>NC_059429.1:68378298-73178298 GCF_021028975.2 Sphaerodactylus townsendi | reverse complement strand
GCATTTGCAATCTCAGATCAAAGAGGGATCCAAGATTGATAGCCATAAATCGACTTCTCCTCCATGTCTGTCCAAGCCCTTTTTAAAAGCTATATAAAGGTTTGTGGCCATCACCACCTCCTGTGGCAGCATTATTCCAAACACCAATCACACGTTGCGTGAAGAAGTGTTTCCTTTTATTAGTCCTAATTCTTCCCCCCAGCATTTTCAATGAATGCCCCCTGGTTCTAGTATTGTGAGAAAGAGAGAAAATGTCTCTCTGTCAACATTTTCTACCCCATGCATAATTTTGTAGACTTCAATCATATCCCCCCTCAGCCGCCTCCTCTCCAAACTAAAGAGTCCCAAACGCTTGCAGCCTCTCCTCATATAGGAAGGTGCTGAGTCCCTCAATCATCCTTGTTGCCTCTTTCTCTGCACTTTTTTCTATCTCCTCAATATCTTTTTTGAGGATCTGGCTGCACCAGAATTGGACACAGTAACTCCCAAGTCGCGATTAAGCACCACTGCTTTATATAAAGGGCATGACAATCTTTGCAGTTTTATTATCAATTCCTTTCTAATGATCCCCAGCATAGAGTTTACCTTTTTTTTCACAGCTGCCATGCATTGAGTTGACATTCCCATGGAACTATCAACTAAGGCGCTAAATCCCTTTCCCCTGGTCTGTCAGACTGATATAGCACTGACTATGGCGTGTATGTGAAGTTTGGATTTTTTGCCCTATATTGCATCACTCTTACATTTTGCTACATTGAACTGCATTTTGCATTTCTGAGCCCACTCATCTAATTTATCAAGGTCCGCTTGGAGCTCGCCCATAATCACGTTGTGGTTCTCACCACCCTACCCTAATTTGGTATCATCTGCAAACTTTGGCCTGCATACTCCACCCCTACTTCCAGGTCATTTATGAATAGGTTAAAAGAGCACTGGTCCCAAAACGGATCCTTGGGGGACACCACTCCCGACATCTCCATTGTGAGAACTTTTCATTTACACTGTTCACTCTTTGTTCCTGTTTCTCAACCAGTTTTTAATCCATAGGAGGACTTCCCCTCTTATTCCTTCATTGCTGAGTTTTTCTCAACAGTCTCTGGTGAGGAACTTTGTCAAAAAGCCTTTGGAAATCCAAGTAGACAATGTCCACGGTTCACCCTTGTCCACATGCCTGTTTACACCCTCAAAGAACTCTAGTAAGCTCTTGTAAGACAGGATTTGCCTCTGCAAAAGCCATGCTGACTCTTTCTCAGCAGGTCTTGCTTTTCTACATGTTTATAATTTTATCTTTAATGATAGATTCTACCTAATTTTACCAGGAACAGATGTCAAACTGATTGGCTAATGTAATTTCCGGGTCCCCCTAGATCGCTTTCTTAAAGATTGGTGTGACGTCTGGCCCATTCTCCTTCAGTCTTCAGGGATGGGTACAGTTTTCAAGGATAAGTTGCATATTAAAGTGAGAAGATCAACAATTTCATTAGCAGGCTTTGAGCTTTAAGGAACTCTTTGGGTGAATGCAATCTGGGCCAGGGATTTGGCTAACAAGGTTTAGATTTATCCAATGGCTGCCAGAACTTCTTCCTTGCTCTACCACCTCATCTTCAGCTTTCAAGTTCCCTCGATCTCCGCCTCCTAAGAAGCTTGGTTCAGGTGCAGGAACCTGGATTTGGTTCTTTGGAACCTGAACTTGGTTCTTTGGGATATTTCCCTGGGATTAATGAGCGGCACCACTATTTGACAAATGTTAAGGGCGTAAGACATGATATTACATTCAAGGGTTGTAAAATGCATTTGGGTTAGGATTATAATCAAAATTATAAAATAAGGAATCTAGCTGAAGTTATATTTCCATTTAAAACAGAACATTGTTGTATAAACCACCAAAAGCTGTCCACTATCAACTGATTTGTCAGGTTGCCAGCTCTTGGTTGGGAATTTCCTGGAGATTTTAGGGGTGGAACCTGGAAAGGGCTTTGTTAAGAGGAAGAGTTACCTCAGCAAGGTATAATGGCATAGAGTCCACCCTCCAAAGTAGCTGTTTTCTCCAGGGAATGGATCTCTATAGTCCGGAAATCACTTGTAATTCCAGATCTCCAAATCCTAGCTGGAGGATGGCAACTCTATTTGTCTGGTGCTCAAAAATATTTTAATAGAAACTGTAATATTAAGAAGAGGAAGAGGAGAAGGAGGAGGAGCAGCAGCAGTTTGGATTTATATCCCCCACTTTCTCTCCTGTAGGAGACTCAAAGGGGCTTACAATCTCCTTGCCGTTCCTCCCTCACAACAAACACCCTGTGAGGTGGGTGGGGCTGAGAGAGCTCTGAAAAGCTGTGACTAGCCCAAGGTCACCCAGCTGGCATGTGTGGGAGTGCACAGGCCAATCTGAATTCCCCAGATAAGCCTCCACAGCTCAGGCGGCAGAGTGGGGAATCAAACCCGGTTCCTCAAGATTAGAATGCACCTTCTCTTAACCACTACGCCACTGCTGCTCCTTTAGAAGTCTGATTCATGTTTTAGTATTGTTCCGGGAATCTAAAGCAGTTCTAGACCAGGTTTTAATTACAAATTTGGATATGACATCAACATGTTAACCAGTCATGGCGGGAGGGTGCGCCATGCACACACCTGGGGGGCATGGAAAAATCACCCCCAGGCCCCTCCCCCCTTCCCCCACCCACTGCAGTGCCCCCCCACCCTCTTCCCTGAGGAACTACAGTAATTCAGGAGACGTTGGGCTCATTGAGGTTCCTGGGAAGCTATGGCCCCATCAGGCCGCTTTTACTGAGAACAGGCCTTTTGCAGCCCTAAAAAGTTCTGAAAAAGTGAAAGGAACCAAGGTAAGTGTGGGGAGGTGGGGAAGGAAGGAAGAGGGGCGCCATGGGGCCATAGGGGCTGTGAAAAATTAGAATGCTAACCAAGCTTAGGCCAGTTTGGCCCAGCTACGCCTCTGATGTTAACCAATCCTCTAGAAACTCTAGAGTTTCTACTATGTCAGCGGACATCAGCACATAGCCTGACCCACCCCTGCTGACCCCAAATGCAATGTGGATGGGGGCTTTCCCAGGGAGATTTCTATCCAAAGTGGGCATTTAGCAAGCTTGGTCTTTTTATTCCCGACTGGCGATGGCAATCACAAGATCTGCTGTGATGGGGTTCTTCAAATATTAAAAGTGCATCAGAAGACACATCCAAATGCTAAGAAGCCTTTCTCTATGTTAGACATTTTGATAGTAGCTCACAACTTTGGGACATGCCTGATTTGCTGTACCAGTGCAGAACTGTTACCGTTGCCCCGGTAACATAAAGTGATTTCTAGGAGTGATTTCAAGTGATTTCAGCTCGTGACAGCAAGGCAAGGAGAAAAGGTGCAGGAGACCAGAATTTCTTCAAAAGCAGGAAGGCTCTTTATTGGCAAGTGATTTCTTGGCACAGCTCAGCAAAAAGGACCCCCACATGGCTGTGCATCAGCCCTTTTATACATTTCCCAGTAACTCAGAAAGGGGGTGGTGGTAGGGCAGTCCCAATCCCCATAAGTGCAAAAAACCAGGAAGGGGGCGGTCTCCTTCCATCTAATACAGAGAAAATATCCTAGAATGCCAAAGGGAGAAAACAATCCCTTTGCACATGCTGATGAGATCAAATCCCAGAAGAAAAGCTTGCACCTTCTTGCCTGAGGTGGTTCCTTGGGAGGTTAGGATAGACAGAGACAAGCTTTAAATGATCCAATGAATTCTTGGATCCTGAAAGTAAGGATGTGAACAGTCCAATGAGCTTCTGGATCCTGGAGAGAGAAAACTTCAAACAGTCCAATAGCAAAACAGGGTGACATCCTTTTGTTAAGTCAAAAGGCCCTTTTGTTGGTGAAGATGGGGATTACCTGGGTGTTGGTCCAAACTGAATTCCAGGACTAATTTCCTTGTCCCTTAATATCAACCTTTCTGGCCACTGCTTTGGCCATCAGACACAAATTTCAAAAATAACATTTTTAAACTTAAATGTTAGGGAAACCTTAAAGGATAAACACATGTACTTATACTTATGGGCAAGACTTTACAGATACTTATGGGCATGGCTTTCTTAAATCTAACAATAACAAAACCTTAAACTAACTGAAGAACTAACATCCTAAACTGCATTCAACTTAAAAGGGACTTTTATTACATCCTAGAAAGGCATAAACAAGAGGGAAACCGTATAGCATTGGCACAAACATACATATGCGTTCTCTGTGAACCTTATGGAGGCTTCTGACCCACACAAGTCTCTCTGCGCCTGGCCCATGGAGCCAGTGTAGGCCAGAGCAGAACCTGACTTCAAGGAAAATATTTTGTTTATTTTCCTGGCGGTAACAGAACTACCAGTATTTATTTAGAAAATATACAGTTTCAATGCAAGATCACCCTCAGACTACTATCTCAAGGTCTTCCATCTCTGCAGAGATTTCCAGTCATGAGCTTACACTCCGTTAACAGCCCAAATCCACAAACCCTTGGTCTTTTTGGACAAACATGTTGGTATTGGGGAAATGAACAGCATGCCAAGCAGTTCCAGACACATCAGGCCAAGTTCTTTGGTGTCAAGAACCCCTAGGCCAAAATTACAAAACCCTGGGATATGAGTCTTCACACCTCAAACTTAGTAGTTGCCACCAGCCCCTTTTCACTTCCCAAACAGCCAGAAGCTTCCACCCTTTCTGGAAAAACTTCTAACCTTCCTGGGATTAAAGTCAAGAAAGTCACCCCTACAATGGAGAGCACATACAATGTGAGTTTCACAAAAACAATTAACCTGGCCACATAGGCCTAGGTATTCAAAATAGACTGAAGTCACCTGAAGATACAACACCATTAGATATAATTAAAGTAATTTATTAAAATTGTGCATGTATATTTATAAAAAGAACAGCAAACAGTGAGGATTAAAATAACTACACACACAGCAATAACATTAGTTAAGATTACCAGATGTCACCCTTCCAGCTAAAATCTTCCAGCATTCAAAGTCCACTCTTTCCAAGAGTCAGCATGGGCAGACATTCTGTCTGACCCATAAGGCAGGTACAAAATCAAAAGATCCACGGTCAAAGAGCCATGAATAAGGCAACAAGAGCAAAACTAGGCTGAAAAACTCAAACTTTACGGCCAAAGGTCTGGTTTGGCCTGAGCATATTTGACCAATCAGATCCATGGCTGGTGATATCAATTGACTATGTAACCATGTTACTGGTGATGTGACCGGAGCGGGGTCAGAGTGAGATGGAGTGGTGGGAGCTTATCTGCAGCTAAGCCCACCCAGTTCTCACCTGTGTGGAGGCTCATGATTTCATCTTCACTAATGAATGTAATGTGGTTAGAGGGAGTCAGAATAGAAAGTGCCTCCTCCCAGCACCTGGACTCTTATCTCAGTTGCAATAAGGCACAGCTTGCTGGATCTCAAGTAGCAGCACAGTTATTTTCCAGTTGAAACGTTCCTATTGTAGGCCTGAACCAATAAGAAAGAGAACAAGAAACTGCACTAAGGGACTCAGTTTCTTGACAATTAGGCTCATTCCGCACATGCAGAATAACACACTTTAAAACTGCTTTCAGTGCTCTTTGAAGCTGTGCGGAATAGCAAAATCCACTTGCAAACAGTTGTGAAAGTGGTTTGAAAATGCATTATTTTGCGTGTGCGGAAGGGGCCTTAGTCATTTTTATGAGAAGTAGATGTTGTTCCCACCTCAAATCTTTCTTCTGAATTCATGTAAGATGGATGAGGGGGTATCGCATGAGAGCATTTTTAGCCAATCCAGTCTTTGATAGTAGTCAGGCCCCTCCTCACACACTGGGAACTCTTGATGCCAACTGGACAATGGCTCACAATGGCAAGCAGGATATAACTGTGAAGCATCCAATTGGTGGTAGGTAGTTCCTGGCTCAGTATCAAAAAGTTCTTTGATCTAGGCATTAAGTGCTCTTTTCTGTTTTATTGAGTCCCAAGTCACTTGTGCTGTGAGTCAAGGTGGTGATGATGTTCCCGGAGCAATGTGCCACGCCGACGCTGGCACAAGTAGGACCGTGTTCCACGCCCCTTCCATAAAGCATGGATCTTCCAGGCCTCAGCCAAACTCTCTATCTAGATAGGGATGGAAACAAATATAATACGCTCCAGTGAGACCAGCGCTGGGTTGGGTACCAAGCCCTAGTGAGCACATCATAGTGTCTACACAAGTATACCACAGAAGTATGAGAGAGGACAGGTAGAAGTAAATGATGAGGGCCTCTTCTCTTTCTCCACAGGGGTCTGAAGCCAATTCCTTCTAAACTGACAGAAATTTAATAGTTCCCAATGCACTTCCTTTATATTCCGAAATGTTGGGATTGTGTACCTTTTTATTTTTTGCCTTCTTCTAAGGAACTCTGGGCAGCTTCTCTTTGTTTTATCTTCACAACCCAATTAAGCAGGAAGTGACTGACTCAAGGTCATCTAATTATCTTTATGACTGCATGGAGATTTGAACCTGGATCTCCCTGATCTAAATGTAACACTCTAGCTCCATGGTGGTGAACCTTTGGCACTCCAGATGTTATGGACCTAATTCTCATTTTATCAGTCAGCTCTGCCAGCATGGCCAATTGGCCACATACTGATAGGGGCTGATGGAATAATCCTGTAGTCCATAACATCTGAGTGCCAAAGCGTTCGCCACCACTGCTCTAGCTACTGATCATATTGACTTATCTTAATACTAGTATAAAATGTACATTTGCAGAGTTAGTAATTCTAACCAATAAAAGGCTAAGGGGTGGAATGTTGTGACAACGAACCCTCCCCAGCCAATAGGGTGAGCAGGACTCACTTGCTCTTCCACTGGTGTGCGACATCTCCATCCCTCCCCTGCCCACCTTCCCCCCAACTCCAGGAGACAAGCCCCAAACCCTAGCCCAGCAGCCCGGAGCAGCTGTGCCTTTGATGCCTGCTGCTCTGCAGGCCGACAGAAGCCCTCCTGCCTCCATCCTCCACACCTCAACAGGCCACCCCATGGGTGCAGAGCAGTGGTGCTGGGGGGGTTCCCATAACTGGAGTTCCTTGGCACTAAAAGTGGCATAAAAGCTATATTACTCTTTTAGGATCAGACCAAACTCTCTATGGTACTAAGACTGGACCAGATGGTGGAAAGGAGTGTGGCTTGGGATATGTGAGGAGGTGGAACTGCACAAATAAATTTACATTCTTGGGAACTTACTAAGAATGGCAAACCTGATGGAGGCATATTTTAGGCATAGTGCTGTGAATAATTAGAGGAAGATATTGCATTTCATGTTGGAGTTTCAATTCATATATTACTTTAATATGTTTTATGGGGCTTAACTTTAAATATTCTTTGTTCATTAGCAGTCAAGATATGATGGCATGAAAACAAACACACAACACTTCAGAGGATATAAATTCCATTTTTCCACTCCCTGCTTGCTCCATTTATTTGATTTATTAATGAATTTGACCACATATAAAAAAGTAACATCCTCCTGTTTAATTTGGTTTGAAGTGGTGGTTTTGCTGAGAACAGCATCTCTCACTGGAATCATCTGGTCCTTTTATTCTCCTTCTTCCAGGGGTGAGTCAGCTCTACTCTTGGCGACAACAGAGCTTTAAGGCATAGCTCATGTATACAACTCCTTCTGCCACATTTTGCACTGGATCTTCCAAGCACTGCCACCAGAAATGAAAGGCAGACAAATGGTAAATCCATAGACTGGGGCAAACAGCTAATTCTTGCCAAGGATTGTCCCTAACTTTCTGATGGAATACAAGTGGAAAAAGAAGAGAAATTATCTTCCATCTCAGAGGAACAGGTGATTTACATCACAGCAAATGTAGGATGTCATAGTGGGGGATGTGGAACCAGAACTCCAGAGATTTAACTCCAGCTTCGTCCTCCTCAGCAAACCATGTATGTTCTTTCTGGGTGAAAATGGGGAGAACCTTTGTTAATGTGGCATCAGCACTGGCTAACCTTCTCCATGTGTTGCTCTGTCTTTTCTTTTTCTCAATTAACCTTTAAGCTACTTTGCTCTGCAAACATCTTTTCCGTTATTGCTCCACACTCAGTGCTTGTGATGCATAATGAACTGACTAACTACCTTTTAAAACCTTACTGCCAGTTGGGCACATTTGACTCATTTATATGTCAAAAATGTATGCTAAAGAATCCTGCTGGGACTGCAGGGCTGGTAGGTGTTAACTGGAAGGAGGTGAATTAGAAATGGAGCTGAAGTTACAACAACAATCCTGTGGAAAACATTGCAAATAGCTGTAAATAAATTTCTGTTTTGCTAATTTGATCTTATCCCCCGGGTTCCCAAATTCTTTAGCCTACCTGTTTCAATGCACGCAAGCTTGAAAAAAAAACTTTTTTCAAGAAAGAGAAGAAAATCCCATTTTTGTCCAACAGGTTGGACTAGATGAACTTTGGTTATCCAGGATTAATGTTTTAAATACATTAAAATAATTTCTAGATATATTAGTGTCCAGCCAGCCCCTGGGTACTTACCAGGACACAGGGGACTCTGAGGCAGAACCACAGGGACACAAGCGTGAGTCAGAGTTGGCTGCTCCTGGGGAAGACCAGGCAGCAGAACCAATGCCCAGTTCTTCCCTGCCTGATGACATATAGGTGGAGGAGCCTGCAGATCCTCCTAGGGAACCCAGTGATGAGCCAGTTGTGCATAGGAGGCAGAAGCAGAGGCTGCTACAGCAGAAACACAGAAGGAGTGCTCGTTTGGCAGCAAGGTATGGGAGATTAGAAGTCTCTGCATCTGATGAGGACTAACTCCTCACAGAATTCCATCCCCCAAACAAGGCTCTCTATAGAAGGCTTGCTTCTGCCTGGGTGCAACAAGTGTGTTACCTGTCGCTGCTGTGTGCCTGGTTCTTTGTTGATTTCTAGCCTGCTCCTCTGTTCTATTGGACTGTGTCCTGACTACGCCTTGCCTACCACCTGCCTTGACCCATTGGACTATGACCTGACCATCTTGTGCTTGCTGCCTGCTTTGCCCTGTGGGATTAGACCTGGTCACATCCCTGCCTGCTGGCAGCACAGTTGATTTCAAAAGGACCCAGGGAGTAGAATCCTAAATTCCTGGTTCATTTCACATATCCTGCTTCCACCCACCCCCGCACACAATGAACACTTACAGAGCCAACACGGGCCCATTCCTGAACAGCACGAATCAGCTCTACCTCATCAATAGCCATGAACTCGATTTAGCTTCTAGCAAGATGGTTTGCATTGCCAATTCGGACAGCTCCAAGAAGCCACGTGTATGCACCACCTCCTGAGAAAAAAGATTTGACTCATCTGAGCGGTAAAGGACACTCTTTCCATGATGATAAAAAGTAGTGGCTGCTTTGACCTTTTTAAATTGCAGAATCATGCAAATTCTTATCTTCTTCTTACCCGGGTGCAGTTCTCAATGAAAGCCAGGCAATGCATCTGGAGATCTATTTGCCCATATGCTACTGCTGCCTGTCAAAGTGAGAACAAGAAAGTGAGAACAAGAATTAACAAACACTGTGTTTGAAGTCATAGCTGGATCAAGAGAATGGTTCATCCAGACACTGAGCACAGTAGAGGAGAGAAAGGATTCTGGGCTGAGACGGGCAGAACTGGCTGAAGCTGAGTTTGCACCTGAGTTTGCACCTCAGAGTGTAATAAACCCAATAAATTCCATCAAAGTTATTCTATTGTTGGGGTATTTATAGGTAGTCTTGGAAGGAAAATCTCTACAACACACAGTAAATCCTTTTCCAGGATCAGATATGAGGCCATGTGTTCTGAACAGAGAGGGCCTTTCCATATAGATACACGTTTGGCAAATTCTGGGCTCTGTAGAAGGTTAGCTGCCCAAACAGAATATCTGAGGCTTACAACCAATTCATATGTTCACTTAGTACATAGATGGGCGCCTTTTAAAAATCCTTTGAAATTACACCATACACATGGTAAACCAATAGTCTAAATCACTTATGAAACCTGATTTTTCATTCACCCAAGAAAATGCTGAACACAGAGATTGAGACAAAGAAAATGGTGCTGACATGGGTAGGACCTGCAAAAATGTAGGCTATCTCAGCCATACAGCATAAAAAGGTGCTTTGACTTCAGTCCTTCAAAAAAGATCACACCAAACCAGGTTTGGGAACGACTGCAGAAAAGCAGGGGAAAGCATGGAAACTGGTTCTATAGAGGACAATGCCATGTGGATGCTCCTCAAGACAATGCTGCTGAAAGGAATGCAGATAAAATGTTTCTGCCTAAATGGAACATGCCCTGAACAAATGAGTAAACTTGAAACAATAGGAGACTCTATTAGAGCTGAAGAAAATTTAAACTGTGAGAGTCAAACCGCTGCAAAAAACATTCCAGCCAGCTCTGCTCTTTGTTCAGGTTAGCAGAAGATAGGTAACCTGCCAGAATGATGGGATTTATTCATTCTTATCTTACTGAACTCACAATCCGATTGACGAATGGTTGATAAAACAGTGCTCTGCTGTTCCTTTTCAAGACTCATTCATGGATGGAGTGGGAGTTCTAATCCTCATTTAGTGATTCTGAATTATGGAACACCCTGACTTGAATAGCCCCCACTATCCTGAACTTGTCAGTTCCCAGAAGCTAAGCAGGGCTGGCCCTGACTATTGGATGAGATACCTCCAAGGAATACTAGAGTCGCGACACAGAGGCAGGCAGTGGCAAACCACTGCTGAACGTCTTTTGCCTAGAGGTAGCCATAAGTCAAATATGACTTAATGGCAAAACCCCCCACAAAAATTATGAAACGCATGACTGGTTCCCTGTATCTGTTTCATAACATCTCGTCTGGTTAACTACAATGCATGATCTGATATCATTCCATCAAGCATTGCCTGGTCTCTGCATCATAGCATTTGCTGTCAGGATGAGGACAAGGCAACCCTACAATATGATCCCATCACAGTTATGTATTGTGTTCAACTTGACGTTTTGAGAAATACTGGAAGGGGAAACTGAACAGTAACCACCCCGTGTCTCTCTAGCCAAACACTCTGCATGGAAAAGACTTGAAATGTTTCCTGATTAACAGAATTAAAGGTCCGTGAAGGTGTACATGTAGTTTAATACACTGGCTCAGATCTCAATGTTGTTTGCAGCAGGGTTATTTATTTTTTTAATCACATGAACATACAACAAAAAGGCTGTCTAAAGGCAGAACATGCTGATATCCTCCAAAGTAACCAAACAGTGCATCCATGATATCATATCACTGTCTAAAAATTCCCATGATCAGGATCTTCTAGAGCAGCAGAGGCATCTGAGAATTTAGCTTTGAGGAGTGTGACTATTGCATGTGTTTGTGTGTGTGTTAAATTCAAGGCAACTACATGATCAGCTTACATATGGCATGTATTCCTACATAAAGTGTTGATGTTTTGCTGCTTCCCATGGGGATAAAAACACTAAAGGTTCTATAAGACACATCCAAGGATCAGTAAGCACAAGTTGCTGATGGGAGCCAGGAGGAGAAAGAAATAACCTCTACTGAAGGGTGCATATACAAGAAACAGTATGTTTGTGGCAAGCCACACTGTCCTCACAGTTGTTCTCAGGATGCACCGGCCTCACCACACAGTCAAGCATGCAGCTCATAACTGATTATTCCAAAAATGGCAAACAAATGTCCACAGTTAACAGTGACAACCAGTCAACCCACCTACAACCACAGAAGTATTATTGTTATTTCCATCAACATCAGGACCAGTAAAAAGAGAGTATAATAAAGGATATGGCTTTCAGGCAGCTCAGCCTGAAATGCCCGGGGGAATTCTGAGACATGGATATTACCAGCTTGATTTAGTACATACTTGTCAAGGAAGCTCATCTCTTCTTCAAGGACAGTTATCTCTATCACATAGGAAAGTGCAGGAACTCCACTAGACTAATATGGAATGATTTTTCCCCAAGGGGACAGAAGCTACACTTTTCAGAGAGATCAACTGATCTATATTTTAACCCTTTCCCAAATTAGATAGCCTGACTAATTTCTGAGTTTTAATAAGAAAATTGATTAATGAATAAACCTCAGTACAGCAGCATGGAAGTTGGTATCAAAGAGTTACACAACTGAAGGATGTTTGTACCAGGATGTAAATGGGGAATTGGTAGAGCAATGCCCTGAAAACTGGCCTCCTTGCCCTGCTGTTTCTGAGTAATATAACTGAGCCTTCCCTACTTCTCAATATGTGAGAATCACTGTAGCCAATAGACAACCAAAGGCTCCAGAGCAGTCAGCCCAATGACATGCTGTCTATGAACACAGTGAGTGTAATTCAGTGTGTAATAAGACAGAGCAGGAGAAATTATCCTGCATGCACTATGGGCAGCTGTTTGCCTTTATTCCAATCCAATAAGCTTCCCTCATTCTTTGATAGCTGCAGCTGCCAATTTGTAAGGAAAGGAATGGGATGAGAGAGGAAGCCTCTTCTTTCCTGTGGTAAATGAGAAGCCAATAACCTCCATTGTCAGAAAAGCATTCAGGGTTTCATGGTTGGCAGAATTAAAGCAGATAAAGATAGGAGGAACCTAGAATTCTCTCTCCAGACTTAGACTATAGTATCTTGGTTTTCCTCTCTGTATTGTTGCCTTTTTCCCTTTGGTAAAATCACCTTTCCTTTTTATACGAGCTGATCTGCAAAACAGAGGTCCTGACACAAGTGGTCCCAGAATGGTGTAAAAGAAGTTGTAGTATTGCTGATCTTCTAATGAGCATGGGTAAGGATGTGAGAACAGAATGGGGAATAGACCCATGATTGTGTGGTAGAAGGATAGCTTGAGAGAGACATAGGGAAATTTGGTACGCATAATCATGCTGACAACAGTTTCTGGTGAACCGGGTTTGCCCCAGCCACAAAGGTCATCATAACACATAGGGAGGTTTTCCTCTTTGCTCTACATTGTTCTTTTTACATCAAAACAGGAAGAGGGAGGGAGAACCTGTGAACCCACAGTGCTTTTTGTAATTACCCACGGCTTTCACTGCTTGAGCCACGACAGCTCATTTTATTGTCCACCTACACACTTTCTAAGAGTTGTGATAAGAGATGAAGCTAATCTGATGTGTGTAAAACAACTGCTAACAGCTATGAATGTCAGTGTAGGTACTGATCAATTACTTTTTTGGTGTTTCTGAATTACTGTTGACACGCACTATGATGAAAAAATCAATGCAATATCAGTACCCCTTGCTTATTTTGATCACTCAAAGGACTAATGCAGGTCAAGAAAGTTTAGTGATTACAAACATCTGTAATTAGTTTGTAACCAAGTCTCTGGGCTACTTCTGCTATGAATGGTCCATTGTAAGGATAAAAACTATATGCTTCAGATAGTCATTACAAAGAGAAAATGCATGAAAGTGTATTTTTTTCTTTTAGCAATTAACTCTAGAATTTGACTACTGTGGCCCTTTATGCATGCTGTGCTTACCTTAAGATACTTTGCTCCACAGTGGGGTCTCTCTGCATTTCTCTATTTACCAGTGAGGAGGTGCCCTACTGATTGCTCTGAGTCGAGCTGCCATTTTGCCTGCACCTGATTCCGGATTGTTCCTAGGTCAACTTGTTGAATGCTGCCCTTTCCTCCACCTTTTTAATTGCTGGGAAGGGGGGGGGGGAGAGTTTAATATTCTATCACTTCTTTATTTTGATGTCAACCCCACCCAACCCCAGCCAGAGGTCAGGTTCAGGGCGGCTCACCACACAACATATCTATCCAGCTTTCACAATTCGATATACCAACATAGTTAATATAATGCAGAAAAATGATTACAATAACTCAACCCAATCAATAGGTAATTAGACTTATAAAAGGTACAAAAATTGTGTGCCCCATTGTACTCTATTCTACCTTCCAAATGGGGGATAATAGTCCAATAATTCTAGCTACATCAAAAGTAGCTCATCCACCCCCTAATCTCTGTTTATTTAGTAAAAGGAAGGGAAAGGGGCAAAAAGGGAAAGGAGAAAGAGAAGTGAAGGGGAAAGGAAAGGAAAGGAAAGGGAAAGGGAAAGGAAGGGAAAATGAATCGGGAAGGGAGCAGGGGAAGAAGCTAGGCAACTTGGTAAATCGTACTGCCTTAATCATATGCTGTGATACAACGTTAGTGTAATTTTTTAAAAAAAAAATAAGGTCCATTGATCCCCTAGAAATGCTTGCTGAGAGGTGGGTGGAATATGAGCGGAAGAACACAGAAAGGGGAGGAAAATCCAAAGCAAGACAAACAGACATTGCTCTGCTTCACTTTCCCTGAGCAGGCAGGGAGGGTGGGAATTGCTCCTTCCCTGCTTTTAGAAATTGTGGGGATTAGAGGATCTGCAGCATAGTGAGTTCAGGAGGGGGGAAAACCTGTGTGCACAGAAAATCGGACCAAAAGGGAATGTACCATCCCTGTAGGGCAGACCACAAGTGCACAATAGGCCCATGTTTATCGTTCAGACTTTGTCACAGTAAGTGTAGAAGGATTAAAACACTATGAATGATTATGGCACTGCAGGTCCATACACCATCACAGTCACAACCACTTCTGATTATGAAATCACTTCCCTAAAGACATAACTGCACAATATACCTGACACATGTCAGGTAACAGGTGCTTTGTTCACTCCATGCTGTGGAGTGCTGAGATAATTGACAAGAAACTTCCAGTTTCCCTCTTGCCCCACTTTTGACAGTGGAAAGGACAGGGGGATTTTTGTCCCTTTTCTCTGACTCCCCGGGCTGAATGAACAAGAACTTCTTACAATGAATTCCCCCAATGTACGTCTGACTGCAAGTCCAGTCCTGCACCGTAACCTTACACATGGTCACAGTATCATAAAGACTGGAGAGCTTGCTCAAGGGCAGATCAAATCATCTGCTGGCAGGGTAGGATGAGGGGGAACAGTGTACTAATACTGTTTCGGCTAGCTCTAGCCTAGAATATATGACCATAGTGTAGGAGCCATAACACTGCCAATTCCTACCATCTTTGAACACAGTGTTGTGACACTACCATCAGGCAGAGATACTAGAGCACTGATGACTGACTAGGTGCAGTGAGAATAAAAGCCTGAAGCAAGACCAATATATGTTTTATTGTTGCTTTTAATTTTGTAAGCTGCCCTGAGACCTCTGTATAAGGGTGACATAAACCTCCAAAATAAAATTTTTAAAAAGCCCTTCCTACCTCTAATTAGTGCTGTGATAGCGGTACTTTCACAAACATTTGCGCAGAGGCCAATTAAAAAAGCAACACCAAAAAAGCAAAACCAGACTGAAATGGACGAAAGGCTAACATGTCATTCTGGAATTCCCAAAGTTGCTCTGCCACCACTTGTTCTGTCACATTGCTTAAAAAGGACAAGCTGGAAACTAGACAGTAATCATTACTCTTATCCAATGAATGTATCCATAGAAAATGTACAAGCAGGTACTAGTGAATCCACATCAGGGACTAGATCCACCCTTCAACTGATATCCAGGTTAGCGGAGAAGACAGAGATTTTATTAGTGAAGAAACTTACAAAAGCATCACAACTACCAACCAAATGATTATCAATAACAGGGCCAGACCTTGGAGTCATCAGGTTACAAACCACTTTACCAGTCAAGTTTCTTGTGTGCATGCATTCAAAGACAGTTCACTGAAAATTTTAAAAAGGGGAAATTGAATTGGCAAGATGAACAGAATACAACCATGTACTTTTGGGGCTGAAAAGGTGCCCAGGATCAGAGTCTGCAGAGCAAACATCCCAGGAAAATCATAAGCAAAAAGAGGCAGGTATGATAGAGAATCCCTGCAGCACTCCAAAAAATGAGGCACTAGCAGTAGATGAAACTGGCAAAACAGCTTTAACAGTCAGGTGGGAAAAATAAGACATCTTCTGATATCTGCACAGCCTCCTCGGCCTCTGCTGGCTTGGTGTTGCAGCAGTTCTTGGAAGCAATTTTTAAGGAGGCAGGATGCAGAGGCAGTTAAAGCTTCTCTGCAGGCAGCCTGGAATTGAATACCCCCCCCCCCAACATACACACACACAGATGTACATACGTTGCTCTAGCAGAGGAAGGGGGGGGGGTACGAAGAGGATGGCCAAGAGACCCCCTTCCCAAGTTCCCTCCCTACCAGGCTATTTGTGCTGCTGACTCTGGGTCTCTACAGTGGAAGGAGTGGGGAAGACTGTCTCCCCTCCCCCACTCCACTCCTCGCAGGGATTGGCAGTTGGTATTTCTCTAAAAAACCAAGAACAATGAAAGCAAAAATGGCAATCTTCAATTTTGCCTTGACCGGGGAGCAACTTGGAAGGAGCAAAACCCCGAACCGAGAGGGAAACATCAGGGGTTCCCCACCCTTGTTAATTGCAAGACTATCAGGATCAGCGGTGCCATAAGTGTAAGTTACAGTGTCTGTAGAGAAATCTCTGCCACGAAGGAAATGTTTCCTCACTGCGCAGCAAAGCAGAACTGTATAATCAGCCTGAGATTCCTTGGATGATAATATCAGACACATTTTAGTGTGGGCTGGAACAGCATTACAAGTCTGGATAAATGAAATGACACAATGAAATGACACAGAGTTTATCACACAGTACTTTCTTTAACCATGAATACAGCTATAGCTGCACAGAACAAAAGGTTGGCTGCTCCCTGAGACAAAGTCAGCACAGGATCTTTGTTACAGCAAAGCTCCACATTCTTCAACCCAGAAGATGATGCAGGATGGGTAGAAGATTTGTTGTTTTGCAATATGTGGAAACCATGTTAAGGTCTAGAGACCACATTCTACCCACTGAGCAAAAGAAACAGATGTGAGCAGAATCAAAGTGAAGCAAAAGAGAAATACAATACCCTGTTTTACTTATTTGATCAACAACCTTATGTTTGTTCATCATAACTGTAGAAGACCGACAAACAGGCTGCTCCTGAACCTCTGCTGCTGAATTTGGGTTCTGTGTAGCAGCTGGTGTGAAATCAACCAGTGGCACTCTGTCAGCCTTGAAGTGGCAGGTGTCTTCCAAACAAAGGCCGCAGCACAACAGGAGGCCTTGGTGAGGTCCTGTAGCAAGATCTTATATGGGGGAGGGGGACAATTGCATTGTGGCTTTTCCACTGCCCTACAAGGGACAGCACAGTTTACAGGGGCGATGAAAGAGAATGCAGGCATCACAGATTATATTGATCTGTTTGTTTGCTCTTGGCTGCTGCGCTTATGTGCTGGATAAGCCACTTTACAGGAATTTCCTCCCATCCACAACATGAATCTCTCCACTCTCCAAGATCTTCTCCCCCCAAACCTGAGAATTAAGAAGTTCTTCCACCACCACCCCTCCACACACACAATTGTAATAAAACAGTGATAAACTTGGCCTTTCATTTGTTTGAGTTGTGTGATATGGACATCTCCAGATGGAGTCAATGGTGGTAAGGGAAATTATATTCTTTTCAGTGCACACTTTTAGTAAAGGAGGATGAAACATCAAACAAATTGAAATTAGCAGTGGATAAATGTCTGCAGAAAAACAGTATAAAATGGTAGCATAAATTTTCCCTCTATACATGCTTATCAATTGATATGTCTTTTCTTCTGGTCCTGTGCAAATTACCCCTTGTCCTTCATCCATCAGTTGCTGGAGTTTCATGTCTTCTAACATGAAACAAGAAGAATATCCTGGCAGCGTTCGGCTGCCTCTGCTCTTCAGTCAACTAAAGGCTGTGGGGACTGGCAGACAGAACAGGGTTAGCAGCTATACAACATACCTGCAAGGCCTCGCAGGCCTGCTCCACAGTCAGAGAGTCTTTGATGAATTCAACACACAGCTGAAACAAAAGAGTTGAGAAGGATGAGACTGAGAAGTGGAGGAGACTCCTGCGTATGCTTGCAGCACTGGCAACCACTATGCAGCCTCAGGTCTGCTGAGTTTCCTGACCTTACATCTCCGCCATGTTGAATGAGCAACTTACATTCCTGCTTCAGAGCTGGCCTATGTTCCAACCCAACCCTCACTGAGGTTTTTTAGACATTGATATTGCCAAGTTAGGACAGTTTCACAGTTTCACACCAGCAAACTGATAAAAATACAGTTTCTTTTTCTCTAGTCAGAAAATGCAGTAATCCTCCACATCCCTACTGCCTTCTCCAGATGTCATGCTTGAATCTTGATCCTACCTTATCAAGACTGACTGGCTTGGGGATTTTTCCCATGGAGTGAGAGAGGGGACAGGGCAGTTCCCTTGACTTCTGGTGTGTGAAGAAGTAAAGGTCTAATAAGAGAATGCAGTTTCTTCACCATATGTTGCAGGGAGTGAAATCTGTGGTTTACTCAGAAGGGCTGTGGGAAGGTCATGGCAAACAGAACTGCAAGGTTGGGGGGATATATTAATAGCTCTCTTAGTATCTAAAAAAATCAGCAGATACTCTGAACTCTGGAAAGGGGGGCTGCAAGAATTTATGCCTCCTTCTAGAATATTTGGCAATTGGTGGATGGGAACTCTCTAACTGAGCATTTGCAGAGAAGCCAACATTTTCTCAACCAATTATGGGGTCTGAGCAGCATTGTCAAGAAACCAAGAAAATGACAGAGATCTATCCTGCCAGGTGCTGTGTCTAGCAAGCCTAAAAAATGGTCAGGAACTCTCAAGGAGGACCAGAAATGAGGGTTCAGATAAAGCATCCCAAAACATTAATGGTTTGAAACTCACAGCTGATATACAAACAAAACACACACCAACTTTTAAAATATGAATAAGTAAATGCTAAGAAAAGAAGACTATCACACTGACAAAAATAACAAAACTGACATGAGAGGAATATGGGAAAGTTAGGCACACCAGAGTTACATCCTCTCTCTGACAATAGGAAAAGGCCACTCCTGACTATGACAGAACTCATTATAATCCTGCTTGTGCTTGCAATTGAACACTGGTTTACAAGTGCTGATGGATCAAATCTCACACTATTTTTGTTTTCTGATGTGTACCAGTCTCATCCACATTCACCTACACCAGAGCCTAGGTGTCAGTTTGGACAGAAGATTTGTTTATAAAAAGGAATAGCCCAATTTCAATCAGAAGCCATCTCTAAAGATGATCTTGCTTTCTGAATAAGGCCGATTGATTATTCATGATCAATAATGCAATCTCTTGGGATAATGTAAAGGGTGTAAAATATAAAATCCAGACTCAAGCTGAAACATCATTTTGAAATATTTTATGGGGTGTGTGTGTATGTGTGTGTGGGGACACTGGATACAGAGAGTGTTCCCCCATGCCTCCCCCTCATTTACACTTCTATTTAATATGTTCTGCCTGCTGACTGAATTGCATAAAAAGAAAGTCCTTCTACGACCTTGATACACACAGGAAGACATTCTTTCCTGAAATATGAAAGATAAGAATGCAGAAATGTGGCCTTCAGCTTTGGTTTGCAGGAAGATGGTGATCATAATGACCATTATAATAGCCAAGGTGGAGAGAATTTTAAGGCATCAAGAATATTCCTAACTATACTCCTAACTATATAACTATTCCTAACTATAACTCTGATTTGGAGTATAAATTGTTACAAATGGAAGGAACAGTTATTTGTAGAAGGTATATACCATGGAAGTGCTCTATCACAGGATCGAGTGTTTAACAAAGGGGGTCTTTGTGTCTTAGCCCTTACATACGTATGTAATAGAAAAGTCTAATAAAAGACAAGGGTAGACAGATCTGATATATCCATGAAAGTTTAGAAAAGGGTTACATTCCAGCTTGCCAAAATTAAGTTTTGTAATATTGTAATATTGTAATTTAGGGAACATGAATGAAATTATAAGGGTTTTATATGGTTTTATATAATATGGTTTTAATTCCTGAACTGTTGTGGAAAGGAATCTTGCCACAGTTCAGTTAATCTAAAATAAATATGAATTTGAGTGGCGTGAGGCCAAACCACTGGTACTGGGTGCTAGCTTTAGTGCAAAGACAAGGAGAGACTGGAATGGAAGACTGGTCCACTAATTAAAGAGCACACTCCTGGAAAAAGACACTGTCCCACACTGCTACGTTTTGTGGAATTTCTACAGAATTTCACTTGAGCTTCCACCCCTACTTGCAGTCTGACTTCAGAGCTATGATTAATTTCCTAGCAATGACTAAAGTGACAGACTACAAGGAGCAAACAAGTGTGTGGGGGAATGGGAGGGAGTGGAGGGGTTTCCCCCTCTAGAATAGATAAACACTGTCCTGATTACCATTGTAAAAATAGATTCACTGTAAAGGGGGCAGGGATTTAATGTCCCTTGTCAAAAGACAGTCTTGTTAACTGTGATTTGCAATAAACCAGAATTAACTTTTGCTGAATCACCCTATTTCTTATTCAGCAGCATGCAATACAAATGGAAAGAGGAAATAGTTCTAACAAACTCTCCATACTGAGAAGTCTGCCCACTCAAACAAGAGGAAAGCTCAATAGATGCTTCTTCTTTTAATGAGAATCCAAGAGGAAGCTAAAAGTTAATGTCGAAAAGCTCAATATTTCAGCCAAAGTATACTTTGAGAAATGAGGGATACTGTAGCATTATAGTAACCAAAATAAGAGTCACACATATTTTACTGGTGACTATTTAGAGACAAGCTACTAATTACTGATGAGCAAGTGTAACAAAGCACTAGCAGCAAAGGTGCATCATGAGGGAGCAATTTGCAGAGAAGCAGCGCTGGGAGAAAGGGATGTTTAATATTCCCTATTCCTCCCCTCCCCTCCCCCCATAATATTCCACAGGAGTTTCCCTCTGCAACCACAAACTTTCAATTTTAGGGTCTATTTTGCAAATCATAAAATATATGCACTTTTTATCATTTGACAAAACTCTGTTTACGTGGTCCTGAACATAGTTCTCCCCTATTTATAGTCTTAGGAATTATTTGGCAAGGAACAGAACTGTGACAGCGTGGAGGAAAGGGATGATAAAGTTATGGGAGAGGGGGTAGGATATCAATGTCACTGAGATCCAGTGGATCAGATGATGGGCTTACATCCAAGAGGTCTGGCTTCAAATCCCACCTCAGTCATTAACTCACGGGGTGGCCTTGGAAAAGTCCCTCTCAGCTATAGCTGTTGTCTCTCTCAGTGGCCTTGAAGGGTGGTGACAAGAACAAATACTGTTAAGATGACAAAACATTTTGCACAGGTGAAATAGTACAGCAATGATTAAACATTACCAGAGGCCATGAGAATAAAACAGGTAGCATATCTTGTTTCAGCTTGGAAGAAGAGAAGAAGAAGAGTTTGGATTTATACCCACCCCCCTCTCTCCTGCAAGGAGACTCAAAGGGGCTTACAATCTCCTTTCCCTCCCCCACAACAAGCACCTTGTGAGGAGGGTGGGGTTGAGAGAGCTCAGCAGAACTGTGACTAGCCCAAGGTCACCCAGCTGGCATGTGTTGGAGTGCACAGGCTAATCTAGTTCCCCAGATAAATCTCCTCAGCATAAGTGGCCGAGTGGGGAATCAAACCCGGTTCTCCAGATTAGAGCGCACCACCTGCTTTTAACAACTACGCCACTGCTGCTCTCTTCTGAAGTTGACTAAGGCCTATTATGCACGGGGAGCTTACTGCAACCAGAAGGCGGATTCACCATACAGCCTTTGTTTAGGGGCATGTTTGCTGTTATTACCCATTGCCCTGTTTCCCTGCACTTCTAGCCCTGTCTATAGCAGGGCAGGCATTACCCCTTTCCTCTGGATTTTGGTGCATTTTTTTTGTTGCAGGGCTGAACAATACCATGTTCATTAGATTGACAGCTCCACCCTGTTCAGCCTAGCTGAATGCATGCTCCTATTGGTTGTAACTGAAAAAAACCCCACCTCATCTTAGTAGTTCAATAGCTATAATAATTCAAATATGTTATGCAGTTGGGTGTATTGATTTCATATTGCAATTTCACTATTAAGATTGGGGGGGGGGGGCGTTTTTTTCACCAAATGTGAGGTGGACTCCAATGCAAGTGACTTATCCAACTGCAGCAGGAGAAATCCCTTGCAATAATGTTGGTGCTTTTTTGGGAGGAGAAGCCTCCATTACAACACTGAGAGACATCACCACAATCTAATGTTCCATCTATAGCCCGTCATTCATAACTTATCCTACAGACATCGCCTCTCAGCCTGTTGCTAACTGCAACAGCTGGTAGAAGTGAGAGGGTGAGGAAAATGGCTGATCCGCCATTTGGAGTCAAACATCTTGTTTTCAGATGCAACAAAAGACAGAAAATTTGCAATGATTATCTGTTTAAATTGATATATCAATATTGTGCTATAATAAATAACAAATATTGAAGTAATAATAAATCTGAGTGAGAGGGAAGGAGAGCAGTGATGGTGGGGTACAGACCACCATTAACAGGTGATCCGCCTTTTAGCACATGCTCCCAATCCCCACTCCTCCCTTTTCCCTGCAGCCTGTGATGCTGGCGATATGTTCCAGAACACAAACTGCTTAGTCTCCCACCTGTTCAAGCAGACAGCGCTAACAATAAATCTTTCTGCGTCCAAATGCTGGGGGGGGGGGGGGGGCAGTAAAGGCAGAAGGAGGAGGAAGGAGGTGGCGATGGGGAGGGAGGAAGGGAAGAGGCTTGCAGAGGGAATGGGAGGGTGATACAGGCTGTCAATAGATGGAGGGAAGATGTCCGGGACAAAGCTGTGCTTACTCGCAAATCACTATTGCTCAGGCAGTGAAGAAAATTAAACTCATGCTTAAAGTGGTGTTGCTTAGTGAGGGGAAACTGGAAAGTGAATGAAGGGCTCAGGAAAATAAATCTGTACAAGAAAAAATGCATCTGTACTAGAACTCTTGCTTCAGTGTACATTTTGCCACCAGGCAGAGACCTGTGCAAAATCAGCCCTTCGGGGATCGGGCGGTATATAAATCTAAGAAATAAATAAATAAAATAATAGTGAATCTAGTTTGCTCCTGTGAGGATGCTGCAAGGAATCATAATTGTGATGTCATCTATTACAGAGTAACACGGACTGTACAGAAAGTCAGGCCTTCTACTAAGAGAAAGCCAAGAAAATGGGAATAAAACATGTACTCTAAAGAACACGTAGCATCTGGGCTCTCCCTGCGTTCACATTGCCTCCCACAACTCCAGCTGTGGCTGCTGCTTTTGGGGCTACCTGGTGGTCAAACTAAATTCTATCTTGGGATCTCAACAATCCACCCACAACCTCACTGAGAGAAGTACGGAGGCAGTGGCTGTCAGCCAAGTTTCCATTCTGATGCACAGTCATCATCAGTATAATATGATTTAACAACATTAAAAGTCATGAAAATCAGATTTTAAATTTAACCTTTTTAACATGGAAGGAGGACAATAAAATATTGTTTTCTGGAGAACATATTATTTGGAACAGACACATCCAGCTATTCCCCCATAACTGTAAGATGTTTGATTTACAAATAAATGGTTGAAATACATGTTGTTAGATTACATCCACCTCTCAATGTGTTCATGTTGCAAAAATAAAATCTCAACCAGACTGCAAAATATTGCTACAAGTATGCAATAAGTGACTATAAACACAATCCTTACGCACATGGCCCAATTGCCTCTTTTTTATTCTTCTTTCTGCTTTGCTTTGGACCCTCCCCTGCTTATATATGGAGGATGGCTTGTGCTACTGGTTTTCCCTCACATTCCCCCCCCCCCCCGCCCCACACACAGTGGTCTTGCAGGCTTGCTTCTTCCTTGCTTTGGGGTTGGCTGTGGAGTGTTCTTGGTCCACTTGAGCTGCCTGTGTTTTTGTATATGAAGGGGACAGTGCCAATGGAAAACGCTGGCTGCTTTGTGCAGGAGGCATTTCCATGGTTTTGTGTGGCTGGTTTGGGAAGCGCCGTCTCTTCCCCCCACCCCCATGGGTGGAATGCCCCTGGTTGCTGATTGGTATGCCCCTGGTTGCTGATTGGTGACAGGGAGACAAAGGGAGTGGGAGGAAGTTGCAAGGCAGGAAAAATATACAGGGTCTGCTTCCATGGTGTTTGCACGACAGTGTGGTCACACAGGGGCATTTTAAAAGAACTGCCAATTTGGCAAATTTTTGAAAGTCGTGGGGCAAAGGAAAAATAGCGGGGCAACATTGGGGCAGACCCTGTGCAGCTTTGGTAACTGTGCAGAATTCCCGGCTGCACAGGGATAATTTTCGTGCTCACCCCAGGATATTTTGACCGTGCAAGAATGGCCATGCAATAGATTATAGTATGTTCTATGGCACACAGGGATAGTATCCTAAGAGGCTGATTCAGCTCTCCTGCTAGTTAAAATCTAGACGGATTGATTGACACCAACAGAATGAAAGTATTTGCTAATAGAGGTCTGAAGATGATCAGCAGGAGAAGACTGGCCATTTAGGCTACTGAAAATAGTTCCAGTGAGCTAGTAACCTGAAGGGCCACCCCAGCCCAGAGAGGGGAGGTGAAAGCCAGAGGTATGGGGAAGGAGTGCTTGCCATGGTGAGGGACATACCCTTCCAGCCCACCTGGAACACACCCTGTCCAGCATCACTGCCCACATTGGACTAGCTTCAAACCAATCTATTAGAAATCTTTGCACAGAGACAGAAGGAAATTTACTTATTAGTTAACAGCTTCTAGCCAGATGCCAGGTGTGGGAAGGCGCCTGGAAAAACAGTTTCCCACAGAGTTAGAAACCTGAACTTCTAAAATTAATTTGAAAACCACCACAGACTGTCTCTCTACTGAAATCATTTACATTGGAAAACAGAAGTCAACTTTCCTGTGAAATTTTATACCAGAAGTATTGATGACTGCATTGCTTCTCAATCAGTTAAAAGTTCCTATAGCAGAGGACTCTGAGGTGGTCTGGAAACTACAGCTGCTGCTTCCCGCAATTACCTTCAATGATCCTGCTTTTCAAAAGAGGAAACTGATTCCATCTCCTTCCTAGGAAGTAGAGTCACAGTTTCCATTTTTAAACAACTCAAAAGGGCTCCATTATCACATTGACCAGATGAAACAAGAGGCTTCATGCAACGTGTGATTGGTGTTTGGAATATGCTGCCACAGGAGGTGGTGATGGCCACTAACCTGGATAGCTTTAAAAGGGGCTTGGACAGATTTATGGAGGAGAAGTCGATTTATGGCTACCAATCTTGATCCTCCTTGATCTGAGATTGCAAATGCCTTAACAGACCAGGTGATCGGGAGCAACAGCCACAGAAGACCATTGCGTTCACATCCTACATGTGAGCTCCCAAAGGCACCTGGTGGGCCACTGCGAGTAGCAGAGAGCTGGACTAGATGGACTTTGGTCTGATCCAGCTGGCTTGTTCTTATGTTCTTATGTTCTAGGCTCGCCCTTCATCTGTTCATATCCTCTGGTGCACGTTATGGACTCTCAGGGTCTTTAAACCCCAGTTTGAGAAATGCTGTCCAATACTTAATTAGTCAAGTAAGCTTGTCATGCTCTCCTCTATTTCTTGGCATCAATCCTGTGGCAGGATTGTAGGATGGCTACATATCTATCACAGATTGCTGAGCCCAGGCAACGTTGGGTTCTCACAAGAGCCAGATGTAACATCTTTTCCCCTGCGCTATTTTGAGGTCAGTTTGGGAAGTCACCCCTAACAGATAGTCACCCCACACTGTCCAACCCAAGTTGAAATGTCAGAACACATTGTATGTTTTTGTCTGAAATATAATCTTTCGAGAGAAGCCTTGTTATCACGGATCACATGTAACATCCCTCCCCCAAAGCTTCTATTTAAAAACTACTTAACAGCAACAACTCTGAGATTCTACGGAATATAACCCAATATCTTCTGCTCAGGGGCGTAACGAGGCAGCCCTGGGCAAACTGTAGCCCTGGGCAAAACCTGAGTTGGATGCCCCCCCCCCCCCATGGGCGGCCACTCCACCACGACCAATTTTTTTTGCACCAGGATATTGGTGCCTGCAGGGGGTGCATTTTTAGACATATCAGCACCAAAATTTCGGAATATCATCAGGAGACTGTCCTTATGCTACTCCCCAGATTTGGTGAGGTTTGGTTCAAGGAGTCCAAAGTCCCTGATTGTTTCCAATGGGAGCTAAAAGGAGATGGGGGCTACAGTTTTGAGGGTCCATAACTTTGGCCCCCCTGAACCAAACTGCACCAAACCTGGGGGGTATCATCAGGGCAGTTTCCTGATGAGACCTTGAAAGTTTTGAGACTGTGCCTTCAGAAATGTCCCCCCCAGCCTGCAACCCCCATGGACAGCAATACAGAAAACTCAATGCAGAACAAAAATTCTTGGGCAAATTTCTGGGACTTTCCTGCAGGGGGCGCATGTATCGGCAGCAAAATTTCAGGGTATCATTTGAAAACTGTCCTTATGGTACCCCCAAAGTTTGGTGCAGTTTGGTTTAGGGGGTACAAAGTTATGGACCCTCAAAGGGGGTGCCCCATCCCCCATTCTTTGCTAAGGAGATGGGGGCTACCCTTTTGAGGGTCCATAACTTTGGACCCCCTGAACCAAACTGCACCAAATCTTGGGGGTGCCATCATGACAGTCTCCAGATGATACCCTGAAATCTTGGTGCTGATACATCCAAGAATGCCCTCCCTGCAAGAACCTCCTGAAATTTGCCCAAGAATCTTTGTTCTGCATTTAGTTTTCTGCATTGCTGTCAATGGGGGTTGCAGGCTGGGGGGGGGGGCACATTTCTGAAGGCACAGTCTCAAAACTTTCAGGGTCTCATCAGGAGACTTCCCTAATGATACATCCCAGGTTTGGTGTAGTTTGGTTCAGGGGGGCCAAAGTTATGGACCCTCAAAACTGTAGCCCCCATCTCCTATTAGCTCCCATTGGAAACAATCAGGGATAGGGGCACCCCCTTTGGGAGTCCATAACTTTGGACTCCCTGAACCAAACCTCACCAAACTTGGGGGGTATCATAAGGATAGTCTCCTGATGATACACTGAAATTTTGGTGCCGCTAGCCTAAAAACTGCGCCCCCTGCAGGCCAAAAATTGAAAACCACTAAAAATACCCAAAAATGAACCCAGCATTTTGATGCCCCCCACAAGGTGATGCCCTGGGCAGCTGCCTACCTTGCCCAATGGGCATTACGCCAGTGCTTCTGCTGGTGCTGTCACTTAGAGAATCCTAATTTATGTTCTTAATTGTGACTTTGTTATGTTACTACTAGATATTTATGCCTAATAAAGGTTGAACTTGAACTTGAGAAATGTTGTCCTATTTTATCTTTCCAATATGGTACTCAGATTAGTTGCCCAAACCACAGCTCCTTTCTTGTGTGTATGTGCAAGAATTTCCACCTGATCACCTGCAGAAAAGAGTTGATATTAACTAGGGGAGGTTGCTCAGAAAGTAGAATCAGGATGGTCAGATCGCAAGAAACAATGCACAGGAGATATGAACAGTGACGCCCACACAAGGATCATGGTTTTCTACAGTCATGGGATTAGATCACAACCAACATTTTACCATCTTGTGCAATGTTCCTTCTTCTGACACTGCTGCTAATAAAGTCTGTATTTTGACCAGTTTTAAAGCTTTGCAGCAACAGTTCCTCTTGCATGAGACTTAAGACTCCAGATTATCTGCCAAGATATGAAGTCAAAATTCTACAGAGAAAACATATGTTTCTTTTAAGGCTCTGCTTCATACCTAGCAGCAATATCCTCTAAAGTGATAGGATACTGTTTTGTCTCAGGCACACGATATTTGGAAGAAGTCTGTTAATTTTCGTTGAAGTGGCTATGATTCCACTTATTTGTGCAAACTATATGCTATACTGGGGCATGAGCCTTTCTTGGGGGGAAGCAGCAGCAGCTCGGAAGAGTGTTCCATTAAGGCCTGATAATTAAAAAAAATTAAATTAATTTTAACCAAATAATTGTGTGGTAGCTGCAAGGGTGCTTGTTGGGTTGCTAATTATATTATGGGTCATTAGTATCTGAGGCTATATTTCATGCAATTGTATATTTTACTGAATTGAATATTTTTAGTGTAGTGCATATCAGAATAGTATGTAGGAATTTTATTGTTGATGTAATGTTACATTTTTAAAATGCTGGTCTAAGGCCATAAATAAATGGTTACCTATTTGCTATACCAGTGAGCTATGCTTGTCTACATTTACTGGACTGCCCATTTTCATGCAGAAGAACTTTTTTGTGCTGCATTTACCGTGATCCAGACGTGGGTGGCTAGCATGGTTAATATCTGCAGTGCCAAGGCAACTTTATCTTCCTTATGTACTCTTCCTAAAAGGAATTTAAATATTTACGAATCTGGAAATACTGGTATCCTTCCACAGGATACTCCAAAATTCCTTGCCTCTGTGCATCTTCTGTGTTTGATGGCATCTTCCACAATTGATTGAAACCACTCTCAGCCCACTGATTCTGCATTTGGACTCTGGGTTTTTTGGGCAGGTTTTAAAAAGCAGGATCTGTCCTTGCAGTAATTTGGGTTTAAACTGATATCACAACAGTTTTATAGGCTCTTGAATGCAGGAAAGGGTGCATTACCCTATGTAAGCTTGGGCTATGCATGGGTTTTTTGCTGCTACCTGTATGTATGTCTGAATATTAATACTTCCACCAACCTCCTGATCATCTTTTGCTGGTGTCTGCAGATGCCTAGCAGATAAATGAGACAGATATGTTAAAACTGCAACCACCCAGTTCTGAATAATTCTCAGCTTCTTCAGACTTTTTGCATTAGTTCTTTTTAGATGCTGTGCAGTTCTGCAGTTTCCTTTGCTACCATGGGAACTTGCTCGTCTCGGGCATTAAGGAGAAACAGGAAAAGCAAGATGTTTGCAATTCTTGTGTCTCTCCCCAATCTCTGAAGCTGGTTGGGGGTATGTTTGTTTGTGTTTAGATTGGCTCACTGTAGACATTCCCTGGGCCTATTTTAGGAAGTAATAAAACACATACATGCTGACCTAGATGGGAGAACAGTCAGCAACTGTGGCTTCTATGGCTCTTCCTCCACTCTGCTTCTAAGGCTGGCAGAAGCACCCATGTTCAAATGAGACACTTTTGGCTGAAGGTGAAATGCATCAAAAGTCACAGCAGTGAGCCATGCTTTCCCTTGTGTTCTGTTTTTAGCACAGAACTGAGTAAAACACAGCTGGTGAGAAAGAAAGGCCATATTTCATTGTGTCACTGTGTATCATCCTGAGAAGGGGCCCTTCTAATCACAGGATAACATGACTGAAGTGCCAGGCTGGAGGGAGGGGTGGCCGGACAATGAATCAGCCGTATCACCTGACAAACATCAGACTAGAGTGAAGAGTCAAGGCCATGCGAGGCTCTTGCTGAGGTGGATTTGATTTGTTCCATATGCAAGGTGATGCAATGCATGGGATTGCAGGGGATTTCCTGTGTGCCTTGCTCCTGAAAGCAACACTGTAACCATAGCAACATGGCAATTTCCTGTTTGAGAGGTTGTTGCCAGAATTTCCAGCTCTCTTTGGATAAGAATAAAAATAGTTTCCCAACAGGATAAAAAAATGAAATAATCTTAAACTCGCCCAATCCCAAAATCTTAAACTCGCAGCTTTATCAAAGTGATGTTTCATGGCTTTGCTCATCCACAAAGATCAAATGACATATTACATTCTATTGGTTGCGAGGAAGATGTTGATCACTTTTTGCAAAGAAAAATTACAGGGAATGTGGTCATTTTAAATAGAGAAGCAAAGAGGCCAAAAGGAGAGATTACACTTTCTTCACCAGTAGTTTTTCTGCTACAAGTCTCTACACATACACTCCAAGCTGCTTTTTTTTCCCTAACAGGGTATCAGAACATGCTTGTAAGAGAAACCCTAACCCTGGGCCCTTTACGTACATGCAGAATAATGCACTTTCAATCTACTTTCAGTGCACTTTGAAGCTGGATTTTACTGTGCGGAATAGCAAAATCTATTTGCAAACAATTGTGAAAGTGGATTGAAACTGCATTATTCTGCATGTGCAGAAGGGGTCCCTGCCTCCTCCATTCAAAAGCACCCTTCCTGAGGCTGCTGCATATTAAAAACCAAACTAAAAAAAATGTCCCTGTGGAATTTGGAGTTAGGTCTTCTAGGAATGTACCTGTGAGATCTTTATTTCCTGGATCAGTAAAATTCCACAGCCAATCTGCATGCTAGTTAGTTGTCTTCTGACTTGGAGGAAGGCATCAGTCATGAAGGAGACAAATTATCTCTATAAACTGTGGTTTGATTTACATACTTGAAAAAAATTATCTTACTACTGCCTGATATTCAGAATATTTATGAGGCAGATAGCCCAAAAGCACATGGATCAGGACAGCTAAAGCTAGACAGTCCTACCACTGACCAGTACTGTGTAGTTTGACACTGTAATAAATAAGCTTTGGCTTTAAATTTGTGTTGTTGCTAAAGTTTAGGGAAATAACTTTTAACGGGATTTAAATATTTCATAATTTAAAGGAAGCCAGGGTACTGTAGTAGTTAGAGAACTGGAACAAGATCTGAGAGATTGATATGAACATATAGTTTATAATGTTTTAAGCCATATATTTAATCACATAAAGTATATTAGAGGTAATTTATAAAAAATCAGTAAGATGCTGTTAGTTAAACAAAGAGCAATAATTTCATTAGTAGAGAGGCCTTGCTTGGGAGAAGTGGGGGAGATTTCTGCACTTTTCAGTAAAGTCTAGTGAACACGCTTTGAAATTTAGGAACGGCTTCTTACTAAAAGATAAGAAGTTAGTGGTTGGTATGGCAACCATGTCAAAGTGACCAGATGGGCAAAGGAAGGTGGGGAATAGAATTTTACAGAAGAAACAAAACTTAGTTTGCCAAGTCTTACATAGGCTGTTGTTGATTTAAGTCCTGTCCAAATTAGGAGTGGAGATTCAAATGGTAATGTATATGTATTCCAAATCTAGCCAATGGTCAGAAGGCAAGGTGGGATGTTTTGTAAGAGGGTATTGTTATGCCCCTTGAACCTCCTCCCTGTTGCTAACAAAGGAGAGTTCCCTCTTCTGCGCAGAATTGAAAGAAAACAATAAAACTCTGAACACTGAAGAAGCTTTTGGATGGTTATTTTTGTAACCGGTCAGAGCTTTTGCTCTGTGGACAGGGCCTTTGCCCTTGTGCCTATCAAGATCCACATTCGAATCCCCTCTCTGCCATGGAAGCTTGCTGGGGGATCTTGGACCAGTCACATGCACTGAGCCTAACTGACATCATAGAGTTGTTGCAAGGATAATGTGGAGGAGAGGAGAACAATGAAAGGTACTTTGGATCCCTATTGTATCCTTTGGGGTTCACCTGCTAAGTATCTTCATTCAACATTTTGCCTATCCTTCAAAGAGTACTGCAATCTATCATCAGCTGACATTTCACGTTTCATTTTTATAAATGCATAGTATCATTGAGCAATAAGCTATATTTTAGGCCATAGCATTCATTGAGCAGTGGTAAACCCAAATTTGCCATTAAACTTTCTCATCTCACACTGTCCCTCCTCATCCCTCCTGGCCTTGTGCCCAATCTGTGCAAGAGTTTTGGCCAATGTGCTGTAGTGGGGACTCTAATCTGGAGAGCCAGGTTTGATTCCCCACTCCTCCACATGAGCACCAGAGTCCTATCTGGTGAACCAGATTTGTTTCCCCACTCCTACACTCCTGTTGGGTGACCTTGGACTAGTCCAGGGGTCTACAACCTGTGGCTCTCCAGATGTTCATGGACTACATTTCCCATCAATTGGCCATGCTGGCAGGGGCTGATGGGAATTGTAGTCCATGAACATCTGGAGAGCCACAGGTTGCAGACCCCTGGACAAGTCACAGTTCATCAGAACTCTCTCAGCCCCACCTACTTCACAAGGTGTCTGTAGTGGGGTGATGAAGGGAAAGGAGTTTGTAAGCCCCTTTGAGTCTCTTTACAGGAGAGAAAGGGGAGTATAAATCCAAACTCTTCCTCTTCTAATTTTTGTGTCCCAGCCCACAGTCTGAGAAACATTGCAATAAAGACTCCAAAAAAGATGGAGGGCTCCCAGCTACAGACTATACTTGCAATCTAAAAAGTTACATCAGAATGCCACAAATACCAGGAGACATATGCAGATATTTTAATCTTTTCCTGGTTCTTTGCATTCTGCTATTTCATCAATTCTTCCAGTTTTAAGAAAAGAAACACATTTGTACAGGTTGTCAGCATCCAAGTAGTAGCTATGTATCTCCTGGTATTATAACTGATCTCCAGATGACAAAGATCAATTCACCTGGAGTAAATTGCCACTTTGGAAGGTGGCTTAGTACCATGTTTCTCCGAAAATAAGACAGTGTCTTATATTAATTTTTGCTCCCAAAGATGCGCTATGTCTTATTTTCAGGGGATGTCTTATTTTTCCGCTCCACAGCTGCATGCTCTGGTGTTCTGTTTGACAGGCATACTTCCAAACAAAAATTTGCTACGTCTTACTTTCGGGGGATGTTTTATATTTAGCACTTCAGCAAAACCTCTACTACGTCTTATTCTCAGGAGATGTCTTATTTTTGGAGAAACAGGGTAGCATATTGAAGTTCCTTCCCTTCCCAAGCCCTGCTTTCCTCATGGTCCACCACCCCCTAATACCCAAATATTTCCCAACCCAAAGCTGGAAACCCTGTATATTTGACTGGATTGGGATAGAATAAAATCTGACTTCACAGCAACATCCAGAGCTATCTGGTGATGGAATCTAGCCTAAATCTAATGAAGACGCTACAATCTATTAGCACTATTTATTTCTGCATTTTCTCATGCACTTTCATACTACCATTCAGCTGTGATAGCAGTATCTTCTGGCAGCTGCTAAAACCACTCCTCTATTCCATTATTTACTTCTTCCCACCTAGAGTTGTAAATTGATGGAGCAGATTAGCAGGAGCCGTGGGAATAGGAAGAAACAGGGAAGGGGCCTGAAGGCAAATAATAAAAACAAAAGATGCCTCCACACCCTCTGTCGCTTTGGTGGTAGAAGAAGAAGATGGGGAAAGAGTGTGGGAAAACTGCTCAAAGACATCTCCACCTACTTGTATGGCACATGCTAAAAACAAAGCAAACAAATTGCGTGATCCAGAAGAAAGAGTTAGGCTTAAAATTTTGGGGGTGGGGGTGGGAAGGACTCCAAGGACTTCTTTTTCCATTCCAGAGTCTTGGTAGTTTACTAGAATGCACCCTTGAATCACTTATTTTAATCTAGGCCATGTATGCATGAACTGGCTGTTTGCTTTGCAGTGAGGTTTTCCTGAGTTTGTTTTTGTTTGTTTGTTTGTTTGTTTGTACAGGGATCTCCTCCTGAGAAGTGTCCCTAGCTCCCACTCCCTCCCCCTTCCCTGGGGTTTTCTACAACTTCCTTTTGTTTTGTTTGTTTTTATTAGACTTATTATACCACCCATCCACCCCACCCACCCCAAGGAGGCTGCCAGCCACCCTCTTTTTTGGCAAGTTCAAAAGGTCTCAGCATGAAAATAATAATAATAATTTAAAAAGCTTTTCTGATCCTTAAAAACAGTGAGGGGAGGAGGCAGCATTGCAACAGCCCTACATTTTTCTGCCTGCCTGACTCCTGCATCCCAGAGAGGATTTCCAGGATGCTTTCCTGACTGATTGGAATCTTGCTGGCTGCAGGAGAGAGTCCAAAGACATTTCCTACCCCTTGCGCTGGAAAAGTTGGGGAGGTTTGCCTCCCCCTTCTCTCTGTCCTCACCACTACTCTGGTCCAGGAAGATGCAGACTCTTGCCCCTCCTTCCACTCCCAGCTGCCTGGGTCACTTTTAGCCAATCAGGTTTCCTCTCTGTGACAAAGGAAACACATGAAAACTGATGACAGCTCCTCTTGCACCTCCCACCAGGTAACTCTACCCCCTTCTTTTCTTTTCTCCCAACATGATTCCTCCCAGGCTTCTGCAGCTGCTACATATTCTTAATGGCACAGATAGCCTGATGACACACTTCTTGGCCAGTTCACATTTTGGGGCAGGGAGACTGGGGAGAAAACCCAAAGAAAACAAAATGTATGCTGATTCCCTTCACTTTTCCTGTGAAGTGAGGAGGGAAAGTTGCACTTTACCAGGTTTCAGAAACCTTGGAGGTTCTTTAATCTGACAGCGCAGTGATTTTCAAAAAGGAGGATAGAAAAGAGTGGGTAACCAAGACTTCAGTCAGTCCACAGGGAATGTACTGGTATACTCAATGAGAAGGAGACCACAAGTGCATAAATTGGAAGTGTCTCACACTTATGCTGAGTGAACTGATTACTCTTTTGATTGGATTTTGTTTTCATCTGGTCTCTCATAAAAACATATTAGCTCTGCTGGATCAGTGGTCCATCTAGTCCATCATCCTGTTTCACACAGTGGCCAACCAGTTGCCCTGGAGGTCCAAAAAAGAGGACACGAAGGCCAAGGCCCTTCCTTGATATTGCTTTTAAGTTCTGGGTTTCATAGGTTTATTTACTTGACTTTGAATATGGAGGTACCCTTTGGTCTTCATTACTAGTAGCCATTGGTAGACATATTGTTACCATACTGCCTGGCATAGTGGGGGAAGTGCTTATTCACAGGTATCCCTGCCCGCATGCCAGCCTAAAGGTTGATATGAGCGTTGCAGAGATGGGGAGCCCATTCTCTGGCAATAGCCAGGTCTACCTACAAGGAACTTCTAGTATTTTTTCCTTTCTGTTTTCATGCTTTCAGCTTGCTTGCTGTAGCAGCACATTTTCAGCTCCCAGGATGTGCTGCTCCTGAGGAACATTTCACAGTTATGTTGCAATTGCAGTTGAAAGGCAAACCTATTCCAATTTTAGTATACACTTTAATGGACAGAATCTAGTGGCTTGATTTCAATTGTCTGAAGCTGGTGTTTCCCAAGCTTTTAATAGATGGGGCTTGGGGGACACATTGACAGAATTTTGTTGCAGTATCAGACTTAACAGTTGGGTTGCAGTATCTGATATGGAAGTTGCACTCTTTTGCTTTGTTGTCTTCTCCACCCACTATCAGAATTCTGATAGCCATAATATGTTAATAGCCTAGCAACTGTTCCCAACCATTTCATAGGAAGTACTATTCTGAAATAACCATGAAGGATGACATAAGATGATGTAATTAAGAGTACTGTGTTTAGGCTAACTAGCATGCTGTATTTGTAGTGATGCAACTGCAGAGGGCTAAGTAATAGAGTCTCCTAAGATGTCTGTGAGTTTCATAACTGAAGTCACACTAAGCTCAGCACTCAGGAATGTAATGCAGGGGACTGCCTGACCTGGCAGCTGAGCCTGAATGATCTCACCTTCCTTCCCCACCTCTGTGGTCTAAGTTACAGCCAGTTTCCAGAAGCAGAGCTGGAATGAAGCCAACAAACTTTGGCTACCCCTTCCCAGCCCCCTAGTCATCCATAGCTTTCTATGAGTGTCACTTTATCACTAGATAGAATTTTGAGTGGTAAGCTGAGTATTCCCTATCCCCACTGCCTATGGTGCTTTTGCCCCGTCATGCCCAAATTCTTTTCCCATGATGAATGCCACCACAGACTGCATGTATCAGTTTTCATCGCATGTGTAGCCAATTTCTTGTCATGCATTGGGTTCCTGGGCTGATCCTTCTCCACCCTCTCCATACTTGTTTGAAATGTATTCTACCAGCAACAACTTCATTATGGGGATGACATGGTGGATGCTAAAACAAACCCCTCCCTTCTGGCACCGTTTAATGCCACACTGGCATTATATGAAAGTTCCAGTCCATATCAATTACTCTGATCATGGTTTTTTTTTTACACAACTAACACCCATGGGCCCAAGGTTGCGCTAGCACTGCCAAATTGAGTTTCTATTCATTACTGAAGGAACTGAACCTGGGCCACAAAGAAGTCATAAAGTGCCTCAGTGACAAGGTTAAGAAATTATATTCACCCTGCTTTTGGGAAGATAAATCTCACCTGAATACCAGGTGCTAGGACCAAAGAACAGTAGTGGGCACTGACTTTTATGGCCTCCTGCACTTCCCAGCAATAACTGGCTGCCTGCAGTGGAAACATACACATTGGGCCAGGTCAGGGTTCCCCACTTTTGTTCAGCCTGTGGGTACTTTTGGGAATTTGAAAATGAGAAAAGGGCATCGCCCACAAAAGAGACCATGGCCAATCACAAAATGGTGACCACAGGCTACTGGGGCCAACCACAGAATGTACTGAGGTTGCAAGCCAAGTATCTCCCTATGATGAAGGTATTTCTGAATGGATGCTCCCTGAAGACACAAAGGTAATAATATGTCCCAAGGTTTTCTGAAGCACCATCTCCCATGAAGTGGAGAAAAACCAGAACTGGCCACTTACTCATTTTTATCTCATTATTACAGGCATGTCTTAAAGGTAAACATTAAGGCCATGTGCATAAAGCTTTCTCTATTGGGAAATTCTTTTGTGCTCACCTTTCAGTTTCACTTTATCAAGCACTGACTACAGTTTCAGAATACAGTCAAAGATGGGTATTCACAGCGCTCATTACTTGCCAAGGCTGTCATGACCATCAATGATATAGAAGTGGCATTCTAATAAAACTGGGCTATATTTGGCTTGAATCTCCTCAGTGGATCAGTTGCAGAAACTCTAATGTATTTACTCTTGTAGCATACTCCTGGAAAGCCAGTTTGTTTAGCTTTTATTTTTATACGCTGGTTGTGCTGATCTTCCCTAAAAATAACAATCCACATGTTTTATGGGAATAGCAAGCTGTGTTCTTCCAACACCACCATCCTAATTTGGCTCTGGAATGGGAAGTTATCCTACAAAAAACATTATCCTGAGAGTTACAGATTGAGAAAGAGGAAGGGGTAGAGCTGTGTTAGGACACCATTGCAGAGCTTATGGGCCCCAGCCAGCAATCTGCAGCTGCTAAGCCATAGACAATGAGCAGCTTGGATGCATGGGGCCATGCCAAAGAGTTTTATTTCCAAGAGCCGTTCTTGGGGGAAAGGCAAAGGTCTGCCACAGCACTGGGCTGGATTTAATGGGATCAATGTTCCTTCGGCTCATATCTACTGTGATTTAGGACAATCAGCTGTATTGCTGTTCAAATGAGGACAGTTTTTAGTTTCAGTCTGGGCTTTGATGCACACATCAGCTGCTGCCTGCCTCTAGGTCAGTGATGGTGAACCTTTTCGAGACCGAGTGCCCAAATTGCAACCCCAAACCCACTTATTTATCGCAAAGTGCCAACACGGCAATTTAACCTGAATACTGAGGTTTTAGTTTAGAAAAAACGGTTGGCTCCAAGGCGCGGGTTACTTAGGAGTAAGCTTGGTGAAGCAACCATGCAACGCTTCGAATGGGTGAATCACAACCCTAGGAGGGTTTACTCAGAAGCAAGCCCCATTGCCAGCAACCAAGCTTACTCCCAGGTAAATGATCATGCTTTTATTCTTTCCATGAAAATCAGTGGGGTTTAACAGCGCTTAACAGGGTTACGTACATTGCTTCCCCAAAACTAGGTCTTAGGTTTAATGCTAATAATCTCCCTGAAATAATTACACTATTATCACACTGGGGGCTTGGCAGGGGAAGGGGGAGAGATGTGGGGGGAGAGGGAAGTAAAGCTTTTGCTTTCTGAAATCCAATAAACCCCCACCACAAAATAGAAGTTAAAAGGCAGTCAAGGAAGACAATCCTAACCAAGAATGCTGTGCAAGGGGTGGGATAAATTCAGGAAAGCTAAATTGGTGGAGCAGCCATCTAGTCTGTGGTTTTTCCTTCACACGTCATCACAGCTTTTGACTTCCCACAAAAATGCAACAGGAACAGAAAAATAAAAGCAGTTCTAGCAAAGATCTTGATGTGCTTTTAAAAAAATCCTAAGTGCATCTCAGTTTCTCCACCCTAGGCTTGATCTGTCCAGGCAAAAAAAGAGTGTTTCCCTGGTGTTTGGAAAGGCACACGTTTTGTTTGTTCAACCCCTCGAGCAGCAGCAGCAGCCAGCCTGCTCCAGCCTCCAGCAGGTCCTGCATGCACACCTGCAGCTCTGCCCTGCACTGCTCCAGCGCCTCTGCCCCACCCCTCTGCCTCCACCCCACCCAATCAAGCAGGGGCCAGCCTGCTCTAGCCTCCAGCAAGTCCCGTGCGCACTGCTCTGCACCTCTCTAGCATCTCCGCCTCCGCCTCCTCTGCATCTGCCCCCCCCCTTGGGCATCAGCCACCCGAATCACAGGCACCAGCCCGCCAGCCGAGTCCTACCTGCTTGCCATGATGCACGCACATCATGCCCAGCCACCCAGGCCAGCCTACATGTGTGTGTGTGGGTGTGACATGACAAACTCTGTGCGCGCGTGCGCACAGAGCGGGCTCTGAGTGCCACCTCTGGCACGCATGCCATAGGTTCGTCGTCACTGCTCTAGGTCCCCCCTCTTGCTTTAATCTGGGCAGGCTAAAAGAGCATCTGCCTAAGACTCTGAGGGAAGGAGATCTAATGCAATCATAGAGCAACTGAAAACAGCCTACATAAGGGGTTTCTGAACAAGAATTTTTCCCATCCTGCCTGTGGAAGAACCGTAATAGAATAGGAGGTAGAGCCCAGAACTTCCTGCATATAGGAAGGAAGTGTACTCTAGTGGATTGGGAGTGTGGCTAATTGTTTTCTGTTGTTGTAGCTTGCTTTTACTACTTGTGTTCTTCCAGAAAACCAAGCAAACATTTACTTGAAATTGGCAGGGGGTGGCTTGTATGCAGCATCTATGAGACAGAATTGTTTCCTAGAAGAGGGCAGTGGCATGGGGTAATTCCTTTGTGCCCTGTAATTAACAGCTCCCTCCTGCCTACGGAAACATTACAACTCTGCTAGCTTAATCGAGCATGTCCCCACCTGGGTGGCCTTGAAGGATTCCCCAGGAGTAGTAGTGCAAAACAAAGAATACTGAGCAAGTTATGACATGCCTGCAATGTAGTAAGTGACAGAAAGCTACCCAGATGGTAAAAGGGGGCAGAGCCTGAACAAAGTGAGATATTATCAGTTTGTCTTGCTAATACATCCAGGAGAGACAAGTCACCTAGAACCTGTACTGGCAAGGGGAAAGGATAGTCGAGAGGTCACCTCCATGTTCTCCCTGCAGGGACTGCATAAACAGATTACTGGTAGCTTCTTTGCCTCTCACCCGACTTCTCCCACCTTAACCTTACAGAACAGGGCCAAATGAAACTTTCCATGCAGAATTTCCAGGAGCACACACACACTTGGAATCCAGTAGCAGTAAAAGTAGCTGAGGCAAGGGAAGCTATTAGTTCTTCCAGAGAGCTGCCTGAGTTTGGACAAAAGGGGAATACTTTCCAGTGGGTGCAAATGGTCTTCTTAGTTTGACGTTTAATGTTTTCATATCAGTTCATTTAATGTTTATCAGATTGTCTTTATAGTTGCCCAACATGTGTCCTGAGATGTTCAGGAGAAAAGTAAGCAAATACAGATTTAAAATAAATAAATAATTTAGCAGTACAGTACTGGGATGGTTTGGGCTAAGATAAATTGGAAGTAGGTATGCTTTAGAAGTGGCTGAAAGCAGTGCACATTTCTAAAAGTTGCCAGGTTTATGCTTAATGCAGAACTATAGTTTCCCTTTAAAACAAATAATTAATGTTGTGGTCATGAAGAGAAAATTAAGAGTGTATATGAGGACCAACACAGAGATTTTCATGAATATATATTTTCCGGGGTCCCCCATCATCTGACCACTACAAGGCCCCCTCCCCTCTCAACACATGCCTCCCACCTGCTTTTGGGTCCTTCCCTTGTCTGCTCACAGCTGCCTACAGCAGTTTTCTGAGTGGCATTGGATAGTGCATGCAGAACCGAGCATGACTGGTGGAGCAATAGCAAGTGAGTGTGCTGGGGACATTAGCCACAGTGGGCCCTGCCTGAAATTCTGGGCCCTGGCAGCTGCCCCACCTCAAGATATACAGATGCTGGTCCTATGACCTCCCCCCCCCCCTCCACACACATATTTCCTTTTTGTATTTACATCATCTAGTGTAAGAAACTTCCAACAAATCCAGTCCATTCCGTTCTCAATTATTTTCTAAAATTCCACTTTCCCCACTGAACCCTAGAATTCCCCCACAGATCACAAGCAATATTTCCTCCCTGATTTGCTAAATAATGACATCAACTCTTTCCCACTTGCCTTCCTGGATTAGCCTGTGCTGTGTGTATACAATCAGCAAGAACAGAATTTTCTGATGCTTCCACATCCTCTGCTTGTAGTAGAGGGGGAACTCCTTATGATCTCACAAAACCTATTTCTAGAACACTGACCCAACAACGAGATGACAGGCCATTCCCCTGCATTCAAGTATTCCAGGAGCAACCAGAGCAACTAGTGAAATTTCTATTCCGGGCCATCTCTCTTGTTTTTCATTACCTCCACTAATATCTTTTTCCTAACGAAAGAATTTCACAATTTCATTCACAAACAAATGCAGACCTCAGCTGTCATCCAGCTCTGCTTACTTCCTTGTAATCAGAATTTTTGTTGTTGTTTCCGGGAAGATATCCCAGACTGGAATGACTTCTGGATAGTCCCAAAGAGCTAAAAATCTGGAAAAGCATGCCTCCCATAAGGGATTTAATTATTAAAACAAAACAAAAAACTCCCCCTCATGCTCAACAGAGAGAAGAATGTCAATATCACAGATCAAATTACTTTTTGCTGCACCTGCACACTTCTAGTGTTCTGATCCCTGCTTCCATAAGAAGTTCCATTTAACCCCTTTGACAAAAAATAATATGTCAGACAGCCTAAGGATAGCGGGGGTAGAGTGGTGGCTGGGGACAGCACCACTGCACTGCCTCCAAAGAGGCAATCAACGGTGTGGGCACCTGGGGAGAAGGAGAAAATTAGTCAGCTCCACCCTTGAGAATGCCCCACTCCACACCAGTGTGGGCATTTGCAGTGATTTGGGTGCAGAAGCAAGTCTTTCAACATCCATGCCAGTTTGTAGGGCGCTGGTGGCATAGCCTCTGGTGCAACCCTTCCGCTGCTTCCAATGCAGCTTCAGCCCTTCACCCTTTGGATTGCACAGTTAGACAATTATACAACATGCAATTCAGATGGGTTGTTTATGCCATCAGATGTTCTTGCAATAAAATATATGTATGCAAAATCTCCAGAAAATTAAAAATATAAATAACTGAACACAGAAAGGGAAAAGGCAGGGTACAAATAAAATGAAATCATAAATAAATAAAAACAACATACTTCACAAAACGTTTGGTGCCCCTCTGGTACAACATTTTATTGAAAAAGAACATGGACCCACTGATTTTTATTTTTTTGGGTTTATAGAAACCATATCATAATGAAAAAATCATGTAAAAAAGGAGATTGAATGGATTTTAAGATTACAGTCTTATGGCCCCTCATGAGTTAAATTCTGATCTGAGACTTTTGGACTTCTGGCCTTGGCCAGCTGTTGCCCTCTTAAAAAAAGTTATGTCATACTCCACTCAACTTGCTATGGAAAGGTTCAATACAAAGTGAACTTTCTGGTCAGAATTTGCTTTATATATTTATATAGTTTGTGCTGTCTTGTTTCATGCACAATATATAGACTTTGAATAAGACAACATTTTTTCCTGGAATTGTTAAACCAGAATATTAGGGTCAGCAACTCCTGTATTTACAGGAGCTGCCATGTCATGGTTCCTATGCTGTCGAATTGTAGGAGGAGGGCGGGTGCATCTTTTTCACATAAAGGTGAAAGTCAGCAAGCCTCCTCAGTTTGATGTTATGTCAAGTTCTCAGTTATCATCTTGCAGTAATCTCGTGGGTTTTGCCTGCTTCCATTCCCCTTGCAATTCTACTCACCTCTTTGAAATCGGAAAGAAAGAAATGAGAACATTTTTCTTCACACGCAAACATTAAATTAATGCTGAGCAACAAGAAAAAATGCCTCCCAGGTTTTTTTATATGGCTGGAAAGCCCTAATTAGTGGAAAATATACAATAGAAATTTATCTTAAGCTCCTGTAGTCCAATATTTATGCCAACCTTGAGCACTTGACGGGGTGAGATCTGAAAAATACTCAGAGGGGTGGGGAAAGTTCCTCCTTTTAATAAAGGGCAGAGATATAAATCTGGTCTTCCAGTGCCAACACTTTGGAAGCTTCTCCATTCACTATGAAGAAAAGTTTCCAGAGGAAGTCAGCTTGTATTAGAAGCAATGGACCCTGCAGCCATGTTTCTAGGAACCAGATACCTGCCTAGTGCTGTTTACAAAGCTATGTCAAGAAAAAATCAAATGGCATTTATCTGTAAATGTTGTTCACCAAGTGATCTATGAGAAATTACTTTTGGGATATGGGCATGTGCAGGCTTTCCAAAGTAGAAGCTTCCAAAGCTTTCCAGAGTCCCAAAGGATACTCTTCCTTTCAACTGTTCTTCCCACTAAAATGGTCACTTTATAGGAGGGAAAAGTCCCTGTCTCCTCAGTCCTTGCACTGCTGCCATCTGGGACAGCGTAACGGTGGAACATCGCAATAGTGAACTAAACTAGAAATGTATTGTGGTGAATACTGAAAGGAAACCATGATCTATATCTAAATATCTGTTAAATAAATATAACCACAACAAGAAAAACATTGTACTGAGATTCTGGTGAAAAGGTCTTTAAACCTTAGGGGTGGGGCTTTAAACCTTAGGGGTGGGGCTGTTTACCTTGGGCTGTTCGCTGCACAGTGATGTTGTAGTGGGTAGAGACGTCCCGGGGGGGGAAATGGCGCCCGAAATCTGTTCTCTGGGCGCGCCCCCCCCCCCCGCTGCGCCTGGGGTGGGACCCACCCCCACGCCCTGCTCCCTCCCAGCTGCCGGTTCGGAGCCGGCAGCTAGCAGAAGCAACTGGAAGGCTCCGTGCTGGGGCCTTTGTTTTTATGCCCCTTGGGAAGAATAAAGGAACTATATATTTGAGAGAAAAAGATGACAGAGAAAACTGGAAGCTCCTCTCTCTGTGGCAGTAGAAAGAGGACTGGGGAGGCAGGTGCTCTCCCCTCTTATTATGTGACCATTTTGGCAGGAAGGCCAGCTGAAAGGGAGATTGTCCCCTAGAGCTTTGGAAAGCTTGAGAAGTTTTTACTGTAGTGGGCTTGCACCTGCTTTGTTCCCCAGTGTGTGTGACTGCACAGTAATCATGACAATGAATGTCAATGCCTACATTGCTAACACAGGATAATCCAACCTCCACATTTTGCAATAATTAGGCATTAAAGATTATGCTAGCATTTCATAAGGCAAAGGCTCTCTTCCCAGAAGGAATCAACACAGGACACATGTGACTGTCCTTACCTTTCTGAGGTCATTCAGCCCATATTCTATGGATGAGGTCAACACCTCCAGGGCCTACATGAGGAAACAAAGTGATGATAATTGTTGTAAGAGGCCTGCAGTTGGTGCTCTCTGTCCTTTTCCAAAAAGCACAGGTTTGAGCTAATTTTACCTGCTTTTTTGCCCAGACTTTTACTCACAGTTTTCAAAGATTAACCTTCTGAAAACGCCCATTTTGATTTTTAAAATGTTGTAGCCCCCTCCTGCAAGCCCTGCCTTTCTCTCTTGCTAGTGCCTGCCATGCAGCAGACAGACCGTTTTCATATCATGATCTTGAAAATACTGACTAGCAAGAAATTACCTCTTGAACCACTTCTTTCTATTTCCCACAGCCAAGGGCTTTAAATTAACCAAAATCTAAATAACAGTCTCATTATCTAGAGCCTAATAAAATGCTTGTGGTTTAGAATGGCCTTGTGAGTAGCCATTCACAGAGGTAAAATAATGATTCCATCCAGGTGAATAGTTTTCCAAGCCCAGTTCTCAAGTCACATTTTGCTTGACATGTGAGTAAAAATATGATTAACATAAACAGAGTTTTGTAGCACCTTAAATAAATACGGCTAACAAAAAATTATTCTGGCATAATCTTTCATGAATCACAGCCACTGTCTTCAGATGCAATGAATGAATCCCTGCTATGCCAATCATTTTGTAGGATACATTTTGGAAAAGCTGAATTGTAGAGTTATAAAATACAGGAAGCCCAGAGTGAAATGTAACTTTGTAAAATCCAAATGTAATCAAGGAAAGTAAAAAGACCATTCTCTAGTTGTGCTAAGCTGGTTCATACTTGTCCAACACAGAGAATCCCAGATTTTGTTTGATAGTTGACACCTACAGTGAACAAGAAATCTCAAGTCCAGGTCCAACTCTCCCACCCAGGCTTGAACCAGGACTTCGGATTTCTTACTCACTATCAGTGTCAACCATCCAGGTTGAGAAATACCTGGATATTTTGGGGTTGGACCCTGGGCAGGGTGGGGTTGGGGGAGGGGCTTCCAAAGTGCTTTAATCAGGCTATTGTCTTCGATGGTTCCATATCACTATTACAAATTTTTGAAATATTTTTATAACTTTAATATTATACTACATACCACTGTCCCTTTAAATCTCCAGCAGTGTACAATATACAATATGCAATATGCAATGTATAATATTTTGTAGTTTCCACAAATTAATGCAGTCCTCTGTAGCAGTTTCTAAAATATATGCAAAATCCTTAATTAATCCAATCCAGATGTAAGCTATCCAGATGTAAATGCCCATTTCATGTGTCTCAACAACAATACTTCCCCAGAGCTATCCTTCCCAGGTACAGAACAGGCTGCTGTGCTGTCAGGAAGAGCTGATTCTTAGAACAGATAGAGCTCAGGATACCATGAATCCTTGAATGCTTCAGGTTCTTCCTGAAAATTGTCACAAAAGATAAGAACAAGCAATGAATAGTTCTGAGGCAGTGCACTTGATGAGATGCATGAAATGGGGATTTACATTTGGATCGCTCATAAACAGAAGATATTTGACTCATTAATGATTTTACATGTATTTATTAGAAACTGCTACAGAGGAATGCGCTAATCTGTGGAGACTGCAATATATTATACGTTGTATGTTGTGCATTGTGCATTGTGCATTGTTGGAGATTTTAGAGGACAATGCTATTTAGCATAATATTAAAGCACTTTTTGTAATAATGATATGGAACTGGTATATTTTAGATTTAAGGTAGTGGCCCGATTACAGTATTTGTGTATTTGTTAACCCTGTGGTGTGTGATTGCCTTTTCTTTGGTGTCATCGTTCAAAGTGAACAGATTTCTATTTCCTGGAAATTGGTTGCAAATAGTGAGAGCTCTCTAGCCACCACCTGGAGATCAGCAACCCTGCACAAGACTCTAATTTGTTTTTGCTTCTACAGACAGATTAAGAGAACTATCCTTTGGGAGCTGAATGTGTCTCAGTCAGAAACACACATCTGTGGCAGAGATGTATCTTAAGAAGAAGAAATGAAAACTATAAAAACCAGCAAAATAAACGCAAGGTTAATGTGTCACATAAGATTAATAAATTAGCTAGTAACAATCATCAGCTAGATGTTGGGAAAAGTTGTTGGTCAAGGTCGGTTTTCCATCACTAAAAACACTTTTTTTGAATTTATCTACAAGTCTAGTTCAGAAGGGCTGTGTAGCCTCACAATTCCCTTAAGCAAATCATACCATTCTTTGCTTTTAAACCATTCCCCTATTTAGCACCTTCCCTGGAAGCCCAGCCCCATACTAATATTGGTCCTACTTACAATGGCATTGTTGAAGGTGACACTGTTAGTGTACAAGTACTCAATGACTGCTAGGAACACCTCTGGCTGCACATGGCTCAGGAGAAGTGGGGCTTGTGCCTCCTGGGACTGGCTCAGCATTGCATGGAATGCCGGACAGCGAGAAGAAAGGAGGCAGCGATGGGCAAATACCTCTTGCTGCTCCCCCCCAACCAAGAATGTCACATCACTGTGGAAAAAGAAGCAACAGAGATTTCATTCTAACAGTTCACTATGTACATTTCACAGTTCTTTATCCTATATTTCCTTTCTCCAGTGCCCTTACTCAAGACCCACTCTAAAGAATTTGGTTATTTTGTGCTAAAATAAATTCACCATGGGCCAAATTGCATAGGGATGCAATTCTCCAGGTGGGACCTTAGAGATCCCCTGGGATTACAGATGATCTCTAGACTACAGAGATCAGTTCCTCTGGAGAAAATTGATGATTTGAGTGCCGGACTCTTTGGCATTCTACCCCACTGAGGTCCCTGTCCTCCCCTAGGCTGCACCCCCAAAGCTTCAAGAGTTGCCCAATCTTAAACTGGCAATCTTACCCCCCAACCCCCTCATCCCTCGCCAGTGGCCAGGCAGGCCTGGCAATCCCAGTGCATGTAATGAAGTTGTGGAGCAAGCCTGGCTACAATATGATGAGAATTTTAGGGTGAGGACATCTCGTAACCCATTTCACACTTGGGAGAACTGTGGATGCAGTGCATCATACCAGCCAAAGCCTTTACACAGCATCGGACATGTAATTTGGGGGTGGGGGTGGGGGGGCTCGAGCCTCAGACACTCCTTGAATAGGGGGACAGTCAGAGCCCCCCACACCCACCAGGAATCCAGTGCTTCAGTATGGCTTGTGCAGCCCTTCCTCGGTGAGGTTGGCAACCTAGACTCCACTGCTCCCCAAACTCTGTTGCTCCAGCATGGCCTCCACAGTCCTTGTTGAAGCTGCACTAGGGTGGCAGAGTCCAGATGGGAAAATCTTGAGGCTCTTGAGGATTCCCCCATCTGGAATCCATCACACTGGCACAGCCTCCACAGCCTTGGTGAGGAAGGGCTGTGGAAGCCATGCTGGGGTGGCAGAGTCCAGGTAAAGAATTCGCTTTCTCTTTCCTTCTCTCTCTCTTTCTTTTCCTTCTCTCCATTCTTTCTCTCCCTGTTTCCTGTCTGCCTGCCTTCCAGTTAGCACAACTAGGATGGCTCGGCACGCCCCCCCCCCCCCGACTCCACTGTCCCACTGTGGAGTTTGTGCTGGGGCAGCAGAGTCTGCGGGGATGCAATTTCAGTGCTTGCCTTGGATGCCATTTTCTGTAGCTATGTCCCTGCACAGGGAGAGATTGTACACCAAGCACCTTTTTGCCTGGTCCTCAAATACTGGTCCTCAAATTGAGGGAATAATAGTCAGGCAATTCAACTCTGCTTGCTTTGCTGGGAATCTAGCTCCCAGGGCAGCTGCAATAAATGCCTTTGCAGATACAGGCATGAATGCTCAATCTGCAGTGGATCCACACACACTCTTTTGCCTTTTCCCTAAGGGGGGGGGAGGGGTTTGCAGGGCAGGTGCATACTACACAGGGACCAGGATGGAAAGGTCGATGAAACAGACACCACTTCTCCACAAGACACACTGTCCAATCAAGCTACCAGAGCTAAGGTGCCTGGAGACCAACTGTCCCCTTAGACTGGATGCATGCTATTGGATGGAAGGTTTCACTCATGATTTTAAGATCTCAGTAGTAAACCTCAGAGTGCATAGCGTGGCAAGTAATTTGGAAGTTGGCTTTTAGATTGGAAGATATTGTGAACAGAAAAACGGATAAAGAGCTCAAGGCTGGCAGAGTAGCAGGCCCCTTCACTTCCCTCACCCTGGAGAACCTGCATATCTCACTGCTATGAATAGTTCTGAATAAGATGCCTGGAGTGAACTGCCTGATAATCACCACTTACGGTATACCCAAAGGGCAGTTTGGTCAATCACGCCATCCCCTCAAGGCTTTGCTTAGTTCAGTATTTCTTCTTTGGTAATGCAGTGCACATGGTTCAGGGCTTATAGAAAGGGGGCCTTGCTGACCAAATCCAATGTCAAATCAACATTTCCTTTGTCACCAGCCCACCCAAACGATTTTTGTCTCTTAGGTTTCACCCTTAGATGTGGAATCTATGTAGACAAAGCTGAGCTAATAGGGGGTTCTATATCCTCTGCAGTGTTTGAGAAGTTCAGCACTGTGTAGAATAGGCTTGCCAGCTCCAGGTTGGGAAACACCTGGAGATTTTTGGGGTGGAGCCTCAGGAGGGTGGGATTTGGAGAGGGGAAAGACTTCAAGGGGTACAATGCCACAGTGGCCATTTTCTATAGGTGAATTAATTTCTGTCACCTGGAGCTTGGTTGTAATAGTGGGAGGTCCCCAGCTACCACCTGGAGATTGGCAACTAAAGTGTAGGATGGGCAGTTAGCTCACCATTATGGCACGTTATGGCCATCAGAGAAGGCCCTTGAGGCCAGAGCAGGATCAGGAACCTTCAGACAGCCTGATTGGAGGACTAGTTGGCCAGACTATCAAGGGGGAGGAAAGGCTGGCAGAGAGGCAGAATGTGCATGGGCGAGCTGCACTTTCAAAAGAAGACAAGAAGTAGATAAGGGAGGAAGCAGTGACAGTAACAGCAGAAGCCTGTATGTAGCTGATCTAGTGGTTTCGCTTTGAATTTTCTGAGGAATGCCACAAAAGCAAATGAGTTGGAAAACACCCAACTGGGTTGTAGGTTGGTCTTTGAAAGACTGCTGGTGTAACTATTTATCTAAGAGCTTTTCAGGCCCATTATTTCAATAATCCTTTTAGCAATTCTGTAGGCTTATTAGAGTTGCCAGCCTCCAGGCATCTGGAGATCTGCTAGGCTTACAATTGATCTCCATGTGACCAAGATCAGTTCCACTGGAGAAAATAATTGCTTTGGAGAATGGAATCTATGGCATTATACCATACTGAAGACCCTCCCCAGGCAATACCTCCAAAATTTCCAGGTATTTCCCAGCCCAAAGATGGCAACCCTAAGTGATTATGTTTACATTACAGATGGGGGGGGGGGGGCAGAGACCTAGCAAATGACCAAAGCCACTGACAGAGTTCGAACATTAACCTAAATGTTGTTGAGGGGTGGTAGCTAACTTAAGTGATAGGTACAAGTCAAAGGTGTTTGGTAGGAACCAGTTTGGGGAGATTAGATAGTACCACTATAGTGTCAAGCCGAAAAGACCTACCAAGCTAAAAGTCTGCATAAGGCAGCTTCACATGTTCATATATATTAACCAAGGACCCAATCTATAACTCATACTCTCAAACAACATACATCAAAAACACTGAGAGTCAAAGACATAATGTCATATGAGATGGACCCCCTCACCTTCTCACTTCTTCGGGCAGAGAAACCAGGTTCATCAGATTTTCCCCACCTTTTTTCCTTCAGGGACTGAGGTGCTTAAGAAATAGTATGGTGATACAGAAGCACTTTCCTTCAGCCCTGTAACTTTCCCAGAAGGTGAAGGATGCCCAATATTTCAGACAAACCCCTTAATAAGGCACACAAAGTAATACTGAGGCAGATTTAAAACTGAAACAGAATCAAAGGTTTATTTACGCAGAGGAGATGGGAAATAAATAACTTGAAGGGAAAAATGGATTAAGCAGAATTAATATGTATACACAAGAGCTTTGGCACAGAGATTCAATATTTGTTTTTCATGCACAGGCTTAATAAATTTGTTCAATTTCAGTTAGCTTAGATATTATTCGGTTTCATAGATGGTATAGATACTGAAGATGTTGCTGACTGTTGAATTGTTCACATACAGGGTCCTAACAGGCTTGGTTCATATACTTAGTAACCTCTCACAGCCCTTACAGTTGGAAACCCAGACTTAAACAAAAATCACTCTCTTTTGAGGAAAAACAAAGCAAAAACCTCAATAAATTAAACTAACTGGTACCCAGGAATCCTTCCCACACTCCTCACCATTTTGCCCTGGGAGCCAATTGCCCCCCCCCCCCCCGCCCCGCCACTGCATCACAACATACTTACAGGCTACCACTTAGTGCCATACTTACAGTGCATGTCAAGCATCCACAGCTTCCAGTTTGTATTTAATCACCACTTCTCCATTTAATTGCTATTGGGATGAAAAGATTTAATAACCTACTCAAGAGATGCTATGGAAGAAGTGTATAACAGCAGTTATATAACAGGCAAGCAGCCCAGTCCACGGGGAGTGGGGGGTAGATGAGCAGCAGATGGGGACAGCATAGGCACACTGTCTCCACAGAGGTGATGTGGCAAGGTAAAATAAAACATAAAACTTCCTTTCGTGCTGCAAGGGTCATATCCCATGACAGCCAAATTAAAGATGGCCAACACACAGAAAGTCTGAAGACGTAATGGCTTCCCTGGAAGCAGGTATGCTTTGAACCACATTGTCTACCATTTTAGAAATAAAGCATTGGCAGAAGACACTTAATAGTTTCTTATTGTTCTTCCAGTTTCAACAAACTTAAACTTAAGGAGTTCTTGAATATGAAGATTTGTGACTTGTTTATTCTGCATAAATGACATTCCACCTTACTAGCAGATTCTACATTTTCTTCTTATTCTAGGTGATTCAAATAGTTATTCATTCACTTTTTAAAGCTACAGATAAGAGACTGATAGTAGATCATGGGTCCAGCACAGAATGCATTGGTGGGGTGCTGGGAGTCAAATCGGGTTAAAGTGCAGTCATGAGCACAGAACTACAGTGCAGCAGACTGTGTATCTTAAGGCCACCAGGTTGATTTGAAGTACTTACTTTTGTTGGCATGAATTTCCTTGTGATACATAAGCCTAGATACTCAAACAATAACTGTTCTCGTAACTGACTTAACATCTTCCTTTACTTTCCATTACGAACAGACTTTCTCCTTCATTTCTGTGGGTCTGAAATTTGATCTGGATCTTTTAGCTATATTTTCTTGTGAATTGCCAATTATTTCCTTCAGCTTAAACCATTGTTCCAGTTACTAGTTAAACAGACATGATAGTTTAGGTATACAAAGATTATCACCAGGCAGTTGTATTTTATCAGATCTGGCACTGCTAGCAAAATGTCATTTCTCCCATAATGGAAAGGAGTAGTAGAAGAGGGGGAGGTTCTACTAAGCTTCTCTTTGTTACTTAGTTAAAAATAATATGAGAATATGCTTCACTGCCAGAAATGAAAATACATTAAGAGAGCTGAAGTTCTACAAAACAGCAGTCATTGTTTGTTACAGATTAAAGAATGCTGCCACTCTTAAACATCCAGCATGGTGTAGTGGTTAAGAGCAGGGGACTCTACACTGGTGAACTGGATTTGTTTCCCCACTCTTCCACATGAAGCTTGCTGGGTGACGTTGGGCTAGTCACAGTTCTCTCAGAACTCTCTCAGCCCCACATACCTCACAATGTGTCTGTTGTGGCATGGGGAAGAAAAAGTGATTGTGAGCAGCCTTGAGACCCATTAGAGGCAGAGAAAAACAGGATATAAAAATTAACTCTTCTAATATTTACCACTTTTGAAAGTGATACAGTGATAAGCACTTATTCTCTAAAGTGGTAAGAGCAACAATAATTTAAAAAAATCTCTGTTGCTTACCACTAATAAAGGCATAGGCTCTATCCCACTGGTACTTATGAAACTCACAAGCACATTTTATATAGCATTCCAATTTTCAATAGTTGTATTAGTTAGACAGCACAATTTCATTGTCTGATGAAGAGTGCATCTGATAATGTGTGCTCTGACATAAAAGCTTGTGCAGGAATACATTTGGTTAGTTTTTAAGGGGTTACTATTTAAATTTTGCTACAACAGACTAACACAGAAACCCTTCTGGACTTATTTACTCTTTGATAATATATAGCAGTCTGAGTACTAGTAAAATGTGATTTATCTTTAGTGAATGGGATACTTAAGCAGACATCTGTCATTCTCCTGCAAGAAAAATTTATCCGCATCTGTATATTTATCGTTTTAAAAAATCCCCATCTAGCCAGAAGAATACCAAGTGGCAGTTAAAATAGCATGCAGTTAGGTGCCCTAACCTGGCTAGCCCAATCTTGTCAGATCTTAGAAGCTAAGCTTGGTCAGTCCTGGTTAGTACTTAGATGGGAGACCCCCAAAGAGAATGAGGATTGCTGTACAAAAAAAGACCATGATAGATCACCCTTGTTTGCCTCTTCTATGAAAACCTTTGGGGGGGGGGGCACTTCCCTCCATGTAGCTGGGTAGCTGCTATCATTTGCAAAACTGAGTTTGTTTCAAAGCATGCTGCAAATGTTGGGTGTTCAGAGTAGGGGGAAGATAATTTTTTTTGCACAAAAAACCATTCTTGGAGGAAAGCGGGTCAACCTAAAAGAGAAGCAAGGCAAAGGTAACAGAAAGTTGCAGCATAAAGGAACTGCAAAAGTATGAGTCTGTGGTCAGAACTGGCTTAGACTTCAAGGAGTTCAGAGGGAAGAAGAAGAGAGAGCACAGAAGAACCCTCCAAATATGCAACAGGAACATTCACCAGTCAGCAGAAATACTTTGCCTCGGTTTGCACTTAAAGGTCTATCTTTCCTGAAGTGCTATTTTCAGTAGACATATTGCTGGTCCACTGGCTATGGGAGAAGCCTCGGTTTTGATTAGAGTTTCCAAATCCAGGAAATTCCTGGAGATATAGGGGTAGAGCATAGGAAGGGCAGGTTTGAGGCAGGAGTGGAATCTCAGCAGGGCATAAAGCTACAGCCTGCAGCATCCAAAACAGCCATTTTCTCCAGGGGAGTTTATCTGGGGATTAATTGTAATTCCAGGAGATCTCCAGTCCCCACCTGGAGGTTGGCAAGCATACATTGGGCCTGTTTACTTGCTTCAGTGGTCTCACTTGAGCAGCACCTGCAAGTATTTTCCTTGTGTACACCACCAGAATGGGGAAGACTGGCAGGAAATGCTACCTTTGTCCCTTCCCCCAGTAATAGAAGCTACTGCCACCTCTTTGTACCTTTAATGTTCCTTAAAAGCAGCTGTGGAAGACAGGATTTTCAGGGAGCTGTACTCTTCCTCACCGAAAGATGAAAGGAGATTTGTGAATTAATTCGCCATATCCTGGACCCTCTTTGTTCTGGAATGCTCCACTTGGGTCCTAGTGTCTTGGGGACCGAACTAGGTATGCACAAGGATTCAAGCAGAGCATTCTAGAACAAAGAGGGTCCAGGAAATGGTACATTAATTCACAAATCTCCTGTCATCTTTTGGTGAGAAACAGTATAATCAGTGGTGGGATTCAATTAATTTAGCTACTGGTTTGCTCCCCCCATTCTCAGCTGTGCACGTGCACACACCCCGCTGGGCGCACACACACCCCATCACTGCTCACTTACCTGGATGCTGCAGAGGAATGTGGCTGGCCCAGTTGGGACCTTTTCCTCCGTTTTCCTCCGTCTTCCTCTCCCCCACTAGGGATTGCGATGCTGTTGTCCAGTCATGCCGGATGGTGTTGGCGAGATCCCCAATGGGGAAGAGGGGCCTTCCTAGCCATGAGCCTGGGAGACCTCTCTCTCCCACGCTGGGGATCACACAGCCAGATCTGGGGTATTAGCGGCCTGCCGCAGTCTGCTAAACCCCAAGATCGAACCGCCTTGGTGGGATTCAGCTGGTTAGCTCTAGAACCAGTGTGAACTGGCTGAATCCCACCTCTGAGTATAGCCCTTTCCATAATGCATAGGCAACTGAAGCATGACTGAGGAACAATGTTGTGTGAACAGCTCAAGGAAACCCATTCCTCCGTGCTCACAAAACCAGGCCAAAATCTGTATGGGAGCAGCCTAAGACACAGCCAATCTTTCCCCTGAAAGCGTATTTTGCATTCCAAAATAATTTTCTCCAATCCAGTGACTCAGTCACCACACCCCACCCACAACTATGAAAAACATCTACAAAGAAGATTTTGTAGAATGCGCAACATATGGGGGATGAGAGAATTCCCTTTCTTTGTTAACTTTTCAGTGAAATCTTTATTTCACCTGGTCTCCAAAGCATAGGAAATTTGGGAGTAGAACCTGGAGAGGGCAGTGTTTGGGAAGGAGAGTGACTTCAGTGGGGCATAATGTCATAGAATCCACCATCCAAAGCAAGCATTTTCTCCAGGGGAATTCATCCTTGTCATGAATCACAAGTTCATTTGTAATTCCAGGAGATTTACAGGTGTGATCTGAAGCTTCTAGTGCTCATTTTCAGTTGCACTGTGATCTGGAAGTTAGCAATTTTACAAAGTAGGGATTTAAAGGTGACATCACCTTAAATATATGATTATATCAGGGGTAGGGAACCTGCGGCTCTCCAGATGTTCAGGAACTACAATTCCCATCAGCCTCTATCAGCATGGCCAATTGGCCATGCTGGTAGGGGCTGATGGGAATTGTAGTTCCTGAACATCTGGAGAGCCGCAGGTTCCCTACCCCTGGATTATATGATGCTAGTCAGGGCCAAACCAGATGAGAACCTAGTTAGACATACGAGACCTCACTCTGATTTCGATTGCAACAAACAGAAGCAGCCCCATGAGGCTATTTGGTCCATTGTGATCCCTCACAGCACATTCTAGGACTTGGACAACTGAATATTGTTAGGCAGTAAGTGGTAAGGAACCAAACTAGGGTTGCCAGTCTCCTGGTGGTACCTAGAGAACTCTCACTATTACAACTGATCTCTACATACACACGATCAGTTCCCTTGGAGAAAATGTCTGCATTGGAAGGGAAATCTATGGCATTTATACCCTGCTGAGATCCCTCCCCGCTCCAAACCCTGGCCTCCCCTGGCTCCACCCTCCAGATATCTCCCAATTCAGTGATGGCAACCCTAACTGAAACATGCCAAGACATATAGATACCTATATGAGTAATCACATTACTCATGCACATGTGTTCCCTTTTACAGGCCCTCAACAATCCTCTGATTAAACAATGCTGCATCTACATGAGCCATTTACAATCTGGAATGGATTCAAGTCAAAAAGTCACTCATGCACACAATCACATTAAACTGAATCCTGCTATCCATGGGAAGATCCAAATCATTTCTCATATCCTGTTGTCCTGAATCCTCATAGTTCGACAAATCAAGAGGACTACCAAAGTTAGTTCCTAGTTTCCTCCCTGAACCCATGTTGATTCAGTTGTGGCCTTTGCTCCCAGCCACATCCCCAATCTCTATTAGCTGGCTCACCAGCAGGCTCACCTGAACTGTGGGTTGTTGATAAGAGTCCGGAGGGCTGCAGTAAAAACAGTTGAATCCCCCAGAAGGAGGGCTGAATAGGATGCTGACATCGGTTAAGACTGGGTTCTGAACTAGGATCCAGATTGGTTCAGGAAAGTAGCCAAGTTCAGGGGCTCAGTCAGGGCTTTCTTGACTTTGTTTTGCTGTGTCGGTGATAGCTGAGAGAAGTCACGGCTGGCTGGAAGCTCAGCTGCTAGGCAGGAATGCAGAAAAAGGCCAGAGAAGGGGGAAGAGACACAGCTTATTGCTAGGCAACAGGCAGCTGTCCAGGCCCTAAAATCCAGCTGCGGAAACACATAAATTCTGGCAGGAAAGTTTTTTTGCAAATGTGGGACCATGGGAACAGACTGGGGAAAGCAGCAAACCAAGGAGGAGGTTAAGTTAACCCATAAGAAATAGCAAGTTTTAGGGCTCGCACAAAGGAAGCATGCAGGACCCTTGGGTGTGCAAGGCAAGGATTGTCTGAGTTAGAGTGAAGATACAATTTGACAAAAAAAGTCATTGGGGCTCAAGGACAACATGACTGCCAACTTCTTAGTCAGCAAAATCAAAATAGCACAGAGTTGTTGCCAACTTCTAAGTTGCAAAATTTCCAGAAGTCATACATAAATGGTTGGCACTGAATTAACACATCTGTGTGTGTCAGCTTGTGGGAGAGCGGTAATAAGATCACATGAGGCCCATAGCCATCATGACCCTTTTCAGCTCAGGCCTGTTCAGATGGGTAAATGCAGGAAGAAAAAGTAAAAGAGAAAATGGCTTAGGACCATAGCAGTATGACAGCAAGGAGGAACCAAACAACTCAAACCCCTTGAGAAATATCTGTAGCATTCTGTCTACTCAGAGCCAAACTACATGTTCCCTGGACCCAAGTTAGGTTCTCCTCAGTCACACACTGGCTGCCAGGAATGGCTATTACAAATAAAGCAGAGCATGTTTGGGCTTGGAATGCCTCTATGGGAAGAGGAAAGGGGTGATGATGATGATGAAATGATGCGTAGATGGTCGATGGCGTGCGTCGCAAGGATAGTGTGTGATGTGTGATTTTGGGGAGCTTACCTGTTTTTTGCTTCTCCATGCGGAGTATATCTCTTTTTAAAAAGTGATCATCTCATTTGGCTGTCAGTTCTAAGCAGTTTGAGTACTGCTTCTATGTTGTCACGTTGCTGTAGTCATGTTGGCTGCCATAGAGGTTAAAGTATGAAACTTGTACTGAGGAAATCTGGGTTCAAATTTCCATTCTGTCATGAAACTCATGGATTGTCTTGGGCCAGTCTCACTTCTTCTAACATAACTTACAGGGTCATATCAGGATAAAATGGATGAGGGAGAACCATGATTGCTACCTTGAGCTCTTGGAAGACAGGTAGGGCAAAAAATGTGATGGACTGATAAATGGGGAAATTATATGGTCATGGCTATTGCCTGTGCTGGTGAATTCTTGAGGATAGGCTGGAAAGTATAAGGAGACTAACACCCTCCCCCTACACATGGACTCTGGGCCGGAGCAAGGGGAAACTGCACCTGGGGCACATGTGTGCCCTGCGCCCCTGCCATGCGGCCACCCACACCGGAACGCCCCCGCTGTGTGCCCGCTGCATCACATGCACCCCATCCTTTTGGTGCTACACCACTGCATGGACTACTTGTCTGACGGAGTACTAGAGTAGTGTTAGATGCTGATCAAATATAAGTGTAATATAACATAAAATATCCCTTACTAGTGACAACAGTGACATTTGTTATGTGCATCTGAGAGGTGAGACACTAGAAACACCTGCTTCCTCAGGCTTCCATTAGAATGGAATGGCTCCCCCACACTTTTTCAGAAATACCAAACATGACTGTTTTTGAACAATTCCTGCTGGAGACTAATGTCTCAGTTGGAGCCCCTGTCTGGGAACCATGGGCATGCTGGGAACAAGAATTGTCAATTTTCTGTGCCACAAATGACTGGAAAACGTTTAAAAAGTGATCTTGCATTTCATAAAATCTGTGTTATTTGGCTGAGAAAAGAAAAACAGGAAGAGGCAGAGGCCGAGCGCTCACCGGGACATGTGTCCTCAGGCTCATGCCAGCTGGTCATGTGGGGGGGCACCCCTCCCCTCGGCCCTGCCAGGCTGCTCGAGCGGCGGCTCAAAGCAGAGGTGGGGGGCAGCCAGAGCAGGTGTTGCCCCAGGCGCCACCCCCCCCCACGCCTCTAGTAAAAAGTTACTACTATGTTATTACTGGTTCTGAAACTCCCAAATCCAAATTCCATGAAATTGTCTGAGGATTTTTAATCCTTATCTCCTTTTAATTGTGGTAAAAGCTAAGCAGCTGATCAAATGTCTGTAAATAAAGAGTTAAGAGGAGAATGCCATGGTTTGAGAACCTCCATGTCACATAGCAACAGTAACAGAAAATGTTTCCCTACAAAATAAACTGAGTATCTTGAATGCCTATGTGTCTTACTATGTGAGGGCTCCAAACCCACCCAGAAAGATACAGAGAGCAACCAAACATAAACAAAAACTATGTCTTCATCTGAGGAATGCAGAAGAGGTCCCCATATAAGCAGAGCAATAAGGGGATGAGTGGTAAAAAGCAGTTGTTCACAGTTGGAAGTGGAGGAGATGTCGGAAGGGTTAAGCAGCAACCAACAGATTGGCAAAATAGTTGTGGGGAGTTCACAGATAACATGCCAATGAAGGTTACAAAGTGCAGGTTTAATATAGAGAGAAGGGATGAGAGTGGTTGTGAAGATATGGGGGGGGGTGTTATCATTAGAGCAGCAAAGTTAGTAGGTGCGTGTCAAGGCAGGATGTTTGTTCATCACAAGTTTGACCACCAGGCAGGAAGCAGGAAACTGGATTCAGAAGTCACAAGAGACGGCAAATTGCGGCATACCAATCCATGAAGCTGGCCTCAGCATCCCAAAGCAAATGAAGGATTCCACAAAAGGAATCACAGAATCTAATTCCTGGTAGAAAGTGATTAAAAGTTAGGAAGGAAGTGACTCAAGAAGCAAGACATAGGTAAAATGGTATTCTTATCAGGTGATAGAACTTAGTTATCTGCTTAATTTCTAAACAGCAAGATGCTGAGGCTCAGGAACTCCCAGAAAGCTTTTTTTTTCTTTTTTGCCAGAATCCTCAGCAAACAAGGACTTTTCCATCAAAAGATCCAAGTAGAATTGTAATGTCATCTGCCACATGCTGGCCTGTCTTTGTTTTAGAATGTTTCACTTAGGTCCCAGTGCCTACCTAACAGAACTTGGTAGGCAGGCACTAGAACCCAATCAGAACATTCTACAACAAAGAAAGTCCAGCATGTGGCTGATGAAGTTACAATTCTACTTAGATCTTTTGGTGGGAAAGAACATAGTCCTTATTTACTGAGGATTCCGGCAAAAAAAGAGAAAACTTTCTGGGAATGCCTGAGCCTCAGCATCTTGCTTTTTAGAAATTAAGCAGATAACTAAGTTCTGTCTATCAAAAACAAAGCTTAAAAGCAGTTGTAAAAAAAATCTAAAAACCCAGAGAAACTCAGAAAAAGGACAGATTCCCAATTAGTTTCCAGAATTCTACCAGGGGAATAAGCAGATCCATTTCTGTCATGAACCTGTTTGGTTGAACTGTAATACCTCAGTAACTTCCAGCAGCCTAGCAGTTCTTCCAGAACCAAATCTTTATTATGTCCTTAGCACAATGAAGCCTCAAGGTACTGCAACTCCTGTCTCCTCAAACACTCCATGCTGTACAAAAATAACATGAGTGATACTGTGGTACAGTCTCCATGGTGACCATGCATTTAGGGTGGCAGGCTGCCCAGTCCTGTCGCAGGGCTTTTGAAACGACCAAATCAAACAGCCAATGATTTACCACATCAAGGAGGGAGCTTATGAAGCAAGGAAGATAAAGGAGTGAGGGCCTGGCAGGCCCTTGCAACAAGTCTGAGCAAGCTGTAGCAAGATAATGGGTACTAAAGAGCTCTGTAACTAATCTCCAGTTCATGAATCCAGCAGAACTTCTCTTCCAGTGAGCCCACTGCCTCTGTGGAAGGCTGGATTGTGACCAGGTAAGATGGGCTGGGAGGCAACATGTCTGGGGCCACATATAGTCATGCCCTTTGCCCATTCTTGTTGACTGAGCCAAACATTCTGTTGTTTGTGTCTATTTATTTGCATGCCTTGGATCCTTTAAATGCAAACACAAGGCTCAATGGAACAAGGCTTAATGGCTGTGTTACATCCTTCATATCAATGGTGGTAGTGGCGTAAAATAACCAAGTACTTACAGTGATTAAAATAAAGAAGGGGCAACTATCCTCTCACCTAAAGATAATGAAAAGATTACAGGTTAGCTAGTGTGGAACAAAATACCCAGGTTAACATAAAATTCGAAGAATGGTCATTACGCTTCTGTTGAAAAACCAGAAGATAAATTATTCCTTTGGTGTTTTGTATCAGTCTTGTTCTATGCATAAAAGGATGTTAAAGTTAGGTAAACATGAATCAAGTTTGTGTGAAGAGATCATGAAAAGTTTAACTAAAATTCAAAATTGTGATTTCAATCCAAATTAGCAATTGTTTCCTTAAATTCATAAACTACTGCTTTCATCTAACACTAAAATACAATTATAATTTTAATGAAAGCAATCACTAGAGAAAAAATAAAGACCCAATGGTTCTTTTAAAATACTAACAATGAACACTTAACCCTACCCAGGAGTTTATTAACACCTGTATAATGTGTAAAAGTTGCTGCTGTTTATTTTAATGTAATTTGTATTTATTGTTTGCAGTTTCAACAGAAAATAACTGAACAGGACTCAGAAATTATTTTAAAACTGTTCCCATTACCTCCTTCTCTCTTCTGTGACTTTGGCAATCATCCATTTATTCTTTCTTCTTTTTCTTGTATAAATGTAGTGATGCACGTTGGTTCAAAAAACCTTAACTTTAAATGGGGTATGAATGGGCAGTGACTGTCATCTTGGGATTGTGGTAAATACCTTGTGGAAAATGTTGGCTCAATGTGTAATATTGGAGAAAATAGCAAATTCTATACTGGGAATTATTAGGAAAAGGGTTGAAAACACAACTGCCAATATCATAACGCCCCATACAGATCTATAATGCAGTCCCATTCAATAGTTTATTTTCTGGGTGCTGTATCTCAAGAAAGATATTGTAGCACTGGAAAAACATGTAAAAATATTCATGGAATTGGAACAGCTTTCCTACAAATAAGGGCTAAATGGGGTGGGGGTTAATTTAAAGAAAAGACAACTGAGGATGAAAATGATAGTGGTTTATAAAAACTATGCATGGTTTGCAGCAGGTAAAAAGAGACATGTTCTTCTTCTCCCTTGTCTCTAGGGCTTGCAGGCACTCAGTGAAATTAGTGGACAGTAGATTAGAAAACAAAGTACTTCTTCATTCAAAGAATATATGTGGAATTAACAGGCCCTTTCTGCACAATGCAAATAAAAACTCTTGATGATGGGGAGGGGAGTGTTTTGGAAAAGAACGCCTCACAGCTTTTTCTCCAAGACGTCTTTTATTTCCGCTCAACCTGGTTTTTCAGAAAACACTAAATTAGCTATTCTTTTTCCTTAAGATGGGATCAAGACACTTTTTCCTGGCTGTGCAGAACAAGAAAGTGTTTTATTTTTCTGTTTCCACTCAGCAGCTCATGCCCATTTTCTGCCCTCTTCAGGAGGCTCCATGCTGCCGCTGTTTGTCAGCTAAGCAGACAAAAAAAGCCAAAACAATTTTTTTAAAACATCTGCAAGACTTTTTGTGCTGTGTAGAAAGGACCAATGAGAAAGCAATTTCCACCTATAGCTTTTCAATTACATGCCAAATCCAGATGAAATTCTTAACAAATGTGTTCCTTAGCTACCTATGGGGTGCTCCATGCCAAATTTTGTATAGATAAAAGTGTCTCTTGTTTAAATTAAAATTCTTACTTGCACAGAGGACATGGGAGATACAAATCAGTGTGTTATCACTTTACTTTTGGAATCCCTCATGGGATCAGCCAACATAATAATATAACTCTCTTCTTTTCTTGATGTCCCAGACAACTTGGACATGGCAGACCAGCCTGTGACACTATCCCAGGGAACTGTGGCCCAGTTCAACCAAGTAATGACATCAGAGGACACAGATTCCACATGTCTGAAGGCAGGATCTATACCTATCCGCCAAAACTCCCTGTCCACAGACATCACATCCAAGCCACTATTGCGTCTACAGAGTGTTGAAGAAGGGAAGGCCCCTTTCCCACCATCTCGAAGAAGCTCCATCATAAGCATCCTCAATGCTCCCTTTCCTAGCAGGAGAAGCTCACTAACTACTGGAGGCAGACGCTTCTCTTGGATGCACTTTGGTCGAGTGAGTTTCTCTGGGTTACCCCTTTTTGAACCCATCCAGGAGACACACTATGAAAACACCTACAAGACCCAGCCAGATGAAGGATGCAGGTTTAATGTTTTCCAAATCCAACAGGTTCTTGAATCTATTTTAACCAGCTACCTTGGTGACACTAAGTACAGTCCTGCAAATAGTGGCCAGTTGGTTCAAAACCTGTCAGATCTCATCCGGAACAGAGTCAAAGAATTGTCCCCATCTCGATATAAGCTGGTGTGTAATGTCTTTCTGGGTCAACAGGCCAACCAAGGTCTGCAGGTTGCCAGTCGATCCCTCTGGGATACTGAAAATGACAACTATGCTTCTGCCACATTTACCAATTCTTACCTGTTTGCTGTAGCCACAGTACATGGATTATATTTTGAATGAGCAATGTCTACATTTCCAGTAACCCCTTTCTCCCCATTGTTGTCCAGTAAAAAAAAAATTAAGTCTTCTTGAATTATCATGGTTGTTAGCATTAGAGTTAGCATTGAACATTGCATATGCCAAATGAAAATATGGACACGTTACCTCAAATAAAAAGTGGGGTGACTGGTAAGTAACAAGAGCAAATTTTTCCCCATAGGTCTAGTGGCTGACACAAACTTAAACATATAATCTTATGTAATATCTTAGCTTAATCTTATGTAATATGCTTTTACATTGATAATCTTATATTTTCCAGAATCAATACAAACTAGTTGCCAAACAATATGACTTTCAGAATTTCAGAATTCCATGTTTGAACATGCGCTAGTAGTTATGAACAAAGCAATTACATGAATGTACTATGGATTAGATACAAACCAGCAACCACTACATTTGGGAGGGGAGCAGGGAAATTAAAGCAGAGAGGGCATGAAATACTTCATAGTGCTAGAGTGTACCCTCATCTCAAGGTATAACAGTTAACTCCATATTTGCATAATGGAAAGATGACTCTGATTAACAGACCAGCTTGAATTGTAGTAATCCTGGATCTGGAAGCTTGGATCTGGTTTGAAGTCCATGTAGTGTGCCAGGGAAGTCAGTTAGACTGAAATCAGACTTACAATCCTGAATTCTGAGATTTGTTTGCCATATGGGTGTGAGATAATTTATCAGAGCATATCCCAATGCACCAGAGAAATCAGGGTATCACTAACACATGGGTCATAGCTGAGATAAATAAATCAGCTCTGTGAGGTTGTGGTTGTGTATTTCGGCGCATGTGTGAAACAGAGGCATCTAAACATTTTGATCCAAGCACAGCTTTGAGACACAGAAACCATTTGATAGGGTGGACCACAGTAGGGGTGTGACCATTATCTTAATATTAAAATTAAATTAATAAATTGAGGAAAGTAGAAGTTGTTTGCAAGCTGCTTTGGAAAATAGGCAGGGTGTAACTGTAAATAAATATTGATATAAATTAAGTCATCTGCTTCCTACTTTCCTACATTTAGTATGCATTTCTCTGCCTCCTTAGTCATCACCCTCTTTCCTCTCCACTATTCCATCTCACATATTCTGTTCTCTTATGTATGCAGCCCATGCTGTAACAGATTTAGGACCTCTAAAGGGGAATAAAGTCTCCCCTTTATAGACACATCTGGGGCATATGTGGCAAAGGCTCCACATCACTTCAGATGCACTCAGTGGCGTAGCACCGCAAGGGGGATGCACTGGGCACGCGCTGGTGCGGGGGCGTTCTGGGGTGGGGGCATGGCAGGGGTGCAGGGTGTATATACATGCTGGTCCCCCTTGCTCCGGCCCTGGGTGTACTCCTACTTACTTCCAGGCATGCTGTCAGAGGCACAAAACTGACTTGGGTATTTGGCAGCCCCTTATTGGATTTTTTTAAATCTCATGTGACAAATAAACATGGTCTGGGTGGGTCAGTAGTGCCTCCCCAGCCATAACAGAGCCAGCGTAGAGTAGTAGTGTGTTGAACTAGGATCTGGGAGATCTGGGTATGAATCCCCACTCTGCCATGGAAGCTTACTGGGTGATCTTGGGCCAGTCACCCACTCTTGACCTAACCTAACTTACAAAATAGTTGTGATGATAAAATGGAAGTGAAGAGAATGATGTAAGCTGCTGTAGGTTCCTACTGGGGAGAAAGGTAGGGATATAAATTAAGTGAACAAAAATGAATGCCCTTGGTTTGAAGGAAAGGCAGAGATTAGGCTCTATTGATGCTGCCTTCAGCCATTTTCAAACAAAATTTCAATGGAACCATGGCCCAATCAACATCCAGCAAAGGCCACAACTGCCAGAGTAATAATAACATCCAGTTGGAAAACTGAAAGAAGCCTAAACATAGAAATTTGGGAGGATAAAGTAGAAGAACTGGCTACAATGGCCAAACTGACAAATCTTGTAAACAAAGTTGGAGTTTGATGAGAAATGAGAAATATATTTTAAGTATGTGGCTGAATCAATAAGTTAAGTATGTTAATAGTTAATAAGTAATGTTAAATTGAAATATACCAGTGGGTGCTAATTAAATGATCAAAGAACAGAATGTTAGATGGGGGAAAAAACGGGATAGAAGATCCTCTCATAAAAGTGTAGTATTGTAGTCGACCCACGTGGTCAGCGTAAGAACGAGACGAGACGCGGAGATAACATCTGGTGGAGATCGCCAGCAGCGGGAGCGCGGGGGTCCGTGTTCCTAGCGAATCTCCCGCGTGCTGGTTCCTGGCACCTTTTATTATGTTGATTCTAATGGGGGCGTGTAGCAGGGGCGGGACGGGAGGAGGAGTCCGGAGGAGGAGAAGCGGGAGGCGGGGAGATCATCATGTGATGCATGATCTCACCCTGGCTGCTCTCACGATCGCGAGGAGAAAAGAGCGTAAAGCGTCTGGGCCTAATCACCTCACGCAAAGAGGGCAGATCATTTGTCCCTTTGTCTGGGGCGCCCGGTGGCTGGAAACCAGATAGTTCATGACCCGTAGACTCACTCACGAGGGGTTGAGGTAAAGTGGGGAATTAGCAGATCGCGACCAGAAGGCCGTAGGTCCGTTGGTGTTCCAACGTTCTACCACGGTGCTGCTGGGTCAGCAGTGCATCACTACAAGTATGTTTATATTTTATGGAATATTAAGATCCTTTCTATGGTTGTTTTCTTTGTTTCATGGTTATTCTTTTTGTCTTTCACTTTGTTATTCTGTACACACATACATATATATATATGACACATACACTTCACACATATATATATACACTTCATATATATATGAAGAAAATTAATTAAAAATATTAAAAATAGGAATCATCCAGTACAGGCCTTGGCAAATATCTGCTTCACCTCAGAAACACTTGACAGTGTATACAAAGCAAACAAAGATTGTAGTCCTAAACACACTGGAGATTCCATACCCCACCCCCTCTTGGCTAGCCTTAAAACCTTCCTGCATAAGAGAAGAAACTTGCCACTATTCATTTGATAATTCATTTAAATGCATGCAAATTTTGGCTGTGTCTGCCCTTTAAAAAAGCTCAACCCAATTCATCATCAACCAGGTGGCAACCCAATGTGAAGGCCCCCTCTCCTTAACAGCTGCCCAGTTTCTGCCCGAACACAGAACTTGCTTCACTAAGCCTCCACTGACAGCCCTGTCAGGGCAGCAGGCAGAGCAGGTGGCTCTATCCCTCTGAAGACCTCAACCCAGAGGGAGCTCCTTTGTGTACAAACCAACAATAGCAGTAAAACAAAATAATGGAGAGCAGGTGCAGTCAAGGAGGTGGCAGAAAATATTAGCAATTTCACAGTGGCCATCGAAAGGGGAGGAGGAATCATCACCAAGTACCTCTTAAGCATAACTGTTAACTTTCCCAAAAGGCTGGTTTCCATTTTAGTCTGGTCACTGGGAGATTCCAGCAGCAGAAATGCACACTCACCAGAAACTGCCCATCATAGCTGGGAGCATGTGAGTGCAAGAAGTGATGAACATAAGAGGAAATTCTTCAAAGCAATTTCCAAAGTAGAACAATTTTAGATCAGTGCAAGGGAGAAAGCACCTCTGGGCTCAGCTCATACCAAGAATGTAAGATGTTTAAACTACACATCATTGAAGTTGCCCCAGGTCCTTTTCCACAAGCAGCCAACAAAAATGAGAGAATACACAGGGCTAGTACTGCTTCTAGGATTTCATGAGTCGCTAAATAGATGTGACCTTTCACAAAATGTGAACAAAGAGATTTCCTATTAAAATTAGCAGCTCTGCCAGAGCAGAGCTGATTTCAGAACCACCCACATCCACCTTCCCGACTGGCGGAGGAAAGCATCTATAAAGAAAATATAATTGGACCAACTTAATCCCATACAAGCTTTGAAACCTATTTACGCCAAAAAGCATATTTGAACAGTAGCATTTAACACTATAAAAGACACCATCTGCTTCATACACAGTGGTGAAGCAGCAGAAAGGAAGACTGAGCGAGATATTTTGCAGGTGCTGTTAGTCTTAGTCATGTAGTTTTTCCCTCCTCTAAATGTGTCAATGTAGGTGTTTTTTCCTCTGTCACCATGTCTGCTTTTAAAAGAAAGGGAGGTTAACAAAACACTTTCTAAGAAATACCCTAGACAGTCTTCCCACTTCCAGTAAACAATAGCAGCCAGTCCACAGACACTCACCATTAAAAGAACAGGGCTGTCTTGCAAGCTTGAACCCTGACTCTTACTTTGAAGATTAGGCACTTTACATAGAAAACGTTAAGAAACTGGTAGGGACTTTTTACAAATGTTGTAGGAATACTCATGCATCACCACTCTACATTGTGCTTGCTCATACTATGACCTCCCAGAATACATGTGTTCCATGAAATTCAGAACATGTGGCTGATCCAGCTCAATTTACAGAACATGGACAATGGGTTGCTATTGTATGCAGGAGCTCTGCACAGGAGGAGTGATGGGTCAGCCTCTGTGGCCTGCATGGCATACATTAGCAGCGTAAGGACCCCAAGAGCCTCACACCCTCTGCAATTCCCTCTGGAACCACAGAGTCACCTCAGCCTTTAACCTCCAAGGGATCATTTTTTGAATTTTCAAGCCCATTTGAATAATCAACATATCAATAGCCTTGAGAATCACTCCAGACAGTGCTACCAGTATGGCCTGTTGTCCAGTTCATTTTAGGTCTTTCAGATAAGAGTAGAGAATCTGGGGGATTTGGGATATGCAACTGGGGATGTGCTTTTTGTTTAAAAGCTTTTAAAAATAATACAAGTTTATTATGTTTTCATTAAAATAGAAATCAGTAGGTATGCTGCCCTGCCTCACAATCCAGCCACTTGACCAATAGGTAGTAAAAATTTTCCCCACTCTCAACCCCTGCCCTCATACATCACAGCTGCAACTAGGAAAGTTAACACTCAAGATGTCTGACAACTTGAACCTTCAAGCAGCCTGGGAATTGTTTCCTGTGGTTCGCATCTGAAGCATCAGAGTTCCTGGCTGACACTTACAATGCAGTGAGTGGAGGAGGGAAGGAATGTGCCAGAAGAGGCTTTTCCTTTTGTTCTGGTTCAATTAAAATGGATGGTTCAATTTATTTTTCATTGGAAAATTAATTTACATTCCTAGCACTAATTACAGAACTCAGGTAAGCCTTAATTATACACATACAACTGCTGTAGATCATCATGTATTTAGAAAGCAGTTCTGAATAGGTCATAAGACAGGCCACCCACAGAGACAACTTTACATGTGGGCAAGTTACTGGAAGATTCAACTATAGCTTCCCATATGTATGTGAGACAAGTTAGTGTGAGAAATCTGGGATCGGGTGTTCTTATTTTTAAAGAACAGAGGAGGGGCAGTGGGATAAGATAACAAACTTCTGTACAAGATGGTTCCTTATAAAGGCATTATCCTCTCACATGCCAAAAGCAGCTATGAGGTAATTTTGATAAGAAACATGAAGCACCATTTCATCCACTGGTCTAATCAAATCAGCACCCTTACACAGCTACGCTGCATTAAAAAATTTTTAGGAAGCTGTTCTGCAAGAGGTGCAACTTGGCACGCATGTTCAGCTCCATGTTATGAGGAAGAATTCAGGAAACAAAGGAGCCTCATAGAGCAGACATAGGCGAATACTTGTGACAAAGCACCTGCATTTAGACAGTCTTGTTATTGAATCTACTTAGTTGATGGAATAATACTTTAGATGCTCACAAACCTCCTTCACCATGACTCACAGTGAAACAGCAGCACCTACCTGAAGTCCTTCTGCAAGATACATCTATTCCACTTTTACATTAAGATTCTTAAAACCCATTTGCAAAAAAAACCCTGCCTCCATCATAGAAGGATGCTTCACTTTGAATTTCAAGACATTTTGTGAAGTTCAGCCATTTTATTATGACACCTGTTCTCATAATTCCAAAAGTGCCCACAGGTTCAGCAAAATAGAAACCCCTGCTATACAGTTTCATTCCACAGACTCTATCCAATGCATTTGTGATAAGCAGATGTATTGTCCCCACAAAAATTTCTTCTTTGTTCACTATTTAAGTTTTGGACTGAAACAAACTCTATGAATCTGTATAGGGGCACATCATTTGTGTTGAATAAACATGTAATTTATAGAAGAGTTCTATACTGAGAGTTCTATCACTGAGCCCTCTCCAACTAGGGGTGTGTATATAGTGGCAGAGGTCGAACCTGGTTCTTGCTTCCCACCCTTGGGTATTAAGCTGCTTACAAGAGTCACTGCATACTTAGTAGTAAATGTACCTAGTAGTGTCTGTGTGAACACGAATATTCAGAGGAGAAGCATGAAGATACCTCGATAAGTACCCAAGAGCAATAACCAGCCTCAGCTCCTATTACATACTTAACAGGTATTCCCTGTTAACCATTACTAAGACAGCAGCTGCTTCAGGGTACACAGTTTTCAATAGATGTGGTGCTATAACTTGGACTAATGGAATAACACAGGCTCTTGGATGACTGGAAGAAGATCAGACTGTTTCTATTCTGATTGTTTTTTGCTGCAGGCAGGGCTATTTCAAGTCAAATCAGCACTGAATTATATTTGTTTTTATTAAAAAGGACTTTATTGTAATCAAACTGCTGGAGTTTGGAGACAGGGTGCTGCATGATTGACAGGACACAATGCAAAATAAATAATTCATATAAATACATAAATATGTCTCAGTAGACGTTTATACCATTCAAGCTCCGCAAATGGACAACAGTCTGTCAAAGTTCAAATACCAAACAGGCAGCTTTTGTTTAAGCTGTTCAAGTCTGTACCATAGTAATACACAAAATCCTCTGCTGAATCTTGAGCCCGAGGAAGCAGCTGAGAAAATGAGGCAAAAATAGGGCAATTCACAGACTCAGCAAACAAAAAAGTCCTATTTGCCTATTAGTGTAAGAGTTTATTATGCAACACACATCTTCGCAGCACCAAGTGCTATGCAGCAGCACTGGAAACCTGAATTGGCCCTGATTTAAAGCTGAAGATTCAGCTCACATCCCTCTAACCCTTCCTCCCTTATTAAGGGTGGCAGCAGCTCATACCTGCCAATTCCTAAAAACAGTCATCTGGCATGAAAACCAGATACAGCTCCCCTCTGCCCTCAGTATCTTAGCTGCAACTGTGATACACCAAGCAGAGAAGCCTTTTCGCTGGTTCCCTTCTAACTTTACAGAAGGCCACTTGTGAAAGTGCAGCTGTATCGTACCTTCCCTGACTGGCTCCAGACACTATCCATTCACAGCTTTATTTGGCCCAAGCAATTATTGACAGCTGTTGTCTCTGCAACCAGCGCAGCAGTCTGTGGCAGACAATGATTACAAATGCCCAAACCAGTTTCATTAACAGAAGCCAACTTAAATTCTGCACTCAGATATGAGCAACTGAGGACCTGAGCCCCTCACACTCATCAGGTTCCAGGATGCCAAGCCCTTAGTAGGTATTTATTTATTGGACAAAAAAGTCCTCCTCCTTCAATCTATCCTCAAGTGTTTCCATACTGTGGATAGAGTAATCATTCTTCCCATACACAAGACACCATCTTCTCCACTGTGTACAACTAACCGTGCACTCACACTTAAGGCATTTAACTTCCATCCCTGCACCTCCTCCCTACTGTGGACTGGAGCAGTCATGTCAAATGAAGTGCAAATCCTTAATTAAAAAGTCAGTTTGGAGATAAGCATTGAGAGGTTGGTCCAGAGATAATGTATTCAGAGCTACATCTTGCAGTTCTTGTTTGAAGTTTTGCCTTTCCTGAAGATTAGACATTCCCTGTAGAAGGATTGTGACAATCTCAGCAATTATACTTCTTATGCCATTAACACTGATCCCGGAAGGACAGAGACAAGGAGACAAAAGGTCCTCCTATCTTGCAGCTTTAGGCATCTGCTTGTTCAAGTAGCAATTTGAGGATGTACTTGAGTCGATGTTGAAGCTCTGGTGAGCAACCAAATTCTGCAATACTGCTGAGCTTGTAGGAGTAAGAATTCCTGTCACGGTTTATGTAGGTGAGAAGGCAAGAGTGGTCAGGCTTGCTGAAGATCACCTTGGTGTGATCATTGTAGAAGTTCACCTGGAAGGATGGAGCATATTGGCCATGAGTACTGAGGCATGTCTAGCACCTGCTCCCATCTAACAGGCTCTACCCTTTGAGAATTCATCAACATACACCAGAATTGCGTTCCTTTCCCTTTCAGATATGAAAAAGAGGAGATCTGCCAAACCCAACAGGCTTTATGTAAAGTAGTCTATGAGAACCCTGGATGCTTCAGAATTTTAAATGTGCTCTCAGAGTGTCTGCTTGAAGGACAGCAGAGCATTACTTACCTGGAAGGTTCCATTGCTGAAGAGCATCAGCAAGGCCTGATCAGTCTTCACCCATTGTAGGAGCAGCAGTGGCAGCTGTCCAGCTTCGTCTATGCTGGGCAAGTCTCCTCCCTGTGAAGAGAGGGAGTGATAAGGGCAGGGGAATCAGCCCTTTCAAGAGCTTTTCTATAACAATGCCCAAGCCTACTTCAGCAGTTACTCAGTAAAACTGCCAAGACACTGAGTGGTTAGTAACTGCCTGGAATGCATTGGATGCAGTTGAGTAATACAGGTGAGTAATACAGGCCAAATTCACAGGATCAATGTGCTAACTCTAAAGGAAATTGCTTTTTCATCCTGCAGGTCAGGCTTCCTTAATCTATGTATTATTAAGTCATAGCCATGTGGACATGAGTAGGAATGCAGTCAAAGGAATACAGGGGCTCCCTTCAGGTGGGAGAGCTGCTAGCTAGAAACTGACTGAGAGAGAAAAAGAGCACAAATGTTGAGAGAGAAATTCTGTAGTCTTTGTCTAGATTTAAGTTGTGCCCTTCAAAAGTCTTTGAGGAAAGTTAGGTCTATATGCCTCTAGACTAACCAGTGAAGCTGAATACAAAAAGCCTGGGAGTGGCTCACCTTCATGAGATGTTGCTCCATGTAGGAGGCGAAATACTGCAGGACATTCATCTGTCCCTGCAGCTGTTCAGGGACTGCAGAAGCCAGGAAGGAGAAATGCTTGCTGTTGGTCAGGTTATAATGTACTTTCCTGTAGATCAAGAAAAGATTAACCATGAGAGCCAATCTGCTTACAATCCTTGTCTCAAACCGTCACACATATCTCGGACAGCCACAGTGTGGCACTTAGTGTTGGACTGGGTGAGTGGGGGAATCAGGTTCAAATCCCCATTCTGAGTCAAGACCCACCCAATGAGCTTTATGCCATCACTCACAGCCTGACCTCACACCCTAGCCTTTATATGTCTGTAAAGACCAAAAAGAAGGTGGCGAAACCCACATATACTGCCATAAGGACCCTGAAAGAACTGGATTAAAGTACAAAAGGCAGACACCTAGTTTTGCAGCAAATGGAGAAATTGCCTTCCTACGTCGGGGCAAGTGAATAGCAAGAGGTGCTTTAACTTGTGGAAGCTGACCTCCTGCTGCTCTACAGGAAGGCTTGTAACACAACTCTGCATGTTCCAGACCTTTTTACCTCCAGCATCTATAGTATCTCAAGGTGAAAATATACTTCCCACAATAAACAGACTGCTCTTTATGAACCTGAGATTATTTGCTCAAGGTGGATAGGTTCCAGGGATACAATTTATGCTTTCCACCTTATTTTATGTACAGACAACCTTCGCTACCCCAGTTCCCTTCTCCAGCCTTCAGCTCTTCTAGGATTTGCTTCTATACCTATGTTGCTATTTGCTTCATCACAGCAACACACAGTCTAAGAGTGCCAGGTAAAACTCCTAGGTCCAACTGAACCCTCTGGACAAATGTTTCTCCTACTCACTTCCAGTTGGCAGAGAGGGCCATATGAGTTCCATCATTGAAGAGAACACCAATCCTGCGGTTGGAGAGCTGATAGCCAAAGCCATACTTGTTGGAATAGTCCACCCATTTGCTTACCCAAACAAAGGGCTCATGGCAAGCCAAGGAAGCCGGATTCCTTTCAGCTGTGCAAGGAACAAAGATACAACTTAACTTAACTAAGGCAAGGAGAGGTGCGAAAACTCATCACAGCTCATCAGCATGAAACCTATGGCCATATTACTGTCAGTTCTGAGGCCTATACTAGAAATCATGTAATAGGCCTACCAAGGGACATGGCTGCTCCCATTATGGGATCTTATATGTTTGGTGATGAAACCCAATCCTCGTGAGAATAGTAGAACAGTGTGGTGAAGCACTGTTGTCCCACACTATCCTCCCTCACAATTTTGACTCTGCTACAAAATGCACCAGGAAGCTACCTAAGTAACAAAATATACTGTAAAAGCAAATAGCCCTTTTATCCTACAGTTTGTAACAGGACGGATTTTCTGCTTCTTTAAAAACTCTTCAGCAGAAGACTATTCTCGTCAGCCTTATGATGAAACCAGGGTGTTGGCATCTTCACTCCCCAATTCTATGCTCTTCTCATTCTTATATGCCTGTAATGTTGGGTCCCAAGAAGGCTGAATAAACTTAAGGCTTCAAATGGGAAGTGAATTTAGTTTTATGTCCTTGGCTATACTTTCCTTCTCTATTATTCACTTCCAAGACGACAGCTCTTCCATCTGTTTCCAGCAGTCCCAAAGAAAAGCAGAAGAGATCCAAGTATTCCTACAGCTTAGAGCTTATATTTACCTGGAGGCATGGTGGACAGACAGTTCTTCAAGAGCCCAATGGCAGATTCAACGACAGCTGATGCTGTAACACAGTCTTCAAATACTAAAAAGGGAGAAGATAGATAAGTGAGGTATGATCAGTTTAAAATGGCACCCCCCCCCCCCGAATGCTTCGCAACAGCTTACAGAAAGCTCAAAACTGGATAGAAATTGTAGAGAAATTCACCTGCACCAATGGAGGACCTCACTCAAGAGCTAGAACTGGGCTTCAGGGAAACAATCATGTTGAACAATGTTCTTATCCTCAATCACACTTGTTGTTGGCCCTAAAACCTTACTCCCCTGTTTTTAATAGCATTTGTTGCTGGTCTTATTTTAACTCTGATTTTAAGTTTTTAAGTTGATTTTAATTTTAAATGTATTTTATCTAGCTTGGATTAGATTTTAGTGACTATAGCTATTTTAATTGATTTATTAAATCAAATTTTTATATGTTATATCTATTGCTGTAAGCTGCTCTGAGCCCTTGTGGGGAGGACGACATATAAATCAAAACAAACCAACCATTTTTAAACTATGGTTTGAATAGAAGCATTCTGGGACTGAATGCAAAGTTCATCAAGGTCAATGTTCTGTTTGCAGCAGTGACAGGAGAAACGCTTCCAGAAGCTAAGAAGGGGTGAAAGTAACACTCCTTCCCAACTGTAACTAGCTTATGTTATTCAGAGTTAACCTGCCAATGAACATGAAGGTTCTACTGAGCTACTGCAGCCAATGGCTACTGCTGAATGACAGCCACAGTGTTAAGAAATAGTTTGCTTGAACTCTAATACCCCAGAGAACTTAGAATGAAGGTCACCACACTACACTGAAGCAAGTTTTAGCAGCAGGCAATTCCACCAGACCAAGGAACCCTTCTGACCTTCAGAGCTACTAGCCATTGTCCCACGAATGGACCTGGAGATAGACTTCCGTGAGCCTTCCTCTGCTACAGTCTCTGCTGGGCTGGAGCTGGGACTCTGGCCACTTAGAGGGGTGACCTGCAAAGAAACAATTGAGCTTTTACTATCTTTTAGCTCCTGGCAGGTTCAGAAGCTCCCAGAATTTCTTCCTTACCCATTCTTTCCTCCCTCCCCAAAAGCATCACAGAATTCCTGCAGTTAAGCTTACCTCACTCCCTTCCACAGTTTTGTGACTCAACTGTCGACAGATGGAGGTCTTCACAAGGCCTGTTACCAACTTGGAAATATCATCTTTCTCTTCTGAAGGACACTTTTTAACTAGAAAAGGAAAAGAAGGATTAGTAACCCACGTTAAGATGAGACAGGCCTTGTTGAACTCAAGTATGTCAGCTATCTTTTAGGAAAATGGCCATAATAGACTAACTACTGGGGTGTGTTAAAAGCAAGCATCTGATTTTTGTCTCTTTACACATATCTTTCTTTTGTTAGCAATAAGCACTGATTTTATCTTCTAGGCCTGCTCAAGTGGCAAAATTGTTTAGGAATTGGTTGCAACACTTTCCCCACATTTTGAGTCTAAGACGATAAACAAGCCACAATATTCAGTATGCTGCCTGTCCTATGAGTTTCCCCCACCCCAGCCAAAAGATCAGATGACCACCACTACACAGATGACCACCACTACGCAGTTTCAAGCCAGGAATGACATGTTAGTTCAGGGGTCCCCAAACTTTTTAAACAGGGGGCCAGTTCACTGTCCCTCAGACTGTTGGAGGGCCGGACTAAAAAATACTATGAACAAATTCCTATGCACAAATGATTGTAAAATGTTTGATTTCACCTTTCAGCCTTTCTGTCATGGTCTATTTTTAGAACAGTGACCAAAGTATGTCAAGTACAGGGTGGGCTCCAAATATTGTTGGGGAGGCTGTGGAATACCTTCCCCTGTAAAAAAAAAAAAGCAGAACTTTCCCAATGAGGCATTCTATCTAACCCAAGATCAGGTATCTTCCTGGGTTCTTTCCTCCCTAGCAGCCATGGCTTGAAATGATTCACCAGCTTCCGGCTTGATTGCCAATGGGAGTGAGGCGGAACAGAAAGCCTGAGAGCAACACATGGAGTAGCTGAGAGGGAAGGGTGGAGCAGGCGTTGCCACATGTAAGGTTTCCAACTCTGGGTCAGAAAATTCATGGAGATTTGGGGGTGCCATCATGTAACTGCAATCAACAGCCGTTGGGGCCAGTTCCTCCTCTCCCTCGAGCCCCCACTGCACATGAATGGAGCCATCGCCACCATGCCTGGCGGGCCGGATAAATGCCTTCAGGGGGCCACATTTGGCCCCCGGGCCATAGTTTGGGGACCCCTGTGTTAGTTCTTTGGATCCAGAACAAGCTTACCTTTGGGTTTCCTTTTTCCAAAGAGAGTCTTTGTCACCTTTACAAACAGGCTCTTGGCAGGGTTGGGGGGGTTCAGCTCTGGCACCATCACACAGCTGGTGGGTGGAAGTTTATCTGGTGTGTATCCCTAGAAAAGTCAACACTATTAGCCGAGATGAACTAGATAGCAACATGCAGAAGTAGGTGGCAGTCCTACTAACTTGTGTTCAGGTACCTATTGCTCATTGACTAGATTTGGCCATTTTCCCCAATTGTAAGAGCAATTCTGATGAAATGCACTCCTGGCAAGGATGCAAGTCAGGCTGCCCAGCCACAAAGGGAAGAGCAAGAAGTAATGACATATGAGGCTATAAGAGCTAATTAGAAGCAGGATGTAATTACCTAAATTGCAATCTAGGCCAGATTCCAGAAGCCAACACCCTTATTAAGAGGGACACTTACCATCCTTATAATGGTGGGGCCCAATAAGAAGCTTCATCCAATGACCTGGCCTCTGGGAGTACAAAACACTCTGTGCACTATACCCCGACTGTTTTCTATTCTGACAACAGCCCCACCAAGAATTAAGTAATGCACTGAGAAGACCGCTGCTCACTTTGGTGAAGAACTCATGGTCCAAGATTTCTTCCAATGTTAAACGTTCCTGTGGGTTGCGTTTCAAGATGCCCATAAGCAGGTTCTTGGCTGGAATGGAGAGGATTATTGGAAGTGTATAGGTCACATGCTTGATGCACTTGTAGGTCTCCTTTAGATCAGATGTTTCAAAGGGAGGATTTCCACATAGCAAAGTGTACCTGAGAAGATGAAAAGGAAAGGTGGTGGTAAATGGCAAAATGTCAAGGATATTCATGAAGAAAGCTTCTCTACAAGTCAACAACGGCATGATCTTATCTGCACATGACTCAGCAGCAGCTTCAGAGGAAGTTGAAATGAGGCAACACCCAGATTTAAGCATTCCCTGTAATAAAGCTCATGAAGTACTGCTACTGCTCCAGGTACTAGCAGACCGGAGGCACATCCGGCTGGCAGGAGACAGTCACTCCCCATCGGCTTAGAGCCAACAGCCTTTTAAGTTAGGGGTTGCCAGCGAGGTAAATTGCCCTGCACCCAAGCAAAGTGAAACCATAAGAGACGGGAGTGGTTATGGAATCTGTCCTCTGCATCATCAGCTGCTCACTCAAATCCTTGCTACTTCCTCCCCCCACACCGGAGACATGTGTTTCTGCCAACACAGCAGTAAATGGAAAGTTTAAACAGGAAGTTGTGGCTAAGTGGAGCAAAGATCTGACAACTCAAATGACTTTGAAGACATACTCCGGAAAGCTGTTCAGAAGCATCTAGGTTGAATAGCCAACTGTGTACCACAGGCAAACCACTTTTTCCATTATAATTACTCTTCAGCAGAAACAGGAGAGTAGATAGTATGAGGCTTTGAGCGTCTCTTGTCTTCAAACTGTCCACTCGACACACAGCCCAAAATGTCACTCATGAAAATTAGCTCAAAATAATACTGCAAGAACTACTTGAGGACAAACTATGGTGTGGCAACATCTAACAAGGGACCAGTTGGTATCCAGTTTGTATGATATGCAGGTCAGGCCTCCCAATCACTGATGGAACCGGCAAAGCAGGAGTCACTCAGATGTACAGCTTTGAGGTGTCACCAGTTCCATTTTGGGGCAGGAAGTCCAGAATACCTTGGTGGGTTGAGCACTTTTTATCAACTGGAAATCTGATTTTGCTATAAGCATAGGGGAAAGGAACTAGCTTTCCTTGCATCATGCACTCTGGGGAAACCTGTGGTAAGCTTTTTAGAAGTTTTGCCGGTACAGAACATGGAGGCAGGTTACCAGCAGCATAGTTCACAAATGCCCCCAATATTCTGTTGGCTCCCTATTGGGTTTTGTAAGACCAATTTCTTTCCTGCTGTTTAATATGCTGATATGGAGTTTGCTCCAAGCATAACCAGAAGATAACAGTGAAGGAATGACCATTTTTGGAGGTCTGATTTAACAGAAGGGCACAGCCACCTCTAGCATTCAAACTTTAGACTTACATGACACAGCCTAGAGACCATACATCTGACTCTGGCCCATGTCCTTGCCGAAGTAGCACTTCTGGCGCAAGATAGTTGGGAGTACCACAGATAGTCCTGGGAAAGGAGAGCATGATGAACATAAGCATAACTGCTGCTGGGACACCAGAATTTCTCAAATCCCCCCCCCCCCATTTGATTCATTACCTCAAAGGAAGTATCCCTATTGCTCAGGAAATCACCCAACACAAATGATTATGATTAATGACCCCCAAATTAAATCAGGTGTCTATCTTGCTATTGCAAAGATCCAGAATCAGGTACCCAGGAGGAAGCAACAGAGAGTTCAAATAAGCCCAAAAAAGGGATCCTTAGATGGTCTTGAACTTATGAAGTAGATATATATTTATGACTTCAAAATTACCCTTTAAAAATTTCTATAAGCAGTGAAGATTGACTTCCTCGTGTACTTTAATGCATAAGCAAAGGCTCATCAAGACTTAAATGACGTCAAGAAAACCACAAAATTGACTCTCAGCTGACAACACAACCTGCAGCAGGGATTCTGATCTATTTGTCTCAGTGTATTTCCTTTTCTAACAGCCCCAATGATCAATCACAATCAAAAAGCAATACCAGTGGATCTCGCTCCAAAAAACTGGTTTGTCAGAAGCCTCAGCTACAGCTTCCGGATTAGCAGTATGACCACCTGATCCACTGCCCGAGGTGGCTCACCCAGCTACCATTCATTTGCTTAGATGCGCCCTTGCCCTCTAGAGCTCCTTTCAGCCCTGCATGCTCACCCTCCCCATCCACTGGAGCAGGCAGAATTGACAGTTTGCATGAGGCATAACCCAAGATAAGGTTGGCATTGTTTCCCTTCACTATCCAAACAGGAGGCCTCTGCCTTACACATACCCACATATACAGTGACTGCATTGTTCCTTTGGCCACCAAGTTCCAGCTGAAGCAAAGGAGTCTATCTCTAGCTCCACTTGTGCCTGTTGTACTGTGAGCCCCTACACAGCTGTAAGAGTGGGGTGACAGGACACAGAGGCACTATAGAAGAAGCCTCTTCACTATTATTCTAGAGTAAGCTTAGACACAATTCCAGAGAGGATATCATTCTAGACACTCACTTTTTCCTCTGGTCTGCAGGTTCTTGTCGGGCAGCCAAACCAAAATCTCCAACTTTCAACTCCATATTTTCATTGATGAAGAAGTTACCTGGAGCAGAAGGCAGGTGTTATATGGCTATAGAGATCACAACCCTCGCTCCACACAGAACAGAACTTCAAGATCTAATATAGGATTCAGCAATCAGAATCTCTACTTTTTAATCGTTTTAATACAGAAGTGTCACATTTCTAGAACTAAATGAGAAGGAAATTAGATGCTGCTTGCTGAAGAGACCTTTGGACTGAGCAATTTTGAGCTTTGCATTCCAACATACCTCTCATGCTAATATACACCACAATTTTCTCACCTTATACACCCTGCGGTGCTATACTTTACACTCCCTACCATTCAAGAGATTAATATATTCCAAACCGGAAGCTCAAATAATGCCACTACAACAATGCACATTAAGTTATGCAAGTTGCTAGACGAATTTAGAGTGAGATTAGAAGATTTATTTCAGCTTCTTACATTTACACAAGTCATAATGTACACACCTAATTTGAGGTCCCTGTGTAGAATGCCCTTAAGATGAAGGTACTTCAAGGCAGAAATGATTTGCTTGAGGTAATATCGAACCTCTGGCTCCAGAAGAGTATGTCGGGATTTCCAGATATGAGCCAAGGACTAGAAGAAAAAGAGTTTATATAAGGAGATGACACTTTCAGAGAAGAAAATCAGTTATTTGGGAATAGACTGCTATTTGTCCTGCATCACACACAGAAATGCCTGAACACAAACCTTTGTATTAACCTTTTGACATCCCGCAGCATAGATGCAGCACCATGACTGGGCAAGTGCTCCCAGCCTCCTATCATCCCATACCTTCGCCCCAAGTGGTTGTCCCCCCCTCCCAACAACCTCTGAACTTTAGCTGGTTTTTAACATTTCCTCTCACTTTCACCAACAGAAGCCTACTTTCAGATCTGTATATCAAGCATGAGCCCCTTTTATTACAGGCAAGCAAAGCAGACCTTAACTCCTGACAGTTTTTTTAACCTTCCAATACATGAACTCTGCAGACAAGATTCATAAGAACACTGCAAGAAACTCTAATCAATGTGAAATAATGTAATGGAAGTACACCAATAGGCAACAATCACATGCCAAACAAAAGCTAAAATGCAGGTAGCTACACACCAAATGTAAAATTAGCTCCTGGAATGAATTCAAAACTGAAACTCTATCAAAACAGTTATACAATTTTATATTAATGCTGATCTATACCAGGAGCAGTCAAAGCTGTTAAAATTTCCTATGGCTGACATTTTCTTTAAGTAATACAAGTGTTTGAAATTCGCAACAAAGCTCTCCAGCAACCGCAAATAGGTACAAAGTGCCACTAATAACAGCAGCCAAAGCAAGAACAAACTCCCACAACAAAGCTGGGTGAGACTTGTGAAAGACGAAGACTTTTATACTAAGTTTTTTGGTTATTCATCCAAGAACAATGCCACAGGCTGTAAAGCTAAGACAAACAGGAAGGCAGAAGCATCAGGTGGTAGGTTAAGTATGCCAAGAGGAGACAGTGATGCACAGAGAAATCTGGGACTCACTTTTCTGCTGCAGTGCTCGAGAAAGATGTAAATGTTCTCTGAATCTTCAAAATGATGAGAAAACTTCACAATGTGTTTGTGATGCAAGTCTCTGTGCAGCTCAATTTCATTGATGATCTGGAAGAAACAGTAGTGAGTCAGCAAATTTTCCTGTTGAGAGTCTGGATGTATACTGGAAAACTGCCTTACTGTGCCCACGGTGCTTCTGTGCCACACACCTTTTCACGCTGGTGAGGCTTAGCCACTCGGCTGTGAGGAATGACTTTTACTGCATAGGTCCGGCCGCTGGAGAGGTCAGTCATTTCATAGCATCTTGCAAATCCTCCCTGCCAAAAAAAGAAGCTGTTGTAAAAATAGATTATAGACGTTTCCTGTTGGTAACCCTTGCATGACTTATCTGAAGATTCTCAGTGACTGATTATTGGGGATGGAACTACCTGCATCCTTGTAAGACCTTGAACAAAGTGGCTTAAGATCTTGAGTCAGTTTCATTCAAGCATGTGGCACCCAAACCAATCTGCTAAGCCAGCTTGAAAACATTTGCCAGTGCAGTTTCAACACACACTTCCCTTAAGCAATTCATGAGTCCTTATTTATTAAATTCTATCAAATCAATGGAGAATGTTTGTCATTCATAAAGAGACCACAATTTGGCCCCCAAATATGCCCTTTGTACTCCTTCTAGCATTCATTTTACTAAGAGTAGTGTGAGAACCAAGACCAATTAAATCTGCAATAACAGCAGAATAAGCCCCAGGAAAAATGAGTCTAAGTGCAATTGCCATGAAACCCACGTGATCTCGGTAAAAGAAGCATGTGTCAAAAAACACTGCCTTATCACATCAAGCAAAAAACTACCAAAATGGGAGCTAAACCAGGTGCGCGGAGCCAACAGTTTGGATGCATGACCTCACCCTTAAGAAGCACCCCCAGAACACACCCAGCAGCACTTAAGAAGAGCTATACAATTCAGACTTCAGTTCTAATCCATATTGCAATCATCGTATGCTTGTTTAGCACCCCCTTGCTTAGATTAAGTACATTTTCATGGAATTTGACAAGAAGTCTAAAGACCCATACATTCTACTCTTCCAGCAAACAAGAGTCATCATCCAGCTTTCTCTTTAATGCAAGAAATCTAAAGCTACCACATTTCCCCAAAATGGATGCCCAGTCTCTGTGAAAACTTCCAGGAAGTGAAAGATTCCTTCATCATTAGGAGAGTTCTCCCAACGTTTAACCAAAGTCTACCCTATTGTAACTTAAGCTCACTGGGCAGTATCCAACTCTCCATAAACTATTTCCACCATTCCTACTACTCGTACCTGTTCTCAGTGGGATCATTCCTAGGTTTGTAGGTCCGATGTGAAGAACAGCCATGTAGGTCAGTGAGCTGCTTACTGATTTGTATAGGAAGTGGTCCTTTCTGTATTATGGATATATCCCCACTACTTGTTTTAAAGCTGCCAATTATCTGATCATTATGTAAACCCCTAAATATAAGCACTTAATGTTATTATCAAGTTACAATTTGCTTCCTGGATTGCAGTGAAAGTAAGCGTTGCACAACCTCTATGACACGAGGTGCCAGAGGTGGCACTCAAGAGCCTTTCCTGTAGGCAAAACGTTTCAGTCGCCCCCAACATTACACACACCTAAGAGCTGGCGCATTGGTTCTCAATAATTGGCCCTGATTTTGATTAGCATTAAACTTATGACCCTCGCTTTTGGGGAAGCTATGAAAGTAACCCTGCTGGGTTAAGAAAACTGTTAAACGCTGACCGATTTTCTTGCGAACTAAAGCGCGATCCTTTGCTCCGAGTAAGCTTCGATTGTTGTGCATGACGAGGTTTCGCTTCCTGGAAGTAAACCCTCTCCTAGGGTCGTGGATTCAACCAGTTGGAAGAGTTGCATGTGGATTTATTTCAAAGCAAAGCCGGTCACCAACTACCACCAAGCTTTTCACTCCCGGAGTAACCTACGCCTCTTAGCCTAAAATCATATTTTTTCTTTAAACCAAACCTCAATTTATTCAGGTTAAGAATTGCTGTGTTGGCACTTAGGCCGATGAATCGAAGTGGTTTCATGGCAACCTGGGCACTCGAAAAGCGCTCCAAAAAAGGTTACGCCATCTCTGCTGCTGTAATTGGAAGCCGATTCCTGTCCTGCAGACATTTGTGGTAGTTACATTATCCTTCATTACTGTCAGGCATGATATATTGGAATTTTGTTAATTCTGATATTCAGTGTTCTGGTAATTGTCTTGAAATCGTTTGTCTAATGAGATGTTGCCAAATTTCTCACACATGTTTTTAAATAGTTGTAGTATTCAATCATTATTGACTTGTTGTTTTTCTTTTTCTAAATTCTACCAACCTACGGTTGAAGGGATAGGAAATAATAAAATGTAATTACAGAAACAATGTAATGAGGCGACAGGGAACAAGAGGAAGAAATAGACCCATTTCCTTGCTATGTCTGGAGCTGCTGAAAAGGGAAGAAGAATTTCACAGGCCACAGGCCTGTTCTTCCACATGGGCCTCGTGATCCAGGAAACCATCTTTTCAGGGATCAAAAGGGACTTCAGGAACACTCCATGTTGCATGCACAGAGTAGCCATCATCTTACCCTGAGGGGCAGTACAAATGAAGCCTTTCTTCCCCTCCACTGTGTGACAGGTTTTCACTGCCAAATACCACATAATACACCTTTTGTCAGATGCATGGCTTGCTAAGAATTCAAAAAGGACCCAAAGGAGCATCATTATTTTTTTTTGAGAAACAACATTTTATGGCCAATTCTTTGTTTGGCTTTTGAACAGTCATTGAAACCAATTGGTTCACAATTTCAACAAAATTGGTATTCACAAATGTTTGAATTATATGGCTTACCTACAAATTTGTCAGAATTATGGTACCTAATTAAGCTAAGTTTTATTCAATCTAATTCTCTTTTTCTCTTCTACTTCTTACTATATTTAAAAGACAGCTGATACTGTCAAGCCTGGGGGTTGTAGTATACGTTGTATATTTTGCAAGCATTTTGTAATTATTTGCAAATTAACTAAAATGTGAGTATTATGCCTCATTGTATTACACTTAATTATCAACTTACAGGTGGATATTTTTGATCAGTTTGACTGCAAACACCTTTATCTTCTATCTGTGGTTTAATGAACACACTCAAATATTTTACTTTGGATGCACCACTTTGGTACTCTGGAGTTGGCATTATTCCTTTGGGCCTCTCCCCACCCACTGGCATCATGATGTTTTCTCCAAGGTGTGCATAAGCCTTGCTCACAGGACAACCACACACTAAAAGGTTATGCTAGAGACAGGTTTTTCCAGCACTGAAGCAAGTACGTTGTATGCATTACTGAAAATAAGCCTCACACCTATACAACATTCTGAAACAAGGAGGGACCAGTTTCAGTGTGAAGGAATCTAGCTTGGGTATTGCTACTGAAACAGTTCCAGACAACATCATCCAAAAGGATCTAGTGAGAACAGAATAGACTCACTAGCAGCCCAACCCAAGGTAAATATCTTATTTGGAAGATACCCCAATATATGATGAGCCAACTCTCCAGGTGACGCATCACACTGTTTGATGTGGGGCAAAAGCAGCCAACAGACACTCCCCTTTGCAGCACAATCTTTGGAAAAATGCCAGCTTTGCTCACCGATAGGAGAGAGAGGTTACTGGGTATACACTGTTGCATGTCTCCCTGTCCCCTCCCCTTCAGTGGGCATAAGAGGTTTTATAAGTCAGAAAGTCATTTCTCGCTAAAACAAGTATTCTGGGAAATTTACACATGCCTATAAAAGGCAGGACTCCAGAAGCACCTTAAGGAGTAACACAAGATTTATAATCCAGCACTCATGTTCTTGAGTTAGAAATTTCTTTAGTTTCATAGGACAGGCATCCAACAAAGTGACCTCTGCCTCAGGAAAGCTTAAGATGAAATAAACGTTGTAACCCTTAAAGTGATGGCATGCTCCAGTCTTAGTTTCCCACTAGACTAGTAGAGCTCCTGAATTTACAAATGTCCTTATGGAAGTATATTATAAAATTCTCACCACTTTGTAGCCCGCCCCCAGTTATACTAAAGTAAGGGAATGGGTTTTATCATTTGAGTAAGAAAAACTGATATTTCTGATCTATTTGCAGACCTGGGAGCAACTCCAGAAACTGGGCAAAGAGTTGTTTTGCTGGGCAATGAGCACAGTGGGATCATGTAAAAGCTGATTAATAGTGAAAGCCAGAGCATCAAAGCCCCTTCTTTAGCCACTGAAGCCATGCCCATCTTCCCTTCAGCTCTTGCATATTTTGCAGACTGTTCACAAATTTTGAAACAGCATTGTAAAACAGCTGTACTGAGGACTAGCCAAAACATAATGTAATGTGCAAAATGTAAAGATCTCCAGGACTCTTCATATTGGACATTACACAGAGTGTGTGAATGTATGTAAGTTCGTGAGGTCCTTCAGGTCATTATCATAAGGCTTTTATCTATATCCTGACTGAAAGCTCTGAGGCCCCTGGGTACAGGTCATGGACTATTGGGAAGGAACTATTGGGAAGAAGCAAAAAAACAAATACTATCTAAGCGGAACACAGACAGACCAGATCGAGTATCTCGTCATTGTGTAGACAAAAAAACCAAGCCCAGCTATTGCTTAAATGTCAGTGACTGACCTTTGGGTTTTCAGTAGACAGGGTTTCCCCCCTCCCCCCTGAAGGCCATGGATACAGCCTTCTTCCAGCAACACCTAAATACTTTATTAAGATTTGCAGACAGAAGTCTTCTAATCATGACCAGAAACTTATACTTCCACGCTAAGGCTGTTAAGCAACCAGCCGAGGAGTCCCCAACCTTTTTGAGCCAGTGTGCATCTTCAGAATTCTGACAGTGTGGGCAGCACAGCCCCAAAATGGCCACAGCGGCAGGAGGAGTCTGCCTAAACCACTCCAGGAGGCTTCATCAAAATCGGACTCCCTTGAAGAGAACTCAGATCTAAGTCTATCACTGTAAACACAAAATTACAACAGCTCCGCCTCCTTGAAAAGGTATAAACTCTATGGTACAGGAATCAGTTAATAGTTGCAAGCATTCACTACACACTTTTCTCAACACCTGTTTTGAGTATGGTTGGGTGCTAATAATTTGGATTAGGCAGCCCTTATCAGGCCTTTCTGCTTTGCATACAGAGGTAAGCATGGGCAGATTTCAATCTTGAACATTCTGTTTAGTTTGCTAAAATCCACAGATCATTTTAATTTGACAAAGTAAAAAAGGCACACTCAAGCACTTTGACAGGTATGAGATCGCTCATCTCTCAAAGCACCCTGCTTCAATCCTGTGATCAGCAATGCCTCCTATGAAACTATCTTCTATAATCTATACCTGTTATCTCACCAGCTCATCTAACTGAAGCCTGCCTGCTTTGACTAGCAGCAGCACTCTGTGATGAGGAAAAATCCTTCCCCAGCACCTGTGACCTGGGATCATGATAGTAAGAATGCCAGCTACTGAAACTGGAATCTTGTACTTGCTACACATGTGCTCTACCCACTATCACCCAGCTTCAGTGGATCACAGCAACAGCCATCTGGCCCAGAAGCTTTTGGAAGAATCAAAGTGCCAAACAGTCCACAAGAAATTGCCTCATAATCCACTGGTGAACTCAGCTCACCTCTCAACTCCTACAGGAGGCAAGAGGGATCACTTATTCAGGTCAGCCTTAACTAAGGGAGTTCCACAGGTTCCAAAAGCTATGGCAAACATTCATTAAATACGTTACCAATTTAAATACCGGTAGCTTTCCCAGTCACCTCGGAATATGGGGGACAGAAATCCCGAGAAATAACATTTTGCAAGGCTGCAAACATTTTACAAGGCTGCAAATTCGCAACAGTCCCCCTCCATTCAGCAGCCGAGCCATTACTGAAAAGTCCATGTCCTCCAGTTGTGTGTGTGTGGGGGGGGGGGGGGGGGGGGAGAAAAAGGGCTGAAAGCTCTCTCCCTCCCGGGGTAGAGAGGAAAGGAATAAAGTGCAGAGGGTAACGCATAAAAAAGCTGGGGGTGGAATAGTAGGGTTGGCTTTAAGTCCACCTCCCACTTCATACAAGGCCTAGGAGGCGGGGGGGGGGGGGGGGGGGGGGGAGGTTGTTACGCCCGAGCATGTTTGCTTCGCATCACCAGAAGATGAGAGAGCAGACACCGGCAAAGGCATCCGAGGAGCTGCGAAGGCCACCCGCACCAAGATGGGGAACCAAAAGGGCGCCGCTTGGCCGGAGCGAGCCTTGCAGAAGGCAGCGGCGCCCTTCGCTTCCCGATCATGGCGGGCTACAAGAGTGGTGCAATGGGCAACAACACCTCAGCTGGAATAACATCTCCGCGTCTGTCCTCACAGTCACCAGCACAGACCAGCAACACAATTGCAGCAAGATCCCCGCATCCTAAGGGCGGCAGGCAGGAACGGCCACGCTAACGAGAGCGGCGCCATCGGGAGCCAGGCTGCTTAAGGGGACAGAAAACCGCATTAAGTGGTTCATCAACTCACCCTCGCGGGGCCTTCGTTCCCCAACACACTCCCTGCACCACTACATACCTTGCCAAGCAGACGGCCTTTGCTGTAAGTCCGGCCAGAAACCGGGTCAGTGATGACGCGGGTCGGGTCGATCGTTTTAGGTGGATCCGGCCGGCCGGCTTTACATGAAGCGGAGGTCGGAGAAAGCTTACACAAGTCCGAGCCCAGTGCGCTGCCAAGGAACTGATGGGTCGGGAGAAAACACGCGGGATCCATGTCGAACGAGGGTGGATCCCTTACTGCGGGAAGAGGAGGAGGCGGCGGCGGGACTGGTCAGCCCTCGGCCCAAGACCTCCGGGCAGCCGCGCGCAAATCCACGTGGCGCAGCACCGGCTGCCGAACTTCTGTGCTCGCTCTACCCACGCCCGGGGAATCCCGGCGCTTTTATCAATGGGAGCGGTAGACGTCATCCAATAGGGAACCCCTCCCTTCAGTTTGGGGGCGGAGCTAGATCTTAAAGAAAACGCCGCTGTTGAACTTCCACCTCCCCCCAAAAGGACATGCTTGGGATTAGTTCTTAAACAGACAGCCGCTGAGTATGATTTTTTTTAAAGGGACATACTTGTGAGTCTTCCGTGCGCGAAGAAAAGGAAATTAAAAAGGGAACATACAAAGGAAGTGGGGAGAGAGAGTTGCTTTCTCTCTCCTTTCTTCCTCCGAGGCCTGGAACAATGTTAACCCTAGAGGGAGAGAAGAGAATTAGTTCAACTGATCATGCGGATTCCATCTGCTATTTAAGACCATTTTTGCCTAACTTATAAATTGTGCTTGGTTTTTCAATCCATAAGATAGTATTTTCTAAACCACTAAGTTTGCTAAAAATTCCTCATGTGTGTTCATTTGCAGTCTGCAGATTATAGGAGTTAAGAAAGAGAAGGAAACAGGATAGCTTTTTCCCTCCTTTAAAATTGACAATGATTTGAGACTTCAATATATGTACCATGTGAAATATTCCAGAACAGTTGAAAGTGAGGGAATTTTTTAAAAAATTAATTTCAACCTCATCCTAACCATGTACGTTTCAGTGGGATTTACTTCTGTTTTCAGCCACCCCTATTAATGTTGAACAAGGGAAAACCTGGACTCTAAAAGCAGCACAGAAATATTCTGAAGAAGTTAAATAAGTCTAAATATTCACAGGATCATACTGAATACTGCGTGGTTAATTCATCCAAAATATTGCCGTTTTGCCAGGCCAAAACATATATGAAGGAAATGAGTACCCTTTACTGGTGCCTGAGAGAACGCACAGGGCTGGGGAGGGGGTTATCAATATGATTTCAGAAATAAAATACATTTTTTTCTATTAATGATTCAAGAGATTGAATATATCACTGCACATATGTAAATACACCACAGTGCATTGCTGAGCTTGTTTTAGCCCCTGCTGGATTATCTGTTGCTGCTGCTGAAATACACTGTTTCTCCACAGGTTTTTTTTTTTATTTATTTCCTTTTTTGAATTGGGTTGCTACTTTTTCAAAAAGCTTCTATAGTGGTACCTCTAAGAACAGTTTGATGCACGCATATTAATAGTTGGACATATTTGTCTCAACAGAAATGGTTCACTTCTAATTTCTGCAGTTCTGCAGCTCAAGTTGCTGTTAAAAGCACAAGGGTGATTATTTTGGGTCAGTTTGCAATTCTGTTTTTATGTAGCAGATGTAGACTTGCTAAAAAAAACAACCCCATCCAGGTAAAAGTTGCTCTTTCTTTTCTCTACCACTCTTCTCACTTCCAGAACTCATTTATTATTTTCCCATCTTTTGAAAGGAAAATGTGATGGATGCATACATCTGCTCCTGTTTCAATTATTCCTGAGCTAATGCACAAGATGGCCTGCAATTTAGTACTGAAAAATGTAGGTGGATTTAGAAGAGTACTGAAGTTTCCAGCTGCATTCCCAACCCCCTTTCCCAGTCCTTTTGTTAGGTTGATAAGAAATAATTAACATGAAACTGAAGTAGCAATGCAAATTTCCATGCAGCAGCAGGGCAGTGGGACAGGCCAGGAGGTTTTTTTCCTTAGAAGGGAAACTTGTTAAACTGATGAGCTCATCCATAAGTCCTGTTTACACACAAAGCCTGAGACTAGAAGACTCCTTTGTCTGGTCTCCCTTCTTCTGCTGTGCAGAATCCCAAGGTAGCCTAATGGGGATGCCCCGAAAACACAACATGAGGAAAGGGTGAAGAGAAAGGTGGGGATAGTAATAAAAGAACTCATTCCATATATGAAGATGCTTAATTCTTTTGCTTGCTTCATGAATATCACTATTTATTTGACTGTATAATAAAAGGGAAATGTTGAAAACAAAAGAATATAAAACACGAACATAGTTCTTCCTGGGAAGGGGTTCCTATTCAAGGAAGTTGGCTAAATTATATAAATGAGATATTAGGTGATACAAGGGACCTTGCTTGCTTTATTATGCAGATGTTTAACTTTTGCCCTGTGGAGGGTGTTTCAAGGTGACCCCCCCTCCTAAAACAGACTGAATGTAAAAATAACAAAAGAATTTGGGCACAGTTTGTTTTTCCTGAACTACCCCATATCTGAAGGAATGGAAAAGCAGTATATTGGGTTATCTAATAAGAACCCTAAGATATAGAATTCATTTCCAGAAGACACCCTACTTAAGCTGGAAATAGGTAACAGATTAAAAAAAACACAGAAAATTGTTTTAGAAAGGTGTTTTGCAAGCATTTGAAATAACAGAAATGGGTGCCCTGCAAAAATCCAAAAGAGACAGCCAAGAGGTGCCACATGATGAATCAATCCATATTTCAAACTGCCTTCTGCTCCCCAAAGGTTAATGACAAAAGCAGCATTTTGGTAACAGATTGGAAGCCTCCTCACCATGATTGTACCATTCCCAGTCTTGAGTCACATGTAAAAGTATTTTTGCAACTTTGCCATGAAATTCGAATTGGTAGAAAGCTAGATTGGCTAGCACATGTGGTTTCACAATACACCTCCCACCCCATTCCTTTGTGCAAGGGTGAATGATGAATATATAAACAAATAAATATTCATAATCTGTATATTTAATTTTTAAAATATATATATATACATTAGATTAATGCATGGCTGATAGATGAACCAGCCTTTGACATGTTGGTGATTCTATCTGATATGTACATTGTGAAGTCAGGTTCCCATGACTGATTGTCTTCACTCCAGGGGGTAGGGTAGATACTATTGTCTGTTCCTGAAAACATTATGTAGATAATGCCAAATCTTTTTTATTTAAGTGAATACTCCATTTAAGTTAATACTGGATGTGAGTTAACGTTCAGCAATTTTGAGATTTAGCCCGTTTATGCATACAGTACTTACCCCACTTCACAGTGGGGCTTTCCATTTTTTAAATTTAAATAGGATTCTTCTGCTATGAAAGGTCCCCAGCTGAGCCAGTCTGCCATTTTATGCACCCATTCTCTCCATAAAACCTACAGCTGAGTTGCTCTCTGTTGCCGTGTGTGTGTGTGTGTGTGTGTGTGGGCGTGCGCATGCCATCTTGGGACTAGCATTATTTTGTAAATTTCATGAAGATTTCACTGGTCTGTTGTTCCAGTGATACACCAGCAGTGTTAAAAAAAAGAAAGCTCTTTCAGTCACTCTGAATTGCTCCATCAAAGAGTGAAAGGAACTGCTGTTGGGTGGGCAGGGGAAGGTGGGCAGGAGCAGGAAAATCCAATGCAAGTCAAACTCATGCTATCTGCTTTCACTTTCCCTGCAGAGCAAGAGAAAATCCTTTCAGAGGTTTTTAAACAGAGGCTGGATGGCCATCTTTTGGGTACGCTTTGACTGTGTGTTCCTGTTACCGCTGCTGCTCAGGTAACAATAAGTGATTTCAGCTCAGCAACGTAATGAGGCACAGGAAGCCGACGTTCTTCAAAGCAAAAGGATTTTATTTGCAGGAGATGGTCACAGCTCGGTCAGGAGAATCACGCCTTGCAACCCAGTGCAAGAACTTTTATTCCCAAACTTCAAAAGGGGCAGAGGGGCAGGGAAAAGGGGAGGTGAGGGGGCAAGTCCCTCACCAAACACCAATAAGAAAACAAACAACACAAGATACAGTTACAGCACAACAAAAAAACAAGATACAGTTACAACTTCTGAATGGGATTACAAAATCCCGCTGTCAAACGTCTTCCCGCGAGATCTCGCAATGGTGCTGAAGGGAGAGCAGATAAGGTCCATTCAGAAAATCCAGGTGGGCTCGCTACCGCACCCAGCTATCTCCTTTATCAGATGGCTGTTTCCTTTAGTAATACCCTGAGGCTCCCGCCTCACATTGTTGCAACAAAGAAAAGTTCAAACTGTCCAATGGTGGTCCCTGCACGTCTTCCAATGGCTGGGGACCTCTGGGTGCTGGCAACAGATTTGATTTGCAAGTCCAAAGAGGGTCTTTGTCTTTGTTAAGGAGTCGGCTGGGTGTTGGTCTAAGCTGCATTCCAGAGCCAACTTTCTTGTCCCTTAATATCAGCTTTTACAGACTACTGCTTTTGCTAACAGACACAAATTTCAAAAATAACATTTCTAAACTTAAACATTAGGGAAAACCTTAAGGGATAAATACATATACTTATAGGCAAGACTTTCCTAAGTTAACAATAACAGAACCTTAAACTAACTGGAGAACTTGGTCAAACTAAAATCCTAAACAGCAGGCACATCATAAATTCAACTAAAGAGGGGCTTTTAGTACATCTAGAAAGGGCGTAAGCAAAAGGGAAACCATATAGCATTGGCACAATCATACATAAGCGTTCTCTGTGAGCCTTATGGAGGCTTCTGAACCACACAAGTCTCTGCGTCCGGGTATGGAACCAGTGTAGTCAGACAACCTGACTCAGGAAAATATTTTGTTTATTTTTCTGGGCGGTAACATTCCTACATGGCAGGGGGTTGGACTCAGGGGTGGAGTGAAAGGAAACTGTGCCTGGGGCACGTGCACTCTGCGCCCCCGCCATGGTGCTGCCTGTCCTTGCCTCACCCTGGAACGCCCCGCAACGCCCCTGCGGCAGCGCCGCCCAGGGCATCGTGTCCCCCCATTGGCATGGCACCACTGGTTGAACAAGATGGCCCTTATGGTCTCTTCCGACTCTCATTCTATGAGTGGGGATTTGAACTCAGGCCTCCCATATATTAGTCTGACACTGTTAACCACTGTATCACACTGGCTTTTTGCAGATGAGCTTTAAGATCTACCAATAAGACTCTGTTCTCAGTGTTATCCTTTTGTAGTTATGCATCAACTTTTGGTGATGCCTCCAAAGTGCTGGAATATACTGTCTTGTTAGAAGCTGTAGGTAAGTGGATTCTGCACAGCATATTTATAATGAGTTGCAATTGTTATGAACTCAATTTCCCTGAGAGCCAGCATGGTGTAGTGGTTAAGAGCTGGTGGATTCTAATCTGGACAACCGGGTTTGACTCCCCACTTCTCCACTTGAGTGGCAGAGGCTTATCTGGTGAACCAGATGTGTTTCCGCATTCCTGCATTCCTGCTGGGTGACCTTGGGCTAGTCACAGTTCTTTGGAACTCTCTCAGCCCCACCTACCTCAGAAGGTGTTTGTTGTGGGAAGAGGAGGGGAAAGGAGCTTGTAAGCCACCTTGAGTCTCCTCACAGGAGAGAAAGGTGGGATATAAACCCCAAACTCTTCTTAAATTAGTTCATTTATAATGATTGCAACTTGTTATAAATATGTTGTGTGGAATAATTTGTTGTCACATCAATCCAAAGCAAAATCCAAAAACTAAAATCCAGAGCCCTTCGGGGACGGGGCGGTATAGAAGCCTAAAGTATAAATAAATAAAAAATAAATAAAAATTTATGTAAGAAAGAACCAAAATGACACAATTGTACAATCTTTCACAGTCTCCAAAACTCTTCATTAGACTAGTAGATGTTAAAAAAAACAAAACAAAAAGGTCAGGACGGGGAGGAAAGTAAAATTTTCAGGCCATGGTATTAACAACTCTTGAGAAGTCCATTTCTGTTCCTTTCTGGACAAAGGAAAACATTTTTTAAGGAATAAAGTGGAATTCTAAGTTCAGTTTTGCATTTTGCTTATGTTAAATTGATTTATAATAATATTTGCTTAGTTTATCTTTTATTTTGTAAACTGTCTTAAATACTTATATTAAAAAGTGGTACAAAAAGTGATATAAACATTCTGTAAATAAACAAATATGGAGTGCTAACATGATCAGGCCCTGTGTTGAAAAAAAAGTTCCTAAAAATATTCTCACACATTTTAAAAAACACAATCCTTCCAAGGATTCTTGCTGTCACAACAACCCTGAAGCAAGCAAGAATCCAAAACGGCCCTAGTTTTTCCGAAACAATGACATGAATGTACTGTCCCCTACTGGCGAATCTGAAGATTGTGTGCCTCTCTGTTTGTTTTGCTTGCTGTTACTCCTTCTCTGAGAAGTCCATTTGTGCAATGACATGAAAAGTTGTATTTCCATGAGGATGGAACTGCAGCTGGATTTGTGATTAATCACCTTCAAGATAAATTACATTGTGTAGAGGAGTCAAGATGTGGAAAGTGGATGGACTTTAACTGGGTTACCTGTCTTATGACATTGTGGGAACTGAAGGAACTTAGATCTCTCACATACAAAACTCAGCAAGAAAAAGCACCTTCTTTGGAAGGTCTCAGTTTTTTCTAGGGTTTCAACCAGCAACATTTATTCCAATATGAACTTTCCTGACGCTGTATGAAAAAGTGAGTTGTGACTCATTCAACTCATGCTGGAATAAATGTTGTTGGTCTTTAAGGTACCACTGGACTCCTGTTTATTTTCCTATACAACAGTAGTCCACCACAACTATCTGGAACTTTTGTGTAGCTTTATCTTTAAAAGCAGTGATGCCAGCAGGTGATAATACTTATCTCCATGCTTTTGACAGGTTTGGCAGATTAAGTTCCTATTAAAGACACAAGAGGAGGGGCAGGCCATGTTTTTTAGTTAGTTGGCAGAGCTTAGTGATCAGGAACTTTGGCATAAGGGTATTGTAGTCACAAAAGGAATCCTAGGCTTCCCTCTAGAGGTGCCAACTGAAGTTCTCCAAAACAAAGGAAATATTTTGGGACAGTGGGCAAATAACATGTTTATGTCTCAGAACATTGTTATTTTATTATAATATTCCATCTTCATAATGCATTCATTTTCTTTTTGTAGTTACAGTACATCTCATTGGCTCCAGGAATATTTCTGTTACTACTAAATAAGGAAGCATTCCCTGAAACAAGGATCAGGTGGCCAGCATACATCCTCCATCATGAGGGCTGCCTAATGTGGCTGCTGCAGCCAAAACCTGGAAGAGGCAGACCCAGTCGGTATTTGTGGGAAGCAACAAAAAGGGGTGGAATGCTGGGGGTGAGAGGCAGCTGGTGGAAGATGAGTCCCAGTGTAAGGGAAAAAAGACAGGAGCTATGTGTGGAGGCAGAAGGACAAGGGCAGCAGGGGAAGGTAGGAACTAGTACCTGCATTTGATGCTTGCCTTCCCTCTGAAGCCAGCAAGGTCACTTCCGTTGGGGTAGCCAAACTAGGTGGTTATAGATAAGGGAAGACTGCATGACCAAGGAGGGTGCTTCAACTGCTTTTGGGGGGGCCATTGAGGCAGGTGAAGTGGGGCAACTCAGAGCACCAAGCACCCATTGTCACAGGGAATCTCCTCCTTTCTCTGCAATATGGGCCAATTATCTACTGCCTAAACCATTTTCCCTTACACAACATTTTGTACTAGTGTATCCCACACAGCAAGAATCTGCATTATGCAGAAAAGAGGTCACTCTTTGCAAATCTAGGTAAGTTGTGATCATGTATTGAGAAAGGCAATGGGGAACACTGCCATCTTCAGGCATGAACAGCAGATGCTGTTTGTATTCCTGGCTGGACATTTCTACTTAATTGCTTTGCAGGGTCAAAGCCAAGTGACATGACAGCACAGCAAGCTGTGAGTGTAGGAAGTATGTCAATGCAGTGAATATTGTTCCTGTGACAAGATCACCATCCCCAATGGGTTGGGTTCGTCTGGATCAGTGGTAGGGAACCTGCGGCTCTCCAGATGTTCAGGGACTACAATTCCCATCAGCCCCTACCAGCATGGCCAATTGGCCATGCTGACAGAGGCTGATGGGAATTGTAGTTCCTGAACATCTGGAGAGCCGCAGGTTCCCTACCCCTGGTCTGGATGAATGGGGATCCTAGTCCAGCAATCTACCTTCAAGATGACATTTATGTGGAATCGGGAAAAGCTGACCATATCCTGCTGCTTGTCTCTGTCATCTGGGTGGGGGTCCTTTCCCTGAATGAGAAAATGTCAGCGTTGGCTATTCTGATTAACATGTCGGTGTTGGCTATTCTGATTAACATAATAGATTAATCCTCCAATCATTCTTAAAGCTGCTGAAGTTAGTGGCTGTCACTGTAACAATCTATTTCCCAAGTTACTTATGGGCAGAGGAAGAACACTGTTCAGAGCTCCTCTGCAAGTGAGTTAAGCAAACCAATTTGTGTGAGCCTGGCATAAGTCAATTAGGCTTAAAACATAAAGGGAACAGAAAAACATACAACTTAGTCTGAGGTGAAGTGCCATTAAGAAAATTTTCGTTGCCATATAGTTAAAACATTTTGGAAAACTGAGGAGTGGTGGGTGGAGTTTCAAATTTCAGTTCTAAGGTTTTATCACAATACATGTGCATCTTTGTTCCCCCCACCCTTTTTTTAACTACCTGCCCATAGCAGGAGAAAACAGATACATTTCTATGCTCTTGATCTCTAGGCAGAAGCATACTGGAGAAAAATGCGTCTACCGCTATTTCGCACTCTTTTTTTGCTGCAGAGACCTTCTACCTTAGAGCACCCTTGTCCTGGCCAAGCCCATTGAGACTAGAGGAATGGAAGTCACAGTCTCCGTAACCAAATAAGGACATTTCAGTGTTCACTTTCAGCACCCTAAGTGATATTAAATGAAGCTGCAGGAGTCCTTCCCATTTACCACCCAATAATAACGTGCAGTAGTTTCTTGGTGGGAAAACAGTTGGAAAATAGACCTTGTCCCTTCTGGCCTGAAAGGGCTTGTTTCGTTAACTTCCTTTCATTTGCTTCTAAATATCATTTCCTTACCCATCCACCCCTAGTTTTTTGTGGCAAGTGCTTGTCCACCATACAGGCCCCTAATAACTGAACATAGCTTTACAGATTCCTCAAACCACATCTAACCATCCCAGTTGGGATGTTAGAACTATCTCTAAGATCTAAAATCTGATTTTTCCCCCCTCCTCTCAGCTTTTAAAATTTTTTTGTTCACATCTAGCCTGATGAAGACCTTTGGTGAGCTCAAAAGTTTGCACATCGTTAGGTGTCATTGTTGGTCCTAATAAATAATTACATGGACTCTACAATTCTAAGATACAAACCTTAATGAGAGACAGCACAAGGTGAAACATCTGGGCAGAGGGGAAAATGGGGAGGAGGAAGTTCTAATCTGCACAACCAAGCACTTCCTGGGTGAAAATTAAAACATCTTTAACCCAAATTCATGCTGGAAGAAAAAGGAGCACAACGGATATAATGGTTGGGGTGAAGTGATCACCTTCTATGCTGCAATTAAATGTGCCCATAAGGAAAGCTTAAGTGTATTATAAATGGAAATTACTTCTTGGGAGGAACTTGAACTACCTTTCACTGGAGCTCTTGCTGAAATTTAAAGCCCTTCAGTAGGGCAGAATGATGTACTACATTAGCAGTAAACCTAAAGATGAACCCCAAATTCCCAGTTTCCCTGTGGGGATCTGTTTTATCAGTTCCAGTTGTTTTGTCCATTCCAGTTGTTTTATCCATTCCAGTTGTAGTCATTAATTCTATCAAGATATGTTCTTGCACTCAGAAAGCCATTTTCGACATGATACCACAGAAGGGGAAGTATCACACTTCTCTTTCCATTTTGTTCAGTGGGGATTTCTGAAACACCCTTGTCCAAGTTGCCATGATACTTGTTTTGTTTGCTAACTGCTGGGGAAGAAGGAAAGATGAGCAGGCTTAATCATGACTAACCAGAGGAATCCTAAAGCTCACTTCAGCCACATTCCATTAGAGAGCAGGCATGTACTGTGGAAGCCACACAAGTATCCCTCCTGTTGTGTTCTGCTTTAATCAAGTTGATTACACTTGAAGGCAGACCCCCCCCCCAACAACAGCTGGTAATTAGTGATTGATGTACTAATGTCATAGCCAACTTTAAAAAAAAACAGACCGTATTTAATTAAACTAGGAGCAGAAGTGAGGGAGCAAATTTTAAAGAAACAGAAAGCCCTGAGAAAAGTCAATAGTATTTTGACACACCAGACAGATGGGCGCTACTATTGTGTTAAGTTTTTTTTTAATCACCACAAATCAAGTCTGAAAAAAACCAGGAGAAAAACAGGAGAAAAACAGAAAAAAAGTTTGAATGCAAGAGACTGCTGATGTCTGAATTCTCTATTTAAAATGAGTGACTGAACAAGGGAGGACCATTTTAGACTAAATAGCTACTGCAAAAGCAGCTAAAATAGAATAGAATGAATAGAAGTTATTTACCAAATCAGGTTCTTCAAGACAAAGCAGAAATATTTTCAGCTCCTGTCATATGTTTCTAGGACTACATAATAAGGCTTAATTCCTTGCATGTAAACCTTATCTGAACAGTTCAGTCAGTGTGACATGCAGTCAGTCAGAGGTCATCAATCCTGTTGATCCTATGAGCACTTTTAGACTTTTGGGAATAGGTACCAGGCATCACCATAAAATGCTGAGGGGTGGGGGACTATAGGGCTAATTGCACAATGATGTGGGGATGTTTCAGATCTGGCATCCTCCTATGATGGATGCAGATGTTTCAGAATGGTTACTCCCTGAAGCAAAAAGCAGATGACTCCTAGGCTTTTCTGAAGCACATCCTATTCCACAGGTGCCAGAGGTGGCACTCAGGACCCTCTCTGTGGGCACGCACAAACAAAGTTCATCATGTGGGGGGGGGAATCATCCCCCCCCCCCCACATACACATCTAGGCTGGCCTGGGCTGCTGGGCTAGATTATTAGCATTAAACCTAAGACCTAGTTTTGGGGAAGCAGTGTAGGTAACCCTGTTAAGCGCTGTTAAACCCCACTGATTTTCATGCAAAGAACTAAAGCGTGATCCTTTACCTGGGAGTAAGCTCGGTTGCTGGCAATGGGGCTTGCTTCTGAGTAAACCCTCCTAGGGTCGTGATTCACCCGTTCGAAGAGTTGCATGGTTGCTTCAAAGCAAAGCCACCTTCTACCACCAAGTCTACTCCCAATTAACGCATGCCTCAGAGCCAACCATTTTTTCTAAACTAAAACCTCAGTATTCAGGTTAAATTGCTGTGTTGGCACTTTGCGATAAAGTGGGTTTTGGGTTGCAGTTTGGGCACTCGGTCTCGAAAAGGTTCGCCATCACTGGTCCTATTCCAATGAAGCAGAGAAAAACATGGACTGGCTTTTCACTTTAGAGAAGAGATGCTTTGGAGGAAGAAGGAAATGGGCTCCAAGAAACAAATATGTGGGCATTGTGCTGGAGATGAGAGGACTATGTTTTTCCAGGAGGTCCCCTCCCACTTTGTTTTTGTACTGTTATAGTTAATATAAAATAAGCTTTGCAGGGGATTAATTTAGCAAAGCAAAGCCCCTTGCAAGGTCTCAGATTCTCTATAAATTAAATTTTGCAAACCCTGAATTGTAACATTGTAGCAGGACTTTGTGTAAGATCTTAGTCCTCTAAAATAAGCAAAACAAGCTTTGCAGGAAATAATCTACAAGGTTACCTGGATTAAAGTTTAAGAGTGGAATGACAAACATTTCAAAGAAAAAGTTCAGTTACTCAGTCTTAATCATGGCGATATGGTTTTGACATACAGTTAAGCTTGTAATGCAAATAAAATCAAATATACCGGTAGCTACCCTAATACCCATTTGAGATTGTCATAAATGTCCAGCTCCATCCTGTCTATGTAGTGACCACAGCTAAAACGCTTTAGGGCAAATCAGTGCTAGTTCATACACATTCTAGTTAGCCCCTATCTATGGTGTTTTTGTAGCCATCACTAGTGGAGAAATATATAAGATGTTCTGGGTTTGCTCTATAAAATGGGAGCTTTGCTGACTACTGCAGAAAATGCAGTTTGTATTTTTAAACTGTCAGCCCTCACATAATAGATCCAACATGTAAATATTGTCAAGTGTCAATAATCCATCAGCAACCTCACTAGCTCCTACTGTTTGGATCACATTGATCTCATCAAAAGTATGAACAGGAAATAATATTTTTCTTGGACCAAACAATTGTTAAAATATTCTGGAAGCAAGCTTTTGAGTTACACAGTACTCTGCTTCAGGTTTGAATTTACATTTAAAAGATCAAAAGTGTCAGAGTCCTGATCAATTACTTCTCACCTAAGTGCTTTTATAGCTGCTGCTATTAACCATCTAATCCCTTTCAGCTACTAAACGCCTAATTCGGTGACAGTATATCATTGCTTCCTGCTGAGAGGCTGGGACCCAAAAGCCCATTCATGTCAGAGCTAATATCATCCAGTTTGCAGCTGTTTGGTCCTAATCTTTACCTGGCCTCGCTTCTCTGACTGTCCCAGCTCCACCCGACCCCCTCATTCCACAACCCCGTAGTGCCAAGCAACCAGATAACATGAATCACCTAGCTCAGGGGTAGGGAACCTGCGGCTCTCCAGATGTTCAGGAACTACAATTCCCATCAGCCTCTGTCAGCATGGCCAATTGGCCATGCTGGTAGGGGCTGATGGGAATTGTAGTTCCTGAACATCTGGAGAGCCGCAGGTTCCCTACCCCTGAAAGATGTAAACATTCTAACTATCCCTGCTTTTCCCACCAGCTGCCAAGCGGGGAGGTGCTGGGGTGGGTGGGTGCTGAAGCTATATCTCCCTTTGGCTTTCTCATGTTTCTTAGATCTGGCTATGAAAAGTATGGTGCCTTACATAGACCTTCAATAAAGACTATCATTATCAATATCGGAGTCTGGTTAATGTCTATTGACAAGGAACCTTTCAGTTAGCCAGATGCAGATATTTAATAAACATATTTAAAACAAAGATGCTGAAAGCAGGGACTGACTAGCACTGCTTTCAAAGCTCCAAAGCACGAAGTCAAAACACTAGACATGGCCTGCAAAACATTTGCAGCTTCATGGAATCCTAAGCCAGAAAGATTTTACCTTTGCCCTTACAAGCCCTCCCCAGCTCCTGTCATATGTAGGCCTGGAGTGCCAGAGCACAGTAGCTGACTATATCCTGTTCAGAATAAAGATGACAGGAGATTTGTGAATTCATCTGCCATTTCATGGACCATCTAGAATTCTAGAATGCTCTGTTTAGGTCCTAGTGCCTACCTAGTTCTGTCCCCAAGGCATGAGGATTCAAGTGGAGCATTCTAGAACAAAAACAGTCCAGGGTCTTTAACCTGAACAAGGTATAGTTGGGTCTCTTCATTACTTCTCTCTGGCCTATTTCAGCATGAGCCTTTCATTTCCCCTGTGTTTCTCTGGGGGCAGAGTCTAATCTTTTAAAACTGGCAATCCTAGAAATGGGGCTGAAGAGAAGGGATCTTTACTGCACCTCCAGCTCTACAAGCCTCTTCCTGATAGCCTTTCACATATGCACATGGGGCCCTTTGCAAATTATACTCCATTATGTGTATGTGGGAAAAGGGTTTTTGATCCAGGACTTACTGTATCACAATCGCTAAACAAGTTTTGAATGTCAGGCCTCAGCTCTGGAACAGTAATGACAAGGAAAAGAAAGCCTCTGAGCACAGGCAGAAGAAATTTCCACACGGCTTCTACTTGGCTGATTAGAGCAATAACTCTTTAAAGAAATTAAGCTCAATTCCCTTGAGATAGCCATGGCAAGAATTCACCTCTTCAGTCTCAATGCTAAATTACATGATTCTATACCCCCCGCCCCCCAATCATTCCTACTCCATCTACTAGTTTAGTTTTATTTTATTATGGCTTGCCAGCCAAATACATTCTTTAAAATATAACTTACATATTTTACATAACTTCCATAAAAAGAAAAACCTTGTATTGAGCAAAGATAGAATTATTGATGAACATATTCCGAGATTTCCTAGTTTCCTGGTTTCTGGTGGACTTTGCTACCAGGACACAGAACTTTCCTGTCTAGAGGCTGAGGGATCTTTATCAGACAGGAACTTTTCAACCCTTTTTTTCCAGAGTGTCCTGAAATTCAGTTAGCAGGGGCTCTAAGAGCTTTGAACAAGACTCATTATACATAGAGCATCTGAAGAATATGTGTTTTACAGTTTAGCAATATGGCAAAAATAAAGCTGGAATAACTAACCATATCCACACAGACTTACACAGGGATGTAAAACTGAGCTGCCAAGAGACCCCAGTGGCCAATTAGCCAGCCCTTTAGTCAGTGGTGGAATCCAAAAATTTTAGTAACAGGTTCCCATGGTGGTGGGATACAAACTGTGGCATAGCGCCAATGGGGCTGGGCGGGGCACAATGGGGGCATGGCCGGGCATTCCGGGGGTAGGGCATTCCTGGGCGGGGCTGTGGCAAGGACGCAGTCGCTGCGCCGGTCCTTGGGCGGGAAATGAATGCACGCAGGCGTAAGCTGCCACGCACGCCGCCGGTGCACCTCCTGCTAGACTGCTTCAAGTTCTGCGCGCTACTGCTGAGAGGAGGGGCGTAACTAAGGCAAAAATCACGTGGCAAAATCACCAATTAGTAATCCCCTCTCGGCACACACAAATAACTAGTAACCTACTCTCCGGAACCTGTGAGAACCTGCTGGATCCCACCTCTGCCTTTAGTTGGTCCTCCCCATGGTACTTGGATGTTTTATAGTAACCCACAAGCACAGGTTTCTCCCTGGGCAATCATCCCCTATTATCAGCAGGTAAAAGGAAGGTCCTTTTTTCATGGGGCAAGAGGGAAATTCTTATTGTGAATCTGCCTATATTGTGGGGGAGGAAAGGCAATATGGCATAGCCCAATTTAATCAGATCTCAGAAGTTAAGCAGGGTTGGTACTTGGAAGGGAGACTACCAAGAAAGACTCTGCAGAGCAAAGCAACGGCAAACCACTTCCGCTTCTCACTTGCTTTGCAGCTCCCTTTCTGGGGTTGTCATAAATCAGCTGTGATTTGTCAGCAGTCATACAGGTAGCCACGGAACTCTGGAGACACTTTTAAGAAAACTGAAGCTGCCTGGCCACCTCCCACCCCTGAGTGAGTAACTTTATTTCATTAATGGGGCAGACACTGAACACCCAGAGGCAGAAAGCAAGATAGTGGGATTATCTGGACAGTGGAGGTACACTGAGGAGGAAGGAAGGGAGATCATCCTGAAAATGACCAAATCTCCAAGGCAGTGGATGTCTAAAAAGCACAATTTTGGTATTCCCAGTGTTGGCATATACATGCCTTCTACCAAAACAGGAGAGAGAAAAGGATCTACTCCACTATGTGACACATGAAACTGCTAACTGGTTGGCCTGCTTCTGTTCTCTAATCAATGCTTTGCTATGCAGAAATCAGCATGCAAATCTTTTGCAATATGCATTCTTATCTGTTAATTGCAGCAGAGTAAGCTGCTATTAGAGGGATAATTAGAGGGTGTTTCAAAAACTGGCAACCCTGGTGGCCATAGAAGTCCTGAGTCAGTTTAACCAGTCCAGCATCTAGAATAGGGCTATATGCAGCATAAGGCTCATGGGCCAACTATGACCCCCTTGGGTGAATTCCTAATACCCATTATTTGAGAGGTCTTTTACTGTTTGTAGGAAAGCCTTCGGCCTGTACAAGCCCATCAACAGGGGGAATTTCTGCATCTACACTGCACATACCAAGCACTGTGAGGTGGCAAGTGTTGTCCAGCAGGGTGCAAACCCTCCATAGTCCTGTAGACAAGTGTTAAATTTTATTTTGTGCCAAGGGCATGTAGGAACACAGCTTTCCTAATGGATGAGGAATGAGAGGTGCTTAAGTGGATGGTGGCCCAGTAATGACAACAGGTATTCAAAACGTATTCAAAAGGCATTCTCATGTGTAGGGGAAAGTTGTAGACAGTTCCACGTGGCTGGCAATGGGGCATCTGCAAGCCTCCAGGCAGAAGAAGAAATTGCGCAGCTTCTATACTGGGACATTCTGAGGATGCTTCCAACTCATTGGCTCAGCTGTCAGGCCACTGAAGGTGTTTCCACCTCAGGGTTTTGCCTGGCATGTGAGAAGCATGAGGAAAATTCTCACCACCAAAGTGCTGTCAATTGCTACCAATGATTGTTTATTTATACTGAGAACTCACTGCCTAAAACAGCTTCTTGGCAGCTGTTGCAAATGAGGAAAAACAAAATAAAACAGACTGTCAGTTGTGAGTTTTCTGAGCTGTGTGGCCATGTTCTGGTAATTTTTGCTCCTAAACCTTTCAACCACATCTGTAAAATAATATGTAAAACAGAATTTATTTCTGGGATGTTGTGTGGTTTCTGGGCTACATGGCCGTGTTCTAGTAGCATTTTCTCCTGGCGTTTTGCTTGCATCTGTAGCTGGCATCTTCAGAGGATCTGATGGTAGTAAAGCAAATGGAATATATATAACTGTGGGATGTCCAGGGTGGGAGAAAGAACCATTTGCCTGTTAACAAGTATAAAAAGTGCAGTTAGCAAGCATGATTTGCATGTGTTGGGTGGAATCCACACATTTTTAACATGTGAGCAACCATGAAGATAATCAATCAGTGAGGGCATCTGCATTGTAGCAGCCTGGCATTTATTTCATCACAAGCTTTTGTGAATCTTATCAGTTGCAAAAAACCTGTCTTCATTATTCAGTTTATTAATACCCTTCCCAAAGTGGCTTACATTAGTCCCGCATCCTTCATTTCACCCTCACAACAGCCCCATGAGGTAAGGGAGGCTGAGAATGTGTGACTGGCCCAAAGAAACCCAGCAAGCATTTAGGGCACAGAGAAGATTCAAACACAGGTGTCTTGGATCCTAGCCTAACTCATCATCTACTGAGCATCACTGGCTCTGTATCATTAGGCAGATTCATTTATACAAAAAACTTCAAATCGCAGAAGAGCTAGGGTGGGAGGGAGAAGTTTTACAGTGTATGTGTGATAAGTGCCATCACCTGGTTTTAAAATCTAATGTAAATATGGATTGTAATGGTTTTTAATTATGTTTTAATTGTATTTAATTATTATACCCTATGTTGTTCTCCCCCCTGAGCCCTTCAGGGGAGGGCAGCCTATAAGTTTGAAGAATAAATAAATAAATTGTTTTCAAAGCATAGCGACCCTATGAAACAACATTCCAGTGACTGTTGCCTTATTATGGGACCAAAGTACAATAGTCTCAATTATTTTAACTTCTGGGGACAGTTCGGGTTTTCAAAGAGACACTAATTTAAAACAAGATCCAATAAAAAAGGGAAGACATTTCCAGCTGTTGAAGTAGAAGAAGAAGTGTTTGGATTTATATCCCCCCCCCTTCTTTCCTATAAGGAGACTCAAAGAGGTTTACAATCTTCTTTCCCTTCCCCCCTCCAACAAACACTCTGTGAGGTGGGTAGGTCTGAGAGAGCTCCTAGGAGCTGTGACTAGTCCAAGGTTACCCAGCTGGCGTGTGTTGGAGTGCACAGGCTAATATAGTTCCCCAGATAAGCCTCCACAGTTCAAATGGCAGAGTGGGGGAATCAAACCCAGTTCTCCAGATTAGAGTGCACCTGCTTTTAACCACTATGCCACTGCTGCCCTGACTCACCAAAATTTATGGTGGGATTAACATGTTTTGTCTCTAAAGTGCCTCTGGGCTCCTGTCTCATTTTGCTGCTAAGCAGCTACCCATCTAGAACCATCATAGGCTCAGAAAAAACCTCTGTTGTTAATTCCACAGGAATTATTCAATCTGTAAATAAAGGCAATAGTAAGACAAGGATTTTACCTTTTGAATATATACAAATAAAAATGAAAACAGATGACCTTTCTAAAAAAAACAAATTTATTTATTGTAAAGTTATTATAAAAGACATGTTTCAAAAACGAGCACAATGTTCTTAAAAATAGCTTCCATATTGCAATTTCCATTTATTTCAATAAGTCTTGCACAGGGGCATAATGCCCATTGGGCAAGGTGGGCAGCTGCCCAGGGCATCACCTTGTGGGGGGGCATCAAAATGCAGGGTTCATTTTTGGGTATTTTAGTGGTTTTCCATTTTTGGCCTGCAGGCGGCGCAGTTTTTAGGCTAGTGGCACTGAATTTTCAGCGTATCATCAGGAGACTGTCCTTATGCTACCCCCCAAGTTTGGTGAGGTTTGGTTCAAGGAGTCCAAAGTTATGGACTCCCAAAGGGGGTACCCCTATCCCCCATTGTTTCCAATGGGAGCTAATAGGAGATGGGGGCTACAGTTTTGAGGGTCCATAACTTTGCCCCCCCTGAACCAAACTGCACCAAACCTGGGGGGTATCATTAGGGCAGTCTCCTGATGAGACCCTGAAAGTTTTGAGACTGTGCCTTCAGAAATGTGCCTCCCCAGCATGCAACCCCCATTGACAGCAATGCAGAAAACTCAATGCAGAACAAAAATTCTTGGGCAAATTTCTAGGATGTTCCTGCAGGGGGTGCATTTTTGGATGTATCGGCACCAAAATTTTAGGGTATCATCTGGAGATGATGACACCCCCCAAGTTTGGTGCAGTTTGGTTCAGGGGGTCCAAAGTTATGGACCCTCAAAGGGTAGCCCCCATCTCCTTAGCAAAGAATGGGGGATGGGGCACCCCCTTTGAGGGTCCATAACTTTGGACCCCCTAAACCAAACTGCACCAAACTTTGAGGGTACCATAAGGACAGCTTCCAGCTGATACCCTGAAATTTTGGTGCCAATACATCCAAAAATGCCCCCCCCCCGCAGGAACATCCCAGAAATTTGCCCAAGAATCTTTGTTTTGCATTGAGTTTTCTGTATTGCCGTTCATGGGGGTTGCAGGCTGGGGGGGGGAACATTTCTGAAGGCACAGTCTCAAAACTTTCAGGGTCTCATCAGGAGACTGCCCTGATGATACCCCCAGGTTTGGTGCAGTTTGGTTCAGGGGGGCCAAAGTTATGGACCCTCAAAACTGTAGCCCCCATCTCCTATTAGCTCCCATTGGAAACAATGGGGGATGGGGCACCCCTTTTGGGAGTCCATAACCTTGGACTCCTTGAACCAAACCTCACCAAACTTGGGGAGTAGCATAAGGACAGTCGCCTGATGATATGCTGAAAGTTTGGTCCTGATATGTCTAAAAATGCACCCTCTGCAGGCACCAATGTCCTGGTGCAAAAAAATTTTTGGTCGTGGTAGAGTGGCCGCCCATGGTGGGGGGGGGGGGGGGCATCCAACTCAGGTTTTGCCCAGGGCTACAGTTTGCCCAGGGCTGCCTCGTTAGGCCCCTGGTCTTGCATAGAAAGATTTTCCCCTTGAACTGTCAGTTTGTTTTGTTTTAAGGACAATTTGCACAGGTAACTGCCCAGAGGTAAGTGACAGGTTAGAGTGTGGGGTACACTGGAGAAGAAATTCGCTTCTCGAGGATGGAACCTGCCAATGTGAAAGTTTAGGACTGGCTGTATGCATTTGGCTGCCCCTAGCGGCGGGAGGCGGCACGGCAGGAGGCGCAAGTCCCTCTCCTGCGCGATAGCAGGAGTGCAGCGAGTGCGCGTCTCTCGTCGTGCGGCTCCAAAGATGAGTCGCAGACGGACTCTGCAGTCTGCCCTGGGCGGGTCCCGTGTCGGAAGGTGCGATGCACACACACTCCTTTCGCCTCTTCCCCCGTGACGCGGCTTCCTGCGCGAAGCGGTCCACACATACACGTCCTGAGAGTTGGAGTGCTAAACACTAACAGTTAAAAACACACTCGCTGAAGCGCCAAACGTAAATGCACAGTAAGAAAAGGCGAGACTTCGACTGCATTAGTTACTGCTCCCTTGCCGTAAGTGAACTCTGCACACTTCCAAGTTACACAGACCTGTTCGTTACCGACACGCGTTGGGAACAGAACAGGAGTAGCGGCCTACAGGGCACACAGCAGCAGAGGGAACTCCAAGAGGGTGTCCGGGAACCCCGCCAAACGCCCCCATTGGGCTTGGCCGCCTGATGTTGAGCACCTAGGCAGGCGAAGCGCCTTCTCCGGCCGAGGGAGGACCACGCCCCGGGGAAGGAGGCCGACCCAAGCACTGCCCGGCGGAGCTCGCACAAGGAGGCGCGCCCCAGGCATGGAGGAGCCTTGAGAGAGGCTCCGCGCGACGACACGCTCAGAGCATGGGATCGGCCGGGGAAGGTGAGTGGCCCGAGAGCCCCGGACAGGGGGGGCCGCGGCCAGGGCGGCTGCACAGGCGCTGCCTCCACCCCCTCCTACCCGACGGCGGCCGCCCTCTTGCTCTTTTAGCAGCGTGGCTGCGCTGCTCGTGCTGCTGTCGGGGTCCGTGTCAGTGTTCATTGATTCCTCGGCCAAGAGAGGAGGACGCGCCTGACTTATCCCCCCACCTGCCCATTTTAGACGCTGCTGCTCCAGCCCATCCTCGAACTGGCGTCCGTGTGAACAAGAGGGGAGTCAAGCCGTTTCCCAGGCGTTGCAGAAAGCCCTTGCCGGGCTGGCTGCGCAAGGTGGGAGGCTGACAGTGGTTTGGCCGGGGGGGGGGGGATTCAGGAGGGTCCCCGCAGGCTTTGGAGACTCGTGCCCTCTTCGGCAAGAGGAAGATGCACACTGTTGATGATCGCGTATCCCTGGAAACCAAAGTCTCTTGCTCAAGTTGCTGAGAGTCCCAAGGCTTTTTTCCTACGGGCTCGCCCGCCTCAAAGAAACAGGGCCCCCATTGTCCCGTTGAGGTGCCTGCGCAGAAAAAGGGGGCAATTGAGGGTGATCACCTCCCTGCCCGCCCCACTAGTGACAGCAGGGCCCAGTCAGAGAGCTGCGGGGGTATCCGTTTTCTCGCTTTCAGCCAAGTAGTCATCGAGACTTCTTAACTCTTTCAGGCCTCGGGTTGAGAAGAATGGCTTCGCCTCTCAGCATTATAATGAAGTCGGTAAAAAGATCCCTCGGGCTGGACTGACTTGGGCGGCTGCAAATGCACGAGGTTCAGGCCAGAGCCCAGTTCCTCCGGGAGAAATGAAAAGTTTCTCTCACCGCTCTGGTCAGGCTACATGTTCAATAAAGGGTATCCCCTTCCCACTTTGCTTTGCTCAGAAATGTTTCCCACAGTCTCTGAATGGCTATTCTTTCTCAGTCCGTTACACCCAGTGCTTTAGGGGGCAGAATTGCTGTGGTAGTGGACTTTTCCTCTCTCAAATGTTTGATGTTGTGTTGAATGCTGTAACTGGATGCACAGCAAACTTTACGAAGTTCATCTTGGTGGCTCTTGCACTGGGGTGGACAGTGGTGTGCTTTGCATCTGTCAGGGCCTGGAAGTTACACAGCTTTCTCCACAGGTAACATCCCAGGTAAGGAATCTTGAAGCTTGAGCTGTGTATATCTCTAACTCTTCTGACAACTGATGAATAGTTGGTTCCTCTGGCTAGTCCATATCTCTGTGAGATATCTGCTTCTGTCTCTCGATGATTAGATGGCAAATGTTTAAGGTACGATTTAATAGGAAAGGGAGTGCCAACTCATGAGTGAGGCTACTTGAGTAGGAGGCAGATGAGTACAGGATAGTGCCACTGCCAGTTACATCACTGCTCCATCTTACACCAGCTGTTATTTCCCTCCACAGTCAAAGTTGACAAGAACAACTGTGGACACCTGGACAAACCTGCCTTCTGAGCTCCTTCCCTTACACTTCCCAGACCCAACTCAAATACTATATGAAAGCAAATCATATGATTTTGCCCCCATATTCTGTACCCTTAGCTCTCTCCTCTCAGATTCCCTGCCGTCAGATACAGAGGTGCAGCAAGGGGGGGAAGTGCCCGGTGCACTGGTGCATCCTTCGCCCCTGCCACGCTCCCTGCCCTGGAACTCCCTCACCCCACCCCCAGAACACCCTTGCCCCGCCCCCACAGGAGTGCACACCCTGTGTGTCGCGCGCACCTCCCTGCCTCTGCTCAGACAGTTTTCAAAAAGGTTGCGCTAGATCTTTTCAAACTAATTAGACCATTTAAACCAGGGATCTCCAACCTTTTTGAGTCTGCACATTTTGGAATTCTGACACATCATGGTGGGCACAGTTACAAAATGGCTGCTGCAGGAGGCATGGAAAATCATTGCCAGTTTGGCTTACCTTCAGTAGCATAGTATATAGATCAAGGTTCCCCAGTCTTTTAAAGCCTGCAGACACATTTGAATTCTGACATGGCATGGTGGGCACAGCAATAAAATGGCTGCCGTAGAAGGAGGAACCACCCACAAAATGATTGACACAGCTGAAGTTCAGTAACCCAACACAGGTCCTTGTGCTGTGGTAGCACCTGCTGTCAAATCACCATTTTTTAAAAATCTGCACTGCCAGTCAGATTGCCAGCAGTCAGTCAGAAACCTTGCTAGACAAAAGCCCTACCTGGTCTTGCTCACTTCCTACAAACACCAGAAAAAGTGTTGGCAGGCACAGTGTTGGGGAGTCCTGGTGTAAATCCTTACACTGTGGTGGCAGCTGGTACCAAAGTGATGTTTAAAAAACTGCATCGCTAATCAAACTTCTAGTAGTCACTTAGAAATCTTTCTGGGCAAAAGCCCCACCTGGCCCCAACCACTTCCTGAAAACATTTGGTGAGTACCAGAAAATCACCAGTGCTCTAAATCACACAAATTTTGTGCAACATTTGTAGATGAGGTGCAGCTCATATGACAGCAATGTGGTATACTTCAATCCCCTCTTATTTTCCCATTTGAAGGGATGGCTCAGAGGGCAGAGTGCTCAACTATTATTTCTCGTTGAAGATTAATCTCCAAAGTGATCATCAAATGAGCAAAGCTGCTGGTATGAATTTTAGAGTGCACATAGGAATGAAGTAATTTTAAACACTCCTTCAAGATATAACAACTCTTTGAAGATGAGAATATGTGGAAAATGGGGGATCATTTAAAGATGCTTAGCTGTTATCTGAAATGGTTCAGTCAGTGTGGTGTAGTGGTTAAGATCAGGAAACTGTAATCTGAAGAACTGGGTTTGATTCCTCACACCTTTACATTAATCCTGCTGGGTGACCTTGGGACAGTCACAGTTCCTTCAGAACTCTGCCAGCTCACAAAGGGGTATGCAATGGCAAACAACCTCTCAACATTTTTTGCCCTAAAAACCGTATGGCCATGGTTGCGAACCTATGGCACTCCAGATGTTCATGGACTACAGTTCCCATCAGCCCCTGCCAGCATGGCCAATTGGAGTGCCATAGGTTCACCACCAGTGCCCTATGGGGTTGTCATAAGTTAGCTATGATTTGATGACACTTTCCACCAACACACATCCTCCCAAGAGCTGAGATGGCGGGGGTGGGGGGTGGGGCTGGACGGTGTCTGCTAAAATAGCCTCTTCCTCTGATTGACTAAAGTTGCTGAATGGTAATAGCCATCTTAGAGCCAGTTTTCACATTACAAAGAGGGATGAAAAGTGGACCAGGGGGGAGGAGCATGGGTACTGTACCTTTATAAAGCTCATGCAGCTCTCTGCAAGGGGTACAGGAACTATTTGCGCATTACCCTGGCAATACACAGAGAGGCTGGCTGTACATACTAAGAACCCAACAATACTCAATGTCATAAACATCTTGGGGAGCCAGTTCAGCATTTAGTGCCACAAAATCTGAGACAGGGAGGGGATGGGAGACATGGATAGAAACCAAGGACTGCAAATAAAGGGATCAGAGGTTGCCTTGTGAATACCACTGATTTCATCTAATATCCTGTGTCCCAAAGCAGTCTCTGTTTCAAAAGAAACTGAATAACAAAAGTGCATTTGTGAAATAACCCATCTATTGTCCAGCATGAGATGCAAGTAGCCAGAAAATTTGGGACACTGATGTTGAGGCTGGAAGCCTTCCCCAAACACTTCCTGCAATAGGTATCAGTGGACGTGACTACTATTATTTTTGTCTGGTAGTTTTGGGAAGTTGGTAATACTGTTGCATTTTACATGATTCTGAGGTAACAAGTTCATGATTGTGACCTTTGTTACAAAATCCTTTTGCTCAAACTGAGTGCAGCTTTATTTTCACAAGCAGAGCTTGCTCCTGATAAGGTTTTCCCCTCAGCCCCCTCTGATTGCCTTAACATTTGGAAAGAGTTCCTAGGCCTTTAAGGGAGGAAAATGGGGAGGAAAAGCTGATGTCATTGGTCAGGAAAGGCCTAGGGAGGGACCTTATTCCGGCTCATAGTCTTTTAATTGTTTCACCATTGCACAGATTAAATCAATGTCCCCTGAACAGGGTCCAACATACCACAGCTTCCGATTCTACACAATGGCAGAAGCAGAATCACAATAGTAACTCTGCATAAAGAGTACATGGAGGCTATTGAAGTGTACAGATAAGAGGCGTTCAAACTTTGCTGCTAGTGCATCAAAGCTGTCTACCAGTTAAGACTTTCCATAGACTTCCAGTGCTTCTTTTAGCTTTTGCATTATCTGCATGCAGGCAGATCAGGTCTTTCATGTAATGTTTGATAGTGTTCAGTGCTCTTCTATCTCATTGTACTGCACTGTGAGGGCCACTCTCTGTATAATGCTGGCTCTGTCAATAGCATCCAATGATATCTCAAGAAAGGCTTATTACAAAATCAGTGGGTGGGGAGCTAGCCTTCTAGTTTCTAAAAGGCGTGAGCTTAAGTCTATCCTTTTCCTCGAGATTCTTGGGCAAATAAATTACTTTGAGCCTTCGTTCCCCTTATTTTAACTTCTCATATAAACCTGTGGTCCTCCAAACTGTTTTTGATGGTAGTAATTGAAAGGGCAGTTACAGTTCCTTGGTTCAGTCATCCGAGCCATTCATTGTCGCTTATTCTCAGTTATTCAGAGGAGTACTAATAATGATCCAATGAGGTTAAGAGTGTACAGAAATGATGTAATCTATGGAACATTGTGGCTCAGTTGTAACATCTTGCAAAACCAAAGTCTAATTAAACTAATTACAGTTGGCATTAATGTCTGAACATGGGCCATCAACTAGCTATTTGACAATGGCTTGATTATGATTTCATGATGTATGGACACTAATATCCCATATTAATCTGCACCCCAGTTACAGAGAGAAGGGGATGAAACCAGGTTTTGTTGAGATAAATTAGGCTTTGAGTGATCATCTGACAACTGATCCCTGGTTTCACAAGCTAATTATGTATGTACTAGTAGAAAAACCCATTGCAGGGGAGATGCAATGGGCCCTAGCAAAAGGTGGGGGAGGAAGCATTTCCTCATACAATGGGCTTTTCTGGGACCGTAGAAGCTGGCCTCCCTGCTCCCGGTGCAAGACTTGTCCATGACGATGGCCAGGCAGCAGTCCAGCACTTGAGCTGCCTCACCTGATGCAGATTTATTCTCAGAGTTATTGTACATGAATGAACTAATAGCCATGTGGGTTGGAAAGCTGCATTAGAAGAGGGCAGGGAGGCAAAATTCCTTTTTTCCTCTTCCATCAGTGGACCTGTGCTGGTGGGAGAGGTGGAAAGGCTGGTTTTTGTCTCCTTCCCCACTGCAGCCTCCTGACCCAGGTGGCTATACATCTACCTGCATCCCACAGACCTCAGAATAATTTTTTCTGGGGCCAGAAAGGTCTGCTGTTGGGATGGGGAAAAGATCTGTGATCACCAGCACCTTCCACTGTCAGACTGCTGGATGAAATCCATTGTTAAAATTAATGTTTTTTGGCATTATGACTGAACGAAGCCTTACTTTCATTCAGACTGGCTCTTACATGATTTTAAGGGAGCTAAATTAGCACAATGAATGAAAGGGAGCTAAATTAGCACAATAAATTAGCACAATGAAATTAGCACAAATTAACCCTGTGGTAGTAGTAGGTATAGGAGTGTGCTATGTAGAGAGCAAACAAGGTTAATGGCAGGACGCCCCAGATAATATTGTCAGTAAGTTGTGTTTATCTGAATATTGCTTAATGATAACTCTGGGCGTGGAATCTTCTGGTATTCTTTTCCTCACAGTGCCTGGTTTCACACCTAATGAAGGCTGTGTGCCAGGTTCCGTCAACCCCCCTGCAATAACCAGACTCTTGGATGCAGAAACTGGTTTATAGAACAGGTTCACCGTACTGCCACCAGCAGCTCTTTGCTGAAACGAATTACAATACATCAATCCTGGGTTAATAACTCTTCCCTTCTAACCCTCTCTCCTGGAATCCCAGTGGGGTGGAATAACTAGCAAAGCTCTAAGTCACAGGTGTCAAACTCGCGACCCTTCAGATGTTATGGACCACAGTTCCCATCATCCCCTGCCAGCATGATACTGGCAGGGGATAATGGGAACTGTAGTCTGTAACATCTGGAGGGCCACGAGTTTAACACCTATGCAAGTGAAGCAGAATATCCAAGGTCACCCCATAGATAAGACAGGTGTTGCCAGGCTAGAGGGTGAGAAAGCATTTTCGTGCCCAAAGCAAAAAGGAAAATAAAGCAGAGATTTCCCATGTCACCTTCTCCCACCCCACCCCAAAGATTCATGATAAAAAGCAAAGGGAAAAGCTGACATATCAACAGGTTTTCACAGGTTTTTGACACTGTGTAGTATTGGGCTGGTAACTCATGTGAAATAGACTAATAGCCAATAGCTAAAAACTCTCACTAGGAGTTGCCAAGGTACAGTCTGGAGAGGTTGCATTAATTTGTAAAGGTCATGGATTGCAAAAGATGATAAGCCTTCCCTTGCTCTGCTGGTCTCTTTGCCTGCATTTCTTAGAGAGACTTAAGCTCTTCTTCAAAGCAGGCCAGGAAGGAGGAAGGTGAGGGGGCTGAAGGAGGAACATGGCAGGAGAGGTCATGGCCGCATGTCCTTCTGTGCCACTTTGGAAGAGAAGCAGCCTGGCTACCCTACCCTTGCCAGCTCTCCCAAGAATAGGCCTTTGGTTTGGTGGGGACACCCTCCCGCCCTCATAGACTTCTTGTCATGGCATATTAGAGCTATGGTTGGCTGCCCAGGAAAGTGGGCAAATGGTGTGATGGGGAGGCAACACTAATGAGACCATCCTGTGTAAAAAACAAACAAACCCTTCTTTTCCAGGAAAAATCATGCTATATTATACATTTTTTAAAAATCTCATTCTTCCTCCAAAGAGTTTGTGATGATGCACAAGATTCTCCCCTCACTCTACTTTATCCTTGCACTAATCCTGTGAAGTAGGGCAGATTAAGAAGGCATGAGCAGCCCACAGCTACCTACATGGTTTCCCTTTTAAGACAAACTGAAGTCAATGGGACCTACTTCTGAGTAAACTTGCATAAAATTAGATTACAAGATGCTTTAAAAACTGAGCAGAATTATCATATACTCAAAATGACAGTCTTCCTTGAACTATGGGCTGTATACACAGCCCTTCCTTTGTAAAGCCATACCTGGTCCCAGACCACTTAGTAGAATCAAAATAGGACTGATGGGCAGCCTTCTATATGCCTTGAACTATCCTTTTAAAATGTGCCACGTGAACTGTGCTGAACAGTATGCTTGATGCCCTTTACATATTACTTCAGTGCCATGGAAACTGCTTTCCCAGACAATCTGTGGAACCCCTCTGTCAGGCAGAACACAGTCATTTTATCTCCTGTCCCTCCCCACTGCAGCCCAGCTCCCTCCCTCAAAAGAGAGTTGAGAAAGTTGTTGTAGTACACGCGTAGAGATTTTCTGCCCACAATTGATGTAGTCGTGTCTATTGGCTATTGAAGGAGACCAGAATTCTTTCCTGAGCTGTACTCACAGCAAAGATGGGACTGGTCACTGTTTGCAAAGGAGCATAGATTCATTGGCTTGTTTGTTTGCATTAGGCTTGGTTGCTCCAGAAACCCTATCAGCAAGTGAGGGTGTCCAGGTAACCAACACACAGAAGGCTCCTTCCAGTGCAAGGGGCTGCAGGGTAGCAGTTGAATTTGTCTTACTGGAGGAAAATTTTCTGAATCTGTTGAATTACCTAAATTCTTCCTGACTGCTGCAGGAAGTTTAGTATGAATTTTTTATAAGTAGGTAATGGTGGTAATATCATGTATGCAGTGCTTTAAAAACAGACATTCACAGACATGAAGCTGCCTTGTCCTGAGTCAGACTTTCGGTCTGTCAAAATGTGTCTGACTTCCAGCAGCTCTGCGGGGTCTTCCCATCATTTCCTACCTTTTAAAACTGGAGATGCTGGGGACTGACCTCAGGACCCTCATGCCTGCAGGACATAGACTCTGCCAGTTAACCTCAGCCCCTAACCACGAAATTAATTTCAAAACTACAGACCCTGCCCACAGGCGCACCATTTTAAAGGCACAGAAATTAAAGAATGTGACACAAAAAGGCAGGGGAGTGGGGGGTGGGTGGAGAGAGGAAACAGTCAAGGAAGGAAAGCCTGAGAAAAGAGGTGTGTCTTCTCATCCTTTTACTGGAGAAAAGAACAGAAACATTCTAGGAAGAGATGGGGTATTCCAGCTCCAGCTGTAGTGGTGAGAACAAATTAATATTAATTTTGTAATTCTACTGTTAGCAGACACAAATGTTCATTAAAAGTTTTTGTGAATTTCTGAAGAGAATAAATTCAGTAGCTCTTGTGCTTCTGGAGGGTTTTCCGGGCTGTGTGGCCGTTGTCTGGTGGATTTTGTTCCTAACATTTCGCCTGCATCTGTGGCTGGCATCTTCAGAGGTATATCACAGAGAAAAGTCTGTTTCTCACTGTGTCTAAGTGAGAAGGGAAAGTTTAGTGTGGTATATTGTCCATGTCCCAGCGTGGACAGTATACCACACTAAACTTTCCCTTCTCACTTACCACAGTGAGAAACAGACTTTTCTCTGTGATACACCTCTGAAGATGCCAGCCACAGATGCAGGCGAAACGTTAGGAACAAAATCCACCAGATCACGGCCACACAGCCCGGAAAACCCTCCAGAACCAGTTGAATCCGGCTGTGAAAGCCTTCAACAATACATCAGTAGCTCTTCTCCCAAGCTCCAACACAAATAGATCTTTACATGGTTTAATGTAAAGGGTATAGCTTGGATCCAGTGGAAGATGTCTGCCTATGTAGCATGACTTTCTAGCCTCCCCATTTGATGCAGTGGACAGAGGTGGGAAAAAAGGCATGTTTTGCTAAAGCAAATCCTTTTGCCTGCTGAAACAGTCCATATGCTTCAGGCCACAGATTGGACGTACATTCCAAATAGGGAGTACTAAGTAATTCAGTTTCCAGAGAGATTATAAACAGAGGTCATAAATATTCACTATTGTTTATGCTACAAACTATGATATAGATCACTGATGCTGTGCTCTCTTTGCTTTAGATCACAAGAGATGGACTGTTATACTATTTGGTGGAATCCTACTAAGCATAGACGTTGCATTAGGTACTCTGGAAGACAACTGCAATTGTAGCACAACTACCAGTTTCCAGGAATTCCAGGCTGCAGTGATTCCTGAGATGTGTTGTTTGAATTTCACTGGATATAAAATTGGCTCCTTAGATTGGAGCCTCTTCAATAGAGTTGCAAGCTTGAGGGAGCTCTACCTATCAAACTGCAGCATATCTGACATTTTCAATGCAAGTGATGATTCTTCCACACTGGAAATTCTATACTTGGACCATAACCAACTAAAGAGGCTCCCAGGCAGTTTCCTAAGAAATGCACCCAATTTGCGTGTCATTGAACTAAAGAACAACCAACTCCAAGGGCTGCCTGAATCATTCTTGAAAGCTTCTGATCAAATTAAGGAAATTCACCTTGACTTCAATAATTTATCTTCTCTTCCCTCAGAGATTTTCAAGCCCTCTCTCTTCACACTAGGCCTCGCCAACAACAGCTGGGACTGCACTTGTACTTTGCTTGGAAGTCTGGAAAGATATCTGAATGTACCATTTAACAGTGAGGTGGTTTGTAGCAGTCCCAAGCATTTCAGTGGTCGGAACATGAAAACCATTCCTAAACAGGAGTTGTGCCAAACTTATAAACTGACAGCTCTCTTTATTTGTCTGCCTTTGGTGGCTCTCCTGACCTTGATCACCTGGTGCTTTTGCAAACAAAAGAAGGAGACTGGCTATGCTCTTCGTGATGGGAAAGAATGCCAGCTGGCTACAGTTGAGAGCAATGGTGCCAAAAAGTTGGGGGAGCATAATTGTTACAACCCATGTGAGCTATCTGCTGTGACTGCTGCTGAGAATGAGAAGAACATATTTTTGCGAAACCAAGTCCTACTGAAACCGTCAACAGCACTGTTAGGCAGCAGCCGGGACCTCTATGAAGAGGTGGAGATTAAATTGGGGGCTTCTGATGATTCCTTCATACAGGCCAAGGAGGGAAGCCTTGACCAAGAGATATTGGGAGCCAAAGAGCTGATGGTTGCGGAAGAGGGCTTCCTAGCTGCCGAGCCTGAAGCTGAGACAGTGAGTGTAACAGATGTTCTGAAGGATTCAGCAGACCGGGAGAAGCTCTACATGAACCACTCAGTGGATTATTATAACTTGGTTCCAGGAATTGAACTGGAGGACTCAGACCACATGGAGTATGAAAATGTTGACCTTTGCTGAGGCTTCTGCTTGAGGCAGAGCAAAATAGCTTACATGGACAACAAAGACTATATTTTATCTCTTTACCTGAAGAAATGAGCTATAACTCATGAAAGCTCACACCCTGCTGGAAATTTTGGTAGTCTTTAAAGTGTAGTGGGCTCTTGCTCTTTTTTATTGGTACAGACTAACATGGCCACCTATCATGATATATTTTATCTGCTTTGGTAGCCCCACTAGCCCCAAATATTATGCAAACTTTCCAAATAAGATCTCTCTTATGTTATGGCTTTATTTCTGAACCTTCTGGTTTCTGAGTCTTTGAAATATGACACTTGTCATTATCAAACAGAAGACAATTTTGTATTACAGAACAGCAGAATCTGCCCCACTGTAAGGATGGAGGGAGGATGGAGAGTCACTCACAGAGCAGTGCTAAACAGAGTCACATCCTTCTGTTGAAGTCAGTATACCTAGAAGGGTATAACTCTTCTTGGGATTGCACTGTAAATTACCTGCAGTTCTTTTTCTAGCCCTTGTGATGTTAAACCTCATTGAGATGTACTTCATTTAACTTTGCATTTTCAAGTAGAAGTCAATATTTCTCATGGTTCCACATCTAAGGAAAAAAACAGGCATAGAACAGGGGGGGGGGGGACCCTGAAGCTTGCCAGCTGTGTATGACTATGAAAGAGGTCATAAATTGGAGCAAGATACTTCATACTCCATTTTTTAAAAAAAGTTGAGGCACATTTTATTTTTAGCAAAAGATTTGGCATGCTGTTCTCCATATCCCTACATGGCTTTGTCAAAAGCTATCTCCCAAATTCCCAGAGCCTGAGTGGCCTGGTGTCTCTCTCCTCAACTCTGCCAAGCAAAAATCTTGGCTGAAATTTGCTCTCTAGGAATTCCTTCCAGCTATTGAGAGTGCATAATGCCCTTTTTCCTGATTCCTTGTGGAAAGAAGTGAGTGACATCTAGCGGGGAGGAGCGCACACAACAGTCATCCTCCAAACCCATATGGAATCAAAATATTGCAAAACAGTGTCACTTTCTCCAGAACTATTCAGACTGGATATTATAATTAAAAAAAAGGGAGGGGGGCGATGGAAGACAGAGATGTTTTAGTCTCTGAATTTAAGGCAATTTTTGTTCCAGTGTCTTAGTGCCAGTAGGCAAATGAGTATACATTAGTGGCACCCTGATCTCCGAGAACAAGAAAAAACAAATTGTCTCTCCATTGAAATGACAAAGGCCAGCAGGTTTCCTTGCATCTTTCTGACACTAAGTGAAATGTACAGATCCCTTGTAGGGTGAGAGCAAAGGAATTACTTGGCAGTCATCGTATTAATAATGTTGGAGATACATACACGCTTTTGGCTCCCTGGAGTTATCACAGCGTCTCCTGGTTGTGTGTGTGTTTTGTCCAATGAAGGATTTTTTTTAGGTATCCATTCCATTTCTCGTTATCCCAAAAGGGAGGGAAAGAATATTTTCAAAGCACAGTGTAAATGAAACTGAGCAAATGGGTTTGCTCTGCCTTTTAATCACTTTACAAGGAAGACACAGCAACTGCTTCTCTTTGTCACTCTTAAGAAGATAGTCTTGGATTTTAAAAACAACAACGCTTCAGTTAAGAGAAAAAGGGCCTTTGCAAATTCATTCATGCCCTTTAAAAGACTGTGCCATTCACCCTCACTTCCCCTTGGTCTGTCAGACTCATGCTCATTATCCACTTAGTCAATGCAGTGCTTAGTGAAGTGCACTAAGTACATAACAGTTCTGCAGTATATTGGTATCACTGCATTGCCCCAGGTGACTTTAAAAGGTTTTATTTGTTAAAAGGAATTAAAGGTAAATTGTCAGAGCTTTTCTGTAGTTGTTTAAACAATGTTTTTGAACTCAAGATGGATTTGATTTTATTATTAGATATTTTTATATCCAATGTGAAAAATTAAATCAGGCATCCACATTTCTGAGCTGGAGTTAATTTCTTTGAGTTAACAGAAATAGAAACAGCCTAACTTGCTGGAAAAGTCAGTACTGAGAACAAACATTGTTATGAAGAAAACAGGTTGAGTGGGGGCAGAATTGAGCCTATTGTTATTTTAAATTGTTTTAATTTTCTTTAGGATTCTGTTCTACTGAACATTTAAACTGAAACTTATGATGCAAGATAAATGTATGGGGAAAAGACCGAAGAATATAGAGATGAACTATTAAAGTGGAATGTGTGTGTGGGGTGTGTGTGGATGTGAAGTTAACAATATAGAGAGGAAGTGGAATTAACCGAGAGGGGATGTCAGTGGCAGAGCATCCACTTGGCATGTACAAGGTCCCAGATTTGGTCCCCAGCATCTCCAGTAAAAAGCATTGAGTACCAAGCAGAGTTGTTCCTCCCATTGGGCAAAGTGGGCAGTTGTCCAGGGCACAGCCCTGTGAGGGGCGCAAAAACTGCAGGTTCATTTGTGGGATTTTTTTATATTTTCAGTGTTTTTCCATTTTTGGCCTGCAGAGGGCACAGTTTTTAGGCTGGCAACACCAAAATGTCAGGGATGTTTCAGGAGACTCTCCTGATGCTATCACCCAGGTTTGGTGAGGTTTGGTTCTGGGAGTCCAAAGTTATGGACTCCCAAAGGGGGTGACCCATCCCCCATTGTTTCCAATGGGAGCTAATAGGAGATGAGGCTACACCTTTGAAGGTCCATAACTTTGGACCCCCTGAACCAAACTTCACCAAACCTGGGAGGTATCATCAGGTAAGTCTCTTACTGATACCACCCAGGTTTTGTAAAGTTTGGTCCAAGGGAGCCCAATGGGAGCTAACAGAAGATGGGGGCTACACTTTTGAGGGTCCATGGGTGGGCCATGTCCAGATTCCGGGCCCCTTCCCCTTCCCTTCCCTCCCTTGCATGTCACCCCTCACTCACTCCCCTCCCTTACATGCCACCCCTCCCTTCCCCTCCCTCCACTAGGGTGGGTGGGCCATGTCCAGATGCCGGGCCCCCTCCCCTTCCCTCCCTTGCATGCCAGCCCTCCCTCCCCTTCCTTGCATCCCACCCGTCACTTCTCTTCCCTTCCCCTCCCTCCGCTAGGGTGGGTGGGCCATGTCCAGATGCCGAGTCCACCTGAAGCCAATGACGGAAGCCCCTCCCTTTCACCTCCTGCCCAATGGCCTTTGGCCCGACAGAGTGCGCTGATTGGGCCATCGCCCTTCCTCCTCCTCCTCCCATTTGATTGGCTGGCGGGGCCATAACGGCAGAAACGTCCAGTGGGCCCTGTGAGTGAATAAATTAATAAAATAAATTAATAAATTAATAATTAATAAATTAATAAATAAATTAATACAATAAAATAAAATAAATTTTAAATTTAATGTTGTAGTGGAGGGGGGAACGATTGCTTCAAGCTTTGTCCTGCAGGGTTTGGCATCCTTGATCTAGAAACAGTCTTTTCAGGTGAAAATAGATTTCAGGAGCACAGTTCTATGGAGCTCTCTCAGCCCCACCAACCTCACAGGGTGTTTGTTGTGAGGAGAGGAAGGGAAAGGAGCTTGTAAGCCACCTTGAGTCTCCTTTTAGGAGAGAAAGGGGGGATATAAATCCAAACTGGCCCATGCATTTTAAAGTAAACAGGAAGGCCAGTTGAAAGTTGCAATGTGAGGAAAGAATCCCCCTGCTTTACAATCAGAACAATACACAGATAGTGAAAAAGAGGCTGGGTGAGGAGGGGTTTTTACGTATTTTTGTCTCTTTAATTCTGCACCATTTTGGACGTTCTTTCGAGATGTGCAGGAAGGTTAATTTCTCTTGTCTGTTTCGCTTTCCATGCAGCAAGACATAAAAGGGGATTACCAGGGGGCGCTCCTGAACCTCTGCGGAGGAGATGACTGAAAACTGCGATGGAGAAGACCCGTCCTTGCCCGGATCTGTGTTTTCCGCTTCCCTTCTCCTCCTGCCACTCTAGCCCCATCGACGCACTAACCTCTTCTGTCTCTGTATTTGCAAGACTCAATATGTGGGTTGCTTTCGTGTAGTCCCCTAACTCTGTGCGGCTTTTAACTCAAGTAGTTAACCTAAGCAGCAGTAACGAGGCTGGAGAAGTTAACATTCCAGAGAGAGAGAGAGCAGCGAACCTGTGCTGTGAAACATTCTGCTTCTGTGTATTACGTACCTGTCAAAAGTACAAATAAAGTGGAATTTTTACTTTGAGAGAAATTGTTCTGGAGCTCAGGAAGGCCCTTTGCGCAAGAGCGATCTTTTGCTACATTCATACCCTGCCTTGTCAGTTTCTCCTGGTGCTGCGTTTCGGTTGGATATTCAAAGAGATTCTTAAGGAGCGAAGTAAAAAATAGTACGCAGGGATGCTGAGTTGCTCTTGTTTCAAATATACTTTACTTCGCTAAAAGGAGGGAAGGGTTACATGGGGGGAAAAACAAGAAATGCTAGACTAGCAAATGCAAAGTTAATACTATATCTTATCTAATATCTCCTGTTCTGATCTGTAACAAAGAAAGTCACATAATGTACTGTCAAAAGCTTTCATGGCCGGATTCAACTGGGTGTTGTGGGTTTTCCGGGCTGTCTGGCCAGCCCGGAAAAACCCACAACCAAAAGTCAGGTAACTTTGTAACCTTACATGTGTGTGCTTCTCAGCACGCAGGCAATGGTAACCAATGGTTAAACCAAGCGTAGGTCATAAACATTGACCTCAACATCTTGTTTACATATAGGCAGTTAACCCTTTAGTAGCTGGATTGTCCGTCAGACACTTGCAAATCCCAGCAGTTTCTCACTTCCTCGTCTATTTTTCACATCATTCCTCTGGAACCCCCCCCCCCCCGAGAGTCCCCAAGGAGCCAGGAAAGGGGGAAATAAAGCAGCGGGGGGGGGGGGGGACTGACCGGCTGCCCCGCATGGTAGCTTACAGAGGTGGGATCCAACCAGTTCTCACCACTTCTCTAGAAGTGGTTACTAATTTTTTCTGAGTGCCGAGAAGGGGTTACTAAAGCAACCTCCCTGCCCAATAGGGACTGGAGGTGCGTGTGTGCGGCGGCCCCACTGTTTGAATCCCACCACCATCGGAACTCTGGCTTGATCCCACCTCTGTAAGCGACCATGTGGGGCAGCCGGCCAGTCCCCCCCCCCCCCCCCGCTGCTTTATTTCCCCCTTTCCTTCAGGTTAAGAGCTCATATATCTAATCTGGATGAACCGGGTTTGATTCCCCGCTCTGCCGCCTGAGCTGTGGAGGCTTATCTGGGGAATTCAGATTAGCCTGTACACCCCCACACACGCCAGCTGGGTGACCTTGGGCTAGTCACAGCTCTCAGCCCCACCCACCTCACAGGGTGTTTGTTGTGAGGGGGGAAGGGCAAGGAGATTGTAAGCCCCTTTGAGTCTCCTGCAGGAGAGAAAGGGGGGATATAAATCCAAACTCAAACTCTTCTTATTAAAATTTTTGGATCCCACCACTGAGTATGACCCCTGTTATACAAAACAGCAGGCAATGATGAAAACTCTTAAAAATGAAGGATGGCTTTACAAGCAATAATAACCATTGCAAATCAAGCCTATGTTCTCTATGTGATAAATTATACTTATCTTTATAAGGTCACAGAGTTAAAAATGCATTATCTGTATAAAGTCCAGTCGGGTTTCCCAGGGGAATTCACACTGAGAACATGTTCTATCCATTCTGCTGGAATGCCTAGAAGCACCAATAACTACCACAGTGTCTAAAGTGGGAATCCATGTGCTTTGCTGATGTTTACACTGCAACCCATTTTCTCATCTCTCTCTGTTTTTCTGGATGAGGATATTTAGGTTGGGGGAAGAGCTATGTAGCCCTTTCTTTGATTAAACATCTGCTGGGAAGGGAAAGGCTTGGAGATTAGGTTGTTGGGTTATATATGGATGGGTAAATTTAGAATTCTTCATTTGAATAAGATAAAAGAGAATCATAAAGTGGGTATTATCTTGCAAACCTGGTTTTAAAAACTGTCATGGGACTCATAGGAGCAATTGTCAGGAGGGAAGAAATGGGTGAATTAAGCCGAGGGAAAAGAAATGCAAAAACATTGTAAGTTGGACCAGGTAAGAAAGAAAGAGGTGGAGGAAGGCACAGATGAAGTTGTCATTTACTGAGTTTCTGTCCAATTCAGCACTGTTGGCTTTTGAATGACAGCAGCACTGCAGGATCTGAGGCACCTGAGCCATTTTTAGCTCTACTACTTGGATTCATTTTAACTGAATGGATTTGGGACCTTTTGCATGCAAAACATGTACTTTACCATGGAAGGAAGGAAAGAACTTTTCATCTGAGGTGCTGTTGGGTCATATACATTCAGCCAATCATAACAGGGTGGAGGAGTGCTTTGGATTTTATAGTGGAGGAAGAGAGAACCATGTATGCCACTCGGAGATCTCAGGAGGAAGGGCTGCATAAAAATGTGATTGATAGTTATAAAGACACCATCTACTCAAGATAATGGCCTTGTTTAGAGTTGTGAAGTTTTTCCCAAAATGAGATCAACTAATAACCTGGGAGTTTTATGCTTTCCTTGCATAGCTTGTGGTTTGGCTCATTTGCTGGAGACATTGGAACAGTTAACTTTGGTTGCAGGTACTTTTCACGCCTGCTTTCTGCTCTTGGCGTCATGCTATTAGTTGCAGTTTAATCTAAAACAAGAGCTGAAGGGTGGAAGTTTTTAAGACAGTCCTACCTATCTATGAATGTGCTGTCACATCTAGGACAGGGGACAATGTGTACACACTGAGAATCCCAGTTGGCCTGCCAGGATAAGCATTCAGTGTAGAATTTTAAAGTCCTTGTAAAGGCATCTCTCAGGATGCCTTTAACAGCACACAATTTTCTCAGCCTTGTGAAAGTTTGCACATTGTCTATTGGGGCCAACTATGTCTCTGGATAATTTCTTAGGTGGCAAACTCAAGTATCTTGGTTCTTGCTCTTTGCTTAGTTATAGATTGTGAATGCTGAGTCAGGAAGCAAAAATGGACGGGTGCTGAGTCAAGGGAAAGAAGGGAAGAGTAGAAAAGTAGATGATACCCAGTTTTGAGGAACTGGTGGCAAACTGAAGAGAGTGAAGAACATTTGGGTGTAATAATTTGAGCTGCTGGATAATACAATGCTGGTTAGACCAGTGAAATTCTGGCTTGGTGGTAGGGCTGGGAAGACAACAGAAAGTAGCTGTAACTGTAAGCACTGAAGGCCAAGTTCCCTGTTCTTTACCACCTAACAGCCTCTAATCCATCATTCTGAACAGTATGATTGATAAACCATTTGTAAGCTATTTAAAGGAAGTGGGTAACTGGTTTCTGCCCTCACAGTAGTAGTGGAACAGTCACTTCAAAGCCCAGTCCAAGGACAGGTAAGAACTTATTTTAACTTCTCTTCATCAAAGCAGCATTAATTTGTATTGGCTGCTTTTTCTTCTGGTAGGCATCTTGTGGGAATATCAACAACACAACAGGCAGAAATGTTATAACTGTGATGGGGGGTATACAAAAGATGTCTTCCTGTGCTGAATATTGACCAGAATATCTAATAGACTGAAGGCACAGGAGGGCAACTATAAAAAAATTTATTGTCGAAGGCTTTCACGGCCGGAATCACTTGGGTGCTGTGTGGTTTCCGGGCTGAAGATGCCAGCCACAGACTCTGAAGATGCCAGCCACAGACGCAGGCGAAACGTCAGGAGAGAATGCTGCTAGAACACGGCCATACAGCCCGGAAACCACACAGCACCCAAAATATAAAAAAATTGATAGCCCCAGCAGTGTGACAGGCATGGGACCTTTCCATCCTGCATACCACAAACTAGCTTTCTCATAAATATTGACTGCCTGTGATTCAATCCTCCTTCAGCTCTCTGCTTTGTGCTGCCTATTGCAAGTGCTGTCTAGGACTTGCATTCTTAGGGTTCCATCGCTATTTAGCAGGGATTTATGGTTGTAAATGACAGAGTGAGTGGGAGCAGGAAAGCTCCTGGCTCTCCCAGGAGCTTGTTTCTGTTTGTGCCTCTAGGAATGAGCAAAAAGAGTTTTGTTTCCATGGGATGAATGATTTCATCAGGTTCTGATAAAGCTGGAAATCACTTAGAGTAACTCTGAGCCCCAAGGACATCTCAGTAACAAACTAGAAAAGTATGTACATTTGAATAGGTAACTTACCTAGCAATATACAAAGGAAGGCCACTCAAGACAAAACTTCTTTTTGGTGGCAATAATAATATGAACCTTCATTATAGTTTAACAGCAATTATGTTATACAATATCATATGGAATTTCTGCAAGAAAGAGACAAAATGCACACTCAGGCACTGCTTGCATATCAACACCCTCAAGATAGGTGTGTGGCAGGCGCCTTTTTTGTGGTGTGTGTGTGTGTGATGATGTGGGAATGGAATGCTCTTCTGGGGCTGGCAAGTATATGAGAGCAGTCAACCATCTGAATCACCAGAGAAGTGCTGGTGTCCCCAGATACTTGTATCTGAGTGAGCAGTGGATGGATGGTTATGAAAGTGGAAGAGACAGAGGTCTGAAAATGCTGACCAGATATTTGGGTGACTGATAATCGGCTGGTGATGGAGTGAGTTTGTTGTTGGTGCATGGGTCTTATGCAGAAGGGTTTTCAATCTATATATGGAATCAGCTGGCTGTGCCTTTGTTAGTGCTTCCTAAAGCTGAAACGGCTGGACAGATATTTCCAGGCACTTTGCATGATCGTTGCTCCCTGTTTGGGCTGGGTAATCGGACCTTCAAATTGCTTTGAGATTCCATGCCTGGAGGTCAGGGCAAACGCATTCTTCCTGGCGCACCAGGCTTTGGGCTGGGCTGTTGGGAGTGTGAAGTTTAGCATGTCCGTGCAGCACGTCTGGCTGTGGCCTGAGGCAGCTCAGGAGGGCTTAGGGGAATGGTTTCAGCTGAGCCATGGGCAGAGCTGACTGCTGGGTAGGTAAAAAAGTACATGGGGCATTCTGGTAGGGATTACCACGGGAAGTGAAACACAGCCACACTGTGCTGTGTGAGACGTCAGGTGGGGTCCCCCCCTCACACACAGGTAACTTTCACTCTCTGTGCCTCACCCACTGCTGCAGCATAGCTCATCCTCACACACCTCACTCTGCCCTCCCTCACATCCAACCACCACTTACCCACTTCCTCACCCATATTCACCACAGCTCTCTTTTACTAAAAGCGAGCTGGAGTTTCCCTTTTTCTTCTAAGAAAATCCACGGGGTGGGGGCAAACCAACACTACTGGCTCCACTTCTTTTGCACATGGCCCTTTAAGAATCCAGAGAGCTGGCCTCGATCTGAGCGCCTCACCACCCTGCCTCTGCTGCCTGACTGGGATAGCCTCCTTGCCCCAGTTCTGCCTTACCCAAGCCAGGACTGTGCGTGTCAACCAGCCTCATGGACAGCGGGACAGTTCCGCTGTGGAATGGAAAGGGTTACAGTATAGTAAAAAAACAAGACACCACCATATAACAATGTGAATTGAAAAGGGAAAGAGGGATTCCATTTGACCACCCCAAAAGGCTATGCTGCGGATCATTGGACCTGCATGGACATCTGTGTGGGTTGTGGACTGTGATGAGAAGGACAATTGCCACAGCAACGCGTGGCTGGGCCCCGCTAGTAAAAGATAAAGGCACTTTCCCAGATTCCTGGCTCTAAAAAGTGTGTAGGAAATGTATTATGAAGAATCATATGGTCTTTTCTTATATACATTGTACATTTACCCTGGCTAACTGACCTACCCTTAAAGTAGAGCTACATGCTCTGTGACAGATGCTTGCATAGCAACTATTTTTCTGCCCAGTCACATGGCAAAGAGTAAATACCATACTCCAATCCCAACATATCCATCATTGTGGTGCCTTATGCCACTGGGCAAAGGGACCTTGGTATGGTTTTAGAATTTGTCCTCAGCTTCTAAAATAGCCTCAGATGTTGAAAGTGGAACCAATTACGAAGTCACCCTCAGGGCCAGAATCCACTATGCAAACTGTCTCCCATCCTCAATGAAGTGCATAGACTTTGCACATTGTTAGAAACAACCACTGGCTGTACAACCAAATCTGAGGAAAATTCACTTTGTAATCCAGACTGCAATACAGCTAAATGAGTAGAGATAGAATGGTGACATACGTTATGATTTAAAGATGGCACCCAATAACACTGTGATTGACATTTAGCATTCCACAAGCAAGTATGAAGAGAAAATGGGGGACATGATCTTTTCCTCCCTAACATTCCCTCTCTTTCTGTTTTAGCTGGTGCTTGCATGGAGTGCAGACAAGGCAGCCATGACAATCTCGTACACCCTGAAAGTAGCCAATGCTCGCTTTGGGGGCTTCTCCAAACTGCTTTTCCGTTGGAAAGGGAGCATCTATAAACTGCTTTACAAGGAGTTCCTTGTCTTCATCTTGCTGTATGCAGCCCTGAGTGTAACCTACAGGTGAGCTGGCAACCCCTTGTATGAATTACCAGGAACCCATAACTCTGAACATTGTGCCTTGGGCTCTAAGCCTGCCTCTAATGGTGACTTAATTACATGCACAGCAGCATGGAATCTGGGATTCTGCTCAGGTACAAAAAAACCCTACAGAATCTCACAGTAGGCATAATTTAGCAATTTAGCATTGGCAGCTCTTTCTTTTCAAAAGCATATTTCTAGTTCGTAAAGTTGCAGTGCTCGACTTGAAAGTCTGGGGAATGGTATACAGAGAACTCTGAATGAGATGGCAAGAGCTCATACAGTTTCCAGGGGGTTGAGGTGGGGCATCAGGGAACTGCATAGCTTTTCCAAATTAGAAGATAATGGCAATTTTTTCTATATTTGTATAATGTACACACTGTCAAATTTACTCTTTCTTGCCCAGAATTCTGCATACATGAAGCATGTTTTGGGATAGTATAGGACGTTGCTTTGAGTCCTGCATGAATGCTGGGTTCCAGAGGTGGGATCCAACCAGTTCTCACCACTTCTCTAGAAGTGGTTACTAATTTTTCTGAGTGCCGAGAAGGGGTTACTAAAGCAACCTCCCTGCCCAATAGGGACTGGAGGTGCGTGTGTGTGGTGGCGCCACTGTTTGAATTCCACCACCATCGGAACCTGTTATTTAGATTTTTGGATCCCACCACTGCTGGGTTCCACTTTGAATGACGGTAATTCATGTTCAGACTGGGTTCTTTTCTTGAGCAGCAGTGACGTAGGAGGTTAAGAGCAGGTGCACTCTGATCTGGAGGAACCGGGTTTGATTCCCAGCTCTGCTTCTTGAGTTGTGGAGGCTTATCTGGGGAATTCAGATTAGCCTGTGCACTCCCACACACACCAGCTGGGTGACCTTGGGCTAGGAACAGCTTTTCGGAGCTCTCTCAGCCCCACCTACCTCACAGGGTGTTTGTTGTGAGGGGGGAAGGGCAAGGAGATTGTAAGCCCCTTTGAGTCTCCTTCAGGAGAGAAAGGGGGGATATAAATCCAAACTCTTCTTCTGCCTTCCATTGCACCTTACAGCCATTCCCACTCCCAGCCCCTCCATCATCACTGAATGATGTGCAGAGATTATACTGCAAAGGAAAAGTAGAGGGTTTTTTATTATCTCCTTCCATATATTTATTATATTTTTATACCACACATCATCCAAGAAGTTGAGAGCAGCATACAGAGTTGTACTTCCCCCACATCCTCATTGCAACCCTGAGAGGTAGGCTAAACTGAGAGATAGCGGCTGGGAATTTGAACTCCAGTCTCCATCGTCCTAAACCAACACTCCAAACAATATATCACACACACTGTAACAACCCTTCTGCTGTCTTGGATTTCAGGGTGGTTGTAATGCTTCGTTTATCAGTATGGTTGGCAGCTATAGAGAAATTGGCTCATGCTACTGCAGGCCCCTTACAGTAAGCTTTTAATGGAATGCTTGGGAAAATAGGATGTTTAGATTCATTGCTGCTCATTAAAATCCTCTGAATACTAGGGCTGGGAAGCAATGTCAGGGAAAGGCCTGCGCCTCTATGCCTTGTTCGTCAGCCTTCCAGGTTAATTGGCTAGTCACGGTGTGAAATGGGATGTTGAACTAGATGGACCACTGGTCTGATCCAGCAAGTCTCTCACATTTTTATGAGTCTCTTTGTCTCCCATCCTAGGCACCTTCTGAATAAGAGTCAGAAACATCTCTTCTCAAAAGTGGCTCAGTATTGCAACCGCTCCACTGACCTAATCCCCCTTTCTTTCGTCCTAGGTATGGCATGCATATGTACTCACACTTTACATACACGCACAACTCTCCCCGTCTGCTCTTGACAGAATACGTTTCTGCAGCCTCTTGCTGGGGTGCTTTTATAATTTATTACGTTTTATGATTTATTATGTTCAAAATTCCCCTTTTCCGAATCCCACCTTACTTGTAAACATGGCTGTGAAACTCCAATATAAATGATGCAGCTCTATTTGTCTTTTATGGATGGGCACAGCAAAACCTGAACTAAACTCAGACCACTCAGCTAAAACTAGATCCCAAGGGATTAGGCTCCTAGTGACACGTCTGGCTTGGATCCCATGGAAAATTTCGGCTTACAGAAGAAAAATGTTCAGAAATTAGGTTAAGGCTGTTTTCTACAATAGGAATATCATTGGTGACATTCCCTTACCTCCAACATTCCCCTTCAAAATGGGAGAACAGAGTCCTAGATTATTTTTTGTCCAAAACACTTCCTCTGTCCCATTAAATGTCTCTCCTCATTGGGGAGAGGCCCTGGTTCAGTGGTAGAGCATCTGCTTCGCATGTAGAAAGTCCGAAGTTCAATCCCTGGCATCTCTAGTTAGAAAACAAACAAACCTGGTAATAGCTGATGTGACAGACCTTTACCTGAGGCTCTAAAGAGCTGCTGCCAGTCTGGGAAGTCAATACAAAGCTTGATAGACCAATGGTATGGTTCAGTATAAGGCAACTTTGTGTATGTCCTTGGGAACGGGAAGAGAATCCAGACATTCTGGGTTCTAAGCCACCTCCTTATTCAAAGTGCTAGCTCCCAACCTTCTCACATCTGTGTCACCCGCTCTGAATTATGAGGTTTCTGGAGATTTTGGGGTGGAGCCTGAGGGTGGAGTTTGGGGGAAGGAGAGGCACCATTAGGCTACAGTGCCTTTGTCCACCCTCCAAAGCATCCATTTTCTCCAGGGGAACTGATCTTTGTTGTCTGGAGATTTATTATAATTCTGGGGGGATCTTCCAGCACCACCTGGAGGCTGGCAACACTAGCTGGGAATGAAGCCTGCTGATTTCAGAGGCCTCTTCTTCATGTCCCAGTCTACTGCACAAGACTCTGTACCTTTTCAGCTTTCAGTGCTGCTATTGGATCCCCCAGCTGATCTATAAACTATCATGAAGTGAACTACAAACTACATGTTTGGAGAAAAAGCCTCATTGTATGCATGGGAACTGGCTAAATTAATGAGTAAAGCATAATGTAGTAAGTCATGTTGCAGCCTGAAATAAAAGGGGAAGTAATGGGCAGGGACACACAATTGAAGAAAAAGGGGAAGAGATAGTTTTTCAGGGAGAAAGTTTATCTAAAGTGATTTACAACTATAGCTGCAAAAATGCATCCTGAGAATGCTTGCCATTGCCAGTGCAAACAGCCTGCTAAATGGAAGAACTGCACACCCAAGCTTATGGGTTCACAAGTTATTCCCTCTGTGGTTCGTATTTCTGTCCTCCCCTGCCACATGTGCTCTGAAGTAAAAACAAAGTAAAAACAAAGTAAGTAAAAACAAAGTAAAACTGAAGTAAAAACAAAGTAAAACTAAAGTAAAAACAAAGTAAAACTAGTTCTCTGATCCATATGGTCAAGTTACCAGGTACTGGTTTCTTTCCTGAATAAGTAAGGAATGAGCAATTCCCCTTACAGGCCAGGCAGCAGAGCTGTTTGCATGTGAGCTCATCCATAACCTGCTCTGGAATTGGCTTTCTTGTGTGCTCAAGTTCTGCAGGAGATATGGTTCTTTGCACCTCCCCTTCTTACAAGGCCTTCTATTTTGCAGATTGTTCAGCTATGGCCTGGGTGCCCTTGTTTTTAGGGACTGTAACTACAACCCTTTCCTTCTGTGACATTCTGCAAAGCTTGCCTTGGTGGAAATAACAAATATCTGTGGCGGTGATTGTTGCCAATATTGCAGTTTTAACTTGATGCCTTTTAATCCATGTGCTTAGATATGCTTCTAACTGGGTATATTTCATAAACCACCTTTGACATCGTGGAAAGTCACAATATAAATATTTTAAATAAGAGCAGGGGTCACCTGGGAGAGAAACTTGCCTTCAAGCCTCAAGTAGTCCTCTCGTTGACTGGCCTTCTGAAAACTGGTTACGGCAATTCTTTTCCAGAAAGACTTTGAGGGCCAAATGAACCATATGTCCACAACTGACTTTTCTTTTGGATGAGTGATGTTTTTCAGGTTTTTATTGACACTGTTGATAATGAGTAATACTTTAAATGTACTGCACAGGGCTGTTATGCTCAAGTGGCAGCAACTCCCTCACTAAGGTTGGATACCTTGCATTGTATGTGGGAAAGCTGCACTGCTGAACTGTAATCAGATCAAGGCTTCTTCTTTATCTCTCGGCAGGTTTCTACGTCACACTGATTGTGAACCGTTGGTGGGCTCAGTACACCAGCATCCCACTGCCAGACCAGCTGATGTGTGTCATCTCTAGCAACGTGCATGGCAAGGATGACAAAGGTCGCATTTTGCGGCGCACTCTCATCCGTTATGCCAACCTGTCATCTGTCCTCATCCTGCGCTCAGTCAGCACCAGGGTACTGAAGAGGTTCCCTACAATGGATCATCTAGTAGATGCTGGTAACTGCATCTTAACTCTGCAAAAAGAGAAGTGGGTTGGGAAGGCAGTGATGAAGGATTTGAACTGTGATGTAATGAGTTAAACATTTCACCAGCACATTCCTTAAATGTGTCTGTGCCAGAAGCACCAAACACTGCCATCAGGACACCAAGAAGAGTTCTGCAACATATCTGCTAAATCCCCAAATGGAGAAATCCCCATATAGTGTGCATACAAAATAGTACTTGCATTTTTATAAGCTGTTGTCTCCTATGGATTATTTTAATCTTTTTGGTTCAGAATATCCTTTTGCTGAAGAAAGCAAGTATTCACTGATTTTTGTATACAGATACATCTATTTTAAACTGGTATTTAATTCTCTGGGTTATTGTGCATGTATAGAGAGAGACAGGAGTAAAATGGCTTCTATTCCTTTAATTAAAATCAGTTCAGTTCTTCACACAATATATTTCCATCAACAACAGAGTCTACTGCTGGAGGAATTAATCATACATTATATAGTAATGCCTAGATTAGTACCTGCATACTTCCTATTTTTTAAAAAACAAATCAAGGCCGCAGAAAGAGCGGAATTTAGGGCAGAGTAGCAGGAGAAAGCAGGAGCTTAACTCACCCTTTGCTCCAAATTGCCCACAAACTCTTGTGTGGGGCTCAGTATGCATTTATTTTACAAAGACTCACTGAAGGCCTTTATCACAAGAGAGTCTTATTCAGAACCAGTAACACAGGCTTGTCGTGGATGCTCCTTCCAGCGCCAGGGAGAAGAAAGGAGGGCAGTAGTTGAACTGGCTCTTTTTTTGACACAGGTTTTATGACACAAGACGAGCGCAAGAAATTTGAGAGCCTCCACTCAGACTTCAACAAATACTGGATCCCCTGTGTGTGGTTCACCAATTTAGCAGCCCAGGCACGACGGGATGGGCGGGTCCGAGACGATGTGGCACTCCGTCTGCTCATGGATGTAAGCTGTGGAATAGTCAGGGGATTGCTAGTTGGCAATGCAAGCTCGTCCCTTGCAAACAGCACCTGGTGTGATTTTTCTTCTTTGCTCATATTTGAATAACTTCAAGCATGTCCTGATGGCTGTTGCAATAACCAGTCTTTTTTTTTAATGGAAGAATTTTATTTAGAAGAAGAGGAGTTTGGATTTATATCCCCCCTTTCTCTCCTGTAGGAGACTCAAAGGGGCTGACAATCTCCTTTCCCTTCCCGCTTCACAACAAACACCCTGTGAGGTGGGTGGGGCTGAGAGAGCTCAGAAGAACTGTGACTAGCCCAAGGTCACCCAGCTAGCGTGTGTGGGAGTGCACAGGCTAATCTGAATTATCCAGATAAGCCTCCACAGCTCAAGCGGCAGAGCAGGGAATCAAACCCAGTTACTCCAGTTGAGAATGCACCTGCTCTTAACCACTATGCCACTGCTGCTCTGTTTGACCAATTTAGTTTTAGTAGTTCAGTTTTTATTTATTGGCAGTCAGTCTGACTTGAGAGTTTAAATTGTGGTCTTCTAGATGTTTTTAAAATAATGATTTTATTTACATTGTAAGCCAAAGCCACCTTGAGTTCCACAAGGAAGAAAGGCAGCTAATAAACTATATCAGACAGGGACTTTTGATGATTGTCTCCAGCACTGTGGCCTTCAGTTCCATCTACTCTGTAACCCAAAAGGGCAGTATAAGTTGTAGTGCCAGCTAATCCAGTATTCTCTCAGCTGAAAATCAAAGTTTCAACTGTATTGAGAGGCCTTGAGATTTCTCTCAAGTGACGTATATACAGTTCAGAAGCTAGCAAGAAGCATGTTGGGTCTGTCAATACTGAACTAAGAAAAAAAATATTTTGCCTTCAGGAGCTGAACCTCTACCGGTCCAAATGCAGCATGCTTTTTCACTATGATTGGATCAGCATCCCCCTGGTCTACACACAGGTTAGTAAAGAACACACCTCCACTCCCATTTTGTTAATAACCATGTACTCGGATGTTCATGTCATAACAATTGTACCAACAAGAGCAGGTGAAGAGCTTCTTTCCATACCCATAAAAATACAGTTCAAATTCTAAATGTACATTTGCACAAACACAGAGATTCCCTCCTCCACACAAGATTTAGCTTTCTGGGACACCTTAGCTTTTCTGTTGAAAACTTGAGAAAATGCCTAGCGCTCAGGAATGATGGGGCTTGATATTAGCTACCATAAGCCGTCAGTGTCCTTTCTGATTCCACCATCACCTATCCTGTGTTTTGTATTTAATAATCAGTGTTAAATAAGTGCACAACACCCTTCTCTTTCATTGTCACCTTTCTCTCCCTTTGCATACCTGAATGTCCATCCAAACACTTCTTTTGCACATAGTCAGTTCTACTCCAGTAGGTACTTCTAAGAGACCTGAAATCTCCTCTAAGCACTCAGTACGTTTTTTGTCCATCAGGTTTTGTTCCCCGCAGGGAACTTTTGCCCTTACCTGGATAGTCTCGGGTTAGAAGCTAAGTAAGGTCAACCCTGACAAGTATTTAGACGGGAGGTTGTGACCCAGAGGCAAGCAATAGCAAACCTCTTCCCAACTTCTCTTGCCTTGAAAACCTCACCAGGGGACATCCTAAGCCAGCTTTGACTTGACAGCATAAAAAGTGGGGAGGGTGTTACTTACTTTTTAGTCTGCCTTTCTCAGAGACTCAGGCAGAATTACAACACAGAACCGAACACATATATGCCTGTGTTACAGCTGCAAAATGACTGGAAAGAGAAGCAAACAGAGCCGGGAAATAATTTGCTTTGCCACCAGAGCAGGCAGATTTGCCAGTGAGCACAGCTTTGCCCGGGACATATTTCCTCCACCCACAGCCAGCCTTTCAAGCTCCATCCGTCCCACTCCCTCCCACACCTCCACATTGCCAGCTCCTTCCTACTTCTCAGTATAATAACACAGAGGGGTTTTCCAAGGAACAGTAAAACCAGGGCCTCCACTCCATCCTCCCTGATGATTGAGAGGGCTTCCTAAAACTTTATTTCAAACAAGCCTCTCTGCAGCAGCAGCTTGGGAGAGAGAGTGTATATTTCTGGAGGGGAAGGGGGGAGAATATCAGCTCTAGAATTGTCCTCTTCAGCAGGTGGTCCAGGGAACTGCTTTGCCTCTTTCGAGGGGGGGGGGGATTTTTGGAAAGTTATATTGCTATAACTGCAACTTAAAGGGCTTTAACAAAACCCTTTATCTTGCAGCTACAGGGTGTGGTCAGATCTGGCCTTGAAGGAGGTGATGGGCAGAGTTAAGAGAAACAGGAAAAGCAGAGCCCACCCACTGAAACTTCAGCAAGCAGCTGCAGGGCAGGTATTGGGCTGCATCCTCATGTGTAAACAGAGAAACATGAGACCACACTAGTCCCACTGTGCAGCTAAGAGCCCTGAGGTGTAATGGGCTGAAGTTGTTTACACTGCTTTGCAGCTGAACATGTAGTGCACTGCCAGCACTCATGCAATTTTTTCCAGCTGACATATCTTCTCTGTAGGTAGTCACCATTGCAGTCTACTCTTTCTTTGCCTTCTGTGTGATTGGGCGTCAGTTCCTGGATCAAGATGGAGACCTAGATATGTACGTGCCCTTACCCACACTCCTGCAGTTCTTCTTTTATGCTGGCTGGCTGAAGGTAAGAATCTCCCCCCACCCCTGGCCAGGGACATAACAATAAATCTGAGCAGAAGTCTGCCAAACCCAAGCTTCTACCAATTAGCCAGTCTGTTGGGAGTTCCATTCATAGAACCAGAGTAGGCAAAATGCAGAAATGGGTTTAAAGACATTATTTTCTGGGGATCTTGATGTTACTCATAGCTACTGAGTAATTTTGCCAGTCATCTTGTAAGAACGCAAAAAGCATGCTGGATCCATCTAATCAAGCATGTCATTTTCCACAAGAGCACACAAACAGGTCCTGAGAGCAGGAGTCTTCCCCACTGTTGTCCCCAGTTTATTCAGTGACAAACAGCTTCTGGAGCTTAGAGGTACTATTTAGGACTTATGGCTGAAAGCTATTTCTATTGCCCATAGATTTAAAAAGCTAGATCACAGGGGGAATAGGAATCTGGTTGCAATCTATAAAGGAGGATGGGGGACAAGAGTTGAAAACATTGGGGAAAAATGGGAATTTTAGGCAGCACCTTCCCACTTGTAAGGGAGTTATTTTATACTACTTTCCCTGTACTGAGAATTTTGTCTATAAGCCATTTAAAAAACCCAAATTACACACAAGTTGATTGAAGGACATTAGGCACCAAGGCCTTATTAAATGTAATTAATATGTCTATGCAAGTAACGCTGCCTTGCTTTGGGGTGGTTTTATATCACTATTCGCATAGGCCCGGAGTTCCCCCAAGCTTTACAAATTATCACTCTTTTTAAAAGCATTGAACTTTCATTTCCTTTCTGCAGGTAGCAGAACAGATAATTAATCCCTTTGGAGAGGATGATGATGACTTTGAAACCAACAAACTGATAGACAGGAACTTCCAGGTGGGTCTGGCCATACAAAGGAAAAGCAATATGCTACTCACTTTGGGACTATTAGGGTTTTTAAAATAAACATTTATAGCTATTCTGGTTGCTACAATACTGTGAAGCCATGAAGGCAATAACTAGTCTAAATAAATTAGATATGATCTGCAGAATTTAATCCCCAATCTTCATTTGGGCTACACTGACTTATCCTCAACACAAAGTATCTGTGAAAACTCAAAATTTTCTTTGAAGATTTTGTCTGTTTGTAATTGCATTGATTTCATTTCTCATAAGGCTTCCTAATTTGGTTTCCTCCACATTGTTTGTGAAATGATTATGTTATAAGAGCTAGAGGACAAGATTCTGTTGTGTATTCCGAAGCATAACTTTGTGTCTCCTACTTAAAACAGGCTGAGTTGATTAGTCAGTTTTCTTTAGATGTTTCAGCAATGAATGTCAGCAATTAAAAGTATCATCTAAAAATATCATCCCTCCAGATAGAAGCACCCTTGTTAATCTGGATTTAATTTGCCCACTATTTTATAGTATTGGATTCTTCTTTATCTTCAATCTTGAACTGAAACAATAATTAACCAAAGAATTAGTTTTACTCAGTTACTCTTCGATTCCATAAATGTCCCTTGTTGCCTGATTAGGTATCACTGCTTTCAGTGGATGACATGTACCAAAATTTACCTCCAACTGGCAAAGATAAATACTGGAATGAATCTACAGCACAACCACCCTACACAATGGCCACAGTGGCAGAGACCTTGAAACCCTCCTTCATGGGATCTACTTTTGACATGCGGTATGTTCAACTGGAAAACCAAATGTAGTTACTCTGCTCAGAGAAGATGGGAGAGTGTCTAATAGAGATCTGAGTTCTAAGCATTCAGTTATTAAAAAGCATACCAAAGGATACTTCTATCCTTCTCTCATTGCCTTGACCACTTTCCTTAAATTATTCACAATTCAGCCACAGACATTTATTGATGGACAGCTCATCTCAGGGACACAGAAATGGCAACTGATTGCTCAGGGGTGAACTGAACTCTCCCCCTGCTGATAGCCTGGGCTCTAGAAAACCTGAGGAAAAGTGTTCCACCGAATCAGTGTGGGTGGAAATACCAGCCCTATATTAGTTCCATATTAAGAGACATACTACTTGTGGGTTGGCTACAAAGGAAGAAAAAGCATCAACCAAACACCCATAGGAGAAAGCACTGAAACGGATGAGTCCCCTACATTGACTAGTGTGATATTAGGAAAGGGGTTAAATACAGATATCTAGCACTGTCAGTCAGTCTAAATACAGATATCATGTACAAACTTGCAGTGTGAGTGTACTGGAAATACTGCCTTGGATCTAAAGCAGTACAGGTGAAGATCAGAAGGAAAAGAACCTTCTGACTGCCCTCTCCTGCTATACTACTGGAACACTGTGGCAGGAAATCCACATAAAACAGCACTGGATGTAAGATGCAACGGGGGAAATTTTTTTAAAATGCATATAAATTCCACCAGAAGAACCAGTTCCACAGAGGGAAAATCAGGTTTAGATCCAAGCCATTGTATACATCTCTGGTTATTCTACTTTATTTGTATAAGATGGAGAATGTGCAGAAAAGGGCAAATCACAAAGTATTAGCCTATTCTAGAACTTAGGGCTACCCATGAAATTGAGTTAATTCAAGATGAAAATGCAGGACATGATACTGAAGTTGCGCTTTTAATACAAGAGGTATAATTAAAGACTGGACGATGTCAGTAGTAAATCAGCTCCGACGCACAAGTCGGCTTAAACCTCCCAGTTCAGATCCATTATATTGCTAAGTTCAAGGTGCCAAGGACAAAGAACAGGGGAAGGCCATTGCATCCATGTTTGGGTTTTCTAGAATCGACACGATCGAAACTACTAGGCAAGTCCACAGTTCACTGAAGCCCAGCACTTCATTTAAGAATCACTCCCATTACCTCCTTCTTCAGCAGCCCTCCAAATTGTCTCATGTTGCTCCTAGGACCCCCACACCCCAAGAGTAGAATTTGGGGTTAATGCAGAAGTCATATTTCTCTTCAGAGTCCTTCTACACATAGATGTTGACGGAAACCAACAGCCTGTGCTTTAAGTTTCCTTAAAGTGATCTTTCCCCTTCCCTGTTACAGGATGAGTGATGGCTCAGAACAGAATCAGCAGGTAGACGTATCGCCCAACATGACTAGGATCCAGACGCCTCGGCTCAACCGCTTCCTCGCAGCAGCAGCTTCCCCTGCAATCAGCCTCAAGAATTTTGGAAAGAGCAGCCGAAATCACCATCAACTGCTACGCGCAAGGGCTGAAGGCGCCTTCCCCTCCTCCAGCCCCAGTTTCTATCGCAGGGAAGACCCAGAGGCAGTTGGTCACATTGAAGAAGAGGAAACAGAGAACGAGGAGACCACACTTAGTGTAACCCCCACATCTGACTCCCATCTTGGAGTATCCTACAAACCTAAAAACACCGAGATACAAGGAAAGGAACTACCCCATATTACAGTGATGGAAGCCTCCAATGACAGAAATAGCATCACTGACCATCCCTCAGGTTAGATCCATAACAGCAGGGCTTGCTGAGTAGGTGGACATCCGTCACTGGGCAAGAGCTAAGGTCACGGAGGTGGATTCTTATGGACTGAGGCAAGCTATGTAAAGTGAAATTTTATTACTTTTGTATATGAACCAGGCCCACTTCTCTAATTATGAATTAAGTGATATTTTAAGGAATTACATGGTTAATTCTTACATGAAGCAGGAAGCTTATAGGCTGCAGCTCAGTAGTGTATGGTACGCTATGGGAAATAAATGAGCAGCTACTTACATATATTTACATGACATAGTTTGATTAAATCTCTAATATGTGATGCAATTCTAGCAAACCTTTAAAGGTCCAAAAGATATTTGTGCAATAATTCTATTTTTTCAACCAGCAGAATTTCAGTGTTCTCCATCTGTAAAATGGATAAATGTTAGGGTTGGGGGTCACCACAACATGAGGAACTGTATTAAAGGGAAGGTTGAGAACCACTGAGTTAGATGGAAGTGTCAGTATAAGATTGGAAAAATCCCTGCTTCTTAGATACCTGAAGGCTTTGAGATCGTTGTTCAAGCCTGATCTAGGACTGAGAAGTGGTATTTTTTCCAAATCAAGCTGTATCTAGCACCCAATTATTTTCCCAGCCAGCACAAATACAAACAAAGATCCTTGGGCCCAGAGTACTATGCTTGAACTGTAAAATACTCCCATATTGCTTAAAATTATTGCTTAAAAGAATGAAATAACATATCAGTTACTAACTCACAGGTTCCCTACTCTATTACAAGCCTGCCACAAAGGAGGTTTTGTTAAGCATCCTTATGCTATTATACACACCAGCTAGAAAAAACACAAAAGATTAAAAAAACAAATGAATACCATTTCCTGAAGGATGCTAATTTCTTATCTATCCAGAGGCAGAGGAATGAGAGACATTAGCTTGGATCACCAACAAGCACAACTTCATAACACCAGCTAATCATTTGTGTTTCCAACTGGACGATGACCTTGTGCCAGATTTTACTTATGCTCCCTAGATGCTCCTAGGTGTATTTTCCAAAATGAAAACATAACAAGTTTGAAAACACAAGGATTGTTCCCAACTTTCGAAAGAATCAGACCTTTGTTAAAGAGGCCAGACCCTTCTGCTAGAAGGGAATTAATATTGCACTGGAATGAGACTAGAAGGTCAACAGAAGACAACCCAGTCACTTAGCAGTGCGTCAACAAGTTGATCCCACATCTAAATCAATGAAGCATCACCAAGTAAAACCAGAAACTTGCTGCATCTAATTTTGGTACATTAAATACAAATAACTGCTGCAAACCTACTAAAACTTCTTTTGGTTTCTTTGTGTATCCCCAAATGAAACCATTAGAAACATGTTTTGCACATCTAAAAAGAGAGTTCTAGGTCCTGTAGGAATCTGCAAACTCTACAAAGTCAAAAGGAGCACGACGTTCCCCAAATGACCATTTCAAGTTCACATGAACTAGGACTCTCCAGTAGGAGCTGAGAAAACTGCATATCATATGCCCATGTTGGTGATTAAGTTACTACACCCCAGGAAGCAGAGAAACTTCATCACATGAACCTGCCATTTTGAGTGTTAAGGTTTGCACAATTCAAGAAGTGAACAGTAAAAAACACCTGTCCACTAATGATAACAACATACCCGTGCATGAAATTTATAATCATCTCAAGTTCTAATGACCTTGAAATTATTAGATTACTTCAATACCTATTATTCTGTACAAAACAAGCCCATTTCTTTTAATCCTAAATATTGATGAAATAGAAGGGTTCTTCAGTTTTCACATCTATCTGCTGGGGTCACCAGTTGTAGCCATTTTCTGCATAGGCTCTGGCACAGAACACAAGGAAACTACAGTTTGTTCTGCAAGGAAATCACATTAGTGTAATGCTGAAGGAAGCTTAGTACCGCTTCTACGCAAATGAACTCACTGGTCTAGGATAAGATCACACTCAAAACAGCTTCCGTGCTATACGTGTGTGTGTATATATATACGTAGAGAGTGCACACAAATATCCACAAGAACCCTCTTCCTCTTGATAGCCACAAATAATCACATTCATAATTTATAACAAGAATCTGGGATTATTTATTGAGCCCCTTCAGTAAGCGATCATTTGCCTTTCCTGGCCTTGATCTTCCTCAGGTAGAATTCTAGTTCTTTGCCTTCCAGAATGTAGCCATCTGCTCGGCCACATTGTCCAGGCCTGGAGGCAATGCAAGCTGCAAAATAAAACATTTTATTAGAGAAGGAAAAGTAAAATATTGAGCTACTGATCACCTTTGCTAAGAATATTGCATTTCTCTGTTGTCCACCTTTGAACACTAATCTCCACAGACCACGACAGTAATATCTCCAAACTCTTGCTTAACAGGGCCATTTAAGACTCTCTTGCCAAGCTGCAAAGTCTAAGGAAACTAAAGGATCAGTCTGATGAAGTTGCCTTCAGAATATGAACTATCACCACTTAACATTCAGTAGCAGAACTGGACAAAGTTTTCATCATGAGGTCAACTTCAAGCTCAGAAGTGATGCACCCATCACTTAATTCCCTCGAAGCTGTTTTTCATGTCAGACAAGCATTACTAGGAAAAGGTCTGTAATATTGGACCAGATAAATCTCTCCTGATTTTTCAAGTTTAGCTAACTATAATTCTAAGATCCACAAAGCAAAGTAATGAAGAAACATTAGTTCTAAAAACTCTCCCAAAATCCACGGAGAGTAAACCACAGCTTTAGACAGCACTGCAATTCATCATCGAACTTACTGGCAAGTGCAGCATCTTTAAGCATCCTGTCTATGTGCCTGTACATTCTCCTCCTGGTTCTTACCAAGTAACTTTCCCTGCTGGAACTGCTCCTCCAGAAGACTACTGATCTTGGCATTCTTTTTCCGCTCATCATACTTCTTCTGAATTTTCTTTGAACGTTTCTTATTTAAGATTTCTTCCTCCTCAGGAGTCTGAACAAAGAGCAGATTGAGTATTTAACTTCCTAGGTTAAGAAGTTGTATACTACTGATTCTCAGTATTTCACAAACACCTGGAAATCAATACAAAATGCTGATACCACACCGTTCGTTTATATCATGAAGTCTGGTCAACACCAGCAATGTACCAAGTTTTTGCCTTTTGGCATTTGTATTGTCAGTATAGTAAGAAGTTGGTACAAGGCAGCGAACTGCCCAATCCTTATCAACTTTAATTTACTGCAATTTCAATTTGGTATCTACTGCAAATCCCCATGGGTTAAAAACAAGTAACTGTAAGTGCACCAAGGATCTCAAGACTGATTAAATACAGGTAACAGATTGCTAAAACAGTTCTAGCTAGTACTGTGTTCCCAAAGAATATATCTATCTAAGTATCCAAAATTGTCTTTCAGATAAAAACCACTCAACATTATTTTTCATTCAGCAGCAAAACTTAACAAGTGCATCAATGGGTCATCATTAGAAGACCTTAGTACACTACACACACCACATAGGTTAAATAATGCTAAATCAAACAGGGCTGGTAGCTATTAAGTGCCCTCATAAGCCATAAGTGATGGAAGCAATATGCAACTGCTCAGCCTACTTCATACATACCAGTTTGGCACCCTTTTTACGCCCAAGGGGTAAGGCATAGTGAGCTTCATACCACTGTCTGTATGGTGTGCTGTCAATCAGTACAATGCAGTTTTTCACTAGGGTCTTTGTGCGCACCAGCTCATTGTTGGATGCATTGTACACCACATCGATGATTCTAGTTTTGCGGGTACAGCCTGTAAAGAGGTTGTCATATTATGCCTTCCAAGAACAGAATACCAATAACATCCATGCACACACATAAACAGGTCCCACAATTATCTTGCAAGCTGAAGCTAGTGGGACCCAGATAACTCTGGATCCCACTACTGAAGGTATACAAACTCAGAGTAACTATGGCATAACACAAAGAGCTCATGTATCCCCCAACACTCCCTTACCATCACTGTTCTCCTGGCTGTACATCCAGTTTACTACTACCCCCACAGCTAATGGCACACTTACATTCAGAGCCCCAAGAGAAGTTTCCAACATCCAGGCGCAGAGCACGGTATTTCTTATTTCCACCACGAACCCTTACTGTGTGAATTCTCCTGGGGCCAATCTACAACAAAGCATACAACAAACTGTGTCAAAACTATGACAGCTCTAAATTCTTTTCACAAAGACCAAGCCCACACAGCAACATGGTCAGTGTAACTATGACAACGCCTGGCATCGGCAAGTGCAAAGAAGACTAAAACAGCCGACAGCACCCACCTAAGGTGTAGTTCTCATCACTCCAGTTGCCTCAAAGAGCCATGTTTCTTAAACATTACCTGCCTGTGCTATGACAAAAACACTATAAAAACAGTCTGTAATATAATCAGGAGAAGAGGTTGATCGAAGAAAAGCTTCTAAATTCTCAAACCCAAATTCCTTAAATGATTATCTGAACCTGACATGCAGAAGCAGAGACAGCTGAATACTAAAAAGAAAGCTGGAATGTGTTCCGCAGGTTAGGAAAGGCAGCACCCAGTCCAAAAAGAAAGCCACCATGGTTAACAAGAGAGGTTGAGGAAATTATCAGAAAAAAGAAAATGTCTTTTAGAAAATGGAAGTTTAGTTTGACTGATAAAGAATATGAGAGGGAAAACAAATGGTGGCAAAAGAGAAGCAAGTTAGCTGTAAGAGAGGCAAAAAAAGGATTATGAGGAACACATGGCTGCGAACATCAAGACCAGCAACAAACAGTTCTTCAAGTATATCAAAAGTAGAAAGCCAGCTAGGGAAGCAGTAGGCCCATTAGATGACAAAGGAACAAAGGGTGTGCTAAAAGATGGCAGGGAGATTGCAGAGAAGCTGAATGAATTCTTTGCATCTGTCTTCACCCAGAGGAGGTGAGGAAAATTCCTGCACCTAAACCATGCTTCTTAAGAGGCTAATCTGAGGAACTAGCGATGATAGTGGTAGACAAGGAAGAAGTTCTGGCAGCCATTGATAAACTAAATGCTACCAAATCCCCTGACCCAGATTGCATTCACCCAAGAGTTCTTAAAGAGCTCAAGCATGAAATTGCTGGTCTTCTCACTTTAATATGCAACTTATCCCTGAAATCAGGCTCCATCCCTGAAGACTGGAAGATGGCAAATGTCACACCAATCTTTAAGAAAGGATCTGGGGGGACCCGGAAAATTACAGGCAAGTCAGTTTGACATCTGTTCCTGGAAAATTAGTAGAATCTATCATTAAAGATAAAATTATTAAACATGTAGAAAAGCAAGACCTGCTGAGAAAGAGTCAGCATGGCTTTTGCAGAGGCAAATCCTGTCTTACAAACTATCTAGAGTTCTTTGACATGTGGTAAACAGGCATGTGGTTGGATTTCCAAAAGGCTTTTGACAAAGTTCCTCACCAGAGATTATTGAGAAAACTCAGCAATCAAGGAATAAAAGGGGAAGTCCTCCTATGGATTAAAAACTGGTTGAGAAACAGGAAGCAAAGAGTGGGCGTGAATGGGAAATTCTCACAATGGAGAGATGTAGTGAATGGTGTCCCCCAAGGATCCGTTTTGGGACCAGTGCTCTTTAACCTATTCATAAATGACCTGGAAGTAGGGGTGGGTAGCGTGGTGGCCAAGTTTGCAGATGATACCAAATTATGTAGGGTGGTGAGAACTACAAAGGATTGCGAAGATATTCTGCCGGACCTTTGATAAATTAGGTGAGTGGGCTAAGAAATGGTAATGCAGTTCACCGTAGCAAAATGTAAAGCGATGCATCATAGGGGCAAAAAATCCAAACTTCACATACACGCCGCTGAAGGGTCAGAGTGCTATCAGTCACAGACCAGGAAAGGGATTTGGGCGTCTTAGTTGATAGTTCCATGGGAATGTCAACTCAATGCATGGCAGCTGTGAAAAAGGCAAACTCTATGCTGGGGATAATTACAAAAGGAATTGATAATAAAACTGCAAGGATTGTCATGCCCTTAAATAAAGCAGTGGTGCGACCACACTTGGAGTACTGTGTTCAGTTCTGGTCGCCACATCTCAAAAAGGATATTGAAGAGATAGAAAAAGTGCAGAGAAGGGCAACGAGGATGATTGAGGGACTGAAGCATCTTCCTTATGAGGAGAGGCTGCAGCGTTTGGGACTCTTTAGTTTGGAGAGGAGACAGCTGAGGGGGGATATGATTGAAGTCTGGTCGCCACATCTCAAAAAGGATATTGAAGAGATAGAAAAAGTGCAGAGAAGGGCAACAAGGATGATTGAGGGACTGGAGCACCTTCCTTATGAGGAGAGGCTGCAGCGTTTGGAACTCTTTAGTTTGGAGAGGAGACAGCTGAGGGGGGATATGATTGAAGTCTATAAAATTATGCATGGGGTAGAAAATGTTGACAGAGAGAAATTTTTCTCTCTTTCTCACAATACTAGAACCAGGGGGCATACATTGAAAATGCTGGGGGGAAGAATCAGAATCCAATAAAAGGAAACACTTCTTCACACAATGTGTGATTGGTGTTTGGAATATGGTGCCACAGGAGGTGGTGATGGCCACTAACCTGGATAGCTTTAAAAGGGGCTTGGACAGATTTATGGAGAAGTCGATTTATGGCTACCAATCTTGATCCTCTTTGATCTAAGATTGCAAATGCCTTAACAGACCAGGTGCTTGGAAGCAACAGCCGCAGAAGGCCATTGCTTTCACATCCTGCATGTGAGCTCCCAATGGCACCTGGTGGGCCACTGCAAGTAGCAGAGACCTGGACTAGATGGACTCTGGTCTGATCCAGCTGGCTTGTTCTTATGTTCTTAAAGAGTGGTTAAACTCTGGAAAATATTAAGATTGGTGCAAGGAAATGGATATTCTTAACAGTACACAGAATGGATAACCTAATGCAACTGAACTGTAGTTTATTATTTAGGCCTGGAGATGTTGCAAACAAGTTTACATTGTCAACAGAATGCTTTCCAGAACACTTTTCCTGCACTGAAATGCTGGACATACATAATTTTACAAATGAAAGTAGCTCTCCTATTTAACCATTATCTGAACATTATCTTACACAGTAGATGTAGCAGAACAACGCTCAGCTCAGAATCACATACCTTGGTATTGGCAGGGGGTCGCCCCAACTCATACTTCCTCTTCTTATGGTAGGGTTTCCTCTTCCCCCCAGTCTTGCGGCGCTTGTGCCAGTTGTCCCTGGAGATACCTGGATGCACAGAATAAAAACCATCCAATGAAGGTGCGGATGTAACATCGCTTAACGAATGCTCCCTTCCCCCCAGGATCCTTATGCCCAGAGCTACTCAGCTCTCCAAGGTAACATGTCTCCGCATGGCGTACTCGGCCTAATGCAGCACTGAAAGAAGCTTCATCATTGCAACACGGAGCAAAGGATCGCCGTGAAAAAGGCGCCGCTGCGCGAGAAGATCCCAGCCTTGTCCGGGTTTGGTGGAGGCGGCCATTGTGTCAACATGGCACCAATGCACAGGCCGAAGAAGGGCCTGCTATGGCCCGGCAACAGCACAAATGTGAGGCTCGTGACAGCAATAACCCGCGCAGTTCATTCCACAAGCGGCCCTCTTCGTGTTTCCGGAATTGGAGGTCGGCATGGCCGGACACCGGCCCGGATGGCCGCGGATAAAAAAACCTTCACCCCCCGCCCCCAACCACTCACCCATCCTTCTCCGGAGGCGCCGACTGCAAAGAGAAGGCCGCAAAGCATCACGGGGCTGTTTCTTACGCTGGACATCTCGCGACACTCTATGCTACGCGACTCCTTTTCTCGGTGCGTAGAACGTCATCAAAATGCGGAACGAGCACGTGATCGACGAGAGTCCGTGAATATCGCAAGTGTCTTTGAGGACAGCCGGCTGGGAGGGTTGATGGGACCTGTGGTCTCCCGAGGGTTCTTCTGAGGCACCAGGTGCCTTCCGGACCCTGACTGATGTTTTCTGTTTTGCGCAGGGATGTCACCAGGGCTGGCCAGGCACAGTCGGCCACGGGGCGTCTGTACATTTAAATAGAAACTTTTACCTTGCGCATCTTTCGTCATCTTCAGCACGGAATGGCCAGGCATGCGTACTCCGCTCGAGATGCTCTTCGCAAATCACGAAGTACCTAAAACCCGGAAGAACTTTAAAACTAAACTGCAACCCCAATTAAGTAAAATATAGAGTAACAACAGAACCCTTGAATAAACAGGATTCACCATCAGGACATCGGCATTTTCTAGCTAAATTCAACTTTAATTCTACTTTATAGAAAACCAACATCAATTTCAACTGAAAACTGGATATGCTTGATTCTTTGAATCCCAGCCATTGTAATTTTATAATTAAAGTTGGCCCTCGAGCTCAAAGCACAATTCTCGTGTGCAAAAAATTGTAAACCCTCTTCAAATTTCATTTTTAAAAATTAATTGTAGCAAGGGAGAATATAATGCATCTGAAATGATTTAATAGACATTTTATATGTATTCAAAATGTATTATATGAATAATTCCAATATATAATGTAGACATGAGCAGCACTCAAATCCATTATACATTTCCGTGCCCTGGAGGTGCTGCCATCTCCATGAAAGTACTAGTCAGGACTCTGTTGGCTTGTGCTACTTGACTTCATCTGGTGAGCTTTGTAAAGATAGTGGAAGCCAGGACAGCCACAATCTGCTGTCCTCTTGACCTACCTCTCCATACTCAGTCTCTGCTGCTCCCTCCTCAAAATATTGTGATGGTGACCCAGACTGGGAAACAAGCAGCATATTTGCAAGAATATATGTCTGAATGAACAGGAAGAGTTTAGCAACATCCAAATATGCTGCTTGTGTGACTGTTCAAGACTATTCTTCAAAATACTTTTCACAAAAAACGTGTTTTCAGCTTGTTTTTCCTACTGCTCCAGGTGGCAGAAACTAAGATATTTGTGGCAAGTTAGCAGTTTAGTTGCCTTTTTAGCATGAGGTGTATTTGAAATTTTGCTAAGGCATTTATATTTTCAAGTTTCAGAAATATCTCACTGCAATTTTATGCAAAGTTATACATTATATGTTTTGGCTGTTTAAGCTATTACAACTCCCACCCCAAATTCTCATTTTTAATGGTCTTCAAATCAATTAAGCCTCAAGGACTTTGCATTTGAATTCTCAATATTCATCTCAGAATTTTTTGTATATACTACTCTGGATGTATTATTATGTATTATTCTGGATGTATTATTTTCCTCCTGTTTTGTGGTAAAAGTTGCTCTGGCAACAAAACTAAATAGGTGTCAGAACATGTGTTTAGTGAGCAAAATCTAAATGACAGCTGGACCCTCCTTCTAGCAGGTGCTGTCTACATTGCGTCCTGCAAGGTGGTCTACTCCGAGTAAATCCGCTGCTTGAACAATAAATCCATATTTTGGCTAAGTTATGTTGTTTCATCACATAAAGTCATTATTTTGTTTATGTAATTTAATTCCATATACTGTGCATTTTTTGTATACAAGTTTAAAATTCATAATTAAAAAACAGAAAATAAAAGGTTCATGAAACAAGGAAAACAATCCAATTTGCATCTTTTGCTATAGAAAATAATCAAGAAATACTCAGTTATCAGTGTATTTTTGAAGATGTTACTGCTTGTATGTTACTGCTTGTATGTTATTGAAGGTGTTACTGCTTCATGTCTATAATTCTTAAGACACACTTTGCTGAGAAATGACAGACACAAGATTGGCAAACTGATGCAAAATATTTATTCCAAGTTAGTTATCTTTTGATGCAGTAGTTTTTCCCCCTCATACAGACTCAATGTGATAATCACTTTTTAAAATCTGTAAATAATGTTATCAAAATAATCTTAATCTTTGAAATCCCACAAAAATTTATATTTTACAATTGACCCTGAATATCAAGGCTGCAAGAAGAACACAAACAATTCCTATATCCAAATATTTTACAGCTGTACCCCAAGAGAAAAAAACCCAAACATGCTTAGTTAAGTGATGAAGCTCCCCGAGCCGCCAAAAAATAAAATAAAAAAGTTCCATGTTATTAGCATTAATTTAACACAATTAGAACTTCCATAGCCATTTTGTCATTGACAATGATTGTTTTAGCACATTATTGCCACACAGCATTTTGCAATGTGGACGGCAGTATGAGAAGCTTGTGGCTGCCCAACTCAGTCCCTGACATCCTGCTGCTGCTGAGACTGAACCTGTGCCTTGCCCCAGAAGGCCTTGGGTCACCCATCTTTGTGGACTGTTCTCTATGAAGCACAGAAGGGCAAAACCAAAAAGTAATAAGCCAATAGCTTTCTTCTTTGGGATATCATTCTTTCCCTTGTGCATGAAGTTTTCAACAATAAAAAGAAATTGAACAGACTTGACACAGAATAAACTCTGCTTCATTAGAACCTCAAACATTTATGTGCTGAACTACAAACTGAGTTTGCTGGGTTGGTTTTGTACTGCGATTTTCTGTGCCCGTTTCAGGCATCATCATCTGAAGTTTCACTGCTACTGGTTTCTGTGTCTGACTCTTCAAACTCTGTATTAAAAGTGCTTCTCCAGTGGGAGAACAATTGACTGCTGCCACGGCCTTGAAGAAATCCATTCTTCCTAAAGCCATTTCTTCTTAGCTGGAAGAAAAATAAGAATGAGTTTATCACATTTCACATTCTGTTTTCTACCCAGGCAAACAGCTCTAACATCCTATTAGGCACAACAAAGGCTGAGCAGAAGCAATATAAACAAGAACTAGCAAAATAAATTAAACAAAGCACAATACAAAGTTAAAAACACAGGTCTTGAATTTAGCCTCTTGCCTGAAAGACACCGGACAGAGCAGTCCTCAATGAAAATATAATACAAATAAATATCTCAAAGTTGTTGATATGCAAACAAAACCACAATCACAATGAACAAGACCAAATGTGTTTCAGCCCTATGGCCTTCTTCAGTAGTCACAAATGAACATAAATACACATGAAGAACTACAGTTGATCTAATTAGTCAAACCAGGTATTGATTCTGTGTGTCCTCCTTTTAATATATACCCTAAAATCATATGCATATGAAGGTTGTGCCCATGTGGTCATTTACTTTTCAGCAGCTACAGCTTTTGCTGCAGATACTGTTCTACTCCGTCTACTCAGAATCTGGCTCAGTTCTATTTAACTGGCTTACTCCTAGGAAACTGTTCTTATGATTGCACAGTTAGTCTGGAAAGAAGAATGTTTATTGCATTAGATGTGAGAAAATCAAGCTGAACAAACCTGCTCTGATTTTATTTGGAACTCTCTGAGCTCATCTTCTGTGAGGGGAAGGCAATTTTCATCATTTTCAGGATATTCCTGCCATCCCATTGCTTTCAATAATCTAGCCATTTGAAGGAGCAGAAAAAAAGAGATCAGATGAAAGATACCACAGAAACAAAGATCACTCTTGTCACCAACCGCACAAAACAGACAACTTCCCTTCTGGTGCCTACTTCCAATTTTGTCATGAATAATCTTGTCAGTTAATTAATTTTATTTTAAAAGCATCAGTAGGAACCACTAGCTGAAGTGATTTACTTGGGGAAGGGGTGAGGTTTGTTTCACTTTTTCTCCCTCCCAATCTGTTAGTAGTAGATAGTATTAAACAACTGTTCTTCATGGCTCTGGAAGAGTTTGGCAATCTTAAAGAATGAATGGTTCTTGTCAAACTCCCAGTATTCATGATAATCATTGCTGTATGCTGAACTTGTGTGAAAAAAACAGTTTGCCAGCTGTACCTGCTCATCTCGTTTGAACAAATAATCAAATCAGCAATATTAAACTTGACTCCCTAAGGCATGCTTACATTACAAGCTAGGTAGCTGCCATGACTTCACTTACGAAACCTTAGAAGCTGAAATGGTGTGAAAGCTCTAAAGGGCTTCCCTAATTCTCCACATTAATTACTAGGGCTCCCGCACAAAATCCATGACTGTGTATAACTTAGTTCCATTATTATGATCTATTTATGTGCCTGGCACTATGAGGAGGTCTCCAGTGAAGGTACTTCACTGAGAATTAAAAGACTTTTTAAGATCAAGCCATTAAGTTTTCTGTTTGTTCATTGTACCAACAGGAAACTATGTCATCAAAACAAAAAGAAAGGCCCCTTTCCTTTTCACAATTGCAAACTGAGATCGTGCAGGGCCAAGTAGCAATACGCTTGACTATTTGCATATAGGAAAGCATTTGAGGAAAACATTTTCTTCTTATTTTCACAGGCTGCGCTGTGCCTGTGCAGACATTTTGTTCTAGCTATTGGATGGCTTAGGAACGGCTACAGATGGTTTAAGGAAGTGAGGCTGCTCCCGGAGATATATGAAGTTCCACCTTCTTTCCGAACTGGTTTCCTACAAGTGCAGGGTCAGTTTTGTAACTGTCTCTTCTCAAGATCACGATTTTGAGTGTCTTCTGGGATAAGGTTCTTTGCCCTCAGGTCTTCATTGATTGTGTCCATCCACCGTTTTTTTTGGGTCTGATATATGAAGCTCCACCAATCAATATCTTCTGGTGCTTCTAGTGTTAAAGTGTTCCTCGTAAAACAGCAGGATACTCCATTGTACTGAAGGAATATTACCAAGTATCAAGCCAGCCACTTTTAAAGTCAAGGTTAGGGCATATTGTATGATGCTAGGAAAGCATCGAAAGTTACTAATGCTAAAATTATTGTTGGCTAAGCTTCTTGAATTAATTTCTATAAAATGCTAGGAGAATGAGACTTCCCCCTTGATAAGCTTTATTTCTGCTGACCTGTGTTCTGCTTCTAATGAGTGGGAAAGGTTCTCCCCTTCTTCTAAAGGGAGAGAAAGCCCATTCTGATGGCAGTTCTCATCCCAGTTTTCCTTTGGTTCTGGTGTGTGGCTACTTTCCACCTGGTGTGAGAGAGAAATAAAAACAAACAAGGTACTGTTGAACTTGCAACACCAAGTATCATTTTAGAAAAGAAAAGTTCTCAGAAAGCAATAAGCATATAGTCTGAGGTCATCAGTTTCAAAGCTGGAAACAGAAAGCAACGAAGCTGGCAAGAGATGCACAGTTCCATGCTGTTTCCAGAGATGCACAGTTCCATGCTGAACTTTTACTTTGGCATAAAACAACCACTGCAGTGTTAATATACATGATAAAGATTTTACTTTCCTCTAGCAAAGGAACCAATATACATCCTGGTTTATTGACTGGGCCCCACATCATCCTACAACTAGGTCAGAGGAGGCTCCCATTACTGGATCAAAAACAATAAATACACAGCACACTGGATCTAACTATATCAATATTGCTTGTACATGCATATAATATATGCCTATCTGACATACACGCCTCATCGCACCTTATTTTAAAAAAAGATTCAAAGATTCTTAGCATGCTGACCTAGCTCTATTATTTCAATCAAATTGAAAAATGCCTATGAAGATATTTGCCCTTTGATTTTGCATTTCCAAAACTCAAAATTCAGATTAGAAATCAAAAGTGGACAAGGAGATAGGAGTATCCCACATATGGGACAGGACTTGAAGTGCTTAGGGCTTTTTAGTTTGAGAGGAGTATGATACAGTTACACATTTTGAAGACATAGAGTAAACAACACAATGGACAGTTTATGAATTCATTGTCAAATGATAGTGATCATCATTAACTTTGAAAAAATATTAGACAAATTCACAGTAGGTAGTAGGTTTTGGCCATGGCAGTAAAACAAAACCCTCATATTCAGAGGCCAGAGGCCACTTAATATCATATACTGAAGGGCAAGCAAGAGAGGGCAGCCACCTTCGGTATCAAGAACCTGGATGACCACTGTGGGAATCAGCTTGCTGGACCAGATGGACTTTTTGTTTGATCCTGCAAGGCTGTTCTTATGTTCTAAAATACCTCATCTGAATTATATTTCCTCCAAATCTCTAGAAGAGTTATTCTACAATTAAATCTCCAGTACACAAGGAGATAGTTGCTCTTCTCTTTTTATGCAAACTCTGCTTACAGCTGTGAAGCACATTCTTAATATGTCTTCAGCACTTTAGTGTGGAATGTCACCACATGTTTTTAGCTCCGATCCACTAAATAAAATCAAAAGAACAAAACCAGTATGATGAAGGTAGTAATATACTGGATACTGAAGTAGCCAATATACTATTTGCATTTATTCTGCAACATCTGTAAAATGCTTACTCCCTGCAATATTTTATTTCATACTGAATAAAAGACAATCACTGTTATAGTATTTTAAATGCTTCAAACAGAAAGCTGCCACCTTACATATTCCAGTTTGCTGCTTTCATGGCGCTCTGGCATTTCCCCATTCCTGTCATCTTTCAGGGCTTTCAAGAACTCACTCTTCTTATCTGTGCTGCGACGCATCAGCTTTGTCAAGCGAGATGAGTTTATTTCAATGGGAGGGGTGGTGCTGGAGGGACTCTGGAGAATGGAAAAAATGTTGTCATATTTTGTTACTGGTTATTTGTGGCACTTAGTGATCATCCAGATTTCTACATTATATACAAAGTGTTGGATTCAGGATCTCTCTCTTCTAAGAAGTCTCTCTCAATCCTGGAAAAAGCTTTTTCCTAAAGCCATAAGATCTATATGGACTAACAGCCACATGGACTGGAAGACTACTGTTTGGAAAAAGATGAAATTGCTTTCTCTGCTTCTTCCACTAGCAGAAATGACTGGTGGTGGGAAGGATCTGTGACTATTGGTGCCTTCAACTGACTCAAGCCTATAGTTTAACAAATGAATCCTTTTCCATCCACAGTACTGTGATTTCGATTCTATCACTTACCTCTTTGGAAGAGGCAAGAACTGGGCCACTGGCTAATACAGCTGGTTTGGTTACAGACACTGGACTGGTAAAGGCAGAATCACGGCTGGAGGACAGTAAAGTTTGTTTATGTTCATTTCTGTTAGCTTTCCACTGGTTTGGCTACAATAAGATGACAAATCACACACCATTTAGAGTTTACAAAAAGATGGGGACAATTACTTTGCATAGTCTTCCTTGAAACGTGAGCTAAAATCTACAATGGCTCCCAAAGTATACAGTTACAAAATACTATTTATAATGCAGAATACCAAGCATCTTGCATCGCAATAAAATCCTCTTGTCTGACATGAAGATCACCTTCCAGACCACATGACAAAAATCTCAATGTCTACAAGATAGGGATATTTAAGGATCCCTATTAGAACAATTTTGGAAACAGTAAGGCTTATGTGAGAAGCCATGGTGTCAAAAATAAAAGAGAGAAAGAGAATCCAAATGCTGGAGGAACAGCATAAAAACTGCCTTAATAAAATAATTTTTACTGCGATTAAGCAATTAAGAAATCAACTAGATACACTTGAAACTTGGGAGATTCAGATGAAACAAATTTTTTTAAACTGACGCATTTTGAACATGCAAAAAAGCCAGGAAGAGATTTGGCACATTACTTAAGGAAAGAAACAGAAAGAAGAATGATAACAGGAGTGAAGAAAGGAGATAAAATTACTTATGTAGAAAAAGAGAGACAGGAACAGCTTGTATTGTCGAAGGCTTTCACGGCCGGAATCACTTGGGTGCTGTGTGGTTTCCGGGCTGTCTGGCCGTGTTCTAGCAACATTCTCTCCTGACGTTTCGCCTGCATCTGTGGCTGGCATCTTCAGATGATCCTCTGAAGATGCCAGCCACAGATGCAGGCGAAACGTCAGGAGAGAATGTTGCTAGAACACGGCCATACAGCCCGGAAACCACACAGCACCCAAGGAACAGCTTGCTTTTTTTTTGGGGAGAATGATACAAAAAGGACTCAGCAACAGAAGAATGAATAAAACAGTATACTAAAATACATACTGAGAAATTCACATCTGAACATAGGGACATACTGAATCAAACTATTTTCAAGATAAGAAAAAAGAGAGGAGGACCAGCAGTACCCAATGTTAACAATATTATCAAGCAATTGGACTGGATTAAAACTCCATATCAAAGAAAATACAGTCAGAAATAGCTGATTTGGAAGCAGGCTTACATAATTATTTAAAACCAATCCAACTCTCCCCCCGCCCCCAACAACAACGCAAAATAGAAATCATGCAGTTAGAGATGGATAATACTGAGAATCTACTTGATGATCAGTTAGTCCTCAGATACTGCCCCCCATTAATGTCTCCCATATAAGCATACTACGATAAGAATGTGAGAAGAAATAATGATTTTATGACATGAGAGATAAACTTCCAAGGAGAAATGAGATCTTGGCAAAAGATGAAGGACAAAGGCAAAAAAGTACAATGGCTATTAAACTTTCAACCAGTTTCAAGATTTTTAAAGGACGCTCATACAGTAAGAGGTTTAATAAGGGAGCTGACTGAATTTGAAATGGTGATAATGCAGCAAAAATCACTTAGAATGAGTTTATAAGCTATTACTTCAATTTGACACAGAAACAGAACATGTTAAAATATGTATGGTTAGATGGGTGCAAAATTTTGAGGAAGAGATCTCTCACAAAGAACAGGATATCTTATGGACAACTAATATAAAATATACAGCAAGTCAAACATTAAGAGAAATTTGGTATAAGATGTTCTGAGGGTGGTATATTACCCCACGGGGTATCAGGAAGATGGAAAGAACTATAATGTTGGAAATGCAATGAGATGGTGGATCATATTGGTGGATGTGCAAAAAGACAAAAAAGGAAAAAATACATGCTGAAATCCAGAAAAACTTAAAAAATTTAATTTGCTATGGAAGCCAAGAGCAAGCTATTGGGCATTTTGCCAAAAATATTCCAAAAATCTCAGAAAAATTGTTTAGACTGGACATATGATAAGGGCAACAGGAATTATAATTGCAACAAAATGGAAAGCAGAAGTGTGTCTGGGTGGACTGGGAAAAGTAAGCTAACCAAATATGCAGTGAATAACAGACTAAAGAATTTCAAGACAAATGGAAAGCATACTTCTAACGATTTAAAATGTGTGTTTTTTTAAAATGAGAAGTTGTAGAAGGAAAAGGAGGTGAAAGGGGGATGAGAGAGCAAGGTGATTGGTGGACATTGGAGAGTAACTGTGAAAGGTTTTGTACAGAGTCAGTTTGTGCAAAAAAAACCCCGGAGAGTGAAGCTAATTGTGAGAATGGGTTTGATGATATGTTGTTCACAGTGTGTTATTCCTAGTGTTGTTCACCATAATATTATTATTTGACTATTATGTCTATCAGAGTATTCCTATTCTGTATCCTATGCAAAATCTTTTTTTCTTTCTTTTATGAGAAAAAAATGAAACAAAATTCTAAGCTAGAAAAAAAAAAAATTCAAGGGGGGGAGAGACACACACACTAAGAAAAGCCAGAATGAAAATGTGTGTGGAATGCAAGGGATGAACCTAAGTAAGTATGGGTATTTTGGTATGGGTATTTTGAGCAAAGCAAGAAAGCTGATATTAGATTTTTTTAGGATCATTGCATATCCTCAATAAAATACTTTTTATCTTTGAGGAGGAAAAAGTGAGTTCCAAATCTGGACTTTGTTTCCTTCCACAAATCTGATCTTATCTCATAGGATTACACGATTACTACAGAGTAAATACACCATTGTACAGGTGAGGGAGAAAGAGAGAAAGCAAAAAGAAAAAGCAAGAAAGATGTATATTTTTGCATGAGACAGTATTCTAACAGTGCAGCAGTGATTTAATATGGTACAAAATAAAAGCTCTTTAGATAAAATTTCAGGCAAAACCACTAATTGTTCTACCATTCAGTACAAAAGCAAAGCCTTAGGTACTTTGGAAGGGGGTGCTGCAGGTTTGGGAACCAGATTTTTGTAGACACTTGGGACTATGGTGGTTGCCTTGTTGCCATTTGAAAGCTGAGGTCCTGGTGATGTAAATGCAGCTGAGAAGGCAGCAGCAGGATCTTCCTTTGAAACCTTTTTGATGACCAGCATCTTAGTAGGTTGCTTGGCACTAGGAGGGTTTTCTAGTTTTAAAAGAGGGAAAAATAAATTTTCAATAATGCCACAAAAATCATTTTAGCTCAGCTCCAACTCCTACTAAAACGGAACAGTTCTTGACAGCTCTCTTGCTCACAGTACTACAACTTTGCAAACTAAGACCCCTTCCGCACACGCAAAATAATGCATTTTCAAACCACTTTCACAACTGTTTGCAAGTGGATTTTGCTATTCCGCACAGCTTCAAAGAGCACTGAAAGCAGTTTGAAAGTGCATTATTCTGCATGTGCGGAATGAGCCTAAGTTTCATTAATTTTACTATTTCCTCAGCTAAATCATTCTGGCAGCTTTTGTTCATATGGGAAACATTTAATGACATCAGTACAGCAGTATCCACAGGATAAGAACCTGACTGGAAAATTAGTAGAAATCAGTTCACTAATAAAATGCTAATAAATATACAATTAAATTAAAGCTCTGCCAAGGTTTAGTTCAGGTAATAGACTCTACAAGGCATGGTTTATACTTGCAATACTCCAGACCAACTGAGCTCCATCTCCATGAGATTCTTCTTTAAAGGGAAAAGTCTAAACCTGTACATTTTGACAATTGTGTATGTGTTTCAAGCTACTCTCTACAGCCTATGTGAAGTGCTTCAGCGAGCAATGGAAATCTGTTTACTATACACAGATCCTCTGCAAAGCCTTATGTTTTCAGCTGTGTGTTGGATCTTACAAAGCATGAGCCAAGGATAGCCATATATACATTCTTTAGGTTCCCATTTTCCCAGCAAAAGCTAACTGCCAAGGCAGTGTGTCCTGCATAACCACAACTCCATGCAAGTTCCTGTCTGGTTCTCGGTACAGATGATCAACCAAGATGACCAAAGCAATCTCTGTTCCAAATCTCATCCTGAAGCCAGACAGAAATTCAGTTTCTTTTAAGAGCCCCTGAAGCTGAGAAGTAACCACCCACTTAAACAACTTGCCCAATAATGGAAGATTGGAGACTGGCTGGAAGTTCTCCAGCATAGGACTTAGACCAAAGAAGAACTTAGCGTCCCCACCCCACCCACCCCAGTCAGTGGATCTGGATTTGCCATCTACTTGGGGGCACTTAAACTATGTTAATGATTCTATGATACCTAAAGGAAGGTGGCTTTTAACTGCTTCTAACAAGTATATTCTTTCTTTCAAGAATTAATTTGAGTGTACTAAAATGTGTGGACATAAACTTTAATGATGTTACCTCAAATCTACAAAAGCATGCATAATCTGGGTGACTGAAATTAGGAAGAAGTACAAAACTGCAGCTGTGCCAGAATTCCTTAGTATGCTTATTCTACCTTTACTGAAAGTAGAAAAGCTATAAGTAACCAATGAATGCAAGCTTCAGATACAAAGCTGGATACTGAGAAAAATTTCATCAGTGTTTTGTTCCACTACTTCTAAGCATACCTACCCCAAACACCGGAAGGAGTCCCAACTGGTTTACTCTGGCTGTTCTGTTTTCCAGCTTCTGGATTCAGTGATGGCTGTTATACAAAACCCAAAGAACTACATTTTATATTAGGTTACATAACTTCAGGCTTTCCCTTCTCTCAAAGAAACTGGAAACTAGGATAGGGAAAAAGAGAACGGTCCATTGGTACTCACCCCTGAAGGAGACCTTCTCCTGGACGCTGGCGCGAGGGGCTATCCCTGGATGGGTGATTTCCCAACCTATACTCAGGGAGGCAGTGGACTTAATTGATGTCACTTCCTGTGTTGGGTTGGATCCTCCCCGATCCCTCATTGATCTCCGACATTGGACGTAGCTTAGTAAGCAGAATTCTAGGATCTTCAGAGAGTTTTAACAGGGAAGAATGACAACACCAGTAAAGTAATACACATAGAAAATAACACGTGTATATATATAGATAAATATGTAAGTAAGGAACTCCAAGGGTAACCCCAAGACTTAACTGTGAGTGCTAAACTAAGCAACCTTCTAAGTGAAACTAAGCAGGAACTGTAGCTTAATATATGTATGAACTAGAACATCCCAGGGAGGGCCAGGATGCCCCTCATTCGGCCATCCAGGAGAAGGCTCCCTTCAGGGTGGAGTACCAATGGACCCGTGCTCTCCTGAGGCGATCTCGGGCATCCTGGATGGGACCCTTCCCCTCAGCAGTGTCCCGTTACAAGTGGGCCTTTAATCTCCAAATATATGTTCTAGCAACCCGGTGCCAAAGGCAGTCCTTACTATTGGCTGCAGGATGGTATGCAATTTATAGGTGTCTAATAGAAGGGAAGTAACTGAGAGACCACGTGGCCGCTTCTGCAAGATATCCCTCTAGTGGGATGCGAGGCGCCTAAACGCCATGCAAGTTAGCTGGCTGGCGGACCTCGTGAAATGAGCTGTGATACCAGAAGGGATCGGAATGTTGGAGGCTTTATATGCCTCCACGATGCATGTCTTCAGCGTGTAACTGAGGGAGGCTTTGGACATTTGGGCGCCTAAGTTAGGGGCTGTGACATTAATGAAGAGGGACTCTGTGTTCCTAATGGTTTCAGTACGGATAATGAAGGCTTTGAGAGCTCTTCTAACGTCCAGATAATGCCAAAGTCTCTCCTTTGGGTGGGACGGCGAGGGGCAGAACGCCGGAATGATGATTTCTTGTTTGAGGTGGAACGTAGTAGCTACCTTCAGCTTAAAGGTAGGATCGGGGTGCATAACTACTCTGTCCCTATGAAAGACGCACAGTTGTGAATTGACTGAGAGAGCTTGCAGCTCTGATATCCTCCTGGCGGTAGTGATGGCAATGAGGAATAAAAGCTTCATCCCGAGCCATCTTCTGGAGGTTTATTTCCTGGATTGCCCCTTTCGAAAGGAGGTTTGGTAAGCCGTACCGATAAAAACTGTGGTCTTCCAGTCTCCAGGCGGGAAATCTATGAGTCACAGGGGGCTGCTTTTGGGAGACTCCTTTGAGAAATCTGAGAATGTCAGGATGTTCCTTGTGATTGTGGTAGTCCCTTGTATTTTGTGCCATACGGTGGAGAGGAGCCGGCCAGCCTTCTCCGCAGGGTTGAAGCTCCCTGAGACCTTCGTCAAATCCGTTCCTGCAGGTATTGCAGGACCTGCAAGTGGATGGAAGGTCAGTGGATGGGTCTGTTTGGTTTTTCTCTGCCCAGGAAACAAAAGTTCTTCCAAGCGACGTAATTGTATATGCGCATACAGTGGAAGGCCCTTCTGGAGGCGTAAGGGATGATGGTGATGACTTGGCTGGAGTAACCCTTCTTTTCTAGGGCCTGGCGTTCAAGCGCCAGGCGGTCATACAGAACCACCCGGGTTGGGGTGGTGGTGTACAGGTCCCTTGGTGACAACATGTCGCTGGGTGTGGAGTATAGAGTGAAGAGGCGGAGAATCTTGCCAGTTGTAGAAATTGATATGAAACTACAACATGGACGCCTGGAGCACACCACGGTGCCACATTTTAGATGACCTTCTGCTTCCTCCATCCAGATCTTCCTGAGGAGCTTTGGTAACACGGGGGTTGGGGGAAATGCGTAAAGTAGTTCCTTGGGCCACGGGCTGGTTAACGCATCTGTTCCCTGTGCTTGCGGGTGGAAGTACCTTGTGAAGAAGAGAGGTAATTGCGTATTGTGAGCTGAGGCAAACAGGTCCATGGTGGGTTGGCCCAATGCCTGGGTTATCTGTAGAAAGATTCGTGGGTGGAGCCTCCATTCTGCCTCGATTACCGCCTGTCGACTCAACCAGTCTGCTTGGATGTTGAGATTTCCTTTGTATGTGTGTCCTCACGTTGAGGGGACTGCAGATGTACCTCTCTGCCTAAGAGGAGGATGGCTGCCGCTTCCTGGATGAAGGCGCCCACAGAGTAAAGGGATCGGGAGCCCTCCCTGATTGTTGATGTGGGCCTTTGGCTTAGAAATGTTATCGTCCGGGCCCCTGGATCTGGAGTAGATGGCAGTTCTGGAGGGCTGGCTGAAAATGTTGAAGCGCTAGGAGAATGGCCCTCATTTCTAAGACATTGATCGGAAGGTGGGTTTGGGAGGGGGACCAGACCCCTTGTGCGATCTCTCCCAGCAGGGAGGCTCCCCACTCAAGGAGGCAGTTGGCATCCAATGTGAACAGCATGTGAATGTCTGTGCGGGTAGAGGTAAACCTTGCCCCGGGAGAGGTTGTTGTGTTTGGACCACCAGCGCAGGCTGTCGCGTAGTTGTTTGGTGATCTGTAATGACCTGTCTCTTTTTTGCATCATCTGAAACTGGTAAGGATGTAGAAACAGCTGCAGGGTCCGAGCGTGGAATCTGCCCCACTGCAACATATCTATGACTGAAATGAATAGTCCCATCAGCTTGGCCAGTTGAAGAAGAGAGGCTCTGTTGGCCGGTAGAAAGGTGTTTACCAGTTTCTGGATTTTGGTTATTTTGGCAGGGGGAATGAAAAGACGGTTGTGGAGAGTATCCACGATCGCTCCCAGATGCTCCATTCGGGTTGAAGGGTTCAGGGAGCTCTTCTGCAGATTGACCAGGAACCCGTGTTGGCGAAGAGTGTGCATGACTATCTGTAGGTCCTGGAGGGCCTGTTGTTTGGACTGAGACCTGATGAGGATGTCGTCTAAGTACGGGTGTATATGGATGCCCCGTTCCCGAAGAACCATGATGGGTGCTAGGAGAACCTTCGAAAAAACTCGGGGGGCAGTGGCGAGCCCGAATGGAAGAGATTTGTACTGGAAGTGGTCGGGTCCCACTGCAAAGCGAAGGAACCGTCTGTGTAGAGGGTTGATGGGCACGTGCAGGTAGGCCTCCGTGAGGTCCAGGGAGGTCAGGTATTCCCCTGGACGGAGTGCCTCTACGATGGATCTGAGGGTTTCCATTTTGAACCTGTGCAACTGGATGAACCTGTTCACATAGCGAAGGTTTAGGATGGCACGCCAGTCGCCGTTCCTCTTGGGCACGGTGAAAAAATGAGAGTAGACACCGCATGAGCGCTCTGAGGTGGGCACCGGTTCGATCGCTTGAATTAGGAGCAGGTGACGGATTGCCTCTTGGGTTCTTTTTAGTTTGTCCGGATTGCTTTGGGGGGGGGGGTACGTTCGGAATCTGGACCTGGGGAAGGTGGTGAATTCTAGGAGGTAACCGGAGGAGACGACCTCCTTGGTCCACTGGTCTACGTAGTCGCCTGTCCACCGGTGGTGAAAATGTTGAAGGCGGCCCCCCACCGGGAACTGAAGGTAGTCAGGATCTGGAGGTTCGGTCATTCTGGAATTGTCTGCCCCCTCTGCCCTGTTGGCGGTTGTAGGGACGAAAGGAATTATTGAAGGTGTTACGTTTGCGAAAGGGCTGTTGTTGATGAGATTGTTGTGGTGGAAACCAACGTTTACCGTCTCTGGGTGCCCTTGCGAGGGTGCGTTGTGTTCGGAAGGTGGAGTACGATCTGAGGGACGCAGCCGTTTGATCGGATCTGACAAATCTGGGCATGGATTTTTTGTTGCCCTTGGTTTCTACTAGAACGGCATTTAGCTCTTTCCCAAAAAGGCGTGAGCCGAAGTAGTCATATGTTGAGACCACCTGTTTGGAGTGGAAGTCGGCTGACCATGCTTTGAGCCAGGCTTGTCTTCTGACCACCGTGCCAAGTGCTAGGGCTCGTGAGGTTAGCATTAGGGCGTCGAAGGTGGAGTCTGCCCAATAGGCGACAGCCTTCAGGACTCTTTCCACACCCTCTCTTAGGCCTTGGGCTTCTGGGGGAAGCATGAGAAGAAGGCGACGTAACCAGACGATGGTGGCCCTGGCCATGGTGGAAGATGGGGCGAGAGCTCTGATGGATAGGGCTAGCCTATCATGGATCCGTTTGAGGAAGACGTCAGCTCTGCGATCTGTGGCGTCCTTCAGGTTGCCTTCCCCGTCCTTGGTGACGAGACGCCAGACTGGAGAGCCACGACTGGGGCGTCGACAAGGGGAGTTTTGATGATATTGTGAATATGCTCGGGGAGCACGTAAAGGCTTTTGAGAAATGAAGGGCAACTCTTACTAGCCTCTAAGTTAAGCCACTCTCTCTTAATTCTTCTTTCGAAGAATTCTGGCAGTGGGAATGCAGGAGGAGCCTCCTCGGACTGAGGGAGGATTCCCTTTTTTCCCTTGGGGACGCCTTTTACTGTCTTTTTAGAGGTGGAGGGGCCCTCGGGGTCCTCTGCGTCTGCGGGGTCCTGCAACTCCAAGGCTGAGATTGCCTTGGCCATAAGGGGGGCAAGGTCCTCTTTTTTGAAGAGTCTCACGCACTGTTCACTGGGTTCCTCACGAGTCTCTTCGGGTTCAGAAAAATGCTCTGACGAGTCTCCTATTTCCCCTTCACTGGTACCCTCCTCCTCAGGTAGATTGAGGGGATCCCTATAGGCTGGGGTGGTGGGAGGGGTGGGGTGGGAGAGGGAGGAAGAGCTAGAGTGGTGCCTAGGTCTGTGAGCCCTCTTGGGGTGAGAGTGCTTTTTACTCTTCCGTTTGGCTTTCTTATTCTTATCATGCTGTCTGATCTCCTCCCTCATGGCTGTTCTAAATAGTCCCATTAGTGCCTCTGGAGAGGTATTGGCCCAGGAGGAAGGATCAGAGAGGTTGGGAACTACTGGGGAGCAGGAGGGCCCTCCCCTCCCCATTCCCCCTCGATCTTGCCTGGACGGTGAAGAGGCGGGAGAATCCTCGGAGAAGCGGGCGTCCGCGCCTTGCTGGATGGCGCGCGAGTCGGCCACGCCCCCCCCCCTCCGTTTTGCGGCATTCTGAGGCGTCCGAGCTTGGGGCACAAAACGGCTCCGTTGAGTCTCCTGGGGTGCTGGACCGAGCTTCGCCATCCATGTCCCTGAGTGGGACGCTGGTGCTCTGGCTTCTTGTCTGGGCTGCGGGAGGCTCCCAGCGCGCTTTTTTGTCGGCCGGGGCTTTCGCGCCCTTTTTTCCTCCCTTGGTAGTCGCGGCCGCGAACTTGGAGGGAGCTGCACGCGCCTCCTCCGAGGCTTCTGGCTGGCTGGGCTCTTGCAATCCGCGACGGGTTGCTGCCCTTGTACTCTCGGCTGCTGACTTGCCGAATGAGTCTGGGAGAAGGAGCGCCGTGAGTCGCGCTTGCTCGCCATGTTGCCCTAGCCGCCTGCTGGCAATTAAGAGTTATGCGGCTGAGAGGGAGAAGGATGAAGACAAAACAGGGGTAGACAAACTTACAGCAGACAAGGAAACACGTAGGTAAGAAGAAAGAAGTAGCTTGGGCTGGAGCTCCAAACAAGCGCTGCACTCCCTGCTGTAGGCAGGAAGAAGACTGGGGATCGAGGGGAGGATCCAATCCAACACAGGAAGTGACATCAATTAAGTCCTGCCTCCCTGAGTATAGGTTGGAAATCACCCATCCAGGATGCCCAAGATCGCCTCCAGGAGAAAGTTAATGCTATTATTTAGAAGCTTTTAAAAAAGTTGTCTTGTTTTTTCATAACACGTACTTTTACATGGTGACAGCTAACAACCTGGACCCTATGGCTCAGTTCATACATCATGCAATACCATGGCTCAATTCAATTTTGGCTAGCGTGACTGTTTGAATGCAGGCCACTGCACTAACTATTGTTGGTGAAGGCCCATTAAAGCAGGAACTGAGTTTGGTTTACCACAACTAGTCTTACCTATGGTTTACCTGATGTCTGAATGTTAGTTGGCTCCCTGAGTCCTTTGGGCCCAGGAATGCCCATTCTGACAGGCATAAATTTATACCTGCCAAAATGGTGGCACAGCCCATAGAAATGAATGGAGTGGGTTCAAAACATGTCCCCTATCTGCGCAGCCACACCTCCAGGGCCTAAGGCACCTCTAGAAACTGACCAACACTGACCAATGTGGGAAGCCTGAAGGGGTTCAGCCCTCACAGGAAAGGCCATAGGCACATTCCAATGCCCTCAAATGACCCTCTCCCTCTTCAAGCACATTCCGCTAGATAAGGCATGTGGTACAGGATGCTGCCAGATGCCTGCTAGAGGTGCAGATTTAGGACGCAAGGCAGGACCAGTCAGTGGGGGTGCAGGGGTGCAGTGTGATCCAACAAGTTCACAAATGGCAGAATAGTGGAGCATATTGGATTGTGAGGAAGCCCTTGGCATTCAACCTTGCTGTCATTGAGCACCTGAGGATCCTTGCCCCAGCTGAGCAGAGCACAACAGCCATAGCCATGGTTCTGCAGCCACTTGGCATCACTGGGTTGCCTGAATCCACTGGAGGAGGCACTCCATCACTGCACATGGACTCCAGGTTGTCACATGGTGACTCTGCTCCTGGTGTGGCGCCTGGTGGGGAATGGGTGCCCATAAGGAGTCAGCCCCTCCCGTAGCATAATCTTACCCCTTTCTTGTTCCAGCTTCGGCATCTTACTCCTCCACTGTTCCTCCATCACACTGCTGACTGTTGGCTGACCTGTCAGTGGCGGCCCCAGTTCTGCCCCCTCCATATTGGTGCTCTGCCTGGCTTTTTTTTTTTTTTTTTTTGCTGCTGTCCTATAACTGGCCACAGCATGGCAAACTGCTTAGGGATCAACTCACCTGCACCGTGCCCTGCCTCTCTCCCACCCAAAATTGTAAGGCCTGTCAATAGGACAGTTTTACATATGAATTAAAAATGTTAAAGTGAATGCTATTCAGTCCCAGGGATATCTTCTTAAATTCATCATTAAGTTCCTAGACTTGATATTTTATCACTTTTATTCCAACAGACTGTTTTACATATACTACCTGAAAACTATTCAACTATATACCAGTCACGCTGTATGGACGGCCAACGTGGGTGCATGAGAATGAGAGAAAAAGCTATAATTCATTTCATTATATGTCATTTCATTATAATTCATTTCATTATAATTCATTTCATTATATTATATTATGTGATAGGAGGAATTACAAATGAAAAATTTTAAACCTGTGTTCCCACCCACCCCAAATTCCATTTAGGCTTATTCAAAATACTTAGAATAATAAATTTTGGGAATAGGGACTTCAGAAACATTTAGTTGTATCCCCCCAATATTCACTGATCAGTTCAATTTTTAAGAATTGTTTTATTTATATAAGGCCTTTATAGTTATAATTAAGCTTGGTTATTTAAGTAAAAGATAATCTGCAATGGCTACTTCCATGGTTGAACACTGAATATACCAACCATCACCTCAGTTATACCAATCCTCTTGACAAACTAAGGCAAAGAAAGACCATCTTCTGACATCCTAATCATTACAAGGAAACAATTCAGAAAGTCCCTAAATTGCTGGAATAATACTAAATGCAATGCGTCAATGCTTATTATGCAGTTTTGGAAGCAACCAGATAGCGACTACTCAAGTTGACGGGATCCATGAAAACAATGCTGAAAATCAATTCTAGATTCCTGAAGCAGGTCAGTACTAGTGAAAAAAAATGACTTGGGAATTCTGTTGCAGAATGTCACACTTACAAAGTCATCTTCTTCAAACTGCAGTTTCTCCTTCTCTTCCTTCTCCTCTCTGGCCTCAGCAGATGGCTTTTCCTGAAAGGCTGAACCCTTTCGGGAGTGGAAGTTGCCATTCCAGTGGCGATGGGCTCCAGTTCCTCCTCCACCTCTCTGGCTCATACCATCATGGCCCCGTGAAGAGCCATGCCAGCCAGATGGATTGCTAGCTAGCCCAACGTGGGTCCCTTTAGAAACACCAGAATCCACAGAGTCATGGCGATGCAGGGAAGGCTGATGCCAGCAGTCTACACAAAAAGAAGATCCCTGTATGAATACTGCCTAAAAACCTATGATAAAAATCTGCAGAAGGCTGTGTTCCCAATGTATTACACCAATAAAAAATCCCCCTTGCTCTAACCCCCTTCAGATTTTTGTCCCCACAATTCAGTTTCAGTCCCACACTTGTAGTTTTCTATGCTGGGACCTCCCAACTTAAGCTGCAGTTCCTACCAAAGTGGTAGATGTAGCAGCAGCTTCTACTTTGACAGTTTTTTCTGAATATTCTATCCTACCAGTAATGGCACTGCAAATCTCCATCATGCACCTTGCTCACAACTCAATAAGCACAGCTGTCAGAATAGCTGAAGGTGGCATGAAGAGGTACACCACTAAGTACTTTAATAAATAGGGAAAGCTAAAATATTCTCCAGATGAAATGGGAAGATATTACAGTGTCCAGACATATGGAAAAAATGCTCTAAACTTTCTCTTGATAAAAACAAACAGGTCTGGATTGTTTGAAAACAAACTCATCCTTATATTCCATTTGTCTGCACTTAGTTTTTGCAACACCTGACACAGAAGAATAACAAAACTGATACTCCAAAATATAATGCTAGGCCTGGAATTTGCCTATTTTCCTTACCTCCTGCAGTTCTGAGGGGGCCATTATTAAAAAAGCCATCTGAAGAGTTATGGCGTCTCCGGCTTACTCCAAAGCGAACCTCTCCCCGAGGAAGATGCTCTCCATGCTTCTCAAAGGTGGATCCGGGGGCCTATACATGAAGATTGAAAAAAGGTAGCTGTGTTATTCTATAGTAACAAAATTACACAAAAGCCCACAAACAGCTTAAACAACATTTCGTGAACTACAGCTCATTTCTTCAGACACTACATATAGAAGAAGAAGAGTTTGGATTTGTATCCTGTCATTCTCTCCTGTAAGGAGTCTCAAAATGGCTTACAAACTCTTTCTTTCCTCCCACAACAACAGACACCTTATGAGGTAGATGAGGCTGACAGTCTTCTGAATAGTTATGAGTAGTCCAATGTCACCCAGCAGGCTTCATGTGTAGGAGTGGGAAAACAAATCCAGTTCCCCCGATAAGAGTCTGCCACTCATTTGGAGAAGTGCGGAAATCAAATCCAGTTCTCCAGATTAGAGTCCACTGCTCTTAACCACTACACCACGCTGTCTGAAGAAATGAGGTGACTCACAAAATCTCAGTAAAATAATTCTATTTTTTCAAGGTACCACCTTTATTTTGCTGTGAATGAAGAAGATACACTGGCTGCCACTCCAGCATTATCAATACTGGCAGTTCTGGACTCCAGAGGAGTTATCAGGAATTTAACAGATTACATTGAAAGCAATGTTAAAAGTGATCACCCTGTGTGGCAAAATAACCCTTACCATAAAATTAACTTATGTCCTAGCTTCAATAACAATTCTGAACTTCTACAGAATACATTTTTTCAGAGTTCTTAGAACTCACCGTAATCTAAGAAGCAATAGTTACCTTTGCAGACTGTGGTGTAGAGAAGTTAAGCCAGGCAGGAACAAAGTCATGCTGCGCCATTTAGGTCCAGTGTCTTCCTTCAATAAAGCGAGGCATCAAACCTCGTGGCCAGGACCTAAAAGAAGATCACCACGATATAGCTAGTGTCAGACTCCGAAAAGCAAGATGCAGAAGCAGCTACCTTTTGGTCTGCTCTTCATAACCTAGTATAAGTAACTTGGCATCTAAGAATTAATGAAATGGCACAAATCATATTCAAAGTGCTGTAAAGCACATACCACCACCTCCCCCGCTATTGACTGGGCTTCATCAGCAGTGAAAATGCTTGAGTGAAAAGGATTTCCCTTCTGTCCAGCATATTAATATTTTCAATACCAGGCTTCTTTCTCAATGCCATTTTTACAGCTATGATCATACAACTCATTCACATTCATTGGTTAAGTAGGTTAAAATGGTATATAGATGTTGTTTCAAGCTGTTTCATTCATAACCTTCCTTTCACAAGCCAAGTTACACCTAAATGACAATATGGTGAGAAAGACCAATCTATGAGTACTTACCCAGACTGGCCTCTGCACTCCTCCTCTCACTTTTAATGCTTCTCGTGGACCTCCAGATTCCCTCCTTCTCCAGGGTGCACCTATGCCAGCTGTGTGGCAATGGCGAGTCCCAAAGGAAGCACAAAAAGCCGCACTTCGTGCTGACTGCACGTCTTCCCCCTTTAGCTGCTCATTTTAATAGCTTTTGGTGCTCATAGGAGAAATATATATACACATATATCTACAAGGTTGTGAGCATTTTTGGAAAGGCACAACCACGCTCACCTCATTAAACTTACTGCTGTTGTCACAATATTATGTAACTCAATTACATTACAAACATAGTTGTCAGATCTGTTCAACATTCAGAAAAACACCATGGTTAATGGTGAACTCCACAAATCTACTCTGTTGTTCATCTTCTGTAGCACATCAGACAGAAATGAAAGTGAAGACAAGAAGGGCAACTGGAACCGGAAAGGTCTTCCAAACATCTGATCCTACAAATCCTAAAATGCAAGACTTATCTCCACCGCTTTTACAGATGCTAAAAAGTTGTGTTAATGTTCTTTAAAAGTGTCTTGAAAGGCTTTTGACATTGGACAACTTTTAAATTTCGTTGTTGCAAAACTAAAGGCAATGTGATGAGGGTCTGAGAAAGTCACAATGATTTCTGTCTTTCCACTGTTGCCATTTTTGCATCTAGTTAAACAAAGGTTAAAGTAAAGGATCTGGAAAGGAGGCCCCCTCTGACTCTATCTACTTGCACTGGTGCTTTTTTATGAAGAGGAAAAGATGGCTGTTTTTTAAAGAGGAGTTTACATCGAATGATGATCTTCCATCAAAATTCCATGAAGTATATTCTGAAAGAAAGGAAAGGAAAGATCCATCAACAAAAGGGAAAACTACATCCATCAGTGTGTAGAAAAAGGCAGTGATGTGGTGTGAACATTTTTTCTGCAGAAAATTTCTGAGTTCTGTAAATGTGCTGTTTCATAAAATTAATTAGCAACTATATGAACAGACCTCCAGTCAAATTGGGCAATTTCAAAGCTATAGTCTATTTCTAGGAAACAGACATAGTAAAGCTATATTTGCAAGTACAACATCACTTTCTAGAACTGAAATTTTATACTAGAAAGCAGCCCTCCTGTAACTTTAAGTTCTGTTACTGTGTATCACAGTCTTGTAGATTAAGAACTCAACAATGTTAAAACAATGATTCAGAAGATTGGTAAAAGAATGTATGGCAGTCAGAGGAATAAACCAAAATACAAGGAATCATAGTCTTGAACAGTATATTAGCAACACTGAATGAACGGTCTTGAAATAAATTACTACTAGAAAATAACTGTCTCAGTAATATTCAACTGCCTTGTTTATAGATTGAACCTTCTGCCAAAGGAATGCAGTGAAGACTATACTGGCAAACTGCAAAGCACCCATGAAGTTTTCCAATCATGTTGCCAACCAGATCTCAAAGACATGATAAACAGAGAAACAAGAATGGGAAAGGGGCAGTACTTTTGGCTAGGAAAATATCGACATATTTAGTCAGGGTTCTGCACACAGTGAGCAACTTCCACACCTCCTCCCTCCTGCTGCAGCCTGAATTGTTGCTCCAGGATAATGGGAGATCCCCAGAAGAAGTATAAGGAAGAAACTGGAAAAATCCCTCTCGCTCCCATACATACAAGCTACCGTTTGCCACAAGATCAACTAGAAGATACAGAAGATACAGGATTCCAAGCAGTTCCTCTGAACACTAATAACCAGATTCTTCACAACTATGTTTTGAATTTGAATCTGAATTGCATTCTATTTGCTAGTACCAGTATTAATTACCATTGTAAAATCTGGAAATGCAAGCTTCCAGGTATTCCAAAGCTAGTCAGAAAGCCAAATGAAAATGTAATTGTGTCTTAGCCTTCATCTTTATGTAAAAATAAAGTAAAAACATTTGCTCCCATCCAGTTAATTGGGCGGCAAATAGATTTGATCTTCAACTTGATGGATCTTACTGGAAGACACTGCTACTAAGCACAGTTATGGCCTCTGATACGGATATTCTGTTAACAGATCATGCTGAGTAGAGTACAAAACATAATCTTTGATATAGGCACATCGTTTGGCAACACAGAATCTTTTCAGTCACCTGGTCAAAGGATATTTTACCTCCCACGAATTATGCTAGATTGCAGTGCGAAGCCCAAACATTTCACCACCATCCACTTTTTTGTGAATAGCCTAATCAAGGGAAAAAGCAAGCTACTATAGGAGAAGCAGTCAGAAGCATAATGAGAAAAAAAGTCATAAATTGTGGGTCAACAACTCTTTTGGTATGCTACAATTACTAGGTTAGCACACTGCTAGTCTAGGCATTTTCAACAAAAAGTTATCAGGCAGATTTGGAGAAAATCTGATTTTAGTACCACCTTTTCTACCTATATCTATCCCAGTCTGTACATTCCCATCAAGCCATCAATAAGCATCAATTTTCAGATTTCCCGTGTTGCACAACAATTGTAACACCAACAGCATCTTCTCACCTTTGAAATATTGACAGTGAGGAGACAAATTTATGGCTACAGAACACACAACACTTATTTGGAAAATTTTCATTCTTATCAAAAATATCCATTTGTATAAGTTTACTATTGGAGCCTCTTAACATAAAACACTAATATTTGAAAGAAAAGTTAATATGTAATCTGGCATTATCTACTGTAAACTGCTAAAATGAAAACAGCAATAAATTGGAGGAGTACAAAATTCCCAAAGCTTGAAGATTGCTAAGCTGATAAAATTACCTAACTTTACAAGAGACAGATGTCAGACAGCTCACTTTATTCAGAATTTGGCCAATTTCTATAAATTGCTGGAATAAGCAAGAGTTATAATTTATTTACTTTTATAGTAAAACTATACTGATCTCATCTGTGGACGTGCATCTGAATGGCTTACTACATCTACTAACTTGCATTTCAATACAATAACAAAATAGTTGTTTCACAAGTTACAATGTAACTTAAGGATCTAGAAGTTTTAGGGCTACAATCTCTACAAACCAAGAGGCATCTTTTGAATTTAAAAAATGCAGTAATTAATTAACAGGACCTAGGGCTAGGTTGAAATTTCTGATTGTGAACGCCCACATTTTCCCCTCCTCTGCTGCGATTCAGTTACTTACTTCAGCTTTAGTGCAAGACACTTTCTCATTACATCCAAAACAACAATCTATTCTATCTGGCTACAAGATAACTCCAAATCATCATTTACAATCTTGATTTGGAGGCAAATGCAAGCCACAGTTTGATGCAATTGCAAATTTTGATTTGTAAGGAATTATGAGTGGATGAAGGAAAGAAGAAACTTGTCAGCACAAATTCATTTCTGTAGCAGCAAACCACAGTTCGGGATTACAAGTTGAAACAGTTTCTTAACACCTGGTTAAGAAGAAACTGTGGCAACGTGTAAGCTAGAGGAAATGAAACACCACTTGATGATGGAATTATTTAGCTCTCTACTCAAACAAAGAATATTATTTTTAAAAATATATATTAGTGATGCTAATGAAATGGTTGATCACTTCTGCCTTTTCACTGAAATTATCTGCCAAGCAGGGTGGATAAAAATCAATATTTTTAAAAAATAAAAAATGATTCTGAAAATATTAAATCTGATTTTTTAAATTTAAATATTTTTTCAACAAAATGCTTTTTGAGGAAAACATTTCTTAAGCTAAATAGTTTTCTATTTAAGATATAGTAAAGTCCAAAATTCACCATGAAATAAGGATTTGTCTTTATTTATTTGTTAAATTTACTAACATTACATAGCATGATACTATATATTCATGCAGTGTTTAATTTATTGTGGGGGAATGAATTTCATTAATCCATTCACAATGTCATGCTCCTCCAGAAATTTCTGTAAGATCATTTTGGGCAATTTTTCCATCTAGAAGATATTATCACAGATGCTTGGTTTTGCAGGTCTCAACATTGTGAATTTGTGTCCGCAGAGATAATATGCCTCTCCTTCACAATTAAAAAAATGCTTAAAATAAACATACACAGTTGAAGAAAAGATGTTAATCCAATTGTTCCATTGCAAATCTATATATGTATAACCAACCCCTTACATCTAAGTGCTAAGTTTCAAGAGGTTTGATGAATAGAAGATTGTTTGGTGTGGAATAGATCTGCACAAGGAGCTAGATGTGAGGAGGGAGGGGCAAGCAGTAAAAAATAAAGTGAAACTTTTGATTGGAATACTCCAGAAATCTTTAGACCTTTGTGTGAATTGCCTGAGGTTTATCATATTATTTTCTTCCCAGAAGAGAAAATCTATAATGGTCACTTGGTGTAACCTATTGATTTTTCTTATTTTTATTCTAGTTGTAAACTGCTATCCCCATAAAATGGGCTCAGATTGATGCCCAACAAAAATTAGACAATTAAAATCAACATAAAATACTTGCATGTTGACACTTATCCATATAACGTATGGGTATACCAATAAGAACCAGTGAAAGACCAAAACAGGACTTCCATTATACCCATGTTTTGTATCATTTACGACTTCAGCCAACGAGGAACAAAGTTTCTGCATGTTCCAAGTGTTCCCTTTTCCACTTTCACACCACCTTGAAAGGGAAGTAACTCCACTTACAGCCCTCTGCCAGTTAAGCTGATCTTAGATCACATTTCCTAGCTACACATTTACATCACCTTCTTCCTTGATGGGGACCCAAAGCAGATTACATTATTCTCTTCTCCATTTTATCTTTACAAAACTCCCATGGGCCAATCTAACTGGCCCAGTCTAACTGGCCCAAGGTCACCAGGTGAGCTTCCATAGTAGAGAGGAGATTCTAAACTGAGTCTCCCAGATCCCCGTCTGAAATTTTAACCACTGCACCACACTAACTCTCACCAGTCTTGGGACTAGGACATACTAAGAACAACACAAAGCTATCATCATCATCTCTAGTAAGGGACATGTTATAACTGCAAAATTTATCACCCTAAAAATTGAATGCATTCATAAACTTCTTTAGTTTCAAAAGCACTTGAAATCCTTATGACAAAAATTAAGCCAGGATTCCTGTTCCTCCTTGGCGCCTAGAATGTTTACGTATAGATTATAATGCATTTTTAAGTGATGTGATTTAATTATATACGTCAGATGTAAGGGGATGTCCAGATGATCGTCTGTTGCTGACAGTGTGGGTGCAGCAGATCTGGCCTTGCTACAACCGGCAAAATGGCTTTCAGCACTACCATCAGTGCTATCAGTTGCATCACAGTCAGTTCCCAGAATAAAAACATGCCTCCAAACAGAAATTTAGCCAAGGAACACATTGATGAGGAGGTGGCTATTCAGAAAGAGGCGACCTAAGTACCCAAATACTGATCTCTAGAAAGTGAACAGGCTACAGTTGAGGCACAATTTGTACTCCTTGATACCCAGGTCACATGGCAGAGGAACACTATTCATTTGATACTGCTCTTCCATTTTGGGCGATACCACAACAAAACCAGCTTATTTCCTCAAACTTCAGTGGATTTTTTCACTGAAACCATTGTGGCCATTATTTCTTACAATAGATTGCAAGTCTGGAACGACTTTAGTTAGGTTTTTATTTGCATTTTGTTAGATCCATTTCATTTTGCTTGCATTCTGGTTTTGTGAGCCTTCTAGAAGATTTGACAGTGAAGAGGAATAGCACAAGGATGTGTCCTAGCCTCCAACACCAGGGACCCAATGGGTGGTGGCTATGCAACATGTTTGTATAAAGAATCCAAAGAGATACTGTGCACTCTCCAGAGACCTCTGTAAAACATAAGCCATCCTGATATTTACCAGCACACACAACTACCTGACAATGACAAGAATTTCAATAATAAATTCTACCTGAGAATAGATGTAATGATTAGGATTAGCACTCCTCGAAAAGTCTCAGGTTCACAGATGTCTGCAACATTCACACAGAATGGATGTCCTTTTTTCAGTATGAATAAACAATATCACTGTAAAGTGCATCACTGTGAAACAGGCCACTATTATTCTTATTGTGCACAAGGCAACTTAACAACAGTAACTGCAATGTGAACCGTTGGTTGCCTTGATTAAGTCTAAGCTCCTGGCTCTTGAACTCAAATGAATTTTGTATTATGTATGAGCTGTAAATGGTACTATCTCAGTTAGTATATATTCATCCTTAAAGTCAAAGGTCCATTATTTAAGTTATCTGTGGTTTAAATAGCATTAAGCTGGTTGCTATTACATTCCAAACACAGTAGAGTTTCAACACCTGGTACTAACTCACTAAATGTTTGAAGCACCAAAACTTTTTTTTAAAAAGGACATTACATTTCAAGTAAATACAGTCAGCTCATGTTTCTTCTGGATACTTTGGCCAGCAACAGCACATATGCGTAAAATCATACTTTACCAATTGAAAGGAAACCATTATGCACAACTGAGCAATCTTTTGTATACAGCTACACCTGAACCTGAATTACTACTTTCAAGCTTTACACACATGTACACAGCTAAGGCAAATATTAACAGATACATCTGCACCAGAAATTATGCCAATTAACAAACTACATTAGTTGCCTGCAAATAATAAAAAATGTAGCAAGTAAAACCCTCGTTCAAATTGATTAAATTAATACTTGTTTTCATTCTTCACACAGTTGTATTATTATCTGGTGGCCTGGTATTTTCATGCTAGTTTGGTTTGAATAAGTTAATCTCTTTATTTTGTATCATCTGTCTTCTTAACTCCAGTGATATAAATTACAAGTATTGGATATTTGTGCTGAGTTGTTTAAGAGGATGTGGCATACTTTATCACTTGCACATTTTCAAAACAGTGCATAATTCTCCCCCCCCTCAGTCATGTAAAAATACTTTAAAAGTTCCCCCTGGCTCTGCATCTTACAGGAAGTTATTCTTTTCCACTTCCCTACTGCTATAATAGATATACACACAAAATCAGAAGTTAGACTATTTCACACAAGTTCTCTGTTCTGCTCCCTTAGGAGCTTAACTCTTCCCCTTACACTACACTACAGAAGTTAAAGTACAAAGCAAACGGAAGTTACTGTACATGTTAACACAGTAGTTCATTTCTTCTATATTTTAGATTTAGAATATGCCCAGCTATGAGGTCTCAAATTACAGAACTTCTATCAGTTCAAACACCAACAATATTATGTTTGCAGTTTCATAAAGCCTCTTGAGAACTATGGGTGGAAGTAACCACTTGAAAGCTAAATCTACATTTACAATAAATACCCTGAAGCATTTATTCCTGACACCAGCTATTGGAAAGTCTGCTATGACATTACCACAACTATCACTCAATGTCTAACCAGGCTGCAAAAAAGTAGCGCAGGCTATATACCTACATAGGAAAAGGTATAACTAGTCAAACTGCCTACCTGTCCTGTATTAACTGTATATTCCAGACTTTGCTTTCTAGAATAACTGCTAAAACCCAGACATGTAAAGGTCAATACTCATTATCCATTATTTAAGTATTTTAGCCTACTTTTCCACCCATCTAGACCTCAATGCAGCTTACAAAATGCAATATGAATGCAAAAATATACTACTTAACAGTCTGTAGTATCCTTAAAGGCCCCTTTACACTTGGAGAAGTGGTAGATTCTCAGCCAAGGTCTTACTCAGGTGGCTCCAATGTTCATAACTGTCTCCCCCCCCCCCCCCTGAAACACTTAGGTCTTTTTTAGCCATCATGTGGATTTGACTTTTTAAAAAATTGCTTCCTTTGAAACAGTACCTGAAAGTATTTTTGCAACTTGAACTGCAGAATAAAGTAGAAGTGACAATTTTACACCACTGCAAAGCAACATATGCAGAGTTCAGTCACTGGATCTTGGAGAGTTCCGCAGGGCCAGTAAGACCGAGCTGTTCCACTGGGCCTTTGGAGATGCCAGCCTCTGATGGCGCCCCTTCCTGCCTTTTTATCATCTGTGGCCCTTTTCCATCTTGGGCCTTCCGTTCCCTCTTAAGAGGGGTGTTTTACATGACCGGACGCTATATTTTTACATTCATATTTTACTTCATTTTGTATGCTGTATTTTAAATGGTTTTAATTCGATGCTTAGAGCCCTTATTTTATCTTATATTGTATTTAATTTATTGAGAGGGCTCCTTTTGCTTATTTACGTTATATTGAAATGTTGTACATCGCCCAGAGCCCTCCGGGGGTGGGCAGTATAAAAGTCAAATAAATAATAATAATAATAATAATTGATAGAATACAGTCTGTATTGTCTACATGTAGCCTACACAGAACTATACACTTGTGAAAGAGACTCATTACAATCCCATCCCCACCCATTAATTTATTTTTAATTGAACTATTCAATCAGTAGAATTATGGCTGCAATCAGACACAACAAAAAACATCTCTCTCTGTGACCGTGCATGCCATCCTCCTCCCCCAGGGCCCAGAGCTTTGAATCAAACCATAAACTGCTGTGACATCTGAATTCTAGTGGGGTAACAAATATATGTGGTATTGCAGGAAGAAAGAAGACAGAAGAGAAATAGCCTATGATTCTGTTGCATTCAATACAAGTATTTAAAGAAAAGCCAGGGTTCCAGGGTATTGATTAATATATATAACAGTATATATAAGAGTAGTCAATACTACTCTTAGGTATGTGTGTGTATAAATAAATAAAAATATGGGATACATTCTTGTGGCTATTTGTTCTTGATGAGCACAACCTCAGCTTGTTGTCTTGCTTGTGTTCTCCTTGTGCACAGAGTATTAACTGAAGGGTTTGGAAAACAAGGGTTTAATTTCCATTTGCAGGAGGAAAGAAATGAAGTTGCTTTGGCTCCTGAATAGGCAATTTTCATCAATTCTGCTTTGTGTGGCAATGCAAAACAATGGCTGAAATGCTGTTGCTGCAGGATACGGGACCCCAAGGAATACTTTGGAATGAGAGGTACCCCAGGGAAGGGAAACAGCACTACATAAAGCCACAGTTACCATATTCCATAATCGGCATATAAAAATCAAGAATTATAAATTCTGATAAAGCCCAAACAGCAAAAGGTAACAGTGATTTTCAAACCAACCTAGACACCAGCTGAAAAAAGATCTTAATTTTTAGAAGTAATGCTAAGAAGAAGGGGTACCTCTTTGTAAGGACCACCAGTGGCAGAACACAGAGCAGTACCTCTCCAGAACAATTAAGGCTATGGTTAGGTTCATATGGGAAAGGAAATATTCATACCACATTACAGTATTTAATTCACTTTCTGTGAATTAAACAGAACACAGTGATCATAAGCAGATCTTCTCAGAAGTAAGTCCAATGTTATTCAGTGGGTTTATTTTCACTAAAGTTAGGATTACACCATAAGATGCTGAGGAGCAGAAACATTACAAATTGATTGTTTCAAAAGTCATTGGAATATTTCAGTGAAATACTCAGTTTGACAATTTTAATTCTATTTGCAGTTTTCATAATCGCAAAGTATAAAAGCAGATAAAGAAACTCAAATGTTTAAAACAAATACAAGTCTCGTAAAATTCTTCCAGTCACATTTCACTACAATTTTACCAGGAATGCTAATGCACTTTATTAGTGTTGCCTACTATGAACACAACATACATTTCATTTAATGTAAATTAGGTGTATGAAAATATCAGACACTCACTAAAATATATTGGTAGAAATATGCAGACACTAAATATCACTAAATATATTGGTAGAAATATCAGACACTCACTAAAATATATTGGTAGACATATGCACCACCCCCAAACCAATCACTCTGTTTTTTTAAATAACAACCCCAATGAGCTTTAAGGCAATCAACTAACTGAGGTGGTTTGCTACTGCCTGTCTCCACCTAGCAACCCTAGATTTTCTTGATGGTCTTCCATAGAAGTAATAACAAGAGTTGATCCCACTTAAGCTTCTGAGACCAGACAAGCTGTGATATCCAGGTCAGAGCTTGATCTAAATGACATCAGTAAATTATCAGAACTCACTTAGAATGGTTCACACATACAAGTTTATTTAGCCAGTTTCTTTCCGTGGCAAAGATCATCTAAGAACATAAAACAGATGCTATTAATTGGAAGTCTTTTAATAAGTTCCAAGGAACATCTTGAGCACAAAGACAAGCTTGAAGCACAACACATTTTACTTCCACACAGAAACACGAAACAGAAATACCCAGTTTCAGGCAGCCTTTGTATTACTAGACAGCTGGGATTTCACACACACAAACACTAACAAAAGAGACAGACCAGGAGAAAGTGTCCTGTGTCTTTAATAGAGGCTTAATTTGTGGAAATGAGCAGCTGAAACTTTTCATAGCAAGAGAGACAGTCATCATAGTGCAGTGGTTAAGAATATCAGACTAGGATCTGGAAGACCCAGGTTTGAGTCTCCACTCTATCATGAAAGCTTGTTGGGTGACCTGGCCAGTCATCCTCTCAACCTAGTCTACTAACAAGAGTTGTCTGAGGATAATACACAAAAGGGGAGAATGCTGTAAACCACTTTCAATGCTCATAGAGAAAAAAGTGAGTTACAAATGAAATAAAAAATAGAGATAAAGCTTTTAGAGACATATATTTTTCTGTTGGTAATTTTAGTAAGGACACATCTACTGATAATAAAGCTTCATGTCTAAGAACTTCAGTATCATCAATCTTCCTAAATATTTAAAGTGTTTGATTTATGCATTCCTTCAAACACTGTTCCCAAGCCAGCTCCATCCTTCCTCAGAAGCTCAGAAAGAGCAATACTATATTACTTCAAGGGTAGTTTACATCTATTTCATGCTTATACAGGAAGAAAGAATAACCACAAAGTCATTATCGTCCAACCAGGTTTGCACTTGTAACAGAAAGTGAAAACTAGTTCAAATGTGTTACATCCGGTCCAAATAATATCAATTAAAAAATGGGACAGTCTACTCAAGTCATTATATATTTGACCCACCAAGTTCTGTTTTGAGACAATAACAAATTGTGCCACCACAAATCAACCTCCCCAAGAAATTCTATGTTTACCTGAAACACCAAAAAACCCCACCCTTTTCTACAAGCATCAAACTTCCCCCGTACCACTCGTTCGGTCCGAAAAAAGTCCCTTCCACGGCTCTCTTCTCGACCCATATTTACTTCGATTAGATTGCTCACGCCCCGCTCTTCAGGGCTCCTCCGCCCAGAATTCACTTCACTCCTTACTCTGTCGCCTGCAAACACTCATTTACCTTCCAAATGCAGTCCAGCCTGACTTCCTATCCAGTACCTCAACTTCGTACTCCCGAGGCCTACTTTAGCCTCCTTCCTCTGGACTTTCTTCCCAACCCAGATGATCCACCTTCACATACTTCCAGGTCCCAACAGCACTCCCTCCTCCACCCCACCCCCGCTCTACTTGCCTTCGCACACATGCCTCGACAAATCCCCAACACCCGCCCCCCCCACCCGCCCGCTTCCCCGAACACACTTGTCCGTCCACGCCCCACGCCCGGCCATTCCCAGAGCACCCTTCAACCACACCTCCCTTTTCTCTGCCCCAGAACCGCCTATCTGCACTCCCGCCCCCAATGCCTACCCCAAACTCGCACCCCTTGCTCCACCGTCCCTCGGCGTCCTCACAGACAAGAGCTGCCCCACATCGACGAGCCCAGTTTCCTTTTCTCCACCCAAGGCCGTATTCGAGGAACCAGGCCCTGACTCGGCCCCCTTCACTCTGCGCGTAGGTTGAGCTCCTCAGACCGAATCATAACAAAGCGCTGCCCAAAATGGCTGCCCGGCCCTGCCCGACCGGGGGTCGGAAGGGGCGGGGCTACCCACGCTGGGGGTGAAACACACCCACCTGGGCAGCGCGTGCCAAGGGCGGAAGCGCACGCGCAGTCACTCTTGCCTGCTCGCTCTTACCACACTCCCTCGTCAACCTTACGCCGACTGCCTGACGCTCCGCCGGACGCACACGGAGTCAACTATTTCTGTTTTGCGCATGCGAGTGGTTTAGATGTCGGCCCCCTGGCTCCCCTCCCTTGCATGCTACCCCTCACTCCCCTTCCCTTGCATGCCGCCCCTCCCTCCCCAAACTTTTGTCGAACCTTTTCAAGACCGAGTGCCCAAATTGCAACCCCAAACCCATTTATTTATCGCAAAGTGCCAACACGACAATTTAACCTGAATACTGAGGTTTTAGTTTAGAAAAAACGTTTGGCTCCAAGGCTTGCGTTACTCGGGAGTAAGCTTGGTGGTAGTCGGTGGCTTTGCTTTGAAGCAACTGTGCAACTCTTCCAATGGGTGAATCACGACCCTCGGAGGGTTTACTCAGGAGCAAGCCCCATTGCCAGCAACCGAGTTTACTCCCAGGTAAAGGATCGCGCTTTAGTTCTTCGCATGACAATCAGTGGGGTTTAACAGCGCTTAACAGGGTTACCTACACTGCTTCCCCAAAATTAGGTCTTAGGTTTAATGCTAATAATTGAGCCCAGCAGCCTAGGCCAGCCTAGAGGTTGGGTGGGGGTGACTCTGGCATGCCCATAGAGAGGGCTCTGAGTGCCACCTCTGGCACCCGTGCCATAGGTTCACCACCACTGCCCTAGGGTGTGTGGGCCATGTCCAGATGCCGGCCCCCTCCGCTCCCTCCCCTTGTTTTTTCCTATTCCTCCCTTCGCCCCCAGCAGCGATTGCCCCCACATTCTTAAAGTACCATTCAAGAAACCTACAACCTACAACCTGAAAAGGCATTACACCATGGGGAAACTCACAGGCGAGGAGGGGCCTCTGTGTCAGTGAGCCCAATGCTGCCAAATGTCTTTGTACCAAGCAACTCATTTTAGCTCTGTTCATTAAAAATAGCAATGTACCGTCTTCATGCTTCTTAACTTTCCTGTGGATATAACAAGTCTAAATAAAGTACATTTGTACAAAGCAATTTATGGATGCATTTTTCTGTGATAATTTGCTAGAATGTTAGATCATCATAAACAGGGAAGACATTACAATGATTCTCAGAAAATGTTTCATCTGTATACTAATAAAAAAGTTGGTCATATCTGAGGGTACTTAAATCCAGGTATATGGTAAACAGGCAAGACAGACCATTCTACAAACCTGAAAAACACAGAAAAATATCAAATCTTTAAAAATAAAATAATTAGAGGGTTTTTAAAAACACCCAAATGTTAAAAAAAGCACTTGTAGCTTTTACAAATTAATTAACAGCCCTCAGGGGCTGTTACCAGGCGGCCACAGCGTTCCAGGATTGGAGTTTCTGTGAATAAAAAGCGGGGGAGGGAGGATAAAAAAGCGGCATGAAGAACAATGTAAACTACTTTGGTTCCCACTATGAAGAAAGATAGCGTATACTTGAAGTAAATAAATAATATATATAGCTGAAGAAGTTAGGCAGATAAAAGGTAGGCTGGTGAATGGTTGAGAAGAAGAGAATGAATGAATGAGGTAAGGAAAAGGAAGAGGATATGGAGGTTGCCAGTATACAGGGGAATGTGAGGTGCCACCCCACAAGTCCTTGAGGTCTCCTTAGCATGCAAGTGGCCTGGCCCAGTGGCTAGCACTGCACAACCGGGCTACGGTTTTGCTACTTGCATATACTCCACCAATCAAAAACGTTAATTGCAAAAACTCTGGGAAATACTGTAGTTCTTAGAACACTGATAGGGGGAGCAGTGCAAGAATTTGCAGTAGCAAAATTACATAAGGAGTCCAGTGTAAAAAGAAGCACATCCTGAAGTAAATTTAATCTTTAATGTGCTATTCTTGTATAGTTCTTTGTACAGCCACTGACTCTGGAATGATGCCACAAGCTACCATAAGTAAAACAAGTATGAATTCTCACCAAAAACTTTAAAAATAAATGAGAGACAAACCAGAAATTTTGTTTCTCCCAAACTAATTCAGAAGATAAGAGAACATTATTCTGAATGAGCTCCAATGACCAGTATTCCTACCCAATGCTCTACTCTGCTTTCCAAGGCTCCTCACTCTATGGGGCTGATTTTCTCAGGTCAACCAAGAGACACTATCCTCCACACCCCCCCACCCCCCCCAATATGCTTCTAAGATGATTTGTGTGCAGTGGAATTCACTCCATGGCTTGTGAAGAGCCACATTCACATCAACAAAAGGAGCCATATATCTCCTGTGTGTCACTCCAAACATAAACATATAATCACAGTATTAATACTAATAGTATTAAATATATAACTATAACCTATTACATTTAACAGAGTATCTCTGACCATTTAGGGTTGTCTCTCCCCTCTACTATATATCCTTAGTGTATCTGGAGTGAGAAGAGCTTTCCTCTCTGGCTTCCAACTCTGTCCACAGAATGAGGCACAGTGACTCAGACAAGAGAATGAGGTGGCCAAGACTTCTGGAAAGCAAGCTGGCTATGGAGAGGAGTAAATCCACCCCCAACTCCCGACCATGACCAACTTGGTTGTTTTTCAGGGTGTCTTCTGTGGTAATGGGTTTTCTCTCTTCTCTGCATAAAGCTTGCTCTTTTCCCAACAGTTGCCTGAGTGCTGGGATTAGAGTACAGAGGCTACAGAGAAGGTTGGGAGTTGTTGGAGAGGATGGGCCCTTTATTTTTGTCTCTAGCAACAGGCCCGTACCTCAGGAGGGCTCACAGCTTACTCATCCTCTATGGTAAGAACATAAGAAAGAGCCTGATGGATCAGACCAGAGTCCATCTAGTCCAGCACTCTGCTACTCACAGTGGCCCACCAGATACCTTTGGGAGCTCACATGCAGGATGTGAAAGCAATGGCATTCTGCTGCTGCTCCTGAGAACCTGGTCTGCTAAGGCATTTACAATCTCAGATCAAGGAGGATCAAGATTGGTAGCCATACATCGACTTCTCCACCATAAATATGTCCAAGCCCCTTTTAAAGCATTCCAGGTTAGTGACCATCACCACCACCTGTGGCAGCATATTCCAAACACCAATCACGCGTGACGTGAAGACATTTTTCCTTTTATTAGTCCGAATTCTTCCCCCCAGCATTTTCAGTGTATGCCCCCTGGTTTTAGTATTGTGAGAAAGAGAGAAAAATTTCTCTCTGTCAACATTTTCTATCCCATGCATAATTTTATAGACTTCAATCATATCCCCCCTCAGACGTCTCCTCTCCAAACTAAAGAGTCCCAAACGCTGCAGCCTCTCTTCATAAGGAAGGAGATCCAATCCCTCAATCATCCTCGTTGCCCTTCTCTGTACTTTTTCTATCTCTTACCTGCCAGCTGCCAGCCCAACTGGGCAATAGCCATGCCCACTTTCCTGGAACGTGAGGTGGGTGTCACATTGGAGAAGTTCCCAGGCATAGAATTAAAAGAGGCAATAAGTTATGGCAACTAGTATAATCACATTATTGACTTCTGTTCTCCCGTACTAATTAATACAGTTGGTTGTACTAATATATTGTCGAAGGCTTTCATGGCCGGAATCACTTGGGTGCTGTGTGGTTTCCGGGCCGTATGGCCGTGTTCAGATCCTCTGAAGATGCCAGCCACAGATGCAGGCGAAACGTCAGGAGAGAATGCTGCTAGAACACGGCCATACAGCCTGGAAACCACACAGCACCCAAGGTTGTACTAATAGTTGCATAGTATAAATATTCCATTCAAGTGCAATTGCCTTTGAAATGCAATCGCCACAAGTTTTCTCAGCATGAAGATGACGAAAAAGAACACCAGGAAGCTGTAGTTCACTATCAGTACAATTTAAAAAAGAAATTACATAGAAAATTCTACTCAAATATATCCTAAGTTTTCTAATTTGTATTGTAATTATCAGCATTTGTACAACACTGTTCATATTTAGCCTGATGATAATCAATACATTATTTATATGCATTCACACAGCCTGAATGCATATTGCCCCATATTGCCCAATCTAGTCCCTCTGGTCCTCAGAGGAGAACCTCCTGGTTATCCCTGGCCCAAAAAATATCTGGCCAGCCTTGACCAGGGCCAGGGTCTATTCTGTCCTGGCCCCCACCTGGTGGAACATGCTACCGAGCAAGATCAGGGCCCTGCGGGACTTGAGTTGTTTCTGCAGTGCCTGCAAGATGGAGCTATTCCACCGGGCTTTTTCTGGAGGCCAGCCAGGCTAAAACCTACTTTTACTGGCCTCCCAGGGACTCTTTAGGGTTTTTCAGACACCATCTTGGTTATTTTAAGCTGTTTATATTGTACTAGTTGTTTTTATAGTTTTTGAGGATATTTATTGTTGTTTTTGTTAAGTGTTGTTTTATGGAGTTGTATTGCTGCCCTGAGCCCCTCGGGGATGAGAGGAGTAAAAATTCAAAAATAAATAAAAATAAAATAAAAATATGTAGCAAACCCACCAAATAGTAGATCAGTTTCTATTTATCGTAAAGTCTCTGACTTTATGTGATTGCTGCTACTCGGACTGCAGTCTAGTTCGATATAACAATATTTTAATACTCAAACTTCCTTTATGTCCTTAAATGCTATGCCTGAGTAATTCCACAACTTCAAAGACTGGTTGCCTGATCCTAGTAAGGTGTCTATATCCGTTTGTCTAACTTTGCAAAGGATCGGACTGATTTCCCGTTCCCAAAATGTCTGCAGTATCCTGTCCAATTGTTCGCATCAAAAGAGAGCAGGAGAAACTTTTTGTAATATGTGTGAGCATCTATTAAATGAGATACTCAATGGAGAGGCGTGCATATTTCTCTTAATAAACATGAACTAGATGGGGATCTCTTTTCCAAACCGAGAGCATTTGCACGGACGCTTTACACTACAGGACAGGAAATTGAGTTTTTCTCTCTGGGAAGCGAGGGATTACGGCAGGAGAGCCGATCGAATCGCTTGCGTTACATAGGCTTGAGCTATGGTTTCGTTTGGTATCCTGACAAGAGGGGACTCAACGCTTTAGAATTTTAAAAGAGCATATTTCTCCTACTTGGGGAGTGAAGCTTTCTGTGGGTACCTGAAAAATCCATCGACACGTGTTTTCTGTCTGACTTGCTTTTTTGGAACTGGTGAATATGTAAACGGGCACGCAACGTGTTGACGAGGAGGGGACACTGATAAGCGGTGGTAAAGGAAGCAGAAGGTTAATATTATTTCCCTACCTTCAAAGAAAGGGGAGAACAAACTTTCGCTGTAGCAGCTGGAAACAGGTTATATGTTCATATTACTAAAACATAAGCAGTTATTGGCAAATAAAATATATTTGAGCTGTGAACGTTTTGGAAGACCTGAAATTAGCAGTTAGGTCCTGTACAGTTAGGGATGTCTACTCCAGGCATGGATTTAACTGCCCCTGGCTATATAGGTGGTGAAAATAGATCTAAATAATAGTCCACAGCCTCCCTACCCTGACATTATCCCTTCCCAGCTCAGGTAGCCAAATGCCCAGACATCACCTGAGCCGCATTGCCAAAGTATATAGCTGGGATATTTTGGAGTTGTAACTGGAGGAAGGTTGCATCTGCTTAACTCAGTAGCATAGTGGATTTTACCCAAATAAATGGTTGTTATTTAGGAGATATAATCCATAAATGCATATTAATTTAATATTTTCCCATTCTTTCAGACTACCCGAAAATGTTACACCTTCTCAACCGATATTATTTCCAAGGTTCTTCCAAGGTAAAGTTCTTCTAAAGTTTGACTTTGAAGAGTACCTTTTGTTTCTAAACAAAAATGTCTGATTATTTACAAAGCAAAAGCCACAATCTGTCACAACTGGTACTTTCTTTGTTGTACAGTTCTTGCCAGGCTAAAAAATATTTGGATACATGTACATGCCCCCCCCCCCCCCGCATAATGGTTTTTCATACACTGCAGGAGCTCTAACTATATTCTATATTTTTGTTCCACTCTTACTCTGAAGAACTGAGGATGATGTACATGGTAGTCTCAAACAACAGGACTGGAATTTTGTCATTGTAGAGAATTAAATTGTATGGGTGCTGTGTGGTTTCTGGGCTGTATGGCCGTGTTCTAGCAGCATTCTCTCCTGACGTTTCGCCTGCATCTGTGGCTGGCATCTTCAGAGGATCCTCTGAAGATGCCAGCCACAGATGCAGGCGAAACGTCAGGAGAGAATGCTGCTAGAACACGGCCATACAGCCCGGAAACCACACAGCACCCAAGTGATTCCGGCCGTGAAAGCCTTCGACAATAAATTAAATTGTACTTTATTCCCATCAGGTAATATACTGAAGCACAGCAAGGACAGTTTTGCTTTGACCTATTTTGTTCCCTCTTTATTGTGGTAATTTGAACACAAATGATGGAAAACGAAAATATAAATGGCTGGTAGATTATTGGTTCAATAATATCACTCACAGCTAGAAGATGATGGCATATGACAGTGTACTGTTAATGATGATGTTCTGCAATTTAGCAAAACTATAAGGTGGTATAAGGTGTTCCGTAGGACCAACTGGACCATTATATTGCCCAGGAAACCAAAGGGTTCTGAGACAAACAAGTTTACAGTACAACCGGAAATCCTACCAATTTTTAGCAATCACCCCTCCCTTTTTTAGGCCATGATTTGCTGCTGTTTGAAATTGGAACTGCATTGTCAGGCCACATTACAGCCTATTGAATGCTTTAGAACACAGATGTTTGTTATATTTAAGTCCCTACATCACAATGGGTTAATACTGGGAGTAGACTCTAACTATGATTTGTAGTACATTTGGCATAGAGCCAGCTCTTAAGTGTATCTAAGGTGTAAGTTAAAATTCCCAGTGGAAAAACTGTGACAAAAAAAAAGGATTTGTCTCATTGGTTCTAAAAATTTTGCTTGATTAATGTTTCTGAGATTGTTGAAAGCCCTTCTGTTCAGGGCTGATTCTTTTCACTGAAGCCACTGCATGAAAGTGGATATGATCATATCATAGATCACTGTGGCCAGGTCACGATGAATGGGATATGGATCCATTCATTGGATGGGAGACCACTACAAACCAGGGGAAGGAGCAGGATATGAATGAAGTTTTTGAAAAATTACTACCGAGACATAAAATACAGGCTTCATTCTTTTGAACTATTTTGGTCTTCCCTGAATGCATAACAGAAAAAATTATAAATCTTAATGTGGGATTGTGCTTCTTTCCAGATAATTCAAAGACTGCAGCAAAAACCTTTACCTGTTTGCAATGGCAACTCATCCTGTAACCACGCCTCTCCAATACTGAAAGGGGCATATATGAGCAAATGAAAGTTACAATCTAATAACTTAATAGTGCAGGAGTCCCTGTCCCAGCATTACTGTCTTACAATGTGAAGAATGTTCAGGCATTAATCAACTATTGCAGATGCTCAAATCATCTCCTAGACAGCAGTCTGCATCCTATCGGCCACAAGCCAAATGTAGCTCTTCAAAAAATGTGATGCCAGAATAATCAGTATGTGAAGGGAATCGCAGACAAGATTTTTATGAGACCAAAGAGTCTCTGAGATACTCTTATGTCTTATGTAAAAGAAAGGTATAGAGATGTTGGAAATCAAAGTATAAACCATGCACAGATTCATGCCAGTGCCCTAAACTGATTGGGCAGGTTGATCCTCTATAATTATTCTTATGTGTACTACTTTCTAATAAATGACATACAATAACCAGTATTACAGTGGCAATAACTTTATGGATCATTAATCAATGTATCTGTCAGTAAAGGTGGATGAGTTCCTATGAAATTAATTTTCTTACACTGCTCTTTGTTGAATTTTGATGTACTTTAATTCTTTGACCATAAAAGGTTGCTTACTCCATCCTAAACTATCTCACTCAAAGTGATCATATCCAAGATCATGTAAAGTAACTTGTCATTTACGGTAAATCAGCGCAGCTTTGACTAATATTCATTACTAATGTGTTTTTGCAATTTTCATTCCAGATGGCATATCTTCAAATATTTCTGCAACCCAGGAGTAGGGCAGCCTGCTCTTTTATTCCTTTACAAGGAATTGTTACTGGCCTACCAAAACCACAGCTGTTCAGGCATACGTCTGCTGGCTTAATTAAGGCCCAGGGCTTCCATTCTTCCCGCTGCAACTGGAAGAAAAAGAAACCTCCAGAACCTGCACCCCGACAGCTGGGCTTGTTGCGATATGACATGGAGTCACTCAAGTTCTCTCCAAAGCCTGCCCTCTACTTGAGTGTGGCAGGATTAATTCCATTTGTTTCAATACCATTGCTAATGGCTATCCAGGAGACCTCCTACCCAGAGTTGGTATTTGCTCAAATTGCATATGGTGCCTCTATTGTGTCCTTCCTCGGTGGGATCAGATGGGGATTTGCTCTTCCAGAAGGCAGCCCGGCCAAACCTGATTGGATTAATTTAGCAAACAGCATTGTTCCTCCAGTACTAGCCTGGATTGCTCTGCTTTGCAAGGATTCATCAATGGAAGCCGGAATCCTAGTTATCATGGGACTAGGGATAGCCCTACATTATGACCTTGCCCTCCTTCCCACTTATCCCAGTTGGTTTAAAGCCTTGAGGGCAATTGTAACGTTAGTGGCTGTTGGTTCTCTGGTCGCCACATTATGTATTGTAAACATTTACCCAGAGAAGCATTTAGCTCCTGCTACAAATAAAGTGGAAGAGTGAAAATAAACTAATAGAAAATGCCATATCCCAAGATAACAATGTTTATAAGGCTGTGTAAGAACATACTGCTACCCCTTGTATGAAAATGTCTGTGACAGAAGACTAGCATGGTTGAATTCTGTTTGTGAGCTATACTCAAAGATCAGAAAACTGAGTGGGAGCATAGGTCCTAAAGGCTTAAGAGGAACTTTGGCAATATGAGTGAGCCACAATCTTGCCATGTTTCTGCTGAAACATGCAACATTTATGTATATTCTGCACACATAGATGAGTGAGCTTCTGCTGTGAGAGACAACTCTGTTCTTACTGTATGAAAATATACACAAGTAACTCTTTGCATGTTATTCCAGAAATGCAATTTGCTCAAACTTGCTTTTTGTCCACTTCCTCATAATGAACAATGCTGCTCTAAAATATGAATACATATTCTACAAGCTCTTCACTTGTTATGTTTTTTAAAGTAAAAAAAATGTATATATGCTCCTTTGTCAATGCAGATTAATTAATAAGAATCTTATGAATTGAATCTAGGAACACAGTAGTTCATTTTTAAGCCCAAAGGCCTCAGTTTGGAGTAAATATCATTGATTTTCATTAATGTGAAAAGACTAACCCTACTTAACAGGAATACCCATTCCTATCTTAGCAAGTAGGTGGTCAATACTGTTTAAAGTTTATTTATATGCATGTTCCTGCAGAAACCTTGCGGAGGTCGGGGAGGGTGGCTTATTTTAATATGACTACAGGTTCATAACCTTATATTTGAATTTTATTGTTTCACCAGTTCACGAGCCAAGTCTCATTCTTGGAGAAGAGGCAGTAAACACATTTAGCATTGTCTAAAGAAGAATCTTTCATTGGAGATGGGGTATTCGAACACAAACATAACTACCCTGAGGATTCTGGTGAAAGTGTCTAATTTCCAATTTCAGTGATCAAGCAAATGCCAGGGGGAAAACTTACAATATCCCTACATTTTTCTTAATGCCTCCTATCATGTACAGCTTCTAAACATGAAACTGCTGTTTAACTGTCAGGGCTGATAAACACATTAGTGGGAGGGATCTCTTAACTCCCAGCTATCTGAATCAGTAACTATCACAGCTGACATTAGTGAATTACATCATGGAGAAATGTTGTCTTGAATTTACAATTGCTCAACTTCAGTAAACAAGCCCAAAAATATACAGAAGAGTACATAAACATCTTGCTGCCTTGTGGCCAAGAATGTTGCCTTTTCAAGAAATTTCCTACAAATATATTGGGGGGGGGGGCATTCTATTGCATACATTGCTTGTACACTCCCAACAGAATAATTTTCCCAATAAATTGTTGCCAAAAACATACTAATCAAATGTGTGTGGTAGTGCAGGAAGCCAGAGAAGGAAGAAACAAAAACAAAAGAAATTCACCTTAAAACCCCCCATAGTTGAGAATAGAGATATGCCATTACGGTGTGTCTCTGTCGGTGGCTCTACAGATACACGGGGGCCGACCAGGCTCTGGAGGCTGGCTAATGTCAGCCCTGCCCCCCAGAATGCCCCCGGTCATGCCAATGAAGCATTTTGCACCAGCGGGCCTGGGTGACTAAGGATTCTTCAGAGTTGGACGCTGCTGAGTCATGGGGCACCTGGTCACCTGTGTAAGCTGTCCCTCCACCAGTGCATTTGCCCCTTTGCTAGCAGAATGGGCACTCATGCCGGTGCAGGGGCATGCCAGCTCCTGAGGGGAATTCCCCCACCTCACAGATTGGGCTGTCAGGCTGCAATCCTACGCACATTTATTGAAGCTTTAGTTACATTCTGGAGTTCTAGCTGTTGAAAAGAGATTCAGATTGTACAGTGGTAATTCTGAACATAGAGAGTCAGCATGACATAGTGGATAGAATGTCAGACTGCAAATCCTGGGAGACCTGGGTTTAAATCCTCACACATACTATGGAAACTTGCTGAGTGATCTTCAGCCCATCCCATAATTTCAGTCTGACTTATTTCACAGGGTGGTGGTTTTAAAAAAATAGGAGAGGGGAGAATATCTTAAACTGCATGGAGTTCCAGCTGAGGAGGAAAGCAGGATGTATATGCAATTGCACATTTACCTGAATCCAAATACAGTTAAAAGTAACAGGACTTACTGATGAATAGAGAATCACAGAGTTAGTGAATATTCCTAAGCATGAAGTTCCACTGAAAGTAGCAGATATGTTTTAAAGTCACAGTCAAAAACAAAAATTTACTGCAGAAGTAGGTTTCTGAAAAATAATGTTCTCAGTGGTTGATGACTAGAGCTTAGCTGAGCAGTTTATTACATTTTTAACTTGTTTTGTCCTTCAAAAGTTGATTTCAAACATTTACAGTTATTGGCAGTTTAAAATTCAAGTTCTATTCCTGTTATAAGATTTTCTTCACCATTTCTTCTGTGGCAAACATATGTTTACAAAGAAAAAAAGAGTAAGCTATATAAACACCAATGCCAGCATGTATAAGAGCCCACAAAGACTAAATAAATTCTTCACATTACAGCTACAGTAACTGAAGAAGAGTTGGTTTTTATATCCCACTTTTCTTTACTGTAAGGAGTCTCAAATGGCATACAACCACTTTTCCTCCCCCCCCCCCATAACAGGCACCTTGTGAGGCAGATGGGGCTGAGATAGTTCTGAGAGAACTGTGAGTGGCCCAAGATCACCCAGATTCATGCGGAAGTGTGAGAAATCAAACCCAGTTCTCCAGATTAGAATCCACCTACTCCTACCCACTACGCCATGCAGGGTCTCTACAGCATCTATATTTGTGTATGGATTCTTGCCTGCCACAATCCTTGGAGGTTTTCTAGTGTGCTGGACTTGGGATAAAGCATTCCTTATAGAGTCTCACTCTCTCAGCAGTTTAGCCCACATACCAATTTTTGTGCAGAGTTTTTCTTTTTTAAAATAAAAATTGTCATCCTCAAAAGACTGAGATTACATTACTCAGCTTCAAAATGAGTACCAGTGAAATCCACTGGCCTTTGAAAAAAACAGAAGGGACAATTTTTCTTTTTTTAAAAAAAGGTCTTTCAAAAAGTTTCTGGAGTGTGAAAAATTTGAGCAAACCCCATTGCTTAGGAACTTCCATTACGAAATGACCTGGTTAAATTATCATTAACTGCTACACTTCAAGCACTGTAAAATTCTAGTCATCCAAACTGGACCCTATTCTATGAAAAAGAGGAGGTTATTTAACTTGCGTCAAGTGCGAGCATCATCAAACGCTTTTATGGCTTTAGAATGATGCATGGATTATGCTTCAGATAGAAACCTTAAGTCTTCAGCAGGCACTGTAGTCACTGGAATGAGCACAACTGAAGTCTCCTCCATCTCTAGACAACAGTCTTCTTTCTTAGTGCCCAAATCCTTTTCACAGAATACTTAATGTCCACTCCCCAATCCCTGCTGATTTTTTTTACAAGGATTGTCTTCTTCAAAGCACTGCTACACCTCCTTCACAGCGGCTGGTGATCATGTTAGCGATTTCAGTCCAAGTATCCATGTGTGGATTATAAACTTCAACAGAGTCTGAAGTTACTGGGGCAGCAGAATCAAAACTAGCAGTCCTGCCTCCCGTGGCGTACAGGAGGCCATTTACAGCAGCAACACACACACCAGCTCTTGGAGCCTTCATTGAAGCAACTTCCACCCATTTCTCCTGAAAAAAAAAAACATTTTAAAAATTGTTATCTATGTAAAATTTTTGTTCCACAAAGCTGTAGGTGAAGAATTTATTTCAACTGTGAACTCTGGGTAAAACATACAAACAGAACGATGGGAGAATATGTGATTAAAAAGTCTCAAAGTTCTAGTCTTAAATTCTAATCTTGAAGAGAACTTTATAAAATGAATGGTACTTACAACCAGAGAAATTGGCAAAAATGTATAAAAATGTTTCAAATCAGTGTCGGAAATGTGAACATCATGAAGGCTCATTTCATTATCTATGATGGACTTGTAAGGAAACTAAAAATTTCTGGACACAAATGTATGCAGTAATCCAGAAGATTTTAAAGACTGATATACAAATGAAACCAGAAGTGTATCTTTTGGGGTTTAGACATTTTTTTTTCCTGTTGGTCCAGTGAGATAAGCAAATTATAACTGGAGGAAGCACATCTGGAATATTATATGCACAAAAATGGAAAACTTCATCCATACCTACAACTAAAGATTGGCTCGTGAAATTATTGGAACTGGCAGAGATGGTAAAACTTACACCTTTGATTAGAGAAAAGACCTTATCTAAATTCACAGATAATTGGAAACCCTTTTTGTGCAAAATTGAAATAAATGAATTGATGATTTGTGGTTTTGATGAGTAGAAGATCAAAGAAAAGGATTTAAGAGGAAAAGTGTGAATTGTTTTAAGGATATTAATGAAGAGTTAATTTCTATTTTGACTGTAAGTAAGCAAGTGGTAAACATTTGTGTGACTATATTTGGTGCAGAGGAAATTGGGAGCCATTTTGTGTGTTTTTTCTTTTTTTTGTAATGTGACTTTCTTTTTGTCTTTAGGATATTGGTTTCTTTATGTCATTTAATAAGTCTTAATAAAATGTTTAAAAATGTTATTTATGAAATACATTCTAATTCAGAAAAGCATTCTAACTATTTAATATTAAATGAATTGATACAAGGTGTTACACAAAAATGGTTTTGCCAAATTGGCCATCTTAAGGGTGAAATGGAAGGGGGGAGGTGACCTAACCAACATGTTTGATTAAATATAAAAGCAATGACCCAGTAAAAGATTGAAATGGAGTGCAAAATATGTGTTTGTATATTGATACAATTTAAATTAAAAATCTAAAAAAATCAAAGCCCAACAGAGACTCAGATGTGGTCTTTTCTGTTACTCTGAGCTCTGAACAGCTGAGTGACTGAGCCACTTTTGGAGGGCATTGGTTTGCTAGCTGATGCTGCAGCTAGGAAGCCATTTGTCTTGACACCTGGGGGCCAGAGGAAAAGCTTCCAGAGGCCAGATGTGCTTCCCCCAGCCACAACTTGCCAACCTCTCTAGCAACCACCTCATATACACTTTATAATTGTCCTAACAAAAGTCACTGGACCAACAGAAAGGAGAAAAAGAGGCTGATATTAATGTCTACGGTCACAAGAATGCTCAAATCACCTCTCACCACCTCCATTCTACTGAACAGGTCTAGACATGTCCGAGAGTCAAGACCAGGGGTCCCCAAACTTTTTAAACAGGGGGCCAGTTCACGCATGGCCAGAGCCCAGCCGGGGGCCGGACCAAGTGCCGCCCGCGGGGGGGGGGGCGCCATCCATCCGCCCTCGACCCGCCCCTGGCCGAGCCCCCCACCCCCGCGGTCCCCTTCCAATCCGGCCCTGAAGCTCCGCCGCCTTTCTCTCTCCCCCCCTTGCTGCATTGGTACGGTCCCCTCCGGCCGCTTGGAATGAGCAGCGAGTCGCCCGTGCTTAATGCTGTTTGTAAACCTGGGGAAAAGGAGATAGAGTAGGGGGAGATCCGCTTTTGCCCAGCGGGCTGGATAAATGTCTTCCGGGGGCCTGATTTGGCCCCCGGGCCGTAGTTTGGGGACCCCTGGTCAAGACTAATGTAGTCCTTTCTCCTGTTTGGCGCTGAAAAGCAGAAAAGGCTTTCCTGAGAAGGCTGGTGACTAGAATTGCCCAGTGTAAGACATGTAAAACACTTGAAACAGAAGGCAGCCCTGCTGTGATCCACACGAATACTACGCCAATGCATTACAACTTCCTAGGCCTCTGGGTGAGGCTTGAATTGTAATGAAAGGCCAACAACCAGATAAAGAACTGTCAGCTGTGATATCAAACAATATAATGAACAATGACTAGTTTGAGCCTTTAATGAAGATGTGATATATTTCTTTCACTACACCATGGCAATAACATTCATCAGTTACCATATTTTAATTCTGTAGCAGTATGAAGATAAAAAGTATTCTGACCATTGTTATCCTGTTTCCCCGAAAGTAAGCCCTAGCATGATTTTTTGAGGATACTTGGAAATATAAGCCCTACTCCAAAAATAAGCCCTAGATACAGATTCCCTGGTGCAGCTGATCTGGTCACGTGGGGGTGCAAAATCATGGAAAAAATAAAGACACCCCCAGAAAATAAGCCCTAACGCATCTTTTGGAGTAAAAATTAATACTCTGTCTTATTTTTGGGGAAACACGGTGGCTTCTGTCAGGTTTCTGTGGCATGAAATGCATGAATTGGAGTGAGAAGGTAGTAGGTTTACAAATATGCCCAACTCAAGTCGGAGACTATGCAAATGAACATACTATAATCTGATTTGTGGGAATTCAACACTACCTCTTCAAAGGAGTATTTCTCAACAGTTGGGAGTGCATCTTGAGTCTCATTCCATCCTCCAATGGCATAAATACAGTCGTTCAAAGAAGCCACACCCAGGTATGCCCTTCTGGTACTCATTGCAGGAAGTGCAGCCCAGCACTTAGAAATTGGATCGTAGACTTCCACAGAACACAGTTCTATTCCTTCATTGCCAATGCCTCCAACAACATAAATTAAACCTGGAACCAAACAGTTTCTATTAAATCCATGCAACCTGAATGTTGACTATAAAGGGGACTTACAGGAAACAGGTCCTGCTAATGATCCAATCTACGGCCCAGTTACTTCAGATAATTTCAGGGACCTTTATTAATAGGACAGTTTATGAATCACAGTTGAAGGGAGTTCCTTCGTTAGGATGATACCGCCCAGGAAAATAGCAAAAATATTTTCCTGTTAAGTTACCTGACTACACTGGCTCCAGGTCAAGATGCAGAGACCAGTGTAGCCCAGAAGTTCCTATGACCCACAAATGTGATTTTATTGATGTTCCCAAACAGGTTTTGTCCCCTGATCTGCTCTGTTAAATACGTATTATGCTTTTTGTACTAAGTCTAGTATGCCCAGCTTAAGTTTAGCCTTGGTTAAGTTAAGCAAAATGTCATTTTAGGTAAACTGTATTGGGAAAATGTAATGGCTTAGAATGGTGAATATTAGAGGCACAAGGAAGTTGGCTCTGGAATTCAGTTCGAGCCAGCCCCCAGCCCACTTCCCAGCTGAAACAAAGACCCTCTTTGGTTTTGCAAATCGAGTTTGATGACAGCGCCCAGAGGTCCCAGCAGTTGGAGAACGTGTCGGGATCGTCATTGGACTGTTTAAACTCTCTTTTGTTACTGGACTGAGGTGCGGGAGCCTCAGATCATAACTTAAGGAAACAGCCATCTGATAAAGTAGATAACTGGGTGCAGTAGCGAGCCCACCCAGATTCTCTGAATGGACCTTCTCCGCTCTCCTTTCAGCACCATTGCGAAGTCTCGGGGGAAGATGCTTGACAGCGGGATTTCGTGATCCCATTCACAAAAGTTGAAATTGTATCTGTCTTTTGTATTGATGTTTCTTTATTGGTGTTCGGTAGGGGACCTACCCCCTACCTGCCCCCTTTACCTGCCCCTTTGCTCTCTTTGATGTTGGTGTATAAAAGTTCTTGCGCTTGGTTACGAGAGTGCGATTCTCCTGCACGAGCTGTCACCATCGCTTCCGAATAAAATACTCTGCCTTGAAGAAACACCGGCTTCCTGCGCCTCACTATGTTGCTGAGCTGAAATCACTTATTGTTACCCGAGAAACAGTGGTAACAAGGATTCATTTTCTGTTTGCATATTGTCTTTCAAGACTGCACTCTGGGAGGATACCAGGCTTTCTGAGCACTCTAAACACAATATTTTGAGCTAGAAAAATACTTGCCCTAACAATGCATTCAGTACTATTGCAATTGATGGGTGGAACATAATGGTATAATCGTTCTGAGCTTCTGCTGGATGCTGTTTGTGGCCCTGGCTGCCCACACTATCTTTCAATTTGTATTCCTGGTCCCAAAACATTATTCATTGAATAACTTACGCTGTATGATTACATTTTCCCCCTTTACTCTATATAATTCATCTTCAGCCTCAGTGAGAAAGGCAGGCTATAAATAAGATACACAAACAGACAATTAAATAGCAATGAGCAACTCCTTCCCACCTTCCCACCATTTTGAAAACTTACTGTTTCTTTTTTAAAAGTTCATCTCAGAAACAATTCAGTGATTTTTAAAAATTATTTGTCTTCTTCCTCTTGCCTGCAATGCAAATTCTGCACTATAGTCACTTGACCCACAATAGTCACTTGACACCCTACCAAGAGGTGACATCACCTTAATCCTAACCATCCCTTTGCCCTGGAGGGATGGAGACGCAGTACCTTACTTAGCAGTATAGACACACCATTGCCTTCATAGATAATTTTAAAGCCCTCAGTCAATTTGTGTAAAGCTGTTAGAGAATAGGTATAATCCAGTGGCACAGAGCACAGTAAGAACATATAGGGATATAGATGGTACAGTTTGAAGAAGTATCTGGCTAGAAGAAAACTATGATATATGCTCTACAACTGGTGAGGGACTAAGATCTAGGAAATAACTTGTTAGGATCTCCAAACCACAAAAGTGGAAAGGGTTCACATCAAAAGTAAACGAACTATTTGTCACACCTGCTCTCTATTACACTTTTTGACTGTCAGGGCTGTTCAACAGTGGAATTCATGGCCTTGGAGAGTTGTGGAGTCTCCTTCTTTGAATGTTTTTAAACAGAAGCTGAATGAACATATGTTGGGAGTGCTTTGATTGTGTGTTCCTGCATGGCGGGGGTTGGACTTGATGGCCCTTGGGGTCTCTTCCAACTCTATGACCCTATTCCTACATTTTTTGCTTTTTTGGCTTTAGCGTTGTAGTATTGGTGTTGAACATAACTGGATGCTCCTTCTTTCCTCCATTTATTCTTTCATGTGGGAATTCTCAACAAAAATGTAATAGAGAGCAGGTGTGACAAATAGATTATACTTATTCTCTGTTACAATAAACAGAAATTGGACTTTACACATATGCCACCACTGGGATAACTCACCTTGTAGTTCACAGCATCCAAAATTGTAACGAGGCACTGCCATGCGATCCACCACTTCCCAGTTATTCTCATCAGGATCAAAACGCTCAACTGAAGTGCCAATCTCTGCTCCAACCCAACCTCCTGCAACCAAAGGACGCAAAAAGACATGTAATACAACATGGAAGTTTTACACAGCACAGTTTTTTTAAATACACGTAAATACACATAAATGCATCAAGATACTATCAATGGCTTTCATAGCTGGAACTGACTAGTTGTTATGGGTTTTCCAGGATGTATGGCTATAGTTGGTAGTTTTTGCTCCTAATGTTTCACTCGCACCTATGTCATGGTACGCCTCTAAAGACAACAGCCACAGATGTGGCTGAAACATTAGGAGCAAAAGCTATCAATCCATCGTCACACACAAAAGCCAATGCAACAAGAGTTAAATTACAGGACCATGCTTACAAAGTTATATTCTAGACAATTCCTTTGTTTTCTACAGACATTGTTCTTAAAAATCTCAAGATTCAAAGTTCTTTGGAAGTGGGTAAAAAAGGTGCATGGCTTACACATCAAAGTTCTTCCACAACAGTCACTGAGACAAACCACCATCATCCATTTCCCCACAAGATCCGGTTTTATGGACTGAGAAATGTCATTTCGCAGACTTAATTCCTTAATAAATCATGCAATGAGTAGGCAAGTTGCAGGTTAGGGAGTACTTTGCTTTCAGCTACTTTATCAGCATGTATTCATGGTTGAACATTTTGAAGTCTTAATGCAGGAAAACCTCTGTATTTGATTTTTGCTAAAAACAATATTCTGCTAGAAAAGCTAATTGTTAGTTACTGCTGATATATGCTGGCGTTATTTCTGTTCCCATTGGTATACAATGCTAATGAAGTACTGCTCTGAGTTTAAGGATTGGCTGATCAATGAAAAGACTTGCCAAAAGCATAAATGGCTCCATAACAGGCACACACTCCTAATCCACAGCGAGGATGGTTCATAGATGCTATAGCTGCCCACTGCTTCGTAACAGGATCATAGCGTTCAGTACAGTCAAAAATCATAGAATCTTTTTCACCTTAGGAGAGAGGCAAAACACAAAGGAGTTAAGAATCTGATGTAAATAAGGTGGTGTTCACCCAAAGTCCATCCACTTGAAAGACTTAATACAAGTTACAAAATTACCACTCCATTGGTCAGGTCAAACAAAGGTTCTCTCCATGCCAAGAGTCTGAACCTCTAACCAGCTTTTAGTAATTTTCTACTAAAAACAAACTAAGGGACACAGTAAATCACAGCTATATGTGTGATGCTGGAAATAAAAATTCTCCAATAAACATAAATTATGCTCATCAGGCCATCCTGGACATATATGCAATAGTTACATTTGTGGAGAATACAAAACATCAGGAAGAACTGAAGGGCTAAATGGTAAAAGGAAAAAGAGAAAGTATGCACAAGACACAGTCCTGGCAGAATGACGGTACTAGGAATCACGGGAAAGGGCAAGAAGCCCATAACTTCCCGGACCACTCATAACTGCAATAACAAGGGATGGAGACTTGTTTAACTTTTTAAATGAGAAAGCTTATATTTGCTCCAACATCTGTCCTGTGACACCATCTTGCTCTGCCTATGGTCTGATGCTATTTAGGCCTGGTCTGCTGAGTGGACATGGAAGGCCTTCTTTTATTGGCTGGACTAGATATTCTTTAATGTTTTCTATCTCTGTAACTACATGGACCAGCCACAGAATAAGAGTCAGAATAGTATAGTGGTTAAAGCACTGGATTGGGATCTGTGAAACCCCAGTTCTCAATGCTCAGGTGAAGAAAAACTTCAAAAAAAAAGGATATGGACATTAAAAGGAATGAGTGCTAAGCATTTCTGAATGTCACAAAAATACAGATGCAAACTATGTAAGCAGTAAATATAAATGTTGCAATTCTTTTAACTGCAACTCAACCCCAGTAGTTACCATTTGATTTATAAATGAAATTTTAAGTAGTTTTTGTCTTGTAAATCTTATGGTCCAGTAAGTAATGCATCACGAGAATGTTACTGGAAGTGGATGTGTTTTGTAAAGAATGCATTTCAAACTAATAGAGAGTACAAAAACTTCTGCATTAGTAAACTTCAGAAGCCCAGAAAAACAAATTACAAATCAAATCCTTTACTCTTCTCTGCATTTTCCCCCCCACTACATACCAAATATAGTTTTTACTGCTGGCAGAAATTTTACCACATCCATAGCCAGGGCAGCTGAGATAAAGGACAGCTCCATCCTGGATGCGGCCTACGATGTCTGATGTACCAAGTGACAAAGGAAAGAAAACTATACAAAGGCAAGGAAACCATACAAAACCTGCTGAAAATGATTACTGAATCTCAACACTAAATCATGTTTTAGCACCAATATCACAGGGAACAAGAAAATGATTTGAAGCAGAAGAAGAAGAAGAGTTTGGATTTATATCCCCCCTTTCTCTCCTGCAGGAGACTCAAAGGGGTTTACAATCTCCTTGCCCTTCCCCCGTCACAACAAACACACTGTGAGGTAGGTGGGGCTGAGAGAGCTCCGAGAAGCTGTGACTAGCCCAAGGTCACCCAGCTGGCGTGTGTGTACAGTGTACAGGCTAATCTGAATTCCCCAGATAAGCCTCCACAGCTCAGGCGGCAGAGCTGGGAATCAAACCCGGTTCCTCCAGATTAGATACACGAGCTCTTAACCTCCTACGCCACCAATATTTGCCTGGTCAAACACAAAGTTTTAGCAAGTTTCTTAATTATGTATATGTCCATGTAAATATGCATGCACGAGACAGACAGATGTAATAATACACAGGCTTCAGGAGGGTGAAAACACATGGTACAAGTTTCTTCCTCCACTTCTCACTATGAAAGGAGAAAGACATTTCACAGCCCTCCTCCAGAAATAGAGGCAGATAATGAAGGACAAAACACTGAAAAAAGCTGAGAAGGCATGGCCCATTTTTTATTATTATTCTGGATGACCAGATGTGTTGTTGGGAAACTGTTTCATTGTGTTTGTCTATGAATTTTTGTAAGCAAACACACATCTCTCCCCAAGACAGTGGGCTTGTGCCTGCATGGTGCTGGGGTGTCCAGTCTCACCCTAGCAGCCCCAACTGCTCACAGATACTCTGTCTGCCAAACTCTGGACATCACTGCATCTTTGATGTACTCCAGTTTTAGACACAACATGATATATCTGCCTATGGCTGAGTTCTTACATTTAATGAAAAGGCTGATGGACACATAGTAAAGAATCATATATTGTCCCTACCCCTCCAGGGATTTTTCACTCTTACCTCCTATAGCGTAGACCATTCCTCCTACTACGACAACTCCCAGCCCACTGCGAGCCTGGTGTAAGGAAGACACAGTAGTCCAGTACTGACTGAAAGTGTCAAAACGCTCTACACAACTGAGGGCTCTGCTGTCACTCCAACGGCCTCCCTGCAGACGAGTATATCCCCCTATTAAAGAAGCAGACACAGTGTAAATGCCTTTCAGGGTTCTATTCAGCATTTCTTGTGCTTTAACTTGATTATCTTCATTTGAATGTACATATGCACTTCACCTCTGTGTCGCTTACTGGATTTATCAGCAGCCTCTGACACTATGGGCCATGCTCCCTCGTTCAGGGATTCAGAGACAGAAATGTGATGGTCTTAAATCGTTACTTATGGATTGGTCTTAGAAAGTTGTTGTTGGAGACTAATTGTCATCAGTGTGGGACTTGTCCTGGATGGTTCCACAAAGTTTCGTCTTATCCCCCATGCTATTTAATCTCTATGTAAAGCACTTAGGAGAAATCATTCATGGTTTTGAAGCAAGCTGCTATCGACATACTGACAACACCCACCTGTACATTTCTTTATCCAAATTGCCCAGGATTGCTGCAGAGGTCCTGAGCTACTCCCTGACTCTTGTGGTTAAATGGCTAAACTGAAACTGAATCAGGACAAGACAGAAGTGATGCTGGTTGGGAAGGCTGATGTTTTGAAGGACATTTGACAGGATTCAACTGACCATCACTGATTCAGTTAAGAGCCTAAGAACTGATGCAGCTGCAAACCCTGCCACTCTCCTCCATTTTCATTTAGACCATAAGATGGCACCTTACCTTGACTCAATCAGTCTGGCCATGTGGATCCATCATGCAGTAATCTCAAGGTTTGGCTACTGTATTGGAAACTCCAACAAGAACAGAATGCCACAGCTCACTTATTATTGAGAGCTTGGGAGAGTATATATGTTATGCTTACTCTCTAGGTGCTCCATGGGCTATTGAGCAACTAACTGGGTTCAACTCAAGAAACTAGTTATCACCTACAAAGCCCTCCAATTTGGACCCACTTATCTGCAAGACCATCTCTCCTGCTATGCTCACTGAACAGCTTCACTCATCTGAGCAAATTCCTCAGAAGGTGCCTCCTTGCAAATGGGTTAAACCAACAGCAGCCCTTATCCAAACTTTCTCTATTGTGCCTTGTGAAACAGCCTGCCTGAGGAGGTCAGAAAGGCTCCTATGAATCTTCTGACAGTCTGCAAATGATGTAAAATAGGATTGTTCAGGAGGGCATTTTCACAAAGAAAACAGAGCTATGGTATAACAGAATGGTTCAAAATTGTATTTTCATAAAGATATACTGCTTACTGTATGTATTATCTTGCTTTGGTTGCCTTTCTTCTATTTTGGCAAACCATTTTCCGCAGTGTTTATGGTATGTCATGTCTTAAGACTGGTCTTGTGCATGTGTGTGTATGTTCACATTCACTGTCTTCTAATTTTGTAATTCTAGTCCTGTTGCATTGCCTGTTGGATGTCTTATTCTGACTGGCTGCACTGTTTTTATATTTTGGGAACTGTTTTGATTATCAGAGAGAAAGGCAGGCTATGAATAAAGTAATAAAATAAATAAATACAGTTTTTCAGGCTTTGAAGAAATCCAAAACGCTAAACAAGGAGACTGGACCTTACCTACGGCATAAAGATACTTCCTGGCTTTCCTCCGAGGACGAGACTTGGATGGCTGCAGGAAACTGCTCACCTTGTTCTCTTTGAGAGACTTAGACACTTCACAGTATTCTTTTAACAGAGTTTGAAGAGCCACTCGAAGACTGAAATCAGGAACCCCTAGAGAGTGCAAAACAACTGAACTATTAGTAACAGCCACTCCATTAAAAAGTTGTGCATGCGTGTCGTTTCGAGTAATGAAATTAAACTTCCCCATCCCACAAGTTCAAAAGCGGTAACAATAATAATATAAAAAATTCATACACATCATTTCCCCCTCCGTGCTGAACCCCAATGATTACTTATTTCCTTCATACCCCAACTTTATTTCCAAAAGGGACACAAAGCAATTTACATTGTTCTCCTAACAATCCTGTAAGGTAGGCTCGGAAGAGACTGGCCGACTTGCCCAAGTTCACCCAGCAAACTTCCAAGGCACAATGGTGATTTGAATTTGGGTCTCCCAGAACCTAGTTCAACATTCTAATCATTGTATTGTCAAAGGCTTTCACGGCCAGATTCAACTGGTTGTGGTGGGTTTTCCGGGCTGTGTGGCTGTGGTCTGGCTGTGGCCACAGTGTGTAACAGACTTCCCTCTGTGATACACCTCTGAAGATGCCAACCACAGATGCAGGCGAAACGTTAGGAACAAGATCCACCAGACCACGACCACACAGCCCAGAAAACCCACCACAACCATTCTAATCATTATACAGACTCAAATTAAAACCTGCTGCATTCTTTCACACTCAGATTTTGATGAGTCTGCAGAGGAAAAAAGGTTTTCTAGATAGGCTTACAACATTGTAAAATCAATTATAAAATTAGTTAAACCCACAAATAAACATGTATAAAAACCAGCAATTAAGCCAGATTAACTAATACAGAGGCCTTATGTCAAACCAGATTAACTAACACAGAGGCCTTATGTCAAACCAGAGTTCCTTAATGCATAAGCCATGTTTGTTATCTATCAATGTTACCAATCAAGCCACTAATACTTCAAAGGGGCACCCCATTATTGTAGCAGCTACACTTCACAAACTCAATCCCCTAAACTTCTACTACAGTTCTACATGGAGAGTTACACCAGCCCACTGCAATCATGATGTGAAAGTACACAGTATTTAAATTTGCATACTGCTAACTCTTAGTTACCTTCTATGTACTTTAAAAGTCTTTGTGGAGGTAGTAAAGGAAATCTAACTGTATCCAGCACTTCTACCACATGTTTCTTTCTTCTTCCCAGATCCTTTAGGATCCATTGCATTGCTGCTATGAAAACCTGGTATTCATCTTCTATGCTCAGCTCCTCACTTCGTAAAATCTTAACAAGCTGGTCTTTTGTCAGTGCCAGGAATTCCTCTCCATTCTGGATTTCCAGGAAGTGGGCATGGATGTAATTCTCTGTGAATTCCATCAGATCATGACAGGCAATTTGCTCGGAGAATTGGAAGAGTCCAATGCAGTTTGTGGGGTCAATCTGTCCCTTTAGAAATTCACAGCAAAGGTTCACCACTTCAATGAGCTGGAACATGTCTGCCGCCACAATCAGCTCCTGAACATTATTCTCGCCAATGCTGACTAGGCCTGGGTGCACAACAAGGCAGACCATTTTTCAGACAATATAAAATCTTGTTAACTTATGGTTTCCCCACATAAACCAGTAATATCTCATGTGGCACGATTGTTATGTTACTAATATCTTAGAGGGGAATCAGCACACATTAAAATAATTAACTAATTAGACAAGGCAAAAGCATTTACACTTCCCTCTTTTTCTTATATACACAGAACTCCCTGCCCATAGAAAAAATGGCATGAAAAGAGAAGCTTAGGCTAGAACCCTTCTTCCAAATCCGCTTCCTTTCTAGACATGAGACTCTTTAAAGTCATGCGAGACCCCACTTGTATTCCCTAGTACAGTACAGAGAAGAGTCTTGTCTTTGCATTTGCTTTTTGTGAGACACAGATCTGTTATCTGCTGCACAGGAGAAAGAATGCCACATTCTCTGAAACAATGGCTTCTTGCATTATTTTAACAAGGAAGTAAGAAAAACCAGGGTTCCTTTGATGAGAGTCCCACTGACAACATGTATGTTTAAGTCTTAATCCTTAACATCACCCTCAGTACAGAGGCAGATGTGCAGAAACAACAGATGGTCTCCAACTGCTGTCGACACAGGTAACTCTTTTGTTTACCTAATGATGGGATTGCCTGTAAAATAGTTAATATTAAGTGAACTAAAATATTTGGACAGAGGAAAATGGACTACTAAGGCATTGCCATAAAGAATAACAAGAGATAATGTTGTACAAATTAGTCTACCTGTGTAAATGAAGTCCAACAGGATCTGAAAGATGTCAGCATCCACTCCTAGGATCGGCACAACATCCTTCGAGGACTCTTTCATCCCTCCAGCAAACAGAGCAGCAAAGTAAGGGCTGCTTGCAGCCAGGACAAGTCGATGGACCTTAAATTCTTCATCACCAATCTGGAGCTGCACGTCACAGAAGTGGTGTCCACATCTCATTTTATTAATCTGGGCCAGTATAAGATGAGCATGTCTGTCTGCCAAAAAGGGGGACTCACTTGTGCTGGGATAAGCCATGCAAGCCATGATGCGGTCAGAGAGAAAGCAACTGACTGATCCCCATCTTTATCCACCAGCAACCTCAGAAGAGAAAGGAAAAATCTGAAAATGACAGTTCTAATTATCAAGACATCGCTTTGGTATAACTTTAGTTTAAAAGAAAAACTACCTAACTCAGATACCATTCCAGGAACAGTAGTAGCAACATGGTCTCAAATCATATTTCATAAGCCTTTAGAACGTCATCCACCTTGAAGCTTGCCTGGCAGAAACTTGTCCTAGGCCCGGGCTTGCTCCTGGGAAACCATTCTCAAGATTGCAGCCTTAGGCAACAGGATGGCATGCAAGGGAGGGGAGGGGAGGGGGCCTGGCATCTGGACATGGCCCACCCACCCCTAGCGGAGGGAGGGGTAGGAGTGAGGGTGGCATGCAAGGGAGGGGAGGGGTGGTGGTGGTAAAAAAACCATCTCTTTTTACCTGGGCTTTTAACTGAGGGGTTCCATCTTTTATAGCTGTTTTGGATTTTGTTTTAGTATGCTGGACATTGTTTTATGTCAATGACTGATTTATTATTGATAACTTTAAATGCTGCTGTTTTATTATTTTATTGTATTGTGTTTATTTTGAATTGATTCAGGTTGCCTGCTCGATAACAGATGTAGCTGACAGGGACAAAAGACAAATGGTAGCAGTAGGCATGGTGTTAATGTGGCTAACAGTAGTCATATTCACAGTAAGTCACCTAGTGCCCTTTAAACATTTTACTTCATACTGGAGAAGTGCCCCTTTTCATATATAGCACCTCCACTAATGGAAGTAAGTTTTTCAGATAAAATCAGACCCACAGATTTCAAAATTATTTATGTTCAAACAACGTCAGTGTAGGGTTGAGACCCTAATAGTACAAAACATATGTCAGACACAACACAAACTATATCTGTAATTGATGCTTAAGTTCTAGGAAGATACTGGAATTTCATTACCTCAAGACCAATCTACAGAAAGACACCACAAATGGAGGAGGCAGATAAATGCTGGCTGGACTCCAGAAGTACGCAGCCCATACTGCAAGCCCAATTCTATGTTATAAGATATCATTAACTATGGAAATAAAATAATGTTGAATTCATAAGTCATGCAATTGTGTTATGGACTAAGGTAGGGAAACGTGTTGTTAACAGGTTTTTACAGGGCCAGAAAAATTATGCTCAGGCCATGAGGGCAAATAATGGACATCCTATGATGTTCAACATGCCTACCAAATGGGAATAGCCGATGAACCAAGAAACCACGGGGGGATCACGAAGTGGTCGCTAACCATCGCTCGGGGAACTGCTCTTTTAAAAGGCGGGACCTCAGGCGGTCTTCAGTCTCCCTGAAAACCCACCCATCCCCTTCCAATTTGAAAATCCACAGCGTGAAATTACACAACATTAAGGGAAAACACTTTGCACATGCTTAAAAAACGTGCCTCTGTTTGCGTCGAAGGCGGCAGCATTCATTTGAGCCTCTGCATCTCGGTACAGTGGCTCAGCTGAAGCCATCCAGGGTTCCCCTTGGGCGAAGGAAAAGACGACCTTGCGGTTCTTCTTCGCATCCGTCTCCAAATATATTTGTCGCTACAGATCTCCAGCCTGGATTGTCACGGATTCCTGGACGCAAGAGAGAGGGCGACAGTATCGCCTTCCTCTCCCCACTCAGTAGCTGGACTCCACCATCCCCGGCGCCACATTTCCCGAAGCGGAGAGGCAACCATTCAACGCTCTTCTGCGCAATTCACATGGCGCATGTCGGGACCCAAGGTGGCGTTTGCGCAGTGCCGGATGTGCTGCACTGAACTCCTAAGGCTTGTTGTTGGAGTAAGCAGGTTCGCGGGATACCGGTTAACGTCGGGATTTCGTGGCGCTGCTTGGTTGTGGTTGTTTTTTTTTGGGGGGGGGGGCAGTTTCTTCTCCTCAGTGCCTAGCGTAGATCCTGCATCCCTGCTTTTTAACTAGGAAAGAGGAGCTCATCCATGGAATGGGGAAAGAAAGAAGAATTTAGAATTTTAGGAAATTGGCTGACGGGAGAGAAATTACAGTAAGGACTCTAGAACCCCCCCCCCCTAAAACACCCCCCACCTTTTTCTGGGATTCTTTCACATTCTGCCTGTGTCTTTAAGTGATGCTAATCAGTCAAGATTTAATCATTCTCAGCTGCCATGCCTGATCTCCACCATTCCCTTTTACCATTCCTTTATATACAAAGAAATAACTGAACAGGCTTCTAGGCCCCACCCCCCATTGATAGTCTCTGGGGCGGGGGACGTTCTGCACCTTGGAGCCCAAATGTAGCGGACCTGCTTTTTAAAAAAGGAGCAAATAGAGAAAAGCAGCTCACTGCACAATCTTTCTTCCTTGTGGATGCCTGGGGAGAAGAAGAGAGGACTGCCCCCAACCCATCTTGCACAACTTCTCTTTTCTTGCTACACATCAGAGTCATGCAGCCAGGGGACACAGGGGAAGCCTAATTACAATGTAAATGTTCATTTTACTAAAAGTTAAAAAATAATAGCAATATAAATTTTGAGATTTTTCAGCTGATCTATGTTATATATATCACTTCTGTACGATTTTTCTTTTCAAAATTGCCAAATCTGTAGTATGTAACTGCAAATACAGGAAGCGGCTCGTTGGTCTTGCCATAAAACTACAATGAAAAGGCACCAGGCAAAGGCAGCTAGGAATACAGCAAAGTGCTTTTCCCCATGACCCCCCCCCTTGTAAAAAAAAAAACCCTGTGGTTCCTTTAAAATTCAGCTTACTTTCCTTTTAGCCAAGTGGTGCTAGGGCCAACAAGAGGCTTGGGTCAGGGACAACTTAGGCCTGGAAGAGAACACACCCTTCCTGGCCCCAGCCTCTTGTTGGCCATGGCACTTCTCAGCTAACCTGGAAGGAAAGTAAGCTGAATTTTAAAAGAATGGCTCCTTTAAAATTCAGGTTATTTTCCTTCTAGCATCGTCCCCTCTCACTACGCCCATAAAGGCAGCTATCAATCTGCTGCATTGACAGGCATATCTTGAGCTAACCAATTATTGATGGCAGCATGATGTTCACTCTCACTCTCTCACCAAATTAACCGACACTAGCAAAAAACTGGCAATCTTCAGTCTTGCATTGGACAGGGCAGTGACACAGAAGGAGTGAAACTCCGAAGCGAGGGGAAAGCATTGGAGTTTCTCCTCATTCTCAAACTGCAGGGCTTCTGGGATATTTGGCACTACAAGTAGGATTACATCAGTACAGAAATCTCAGATTTGGAGGAAACTTACTCTCGCTGTGGGGCAGAGCACCAGTGAATAATCAGCCAGCTTTGTTTTTTCAGCTGTTTTCAAACTTCTGCAATCCAAACTCTACTGCTTGGTTATGGAATGTCCCATTTTGTAGATTGTGATTCCCCTTGTCTCATTATAAAACACAGACATAAATGACATAAATAATTATAATCATGAAGAAGAGGTATAAGTCACCTTGGAAATATTGTCATTCCACCTACAGAGGAAGACCGGTCACAATTTTGCTTAATATAAGTATTTGGTTATAGATAGGGTAGCCAACAGGCCTGGAGAAGAATGTTTTGCTCCTTTAACAGTTTTACTGTGTGGCAATAGAGGGGGGAAGGTTTTAATATCTTGGGGGTAAATAATAGCCTATTAAGCCTATATTATGAAAACCAGTGTGGTTAAGAGGAGTAGACTCTAAGCAGGTTTGTTTCCCCAGTCTTCCAAATAAAGCCTTTAGGGTGGCCTTGGACCAGTCATAGTTCTCTCAGAACTCTCTCAGTCCATGCAGAGGCAAGCAATGGCAAACCACCTCTGAATGTTTCTTGGCGTGAAAACCCAACAAGGTCATCATAAGTCTGCTGTGATTTGACTGCACTTTCCACCACCAAGCCTCTATTGAAAATATGAAGTTCTGACCTGGATGGCCCAGGACAGCCTCATTCATCAGATCTTGGGCTGTAAGCAGAGTTGGTCCTGGTTAGTACATAAATGGGGCACCACCAAGGAAGGAGAGGGTCACTCTGCAGAGACAGCCAGTGGCAAACCAACTCTGTTAGTCTCTGCTTGCCTTGAAAACCGTATGGGGTCATCAAAAGTCAATTTCAACTAGGACGCTTCCCACCACAAAAGGATGGGACACTTTTCTCCATGGTTGGTAACCCTGATTATAGATTTACATTTTTAACAGAAAAAATCATATATAATTCTCCAGAAACTGGTGCTTCCAAGACAATGTCAGGTCTTGGAAACATTAATGGACTTATAGCTATGGTCTAAACTCTGTCCTATGTATTGTCCCTATGTCTATATATGTGTTAGATTTCTGGTCCACTAGCAAATATAGATATCATCAGATAAAAAGAAATGTAATGCTAAGATTCTTTAAAAAAAGTATTCTCTCACTGATGGCTTTGTATAAGATCACATTTGTTGTTCAGGATATTGTATAAATTCCAGAGGGATAGCCCTGTTGCAGCAATAGGAAATGCTGTTTAAACAAAAAAGATTTACAGCTTTTGAACTGCATATGACTTGATATAATCAGAATCAAATTTGAGCTATTACACACTTGACGGTCACCTGGAAAATTTTATAACTTCAGGAGTTTAGTAACGGAGACTGCAGGTTATCACAGCTGGAGGAAATCCCTATTTTTAAAAAATAATGTAATAGAAGAGGGAGATGTCCAGCAGGGGGCAGAGCTGCAGCGGGTATTAAAAGTAGTGATTCCTGCAACAGGTGAGCAATAATACCAACTTGTACATATTTAATTTTATCATGAAGCAGCTGCAAACACAGGTTTATGGCTTCATTAATGCACTAACATTTTCCCATTTGTTAGCTATAATAGGTGTAATGGGTTTGAATTCCACAAATAACTACTCACAGCAGTATAGAATGTGCAGGAAAATTATTTGTGCTCTGTTAATGTCAGCTTCGTAAACTGCAGTTAACCAGCATAAAAAATAACATAAGAATGTAGAATTCATGTCAGCAGTGGGACAGACTTTGGCAGGTACCTGAGAAGCTTTCCTGGGCACTGCTGGCAATTAATGACAATTAGGTATTTTTTCATTCTGAATATCCTACTTATCTAAATGCTGAACATTTGCTCTACTGATATTCCAGGATCCATACTGGCAACTTTTAAAACAACACATTTATCTTGAGGCAAAGCAGCAGTTAAAAGGGTACCGGTATCTTTGCTTTCCAGTGACATTATCTGTTTACTGTTGGTAGCCAGTTCCAGTGCTGTAGTGATAAACATAAACGGCAAGAGAGCTTTAGCAATGAAGAGATTTCTTCCTACTCACAGCACACCAAACTGAATATGAGGATGCTGTAAGAAGCTGCTTGGGATGTTAGGGGAAAAGACAAACTGGCCAGACTTTTACCCGGTGAAGCCAAACTGCTGTTGGGGTCCACTCTCATCTCCGCACAACTGTCTTTTAGCCGGTACTGAAGTAATCAAGAATGTTTTATTATACATACCTAAAATGCTACATAAATGTTTCTCATGGTAAAAACCTGTAGTCAAGTGAAATCTTATATTTAAATCCCAAGCCTGGACTTGATCTTAGTCAAAAGGCCAAGAAGTAATTGTGCTAGTGTGTTATTCCCCTCTTGGGAATTATCATGTCATTGAAAAGGAAAATGGTTTAACAAGCAAATTAACTCAAGAGTTTGTGTAATTAATTCATCTCAGCTGTCTGAGAGGAGAATAAGAAAGCTTAAATTGCCAAGCACACTTCCCTTCTAAAGGCACAGCCAGAGGTAATCTAAGGACACAAGTGGGACTCAGGAGTTAAAATTGTATGGCCACAAACTACAGCTGGTGCTAAAGAGGTCCATAAAATATTATTTCATTTACTCTCTATCCTGCTTTTTTCCCCAGTTGAGACCCAAATAGAATATTAGCAATAGAGAAAATATTAAGATAGTTTCAGAGGATATTTGTGTTGATCTGTGTTTGAAGAGCTGCAGTTCTGACAAGTAGCCTCTGAAAGATCAACAAGATTTTCAGAGTATGAGCTTTTGAGAGCCAGAGCTCCCTTCCTCAGATACTGTTTACTGACAAAGGGAACTTTGACATTCAAAAGCTCATATCCTGAAAATGTGGTTGGTCCACTGGCAGAGCTCTCACAGGACTTCAGGGGACAAATGCCCTGGGCGCTTCTTGTGGGAGTCATGTGAGGGGTGCAAAATTAACCAATTGCTCCCTGCACCGCCCCCTCCTCTGTGCAATCGTGCGCACCCCTTCACTGTCAACCTTGTGGAGGTCATCCTCCTGGTCCTCCTGCTTCCCTGCTCTGGCTGACTCTGTTTCCCTCTAGACTTAAAAAAACCTCAGTCAGTTAGGTATTTATGTCTCCACTATCAGTGAACCTTTCAAGTTATGGTGAGTCCCAATATCATTTTACAGTTTCCCAGCATCCTCAGGGCATCTGAAAATCACTATTTTGTAATTTGCCCTCATCTCTTTCTGTCCCTCCAAAAGGATATTTCCTCCAAACTTCCCCAGCACCCTCAGAGCCTTCATGCAAATGAGCCTTCTTCTCATTGGCTCCTACTTGTTTTGCCTCATGGTGGGGGTGGGGGTGGGGGTGGGGGTGGGGGAGAAAACTGGCGAAAGGGCTGGGATGCAGCCAGCAGGGACAGTAGAGAAGAGATCACGCATGCCCTTCTGAAAATTCCTCTGGCAAGTTTTAAAAGAAAATATGACTTTCTGTTTTTAGTTTTACAGAGGCTTCACGAGGGGGCTAATCAAACTAAAAGCTAGTTTGTGGCTTTTACCTGTTATCTTCCAGCATAAGCACAGTATGATATCTGTGAATTGCATTTGCACAAGATCTTTAATGCATTGAATATGAAAATAATCCCTTTATAGATAATAGCTTAGCCCTATAAAACTGCACTATGCAAACAGCACACAGGCAGTATGAACTTTGGAGATTCAGAATCTGCAGAGTTTACAAAATAATCTCATAAATGCTAGAATGCATCCAGCCATGAAACTTGAATAATTGAACCTGCAAAGTTTTAATTAGTAGTTTTGTAATATTATGTATAAGCCATATAGTTGAAAAATTTATGCATATACATGTATGTACTGTAAGTGTTACATACTTGATTCCGCTTGAAAAATATCTATCTTTAAACCTTCCAATCTTCCCCCTTGCTATTTTTGTTGCCTGTGGCTATTTTGTTTTTGGTATAGCTTTTGGCATATAATTTTACAATACTGTGTCTCTCAAAGTAAGTGCATAATGTGGTTTTTCACGATAGATAGTGGAATGAATTTCAGATACATAATAGTAAGCTAAGGCGTGCAAGTCATATTGCTCCAACCTCCAGGTGGTGGCTGGAGATCTCCTGGAATTACAAATGATTTCCAGGTACAGAGATCAGTTCACCAGGAGAAAATGGCAACTTTGTATGGTAGATTCTGCATTGCACGCCACTGAAGTCTGTCCTCTCTCTGAACCCCCTTTCCTCACGTTTCACCTTGAAAATCTCCAGGTATTTCCCAGTCTGGAGCAGGCAACCCTAGTTCTGCACAATGTAGGAAGTTTTAATAATAGCTTAACATCTTCAATGTTTGTGATGTCTAATTTGTAAACAAAGGAGCCTAGAAGAAAGAGCAGGGGACACAAACACATAGCTGTTTTTCTGTATCTGGGATTGTAGAGAGTGATGTGCTGGAATGCTTGGAATAAACTCCCCACGGTAAACTCATTGAGGTTCAACAAAAAGGAATAGAGGCCAAAGTCTGATGTTGCCTCTTGGCACTGATATTCAGAGGTTTACTGTCTCTGAATATGGAAGTTCTGCACAGTTCCAGCACTCAAGACAGATTTTTCAAGAGCAAGAAAGTAGATTCTGAGTTTGTGCCCAAGCAGCCCTCAGCAGCTTCTGGCCTTGGCTACCCAGGCTGATGAATGCCCCTCCCTCTCTGGGAAGATCCTTTGGGTCATCCAGGGGTTACTTTGGGCTGCACCCTTAGCAATTAGAGGACAAATCTGCAGCACTTGGAGTTCTTGTAGATACAAGTGTGAAAGAGGCATTCAGAGGAAGAGATGGAAATTCAGGCTTGCTTGTACTGTGGCTTATTTGGGCAGGTTTGATATTAATCCAAATTGGCTATTATTTCTGACAATGCCTTGGGAGAAATGCAAAGGAATGAGTGGAGGGTAATAATCATTATTCACAGCAGTAATGAAACATTTTGAAAGCATTCTAAGTCATATGACACTTAAATACTTTTAAGTGTTATAACAGTTGTTAAACATTTTGAAAGCATTTTGAGAAATGTTGTCAAAATTTTTTGTCTCTGCTCCGTGCCATGTCCCATTGCTGTGTTCAGATTTGTGAGTTGAGACATGTTCTATAATGTGATGATGACTTTGGGATGAGCTGGTGCAAAAATCATTCTTTGGTTGTAGTGGGGGAGGGTGGCCTTTGGTCATGGTGGGGGAGGGTGCAAAACTCAGATTTTGCCCTGGGCTCCATTTTCCCTAGCTATGCCTCTGGGTCGGTCTCTCAGGTACTACAAGACACAAAATCAAATTGATATGAAGGATAGTCAAGTGCCTGGAGGAAAAGGTTCACAGAGACTTAATGGGATGCTATTTACTTCACTATGAAAAGCTTCACCTTTTCCACATTTTTTCTAGGCTTCTTTGCAAACCTATTGTGTATTCTTTCTTTTAATGAATTATTGTGACTATTATGTCTGTCAAATATATCTTAAACCCCAAATAAAAACACTTTTGACTTTTAGATCATTAAAGGGTAGGTTATTGCAAAGCAAATCAGTGCTACAGGCAGCAGAAAGCCTTCAGCAGTGTGCACTAGTAGAAAGTGGGTGTGTTCAGGTCATGATCCTTGGCAGGAAAATGTTGCTGTTAAAAATGGATCTGTTTTCATCTGTGAACTGTTGGAAGATACTCTGTCATATATTAAGTCATAATGAATAAGACAATCAACATGACCTTAATTAGAAGGCAGTTCTGCTCATTCCCCACTGCCTAAGAACAGGCAAATACATACTGGATTTTGGTGGTTGTCCAATTTTTTTTTAGAATACAGGAGAAAGAGAATTTCAGTATTAGGGACCAGCCCCCTAAATGGTCAGCATACACCCCAATGGCTGCAAACCTCAACTTATGTCATGAAGATGCTCATGTCATGAAAAACCACAGGTAAGGCTGGAGAGGTTGTTTCTCATGTAGCTTCTTGCAAAGCTGAACGGATAGATCTAGCTGAACAGATATATCTAAATTCAGTCATGGAAATGGTTATGGTAGGAACATCCTACATAGTCAAACCCCTACATATAGACATATCACTTTGCAGGAGCCTGTGGCTCTGTTGGGACAGCAGCGCTTCACCATCCCTTCTCCATTGTGGGAGGGTATTCACTGTACTCTAAAGGGCATAATTACAGGGACACCTGGAGTGTGATTGAAGAGACTAGCCTTTGGGTCAGTCAGAGACACCCTTCTGCCCAGCACTTTTTCAAGTGTAACCCCCATACATTTATATATGCAAACCTGACATGTGAGAGAAAAAGCAGAGATGCCACCTGAAAGCATTGGAAGAGGGGTGAAGTAGAAGATGCAGTCAGAACTTGTACTTATGCCCTCTGAAGAGTGAAGGGCACATAGACCCTCTCTGTAGGCATGTCCATATACAGCCTTGAAGTCTGATATACAGTAGTGGCTAATTTGATTTTGGTTTCTACCAGCCAGGATGGCATAGAGAAATCAATTTGACTGATACCAGCAGCTCTATTAACAAAAGTAACTGATCATACAGATTAAATCTGAGGTCTGCTTTGTTGTTAGAAAGGAAAGTCAGCACAGATTCTGATTTTGCTTTGGTAAAGGTGCAGGAATGCTGAGAGGGAATATCCTTGATGCCTGACTTAGTGACCCACTGGGTGATCTTCAGATGAATTACAGGCAAAGGCTCACAGAATTTCCTCCACACTGCAGAGACAGAAACAGAAACAGCATTTACATTTCATGTTTATACTGCAAGTCCTTTCAACCTGGCATAAATTAGTGAGCACATATGCAAAATCTAAACCTTGCTGTGGTAATATATGCTGTGGTAATAAGCTATAAAAATGGGTGCAATCTTTACAATGGTCACAATTTTCTTCAATCTTGCCCCTTCACCCAAAAGATATTCTTGGTACAGGAAATTCATAATCTCAAAACTGTGTCTCCATATTATAAAAAGGAGCTGTTGAATCCCCTTTTCCCCATTTAGATGACAGTGAAAAAGAAGGCCACAATAATCTAAACATGGAGTTCTCATTGTAGTTTTGCACTATGGTAGAGTATACATCTTGGTTTCCAAGCCACACAATAGCTGGGCTTTCTGACAACATTTATTCCTCAGCTGTTGTAATTGGTTGTTGTAATCTATTAATTCAGGAGGCTATAAACAAGAGGTCAATCTGCAGGGATAGTCTTAGGGATTCTGTGGCATGGGCAAGGACAGGGCCTGAGAATCACAAGGGGCATGCACAACTCTGCACAGTTGATTGACCCCAGGTGGCTACTTGACTCCAGAGTTTTGTGCTACACTGCCCTATAACCTGAGACCCCCACTACCCTAGTCTGATTGCCCTCTCCCCAGTTTCAGGCAGTGTGGGAAGGTGGAGGAGTCCTGTCCCCCTTAAGGAGGGTGAGAGAAAAGCCTACCTGCCTGCCCAGCCAGTTGCGTGGGCTTGTCTGGGCCTGGGATCCACCAGCTCACACTGTGAGGGGCTTTTGGACAGACAGGATCAGCTGGTTACAGGGCAGTGTGGACCTGCTACGACCACCCCTACCTGCCTGGGTGGGTGGGTGAGAATTCACATTTGGGTGGCTTATGTATGTCTGCAGATGCAGACTGGGGCATCACTGAAAGAATAATCTTTAGTGGAACATGGTTACCCGGAACAGCTTCTTATACTGAAAGTGTCTGTGATTCCACCCTTACAGAGCAGAAAGGGAGTTGGGCAGGGTGGAAAGAAAGAATTTCCACATAGCTTGTGAGAGCTGAATTCTGTTGTTTGCTCTTAGTTATCTCAAAATTCCAGGAACAACTGGAGTGATTTCAATTATTTGTTTAGGAGAGGGCTGTGCAGTGAAATCTGATGCAGAAATTTACTGAAATCTATTTCATGTCTGTGAAGGGTATAATAAACACTAAATCTTGTATTAGAGCAAGATTGAGAATTTATATGTATTTGTGAAGCTATGCCACACAATATTAAGTCAAATTGAATCTGAATCAGACACATTCTAAAATAATTGGGATTTATCAGATTAACAAAATCAGACATCTGGAAAAATAATCTATTAGGTCTGAATTATTTTTGAACTTGAACTGTTAGAATTCATTCACACTTTACTTGTTTTAAACAAACCTATGCAGGATCTACTATAGGAGTCTCCATTATTACGATTTCAGATATTGTTACAGTGTAGGAGAACCTGTTAGGAACTTGGCCAGAATAGATGCTTTTCACAGGATCCCACAGAAACCAGAACATGGCAAGACAATGATATATGAAAATCAAAGGAGAAATCCCAGGAAATAAACTGTGGGCAAGTATTAATCAGTGAGAACAAACAGAAATAAATGCCAATCATGGGTTCTGAAAGTAGTAGACAGATACTGTTGGGAACCAACCATTAGCCCTGTCCCACTTCCTCACTGGAAGCTGTTAGGAAGCTAGGATGAAATCAGTAAGAGGGCAACCATGACTAGTTTTCAGGGCAACCCTCTCAACACAAACACACCCAAAAGAGTCTGGAAAGAGATGGATAATAATTGTGCTACAGGCAGGTGTCAGCTATGGTGTGTGAGACAGACTGAGAACAAGGCAGGTAGCAGGCGAAGGCATGGTCAGACAGACCAAGGTCAAGGCAGGTAACAGACAAATATGTAGCCAGACAGTCCAGAGTCAAGCAAATTCAAGAGTTCAAGCAGACAGGCAGGCTAAGCACGGAGGTACAAAGCGAGGAGCAGGGAACTTCGTGCATGGAGCTTTCCAGTGAAATGCAATTGTTGCACCCAGGCAGCATCAAGCCCAAGACAGGTTTTATATAGGAGATTCTGGCTGATCAGGCTGGGATTCTGCAAGGACTCAGTCCTTCTCAGATGCAGATGCCTCCATTTTGCAGAGCCTTCTGCCACACCAAGCAACATGCAAGCACTTATTTTATTCTGTAACTGTAGCCTCTGTTTTTATCTCCTTCATACAGCTAGCTTGTTACTTGACTCCTCAAAGTTTCCTGATGACTTTCCCAGCTGCATGGCATCAGACTCTGCCTTGGCTTGCAGGGAAGGGCTTGGAGTTGGCTCTGCTGTTTGCACTTCCTCATGAGGAGCCAGCTCTGGCTCCACAGTGTCTTCAGGTTCCACATCAGTGTCTTCAGTGTCCAGGGACTGGCTCATAATAATAATGATTCTATAATTCATTAGAATTTGCAGGCATGCTGGCCACAACAGTATTCATTCATTGTGCAGTTCTATGATGCCCAATGTAAAAAAGTAAATGGAGCAAGAATTAAGCTGGTAGCAGCTTTTCCTTTGATCATGATTTCATTAATGTTCTCTCCCAAATGCAAATGGCAGAACAGCCTAGCAGTAGTAGTAGTATTTTATTTATAATCAGTAGATCCATATATGTTAAAAGTGTGATCCTATCAAAACCAGCACCCAAGCACTATAACCGTGCATCTTACCAAAACATTGGCACTTACTCTTTCTCTAAGTCTTCTTCTAGGCCTTCTTCTTCTGCCTCCTTCAGCTGTTCCAATTTGATCATCTTTCTGCGACAGGCCCGCTCCTCACTGCTACTGTCGCTGCTGCTGCTGCTGCTACTGGAACTGTCATGTCTTATATACTTGAAGAAGTTGACATCATTTTCATTCAAGTTCAAGCAGCGGCAAGTAGACTCACTTACTTTCAGTGAATTCCCCCACGAGCTCTCACACAGGTCAGTTCCGTTGGAATACATCTAAGAGTCAGAGAGGCAAAACTCATCAATTTTGCAATATCCAGTCTTCTGGGCTCAAAAAGGAATGGCCTTGTTCTTGGTCTGCTCTTGTGTCCCTACAGGCTGTACAGTTTGGGCCATGATTTTCTACCCTGCACAAGGCCCACTTCAACAAACAAGATGCAGGGCAGGTTGAAGCTTTATGGCTTTAATATGGTGTGTACAAGTCAAACACAGTAATGCTCCACTGAATAGTCACACTATGTATTAATTGTAAAAATAGACTTTTCCAATAATTCACACATACAGGAGGTTGCTGATTGCTCCACCATAAGAGCAAACAGGTGATACTAGGGTTGCCTACTTTGCACTGGGAATATCCTTGCAATTTGGGAGTAGAGCAAAGAGAAGGGACGGAGAGGGGAGGAGAGGGGAGACCCTCAATAGGATATATAATACCATAGAGTCTGACCTCCAAAGCAGCCATTTTCTCTGGGGAACTGATCTCTGTAGTTTTGAAATCAGCTGTACATCTGGGAGATCTCCAGGCTCAAGATTGGCACATGCCTTCCAGGTGGCAGCCAAATTTATGCCTTCTGGAGTGTAGTAACTGCATGTAACTGGAATCTCAGTAGCAGTAATTATCTGCATGGGCCAACTCAAAGAGAAATCACCATTTTCTCTCCATGTTTCCAATGTGCAAGAATTACATGAATGGAGGAGTGTTTAAAAATTGTGGAGCATGGCTTGATCACCAGATTGTGAGTTGATAGAAGTGCACAGCAAGAGTAAGTTACTGTATAATTTCATGCCTTTTTAATTCCAGATCAGTAGTTCTCAAAACTGTGAGGGTGAGGCATGTTAATGTGCTACGCCAAGAGAAGACAAGTGAGCTCTTAATTCGTCACAAGACATAAATTTAAAAAACCAGAGGCTTCGATAAGCCCAAAACCTCCATTCATAAAGAAGGTTGTCTGCTACATCTTCATGCCTTTCATTACTTTTGCCTGGCCTTCTTTAAATGAGTATCCACTGCAGATAAGTAATTTACCCACCTTCCTGCATCAGGGGCCCTTTCCCCACTTACCTTAAGCCCCGCGCTACTCTCCTCAAGTAGCGCGGGGTCCTGGGGCACTCCCCACTACAGGGGCGGCGACAATGCAGCCGCCCCGACGCTGCCACTCTTGCGCCCCCTCAGCAGGCTACAGCATCCCCTGATGCTTCCTCAAAATGGTGCCTCTTTGATGACCCTGCTGCAAGAGCGCTACTGGGTCAGTGGGGACACCCTGGCGCTATGGATAGACGAGATGCTGCTATGCTGGCTGAGAGGTAGCAAAGGCAGCAAAAGGCAGCAAAGGTGAGTGGGGAAACGCCCAGGGTTATTGACTCAAACAGATTCAAATAGAATAGACCCAAGCAGAATTACCGGTACTTGTCTTCATTGCAGCCTGCTTTTGTCACTCTTTTTGTGTCCCTACTCTAGACCCCCCCCCCCCCCCAAACAGAAAGCTTTACCTGTTAACTCAAGAATAAGCACAATACATTGTGTGGCTCTTCTTACATCTTCTAAAATTAAGTTAAGTAGTCGAGTGGCAGGTATCAGGAGTTTGGAACACTGTTTTAGACAGAACTGTTTTAAATAAGTATTCTTATAAATACCTGATCTTCACAATTTCTCACTTGGCTTATAATATGGGCATTTTAATTCTATAAATTGTGGTATCAATGAAGTATACTGACAAATACTGGACTTTGTGTGTGAGTGCCGGATATGTGGGAAACAAGTTTATTTTATTTCTGTACATGACACCTGCTAGACTAATAGTGCCATCCTAAAGAGGGTCTTTTAGAATCCTATTCCAGTCTATTCAGTGGACTTACTCCAAGTAGTAAAGCATTTGTAGAACTGCACCATTAAACAGTGGTATATGCAGAACTGCAGCAGGCAAAGTATGTTCTTCCCCTGTGTGATATCCTCTGGTTTCCTTAAGGGGCTCTGGGGTTGCTTACGATACTTTACCTGGCTGTAGGGAATGCACTCATTCTTGCAATGGTTTTCTCCTTTTTCATCAATTTCCCAGTCTGTCAACCAGTTATTGACACAAGTTAAATCATTTTTACAAGCATCATACCTGAAGAGTAGAGAAAAAGCAGAGATCATTACTATTTTGCTTGTTTACTTGCTATGTCTCTCTTGTTTCAAAACATTTATATTATTTACTATATTTATAATTTGCTTTTCTCACTGAGACTCAAAGTGGATTACACAGTGTAAATCAATACAAATCAATACAAGGAGATGTTTAATAAGCACAGTATAAGACGATACGATCAAAACATAGAAGTGTGTAGGCTGTATAATAATGACTTGTTTAGCTACCTCAAAGCTCCTTGTCAGACATACGGAGAATCTCAGACTTCGTGCACCATTTCCATGAGTTTGCACTTTTACTCAGTAACAAAAATGAAATCAGTTCCTTTGACCTTGCTTTTTGCTAATTAATAATGCAGAATGTGTTTGTGCAACCTAGACTTTGAAGTATGAACTCTTCTGGGCAAAAAATAGGAGCATATTTTAACAGAATTTAACATGTTGATACTGAGAATAAAATTTGTTAGCACATACATGGGCATCTAAAAGAAAAATGTCAATAAATTAGTATTTGGACTTGCTCTTACATCATATTTTTGATTCTCAGTGTAAAGACATGAAAGGAGGTTAGTCCTTGCTCTTATTTCCATGTTTCTAATATCCATCTAGAGAGCCAGTGTGATGTAGTAGTTAAGGTGTTGAACGAGAATTTGGGAAACCCAGGATCAAATCCCCACTGGTGCCATGGAAGATTTCTGGGTGACCTTGAGCTAATTAAACATTCTCAGCCCTGACCATGGATAGTATTTGAATGGGAGACCTTTAAGGAATACCAGGCTGTGATATGGGGACAGGCATTAGCAAGCCACTTCCAAATGCCTCTTGCCTTGAAAACCCTGTGGGGTTGCCATAAATCAGCTGTGATTTGACAGCAAAAAAAATCCAGCTGCATTCTCAGGAGCCAAGATTTATTGTATTGTACAATGGCTTTACCTCCAACTCCCCCCACTCTCACTGTGTTTGTTTGTTTGTTTACTTACTATATCGCTATCCCTCCTCCACTGAATCCTCTTTGAGGCAACTTACAATAAAAAGCCACATTTAACAGTCATTAAACACAATCTGCAGATCCAAATGTCCACCAAAATGTTGCTTGCGGGACCCCACCACCACCACTAATGGGAACTGCATGATAAGATAGTAGGAGGTATTCAATAAAAGAGAAGAATCCACAGAAATCCCATGCAGGATTCAACCTTAAGATCTGTCACTGGATTAAATTTTACTTCAGTTATTTTAACTAGCTTATGTGAAGCATTTTTACTAGTCTTTGGGGCTTTCCCCACTACAGAAGGGAGCTAAGGTCGACTCAGTTCCCTTCAGTGGAGGGCGATTCCAGGCTGCCCCACAGCAACTGAGTTGGCCCCCTGGAACCGAGCTAAGTGGGTGGGATCATCTTGGTGCCTGTTTCGCTCCTCAATTGTGATTGGCGCTTGTGTTACTGCGGGAAACGGGAGTGTTCTTTTTTTTTTACAGTTACATGCGCTTTCTGCCCGCCACGACTCTCCTGTTCTGCACATGCCACAAAAGCGGCTTGTGATTGGTTGAACAGATGAAGTGTCATTTCAATGCTTCCCCACTTCGAAGCTTCGAAGCGGTATCGACCTTGTTCCAGCAGAAAAGTGTAGTTCATAACTGCGACAAGGATGTCGCAGTTCTGAGTGGGGGAACTGAGACAAAACAATGTTGAGCTAGGTGGCAGTGGGGATTCACTGAGGCGAACCTAGGTAGAAACCAGTTCAACTCTGTCAGTGGGGAAAGCCCCTTAGTGTAAATTTGGAAATGACACTAATGGGACCGGTAGCCAAGACTGAAAGGTCAACTACACTACTGGCATTGTGTAGAGACCCTCTGTTCCAGTTTTGCCTTAGGGCCCCCAGTTGCTTACACCTACTCCACTTAAGCTATTTTCATTATTAGTACTGATAAGGAAAAACCACAACAATGTTCCCACTTAATCTGTATTCCAGGTAAAATCTGCAGTTCTTTGTTAATTGTTCAGGAATCTATTTTACAAGTATGCAGCTACCAGAGATACCGCCTATTCTCCCCCTCACTCCATGCTGTTCATTCTTCAAAATCTCCAGAATGTTTTTATCAGCAATTTTCACAAGATTCTGGGGGAGCTGGGTCCTTAGTTGAAAAAAAAATTAAAACACTGTGCCAAGTTTTCCTCTTTCTTTCACTTGGCTCAGAATTGCCTGCTTCCAAAACTCAGCTGTCAGCAGATGGAGAGCCCTTGAGGCAGCTTCCCTTTCCAACTCAACTGCCAAACAGTTCTTGGATGGTTACAGAGGAAATTGTGGACTTGGTGCATTTAATAATTCTCACTACAGACATCAAGAGTAGTTTTAAATGAAAACAGATTTTTGGCAAACTAAAACTAGATTTGGCGAAAGGCATAAGAACATAAGAACATAAGAACAAGCCAGCTGGATCAGACCAGAGTCCATCTAGTCCAGCTCTCTGCTACTCGCAGTGGCCCACCAGGTGCCCTTGGGAGTTCACATGCAGGATGTGAAAGCAATGGCCTTCTGTGGCTGTTGCTCCCGAAAGCACCTGGACTAAGGCATTTGCACCAGATCAAAGAGGATCAAGATTGGTAGCCATAAATCACTCTCCCATAAATCTGTCCAAGCCCCCCTTTTAGCTATCCAGGTTAGTGGCCATCACCACCTCCCAGGAAACAGTACATTCCAAACACCAATCACACGGCGTGAAGAAGTGTTTCCTTTATTAGTTCTAATTTTTTTCCCAGCATTTCTTAAATGAATGCCCCTGCCTCAAAAGATGCCATAGAAAGAGAAAATTTCTGTCAACATTTTCTACCCCATGCATAATTTTATAGGACTTCAATCATCCCCCCCTCAGACGCCTCTCTCAAACCAAAGAGTCCTGCAACGCCAAGCTCTTTCCTCAATGAAGTGCTGCAGTCCCTCAACCATCTCATTTCTAATTCTTTTTTTCTATCTCTTCAATATCCTTTTTGAGATGTGGCTTACTCAGAACTGAACACAGGCATCTAAGTGCGGCCGCATTCACAGCTTTATATGGGTGGCATGACAATCTTTTCATGCTTTATTCTCAATTTTCCTAATTATCCCTCAGCATGAGTTTGCCTTTTCACATGTTATGTTGAGTTGACATTCCCATGGAACTATCAACTAAGACTTAAATCCCTTTCCCTGGTCTGTGACTGATAGCACTGACCCCTGTAGCATGTATGTGAAGTTTGATTTTTTGTCTCCTATGTGCATCATCACTTTGCATTTTGCTACATTGAACTGCATTTGCCATTTCTTAGCCCACTTCCACCTAATTTCATTTCGTCCCGCTTGGAGCTCAGAATCCTTTGTGGTTCTCACCACCCTACATAATTTGGTATCACTCCTGCAAATCCTACACCTCACGCTTACCCAGCACCCCCCTACTTCCAGGTCATTTATGAATAGGTTAAAGAGCACTGGTCCCACACGGATCCTTGGGGACACCACTCCCATGACTTCCATTGTGAGAATTTCCTATTTACACCCACTCTTTACTCCTGTTTCAACCAGTTTTGTGAACTAGTATGCAGAGTCTCCTGGTTCCTTTCATTGCTGAGTTTTCTCAATAGTCTCTGTGAGGAACTTGTCAAAGCCTTGAACCAAGTAGACAATGTCCACTGGTTCCCTATCCACATGCCTGTTTACATCCCCAGCACTCTAGTGTTTTGTAAGACAGGATTTGCCTCTGCAAAAGCCATGCTGACTTTCTCAGCAGGTCTTGCTTTTCTACATGTTTTATAATTTTATCTTTAACATTGGTGATTCTACTAATTTACTAGAACAGATGTCAAACTGACTGCCTTGTAATTTCCCTGTGGGTCCCCCCCTAGATCCTTTCTTAAAGATTTGTGCACATTGGCCATCTCCTTCCAGTCTTCAGGGATGGAGTTCGATTTCATGGGATAAGTTGCATTATTAAAAGGAGAAGATCAGCAATTTTACAAGCTTGAGCTCTTAAGAACTCTTGGGTGAATGCAATTCAGCTAGGGATTTGGTAACATTTAGTTTATCAATGCTGCCAGAACTTCTTCCTTGGTTCACCAATTATTCGTATAGTCTCTGATTCGGCCTCTAAGAAGCTTGGTTCAGGTGCAGGAATTTTCTCACCTCCTTGGGTGAAGACAGATGCAAAGAATTCACCAGCTTTTCTGCAATCTCCTGTCATCTTTAACACCCTTTGTTCCTTTACCCAGTCTGGGCTTCACCGCTTCCCTTGCTGGCTTCCTGCTTTGATGTACTTGTGCTGAACCTGTTTGTTGCTGGTTTTGATGTTCACAGCCATGTTCCTCATAACTTTTTGCCTCCTTACAGCTAACTTGCTTCTCTTTTGCCACCATTTGTGCCCCTTCTCTGGTATTCTTTATCAGTTAAGTTGGACTCCATTTTCTAAAAGACATCTTTTTTTTTTCCTAATAATTCTCTCAACGTCCCTTGTTAACCATGGTGGCTTTTGACTGGGCGCCGCCTTTCCTAACTCCAGAACACATTCCAGCTGAGCTTTTGTGGACTGTGTTTTTAAATAACCTACATCTTGGACATTTTGACTCTTTGGATTTTCCCTTTCAGCTTCTACACTATCCCCCCTCATCTCGAGAAATTTCCCTTCTGAAGGCAAATGTAACTACATTAGTAGTTGTCACTCTTGTTCGCATGCAGAGATACTGAATTCGACAGCATTAAAATGCTGCTCCCCATCGGCTCAACAACACTGACTTCCCCGCACCAGGTCCTGGGTCCCACATAGAATTAGATCTAGGATCACATTCCCCTGGTTGCCTACAACCATCTGCTCTAAGCCACAGTCATTTAGCATATCCAGGAATGTTCTCTCCTTACTATGACCTGAACATGCATTTTTCCAGTTTATATGGGGATAGTTAAAATCGCCCATTACCACCTAATATTTTGCTTTTGTTGGCCTCTAATTTCTTTTTTTTTTCCATCTCAGAACTTCCTTGTGCTTTTGGTCAGGGGACGAGCACATATTCCTAATGTTAAACCATGCTTCACCCCCCTGGTATTGATATCCACAGTGCTTCGTAGGGAATCGCCCCCCCCTGCATTGCCTATTTTATGTGACACTATGCTCTCTTTGATGTAGAGGGCCACTCCACCCCACCCCTGTCCTATCCTTCCTGTAGAGCCTGTGTAACTGGGATAACAGCATCCCACTGGTTCTCCCTATTCCACCATGTCTCTGTGATGCCCACTATATCAATGTCCCTCCTTCAAAACTCTGTACTCCAGCCCCCCCCATTTTAGGCTCCATCGCTTCTACTGATAGCATAGAGACACTTGTATACTCTGTCTCCTGTCCCCTAACCTGGGATTTATGTGTTTTGCCCTCTAGCCTTTTGTAGACACTATCACTTATCACATTGCTGTGCTCTTCACTTGTATGTGGTTGATTTAAAAAAACCTCCTTCTCTGTCTGCATCCCCATGGACTCTGTATTCCGAACCGAAGTCACCTCAGCTCCTGTCGGCTTTCCCCCAGGGATCAGTTTAAAAGGCATTACTTCCCCCTCATTTCTCTGATTCAACACACCATGCAGTTTTTCTTCAGATTTCCTGTTCTTCAGTCCTTTGAAAGTGAATTATCTCAAGCATCTTTTAAAAATGAAAGGATCCTGTAATTGCTTAAATAAGGGGATAGAAAGGGGAAACTGCAAGGACTTGCAGGAGATTACTCCTTTCCCTCCCCCCCAACACACTATTACCTCTTTTCCTTCCCTGAAAACCCCTATAGCCTCTCCCATTTTCTTCTCTCTTTCTAGGTTTGCCAAATACTAGGTGGGGCCTGGAGATCTCCTGCAATCACGATAGATCTCCCAACTATAGAATCAATTCCCCCTTACAGTTGCCAGATTAGGCTAGGAAATTCCTGGAGATCTGGGGGTAGACCTTCAGGAGAGCAAGGCTTTCCTGCTTCTTTCTCCCCTTCCCATTCAACAATCAAACTAACTTTATCTGCCCCTTTGTCTTCAGCTACCCCCACCCTGGCAGCCTCTACCTAGTTGTGTGGTGCTGGATACTAGGTCAGGCCAACTTGCACATAAGGAGTCCTCAAGGACCAGTGAGGTTTCATATCAGTTTTCCCTGTATCCCCCTCTCCATACTATTTTCCAATATGTGACTGGCCCAAAATCCCCCAGTGAGTTTTCACAGTAAGATGGGAATTTGAACTTGGGTCTCTTAGACCCAATTCTCAAACTCTAACTATTATACCAATGCAATTGTATTTGGCAGGGATTTTATTGTTGAGATTTTCTGCATACAGAAAGAGTCCCCCAAGTTTGAAGGAAAATTGGTTTAGCATCAGTGTGGCCCCAGTCAGCAGATTTAGGTATCTGTGTATGAAGGTCACAAGCCACTATTAGATATATTGATAAACCATCACAGAACTTACCAGCCATCACAGAATTTTTGGCAGATGGGAACGTGTTCAATAGCAGCTGAGTAGTTGCGATTTTCCCAGTGAACAGCAAGTGGTGAACACATGTAGAAGCAATCTATCTTCTTCATGTAACTTTCACAGCTGTTATGGTGTGAGAAAGAGTAATTGTTCTTCATATAAAAACAGTAACATAACTGTTCATAGCTATCAATGCAGCAATCAGCATGCATTTTGGGATTTGCCACAATAGATTAGACTATCCAGTTTAATCTCAAGGATCAGCTGTTGCACTGACAGCCTCACATGTACTTGTGGTCTTTGGTACATAGGACAGCAATGTGTCAATACTATGTTCTAGTATTTTCCACTACCTCCATTTTAAACAGACAGTTAATTTGTGACCAGGTCTATTGCATTATGAAACATGTACCCTTCACAGACATCTTCCTTGTTCTGTTTCTGTGTATATTCTGTATTATTGCTCTCTGTGCAATATTTAAATAACACAAAAACATTTCTCAGGCTATGTTGGACCATCATTTTAATTACAAAGTCATAACTTAAAACATCATCTGCAACATGATGCTGTGATTAGATAGTCCAGATCCCCCTGGCAACTGTATTTGAAGCCATAGTTCTTTGAAACCAAGTACACATGATCCACAGCAATCTACTACTGGTATTGCTTGTCATAGTGGGAGCTGGATTTTTTAAAAACTCTAGTCGGATTAAAATTCCAGCTAAGTGGCAGCAAAATTGAGGCTACTGAGCCAAAATATTGCAATACAATACTGATTATTACAGCTAAGATTAAGCCAAAGTTAGGTATGAAAGTGAGCTGCATCTGTTTTTCTGGCACAGTTTCTGCATGCTTAATCATCTTTATGTACATACAGATAAAAGCTTTACCTGTTGAGTTTATGCATAGTGTGCTGCAGTTAAAGAACTACAAGATAGGCTAAGAAGAAAAGGTATTAATCATGCTGTTTTTCCCACTGAGATTTGCTGATGGCTGCTGATAAGAAATTCTGAACTTACTGAAATGCACTCAGAGAAAAAGCAACAAAAGACTTACGATTCACTGAGATTTCCACATCTGTTCCAGTAAGTGTTATATACTTTAATTACTGGTGATTGAGCCAATTCCTTTGTAAAGTTTGCATGGCAACAAGAGGCTGCAGAGAATTAAAGATTTCAAAGAACTAAAAAAAAAACACTTCAAAGAGTCACAATAACTATCCCTGGTATGAATGCAGTTAAAATTGGGAAGAGTTTACAAAAGGAAGATCTGTACAAAATACTTTTTTTTCAATTTGGATACTACTGGAAATGATAATTTCACTCTAACTCTATATAATAGCTTACAAGTAAATGAACATTACAGAATACAGGACTAAAATTCTGACTCCCAAACTTTTGATGCAAAAGAACACTGTTAGGCTTCTAGCATGTGCCAGTGCCACACAATTGATTTTAGCTACATTATATACTATTAGATCCATAGAATAAACAGGAGCTTCTCCCAAGAAGTTTGGGCATTTTCCCCATTCTGTGCGGTGCTTCCTACCCATTAGTAGGATGACCACTTATAGCTTGGGAATTCTTGGAAATTTGGGGGTGCCGTCTAGGGAGTGCAGTTACCATTTCTTCCAGGTAGGGTTGCCATCTCTAGACTGGAAATTTCTAGAGATTTGGGGTTAATCCAGAGCAGGCAGGGTTTGTGGAAGGAAGGGACTTCAGCAGGGTATGATGACCTAGATTCCATCTCCACTGGAACTGATCTCTGTAATCTGGAGCTCACTTGTAATTGTGTTGATCTCCAGGGCCCCACCTGGACATTGGCAACGTTAGAACTTAAGCTTGGTGTATGAAAATGCTTTTGATGTAGTACCTTGACTAATCCTGTATCAGCAGCAGAATTGGGCCCACTTTTCCTGCCTTGCCATTCTACCCCCCCTTTGCTCTCCCCCCCATGCATGAGGAGTTTGCAGGGGTGTAAACAGCTATTCCCTTTCAGAAAGCCGGCCGGTGATTCTCTCGCGCATGTGAGAGAATCACTGGCTTCCCTGCCAGCAAACTCCTTGTGTGTGTGAGAGAATAATCAAATTTTAAAAATAAATTTTTTTTACAATAAAATAAAATACTGCCAGAGAGTAAGGGGAATGGGACGAGATTCAGCCAATCAGAAGGCAGGAAATGGATGCTGCCTGCACATGTGTGGAAGAGATCTCAGAAGAGCTTGTGATGCTAAAGCTGTGCTTAAGGGAAAGCCCCGGGCTTGTGGGGAATCTCTCGGGTTTTTCCGCAGCGTCCCTGGCTGGAGTGAAGGAACAGCGGGGGAGTTGTGGGGAACTACGAGCGGGATGAGAAGCTCCGTAGCAGGTATGCTCCCGGATAAACCACAGGGAATTTTGAAAGTGCAAAATCAGAGTATTTTGCCTCTGGGGTGGTTTTTCTTTTGGCACATCCAAATATGATTAACATGCTCTTCAATGCGCCCCCTTGCCTGGTTAGTCAGGAGTTTGGGGCTGGTTGTCACCAATTCATGGATGAACCCAGCTCTACCTCCTGATGGACAACCAGTTGAGATCAGTGGCAATGGTCTGGTTTGATATCTGGAGGCAGTAATGCCATGGATGAGACTGAGCCAGCTGAAACTTAATCCATCTAAGATGGAGGTCCTGTGGCTGAGTCAAAATGGACTAGGACAGGGACTATGGCTCCCAGGGTTTGACAGGACACAACTGACAGTTTCTGCTTCCAAACAGGCATCTGGAAGTCATTCTAGATGTGTCATTAATGATGGAGAAGCAGGTTTTAATGGTAGCTAAGATGGCATTTTAACATTTTGGAGTGCCCAACAACTGGCTCCTTGCCTGTTCTGCTCCAATTTGACCACTGTAATCCATTCAATGGTCACCTCCAGACTTGATTTCTGTAACTCACTCAACATAGGGCTGCCCTTGAGAGGCAGCTAACAAAGAATGCATAGGTCCTAACTAGGTCCCCTTGAAGAGTTTCTATTCAGTCTATACTCAGGCAATTGCCCGGGCTGCAGAATGGCTTCTGGATTAAGTTCAAGGTGATAGTTTTAACTTTTAAAGCCCTAAAGAGTCTGGGACCTTCATACCTGTGGGACCACATTTTCTGCTGAGTCTCTAGTTCTCAAAACCTGCTGAGGTCCCTGGCCAAAAAGCAGTCTGTTAGTCCTCAACCAGGGCCAGGGCCTTTTCAACCATGGCACCAGCCTGGAGGAGCTCTCTGTCTGAGGAGATCAGGGCCCTGTAGAACCTTTTGCAATTCTATAGGGCCCACAAGATGCAGATGTTCCATAGCCATATAGTTGAGAACTTTGTGGGCACTCTGCAAAGTACACTAGCCACCAGATAGAACACCCACTTTTCTCTCCTCAATATATATATATTTTTATTTATTTCATTTTTAAACCGCCCTCCCCCGAAGGCTCAGGGCGGTGTACATCAACATCATAATACAAATATAAAACAATCTATAACAATTTTAAATTAATAGAATTTAAACAATTTACAATTTACAATTTACAGATGGCGACTTATTCCAACCCCATTCCCGCCCACGGGAGTAATTCCCCTCAAGATGGTATGGGGGTCAGATGAGTCATCCCGCTGGCTAAAAAGCCTCATGGAACAGGTCTGAGTTTTACAGGCCCCTGGCGGAAACTCTGAAGGTCCCAGCAGGGCCCTGGTCTCCCCTTAGGGGAGCCTGTTCCACTCAGGTAGGGCCAGGGCAGTAAAAGCCCTGGCTCCCCTTGCTGAGGCCAGCCAGATCTTTTTTGGGCCAATGGGGATTTTCCAGCAACCGCTTCCTCCATAGAGCTGGGAGAGGTCCTAGTAGGGCAGTGCACGGGAGAGATGCGATCCCTCAGATATGTAGGCCCAATGCCGCCTCAATGGCCTTAAAGGTCAAGAGGGCACCAGTACCACTTTGAAGATGGCCCGGAACTCGATGGGCAGCCAGTGTAGATGGTAGGCTAGGGACCGGAGTAATCCGGTCCCAACTTAGCTGTTCCTGTAAGTAGTCTGGCTGTCGACATACGTTGGAACGAAGTTTCACTCTCCGATCACCGGACAGAGTGGCAGGCCAGCCGTGAGAGCTGCTACATAATAATCCATAGCCTAGAGAGGTGACCGTTGTATGGATCACTGTGGCCAGGTCAGAACGGGACAGATAATGGGCTAATTTGTCTCGGCCTTCGTCGCAGATGGTGTAAAAAAGCTGCATTCGGCAGTTTGAGTGACCTGGCTGCCCTCCATTGATAATGTCGGGTCCAAAGCCACGCCCAAGCTCTTGAACAGTCGAGGTGGGTTAGATGTAAGACTACTCGGCTTAGCGAACGGCAAGCAAAGTCCAACCGGGTTCTCCCCTCGCCCCAACCACAGGTGACCTCCATCTTGAAGGGTTTAGCTTCAACCGGTTTGCTCTCAACCACCCAGCTAATACGGCAAGGCTTCTAAACAGCACTGGAGAGGCCTCCAGGGGCCGCCGAGACGGGCTGCCCCTCCATCGTGAACAACGCAGCTGGGTGTCATCGGCGCACTCGATAGCACTGCAGCCCCCAAACTCCGGACTAAACTCTGCCAGGGGGGCGCTTATGTACGATATTAAAAAGCATCGGGGAGAGGATCGCCCACCGCGGCACCCGCACATTCAATGGGTAGCGCCTCTGGAGTTCTCACCCCTCGATGTCACCTGCAGTCCCCTTCGTCTTGGGAGAAATGAGGCTGTGCCAATCCAAGGCTGACCCGGCAGACCTCCGGGAGCATCAGCGCAGGGCGGTGGACCAAAAGGTCGCGGATCTACCACGCCAAACGCCGCGTGTGAGATCTAACAAACACCAGCAGCGCCAACCCACCTCTGTCCAAGTGAAGCCGGAGTTCGGTCCCACAACGGGCAACCAGCACCGCCTCGGGTCCCATGGCCAGCACGTGGAAACCGGACTGGAAGGGGATCCAAACAAGGAGATGCTTCATCCAGGAAATCTCTTGAGCTGTTCGGCCATCGCTCACGGCTTCAATTACCTTGCCCAGGAATGGTAGATTAGAAACTGGGCGGTAATTGGCCAGATCCTCAGGATCTAACAACGGTCTTTTCAGGAGCGGGCGGACCACTGCCTCTTTAAGCCGACCCGGGAAAGCTCCTTGCTTAAGAGAGCTGTTGATAATATCCAACAGGTGGCTCCGAAGCACCTCCCTGCTGGCTTTCACCATTTTAGGAGATGTTTACAGAGGGTGAGATCAGAGGTGGGATCCAGCAGGTTCTCACAGGTTCCCGAGAGAAGGTTACTAATTATTTGTGTGTGCCGAGAGGGGGTTACTAATTGGTGATTTTGCCACGTGACTTTTGTCTTAGTTACGCCCCTCCTCTCAGCAGTAGCGTGCAGATCTTGAAGCAGTCTAGCAGGAGGTGCACCGGCGTGCATGGCAGCCCTTGGCGCTTCGCAAGCAGGCATTCTTTCCTCGCCGCATCAGGTGACTCACAGCAGCGGCTGCGTCCTTGCCACAGCCCCGCCCAGGAATGCCCCGCGCCTGGAATGCCTGGCCATGCCCCCGTCGTGCCCCACCCAGCCCCATTGGTGTGCTATCCGCCACAGTTTGAATCCCACCACCATGGGAACCTGTTACTAAAGTTTTTGGATCCAACCACTGGGTGAGATCATAATAGGATTTTAACGGGCCATCTATCTGGTGACTATCGATTGGTTTTAAATGTATATACCGTGAATGTGTATATTATATTGTTTTGAATGATTGATTCCCACTTGGGTGGGGTGGTGGTGGAAGGATATAAGTTGAAAATATAAATAAATAAGTAAATAAATAATTTTAATAATAGCCCCCAGAAAAGTAGAAACATTACAATAACCCACAATATTTGCTATGCTAGAAGACATAATTTCCACCTTTTGTTACTGTTTTCATTACATACATTACTGATATATCAGTTGTGGTGGTGTGTCAGTGTCCTCAATGATTATGGGAAAATGTCAGTGACATTATCAGGGAAAAACAATCCAACTTTACTACATCTTCCATCTTACTTCCACTTTTTTGATAACTATTTTAATCTTCAAAAATTAAATCTTTAATCTGCTCCTCTACCATATTATTTAAGTATAGAATCAACCACTGAACTCTGACCCAAAAAAGTTAATTATCAAAAAAGCCAACAGTTCCCAGAGCAATAGGCCTTCCATGTGATAGACATTTTTTTAAAATTAAAGGGTATGGGCTCCACCACTCCAGTACATACCACTCCTTCATGAAAAAAAATTCAATGTATGACACAGGACATTAACCAAGCAAAACTCTGTAACTGTTAAGGCCTTGAAAGTGACCAAGGCATTTGTCCCATTTACCCAGTATATACGAAAATCGTACAAAAGGGTTGAAAAGCACAGTTCCTTATCTAACAATAAGTCAATCTTCCCTTCAGTCACTATAACAGAAAGCTATGTCCCATTAGCTAGCAAGACACTATGGAAGTCCCAGGCATATACTCTGGGGATCACATACTATTTTTAACAACAGCATATAATCATCTCTGGAGAAAGTTAAAACAGAGTTAACATATGAGCTAAAGCACTCAAGCTAAAAGGTATATTGAAGCTGAGATTAAAAGAAGGGGTCTGGATAGACCATAAATACAAATATATCCACTCAGCTTTAATGAATCCCCCAAAAGGATGGCAGCAAAGATAACAGTGAAATAGTTTTGCAAATGATCTTTCAAAGCTTATGCAGATCTTACATTTGTCATATATGGTGCATTCCTGCATGTCAGCCTCTGGGGTAGCTCTGGATTTATGATATTGCCCTTTTAAACATTTTGGCTTTTTGCTGGCAGACACTGATAAGATGAGGAAGAGTAGCAGCACAGAAAACTTCAACATCTTTTTTCCCCCTTTCGTTTGCAGTAGTCCTGTATAAAAAGATGATATTCTAGTCAAAGTTCAAGCTCAGTCAGAAATGTCCAAAAGCAATGCTGCTACTGTGAGGCAGAGGAACCAACCAAACACAAGAAAATTGTTGACTTGCCCTCTCATTGCCATATACTCATTGCCATTGTCAAAATCTGTGAACAAGGTAGATGCCTTACCAGGGGCGTAACGAGGCAAACTGTAGCCCTGGGCAAAACCTGAGTTGGATGCCCCCCCTTCACCAGCAGCCACCTCACCACGACCAATTTTTTTTGCACCAGGACATTGGTGCGTGCAGGGGTGCATTTTTAGACATATCAGCACCAAAATTTCAGCGTATCAGTGTATCCTCAGGAGACCAGGAGTCCTTATGCTACCCCCCAAGTTTGGTGAGGTTTGGTTCAAGGAGTCCAAAGTTATGGACTCCCAAAGGGGGTGCCCCATCCCCCATTGTTTCCAATGGGAGCTAATAGGAGATGGGGGCTACACCTTTGAGGGTCCATAACTTTGCCCCCCCTTAACCAAACTGCACCAAACCTGGGGGGTATCATCAGGGCAGTCTCCTGATGAGACCATGAAAGATTTGAGACTGTGCCTTCAGAAATGTGCCCCCCCCAGCCTGCAACCCCCATTGACAGCAATACAGAAAACTCAATGCAGAACAAAGATTCTTGGGCAAATTTCTGGGATGTTCCTGCAGGGGGTGCATTTTTGGATGTATCGGCACCAAAATTTCATGGTATCATCTGGAAACTGTCCTGATGGGACCCCCCAAGTTTGGTGCAGTTTGGTTTAGGGGGTCCAAAGTTATGGACCCTCAAAGGGGGTGCCCCATCCCCCATTCTTTGCTAAGGAGATGGGGGCTACCCTTTGAGGGACCATAACTTTGGACTCCCTGAACCAAACTGCACCAAACCTTGGGGTTGCCATCATGCCAGTCTCCAGATGATACCCTGAAATTTGGTGCTGCTAGCCTAAAAACTGCGCCCCCTGCAGGCCAAGAACTGGAAAAACACTAAAAACACACAAAACACACAAACGAACCTGAATTTTTGCACGCACCCCCATGACCAAATGGAGGTGCCTGGGGACATTTGACTCCCCATGTTCCCATGGCAGATATACCTCTGGTAGTGGCATATCCACCTCTTCTCAATATCCCAATTTGAGGCATCAGAACAGATCTGTCCCCAAATGGCATGAAGGAAAATAGTGGCAAAGGAGTTTGTTGCTGATGCTTTCCTGGAATAGGGCTGGCATTCCATTTTAGGTGTTGCAGTTCAAGCCTCACGTTTGCAGTCAAGATGAAGACAAGCACCCAACATTTAGGGAGCATGTGCAGCCTTTTAGGTGTATGTGTTGGGTTACAGTTTTGCAACACAGAAGAGGGACAGGAAGAGGATGCTTAAAGTCTTAAAGCCCTCATCCAACATTTGTGTCTCCCTTTTTCTTTGCTAAAAATAAATTTCTGTAGAGAATCAACGATTCTTAGTGAGCACTTTTAACATAAAAAACTATAGAATGTAGAATGGGCAAAAAGCTGTTAGGATTGTCTAGCTGAAGTGGGGGCAAGGAGGTGAAACTACAAGGGCAGCTTTACTGAGGGGAGGGGGCAATTGAATATCTTTGTCCCTCCTAACTGCAATCTCCTGGCCTGCACTTCTATTCCTCCTTAAGTACAATGTACCTGGGTCTGCTACAGGCATGTGCTACCATATTCCAGCTATGAGATCCTGGTGGGAGCGTCATTTAAAAGCATCCTGGGGTGCCTGATCTAGACTGGGACAGCAATCAGAGGGCAGAGGGGCACCTGCCTTCCCCTTGTACTGTTTTCTGAGCTGAAATGGTGTGAGGAAGGTGTTCTTTCCCTTGATGCCCTCAACACCATTTCATCTTATGAAAATGGTGCAGAGGCAAAACATTTTCCCTCATGTGCTTTGATCCTTGATCTGAATTGGGCCCCATGGGTTTTAAAAAGGAGTTTCTACGGGGAATTGGAAAGTGGAATATGGCTGCAAGTCCTTATGGTAGACTCAAGTACATTGTAATGTTTGGCCCTTAGAGTTGCCAACTTTTAAAGTGGCATCTGGATCAGCTGTTGTTATAAGGTACTTCATGCCATGAAAAGCTTCAGCTGCAGATTTATATGAGAGCAAACTTCTGTGAATGGGATACTGCTCCCAGGCTCCAGAGGGTGCCTGAAGATCTTACAGAATGGCAATTGATCTCCAGACAACAGTGATCAGTTTCCCTGGAGAAAATTACTGCTTTGGAGGATGGACTCTTGCGCATTTTAGCCCTTCAAAAATTTTGCCCCTCTCAAACCCTCCATCCCAAGCATCCTCAGGAATTTCTAAGCCCAGAGTTGGCAACCTTAAAAAAAGGGACAGCCCATTCTGGTCAGTTGGTAACCATATTCTTTTCTGTACTTGTTTTGACACACGCACCGCCCCCTGAGACATCTTTCTGGTTCTTGCAATGGGTGGCAGAAAAGGATAGGAATTCACATTCTAAACTATTTCTAATTGTTGTGTTGAAGTTTGGAACAGAATATTTTTTCCTGATGGCCGATTCGTGGCTGGCATCTTCAGTGGATCCACTGAAGATGCCAGCCACAGATGCAGGCGAAACGTCAGGAGAGAATGCTGCTAGAACACGGCCATACAGCCCGGAAACCACACAGCACCCAAGTGATTCCGGCCGTGAAAGCCTTCGACAATACTCTAAAATTAATTGGTTATAAAGGAAACAAAGTCAAACATACCACCTTTTCTCACCTGTTTTTACCTAGTTTCCAGATCCCTTTCTCTCTTTCAGAGGAATGCTGCTCATTCTTCCCCCATCTCTCTTTATATATGCTGTTTGTCAGCAGATACCCATAGCTGATTTTCCAAGTAAAGTTCTCTGACCTTTGCAAAGCTAACAATTTTATCTCAGGGTCACTTGCAGGGGGGTTGCTTACTGCTTTAGAAAGCAGCTTAATAAAGAATAATTGACTATAATATCAATATCATTAGTGAGATAACAGCAATCTAATTTTGTTTGAATTCCCACTCTACCATGGAAGCTTGATGGGTGACCTTGCTGTAGAGTTTGTAACAAGTCTTTTAGAAGCACTAGTGGGCCAGTGATTTAGCCTGTGGTAGTCCAATCTATGATTCAGTGTCGGCAATAACAGAAAAAAAGTTGGTTGCGGTGGGTTTTCTGGGCTGTGTTGCCATGGTCTGGTGGATCTTGTTCCTAACATTTCACCTGCATCTGTGGCTGGCATCTTCAGAGGTATATCACAGAGGGAAGTATGTGAAACGTTAGGAACAAGATCCATCAGACCACGGCCACACAGCCCAGAAAACCCACCACAACCAGTCGAATCTGGTCGTGAAAGTATTTGACAATACAGAAAAAAAGTTGTCACTGCAGTTGTACACAGAGATAATCTAACTTATTGAACTGTGTGAAACTATGCTTCCTCTTTGTTCTAGTGCAGGGGTAGGGAACCTGCGGCTCTCCAGATGTTCAGGAACTACAATTCCCATCAGCCTCTGTCAGCATGGCCAATTGGCCATGCTGGTAGGGGCTGATGGGAATTGTAGTTCCTGAACATCTGGAGAGCCGCAGGTTCCCTACCCCTGTTCTAGTGCCTAGCATAAAAGATCCAACACTTGGGCCAGTAACTCCAATCTCAACCCAGTTTATCTCACTGGATTGCTATTGTGAGGATAAAATGGAATAGAGGACAATGATGCTGTAAGTCACTTTGGGTCTCATTAGAAATAAAAGCAGAATATCAATAAATTCAAACACTGCCTTCAAACTCAGAACTTCATCATCACATGGCAGCCAGGAGAGCAACCAGTGGGTTTGGACCCTTTATATGATAAAAGTCATACACTAGATTTACAGTTTTGCACTGAGCAGGATTCTGGAGATCTGGTTAGAGGGGCAGAGTTGAGACGCTTGTCATGGTTGGATAATTACATACTGAAGGTAGCTATGACACCCCTTTGTTAGGATGATATATCCCCAGAGACTGAAGGATGGATCCACCTTCTTTCCAGGATGTTCTGGAGGATTTTGAGAGATTCGGGGCAACTCTGCTAAAGCCCTTGTTTCATTATGTAATGCTGATTTTACAAGGGACAGCACATAGAGTTGTTCTCCCCATTCCTCTTCATCTTTCCAGGTATTACCTACCCTTCAGCTTACAAAGACATTAAGGGGCACATAGAGGCAGGGGGGATGGCTGGAATGCCATTGGCAGCAAGACCAATTCCAAGTTTTAAAGCAAGGAATGCCCAGCCACCCTTCCTTTGTCCCCTGCTGGCAAATTCAGCATTTTGCTACATAACCATATTATCAGCTGAATTTTATTCATCATTATTATATAAGGTTGTTCATGATCATTGGTGGGATTCAGCAGGTTCGCACCACTTCGGCAGAACTGGTTGTTCAAATGGTGCTTGTAAATAACCAGTTGTTAAATTATTTGAATCCCACCACCGGAACCGGTTGTTACATTATTTGAATCCCACCACTGATTGGACACCTAGATTTGATCTCTCACAGCTTATTTTAGGAAATTATTTGTGATAACTTGTCTAGATTTCTTTGCAAATAAAATCTCTTACCTGATGACTGGTCCATCTGGAAAGTTTATTTGGTGACAGATCTCATGACATGTCAGAAGCAACTCCTTGCAAAAATATTATGGACAATGATGTCCCTGACTTATATAAACAGAGTTCTTGAAGTTGTGAAATCCACATCCTGCAAGCTGGCTCTTTGCCAGAGTTGCCAGAAGAAAGTGCCTTGATTCAAGATTGTTAATATATCATTTGTGGGGGTTCATATTTGTAGGATATTTTTTATTCTTTACTGCCCAATGGGATGCAGAGTTTCCACTGGAGATGTGGAATTGAGGATACGGTCTTTAATACTTGTGTCAACTTACTGATGAAGATAATCTGTAGTTATGGAGATAGCTGTCATAGGTATGCTGATGGAACCGACCTCTGTATTGCTTCATCTTAACTACCAGAAGTTGCTGTAGATGTCAAACTGGTATTTAAGACCTGTAGTCAAGTAGCTGAAGAGGAATCAGCTAAAATTGAATCTGGACAAGTCAGAGATAATGCAGGATGGAAAAACTAATCTGCTGGAGGCTTCCCTGCTTTTGCTTGTCTCTTTCTGGAGAGTTTTCAAGCAAACACAGATGGAACTTTGGAGGACCAACTGCAGGGGCAGTGGATAGTCAGGCTAGGTCAGGCCAAGGCAAACAAAAAAGATGTTTTCAAGAAAGTAGTTGTGCAGAACAGAGGAGGATCAACCAGCAGGGTGGGGTGTGGGGTGGGACTGGAATTGATTGTGTGGGCTGGAGGAAGTGTGAGGAGGGGCAAGGAAGAGATTTTGTGGAAAGGAAGAGATATTTAAATCAGCTTGTGCTAAAAATAATGACTTCACTCGACTTAACTCCTTGCAGTATGCAGCAGAAATAGGGATGCCTCTGCTATTTACACATGTAGATGTGGAAAGTTGAAAGTTATTCCTGACACATCTTGCACTGTATGGTGTTGGTGTTCAGTTTGTATCAATGTCATACCATGCAATTATTCCCTTAGAATAATGCAATCAACTTTTTGAAGGTGATGATTTTTCATCTTTTACTTAAGCATTGATTATTAACAGACAGCATTCATTTCCATTTTTGATGACAGGGCTAACCTTGGAACTTTGGGACATCTTGTTTGACATTAAAAAACAGTGACAAAGGTTAAGACATTCAGTCAACAACAGAACATTTTTAGATAGTTTGAGCAGAGGTTGATAGGCTGATGTTTATTTTGGCTAGCCAATGTCTCTTATACTACTGCATTGCTAAAAGGAGCTGTAGATGGAACAGTAGGTTAGTTTAAAACTTTATTAATTTCCATAAATGAAAGTTTTTATGTACTGTTATTAGGATTGCAAAAGAGAATTGATCTTTCAAATGTAAACTTACTTATATGAAACTGTGAACTTTCCAATCTCTGATAAAACAGTGATATAGCACCTTAAAGACTAACACACTTACTATGGCAAAAACAATTTCATGGGTCAGATCCCCATTTTGTCACAACTGATCACCAAAGAGTACAGGAATACAGTACAGTACAGTAAAGTAAAAAAATCAATCAATGCAAAAGATAGCAGGAAGTACAATACAAATTAATACAAAATCCAGTCATATTGCTGAGATCTACTCACTTCCACTAACAAGCATGGATAAGTAGGAAATATAAGGTCAGTATAAATAAACAGAAAGGAGGCAATTATTTTTGTTAGCAACAAATTCCTACTATCAGACAAGTCTAAATTTGACTGGCAAATTTGCTAATGAATTCCAGTTTGGTGGCTGCATGTCAGTGTCTCCCTTAGAAACTTTTTTGCTGGAGTAGGGTAACTTAAGTCTGCCACAGAGTGCGCTAGAAAAATTAGAACAGTTCCCTCTATTACCATTGAAATGTCTAATTTTTGTCTAAGATAAGAGCCTTGTGGGATCAGACTAATTGTCCACCTCTTACGGCTGCCAACCAGTTCCTCAGTTGCCTCCTGGCACGGGGACTTAGAGACTAGGCATTTCTGCACAAATCTCCTAAAATGTTTGTAAAACGATTTCAATCTCCCTTCCCCTTTGTTCGCATTCACCCCCTTGAAATTATTCCTGGCTGCCATTTTGTGATAATTTTAACTTTTTAATTTTTTTTCTGATGAATCGATACTTCAGTGCCTTGGGCTGCATTCTCTACTCCTTGTCTACTCAATGCTTTGAAGATTGCCCCTACCCCCAGGCGCGTAGCTGCAACGGGGACATCCGGGACGGCTTGTCCCGGGTGGCACCATTGCAGTCACATGGGGAGGGGGGGGCGAGCGTGTCGAGGTGGACAGTTCATGCCCAGGGTGCAGTTCCCCCTCCCTTCGTCACTGCCCACCCTAAATAAAAGACAAACTGCTAAATGCTGCAAATAAACAGGTGAGGGGGATCTGAGTGAATTCAGAAGATGGTGCCAAGGAGAACATTCAGGGAAGCAGAGAAGAATGGGAAATGTAGCAGCAACTGAAGACTTTTCAAAATGCTTGAAATGAGAATCATTTTAAAAGGATATTCATTTAAAATATTTTGAGGCTGAAAATAAAATCTTTGAGGGTAAAAACAATGTGGAACTCCATGGAGGAAATGTTTTATTTCCTGTCCAAAACATTTTAAATAAATTGTGCAGAAAAGCCCACTGACTACTGCTAAATATGGAGTTTCCCTTTAGTCAACATGGCTTGTAGCCACTGATAGACCATAGATCTAGCCAATCTTCTTTTAAAACTGTTCTGCCTGTGGCCATCACTATATCCTTGGGCAGTGAACTCCACATTTTAATCCCTCCCTGTGTAAAGCAGTATTTCCTTTTGTCTGTCCTGAATCTACTGCACAGTAGCTTCATTGGATGCCGGCAAGTTCTAGTATTTTGGAAGAGGGAATAAAGGTTCTCTTTTGTTAACTCACTCCATCCCATGCAGAATTTTGTAAAACTCTATTATGTTCCCCTTAGTGATATTTTTTCTAAGCCATTATCTTATCCCATGACTGCTAAATTGATTCAGGAATCTTTGGTGAGGTACCGTGTAAAAAGACTTTTAAAAGTATTGTCAAAGGCTTTCACGGCCGGATTCAACTGGTTCTGGTGGGTTTTCTGGGCTGTGTGGCCGTCGTCTGGTGGATCTTGTTCCTAACATTTCGCCTTCATCTGTGGCTGGCATCTTCAGAGGTGTATCACAGAGGGAAGTCTGTAACACACTGTGTCCAGAGAGAAAGAAATGTTTGGGGTATATAATGTTTATGTCCCAGAGTGGGGAACCAATCAGTAAGTGTTTGGGTGGAACTTGTTATGCAAAGATATGGTTGATAGTATTGTATTGCGGGTGGGGCTTATCAGTCCAGGGAGTGATTCATGTTTTCATGCCCTGCAGCAGTAGTAGTATTGGTGAATGCAAATCCTGTGTTTGGGTGGAGTCCATTGTTCATGAACTTAGCATGCCCTTGGGGTTTGCTTTTGATGTTTTTAAGTACTGGTAGCCAAGCTTTGCTAATTTTCAAAGTTTCTTCTTTCCTGTTGAAGTTATCTTGGTGTTTGTGAATTTCAATGGCCTCCCTGTACAGTCTGACATAGTAACTTTCTGAATTGTCCAGAATTTCAGTGTTTTCAAATAAAATGTTATGTCCAGTTTTGTTTAAGACATGTTCTGCAACTGGAGATTTTTCAAGACGGTTAAGCTGACAGTGTCTTTCGTGCTCCTTAATACGAGTTTGAATGCTGCGTTTTGTGGTTCCTATGTAGACCTTTCCACAGCTGCAGGGTATGCGATAGACTCCTGCAGAAGTGAGGGGGTCTCTCTTGTCCTTTGCTGAGCGTAGCATCTCCTGTATTTTCCTGGTAGGTTTGAAGATGGCTTGTAAATTATGTTTCTTCATCAGTTTCCCTATTTGATCAGTGATTATCTTGATGTATGGTAGAAATATTTTTCCTGTGGTGAGCTGTTGCTCTTCAGTCCTCTGGGGGTTTTTTTTGGCCTTAAAGCTCTTCTGATTTCTGTTGTGGAGTAGCCATTAGCCTGCAGAGCCCAGTCTAGATGACTGATTTCATCAGGGAGGAAGAGAGGTTCACAAATTCGTTTTGCACGATCTGTCAGAGTTTTGATTATGCCCCTTTTCTATTGTGGATGGTGATTGGAGTTTTTAGGTAGATACCGGTCTGTGTGTGTCGGTTTTCTATATACTGTGGTTGGGTCTGCAAAAGACCAAGACATCTAGAAAAACCAAGACATACCATGGAAACTGAATAAGAAGAAAAACTGCCTTTTCTTTAAGTAAATGGGCTTAGAAGGATTGAATGCAATTTTAATTTCCAGTTATGTACTTCTATATTTATTTAGAAAATTGTCATGCTGTATCTCCAGCAACCTGCCCAAGGTGGCTTACAAAAATTTAAAAAACCCATTAAAATACATTAATTAAAATCCAGCACTAAAAAGACCCAACTAAGCATGGAAAAAGTTCATAAAAACAGATGACACCTTGAAACAACAGTTTCTACGCAAAAACAGTGTTAAAAAAATCAACCCTTTAATGAAAAGACTGGATGAAAAGAAAAGTTTTAGTCTGATGTCTAAAAGAAAGCAGCAGAGGCACCAGGCAAGCCTCAATGTGAAGGGCATTGCACAAGCAAAGTGACACTACTGAAAAAGATCTGTCTGTGGTTGCCACCTGCCTTCCCTCTGAAGGGGGGGGGTACGAAGCACAGGGCTTGTGAGACAGATCTTAACTGGCAAGCTGGGTAATATGGGGGGGGGGCAGTCCTTCAAGTACTGTGGCCCCAAGCCATTTAGGGCTCTAAAGGTAAGGATCAGCACTTTGAATTGTGCCTAGAAAGAAATGGGCAGCTGGTGCAGATTTTCCAGCACTGGGGTATAATCCCTGTATCTCTCCCTGACAATAGTTTGGCTCCTGTATTTCAGACAGCTTAAAGTTTCTGGACTGTGTTCAAAGGTAGCCCCACAGTATGGCAGTAATAATCACTTCTACTCACTAGAGCAGGGGTCCACAAACTTTTAAAGTATGTGGGCATCTCTGGAATTTTGACACAGCTTGTTGAGAGCAACAATAAAATGTCTGCCATGGGAGGAACTAGCCCCAAATGATTGTCACAACTTAAGTAACACAGTGCAGATCATTTTACTGTGGTGGCAGCTGCTGCCAAAGCAACATTAGAAGAAGAGTTTGGATTTATACCGCACTTTTCCCTATCTTTAAGGAGTCCCAAAGTAGCTTACAAACTCCTTCCTTCCTCTCTCCACATCAGACACTGTATGAGATAGGTGGGGCTGAGAAAGTTCTGAGAAAACAGTGACTGGCCCAAGGTCACCCAGCAGGCTTTATGTGTAGGAGTCCCCCCTCCCCTTGGGTGTCTACTGCTGGGATGGGTTTCTCTGTACTGTACTGTTTTCATGTGGGGGTGGGGAGTCTGTGGATCATACTGTCAATTGCTTGGTGCCTTTTCGCCAGAATCGTCTTTCTCATTGTTCTCTGAAGTCTGCCAATAAAATCCTTGAACCAACCGAGTGTTTACTGGGTCCTGATCCAGGGATCTGACATCTCACTTTTCTGTATTTGATAGTATCTTAACAGTCCTGAACCTTCAAAATCCATCTGTACTTGATCACTTCATGTTTCATCAGAAAGTAGAATCATGTTGCCAGGGAAACATTAGACACAGAATGGTAAAATGTCCTGAAAACGTGTTCAAGTCCTTCACTCATACCTGGTCTTAACCACTACACATTACATAGCCAATCAAATCTCCAGTACTCAACCAGAAGCCTTGCTTGGTGAGAGTACTTCCTGGCCCCACCTACTTCCTAAAAACACTTAGTGGACTCCAGAAAGGTGTAGGTGGGCACCATGTTGGGTACACCTACACTAAAGTTATTTTCAATGCAGTTTTATGCTGAGTAAGCTTATTGATTTAGTTTGGAATAACTCTGCATAGGATTGCATTGTTAGCATTTTGCTAGTTTTTTTTTTAAGTCTACTTGAGTTTGGATTCCAGTATGTCAAAAAGCCATTCTGGCTAACATTTTGTTTTTAGAGTTTGGTGGAATTTGTTCTGGAAACCCACTTAAACATAAGCATAAAAACTGACTCAAATTCCCACACTGACCCCTTGCCAACTAGAAGTTACCATGACTTGAACGACCAGGTCAAATTGTTTAATATGTAACAGGCAAATAATTATTTGTCAATATTTAATTCACAAAAATCTAAAAATATCATAATTGATTTTTCAAATATTTATGTTGATTAATTCTATAGGAAAATCCCAAAGCCCTAAATACTTTTGGTCACCTATGGTAAAAGCAAGAAAGAGAATCCAAATAATTCAGTTAGAGGAATTATGCCAGAACAGCTTAAAATTTCCCATTTATTCTGTGCTTTTTTCTATGTTTGAGACAACAATCTGACCCAATTGATTTGTAAAACTGGCAGAACAGATGAGATAGCTCAACAGTTCTCTAGCACGACCTGATAAGGATCAGAGATTGACTGACCCCAAACTGTGTCATTCCATCCCCTAGAAGGTGAGGTTCGTATCATCTTACAGGACATTTGGAGAGTTGTGTAAACTTTTTAAAAATTCAGAAGCCAGTTGAATTTCTTAATGACTAATTGAGTCAGTCATGGATATTATATCCTAAAATTACTCTACTGTCTTGAAATGGTTGAAATTTTGGTGTTGTGATTATGAATCGTTGCAACTGATTTCATATTTTTTGAGAATGAACTTTATTTAAAAGATTTGCAGTCTACCTCTCTAAACTCGTCTTCAGGTAAATGGGTAAGGGCATAGAAAGGTAAATGAAACAAATAGTAGTTCATAGGCTGAATGTTTTCCTTATGTTCTAGGATCAGTATCTGCTGCAGGTATGAATCCTGACAATCAATCTGAGCATTATGGTGATCAAGGGATCTATGCAGTCACATTAAATCCAGTAGTGCAGAAAATAGAATTAAAGAAAAAACATGCTGAGATCCTGGCTTTGCAAACGGTGGGGTCGTGTGTTTCTAGCTCTTTCCCCTTTGCAAAGCCAGGATGCAATTTTGCAAATGGCGGTGGTGGTGGGGGGCTGCCCCTGGAGATGGGGAGATCCAGCTTTGCAAACAAATTTTCTAGATTGGGCACTGGAGAGCTGATTGGCTCTGCACATTTTAAAACATGTTGCCTTTCTAGTATTTTTTCACCAAAGAAATTACCAATGAGAATTGAAATTGATTTATTATTCTAATAGAAATTGATTCATTATTCTAAGTTTCAGCGTCAGGTATGCATTCTGGTACTCCTTATGTAGTAAGTTGTAGAAAAATGTTCAGTCACAGATCGTTCATCCTGTTCCTAAAAAAATCCAAGTGCATAGTCTACCTTTTTGTGATAAAGCAGACAGCTGAGCTGTGCAAAGAAATCACTTGCCAATAAAGAACTTCCCTGTTTTTGAAGAATCTCTGGTCTCCTGCGCCTTTCTTCTTTGCCTTGCTGCCACCAGCTGAAATCACTGAAAATCACTCCTAGAAATCACTTTATGTTACCAGGGCAGCGGTAACAAGATGATACTTCCAAGTGTCTAATTAATGTTACCTGTCTTTAACTTTAGTTTAATAAATCATAGTATGCACCTGAAAAGGAACTTTTCTTTGATGGAATAATTTTATTACTTGATCACTTGGCAACATTATAAATACTTGAATTAGACCTTTTGGTCCATCAAATCAGTAATGGCTACCCAGACTGGCAGTAGATCTTCTGGGTTTTAGGTTACATACAGTGTGTAATAGACTTCCCTCTGTGATAAGGAGAGCCCATCCTTCTGGGATCCATCTACCTGGGATCACCCCCCTCTCCCCCTGCTGCGGTGTATTTATTTTAATTTCAAGGGGTATCTGGGTGCGTTTCTCTCTTCTCCTGTCCGCCCCCTGACCATTTTACTTGGGATTTGAAACTGCTGCTGGTGGGGGTGGGGGAGAAATCCCTCCTCTTTGGGAGACCAAACTCCCCCCAGGTTTTTTTTTTAATTTGGGGACAACGGAGGAGGGTCGGTGGCAAACGATGAAGTGCTTGTGTGTTACACCCCCTCCCTTCAACAAAAGATAAATGTCGCCTTTGCAGCCCACCCCCCTGGCCCCCAGCCTTTTTGTAGGAAACAGGGCCCCTGCCACCGTCGACCCGAAGGGGATTAATCCCCGCTTTCCCCATTGGGAAAAAAGGCGGGGGGGGGGCAATGGGGACGGTGAGCCCCCAAGGGGCGGGAGGGCTCCGAAAGCAGGTCGGGACTAGCCCTGTGCGGGTCTCCTCGGAGGAAGGGGGTGGGATCGAAGCCGACAGCAATCCCAGTGGGAGAATGTCATTGCTGTGGGGGGGGGGGGGCGGCTGGTCATTTCAGGCGCACACTGGCCAGGGATCGGGACCCTCCCTCCTCCGAGAGAGAAGATGCTTCGCGCGGGGGCGATGAAGGTTCGGGGGAGGGCAGAGGTGGGATCCAGAAAGTTCTCACAGGTTCCTGAGAGTAGGTTACTAATTATTTATGTGTGCCGAGAGGGGGTTACTAATTGGTGATTTTGCCACGTGATTTTTGCCTTAGTTATGCCCCTCCTCCGCTCCTCAGCAGTAGCGCGCAGAACTTGAAGCAGTCTAGCAGGAGGTGCACCGGCGTGCATGGCAGCCTGCGCCTGCGTACATTCGTTTCCCGCCCAAGGACCGGTGCAGCAGCTGCATCCTTGCCACAGCCCCGCCCAGCAATGCCCCGCCACTGGAATGCCTGGCCACCCCCCCGTTGTGCTCCGCCCAGCCCCATTGGGAACCTGTTACTAAATTTTTTGGATCCCACCACTGGGGGGGCGTTGCAAAAGGGTCCCTCTTTTGCAGCCGGCCTTGCCTGCCACTCACTCTCTTCCATCCCGCCCCCCCCCATACGTTTTTCAGATTGTTCTTGGAGTGAGCTCTAACTTGTTTTTTTGGGGGGGCTATTTCCTTCTCCGTCCCTCCTCTGGCTTCATGTCTTGTGTCAATTACAGACACTCGCTCCAAGCTGAATTACTGCGGAGTAATTACACCGCAACACCTGCCGAAGTGAGTTTTAAGACAGTCACTCCATGGCTGCGGACCCCCCCAGAAAAAAACTTCCTTCTTTCTGGATAGGGGTGGGGGGAGATGCGAGATGTGCAAGGGCGGGCGGCTCCGCCTTGGCCCTTCAAGGGTTAACCCCTCTTTTCCTTTCCCTCCCTCCCCTTGCCGGTGGTGGTACAGCCTGCCTGGGTTTTCGGCTTCGACTAAACTATTATAAGGAATAAGGAGGGGTTAGTAGGGGAAAATTATTGTTTGGAGGCGAGGGGGTTGATCTCTTGGGTTCTTTCTAGAGGCTGGATTTAGTGCAGCAGTGAGTGGGTTGAATCCCTCGGTGTTTGTGAGGAAAAGGGGGAAAATGGCTGGGGTGGGGGGCAGCAGGTGGCAAAAGGGGATGATGGGTGGCAGAGTTGCCAACCTCCAGTTGGGGCCTGGAGATCTTGTTACCGATGGGAAAATAAACAAAATATTTTCCTGAAGTCAGGTTGCCTGGCTACACTGGCTCCCTGCCCGGATACAGAGACCTGTGTGGTTCAGAAGCCTTCATAAGGTTCTCAAGGAATGTATTTGTATGTTTGCACCAATGCTATATGATTTCCCTTGTGTTTGTGTCATTCTAGGATGGAATAAAAGCCCCTTTTAGCTGAGTTTATGCCTGCAGTTTAGGATTTTAGTTTAATAAGGTTCTTCAGTTAGGTTAAGGTTCTATTAGTTTGAAGCGAGCCCTGCCAGTAGGTAGATGTACAGTCCTGCCTATAAGTATAAGTATGTGTGTTTATCCCTTAAGGTTTTCCTAATGTTTAAGTTAGAAATGTTATTTTTGAAATTTGTGTCTGAGAATAGAAGCAATAGCCAGCTAAGGTCTGATATTAAGTGGCAAGGAAGTTGACTCTGGAATGCTGCTTAGACCAACGCCCAGCCGACCCTTTGATAAGGACAACGACCCCCTTTGGACTTGCTAATTGAATCTGTTGCCAGCATCCAAGGGTCACCCAGCCTTGGAAGATGTCACCCTGTTTTGCTATTGGACTGTTTGAAGTTTTACTCTCAGGATCCAGAAGCTCATTGGACTGTTCACATCCTTACTTTCAGGATCCAAGAATTCATTGGTTCATTTGAACTTGTCTCTGTCTAACACTCCCAAGGAACCACCTCAGGCAAGAAGGTGCTAGCTTTTCTTCTGGGATTTGATCTCATCAGCATGTGCAAAGAGATTGTTTTCTCCCTTTGGTGTTATATTTTCTCTGTATTAGATGGAAGGAGACCGCCCCCTTCCTGGGTTTTGCACTGTGGGGGTGGGACTGCCCTACACCCCTTTTCTGGGTTACTGGGAAATGTATAAAGGGGCTGAGGCACAGCCATGTGGGGCCCTTTTCTGCTGAGCTGTGCCAAGAGATCACTTGCAATAAAATCCTTCCTGCTTTGAAGAAACGCCGGCTTCCTGCGCCTCATTAAGTTGCTGAGCTGAAATCACTTATTGTTACCTGGCAATTCGCGGTAACAATCTCTTGGAATTACAATTGTGTCCCAATGACAGAGATCAGCTCCCCAAAGACTACTACTACTATTTTGTTATTTATTAGTCTTGTGTGCCGCCCTTCCCCTGACAGGCTCAAGGTGGCTCAAAACCTATTTAAAACATGCAAAACCAAAATAAATATAGAAGAAGAAGAAGAGTTTGGATTTATATCCCCCCTTTCTCTCCTGCAGGAGACTCAAAGGGGTTTACAATCTCCTTGCCCTTCCCCCCTCACAACAAACACCCTGTGAGGTAGGTGGGGCTGAGAGAACTCCAAGAAGCTGTGACTAGCCCAAGGTCACCCAGCTGCCGTGTGTGGGAGTGTACAGGCTAATCTGAATTCCCCAGATAAGCCTCCACAGCTCAGGTGGCAGAGCTGGGAATCCAACCCGGTTCCTCCAGATTAGATACACGAGCTCTTAACCTCCTACGCCACTGCTTACATTCTCATTGTAGCACAGGGAAGGGGATCCGGATTAAAGAGCCTAGGACTGTGGTGGCGAACCTATGGCATGGGTGCCAGAGGTGGCACTCAGAGCCCTCTCTGTGGGCTCTGTGGGCAAACAGAGTCACCCCCACCCCACCCCCACATCTAGGCTGGCCTGGGCCGCTGGACTCGATTATTAGCATTAAACCTAAGACCTAGTTTTGGGGAAGCAGTGTAGGTAAACCTGTTAAGCGCTGTTAAACCCCACTGATTTTCATGCAAAGAACTAAAGTGCAATCTGGGAGTAAGCTCAGTTGTTGGCAATGGGGCTTGCTTCTGAGTAAACCCTCCTAGGGTCATGATTCACCCGTTGGAAGAGTTGCACGGTTGCTTCAAAGCAAAGCCACCGGCTACCACCAAGCTTACTCCTGAGCAGCGCACGCCTTGGAGCCAACCATTTTTTCTAAACTAAAACCTCAGTATTCAGGTTAAATTGCTGTGTTGGCACTTTGCGATAAATAGGTGAGTCTTGGGTTGCCATTTGGGCACTCCGTCTCGAAAAGGTTCGCCATCACTGGCCTAGGAAAGGGGAAGGAACTACCCGTGAGCCTACAAATGCATGTTATAAAAAAAAAAACAGGGAGGCGTGAAAAGGCAGTCAAATTCGCCTCCTTTCCCCCAAAATTCGCTTTTTTCCAAGCTGCGTTGAACGCGCCTGCACAGGCCGCCAGCAGGGGATGCAACGCCTCTGCGGCCCACTAGGGGGCGCCAAAGCGCCTCATTCTAGTAGTAGCTTGGAAGGCGCTTTAGATCTGCGTCATGGCATTCGGGCAGTTCGTCATGAACCTGCGCCGTCACTTTTGGGGGCGGAAGGAAGACCGGCAATGGACGGTCAATATAACGGCCATTGCCATTATAACGACAGCAATGGCGTGGGTGGCGGGAAAGGGTGGCGTGGTCGGGGGGCGGGCGGGAAAGGGGTCGGCTCTCCTGATCACTGTGGTCGATCAGGACGAGGGGGGGGGGTCCCCCAGCCATGGCAGGTGTGGCGGAAGTTTGGGGTGAAAAGCAACGTTTCATGCTTTCCATACAAGATGGAGCTTGAAAGTTGACTTTTGATGTGTGAGCTAGACATTTAAATGGGATTTTATCCTATACGTTTGAAAAAACGTGTATTTTTCATTCGAGCCGCTGGATCTTATGAGCCACCTTCCACTTCTGAGGAAGAAGATTCAGGATACTAGTTTTTTAAAAATAAATAAATAAATATCTCGCCAAACTCTCCTGTAGCCGGCCAATCCAAAGTGGGCTTTCCCAAAGCTTCCCATCCCATTTCGTCACTCGCACTGCTTAAGCTGGGGAAGCAAAGACGAGGGCGGTGGCAACGCCCACCCCCTTACGAGTTTCAAAGGAGAGCTACGGAAGAAGACTTTCTGCGGGCTACATTCCCCAACCCTGCATGCCACGCGCAGCTCTACCGTTTCCCGTCACATGTCTCTCGCGGCCCCTTCGCCGCTATGGTAACGCCCATACACAACCCTGCTCGCGCCCGTTCTCACTCCCATATCTGGCCCCGCCTTCCTCGTGTTTTCCGCGCGCTTCTCCGGACCTCACTTTACGCTGCTCGCCAACGACTTTCGCGCGCGCGCGCCCCAACAGCCCCTCCCTCTCGCGATAGGTCACGGAGGAGGCGGGATTGCTGCAGCGCTGGCCGTGCTCGTCCCTGACAGGAGTGCGGCGATGGTCGTCCACGGGGGGAGGCTAAAGCTTGCTTTTGCCTGACGGGTTTCTTAATTTCCTTTCCCCCACCCCCCCCCCCCCCCCCCCGCAGCCATGGCCTGCTGCCCCTGCTGGCTGCCCCCGCGCTGAGAAGGTGTAGCCGTTGTCCCCACTCTCACCATGAGGAAGGGCCGTTCGCGGGAGGACAAAGCGGGGCCCTTGGCGCTCCAGGCCCCCAGAAGGTTGGACCAGCCCGCCCGAGCTCCAGTGGACGTCTCCAAGAGAAGAGCTCCCTCAGCGGCTGGCGGAAGGAAAGATACGGAGGAAGGGTCTTATGGGAGTGCCGCTTGCAGGGAACTGACCGAGAAGGTACTATGGTGTGAGGGGTCGGGTGATTGTGTGGGCATGTAAGTTGTGGGGGGACTGTGAATTGGGGTGGATGGGGAGGTAGGTTCTTACCTACTTTGGAGAGCTAAGCGTATGGTAAGGCAAGGGATGCATGTAAAAAGAGAGTCGATTCTGTGAATGGTGGGTGCAGGATGCGGGCAGACCTGATCCACTGCAGATAGGACAGAGATGAGCTGTCGTGGAGGTATAGGTATATGCGTGTCATGTTGGGGAACTACTCTCATGTGGGCTCTGTGTTCTGAGATGTTCTTTTAGTGGGATGATGTTGTTAGCATTATTTTCTTTTAGAAAACTGATCGGAATTATGGAGAGCAAAATAGACAGGATAGGTATTTTGTATCACTAGTGCCAGGAGATGCAGTGTCATAACTGTAGAAGGGCTGCTCTGCATTTAGATGTTTTGTACTTCTTTATGATTGGATGGGGCGGGGGTTGTCACGTTTTCAGGTAAAAAATGCATGTGACTAGGGTGTTTTTTTTTGTCTTGGAGAGCTAAAAGGTTCACCAAGAGGATCTTTGCTGTTAGACTGAGGAAGGACATTGGACTAGTAGTCCTTTGGAAGAACCTGCTGCAAGTCAGGAATGTTTCCAGTTACTTAGTGTTGGCTGCAAATACCAGGACAGTCACCTTAGGCAAGGGGCAGCCAGGGCATATTCAGTTTCATGGTATGTCAGAATCATAGTTTGGGATCCTCAACATTACCCAATTACAGATGCTTCAGTAGCATTATGTAAGAAATCACAGAGCAGAAGGATCCATTGCCCTGGCAGCTGAAAACCTGATGACATTCTAAACACAGGTTTATATACCTGATCTGTTTTTGCAGATAATTATTTACAGTCCTGCTGTAAGTTAATATATTTATTTTAAAAATGCTTGTTGTGTGCTGTTCCAGGAGCTGAATAGCCCATAAAATTTGCATAAAATGTATACACACAACCAAAAATCAGCAAACAATGTAAACCATAAAAAGTAATACCATAAAAAGGGAAATCCATTAGACAATTTGTCATTTACCCTATCAGTGAACGACAATGAAATGTGTGGTTGTAGGCTAGAGTGGTGGCATGTACAGAAAACACCCTGTCACATCAAGGCTTTCTGCTATGCTTTTACAACAGAGATGTTTGTGCATGATTTTCTCTGTTAGTCTCCACTAGAATTTAGTAGGTGGCACCATATCTTATAATTCCAAATATATTTTAGCAGTTGAGATAATTCATACATTTTATTTATTTAGCTTTATTTAAAACATTTTGTTCTGTTTCTCCACCTGATAATGCAGTTGTAGTTGCTGCCATAATTTGGCAGTAGTCTATAATCTGACAGTAGATTGTTGGTGGAGATTTCAGAAAATATGTAAAAAGCAACAGAACATGAAATTATTCACCAATCTGTTCCTTTATGACCTTGGGTAAGTTGTGTACTTTTCAGTCCAGTTAAAGCTACTTACCGGTACCTCTTCGTTGACCACATGTTTTCTATAATGTTTGCATGGAAGATGAGTTGATTTGAACGTGTAGAAAACTCAGTTTTGGAGATGTATTAACTGCAGGATTCAGGTGCATACCCACTTCGTGTGATTGATACACTCTGAAGGTGCAGTGAACATATGATTATGTATTATGTTTTATTTATCACATAGTTATCCTTATTTTGTTAATTTTGCAGTTCAAAGGGGGGGCACATTGGAAGCAGTAGAAGGGTTGTGCCAGTGTCCGTGCCACCAGCGCTGTGTAGAGTGACATGGACACTGGCACCAAGGGACGGACTTAGTGGCCAGCCACTGCATCACCCAAACTCAGAAACTGCACCCTGCATCAGCTGGTTGCCACTGCAGATGCATGTGTCATGTTTGGGGTGGTGGTGGTGGTTCCTGGAGGTCCCCAATGCACTTTCAGCTCAGGAATGCTCCCTTGTAGCATCACAGACTTATACATTCAAAAAGCATGGTGTAAGCTGTTCGTGAGAATGGGTACCCAGCGCGAGGTGAGTATTTTCTTCCTCTCCTCTGGTGCCTGAGTCGCTGATTCCCCCTTTGGAGGTAGTGCCGTGGTGCTGCCTCAGCCACTGCTGTACTCCCCACCCCTTTGGATTGGGCTGTCAATCTGCTTCTGTATTTTAAGGGGTAGTGGGTACAAAGTAATAAGTCTTGACTTAAGAGGAACCAAAAGGCATGAAAAGGAGAGGCTAGAAAACTGAGAGAAAAGCCAAGGAAAAAATAACTACAAGTCCAAAATATAAATACAATTTCTACAACTCCCTGTGGCTTCTGAGGCATTATTCTTAGTGTAATGACTGAGAAAGTTGGCTTAATTAATGACAAAGCAGACTTCCAACTAAGGCTAGCTAGATTTTATTAGAAGGTGGTTTGGTTGTGTTCATTTTTAATGTAAACAATTGACATGATTAAAACATTCTGAATTACACAGTTGTACAGACCAGTTTCATGTAGTCTGTATGAGTAATTATGGCTTTAAAATATTTGTCAAATCCTTTGACCTAAAAAAATTGCCTCACCATAATAAAAACTCTTTTTATATCTTAAAACATCTGCCTTCTACCATATGTTATCATTTTTAAAAAATGAAATCTCATGCATCTCCCCTATAGGAGTTCTGTTGTTCACACGTGCAGTAGGTCAAATGGTGCAGCTGGCTTCTACTGAATGTTGTGGGGGACCACTTTACAGCTTAACAACAAACCTGTGCAGTCTAAACCAATGTGTTTAAGTGGACTTAATATATAGGATTTCACTATATGGAATATCACTTAACTGGCATCTGAGGAAAAATGTGTTGTAAGTTATTGTTTGCTATAAAAGTAAGGATGATTTTGCCCATTCACTTGCCACTTTTTCAGCTGAGCCTTTGTGTGCTTTTTCTGTTTGTTCTACACAGAGCAGTAACATGCCATTTAACAAATCAGCTGAAAGGTTTTCAGTAGCATTTTACTTGAGGCAAGTTGCCATTAATGAGGCGTATGGATGTGTGCCTCTCTGCATAGTGTACCATTGGGCATAGTAAACATAATTGCTATAGACATGGTAAATGAACCATCAAATTAACCAGAAATAAAATGTTTAAAGCAGCTTTGCTGTGTTTATTCTGCATGCTAGTACTGTAAGAGAACAGTATATTTTTTCCATTTTCAAAATATGGCTGGTGAGATACAGATTTAATTAGCAGGATTGCTTCTCAGAATGGCAAAACCCATAGCAAACAGAAGCTGCTGTGACAGTTAATAATAATAATTAACAGTTAATAATAATAATGAGCCCTCCGGGGGAGGGCAGTATACAAGTTTAATAATAACGATGATGATGATGATAATTGTTGGATTCCCCCCCCCCCCCACACACACTTTCTATGCAAAGGGACAAATACTGTCACTGTATCTTCTTATGTGAAGTGTAAATCTATTATTTTTTTATGTTTCTCCGTAACTATCGTAGCTAAAGTGTGACAACTTCAAATTAATTGGGAAATCTTTCATTGTAAAGTTTCATTTTGGTCCCCCAGAAATAAGTTGCATATTCTTGGTTTGGGCAGTGTGGGCTTTGACATCAAATGGATTCACACAAAGTTTCTTAAACCAGAGTGGCCAGGATGAAATTAACTAGGGATATTGTGGAGTGGATTTCAATGAGGAGGAGATTTGGACTTGTGATACCCTGTTTCAAATGTTCATCTTCCACAAGAAGTGTGATCTAGGGAAGTTCTAGTTGGTAGATTTTAAGGTATCCCTAGTTATTTTTAAATATCTGGCAAATATTAGAGAAGTAAACTTAAATGTGAACTATCTTCCAGATACAATGCATAATGCCCAGTATAAACACTCAGATTATGACATATTTTTATTAGAACACTGGAGGAATGAGATAATATATACTAATCAAATTGAACTTTCCAATAAAAAGCTGTGTCTTGGCTAAACAAGATCTTATAGAAAAAAAATGTGATTTGCAGTAGGGAGTCCAATAGGAGCAAAACTTCTGGAACTGGGGTAGACCTCCATACCTTCCAGTCTATGGCTGATACCAGCTTCACTTTGATATTTTAGTAATGACTAAAGAGATGGCTGCCCTTGCAGTTCATTTCGTACATAAAAGATTTAGAATTATTTTGGAACGAATATATTTTAATGTTAATTTTATTCTTTTCCTCAATCTGAATATTTGAAACATCTGGTAAATAAGAAGAGGAATACAGTAGCCTTTTCTGCATTGAGTTAGTCCATTGGTCCATGTAGCTCATGGAAAGCCCCATTGAATTATAGTGCATGTGTATTGGGTGAAAGAGTACAAGTTTGGATTTATATTCCGCCTTTCTCTACTGACTCAAGGCGGCTTACAAACTTCTTTCCCTTCCTCTCCCCACAACAGACACCCTGTTAATTTGGTGGGGCTGAGAGAGCTCTGAAAAACTGTGACTAGCCTAAGGTTACGCAGCTGACATGTAGGAGTGTGGAAGCAAATTTGGTTCACCAGATAAGACTCCACTGCTCAAGCGGAGAAGTAGGAAATCATATCTGGTTCTCCCCATTAGAGTCCACCTACTCTTAACCACTACACTATGCTGCATGGGAGGAGAATAGTATTTACATCTCTTATTCACTTAAGAAAAACTCTTGAGGTGATGCTTTTGTCCACTAAAGTCACAATCTGGCCACAATTCAAATAGCACTAAGGACTTTTCCTTAAGGGTATAGTCCTAAAAACACTTATTGGAATTAAACACTATTGAATAGGCCTCAGAGGATTCTGAATGTATCTCAGAGGCGTTGCTGGGCCATACTGTGCCTGGTGCACACTCTGCATCCCCCTCCCCTGCTCAGTTCAGCCTGAAAGTACAGGCTTGAAAAAGCGGCCTGTTCACTTGAGGTTTAAAAAGGCCTGGTGGGAACTACACTTCCCAGGAGGCCTTGGGGCTCGCAAGGTCTCCTGGGAAGTGCAGTTCCCACCAGGCTGTTTTCAACCTCAAGTGAACAGGCCGCTTTTCCAGCCTGCACTTTCAGGGTGAACTAAGGTAAGAGTGTGTGTGTATGTGCCGTTTGTGGGTGCCACGGGGGGGGGGGAGAGCGGGCAATTCCCCCCTCTGCCATGCTCCCAGTGCAATGTGCCCCCCCCCCTGGCCCCTGGTAGCTTCACCTCTAATGTATCTGGTTAGGAATTCTGTCAATCAGTGACATCTGAGGATGTAGAACCATTCTGTTACTGTAATGAATGTTAGAAATGAGAATCTTACTCTTGCTTTCTTTTGGCTCTTGTTCCAGGATGTTATAGCAGAGCCAATTACTTTGCGTTGCAGAAAACTCAGTAACCCTGACATTTTTTCGACAACTGGGAAAAGTAAACTTCATCGTCAACTGAGTCAAGATGACTGCAAGCTGCGACGGGGTAGTTTAACTAGTTCTTTGTCAGGTAATTTGTTCTATTCAACTCGTATCCAATCTAGTGAAATTCATTGGAAGTGTATGTGTTCAGCTGTCAAGTTGATTCTGATTTAAGGCAACCCTATGAACTAATGATCTCCAAAATGCCCTATTGTTAATAGCTCAGGTCTTTCAAACTGAGGGTCGTGGCTTTATGTAAATATATGTATGTATATCAGAAATGAAACATGACATAGTAAAAGTAAACCAATTTATTTTTAGCAATTTGAAAGGGTTTTAGCAATTTGAAAGGGTATGTTTGCACCTCACCCCCCAAAATGGTATTTGCAATGGAAACTAAGATAAATTCTGTTCATCATTTACTACCATTAAGGCAGATTAACATTCTGTTGTCATGCTTGTAAAGGGTAGAGGGCCAAAGTATCCATTTACTGCTTTGATAAGTTGTGGGGAAATAATAACTGCTCCCTTCTGTTCATTATATTTACAGAGGTTTGGTGCTGTAGTACTTTTAAATATATTTTAAATTGCCAACCAGGATGCATGAGAAGTTGAGAGAAAAATTAGAAGTGAGGGTAGAGAAATGGTAGATTATGAAAGGAAGAGAAGAGAACAAAGGAGGGGAAAATGTGGAAAGCAGTTAGCAAAATTTATGTAAAGATACTTGCACTTTTTAAAATTTTTGCTATCTCACACCAATAGAACTGCTATTTTTGTATTTGGGTACAACTTTGATACCCAAATCACTAGTACATGTACTGCCTCTGTAGCTAACAAAAGTGCCCTTCTGCTAACAAGGAGAAAACATATATACTATGGATATACAAACAACACTTCAGACCTGGGGGGAATTACAGGAAGAGGAAAATCAGACTGCTAGAGATAACCTTATTTGGACTCTTCATTCTGGTGGTGACTGTAGTGTGTCTTGGCTGGCCTTGCCTTTTCTCTAGTGCTGGCCTAGCTGATAGGTTTAGCAGGATTTGAGAAGCAAGGGTTTCCCTTGGCCTCCTAGTAAACATTGAAGAAAGGCCCAGTCGGCAGAGCCAGAACTGCTGTTTACTATTCTCTTCCTTCCTTTCACCCCTAGTGGCTGCACTGCTGGTCTGCATTAGAAATTTGAGCATGAGGGCCAGCATGACTCTAGTTTTAGGGGCCCTCCAGCTGACTAGGACCTCTGGAATTTTGTCTTGCAATTACCCTCTCTCAGTAGCCTTTGGCTACATTTGAAAAAAAATGAAGGGATTCCTTTCAGAAAATGAATATTTTTAAAATATTTGTTACTGCCTATAGCTGTTACATAAATACCTTCTTCAAAAGTGTTCATTTGAGAATTATTCATATTACCCCAGTCGTTGACTAGTAACAATTTTTTTTCTGCTTAAAGGAAAGCAGTTGCTTCCTTTATCTACTAGTATGCACAGTGGAGTGGGGCAATCATCATGGCAACCATCTGGAGAATCCTCCAATTTGGTCCGCATGCGAAATCAATCACTGGGACAGTCTGCTCCTTCTCTAACAGCTGGTTTGGTAAGTTTCAGTATATTTCACAACTTTGGTACCCAAATCACTATACATGTGCTGCCTCTGTAGCTAACAAAAGTGCCCTTCTGCTAACAAGGAGAAAACACATATATTATGAAGTATTAGTTACTGAGATCTTAATCCTGTGTGTACTGAGGTCTAGCTACAGACCAAAGCTTGAAAGATATGCGGGGTATAAGCTTCTTAAACAAGAAAACAAATGTATTGAATTAACAGAAAGAAAACATAGTTAAATCAAGTAAATAAAAATAGAGGTGGTACAGAAAGGAAATAAATGTGTCTGTATGTGAAGTAGAAGCACAGTTTAAACCCTTACCTTCTTCCAAGGGAGGAAATGAAATGGGAGAATCAAAGATGTATGAACCTGCTTCCTGAAGGTGGTGGGGCAGCTCCAGAGAGGGAAATTGACTGGATTGGAAAAGCACAGTGGAACAGGGTAGAAAAATTGAGAAGCCAGCCATACAGTTGTGGTAACAGGCTGGAATCCAAAACCAGCTAAAGAATTGAATTTTTGCTAAGATCGACAAGCGATAGGGTGTTGACAGTGGAATGTGGGAGTGGAGAGATCAGCTAATTTGAGAAGGGGTTTTGTGTGCATTGTAAAGGAGAGTTTTATTCTTCTGCATTAAAAGTAAAAGTATCTAGGAGAAGTGTTGCACTAGGGAGTTTGAGAGCTTAGATAGGAAAGTACTGATATCTGAGTATTTAGGGAGATAAATTTTCCTGTCCAGCCCTTAAAATAGGGAGATAAGGTCTGGCCCATGGCTTGTAGTCTTGAATATTTGAGTTGTTTAAGTCCAAATCATCAGGGAAGGGACCTTTTAAGTCCTTTGACTCCAATCAGAGGTAGTTTTTGATTGATTAATGGAGGAGTTGTCTCTGTATTCCTAATATGCTCTCAGCATGACTCACTCTCATTTTGATACCAGTTTGATCAAGACTTCATTGCTAAGCCTGTGTTAATGTGTGTGCACGGATCAAAATGGGAGTCCCCTGTGAGAGAGAGTCCCAGGGCATAATTTATATCAAAGTAGTTCTCTTGCAGGCTCAGGGCATCTTGGTGGGTGATTCTCCACCCCATTTCAGGGAGGCAGGAAATAGAATTTCGTCACTTCCTGTCCAGTATTCAATAGACAAAATCCAGAAAATGATAAGTCTTCTCCTACAGAGACCTTCAGCCTCTCTTCTTCTGCTAGTGAAACTCTTGGGCATGCTGATTGCAACCATCGACCTCACCCAATGGGGGAGGTTCCATGCACGACCACTACAACAATTTCTTCGTCCCTACCAACAAGACATCATTCTCAAGAAAGACAGGAGATTGTGTAACCTCAGCTTGTGGGTTCTGTGGGGCAGTACTTGGAATGAGTTGCAACAACAATTTTTAAACAACAAAATGGTTTACTTTTCTTTACAATTAACACTTTCAAAACATCAACATTTAACGTTACAATTCAAGGTCCTGTTCAGGTTGCATTTCAAGTCCTTCTATTTACAGTCTACTGATATTGCCAAGTCCAAATTCTTCTTTGCAAGTTGGCTGGCTCCTGAAGACTCCAAGGGCTTGATGAACAGGTTGCAACATGATGAAGGTCTCCAGGAGAACTCTCACCCATTACAACCACAAAAGAAAACCTGAAACAATAAACTCCAACATTTACAACATAGCAAAAACAACAACTACCTTCCCAGTAGTTCCCAACAATATTGCAATTACCTTAACAAGGTGTTAAGGGCTTATAGAAATCAAGGTCCGAGTCTGGTACCCTTGTCTTTTCCAAAGAGCTCTTTCAGCCTTTCTGCTGCTCTGAGTCTCCACCCCCTTACTGGGCCAACCCATTCTGGGCATGGGGGTTACAATTGCAAGTCCCGCAATCCCTAAAGTCTCAACTTCGTTGGTGGATGTGCAAAAGGAACCTCTCACAGGGGAAGCAGTACCTGCACTCATCCCAGTTACAAATATTCACAGATGCGAGCCTCCAAGGCTGGGGAGCCAGCCTCGGGAACAAATACGGTCAAGGCAAGTGGACGGAAGACCAGTCCAGACTGCCCATCAACATACTGGAAGTGAAAGCCATCCGCTTAGCCCTTCTATTCTTCCACAAATCTGTCCTCAAACAGCACGTCCTCATCCGCACGGACAACATAGCGGCCAAGGCTCACATAAACAATCAAGGGGGATCAAAATCCTCAAGACTGCACAGAGAAGCCTCCAAAATCCTCTCTTGGGCAGAAAACAATCTCCTGAGCCTGAGGGCAGAACACATTCAGGGAACTCTGAACCTGCAAGCCGACTGGCTAAGCAGACAAACCATCTCTCCAGCCGAATGGTCATTGAACCCAAAGGTGTTTCAGAACATCACGCAACACCTAGGGACCCCGTCAGTCGATCTCTTTGCGACGGCTCAGAACTCACAGTTACCACGGTTCATCTCCAGGTTCTTTCATCCAGAAGCGCTTGCAGTGGACGCCCTCACAGCCACATGGCCGCCCAGTCTCCTGTATGCCTTCCCCCCCATTCCTCTCATTCCGAAACTACTCCGGAAGATACTACTGTCCAAGGCCCAGGTCATCCTAGTGGCACCCAACTGGCCGAGGAGACCATGGTTCTCTGCGATACAAGAGCTGTCTGTCTCTCCTCCATTCTCTCTACCAGTGCTTCCAGACCTCCTCCTTCAGGGTCCCCTGTGGCACCCAGACCCTGCCTGGTTTCATCTAACCGCCTGGAGGTTGAGCGGCGCAATCTAACAGCCAAAGGTTACTCCATGGCAGTAACCAATACTCTCCTGGCCTCCAGACGGCCGGCCACGCTACGCATCTATGGATATACATGGAAGACCTTCGTCAGCTGGGCCAAGAGTAAGAAGGTAAATCCAGAAACTCCACCCCTAGCGTCAGTGCTGGAGTTTTTACAAGATGGATTTCAATCGGGTCTCCGATGTAATACTCTAAGAAGACAGGTAGCCGCCTTATCTACAGTCTGGCACAAGTTCCAAGGGCTGTCGGCCTCCCAACACCCAGACATCCTCAGATTCCTAAAAGGCGTGCAACAGTCTCAACCTCCTACTCATCATCGGTTCCCTTCATGGAGATTGCACACGGTTCTCTCAGCCCTGACCAAATCGCCATTCGAACCCATCCAGACAATTCACTTACGTTGGCTCAGACTGAAGGTACTCTTCCTGATAGCCATCACTACAGCCAGGAGAGTATCAGAACTCAGGGCTCTCTCCATAGACCCGAACCTGTGCATCTTCCACGATGACAAAGTGGTCCTCCGTACAGACCCAACGTTCAAGCCCAAGGCTTCATCCAGCTTTCACTTGCAGCAAGACATCATTCTTCCATCTTTCTGCCCTCGACCCAATCATCCCAAAGAACGTCTGTGGCATAATTTGGATGTCAGACGAGCTCTCAAAGCGTTCATTATCCGCACTGACTCAATCAGACAAACACAAACCCTCTTCATTAACATTGCCCCACCAAAATTAGGCATGTCCATGACAGCAGCTTCTATTAGCTCAAATATTAAGTCATGTATTGTGGAAGCTCATAAGGCCTCTAAGGTTCCAGTCCCCTCAGGGATTACTGCCCATTCAACTAGGTCAGCAGCGACTAACGCAGCCTTTCGACACAGCGCCACAATAGAACAGATTTGCAAGGCAGCTATATGGTCGACCCCTTCATCTTTCGTTAAGCACTACCGGCTTAATTCATGGGGAGCTGCAGACACCGTCTTCGGACGCAGAGTTCTGGAACACATCATAGATGCCTAACGATAGCCCACCCTTTTTGGGGACACTGCTTTGGGAGGTCCCACCAAGATGCCCTGAGCCTGCAAGAGAACGGTCCATTGGTTCACTTACCGTGAAGGAGCCTTCTCTTGTAGGCGATGGGGCATCTTGGCCCTCCCAGTGCTTCGTTAGCATCTCTCATGTTTCTACAACTTATCCTCCTCGCATCAATATAACAGTAGTGATTGGGATTCCCCTAGGTCACTAGTTAGACATGTTCAGTTGTCTGTTATAGTTCATGTTACTGTTCATGTTATTGGACCTTGTTTGTTTCTCCATTTTGGAGTCTTGTTCCTTTCCGATCTGTTTCCGGTGTGGGACTGCTAGTTCAGTCGAATACTGGGTAAATGGAATTCCTAGACTGGACAGGAAGTGACGAAATTCTATTTCCTGCCTCCCTGAAATGGGGTGGAGAATCACCCACCAAGATGCCCCATCGCCTACAAGAGAAGGCTCCTTCACGGTAAGTGAACCAATGGACCGTTTTCCAGCGTGATATGATGGTTATGAGTGGTGACTCTAATCTGGAGAACTGGGTTTGATTCCCTCCCCCTCCACATGAGCAGCAGACCGTTATCTGGTAAACCAGATTTGTTTTCCGACTCCTACACATGAAGTGTGCTGGGTGACCTTGGGCTTGTCACAGTTCTCTCAGTTCTCTCTGAGCCTCACCTATCTCACAAGGTATCTGTTGTGGAGAGAGGAAGGGAAAGGAGTTTGTAAGTTGCCTTGAGTGGAAGGGAAAAGAGTTTGTAAGTCTCCTTCAGTCTCCTTACAGGAGAGAATGGTGGAGTATAAATCCAAGTTCTTCTTTTTAAAAAGCTTCTAGATTTCACATACAAATGATGTTCTGGATATTTTCATTTTTTTCATGTATCACCCTTAAACTCCTTTTTAACAATAAATCAAAAGTCCTTACACTCAAAAGTTGGAAGTCTTAATGGTGTTGGTTAAAAAAGAAAAGTAGTTCAGCTTAAATAGTTTAAAATGTGGTCTTAAGTCATGTATGATATTGCTCTGTAAATATCTATGTTATCAAACTGCAAGGTATACTGGAGAGTGCGAGATCCCCAGAGAAGGGGGTGCAGTGTTCTAGTAAAAAATAAAATCCTAAAGCAGATTAAACTGTTAGCACTCCATTATAACTGATAGAATGCCTGTTTCACAGGACACATACTAAGCCTCTTCAGACAAACCTATCAAGGGATGTCCAAAAGGAAAGAAAGAGATTTTTCCTCAAGGAGACCACAACTCTGAGATTCTTCCAGTACTGGAGTATTTTCAACGTGGTATCCTTAAAGAATGGGCCTCCCCCACTTCAGCAAAAAATCTGTCACCGTCATTCAAAAAATTGTATGCCGTGCCTGACTATATCTCTAAAATGCTTCAGTTTCCCCCTGTAGTTGCTCCGGTTTCTGCTCTACAATTGGGGGGCCTGATTTCCAAAGATGGCGTAGGTACCATCAAAGACCAATTGGACAAACGCTCTGAGGCCATTCTCAGGAAAGCTCACGATGGCCTGGCAGCCCTATCAAAGCTCCTTCTTTCTTCGGCCACCATGGCTAGGGTAGCCATCGTCTGGCTTCGAAGAATTTTAGACATGCTCCCTCCTGAGTCAAAAGCTATTAGAGAAGGTATAGAAAGAATCTTAGCGTCTTACTTAGCGTACTCTAACCACGAAGGTCTCTTACTAACAGCGAAGGTTATGGCTAACACTGTAGTGGCTAGGAGACACGCTTGGCTCAGAGCCTGGCCAGCAGACATGCAATCAAAACACCTAGTTGCGGGATATTCCCTCCGAGGTGACAGCTGTTTGGCCCAGAATTGGAACAAGTCCTGGTGCAAACTAAAGAAAACAAAAAAGCTATGCCTAAATCGATCAGAACTGACCATTCCTACCAGAGTAACAAGCCAGCATCCACATTTAGGTCACACAAGACCCTGGCTAGGTCCTCCCGTGATGGTAAATGCTGGCAAGCCCAGCAAGGCTTCCGTAGGCGCACTGGACTCTTCAATAATTCCTTTCGGAATAATTCAAAATCTGGAAAGTCCTTCCGTTCCGAGGGAACCACCAAACAATGACTCTCACCCTCTTCCGGTAGGCGGTTGCCTCCAATTCTACAGTCATCAGTGGAAAGGCGACCATGTCGATCGTTGGTCTGAGGAGGTCATTCAGTTAGGTTACTCAATCGAATTTGCTCACCTGCCCCCGCAACGTTTTCGTGCATTCCCAATCAACGGCAACATAGACAAGGCGAAAAGAACACAACGGGCCATTCAGCACCTGATCAACATCTGGGCGAGAGAACCAGTGCCAGAATTGGAGAGATCCTCGGGGGTATTCTCTCACTTTTTCACAGTGCCGAAGCGCAACGGGGACTGGAGAGCAATACTCAACCTAAAGTTTGTCAATCGACATCTTCAACTACATCGATTCAGGATGGAGACGCTTCGATCCATCGTAGAAAATCTTTGTCCAGGCGACTTCCTGACCTCCTTAGACCTGACCGAGGCCTACCTCCACATCCCAATTCATCAGTCTCACAGATAATACCTCCGCTTTGCAGTAGGCCAGCAACAATTCCAATTCAGAGCCCTACCCTTTGGGTTGGCTACAGCCCCACGAGTTTTCTCCAAGATCCTGCTGTGTCCCATCACCTTGCTCCGGGAACAGAAGATTCACTTGTACCCCTATCTGGACGACATCCTGGTTTGCTCGGGATCAGCCTCACAAGCCACCAAAGACGTCCAGACGGCGCAGAAAGTTCTGCAGGACCACGGGTTCATAGTGAACCTAGACAAGAGCACATTACTACTGTCACAAGTAATGGAACACTTGGGAGCACTCATAGACACCACCAAGAACTCCCTGTTTATTCCACAGGACAAGAGACTGCGCATCCAACGGATGGTGGCACTCATCATATCCAAACGGACGGCCTCTCTTCTCCTTCTGGTGAGCTTGATGGGACTAATGGTTTCGGTATTCGACATGCTTCAGTGGGCAGGTTTCACGCCAGGACACTACAAATCTTCCTACGGTCCTTCCAGCTACAAATCATGTTGAAACAAAATCACATTGTTGTTCTACCCACTCGCCTCCGCAAAGAACTCAAGTGGTGGATGGTCGAACGCAACCTGTCGAAAGGAAAAATCTACCTTCACCAGACCAGAAGTCAGTTGATCACGGTCGCCAGTTTCCGAGGCTGGGGGGCAACCCTGGGAGATCAATTTGTTCAGGGCCTCTGGTCAACATAAGAAGTGATCCTGCCGATCAACATTCTGGAAACGAGGTCCATCTTCAGTGCCCTTCTACACTTCCAGTCGACTCTCCAGGGGACCCATGTTCTTGTACGCACAGACAACACTACAGCAAAGGCGCACTTGAACAACCAAGGCAGGTCCAGGTCCTCACAAATGCACAGGGAAGTCATGCACATTCTGACATGGGCCGAATCTCACCTACTGTCTCTGTCTGTGGAGCACATCAAAGGTCAGATGAACACCACAGCCGATTGGCTCAGCAGAACAACAGTGGCGGAAGCAGAATGGAGGCTGAAGCCAGCAATCTTTCGACTGATCGCGAGAACCCTAGGGTCCCCCGAGGTAGATCTGTTTGCATCAGCAGAAAATTGTAAAGTTCCAACCTTCATGTCCCGGTTCTACCATCCGAAGGCGACAGAAGTGGACGCCCTGATAACACCATGGCCAAAAGCCCTGCTTTATGCCTTCCCTCTGCTACCCATCATCCCCAAAGTACTGAGGAAAATAGTGGAGGAATAAGCCGAGGTGATTCTAGTCGCACCATACTGGCCACGTCAACCTTAGCTCTCATCCATACTGGAGATGGCAATCTCTCCAGGCCTTCCACTTCCTACGCCACCGGACATGTTAACTCAAGGGCCAGTCTCCCATCCGAACCCACAATGGTTCAAACTTACCGCGTGGTGCTTGAGAGGAATCTCCTAAGACGCAAAGGATACTCTGAACAAGTCACTAACCTCCTAGCCTCCAGACGTCCTTCTACTAATAATATTTAGAACTCCTCCTGGAAAGCATTTGTGAGGTGGTGTAGAAGAAAGTCAGTCTCACCTCTTTCCCCTACCCTTCCGCAAATATTGCTTTTCCTCCAAGACGGCTTCCATCAAGGTCTCCGTAGTTCTACATTGAGACGCCAAATAGCAGCCCTCAGCACGGTCCTGCCAGAGGTACAAGGCCTTCCCATTTCCAGGCATCCTGACGTTGTGCGGTTCCTTATTGGAGTCAAACAGATCCAGCCACCAGTGATTCACTGTTTTCCCACATGGCACCTGCACCTCGTACTATTGGCTCTCACCAAATCACCTTTCGAACCTGTGCAGACGATCTACCTTAAGTGGTTACACATGAAGGCGTTGTTCCTCTTAGCCATCACTTCAGCTAGGAGGGTGTCCGAAATCCATGTCTTGTCAGTAGAAGCAGAGCTTTGCATCTTCCACAAAGATCGCGTGGTCCTCAGACCCAATCCCACCTTCGTGCCAAAGGTCAATTTCAGATTTCACATGTTGCAAGAAATAGTGATTCCGTCCTTCTGTGCGTCACCCTCTCACCCAACAGAAAGGTTATGGCACAACCTGGATGTTCGGGGGGCCCTTAAAGCCTTCATTATCAGGACGGAGTCCATTCATACCTCACATAGCCTCTTCATTAATGTTTCGCCCCCTAACCTAGGAGGAAGGATGACCAAGGCAGCAGTTAGCAGAACTATGAAGGCTTGTATCACTGAAGCATACAAAACATCTAATCATCCTCTTCCTCACGGAATTACAGCTCACTCGACGCGTGCGGCAGCTGCCAATGCAGCCTTCAGAAAGCAGGTCCCCTTGCTGGACATCTGTAGAGCGGCGACCTGATCTTTAGCATCCACCTTTGTCAGACACTACAAACTTCATTCCCTAGCAGCTTCTGAAGCCACCTTCGGCAGACGAGTGCTGGAACACATTATCAGGGAATGATCTGACCCACCCGTTTTTTGGGATTGCTCTGGGAGTTCCCATCAAGATGTCCTTCCGCCTCCAGTAGAAAAATCCATTGGTTACTTACCTTGAAGGGGCCTTCTACTGGACGTCGGAAGGGCATCTTGGCCTTCCCTGGATCAGCATTAGTTCCCGATAATGTTTCCAGATTATGATAGTTTCCTTATCCAAGTTTTTTCTTGCAGAGTGTTTCCTCGTTGTTGTCATGTTGACTAGTTCTACGTTTCTTCATGTTTCCTGTCGCTTCCTGATATATATGTTAGAAAAATTGAGCTCTCACTGCTCTGGACAGTTGTCTACTGGATCTAAATGGGCGACCAAGCAGTTCACAGGAAGTGACAAGTTTCTACATCCTGCCTCCCTGAGAACGGGTTGGAAACCATCCATCAAGATGCCCTTCCGACGTCCAGTAGAAGGCCCCTTCACGGTAAGTAACCAATGGACCGTTCTGGAATAGTGGCTCCTTTATTATTATTTTTTAAATCACTGCATTCCTTTGCACAGTTAACATTGTACACATATTTTAAATTTTAAAAATCTATAAAATAGGAATGCATGATAAAATGGGCTATTCATTTTGGGTATAATATCCAGTATGGACAGTGAGAGAATATGTGGTAAAAGGGACTTAAATATACATTAAATTCTAATTTAAAATATTTTAAAAAATAAAATGATGTATTGTTGATATATGACACCAGCAAATTTGGCAAAGATGTATAAATTTTTTTTCAAATATGAGTTGGAAATTTGAACATCACAAGGGAACTTTTTATCACTTATGTGGACTTGTAGAAAAACTAAAGGATTTTGGAGGTCAATACATACAATAATTCAAATGATTTTAAAATGTACAAATGAAGCCTGAGGCATATGTGTTGAAACTTACAGACAGATCTCTGAAAAGAAAACATGGAATGTTTGTTTTTATATATGGCAGCAGCAACAAGAATATTATATCATATGGCTTTCACCAGCCATGACAGACCTGGACCCAAAAGGCAAGTGATAGGTTTTACATCTACCAGAGTCCTGTCTACACTGGCCTGAGACTGACTTTGGAGTCTTGGGAATTCAAAGGCTCCCCAGCCACTGTCTCCAGCAGGCTCGGCAGAGTATCGGCTGGTGTGTTAGGTGGATGGTATACCAGCCAGATAGCCAATCTCTCCTCAGCATCTCACACCAGACCAACACAATCAACACCTGGAATCTTTGGGACAGGGAGCACCATAAAGAAGCACCACCCCTGGCCCTTTACTTGTGACTGACGGAGGACTGAAATACCTGGGGGACTAATTGTTTCACGGCAACCATGTCATTTCCTCATCAAGTTCTTGGTCTTTCATGCCAGGGCCACTTTATGCTCTGCAGAATAAGGTTTAAGAGTAGTAGTCTTATTTTTAACGGGCCATAACATCAGTGCTGGATTCTAGTCTCTCCACTGTCATAGCGCGAGATGAGATGAAAGTTGGAAGAAGTTTGAGCATAACCATATATCTTCAGTGCGGAGTACCGCAGGGAGCGCTGCTATCCCCGCTATTATTTAACATCTATATGCGACCACTTGCTCAGTTGGTGCGGAGCTTTGGGCTGATCTGTCATCAATATGCTGATGACACTCAGCTCATTCTGTTGATGGAGGGGGGAGCGGTTGCCGCCCCTGCGGCTCTCCAGCATTGTTTGGAGGCGGTAGCTGGTTGGTTGCGGCAGAGCAGGTTGCAACTGAATCCATCGAAGACGGAGATCCTCTGGCTAGACCGCAGGGGTGAGGTTAGGGATTTCCAGCCGCCGGTGTGGGAGGGGGTCTCATTGGCGCCGACCCCCTCTGTTCGCAGTCTGGGGGTCCACCTGGATTCGTCTCTCTCAATGGAGACCCAGGTGGCCCATACAACCCGGGCTGCATTTTTCCATCTTTGCCAGGCCCGGCGGTTGGCTCCCTTCCTCTCCCAGGCGGATCTGGCCACTGTGATCCATGCAACGGTCACCTCCAGGCTGGACTATTGTAACTCGCTGTACGCCGGCCTTCCCTTGCGTTTGATTCGGAAGTTAAAACTGGTCCAACATGCGGCAGCACGCCTGCTCACAGGAGGCGCCTTCAGAGAACACATCCAGCCTGTGTTGCGACAGCTGCATTGGCTCCCGGTTGAATTCCGAATCATCTTCAAGGTGTGGGTTTTGACCTTTAAGGCTTTGCGCTGCCTGGGACCCTCGTACCTTCGGGACTGCATCACCCCATATGTCCCAACTCGGCCGCTGCGCTCTGCAGAGGCCTAGTTAGTGGTGGCCCCCGGCCCCGATATAATGCGGCGGGCCGCCACGCGGGCCATGAGCTTTACTGCACTGGCCCCGGCCTAGTGAGACACCCTTCCTCCAGCTGTCCGGGCCCTGCGGGACCTGGGTGAGTTCCGCAGGGCCTGTAAGACTGTGTTGTTCCACCGGGCCTTTGGAGTGTCCAGCTGCTGACATGGTGCCCCCTTACTGCCCTGCCCCTAGGGCAGTTACATCAGGGTCCCCTCATATTGAGGGGTCCTGCCATCCCCCCCCATGGGGGGAGGTTTTAAATTGGGGTCGGACGCCTTTTATTATGTATTATGGTTTTTTGCTGTTTTATGAGTTTTAAGCTATTTTATGGGATGGAGCCTATGTGTTTATATTTGTACGACCGCTCCTGTTGATGTTGTAGTGAATGTTGTTCACCGCCCGGAGCCCTTCGGGGATCGGGCGGTATACAAATTAAATAAATAATAATAATAATAATAATAATAATAATAATAATAATAATAATAATAATAATAATAATAATAATAATATCTGCCTTTCCAATACCTTTCCCAACCACAGTATCTCCCAATAACTGAGATCCCTGATTTGCTGCTGCCCTCCCTAGAATTAAAATCATCCATTTCTACTCTCATTCCAGCAGCTCTTAACCATACCCCCTCAAACTCAATTTTGACTACAGCTACAATTGTACAATTTTCCTGTACTATGACTTCCCTCCCTACTCGCCCCCAGATATCACATACTGTGTCCCAGATCTCTCCAATGCTATATTGGAGGCTCAAGGGGAACAAGTTCTTGGCAACTTTAAGACCCACTAACCTAGCAACCCGAGAGTACAGATGGTATGTTTGGTGTATCATTGATTCCTTCCCATTTCTGGGTATCCTGAATGTCTTGGGATGCCACAGTAAGTTCTCTGTGTTCATGATGTTCAGGTCAGGTTAGACCCCTGGGAGCTTGATCTCACAGTCCCCTGAGTCAGCTACTGAAGTCCTCCACACTTAACTTGATCTTCCTCTGGGACTAGATTCTCAGGTTTGGAAATCTACAGACCATTGTTGGAGCAGGTAGTGAAGACTCAGTCCTCAGGGTCCTTTGTTGGTAATTGGGTTCTGCTGACAGCCTCTGAATCCTTCCAAACTTTCCCAGCTCTAAACAAACTCTCTCGGGTTCCATTGAGCAGCTGAAGATAGGCACTAAATGGCTTCCTCCAGGCTGACGGGGCTGTCCAGGGATGACAAACTGAGCAGGTATACACTACCTGGGTCTGATGTAATCAAGCTTTCAGGGACTTGGAAACCAAGCTGGTGGGAATACAATGAATCCACAGTGGCCACCCACTCCTAGCTAGCTCTGTATCCCCCTGGCAAGCATAACACTCAGACCTGGATGATGGCTGGTTTATCTCTTCCTCCCCACTGGTTTTCTTTCACGTTAACCTCCTTATACCTACCTCCCTAGTGAGAACTCACACTGGTTCCCACTATTAGCTAGTGCAGTGGTGGCGAACTTTTGGCACTCCAGATGTTATGGACTACAATTCCCATCATGATGGGAATTGTAGTCTATAACATCTGGAGTGCCAAAGGTTCGCCACCACGGAGCTAGTGGTTCTTCCCAGGAGGGGGAAATTATTTAAAAACCATTTTGGCTTTCAAATTCCTCTGCCCACCAGAAGCCTGGGGTCTAGGTATTATTCAACTACCTAATGCAGCTTCCTGGCACACCTCTCTTTGTGGTCTTCAGTTCTATCTGCAAAGGTAGGTAAAGCATGTCTAAACTATTAAACCATATTAAAATACTTTTTAAAAAGCTTTAAAAATGCTGTAAAATATGTCTAGAGCAAAAGCTCCTGTTCAGCATCCTGCTGTGGTGCCATCTTGCTTGTTGTCATGTGCCATTGTTAATCTTAGAAATGTAATAAAATCTCAGAAATGTAGCAGAATGAACCAGCTTTGTATTTTCCAGAAGCAGTTATGTACTATATACTGTGGAGCCATCTACTGGGTGTAAATTTTTGTCATGTTAAATCTTGGATGGGGAAAATAAATAACACTAAGGAAAACTGCTGAGAGGGTAAGCATGCACTTAGATTTAGACCTATTGTCTGCTGCAGAACCTGTTAGAAAATATGTATACTTTGCATCATATTCTCTAATGTATGTTACACGCTACAGGGGTCAGTGCTATCAGTCACAGACCAGGAAAGGGATTTGGGCATCTTAGTTGATAGTTCCATGGGAAAGTCAACTCAATGCATGGCAGCTGTGAAAAAGGCAAACTCTATGCTGGGGATAATTAGGAAAGGAGTTAATAATAAAACTGCAAGGATTGTCATGCCCTTATATAAAAGTGGGTGGTGCTGAGCCGCGCTTGAGAGTAACTGTGGTTCAGTTCTGGTCGCCACATCTCAAAAAGGATATCGAAGAGATAGAAAAAGTGCAGAGAAGGGCAACGAGGATGATCGAAGGATTGGAGCACCTTCCTTATGAGGGAGAGGCTGCAAGCGTTTGGGACTCTTTTTTTAGTTTGGAGAGGAGGCGGCTGAGGGGGGATATGATTGAAGTCTATAAAATTATGCATGGGGTAGAAAATGTTGACAGAGAGAAATTTTTCTCTCTTTCTCACAATACTAGAACCAGGGGGCATTTATTGAAAATGCTGGGGGGAAGAATTAGGACTAATAAAAGGAAACACTTCTTCACGCAACGTGTGATTGGTGTTTGGAATATGCTGCCACAGGAGGTGGTTATGGCCACTAACCTGGATAGCTTTAAAAAGGGCTTGGACAGATTTATGGAGGAGAAGTCGATCTATGGCTACCAATCTTGATCTGCCTTGATCTCAGATTGCAGACCAGGTGCTCAAGAGCAGCAGCAGCAGAAGGCCATTGCTTTCACATCCTGCATGTGAACTCCCAAAGGCACCTGGTGGGCCACTGTGAGTAGCAGAGTGCTGGACTAGATGGACTCTGGTCTGATCCAGCAGGCTAGTTCTTATGTTCTTATGTTCTTGTTTGTTCCTATTTGCTTCCTTCTTGAAGCCTTTTTCGTCATGAAGTCTTGAAACTCTCTTAAGGTTTTTGCCACTTTTCTCTCTTTGAATTGCAAGTATTTGCTTATTTGTGGCCTAGACACCTTGCTGAAACTGACTAATTCATAATCTCGAAATACAGCTACTTCACAATCCCGTTTCAGGAGTTCCCATCTGTCTTCCTTTTTAAGTATATTGCATCTAACAATTGAAGGGAAGTTATAGCACTGCCTTACACAAATACAATAATTATATCTGCCGTGTGTGTATTTTGAATATCTTAAACTGAAACATGAGGTTATTGGTATTTTTGTGTCTGACTCAGGGACAGAATCTAAATCTGTGGCACCTTTCAGCATTCCTTCTTTCTCTGGCAGGGCCTTGGAAGAACCTCAATTAATTCACTCCTGACACCTTCTGACTGCTGTTGCCTCTCCCCTACAGTCTGGGAGTGGCCTGACTCTTCCTCTTCAGCTTCTTCCCGGTCCACATCTTAAAGGGTTTCCTGGGGGAGGGACGTCCTCAGGCTCTCTCAATCTCTTGCCCCAGGGGCCAGGGGACTGACTGGGGTCAGTGTCAAAGGAACTTCCAGAGGGGTGTGCATCCGTGTCACTCTGCCCTCTCACCTATTGTCAAATTGCCTAGCTTTCAACTGATGCTGGCCTGAGGGAGCCAGGTGACCTTTGCCTCCTTTCTGTACCCTTCTTGAAGCTAGGTCTTGAGCCATGCTAATAGTGGTTTGGTAGCCTGTTGTTTGGCCAAACCCCATATCTCCAAAAACTTCCAGGCTCCAGGGGCCTGCTGTACCTGCCCAGCTGTCTTCTGGATAGTTGGCTGCCTTTGTGTTAAACTGCTGTCTGAACTGGGTATCTTCTGATGGGATGGACAGCTACTTTGCTGCTATTCTGGGCTCACTGTTCTGTCATCCAGCTGCTGTGTTCCAGCTACTTCCTCTCAGTGCCACCCTGTTGGCGTTTCCAGCTGCTGCTGTTATGGCTACTGGACTTTGGTGTAGTTCTTCCAACAGTGGTTTGTACAGGATTGGGGACATTGATTCTGAATATTTTGTTTTGAACGGCACCTTGAAAGGTTCCCTTCCCCCTTCAGCATCTAAGTGTAGAGCAGCAAGCTAATTAAAGTATTAACTCAATTTCTTACCAAGGAATAATATTACGTAGGTTTTTGTGCAACTCATTGTTTAATTTTCATGACTTATGTGTTTGTATTGACAGTTGCAAGAAATGAATGTAAGCTTCTGGACATTCCCCCCCTTCATTCTGTTACTTCTAAGAGTCATCATCTAGCAGTTGTTCAGAATTAATCTTTTTTCATTTGGTGCTTTATTACCTGATTTTCCTAATAATGAGATCAGAGGAACACCTACATAGCTTATCCAAATAAGCTGGTCTGCTATACCTCTCTTACATCATGTTATAATAGAGATTTCCTGTGCTCCCATCCTTATCCTGGCAAGAAGAACTTCTTAGAGGGAGACTACGTGGCCAACTTCTAATACAAACTGGCATTGCTGCTTATATGAATGAATAAGGTTCACTGAGTCCTGTTCTACACTGGCTGAAGAAGTGGCTGCACACCGGCATAATTTATGCTGGTGGAGCCTTGGGACCACTCACACGGTCCCAGGTAGGCATCCCCAAAGCCACCACGGCCCCGAAGCATCCACCGCCCAGGAGGCGCCTCTTTTTTGACTTCCCCACTTACCTTTCATCCCTGCAGAGCTCCACAGGGACGGAGAGGCATGCCCATGCTGCCCTCCTACCCCTGGGGGTCAAAGGGCAGCAGGGGCATGACCCCTCATCCCTGTGGAGCTCCGCAGGGTCAGAAGGTAAGTGAGAGAAAAACTGGAGGTGCCTAAATGCTGGCCTCCACCTCAGTGCCATTTGCATGGCGCTGGCTGGGAAACGCTGTTTTCCCGCTGGTTGCGGGGAAAAAGCATGGCGCCACCTCACTTTAGAGGTGACAGCCATGTGAACAGCGCCCCAGGGATGGTGTTTTCCTCTGCTCCTTTCTCTAAATACATAACCTATCACAGTGATGGCGAACCTATGGCACGGGTGCCAGAGGTGGCACTCAGAGCCCTCTCTGTGGGCACACGCAAACAGAGTTCATCATGTGGGGGTGGGAATCACCCTCCCACACACACATCTAGGCTGGCTTGGGCCGCAGGGCTTGATTATTAGCATTAAACCTAATAACTAGTTTTGGGGAAGCAGTGTAGGTAACCCTGTTAAGCACTGTTAAACCCCACTGATTTTCATGCAAAGAACTAAAGCATGATCCTTTACCTGGGAGTAAGCTCGGTTGCTGGCAATGGGGCTTGCTTCTGAGTAAACCCTCCTCGGGTCGTGATTCACCCGTTCGAAGAGTTGCATGGGTGCTTCAAAGCAAAGCCACCGACTACCACCAAGCTTTCTCCCGAGTAACGCACGCCTCTGAGCCAACCATTTTTTCTAAACTAAAACTTCAGCATTCAGGTTAAATGGCCATGTTGGCGCTTTGCGATAAATAAGTGGGTTTTGGGTTGCAGTTTGGGCACTCGGTCTCGAAAAGGTTCGCCATCACTGACCTATCAGTTGTTAAAGTATCTTAGAATATTATTGATCTCACAGAGTTCCCATTACCTGGAAGATTGTGCCAGCACATGGTCAAAATGACTGCCCCCTCCAGTTTCCAGGCCAGAACTCTGTCTCCTTCCTCTGTGCTCCGAAGAGTTTTATTAGTTCCCAATCCCCACCTCCTTGACCTGATTAGTCTGGGTCAACTAATCTTTTCCTGCTGGATCCAGGTATCTTCTTCCTGATGTCCTTCTATAATTTTAAGTCCTCCAAATCTGTGATACTGCCTGGAGAAGGAGGTGGGGGCTTAACCCATCCCTAATTTTAATTTGTTGTCTTTAATATTTATTAACATTATTTATAGTCTGCCTTTCTCACTGAGATTCAGGATTCATTTCACAGTGCAAGTCAATGCAGTCAACAGGATGGGGTATCCATTCAGCAGTGTAATAGTATCAGTATCACAGAAGTTTGAGACTAAGTATTAACATCACATGTTAAATAATATAGAAATTACATAGTAGGATAATACATACAGCAGCAGATAGTATTATTAATGGTATGGTCCAAGTCTCTTTTCTTGTTTCCAAACATCTTTCTGAACCATTCCACTTTTGTTGTTGTCAAGTCACAGCTATCTTATAGCTTCAAGGCAAGAAACATTCTGAGGTATTTTGGTATTGCCTGCCACCTCATTACAACCCTAGTCTTCCTCAAAGATTTCCCATCCAGATACCAGCCAAGATCAGTACTGAGTGTGTGTGATTGGGTCAAGTTTACCCAGCAAGCTTCCATGGCGCAAATGAGGATTTGAACCAGGGTCTCCCAGATCCTAGTCTAATGCCTTAACTACATACTGGTTCTCTGTCTGTTATATCACTAAAAAAAAAAATCAGTTTTGCATACAAAATGCCAGGAGAGTGGAAGTCTTTCTGACCTCATCAGGCATGCATTCCATAAGGTGAGGGCTGTGATACAGAGCACATGTGTATGGGCCCATTTGCAGGGTGGCCTGTGCAGAAGGCCCTGCTTAGATGAGCAAAGCTGTCATGGTGGAGCAGATTAATCAAATTAATTAGATTATCAAAATTAGAGATAGTAGCCAAAGAAGTGAAATTAAAACGCAGTAAATTACCATACTTACAGTAATGCTTAAGCTGATTATCAGTCAGTCAGTCAAGACTTTATTGGCATAATGAACCGTTAAAAAATACGGCAAGAGAAAGACTAATAAAACCATAGATACACAAAGCAGAGAATAAAATGTTAAGTAAAAATTGCTGCTGGCTTTTGATAATTTCCAAAAGGAAATCTGCCACTATCACACAAAAGGAAGGATCTGGATTATCCAGCAAGTAAAGTAATCTAAATAAGTCAGGGAGATCAGTTAAAAATAAAGGAGTAAGACTCACATACTTGGATCTGATTTCCTTGAATCTGGAACAAACAATAATGGGTGGACCAAAGATTCAACTAATCCAGCATTACACGGGCACAATCTATTTGACTTTTCTTGATTGTTAAATCTACCGTGTAACAAGGCGGAGGGCCTAACATTAAACCTGGTGAGCATTATAGCTCTCCTTTGAGCAGGGTTTATTAAACAGTACAAGTAGGAGCCATGAGGCCCTATTCAAATGGAATTGAAAAATACAGGGGAGAGCAAGTTTTCTTGGTTGCAGTGACTAAAGTAAAAAACTTTCTATCAAATAATTGGCATTTTAATTTTTTATAAGCTTCTAAGTAGGACAAGAAACAGAGTGAATCTACTGACAGTTCTATAGAAACCATTATTGTTTTGATTATGGAAAATCAGGGGTTAGCTTGAGTATCGGAGAGCAAACGGTGGACGAGGGAATTGCAGTCCGAGAGGAAGTGAATCCAGAGCCAGAATCTAAAGGCTCTCAGCCAAGAGTCTGATTCCAAAGAGCTTTGACTGAGCTTTAGGCAAAGGGCTGCAAAAGGCACACAATTTGAAAGTCCTGTTATCTTATGGAAAATTTTAGATTGAAGAGCGTTCAATGAGTGATTAATATTAAGCTGATTATCATAACTCAGTTGTAATTGGCTGTGAAGTTCTCAGCGCCTGAACTAAAAACAGGGTAAGAGAGACAAGTGATACAATAACCAATCTTCTAAACATTTGCAGAAATTCTGTATGCTTTTAAGTCATAGCTGAACCGTTGGCCAAAATACTGCTGAGCCACATTGGCTACTTTTTCATCATCACAGTTCTTTGAAGTGCAATGGTTATGAAAGTGTCACTGAGTACAAAAAATGTAAATAATTGCTTTTTTAGCGCCTTTTTATAGGAACATGTTACGATGAATATAGTTTAATAGATGATTCTGCACACAGTTGTTTATATGATGATGGTAATTATAGGCAAGATAATTATGTACAGTAGCATTTTATACCCAGAGTGTGGCACTAGCTGATGAATTCAGTGTCTCTGAAATGAATAATACTTTATATTAGGCATCCCCCTGTGCACAAATGCTATATAGTGAGCTGGTTATTAAACATTTAGGTTTAATAAAGGAGTTTGTACTGAAACCATTTCATAAGAATTCCCAACTTTGGCCTACTTTGTTACTGAACTGTTAAAATATTTCACAAACAGTGCAGTTTCTGGTTTTAATAGGCTCCTTCAACTTCTGAAGATATTCAGCAGCTGATGACAAAGTTCTATATGGAACATAGAAGCGTGATACTTTTCATATATTTTGAAGCATGTCAGCTTAGAACTGTACAACCAAATGTAAATGCATGGAGCTTGCCTTATGATAATTGGTAGTCATCTGCTGTCAGCTGGAATGATTGCAGTTCTCATTATCCTTAGTTGCTGTGTGTTGGTTTTTTGTGTGTGTTTTGTCCAAGAGCTTATTGAATTGATTTTGGCACACAGGCTTGGCTTTTTTCTTACAGCAGTCCTATTGTAAGTGTAAAGCGAGAACCTACTGAAGAGTGCTAGGCAAGCAAAATTCTTTTTATTATTCTTGAGAAAGTATTTTATAATGAAAGGATCTTATAATGTAAGGTCATTGGGTTGAAGTCTGTGCTCATAGTTTGAAAATGTTCTGGGTTTTATTCTAGCTTGCTGTTAATATTTCATACGATTTAAATTTTATCCCTTTGATTCTTTTTGAACTGCTTAAGAAGTATACTTCAGTACTGTGAAATTCCGGCTTGCTGTATTGCTTTTGAGAACATTGTAAAGTGGAACAGGAATAAGGGCAAATGATTTTTCAGCCTCTGTAGAATAATAATGATTCAATAATAGTTCAGGTTAGCCTCATTTTGGCATCTAAGCAGGATTGTCCCTGGTTAGTATTTGGATGTGAGACCAGCCAGGAGTCCAGAGCTGCTACACAGATGCAAGAAGTAGCAAACCATACCTGTCTCTTTCCTTGAAAACCCCACGGGGTTTTCGTGTTGGCTGTGAGTCAGCAGCAGTTTCCACCATCACAGTTTGATACCTGTTGGTTTGTAGTCATAAATAAGTTCTGTTTGGTTAGTAGTATGGCTAGTGAGTTCAGAATTAGGGTGTTAAGAAAATTGTATTTCTGACTTTTAAAGTTGCATATGCTGTGAATAAACTGACCATGGATAGCTATCTCTCTCTAATTCTGGGTCTTAATTATTTTTATTTTTGTAGCCTTGAAATATGATTAGAAAGATACTGCTGGTTCTAAAACTTCAAAGCATTAAAAAACTTATAGCCTCCTGGAAGTGGGAGGAGTTAGCTTGTGAAGTGTACATTCTTTGACCCTTCCCAGGATAGACTGTTAGGGACTGAAGCAGTGCAACTACCATACTCCCCAGGTTTTTCTTTTTTGGTGTGTGTGGATTTATATTCTGTTGCTCTCAACATTCCATAGCTCCTGAGTGGTAATGTTTAATCCTCTTTTTTCATTTTTTAATTTGCAAATATTTCCTGGATGCCTGGAAGTTTCTTGAGTGTATAGGAACTTCTTGCCTTTGGATGGTCCCATTTTACTACTCTCTTTATAGGCGTGAGACTATAGCTCAGTGATGGTGAACCTTTTCGAGACCGAGTGCCCAAACTGCAACCCAAAACCCACTTATTTATCTCAAAGTGCCAACATGGCAATTTAACCTGAATACTGAGGTTTTTGTATAGAAAAAAGGTTGACTCCAAGGCATGCGTTACTCAGGAGTAAACTTGGTGGTAGTCGGTGCTTTGAAGCACCCATGCAACTCTTCGAACGGGTGAATCACGACCCTAGGAGGGTTTACTCAGAAGCAAGCCCCATTGCCAGCAACCGAGCTTACTCCCAGGTAAAGGATCACGCTTTCGTTCTTCCCATGAAAATCAGTAGGGTTTAACAGCGCTTAACAGGGTTACCTACACTGCTTCACCAAAACTAGGTCTTAGGTTTAATTCTAATAATCTCCCTGAAATAATTACACTATTATCACATGACGAACTCTGTGCACATGTGCTCACAGAGAGGGCTCTGAGTGCCACCTCTGGCACCCGTGCCATAGGTTCTCCATCACTTCTATAGGTTGTGTGCTAGAAAATTTAGATTATTTGGTGGTTACTGAGTTATTGTGATGGCATTAAACCTAGGTATAAAGTTGAATATGCTCTATGTGATCTTGTCATAGTGCTAAAATCCAGTTTTTGCAAGCAGCTAAAGGTTAAAGTAAGAGCTGCTGATGGCCCAAGGTCTTTTGCATCATGGGAAGACATTCCTAATATGTGAGTATGACTGTCAACCAATTTTCTCCTCAAGCTGTGATAAGAATCAACTTGCAGTAGATGTAAGTATCTTTGGAGAATAAAATCTTAACACAGACTCTAAAAATTGTTCAAGAGGGCATTTTTGTAAAAGGGAGAGGTTTGTAGTCTGTTGGGAATGTTATTGTTTTATCTTGATCTTATTGCATTGTTGCATGTACTGTCTGAGTACATAATTTTATACCTTTTTAAGGTCTCAGTAAGAAAGGTGGGTTTTAAATGAATTCCAGACAGTGAATGCTGCAGAAGAAAAAAAGTAATATTATTTTGTTATAGGTCAGGGTAAGCAACTTTTCTGGTTAAAGTGCTAAAGAAATGTGACATCTGCTGGTGAAAATGTTGATATGCCAGTAAACAAAATGGTGGGGAGGGGGAATAAAATTCAATCAAGCCAAGCCTCAGTTCTACTACCAGCATTTTAGAGATTCACCTTGGGCTCAGCTGGTGGTTGTGTAGGGCTGAGAGATAACGCCAGACACAAACTGTTATGTAGAGGGGACACTCAGGCCAGCATATACCTGTATGAATGTTCCCATGTTTGTAGGCCCTGAACCTTTATTCTAAGCGATCTTTCATTTTTAAAAAATGTACACAGCTCCAGGCCAAAGTATGAAGAGGGAGAGACATGTGCTTAAGAAGAGAGTCATTTTATTGTGCTAAGATTATTATGTAAATTCTCTACTAAATATAAAAAACAGTGTTTCGTGTTTTTTTTGTAGACAAGTGACCTACTCATAATCTAATTTATTTCATGTCATGAATTTCAGTTGAAAAAAGTGCAACTCTTTGATTACATATTAATGAATAATTGCCTTATGCATCTGTGATTTATTGTTTTACTTTTCAGTTCTAAAAACAATGAATTAGTATTCTACAAGCTATAATGCCACCATTCTCTAATTAAGTTTGGTTTGGGTGATGCTGATTTCTAGGCCAACATAAAACCAATGAGCATTTAAATTGGCAAGGAGCAGCTGTTCCAGAATCCTTTTCTATGTAGCCTAGCTTTAAGGGTAATTATGTCAAATTTTAAATTATGATAGCTTTGATAATTGAGCTTTACCTTGTTATTTATGCTAGTTTACTGTGTTTTGTCAGTGAGACAGACTGCCCTATCATAATAGCAGAAATATCCAGGAAGATGTTAATATAATTTTTCTTGACCATTTGAGTCCAAGAAAATAAATTAGTCAGCATTGGTGAAAGCAATGCTTTTTAAACCAAGGTTCTAAAAAGTTTTTTTTTTTAGTTCTTAATTGTATCCATGGAACAGTAGCTTAAATACTAGCTTGGCCATATACTGTTCATGCTTTGATAAACAAAATTTTTGTTTATACTTTTAACTTGAAAGGGGTGATTGAGGTGGTACCATTTGATAGCTATGCAGTTTTACTGGCCACAGAGAAGGTATCTTGAGGAGAGGGTCCTGCAGATTTCAATCAGTACTTTCATGCTCTTTGCCATTTTTAGATACAGCATGTGAAGAATCAAATAAGAATATCACCAGCCTTCTGGGAAACCTAGATTGTTCTTTTACAGAGAGTCTTCTATTGTTAGCTATTGATTTGTATTTCTGCTAGTTCTCTCCATTTTACAGAAGATGGATTCTGTTAAGAACTTTTTGCAGTCTCCTGTCCGTTGTTTTGAAATGGAGAAAATGTGAAGTGTTCCTCCAAGTATTTTATTACTTGGTTTCTAAACTCGAGTGCCTATTTGATTGTACAGTATTTTTTGTGTGTATGCTCATGGTACTAAATACAGTCTGGTTTGGGCAGCCCATCAGCCACTTTTTGCATCTGCTTGTGCACAGATAAAATTTAGCAATTTGTCTTTGGGGAAACAAGTTATCTCTGGGGACGAGTCGGCAAGAAGAAAGGAGGGATAAAATTGTTCAGATCTTCCTGGCGTGAGTGGCAAAACTGGAGTGATACTCATGTCAGATGTTGTTATAAAATAGACAGTGCAGCAAAACATTTTCAATGGATCCTACTTTCCCTGTATTACACAAAATAACTGAAGAAGCGGGACACAATGTTTTCAGCCTTCCAGAAGGGCTGAGGGTAGAGCATTAAAACATGCCCATGTAAAAGTTCTCCAATATTTCTGGATCTCAAGGGATCTAAAATAATCTGCTGGTTGAAAATATTTGGTGTCCTGCAAAATAAGTAGGTATTTCTGATTCTTTGCCCTGTCAGATTGTAAGGAATGGTCCCAAAGCTACTGTTTAATCATTTCTTTTTGGGACCTGAGGCACAATAGAACTTGGTAGGAAAGGCCATGCTTCTGAAGTTACCCCTCAGCTTCTGTTAGTTAAGCTGAATGATATCTGTCAGCAAAAATCAAGGGCATTAAACCTGTAGAACTGAAAATATGTTTTAGCCAATAAGTGAATGCCAGTAACCACATACATGCCCAAAGAGATGACCTCAGCCTCTAATCTGAGAAAAATGTTTGGAATACCGGAGAACTTCAAAATGTTTTCATAAGGATTTAGACTGAACAAATTCCAGTAGGCACCTACTGCAATTTGATAATTGCAGGATCTGGGTAACAACTTTTCCTTGAAAATCCTTGATTGCTGCAGCGGTAAAGGAGGCCTGTTATAATGGTGGAGGTTGCTCTGTTGGCGATCTCTGGAGCATAAATAGTTCTGGGCATAGTTTAGAAATCTTCAGCATCCTCTGTTTTTGTTTTGTATTTTTGTGTATGCCTGGATAAGATAACATGGGCTGTTTTTGTTTTAGTTCATTATTATTGGTTGATTGTGTAGGCATTTGATAACGTCCAAGCTCTGGTTTTCCTTGTAGAGGCTTAAAATCCTTAAACTGGTGAAAGAAGAAAGTGACTGTTAAAGACACTTTAGAGCTTTTTCAGAGAGCTTTCTGAATTATATAGATTTGTGTTTGTCTTTCCTGGCTCAGCTTCCTCAGTAAATTGTTGGGAAATAGCATTATAAAAACCCTTCATTTCTTTGGAACTTTTTGCTTCTGAATAAATATGTGAACAATCTTAAAATGGAGAACAGGTATGGCTGTGCCAAATATAACCTTCTAATTTCATGGTGTGCCATGATCTATATAGAGTTCTTCAGTCTAGATGTTCAGAGCAGAGAAATTAAAAATAATAATATATATTTTGGCTAATTGCATATAGAGGAGTTGGGTATTGTTTACAGCAGTAGAGCTGGAAGGTATACACTGAGAATCAGATTATGCAATCATTGGAAACAAGATAGTAACACTGCAAATAGGATGCAGGAAAACAAAAACTTGAAGCAAGATTCAGTTAACCCCTCCACCCCCCCCACCCCCACACACTATTAATCACAAGAAAAACTACTAAGCAGACAAACTCAATTATAATGCCAAACCATGACTTGGCAAAGAGGATGTTCCTTCAGGTTCCTGCTTAGTCATTTATGTAAGTGTTTAACCTAAAAAAGCACCTTGAAACATGTGAAAACTATGAATTGTGTGTATCATGTTAATCCATGTCTGTTTCAAACACAGTCTGTATAGGTTTGACACTCTTCAGGGACTGTTTACAAAATAACTGTTGTGTGTCCTAAACTCTTCGGTTAAAGTAGGTTACAGAGGTACTGTCCGAGTTTTTTGAATTAACTCTGTGATTTAATTAGTGATGATTGATTGATTAATAGCCCGGTTTTATATGTCCTGAAGAAGGCATCACTGAAAAGTACAGGTTATGCTGAACATGTTCAGCATGTACAGATTATACTACATTCAACCCATGAGGTTGGAAATGGGCCAGCCTTAATATTTGTACAAATTCTTTTTTTAAAAAATATGTTCATTCTGATCCAAATGACTGTTCTGTTGAGGGAAGGGCAGTAGTGTTGTGTTAGGTCTACATTCCTTCAAGAGTAGAAACAGAAAAGTAGAGAAAAAACATAATGGGCATAGTCCAAAGCTTTATGGAGGCCCGTGAAGTTTGTCGTGTACACAAGGATTGTTTACTCATTGAAATTACACCATAGCTACTGGGTAACAGAAAATGCATTTATTTAGCATTCTTGGAGATACAGAATTGCCAGCTTTTGAGCTCGTGTCCTTGGCCAGAGCCAAAGCAAAATATCTCTTCCTCCATCTTCCCACCTACCTTCATAATGCTTGCTCTTTGTTTTGCTAAAATTTCAAAAGGTAGATAATAAAGGATATTATTAAAAGTAGAAGACTAGATGGTAGATTAATTTTGTCTATGTGCTACAGAACATCCTCTTGCAGTAGCAAGGGATTTGGGATATTGTATTGTACTGTTTTGGGGTCTGACCTCATATTAGCTTGTAATTTCCTGTTCTTTGCATAGGATATTTGAGGAGAAGAAACTTATATGAAACCTTGCATCTTTATTTTTAATAACGGGAATGAATTATTTCCCCCTTCAGTTTCAAGAAGCTTTCTGTGCAACCTGTGCTACATCAATGTATGCTTTTTTTGTTTGCCTTTTCTGTGTTTTGTTTTTTGGCGGCTGCGTGTGGAGGAACCACACTTGAAATTGAGAGCCTCTTGATTCGGTAATAGTTGTGAAGGTTGCAACAGGTTTATGTTTCTTCTTCCTTGCTCAGTTTAGTTGTAAACTGCCTAGAGCAGGTCTGGAGAGGCAGGATGCATATTTACCAAATAAATAAACATGCTTTCATGAAACAGAAGGAAAAAGTTATCACAGGTGAATATTTTTGTAGAGTGGTGTTGGAACACAGAGTGCAGTTTCAGCGGCAGCAAAAAGTTATCACAGGTGAACAGTTTTCTGGAGTAGTCTTGGAACTGCAGTTTCAGCAGCAGCATTGCCATTTGTTAAAAGCCTTGTGGAGCCGTTTCAACAATATTCAGCAATAATGGAAGCTGTAATCCTCAAATGGCTTGTCTGTCAGATAACAAAGCAGATAATGTCAATATCTCTCCCTAGTATTGTTATTGGCTGCTGTCTAAAAGTGCCTTCATATTTTTTTGGGGACATCTTAGTTTGGCCTTCTCAGGGTAGGCATCCAGTGACAAGGAACTCTCTCATTACTTTCCTTAGGTTTGCCCTCTCTGTGAAGAGTGTTATCAACATGCTTCTCATAGTGTAGCTTAGTAGTGAAAACCAAATTCATTGTGGGTATTCTCACAGTTTGAGATTGGCCAGTACAATGCAAGCCCTAGATTCTGATTGAATCGTTGTAGTTGCTAGCATCAATAGGAGAGGAGTAGCTGGGCCAGAGTGCGCCCGGTGCGCACTCTGGCTTTTTCTCCCCCCCCCCCCGTGGCGCCCCCCCACAGCGGCGCCCCCCCACTTCCACTCCCACTTACTTTAGAAAACCGAGCAGGCTGGAGAACAGGCCTTTTTGTTCTGGTGGGAACTACATTTCTCAGGGTCTCCTGGGAAATGTAGTTCCCACCAGAACAGGAAAGCCTGTTCTGCAGCCTGCTCGGTTTCCTAAAGTAAGTGTGGGGGGGGGTGCCGCAGGGGGGTCTGCTGTGGGGGGAATCACACCGTCTCCACCGTGGCGCCCCCCCGCGGCAGTGCCCCCCACTTCTACTTTCACTTACTTTGGAAAACAGAGCAGGCTGTAGTACAGGCCTTCCTGTTCTGGTGGGAATTACATTTCCCAGGAGACCCTGGGAAATGTAGTTCCCACCAGAATAGGAAGGCCTGTTCTCCAGCCTGCTTGGTTTTCTAAAGTAAGTGTGTGTGGGGGGGGGCGCCGCAGGGGGGGGGCGGGAGGGGCCGGGGGATTTTGCGTGACCCAAATACATGCGCCTGGTGCGTCGCGCCCCCGCCCCCTGGGAGTTTTGTTGCTGATCAATGGGGTCTGATTTCAACAATTTCTTTTCATTGGAAGACACTAAACCAGGGGCCTGCAACCTGCAGCTTTCCAGACGTTCATGGACTACAAATCCCATCAGCCCCTGCCAGCATGGCCAATTGGCCATGCTGGCAGGGACTGGTGGGAACTGTAGTCCATGAACATCTGGAGAGCTGCAGGTTTCAGACCCCTGCACTAAACACTGGCAAAATAACATTGGCTTATAATTTGAAGTTTCTTTTTCATTAGCCATTGTTCTAAATGCAGCACTTAGTAGAAGGCATGAAAATCTTAAATTTCAGCGAGATCATATATAGTTGAATTGCAATAAGGTTACCTGGTTTATTTGTAATTATAATTATAATTGCTGTTTAGTCAGTAGTTAGAAATAAATCCTTTGAGAGTTGTATCCACCTTGATGCTGATTGAGCATGTATTTGGGCTGATCACAAGAGTTGTGAATATTTTTAATTATAGTACGTAAAATCCCTATTTTTATGTCAGTGGGCCTATTTAAATGCTTAGCTGGGTAAGCATGTCAGTAGCTGTCAGATAAATAGCATGCCTGTTCAGGCCTAATGTGTTTGGGAAAGTATTGTGTTTGATATCCTTACAGATGTCATAAGAGACTAAAAGATTAATATATGAAGCTGTGGCAAATATAGGTCACAGACTAAATATTCTATTTTGAAGCAGAAATGAACAATCTGGAAAATTATAAATATAAATGACTTACTACCGTGTTTCCCCGAAAATAAGACAGTGTGTTATATTAATTTTTGCTTCCAAAGATGTGCTTTGTCTTATTTTCAGGGGATGTCTTATTTTTCCGCTCCACAGCTGCATGCTCTGGTGTTCTGTTCGATGGGCATGCTTCGAAACAAAAACTTTGTTACGTCTTACTTTCGGGGGATGCTTTCTATTTAGCACTTCAGCAAAACCTCTACTACGTCTTATTTTCCGGGGATGTCTTATTTTCGGGGAAACAGGTTAGCTAATAACCCTAATGTTGTGTAGTGATTAGAGTGTTGGACTTGGATCTGGGAGATCCAGATTACTTACTTTCCCTTCCATGGAAGCTTTCTGGTGACCTTAGGCCAGTTGTGCACTCTTGACTTAACCTTCCTCACAGGGTTCCTGTGAAGCTAAAAGGGAGATGAGGAGCATTGGGGAGAGAAGCTGGATAAAGATGAAGTAAGTAAGTAGAGAAATAATATAGTCTCGCAGTGACAGAGGAAGTGTCTAAGTGGTTGGTAAATTTTACCCCCCTAAAATATAGCACACTAGAGTTTGTTTTCCAATTAATTTTTAAATGAAAATATTTGATGGTAAGAGAAGATTCAAGAATTATTCACAGGTCTAGGGAGTTGGAAGTTCATGCTGTGCTCAATGAAAAGTACACTGCATTTCCAGGTGACAGTAGTTTAAATAAGGCTATATGGGTCTTCCAAATACCTTTCATGTTGCTTTACGATACATTATGTGTGCTAAGTATATATAGACTAAAGCTAACTGCAGTTCATGTGCAATTTATTTGGAAAAAGAGTGCTGTTGCTTTAAAATCCAAGGGGTGGACAGTTGCTTTTGCAATGCTGTGATACTGCATTGTATGGTTCTCTATGCAAATCAACTGCCTGATCAGACTGCTTGCAGTTTAGTTTCTCTGTCGGGTGGCTCACAAAGAATCAGTAGCCCTAATTCAGTGTTCAGTTGTTCAGAGCAGCAGATGGAAGGAGATGTTGACGATCTATGGGTTTGTTAGCATATTACAGAAAAGATTGTTTTGGCTGCACCGAGACTGCAACAAAGCTAGTGAATGAAATGGAGTTGTATCTGTTTTGAGATGATATTTGTAATAGCATGGTTAGTTTGTGTGGCTCTTAGTGCATTAGTTGCTTAGCATAGGGTCGGGCTAAAATGTGCAAATGTTTCTGTTAAACATTAGCAACCTGTATCTTGATTGAGGCACTCTTAAATGGCAGCTGTTATATGAACAGCTTTTTGCAGAGATGTTGCTATTACTTCATGATTTTTGAGAGGGAATCAGATGCGCTACCTTAAATGCAGTAGAATTTTTAGCATCTGAACTTTTCTGTTAAATATTTGGTAGAATAATTCAAATGGAAAAGTTAATTTTTAGCTTTTGTTGGTTCATACCAAAATGTTGAGTATGCTTTGATCAGAAAGTGGGATCTGTTGCTTGAAAGCCCTGCCTAAGATTATTGTGCTATTTTAGTGCTTACCTCACATATTTCCTTTGTTAGCAAGTTTGTTCTTAAGACTATGCAGAACAAAGCCATCTTATTTCCTTTATATATTACCCTTGTATCTGTAGAATTTCACGTTGTTTTGAAGAAGCTCTCTTTTAATTGTATTTTTTCTTTTCTTAAATATAATGTGTTTGGATTTTAAAATTGTATTTTAGTGCCAGTAAGGAGTGGGGAATGTTTGAACTTGATGCGGAAGAGTTGTATGCTGAAAATAATTCTTGGAAGCGGGAAAAATAATACAGGATTGAAAATTTTATATATAAAAACCAGTTAATATCAAGTGGAAGGATGTCTTTGGGACAGCTCTGTCAGTGATTAATAGCTCTGCCAATCTTGCATATTCAGAACGCACAACACGTGTTCAGGTCCTTAGTACATAAAAGGAGTAGTTAGCTCTCAGATTAGAACTAGAAGAAAAACAACCATGCCTGCTACATTCAAGGAAAGAGAGGGAGGCCAGCATACTTGAGACAGCAGAAACAAAAGAATATGCTACTGTATCTGAAGAAACTGACATTTGCTTTGTCTGTACTAAGGCTAAAAGAATTTTGCATGTTCAACAGAATGAGATCCCTCAACTAATGTTTCATCTATAAATTAATTTGAATCACTTTTTGAGGGATTTTTTAAAGGATTTGAAGTTCTTCTTTTTGAAGAAAATAAGATTTATATTTTGTATTTTTATTGTGCATATGAGATGAATGCAGCTGATGTCACTTACTGAGCCTGTGCAGGAGATCAATTGAACTGAAGCAGGGAGAAAATATGAATTGATTGCTTTTGGCATCTTCCTGCTTGCGTTCCTAGGTGTTTAACCTGTACACAAGTGTGTGTGTGTTAGAGAGCAAAAAAGCCCTCTGTGTCAGATCCTAGACTTCCAGTAGTCTCCGCTACTTGAATACAACATAATAGTGCAAATAAGGAAGCAGATTAAAGTGTATCCGAGGTTTTTGCTGCCATTCTTCATGATAGTGGTGGATAATTTCTCTGTATTTATAAAGAGGAAAACTGGAAAAGAAAGGGGTGAAGACCACCAGTAAAGTACACTGGAAGATTGTGATAACCTAAGACAGTCAAGTGTGGAAAATATGGATGAGTCAAGCATTCTGCGAAGGAGAGGGTTACAGGTAAGAAATAAATAAAACCTAATTAGTTAATTACCTTCAGGATTGACTTCAGACTACTGTGAATATTATTGAACTATCATGCTTGTGCTGAAAAGAGAAAATATAGAGCTGAGCTTTATTTGTAGCTGAATTGTTTTAATGACTATGAATGTTCTAAATTGGGTTGAATGCAATATAATAATGAAATATTCAATGCATTTTTTTTGCACAGTTCTTAAAAGTTATTATTTTGAAATTAAATAAAAGTAGAATAAAATTGCCAAACCTATATGAAAAACGTATCAAGTCCCTTATTTGTGCTGAAGTGTATACTTAAGGATGAATGTTCACAAGCAAAAAAACGTAGATGTAAAGGTTACTAATAACATGCATAGCAACTATTTCCAGCATTTTTAGAGCAAACAGCTCTTGTATCCTTCTAAAATTATAATGGGCCAAGAGTTTCACAAGAACATATTGGGCTGAAATAGCAGAGGTTTTTCCATCTTGCAGAATAGGGGATGACATTATTGCCAAGCAAACAGTGTGAAACTACAGGTTCAGCTGCCTAAATAGTTTAAAATGGTATTTAATGCTTAATGTACTGCCATAGCAAGCTTAATATTTTTTAGGATGTCTTTTATGCCATGGTTGGAGAAATTTCTGAAATCAAACACAAGGTAAGAGTAAGTGCAGCAAACAACAATGGAGATCAATACAGTTCTGTAAACCTCTAAAGCTTTCTTATCTATAAGATTTGTAAAAAAATATATGTAAAAACATATATTTTATTGCTACATACTTTTGCCTTTGTCAAAGTGGACTCTGGCTTAATGAAAGCTTACACCATAATAAGAGTCTTTACTATTATGTTAATCTTTAAATTCTCTGAATTTCTGAATTGCAAATTATTTTAATATTGTAATACTTATTCAGTATGTCCACATTTGTATACCTAATGAAATATCAGTATAAGAAAACCCAGCAAATTGAATGTGCATGCTTGCATTTGAAATGTATTATTATTAACAACAAACGGCTGTATTTCCCAATTGTATTTAGTTTTTTTGGAATTGCAGGATAATCTTAAAATTACATAACTACCAATATTAAATAGTTCTTAAATGTGGATTAAAGAAAATTATGTTTAGTAATGAATAAACCTTTTTTAATGGCATGTAATGTGACTCAGTGAAGGTGTGGCCTAAAGATTAAACTTAGATGTGAAATGAAGAGGAATAGCAAATATTGAATTAACTTCAAGCTGTATAGAAAATGTTTCTGGTTAGGTTTCTTGGCATAGGAAGTATTGTGTGTATAATATCCACATTTCTGCAGAGTTCTTCTTATCCAAAGGTTTGAGTTTGCTGATTGTCAGATTGATTGTTTATCCCATTTAGATTTGAGTTGATGCAATCCTATTTTTAAGTATCATTAATTTGCATTTCGAGCATCAATCTTTTGGGATGTCTTTTAGATAATTTTAATAAAACATATTATAAAATGTTGGTTTATATTTGTATCACTAATAGGATTCTCTATCAATTTCCTCAGTATGTTAATCTCTTTCTGTGTACAGATGCAGTGTGACCCTTAACCATAGTTGAAGGACCAGTGCTCTACTGTGGGGTTGTCAAGAATATGGCATTTAATTCATTAACTTATCTTTATGGCAGCTTATTACAAAAGATATATGTGAGAGAAGAATTCTTGAAATCATTGACTCATCTACTTTTTAATATTTCTTTCCTTTAAAGTGAGGAACTGTGCTTTTCAGAGGGAGTCATATTCAGCTGTTAAAGAAGGTGTAAGTCTTAGTAATAAACCAAGGCATATTACACATTCATTTCAGTTTTGTGAGAATATCCACATTTATAGACAAATGAATCTAGTGGCCAGTGGACTGACTTCATTTTTCAAGTAACATCTATCTTCATTATACTCTTTTGCCTTGTAGCTTTTCTACATATTAGAATAACCTATTAGCTGTAATATACAGGTTCAAAAGTGGTTACTTAGTTAAGGCATTTTAAAAATGTTCCACCATTACGTTTCCTGAAAATTGTCATTTCAGCCTGCTGGGGTTTGAGATCATAATGCTGTATAAATACTGTAGGCTGCCTTCAAGTGTCACGACCACCTGTTTATTTACATCACACCTTGCTCCATAAACCCTGGTTGGTCTGTTAGTAGTACATAATAGACCACTGTTTGTAAACTTCACTTAGTTTGTTGCCTGCCTTCTTTTTCTGTCTTCAAACAGAATGCTGTCATGAACCCCTTATATTTCCATGCTGCTGGCAAATTTGCAGCTGCTTGCTGTTGGCCTGCTGAAATAAATATGGAAACGGCTGGGATAGTTAGGACATGCCAATCTGCTTTCTCACTTTCATCAAAAGTTTGTTAGTAACCCTCACTCTGACCTCTCACTTCCTATCTAGTTGCTTCCCTACACTCCATAAACTTTGCCCTGCCTCTTTCTTTCTTGTTGTGTCTCCACATTAGGGCTCTTAGAAATTAAAGCTTGAGAAGAAATAAATGACAGTGGTGAAATAACTTACTGGCTCATGCTCTTCTGGGGTGTAAGGGCTGGGGGGAATTGAAGGGAGATTTCTGTCCATGAGGAAGAATGTATAACGGATAGACTGTGAACTGCTTTTGACTAGCAATGTTTTGTGTGAAACAATTTCTATTATGCATGTATTGTCGAAGGCTTTCATGGCCGGACTCAACTGGTTGTTGTGGGCTTTCTGGGCTGTGTGACCGTGGTCTGGTAGATCTTGTTCCTAACGTTTCGCCTGCATCTGTGGCTGGCATCTTCAGAGGTGTATCACAGAGAGAAGTGTGTTACAGTGTGTGTGTGTGTGTGTGTTACAGTGTATAACACACTTCTCTCTGTGATACACCTCTGAAGATGCCAGGCTCAGATGCAGGCGAAACGTTAGGAACAAGATCTACCAGACCATGGCCACACAGCCCGGAAAGCCCACAACAACCAGTCTATTATGAATGTTGGCAAGCTGAATAAAAATATGGAATTAAGTGAGATCTCTTAAATTTCCTTGGGGTTTGGCAAGAGGAAAAGTTCTACTTTGAGTCATCACGGGGGGGGGGTACATGGATAGATAACAGGAGGGTGTGTTCTGAGGAAGCACCTTTGATAGTTGAATGTAGCTGTTATGACTAGGTTTTTCTGTTGCATATGACTAGTCTTCTCTATGCAGAAATCTGAGAGGTGCAAACTGTAGCTTAGAAGAATAGCTGTGCATCTGGCAACAAATACTTTTGCCTTCGCTTCTTTCTGGCAACCTCCAAACCCTTTCCCCTTTCATTGCTTTCTTCTGTCCTGCCCATGTCTAATCAACCAAACTTTCTCTGCCCCAAGTCGTCAGCTTTATTTATTATATAATTTATTTACATCCACTTTTCTCCTGGTTGGGGCGGGGGAGGGAAGGAGCTTACATTTTCTTCTCTACCTTATCCAGTGCTGGAAAGTAGATTAGGCTGAGACAGAGTGACTAACCCAAGATCACCCAAAAGCTATGCCAGTTTTCTAGCATTCTAGGACTGTAAAGAGCAAGTGGCTTGATCACTTAGGCTCCTAAAAGTTGATCTGACGTTGTGAAGTTGAATGTTTTCACAGTTGCACACATGACTGGCCTCTGTACATTCAAAATGTGTTTCTAACTTTGGAATAGTTTAAAAGTCATTGGTGTCGTCAGAATTTTCTCATACACTTTTACACAGTTCTCAAGCACCATTTATATATTAGCTCAAATATATAATTTTGTTAAATTATCATGACTCAAGTCTACACCACTGGTGTGTAACTAGGATTGTAGTCAGACATCCCGTTAAGATCTGCATGAAACCAACATATGTTGCTGGACTTTGCTCCTCTTTGTCATATGGAGAGTTCCAATTAGAAATTAATTATGACTACTTACATTGTCTAATTACATTGCAAACCAGGATTCTAAGTTTAGATTAAATTCTAATGTATCATGCTGATTTTTGTTGAGGGGGAGTGTGTAAAAATAACAAATTTTAATGTGTGTGCATACATTTGTATGTCCTGAGTAAGGAGAGTTAATTTCTTACTGGTATTCTATGTGAGGGGGATGCAAGGGGTTCAGACTTAGTAATGAGACTGGTTTATGGGCATGTTAGTTTATTGTCAAGCTTCCCATGATATCCGAATGTAAGCTGTGGAAAGATAGACATCTGTATTTTTCTGTCTCAACAGTGCACATATAATTTTATCACATATGGGTTGTTTATTTTGAAATGTTTTTATATAGTCCACACTCCTTGCAATTAGAACTTATTATTTCTCTTAATTTTGTTAATGTTTTTCTGATGATACATTAGAAACAATAATATGAACAATAAGCTAGTGAAATCCATCTGCATAGCTTTCGTTGCACCTTAGATACAAGATATTTTGGGTTTCAGCTTTCAAGAGTCAACTCTGCCTTTGTCAGATACCTCTGAAACTATTTTAAAGTTAAAATCACATTGGTAGTAATTTCCTGATGAAATTGACTGAGTATTTAATCTCTTGTCCTTTATTTGCATTTCATGGTGTGTCAGCATGAAGGAGTTGATTATTTTATCCACAGTGTGGTGACAGTGTTGGTGAATATTCAGCTGTGTCTTTTGGCCTAAGAATAATGACTTGTATTCTCCTTGTAGCCATTAGAGACACAGAATATGTAACTTCTATTAATATCACCCCAGATGCAACTGATTCTGTGCCAGAAATCCCAAGTCTATAGCAGAAACCAGTTTTTCCACTTGGCAATATAATATGCTGCCAGCATGCTACAAACTAGCAGATTTTTTTCTAATTTACTCTGGTATCCATCTTCTCCATGTAAAAATTCTCACCTGTCACTTTAATGAGAAGGAGCATCTTGCAGCAAGGCAACATCCATTTTGCTTGATAAAACTGATGCCTTAAGGCAGAAATTGGTTAGCAACCTTGACTGTTGTCATCCCTGCTTATTTTAAAGGGACTGAAGAGATTACAGTGTTACATATTTGTTTTTTTTAAACTGAGTTTTTAAGAGGACTGCAGAGTTCAGCCTAGTTTGATCCTCGGCATGAAAGCTTGCTTTATAGATGTCATGTAGAAAAGCATAGTTTATTAGCCGTAGGCTTGCTATTGCTTTAAACATCTTAAATTACCTTGATTCATAGTTTATCCATGTTCTCAAAATGTACAGTCATTCCTTTGGTGCTTCAAGACAATGCTTCAACTATTTCAGGGTTAGGAAATCACTGCAAATGACATTCATAAACCACAATGAGATTTTGTTGATCCCTGTTGGTCTAGCAGAATTAATATATTTGGCATAGCAACTGTGGTGTGAAAATTGCTGTGGTAATTTGTTGGGTTTTTTTTTAAAGGTGTTCTCTCCCTCTTCCCTTTCTTGTTCAGCACTTTGGTTATTGTGGGGAAGCAAAGTTCTAGCCTCACTGTAATAGTAGTTCTTAGCTGTTCTGTTCAGGAGACAATGTAGCACACTTCCTATAAACCACAAGTGGAGCTATGCTCACTGCATGGAATTTCCCCCTGATATTGTCCTCCTATCTGTTTCTGTGGTACAAAGAACCCGTGATATAAGTTCTGGGTAGTGTGGGGTGCCTGCATTGGCAAGGGTGAATCAGCAACAATTCTTCTCTATTTCTGCTAGTGCACGTTTCATGTTACTGGTGGTAAACAAGCATTGGAGTCCAACTCATTGGCTACATTTAAGATAATTGGTTTCAGTGGATTTTGTGCCTTAATCTTTGTTGGATTATGTGTTTATCTTCTGCAGTTCGTTTGGTTTTATCTTTTGATGAAGCACTCTGCAACTGGTTACTCTGATCTAGCATTTTCTTTTCTAGCACTTTTTTTGACCATTAAATAGTGATTATTTGCTGAAATGTGTGCACTGTTAAATGGGGACATTTGACATTGGCCTTCTGTGTGTCAGTATCACATTGTGCACTCATATTTGTTGATGTTACCATGCATTTTCTGGCCCACATCTGCTAGCATAAAATCCATTACATTTACAAAAGAGTTTTTGTAAAACTTGGGCCTTTTCTGCACGGGCGGGAAAGAGCGCCCCAGGGATGCTAAAAACAGCCTCCCTGGGGAGGGCTTCACACGGCTGCCGCCGCCGCTGCATCACAGCAGTGCCAGCCTCACAACCCCTGAGCGGTGCGAAGACGCTACTTCTGAACCTTGCTCCCTGAGCGAGGTTTTTCGGAAGCAGATTCTTCCAACTGCTGCTGTGCACGGTTCGCACGGCAGCGGCTGGAAGGCGCCATTTCCCCCGCACCATCCCCGAACGCCTACCTTGTCTCCTGGCTTCCGGCTCGTTGCAGAGGCCAGGGGACACGCCCCCCTGGCCTGCAACTCCAGAGCTATCGCTCCAGGCTGCAGGGGCGAGTCCCCTGGCCTCTGCGACGAGCCGGAAGCCAGGAGACAAAGGCTGTGCAAAGGCTGTGCCGCCGCCTGCCACACTCCCGGGACCGTCCATGCAAACAGTCCCGGGGTGTGTGTGCGTGCGTCGGCATTGTTGATGCCGACGCACCCCCGCACCGTTGCTGTGCGGAAAGGGCCGGAGATACGTCATTGCTCATTGTGTGAAAACCCCATTATGTAGTAAGATATTTCTGCTTCCACAAGACATAGCACTAGAATGTTGGTCTTCATATTTTGTTATTTTTAACCTAATAACAGAAGTTAAAGAACTACGTTTCAAAGTAGAAATTGTTAAGTGCTCATGATTGCACAGGGATAAAGTCATGTCCAGTGCCACTTTATATTAACCAGAGCACTACTTAGTTGAAGATGAACTCCACTGACATCTGATTGGATGTGCTCCACTGTAACTGGTCTGTCAGCCCTTTGTGTTGCAGAATATTCTGTGCTGTATCTAAGAGGGATTTTTTTCCCCAACTAGTGAATTAATTTTAATAAAACAATTGTGTTGTTGAGAAAGATGGGTGACTGATTTTGGAGAGATGGCACAACCATAAATTCATACGGGAGAGAAACTGAGAGAAGGTAGCAGACCTTACAATTTGTGTCATCTATTTTTTGTCAGGCTTTTTAGTGACTCATTTTACTGGTGCTTCTGCTTCTTTGCAATCAGATTATTTTAGTCCACCAGATGCCTTTTACAAAATAGCTCTTCTCATAACATTATTTGGACTTTCAGTAATAAGATGAATGCTGAAGGGCATCTGGCACATGAAGGGCATCTGGCACATGACTTTTAGCAAACTAGATTTGATTGAAGAACTTGGATGGAAGCTTATTGTACTTGAAGTTGAAGATAAGAAAGAACTTGACATGTAAAAGTTAGTCATTAATGTAATGTTAAAATGAAAGAACTAGATTTTCTACTGTAGGTGGGGGACATCTCAGATGGGTGTCTTCTCCACCAATAGCAAGGAGGCAGGAAGTCGTCATTAGTCTTTTGCCGTGTCACTTCCCGTTTGTAGGTCCAAGGTCAACTTTCGTCAGTATTTTTCCTGCCTAGCAGGGAGTGCTTGTGTTTGTGAGAGGCTCCGAGTTAGCTAATAGGTGTGTGTGTATTGGTGCGGTGAGAGGCTAGCCACTACACTCATAAGCTTAGAACCAACAGTTACTAATATCTCAGGCTCGCACAACCAGCGCCGAGAGTGAGGGAGAAGGCGAGACCGCTTCCCGCCTTTTCTCCGTCGGAGCGTCAGACGCGAAATGGCGTCGGGCTCATTCACCCCCCCTCGCGAAGCGTTCGCTAAAACTGCGGCTGAAAGAACTCGAGCGGCCAAAGGAGGGCGCAAGCACGCTGCAGAACCTTCCCAGAGCGGATCGGCAGCCGCAGCGAAAATCATCGGCAAGGCAGCAGGGCGTGCGGAGGGACCTCCGGCGCCCAAAAAATCCAAGAAAAAGCTGCCAGGGAGCTCGACGCCTTACCAGGGCGCGGCCACGCTTGGCGGCTCCCAGACCAGTTCCTCCCACCCCAGTAGGGATTCGGAGTGCTGTGTCGACCCCCTGCCAAATCCTCCGTCGCAACTCATCGAGGACCAGACGACACAATTAATGCAGGTACCGGGGCCCCGGAGTAGCAGCGGGGAAGAGAGCGACGCGGAGCCGACAGGCGCTCCCGCTCAAAATCAAACTGCCCCAGACGACCTGGCCTTATGGCAAAGGGCCCCTCCTGACGCGTTCGCGCAAATGCTAACGGCCCAAATTGAAAAAATTCTAGATGCCAGGGAACAGCGGGCTGCAGCAGCCAAAGCCCCAACGCCACCTACCAGAGCCCTGACTTGCTCTGCAGGGGCGTCTACTGTTCCTCAATATAGAGACCCTCTTGCACTCCAAGAGGAAGAAGAGGAGGAATTTGAGGGGGAGGTAGAGGAAGAGGAATGTGCTAGGTTTTCAGACTCTGAGGAACCTATCATAGAAAAAACGGATCAATCCCCACAGTTCTTCAAACAGGAGGATATTCAACTCCTAATCAATAAAACTGTCTCCGCTTTGGGCCTCCACGACCAGGCAGACGCTGAGGAACCGCCCAACCCTGATAAATCCTCAAATGCCACAAAACCTGTTAAGGGCTTCCCCAAAGGGAGACGGACACGGGCGTGGTTTCCCCAAGACTCAGAACCGGAAGTTCTTCCCAGTCCCTGAATATTTCTCTGTTGAAGCGTGTTATTCAGCGGAGTGGTTTCCAACTCCCACCAGCAGGAAGGGTCTCCCTCCAGCTTACAAAAAAAAAGTCTACCTGTTACCACAGCAGTTCCACACTCATGCTAAAGGTCCCTTCCAAAGTGGAAGCCCCAGTGGCTGTCCTACAACTCGGGAGCACTGGTAGCGAAAGAAGGGCACCGAAAGCAACGCATCAAGGACCCCCTCGATAGCAGTTTAAATGCGAGGAGGCGGCATTAAGGAGATCCCATGACTGGCTGGCAGCAGCCATCAAGGCACTCACACCCGTATCCACGGGTGGACAGAGCTTCTATGGCCTGGACTAAAAGCGATCCCTAGACATGAGAATCCCCTGCAGAGGAAGTACCGCCATCAGGGAAGGCTCTAGAGAGGGTCTCTCATTGCCAATGCTTTTATAGCTGATGCCTGTCTCGCCGACGCTATCGCTATGGTGGCTAGGACCATGGCCTCCAATATGGGTGGCTAGAAGCATTAACATGGCTACGCCCATGGCAAGCAGATATTCAATCCAAAAAATGCAGTAGGCGCGAAACTTATTCATACTATGGTGAACAGGTGTTTGGAAAAAGATTTGGAACAAGTCACTGATTCAAACTAAAGACCAAAAGAAGGCTATGCCTAAGTCAGTCCGCCCCAGAACGCACATTTACTACACAGGGAGGCGTGACGCACTACATTTAGATCGCAAAGAAGACGCTCCCCAGGTTCCACAGGGAGTTTTAATCACGGTTCGCATGGCAGAACCAGAGTTCCCTTTTACGTGGCAGAAATTCCTTCCGCCCCTTCCAAAAAACAAAGGGAGGAATTTCAAAACAGAACCTAAACCAAACAATGACTATCCCGCAGGAAATTCCAGTGGGGGAATAATTTGCCCAGCTTCCAAGCGGCATGGCAAGGACTCCACATATAGACCAGTGCGGACAAAAGAGGTAATAAAGACGGGCTATGTAATAGAATTCTTAAAGGTCCCCCCCCGGCGCTTTGTCCCCTCCCCACTGGTCCAGCCGAAGCGCCTCAAAAGCCAAGCCGAGCCAGACACGCAGTCACACATCTGCTGGAAATCCAAAGCGGTGGGAGCCTGTCCCTCCCTGGAGAGGGTGTCCCTTCAGGGACTTATTCTCACTTTTTACAGTTCCCAAAAGCGGAACGTGGGACTCCGGGGTGCAGTGCTAAACCTCCGCCTTTGTCAACCAGTTGGCATTCGACTGGGCCAAAATTCAAAATGGAATCCTCTCCGCTCCCATAACATTAGCAGCACTGAGACGCTGGGGAAATTCCCCGCGCTTACCCTTCATTGGACCTGAGGGAAGCATACCTTCATGTCCCCATCCAACTTAGCACACAGGAAATTACTCAAGGTTCTTGCTGGGTAGGGGACACCCACTTCCAATTCAGGGCGTTGCTCGCTTGAGTTTGGCCACGGCACTCCAGGACATTCTCGAAAATCCTCCTGGGCCCCATACTATCCCAACTCAGGGGAAGAGGGGATTCACATTCATCCCTATCTGCAGACGGTACCTTCTGGTAAGGTCATCAAACACATATCTACAAGATATCACCAGAGTTCAAACGATACTACAGGAATACGGGTTCCTGATAAATTGGAGTAGAAAAAAGTTCCCCTCTTCCCAAAACAAAGATTAGAAACACTTAGGAAGCGATAATAGATACCACCTAAAACACCCTGTTCATCCCACGGGAGAAAGCCCTCAAGATTCAAACAGCAACAGCAAAAAATCCTAACCGCTCCCCAACCCCAACACTACTTCCCTACAGCTGGCAAGCCTTCTAGGCCTATTCATTTCGGCCATAGATTCCTGGATCAGTGGTGCACGCTTCTGCATGCCAAGGCCCCTCCCAGCTATTTCTGAGGCGCCTTCCAGCTGGATATCATACTAAGGAAAGACAGAAGACTTGGGGTCTCTGAACCCCAGCAGGTCAGGGACAGTGCTAAAATGGTGGTGGACTGCAAAAGCAACCTAACTTACAAGCGAAGATGCTACCTTCACCAAGAAAGACTACAGATCTTTCCGCAGTAGGACTACGGAAGTCTGACCGGTGGGGAGCGACACTCAGACAAAAAAATATGTACAGGGCTCCTCTGGAGCAAACACACACAGGAAAGCTCCCCTCCCCATCAACCTTGCTAGAGACCAGTTGGCAGTCTCTGCTAGCGCTACAACACTTCCAAAAAGAAATAGAACAGCAACACCTCATTTATAAGAACAGACAACATTTCCACCAAAATGTACATAAACAACCAGGGAGCGGTCAAGATCCCAGGCACTTTACAGAAAGGAAGCCCCTGAAGGTGTCTCAACTACCGTCAGAAAAAACACCTTCTGTCAATAGAAGCGCCAATCACATCCGTGGGATAAAAACGAAAAAAGCAGACTGGTTGAGCAGACAACCGAGCTCCAAGAGAGCTTAATGGAGACTCAACCCGGAGGTGTTCAGGGACATTTGCCAACAGCTGGGGCACCCCAAGATAGACCTGTTTGCCACAGTGCAAAACGAAACGAACTGCCCCACTTCATGTCAAGATACTACCATCAGAGGGCTTATTCAAGTGGATGCTATCACAGCCTCAGCTGGCCTCAGCAACTCCTCTACGCGTTTCCTCCAACAATTACGAATTATTATCGGCAGCTTGCTGCAAAAAATCCGAAAAGGAAAAAGCCAGAGTCATCCTTTCCCGCCATAGCTCCCAAAATGGCCCAGAAGACCGTGGTAATTCACACTTCTCGAGATGGCCATATTAACCCATAACGCTGCCGGGCTCATCCAGGACGCTTCTAACTCCAAGGACCTATAGTTCACCTTGAAACCCAGGCTGAAAGCTCCAGCAGACTAACCACAGGAGCGTGAGCGGAGACAACTGAGACTTCACGAGGCTATCTCGGAATAAAGTCATCAACACTATTCTTACGGCAAGAAAACGCATCAACGGTCAATATATATAACGCTGTCATGGACGGACATTTGTCCAAATGGTGCGCAGGGCGTTAGCCTGGACCCAGAAAACCCATCCATAGGAAGCATTTTAGAATTCCTCCAACGGGGACTTGACAGGGGACTCCGGCTTCGCTCTCCACGCTCAAAAGACAAATTTACGGCCTTTATCTACTGTATGCCAATCGGTGGACGGCACAACTATAGCTGGGCCACCCTCGATGCGGGGTAAACTTCCTGCTGGGAGCCGTTCAAACTGTCCCAACCTCCAACACTACATAGGTTCCCGCCGCGGGCGCTTCTGCACCGCTGGTCTTGACAGCTCTAACAAAACATCCGCCCGCCTTTGAACCCATTCAAAGCGGTCCCTCTAACGCTTCGGGTACGTAATGAAGACTCCTCTTCCTACTGACGCAATCACATCTGCACGCGAGAGCCCCGGAACGCTACTGGCATTATCCACTAACGCAGAACCTTATGCTCCTCTTCTACAAGGACATACAGAGTGGTCCTCCGAATGGACTCCGAACGCTCATCCCTAAAGTATGCCTGCAAAATTCCCCACTCTACACCAGGGAGATCGATGGGTTCCTGAACTTCATGCCCAACCCTTCTCACCCTAAGGAGAAGGCTTGGCACCACATTGGAGACGTTCAGAGAAGGCCCTAAAAGCGTTTCATTATCAGAACAGAACATCGTCCAAGCAAAACCGCAGACCCTGTTCATAAAACATTAATCCCCCTCAACCTGGGGGCGCCCATGTTCAACCGCAGCCATAAGTACTACATTGAAGGCTACAATAATTGAAGTTGCATATACAAGGCTGCGGCCCTGCCGATACCACCAGGCATTACTACAAGAGACTCTATTCAGCCATGAGCGCTGCAACCAACGCTGCACTACGCAACCAGGGCCTCAGTAGAACAAATCTGCAAGGCAGCTCACTTGGGCTTCAATTTCCTCATTCGCCAGACATTACAAAATGGAACGCTCCATAGTGACAATGTGCCGAGACGGCCTTTGGCGCCAGGGTGCTGGAGCATATCAATATTGGGGAATAGTGGACCCCTCCCTACTTGGGGACACTGCTTTGGGAGGTTCCCATCTGAGATGTTCCCCACCTACAGTAGAAGGATCCATTGAATACTTACTGTGAAGTGGTCTTTCTACTGTAGGTAAGGGGACATCTCGACCCCCCCCCTTGGTCCAAGATTCCCACAATACCTTGTATATAGTTACACACATAGAGCCGCTATGCATCGGCCTCCAGTCGCCTCTATCGCCAAGCGAGAGTTTCACAAAGGTGGAGGGGATCGCTCACAATTCGGGAAGCTGCAAGGCAGGTGGCCAGGGAAGGCAGGCGGCTCCGTGACGTGGAGCCGCTTAGCCCTCTTCCTTCACCGTGCAGGTCAAGGCCCTCGGCCATACGCTGCCTCCCGCACTCCTGGAGGCTGGAGGGACAGTGTAAGGGCTGCAGCCTGCAGATCAATGGTCGGAAGGAGCGTCACTGGTAAGTGGGAGAGGAGGGGGAATAGGCGCCTTCCATGGGCAAGGCTCAGACCACACAGCAAGACGCCTTCTGCAACAACAACCCCTTTAAAGGGTTGTTGCTTTAGGGCGCCTGAGGCTGCTCATGGGGAGGGAGCAAGGTTTCCGCTGCTGGCAGGTGACCTAGCGGCGGCCAGGACTGAAGCGCTGGGGCGCGCCACTCTAGGCCGTATTTGGGCCAGGCAGAAACGCTACGGAGAGTTTGAATGTGTTTGATGTTTCTCGGAGCTCTCAATTTGTTTTATGCATTTCAGTCAAAAGTTTAGCCGTGCAGACGCTTTGAATACTTCTGTGTTGGGTAAGACTGCTTGGCCATAGGGAGACTGGACGAAAGTTGACCTTGGACCTACTAAAACGGGAAGTGAGCGTTACGGCAAAAAAGACTCAATGACGACTTCCTGCCTCCTTGCTATTGGTGGAGAAGACACCCATCTGAGATGTCCCCCTTACCTACAGTAGAAAGACCCTTCACAGTAAGTATTCAATGGATCCGTTTATCAAAGTGAAATCAAGTTGTTAGATCTTAATCTGTCCTACTAACAGGAAGAATAAGAATCCAAATAATTTTTTCAACAGACCAAGCTGGACCAGCTATCCACACATCCGAAGATTGCAGATCTTTCCTGTGTCCCCCATTCCCAAGCAGTTGTACTCTGGGAAAGTTTATTTATGGGACTTATGTAGACTAATAGCCATGAAGGTTAGGTGGCTGCGGTAGGGGCAGGCACTGGGGGAGAAATTGATGTCTCCCTCCCGCTTCCATCATCAGACTGTACTAGTGGAACTAGCAGAAAGGGTAATTGTCCTCCTTCCTTATAGTAGCTTCCTGACCCAAAGGGCAGTTAGTTTTTGTCTGTCCTGTGGCCCCAGGCATAAATGTATATTTGCATACAACTTACAGTTATGTCCAGTAATACCTTTTTTGGGTGTTTATGACATTTTAAGGTGGTCGTCTTACATTCAGGTTTGTGTTCCTTTTGAATAAATATGATATGGTGCTTCTATTTACTATTTAGTACATTTGTAATATTTTTTCCAGTCCTTTTCTTGTATTTGAAAACTGCTTAGAAGTCTGTTACTCATCACTACTTCGTACACTTGTATGTGTACAAAGGTGAGGTGCTGGATTTCTGCTACAGAAGTACAGTTTTTCAGAGGAAAAGTCATGTAGAGTGGTTGAAAAGTAGGTTGTCAGAGAATAACGTGTAGAGTGGGATATAGAAGGCAGAGCAGTTTAAGCTGGCTGCTAAGGAGATTCCTGAAGAGTGTTCTAGATACTGTTCATTGCCTTCATGGACATTATTTTAGTTCTTATAACATTTTAGCTGAATCAGTGGTTATATTTATACAGACTCCCTTTCTACATACTGTATATGATCTGGCAAATCATATCCCTCATTCAGCATCACATGTTACCCTCTTGTAGCACTGCCAAGTGTGTTAAGGTCAATCCTTTTTCTTTCTGTAGTTCTCATTAGAACTGATCATTCAGTAAATCTGAATATCAAAAAAAACCCCAAAATCATTTTGACTTTTTGGGAGGGTTTTTACTCCCCTTCCTCCCCAAAAAATCAGGCTATTTTGGGGAGGGGGCCAGAAGGGCTGCCTGTGAAGATCGCGAACCCCAATACCTGCAGACAGCGCTTCCTCTCCACTTGCGAGGCTGGTTTTGACTTTGCAAGCAGGAAGCAGGCCAGCAGAGCTGACTATGGGAACCCCAATATCTGCAGAATCCTCCCTCCCTGCTTGTGAAGCCAGTTCCAACTTTGCAAGTTGGGAGGAGGGTAGCAAGGCTCAGCCTGGTGCTCAGGCGCCCGACTGGCCTTTAGGGGGATAAGTGGGCGGGTGGGCGGACAGGAGAAAGGCTCAGCCTGGTTCTCGGGCAACTGGCTTTGCTCTTTCTTTTGTTTTGTCTGTGGCTCAGTTCCTGTCTAAAATGTCTGTGTATGACTTTTTACCCATGGAACATGATTTTCCTCAGTCCCCCTTCCTGCTGCAGCCCCAAATGCTGGGTCGTGCCTCAAAATAGCTGGGGGGGGGGGGTTGGAGGTTTACTGTGAGAGAAGGGAACTGGTAAAAATTGTTTTCTCCTCTTTCTGTGGAACTGCTGTATTGGATTTAAGCCTAAATCTTTTTTTCATATTTTTATTCTGTTTCTGTGTAAACTGTCGGCAAATGGTAGCAGGATGTAATTTTATTTCTAAAGTTTGTGCACATTATAATACAGTTATGTAAAGATTAACAGACATGAAATCTCTCTAACATTTTTTTAGTTGGATTGGGTTCCCTTTGACATAAAATAAATGGTTTGAAGAATTCTGATAAAGCTTTAAAAGCTGAAAGAAAGCAGCTAATTGTTTTAATACGCTGTTCTGCTGTAGAATAGTGGAATCTAGTTGAAAAAACAGTAAAAGGCATAAAAAGAAGAGGAGTTTAGATTTATACCCCACCTTTCTCTCCTTGGTAGTGTGTTGGCAGATAAATTCCATTTCCTCTTTCTCAATTAGCTTATGGGTTTTTAAAAAATACAGTTGGGTGTCATAAAAGCTAATGTGAAGTCATTGATTTGTAAATCTGAAACAAGTCCAGTGGGGATATTAATTTTGGAAGACAGCACTTTGTATAATGGGATGAGTTATTTTGTTTACTGTAAAAATGCAGCATTACAGTCTATTTTATAGGATAAGGCTACTGCCTTATATGTTTTGAAATCACCAACAGAATGAGATGGTATAAAAAACCCACACTTTATCTGTGAAATCACTGTGAAATTACACCACATGAATTGGTATATATGTACATCGGCAGAAATTTAACCAGTTCCTCCTGTCCTGTCAGCTCTTGCCTGCTCAGGAGATGGGCAGCTGCATATTTCTTCTGGTCCAGAGTGTGTTGCTTAGTTCAGCAACTATGCCGCAGGCAGTTGTTCAATACTGACTGACCAATTGTCTCTCAGCCTTTCTGGCACTGAAGATAGAGGTCCCAGAGGAGTAGCTCACCTGATGATTAGCAGGAAACTCAAATTGTACAGCTTGTCAAGCAAGTTCCCAGGAAATGGCACTGCCCAGTGTGCAGTGTTTCCCAGCCTGTGGCCCTGGCCCAAAAGTTTTGTTTAAAGCCTGTGCAAATAGGTCCCAAGTTTTTTTCAGTTTTATTGATTTCTGCATTCATTGTGTTCAAGTGGGTCACCCTACCAAATGATTTTGGACTTTGAGGTCACAAAACCTACTTTTTATGAGGTTCTAGGTCAGTGGTGGCGAACCTTTGGCAGTCTAGATGTTATGGACTACAATCCCCATCAGCCCCTGTCAGCATGGCCAATTGGGCTGATGGGAATTGTAGTCCATAACATCTGGAGTGCCAAAGGTTCGCCACCACGGTTCTAGGTTGAGAACTACTGCTGCATCAGTGTTACAGAAATGGGATTGTCTAAATCTCCTGTCATGATCAGTTCTCCCTCTGTATCGGTCAGTGAAGATGAAAGCAGCCTACCACACACCCCTGTTAATCCCCCCACTGACAGCAAAGGAATGCTTCAGGAGTGGAGGCTTGACAGCAGCTGTTCATCAGAAGAGGATGAACCAGCTGTTGATCCAGAGTCCTCTGCGGGGCCTCGGTTAGGACTTTCTCAGAGCCCGCCCTCAGCACCCCAAGCAAACAGTCCTCCCGGTTCACCCACCCCTTTAGAGCAGTGTTGCCAACGGTTACGCCTTGAATTAGCTGAGCGTAGACGATCAGTTCGACTGGCTGCTCGGCAATTGTAAGTTACTAGCAGGACCAGCTTCCTGAAGCAACATTCCTCCAGCATTCCCGCTCTCGTGCTGATAAGAGACAGCTCACAGCCAGTGCGTGTTTGCAGAAGGCAATTCATCACCTCGATGGCTACTCTGCTTCGTTCGTGAATTGCTCAGAAAAGCCTGCTTTCCAGTAACGCCCCTTGGACTTTGCCCCCTAGACCTGCTTTTTGGATTTGTGTTTTGGATTGTGAAGACCTGGTGGACTGGTGAGCTTGCTTACTGGTTCTCAGACTGAACTCTAACCAGTGCCTTGTCGGGTGTCTTAAGAGACATTTCTGACCTATGTTTAACCTGCAGTAAATATCTATCAGCTGCACCCTGTCTTCTGTCCATCCTTGACAGTCAGCCCATGACACCTTCCCAGCTCTATGATAGAAACATGCCCTGTAATTGATGTGTGTGTTCTAACCAAGGTACGGCAGTAAGCTACTTTTTGTCCAATCTGGTGTCATTTGGCCTCATCAGTCAGCAGCTTGGGGATTACCCTGGAATCCATTTTATTGTTGGAGGCCCAAGTGGCTAAAACCACTCAGGTTGCCTTTTACCATCTGCATCAGGCAAAACACTTGGCTCTGTACCTCTCCAACTCTGACCTAGCCACAGTGATTTATGCAACGGTCACCACTAGAATGGATTGTAACTCGCTTTACGGGGGCTTTCCTTTGACCCTGATCCAGAAATTAAAACTTGTTCAGAATGCAGCAGCTAGGCTCCTTTTGGGAGCACGTAGTGGAGACTGAATAACTACGGTTCTGTATCACCTCCATTGGCTGCCGATCAAGTTCCGGATCATGTTCAATGTCCTTGTACTGATATTTAAGGCTGTGAGCAGTCTTGGACCTACATACCTACGGGACCACCTCTCTCCATATTGTTCCATTAGGCCCCTCCATTCGTCGGAGGGGAACCTATTGGGGTTCCCTGGCCAGAGACAGGTCCGGCTGGCCTCCACAAGGGCCAGGGTTTTTTCAGCCCTGGTGGAATGAGCTTCCTAGTACGATCAGGGCCCTGCGGGATATTACTGAATTCCTCAGAGCCTGCAAGATGGAGCTCTTTTATCAGTTGCCAGCTGGCCTGAGTATACTATCATTGCCTCTCATGGGTGTCATTTGTATATTATCACCATCTATTTCAGTGATGGCGAACCTTTTCGAGACCAAGTGCCCAACTTGCAACCCAAAACCCGCTTATTTATTGCAAAGTGCCAACAGGGCAATGTAACCTGAATACTGAGGTGTGCGTTACTTGGGAGTAAGCTTGGTGGTAGTCGGGGGCTTTGCTTTGAAGCAACCGTGCAACTCTTCCAACGGGTGAATCACGACCCTAGGAGGGTTGACTCAGAAGCAAGCCCCATTGCCAGCAACAGAGCTTACTCCCAGGTAAAGGATCGCGCTTTAGTTCTTTGCATGAAAATCAGTGGGGTTTAACAGCGCTTAACAGGGTTACCTACACTGCTTCCTCAAAACTAGATCTCAGGTTTAATGCTAATAATTGAGCCTAGTGGCCCAGGCCAGCCTAGATTTGTGAGGGGGGGGGGGCTCTGTTTGCGCGTGCCCACAGAGAAGGCTCTGAGTGCCACCTCTGGCACCCGTGCCATAGGTTCGCCACCACTGATCTATTTGCTATTCTGTGGGTATTTTAAACTGGTTGGTATTGTTTTACCTGTTTTAAACTGATTATGTGGTTTTTTATTGTTTTAAATCCCACCCTGGTATTTAAAACCACCCTGAACCCTTCGGGGGAGGGTGGGGGTATAAATATAAATAAATAAATAAAATGATACTGTATGTTCAGCCCATCAATAAGAACCTGGTACTAAGACTGCCTTTCCATGGCTGCAGAAGTGAGCTGGGAGGCAGCTAGATACAGGGTGCCTTGCTTCAGTGGTTGTGCTTTGCTCCTGGAATCATTTGGTTCCTGGATTACTGTTTTATAGGTGCCAGGCCAAAACATTTCTCTCTACCTAGACTTTTAACTAAAGTGTACCATATTTGTAAGCTGTTTTGTGTTCTGCTTTGGCCCTATAGCAGCAAGGTTGTTATATATGGAGTGGTGGCAGACACGGCACTTCCAGATGTTATAGACTACAATTCCCATCAGCCCCTTCCAGCATGGCCAATTGGCCATGCTGGAAGGGGCTGATGGGAATTGTAGTCTATAACATCTGGAGTGCCAAAGGTTCACCACCACTGTTATATGGACATGACTTTAGGCTGCCTAATGTTTTTAAACTGGTTGTATGGCCCAGGTGGTTAGCTTGATTTGTGGCTTTTTGAATATTGATCATTGTATTGTATATACCATAAAACAAAGATTTGAGGATTATAATCTTTAAAATGTGTGTTGATTACTAGTAAAGAAATAATTTGAAATCTGTGCTGCAAGTTCAAATATATTGACTTACTAAAGAAGAAATATCCTCTCTTCAGTGCACACCTTAATGTGATGAGGAGATTTGTGTGTGCCAGCAAAGCTTAGAGCAATACTGTGAAGAGCTGTGACTCTGTGAAGACTCCTATCAGAGTCACCTAAAGCAGAATGGTCACAGCTGAGACATTAAGATAAGATAAGATAAGATGCATCCACCTCCCTCAGGAATCAATAGCCATATCTGCTGAAGAGAATGGCAGTTCCAATGGTGATAGAGGTGGAAGAATCCTTGAAAGGTAGCTACTAAGCAGCAGTAGTAGTGGAAGGTGACACTGTTGGAAATCTGTTGTAGACAACAGCAGTGACACTTCAGTTAACCCTGGTTAATATTGCGTAGAAGACAGCAATGGTAAACTACTTATCTCATACTTTGAAAATCCTATGACAACACAATCCAAAATGAAAAAAAGATATAATTCTGGAAGACAGGACACCCACCCACCCCACCCTCTTCTGGGCCAGATGGCAATCAATTAGCTAAGCATTGGAGTTCAGTTTTCAAGACCTTAACAAGACTGTTAATAATAGGATATTTTGAAGGTCATTAATTGGTAGGGTCACCATAAAGAAGCAATTTGATGGCATTTAACACAGAGAGAGAAGGAAAGGCTTTACACTCTAATTATTCTTGTTTAACTGTTGGGAAACTGAGTAGCTAACACGCTTCTACAACTGGCTTAATTCATACTCAATCAGGCCTTTTGATCCATAAAATAGTGCTTTAGGCAAAAAGGAAACACAGTAAAGAGAAACTGTATCTTTTCAGTTTAAGGAAAATTTCATGCAAATGTTATATTAGTGATATCTCATTTTGTATTGTAAATTGCTAGGAGCAGGTTTCTATCACATGCAAGCAAAAAATTACTGGAATGCTTGCTGCAGATGTGATGGTAGCTAGTTTTGGTTTAAGCTCTTTCTCAATTGAGACTCTTTTGCTCCCCAAGGATTCCAAGGTTTCGAAAGCTTTATGTTCTACATTGTTTATCTTATCATAGTGGGTAGAATTGTGCTTGCGAGACACTGAAAACAAGCCCCATCAATTCAAGAATGGGATCAAAAATGTTAAGTGACCTATTAATTGAGAAAATTAACTGATTTGATGACACTAAGCAGACTGAGTTGGAAACCTGTGTTACAGAGGTGTTTCATTTTATTTAATAAGGTTTGGATTTTTCTCAGTTTTTGTTATGTTGTTGCTGCTTCTTTAATAATCTTCTCTGTAACTAACACATTTAAATTTTAAAAAATCAAAAACATCCCCCCCCCCAAAACACAATCCTCATTCTATCAAGGATTGGTTTTAGTTTACTAACTAAATCAGTGGTTCTCAACCTCCCTAATACCACGACCCTTTAATACAGTTCCTCATGTTGTGGTGACCCCCAACCCTAACATTTATCCATTTTACAGATTGAGAACATTGATGCAGAGAGTCTTAGGCGACCCCCAAAGGGGTCCTGACCCCCAGGTTGAGAACCACTGAACTAAATTCACATACTTCCAAAGGATGTAGTAAGTAAATCCACGAGTAAGTTTTGTGAACCAATGTGCATTTGCATGTTAAACAAAATGGAAGAATACAGTTAAACTGTTGGATTCAGTGGCACAAGTGTCATGAGGCCAAGCAGCTGTCCCTTAGCCCCACCCAATGGAACTAATTAAGGAAAACAACCCACAAGAGCACACTGACCCTCCTTGAGGTCCACTCTCACCAAATAGCTGTGAAAAATTCTATGACTGATGATAATTGAAAACCATCAATTCCTATACAGTACTGCTCCTTCATCTCTCTGTCAGCAACACTCATCAGAGTGCGATCAGGAAGCAATTTTCCTCCAATATGCTGAAATCAAAGCAACTAGTTTTGTGGGCTCAATAGGGTGTTTTGTTTTTGGCTAATGGCAAACCATTACTGAGATTGAGAGAACTGTCAAGAGCTGAGAGCTTCTGATAGGTCATGTTGATGCTCTGTTGAAAGTGAAATCTTACTGGGATTGATTTTAAAATGCTTTTTGGATCTTCAGTATTATTTTGAAAAATAATGGCCAACAAGGTAATTGCTTTTAGAGAATTAAAAAAGCAGTGGATACAGTAGACCTATGTTTTCTTTCTGAATGTTGCTGTTGAAAGCATTTTTGGAAGCTTGCTAGAGTATTATGACCAGTGTTTTTGAGTGCTCAAACAGTTAAAAACGTGATCAGTTGTAATTCAAAGTACATAAAAAGTAATAATTGTATGCAATTTGATCTTTCCAAAATCTCCCCATGATACTCTGCTGATTTTTTAAAACAGAGATGAAGTTATATGAGCCGAGTTTCACTTTATGATATCAAGTATCAAAAAGTACCTCTTATAGCAGTTTTCTTCCATTGCTGAAGAATAGTCACTTTATTTCAGCGCTTTTCTCAAAGCTGCTTTTCTCATGGCTATTTTCCTTCTTTACACTCACCGCCCTTCTTTTTATTTGCCCACACCAGGGGTCCCCAAACTTTTTAAACAGGGGGCCAGTTCACTGGCCCTCAGACTGTTGGAGGGCCGGACTAAAAAAAACTAAAAAAACCTATGCACAAATGATTGTAAAATGTTTGATTTCACCTTTCAGCCTTTCTGTCATGGTCTATTTTTAGAACAGTGACCAAAGTATGTCAAGTACAGGGTGGGCTCCAAATATTGTTGGGGAGGCTGTGGAATACCTTCCCCTGTAAAAAAAAAAAAGCAGAACTTCCCCAATGAAGCATTCCATCTAACTCCAGGATTAGGAGTATCTTCCTGTAGGTTCTTTTCCCTCTTCTCCCTAGCAGCCAGCTTAGGCGACTTCGCCAGCCTGGCTGATGCCAATGGGAGTGAGGCGGAACAGAAAGCCTGAGAGCAACACATGGAGTAGCCAAGAGGGAAGGGTGGAGCAGGCGTTGCCACATGTAAGGTTTCCAACTCTGGGTCAAAAAATGCATGGAGATTTGGGGGTGCCATCATTTAATTGCAATCGGAAAGTCTCCACTTCAAGGGAGTTCCGGTTCCGGCAGCTGTGAGTAACACGCGTCTGTAAAAGCTCTTGCCGCCTTCCTTATCTACTGTTTTAATGATGACATTTTAATGGAGACAAATTAGAAGAGGATATATATTTTCTTACTATATTTTCTTACTTTTTAAACTCTATTTTAAAGGACTTTGAGGATTTAAGAAGGAAGTTAAAATAAATTTTATTACTTTTATTACTCCAACTTTTTAACTACGGAAGTTTCAAGTTGCAGACTCTCTCATTTGCAATGTTTTAACAACCCTTACAACTTCAAACTACAGATATTTATTCATCTCTTGACCTTGAAAATTGAAAACATAGTGATAGCAAAATAGGAATTAAAAGACACACAGAGCACCGGCCTCCAACCTATCTCTTTCACGAGGAGTCAAAAAAAGCTTCCTAAACAAACCAAGTTGGATCATTATTGGGTTGACAAATCCATTAGAAAACAGCCTCCTGGACAATATACCTTTAGTAAATAGATATGAGGCCCACTCACTCTGGACTGGAACTAAACAGAGATGTCTACAGCTGGAGCCCCTTTAGTGGAGCAACAAACTAGCCATTTGGTTGTAAACACACACGCTGCGGCTCCCTCTGAATCCTCCAGTCATGTCAGAGAAGGAAACTCAGATGAAAGTGAATTATCTCCAGCTGGCTCAGATGGGGCCAGAAACCTCTAGGATAAACTTTCTTCTTTGCTGGGAAACTTATGGCAGAAGAGGAGGCTCTTCTCTTTTCTAAGTCCTTAAACTCTCATATTAAAAAATCTTGCAACGTTATCATGGCAGACTATAATCTTGTTTTAGCCTCCTCTTGGAATGATAAAATCGAGTTTTTAAAGGGAAACCACCTCCTTCAAAGAGAGATATGTCTTTAGTAACTTCAAAGAGACCCAAATAGCTTAATCCTGATAGTGGGAAAAACACAGACATAACTTTTCACAACAAATGGTCAAATTCTATGGCAAATAAAGAAAGACTCTATTATTAGCAGTCTGCTGCATAATTCCTAAGCAAACTTCAAAGCCAGTTTTGGAATACAATTTTCTCCCTGACTTGCAAAACACTATCGTCGTTTAGGTAGTAAAGTTCACAACACAGGAGATACCAACTCTATTGCTGCAGAGAAATCAGGTATCTTCAGCCGAAAATATGATCTCTTTGTTTTACTAGAGTTTTTAAGGACACTCCATAGGGATATGTTAATTATTGATTTGAAGGCGGCAAGTACTAATGTCAACCTGCTCAAATAAGAAACAAAGCGCTCTGTACCAAAAGAAATTCAGAATTAATCATAAATTGGAAGCAGATGGAGGAAGGGGAGGTAACAGAATTTTTTAGAGTCACCAAGTATAAAACTTAGGATTGAAGAACCAAAGTAACAACTCATGGAAACACAAAGGGAAGTCCTAACAGGCTAAACAGATCCAAAATGTCCAACACATCATATGGGAAATGTGATGGGAGAAAGGCAATTAAAGAGAGTTTGATTATTAAGCAATACACTCAAGACACCCTGGCAGAATTGCTGCTAATGGACTGTAGGCATACTTCCAACCCGATGAGGACTGTAGGCACACTCTGATCAATGAGGAAACCTAACCTGATATCATTGGAAAACACACCACCAAGTACAGGAGGTCGAGATGGACTGGCGTGATAACAAAGGTGCATTAGAGGGCTCAATGCCCGACCGGTGACCCCTGGCAAATCTTGGGCCATAAAGAATTTGGAAGAAGTGGTCCCTGCTTCATCTTACAGCTCCTGCTAAAAATTCCAATGTTTCAGAAGTACTCCAATCGATGACAACCCAATTCATCTCTCTTTAAGAAATGACTACTAGAGGGTTCTAATTCTTTCATGATGAATGATCATACAAAAGTGGTTAAAAAGACTCCAAGAGTTCACTATAAAACCATCTAAAACCCATGGATCTACAAGGGCAACCAACTTGGACTATTACGTAAGTAATGTAGACTTTATTCCTGTTGCCAGCATTCCATCCATTATCCTTCATATTCCTGGCTGACACAAGCTAACAAATCCTTTTTATAGAAGAATAATTGAGCCATCTATCAATTCTCAGAACCTGCTCCCAAATGTTCAGATTTAGGACTATTAAAACAATACTTAAAGACCTTTATCTGTGGAACTACTAGGGAAGCAGCAAAATGGATGCGTGGAAAATCTTGAAATGAATATTGAAACAATGCCGGGTAGAGGTCCTGAGATAATTCCTCCACCCGTGCAAAGAGATGATTTCTTGGAACATTGCTGGGTGGGATAAGAAGTTGAATATCATAGTTTTAAAGATTACTTGAAAGGATTTCCAGAAAGTTATTTTAATTCAGGAGTCTTGGTGTTCATAGATGATTCATTTTCCAGGATACAAGGCTCCTTTGGCTTTCAGCCACAAGGGACAAAAACTTGGGTCAGCTTTTCAGGAGGCTTACTTTTACCCTGATCTCCTAATCTGTTAAATCTAAAGCTCTTAATAGCTGTCCCCCAATAGCCTGTAAGCAACCTTGGGCTAAATTGGGCCTCCATCCCTATGTGATAGTGAATATATATCTACCTTCCTACTCAACAAAAAACAACCTTGGACAAAAAACTAGTAGATTGATTGGATCTATTTACAGAATCTTGAAAGAAACTTCCCCAGATACTAATATAATTATTGCAGGGGATGTAAATGTAAGAGTGGGTACCACTTTTCCCCAACAGTTATTAATGGAAGGTTGATTCGATCAAGAACTTATCCAAACGTTACTTACTCCCCATCTGAGAAACCTGAGGGTTGGAAAGATTACAAACCCATGGTCTCCATCTAGCAAAAATGGCCCTTGTAACAAATAAAATATGGTTAAATGGACTCGTCAAATTTAAAAATGCCAATGGACTTTACATTTGTCTCTAAACAAGGGTGCAGTGTAATTGATTATTTTTTGATCCCCCCAGGTTTACTCCAGCATATTGAGGATTTTGAAGTTGGGAATTATTTCTTAAGGGACCATCTCCCATATTATCCATACTCTTAACTATTCTCCCTTGCCGGAGATAAATTTGAATACAAGTCAAGGATTGTATAGGAAAATAACTTGGTCAAGTATTATTAACTTCAAGTGAAATGACAATTTTCTTCTGCACTCCCCTACAATACAAGCAAATAAACAGATGATTATGAATACTAAATCAAATTTGACGGGGTAAACTGAGTATAACCAAATACAACAGGAAATTACTAATCATTTTAGTATACATTTACTTCAGTAGTAGTAACATCTCCTCAAAACAGAGACCAAGAACCTTGGTTTGATAAAGAATCTATAGAAATAAATAAAACAAATAAGGTTATTTTATAACCCATTCACAGAATAGGGACCCCAGGTTATACAATCATTTAACATCCTTTAAAAATATTCTAAATAACTTGATAAAGAGATAAAATCACAACAAAAATTTAGGAGTATGAATGGGAGTTTCTATTTCGGGCCTTGGAATTCCAAAAGACCCCAAACACCTTTGGAGACGCAGCTAATAAACTCCTCCTTGCTGAAACAGGCCCCCCCACATTGTGACCCTCCGGAAACATGGTTTGCCTACTTTTAACCAAGCATTTAATGATAGCAGCATACCAACGTGAGTGTGTGGCAGACACCAATTTAGAGAAAACATCCCATTGACTGGTCACTCTGTATCTCCTCAAGAGATAAATTTTCTAATAAAAGATCTGAAATATGGCAAATCTCCAAAATTCTGATTTAATTACATTTGAACTGATTAAATCCAACATAAGCTATAGTGGGTCGCTAACTCCCGTCTTCTGTTTTTACCTGTAAATCTAACAGGAAAAATAATACCAAAAACATACTCGAAGCCATATTAGTTCCAATCTATAAACAAGGTGACTATCAGGACCCTGTTAACTATCACTCCCATCAGCCTGCTGTCCGTAGTGGGCAAATTATATACTAGGTTTCTCTCCACCTTAAACTAAACAGGTGGATTCTGGCATAAGAGGTCATAGGACACTTAATCAGCTAGGTTTTTCCAAAGGAAAATCTTACTCTATGACTACTGCGAATAGTCCTGGCCCAATCTTGCCCAAAAACAGTTAAAACAACGATCAGGTGCAAGTTCTATGTTGCTTTTTTAGACTTTAAAAAAGCCTGATTCAATTAAATATCTAGAGACTTGTTATGGAAGAAAATGGAGGATTTGAACATCTAATCTAGACTGCTTTTTTTTTTAATCAGGCAACTACACACTAACACCTCTTGCCGGGTAAAATGCACTCTGTGAGGGGGGCATTTGACCAATAACATCTTAAGTAACAAAGGGGTAGAACAGGGGTGTAAGCAATTGCTCTGACCTTGTTTAACATATACCTCATGGACTCCTACCACTGGAACTTGGGGATATAGATGGACATGAGCCCCAAACCATTGGGAAATACACATTTACCAGCGCTTCTTTATGCAGATGATACCATTATAATGTCACACACTAGGGTAGGCCTGTTAATGCTCAATGAACAGATGCTACAAAGCATTGTAAAATTAAACATGTTGGAACTTAACTCTGATAAATCAAAAGTTATGGTGTTTGCATAGATCATGGAAAACAACAACCCTGGAAAGTAGCTGTATAAAAGAAATTAGATAATGCAAGAAATACAAATATTCTAGGTATTTTGTTCACTTATAATCTTTCTTGGACAGCCCATGTCAAAACGGGATCAGTGTAAGCTACTCCAACTGTAAACGCTTTTAGTGAATTTCTTTTATACCAACGGACACCAATACATTCCAGCAGTAATCAAGGTGCATTCAATGTGCAAAAGAAGTTCAAGAGGCCACTCTATGGCTTTCCAGTCCTTTTCTTGTAGCCCAAAACACCAGTCTAAACACTCTACACTCTAAATTTCTGTATAGGATGATGGGTTTCCCCAATTATGTTGTCTTATGCAGCCCTACGCATTGAACTAGGCCCATGTCTCCTTAACTACCTTGGCTTGGATTAGGAGCAACTATATACTGGTTACAAAATCCACCATCATTCCAAGCCAGGCAGTTTCACATGTTTATTGCTCTCTGAACTTAACACTTCAAACTGGTATGATAAAAATAGTTGATAAGATTACAGAAATTGGCATATCTATGGATGAAAAATATCAATGTTATCTTATTTAGAGGCAAAAAAATTGTTGAAAGAAAAACCCCTTGAATGGGATTATCAAAGATCTTTAATAGCAGCAAATTCAACTTGCTCACCTCTAAATCAATCACTAGTTGAAGCAAAGGGTTGTATGTCCTAATATTTACTCTTTTATATGATTAATTTTAGATCGAGACGTGCATTCTCTTTGAAGTAAGATTCAACATTTTGCCATCTGCTCTACTCGAGGGTCGATTCCAAAAAATACCAAAGACCTAAAGATTATGCCCCGCAACAGCATACAGCAAAGCAGGGAAACACTAGAGCATATTATGTTCTGTTCACTGTCCAAATAGGGAATGCTTAAGGTATAAGTATCGACCATTGTTTACATCTTTTAATGTAGATATGGCAGATGATCAAAGGATAAAGTATTTCCTGGATGGATCAAATCAGGATTTTTATGACTTAGTTGCCAAGTTTCTGCTTTATATAATAGGTACATCTGCTATGAGATTTTTATAATAAGTTCAGATGGTTATTTGAGCTGTAACTATGCTATTCTATTGTAAAACGTTTCTGGTTACAAATTGTTTTACTGTATGATGCCAATAAAGGCTTTGTGTGTGTGAATTGCAATCAACGGCCGTTGGGGCCGGTTCCTCCTCTCCCTCGAGCCCCCACTGCACATGAATGGAGCCATCACTGCCATGCCTCATGGGCCGGATGTCGCCTCTTGTGGGCTAGCATTTGGCCCCCGGGCCGTAGTTTGGGGACCCCTGGCCCACACTGTCATGTTAACTGTACCAACGCAAGTGATTTTGTGATGATGTTACAATGCTGCTTCTCCTGGAGGCGATTTCGGGCATCTTGGATGTGGGTGATTTCCAACCTATACTCAGGGAGGCAGGGCTAAACGATGTCACTTCCTGTGGATTGGTTGGGCTCCATCTTAGATCTCCAGTATTGTTCCTGCCTAGCAGGGAGTGCAGGCTTGTATCTAGGGCTCCAAGCTTTTTCATTGAATTTCGACTAAATTGGTACTATTCTTCCATACTTTGTATCTATCTGTCTTTACTATGTCTATTTATCTGTCTCTGCTCCCCTATCTTGTCTGTGGCACTTAAAAAACCTCCGTGTCAGTTTTCCCGCCCAAAAAAGGGGCCTAACGGAAAATGGCTGCTCAGCGCTTTTTTGCGTGATCCTTTTCCCCTCCGCCAGACACCTTTAGCAGGTCAGCGGCAGAGGGCACCCGGGCAGCCACCCGTAGGGGTCGGCGGCAGCCCGATCCGTCTGAAGGCTCAGTGGAGCTTCATTCCCCTTCAACATCGGCTGCAGCACAGGCCGCGGCGGCAGCAACGGCAGTTGCGCTAGCTGGGGCGCCAGAACGTATGCGCAGGGAGGCGCCTGGCAGGCTCTCCCGGCGGCTAAGAAGTCGCGCCGAGACCAAACGGGGGCCGCACCGAGGCGTAGGAGCACCAGCGCCCCAGTCAGGGTCACGGCAGTGTGAAGTTCTGTATCTCCCCCCACGTCTCAATTCATGACGGCTAGCCTCGCTGTTAGTGAGTGCTTGGGGGAGCATCGGGGGAGTGGTGAGCGCGCCATCGGCCACGCAGCGGCCGGGGAGAGCGAGAGACAGCGATCTTCTGTTGGCCCTTCTACCTCCAGGCAAGATCAGAGAGCGTCGGAGGGGGAGGGAAGGTCCCAGGGGGCTTTAGTCCCAACATTTCTAACCCAGCCTCCTGGACTAATGTTTCTACGCAGGAGTTGATGAATATGTTTAGGGCCACCATCCGGGAGGAGATATCACTCAGTGATAGAGCTAAGGAAAAGGACGCCAATAGGCGCAGGGGAAGACGCAGATCCCGCTCCAGACGGGGGCATAGACGTAGATACCCATCCAGTTCTTCTTTGGAATCACCCCCACCAGCACTGACTTATAGGGATCCCCTCAACGTGCCTGAGGGTGCCAGGGAGGAGGCCTAGTGAGGAGAGAGATTGAGCTACTCTTTCAGAGACATTTTTTCAGGAGGCAGAGAGGAGGCCCCTATTGAACCCAAGGAAAAAATGCATTAGATCTCTTTAAAAAGAGAGGATTTAGCCCTTTATTATGGCCAAGACCATTTCTACGCTTGCAATTAGAGGACTCCGGCAGATGCCGAGGGATCCCGGACGACCCTCCCATTCCTAAGAAACCAGTTAAGCGGTTGCCCCAAGGGTACAACGTGAGAATTTTTTCTAGCAGGCAGAGGGATACCCCAGATGCATTTCCTCTACCCAAATATTTTGAAAAAAGCATTAGGAAAGGGAATGATGGCTTTTAGATTCTGGAAGCCAGCAAGAGTTGTCCGGCACACCTTAAGAGTTTTTATGTGCTTCCTGGCCATATCCACAATGTCATCAAGTCCCCATTAGTTGATGCACCAAGGTTGTCATTCTGCAGTGAGGGGGGTTGGCTACACAAGGATGGGGAGAGGGATCTCCTAAAGATCTCCATGGATCGTAGGCCGATCAATGTTTTCCTCTGAAAGCGCCTTCAATGATAGGCTTCTCTGTTTTTGGATCTATTCGGCCCTTGCCCCATCTTCCCACCATGGCTAGAGCTTACGATTTTATGGCTACCTGGCAGATTACTTAGCTCACGCCATGAGATTCCCCGAGGTCTCAGGGCTTGAGCCAGAGGCCAGAAAGTGCGTTAACTGCGGTCTCTTATCAATGGGCTTCCATTCCACTTTTTTTGGATTCTCTCACGCGTGGTCTCGAGGGCCTTTAGCGCTAGAGTGTTGTGGTGAGACGACAAGCCTGGTTAAGGGGCTTGGTCGGCAGATTTTCACTCCAAACAGGTAGTCTCTACTTATGATTACCATGGTTCCAGGCTTTTTGGGAAGGAATTGGATGCCGTCCTGGAGACTAAGGGTAATAAAAAATCCATGCCAAGGCATGTTAGATCAGATCAGGGATCATCCACATACAAGGGTTATAATACCTTCCGTACACAACACACACTGGCTCGGGCTCCCAGAGACGGCAGGCGCTGGTTCCCTCAGCAGCAACGTCAACAACAACATCCCTTTCTCAGAGATCTAAGCTACTTTAACAACTTAACTCCTTTCGCCCCTCCAATCCTGTCGAACCGAACTAACAGAGGGGGAAAAAAAACATTCCAAACGGAACGCCCTTCCCAGATCTTGGAGCTGCAGTCACTGGTCCCAGTCAGGTGGTCGTTTGCAATTTTTTCAGCACCACCGATGCGGTAGGCAACCACGCCGTCATCGGTGTGATCGAAGGAGGTCGCTACATCAGGTTTACCTGTAACTGGAGTTTTCCAACGCTTCCTGCGGGTCCCGCATTCAGAACGTATCCTCCCCAATGCAACCCGGACAAATTAAAAAAGAACAACAGAAGCCATCCAACATTCTGTTAAAGTATTCAGGCCATCGAACCTGTACCCATATTGAGCCGCTTCTCTACAGTGTTTATTCTCATTTTTTCACCGTGTCCCACAAAAGAACGTAAGCAATTGGCGAACAATATTGAACCTTCGATATATGTGAACAGATTCATCAGGGCTTCCGGCATTTCAAGCATGCGAAACACTTCACTTCCATCGTAGAGGCTCCTCCGCACCATGGCTTTAACTTTTTTTGACATCGCTGGCACCTGAAAGCGGAGGCATATCTTCAGATACCCATCAACCCTCTACACAGACGGTTCCTTCGATTTGCCGTGGGACTAGATCATTTTCAATACAAGGCCCTCCCATTTGGGCTGGCCACGGCCCCGAGGGTTTTCTCGAAGATTCTTCTAGCCCCCATCATGGCTCTATGGGAAAGAGGTCTACACATTCACCCGTACCTCGACGACATCCTGATTCGGTCGGGATCCAGAGAACAAGCTCTTCGGGACCTGGACGCTGTCCTGTCGTCATTTCGCCACCACGGGTTTCTGGTCAACATGCAGAAGAGTTTCTTTGACTCCCACCACGCCCAAGCGATGGAACATCTTGGGTCGCGATTATCGATACATGCTGCACAAATCGACTCTTCATTCCTCCGACGAAGATACACAAGATCCAACGTCTGGTAGCTGTCTTCCTGTCTGCCAGGAAGGCTTCCCTCCTCCAGCTCGCCAAGCTGATGGGCCTGTTCATATCGGTCATCAATATGTTACAGTGGGGGAGATTCCACGCACGGGTCCTACAAAAATTTCTGCAGCCTCACCAATTCCGAATAATGATGAAGGAGGACAGATCACTTCAGATTTCCAGCCAGCTTCGCGCCAGCCTCCGATGGTGGTCCCATCAACGGAACCTTTCCAAGGGGAAAGTTTACATCTATCCTCACAGAATACAGTTGTACACCGACGCCAGCCTTCGCGGATGGGGTGCTTCCTTGCAAGAGAGTTCGGCCCAGGGGCTCTGGACAACAGAGCAGTCTCTTTTTCCCATCAACCTGCTGGAGTTGAGAGCCATCCTTCTAGCACTACAGACTTTCCAGGATCAGATCCAGGGTTGTCATCTATTAGTCCGTACCGACAACATTGCGGCCAAGGCCCATTTGAACAATCAGGGGGGATCCAGATCCCCACGTCTTCATCGGCAAGCAGTGGAAATATTGACCTGGGCCGAGACCCATCTTCTGTCGCTATCGGTGGAGCATATTCAAGGGAATCTCAACATGCAGGCGTACTGGTTGAGCCGACAAACGGTGATCGAGGCCGAATGGAAACTTCATCCAGACCTGTTCCAGCTAATCATTCAAACCTTCGGCAATCCCAGCATCGATCTATTTGCCTCCGCACAGAATTGTCAACTTCCGCGGTTCTTCGCCAGGTATTTCCACAAGAACGCACTGGCAGTGGACGCTCTGACAACGCCATGGCCACAAGAGCTTCTAGAGGCTTATGCATTTCCACCTCGACCTCCAGTCATTCCAGGAAGTTGATCAGGAAAGATCTGGTCAGAAAGCCGAAGTGAAGTACAGGTGGCGCTCTTGGTGGCCCTAGATGTCCGCAGTGGTTTTTTCTCAATCCTCCAACTAGCAGTGTCCCCTCCTCTACGACTGCCCACCCCCATGGGACATGCTGTCTCAGAGGTCCAATAAGTGCACCCCAATCCCAGTTGGTTTCGTTCTGACCGCATGGCTCTTGGCAAGATCCTAGCTCAGAAGGGGTTACTCCAAGCATTGCATTAGCCAGCTATTATTAAGGCCATCGCAGACCCTCTACAATCCGAATTTATGATTCCTCGTGGAAGTCATTTCTATCCTGGGCTCAATCCAATGACACCGATCCCTTACGGCCTTCGGTCCCACAGGTGCTTCGCTTTCTCCAATCCGGGTTCGAGAAGGGCCTCAGAAGCTCCACTCTACGCAGACAACTCGCAGGTCTCACGACAATATGGCCAAAGGTTCAAGGGGTTCCACTGTCCAGACATCACGACATCATTCGATTCCTCAAGGGGGTCTCCCAGAAACAACCACCCATAGTGCACAGGTTCCCGTCTTGGAGGCTCAATTTAGTACTTTCGGCCCTTACCAAACCTCCCTTCGAACCGATTCAATCAGTGGACCTGAAGTGGGTCCGTATGAAGCTTCTATTCTTAGTCGCCATTACCACCACGCGAAGGGTGTCGGAGTTGCAGGCTCTTTCAGTCAACTCTCAACTTTGCATATTTCATAAGGACAGAGTCGTTATGCATCTCGACCCTACATTCGTCCCAAAGGTAGCTTCCTCCTTTCATCTGGAAGCAGAGAGATTATCATCCCTACCTTCTTCTGTCCAGCTCAACCTTCACATCCTAAAGGAAATTCCTTGGCATTCACTGGATAACCGCAGAGCGCCTAAGAAGTGCTTCATAATTCGAATCTGAATCCTACTCAGGATCGAACTGAGTCCCTTTTCATAAACATGCATCGCCTCGCTTCTAATCTGGGGAGCCTCCAGATGTCAGCCAAGGCATCTCTAAGCTATTAACACCCAGATCCTTTCAGGCATTAAGCGAGGGCATATAAGGCATCTCACACATCAGTCCCTTCTGGTATTACTGCCCATTCTACTAGATGTGCCGCAACTAATGCAGCATTCCGATGTCACATCCCCTTAGAGGAGGTGTGCAAGGCCGCTACATGGTCTTCGACCTCGTCCTTTATTAAGCATTATAGATTGCATACCATGTCAGCAAATGAAACTGCCTTCGGCATGCGGGTGCTGGAGCATATCTTTGGAGATTGAACTTCCCACCCGTTACGGGACACTGCTTGGGGAGGTCCCACATCCAAGATGCCCGAAATCGCCTCCAGGAGAACGGTCCATTGGTACTTACCCTGAAGGGGCCTTCTCCTGTGGGGCGATGAGGGCATCTTGGCCCTCCCTGAGATTATATCAGTCTCCAGTTTAGTTCATACAGATCTAGGTATAGATATACTAATACTTTCAGTACTCTTCAGAGTTACGGCAGACTTGTCGACAACCGTTAGTAGTTTTTATCGAGGTTTCTTGACGTTTCAATGTTCTGTTATGTGTTTATTACGCTGTTCTTGTTACTTCCTGTTCTATTTCTTGAGAGAGTTAAAGCTTTCACTACTGCTGTGTCATTCGAATACTGGAGATCTAAGATGGAGCCCAACCAATCCACAGGAAGTGACATCGTTTAGCCCTTCCTCCCTGAGTATAGGTTGGAAATCACCCACATCCAAGATGCCCTCATCGCCCCACAGGAGAAGGCCCCTTCAGGGTAAGTACCAATGGACCGTTTTCATTGGGAAACATGAATACTTATATACAAGAACATGTTTGCTGCAACAGCTGGAAAGAACAAACATCAGAGTGGGCAACTGAGATCAGTCAAGAAGCAGTATCGACCAGGGGAACAAGAAGATACCTCTGTTGGTGCTAAGTGAGAATCTGGGGAAATTTTCAGTCATTGCTTGTCAATAATTTTGTTCATTTGTGTCAGTGATATTCAGAATTAATAGTATTTTGCTGCTTCAGCTTAGGATATTAGAACATCTATACGAAATCTCACATCAAATTTTATTGCTATAGTGTAAGACAATTGCAAGGAATATACAAAGTTTTCAAGTTATTTTCAGGTAAACAGTTTTGCTGTGATTTTCTGTTTAAAATAGATATGTGTGCATTTTAGATACAAATCTTGAACGTGTTGTTAAAATCTAATGAGCAGGTGTACAGCAAACTGTTTTCTCAAGAAGTAAGAAGTAAAGAGCTAATTGCTCAGTCCACCTGAGAGAATTGTAATGACAGTTGCTCTGTAGTGCAGCCCTTGAAAGAAAAGGCACTATATTTATCTGAATTCCCTGTTTGCAAAATTAGGTAATAATAATCTTTCTCATAGATGTAAGAATTAATTCATTGGAAGTGGATTAATCCTTTCTATGGATCCATTGGAAATCCATAGTTTTTGTTGTTCTGTTGCTTGCTTCACAGTCTAGGAAAGGAGACATTAAGATGAATAGTATTGTTTTTGTTTTAGCTGTAGCCATGCCTTCCTTTGTTCAGGTTCTCAATTGCTTGTAGAGGATGAACATATAAGACTTTGGGTGTCTATTCTTGTTTTAGTGAAAAGTAAGTTTTATTCTCATTAAAAAAATGACATCAGTTAACATGTTAAATTTATGAAGGGTGCAAACTTCAGCACTAAGTTCAACTTACCGTATATACTTGTGTATAGGTCGACCCGTGTATAAGTCGAGGCACCTAATTTTACCACCAAAAACTGGGAAAACTTCTTGACTCGTGTATAAGTCTAGGGTGGTAACTCCAAAGCAGGCAGGGGCAGGGAAGAGCCAGGGTGCCCGCTCCCCACAGCAGCCCCAGCCCTTGGCTGCTCTGACTTGACAAGCAAGGAAACCCCAAAAGCAGACGACTGCTCTGTGTGGTGTTTCCTTGCTTGCAAGCAAGGAAACTCCAAAGCAGACAGAGGCAGTGAAGAGCCAGGGTGCCCGCTCCCCACTGGATCACTCCCCCCGCCCCCCGCCTCCCGGATCTCCCCAGCAGCCTCAGCCCTTGGCTGCTCTGGTGAGCAGGGAAACCCAAAAAGCAGACAACTGCTCTGACTGGCATTTCCTTGCTTGCAAGCAAGGAAATGCCAGAGCAGGTGAGGGCAGGGAAGAGCCGGGGCCACCCATGACACCGGACGCATACCTGTGGGGCGCCCAGCAGGCTCCTCCCCACCGCTTCACCACCACTGCCCACTGCCGCTGCCACCCATTGTCCCCCTTACTCACTCATCTTTTCCTTTCCCCGCAGGCTCTGAGGCTCAGTTTCAGGGAAGCTGCTGCTTGGGCAGGGTGTCTCTATGATTTTCTTAAAAGGGCAATGCTCCAAAGATTGCTCAAGCACTGTAGCAATGGTCACTGTAGAAAAGAGTTTAGAGTAGACCAAGGTTGACAACTGGGACTATTCTTTTCCAGTGTATGAAAGAGAGCAGTGTAATCCCATGCCATGAACACATCAGAAATTGTTCTAACATTGAATTGCCCACCAAATGATTTGTGGTGAGTGAGCAGGTTGTAAACTACTCAAGCATATTTAAATTAGTCTGAAAAGCAATATTTACAGTTTTGTTCAGGGACAGAGGGCAGCTGGTAAAATAAAACTGAACTAAATGGTTGGCTGTGGGTATTTGAATATGGTTGAATGATCATGCAAATACTAGTGTTTATAAGGTTGTTGCAACTTCAAGGCGGAAACCTGGGCTACAGAAATGAGGGCAGTGTATTCATTCAGTGGCAGCTAAAGTGCAGTATGAGAAGTACAATTCACTTAACGCTGCTGTGCTTTGGTTTTTCCCTTTGATTTGTATGCATAGTCTAATGTAAGACAAAACATTAACCCTAATTAGTACATTTAGTAAGAGATTTATTGAGCTGTGGAGAATTATTACTAGAGGTAAATGCTAGGCTAAATAGAATGGTGACAACTTGACAGCACACTTTATTAAGTTGTCATTTCAATATGAAAGAAGAAAATGCTTGCATGCTCTCTCTTTTATGACAGACCACTTTTCAACTGAGTTTCAAAAGCAGTGTGAGATGTCTCTCTGAGATTTACTGTTTGAAGAACTTTTTAAAAAGTCCTCTGGATCTTTTTTTAAGTGGCACTTTAATTTCCAGCTTATACTTCTCTGTATTGTGTAATCAGAGCAAGATTATTTGCGTTGTTGAGGATGCTAATAATAAATAACACCCTTTATTAATCTTTTACTAGCCTACTAATTTCTGTGCTGATAGTTATAAATGTATTGTGAGGCACTTCTCAAGTGGCATTTGCAGGGAAGCAATGAATGAAGTTAATTTTCTCTAGTCAGTTATAATGTATTTTGAGGCCATATGCAAGAGGTTTCTAGTCAAGTAAAAATGTAGATAGGTGCCAGTTTATTTTGAAACTAGGACTATTTTCATTACTAGATCATTAAACAGCTTAGACATTTACAGTTTGAAAAATTATACAAAGCACAGTAGCTGTTACCAGAAGCTTCCCAAAGATTTTGGACAAGCCTCCCTAAACCCAGCAAATCCAGGGCAAATTCGTTTTTCAAATGTCCAGGGATAGCCCTGTACTTAGACCCAGCTGCAGAAACAACAGGCCTGGGCCTGACAGTCTTATCTTTCCATAAGCCATCTATGAGGAAGCAGGATGTAGTCGCACCTGACGCCGGGTCAGCTTAAGCGGGCAACGACGGAGATAACATGATCTAGCGGAGATCGCCCAGCAGCGGAGACCTGAGTCCGTGTTCCCAATGCTTAGTCTCCCGGCCTGCCGGGTTCCTGGGTACCTTTTATTGCTACTTCATCGGGGCGGGTGGGAGGGAGGCACTGGGGGAGTTCCTGAGAAGCGGGAGAGTCGGGAGACTACTGCGTGATGCATGATCTCATCTGGCTACGTGCATGGAGAGGAAGCGTGACGCTGCCTGAGCCTCCAATCCTCACACTGGGGCTTGGCAGACCATTGTCCCTGCCCGGTGAATTGAGCCAGGAACCAGTTCCCGACCCGCGACTCACGGGATATTGAGGGAGTGGGGGTGCGTCATGCGACCGGTAAGGCCGCTGGAGATCCTTAGGCGCCCCAATGTTCTATCGGCCGCACTGCTGGGTCGCATGGGTGCACTACTACATCTCCCTCCTTTTACATTCTTAGAAAAAAACGGGGCCAAATCACGGCGCTAAAGAAGCGATTTAGAGGGACGCCTTGTCTCCTCCATACGCTGGTCAGAGCTGGACCAAGCTGCCGCAGCAACATTAGAACTTTGCTATGGGCGTAAAGGAAATGCGAGGGGCTTTGGCACACGTTGCAGGCAATAGCGACGCATTGGGAAATCTAAACAAGATCCGGCGACAAGGCACAATAATTAAAACCAATGCAGAGCTGTACAATAGCACTCAACCATCCTCCCGCAGCCCAGCTCCAGAGTATTGACCCACCAATGAGACCAAAACATCATACTCTCCGATTAGATACAACTTCTTGGCAGTCACGACTTTCATGTGGATCAACTGAGAATTATCAGAAAGATTAAAACAAACATATATTGGTGTACATTCCCCTCACAACCTTGGTGATGTAACAACAACAAATAATCAATCAGCCCGGCCACGCATTGTGCTAGGGTCAGCTTAGATCGAAGTTCCTGCTGCTTTCGGAGGCCAGGGGCATCCAGGAGCGTGGAGTAGAGTTGATGGATCTTACAGAGTGGCACAGGCCGCCGGCCATTAGTCTTAGCATTATGTAAAGCCCGAGTCCCGGGACTCCGCACTACCAGGAAGGTTCGCGAGGGAGACAGAACCCGCCGGGAGAGTGCGGGCGACGCGCTGGCCCGGCTGCAGAGGTCGAAAGTTGCCGCCAGCCCGTCCCGCCCCGTCGGGCTCCCGAAGTGGAGCTAAGGAGTAGGACAATGGTAGAGGCGACTGAGGCAGCAAAAGTTTCCCGGCGAAATTAGCGGGATATGGATTAAGCGTCCTCGCCCGCGGAGTCCACGAACCCGCCCCTGGGGAGCCCGATGTTTCGAACCGCCCTCCATGTGTGCAGTTCCAACTGGCGAGCGGCGAATGCGCCGAATTGATTCGGGTGAAATTGCTGGGCTTGCGGTGTCTGACGCTCGGTGGTTACACCCCACGGCGACGGGCGTGGTGGTGGCGAGCCGAAAGCCAGGGAGGGCCTGGACGCACGGGTCCCCAGTCGCATGCCTGGCAGAATATCTGATGGATGGAGGCATCTCATGAAGGGGTCAGCCCAGACTCGGCGCAGGAAGTCCCCGGGTACGGCAGGCGGGGAGCAGGCAGGAGCCCAGCAGGCTCCCGACCCCAGAGTAACTGGCCCAGGCAGAAAGATGAGACGCTGGCAGCGGCAGCAAACTGCTCCCAGATGCTGGTCTGGCGGAAGTTTGTTAGGGTATTTCTGACCGGCCATGCATCGGCATAGAGGCAGCAGAGCAGGGCAAGGGATGGTGGAGTCAGCTGAGCTGAGGTGAGAGTGATGATGATCAGAAAGAGAGCTGCACAGAGGTTCTCCGAGTGTCTCAAGGGTAGTCTTACAGAGCAGCAGCCGCCAGGAGGAGCCTGGCCTGGTGGTGGTTGCCTTGACGTCTCCCCAGGTAATTCTGGATCTTGGGCGCTTACACGGCGCTCCTGCTGGGATCGCTACGGATCCTCCAGAGAGATGTAAGGCTCCATCTCCCCTTTGGGATGGGGTTGGTTTCCTCACTGGCTGCCATTCCATGGGTTGGCCTGTCATGGCTAATCGGAGTCCACCCGGGAACCCAGTAGGAAGAGGGATTCGAGTCACACCCCCCTTTCCCTGGAGATTCACTGGCTGGCCGAATCCCTCAGGCTCAATGCAGAGCCTGGATAGCGGGAGATTGGGATCGAGTTAGTGTTTAGATTTAATAAGGGAAGGGAAGAGGGCTTGTTTTACAGCCTGTGAAGGTTGCTTTTAATGCAACCCTCCTGGGGAGGCATACACACCCTCTTTCTTTAGTTGTTTGACAGAGGGAGGGTGCAGGAGGTGCATGCACCCTGGTGGGAATTGGCCTCAGAGCGTCATCAGGGCGCGGCCAAGGCGAGGGTCCGAGGCCACCGAGGGGAGGGAAACAGGGCGCAGGGTCCTGGGGGACGGGTATGCATAATTAATCAGCAACACAAAGGGGTTTGGAAGCACCTTTTTGGGGATGGGTAACCGGGGAATGAAGCAATCCAGGCAATTAGAGGCAAAATTCCTTGCACAATACAAAGGAGAAAAGGAAGGGGGGCTTTGCAAGGGAGTTGCACTTCACCGTGACCTTGGTGGCTACAATGCAGGAAGCTGGATGGTGCTAAGAATCTTTGTGATCCCGAATCATCTCGAGAATGCGCCACCCTTGAGACCAGCCCCCTAAAGAAGTGACGGCTCGCCAAGGGGTCGAATTGCCGTAAAACCCGAGGAGAGCAACATTGCTAGGGCGCCCAGAAGCCGGGTTTATGGAGTGAATTTAGTGCGCGCAGCATCTCTAGTTTAGGCCTGTCCTGAAAAGCTGCAGTATCAGGACGGGCTCAGATTCCAATCCAGGGAGTGCCAGGCCGTAGCCACACTGGCCCTCCACGCCTCTACTGGGTCGGGTAAAACAGGAAGGAGAAGAGGAGGGAGAGGGAAACAGTTTTTTCTTGACGGGAAATTAGGAAAGGCAACTTCGGAAGGCACGCGATTGGAATCAATGATCCGTGACGAAGCTTTACTCCATCCCAGACCAGAGCTAGGCTTTAACTCCACCCTCACAGGTCTCTCTTCCCAGAGATCGACACATGGATGTCTAGAACGATAGAGGCGGACTCGAGCTGCTTACAGCTCGAGTCCTAGGCTGCTGAGCCGGCGGATGCTCCGCCTCGCTGTCGGTCTCCCCACCCTGGTGATGCGCGTGGCAAGCCTCGGTGTCGGCCACTCGGTCGAAGCATTCGGCTGCTCTGAAGTAGCCGACTGCAACATCAGCTGCCGTGTCCACCAGGCCCTTTGAACTTACAGCATCCTTCTGGCGAGCGGTAGCCCAGATATGGGACGGGAGCTCCCGGGATAGGGTGGGCGTCTCCCCACCGCTCACGAAGCGAAGCAGTGGTATGGGCTGGCTGCGCCATGTTGGCTGCTAGGGGCTCGGGGAGGCCCTATTGGAGTCGCATGGCAGCGGGCATGGGGCAGAAGAGAATCAACTGGCCTTGAGCGAGCTGGCTCCAGCCCAGGCAGCAGCTCCTGTGGGATGTTTGTCCAGACCTGAGGTGGATGGAGTCGCAAGGTGCGTGGAGTCTATCACTCTGGGATGATGAATAGTCCCTGTTCCAGCTGGGCAGAGGCCTTTTGGCAGCACTAGCCCAATTGTCCCGGTAGGGATAGGAGCCTGCAAATCATACTGGGTTAGGGGCGACAGAACCCCTGGGGAACTTAAAGCAGGATGGGCTGGGTGCATGGCCGAAGAGATGCCACCGGAAGGGGTGGTTTCTGCAGGGGGGGGCCTTGGCGCTTGGAGTCTGCTCTAGTACCTCCTCCTCCTTGGTCCTGGGCTGGGGAGGCGGCCTGGCGGGGAGCTCTCGGCCACGGCAGTCGCTTTCTCCAATGGGAAGCCCTTCTGGCAACGTGGGCACCGGGTTTTAGGTGGCCTTCTCCTCCTGCAGAGGACCACCCTCCCTCCCACTCCGGGAGTTGCTAGGCTCCCCCACTGGCTGCCTACACTCCCTTCGAAGTGTCCGGTCTGGCTGCAGTTAGAAGAAGTCATCCTGAGACTGTCTCCGGCCGGGTGGAGAGAGTGCTGCGCGAGGAGGCTAAGCTTAGTGGTAATGGAGGATCCGGCGTCCCTGCGCTCTAAGCATGTCGGCCAACTGTGATTTTGCTCAGGCCTCGCAGATTGCCCCTAAGTGCACTCCATGCTCTCCTAGAGGCGGCGAGAGCTCTGCTTTGGGCCTCTGCCATTCACTCAAGTCTCCTTGAGCTTCCTGGCCTGTCTACAAATTCAGCATAGGCCTCAGCTTTTGGCCGGATGGAGAAACCTGGGCTGGCTGGCCTGCATTAGACTTTGATAAATGCCTTGTATGCCACTCCAGAGGCTTGCACCGTGGCGCGGCCTCAGGTGGCTGTAATCTGATCAAGCAAGGTAAAAGCATCAAGCCGTAGTTGAGCTGGCGGTGTAGGCGCCAGAGGTGGCTGCTCCAGCATGAAGCATTGCTGCTGGAACTCACTCTCTCCCAGACCACAAATTCATGCAGAGAGGCCCAGGAGTACGCGGAAGGTGGTTTCCAGTCATCTGGAAACCATTAGGTGGTTCCTTATGATGGCTTCCAGCATGCCTCTCAATGAGCTAGTGACTACGGGCCTGCATTTGCTTTATGGAGCCTCGTAAGGATATTATAGCTCAGGGCGGTAATTATTAACCCACTATGCCATCCTCCCTTCGGCATTCGTGAAGTGGATAAAGTACAAATGCAAGAATATCATATCGCCTCTCACAGGGTTTCCTTTCTTCGCAGACGCATAATACGCTTCATGAGTTTGAAACCCGCCTATCACGCGGGCTTTGACGGAGGCAGTGGCTTCGGAAAAGAAGGCGGAGCAGGAGGAAGGCTGAGCCGGGAGAGTCATAGTCGGGTGAAGGAGCCAGGGGCGTGGCTGAGCATGGTATGCCCAATTAGTGGTGATAGAGAAAATTCAAATAAAATTGAAGGTGAAAGATCGAAGGAGGGCGCTTCACAGCAAGGGAGACAGTTTTAGGTCTGCAGGCTGATGAAGACAAAACATTGTCTCCATCGCCAGGTAGCAGCGACATCGGGCGCGAGGCTCTGTAGCAGAGTGCCTGGCGTTTTCCAGTCCCAAGATTCAATGTCCCCCCTGGGTACCATGGACACTGAGCTTCAATCTCTCAAACCACCTATGAGCTCCTCTCTTTACTGGGACTACGATTTCGTTAACGCTTTCAGTTCACAACGGTTAATGGTAAAGCTCCGCTTCTTGCAAGCTCCCATACTCACCGTGTGTCTGGCCGACGAGAGTGTCCTAGGACGCTGTCTCTGGGATGCCGATCCAGGGACAGGCGACATACTGAACGGTGGTCCCTGGATGCCACCATCCATGGACTTCTGCACGCGTCTTCCCAGCACGTGATGGTGGGTGGAGGTCTGAGGACCCCGGCTCGCACCAGCTTGTAGTCGCACTCCACGCTGTCAGCTGCAAGAACGAGACGCTGAGATAACATCTGGTGGAGATCAGCTAGCAGCGGGAGACCGAGGTCCAAGGTTCTGGTAGCGAAGTCTCCGCTCAGCCGGTTCCCTGGCACCTTTACTGTTGTTACTTCATCGGGGGTGGGAGGAGGACTGGGGAGTTCCGGGAGATGGGAGGTCGGGAGATCATCATGTGATGCATGATCTCATCTGGCTACGCATGTGAGAGGAGCCGACAAGGTTTGAGCTCAATCCTCACCCAGGCAGACCATTGTCCCCTGCACCGTGATTGAGCCAGACAGTCTACCACCCGTGGACTCCATGGGGATGAGAGGGGGGGTGCATGACTGCAAGGCCAGCAGGTCCCAAGGCCCCAACGTTCTACTACGGCACTGCTGGGTCGGCGGTGCACTACTACACAGGAGCCAGTGGTGGGACAGACAGTGACCCCACACTCAACCCTGCCACTGGGAGGAGGGCAGTTCTTAGCTCAGCACCACTGATGACCTCAAAGAACAGTCTAGCAACACAGGGCCCAACACCATGGTTGCCCTTGGCTTTGGAGCTGCTGTGAGGGGTGGGACAGGGTTAGGTGGAAACCTAACCAAACCTACCTATGCAGGTGCTCACATAGAAGTGGGTCAGTCCAGACATAGGTTTACCATCTCAGTGGGAACTGAGCTACATTTATAGTAAAATTCCAAGCAGCTGAGAGATCATGCTAGGTTTATATAGCTGTTTGTAATAAAGAATGAATTAAACTGTAATATTGTGATAAAGTATTAAATATGGCTTAAAAATACCATTTCACTGTGCAAGTACTTTCAGAAACTGTATATGTTAGATTTAATTTGAACAGCTGAACTCCAAAAGTAGTGAAATAGATCTTTCTGTGAAAACCTTTAAATTGAATATAGATTTTGTTTTAGAATATTTTATTTATACTTCTCATACTAATACAAGTTTGCCAAATAGGATAATGATACCATCTAGTGGTACAATGTTATATTTACACCATGTAGAAACATGGAAATATTTAGTGATTATTTCAAATTCTATACTTGTATCAAATTTATATTCATTATGTTTAATGATATTTAATGAACATAACACAATATGCGAACTGGTGCTGCCTATTTTAATGTGCCAATGGTCTTGGCAGTTCATATGAACTTCATATGTTTCCTCGGCTGTCTTGAGTTCACATGACTTTAACAATCTTAAATGAATTTCTCTAATTCCATATCATTATTAGAGCTGATTTGAATAGCAAGTGAAGATTGGGAAACTTTCTAATTTGTTGTTATTTTTTTTCCTCAGAAAGAACTCAGTCTCCCTAGAAGAGGAAGTTTGTGAGTATAAATTTTATATTTCTTAAGACCTATCTGATTTTCCAAAAATACAGTCATACCCTGAATTATGATGTTATGAGATAATGGAGATTTCCTTTTTATATATTTTCATTTAAAGATGATGGAAGAATAATATCATCTGGAGTTGGAGCTTACTGCTATTTAATGGATGTGGTAGTAGTACATTTTCCCCATATATTCAAGTCAGTTTTTGCATCATTTTTTGCAGCATTTTTCTGCAGCATTTGGATGTGGGGGAAAAGGAGGGAGGCCAGAAAGTTGAATAGGGACCGTGGCTACCTCAACCAAAGGACAATGAAACATCTCTGTTTTATAGGCCCTGTGGAAGTGACTTAAATCCCGCAGGGGCCTGGTGTTGGATGGTAAGGAGTTCCACCAGGCTGAGGCCAGGGCTGGTTGAGGCTAGTTGGATGTCCTTGGGGCCAGGGACTACCAGAAGGTTTCTATCAGTAGAGTGAAGTGCTCTCTGGAGACAATATGGGGAGAAGGTATGGTCCTGAAGATATGAAGATTCCTGACCACTCAAGACCCTAAAGGTTAACACCAAAGCCTTGATGACGATCCAGAATTCAACCGGTAACCATTGTAGGTGGCATAGCACAAGTCAAAATGTGTGTTCTTACCGGGGTCCTGGTAAGTAATACAGACTGGAAGTTCAACATACCACTGCCTCTTTTAGCCTCCCTCGGAATGCTCCCAATTTCAGGGAGAGATTTATAATTTTCAGCAGGGTGCACTGCACCTCATCATCAGTGTCTGTGCACTTGTATGATGTGATAGAATTGCACTGTTGAAAGTAATGTGATAGAAGCAAAGCAGACTACTAAAATATGGCATTAAAATTGACCGGATATTTTCATGTACCTTTTGGTATCTGTTTTTTTTTTAAATTTTGAAGATACTTCATGATCTGAAGTTTATAGGCCACATGATCTGGTTGCTGGTAAAATAATAATGTTCTCTCTTCCTGAATTATGTGAGAAGTAAGAAAGGCTTCTGCCTAATCCAATAATGAGAATTGAAGATTGTGTTTAACTGAGAAGCATGATTTGAATATTTGAATTACCTCTTTAGAAATTGACTTAGATATTTAATATCGAGTGAAATATTGGCAATATCTCTTTTGTTAACATAATTTGCAAATGATTCTTTTTATAGTAATGGTATTTTTCCTATACTGCCTCTTGTTAATGGTCATAGTGGTGGTGGTAGTTAACTCATTTTCTTACAGTTGCTTTTAACTAATAGGGATTCTGGAGATTCAGGAGTAGAGGCCTCAGATTTATCCACTGCCCTGTATGACACCAATATATCTGATTCTCACTATTGTCAAATCTATTAATACCTAAATCTAGAAATTGGATCTCTGAACAGATAAGCCAGATCTTTTTACAAGTCTGAAAAATACGCCAAGGTTGAGAAAACTTTGAAATCGAAACAAAACGCAGACACATTGGAGAGCAAACCATCACTGGATTGTTGTGAAGATCTAAAGGAAGTATTGGCAAACATATTTCCAATAGTGTTCTGCTTCTGAAAGTTTTCTCAGAGTGACTGAAAATAACTATCTATCTATATATATAAAAAGCTAACAGTGTTTTTGTTGATGACAGGTAATCTCCCAAACTACTGGACCGATTGCTTTGAAATTTTCATACAACGTCGCATTCACGTGCGGCCAGGTTTTCATGCTATTTCCCCACCTCCTGTTGTGTACATGTCACAACTGTGCCAGTTATTGTGTACATGCCACACTTGTGACAGTTGGAACCACAGTTCTGTTCCGCAACAGCACTATCTGCTGGCTGTCAAAGCAACACCCTCTGAAACAAGGGAACCAACCATGCCTCTTCCTTGGAAAACCACTGCCTTATGGGAGTGAAAAGGATGGGGCGGCCTATCTGCACATGGCCTACCCACCCTAGCGGAGGAAGGGGAAGGTGAGGGAAGGTCCAGGGGTTTGCTAGACCAAACTCTCTGAAATTTGAACACAACGTAGCTCATGCCTCCCAGCGTGTTTTACGCTAGATAATTCGCCTGCAAGGGAAGGGGAACATTAGGGACAGGACCAGCCCACCTGCACATGGCCCGCCCACCCTAGCAGAGGAAGGGGAATGTTAGGGAGGGACTGGCCGGGTTGCCATGCAAGGGAACGGGAGAGAGGGAGGGGAGCGAGGGGCCCCTTGCCCCTCCCCTCCCTTGCAATCATTGTGCAATGACACATGTTCGAACCGTTCGCTTCCCCTTTTCTTTCTTTTCCACTTCACCAGATCTCTGTACACAGCAACGACATTTGCCGGGCCCGCTAGTATCTCATATATGCAAAAGCACAACAGTGTTTTTGTTGATGACAGTATACCTCAGTAACTGCTGGGCCAATTCCTCTGAAAATCTCCCAGCCACTCATAGTCAGCCAGGCCAGAGTGTTTTTAGATGTCTCACATACCTGAAATTCCTCTTCACACTCTGGCCCAGGTAAACACCTTTTCCTTGAGCGCCTCCTGGTGAATAGGACATGCAGCTGCCTGTGTGTAACTGCTGTCACCCTTTAGAATGTTCAAGCTGTTTAGAAGGAGTTCGTCTACTCAGATGGCCAGGATAGTGAGCAGTGAAAACAGTACATACAGGGCAGTAAACTCAAGGGAAACACATACACACACACATACACCTCGTAGGGAGAGTAAGGAAGGGAGTAGGAGAAGCAGAAGAGGAGGAGATTGGATTTATATCCCCTCTTTCTCTCCTGGCAATCCTTGCCCCTTCCCCCCTCACAACAAAACACCCCTGTGAGGTGCAGGTGGGGCTGAGAGAGCCTCGAGAAGCTGTGACTAGCCCAAGGTCACCCAGCTAATGCGTGTGTGGAAGTGTACAGGCTAATCTGAATTCCCAGAGAAGCCTTCCATTAGCTCAGGCGTGCAGAGCTGGGAATCAAACCCGTTCCTCCAGATTAGATATACACACGAGCTCTTAACCTCCCACGCCCCACTGCCACTGAGAGGGAGGGGTGAGCATCAGAGGGGTGGGATCCAGCAGGTTCCTCACAGGTTCCCGAGAGTAGGTTACCACTATTATTTGTGTGTGCCGAGAGGGGTTACTAACTGGTGATTTCCTTGCCACGTGATTTTTGCCTTAGTTACGCCCCTCCTCTCAGCAGTAGCGCACAGAACTTGAAGCAGTCTAGCAGGAGGTGCAATCGGGCGCTGCATGGCAGCTCTGCCTCGCGCAAGCATCTCGCTTTCCCACTCCAAGGACTGCCATGCAGCTGCCATGCCTCCTTGCCACAGCCCCTTCCAGGAATGCCCCCCGCCTCGGGACATACCTGGCCACTTGCATCATGCCCCACTCCAGCTCCCATTGGCTACCACGCTTACAGTTTGAATCCCACCACCATGGGAATGTGTTACTAAAATTTTTGGATCCCACCACTGGGTGGCATGCAAGGGAAGAGAGGGAGGGAGAGGAAAGGGACAGAGGGGGAGACATGCAAGGGAAGAGAAGTGAGAGATGGGAGACAGTGAGGGGTGGCATGCAAGGAGGGGAGGCAGGGGGCCCAGCATCTTGATATGACCCACCCACCCTAGTGGAGGGAAAGCGAAGGGAGAGAGGGGGAGGGGTGGCATGCAAGGGAAGAGAAGTGAGGGAGGGAAGAGAGGTGGGGGCGACATGCAAGGGACGGGAGGGAGCTGGCCAGGCACCCTAGAGTTCCCCTGAATACCTGCAGTTACAGTTAAGAAAACCAGGCACGCATTACTCAGGAAGTAAGCTCGGTACAGCAACTGTGACATACTTTCTGAATGGTTGCGGCGCGCCGCTTCCCTTAGAGGGTAATTTCTCAGAAGCTACAATTCCATTACCACCAACCAAACTTACTCCCAGGTAAAGGATCATGACCAGCCAGCCTAGATGTGCCTTTCCATTCCCCCCCCCCCCAGGAATGCGGGCACACCCATCCCTGACATCGCACAGTAGCAGGCTGCGTGTTTGCATGAGCACGTACTGCTGGCCTCTGCAATTGATTTTGCTAAGCTACTGTTCCTTTCCCATTTCACCACAATAAGCCACAGCAACGCGTGGCCAGGCCACGCTAGCATATATATAAATCTATCAGTGCATTTTTCTGCTGACAGGTAATCTCCCAAACTATTGGACCGATTGCTTTGAAATTTTTACACAACGTCGCATTCGTGTGCGGCCAGGTTTCCATACTGTTTCCACACCTCCTGTGCCCATTATTGTGTACATGCCACACCTGTGACAGTTGTAACCACAGTTCTGTTCCACAACAGCACCATCTGCTGGCCGTCAAAGCAACACCCTCTGATACAAGGGAAACAACCATGCCTTCCTTGAAAACCGCTGCCATCTGGAGTGAAAAAGATGGGGGCCGCCATCTGGACATGGCCCACCCCCCCTAGCGGAGGAAGGGGAAGGTGAGGGAAGGTCCGGGGGTTTGCTGGACCAAACGCTCTGAAATTTGAACACAATGTAGCTCATGCCTCTCAGCGTGTTCTCCTGGAGGCGAGGCTCGGGCATCCTGATTGGGTGATTCCTAGCTCATTCTCAGGGAGGCAGGACCTATTTTTGTTGTCACTTCCTGAGGAGGGCTTAATCACCCTTCCTGGATCCAGTATTGTTCCTGCCTAGATAGGGAGAGCAGGGCTTGTGCAGTGCTCCAAGCCCAATAACCCAACAGGCTTAAGAAACAATTTTCTACTTTCCTCTGTCCTCTATAGTCTTCTACAGTAAGTCCTGTGTGTCTTTGTCTCTTCGTTGAGTCTTTCCCCTCCCTCAACGCGGTTCCCGCCAAAACTCTAGGGGAAAACCACAACACGCACAGGCCTTATCATGGCCTCACTGCGCTCCTTTTCACCCCCACGGGACACCTTTGGAAGGTCCGCGGCAGAAGGGACACGGGCAGCCACCCGCTCCGGGTCGCAATGCCAGGGCGCCAGTAACGCGGCCTCAGAGACTTGCTCCCAAGCCTCTCAGCCGCCAACGCAAGCGACGGCTCGTTCCGAGCTCGCTCCCCCTCCCTCCAAAAAACACAAGGGCTGCTGCAGTTTAAAGCGGCCCCAGCTGCACGCCTGCTAGAACAGTCCGTGGAGAGGAGAGGACACTTCCCCACTGGAGCACCAAGAAGGCCTTCTTTTCCAAGGACGCTGCGCTGTGGGACTCCTCGCATGATCCCCCTCCACCCCCCCCCCTCAGAACCAGATGGAAGGGGCCAGCAGAGAGCGTTCCTGCTCCTCTGCAGAGCGAGGGGGCGGAGACGACGCTGAAAGGGAAAATCCCGCCTGCAGCCATTCCAGCCACAATGACTCTGACTCAGAGTCCAGGCAAGGCAGCGCCCCGGAGGAGGGGGGAGGAACCTCCTCCAATACAGTTTCTCTCACCGATATGAGGTCATGGGCCCATGCCTCCCCAGAGTTGTTAATGCAATTGTTTACCAACAAGATCAGACAGGAGATTAACACTCATGACAAGAAAAAACAAAAAAGCACCAGAGGGCGCCATAGTTCCAGGCAAAGAGATAGAAACAGAAGGAGAAGACACAGATCTAGTTCTTCCTCCAAATCCCAGAGCCCACGCCCATCCACTTCCAGATATAGGGACCAACTTGACATATCTGATGAGGAGTATAGCGAAGGGGACAATAGGGAACCTGTAGAGCATTTTTCTGAAAATGAGGAAAATCCCATTGAACCTAGTGATCAATGCAAAAGATTTTTTAAGCAGGAGGAACTGCCCTTAATGATCACAAAAACCATCTCGGCCTTAGAATTATTCGATGAGGAAGACGCAGAAGACCCGTCTGCTCCAGAAGGGTCTAAAAAGCCACGTAAGGGTTGCCCTAAAGGCACCAAAGTAATTTTCCCTCAATCTGAGGAAGCCCCCAGAGCCTTTCCTCTGCCAGAGTACTTCGAAAAGAAAATCCGTAAAGAATGGCTTAACTTAGATGTCAATAAGAGCTACCCATCACTCCTTAAAAAACTCTATGCCCTCCCCGACCACATACACTCTGTGATCCAAACCCCGCTAGTTGATGCTCCTGTAGTGGCAGTGCAGTCCGGAGGTCTGGTTACCAAAGATGGAGAAGGCACTTTAAAGGATCCCTTTGACAAAAAAGGGGAAATTCTCCTCAAGAGAATGCACGACCGTCTGGCAATGGTTATGAGAACCCTGGCTTCCTCGGCCACCATGGCCAGGGCAGCCATCATCTGGGCAAGGCGAATCCTGGCAATCATTCCCCCAGAACATATTGGTATTAGAGAAGGATTGGAGAGAATGCTGTCAGCCGTCTCATTTTGGGCCGACTCCAACCTCGATGCTCTCATCCTGGTTTCCCGCATACAAGCCCTGGGAGTAGTAGTTAGAAGACAACCCTGGCTTAAAGCCTGGCAAGCCGACCTACACTCCAAGCAGGTCGTTTCTACCTTCGACTACCATGGCTCCCGGCTCTTCGGCAAGGACCTGGACGCAGTCTTGGTAGAATCCAAGGGAAACAAGAAAACCATGCCAAAATACGTTAGATCAGAACAAAATTCAAACACTAAATCGTATTCTACCTTTAGAACACAGCGCATGCTAGCGCGCGCCCCCCAAGACGGCAGATGCTGGTCCAGCTCCTTCACCTCACGCAGACGTCAAAACAATAACAACAATTCCTCCAATACTAGTCAGCCTTCCTTTCGTAACTCCCGCTTCAGAGCAGGTAGGGGAGCCAAGTCCTTCCAGCCCGACCGCCCCAACAGATCTTGACAACCACGACATCCCGGTCGGCGCCCGCCTCCAAAGTTTCCAACACTCATGGATGGGCAACCATGTCGACAACTGGACCCGAGAGGTGGTCACCTCAGGCTACCTAATCGAATTCTTCAACATTCCCAAACCCAGATTTCAATACTTCCCCACCCCACGAAGTCCACCAAAAAGACTGAGAACGCAGGCGGCTATCCACCACCTCCTTCAAATTTGTGCCATAGAACAGGTCCCTCAATCGGAGCGTTTCTGCGGAGTCTACTCCCACTTTTTCACCGTCCCCAAAAGAAACGGAGAGTGGAGAGCCATCTTGAACCTTTGCTATGTCAACCGGGCGATACGCCTACGCCGGTTCAAGATGGAAACACTCAGGTCCATTACCGAGAACCTCCGACCCGGGGACCACCTAACATCACTAGACCTCACTGAGGCATACTTGCATGTGCCAATCAATCCTCGACATCGTCGTTTCCTAAGGTTCGCAGTGGAAGACCACCACTTCCAATACAGGGCTCTTCCGTTCGGGCTTGCCACCGCCCCAAGAGTTTTCACAAAGGTACTGCTGGCTCCCATCACCGCCCTACGGGAACAGGGCATCCACGTCCATCCATATCTGGACGACATCCTAATTTGTTCAACATCCAGAGATCAGGCGAACGAAGATGTCAACTTAGTGATGAGGACGCTGGCTTCGCACGGTTTCTTGGTCAACTTACAAAAGAGTTCGCTCGTGCCCAATACGCGCATGGAACACCTAGGCGCCATCATCGATACAGAAGCCAACGCACTCTTCATACCACACACAAAAGCCATCAAGATCCAGAGGCTGGCGACTTCCTTCGTAAGAGCCAGGAGAACCACCATCCTGCAACTGGCAAAACTGATGGGCCTCCTAATCTCCATCATCGACATGCTCCAATGGGGGCGATTTCACGCCAGAGCCCTCCAACAGTGCCTAAGACCCTATCAATGGCACATCACCACCAAGAAAGACAAAACAATTGTCCTTCCGCCTCAGGTCAAACACAGCCTCATATGGTGGTCCCAACTCAAGAACCTGACCACAGGAAAGGTTTACCTCCATGGCAACAAACTACAGATTTTTACAGATGCAAGCCTGCGAGGATGGGGAGCCTCCCTCCAGGGTCAAGCGGCCCAGGGCCTTTGGACATCCGAGCAGACAACACTTCCCATCAACCTCTTGGAGATGATGGCCATTTGCTTGGCGTTACAACAACTTCACCAACAAGTCCACGGACACCGCGTCCTAGTGAGAACCGACAATGTGGCAGCCAAAGCCCATCTCAACAACCAGGGGGGCTCGAGGTCCATCCAACTACATCGCGAGGCAGTCAACATCCTCACCTGGGCGGAGACACATCTGAAATCAATATCAGCAGAACACATCAGCGGAAACCTCAATGTCGAGGCAGACTGGCTAAGCCGACAAACCATCTCGGAAGCAGAGTGGAAACTCCACCCATCGATCTTTCATCTAATAACCAAACGGTTCGGGACAGCCCAGGTGGACCTCTTTGCATCAGAGGAGAACCACCAATTACCAACCTTCTTCTCCAGGTACTACCATCCCAGAGCAACGGCCACCGATGCGCTGACCTCCCCCTGGCCACCCCAGGCTTCCAGCTATACTTCTTCTTCCCAGCCTCCCATCATTCCCAAACTCCTGAGGAAGCCTCTGAGAGAAGAGGCGGATCGGACATACTGGTAGCCACTCTCTGGTGGGCCAGGGAGCACCATGGTTTTCTTCCATTCTTCAGCTGTCCGTCGGTCCACCGCTTCGCCTCCCCACACCTCCAGACATGCTATCGCAAGGCCCAGTACTCCATCAAAATCCCAATTGGTTCTGCTTAACCGCGTGGCACTTGAACGCGCGGCGCTAGAGAGGAAGGGCTACTCCCCAAAGGTGATAGACACTATCATTGCTTCCCGAAGACCATCAACCCTCCTCGCGATCTATGGATTCGGTCAGTGGGAGAATCATTCTGCCAGGTGGGCAGATAACCACCACACAGACCCTATCCATCCGAAGGTCTCCCAGGTCCTGGCATACCTGCAGGAGGGAGCGGAAAAAGGCCTCAGAAGTTCCACTCTAAAGAGACAACTGGCAGCATTATCTACGGTTTGGACCCGCTTACAAGGCATCACTGCCTCCAAACACCCGGACATTGTCAGATTTTTACGGGGAGTCCGCCAAACGCAGCCGCCAGTCATCCATCGCTTCCCTTCATGGAAACTGAACCTCGTGCTGAACTCACTCACGAAGCCACCATTTGAGCCCATCCAGTCCATACCCCTGAGATGGCTCAGAATGAAACTAATATTCGTAGCCATCACTTCAGCAAGGTGAGAGTCTCAGAACTCACGCTACTTCTCTGTCCATCAACTCACAGCTGTGCGTATTTCACAAGAACAAGGTAGTTATGCGTCTGGACCCAACTTTCATCCCCAAAGTAAGGTCAGCATTTCATCTTGCTCAAGAAATCGAACTACCTTCATTCTTTCCCAATCCAAGACACCCAAAGGAGGTTCTCTGGCACACCTTAGATGTCAGAAGAACACTAAAAGCCTACATCATTCGCACAGAAGGCATCAGAAAAACTGAGTCCTTACTCATCAACGTCTCTGCACCTAACCTAGGTACACAAATGTCCAGAGCTGCTATCAGTTCAAATATCAGATCATGTATCTCAGAAGCCTACAGATCGTCTAACACTCCTGTACCACCAGGAATCACAGCGCATTCCACCAGAAGTGCAGCAGCAAACGCCGCCTACCGACGGCAAGTGCCGGTGGAAGACATCTGCAAGGCAGCTACATGGTCCTCCTCCACTTCATTCATTAAACATTACAGATTACAGTCTCTAGCAGACAATGACACGGCCTTCGGCCACACAGTTCTAGAGCACATATTCGGTGACTAATCCCACCCGTTAGGGACACTGCTCTGGGAGGTCCCAATCAGGATGCCCGAGCCTCGCCTCCAGGAGAACGGTCCATTGGTAGACTTACCCTGAAGGGGCCTTCTCCTGGACGATGCGACTCTAGGCATCCCTGGCCCTCCAAGAACACCGAATCAGCACTGATCAACCGGACCGCTTACTTTACGCTTTTTCTTACATAATGAGCACTCCACGCAACCACCTGGAGCAAGCTGTTAGCTACAAATTCAAACATTACAGCCCTTGTTGTTAGGAGCATATGTTTAGGCTTGTTGCCACATTTATATGTTGTTACTTCCTAATGTTTCTTCTTACCTGTTAGCGAACGTTTCTCCTATACTACTTTGTTACTCCAAATACTGGATCCAGGAAGGGTGATTAAGCCCTCCTCAGGAAGTGACAACAAAAATAGGTCCTGCCTCCCTGAGAATGAGCTAGGAATCACCCAATCAGGATGCCCTCGTCGCCGTCCAGGAGAAGGCCCCTTCAGGGTAAGTCTACCAATGGACCGTTTTAAGCTAGGTAATTCGCCTGCAAGGGAAGGAAGTGAAAGAGACAGGGTCCGCCACCTGGACATGGCCCACCCACCCTAGCAGAGGAAGGGGAACATTAGGGAGGGATGGGGTGGGGTGCCATGCAAGGGAACGGGAGAGAGGGAGAGGAGTGAGGGGCCTCTTGCCCCTCCCCTCCCTTGCAAGCATTGTGCAATGACACATGTTTGAACGTTCGCTTCCCCTTTTCTTTCTTTTCCATTTCACCAGACTGAGCCACAGCAACGCGTGGCCAGGCCCGCTAGTAATAAATACGTTTTTTCACTTTATCAGAGTGCACTTTTCTCAAAGGTTCCTGAAGCCTGGAAAGTTCCATGGCTTCATTACTCTTCCACACAGTAGGTAAAGTGGTTGCTGTTGGTTATTTGGCGCCCATATCAATCCATATTTCAGATTTTTCACATTCTAGGTGGGGGGGGGATACAGCGAGCAGAAATGGGACGGAGGGGAATACCAGGCCAGGTAGAGAAATTTGGGTGAGAGAAGCATGGAGCATATGCATTATGTTTTAATTCTGTGGAAAAAATAATCAACTATATTTTTAAAAACCCAAAAGCACAATGTCCCATAATGGCAGCAAGCACTGTTGCTGCTACTGGGCCTGCTACTCAGGGCAAGCTGTGCTGACCCCCCCCCCCCATGGTCGCTGACAGCCTGCAACCCCCCCCCCCCATCACCCTTGGGGCTCAGGGCTACAGCTCTGGGACTTCTGCTCTCCCACCAAGGCCAGTGGACAAGGTCAAGCTCACCTGGGAGGGCAGGAGAGCAGGTGGCTGTGAGTGGGGCCAGGCATGACAGGACAAGGATGGTGGCAAACAGGGCCAGGTGTGGCAGGGCCATGACAGCATGGCAACTAGCAACAGCAATGGTGCAAGGGCGACAGAAGCATCCAAGATGGCTGGCATACAGGAAGCAGGGACGTGGGTCACTTTTCTCCTCTCTGCCACCATTAAAGAATTTTTCTGACGTACCACTCAAAACTCTGCTGCATACCCCTGGGGGTACATGTACCTCGAGTTGAGAACCGATGGTCTAGACCAGTGGTTCTCAACCTGGGGGTCGGAACCAGAGGTCGGATTCAGGGGGTTCCGAAGGTTCTGTAGAACCTGTTGTTAAAATTTAAAATATCACTTTTTTAATACTTAAAATATTTTTATTAAGTATTAATATTTTTAATACTTAAAATAAAAAAATGATATTAAAAATATTTTTAAATACTTTTTAACAGTCATTATTTGAATCCCACCACCATCGGAACCTGTTGTTAAAATGTTTGAATCCCATCACTGGTCGGGACCCATTTGGGTCCCCTTTCACAGGGGTCGCCTAAGACTCTCTGCATCAGTGTTCTCTATCTGTAAAATGGATAAATGTTAGGGTTGGGGGTCACCACAACATGAGGAACTGTATTAAAGGGTCGCGGCATTAGGAAGGTTAAGATCCACTGGTCTAGACTCTAGTCCCTTGCACTCTACTTAAATAAATTTATCACCAGCATTCTTGTGCTCTTTTGTGGCTTCAATACAAATTCACTGAACCCTTTGAGACTATTCTATTGGAGAACTAACTGAACCTACATTTCAGGGCTGATTGGTGGCTGCGTACACAACTGTTCTGGCCTAGTCTAGCATGTCTGGGGATCCCTTGGAGGAGGACTCAGGGGAAGAGGGCTAAGCTTTGGACCCAGAGTCCCAGATAATGCCTGCAGACTTGGCCTGAACCTTCTGCATGACCTGGCCCAGAGCCTTGGCCTGAACCTTCAGTAGTCTCTACAGGGCCAGGGCCAGAGGCCCCAACATAGCAAGCAGACTGGGAGCCACAGCCAGACCCTAGCTCTGAGCCTCCTAACACCAAATCAGGAAAGACCCTGCCAGCCCTCTCACCTCCTTTGTCACTAGAACCCCAAGACCATTGCTGGAGGAAGCTGCATGCCAGTTTGCAAGGAAGAAGACACAGCAGAAGGCTAGCAGCCCTGGGGCAAGCTGGGCTTGATGAGTTTTTGCAGGAGCCAGACTGCAGTAACACAGCTGCATGAAGTGTTTGCATAGGTGGGTGGGATATTTGCTATATTAGGGGTTGGAAGTCAAACTGTGTTGTGGCAGCTACATCGTGCAAGGATTTGTAAGCCACTGTATGTTTCTGATGCCTGAATCTGGTTTAGATCTTGCTTTGGGCTCTGGACTTGGTGCTGTTTCACGCTTCTGTACTTGGTGCTTAATTCCATTAAACTACTGACCCAGCTGTGAACTGCTTTTTAGTCTGTTTGGTAAGGCCTGTCTATGACTCCGGCTTTGGGGCAGAGCTGAAGTTCTGGCAACCAAGAATTTCCTTGGGTTTAAAGTAACTTCTTGATGTGGATATTTTCTTTTTCAAGTATAATCCTTCTTCAGTCCAGTTGTCTATGAACTAGACCATTGAAAACACAATCAGCCTCTTATTGAAGCATTTATACATAACAATGCCAAAGACAATTACTTAATTCACCATAGGGATAACAGCACTTGAGATTATGGAGAGCAGAAGTACTTCTTGTATTCAGTGTAGTGCCCTGGTTTGTGGATCTTAGGGAGAATGTAAAAAACAGAATGTGGACACAGTGTGTAACAGTGTGTAACCCTCTGTGATACATGTCTGAAGATGCTAGCCACAGATTCAGGCAAAACATTAGGAACAAGATCCACCAGACCACGGCCACACAGCCCAGAAAACCCACCACAACCAGTTGAATCTGGCCGTGAAAGCCTTCAAAAATACATAGAATGTGGTACTGATTCTGTGGAAACTTATAAATATGGCCATTAATGTAGCCCATATTGAGTCCTTCAGTGACAACTATGTGTATGGATTTGAGAGACTGTATGTTTTGTAGGATCCTTATATATGTGACAATATGCTGTAAAGTCATTAAGTTATCTCATGATTTCAATATCAAATTCAAATTCAAAAACCTTTATTAGGCATCAAGATAAAATACAGATAAAACTGTGCAGTAGTATGATCCAGAGTTTAACGGAGTAAAGCAACGGCTCATAGTTCATACATTACAAACTTCAAGAAAATAAGTGAATAAAAGGAGAGCCGGAGACTTATTTCACAATATCGAGCAGGAACTTGGCCACCATTTTCAGCTGCCTGGGATCCTCATTGTTCAAGAGGCGGTTCAATTTGGAATATGGAGGGCATAAGTAAGTCGGTGTTGAAAAAAACAAACTAGGTCTGAGATCTATGAATTTTGGGCAGACTAATAGAACATGCTCCAATGATTCCTCAGAGGTTGAGCAATATGGACATGTACGCTTTTCCTTTGAGTATGCTGTGAATCTCTTCGGGGAAAAGGTAAGAGGGAATGAGTTTGTTCTTGCTCTGGTGAATAACCACCTAGACTTAGGGTTGAGCAAGATGTTTAAGTAAGCAGCTGTCCTGCAGGTCCCGGGCATGATTTCAAAGTGAAGGGGGGAAAACAGGCTCCTTGCTTTGCTAACTAGGAGTTGATATTCCTTGTCGAATAGCCGTTCCTTGATACAGTGGCGCAGATCACTGGGGGGAAGCATAAGGAGCTGGTCCCAAGTGAAACCCAGGGAGGAGATCTTAAGCTTGATGTGTTCCCACCCGGCAGATGACTGGAGTTTGGGGAGGGAGCAGTGAATGAGGCTGTTAGGATCACTGAAAAAACAAAGCCGGATCCAGAATTTAAGGGTGATCCACCATGCCCTTGTTTCCAAGAGATGTTGTCCTGCACTCTAGGCAGAGGGCTGCGTAGGGTACCCAGTGGGGGACCCCGAAAAGCTTGTATAGAAATTTCAATTGTATTCGCTCCAGAGATATATGCCAAGCTTCAATCCACAGGGGAACCCCGTAGAGAAGTTGTTGGGACACCTTAGCGTTAAATACCCTTAGGGCAGCCGGAATAAACTTGCCACCCTTGGAGAAAAAAAACCTTTCCACGGCTGCAGAGATTTCAATATCATAATCTCTGATAGCCATTATGACAATTGCACCCCTTTTATCTGCTTCCTTAATGACAATAGAGCCATCTATTGAGAATAGACTTTGATGAACCTCTTAACTTTACTATACCCCTGGATATTTGTAAGTTTGAGGTTTAGAATGCTCACTGCAGATATTTTAAAACTAGAAAGTGGAATGTTAAGGACAAACAAATTGACTATAGAGCAAACCATTGACTTCAATGGATTTAGAAGCATGTGTCTATGCCTAGGATTGCACTGTTAGATCAGTAGCGAATGTCCTGGGAAGTTCAAATTCTAAGTTTATTATTGTCCTTTGTGTAGGTCTTATTATATTTTTCTCTAGAGTCTTTATATAATAATATAAACAGCAGATGTCTCTTGTTTTGAATGCATATATCATTGGTGAAAACATAGCTGACTGAGCCCTCAGTCATATATCTAATAGTTGTTTGGTCATGTTACAGTGTTAACCAACTAGAGATAGATTGAAGTGTTTTCTAGGCTTGGTTCCAGAGTTTTTCTCTGCTTAGTGTCATTTATTTTTAGAATTTGCATTCTGCATTATGAACCCCCAGAAGCTCTTGACATAGCTGTCTGAGTAGCATTTCAAATTGGGATTGTGTTTGTAAGCAAGGCCTTCCATTCAAGGTTTGCTAGGGGTGGGGGCGGGGCCCCCCCTATAATTTATCAGGTTTGGTAATAAATTCCCTAAAGAGCTCCTGGAAAAGTTTTAATGAGGAGGTGTAAGTACCAGTAAGGCTCCTTCTGCGCAGGCCAATAAACCCGGGCTGGGGACGGCAACTTTGCACGGCTCCTGTCCCTAAAGCGAAGCTTCCCTGTATTAACTCCCCCGAAACTGTTTTTTAAAGAATTGCGCTATCCACGATTCTTTGGTTTTAATGTGGGTTGCAGCTCCTCCTGAAGCTGCCCGGGAAGCGCCTTACTCGGCCGCTCGTTCCTTTTTTAAAAAGTCCCCGCCCAGTGGTGGGATCCAAAAAATTTAATAACAGGTTCCGATGGTGGTGGGATTCAAACAGTGGCGCTGCCGCACACACGCACCTCCAGTCCCTATTGGGCAGTGAGGTTGCTTTAGTAACCCCTTCTCGGCACTCAGAAAAAATTAGTAACCACTTCTAGAGAAGTGGTGAGAACTGGTTGGATCCCACCTCTGTCCCCACCTCTCAGCTGTGTAGTCATGCAGGGACACAGGGACATCAGCATGGCTTTGGAGGTCCATTCCTGCCTGCCCACGTAGCTACACAGCAGAGGGAGGTGAGTAGCACAAAAAACCCCTCACCTCCATGCAAACGTGCGACGGCAACCCACATTGCTTCCGTGGCCTCCGTTGGCTGCCTGCTCGGAGACATGCAAATGCGAAAACAGAAGAGTGAGTTACTTTATCCTGACTTCAACCTGCTCTGCCTGTGCTGTGCAGAAGGGGCCTAAGAGTGCTGTGTCTTTCTCTTGTTCCGTCTGGTAGTAGTCTGGCTGTATCTATGGGGGTTTTTTAGTTTGGTTGATAGGTTTGTTCTTCTCATTCAATTGATATTGTAGATTCTTGAATGCTTATTTGAGGATATAGAGCAAATGCCAAATCTTATGGTTTAGCTATAGATGATTGGTTGTGTGGAATGCTCTAGGTGATAGATTTGGATATACATAGGATCAATGGCTTTTTGGCACAGGGTCATGATATTAGCAGATGATTGGGCTGAGAATACTGATGTTTATATCATGTCTGTCATTTGAGTCAGCAGCAAGAACTGTTATTTGAAAAGCAGAAGGAATAGCTCATTCTTTGGGGAAGCAAAAGTTGTTCCTTTTAAAGGAGTCTGTGAACTCAAGTCTTTACATCCTAGCAATTGAACCCTCTTTTTCTTTGTTACTGCATTCTCATATTATCATGGTTAGAAAACTGCTTTTCCCCTGGATTACTTTTTATCTTGTAAAATAATCCAATAAAAGGAGCTTTGTATATTTAAGGGCTATACAAATAATACAATAAGTATAAAAAGCCACACTAAGAGGGAAGGTATGGCATCCTTCCCTCATTTAATATCCTAAAATGGGACACTGAGAATCTTTCCATCACAGTAAAGTGCAGCTGCCCATGGCCTTCTTGGTCAGAGAAGTGACTGTGTACTACTTTTGCAGTGTGAGCTTTCATGTTGGTATGTGAGGCTTCTGCCAAAGACTTTGCTCATGTGCCTTTTCTCTCCCAGACTGTGTTTTCCTTGTGACTTGCTGAATGTGTTGGTTGCTGAAGTGAAATGTTTGTCAGTGATTTTTTGTGTAGCAACCATGTGTAACAGAAATATTAAAGATTCTGTAATGAAATGATTCAGTCATATATTTGGCTTTGCAGTTGTAGCTCTTAAGGCTCATACGCTTCAACTTTTTTATTTTTTGTACATCATTAATAATTTTGCAGAAGATTTGCTTTAAAAATGGAATTTTGACATGATCTGTTTGATAAATCTGGACTATAGCTGAGTGCATATAGTTAGCCCTTGGAGTACACCAAGTGTTAGGTGTTGGCTTTATAGCAGCACTAATTTTTTGCTTTAAGATCTGTTTTTTAAATGAAATGATGAAACGAAGAAGAGAGCGATTTGGAGCCCCATCTCTACGGATCCAGTAAGGACTGTTTTGGAAAATAGATTTAGTAGAATAGTGTGAATCTATCAGGATCAACAAATATAACCTTCAATTGAGTATTACCTAAAGAATATTTTAGCAAATGCATACTTTAATTTTGCTTTTCATAACAAGTGTTAATTTATGTACTTTGCTTATAGAATATAAAGATAATGCAATACTTAATTCATATACGTGTAGTATTTTTATCTAATGGGGAAATTTTAAATATTCTACATGTGTACATAGCTATAAATTCCTTATTGAATTTTAATTTTTGTATTTTAAAGTCATGTTCCTGGGGTAAGGGAATCTAGTCCAATCTTAATATAGTTGAATTACTGAGATAATTGCTTTAAGTGTCAGGGCAAAGTGAACTTTACTTGAACTTCCCAGAGCAATGTGCTAGTTGTATTCATTAATCCATTTTTAGATTTTAAAAATGACTGGGATTCTAATTCATTGAGATCCACTCCCAGGGAAGAGGAACTCAATATTTCCTTAGTATTTGATGGTCCTGGGACAGCCTCAGTTACATGTACAGGTTGTGCAAATGGTCCATCTAAATTCTATACTATTACAAGACATGGTGAAGGTGGAGAATAGTTTGTTTCAATAATATGTAAATTCCCATTGGATTTTTAAATAGGTAACCACTTGAGGTTTCATGCAAGCTAGAGTTCTCAGAAATGCATTTGGATTGATTGAGGGTCTTTGACAATCATATGTAGTCTCAGGACTTTAATTTTTTAAAAATACAGACACAAATCCTAAAAATGCTTTTTAGATGCATAAATGTTTTGCGGAATAGATCTGTGATATACTTTATACTCTGCACATATGTGTGTTAAAAAACTAAACAGGATAGCGTTGTCACTGACTTTTCTACTTTGATGCTTTGTCAGAATCTCCTCTCCTTTCCTCTCCCACTGCCGAGGAAGTGATGTCCATCAGCATGTGTTCTCTCCTACATCTGCTCCAGGTCTGCAGCATCTTAAAATCCCACTTAGTGCTGATTGTGCCCTTGCTACTTCTCCTCTAGTATTTTACCTCAGCCCACAACCTCAGAGCAACCCTGGTAGCCCCTGCTGCAGCAATCCACTTCAGTGGAGGTAAGGAGAAATTTAGAGTGGGAATGTCTGTTGCTTGATACAACAGTCCATAGCCTTTCACTTAATTCATTTTTTAAAAGTGTCAGAGAGTTTCCTCTTTTGGCCACTTTTCTGATTCTAGGATAGACGGGGTTTTTTTTTCATTTCAATTTCTGCTTTTTTGCACGTTAAGGAACCTGGAAGAGAACAGACTGTGGCCTAATTGCAGGAATTTAAATATTGTTGTTCATCCAGTGAAGTATCCAGATCTTTTCTATCCAGGAGCGATTCTCCATTGCATTGGTTTCTGCTGAAGTCTTCTCAGCCACTCTTCCCTTTGATGGCTGTGATAGCATTACCAGTGGCTTGCTACCCAATGTGTCTGACCGTCTCTATCCATTCCTGGAATTTGCTGCTTAGTTGCACTTTAATTGTAAAAGAGCTACATGTGACTGGTGAGCTATGGCTAGTTCCTGACCTAGAGTAAGGGTGTAAGCAGTGGTGGGATTCAAATGATTTAACAACTGGTTGTTTACAAGCACAATTTTAACAACCGGTTCTGCCGAAGTGGTGCAAACCAGGTGAATCCCAATGGATGTAAGCATGATTCAGAGAAACAATTTTGTTATCCACACATCCATGTCACTTTTCAAAAGAACGAAGCACATTTTAAAGTAGCTTGCATGTGGTCTTGAAATTGTGATTCCTCATAAGTTTACCAGAACACTCAGTTAACTATGCTAGGTTTCACTGGAAGTCCTTAAATTTGATGAATTGTGTTTGCTTGCTAAAAATGTTACTTTCCAAAGCATTTTAATTACCTGTCAAAGCTGTAAGAGCAAAGTGTTGTTTTCCTGTTACTCAGTGAAGAACCCAGCATCCCTAGCTGAGTGACTTTATCATTTAATAACCCTGTTCCAGTCAGTTCATACAGATGAAACTAGTATGTAAGTGCAGAGTTGAGAAAAAATGACTTGATGAACCAATGGTACCTCCCGCCCAGTCTGCTGCCAACAAAAATAAGGGTTGGCATCTCTTTCACACACAAAGAGTTTCTCTTTGACTGGATCCCATAGGAGACAAACTGCATATTAGAGTTCTTATAAAGTGAGTTTTGACTCATGAAACCTTCTAGTCTGGGAAACTGTGTTGGTCTTTAAGTTTGCTGTGTGTATGTGATTGTGTGTGTGTGTATATATATAAAGTGCTGTGAAGTCACAGCTGACTTGTGGCAACCTCAGCAAGGGGCTTTCAAGTCAAGTGAGAAGCAGAGCTAGTTTGCCATTGCCTTTCTCTGCAGAGGCTTCCTTGTTGGTTAACTTGCTGTATGTGAGTATAGGTTATTGAAATGAGTAGCATGTCTAGCATAATTTTTCATTAGATAGTTTGAATCAATCCAACTAAAATTGAATCAATTTTGGATTGTTGTCTGCTGAACACTCATTTTTACTAATGTAATGAATATTTTACTTCTGTAATGAACATTTTTTTAAAATTCTATAATGGAAGTATTTAGAAAACTTCTGTTTAATTAGACTTTCTCTCTCTCTACATATACATCTCTCTCTGTCTGTGTCTTTCTGCCTGTCTCTATATACACACATACACATTTTGACACACAGAGAACACAATAATTGTATAACTTAACATTAGAGCCCCCCCCCCCCCCCATCCAGAATAGTCATTGGAAACCTGCTTTATTGTAGTTAGTGCAGGAAAATTGTATTGCACAAAATTGCATAGGTTTTGTATAAAATTAGATGCTGATATCCAGAATAGTGGCTCACTGGCAAGAGAATATGGCCCACGTCCATTGCAGCCTTATCTCATGGACTATGCCTATAACTAGCAGCAGGGATTCTCAGTTTGAACTACATAATTGTAAATTATTTCCCTCTATCCAACCCTATACAGTGTGATCAGTTAGATTAATACTTTTTAAAAGTTTCTATTTTATCTAAAGTATTGACTTTTGTATAAGAAAATCCTTTGGGGAAAAAGGACACATGTTTTCTTGTGTAGTACACTCTTGAGTACTAGTCTGCTATTCTGTAAGATCCAGAAGGGAAGCAAGCAAAACAGTCTAATAGAATCTTAAGAATCTTAATAACTCTACAGTGATCCTCTGTGCAGAAACACCCACAGTTCTCTAAAAAGAATGATAGAAATTGAGCTGTTTATAGTTTAGGAATGCTAATGAGTTTTAGGGTATTCATGGTGTTGAAGAAGAGGGGTCAGAAGACATTTGTTAGCGTTTAGGTGCTGCAGGACTCTTAGTTAATGGTAAACAGTACAGCTGGGTAGGGGTGCAATTTCAAAGGGATAATTGTAGTTTGTGTCATGCTTGGTAAGAGAACAATATGGAAAAGACATGAAAAAAATAAAATTAATATTCTGTGTGGCGCATGTTAATTGGGAGAGTTCTGTTTTTATCAGAGAAGTGTTACACTAAATAGAATGTCCTCTTAGCTGGAGACATCTGTGCTGACTGTACAGATTCCTTCAGTTCAAGCTGCTTTAAGCCCAAAAAATTATAACTGAAATAATCTAGAGAAATCAGATCATGAACTTGGCATATATTGTATTGATATAAAAAAGCACTGTTCAGAAGAGTTTATAAAATTGAAATATGTGTAGTGTTTGGAAAGAATAGGGTCATCAATCAAAATACCATATGACAATTGTGAAGAGTCAGTTGAGGCTGTTTGCTGCTTTTTAACAAACAGGCTGCTGCTTTTTAACAACCAAAACTGGTGACAAGTCAAGAAACTTCTGATAAAGAATGGTGGCAATAATAGCTCTTAAAAATCCCAATAGTATGTAGTGTTATATTCTAACAGGAAGATATATTTGAATGGCTAAGACTTTAGGTGGGAGATCAATGAATTATGTTCATGGAAGGAGATATCTGCGTTGCAGTGCCTATGCAGGTTTTTATTTCAACATTTCCACGGTAGACAGCTTGATTACAATTCTTACATTTTCTGATGCCATTTGCTTAGTGAATATTAAATAGTTGGTGAAACTTAGCTGTGTACTTTTATTTACAAAACCATTTAGGTTTGTGACATTTAGAAATGTTTGAGTTCACCTGTTGCTTTTATCTTTTGATCCTGTCTTATCCATTCATTCTTTGTTGTCATTTTATTTACTTGGATACTGATCAGTCATTCTTGCTGCTGACTCTTCATCCTGTTATTTTCTGGCACTGCTGCACCCTGATTAACACCCACAGATGAGTTGAGTGAGGTTGCAATTTTTTTAGCTTGGTAGAGAATTACATTGTACATTAATAAATCATAGAAATGCACTGTACTAATTTGTTCTTCCAAAACTGTCCATATAGTTTTTTTTTTCTTTCTGCTTGTTTAGCATAGTCAGCCTTTCTGTGTGGACAAGCAGCTGCTAGCTTACCTGATTTCAGATCTCTTCGTAACCTCTGGTAAAAAAGTTTTACCTTCTCAGTATTTTATAGCTCAGACTTGTTGATAAATATGTAATCATCTGAGACAACAGATGTAAAAATGACCACAATAGTTAACTTCCAGGAACCACATTTTATCCTGTAGTGCAGTAGTCCCTACCTTTTTGAGTCTGTAGGTTCCATTGGAATTCTGACACAGGGTGATAGGCACAGCCACAAGGTGGCTGGTGCGGAAGGTGAAGACAGCCACAAAACAACATTCATTTGTTTTTTAGATTATACATCCTGCTCTCCCCACTGGACCAGGCTAAGACTGGCTGCCAGCAATCATATTCGATATAGTATAAGATCAGTAACAATAAAACATCCTATAGTACATCAACAAAACATCAGGGAGTAAAATCATGCGTAAGGTCATGCATAATTCTAATAGCAGCTCTTCAGCATATCAGTCAGAAGTGCTGATTAACATAATGCCTTTTAAAATGACATATTAAAAAATTCTTGCATGCATACAACTTATCTTTAGTTACGCAGTGAAGAACCTTGTGCTGCGGTGGCAGCTACTGCCAAAGCAACATTTTTTTAAAAAGCTGCACAGCCAATCAGATCTCCAGTGGTCAGACAGAAGGCCTGCTGGGCAAAAGAACTGCATCCTGCTTGTTGATTACATTAGGTAACACAGAAGTACATAAGTTTGTCAGTATAGGAGTATAAATCAATGTTAAGGTTATATTGAAACCTGACACCAATGGCACAATCTAGCATACATAATGTTATTTATAATTAATTTTATATACCGCCCCTCCCCCGAAGGGCTTTGGGCAGCGCACAACATAAATACAGCAACGACAGATAGAGCACACAAACAAAATACAAATTATTAAATAAACAATATAGGCTCCATTAGCCATAACACTAAAACCCATTTAAAATACAGCGTTCAATACAAATTTATTGGCGTCCAACATTAAAACCCTCATTGAAAAACCCTCCCAAGGAGGGGGAAATGGTATAATATACCATTTTAATAATAACATACTATTTTAGCTGATTTATTTTCGTCTTTTATTTTGAGGATTTTAAACTTCTTTTCCAGATATATTAGTGAATAGCTGTATGTTAAGTGCTATTAGTTTTGCTTGAAACTGTGAATAATAATTTCTAGCCTTTGTTTTTGCTTCATTTCAGATTTCATTTGCTCAAACATAATAAGTAATTGCTCAGTGGCAGGTAATGCAGTGCTATTTTTGTCACTCAGTTGACCAAAGCATTCTGTAGAACAGGGTAACTCTAAGCTGATTCAAAAAACTTTTGTGCTTACTGCTGGTGGTGCACTATCATCTTTCATGCCAGCTGTCAGGAAGAGAAGAAGGGGGTTTGGAACATATTTCTAATAAATGCAACAGCAAGAGCTTGCAAATGTTAACACCAGGATCAGAGGAACCTTGCTTCTGCTTGCTAGTAAACTGTTACAGATTCTTTGTGAAAAATTGAGGGCAATTTCTAAGATTGGTGCAATGTTCCATGAAGAATTGCAGGGCTGAATCCACTCCAGTAATCCAAAGTTCATAACAGATAACTTTTCTAAATACTATACTAACTATGCAGCGATTGCTTAATAGTGTAATTCATAAGGAGAGAGGCAGAGAAAAGGTTCAGGAGTCAATGTGACACTGGTGCTGGCTAAATGCCACTTGGGTCAGCACTGAAGGACTTATGCTGGTGCTAGGAATCCACATGGCAGTGCAACATCCGGGTACCAGTGCAGCTGCAGCGGCAGCACTCCTCCAGTGCAGGAGCTGGTGCTGGTGCTGAAGGGCATGTTCCTGAGATGGGGCTAGCATCAGTTGGCTTCCTGGTCTCTTTTGGCCTGGGAATGCCCCAATTTGCCAGCTTGAACTTATACTGGCAAAAACAGTGGTGCAGTCCACTGTGTTGCATAGGGCACTTTCACTGAAGTAAGAGGAGCGTTGCTGTTGGGTTGTTGCCACAGTGCAGTGAACCTCTTAGGAGGTGACGTGGCTGAACCGTGGCTGTGATGTCTCTGGCACACCTCCCCCTCCCTCTGATATTACTGTAAATAATTTCCATGAGATTCCTTGTGATGTTAACCTGGAAATTGTCCTCATGATGGAGGTGTTATATTTACAGTATGGTAAATCTATCCCATGAAAGTTACCGTATATACATAAGTCGAATTTTTCAGCACATTTTTAATGCTGAAAAAGCTCCCCTCGACTTATATGCGGGTCATTAAAATTTTTTTTGTGTTTTTACTTTGCCGGTCAGCAGGGGGCACAGTTTTTATGCTAGCGACACCAAAATTTCAGGGTACCCTCAGAAGACACTCCTGATGATACCAGCCAAGTTTGGTAAAGTTTGGTTCAGGAGTTTGGTAAAGTTTGGTTCAGGAGGTGCCCCCATTCCCCATTGTTTTCAATGGGAGCTATTAGTAGATGGGGCTACCCTTTTGAGGGTCCATAACTTTGGACCCCCTGAACCAAACTTTACCAAACTTGGCTGGTATCATCAGGAGTGTCTTCTGAGGGTACCCTGAAAGGAGGTGCCCCTATTCCCCATTGTTTTCAATGGGAGCTATTAGTAGATGGGGCTACCCTTTTGAGGGTCCATAACTTTGGACCCTCTGAACCAAACATCACCAAACGTGGCTGGTCTCATCAGGAGAGTCTCTTTATGATACAAGGCAGGTTTGGTGAAGTTTGGGTCAGGGGATCCAAAGTTATTGACCCCCAAAGGGGATGCCCCATCCCCCATTGTTTACAATGGAAGCTAATAGTAGATTTTCCATTTCTGATAATATTCCTCTTAAAATCTAAGTTGGGTTACATTTGGACATACAGATGATGAGGAATCCAGTTTTGAAGGATTTTAACTCTTGTGTTTTAGCTTGGTTGCGGATTAAGCTAAGGTTTTTGTACTTTTAAAGTTATTGTTGATACCATATTGTTCTTGTTGACCCTCTTTTCCACTTACAGAGCTAGTTTACTGTTTTTCTTTGAAATAAATATTCAAAAACATTTAACCTACTGATGCCTCAATTAATGTAATTTTATTGGTATCTATTTTTATTTTTGAAATTTACCAGTAGCTGCTGCAATTCCCACCCTCGACTTATACGTGAGTCAATAAGTTTTCCCAGCTTTTTGTGGTAAAATTAAGTGCCTCGACTTATACGGTATTTATGCTAGTCTTCATACATTGGACATAAAAGTTCAGATTGACTCTGATCTCCCATCCTGAATGATGATTTATAATATTGAGAGTTTCATGTAGGTGCAACTATGCTTTTCTCTCCACATTCCCCTCCACATTCTACCCAGCAACCACATTTTCAGCACTTGTTTTGGTAATTTTAGTTTAGCCCCCAAAACATGTTATTTCATGAATATAATGTTTGAAACATTGGTGCTCCTTAAAATAGTTTTTAAAATTGGTAGAATCCTGTTTTTTATTCTGTTTCAACAGCAAGAATTCCAATGGTAGAGTGAAGCTCACACAAAAGGATGATTATTAATAATTGATGAGAGACAAGCTAGGTTTGGCAAGCGGAAGAATACCTGAAGCACACAATAAACAAGGTGTGTAACAAAAACAAAGATGAAAGGTAATGAGAAGTCATGGTATGAAAATGGAAGTTACTTTAAAGAAATAAATAGCCCCCCCTCCCAAAAAATTGAAGTTTGCAGCAGAGAAAACAAGCAAACAGCATAATTTAAGAATAGAAATTAGAAGTTAAAGAAAAGAAAGGAATAAGCCAGTAAGAATATTACAGTAAACTGTGGCCCTTTCCGCACGGGCCATTTACAGTGGCCCAGGGAGGGCAAAAACGCCGTCCCTGGGCCGCTGTTCACACAGGCAGCGCTGCTGCAACGCATCAGCACCGTCCTTTGCGGCCCCGAGCGGCGTGAAGGCACCGCTTTCCACCTCCCTTCCCGAGGGAGGTTTTTGGAAAGTGCCGCCTTCCCATCGGCGTGGTGCGAACTGCACCGCGCCAAAGGTGCCACTTTCCCATCCCCCCCACTCACCTCGTCCTCCAGCATCGGACTGGAGGGCTGCTGAGACCCGCCCACGCTGCCCTCTGACCCCTGGAGGTCGGAGGGCAGCATGAGTGGGTCCCTGGAGCCCTCCAGACCGACACTGGAGGACGAGGTGTGTGGGGGGGACGCAGAAGAGGCAACTCCGTGCGGAGCCTCCTCTTCTGCGCCGACCTCTGCAGGGGCCACTTGCACGCTCCCGTGCGAACGGCCCCCTCCCCTCCACCGGCATAATTTCTGCTGGTGGAGAGGCGCCCTTTCCGCTGTGCGGAATGTGGAAGAATGTGGAAGAATGAGAACACAAACTGAAGTGTGGGTGGTGTCAGCTAAAACCAGAAAGTCCAAGCTTAGAAGTATTAATAAGTTGAAAGCAGAAGGATTCAGAGTATTTAAGTCCGAGGAAGAATATGAAGAACCTAAGTTCTCACCAAGATCACAGATTTGAGAAACTGAAAAATTAAAGATCATTAAGGTCAAAGAAGGAATAGTATGAAAAGGCAATTTCAGCCGCAGTTATATTAAGCATCTAAAGATTATATAAAAATGTAGAAACATGAAGAAAAACATAGAACAGAAAAAAAGGATCATATGCATAGAAATAACAAACATTAAAAGCTATTAAAGGGCCAAGTGAGGTAATAAAGAGAAAAGAAAGGAACAAATACAGAACCCAGAAGAACACTTGCTGAAATGCCTTTTAAATAGCCTCCACCCTTTCCATAACTTCTAGGTAGAGTGAGTTCACATTCTCATATTTTTATGGAAAACGAGAGGCCCCCCCCGCCCCCCCCCGGTGATATGCCCACTAACATTCATCTCAAAGTACACATCTCTCTAGCTATGCACTCCGAGCAAAAGTACATGGACAGAAAAGAAAATGGGGATATTTTGGGACTCCACTCCTGGTTAACCCAGGTGAAATGGCACCCAGTAGATACCATGAGCAGAAAACATGCTTGGGGGAATGTTTCGGGAAGGGCAGGCTGCAACGATCGGCGGCTAGCAGAGTTGAGAACTGATGTGACATCAGGTGCGGAGATCAGGGAGGCGGGCAGTGGAGCTGGGAGATCAGATGGCTGGGTGGGAAAAATAAACTGGTTCTGCTCCATGTGTTTGCATGGTAATGGGTTCAACATGGGATTTTTGAAAAGAATAGCCAAATTGGCAATTTTTAAAAATCCCGGAGTGAGGGATATATTGTGGGACAAACCTGCTTTAGGACTGGGAACCGTGCAAACTTGGCCAAACCGGGATATTTCCCGGACTATTTGGACCAAATGATCTAAGTAAAACAAAGAAGGATGGATTAAAGGAGTGAAACTCAAACTGAAAAATGGAATTATATTCAGGTAATTTTAATATTGTCATCTCATAAATATTTATTTACCTGCAATAACAAAACAATATTTGTAGTAGCTTGGAAAGTTAATGATGTTGCAGAAAAGAATAAAATCTTCTCAGTGAAAATACTACAAAGACTTTTCTTATCATTATAGTAATGTTCACAGTAACCTATTGATTTAAACAAAATAGAACTTAGTTTTAATAAAAATTATACATTTTATTAAATGATTTTATCTCCTATCAAATTATTTGTTGGTATCACCATTTTCTTTGCTCAGCCAGCTGCATTATCTTTATCACTGTAATCCCACTGTAGAGATTGACAAAAGGAAATTTATTTTTTGAATAATAGTGTGCCTGAGGCAGTATTTGGCTGGCTGTGGTATCTTTTTATACTGGCACCTGACTTCATTTACAAAAATAAAGCTGATAATCTTAAAACCTTTGACATATTTTTCCTCATTGTATTTAATTAAGAAGGAGAAAAAAAGAAGCAAGAGTGTTCCAAAGCACTAACAGCAGGCTATTTTAAAAATGTTTTATCTTGGGATCAGAGTTGGTCATTTGACTTGATAGAAAGTTGAACTAACCAGTTAAATATTGGCAAATACAGACCAATATTTAATGTAGTCTCCCTTCAGAGTTCTTTGTAACACATGCATAATGATTTTAATGCCGGTATTCAGGGCAGATGTAGGTAGTGGTTTGCTAGTTTTGTTACTTCTCCCTCTTCACAAGTCCTCTGAAACAGCAAGAGAGATGTAGATTTTTTAAGTTGATTCAGTATTCCACAACATTAGAACAGCCTCAGGGAAAAAAACCCTGCAAGCTAATGGTGGCAGCAGCAGCTTAATTACCTGTAACCTTGTGTGGGCCAGAACAACTCAGACGTTGCACTGTCCTTATAGTAGTTCTGTTGCTTTCCGTGTAATTTCTATAGTTTTATAGTATATCCAAAATACTCATGGAAATTGTGAGTGTTAATTCACTGTTTTGGAATCACTGCTATAATCACATTTTTAAAAAGAGTTCCTACAGCAGTGGCGCAGGAGGTTAAGAGCTCGTGTATCTAATCTGGAGGAACTGGGTTTGATTCTCCGCTCTGCCGCCTGAGCTGTGGAGGCTTATCTGGGGAATTCAAATTAGCCTGTACACTCCCACACACGCCAGCTGGGTGACCTGGGGCTAGTCACAGCTTCTCGGAGCTCTCTCAGCCCCGCCTACCTCACAGGGTGTTTGTTGTGAGGGGGGAAGGGCAAGGAGATTGTAAGCCCCTTTGAGTCTCCTACAGGAGAGAAAGGGGGGATATAAATCCAAACTCTTCTTCTTCTTCTACAATTTGCCTCCTGATTGGATTAATTCTCAACTTGATTATGAATGCATCACTTGGTAAGAAGCGGAGTATGTCTAAAATTGGTAGTCAGGTTAAATGACTGCTTCTTCCTCTAATGCGAATGTTTTTCTGCCTGTAACAGAAAAGGTAGACTTCTCAAGCACAGGAGTGAAAGCTTATTTTTCCTTTCCTTTCTATTCATCTTCATGAATGTTTTTAAAGAATAAATGCTTGAATCTTATACCTCTACTTTTGCAGAGGTAGTCTATACTTTTTATAGATATACTGAATGGTACCATTTTATGTTTTAACTAAGTTATGCACAATACATTTTGTTTTCGTAAAGTAGTAACTATAGCTTAGATCTGATAAAAATAGGTACTGCATATATTTTAATCCCTCCATCATGTTTTCTTCCTGGTCTTCAGTTTCCAGAAAGTTTCCATTTCAGCTCTGACAAGATTTCCTGGAGCTATTCAAGGAGATACATAGATTTGAAGAACAATGGTTCAGAGGCTGACATAGGAACATATCAGTCCTTTGGAGCTCTGGCAGGACCTAACAGAAGGCTGTGACATCTAGGTTTGATCAAGGTTTTATGTGTACTCATCAGGAAACACAGCACTTGGAGACAGAACCTGAGGACACAGTGCAAGCAGAGGTGGCTGCTCCTGAGGAAGACCAGGCAGCAGAGCCAACACTCAGCCCTTCCCTGCCTAATAACTTGCAGATGGGGGAATCCTCAGATCCTAGGGAACCCAGTGATGAGCCAGTTGTGCATAGGAGGCAGAAGCAGAGTCTGCTACTGCAGAAGCAAAGAAGGAGTGCTCACTTGGCAGAAAGATATGGGAGATTAGAAGTCTCTGCATCTGATGAGGATTAACTCCTTGCAGAATCCCAGCCCTTTGAACAAGGCTTTCTATATAAGCCTTGCTGTGAGCTTTCTTCTGCCTGGGTGCAACAAGTATGCTAACTGTCACTGCCGTGTGCCTGGTTCTTCATTGATTCCCAGCCTGCCTTGACCTAATAGACTGGGACCTGATTACGCCTTTGTTCAAGCCTTCTGCCTTTGACTTCGATATTGGACTGGGACCCGGCCTCACTGTCCTCATGAAACCTAAGTGGGTCAGACCTGGTTAATGCCCCTGCTCACAGGCAATACACAAGTCATCAATGACTTGTTCCTGTCATCTGGAATGGTTTAGGTCTTAAAAACTGATGAGGAATGTAAGAAGAGCCTTGATGGACTAGTGGTCCATCTAGTCCAGCATCTGTCTCACACAGTGGCCAACCAGTCCTTTTGATGGTCTAACAGGGCATAGAGGCTGAAGCCTTCCTTGTTGTTGTCTCCTGGCATCCCTTCAGACAACATGGCTAGTAGCTGGAAGACATATCCACCATGAATCTGTCTGATTGCCTTTTAAAGCTACTCATGCCTGTGGCTATCACTACATTCTATCACAGCAAATTCCATATTTTAATCATTTAAGAAATAATTCCGTTTATCCATTCTGAATCTAACTTCCTTCAATTTCATTGGATGCCCTCTACCCCATGCATAATTTTATAAACCTCTATCATGCCTGCCCTTAGTCATCTGTTTCTAAACTAAAAAGTTCTCAGCCTCTTTAGTCTTTTCTCACAGGAAAGGGGCTCCAACTCCTTAATCATCTTGGTAGCTTTTTCTACTAGTTTTCCAGCTCTGCAGTATCCTTTTTTGAGTTACGGTGACATGAACTACACACAGTATTCCAAATGAGGATGCATCTCCAAATTGGAGTGACAAGTGGCATTACAATATTGTTGGGGATATTTTCAATCTCTTTCCTAATAATCCCCATCATATAGCATGCCTTTTTCCTTGCTGTGGCACACTGGGTCAACATTTTCATTGAGCTATCGACTATGGCCCCATGGTCCCTTTCCATCTAGATTTCAGCAACTTCAGACCACACTTGAACATACTTATTGTTGGGATTTTGTGTTCCAGTGTACTTCTTATACAAAGCTATGTTGAATATCATTTGTCAAATTGTTGCCCTGTTACTCAATTTGTGGGATTCTCCTGAAGCTCTTCACAGTCAGCCCTGTCCTGAATAATTTTGCAAATTTGGCTAGTATACTACATATATCCAGTTCTCAATCACTTATGAAAAATTAGATGTGGGACCCTTCCACTTCCTTCCATTTATTGAGAAACTGCCCTTTATTCCTACTCTTTGCTTCCTGTCATTTAACTTATATTTGATTCAAAAGAGGACCTTTCTGCTTATCTCATGACTCACAAGCTTACTCAGGAATCTTTGATGAAGTATCCTGTCAGAAGCCTTTTGACAGTTCACGTATATAATGTCTACCAGGTTACTGTTATTTACAAGTATATTGAGTTTCTCAAAGAGCTCCAGAAGGTTGGTGAGACATGACAGGAGAGAAGGAATTTTTCCTTAGCAGGCTTTGTTACTCTATGTGCCTAATAATTCTGTCCTTGATTACAGTTTTTATTAATTTTGCCTGGAACAGATGCTAGGCTTCACTGTTCTAAACTTTCTTGGATCCCCTCTAGACCCCTTCTTAAAAAATAGTATAATGTTTGCTACTCTCCAGTTTTCTGCTACTGTAGCTGATTTTAGTGACAAGTTACATATATTAGTTCAGTTACATATATTAGATCAGCTATCTCACAATTGAGTTCCCTAAGATTCCTTAGGCATATTCCATCAGGACCCAGAGACTTGCTGTTTTTAATTTCCCCAGTAGGTCTAGAATTTCATCTCTTGTCACTTTAATTTGACTTTGTTCTTCAGACCCCCTTCCTGAAAATAGTGGCAGTGGCCTGGGTACATACCCCACATTTCTACAGTGAACACAAATACAAAGGATTCATTTAGCTTCTGTGCCATCTCCCTATCTTCGTTTAGCAATCATTTTATTCCTTGGCTATACAAAGACCAACTGCTTCTCTGGCTGGTTTCCTGCTTGGTACATATTTAAAGAAAGAAATTTAAAGACATTTATCTTGATGCTTTTAGCTATCTGCTAGACTTTGCAGTACCTTTCCTAGCCAGGGGAATGCATTTTATCTGGGCTTTAGTCAGTGTGGTTTTAAATAACTTCCGAGCATCTTCTAGGGATTGACTGTTCTGTTTCCCTTTTTGCTTCCTTCTAACTTGTCCCCTTGTTTTTATAAAGCTCCCTCTTTTGAAATCAAATGTTATTGTTTGTGGACTTTAGGTGCTTTGTGGTCACTTGGACTGTGCATTCCAATATACCGAACAGAAAAAGGTGTCATTTCAGTGGAGCTTTTTAATATTATGCGCCAGCTACATGGTTCCATTTGGGTTCAAGTGTACAGGTTTTGTACAGGTTCAGCTGGTCTCAGAAAGTTCCCCAGTGACTAACACATCTGAGCCCTTCCTCCTGGCATCACTTTCTCATTGATATCCCTGATTGGAGAGTCCTATAAATAATGTAAATAAAATAAAAATAATGTATGCCTAACTATGCCTATTCATGAAACCTATAACAATTCTGAGAATGCTACCTTAAATGTCCTAGAATAATTTTTACACTCATGGGGAGTAACCTTTCATACCAAGGCAAAACACATTCAGAATGTGGGAAACTGGGAGACCAATTGGCGAAAGAAAGGTGGAGGCTGATAACTGTGCCTGTACTGAACAGTACATGTGACTTTGGGGTTCTAGTCATAGACCACTTTGCCTTTGGCTGAAGTTAGTCACCACAAGCTGGTAGGAGGATTCAGCAGTTGCAGGAGGGAGTGTCTTCTTCCAGTGGTGGCCGATAATTCTTGCTTCCAGTGAACTTACAGTATATTTTGATGCAGATTATCAAAATAGTGGGATTTGGGGCAACATTGCAAATGGTGGGATGGAGTAGACACCAGAAGCAGCTAAGGAGGAACATGATCAATTGCAGTTATAGAATTTATGCTACATCACAGTTGGGTCTGAGTACTGAGGATTGATTTAATGTAAAGAAAAATGTACAGTTTGTGAACACAAAGAAAATACTCGCATGGTCATGTACTTTGTTAGAAAAGGATTGAGTGCAGTACTGTGTGAACACCTATCTGGGTTGAAAGAGAAAGACAGGCATGGATGAGATCAATAGAAAGCAGAGACACTGAAAGCAATAGCAGCAGCTTGCCTGTCTACTTGTCTCACTTGCATTAATGGAACAGCCTGTAAGGTCTACAGAGAATTTGCGCTGGCTCTGTCACTGGGTTGGGTTTTTTTTTTTTTGTCTCTTATTTATTGCTAGTGGCTTGATTGTGTAGTATTTTCCTGGTAATGAAAGCATACAACGATCATGTCTGACTCCTTTTGGACAGTGCTATCCAATTTCTCTCTTCCAGAAACGAGCATGCTGAGGCGATCTAAGAGGTAATCAAAGATTTTTTTTTAAAAAAAATCTTAAAGGGTTTTCTTGTTCTATCTGTTTCTTGTGGTTGAAAATGTTACAGAGACCAAAGCTTATGGTTGAACGCATAGATAGTCAATAGCAGGCATAAAAAACACACAGTTGCTTAGAATTTTGTTTAGCAAAATGTAAGTCAATAACAGTCCCTCTTCCTCAAGAATGAGTGATGGGGGCTCGCAATGTAACTATATGATAATTCTCAAATTAAGTTGATCAGCAGTCAGAACATCTGTCCTAAATTAAAGCTAACACAACTGATTTTAAAGTCTATGTTTCAAAATGACTTCTTTTTTACTTTGCAGTAGTATCTCAGATTGCAGCTGAACTCCAAGTTGTTAATTTATATATCTAGTAGCATTTTATATTCATAGATCCTTAAATATGTCACTTCAGTGAGTTAATTCATGCAGTTATCTTGCATTTCCTGTGTTTTTAAAGTTTAAAATTGCCAGTGTGAAGCAACAGAAAATGGTTGTTATGAATCTATGTCAATAGACTGTTAGGGTTATGAAATATATATATGATGTTAAAATGGAAGTGCTTCTACCCTTGTTTGAGAGAGAAGCAAAACAATACCGTGGCAAGTACCACCACATTTTTATTAAACATGTATGAGATTACTATCTGTAGCTAATGTGCTTTTATTATAGCGATGAGATTAATCTGAATCCTGTGAATGTACATGACAAAGATCTGGAGATTTTTATACATGGTATTTTGTTTTTGTTCTTAATCACAGATGTATTCAGTGAGGTGTGAGGATACAGTGTATGTATTGTAATATTATGACATCATTTGTAATAGCAGCGTCCCTTAAGTCTGAGGTAATCACAGTCTTTCTGTCTTCTGATTTAGGGACAATGCTGTTGTGAGCAAGATTTCATAAATATCTTTCTCTTCAGGCTAAATTATTCTACATGTTATACAGTAATTGTTTACACTTATTTGTGTGCGACTGAATTGTCTGTGAGATTGTGATACCTTCAGGTTAGCAGCAGGGATGTCCTTTTCTGACCCACGCTGTTGCATAAAGGTCATAAATTGCTTCCCCTTCTGTCAGTTTTTAGTGTGTGCAGTCCATATAGGCTCTAGCTGTGAAGTAAGAAGGGTGTTTGAGCTGGTGGACAAATGGACTTCAACCAGGTTTAGATTACATTGACACAGTGGCTGAGGATTTTGGAATGTATGCTAGGAAGAACCCAGTAATGCTTTGAATTGTAAAATGTATCAAATCTTCAAAAAAAATATGCTAAGGTCAGACTGTTGCAGCTATGAAAATATGTTTACATGCTTGGATCTCTGCTGGGGCCTTTAAAATTGTTTTACAGTTTCCAGTCTCAATTCTTGGAGTCAGCAAAACATGGATTATAGACTGGGTCTTCCCAATAACCACTATTTATAATATGGTTTCAAATGGACGGTCTCTCAGGAGGCGTTCAAATCTGCTCTTGAAGGTTGGAAGTTTTAATGAAATACTTAAAGAAGGACTCTGCATGGATTGGTCTGACCATTTGCACCATGTTTATAGATGAAGGAGCCTAGAAGTGAATGATACATAGTTGCCATCACTATGTATTTCAGTTGTTGGATGTTTTTTAGCTAACAGCTGCTTCCTGTCAATTTGAATTCTGACAGAAGCCTGTCTCATCAACGCAATCTAAGTGATGCATTTTAGTGCAGAAACTGTCTTAGATATCAAATAACTTTCAGTGTGTTGTGAGACAGATTTTGCCAATGATATTGTTTCCTGTAATGCTTTTGGCATAGTGCCATGTTTTATATTAGCGTTTAATGAGGGTTCAAAAGCCTAAAGAGATTTAGGACTTCATCTTTGCAAACTACTGGGTTTTCTGACATCTAGAACAGGGGTCTGCAACCAGTGGCTCCAGAGCCGCATGCGGCTCTTTCAGCCTTATACTGCGGCTCCACGTGGCCTGGAGGTCAGAGGGTAGCATGGGTGTGTCCTGCCAGAGCAGCTGCCATCCTCCTTCTGCTATCCCCGCAGCCGCCATCCCCCTCTGCCCCACGGCGACTGCCTGCTCCATTGGGCAGAGGGGGTTTCCCTGCCCAGAGCCTCCGCCTCCCAGCGCTGGGAGGAAAGGTGAGTGGAGGGGCTGCACCGGAGGTGGCTCCGTAGATCTTTGGGACTGTGGAAAACGGGTCCAAATGGCTCTTTGGGTGGTAAAGGTTGCTGACCCCTGATCTAGATAGTGAATATGCATTTTGTTATAGGGTCAATATTGAAAGTATGATCCTGCAAGGAGCCTTTTCAGGCAGTTTCTTTGTGTGAGAACTACTTTTCTTAAAGCTAAGCCCTGATCTAATGGACAGATTTATTTTCCTAGTGGTAAACTGCAGTGTTTTATTACCAGAAAAGCTATCTCCCCCCACAGCTTAACTTGTCATTTACAGTTTGGTGTGTACTGTGTGTGTTTAGGGGTGCCTGTGTCATCAAGTGTTCACCACTGATGCATGCTCTCTCTTTATACCTGTGTAGTTAGTACAGAATTCTACAGCTCAATCCTTGGATGCTGGCACAACACCACTATACCTGGTCAGTCTTCTGTAAATCATTCATTGGAATAAAACAGTTTCAACAAGAAGCTGAGCACGTAGCAGCTGCAGTGAAGACAACAGCAAAATAGAATGAAGGACTAGAACTCACATTTCAGGCATGGCAGTACAGTCTTGAAGCCGTGTAGCCAACTGGGTACACAGTAAAAGGACATTTTGGACTCCTTCATTGGCCCTGGATTAGAGCCAGCTAGGAAAGACTGTCGAGAAAGACATAGTATTGTGAAACACACATGCTTAGCATTCATGAGGTCCCAGATCAATACTGCATGTAGTTACCTTGGATGAGGCAATATTCATTTAGTTATTTTTGCTTAACCTGTTCCTATATAGCCATCTCTGCTGCATTCATTAGATTGATTATTACTGTCTTCTGTGGTTCATCTCAGCAATATTCATCCTCTGTCTTCGCTCCCCATCATGCAGTCTTCATGGTTTATTATACGCCAGCAGTGACCATGGGCCTTGTGAACTCTGAAGGGCCTGTCCTTACCTTTTGTTATAGTACTGCTCTTTTGGCAGTGAAGGACCTGGTCATTCTCCTTACAGTGTATATCTTAGACTGAAGATAGCTAAGACAGGTAACAACCAGGAATGAGGATTGTCCCCTGCCTTTTAAATTCCATTGGAACAGGCATCTGTGAAACATTAAAGATGGCTAGTGAAATCGTGAGCAGCATAAGAAATGAAGTTCTGAAAGAAAGTCAGATAAATGGGGATTACTATTAGCAAACTACTGTGCCTTGGAAAATTGCACTGATAGATTACAATCCCTATCACTGTACGCCCATGAAAGGTGCAATGGTGCAAGAGCCATTGAACAAGCAGGAAGGTTAGCATATAACAGCAACTAAATACATATTGGTTGCTGGTGGTGGTTATGTTATAGGCTCCACAAATGGGCTGCCACTACTCAGTGAATGAGGGTTATCCTGCCTTCTATTCCTTTTGGAGAAATGCCTGCCAAGAGCCAAAAGAAAGACAAGTAAAGTAACGAGTAATGTTTTGCTGTAGCAGCAGACAGCATGTGGGCCCAAGCAGTCAGTATACATGTGCTGTAAATGACAGATCTGAGAAGGTGGCATCACTTAGGTGCACTTCCAGTTCCTGTATCTCCCCCTTGGGGATATTACCACGGTTTAGGATTCACCTAGTGTGGTAGATTGTGTAGCCGTGTAGTGGTGCTTACCTCGGTAATATCTAGGTTAGATTATTGCTGTGCACTGTCTGTGAGCCTGCCTTTGAAAGCTGTTCAAAAACTACGATTGGCACAGAAAGCTTCAGCTGGAATGAGCTGGAGTGCATCATAGGGACCATATTGCTCAAGTTCTTTTGCATTTACATTGACTCCCAAATTTCTTCTGGGCCCAATTGTATACATTGTATATGGTTTGAGGCCAGCATATGTAAAGGACAGTCTTCTCCAATATGAACCTACTTGTCCACTCCAGTCATCTTTGGAAGCCCTGCTTCCATATAAGGCTAGATGGGTAGCTTCACAGAAAGGACCTTCTCTGTTGTGGTGCAGAAACTTTTGGAACTCCCTCTTCAAGGATATTAATCTGTCTTCCTGTATTATTGTCCTCTGCAAGTAGGAGGTGTTCTTGTTTCATTTGGCATTCCTGTTATTGTCCCCCTCCCTGGTTGTATTTTGATGTGTGTTTGTGTGCGCATCTGCTTTATTGAATTAAGTATTTTAGCTATACTTTATTTTAAATGCTACAGTAAGATCTTGGATATTTTAGTGTTTTGATATTCACTGCCTTGGAGATCCTTATGGATTGCTTTTTTATCTTTGATTTTAGCTGGTGATGTTTTAACTATTATTGTAAGCTGCTTTGAATCAAAAGAAAAGACAGGGTATAAATATTTAAATAAATAAATAAAATATTTGGCTGGACAGGTGGCAGAGAAATGTTTTGAGTAAATAAATTTTGAATGTACTACCCTTGCATACCCTGTTGAAGGAGTAGATGATCCTGTTAAGTGTTTGTGTCCTGAAGTGAATTACCTGTTTGGGTTTTGAGCAAAACAGTGATAGAATTAAGCTGCAACAATGCTTTTCTTCTCCTTGACTATTTGTGCAAAGTGCTCATTTTTTATCTACAATGCTTTTTCTCTGAGTTTCCAGCACCAAAGCCCATAGTCTAGAGCAGGGGTCCTCAAACTTTTAAAACAGGGGGCCAGTTCGCTGTCCCTCAGACCGTTGGAGGGCCGGACTATAAAAAAAACCCTATGAACAAATCCTGCAGCGGCTCGGCTTTCTTCAGGTCCGACGGGGCCGGATGCCCAGGGCCACCTGAGCAGCCATGATCCCCCTCCCCACCCAGACAGCCTCCTTCCTCCGCCTCGCCCAATCGACTCCCCCGCCTGGCCGGCCAGCCGGCACAAGGCCTCACCGCCTGCTGCCTCCTCTTCCTCCTCTGGGCGTTCACTCCCCAGCTCAGGCGGCGGCCCCCTGACTGCAACGGTGGCTCATTCCTCTGTGGCCACCGGGCCGATGAAGCGGGCGGGTGGAGAGGGGCACGGAAAGTGAGCTGGGACGGCCGCGCGCAGGGCCCGGCCCCACTCTTTTGCCTGCCTCTCTCACTGAGTTGCAGCCGGCAAAGAAAGGGAGGAGAGGAAAGGGGAGGGGAGGGGGGCAGAACGGGGCTCTCCCGGGGTGGGAGAGGAACGAAAGGGAGAGAGCGAAAGGGGAGATCTGCTTCTACCCAGCGGGCCGGATAAATGTTTTCCGGGGGCTGCATTTGGCTCGCGGGCCGTAGTTTGGGGACCCCTGGTCTAGAGAGAGAGATAGCGCTAGTCTGTGCTCCTTGTTATCTAGATCAAGAGCATCCAACCTTGACTGCTTTTGGAATGTTGAGGACAGGTAGAGTGCATCATTACAGAATGGTTGCTATGGGGATTAAGACCAATCATAAAATGTTGAGAGATTCCAAGCCATATATTGTCATATGATGGGGAGATAACTTTTTCATAAAAGGGTATTTCCTGTAGATTCACAGGTAATGTCTCTTGAACTATTCTAAAGCACCTCCTGTTCCTCTTAGAGTGAGGAAAATCAGAATGGGTTCTTCACTTTGAGGAAGAAAGAAATGAGCAACAAGAAACTGGGATGGATGCCACACTGGGCATCATTAATAAGAACATAAGAACATAAGAACAAGCCAGCTGGATCAGACCAAAGTCCATCTAGTCCAGCTCTCTGCTACTCGCAGTGGCCCACCAGGTGCCTTGGGGAGCTCACATGTAGGATGTGAACGCAATGGCCTTCTGCGGCTGTTGCTCCCGATCACCTGGTCTGTTAAGGCATTTGCAATCTCAGATCAAAGAGGATCAAGATTGGTAGCCATAAATCGACTTCTCCTCCATAAATCTGTCCAAGCCCCTTTTAAAGCTATAAAGGTTTGTGGCCATCACCACCTCCTGTGGCAGCATATTCCAAACACCAATCACACGTTGCGTGAAGAAGTGTTTCCTTTTATTAGTCCTAATTCTTCCCCCCAGCATTTTCAATGAATGCCCCCTGGTTCTAGTATTGTGAGAAAGAGAGAAAAATGTCTCTCTGTCAACATTTTCTACCCCATGCATAATTTTGTAGACTTCAATCATATCCCCCCTCAGCCGCCTCCTCTCCAAACTAAAGAGTCCCAAACGCTGCAGCCTCTCCTCATAGGGAAGGTGCTCCAGTCCCTCAATCATCCTTGTTGCCCTTCTCTGCACTTTTTCTATCTCCTCAATATCCTTTTTGAGATGCGGCGACCAGAACTGGACACAGTACTCCAAGTGCGGTCGCACCACTGCTTTATATAAGGGCATGACAATCTTTGCAGTTTTATTATCAATTCCTTTTCTAATGATCCCCAGCATAGAGTTTGCCTTTTTCACAGCTGCCATGCATTGAGTTGACATTCCCATGGAACTATCAACTAAGACGCCTAAATCCCTTTCCTGGTCTGGTGACTCACTGATAGTAATTCTGAACCCTGTAGTGTGCATAAGTGTAGTTTTGGATTTCTTGCCTCCCTATGTGCATCACTTCACGCAGCATTTTGCATATAATAAACTGTATTTCAAGGTATTTCCTTCTACAGCCCCACTCATTCCACCTCTATCTAAGGTCCGCTTGGGAGCTCTTTGCAATCCTTTTGTAGGTCTTTCCCTACCAATTTACATATAATTTGGTATCATCTGCAAACTTGGCCACCACGCTACCCCTCTCTACTTGCAGGTCATTTATGAATAGGTTAAAGAGCACTGGTCCCAAAACGGATCCATGGGGGGACTACTCCCGAAATCTCCACATTGTGAGAACTTCCTCATTTACACTCCTCCACTCTTTGTTTCCCATGTTTCTAAACCAGTTTTTAATCCATAGGAGGGATTCCCCTCTTATTCCTTCATTTGGTTGAGTTTTCTCAACAGTCTCTGGCAGGAGGAACTTTGTCAAAAGCCTTTTGGAAATCCAAGTAGACAATGTCCACCGGTTCACCCCTGTCCACATGTCTGTTTCATACACCCCTCAAAGAACTCTAGTAAGCTCTGTAAGACAGGATTTGCTCTCTGCAAAAGCTGCTACGCTGACTCTTTCTCAGCAGGTCTTGTTTTTTCTACATGTTTTATAATTTTATCTTTTAATGATAGATTCTACTAATTTACCAGGAACAGATGTCAAACTGACTGGCCTGTAATTTCCCGGGTCCCCCCCTAGATCCTTTCTTAAAGATTGGTGTGACATTGGCCATCTTCCAGTCTTCAGGGATGGAGCCTGATTGTGGGATAAGTTGCATATTAAAGTGAGAAGATCAGCAATTTCACGCTTGAGCTCTTTAAGAACTCTTGGGTGAATGCAATCTGGGCCAGGGGATTTGGTAACATTTAGTTTATCAATGGCTGCCAGAACTTCTTCCTTGTCTACCACTATCTTCGCTAGTTCCTCGGATTCGCCTCCTAAGAAGCTTGGTTCAGGTGCAGGAATGTTCCTCACCTCCTCTTGGGTGAAGACAGATGCAAAGAATTCATTCAGCTTCTCTGCAATCTCCCTGCCATCTTTTAGCACACCCTTTGTTCCTTCTTTGTCATCTAACTGGCTCTACCAGCTGGCTTCCTGCTTTTGATGTACTTGAAGAACTGTTTGTTGCTGGTCTTGATGTTCATAGCCATGCGTTCCTCATAATCCTTTTTTGCCTCCCTTACAGCTAACTTGCTTCTCTTTTGCCACCATTTGTGTTCCCTCTCATATTCTTCATCAATCTACATACAGGTGTCCTGAATGGGGTTCATTTAGTGCTATGATTTAGCCACTGTCCTAAGAACCAACCTGGCTATGTCAGTGTGGATTGGTGGAGTGGAGGGCTTTGTTTTTCACTCTCACTGAATAGAATAGGAACATTTATACTTAGCACTAGACAGGACAGAAGCTGACAGGCCCTTCTGGCTGCATCATGAGCTTGGGCAGTTCAGGAACTCTTTCTCCTTGGTGGTAGCAGGCCATCTGGTTGGGTTGTTCACTACTCCACTGTGAGTAGGCAGGAAAAGGCTCTTTGGTGACTTCCTGTCAGGTGCCTGTGGTGATGCTGCCCCAGTATCTTCCTACCTCGGTCAGAGTAGGCAGCACCATCGACAGGCTCCTGGCTGGATTTCAGCAATTCCCTTTTCTACTCTTCCCTTTGTGTTGTTTTGGACTCCCTGGTGTGGTGTGTGAGTGTTCACCCCCCGTCTCGTGTCTTTGTCGGCATTCCTTCCTCCCCTTTCGTTCCCGCCAAAAGCGCTGAGAGGAGGAGGAGCCATGGCTACAGTGCCATTTTCTCAGCAGCGGAAGTCTTTTTACTGCTCCACGGTAGAGAATACCAGGTCCAGATCATCGGCACGGATCAGCTACTCTCACACGTGCAGCCGCTGGGCTGAGATGGGAGAGTTTCATTCAGAGCTGCGCAACAGCTGCGGGGCTGGGCGGCGGGTTCCTTCACACTCCCCAGGCCCGCGTGTGGGAAGACGTGCGCGCTCTGAGGGCCCTTCGTCACACCGACGGGGAGGTTCGGGCCGCATCGGCCGTGATCATACGCGCCAGATGGAAGGTCACAACGAGGGTCCGGAGGGCTCACAGGGCAACACCCTGCCATTGCCGTCTGCGCTGCCTGAGACGTCTCTCGCCATCACTTTGGCTCCGGTCGAGACCTTTGTAGGGGCTGAGGAGACCCTGCCTCAGGTCAGTCAGGCGGGCGCCATGGCGGGGGAGGCTGCTCCCGGGACTGTGCTCCCTTCAGACTGGAGCGCATTTTCGCTTCAGCAATTGGTGTCCCTACTCCAGAACTCCATTGATCAGGCAGTTAACAGACAGCTACAGGCTCGCGCCTCCCCCCCCCCCACACACAGAGAAAGATCCGTCTCTAGATCACGCTCCAGGTCTCGGAGGAGAGATAGCCCTAGGCTAGCGCTCACTTATGATTCGGATGGGAGCGCCCTGAGCGAGGGGGAGGTGGACTTGGAGTCAGACCTCTTTTCTGAGAGAGAGACACAGGCAGTAGAACAGGCTGATCAGAGTCACAGATTAGTCAAAGTGGAACAGCTTCCCACTCTCCTAGCCAAAACTGTTGCAGCCTTGGAATTAAGGGACTCTGAGGAAGCAGTAGACCCCAATGCCCCAGCTACTTCTAAGCACATCAAGGGCTGTCCTAAGGGGATTTCTTCTATCTTTCCCGCGGAAGATGAAGCCACCCAGTTCTTTCCCTTACCAGAGTCCTTTGTCCGCAAGTTCAGAGTGAGCCGCACCTGCTTCCAACACGGGCTTTCCCCCAGTTTACAAGAAACTTTACCTAGCCCCTGATTACTTCCTTAGGATGGTCAGGACCCCCCTTGTTGACGGCCCTCTATCCTCCCTTCATTCCGGTGGTCTAGTCTCATGGGACGGAGAGGGTAATGTCAAAGACCCCATTGACCGCAAGGCGGAGCACAATCTCTGCAAGGTGCATGAGGGTGCCGCCATGGCAGCAAAAATTCTTGCCCCTTCAGCCACTGTTTCCAGAGCCATCATCATTTGGCTTCAGCGCCTTCTCAGCATCATCCCACCCGAATGTCAGGGAATAAGGGAGGGAGTTGAGAGGGTGATTATGGCAACCTCCTTTGTAGCCAATGCCACACTCGATTCCTTATTAGTCGCCTCCCGCATCATGGCTTTGGCTTTTGTGTAACGTAGACTGCTTTGGTTAAAACCGTGGCAGGCGGACACCCTATCCAAAACGGTTGTGGCCAGTTTTGATTTTGAAGGAGGGACCCTCTTTTAGTCTGAATTAGATAAGATCCTTGTAGAAACTCTCTGTGCAATATTTAAATCACAGGCTTTGTTGGACCATCATTTAATTACAAAGTCATAACTTAAAACATTATCTGCAACATGATGCTGTGATTAGATAATCCTGATCCCCCTGGCAACTGTATTTGAAGCCATAGTCCTTTGAAACCAAGTACCTTCACATTGTGCCATTGTGGGGTTTAGTTTCTATCAAGGTATATTGGATTTAAATAAACTTGGTATAATTTGTGATTTAAATCACTTGCCAGGATCTATTTTATCATATGTTTCTTACATACATTCTCATGATGTTCACTTTAAGTAACCAAGCCTTTCATTTCATTGTTGTACTGTTAGCATTTTGCACACATACTTCTCTCACTCACAGCTAGAATACCTTCATTAAACTAGTTCCAAACTGTGACTGGAATATGGTGCTTAAATGCTTTCACTTTTGTTTCTATAACCTGACCCTTTCCTTCTCATTGTCTGGATCTATTCTAACACTATCTATTCATTAAACTTCTTGAAATTTTGGTCTTTTGGAGATAGAAAAGGGATTGACTTTGTGTACTCTAATGTGCAGAGACAGTAGGATTAAGGGTTTGTTTATTTTTCTGTATACTTTTGGTTTATTTCAAAACGTTTTTGCAGTTATAAACATTTATCTTTGGAATGCAGACTCCCACTGATTAACCTAAATAACTTGTACCTCATATCATTGGTCCCAAGTCCATGAGCTAGTGTTGGGGATTGTATCTAGGTGATCGAGATGCATTCCTACCTACCGTAACTGTAACTGCTTAACACTACAAATCAATGCTGCTAAAAGATATATGTAACCAGCCTGCTATATGTTACCACTGACATTTGGGACATACTTTTTTAAAATCTTTACTTTATGGCTTCACATGCTTTGTAGATAACTAGGCTTTCCCCTGACACCCTGATCCCATGGGAACCGGATTCACATCTGTTATCTCGTGGGGGCTAGAAGCCAGGTGGCTTTCTCTTACTATCTGCCAGTGACCTTGGGGTGCCTCAGTTCCGGGGCTGTTTTTCTTCCTGACTTGGGAATTCAGGAGGGGGGATCTGTAGGGAATAGAGGGGACAGCAAAAGTCAGGTTTGTCAGAACTGGTTTTGCCAAGCTTTGGTGCTCTGATGCTTATCAATAAATTCTGCTTGATCAGAGTCTGTTTATTGGCTTAAAGTTTGAGACTTAACAGCTAGTGAAATTCTTTTTCAAAACTCTGCTTAAATTTAAATATATAATCTCATTATATATAATTTCATGCTACAAAATTAGAATTTATAACATATTCTGTGATGAGGTGTCTGTGTAACTGAAGTAGATCTTGTTCCTAATGTTTTGCCCGCATCTATGGCTGGCATCTTCAGAGGTGTATTACAGAGAGAAGTGTGTTATACACACAGCTCAGAAAGCCCACAACAATCATTTGAGTCTGGCCATGAAAGCCTTCAACAATACATATCTTTTAGATAGTTTTTCTTAAATATGTTTAATAAAAGGATTTTTTTCATAAAAATCATCACTCTGGCTGTAGATATGATTAATAATACTCAGGGTTCATTGAGAAACTTTACATGAGTAAGCAGTGGAATAGTATCATAGTACAATTTGTCAGGGTTTTAACAGGGTTGTTCTGGTGCAGTCAGAGCATTTGTCTGGCTCATTGTGTGAGGTAGTATTGCTTTGCTTCTGCTGTCATTAATTGCCTGCCATAGTGACTTGTTTTTTTTTCCAATTGCCTTGTAACTAATTCCTGGAAGCTGTATTGGAGAGAAAAACATGACACTCTTTAGAAGCCGGAATCTGCACTGTATTTTTCATTTGAAGAATTATGTTATTGAAGCGACCACAGAAGTGTAACACCCTACCATACCCCTTTTATGAAATGTACTGATAATATAGCTTCCAATTTCCTGCTCTCCAGAACCAGATAATATTCATATGAAATCTTCAGATATAAAATTTTTCAAACATTGTGATATATGCCTCAAGGGCTTCTTCTTCTGTAATATGCTGAATGCTTCTGTGGGGGCAAACTCATTACTCAGAGAAGTGATATTTCCCTCAACCTGATGGTATGAAAATGCATTTAAGTAGAGGACAGAAAGATGTCTAGTACCAGTTTCTCCCCTTTGCTGTAGTGAAAGAGATTGCCCTAATGTGAAACTATTTCCACTGTCAGATTAAGTATGCTGAATAATTTAGTTTGGTATAAAAACTAGTGATCTTATTGATAAGGGCTCTTTAGTTCTCATTAAGTCTCTGATTAACCTTGTCCTATCCTTGGACAAATGAGCAGACAAAAGAAATGTTTTTTTCTGAAGATGGCATGGATGAGGGAGCATTTAGTAATGCAAATCTTTTAATGCAATTGATCCCTTATTATCTGGGCACCCTGGGGCTTGACATTTGATTGGAGCAAAGGGTTACATTATATAATTAGGAGTAGGTAAAGTACAACATTTCTGGAATATAGAAGGGCCAATTGCAGTATTTTAACATAGGTAAATATAAAGACTGGTGGCAGCGTGCCACAAAGAAAGGAAATGGCATCCTCTCTTAATCTATTTTGCTGGATACTCTGGTGATCAGAAAAAAAAGTCTCTGTTGTAAAAAAAGAAGGGGAAAGAGATAGTTAATGAGAAGATGGGAGGTGAGGGGATATTTAAAATGCTGTAAATTGAATTAGCATTTCTAGTGTACTTGTACGCCACCCTGAGCCCTTCAGGGAGGGCGGGTTATAAATATAATAAATAAAATAAAATAAAAATAAATACTTGAATTATATTTGCATATTCTGGTTACTTAGGAGAGCAGAAAGGTGCACTTCAATACCTCCTTTTTTACCTGGCTTGATTCAAGTTACTGACTATCATGTATAAAGACCTTCATGGCTTTGGATGCTCTTATCTGCAGGACTGCCTATCCCTATTCCTTGCCACAACTGCTTCACTTATCTGAGCAGGGACTTCACATGTACCTCACTACAAATATATGAGATCAACTGTCCATAAATGTGTGTTTTCTGTTGTGGCCCCACCTTGTGGAATTACCTGCCTGAGAAGATCAAGAAGGCTCCCATACTTCCAGTTTTCTGCAAGCTACATAAAACAGAATTGTTTAGGAGGGCATTTTTATAAAGGCACATTACAATACAATGGTTTAAGAAAATGATTTAATAAGGCAACATGACTGAGAGCTACAGTACACTCCCAGTCTGGCCACAGGATGGATGCCCTGCAGGATTTGCTGGCCAGGCCTAACCAGGCAAGAAGTGTGTGTGTTGGGGGGGGGTGGGGCAATTTTCTGATCATGGTGGGATTAACAACCAGTTCAGCAGAACCGGCGCGAACCGGCTGAATCCCACCTCTGGATATGTGCCATGGTTTCAGTTCTGTGATTTTTAAAGACCCTGGCAAATACTCTCATGGCCTCCACGAGTCTTGGGATACTTTAGGAAAATCACAGGAGTCTATTTTAATACATTAATTCATAATGCATATTAATACAGGGACAGAGCCTTGTTTGCCTTTTACATATTTGGCAATGGATTTTGATGTGAAACTCAAATATAGTTAACTCATGTGATTTGAATAGGCCCTCTTATTTTGATGGACTCACTGATATTTTCTGGTATTTAGCTTGCATTAATATTTATACAATAAGTATATAGCACAATATCTTAACATTTGTGAATATTATTTTAATATTATTGAGGATTTAAAATTAATATTATATTCATCGTATCTAATATATACTTTAACTAGTTTTACTCTAGAGCCTCCATATATGAAACAAGACAATCGTACTATTTCTGTTTCTCAGTCCTTGATTTTTCCATAGCAGACCCATGAACAAGGCTACACAATGAGCCACAGTAGGTAGATGGGTGTAAAACTTTATAACTATGTAAATATAGGAACATGGTACCAATTTAGTTCACTGGTGTAGTCACCAAAAAATCCTGTATAATTTTATCCAGAGACCATTGTTATCTGATAAATCTTTAGTGTGAGCAATACAAACTTATGCTATAAATTCTTTTAAAAATACTTCTGCCCCTTCTTATTTGTCTGTTTACTTTTATTTCAGCTGTCGGACAAGTAATAGAAAAAGTTTGATTGTGACTTCTAGCACATCTCCAACACTTCCACGACCACATTCTCCACTTCATGGGCATTCAGGTAAAATGGTATTTGTAGTCTGTTTGCAAATAATTGTTTGTCAGAACTGCTGTTGTTTTCATTATACTGGGCATCTGCTTTTAAAATGTATTCACATGCATATCTCATGAATCTGTACAAGATCCATTTTTGAGCCAGTTTCTTCATACTATTTTGTTCCCCCCATCAATAATGTGAGGAGAGGGTCCTCTGCTTTCTTCTCCAGTCCCACCATAAAGGAATAGGGGAAGAGATGTCTACCACCTGCACCTACTTTTACATGTTTTATAAAATGAAGTTGAAAAGTTGAAAAAAAGTTCATGGGAAGGATCTTCTGGACCAGGATGCCTGTGGTGTTTTCCAAATACTGTTGGTAGGGATTTATGTTTACTCACATTTTCTTGTATGTATTCTTTGCATAATTGATAGAAGTTGTTATTAAATGTTCATTCATGTTTCATACAAGCGAAATAAAACACAATGGGGGGGGGGCATCAAGTCTAGTGTGTAAAATTACTTAATCTGTCTACATTTGTTGTATAATTGTAGAATATTATTTATTTAAACAAATATATGCTGGATCTCTTTTCCCTCTTGGGTCCTGAGACACTCAGGATATAGGCAGACGTATACATATTTTTAATAAATAATAAATATATATACAGGTGCAAAATCTGTTTTACGTACCAATTATTTGCTTTGATTCCTTTACTGAAGTATCACTGTTTGTTTGGTTGCTAATAGACACAGCAACAGTTTTTTCTATTATTAAAAGGAAGCTATGGCATTTGTTAAGTAAAGATAAAATACAATCAAGAGAGAAATGTGAATTGCTTTTAGGTAGCAAATTATTTGGGACTATTCCAAGAAGCTCCAGATATCTTGGGGTCAGCATGGTGTAGTAGTTAAGAGCAGTGGACTATAATCTGGTGAAACAGGTTTGTTTCCTCACGCTACACATGAAGCCTGCTGGATGTCCTTTGGTTAGTCATAGTTCTCTCAGAACTCTGTCAGCCCCACCTACTTCACATGGTATCTGTTCTGGGGAGAGGAAGGGAAGGGTTTGTAAGCCGCTTTGAGACTCCTTATGGTTGAGAAAAGTAGAGTATAAATCCAAACTGTTCTTCTTGAACATGTGGTCTGTAACACAACCTCAGGTGAATCAGGGCAGTACTGCTGCTACCACCATTACTTTTCTGTTTTGTGCTCACCAGTTCTCTTTCTCTTACATACACCAATTGCTAGCAGATTAGAAGAAGGGCAGATGGAAGGAGAGCTGCATTAGGAGTAAGCACGTTAAACTGTGAGGCTTACTTTCAAACACATGTGCAAAGGATCCAGCAGCTGGCTGCAAGTTGCTTTATCTTAAACATGGGACTTTGAGTTGCATGTTCATGCATCATTTCTTGATTGAATGTCTCATTTAGCACACAGCATGCAGTGACAGTGAACGGATTGTGCTCTTGCTTGTCTACTCCAGAATTGTTATCCAACCACTAATAGTCCCACAGTGGGACAGAGCAGCTGTCAGCAGCAAGTCTGTCACTTGGACAGGGTCCCAGTTGACGAAAGAGAGTATGTATATAAAAGAGACCTATGCAGGCCATCTAGTTGATCTACCTGCTATGCACAGGCTATTCGATGCTTGAGGATCCCTGACAAATAACTATACAGCCTCTACTTAAATACCTCCAGAGAGAAAAAGTTCCCCTCCCCCAATCTGGTTCTGTTATAATCATCTCTCTTACCATGCAGAAGCTCCTCCTATCATTTAATTCCCATTGTCTAGTCTTGTCCTCTCTAATGAGTATCGGCACATCTGTTGTTAGATTCTCCTCTAATTAGTAGCTTATGCTATGACGCCATGGAACAGAAGATTACATGTCAACTGCTTCTCAAATGATGTTGACAGCAGTTCAAATTTGAGATCTCTGTGAAGGTTGATACAGAAATCACCCATGTAATTCATTTTCTGAACATAAAAGGATGCCTCAGTATCAGCAGTTACTAATTTGTGTTCTAACATAATGAGAGATGTGTTGGTTCTTAATATTTACAAAGATTTGAGTGGACTAGGAGCTTTCACCATGTATCAATAAAGAATGTCTGCAGTGGAGAGATAAATTATGCTGAATTTGTTAGTCTTTTAAGAAATTCCCCCAATTAGGCAAGTGTGTGTAAGACACAGAAAAAATGGGGGACATCTCTGCTATACTTTATAAAATTGTCAAACAGGATGGTTCTTTTTCTGGAATTGGTGACCCAGACAGCCCCACTAATCTATTCTAAACCCTGGTGGTGTTTCCATCCTGCTGGGAAACTCCAGATGGTATAATAACTCTGCCAAGATATATGAATAGAATTTAAACACACTCTGCAAGCAGAGAATATTGTTGGCTTTCAATATCCTTAGTGAAATGCTACAATTCATTTTGTTCAAAATGTTCTTATTGCTAGTTAACAGTGTATCCCATTTATGCTCTTTAGACAGCAAAACTGAGAGAATGTTCAAAAGAAATTGGTAGCAATTCAGCTAGAGTGAACCACCTGCTCCTCTGATTTAAGAGCCTCTCATCTTATATGGCTGATATCCAAGCAGAGAAAATCCAAGCAAAGACTCCAAGGACCACAGCAGAGGGGCAGGGGCTTGGGCAGCCCCAGGGGGCACTTTATTTATTTTTATTATATTTCTACCTTGCCCATCCCAGCCGAAATTGGGCTCAGGGCAGCTTACAAGAGTTAAAACATAAAACATTAAAATCCAATATTAAATAAGTTAATTAAAAATTGCATATACTTATACATCTCAAGAAGGCTATTTACAGAGGGATCCTTGACCCCAAACCCAAGAAACTACACCACCCCACAATCCAATGTAATCCTTCTATTATAAACTTTATCCAGGCAGGGATGGTGGGAGGGGAGGTTTGCACAATAGAAATGCCACTTGGAAATATGGAGAACCCTAATAAGTTGGAAAGGTTGGATAACATGTTGAAGGCTTTCACAGCCGGATTCAACTGGTTGTTGTGGGTTTTACAGGCTGTGTGGCTGTGGTCTGGTAGATATTGTCCCTTATGTTTCGCCTGCATCTGTGGCTGGCATCTTCAGAGGTACACAGCCACACAGCCCGGAAAGCCCACAACAACCAGATGGATGACATATTTTAAATAAATAAATTCACTGAAATCCATGTTTTCCATAGAATAAGTGATATGTGGATTGAGATTCATAGGATTTGGAGGATTCATAGGTTACTTCTTTTGACATCCCTCTGTGTGAATATATACATACATACATATGTATATATACATACATACATATATGAAATATATGAATTATCCATCCATCCATCCATCCATCCATCCATCCATCCACCCATCCACCCATCCACCCATCCATCCATCCATCCATCCATCCATCCATCCATCCATCCATCCATCCATCCATCCATCCATCCATCCATCCATCCATCCATCCATCCATCCATCCATCCATCCATCCATCCATCCATCCATGCATGCAAAATTATTATTTCATTTTCCTATCCCGTCCAACCCCCGAAAGTGTGTGGAGAAATTGTCTTGTTTTAGCTTTCTCCCTGTTTGTTTGTAGCTGCTTTAATTAAGGTCACACCCCAGCTGTGAGATATTTCCTTAACGGTTAAAACTTCGACAATCCCTTTCAAGTATTTGCACCTGATAGCAATAATGACTTTGCACCAAACTGTCTGTGGCCGTTTCCGCATGACGACGATGGGGGTTGGGTCGGCGTATTCCATGCCGACACAACCCCCCTGGGACCGTTCGCACGAACAGTCCCAGAAACAGCCGGGATGACGGCGCCGCGGAGCGCTGTTGCCCGGCTGACCTGGTGTGTCTCTGACCGTCCGGCACGTCGCCGAGGCCTGGAGACACGCCCCCCGGTCCTGCCTGACTGCTCCGGCATCGCAGGGCAGGGGGGCGTGTCCCCAGGCCTCGGCGACGCGCCGGACGGCCAGAGACAAGGTAAGTGAAGGGTGGAAGGGGGGGAAGGGCGCCTTGGAGCCGCTGTGTCGTTGCGCAAGACGTGGCAGTGCTCTAAGCCTGCCGCCGCCCCAAAACCTCGCCTCCTGCTGGGTTTAGGTCGGAAAACGGCGGCTTAGAAGCAGCTGCACCCCCTGTGCGAATGGCTCCCTGGGGACGGCGTTTTTGCCGTCCCCAGGGCGCCATAATCCGCCCGTGCGGAAAGGGCCTTTGTTAATTGGTGTTAGAGTGTGATTGGTCTGCTTATGCCACCTGACCAGTAGTTTCTTTATAACTGTCCTTCAATATTCAAACGAACACTCTTCAACTCTCAACTTACCTTAACCTTTTTTCCTGCCTGCTATCTTAGACGTTTCAATGCTGTTAGGCTCTGCCAGCCAGTGCTTATCTGTATATGGTCTGTGGAATCATTTGGTCTGGCCCGTCGTTGCCCATTCCTCCCATGCCCGGAAATAAGCGCATTAAGAAGATAATGAGGAGGAGGAGGAGGAGGAGGAGGAGGAAGGGGGTGGGGCTTACATATTTCTCAGTCCCAACCCGCTGCCATCTTGTTTCAGCGCGACTTCACACTTGCTCCATCCGTCACATCCCCTTCCCCCTCAGAAATGCGCATCAGCTGGAGCTGGCATCGCAAGACCTTCTCCGGGGGCTGAGGCCACCAAAGCGCGGCAGGAGCCATGGATGCTAATTCTGCTGAACGAAGGCACAACGAGGGAGGGGGTCATGAGGAGAAGTGGCACTTTGGCTCTTCCATTCCCCTCCCTCCTTCTATTACTGCCATTCACTCTCTCTGGCTTGCCGTTGGTTAGAATTGGGTCTCACCAAGTGTTTTAATTGGTGGGTAATGGGGAATGCAGATCAGCGATGCTTTTGGCCAGTGATTGGGTGAACATCAGCAGCAGACCATGGAGAGGATAGAATGGAGCTGAAATGAATTACTGAGAAGCGGAGGGGGCGTGGCCTTTGGATAATTTTGTATGGCCCATGAATTATGTTATAAATATTGAAATGGCCCTTGGCAGAAAAATGGTTCACCACCACTGCTTTAGATGATTCAGCCTCTGGTTTGATCAGGGGAGAGGATGGTGTGGAGGAGCTTTCTTTCCTGTTTTGCTTCTGTTTCATTTAAAAAAATCCACTCCTGAGTTGCTTTTATCCCCCTTGGAAAAATGTGGAGTATAAGTTTTTCCCCAGCGCAGTAAAAGCAGCAAGAAAATGGTATGGAAGGCAAGGGATAAAATTTGCCCCTCTTTTCATGCTACCAAACAATCCTGGAAGTTAGTTTGCTAAAATAAACATTGTGGGGAAGGGCAAGAGGGGGGAATGTAAGATTGAATCCTGACCTTTGCCATAGCAGCTTTTGATGGACTCCCACATTTTCTTTAATCAGGGAAACCACACTCTGACCAGGCTCTTGAGGTTTTTCCCGCCTTTTCTCTTCAGGAACTGAGGCGGTATTCTGGCTAATGGATATCAACATTGGGTTATATCAGGTTTGGTACATTTCCTTCAGGATCTTCACTGAGCCCTCTATTTTAGATAGAAAATCCTAAAATAAACATAAAACACTCTCTTGAAGAAAATAAAAGCAAAACCTAATACTGCAGATTCACTTTTGGGATTCTTCTTAATAAATAATCTAACCAGTTTGTGTATTATTTGCTTAAACTAGAATCATACACTGACTGCCTCTACTTTCCTTAGAGTTATGTTTTGTCACAGCAAAGGCAGATAGTTCTTTACTTCAGGAATGTCAAACTCCAAAAACCTTTCACATGGTTCTCTACAAGGAAATATCCTACCTCTCGCAGTGTCATGATATTTTTTACCCAATCAAAGTGCAGGCTTGCCTCAACAAATCAGGTGGTTTCCTAAGCCTTTTTGCCTCTCTCTGATTGTAAACAATAATGGCTCCTGACAGACCTATATTTATTAAAATACATTGTTTCCATACTGAGTGCATAGCTCCTTAAATCCTGAAACAAACTTCAGATATAAAGAAAAGTGAGTTTCATGTGAGGATGGAAGTCTGCACAGTAGATTCCTCCTCCCCACCCCTGAAGTGTATTAAATGTATACTGTATTGTTCGTATCATGGGTAAATTCTTTATTTTAAAGAAGAACTTAATTGCCTTTCATCATTTCTTTGCAAATTCATTGATCCCTGTTTCTGACATGTACGTTTTGTGCATTATTTAAACATTCATATTTTTTGTCATCAGATCAGACTAAAGGCAACCCTGTAAGGTTTTCAAGGCAAGAGACCTTCAGAAGTGGTTTGCCATGGTCTGCCTTCCATCCAAATATTTACCTGGGTCGACCCTGCTTAGCTTCTGAGATCTGATGAGATCAGGCTAGCCTGGGCTATCCAGGTCAGGGCAAACATTCATTACTGTCTTTGATTCTGAGGTGCTGTACTACAATGATTAAATTTTCCTTTTCTTCCCTGTATTTAGTAATCAACTCTGACAAGTACAGTAGGACTACTAACATTTTATTTTAAGCCAAGAAATGTCTCACCTAGGATCTAATTAAAGTTCCAGTCTGAGAAGAAATGTCCCACACAAACTCTGAAAAGCTGTTATAGAATCAGAGCTTGGTCTCTACCACATTATATGCTCAGCTACAATGTTTTACACCTCCAATGTGTTTGATTTCAAAGCCTGTGGAAACATCTTGCAATCTCAATTTCAGTCAGTCAATCAAACCTTTATTGGCATGACAAAAATAAACTAGACATGAATATCAAAAGAACTACAACCAGAAGGAAAAATATAGTCCAGTATTCCCATTCATTTCGGAGCGAATCTTAACAACATTGGCCTCGATGCGGGCCAGGGCTTTTTCGGCCTTGGCCCCTACTTGGTAGAACAGCCTCCCAAAGGAGATCAAGATACTGTGGGATCTTATGGAGTTCTGCAGGGCATTAAAAATGGAGATGTTTCACCAAGTATTTCGCTGAAGCTTGACTTAATGTTACCATCTGTTCCCTATGGTTGTGTACCACATCTCTGCAAGTGGACTGCTCCAGAGTTGTTGTTCTACATTCATGAATTTCAATTAGACTCTAATTTTAATTGAATTTTAATTGAATTTATCTAAACTTTTGTTAGTGAAATTAGTTACTATATTTGATTTTAAATATATGGGTTTCTCGCCTTTAAGTCAGTTCTATTGTATTATTTATTCCTATTGTAAATTGCCCCGAGCCAGTTTGGGAGTGGCAATTAAAATTTTTGATAAATAAACTAAAATAAATAAAACATGATATAGGAATTTAGCTACTGATTCTGTTATAGCAGCAATGTTATTCAGTAGAAAAATTATTTGCTGTTGGTAAGAAAGACCCTTTTGTCCCACAACGGGGACAATAACTTTGTCCTAATTGCATTATAAAAAGGGCAATAAAGTAATATATGACTAACAAAACCTACAGATTTAAGATTGCATGCACATAATCTTTGTTGATAAGGAATTTTTAGATGTTTCCCCACTGTTATTGCTGAAGGTAACACATGACACTTATTAAGTGAAATGGATCATTGAAGGCTAGGTAAAGTGAGATGGTAAAAGTACTTAGTACCTCTTTCTATGTGGAGTGGAATACCCAGAAAGAGGGGAGAACAAGATCTAGCAGCTTTCTCTATTAGATGTTGATGTTTCTGGCCAAATAACCTCCTTTTTAAAGTTTGAAAAATCTCCGCTGAAAGTATGGCCAAAGTGTCCAAAGAGAAACCCAGTGTGGAGATTTTATGTACCATAAGCTCCCACCAATCAGAAGATTTCAGATTGGCTAGGGATTTATAAATCAAGCTCGTATCCTCAGAACTGAAACAGAGCCAGACCTTAAAAGTTGCAAGCCATGCTCTTGTTTTTAGGAGATGTTGACTGGTTTCCAAGTAGAGAACTGCATGGGGCATGGAATGAAATAAACCTAATATCTTATGCAGGAAGCAAGGCAATCTCAGTTTTAAACATGTATATTCCTAGTACAGTACAATCAGCTCTTCTTGGACAATGTAAATAGGGTTCTGGGGGCTGTAAAACCCACCATGTGCCTCTTAGATCCGTGCTCATCCTGGCTGGTGATGGCTGGTGGGAATGCAATGCGAGCCCCTCTTAGGGAATATCAGTCTTTCTATGAGTTTAGGGATTTTCCCTGAGGAGCTGAAAGAAGCCATGGGGACACTGTTCTTGAAAAAAACCAGCATGGATTCTCGAGACCCTGTACATGTCAGTTACTCCCCCCCCCCTCCCAGTATCAAATCTTTCATTCCTTAGTAAGGTAATTGAGAAAGCAGTCATGGAGCAGCAGGGTTCTTGGATAAGACCATGACCTTAGATCCCATCCAGTCCAACTTCCGTGCTGGCCATGAGGTGGAAATGGCTCTGACTGCCCTGATAGATGACCTCTGAAGATACCTGGACTGAAGCAGGTCAGCATAGCTGATTCTACTGGATCCATCAGCAGCGTTTGACCTAGTCCAGTGGTGGCGAACCTATGGCACTCCAGATGTTCATGAACTACAATTCCCATCATCCCCTCCCAGCATGGCCAATTGACCATGCTGGCAGGGGCTGATGGGAATTGTAGTCCATAAACATCTGGAGTGCCATAGGTTCGCCACCACGGACCTAGTCAATTATAACATCCTGGCTAAATGTTCAAGTGCTTGTACTTATGTACAAAGCCCTTAACCGTCTGGGGCCTGCATATGTTATGGACTGTCTCTCCCAGAGAGCCTTGAGATCGAGATGTTGTGATTTACAGGTGACCCTTACTCCCAGAGAAGTGCAGTTAACCTTAACCAGGACCAGGGCTTTTTCAGCCCTAGTCCCAGCCTGATGGAGGGTTGATCCACCAGGCTTATGGTTGAGGCAGCCGTGGTACCATCTAACTTGTCAAGACAAAACATAGAATAAAATAGCTATGGGATCTTAAGGAAATTACTAGTATGGGATTCCAGGTTATGTTTGACGAAATACAATTTTATTTCAGATATGTCCTTTAGCTTAAAGGTTTCAAGAAATAATTTATAATCTATAAAACAATCTGAGGTAGCAACTTCTGCCAAGGTGACTTTTACTTCACATCAATGCACTTTCTCAATCCTTACAATGTAATAGGATTCGGGTCTATTTCTAGTCTGTCAAGTGTTTCTATCTGTTTCTTTGGGCAGTTCTACACTTTGTATAACACTAGTCTGTTAACATCACCAAGCTTTTCTCGCTATATGTTTAGCATAAACAGTCTCTCTCTCTCTCATTTTGGCACTGAGTGACACTCACTCTCTGTTCAGCACAGACTCTTCACAGTCACTCTTCAGTGACAACCAATCACCTCACTCTCTCATTCCTGTTCACCACCCTACCCTCTACAACTCACCTCTCATTTTAAAGAAATACACACACAACATTTTAAAGCTACAAAGTTCCTCTGATGTTGACCAAAAATGAATACAAGTTAGCTAGTCACTAGCTCATGCAGTGGCATCATTAAACATGCTAACAGAAAATCCTGATTATAAATACTGCACATGTTGATATTTTTATCCTTTTTCAAACAGGTGGAAGTCCATTGGACAGTCCCAGAAATTTCTCCCCAAATGCGCCTTCTCACTTTTCCTTTGTTCCTGCCCGTAGGTATGTTTGCATATTTTTATTCTGATTAGTGTATGAATGCCACGATGAATCCTTCACATTTTTAATGTTTTAAGGTGATTTGGACTTGGAGTACATGACTGACTTAGTAATTCTGAAGGAATCTTGTGCCCATTGTTCAGAATTTATGACATTGTAAACAAACAAATGTACTTGATTTTGTCATAGACTGGCCCTCAAGAACCAACAGACAATCCAGACATAGTGATTCAGCGGGTGCAGTTGTTTAATGAATACACAAGGCTAGGAACAGAGACAGTGACCTGCAAACTGAAACACAACATTGCTGCCACAAGATAGCTCAGCTGCAACCTCTCTTTTATAGCCAGCCTTCCATTTCTTAGGGCAATAACCTCTTGCAGCTGGCTTACTTTAGTCTGGCTCCTGTAAGGACTTAGCATCTAAGTCAACTCACCCCATGACTGCTAACCTACTTCTGCTGTAACCTAGCATGCAGACTCCTCATGCGTTGCTCCTGGGGCGTAGGTGATGGGGCTGGCAGGGTCCCTTCTGGCTCATTGTGAAGAGCCTGAAGAGTCTCAGAGGTAGACCCTGATTGGGGAATCTCAGAGCTTGGACCTGGCTGTGGATGCCTGCCTGCCTGCTCTGCCTGAGCCTCTGGACCTGGTCCTACAGGGACCGTGGCTGGTCAGGCTCTGCATTTACAGGCGGTGCCTGGGGATCCGGAACCAAAACTGTCCCCTCCACTCCATCTGAGGCTTTCTCCCAAGGATCCCTACTTAGACCAGGCTGAGCCATAACAGATTTAGCCACCTGTTTGTGCTTGCTTATTTTTAAGCACGTAGATATTCGATTACTGTACCTTCGTCTGGAAGTATAAAACAAAAAAAATGCAGAAACTGAATTTTAAGTTTGCTCTCTCTTGTGCTCACATGGGGAATGGTGGTGGGCAGGGAAGATTAATATATTGATGACAGAGTTTGGACTGTTTTGGGGTACCCAAACACATTCATGTAGCCTGTCCAGAGCATAAGTACCGTAGGGGACTTGCTCCTGTGAGAGTTAATCAGCCACATCCACCAAACCAAAGAATGTAATAAGCTACTTTGCTCTCTTCTCAATGCTACATACCTAAAACTATTCTGTTCTGAAATGCAGATGTCAGGGTGTCTGCATGGTGCATCTGTTTGCCCTGGTCAAGAAAACATCCACTGTCTTGTTCACATTCTTTTCCTTGCATTCTCTATCCTTTTTGACAACTTTATGTTCTTCTACTCATGTTGCTTCAGTAGTGTGTACACTGCTGTAAGGCATATGGAATTATACAGTATTCCACAGTATTGGCAACAAAAACCCATGAAGGTTAACTATACATTGTTCAGGATGGTGCAAGAGATGCCTGAAGGAACTTATGCTTTCTGTGTTTGGTTTCATCAAGTAGATTTAATAAGAAGTTGGACTAGTGAATAGTTTACACTTGCCCTTAGTGACCAGTCAAAATGTTTATTTATATAATTGATTAGTGTATTATAGTATTTCAAAACTCTAACCATTTCATTGAGCCCCTGCTGTGCTGACATGTTTATGTAATCAACAGACAAAAAAATAAGTAGTGGTGTTTTACCAGAAACTTTAGCAGAAATTTTGTTTAGTTTTGTTTCCTTAGTTTAGCAGAAATTGAATTCTACAGTACCTCTGCTAATGAGAGTATTTTACTGTGAGTCATCCACAGTCTTGTGAGTCATGGATGGCCGCAGATGCTGGCTGGAACTACATGTTAATCAAATTTATTTCTTATTTTCAATCAGTTGTTCTCCAAGGTGGTTTATAGTAGATTAAAATGCAGGAAACCAGACTTTAGCTGGAACTGGCTGATCCCAATCCAAGGCTTTTATTGGCATCTGGGCAATAAAGTACAGTGGAACCTTGGTAATCGTTGCCTTCGGTTTTCGCTGGTTTCGGTTTTCGCCGGTTGCCCCCGGCTGTTTTTTTGCCTCGGTTTTTGTTGCGTGCCTCCGTTTTCAACTATGCCGTTTGCGTAAATTGATGCTTTTTGCGTAAATTTGCTACTCTGTTTGCGTAGTGCATACGCAAATGGCGTAGCTTCAGTTTTTGCTGGTTTCGGTTTTCGCCGAGCGTCGCTGGACCGATTACTGGTGAAAATCGAGGTTCTACTATAATATATAATATATAAACATTTAAAATATGCAGATATTTGAAATAAATAAAAGACATCATACAATACAACATTGCATGGAGTTGGAAAGAAAAAAGTTAATACAATTGTGAGAAGGTCCAGAGAAAAATTAGCACTCTTCCTTGGGAAGATGGAGCTTAATAATTTCTGAAATTTATATACACTCCTGCATTTCTAAGATGAATTGTCCCCTAGGAAGTCAGGTTGAGCTGGAGAAAACTTTGAGTCTCTGTCTTAGAATGGGTATATACTTCACTCGAATTTCATTGCAGAATGGGCAATAGAAGAAAGTGTGCTGTACAGTTTTGTGGCAGCCCAGCTTACAGGAGCATTGTACATAAGCAACATTTTGGAATGTTCCTTAGAGGAGAGCAGATGGCAAGGCATTGAATGTGGCCAGGGAAAAGGTCCCTTGATGGTTTGGATTTTGAAGAAAATAATGAAAATCAGCCATTTAACTCAAGTTTAATTGGAATCCCCAAGCCCAATGGAGTACAGTTTTTAAAAGCCACAGTGCAAATTTTTGATAGAGTCACATCATATAATTTAAAAAGAAATCAGATATAGCATGTATTTCCAGCCACTGTAAAGGCTATTTTTAGAGGAGGTAGAAACAGAGGTGAAATTGCCTAAGAAGGCATCCAGGGCAAGCTCAGTGGCTCACTCTTCCCCCAGACGCCACATGAAGTTGGGGAGTGAGGTGTACCTGTTCCTCACTGGGCTCAGATGTGTCAAGTAACAGTTAATCTTACTAAATTAAATAATTTTATTAAATAGTGATTAAAAAGGTTAATCCAGGTTAATCTTGAGTTGATCGGGACTCAGATTACAAACTCTAATAGCTTTCTGTGTTTTTAGGAGTTGCTTCTAGTGGAAGTCAGTGGTTTGAATCTTATCAGGACTTCTACAAGATCTCACTCAACTCCCCACTTCACTTCAGCTCTAATCCCAATTGGCTTTTGTCCATGTGAGCCCCATAATCCTTTGCATAGTGTTTCCAGTGGTCATTTTCTGTCTTTCACTTGCAGAAAAACTTGTACTGTTCTCTCCCCCTCCCCTATCACAATTGCCCAATGTAATAATATTCACCTTCTTTGTAGTCCTGAAACCTTTCCACATCCCTTTTTCTAACACATCTGATTAAATATTTCACCATTAATATGTTTTTGTGAAAATGGATTTCAGAGTGCTTATTGCCGTTAATCATTCTTATTTTTGTGGACTATCCGTTAGCCTCCTGGTTTAGGGTGTTGGCATTATTTTCAAAGCCCTAAACAGCCTGGCCCTTGTATATCTTTTCCACAGCCACTGAGTTTGACAGAGGAGGCTCTGATCTGGATCCCTACAGTTTTGATTGTGTGACTGATGGGAACAGATAGGAGAAGGAGGAGAGGTAATTTGGTCTCCTTGTTTCAGTGCAGCCCCTGACTTAGGTTCCGTTACTCTGGAAATCAACTTTTACAGGGTCAGAGGGGACTACTGCTAAGAGAGCAATGCAGCAAAGATCTGCCAACACCTCTCACTAATGTGTGCTGGATCCAACCATGTGTTTTGAAAGAACTGCACTTTTTTATCCTACTTGAGAGGAGTGATGTGTAGTTATCAAACTATAAAAATAAAATGTTGCTACAATCAGAAAAATTTACTTGAATAATTTGTTTATAATATATTTTTCTCCTGGTGTTTATCACTGGTACTATGTCTTCTTTGTATATAGCCATGGACACAGAACAGACAGGTAACTCTAAAGCACATGCATATTGTGTTGTATGTAAAATGGATGTTTTTGCATGATATTTTTTGAATGCTACATTCTTAGTGAGCCTGTGTGTTGTCATAGCCCCATTTAGGCATAAATTATTACACTTTATCAATTAATATGAGAGACTTCTGCTTTTAACATTCAATAAGCCTTCCTCTAAAGACGAATACTGGGTGGGGAGCCTGTATGTCACTTTAAAGGCCTGGGGAGGAAAGCTGGGATTTTTTTTCTTCATGGCGTTTTGAACACTATAAAACAGTTCTCAATTGATTCTGAGAAACAATTTCAAGTGGTGAGAAGGGGCTTCTTAAAATCCCAAGTGCTCCTTGTTTCCTCACTGAACTTCTGAAGTTTCCTCCCAATTTGAGGCTTGCCCTTAAGGACTGTATGACACTTTTAATAATCACAGAGATAATCCTATTCCGAGAAGAGTTATATTAAAAGATACAAGATGCTTCAGGGCTTTGTGTTGGTTATCTCTAAACTCAGATATTGTATCCAGTTTTAGCAGCCACTCTATTGTGGTAGCCAGGAGATAACTGAAAGGATGGGAAAAAAATGGAGGGGTGGAAAATCGCCCCCACGGCACCTCCTTCCTGCCCCCCCCCCCCACAGCACCGCCTCACACACTTACCTTCATCAAACAGTGCAGGGTGGAGAAGCAGCCTGTTTCCTTCAGGCTGAAAACGGCCTGGTGGGAACTACACTTCCCAGAAGACCTTGCGAGCCACAGGGTCTCATGGGAAATGTAGTTCCCACAAGGCCGCTTTCAGCCTGAAGGGAACAGGCTGCTTCTCCAGCCTGCACTAAGGTAAGGGATGGGGTGGGGGTGGGGGCACACTGGGCGCACTCTGGCCCAGCTACACCTCTGCTTCTGGGTTCTTCATTCGTTGTATTTACTGGCATCTGTGAATAGTTGATCATCATGTTGCCATATTTGGGGGTAGGGAGGCATTGGATCAATCTATGTTATAATCTGGGGTCCTGAATCAGTTTGTCATAAAAAGCAGCTTCCATTGCAGAAGCAGACTTAATTGGCCTCCTTGTGACAAATCTGTTGTGAGAAGTAGCCCCTAAAGTTAGAAAATCCTGTTGTGGTAAACTGCCATTCAAAATGCCATCAGTTCTGGAAATATCCTTAAGATCTGAGTTCTCTTTGAAATGTACAAATGCCAGGAAGAAGCTACTGTTTAGCAATGTTCAAATATTTTTATATATCTCCTTTGTAGAAAATTGGCATATATTGTTTCATTTTGCCGATATTAATTTTATTGGAAAACTCTAATAAGGCTGTCCACTGTAAACCAAATGGCAATTTAACGTGCAGTAGGTTTGACTTATTAGGGTAGTGTACAATCAGCATTCTGAAAATCCTACATGGGGCTTTAACCGCAGCATGTATTTTGTAACATAGCTTAAATATTTGTGATCTTGTGCATGAAGCATGACGGTTGTGTTTATTAAATACTGATGGTGTTTCTTTCCCTAATTCTAAAGGATATGTTGGACTAAAAATGCAAGGTGTTTTTCTAAATCTAATAAATGGAATAAGATTGCCTCTTAAACTGTTATACCTGCTTTTCTTTTGTGAGGTCAAGGTCAATGAAGATAATGATTCTAACAGAAGTCTTGAAAAAGGTTAACTAAATACTGTCTTTCATTTTCTGTGAGTTCAATCTGTGAGTTTAATCATAGGCAAGCAAAAATGTCACAGATCTCCAAAAGTCAGTGGCATGCAATGTCAAACCACTAATACCTCGGCATATTTAATGTAATGTTGTTTTGCTGATGATAATTTATGATACTGGGTATTATTTTATTCCTCAAAGGCTGCATGCATAGTTATTTGCCATAACTTTATGTTCAGACACTTTAACCTAACAAAAGTCATTAAAACCACAGAGCTGAGATACTGCATCTGACTTATCTGTTAAAGTTGAGTTGCGTATACAAGTCTGAAAAACCATTTTTGGTCTACAAGCTGGCTATGGTATGGTGTGGGATTGCAGATTGGTTCATGCATTCTGCATAGCTCATGCTGATATAATGGTTACTGCATGAGCTGAAGACCCAAAGACCCAAATGCAAATACTTGATGTGCGTATGACCTACAAAGCTTTTGTTCAAATAAACCCTAACTGTATTAAGTAGAATTTCATAACCTCGCATTGCAAAACAGTTAGGGATAAGTGTCTTTAAAAATACCTTCCTGCGCCTGCCCTTTGGCAGGATTCTCCAGTGACAGGGCCTTTGGCTCTGCCTCAGAAGTGGGGGAGGAGGACTCACCTGCTGCCTTTCCCTCATGATCAACACAGTTTCACAACTTTGAGAACTGGTGATCAGACTTCCTCTTTGGCTTGAGTCTCCCCCCTCCTTATATAGCTGTTCACCCACTTTCCCAGACCCCTCCACCAGTCGTGGCTTTGGGGTCAAGCTCAAGGCCACCCTTCCTTGGCTGTATTGGCTGTCTCCCCTGACCCTTGGTGCTGTTCTCTGCCCCCTCCCTCATCTACCCCCAGCCCCCTTCCTCCCCAGTGAGGGCGCTGCGGCCTGGTTGGTGGGGGCGGGATGGACTCTGACCTGCCTCGCCCTCCTCTCTGTGAGGCAGGGAATTCCCTGCCACGTTGTCAGTCTGCTGCTGTGTTGTGTGCAGCCCCGAGCTGCCCTCCACCTCACCTGCCAGTTCCTGGACCTTGGCTCTGTTGTGCTCCTCTGTATGTGGCTCAGGCAGTGGCACAAGGTAAGGCCCGCACATGTTGTGGAGGACCAGGAGCTGTGCTGGGGGTCGGGCAGCTCAAGTCCTGGGCAGCAGCTCCCACCCTGGAGGTTGGGGGTGGCTACCAGCTCAGGGCACCTATCCCGTTAAGATAACTTCGTGGGCTGTCAGAGGTAGAATATCCTGGATTTCCTATGAAATACATATTTGTGTGAATTTAACATATTAATTTTGATACCTACTTTGTTTAAATGTGGCAGACAATAGGTCATTGTTCTGGTCTTTGTTCAGTAAATCATAGAAGAAAGGAATGTCAAATGATTGGAATCTCATGGCCAGCTCAGTTACCAAAAGATGGTTGAAATGTCCAAAATAGGCTTCATAGTCAGTGAAATGTTTTGTGAATTTAACAAACCTTTAGCAGAGTATGTTTCTTATCTAGTGATATCCATTTATCTTCTTATGACTGCATCTGGCTGGCATTACAAGAGATTCCAAAATTTTGTCCAACTAATGAAAATATGTATAGAATAGAGAAACTATACATAATGTTTCATGTTTATTTTTAAGTGTGTTAAGGCTGTCAGGCCAGATCCTAACTACAGAATAGTTACCACTGACTCATAGCCAGTCAAAAGCCATTTGGGCTAGACTGGTAGGGAGTGTCTCAAGTCAGCCCACCAGCTCCATAAATTGCTGCATCCCATTGCCCCAAAGTAGAGTAAATCAGTTTACTTAGTCTAAGTAATATTGTTCTAATCTCTCTCTAGGACAGATGGTCGTCGGTGGTCCCTGGCTTCTCTTCCTTCATCTGGATATGGAACAAACACTCCTAGTTCAACTGTTTCAGTAAGTTTTCCCCATTGTTAAAAAACTAGCTTTCATTCTTTTTAATTCCTTTAGTTGATGGAGTTTGCATTTCTTTGTATATCTGTATAACTAATAGCCATGAATAGTGTCCTGTGCAAAACAATCAAAATATTGTTAAAAACAAATTTGGAGGGGGGTTAAAAACAGGGAGTTTAAGAAGAGAACAGCAATGTTTGTGTGCTCCTCCTTCTTGAGATATCATGGACTCCCTCTCCTCCAATCAAAAAAGACAGCACATGTTGGGAGAACCAGGTGAGTAATGAAACTGGCAGGCATGAGAAGGAAACAAAGCGGAGTAGAACTGTTTAAAAGCATGGGGCACTTAGTCTGGTTGGAGCAAGAAATCAGTAAGTATTCTGTAAGCTGCACTATGTTCCAATACCCAAATCAAGCACTTATCAACCTGTGGTTTGTTTCTTGTTTCTTAACTGTGATTTAGAAACCTTGTGAGTAAGCATACTAGTTTCTTACAGTGCAGAGCTGGAACATCAGAACACATGGTTTATTGGAAACTTACTGGTGTACCATTTCAGAGCTGAATGATAGGGAAGGAAGAGCATGATACTGATGTTTTTAGCTAGTTCTTGTCATATAATGTATAATGTCTAAAGGCATCTGTTATATGTAGTTCCAGTTTTCAAACTATTTCCATTTTGGTTGTTCTTAAAATTGTTAAGAAACCTATACATGTACCAAAAAGTACAAATTTGTAATTCCAGTACATTAACACAACACAATGACTATTATTCTTCCTTAAACATTGTGATTCTGTCAGATACCACTATTATTCTACTTCTGTAAATATTGAAAAAATCTGGGGATATATTTATCTTCCTTTCTTTTGTTTCATTGTATGACAAAATTGACCATCATGTACAAGGTGGGATAATTTAAAATTAGTTACTCCTATGCACACACCTTTCCACATTGCATATATTTCATATATAGTTCCAGTTAAAGGCATTTGCTCTCCAAAGTTCCTCATCTATTTCTTTCAGTAGCTGAGTGAATCAAGAAAAGTTAGAAATGCTAAATATTTTTCTTTCATCATCAAGTTAAAAAAAGTTGTGTGTAGAATTGTGAGCCACATGTTTGAATTTGTCTTGTATACAATTTGTTCTTAGTCATCATGCTCATCTCAGGAGAAGCTACACCAATTGCCCTTTCAGCCAACAGCAGATGAACTTCATTTCCTGACAAAGCATTTCAGCACTGAGAGCATCACTGATGAGGAAGGACGGCATTCTCCAGCCATGCGCCCCCGATCTCGCAGCCTTAGGTGACCTTTTCACTTAGTTGCTTATTGTCATATACTTATAAGAAAATTTGCTCAGGCCTGTTTCTATGATTAGTTGCTGCAACACAGTAATTGAAGTAGTGGCATTGTGTGAAGTGAGTAAAGTGGAGCCATACAGCATTCCCCTTTTCTTTAACTCTCCTCCTGTTAATATTGATCTTGACTCCACCCCTCATTGGCTACCAGTAACAACCCATGCAATTAAATAGTTAATAAATCAGCTGAAATGTGGCATCTACACAGCTACAGTGGAAAAAGCTCCACACAGTGATTTTATTTCTGCGGATTGTCTGAAATTACACCTAGACTGGTGGGTCCCGATATTGGCAGCTCTTTTCTCATATATCGAAAGAACAGATCAAATAACAAAAGATTGGGGTTTGTTAGTTATTGTACCAGTCTTTAAGGAAGGCTGTAAAATTGATCCATCAAGCTGTAGATCAATCAGTCTGCCGAATGTTATTAGCAAACTGTACACCAGACATTTTTGTTTACAATTATTTATATGGGTGGACCAGGAGGGCTATTTAGAGCAGACACAGGTGGACTTTAGACATGGTAGGTCAACAATGGACCATTGTTCAATTTTAGGCTCTCTTATTGAAAAGCATGTCCATTCTGCTAAGGTACCCTCTATGTGGCATTTGTTGACTTTAAAGCTGCCTTTGATACTGTCCCATGAGAACCTCTGTGGTGTAAAATGGTACACCTTACAATGGATAAACTCCTCCTTTATTTAAGTATCAAACCCTGAAAATACAAGCTTTCAGCTAAGATTCAGTATACCTGAAATGGTGGGAGTCTGTCCCTTTTAGAGTGGATGAATTAGCAAGAGCAAAAGGTTGGGCAAGCTTGAGATCCTTGTTGCCTATGTGTGCTGAAGTCAGTTTTTGCAAGAAATCCACAGGAGAGCAAATAAAGTTTAACAGTTTTTTAAAGGGATAATAGGGGTACACCAACACTCAATAATCATAGTAGCAGAACACACAGTCCTAGGATATAAGCAGTGTTGAGAGGCAAGGTATCAAATAGATAAAGGGAATTGGGGGAAATATGGATTATACTCACCTGATCTTGAACTGCATTTGCCATTTCTTAGTCCACTCACCTAATTTATAAAGGTCTGCTTGGAGCTCTTCACTCAATGAAGGCAACTGAGGATCTGAAAAACCAAAACATATTAGGAAACAGCCTTGTCTAATTTAGTCTATTTTCCATGCTACTGTTTTCAAAGGAATCCTTTGAATAGGATTATATCTTTTATCATGCAGTATCAAATGTAAATAAACAAATCTGCACTGCAGCTGGCAGAAAATTAAATTTATGTGTTGACTTTGTGCTCTTTACAGTTCCAGGAACTTAATTTCACAGAGATAATTTTTCCATAATGATAATTGATTAGTGGGCAAATAAATATACTCTGCTGATTAATCTCAGAAAGTTATTAAGGAGATGTGCTTGCATTCTTATATACAGATAGCTAGTGTTTTCTTCTTTCTGAATTTTGCAAGAAGGGATCATGTTGTTGTTTTATTTGCATTATTTATTTATTTATTTATTTATTTATTTATTAGATTTTTATACCGCCCCATCCCTTAGGGGCTCCGGGCGGTGCACAACAACAAACATAACATAACATAAAATGGCTAAATCTTTAAAAGCATCGATAAAACAGTAAAAGCTAAATCTTATAAATACAATACAATAAAATACAATAAAAATACAATAATAAATATAAATGGCGTCCAGCAGCTCCATATTCAAAATCCTCTCCCCAAGAGGGAGGAATGGCAGGTCCCAGATGTAGAGGGCCATGGGGTAGAGGGCCATGAAAGGGGGGGGGGGACCATGCCTCTATGGCTATTATTTGGTAACAGTCTGGGGGTATGGTATCTAGGTAACAGACAAATATAACTCCATTCAAATATTTAGACAGTTTTCTCCTGTGAAAATTCCACACGCAGCTTTAAATGATTTAACGCAAAGGCCTTTGGATTTTTTAATGTATAGTATAACTATCGTGCAAATATTGGTTCCATTAAATTGTATGTATAAAGCAAGGTAACAATATTTCATATACTAAGTGCCTAGCTAATGAAACCAGTAAGTGTGATCTCTCCTCCTGAGATGAAATATTTTACCCTTCAAGAAAAATGTATAAGTTGTGTTAGTACTTCATCATTGCCTTTTTTGTTTTTTACATGAAGTATATTTGTTAATAAATTATAATTTTGCAATATGTTAAACATGCAGCATGTTTAAAAGAATTTGGAAAAAAATTAGCACAAATTTGCTGCAGTTATTCAAGTATGTTTGATTTCTATCTATTTCTTGTGGTGTTGGCCTGTAATCCAGGTTTTGTATCTACTAATGTCATACTCAGTGGTCTCCTACATGTTTGGTGTTCCCTATAGACTCCTGTGTCAAACCATTTTGGAGATGTTAAATGTTGCCAATAATTTTTTTAAATCACACTAGACAAATATATGTCATTAGTAATTTGTTTTTTCCCAACTTTTAAGCAGCAGGGAGATTCTGTGGAATATCTGTGTTTCAAAGGAGTTTTATGTTAAATGTATGCAATATTGAATGTGTGTCCATGACAGCCACTTTATACAAGGGTAGAAGAACAAGACTTTATTTACAGTCAATGACCAGATATATTACAAATCTCCAATACAAGGGTAGTTTCCATTGTAAGTATAGATTGTCACTTGCAAGTGATGGTTGTACGAGTTAATCACAAATAGGAATGATATGTAATTTTATAGGGAGGAAATCAAATGACTGTTTGACTATTGCATATGGTCCAGGGAAAAAAGAGTTTAACCACTTACAGCTTGTTTTTGTTAATTGGCTTCAATTTGTGCACACACAAAAAGACAAGATTTTAAAAGTTTCTTTCTATTTAAACACGTTTTTCTAAAAAAATACCCAAAGCAGATTGCAGCAATAGTCATGCCAAATTCTGTTTCTTTCTATGCCTTTTTTAAAAAAATACCCAAGGTGGTTTGCAGGGATAGTCATGTTAAGTTCTTTTCTACAGGCATGAATGGAGTCCTTACTGCTGGTTGCTTGCAAGATTCCAACCACTTTCCAATTACAGGTTCATCAGAGCTCACTAGCAGGCTATGCTGCCTCAGGAGTGAGGACACAGAGTTCATTCCAGCAGGCACCATGCCCAAGACAGCTCAAATTAAGTTACTTTATGTTCCATGTATTCTGGCACGTAACCATTTGACAACTGTTAAACACTGACAGTGCAATATGATTGAGCAAAGGACACTGCTGTTCAGTTGTTCCTTATTGGTCCTTTCATCTCAACTGAAACCTAGTTAGTACCCATCCTTTCCCCTACTCAGGAGTCTGCAACCTGCGGCTCTTCAGATGTTCATGGACTACAAATCACATCAGCCCCTGCCAGCATGGCCAATTGGCTGATGGAAATTGTAGTCCATGAACATCTGGAGAGCCGCAGGTTGCAGACCCCTGCGCTGGTTCGAGTGAAGGTTGTATGTGTGCTTCCAAATATCTGCAGGCATCCACACATCAGTAGTACGTTTGTTTGCATACACTAGATTGAGAGAGAAAAAATTGCTAATAACAATTAATGTCTACATATATTTGACCGTAATAATACAATTCTGTTCTGTTCTATATTGGTATTTTCTTTTAAAAGTGTGTAGCTGTTATTGGGATCAACAGTAATGCTGAATTCTGTGAACAACAAATTTGCATAAATTATCAAAGTATAATTATATTAATATATATTAATTATATTACTATTGTTGCTATGGTAATTGGTTATGCATCAGTCTTTCTGTTATTTGCACTAGATTTAAATTTTTTAAACTTTATTTCAGTCCTGGCCGTTCTCCAGTGTCCTTTGATAGTGAAATAGTAATGATGAACCATGTATACAAAGAAAGATTTCCAAAGGTAAGAGACACTTTTTTGAATCTTTTAAGTGGAGCACTAAAATCACAGGACACAGTTTATCTGTAATTCAAATATTCTGTGGCTTGTTTCAGACATCACATAAAATATTGGCTTAATTACACTAACTGTGGTAAACTGATTGAACTTAACCACTCCATTAAGTATTGTTAACGTACCTCAAACCATAATCTGAAAATATGGTTAGAAGATGGTTTATTAATCACAGGTAATCTAAACTATGGTCTTGAATGATGTACAAATCTAGACATCCTAGTTTATTTCTTCATGGCCTTTTGCGTGTTTCCCAATAACAAAGGTGCTAGGCCAAAGTTGCTTGCAATTGAAACCTATCTTGTGTTTCTCCACCTCTCACCCTGGGCTTCTAATCTGCCTGGCAGCAGCCAACTATTCACTTGTAATTTGCCTGTGAACTGTTTTGACTTCCCCTTTTGTCTCGGTCATCTTAAAGGATCAGCAATGCCAATGCAGGCATTTAATACAACAGATCCTTGGCATTTTCATTTGTCTGTAATCCAGAAACACAAGCATCCTATTTACATTTTTCACAGAGAGAATGACTTTGGAATTTTGCAAAGCAGGCTGGAGAGATAGGGAATGGTTTTGTGTTGAATGAGCCAGTGACCTAGGTATAGATTTTTAATGGGTTTGGTGACTGAGGGCTTTCCAGTTGTTCCATTCCATGCATTGTTTCAAGCAAGCTGGACATGTAATGGGTTTGAACCCGAGGGACATGTAATGGGTTTGAACCCCCCCCTTACCTATGTCCCTGGAATGAGCCTATATTTGATGTCATAGCAGTTCATTATACTTCAGTTTCTTAAAGAAGAGTCTGGTTATCTAAAATGGAAATTAACCTACAGAGAATGAACACTAGTAGTATAATCATCTCTGCTTCTCAATTTTTAAAAATCAGTATTGTTAAATTTCTGCTGCTAATGCTTAAAATAATAGTTTTATAAAAATTCAGAGGGAAATTGACATAAGTTTGTGAGAAACTTGATTTTTAGTGTTTCTATTCTTTTTGGTTTTAAGGGTAAATGCATAAGTTAGCATGCTGATCTATATATGATTAAAGGTCATTACATTGAATGTGCATTTCTATATCATTTTAGCCTATTGTTTCCTTGAGCTGATCTGGTTCTTACCTGTCAGTTTTCTACTATATTACTTAGCTAGTAAATGTGAGAAAGCTTTTGTAGGTAATCTTTAGTATGAGTTCTTGGGTTCACCTACTTGAAACACATCCATTGTGCAGCCTTCCAAATTTTAATTTGCTTTCATAGGACTAAATTGTATTCGATAGTCCTTTGATTGGCAGAGCAATCCTAAACTGTTTATACCCTTCAGTTGAAGTGAGTGGGATTAGAAAGGACCCCTTGGGTCCAAAGGCAGATTCTGTTCAGAAGATAAGTTCAAGTAGGCAGACATGTTGGTCTACAGTAGAAGATCAAGGTTTGAGTCGAGTAGCACCTTAAAGACCATCAACATTTCCAGGGTAAAAGCTTCAAGAGTCACGTCTCCCTAGCCAGCGTGGTGTAGCGGTTGAGAGTGGTGGACTCTTCTCTAGTGCACTAGATTTGTTTCCCCGCTCCTACATTCCCGCTGGGTGACCTTAGGCCAGGCGATCTGCCCACATTTAGTAATTACGTGGTGCTGAATTCTTCATTAAGCTCTAAAGTCCATATTTGAGACTTTAAAATGGTTATTTGGGACCGCATTACCCCATATGTCCCAACTCGACCTCTGCATTCGGCAGAGGCCAACTTACTGGAGATCCCTGGCCTCTCAATGATGCGGCTGGCCTCCACTCGGGCCAGGGCCTTTACGGCTCTGGCCCCTGCCTGGTGGAACACTCTCCCTCCAGCTGTCCGGGCCCTGTGGGACCTTGGCGATTTCAACAGGGCCTGTAAGACTGAGTTGTTCCACCGGGCCTTTGGAGAGACCAGCCGCTGAGTGTGTGTGCCCCCCCATTCCATGGGTCCCCAATACCATCGGGGTTTATCCTTGGGATCCATGGGTCTTTACTATCATCAAGACCCCCTTCCTTCCAGGAGGACTGAGTTTAAGTGAGATGCCGATCTTGGGAAATAACTGCTGCTTTTTATTCTATTTATAGAAGTTGTATTTTGATGATTTTATATATGATTTTATGTTGTACACCGCCCAGAGCCCTTCGGGGATGGGGCGGTATATTAAATAAATTAAAAAATAAATAAATAAAAGGTATAACTCTGTTTAGGATTGCACTTGTGGACATCTTCCCATTTTATACTTTATGGGGTGGTGGTCAAATTTAACTGACCCAGTAGTGCCAGTCTCATTTAGATGATGATTTAAATTTAACAAGAATATTCTTTCTGTAAAAACCACAGGATGAAATTCTATAGGTAACAGCCAATCTACATCATGTGTGATAGGATTTCCTGATGTTAAAAAGTTTACTTTAAAGCAGAGGTGAGAGTCTGTATGATTAGAACAATGGTGTTTATGGTTTTAACCTTTCTACCATTCTTTTTTTTCAAATAAAAATCCCATCCCACCAAAGCTTTTCGTATTCCAAAAGAGATTTAGACTGAAAGAATGGTAAATGGGAAAGCACCTCTGAACTAATCAGATTCATAACCTCTCAACGCTGCTTAACGTACAGATTTTATTATCAGGAGATTCAGTTACAAATTTCCAGCATAAGGTATAGTTTGGTCTTTGGGTGCAGAATTTCATCCTGTGGTTATTATAACTAGCATGTTCTAGTTAAGGTTAAATTTATTTCTTTGCATTCTAAGACAGTTTACTTTTTACCTGATAATTCTAATATCACTCAAGTTCATGAGTTTTTGTCAAACATTCTGGAATGTTGCCAATGAAAAATGAAGGCCATTAGCTGATTTTCATATGTATATGTCTTGATAGCAAAATGCACATAACTATTGTTTTTACACTTCTTAGGCCACAGCCCAGATGGAGGAACGTCTGGCTGAGTTTATTGCATCTAATGTGCCAGAGAATGTGTTGCAACTAGCCGATGGGGTCCTAAGCTTTATTCATCATCAGGTTATTGAGTTGGCCAGAGATTGTCTGGATAAATCACGTGAAGGACTTATTACTTCTCGGTACTTTTATGAGTTGCAAGAAAATCTTGAAAAACTACTTCAAGATGTAAGTACTCCAGCAGTGGATAATAACTTTTTCCTTAGTATTTACATAGCATGGTATAATGTATCAAACAAGAAACCTGGGCTATCCAGGTGAGGGCATTGGCCAATATGAAAACCACTATAATTCTCTGAGTTGGAAAAGAGTAGAAAGTGATACAGTTAAGTCGTTGCATTATAATATGGAAGTATTCACAATCCAGTTTCCACATAAACTACAGTTCAGTCTCCACAAAATCTATACCAGGTGTAAACAAGAGCAGGAGTAAACAAGATGTGTCACTCATGTGCAGGCAGACCAGAGAGTTTCTGTCAGTTCAAGCAAGAGAGCTGATTCACATCTGAGCAACAACAACAAAAAATGTCCTCACTCCAAATAATGGGGTGATTACACTCTGTACATTAAACAAAACCAGTAAACTGGGATACAAGTTCGTTTGATACTTCATCTATGGTTCTCTGTTGATAGAATTGTATTATTATGTCAATAAAGGTTGTTGAAGTTGAAAGAGAGTGAGAAGTTGTGACCTATAGCAAGATGGCTTACTGCCCTTAGATCAGACCTGGGCATTATACGGCCCGCGGGCCACATCCGGCCCGCCGGATGACCCTGACTGGCCCCCCTGCCTTGCTGGGGAGCGAGGCGCCTTTGAAAGCCCCGCAGAAGCCTTGGCTGCCGGCTTCTGCGGCGCTTTCAAAAGTGCCTCGCCCCCCTGCCTTTTGGCCCGGCCCTCCACAATATTTTCTGTTTCTTATGCGACCCCATGGAAAAAATAATTGCCCACCCCTGCCTTAGATGATGGAGGCTGTATCTTTAAAACTAGGATGGAAGCCCATGACACAGTAAAAGAGCACTTCATGCAGTTCAGTTCCTAGCATTTCAAGTTGTAGATTTTGTTAAAGACAGACCCATCTTTCCTGATGAACTGTTCAATCAGAGTTGCCTATAATGACCTTGTGGGTCCATTGGTCTCTGGAGCTCTTTGTATTCATAGTCTTAAATGAAATGTAAAAGGCAAGATTATTTTAAAAAGTTTTTAAGGACCTAATCAAGCTGTTTGAACTTGGAATATTATGTAAATGCACACAGATTGGTAGTATAGTGTATGCCAGACAGGATTATTTCCCCTATCTTCTGTTCCAGGATGTACAGTTTGGATGGGGGACCTGGTGGTATTTAATTGTTTTTTCTAAAATGGCTTAATCTCATCACCTCCCTAAAAGCAGTCACAAAGATTATGTAGTGCGAGTGACAGTAATAGGGGTCAGCTGCTAATGTACTGAAAGGACAGGATGAAGAAAATTCATATAGTTAGACATTGGTGAAGGAAAGCAAAAATGCTTCTCTTTTCTGTGCTGTTTCTTCTTTGCTCTAAAAAACCACCACCCTTTCCTCACAATTTTTATTGAATTCCCCTTTGTAGCCTGTCTCGTATTATGACTGGAAATATCCCAGATTCCTTATAACAAAAAGTTTGTATCAATCAGAATTCATTCTAGAAACATTAGCAGTTTCATTTTAAACTAAAGGAGTGTGAAAGGGATCAGTAATGTAGGCCCATAGAATATTATTATTATTATTATTATTATTATTATTATTATTATTATTATTATTTTATTATCGGGTTTATAAACCGCCCTCCCCCGAAGGGCTCAGGGCGGTGAACAACATAGGTAGAGCACAGTATCAGATTAAATACAATAAATATGGATTAAAACGGCTCTAATAAAAATAAACCCTACCCCATTTAAAATGCAGCATTAATTAACTCAGGATGGCGCCTGCTATCAATTCCTACAGAAAACCCCAAAAGAGAAGGGGTGGCAGGATCTCCATGATGTTATAAAGGAGGGAGAGGAAAAGGAAAAGGAGGGCCCCTTATCAACGGCTGGTCTCCCCAAAGGCCCGGTGGAACAGCTCAGTCTTGCAGGCCCTGCGGAACTCAGCAAGATCCCGCAGGGCCCGGACAGCTGATGGAAGAGTGTTCCACCAGGCAGGGGCCAGAGCTGTAAAGGCGCTGGCCCGGGTGGAGGCCAGCCGTATCATTGAGGGGCTAGGGATCACCAGTAAATTGGCCTCTGCCGAGCGCAGAGACCTATTCGGGACATATGGGGTAAGATGGTCCCGCAGGTACGGAGGTCCCAGGCCGCTCAAGGCCTTAAAGGTTAACACCAACACCTTGAAAATTATTCGGAATTCGATTGGTAACCAGTGCAAGCGGCGGAGCACAGGTGTAATATGTTCTCTCGTGGCACCCCCTGTGAGCATACGAGCCGCTGCATTCTGGACCATTTTCAGTCTCCGAATCAGACGCAAGGGAAGGCCCGCGTAGAGCGAGTTGCAATAGTCTAGCCTGGAGGTGACCGTTGCATGGACCACAGTGGCCAGGTAAGCTTGGGAAAGGAAGGGGGCCAGCCGTCGGGCCTGACGTAGAAGAAGAAGAAGAGTTTCGATTTATATCCCCCCTTTCTCTCCTGTAGGAGACTCAAAGGGGCTTACAATCTCCTTGCCCTTCCCCCCTCACAACAAACACCCTGTGAGGTAGGTGGGGCTGGTGCCAATATAGCCCCCTTACCATTTACGTAGATGGTAAAACGCGACCCGGGTTATATGGGCCACCTGGGTCTCCATAGAAAGAGCCGAATCCAGGTGGACCCCCAGGTCGCGGACAGAGGGGGCTGGTGCCAATATAGCCCCCTCCCATACCGGCGGCTGAAAATCCCTAACCTCCCCCTCCCGCCCCAGCCAGAGGATCTCCGTCTTTGCTGGATTCAGTTTCAGCCTGCTCTGTTTCAACCAACCAGCCACGGCCACCAAACAATGCTGGAGAGCCGCAGGGGCGGCGGCCGCTCCCCCCTCCATCGACAGAATGAGCTGAGTGTCATCAGCATATTGGTGACACGTCAGCCCAAAGCTCCGCACCAACTGAGCAAGGGGTTGCATATAGATGTTAAATAATAGCGGGGACAGCAGCGCTCCCTGAGGCACCCCACAATGAAGTGAGCACCTCCGGGACGCTTGGTCCTCACACCACACTTGCTGCGTCCGGTCCCGGAGAAACGAGGCAATCCATTTAAGGACAGTGCCTTGCACCCCTGAAGCGGCCAGGCGGTGGGTCAAAAGGTCATGATCGACCACATCAAACGCTGCGGTTAGATCTAGCAAAACCAGCAGCGCCGATCCGCCTCGGTCTAGTTGTAAGCGGAGCTGATTTGTGACGGCGACGAGAACAGTCTCCGTCCCATGCCCAGCACGGAAACCGGACTGGAAGGGATCAAAAGCCGATGTGTCCTCCAGGAAACCCCGAAGCTGCTCCAACACCACCCTCTCAATTACCTTCCCCAGAAATGAAAGATTCGAAACGGGGCGGTAATTGGCCAGATCACCACCAGGATCTAACGATGGTCTTTTAAAGAGTGGGCGGACCACTGGCTCCTTCGACCCACCAGGAAAAACTCCTTGCTCAAGGGAGCTATTGATGATACTCAACAGGTGGGGTCGTAACTCTGCCTGGCACGCTTTAATAAGCCAGGAGGGGCACGGATCCAGAGGACAGGTAGTAGGTCTAACAGCAGCCAGGGCCCTGTCAACAGCGGCTTCCGAGAGCAGGGAGAACTGGGCCAAACAAGGGCCGGAAGACGGCAAGGGAGCCTCCAGTTCACTTATTGTCTCTAAGGTGGCAGGTAGATCTTGGCGGAGCGACATGACTTTGTCTGCGAAAAAGCTCATAAATGCCTCACAGCTAATAGCCAATTGACAATTTGTAGACCCCTCGGACAATGAGGTCAAGGACCGAATAATGCGAAACAATTGTGCTGGGCGGGAGCTAGCAGACGCGAGGGAGGAGGAGAAGAAAACACTCTTCGCCTCCTTCGTCGCCATCTCATAGACCTTCATAAACGTCCTATAAGATGTTCGTGCAGCCTCGTCACGAGCTTTCCTCCACGCTCGCTCTAGTCGTCTAAGTTCCCGCTTCATATGGCGTAGCTCCTCAGTGTACCAAGGGGCCAGCCGCGAGTGGGGGCGTAGAGGACACCGGGGAGCAATCACCTCGATGGCATCGGAAAGACGGGAGTTCCAGTCCTCCACTAGCTCATCGAGGGTGCCGGTGGGTTCAGAGTCCCGCAGAGCATTCAGGAAACCAATAGGATCCATAAGTCTCCGCGGGCGGACAAAAATTCGCCCGTCGCCTAGACAAGGGTGTTGTGGCACGTCCATCCGAACCTTCAGGGCATAATGGTCAGACCATGGCACTCTATCAATAGAGGATATGACCATATTAACCCCCGACCCGAAGACCAAGTCCAATGTGTGTCCGGCCTCATGAGTGGGGCCAGAATTTACCAAGGAGAGGCCCAGTGCCGCCATGGATGACACCAGGTCCGCAGCCACTGTACATGAGGCGGTGTTGACATGGACATTGAAGTCCCCCAAGACAATAAGCCTGGGGAACCGCAACGCCCAGTCCGCCACCACCTCCAGCAGCCGTGGCAGGCTATCTCCCGGTGCGCTAGGCGACCGGTACACCAGGAGAACAGCCAACCTCTCCTGGGCCAACCACTCCAGGCCGACACACTCTAGACCAGGGGTAGGGAACCTGCGGCTCGAGAGCCGCATGCGGCTCTTCTGCCCTTGCACTGTGGCTCCACGAGCCAAGCCGCTGGCCCCATCCTTGCCAGCCCTGCAGGCAGCAGGGTGGGCGCACCAACTGCCAACGCACCAACTGCCAACGCTGGGCCGCGCCACGGGCTTCCCCTCTCACCCGCCCCGTTGGAGCGGGGCGGGCGCTTTCCCAGTGGCCGGTGAGGCCGAGCCGCCGGCTTCATCCTTGCCCGCGGGCGCATCCATGCGCTTCTCAGAATGAGCGGAGTAAAAGGTAAAAAAAAACCCCTATATATATAGTGTTATCTTTATTTTAAATGTCAAAAATTATTTGCGGCTCCCAAGTGTTTTCTTTTCCCGAGGAAAATGGGTCCAAATGACTCTTTGAGTGTTAAAGGTTCCCTACCCCTGCTCTAGACCATCGATCTCTGGGACAGGGGCTGCCCTAAAAGGGATGGCATCACGGATGAACATTGCCACGCCGCCCCCCCGGCCCCGTGTTCGTGACTGGTGCAGGCACGCGAAACCTGGGGGTGAGACCTCGCCTAGAGCGATGGTCTGTCCTTCGCGCACCCAGGTCTCGGTGATACAAGCCAGGTCCATCTGCAGGTCCCCGAGAAAATCCCGGAGAACTGTGGTCTTATTATTTATGGACCTGGCATTGATCAGCACCAATGACGAAGCGGAGTCTCTCTGAACCCTACCACCTACGTTCCTCGGGATAGGTCGGAGGTCAGAAGGTGAGCGAGCATATCTACCTCTCCCCCACCTTCTCTCATATGGCCACCGCCTACCATCCTATCTACCCCGTCCCATTAATACCGGGATCCCCAGACCCTTAAGTGGGGCCCCCATTACCTACTATCCCCTTCCTGCCTATTCCTCGGCGAAAACTCTCCACCGAAGTGGACTTGAATTCACCACTGTCTCTAATAATAATAATATTTGTATTAACTAAACAATTTCAGCTAACACCTATCAATCAATCTAGTGGCAGCAGCGATTTAACATAACATCTACCCACATTAATTACTAACTAACTAATTATCCGGTCATGAAAGTTCCTCACAATATCATAGCCGGTTACAATATATTCCAGTTAGAATTTACGTAACGTCTGCAAAAAAAAATGAAAATCATCCAGCTGCAATTAAGCAGTCTTAATTTCAGTGGGGGAGTAAGACAAACAGAAAGTCCCTCCTATTGATTTCAATTATAGCTGGGATGTAGAAGCACTTTAGCTGTTAAGTGGCTGGCCTTGTATCCTGTGTTTCTAAAAACTTCTAAATAGTGTGATGCATATAGTCCTTTTGTGAAGTAGTTTCAAATATTATTACTAATTATTTTTAATTTAATTTAATTTATACCCTGCTCTTTCCTGGCAAGAATCAGGCTCAGGGCAGTTTGCAACGCTTCAATATAACAACAAAATCATATACAGGATAAATTTATTAAAAAAACAAAATCTGCATTTCTATTCATCATTAAAATACTAGAAAAAGCCTGACTAAAATAGGTTTCTCCCTGAATATGGATAAAAATTTACTATTATGTAAAGTTACCATGGTGGTACTAGTGGGAATAAAATAGTAAAATGTAGACTAAAGAGAGGGAGGTATAGGGAGTTTGAGGGAAGTTCCAACAAGAACAAGGGGATGGAGGGAAAAAGGGGACCAGCGGTTGTATAAGCTGTTGCTACCCTCTACTATAGGCTTGGCAGAACATCTCTACTAGTCCTGTGAAACTGAACCAAATCCTGCAGGACTCGGGTCTCATTATACAGAGAGTTCCACCAAGTGGGGGGCAGCACTGAAAAGGCCAGGGATGTCAAGGACAGACATCAAGGACAGTCAGCACTGGCCAGGGATCACCTAGAAGATTATTTCCAGCTGAGTGTGAGGCTCTTTGGGGGTGTACTGGGAGAACCTGACCCATAGGTATGAAGGGGAGGGGCAGCCTATCAAATATAAGAAATAAAAATAAATAAAGGTCCCAGACTCCTTAATAAGAATGTATTGATTGTATTGCATCTATATTTATTAGTTTATTTTTTTTAAATGAAATATAAATAAATTTAAAATGACTTCATTTTCTTTTATGGAAACATTTGAGTGCAGTCTTTTATCTCAAGCAAAAAGTACTACCCATATGTACATTAATGGAAACAACATAAAAATTTAAAGATTTGGATAAGTGATAATCATCACATTAAATTAACTAGATTACATAAAATGCATATGCTTGTTAACACTGTTTCAAAAAGAAGAAAAAATTCAATTTTGTTTCTCCATGTGGACAAAGTACTAGATTGGCATACTGGATGTTAGTAAATGTATACACAGTACATGGTATTGCCATCTTGAAAACTGAAATTCTACTATGAATTTCTGTTCTTAATATGATTTAAGTGCAAATTTAACAGTTCTTGTCTTCTGAGTTTGGTTGGCTTGCTCTGTATCTATGTATTATCTCGATTATCAAATTGTGTCTTGAATATTATTGCTGTTGGTCCTGCTAGACCCCAGGGGAGGACAGTGATTTTAATTTCATGCCCCAGTAGTTACTGTTAGAGACGGATGAGTCTTTCAGATAAAGGAATCACTTTGTAAATTGCCCATTGCCACATGTGTCACTGAAAATAGCTTGGTTTCAATAAACAAATGGTATTACCGTCAGTTCTTAGCCTTTGCACTATTCTCACTCCCTCAATCAAGAAGTGGGAGGAAAAACTGAAATGACACCAACAACCTTCAGACAGGCTTGTTGTCATTGACTTTAGATGGCATGCATCATTCAAAGGAAAGGCAAATGAGTGCTATTTGGTAGATGATCCATGCATCCATGATTCAGTAGTGGCGGAATGTTTTCTAAACAAAACGTTTGAAGAGATGTCCAGAAGACTACTCTTCAAGAGACAGAAACAAGCAGCAGCAATCTTACTAAGGACTGTGCAGCTGCAGCAGAGGCGTAGCTCCAGGGGACAGGGGGGTGCACGATGCACCAGGCGCGTGCCCCTGTGTGGGTGTGGTGAGGGCGTTCCGGGGTGTGGTGAGGGCGTTCCGGGATGTGGGCGGGGAACGCACCAGTGAACTGGGAGCTTTTCCCCTTTGCTATGCCTCTGAGCTGCAGTGCTCTGTGGATATCATGGCTGAGAGGTTGCTACACGTTGTGCTTGATAGTTGTGATTCTATAATCTGGCTTTATAGTCTTGAGCTTATCATTTTGGGACGATTTTAAACTTTTATTTGCCTTGATTTTTTTAATACTGAAACAGTATTTTCTGCTGATGAACCTTTCATGTTGTCCAGATAAAGATCTAATCCTATGCATTTTTGGATGTAAAGTAACATTGTGTGATTATCTTATTTATCTTGACTGTTAGACAAAGCTAGTCCATTGTAGAAGTAGTTTTGAATATTTAAATGTTTAAATATTTAACTCTAACACCTCAAAATAATGTTTAACAAGCTCATGCATTTGGATGAATGATTAAGACCATATTTTTTACTTTTAGGTTTATAAGGTTCAGTCTAAATCTTTCCAAGAATCTTGCACTGTTGCCCTTAGTGGAAGCTAAAATGTCTTATAATTTTGGCATTGGATGGCAGAATATCTGCATCTTTATTTTAAATTATCTATAAAGTATTTAATTTAAAAGTATCTATAAAGTAAAAGATTTATAAAAGATCTATAAAGTATTTTGAGTAAAACTGTTATTTGCTATATGCAATGTTAGATTGTGTCTCAGATTAGTTTATGACATTAATTTTATGACATTGTGACCAATAGTTTTGCTATTAACAATGTTTTCACGACTTTAATACTTCATTATAGTATTCTTATTCTGGCAGCATAGAATGAGCTACCCTGTTTCCCCGAATATAAGACATCCCCGGAAAATAAGACGTAGTAGAGGTTTTGCTGAAGTGTGAAATATAAGGCATCCCCCAAAAGTAAGACGTAGCAAAATTTTTGTTTGGAAGCATGCCTGACGAACAGAATACAGAAATATAAGACATCCCCTGAAAATAAGACATAGCGCATCTTGGGGAGCAAAAATTAATATAAGACACTGTCTTATAGTCGGGGAAACACGGTAACAGCTTTCTGTTTCTGTTATGTCTTGGATGAATTATAGTAAAAAAGCTGTGTGTTTTTTTGTTATTTGAATGGACCATTTCTTACTTTAAACAGTCGTATGATGTGCTTTCCACAGGCCCATGAACGATCTGAGAGCTCAGAGGTGGCGTTTGTTACCCAGCTGGTGAAAAAATTGATGATCATCATTGCACGGCCTGCAAGACTGCTAGAATGCCTTGTAAGGAAATTAATCTTTCAAGAGGTGGACAATAAAATATTGTAGAATCAAGGAATGTAAAGTCAGTGGATTTGTAATCAAAAGAGAACTACCTATGCTATTTGAGTGGGGTTTTTTTAAAAAGAAGATTCGTTTTGCAAGTCAGAGGGAACAAAAGAAAATCTGCTTCTTGAAGCCTGGGAAGTTCTGAGAGAAGTGGTTTGATTGTATTAAGGAATACTTCTCCACAACCTAGCACATTGTGAACCTTGACTCTTTGGTTGTCACTGCAAACAGATAATATTAGCTACAGAACCATGCACCAAATTGTTCTGTGTAGGTCCAGCGCCCTGTACCCCCCAACAAGACCCTGCCACTACTTTGTGGCAAGCTACCTTTGAATTTGTAGGAATTGCAATATAGCCTAAGCCTGCTGTTCCTCCTGTTCAGACATTTGAAATCAGAAGGCACTGGATGTGCCTCCAAGCTTTTGAGTATAGTAATCAAAGATCCAGTGTGACCCAGCATGGTATATTTTATAGACTAGGACAAGGAAGACCTTGAGTCTAATCCTTACTGTGCTATGTAGCTCAGTAGGTAACCTGAAGACTATCTCAGCCCAGGCTTTCTCACAAGGTTGTTGTAGGGATAAAGTGGGAGAAGTACACTTCCTTGAACTTATTGTAGGAAAGAGGGATACAAATGGATTAGAAGCAAGGACGTAGGTAAGGGGGGGTTCTCGGGTTCAAACCCCCCCCATTACATGCACGAAGCTCCGCCCCATTGGTGATTTTTTGTATTTTAAAGTGTTTTTTGGTTTTTTGCCTGCAGGGGGCACAGGTTTTAGACTAGCAGCACCAACATTTCAGGGATTTGTTGGGAGACTCTCCTGATGATACCACCCAGGTTTGGTGAGGTTTGGTTTAGGGGGTCCAAAGTTATGGACTCCCAAAGGGGGTGCCCCCATCCCCCATTGTTTCCAATGGGAGCTAATAGAAGATGGGGGCTACACCTTTGAGAGTCCATAACTTTGGATCCCCTGAACCAAAATTCACCAAACCTGGGTGGTATCATCAGGAGAGTATCCTAAAGATACACTGAAAGTTTGGTGCTGCTAGCTTAACAATTGCATCCCTGACAGCAGGTACCCCCCATATTTCCTCAGATTCTTCTTTTAAATCCACCCCCTTCAGCATGGATTTAAAGGAAGAATCTGAGGTCTTCAGTTTAAACATTGAAAGCGATGTTGTTTCAGGGTGGGGGATAATCCACCCCAAAACAAATCACTTTCAATGTTGTTTTAACTGGGAACCCCATATTCTTCCTTTAAGGTGGATTTAAAAGGAGAATCTGGGCTCCCTAGTCTAAACACCATTGAAAGTGATGCTCTTCGGGGGTGGATTCCAGCATCACAGCGACCGCTCATGGGGGGGCAGGGTGCAAAACTCAGATTTTGCTCCGTGCTCCATTTTCCCTAGCCTAACCTGCCTGGCCTCAGAGAGCTGCTCTTATAAGCACTGAGGCTGGAAGCGGGGGTTGGGGTGGCCTCACCCCCAACACCCCCTAAAAATCTATACCTGCGTCACTGATTAGAAGGGACGTGTCTAGTTTTTCCCATTGAATTGAATTGATCTTTACAGTTGACAAAATTTTTATGGTTTAAGTCGTAGTAAGTCATGGCTCAAGTCATGTTTAACATCCTTAGCTGAAAAAGTTTCCACAGTTAGCAAAACACTTATCTTTTATTCATTTATCTTTCTTCCCAATAAATTAGTCATAAGATTTTTTTCCTGACAAATGGATATTTCTGCATTCAAAGAGCTATTGAGTCATAATTAATGCTTGAGAAGCATCTAATGGACCAAGAAATGAACTTTCAAAGCACCTTTGGTACATGGAATTGAAGGCATAGTTTATTATGGGATCCTGATCACATTGTAAAATAGGGTTTACTAAAGCATTCTGTTTTTATGTGATAATGAAATGAATTCTCTTGCTACCAGGGTTTTTAAAACCATATGTGAAGAACATAAGGAAGGCAGTGATTATTGCATCAGCATTCGAAAATGTATTTTCAGAGCAGTGTATGTGGGATTAAAATGTAATGCATTCTTTTAGAAACCTTTACTTACATGAAACTGCTCTGAAGAACACAATGAAACTGGGAGTACATTACTGTGATGCTCCTGTCTAATAATGACTTAAAAATAAATATGCATATATACCAATGGTGGCGAACCTATGGCATTCCAGATGTTCATGGACTACAATTCCCATCAGCCCCTGCCAGCATGGCCAATTGGCCATGAACATCTGGAGTGCCATTGGGTTCCTAATCTGTGCTAGTCTTTAGCTAATCAAGCCCTTTGATACATGCCAGTTTCCTTCCCTATATTTCTGAAGAGTAAATGAGAGCAGGTGGCAGCTGGAAGGATCAGAGTAATGAACTCCAAAGCTTATTGTGACAATCCAGAAAATGATATGGCAAAATTCCAAGGTCTAAAAATAGAGGACTGGTTTAATTTAGTTCTTTCATTAGTAACTTCTTATTCATTCAGTGATTATAGCTCAATTTACTGTAATGTGTAACTGTAGTGACATTCGTCTTAAAAATATAAAATCTAGCAATAGTTGTCTCAACCATACAATCAGTTTTCCATACTAATTTGAAAGCATCTTGTTTCATTCAGTTTTGTGTAGATGTACTCTTACATTTCCAGAGTTGATCACTGCTCAGTGTTGCCTCCAAAAGATATATGTTCAGCAATATGCCTCTTTTGTAAAATGACATAATGTAGTTCATTGAAGGAATTTTCAATGAATGGTTGAAAAAATTATTACGTATGCTTTTAAGAAATGAGAAAGTATTAGTTTCTTTCTGCAATCATGCCTTCCATGACAAAAAGCCACAAACTGAAAGAATAAGGAATGCATCCAAAAAGGGCAAATCCACCTGATTATATAGCTGCATTTAGACAGTTTATTCTGAAGAGTTCAGAAGTGCAGCAGTGGCGTAGTGGTTAAGAGCAGGTGCATTCTAATCTGGAGGAACCGGGTTTGATTCCCTGCTCTACCACTTGAGCTGTGGAGGCTTATCTGGGGAATTCAGATTAGCCTGTGCACTCCAACACACGCTAGTTGGGTGACCTTAGGTTAGTCACAGCTTTTCTGAGCTCTCTGAGCTCCACCCACCTCACAGGGTGTTTGTTGTGAGGGGGGAAGGGAAAGGAGATTGTAAGCCCTTTTGAGTATCCTACAGAACAGAAAAGGGGGATATAAATCTGAACTACTCTTCTCCTCCTCCTCCTCCCTTTAGTTGTCCATTTGATCACAGAAAGTATTTCTCAGTGGCATTGTATGCATTCTTGTCATCTGTACCTTCATAATTTATAAGCAGTTTGCTGCTTCCTTTTTTTTCTTCCCAAATCCTCCAAGCTATGCATACCTCATATGTGCAAATGTCTTATCTATATTTCATGTAGCTATTATAAAAAGAAATACACAATAGAGTTGTGGAAGGTTGAAGATGCTCATTATCTCTTCAGATAATTAGAAAATGGAAATATGCCCAAGGAATCTTCATGGGAAATAGAACTATGTGTCGGGCTAGAACTCCTATCTAGCCCTGCTCAGTTGTGTTTAGGAAGACTGAAAAAGAATACCAAAAATCAGGCTTTAGACAGAAGAATATTTTTACTGTGTGGAATACAGGATGGTCTCTCTAAAAGAGTCACACCCAACCAGACAGACCTTCATACCCTTATCCTGTTACATACATACCCTCTATATGATCATATTTCTCCCAGATATGCCTTCATTCCTGAAAATCAAATTGGCTTATTTGATCCTTCTTACACAAAAGCTGGAAAGTTACTTTTCTCTTCCATAAACTGTATGTCCCCTCCCATAGGCAAAAGGGCAATATACTGAATTCTGTATTTCTGGCTTCAGTCAAAATAAACAGTTCCCAACATTCCTGAGGGAGGGTTATGCCCCAGGAAGAAAATCTCCAGGGTAAAAAGATTTCACATACATTTCAAAGTTCATCAAAATATAGAAAAACACATTTTCAATTATCTGATCAGATTCCTCTCTCTTCTAACCTTTGATCTCTTCATTTCTGTGTTTATTCACATAAGCCATCTTATCTAGCTGGGTAAGCCTAAAGGTCTTTAAGATACACTCTCTATCACGTCTTTGGCCCTGTATTCCTTAGTGATAAGATCTTTTGCCTGCATCTAACTACTGACCAGTTGGTCCTAAAGAAAGAAAAAGAACCATCTTAATTTTAAATAGTGGTTTTTTAATCAAATATAATTGTTAGGCCGATTCTCCTGTCCCACATGTGTATTTTAAAAACTCGAGATTTCATTAGGAGGCTAAAATGAGAAAGAGCCACAACTTCCGAGACACTTTAGAAATGCTTTACATGAAGTTAGCATGTTGGTCAGAAGGAAGATCTTTTACAATCCTGAAGTACACTTTAAACTATTACAATCCGAAACTACACCCATGCAGCTAAAATCTACGTTGTTGTTATCAAGAGGACATGCCATATTTTCTCTGCACAAAATATGGTACTTAGCCAATTCAATGTCTCCACAACAGAAATACTGTGGGGCAAATCTGTGTGACTTCCAAGTGGGAAATAAATACACATTGACTACTAAAAATATATTTTTTTAATTTAGATCCTTTTAAAACTAGTACAGGCTTTTTCCATCCCCCTTTAGTAATCATCTGTTATCTCATTATTATGATTTACTGTTGTCAGTTTTATTTATCCACAGTTCTTTTTAAATCACTTGGTTTTTCAGAGCTGAGAATGAAAGGGATATGTGTTCATTTTGTAAAAATATATTAATACCGTACATTCCCCATCTTACAATTGTATAATATTTTCCCTGTCCTTTCTTACTGATGACTATTTCATAATGTGTGATATTGCTAATTTTTGATGTTTAATATCACTTTTCAGTGCTTTGGTGGTTAGATTGGAAGCTAGGCCCCAGCTGAAATCCCAGTTTCGACACGTACTTGTTAAGAAGACCTGGACAAGTTGCTGTTGCATCTATCTGGTTTCCGGTCTTTAAAGTGGTAGTAAATGGGACTTGTCTCAGGGCAATATGATGTTGAATAGCAAGAAAATTTGTTTTACTTTCTGAGTTGGTTTTATTTGCAGAGGTGAAAAAATAATGTAGGAAGGAATTCCTTCTACAGTAAGAAGCCTTGATAAAGTTACTCCTGGAATCGGTTTACAGTGTTTTTGCATGGGGTGGTGTGTGTGTGGAACCTTACTGTGGTACTTAACGAGTTCTCTGCTTTTGGGCTAGTTTTGAAATGCAGACTGAAATGTTTAAGCTGAACTATGCTCTTGCTTTCTTTGTTCATTTCATAAATAATTACTAACGGCTTTGGGAGATGAAATTGTCCTCTTTTTGAATCATTTGACTGTAGGAGTTTGATCCCGAAGAGTTCTACCACTTGCTAGAAGCAGCTGAAGGCCATGCTAAGGAAGGGGAAGGAATTAAATGTGACATCCCTCGTTATATTATATGCCAACTGGGCCTCACTCGGGATCCCCTGGAGGGTGAGAACTTCCACTTTGTATTCATAGGTTATATTAGGTAACAAGTCATTTTTAGTGCTATCATATGTTGTGAGCTTAGCAAGTGAAACTTTTAATATGAGTGTAGAAAATACTTTTTAAAGAAATATACATACGTTATGAGTATATGTTGAAAGAGCTGCATTTGATACAGTGGGCCCATAATATGTGTATACAGTGTTATTTTTCTTTTTTTTAAAAGAGAACATTCACCTCACACATGATAGTATGTATGCATGCAGTGTACATTCTAACTTCATAATTTATGAATTGGCTCTGAATGGCAGATCTTCAGCTGACAGATTTAAAAATATAGCATCCTTTGCTCCCAGCATTTCATGTGCACAGTGACTTTTTTGAGTTCCTATTTGCTTAACCTTCTAGATACAATACTGACATTTTAACTTAATGTAATGGCTCTTTAATTCCATGTTGAATTAAACCTGAAAAAATGCATACATGGTAGCTGTTATTCATCCAGATGATATGGGGAACATTCCTAACACTAAAAAAAAAGTTACGACAAGTGTAACAGAGGTTTGTGCTTGTACATACAAACATACCACAATGTTAGAAGTGTTAACTGTAAAAATACAAATTCACCTGCATCAGCTGCTACCTTAATTAATAGTTTTAACGCTGAAGACATGATTGCATTGTGATATAAAATTAATGTGATAAGTCTCAGAATTTTATTTTATAAAACCAGTCCCAGCAGTACAGTAATTAAGTTAGTAAATAGGTTTCGTTTATAGAACAATTGATACCATGTTCCCAACCAAATGAATTATTTTAACATAACAGCCACATGTTTTTGCTGGATGGTATCCTTATGATGAACTGCACAGAGACTGTGCATACTCAAAAGTACTCCTTAACTTAAGATTAATTTATATTATGAGCATTACAGGAACATGCGGTGAACAGACCACTGGAAACATTACTATTTTCATGAAGGAATCCTGCTATGAAATGAGCTGCCCCTTTCCCTCTATCTCTTACCTTTGGTTATCATCATTCTACCAAATACTACATTCCCAGTTATTTTGTGCGTAGGAAGTTGTGCAATTTATGGAAGGCCTTTCAGTGACTGAGTGTGTTTTTGGCTCTACCAGAAAGAAATGGGTATAAATCAAATCAAATCAAATAATAAAATAAAATAAAATAAAAATAAATTACTATTGGAGTATCCCACATTGTATACTTTTCCCCCATGAAACTGTAACTACAAAACATGTTATTTTTCTGCCCTCAGAAATGGCCCACTTGAATAGCTATGATAGTCCAGACACTCCAGAGACAGATGATCCTGCTGAGGTGAAGGTACTGAATTATAGCATTAGTGGTAAAATAGCATTATCTATAATAGTTATTTCACATAGTTTATTGGATTGTATTAATTATAAATTCAGCTAAAATCACTAAAACTGAATGGCATTTCTGTGTATGTATGAATATGTACACTGTTTTCAGAGGGGAAAAATCTGACTCTAGAGTTTCTTTTCCTGTGTAAATAATCAATATGCTTGTACAAGAAAATATTTAGACAATGAACAAATTGATAAATTTAATTCATGTTTGGATATTTTGCTAGAGAAGGCAATTGCTATGTGAAGTGGGGAAAGCACATCTCTATATTAATAGCCAAGTTGGCATAACCTGAAGATACTTAAATCTGGTGACTGGAGCTCTGAACAGGCAAAACAGATCTTTCTATGAACCTGAAAAGGTTTGCAGAAAAATATGAAATCTAAAACAAAAAAACCTAACAAAACAAAACATGGGGGGGAGGGTTTAAAACAAGAAAATGATAAAAGAAGCTCTTGTAGCTTTAATAATGAATTCTGCCGATGGCTGTTGCTAGGCAACTACAGCATTCCAAGGTTTCCTTTCTTGAATAAAAGGCAGGGGTAGAGGGCAAGGTCCCCTCCAGGCCTATTTTGGCTTTTGAGGGAGAACTTATTTGAGCCAGTCCTGATTGAGTTGCCAACTCCAGGTTAGAAAATTCCTGAAAATTTTGTGGAGGGCAGGATTTGGGCAGGGGAGAAGCCTCAGCTGGATATAATGTCATTAGGTCTGCTCTCCAAAGCATTTACTTTGTCAAGGGGGACAAATATCTCAGAGATAATTTGAGGATCTCTCTGGGTACCCTCTGGAGGCAGGCAACCCTAGACTTGGAAGTGAACAATTGGTGACTTGATTTCACCTGACTTGCATAATTCAGTTAGGCCTGGCTATTTGCTACTCTTCAACAGCAACCATCCTATGAAAACTTAATTTAAGATTAAGTTAATCTTAACTGTGGTGAACTTGAAGCAGTTAGAACATTAGAGTGGGTTCAGATCTCCAGCTTGCTGCAGAAGCTGACTGGGTGATTTTGGACCAGACACATACTTCCAATTTAACCCACCTCACAGGGCTGTTATGTGGATAAAAAGGAGAGGAGAATATTGTAAGGTTCTTTGGAGGAAGGTGGGGTATAAATGAAGCAAATAATAATACATATAGCTGAAGATGGGAGGCAGATTAAAGGTAGATTTGTGAACGGTTAAAAAGGAGAGAATGCGGATGGGGGTGGGGTGGGGTGGGGTGGGGTTGGAGGGTGATACAGGGAAAAGGGAGATGCCACTCCACAAGTTTGTGAGGGTTTCATCCAATGCAAATGAGTCTGACCCTATACTGGCTCCATACAACTGGGCCGTAGTTTTTCTAGGCAGAGGCTGCTGTGGGAGGAGGGGGAGGGGCAGCTATGGGAGGGCATCTGAAGACAAAGGGGCAGAGAAAGGTAAATTAGGTGTTGGGTGGGAAGGAGATAGAGTTGCCAACTGCAGTTAGGAAATACCTGGATATTTTGCAGGTGGAGCCTGGAGAAGGTTGGGTTTGAAAAGGGGTTATAATCAGAGGTGGGATCCAGCAGGTTCTCACAGGTTCCCGAGAGTAGGTGACCAATTATGTGTGTGTGCCGAGAGGCGGTTACTAATTGGTGATTTTGCCACGTGATTTTTGCGTTAGTTACGCCCCTCCTCTCAGCAGTAGCACGCAGAACTTGAAGCAGTCTAGCAGGAGGTGCACCGGCATGCGTGGCAGCCTGTGCCTGCGTGCATTCGTTTCCCGCCCAAGGACCGGCGCAGCGGCTACATCCTTGCCACAGCCCCGCCCAGGAATGCCCTGCCCCGGAATGCCTGGCCACGCTCCCATCGTGCCCTGCCCAGCCCCATTGGCGCTACGCCTCAGTTTGAATCCCATCACCATGGGAACCTGTTACTAACATTTTTGGATCTCACCACTGGTTATAATACTGTTGACATCCCCCTCCAAAGCAGCCATTTTCAGGGGAACTCAGGTTGCCAACCTCCAGATGAGAGCTGGCGATTACAACTGATAAGATGAGAGCCCAGAATTACAACTGATTTCCAGGTGACAGAGATCAGTTTCCCTGGAGAAAATGGTTTCTTTGGAGGATGGAGTCTCGGGCATTATACCCTGCTGAGGTTGATTCCCTCCACAACAGTGGCGTAACTAGGCAAACTGGAGCCCTGGGCAAAACCTGAGTTTGATCCCCCCCAGGCATGTGCCCAGTGCAACCCACACAACCCGGCCCCCTTATAGCTACACCCAGTGGTATATCTGGGCAAACTGGAGTTTGGCCCCCCCATGGGCAGCCGCCCTCCTCCACCATGACCAAGCAATGATTTTTAACACCAGGTCGTTTCAGAGTCACCATCACATTATAGAACATGCCCCAATTCACAAATCTGAACACAGCAATAGGCTATGCCATGCAGCAGAAATAATTTTTTAAAAACATTTTCAAAATGCTTTCAAAATGTTTTATTACTGCTATGAAAACATTTTATGGTGTTGTATCCAGTCCCCCAATTGAGGTAAACAGCATCTTCAGTGTTATTTAAACTGGAAACCCCAGATTCTCCCTTTAAGGTGGATTTAAAAGGAGAATCTGGGCTCCCTAGTTTAAACAAGTGATGCTGGAATCCACCCCCAAACATCATCATTTTCAAAGGTGTTTAAACTAGGGAGCCCAGATTCTCCTTTTAAATCGGCCTTAAAGGGAGAATCTGGGGTTCCCAGTTTAAACAACATTGAAATTGATGCTATTTTGGGGTTGATTCTCCCCCACCCTGAAACAGCATCACTTTCAATGTTTAAACTGGTGACCTCAGATACTCCCTTTAAATCCATGCCAAAGGGGGGGGGTTAAAAGGAAAATCTGGGGAAATTTGGGGGATGCCTGCTGTCAGGGCTGAAATTGTTAAGCTAGCAGCACCAAACTTTCACCCATCTTCTATTAGCTCCCATTGGAAACAATGGGTGATGGGGGCACCCCCTTTGAGAGTCCATAGCTTTGGACCCCCTGGACCAAACTTCACAAAACCTGTGTGGTATCAGTAAGAGACTCTCCTGATGATACCTCCCAGGTTTGGTGAAGTTTGGTTCAGGGAGTCCAAAGTTATGGACCCTCAAAGGTGTAGCCCCCATCTCCTATTAGCTCCCATTGGAAACAATGGGGGATAGGGGCACCCCCTTTGGGAGTCCATAATTTTGGACTCCCTGAACCAGACCTCACCAAACCTGGGTGATATCATCAGGAGAGTCTCCCAAAACATCCCTGAAATTTTGGTGCTGCTAGCCTAAAAACTGCGCCTCCTGCATGCCAAAAATGGAAAACCCACTGAAATACCAAAGAAACCCCACAAACGAACCCTGCATTTTTGGCACCCACTGCAAGGGGGCGCCCTGGGCAATTGCCCACTTTGCCCAATGGGCATTACGCCCCTGCTCCACAAGCCTCACCCTCTCAAGGTTTCACCCCAGGAATTTCCTAATTGCAAACTTAAATTTCTCTTCATCTAGTCTTCCCACCATAATTTTGATTAAAAGTTAGGTAGATAATGATCAATGATGAGAAATTTGTGTTGTAAAAAAGATTTAAAATGTAAAATAATGTTTTTAGAGCCAAGGATCCACTTCACAAGCAAAGAAAACACCTTCTGAAGAAGAATTTGAAACCATTAAGCTAATCAGCAATGGAGCTTATGGGTAAGAATATAAATATGGTCCAGCCATTTGTTTTTAATTCTATTCCCATTCTAAAGTCAGAAGAATTCAGATCTTCAAAAATGTTTTGCTTGATTGAGTTTTAACACCTGTTCATCAATGTAATACATTCATCTTGGAATTTCTTTTTAACCTTTTAAAGATCCTTTGAAACATACATTTTTGTAAATATGTGCTTGCATTAGTCATAAGTTGTTTTTTAGGACCAGCTCAGTAACACTCAAAGTTGTCTTCAGATGCTATTGTATGTCTCACTATATAGATGGCCTTTCTGCTCCTGTGTTCCCTAGTGTGAAAAATTAAGTAATAAAAAATTAAGTGTGATCACTAATTTGGAAATAATTCAGATACAACAGGTCTTAATAAACAAGGTTTTTAAAGATGTAATGTTTGTTTATATTGTAAACATCTCTTTCTAAGAGTCTGGAAATTTATTGATCAGTGATGGTGGAAAGTGCTGTCAAGTCATAACTGACTGCGCAAGAGATATTCACGGGTAGTTTGCCACTACCTGCCTCTACCCTTTTATACCATGCTGGTGAATATTATCCATCTGATTGTGGAATATAATGACTATGGACTATAGTGCAACAGGCACTTAAAAAATTGAAATATCTATTATTAAATAAAGGAAGAGGAAGGGAAAATGTTAATATTAGTGTGCAAGGAATTGCATGAATATAGTTTACTAAATTCATCTTAGTAAAGAAGTCCTGGTTCGTTGCCATTAGTTAAGTGTTCTAAATTTTGCAGTGTCTGAAGAAAATTTTAGCTGCACCATTGATTAACTAGAATGCTAAATTTGCTGCTGTATGTAAAATCTGGCTTTTATGTTGCTGTATATCATCTTTCCCTGCTGCTATGATAAGTGATATTTGCATCATCAGTCCTATCCATAATGAGTATTGGTCTGAAACAACCTGTGGAACTTATAGATATGATTCTTTTACTTGTTGCAGCAGAATCAGAGACAACTATGTGTCTTTCTCAGCTTCTTGATAAGGTGAACTGGCCAAAGAAATGAAACAAGATTCAGAACTCCTGGAGTTTGCTTGTGGTATCTCTTATGCTGTATAATTGTCTTGCTTTGTCTCAGGGCAGTGTTCTTGGTGCGCCACAGGACTACCCGCCAGCGTTTTGCAATGAAGAAGATCAACAAGCAGAACCTCATTCTGAGAAATCAGATTCAGCAAGCTTTTGTGGAGAGAGACATCTTAACATTTGCAGAAAATCCCTTTGTAGTTGGCATGTTCTGCTCCTTCGAGACAAAGCGCCATCTGTGCATGGTCATGGAATATGTGGAAGGTATTTGTTTCATCACCACAGAAGTCACCAAATCATAATGATCATACAGATGGGTAAAATTGTTTTCTCTTATGAAAAGAGGTGGAGATCAATGTGTATGCTGTGCCTGTCCCCTTCAGGAGTTCTTCCCCATATTTTCTGTGTCTGAAATTTTCCAGGTATGTATTGTTCTATCGGATGTCGTGATAGGCTTTTGCTGTGCCCATCGGTTTTACTGTTGGTAGGTGATGTGCTTCATGTGGCCCTGTTCATTGTGGAATAGTTTGCCATGCTTTTTGTTGTTAGTACTGGATTAAAAATTTGTCTGAAGAAACAGGAGAATTTTATGGTGGGAAGTGTCCACAGAGGAATAAGATTATGATGGGTAACTCTGGTAGTCAGTCTGTAGCGGAAGAAAAAAATAAGAGTCCGGTAGCATCTTAAAGACCCCAAAAATTCTGGAAGGATATGAACTTTTGTATGTCACAACTCACATCTTCAGATACAACTAAAATGTCAACACTAGCAAGGCTACCATAGCAATGCTTTATCAGTTCTTCTCTTTTGGAAGATATTACTAAAAAGTAGTTGCTATGAGTTGTATTTGTTAGCTGCTGTTGTTGCCTTTTAACCGCTTCTCTATTCTCCCTTTTCATTGGTGTCTAGGAGGAGATTGTGCAACTCTCTTGAAGAATATTGGAGCTTTGCCTGTTGATATGGCAAGGATGTATTTTGCAGAAACTGTGCTGGCATTGGAATACCTCCACAATTATGGCATCGTCCACCGTGATCTAAAGCCTGACAAGTACGCTTTAAGCTTCTCATGTTTGGGCCTGCAGTTGCAGCTGTCTGTGCTAAAAATAGCTGCAAGAATGACATGTGTACAATTTTTTCTTCTGCAAGAAGAATATGTATTTGTGTGCTCTTTCTAATTAATGTAATACTGTTTTGTGCAAGTTGCACTATGCTGTTGTTTCAGTAAAGGTGAATCTGAAATATATTCATTTGCCAGTGATGCTCTGAATTTAGTGAGAGTCATGTTTCAGGTATCCTTGTAGGGCAAGATGTGATCAAACCTTAACAGCCACTTAAACACAGCTTGATTTCCTCATATAACTTTACTGCAAACCTAATAATACTTTTTTGTAAAGTACACCAGACACTAACATTTATGGAGAGTCTTCAGTGGTGGAAGTATTATGTACTGCCCCTTATCATTATAGCTTTGTGTCTGCATTTTTGTTTGTCTGATGCTGATTGAATTCCTGGAGATGTTCCCAACCATATCAGTTCTTGCCCTAGGTGACTTGTAAGAAATGGCTGGTTTGATGCAGAAACAGTCTTGTCTTCTCTAAACAGTGTCTTATAGCTTTAGTGGGCTGGCTGATGTCTCATTAACTGAAGCCAAATCCAGATAAATATAAAGTCATGTGAGGTGATAGTTCCCTGAAGGTAAACATAGTTGTGTCTTCACTAGTAGGTTACGTCTGCAGTGTTGGTGTGACCATGGCTGTGGAGGGGCAAATGATGGCTAAGTTCTGAGGTGTCTTTTACCAGAGTTATATGATTTAGTGTCTGATTCTTTTTTGGAAAAAAAAAAGATAGGCTTGCAACCATCGTTGATGCTTTTGTAACTTCCACAACTGACTATTGAGATGCACTTTACATGGATCTTTTCTTGAAGTATGTTTAGTAATAGGATGTGCTACTGTATGCAGGATGCAGCTGCCCATGTTTTGACATGATCAAATTGATGGGATGATGGAACACTATACTCTGTCTCACCTAAAGATCTCAGGAGATTTTTGAAGTCATCCACTGCCACTTTCTGGACCTTCTTTGTTGTTCCACTTGGATCCTAGTGCCCATCAACCCTCCCCCGCTGTAAAGACCCAAGCTGGACCCTTGGGGCCTGTTTGTTCCACGTCGCCTCAACTGGGCTGAAGGTGCAGCCATGGGCAGGACTTTTTTGTTGTTGTTGCTACTCTTCAGTTTTCCCCTTCTGATTTCTCTTTTATTTTTGGACTGGTGCAGCAGCTGCTCTCCAGACCAGCTATGAAGTCATTGCAGGAAGAGAAAGAGCAAGCAGCTTTGGTTTGCCTTGCTTTATATGCAATTACAGAACTTCCATGCAGGACCCAAGAAAGAGCCGTAAAGCTGCAAGTGAAGCGTCCACGCTGGGGAAGAGGTCACTGATAGATCCGTCCAGCAATCTGAACCGAGAGGAACAGCTTTGCTTGAATCTGGGGTGGGGCTGCGGCTGCCTGGCTTGATTCTGCTCTGAGTAGAGGGAAGTTTACAGTATTTGGAAAGTGGCTGTTTTTTTTTTCCAGTCACAGAAAACAAAACGCTTCTTGAAACAGTAGCCAGTTGCTGCCCACAGAGTCTGTACTTTACTCTCCAGAAAGCCCCAAATCACTTGTTGCTCTGAAGAAAGATTCACATCAGCTCTTAACTCTGACTGTGAGGGAAGGGGGAGGGTTCCCTCTTTGCCTGTTGCAAAAAAACACCTGCTATACTTCTCCCTGGAGGGCTCTCCTTAATGAAAGCCTAGCGAACTAGAAGTGGAGCCAGCCTTGGTGTTTAGGACGGAGGAAGGTTGGAGGGGGCTTGGGAGGGCCGGTGCTGGTCTTCAGACATGCTAAGTGTGGTTGAGAATATTTTCTATTGTGGAAGCATGCTACTTCCGCCTAACAACTACCAATTGCACTTAGACCTTTTATTGAGACAGGGTATAGTCCTTTGAGATGTTTTAGTTGTTGGGAGGCTCTGGCACAACTCAGTGTGTTAAGGTTTATGGTCCTGGGTTGCCTAAGTCCAGCCTGTCTCAAACAGTGTTTCTATCCCTGAAAACCCCATTTGCAGGGGGCGGGGGGGGGGGGGCGGCATCATTTAAGAGAGTATCTTTTGGAAAAGAGGATTTCCTGGTTCTGTAGAATTCCTTGCCTGAGGAAATTTACCTTGGATTAATTCTGATTTTTTTGGTAGGCAGATAAAATTTTTCTCTTTAGAAGGGCTTATTAAAAATGGCCTGAATACATTAGTATTTAAAGATACAGTGGCCTCTTCCACTGATCTTTGGTATACATCCACACATGGTAAAGAAGCAACTGCAAGATTCTTGGCAAGGGTCTACTGCTCTAAATATATCACTCCAGTGCTATGTCAGTTGCACTGGTTACCCATGTGTTTCTGATCCCAATTCAAAGTTCTGGTTCATGGCCTTCATATTTGTCTAACTGCACACCCTGATATACTCCCATGCACCAGTTGTATTTCTTGGACAGCCTTTGCCTTGTGGTGTCCTTTCTTAGAACTGTCTGGGCAGCTGTTTTCTTGGCAGAAACTCCAGTTCTCTGGAATGATGTGCCAGAGTGGGTAGAGAGTTCCGCTTCACTGCCTACATTTATGAAGGTATGCAAGACAGCTCTGTTTTAGAGGACATTTGTAGGACAGTGAACTGTCTCAACGGATTTGACTTCATGTGTGTAATTATCCGTTAATGGATTTTTATGTTTCATGTCCTTGCAATTTGTAATTGCACTGTAAGCTATCTTCAGTCCAAGGAAATAAGATGGGGATGTAAATGCTAAATAAATAAATAAATAAATAAATAAATAAATATCTTCTGGTTGGTGTAGTTTGCACTGAACCAGACACATGGCAATTAAGAAGTTTAAATAAATATATACGCTAAGTACGTACTCGAATTTTTAACCTTGCTTCCCATAAGAACTTCCATTGTAAGGCAGTAAGGGCTATGACTAACAACTAACAGAATGTCAGCAAATGTTTTGATAGGTAATTATAAATAGTATAACACTATATCTTGCTTTGTACAATAGTTCTCATGAATAGAAATTATTAAGTACTGGTGTTTACCCTTTCTTCCCCAGTCTTCTGATAACATCAATGGGTCACATCAAACTAACTGATTTTGGCCTTTCTAAAATTGGCTTAATGAGCTTGACAACGAACCTATATGAGGGGCATATAGAGAAAGATACCAGAGAATTCTTGGATAAGCAGGTGAGCTGAAATTATCTTTGACCACATGTCTTCACACATATATTTTCTTTTGGGTGAAACACAATTTCAATTATAAACGTTCGGTATTTTATTTTGAACTCTTCAAAGCTTCCTCTGGAAAACTTGAGTAACTGTTCTATGAGATTTTTATAGTAAAAATCTCATTACCTGGAAAGTTACCATGACATAAATGTGCATTAGTGAAGATTGCCATGAGCTATGAAAAATTACTTTGTTCTTAAATAAACTGTTTCTGCATTACACTTTTTTCCCCATTCAGGTGTGTGGAACTCCAGAATACATTGCCCCAGAAGTGATCTTGCGGCAGGGTTATGGAAAACCTGTGGACTGGTGGGCCATGGGAGTTATCCTATATGAGTTTTTGGTTGGCTGTGTTCCTTTTTTTGGCGACACACCAGAAGAGTTATTTGGGCAGGTTATCAGTGGTATGTACCTTTCCTTATCAGCGGCACGTTTGAGTTAATCAGTGCTCAAGATGATACTAGAATACATGATACAAACATACCACAGAATGAATTGAACTTAGATGCACATGGAGCCTGGAAGTCATAATAAAAGATTTTGACATTGTCCTGAACTGTAAGGGGTGTCTCTTCCCTTGTAGAGTTCAGATGGCAGTGTGGGCTTTTACTTGACACTGTTTTAAATGTAATTTGTCAGGAGGTGTTTTAATGTTATTCATTTGTATCTACATTCTGATTAGTTTTAAATTGTTTGATTTTGTCTAATATTGGAAACCACTTTGAGCTTTATGGAAGTGTGGTATAGAAATACATTAAATGAATAAAACATTAATTGCCAGCTGCTTCTCTCGATGTTTGCAAGGCCAAGAGTACCTTTATTGGATCTAATATGAGAGTGAACTGCAAACTAGGCACACTTGCAAAAGTGATACACGCCTTCCATAACAGAAAAGATCATAAGCATATAAAAGTCCTGCAGGTTCAAACCAAAGACTAATCTAGTTGGCATTATAGTTGGAGCCAGACCAAATTATCCAGGGGCAGAACTGAATGTTTCTGTCTCCCTCTCCCACTGCAGCCCACTGATCTCCACAAAACACTATTCCTGGGGGACTCTGAGGAATGACTTAAAGGGAATTTGCAGCAGGAAGGGAAAATCAAGATGGCTGGATCCAGACCTGAATTGGCAATTTAATATGGATCCACCCATCTAACAGTGGCTATCCAAACACTGCTGGGACTCTTCCTAGTAGTTTGTGAAAGAAACAGATATCCTCTGATGTCTGCCCCTCCCTCTGGTAACTTGTGTCCAAGGGCCTGTCATGGTTTATCCTCTGTGAATTCAGTCAGTCTCCTTTTGAAGCCCCCAAAGCTAGTGACCATAGCCAGACCTTAAGGTCTCAGGTTCTGAATACTGTGTGAAGAATATTTTTTTGCCTCTTGAATCTACCTCAAGTAAATTTTCCTTGATGAGCCTAAGTTAGAGGTAGCGTTCAGGTCTTGAAGCCAGCTGGTTTGTACCACATGGCTTGGTACAGAATGCAGTGAAGAAACCTGGTTTTAAATTCCATTATCCTTTGAGATGAGTGCGGAATGTTGATAAGTATGGATAATTTCCCTCACACATGATGGGATACTACTTATGAATTAAACTTTGGTTTAGGATCCTGGCCGCCTGTGTTGGAAAAGCTAACCCCAATTAATTCTCATAGTGCATTTGCATGATAAAGGTAACCAAACACATGTTAAAATGGATTCTTTCATTGTGCTCTGTGCAATTTTTCCAATTCCCCAAACAATATTTTGATCATACTATGTCTACAAGACAGTAGAATTACTGTCTTGGACTGGCAATCAAAGTTTTAATATGAGAGATCTTTAATACCATGCAACATATGTTTTCCTAACCTCATCGATATAATTCTGTAGATGAAATTGCCTGGCCAGAAGGAGATGAAGCCTTACCACTAGATGCACAAGACCTGATTGGTAAACTTCTATACCAAAACCCTTTGGAAAGACTGGGAACAGGTACAAATAGATTCTTAGAAAAATATTTGCTGGAAATGTTGACGTGTAATGAAAAGTTGTAAAGAAAAAAAGCAGCTCATCATTGTGATTAAGGTGTGTGAACCTCTTAGTGAATGTGTTCATTCTGTTTATGGTATGATAGTGATAGGTTCAAAGAGCTCTGCAGTAGAAAGAAGTCGTTACAGATGAAAAGTAGGCAGGCTGAATGTGTGATATATGCCATTCTTTAATTTGTCATTTATCAAAGCATTATATGTTGACTAGGGACTTAGTACTGAAATTTAAAATATCATTGAGATATGGATCCTTCACCACAAACACAGCTTCCCTCCAATAGTCTGCCCCAGGTTCTTGACCTTCATTTAACCATCAGTGAAAGCCTTTTTGGTTTTCTTGGATATTTGAGATGTAAACTTTGTGTGGGCTTATATTAGATTTATAGTTATCCTTAAAACTCAGGGCAATATGAATGTTTTGTTCTCTTCGTCCTCATGTAATCTCTGTGGGGAAACAAAGCTTAGTGACTTTGGTCCAAATCCAGGTAAACATAGTTGTTGGGCAATATTTGCTACAATATGTTTAAAATTCTTCACTATGTGGGTTTTTTCAGGTAGCGCTTTTGAAGTGAAACAACATAGATTCTTCAAGAATTTAGACTGGAATGGATTACTCAGACAAAAAGCAGAATTTATTCCACAGTTAGAATCAGAAGATGACACAAGCTACTTTGACAGTAAGGAACAACATTTGTGATTAATTGTGTATAATCTTAAAATATTATGTTACACCAATAGGTGTGGATCTCAGTAGCTCACTTCTATGAAGACTGTTTCAGACTGTAGCTATATTGGTCTGCAGTCGAATAGCTAGATTTGAGTCTAGTAGCACCATAGAGACCAACAAGATTTTCAGTGTATAAAGAGGAGCCCAAATTCTCTTCATCAGATAAAAATCAAAGCGCAGATCCTTGTTTATATCCCAGTCAGAAGGTGGGAGGGACACCGGATTTGTAGAAGTGACATAGGATGCAAAGGTACAATGCATGTTATAATCAAATTGATTGATTAGAGCAGGGGTCTGCAACTACATGTTCAATTGGCCATGCTGGCAGAGGCTGATGGGAATTGTAGTCCATGAACATCTGGAGAGCCTCAGGTTGCAGACCCTGTAGGATTTTAAAGGCAAGAAACATTTGTCATTGCCTGCCTGCATGTCACACTCCTGGTATTCCTTGCAGATCTCCCATCCAGATACTTGCCAGGGTTGAGACTGTGGTGTGTGACTGGCCCAAAATTACCCAGTAAGTTTCCATGACAGAAACCCAGATCCTAGTCTGACACTGTAGCCATTACCCCATGCTGGCTCTCAAAGAAATACTTAGGGGAAGAAAATTAATCCGCTAAGCATTTGTCATCTGCTCTAATCAAGTTGATCATAATATGCTTTGTGCCTCTGCATCATGACTCTCTTTTTTGCAACACCCCTCCCACGTTCTGATTTGAATATAAGGGTTCAGTTGGTCTTTTAAGTTCTCTTTATGAAAACCACCCATCAGCACATGCTACTGGAACACGGCCGTACAACCCGGAAAACCCACAACACCCTTGCCATCGGTACATGTTGAGCCTTATTCAACACCAATTTATCAGTCCTCTGTGACTTAGAAATTACCAGTAAAGCCCCTGTGCTGCAGGGGGGTGGGGGGTGGGCCCTCCTGGTGATTCATTATTAGGTCCAAACATGGCATTTTGAGATTTGAATTATTGCTCAGTTGTATTAACATTTCAGACATTTCTTCTACACATTCATGGCATGCTTTGCCATCTGTTAGGTATAATCTATTTAACAAGAGCTGATTTAAAAGAAATACTTGTTCATTGCAAGGGATGGATGCTAAAAAAAATAAAAACCAAATTTTCTTGTATAATAAATATTCTGTTCTGGAATTTGTAATTCATTTCATACCAAGGGTGTTTCCATATGGATTTTTTGTGTTGAGTTCCGTGCCGTTTTGAAGTGGATTTTTTTCTCACTTCCCCACAGCATCTTGTTGCATTCATGCAGCTCTTAGGGTTCCCCTGGCTTTCCCCCCAATTGTTCTCAAATTTGCTTTACTAAGAGGTTTTGGGGAAGATCACAGCAGGCCTGCAGCTACAGTGGGGCTGGCAGGAGCATGGCTGCCCTCAAATGTGCTTCACCCCATCACCCAGCAGAGCCCTTGGCAATCTGCACACAGATCAAGGAGTTGATGGCCAGCCAGCAGGGTGTCAGGAAGTCTTTGAAGATGCAGGAAAGATTTGTGCACCCTGTTGGCTGGCCATCAATTGTTCAATGCACACACAGCTTGTGATGGGAAGGGAGAGGCATCCTGTGGAACATGATCCACATGTAGCAAATCTTCGTCAGAATCTGGCAGAATTTATTTGGTAGGGGCTATGCGAACTCAGTAGCAGCCCAGGTATGTGCACAGTACCACGAGGTGTTAGTGGAGATTGAGGATAGCGTTATCTTCGTGCAAAAGGACTTGATGTTCAGCAAGATGGGGGGTGGGTAGGGATGCTGCTCTACCACTGTAGATTCCTTAAGTGTGGATTTGTTACTGTTAAAATTTTCCTTTTCCCTCTGTTGCAAAGTTATCCTCATCACCATCTATTAATTGTAGGAGAGGCTTTATTGCTTTTACTTCTAAAGAGGAGTGTGAACCAGGGATTGGTGATTTACTGATGGAATTATCATTCCTTTTTTAAAAAATCTTTAAACATCAATATTTATAGTCATCACCCCATTAGTGCCTGCATGTTACCTCTGCTGCAGTTTGCAACACATGGTGTCACTAGCTTGATCATTTTGATTTTAAGTACAGAGTACGTTGGCTTAAAATCACCATGTTAGAGCAACTGTACTACATTGCAAGTACTATGCATAATTGAAGGTATACTTGGAAGTAAGTCCCATTTTATTCAATGGGGATTACTCCCAGCAGACAGTTTATAGATTACAGCCTCAGTGAGACTGACCTAGCCACAGAATTAAGTCTACCACCTTCTTATTTATTTTAATAGGAAAATTACCTTTTTACTGTAGTCAGTGTGAGTTTAGAGTGTTTTTGGTTTGCCTTGATTACGTCTGAGGGTTTGCTAACTGTCCAGGAAAAAGTAATGTCCAGTTCCTTTGCAGAGGTTTGAACAGTGGAAGTTTTTAATGGTATTACTTTAAATAATGACCTGTTATTTGCTGCTGACTCAACTGATATTAAAGTGAAAGCTAGAGGAGCAATTTAGAAATTGGTAACTCTTTTTCCATGTTTAAGACTGAGTTGGAATGCTAGTAACCATCAAAGGCATTCCCATGTCAACTAAAGCATCAACTACTGATTTTTGAAGTTCAAGCTGCTGTTAAAGGCAGAAGATAAGACTAGACTCTTAATTTTTCCTGATCATTTTGCAACCCTGAATTGGAGCAGTGAGTTTAAAATCAGAATGTTAAAGAGGCTTTTTGAAAAGTTGGGGACCACAGCATGAAAGGAAAGACACTTCTGTTTCCATAACAATTTGGGGCGGGGAGGAATTTCTACTTATTCTCCCACTCCCTTCTGTATTCAATCTATGAAACATATTTTTAAAATGTAGAACTCTGGATTGCATGCTGAGTTTTCATTTGGTAACAGTTATATTCAGCTTGACTCAATGAAATTTGTAAAATGGTGGAATGGATAAGGTGTGATGGTGCAGAACTGATTTAAGTGTATGATACTAAACAGATTACTAGTTGCATACTAGATTTGAACAGTCATACTGTGATGTAGGTAATACTGAGTGCTGGACCTAAGAAAGTGCAGAGCAGAAACTCAAACCTGCATTTCTTAGGTCCAGCACTATAGTTACACTCTTGCTGACCAGAAAAACATCTGTTACCAGGTTTTCTGTCCCAATGTCTCTTAGTGCACTAGGAAAGCTCTCTTATGTGGTCTAACCCAATTTGATCTGTGTAATATGTCTTCTACCATGTCTTGTTAAACTTCAGAGAAGAACAGGTGGAAAATGTGTGTTGTCTGTTACTTGTTAAGAGGACTCAATGTGTTCTACATGTAAATATCTTTGTAATAAACCTGAAACATTTTTGTGTGATATACCATGTGACTTAATTATTTAGAAGTATAAGCAAGGCAGTTCTGTACAGACACATAATGGGCTGTTCTCCACGGTGCTAAAATGCCCCTTAACAAAAAAAATGCCCTGGCCATAACAAAAAAGTTCCAACTATGGGCCTGGATCACAGCAGAGCTTTGGTGACAGTATGAGTAAGAAAGTTTGGTCCTAACCAATCAATAGATATCCCCCTTCCCAGTAGCTATTTCCTCTCCCAACTGTGGCCTTTTTTTCTTTTTCTTTTTTAAAATTGGCAATCTAACAGCATATTATCAATGTACCATTAAACAAAATATGAATCAGGCTCTCTGAATTCTAGCTTTCATTAAAATAATGTAGCAACTGCCACCTTTTCTTGAGAAAATATGGGAAAAAAGCATTTCTACACAACAAAATAGGCTAAAGACTTACATTTTTTAAAAACAAGCTGAGAATTTAGAGAATCTGATGCATATTTTGGTGTAATGATACATCAATATGACATTATTATCATTAAACACATTATACTATATCAATTGTTGCCAATATTATTCACAGTAAAAAATATTGAAAATATTGTGTAGGAGGACTCACCAACAATGACAAAAAGATATCTGAAAAGTTGGAACCTCTTTTTTGTATTTCAGCAAATTGCTACCGTGTTTCCCCGAATATAAGACAGTGTCTTATATTAATTTTTGCTCCCAAAGATGTGCTATGTCTTATTTTCAGGGGATGTCTTATTTTTCCTGTGTTCTGTTCGTCGGGCATGCTTCCAAACAAAAACTTTGCTATGTCTTACTTTCGGGGGATGCCTTATATTTCGCACTTCAGCAAAACCTCTACTATGTCTTATTTTTCGGGGATGTCTTATATTAGGAGAAACAGGGTATCATAATTACAAAATAATGCGGTAGACTGGTCAGGTTAACTGAATTTCTTCTTCCATGTTATTTAATTATGAAAGGCTTTTTAAATATAATCATGATGCACTAACAAAGGGAAGGTTGTTATATCTTTTGTTTGGTTGGAGAAGTTCCAAACTTTAAAAAAATTGAATCTTTTTGGGGTGATGTGTGGCCTAGACAAATAAAAACTTGATGATAATGGACAAAATCGGCTGTTATCTGTTTTGATTGGTGATTAGCAGGAATATTCCTGATTTCTTTTAGGCACAGAAAACACGGTACTACTAACTGCATTGTGGTATCTTGGGCTCACATTTGTCTTCCTGTTTCTAGCACGCTCTGAGAGGTACCATCATGTAGATTCTGAGGAAGAAGAAGATACAAATGATGATGATCATGTAGAAATTAGGCAATTTTCCTCGTGCTCACCAAGGTTTAGCAAGGTATGTGGATCTTGCTGAGTTATTGAGATCTGAACAATGTTATAACAGCATGCAGAATTGTGTGATCCTTAACTTTCATGAAGGCAACTCCAAAAGTTGCTCATTTATAACTTGCTATTTGTACTCAACACAGTTCTATCCTGTAACAGGTCATATTAAAGAGATCTCAAAAGAACACAATTGTTAATACTGTATATACTGGCGTATAAGACTACTTTTGAACCCTGGGAAATCATCTGTAAAGTGTGGGGTCGTCTTATACGCCGGGTACTCTTATATGGCGAGTATATCCCAAACTCTATATTTTAACTGGAAAAGTGAGGGGGTCGTCTTATACGCCCAGTCGTCTTATACACCGGTATATACGGTAGTTGTTTGCTTGTATTGGTCCAAGACTTATTTAAAAGAGGTTATACATAAACTGAATGTTTATTATAGCTTGCATAGTCATATGTCATTAGGATCCTGCAAACTGCCAATGGAAAGGCAGAGGTGGTTTGGGATATTCCTATTTCCTCCCTCAGAAGCCAAATCTAGTCCTGGGGAAGTTTATTCCTAGGGCTGAGAGATTTGCATGTACTAATTAGTGACCCTAGCCAGGGGGCTGTAATGGGATGGGGAAAGAAAGTGAGATCACTGATTTTGTCTCTTGTGTGAGCAGAGCTCAAGTCTTGCACCCATTGTCAAAATGCTGTGGAAATCAGGAAGGATTCTAAAACATAGTTTGTACACAATGTATGATTGCTATCAGTACTAGTAAGTACCAGAGTTGGATGTTTGTTTCAGAACTTATTCCATTCATGAAGATTTCCTTAAAAAATCCAGGTGAAATTTCACTTAATATGTTGCTTTCTGCATCTGTGAAATAAAACGTTATGATATGATTAAGTATCACAGAATTACCCTGAGTTAATTGTAGGAGAATTACAAGTACAATTTATTTGTTTAGAACATTTCTATGCTACCTCTCCAGAGAACCTGCCTGAGATAGTTTACAAAATAAAGCACAATAAAAACATAACATCTTAGAAGTTGTCTGTTAAAACCCAGCATTAAAAACCCAGCCAGGGCATACAAATATAGAAGTTTAAAATGATTGTTACAGTTTTCATGGGAAAAGCAAACTAGAAAAATGGTTTTAAGATCAATTCCTTAATTAAAAACTGGAGTTAAAAAACAACACCTTGACTTGGCACCTTAAAAAGAGTAGTGTAGATATCAGGCAAGAGAACCAATGTGGTGTAGTGATTAAGGTGTTAAATCACCATTTGTGCTATGGAAGCTTGCAGGGTGACATTGGGCCTTTTTCCATCCACATACTTGCCAGCTTGTAAGCTGTACAGTCTCAACTTTGACTCTGGCAAGTATGTGGATGGAGGCAGGCAATGGCAAACCACCTCTGAATGTCTCATGCCTTGAAAACCCTCTCGGACACTATAATTTAGTTGTGACTTGACAGCACCCCCCATCTCCCAAATAAAGACATCAGGCAACCCAAGGGGAAGGGCATTCTGCAGGTGAGGTGCCACCTGTATTTAGTCACCACCTGCCTCATCTGTTAAGACAAGGGCACAGAGAACAGGGCTTCTGAGGAAGATCTTAGCTGGTGGACTGAACAGGATTGGAGGAAGCTCAAAGCCATTTAGGGCCTTTAAGTTAAGAACCACTTGAACCAAAGTTATTAGAAGTTGTATTTTTGAAGGCTTTCAGAGTAGAATTAACTGGCTGTTGTGGGTTTTCCAGGCTGTGTGGCAACGGTCTTTTAGTTTTTGCTTCTAATGTTTTGCCTGCATCTATGGCTGGCATCTTCAGAGGCATGTCATGGTAAGGTCTTACCAAGACATGCCTCTGAAGATGCTAGCCATAGATGCAGGCAAAACATTAGGAGCAAAAACTAAAAGACCATTGCCATACAGCCTGAAAAACCCACAACAGCCAGTTAATAGAAGCTGAGGACAAAGGTTAAGGGCCAAGAATAATAGGCAGCCAGGAAGAATCAGTTGCCTCTGCTGAACATAGCAAGCAAGGCAAGAATCAAACCAGGTTTCACTGCATTTCATAACCTTCAGGGCTGAAACTCAGATAGGGGCAGCAACATTGACTTCAGGCTAATGTCATTAACTTTTAGTTAATGACTTTCTTTTTGGCAATCCTGTAGCAGCAATCAGTTTGACATCTCAAAAATAATATTTAAAAGGGCACTAATGGTATTATTTAAAAGGGCACTAATGATAGCATTTTTAATTAAGAATTGCAGCATCTCTCCAGGATTAGCAAGTACTTCCTGCTCTTTTTGCAAAGCAGAATATATTTTGTAAGAATGCATGGTATTCAAAGCACTGTCTGTCTTCGCACTTAATAAAGATAAAAATTTAAATCATACCTGTACATTCTTTGGGACAGACTGAAGAAATATATTTTACAGGGCTCAGTTTAAAGTACTGGCTATCACATACAAAGCTCTTCATGGCTTTGGCCCCTCTTATTTGTGAGACCACTTTTCTCCCTGTGCTCTTCCACATCAAGTTTGCTCAAGTCAGCAAAGGTTTCTGCGGGCCCTAAACTGCACATGAACAAATCAGCAGCTGCCCATCCATGTGCTTTCTCTGTTGAGGCTCCTACCTTGTGGAATAGCCTGCCCACGGACATTAGGAAAGCTCCCACTCTCCTGGTTTTCCAAAAACTAGGCAAGCCTGAACCATTCTGAACTGAACTATTCAAGAGGGAGATAGGATTGCATTATACAAAATGGTTCACAAACTTACTTGAATAAATGATTAGGGACTGTGGTCTGTATTGATGTATATATCTTAATGTAAATAGGATCCTATTATGTAATTTTTGTACTGCTGAATGTGTCACGTTAACTCTTACATTAACCTTCAGTTCTTTCTGGTTGGTTCCAGACTTCTAAAATCCTAATCATTGTGCTGATCATTGAATGTTCTATTTTGTTGATTGTCCTGACGGTGGATTGTATAATCTGCTTTGAGTCTCTGTGAGAAATACAGATTATAACTAACTTACGTACATATGTACGTACGTTCGTACATACATTTTCTTTAATATATTGTCGAAGGCTTTCACGGCCGGATTCAACTGGTTGTGGTGGGTTTTCCAGGCTGCATGGCTGGTCTGGTGGATCTTATTCCTAACATTTTGCCTGCATCTGTGGCTGGCATCTTCAGAGGTGTATCACAGAGGGAAGTCTGTTAGGGACACAGTGTGTAACAGACTTCCCTCTGTGATACACCTCTGAAGATGCCAGCCACAGATGCAGGTGAAACGTTAGGAACAAGATCCACCAGACCACGGCCACACAGCCCGGAAAACCCACCACAACCAAATTTCTTTTAATTCAAAGGTTTTCTATTTTCCTCCCTTTGCCGTAGAAAATGTTGTTTGCTTCTTACTTTGTGTTTGTTTATTGCAGTTTGTCCTGCCTTTTCTTCAAAAAGCTCAAGGCAGTATACAATATTTTTCTCCCCTTCATCTTTTTCTCATAACAACTCTGTCAGGAAGGTTCAACATCATCCATTGAGCTTTATGGATTAAATAGGGATTCGAACAGAACTCTCCAGATAACTGTCAGCCTTTTTGGTTTGCTACCTCTGTACAGCTTACAAGAGCTGTTAATTGAAGAGAAATAGTTTTATGAACTAACACCATTTTTCGGATGCTTTTATTATCGGTTTTGCTCAATAAACAACCTTTCTCATATGTAAAATATTCTTAATTTTGACAAACGCTTCCTCCCCTCCCAGTATATTAGTATATCAGCCAAGTAGTTGAATATATGCAAATATTGAAGCATTAGAGTGTAGTGCTTGGGATATCACAAGATATTTGCTGAAATATAAGCAAAGTGAAACAAACAAACAAACAAAGAACATTGTAGGAATGTGCACTCGGGAATGGAGTGTCCATCCAAAATAAACTCTGTCGGGGCATTCTAAAGTACAGATTTAATCAACTACTTGTTCTATTTTTGGTATTGTGCTAAATTGAACTAATGCAGGCATTAATGCAGATAAGTGTCTATATTTTGAGCTCTGGAAAATAGCAGCATTTGTATAAAGTAGGTTGCATGAAAGGCTCATTATTTTGAAAACCTTGTCTGACAATTCAGCCAAATAATTTATTAATAACAATCCTGTTGATGTGAATTTTTAATAATGTTGTTTTCATCACTTATGCAAATTAGATTCCCAGTCTAGTTTAGTTTCATAAACATGGATTCCTTTTCCTTTTTTCTTCCTGTTAACTGTTGAATTATTTGAAATGTCACTGTAAAACAGCTGTTGAAGCATGATTGACTAAGCAAATTAGTCAGGAGGGAGTAGAATTTCTCTTTATAAAATGTTTCTGGATTGAGCTTGTGCTATAGTGGTTTTAGAAACAAATATCCTTAGTGGTTGACAATATTACAAAAACTGACCTGCTCCTATCATTGAGCAGGTGAATCATTGTTTTCCAAAATCTGTTGCTCATATACTGCTAAAAAGGCTGTTACAGTATCATCAGCATGACATTTTGAATGCAGTAAACATTTGTCCAGTGAACAGATGAATTGACTTCTGTGCACGCAGTTCTCAGCACGACCTGGAGAAGTTGTCGGTACCATGTTCTATAATTGCCTTCAATAGCTAATCAAAGAATATTGCCTGCTTTAGTTGTTCTATTTAAACATTCTGAAGCAATACTTTGGTGATTTAAAGAAGCTAGCAAAATAATCTTCTGTATGCTGATACAAAGTTGGATTATACCTATAGGTGTATAGCAGCATGGAACGTCTTTCCATACATGAAGAGAGGAAAACACCACCTCCCACCAAGCGCAGCTTGAGTGAGGAGAAAGATGACAGACTGGATGGTCTTGCGGGCCTGAAGAGTCGAGACCGTAGTTGGGTGATCGGGTCACCTGAAATGTGAGCTCAATATCCTTGCTAAAGAAACTGCTGGGTAGAGAAGTACAGTGGGTCATCAGAAGAACTTTTAAATACATTAATTCGTACAAAATATGCTGCATCTATGATATGGGAGTCTGGGTTACATGAGGTCAAGAGTTTAGGAAAATTATTTGTATCACCATTATGAAATTGGAAGACTGAGCTGAGAGAGAGAGAAGAATTGTTATAAGAGTGGCTGTTCAGTCCTTTCATACCAGCCAAGTGTAGTTCTGTATTGATTGAAATATTTGGATTTATAAAGCTGCCTTCATATTGGTCCATGTAGTTCTCTATTGTCTATTCTGACTACTAGCAGCCCTTCAGTATCTTAGGCAAAGGGAGGCTTCTTCCAGTAGTTACCTGATTAAGAATTGGACCTAGGATCTTCTGTATGCAGAGCATGTGTTGTATTACTGAGCCATGGCTCTTGTTTATTGCCTGTCAGTTTTTTAAATAAACTGGTGGGGCCCCATGATATTTATGGGGATATCCCTTCCACTTCTTAACTTTATTCCTCACCTGGTCAGTGTCAGTTAAGAGAGGAAAGGGATTTTCCTCCTCAAGTATTGTAACTCTCCCCCCCCCATACTGTTTCAGCCACTGCCACAAGCCTCGTTGAGCTCCCACCCTCTGCTTCTGGGCTGCCATATTTCACCCTCCCACCTAGCATTGACATCAATATGGCTAACCCAGTGTAACCCCAAGTTTGCACCCCGGGGCCCATCCACCCTTGAAGCTTCTGCCAGTGAGTCTGGCACAACTACCTACCCCCCCCCTGCCCTTGAAGCCCTGCTCACTGAGATCAAGGACAGCAAGCCCAACATGACTCCAGACATCCACTGCAAGACCTTTTGCAGCTCCTGAAGCCCCTCCACCCTCAAAGCTTCTACTAGCCAACCTGACATGGCTTCTGCCCTCCTTCAAACCCCACATCAATCCCAGTAAGTCCAGCATGGCTCTAAGCCTCTGCTGCTGGGCTGTTATAGCTCCTGAAGCTCCTCTGATGTCACAACTGATATTAGTGAGCCCAATGCGCACACGCGCATGCGTGCACACGCGCGCACGTGCGCACGCACCACCTTCTACTACTGTCCCTGCTTCTACTGAGACTCCAGCAGAGGTTACTGTGTTGTCTGGTCATGCAGAGGCTACGTTCTTGTATGTGTGGGAGGGTGGAGTTAGAGCGCCCAATGTAATTTTTTTTACAGTTTTTAGATTTTTCTGCAAATCTGGGGAGTCCTCAAGTTTGGGGAAAACTCTTTTTTCTCAATGGGCGCAATCCGTAAATTTCGGTGTCTGCAGTTCTGCCCAAACTTGAGAAAGAGATATATGGATTCTCTTTGTCTGAAGGCTGCAAATGTTCTTGCCTTTAAATTTCAAATCCTATTTTCCATTCACCTTCTTTAGTCTTATGGTGTTTGTGTATCTCTTAATTGTGTGCATTTCACTGACTTTATTGTGGAATAAACTGAAAACAATACATTGCATTCTTTCCCTTCAGATTACGTAAACACCTCTCAGTATCTGAATCCTCTCATACCGAGAGTGACTCCAGCCCACCACTGACTGTCCGTCGGCGTTGTTCTGTGCTTCTCGACATGCCCCGCTTTGCCATTTCAGCTGAGGAAGAGGGAAAAAAAAAACAATTTGATGGGATACAATTGCCTATAGTACAGCCACAAGAAGGGCTTCCTCTGCCAATTTCAGAACAGCCTATAGAGCAAGAACTCCAACTGGATGATGATGGTGGACTTAAGACACCTTCTTCTACTGTCAGCAATGTGAGCAGTTCAACACTAACAGGTACAGGTTTCTGGAGAGAGAGATGTCTGTGCCTATTCAGATAGCTTAGTGTAATTAAGATTTGTCACTATGTTAAATCTCATTGGACCATTTCTTCCCTGTCTCCCTTTGTGTAGTGGGGAAGCTGGAATCCGTCTTCCTGTTCTGCCCTCCATATATTCCTGTTCCCCCTCTTCTTTTGATTCAGAGGTTCTGGACAGATCATTTGCCTGTCCGGTTGGAAACTCACGCACTTCACAGATATAATAATTAAATAGGGCATATTTTCATAAAATTTAGCTCAAGCGTATGACTTCATCCAGTTGACATTTTTTAGAAAACCTATCATTTATGGTTTAGTGCTCCTGATGGATATTGGTTATTGCTGGTAGGAATATAAAGACAAAGCATGATAGTAAATAGTAAAAGACAGGGATACAAAAACACCAAAAAGATATACAGAACTGCAACAAACAACATAAAATACAAAAACAAAAAAGCAGATGAAAAGAGAGGGGGAAAGAGCAAATTTGTAATATATAATAGTTAAAGCCATTCTATATTTCAGCTAACCTACGGCCCAAATACCCTTCAGTTCATTGCTAGTGATTGTGTAGTTCCCTAATTATTGAAAAGCAAAAGCAGTCCAATAATTTCCTATCAGAACACCAGGGCACTCAAAAGATTCACAGGCTTGTGAACTCACAGTGGCTCCAACAAAAACGAAAACCCAACAACAAAAACAGATGAATCCTTCAAAAGTTAGGGTTGGAAATGCTGGATGGTCCCTTCCAGGACCAAAATCTCTTTGAGGTCTCAACAGACCCAGGCGACAGGAACATGAAAAGCAAAAGTCAAGACTTGAAGGCAAATCCCAGTTCTGACTGGCATAGCAGGATACCTAGAAGACAGGATGATGGCTCTATGTGTCTGAGAGCAGATAGGGTCTGTCTGTACTGGCCAGCCTCCCTTCTAAACCCTTCCAGTGGTGGTGAACCTTTGACACTCCAGATGTTATGGACTAAAATTCCCATCAGCCCCTGCCAGCATGGCCAATTGTACTCCATAACATCTGGAGTGCCAAAGGTTTGCCACTACGGCTTTATACCTTCCGTCTGTTCAGAGGTGCACCCTATCTGCTAGAGTAATGGACATAGTTTTTGTATACTTTTTGTCTGTGTTAACACCCAGTTTCATTGGGGGGAGGGGGTGTCACACCAGTTTCAGCATGACCATTGTAGCATCAGTTTGGCACATTTCCATAGCAGGTACCCTTGTTTTTCACAGTTGAAGGTATCTTCTTGGCCTTGGAGCTTTCCTGCTTTTTCACACAACATTGCATTTTTAAAATGACAGTGTTTGGTCCAAGGAAAGATATCCCCGTAGAACAGAACATTAGTAATCGTGGACTTTTTAACATTTTGAGTGTCCATCTGTGGAGAGTATGGTTCTGGTTAGCACTTGCAGCACTTAAGGCACATTAACTTGTTTTACTTAACTTGCTTAACAAGGCACATTTTCACTATTAGCATTTGTGTTAACAACAAATTGAAGATGTTTACTGATTGTTGGTGCATTAGTAAAACAAAATAATATGCTGTTCTCCATACAGTGTTAAAATCATCAGCTGCGTGTAGGATTCTGAATTTAAGCTGGGGAATCTCAGGTTTAGAAGGAAAATTCATACACTGAAACATTGCTTTTAGTTCCAAGATGGAGACCTCAAACCAAACCCATTCAAAAGTGGGCCAGATTAGCACATGCCTGAAAAATGCAATTGATGCAGCTTAGGACTGACTATATGGCTTTAGCCAGCCCATGTTGAGTTTTACACAGTGGGTGCCCAGCTGTTTCAGTCGTGGGACTGATGAATAGAGTTCAGGGCAAGACCTCCCACCATGAGAAGGAGAAGATCATCCCAATCAGCTCTTGGAGAGCAGTTGTTAGGCACTTGTTGCAACCATAAAAACCTGTTTTGTTTTCTCTTGTGTCATGTTAAAAGTAGTAAAAGTTTGCCTCATAGTGTCATTCTGTATTGCAAAGGGTCTTGTCCAGAAGTTACATTTTGTAGTCTTTGAACCAGCAGTTCTTGCTGATAACAAAATTAAAGTCATTTACTCACACTTCATGTTGTTTATATCTTATCTTAAACTTATCTCCTCAAATTAATAGAACTTTCAATATTGCAAGTGTTTTTTCAGATTTCTTTTTTATTTTCTTCATCTAAATTCATCTAGGAGCAGCAGTGGCGTAGGAGGTTAAGAGCTCGTGTATCTAATCTGGAGGAACCAGGTTTGATTCCCAGCTCTGCCGCCTGAGCTGTGGAGACTTATCTGGGGAATTCAGATTCGCCTGTGCACTCCCACACACACCAGCTGGGTGACCTTGGGCTAGTCACAGCTTCTCGGAGCTCTCTCAGCCCCACCTACCTCACAGGGTGTTTGTTGTGAGGGGGGAAGGGCAAGGAGATTGTAAGCCCCTTTGGGTCTCCTGCAAGAGAGAAAGGGGGGATATAAATCCAAACTCTTCTTCTTCTTCTAAATTATGTGTTTTCATAGCAAAAGTAGAATTTTCTTCATTTAAATGATGTGTTTTCTTAGCAAAAGTTTTCAAAGCAAAAGTCAAAATGTTGTTGAGATTATAACACCCCTAGGTAAATGCATCTGTAAATAAGGCTTCAGGGCCCTGGGTTTACTTCTAAGGAAAGTTCACTGTTGGACTGTGTATAAACATGACTTTGATTTCATATATGTGCCTGCAGGGGAGAAGGCTGTTAGAAATTCCCTATGGTTCTAATCAATTTTAATTGAAACTGTAGCTGGGAGCACTGCAGACTTCTATGATCAACACACTCGCAGAAATAGCAACGAGGGCCCAGAGTTTACTACTCCCAAAGCCACAAGTGATTTGGCAGTGCGGCGAGCTCGCCACAGGCTACTCTCTGGGGAGTCAGGGGAAAAACGTACCTCACGGCCTGTCAATAAAGTGATTAAGTCAGCCTCAGCCACAGCCCTCTCCCTCCTGATTCCTTCAGGTAAGAACCAGCAGCAACATCAAAATCACTGGAGTGACTTCTAAGCACTTTATATTTTTACGGCCATGCCAACAGCCACATTGTTCTAGTCAAAGAGAATTGTCTGTGGTTGGGGGGATGTTGTGATGACTGCAATTTAAATAATGATGTTTTATACAGCTACCATAAGTGATGGCTTCAGTATGATCCTTTAAATTACAGTTTGTCGTGCTGTGAACTTGGTTGTAAGGGCTAACATTATGAAACAGCATATGCTAAAACTGCAGGTCTGAGAAAAACACAACAGACTTGCTGTTGCACTGCCATGACTTAGCTCCCTGTGTTACAAAATATGGTATGTAGATGTAATGGCATTATAAATATGGTAGTAAGTAGGCATGCTAAACTAAGCAGCGCTTTTGAGGCACTGATCCACAAAAGAGAAGTGTTATTTGCCTTTCTTCACCATATCACTCTAGACAAAACTGTTTTGTTCACCTGTAATTTCTTCTGATTGTTTCTAAGAAACTCTGCCCTATGCTTCCTAAATATTTTTTTACTCTAGTGGTAATTGACTGAATTGTCTATTTATGTCCCTAAATGGGTTGCAGAGGTAGGTTGAATTTCTAGAAGGTGGGTGGGCCAGGGAGGTCTCAGATCCCTTGGGGGCCCTCGTGGATTAATGCTGTTGGCCAAAACCCCTCCTAGGCCAGGCAGAAAAAAAAATTGTAGTCCTGGGAACACATGAGGCAGCTCCATACTGAATCAGTCCATTGGTTTATGAAGGTTGGTGCTGTCTAAGGTTGGTACAAACTAAAAACAGCTTTTCCAGGGTCTCAGTAAGACATCTTTCATATCACCTGCTACCTGATTTTTAAACTGGAGATACTGGGGATTGAACTGGGGCCTTCTGCGTGCCAAACAGATGCTGTCCCAATGTATCACAGTGGGAGATGAGCATGGTTCTGTACGGCAAATGATTGACTGATGGTTTTAACAAAGTTAGGTGCATTTGTCACATTGGGCTAATAGCCTGCTACCACCAGCTGTACAACATCCTGAGCTTTCCACTGTGACTCCAAGATCTCCTTCCTGGCTGGTGTCAGCTAAGTTAGAGTTATCAGTACATAAATAGTATTTACCCAGTGCACATCATTTGACACTTAGATCTTGTAAAAAATTCTGTTGCACAGACATCTAATTTGGAGATATTTTTCTGTAGCTTTTGAAATGTCACCATCCCAAATAATTTTCTGGCATTTATAACTTGACTCCTTCCACCAGACCATTTATGAATAAAAAACCCAGGAGATCCAGGTTTGAGTGTCCACTCTTCCATGGAAGCTTGCTGAATGACCTTTGACCAGACACTGTCAGTCTAACCTACTTCACAGGGTTGTTGTGAGAATAAAATAGAAGAGAGTTAGCCTCGTTAGGTCTCCATTATGGAAGAAGGTATAAGTGAAGTAAATCAACTTTTTAAAAGCATATGATTAAGGGGTGTTTCTAATGTAATATTTATCATTCAGAAACTTTGTTCTGTATGATTCCCAGGTTATATAAGACTTTTTTTTGGGGCGGGGGGGAATGCTTTCAAAAATTGTTAAATAAATGCAGGATTTTGCATTGATAACATTTGGTTTGTATGTCATCCATTTTCACCTATCAATTGTATTGTGTTAAAATTAAGAACTTTAGTTCAATTTCTGTCTTAATATTACATATTACAGCTTTTAGCACTAAAGTAATTATGAATATTGAAATTCAGTACTTTTATAAACAGGGTAAGGATTGGAAACTGGAATAGAACATTTCTAAAGTATATTCTGACAGCATAAGCAACTATGTTGTGATTAAATTCTGTGACACTTTGATACCAGTAGCCCAGCAATGTAGTTTGGTGGGTGCTAAGGTAGGATTCCAAAGCAGAGTTTGTATATCATTCACCATAATGAGTCAAATAGAATTGTCCTAACAGTGGTTTCTCATAACCTTTGAATTCAGAAATCTCTCTTTGTTCAGCCAGCAACACTTTCCCCAGCTTCTGGGATACAGATTTAGTAGTACAGGACAGTAGGAAAACTTAGCCATCAGCAATCCCTAGAACACACACTCCTCCTTTCCCCCTGTTTTTCCTGGTCTAAATACATAGCAAAAATTAAATGTTTTCTGTCACTGGCCTTTATTTTTAAAATTTGCTTTACTTTGTCAGTGCACATTGGGTTATTCATGATTGTCTAATCTTGATTAATTCCTGGATCATTTTTTATTTAACAGTTTAAAAACACTTTCAAAGTGACTTCTAGATAAAACACTTCATATTTTAAACTTGGAGGTATCACAGTATACTCAAGCACACATTCACAGGGAGCTACAGAATTGTCTTCATAAAGGGAGAAGTGAGCTTGCTAAGTTCTGAGTAGCAACTGTGATGAAGTGCTCAACTTAATTTTTTTAATTCTTATCTTAAGTCACTACATGCATTTCTCAAGAAAGCAGGTGTCACAAGTGTCTCACGATCAATATATTTAATTCTCTTTTAGTTTAATTCAAATTTTATTTCCTTTCTAATTTTTAATCCTTTGTATTTTCATGTAGAGCATCATACATGTTCCCCATTGGCTAGTCCAATGTCACCTCATTCCCTCTCCTCCAACCCATCTTCAAGGGACTCCTCTCCTAGTCGGGACTTTTCTCCTGCAGTAATAAATCCGAAACCACCAATTATCATCCACCGAGCTGGGAAGAAATATGGCTTCACACTTCGTGCCATCAGAGTCTACATGGGAAACAGTGATATCTACACAGTGCATCATATGGTCTGGGTATGTTTCTGTTGAATGTTAGTGGTTTTTTGTCAGCCATAATATGCCTTGGAATGAACTGAGTCTAGAAAGTCTGCCCTCTGTTGTTTTTTTAAAAGACTTCCAGTATTTCCTAGACTCCTCTCCAGCATGACCACTCCTTTCTGCACAAATGGGAGGGTGCGTCTGCTCCTTATCATGGCTGTTCTGAGATACATTGATAGCGATAGTCTACACATGTCATCTCCCTTCCTCAGGATTCTTCATGTATCTGCTTGGAATTGATTCCATGTTTTAAAGCATCACTGCCTTCCTACTAAATTGATTAGGAATTTGGAATTCAGTTCAGCTATGAGTTGTTCTAGGGGCTTATGCTGTTTTCCGCTTCACCAATATTCTCAGTCAGTCTTTGTGTGTGTGCTTACTTTCTTTTTTTAAATAGTGTAGGTTTAGTATAGTCAGTCTCTCTACACCAACTCACATTTTTTGCCATTTTTAATTGCGTGATATGCGCAGGGGAAAAGGAAGGTAGTGAAGGTTATTATTTGAAGGTGATCATTGTGATACAGTATTAACATGGAGTGGGATTTTCTGTTGAATGTTGCTTCTGTTAATCTATTTCTTTATTCCATTAGTCAAGGACAATGTACAAAATTTTCCTACATAGCAGTTCAGAATATGTGACAAAAATAAATGAGGTTATTTCTGGGGTTGTTTGCTTTCATTGTTGCCACTATTTACCTTTTCTTTCTCAGAGGTTCATAATTATTTATAGTGGGGAAGAATTGTTTATTGATAACATAGATCAATGCTAGAGTCATATTCTTTTCAGATAAGAAGCCACAAATTCAGTGCCCCTTACAGAAATTCTGGGAAAGGATCTTAGGTCTTCATTATGTGAGATTTTAGTGAACTGCTGCTAGATTGAGGAACTTGGGGTCTGGCTGAATGTAATGTAGCTCCTTGATAACCTCAGAAGTGACAGGAAAATAGTAAGCATTTCAATGACTTCCATGTGTGTTCCACAATGTATAGTAGTTGTGTGATTGTCTACATTATGTGTTTTGTGGGGAGAATTAATGGCTAAGGACAGCGTAAAACTGTTTTTGAAATCAATGTTTCTCCCTTGTTTTCTATCATTGGCAGCATGTAGAAGAAGGTGGCCCTGCAAGTGAGGCAGGTCTCAGAGAAGGAGACTTGATAACCCATGTGAATGGAGAACCTGTCCATGGGTTGGTGCATACTGAAGTGGTGGAGTTGGTCCTGAAGGTGAGGATTGCCCTTACACAGATGCAGCATGACTGGTGCAGTATGCATAAATCCAAATGCTGTGTAAAAAGCAATTTTGGGGTATTTCAAATAAATACAAGGAGACTTTTAAGGTTTTGCTTTACAGAAATCCACACACACTTATTTGGCAATTAGATTTTTTCTGAAATGTTTCAGCTTATACTTGATATTTTACTTTTAAAAAGCATATCAGCCCAAACTATTCATGTTTTAGTCATTCTCTGTTATATCACCTGAAAGAAAATGCACCCTGAAATGTTATTCCAATGTTTATCCTATTGGCAATGATATCAAGTGGTCATTTTGAACAAGTTTTGGCCTGACTGGTTTTAGGATCTTTCCACTTGAATAATTTCCAGCACAGCAAATGTGCAACTTTTGTTCAATTGGCATGAGCGCTCCATATGTTTCTGTTCAAGTGGCAGCACAGCAATAATATCTTGTTGATGGGAATGCTCTTACTCTGCCTTGCATGGCAATTTGGAATCTTTGCTGGAATTGCACAAGTATCAAAGGAATAGTAACAATGTCAGATTTCTAGAGTTAGAATGCCAGAGTTCACCTGCAAAGAGGGAATGTGTACCGGAGCTTGAGCTATAGTGTTAAAGTAAATCTACAGAAGGCCTTGTCAGTTTCACCCTTAGCTTTATTCAGTTTTCAGTTGTAACAAAGGCTTTAAAAAGAGTGGGGGAAGAGAACAGGGGACCCACTGTCCCTCTCTAATCCATTATGCTTGCCCCAGACATTACACATGCCTTTTATTTTGGATTGTAAGAAGTATCTTACAAATGCTAAAATGCAATAGGGGGCATAATTTGAAACAATTGCCTGACTGGCAATGCAATCCTGAGAGAGGGGTAGTTGTGCCACCGCTGTGGATGGCACTATCATGGCACAGTTGCGCTGCCTCCTAAGAGACTTGTTGAGCTGTGGCCAGCAAGCCAACAGCAATGCTGCTCCTTCCCCCTGTGAAACTGTCCTATGCAGTATTGATTTTGCCAGTGTTAAGTCCATGCCAGCAAATGGGAATGTTCCTGGAATGAAAAGGCTTAAGAAGCTGAAAAAACCTGCTCCTACTCCTGGAAATGCCCCCTTTGGTGCTAGTGCAAGCTCCTGTCCAAGAGGAGTGCTGCAGATGTGACTGCCATGTGGCTATCAGTGCTTCTGCTCTGGCATAAATTCCCCTTAGACTGGCACAAGTAATATTTATTCTGGCACCACCTCCTAAGCAGTCCTCCCTACCACCAAATTGCCCCGTAAATCACCAAGGAAAGTGCTATCAATATTCTTCTGCTCATCTTATTATACTTTGATGCTGTCTGTTTAGAGAGGGAAAATACCAGAGATACAATCACATAGTAGTACTGAAATTGAGATGCACATCCTAGGGAGGGGGGCATCATCTGGTCATGGCCCAGCTACCCTGGGTGGGGAAGGGAGGGAGGGGTGTGGTAGAGATATATTGTGATTCATTTGACTGCCTTCTGAGAATCTCACATGTTTAATTATGGGCAAAATATAACTATTCAAAGAAATTTAAGAGAACAGGCAGGAACAATGCCCATCTAGCACGCAGTGTTACCAAAATACTCATGAAGGATAAAATGAATGCAGTATTAAAGAGTACTTTTTTCCCTTCTGACTGGCAGAGTGGCAGTAAAGTATCCATATCAACTACGCCATTTGAGAACACATCAATCAAAGTAGGCCCTGCTCGGAAGTCCAGTTATAAATCCAAGATGGCTCGAAGGAACAAGAAAAGCAAAACAAAAGATGGCCAGGATAGGTGAGAGTTACTTAACTGTGAAAAATGAAATGTGCTAAGCTAACATCTGGAAATAAACTGCTGTTTTTGTTGTGTCTCTAATTATATTGAACCAGTAAGATGCAATTTGTATAAAGTTTGTACAAATTCTAACACTTCACTTACCCACCTTCACTTTCCTAGTAAGAAGAAGAGCTCTCTATTTAGGAAGATTACTAAGCAGGCCTCTCTACTGCATACCAGCAGGAGTTTGTCTTCGCTGAACCGTTCTCTGTCCTCTGGGGAAAGTGTTCCAGGGTCACCTACTCACAATCTCTCCCCACATTCACCAACACAGAGTTACCGATCTACTCCCGAGTCTTTGCATTCAGGTAAAAGGGGAAATGTGGAATTGTGGGGGGAGACCGACATTTAACCATTGTTATCGGCAATGCAGTGTCTTCTCCATCTGGAGGGTGTAGGAGAAAGTCTTTATGAACTGTTCAGGTTTCCAAAAGCGAGTTGTGACCTTATTCGGGTGCTGAAAGAGTTTGAGTATGGAAGATTCATAAGAACATAAGAAGAGCCCTTATCAGTTGTCCATCTAGTCCAGCATTCTGCCTCACACTAGTTACTCTAGAGCAGGGGTCTTCAAACTATGGCCCTCCAGATGTTCATGGACTACAATTCCCATCAGCCCCTGCCAGCATGGCCAAGTGCTAGGGCTCATGGGAATTGTAGTCTATGAACATCTGGAGGGCCATAGTTTGAAGACCCTTACTCTAGAGAATCAACAGCAGCATGTAAAGTTAAGGCTTCCCTGATGTTGCCTCCTGGCATTGGTATTCACAGGTTTAATGCCTCTGATTGATGGCCCTCCCTTTAGTCACCCCTGACTAGTAGCCACAGATCAACCTATCGTCCATGAATTCCTTTTAAAGCTATCCGTGTCTGTTGCCATTATTACATTCTGTGCCAAATTTAATCTTTTAATTACTTATTGAATAAAGAAGTATTTCCCTTTGTCCATCTTAAATCTACTGCCCATCGGCCCTTGAGTTCTGGTGTTCTAGGAAAGGAAGAGAAAGTTATCTCTGTCCACTCTCTCTATCCTGTGCATAATTTATAAACCTCTACCGTGTGCCCTCTTAGAAGTTCCAGACTGTTGAGCCTTTCCTCATAGGAGAGATGTTCCCACCTCTTAATCATCTTGGATGCCTTCTTCTGTACTTTTTCCAGCTCTGCGATGTCCATTTTGAGATATGGTGGCCAGAACTACAGATAGTATTTTAGATGAGGGCACACCATAGGTCTATATGGGGGCATTCTAACTGTTACAAAGAACTGCTTTTCAGGCAGCATCTGGAAAGTAGAGTTTGGGAATATTTCACCAGGTTTGTTGCTGTATAGGCAATTGACTGTATGTTCATTGCCCTATGACAGCAGTTCCTAATGCCTTTACATGACTGACTTTTAATGTCCCCCTCTCCTATTTGACTTTTTTACAGTTGGTGGAAATTCTTCTCAAAGTAGTTCACCTAGCTCCAGTGTTCCTAACTCTCCTGCCAGCTCAGGACATATCCGACCTAGCTCCTTGCATGGCCTGGCACCAAAGCTTCAACGGCAGTATCGATCCCCAAGACGTAAATCTGCAGGAAACATTCCTCTTTCTCCACTTGCTCATACTCCCTCACCAACCCCGCAGTCCACTTCACCTCAACGATCTCCTTCTCCTTTGCCAGGGCATTCAGTTGGCAGTTCAAATATCATGCAGTGTTTCCCTGTAAAGTTACACTCCTCCCCACCTCTGGTTCGGCAGATTTCAAGGCCAAAAAGTGCTGAGCCACCAAGATCCCCTCTGCTGAAGAGAGTCCAGTCAGCTGAGAAACTGACTTGTTCTTTGTCCTCAGAAAAAATGCTGTCTTCTTCACGCAAACACAGTTTGGATATTTCCCATTCTGAATTCAAGAAGGAGATTCTCCAAAGAGACCCAGGTCTCCAGAGTTGGCAGGAATCTGTGAATGAAGCTATAGGTGGCAAAGTTGGATTTGCAGAAAAAGGGACACTGCAAAAACCTTCTTCCAGGAAACTGGGGACCATTCGGCAAGACAGAGTGGAGAGAAGAGAGTCTCTACAGAAGCAGGAGGCCATCACAGAGGTGGATTCTTCTGAAGATGAAACTGATGAAGGGTCAGAAGATAGTCAAGATGGGAAAAGACTGGACAGGCCATCCTTTAGCAGAGACCACAGCATTTCTGATCCTTTTACTGAGACTCAAAGGAAGCATTCTTCCAATTTGGAAAGCAAAGACAGTATAGAAGATGATGCCTTTCTTCCTGAAGAACCAAAAACTGAAAATTTGCAGGAAGAAACCAGTCAGCAACAACCAAAAGATGTTTCAAGGTCATTGCACGCTGTCTCAGATGAGTCGCGGTCTGAGGTTTATTTAAAAATTTCTCCTATAGAACACTCTGATGATTGTGAAACATCTGAAGTATCTGCAACAGCAGCAAGGTCTCCATCCAATATCCCCAAACTTGTTTGTCTAAAAGGTATTAGTTTTGAAAACACTAAGGATTCAAAGGAAACTCAGCTGATCCAGAAAAGCGCAGACTGTCCAAAGCCAGTGAAGTGCCTCTCTGTGGGACTCCAAGAGCTTGGTCAAGGTGATTGCTCAGGGTTGGCAACTGGGAAAAATAACTTGGAGGAATCTGGTTCCTCAGAAACCATTTACATATTGTCTGAAGATACTAATTCTTTGTTAGCACTTTGTTCTTCTTGCACAACTAGCATAAACTCTCTTCCACTAGTAAGCCAAACGGACTACAAAGATGTACTTCAGAAGCAGGAACTCCCAGTCACCAAGGACAGCATCAGTATTCCAGAATTGGCCAAAATTAGCAAGACTGCTGCACAAAAGTCTCCTAATTCTGAAGAACAACCCAAGTTGTCCTCCGCAGAGGCAGTTTCAAAACACACAAATCTAGCAAGCAATAAAAACTGCAGCCTGAGATGTCCCACAAGTGATCCAGTTCCCACACTTAATGCCTCAGGGGAAAGTAGAAAAGCAGTTTGGTCAGGTCACTTAAAAATGGAGGGGAAAGGTATATTGGATTTCAGCATGTCTCGTTCACAGGTATTAGGGGGGAAAAGTGAGGACTTTTCTCAGGAGGAACTGTTTTATGCAGAAGAGTGTGTATCAAAACAAGGAATACAGGAGACTTTACAGGAAACTTCAAGACCAGAAACAGCCAAAGCTTTCAGCACATGTGGTCTCAGTAAAATATGTGGTTCCTCCATAGAGTCAGAAAGCCTAGCAATATCTTGGGAACCAGTGTGTGCTTTGGGAGTGAAAGAAACTCGAGATTTTTTGGCACCTGACCCTTTGGAGGATAGGTGGCAAGCACTTCCACCTCAAGATCAGCGACATGGCGTTACTAAAGAGAACATGGAAATAACTTTTGGACCAGAGAATAGCCTGAGCCATGAAAAGGAGACTACTCCATTGCCTGAAAAAATCAAAGAGGCTGGAGATCAATTGCAAACAAGAGACAGCCTGTTGTCAGAAAGCAGTAAGAAAACATAGCAGCATCTCCACATTTTTCAACAAAGACAGCATTAATGGAACACAAATATAAAACAGGAAACCTGTACATTTATTTTTTGTAGATATGTTTTTCACACTCTTGCCTTTTTTATTTTTGCAGTTCTATTTTTGTACACAGCATTTGCCATTTGATGCCTCTCGACAGGCTGTCTTTAAGCAAGATTACAAAATAGTTCACAGATTTCCCTCAAGTTGTTTTTTAATTTTGCCATGAGATTGGAGCATCCTATTCAGTTTTCCTCCTTGCATGTTTTGCATTGCCTTCAAAACTCCAGAGAACTACATTTGAACAATAAGGCTCAATTGAAAAATGCAATATTTGACCTATTTTGAATTTTAGTCCTTGATTCCAAAATTTTAGGTAATTTCTTTATATTGGGAGAGATGAAGAAATACATCCTTGATGGCTGAGTCATCTGGAATCCTTATGTTACATCACTCTTTTTTTCCTTTTGCATACTGTAGTTGACAGCTTCTTGTGTAGTAGGACAGTATGCTTAAAAATAAATTAAAAAATCTTTCTTCAGTTGAAATGCCAGAAAAACAAAAACCCTTCCATTTTTTGTATTATTTTATGCAATTTTAAAAGAAGTGTGATGCTCTGTCTTTGTTTTTCTAAAAATTTTAATGCTTGTTGCCTTATCGCCCTTGTTCAGACTAGGCAATAAACTAAAGAGACGTTCTGGATGCTTCGATTACTGTAACTGCCAGCGTGAAAGCAGACAAGGTGCCAAGATGCTTTGTTATCTCCCAAGTATTTTTAATTGGTAAAGAGCTGATGGGCCTTCTGATTCAGAAGAGGGTGTGTATGGATTTCACCATTTTCCACCAGGCCATTTCCACTTTCTCCTTGGAGGCACTGTTTGCTTTGTTGCAGGCCTACATCTCACCTGCACATTTCTCCAGTAGTAACCCCCAACTGGGCATTTGAAGTGAGGCAAAGGTTTAACACAGCCTTCATAGAAGTTGGGCCTCACAGATGAAGAATCCTCAGATGGTCCAATTACTGTTCTCCCAGTATCTTGTCTCGTTTGGCCCTTTGGTGACAAGTAGTATCCTAACCTAGCCTGAGACCTTGCTGGAGGAAGTGAGTTTTTGCAGTCTCTACCCCATCTTGCCTTATGTGCCTGTGTTGTTATGAAAACAATCACTGTCTAGCAAATGTTATAGTTTGGTTTACACTGGGCATTAATCTTCACTGATTCATCAGGAAAAAGTGGACACATAAGTGAAATAGTCCTGATATCTTAGTGTCACTTACCCAAGTATTGTAGGCATTCAGTAAAATGGCACCTAGATTACACAGGTGCACTGTAAATGGAATATGAACCCAGATCCTTTTCTGCAGTTTAATTCATTTTCTACTTTTGAAAATGCTTACATTTTAAAGTAACATTTTGATTGCTTTTGAATGTTCAGTGATGGACGGCACACTCTGGAGTTCTTCCCCCCCCCCCCCTTTTAAAGATAGCTAGCACTATAACTGCACTGATAAATACACAGCAAACAAGTAACTGCAGTATTGTAACTCCATTGCTTATTGAATCTAATTACTCAAAGGTCCTTGGAATTTTAACTTACAGCCTGGCTTAATGGAATACCTCTGTATATGTAAGAAGAGAAAGTAATTATTTGAGAAGTTTTATTATCTAAATAGATAGGAAAGTGATCATATGGTATAATAGTTCTCCAGGGCAAACACTGCAGTTAGTTACAGATTAGTTTCATTATACAGTCAATATAAAGGCTCTTCCTGCACCATTTCTACTTACATATTTTTTCAACAGGAACATGTTCTTTCGATCATAATTCATGGTAATCTCATTTGAAGTGTCTGTTTATTGCCCAGTTTCTTCCATAAAGTTCCCTTTTCCAGGTTTACTCTGTACTCAAATCTTTGGCTTCAGTTCTGGACCAACTTTTTTTTAAATTTGGGGTCCTTTTTACAGTAACCACTGTTTACTGGATGTGTGTCTGTTAGAGAGAGAAAAAAAATGGAATGAGGTGTGCCTTCAAGTTACAATCCTGTAATTTAAGGTCAGTTGACATTCTCTAATAGCAGCTTGAAGCTTCAATATTGAAAAATATTCCAGTGTTATTTTATTACATAATACACTAATGTCCTTCTTTCGGCCATCAGTGCAGAAACTCTGACTTTCAGCATGGGGATGTTAAATAAAACATTACACTTCCTTCGGTCCAGCCACATTTGTGTCTTACCAGCCTTTGCTGCATTGCCCTTCAGACAAAGGCAACTGGGGCATCAGTCCACTTTTTAATTTCAGAGAAAGGAATTGCTTTGCCTAACAAGGGTTGATACCAGAGCTACTTAGAAGTACACGTTAACTTGAAAAGGGTTAAATGTTAAAGGCCGTGTTTTATATGATATAAATTTGAGTTCTGGGAATAAATAACATTGCTTCAAATGTATTTAAAGCATTAGTACACACAAAGGGGTCACGTTTGTATCTCTAGTATAGCCAAATAAAATATATTGGGCCACCTCATGTGTATATTAAAGGTGCCACATAAATGACAACTTTTTTGAAATGCTTTCCATTATACTTAGTGGGAAAGCTCTGTCATGTTTGGAAGCCTTTGTTCTCACCCCCACCCAATATTCTTACAATTGGAGACCTCTTTCGTAACATTGGGTTTTTTTTACATTCTTCCAAATGAAGAGTGAACAATGAAGAAGACATTGTTGGGAATTTGAAGTTATATATATTTGAAGAGCTCTGACAATCATGAGTTTTCCAAAGGCAACATTTAGATTTTAAGAACTGACAGACATTACATCTGGCAGGAGGTGGTGTGAAAGGATGTAGTGGAACAGATGTTAGCATAATGAGGGATAGTATAAATGTTTAAAGTCTGGATGGAATCCACTCTATAAATATACTGCTCATCTATACATTGCTCATCCACCTAGCAAAAAATTCTCATTTACACTGTGAATGAGAATGGTCAGAGAATTGTGTAGGCTATGAGACAAGTGTAGCCAGCTAAGCATTTTTCCTTTTCCACTTTATTTTCTTTTAGTTTGAGTGGATGTTTGGAATTCACATTTTCTTTTGCCTCATGCATCCTTTAAATTTGGGTATCCAATTGATGCATTCCTCAATAGTACTGCACACCATTAAATTGTGCATCTAAAACCACCAAATTAATATTTAGTGTAAATATTAGATTTTCAGGTTTCTAAAAACCACTCCTGGGAAAGGATTTCTGAGACTTTTTGGTGTTCATTGTGGTACAAAAGAATACTTACCAAGGAGCAGGGTAAGACCTGTAAATTTTCTTCCTCAGTAGCACTGAATTGAGGTGTGATTTGGAATTCTGCTTCTTTTTTTCTTCTTGAGAGGAAGGTGAAGACTTTCTCTGGTTTTATCTTACTGGATGTGAACGATGATGTTGTACTTTAATTAAAAGATTTTACAGTTTGTGTGTATGTGTGTGTGTTTACATTGTATTTTTGTTCTTTCTGTTCTGGAGGCTGGGAACGCATATTTCAGGCTTGGTTTCATTCTCAAGCTAGCGCCATCTAGCACCTGGCTAGTGGAAAGGATAATGTGGGATGTATTAGAAACTTGAATAATTGCCACATAATAGAGGTGCAATAATTTTTATTCATGTTGTACCTGCATGTTGATGTTCAAATACTACTCTGAAATACACTTCATTATTTTTTACTTAAACCAGTGTGCATCTCTTAATTGAATTGTTTTTCTTCACTTCATGCTTAAATGTTTTCCTGTAAAATGAGTCCTATCGTGTTTTCATGTACTTACCGCTGAATGTTTTAGGACAGCCTTACTTTGCTTCAACCTAATGGGTTGTTACAGGGTATTTATTCTAATGCAAGACTTATTTTTTTCCAGGAGGGTCATGTATTTACATACCATTTTCAATTATATCAAGTGAAATAGTATTTGGAGGAGGGAGTTCTTATATTCAGAGGTGCCTTCCTTTCAAACAGATAATACTAGTTCACTGCCAAGCAGTGAATTACCACAGTGAGCACATCTGTTGCTTTTTGAAGTTGCGTGCAAATGTTATGTGTAGTAATTTGTCCTTTGGTAAATTGTTACTCATGTTCAACGTGCATGGTGTCTGTTGTTTTATTATAGGTTGCCTTAACATGAATACACTTTAGCAACCTAGGAAAAGGCCATCCTGAATTTCAGTAAAATAGCCTTTGTGTACTTACCTACCACTGGCATATAGTTCAGATATATTGTCTACTGTTGTCTTGTCTTGCCCATAGTGGAAGCAGAGTCCATAAATTGGTTGTGCTGTATGAAGTACTTGGTTGTGAATCTCTTGTCAGTCAGTTTCACTGAGTGATCCCGAGTGTTATGAAGATAAAACATTCTGTCACTGAAGCATAAATTTAAATACAGTTTTTAACCCCTGTACTACAGAATTTCCCATATTCACCTCTGCTGTACACCAAATCAAATGCATTGTATTGTCCAGTAGAGCCCTGGAATCTCTTTCCTGTCTAGTTGCCTTCAGTTTAGATCCTACTTAGTATACATACGATAAGAAGTACTTTTGATCCAGTGTGCCTCTTACACTTGCATACACACTTACACTGAGCATCATGTGCAGGGTTTTTTTTTAAATGCCTGTTTTCTTGTCTGAAAATGCAAATTCCATAACAACTATAACCTGCCCATTAGAAGGCTGATTGGATTAAAAGTGGTCTTCTAAAACATGAAACTGAGGCATAGTCTCCTTAAATCATAAAATTATAGAGTTGGAAGAGAACACAAGGGCCATCAAGTCCAACCCCCTGCCATTCAAGAACACACAATCAAAGCCCGCTTGACATACGATCATCCAGCCTCTGTTTTAAAATCTCCAAAGAAGAAGACTCTACCACTCTCCAAGGCAGTGAATTCCACTGTTGAACAGCCTTGACAGTCAAAAAGTTCTTCCTAATGTTTAGGTGGAATCTCTTTTCCTGCATCTTGAATCCATTACTCCAATTCAGAAGGTTACTATGGCAGACTCCACAGGGAGGCCATTGAAATTCACAAACACCAAAACAACTTCAACAGGAAAGAAGAGACTCTGAGAATTAACAAAGCTTGGCTACCAGTACTTAAAAACACCAAACGCAAACCCCAAGGGCATGCTAAGATCATGGACAATGGACTCCACCCAAACACAAGATTTGCATTCACTAATACTGCTGCTGCTACAGGGAATGCAAATGTGATTCACTCCCTGGACTGAAAAACCCCACCTGCAATAATATATTATCAACCAGACCTTTGCATAGCAAGTTCCCCCCAAACATTTACTGATTGGTTCCCCACCTGGGGTCATGACAATTTATGCCCCACTAAAACATTCCCTTCTCACTGGACACAGTGTGTAGCAGACTTCCCTCTGTGATACACCTCTGAAGATGCCAGCCACAGATGCAGGCAAAATGTTAGGAACAAGATCCACCAGACCACAGCCACACAACCCAGAAAACCCACCAAAACCAGACATTCATTTTGTTAGTCTAATCTAGTGATGGTGAACCTATGGCACGGGTGCGAGAGGTGCCACTCAGAGCCCTTTCTGTGAGCACACACAGAGTTCATCATGTGGGGAATTCCCCCATCCTAGGCTGGCCTGGGCCGCTGGGCTCGATTATTAGCATTAAACCTAAGACCTAGTTTTGCGGGAGAGCTTGGTATAGGTAGCCCTGTGCAAAAGCGTTGTTAAACCCACTGATTTTCATGCATACGAACTAAAAGCACAATCGCCTTTACCTGGGAGTAAGCTTCGGTTTAGCTGGCAATGTAATGGCTTAGCTTCTGGAAGTAAACCCTCATTCTGGCGTGATTCACCGAGATTGAAAAGAGTTGCATAAGTTGCTTCCAAAAGCGAAAGCCACCTTCTACCACCGAAGCTTACTCCCCGAGTAACGCATAGCGCCTCAGAGCCAACCATTTTCTAAACTAAAACCTCAGTATTCAGGTTAAGAATTGCGCGATGTTGCGGCGCTTCTGTTTGATAAATAAGTAGGTTTTGGGTTGCAGTTTGGGCACTTGGTCTCAAAAAGGTTTGCCATCACTGGTCTAATCTGTCCGGATCATTTTGAATCCTGCCCCTGTCCTCCAGGGTATTAGCTACCCCTCCTAATTTGGTATCATCTGTAAATTTGATTAACATGCTCTCTATTTCATTATCCAAGTCATTGATAAAAATATTGAATAGCACTGGGCCCAGGGCAGAATCCTGTGACACTCCCACTACTCCTCTCCAGGATGAAAATGAGCATTGATGAACACTCTGTGCTTGGTCAATCAATCAATTACAAATCAGTTGCATTTTCTAGTCCACATCTTTCAAACTTACTTATAAGAATATCATGGGGCACCTTGTCAAAGACCTTACTAAAATCAAGGTATGCTATGTCCACAGCATTCCCTTCATCTACCAAGTATGTAACTATCAAAAAAGTGATAAGATTAGTCTCGCATGATTTGTTTTTGAGAAACCCATGTTGACTTTCAGTGATCACATTATTCCCTTCCAAAGACTTACAGACTGTCTCCTTAATGATCTGCTCTAGAATCTTCCCTGGTATTGATGTCAGGTTGACTGGCCGGTAGTTGTTTGGGTCCTCTTTTTTCCCCTTTTTGAAGATGGGGACAACATTAGCTCTCCTCTAGTCCGCTGGGACTTTTCCTGTTCTCCAGGAGTTCTCAAAGATTATAGCAAGTGGTTCTGAGATTACTTCTGCCAGTTTTTTTAAAAAAAACCTGGGATGCAGTTCATCAGGCCCTGCAGATTTAAACTCATTTAAAGTATTCCTGCATTCCTGTATTTGCTCTTTATTTTTACTCTGTGCTGAATTTCCCCTACTGTATCTTCTGATCCATCCCCCCCACCCCCCAGTTGAGCACTGTTTTTATTTTGGGAAAAATGAGGCAAAGAAGGTGTTGAGTAGTTCTGTCTTTTCTCTGTCCCCTGTTAGAATTTCACCATTTTCTCCACACAGTGACCCTATCATATCCTTTTTCTTCCTTTTGCTGCGGACATAACCAAAAAAGCCTTTTTAAATTGTTTTTAACATCTCTCACAAGTTTGAGCTCATTGTGAGCTTTAGCTTTTCTGATTTTCTCCCTACATGTCTTGGCTACTTGTTTGAATTCCTTTTTAGTAATTCCCCCCCTTTTCCATTCCTTGTACATGTCCCTTTTATATCTTAGCTCACTTGAAAGTTCTTTAGACATCCATCCTGGTTTCTTTAGACACCTCCCATTTTTTCTCCTCATTGGAACTGTTTGAAATTGTTCCTTCAAGATCTCACTTTTAAGAGACTCCCATCCATCTTGTACTCCCTTCTCTTTTAGTATCTTAACCATGGGATCACACCATAGGTGTAGCTGTGGGCGCCCCTGTGGGAATCACATGTGGGGGGCCCGCAGAAAGTCACCCCCACACTTCCAGGATAGAGTAAGGGCGTGGCTGGGCCTCGGAAGTGACACCCAGGCCAAGGCCTGCCTGGGTGGCATGCGCATGTCATGCTGAGACCCAGCCATGCCCCTCCTCCTTCCCAGAAGTGACTTTGTGTAGAGACATCTAAGGCTTTGGTTCATGCCCCATGGTTGCTTATTTAAGGTTTATGGTTTTATCCTCCTATAACTTTCAGCCTATTCTCTCTAGTACTAGGTGTCCTTCCCACTTGAATATTGTCTCCTTCCCCCACTTCACTCAGTTTAAAGCCCTCCTGATAAGGTTTGTCAATCTCCTAGCAAAAATGTGTTTCCCAACAGCCATGAGGTGCAAACCATCCCTTGCCAGTAGTCCCTCTTCATGAACCGGAGACCATGGTCCAAGAAGCCAAAAAGTTCCTGGCAGCACCACCTGTATAGCCAGTTATTCACCTCCACTATTCTTTCCCGCCTGGGTCCATGTCCTTCAACTGGAAGTGGAGATGAAATGACAACCTGTGCATGCAGTTCTTTCAGCTTCCTTCTGAGAGCCTCAAAATCCTTTCTGATGTCCCAAAAGCTATGTCTCACAGTGTCATTTGTTTCGATGTGGCTTGAAAGGAAGGGATAACGGTCAGTGGGCTTGACAGTCTTCTCAGTCTCTGTAGCATCACGGATTTTTGCCCCAGGGAGACAGCACATCTCTCGATACATCTTGTCAGGCCTGCATATTGCTGCTTCTGTTCCCTTCCACAGGGAGTCCCCTACTACCACCACACATTTCTGGGGTTTTGCAGGTGACATTTCTGGGTTGAACCTTCTGACACTTGTGCATTCTCTGAGAATGGAGTCCATTCCTCCTGTGCCTGTTCTTTATCCTCATCGAGGAGAGGGAAGCAGTCAACAGTGAACAGTATTGGAACTATAAATTAAGAAAGGAAGCTGAAAAGGAAGGGGAGGGACACCAAATCCATTGCTTGGGTTTATAGTCTGCCTGCCTGTGGATCAGTTGTTTTCCTTCCAATAACAAGATCGCAGAGGAAAATAAATCTTTGCAGCATGCAAATGTAATTTTCTGACATCAGTTAGGAAGTCAGTACTATATGTGCATCAGTGATGATACAAACAGCTCTTGCCACTGTCCAGACAATACATTATGTATTATTAGCCATGATTTAATCATGATAAGGTGACTATTTTCAGTGCTTATAACCATGGCACAGTTTTGATTTTGTGAATGCTCCTTGGATCCTTGTTCTGATCATTTGCAGCATGCATGTGGACAACATAATCTAAGTCAAAGTGGATGGGTTAAAAGTGCTTACAATGTTCCACTAGAAGGCAGTGTTGCCACTAAATTTAGCTGCATTGAGATGACTTTCTGAACAATATTTCAATATCCAGAAAGTGCAGCTGCTGTAGATGAGCCAATGCATCCTGTATGCTGAGGCCTCTTACAGCTTGTCAAAGAGTTGATGCAGCTTCTTCTCAGCCAAGAATCTTAGATAAAGCTATCTTCTTTCTTTTCCATACTCACTCAGATCCTTTTATTAGAAACTTCATGAACCTTTGCAGCTACACATTGTAAAACAGGCAAGTCCAGGTCTCTTAGTTTATTACTATAGGAAAAGTCTAATCTGCCCAGCCATGGAAGGCATTTCCATCCAGACTAGAGGGAGTGTTCGTGAGGGCATTTCATTGGATTTTGTCTCTACCGTTCTGTTGAAGTTAAACTTTGGCATTTTCTCAGTCTAGTTGTGACTATTTCGCAATTTATTTTTAGAAATAAAAGTTGTAAAAGTTTTGGGGCATATTCTAGTTTGAGTTACATAATATAAGTCAAGGAAAGGGTTATGCATTCTCTCCCAGTTATTTTCCACCTGTAAAGCATTTTAATATCACTGGAAACATAGAGCTCATTGTCACTTGTGTATAGGTCTAATTTCTACTTACAGAATGACATTTCAACCCATATTTCCTTCAAAGAATTTAGTATAGTGCATGTGACTCCCTCTATGTTAGTCTAACCTATTGGGGTGCACAGTAGGCTAAGGGACGGGCTGGCCCATCCTTCATTAAATGTTGATTTTAAGATGTCTGTTCTTGCTCTTTATTCTACATTAAATGTTAATGGATGGTGAAAGACAAGAAAGAGCATCTTAACATCAAAAGTGTTACCTAGTCAACACAGATTATACTTTTGCATTATAGATTCAGGAAAAGCAAAAAAAAAAGGTGTTTTTGTCTTGCCTTGGTTGGTGCATCTGCTGTGTCGTTCCTGGGCCAGTTAGATCTAGCCACAGAAATTCATGTTATGGTTACCACTAGACTGAACTATTGCTATACACTCTATTTGGAGCTACCCTTGAAGAATGCTTGGAGGCTGCTGCTAGACTGCTGGTTGGGATCAGCTGCCCAGGAGCACATGACCCTGTAACTACATTAATTGCACTCACTACTGATCCATTGGAAGGATTGTTTTCCCCCCTATGTTCCCGCCTGGGAATTAAGATCACAGGGAGGAGCCCTGCTGACTGTCCTATCAATCAAAGCTTGCTTGGGCTGTGCAGAGGAGAAGGCCTTTCTGGGGCAGCCGCATGATTTTTGAAGAACCCTTCCTTTTGATCCAAACTGTAGGAGCCAGCTGAAGGTAGTTTTCTTTAGGACTTTACTTGGTAAAGTTAATTAGTAGTCCTGAACTGTGATTGTAAATTTTGAGTTTACAGTTTTAATTTATTTTTTAGGTTTTTTATGTTGTAAGCCATTCTGTGCTTCACAAGGAAGAAAGGTAGTTAATGTTTTAAATAAAATAAACACAAAATAGGCAGTTGCTGTCCAGGCCAAGAGGGTGCTCTTAACTATGTAACTTGAGATCCTTCTGAATTCAAGGTGCCAGATGTGAATGTGTGCTCCATTGATGAGCTATAGGTCATCCCAACAGTTACAACCACCTGCGCTGAACTGAAATGACATTCATCACCTTATGTTTAGGGTTTAGGAAGATGCTCATTCTTTTCCCCTTCTCTACTGGACCCAACAGAAATACCCTATAACAGTAGGTCATATGACCTGCCTCGGTTTTGGGCCACAAGATTATGGGCCTCTTTTGGGAATTTTTTTGGCCTAGTCTTTCTACACCCAACACACATACAACACAAAGGCAAAATACTTAGAAATGAAGACCCAGAAAACCTTACACACACATCACCTACCCTGACTACTGGCCTAGGTCTGAAATCCTAAGTGGCTATTTGGTTCTTCCTTTTGCCACCACCTGCTACTGAGCCATTCCCTACATCTCCACCTTACTCAAGAAATGGGTCTTGAGCCATAGATCCCCTCATCTGTTTGAGATCTGCACGTAACTTGCCACATGTGGCAGCAGGAGACTGTGAGTGTCAAGATGGCTGCTACACAGTTGGAATGAGTTTTGCCTCCTCCTTCCTGCTACCTGAGTGCATCATTCTGCCACAAACTGCATGGAATTACGTGCTTGCTTTGCAGTCATATAAAGACTATTGCCTTGGCGGGGGCAGGGGGAGGATATATAGATGTCAAGGCTTCTTAATGCTTTCTTTTCCTGCCATTTTCCCACCAAAATGCCACTCCAGTCATTTTTAGCAACAAAAAAAAGTGGAAAAAAAGGTACCCATTTTTCCTCTACAGCAGGTGGTAAAGGCAGCTCTGTGTTGGTACTATCAGCTGAGGCAACATAACCTCTGCCTAGGTTTGCCAACCTCTTGCTAGGGTTGCTTGGGGAATTCCTGGAGATTTGTTGATGGTGCCAGGAAAGGGCAGAGTTTGGGGAAAGGAAGGAGCTCGGCAAGGACGTGATGCCACAGAGTCCACTTTCTAAAGCTTCCATTTCCTCCAGAAAAACCAGTCTCCTTAGCGTGGAAATGAATATTTAACCCCAGTCCTCACCTAGAAGCTGGCAACCCTACCACTAATTAATGTAAGCCGCATAGAAGGTGAAGCTTCCCAGATGTAGCTGCCCAATTCCCAATTGCAGTGCGCTATCCGTTACATGGAGATTAGGTGTCAGCAATGAATTAGAGTTAGCACTAGTATTATGTTAACACCCTTTCAATAAAATTCCTGTCAGGGAGGGTCTGGAAATAGTCATAGTCTCCCAAAAGGTTATTATAGAAACAAGATCAATAATTCAAATTAAAATACAGACCCTACCCCCATCCAGTCAGCATCTGGAATGCATCCAGCAAGCAAATCACTGAACGAAAGTGCCCTGCCCTGCCCCAGGGAGCTGAAAAGACGTTCTTTGACCCACTTTTGCATTCTTATTTGCTACATTAAAAATAAATAAATACAAAGCAGAATGTTCTAAAGAATCCTGTAAGTCTTGGTTTCTTGTTTTGTGTTATGAAGATCTTGTGCCTTTAGGCACAGACTAATAAACAGATAATAACACAGGGGGAGGAATCCCATGCTGCAGCTTATTTTCATAACTTTCATTTGCTTTTCCTATGAATGTTTCATTTTTCAACCAGAGGGAAGATGGGAGGGACTGGCTGGGGCTCACGTTAGTGGATATGAGTGTTGCTGACTAGTTCCTAATTAGAAATAGTGAAGGAAGTTTGTTGCTGAGACTGGGGTGGGGGTGGGGTGAGGGGGGTGAAACAATATGGGCAAAGCTTTTTTTTCTTGAAAACTATATTTCCCCAGAGTGCAAGGCATGCAGTGTCTCCCTCCCCCCTCCATTGTTTCATATTCTCTTTCAAATAAAGGTAGGGGCAGCTTATGCAGTTGTCTATCTGTTTTTGGCAATCCTAAAAGGTATTAAGGGAAAGGGCTCTAGTTGAATTTACAGAGAGAGGCATCAAAGGGTTACAACTGAGCTATGAGGTGGCCTGGCCAGCAAGCGAAATGCATGGCAGGAGTCTTCCAGCTTCTCTCTTTCATCTCCCTCCTCATTCCCCAGGTTGGATGTACAAAATGCAGGTTATCCACCAGTTCTGGATGGCAAACATCTAATCCCAGACATCCTGGATACTATATTTTTCAGAGTGCTTATGGTTGCAGAACCTGGGGGCTGCAAAAAGGGAGTGGAAGTGAATGGAAAAAGGCAAGGAGACTCTTCTCCCATCTGGCCATGTAGTCAATCCACAGCCTGTTGCCTTATGCTGCACATCAACAGCATATAAGTGGGGATTGGGGGATTTGGCAGCCATGTTTAGGATTACCAATGTCCAGGTGGGTTCTGGAGCTCTCCTGGAATTATAACTGATCTCCAGGCTGGAGATTATTTCCCCTGGAGGAAATGGCAGCTTCAGAGAGCAGACTTGATATATCATAAAATCTATGAGAAATGGAAGTCCTAGGGTGGCTACAAACAGTGATTCCAGAAATTCCATTTCTCCTGTAGATGGTAAGAGAAACTGATTGTCACTTGTACAGATACTAAAATGTAAATGTGGTTTGGAATTGAGAAAGGGATGTAGTTGCTGTTGGCTGGTGTCCTGTAGAACTGCTGAGAGGATTTTTCTCTTTAACATTGAGAAATACCTGTAGAGGATTCCGAGAGCTTCTTTAGTATGAACAGGACATAAATGGATAGCACAAATATTTAGGATCAAAGAGTTACTATGGCATGCAGAACACATGTGTATAGATGATGTAAAGTGAAAAAGAGTGTGTGTGTGTGGGGGGGGTAATATGAAGTGGGGATTTCAAATTTAAATTTTGGAGGGGAAAAGTGACCCCCACAGGAAGGAAATGAGTTGGAGAATTTGAGCTTGTCATTACATCACAACAGAGGCGTAGCTCCAAGGGGACAGGGGGCACGATGCACCAGGTTCACGCCCCTGTGAGAATGTGATGAGGCCAATCTGGGGGCGTTCTGGGGTGGGATGGGAGCAGAGGATGCACCAGTGCACCGGGCGCACAAATATTTAGGATCAAAGAGTTACTATGGTATGCAGAACACATGCATATAGATGATGTGGGAAAGTGTGTGTGTGTGTGTGGGGGGGGTAATATGAAGTGGGGATTTCAAATTTAAATTTTGGAGGGGAAAAGTGACCCCCACAGGAAGGAAATGAGTTGGAGAATTTGAACTTGTCATTACATCACAACAGAGGTGTAGCTCCAAGGGGACGGGGGCGCAATGCACCAGGCTCACACCCCTGTGCGGGTGTGACGAGGGCAATCCGGGGGCGTTCCAGGGTGGGATGGGAGCGGAGGATGCACCGGCGCTTTCCCCCCTTGCTATGCCTCTGCATCACAATACATGACATGACATCCCTCTACAGGCATCCCCCCAAATGTCCAAGAATTTCCAAAGCTGGAGTTGGCAAACCTTTGACCATTATGGCTACTCACAATTGTGCCTATGATAGCCTGTGCTGTTTTTCAATGAGTTCACATTATTTTTGTCTTAATTTCAGTTTGATTTCATCACAAGTGTACAAAGTCATGATGGTCTGGAAACCTGGAGTAGTACAAAGGCTTCATTGAATCAGTTCTTACCCTAGAGTAATAACAAGCAGGTTTGAATGCGGTACTGAGCAATCACAGCTCATGTTTGCATACCTCAGTTTGGGACTCGGGTCTTCTAGTTCAATCACAAGTGCACTTTAGCAATCTGAGAGAGCAGACATTGGATCATAGAGCAGGACAGATGAGGGGAAAGGTGTGATCATCTGGCAAATGCTTGGTGTTCTCTCTGCTCTAAAAATATAAAACCAGTTATCTGTGTCTTCAGAGTGACTTCCAAGGTGTTCCCAGGCATCTGCCATCTAGGCGGCTTAATAGATCTGCTTGTTCAGACAGGGCATCGTGTGCGATCTCACCATTCTTGTGGGAAACAGTGGGACTGTCTTTAAAAGATTAACTGAAAACTTGACTGCTCCTTCTAGTGGACAGCTGCCTACAATACAACTGCACAGGGGCCTTAGATGTCAAAGTTTGTTTTTGCATGGGATTCCAGACATTCTGTTCTCCTTTTTAAGCTGTTCCTCAAAGCGTTAGCTAAACACCCAGGGGTGAAGCAGCCACAGTGCAGGGGGCATGAGTTCTCATGTGTTGTGTGATGGGAGCTTTGCTGATTGCATGTGACAAGTTTCAGAAACCTTTTCAGGCTCCTGTTGCTGTTGGTCTCCAAACAGCAGTGCTGGATGCAGAAAAGTCTCCCTGGCCCTGGGAAAACAGAGGCATAGTTGTCAGTTGGGTAATTAGAATAGATAGCAGAGCCACTATCTGAGGGCCCCTTTCCACTCCTCAGCTCAATACGATACAGTTGTGGATCAGAACATTATCATCAGATTGTTCCATTCTAAAGGCCTCTGTGCTGGACTCTGAGATGAAAAGTTAATAGATGCTGTCCCCTGTTTAAAGGATTGAGCAGAAACTCTATAGCAATTGAAGAATAAATAAATGTCCAGGTGTTCTGGGCTACATAAAACAGACAAAAGTCTATAAGCCATTTTTCCCTAGAAATTCAGCAGGACTTGCCTGAAATATATGCATGAATCAAAGCCTCCGTTTATTAACTGTCTGCTGATTGTGAGCAAGAAAGAGCAAGAAAAGGCCTTGATGCTTTAATGTAAGAAAGAGTAGCTTTTCATACCCCACTTTTCTCTACCCTTTAGAAGTCTCAAAACAGCTTACAATTGCTTTCCCTTCCCCTCCCCACAACAGACACCTTCTGAGGTAATTGGAACTTAGAAAGTTTGGAGAGAGCTGTGACTGGCCCAAGGTCACTCAACTGGTTCCATGTGGAGGAGTGGGGAATCAAACCCAATTCTCCAGATTAGAGTCCACTAGTTTAACCTACATCAGGGTCCTGGCTTCAGGTCCCTTCAGTCTTTCTTCATCAGAGACTAGACTTTGCCAGCCTTTAATTTCAAAGGCAGAAGCATATTATGGCAAAAGTACAGGTGATGCAGGAGCCCTTTCCACAGATGCACCACTCCTTGAGGGGTGGTCATTGCTAATGGTGTGTGGAGGACACTCTTTCTGTTCAGCCAAAGCAAGTGGAACTTACACTGGTTGAGCCCTGGCACCAATTGTGCTCTGCCATTGGAACCAAGGGTATGTGGTAAGTGTGGTTGATTGCGGTAAATGGCAGTTGATGCCACTTGTCTCCCTCAGTTCTGCATTGAAAGGAAACGTCAAGTGAATGTGAAATACGTATTTGAGTAGTTGCTCAGCTCGTTATTTAAAAATGATAGGATTTGATAGGCACCTCAATCCCCCATTCTTTTTTAGGACTGAATGATTTTAAAATCTGCAGTAAGCTACTGAAGTAATTTACTTCCAGATGGGAAGGATGGGCCCCAGGAGACTTGAGAGTACGAAAAGTAGTCTTTGCAGCATCTGAAGCACACACACACACACCCTGTTGGTTTATGGCACTGGATTGCTAGCTACATTGGGCATTCACCTACTCTTGTTGGTCCTAAAGGAGAAACAGAATCTAGGTTTTACACAGCAGTGATTTATCCTCTTCTAGAAAGGCCACAGATATGCACAAGCAGCAGTTTTCTTTGCCACCTTCCTTGGGTATTATTTTAAAAGAAAACAGACTCCTTTTCATTTAATCTCAGAGCAGGCCACTGGATGGCCATTAAGAAACTTCTTTAGAACCCAACAGCTGAAAATATGACAGTTTCATTTGTTACTGAAGGCAGCAAAATTGTAAAGCTTTTTCTTGTTCTCCTACCATGACTTCAAAAATACCTTCCAACCATTTTGATTAGTTAACCAGCCTCTTCATGCGGCTGATCAAATAGGTTGTTTTTTTATGAAACTTCTTTCCACAATGCAAATCAACGCCTGTGGAATGAATGGAAACAGCTGCTGCACCAAATTCCCAGTCATTTCAATAGGACTGACCCAACAAAGTTCCCTAATGGTTATTGAGTTTAATCTTCAGGATGCCTGAGTCTTTCTTGCTGTCCTGTTTCTGCTACAAACTTTTGTGGAATCTATGCTGTTAAGGTATTTCTCAAAAGTAACGGAAGGCTGCAAACCTCTCCATTCTACTTTTTTAAAAAGTAACTGGTCTGTATCATATTGCCATGTAGTCTGGGTAATTTCAGCTCTTTTTAAAAAGGGGGCATCTCTAGTCAGTCAGAGTTTAGATTGATCAGCTGTATACAGAATTTTGGCACTGTCACTTGCTTAGTAAAAAAAACCCCCATCATTAAAGGCAAAGTTCTTGGGAAGGAACAAGAAAAAAGTCTGTTTTGGCAAAGCTTGCCATTAAGATGCTCAAAACGAAGTCTCCCTTTCCTTGCTTGCTTAAGAATTGTTGGAATAGGTTTGTTCTTTGCAATCCCTGTGCAGGACAATCTAACCATTTGGGATCTATGAAATCCTAGACCACTAGGCGGTGCAGTGCTACAAGACCTGAAACAGGAAAATGTAATATTTCCAATCTATGTGTGAAAATGTTAGGACTCATAACATAATTTTAAAGCCTTCTCTCTCCCCAGACATATAAGGCACACAGGAAACAGATAAATGTATAAGAATTACTGTTTTGGATTAGAATTCTAAAATTAATTACAATATTGAATCATTTTTTTCTCTCTCATGTGATAGGCCAGGCTAGTCTGGTCTTGGAAACTAAGAATAGCTGGACCTGTTTAGTACTTGGGTGGGAGACCACCAGTGAAACCCAGAGTCTCAACACCGAGCTCGGCAATGGCAAACCACCTCTGAACCTCTCTTGCCTCAAACACCCTGCAGGGTCTCAACACAAGTTGGCTCCAACTTAACAGCATAAAAATAAAATTAATATTGTATTCTCAGTCAAATTTTGTACTGATTATTTTGTTCATTTAATACCTTGCTTGGATGTGTCATTTGAGCTAACTTAAAAATCTAGCTATTCATTATATTTTGATAGTTCTGATTAATGCTTTTTATAGTTTCTCATTTTGTACATTTTCTGAAGTGGTAAAAATAAGCAATATCACCATATATTTAGGTCATTAAAATTCATTTTTAAAAAACTGTGAAGACAACTTGACAGCACTGTCTATTATACATGCAATGTCATAGCTGTGTGTCAGGCTAATCATAGATAAAAGTAAAGAAAACTTACAGGCAGGTGTGGCAATCTGACCCAACTTCCACTCACACTCTGTAACGAAAATAATCATTTGTACAAGTCAGTCTCAGTTTAGCCTCCCTCACAGACTTTCTTGTGAGGATGAACTGGAGGATGGGTAGTATAAAAATGTGATAGACTATCAAACAAGAATGCATTAAAGATACATTTTTTCATCTTTTTACAGCATATTGAGTAGCTGTTACTTCCAGATGGGAAGTTCTCTGCCTGTTCTCTGTTCTCCAAAATTATTTGTGCCCTTTGCTCTCTAGCTGCAAGAGTTCCATGTACAAGTTCTCTCCTGTGTGGCAGATGCTGCTTCAGTAGTATAACAACTATGTATTGCACCACAATTAATATTTCTACTAGCTAACTGCTGAATAAAGTATCACACACAGCCTTAAAAAGAGACATCCCACAAAGGGCAATGGTCAACCTCAACGCATCTCAACCAGGTCAGAACACACCTGCACTGGACCATTGATCTCGCTAGCCAAATATTGTCTACTAGCAGCATTGGCAGAAAGGTATTTTACCACAACATTGGCTATCTGGGATCTAGTTTGCAGTACCAGGTCATACTATAGGTGTGGACTCACATCTTTGAATGTTTCTTCATACAATTTTAAAAAAATCTTGCACATAGAAGGCTAGGGGGTTAAGCTCCAACTCTTCCCTTTAACATCTACTTTCCTATGGGCAGAGATTGCGGTGGCGGGGGACGGGGGGAATAGAGCCATGTGAACTTCATCTTCAATCTGAGTTAAAAGTCCAAACACAAATTCATCTTTTCATGTACTATCTATGCACACTGAGACTCTGGCCGTTTCCTAAGTAGGGGGGCTGTGGACAGGTTTAGCAGGGGAGCATGTTGGACTCAAGTGTCATAACTGCCAGTTTGGGGGCTGAACCTCAGCCCTGCCTGCCTTGCTATGTTGCTGTCAGTCTTCCTGTTTGGTATTCGGAAAGACCCAAGGTTCGCTCTGCTGGTATGACTTTATACTAGGTGCCTTGGACCCATACTGCATGGAACCCTTTTCTTGGGGCTTTTCCCTGTGCAGTGGGGTCTCCTTGCATTTCTCTTACACACAAGGAGTCACCACACTGCCTGCTGTATGGCTTGCCTGCTGAACTCTCACAACTCTCAGTTATAACTGCTTTTCCTGGTTCTTTTAACTCCACCCATCAACTCACTCTTAAAGGCACACATCTCATCACACTTAGTAGTTGCAAGATTGCTGGTTTTGTTAAATCCCTTTAAATTGCTGTTATATACGTTTTGCGATTATATCAATATTGTAGCCTCTTTCCAAAAATAATCCCCCCCAAATGAAGAGGCAAAGCAGTTCCCTGGACCACGCTTAGCTGAAGAAGGGGACCATGTTTTAGAACTGATATTCTCTCTCCCCCCCCTCACTTACACACACACTTTCTGCCGCTGCTGCTACCATGGGAAGAGAGTGAAAGAGGCTTGTCATTCCAATATTCCTTGGTATTTCAATATTCCTGTATCAGATCTATCATTATTTCGCTAGATCTGATATGGTACAGATACTTGACGTTGAAATAAAGTTTTTTAAAGCCCTCCTGATCATTTGGGGGGGGGTGGGGGGCGGTGGGATAGAGCAAAAAAAGCCAGAAGCAAAAAAATAATGCAGGGCCATTTGTTTAATCTTCCCTGTGAAGCAGGGGAAAAGATCTCTCTTTAGCTGCTCTCACAAACAGCAAAGATTATGGAATCTGCTATGCAGTGAGTGGGGGGTGGGGGATGTCCATAGCAGAAGCTCTGCCCCTTTGGCATGGGGCAGAACACCAGTGCATAATCAGCCCAAGTCTCCTTCTCCAGGCAAAGCCATGCTTTTTACTTGTTGGTAGTTGATGCACTCACAAATCACCAAGGGAGACAAGTATGTGGAGTAGCAGCAGCAGCAAATAGTCCACTACTTCCCTCTAACTGCATCATCAATAAAATCCTTGAACCCATCAAGTGAGTTATTGTCTGAACAGGGAGTTTGACATTCTTCTAGTTCCTACAAGGGTATTAGAGAGTTTAAATTGGATATCAAAGAGGGGGGTGGAGTTTAAAAAGTAAGTCTTTCTGCAGTAAACATCAATTTCCTAGTACTTAGCTTTCACACAGATCCAAATGCTGCTTTCAGTGATCTGACCTGATTTATTTTTCATGTTTCAATCCAGATGTTCAGTAATTTCAGTTCTTTGAAGCTGGCCAAACTTGTCAGTAGGCCACTGCCTGTTTGCTGAAGACTGCCCACCTCTCCAGTGCTCTTCTTGCCAAATGGTTGTTTCTTTTCACAGCAGGGTCCAAACCTCCAGACACTCATAAATGATGCTGCTCCGCTGCCCCTGGCAGAGTTGTGTTAATTTGGAAATGCAATTAATTAGGCCCATTTCCCTTTCACATGGAAAGCCCCTTGTGCCTGCCCCCTGGGCTGTGATTTAAACCCTCCATGCCACATCAGTGCATTCCAGCTAACACTAGTTTAGGAAGAACCTCCTGGAAAAGAGTTGCCTCTTCAGATCCACAGGAGTTGGATTTTCCTCAAGCACCTTTAAGAGGTACCTGATTTATTACATGGAGTTGGGAGGAACTGACTGAGCTTCCATTCTGCCTTCTCTGATCTAGGGCTGGACTGTGCACTTGGTGCTTTTGCCATGAAACATTTTGGTTTGGAGAGGTGACACTTAGTATTTACTCTTGGCAGCTTAAGCCTGCTGGGATCCTGTCCAAAGGGAACCCCAGGGTGTCTTTTTTATTGCCATGGCAGTGTTAGAAAGCAACACTTCAAGATTAAACTCTTTTAGAAAAAGGAGGAAGATCAAGTCAGGAACCAAATTTTATTAATTGCAACCAATCTTCTTCACCCTCATCATCTCTTTAAGAGTCAAGGAAAGGGCCATAGCATAAATTTCCATGATGAATTATGCTGATGTAGGTTTGCCCTCCCAGTTCCCCATGAAGCTAGTCAAGGGAGATGTGAATAGCCAGCCAGTTTAGAAGAAGAATAGTTGGATTTATATCCCCCCTTTTCTCTCCTGCAAGGAGACTCAAAGGGGCTTACAAACTCCTTACCCTCCCCCGCCCCTCACAACTTGGGCTCAATTAAAGGTATTAGCAGTCACATAGGAAGCTCTTCATGGCCTCAGTCGTCCTGATTCCCAGAGTGCCAGCTTCCCTGCAATACATGGCAGTGAGACAGTAGGATAGCTTGGGTGTGGGTGTATCTGAAAAGAAACTTACAGTGAAACTGATAAAAGATGGAGCTCCTTTGAAGACCTATTCCATGGTAGCTTGATGGCAACAAAGATCTCATCTCTGTCACTAAGCCCTGCAGTAAAAGTGCGTGGGAAAACAACAGAGGAAAAATGAAGGGAAAAGCTTTTCAAAACTAAGTGGAAGAAAAAACGTGCAGAATTAAGGATGCAGCATTTGGCAGCAACATATGTTGCAGACAACTTGTGCAGGAAAGGCCAAAGTTTCTGACTAAAACAATACTTGCAAACATTTCTAGCAATTATGTCGGTCTCCGAAGGCAGGTTGAAGGCTGACAGAATCACATTCTGTCATGTCATGTAGCCATGTTGGTCTGTAGATGAAAAAAAGAATCAGATATTCAGAGGAGGAAAGCTTTTGAGAGTCAGAGCTCACTTCATCAGATGCAAAGTAAGTCCTTTCTGGAGCTCATCTCATGTGGAAAAGGGGGAAGGGGGTTTGACTAGTCCAAAGGAGTGTGGGGCTGGATATGCTCAGATCCCACACAGGACACATTGCTTTTTAAAAAATTCTAGTCCAGCAGTTTGTGCAACGTTTATTCTTTATTGGTGATTTTGATTGTTTTAAAATGTATTATTATGTTGTGTTTTAACTGTATTGTGAGTTGCTGTGAGAATTGGTCAGAAAGTGGCGTGTAAATTTGTGAATAAATACATACATAAATGTGGGATAGGTTATTTAATGATGGAGGAAAGGTCTTCTGCAATGATCATAAAAACTATTTTCTTCCGTCATACATTCACACAGATTGAGCTGTGACATTTAAGAGTTTGGATTTATATCCCCCCTTTCTCTCCTGCAGGAGACTCAAAGGGGCTTACAATCTCCTTGCCCTTCCCCCCTCACAACAAACACCCTGTGAGGTGGGTGGGGCTGAGAGAGCTCCGTAGAGCTGTGACTAGCCCAAGGTCACCCAGCTGGCGTGTGTGGGAGTGCCCAGGCTAATCTGAATTCCCCAGATAAGCCTCCACAGCTCAGGCGGCAGAGCGGAGAATCAAACCCGGTTCCTCCAGATCAGAGTGCACCTGCTCTTAGCCACTGATCTTAGCCACTACACCACTGCTGCTCCTTAAAATAGGAGCTGAACCCTGGCTTGATCACTCAGAATAGTAAAATATTGTATTTTAAGAAAATTGATTAGTTTTCCTGATGCAGCATGTGATTCAGTATGTGTTTATTACATTGATTACAATGACCACTTGACAAGACAATACTATCATGTTTTCTTTTCCTTGTCTTTCTTATCTTGAAAGACACCCATGAATTACAAAATATGCTTGAGCTGTTCACTGCTGGGTTTTATGGGGGGTTTTTTTGAGTGAGATTAAGCTCTCCTTCATCTTAATATGTTTCTGAGTTGACTGGAGAATCTACCACATGGAAAATGCTACATTAATTCACTGTACAATTATTCTAACCTGATTGAAACAGAGAGTTATACGCCTAATTGTTACACCCGGGCTCAGAAAAAGCTATTTTTTAAAAGAACATCCAGCTTGAGGAAGAATTCTGGATAAGTTGAGCGCACACATTTTGATATAAATTGTGGCTGATTGTAATTTTAAAAAATACTGTTTTACTAACTGTATGCCGTGCCTAGGCGTTCTTCAACCAAGTTGTATGTCCCTGTGTCATTCATCTTCCAGGGCATGTAACTGGGTATGTGCATGTCATACAAAATGAGAATATAGTGAAGTAAAGCAACCAATTGAAAAATAATCATTAATGCATTTGTAAACTATTCAGGTTCTGTTCTCCTGGCATCCCCCACTCTTGCTTGGAGACGGGGTCTAATTAAGACACCGTCTGTTAGAATAGTTTATTTTCTATTTCCAGAGCCAAAAGACAACAGAGAGAGGTCACTTCTTGGAAAGAGAAACAGCAAAAGCATTTCTGATTGGAATCCAATCTCCCTCTCCCCCCTAGTTTCCACAACCTCAACATTGGTTTTGGGAGCTGAAATGTTAACATGCTGGAAAGAAGTGAGAAATGTAGAGATATCTGGCACTGATTGAAAAGGTTGTGTGGTATATGAGGAGCCAGAGGGGTTCCAGACCTCTTCTATGGTCGATTCCCCACTGGAAATTTAATATAGTTTAAACCGAGTTTAAAAATAAACTGCATTTTTTCATCGGGGTTTCAACCTCCCACTGCGAATTTATTCTGCAAAGACATGTAGGGCTACATCGGGTTCCGGAAATGCAGCACTCCCTACAACAAATTGATCTCAGTTTTTTGTCTCTCCTGATTGGCTGGTGTGCCATGTTTGGGTGGGTCCCTTTTTTCCCCGCATAAAAATGTGATCACGTCATGACGCGATCACATCATGACATTAAAATAGCAACACGTCCACCCCTGCCTTCTGATTGGTTATCGTTTTCTCGTGTTTTCATGTTTGCTTCTTCTGAGACCTCACGTTTTCTCATGTTCTCTCGTTTTTGTCAGCAGCACCTTTTAAAAAGTTTTCCTTTGCATCTGGGGAAAGGGTGCTTCTCTCTGCCTAGGCAGCGTGTAGCGGCATGCAGCTCGCTCAGAAGGAACTCCAGTGCAGCTCACATTTGGCAGAGAAGGAGAAGTTCATCTGCAGGGCTTAACATGCCTATTGATTTGGATGTGACTGAGCTGCTGGTCATGTTTCAGCTGCTGCTTGGCCACCACACCCCTGTTACTGGAAACTAAAAATCCCTCCCAAAATGGCATGGCAAGGGGGGGGAGGGAAGGCTTGGCCACCTGGCACTGAAGCCCAGCATGACACCCAACCACCATCCACACTTGGCCTGGCCAAAGGTTGGCAATTTGAAGCTTTGCCCCTCCCCGCCATGGTCTGGAGAAATGGTTGCTGGGCACAGAAATTGAAAGGCAAGACACCCAGGAGGTGGCCCCACCTGACCACAAGGCCTTCACTGAAGAGTTCAAACAGCTTACCTGATGCCTACAGAGAGGGACTTAAGATGTTGATGTTCATCTCATTGATGGTCTCCAGCGCTGATTGAGAACTGGGTGGCGTGCTGGAGGAGGAAGGGGAAGTGCCTGCCGTGCTGGCCACCATGCACTCTGTTACCCTCAGTTGTTCTGGGGGAGTGACGTTTCTGTCATCCCCCACAATGATGGCCAGCTCATTGTAGAAGGGAACAGTCTTTGGACTGTTCCCGGAAATTCTGTTGTGCTGGACAACACATTTAAAATCCCTCTTCGTGGTCTTTGCCTTTGTGCAGCACTTAACCACACTTCTTTTGTCACCCCGTTGCCACATCTGTGCAGCAACCCTCTCAAAAACATCCATGTTCCTATAGCGACTCTTAAGAGTACTCTGAACCTCCTCCTCTTCCCATATTCCTATGAGATCCCACATTTCCGTTGCCAGGAGCTTTGCCGGACCCAGAGATTCCACCATTTCCGCTCTGCCAGGAGCTTTGCTGGACCCAGAGATTCCACCAGGGAATTCTGCATTGTTGGGGACCACGGGCGTTCCAGCCATTTCCAACCAAACTGTTCCTAGATTCTTGCAACCCGAGGGTCACTTATTTGCAAGGCTAAACATTTAATCGTTTAGGTGAATAAACAGGCGAATGGCTAATCATTTAAGCGACTAATCATTTAAGGGGCTGCTCAATCTCCCATTTACTGTGTTCTCACATGCTCTTGTCTCCTCGCGCTTGCGTTCTGTGACCCCAAAGGCGAAAACAAAACAAGGAAATCTTGCACGCGCATCGCTAAGCACCCAGTGACCGCTGATTGGTCGTCGGCATTTACATCACTCTCCATGGTGGGAAATTAAGTAAACATTAGTCCCCAATTCCTTCCCTCAAGACTGGGAAGAACTGTGGTAAAAGAAAAAGTTGTACTTCCAAGCAGGTACAGCAAAAATGCAGAATAAGGGGGGGAACGAGCGCCAGAAACGGTAAGAAACCCCCTTTGTTGCTCAAGGAGTGGAAAGGCATGCCTGAAAGCTCTTTTGTTTTTTGCATAAGTACCACACGATTAATTGTCAGTGGGGAATCGACCTATGGCAGACAAACTTTGGACTCCAGTTCAACCCCAAATATTGTGCTAAATCTTTCATATGATCACAGAGATTTGCTGGGGTTAGTGTAGGACTGCAATTTCTTTTAAGTTTGCTTAACTACCTCAATAAGAACAGCAGCACTCTTCCAACCATATAGCCACTCTTTCAATGGAATTTGGTTTCAAGAAACTGAGAGGTACTGAAAACTCCTGGGGTTATGCTATGCATGTATACTGAAAAGTAAGAGATCATCAGCCCCTTGTTTTCATCTCATTAAATATCATAAGAAGGTCCAGAATTAATTCCAAATGTTGGAAGAAATTCACCCGTGCAAGTGTAGGGTTGCCAGCTCCAAGAGATCTCCTGGACTTAACATTGATTCTGACCCTGAAAGTAAACCAAATAAAATGTCACACACACACACACACACACACACACAATTGGATATAACTGGTAAGTGAATGTAAGATACCTCCCCCCCACCTTTTGATGGTATAATGGAGAAAAAACCTAATTTTGTTTTGAGTAAATATTGCGCTACTGATAATGATGTTAGTGGCAATACCATTTCCCTGAAATCTCCATCAGAGGGCACTCTAGTGACTTCAGAAATTCTCTTGTTTGTTTCTACCTGCATGCTAAGTGCCAGCGAACTCTTAAAGGTGATCCCCTTGTCTGGCCTGCTCTGCCAAGGGGAGTGCATGAACTGCAGCAGCATAAAAGACTGCAGAGTTTTAGGGTCAATTTTATTACATATGTGTATGAGTAGTCTGGTTAGGTTGGGCTTGGAGGTGCCCTGGGCTGAGCTGGCTGGACTCTTTCTCCATCACCCCTCCCCCAGCATCTGGCAGAGCTTTGATGCAGAGGATTATACCTGAACCACGCTGGCTTTGCAGGGCTGCCTTGGCACAGAGGAGTGGGAACCATCAGCCAACTGGAAAGCAAACTGCTTATATTGCCATTTTGCTTGGGGAAAAGGCCTGCATTTTTTAACTAAACAGCAAATGGGGGTTTGGCAGGAGGTGGTACTGCCAATGAGTTCCAGATGTCCCCAGTGACGTAGGGATACGTGTGTGCTTCTCTTCTCTCACTGCATTTGCTCAGCAGCTGTGGCCTGACACTGCTTCCAATCCAAAGCCAACATCCGTCTGGAGAGGGTTTCGGTATCTCATTCCTTTGCTTGGTCGCTTGCAGCACAAAAGTTCCATAGTAATTCTTCATCCCCTTTCTCCTTTCCCTTTCCCCTCCCTTGCTACTGGCATTCTTGCAAGTCTCATTTCCTGCTTGCCTGAGTGATAGTCAAAACTGTTCAGGATGCAAAGGGAGGGCGTGCATCGCTTTTACTGGCCCACCCTCAGGAGGCTCCTGTCTGCACTCACTGTGCGGAGGGCAGCTTTATGTATACAGGTGCAAAGCTTCCCAGTATACTGAGTGGCTGCCAAGAGCTCTTTTGGAAAAGGCACCAACAATACCCCTTCTGTGAAGAAAGAGAGGCTGAGAGCCAAGGGTCAGGAGATGGGATAGACCTGGTGTGAAGCCAGTAACTTCCCTTTGCTCTCATTGGCCACAGTAGGAGACTGAATTCAAGCTTCTTAAAGGGAAAGATGTGAAATAAAGGGACCCTTCTCAGAACAGAAGTTTATTTACAGACACACACAGACACACAGACACACATTTGCCCATCTCTTGGGTATCTTCCAGCCATTAAAGCTAAACATTAACACCTGCCCCAGGTGGTCCTTTCCTAACTTTTCAGGTACCTCTTCATACATTGGTCAGCCTACATTGCTACTCATAACCAGTGGTGGAATTCAAATAATTTAATAACCGGTTCCGGTGGTGGGATTCAAATAATTTAACAACTGGTTGTTTACAAGCACCATTTTAACAACCGGTTCTGCCGAAGTGGTGCGACCCTTCTGAATCCCACCACTGCTCATAACCTGTAATTTGACCCCAACAATAATAGGGTCCTAGACCCCTATTTGCTCCAATCAGAGTGGATCCCAAGATCTACCAACTGGCACCCCAATTTTATATCCTTGGTCCAATGGGATTGCAACTGCTATTTTTACCCCCAGTTTGACGAATGACTAGCCTTCACCACTGAAGACCAGGTAAATTCAGTTTCACAGCAGAAACTGTGTAATCACTCTCACTCCCTCTTTGTTATCCACTGTGAGTTCCAGTGAGAAAGATGGTCTAAAATAAAGAAGGGCAGATCATGTCCCTGAAACTTTGTAGATGGTCTTATCCGGCCATCTTCCACTTCTACAACATTTTCTGGATCCTCACCCTTCAGGACTGACAGAGAATGATTTATTCTCTCCCATTTTGTTTCCCTTCCCTATTTTAACCCAATGAGACTTTTTATTTTTACTCTGGACACCTTTTTTCTTAGTTTCTCCTTCACCAGTTTGGGATCAGTCAGCCCTACAGTCATCTGGTTTCTCCTCATAGTCACAGGCACGGGGAATCCTTCCTTCTTTCCCAAGCTCCAATGCATCTTTTGGTCCCATCTTGGGCGACCCACCTCTGTCAACTGGACTGGATTGGCCAAGTGGGAGGAACACAATTGATTAACTAAAATTAATTGGGCAAAAGTTGCACAGGTACACATTAGAACTGGTCTTGTTATATCGCTCATTGCCATGATTGTCCTTCTTTTCTCTTAGTTTCTCATCTGCTTGTTAGGCTAATAAAGTTACTGGCTGGTTGAGTACTTTGCCTTCCTTCCAACCTTTTCTATCTAAATTGATTTACTGCATTTATCTGGGAGCTGTGTAGACACTGAGCTGGATGATTCCAATTTTGCCCCCTGTATTTTGTGCTTTAACTGTACATGGCTAAGGGGGACAATCTCACATGACAAGCTTAGCTCCAGGCCAGGGCTCAGTTGGATAACCTGCTGGAACGGGCTTCCAGAGGATATAAAGTAGGCTTCTGACTTGTCACAGGTTTTGAATACTGTGTAAATCTGAGCTTTTCATTGTGCCTTCAGTCACCAGTGAGTGAAGACTGCAGCCTGCCTGTCTGCCTACCTCCTTGTATTATTTTGCTGAATTTTTTAAACGTTTGTGTATGCTGCTTTGAGTCCCATTGATGAGGAGAAAAAGTGAGGCATACATATTTTTTTAATAAAATATTAAATAAAGCAAGTAACACTGGTCATTCTTACCTGGATAGTTCAAGCTTACCCAATCTCATCAGCTCTTGGAAGCTAAGCAGGGCTGGTCCTGGCAAGTATATATGGGTGGGAGATCTTCAAGGAATACCAGGGTCATGATGCAGAGGCAGACGATGGCAAACCACCTCTGAATGTCTCTTGTCTTAAAAACCCCAACAAGGGTTGTCAAAAATCAGATGTTCGTCATGTCTTCAGTGCAGTCCTGCACTGAACTGCACAAATGCAGGCTGGCTGTGGAGAACAGACTAGAAGTCTTCCCAAAACACATGGAGTGTGTCCCCCATCTCAGCCAGAACTGAGAGCAGGCTAGTTTCCCACCCAAATGGTCACTTGATGGAGGCAGGGAAAGTGCTTTCCCCTCAGTTCTCTGTCAGTTCTTTGATTTGTCTGTCACATATCTCTTTTCAACATTGACCACTGTTGTCTACCAGAGGTGGAGCTTCCATGGGGACATCTGGGGACAAATGCCCCCAGCAGCTGCTGTTCAGTCACATAGGGGGCGGAAAATCGCCCCGTTATCAGCTGTGAATGGGAGGGGGGAAGTGCTGTGCTCCAAGAACTCTGAAGCCTCTGAAAGCCTTCTAGTCAGTTTGCCACAACCTGTGGCACTTGCACAGAAGACACTTGATGAACAGTCACAGGTAAGTGCAACTTTGTTTTACTTGATGTCGAAAAAAAATCAGGTATATACAGAAGGACCGGAAGGACCAGACATTATTTTTTATATAAGGACCAGACATTATTTTTGATATAAACTGGGTGATGATTCCTTCCACCTGATTCTGATCTTTGCACAGGTAACTAGGATGTCTAGGAATGGATATTCTCAAAGGCACCAGGACCTAATTAAGCTGAGCAGAGACATACAGGGCCAAATGGCGCCCGGAGACAAAAACCCCTCTGGGTGCCCCCCCCCCCACACACATGGAGCACCACTTACTTGTGAGTAAGCACTGCTTACTCTGGCATCCTAGCTGCTGGGCTGCTGGGAGAGAAGGGGAGTTGACAGCAGCCTCTCTTCCCAGCCCAGCAACTGGCTGCAGCCTGCGCCCAGCTCAGATTCTGACTGGATCTGAGCTGGGGGCAGGCTGCAGCCATCCCCTCCCCATCTCCATCAGAGACCCTGCAGGGGGTCCGATGAAGGTGGAGAGGACAAGCCCGGCTGCAGCCTGCACTGGGATCGGAGCCTGCCAGGTTCCCTGCCTGGTGTAGGCTGCTGCCATCCCCTCCCCTCGGCCCAGCAGCAGGGACGCGCGGGGGTGGGGCCAAGGGAGGGCAAAGTCTGACGAGGCCCGACTATCTGGTCATGTGGGGGGCTGATTTTGCGCCTCCACGTGACCGGAATGGTTGCACCCGGGGACATAGGGTACCCATAGGTACCATGTCCCTAGGCAAATATGCATCTGAAGCTGAGGATAATGGTGCATGGAGGACAGCATTCATCCTTTCCTCCCTCACTATTTTCCTGATATGAAATGGCTGGGGTGGGGTGCTACCTGCTTCTCACAATGTAAACTGGAACCTTTCTTCCCTCAGCTCTGCAGTCCTGGGCCAAACTGTGCCACAGCACACTTAGGAACTTCTTTTCCTTGACATCACATTTGCTTTGGTTATGCTAGAATCAGAACCATGCCAGACGAAACATCTAATTCGGTGCTGAGATCAGGATAGCTGGAAAGGGGGATAGTATCTTTATATGTTCCCCGTCTCCAGGATTTAGTCCATTACTGTGTTGCAAATCCTGGCAGACAGAGCTTGGACAGTGTATGTGTGTGTTTTAAGTGCTGGCAACTCACTTTGGACTTATACGACCCTATGAATTAATGACCTCAACCATTAACAGCTCAGATCTTGCAAACTGAAGGCTAGTTACTTCCTTTATTGAGCTGGGAAATACACCCCCCCCCTTTTTTTCCCCCCTGGGAAGGCTTTAGAGTTGTGTGTACTGTGACAACCATTTTGGATCCCAGCAATTTATTACACTTCCACTTCCTTTATGACTGTAGCCCCTTTTTTTCTTGACATGTTGACTTGGTAGTCTTTCCGACTGAAGGAGATGTCAGTGAATAAAACTGCTGTATTCTGAAAGGGGCGATTACTGGGTAATTGCCATCAAATGAGAGTGCTGCTTAATCTGGAAAAAAATGCTGTAGCATCACTTCTACTGTTGTTGCTGCTGCCGTGTGTTGCTGCTGCTCCCAGCTCATGCCTCCAGCCCTACTGAATGAGCCACTCATCTGTTGTGTAGTAACTCTGGATGCCTGATTGGATGGCCTTGGGATTGCAGAACCTTAATCTTTATGAGGTGAGAAGTGGCTCAGTGACACACTGCCTATATAGTGATCTAGTTAATGTTCTCACATTTACCTATGTACTGTAGAGTACAAGCTGCACTTGGAGTGGCAGAATCTGTGAGTGCCTGCCTGGAGACCGATGCATCCCACCCACATTCCTCCCTTAGCAAAGGAATCCTGGCTGTCCTCACAGTATGTTTGCACTGTCTCCGCTGAGCCAAGGAGGATTTATCTTTTCTGGGAAGATAGAAGATAGAAATAGGAAAGCCTTGGCTGAATCCCAGAAGGATTTTAAAAAAAAAACTTAACTTCCCAAGCATTTCTGACCATGGATATAAAGGGCAACAGTAATTGTGAATCCTACATAGGAGGGAAAGTAAATACGGAAGGGCTCTAGATTCCATATCCAGGATGGTTGCCAGCTCTTGGGAGATGGGGGCGGGAAGGCTGAGGAACATAAGAACATAAGAACATACGAACAAGCCAGCTGGATCAGACCAAAGTCCATCTAGTCCAGCTCTCTGCTACTCGCAGTGGCCCACCAGGTGCCTTTGGGAGCTCACATGTAGGATGTGAAAGCAATGGCCTTCTGCGGCTGTTGCTCCCGATCACCTGGTCTGCTAAGGCATTTGCAATCTCAGATCAAGGAGGATCAAGATTGGTAGCCATAAATCGACACTTCTTTCCTCCATAAACCTGTCCAAGCTCCCCCCTTTGAAGCTATCCAGGTTAGTGGCCATCACCACCTCCCCTGTGGCACCATATTCCAAAACACCAATCACACGCTATGCGGAAGAAGTGTTTCTCTTTTTTATTAGTCCTAATTTTTTCCTTGTGCAGCATTTTCAATGTATGCCCCTGGTTCTAGTAGGCCAGGAGAAAGAGAGAAAAAATTTCTCTCTGTCAACATTTTCTACCCCATGCATAATTTCCTCTATAGACTTCTAATCATATCTCCCTCAGTCCGCCTTCTCTCCAAACTAAAGAGTCCCAAACGCTGCAGCCAAAGTCTCTTCCTCATAGGGAAGGTGCTCCAGTCCCTCAATCATCCTTTTGTTGCCCCTTTCTCTGCACTTTTTTCTATCTCCTCAATATCCTTTTTTGAGATGTGCGGTGACCAGAACGGGACACAGTACTCCGGCATGCGGTCAGCACTCACTGTTTTGCTTTTATATAAGGGCAATGACAATCTTTTGCAGTTTTATTATCAATTCCTTCTCTAACGATCCCCAGCATAGAGTTTGCCTTTTTACAGCTGCTATGCATTGAGTTGACATTCCCATGGAACTGTCCACTAAGACGCCCAAATCCCTTTCCTGGTCTGTGACTGATAGCACTGACCCCTGTAGCTGCAAGGTATGTGAAGTTTGGATTTTTGCCCCTATGTGCATCACTTTACATTTTGCTACATTGAACTGCATTTGCCATTTCTGAGCCCACTCACCTAATTTATCAAGGTCCGCTTGGAGCTCTTCAATCCTTTGTGGTTCTCACCACCCTACATAATTTGGTATCATCTGCAAACTTGGCCACCACGCCACCACCCACCCCTACTTCCAGGTCATTTATGAATAGGTTAAAGAGCACTGGTCCCAAAACGGATCCTTTGGGGACACCACTCCCGACATCTCCATTGTGAGAATTTCCCATTTACACCCACTCTTTGTTGCCCTGTTTCTCAACCAGTTTTTAATCCATAGGAGGACTTCCCCTCTTATTCCTTCATTGCTGAGTTTTCTCAACAGTCTCTGGTGAGGAACTTTGTCACACGCCTTCTGCCAATCCAAGTAGACAATGTCCACTGGTCCCCCCTTATCCACACGTCTGTCTACACCCTCAAAGAACTCTAGTAAGTTTGTAAGACAGGATTTGCCTCTGCAAAAGCCATGTTGACTCTTTCTCAGCAGGTCTTGCTTTTCTACATGTTTTATAATTTTATCTTTAATGATAGATTCTACTAATTTACCAGGAACAGATGTCAAACTGACTGGCCTGTAATTTCCCGGGTCCCCCCTAGATCCTTTCTTAAAGATTGGTGTGACATTGGCCATCTTCCAGTCTTCAGGGATGGAGCCTGATTTCATGGATAAGTTGCATATTAAAGTGAGAAGATCAGCAATTTCATGCTTGAGCTCTTTAAGAACTCTTGGGTGAATGCAATCTGGGCCAGGGCATTTGGTAACATTTAGTTTATCAATGGCTGCCAGAACTTCTTCCTTGTCTACCACTATCTTCGCTAGTTCCTCGGATTCGCCTCCTAAGAAGCTTGGTTCAGGTGCAGGAATGTTCCTCACCTCCTCTTGGGTGAAGACAGATGCAAAGAATTCATTCAGCTTCTCTGCAATCTTTTAGCACACCCTTTGTTCCTTTGTCATCTAACGGGCCTACCACTTCCCTAGCTGGCTTCCTGCTTTTGATGTACTTGAAGAACTGTTTGTTGCTGGTCTTGATGTTCGCAGCCATGCGTTCCTCATAATCCTTTTTTGCCTCCCTTACAGCTAACTTTCTTCTCTTTTGCCACCATTTGTGTTCCCTCTCATATTCTTCATCAGCCAAACTGGACTTCCATTTTCTAAAAGACATTTTTTTTTTCTGATAATTTCTTCAACCTCTCTTGTTAACCATGGTGGCTTTCTTTTGGACTGGGTGCTGCCTTTTCTAACCTGTGGAACACATTCCAGCTGAGCTTTTATTACTGTGTTTTTAAATAACCTCCAAGCATCCTGGACAGTTTTGACTCTCTTGATTTTCCCTTTCAGCTTCCTCGCACTATCCCCCTCATCTTTGAGAAATTTCCCTTTCTGAAGGCGAATGTAACTACATTAGTAGTTGCCACTTGTTCGCATGCTGAGATACTGAATCTGACAGCATTGTGGTTGCTGTTCCCTATCGGCTCAACAACACTGACTTCCTGCACCAGGTCCTGGGTCCCACATAGAATTAGATCTAGGATCACCTCTTTCCTGGTTGGTTCCACAACCATCTGCTCTAAGCCACAGTCATTTAGCATATCCAGGAATGCTCTCTCCTTACTATGACCTGAACATGCATTTTTCCAGTTGATATGGGGATAGTTAAAATCACCCATTACCACTACATTTTTGTTTTTGTTGGCCTCTCTAATTTCTTTTTCCATCTCAGAATCCTCTTGTGCACTTTGGTCAGGGGGACGATAATATATTCCTAATATTAAACTGTCCTTCACACCTGGTATTGATATCCACAGTGATTCTGTAGGGTAACCAGCTCCCCTTGCATTGTCTATTTTATGTGATACTATGCTCTCTTTGATGTAAAGGGCAACTCCACCCCCCAATGCGCCCTGTGTCCTATCCTTCCTATAGAGCCTGTAGCCTGGTATAACAGCATCCCACTGGTTCTCCTCATTCCACCATGTCTCTGTAATGCCCACTATATCAAAGTCCTCCTTCAAAACTCTGTACTCTAGCTCCCCCATTTTAGGTCGAATGCTTCTACTATTAGCATAGAGACACCTGTATACCCTGTCTCTGTCCTTAACCTGGGATTTATGTGCTTTACCCTCAAGTCTTTTGTAGACACTATCCCTTGTCACATGCACATTGCTATGTTCCTCGCTTGTATGTGGTTGATTTAGAAAAACCTCCCTCTCTGTCTGCATCCCCATAGAGGTCACCTCAGCTCCTGTCGGCTTTCCGCCAGTGGTCAGGTTAAAAGCTGTTCTGCCTCGGTTTTAATGTTGAGCCAGCAGCCTGGTTCCTCTTTTGGTTAAGATGAAGCCCGTCCCGCTTGTACAGGCCTGCCTTGTCCCAAAAGGTTCCCCAGTTCCTGACAAATCTGAAACCCTTCTGCCTTTACACCACCTTCTCATCCACGCATTGAGACCCTGTATCTCCGCTTGCCTAGCTCCCCCTGTGCGCGGAACGGGTAGCATTTCTGAGAATGCCACCTTGGAGGTCCTGGACTTCAACCTGTTTCCTAGCAGCCTAAATTTAGCTTCCAGAACCTCCCGGCTACATTTCCCAATGTCGTTGGTGCCAATGTGGACCACAACTGCTGACTCCACCCCAGCACTGTCTAAAAGCCTATCTAGACGAAGCGTGACATCCGCAACCTTCGCACCAGGCAGGCAAGTCACCATGCGGTCATCACGCCTCTCACAAACCCAACTCTCTACATTTCTAATGATTGAATCACCCACTACAAGAAGCCCCCACCTCCCCGAGGGGTATCCTCAGTGCGAGAGGATAGCTGATCACCAGTTAAGGAAGGGATCCCATCTAAGGGAGCATCTTCCCCCACCTCAGACTGGCACCCTCCGGTCCCTCAAGACCTTCATTCTCCATGACATCTGAAGAGATGTCACCTTGGGAGTGGGACCCGGCTGTTAGGTCCCTGAAAGCCTTGTCTGTCACCCTCTCTGCCTCTTTCAGCTTCTCCAGGTCTGCCACCTTGGCTTCAAGAGAACGCACACGTTCCTTGAGTGCTAGGAGCTCATTGCAGCGAGGGCACACCCACAACTTCTGTCCTAGTGGCAGATAGTCATACATGTGACACTCAGTGCAAAACACTGGAAAGCCCCCATCCCCCTGCTGGCTTTCTGCCTTCATATCTGATTTGTTTAGATATTTAAATATTAAGCTTTTAGTCACTGCCCCCCTGGAGCTATCTGCACATACTATCTGTCAAATATGTCCTTATTAATTTAAAAAACAAAAAAAATAAAAACGGCGCGCACCGCTGGTTCCAGAGACTGAACTAAAGCCCCACCTCTCAGGGCAAAAGCCCCACCTCTCAGGACAAAGAGGAACAAGAGATGAACTCTGTTAACCCCTGTTAAGCCCCACCTTCCAGATTCAGCAGCCTTAGCTCACAGGAGCCTTACAAGGAGAAAAAGAGATAACCCCTGTTAAAATACACTGTTTTAAAAGCTGTGGCTTTGAGAAAAGCCCTCCAAAATGAACACCAGCAGGTCACTCTGCTCTTCCTGGCCAAGTCTTCTCCACTGCTGCTACTCCTCTCTGCTGGTTCCAGAGACTGAACTAGGAGCAGTTTGGGGGAGGGAAGGGACTTCAGGAGGGTACAATTCTATACAGTTCTGCCCTCTAAAGCAGCCATTTTCTCCAGAAATCAGTTGCAATTGTAGGTTGCAATTCTATTCTCCATGTAAAGGCACATGGGCTTGCAGTTTCTCCTAGATCTTATGCTTCCCCCTTCTCTCGCATCCTGCTGTCAAAATCTGCAACCAGAGGCCCTTGGCTTTGTGATCCCAGTGCTACTGCCTTCCTCTTTCCCTTGCTACATTTTTTTGCTGTCAGGTCTGACGGTGAGCCCAGTGGGAATTTCAAGGCAGGAGACATTCAGAGGTGGTTTACCATTGCCTGTCTCTGTATCACAACCCTAGTATCCCTTGGTGGTCTCCCATCCTATTACTAATCAGGGCTAACTCTGCTGTGCTTCCAAGATCTGATGAGATCTGATGAGGCTATACTAGGCTATCCAGGTCAGGGCTGCTACAATATACCGAATGATAGTTTAGATCACAGGATGAAGCCTTGTAAGAGAAGGACTTCAAACATGCACTTCCTTATGGGCATGTCAGAAGTTATATGGTTTTGTGTATGCTGCTGAATATTTAAACCTACTCTGAAAAGGATCTTTTAAACTCCTGGCCCATATTTCGAACTATCATTCAGTTCAATTACCAAACCCAGAAACAGAAGAGATTTTGTTTTCTTTCTTCCCCAATTCCTTGTACTTTTTAGTGCTGATGTCCTTTCAAAAAGAAATAGAGAACAAAAGACAGGAGGCAACGGTGTGTGTGTGTGTGGGGGGGGGGTGAGGGGCTGTGGGGGAGGGGGCTGGGGCTGGATAAAAGACCTGGAGACAGAAAACATGCAAGTATATCTGGAATAACAGCCAGAGAGTCTGAAAGGACAGGGGATTTACTGAGAGGCATACTACAATAGGGCCTTACAAACTTAGAGGCCACATTCAGGGCCAGAATAAGGCCTAAGCACTAAAAAGATTATAATACCCCCTACTGTATATGTATTTCAAAATAAAAATAGTAAACTATATCTATCTATCTATCGATCTATCTATCTATCTATCTATCGATAGATAGATATAGATCAGGGGTAGGGAACCTGCGGCTCGAGAGCCGCATGCGGCTCTTCTGCCCTTGCACTGCGGCTCCACAAGCCGAGCCGCCGGCTTCATCCTTGCCCGCCCTGCAGGCAGCAGGGCAGGTGCATCCATGCGCTTCTCAGAATGAGTGGAATAAAAAGTAAAAAACCCCAATATATACAGTGTTATCTTTATTTTAAATGTCAAAAATTATTTGCGGCTCCAAGTGTTTTCTTTTCCCGTGGAAAACGGGTCCAAATGGCTCTTTGAGTGTTAAAGGTTCCCTACCCCTGATATAGATAGATAGATAGATAGATAGATAGATAGATAGATAGATAGATAGATAGATAGATAGATAGATAGATAGATAGATAGATAGATAGATAGATAGATAGATAGATGTATATATATGTATGAAACAAAGCACCTATTATTCCATTGCTTTCTTGCCTTGAAGATGTATAGCATTTTAACTTACACGAATTAAAGATGCAAAATAATGTTTACTGTTGCTTACTGATAACTTTATTTATACTACAGAAAGTTTTCTCTGCATTTTTAATTGCAAAATCTTTGATCATATCCTCAAAATTAATCTGGTGAGCGACTGAGCGCCGCTTGCTCGCTTCACTCACAAGTGACATCATGCTTCACAAGCACTGTTGTACTGAACACGTTTAAACCCAGCTGAGGTTGCTCTACCGCTGTGGACCATGTGGCAGTTGCCAGATTCCAATTTTGTTGTATTCCGAAGATTAAAATATATCATTATTGTGCCCCCCACTTCTTTTACTGGGCTGTGGTTCAGCTGCAACATGTCACCACAGTCCATTGTAAATATGGCACTCTGTGGTGCCCTCTTTACTTGAGGCCCTGAGCACTGGCTTATTTTGCTTAATTTAAGGCTGGCCACATCAGGCAGCAGATCTCAGCTGAGCTATTTCTAGAATACTTCCTGTTTCTCCCATGGAGGGGTAGGTATCTGGCCAGAATATCGGTTATGGTGTGAGTCAGACTAGTCAAGATCGCAATTAAAGATGTGGCAACCCACTAAGAAAAGAAAATACTCAGAAAGCCAGTCTGTGCCAATAAGGATTACTCACAGGTTGTGAAAAGTATTTGACCTGCAAGTCCTTCTTGGTCCGTATTTTATTCTTGGAGTGGAAGGTTACCTTGGTGCTCACTGGAAAGACCAAGAGCTGAAATTTTCTTGTCTCCTGATCTTTAGAAAGTCTCTAAATAGCAGCACCACCTACTGGCGCTTTACAGATGATGATAATACACTCAGTGCTGTTTTTTTCCCATCAACTTGAGAGAAGGAGGGATGTGTGAAGGCATTTCAGTGTGCCAGCATGGTGGAGTCTGCCCCATCTTTCTGTTAATATGCAAGTTTTAAATCATAGAAGCTTATGGATTTTTTTTGGTCTTTAATAAATAAATGCATGTTTTCACTCTGACGATGGATAAAAAGGTGACAGGCTGTCTCTCTGGATGCTGCTTCAGCTTCCAAAAATAGATCCATCTTTCAGCTAAATGAATGCTGTTAGACAACTCATGGAAAGTGTGTCAGCATTGCCTGAACCCACCACTCTCAGAAGTAGTGGCTCCATCTTCCCATGTGTTGCTGTCTTTCCCTGTTTTAGTAGGAATTGCTTCTACCCATGAGAGGTGATGTTGAATGGAAAGCACACACACACTGAGCTCAAAAAATGAGCCACAAGCAGCAAAAGCCAGTAAGTTGCTGGGCTTGGAGGTTCAGAGACATGAACATAGTCTGTCTGAAGTATGATATGAAGAGGAGGAGGCTGCTGGGTCTGCATGATCATGTTCTATTTACAAGCGATGTGCTGCAGGAATTCTGTGTACTGTGCAGTCCTCCTGTTAGCAATTCAACCACTTAGGAAAGAGAATGGGAGTGGCTCGGAATGGTTATCAAAAGAAAGAAGCAGGTTGTACAAGTGAACTTCACCTTGATTTCCTTCTTTTGCAAAATGCTCAAAGTGGGACCTTGCGCATTTCTCTGAAGGAAATAACGGCATTATAGAGGTGGATTGCGTAGAGGCTGGGAACCTATATTAGTACTCCAAGAGAACCATAGGAATCTCAAGTAAAATATTCTGAATTGGTTACTTTTTTTGTTGAGGGGAGGTTTCATTTGTAGAACAAGTTCAAGGCAGTAGAGAGGTTTCAAGTTTGGGTTCATTTCTGGTTCACTGGAGAAACATCAGAACCAGTTTTCTGGGTTCAGGTTCAAGTTTAGTCTGACTCTCTGTGTGTGCCATAGAAAGGTGAGTGTTACATGGCAGCACATTGAAAGTTCCTTGGATTCTGTCGGCTGCCATAGTCAGTTGTTAAGTGACTCCAAGAAACCAGAATGGAAAAAAAGCACATGCTCCTTCTGTGAGAAGACATCTGACAGGCATCATTTTTCTTTCCAGTCAGCCAGCATGGAAATTTCCAAACACCATCCTTACTTTGCGCCCCCGCCCCCCCGCCCAACCTAACATTTCCTCTGCCTGTTTTTCATAACCCAGCTGTTAAAGTCTTGAACATTATTAGCCAATTAGTGACTGACATATTTCCTGTAATGCTATCTCATTAGTCAGTCCTAGGAACCTGTAGAAATAACCCAGCTAAACTTTTAGGTGTATTCCTACCTCTGGGTCCTTGTACCTGCTCTACATCAGCACAGTGTTGGGAATGAGCATGGCTGGTCAACGTTTACACCCATCCTAGCTGAATCTTGAAATACATCATCCTCTAAACTTGATGATAGCAAGTTGGGGGAGAGACACATAACTCCAGGGAAATGCTTGCAGTCCACTGATAGATTGTCTGAAGTTTTATCTAGGAAAAGAATTGTAAGGACATAGGATTCTTATAGATAGGGAATCTATACATTTGTATAATTTAACAATCAGGGTTCAGAAAACTCACAGGGGTGCCTCTTTTCTTCCAACTATGCTTGACAAATATTTTTGACGGAGAAATTTAATTTGTTCTTGTTTTCCCACCATGGAAATGTATTGAGCAGAGACTGCAGAAGGCATGTAGATTTAATGCCACCTTTCAGACAGGCACTCCTACTGACCCCTATGCTTTTTAAGCAAAATGCTTGCGGTGAAAGAATGTATTTGCATACAATGACCATACATGAATAAAATTACCCCAAACTTAGATTGTTTGTATTTCTATAATGAATTCCTAATGCTTCCACCAAAAGAAATTAGGAGTGAAGTGTGAAACAAACTCAATAGGACATATGATTTGGTATAGAACAGTGATGGCAAACCTTTTCGAGACCGAGTGCCCAAACTGCAACCCAAAATCCACTTATTTATCGCTAAGTGCCAATATGGCAATTTAACCCGAATACTGAGGTTTTAGTTTAGAAAAATGGTTGGCTCTGAGGCATGCGTTACTCGGGAGTAAGCTTGGTGGTAGTCGGTGGCTTTGCTTTGAAGCAACCATGCAACTCTTCCAACAGGTGAATCACGACCCTAGGAGGGCTTACTCAGAAGCAAGCCCCATTGCCAGCAACCGAGCTTATTCCCAGGTAAAGGATTGCGCTTTAGTTCTTCCCATGAAAATCAGTGGGGTTTAACAGTGCTTAACAGGGTTACCTACACTGCCTCCCCAAAACTAGGTCTTAGGCTTAATGCTAATAATCGAGCCCAGCGGCCCAGGCCAGCCTAGATGGGGGGGGGGGGGCGACTCTGTTTGCACGTGTCCACAGAAAGGGCTCTGAGTGCCACCTCTGGCACCCGTGCCATAGGTTCGCCACCACTGGTATAGGCTGCCCCAGCTCTGCCAAATGCCCTGCTGAAGGGAAACTGGTCCTTGCAGGGCCAGAAAAGGTCAAGTTAACCATTTTTCGTCCTCGATGGGTGTCCTGACATATTGTCCTTTTCTTATTCCCAGTTCTGATATGGGTGAATGGTAAGCATTATTTTTGCATGGAATGCACTGAAATGGTACAATGAGCTGAGTTAACTGATACGCTGGGAGATCTGCCCCTAGGAAGCCTTTGACTTCTCTCCACTACTTAGTCCCCAAAGGGAGGTGGTTCATTTCAGCATAGAGTAGGAGCCACTGAGTTTGCCCCTATTTTTATAGGCCTCCTTTTTATCTGCATAGTCCCATGGTGGTTTTCATTTCTTGGTCATCGATTTAATTCATTGATACTCCATCTTTCTCAGCATTAGGGGCCCAAAGTGGCTTACCTTATTCTCCTCTTCTCCATTTTATCCTCACAACAATCCTATGAGGTAGGTTAGGCTGAGAGAATGAAACTGGCGCAAGGTTACTCAGCAAGCCTCCATGGCATGAGTGGGGATTTGAACATGAGTTTTCCAGTTATTAGTCTGCCACTCTTAACCACTACACTGCACTGGTTATGTAAATTAGAATGGAATGGCATCCAGGAATTGGCATATTTAACATATATGATGCATAGTTTGGAAGAAGCAGCAGCAGAGCTGGAAAAAGAGCCATTGCTGAAATAGTAGAGGCTGGAAAATTAGGATGGATGGGAATAATTTATTGAGAAGCTTACTGTTCTAGGTTCACAGTAAGGGAACAATACAAATGTCAATAACTCACTGATCTCCATCCCACTTAATCTTTCTTCTGTTGGTGGAAGGAGCTGATTTCTTAGTGCACTTCTCTCTGCTTATTTGCAAATGGTGTGTCTCTCACTCAGCTTCCCATCGCACACATTTAATGTGCAACATGTGCTCTATTCACAACTTTACATGCCAACAGCAGCTGCTTGCCAAGGGGAGGTAACAGCACCCTGCCACGGTAACTAAACAAACCTTTGTACACAGTGGAGTTCTTATGATGTCAGCTCAGCAAACAAGACAATGCTTTTAGCATGGGGATGGGTGGCCTCATAAATTCATGATTAAGGTATGTGAGTTCAGCCAGGGTCATTCTACCCTCAGCCTTGCTTTCACAACAGTTTGATCTCTTACTGAAAAGAAGAGGTGCTCTTGTAAATCCTCCATCCTAGTATGCACCTTTATGTTCACCCATCCCTCCTTGCTAGGAGCACACAGGCCAGATCCTGTACTCACACTGAGTGCAACGTAAATTTCTCCAGATGGATGTTTTTCTCTTTCATTCCTTATTTCTGCGCTAGCAGGTGCACAGCCTAAATGCTCTAAGCCATTGCTCAACTACCAAAAACATTCCTGAATTGCCATTTGTGTTCTCATTGGCTCTTGCAGTCTCCTACATGTAAGAATGCTAATGTAAAGAATGGGAAATGAAATTGTTCACTGTGCCTTTTGTGCAGGTGCACATGGGACTACACAGGCACAGACCAGCCATCAGAGAACCATTTTTAAGCTTTCTAGAAGATTCCTTAATCTAGGTGTGTTCCCCCTCCCCTCTGTCTCCTGCCAGTGTTTCCCACCCAAACCTGCACATGATGGAGGTGAGGAGAGCACTCACCCCTCATTTCTCTCTTTGCCACTATGAAGAGAGTCAAAGAGGATTGGTGTGAGAATCTTTTCCAGAATCCCCGAGCTAACTCTTCAGTTACAGAGATCATCCTCTTCAGGCATAGAGCACATTCTTCTCCTATGGATAAGGAAGGCAGAAAATTAGATATCATAGGCAGGAAGAAGAAGAGTTTGGATTTATACCCACCCCCCTTCTCTCCTTTAAGGAGACTTAAGGGGCTTACAAACTCCTTTCCCTTCCTTTCCCCACAACAGACCCCTTGTGAGGTAGGTGGGGCTGAGAGTGTTCTGAACAAACTGTGACTAGCCCAAGATCACCCAACTGGAATGTAGGAATGGAGAAACAAATCTAATTCACTAGATAAGACGATGGCATTCATGTGGAGGAGTGGGGAATCAAACCTGATTCTCCAGATTAGAGTCCACCTTGTCTTAACCACTACACCACACAGTATCTGCACATCCAGGGCACTAGGCCTCAAGATGTTCAATTTCACTGTGGTCATGGGATGTTACCAAATGATCCTGTTGGACAAAATGACACAAACTATGGTGTTTCTCCCAGAGGACAAAAGGCTCCTACTAAAGTTTTACTCACTGACGGTCACAAGCTAGGATAACAGCAGCTTAATGCAGCCAACCATGTCACTGATTGTTGTGGTAGGGTCATGTCTCGGCATAGTCCTGAGAAGGCACTCTTAGTTTAGGTTGTCAGCACTTCTAATGGACACAAGATCTAAAATTTAAGATCCCTCATTTGAGGGGAAAGATCTTTTCAGTGTCCAAACAGATGCTGTCCTTGACAGGATTCATAAAAACAAGCCAACAGTGAGGTCGCTTAGGCCACTCCTTTTAAACAGAGGCATTTCTCAAGGCACTACTCATACCATTACCAGCCAGGAAAGCTATATAGACATCATGATTATAGTTATCAGGCCTCCCAGTTTCAATAGCAGCAGTTTAGATCTGCCCATGGGCAGCAAATGAGAGCCAGCATGGCTAAGATGTCGAACTAAGGCCTTGGAAACAGGTTCAAATCCTCAGGTTCAAACAAGCAGGTTCAAACAAAAAAAAGGGCTCCATGCGAATCGTGTACAGCCCACTGCACTCTGATTGGCTGGAAGGCTCCATGTCACTCCCAATGGCGGGAAAACAAACCTACATTCAACCCATGAACCTCCCCACCAACAAAATTTTATTTTCTCTGCTTCAGTGAGCCCAAGGCAAAGCAGCATCTTCTCAAACACTATCCAGATGAGTAGCATCAACAATGAAACTAGCTTACACCAAAGTGGATGTGGAATGTCATTTCTAGTATTTCCGTTAGGTGACATCTGCAAAGCTGAGACCTAGGCCACCCCCTTGACATTCTTCAAGCACTGATCCATTGACAGACTTCAGAAATGAGGTGGCTGTGAGAGAACCAGTGATGGAGTAATTTTTTCACTGATCAGCCCATGCCCACCTCCTTGGTAAGTGAGCTTGTTACTTTCCCATATAGGACTGCACAGAAGCCACAACAATTACAACAAGGTTGCACTTACCTGTAACTGTTCTCAAGTGGCCTTGTCTACGACGTCAGTAAACTCATAAGAACATAAGAACATAAGAACAAGCCAGCTGGATCAGACCAGAGTCCATCTAGTCCAGCTCTCTGCTACTCGCAGTGGCCCACCAGGTGCCTTTGGGAGCTCACATGCAGGATGTGAAAGCAATGGCCTTCTGCGGCTGTTGCTCCCGAGCACCTGGTCTGTTAAGGCATTTGCAATCTCAGATCAAAGAGGATCAAGATTGGTAGCCATAAATCGACTTCTCCTCCATAAATCTGTCCAAGCCCCTTTTAAAGCTATCCAGGTTATCTCACACTTCCCTTTTTCCTTTCTCTGCTGTGAGCCGTCCTCCTCTATTTTGACTTCCACATAATGGCAAAGGGAGATCTGACTTCCATGGAGGTAAAAAAACCCAACGCAACCTAATCAAAGGAAATGGAAATGCATTTTAAACCACCACCCCACCCCCTGTATTTCATAAGACACATCTGCAGCCTCTATTAGTGAAATCCGATGCCCTGAGGAATACATTCAGCTGGGACATGGCAGATGATCTAACAAGGGGCCAGTGGAAAGACACAGGCACGATGGAAATGAAACTGCATTTCTCTGAAGAGATATTTGGCCTGGACAATAAGACCATGATGAAGAGTCTGTGCTGAGCCCAACAAGCAAGCCAGGACTGAATTGAAGCCAGGGGTCTGGAAGGTTTGGCCTTAGAACCAATTTCCAGTGCCAGCATGCATTGAAAAGTTCAACTGACAAATATGTGTAACCTCTTTCTGTGGGTTCTGTGGGGCAGTACTTGGAAGGAGTTGCAAAGAACTAAATTTAAAACAAAACAGTTTACTTCTCTTAACAAATAACACTCTTAAAACATTTAATATTTACACTTTACAGTTTTGTTAAGTTTGCATTTTCAAGTCCTAATATTTACAGTCTACTGATATTGCCAAGTCCAATTCTTCTTTGCTGGTGGTTGGTTTTTGAAGACTTCAGAGGCTTGGTGAACGGGATTCAAGATGATGAAGGTTCCCAGAAAACTCTCACCATTTACATACACAAAAACCCTGAAACAATAAATTCTAACATTTACAATATAGCAAAAAAATAAACTCCCTTCCCACTAGTTCCCAACAACATTGCAAGCCAAGATGAGTTATAAGAGAAAAATTGAGGATTATTTTAATAATAACAACATGAGGCAGGTGTGGCAGGGGATTCAACAAATTACCAATCATAAACCAACCAATGACATTTCTGTAGATGGGGATTCTTCTCTGGCTGAGGAGCTAAATCACTTTTTTGCCCGCTTTGAAACAGGTCTATCAGAAGGAGATGACACACAGCCACTAGGTGATTGCAGCTCACACCTCACTGTGGAGGAACATGAGGTGAGGCAAGTTTTGAGGGCTGTGAATCCAAGGAAGGCTGCTGGACCGGATGGTATTCCCGGTCGGGTGTTAAAGGAATGCGCTAACCAACTGGCTGGTGTTTTTACTGGGATCTTTAATTGATCTTTATCCCAGTCCACCATCCCATCTTGTTTGAAAGCTTCCACCATTGTTCCACTACCAAAGAGATTTCCTGCTGACAATCTTCAGGATTATAGACCAGTGGCACTCACCCCCATCATCATGAAGTGTTTTGAAAAACTGGTCCATAGGCATATTAGTTCTTGCCTTCCAGATACATTTGATAAACATCAGTTCGCATATCGGACTAATAGATCTATGGAGGACGCCATTGCCATTAGCCTCCACACTGCTTTGACGCATCTGGAACATCAGGGGAATTATGTGCGAATGCTCTTTGCGGACTTTAGTTCCGCATTTAATACAATCTCGCCACAAAGACTGGTGACGAAACTTGTGGATCTTGGACTCTCACATTCAATCTGTTTGTGGATTTTTGTCTGGACGTTCCCAGAGGGTTAGACTGGGAAATCGGGTTTCCTCAGTTCTTACTCTAAATATGGGAACGCCACAGGGCTGTGTGTTGAGTCCTTTATTGTTCACCCTTTATACATATGACTGTACTCCTGTCTATCATAGTAACACCATTATCAAATTTGCTGATGACACAACGGTGGTGGGGCTCATCTCTGGAGGGGATGAGTCTGCCTATCGGAATGAAGTGGACCGACTGCTCTCATGGTGCAGGGAAAATAACTTGGTTCTTAATACTAACAAGACAAAGGAGCTCATAGTGGACTATAGAAGGAATAGCTCAGAAATTCAGCCCTTGACTATAAATGGAGATCAAGTGGAGCGGGTGGCTAGTTTTAAATTTCTGGGTGTTATGATTAAAGAGGACTTGACCTGGGGCGTACAGACTGCTGCGGTGGTTAAGAAAGCCCAGCAAAGACTGTACTTTCTGAGACTTTTAAGGAAGCAACAACTAGATGGAAAACTTCTGGTGTCCTTTTACCGCTGTGCTATAGAGAGTGTCCTAACCTACTGCATCTGTGTATGGTTCTCCAATTGCACAGTGGCGAATAGGAAGGCGCTCCAAAGGGTGATCACTACTGCACAAAGGATTATCGGCTGCCCTCTTCCCTCCTTGGAAGAAATCTATAATTCCCGAAGCCTAAATAAAGCCCAAAATATTCTGAGGGACCCGTCTCATCCAGCACACTCTTTTTAAACTGTTACCATCTGGCAGACGATACAGGGCCCTCAGAACTAGGACAAAGAGGCTTAGAGACAGCTTCTACTCTAGAGCTGTGGCTATGCTAAACTCCGCTGCTTCATATTGATGTATTTGGGGCTGTGTAGGGATGGGTGGAGGAAGGGGAAAGTGAGGATGATGTATGAGTCTGAAATTGTGTGCATCGAGGAATGCTGCTGTAAATTTCGTTGTGCATGCACAATGACAATAAAATGCTTATGCTTATGCTTATGCTTATGCAGTTACCTTAAACAAGGTGTTAAGGGCTTAATAAAATCAATCAAGGTCCCAGCCTGGTAGCCTTGCTTCTTCCAACCTCATGAGTTCTGCAGCATTCTGCTTCTTTTCAGACTCCACCCTTTCTGGGTCATCCCATTCTTACACAGGGGTTACATATGCACATTGTCTTTTCTTATCACCGAGGAAAACTTCACACATCTGATATTAGAATATGGTCCAGAAATGGGAAACAGGTTGTTTTTAGCTTGCCCATGAATTGCTGCCAGAGTGCCAGTGTGGGACTGATCTCATCTTTGTAGGCAACCTTGGACAACCTAGAGCTGCAAAATGTTGTTGATAGGCATGACTTAACAAGAGCAACACTAACATTAATGTACAGAATACCATACATCATAGGTACATCTGTTTTTGGATCACAGCCTTTAGGCTACATCACATATTCCATGGTTCCTCTGTGCAGTTCTGTGTAGGTTCCTCTGGGAACTGGAGGAAACATGAACCGCCTGTGAACACAGTTATATTACACATGGGAAGTACTCCATGTACATGCACTGGGGCTGCAGTTGGCTGTGTATGTACTCAAGTAAACAAGATCATCTGTGTGATATGCAGCATAATTTGTTTCACAATAATTTCTGCATAAGAGTGCTTGTGTGCAGAACTTTAGTAACATATGAAAGAGACCCTCTGACAGGAATCTTATATTTAGGATCTGATCGTCCCGAAATTATGGAAACCTCTGTTTTGGCCATTTTGGAGATGCTTTTCTACCTCCAGTTACCAAAATGTGTTAGTCCACCATGACCAGTTGAAGTTTAGTCTGTGGGAGCTAATGATGCAGAAGTCCTTTGGGTAGCTGGGAATTTCTCCAGTCTTTTGGATATGGGCAATACTTATCAGAATTTAGAAACCTGCCATTCTCTGGCTAGTGGAAGGGATCAGCAAAACAAGATGGAGTCAATTTGCAGTCTGGATTTGGGAGGCATTAGAAATGGTCAGTGAGAGGTGTCAGTTGGCTGAGTTGCTTTCTTTGGGGGCCTGGTGCAGGATTAGCAGCTGTGCTGCCTGCTCCACTGTGCTCAGCCTGTAACATTTGTAAATAAAGGCACCTTAGGTTTCCAGTGTATTTTCAGCCCTGGAGCATTACCCACTTAGACTGTCTCACCACACAGGGAAGCGGGACAAGAAAGTACATTATTTTAAAGACACTCAGGGAAACAGAAGCTTTGTAGCAGTGCTGCTTCCTTCCAATCACCCAACTCCTTCCCTAATCCACAAAATACCACATGAGAGAGGGTGCGTTGGTTTCCTGTTTCTCTGTGTATCTGCCACAGTTTTCCCAATTCTTTTCCCACAACAGGGACTCTGCTACTCCTTAGTTTTTTCCCCCTGACATGATGTTTTTGGCCTTGCTTTCCAGGTCTGTGGTTCAGAGCGGTAAGTGCAGAACTGCACGCAAAGCTTTGCTCATGACTAAGGTGACCAGCTGTCCCGCTTTTGGCGGGACACTCACGCTTTTCCGCAATGTGTCCCACGTCCCGTGGGGTTTTAAAATTGTCCCAATTAGGCAATGCGCTCCTGCGGCCGCGTGCGCCTCCTGCGCGGCCGCACTGCCTTCTGGGGCGCTTCCCTGTTTCCCGGCCTGTGACAGGGCGGGAAACCGGGGAGCACCGCAAAAGGCAATGTGCTCCTGCAGCCGCGTGCGCGCTCCCACGCTGCCACACTGCCTTCTGGGGCGCTTTCCTGTTTCCTGACCGGGGAGCGCCACAAAAGGCAGTGGGGAGCGCCGCAAAAGGCAGTGCGCTCCTGCGGCCGCGTCTGCGTCTCCTGCGCTGCCGCACTGCCTTCTGGGGCGCTTCCCTGTTTCCTGACCGGGGAGCGCTGCAAAAGGCAGTGTGCTCCTGCGGCTGCGCGAGTGCGCACATGCGCGTGCCCCCCGCGTTACAGGAGTAAAAATCTGATCACCTTACTCATGACCTGAGTTTGAAAGTCAGTTTCAGGTAGCCGTCTCAGTAAACTGAGTACCCAGCTTATTGGGGTAAAGTGTAGATGGCTGGAGAAGACAATGGCAAACCACCCCATAAGCATAGTCTGCCTAGTAAATGTCATACTTGCATAGGAAACTTCCTTTACCTTTTTAAAAAGTCACCTAAGCACTGTTTCTCTTCTTTGACTTTGTTCCTATATTAATCATTCCCATATTCTGTAAAGCATGTGCCTTGCTCATATTGCTTTCAGCCTCCGTTGGCACACACAGGGAAAAATTATTCCCCCATTCAATTCTTGCCTCATGTCTCGAGTAAGTGAGTAAATTTTTAGAGCTGTCACACTTAATAATGTGGCCCTAGTCGGCTGCTTTCCCCCTTCTGTGCTCACTTGAGCTGGGTTTCAGTTCAGCTGTTGCCATGGCATTCTGAGTGGTCACGGCAACAGCCACGCTCTGCTCCCGGATTTGCTACCATCTTCACAGCCACCTATAGTCTTGGTTCTCTTTCAGCATATAGAAAGAAGGGAGGAGGGAGGCAAACCTGCCTTGTTCACACGGAAACTGTTCCAGTGCTGTCATTCAAAAGCCGCTTGCTTTCCAAGTAGGGGGATTAATTTGGCTAGATACAGGAGAATCTGGCATGCAGGCTGACGCTAAAGGGAGGGGGAAAGAGGGGTTGCAATACGCTGAACACTCACTGGCTAGCCTGGTTGCTAGGTGCTGGAGGCGATGGGCGTCAGAGATTCCACAGTGTTCACTGACTGGGCCCATGTGCAGCCAGTTGGCCAGGTTGCTAAGCAGTTTTCACAGGATCTGATGAAAAAGCAGTTCTTTGTGCTGTATCAGCTACTTTTCATGCTTCTCTCCTTGTTGCATTGTATAGGGGTAGGGGGAAAGTATGGAGGGAGGGAAGAAGGGGGGGTGGGGGAACCACTTTTTCCTTTCAGTTTGGAATCCAGATTCTTGGGCAAACAGCCAGCAAATGCTCCTTGCTGGGGACTATAAATATAACCTGTTGTTAGGGTTTCCAGATTAACACTGGAGAAACACATGGGAGCTTTAGTCTGCTCAACTGAGCTGTTTGGGAAACTGGATAAGGGGCATCTATTGTGTTCTGTGGATTTGTGTTGTTTTGAAATTGGGGCATTTTCTTGGGAAAAGGGATATTGGTAGTGTGCCCACCTTTGGAAAATGGAAATTGGGACACCCTAATTTCTGTATTTATCTTATGCAAATGTATGCCCATTTTAAAGAGCATGGTACCCATTTTGTAACCAGATGCTTTAGAAGAAACATTTTTTCTCTTTTCTTTTTAGGTGGTCCCAGTGCCAGGACTGTTTCTTGACCCAATCAAGTGGGCAAATGCTGCAACAAGGCAGGCAGTTGCTGGCACAGTTTGTCTGGACAACTTAACTGACAAGAGGAAGCAAGGGAAAAGAAGGGAACAGTGGCTGGTTGTCCAAGCTGAGCAGATGAGTGCTGTTGTCTTTGTTGAAGGATAAGAGAAGAAGCTTTTTGGTTTGTCTGGGCCAGGGGTAGGGAACCTTTAACACTCAAAGAGCCATTTGGACCCGTTTTCCATGGGAAAAGAAAACACTTGGAGCCGCAAATAATTTTTGACATTTAAAATAAAGATAACACTATATATATAGGGTTTTTTTTACCTTTTACTCTGCTCATTCTGAGAAGCGCATGGATGCGCCCGCCCTGCTGCCTGCAGGGCGGGCAAGGATGAAGCCGGCGGCTCGGCTCGTGGAGCCACAGTGCAAGGACAGAAGAGCCGCATGCGGCTCTCGAGCCGCAGGTTCCCTACCCCTGGTCTGGGCAAAACGAGAAGCCCCGCTACCTGTGCCATATCCTAAAGATTCCCAATCTTGTACCTTCTTTATGTTCATGAATCGCATCTTGATATGTTGTTTGACCAACCATGATCTAGGAGACAAATCACAACAAGAACGTGCTTATTTCTCTTCCTCACATACAAGTATATCACTTGTTCAAGTCTCTAGGAGATGTTGCTGCTGCTTAGGATTTAACATCAAGGGCCTGAGAGCTGGTTCTGAAAAAGTCAGCTACTCACACAAGTGACCTACTTGTTGGAGTAAGGCGAACCAAAGTCACACAAAAACCATACATACAACTGTGTACAAACAAGTGGGCCCTTCCATCACAGTATTTGTTGCTCCGGACTGCCAAGTGGTAAATCATGTGTGCCAGTATTTTCCATTTCATTCACATGCAACTATTTAAAATAAAGTTTGATTCATTAGCTCCTTGCCTAATATGTTTTGCTAGTATATTAGTCACTTTATGGCAACTTTGTGGGTTTTTTTCTCCCCGCACCCCCTACAAAACTCTGTGCCCTTTGACTTGGGTCAGGAGTATGAAAAATATCTACCAAGTAAAAATAGGGTCATACTCCCTTGCAGAAGCAAGCACAGACTCTTACTCTTGATTGTGTTGTAAGTCTTTTTCTCCATACTGACTTCCTCTGCTAACCGCTTAGTCCAACTCGGATCTCCTTTCCCCATTTTAGTTTCTACTTTGATCACTTTAGCCTGAGGAAGAAATTAATATAACACAAATGGTCAGTTTTAAGCTCTCTTTTACATCAGCAAACAAATTGGCCCAATTAAGGAAGTTGGTTTTGCTTTCTCTATTTATTCTCAAGGGATGCTAAACAAAACTTAAAATTTCCTGAGCATCATTCCTGACTTCTTTTGCATAGGCTAATAAAATTTAATCTGTGATCAGCATGTCTGTTTCATTGGAATTAACAACATAAGAAACTGAAACATTGCTATAATGGTATGGTGTGTATCAATGAAGTTCTTATCCATCCTTTGCATCAAACTGTTTCTGCAGTGGCTGCTCTATGAGGCTCCCATTCTACAAAACAACAAGCATTACAGATATTCAGCTTGTAGTAACAAATATTACAGTGGAGGGGCTGGTACTTACCCAGCACTATGGCTGTGCTCTTTATGGTTTCCCTAATTGGGCATGAGTGTGTTACACTGTTATGCCATTGTGCAGACAGAATTATGGTAAACTGCTAGTATATTTACAAGGGCGTAAGGTTGCTGAGGCAACACACAGGGTACAGTGTCAAGTTTCCCATTTGGAGTCTATGTGCCAAGGGGAAATACTTGAAAATGTTCTGAACAAAGCAGGAATACAAATATGCTACAACAATATATATTCTCTTCCTTGAATGTCTAAGCAAAGGGCTGTTTCTCTAGGGTTATTTTCTACATGTGTTTGACATGAGACCAGAGAGACTTGGGACCCATGCCATGCACCCCATCACCTAACACAAGAGTGGCATTGCTGGTGTTTTTATATTACTCCACAGAGTATCAATTGGCTGCAGGATTAAATGATCACCTGTTCTGTACCATGATTTTGAAAGGCAGAAGGATACTAGATTGTTAGGGTTGATTTTTTTCCTCATTCTCTATGATTTCTATGGGATTTTTTTTTTACAGTTTCATCATGGTTGTCACTAGTGTAACATCATCTCTATTTGATGTATGTATAAATGTTGATAAAGTTCTTCCCCCTCCAAACTGGACTATTTAAAAAGAATAATCCTATCATAAATGTAATTTGCACAGTTCCACACTGAATGCTGAGAATGTAAAAAGGCTTATTGTCGTAAAATTTTGACTCTTGGCGAAGGAACTCTTTTCATGGAACTTATCTTGAATAAATAAGATAATTTGAAGCAGTAATTATGATCAGCATCAATTCAAGAGGAGCAATTTAGGAGAAGGAGAAGACTTGCTGAATGAGACCAAAAGTCTACCTGGTCAAGCATCCTGTTTTCAACCACTGGCCAATTGGATGCTTGCAGAACACACAAAAGCTACCCAAATGCACACATACAAATGGTTCAAGAGCTATGCAAGATTCACGTGTATGAGTTCTGCTGCTGAGCTTGTGTATATTTCCCAGTCTGCATTATGTTTGAAGCAGTTAAAGAATTTTAGAGAATCACTTGCTAGTTAGCGAATTAAATGTTAAAAATCAGTGTAGAGGCAAAACTTCAATACAAGTATCTTCTTGAGAGATTGAAGAGTATGTGAGATAATTTAAATATTGTTTCATTGCTTTGTACACTACAGTGTATCCTAAAAAACAAACTTTGACCTTCATTGATTCAAACTGGCGTCCATCAACTAATCAGCTAATCTGCATATTAAACATATTAAACTAATTTGCATGTTAAACCATTAAAGCTTTGATACCAGGCAAACCAATAGTCAGATGGGGGGCATTTCTGCTGGGAGCAGCTACAGTGTGCTACCAGTCACAATCTTGATATCATGTATAGCCCAGTGTCATGGAGGAGAGCAAGAAGAAGAAGAGTTGGATTTATATCCCCCCTTTCTCTCCTGTAAGGAGACTCAAAGGGGCTTACAATGTCCTTTCCCTCCCCCCAATAACAAACACCCTAAAGTGGGTGGGGCTGAGAGAGCTCGAAGAACTGTGACTAGCCCAAGGTCATCCAACTGGCATGCGTTGGAGTGCACAAGCAAATCTCTTTCACCAGATAAGTCTCCACAGCTCAAGTGGCAGAGTGGGGACTCAAATCCAGTTCTCCAGATTTGAGTGCACCTGCACTGAACCACTACACCACGCTGGCTGGTAAAATGGATACCAGTTTCAAGGGTTTGATATCAAGAGGGTCTGCCTGACACATGACATCATTCCTTCCCCTCCCAAATTAAGAATGCAGAGCTTCAGACAATGCCCCTCCTGGTTCACAACCAAGATGATTAGGGCAGGCATCCCCAACACGGATCCTGAGGGCAGCATGCCACTCAGACACTTTTCCTGGTGTTGGCCAAGTGCTTTAAAAAGTGGGCTGGGCTAAGTGGGTCTTTTGCCCAGTAGGGATTCTGATTACTTCTTTACACAGTGAGTAATTACATCCTCTGGAAGTGAACTGCACATTTTATTGATGGCTACAGACACTGTCATCTTTAAAAGTGGACTAGACAGATTCAAGAAGGATAGGTCGATCAGTGGCTACAAGCCATGATGACCAAAAGGAACCTACACATTGACAGACAGCATCTGATTCCCTGTGCCAGAAGGCAATATTAGGGAAAGTCCTTAGCCTCTATGCCTTGTTCTTGGACCTCCAGAGGAACTGGTTGGCCACTGTGTGAGGCAGCATGCTGGATTAGATGGACCACTGGTTTGATTCAGCAAGGCTGTTCTTATTCCTTTAAATGTTTTCAGAAAAAATATGAGAGAGGGAGTTATTAGGGAGCTGGGTTAGCTCTGAAAGAATTAGGTTTGCCATTATTCCATCACGTCCTACAGTTTGATCCTGTATATGTTTATCTAGAAGTTCCACAGTCTTCAGAGCACAGTCTTCAAAGCACATTCGTGGTCATGTTAGTCTGTTCCAGCATAAATAAAAGTGAGTCTTATGGTACTTTAAAGACTAACTAATTTATTGTAGGAGAAGCTTTCATGGACTAGAGCCCACTTCATCAGATATATGAAGTGCCCTCAGTTGGCAGACTCAAGGACATAGAGGGGAAAAATTTATAAACAGTGGGGACCAGAAGGCAATTAAACACTAGATGTACAGACTGTGATATCTCACGGATTCGTATACAGGATTACAGCCTTGGTCTACTGCATAAAGTTGAGCAGGTGAAAATTATCCATGGCTGTTTGGGAGAGAGGAGGTGTGTGTGTGTGTGTCTTTGTGATGGCATGTAAGGTCTAGTCAACAATTCTTTCCACAGATTCAAAAACTTGGTTGTTTTACTAGTGGAATTGTGTGTACAGGCAGACATTTTGGCCTGTGCCCAGTCATAGCTGTTCCTTTTGGATTCATTTGTGTCCCACTTTTCTTCAAAGCTTGGTGGCACTCTGTCAACTGGGACTGAAATTTAGCTTCTTTCCCTAACCAACCGCTTTGTTTGTTATTATGGTGGAAACAACAGGCAGTTGGTTAGAACAGCATGATGTGATTCTGTTCTAACATACAACAGAACAGAATATACATACAAAAAAGTATGTTTTGATGTATGGCCTTAATAGCATTTGGGGAGCTGTGGCCTATGATTGTTGTAAAATCACAACATCCTCCTTCATCCTTAACAATTGTCAGCTTGGAGCAGTAGTCAGTTGTCATAGCTCACCTGAATGTCAAACTGTGGACCAATATGTGAATTTCAGCCTGCCTTTCTACTGCCTTGGCTAGCCACGCACTGCTACCTACCAGCCTCTGCAGTTCTCTTGCATAGACACCATCTATTCAAGAGCATAAATACTTCCTGCAGCAAAGAGCAGCATCAGATGCTTTATCTCAATGTTTTCTGTTTGCCTTTTTGTCCCTTTATCTTCCAGTCTTCTTGACTTAGTTTTCCCACAGTCCCCTGATGATTTCAAAAAAGCAACTTTCTGTTACTGCATTTGTATGAAGTTTTTTCCCCTCAAACCAACTTTTCATTTTTCTCACAGGAGCTGCTACTTTCTATGCCAGAATTATATGTCAAACCCTTCCCACTCAGCAACAAAATTGTCATCAACATGAAAACAATAAGGTTTCTCTGCAGTAGCAATAGCACCTATCATATAGATTTTCTCCTCTAGGCCTTAGGATCTTCAGACATTACAGCTACTCAACTATCCTGTTTGCAAACCATAGAGGCTATTGTTGATTTGTAGTGACCCTATAAATTATGCTCCTGACCTTGATGGCCTAGGCTAGCCCAACCTAATCAGATCTTAGAAGCTAAGCAGGGTTAGCCCTGGTTAGTACTTGAATGGGAGCCCACCAAGGAAGTCCAAGGTTACTCTGCAGTCAGACAATGGCAAGCAACCACTGAACATGTAACCTTGAAAACCCTACTGGGTTGCCATACGTCAGCTCCAACTTGACTGCCCTTTTCACAACCATCTATACACGGCTTCATAGGGGGAAGGATAAAGCCATCTCATCTGTGACACCAAACATTTCAGGGTCATTTTTGACAGCACCCCCAGAAGGAGACATTAGGGCAGCCTAGAGCTTTTTGTGTTTGCTAGGCCTCTCTCTCTCTCTCTCTCTCTCTCTCATGTACTGTTTACCCTGCACACTTCAAGTCTGACAATTTCTTATTAAGCTGATTTCAATTCAGTATCGTTGCAGCAAGCTCTTAATTACTTGCACTTTCATTTGTGCCCACGGATGGGAATGGGGATGTCAGGATGGGCCTTTATTTGCATATATTGATTAGAACTAACCAAAGCTCTATTGTCTCTGCCCATCATGTTTAGGAAATGTTAATTCTCTGCCTGCCGAGGCTGCTGCCCAGATTTTGATAAAGGAACAGCAGCTGCTTCAGTGAGAGGGGGTTCTTACCAGTGGACAGAGAGGTAGACGTCTTTCTTCTGAGGAAGAATGGATTGAATGCCACATGCTCTCAGTTTAGGAAAAGGACCATGTTCTTCTCATTCTAAATATCTTTCAGTGTCCTAAGGTGTCTATTTATTGAGATTTATATACCACCCCTCCCTATACAGACTGTATCATTTCTGAACCTAGTTATCCATAGGGTTGATGTGAGGTGAGGCCAGAGGTATCAGAGTGAGACCTCAAGGTTGAATAGCTGGGCCATGTGCTGCAGTCAGGGCTTCAGCCTCCCACCCCCCAATGACATTGAGAGGGCATTGGACTGAATGATGAACTAGAACACAAAGGAGAACAGCACCGATGGTACTGACCCATTTTGTCATCTGTTGGCTGTTCTAAGGATTCCAATCTCTTTGTGGCAGCTTTTGAGGATGACTTCTTTCCCGAAGGGGCTCAAGAAGCTCTTGTTGAAGGACCAGCTAAGGATACTGAAGGTCCCTCAGAAACTGAGGAATCCCAAAGTCTCTTAGAAGATCAACTGACCTTCACCAGGGGGGGTGGTGGTGGTGGTGGTGGTGGTGGTCTAGTGCCAAAGACTTTTCATAACATGAAGCCCTGATTGTATGAGCCCAAGGAGGAAGAAAAACACATGTCTTGCATGAAGCAGGAATATGGCCTTCTCCTAAACAGAGGAGGCATTCCAAATGCTTATCATTCTTGGCCATTATGGCCTCACAAGTAGAACATTTTTTTAAAAGGCCCCTCACAGCTCCATGCTACTGAAGAAGAGTGATAGAAGAGCTAATGAAGACAGCTACGCCAATCAAAAACTCAGGGAGAAGGTAAGGAATATCCTCAAATTGCTGTGGCAAAAATAAAACTGTGGGGAAGGCTCCTTCCTCCCAGGTGGTACTGCCCACGGGGACAGAGGGGTCAAATAACCCCGAGTGCACCAGCACCCCCCCCCCGCAAAATCACCCCATTCCCCTCCTCCCCCACTCTGACTGGGGGAGTCATTTAACCCCCCGTCCCCGTGGGCGGTACGCGGTGCCCATCCAAGGGGCCTCCTTCCTTTCCCAGACCCTTGGGGGTGGGGCTCGGAGGCAGAGACGGCTTAGATGGTCACCACAGTGGCAGGCTGCCTGCCACATTGTCTTACCCACCGCCTCCCTGCAGGCCGTCTTCTGCAGGAGGGCGGCTCTGACAGGCACCGCAGCAGAAGGCTGGGCCAGAAGCTGGCCTGCTGCAGGGGTGCCTGTCTGAGCCGCCCTGGCCCCCAATCGGGACGGGGGGTGCCTGGAGCAGGGGTTGTCCCTGGGCACCTTTTCCCCCCAATATGCCTCTGCGCCCTCCTACTTTACCCCCTAACCTTGGGAGAACAGGGGTGCTTGTTGTTCAGCTTGCTGGCCAGGTGCTGCTGCTTGTGAATGCTACTCCAAAATAAATCTGTCCTCAACTGGGACTTGATCCTGGATAAAGGGACCAACCTGATATACATCACAGAGACATGGCTGGGTGAGCTGGGGGGCCCAGCACTTACCCAGCTCTGCCCCTTGGGTGCAGTTTAAGCTGGTGGGATGGGGTGGGAGAGCAGCTGTGGTCCGTAGAGATTCCATCACCCTCACCAGACAAACCGTCTGCCTTGTGGCTGGTGGAGAGAGTTTGTTCTTGATGCTCGGCCACAGTCAAGTTGGGACTGCTATTGGTGTACCGCTCACTGTGCTGCCCCGCTGCCTGAACTGGCAGAGGCAATCTTGGAAATGGTGTTGGAGACTCCCAGTACAGTGGTTCTTGAGGATTTCAACCTCCATTTTGAGGATACTTCTAATGGTTCAGTTTTGCTGATCTTGGGCTAGTTCCTGTAATTTCAGCTTAACCTAGCCCAGGGGTAGGGAACCTGCGGCTCTCCAGATGTTCAGGAACTACAATTCCCATCAGCCCCTACCAGCATGGCCAATTGGCCATGCTGACAGAGGCTGATGGGAATTGTAGTTCCTGAACATCTGGAGAGCCGCAGGTTCCCTACCCCTGACCTAGCCCATGGCAACATTGGGACTACCGGTGTTTAAGTTTGTTTCTGGCTCAACACACTCAGATGCACATGTTATCAACCTAATATTTGTGACAGGGTAGGTCGAAGGTGATCCGTTAGTTGAGGAACTCAAGATCTGTCCCTTGTTATTGCCTGGTGAAGTCTGGACTTCAGATGTCACTGCCCCACTGTAGGGGTGGGGGACCAATTAAGATGATCCATTCTGAAGGCAGATGGAATCACAAGGATTTCTGAGACCTCTGGGAAATTTTCCTGCCAAACAGCTGTGACAGAAAGTTCTTCCTAATGTTTAGGTGGAATCTCTTTTCCTGCACCTTGAATCCATTACTCTGTGTCCTTGTCTCTGAGGCAGCAGAAAACAAGCTTGCTTCCTCTTCGACATGGCATTCCTTCAAATGTTTAAACATAGCTATCATGTCCCCCATTAATCTTCACTTCTTCACACTAAACATCCCCAGCTCCCTAAACCTCTTCGTTAGGCATGGGTTCCAAACCTTTTACCATTTTGGTTGCTTTCCTCGAGACACATTCCAGCTTGTCAATATCCTTCTTAAATTGCGGTGCCCAGAACAGAACACAGTACTCTAGGTGAGGTCTGACCAATGTAGAGTAGATTGGTACAATTATCTCTGCTGACATTCATTTTGTTAGTTTCGGCCCAGCTCTCTAATCTATCCCGATCATTTGAAACCCTGCCCCTGTCCTCCAGGGTATTAGCTACCCCATCTAATTTGGTATCATGTGCATACATTTGCTTAACTTTATATGATCATTCAGTGTATGGATAGTGTAGTTCTAAATAGATACTACATGTTATTTCTCATCTTGTCAGTGATTATAGTTGGTGGATGTTTCTTAAAGGAAGTTTATAATACTTAAGGTTTGATATCTTCATTGTGATTTCTAAGCCAGTTCTTCCTCAAGTCACAGGATCCTGTAAGAGAAACATCTGTGTCTCTCCCCCACCCCTTGACTAATTAACACTGCCCTATAAAAGGCATCTTCATTTCTAGAAGCTTGAACTGTGCCATGGTCCTGGACTCACAGTTTGGATTCTGCAGTATATCATCTGTGCAAAGCTCTTGACTGGAAGTCTGATTTTGGTTCTAATGAAAAAAATAGCATTAGTTGTTTCAAATGTAGGAACTTTTTTCTTAATTCTTATTTATCTGAAAAAATGTATATGTTGCCTCTCCAAAGACCTGCTTGAAGCAGTTTGCAACTAAGGTGGTAAAGCCATTAAAACAAATGACTAAAAACAGGCTGCTGTTGTTATGCTTGACTTGTTTTAATGAATCTGGGGACCAGAGAAGAAAAGTAGTCTCAGATTCCTATTTGCAACTGACACAACTATAGCAGGGCAGGGGCGTGCAATTGTATTTCATGCAACAGCAAGCCCCTTTGCATCTCATTCTAATTTAAGGCTTTGAAACCTCCATCATCCACAGCAATGATGGTATTCAAACTTCATGCCTTTTGTTGGTGATACTATAAGGGGAAATATTCCAGTCCTGCAATTCCCAGTTCAATAACAAAATATTATTTAATTTTAATTTATTTAATTTTAAATCCTGCCATGCTCTATGGAAATTGTCTGCCCTTCAGTATCCTCAAAAAGTTTCTAATCTATGCTCAGGCTTCAGTTTCATACACATTTATTTAAACATAATCAATCAGTGAAGAACCAGATGATGGATCAACTCCATCTATAATTGTTTGACAACCCTTATTATTTACACTGTCATTCTTCTGCTATTACAGAAGCCTTTCTTGCCTTTTTGAAGCATTTTATTATTTAATCAAAACTGAAATTTCTTGCCAAGTGTTCCATGTTGACAAAACTGCCAAGAAAGACCAGAATCTTTTCACAAATAAAAGACCTTGAATAACTCCTGATCAGATGTTTACTAACACATGGCAGAAGCACAGGAAGGGAGAGAGATGGGATAAAATGGCATTTGCTGAATAACTAATAAAAAAGAAAAATTTCTATTACATTGTATCTATGGCATTTTATTGTGTGCGTGTGTGTGTGTGTGTTTCTTAAAAGGTAATATAAAAAAGTACTGGGGCCAGAGGGAATTTTATGGTTTCAAGTAACTTCCCATGTGATGTTGAATGGCTTAGCATGCAAATGTTTTTGATTTCTGCTCTAACAATGGCCCCTTCCCCACTTACCGTTTGCTGCGCGCTACTCTCCCCAAATAGTGTGGGGTCCTGCGGCGCTCCCCACGAGTCCGGGCGGCAACAACGCAGCTGCCCCGACTCTGCTGCTCTCGCGTCCCCTCAGCGCAAATGGTAAGTGGGGAAAGGGCCAATATGAGCAGGAAGGAAAACTTCACTATCAGTCCCATATCAGAAACTTAACCCAAATGGACAGGTGAAGCAATAGCATCCTTTCACATATGTGTAGTGATCAGGGGTAGAGATTATTCCAAATTCTAAAGTCCAAAATTAAAATAAATGATTGAAACAATTTATTCAATTGGACAGACTACCTTCTGCATGAATTATTTAAATAGTTACTTCGACTTTTCTTCCCATGCATAATTTGTTTGTTTTTGTATACCAGATATAATGCAGTTTGGAGGTATCTTCCCTTCAGGTTCTGACTCAATATACTCTTCTCTTCAGTTCACCTGCAAGTGCAGCAAAGTATAACTGTGTCTAATGCACAATAGAGATTTAATTTTGTTAAAAGACTAGCTGATGTCAAGCACAGATACTGGCTTTTTTCTTGCTTTACTTGTAAAACTGACCTAGTCACATCAAGCTAGTTAAGGGATGCTCTATGCCCCAGACCTATTAAACAGGGTACATAAATTTATATCCCAGTATATACCGGTAACGAGCAGACCACATCTTCTTAACAGGATTAAGGGTGGTCAGTTGAACTATGCCTAAGGTTGACAGGCTCAAGGACAGAAAACAGATCAAATGCTACTGGATGCAATAGTTAACTCAGGACTTGAAAGTCCCAGGTTCAAATTCCCACTGTCCCCTGAAACTCATTTGCTGACCTTGGGCCAGTTCCTGTAATTTCAGCTTAATCTAGCCCATCAGATTTTGTGAGGATCAAATGGGGGGGGGGGGGTACTGCATACACATAAGAAATGTCAGCCTGTGTACATTTTGTTAACATGTGAATGATATGTGAAGCCATTCGCCTGTATAGACTAGGGAAGCAGAAATTAGTTTAATCTTTTTAAACGGAATTTATGCCATCAGCTGTATACTCAAGTAAAAGAGAATCCACACCAACTGAAACACCCAATTGCATTTATGATATACATTGTTTAATAATGTCAACCATACGATTTTTATCCTGCCTGTCTTCCAAAGCATACACGACTCCCCCATCCTATCCTCACAACAAACCTTGGAGGTAGGTCAGGCTAAGAACCTGGTCCAAGGTCACCAAGTTCATTTCACAGCTGAAAGCAGGCCACACAAGCTCTAGTCCAACACTACAACTGAGCTGAAGTTACATCTGAAGGGTTTTATTAACTCAGTAAGATTTTTTAAACAATTGGTTATGTTCTTTGGTTTATTGTAATGCCCTTTGGTTATGTGCAATAAATGTTATCAAGTACTACCACAGCACTGCATTGGTAATGCCTACTTACACTTGCACTCAGTGAGAAGTGAGCAAACCAGACTGGGAAAACAATACACATGAAAACCTGAACACATAGGTCCTTTCCAGTGAGTTTTGTTGAAGACCCATCCATGCAATGTTTAACAAAAAGTATCACATAACTGTTATGAATAAATACCCCATGGACACTGCAGAAAGTGCTGACTAACCATAAAAGAAAAAAAAGTCCAAACTGTATTTTGTAACAAGAATTTAGCCCCAAATCACAGCAGATACTCTTCAGAAGCAACTCAACTGCTGTTCCAGAGTCAAGATCCTTTCGTATTTCATAATCTACCATACTGCAGGGTCCAACATTATATTGTTACTACAGGCAGCTGTGAGAAAGATGCATATCTAGAACTTTGTTCACAACACCAACATTTGATATTTGTTCCATGCATTATGTAGTGCAGCCTCAACTGAGGGGAAACCCTTATGTGGCTGACAGTGTTTGTGATGACTTCTTGAGCATAGAGGGAACCTATATTTGCTTCAAGGGTGGTGATAGGTCTAAGATTAGCAGGGATGTACACCTGCACCAACATTTGGAACTGCAGCTCAAAAATACCAGAATCTTCAAGTAGTTGTACTTCCATTAAAGTCACATGGCTGTTTCCAATTAAAATCAAAGAAAATCTCTGATAAAAGGTGCCCCATACCCCCTTGAAGTGTTTTGCAAACACTAAAGAACTGTCTGGCAAGAACACAGCAACAGCCACCGTTGTCAGACAGCTGTGTGCAGACGTGGCAATGACTTCAATCTGGGCATTTAGAAAGCATTGGGCATGGCAGTGGAACAGAATATAGCAGCAGTTGGAAGAAGGGACAGGGGAGAAGCTGAAGCCTGACATGTCCTGTTTTATAAGTAGAGATTGTAGAGTATGCTGCTTAATCCAACGCAGAGAATCCTAGCAATATATGTCAGTCCTAAATCTTATCAAATATTTATATAGACTAAGGGGTAGAGCAGCAATCAAATATACACAAAGGGAGAACTGTTTCAGTGTGCAGAGCATTAAACAGCAAGCAGTTAAAGGAGAGCAAGGAAATTATAAAGCAAATATGCCCACCTTTCAACTAGAAAAGACCAGTCTAAGTAGGGCTGTCTGTGGCTGCTTCAGGATTCCACCGTGTAGAGAGGAACACAAGGATAGCCTTGCTATCACCCCAGGCAATACTAATTATGGGACAATGTCACCAGTATTTGCTTTACTCTCCTGTCCTGGGCAGCCTAGCCTGCATTGTATTGGTACCAATGAGATTCCAGGTATCTGGAATTATGCTAAATATTCAGAATTACAAAAATTTGATTAAGATACATTCAAAATTTCCAATTAATTGTTGAGTTCAGAATATTTCCAGAGCTCTAAAATTCAGTGTGGTTTTTCTGAAGACCAGCACTGTTGGAATTACAGCTGTGAGATACAACAATGACACTATGTGCCTCAGCAGGAGAAGACAAAGGAGAACAAGGTGCAAGGGGGACAGTTTGTTCACTACGTGTTTCACAATTTGGTTCACCAGGCAATCTTCTATAGAAATGTCTCAGTTCTAACCTTGAACAACCATCCCCTAAAACACAGCAGTAGTAACTGAAATAAGAATTCACCTAGAATTTTGCATTTCATCCTCTGGGCGACCCAGCTTGCCAACTGGGACTTTAATACAACAATGGCTTTGGTACTAAAAAATACTGTTTTAGAAATTCAACAGTTTTTTGGCAGTTGAAGTAACATATTTTTCTTGAAATTGACCCTGAATAAAATAATTTCATAGTTTTTAAGCAGACCACACATTTTTGTCACCACACCATACCGACAATGATGCATTTCTGGATTTATTAGAAACAGCTGTCCATACATCCTTTTAAAACATTACATGTAAATGTGCTTTATTGCAATCTTTTATTGCATTTTTATTCTAAAGCAAAGTAGGCCAGAATGCTTAGTGTCTGGGATTCCAAAGCTCAACCATCTATTTTAAAAAACAGAAACATACAGTAAGATCATAGCACATATGGTGACAAGTACAATGTTGCATTACTCATCTAGAAACAAACTACAATATGACTAACATAACTGTTTGTCTCATGAAGCAGTTTCTTTTTAAAAGTTAAACTACATGAATCTGACTACACCATGAAATGACAGAACAGGTTTTACATACCAACAAGACTACCAAAGTTACATGCTGGAATTCATATTAAAAGAACAAAACAATCCCATTGCTTCTTGAGAAGCAAATCTTTGACAAATAGCATCCCTTAAAAGGAAAACCAAAATGGATTTCAAGAATGTGAAGTACATGTGTGGGATGTACAAAGGAGTGCACAGTCTTGGCATGCCTCAATATAAATGAGGCAGCCCACTCATTCTTACATGGATACAAATATTATATATATATAAAAATGAGTCCAGACACAGTGATTAATTCTACTCCTCTCCTTTGCACGTTACTTCTATTGGGGGGGAGGGGGGTTCACTTGTTGGAAAAAACTGCACCTACTGTATCTCAAAGAAAAATTGGCTTCTCAAAAAAAGTAACAACTTAGTTTAAAATAAACTAACACTTTATAATGGAAAAATATGTAAAAAGCTAAAAAAGAATTTTAAAAGCACATCAAGTGATGAACCCCTCATTTTTGAGCAAGATGAGTGTTGGGGGGAACAATCCTAGCTTTTAAACTGTAGGGCATGTAGAACAAGTGCAAATTGTGAATTTGGACTTTCAGGGGGCAGTGCCACTTATGGCTAATGCATATACATGTGCATGTGAATTATTTTTTCATAGATCTATATACATACAGTACATATACACACATACACACACAGAAAGGTTGCAGAGCAGTACAATCTCCAGGTGCTGTAAACTGGCAAAACTTACAAAATTATTAACAGATTCAGTCTAATTTCTTCATGGTCAGTCACCCGAACACCTAACACTCTGCACTTCAAAAGACAACACACAGATTTATTTGCACAGCTGGCTGGCATAAGGGAGGGCTCAACTTCATGGAAAGCAAGAGACCTATAATGAAGTGGGATAGAGGGCACAGAAACCCCTGAAAAAAATGTTTTGATAGCTCTTTCCTTATGGGTACTGCAAACTACTGCTTGCCTTTTCTTTTCATGCTTCTTTAAAAGTGACGTGAGGTGCTGATTGAGGAAAGTGCAATGCTGCCATGGATATAGGCATGACATGATATCAAGCAGTGTGAAATACCAGAGTGTACTTCAAACAAGAGCCTCTACTATACACGATGTTCACTGAATCAGTGAGACTAGTTCTCTGATCAACCCCAGAGATACATCTGTGCCATTCACTGCATAAAACTCTTCAAGTTAAATTCCAAGCGAACAGAAATATCTGCTCTACCTCTGAAGGATGGTGACAACTAGAAAGTCTGCATTAAAACTATGGAGCCAGCCCAGGATGCCAGTGCTTTAAACATTTTACTGTCTAAAAAAATTAGACCAATTAGACCAAAAATTAGACCACATGCTTTTTAGAACAAAATAGGCACAAATGTTTTCTAAGAGTTTCCTCCCTTCTAATTTTTTCTGCCTGCAGATCAGATTTTCAAAACTCTGGCTGTCTTTTGTCTGTTAGTATTCAGCCAAAGCCTATTCCTACCAAAGTCATTAGCACAGTGCTACTTCCCAAACCTTTTTTTTGCTGAGCTTCACTAGGACTTTTCTGTCTTTGACGAAGTGGGTCTAAAAAGGACATTTGCTTGTACATTTCTTTCAAGTTAGAAAGGGACATTCTGTATGTAAACTTCAAGGTAGCTTTGCATGACACAACTGCCACAGTGTATTGTATATACTGCCTTCCCACCTATACCAAACATTCCTTCTAGTGGCTTGTGACAACATGGGAAACAAACCATAGGGTAAGATCTAATCCACTTGGCAAACAGATACACATAAAACTGCCTCTCATGGTGGTATGCTCCATACAGTAGCTGAATTGTGTCATAGGGCTCATACCGTACCAATTCAAAGTTTCTAGAAGTCACTCTAGCACAGGGGTCTGCAACTTGCGGCTCTCCAGATGTTCATGGACTACAAATCCCATCAGCCCCTGCCAACATGGCCAATTGGCCATGCTGGCAGGGGCTGATGGGAATTGTAGACCATGAACATCTGGAGAGCCGCAAGTTGCAGACCCCTGCAAGATACCCGTACTGCCCCCCCCCCAATTGAGTATACCCACCCCACCATGACATGAATAAATGGGGTGGCTGCTGCTACTTCCTTGCCATCAGCTGCTTCCTCCTACCTGGTGTACCATGGGATAACAGCAAGTAGAGAATGTATGCGACTGAGGCCAGGAGGCAGTGGCTGGCTTGGCCAAGATATTTTAACCTGACTGCAGTAGTACAGTCAATAACAAAGGGGTAGAGCAGAAAGCACTGCCCCAGATGCAATAGCAACAGATGCATGGTGACAAGAATTGATTTGCTTGTATGGTGTTTATGGCCCCAGGTTGCTGCCCATTTGGACAAGACAGGGAGAATCGTCCCTGTTGCTTTGGTAACAGAAAGTGCTCTCAACTCATGGTAAGACGGATGACTCATTTGAGGCTGTGATGGGAGGTGGGGAACACCTAAATGTCTCCAAGACTCTTGAGTAGGAAGGTCCAAAAGGGGAGAGTAAGTGGGGAGGTGGTGACAGCCAGGAGCAGCAGCAGCAGCAACAGCAGCAGGGAACTCCATCTGGCAGTGAGAACTCAGCCAATATAATGCTCCCCCAGGGTACAAGTCACTAATGTCCACATTTTAAATTTTAATTTTGCCTCCTACCCGAAACATGCCTTAGAACATGTTTTAGCAATATTATTTTTTCCAAATGAAGAGATTCAGGAAATCAAAATTGAAAATCTTTTTGCTTAAACTGAAAATGTCTCCATGAGCAAGCAGCAACTAACCCCCGCCCCCCCATCCATGGATGTTTAGCCTACTGAAATTTCACTAGCCATAGTGAAGATATTTATAAATTCATTTTAACAAAAAATTGGTACAATAAAAATCAAAATTAGAATATTTAAAAGAATCTTGCAAACAGACTATAGTGTGTTCTCAAAACTGCACTGTAACTTCCTTTCACAAAAAAGTTCTGCTTTATGTATGCATACGTATGATACTAACACTTCTGATTTTTATTCTCCATTAGTGTGCACATTCAAACAGAACAAAAATTGTTCAAGTAACAAAAAGGGCTTTTGTAGATATGGAAATATGATAGCAAAACAGGAAACTTACTAGCCACAACATTACGTCACTGGACATATTGTCATGGTTTCTGTACAGAGAACAAGTGACAGTATAATCGCAGAACCAAGACACCCTTGACATAGCACTGAATGAGGCCAACATTGCTTCCACAGTCTGCCTGCCCTTAAAGAAAGCCAATTCATCGTTCCAGTTTCTTTACCTGGGGCATGTGTATGTTGGCATTTGTGGGTGCTCTCATGTATGCCCAGTTATTTTAAAACTTCAATGAAAAAATATTGGATTGACTGGAATGATTCTGCAATGCTAATTCTTTGTAGCTGGATTTGGTTGGGGGAGGGGGAGTTGTAAATTTAAGTTTGGTAAGGAAGCCAATATTTTAAGCCACCGTCTTGAGGTCTGCATGATAAGCATGACATACATACCAGCTTTTCTCTTCTCTAACAGCAGTCTCTCAGCGCTTGGCCAATCCCCTTTTAAAGTTCTCAGAAGCGGTTTCTGATTCAGTGGAAGAAGCTGCTGTTAGGCAGAAGAGAAGCTCTATCATGTACATAGGCAATGGTTCCTCTCTACAATAGCTCACTGGCTCATAGGATTAAATGATAAGGGAACCCACTGATGCATATTTATTCTTGTTCTGCTGAGCAGTAGGTTCAGATTCTGCTTTGTACAACATGGGTGCGGAGGGGAAACATGCTGTGCCTTCAATCACAGTATTAAACTGATCTTCCTGAAACTTCTTTAACATGTATATTTGTTCTTAAGGAGTGTGATTGGCAAGAAACTATTCAGCAGAAGTACTGGCAGTTCAATTACTTTTCATTCTTGGCTAATCTGTTGTGCATCACAAATATTATTGTAACTCCAGAAAGAGATGAAGTTTCCTACTTCTGAGGAAATAAAATACTGAATTATCCCTAGTCCCTGCAAATACACTTCAGATAAACTGAATATTAGAAAACACTATTTCTCCTCACCCTGTGTACTGCTTAACACTGTGCAAAAAAAAAGTCTATGTAAGTGGGTCACTGAGATCAATACCAATCCAACTGCTATCAAGTAAAAAAAGCATATTCTACTGAAACAAGCCTATTACATTGGCCTTTTCTTAAAAAGGCCGCATAAAACTTTTCTGCACTTAGGCCAAACACATTCAAATACTTAACTTCTGCCATTTTTCTCTTATGCCTTTGTTTGAGCTCATAAACAGAACAGACTATGCTACTGAACAAAGGTAAGAATTAGGAATGCTGCCACCTGATGTCAGTTACATTTCACTCATGCAACAATGACTATGGGCCAAAGCAGAAGAAAAGTTGATGGATGCTGGATGAGGAATGTTATAGAACATACTTGCTACATATTTCAGCTGGCTTCCAATCATTTATTTTGCTGGTCATGGGTTTTTTTTTAAGTCTAAGGTGAAGGCAAATGAAAACCAGATAGGCAACACCAGCAGCCAGTACACATTTATGTGATCAAAACCAAAGAGGCAAGCTAAAGGATATCAGATATCTAGGCGTAGTTTACATGTAGTCCTGATCAAAATGTGTTAGAACATGTAGAATTTAATGGGAACTGCAAAATGACTTTTTGGGATAGATTGATGTAACAGAAGATCACTATATTAATAGAAGAAATGTAAAAACAAGCATGTGGTCAAACCAAAAATAGAATCCAGAAACTTTACATGAGTTAACACAGATTAATGCTGCAGGTTGTCTCTAATATTGTTCCTATATTGTCAATTACTTCATTTAATGGATTGGTTCCAATTCCCCTAGCAAAATTCAAGATTTATCATAGATGGCAAAATCCCACCAAAGTCTCTTCTGAGAGTCGGGAAATAATCTGTAACCTAGGCTGGATTGTATGTCGAGGAGTGTTTGGCAACATGTAGGTACTTAGTTAGAATGTGCAAGCAAGAAGGGACAGAATTTCTCTCTGAAGACTAGAGGAATCCAGAGCTATGCTTTAAAAAAAAGTATATTGCTGGTGATGGGGAAGGGGTGGAGGTTGAAGGGCAACATTAAGTCATTATTATCTCACCAATTTAAAATGACTACAGGGAAGCTGGGGGGGAGGGGAGAGAGGCAACCATCATTCCATTTTTAGAAGATGATGTTTCAGCTGGTTAGCCAGCACTTAGCTTAAGCGGCAGTAGATTAGTGCAAAACAGAAGTGCTTTTGGGACACATCAAGCAATCTAGTTTGGCCTCTCTGGCTGCTGATTAGTGCTCAAGATTTATCATTTTCCTGTTCAGCAATTTCATATTCTGCATAATACTTCAATGCTTCTTTATAGTGCATTCTGCTTCGTGTAAACATGATAGTCTAACAGTCAGGGGGTTCAAGGTGGCACTGAAGTTGGGGTGCAGCCAGAAAAGATCCAGATGTCCCAACTCCTTGGCATGCACTTCAAATACTACACAGAGAAAGGAAAGACCTCATGCTGAATCTATTTTTCCTTGCTGCCTAACAAGAGTGCTAGCTCAAGTATAATGTTTAGAAATGGCAATAAAGAATCAAGGGCATAACGCAGTGACAAAAAAGTCAAATACATAATTTTAGGAGCACATAAGTTCTCACAGTCTTGAATATCCAGTTCTCTCTATTTGCTACAATTTCTTACTGATGCTATGTATAATCCAGATGAATCTGACCTGGCAGAACATTAAGAAAAGCTGTTGGTGTACTGATAGATTCTACCATTCCATATCTTGTAAAGTTTCACTGAATTCAGCTGCCCAATTATCTGCTTTTATGATAGGCTCACAATGAATTCTAAGGGCAAGTACACAACCAGTGCAATGGAATTAACAATGTAGGATGAAATCCAAATGTGTCACTAGCTTTGTAGCTTGTATCAATAGAATGTAGACTACACCCCTAATTTTTGGTTTAGCAAGCCATTGAGAAAAAACCCATTGCACTTTTTTCCCAAAAAAACAAATGTTTTCAAATAGAATATTTCATTGTTTAGCATCTCACAAACATGCCAAATGCCAGCTTCATTCTGGTTTACATTCCAAAGCTTAGTGTCTTTTAAAAACAAATTATCTGACATCCTTGGAAGAAAGAAAACGTGTTTTTAAAAAAGTAACAAAGGGAAAATGGTGCAGTTATGTCAGGTCAGGTTAGAGTTTTGAGAAGTACATAAAGTTTTAGCTTTTATTGTTTTTCCTCTTCAAGTTTTGGCAAGTGTGCAGTTGCAAAATGCAATCTTTCCCCATACGTGCTCAGTCCAGCAATGAGCGGGTTTTGGTGGCTTCAATTTGGTTTCTTTAATATGAAGACCTGTAGTGCTGTTGAAACCAAAACTTTGTTATTGTTGGTAAAATATAAAGCAATATTTCTTTGATGATTTTTCTTTTAAATAAGAACCTGAAACTCTCCCCGTAATTCCTTTGGTCTCCTTTCACCAAAATCCCATGCTACATCAAGATAAGCCCTCATTTGAAAGTTTGTCTAACTTGCAGCAAAGCTGCTAAAATTAATAGGGAGGGGGAAAAAAGCTTCTGTAGCAGAGACTATTCCCCCATTTTCCTGGAGCTTAAGACTGAAAGACATTAGCAATACCTCAGAACATCAAAATCCAAGTAGACGTTCCGCTGACGATGCCTGGCAAAATGTCCCTCTCCATGGTTTTGTCCTAGGTTTTTGTATGGGCATTTTTAGAGAGTTTACTTGTTCCCTGGAGGAATACAAGAGAGTCTTCATATATAAAAACACAGCTGATCTTCAGGTAGCACCAGGGCACCTATCCCAAAGCTGATACTTTGTTGCTGCGAAGTCTCCAATTCACATTCATCAAATCACTTCTTGTGCAAAACAAGCAGTCTAAGGAGAAAGAATGCCCTCTGGGTTCTAATAAAAATTGTAAAAAATAAATCCAAGATAACCAACATTTCTCCCTCCTAGTTTATCTACAGAGTGAGGGCATCTGTGCATAGACAGGGGAAGTGAGCCTGACATTGAGGGAGTCGTTGTGTTGGACGAGGGAGGTATGCTGGTAATGAAGGACTAATTCTTTAAGGGAGCTATATAGATTGTATGGTTCTGCAAACCCATAACCTCTTGGAGTGCTGTAGATCACACAGTGTTTAACTTCCCCATCAGCTCTGTAAAGGAAAGAATAAAACATTTAACATAATGATCAACTTCTTAGAAGATGATAAGCAATGCAATATTGAAGAATCATGCAATATTGAAGCATCATGGGATTGAGGGGATAGCATGGGATTGAGGGGATTGAGGATGGCAGGATAACCACTGTCCCCTTATGGCTTAACCCTTTTAATATCAGTGGGAAAATAGCAAGCATATTGGCAATTTAGGAATTCCTTCATCCTCCCTACATGTCAGTCTATTTTTTATTATCTCCACATTCGCTTCAATTCCCACAACATGCACATTAGTACATCTTTGGAAGAAACCAATGCAACAGAATTAACCAAGCCATGCAACTCAATCCTGTATATTCTTATTCTGAAATAAGGTTCATTAAGTTTAACAGGGTTTACGCCTGTGACTTCACATAGGTTTAATCTTCAAGGAAATTCAGATAATCACAACTTACACCACAGAACAGGCATAACAGCCTTTCTTGCTACTTTCACGAATTAAGAATGATCCATCAGGTTTCCCACCAAGCAAATCTTCTGCTTGAACACGATTCATATCTCCAACAAACCAAGTTTTTTCATCGTAATGTGGCAGATTTTCATCTTCCTCATTTGTAAAATATGTACTAGAAGGAAACAAACATTATTTTCTTAATGCAAGAACATATCTGTACTAAACAATGGAAGAGGCCTTTATGCAATGGCAGCATGTTAACACTGCCACTGTTAAGAACCAGCACAGCATAGTGGTTAAAGTTCCGGACTGGACTTTAGTCAAGTCATTACTGCTTAATATAACCTACCTCACATGATTTATGTGAGGATAAAATGGAGGAGTGAAGAACAGTGTGACTATGAGCTCCTTGGAGGAAAGACAAGAAAAAAAATGACATACATAGAAAATAATTTAATTTAAGATACAGATCAAGGCTTGGAGTGATTATTAGCAGTTCTGTGGTACTGTTGTTTAAATGTTATCTAGTGTATCATACACAACATTGATTACAACTATTTATATACTTTTTCTGATACTAATTCCTTCAATGCAACACTATTACTGTGACAGATAGATAATTATCCTGAATAATTCAGCAAAATGTTCCCACCCCTGCCTATATTATTTGGACAGGCATGTAGAAATTAATTTTATGACATGGTCATCAGATAAAGAGAAGTAAACATGTTCATTCTGGAACAACAGACATATACATTAATGCAGAATTATAGGTTCTTGGGTTGCAATTTCTCCATGCAGTTTGGGCATTTATAGTGTTAAAACAATCATAACCGTTGTAGGACACTTACTCATCAATATTTTCATTTTTGATTCCCAGCCAGTCATTTATTCGCTTCTGCCTCACTCCTTTGTGATTAAGCCAGCTGCCAATTGGATACAACATATGTAATTAATTAGTGCTAGGAAAAAAGTTGCTCAAATATCCACAAAATACCTGAGCTAAAAAAGGAACATGCCTAAGGGCACATCTTCTCCAAGCATGCTGCCTGGCATTCTAATCTTACTGGTCAACCTTGAAATAGAAAAAGATGCACAGCTTCCATACACATTGCCTCCCCCTCCCTCATCAACATGTGGGCACAGCAAGAGGAGTTGCATATTGTCATCCTCCTGATCAGCAATACTTCAGTTGCATTTTAGCAGGCAGGTAGTTGTAGCACTGCTTTAGAAAGGCAATATGCCCCATAAAGGTCTTGTTTAATTATTTGCACTGAATCTGATCATCAGACAGCATGGACTTAGGATAGGATATTGTTCACTTCAAAGATAAAGGGGATATTTTGCTGGAGTCAGAACTGCACTAGACCAAGCATGCTCTATATCACATTAATAAGCCATGCAGTTATTATATGATTGCTGAAAAGGCTAGCCATCCATTGAAGTCCTTCCACATCAAGGGGCTACGCTTCCCCTCCATTAATATACTTGCAGTCAATATAGAAGTTAAAGTTGCAGTTAAAGAAGAGCTCATTTACAGTGCAGAAATATAATGTTGGCTTCTTAGCTAACTATTAACATCTCAGCCCATGCCTACTTACACAAGGTACTGATCTCTGATTTTGCGCAGTTGGATAAGATCAGGTTTGATACTGTTCATTTTCTTATCAATTTCCCGGTTGTCTAAGGCTTGCTTCTTCAAATCTTGTTCCAATCGCAGCTTGCTATCGTGAATCTCACCCAGACGTGATTTCAATTTTTCATAATTCATCATAATACTGTAAGAAATATTTCAACTTTACATACTTCACACAAGAATATCAGGCTATTGTAAGAAAGGGCACAGTGTTCACATATTCTAATACTACACAACTAGTGCAACAGGCACTGCGGTAAACACAGGACACTCCCTGTTCAGAAGACTTTCAACCTAAAACCATATGTGAGCTTCTTACTTCTCCACTTCAACACTAAACCATGAGTGCAAAATAATCACCATGGAAAACAAGTATATGATACAGCACAAGAGAATTCAGCAGCAAACAGAGCATCAGGGATAGTCCAGACTACCCAGATATTGCAGCTGCAATATAGATGGGTCATGTGGACTTTGGTAACAGTGTTCCTTCATTAAGCAGATATGATCACATAATGCTGCACTTCTAATTAGGCTGCCAGGGAAGCCTCCTTCCTTTGAATAATGAATAGCTAGTGGAAGTATACTTCACTGGACATCTAACTAAATCTACCAAAAGTGGGAAGAATGAATTTGTTCTACTTTCTCTCATCAAAATTGAACCTCTGCAATCTCAAATCTAGCAGTGAGAATCAGTGTGCAAACACTACACAAGGTTATACAAGAAGGGACTTTCATATTTTAGCTGTGATCTTTCTAAGAAAAATACCTGCTAGGTGACTTCTACAGTAATCGATGGCACACTTTTAAGCACCCCATTAATGGCACCTCTGTAAGCCCACTGCCACTAACTGTATTTAGAATTACAATGTACAGTAAACTTTCACACTAGTGTTTGAGATATTTTCCTTTTTGAGATGGAGCCTTCTGGAGCTCTTCAGCCTGCTTGAGACTGTATTATCCTACACAATGTAGCACCTCATGTTACATCCTTTAAACTAGTAAATAACTGCTGTATTCAGAATCTGATAAGGAGATGAACTGCTAACTTCATTCAAAAGAATATCAGAAAATGTGCAGTCAGGTTTCTTTGTGTGATTCATAAATTGAATAGAAACATAAGAACATAAGAAAGAGCCTGCTGGATCAGACCAGAGTCCATCTAGTCCAGCACTCTGCCCACCAGGTGCCTTTGGGAGCTTTAAAACTTTACTTTCATTGCAATAGCCTTGATTATTCACTATTGATACAATTGATTACCACTAAATATTATTTGAAAAAATATTATTTTGGAGCTAGATGGCAGCAGGTATAATTACAGAGGTGTCCAGTAATGATACAGGAACAGAACGGTCAACAAGTATGAAATCTGGGCAGACCTTACCGTTCAATTTCTTTTTCATTCCCTTCTCTTCGAAATCTTTCAATGTATTCTTTACTATACCGCTCTTGGGTGTGATACTGCTCTTCAAATATTTTAATTGTTTCATTAAAAGCTTCTATTGCTGTTCTCTTCATCTGGATTTCCTGCACAGAAAAATCAATTTCAGACACCACTATTAATCACTGGAAGCACAAAACGTCTGAACAGCATGCTGCGTTTTATCCCAAATTCCCTTTCAGCTTGAGATTCTGATTCTAGATTGTAAAATTGGAGCTACAACATTATGCCTACAACAGCCAGAGGGCTAACTAGGTTTGCTTTTCTCTCAAGGCAGCCATTTAAGTACATTGAGTGTGCAGAATTGAGTGGAGTTAGTCCCAGTCATCACAATTATATACAGTGCATGTTTTGCCTTTATGCGCCAGCAGGTATCTTTAACAATATCACTAAAAGCAGTTAGATGTGCGGAACAACTTATTCTGAAGTGCAAGGCTTAAGGTTTAAGTGCTAGCATCCAAAACTGCACATTCAGATTGATATCTGAAATCCATAACGATGCCATCCAACAAAAAGTCTGCTCAAACTATATATCTGGTGACAGAAACATGACTCCCAGTCTTACGTTGACTTCCAATGTACAAACTGGCGGCACAATTTGATAAATGATTGGCAGGCAAGTCCTGTGATTAAACCCTTTTCCCAGCTGTTTTTCTTCTGTGCCTCTCCCAGCTTCTTACACTGAAGAAACCAGGTTTCCAGTAAAATATAGCAAATAAAATAGTGGACACAGAAAGGAATTCTCTGCTATGTTTTTATGACATCATCTTCCTTTGTATGTTGAAAGCAAGCAGGTCTGGTGCCAGATGCCCAATTCTGGTCTTTATGACCTTGGGAACAAAATATAATACCAACTGACCTGTGAGGTTCTGGTATATTCTTCATATAACCTGTCATATTCTTTACTTTTCTCTTGATATTGAGTGTGGTATTCCTGCAGCTTTTTGCCCACGGCATCAATATTATCTTCTTTTACCAACTGGTCCTGCATATGTCAAAAGAAGAAAACAGGAAAACTTTTCAACAATAACAAAGATACTGAGCAGCCTGAAAAACTACCATCATGAAACAGTACATATTAAGCTAACCTTCTTAGAATGAACAACAAATCCTCCCTACCTGTATACTTATTCGTTTCCTCTGGGAACATCCATCTGCCAACACAATTTTTATCCAACTTTGAACACTGACTACAATTACTCAGAAAACATACATAAATATTTGAGAATCACATTTGAATCTTTGTGTAAACTAGCATCTACAACTGGATGCCCAACATTAACCTCAATATCAGTATCAGCAAGATTTCTTTTACAGAGTATGTTAACCTGTCAATCCTATAATGCTTCTCCTAAGAAAATATTTGTATTCCATAGACGCTACAGATAATGCACATATTTTTAAACTTAGTCTAACTTGTTCCAACAAGTTAAACAGACTAGAAAACTGATAGTCAATATTTTTTGCCTAAATGTACCACATCCCACATCAACTTCTGAAAATGTGCTGGCAAATGGGAGAACATTGGACTTCAGGACAGAGAACTAGCTCTGAACGTTGAGAAAAATGGTTTGATGTGCTACTGTTGGGCATGCATGCCAGGAGTTACCTATCTTATGTCTAGAAGACTGTACAAAAAGTAGGTTTTCAGTAAATTGTTGGCACCCCCCCCCCCCACCCCACTGTGTAAAGATCCTTCTTTATACTGCAGTTACACATTTTCTGCATTGCACAGAATCATGAAACTGGTGTTTTAGTGATAAGAATAATGTTAAGGGGTAAAGAAGTTTATGGTTCTCTGAGCAGTTGTCTTCTTGAAAGCATTTCACTTCAGACAAGAAGATATTCATATACAATCGCTAGAACAAGACATTGTTTAAAAATCTATAAAAGGACTTGCATTTAATAATTGAATGGGGTTCTCACCTGCTGGTATCTGGACACAGGATACATCAGCTTCACATCCAGCTTAGGGTTATACTGAGCAAGAGACTCATGGCGATAGTGGTTAATCAGCTCCACAACAGAACTAAATGTCAGTGGATCAGAAAAACCATATTTTCCATCCCGATGATAAACTTTTATCAATTTATTGTTGCCACCCTTTCTGCAAGGGAGAGGTAGAATAGACTACATTAATCATACGTGCAACTGTGTATACAACAAATATAAAACACGTTAACTACACTAAAACTCCAAAGTGCTGCACAATTAGTCTGTACTATCGAGAAGCTATATTGTTTTTTGTATTTTCAATCAGACTATACTCTACGTGTAGTTTCCTCATTACTCTAGGTACATTAATCTGACTAGAAGTTCTTTCACGAAGAGTAAGAATGACTCTTTTCTGATGGTATCTATCATCTTTTAGCACATTCGTGTCATCCAGTTACCTTGACATTCCTCACGTTTCCTCAGAATCTCATGCTAAATAATAATGAAATTGTCTTCTAATCCCAAGATCACATTGCATATTGCATTTATGACACAGAAGAACAAACTTATTGCATTTCCAGATTTAATTGCACAAGAATATACTTTGCTTGCAGAACCAACACTTCTAGAAAGAACACACATTGGGAAAATTTTCCACACTTTTTAAAATCTATGGGTCTTGCACTTTTAAGTACAGAACAAGTGAGAACAAATAAGGGACTGTGCAAGCCATAAATTATCTCCGGATCTCTTTCAAGTAGAGGTGTATGGATGAAGTATTGTCTAAACAAGTATCTTGAACATCCAATTTGAAGATCAAACATTTTTTGCATGAACTGCTGTGTAACTGCAACAGTATCAGTTTTCTCAATGGTACATGATAGAAAAACCTATTTATATAAAGCCTGTTTTATATAATGATCTAATACTTTCAACATGCATTCATATGCTGTGCAACCAAGACACAGACTCAAGGATGGAGATGGAATGACAGTTCTTAACGACTAGAGTTATCAAGAACAGGGAGCATATTTAGCCCCTATACCAATGGGTTTTCCTTTTACTTTCTCGTGTATATGAATGTTGCAATTTATCCCTAAAGCACTGCAATTGCAGAAAGCGTTGTGCTATTAAAAACATTATCAACTATCCCTGAGACTTCATGACACCGTTGGCAAGGCAGCTCCAACACTGTAGGGGAGGGTCATTGTGCTTGATACTGTCTCCTACTTCCCATGAGGAGCTGGTTTTAAACTGACAAGGTGCAAGCAAAACATATTCCCTTTCCTCGTCTGGAACCCTGCCAGAATGGATAGCAACTTGCTTTACACAGAGAAAGCCAATTATTCTCAGAATTGGTTTGTTTTGATGCAGAACATTGGCCCCTTCTGCACATGCAGAATAATACACTTTCAATCCACTTCCAATGCACTTTGCAGCTGGATTTTAGTGTGCGGAATAACAAAATCCACTTGCAAACAATTATGAAAGTAGATTGGAAGTGCAATGCTAATGCTCACTCTTAATATGGCATGTCAAGGCCAAGTCAGAAACTCTTAGCAAGTTCTAGCACTACAGAGACCTCACCTGTGGCTTGTGTGAATACGATCATTCAAATCTACAACAATACCTACAACTAGCAAATGCTACCCCTAATTGGGGCAGGACCAAAAAGGGAAATTCCTAATTATTTACCGCAATGTCAGAGTATAGTCTCCCTGCTTCTTTGTTGATGCATCTCGCACAAGGAATGTTCCATCTGGCATATCTCGTAGTTTATCATTTACTTCTTCCCTGTAACAATAAAAAGTTGTAAAGCAGATGACGTAATGACAAAACATACCCTCATTCACAACAGCACTATTAATTCCTAAGATGTATAATAGACCATTCCATCTTGCTTTTAAAATAACTGTATTTTCTCTTTAAACTGTATCTCTGAAACACATAAATTGTGGTGAAGTTTCAGTGTTTCCTGAGATAGGTTTGAACTTTCTAAATATGGCTGCTTGAAGTTTACATTTCAAATAGACTTTTTTCTAAACTGTGTCTAAACTGTGATGAGCAGTTGTTGTGAGGGAGGAGGCTGGCACTCCAAGCTTTATAGCTTTTAGAGGCTCTGCTTGAGATCCCATGTGTGATACACAGAGACCACAAAGAAGAGGGATCTGTTCCAATCTTTTTGTTTTGCGCACAAAACATTCCTTCAGTTTAGGTTCGTGTTGATCTCAGTTATCTGGATTATAATCCTGCAAGTTAGCAAAACTTTAGCAAATTATTTCTATTGGACAATTACTGAAGAAGCATCTGAGGTGGAATGAAAAGTACAAGTACTTTCCAAACACAAATTTACGTTTGTAGTGCACGTATGATCGTATGATCATTATAGGAACGTATGATCATTAACACACACAAACAGTGGAAGAGAATGATTTGGAATGCAAATATTCAATTCACGTTACAAACTGAATCAAGAACAAGCTATTTAGACTGGTTTTTGCATCACTGAGTTAACTAGCCACAAATATTAGTCTACTTTAAATCATGGCTGAAACTAATTTTCCAGTTTTGTGATTCATGTATTTTCTGGGGTGAAAAGTGTACTAATTGCTGTGTGAACAATTAAAATATAATTATTTGTGACTGAGCCTTTATCTAGTTCCACAATCCAAACTGTCAACTACAGAAATTTTTATCTGTTTAGAAACAAGAAACCAGTTATGATATTAAAGACTGGTGTTTGGATCTCTGCACAGTTGCAGACATTTATATTTTTTCCCAGAAGGAATGCCTGCTAATCACTGGACAGGAGTAGCTTCCCATGCTCGGTTCAAAGAGTAAATATTCATAATTTGCACAACAAATATAATAGATGGCTTAATTTTTGTATCTGTAATGCTTGATTTCAAAATATCGTTTATTAGTTATGGGTCACTCACGCTTTAACTAAATGCATTTGTGAGAGGTTCATGGATTTAATTTTAAGAGATTATTCCCAGAGACTTCAAGAGAAGAGAGAGAAGAGTTTTGGATTTATACCCTACGTTTCTCTCCTGTAAGGAGACTCAAGGTGGCTTACAAACTCCTTTCCCTTCCCACAATAGACACCTGGTGAGGTAGGTGGGGCTGAGAGAGTTCTGGAGAACTGTGACTAACCCAAGATCACCCAGCAGGAATGTAAGAGTGCAGAAACACATCTGGTTCAACAGATAAGCCTCAGCCACTCAGGTGAAGGAGTGGGGAATCAAACCAGGTTCTCCAGATTAGAATTCACCAGCTCTTAACCATTACACCACACTGGCTCTCAACATGATTGCATACCAGATCATTAGACACACTTTAAAAGTAAAAAATCTGATTTAGTATAAAAATTAACTTTTATCCACTCCTTTTATTTTATTGAAATCTAACTAATTTTGTCTTTACCATTTAGTAACAATCAGAGCATTTCATGGTTCTGAAAGGTTTTTTGCTCAAAGTATAACGAAAATATGCATGTAAGTAAGATACAGGAGTTACATGTTACTTGCTAAATAAATATTATTTACCTTGAAATGTCTCCCCAATACCATTCTGCATCCTGAAGTGAAGAACTACAATTGTCCTTTATGCTGTTTGTATTTACTGGAGTCACTGGTTTGGAGGGCTTTGGAGGAAGAGCTGGAAGAGAAATTTTGCTTGTTAACGTTTCGAAGTTTCACAATAAAAGTGGCAAAGTAAAATTTAGGAAACCAACCAAGTAACTTCACATTAAGTTTAAACAATGCATACTATGCTTAAGACATCAGTCTGAGTGGAGGAGAAATCTTAAGGCATATTTTATTTCTCTAGCAAGTATTAAGATTATTCATAAAACCTAGACTCATAAATATCTAGTTGTGTCAAGAGATTAGAGTTCAAGTAAGCTATAATATGCTATAAAGAATGCAGCTATTATGTATGGAGGTAGGTGCTAAATCTTTCTACACTTCATTAGTGCTAGTTCACAGCCCTGCACCACCTTCAGGGTGTCCAGAAGCTTCTGCTCACTGTTCGAACAATAAGAAAGCTTCTGCCAGCCTCCACCATTTACTTATCCCAATGCCTTTCTGGCAGTGCCTGAATTCCTTCTCTCTTCTTTCCATAGCCTGAATAAGTTCACCACTGCATCTTAATAGATGCTTGTGGAAGAATCAGAACAGGGTTCTCTGGATTCAGAATTTAGTGCCGTACTAGGGACTCTGCAAAGCAGTTCTAAACCAGCCAGCAAGAAATCCAGCATAATAAAGGGTGTTGTCTTCCTCTTATGGCTGAATAAGTATACTGGGGGTCTCTACATTTGTAGCTTGCACCTTTGAGAATTAAGGGAGGGGCACAGTTCAATGGTAGAACATATGCTCTGTATGCAAAACAAGAGTCTCAAGTTCAACATGTTGCTTCTCGAGTAGAAAAAGTGAAAACAGGTAAAAACTGAAAAGAACTGCCAGACAAAGTATACAGTACTGGCTTAGATAAACCAGTATCCTGTGTAACTTTGTGAAGGGCAGTTATATATATTCAAAAGCAGGAAAATTAAATATTGGAAAAGATCGGTTATATGGATATACCCAAGTAACAGACTGAGGAGAATGAATTGGAAGCCCAATGATACAGGTCCTGGGGAATAAGGGTCTCACAACTTTGGGTCCTAGTTCCTTCCCACTGCTGTTGCTAGCAATGCAATACAGCACCAGGATTTCTTTCAACAGGCAATATCACCAAAGAAGAAATCAGAATGCAGCAAACTATCATGCCAGGCACAATACCATAACAGTCTTTACAAAGAGGCTAGGATTGCCAAAGGATTATGAAGACCCTTCTGATACTTTGATTGAACAAAGGTTGAGAAAGAGAACAAGTAAAATAATTTCCCTTGTATCCAATACCGCAGGTGTCAGAAGCCAGTTCATTCACACTTTTGTTTCTAGCATACATGACAGATTAATCAGCTGTGAAAAGTTTATGTGCTTCCAACACATCTACAACATTAAAAGTTCAAATGATGCACCAACTAAAAATAAAGTGGAAATAAGAAATGATCTATTATTTATGGAAATAATTGATGATGAAAAAATAGATATACAATATAGAAATATGTATAAAACGTTGATTAGAGCAATAAAAGCAGTGAAAGCGTTTGGATGGAAAGATAAGAAAAAATGGATGATTCAGAAATGGTTGGAATATATATGGGAACAAGTGACATTAGACATTTTTGAAATATTATCAAAGAATAAAACATGGCAAGAAAAACAGAATGAAATAATGAAGATATGGACAAGTTATGAGAATTGGATGAAGGAGATGTCACACCAATCTTTAAAGAAAGGATCTAGGGGGGACCTGGGAAATTACAGGCCAGTCAGTTTGACACCTGTTCCTGGTAAATTAGTAAAATCTATCATTAAAGATAAAATTATAAAACATGTAGAAAAGCAAGACCTGCTGAGAAAGAGTCAGCATGGCTTTTGCAGAGGCAAATCCAGTCTTACAAACTTACTAGAGTTCTTTGAGGGTGTAAACAGGCATGTGGACAGGGGTGAACCGGTGGACATTGTCTACTTGGATTTCCAAAAGGCTTTTGACAAGAAAACTCAGCAATGAAGGAATAAGAGGGGAAGTCCTCCTATGGATTAAAAACTGGTTGAGAAATAGGAAACAAAGAGTGGGTGTAAATGGGAAATTCTCACAATGGAGAGATGTCGGGAGTGGTGTCCCCCAAGGATCCGTTTTGGGACCAGTGCTCTTTAACCTATTCATAAATGACCTGGAAGTAGGGGTGGGTAGCGCAGGCCAAGTTTGCAGATGATACCAAATTATGTAGGGTGGTGAGAACCACAAAGGATTGCGAAGAGCTCCAAGCGGACCTTGATAAATTAGGTGAGTGGGCTCAGAAATGGCAAATGCAGTTCAATGTAACAAAATGTAAAGTGATGCACATAGGGGCAAAAAATCCAAACTTCACATACACGCTACAGGGGTCAGTGCTATCAGTCACAGACCAGGAAAAGGGATTTAGGCGTCTTAGTGGACAGTTCCATGGGAATGTCAACTCAATGCATGGCAGCTGTAAAAAAAGGCAAACTCTATGCTGGGGATCATTAGGAAAGGAATTGATAATAAAACTGCAAAGATTGTCATGCCCCTATATAGCAGTGGTGCAGCATCAGACTTGGAGTAATTGTGTCCCGCTCTGGTCAGCCGTGATCTCAAAAAAGGATATTGAGGGAGATAGAAAAAAGTGCAGAGAAGGGCAACAAGGATGATTGAGGGACTGGAGCACCTTCCCTATGAGGAGAGGCTGCAGCGCTTGGGACCTCCTTTTAGTTTGGAGGAGGCGGCTGAGGGGGGGATATGATTGAAAGCTACAAAATTATGCATGGGTAGAGTTGCCGGACAGAGAGACATTTTTCTCTCTTTCACAATACTAGAACCAGGGGCATACATTGAAAATGCTGGGGAAGAATTAGAACTAATAAAAGGAAACACTTCTTCACGCAACATGTGATTGGTGTTTGGAATATGCTGCCACAGGAGGTGGTGATGGCCACTAACCTGGATAGCTTTAAAGGGGCTTGGACAGATTTATGGAGGAGAAGTCGATTTATGGCTACCAATCTTGATCCTCCTTGATCTGAGATTGCAAATGCCTTAACATACCAGGTGCTCGGGAGCAACAGCCGCAGAAGGCCATTGCGTTCACATCCTACATGTGAGAGCTCCCAAAGGCACCTGGTGGGCCACTGCGAGTAGCAGAGAGCTGGACTAGATGGACTTTGGTCTGATCCAGCTGGCTTGTTCTTATGTTCTTATGTTTTTATGAGATGGGAGTCAAAGAAGACATATGGATAAGAAGACAACAATGAATGAACTTACTGCGGTTTGGTTAAAGAAAAGTCAAACATAATATTAGGGGAGGGTGGGAGGAAAAAAAGGGAAAATATATTGTTTGGAAATTATATCAGAAAGATGTAAATAGAACGATTATTTCAACCTATACAATAAAAATATTTTTAAAAAATGATGCACCAACTTAAGTTTCAAATGCTCCTGTTTAATACCTCAATACAGCAGTTAACTGTTCTCCTAACCAGCAAATGCTGGATCAAGCCAATTTAAAAGATCCTGAACTTCAACCTAGACATTCACACATTGGGCTGCTGATCAAACATCAGATTCAGGTAGCAACATTCATTCTGTGGTAGAGCAGTTAGATTTCAGGATATAGGGTTTTTGGAGGGTCTGTTCAAAATACACAGGTGCAATGATACTCAGGGCCAATGTCAACACACCAATCAAAACAACTAGAATATTACATGCTTTTGGAATGCAGATTATATTAAATCAGAACTGAATGTGTAAAATAGAAGTCCCTCCACCAAAAGTCGGTTCTGGGAATGGGCCATCTATTAAATGTATCTACGACACTGGGTAGGCAAATGAATTATGCAGCCTGTTGCCAGTCATCACACTCCCTTTACTTACAATACAACCGAGTATCCCATTAGCCCTGTTCTCATTGCTCAGAAAATTCAAAAACCCACTTTTTAGCAGTGTGTATGGTGCCATATCAATTGATTAAAAAAAAACAGAAGTGACATAGGGTGGCTCTAATTTTACCACAGAGTTTCCTAGAGCTACCCATGTCACTTCTGTTTTTTTTTAGCAGTGTTGTAGCACTGTGATTGGCATTATGCCCTCCATAGCTACACCCACATTTCTTTCCCCAGTTGCCAAGAAACTCTACATTGAGCTGAGGGTAGGGAGATCAGAACATAGCTGGCTGAAAGCAGCATACTCTGAATTTTAACAACAATTTTTGAAATTGACTTTTTAAATGTCTGAAAAGGAGACAGATTTTTTGAGCAACTACAACATGCTTGTACATCCAGATGAGGACAGTTTCATAAAAGAGTGAATAATCCAAGATCCCATCTGGACCCAAACGTGTCCAAGTTCCTATTTATAGTATACAGAATATTATGTTATATATTATACATACTATACCAAAACCTAATCAAGCCTATGCTTACAAAAGTACATTCCCCCTAAATCAACAAACTACGCTTCTGTAACTGCCCCAGCAAGCCATGATGCATGGTATTTTCAAGGAGGAAAAATTCACATGTATAGCTCAAGGAAACTACTCCAGCAATCACATGTCCTGGATATATGCTGGAAAAGTATTATAGTCTCTGTGAAGTAACATGAACTGTTAATGTCAAGTAACAAAAATTGACAGTAAGTCTACACCCAGATTTTCATCTATAAAGCAAAAATATGGATGGGACGGAAGAACTTCACATGAAGGGTAGGGAAGCATAAACCTGTGACATGGTCCCAATTTCTTAACCATGACTGAGAGACCTGGATTTCTCATTTATAATAGATCAAAACCAAAAATTACTATGGATATAACCTAGTGAGAGCATCCTTTAAACTGTGTTTCTATGACCATGAGGTCAACATTTATGCAGAGTTGATTTCAATGAGCTTAGACTGTAGTAAAAGTGAGTTATAAAAACAGTATTTTTTTAAAAAAATCTTTCTAATTTGAGGAGAGAAGAACATCCTGATGGCTTGGGTACTCTTCATTCCCATACTTGGAGGCAGGACATTAGGTCATTCTTTCTGCCCCTGAGGAGAGAAATACCTTCCTTCTTCAGTTCTTTTCCTGCCTCCTCTGCAAGTACAAGCTTTCAGAGAAGCTCCAAGTGCATTCTGTTTTTTCTTCTATGGAAGGGGTCTGATGAGTTTTTCTTCTATCAGCAGGGGCTGGTGGGAATTGTAGTCCATGAACATCTGGAGAGCCGCAGGTTGCAGACCCCTATTCTATGGCATTGCTAGGTCTACTTTCTCTCCCCTGGTGCCCTTTATTATATTTTTCTGCTGTCTCTGTATTATTTTAAAATTAGCTTTGCATGTGTTCTTCCTGCTCATCTTCCACATGAACGACCCAAACATAGCCACAGCAACAGCGGAGTTAAAGGCTGCCTTAACTCTGGAAGAAGACTTGGGGGCCATTATGCTTGGCAACAGAGGGCTGCTGAAACAAAGATGGAGGAAGAAGCCAGGGGATAGGAGTGATGCTACAGAGAAACAGGCAGACACCGTGGCCTGGGCTCCAGCCTTGAGGAAGACTCCTTCTGTTTCTGACAGAAGGGGACATTGTGGACCCTCCCATGTCTAAGTGATTCTGGCTGCTTATGTGGGATTTTGAGCCCTTTAATCCCATAAGCTTTATCCTGACCACTATATTATTGTACAGTTTTTGTTAAAAAAATTTTCCTGCAATGGATGGTGACACTCAGCCTTGCCTCTTAGTTCATCTTTTCTCAGGTAAAGTTCTATTGGCTGCAGTGAACAATGGCATACTTGAAAGCTCTGGAAGGAGCTTAACTGAAGGGGTAAATGGAAACTTCCCAAAATGGGCTATCAGTGAGAAGCACTGAACTGGTTACAAGTGTCAGCACCATCTCAGGTGCTAGCAAGAGTTCATATGGGATTCCATTAATAATAACTACTCAAGGGAATTAATTGTTACAAAATAGGGCTAAGAACCACAGACTCTTATGCATTTCATGAAGCTGATCTTCAAAGCAATTAGTAGTCCTTGTGATTATAAAAACAAACTTGGAAAAGCAATAGCATATTCAACCATAACAGTTCTGAATTATGCAATTTTATGCAGAAATTTATATACTTGCAATTTGGAGTAAGCACCAAATTAGTTATCACCTCCATCACAACATGAGAACTGTCCTCACTTCTCAGTTAAGACTTTCAGGTGCTTAAGATGCCATCCTTGAGTCCTCTGCAATTCAGAGAGAACCCAGGAGAGGGGATCCATGTGCTGCTCAGTATCTTTGCCAGAGGATCAAATCGCTTTAATACAGGTAAATGAATTTGAAGCAATAGGAAACCCTCAAGAGTACAGCAACGATTTTCAACACTGTCCCTTGGAATTAACCATCTACTGAGTATACAAGCAAAATACCAGACAACCTAGGCTGTTTGTGTATTTTTCATATGCTCAGGAACAGGAGTAAATTCTTGTTACCTTGCAGAACTCAATGTATCAGATAGTGGGATAGGAAGTCTTGGCCAGGCTGCAGGTGGCTGCTGTGTGTTCATTTCTGCTTTTGAAAGCAGCAGAAGCTCTGCTGCCACTTTTAAGATTTTAGGATATGGGGTGTCTCTATGATCTAGCTTTTGATTTCCTGCACTGAGCCAGAGGCTGGACTAGATGAATAAGAAGGATATTTTAAACCAGTGATTCCCAAACTTTTTTGAACTACCGCTGTCCCCTTGGCTCCCAGGCCACATCCCTAGTGCCCCCCTTCCCAATATCTCTATCTTGGTATTAAGTCTTCTGTAAATTCAAAACAACTTCTTAAACAGTAAATACATGTACATATTTCTCAAATAAAACATGACCTGGTAAAAGTAAACCAATTTATTGAGCTGTTTTAGCAATACGAAAGGGTATATTGGCATCTCACTTGTTATGTCTTCACAGTTCTAATGGGATGGATGTGTTTGGTGCAGGTATATAAGCTTCTCAACATCAGGCTGCAAGGAACTAAGAAGTCTTCTTAGATGCCCACATTCAATAATTTTCAGTCTGTTTCTCTGCTTGGCAAGAAGCTGGGTATGTGCACTGAAGCCCCGCTCTACTACCCTGTTTCCCCTAATATAAGACATCCCCGAAAAATAAGACATAGTAGAGGTTTTGCTGAAGTGCGAAATATAAGGCATCCCCCGAAAGTAAGACATAGCAAAGTTTTTGTTTGGAAGCATGCCCGACGAACAGAACACAGGAAAAATAAGACATCCCCTGAAAATAAGACATAGCGCATCTTTGGGAGCGGACCATTGGATACTCACCGGGAAGGGTCCTTCTCCTGGGGGCCGTAAGCCATCTTGGATTGGGTGGTTTCGCACCTCGGTCTCTGGGAGGCAGGAAGTTGTATTTTGATTTCCGTCTGGTCGCCGCCTCCCCTTCTGATCCAGTATTTTCAACTAAGTGAACTATAACCATTTAACTTTAACAAACAACATGTAACTTGTCAAACAGGTAAGGAAGATTATGCAACAGGAGGGAAAGAGATATTTTATCCAACTATTCAGGTCCCGTATCCATCATGTGTATACCAGGTGTGGCTGCAGGGTTGTAGAAGTTCACATCTGGATGAAATGCCTAGGGGAGGCCAAGATATGACATCCCCGTGAAGGACCCTCCCGGTGAGTATCCAATGGTCCGGTTTCTCCTGCCAGCCCATCTTGGATTAGCCTCCTAGAGCAGTGTCCTCCAAGATGGGAGGGAGCTAGGCATCGGCCCTCCAGAATGTGTCTGAAAATTCGGGCCACAATGTTAGTCTCTCGGCCGCCATCCATGAATTCAGCCTGTAGTGTTTTACGAACGTGGATGGCGTGGACCAAGTAGCTGCCCTGCAGATACTCTCTATTGAGACGTTTTTTCTAAACGCAGCGCTTGTAGCTGCACTCTCTGAGTGAATGTGCCGTGGATGCCGGATGGGACTGGAATGCTACGCCTTGTGTGCCTCAAATGATGGAGGCCTTGGAGTGTGGGAACTAATGGGAGCTCACTGACATCTGTGTACCTACATTAGGAGAGGATATGTTAATAAAGATGAAGTCTGTCTTACGCATACCCTCGGTCCTGATGATGAACTTTCAAGGCTCTTCTAGCGTCCAGGTTATGCCACGACCTCTCAGTAGGATAAGATGGTTTAGGATGAAAACTGGGAATGACGATGTCTTGTGTATTGTGGAAAGTCAAACCTGCCTTTGATTTGAAGGAAGGGTCTGTTCTTAGGATCACCCGGTCTGGGTGGAATACGCACAAGTTCGGGTTAACTGATAAGGCCCTGAGTTCAGAAACTCTCCTGGCCGATGTGATTGCCACTAGGAACAGGGTCTTCATACGTAACCATTTGAGATGTATAGTTTGTACCGGTTCAAAAGGAGATTTGGACAAGGCGGACAGAACCGTATGGAGACGCCAGGAGGGGAACCTATGCACGGTTGTAGGTTGGGTTTGTCTAACCCTAATGAACAATGAAGCGCACCAATGCCTGCGGTCGGAGATGCCGGAATGCCCTGGAAGGAGGGCCAGACTGTGGACAGTGCTGCCACCTGCCTTCTAAGAGTGGCACTCTTCAGACCCTGCTCAAACCCCTTCTGCAGGAATTCTAATACGCATGCAATGGAAGGAGCTGTGGGGTCAAATCCTTTGGGTCTGGACCAGGTGACAAAGGATTTCCATGTGGCGTTGTATATAATGTGGGTTGTGGCCGTCTCCTTTGAGGCCACTTCAAGGTGTTGGTGACTTGATTGAGTACCCCTTTTGTCTTTTTTAGGATTGCCTCTCAACCGCCACGCGGTCAAAATGGAACCATTCGGGGCGCGGGTGAAGGATTGGGCCCTGACTGAGGAGATCTCTTCTGTTTGGCAGATGAAAAGGTGGAAGGATGGCCAGTTCCTGAATTACCGAAAACCAGGGGCGTCTGGGCCAGAAGGGAGCTATCAGTATCACGTCTGCCCGGGTTGCCATGACTTTGCGAAGGAACTTCGGTATTACTGGTATCGGTGGGAAGGCATAAAGTAATCCCTGTGGCCAAGGAGCCGTCAGTGCGTCTGTACCGTAAGCGTTCCTGGTCCGGAACCGAGACATGAAGGCAGTCACCTGATTGTTCTCTGCTGTGGCGAACAAGTCTAGAACTGGATGTCCGAGTCTCCTGGTCACCATCTGGAATATTGATCTGTTCAGCATCCATTCCGCGTCCTGTATCTTTTGTCTGCTCAGCCAATCCGCACCGACGTTCAACTTGCCCTGGATATGTTCCGCTTGGATCGACAGGAGATTCCTTTCTGCCCGTGGTAGAATTTCATGGGCTTCTCTGTGGAGTTCGGACACGATCTGCCCCCCCCCCCCCGATTGTTTATGTATGCCTTGGTGGCAATGTTGTCAGTCCTTATCAGTATGTGTTGCTGAAAGACTTCCTGTTGGAAATGTTGAAGTGCTAGGAATACGGCCCGGATCTCTAAGAGGTTGATGGGCAGCTGGGATTCGTTTTGGGACCAGGTCCCTTGAACAAACTTTTCCTCCAGGGTGGCGCCCCACCCGGCCAGGCTTGCGCCTTGTGAATATTTGAGGCCTGTTTGGTGTCAGATGGTGTCTGTTTGTCCACCACAGTAGTTCTGTCTTCAGGTGATTGGGAATGGTTAGTGAGTATATGTATAATGTCCATCTGGAAGGGTCTCAGAAATTGCTGTAACGGACGCGCATGCATCCTTCCCCATTGTAAGAGGTCGAAGGTTGCGACAAAGAGACCCAAGAGGCTGGTCAGCTGGAAGAGTTGGTGGCACGACGCCAGCGCACGCTAATCAGCCGCTACAGTTCTCTGGGATCTTCAGGATTTTAGTCGCTGGGTAGATACAGGTGATTGCTGGAGGTGGGAAATCAGGGCCCCAGATGTTCCATTTTCTTGCTCGCGTCAGGGAGCTCTTCTGTAAGTTGATGACTAATCCGCGGATTCTGGAGCACCGACATGACTACTTAGGTCCTGTGGAGCTTGCCCTTTGGTCTTGGATTCCACTTGTGGATATCGCCTAGATATAGTGTAAAATGATCCCGTTGTCCGATCTGGACTTCATCAGCCAGGAGTACCTTGAAGACTCGGGGCCGTACAAACCAAATGGTAAAGCCCGTACTGGTAGTGTAGGCCCCTTGACCGGAACCGAGAAATTTTCGTGAGCCGGTGGGATCATGATGTGCAGATATGCTTCTGTGAGATCCAGTGAGGATAGGAGATTGTGTTGTCTGAGGGCTTCTGAGATGGTTCTCAGTGTTTCCATTCTGAACTTGCGTAGCCTGATGTGACTATTGACGTGACGTAGGTTCAGGATGGCTCTCCAGTCTCCGTTTTTCTTGGGGACTATGAAGAAGTGGGAGTAGACCCCCAGCTTCTTCTCGCTGTCCGGTACCGGTTCTATGGCTCTGATGCTTATGAGGTGATGAATGGCTTCTATGGTTTTGCGGGCCTTCACCTGTTGCTTTGAGAGAGGGGATACAAGGAATCTGTTTTTGGGGAAGTGGTCGAATTCGATAGAGTATCCCTGGGAGACTACTTCCTGAGTCCATTCGTCTACGTGATCGCCTGACCACTTGTGTTGAAAGTGGTACAGGCGGCCCCCGATGGGAAGAGTGGCATAGTCAGGTTCTGGGGGGGCTTGTCTGCCGTCGGGAACTTTCCTCCTCTGTGGTATGGTCGAAAGGAAGGTTTTCCCCGAAAGGACTGGTTGTTCTGCCATGGGATGCTTGTCTCCCCACAGCGGTCTTCTGTTATCCTTTGTTGAATCTGGGAGTGTAACAATGCTAGTGTACGTAAAGGAGGTTCTGGGAGAACGCTAGTGAAGAAGCCTTGACTGTTTTGGGGAAGGCATTTCTTGTCCTTACCCTCTATTAAGATTTTGTCTATAGGTCTTTTCCAAAACAGCATCTTTCCATGGAAGTCAAATCCAGATACCACTCTAATCTTTGGAGGGTCTGACGACTCATGGTCTGAGCTTGTATGCTATGCCTGGCCAATGCACTCATCGCTAAGCTGTAGCTTTGGATGAGAAGGACATGGAGTCAGCAGGAGGCTGCTGCGAACGCATTGGCCTCTTTAATAATGGTTCTAACCTTCCTTGATGCCAATTTGTTCGGTAGTAGCATGTCGATGAGCCGCTTGATCCAGACGCATGGAGGTCGGCCATGATGGACGGCGGGATCAGAAGCCTTGATGGAGTTGGCCAGCCACCATAAAGGCCGTATACAAGCGCTCTTCTGATCTTTTATCCAAGGGAATCTCGTGGTGACCCCTCTCCTCCTTGGATACCGCCTCCATATTGTGGTTTACCATGGTGGAGTCAATTCAGTGGGGCCGTAAGATGTCAAGAAGTATTCTTGGCAACACGAAAGTTTCTTTTGCCACAGCTGGGATTCCTTTGCTGGCTGGGGACTAGTCCAGTCCGCGGCGCATTCTGGATTCAACATCTCAGGTACTGAAAACAAGAAGAACGCTCCTGTTCTGTCCGAAGTAGTCCTTGTTTCCCTTGGGTCGACTTTGATGGGTTGACTGGTGGATGGTTCTGTTCCAGGAGGTTCGAGCGCGTCCTCTGTATCCTGGAGTTCCAGAGCTGAGATGGCTTTGATTAACAGTGGAGGTAGGTCTTCAGCCTGGAACAGTCTGAAAGATTTATCTTGGTTGTCTGTCTTGGGTTCTTCCTCGTCCGAGAAGTGCTCTTGGAACTCCATCACTTCCTCTTCACTGAAGGATTCATCTCCTGCAAAAAGCAGGGGTTGCCTATTTTCACTTTGTCCACTGGAGGGCAGAGCTACTGGGGAAAGAGATCTGGTTCTATGAAGCCTTTGTCTTCTTAAAGGAGATCTTGAACGGCCACTAGATGGTGCTGGCGTTCTGCTTTTATTTCCCTCCATGGCTGTTTGGAGTGATTTAGTGAGGAGCTGGGCAAAGTCCAGGGGGGGAGAGGTCTTTCCACCCCCCCGGCCCCGTCTCCTGCGCGACTGGTGCAGATGCTGGAGGGGGAACCCGCCTCCCTTCGCTAGGCCGGGTTGTTGCTGCCTGGGCTTCCGCTGGGAAGCGATGTTTGGCTTCCTTTCTCTGGCTGAAGAGGGCTTCAGAAGAGCCGGGCGTTGTCCGCTGGGGCCGGCGATCCGCTTGGAATCCTCTTCTCCCTCATTAGTGCTCCCCTCATCGTAGAAGGGCCATGGAGCCGCGGAATCGGGCGGCGGGTCGCTAACACCGCCGCTGGCGTCCCTGCGCTGGGCGCCTCTTGTCACTTCTTCCCCTTGCCGCCTGATGAAGTTTGGTCTCGTCTTCGGGCTCCGTCCCTCAGAAACTGACCGGTTTTGGGGACGGGCACTGCCGCTTCAACTCACAGCCGTCTAACGGGCTGCCCGAGTGGGAAGGGGGGGGGGTTTTCTTGATGATCTGGTCCCCCCCAAGGGGTGGACCTTTTGCAAAGGACTCCCTCGAGGGGAGAAGGAGCGCAGTCAGCCATTTTAAGCGGTGGGTTTTGGGGCCAAAAATTGTAGTGCGTAAGCCCCCCCACTCTTACTAATCTAACTAAGCTAAACTTAATATGGGATGGGGGGGAAGGAAGGGGAATACACACAAAAGGGGAAGACAACTAAGAAGACCAGACAAGAAGGCTATACACAGCACTTGCAAAAACTCTCTGAGGAGCTCTTCAAGGTCCTTGCACTCCCGTTCTGAGGCAGGAAAATACTGGATCAGAAGGGGGTGCTACCTACCAGACAGGAAATCAAAAATACAACTTCCTGCCTCCCAGAGACCGAGGTGCGAAACCACCCAATCCAAGATGGCTTACGCCTCCAGGGGAACAAAAATTAATATAAGACACTGTCTTATATTCGGGGAAACACGGTAAATATGATGTTGGGGAGGCAATAACTTACATCATGACTTTGTCCCACAGTGCAGGGTGATGGTCAGGAAGATCTTTTTGTAGCCAAAATTCTTGATATGATTTTTTGAACCTTGTCTCAGCTTAACATAATTTTGGAGTGAAAGAAGTTCTCTCTCCACCATTCCTCCCTCCTCACTGCCAATATCTATGAATGGATCAATTATCCAGTCTGGTATTTTAAGCAAAAAAGATCCTGAAATCTGTCAGGCATGCCTCTATGCAGTTCATTCAGGTGTGCACAATTCACTTGAAGGTCATCATCTGGTTTGCTCTTCTCGTTCTCTAATTCAGAGAGACTCGGAAACTGGAAGAATTCATGATGAGCTATATTGTGTTTGAATAACTGTAACTGTCATCATTCTCAATGCAAAGCTGATGAAACAGTCACCAGTTAAGAGCATGTGCCTTGATTTTATTTACCACTGTGATGACTGTGTTCAATGATTGGTGAAGTCAGTCACTCAAGGTTTTGGGGGGGGGGGGCAGATGTTGCCTGCAAACACATCAGATACAGTGTTTCCCAAAAAACCGATAAAGGCACAACGACGACCTTCAATGGTGCCCCACCTGTTGCACAAGCAGGAATGTTGCTAGGAGGGATGCCTTTCTCTTTGGAAAAAATCCTTAAGAACCAAACCACTGATTTCTCTTTTGTATCTGTTTCTACTTCTCTAGCAGATAATAGCTCTTGAACCAAACTTTCATCTTTGATTAAATGAACTTAAGCAAGAAGCAAAGCTTCATTGCCTGGCAGAGTAGACTCATCTAATTGTAAGCTAAATTCTGTTCCCTAAGCATGTCTTTGATGTTTTCAGCCATTTCATCCACTTTTCTTTGAGCAGAGTTATTCCTGAGAGGAACAGTTTTGATAACTGGTTTAGGTGACTTGTGCAAAACTGTGTGCCGCACCTCTCTCATTCCTTGCAGAATAAGCTCTTCACAGATATAAATCCAAACTGATATAAATCCACACTTCAGATATTCCACACTATACTGCCTGCTTTTCTTCTTGGTTTGTTGTGCTGCTGCCATATTTTATTCTGGAACAAAAATTATACGTTTCTTGTAAAAGTCATTTGTGAAAGCCACTCGGGTTCAAGGAAGGATGGATTCAGATTTCCAGATTTTGGAAAGCATCAAATTGACCAGTCCTTTCAAATAGCTTCAGTCTCTGCACCTAGACATTCCCTTCATTGTGTTAAAAAGCCATCTGTTCTCCAAGGAACCAAAAAAGATAGCATCTTACAAAAACATCTGCTCATAGAACATGCATAGACAGCACAGAGTTACATTGTCCGTAATGAGGCAAGACACAACTGGGGAGCGGGAGGGGGTTTAAGCTGGGAAATAGTCCTGGAAGAGTCAATCCACCCTCCTGGGATCAGGGTTCTGATCCAGTGCAGAACCTTTACTGCAGATGTCCTGCCATTCCAAATACTTGCACCCTTCACCCGTTCAACTCAGTACCTGCTGCAGCCTTGTACAAATAGTAAATTCAAGTTTAGGCTGAACCACTTTGTGGGGCCTTGTGTAATCATAAATGCTCCCTCCTTTACTCCCCTCTCCTCTAAAAAACAAAACCCGGAACACAGGGGAAAACCCTGAAAAACTAGCTTGTTACAGTCCTGCATTCTTAAGTTCAAGCATGCGTTTTTACCCATGTGAGAACTAGAATGGTGTTCATTAGCACTGCAGTACGTGTCTAAATGAGCCTACTCATGAGTAACTCCCACCACAATCAACTTTACTCCCTGGGGTCTTTCTTTATTCTTTATTCTTTATTAACCTTTAATAGGCATAAATAGATCAAGATTTACACAGACACATTCTTCAGTCTCAAGTATAGTTCAGCAGCAAGAAAACAGATCACATAACCTGACGGTTGACCCTAAGTGGGCTCAAATCACTTCAGATTCCTTTTAAAAGAAGCTGTTGTGAGCAAACAACAACAAAATAATTCCCTACACATCAATGCAAAATAATCCAATATAAAATTGCAATAAAAATAGATCTGATTAGCAAGTTAAAAGCAATGATACAGCAATAGGCATCCCACTATGCAGATTAGATTAGATTGGAGACGTACACCATCTTTTATAGGAAGTTCGACGCTTATTTTATGTATCGCATTTTATATTTAAAATTTGATTCTGTGCTAAATAATAAAAAAACCAATTTGGTTTTAGTACTGGTATAATATATATATATTTTAAAAAAAATACAGTTAAAAGTAATAAAATGGGAATAAATTAGCACTTTAAAATGGTTGTCAGGTATAGAGCTACCATAATGGTTGTATGAGCATTGTAGTAATCTCCAAGAAGAAACGCATGGCGTCATAGGTTAGAAATTTTCCCTACCACTAGTAAAGGGTGAATTAATCTGAGATCGCCAAGATTCATTGCATTTCTTCATTTGACACCTAGGAGGACATGGGTAAGAGAGTCAATGGAGCCACAAACGACAGCAAGTCTCTTTGTTGGTTTTGGAATTTGCGATAATTCCTCCGGCTGGTAGAGGCTGAAGGAAGACTGTTGAATCTACAACATAAATGTCTCACTTGTAAGTAAACCGGGTAAAGTAGCTGCTAGGGTAATTGGCTAAAGCTCCATACTCTTGGGAAGGATGCCCAAAGCCCAGGAGAGCCCAGACTGGAATTTTGACGAATAGAAAGTTCATGCTCATGGTCTTTCAGTCTGTCTCTTGATTTGGCAGAAGATAAAGTTCTCATTGGTTGTTTTGAAGGACAGTTAGATCTATTCCAATGCTCCTAATTTTGTTGGTACTGTCTTTGGACCATTTGAGACGTGAATTATTCTTAAGTAGGTGTACGGTAAATGCTCATCCCTGATCTAAAGTGGATCTTGAGCCAGAATTTTATTGTGAAAATCCAAGCTAGGGTTTCGACTGTGGATAGTCCACATTCAAGACACAGAGTAGTGAAGGTGATACTATTGGGGTCTTTAAGATTACAGCCCTAGCTTGGTATTCTGTGGCAGAGACAGCTGATCCCAACTTTGCTTACTGTACAATCTGCTCCAAAGAACTTTTTCTTCAGTATTGCAAAACCACCTATTTTGAGACACAGTGGGACCTTCCGCACTTACTGTGTTGTACCGGTTTCTACTCAGGTTCAACTCAGTGTATCCGCACTACAACCGAGCTCGACGTTGTCTTGTCTCTGTTCCCCGGCTGAACTCACACATCCCTGTCGCGAGTTATGAACTCATGCGACTTCGCTGGTGGAACAAGGTCGATATCGCCGCTTCCCGAACGCGGACGATCGAAGCGACACCGTGATCCATTCAACCAATCAGGAGCAGCCGTTCACATCGCAGAATGGGAGAGTCGTGGACGGGCAGAGAGCGCTGCTTTTTATACAGTTTCCCTCTCGGGCTACGATATCGAGATCGCTTCAAAGTGACGAGGGAGAAATCACTGACTGGAAAAATTTTACGCCAGAAGCTTCAGGAATTGACTGGCGCTGGAAGTAGTTCAGCGGTGTCAATGCTACGTGAGCCATGGTAATGCATCGAAACTGTAAAAAACAAAGAACGTTCCCATTTCCCGCCGTAACACAAGCGCCAATCACGATCGAGGAGCGAAACAGGTACCCACCCACTTAGCTCGGTTCCAGGGGGCCAAGGAAGTTGCTGTGCGGACAGCCAGGAATCGCCCCCCGTTGAAGGGAACCGAGTCGACCTTCACTCCCTTTTGTAGTGCGGAAACACCCAGTGAGGGGGAAAGGCAGCCGATGCGCAACAGGTTTCCCTACAAAGCTGCGGTGCGTTTCTGTGCCTTCTCTTTGGGCTCCTGGGAAACGCTCTTCCCACCCTGACTCAAGCCGTCTTGCAAACTCTTTTCCCTGTGCAGTTTGTATAGTCCACACAAAAGACATAATGGTCCCTGAGCACACAATTTTGCACGTGTCAAGCTCATGTTCTTACAAGGCACAAAAGCCAACATATTTTTTGTTGTTGCTCTGCCTGCTCCATGCACGACAGTAAGGGGGATGAGAATGCTCCCAAGCTCTGCTCTTCTCTCTCTTTACACTTCCTGGCACGGCCCACAGCAACTGGACCTCTGCCCTCCGCCGGTGCGATCTCAAACCTGTACCCCACCTCTTTTGGCTCTGCAAAAAACCTCACATACATCCCTAGCCAGCCCCAAATTTACTCAGTCCCACACCAACCCCATCCTCACTGGTTGCTCTCTGTGCCTCAGAATGTTGGAGTTGGCCATAGGGCATGGCATGCCACTGAGTCTGGTGCACTACACACCTGCTTACCCACCAGGCTGCAGAGTAATGCTGCTGCTCCTAGTAGCGGAAGCTGCATACTGGCTTCCTGCTTGTCTGCCCAACACAAAGGCCATTTTGACTGCTTTCCTGGCCTGTGGGTGGGGGGAGGGGCCAGGTGGCCAAATGCTTCCACCTCTGCAACCACACTGCACAAAATGTCATGGTGCTGCAGAACACACACGCAAACCTTGTAATTGCTTGCTAGGAATCCCTGTTCTGCCTACCTATTGCCCAAAATATCTTTGCTGCCCCTCAACTGCCTCAAAATTTTTCACTGCCACCCTTAATGTCTCCAGCGCCCCCACGGAGGCAGTACTGCCTATTTTGGGAATCCCAGTTTTAAACTGCATAATGTATTGTTATGTTTTAGGTTAAAATTATGTTTTGATCTAGTTTTAACGTATGATGAATAAACGTGTGAAGAAATATACACTATCAGTGGTGGCGAACCTTTGGCACTCCAGATGTCATGGACTACAATTCCCATCAGCCCCTGCCAGCACGGCCAATTGGCTATGCTGGCAGGGGCTGATGGGAATTGTAGTCCATGACATCTGGAGTGCCAAAGGTTCGCCACCACGGCACTAGATAATAGGATCTCTTATTATCATGTTTCAGAATACAATATAAGAGCAATCTAATCTTATGCAAATATCGAAAGATGCATGCTCCTGAATGTTCTTTTCTGGTCACTGAAGGAGAGAATCCTTGAAATATCAGCTTTTTCAAAAATGGTGTTGAAAGTTTAATGAGAAATATTTCCAGCATGATTCTGTATTGAAGCAAATTGCCCACCTCCTGAATTAGCTAAAATTATCTCCCTACCGCCCACCCACATCAGAAACCAGTCCTTTAGTCCCCAGCAATTAGGCTGTCAAACCTCAAAACAAAAACAAAATCTTAGATTTCATTTGTCAAAAGTAGCTAATTGTAAGGAATTCCAAAGAGCAGAAATAAAAAGGCTTTTGATTATAAGTCCGTTTATTCAGACATCCTGGAAAGCACACACACACGACATGGCAGGAATGAGCAACCCCGCTCAAACAACAGGTTATAACGCTGACTAACCCATCCCCCCTGCCCCGTTCTCATGAGAACGGAATTCTACTATGCAAAAGCGAGATAAGCATTCTCACAAGGTTGGTGCAGGTTTTGGCCGGACGCCCAGCCAAAAGAATCTCCGTCAAGGCCAGGTTAGGCTGTAAGGGAAACAAGAACGACTGAGATCCTTACACTCTGCCTCTCCTAAAAGAAATCTCCTCTTTTCCCTCCCGGTTTGTCCGGAAAAGCTTGGTGAAATGCAGCAATTAAAGAGGGGGCATCGATATTCTCCTTATACACCCATTGATTATGGCCAGAAGAATAGCCAACCCATGACACCAGATATTGTAAACGCTTTCATGAAGAAGCGAGAGTCCAGGATAGCATCTATTTCATAATGCTTATGTCCATCAATTATAACTGGCGGGTAGTGTCTCCGAGGGTCGTGCTGCCAGGCATCTGAAGCGGAGCCTCCTTGAGCAAGCTAGAATGAAAGACGGGATGAATGTTACTTAGTGAATTAGGCAGATCTAAGCGAAAGCAGTAACATCATTGATCACTTTTGTAATCTAGAAAGGGACCCACAAATTTCTTGCCAAGTTTTGAGTATTTATGCAACGCCTGGAAGGTTTTAGTGGATAATAAACCCAAGCCCCAACATCGTAAGGGGAACTCTGAGCGGTGTTTATCTGCCTGAAACTTTTGGGCTTCTTGAGCCTGTTTTAAGGTAGACTGAACTGATTTCCAGCCTTCAGCTAGTGACAAAATCCATTGATTGAATTCTGGTGGCTGCAATACCTCCGCTTGGCAGCTGGGGCAACGGGAAGGATCGGCCAGAGACTATTTCGAATGGGGTTTTCAAGTGCATTACTGCTATGAATTGCATTACTGTAAAGCATACTCTGGCGAAGGGAAGCAATTCACACCAGTTGTCTTGATGGTAGTTTGTATAACAAGCGTGAAATATTGCTCTAGTGTTCTGGTTCGTCCGCTCACTTTGCCCGTCACTTTGAACGTGGTAGGGCGGCGACTGCTGGTGTGGTTCCCAACAACTCCAGGAATGCCTTCCAAAATCGAAATGAATTGAGGGAATAACGATCCGATACCACCTCTCTCAGGAGAGGAATGTAGGCGGTAGATGTGTTGAATGAACAACCGGCTAGTTTGGGAGCTGAAGGTATGGTGGTGCAAGGAATGAAATCGCTCTGTTTGGAAAGAGATCCACCACCACCCACAAAACAGTAAGTTCCCATGACTGTCCGGCAAGTCAGTGATAAAATCCATTGAAATAACCTGCCAGGGTCGGAGGCAACGTGGGATAGGTTTCAGTAATCCATGAGGCTTTCCGGTATTGACTTGGCCTCCACACATATGGAACACCCTTTAATGTAAGACTCAACGCCCTTGCGATAGAGCCACCAAAACTGGCAGCGGGCTAGATGAAGGGTTTTCACAAACCCGAAGTGCCCAGCCTGGACGAAAGCATCATGGCATGCTTGAAGAACCTGCTTCGAGGGGAGGAGGAACGGCACTCAACACCCTTTTCCAGACACCATCCTCCAAGCGTAGCTGTGCATCTTTTTCCTCTGTTGGCAGCTCGCGTAATCCCGCCTCCTTGAGTTCCTGGAGGAAGGGGGAGACGATGGCTGGAATGGGCGTGGGGGGGGGTGACGTAGAGGATTGTGAGCGGGTGACAGCCAATCCTAGCTGAGAGGGAGAGAGAATGGTGCGTGGAATATCCCGTAGGGATGCGTCTCCCCCCTCCCAGGGAAGCTGATCGCACTCCTGTTCCTGGAAAACTCTGGATAGGTCTTGATACGCCTTTGGGATTTCTACAGCAAGGGGAGCCGACAGTACATTGAAAGCTGTAGCGATGGTTGCTTCCCCCTCCCCTACCGATGGATCTTCCCTCCCATCCATGTGATCTCCGCAGGGGGGATCTGAGAATTGAAGGATTCGTTCCTTCCAAACGAAGGTTGGTTCGTGTAAAAGTAGCCATGGCATACCTAATACAATGGAGTGCTTTGCAACTGGAGCAAGAATGAAACTAATCTTCTCCCAATGATCGTTGCGTAAACGGAGAAGTACCGGGTTGGTTTTGAACCGGCCGGACCCTCACCACCCAGTGGGCTACCGTCCATTTGGGTGAAGGGAATGGCTTTCACCAAGGGAACTCGGTCTAAACCGAAGTTCCTCGCCACTTCTGCGGTCTCATAAGGCAGTGGGAGCAACCTGAGTCCACAAGTGCAGAGGCCAAAATTACGCTGCATGTTTACTGGGGTTGGCTAAGGAAGTCAAAATAGTAATGGGCGCTGCCTTCACTCACCGGATCAGGAGAAGGATTAAGATCCACGGGTGCTGCTGAAAGACTAAGCGCCAGTTTCTTCCTCTTCACATCCCTCATCAAAAGTAGCTTTGGACGATCCTTGAGTTGGCAGGCTGGATTTGCGCGGAGGCTTGGCAGACGGAGTCGCGGGCCCCGGGAGGGGAGGCTTCTGCTTCTTCGGCAGTTGGCAGCCAGGGTGGCCAGGCCCTCCGCAGTAGAGGCACAATCCAAACGGCACGGCGTTCGACGTGGTCTCAGCCGCTACGGCCGGGCTTGGTTTTCTAAGGCCGCGCCGGCGTTGGCTGGTTTCGGGCGTGGCGGCCTCCAGCTGGGCATAGGCATAGGCAAGACGGGCAGCAACCTGTGAGCCGAAGCTCGATCCAACTCATAGCGCTTATGGATCCGAATAAGGATCACTGTCTCAATGGGTTTAATATCCATTGCTTCAAAAAAAAATACCGTGCATTTCATGCGCTCGGGCCAGTCCGTGGGGAAGTTTACTGGCAGCTGCTGCTCGAATTCACGGGCAAAATCAGCAAAGGAGCGGTTGCCCTGTTGGATGGTTTTTACTGTAACGGATAGCATCGCTTTTCAGCATTGGGATCTTGGAACCGAATGCGCACGCTTGAGGTGAAGCCCGCCACCGCGGCGGGTATCGCCCCTGCAATTCATAAAGAGTAACAAACCACTCAGCTGGCAATTACCCCATCCAACACCGGAACCCAATGTCTCGTATTTTTTTCAAGGCTCAGAACGATATAGATCATGAAATTCTTGCATATGAGCATCGAGTTGCAGGATAAAGTAAGGAAGTTTGGACGCGGTACCATCAAAGCGAGCTGGGATGGGGGTCTGTAGAACCCTCTTTCAATCAGCTCTAGGTGCGGTTAGTTGCTGCTGCTGCATGTAACCTGGTTGTTGTACTGGATAGGGTAGGGGCGCTGGAGGAGCAGGGGTTGAGGAGGTGCCCCAAGTTGAAAAGCTGGAATCGGGCGGCGAGGCCGCCTCCGGCAGGAGGGAGGGCTGCCGCGCGGGGTGAAGGTGTAGGCACCAACTGGGGCTCTAACCAACGCCCCACGCTGCCGTCAGAGAGTTTTGCTCCCGCTCAGCTAATTCCCTTTCCTTGCGTGTTCCAGGCATCTTGGTGCGGCGTGCAAAGCTGCCCTCTCTCGATCCAATTTGGCTCTTTCGCCTCGCTGAACGGCTAAAGTCAGTTCATTCTGGGTTTGGATGGCTTTGATGTTTTCGCTGGCTTCGTAAATCCAGTTTGGACTGATCCAGCACTTTGTCATGAATCGCTAGATTCTGTTGATACTGTTGGACGCAACGCTTCTCTTTCACGGTCCAACTCCATTTGGATTTCCTTTGCGTTGCTTTTCACGGTCCGTTGCAGACTTTCACGGTCCCGTTGCAGATTTTCAGCTCCTCTTTCCCACAGTCAAGGCCATTCCCAGGCAAGTTTGGCATCCGCAGCATGGCCACACCGCGACGTCCCAATTTCTTTTCGAGGGCATGGGTAACGGTTCGGGATTGGGATCCAGTTCCTCCTCTGATGGTTTTTCCTCCACGCTTCCAACTGCTCCACCGGATTTTCACCCATTCGCCGTTTCCGCTTCCCCGGTTTGGTACTGCCGAGGTGGTGTGGAACCCTCTTCCGATCATCGATCCAACCTCGTCATCACCCCTGCTTCCGCTGTAACTTTGGGACGAAGCTCCGGGTGCTATGCCACTGCTGATCTTTGGGAATATCCTCGGGCATTTGTCCAGGAACCTTTCAATGGATTCTTGGGTGTCAGCATGAATGGTAGACAATCCAAACTCCTCAGGGACTGGCTGCATCTGGGGTTTTGTAATCCACACGCTGCTGGGTGGAAATGAACCGGGTCAACAGGCCGATCCATAGATAAGCGCCCCAAAATTCTCATGCATCTCCACACGATCTGAACCATGTCGATCGTCCTAAGGGAAGAGAGGCAGACTCGAACTGGACCGAGGTCGGAGAGAGTCACCAGCTAAACCGGATCATCCCCGGATCCTCGAGTCTGGAAGGAAGGAAGGCTCAAAACCCTCTATGGGGGCTATCGTGCCTTCCACATGGTCAAGAGTACTCAATCTCTGCATGTTAGAACACCAGAGATCCAAACACAGTCAAGAGAGAAAAATTGAGTTAGATTCCTGCCATAATGTAAGGAATTCCAAAGAGCAGAAATAAAAAGGCTTTTGATTATAAGTCCGTTTATTCAGACATCCTGGAAAGCACACACACACGACATGGCAGGGATGGGCAACCCCGCCAAAACAACAGGCTATAACGCAGAGTAGCCGATCCCCCCTGCCCCGTTCTCATGAGAACGGAATTCTACTATGCAAAAGCGAGATAAGCATTCTCACAAGGTTGGTGCAGGTTTTGGCCGGACGCCCAGCCAAAAGAATCTCCGTCAAGGCCAGGTTAGGCTGTAAGGGAAACAAGAACGACTGAGATCCTTACACTAATGATATTAAACTTTTTGGGTTAAATCAGAATGGCTGCTCATTTGACAAAATATTTCTTCTGCGTGTGCATAAACATGATCAGATCCAGACTTCAATTAACAGCTGGTATGCACTACTACGTTAGACAACTCCTTACAAAAGCAAAGATCAACACAATTTCTCACAGTGGAATGATTTCTCGAAAGCCTGCTTATTAGTAACTCTACTCCCACTCCTTAGGCAGCATCACCAACCAACCTGCATTACTCTGAAAGGAAACAGCGCTTCCACCAATGATAGCACTGGACAAGATCATACGTTGCTGACGTTAGTACATAGACTGTATCTGTGGAAGTTTCAGCAGTTAGCTTTAGTATAGCTGTTCTGCTTCTGCAAATATGATCTGCCTTTTCTGTGTGCGCAATTGGGCTTCACAAAATCCCAAACCTCTCTTTATATGAAAAAAATGTAATGCCTCAATACACAAACAGAAGCTTCAGAGTTCTGTTTAAGACAATGAAAGGGAACAGTCAGGCAGTCTAAGTTCTAAGAAGAGCAGAGCCATCGACTACTACTAACTACCAGATACTGGAAGCTACCAGGTCACATTCCAAAGAAATTTATCTCCAGATATACAACAGGAATTTATATTTGAACAATTGCTTTTGGAACCTCAAAAGACTAGTAACAATTCACTTAAATATGTTTTTTTTTTTAAAAAGCTAACCACTGAATGTGATTTAAATGTGGATTCTTTTCAGTCTGAAAACTTTCATTTGTCCAGTATAGTCAGTATCTGCACTATATGCTGTTTATCCTTTGTTTAGCTAGCAATTCTGGCTACAGTATTTGAATATAACATAGAAGACTTTCAGTTAGTTAAACCTTAATGCATGCGTTTGAGACAATAGTTACTTAAGCTTCACATATGTATTTTGCCCAATGCAGTTATTAAATATTTCCTAAGCAAGCCTCCCCAGGTCAAATAAAAATTAGCTTTCCTTAGCTTTAAATTAAAAGGCATGGGTAAAGTGCGTCTAAAACAGTGCGTTACATCCATGTGACATTGCATTAGTACCTGACATTTTCTGTATGCAGTGCATTCTCCTAGTATCCCCCCTCTTCTTGCCATCTCAAACAGCACTGGTTTTAGATTTCCATATCTCCTGCCTTACATGTTGAGAAACAGGGTCCAAAAGGCTCAAACTACACAACTCAATGGAGTTGCAAAAAATCCAGGACAGAAAAAAAATTGATACTGGTATACAGCAACATCCAGGATGGATTACAATTAACATTTTATACGCGAGGCTTCCTTTGAAGAGTAGGAACCAGTAAAAGATTCCAGAATATCAGTTGAAATTGAGTGTGCAGAACACCCAAAGGGTACTCATCAAGAAGGCTCTTTCTCAGTGAGTATCTGATGGTCATTCATTCTCTCCTGAGCAGGGGGACATCTTGGGATCTCCTAGAGCAGTGTCCCTAATTTTGGGTTTTGAAACTCTTCAATAAATTGCAGCACCCTGATACCAAATGCTGCATCAGCAGAGCTGTAAGCGCTGATGTTACAGTGCCAAATGAAAGTTGAGATGGAAAACGAGGCTGCAGCTCTGCAAATTTCTTCTATGGATGCATTTTTAGAGGAGGAGACATTTGTGGCCATGGATCTAACAGAATGAGCTTTGATGCCCCATGGTATGGGTAATTACTGGATCTTGTATGCCTCAGCAATGCAATCTCTAAAGCATTTGCTAATGGTGTCGATGGAAATCTTGGTCCTCAACTTGGGACAAGAAATGGCAATGAACAATTTTATTTATTAAATTTATTTCCCAGCTGGGCCAGGCTCAGGGGGAGTGGATACATATTTAAAAACAATGTATAAAATCAAATGTATAAAACAATGTATAAAATCAAACCATTAGCGACTCACCAGAAAACAGATGGCGAATCAACCTAAACCTATCAGAACCACCCAACTAATTTCAATCAGAACCTGGGGAAAATTTAGCAAAGGGGGCGACACCAGCAGATAGAAATGGAACAGACGCATGGCCTAAACCAAAGGTCCAGTGGAACATCTCCATCTTTACAGACCCTGTGGAACTGTTTAAGGTCCACTGCCACAGCGTACCACCAGACTGGAACCAGGGCAGAAAAAGCCCTGGCTCTGGTTGAGGCCAACAGCACATCCTTGGGACCAGGAACCATCAGCAGATTTTTATCAGCAGATCAGAGTGTTCTCCACAGGCACTATGAAGTGATGTGGTCTCACAGATACGAAGGGCCCTGACCGCCCAGGGCCTTAAAGATTAGAACCAAAACCTTGAACCTGATTCAGGTTCACTGGCAACCAGTGCAGCTCTTGCAGCCTGGTGTTGTGTGCTCTCTCACTGATACTCTGGTGAGAAGTCTCATAGCTACATTCTGGACCAGTGTCAACTTCAATGTCAGTCTGAGTAGAGCAATTTACAATAGCCTAACCCGGAGGTGACCGTCACATAGATTACTTTGGCTGATCAGGGAAGAATAAGTAGAGGGTCAACTACTTAGCCTGTTGAAGGTGGTAAAAGGTTCCGTTCTTCTATAATACAAAGTTCTCACAATAAAGGATTTGAGACACCTTCTAATATCCAGAGTGTGCCAAAAGATCTCCTCATTTGAAGGACTGGGGCAAAGAAACAAAGTTGATCCCCTGTTGCCGGTGGTATTTACAATTTATTTTGGGAATAAATGACAGGTCTGTTCTGAGGACTACCTTGTCTTTATGGAATGTACACAAAGATGGGTTAATTCATGATGCACTCAATTCAGATATGCATCTGGCAGAGGTCACTGCCACCAGCTATAAGTAGTTTAAGGAAATGTATTTAATTGGCTTGAAAGGTTGCTTTGTCAATGCACTCATTGTATTTAACCTCCATGTAGTGAATTGGTGCACCTGCAGTCTGCCTTTAAGAGTAGTCCCCTTGAGGAATCTATGGATATGGGGATATTTTTGAGGTATCTTATCATTCCAAGGAAGGAATGTCAGGGACGATAGCTGCCACTTGTCTCTTGAGAATAGCTGATCTCAGACCAGACTTGATGCCATCCTGAAGAATTGCCAAGATATTTCTGGTGCCAGGAGTGAGTAGGTCAAGTTTCTTCCTTCTGCGCCATCTCACAAAGGCTTGCCATGTAACATTGTAAATTCTGGAGGTGGACACTTGCCTAGATGCCACGATAGTGTCTGTCACCTCCAAACTGTTGCCCTGTTGTGCTAACAATCTTGTCTCAATCTCCAAGCTGTCAGCTGCCACTGCTCTGGACTGGGATGCCAAATCGGTCCCTGAAAAAGGAGATCTCTTTTGAGATGGAAGCCAAAGAGGGGTTCTGCGGCATCAGAAATAGGGTGGTGAACCATGCACATCTGGGCCAGTAAAGCGCCACCAGGATTACGTCTGCTTATTGATCTCTCATCTTCCTTAGAAGTCTGGGAATCACAGGAAGAGGAGGGAAGGAATACAACAATCCATGGGCCATTCTGTAGACAGGGCATCCATAGCTTCCACTCTTAAAGGACCCTCCAGGGGGAAAGGAACAAGTCAAACCTGGCACTAAGTCAAAACACAAGGGAGATTTTTTTCCTTAGCAATAGTTAAAAGGTTTTTCCCCTTCCACAAGTCCCAATCCACTTCCAGCCGTGTGTCTCAGTGTCAAGAAAGAGTCAACACCCCCACTGACTAAGCACCCTAAAGCCTACTTCCAAAAGCAAATTATTGCTGCTAGATCAGAGCAGGTGTGTTAGACAAAAAGACATTCACACAAGAAAACTGGCTTGAGTTCTTTCCAATTCCAAAGGTGAGAGGCCAACAATGTTAGAGTTTCTACCACCATCAAGAAAAGTGCCAAAGAATATCAGGACACCTTGCTCAGTATTAGTATTTGAACAAGAGGGTCAAATCTCAGGAAGCAAGATATAAACTGACAAAGCCAAACTGGCAATCCTTATTATGGCATTACTATTTTCAACTTGAATATTAAGCTGACAAACTAGACTTAAACTAGTGCCTCCATTTATTGTCCTGTTCTTCTGAAACAGAGGAACCCATTTTTCTCTTCTCAATGCTTTTCTTTGCCAACTGAAATAGTATAAAGGGGATAATTCTAGTACATTTTTATTGGGAGAGACCATTACCCTACCCTAGCACAGAAAATGCCCCAAGGCCAATCAGTAGTTAGTGATAATGATGAAGAAGGTTGATAATTGCCATTAGTTCTCCTTCAGTACTTCCTGGTAGAAAATAAACCTAAGTTCCATTAGGTTAGCCAATTTTTTTAAAGACATCATCTACTCTGGGTATCAATTAGAATATACTCTGTTCACCTCCATCTCTACTGAGCTATGCTATAATTTGTTTTCATCCAAAACAGAAAGTCCTCAGAGGATGAGGAAGAGGAGATACCAAAGTATCTAGAATATTACTAATTAGTCTCCACTGCCTGGTTATCTCCCAGGACCAGATATTAGATGAAGCCCTGAACCTATAGCTTAAACTACAATTCATAAGCATGCTATGCCAACTGAACACAACTGGATCTCTCAATGTTTCCCACCTCCACCCCACCCTGACTGTAGCCATGAAGAACGGGGGTTTACCAATTCGATTGCAACTGTGGTGAGAGGAGACTGAAGAGTTTTTCCTGAAGGGAAAGCCCATCTTGGTAGGGGCGGGTAGAAATTAAACCAGGAAAAGTGCATAGGGCATACTATGACTGCAAACAAATTGGCACCCCTCCTATCAATATAATGAAATGAAAAGATAACATGTGTAACATATAGTTAAGGACCAAACTATGTACGCCTGCACACAATTTAAGTGGGACCTCACTCACTTCTTTTTAAACCAAATTTATAGCCTTCTTTGAAAAGTAGAACTCAGGAATCCCTTTCCAGCTCCACAGTAGTGCCTCACGTTGGAAAAAAACCCTGATGCTCGTAAAACAACATTCCTCAAATAAATGTATAAATAGATGATCAAACACCTTTATAACCCCCAAGGTCCATATAAAGAAGGGGGAGCAGAGGTGAAAACACAACAATGTAGAGTTGAGGTCGCAAGTCATTAGCAAGGATCCTGGGCAGAGGGAAAGCATAGTACAGAAAGAATCAAATGAGTTGCTTCTAGATATATCTTGATGCACCACTGATTTCTCAGGTGGAAAATATGGCCAATACCTCATGCGTATGTAGAAAAGGTCTCTATTTGGCAATTGTACTACATATATCACCAGTGTACATAATAGTAGGTCAATTGTAAGTTGTACTAAGCAAATCTGCGTTGGATTGCAAGTCATGATTGCATATACTGAAGCTTCATTGCAAGTACCACCAAATTGCATGAATTTGTGGTTTGTACAGTTACCAAAGAAATTGGCACAGACACAAACACTATTCTCCTTCCTTTAAGTAACAATTTACAAACATTAGAATAAGCAGAAAAACAACTACAACACTGCTCTATAAAAGCATAGTAATAAGGCCAAAGAAACACTGATCTTTTTGAACTGAAAAGCATACCCCAAGAAAGCAATTGAAGTGGGCTTGTTAGTTGGTGATTACTTAGAATTCCTTCATTCTTTATCTCTATTGATTCTGAAAGTCATTAATAAAGCCTCTTTCTAAAAATTCTAGAATAGCAATTTTGCAACATTTTTGCTTCATGCTCTTTGGAAAAATGGAATAGTGGTACAGCATCATCACTGCTTCAACTCACATCTGGCAAAAATAGCTACAACAGTATAGTACTTTTTCTGGTCAGACCTACTTACTTTCTGGCCAACAGAAGTACAAAGTCCCATCTGTTTAGAATAGAGATATTAATGTCATTGTGCATACTTCCTCTTCCTTCTCTCAGCTATCCTTCCCCCACTCAGTTGACATAAGCAGAGAACAGCACTACTGCATTATTTCCTGAATATGCAAGAGAAATACCACAATACTATTAGAGTTGCTCGCCTTGCTTCAGAAAGCCAAGACAGGGAAAAGGCTAACTGGGAAGACCTACACAAATAACTGACTTGCTAACTGCACATCTGCACTATAATAGTACAAGAAAGGCAGCCTCTCCTCTGCTTCATCACACACTTTGATGACCAGCAGCATGGTTTTTGCATGCATGGCACTCATACAATACTACTAACTTTATTTCTCATTAGAAGACCAGATCATCCCTTAGGCTGTGAATATGAGACTCCCCTGGTATTTCTCCAACAGAGGGGCTTGCTATTATCAGAAAAGGACAAAGGAGCTTTGTAGCATGTGTTACAGTTGAGTAACAATTACTTTCTTCTGTCTAATTGTGATCTGTTACCCCAAACTAGGCACTAGCAATGAGCTAAAGCCAATGCAGAAGCACTGAAAAGGATTGTTCAGTTCTGAAAACAAACCTATATTTTCTTTGTATCCCAGCACAAACCAACAGAAACTTACTTGAAATTGTAAATGTGACTTCCAGTGTAATTCCAGAGCAGCAAATGTTTAATTCACAGATGCTGGAGCAACGATACTTTTTTCCTTTAATCCAATTCCTACAAGCTGACAGATATCATCAAGAGATGAAACAGTACACATAGTACACCAAGAGCTAATATGACATGCAAAGTTTTGCCTTGTATATATAGAGCTTTTATCAGGATAGTCTCACAGCAAACAAAAGGAAAATTTTAAAACAGAAGGCCATGGGCATCAAAAGCCAACCCGGTCTAGTATTAGTTCTTGACAATCACAATAACCTTTATTGGCATAAATATTAGTTCTTGAGCTTTTGCTATTCTTCTCTAAAGAAGAGGAACACATTTAACAAGTTTACCCTTCAAATCTGAAGTTATCACCAAAACAGATGATACTACAGGACTGTCTTCATACATTGAAATGTGTTATTTTAAAGAATATTATATATTTGCATATATATAACTATGAAGACAGTCCTGTAGTATCATCTGTTTTGGTATAACTTCAGGTTTGATCCACAAAAACTATTGTAAGCTATTCACTTATACAATGCAAATGCATATAGCAGCTTAGGACATAGTTCTGATTAATCTACCACTGAGAGCTGTAAATGAAAAACTGACACTCTAAGATCCATCCACAGAGTGGTGAGCTCTCTCTAGTGCCTTATTACACCTGATTTTATATCAAGGGGTACAATAAATTTTGCCTTACTAAGACGACAGATGCTCTGGACAACTACAAATAGAGACCTCATGGTGAATTTAATACCCATGCTGCCACAATGGCTGTCTTTACTAAGTCTAAGGGTTTTTTTTCATATTTTACTAAGCCCATTTTATATCACCACATTACAAGGTTCAAAATGACTCACAATAAAACCCAACAAATGCATTAAACAGACAATTCTAAATAAAAAGTTAAGTAGCAGCAGTAAAATCAATACAGAAAAGTTAGAAGGAAAAAACCATGGTTTAAGAGTCTGTACTACTGCATCTGAAGTAACTACACATTCATTTTACCACACATAAATGGTAAAGATAAGTGGGCAGCTGCAGTTCTTTGCCACATAAATACTTGGTTGAATAGACATTCACCGTTATCTCAAACACAAGTGTAAACAATGTACCCTTTGTATGCTAAAATCTGTACCCTGCAGCTATGGAATTACATACCTTGCTTGAGAGTGCAAGGCACTTTTCAGAAACTTTATCAAACTGGGATGAAACATGATCTTATAAGATGTACACCATTCCTTTTATATTGTTCAACTACTTATTAGCCTGCTTTGTTTTAATCTTATTTTCACTCCCTTAAATCACCTTGAGCCTAGTGAAATATAGTAGGGTACAACTCTTCAACAGAACCATTCCAGAATATAGAGCAACAATCCAAGTTTCAATATTTATCTTTGAATATGGAGGCTAATGGATTAAACTAACTTGACTGACCTATACATCTGTCACTTTCAAATCAGAAAATATTATCTTCCCCTGATTTTTAAAGCACAATCTGTGGAAAGAACTCCAGGAGGAAATGAAATATTCACTTATGACTGGGCTTGCATGAGTGCAAAAATGTAGATCTGCTTAAGATCAAGTATACATTGATGTGCAACTGATCTAAGTGATCTTATCCTTCCTGATGTACAACTGAGCCAGGAGGCCCACAATGCAACACTGAATGTCTCTGCAATCATCAGCACATACATGATTTCACAGTGGTGTCTATGTTAGGCTGCCCCATGTGATGATATCCCCAATTCAAGAAGTACAGAATATTTAGTAAACCTTCCATCCACTTTTACAGCATCTAAGTGGTGTTGGCAAAATATGCAAATACCTCCCCTTAACACCATCCCTAATTCCAGACTACGAGGGAGATGCAGGTTCGATCAGGCATACCTCCATACTCTGTATCAATTCCTTGTTAAATAGTCTGTGAGATTAAGAGATGAAAACTGCATGTTATTCTCAGCACTGTACATGCCCTTCCATTACGTAAATGTATACCTCTGTCATTCATTTTAAGTGTTAAAGGGATACAACAATGTATGTGTTATTTCAATGCATTTTTCATGTATTGAATTGGTGCCCATCAGGCTCTGAAAGCAATTCTCACCAGGCCCCCCCCCCCCCCCCCAAAAAAAAAAAAACCACCCTTGATGCAAAAGGCCTTCAGATAGTCAGCCAGCAGACCACAAGTACTATCTGGCTCACTGAATTATTCTGAATGACTCCTGAGAGACTTTCCAAGGTAATATCTCTTCTCTCCTTCATGATGGAGCTTAGCATGATGGAGCTTGGAACTTTTACCCAAACATGGGCATTGACGGTGCCAGAGAAGAACAAGGACACAGTGATTAAAGGAAGAAAATAGGGAGTGAACAGTGGTTACTCAAGCAAGAGCAGCGAAGTACACAGGGGCCATTCCTTGTGTTCCAAGATCATGTTATGCTTGAGGTGGGGAAAACACATTTTCTTCACCCCAAATATGATAGATTCCTGAAAAAAAAGGTAATCTGCATCTACAGCATGTCTAAGATTTGTTCCTTGTTTTTGTATTGCAAGTCCTTCATCATTGCCCTTTTATATCCCATCTTCAGTCTCGGATTGTTCAGAGTAGATGGCCTTCTACAACAAAACAGTTTTACAAGGAAAAGCCATCCTTTTACACAATGCCTTCAGGTCAATGGCGTAAGCTGAATTGATATATGAAAGCTGTCTGCATACATATACATTTTTGCTTCTTTTGCTTCTCTTGTGGTATTTTCACTGTTATTTGCTTACATAAGCATCCATACAAACTGCCTCATGTTCAGTCTTTCAAAAAACGCTTTCTAACCCACAGGAAGGAAACTGACCAGTGTGCATGTGGAGGAGGGAGGTAGAGAAAAAATGGTCTTCAGTGGAATCAAACTATATAGTTAGACTGTGTTGTCTTGGAAGAGCTGGATCATGCAACACAGTATACGTTCATATGCCTGCATGTATTTGTTTTTTTGATTACATTTGGACAGCTATAATAAAATGTTGATGTCACAAGGTAGCCATTTGTTCTAAAACTCTGTAATTTTCTAGCTGGGTAGAAAGAGAGAGAAGAAAGAGTTTGGATTTACACCCTGCTTTTCTTAGCTGTAAAGAGTCTCAAAGTGACTTACAAATTCCTTCCCTTTCTTTCCCAACAACAGACACCTTGTGAGGTAGGTGGTTCCGAAGAACTGTGACTAGCCCAAGGTCACCCAGCAGGAATGTAGAAGTGGGAAAACGAATCTGATTCACTAGATAAGAGTCTGCCGCTCATGTGGAGGAATAGAGAATCAAACCTGGTTCTCCAGATTGGAGTTATCATGATTCTCTGAAAACCTTAGATCTCAGCTGCCCTCCAGTTCTGAAAATGAGGGCTCAGGCCCATATTCTAAATTCAGGGATACAGGCAGAGTTTTGTCTTGCCTCAGAATTATCCATCAAATGACAGCTCTGTGGAGAGAGGCAGTGATAAGATTTAATTCTGATAAAAGTTTGACATTATTCATTGATTACTCGTTGCTGTTTTATTTAACAAGACAATAGTCAGAATGGCTAGCCTCCAAATCAGAATGGCTAGCTTTCAAATAATCATTCTTCAGTAATTACGAAATTTTTGTAAAATCTATCTTATAACATAGGTTTTCCTCATTCTGAAGACATCTAAGCTTTAATACAAGATTGATGAAAAGTAACATGAAATAAGATCTATACACCAATCTATTTCCAAATCAAGATAGTCCACCAATTTCTACTGCATCTTTAGAGGCCGTTCAAGAACTTGAAATCAGTGCAATACTTCTGCTTAAAATATTATATTATTGCTAAAAGTCAATTCACTTCAAAGTTTGAACAGCCAAGTGTATAATGAAAGCAACACAGAACATTTAAGCAACGCAGTACATCAATAGCTTGGTAACATTCCTAAGCAAAACATTTTATTGGATAGAAAAAAACTGGAAATTGTGGCTGTTAATTATCAATAAATGCTTTAAAAATACTGTTAACTACAGTTACTGCTTTATTTTACACAACTGCTTGGCAAATGTTAAGTTACTAAAAATGTTGTCTACCAGGGTTTTTTTTTTACATAAACTCTTATTTAGTACTGTCACTTATAATGGGTAATATCTTTCCAATTTACTTAACTGCAAGCTACTGAACATCCCACAATTGTGCCTCAGTACCATGGGAGATGATGTAATCTACCTGCATGACTAGCACGCACAGCTACAAACCACATTAATATCTCTAACATATTAAGGCTGTAATTTGTTTTATTGAATGCTACCAAGCCATGATGAGATGGTCTTGGACACAATTCTTTATTACATATACAACATAGCACAGGACCTTCCCAGAGAAAGAACAGCATCTATCTCTAATTGTGGCAGCAAAGGAAAAGAACTTATAGGTGAATTACCCAGAAAATATTCAGACTTGCAGAAGTGAACTGTAATACACCAAAAATTATCTTGGCATTATTTTCTTTATATTTATTGCAAAACTACATATAATTCAAACACATTCTATAGAAATCTGACTTTTAACCATCATGCTGGGAACAAAACCATACTTTTATTATGTTACCAAATATTTACTGTAATATTATTTCTAGATATATGCACTTAAGTAGAAATTCACTTAGATGGCTATTTAGATTATTAATACCTCATTTCCATATTCTGCCCCAGAACTACACTATGCTATAGTAATGGCACCTCTGACTACTATTATCAAGCCTCTTACACGACCAAAGGAAATGGAGCTATTCTGGTTAGAGGGATATAAGTAGTGCCAAACCTGTAAGTGTTAAGTTACTTGTATATTCCAGTGAGTTAATTCTCTTTCATACACGGAGGTTTGTTTTAACAAGGGGTATTCTCTCCTATAAGAAATTCTGTTATCAGGCCTGTGTAGTCTCAGTGCAACCTTCCATAATCAAGGTTGTTCTGCAGAGTAATTCTATACAACCAACATTATAATAAGCTTTCTGCTAGAAATAAATGAAATTCAACTATATGTCACAATGAGGTCCACAACCTTGGACCTTAAAAGGTATAATCTTTTTTTAAAAAAGGATTTGCAACAGACCATAATAATCAAGTTCCTCTTTAACTTCCACTTAGTTCTGATATAATAGATGTTCTCGATTCAGGTAAAAGTCACTTTGGAAAAAAATGTCAGGATCGTCTTTACTTTTCATGGATTTGCCCTTGCCCAATGTATTACCCAAGTAAGCACCACCACAATATAATTAAGAGATCAAGGAAGTGCCTGGTAAACTTTCAAATGTAAATGTAAAGTTTCTGTCTGGGTCAAATTGGGAGAATCCAAATAATTGATATAACAAGGGGTTTTTTTGGGGGGGAGGGAAAACTGTAAAACAGAACATGGCATTCTGGAATATAATAAAATCTCTGGATCAATAATCATTTTTAGAGTATCCCAGAAACACTGCTCACATGAACATGACCCCAAAAGCTTTAAAATCTCTGGATCAATAATCATCTTTAGAGTACCCCAGAAATACTGCTCACATGAACACAATCATAACAGGAAATTAGTGTAAAAGGACACATTAACACAGGTATTCACAATAAAAACATGAGCAAAAGCACTGCTACATGATAGTTAGTAACTTAAAAGTAATTATATAAATTGATATGGCCATATGTCACCAAGTAATCCAGACAGATTATCAAATTTGAATTGATAACCTATGCATCATGGTAAGGAATACATTTTTACACATCTCAGGACCATTGCGTAAGGATTAAAATGCAAACAATGTCAACCAGGGGGTGGGAGCATTATGAATCAAGTTCCCAGTTCTCAAGATTATACAGGGGTAGAAAAATCAACTGGTTTTCATATACACACTATCCAGCTAGAAAATCAACCTCAGTAGGGATTAGCAGGCCACTACAGCCCTTTACTTGTGGCTACTGTTACCCACTCCCACAGCCCGCTATTTATAACCAGCATTCATTTTAGTCTTACCTGTCATTCTCTCTTTCCACATTCCCCCATCTCAGTATTTTCCAAGCTATATAAATCCTCTGAAAATAACCCTGGGAGTACAGCTCTCCAAGTAGACTTCTACAAGCTTACTTTATTTGCATAAATTATTCTCTGCACTATTTACCCCCACTTTTGGGATGCACGGAATCCATAGCCCAGATCACTTCTTATTAAAGAATTCATTAGATGTGATCGACACTTGGGGTATATGTTTGGATTACCATGTCTAATTAAAAGTTTACCAGAGAAATGAACTTTTATTTTAAAAATGGCACATTTTTAAACACAAGTTGAAATTGTTTAAAAATGAGAAGCAAGATTTTAAATATAAATCTCAACTGTTAAAGAGTATTTATATCTGTTACAAAGAATTACAAATACTCTATACATTTAGAGAAGAACAGATGACCACTGTAGAAACATTATCACACTTAAGAGATAGAGAAGGAATATGATGGCAGTTTAAGCAGTTTAAGTACCCAAAATACCTTAAGAGAAACAGCAAGCAGGTTTTACATGCATCAGAGGAAAGATCAAATTTCAAAGAAGAGTTTAAACCATAGCTTAAAAGATTTTTGCTATCAGAAAATTCAATGAGCTTTCAGCAATGACAAAGAACTTTTAAGACATTGTACAGTGGCCTTCTCTGGAGATTTAAATAACTATAAATGAGCATCATAGAAATGGTAAAAATCTAAGGAATCATGTTTGGGGTCGATGATTTCTGAAGTTAGTTTCATGATTGAGCTAGAACAGTCTAATACTTGAGGTTACATATTTATAGGACAACCAGCAGTTTGAGAGCAGGTTTTCCCCTAATTTTTTTAAAAATAGAGATCTTAATTTTCAACTTTTAACACAAAATATAATTATGTTTTCCATATTAAAGCTGTTTCAGGAATCCCAGGTCAGAAGTGTTTAAAGACTCACAACCATAACTGTGATATGATAATTCTGCTAACTTCTGGCTCTTCTCTCAATCTAATCCTCCCCCTCCACACACACACACACCAAAGCAAAGCAAGAACAATACACTTCAAGAACTAAGAATACTATAAATCTACATTCAATCTTACAACATACTTTAATATTTAGGATATTAAGCAGCAATGCCATGCATATTTACTTGGGAGTAAGCTTCATTTGAACTCAGAGAAATTTAGGAACTTATCTGCAAGTATACACATCCAGGATAGGGCTGCAAGAGTTCCCCCAGAGTTAATACGCCATTGAAAGCCATTATAGAACGAAGAGCTAAAACAAAGGTATTCTCAAACATTACACTGCATGCATATTATAACCCCTCTCCCCCACCCCTCCCAATAACAAAAACCTAAGTTACGACTGGGAAGAAAAAAGTTGAATGTAAGTAGATTCACAACATAGAACTTCAAGTAATATGAAAAAGTATGTTCCACACTTTGCAGCCTAAAAGGAAGTCGTTTTCTAATCTTTACAAAAACGAGGTATTTAAACACATGGCTTAAACAGACAAAAGAACCGAGTAACACCAACATCGACACTTTAAAGTACAGTTATTTGCCTCTTCAGTAACCAATACGAACGAGGCCTCTGTCCCACTAAAACAACTAACTGTGAATAGTCGACCCCCGTTTTTAGCATAAGCTTCCAACAATGTCGAATACAGCCCGCGCCTTACCTGGAGGGTCCATTTCAATGTAGAATATCAACTCGGTGGAATAGGGCATCATCATCTCCCTCCAGTCAGTGTCATCACGATCCATGTCCCAAACGGTATTGTACATTGTGGCAAACCGGCAGGCGAGCGATCCCTGGGATCCCTCTTTGTCAGTTTCTCTCCTTCTCCCCCCCTTTAATAACTAGTATGGCAGAGAATTTAAAAAAAAAGGGAAAAAAGAGGGCGGCTCAGCCGCCCGTCGCACGCACAAAAATCGAGGGAAGAAACTTTCCCGATGGTTTCCTCAAGGAAAACCACTCCCCTCTCAGGAAGCGAGAGGGAGCAAAAGAAACGCGTCTATGAATCCCCTCCTTGCTTGCGAGGACAGGAATCACTCAGTCCAGGCGTCCTCCTCGCCAAATTCGCTTTTAAGAGGAAGGGAAGGGTGAAAGCAAGTATTTGTTTCAGAGGATACGAGCAAATATAGGTGTACATATAATGCGTGAGCGTGGAGGCTTTATCAAAAAAAGCATCAAAACAGATTTGGGGAAATGTAGCAATTGTTCAAAGCGATCCTTCTGGCTTCCCCCAAGGTGAGGACGCAGCCATGGAGCCTGGAGGGGGGATGCTGCTGGCCTCGTTCCTCCAACGCCTCAGGACTGAGCCGCCCCGCGCTGACTCCGCCGCCAACCCAGCGGCGACCCTGCCTCGCGCTCGGCGCTCGCTGCTCCCCACGCTGGCCCCCCGCGCGCGCTCTGGTGCTCGGCGACTCCCGACCCCGCACGGTTTCATTTTAAAGAGGCTCTGAGGGCCCCAACCGTCACCAACCGCCTCTACGCCGGGATCAGACTCCGCCCACTTGAGGGGAAACGCGAGAGGGAGGGACGGACGGAGCGGAAGCGACGCTCCGCCCCCGGTTAACCCTCCAGTGCTCGGACTAGTGGAATTTCCCTTCCCTACCAAACATGCGAATGAACAAAAGACTCGAGGGGTAACTTCAAAATTCCAGGCTAATGTAGGGCTGTCTTTTCAGAGTTTGCACCTACTGTGGGTGGTACAGTGATGGCAGCAGCGTTTTAAGATACATACCTCCAGCAAGCGATGGAGGCACCGTGCAAACATAGAAGCCCCCCCCCCCCCTCACTCTGCTCAGAGGTAGATCTGCTAGCATCAGTGTTCTCTTCGGTGTTTCCCTCCTCTTTTCCTCCCAGACGGCACACAGAAGATGATGCAAAAGATAGTATGTATCTTATGTTACTGGTATTACATAGGAGATATGTTACTTCTGGACACATACCTCTTACATGTTCATGGCAATAATCCCTGGTAATGTGTGTAGTGACTCTGGGTGACAGGGTGGTGTGGTTACGCATTTTACTCCTGAATAAATATGCTGCATGTGGAAGAGACTGGCAGAATCTGCACGATGGCATAGTAGTTTCATGCATGCAATGTTACATTGCGTGCATAACTGCGGCTGAAGTCATAATTAACCATTTACCTACTACAGGACAATGCCAGTGTTTCCAGAGGGGTTACTGAAAATTAAATGGAATTTGGAGATGTGATTTGGTAAATGGATAGCCTTGAATACTCCGGTTGCGGAGGTGAGATACATGGTCAGGATGGATAACAGCCATAACTAGAAGTTGTGTTTGCAGGAAGTCTTGTACCAGGGGATTATAAAAGGTAGTTCATCATAATCGAAGCAGGAATTGGCACATTCTCTTCTGGCTCTCTCTAATAAAAGTAAATCCCACTGCCATGTATAGAAGTTGGATTGGTGTGCAGAAAGGAAGGGATAACAACAGTAAGGAAAACTTTTGCATACTCCGGATAAATGGATTTGGAACATATACAGGCTTTAGTATTTAGGAAGTGTGTGTGTGACAAACAGTGTATCAGCTAAATTTATTTGTGTCCTTTATATGGTGGAAGCTGGGCAAAAATATCGTTCACACTTAGTTATGGATCACAGCGTTTCTTTATACGTGAGTAGAAATCCTTTTTTTTCCAGGTTAGTCCTATCAATCAATGTGATTGCTAGATCTCTGGGTTACAGTTTCTCTGACTTACCCGTATTATAGTTTTCTGTCTGTGTTTAATGAGCGGTGATTATGTGCAACCAGGTGAAAGTTTGTAGTATGCAGCCTAGTTCAGCCATATTTACTTGATAGTAGGTCCCACTTTGCTCAATGGATCTTACTCCCAAGTAAAAGGCCATTGCTGCTTTCATTATGGCACACTGTTCTGTTTGCTGTAAGAGACTCATCAATATGAACATTGTGTACATTACAAGATGGTGTGATTGTTATTGTGTTTTTACTGTGCTGCAGATAGAGATAAGTTATTTAACTAGTAATTTAAGTGCCAACGCAGATAACTGAATTAGATTTGGGATATGTGTCTGAACTTCCGAAGGTTTGTCTTGAGAGCTTTTGATTGAAATGACAGCAGATGCGAAAAGTTACGTGGCTCACTTTTTAGCATCTGTGTATAAATTTCTGGGCAGTTCTCCCCCTTTATTTTAAGAAGCTAAGTTATATGTTCACTCTTTGGCTAACAGCCAGGATGCACGCCTGCTGGATGGGCGGGGGGCGGATTAGTTAGCCCAGTTTGTGAGAGCCGCTTTGCTTGTCTTTTGTCTGAAAGCATCGAGTTTGAGGATTGGCTGAAGAGCCCCCTGCTTAAATAGCCAATAGGAAGACGAAGAAGCAGGCCGGCTGGATGGAGATTGGCTGGGAACCCCAGTTACTAAGCGGGACAAAGAAAGGAGAGAGAGGGGAGGAGGAAAGGGGAACGAAAGAGCTTGTTGTATCCAGCCTCTCTTTTCCTTCCCAGTCAGTCCTCCTCCTCCCGTTTTACCTACTGCTGCTTCGCAACCCCGAACAATAGTCACACGTGAGGAGTTACGCGAAGATCAACTGCGAGATCTGGGTCGGTTGTAGAGATCTTCAAGTCTACGCGTCCCGCATTTGATTATAGCCAAAAAAATAAATAAATCATGGGCCGTGTTCTCAAACCCTGACGAGATGGAAATGCCTGCAATTTCCTCCGATCCTCTCTTACCCCACGGCCTTTTAGTTTTGGCCCTCAGCCCAGTATCCCTAGTGCCCCTTACAGCTGCTTGAGAGATGGAGGTGACCAGGAATTTAACACTTTACTCTTAAATTCAAGGATTTCGAGTGAACTTTTTTTAAAAAAAGAATGCTGTTCTAGGGAGATACTTTTAAAGCTACCTGTAACTAAATCTGGTGTGCAACAACTTTAAGCATATAAATACTGCTCCTAGCTATTTATCATGCAGTTATCTACAGATGCATGAGGAACAGTGGTGAGAGAACAGTAAATGTGAGTTGCCCAAATAGTATGACTTGAGGTTGAATTTTTTTAATAGTGTGTGCATGTTGCGTTTAAGCAATATGCAGAAGTAAGTCCCACTGAATTCAATTAGACTTATTCTTTAGCACAGGAGTCCCCAGTCTTTTTAAGCCTGTGAGTACCTTTGGGATTCTGACACACCGTGGTGAGCACAACAGTAAAATGGCCACCACAGGAGGCGGAGATAACCTGCAAAAAGTCCATATGCAGGGGAGAAGAGTGTTAATTAAAAATACACTGGAAAAGAGGGATGGGAAAGAATAAAGAGAGAGCCCCATGCACTTTAAAAACACTTTGTGGGCAGCAAGAAAGGTGTTATCAGGCACCATGGTGCCCACAGGCACCCCATTGGGAGCTCCTGCCTTACCATGTGTTTAGAATAGCTTTCCTCTGTATGTGTTTGTTGTGTGTTACTTTAATTTGCACTCCCCTAAAATCAGTTCTCTTATGTTGGGCTTCAGTTATCCAGTGGGTTAGGTCACACCCCCAATAGTTCAGGCAGGGCTGTGCAAATTCTTGCACCCTCTCCTGGCTGACATCATAAGAAGGAGGAGGAGGAGGAGGAGGAGGAGGAGGAGTTTGGATTTATATCCCCCCTTTCTCTCCTACAGGAGACTCAAAGGAGGTTAAGAGCTCGTGTATCTGATCTGGAGGAACCGGGTTTGATTCCCAGCTCTGCCGCCTGAGCTGTGGAGGCTTATCTGGGGAATTCAGATTAGCCTGTACACTCCCACACATGCCAGCTGGGTGACCTTGGGCTAGTCACAGCTTCTTGGAGCTCTCTCAGCCCCACCTACCTCACAGGGTGTTTGTTGTGAGGGGGGAAGGGCAAGGAGATTGTAAGCCCCTTTGAGTCTCCTGCAGGAGAGAAAGGGGGGATATAAATGCAAACTCCTCCTCCTCCTCCTCTTCTTCTTCTTCTTCACAACAAACACCCTGTGAGGTAGGTGGGGCTGAGAGAGCTCCAAGAAGCTGTGACTAGCCCAAGGTCACCCAGCTGGCATGTGTGGGAGTGTACAGGCTAATCTGAATTCCCCAGGTAAGCCTCCGCAGCTCAGGCGGCAGAGCTGGGAATCACACCCGGTTCCTCCAGATTAGATACACAAGCTCTTAACCTCCTACGCCACTGCTGCTCAATAATGTATAAAGCTTCAGGAAAAGCTTCAAATTCATCTTCTTCCTTGAAGAAAAAGGACAAGGAGAAATCTGTGACTTTCCCAAAGGAGTATGCTAACTTCCCAGGGGACAAGGCTGGCAACCAGGAGCTACAAGGGGGTGGGGTGTGTGCGTTGCATCGGGCGTGTGCCTGGGGTGCACGAAAATCACACCCTTTCCACCTCGCCCCCTTCCCCCCTCGCCTGGCCTGGCCCTGCCCCACCAGCCTGGCCCGTTTTCAGCCGGCAGAAAGCTGTGTTCTGCCAGCTGGAAAAGGTAAGTGTGGGGGGCTGCGGGGGGAGGGGACAGGTTGCAGTGGGGATGGAAAACACAGAAGTGCGCCCTGGGCGCACTCCTGCCCAGCTATACTTCTGCAACCAGCAAAAGCTGGTGAGGACCAGGCATCTGCCGCTTCTGGAATCCTCAAAGGATGGGCCAGGTGGCACACTGATTCCCTCTGGTGTGACCGCGGAGCCCGCATTGTCTGGAAGTTCCACAGAGGCCTCCAGAATCTTATTTCCAGACAGTGGAGAATCATCCTCATTGCTCCCCTGAGGTTTCCCAGCCAAGGGAATGACTGGGGTGTGGGGAAGGTCACCTGGCCACCATCTTGTTTGTCTCCTCATGCAGACCTGGGTAGACTTAACATGGCTTCCGCACCTTTTTTCTCAGTTTTCCACAAGGACACGGAAGTGGCTGGGCCTAGCAAGCATAATGGGGCTTGGCATGGCAGCAAGCTGCCTTGGTGGTGGAGTTAGGAAACCCTTGGATTGACTACTGAGGGTGAAGGTCAGCAGCAAGATTGATCTCCCAGCGGCACAACAGAGAGCAGAGCAACGTGTCCCTGCACCTCTAATTATGCCCTGGCCGATAGCTCACTGTCAGATTAGGAGCCACCTCCCAATAGGAGAAGGGGACAGAGAGACTTTAAGTACAACAGAACATCTTCCTGCAGACCTTGTTATCAGGAAGGGGGGGCATACTGTAAGCAGGACAAGACTCAGCCCAACAAGGCCCCTAGCAAGTTTGTGACTGCCTGCTGCAATCTGACAACATCTGGAGCCAATCTTGCTCTGATTCGTGGTTCATCAATGTTGTGCAGCAAGGCTATAAAGTCACCCCCTTCCATTGTTTTTCCTGTGCTGACTTCTCCTCACTAAGGCCAAATCCTAAGGGAGGTAATGACTCACTTCATATACAGTGGGGCCATAGAAGAAGTGCCCAAGGAGTGGAGATTCAAGGGAGCTTATTGTACACTCTTCATGATTCCCAAGAAGTTGGGAGAGTGGAGAGCAAACTTAAACTTTCAGGGGACAAACTGTAGGGTCAAAAAGGAAATGTTCAAGATGGTGTTGCTGTGATTCATCTTGCAGGCACTGAAGCAGGGAGACTACCTCACATCCTCGGACCTGAAGGAGGCATACTTACACATCCCCTTCCACCCAGTTTTTAGACATTTCCTTTGCTTCTGTATTGGGAAGGGCCACTATAAGTACTGGCCTTACCCTCTGATCAGTTGTTGGCCAGAGGGCATTTACAAAGGTTCTAAGGCCACTTATGGCCGACTTGGGACTTTGGGGGATTCATGTGTATCCCTCTCTGGGTGACATTTTGACCAGGGCAGTGTCCAGGGATACCCAAATGTATTCTTTGTTTGTTGTTTGTTACCTCAATTTGCACTCCCCTACAGTCAGTTCCTCTATGTTTATTAACAAATGCCCCACAGAGCTAAATCTCAGTGGAATTTACTTCCTAGAAAGTATGCATAGGACAATTTGCAGTATTCGTGCAACACTTAATAGGGATCTAGCATACTTGTTGCAGATAACCCAGAGCTAGAAGTAATGTGATGCAGCATTACATTGCAAGCTGAGCTAGCAGTGCAGTTTGCCATGGTTTTTCAATTAGATGTGTGAAACTACCCTTAGCAAGTGTAATAGATGGGCCTGAGTGAAGCTCAGTTGCAGAAATAAAAGCGACATCTCTTTAACTAAGGGGACAAGTGTCTTCTGGAAATTTCCAAACAATGACAGAGGTCACAAGAGCATGAATTGAAGGACACTTTCTATTCTGGTGGTAGAATCAATCTGATGTCATACTGAGAAGCTGTTTGTGATGTTAGATGATGTTATGATATTAGAGTCATAAATTTAAAGATATATGCTGGAAGACTTATACAAGCTACATATGGGAACAGTTATGTGTATTTTAAAAGAAAAAATAAACCTTGCTTATGAAATTACACTGATTGTTCTGACTGACTTTCGGTTTTGTTAACATTCATGTTTGCTGCAAAATGAACATTCATAATGCAGCTTTCCTTATCTGATGTCTTGAAACGCTGAGCTTAATTAAGACCCAGGACTTAAAACGTAACATCAGAATCAGATATGAAAGAGACAACACTACTTCTTTAACTATATTATTCCTACAGAAACAAGCAATTAATAGTTTCTCTGTCCAGAGAGCTTCTGATGATACAGAATGTGTGTCAATTAACCAAACCCTTTGCTAAACACAGAGCTGTGGGTTTTGGTACATGATGGATGCAAATAAAAATGGTGCTGCATACTTTACAGAAGGATGGCAACAGAGAATTTAAAGTTTACCCCGACTGCTTGAATAATCTGTGTAACACATAATTAAAAGAAAACTGCTATTACAGTAACCAAACTCCTTGAAGAAGAGATAGCTGTATAAAAGCCTTTCATTCAAGTCAGGACTTTCATTCAAGTAATTCTGTGTAGATAAATTAATTTTATATCCCTATTCACTCTTTGATTAATCTGTATAAGCATATGCTTTCTTTTTCATATTTTAAATAACATTTCTTAGGAGATTGTTACAGTATGTCTCAGTTTAGCATCCATTGATTGTGTACCCTTTAATGCCAGAGCACTGGCAATCAGCAGATATATGTGCAGTTTTCATGTATCATGCTTACAGTGCCACTGTAAAATCTGTTCTGTTACGCTGTCACAGCTGTACTGTACATCACAGTAATTGGAACAAGTCCTTACTTAAACCTTCCCTTTTCACTCAACAAAGAAGACAAGTAGATGTATTTATTATATTAGTATATTCTAACTTGGGTAATTGTGTCAGGGCAGAAGCAGGGGATGCAAATTTTTCTAAGGTACTTAATTTACAATAAGAATATGACCCTGGTATTCTCTTCCACCCATACATTTCTGTATATATATGGTGTTCAGGAACCATATTGCTTTTTCTCAAAGCTGATGGGATGGGTAACCATTATTCCCTCCTAAAGGCCAGAATAACCATTTGTTACAAAAAGGTGGGGATTCAGTTACAGATTATACAGTTGAATTCCATGTACCTAAAGGATTCATCTGTGAAAGATCAATTATCTTGATTTAATCCTGTGCTACTCTTTTCACAATTGGTTAGTTGGTATGCCTTTGATGGCATTGATTTTTTCCTCAGTAAATAAGCTTTGCTATAAGCATAATGCATTCAATTTAATAGACAGAATAAATATATAACTAGTAGAATTTCATAGATGGAAAGCTGAGAATGGTTTGAGACATCATCATTTTAACTTTTAACTCCCTCCGCTGATGCTGTTCTCCCTGTGCTAGCTGCAGACCTCTGCAGACCCCAGACTACTGTAACTGCTGATTTTTAACTTTATTATTAAAATTAACATTTTATTTGCATTTAAAAGCTTTAATAAATATGAAATCGCTGTTGCTTCTTATGGAAGAAGAGACTGTTTTTGTACCAAGCCATTGGTGACCCTATACTGTGAACATACCACAACGTAACCCCACCCTGCGCTAGCCCCAGACATCTCATAAAGCCGCCATATTCTAAATTAGACCATTGGTCCATTAAGGTCAGTATTGTCTATGCCATAGGTGTCAAACTCGCAGCCCTCCAGATGTAGTCCATAACATCTGGAGGGCTGCGAGTTTGACACTTGTGGTCTACACAGACTGTCAGTGACTCTCCAGGATCTTTGGTTACAGTCTTTCACATCATCTGGCCCGGCTGATTTTTTTAACTGAAGATACTGGGGATTGAACCTGGGATCTTCTGCATGCTAAGCAGATGCTCTTCTGTTGAGCCACGGTCTTTCCTCAATTGCAGTTAGGTCAGGTTCACCTTCTGGTATCATTAGGTATCATCACATTCGCTGCATGTAAGTTAGAACTATATTGTCTGTAACAGCAGTAAACTTCATTAGTTACTTCTGTATCTTTTAAATCATTTACATTTTGTGGCTGCAAGTTCAAAGAATTCCTTTAGAAGATAAAAGATTCTGTAACGCAATTTGCTATATGGGAAGAGCCCTTTCTTTATATAAGGCTTCAGCTGATGCACCACACATTTTTTTAAAAAGTGTCATATGTATTCTGGTTACAACTAAAGTGAGTTGAAATATATCCCACCTAACTATTCAAAGTGATCAAATATAGTGTTTCTTCTGTGGTCCAAGTATGCCGTATTCCTTCTTAGTCTAAATATTGTCTTCCTGCTGCAAGATCCATGATCTCTGTTCCCATATAATAAAGATATCAATGATGAGGATGATGTTGATAGTAAAAGAGTAGAAGCAACACTCTTTGTGCACTGTGATGCAACAAAGGTTCCCCTTGTCAACTGCTATCTACTCTTTTTCATTTCCTTGAAACTGACAATTTATACTTTGAGGCGAGATTAAATATTAAAGGCCTGAGTGTTTTCATGTGTTTTGGAAAATGCCAGAAGGACTTCCAGCAGAATGTGCTGAACATGGAAAAGCCATTTGAGCCAATCTGCTGGGTTTCTTCTGGGCAATGCCGCAAAAAGTGTAATAATCAGCAACCTGCTTTAGACATTGAGATTCAGTCACCCATCCCTGATGTTAGAATGGCAGGATGATGGAAGGCATGAGTTGTAGCTCCTCTTCTGTATCTAATACCAAGGGCCATCTTGTTCCTAATGAAGCTATTGAAGAAGAATAACCTGGCCTGCATATCCAGGCACCAGTATTCTCTGCAACCTAAGCGGATGGCCACTGAAGGCCCTATAATCAGTTATATTTATGAATATGCCTTTAGTCCTGCCTAGGGGACCCACAGTTATGTGGGCCCTATTTATAACTTATGATAAGGATATCTGACCCTAATCATAGAATTAGGTTCTGGATAGCTTTCAACCTGTTTATGGATGTTGTGGTTAATAAAACATAATTTTCAGTCCAGTGGTACTGGAGGGGTACTCCTTTTCCCTTGGCACCCTTTATTTACTGCCAGCAGTGTCATTTCTAAGCTATGGAAGCAGCAAGGTGCCTTGTGGGCACAGAAGACTAAAATTATATTGGAAAGGTATCAAAATGTGGAACTATATGCAATAAACCCAATGTGTAATAGCTTGATTGGCCTTGGTTGACTCATCCTTAGCAAGAGTCAGCTCATGATCTATCCACATCTTTTTCCCCGCCTTCCTGTTTTCTGAAAAACTCCAGGATAAACGATGTCAGACACACTTCGTCTGTGATCCAGATAGACAAATTATTTCATATGCCTGAGAAAAGCAAGCAGGTAAACAAAAATCCACACCAGTATATCTGATAAATTTCCTTCCTGTTTACAAATATGGTTTCCAGATCCCTGAATATGACAGTAAACTTGACTGTCAAACATCTCCAGTGGAAAAGGATATTTATTTATATTATTTGCATGGGGATGTGTGGAGACTCGTTCCATCAAAGTCACTGACACATACTTGTTGGAAAAGAAATCGGCCGCAGCCCAAATTTATTCACATATAACAAAACTTTGAAGCTGGGCGAGCATAACAGAGCACATCCTGGCCCCCAGGCAGCAAACCGCTGACCTGGTTATAGGGCAGCCCCAGCTGACCCCTTAGGCCCTTCGGACAGAACCCCTGTCCGGCACATCCCCCGAGGAAACCGGAACAGGAAGTTACTAGATGCCACATGGACGCAAACCCAATTTGTGACACCCCTCCCTGCCGGGCAGCGAGCTCTTGGCACGGCCCCCAGGCTTGTCTTCAAGAGCTCTATCGCCACCACGGACCTCATATGGAGGCCCCCGTGGGAAGGTCCGGCATGCAAGCTACTGCCTTCCCACAATAGGATGTGCTCTTATGCCCAAACCCCCACCGAGCTGGTAAACCAACAGCTCCCGCCCCAGCTTCAGCAGCCCAGAGTCACACAGCTCAGTGCGTGCCGCAAAGCCACTGCAACAGAGCAAATCAGACGTCATTTTGCTCAGTGCGTGCCGTGAAGCAACTGCAATAGAGCAGCTCAGTTTCGCTCAGTGCATGCCGCGAAGTCACTGCAACAGAGCAGCTCAGTGCATGCAGAGCATTTCAGAGCATAACCGACATCATTTCGCCAGATGTCCTGACGTCAATCTGATAAGTGTACTCTATCGGGCAAAGTCAGCCTCGGCGCATAGGATATATCACTATTGGGGAATAACATCCCCTCCCATATCCTGTACAACCCGGGCTGCGGACCGACAAGCCTTAACCTTGGCTTCATTTCCCTGGCGGAAGCAACTGCATCCCTCCAATTCCTCTGTTCCAGTAAGCGCGACTCGACAGCTTGGTCGTTGACGTCTTACGATGCAGCAAGCTCAGGTCAGGCTCCATGAGGGTCCTTCCAAGTCCTCCGTTCTAGTAAGCACAACCAAACAGCTTGGTTTTTTGGCATCATACAACGCAGCAAGCTCAAGTCAGTTTCCATGAGGATCTGCAAGGCCACTCCCGTCAAGCCAGCAATGCCATTCTCTCCCACTTGTAGCACAACTCCACCTGGGAAGCCGAATCGAAGGATGGAATCCCGCAACCAGGGGAGTAGGGAACACCACCTCATGGACTTCGCTGCGTAACGACCATCCCAGGACACAACGTTGTGGTCCACCAGCCAAACTCAGTAACGACGCGCCGCCAGAACTATAAAGAGAACAGAGTTACAACAAAAGGTGAGGCCAGACGTACACACGGTAGCCAGAGACTTCCAGCAGCCTCCAGCCTGAGCGGTCTGTAGCCTGAGTCTAGTCTGCGTGATGGCCCTCATGAGAGGCCAAGATTGCTGCTCCCACCCAGAAGAAGTGGGAACCAAACTGTCCAGCAGGAAGACCCAGAAATCTCAAACAACGCCGCAGAACAGCTATGAATTGATATCTGGACCCTGTTAACGAAGTCATGTGAGTACCGGGTTGGCTCCAAATGCTGCCTGCATGGATGAATGCAAATGCAAAAAAACGGGAAAGCGGGACTGTAACCCGCTATGATTTGGTGAACGGGGCAACAAGTTCACTGCACCAGAAAAGCCATAAAAGGCCAAAGTAAATACGGCTTGGAATAGCGTAGCTTCATAAGGAGAGTTACCAACTGCGTCTGTGGCATTGAGCAGCGTTCTTAGGAGCCCCTTTTGTAATGGGCTGCCTATGGTCTTGTGGCCTAGGGGAATACCGCTGCCAACCGACCATGGCCCTTCGGGCTTCAGTAGTGGGCATGGTCAGTGATTCCTAGGGGCTGACAAGTGTTTGGCCAATTGAATCCCGTCCCTGTCCCAGTTTACGGCTATTGACTGAAAGCTCGGGCCTTCCCTGCTTAGCCCAGACACCTAGCGGATCCCGCCAGAGTGCACTTTTGTGCTTAGGGTCTCCCAACTGTACTAGGGGCTGAAAAGCAAACTCCACCATGAGTAAGCCTCTTATAGGCATAACCATATTTTTTGGCCAATGGAGCTGCCCGGATGCAGCTGTAAACAACTAACCTGACAACCAATGCCCTTCTGAACAGGATAGACGCATTCCATTAGCTTTCGTGGAGCCCTGGCCCAGCCCGGTGGACCACATTGAGCAGCGGTGGCAAAAGCGTAACGTCCCCGATCACCAACCGTGCATCGACGCTGCCCGAGATCCGAGCTGAAGCTTAACGATGCGGGAATCCCCTAACGAGGTTCCACTTCATCTGGATGCGATGTAAGGAGCCAAATAACCAACCAGCCTGAGCGATTCCCCACTCCAGTTGGCTGGCATTTGATAAAGATCTTTTCAGGTAAAGAAAATGGAGAGAATTGAGGCAGACCTTTCACCTTGTCAGCTAACTTTATACCCTGCTCTGGTGGTGACTGTCCTCTGCCCTGCCCCAGGAGCCCTTATGCATGTGAGGGAACCCAGTCGAAAAAAAAGGCCCGGTGATAAGAATTCCAAGCCAACACTAAGAGTAAAAGCACAGAACCAATCTGACCAGGATCGAACTTAAGTACTTAAAGCAGGACTCAATACCTATTATCCTGGAGTTCCTTTGGGTACTTTAAACAGCCGGTGCTGTTGAAGTGTAAAGAAGGTCAGAAAAGATTGGTGTTCTGGCACTTTTCTCATTTGAATAAGAGGCGATTAGCGTAATGCAATAAAAATAAAACAAAAATCTACCATATAAATAGGGGAGACCCATCCCTGGTGAAATTGCTCCTTGAAATAGCTGGCCACTGAGCTGGGACCACCAGCGTCTGCCTCATTGACTGGGCATGAAGACCCTGTGGTGTGGTTTTAACCCATGTCCCCTGTAGATTCAGGTCAGCGTCTTCACCTCGGTTTGCCCCTGCCAGCCATCGTGTCACCCTGGTCCTCTTAAGCGGGGAGTTTCATAGTGTGTGACTGGCTCCAGGGTCACCTTTCAGCAAGCTTCCCTGGTGCCAGTGGGGGGTTTCCATGTGGTAATCCCAGGTCTTAGCCCCATACCCTGAAACCCCTTGAACCATACTGGGCAGTTTGGAACCAGCCAGCCAGATCACCAGGATTGTTGTCACCAATCATTGTAACAAATCGGGCAAAATACATGGCCTGTGGCACTTCACTCTTTTTTTTTAAAGGTGCTACACTCCCATTATGATGGAACAGGGGAGATGGAAGACTGAACCACTACGTCCAGTAATCAAGTACTAAAGCGGGAGAGACCTGAAGGAGTCCCCTGGGACTGCCACAAAAGGCCTCCTGGCCAAGCTAAGATCAAGAGCCCCCCGGGGATGGGGTACAGGTATATCCAAGTTGCAGAAAATAAAATAAATAAATAAAATTAAATCGCCCACCAATACATGGTATTGATGCTGAAAATGCCTCTGGCTACTGCTGCCTTAGGGATGCTGGGAACAATCCATTCTGGTGACGAATTAAACTGTTTTGCGTAATATCCATGTTGATACCTGGAAAAAACCAGCCTTAAAAAGCAAAATGCCAATTTTAGTTCCCACTTAACACCACCACTCCTGGGCTAAAAGCCAACCCCAAATTACCAAAGTGGCTGGATTGTCTGACCGAAACGTCCATGCGCCAAGCTAGGCTCTGACGGTGTTATTATATTGCAGGAATTTGCCATAGTGAACACTGATGGTCGAAAGTCGTATGGTTTTCCACCCTTGAGATTTTGCAAAGCTGGGCCTGAAGCGCCCTTTAAAGTGCGTTACAAAACCCTGCTGACAAGTTAGAAGGTGTTCCCTAACGGGAAAGCGCCTCCATGACAGCTTTGAATTCAAGCCCACATAAAACAACACTTGTCCTATAAATCCAAGACCTGCATAAAATCCAGTGAAAACACATTTCCTCACAACTTTGTTATAAACCTAGAGTGTCGCTTAGTAGGCACAGAGGGGAATGATCACCTTCCAATGGATTTCTGCATGGTATATAAAAGCCTACATTGAACCATATATAATTGACTTTAAACAGCAAGGAATCCTGCCCAACCAGAGTCAGCCCCAGTTAACTTCCGAGGGAAAGCTCCTGACAAGCCAGCTTTGCAGCTTAAATGAATCCACTTTCCTGAATTTCCGCAAGTAGCCAGAATCTCCCAACGCTCGCCACATCAAATTGCACGCAGGAGGTCCTTTTGCTCACCACCAGTTATAAAACAAATAAACAACAACAAACAACGCTGCTGAATTACAGTCCCTTTATCATAACTCTCTCTACTCTGCTGCGGCATAGTGAAGCAGTTTGCTCTGCTGCTGCATATCCAAAGGAAGAGACTTACCTACCTTTGGTGCAGTGACAGGTAGAAAAGAAGTGGGCAAAGGGGCAATCAACTGCTAAGGAACTCCTTTTATCACTCTCCGTAGGATGCTTAGAAAGGTTTTGAGATGCTAACTACTTTTCGTAAAGGTATGGTCATGATGCGCATGAAAAGCTTGCCCTATATGCATTTCAAAACCTAAAATGACTAAACCCCTACAAATCCTGCTTCGTTTACATTACCAGGATTTCCTTCCAAAGTGTTGGGGGGGGGTGATAGGGTTTGCCATCTCTCAGGTTGGAAAAATTCCTGTAATTTTAAGAGTTGGGGAGAGGAGAGGATGAAATGCGTTCTAATGCACATAGCATCCACTCTCCAAAGCAGCTGCTCTACTCTATAGGCGTAGAGATCAGCTGTAAATTCCTGAGAAGCTCCAGGCCATAGCTTAGGACTACAGCTTTTTTGTGGGAAGGAGAGTGGAGGCCTCGATTTCCAGTACATGAAAGCATTATTTAAGCCTCCCCAGCTCTCAAGCAGAGCAGGAATCAAACCCGGTTCCTCCCAATTACCGTGCACTTTACCACTACACCACGCTGGATCTTTTCCATCTTTTTAAGTGGAATCCAGGGTCATCCAGGGAAATTACAGTGCACCTGCTCTTAACCACTACACCCTGCTGGGTCTCTCCATCCGTTATTTCCAGAAACTGGATCATCCAGAAAATTACAGTGCACCCTGCTCTTAACCACTACCCCATGCTGGATCTCTCCATCTGTTATTTTGAATCTAGATAACTTGTAAGTGCTAAAGAAGCGAGGATGCTAAGCAAGGCCCCCGGCCCCTTCTATCCCTCAGGGCAGCAATACTGGGCTTCTATGACGGTTTCGCGCAGAAATTAGTAGCGCCCGGCTAAAAAACTGCGGTAGCGCGCAATTGACTAGCCGATTGTGCCGCCCGAGAGCGCCGCGAATACAACCGGCCCAGAATCAAAGTGCGTATCCCCGGGTCACCAGGTGTCCAACCGACCGCAGCGCTGAGGCCAGAAGAAGCGGAGGGGGTGACATTAGCCCGTGCAAGCTCTGCGGCATTGCAATAAAAGCGTGGCACCGACCCTCCAGCAGATGAACGATGAAAGCGCCTCTGAAGCCCGAAGGCTGAAGAGCCGCATCCTGCCAAGGTAGAGTGGCGGTGGCCAGAGATTTTCCTCAGCCCCAGCCATCGAAGCCTTTAGCTTCTGCTGGCGGCCCTCCTTTTCCCTGCTTCCTGCTTTCGGAGAAGCTTCTCCTGTTTAACCTCTTGTCGCAGAGCTCTCCCGAACCCTGGAACACCTCTCCTCGGATGAAACACTGTGCAGGGGCTTAGGCACCGGGTCAGGCTAAGAAGGAGGTGCCGCTGGGCCGAATGGGGAGGGCGTCGCAACCGCGGCCCTCCTAGGAGCCTAACTTCAGCTGGCGAATCTTGCCCAGCTCCGCTTAATACAACGCCGGAACCAACGCTCCATCCTGCAAGGGTCCCAGCAAAGCCGAAGACCCGCTCTTTCAGGCCAACAAGGGAGCCTGTAATAATCGGTCTGCGTCTTCTAAAGCTGCTGGCCGACAACCCCCAACAGAAGGTAAGTTTCGGCCGGATTTTTTCGAACAATTCTCGCTCCGGTGCGGTGCCCTCACTGACGCCGGGCCGTAATCAACACCTGGATTTTGGCTTCGTCTCAAAATCAGGACCGGCTGGGGGGGGAGTGAAGTCACAAAGGCAACTGCTGCCTTCGTGAGGGAGAGAGGAAAGAAAAGCCCCCAAAAGTCCCGGCAAAGGCCGAGTCATGCTCCGCGAGGGAGAGAGGAATGAAACCTCCTCCCTTTGAAAGCCGCCGGCCTTGAAGAGGCCGGTCCCCGCCGACGCAGCCCTTTATAGGCTGCTCAAGGCCCCTGTCACGTGCCGGCACCCGGCCACGTGACAGCCTCAGTCGGCCGGCGGGGAAGGAGGCTTCCACTCGTTCCTCCCCCCTTGCAATGGCGCCTCCAGGCTGAAGCCTGGGGCGCGATTTATAGTTTGCCTTTCTTTGAGTCTCATACAGATTACATAGTGTGAGTCAAATATAATCAATAGGGTGGGAAGGCCCTGTTCAGATGAGTGAAGCTGTAATGGCAAAGCACAGGGAGAGAGGCAGTCCTGGAGATATGATGAATCGAAGTCATGAAATGCTTTGTATGTGCTAGCCAATAACTTTGGGCAGCCAATAGTGAGACTAGTGGAGTACGTTCCACCCAGCTCCTAATAAGAACTGAATGGCAGTATTCTGTACCAACTGCAGGTTTGGAGTAGGCTATTTTCATTTCTTTTATCCTATCTTCATGTGGGGAATCTATTATGTACATTTGTGTACATGCAATGAAGTTGCTGACTAATGTAGCCCCTTTTTCCAAGAGACAGCCCTTGTCTTTAAACATTATCTCTGATAACAGACAGAGACATACTATAGAACACACTTGCCGCATTTATTCTTTTGAAATAGCAGAGCTACATAGAAGAGATGGTCCTATTGTGAAGGTTCTTTGTTTTCAATTGGTCTATAAATGAATGGTCAATGGAAAATGGAAGTATTTTAGAAGTTTACTCACTTTTGAGCTGTTCTATTGAGCTGGTTAGTAAATATGTGTCTGAGAACAACCACTTATTTGAGGGGTTCAACTTTAAAAACTCTAACAGATCCAACTACTCATTTTGAGATGTATGAGCTTTCATGGGTCTTCCTTTAAAGCCTACATATACTTGTCATTTTATGGAAGAATAAACCCATAGAATACTGACCATAGCTCTTGCTTTGACCCCCGTTGTTCCTTCCATTCCTCATCTTGTGTCCTCTTTTTTTTAAACTAGTCATACTTTCTTCCTGTGTCTGATTGTATTTGGAAAGCTTCTGACTTTTAGCATGTGTCCCTGATTTGTTAATTCAGCAATGAAGATCTTTATTCAGCTAAATGTCTTCTAATCCAGAAATATCAGGACAGGCAAAAAGTACAGCAATAATAAAACAAAAACATGGTTGCATAACTGTGATACAGATAGAAACTGAAACCAGCTTTATTCTGTTCTCATCGGGTGGGCACCAACTTTAGTACTTCAGCAATAAATGCTTAAAAGGACTCCCGCCTTCTTCATCCCGCCTATCTTCCTGTTAGGAAATCTTCTCATTTTAGAACACACCTATTCTAGAACAGACTTTATGTTTTGTACAAGAGATTTGGCATCTGCTGTTTACAAAATGGCAATTCAGTGTATGAAGCCACTCACAGAAGGGCAGGTTGTAAAATGACAGCCTCCTGGAGCAATCTCCCACCTCAGATTGTAACTAGCTCTGCAGAGGAAAACCATACAGTTATTTCTGTTTACCCGGGAAGAAAATAAACAGTGTTGATGCCAGGGAATAGAATCAATATCATGCTCCTTCCTTATCCCAAGTGAGGGTCTGTATGTGCATGGATGAAGGAGGAGGAAGAAAGGCAGGTGGGAGAGGGTGGGAGTGCTATCATTTTCACATCCAGGACTAAGGTGCATATCTGTGCCTCTTTCTTTCCTTTGCACAAAAGAGAAAGAGGAGAGAAGCTGCTGTGGTAGCTTTAAAGACAAGGATAAGAAAGCGATCACAGCAGTGCTGAAAGGGGAGAGGAGAGCTAGTTTTAATTCCTTAGAGAGCGACTGGTCACTCCCGAATGACATTCTGCCTACCTTTGTTCTAGATGAAAGAGGGTTAGATGCGCCAGCTTTTCTACCCAGTCTTACTCAGTTCCCCTTCTTACTTCAGCCTGCAAAATATGACTTTGTCCAGGCAGGCCCCGTGGTACCTAGCCATGTTTTTGGGTGGTCTCTGAGGATCCCTCATTCCTTTTTCAGCTGCAGACCCTACCCAATCATTGCAGTTCTATGAATATTTTCTCAGGTATAAGCCCCATCAACTACAGCTGAGTGGGTTTCTGAGTTGCCCCCTCCCCCTTTTAGGATTGTTCTCTAATAAAGGCACAAACCTAATTTCTGCATGCACTTCCCTTTCAAACCTTCCAAAGTCATCCTCCCCGCAACTTCAACAGTCAGTATAGCTTATATATAAGAAAGTTGATTTAATTGTTTATTTATGTATTTAATGGATATTTCTAGAAGGGCAGAAATTTCTTTGTTTACCCTGTTCTAGGTGTATACTCCCTATTTGTGCTTGATTTTTGAGGGCAGATTTTAGGGCTCGAGATGCAAAATGCCTCTTTCGCATTAGGATGATATGGGCCCACCATTATAATGTACTTCAAAATTCCATGATTATGAAACCATAGTGAATTCTCAGTTAAAACAAACTTATTTTTCTATGGCTTCATGGGAGATGTTTTCAGGCTGTATTCCCTTCCCCCACCTGGATTAGGAATGCTGTTAAGGCAGTTCTATTTGCCGCAGAGGTTTAGGAGCAGGGGAGCACCAGGCAGATCCCATTGGCAGAGCTGGAATCCTGTCGTCCTCACCCACAAGGAGAGAACCTGCCTATGATCCAAGGCTTTTGGTTGGACAGAGGAGTGTGATTGCAGAGTTGAGAAAGGGAAAGAGAAGGCCTGAGGGCATGAAAAATTTAAAAAGGCAACATTATTTCTTAATAAGTTGAACAAAATAGTCAAAGGCAGACACCAGAAACAAATCTTTGTTGGGGGGTATCATTTAGCCTACAGTTGTACAGCACAGATGCAATTTGTGCTGCTGAAATGACCTATTTTACCATACCGTGTGGCTGATTGGCTACATTTACTCTTTTATGTTTTGTCAGATGGAAACATGTTTGCTTGGAAGGTGCTGCTTTTCTGGCTTCCTTTTCCTAACAGGTACCCATGGTACCCATGGTACAACAGTACCATCTTTTCAGACAGAAGCTTCTGATGCTATAGGGAGTTTTATTTGCTTTATTCAGAAGAAAATAAATGAACATATGATCCCACCTTAAAGGTAATCCACTGGAGGGTAAAAGATAGAGTTAAATGTAACATGAAGCAAAGTTCACCAGGAAGAGTGACTCTGAGCAAGTGTAGAGTGTCTTTTATTTATCATTGGATAGCTACAATTACTCATCTGGAGGTAGGTTTAGAGACATCCAGTTCAGAGGGTGAACTCCTTCCTCTTTTCAGATGTGAAAATGTGAGCACTGGCTACTTCAAGCAGTCCTTGCAGATTTGTGCCCAGTTATTCAAATTAAAATCTCATCTATTCTGTATGAAGCAACACAATGGCTGATTGCTCACAAAGTCTTTGCTGCGTAGTAGACGGCAGTGTTTGCTGCAGCACGATTTTCTGTACAGATGTACTTTTTGGAGCCATACTTTCACTTTCCACTCTCTTTGCGGCAAGCAAAACCACCTATACCATGATTTAAATCTTGTTTCGCCACCAGAGCAGGACAGATTTGCCGGTGGGCACAGCTTTGCCATGGACATCTTCCCTCCGCCCACGATCACCCCTCCCATTCCCTTGCAGTGCTTTTTACTCCTTCCCTCTCACCTCCCTTATCCTGCTTCTCTATGTGCATGGATCAAGAGATCGAGAGATCAATCTCTCATATGTATAGTGGCGGTGGAAGGGGGGGAGGGTGAACCACCCATCTCTTTCTAATGTTTGTGTTCAGTCTCTCCTCTACCAGCACAGCACAGCCTCTGTTGCCAGGTGTCCTGGAGCCTTCCCCTTCCCCATGCTGCTGCTCCTTCCTGCTTCTGCCCTCCCCGATGACCAAGAGGGATTTTAAAACCTTATTTCAGGCAAGACTCTGTTTTAAACCAAGTCTCTTCTCTTCTCTTCTCTTCTCTTCTCTTCTCTTCTCTTCTCTTCTCTTCTCTTCTCTTCTCTTCTCTTCTCTTCTCTTCTCTTCTCTTCTCTTCTCTTCTCTTCTCTTGCGACAGTAGCAGAGATACATGGAGAGAGATTGTGTATGTGTGTGTGGAAGGGATGGAAGTGGGGGAGAGAATATCAGCTCGGTGCCTTTAAGGCTTTTGATGGACAGAGTTAAGAAAACCAGGAGAAGCAGAGGCCCAGCAGAGTTCTGCAGACAAACTACTCTGCAGGCTGTGGACTACCTCCTCGCATGTAAACAGAGAAATGTGAGGACAACCCACTATGAGCCCACTGCACGAGAATAGGCTCAAAGTAAGTGTTCCATGCATTATGGGCCAATGGCTACTTATATACTGCCTTTGCTAATGGAACCTGTCTCTCTGAAACCTAGGGATTACACAAAAGCATGTTGTATTCAGTGTTGTGTAACAAGCATTGTTACTCATCCAAAAAATCCTTTTGTGATTCCAACAGACCCTCACTCAGAGTTTCTGCTTGATGTATGTTAATACTATGAACGTGATACCTCCCAAAGTCAGTGGGTGGCATGTGGTGTGGGTTTCAGTGAATATCTGAGTCTCCAGCACTGAGCTCTGCTGGAGAGGAAGGGGGAGGTGACTCCTTTATTAGCGGACACTGGAAGACAACAATAGACCTGCTGGGGGTCTATGCTACTAGGTGGCTAATGAAACTTGGTGTGAGTATAGGCCAGGGGTCTGCAACCTGTGGCTCTCCAGATGTTCATGGACTACAATTCCCATCAGCCCCTGCCAGCATGGCCATGAACATCTGGAGAGACGCAGGTTGCAGACCCCTGGTATAGGCTGATTATTTTACTTTCTGGAATTCACCAGCCCACCCAGCAGTCTTTTCTAAACAAGGTGAAGTTGTGGAAAGAGAAAGATCTGCCTGCCTGCTATCCACTCTCTTCTTGTGACTTGTCAGAAGAACAGAGTGTATTTCAAAAGTTTTTTTCTCAACAAATCTGTTACTGTTACAAGAGCCTGAACCAAGTTTAATTTGATGGCTTAGCCCCATGATCTGTTTTTTTTTTAGAAGTGCATCTGATCACATAAATGGTATGTTTTCTGTTCCACTTAATGAGCACAACTAGGCCTCAGGGTTTCCTGATTACAATGCATTGTTCAGGGATTAGGGTTTCTGGATTACAGAATATTGCTTTTATGTCAACAGACTAGAACCTGGTCATTTTTCAGTTTGGAAACTTGCTAGAATTGTTTAGAATGCTGGATTTAAATAGGAGATATAGGCCCTTTGTGCACTCACTGTCTGCCACGCAGCTTTCTGTTTTGCAGTGCTGTCTCCTTGCATTTTCTCACACACATGCAAGGATGCATCCCACTGCTTCTCCCATTCCAAGCTGCAATTTTCCTTGGCCCCTTGTTTTCAGGTCAGGAATTTGTTCACCGCCTCTTTTATTTTCTTTTAAGACCACACAGTGGTCCTTCACAAAAAAGGAGGCCCCACTGATCTCTTGGAAATGCCTGGGGAAATGCTCCTGCATGGCCAGGGGAAGACGTGGAAAAGCCAAGCAGAGCAAAATGCATACTGATATGCTCCACTTTCACTGAGCAAGCTGGGAAAAGATTGTGCTTTCCCCACTTCTGGAAATTGTGGGAATTCTCTGATCTGTGGTACAGTGAGATCTAAAGAGGAGGAAAACCATGCACAATTGACAATCTGGCCTGAAGATAATGTTCACTTGACCCTAAGAGACTAAGCGCATGCAAACACCCACAGTTTCAGGTACCAGGCTCATTTGGATCTCCCAGGTTCATTCAAGCAAGAGCTTACACACATGATGCCTCTGGCTGTTCCAGCCATTCCTCCAACTCTCCAACCCCTAGGACCTTCATCATACTGGGGAACAGGCCATCCAAATTGTTTACCACCAGCAGAGAAATGCACAATTGTACACATCCCTGCAAATCTTCAAAATTTGGTTATCCATTGGTCAGGACTCAACCAGGCTTCAAACTCATAGTAAATGCTTTAGATTATCAATTTTTACCATGAACAAGAGTGGGAAAAGGTCACTTCTAGCAGAGAACACATATGCACAATGGAGAAGCTCTTACCTTTCTTAGCAACTGTTGGCACTTGAAGTAGAAAGTCCTGCCTCATGTTTTGTTATCTATGGTTTAGAGGATTATGAAATTGCAAAAAAGTTAGCTTTGGCTTTACAGTGCACTGAAAAGTCATGAGATATTTATTGACTGCAAGGGAAAGGCAAGGTAAATACTGCAGTGCTGATTAATGGACCAACATTCCAGTGCAGGGTTTAATAACAACAGTTTCTAGGCCAAGAACCTGCCATAAAACTGAAAACCTGTATTGTTCCTATGCAAATCACAGTGACTAGGTTAACATATCACTTCTCAACTCTTCTTGGAACAGTGAGAGCTCTGTATAAGCTGCCAGCTCCAGAAGAAACAACCTTCAGTATCCAGACTCCAAAACTCTTATCTAATCAAGAAACAATCCAAACTATGTATACATATTTTTAAATATGATAAAAGAGCTTCGGAGCAACCTGCTTTCCTAAATGTTTTCACGGGTTAAATTAATTGCACAGCTACAAAACAGCTCTAGGGAATTGTGGAACAAAGCAACAGGCACATGAAAGAGCCAGTGAAATTTAAAACAAAATTTGCAACCTGCATTAGAACTGTACATTTTACACATTCACAGGCCACAGTGAAATGAAACATGTTTTCAGAGGCATGCCAAGTGCCTGTGTTAAATACTTTTTTGGTTACAAAGTAACATGCCACTATAAACAGTGTTATGCCTGTAAGAGAACCTTGTATAACAAAAATCTGCTCATTCTCCTGGAGGCAGAAGGACATCTCCGTATGGGATTTCTTTTCCTCCCCGAAAATAAGCATATTAATTTTTGCTCCAAAAGATGCGCTAGGGCTTATTTTCAGGAGCTGTCTCCCCCCACCATGATTTTGTACCCCCCATGTGACCAGATCAGCTGCGCCGGGGAATCTGTAACTAGGGCTTATTTTTGGAATAGGGCTTATATTTCAAGCATCCTCCAAAAATCCCGAAAAATCACACTAGGTCTTATTTTTGGAGTAGTTCTTATAGTTAAGAGGTACTAAAGTGACAATAATCACAAGCTACAATGGTGGAATTGTTTGATGGGGCAACTAACTGTAGGAGTTGAAAGAAAGGGGTCTATGAAATTACCCAAGAGGGTAATTTTTAGAAATTAGTAAGAAACATTTTCACAAAAATACTTAAATATTAGTGTTTGAATCCACTGATAACATTCAGTTAAACACCACTGCTGTGCAAACTCAGCCCTTGGACCATCCTCAGAGCTATCAGCTGGTCAGGATAAGCATCCTGCAGAACCCTCGCTAGATTACCTCTTAAGTAGGATTTTTCCCTGCTCTGAATCTATAAGAAAACTGTAGAAAGAGTTCATTTTGACCCAGTAACAGAATTAATTTGTCTATGCAGAGTTGAATGGATTACTTGAATTGGATTGATTGACTCAAATATTAATTCTTAATAGGATTTTACATGACTCTTCTGCCTGTGAAGAACTATTCAGATCTCACGGCATTCTAATTAAGTTTTTGTGTACACTGTTCTATTTTTCTTGATGAGGTACTGAATAGTACATGATAATATGAACGATCAATGGGCTGTATCTTATGAAAGTTCAACTGATAGAAAAGTTGGGCAATCCACCGTAGCCCTCAGAACCCTATGGCATTGTATCTGGAAGGGTCCCGTGTGCCATGGCAATTCCTTTTCAGGAGTTGTAAGAGGCTTCTGCCAGTGGAACATCTGTATGATACAGTCCAATGGTCCTCATTCCAAACCATCTGACTGTTAGAAAGTCAATATGTCTGGCATTTGCAAACTTTAACTCAGACTTAACAAAGTCTCCTCATCACAAGATGGTTGTGATGCTGATGCTGAAGATGGTTAAGGTTAGGGGGGAATATGATAGCCAGCCTCGTAGAACAGGACCTGCCCAGGATGTATTTGTTTTATTTCAAATGGATTACTTGAATGACATTGTTTCATCCCATTCTCTTAGGAGTAAAGCAGCATAGGAGTGTCTATGTAAAATAATGGAACCAGGGAATTTTCAGTGTCCCAAAATCTTCGATATGCCATGACTCTGCTTAATATAATTACAATAAAGGAAGAAAAGCAAGAACTGCTGGGCTGGAGTTCTACCTGCCACAAGAGCTCCAGCTCTTAGAGTTAGCTAAAAGGCTCATGAATGCTTCATGTAACTGCTCTAGGCTCAACATTAGTAGACTTCAGATGGCACAAATAAATACATGAAAATCAAGGATTTTCCAGAGTCAGGGCCCTCGTCACCAGGTCAGAGCATTCAGCAACAGCAGTGCAGAATGCGAATAAAATATGTGTGACAGGGAAAATACACATTCATTAACTGGATTAATGTTTGGCAACTCCAAACTTAATCCAGCTAATGAGTGTGTTAATGTCAGTGCTAGCACTACAGTTAATTCCTTTAGAGCAGCTTAGATCAAAGTTATCTTCTTTGTTTCATATGGGGATCAAGAGCAGAAAAGGGACAAGTAGCTTTTTTCATGTTTGAAGTAAAAGCCCAGAAGCTAGGTAATACATTACCAGGCTCTACAGTGAGACCACCTGGTTGAAATGATTCTTTCTTTTTGACCTCAGCAACTTTTGTAACCTGGAGACATTACTGTTTCTGTATCATGGCTAGAGTCAGGATACTTCATGTGGAAATTTTAGGGGCAGAGATAAAATCTGAAAGTTCATTGAATGCAAAAAATATCCTTATTTGAAGTTCTACATATGCTTTCTTAAGGCAATGAAAATTGTACAAATATGTACTAGAAAGTTCATAGCTCATATGCTGCCATTGTTCTCCAGCAACAACTGGCTAATATTCTGTAATAGGATGCCCAGGTAGGCCTTTTTGGGCTGCAATTGGCTTAACTGCTCTGAAGGATTATCATTGTAATCATAGATGAATTTTTGACCCTATTAATGTTTTTCTACCTGGAAATTGCAGATATCTGATCAATTCAATGCACATAACTATATTAAAATAACTTCAGATTGTAATGTGGAACCACCAGGAATTGGAGAAAGACTGCTAGGTAGCAACTTCTCGGCACACATCTTGGGGTATAGTCTTTAATTACATAAATGGAATGCAACCATTTCTCAAATAATGCAGTGCCTCCTGTGACTTTATCCTTCAGGATAAGAGATACATGAACAGTCAGTAGGGATAGTCTGGAAATTCAAAATTAATTATTATAAGCATTAAGGGCCCATTCTTTTGGGAAGTTTGCTTATTAATGTCCCCATTCAAATGTTACCATGCTCTTGTGCTGCTCCTGACTGTAAGCATGTAGGCTTGTGCAGGAGAACTTCCTGGGAGGTTGAGTCATTCTGACAAAGGGAGCTTTGACTTTCAAAATCTTGTATTGGAAATCTTCGGAGGAGGCCCTGCTGGAAATCCCCAGCCCAAAAAAGATCCAGCTGGCCTCTACAAGGGCCAGGGCTTTTACAGCCTTGGCCCCTACCTGGTGGAACAGGCTCCCTAAGGAGACCCGGGCCCTGCGGGACCTTCAAAGTTTCTGCAGAGCCTGCAAAACAGCTTTTGGCCAGCCGGGATGACCATCAGACCCTCATGTCATCTAGGCCTCCCGTGGGCGGAGTTGGGGTTAGGGTTGGGAGGGTAAAGTCGCCATACTGGTTGTTTTAACTGTGAAATGTAAATTATTGTTTTATGGGTTTTTATTGTATTATTAACTGTTGTACACCGCCCTGAGCCTTTTGGGGAGGGTGGTCTATAAACAAACAAACAAACAAATAAATAAAATCTGGTTGGTCTTTAAGGTGCTTCTGGACCTCAGAGGTGTAGCTGGGCCAGAGTGCACCTGGTGCGCTCTGGCTTTTTCCCTGGGAAATGTAGTTCCCACCAGAACAGGCAGGCCTGTTCTCCAGCTGGCTTGGTTTGCTAAAGTAAGTGTGGTGGGGGCGCCGTGAGGGGAAGGGGCACCCCGGGGGGGGGGGGGGCTGGGGAAGGGGGAGGGGCCGGGGGGAATTTTGTGCCCCCACGTGACCCAAATCTGTGCGCCCGGTACGTGGCGCACCCCCCATCCCCTGGTAGCTTTGCCGCTGCTGGGCCTCAGTTATGCTTGAAGAAAAACAAGTGAAAATCTACGAGGGTGGATCATTGAAACCAACCGCTCACTCCTGCAAATCATTAGCGCTACGTTCACCTCATAAGAACATAAGAACATAAGAACTAGCCTGCTGGATCAGACCAGAGTCCATCTAGTCCAGCATTCTGCTACTCGCAGTGGCCCACCAGGTGCCTTTGGGAGCTCACATGCAGGATGTGAAAGCAATGGCCTTCTGCTGCTGCTGCTCCTGAGCACCTGGTCTGCTAAGGCATTAGCAATCTGAGATCAAGGAGGATCAAGATTGGTAGCCATAGATTGACTTCTCCTCCATAAATCTGTCCAAGCCCTTTTTAAAGCTATCCAGGTTAGTGGCCATCACCACCTCCCAGGGTAGCATATCTCCAAACACCAATCACACGCTATGAAGAAGGCATTTCCTTTATTAGTCCTGTAATCTTTCCCCCCCCCCAGCACATTTCAATGAATGCCCCCTGGTTCTAGTATTGTGAGAAAGAGAGAAAAAATTTCTCTCACAACATTTTCACCCATGCATAATTTTATAGACTTCAATCATATCCCCTCAGAGACGCCTCTCTCCAAACCAAGAGTCCCAAACGCCAGTAAGTTTTCCTCATAAGGAAGGTGTCTAATCCTTCAATCATCCTCGTCTCTTCTGCACTTTTCTATCTCTTCGATATCCTTTTTTGAGATGTGGCTTACCAGAACTGAACACAGTGTACTCCAGCGCGGTCGCATCTCACTGCTTTTATATAAGGGCATGACAATCTTTGCAGTTTTATTCTCACCTTTCCTAATTATCCCCAGCATAGAGCTTGCTCTTTTTCACCGCTGCCATGCATTGAGTTGACATTCCCATGGAACTATCAACTAAGACGCTTCAAATCCCTTCTCTTCCTGGTCTGTGACTGATAAAGACTGACCCCTGTAGCTGTAATATGTGAAGTTTGATTTTGCCCTCACGCAGCATCACTTTACATTTCTCGCCACATTGAACTGCATTACTTCTAGCCCACTACCTAATTTATCAAGGTCCGCTGAGCTCTTTCAGGCATCCTTTGTGGTTCTTACTACACCCTACATACTTGTATCATCTGCAAACTTGGCCACCACACTACCCACCCTCTACTTCCAGGTCATTTATGAATAAGTTAAAGAGCACTGGTCCTGATCCTTGGGGGGACAATTCACTCCTCACATCTCCACATTGTGAGAACTTCCCATTTATACCCACCCTTTGTTTCCTGTTCCTCAACCAGTTTTTAATCCATAGGAGGACTTCCCCTCTTATTCCTTCATTGCTGAGTTTTCTCAACAGTCTCTGGTGAGGAACTTTGTCAAAAGCCTTTTGGAAATCCAAGTAGACAATGTCCACTGGTTCCCCCTTATCCACATGTCTGTTTACACCCTCAAAGAACTCTAGTAAGTTTGTAAGACAGGACTTGCCTCTACAAAAGCCATGCTGACTCTTCCTCAGCAGGTCTTGCTTTTCTACATGTTTAATAATTTTATCTTTAATGATAGATTCTATTTGGACACAGAAGTGGTCGTACTATTTGGCTTAAGGGAATTCCCAGTCCTTGAGCCAGTTCCTCCCCAGTAATTCAGAGCAAAAAAAAAAAAGTCTCCTGTATGTCTATTATACCTGTTTGGAAAACTTATGGGCCCTCATATTTTCCCAACTAGGGTAAAAGCAGGCTGGAAATGATACTATTCAAATGCAAAAAAAAGCACTGAGGAAAGCATTGTACTGTTTACCAAAGTTCCACTTAAGGGCACAGCCTCTAACACTGCAATCTGTTTTTTAAAACCCTGAAAAATAATCACAGAACTAAGTGTAATGTATATTTGATACTTATGGCCATTGCCTATGACATTATTTACTTTTAAGGAAGTCTACCTAAATTCTTGAGACTGGGCTGGCTGGGATGTTGGAGATAAATTCCACCGCTGTGATTTTTTTTAAAAAAAACACAACTAATTATAGTCTACATGACAGCCTTGTAAAAGTGGATTAGACTTACTATTGCCAACATTACTTGATTATTATTTCTGGTGACTGGGCAATGCCCATAATTCCATCCTCTTGTGGCTGCTAATATGTGCATATTCTGCGTGATGTCAGGTGGTTGTACACAGTGGCCAGTGTTTATGTACATTTTTTATTCGAATTACATTAATCCCAGTAGTTATATAAAAGGCTATATAAGAATTGTTTGCTGAGTAATTTTTATGTAAAACACCCCCCCCCCCCCCAATATGCAACTAATGCATTGTTTTTTGACTGGCACAAGCAGTCAAAAACTGAAAGACGGTTTATTATGACTTTTTTGTTTCAATAAAGAACCTTGCTAGTAAACATTATTTTCAAAGAAGGACTCATTTAACATTCCCTGTCTAATTTGAGATAGTCATGATTCTCTTGGCTTGACTGGAAATGGGCGTGACAAACTAATTTAGGCTTAATTCAACATGGATCTGAATGAACTCCTTTAAAGCTTGAACCCCATTCAGATTGTAACAGACTTCCCTCTGTGATACACCTCTGAAGATGCCAGCCACAGATGCAGGCGAAACGTTAGGAACAAGATCCACCAGACCACGGCCACACAGCCCGGAAAACCCACCACAACCACTTCAGCGGATTGCTTCATTTCTCCAGGAATGGAGTCAGCAAGTGTGGTGCAGGGATCAGACTTCCTAGAGATGCCCCCTCCATTGAGGTGTGCCTCAGGGGGTGTTGTTATCTTGGCTGTTGTTTAACATCTATATGTGACGCCTTGCTCACCTGGTGTGGAGTTTTGGGCTGACCTGTCATCAATATGCTGATGTCAGCTCATTCTGTTGAGGTGGGGGGGGGGGCGGCCTCTGCTTCTGCGACTCTACAGCATTGTTTGGAGGCGGTAGCTGGTTGGTTGAAGCAGAGCAGGTTAAAACTTAATCCATTGAAGACAGAGGTCCTCTGGCAGGATTGCGGGGAGGGGACTGAGGATTTTCAGCCACTGGTGTTGGAAGGGGTCTCTTTGACACCGACCTCTTCGGCTCGCAACCTGGGTGTCCACCTTGATTTGTCTCTTTCAATGGAGACCCAGGTGGCGCATGTTACCCAGGTTGCTTTTTCCCGTCTTTGCCAGGCCTGGCGGCTGGCACGCTACCTTTCCCAGGCTGACGTGGCCACAGTTACCTCTAGGTTACCTCTAGGTTAGACTATTGTAACTAGCTCTACCCAGGCCTTCCCTTGCAGCTGATCCGGAAAATGAAGCTGGTCCAACATGTGGCAGCCTGTCTCCTCATGGGGCCTCTGTTAGAGATCATATCTCCTCCGTGTTGCGCTGCTTGCATTGGCTCCCAGTGGAATTCCAGATCGTCTTCAAGGTATTGGTGTTGACCTTTAAGGCCCTTCATGGCCTGGGGCCCTCATACATTCGAGACCGCCTTACTCCATATGTCCCAGTTCAACCCCTGCGTTTGACAGAGGTGAACTTACTGATGGCTCCCTGCCCCTCTATGATGCGTCTGGCCTCTACCTGGGCCAGGGCTTTTATGGCCCTGGCCCCAGCCTGGTGGAATGCTCTCCCTACAGCAGTTAGGGCCCTCCGGGACCTTGGTGAGTTCCGTAGGGTCTGCAAAACTGAGCTGTTCCACCGGGCCTTTGGGGAGGCTGGCCGTGGATTGTCAGCCCTCTCTTGATGCCCCCATCTGGTTATGCTATTTTTGACAACTTGTTGGTCCCCTCCCGGGAGTAGGACCAGATGCTGTCACATAAATATATATGGGGTATTGTTGCTACTGGGTTTTTACTGAATTTTAATGGATTTTAATGTATTATTTGATTATGTTGTTTTATGCTTGTTATACACTGTTCAAAGCTCTTCGGGGGTAGAGCAGTATACCAAATCAAATAAATCATCATCATCATTGGAAGAGATCTGCAAAGCGACCACATGGTCATCATTTGGCATTTTAAGATAGATGCATATCGTTCAGCAGATGCAGCATTTGGTTGAAGAGTTCTACAGCATGTTGAAGAGTTTCAAGACAGTGACCCACCCAAGTAATGGGAACACTGCTCTGGGAGGTCCCACAAGATGTTTTCCATCTCAGAGGAAGAAGGGCCATTGGTACTTACCCATGAAGTGTCCTTCTCTACTGAGCACAAAGAGAAGATCTTGCCTCCTTGATTGGACACTGGGAAACACTCACAAGATGTCCTTCTTGTGCTCAGAGGAGAAGGACCCTTCATGGCTAAGTACCAATGGCCGGTTTCCTGTTTTCATGAGAGGATGCAAACCTTAATCTGAAGCCTTTGTCGCCTTTGTAGCTGTGAGGGCTTCCAATACTATCCCCCCCCAAAAAAAAAGTATATTTGGGAAGAGGGGGCTTATGGAAGGAATGCTTGAATGTAAGTGAATTTGGTGCTAAGTTGTAGAGTTTGGATCTGATGTTTAAGGGGCATCTCTTTGTGTTCGCCATCCCCAGTTATGAAACTTACCACCTCCAATTACACTCTCAGCACTTCCCGCAGCTGCAGATTGAACATTTAGTGTAGATGAAAGGAATAATGGAATTTGCCATTCTTTTACAGAGGGAAAGCAGGGCAGGAGAACAGAAATATATGCTTATAGTGCATCAAAGCACTGTGTGTGTATGTTAAGTGCCATCAATTCCCTTCTGACGTACAGTGACCTTATGAATTAATGTCCTGTTGTTGACAGCCTTGTTCAAGTCTTGCAGACTAAGAGAAGTGACTTCCTTAATTGAATTGATGCTCCCCTTGTTGGGTTTTCCTTATTCCCTGCTGCCTTCAGCTTTCCTATGGTTATTGTCATTTCCAGTGACTCTTGTCTTCTCATAATGTAACCAAATTATGATAGTGTTAGTATAGTCATTTTAGCACTACTGGCATACAAAATTTTTTAAATTAAAACAATTGTTAAACTAATAAATGTCAACTCCAAAGTCAAGAATTATATGCTTATAACCTACTTAATTTGTATAGTACATACAGAGGCTGCCATAGAGGGGATATTTCTGTGTATCATATGTCTACACATGAGATCACTGCATTCCTGATGTCAGATAATTGAAAGCATTGGCTGTAGCCTAATATCAGTCTTTCTGGTGTAAGATAAAACGAGGATTCCCTTGTGCTATCCATGATACTATTGATCAGCTATCTTTAAATCTCCATGGGCCTTCTATCTGGCATTCAGTGTTCTCTGATATGTTAACTCCTGTCCCCCTGGATAATTTTTTCTGCTTAATTTTGACAGTAGTGCAGCTTTTATTAAAATATCCCTCCAAATTCGCTTTAACCCTATGTGGTGACTTCTAGTTAAGAGGTACAAAATTTATAAACTTAATTGGTCCAAGTTAACCTTCGCTGTTGGGTCTGGAAGAGGTATGAAAGAGGTATGAAGATATGATAGGCTAGCTTTTACACTTAAATTTGATCTCTACTATCTGTCAATACACAATGAGAGGAAATCCCCAAAGCAGGGAATGGAGAGAATCTAGCAACAGCACCCCTAAGGTGTGTCTAGAATTAGGAGTACTTTAGAAGATTGCATGTTTTCACTTTTTCTTTATAAACTTTCTCAGTGTGATGTTTGTGCAGATTGTGTTTGCTTTTTATTTATTTAATGCTCATATAACTTGAAGGCTTCAAGACTGATCTCTGTGCCCATATCTTGCCTGATTCAGTCATACTTTTCAAACAGCGGTAAGAGGGAGTGGCTGCAAGTGAGTGTGCCATCTCCAAAGTGTGAAGTTGTGGAAGTGTGATAGACTGTCCCTGTGTTGGCTAGTGAAAGCAAAACAGAAAACTTAGCAAACAAGTAACTCTTCAAGAAAAAAGAAAGGACTCTTTAGTTTCCATTATGTGCAGTTTACTGTAATATGTAGTTGTTAGTGAAAGGAAAAGAGGAGCTGAACCCATGGTGGGGGCATGTTGTGGAGGCCTTGCACAGAGGTGTACCAGTCAAAAATGGCACTAAAGGCATGACTGGCTCCCCACGCCACCCCTGCCCAGCTCCCCATCCCCCCACCTGGCTCCCCGTGCCCCCCATGCCCAACTAACAGCAGCCAGCAGGGAGGCCGGGGAGGGAAGGGCTTGGTGGTGGGCGCCATGGCGGCAGGCTGGCTCCTGTTCTTCCCGGCTCCCTGGGGATGGCAGGAGTCGGCCTGCGGCCACATCATTCACCTCAGCCGGCTCTGCTCACCCTGGCACTGATGAGTGAGTGGGGAGGGGGTGATTGGCCTCCAGGAGGGGCCCCAATGCCACCACACTCCACACCACAGGCCGCTGCTGCCCAGCCGCCCACCAAGACCCCTCCCCTCCTGCAGCTCATTACAGCAGCCTGAGGGAGGCTGAGGCCTGAGGGAGACCAGGAAGACACCTGATGATTGGGGAAGGCTGCGGCCACAGGAGGCCCATGTCCCATGTCCACGCCGATGGACGACCTGGCTGCGGGGGCCTTGGCAGTAGTCGACACACAGGTGGGTGACTGGGGTAGGTGCAGCAGGGGGGAAGGAGGAGGGCGTGCCTCCCACATGACTGAATGGGCTGTACCCGGGGACATGGAACATCCCATGTTCCTGTGGCTGGTACGCCCCTGGCCTTGCATTCATGAAGGGTGTACTACTGATGTTCTAAATTCTGATGTCTGAGAGTGACACTATGAAAACAGATCTGTACATGGTCCTACTTAAGGACTAATGTATCTTAGGCAAAGGGACTGTGTCGCCACAATTCATGAGAGTCATGATGTACACATGGTTTCAGTTCCTTGTTAATCCATGTGTGCCAGAAGATTTTGTGAACATGGCAAAAAAATTAAACTTAATTTTTGTGCCATAGGATAATTTGATCCCTTGTTCTGCACTTGTTTGATAAGATTTGATACAGCAATATATTAAGTCCCTTTTTTTCAAACAGGTCAAAACTCCCAAGTGAGTGAACCAACTCAGAGTACAGGTTAAGTCCAATGTGCATCATATGATCAAAAAGAAGTAAGGACCTAGATAGCAGGTGATGAAGTGGCTGTTTTAAGTCATGTGCTTGTTGATTGACTTGGTCCTTGCACATTCCACTAATACAGTTGCTTCCTGCCCACAGAATTCATTCTAAATATACACTAAATGCACACATCACTAACATTAGAAATAAACAGTTGCCACAGGAAAACTAAATTGCAGTGGAGAAATTGTTTTTCTTCTCTGTTTTAGAAATGCAAGGAAGGGAAGCCAACTCTATGTATTGCTACTTCCTGGCTAAAAAAGATTGGATAATTGTGCAATAAATGGGTGAAAGAGTTACAACTTGTGTATATGTTGAACACAGTGTGAATCCTGCTTCCTGGCTTTCTAGCATACTCTTCAGACATAAAAAAAAAATTCAGAGCAGCTGGACATTGAATCATTATACATTTTAGTCCCAGAGTCTAAATGATCTCAATTCACTAGTGAGGGGAAATAGTACAGATTCTCCTAAGGTTTCAGTATCCTAAAAACAAAATATAATCATAGTTGATTTCCAGCTCTGGATTCTCTCACCAGTCACAGAAGACAAGTGGCAATATTACACATGCTTTCACACCAACTTTCAGAGCTGGGGTTCTGGCATGAATTATTTCTTGGGCTAAGGACTCCAGCCCTCAGTGCAGAAAAAGTACTGCATTGGAGGTCTTGATGGCACCATTAATTATGGTCACTCATATCCCAGAAGAACCCACTTCACTCTATTGCCACATATTGTTGGGATCAGGGGACCAGTTCTAAAATCAGCACAGTGTTAACAATCCTTGGGGAGATTTCATGGAGAGCACATAGGGACACGGGAAACAGGGCCCAGTTGTTTTGGTGGGATATGGCTAGTTTTCCGCCTACAGTACTTCAAACAAGCCTCATAGATTTACAATAAATTGCAGCTGTGCTCTCTCAGTTTTGGCTGCCAACATAAAAAAATACTTGTTCTGCCTTAACAATTGCCAAGTGAGTCACATTGGCCTGGTTCCTAATCAGCATGTGGAGAAGAGAAGGGGTTAGCTTAAGAGACAGGACATCTAGACATTGCCCACACTTATAATTAATGCACCATGCCCCATCTCAGTTACCTTACCAAGAAGGACATAATATTTAGTCTTTTAATTTTAAAAAATGTCAACTGGGATACGTGTTATTTACTGGACTGAACTAGTGGCTTATCAGTATCTTAAGGAAGGAAACAAAAGATTGTGTAATATATAAAAAGTCTTTGGAAATAAACATCACACTGGGAAAAAAGAAAAGAAAAAAATCAGGTCTCACATATTCCCCAGCCCCCTTCCCAAATAGTTGTTCCACATTTGTCTATGGCAAGCTTGCTGACTGGCATTTGGAACGCCACACAGAAGTTGTATGAGAGCCAATTCACACTTTACATTTTAAACTCAAAGTCTCACAAGATTGGCTGTTTCTCCCACCAAGCCACCCAAGCAGCTGTTTGTGGTGGTACAATGAGACTGAAGAAAGCCACCAAGGTTGTGGTGGTAGTGTGGGTACCACAGGTCAAGAAGTCCATGGCGTAGGCAACAACACAATGGTTGTTTGCAGAATTAGGAGGGCTGCGCCACTGTGAGCCTGCTGCTGGTATGTTGATCCTAGAGAAGGCAGAAGGCATCATTTAGTCTTCTTATGGCTCTCTGAATATGCCTGATTCCATCACTGAAATGGCAGAGTCTGGCCATGCTATTCAGCTAGTCAGTGGCGTAGCATCAATAGGGTAATTGAGGCACAACGCCCTGGGTGTGTGCTGCGGCGGGGGTGTGGCAGTTTCCCCTTGCTCCGCCCCTACAGCTAGTGTGTGGCTTTAGGCAGGGGAATGTGGAGGATACAGGAGCCAATGTGACTGTGTACTGTGGGCTGACTCAGCTGCTATATCTATTGATGCTGAGAAAAATGTAGGACAAGTTGTCTGGTCATCACTGTTACTGCTGTGCTTCCCAGCCCCAGAGTACCCTGAGGATAATTGTTTGCTTTTTTGGAAATGGGGGAGGAAGCACTTCCCCAGACAACTTTTTTGAAATGCCACCTCTATGAAAAAAGATGTATGTGCCTGCCCACCCCATGTATTTATCTCTCTTCCTCCATAATCCCTCTGAAAGAACCTCAAAAAAGTACAGCCTTCTCAGTTGTGCTTATTAGAAAAACCCATTGCAATTCACATTGGGTGCATAGCACTCAGAGCCCAATAAATAAATAAATAAATAAAATCCCTTTTGTGTGGCTTTAATTTTCTTCCATTCTTTTAATGGATAGGTTAAAATTGGTTTCCCTGATCATAGGCCATATCATGTGCCTTTCCCTGCTGGTAAAATCTTGCCAGGATAAGGTAAAGGATATGTTGCTGAAAATTATTCGTGCTTCTCTATGAGAGAAGAACTTCCTCCAGCCTGTGGAAGAGACTGTAATTCACCTTTTGTTGAAGAAAACCTATCTTTATTGAGGTTATTATAGGCCAATTTCAAATCTGCTTTTCTTCTAGAAAGGGATTGAGAGGGTGGTAGCATAGCAACTCCAGCGGTTTCCCGACAACACCTCTTTGTGTTACTGTTTTTTATCTGGCTTCAAACCTAGCTATGGAACAGAGGTGGCCTAGGATCCTCTTATTTGTAGAGCAATAAAGATAACTCTCCTCTGGACTTGCTTGATCTCTGGCACTTTTGTGAAAATATTCACAACAAGGTTGTGAAAATATTATTGATGGAGGGTAGCCCAAAAGCCATGTGATACCTTTTATTAAGCACAACCAAAATAACACAATACAAGGTGCAGACTTTTGAGTTCTCCAGACTAAATATTGAAACCAAACAAGCAAGCAAGCAAAAAAAAAAGAAAAAAAAAGGAGGGGGGCGGGAGAGAGGAGAAAAAGCACATTTTTCATGCTGGCAGGGGCTGATGGGAATTGTAGTCCATAACATCTGGAGTAGGATATCTGTGGGTGGCTTAACTAACTGTGGCTAGCTGAGTGTGGCTAGCTGTTATCAGATGCTGGGAAGAAAAACTGAAAAACATCCAGTTTAAAATATAATAACCAAGGGTTAACCAAATGGAGACAACAAGAGCTGAATGAATATTTTGCATCATTTTTCTCTGCAGAGGATATTGGATAGATACCCACAGATGAGCCATGTGGGGTGTGTGTTTGTGTGGAGCATCTCTGAAGAAGGTCAGGTGAGGCATTTTAAACAATTAATTGGGCAATTAAAAAAACCAAAGTCAACAAGTATCCCTATTGAGTTCAAGTATCTATCACTTCATCTTGGAATAAAACTAGGAAATTTGTCCCTAAAATTAGCTTTCTTACGATAGTACTGGAAGGTACCTAATGTAACATCTGTTGTGAAAAAGAAATCCCAAAGAGAGACTGGAAATTAAAGGCCCATTAGCTTAACCTCTTTTCTTAGGTAAATTGGTACAGTGCTTTAAAAGAGAGGGTTATTAATCATATTGATGAACAAGACCTGTGGAGGAAAAATAGGGATGACTTCACAGTAAAGTCATTGGCACTTTAGAATCCTTGGAGGGTGTCAGTAAAGAAAAAGATAGACAAAGTGTCCAAGGAAGGGCTGTTCCTTTCAGTCTTTGCTTCTAGTCATTTGGGAAGCATTTTGCTGGCCACTGTTCAGAATTAAATGGATTTTATCAGATCCCACAGTGCAAGAAGAGCACTCTGCAAGTGCAAGTGCAAGAAGAGCACAGTGCAAGAAGAGCACAGTGCAAGAAGAGCATTCTTGCCAGCAACATGTCCATTCCTGTAAATTATGTGTACATTAACATAAATCTGTGGGTATAATGGTTGCTGAACATATGTTCATGTGCAAATGAAAAGTACATATGTTGTGTTATAAATAGGTGCAAATCCCATTATTGCCTTCACCATTACTGCACTAGAGCTGTCCTTGCCACATTAACTGGCTTTAAATCTGATAGCAACTGTATTTTGGAAAAGAGACTAGTTATAGAATGAAAGGAAAGGGAAGATCATATTTGCCAGAGGTCTAGATTTCTGTCTTAAAATTTATTAAATTCTGTAACTAAAAAGCCTGAACTCTGCCATGAATTGGTATCATGCAAGAGGGAAAATACTTTGGATTGTCCCCTTCCCGTCATGTGATCTCTTCCAAAAAATAATAAATAACTAAGTTCAGATTCAGACATTGGACTGATGTAAAAAAAAAACCTATGTGCTTATATAGTTCTGTTTCAGTTCAGTATCATTGAAGAGTTTAGGTGTAGAAAGTCAGCCTACTTACTCAAAATTTGACCCCCAGTATGTTTTTAAGGAATATCCATTACTCATTTATGTCAGGGTTTTTTTCCCACAAGGATCTTTCAGTCAGCTGCATCTTATTTGTAAGTGGTATTAAGAAAGGCTCCTGAGAAATAATGGCGATAGCTGTAATCTGTCTTCAAATGCACTGTGAAAAGCTGCTTGTGACCGATCAAATCAAGTTATTCTTCTACCTTTTGGAAGGGTATTTGTCACAAGGAGGGCACATCAGAGCTTTTACCAAGATGGCCTTTTTTGTTGTTACTGTATTGGATGCAGGACAGTCAGATTGATTAAACAGCAAAGGGTATTTAGTTGTGCCTTGTGGCTATGGACAGACTTTTTTACACTACTGTATTTTAAAACTGAAAACAGTCCATACATATTGCCGTGTGACTTTTGTAGTAGGAGTATAGCATTTTCCCAGCACTGAAAATACCAGATCTTATATTTGAGATCATGAAAGGTTTTCCCCAGGTAATGCATTTGTTCCCTTACAATTACCTAAGGAATCTATAAGGTGTTCCATTTAAGCCACACAATGCATGATGCATCCTTCATGTTGTCTGTATTACTGTTTCATATTTGAATGTAAAAAAAAAGAATTCTGCACTTTTGCAATCCAGTCACCTATGATTAACAGCACATCTTCTTTAGGTATGTGATCAATTCCTGGACACCTGCATAAAATATTTCAATGTCTTTCTCTTGAGGATCTGTATTTGGGACCGACCTGTCAAATAATTCTGAAGAGAGAACCACCCCCCCCCCCCCCCCCCGGCATAGTGCCCGCCCCTTTCCCTATTCCATGGCTTGTAATAAAAACAAAAGGCCACACTGCTAGAATACAGCCTAGAAAAGTACCTTTTATTGAGAGGGGAAAAACCACCATGGTGGGTTTATATAGATGGTTATCCCAGTTCTTGCCATGGGTTTCTAAGAACCCCAAGCCTGGTTTTATGAAAAGTTCTGACCGGAGAAATCTCCCAGCTTCACCCCAAGCCTGCGCAGGCAGTAGTGATCTTGGTGGCTGAAGCAGCTGATAATTTTATGGTATGCTCCTGGAGGGTAGGAAGGAAGCATTTTCTGGCATTTTTATTTGTCACAGAAATGTCCTGATCGTGTTACTTTTAAAAGTACCATGGCAACACATTTATTTCTAACTAATGTAGCTGATGTGAGTAGCATGCGCAAGAAAGGTGAGCTTAGTCTGATCTCATTGCTGGGCTGATCTAACCCATTGTTGAGATCAATCATGTTAGGAGGCCTCTGCAGATGACATTAGTAGAGTGGGGTTAGAGGTGTTCATTCAAAGCACTCAGTCCTTGCAAGCCACATAGAACCTGATCTGCAGCTTGCTATGGTTCAAATACAAAATCACTTTTTAAAAATTGGAGTGGTGTAATACTTTAAAAACAGCGTAGCATGAGTTTTCACAGGAAAACGCCTGTTTTTTTATATGTACTTAGTGCAGCATCAGCTGGATTCTATCCACTGCATTACATTCACTATGTGTTTTCTTTATTTCTTTTAATCGTTGCTCCCTTCTCATCAAATTGAGTTTTATTGTCACATTATCTTTTTAAAGTATGTGTGTGATACATTCTGGCCCAGCTGCCTATGTGTCATAAAACCCTTCTTCCACCTTTACCATTGTATATGATGTTTCTGATTCCCAGATTAGCACTTTTAACATTGTAAACTAGAGTCATCCAGTGTGAAACTGGGAAAACCATACCAACATTGCATTGGCCCTGCACTCCCAGTAATTGCTATTATAGGCAGGACAGATACGTAGATATAAGGGGCGCAGAAAATAGTTTGAGGATCATGGGGTAGAACCAGCAGTTGAAACTAAGCAGAGTTCAGCAGTAATGGGAGACTACCTGGGCACCATGTGGAAACCACTCAGAGAGCTCACTAAAAAGAAAGTAACTGTAACAAAAAAAAAAAAGTCAGTGCATAAATGCAGATGATCAAGAAGAACCGTTTGAGTCCAAATATAGGAAATATTGTATCTGAAGTTTTGTCAGTGTTTCCTGTGCATTTTTGCAATGCGGGGAACACATTAAGCACTTGATTTTCCTAACTTTTTCAATAAAGGAAGTCCTGGAATTTGCAGGATGGGAGAAAAATCCATTACTATCTGCATATTCAGTTTACCACCTACACAATGAGAAGCTCCTTTAATCTTTAGTCTGTTCTCCATGCTGAACTCTGGACAACCCAGAGATGGAGATCTCAGACTGACTGGCAGCAGCAGCCGGTCAAACTCAATGGTGCTGGCTGCTGATCCGGAGACACATTGTTTGGCCAAGATCATTTGCAGTGAGCTGAGCTTCCGTCCATTGTTTTAGGAGGGGATACAATGGGGAGTGTGACAGCAGAGAATCAGCTGAGTTACATATTAGCAGCATTCAGAGTGTTTAGTTGAAGTTTACCTTCAGACCCTGTGAAATTTTTCACCTGATCTGCTGGCTGGCGAATGAAATGCATCTTGAAATGCTGGACTGGATATCTTTTGCTTCTGTTGCATATATCTATGGTCAAAAGAATGGTTCGAGTCCCACTGAAGGGTTGCCAACTTCAGGTAGGGCCTGGAGATCTTGTGGAATTACAACTAACCTCCAGACTAAAGAGATCAGTTCCCCTGGAGAAAATGCCTGTTTTGGAGGGTGGACTGTAGGTCATTATACGCTGATGATTTCCTTCACCTCCCCAAATCCCACCCTTCCCTGACTCTACCCCCAAAATTTCAGGAATTTCCCAACCCAGAGTTGGCAACTGGCTATAGCTGTTTAATAGTGAGGGCAGTTCTCTGAACATGCTCAAAAGCACTGTATTCCGTGGCATATTATAGGACTATTTAGAAGCAGTGAAAATGGATTCTTGGGCCAAGTCCTGGGAGCCCTAGCACTGTACATGCAGCCCATATAGATTGGTGCAGGTTCACATTTGCTTCATGTGAATATAAGTTATCTAACAGGTGGAATGTGAAGTGCTTTTACGAAGTAGTTCCTGCCAAGGGCAATGGCTGCTAATTCATAACTGCATCATTTTAAAGACCTAGGTAAAGTGCCAGATGCTGCTTCAAAACTGGAGCAAGCCCTTGAAGAAAGTGAACCCTGCTTAAGAAACTCTGTCCTCCCTGCTCCACCCCCAAATCTCCAGGATTTTCCCAGTCCAGAGTTGGCGACCTAAAACCCAAGAACAGATGTTTTTTATCTTAACTTTGGTTCTTTACAAACAAACAAACAAAAAAGTAGGGTATATTTTTGCAAATCGTTTGCTGTCAGCACAGCGTATGCGTGTGAAGCCCCATCAAATCGCAGCTGACTTATGGCAACCCCTGCAAGGGGCTTTCTAGGTAAGTGAGATGCAAAAATGGTTTGCTGCTGCCTTCCTCTCCAGAGCTTTCCTTGGTGCTCTCCCTTTCAAATACCAACTCTACTTTGCTTCCACAAGATCAGGGTCTGCCATGTTGCCTTCCCTCCATCAGCACATTTTCTGTGCAGATTTTCTTTCTCAAACTTCTGGACTGAATATGAGGAGCCAGACCCTGATGGTTGGAAGCTGAGAGGAACAAGAGATGCTGCAACTGTAAATATTTGCTGTTCAGCCATGTTTTTAGAATGCGCATCACAAGTGAAATTATTTCTAAAGAACTGAATGTGTTTTTTCACTCTTTCACTGAACTTTTACTTTGTTCACAGCCCACATTCATCATAATGTGCAAATATATTAGAAGTTGTGGTTTGCCATGACTCAGTGCTACTGTTAGAAATGTGTTGCAGCCAAGAGCTGGAAAGCAATGGCTGGAAGCCATCTAATCAGGATTCTTATTCAGTGCAGAGTTTTCACTCAAACAAGTTATTGACCATCAAGACCTAAGAGGCACTTTACTAACCTCAGAATGGTAGTGGTAACAGCTAGCATCTTGGTCGATCTCTTCTAACGCCTGTGGCGAATCATTTGGAATTTGCTATATGGAATAACTCTAAAGCAGGGGTGGGCAATTATTTTTTCCATGGGGCCGCATAAGAAACAGAAAATATTGTGGAGGGCTGGGCCAAAAGGCGCGGGGGGGGGGGGGCGCTTTTGAAAGCCCCGCAGAAGCCGGCAGCCAAGGCAACCGACTTCTGCGGGGCTTTCAAAGACGCCTCGCTCCCCAGCACGGCAGGGGGGCCAGTTGAGAAACATATATCGTTTTTGTAACGAACAAAGCACCCCCTCTTCCGCAGGTATCTTTGGAAAATCCAGTTGCCAACCATTCGTCGCAGCATCAATATTCATACTTCTCCGCATATAGGAAAATCCTCCTTACGCTAGAGCCTACAAAATGGATCTAGCAGCATTTCTGGAATATAATGACTGGCAGACCATCTGGTCCTCATTAGCTGTGCTATTAGTTTGTACTAATGCAGAGGAGGTAGAATGTAAAGTCCTAAGCCACTCTAGCTAAATACCATCTAATGCACTCACTTCTTTGGCAATAAGGATCCAAAATTCTCCTCAAGGACCTACTCAAGCCACTGCATGTGACAACCAAACTATGTCAAGCATGCCATTGGTAATGACCACAGCAGCACTCAAGGAAATAAGATCTTGATAAGGCATGGTAAATTATGTTCACATGTAAATATTCTCAGCAAATACATGAAGCCCAGAAACCCACTGAAAGGAGGAACCTCACAAATCTCCAGTTTCTTCCACTGAAATCCTACCATCCAGTGATTCTATTCACACCCAGTATTGAAGTGTGTATTATACTGACAGGCTCTCCTTGCACTTTACAGCATCTTATATCTCACAGTTCCTTGATCTATTACCACTTTTACTCTTTCCTCTCTACAACTATGATACACAGAATCTGTTTGCTTTCTTTTAATAGAATCCAGTGATAGGTGTTTAAATTTATTGTTATATTTAACAGATTAATGTATCTATATTTCTATATTTTATTGCTTTAATTACTTTGAGTACTACTGAGACCATGAACAGGCAAGCAAAGTCTTTCTAAAACCTAAAAAAAGCCCCAGAGTTGTAGAAAAATCTGGTAGGAGCAATGCCTATTGATAGAAGCAATGCCTATTGCTTGAAAAATGATAGAAGCAATGCCTATTGCTTGAAAAAAAAAGATGCTCTGAGATGTCAGTGGCCACAGTGGTCATGAAGTTGTCAGGCAACTATCACAATATCACTTGCCTTCAAACCTTGGTTTCTGTCAGTGAAAGGCAGAGGGAGGAGGCAGCAGAGGTGTATCTAGGGTAGGTCAGCCAGGGGTGTACCCTGGATGCCCCTTAAAGAGGGGCACCTTCGGCTGCCTCCCCACCACTCTGGACACTCTGGTCCAGCTTTAAACTGTGGGCTTCACCTCCAAAGTCCACATGGAATTCAGAAGTGCAGCCTACAGTTCAAAACTGACCCCAGCCAGGCTGAGTTCATTGTTGAACTGTGGGTTTGGCCTGGCCGAGTCCAGCTTTATAGTGCTGGCTCTGCCCCCAAAGCTCCACCTATGAACTCATGTGGATTACAGAGGTGGAGCTAGCAGTATAAAACTGGATCTTGCCAGGCTGAGCCTGCAGTTGGACTTGTGCCCACAGTTTAAAGTTGGACCTGGCCAGGCTGAGCTCAATATGCTGCTGGTTTATACTGGGGATTTTGGCCCCCAAAGCTCCACCTCTAAAGTCCTTGTGGACTTTGGAAGTAGAGCCCACAGTATAAAGTTGGACCCAGCCAGGCTAAGCCTGTATTTGGATGCTGGGCGTGGCCTGGCAGGGTCCCACGTTTAAGCAATAAGAGAGTTTCAGTGTCAGCAAGGCATTAACAAAGGAACGTTCAGGCATATGGTCAGGGTGCAGCTGGTTTTGGGTCTGAGCAAGTTTGAGCCAGAGAATACCTTCAGGGTGGTGGGGGTGGTGGTGGTGGTGAGGGAATGGCAATTGAGACGCTTGCTGTGCATTCAAAGCTGACCACTTTCATATTACAAACTAAGAAATATATACCAAGCTCTGTGCTATTATGAAGTGCTTCACATTTGATCACATCTTTCATGTGATTTCTCCATTTCTTTTCACTCTGCTCGGCTTCCATCAGTTCTTATGTATCATGGGACTCTATCCCCTGTTGTGTCATATGAAAGGCAAGTCTTTCCAGAAATTGTGGTGAGGTCACAACTTAACCCTTTACATTGTTCAACTCTTGATATAACGATTATCTCACAAATTGAAAATTCTAAAGCCATTTTGGATTATGTGAATTTCTTTAGCTCAGCAAAACTGGCTTTATTATTTTTCATATTTACAATAATGAATTCTCTAAAAAGCAGCAGAACTACAGACTATTGCTAGGTATCTGCCCGCATTCTCTTTATAGTGGGTTCTCTTATGTATTCCACCCCTGCCCCCGCCCCCGCCCCAGGCCAAAGGGGGTTTTTTTGCTTTCAAGGTGGTGACCCCAGGCTCCTTACTGAAATTCAGGTTGCAATGTCTGCAATATGGCATCTCTCTCTCTCTCTCTCTCTCTCTCTCTCTCTCTCTCTCACTCACTCACACACACACACACACACACACACAGAGCCTCTAAGCAAGTAGAAAACTGATGGTCCAACCTGGCCTGATGACTCCCAGGGAAGCAAGAGCCTCACACAGGGGTCATCCAGCCAAGAAAGACCTGCTTCAAAGTTTAATCAGCATTTTGGCAGGACACGAAATACAGTTCAGAGTCTCGTTCTTCAGTAGCTGGCTGGCTGCAGTGCAGTTTTAGGAGCCCATTGTTCTGGGGCAGGGCAGGCTTGCCTATTTTCTCCTCTCTTGTATTTTCAACCTTGAGAATGCACCGATGTTCTCCTCCCCCCCCCCCCCCCCCCGGTTGAGGATGACGATTTCTCTTGACTCCATTCCAAGAATGTTGCCTTCTCTTTTATTGATGGGGATTGCGCTGTTCTTTCTTATCGGAGGAATAGGTTTCAGCGATGCATTTGCTCCATTAGCTCCGATATACCGTGGGGAATAAAGTTGCCCATCTCCTTCCCCGCGATTGCCGGCAACGGAGCGCTACCCCGGTTGCTGCCAATTCAATGATGTCATCTTCAACTGCAATGCGACCTCCCCTCCTGGCCCTGTGCAAAACTCCTTTAATGAGGCGTCTGTGCTCCTGGCTGCTTCCCTGTTGGTACTCGGGAAAGCAAAGGGCATGCTGCACAAATCCATCTTTGCAGGCATTCATCTTTATTGTTGTATACTGACCCAAAGTACCTCTCTCCCTTCGATGAGACTGATTGAAATTCAATAGGAGGGAAAAAAATGCCAGGAGAGCAATTTGTCCTTAACTAAACACAACCTTTTTCTTATTTTCCCTATTCTAACACTCCCCCCCACCCACCCCCACCCCAAAAATCTATGCAGGAGCCACTACTTCCAAGATTCTCCTTCTGGCAAGGAGAAAAGAGATCGGGTGGGAGCCTGAATTTCTAAACATAAACCAGATTTCATAGATGAAACACTGCCCCCCACCCCCTTCCGACACACAACACTTATAGTCAGGTGCAACAAACCAAAACAAGTTGCAAAAATGATCCTCAAGGAAAACGTGCTGTGATTTTTCCAACACAGGTATAGTTTATTTCTGGACAAAGACTGCATACAAGAAGAGAGAGCTTTAAAAAAAAAATTGGCAACTCTATCTGTTGTCGTATTTTACATGGCAGTTGAGATTAATAGTGCTGGATGGCAAGAAAATGCATGCATTCTCTCTGCGTGTGCTAGGGCAAGTGGGCCTATTGTCAGGACTTGCTCAATTGGTTAGGGGAAGTTACATCCATCTATCATAGTTGTAACCCATCCCCTCTTCAGATCGTTTAATGGGACTCTAATTCTGTCTTTACAACAATCTTGCAAGGTTAGGTAGGCTGCACTCTGTTCCACAGAGAGATGATAATATGGTCAGTTGAGGTGCAGTGGTTGAGAGAACCTTGAAAGAGTCTTAGAATATAGTGCTGAATGAATATGAGAATTATCATTCATTTTTATGTGCTGTCTTTATCAAAACCTTTATTCAACATGATACTTTGATAAAAGAGCGTTTATAGTTCATTGAACACTTTCAAACAGATGGGGGAAAGTCGAGCTAGGTAGGCACTAAAACCCAGGTGGATCATTCTACAACAAAGAATGTCTGGCATGCTTTGTTCTATGGCAGAAGAATATTCAACCCTACTATCATCTTTCTGTGGAACAGAGTATAGGACTTGACCTGGACCAGCCAGTGAACTTCATGCCTGACCAAGAATTTGAACCTGAATTTCCTACAACCTAATCTGAGAAAGAACCATTTCTTAAAGGTGTAATTCTAGTTCTTGGGAATGCATAAGTGTTTATGAAAATACTGCTTCAGAACTGGAGTATGTGTCTTTCTTAGAACAGTAGTATCTGTACAGCAAAACTCTGAGAGCAAGTTCCTACACATTACCCTCACCCTGTTCCAGATGTTATGATTTTTATTTTTTGAGAGTGCAACTATGCCTGTAAGCACAGGCACTTGCCTGGCATTTTCTCTGCCTTAAGTAACAAGTGGTAATTGACCCAAATGATGCTCCAAGTGTCAAAGCGCTGAAGGTCTGATTAGGTTATTGCTCCAGTCACTTGGAAGATTCCCTTAATTTGAACAGGTATTGGATTAGGGCTTTAATGCTGAGAAAATGGGTCTTTTTCTAGGGGAGGCGGATGAAACAGGAATAGCTTAATAAGCACTGGAAAATTGGAAGAGGGCTGAGGGCTCCTTCAATTAGACATGAGTAATATCATTTTTCAGCTGTGCAGAATTGATGTAAAAGCTTCACTTTTGCACCCCTAATTTGCCATTCCTGGGAGACGTTGGCTGCCAACAAAGAAGATAGTAGGAGAAGAAAACAATGCAAACCAGTGTGAAGGCAGCAGCCTCCTAACAATAATAGCACACAACTTCACAGTGTCATTGAAGGGCTTGTAATTTTAGTATCACATGACACCACAAAATCATAAGACCAGCTATGTGCACATTTGGACATCTATAGTGGTGTCACAATAGTGAGGCCTTATGACTGTCTAAATCAACGCATTAAAAAAATTACTTAAATAGTTCTTTTCTTCCTCCTCCTAATTAATAGCTAACTCCAGAGTTGTGCAGGGCAGATATACAGGACAGAGAAGTGTTACTCTCCCTGCCCAGAGGGCTTGTACTGGACAATCACTTACATCAGTTCAGGGACTGAGAAAGGTCAGGGATTGCTGAATGGATAGGGGGTGCTAGGAACAGATCTGCATCTGGGTGGCAGCTGTGCCATGGAGCGTCCTGAAAGAAAGGGCACCTTACTATAGTTTCTAACACTCAGAATAATGGATCTTTGTCCTTCAGGAGCATGACAAGTATGATAGAGACACATGATTCTCTGCAAGTCGGGCAGTGGTGTTAAAGGAATCTCAGTGTATTTACAAATGTAATTTATTTACAAGCATTTAAATACTGTTTAAAAACTCACTTTCAAATTGCATTCTCTTCTATTTGGTGTTATTAACCACAATCTCAAAGTGAGTTTGTACTGCAGTTTCTGATCTGATGGAACAGCAGTGGTCCATCCTGATCAATGAGGCTAGAAATGTTGGCAACACATTTTTAAAACAACACAACCATTCTTTAAAATTCTGCAGATTTTACAAGCTATTAATCTGGTGTATAATCTAGGTATAACTGATTGTGTGTAATTATTTTTGTATAGGAAACCTTTCTTTGTTTGTATTGTGCCAAACCCTAGGACCGTGGTGGCGAACCTTTGGCACTCCAGATGTTATGGACTACAATTCCCATCAGCCAATTGGCCATGCTGGCAGGGGCTGATGGGAATTGTAGTCCATAACATCTGGAGTGCCAAAGGTTCGCCACCACTGCCCTAGGATATTTGTGTGGGGAAATGTCCAGAAGATAGGGATGCCAGCATGCCTGAAGACAAATGTTCAGTCTTTTAAATAGAGGCTTAATATCTGAAAATGTGCAGTTGAAATTTTTCATGGTATGCTGGTAAAGGACTTTTTATCCAGGCAGTTGGCAGCTCTACCAGTAGAACAATGTAATGCTGTCCTAAAGTAGAGGCTGGTGAGATGGTGTGGCAGGTGGCATAAGCTATGGATGCTATGTAGCAACCAAAGAGGAGGCTCCACCACCACAGGGGGGATGCCCCCCCTACAGGCATAGAGGGGCAAGGTCAAAACACTGGTTAGCAGCCCACACAGGCTGCTAATGCCAGTGACCCATACCTTTGTATCTGCACAATGCTCATCTAGCTACCCTTTGCTTTTGACACTGGTGTCTGATATCTGCCAGTATAGCCTTGATGGGCTCCAATTTCTGATGGTCACAGCACAAAAGTGCTGACCATATGTGGACTATTGTACTGTAAGCGGCTGCTGTTGTTTTCCTGTCCTCTGCTAACATGGGATCCAACCAGACACACTGAAAGAACATGGGAACTTTAATCAGGATGTGGAGATGAGACTGAACTGCTTTCCCTGATATATATGCACACACCATCATCTATTTGCATAAACTATTAAGCAGCAAACTAAATAGATGTGGCCTAAATAGCACTGAGATGAGCTAAGCGCACAGCACTTACTGCTTCATGTAATCAATTCTAGTGCAGCACATTCATTATCATTGCCTTTTGCATGAATACTGTATCTCTCATAAAGAAAATGCTCCCATACTCCCCATGAACTCAGTCATTGGTTGACCACCCCTTGTCCTTTCTGATTGTTTAAAGACAGCTCTATTGATTGTCCCTGGTTCCATGGATCTCTATTACATCAACTATATGGTTTTCATTATAGCTATGGCTTTTCTTCAATGGCAGACATATTGGGGTGCTGAAATTAATGTCAGCACAATCTGGGTAGGGTGTATGAGCACCAGTGCCCCTCTTCTGAGTGGAGCATTTGGTTTGCTGCTAGCCAAAAGGGGGAGGAGCCTATGTTTTTGAATTTCAGAAGAATAAGAATCCATCTTTGCTTTTTCTTCCAACAAAGTGCCTCTTCACAAACTGTTTCTAGCAAGTACTTGTACTGCCCATACTAAAAAAAAGTTTGATATGGATGCATACCCCTGTTTGGCTGTGATTTTCTGTAATCTGTGTTGGGAAACTAGTAGCTGAATCTATGTCATAGGTGGCAATCCCAAAGCCATGCTACACATACAGATTTCTGTATCCAGTATTATCCATTGTGCATTTGACTTGCACAATCTGCATTGTGCCATGCACCAGCCCAGTATTCAACTGCATTGCAGACAGTTTTGGATGCAGGGTCAGTACATTTGGGAGTACTCAGGAGCAGTGTCAACTCATGTCTGTCACACACCATACCGTTCTTGCTCAAACAAGAACCATTTGTTGTATTCCTCATAGCTCCTGCTTCACATGATTAATATGATTCACTTCAAACATGGTCTGAGCAACAAATACATTCATTTGAGAACATTAACTAATGTTTTGGTCAATCAATCCAACAACTAAATCAACAATAGGGGATGATTTGAAGAATAGCTTTATGGAATCAGAGCTTTGTTGTGTGTAGATCGCTATACTAGCTGCAAAAAATTAGGTGCCCTATGCACAGTTCTAGTGCCTGGGTTGCTGAAGAGGGCAGAAAGCAGGCTACCCTTGTATTGTGTGCTATCAGTTCTGGTCTCTGCCTCATTTTAGGGCCACACTAAGCATGACTGGAACTGTAGAGGTGTAATTTCATGCAAAAAAGCAATCAAGGACAGCTCAATATGAACTGGGATAACAATGATGGAGAGGGGCACAATTTAACTTTTCCTCCCTTATACAATTTTCCTGTTAAAAGCCCCCCCCCCCCCAATGCCTTATGTCACAGTAAGGAAAACAATCAGGTAATTCATGTCCTTTCCTTCTGGAAGCATCATGGAAAGTAGTAGTAGGGAGGGGTGAAACTTATTTTGAAAAGCATGTGGAGGAAGAATAAACTCCTGTAGTGCTTTGACCCTGATCTATATCCGACCTTCCCCACGGTTGCTCTTTAGGGCCAAAGAACACATCTGGAGTTCCATTCATGAAATCACAGCATCACAGGAAGGTTGGGCCTTATGCTCTTTTGGATATTAGACCTGCTTACTTTTCAATTGTTTCTGGGCCTAAATTCCATCTAACTACATTCTCTCTCTCTCTCTCTCTCTCTCTCTCTCTCTCTCTCTCTCTCTCTCTCTCTCTCTCCCTCTCTCTCTCTCCCTCTCTCTCTCTTTCTCTCCCTCTCTCTTTCTCTCCCCCCCCTCTCTCTCTCTCACACACACACACATATACACAACACACACACACACATACTGCTTTGGTTCCCATGCATACTGCTTTGGTTTTTCCACATGCATTTTTGTGCTTTTTGTTTTCACACTTTTTTTGGTCCCTCCTGTTTTTTCTTTTACCCTAATCTTTTTCTGGAAACTGTTTCTGAGTTGGCTTGTTCTTTGTGCGTAATGTTTCTATGTGTTTTCTTTGTCCCATCCACCACCATCCTACTTTTAAATGATTGGACTGTCGTCATCATTAAACCACTCTCCTCCCCAACAAGTGATTTCAGGTTTTTGTTTTAAATGGCCCTAAAATATTGATATATCGATGTAGTATTATAATGATAGTTCAAGCAGGTTCTCTGAATTCCCCATTTTCATTTTTAAAAAATAGTATCTAGTTCTTTGTTTTAGGAGATATAAATGAAAAGGCATAATCTCATGATATTTTAGGACCATTTTTTAAAAATGAAGGAGTGCTGTGACACCACCGACAATGACTGATGACGACAGCACCCTCCCTTGAAAATGCTCATTGTTTAAGCTGAGTGTGGAAGGAAATAAACTGACTCTACAACTATAAAAATGCACAGGGAGGTCAGATGTGTGGAAGAACTCTGCCCAAACCAATTCCAGTGCTTGTGGATTGACTGCCAAGAAAATCAGGTAACTTGAGTACGCAGAAGAGATATCTGTCTGCCTGCCTGCCTGCCTGCCTGCCTGCCTGCCTGCCTGCCTGCCTGCCTGCCTGCCTGCCTGCCTGCCTGCCTGCCTGCCTGCCTGCCTGCCTGCCTGCCTGCCTGCCTGCCTGCCTGCCTGCCTGCCTGCCTGCCTGCCTGCCTGCCTGCCTGCGATAATGAGAACGGGGGAAAGTTGCTGCTTTTGTTATGAGAAAGCAGATAGTCTTGTTCAAAATTCTCTCTCCGTTGCTTTAAAAAAATTCTGTTCCTCCCATTCTGGTTCCTCCAGCACACACCTTCCCTGTTTCATCCACTCAGTTCTCTTCTCTGCTGTATCTCTATACCCTTTTGCACCCTTTTTTCTATGCCTGGTCCTCCTCTCATTCACCACTTTACTGGGGTCATTTGTGCACCGGTGGGTTGCCTTCACATCCCTTTGAGTTGGATTCTTTGATATGCACACATTTCCCCCTCTCCCAAACTCACTGCAGCTCAAATCAGAGAATCCCCATGGTTTCTGAAATCCCTGAAAGTGCCACCTTCCCTCTCCTTTCACATGGAGAGTGAAGGGAATCAAATGTATTTCACTTTCTTCAAGCTTTTTTTGCTCCTCCCAGCTTTCCCTGCCCATACAGCAGCATTTCCTCTTGCTCTTCTGGACTTCATATTGAGGATCTGTTGCTCAAGCATTTAGGTTAAGTGAAATTGACTTAAAACTTACATGGTCTAGCTAGACCAATAATGGCACCCTCTTCCCAAAAAGGCAGCAGACAACCTCCCCAGCTGGAGGTTGCATGGATAGAACAAGGAAGTAGGGGTGGGCAAAATGGAGAATTGGCTTGGTTTGTGATACTTTGCAGAAGGAGAATCCCCTGTTTAAACAGGGAAAAATCCACTGCAAAGCAAACAGCTGCAAGGTAAGTACTGCATGCAAAAATGGCCTGCTAGTTTTTACTGTCTGCACCTTGTTTTTGTTCTTTCTCTTACAAAGCCTTTTAGACCCTTTCTCTTTTTCATTTGATATTTTTGCCCAATTTCATTCTTTCCTTATTTTTGCTCTTTCCGTCCTATTTGCCTATCTTTCTCCATGGCCTCCCCTAGAAACAAGGCTCAATTTGGGTCAAGTCTTTTCAAAGTGCAGTTGAGAATTTCTAGCCTTTAGCTCTGGAAGATGTGCAATTGTCAAAATGTGAGGAGAGGCTCTGAGTAGCAATGCTTCTGAATTCCTCCCACCCAAGGTATTGTCCCCCCATGTTCCTTTCCAGTCCAAGTTGTCCAAGTCACACATATTCTTTTCACCCATTTTCAATAGGTGAGTCCCAGAGTTTTGGAGGAATATACATTGGATACAGATTTGAATAGGCATCTAGTTACCTATTACTTTTCTATGTAATACTTCAGTAAAACTTTGGAATCAGAATGGAACTGATAAAATTGACATTCGTTCAGTTCTCTGGGACTATGATTGCCAACTGAGCTTGAACTCTAGATCCTTTCAACATAACCAGGAAATAACAGCCAGTGCGGTACAGCCAGTGTGGTTAAAAAGGTTAGACTAATATCTGGGAAACCTGGGTTCAAATCTCCACTTGAGTCATTGAAGCTTGCTTGGTGACCTTGGGCCAGTTCCACATTCTCATCCTAACCTACCTCACAGGATTGTTGTGAGGATACAATGGGAGAGAAGAGATATAAGCTGTCTTGGGTCCCCACTGGGGAGAAAGAAATGAATAAAGTAAGTGAATAAAATATATAAGCTCCTGGAGGGGAAGCAGGGAGAGAGCAGAATGAACCAACAAGAACAACATCTCTGTTTTCATTTGATGCTCACATCCCTACAAATTGAAGACCATATCACCTGGACTACAATGTACCAGAGAAAACCAAAGCAATACTAAAAAAACTGCAATGTAGAGAACAAGCCTAGAAAAATAACTCTTGATATGTATAATTTATATACATTATAAAAGAAAACAGAAGCTCCAAATCACTAGTTATTCTATACCCCTTACAAAGTGGATTGAAAAGCAAAGTTGGTCTTTTTTAGCCTGCCTGTGAAAAAGTTTTTTTGCTCTCTGGTGAACACAGTGGTTGGGATTCAGATATTCCCTCTGCACAAATGCAAAGGTTTGCTTGCACTTGATGGGGCATCTCTCTCTCTCTCTCTCTCTCTCTCTCTCTCTCTCTCTCTCTCTCTCTTACAGCTATATTCTTTGTATAACATAGGAGAATAATTCTGCAATAGACAGAGTTCTGGAGGCAAGGACATATTTTTCTTTTAGTTTAAAAACTAATGAGTACAATGACTTTTTGAGATATATTTTTTAAAAGTTGAGTTTATTGAGGTCTGGAACTATTTTTTTTCTAATCAGTACCACCTATTGTGTTACAACTTCAGAATAATTAACTTGATAGAAGACCATTAGAATATCCATTAAACTCAGTTTAACCCCATTTGGGCCACCTTGACTGAATGAAGAAAGAAGTGGTAAAAATGTCTTGCAGTTAATCATTCCAAGAGCACAAGCAGCCATGATGGTCCATTAGAAGAATTTAAAAAAACAACAACACAAACCACAACAGCAGGGCAATATTGTTTATTATTAAGACCAAGACAAATGTCAAAAAGTAGCGAGCAAGCTTTCATGTGTGATGTAAGGATGAGAGTTTAATATGAAAAATAAAAGAGAAGACATTTCCAGGCAAATGGAAAAGCCACCAGTTTGCACATTCATTTATAAACACTATAAGATAGAACCCAGAATCCTCTTCCTGTTTTGATTCTGGGAACAGAGGTAGGATAGTATTTGGTCTGGATCAGAACTACATTCTTGGTAGTAAACATTTGGAGATGTTATGGCCACAGAAGTCAGGAAGTGGCCAATGGAAATTGTAGAAACAGTCTTAAAACACCTTATTCTCCCCATGGTTGACTGCACATTGACAAATAATAATTTTCTATGTATACTGATAAGTTGGACCTAAAACTGGCAGTGAATGGGCAGGAGTCCGAAAACTTGTCATTTAAAGCGAGGATTCTAGGAAGTGTCCATTTGAAGGATTACTGAGGGGATATGTTAGCCTCTGTCTCCTAACACTTATGACAAATAACTTAATCCAAATGGTTTATTTCTCAAATGCCTTACTAAGTCTTTGTGCTCTTCAGTTTCTAGCCAGCCAGCCTATGCAAAATGGCTATTGTTCTTTTCATTTTCCAATACCTAACGTGTTTGATGTCCATTTTCTCAGTCTAAAGAAATCAATGACTGTATCAGCAGATGAATATATTGGTTTTCCCTCTCCAAGGACAAGCCTTTCAAACAAGATGGTGTATTTTAGCTGGTTTTCTGAAGCCACGTCATTTTAATTAAAAAATATACCGAGAAGCTATTCATACTAGGGCACATGAAAGGTTTCCACAACATGCCCTGGAGCTGTTCAAGCTTAATAAACTCAAGGTGGACCTTGGAGGACACCAGGCTTGCTTTTGAGGAAGCCAAATAGATTTATAACATCTTCTTACAGCAAAGAGTTTTGTTCTTTGGTAAGAATATCAGGTGGGGGTTTGCTCTTGATTTACAAGGCACTGAGAATGATGTTGGGAGGCAGGGAAGCCTTTGTTGTTCTGTTCATTAGGCACCACAAAGGTGAGAGTGTGAGGAAGGCTTATTTCTGCATACCAAATAAACCAAGGGATACTCTAGTAAAAGCAGCTGGTCCTCCCCTGCTTTTGACTTACTTGGTGATGGCAGAGGGCAGAAGAAAGAGAGCGCATTTCATCTAGAAGATTATTTATGTATTCATTTGTAGAACTTGTATCCTTTCCTTCTCACTATTTCTGGTCTTCAAGATGACTAACAACTGTAAATTACAGCCTATTGACATATTGCTTGGTGGTTGAGGAAGTACTGTTGTAATTTTAACAACAATAGTTTTGATACCTCTGCCAAGTGAGTGAGGCCTCTTTTGTATGACATTTCATGCTTTTTATATGAAGTTAGGGAAACCTGTTATGTTTCAGCAGTCCTCTGATGAACCCCTTAATTAACAACCTGCACGGCACCAGTCAGAGAGGAATGAAGGCTCCAGGTGAGTCTCAAGGGAAAGGGCATTCCATAGGTAAGGTGCTGCAGCAAAAAAGCCTTGTGTCCAGTCATCACCTATGTCATTTTTGAAGGTGGGGGTAAGGCACATCCACATTTCCCTACCATATGATTTTTTTTAACCTGTACTCAGACACCAAATTCAGAATTTCTTACACACACACTCTAGCCTCAGCTATTAGGATAAACAAAAATACAACTCTGAATGGGAAATGTTTAGATTTTAGTATCTGTTAATTTCCAGATTTTAAGCTAAAACTAATTTTACAGGTAGGCAAAAAGTTGCACGGCAAGTTTTTCTATCTAGCTTTCAGTCTACCAGGATAAAAGGCTGCCAGTTTGTATTTTAATGGTGATAGTGAACAGAAAAAATAACTTTCTCTGTGGCATCAGGAACTTTATTTAATCAAAGAAATCTCAGGAACTTTCTGAAGCTTGGTGACTTGTAATTTTTTTATCAGATAGGATGGTGTGCTTATATGCAGAGGAGGGATTCAGGGGGTTCCGAAGTTTCTGTAGAACCTGTTGTTAAAATTTAAAATATCACTTTTTAAATACTTGAAATATTTTTTATTAAGCATTAATATTTTTAATACTTAAAATTTAAAAAGTGATATTAAAATATATTTTAAATACTTTTTAACAGTCATTATTTGAATCCCACCACCATTGGAACCTGTTGTTAAAATGGAGTAGCTTATACATCACCTCTGAAAGCTGAAGTTAACAGCAAGCTGTGCAGGTCAACCCAAATACGAGTCATTGATAACATCTATATGTGCACAGAGGAGAGAGCAGTGGCATCCCGATTGCAGCAGGCTACAACTGCAAGCCAAGCATCCAATGGAACATGCCTGATGTATGAGAACAGGGTGAGGAACTGAAGATAAGGGGGGTGGGGGAAGTCAACATTCCTTTTTTTACTTCAGACAAAACAACTGAAAGGAGTGATGAAATCACCAGGTAGCATTATCATTCACATGTTCTGTCAAGCAACTTACCATCTTGTAGAATTCTTTTGAAATGTGCAGTAAACCAGAAGTACCGCATTGTGATTTCACCAAGTAACTGTCATATGCCAACAAACTTCACTACTTATTCCCTCTCTCTGTAAAAATGCATCTCAAGAGAATGATGATGAAGTGTTTGCTTTAAGATTCAGTAGAGAAGGTTCATTAAGAGCCCCATGGCACAGAGTGGTACTGCAGTTAAAGTTCTGCTTCCAACCCAAGTATGATCCCAATGGAAGTCGGTTTCAGGTAACCAGCTCATGGTTGATTCAGCCTTTTATCCTTCAAAGGTTGGTAAAATGAGTACCCAGCTTGCTGGGGGTAAAGTGTGAATGACTGGGAAAGGCAGTGGCAAACCACACTGTAAACAGTCTGCCTAATAAATGTTCTGATGTGATGACACCTCATGGGTCAGAAATGACTTGGTGCTTGTACCTTTACCATTAAAGAAGATTCAGAGTAGAGACTAGGGAGAAAAAACTATCTGTCAAGATAATTGAACAGAATTTATTGTCCAGGGAAGATAAATGTACTGTATGAGTTAAAGTATTAGACCAGAACCAAAAGATTAGGGTTCAAATTTTCACTCATCCAAGTAACTTGCCAGGTGACCTTGGTTTAGTCACTATTCTGAACCTCCAATAGTTTTTTATGAGCATAAAATGGAGAAGGGTGGAAACTGCCCTGAACTACTTGGTGGAAGAATGAGATGAAAGGGCAGCTGCATCTTTTACTCCAGGGTATCCTGTCAAAACAGGCTGTTGGACTGAGAGCACAATTCAGAATCACTCCTGTCAAAACTAGAACTGCCAACAGCATGGCAGTAGCTTAATAGGCTGTTATTTACCTGGTGACGTTATTTGCCTTGATGTCATGAAAATTGCTCATTTTCACACACTAAGCTTCTATTAAAAGGACAGGAGATTTTTTTCCCCCTCAGGCTTTTTGCAACCCTAGTTTAGCTCTATGTTTATTTATTCACAAGATTTATATCCTGTCTTTCTGCCCACACAAGGACCATCAAGGTGGCTAACAAATTAAATCATACATGATAAAATCAAGTTTTAAACTCATTAACCCTTTAAATATACGTAATTAAAATAAAGCAATGTTAAAACATATACCAAGACATGAAAACACTGGTCAGATAAGAACATAAGAACATAAGAACATAAGAACAAGCCAGCTGGATCAGACCAAAGTCCATCTAGTCCAGCTCTCTGCTACTCGCAGTGGCCCACCAGGTGCCTTTGGGAGCTCACATGTAGGATGTGAACGCAATGGCCTTCTGTGGCTGTTGCTCCCGATCACCTGGTCTGTTAAGGCATTTGCAATCTCAGATCAAAGAGGATCAAGATTGGTAGCCATAAATCGACTTCTCCTCCATAAAGATGGGAGGGATCACTGAAACGAAACAAAAAAAGTCTGTATGCGCTAGTAGAACATAGCAACTGAAGTAGATGGGCTAATTCCAGAAGTTTAGGACTATGACTGAGATGGCCCTTTCCTGGGTTGCCACCTGCTTAATCTCTTACATACAAACTGGTAAGTCTTTATTGGCATAAAAGTACAATCCAGTATAATAATTCAAAGGAGTTTTGTATTTAAAAACTATACAAAACATAGAAGAAACAACATTATAAAAATGCATATGTTATAATTTTATGGTACCTAAAATTGACACTTGTTCCTAACAAGGCAAAGGTTTATAGCTTCCTGTAGGAAACTGGCTACCCTCTCACACAGACCCGCAGAAGGGCTATTTAATAAGGACATCAAAGCTGCAACAGAAGAGTTGGTTCTCAGTGCTAGAATTGGGGTTAAGAACTTGGTCCGAATCTCAGCATAGAATGAGCAGAAAAATAAAATACATTGTACTGTTTCAATAGTTGCTGAATCACAAGGGCAGACTCGTTCTGTATATGGTACTCTTTGGAATCATAGCGTTAAAGCGAGTGAGAGCGTAACCTCTGTGCTGCCTCAGATTTTGTAAGAGAGAAAGGTAACCAATTGGTTTGCTTGAGATTCCCAGAGTCAATGGGAAGCATGTCTTAGAAGCAGCACAAATAAGGTTTTGAGCCTCTATTTCCAAAAAAATCTGTGTTTTATGCTTCTATAAACATTAGAAGCAGAACAGGAATGAAAGGACTCAATAGATAGACCAATGGAGATTATCTTCTTCTTGACTGTAACTAGCCAACTAGATAAATGTGATTCAGTACACCTGCTTAATCTCAGAAAGCAGGGCACAAGACCAAGGCCCTCCTAATATGACTGTAGGGGTCAGGTGGCTTCATAAGTGAGCAGGCATGTTGGTCTGAAACAACAGTCCCTCTAACTGTGGTAAGGAACTGTGAGGAAGTTTCTTACCTTGGCACAGAAATGAGCTGCCTTCCGGAACTCCCCCTACCAGTGGCAATCTAAGCGTCACAGGACCAATACAGTGTCCAATTACAGGACCAATACAGGGGGGACCCGGGAAATTACAGGCCAGTCAGTTTGACATCTGTTCCTGGTAGATTAGTAGAATCTATCATTAAAGATAAAATTATAAAACATGTAGAAAAGCAAGACCTGCTGAGAAAGAGTCAGCATGGCTTTTGCAGAGGCAAATCCTGTCTTACAAACTTACTAGAGTTCTTTGAGGGTGTAAACAGGCATGTGGACAGGGGTGAACTGGTGGACATTGTCTACTTGGATTTCCAAAAGGCTTTTGACAAAGTTCCTCACCAGAGACTGTTGAGAAAACTCAGCAATGAAGGAAGAAGAGGGGAAGTCCTCCTATGGATTAAAAACTGGTTGAGAAACAGGCAACAAAGAGTGGGTGTAAATGGGAAGTTCTCACAATGGAGAGATGTCGGGAGTGGTGTCCCCCAAGGATCCGTTTTGGGACCAGTGCTCTTTAACCTATTCATAAATGACCTGGAAGTAGGGGTGGGTAGCGTGGTGGCCAAGTTTGCAGATGATACCAAATTATGTAGGGTGGTGAGAACCACAAAGGATTGCGAAGAGCTCCAAGCGGACCTTGATAAATTAGGTGAGTGGGCTCAGAAATGGCAAATGCAGTTCAATGTAGCAAAATGTAAAGTGATGCACATAGGGGCAAAAAATCCAAACTTCACATACACACTACAGGGGTCAGTGCTATCAGTCACAGACCAGGAAAGGGATTTAGGCATCTTAGTTGATAGTTCCATGGGAATGTCAACTCAATGCATGGCAGCTGTGAAAAAGGCAAACTCTATGCTGGGGATCATTAGAAAAGGAATTGATAATAAAACTGCAAAGATTGTCATGCCCTTTTTGAGATGCGACCGCACTTGGAGTACTGTGTCCAGTTCTGGTCGCCGCATCTCAAAAAGGATATTGAGGAGATAGAAAAAGTGCAGAGAAGGGCAACAAGGATGATTGAGGGACTGGAGCACCTTCCCTATGAGGAGAGGCTGCAGCGATTGGGACTCTTTAGTTTGGAGAGGAGGCGTCTGAGGGGGGATATGATTGAAATCTACAAAATTGTGCATGGGGTAGAAAATGTTGACAGAGAGAAATTTTTCTCTCTTTCTCACAATACTAGAACCAGGGGGCATTCATTGAAAATGCAGGGGGGGGGGGGGAGAATTAGGACTAATAAAAGGAAACACTTCTTCACGCAACGTGTGATTGGTGTTTGGAATATGCTGCCACAGGAGGTGGTGATGGCCACTAACCTGGATAGCTTTAAAAGGGGCTTAGACAGATTTATGGAGGAGAAGTCGATTTATGGCTACCAATCTTGATCCTCTTTGATCTGAGATTGCAAATGCCTTAACAGACCAGGTGATCGGGAGCAACAGCCACAGAAGGCCATTGCGTTCACATCCTACATGTGAGCTCCCAAAGGCACCTGGTGGGCCACTGCGAGTAGCAGAGAGCTGGACTAGATGGACTTTGGTCTGATCCAGCTGGCTTGTTCTTATGTTCTTATGTTCTTTAGTGTCTGTGCAGTTTGCAGGGAGCATTTCAATGTCAATAGGCTAATTTACCTTCATTATAAGACTGTATTACCTTTATTATGAGGCTCAATATAATGCTCAAGGGAGGGAGGGTGGCATACAAGGGAGGGGAGGGAAGGGGAGGGGGCTCAGCATCTGGACCTGCCCACCCACTCTAGTGGAGGGAGGGGGAAGGGAAGGTGGGGTGGCATATAAGGGGAGGGAAGTGAGGGAGGGGAGGGAAGTGAGGGGTGGCATGCAAGGAAGGGGAGGGAACCATCTAGACCTTTGAAGGCCAAGACTGGAACCTTGAATTGTGCCTAGAAACAAATGGGGAGCAAGTGGAGATAGGTCAAAACTGGAGTTTTCTACAATCCACTCCAGTCAACATCCTGGTTGCAGCATTCTGAAACAATTGCCGTTTCTGAACATTTCCCAAGAGCTGGCCCACATGAAGTGCACTGCAATAATCATATCTAGATGTAACAAGGGCATGCACAATCTTCATTGCTCAGGAAAGACCTCAGCCAGTCAAAACTAGAAAAAGGGCTTTCTGGTTGCAGCTGCCACCTGCTTATCCAGAATCAAGCTTCAGTCCAAAAGCACCCCCAGACTATGGACCTGTTCCTCAAAGAAGAGTTCAACCCCATCCAGAATGGATGACACCTTCAATCCTGGGTCAGACTTTCTGGCCACCAGTAGCACTTCCATCTAATCAGGATTGAGCTTGTTTTTTTCAGTCTGCATCTACATCAAAACTATGTTGAGGCACTGTTTCAAGGTTTCTACAGCCTCCCTAGGATCTGCTGAAGAATGAGATAGACCTGAGTATCATCTGCATATTGGTATCATCTGAGTATCATCTGTCCAGCCCGAATCTCCAGATAACCACACCCAGCAAGTAGATGTTGAAGATCATAGGGGAGACGATTAGGAAAGCGCCTCCCAATCTCAGCCCAGATAAGTAGTCTAGAATGATACCATTAAGGATAGTGTGGGTTCTGGAGATCTCCGGGAATTAGCACTGATCTCCAGACTTCAGAGATCAACTGCCCTGGAGAAAATGACTGCTTTGGGGGGATGGACTGTATGGCATTACACCTAGTTGAGGCTCCTGCCCTCCCCAAACACCACCTCCAAATTGCCAGGAATTTTCCAATCTGGAGTTGGCAACTTTACCTGTATGAAAACAAGTTTTTTTGTACAGACCATGTGTAGGGTGATCTGCAAAAACAGTGGGCTCATAATGGAGCAATTCTGCACAGACTTTCACTGTAAATGATCTTTGAAGTACTCCAGCCGAATACTGTAATTTTGTAGCACAGAACTAGCCGTCAGAGCTGTGTCACAGGTGGTCATGATTTTGAGGGTTGACTACCAATGTTTAAATGAAAAAGAAATACCAGTCTCTCTTACAAATGGGGCAGATTAAAACAGCAAGCAGTTGCTGTAGGAATAAGCTCAATTATCTGGCATATTAATCCCAGGGAGACTGATTAGGGAGCTAGTAGAAATAATTGATCACTCGGTGCAGCAACTGATGACTTAATGCTGTAGTTTATCATAGCTTTCACAGCCATCTGTAAATCTCCAGTCTTTCATTTCAGGTGTTAGAAATAGCGGTAGTGACTCATTATAGAAGCAAGTACATTCTGTGCATGCTCAGAGACACTCTACCCAGAGGCATATGGTGGGAAAATGGCACCTGGAGACAGCGGTCTCCGGGGGGGGGGGCCCTGCTGCACCAGGGGGTGGGCTCAGGGGGTGGGGTCCCACCCCTGAGCCCCGCCCCCAGGCCTCACCCCCCTCCCAGGTCCCAGCTGGCAGCAGGCAGTCTCTTCTGCCCTCCCCTCTTCTGCCCTTCCCTCAGCTCCTTTGCTTTTATAAGCATGGGAGTGGGCAAATTTCCAAGCAACATACAAAATGCTTGCATATTTGCCACAACCAAATAAGTAGCAGATCTACAGGGCAGTTTCAGGTTAAGAAGGAAATTATTGGAGATTCTTCCTCCAGTGTCTTTACAGATGCCATCTTGATCTGAACTGGGGCTCTGTGCAGTTCCTATTTAGAAAGGGGGGGACCACTTGGGAAGTCTGTTCAGAATACTGACAGTCTCACATATATCTCAATCCTAAAGGAAGCATACTTGGGTGCCTAACCAGTCCTTTCTGGCATTAGAATATGTTGGATAATTAATGGATGATTTAAGCTTTTTTCCTACCTGATTCTAACATGGAAAGAACTCGATTAAAAAAAAGAAAAAGCACAAGTAATTTGTGAAATTTGCTTCTGACTGTTTGCTTCAGCAACATCAAATTCTTCATGAATTCACTATTTTTGAAAGGGCTTGCCTTGTCTTATTTCTTGCCTTCTCCATCTAGTTCTGTCCCTCAACATCAAGCTGTCCAGGTTTTACAAAACAGAATCCAATCCATCAATGAATAACTTGCCACTACGCATTCATTCAGCACATGATGTCACCTGCAGTTTGCACAGTTGATTGGAATTCTCAGCAGAACTGCACTTGGCAAATGCAGCTTGTGGGTGCACAGCAGAGGAGAATATGACACTGCGTGGATAAAGAAAGATGCATTGTATGCCTGGAGCACCAGCACATTTCAGAGGGCTGTACTCACACCCCAACCTAGGGGAAGGTTTTGCAAATACCTATCTGATGGCAAGGTGTCTATTCAATTAATACACTCTCCAGCCATGACTCAAGACTCCCTCATGCTCTGGGTATAAGTCCTCTAGCTTGCCTACTGATGGATGCAAGTGAGTGAAGCTAAAATGTCTTCATTAGTATTTTGCCACAGCTATAATTGAGAGTTGCTATTTAAAGATGTTCCTTGTGGGACATGTAGAACTCATGGGAAGTGTACAAAAAGAAGTGGAATTTTCATAGACTTCACTTCATTAATACTCTTCACTAAATGCACTGGGGACACAGAAAGTGCTTGACTGAGAATCCCATGAGACTACACCAGCATGATTTAATGATTAAGAGTGGTGGACTCTAATCTGGAGAACTGGGTTTCATTCCCCACTCCTCCACATGAGTGGCAGACACTTATCTGGTGAACTGAATTTGTTTCCCCACTCCTACAAATGAAGTGCTGGGCAACGTTGGGCTAGTCACAGCTCGTTCAGAACTCTCTCAGCCCCACCTACCTCACAAGGTGTCTGTTGTGGGGAGAGGAAGGGAAGGAGTTTGTAAGCCAATTTGAGACTCCTTATCGAACAGAAAGGTGGGGTATAAATCTAAATGCTTCTTCTTCTCCTCCTCCTCCTCTTGTTCAAACTGGACATTACATACAATGTCCATGATCAGGTCCCAGGATTTTCTTAAAGACTTCAGCAGAAGGGCAAAAGAGAACTAGATCAGAGCTGCCATGCTGGGGAAGTCCTTTCCCTTTATACCCATTCCCCAACTCCCTTTCCCAAACTGCAGTTAGCTATAATGGGTGAAAAGACGACAGGTAATTTCCCACCAGGCCCAGGCAATGCAGGCAGGCTTCTTCTCTGGGATGTTCCATTCCTAAAAGTAAGTGGGGGGTGCACTGTGTGTGGGGGGTGCTCCGTGGGGTGGCAGGGGAACACCGCGGAAGGGGGGGCGGGGGATTTTCCACCCCCACGTGACCAGAATCGGTGTGCCCGGTGCGTTGCGCACCCCCCGTCCCCTGGTGGCTTCGCCACTGCTTAATTGTTATCCATTCTAAAACAGATGAAAAAAAGATAAGAAAAAAAAAAGTAAATAACTGCTTGCTCCTACGGAGACTGGTTTCTCAACAGAGCTCAGGAGGGCTCTCCAGGTGAATGTTTTTTGCAGAAATGGAAATGTACTTCACAAGTAGGATTGCAACCTGAAGAGCTCCAAAATAACAAACACAATTTAAGGCTAGAAGAAAGTGACATTGTACATGTGCCAGAACATAATTAGTACTTGATCAAAATATACCATCCTCGCAATATATTAAATTTAAATTGCTTTTTGCAGTTAGGTGCATTTTTTCTTTTCCCATTAGTACTTCTATTACTATGAAGTAAAGAACAGTTAAATAAAATAATGTCCATACATACACAGGGGACCTGTAGTAGGAATGCAGGATCAGTCTTTTGTGCTATAATGTATGGTGGGGTCTGCAACTAACATAAGACGCTCTTTTCAATTTATTTATTTATTTATGACATATGTTACAGGGTTTGGCCAAAGAAGCTGTTTGGAGACTGGCCTGAAGTGGTGTGCAACCCAAACAAAGGAGACATCGTATGCTGTCCTCTTCCCACCACATGCAAAGTTCTGTCATTGCATGGCCAGTTCAAAAAAACCTGGGGACTTCATGGATGAAGTGCAAGCCTGGAAGGACTTGTAATATCCTTACTTGTAGACATGTAACAAAAAAGATCACAAATCTGGATTTCTATTCCGCTGCACCTTTACCAAGGCCTAGTCTGCACATACAATAGATGAATCTTTTTCTGGCAATGCTGTTCCAGATGACAAGTGAGGGTTATCATGATCAAAGCCTCCTCCAAAATATAAATATTCCCTACACGTGGAAAACTGGCAAGGCAGAGAGAACAGCTACCACCCTCCTGGAGTTGGGCTGTGGTAATGGTTGAGTAACATCCATTCAGAGAACACCTCACCTTCACAACTCAGAAGCAGGTTTGTTCCATATCTACTGTGGATTATAACTAGCCTAAGGACAACACAGAGACCATCAAAAAACAATAGATTCTACATCATGGTCTATTAAGTGAATTATATGCTGTAGAGTCGCTTCAGCAGTCTGCAGTCTGTTGTCCCAATTCTCTGCTGTGACAAGCACTTTCAAACCTGCTGCAGTAGGAACATGATGCTGCTGGACTGAGGTGGGCTGATCCAATCATCTGTCAGCAGGGAATGCATGCAAAGGAGGTCTGGCAGGCACTGTTTTTCATCCTGTTTCAGAGAGTGACATTAATAATGGGAGGAATGGCTGCCTTTCATAACAAGAGAAATGGAAATCTCTCCCCCTGCCCCAGTTTTGGGAAATGTATTTTTGTAAGTTTTAGGAAAACATGTTCTGCATTCGGTTTCATTGCCAATTCTTAGAACTGTTGGAATGTAGAAGCAACCTGGAGAGGGCCTCAAAATTGAACAATTCTGTAAGATTGTTGAAGGCTTTCACGGCCAGATTCAACTGGTTCTTCTGGGTTTTCCGGGCTGTGTGGCTGTGGTCTGGTGGATCTTGTTCCTAATGTTTCACCTGCATCCGTGGCTGGCATCTTCAGAGGTGTTACACTATGTGTAACAGACTTCCCTCTGTGATACACCCCTGAAGATGCTAGCCACAGATGCAGGTGAAACATTAGGAACAAGATCCACCAGACCACGGCCACACAGCCTGGAAAACCCAGCAGAACCAATTCTGTAAGAGTCACAATAAATACAAATTACAAAAATAAATGTTTACTTAAAACATTGGTAAAAAACCTTGTGGAAAGCAGTTGAGTCTGAGCTGTTTGGCAAAGCTAGGATGGATGTCCTCAGGATAAATATCAGCGACATGAGAAACAAAGAGACCTTTCAGCCGCAATGGGTGCAGCACTAGGTGCCTTCAACCCTTCTGGACAGGAACAGGAGGAGTTTCCAACAACTTATAATCAAGTTAGAATCCTTGCCCACCTCACCTGGGCTCCACTGCTCTCTGGAAACCATCTGTGTCAAGTAGAGTTGCCAGGTCCTCATTAGCCACTGCCAGGATGTGGGGCGTAGGGTTGCCAGATCCAGGTTGGAAAACTCCTGTAGATTTGCGAACAGAGTCTGGGGATGACAGGATCCTCAGTCATAATGTTGACCTTCCAAAGCATCCATTTTCTCCAGGGGAACTGATCTCTGTTATCTGGAGATGAGGTGTAGTTTTCAGTGGATTCACAGATCTCACCTGGAAGTGGGCATCCTAACGTCAAGCAATAAGGGCTGCAAATGCATGCTGGTACATACCAACATAGCAGTATCCAGACTTGACCTCTGGCATATTTGTCATAATAGTTACCCACTGTTGGGTGAATTTGACATTTCTTGAACAGCCACAGACCAATGACATTATGGCAACTTAACCCCTCTTCCACTTTTGACTCTTACCAATACTTCCAAGTATACTGGTGCTCTGGGCATTTTCATATTAAGTGCTACAATGAATAACAGAATTTCCCAAACAGTTCTTTAGACTATGAACACAAACTAGGTATTTTAGAGTTTTTAAACAGGAATACTGTGACCAGCTTTTTTCTGCCAACTGAAGTGACCCACTCAAGCCTCTTACGAGTTTCAGGAACAAGATTTGTTTTAAAATGCAAGCTTTCCCCTCAGTTGCAAAAATATTGTTAGTTTGCTGTTGTGAGCTAAGTTCTGTGGTGAGTAAAGAAATGGAGCTCACTGAGGCAGAAGTGGTATGTAAATAACAAAGATAACAAAACATTTACGGGTAATTTTAAAATATAGATCAGCACCACTGATGCCCTTTGGGAGGGCCCTATGGGCTCCTGCTCTGCTGTGTGACGCCTACCCTCCACAAGCAATAGAAGCAGCAGTAGGCTGGGCCCCTGCTTGCCTGACCAACATGAGGGCCACTCTGGCTGCCTTCTTGGCCAGCAGGGAGACAAGTGGGGGCAGGTGGCCAAATGCACCCCCGCATGACTCAGGTGAGTGGTGCCTGAGGAGAGAGCCCCCTCCCACCCCCACCCCCACCCCAAGATCTGCCTCTGCTTGCTGAGGCAGACCTGAACAATGACTGACCTTTCCCTAGGACAGTCCTGAACTAATTGCTGCTGTGCTTCCCTCCAAAAGATGATCCTTCTAAAAGTTGTTCAGATGTTGGTGCAGCATTCCCATAGGCTCAGGGATGAAACAGCTAATGTTTTTTTCTTTCAGGGGTAGAACAGCCTCCTGTCTGTCATAATACACACACAGAGAGAGATACACACACACCAAGGTTCAGAGTAGGTTTGTCAGCCTCCAGGTGAGGCCTCAAGATCTCTTGAAATTACAGGGATCAGTACCCTGGAGAAAATAGCTGCTTTTGGAACTGGACTCTATGGCCTTATGTCCCATTGAGCTCTCTCCACTCCCCTAACCCCACCCACTGCAAGCTCCCTCCTCCCAAATCTCTGGGAATTTCCCCAGCCCAGAGTTAGCATCCCTAATCTAGAAATATGTGACAGTGGCAAGCCCCATCTGGGCTAGAACATGGATTTTGCTACCCCACCCCTCCAGCAACCTAGATGAGAACACTTAAAAAGACAAGCCTGCTGGTTCTTTTGCCTCTGAGAAGGGTTAAGACTCATTCTGTTGGCTAAATGTGTTCAGCCTCATTCTGTATATGTGTATTGCAAACTCTGTATCATTTTTGTTGCTCCCTACTGAATCCTTTCCAGGTTGCCTGCATTCTTTAAATATGCTGACCCTAACTGGCCACTTTCCAGCTAACCATTGCTGACGAGAGGACTAATTTTTACCTCCTGTGACTTGAATCATATTATAGGCAAGTTCACCCTCCAAGGGATATTGAGGGTACCGACTGACTAATTGGACAAATGGCTGGAGGGGTGCAGTTTGCCCACCAATAAATTGCCCTCGCTGCCAAACTGAATTCAATTTGAGTCCGTAAGTTCTCTTGCAAGGAGGATGTGTCATCAGAAGACTGCTGGATGGCTTTTGTTTTTCATTGACAATTGCTGAGGTTTAATCTGCCACTTCGGGTGGGGAGGGGAAGTGTGTGGGAGGATCTATTATGGACTCAGCTTCTTCTTCCCAGTTATCAAGAATGTTTCCTTGCAGGCACCGTTCAAGCGAAGCAGCCTTGAGACTGTGGCTGGGGCCTCAGAGCATCTTCTTGGCATGCTGTAGGTCCCAGGTTCAGGTCATGGAGAGCTGCTGCCAGTCTAAGAAGACAATACTGCGCTTGATGGACCAAGTGTCTGATTCGCTATAAGGCAGTGTCATATGTGTTGCTATATGGTTGAGAATGCGCAGGACTAACTGAAGGGCACAAGAACATGGAGCTGCGTGTATTAAAATATGACATCTCTAACAATAGGTAAGCTTTGGGCAGATAACTGTATATTTTTATACCCGAAAATCCATATTTGGTCACTGTTAACCCTAGTGTCTAGGGATGTGTATCAAGCTGGAAAAAAATACTAAAAAATAGCTTACTGATACTTTAACATATTTTTTCTGCCAAATACACATTAGATGACACACACACACCCCCGGCAGCTGACTATTCCAATCCTGGACCTCCTCCCCCACAAAATTAGGATTCTCTGGTTTGGGATTAGTTCTGTTGAGCTTGTCACAATGACTTGTGGTTCTGCTGTGATTCTTTTGTCTTTTTTTATTCTGTTGGGCTTATGTTGGTTCTTTGAATAGGAAGCATTGCCCTGTAGTTGCTGCAGGCATGCCTCTTTGCTTTTGCCCTGAAGAAAAAACAACAACAATGGAGGATGAATGGGGAGGGGGGGTGTCTTTGAGGGCTCATAGAATTTGCCCCTGAGCCAATTTCTCTGAAACTTGAGGATCATTCTATGGCCAGGAACCAGTACCTTTGTTTCAATTTTGGTGCTTCTAGCTTTAAAAAAACAGTTCCTCCAGATAATTTCCCTGTAAGCTTTAATGGAACTGAATAAATCTGGATTCCCTAGTAAAACCTAAATCTGAATACCATACCAGCATTGGAGTTGGGGATATTGGAAATACCAATATTTACTGGCTTCAACATACCTGAATCTAGGGGGAAGGGGGGGAACCAATTTTTTTATATGCACCCCAAGTAGTGATTCATGCAATATATTTCCTTTTAATAAGAATCAATGTAAGAGCTAAAGGAAGACTTTTGTGAGCTGCTTCTGAATGTGAGCAAGGCTGTTCAGCAGTCCTCTTCATTCTGGCCAGTGCCCCAAGGCTCCCTCTGTTCTTCTACCATTCCCTCTCCTTTGAAAAGTTTTTGAAATATAATTTGTACACACACACCTAGACACTTTTCCACCCCCCCTGTCTCTTCTTGTGCAGGACAACATTCCTGGCTATTTCAAAATTCAGTTATTTTTGCAAATCTAGTATTTCTCTAGTGAATAAGAATCTTATCCTTAAGTCCACTGTACAGAAATTTAAAGAAAAAACCACTAAAGAGAAGGATCACATACTAGTAGTAAAAATGCACCAAGGAGGAAAATAGGGTCGGAAGCAGGTGGGTAAACATTGCAGCAGTGGGGCACGGAAATGGAGGACCTTTGGAGAAGGATGATTTGAGTCTCTGAAAAAGATGACACAAAACCAACCGTGACATTTGTTTCAGATTATAATTCGTAGAGCCCTGCCCCCTCATTCCTTGCCAGCATTGTGATAAGTACATTGACTGTAGACCCTCATTGCTTCCTTCCTTACATCCATCAGTCAGATTGTGCCCCAAAGGTATGGGGTGCTGCTTTAAACTAATCATATTAGGTGGATTAATTTGTGGTCTAAATGGCTGTCCTGTTCCAAGAGTTGTGTGTTCTCCTTTCATTTTTCCTGGTTCCTCGGGAGTGATCATTATTGTGTGGATGAATGAAAAGCAGGTAACAGGGTGGAAGGCAGGGTCACAAGGATGACTGCAGCTTGCTCATTAAAAGCAGCATTTACAGACAGCCTCATTCCAGAACTAGATGCCTTCACAGTAGCATAAAAAGAATGACAAGGCCTTATGGACAATGTGCACATGCAATGAAGAGGCGATTTTGAGTTGCTCAAGGAAAGCCTTGAAAAGTGGTAGAGAAACAACCATCGGAGCTTTCATTAATTGCTTGTCATTAAATTATGTTAACTTATCCCAGCATACAAGAAACTGGAATTTGAAGCACTGAAAGACAGAGCATATTTATACCACTTCTGAAAGATGCTCAGTTTTCTTCTTTGTCCTTTCTATTGTCCTTTCCAAAGTATTGTTATGGGGTACTGTTTGTAAAGAGCATAAGGGAAGAGACATATCAACTTGTTAAATTATTTATTTATTTATTACATTTATATACTGCCCTCCCCCGAAGGGCTCAGGTGCACTAAAGCAAACTTTCACCTTTGAATTTCATCTGTCATAGATCTGCTCTGCAAAAGAAGGTGGCAATTCTAATATCTGAAGAATAGCCTTTATAGTCTTTGACACACACTCAAAAGTATCTAAAAAGAAGAAAGGAAGATACATGCCTGGACCTATGAATTCACAACAGTGTATCCAGCTATAAAAAGTGCTGGTCTCTCTATAGTCCATGGCAGAATTTAGAATTGCAGAACTAGGATGCAACTTGAAAAAGGGGTGTTTGGTCTAGAGCAAGAGAGAATTTAGATCATTAGAGATTTTTGCTAGGCCAGCAGTCATACTTCACAGCTTCTCCAAGGCAAAAGCTTCATGTAAACAGGCCCTAACACTAATTTTACTGTTATCAACTGTCCCACAAAGAGCACTTCTAATAGGTATACTCTTGCTGCAAACCTTCTCCACACTGAATGGCTTTGGATCCGCACCAATCTCAGGGATCATCAAGGAAGGTCACTCTGCTTTATTGAATCAGGCTATCCAGCACAAAGAACTCTTCCACATTTTCTTAATGCCATATCTTGCTGTCCGAGGAGGGGAGGAAGTGGCCAAAGATGCAGTAGTAGACACAGAAAACCCCATTGTGTGGTTAAAATTTGGCCACAGCCGTTTTATTGGTGTGCTGGCAAAAGGAAGCAGAGGCAGCATAGGGGATGGATCCGGCACTGGGCAGCATGTCTGCTGTCCCCTAGTAATAACTTTCCCCTAGCCTGATGCATGGGGGAAAACAACACCTGGAGCAGCAAGATAATGGAATCCATCTGGGTGCTGGCCTCTGAATGAACTCCCCTTGCTGCCAGGGAGTGCGAACCACCAGCAGCCCACCAGTCAGGGCATGTGGTTCATAGGATCACTCCACCCCCATGCCTCATAAGGAGGCCCCCACCAAATAGGGAGGGCCAGCATGCAGGTTCCTCCTCCCCTGAACGGATCAGTCCCCATGTGCAATCCGCCAGGCTGTGACAGATGAAATGCAAATAACAACAATCACCGTAACCAGAATGCCAACAACAAAATACTCAGACCCACGAGGGAGGGAGAAGCCGTTGGGCAAGAAGGGGCGCCGGATGGCCAGACTTGCCCATACAAGGCTATGGCCTTGCCTCCTCCAGGCATGTCACTCACTCGCACTGGCAGCTGGGCAGCCCAGCTTCACACTGGGCTGGATGCCAGCACTGAGCCTGCCCCTCTCCCTGCCGCATCCTGGGCAGCAATGGTGGCCAAGGTAAATTAAATCACTCTTTCTGTTCAGCCTTACAAGGCTTTTAGCAACAGTGCACTGCCATGAGAGAAATAAGACAGATAAGACCTTGAAATCTTGCAAGAAGAAGAGGTTGGGCTTACCATTAAGGCCTGCTATTTCAAAAATGTTTAGAAGCATGCTTATTTTAGCCATGGTTGGATATAAGATTCTTATAGCTGCTGGAACATTTTAATGCAGACAATGTCTGCTAATGATGGCTGTAATTTGGGGCAACTGAATTAATAACAATTGCATAAAATACAATAATAAAAAATAATCAGAGAAAACTCACCCAAACCCTGAATACTAGTGAAATAACATCGAAACCAAAAAACCCAACCAAAACCAAAATGTTATACCTAAAAGTAATTGTAACTTTAGAGAAAACAAATGTTTCTGAGAACTGCAAAATCTGAATAAATTGTGATTTCTTGTCCATTTTCTCGTGCAGAATGATGAAAAACTAAACCTCTCTTCCTGCTTTGCAGATGAAATGGGTGTGTGTGTGTGTGAAGTACATACAGCCCTATCTAAATTCATAATTCAAATTTGTCTAGGTTTTAGAATGTAGTATGAAGTTGTCCTACAAATTCTGTGGGTGGAAAATTTAAGGTCTGCAACTGGAATATGAGTATTCTTTGTGTATGTATATATTTAGAATATGCTATTTTGGGTCAGAAAGTGAGATAATAAAACAACTATCTCATATTAGGGTTTGATTTTTAATTTTGTTGGTGCAAGGGTCCCAGCAATGTTACACTTATCAGAACAGTAGCATTCATTTTGCCTAAATTTGGTGCATTTAGCCTAGATTGGCTTTTTGGTAAGCTATCACAGCCATGTACTCTTTGCATCAACATCTCATGTTGGAAAACAGTATTTAAGGAAGTGCAGTAGGCTCAAACATGATTCCTCTCTACCTTTACCACAACCAGACTCTTGACTAGTATAAGCTGGGAGCCAAGTTCAGATGTTGATAGACAGATGAACCTATTTGTGTCATAATGATACAAACTTAAAATGCCATGGATAGTGAATCTCACATGGCAGTCAAGGGTTTAAGATTTTGCTCTGCAAAGGGAAAGGCTTTGTTTGGAAGCTAAAGCTGATATGATTATGATGTTTGCAACAGCTTGATTATTTTAGATTGTAGCACAATTTGTAAGCACAAGCATGAACCCCCAAGGACTTGTGGGAGGCATCTCATTTCTCCCACTTGTTCCTCTTTCCCATCCCTGAAAACCTCCATAGTATCTCCCCTTTTCCTGCTTCCTTCTCTCCTTGGCTTGTCAACCTCCAGGTGGGGCATGGAGATCTCCTGAAGTCACAACAGGTCTCACAGCTACAGAGACCAGTTCTTCCTTAGGGTTCCCAGCTCCACGTTGGAAAATTCCTGGAGATTTGGAGATGTATTCTTGGGAATGTGAGGTTTGAGAATGGAAACAACCACAACAGAGTATAATACCAGAGTCCATTCTTCAAAGTTCTCCAGGGGAACTAATCTCTTTCATCTGGAGAGCAGTTGTAATTCTGGGTGGATCTTCACTCTCGCCCACAAACACACCTGAATGTTAGCAACCTCCCCTGGAGGAAATGGGTTTGGAGTTTGGTGACTATGACATTATTCCGTAATGAGGTCCCCTCCCTCCCCAAAGCCCACCTTCCCCAGCTCTACCCTAAAATATTTAGGAATCTAATACCTGGAGTTGGCAATCCTTTCTTCTTTCCACTCAACAGCCAAGCTACCTTTATATGCCTCTGTATTCAGCTCTTTCCACCCCACCCCACCCCGACATCTCTACCTAGGAAAACAGTGGCCCATTTGTGTGGTGCTAGTTGTGGGCCAGACCCACTTGCATTGCAGGGAACCATCAAGGACTTGTGGAATGGCATCCCCCCCCCCACTTTCTGTTCTCCTTCTATCCACTTCTATCCTCGCCTTTCTCCCTGCCTCTTTCTCTCCTTGTCAGACATTCATCAACTACCTTGTGTCTGTCTACCAACTTCAGCAATACTGATTATTTATTTACTTCATTTATACTCCATATCTTCCACAGTGGGAACCAAAGCAGTTTACATTATTCTCCGAACTAAATTTGGTAAATATGGCAAAGATAAATTTTAAGAATATTTTGTCAGATTTTGTTGATTGGTATCAAGGAACCTAGGCTTCTGACCTAGGGTTGCCAATCTCCAGGTGGGACCTTGAGATCTCCCAGAACTACAGCTGAACTCCATACAACAGAGATCTGTCCCCCCTGAAAAAAGTAACTGCTTTGGAGTGTGGACTGTATGTCATTATATTCAGCTGAGGCCTTTTCCTAGCACAAACCCTGCCCTCCTCAGACTACTACAAAATCTCCAGGAATTTCCCAAGCTGAAGCTGACAATCCTAGTGAGGTCTGGCCCCAAGGTGCCCTCTCTCAAAGGCCACAATAGGTCTTGAAAGGTCTCTGCCACTCCTCTTTGCTTTTATGAAGGCCCATTATACATGGAGCACTTACCTCAGAAATCTTCTCTGTGCAGTGGACTTGCAGAAGGCTCTCCTTGCATTTCTCTGTTTACACACCAGAAGGCACGCCCTCCTGGTTTTACAGTTTTTCTGCGGATAACTCTCCCAGCCTGTCTCCAACAGTGGTATATATCAAATGTTCCATGAAGAGACTTAAGAGCTGATCATTTGAATCAACTCACAATTTGTATGTCGATCTAGGAAAAGAATCAATTTGTCCTGGAAATATTCTGCAAACACAGAATTGTGGAAAGTTTTATGCTATACTGCCATTATTGGTGCCAGTCTGGTGTGTTGCAAACAAAGATATGGCATCCTCAGTCTATTTGACTGAATACAAACAAATTCTTAAGCAAGAAGTCCTTGCTGGCTCATAACTATCCTTTCCTCCATCTCAATATTCTGTGTTTGTATTCTATGAAAAGACCTTCCCAGACATTTCCCAAACAGGATAACAGTCGCAGGACTTTTCTTCCTGTTAAAAGGTTAATTTTCATTTTGCAATGGTGAAAAATCTCGAGTCTTTAAAATGCTGTTTCACCTATTTTTTTTTCTCCCTTCCAGAATTAACTCAATCCTATCTGACAGTAGGAATCTGGAAGGTTTAATGAAGCAGTGACAGGCCAGGGGGATCTCAGTACAAAACCTCAGTTCAGCCAATCATGGAAAGATTATGTTATGCCTGAGTGCATCATTATGACATCACTCTGTCTCCTCAGTCAACCAGCACCGTTATTACCATTTCTAGGCAATCCTTGACTGGATTATTCATTGGTTCTCTCTTTAAAGTTGATTCTGATTTTAATGAGCATCTGATATGTCTTTAGAAGTGTCACTCCTCATAGAGATCAGACCAATCACAAGGTGTGATTTTATTTCCTTTTAGAAAGGCCCAAAGCATCTGGAAATGTAATTCAGACTGGCATGTTCACACAGAGCATTGCTCCCGCTTATTTTAGAGTTGTTTTTGTTGATCTCAGGTATTTTAGGAATGGCTTTGCTGGTCAATTCATACACTCTTTCTTGAGGTCAAAGAATTACAATACAATTTTCATTTTCTTTAATATTCATATAATGAAAATTGCCTTGAAAACATGATATTGTGTGGTCATAACTTAGGACATTTTGGCAAAAGGTTAACAGATGTACTGTGGCATGAACCTTAGTGGGCCTCATTTTGCACATTTTACCATTTCCTGTGCTAACATGTATGTTTTATACAGCTTTTTTCTACTTTATAGAGTCACTGTCAGAATAACTCAAATGCTACAGGTGAAACAATTTGAACATAAACATAAGGTTCCATAAACTTTAAACATTTACTATCCCAGGTAGAGTTGCTGAACACTAGGTGGGATCTGGAGATTTCATGGAATGATCACTGATCTCCAGACTACAGTCATCAGTACTTTTGGAGAAACCAGCTGCTCTGGAGGGTGGACTCTATTGCACTGTATCCCATTAAGGTTTCTCCCTTCCCCAGGCTCTGCCCTCTCATGGCTGCAACCTCAAGTATCCATGAAGTTCCAGATCTAGAGCTGACAGTCATCCTTGCCATGGTGTTTAGCTCAGCTATAGTACTGGTAGCCCTGACTGGGCAAAAAGGTGGGATATAAACCAAGGGGAAATGGAATAGAAGATACAGTAGGAGAAATTCAGTTCAGAATAAATAAAGAGGCAGTACAGCAATACTCGACTGCTTTAAATCAATTCAAACCTCCAGGGCCTGGTGAGCTACATCCCAGGGTATTAAAAGAACTTACAGAAGTAATCCCAGAACAACTTTCATTAATCTTTGGAATTTCTGGAGAACAGAAGAACCAGCAGACTGGAGGGGGGGGGGGGGCTAATGTTGTCCCTATCTTCAAAAAGGGGAAAAAGGAAGACCCAAACAATTGCTACCCAGTCAGTCTGACATCAATACCTGGAAAGATTCTAGAGCAGATAATTAAACAGACAGTCTGTAAGCACTTAGAAGGGAATACTGTGGTCACTAAAAGTCAACATTGGATTGAAAAGAGATTCCACCTAAACATTAGGAAGAACTTCCTGGCAGTAAGGGCTGTTTGACAGTGGAATATGTTGCCTTGGAGTATGGTGGAGTCTTCTTCTTTGGAGATTTTTAAACAAAGGCTGGATGACCATCTGTCGGGGGTGCTTTGACATATATTCCTTCATGGCAGGGGTTAGATCCAATGGCTCCTATGGTCTCTTGCAACTCTATTATACTGTGAAATGTTGAAAATAAATGTATTGGTAAAAATCAGTTACAACATATGTCAGCAAAAGAGTTGAGTAAAGCCACTAGTTCTTTAAAGCAATATGGTGTTCTGTTTCAAATTCTCAAGTGAATGGGAATTATGTTTACAGCCTTGCTCTTGATAGTACTTTTAAAAGCAAACCTTTAAAAGCAAAGGACCTTGGCAGTATTTACTGGTCACTTAAATTTTTGGTTTATAAGAACACAATGACACATCCTAGAGTGTTGAGATGAATGCTGATTCTCACATGTATGCGTTACTGTAAATGACTGTGATTGCCAACAGGCCAGGAGAAAAAATTCCTGCCCCTTTAATAGAGGCTTAATATGATGAAATGGACAACTGAACATTTTCGTGGCATAGAGGTAAATAATATCACTTGATGTCCAGGGGTTGTCTGAGCGCGCCTGTACTTACCAAAAGTGAAGAGGAGAGGGCCAGCTAGAGAAGCCTGCTTGTCAATGGCCTTCATGCAGCAGAATTTGACCAGGGCTGCTAACTGCCACCATGGGTCCCTGGGCAAAGATTCCTTCTGCCCTCTCCCCCATATGACCTTAATCCAAAACAAATCTCATAACAAAACAAATCATTTGGTTGGCTTTTACCATGCCTTTATGATCTGTATATCCATCTGTCTGTCCATCTGCTGAGGGCATACCGCATTAGAAAAATAATCTCAAAATTAGCCACAAAAATCAGAATGATCATGGGAGTTCCTGCATGGCAGGGGGTTGGATTTGATGGCCCTTGTGGTCTCTTCCAACTCTATGATTCTATGAAAAATGAAAAGAATCAAAATATCATGGTGCAAATTATCTCCAGAACACTGCCCCCCCTAGTGCTATATGCAAAAGATGCTAAGCTTGCATCATAGTTAAAGTGTCAGATTAGGATCTGAGAAACCCTGTTCCAAATGTCCACTCTGCCATGGAAGCTTTCTGAGTGACTTTGGGCTGTCACATACTAACCTATCTCACGAGGTTGTTGTGAAGATAAAATGGAAAAGAGAACAATGTAAGCCTCATGCAGAAAAGAAGTCTACACTGATTGAAAACAAAAGCATCATATAAATCAACCCCAAATTACTTTCTGTACCTTCCATAGACATGCAAAAAAAATTGCAGCAGATACAGTGTATCTCACCCCCAGAGATAAGCTAGAGCAGTCAAAATGCTTTCATTTACCTACAAATGTGAGGACAGGAATCCTGCCTTCCTTCACTTCTGATCACCTCAGCCCAATATAAACCATGACTAGGGTAGCTTGCTGTTTGCCATTGTGGCCTTGCTTGGTGTCCTACTTAAACATCCCTATAGGCATTATGGCATAAGGTCAACATGTGATCCACCTCTGCACGGGATTAAGCTCCCCTTTCAAACTAACATTTACCTTATTTACAGCAATTCAGACTCAGCTCACTCATCTAATTCCAGATAGCAAAGACAGAAAGAGAGAGAAAAACTGATTAACCGAGTTGGTCACGTAGCAAACGTTCAAGAAGAGCAGTTACATAGCCAGACAGCTGGGAGGTTGAGCAGTGAGAGTGCCTGGCAAAGGAGAAATTAATCAGTTTGCTTGAGGTCATTCCAGGGAGTGGATGGAAGTGAGGAAAGAGTTAAACTCTGGCCTTTCCCTTGAGCAGTAGAAGCTGGGGCCTCCCCGTGCAGAGTCATTCTATCACTTTCATTTATAACTTTGAGGACATATTTTACCTGATCTAATAGTTCCTGTATTTGTAGAACTTAGCCTGAACTAAGAGTGTATATAAATTTGTATTAGTTTGACTTTTCAGGCGCAAAAAATGCCAAAGGTTGGCATTGCTCAAACACACTGAGAGTCTGCCGTTTATATGAATGAACTAAGATGGTGTCCAGATTGGAGCCTTAGCAGGTGAGCTCTGCTATTTTTTAGGATTTTCTAGGCTTTTTTAGACCTCAGTAAGAGTATTCTTACCTGCTTTTATGTTCTTGAACAAAGGATTGAATCTTGCAGGGTACTGGAATGTGGTCAGCAGAGAATATGTCCAAAGGGTCAGAAAAATTCTGAAGAGCAAATTTAATGGCGGGAATACAATCAAGGCTATCAACACCTGGGCCATACCCATCATCAGATACACTGCTGGGATTGTAAACTGGATGCAAGCAGAGCTGGACAATCTGGACTGAAAAACAAGAAAACTGATGACAATCCACTACTCATTACACCCGTGTAGTGATGCTGACAGACTTTACCTACCCAGAAAAACAGGAGGCAGAGGGCTTCTGAAAGTGAAGCAAACAATAGAAGAAGAGAAACATGCACTGGCAGATTATGTGAAAGACAGTGAAGAACCAACATTGATGGAAGTCAATAGCAGAAGATTGCTCAAAGTGCAAAAGACAAAGAGTGAATACTGTAAAAATACACTGCAAAGCAGAAGAGAAAACTGGCAAAAGAAGGCTCTGCATGGACAGTTCCTGGAAAAAATTGAGCGCATAATTGACAAGGAAAAAACCTGGTTGTGGCTCACAAATGGAACTTTGAAAAAGGAGACTGAGCATTTGATTCTTGCAGCCCAAGCAATTCAAACAAATGTCATCAAAGCTGTCATCAAATTTGAAAAGTCGACTGCAGATCCCAAGTGCAGATTCTGCAAGGAAGCACATGAAACAATGGATCACACACTTAGCTGCTGCAAGAAAATCGCGCAGACGGACTTCAAGCAAAGGCATAATACTGTTGCTCAGATGATTCACTAGAACTTGTGCCACAATTACCATCTGCCTGTGACTAAGAACTGGTGGAATCATAAACCTGAAAAGGTTACTGAAAATGAACACGTAAAACTACTCTGGGACTTCCGAATTCAGACTGACAAAGCTTTGGAACACAATACTCCTGACCTCACGATTGTGGAAAAAAAGAAAGTGTGGATAGTCGATGTTGCAATACCAGGTGACAGTAGATTTTATGAGAAGCAACTGGAAAAACTTACATGATACTATGATTTAAAGATTGAACTATGAAGACTCTGGCACAAGCCAGTAAAGGTGGACCCAGTAGTGATTGGCACACTGGGTGCAGTGCCTAAGGACCTTGGACAGCACTTAAAAACAATAGGCGCTGACAAAATCACCATATGTCAGCTGCAAAAGGCCACCCTACTCAACTCTGTACACATTATTCGTCGATACATCACACAGTACTAGACACCTGGGAAGAGTCCGACATGTGATTTAATACAAAATCCTGCATATTGATCTTGTTTGCTGTGTATTACTGTTTTTGTATCACTAAAATAACAACAACAACAACAACAACAACAACAACAACAACAACAACAACAACACACAAGTCAATAGCAGTGTGGAGATGTGGCTTTGCTGTGATTGGCTAGGATTGAGAGGCAAGTTTGTGGAACATTTCCAGCTGACAAGATGAGTTCCTTCATGAACCTTGTGTATATCATCTTGGATTTATGACATAAGAAGTAGGAATGAGCTATTGCACAATCTAATTCCACCAAAACCAGTTTAAGGGTAAGGATTGGGGTGAGCTACACAGTCTTTCAGACTTAAATTTTTACTCAGAGATTATGCTTGATGGCTAAGATGTATTAACCAATACTCTACCAATGAAGATCCCTGTAATACTACTAAATACCCTTTATACAGCGTTGTTAGTATTCAGAGCACATTATTATTATTATTATTATTATTATTATTATTATTATTATTATTATTAAATTAAATTTAGTATACCGCCCTATCCCTGAAGGACTTCTCAATCTTCCTAATGCCGTGACCCTTTAATATAGTTCCTCATGTTGTGGTGACCTCCAACCCTAACATTTATCCATTTTACAGATGGAGAACACTGATGCAAAGAGTCTTAGGCGACCTCGTGAAAGGGTCGTTCGACCCCCCAAAGAGGTCCTGACCCCAGGTGGAGAACCACAGCTTTAGAGGCAACATCTTGCCATGATCCTTACTCTCTATTATTTTTTTCTGTTGAGTTACAGCACACTTATGGCAAGCCCATAGTATTTTCAAAGCAAGAGATGTTCAGCGATGGTTTGACATTGTCCGCCTCCATGTCAATGATTCTCAGATTCTCTGGAGGTCTCTCAGGCAAAATGCTAGCCAGGGCTGATCCTGCCTAGTTTCTGAAAACTGCCAAGATCAGCAAGGGTAACTCTACACCACTTAAAAATTAGTGTTAACTAAAAATTTGAGGATGGCCACAGACCTAGACAACTTTAGGCCCATGAGTAGCTACTGGCCATGGCCATGGTGACTAAAGGGACTCTCCACATTCAGAGGCAATCAGCATCTGAACTCAGTGCCAGAAAACAGTGTCAAGAAAGGCCTTAGCCTCTACACCCTGTTGTTAGGACTCCAGAGGAACTGGTTGACTACTGTGTGAGACAGGGTGAAGGACTAGGTGGACCACTGGTCTGATGCAGCAGAACTCTTATTACGTTCTAAAAATATAATATGTTTAAAAAATGAGAACATAAGAACAAGCCTGCTGGATCAGACCAGAGTCCATCTAGTCCAGCACTAGATACTAGTTTCACAAGAAACAGTGTCAGGATTTTTCTTTATGAAGTCAAACAATAACTCCAATCCATGACCTATCAACCTAGGATGTTACAATGCAGTCCTAAAGGGAGTTACACCCTTCAAAGCCCATTGACTTCTAAACTCATTGACTGAAATTGTATTACATGGGCAGTCCAATCCAGAGCCTTGGGGCAGCCATGAATGGCACTGCTATGCTGCCGCCCTGCTGCCTCCAGGGGGTTTTCCAGTGGCAAAATGAGGCAAAAAAAAAAATCTTCTCATCACTGAAAAGCCCTCCATTGGGCTCAATGGATTCAAGCCCTGAGCGCCAGCATCATGGGAGGCAAAGCGGGGGCGGGGGGGAGCTAACACTGACTCCACCCACAGCCATGCCTCTGGCTTGCCCCCACCATCCTGGCAGAGCCAGTGGGGAAACAGGAGAGCTGCATCTGGCTGGGGTTGAGGGCCCTGGCAGCTGCCCACCAGCAAATTTACCCCTCTGCTGGGGGCAAGTGCCTGGGGGAGAGCAAATCTGCTGGCGTAGGGTCCTGCCACCTCCACAACTCCCTTTGCCCCCCGCCCCCAGATTGGGCTGTAAGTGTAGTACCCAATATACCCATCCCTTACCAACTCAAGCATTAATGGTTCCAATTGTTACTTTTCTATTCTTACTTAGAGTAACTTTGTATATACTTACCAGATAGAAAGTAACATTTTGTGCATGATGTTGCTCAGCTTCTTGCATAAAACACATGCCGACAGTGTCTCGTGTGTCTAGTGATCTATACCAAGGCATTGAAATGAAACTTTCTAGTGACAGTGGAAGCAGCAGGGTGTCCTGTCTAAAAAAACAGCATCAACTCTGACACCGGCATTAATGTCACTTGTTCAGCATGGGGTACTGGTTAAGAGTAGGTGGATTCTAAACTGGAGAACGGGGCTTGATTCCCCACTCCTCCACCTGAGTGACGGAGACTTATCTGGTGAGCCAGATTAACTTGTGCACTCTAACACATACCAGCTGGGTGACCTCGGGCTAGTCACAGTTCTTTGGAACTCTCTCAGCCCCACCTACCTCACAAGGTGTCTGTTATGGGGAGAGGAAGGGAAAGGAGCTTGTAAGCCACCTTGGGCGTTTTCGCAAACACTTTTTGTTCCAGAATAAAAGCGAACCGCATTGATTCCTTGCCTTTTTTAATGTAGTTTCAATTATTAAACCGATGGCAATTGTTAAGCACATGGCCCTGTAGTCACATCTTCCGCTTGCCCGCTAACTCCGTGTTTTCGCATCCCTCAGAGAATCACGGTGCAAAGCAACGAATCCTGATAGGCTGGTGAGCAGTCCTGGAAGCGGTCGAGTGGGCTAAACGTTCCTTAGCGTCACCCGTGGGGGCGTTGCCTGCGTTATTGTCCGCGTGAAGAGCATTGATGACATGGGCAGTGAAAACCCTGATTGGCGCCGTTAGCTTCGATGATACATCACCAGCGTTGATTGAGGCGTGATCACAAATTCGCCATTTTATCTAAGTAGCCTCGAGTTCTCGGCGTTACAAAGGGATCGAGGTATTGCTTCCTGGTTAGGAGGTTTCCCTCACCACTTGTGCCCGGCACGGCTACAAGAACTGCTTTTGGGCATAATATCAGATGGAAAGCCATCAGGTCACCATGCCTCCTGACACAGAGACAGAGCTGCTTCTTCTGGTTGTGGCGGCTGCTGTGCCACTGGAATGGCCCGAGGGTTGTGTCAGCAGCATGCCAGAAGCCTTCATCTTGCAGCGCCATGGTACTGTGCATGAAAGTTTGCCGCGAGCTTCTGCACTCTCGCCGGACGGTGGGCGTAGAGCGCGAGTCTCACCCGTTAGGTTGCCTTGGCCACAGCCCCAGCGCTGCGCCGCTTCTGGAGTATTACCCGCACAGTAGCAGGGACTGGTGGTACGCTAACTGCGTGTGGTCATCATGGAATGATGAGGAGATGGATCAGAACTTCACGCGCATGAGCAGACAAAGCGTTCCAGAGGATGCGTTGACAGCCCTAGCATCAGCATTGAGGTGCCAAGACACCTGCATGCGGGCTGGCGTTGCCGATGGAAGTCGCGAGTGGGGATGGCCATTTGGTATCTGGCCAACTAGCTCAGCCTTCAGGGAGGTGCGGCAGCAGTTTGGAGTGGGCACCACCACCGCTTTCGAGGCTGTCCATGAATTCTGTGAAGCCGTGAAGAACATCCTGTTCAAGAGGGTTGTCCGGTTTGTGGATCCAGTGGAGAAGGTAGGCTACCAGTTTGATAGTGCTACCAGTCGTGCACAATCTCACTTTTAGGGTGCATGTCTCTTGGCTCTGGTGGGCCTGAGATACAGGTTCAAATTTTCTGGAGTTTGATTTGACAAAGGGCAGGCAGTGGGGGCCACCTATTCCCCTTTCTTTAATTTATTTGGAAATGGGCAGGCGACTCCTATGGGGAGTTGGCTTCAAAAACGTCATCAGGATGCATCTTTGCGAGGTTCACAGGCAGAAGCGGACTACCAAGGAGAATTGTGGGTATGCATATCTAATTTTTTTTTGAAAAGAAAAGGGACCTTTGAAGTGCGCTCAGGTCAGAGAGGGCAAAACAGTTGCACATTCAGGGTCTGTCTTTGGTAGGAAAAGGGCTGGGGAAGGTTCCACCCTGGGGCAGATATACTTACCGTGATCGCTTGGGGTTGAGGCAGATATGGGGTTCAGAATTTGGTGTGTCGCATTTTGAGTATCTTGGGGAAATGCAGCCCGCCGAAACCACACTCCTTAAAGAGGCGGTTTTATTCAAGCTACCAGGCGATGGGCAACCACAACCCAGGCAGGTTTGTGTGTGAATTTGGTGCGGGCAGCATCTTTTTAAACTGGGGCCTGTCCTGGCAGTGCTCGCGGTACCAGGGCCGAGCCCAGATTTTAATCCAGGGAGGGCCATTCAGCCAATTGGCCCTCCAGCCTTTGCAGGATTTAAAATAGAGAAGAGAGGAAATGAAGAAACTTCAGAGCAGGAGCTCTGATGAGGAGAGTAGTGCCCTTAGCAAAGGGGCATGCTCGCAGAGTAGATCCCATATACTTACACTCAAGTGCCTCGCGCTGCTGCTGTTCAGAGACACAAGAACAATAGGCGCCATGACGCTAACTGTCTCTTTTTTTCCAAAGCGACCTCCAGGTTATGCTTGAAGTTTGCCAACGCGGCTTCCCACAGTGCTTGTCGGAACGGTGATGGGTGCCACATTCAGATTCGCCCATCGGACGCCCTCGCGGTTTACATCAACAGGAAGAGGGTGGCCTCCATTGTTCTTATGGCTGTTTGTGATGACAAAGGGCGGCTTCTTTAGCAGAGGTGGACATTGGTCACCCGGTGTTAGAAATACGGCGCTTACACATTTTCAGAGGTTGCCATTTCAACGCAGGCCATGGACAGGGGTGCCTTCAGCTGCAGATTAACCCTGTAATGTCCATTCCGCGAGCGTGGCTACGTCCCACCGTTGATTTTTGGCGGATGGGCGCATTCCCCATGCGGCGGTGGCTTGTAAAGCCATTCCTTCATCCGCAGATTACGATGAAGCACCTATACAACAGAAGAATGAGCAAGGGGCCAGATGTGTTGTGGAGCGTGCCATTTTGAAGCGATTAAAGGGGAGGTGGAAGTGCCTGTGGCACAAGTTGCCCTTAAGGGTGGAGAGAGGGTAAAGGCCCTGGTTGCCACTTGTGTTGTTCTCCACAACCTATGCTGTGTGAGGCCATGACTCTCCGGGAGAGTGAATGGCCGGACTGGCCCCCCTGCTAACTCAGATGGAGGAGCAGCAACCCATCATAATTGACCAGGGTGAGGGGAGGTCCTACTCTGAGGATCAGCACATCTGGCAAGGGGGAAAGTGGTGAGGAATGCCCTGGCAACCTACCACTACTGCAACCGCCCTGTGCAACAGTAGTCTCCCTCGTTGCATGGGCATCCCGTTCCGCGTCTAGTCCCATTGGTGTGTGTCTTGCTAATGTGCACAATGTGTATTCCGTTTTGCCATAATAAAGTTTTCGCATTGATAAATCAAAATTACTGCGCCTGCGGTCTCTCGAATTCTACCACACATCTCCCCCCCCCTCCACTCCACACTGGGAGAGAGAGCATCCAGGTGAACCACCTTTCAATTATTAAAAGAAATGTCTCATGAGTTGTGTAGTGGGGGCACGGTTTAACCTTTGGGGAGAGGAGCCGTGAAAAAAAGATCGCGGTGGTTTGTCTTGAGGGGGGTGTGGGGTAGTGCGCAATCTCTCCTGGAATTCAATGCTCCCTGCCCAAGCTCCCGCGATGGGATCATGACAGCCCTGACCTATAAACACGCGGTGGAAATTGTATTATCAATAGTTATGTCTGGGAACAATGGGGGCCTTAAGTAAAGAGGGCTGTGCACTGGAAGTTCATAGGACACTGCCTGCATTCCTGTTGCATTAACGCCGCGGATGCTTGTTTGCTGGGAGCACTCTAACAGCAGTTCACAGCTTGTGCGCTGGAGGCATGACCGACAGGAAGTTCCGAAGTTATCCATTTAGCGTCACCTCGTTTTCCTGCTAGCTCACTAGGCTGTCCTTCAAAGGCATACCAATGTGCAGGCTTGTTATTATCCCACCTCTCGCACTTCTCTGCGCCCTCAGTAACAGTGAGCACTTAATGGTCATTATGTCTCATCCTCTCAAGGTGTGAACTGGTCTGAAGAGGAGGTGGAAGCGATGATACTGGCAGTAATCAGCAGGGGTAGAAGCGCCAAACCTGGTGGGGAGCGGTAAGGCTCCCAGCAGGAAAATCTACTCTGGCCTCAACAAGGCCATGGCAAGGAGAGGACACAACAGAATAACTCAGATACAGAACAAATGGAAAGCGCTCAAAAAAAAGTTCTTAAAGCTGAGAGCGGCCTGCAATTAGCCCGGGAACCAAAGCGTGCGGCCTGGGAGGCCAAAAGCACTACTCCCTTATCACCGGGGAGGCTTGGCTGAAGGCTGGTGATGCGAGCGAACATCGGAAATGAAGAGGGGTGAGTTTGGAAGTGCCATAAACAACTTGCAGAGACAAACCAGTTTCTGGGTACAAATGCACCAGCTGGCTTTAATCTGAAGCACCACTGTAAAGACCAACCAATATTGCACCTGCACTCATCATGAAACTTCGTTTCAGGGGAAATTTGCAGCTTTAAGATAAATGCAATGTCAAAGATGCGTTGCATGCGCCCAGTGAGATTGTGAGGTTAGCTTGAAAGAGTGTGGATTTTACAGAAGTATTACAGAGCACACTGCAGCAATGGGTCTGATTGAGCAAACAGCTTTGCGGAGGGATTGTATTACCTGTGAGCAAATTACGCTAGCAATGAACTTTCTGCAGTATTTGTGGCTTTGGAGGTTAACAACCAGAAGCGAGACCACTCTAGGGGCGAAGTCCCCCGCCCCTAACATGTGCAGCTGGTGATGTATTGCCTTACCTTTTGAATTCAAGGTTTCCATGCACAGGCTAAAATAAGACTTGCTGGGTTAACTTTGGCCACCCCCCAGCCTTTAATAGCTTTATCTGACCCAACCACGCCAAGAGTGAAATCTTCTGAGGGTGGGCAAGTGAGGGAGGAATGTGATGCCCTTTGAGCATGCTGCAGTAGAGAGGAAGGGGGCCCAGTGTAGAGGTTGCCATGCAATTGAGAAAGTTGATGGTGTGGAGTCTAACCCTAACATAACAAACAGAAGAAGAACTTTAGAAACTTAAGAAAGTTAAGAAATTGGGGACCTTGCATGCAGTTTGCAACGCTTACCCTTATACAGCTGTAGGGAGGCCTACATGCTGGCCTGCAGTTCAATGAGGATGGGACAGGGAGAGGGTTACGGAAATTCGGTAGTAACAGCTGCCCCTCCCTTTACGCAGCATGCATTGCATTTCCAAGCAACCGTGGGAGGTGTATAAAAGTGCATTTTAAGCTGTACACACTGACAGCAGCAGCACTGCTGAAGGTGTGATAGAGCATAATTTTAAATGTTAGATGTATGTGGCCATCTGGAGCTTAAAGCCATGCATCCCCCTATTCCCTTCAGGAGCAGCTTCACCCACCACCACAACCAAGAAGGAGGAGAGGGCCGAGGGGGCCACCCAGCTGCAGTGCAGTGAAGATGAGGGTAAGCCTGCTTGTCACCCAGAGTGCCATGTTCTGGGGACCCGATGGAGTGTCATGAAGTTCGCGTTGCCCATGTTTCTGAGAGTTGTGTACAGCATCTTCCAATGCTAACTGGCTCTACCCAATCTCTCCATGTTTGCCAGGAATGTCACAGGGACCAGGGGGGGAGGCTCTGGAGCACAACAGAGGCAGCTACGCCTGCATCGGAAACCACGACACGTGCAGTTGGCAGCACTCAGACAGAAACTAATCGGCTGGATGCCAACTGTGAGTTTAGGAAACGGGTGGGGGTGGGGAATAAGCGGCTTGCAGCAGCAGGAATATTGATCTGCATGGAAGGCGGGATGGTTGGCGGTACTGCCAAGCTCTGGAAGAGGCGAGGAAATGTGGACACACGACACAGAAACCAGACCCCAGCCTTGCATCATCCCTAAAGTTTTCACTGTGGTACATCTTCCACACTCTTCAGACAAAAGGATCTGGAGTGCAGGCTGGCTGTGGTTGAGAAGTGGATATGAACAGGAGGAAAGGGGGCGCTTAAGGAGGCTCCTGGAGAGAAGTGGAGGGCTGCAGAGAAGGCCGGCCAAAACCACATGAGTCGCGGTATCCCAGCCATGAAACAAGCACCAAACTTCCCCTAACCCATCTCCCAGCACCCCTCAGCTGTCTTTACTTTTTTTAATGTATTGCTTAACTCACACAATAAAGGGCAATGGTAATTTTTCACAAATGTTCGGGCACATGGTTTTATTATAGCTTGCTGGATTTACATCTCCTGAAAAGCAGAGGATTGTTGCCTTGTCATGACCATCCTCTCCTGGCTTAACCCCACGACCAGAGAGGACAAGGCGTAATATAACGTTTTATAAAACATAAAACAAATTAAACTCTGATGCTTGCAAGCGCGCATCGCTAACCTATGTAAAAGCAGGGGGGGGGGGCTTGCCCGTGGTGGGAGGCAGACAGAGGAAATAATAACAGGGGGCGGGGGGGTGAATGGGTCCTCATAAGGTCCCATTCTGGCTTTGGGTTTCCCTCATGCAGCTTGTGCATTGGCTGTGATTCTTGGCAAGCCAACTGAGTGCCCGCACAGCTCAGAGGTCTCCTCAACCATCATGAAGAGGTCCCTCCCACACCTGTGATGGGAGGCGCCCGTGGCACCCACACAGGACTCCAACTTCGGTGTCCTCAGCCAGAGTGGGGTAAAGTAATGCTTCTGCCGCATCTCCCACTTTGAGGTTTGCAGCTGGGCCAGAAATTGCACTAGTGGAGCAGGCACTGCTGAAAGCGGCTAGGGGCAGAGCAAGGTGTGTGATCACGACCTCAGGAACAGAGGTGGTAATGAACCCCCAGCACCCCTGCCACCCGAGGAACCCATGCTGCAGCCGAAGCCATCACAAGGGTCTGCATTATGTCATTCCCCTGTCGATGGCCAGCCTCAGCGATGACAGCTTCGCTGTTTTGCTCTCTTGTGACTCTGCATGAATGGCGCCACCTCCCTTTCCCGCCTATCCTCGAAGCCTCCTCTCCATCGCCTCGGCCTCTCCCTGCTCCACCATGGCCTTTGCAAAGTGGCAGCGAAGCACTCCAACACGTCGCACATGCAGCCTTTCAACAGTCATTCTCCGCTCTGGGTGAAGTCAGTTCCATCCATGGTCATGGGTTGTGGAGCCTGTAAGAAGGACATTGTTGTGCAAAGAAGCAAAATAGAATAGCCAGGTTATGGAAGGAACTTTTATGAATCAACTGTCATCTACCCTAGGCTGCGCATGGAGAGGAGACACACTCTCTTGTTGGAGCACATGAGCAGATCTGCATAGGTATCCCTGGGTTTTGCAGAGAAGCTGAATCAGAACCCCTAGCATTTACATTGAGACTCAAGCAGTGGGAGCTCAAGCAGACACGAGTAATCAGAGCAGCTCAGTTTTGCAGGTATAGAGGGTCTTTTCTGGAAGCGTGCAATGGAGTGGGTGTCCGATGCTGCCAGAGTGTCTATCACAAAAAAAATGCGCTGGGGTGGGGTGGGGTTTGTTTTCAGCAGCACCTTCATTGGCACCAAAACTGCCAGCAATAGGATGGGGTCAAGGACATCATTCATGTCACCAGAGGTGTCTGCAAAGAGAGCGCTGCCATGCAGGAGAAAGAACATGAGGGCGCACTCATCACTTTTCTTCCTTTTTTGAAAAGCACTAGCGCATTGTGCTGTGTGGAGTGCTGCCTGCTGCAGGAGTGTTTGGCCGCTGAAATGCGTTCCGGATGCACACCATCCTGGCAGGGGGCGGATGCGCAGCACTAACATCCAATGGCTTAGAGGCTTCTCATTTGTAGGTGGCCTCACATGCTTTCTGGAAAAAAAGGCGCATTAGAAACACTTTGCCCGTGTTGGCAGTAAACCATGGAGTCTTCAAGCCCGCGGCCATCCAGATGCTCATGTACACCCGCGGCAGGGAGAAAAGCACCAGCAAGCTTTGTAAAAGGTGGCAGCTCCCTTGAACCGTACCGTATGAACATATGTTTGGCCAGAGTTTCGAAACCGCTGTTTCAAACAATGCTCCCACAGCTGCATTTGCAGGGAAAATTGATCTGGTTATCACACAGGTCAGAAAATCAAATGTTCCCCACCCTCCCCACACCCAAAACTAGCATGTGTCTGTGCTGCATGCAAATGTTGCAAAAAGCAAAGCACATATCTGTGCTGGCAGAGCAAGGCTGAAGCGAAGGGGAACATGATGATGTGAAACTCCTCTGCCCATCTCCTCTGCTCACAACAAAGCACAGTGATGCACAGGCAAAGTTCCACTTATTGCTCTTAAGTGGCTGGTCCACCCGCCCACATCCCCCGGCACACATTGAAGGGTAAGGCCGCGTGGTGCAGAGTGTTTTGAGGAGGCACCTGCCCGCCAAGGCGTGAGGGACCATTGCTCCCTGCATCGTTCTCCTGGAAGGAAACCATTGAAAGTGCACTGCTGTTTTGGGGCAAATTGCATCATCAGCAGCTGTGTTCCTTAACACCGATCCCCACTTTTGGCGCTTACTGTGATGGAGAGGATGTCATTAGGAACCCCCACAAAGCATGGCCTTGCACCAGCAGGTTTGGCAGCCAATGAACTCACCACTCATCTCTGCGACATAGCCAAGGGATCTGCGTGGCATCGTCCTCAGGAGAATTGCTGATTTCAGAGGTGGACGCATTGTAGCGTAAAAGTTCAGTAACTCGCGTGCAGAAACGTTGGGCAAAAGAGGAGCGAGGGGACAATTGAGGATTCACCCTGAAGTCCGCGGCACAATGCGACAACAGCAACAGCGGGGAATGCAAGCATTGGCAACCCCCCCCCCGCTTTTATCCGCACATTACCGCGAAATGGCGGACATGAGCAGGGACCACTTTTAAACAGACCCAGAAATTGAAGCGTGCAGAGTCTGGAGTGCCCCATCACAATAGAGGCACAACAGGGCAAGCACTGCATCCGAAATTATCAGGCAGAAGTATAGGAAAACTCACCCTGGGATGTAGGGGATGGGGTGGAAACCTGCAGGGGTCTCGTGTCTATGGTCTCCAAGTCTCTGCTCCCCGGCTGGTGGAATCCCTGGCTGACTCTCGCGTCTTCAGAAGCGGTCACCATGCACTCTGTCGCCCGGAGCTGATGTGGGGGGTTGATCGTCCTGTCCCCCCCAACATCTGCTCGAGCTCCTCATAGAAGGGGCATCGATCGAGGCCCATTCCGTGAAGGTGTTGTTGTGCTGGTGTATCCGCTTAAAGTCCCCTTTTCAAAAAAGTCTTTGCCTTAGTCCTGCACTCAGCGGACGTCCTGTTATTCCCCCCTTTGGCGCATTTCAACTGCCACCCTCTCAAATACGTCCAAGTTTGTGCGGTGTGGACTTCAGCGAGCGCTGAACTTCCTCTTTCCCCCACACGACAATGAGGTCCTTAGTCTCCCTCCGGCCGCCATGATACGCCCCTACCAGGACCCTTACCCGAAATGGCGGTAGATTGTTTGTGCTTGTCCGGAGTTCCCTCCCATCCTGTTACCGAGAATGCTCGAAACGTTGCACCGCAGTAATGGGAGCAGGAAGCGAGCTGACGAGTCCACCCGTGCTGGGCCTGCCTCGGTGGGTCGAGCTGCAAGGCTTACATTGGCGAAGCGGGGCCGAGGGGGGGAAGTCGAGTGAGATGCAAAAGGAACAAAGGGAGATAATATATGGCGGCGTGCAGCAGGCACGCCCCGTCGCACTCCCCATTGGATAGATCAAATCTTTCGTCACCACGCGATTGGCGGCGTAAACCCTTGCTGCCGCCTGATCCACTTTCGCTCCACTTTTGTTTCGCAACTAGGCACCAAATTCTGGGGGGAAACTGCGTTTTCCAAGAAAGTTGCACAAGTATCGAGCGACAGGAAAAATGTGGAACAACGGCTGGAATGTGGAACAGAAAGGGGGTCGGGACACATTTCGGCTTAAGTGTGTGCAAAAAAATGTGTGATATGGCGACGACCTCACATGCCAGATCTGCAACATACGGTGTGTGCGAAAACGCCCCTTGAGTCTCCTCACAGGAGAGAAAGATGAAATATAAATCCAAACTCCTCCTCCTCTCCCTCCCTTGTGTCTCTTACATTTAAAATAAACAGAGAGTCTCTTGCACTCCAAACTGTATCATTGCTCTTAGTTTCTGCCAGAGTTGTCCGTAGAAAAAGCTGCAGAATAAAACACCCTTCAAGACTATGGCTATGCCACATTTTAGCCTCTCTGAACAGCTAAATTACAAGGCTGGATTGTGATGATCCAGAGTCATTTAATCAACAGGTGGGAAAACTGTCTGGCCTCCTATTAAAAGTGAAGCTGTTCATACTCCTGTGGAGATACTCCTGTGATCCCAGAAAGTTCTTGGGTTCTTCTGCAATAGCAAATGTGCTCCCTTTATTTTGCAGAGTTCTTCAGGGAGTATTAAGGATTAGTGAGGGGATTAGTGGGACTTTGTTAAGAAGAGATTGCATAAAAAGTAATCGTCTCCTTGCTCTTAAAGGGAGAGCGCATCCCAGGAGAATGGCTTTGTTCAGCTAGTTGAACCTGCCACTTCTCCACTCTGAGACTGGAATGCCTAAGTGTCAATCGCAGTGTATCTGCATGGGACTTCAAGTGGAGATTGGATGCGCTTACTCAGCAATATTGCCACGAGGGGAAATATTATGACCAGCTTGGAGTAGTGGTCATTGGTATACTCTAATCTGGAAAACCAGGTTTGATTCCCCACTCCTCCACATGAGTAGAGGACACTAATCTGGTGAACCAAGTTTGTTTACCCATATGAAGCCTGCTGGGTGACCTTGGGCTAGTGGCAGTTCTGTCAGAACTCTCTCAGCCCCACCTACCTTTCAAAGGGCCTGTTGTGGGGAGAGGAAGGGAAAGGAGTTTGTAAGATGCTTTGAGATCCTTACAGTTGAGAAAAGCAGAGTATAAAAACCAACTCTTCTTTATCTCTCTGTGCTTGGCATTCAGAGATGACAAATGATGCAGTGCAGACCATGCTATCTCTATAAACCAGGCTGAGCTCTCTGCATGGGGTCCTCACAAGCCACATTGTATGCCCTTTGATTTAGTGTTAAGATATTGAACTAGGAAATGGAGAATTGCATGCATACGCTCATACACCCTGAGGTGATTCTCAGCTAATATTCTGGACTAAATAAAAAGTATTAAGGAAGATGAGAAGAGAATGATATCAGGTATCTACATAGGCGGAACTGCAACAAAGTGTGTGTGTGGGGTGTCGCACCCCATGTGCATGCCATTGGGGTCACGTGGGGTGTGTGTGAAAATTGCCCCCTTGCCCCCTGCCCCCCACTTACCTTAAGTGGCCTGTTCAGTTCCTGCTGAAAAAGTGCTCTGGTGGGAACTACACTTCCCAGGAGACCTTGTGAGCCCCATTTTGCCCCAGGAGCCATTTTCTCACCCTACGCCACTGGGTATCTAGCCTATAAATGTTTGCGTTTTTCATGAACACCCATCACATTGTGTTTTTCATGAGCACCCATCATGAGTACCCATCACTGCTGTTTGATGCAATTTATTCTGTCTGCCAATAAAGGAAGCTAGCTGTCAGCACTGTCAAAAAGACAACTGTATGAGTTGAAGAGAGTGCTTGATGTAAAACACTGGGAAAAGGAAATATGGAATTTGGCTCAAGCCAATTTGCTACTTAAACAGACCCTCAGAGTTTAAGTTCCACAAGAATTCCAGCATCTTGTCTCCAAAGTTCAATAGAACTCTATAAAGAAAGTGATCATAGATCCAGAAATGACTTTTCTAGCAAAAAGTGCCCCCTGAGGGCTGTCCTGAGGGGCTTCTGAGTTGTGCAGCAGGGCATAAATACACAATATCAGCAACAGCTGGGAAAATTTAGTCGGAAGAATACAACAGAACCACATGAAAGGGCCTTCAGTATTTGAGAAATGCAACAGATGGAACAAAAAGATAGAATCATGACCTAAGTTAGATATAATATAGCTGATCTTGCTGGAAGAGGAATCTATATCTTCATTATTTCTTAAAGAGCCACTTACATCTTTTGAGGGGAAGGGTTTAAATTAGAGAAAAGATACAGCAGACAAGGATTAAACACCCACTTCCCCAAGATACTTCCATATTGTAGACTGTTATGAGGTTTAAAAAATATGGGAAGCTGGCATTAGAACCTGTGTTGGAGTCTGATTGGATGCCAGCACAGGAAGGGGGTGGGCTGGGTTGTTCCCAGGCAGGGGTAGGGAACCTGCGGCTCTCCAGATGTTCAGAAACTACAATTCCCATCAGCCTCTGTCAGCGCAGAAACTACAATTGGCCATCAGCCTCTGTCAGCTGATGGCCCAATTGGCCATGCTGGTAGAGCTGATAAGAGCCGCTGTTTATCTAGGCCATTCCCAGGGGAGGACCTGATGATAGTCAGCTTCCACCAGGGCCTTCATGCCGCAGGTGGTGCCCCTGATTTACACCACCCAAAAGCCCTCTGGAGGTAGGTGTATCCCAGGGCCTCAGTCTGTGGATCATGTCTTTTTCTTTCTTTCTTTCCTTCTTTCCTGCTTTCTTTCCTTCTTTCCTGCTTTCTTTCTTTCTTTCTTCTAAGAAATAAAAAGTGAAAAACACACAAACATATCATCCAGTACCTTATGCAAATTATATAGATTGATGTTTAACTTAATAAAATTTATGGATGCAAAACATTGATGAGATTAGTGCAGAATTGTTAAGTGTTTGCTTTGCAAAGCACAGATTTCATGGATTCAAATCCCTTAACGCAAGGCTGGAAGCTCAAACAGGCAGCGTGGCACTCTCTGCTTGTGCTAAAATCACTTCTTGTTTAGCATGTTAGTTTCAAAAGACAAATATAGAAACATCCTGCCATGTGGGGGCTCCTTTCCCTTGGTGTGCAGCTGGCTTTACATACTTGCGGGGACCTTCTCTTCCATTTGCTTGCAGCAAAGGAAAGAGATTTCCAGGCAGGCAGTTGAGTGGTTTAAGGTGTTCCTGGCAGCATCACAATCTTTTATCATCTGTAAATAATTCTGCTTTCCTTAGAGAGAACTCCCCAGCAAGACCATGACGAGATCCCGGCTTTGTGTGGTTGGCCTTGCACATCTGACTCACTGTCCTTTTCCAGAGTTGCAGTGTTGGAGTTTTCACCTCAGTTGAGATCCAACCGGAGAGAGAGATTTCCTGCACTTAGTCTGAATGGATACGTTCAAGGAAATGCTGCTTTTGCCGCCCGAGGACAGGACCACCCCTTCTCAGAGCCCCTTACCCCAATAACCACACCACACTCCTGGCTGGGGTAATTACTTGGCCATAGCCAACCGTTTATTGTGCAGTAAGAAGCGTGAGGTGCAGCATGGGATTTTGATCTGGTTTTGAACACTGGGCGTGCCTTCTGAGCAACCCACTCTTCCTGCCGCCCTGGTGGCTGAACAGATGCCCTTTCAGCTGCCTCAGAGCACCAGTGGGCAGTTGGCCTCTTCCTGGAGCTTTGCTGTGATGCTCGGTTGGCCTCTTCCTGGAGCTTCGCTGTGATGCTCAGTTGGACGGTCGGCCCCTTGCTATAGCATTCCATACCCAAAGTGGGGGGGGGGGTGCTCCCTAGCTTCCTTCTCTGGACCCCTCAGATCAATTCCCATGCACCAAACCACCAAATGACTATGACAAAGAAGCATGCATTTACACATCATCAAACCATAAAGGGAGAGGTGGGTGGGCAAGTTGCTGGTCGGCCAGAGCACATGGTCGGTACAAAGGCAGGTCCAGCCTTTGTAGGCTCTGGCTGGCCTCCCCTCGGGTGACGTTGGGCTTGCCCTCAAAGGGCAAGGCTGGGAGGCCCCCAATCTGCCCTTAGTAGGGCGGATGCCTGGGGCTTCCTCCTGCCCTTCCCGGGCAGCAACTGCAGCCATGGTGACTCACGGCCACTTGTTTCTCTCTTTCAGCACCAAGTGAATATCAAGAACTATTTAGGAAGCAGCTTAGGATACATTCAGCAATTACAATAATCCAGGTGCTTAGCTTTTGCAGGTACAACCACACAAATTTCTTGGTATCCCTGATCACAGTGTAACAGACTTCCCTTCTCCCCAAGAAGCAGATAGCCCCCAGTGTGACATGGGTTCTCTGCTGCATGGAGCCCAGCTGCATACAGGCCTAGCTTGCATGATCTCTCTTACAAACCAGGCCTCTATGTAATCAGGTGTTTTAAGTACACAGTTTCCACTGGAGCTGCCTACATGGCAAAGGGGAAGAGCTTGTGCTGCTTCTTTATCAGATGATTGCAACATCACTCTAGAGTGAATGAGTTTGCTGGGGCTTTATTAATGGTAGCCTTGGCAACCAATATCAGACATACTCCAATCCAAAATCCAGCCCTTGGTGCTTAATAACATTCCCTGTGTGATATGCAGAAATGATCATGAATAGTAATCATTTGTATAGCTGAGTATACAAAGCACTTTATAATTTTTATATGATTTATCATCTTCCATTTTTTTTACTAAATTATTGAATTGGAGCTAAGAGATAATGGCTTGCCCAAGGCCACTAATACTTTCACAGCATGGATGAGCTAGTATATGAAGTCATGCCTCTCAGACCTAGCTCTATCCACCCGAACACTGCCATAGTAAAGATGCAAATTCTCCTGGGGGTGGGGTGGGGTGGGGTGGGGATGAACATGACCTCACGTGGAAATCCTACCTCAAGAGTCTGTTTGGAAAACAAAGAGAAAAAGGTCACATGCAGCTACCCAGATCATCACAGAATCATGGAGAAGCTTTGACCTCAGTTACACAGAATGGAAGGGTGAGATGGAGCTATGATATTGAAGAAGGCACCTGCAGAAGAACACATGAAAGAGCACACTTGCATGAGCATGCCCTGAGGAAGGGGGAGCCTTTCCGGTGTTGACATTTCTAGGATGCAAGCTGTACATTTTCTAATTCTAGCTAAGGTCTTTGATTTATAAATAGAAATAGCAAACTTATTTTTTTTTTAAAAGCAGTCTTTAGGTGCCTTCAATTCAAAAAGTTTTACACTCTGGCTGGCACAGGCTTCCATGAGTTTATGCCACAGCAACTAGTCTTTAGGGTGCCATAATATTCCTTTTGGTTTTTGCTGTGACAGACTCACAGCTACACTTCTGGAATATATTACTAAGGACTGTGTTTCTTTTACCATGTGCTACAAGCATCCTTCAGAGCCTTCCTGAATCCCAACAAATACTCAGCTTATTTTTGTCCTGCAGTGTTTCTGTAGAGCACCATGCTTCTAGGGAGGCTAGCTGCTGCTGTTTCCCGTAGTGTATTTGTTTTGCAGCTAACTCTGTTTTCCAGTAGAAAATCAATTGATTAATTTTTTCCTTCAAACAGGCAGTCAAAAATGCCATGCTCAGGGATTTCCAATTGTTTTTAAAAGATACAGGAAAAGATTCTGGGTAAAGGCTTTCAAGTGGTATTAGATGCACATTTGAGCTTAGGAACGAGACATATCTGACATTTAGCAGTCAGTATTTGACACTATTGAGAGCTGACATGGCAATGGATGTCAATACTTAGCATTATCGAACATATGGTAATCAACATTTGACTAAACGTATTTGACAGCCAACCTGGACTAATTATTAGTATGGACAGAATCTGACAGCTGACTTGGCTAAATGGATAAATATGTAATAGAATTTCATAAAAGTCAAGTTTCTGTCTTGAATTTTTAGTTTAGAAATCTTACGGTTCAATTTCAAGTTCAAATCCAACTTTCAAAAAGTTGCAAAATACTGTTTCAGCTTTAGAGCCATTTGTTCTGCCTGATGAGATGATAGCTTGGGAATTTCATGGAAGAGAACACTTCATTTTCCTAAGATATGTTCTGCTCATCATTTAATGTAAAGCCCTACTGAAACAAGAGTACAGGAACAGCTATTCATTCTGAACAAATGACTCTGTAAAGAAAGTTTTGTCAGGGATAACTCTAATACTCAGTTTTGTGCCGAGCAATTTGTCCTTGGACTGCTGATGAATTTGCAGTGATTATGCTGAAAATCCAGGGATTTCACTAGCCTTGAACTGCTTCATGAATCTTTGGTGGGCACAAGACATACCCACTGAATGTTGGCAGTCTGTACTGTGGCCTCAGCAATGTGGTCAGGTAATATCGTCATTTCTTGCTCAAGGGTCCAAGCAAAAACATAACAGGCTGCAGCCTGAAACTGTCTGATTATGCGCAAAGCATCTGCCACGTTGCAGGGGTGAATGTCTGTTACAGTAAGACTGCTTGTACATATTTCCACAAACCCTGCTTTCACTTTCCATTCTTTCCATGGCAAGTGACACCACTTCTAGAGCAACTTTAATTTGCTTCACTGCCAGAGTGGGACAGATTTGTCAGTGAGCACAGTTTTGCCCTGGACATCTTCCCTCCACTCTCGGCCAGCCTACCTAGCTTCATCCTTCCCACTCCCTTGCATTGCGTTCACCTATCACCTCCCCTTCCATGTTGCCAGCTCCTTCCTGCTTCCTATTCATCCTGCCAGCATCTTTGGGTAGTCAGCAAGTGGAACTGAAAGAAAAGAAGCTCAACCACACGGGCCTAGCCAAAACACACCAGCCTCTAAATTCATATATCGATATTTTTATACAATAATAACAGAAAGTGTTTAGTCCTGGTATACACCCAATGTTCCCATGTATTCACCCCCCCCCCCATGCACTATAGAGGTGTCAGGGAGTGGATGTGGAGGTAAATCTAATGCAGGAATATCAAAATAACACAGAATATTGAAATAACAAGTCTCTCTGTGGTGGCAGCAGCAGGAAGTGTGTGTGTGCATGCAGTGATGGGATTCAAATAATTTAACAACTGGTTCCAGTGATGGGATTCAAATAATTTAACAACTGATTGTTTACAAGCACCATTTTAACAAACGGTTCTGCCAAAGTGGTGCGAACCTGCTGAATCCCATCACTGTGTGTGCGTGTGTGTGTTTGTGTGTGTGTAGGTTGCAGGGAGAGAAGATATCAGATCTAGGACATGGTTCCCTTCTTCAGCAGAGTGTGGTCTAGAAAACTGCATTAACTCTTTCATTTGGGGGGGGGGTTATTTTTGGAAAGAGGCTACAATATCAATATAACTGCAACAGCAGCAATAACTATATAACAGCAATTTAAGGGACTTTAACAAAGCCAGCAATTTTGCAACTGTGTGCTTTTAAGAGTGAGTTGATGGGCGGAGTTAAGAGAAACAAGAAGAGAAGAGGGCTGGAAGACTTCTGCAAGCAAGCCGCGCAGTAGCAGTGGAGTGCCTCCTCACATGTAAACAGAGAAATGTGAGGAGGCTCTACTACAATCCCATTGCGCAGCAAAGAACCCTGAGGTAAGTATTCCATGCATGATGGGCCTGAATCTTCTTTATTTTCTTTCTCTCTTCCACTGTAAGTCCCACACTATTTCTTTTCCAGGGTGATTCTTATGGACCTCATATTGTGTAGGAGTCCTACTGTGTGCATATGCCCACTAGCTCATTAATCAGGGAAAGCTGCTATGGTGGCTTAGGACATACTGCATTTCTTCTGGATCAAGCTGCCACAGCACAAATTTTGCAGAATTAGAAGAGCAGCAGCAAAAGTGATGGAAGCAGCCAGTTATGTACCCCTTAAGTACCATTTTAAGGCCTTCTCCCTAGAACTTATGGCAGGGATTCCAAAGCCCACAAAACTTGAGTGGGGGGCAGACGAAAACATTTACAAATACATGTTATTAGTGAGACACTAACTCTCACATGAAGTCCCAAAATGGATTTATGAAATTGTTGCTAAATGGCATACGACCATCTAAGAGCTTCTTTAAGTCTGTGTGATGTTACATGCAGCTTTCAGAATAATCTGATCTGGCTGGCATTTATGTCAGCTAACAGAATTAGTTGATGCTTCTCTGAGCAGCTCTCAGTTCTGCATGAGAACTGCAACAGAAAGATAGCCTTTGGTTACAGTAGGACTCATTCATTCTCTCTCTCAGCCCCTGAGATAGATGGATTCTGCACAGGGCAGATATGACAAGTGTTAGCACAATACAAACTGTTTTTTTTTGGGGGGGGGGAGGATGGACAGACTTTTCCCAGGTCTCTCCCCAAAATGAGTCTGCCCTGTTTTATTTCCCTCAACCTAGGAGTTTTGAAATTCATTAAACCAGCGATTCTTTCGCAAAGTCTTGGGTTGGAGCCGCTCCCATGTGAATGGCCAGACGCTTTATTTCTTGCCCTTCCACCACACCGTCCACAATCAGGGAGAATCCATTTGCCACAGTAATATGTTCATTATTGCTCTGCCATCCCAGAGGGAGGTGCTTTTTTTTTTAAAAAAAATGGTGTGTTGCACATGCGCAGCTATGCAAGTGCAGCTGATCATATTGTGGGATGATAGGCATGGCTGCAAGGGTCCATTTTTGTATACACGCAGAGCTATGTATGTGTTGTGGGAAATTAAAAAAACACAGAAGTGTCTCCAGAAAAGGCACGAAAGCAACCCTCGTTCTGCTCATGAGGAGAATAAAGGAGAGGAATATTTGTACATATAATACCATATTGCTCGCTTGATTCTGTGGCAATCTAAAATGCAGATTAGTTCAAATAATGAGTGGGTACTGGAGGCCTCAGTCACTTAGTACTACTACTATTATTATGAATAATAATAATGGTAATACTTTCCAACTCGCAGCCCACTGGTCTTCCACTGATATACTATAATCCCAACCTGAATCACAATCCAGTATCACATGGCTTGTGCCCGAAAGGAGAGTAGTAGTATAAAAACCTATATCGATAAATAAAGATTTAAGAAGTGACATCTCTGCAGACAGCACTCAGTTCAGACTGTGCACCAGTATCCTCTGCAGCATCACAGGGGCCTGCTTTGGATGGTATGATCCTTGTGCCAATGCCACATCACACTGAAGTGATGAGGTTATGGCTAAGTCATAGAGTACATGTTTGCATACAGAAGGTCACAAGTTCAGTTTATGACCTCTAGTTAAAGGATCACAGGTAAGAGGTTTTGAAAGACCCTTCTTTATGACTGAAGCTGCAGAGAGGCTGCTTTGGATAGTAGACTATGGTATTATATCCCACTGAGATCGCTCCCCTTCTCAAACCCCTCCTTCCCCAGCTCCACCCCGAAATCTCCAGGAATTTCTTGATGTGAAGTTGGCAACTGACACCCTAACCTTAACAAACGTTGAGATCATGATCTAAGCTGAAAACTTTTAAAATCTTCAGGCATGATCGGAACATGTGCTATAATCTATATGCATGTTGGAATACTCATGAGATGGGTAATCTTATCAAAAAGTGCAACAAATTGACTTTCCCATATCACTATAGTTGTATGTGAATTGGGTCCTTTCTTTTCAGATTGAGAAGGGAGCAAAACATCTTCTTAGCATTCTGTACAGTCATGTATCTCTGGGCAGCACTGCTTTTCATAACGAACCTTTTGTATAATGATAGGCTTCTCTACCAGCCTCTCTCGTCTTACCTCCCTCACCAAGTCTACTAATTCAGGGAGAATTGAGCTGCAACTTCCTACTTATGCTCTTATGACCTACAGGGCTACTATGGAGTCTGCCTAAATGGTCTTGAAAGGCTCTTCAGCAGTGCTGTTCAGTACATTTTAATCCATCTTCTCAACAGGGGAATGGAAAGGCAACAGACATGGACGCCAGGGAGAGGCAGCCTGTCAGCAGTGGCAAAGGCTGGGGAAATATGTGTGTGAAATGGACAAGGCTGCATTTGCTCTGGCATGGCAAGGCATGACATCCTGATGAGAACATCTCAACTGCAAGACTAGTCTAGTCAAAATTTCCATTTCCAGATAAACAAATTAGGTAAGTTGCCCTCATTTCCTCCATGGACAAATGGCCCATGGAATATCCATGATCCCTACAGGTGCGCAGTGTACTCTGCAGGCATTGCCTCTACTCATGGACAAACAGTGCTTTATCATCTGCCTATATATTTAGGGCCTTTATTTCATGACTCTTCCATAAGACATCCTCCTCATAGCCTTATTCTAAGAATGTCTCTACAGCAATAAAACAGCCAGTTAACTAAAAGAGCAGTCCTTGTAAGCCAGGCCAAAAAACAAACCAACGAACTATAGCCTATGAGGAGAGTCATTCATGTACAGGTTGCCCCAATTTGGACTCTTTGCTCTAAGCAAGAAACTTATTGCAGCAGCTGAATGTACAGAATCCACGTGACAGGGTTGCTTGGGGTGTGATGCCTGCAAGATCTTTAACATTTTGATAAGCAGAATCCTAGACATGCTATTTTACATACAGTCATGCTGCCCTGCTGATATGTATATTGCTACACATTATTAAGCTTCACTTAGAAGCTTCAATTCAGTTATAAGGATATAACTGCTTAGGGTTGTGTTGAAACCTTGGCATGTACACACCTTGGTGAGCTGCGCCATGTTCTTCTCCTTTCAACATGCATGTATCAGGACTCTTACAAGTCACAGAGTACCTATATGGGTACCCACTAATTTCTGTAGTATGAAATGGTCCTGCATGAAAATCTTCTTGGGTTGGCTTAAATCTATAGAATTTTAGCTACTACACAGAGTGGAATTAGATTACCCCTGTGGTTCTTTCCATTTATTTTATATGATCAATTTATTTTTTTATAATAATCTTCGTTAGTTTTCACAAATAAACAAACTAATAAACATCATCATAATAAACCATGGTCACAGAATTCAAAATAATAAAATTCTTCACAATTTCAATTTTTCAAAGATTTATTCCCTACAAATATCAGGAATCTACCATTCCTTTCATAATATTACTATCAACTGCCTGCTAGAACTTAAACTTGTTTTCATCTTCTTTACGTCTATGTTACAAAGTTAAATAATTATTTAATTCAATTTCAATAAGCCTTTATTGGCATACAGAACATACAATATAAATACAATTAAAATTACTAGATAAAACTTCACACTGGATCATAAGTTCAGTTCGCAAACCTCAGCCAGAAACTTTGCCACTGCGAGACAACAGTCAAGGTCATTACAGTTTAAGAGCATATTTACTTTATCAAGCTCTGTAAGGGTTTTCATAGAGTCAATGATTTGTAATAAGCTGGATCTTGGATTCTGGTAAAGTGGGCAGTGGAGGAGAATGTGCGCAATGGAATCCAACTGCCCTGGACTGCAGGGGCAAAGCCTCTTATCGTTTGGTAGACCCTTGAGTCTTCCTCTATGGAGCGGGGATGGCATAATGTTAAATCTAGCCAGCATGTAGGCTCTCCTATATATAGGGTTGGTAAGCGCTGCAATATAGTAGGCTGGGTTTCCCTGCACAAATGGAATTATTATTTAATTCTTAGTCTATACCATCCCTCTTTACTATTACTTATTAGCTATGTGTCACTTTTCCTAAACAATACAATACTTCTCTATTAGGGGTGTAGACATGTTGACAGAAGTTGGAGATCTTTTCTGCTTTTAATAAAATTTGTCACAGGGTCCCAATTTTCTTGAAAGTTATCCCACTTCTTGTATTTCATTAATGTGGACATTTCATCTATTGCTGCATATTCTGTCATTTTATTTATCCAATCTTCCATTGAAGTGACTTCCTCAGATTTCCAATTCTTTGCTACTAAAATTCTTGCCGCTGAAATCATTAATAGTACCAATGTCTAATTCTTCCTACTAATACCAGAATCCAACATATTTAACAGAAACATCTCTGGTCTTAATTTAAATCATATCCCAAAATACTTTTCATAACTTATAAATATCAAACCAAAAATGTGTGACCTTCTTACATCCCCACCCCATATGAATAAAGGACCATTTCTCTTGTTTGCATCTCTTACAAATATCAGATACCTTTACATACTTTTTGCTAGCTTTACTGGATGCAGATACCAATGGTAAAACATCTTGCAAAAATTCTTTTATATTTGTAAATTTCAGATTTTTTCCCAATTTTTTCCCATTCTTCTAGTTTAATAGTTATACCTAAATCTCGTGTCCATTTTATCATATTTTCTTTTACTCTTTCCGTTTTTGTTTCCATTGTTAATAACAATTTATACATCTTTTAAACTGTTTTCCTTTACAATAAGCTTTCCACAGATTAGCCTCTTGAATTACAAAACCAATTCTCTCATCCTGTTTGAACTTTTCTCTCAGCTGATGTTATAAAAACCATTGCCATTGTTCTCCCTTAATTAATATTTAGTTTCTATCTTTCAATTTGTGTCCCAGCATGTTTTTTTCAAGATATTTCTATATTTCAAATAACCTGTATTTCCTATGTCTTTTAATAAAACTGCTGTGGAGAGATCCACCAAGGTGTTTTTATAATGGTCTTATTTTCATATTCCTCCCAAACCTTACCTACTGCTCTCCATATGAAATGGTCATTCAGTCCTTTGAGTACCTTATCTTTCTTGTACCATAAATATGCATGCCACCCAAACAACAAATCAAGGTCTTCCAAATTTAACAATTCCTTATTTTTGAGTAACATCTGATCTTTGAACCATATTATAGGCTACACTTGGTAGTAAAGTTTGAGAATCAGTAAGCCTAAATCTCCATGTTTTTGGCTATTACACAGAATTTTTATATGATAAATTTATATGAGGAATGAAACAATATTCCTGTCAGAAAAATGAAAAGGGCAACTTGGGTGGTATTTTAATATCTCCCAACTGGCTGCCATGCAGTCCTGTATCTTTTGCTTCATCCCAAGCCTACTGTGATTCCCTTGCAACAGGAACGTAGGTATAGATTTTTTATGGGGGGGGGTTTCGGGGGGCACACCCCCACCTGCCCCTAGGGCATGGCCACGCCTCCTCAAGCCCCGCCCCTGGCCTAGTGCTCATAAAAGCAGCTCTCCGAGGCCGGGGACGGCAGACTTCCCTGCCCTGCCCTCCACCAGCTGGGCTCCCAGCTGGCGGCCGACAGTTCCCTCTGCCCTCCCTTCTGGGCAGAGAAATAGAAGGAAAATGAAGCCCGGTGCGAAATCTGAGTTTTGTGCCCTTTGTGAGTGCCAGGGTGGGGGTTAGTCACGATCCCGCATGACTTTCGTCCTTGGCACATTCCTTGTGCTTTGGGCTTGCTGCCCGGAGTACTGACAACCTTGCTATGCTTATGCTTATCATATCTGTTTGAAACGTACTTTCGCTTTTCCTGTGTGAAACTATGCTTGGGAACTATACCAGGGGGAGGGGCAGTGCTTTTGTCTGTAAAAACGATGATTCTAGCCGAGGGGGGCCAGTTCTCGCATGGCGTGTATTGAGATCATTGAAGTTTATGGAATAAACGAGCTGTCCTAAGTCGTTTCGTTTCAAGTCCTTCGGAGGTTTCACGCTTACAGAAAGTTTGGTGCTGCTAGCCCAAACAATGCACCCCCTGAAGGCCAAAAACAAAAAAAAACCCACTAAAATGTTTTAAAAACCCACAAACAGAGAGGCGGAGCTTCGGACGTGAATGGGGGGTTGAACCTGAGAAACCCCCCTTACCTACGTCCTTGCCTTGCAACTTTGTTGGGACTTTTCTTCTAAAATTATGTTTGTTTAAGCAGCTGAGGTGGCTCTCAGCCTACTCTACCTCACAGGTTTGTTGTGAGGGGAAAATAGAGGTCAGGAGAGTACTGTAAACTGCCTTAGGTCTCCATTGGGGATAAAGTGAAGGAAGGGAGGGACAAAGAAAGGAAGGAAGGAAGGGAGACAGACAGACAGACCTGCACGGCCAGTCTACCTCAGCATGTCAATGTGTCATAACATCCTAGAATTGGAAGAGCCATCCAGGCCAACCCCCTGCCATACAGGAACACACAATCAGACCACTCCCAATGGATATCTAGTCTCTGTTTAAAAACGTTCAAAGAAAGAGACTCCACCACCCTCTGAGGTAGTGTATTCCATTGTTGAACAGCCCTTATCATCAGGAATGTCTTCCTAATGTTTAGCTAGAATCCCTTTTCCTGTACCTTGAATCCATTACTCCTTGTCCTCTGGAGCAGCAGAATACAAACTTGCTCCCTCTTCAACATCCCTTCAAATATTTAAACGTGGCTATTATGTCACTCCTTTACCTTCTCTTCACCTTAGACCTTAGTTGTCCCTAGGCATCATTTGCAAATCACATTCCTTTTACTCTTTTCTGTGAAACACTAAAATGGATTTTATTTGTTTGCTTTGTTTATAGACCACCTTCCTTGCTGAGATTCAAGGTGCACTACATAGTGTAAAACAATGCAACAAAATAGCATGAGGCATCTAACAAATAATGCAAGAGAACTAGAATAATAAAATTTAGACACAATGCACAAAAATGTATCAGGCATGATGTACCATAATGCAAAAAAGAATGTACCGGTAATAATAAAATACAAAGTAATGCAGAAAGATTAAAGTAATAGTACTATAAATAGTGAAATAGACTACAATCCTGTTTCCTTTATAAAAGCACTTTCCACTCCATTATATTACAGCTTCATTTCCTTTATAAAAATGCCCTTCTGAACAAGTCTGTTTTACACAGGTTGCTATATTCTTCAGTCATTTAGAATGATAAAATATTGAAGATCTTTCTGTGTGAGTGTTCAGACATATTTTACAGTCCTTTATGGATTTCAATGCTTTCGAGATCAACACTGTCTGGTTGTGAAAAGGCCTGCTCACACTTGGACCCACTAGATCCTTCTGAAAAGCCAACAAAGAAACAAATGGAATAAGAAGAGGATTCTGCCCCAAAGAACTTGACGTATAACCAGTATTTCCTTCCTTCCTTCCAGTTAACAAAACTGCCAGGGATGTAGGTATAGATTTTTTATGGGTGGGGGGTTGGGGCAGGGCCACACCCCCACCCCGTCCCTAGGGCATGGCCATGCCTCCCCAAGCCCTGCCCCTGGCCTAGCACTTATAAAAGCAGCTCTCCAGGGCCGGGGACAGCAGACTCCCCCGCCCTGCCCTCCCCTGCCCCCCACCAGCTGGGCTCCCAGCCGGCAGTTCCTTCTGCCCTCCCCTCTGGGCAGAAGCATAGAGGGAAAATGGAGCCCGGTGCAAAATCTGAGTTTTGCGCCCCCCCCGGGCAGCCGCTGTGATGCTGGAATCCACCCCCAAACAGCATCACTTTCAAAGGTGAGAGCCCAAATTCTCCTTTTAAATCCAGCTTAGGCGAGGAGGAATCTACAGGGTCCCCAGTTAAATACAACATTAGAAAAGTGATGCTGTTTTGGGAATTGGATTCTCCCATATGAAACAGCATCACTTTCAATGTGGCATGAGTAAGGTTAAGAGCAGGTGCATTCTAATCTGGAGGAACTGGGTTTGATTCCCTGCTCTGCTGCTTGAGCTGTGGAGGCTTATCTGGGGAATTCAGATTAGCCTGTGCATTCCCACATGCTCTTATGCCAGCTGGGTGACTTCTTGGGTACTAGTCACAGCTTTTTGAACTCTCTCAGCCCCACCCACCTCACAGGGTGTTTGTTGTGAGGGGGGAAGGTCAAGGAGATTGTGAGCTCCTTTGAGTCTCCTACAGGAGAGAAAGGGCAGATACAAATCCAAACTCTTCTTCTTCTTCTAAACTGAGGACCTCAGATTCTCCCTTTAAGTCCATCCCGAATGGGGTGGATTTAAATGGAGAATCTGGGGAAATTTGGGGGGTGCCTGCTGTCAGGGTGCAATTTTTAAGTTAGAAGCACCAAACTTTCAGGGTATCTTTAGGAGACTCTCCTAATGATACCACCCAGGTTTGGTGAAGTTTGGTTCAGGTGGTCCAAAGTTATGGAACCTCAAAGTGTACCCCCTATCTCCTAGCAGGGCACCTTGCTACAGGAGTCCCGCTTTGGACCCCCTGAACTCAAACTTCACACAAAACCTGGAGTGAAGTAGCTTATCAATAAAGAGACTCTTCTGATGATACCTCCCAGGTTTGGTGAAGTTTGGTTCAAGGGGTCCAATGTTATGGACCCTCAAAAGTGTAGCCCCCGTCTTCGATTAGCTCCCATTGGAAACAATGGAAGATGGGGCACCCCCTTTGGGAGCCCATAGCTTTGGACCCCGGGACCAAACTTCACAAAACCTGGGTGCCATCAGTAAGAGACTCTCCTGATGATACCTCCCAGGTTTGGTGAAGTTTTGTTCAGGGTGTCCAAAGTTATGGACCCTCAAAAGTGTAGCCTCCATCTTCTATTAACTCCCATTGGAAACAATGGAGGAAGGGGGCACCCGCTTTGAGAGTCCATAGCTTTGGACCCCATTGACCAAACCTCACCAAACCTGGGTAGTGTCATCAGAAGAGTCACCCAAACAATCCCTCAAAGTTTGGTGCTGCTAGCCTAAACAATGTGCCCCCTGCAGGCCAAAAACAAAAAAACACTAAAATGTTTTAAAAACCCACCAACGGGGGTGGGGGCGCTTTGGACATGAATGGGGGGGGGTTTGAACCCGAGAACCCCCCCTTACCTACGTCCTTGAAAACTGCCCCCCCCACTCCACTGCTCCACTGTGGAGGCCATGCTGGGGCAATGGAGTTGGGGGGAGGGGTGCAATTTCAGTTCTTGCCCTGGGCACTATTTTCTGTAGCTGCGCCCCTGTTTGCAAGACATTTCTTCCATGGCCAATGCATGTAGAGGTTCTGTATTGTGACAATCATTTTCATAAACACAGATTTCCACCATGTCCTAACAGAGGGCTGCATTTTTTGACTAGGGGCCATTCCCCACTCACCATAAGCTGCGGGGTCACCTCTTTAAAAGACATGAGGAGGATGGACATTCCCCACGTCACCAGTGCCCACTGCGCAGCTGCCCTTAATTTGCTGCTCTCTGCGCACTTGCCTCCTTATTTAAGCGGCAGAGGAATTAGGTCCCTCTGCAAAAAAAGGAAACGCAACATTTTCAAAAAAACCCGCGGGTGCTGCCCGGAGAGTTGCCGAAGGAACCTCGGCTGTTTTCACTGTGGCTGATTAAGCTCTAGCGCCAGCCCAGCTTCAACGGTAATCAGGAAACCCAGGAACCCATGCCATTTTGTTGTTTAGGGAGGTTGTCCCGATCAGAAAGTGCTTTCGAGAAATTGAGACGTGTGCACAACAAGGCGATGCCAACATTGCTCTTTTTTTGCTCTTTTTTTGCTCCGGAAGCTTCCCGCGGTTTTGCAGCTTGGCAAAGTGCAGCTGAAGCACAGTGTAAACTGAAACCCGGTGTAAACCCGAAACCGATTTTTACTTTTCGATTTTCTGCCCAAGCAATTTACAGCGGAGGTAGTGGCGTCAGCATGTAACAGTGGCGTCCAGCATGTGCAGGGCGATCCTCAAAACAATGCGTTCGAAGCTTATCCAAACCAACTTTTCGAGGTCAATAGCCAATCAAAATGGAGGCCCGCCTTAGCCGGCTGGCTGCAACTCCCGCGTGTAAATATGGAAAGCGCGCACTGCGCATTGCCAGCCAATCAGAACGCTCGATTGCCTCTTTGACTCTTGATGTGGAACCCCGCGCTATTTCCTGAATGGAAAATGAGTGGGGAACAAATGTCTCCGTGGTCAAAAGCCACGGAGGCTTTTCTACGAGGGGTCGCTGCAGGGTTGCACTCAGACGAGGTAAGTGGGGAGTGGCCCTAGCACTAAACATTGGGCATGGTCACACTCACAGAAGCATAAAAAGGCTAGTGGAATGTCATGGAATGACGAGAAAGCAAGTGGCTGATCTTTCTTTTGTTGTGTGCTACAGAGTCCTGTTTTTCTGAAAACATGCTCTCATTTCTAGTTAGGCAGCCTGGGCAGCTTCTGTCCCTTAGCTTTAAGGGTTTCCTATGCAAATAAGCGATGTTTGCAAACTCATGGGTATTATCACTGCTTAGCCAATGGCTCAGAAACCCTGTAATCCCCGCATCTATGACACAGAAGCCCTTAATTGAGCTGTACTGAATAGGGTGAGTTAAGGCAAAGAGGTAACTGTAATTATAATGGACAATACTGAAGCACTCCAAGCAAGCAACAGAGGAAAAACCCAAGGTAATACAGGTAAGGTAGTCTTAATGGTAGTCTTTATGGAAGATGATAGACCTAGGCCCTTTCCCCACTTACCTTAAACCCCGCGCTACTCTCCGCAAGTAGCGCGGGGTCCCACTGCACTCCCCACGTCAGGGGCGGCAACAGCGCAGCACGCTTGATGCTGCCCAGCTACCCTTGCGCCCGGCTCAATTGCGCAGCGGCATCCCTGCAGCTGGTGGCAGCGAGCGCCTTTGGATGACCCAGCGCCCTTAGAGCGTGGGAGTGCGTGGGGATGCCCAGGCAGCGGTAGCTAAAGGATGCACCGCTGGCAGCTCCAGGTAGCAGCAGCTGGCGACGGCGGCAGCAGAAGTGGGGAAAGGCCCCTAAAGAGGTTGCTTAACTCTTCGCCCTCCCTGGTTGTTCTTCAGCTCTGCATCCCACCCCCCACTCCCACCCCCCAAGCTGCTTCTTTGCTCATAGGAGGGAAGAGCAAGTTGTGGGGAAGGTGAACAGAGCCTATAATTTCCTCATTCATCATGGGCAAAAAAGCCGGTTGAGAAAACAGAAATGGTCAAGCAGTCCATCTTTATGGTATATCAAGATCCATCAGACCATGGCCACACAGCCCGGAAAACCCACCAGAACCAGTCCATCTTTTATTTTTTCAGTTCAGACTTGCAGTCTCCTAAGGCTACATTCATTTAAAAATAAACACAGCGGAAAGAATGGCACAATTCTGCGTAATGTGTCGTTTGAGCCTTAGAATGGAAGCCAGAGTTCCACAAAGCATATACTAATCTTCTCACAGCATCTTTTGTTATGATGAACAAATATTTTGCTTCTCTCCTCTCATTTCTTCTCCTGCCTCTTACTTTAGTTTTCTTCTTTCTATCTCCTTGTCTGTTTCCTTTGCAATAAGCCAACTACTGTGCAATTTTAGTTATTTCACAGATCACTCTCATTTTGGGTAACTCAATGGATAAATCTTTGTACTTGGAATTGACATTAGTCCACCATAGAAATCTTGACCCTGGGCAGTTTCTGTACTGTTCACATTAGGAACCCCAAAGAGGTGTGAAAGTGTGTGAACTTTGCATATGAGATGTATTTCCTGTCACCAATGAGGGACAAGTGAATCCAAAAGTGCAATTGTGAATGAATTGCAAATCCAATCCAGTGGTAATAGTGTGTTTAAATAGAGAGACTGTGGGCATCCATTGAAAGTGACATGAATTCAGATTACCCCACTAGGATATTTTACCCTTTAATCATTCTGGGAAGAACTCCTAATAACTCTGTTTCTGGTGTAGCTTCATGACAACTTGTTTTTACTTAGCAAATGACTGTCTTCAAGCCTGAGCCATAGATCAGCCCCTAACCCTGTGGAAGTATGTGTGCACAGATGGAGGACACAGGCATATCCAAAATTTGAAAAACAGTTCTGGGGTATCAAGCAACAAACAAGAAAGGACTCAAAATATATATATCTGCAAGCAGGTAGGTCCTTGGATGTGATTTATGTATTTACGTCACTTAAATACTTATGACAATTATGATCAGAACTTCAATATCTCTGACTTACAAATCCTGTGCAGGTAAACACGCATCAGATCCTGACAGTGCTAAGGTCAAGAGTAAGCATATGTTGACTGGAGATCTTCCTAGATAGTGTTCTAAACACAGAGCATAAAGCCACATGTTAGGGAAGAGCTGGGCAGAGCTTGTTTTGACAAAGAGCATGGGAAATTGATTCGATGATACTTTGGAATCTGCAGTTCCTCAAACTATGAATTTTCAGTTTCAGTCAGCGGTCCCAGTTTGCTCACAACTGCACTCTGCTGACTGGAATGAGAATTGCGCTGCTCCTTTCCAATGTTTTGGGGCACTTCCAGTTCTCAGACAATCCTTCTATAATTCATACAGTCTGGATTTTGCATGTCTGTTGGCCACAGTATAAAAGTTGCATCCTAGCTGGGAATATTGCAGCAAGCTATTCTTCTCATTCTTGTGCAAACCTTGCTATCCCAAGGCTTCCAACTTTATATGGGACCAGTGGTGTTCCCTGGATGGGATACAAATTTTCTCTTGTTCCAGAAGTTAGTGCTGAAAGCAGAATAAGTCAAGGAATCTTATCAAGGTTGTCCACAGAAAGAAATTCTTGCAGAATGGGAAGGGAAGGTAAATACATTTCAGTTATAGGGCGCTATCCAGAACGTTGATACAGTTTATGCCATTGCCCCAAATTCTCTGCACCCCTGTAAAGAATTATGCAGAAAGACCCCTTCCCTCATCACCACATTTCTTAGTGGTATCAGAAGGCCACAGGAAGCAGGGCTGTCTGTATCTGTATAGTATGTGGTTTGTGCACTATTTTAGAATTAACCATCGTTATTATTTGTCCATTTAATAGTACAGTAAAAGGAAAACAAAATGGTCTAGACTTTGAGCATGAATTACAGCACTGACAGATCTCAGAAGCTAAGCAGATCTGGTCCTGGTTAGAATATGGACGTGAGACCACCAAGGAAAGCAAGGGTCACTATGCAGAGGCAGACAATGGCAGGCAACCTCTGAACATCTCTTGCCTTGAGAACTCTACATGGTTGCCCTACGTCAGCTGTGACTCGACAGCAAAAAACAAAAATCTATATTGCTAGTATGTCCACATAATCTTGTAAGATCTGTTGCTGCCCATGAGATGGAAGCTCCACTGGAGGAGAATGAGCAACGTTCTGACCAATGAGCTGCTGAGCAAGGCTGGCCCCTCTTTAGAACAGAGATGCCAGACCTGGCAGCCTGCTAGCATTCTCTCATCGTAGAAATGGTCTCAGAGATCACTGTCAGCTGATCAGTCTAAGTGCCAGGGCTCTTCATACGTTGATAAAAACATTTCACTGCATTTTGAATTTTTAGGGAGGTATCACCTTCTTCTTGCCTTCCACTGTGGCCGCTCTTGAATCGTTAAAGCCTGAAGCATAAAACTGGCTTGCAATCACATATACACTCTACAGGAGAAGAAGAAGAGTTGGATTTGTATCCCCCTTTCTCTCCTGCAGGAGACTCAAAGGGGCTTACAAACTTGTTTCCCTTCCCACCTCACAACAAACACCCTGCGAGGTAGGTGGGGCTGAGAGAGCTCAGAAGAACTGTGACTAGCCCAAGGTCACCCAGCTGGCATGTTTGGAGTGCACTGCACAGGCCAATTCCCCAGATAAGCATCCACAGCTCAGGCGGCAGAGCAGGGAATCAAACCCGGTTCCTCCAGATTACAGTACACCTGCTCTTAACCACTATGCCACTAGGCATCAAGCCTAGCTGGTGGGTGAATAGCCATCCCATTTCTATTGTCTTTAGAAGCCATTGATCTAGCCACATTTTTCATCTCAACATCCTTTTGAGGAGTGCAAGGTAGTTATTTCTTTCTTGTTTTATCTTTCCAGTAGCTCTGTAAGGTTGGGTACGCTGAGAGATAGTGTTTGTCTGAAAGCGATGTACTGTGCTTCACGGCAGGTGGGTGATTTGAACCAGGGTCTTTCAGCCACCCCTTTGTAATCCAACGTGCTGACCACTACATTCAGAGGCAATTCAGCTTTATTTAGTGCTGATAAATAGCCATTATGGGCTTTTTCGCACACACGGTTTGTTCTTAAATTAAGGCAATCTGCATCGACATCCTGATCTTTTTGTTGCTGTTTTGTCGCTCGAGATCATTCACACATCACCAGGTTGTTGTGGATGTTCTTGTTGCTTCAGAAACCCCTTGGTTTTGCATTGCCCTGGAATGCAGTACAAACGAGAGTTCCAATTGGCTGTTGTGCCGTCCAAGGGAGTGTTCTGTGTGACGCTTGGCCCCCATCATCACGAGCTAACGAGTCAGCATGATTTCACTATCTCAGTGTACCACTGTGTTGAGAACTCGCTATCTCAAGATATTGGGGTGGCGTTGGAAACAATGCACTGCATGAGCGACAGCAAGGAGGGGCGGGAGGAGAGTGAGACGGAAACGAAACAGTGAAATGTGTGCAGGCAACTGGCAAGCTCTACCGCATCCTGATTGGTTGGAGGAAATCGCATCACACAGTGGGCGTGATCCATCGCAGTTGCTTGTTCCAGTTGCGTTTTGCACCTAGGCACCAGATTGTGGGGGGAATCTGTTTTATCCAAGAAGGTTGCACAATTATCGAGCAACAGGAAAAATGTGAGACAAAGGCTGAAATGAGCAACAGATTAGGGGTCGGGCCACATTACGGCTCAAGTGTGTGCGAAAAAAAGGCAGAAACCGTGACGACCTCATATATTAAATCAAGAACAAACCGTGTGCGCGAAAAAGCCCTTAGTCACCTGACACTGTTATCTTAAGACTATTGATTAAAGGCAATGGGCATCACATCTGAGTAAATAAGGTTCGGATGGTACTGTATGGCTTTTGTCATCCAGCTGCCTTGCATTAAGATGGTTATCAGTTGCTCCACTGCTCGTCATATGCCTTAAGAGAATGAGGAAATTCTCTGCTCTCTCTTCCATGGGAGCTTCTTGATTCTATGGGGCTGTGTTTGGACTCTATTAAGTCCTCAACTTCCTTCACAAAGGATGTATGCTTTTCAGTCAGATCAAAACCAGGAATGTCCTACCATATATCTTTTCAAAAAAAAATTTAAGCAACAACCTCACACACTCCTCAGTTTAGGGGCAGATACTTTGGCAACTTCCTTCATTTTTCATTCATTTGTCATCCCAAAGCTTCCCTCCTGAAGACAATAATCCCCAAGTCTCTGGTACCTGGCCAATTTGTTCTATTCACTTGGCAGACTAACAGGCCTGCCAATTTAGTTCATACACCCCAGAAAGTTCTTGCTGAGTTTTAAGCATTGGTTTAAGTTATGCTTATTTCTGTCTGTCAATGAATGCTGCATGTCCATCTTGCTCTCTGTGTTGGAGGAGCTTCCTATGCTAAGTCGGAATTGTGAGAATTGCTAGAGTACAGAACAGGACAAATATTTAGGTCTTTTAAGAGTTGTGGAGGAGGGAGGGATTTTCAGCCATTGGAGCTTTTCCTGTTAGAGATGGCTGGGGCAGGAGATGGCCCACTTGCTGGAAATCTTCCTCCTACACAACTATAAGTTGTTTCCAGACAGCTGCACTGAACCAGAAGATTGGGAAGGGGCAGTGGGGAGAAAGTATCTCAAAGAAGTGAGACCAATTAGTGTGCATACAAGTATAAAAAGTAGTGGATAGCTTGAACTTGTCCCCAAGACATAGCTCTGAAGAGGGTAGCTGGAAATGGTCTTCTATGTGAAAAAGGGGAAAACCTAAAAATCCTTTTCTTATTACAGGTGCCCCAACATCTGTTTTTACTGTTCAGTAGCAGTTGTATCATTCTGTCTCTCTCCCTTTAAAAATAATCTGGTTTTCTTTCTTTCACATCCAGTGAGATTATGTGAGTGTCAGGATTGCCATCTGAATAGCTCCAAAATAAGGCATGCATGGGGAGACTGTGACATGTTTTGTCTATCAGAATCATGTTAATGTTTGCTATTTGCAATTAGGGGACTTTTAAAAAGACATTTCTGTTAATACTAAATCAGGAACAGCTCCTTTGAATTGGTGGCAAGCATAATGGGTTCAAAGGCAGGATCTGTGCCTGGGGTTCAAAAACTGTAAGTTTTGCATAGGCAAAGCCATTATTTGTATCACACTGGGCTCATCTTTGACTCTGCCGCATGATCCAAACAGAACAGGAATTTTACTCTCAGCCTTAAGCAATCTATGAGTTTCTCTTGCTTTGATAGGAATTGAGTGCCGAGCAGGAGTTTAGTTCTGTGAGATGTAAAGGGAGGGATGCTGGAGTTGACTGGCTTACAGTCTTTGCCCTTCATGACCTTATTCCCGGGTATGACAGAGCTTAGATTGCCAACCTCCAGGTGGGCCTGGAGCTCTCCCAGAATCACAACTGATCTCCACAGTAAGTACAGTTTCCTCAGAGAAAAGTGGACTATATGGCACTGTACCCTGCTGATGTCACCTCCAGTGACATATCTGCCCCGGGGACATGAGGTAACTAACCCATGTCCCCGGGCACAGCTAATCTGGTCACGTGACCAGATGCCTTCCCTACCCGCTGAGTCTTCGCCCTCTCTCAGCCCCTCCATATCGTTGAAGAAGATTAAATATAGCCCACTAAACTTAAAAGTCATAAATCTCCAGGCCCTGATTCTCTTCCCCCTGAACTGTTTAAGACCTTTATGGACTGGTGGGCCCCTGCCCTCACCTCTGTATTCACTTCTATTAACAAAACAGGGACAGTACCAGCGCTCTGGACATCCTGATCTTCAAAAAGGGAGACCACTTATTACCTACAAACTACTGTTCAATTAGCTTATTATCTATCCCCGGGAAGCTATATGCGAAGTATTTATTATTATTATTTTTATTTATCTTCAAATTTATATACCGCCCCTTCCCCTAAGGTCCTGCTGGGTAATGAAGATTAAAATACTTGGACCAGAGCAAGTGGGTTTTCAGAGGGGTAAATCCACCCTCGACCATTGTTTGGTCCTGAGCAGTCTGATTTCCAAGTATACCAGGGTAAATAAGTCCAAGCTGTATGCAGCTTTTCTCGACCTCAGAGCTGCTTTTGACTCTGTGCCAAGAAACCTTTTGTGGAGGAAGCTTGAATGCCTAGGTGTAGAGAAGAGACTTCTCTCTCTAATAATTGCACTTCACTCTAATACAACATGCCAGATAAAGTGCAACCCGGAAGGCATTCTGACCCCTAAAATTACATCTAATAAGGGCGTCAAGCAGGGTTGTGTTCTCACACCAACTCTGTTCAACCTCTTTTTAAATGATTTAGCACCCTCTTTGAGAGGGTATGATGCGCACAGCCAGTGGTGGGACCCCCTGAACCAAACCTCACCAAACCTGGCTAGTATCATCAGGAGAGTCCCCCAAACAATCCCTGAAAGTTTGGTGCTGCTAGCCTAAACAATGCGCCCCCTGCAGGCCAAAAACTGAAAAACACTAGAAATGTTTTAAAAACCCACAAACGGGTGCGTGAAACTTTGGACATGAATGGGGGCGTTTGAACCCAAGAACCCCCCCCTTACCTACGTCCTTGACAACCACCTTGAAATTAATTATTCTAAATCAAAAATCATGGTTTTTGCAAGCTCGTGGTGCCCTTCTAACTGGATGCTGAATGGGGAAGCACTTGAGCAGGTTAAGATCTTTAAATACCTGGGCTTAATGTATTGTTGAAGGCATTCACGGCCTGATTCAACTGGTTCTGGTGGGTTTTCTGGGCTGTGGCCGTGGTCTGGTGGATCTTGTTCCTAACGTTTCGCCTGCATCTGTGGCTGGCATCTTCAGAGGTGTATCACAGAGGGAAGTCTGTTTCACACTGAATTTATGCCCTAGACCAAATGGCTAGGTTTTTATGCACGGTCATAAACAATCTTAATTTTGCTTTGTATGTTGTCTTTTAATTTTTTTTGGGTCTTTGAACTATGCAATTAAAGATTATCTGTGGTCTATTTGGATTCCCCACCCCTTGCTTACCATAACCTTTTGCCCAAGGCAATGAAAACTTTCCTGACAGTAGGAGGTACTACAAAGATAATTTCTCTCCCACCTTGCCTTGTAGAACATATCAAATGTGACTCCATCCACCTGGCACTGGAGCACTCACCAGCTTAGAGGAAAAATACAAGTTAACATCTAGGTGTAAATAAAAGATCACTTGCGATATTCAGGGAAAGACAGAGGTGCCAATTGATTTGTTTAGTTCTCAGTATACATCTTGTTAGTCTTTTTGCCAATCTGTTTGTATAACACAAGGTGAGGTCCAGATTGCAGCTGTGAAAGGAAAATTTAGAGGCACCAAGTTGTACCGCACAAAAGATCCAACTGGCCTAACTTTTCTTGACTGCATCATGGGCTCATACCCAGCTGTGTAAGCAACAGTCTTGCTGTGGCTGTTTCCAGAAGTATGTCTTGCCATATTTCTATAACTTGAATTTGTGCTTCTGGATATTTTTTTTATTTATTTATTTATTTATTATTTATTAAACTTTTATACCGCCCCATCCTCTAGGGGCTAATTTTAGCAAGTCTGTAATATTTCTTTTCTACATTAATTTGCTGCTTTAGTATCATTAGAGGATTAGTGGGAGTATGATCAGCTAGGACATTTTCAAAAGCTGCTTTCAGGTAGAGATTCCACAGATCGGGTATATTATTACTGTACGTCCTTAATCATTGGAGCCTTTTGACTCACCCACTGTGAAAGTTCATGTGAATGGTAATGGTTCTCCAAACAAATCAAGTCCTTGGACTGGCAGGACCAAAGACCACCCAAATATCAGCATGAAATTAATTAGGGAGGCTTTCTAAACCATAGCATAGAATTAAGAGATAGCAAGTGCACCGCAAATCACATGACTCCAGATGGTGTTAGCAGGTGAGCCAATGTAAACATAAAAAGAGAAGGCAGCCCCCTCTCCTTGTCATTATTAAAGCTAATGGGAGATTAGGAGACAAATTCTTTTCTGATCCAAAGTGTGGAGCTAAGTTAGATATTGAACAGGAGCAAAACTTACCGGTAGCTATTAAGTTTCCTCCAAAGAAGGAGCCTCAGAGGGGAGTTTCAGCCCTTGGTAAGGCAGAAGCTGTGGCTGTTAGTTGGGTAAGAGGTTCAAAGATGTAAGTTCTATGCAGTGGGAGACATAGACCCCCCCCCCCGGGGTAACTTTCTTTGGCCTTGCTCCCTTCTTCTCCCAGCTGAGGCATCCTTTGTTCTTCCACCTGCATGACATTTCAATTGCTTGTTTTCTTGTCTGCCTGCCCCTCCCCCTTCAAGGACCATTTATTGACAGTGGCTGTGGTAAACTTTGGGATATGAGACTTCTGGGATGGTGCCTTAGGGCACATTCAAAACACAGCACAGAAGAGTTTTGGGTTCTGGTGACTATTAATGGTTTAGAATTGCTGATGTGCCCTTGTAACCCCTATGTTCAGAATGGGTTGACCCAGAAAGGGGTGGAGACTCAAAGCAGCTGAAGGCTGCAAAAACTGGTGAAGTTGGAGAAGGCGAGACTGCCAGGCTGGGACCTTGATTTAATTCTTTATAGGTTCTTAACACCTTGTTTAAGGTAACTTCAAAAGTTGTTGGGAACTAATGGGAAGGGAGTTGTTTGTTTTTGCTGTATTGTAAATGTTAGAATTTATTGTTTCAGGGCTTCCTATGTATGTAGTTGATGGGAGTTCTTTTGGGGATCTTCATCATCTTGGATCTCATTCACCAAGCCTCTGAAGTCTTCATAATCCACCCACCAGCAAAGAAGAATTTGACTTGGCATTATCAGTAGTCTGTAAATATAAGGACTTGAAATGCAACCTAAAGGACTGTAAATTGTTAATGTTAAATGTTAATGTTAAAAGTGTTATTTGTTAAGGAAGTAAACCATTTTGTTTTAAATTTTGTTCTTTGCAACTCCTTCCAAGTTCTGCCCCACAGAACCCACAGTTAGAGGTTACACCCCCACTTTCCCATCCGACTACCTTGTGCTCTACTGAGCTGCAAGCCCTGGAACAGCTTGGAGTTGAACAGGTTGGATGGGTGCTTCTCTCTCCCCCCCCCCCCCACTTTAAAACTGGGAGCTTGGCTTTTCCAAAAGCCGCAAGTAGACCTGCCCCCTCATCTGATAGGTTTGGCCTTTCCTAAAGAGCCTGATTTTATACCTTGGGAAAGCAAGGTAGGGAGGAACAAGAACAGAGGCCTTTTCATATGCATTATGTGCCATCAAGTTGCATCTGACTTAGGAATCAATGACCTCCAAAAACATCCTCTTGTTCCCAATCTTGCTCAGGTCATGCAAAGTGACAACTGTGGTTTCCATTATTGAATCATTTCATGTCATGGTGGGTCTTCCTCTTTTCCTTCTGTCTTCAATGTTTCCTGGTATTGTTGTCTTTTCCAGTGATAGTATAGTAGCTTCAGTTTAGCTGATAGCAGCATAATTACCACATTAAACTTTTTCATGGGTTGTACTTTATCAGGCTGCAAAGGAGCCTGAAGTGTGTTTGGTGTTTCCCATGCCAAAATTATGTGTGTTGTATTTAAAAAATGTCTGGCAAAAGGCTAAACCCAAAAGCTGTCTCCTTGGGTTGGGTTTTTCTATGTGCTGAGGGGTTGAGGGAATATTCAGGCATTATAGATAAAATAATGCAAAACGGTAATTATTCATTAACAGTTCATAGAGGTCAACATAATTCTTCTATCATTTAAAAGAGTTGCTGATTTATACATTGACTATGTATGTATATATAAATAAAATATTAATATAATATATAGGGATGTCATTTTGTAATTTTACCCTGATCAAAAAAAAATGTAGATCTGGACTGGTAGAAGGCTGAGGAAAGAAGAAAGGAAAGGCCCCAGCCACAAGAGAAAATGAAGCAGTTTGTTTACTGCGTTTTGAGTTGGATGACTATTTCAGGAACAGCTGAAGCAGCTTCACCTAGAGACATCTAAAGAAATGTTGCATCCCATCTGCTCAAACAGACTAATGAGTCGTGTGCCTCACAACCCACCAATTCCCCCCCACCCTTCAAATTGTGGTATGGAAGCAACACTCTGTTCCCTGCATTATGTATATATGAGAGAGAGGGTTTTTCAAGCTGGATTGCACAGTCCTACTCTTCCTTTGCTTTTTTCTCAGAGGATGATTTGTCTCACCCTATCATATCTGAAGTATGAAGAGCTCTCATGGTGGAGGGATTTGTCAGGAGCAATTTAGCAACTGACTGGATGACCAGCAGATGAAGGAAGGTGCACAGGATGACTTAATTGAAGCAGATAGATTTGAATTTTCTGGCACAGAGATTAGAGGGAGAGAAGGCAAAGGCTCACTTGCATTCTAGAAGTGTTTGGCTACTGCAGCTGTTTGACTACTGCATGTGTTTGGCTACTGCAGCTGTATCAGCAAGGACCCATTGGCTCTGCTGGCTAATTCAGTGTTGAACCTGAAAATAAACTGAACCTGCCTGCCAGTTGAAGCCAGGGTTGGAAGTCCTTCTCCAAGTGTCCTTACCTTTGGTAGAACTTCTACCAGAAAGGTATTTTTGTTATACCTTTTCTATATAAACCCTTCCCAAGGAGCGTTCATTTGGTGCCATCTTTGTATTCCTTTATATTACTTTTACATTTAATTGGGAGCCACTTTGAATAAGCTAACAAATTAATGGGTCTAGGTTGAGCTTGTCCAAGAAATGTAACTTTTCTGGAGTTCTTATGGAAATAATGAAAGCTTTACTGAGCTTCAGTTAGCAGAATTGCTAATGAGCATTTCAGAATAGTTTTTGACAGTCGGCTTTTAGAAAGGAAATTATAGGTGTGAGGAGGTGACGAGCCAGCCCCTCTGGTGTCGCAGTGCCTCAGTGTTGACAGAGGAAGCCTGAGGGAAGAATTTCATTTTTTCCCATTTACCTCCTTCTTTTTTGTTCTTTTTTTTTGTTCTCTTCCTGGATGGTTACTTTTAGCTTTCAGAGACCATCCAGCCATTTTCTTCTTGGATGTCTGAGCTCCCTTTTAAGAACTCCACCCTGTAATGGTGTAGGCCCAGAACCAACCCCTGAATCATTGCAGCAAGGGCCATCACCTTGGAAACTCTCTAGGAGGGACAGCCTACCCTTGGTAATGGGGAAATCCCCACCTCTCTCCCAGGGCAAAGAGACCCAGCTGGTCTCATGACAGCTTATCTGGTTTCCCATTTCCCTCCCCTTGCCAGCTGGGCGGGAGCAGCTTCTTAGGGATGAAGGCAAGATAGCCTTGCCAACCTTCAGGTGGTGGTTGCAAATTTCCTGCTATTACAACTGATCTCCAGGTGACAGAGATTAATTCATTAGGAGAAAATGGCACCTTTGGAAGGGGAGCCACAAATATGAAGTGGATCCTCATTGCCCTTCTGTTCAGGGCAGGGCATGCACCAGCTTTCCTTGGGTAAGTCTGGGAGCAATGATAGTCTCCTGACAACAGTATTTTAAACCCAAAGTTAAATGAATAATTTATTGAGAAATGTATTGCATTGTAACTTCTAGTAATAACTTTTAGTAAAATAATAACTTCTAGTAAAGCCTGTTCTCTCTCTCTCTCTCTCTCTGTCCATTTGGAATACAGACTGCCTCCTTCACATTACATAGAAAATCTATGATTAAATGTCAAGTTACCGATGACACTCAGTAATGTGTCATTTCCCCTGCTACTGTTTTACCCCCTTCTCCATTTGCAAAACCTAACTGTGGAGGCTGTAATTTGCATTGGAAAACTCACATGGAACTGAAGCTTCTAAACTCTTTTGAATATGTTAGTTTTCTCATTATTTGTTCCTCATGCCTCCCCTCTAGGGAGAAGATTGGGTACTGACTACTTTTCTCTTGTAGAAGCAAAACCACCAAATAAATAATTTTTTTAAAGGATAAAAAGGCTCTTTCCTCTCTCCGCACAGGTTTGTCACTGGTGTTCAGCTTCTGGGGTTCAACCTGTGTATGGAATATGATGTTTCAGGTAGTTTGGCCCTAAAATAAAAGCTAAGGTCATGCTGATTAGCTATAGGTGTCAGCATATATGGGGTTGGAATTTTTTTTGTTTGGCAAGAAAAGTTACACTATATGTGGATTGGTCTTTGGTAGTCCAAAGAATCAGTCCTTACTCACTTATTTTAAACATTCCACATGGAAAGAAATGCTAGCGGTAAGTAACAAAATCAATATTCAAGTGATTATGAATCATACTACATACCATTCAAGATTATGATACCTTCTAAAAGTCTTTTTTACTACAACAGATACTGGATCATCAAATGCTATTATGTGGTGATCTTGCTCAATGCAACCCAGCACAAACCATGGAAATAATGTAATCAGTCACCTGATGAAAGAATTTAAGACATAAACACACACGTTTGCCACTAGCTTCTTTCAGATCTGATTCAAATTGTTTTTGGAAGCTCAGAAAAGCTTTCCAAGTGGTTTTCATACCCTCCCCCCCTCCAACCTCTCAGTTCCATCTTGGGAGGATTAAAAGGTAAATGTTCCAGACACTGGCTACTCCTGTATTTTGGAAGTAATTGCATGTTTATGTTTCCATCTTCCTCCCAAAAGCCTACTGAGTACTTCCTGAGATCAAAGACAGGACAGTGGATGAGGTATGCATATATTTCTGTTATGATCTTAGGCCAAAGTTTGGGCCGCTACCTCAGGAGATCAACAGAGGGCAGTTGGACAGCCTGATAAAGATTATGGCAACTGAAAATGGAAGAAAGCATCAAAGTCACTGGATGGCGTTATATCCCATATCTGCTGTTCCAGAATCCTGTTACGAAAAACAGCAGTCTCTCTTGCTTTCTTGAAAGGGAAGAATCATTGGAAGGATATAGACTTTCTTGAACAACTATAACATTGCTCTTGTGACTTTTCCTATTTTGCAAAATCTAATCTAGATTGAGAAGGAACCAAAGCAAAACATAGGCTTGAACTTTAATCTTGAGTATAAAGCCAGAGCCCTGGAAATAGGATTACTATCAGGCTATTTCTAAGCTACCATCTCCCTAGTTCAGTGAGATATTTTAAGAGAGGCCAACTTAAAAACAGGATATAATTTAATTCACAGATGAGAAATTGCAACTTTTTGTCATGGAATCATAGTCAGGAGACCAGCCAGGTGCTTTATCTAGCCTTTCCATAGTGACCTCAAAGCAATGGAACCCTTAACTTTAGATCTGTTGTCCAAATTTGATATTATGGGTTCTCCCAGAAAGGGATTGCTCATAGACACAAATCCTCTCCCTTTTAATTTTCCTTTGGGAAATTAAGCCAGCCCCACTTTAACAGTATACATACCATGCTGTATCATAATGATGACCCAACTCCATTTGCAAGCCCTTGCACCACTTCCAGCTTCTCCTCTGTTATGATTGTCCTGCTATTACCCATGGAAGAGGCAACTTTGATGTCTCCAAAAAGTTGGAAGCCTGACCTGCCAAGACTTTGCCCCTAATTTACCAGGTTCCTAACCTACCAGCTTCTCTCTTGGCATTACCAGCCAGCCTTGTATAGGGAGTCAATATTGTAAAAATTAAGTGTGCGTGTTAGGTGAGAGACAGACAATTTTGCTTGCAATCTTGCACCATGACCCTAAGTATATTTACTTTTTAACAGTTGCTACCTGTGTTGTGGCAGATAAGGCGCTGCATCTTTTCAATATTGTTTGAAGGACACAGTAAATACACCTGGTTAAGGCTTCCAGTCACATGTTTTCTGTGAGTTTTAAGACCATAAGAACATAAAAAGATCCTGCTGATCTGACTAGTGGTCCATTCAGTTCAGCACCTGTTTCATACAGTGGCCAACCTGTTGACCTGAAGGGAAAACCAGGCATAGAGACCAAGGTCCTTTCCTGCTGCCACCTCTGTATATAAAGACTCTCTTCAGTCACCATTAGTAGCCATAGAGGAACTTCTCTTCTATTAATCTGTCTAGCCCCCTTTTAAAGCCATCTATGGCCATTTCCGCACGGGTGGAATATGGCGGCCTGGGGACGGCAAAAACGCCGCCCCCAGGCTGCCATTCGCACAGGGGGCGCAGCTGCATCGCAGCCGCGCCGCCCTCGCGCCGCCCGACAGCCGCGAAGCTGGCGTTTCCCCAGAGAGCTCAGAAGCGCTCTTGTTGGGGAAGCGCGCCCAGCCTTAGCTTTCGCTGCCCGGCGAACGCCTCCCCCCCACTCCCTCCTGGCACTTACCTTGTCCCTGGGCCTCCGGCGCGTCGCCAAGGCCTGGGGACACGCCCCCCTCGCCTGTGCCGCTGGAACAGGCGCGCAGGGCCAGGGGGGCATGTCCCCAGGCTTTGGCGACGTGCCGGAGGCCCGGGGACACGCTGGGTCGGCCGGGTGCCGGCACTCCGTGTTGCCGGCTGCCTGGCTCTTTCCAGGACCCGTCCAGCGCTTGAGACGGTCCTAAGCTGTCGTCAGTCACGGCATCAAGTACGCCGATGGGCCGCCCTCGCGATTCGTGCGGAAGCTTGGCCTAGGAAACTAGATGGTCATCTCTACTTCCCCTGGCAGTGAATATAAATACTCATGAAGTAAGAACTGTTGCCTTTTATCTAAACATATTTCCTAACAATTTCATTGGGTGAGAACTATTTCTGGTATCACGTGAGAGGGGAGAAAAAGCGCCCTCTATTCACTTTCTCTACTCCATGCATCATTTTATAAATCTCCATAATGTCTCACTTTAATTGTTTCTTTTCTAAATTGAAAAATCCTGACTCTCCAGCCTTTCCTGACAAGAAAGTTGCATATTGCTTTGTACTTTGTCCTGTTCTGCAACATCCTTTTTTGAGACTGGCTGACTAGAACTGCTGCAACAAAGGAATGCCTTGCAAAACACAGGTCTCCATTTTTTCCTGTAATGTGCCAAGTGGCCCACAATGGTCCAAGGACTATATCCTTGGTAAACAGTATGTTGAATCAGAGACCCTGGAAACCAAATGCAGAGGCCACTACACTTTGAATATCAGAACAACACAGACTCACACAATAGATCCTAGAAGTGGAAGGGTTATAGGCTGGCAGAACATCCAAAATATATTGCATTCTGTGTGGTTTATCAAGGAAAGGGAAGTTATATTTCTACCATCGGAAACTGGCAGCAAAGGTTTGTTGCCAAGCTGCACTGTGATCTGGAGAGCCCATTCCAATTCAGTACAGAGTTTACTTGTTTCTTCCCCTGAGTCTGGGAGTCTGGAAGCAGAAGAGGCTGAGCTCTGCTATAGGCAATATGAGCTAAGCTGAAATGCGGGATGTGTGCAGTACGGTGACAGTTGAATACAGGCTTTGCCAAACAAAAAAGAGAGAGAATTTGCAACTTGTCTCTGTGAGAGGAGTGGTCAACAGTGGCATGCATCCCAAGAATTCAGAGGTGGAAGAACCAGGAGTGCTCAGGGACACTATCATAACTTGTAAAAACATTCAACTGGGAATTTTGGGAGGCATTCACAAGATCTTTTCATTGTGGTTGACAAAGGTTCATTAAATCCACCACAATGTTTGGAATCTTCAGCCTTGCCCTCTGCAGTCATTCCTTTATACACATAGCGTTAGCAAATATAATCCGGTTTGTAGTTGAATGCAAACAGGCAGCATAAATGAATGAAGATGTGCCAAGTCAGAAGTGCTAGCAGAGCAAGGGAGAAAGACAAGCCAACAAAATTATAAACTGTGGAATTAGACCAGAATAAATATCATAATTTCTCATAGACTCAGGGAAAGTCACATAGTCACAATTTAGGACCATACTGTGCACAGCAAGTATTCTTACAGCTGGCCTTCCCTCCCACCTATTGCCAGGGAAAGAATACCTCAGAAGAAGGAGGCCATTAGATGGCAACAGTGATGTGTGGCTCCAGCTCTAAATCTCATTCCTTGTTTCCTTTTGTAGCTCCTTGAGGTAACTTCCTCCATGGGCAACTGTCTGTTATCTCCTTCTCCCAAACCCATCTTCATGCTACTAGTCCTTGCAATTGAATACCGCCATCTCCTGTTTGTCAATTAGTGGCCTTCTCCTGCTCTAAGTCCCATCTGAAATCTTATCTCTAAGGTAACCAATCTTTCCTGACCAACTGAGCTTTAACTGCAATTGCTCCCAGTGATGTTCCTTTACAAAACTGCGCCCCCCAGCCCCCAGCCAAACTCCTTGCCCCCCTGCTGAACTGCTCCACCCCCACAAAAAGATTCAACAAACTTTTCTTCAAACTTTTCTGGGACTCCCATATGACATTAGAAAGTGGCACCTGGGTCATATGCCCCCTCTTTCCCACTCTCCCTTCTCATCTTTGTCTGAGCAATTTAACATTTGCCCTGTAGTCTCAGGTTGGCCATCCATATTCTGTATGGCTCCTGCCACACTGCTGCCACTATATAAACCAGGGGTCTCCAAACCTTTAGAGTTTGTAGGAATCTTTGGAATCTTGATACAGGGTGGTGGATACAATCACAGAATGATGGCCACAGGAAGTGGAGACACACAAACACACACATAGAACAGTTCAAGTGTAATGAAGAGGTGTAATTTAAATAACACACTAGGAAAGAGGAGTGAGAGGCAGAATAAAACCAGCGCTGTGGTTGCAGCTGCCACCAAAACAACATTTTAATCTGCACAGCTAAGCTGAACTTCAATGGCCAAACAGATGCCATGCTAAGTAGGAGCCACACCTGGATGCAAACACTTCCTAAAAACTCTTGGCAGGTGTAGGTAAGATATTAGCAGACACCATGATGCCTATAGGCACCACATTGGGGAGCCTTAATATAATATAAAGAATAAACAAAAGTAATGTGGTGGTGGTTGTGACAGATTGCATGGAAAAGCTGATTTCAAAATGCAATTCTGTTAAAGCAAACTTACGGTTTACTTTCAGAGTGGAGCAGGAGAGGCTTAGGAACAGGAAAAGTCACGGGATTGGCTGTGGCCTCCTGCACTCTGATTGGGCAAGTAATAAGGAGATGCAGAGAGGGAGAGTTTAGCTCTCTCTGTCAAGGGAACTGTAAGATTTTAGTCAGAGAAAGATCATGGAAGCACAAGAACTAGAAGTTCTTTGTGAGTGACTTTTTGGTGCTGCCTGTCTTAACTGTGTGAGAAAACAAAATTCTGAAGACAGTAGATCAGCCAACAGTGTGATTGATTTTACTGGTTATCAGCCTGAATGCTGAGTTTAAGCAATCATACACAGACAGTATATTTTGGCAGGGCTTATTGAAGGCCAGGCGAAGGCTTAATAAACCAGAATAAGGACCTCCTAGAGAGAGGAGAGTTCTAATATATCAGTTTGGGGTGTACGGATTTGCTTCAAGTTTGCCTCAGTAAGAGTTTATGTTTTGATTTGATTTGAGGGTTTTATCTAACTTGGAAGGCTATGTGTGTAGATAATAAGCGAGTGTACCTAGCCTATGTTAGGACCTTGAAAGTAGTATCCATAAGCCAGAACATTTAAACAAAGGAACTGTACAAGCTGTAAAACATCTTATGAAATACGTATCTCTGAAACTACCATGTAAGTAATCTTAAGTGCTGTGCTAAAGAAAACCAAAACTATAAGTCTATGTGCCAAGGTGTCTTGGGATAGTATAACTATATTCTCTCTTGTCTCCTGCCTTGTTTGCTGCAACCCAATGGCATAGTGCCAACCGGGGGGGCGCATGATGCAGTGGGGCCATGATGGCAGGGGCACGGGATACTGGGTACATGTGCCCTGGGCGTAGTTCCCCCTCACTCCGCCCCTGCTGAAATCATCTATCTTAGATGATAAATTTACCATCTAAGTTTTAAAATCCTTCCCTTCACCATCTCCTCTGCCTGTTAAATAAATCAGTGTTCTTGTTTAAGTTTAAATCTGCTTCAGTATATTTATTTTAGTGTGCCAAGTGTGGGGAGTGACTGAGAGGGAAAAAGGAAAATAAAAGTTAACGGGCATCCTTCACCTTCTGGTGTATGACAACAGGGTTGAGAGAAAGCACTTTCTATTAGAGGCACCTCAGACCCTGGAGTGAAAAGGCGGGAAAAATCAGAGTGAGTGTTTTCCCTGTCTTGGTGTGGTAGAAGCTTGAGCGGGGGTCCGTTGCAGTTGTATATTCTGATTTCCATGACCAAAGGTCCAAACCAGCTGCTTCAGGCAAAGCTCAAGAGTTCATTCGATTTGGAGCAGCACAAGTTTGTCTCATTGCTTCCCTTCTTTGCTAAAAACATACCCTGTTTATATTGCCCAACAATTTCTAAGCTTTATTTATAATCTAGATGGTCAACCGGTGACCAGTCAATGAAATGTTTTTAAATGGTTCTCTCCCTGCAACTCTAGCAGATTTTAATTGAGATTTGGTAAAACTATTGCTTGCAGTTTGACATCTGTCCCTTGTAAATTAGTAGAATCTATAATTAAAGATAAAATTATAAAACATGTAGAAAAGCAAGACCTGCTGAGAAAGAGTCAGCATGGCTTTTGCAGAGGCAAATCCTGTCTTACAAACTTACTAGAGTTCTTTGAGGGTGTAAAGTGACATGTGGACGAGAGTGGAACCCGGTGGACATTGTCTACTTAGGTTTTCCAAAAGGCTTTTGACAGATTTCCCTCCACCAGAGACTATTGAGAAAACTCAGCAATCAAAGGGAATAAGAGGGGAGAGTATCCTATGGATTAAGAAACTGAAGTTTGAAACAGGAAGCAAAAGAGTGATGGGTGTAAATGGGAAATTCTCACAATGGAAATTCTTAAGGAGTGGTGTCCCCAAAGGATGCGTTTTGGGACCAGTGCTCTTTTAACCTATTCATAAATGACCTTGAAGTAGAAATTGGATGGCCGTAGGTATGAGAGTTTGCAGATGATACCAAATTACCAGTATGGTGAGGAACCACAAAAGGTTGCGAAGAGCTCCAAGCGGACCTTGATAAATTAGGTGGAGTGGATTTCAGAAATGGCAAATGTCTACAGTTCAATGTAGCAAAATGTAAAGTGATGCACATAGGGGCAAAAAATCCAAACTTCACATGCACGCTTCACAGGGGTCAGTGCTATCAGTCACAGACCAGGAGAGGGATTTGGACGTCTTAGTTTGATAGTTCCATGGGATATCCAACTCAATGCATAGACAGCTGTGAAAAAGGCAAACTCTATACTGGGGATAGTTAGGAAAGGAACTGAGGAATAAAACTGCAAAGATTATCCATGCTCCTTATATAAAGCAATTATTTGCGACTGCATTTGGAGTACTTTATGTTCAGTTCTAGTCGCACATCTCAAAAAGGATGTAGAGGAGATAGAAAAAGTGCAGAGAAGAACCCAGCAACAAGGATGAAGTTGAGGGACTGGAGCACCTTCCCTTGCTAGGAGAGGGCTGCAGCCACGTTGGGAGACTCTTTAGTTTGGAGAGAAGGCGTCTGAGGGGGGATAAGATTGAAGTCTCTAAAATTAGGTGTATGAAGTAGAAAATGTTGTGGAGAGAAATTTTTTTCTCTCTTTCTCACAATACTAGAACCAAGGGCATCCATTGAAAATGCAGGGGGGAAGAATTAGGACTAATAAAAGGAAACACTTCTTCACGCAACGTGTGATTGGTGTTTGGAATATGCTGCCAGATTTATGGAGGAGAAGAATATGCTTTGGAATATGCTGACAGATTTATGGAGAAGTCGATTTATGGCTACCAATGTTGATCCTCTTTGATCTGAGATTGCAAATGCCTTAACAGTCCAGGATCTTGGGAGCAACAGCCGCAGAAGGCCATTGCTTTCACACCCTGCATGTGAGCTCCCAAAGGCACCTGGTGGGCCACTGCTGGTAACTTGAAGAGCTGGACTAGATGGATTCTGGTCTGATCCAGCTGGCTTGTTCCTATGTTCTTATGTTCTTATGTTCTTATGTTCATTAGCAAAATTAATATTTTAAAAGTTTTGGGACAATGTTATTGGGGTGGAACAGGCCTGCTTTGACTTGCACGCCCTAATCTGAGTGGGCTAAATGGAATAAGGCCTGCAAGTCAAAGCAGGCCTGTTCCACCACAGACATATTCCACACTTTTTTTGTGTCATTTATCTTTGGGATTTGATGTAACATCTTGAGTGATAGCTACATGGCGAAGCAATAAAACCCAGTGTGAATTTTATACAAATTTTATTGCCCTGGTATCTCTAGATGTGTGTTCTCTAGAAAGGTAAAGGACCAGTGTAAACTGGCTTCTTGAGGAAACTCTTTGCAGTGCATTTATGCCTCAGTACCACCAGTGATGTTTACATCTTGCAAAAGTGGATGTGTTTACATCACCTGGACACTCTTGCTGTGTTACATCACCTGGCACCAGCTCCATTACATTTGCAAATGATTTGGCTTGTGAGACAAAATTCATTTTGTGGCCTTCAGGATGCTGCTTGGGAAATAGAGTGGCCACCAAGAATAGCTCATCTGCTCGTATGTGCTGTAGAATAATGAAAAACATTCTGTACCAAAACTCTTTTTTCAGGAAGATACAAATTTATGCTTTCCTGGTAGTCCAGGAGGAATTTTAAGAAACAAGCTATAACCTGTAAAGAATATCATCTTTTTGCATTGTTGAGTTGCTCCTTTTTGCATTCAGTTGCTCATGGAATTACTACAGAGAATCCACAGAGTAGTAGGTGTTGTGTCACCACAATAATTCACCTCCTGGATTTTATTTGTCACACAAGGGAATGGTTCTATTCTGATAATCACGAATTATATACTGATACTTTGCCCCGTGCTAAAGGGAGATTTTTTGGGGGGCAGAGCTTCTGTTACAGACACCTTTCCCTCTTCTCACAGTCACTGTGCGGCAGATCCCATAGTCTCTGGTGTTTGTGACAGCGGGCAAAGAGCAACCTTTTCTCCTGCTTCACATGGAAGATGAAAGAAATGGCCTCACATTATTCTTTGCTTTGGGTTTTTTGGCTCTACCCCACCTCCTCGTTCTACTTCTGCCCTCCCCAATGATCTGGAGGGCTTTGTAAAACTTTATTGCAACTTCAAGCATTTGTACTATATTAGATCTTTCAAAATAATGATAGTTCTAATACAGGAACATTGAAATACCAAGGAATATTGAAATAACAAGCCTCTCTCTCCTCCCACGAAAGCAGCAACAGGAAATGTGTGTGGGGGGGGCGGGGGGTGGGGCGGGGCGGGGCGGGGGGGGGGGCGGGGCGGGGGAGGAGAATATAAATTCTAGGAGATGGTCTCTTTCTTGTACAACTAGAGAGGTGTGGTCCAAGGGGTGCACACTCTTTCCTTGGATTGGGGGGAGTTATTTTTGGAAAAGGAGACTTACAATGTGAGACATAACAGCAATTTAAATTGCTTTAAACAAGCCAGCAATCTTGTGACTACAGGTGTGGTGAGAACTATGTTTTTAAGACTGAGTTGATGGGCAGAGTTAAGAGAACTAGGAAAAGCAGAGACCTGGGAGAGTTCAGCAGGCAAGCCACGCTGCAGGCAGTGGGGTGCCTCCTGTGTAGAGAAATGTTAGGAGATCTCACTGCAACCCCACTGTGCAGTGAAGAGTCCTGAGGTCAGCATTCCATGCATAATGGGCCAATAACTCTGCTTCCTCCTATTATTCAGTGACATTAGCAGTTATTCATTCATTACTTTTTTAAAAAAAGAGTGAGCCAATATTTGCTGCTGCTTCACGGCACCACCTCACCACTCTGCTGTCCCCACACTTTTAAGCACCAAGTGCACTATCCCTGCATCAGGTAGCAACTTGTACAATCCCTTCCTCATAAGATAGGAACACAGCTTCATCTCAGTCAATTAGAAGCTCCAACTTCTGCCTCTCAGATTCAATTTTTCCCCTTGAGAAGCCACATATAGAGAAATGGAACAAATTCTTAACAGCATTAGGGTGTCATGGATTTTATTTTTTAAATCAACGGCTGGCAGCTGTTGCTGCAGGGCTGAAAGGTAACAAATAACTGGCTAGGATTTTGTAATGTATAGGAAGAATCAGCCAGTATAGTAGTGAAAAACGATGCACACCATAGAACTTGCACTTTTATTACACAATGATAGAAAAAAGTCACATTGGCTCATAGGAAAATCAGACATGTAAGAGAAAGAATAGGAGAACTGAGGGTTGTTACTGACATTGGAGCTACCCGGATAACTGATAACTGTGTCCATGTCTAACGAAAATCATGCCACAATTGACTGGTATGGAACCACTTATCAGACCGACAGTTCTTCTCTTCATTAAAATACTCCAGTTTACTAGAATATTTATCTAACGTTCTGAGAAATGAATGTGTATATCTTGATATTCCTTGCTAGGTGTATGATTGGATGTATAGTCCTGGAATTGAGATATCATTTGAAAAATGAATCCACTACTGAGTCTGGATGAGAAGGTAAGTTACTAAAAGATGATTCATAAGAACATAAGAAGAACATAAGGTCAGTGGTTCACCCAGTCCAGAATCTTGTTTTACACAGCAGCCAATCAGTAAATCTGGAATGCCAACAAACAGGGCATAGAGGCCAAGACCTTATTTTGATACTACCTCTTAGTACTGGTCTTCAGAGTTCTGCAGCCGGTGTGCCTGACTCAAGGAGAGCCTGTATGATCTCACCTCATTCTAGACACCTCATTCTAAAACAAATGCCAAAGCTTGTTTTCTTAAACTTTGGCATTGATAGCACACAGGGAAACTCAAAAGGAGTCTGGTTCAAGCAATACTGGTTAAATGAATGATGGAGAATTGGCTCTGCATTAAATGTCATGCAGAAAGCATGTTATGAACATGCCACAGCCATTTGGATATCAGTTGTGGAGGGGAAAAATTACACTATTTCAATCATGTTGACTTATTGTGTTTTAAAAATTAGCAAGGGGTCAGGGGCAAATGACAGGGACAGGGGGGCAAATGACCCCGGGTGTAATGGTGGGGTGCAAAATTGCCCCCTCCCTCACACCAACCCAGCTTAGAAGAGCTGGGTCAGCGTGGGGGAGGTGCCTAAAGAAAGAGCCGGCCTGCTGCTGCGGCACCTGTCCAAGCCACCTCCTGCCCTCCCCAAGCCCTTGGGGGCAGGGCAGGACCTGGGGAGGGCAGGAGGCAGCCTGCAGGGAGGCAGGGGGGCAGCTTGGATGGGCGCCGTGGCCATGCATGGGGGGGCGCACCCAGAGCCCTGATTTCTCCCTGAAACGCCTCTGTAAGGGGTATATATATTGGCTGGTATAAAGTGCTGCCAACTTGATTGGACAGACTTGACTGGGGGCGGAGGCTTCAACCACCAGGTCCCAGTCCCTGGAGCTCACTGAACAGGAACTTAGCTAAACAGGAAAGGCTAACACACATTCTTGTGAGGAATTTTAGTAGGGGACTTTTTGAAAGCGAGGTCCATAGATCTGATTCTGGACTATTTAAGACTACTAATTATGGATAGTCAGGGAGCTGTCACCTGCAAAAGCTGTGTGGTTTTGGTTTTTTTGCTGGAGGATGTGGGTAGTTATACCTACAGCAAATGCAATTTGGTTGCTCTCTTGGAAGAAAAGGTCCAGCAGCTTGAGGCACATGTATCAACTCTCCATGTTGAGCCGAATGAGTATTTTCTGGACAGAATGGAGCAGGTGGTACTGGGTGGGGAACACACCAGGAATCTCTCTGAGGAGATGGCAGCTCTCAAACACAGGAGGTAAGCAATTGGAGGAATGCGACACATAGATATAGAGGAACTGTGGAACATTCTGTGAGTTTGAAGCAACAGAATCGATTTGAAGTTCTCTCCCTTGTCTGTGAGGTTAAGGAACAGGCACAGGAGCAACAGAGTCAGCCCTCGAAGAATGTGCAAGTAGCAGAAGGTTCAGCCCATGGAATGCCCCCTGTAAAACCCCAGAGCAGACACGTGATGGTGGTAGAGGACTCCCTGCTGAGAGGAACAGAAGCAGTGATTTGCAGGCCTGACAAGATGTCTCAAGAGATGTGTTGTCTCTCTAGGACAAAAATCCATGATGTTACAGATAGGCTGACAAGATTTGACAAGCCCACTGACCATTATTTCTTCCCTTTGATCCATTTGGGAACAAATAACATTGCAAGATGTAGCTTTCAGGACATCACAAGGGATTTGAGTCTCTGAGAAGGAAGCTGAAGGATCTGGATGCACAGGCTGTCATTTCATTTCTACTTCCAGTTGAAGGACACATCCCAGAGAGGGAAAGAAGAATAGTGGAGCTGAACAACTAGCTTTGCAGGAAGTATTGCCAGGAACATCAGACAAGACTAATCTAGTCTCTTTTTTTGATAGACTAGATGGTAGATGATAGGAATGCTGTGGATATAGCGTATCTTAATTACAGTAAGGCCTTTGACAAGGTGCCCCATGATATTCTTGCAAGCAAGCTTGTAAAATGTGGGCTAGACAATGCTACTATTAGATGGATTTGCACTTCGTGGACTGACTCAAAGGGTGCTCACCGACTGGTCGTCTTCATTCTGGAAAGGAGTGACTAGTGGGATGCCACAGGATTCTGTCCTGGGCCCCATGCTATTCAATATTTTTATCAACGACTTGGATGATGGAATAGAGGGCATGCTAATCAAATTTGCAGATATCATCAAATTAGGAGGGGTAGCTAATACCCCAGAGGACAGACTCAGTATTCAAAATGACCTGGCCAGATTAGAGAGCTGGGCCAAAACAAACAATGAATTTCAACAGAGATAAATGTAAAATACAGCACTTAGGCAGAAAAAAATGCACAGATATAGGATGGGGCTTAAGGGGAGCGGGATGTCAGGACCAGGTTTCACGTCTTGTAACTCCCAGTAAGTTTCAGTTTCGTTTTCCCTCACTCCCGCCACCATTCAGGACCGCCCACTGCCCACCCTACATATACTGGAACTGAGGGCAAGTACCCTCAGTTCCAGCACCCTGTAGCTAGGGCAATACAATTCAATAAAGTTTGTTTCTTCTCAGCGTCGACTTTGTTTGAGTGTGTTCAGTCTTACAGACACCTGGCTTGACAACAGTACATACTAAAGGGATCTGGGACTCTTAGTAGACCCCAAACTGAACAGGAGTCATGAGTGATGTGGCAGCCAAGGAAGCCAATGCAATTCTGGGATGCATCAATAGGAGTATAGTGTCTAGATCAGTGGTTCTCAACCTTCCTAATGCTGCGACCCTTTAATACAGTTCCTCATGTTGTGGTGACCCCCAACCCTAACATTTATCTATTTTATAGATGGAGAACTCTGATGCAGAGAGTCTTAGGTGACCCCTGTGAAAGGGTCGTTCGACCCCCAAAGGGGTCAGGACCGACTGGTTGAGAACTACTGGTCTAGATCAAGAGAAGTAATTGTACCACTCTATTCTGCATTAGCCAGACTTCACCTTGAATATTGTGTCCACTGGTCACTGCAATTCAAGAAGGATATTAACAAGCTGGAATGGGTGAGGAGGAGGGTGACCAAAATGGTAAAAGGACTGAATTCCATGCCCCATGAGGAATGGCTTAGGGAGCCAGGTATGTTTAGTCTGGAGAGGGGAAGGTTAAAGGGGGGGACATGATAGCCATGTTTAAATAACTGAAGGGATGACATCTTGAAGAGCTTGTTTTCTGCTGCTTCAGAGGCTAGGAGTAATGGATTTAAGGTACAGGAAAAGAGATTCCACATAAACATTCCTGACAGTGAGGGCACTGGAATACACTGGTTTGGAGTGTGGTGGAGTCTCCTTCTTTGGAGGCTTTTAAACAGAGATTGGATGACCAACTCTCAGGAGTGCTTTGATTGTATATTCAGCCTGGACGGCCCTGGATGGTCTCTTTCAACTCTATGATTCTATTATTCACGTTGCAGCCAATTTATAGCAACCCATTGGGTTTTCAGGGCAAAAGAGGGTTGTTCTTTTGCATCATGGATCACACCCCACTACCATCAGGAATAATATTGAGGAGGGATGGGGGGACCCCAAAACAATAAGGGGGAAAGGAGGTTTGTGAAATTATTTCACTGAAAACATTTCCAAGACTCAAGGTTTGAACACTGGGAAAATCTGTTGTAAGCTTTGCATAAGGAAAAGGCCATACTCGAAAACTCTTGAGATCATGCATCCTCATGAGAAAATATATGAAAGTATGCCTGCGGTTTTTACTTGTATCAAAGGAAGCTTCACTGCCTTTTAGTGGGGAAAACCACAGGATTTTTTGGCAATGAAAACTTTGCTTGTGTCATCCATAATGACTGAAAGCTATCTGTTCAGAGAGCGGGAACACATATCAGTCACGGTCCTCTCCCCGCCTCTTTCCTTTCCTAGCTGCGCTGAATTAGAATTATATACAAAGGCAGCTGTTGCATGTTTAAGGCTGATGGGAAGCTGTTGCCCATAACCTCACAGGATCTCTTCTGGGAAGTGGTATGTGTGTGCATGCATATAGTTGGGTGCGGTTACCATTCAACCTACTGTCACTTCACATGTGGCAGTAGTGGGAATGTCCTGTTCTTCCGCAGAACTTTTCCTGAGAAATAATGCCACTCAATTCTAAGTGAAGAAATAAAAGAGCATCTTCAACTTAGTCCCTGGTTTCATTCTGAAGGTCATTGTTGTTCCACTGATTGATGCTGGGGGCATTCAATGCTTTGAGAAATTAGTTTATCCATATACTTGCTTGAAATGCGGAGAAGAAGCATTTCAGGAAAGTTTAGGATACATGAGTATGAAGATTTGTGTATCAGGAGCACAACAATGCTATCATTGTGGGTTGCCACAGGGGCATTACAGTTACCATCTTTTTTCTGTGTTTCTCTTACTACAGACCTTTTAACTACATTTGAGCTCCCAGTTATTGCCCCTTGACCTTTTTCTTGGCTTTAAAAAAAACTTTGCCCCTTTTTCTTTGAAACCATGTTTTAGACCTTTCCTCAGTGATAAAGAAAAAGAAGATACAGGTAAATAAAGGATAGGAATAAGCTCTGCAGATGTCTTGAGAGACTAGGAAGAAAGTTCTTGAGGGTTGGAGGAAAGGAAATTCTAGTGAAACTAAAGGGCAGGAGATCTTGTGTGATTGTAGGAAAAAGGAAGGGGAAAAAGAATGGCACTAACCTCTCATTTTTTACAGAAATTTTTAAATTTATTTTACCCATATAAACAACACATACAGGAAAAAAGAAAAAGCCAAATCTAATCTCCCGTCCCCCACTATAATAATAATAATAGTAAACACCCCCCCACACACATTTCAAGACATCACGGCATGTACTGTCCTATTTTTTCTGTCTCTTGAGGTCAGTTTACCATAATGAAGAGTCAACAGAAGACAAGATTCTTTACCTCTCATTTTATTGATAGTAAAGGATCTTTTTGTGGGACCTGTTATAATGATGATTGTATTCCAGTTGCAGCCAGGAAGCAAATAAAGCAACTTAAAAAAATCTGATTATGTAACTGGAAGCATCACACAAGAGTTGAGAACAAATAACATTCTGAGCAGCACCACTAGCTGAAGCCCGGTAGAACATTCCTAGTGCCCAACAGAGAACTGTTTTACTAATTCTTATCCTTACAGGAAATATACCTTACAAGTGAGGAGCTGCAACAAAATGCCTTTGGAAGAGTTTGGATGGCTAAGATATTCTTCTTCTTTAAGCACAATTCTTTCTTTAAAAGCTCTGCTAACATTAATTGCGTGACATTAAATCAGATTTCAGAAGCCGGATGATGGGTGTGGCTGTGTGTGAAACACTTGTGTCATGCTTAGTGTGGGTTCATTAACAGCTAATTCAGAGCTACTCACCTTGCTCCCTGATGGCTCCTGCTGTGCTTACCTAGCAAGCTGGTCTCCTAACAGAGATCTTTTCAGGTCTCAAACTCCATCTCCGCTTAGAGGCCCACAGACCTGCTCCATCTCTCTCCCCCCCCCCTCCACCGTCCTCATGATTTGTACCACAGCCAGTCTTTGCTGCATCACAAACAGCCTGCTCTATCATGCAGCTGGCTGTTCCTGCCAATTGAGATGCTAAATGCAAGGGATGAAGAGCTTGTGGAAAGATAATAAAGCAAAGGGAGTAAATTAAAGTAGCTATAAACAGCACCAGGAGAAGAGATGCTGTCACTCACATTTACATAAGCTGGTATTTTTATCAGTTCCCCTTAGCAGATTTCTTCTTCCTTCAGCAATAACTTTGGCAATGATTCAAATGGGAGTTGAGTAGTGTGGGTAGACATTTAGATGTATTGCTGCACTTTTGTGACCCAGCAGTCAACTAAATGTGGTGCATGGCCTCCATTTGTTCAGGGCAAAGGGTCATGTATCAAAATCATATGACATTACCCAATATGCTGAAAACATGAACATCACTATACAGAATTCAACATGTGGTAAAGTGATTATGTTGTGACTGAGTATCTACCTGGCTTGCAACTCAACCTACCACAAAGGCTACCAGATCTGAATTAATCTGAGTGGATTTAGTTGCCACATATGTTTGCGAAGAAATGACCACACAATTGTTCTGCACATCAGTATGACTCAGATTCCCAACACATCAGTTTGGTTGTACATATAAGCCCAGAATTATTTGAAGGGGGGAATACACAGAGAACTCTGGGCATGACTTAGCTGAAGGACAGTGACTTTCTCAAGAACACAAAGGAATCCATGGTCAAGCTCCACTACTCCAGATTGACACTTTGAGTGAATGCATGGGGTCAGAAGCAAGAGGCCTACTAGCCTTAGCAAACATAGAACTGTAGTCTGTTTCCTGTAGGGTTGCCAGCTCTGGATTTGGGAAATACCTGGAGATTTTGGTGTTGCAGCCTGAGGAGGGCAGGGTTTCAGGAAGGGAGGGACATCAGTAGGGTAGGATGCCATAGAACCCACCCTCCTAAGCAGCCGTTCTCTCCACTGGAACTGATCTCCGTAATCTTGAGATCATTTGTAGAAATGGAAGATCTCCAGACCCCCTCCCCCTTATTTTCCTGTGATTAAAGAGAATGCAAAAACCTGAGTCTCAAGAAGACTTGGGTCAAAGAAAGGCCATATTCTCATTTTTCTTACCATCAACCACCATGGGCTCTATTTATATAGTATTTTCACAGAGAACTATTTTCATATGTATAATTACAAGATACAGATCACTATGGGAAAAGGGGGAAATGTGCAAAACAGGGCAGGATGGTAGAATACAACACTAATATTAATACCACAAGCTTCTTATAGCACCTCTGTGTCCATCCGTGGTCTACAAAAATACTTTCAAATAAGGAGTGAGGCCTTTTTATTTTATTTTATTAAATTTCAGACCCCATCCATTCCCAGCCAGGGCCATGACACCAATTTGAAGGAAACAAGATAAATACCATAACTCAGCCATACCGAAAGTTAACAGGGCAAGCTGAGGCCACACAGTAAAGTTAGCTACAAAGCCAGGAGTGATTTGTTATGAGTCTAGATGGCCATTTCCTCTGTCCGCTATCTCATTCCCAGCCTCAGGGATAGAAGTGTCTGTGCATAAACACATTCTAGTCACCACTTAGCACATTCAAAATGATATGTACTGCCTTTTTAAGGAGTTAACACACAAGATCCCAGAACCAGCAGATTTTTGTGTGAGAGTAGGAGGGACATTTTTTCATTTGAATGCTAGTAGCCTGTAGAAGTGCTGGACCTACGCAAAGGTTTTACAAACAGGTTTGTCAGATCAGCAACCAATGAGGAGACTTACCAAGGTGAGGTGGGGTAGGCTTGCTCACAACAGTGACATCACTTATGGCACAACCTGCAGTGAGTTTGACCCAGCAAGCTTCAATGGCAGAGTGGCAATTCAATCATTGCTCTCCCAGATCCTAGTCCAACACTCTAACTGCTCCATAAGTTTTCAGTGTTGTTAAAAATAAACCAATAAATTAAGACACTGGATTTGTTTTCCTGCTCCCTGTGCAATACAGATTTGCCTTTGTAAGGGAACATGGGACTTGTGCTTCAAAGGAAATGAGGAGTGCACACAAGCTTCTGTACAAGGCCACATATGTCTAGGGCAATCTTTTCAGGATTCCTGCAATGTATTCTTCAAGACTGTGCACATTCTCACCATGTGCATATACACAAACATACACTCTCAGTGATGAACATTTGAAGAAGACACAGGAAACTATAATCTAACTTGCAGAGAAATTAAGTTGTAATTACATTTTTTTCTGGGTAAAATAACCTTTGATAGGAAGTACCAAAGTTCAGTAACATTTTAATAAATGCATTTTTCTCCAATTGACATTTTTTACCAAGTCATCTTCAGTGTACTGTAAAAGGAAACCTGATTTATTCCTTTTGTTTCCTAGTGCATGTTTTGAGCATATTTCCTGGCAAATGTAGTCATCAGAATAGTTCATATTTAGACCTAGAATCTGGTGATGTCTCTCAACCAGATTTCAAGTTTAATAACATACCAGAAAAAAGGGACTATGATTTCCTAACACATGGTTGAATCAAAGATAAAAGACACACAATGACATTGCTTAATTGATTGGCTCTGAGTAGAGCAATAAATGTGAATTAGAGGGTGGTAGGTTTGATTTATGAGAATTTACCAGAAGACACATATGTGCACATTACATGGCCACAGGATGATTAAGAGGAGAGACTGAATGAATCTCCAGGTCTCCGAAAACAATTAACAAACTGCACTTTCCTCTTAGTGCTATGTTTGCACTATGACTGCTTTAGCCTCAGCAGAAAGATATTATCTCCCCATATCAAGGAAGAGGAAGAGGATTTTATTTTTTCATTAACTAATTTAAAATGTTTTTATATTGTTTTTCTCTGCAATATGCAGAAAGACTTGCTCAGGTGAAATAATAATCACACTAAACATTGACATAATGTTAGCTTTTTATAAATACAGATGATATGCAGAGTAACCATCCATTTGTTGGTGACTCCCTAAAGCCGAAATGGCTGGACGGATCGCCCCCCAATTTTCACATGACGTCCCTCCCTGTTGCGGGCAGGTAATCGGACCTTCAAATCGCCAAAAGTCCATATCTGAGCCAGGTAAAACATCTTTTTCCTGGCGCACCAGGCCATGAAGCTGGCTCTGTTTAACTGTCACCCTTAGAATGTTCGTGCAGCCTGTCTGAGGCCTGAGGCCTTGGTATGCCCTTAGAATGTTCGCAGAGATGGCCAGAGATGAGCAGTGAAAACAGTAAATAGGTAATACTGTTAGGTAATACGAGTGGAAGTGAAACACATACACACTTTGCCGTGTGAGACGTCAGGTCGGGTTCCCCCCCCCACACACGCAGGTAACTTTCACTCTCTGTGCCTCACCCACTACTACCACACAACACACATACTCTCATCCACATCCAGCACATCATCACACACCTCACTCTGCCCTCCCTCACATCCAACCACCACTTACCCACTTCCTCACCCATATTCGCCACAGCTCTCTTTTACTAAAAGCAAGCTGGAGTTTGCCTTTTTCTTCTAAGAAAATCCGCGGGGTGGGGGCAAACCAACACTACCGGCTCCGGTTCTTTTGCACGTGGCCCTTTAAGAACCCAGGGAGCTGGCCTCAATCTGAGCATCTCACCACCCTGCCTCTGCTGCCTGACTGGGATAGCCTCCTTGCCCCAGTTCTGCCTTACCCAAGCCAGGACTGTGCGTGTCAACCAGCCTCATGGACAGCGGGATTCGCACTCTGGACAGTTCCGTTGTGGAATGGAAAGGGTTACCTTATACCAGACCTAAGCATTATACGGCCCGCAGGCCATATCCGGCCCGCCAGATGACCCTGACTGGCCCCCCTGCCGTGCTGGGGAGCGAGGTGTCTTTGAAAGGCCCGCAGAAGCCGGTTGCCTTGGCTGCCAGCTTCTGCGGGGCTTTCAAAAGCGCCTCGGCCCCCTGCCTTTTGGCCGGCCCTCCACAATATTTTCTGTTTCTTATGCGGCCCCATGGAAAAAATAATTGCCCACCCCTGCCTTATACTAAAAACCAAGACAGCACCATATAATAATGTGAATTGAAAAGGGAAAGAGGGATTCCATTTGACCACCCCAAAAGAAGAGGAGGAGGAGGAGGAGGAAGAAAAGGGGGAGGAGTAGTTTGGATTTATATCCCCCTTCTCTCCTGTAGGAGACTCAAAGGGGCTTACAACCTTCTTGCCCTTCACCCCTCACAACAAACACCCTGAGAGGTGCGTGCGGCTGAGAGAGCTCCGAAAATCTGTGACTATCCCAAGGTTACACAGCTGGTGTGTGTGGGAGTGCACAGGCTAATCTGAATTCCCCAGATAAGCCTCCACAACTCAAGCTGCAGAGCTGGAAATCAAACCTAGTTCCTCCAGATCACAGTGCACCTGCTCTTAGCCACTATGCCACTGCTGCACCCAAAAGGCTATGCTGGGGATTATTGGACCTGCATGGATATCTGTGTGGGTTGCGGACTGTGATGAGAAGGACAATTTATTCTAGAATAAAAGCAAACCGCATTGATTCCTGACCTTTTTGATGCAGTTTCGTTGCTTGATGGCATTCACACATGGCCAGGTAGTCACACATCTTCTGCCTGCTTTGCAACTCCCGGGTTTCTGCATCACCCAGGAATGCGGCGCAAACAACCGCTCTGATTGGCTGTTGCACCATCATGGGGCCGTCCGGGGGCGGGCTTCCAAATTGCTTCCCATCCCATTTCCGTGGACGGGCTGTTGAGCTACCGTGTTAACGGAGGCGAAACGACTGAATGAGCCACCGTGTTGCAAATGTATCAAAGCAACGGTGCCATGGGGACTTGGTAGCTCGAGCTATCAGGCACACACAACCGAATGCGAGGAGGGGAGGGAGTCGAGTGAGACTCAAGCGGAACAATGGGATGTGCGCGCGCAACCGGCAAGCCCAATCGCGTTCCCATTGGCTGGATCAAATCACGTCACACTGTGGGTTGCCAATTTGACTGTCGCTATATCTATAGATTTGTTTCATGACCTAGCCACCAGATTGTGGGGGGAAACCGGTTTTTCCAAGAAAGTTGCAGAAGTATCGAGCGACTGGAAAAATGTGGAACAACGGCTGGAATGTGGCACAGAAGGGGGGTCGGGACACATTTCGGCTTAAGTGTGTGCAAACAAATGTGGGAAACAGCAACGAACTCACATGCTGGATCTGCAACAAACAGTGTGTGCAAAAACGCCCATACATTTATTTGGCGTACCCTGTAATATAGCCATTATCACCCCCCCCCCAATTCTTCAGAAACCAAAATCACCCATTTAGTTTGTCACAGAGACAAGATTTTGTTAGGATTTTGCAAGTGTCTGTCACAACTCAGTTCTAAAAGGGTTAACTTTTCACATGTAAACAAGCTGCTGAAGTCATTGATTATGACCTGATCTGTTGAATAGCTATTGATCAGTCAGATAGCCACTGCTTATGTATTAGCGAGCACATACATCCAAAGATATAAAGTTATGGTAACTCTGTTTATTTGAGCAGACACAAGGTAGAAACATCATATGAGACAGCAGATAGGTAACAAGTTCTAACCAGACATACAGTAATGTAGATGTGTAATAGGAAAGAAAGGATTTCTTATTTTATCTCCATGTAACCCTCCCTTATAGTTAGTAAACTCATATATAAAAAACAACTGAGAATCTGTCTCTTCTGTTCTATCAATATACATATTTGAACACAGGGCCTTCTAGATTCTAGCTCATTCTCAGACAGATTGTGTTGGGAAATTTCGTATTTTCCCCTCAATCACTTAAAAAGTTTAATATGAAAATACAATAACAGTTGATGCCAGAGACAGTCCATCTTGGGAAGGACACAGAAAATCCCATACAATAAAGTTGCCCCTTTTCCTGGACTTGTTAAAATAGAAACACTTGTGAAGCCATGAATTTGAATATATTTCCTTAATGCACAAGGTGGAATTGTCTTAACTATTGAAAGCATCCATGCGTCCATTTTGTATCAATAGTTTAAAAGTGGCTTTTTCTTTTTGAAGAGAAGGTTCTTTGGAGTTGTGAAGACCACCATTTGCAAAATAGATCCTTGTCCTTCCTGGCTAATACAATCTTGCCAGGTTGTGCTTGAATGGAATTTCCCCAACCCCCATACAGTAAAATAATAGGAAATAGTAAGACCGCTGTAAAAGACCTCTTTTTGGTGTCATGATATGAGAATTGGCTGCAATTCTTCCAGGGGTCTGCAACCTGCTGCTCTCCAGATGTCCTCTATACAGCCTTCCAACCAGAAAATGGGAGATCAGCTCAAAGGCATCTGCATTATCACAGAAGTCCCTCAGGGCTATCTGGTTACCCCAAATTTTAGAGAAGCAGTAGAAGAAGCAGAGCACCAATGTTTTTGTGATCCATGGGACTGAAACGCTGTTCCTTTATTCATGGCTGCGATCCGTAGGACAAATGGAGCTGCAACTGGGGAGCAGGAGAAGAGAGTTACAAAATATTCCATAAGTGGGTACAAGGAAGGAAGAGATTCTGTGGAACATCAGCAGAAAATTGAAACCTTAGGCAGCAGCCATTCTTAATTCAGCTGTTGTAAATGTTCAGTAATATTCAGTGGTGTATATTTTTCCCATGTATTAGTCTCCTGTGACAATATTTTACAAAGTTTCAGCAGCAAACATTACATCTGCTCTTCATCTGAGAGCTTGTCTGTAATGTAGTCTATTGCATCACAAATCTACAAAGTGTTTAATATATTCATCTTGGTCACAATAAATTAATAATATAGACCAAAAGAGAATTAAACAATAATAAAAACTATTAGTAGGTATGGAACAAAATACACCAATGACAACAGATTATTATCCAGTAGTTCTTTTTTCTTTCTGTTTGCGCTGTACTGATTTTTCTGCTTTTACTAGTAACAAATAGCTGTATGAAAGTAATTGGTGCCATTCACTAGATCCTGCTGGACATAGGAATACCTTCTTAACATACTACTCCACTGTATTCAAACAGAATGATTTGGTCTAGCTAAATTTGCGTCTTTAAGCATTTAGAAAAGACTTTTGTGTGTTGGAACTGCTCATCAGAAATTCAGAGGTCAAGCAAGTTCGTTAGGTACATCTGAAAGTCATCCCTAAACTGATAAACTTCTTCTCCAGCAAAACAGAGAATCATTGTGGCTTCAGGATTTGGAGTGTTCATTGGGAATGATCTCAATCCAATCCTCTTCTGGTGCCTCAAGAACTACCTGTCCATAACCTTGTTGGTCAGAGGACAAATGCAAACAAACACAAACAGTATCAGGAGTCATCCCTGCTGCCAATAAACCTCATGTGAGCAAACAGTGTGCTGGAAAATACAGCAACACAATTTCCCTTCCCCTTTCCTTCTGTATGCTGGACTCTTCCCAAAGTCAACCCACACCAAAGGCATTCCTGTAACATCACCTCAGTGATTCCCTGAAGAGCAATTAAATGGTCCCCAGCTGCCAGCTGTGCTGCCAATCAAGCTACATCAATCTAACAACTACGGACAAAGTCAAGAAGGCGAGACGAAGATGGATCTTCCATTCCTGCCCCAGGCAGGGTGACTGCCTTCTGGAAAACCAGAAAGTGAGAGGGCAGCATCACTGTGCAATCAAGGAGCAGACAGTTGGGTAGTGAATTCCCTAAGAGTCATCTGTTCCCATTGTCTCTAATTCTCAGAAACCTGCCTGTGAAAAGAGGTTCTTTAGCAAAACCATGTAATATTGAATCAGGTGCTCTACCAGTCTGAAAATCTTGGAGAATGCAGGGCAAGCAGGCATTTTGAGATGAGAAAGAGTCTCTCTCCCCCTCCCAATCTGAGTCAATGGCAACACAAAGCAGTGTTGAAAATGCATTAAGGAGCTGAGATATATTTTCAGGAGTTTCAGATATTTTTTGTGGAAATGTGTATGTTTCATGACAAGGAACCTTCCGTTGAATACCTAAACAAATCCCCAACCCCATCCCAAATCACCATCCACTTGGAGCACACATCACGATGCAGATACATTGCTAATTCTCTGCATATGTTGGTAGTCCATATATTTGGACAAAAAAAAATGAAATTAGACCAACACTAATGTTGTAGTATGTGCAGCCAACTTTTTGCTAGCAATATGCGAGATGTTCTCCTTGTTCTCACTGGGAGCCATCTTAAGGATTTCCTTTCCAAGGGCTTTCCAAGCTTCCAAGGGCTGACCTGACAGCATATAAAGTTGCTGTGGAGCTGCCAGGAAGCCCCTTAATACTAGGGGACAAAGCCATTCACATCCCTTATCACTGCTACCACCTACGTATATATTTAGCAACAGTGATGAGACTTTATGTCTCACAAATTCCATTAGCTATCCTTGTCACAAATGCTGTCCAATCAGCTAATGAAACACCAGGGAACCCCTCATGCCACACTGCAGACTTTCCATTCTCTCCATTCTTTGAAGACCCATATTAGCCCTAGGAGCAATAAATCAAATGTTTGTTAAAGGATTACAATCAATTACACAGCAAAGACCAGCTGTATACTGCCCCCAAAGCCTAAATATTGCTAGACTATGGTGTTTGGAGCACTATGGCTTAAGCAGTGGTGGCGAATCTTTGGCACTCCAGATGTTATGGTCTACAATTCCCATCAGCCCTTGCCAGCACGACCAATTGGCCATGCTGGCAGGGGCTCATGGGAATTGTAGTCCATAACATCTGGAGTGCCAAAGGTTCGCCACCACGGGCTTAGAGTGATTTCCTACCTGTGGACTGGATCTCAGACCCTCCACCAGCTACAATGAGAGCCTCAATAATCTCTACATGATGTTCAGAATTCACATCCATGCTGGCAATACAAAGACAAAAAAAATAACAGAAGCAATGGGTCTTGTACTTGAATTCTGCTGGGATGGTAGATGGAAAATGGCATTCAGAGACCTATGAGACAATACGATATTGACCTTTTTTCTATGCACAGCTTACCAGAGAATTTTCCAATGGCCAAACCTTGTGATTTGGTAACTTTTATGTGAAACCATTCCATACACCTTCTTTACCACCATTGTTTTGACTCCCCTCCCCTGTCTCTTCAGTTGGATTTATTTCACATGCTAAATAAGTGGAAAAGAATAGGTTTTCTTATCTGACATGTAAATGGATTTCACTTAGGGTGTCTGTCATACTGTCAGACAGGAATAAAATCTGATTTTCGAATAGCTCAGGTTGGGCTGATTTGCTCACAGAGCAGTAAAAAAGAACCTCAACCAACTCCTGCAACATGTCTGATAAATATTACAGCTCAACAGTCTCACCTTAACAAGGATGGTCTGAAAAGTACTTTACTGAAGGCCTCTCCAAACACCCTGGGTGTGAGGTGACTCTTGTTGGCATTCTGGCACAGTTTGTAGAAATATCTGATCAGCTGCTGCAGTAGACATCTGTGCCACTGGGGAAGGCAAGGAGACTCCAGGATCAGCTTTATTTGTTCGTCACACTGTTTCATAGTTTGAGTTTCTAAAAGAAAGATGGAGGTGGAAGAAAAAGAGATTTTGTCTATAGGTAAAAATGCAAGGCAGGCAATTTTTGAATCATTTCACCAAAACTTAACCATTGGTTCTTATCTGCTTCCCTTGAGTTGGGAAGCTGAGTGCCCTCCCCCCAGGCTTCCTGATTCCAAGGGGACCTGGGAACCCACCTTAAGCACTTGCTTACCTAAATGGCAACACACCAAGGATGCCTTTAGGGAAAGGATTCTGCTCCACTGGCTGGCTGAGACTGGCTCAAGGCTCCTGACAATCAGCTGGAAGGCAGCCTTGAACCAGGAGTGAGGAAATGAAGAAATGAATCATAGCTGAAGCTGCTTCCCATGAGAATTGCTGAACTCATGAGAAATCTTGAATGGTGGAGTCACCAATGGGGCTAGAATCAGGAAGGGCCAGTCTTTTTGAAAAGCAAAAGGAGATCAGTTGAGAATGATAAACTGACTAGTTCTTGCTCCTCAAGTTGAAAGGAGCAGGGGCAGAGAGGGGTAGAGAATAATTGTGATCATTCCTCCACAGTCTGAGGATTATGGGAGAGTACATGAGAATTATATGCTGGCAAGGATCTGCCAGACTTTTTGAACAGTCTTCCAAAATGCAGGCTCCATCCTGACTCAACAGAACTTGAGTTTACTTAGTAGTGGGGAAGATTTGTTCATAACTAAAGTGTACGTTAGAGGAGGATTTGGGGCCAAAGGATCCCAGTCAATGATTCACAAATATTAGCTACTACACACATGAATTTTAGAATCTGTCCATTCTCGCTCTGTACTATAAAGACACCTTTGATCTAACAAGTTCCTATAATGGGTGAAGCAGTCCTAACTTCCTATAACGAGTGAATCAGTCTTAACTTCCGATAAAGGATGAAGCAGTCCTGACAGATGTGCATTTTGTGTTATTGTAGTGTGTGCTAATGTACATTGGCCTTTTCTATATGCACAGCTTACCACAGATTTTCCCAGTGGTCAAATGGAAACATTTTCTGTGAAATCATTCCACAGAACCCCTTGCTCCTGGTCATTTTGCCCCCCACCCCCCGTCTCTTCAGTCACCTTTATTCCACATGCTATTGATGAAAACATATTATTTCTGAGGTGGTGGGATGTCATCCATGATGCAGAAGTACAATCCTCCCCCCTTTTTTCTTTTGCACAGGCATTCTAGCGTTACTGCACAATTACATTTTGAAGCAGCAATTCAAAAATGTCTCATCCTCCACTTCTACTACTGAGAACTACCAACCCAAAATGGAAGCCAACACAACTCCATTACCTGAATGAATGTAAACATGTAGCCCAATCCTCTCCACAAAGAACCATATTTTCTGGCCAAATTTGATCTGCAGTAATGCACAACTGATTACATGCTGCAATTACACCAAGTATTCTTCTTAATTGTCCCCAGCTTCAAAATGGGTCTCTGTCCTAACACTGCATTGGTAGTTTGATATGAAATTGCCAAAGCTGATCCAATTGAACATGCTAGCTTGAATCTCTGCCTGAATTTTCAGATCCCAGGTTTTATGTGTAATTGACAAAGTTGATCGAATTGACCATGCTAGTTTGTATCTCTGCCTGAACGTTAAGATTGCAAGTTTTGTGTGAAACTCACAAAGTTGATTCAATTGACCAAGCTAGTTGTAGCTGTGCCTCCAGGCTATATCACCAGTTTGAGATGACAAAGAATAAAAATAAAAAAGAATTCCTTTTGAAAATGGAGGAAGAAGGGGAGAAGAAAAGGGATGTGAATAAAGGCCAGGTGCTTGCACAAAATGGAAGCAAAAAGCCCCCTACTGGAGCTGGTGCCATTGCCTGAAGGAGCAGAAACATGTAGCTCCCCCACTCAAAAGAACCACATTTTTGACCACATTAAAGCTGCAGTAACACACAATTGTTACTGTGGCAGTCCCTTGGCAATTTTTTTTCCAGCAAAAGCAATTTCTCTTGTCAATTTCACCTGCTTCTAACTGGGAACACAGTGCATCTTTATTTTAACATTAAATAGCTAATTTGTGATGAAATTGACAAAGCTGTAACAGCGGGGCTGTCTTTGTCCTAATGTTATATCATAGTCCCCTCCCCCACAAAAATCAATGTTCCACTGCAAGTGCTATATGAAATTGACAAAGCTGATCCAATTGACTGTGCTTTTGTGTGTGTCTGACTGAATGCTAGTTCAATATAAGGATAATATTTTTAAAATCCTTTCGGAAATGAAGGAGGGGAAGAGAAGATGGCTGAAGGGGAGTTTGGGCGACTACACATGGGCATGGATAAGGACCAGGAGTTTGGTGGGGCAGAGAAATAAAGACAGTTTCAACATGATCGCAGGCTCAAGGAAAGCTGGCTCAGAAATGGAGTGAAAAAAATTGCAGTAAAAGTGCTCAGGAACACAATGAAGGAAAAACATTTCTGGAATCAAAGGGAGGGAAAATGTGCAAAATTAAAAAAATGTAGCATTTGGTGGCAAGATACATAGTGAATGACTCATGCAGAAAAGACCCTTGTGTCTTTTTAATATTCTCACTCTGGAGTGATCGGCCTCTAATGCTGAAACAAACAGGAAAATAAACTAGATTTCCTGTTAAAATTCAGGAACAGGGTTTAAGAATCAAAAAGTGGTTAACATCTTTGCATTTGCTTCTAAAGAATGTTCAGTTTATAGCCCATCAGAACATATAGTTATTGTCAATATTTTCACGTTATTCCACAACATCAGGCCTACAAACTATGCCATCTGAGTGATGTGTCTTTATTACCAACTAGCGGGGCCTGGCCACGTGTTGCTGTGGTGAAATGGGAAAGGAACAGTAGCAGCAAATCAATTGCAGAGGCCAGCAGTACATGCTCATGGAAATGCGCAGGCTGATACTGTGCGATGTCATTGATGTGTGTGACCGCATCCTCCCTCACTTCTCTTCCCTTGCATGGCACCCCTCCCCCTACCTCCCTCCCCTTTCCCTTTGCTAGAGTGGGTGGGTCATATCAAGATGCTGTGCCCCCTCCCTCCCCTCCCTTTCATGCCACCCCTCACTGTCTCCCCTCCCTAACTTCTGTTCCCTTGCATGCCTCCCCCTCCGTCCCTTCCCTCTCCCACCCTCTCTTCCCTTGCATGCCACCCCTCCCCCTCTTCCGTCTCCCTCTGCTAGGGTGGGTGGGTCACATCCAGATGCTGGGCCCGCTCCCTCCCCTCCCTTGCATGCCACCCCTCACTCTCTGTCCCCTCCCCCACTTCTCTTCCCTTGCATGCCTCCCCCTCTGTCCCTTCCCTCTCCCTCCGCTGAATGTGTATGAGAGTAGATGTGTTGTGTGGTAGTAGTGGGTGAGGCTCAGAGAGTGAAAGGTACCTGCGTGTGAGGGGGGGGAACCCCCAGAGGTGGGATCCAGCAGGTTCTCACAGGTTCCTGAGAGTAGGTTACTAATTATTTGTGTGTGCCAAGAGGGGGTTACTAACTGGTGATTTTGCCACATGATTTTTGCCTTAGTTACGCCCCTCCTCTCAGCAGTAGCGCGCAGAACTTGAAGCAGTCTAGCAGGAGGTGCACTGGTGTGCGTGGCAGCCTGCACCTGCATGCATTTGTTTCCCGCCCAAGGACCGGCGCAGCGGCTGCGTCCTTGCCACAGCCCCGCCCAGGAATGCCCCGCCCCTGGAATGCTTGGCCATGCCCCCATCGTGTCCCGCCCAGCCCCATTGGCGCTACACCACAGTTTGAATCCCACCACCATGGGAACCTGTTACTAAAATGTTTGGATCCCTCCACTGGAACCCCACCTGACATCTCACATGGCAACGTGTGTATGTGTTTCACGTCCACTCGAATTATTGCCTATGTTCTGTTTTCACTGCTCATATCTGGCCATCTGAGCGAACATTCTAAGAGCACGAACATTCTAAGGGTGACAGTTACACACAGGCAGCTTCATGGCCTGGTGTGCCAGGAAAAAGATGTTTTACCTGGCTCAGGTGTTTTGTCTGACAGCGAGAGGTACGTAAGAACACAGTCGGTGAATGAGTAAGTATCTGTGAAATTTTCAGAGCTTTTGGGCCAGCAGGTGCGGGGTTATTCTCGAAGCAACAAACGCATGGTTCCATTTTTATATATATAGATTGACATCATTATTGCATTAGGATGGCTTAAACCATTGTCCAGCTTGCATCATGGCCATGGCTACATTTTTACGCATTTCAGCAGCTGAATCTCAATATATCACATCCATTTTGCTGTTCTTACAAGGTCCTTTTTATAATGTTTGTCTTGCTGAAGCAGAGTTTCTCTGTTTTCCCAAGCCGTCCTATTGCAATAATGGAAACAGCTAGACCTATTAAACAAAGTAGAAGAAGGTCTCTTGGGATCTGCAGACGCGACAAAGTCTGGAGATAACAATATGGGGAAAAATCCTCGCTTTTCTCTGGAGTGGAATAGATGCCCCCTGGTAGATCTTCCGCACGACATTTCAAACAATTTGTGGGTTTTAGAGTTCAAATACCTGGGAGCTGGATGGCAACTACTTGGACAGTATCTTCACATAACCTGATACAGTTTACATTTCATACAGGCAATCTTTAAAAAAAAATATTTTGCTTTCTGTCCAAGAAGACATTGTGTTCAGTTCTTCTTGCGTTACTTCATGGTATTAACCTAGATTGGTATGTTCAGGAAGCTGTAGCTATTTTTTTTTCTAGTTCCCAGAACCGGTTGTTACCAGCCTGGCCTCTCTGCCCTCCCTTAAAACCTAGGCTCTTAAAGGGAAAGCACCTTTCCCTTTAAGAGGACTTTTCCTCTTAAGAGGACCTTTTCCTTTAAGAGCCTTAATTGAGGGACCGAGGCCAGTCTGGAAAGTGGAGTTTACTAGGCGGGAGGGGGAGGAAATCCTCCAGGTCCTGCTGCCTGCCTGAAACTAAAGCAGAGCCTCCATAAGTGAATGGGAGGGGGAGGGGTGTGGTGGCAAGACTCTGGATGTTGAGGGCTAGGCAGAAGCCTTCCCTCTCCCCCACTCTCTGCAAAAGGCTAGCTGTGTCCTTGGGGGGCTGGCAGAAGCCTTCCCTCTCCCCCCAACCACCCCAAAAGGCGAGCTGGACCCTTGGGGGGCCGGCAGAAGCCTTCCCTCTCCCCCCAACAACACCAAAACAACCCCAAAATGTTCAGGCACATTGCCAGGGGCATGAGCTGCGATGTGCTGGTGATTTGGGGTGACCAAGTGCAAAAATCAGGAGGATCCATGAGGATCTGTGTGTTTTAACTACATTTTTGTGCCACTGTGGTGCCATGGCACTGTGGTGCCATGGGATGCAGGGTTATTGTGTTCAGACATGTGTGTAGGGGTATGAGCTGTGATGTGCAGGTGATTTTTGGGTGACCAAGTGGAAAAATCATGAGGATTCATGAGGATCCATGTTTCTCAAGCAGATTTTTGCATCACTGCGGCACCACAAAGTGTGGGATCTGTGATTGTTGTGTTCAGACACGTGGCTAATGGCAGGAGTTGTGAAGTGCTGGTGATTTTGGGATGACTTAGTGCAAAAATCATGAGGATCGGTGTTTTTCAAGCAGGTTTTTTCATTAATATTTTAAAACTCTTTCTTATAACAATCTAGTTTTGTGCACCTGTTTTTTTGTTCTAATTTAAGTATTAGCTGTATGAAATAATACACTACCTTTCGATATATCTTTTTTAATGCTTAGAATAGTCATTAGGGCAGCAAACTGGTCGTTAAATTATTTGAATCCCACTACTGGGTATGTTTGATTTGTATGTGAACTTCCCTCTTTTGAATTCTGGCTTTGGCTAGAATTCAGTTGGCCTCTCTCTATACATGGCTCTTAAGCAAGGGTAACCATCTACTGTATTCTGGGGGGCTACAAATCCCCCGAGCTCAGTGGTCCATGTTGCTGCACAACCTGGACACCTCACTACTTGTTAGACTCTTTAAGTTAGTTCTTACAATTAGCATTAAAGGCTTCATGGAGCACATACACACAGATATGGTAAGGGTACCATACAACAGTAAACAGGATGCAATAGAAAAATACAGACCTCTATCTGGCTGTTTTTTTTTGGGGGGGGAAACTCTTCCCAGAAAGACTATGGGCAAAATATTTTTCACACTTTGATTAAATATGCTGGGGCTGCTGCAGTCCAGGTAACCCTATTTTGAAGGCCAGATCTAGCACATGAACTGCCAATGAGACACCTCTAGTTTACTGGGTAGGAATCTGCTCTCAGTTCTGCCATAGACCCTGTTATGTAGACCTGGGCAAATCACAAGCTCCAATCCTAGCACTGTCCTGACTCACAGAAGATATGCAAGAATATCCTGGTGATTTTAAGGTTCTTGTTCAAAATGTGAAGGAAAACAGATTTTTGCCTAGAGTCTCAGGTCTGGTCTCTTCCTCAGAATATGACAATTTAATATATGCAACAACCTGGGACTTATTTCTTGCTTAGGATTGCAGCCAAAATAATATCTGTACTGCTAATATAAACAAATTCTTTAAAATGGAAGCTAAGGTGTAGGAAATTTTGTGTGAAGTTCTCTGCTGTATGTACCAATTACACAGATGTGTTGCAGGCCTTAAAATATGGGGGTGGGTGGGTTGCTGTGATTCTCTAGTGGGTAGCAGCTGTTCTTTAAAATCTTATCTTGACAAAGTTGTCTCAGTAACCACTGGCTCCACCACATCTGCAACATTAATGTCTGATGATAATAATTAGCAAGCAGAGTGTGATGGTACAATGGTGCAGCTCATTAATGAGGCTGCTGGGATGCAAAATGGGCTGGACTATGCATTGCTAATGAGTCAGTGGGGAAAGACTTCTGACCTGAGGGCCCATCAAACAAGGCTGTAGGGAGAGGGTGGGAGGGAACAAAACTACAGGAAACAGAGCTGCAATTAAGAGTAGGCAGACATGGAGAAACTCAAATCAAATATGGATATTGTTATGGACTGGCAAATGTATTGGCTCCAGTTTCAGAAAATCTAAATTATAGCTCATTCAGTGCCTGTGAGAATCTATGAAGGCTATGGACAAGGGCATGATGAACTGAAGACAAAGAACCATGTTGGGACACAGGCCAACAAAGGATAGTGCCCTCCCCCCCACCCCAGCTTAATTATTTTCTGGTAAAAATGTCATGTCAGTCTTAGGAGCCACATTTTCTCCAATTAAATGATCTATACCTGCTCCCAAAGGGAAAACACAAGATTAATATGCAGGTACAGAAAGTTCCCTTGAAACTATAATTCCATACTATTGTTGTTTTTACAAACATCAGAATTACCAGGTGTAATACATTCTAGCTATATGATCTTTGCTGTATACAACTTCTCTAGTTAAAGTATAATTCCAAGGGGTCCATGAGATGGCATTCCAAGATACAGGTCTGCTATTCTTCCAGACCAGCCCAAATATATGTATAATGCTTCCCTCTAGTGGATGCAAATAAAGCATTTGTACAATGTGTCATGGCCTCTTAATGATGACTCAGGGCATAGGGATCCCCCAGAATTACAGCTCATCTCCAGAATACAGAAATCAGCTCCCTTGGAGAAAATGGATGCTTTGGAGGGTGAACCCCATGGCATTGTGCCCCACTGAGGTCAGGGATGACATCCCTCCACCATCAGGAATAATATGTTTTCAACATAGTGTGTGGAAAAAATGCAGATGAAAACACCGGGGCGGGGGGGCACCAAAATGCAGAGCGGTGGGAGGTAGGAGGCGTGCAGAATGATTTCACAGAAACCATTTCCAAGACACAAGATTTGACCACTGGAAAAATCCGTGGTAAGCTGTGTATGCAGGAAAGGCCTAAGACTCTTGAGAGCTTCTATCCTGGAAACCTTGCTAGTTTTTAAGGGGTTATGTTCTGGAATCAAACCTTGATGTTCTATATTATATTTTTTTGTTTTGGGCTTTTTGGTGAGAACTAAAGCATTCCCAAAAGAACTGGAATAAAGGCTTAAAAAATTAATAGGGAAGTACTTGTAAGTAAAATATTAAGAAGTTGTGAAATGTCCTTTAACCCTGTATTTCTAACCGGGGACTGAGATAGAAAGAACAGTAGATTACCTTAATGTTATCTCCTGGTGCCCTCAAAAAAAGTGAGATTTCAGCTGGGGACTTCCCATGTCACATTCCATTCTCTTAAATTAACCAATGTGCTAGTTAATTAACCCGACTTCCCTTGGAACCAGCTACAGAACTTTATTACTCCTGAGGGAATTCCCTTCAGTTTCTGGTGGTGCTCCCCAGGCCAACCAGCCCCACCCCAGGTGGCTAGCAGGGGGCACAAAATGTCTAGGTTGCTGTGTCACCACAGAATCCCAGTTCTGGCCTTTGTAACCTGTCTCTGCTACTGGTTTATCTTGCTGTTATCTGGTTTATCTTACTGGTTTATCTGACATTGCTCAATGGGTGGTGTGGTATCTTAACTGGGCAGTGGGAACCCTGAGGAAAGACCCTGTTCAGTAAAACGAGTGGTCTGCTATACTTCTCACTATAAATGGCTGGTAGGTAGAGGCACTCTGGGAAAGGCCCTACTCTAGAGACATGTATGAGTTCCAACACTTTGGGAACAGAGGACAACACTTCCCTTTAAGAATGTCATCCTCCTGCTAGATTTGAATATTTCTTTCAAGTAAGAACTGAGAAGACAGCAAGCAAGTTAAGGTTTTGTTATAGCCTAAGTAATTGTCTGTGGAATGGTGCCCTAATTGGGGCAAGAGTGGCTTTGCCACCCCCTCCATCTTTCCCTTGTCCCAAGTTTGTAGCTTGCACTACGCTGGGTAATAATTAAACTCAGTTAAGCTTTTTCATTTATAAATTCCATCAGCGCTCTCAGGCAGCTCCCCTAAGCACCGAGAAAAAGCTGAAATCTGCTCAGCCACATTTCCCCAGCAAATAGGATCTCAGCAAATCCACTTAGCAGCAGAGAAAGCAAAGCCTCGTGGGCTGGGGATGTGCTGCTGCTATGTATCACCCTCTGCACCCCACCCCCAGTGCTGGCAAAAGCTCTTTTGATGTCTCACTGCCCCCCCCCCCCCACTCCTTCAGCTCTTCATTAGAACATTAGCAACACTCAGCGTGCCTGACCTTTCCTCTAGCAAAGGATTCAAGGAGCTCATTTGATTTAAAGGGGTCAAGAAAAAGAAGCCCTAGCAACAAGCAATGCTCAATTGCAGTGCCTTTTAAAATGCAGCCGCCTTCATCGTGGCCAAGTATTTTGAGGACTGGCAGCTATCTCTCGCTTTTCAAAATGTGTTCCTTATTGCAAAATGCTCAATTACATGAAACACATGGAAGGGGAAAGGGTTGAGGAAGAAAGAGCTTGAATCATGTGCTCCTGTCGGCCAGCTTTTGAAGGGTAGGTTATGAGAAATATCTTAAATAAAATGAAAAATAGGCTTAAGATCTCAAGCTGTGCTTCCAGAGAACCTCTCATTTAATAATTTGAATACCGTATATAAAGAAAAGTCTGCAGATGCCATCTAACTAACAAAAGTCTTTATTCCTCCTATTATACAATATGCATGATTTTGAATGGTTAAGAACATAAGAACAAGCCAGCTGGATCAGACCAGAGTCCATCTAGTCCAGCTCTCTGCTACTCGCAGTGGCCCACCAGGTGCCCTTGGGAGCTCACATGCAGGATGTGAAAGCAATGGCCTTCTGCGGCTGTTGCTCCCGAGCACCTGGTCTGTTAAGGCATTTGCAATCTCAGATCAAAGAGGATCAAGATTGGTAGCCATAAATCAACTTCTCCTCCATAAATCTGTCCAAGCCCCTTTTAAAGCTATCCAGGTTAGTGGCCATCACCACCTCCTGTGGCAGCATATTCCAAACACCAATCACACGTTGTGTGAAGAAGTGTTTCCTTTTATTAGTCCTTTTATTAGGTTTTCTTTTATTAGTTTCCTTTTATTAGGTTTTATTTTTGTTTCAGTTTTTGAAGGGAGAAACAATGATATCTGTATGTGGCAGAAAGAGAACTAGGCTCTGTTGGAGGGGCAGAGTGGCCCTTAAGGCCACCTGAAAAAGTCCCAGTAGGCCAATGGCCTTGCAGGCTGCCTCCACCTATCAGGGCCACCTCAGACCAAAGAGAGGGGCAAGCACAATCTGCTACTGCTATGAGCTGGAGATACAGGGAAGCTGGCCTCACCACACTCAGAGCAGCCAAGGATAAGTGGCCCATCCTTTACTGTGCTGGACACAAGTTCAACTGGACAAGTGGCATGCTTGTCTGGCCCCACTGCAATGAGGGGTGCACCAGCCCAGTGAAGGACTCTTTTGGCCTCTCCCCACCTGGTCTCATAGTTTGGCCAGGCACTTCCTGCTTGGGGATGACCAGGCAGGCACTCCTTCATCTGGGGGCAGGGCCAGGGTGGACTTGGGGTGGAGCTGTTTCCAGGGCAATTTCCCCCTCCTATTTTATCCCTAGGTTTGTAGATCATGGGTAGTGAATGCAATGCATTAATACAAATAAGATGGCAGGAAATTCACAGCCTGCATAAGAACTTGGAACTCTGTTGAAGTTCTTGGCTATCAGAATTCTCTTCAAACTTCTAACCTGTGATAAAAATTCTAAAACTTGCTAAGGCTCAAAGAGTGTCATCTTGAGTGTCTGGGACCTTAGACCCATAGAGATTCCTTTAGGATGAGCTATTTACTTCCATTACGTATTGAACCATCATGGCAGACATAATCCCTTTTGGACAAAGGACAATCTGGTTTGGACCAGACCATCCATTTGTTATGGACATTCAGAACCATTACCAGGAGCTTGATGGAGGTGGTATTACACTGTATATTGCTCTGATTGGTAAAAGTGGACTCTGACATCAGAGATGGGGATTTGCATGGGATTGGAGAAATCCACTTGTCCAGGAGGCAGGTTTAGGGCCAACTGCATTTAGCATAAATACCTGGGACATTTGGGATTTCCTCTTGTCTTCAGTGGAAACTGGGTCCACAGGAAGTTGGGTAGATGTTAATGAGTCCTTCAACCTCTTGTTACGACAAGGAGCAACCAGCTACAGCATTGGTAACATGTTTACCCTAGTTCAACCAAATTGCTTTTAATTTGAATATCACTGTTGTGTGCTTGTCCCTGTATTTTGTTTTGCCTTTTTCCACCCTCTTTGAATCCTTTCCCTTCTCCCCTCTCTTTTACAATAAATCATTTCATAAATACTTTTTTTGGCTTTGTCTAGTACAATCTATTTCTCTGGGATATTTATCTTAACCGCTTCCCCATAAGCTAGACTGCCTGGGTGTTATCAGATTGGTTATAAGTTGTTTTGTTATTTCTCAGGTACTGTGTTGGAAGACTATCTTCTCAGTGGGTCAGTCTAGAGGTTCTCAGGAGGTCCTGAGTTGTGAGTTTTCCAACAAAGAAAGGTACCATTTCTCCTTTCCAACCGTAACACAACCCTTTTAACAGAAATATCAGATTTTAAAAATTGTAATAACAAGGACTCGAAGCTTGCTTTTCAAGTGAAATAGAAACTGGACTTCATCATTATATTTAATTAGTATTCAATTAATATTTCAAATGCAGTGTTCTATAAATGACACAACAATGATTTTAGATTCCTGGGAATGTTGTGAAGGCCCCTTATTCTTCAACAGTCCAGTTTCACAGAACTTCCTAAATCAGACCCTAGCTTATTTGGCCAGGTAGCAAAGTGATCTTTAGACTACCGGTATATTTGCAAAGGAATTTCTCCACAAAGTAGTTCACAAAAAATAACATTCTGGTAAACTGGGGCTGCTCTCATTCCCACTAATATATAACTTTAGAGTAAACTTTAGAGTAGTACTGCTCCTCATACTCTACTACTACACAATATTACACAAACAATAGTTAAGATATAATAATATACAATGCCATAATATAGTTAATATTAACATAGATTCTAAAACTGGCACATCACAGTTCACTGGCACAAAAGCCCTCCTTGCAGTAATCACATTTCAAATAACAACACCTTGAATTATGTCTCACCAACTATTCAGAGTTCAAAGGCGAGGAAGTTAAAGAGATTCTCTCCTCCAGTACATTGAATCCAGGACATTTAAGACTTTAAAGGTTGAAATGTGTATCTTGAACTTAGCCCTGTATTAGAGTGGTTACCAGTGAAGATGGAACAGAACCAGCGTTACATAAATTCCATAGACAGTTCCAGGTAAAAGTGAAGCTGCCAAATTCTGAAACAGCTAAAATTACTGAAGTGTCTTCAAGGTCGTTCCCACTAATCAAGTTGAAAGGTTACCAGAGTACGCAAGATAGTGGCCAAGTCTTTACTCTTTGGGACTAAGGACCTCTTTGGTATAAGACTGAAAAAGACAGTTTTAAAAGACACTTTAAAATGCCACTTACTGGCACTGGAATCCTCCTTGCATTCCAAAATGAACAGAGATCACATTTTAGGAACTATTTGGCTAAGAGATATGGTGAAAGCATAATGGGGGAGTGGTGCTTTGAAGTAGTTTAATGAGCAAACTCAACTAATTGCCTTCTAATTAAGTTTTTTTCTTTCTTGGGGAAGAGATTTCCTTTCTAGTAAGTAATATGAGAACATGGGACAATATACTGATGATGAAATCTAAAGAATTAATAGAGAGATCATGTTAAGTGGCAAAAAGTCTGGGGTCAAGACTTTTTGGGGAAAAAAGCTGGCAGTAATGGAGAAGGAAAGAGTGAGCTTTTTCCCACTGAAGAAGAATGTCATTGGATAGGGGAATCAGACGCTGGGACTTTTAGTGCAGGAGATCAAAGAATGTTCTATATAAGAACAGACTTCTATAACCAAAGGATAAGTGGTAAAGCAACTTAATCTCAGGGCTGCAAAGCAACAGGTGCAAAGGAGTTTTGGCACCCTGGGGGAACTGCGCTGTTTGCAGCTCTATCAACTTTCTGTGGCAATCTCAAAGCCCACCAAAATTGAGGTGGGGATGGGAGAATTCCTCTATCACTCTGACCACATGGCTCTTTCTCTTTCTGGGCTACAAGATGTTCCACCAGCATTTCCGGACTGTTCCAGCTGCTGCCAGCCAGCTCTATGGCACACAACCTGACACTCCTTCAGAGTGTGAATTGCTAAGAAAGTGCAAACCTTGGCACGGCTCTCCATGAACTTATCAAAGAGCTACAGAGATAGTGGGTGAAGCAGAAACAGTGCAAAAAGAGAAAATACATGAATAAATAAGGGAACTGAAAGATGCTGGTGCCAAGAAACCTGTGGAATGAACAAAAAGAAAAAAGAGAGTGTACAGAGATGAAGAGAGAGCAGACTAGGCAATGGGATGCAGAGAGGAAATTCTTTTCCACAATGAATTTAGCAACATGGCCGTTGGATTAGTAAAAATGGAAATGAGTAATCTGAGTTGTGCATCCCTACATCATATTATGGGTTTTTATCTGAAGTACTGTTCTACTGCACTCAGTAAGGCATTAAACATTCCTCATAAGGAGTTGCCTTGTAGGATGAGAACCGTGATCCATCTAGCCTGACACTGGCAGCAACTCTCCAGGGGCTCAGGCTAAAGGATTTCCCAGCCTTATTCTCCAGGGTCCTTTCAGTCCAAATGCCACTATGGGAAGCCAGGTCCCAACAGTAACATCATGTGCTTTCCTATTAGCATGTGGGCCTCTTTGCTTATGCTAGGATTTTAATCTTTATCTAGCCTTCTTGGTTTCCTAAAGTAAGTGTGAGGGGGGACACGCTGCTGAACACGCTCGCCCTCTGGGGCCCCCCACACTTACATTTTAGGAGCAACATCAACTTTGAAGACAGGTTTGCCCTGTTCGCTGGAGGGCAACTACATAAGTGATCTCCTGGTGGGAACTACATGTGAGCCCAGGGTCAAGTCCTGGGAACAGTTCCCAGGCCTGTTCTCCAGCCAGCTTGGTTTCCTAAAGTAAGTGTGGGGGGTGCCGTGGGGGGGCTCAGGGGAAGGGGGGCAGGGGGAATTTTGCACCCCCCACGTGACCCAAATCCGTGCGCCCGGTGCGTGGCACCCCCCACCCCCATCCCCTGGTAGCTTCGCTGCTGATTTTATATGGAAAAAAGTTCAGAGTTCTGTACTTTCTTTTAAGAAGCAAAAGTAGAATGTGGGCTAAGGCAGACGGATTCTATGTCTTTAGCCCCCAGGAATGGGAAAAAACTCCCTCAGCTTGAAGGGGACCCTGGAAACTTCTTAGGCTTTCATGGTCTCTTAGAGAATATTGAGAAATACAGAATTGCTTTTGGTAACTAGACATGACAGAAGCAGCTTGTATGAGACTGAACCTGCTCCCAGACATGTGTGATGGACTGCACAGAATAAGTGAGTTAAAAAGTGCAGGTCTGTCAGTAGCCATTGCTGTTCAGAATGGTGAATAAGGCTTAAGAACAGGAAGCCACCTGATTGAATGTGGCTCCTGAACTTTGATGGGTACAGCAACTTGATGACACAGAGAGGGAGGAGGATAATTCCTTAACAAGAACAATTTGAGAGGCTTTTAGATTTTGGAGTTTCTTAAGTAAAGAGCTATCTGCCTTAACTGAGCTAAACATATCTTTTCTGAGAGAGTAGGTCAGTTAGTGTGTGTGTGAAAACCTGACTGGTTCTACTAGTGACAGCCTGTGCTATATGAAAGCAATAGAATACCCGACTAGATAACTGGTGGTGGGTTATTGATGGGCCCAAACTGAGGTGGCCATATATATAACCATAGAGGAACAGATCTTCCAGAGAGGGAAGAATTCCTGGGACCAACAGTCTAGTGTATGGGGTTTGGCTTCATTTTCCTCCAGAGAGAGAGTTTTATGTTTATTTGGGGTTTCTAATGGAGAGGAGGTTGTGATGATAATGAGGTGAAGTACCAGCCCATATTAGGGCCTGTGTGTGTAATCCATAAGCCAATACCATCTGAAGAACATCTTAAGAAACTGTACCATCTAAGAACATCTAAGCTACTGTACCTGAAACTGAATAAGCCTGTGTCTGAAGCTAACAATTGAATTTTGCCAAAGCACTTGTACATATATTTCTCCTGCCTTATTTTTTCCTTATTCATCTCCTATTCCCATCTCTCCTCTATTAAATAAATCTTTGATTCTGTTTAAGTTTGAAATCTGTGTCAGTATTATTTTGTGCCTTATTAAGGAGTCTGCCAAAAAGTTTAAAACAACAGGCACCTTTCACTTTCTGGGACAGTTAAAGGACTGAATAAGCTTTTATACCATCTTATGATACCATATCTAAAGCAATGCAGTCCCTGAAAAAGGAGGGAAATCTGACAAGCCTGGTCAGAGTGGTTATTATGCCTCAGTGAGTTGAGATGGTGTGAGGGGATCCATCCCAGCATGCAGTTAAGCCTGACCCATATAAAGGGCCAAATGGATGTCCATGGAAGAGGGTCCAAGTCTTCTGTAAGCTACTGTGGAGAGGTAAGCAGCAGCAGCAGATGCTGAATCTTCTCTTCTCCTATCACTGCATTTCAGGATTTTGCCAGCCCTGCTCAAGTCTATTTGCTGAAATTTGGAACTGCATCAATAACATAGAAAATAGACGGATCTTGGGCAGAAGAAACACATGCCAAACAGTTTAGAACAATTCCATTCCCATCCCTTCCTTCTTGAAGCTTCTGTTGCAGAGTGCTTTTCTGTATAGCTAAAATCTTATGCCAGACAATAAATCAGCTGGTTGAAAATCACTTGGGGAAACAGGATGGAGAAAATAAGTACCAGGAGCTGGAACAGTTCAGATCCGCCACCCCTCTCCCTCGTGTCTTTTAAAGAGGTGACCCCGTGGCTTATGGTGAGTGGGGAGTGGCCCTCTATTAACGTGATTGTGGCAGTTCCCTACTTAGTCATGCAGTTCTTCTGCCATGAGTCTATTGTGGCTTGTAAGAAGCTATATCTTCAGGAATCTTCATGAGAGGAATGGGATGTACATGTGACCATCTTACTATGAACAACATTAATATAAAGAAATAGAGTAACTCTTGGGAAAGAGGTTTTTGGTGGATTGACTGGAACGCTAATTTTCCAGACCACAATGGTTGAGCTTAGTGCTAGGCCAAAGGGTGAAATAACTACCTGTGGTGCCAGCTAGCTATTTCCACAGGAGGGAAATCCCTAACTTGTGTGCAGTTCTTATGTTATCCAAACTGGCTGAGCCAGACATGAGAGAAGAAGAGTTCCCCAAAGGTTGTCTTGGTTCACTGCAGCCTCTGCATTCCCAGTGTACAGCTATGCTTTAGCCAAATCAAGGCAGTAGCATGCTTGTACAACATAAAAAAAACTTAAAATACATAAATAATGAAAATATGTTTTTCTGCAAACAAGGGGTTGGTTTTACAGGGCGTTATTTTATTAATTATTATAGTGCATGAATGCGCAAAAAAACCCCAATTCTTATTCTGACATTCCACTCAAATATATATTTCTGATAATGAATTGGGATGCTTGAACACCCACCCGTTGAACATATATTCTGTTTGTAAGTAATAAAAAGGAAGATTATTTTTTTGAGATGATTCAGCAACCAGTTTGTGGCTGCTTGGCAGGTTGCATCAACATATTCCTTCCTAGAAGTACAGTATAGCACAATTAGTTTTTTTTCTGAATGTGCATTCTCACACAGCCTAACAGAGTTCTACTTCTTTAAGTTACATTCTTGAAGATAACACTGCAAATAAAAATTACTGGCAAAACAATATATCTAGAGTCTAAACTGGACTGGGTTTTTTGCACCCACCAGACATTAATACGAGAGGGCTGCCAAGGGAGTGGGATTGAGGGGGGACAAAATTCCCAGTAGCTGCATGTATCAGGTTTGTTGAATTCCCAGCTTTCCATTCTGCAATGGAAGGGGATAAAGTATTACATTTAAAAAAATGAAAATGAGAAATCAGAGGTGCACATATTTGTTATAATATTAAATTGCTATAGCAATATTATAGTGCCAACAAAAAAAATTAAAGCACCTCAGGCAGGGGAAAGAAATAGCTGCTGCTGGGGCAATCTCAGGGAAAATCTGGGGAACTTGGTTAATATGCTTCCACTCCATGGAGGATATGACCGACTTTTCAAATCTCCCCAATTTTGTTCCTCATTATACATCTTCACATTGTTGTGACTTTTGTTCTGGGTGAGCAGACAGATTTTCAAGTATATTTTCCAGCTGAGTACTTCAATTACCACTCTCTTATTCCTTCATAAATAAATATGATAGGTGAAAAATAATGCTTATTTATTCCTTTATTTTCATATCTACATATTGCTGAATTCCATATCTACATATTGCTGAATTCCATATCTATATATTGCTGAATTCCATATCTATATATTGCTGGATTTATATATTGCTGCATTTAATTCCAAACTCCTTTTTATTCCCTCCTAAAGTAGTGTGTCCGAGCCTCAAAGCAGTCTCAGAGGACTATGTAGTCTTGAGGAAATCACCAGTGTGGAATTCCAGGTTACATTTAACAAATTTTATTTCATATATGTTCTTTAACTTAAAGATTAAAAGAAAGAATTCACAATAAATAAAACAATCTGAGTCAATAACCTCTGGCTGAGGTTACACTTCACATCAATCCACTCTCTCACTCCTTTACATCTCTGAGACCATATTAGGATTTGACTTCATTTCTAGTCTCTCAATGTTTCTGTCTATTTCTTTGGGCAGTTCTTTGGGCTGTTAATATCACTATGTCCCCTTCTCACTATCAGTTTAGCCAGATAGCCTCACACTCTCAGTTTTTTGCCCACTCTCTCTCTCTCTCTCTCTCTGTACAAAACCCTTCAATCACTGGCCCTTTCCCCACTTACCATTTGCGGCGCGCTACTCTCAGTGTGAGTCATTTCTGGCGCGGGGTCGTGTTCCCCACTGCCCCGCGTCATCAAAAGGTGCCGTTTTTTCAGCGCCAGAAATGACGTGCGCTGAGGGAACGGGAGAGCGAAAGAGTTGGGGCGGCTGCATTGTCGCCGCCCGGACTCGTGGGGAGCGCCGCAGGACCCCGTTCTATTTGGGGAGAGTAGCGCGCAGCAAACGGTAAGTGGGGAAAGGGCCACTCTCCAATATCAACCAATCACATCACTCTGTCATTCCCCTTTCACCCCCCTTCCTTCTATAATTTGCTTCTCATTTTAAAGGAACACACAACGTATTCAATCGTTACAAGTACTTTTTGAGAGACATGCATGTCTCATTTCATTCAACAGGCAGTTTGTGTCTCATATGTATCAAATTCACAGAGCACTTTTGTCTGGGGGGGGGGGCATGGTGGCTCTCAAGCAACTCTGCCATGCAATATGGGGGTAAAAATTCCACACAGGTGGACTTTAAATAGCTGTGGATTAGATGCAGAATGAGTACGCCATGTAACCTGTTAGGGAAAGAAGTACTACAAAATGCTGACTGCCTCACAGAGAACGATTGCAAGGATGACAATTCTGCATATGTGTGTGTTAGTGGGGGACATGGTCAGTCTCAACGTTCTGTACATAAAGCTGCTTTATATATCCTTGATGTGGAAAAGCAAAATATACAATTGCTGAAGGGAAATAAAAATCAGGCTAAATAAAAAAAAGGTCCTCATAAATCATTAATTTTTTTCTTTCTGGTATTTCTAAACAAATAAAAAATCTGCAAGGACCTAACTGAGCAAACAGAAAAGTTGTGGGGAGTGTAGTGACTGTAAAATGTTTATTTTCTATTCAGAGCCACTTTTCATTCACAGCTAGTTTCATCTGCTCTCATGCTGACTGGTGAAGTTGGGCCAGTTTTGTTCCTTACTCAGTGCTCTCCCAGCTATGTTAGTTCTCTTTTTCTTCAAAGGTGATTTAAAAGCGTGCATATTCAAATTAAGATGGAAGGACAAACAGTGTTTACGCTTTCCTGAGAGAGGACAGAGCCTTGTTGTTACAATAATCATGACAATTGGGGTGGGCGGGTGTAGAATCCAGAATAAGAACAAATGTTCTATTAAAGTTTTGGCTGAGGTGCATAGAAAGACTTTTTGAATGTTGGAATCAAGGATTTAAGAGGAATGTTTTTTGGCTGGATGTAGCTGAAAGGATTCTGTCTTTGAAAGACTCTGGGAATGCAGTAGGAGAACAGTAGCTTTCGGTGTTATGAGGCAAACCATAACATGTGAGCTAGTCCTGTAGCTGCTCTATGACCTGAGGCAATTGCCTCTGATCTTCTGCACAGGAACTATACATCTGATTGCTGGTATTTAATCAAGCCAAACAGCACATAGGAAATGCACAAGGACAGATGCCTCTTCCTGTAAAATAGGTCCAGAGAACAGGTGGGTGGTAAGGTGAGTAGGGAGAACAGGGGAGTCACACCATTTTTGTATACTTATAAAAAGGTACTGAAAAGCAGGCAGGCTATTCTCTGGTTGTTTCTTCTGATCAATAAGGAGTTTGCTTGCCAAACAAGACCTAAAAGAGTGATATTTTTGTTTTTATGTTTTTAGAAATAGGGCCTTTTTACATTTGTCACCCAATTGTGGAACATCTTACCTTAGTCATTTCCCCAGTACTAAGTCTTTATGAGTCTTTCACTGGCTGAAAACATATTTGTTTTCTATGTCTCCTCATTTAATGTTCTTAGCATCTTCTCTCAATCCCCTTCCATAAAGTATATGGTCGTCTTTGAGCCTTTAGACCTGCACAATGCTCATAACCTTGCCTCTGCTGAGGGTTAATGCTGCTGTTTAATTTTGCTGTTGTAGCTTTTTCATTCTTTGTATTGCTATATTCATTTTAATATATTGCTATATTCGTTTTAAGGTATTCTTGTTTTATACTTGGGCAGCCCAATCTGGGGGCGGGGGAATGAATTTCCTTCTGGAGCCAGTGCAGCCCTGTGCCAATGGAAATGCCCTTTCTGCCGGTGCAAGGGGCAAATGCATCAGCAGAGGGGCAACTTGGCTGGGTGCTGCACAGCTCCATGGCAGCCAACCTAGGAGCTTGCTTCATCAGCCAGTCCTGTGGGCACAAAATGGTGCACTGGCATGACTGGGAACATTCCGGGGGTGGGCTGGGGTCAACCTTAGTTGGCCCCTACAGCCTGATCAGCCCCCTTGCGCTGGCAGAGCTGCCAACAGAGATATGAGATATGCCACATTTTGGATGTCTTATCTTTATTCTGCCATATGGGGCATGTTAAGATGAGTGGGGAGGGGTTGAAATTTTGGGCTTCCTGCACCCGGGAAAACCCTTTGGAGCAGGTGGGGCTGTGCTGGAGCGGCACCATCCCTGCTGCCCACCAGCTGAGGATTGCACTGTTAATGTCTTCAGCCTATTTGTTGTATTGTTTGAAATGTATACCATCCCAAGAACGACTGGTAAAAATATTTATTTACATAGGGCAGCTAGGCAGGCTACCTATCAACACCATGAGAAACATCTTGGGAATGTGGTCATAAGTTTTCTGCAGGCAGCAGCTAATATTAGGACTTCTGGTCATGCCTACACTTGAAAAAGAGCATCCAATCCCTGAAGAAAAAGTTATGCCACTTTTCTGAAGCAGCAACTATGTAAAAAACAGCCAGGGCACATCTAGAGGCTAAATGGTTTGCTTGGCAGGAACTTTCCTAACCATAGATGAGAAAAGGGTGGGCATTTACACACACACACAAACATGCACATCTGTACTGTGGAACACAGGATGCTTAAACTAACAGGGAGAGAAATAAACTCAAATTTATATTGTGATTTGCAAAGTTGACATAATAATAGTGATGCCTATGAGCCTAACTAAATATATAAATATATTTGTGGCCCACAAATACACACACACACAAACACACACACAGCACTTGGTACCAATATATATCAATTTCAAAATCTGAATTAACACACAAAGTATATGTGTCTGGAATCAAAATTCAGATTTCACATTTATCTTGGCTTTAACATGCAAGCAGTAATAGAGATGACAGTATCTTGAGCAGGATGGATTTGTTTTTCACAGCCATATTCAGGAAGTCCAGGCTGACTGCAAGGAAAGCACTTGCCTTCTCATCTCTGTTGAGGGAACTAAGGTTACAAATATACAGTATGATCACTGCACCTTGCAAAGGTAGTCTAAGCCAAAGTAAATCAAGACAAACTGAAGAAGCTGCTTTACAAGTGTTAGGTGATAAAAAAAATTGCAGTCATGGAGGTTCAGACAGAGTATATCACCTTGATCTAGGCATGTCAGCAGTGACTATCATAACCAACTGCAAAAGGGGCATTTCTGCCATTATTCCTAAGAGTGATGTGAGGGAGTACATATAACAGGGGACAGATTATTTCTTCACCCTAAGCCCATGAAGGGCAATCTGTATACGCATGTGCATGATTCCACAAGAATATGTTCCTGGATCCATTGCTGTGTAGTGTGATAGATGCTAGCAGAATAGAATAGAATAGAATAGAATAGAATAGAATAGAATAGAATAGAATAGAATCTTTATTGGCCAAGTGTGATTGGACACACAAGGAATTTGTCTCCGGTGCATATGCTCTCAGTGTACATAAAAGAAAAATACATTTGTCAAGAATCATAAGGTACAACACTTAATGATTGTCATATAGGTCTAGTAAGCAATCAGGAAACAATCAATAGTAACGAAACCATAAAATGTAAAATCATAAAATAAAATGAAATAAAATGAAATAAAATGTAATGTCAGCACAGGCTATAGTCATACAGTCATAAGCGGGAGGAGATGGGTAATAAGAATGATGAAAAAAAGTAGTGCAGTAATTATATAATATTATATAATAAATAGCTTTAACATTATCGAGGCAATTATTTGTTTTAGCTTAGAGTGATGGCATTCGAGGAAAAAAACATGCTCTTATGTCTAGTTATGTCTTGGTGTGCAGTGCCTCTGCTTAGCAACGCTTAGAGGGTAAGAGTTGAAACAGTTTTATGACCAGGATGCTTGAGGGGTCAGTAAATATTTTCACAGCCCTTTTTTTGACCGATGCAGTATACAGGTCCTCAATGGAAGGCAGGTTAGCAGCAATTGTTTTTCTGCAGGTTCTGATTATTCTCTCTGAAGTCTGGTGTCGAGTCTTGTTGGGTTGCCGGGAACCAAACCACACAGTTATAGAGGGTGCAGATGACAGACTCAATGATTCCTCTGTAGAACTGTGTATCAGCAGCTCCTTGGGCAGTTTGGAGAGCTTCCTGAGTTGGCGCAGAAAGAACATTCTTTGTTGTGCTTTTTTTGATGACATTTTTGATGTTAGGTGACCATTTCTCTTAGGTCATGAAGGATATGATGGAGCCTAGAAATTCTAAAGGTCTCTACTGTTGATACTGTGTTGTCTAGTATTGTGAGAGGAGGTAGGATGGGAGGGTTTCCTCCTGAAATCTACCACCATTTCTACGAGTTTTAAGTGTGTTCAGTTCTAGATTGTTCCAGTGGCACCACGAGGCTAGTTGTTCAACACCTCCCGTCTGTATGCTTGGTTTCTCATCGTTGTCACGAATGAGACCAATCACTGTTGTATCCTCTTGCAGAAACTTCAGTATTTTAACAGATGGATAGTTTGAGATGCAGTCATTGGTATACAGAGAGAAGAGAAGTGGTGAAAGTAACACAGCCTTAGGGGTCCCTGCATGCTCATTTTGCTGGGCAAGTGTCTGATGTAATTTTTCCCTAGCCTCACCTGCTGTTTCCTATCTGTTAGGAAGCTTATGCGATCCACTTACAAATATATGCTCAGGTACTGCTAGCATTGATTTAGATTTGGTTAGAAGAATGTCCAGTATGATAGTATTGAATGCTGAACTAAAGTCAACAAAGAGGACCCTTGCATAGGTCTTTGGCGATTCAAGATGCTGTAGAATATAGTACAAAGCCATATTAACAGCATTATCTGTTACGATTCATTACTGCTCGGTATGCAAATTGCAAGGGGTCCAACAGTGGATCCGCTGTTGATGGTTTTCAAACTGATACATCACTAGCCTTTTCAAAAGTTTTCACTTAACTACAGATGTTAGAGCAACTGGTCTGGTGAGTCGTTCAGTTCCTTATGATGGAAGGCTTCTTTGGCACTGGGACGATAGGGGAGTGTTTGAAGCAGGAGGAACATAGCACATCTCGAGTGATTTGTTGAAGATTTGAGTGAAGATGAGATGGCCAATTGGACAGCGCAGACTGTTAAGGAAGAAGGTGTTATCTTGTCTGGGCCTGGTGGCTTTTTTTCCAGGCTTCCTGTCTGTGTAAATAGGATCTTGCACTTCCTTTTCTACAGAGATCACCAGGGTTGTAAACCCAATGAAATGGAGTGCAGTTGTAGGAAGTTTGGCTATTGTTGGTGCATCTGAAATAGAGGTTGTGTGAGAAAGGTGACTGTAGATTATTTTCAAACCTACAGTAGAACACATTCAGGTCGTCTGCCAATTGCTGATTTCCTTCAGCTTGGGAAGGTGGTTTGCTGTAACCGGTGATATTTTTAAGAGTTTTCCACATGTTTGCTGTTTCGTTTGGTGAAAACTGATTTTTTAGCTTTTCAGAGTAGTTTCTTTTTGCTGCTCTGATCTCCTTTGTTAATACATTTCTGGCCTGATTGTACAGCACTCTATCACCTTTTCTGTAGGCCTCTTCTTTGGAACGACGTAACTGCTTAAGTTTAGCTGTGAACCAAGGTTTGTTGTTACTATATATACGCAAGTTCCTGGTTGGTATACAAAGATCTTCACAAAAGCTGACATATGATGTTACAGTATTGACAGCCATCTGTCAGTTATTTGGGATTCCTAAGTCCTAAAACTCCACAAACAGTTCCTGTTGCAGTTTCCTGCATGTTTCTGTACGCAGCTTTGATCTTACCAGCATGTTCTTCCATAAGTATGCCCCCTTTGTCCAAGGCATGTTTGGCAACAGTCACATTTGTTTGAGTCTTTTCAGTAGCAACTCCATGCCTCTGAAGAGACTCTGGGAAGTGATTTGGGGCAATCTGAACATGGAAAAAGGGGAAATACACCCTAGGCAGGCAATAAGGTACTTTTTGACTGGTTTTAATATTTTTATTTTTAATGTTTGAAATATAAAATTGCTTTTACATTATTGTTACCCACCTTGGCTCTTGAGATGCTCAGGAGAAAGGCAGGCACATAAATATTTTAAATAAGTAAATAAATAAAGACCATATGCACAGCACTAAAGAGATGCTCTGCACAGCTTCTTATGACAGCAGCATTCACCTGTTTGGTTGGGAGAAAGGGTCTTTCTCCAACAGATGGCTGTCATTTGCAAATGGAAAAAAGTCAGTGTCATCTCTTTGTAGGGCATGCATGTAGATTTTTACACAGAGCACCATGAACATGGCCTGTTGCATCTATCTTTCAGGACTTCTTGGTGTAAGTTGGATGGACAGTTGATACACATGCCTAGGAAATGATTACATATAATGCACACAGACCAAGTGGTGAACTCTTTGTCATCATATTTTATATAGGGGAATGTTTTCAATCTGTTCCAGCAGCCATACTTTCTTCTGATGCAAGGAGCCTTTCCCAAATGCAAGGGGTTACTTCACCAGCAGAAGAGCCTCTCGTGTGTAGTGAAAGGCTAGTCGCACTGGAGGAAGGCACTGCTGTCAGCTGAATGGATCCATAAAACCCAACCCACTTGGTCAAAGTTCTTTGACTGTAAAATAGAAAATTATATTTTTGGCATTTTTGAGAAGGCAAAAGACATTGTAATAAAGATCAAGACTGGGATACTCAGGAACTTTGGCTTTGCTGCCTGTAGATCTATGTTCACAAATTGCATCACTAATTATTATTATTAAGAACATAAGAACTAGCCTGCTGGATCAGACCAGAGTCCATCTAGTCCAGCATTCTGCTACTCGCAGTAGCCCACCAGGTGCCTTTGGGAGCTCACATGCAGGATGTGAAAGCAATGGCCTTCTGCTGCTGCTGCTCCTGAGCACCTGGTCTGCTAAGGCATTTGCAATCTGAGATCAAGGAGGATCAAGATTGGTAGCCATAAATCGACTTCTCCTCCATAAATCTGTCCAAACCCTTTTTAAAGCTATCCAGGTTAGTGGCCATAACCACCTTCTGTGGCAGCATATTCCAAACACCAATCACACGTTGTGTGAAGAAGTGTTTCCTTTTATTAGTCCTAATTCTCCCCCCCCCCCAGCATTTTCAATGAATGCCCCCTGGTTCTAGTATTGTGAGAAAGAGAGAGAAATTTCTCTCTGTCAACATTTTCTACCCTGCGCATAATTTTATAGACTTCAATCATATCCCCCCTCAGATGTCTCCTCTCCAAACTAAAGAGAGAGTCCCAAACGCTGCAGTCTTCTCCTCATAGGGAAGGTGTGCTCCAATCGCTTCAATCATCCCTCGTTGCCCTTCTCTGCCTTTTTTTTTTCTATCTCTTCAATATCCTTTTTTGAGATGTGGCGACCAGAACTGAACACAGTACTCCAAGTGTGGTCGCACCACTGCTTTACATAAGAGGATGACAATCCTTGCAGTTTTATTATCAACTCCTTTCCTAATTATCCCCAGCATAGAGTTTGCCTTTTTCACAGCTGCCATGCATTGAGTTGACATTCCCATGGAACTATCAACTAAGACACCCAAATCCCTTTCCTGGTCTGTGACTGATAGCACTGACCCCTGTAGCGTGTATGTGAAGTTTGGATTTTTTGCCCCTATGTGCATCACTTTACATTTTGCTACATTGAACTGCATTTGCCATTTCCTAGCCCACTCACCTAATTTATCAAGGTCCGCTTGGAGCTCTTCGCAATCCTTTGTGGTTCTCACCACCCTACATAATTTGGTATCATCTGCAAACTTGGCCAACACGCTACCAACCCCTACGTCCAGGTCACTTATGAATAGGTTAAAGAGCACTGGTCCCAATACGGATCCTTGGGGGACACCACTCCCTACATCTCTCCATTGTGAGAACTTCCCATTTATACCCACCCTTTGTTTCCTGTTCCTCAACCAGTTTTTAATCCATAGGAGGACTTCCCCTCTTATTCCTTCATTGCTGAGTTAGATATTACTTTTACAGTGCTCTTAAAACTAAAAAGCTAAATGTGTTTTAAATGTGTTTTATAAAGTGTTTCACTTTCAAGTAGCTGAGATTCTCCTGTTGATGACTGATAAATCAAAGCCTTCTCTTCTGAGTTCTGTTTCTTTTAACTTCCACAGTTTCAAATATTTGGCTTGTTGCTTCTAAAAAATAATTCCAGTAAAACTAAATAAACATAGAAACATAGTTATATGGAGGTCCAAAAGGAAAAAGGAAACCCTCCAGGGACTCAGAGGGGCTTCTAACATGTCAAACTAAAAAAAGGTCCTAGAGATTTTTCTATGCCCATATAAAGCCAAAAAAAGGGATGCGTTTACAATAAAAACTTAATGTGCAGCTCAGCCAAAAAATTACAATAATACTTTCTTCCTAGGCCAGTATCACAGAAACTTGGCAGCCATTTGGGCTTCTGGCCTGGAGCAACACATAGATCTGTGCTTACAGGCTTTCCAGAGCTTGAGGCAGAGCTTGAGGCAGTCTTCTGGCCTGCTACAAATAGGAAGAATGTGAACTGGTATTTGGACAAGGCTCTTAGCAGGTTCCAACCTCCTTCTGTAATTTCTTCCAAGACCATAACCTGCTAGATATCTCCAGCACATTAAGAGTGACACTTCTTTGGTCAGCTACCAAAGACCAGGTGATCGGGAGCAGGTGATCGGGAGCAACAGCCAAAGACCAGGTGATCGGGAGCAACAGCCGCAGAAGGCCATTGCTTTCACATCCTGCATGTGAGCTCTCAAAGGCACCTGTGGGCCACTGCGAGTAGCAGAGAGCTGGACTAGATGGACTCTGGTCTGATCCAGCTGGCTTGTTCTTATGTTCTTACGTTCTTACCACCATCTGTAATATACTCATGGAACTTAGCTAGCTACTCACAACATATGCATACAAGATAAATGGCACCAGGCTTGAATCAGTGACTCCACAACTCTTACCAGCACACACACCTCAGAAGGATCTTGCTCCGTATCAGAGGCTGCTCGTGACCTCTGTGCAAGTGTAGTGTGGGTGCTCCATTTCTGCATGAAACAAACTGTGAGAGATGACAAAATGTTGCTTTTACACAAAGAAGGTATTATTAAGTATTTTCCTGAAATGTAAGACTATAGTAAGTATTTTCACAGATAAACATTTTAGTGCACAAATATAGGCATTATTTAGAAGTCACAAAGAATATAGCCTTCACAGAAAATACAAAGGTTGTTGAACACTGACTATAATTTAGCTTTATAAACGTTTTGATCTGAGATTGCAAATGCCTTAACAGACCAGGTGCTCGGGAGCAACAGCTGCAGAAGGCCATTGCTTTCACATCCTGCATGTGAGCTCCCAAAGGCACCTGGTGGGCCACTGTGAGTAGCAGAGAGCTGGACTAGATGGACTCTGGTCTGATCCAGCTGGCTTGTTCTTATGTTTTTATGTTCTTATGTTTGTGTAGAGTTCATATAAAGTTCACTTTAAAGATGTTAGAAGTCCAATTGACTCCAAGGTTATCATATCTCCTCTTTTGAAGTCCGTTAAGAAGGGAGCATAGTGACCTTGGCAGCAGATAGAAGTCTTAAAGTTTGTTGGCTAATTGGGATGAAGCACACCTGCTCTGAGATCATATCCCACCAGAATGGTACTAATTGGAACAGAAGGAGAGATGAATGGCTTGACTGTCATATCACCTCCTTTGAAGTCCGTTAGTAGAAAAAGGGAGTGTAATGATAACGTGTGCTGGTTTAGTATACTTGCTCTAATGAGCTGGCAGGAAAAGGGGTTCAAGAGTTTAGTAGGGGAAAGTTCATAATATGTTTTTACGTTTAAAATGCTTCTATATTGTAACTAAATAATGGAACTTAAAGAATATATGTATTTTGAGTATGCTTTATGAGAATCTTTGTATAATTCTTTAATATGGCCAAAGAAAATGTCTTTTTCTCAGTCCATAAGGCAGTTTGCTTCTTTAGAGAGGGCCCTAGATGCTAGCTGACCAGCAGAAACTCTATTTTGAAATCCGGTTAAGCCTTTTAGACCGATAGCTACCAGTTTGTCCAATATATTGACTTATATTGACTTAAATCTTATAAAGAAACATTTTAAGATGCTTCTGAAGCCCAGATTCAATAGTTATAGGAACGTAGGACAGGATCCACGTTCCAATTAGCAGGCCTAGGTCAGCAGAGGGGCACCTGCTGATAAGCAACCCTTGGATGAACCTACGATGTCCTCACAGAAAGAAAATATATCATAAAGATACTAACAGGGTTGACACTAATTGCAGGAATTGACCATATAAAGAAATATTAATTGGAGGAGATGCCACCTGGTATATGACATAATATGTCCAGATGAATTGTAATAGGCTAAGCCCTCTTATCTCCTGCCAATGGAGACAAGAAGGAGGGAATGGGTGGTCCTAAAAAGGAAATATAAGCTGCTGCACAGCCAAGGAACTGTGTGTCTCTCTCTGAGAGGGCACCGGAACTTGCAAGACCGAGAACCAATAAAAGCTTTGTTACCTGCTTCATCAACTTTGTCCAGATTGTTTCTTACACAAGCCCAACCTATTCCCATTCCCTCTCTGCTTTCATTGTCTGGTGCCAGTGACAGAGCCTTTTCTTCCTCTCAGCTGCTGTTCAGTTTAGAGGCTGAGAATGGAAACATGAAGCTGCTAGCCTAGTCATATCAAGTTGATGGGGAAAACTGCATTGCTATGGCCCATATCTTCTTATCATGATCAATGCAGCTGAATTTAGGTATCATTCTGCAAACTTTTTTAGAGCTATGAGGACAACTATGAGTGTAGATTTTTCAGGTTTGGGTTCAAAAAGCATGGAAAGTGGAAGAAATTTAACCAAAACAACAACTCTTCTGCCACCCAGTGCAATATACAGCATTACAACACTGAAATTCACCATTTCAACATCAGTTTCCAATTCTTTTCAGGGTGGTGACAGAGGCAAAGCCCAGAGCAAATCTATTCTAGAGTGTAGATGTAACAGGGGGTTATTAATAGCTTACTAAACACTGGGTTTGATAGGGTAAAGATTTGCTCTTCACATTCTCTCCTACTTTTTCAGTGGGGCTGTTAAGTAGGACCCATCCACACTCAAGATTTGCAAGGAATTCCTCGCATGTTCATATCATTCTGGGAAAATATGCAGTAGTTTGTTCTGATATTACTAAAATGATTCTCAGTAAAGGGCATCCTCCTTCCTTATCATTTTTGTATTGCTAAATACTCTTAAAATATTCTACATAAATACAAGGTTCCTACCTACAGGCTCAGATTCTAAATACATTTGTTTAAACATGTAGATGTGAAACCTCTTACAAGCAGAAATAGTTCCTATTATTTTACTATGAAATAAAGCAAGGTCCGCCCACCCACCCAGAATGACTGGGGAGGAGGAGAGGCTTTGGTGCAACGGTAGAGCATGTCCCCTCGGGCTCTCCAGCCAAAAAGCATCTTGAGTAGCAGGACTTGGAAAATCCATCCCATATCTTAGAGCAGGGGTCCCCAAACTACGGCCCGGGGGCCAAATGTGGCCCCCTGAAGGCATTTATCCGGCCCGCCAGGCATGGCAGTGATGGCTCCATTCATGTGCAGTGGGGGCTCGAGGGAGAGGAGGAACCGGCCCCAACGGCTGTTGATTGCAGTTACATTAGTTCACCCCCAAATTTCCATGAAGTTGCTGACCCAGAGTTGGAAACCTTACATGTGGCAACGCTTCGCTCCACCCTTTCCCCTCTTGGCTACTCCATGTGTTTGCTTCCTCAGGCTTTCTTGTTCCGCCTCACTCCCTCACTGGCATCAGCCAGGCTGGCCAGGATCGCTACGCTGGCTGCTAGGGAGGGAAAGAAACCCAGGAAGATACCTGATCCTGGGTTAGATGGAATGCTTCATTGGGAAAGTTCTGCTTTTTTTTTTACAGGGGAAGGTATTCCACAGCCTCCCCAACAATATTTGGAGCCCACCCTGTACTTGACATACTTTGGTCACTGTTCTAAAAATAGACCATGACAGAAAGGCTGAAAGGTGAAATCAAACATTTTACAATCATTTGTGCATAGGTTTTTTTAGTTTTTTTTAGTCCGGCCCCACCAACAGTCTGAGGGCCAGTGAACTGGCCCCCTGTTTAAAAAGTTTGGGGACCCCTATCTTAGAGAGCTGCTGTCAGACAGAATAGAAAACACCAGGAGGACTGATAGTCTGCCTCAGTATAAAGCAGATTCAAATGAGGCTCACTAAAATGTGAGTCGATAAAAACAATATTGGTGTTATTAGTGTAGCCCGTTTAAGGCTCTTATTTTCAATTACTATTTTTCATCATATTTGAGGATACCACCAGCGAAATGGGAAATGCTTCAAACAACAGAATAATGTTGATTTCTGAAACCATGATATTTCAACCTTTTCTGAGGGAACCTGAAGAAATTATTCTGTGACTTTGGCATGTTTTGCTTTTGGAACAGGCTCACCATCCATATGGATAGGTTTTCTAATGCAAATTGTTGTTGCTTTCCCTCTTATAAATACAATTTGGAACTTAGCACCTCTGGCTGAGATTCTTTTCAGTCACTCTGCATATGGTTCACCTGAGCTGGACCTGACAAATTCACTTCAAATTAAGTTTAGGTGGCAATCTGATATGCACAACAGCAACCTGCTCATTGCTGAAATCTGACATGGAAGTGAATCCTTCACATAAATGTATTTTCAATCCAACCGGTGCTGTTGACTTGAATTCTAGCTTTCAAAGTTCAATGCCTTTATTGGTGGCACTTTTCCAAAGACCATCTGTAGCAGGCCTGTGAAATGGGCATTCCCTTAGGCCCGACTAGATTTGATGGTGTCCTCATGTCCACCATGAGGCTGCCACTGCCATCTTAAAGAGTTTTAACATGCTGCAAATGCCTAAGGCATGGTGGGCTGAGGGACACCTATTTCCCTTCTTTGACTTTTCAAATGCTAAAACAGCTGCATGGGGTGAATGCATATGCTGCTCCTTTAGCACTTGAAAAGATACAGGGGAGAGGGAAACAAGACTCCTTCTACTTGCTACCCTCTATGCCCAATCAGAATTGCAGCATTGTTAAATCATTTGAAAATGGTACTGGCATCCCCATGTTTGATACAAGGATGCCACCATATCTAGTTTGGTCCAAAGTGAGTGCAGAACTGAACTGGGATGAGCTGAGTTCAAACAAGCACTCACCCGTGCTCACTGGCCACTCATTTCCATCAAATGCCCACTCAACTTGGCCACCATTTCCTTTTAGCATAACCTACAAGGGAGGGAATAAATATATCTAAAAATTTTTTTAGGAAGGATGGAGTATAAATGCAATCGATAGGTCCACAGTGCCCATTTCAGTCCGTGTAAAAGGTTTTGGGAACTCAATGCTTCCTACATTCATTTTCATGTAATGACCTTGCTAATTTGGTTTTTTAAACTTTGTAAAAAACAGGCATAAATTGAATTTGGACATTATTGCAAAAACCACATTAATAGCATCAGTCAAAACTGGCCTAAAGTTTTAATTTGTAGATTAATAAATTGAAACTTTGGTTGATATGTCATTTGGAGTGAATTTTAGTTGATAAAAGCAAATTGTAACCAACTGAACTGCAAATTCAGGGCTCTGTTCTTGAAACTGTTTTGATTCTATCATCTTAATGTAACAAGGAATGAAAAAGAAAATATTAAAGGAGGCCTTCCTTTTCTACAGCTTTTGTTTATTAAATTGTAAATTATTTGTATATCAAAAGGGCATCTGCAAGTTTTTTAATTGGTTGACATTGTTGTACTGTGATCCCAGTGGCAAGCCCCAGATGGTAATCAAGCAGTTCAGCAGTCCATTTTGAACTAATTTGAGTTCTTAAGAATTTTTCAAAGGCAGCCCTGTGTGGATTGCATTATAGTAATTTAAACTTGAGACTACTGCAGGATGTGTAATTGTGGTCCATGGATCAAACACCAATCTAAGCTAATTTTAAAAAAAGTACTCCTGGCCACTGTTCCCCCATGCCATCCAGAAAGAAGACTGGTTCTAGGAATACTCCAAGGTGTGAAGCTGAATCTCCAGTGGTAGCATAACCCTGTCCAATGTGAGACTTGTATCCTACAGACAAGTAGACTCCTAAACTAGGAGCTCTTCTACCTTGTATAGATTATAATGGTTGGCACTTGCCCTGCAATACTACAGCTCTTTTGAAGACTAACTATGACTGGACTATTTGTCACACAATCTAACAATTTTCCAGGAGTCCTTAAAATGACACATTCCTATATCCCAAATGGATAACAGAATGTTTGTGTCTGGGGACAAGGCTGACTTCCAGCACCCAGAAGCCCTTCTCACACCCCTCCCTTTCATGGATGCTCACCCATGAATGGCAGGACATCCTGCAACTGGCAACCTTCCCTGGATTTCCAGCAAACAAAGGGACCTTGTGGAAGCCAGGAGAAGCTGGTGGGAAGGCCTGAGAAGCAGCAGCTGCCAGCCTCTACAGAGCAGAGCAGGACCAATAAAGCTGAGGTAAATCTGTAAGCAGTAGACCTCAGCAGTTCCCCAGAGCAGGGCAAGGCTGACACAGCTTTGACCAGACTGCAACCAGCAGGCCTCAGCCTTTCCTCAGAGTACGGCAGAGCTCACACAGCCCAGACCAGGTTGCCATCAGGGGGAAGGGCCAAGAGCATTTGGGGTGGGGGTGGGGGTCAGTCCCAAGCTGGCAGGGCTTGAAAGACAGCCTGCTGGCCATTAATTCCCTGGAGCAGGGAGATGGGGTGGGGGTGGGGTTTTGAGAGGGATAAAAGGAGGACAGAGGGGGAAGCACGGGGTGGTTGATAGGAAAGATATGGAGGGGGAGGAGAGCACTGTAACTGCTTGAAGTGGAAATAAATGCCTTGGGGGCAAAGAACCCTGTATTAATCTTCTGTTATCGAGCTGACTTATTGTGAGGATCTGAGCCTACCTTGTGGGGACAGTGAAAAGGGGCAGTGCGGTGTGGTGCTCACATTTCAGAATGTGGACATTTTGAAATGTGGTCAAAAAGGGAACAATAACCATTTACCTTTAACTGTGTAGAGTAGTTCACAGTATATTGCTGGGTGAATCACAGGGTGAGGCGATTGTTCCAGATAGCCTCTGAGCATTTTGGCTACTGTCTGTCCATCAAAAGGATCCAATTCAACAGATGCAAGGTCTGGAATAAGCAGAGAAGGGGTGTTACTCCAAATCACTATTGAGTCCTTGCTGGGGATGAAAACAAGCTCTTCTCCTATCCCAGAAATAATGCTTATATTGAGGGAAGTTGGTTGTGGAAGGACTATAAACTCTTACAGTGAAGAATGGATTCAGCTAAACTGTATATGCAGTATGTCCCTTCTGGATTCATTTTGACAATGAGCATATGAAATCACTGTGCTGCTCTTTGGAAGCTCACACCCAGCATATTATAGTTTTGGAGAACTTTTAATGCCTTGTACTTTCTGGATAATAATGCTAAAATAAAGACCATTTCCAATGTATGGTTAATTCATAAAATGTGGCAAAAGTTCATTTCATAAAACACTAACAAAATAGGAGTCCTATTTTAAAAATGATGCCTAAGAATTAAGGAATTACTTACCAGAATTAAGTAATTCCTGAATTAAGGAAAGAGGAAAAGTCTTAAATACAAATTACAGAGGAAAGATCAGTTTTCAGAGGACTACCATGTGTGATGTAACATAATTCACCAAGGACTAAAAAAGGTTTGTTTCACTGACAAATACTCCTCCCCAAACCCTGCTCTCCAGGTTCCATGGCCAAAATATTGAGGTATTTCCTCCTGGCCCAAACACACACACACGCCCCCCCCCCCCCCCCAATATCCAGCTTTATTTGAAAGCTTTGTTTTGAACCCTATATTAACATTTTTGCAAAATTTACAGGAAAAAATCCTGCTAGGATTACCAGGTCCTCTGAGACTCAGGACTAGAGACTCAGGGGCGGATTCTGTATGGGCCAAAAACAGTGTTGTGAAAACGGTGTAAACCCTTTTACTCCGTTTTAAACCATTTTACACTGTTTTCATACTGTTTTCACACTGCTGTTTTTGGCTGTTTTTGGCCCATGCGGAATCCACCAAGGAGTGAAGCCTAAGGAAATACGACTGGATGGATGGTGCAGAGTACAGGTCCTGTTTTTAAAAACAGTTTAGATCTTAAGTCGAGCTGATCTGTTGTGCAGAATTATTACTCTCTTCTACATGTGTTTTCAGGCAGATTTGTTATGACTATATAATGTTAACTCTGACTAAGAATGGAAGAAGTGGGAGAGGGGGAGTAAAATGGAGAGAGAAGGCCTGTGCAAAAGAGCAATGATTCTGTCTCCTTACTCTGGCACTTCTCCTTCCCCTGGAGACACTGGGGGAAATGGCTAAAATCCTGAAACGTCAGGTCAAACCCCGAGACCCGACAGCCCCAGATCCAGCAGCAAATCACATTATTTTAATGGGAGACTTATGCTATCTTAAATATTTCCCACTGAAATCAATGGGGAAAGCACTGCACCTTAGCTACAAAGGAGAAATAGGGGCAAGAATATATATATTCTTGAGAACCAATATATATATATATATTGAGAACCAATATATATATATTGAGAACCATGTCAATCTTATCTCTACAACAAGGGAGGTTATAAAAAGACTTCATTTGAAAATGAAAGGTGAGGTTCTTAGAAATCAACAGAAGCAAACACACTTTGTGCCAGATACCTGACTATGCAAATATTCTAGCACAATCAGAGAAGACAAATAACCCCACCTGTTTCTGATTACAGAAATATAAAAAACCAAAAAATAATACAAGGTTCAATTTTCAGTGTACAGTCATTCACAGTCAGTTTCAGATGGATAATTATAATTAGATAGCTAATTACAATTAGCCATCATTCATATAATACTGAAGAACCATATTTTTGTGGGTTTTTATTTAGTAATAGTATTATTATTAGGGAAACTTTCAACATTTTCACTGATTTTGGAGGTCTGAACACCTTGGTTTAAAATATAGCCAATACATAACAATTACCCATTAGTGCAGGGTTGAAATTTTCAGATTGTTTTACAGAATGCTGTGCATTCAACAACAGCTTTCAGTTCCTGCAGTTGATATGTAACTCTTTTTGTTCAGTGTGTGTACATGCATTGATAAAATACTGCAAAACATAAAATAAAAAGCAATCTTGCTTGTTGTGATTCTATGCACAATTTATCAAGCCTTGTGTGTGCGCATATAGTACTGACACACAGAGGTACTTGTACTCATCAGTAACACACTGCAACAGTCCATAAGATCATGGCAAGGTTGCATTTTAGAAGTGATTAACGAACATGTGCCTGTTGATAATGCATGGGGGAGAAAGGTGCAAATGAACAAGAGGAACAAAATGTTGTAGAAAATTGTTCAAGCTTCAATTTCATATTTAATTACACATATTCTTTTAGTTAATACAGAATTCAGAACTAGAATGCAGTGTGGAGCAAAATTCCAGAACAAGAAAACAATGAAATAGGGTGAGGGGAATCTATCCATCCCTAATCATAATTCATGACAAGAATCAATTTCTTACCCAACATATACTACTGGAAACTGGAGGTTTCCAAGATAACACAATTTATGAAAAGCAATTGCTAGGGCCTAAATTTTAGAAGAATTACATCAACAAAACCTGGTTCTTTTTCCTGAGACAGAAACATATAATTTGCCTAAAAATAAGAACTGACAGAAATGACAAGCAACCACAAACCACAGGGACACCTAATTATATTCCCTGTGTCCTACATGTCACCCCTCAGAAAAGAAGTGTGACACAAAACTTGGTCTTGAGGCTACTACTTCTTTAGAACAACTTATGTGCCAAAGCACATATTGCATAGAAAAGGGGATTTCCATACTCAGCAATCTCTGTAGAGGCTTATGACCTTTCCACATAGTCACCAAAAACATGCCACATGCTAACTCTATCCATTGTACAATAAGTGTAAGGAATATGACCCAACTTAGTCTAATGGCTAAAATTTGCCCAGCCTGGTGTAGCTAGATTCCAGTTTTTAAGAATCTCTAAAATAGTAGTCAAAGCTTGCAGATATTTGTCACCTCTTGTTTAGATGGAGAAAAGTCCATCCTTCTCACTCTTTTTCTATTATTTGTTTAACCAGAGCATCAGGTGACTAAAAGGAATTCCTAAGTCAACCCTGCTTCTGGTTTCAAACTCTTACTCTTCCAAAGAGCATGAGCTATTTCTGGAAACTTCATGAAATGATGTCTGAGGAGACTGAAGTGTGGAACAAGGAAATTTTATTTAGAACTGTGGAAGCTGTACAACTGATCAAAAATGATAGCTACTCAAGGTTTCAGTTCTCGGGGCAGGATTCCACACAAGAACCATGTGTAGTTCACACAAGGATCTTCCCTGTTTTCTCCTTCTCCCCAGCAGTAATTGCAATCACTTTCTTCTTCCTCTTCCACTGGAAGAGCTCAACTCACTGGAGAGTAGGAGGGAGTGATTTTTGCCCCTTCTTCAGCCTTCTGTAGCCTTCTGCCCTGCATGGATGTGGCTTGATGCAGGTCCTGCAACCATGGACAAAAGCTTTCCTAGGACAGAAAAGGACTGCTAGATGCAGAGAAAACAGTGGAGATCTGTGACCATCAGACTTCTCTGTTGATAGATTATGGAATCCAACCTACTGATAACATTCTCTGGAACTCCTTTCGATTTCAGGAGGGAATATAGCAAAGCATAGGAGATGAAAAAGACATGCATGCCATTCTTATTTGGGTAGAAAATTGGCCACAACTTGTTTATTGAATACAGGTAAGGGAGTAAAACCACAGCTTGGGGATGGATCCTAGATCTTGGCACTGGGCGACTCACCTGTTGCCCGATGAATAGCATCCCCTTGCTGGGGAAACCCTTGGATGCTGGCTTCAGGCAATCTTCCTGCCACCTGATGAAACACCTTCCCCCAGTTCACTTGCAAACACCATGGGAGCAGAACCAGTTTATTTTTCCCGCCCAGCCATCTGATCTCCCTGCCCCACCCCAACCCGCTGATCTCCCCACCTGAGGCTCATTCAAGCTGCTACTCAAAAACAATAGCCAATTAGAATGTGGGACACCGGACATGTGTGGATACTCTTGCAATGTAAATACAAAAGACCTGGGCTCGTGCAGTAGAAATTGGAATATTTCCTTCCGGTCTTCCCTGGATTCCTTCACAAAATGGGCAGCCAAGCGAAGGGAGAAACTAGGATAAAACAGACCTGGACTGTAAGAAAACGGTTGTAACCAGGCATGGTTGTGCCGTACGGAAATGGCCTTTCACTGAAACAGCTCAGACTTTAAAATGCTGAACTCTGACTGAACTGTATCCAAAATGTTGAACAACCCCACGATTGTAAAGCAGTATATCTCTAATATTCACTACACATTATGTGGCAGCAAATGCAGGGTCTGCTACTTTGTGATACATGCAGTAGCAAGCCAAGGAAGTCCTGGTTCTCTGTATGCCTGTGGTTGAAAACAGACATTTGCTGCATAGCCAAATCACTTCATAGAACATACTAAGTTGCCTTATATCAAATCAGACCATTTGTCCATCTAACCCAATATTATTTTTTTCTGCCTGACACTGGCTATTCAAAGTGTGAAGGACTGAATAGATCATTTTTGATGGAGATGGCAAAGATTAAAAGCTTGGATCTTCTGCTTACAAAATGCTATTGCCGTCTGAGGGTGGAACCTTCTCGTGGATCCTCTCCCAATAATCACACAACACCTTGGCTGGGATAAATCAATTGGCCATAGCCATTTATTATACAAAAGACAGAAGCGTGAGGCGAAGCATGGGTCTTGATCTGATCGTCATGGCGAAGCTCCTGCGAGCGGATTCCTCGTATTGGAGCTCCGCTCCACTGAGGGGCTCTGCCGGGCGGACACTCCTGGCAAGAGGTGTTCCCCATTGGCCCTGTCCGGCAGGGCGGTTGCCTCTTGCCGCCATTGGCCACTCGAAGTGGGGAAAGAGATAGCTCCCTAGCTCCCTTTCCCTGGCCCTTTCGGATCAATACCCATGCACCAACTGCCGAGGCTATGACAAAAGAACATGCATTAACAACTTGTAAAATTGGGGAGAGGTGGGCGGGCAAATCGTGGGCCGGCCAAAGCACATGACTGGCACAAAGGAGGGTTTGTTCATTTAAAGACTCTGATCTGCCCCCCTCCAGTGACGTCTGCCCTGCCGATTATAGGCCAGGCCTTGGCCTCCGCCCTGGCCTGGCCTGGGCAATTGTAGCCAGTTCTGCTCCACTAACCCACCCCGAGCGGCAATCGCACCCCGTGGTGATTCACAGCTGTCTTTACTCTGCCCCTAGTTACATATTCACATTTTGCAAGTATACTTGGAAAATGTAATGTTTAGGGACTGTTTCATTTTATATAGTGTCCTAGCCAAAAAAAGATGTCACCTGTTACATAATACATGGTTCTAAAAACTAGATAGAACAGACGTCACAAACCAAACCATCTTTTATATCTGAAATTTTGCTTTCACAACTCTGTGCAGACATCAGAGCTCCTCAATTCAGAACAGTATCCTCCCTGTTTGTCTAAACAGCAGTTATCAAATTTAAATCTCTGATTTGGAATCCTTCACATCTCTTTTCTCTGGTCAAAAAATTGGAAAACAAGTCCTGTTATTTTTCTGTTAATCTCCTTTCTTGTGCACCCCTCTTGTGGGAGCAGGGGGCACCTTTAATTATGGGCTCTCTATTTTTCTTTGTCTGTGGACAAGAGTGGGAGGAGGAAGAAACATTGCCTTTCTTTGCTCTACACAGTAATTTTGACCAGGTCTCTTGATGCAGAAATAATGGGTGGCAATTATTTATCTTCTTCCCAGGGTAGTCATTTTGTGCATAATCTCCCATTTTCTCATCTGAATTTACACTTGTAATAATTATCTTAGATTGTCTGAAACAGCTATGGATCAGTGATCATCAGGTAACAAGTGATGCTACTACTAGAAGACAAATAATCTCTCAGCATCCCATCAGAGAATAATAGCACCATGAAGGACTTCTATTTACTCTCTCTCTTTCCAGTCCTTTTCAAAGGTATTAGTGGGTGCACGAAATAAAGGCCAAGGAGATCTATTAAGTGTAATGATGCAGAATAAAATATCAGATCTCTTTCAAAACATACAAAAATGGTCTCTAGTGGCTGGAGGTCCATAAAGAAAACAAAAAAATAGTAATAGCTTTGGCAGCTTTTACCACAAATGCCTCATTTCTAGAACACAAGATTATGTATTTAAAATATTTATGTACCCGTCTTTGCCCAGGCATCCCAGGAGCCAAGGGAGTAACAGCAATGTAAAAACAATTTAAGCAATTTAATAAAACTAAGATTAAAAACAAACAACCCTTAAAACACCTTATGCCCTCAACCAGAAATGTTGGACAATGTTATGTGCTAATAGATCCTGGGGAGGGAAGACAGAATGGCATAGACCGATTTCAGAAGTCAAGCAGGGTTGTTACCTAGAAGGAAGACTCTGCAGAGGAAGACAATGGCATTGGCAAGCCGCCTCTGCTTCTCACTTGCCCTGGAAGTCCCTTGGTGGGTTGCCATAAGTCGGCTGCAACTTGACAGCACTTTATACTCACATGCAATAGATCCTGTGTCATCACTCCCATTCTAAAATGGAAGTTTTCAATAAACAATTAGCCACCTTGTTCCTGAGATTCTTATGTGAATCACAGCTGATCAACAGGCATGCCTCTTGCCCTCAGCTTACTCTTCTTGGTATGCAGGCTTTTTAAAGCTTTCTTGATTAAAACACATGTGGGTCGCTGCCGGAGGACGTGCACCTCCATCACCTTACTCGCTAACTGTGAACTACTCCTCAATAACAACTCCCAACATCCCTGCACACAAATTGTCTTCTTCAGAAAGAAATGATGCAATTTCATACAAAGCCCCCCCCCCCCCCAAATTTACCTTTCAAAATCATGGGTTTTAAAAAATTATTTAAAGCTAGCCGTAAAGCCCATTGTGGTAAGCAATAAAGCTGTTGAGGGTGGGCGGAGCAGCAAAGCAGGATCTGTACTCTGAACATCAGTTGTATTGCTGGGAAAACGGAATCGTTCTATCACCTCATGCCTACAATAAATTTTTTATATATTTGATACCTAGATTAATTTCAGTCCCTTGGGGAGATGCTCACATACTTAGCAAATTTTGTGTACACTTTTTCTTGATTTGAAGAACTGAATTCTTTTTTAAGAATGTGGTAGATGGTGAGAGAAGAAGATATCGAACTGTGTCCCAACTACTTGCAAGAATGGTTATCCTGTTCCTTTTAAATGCTTTTGACCAGTATTCTGCTGGATGACTGAGATCAAAGCATAGCTACTGGCCTTCAGTTATGCAAAATGTTTGCTAGTCAGCAAGTCTCCAAAGCATATATAATCTTTCTCCTTAAATACTTAAGCTTTCTGGAGTCCCAGACACTTCTAATCCAGCATACCATACAAGATTGATTACAGAATTATTATTTAATCTGGATGATGTGTCTTTCTATGCAAATCCTTCTTAGAGTTCCAAAAACCTTAGTTCACGGCAAATGACTGGGCCATGAGATCCTCAAAGAGTGTTTCAGAGGGTATACAAAAGGAATTAAACCTCTACAAGTGTGATTATACTCAAATGTGACAAATGATGAAGCTAGGGGCTGATCATTCTTGACCTGAACATGTAGGAAAGTAAAGGAAAGGGCCGTGGCTCAGTGGTACAGCTTCTGCTTGGCATGCAGAAGATCTCAAATATAATCTCTGACATCTCCACTTAAAAATCAGGCAACATGTGGCAAGAAAGACCTCTGTTGGAGATCCTGGAGGGCTGCTGCCAGTCTGAATAGACCATGAGTCCTCAACATTGTGACCAAGTACACCATGATGTCATCTAATACCTTTCCTGGTGTCCATCAATTGTTTTTAGAAAGTAGTTGGGGCCAGGTGGGATTTTTGTCCAGCAGGGCTTCTGATTGGCCACTGAAAATCTGTTAAAATTACTATTAAATTTATGTATAATCTCACTCCCTGACATTTTGTAATTGACCCACCACCCTGTGTCAGAATTCCAAAGGTGCCCACAGACTCAAGAAGGGTGGGGACCTATGGAGGTGACAGTACTGACTTTGATTGGCCAAAGCTCTGTTTCAGTAAAAGGTAGCTTCGTGTGTTCATGAAAGAAAAGGTGTGGAGTAGGGTCATGTAGATCCACAGCATGCTTTGAAGTCTCAGATATTTATTATTTATTTACCTCAGTTATACCCATCTTTCATCCCAATGGAAGAAAGGTAAGGTATAACATTCTCCCCTTCTGTCCTCACAACAACCCTGTGAGTTAGTTATGTGGAGAATTTGTGACTGGCCCAGGGTCACCCAGTAAGCTTCCATGGCAGAGTGGGAATTCAAACATTGGTTACCCAGACACTTTATCACACAAAAGCAAAAATCCCCCCCAAAATGGGGGTGGGGAGCATAATATTTCAAATTTATCATTCACTTGTGGAGGAACACCCATTTTGCATTCTGGGACACACATCCAAACGTTGAGCAGGGAATGTAGGGGTCACGGAATCATTCACATATATCTTATAAATGGTCATGTGCTGACCAAGCTCATATGCTGAGAATCATAAGAACCGAGCGATATTCATTATTCTTCCAGCTGACCAGTTCTATCCTTCTGTTTCATGCTTCTTGGACAAAGGGAGAGTGAACTTTCTGCGGTTTGGATTTGCTCACATTTCAAGCCATGTGGACCAAAGTTGGCTCAGCCCAGATGGAGAGACAGACTGCAGAGATCGTCTTCTCCCACAAGGTCTTGATCCAGTCTTTGACTTTAAAGTTGTGTTTGGCAGCAATCACCAGAATGTTGCAAGCAGAATACAAAGGACAGTATTCATGCTGTGCCAGCAAGGGTGACCAATGAAGTCATAACGGTACAGAAAGTGTTTTGTTCTGCTGGTCTCTGTACTGGTATACCTCTGAGACTGGATGACCTGTCGGTGCCCCAGCCTCAATGTTGCTAGGGCCAGACATAAGAGAAACATTATGATGAGTCAAGCTTTCATTGGGATCTACACTGACATCTGAGCTCCGGAATCAAAATCAGGAAGCCTCGTGAGATTGCCCCTCTGTGCAAAGTACTTTTGTGGGTTTACTGGTTGCTCCCATTTCATTGAATGAGCTCTGGTCCCCTGACTACATGCTATCTAGCAGGAACTTTATGGCCCAGCTCTCTTTTTCCTTGCCATGGGTTACTAAGTAAGATATCATCTATTCTCACCCTACTATCTACCTACCACAATGTTTTCATTATGGAAGCCTTCCCCTCTTGAGACATCTGTGTCCTAGCAAACTGCAATGCTGATTGTGTTCTCAGGAGGACAATATTAACATCCAGCAGCAGGACTTGATTTTGAATTATTTTGAATTTAAAAATAATTATGCAGTAGAGGAGTAAGGAATGAAGGGAAGTAAGACTGTCAGTGTGACATTGGTCCTCTGATTATTAACACTTAAATGTCACATGTTCCTAATTTTTTAAAGGACCTGTACTTTCCGGCTGCAACTCCAAAACTCCAGTACCTTATTAAGAGCATAGAGACCAAGTGACACTCACAGAGAAAAACTTTTGGTCTACAAGGATCTTCAGAAGCAGGGCTGAGGGAATTCCCCAACAGCCTGAGAAACATAGAGGCTAATAAGTCAACCAAATGTTAATCAGCCTAGCTAAGCATGATATGGATGGATAAGCCCAGAGTGCTTGTGTGTGGTGGTGAGGCAACATGAAAATAAAGTACCATTCTATTTCAGATAGTTTCGGGGAAGAGTTCTTTTGGATCCACAACTTAGCTTGTCTGGGCTATTTCTGCCCCCTGCATAGCAACCTAATCTTCAGGCGGTTACAAAGATAGGGAAAATGGCATGATGGCTCTTCATTCAGCATGTCAGCAGAGCATTCACCACTGGGTCCTAGCTTTAATGAGGATTGACTAGATGGGGTAAAACAGCAGCAATCTGCTTCTGAACTTGAGAAAGCTTCTCTTAATTGGTTCAGGCCTCAGGCTATTAGCCCTGGGGACCCCCTCCCTCAACTAATTGGATCATTTGCATATTTCTTCATAACAAGGCTTTCGGGGAAGGATTTCAAAGGCAAAGACTTGGGAATTCAAAAATTATTTTCTTTTCATTCTAAAGAGAGGCCTCTGACACACAACTACATTTTTTCAAGTGGTGGAACACTGGGCAGCCAAAAGCAGCCAAATGCATGGGCAAGCAGGGCTGGCGAACACTTGTGGATTATTAGCCACCCAGAGTGGTAGACTCCACCATGAACCATTCAGGTGCCACCAAGGTGTACTTCAAGTATTAGAGTATGAAATTCAACCATTTTATTTATGATATTTAGTAGTAATACCACTCTGTTCTGCATTGAAATACTGTGTCCAGCTCTGGGCACCACAATTCAAGAAGGATATTGACAAACTAGAGCATGGCCAGAGGAACATGACCAAAATGGTAAAAGGTCTGGAATCTGTGAGAAGAGAAGATTAGGGGGTGACATGTTGAAATATTTGAAGGGATGTCATGTTGAAGAGGGAGCAAGTTTGTTTTCTGCTGTTCCAGAGCCCAGGACATGGAATAATGGATTCAAACTATGAGAAAAAAAATTCCACCTAAATATTAGGAAGACCTTCCAGGTTTCCCCGTGGATGATTCCTCTACTTGCATCGCAGCCACCTGACATTTCAGCGTTCGAAGCACATGAATAAACGTCATTTTGCCTGGTGATTCTGCAAACGTGTTGTTTTCCCCCTTTTTTGGGTTTTCAATTAGGTATCTTCAAAGCTATGTAGCTTCAAAGACATCTCATTGAATACAAGAAGGAGAGGAAAAACGGACACATCCGCAGAATTGCCAGGCAAAACCAAGTTTATTCATGTGCTTCAAATGCTGAAATAGCAGGTGGTTGTGACGCAAGCAGGGAAAACATCCATGGGAAACCTTCAGCAAAATGTGGATGGCACGGAGGATCACTGCATTTGCAAAAAATGGCAGGCATGAGTGGCAGAGAAAATGAAAGTGAGAGGTTTGAAATTGGGTGGGGGAAATAAGATGTTTCCTGAGCTCCTCACAGTAAGCAGGAAACATCTTGAAGCTGCCTTAGGGGAAAAGATTGCCAATTTAGCCTTTTCAAAATACAGCAGGTTGCGCTGAAATAAAATGACCTGAGGATGTTTTGGGGAAAAAGCTGTGTGGAGTGTCTTCTGATATTTTTTTAAAAATGTCCTCAAGATGTTTTATTTATGCTGTGCAGAAAAAGCCCTGATGGTAAGGGCTGTTCGACAATGGAATACACTGCCTTGGAGGGTGGCAGAGTTTCCTTTGTTGGAGGTTTTTAAACAGGGTGGATGGACATCTGTTGAGAGTGCTTTGATTGTGTGTTCCTGCATTGGGGGGGGGGGGGGGTTGGACTGGATGGCCCTTGGGGTCTTTTCTAACTCTATGATTCTATTGTCCACCTTTCTCATTGAGATGCACAAAGGATTACACATTATAAATCAGTGTAATCAACAAAACAAGACATCTGATCAGTAATAAGAGGGATATTACAGAAATCTGAAAACAAAGCATAAATATTAGATATTACATATTAACAATGCCAAAAAGCGGAACTGCATAGGTAAATAGCAGAGGAGTGACAACAAACTGATACATATGGCGAACAGATAACATATGCTATACATAGTAGTTTAGGCCACACATACATCTATTTCATTGCAAAATAATAGCCAAACATATGTTTCATACATTTCTACATGGAAAAGTCTCTTGCATGGGAAATTTATAACATTTACAGTGATCTCTGTTTCTGTTCTGTTCACTCACACTGGAGTGAGTGAACTCCATGCCTGCCAATTCAGTGCTCATGTTCTAAATTTGAAATGTTAGAACTGGAACCTGCAAAAAGAAAGTGCTGTGCAAAAATCCAGTACATAACAACAATCTTCCATGTGGATTGTTCCTCAAATGCTGTCCTTGTAACTCTCCAGCAGGGATTACTAATAGAAGTCTCAACCTCAGCTGAATATTCTACCAGCAGTCTTCCTATCTACAGTTCCATCACAAACCCGCACTATGCTCCTGGTCATTCCAGAAATCAAGAGAAATGCCAGAAGGCCATTGATAACAGATAAACCTACTGCCAGCAGCAAAGGCAGGTCAAAATGGAGCTCCCTTGAGGATTAGCACTGTTCACCCACACGTAAATTCCATTCAGCCCATGCCCATTTAACACTAACTTACATGCGTTTAAATAAGAAGTAATTCACATTTTTCATGTAATAATTTATATTGAAACATTTGATAATTTAGAGATGAAAGAATTACAGAAAAGTAGAACATTCAGTCATGTAACAAAAATCATACTAAAACTATAATCCTAAACAGAATTAAAGTCAATGGGCTTAGAAGAGTGCAATTTTGCTCAGGATTGCACTGCAAGTAACATATATTATGCCTACGTGGGACCATTCCACACAACACAAATAAAATGTTTTCATGTCACAAAATAAAACATTTTGGGGTAGAATTGTGCACAGCTCCCCCACCCCTAACTTTTGCAAAACATTTTATTTTCCTTGAAAATGTTCTATTTCATAAATACTAAAATCAGGAATTTTTCCTGAAGCCATTTTGAAAATGATTCCTGCTTGCTGTGCAGACAGCAGGAAACATTTCTTCCCCAGCCAACTGTTAGAGCTCTCACTTCCGTTTTGTGAGCAGCTTTGGTCCACCATTTTCTGCCACTTCAAGATTCTTTGTGCCATCTGCCATTTGCAGAAGACACCAACAGAGGTTTCCTCTGCTTGCAGCTCAACTGCCCACAATTTCCTTCTAAAAAGTATATGAATAAAGTTAGTTCTCACTGCCGATTTGGCGCAGGTGTGCTACAAACAGGCATCAGCCACCGTACATCTTTGCGGGTAGCAAGCAAAGACGTAGTCAGTCCAAAATCAAGGCAGGCAGCAAGCAAATGCATAGTCAGACAGTCTCTAGAGTCAAGCAAGTCCAGGCAGGCAGGCTAGGCACAAAGATACAAGGAATGGAGCAGGGAACCTGGTACATGGAACTTTCCAGTGAATCACATTAATTGCACCCAGGCAGAGCCAAGCCCAAGAAAGGATTTATATTGGAGAGCCTGGCTAATGAGGCTAAGATCCTGTAAGGACTCAGTCCTCCTCACATGCAGATGGCTCCATTTTGCAGAACCTGCTGCCATCTCTAGCAGCAATGCAAGCACTTCTCCTTTTAGAACTTAGCTGCTGCCTTTATCTTTGCCTTCTTCATGCAGCTGGCTTAATAGTGTGCACAGTGGACATATCAGATGGCTCTCCCAGCTGCACAGCATCAGGCTTTGTTGCTGGCTCTGCCTTGCCTGGCAGGACAGGTCTTGGAGCTGGCTCTGTTGCCTACAACTCCTGGTCCATGGTGTCTTCAGGCTCCACGTGAGATTCCTTGTCTCCCAGGGACTGACTCATGACAGCATGTGACTTTTTCCTCTTTTTGTTGTTGTTTTGAGGGAGGTGTACTTGAAGCTTTGAAGCATGTTGCCAATTCTCATACTGTGTCTTTGCAGCTTTGAAGACTTCTTCAAAATAAAACAGGAAAACTGACACGTGCGCCAAATCAGCAGTGAAAACTAACTTTATTCATGTACTTTTTAGATGGAAATTGTGAGTGGTTGAGCTGCAAGCAGAGGAAACCTCCATGGGAACCTTCTGCAAATGGTGGGTGGCACAGAAAATCCCAAAGCAGCAGAAAATGATGGACATGAGATGCTCACAAAACAGAAGTGAGAGCTCTAACAATGGGGAGGGGGGAGGCTTGATAAAGAACTGTTTTGGGGTGAAACACTTTATTGCAGGCAAAAAAACCCAAAATGATTCTTTTTTAAACATCTGCAAAACATTTTATTTGTGTTATGCAGAATGGGTCCTTGAAAGGCAAAGCAGTTACCAACATGCCTAAGCCTGATGCTCCCTTAGGCTACAGTCTTACTTCCATACATTCTATTTATTCTCTGCTGACCTTGTTCCAAGAAGAAAGCCCCAGATTTTCCAATAACTGACTGGTGAAAATGTTCTTGTGTTGAATTATCATGTGTAACATTCTTGCATGAACAAACAATTTACTTCAAAGTGGTCCAGAAGTATGCAAAGTGGTTCAGAAGTTCTGAAATTATTTGAAATCTTAATTTTAAATGATGCAGCTACAAGTAACATTGAAACACACACACAAAATGTTTATATTTAGAGACTACAAAAGCACCTGCCAGTGACTATAATTTCATTCTGAAGAGTCTTTTTAAAACACACTGAATTAGGATCCAAAAGGAACATGCACACTGGGTGTTTCCCCTTGCAACCCACAAGCTGAAATTAGTGGAGACAATATAATTTAAACCATACAATCCATAAAACACAAGAATAATCCACAAACCACATAATAAATACTTCTGGACTAAGTAAACGGAGTATAGCTGCTGATTTTTCAACTGTTGTTTCAACATTAGGTGCAAATGCAGGCCATATTTCAGATTACAACATAAGGGTTCACAGAATGCAATGCATTTCAATTTGTTCAGAATGTCTCCAATAGTTCAGAATGCTCTCCATCAGAAACAGAAGATTAGAAGCATTCTTCACTTTTTGAAAACTTATCCTGTCAATTCCAAAATATGATTGGAAAATATTAGGGTCCGGGGAGGGGGACCAAAATGTGATTATGGACAATGGTGCCAGTCTAAAAGAGACATGCAAACAACTGTTGGCATGAAGTTTCCAGAGTGCAGCTGGTTGAAATGGATGATGTTAAAACTCTGAGAGATCTCCCTTCAAACTGATCTGAATTCAAATGGTTCATGAATAAAGACCAGAGAACTTGAAGTAGTTAATGCCTAATGACAAATGCAATATACAGAACAAGTAAACTTCACCAGATACAATAAAGCAGGCTAGAATCCTCCAGACTGAGTGTTCATCCAGTTGCTGTCTAGCCATCCCTACAGTGAATATTTCACTATGAAAAAAATGTGCAGTTCCCATGACTACAGCAGAACTTCAGCACTATTCCCTTCTCAAGCTGAAGGGCAGACCTTGGAGGACTCCCTTCCTTCACCTTTCAATTACTGGCCTAGGCAGTCCATAGCCCTCCTGCAGATATCCGGTTGAGATTATAGCCATCTATAGTAAGTTAATGATGCTTTGGCTCTGAGTCACTTCTCTCCTACAGCTCTCCAGATGTCACAAGGAGACAGTCCATTATAGTAAGTTCCATTAAGGAGGCACTATTCCTTCCCAAAATGACAAAAGGAGAAAACTTGTTGTTGTTGTTTTGAAAAAAGAATGTTTTGGGCAACAATACAAATTTACAAAAATCAAATCAAATGTCATCTGGTTTGATGATGCATCTGTTCAAACATACAACCTAGTCATTCTATCTGCTTTTCCAACAGCCATCTCTTGACTGCCTGGGAATGAACATTTAGCCTTCAGTCAGATGGCAAAATGCCATGGTTTTTATTGTTGGTGGGTAAAAGTGTAGAGTTAAAAGTCTCCCAAGTTCCCATCTCAACATTGCTCTTAGGTCACACAGAACTACTAACAAAAAGCAGCTGATATATCCTGAAGGAGAAAAGCATTTTGGCCTGGCACTTTTTCTCTGAACTATATTGCCCCAGCTTCCTGAAACCCCCTTGATCCTGAGTTAATAACAAATCTGAACAGGCTGGTTAACATAATAAAAATGCCACTTTGAGCCAAGAGAAAAGGCAGCATACAAATATTTTAATAAATAAAGAATAATTAAATAAAATTCACCTATAGAATAATTGTTGTTCTGACCCCCACCAGTAAGTGATCACTCCTTCGGACTGAAAACAATTGATCTCTGATTTTTTTGAAAGAGGACTTATAAAACAGATCCCAGATTCATGTTAGATTCCAAGCATGTTGGATTGGGGGCTGGGGAATGCATATGAGAGAATAGAGCATACATTCAGCTGAACATATTGCATGAAGAATCTGTGAAAGCAATGAGTATCATTCAGGCAAATGTTGGCTGAGTTTGGCTGGTGCATGAGGAAACCATTCCATGGCCACTTCGGGATGTAATGAAGATACCTTCACCCCACATTCACAGTCCACTATGTCATATGAACTGGCCCAGTTTCCTCAGAGATGGTGTGTAAAATTTGGCTTGAGATGCTTTTTGGCCACAATACAAAACACAGGAGACCACTTCAGTTTGTGCTCTTTGCTGCATGGACCTACTCTGGCAACATTCATAATGCAAACATGATTTCAGCCCCTGTGACAATGTCTTAGGGCTTGTCCTGACTAGTTTGACACCATAGCACTAAAATAGGGAAGGAAAGGCCCTGAGAGAAAGTGATGCCAAGTAGCATCAGGATTTTCCTGACAAGTCTGTTTTGAACCACCACCTGTGTTGATCCTGCTAACCCATGACCTGTTCTTTGGGCTAGCAGAGATTATCACAGTCCTCCATGATTTGCCAGAGTTGCTGACATTCAAAAGATTATCTTCCCCCTAGAAGTACCCCAACTGAATGCACAGTCACACAAGCAAGGCAGCTCTTTGCATGGGGAGAAGTGACTCAAACAAGAAGCCAGAAAAAAAAACACCACACACCCACACACACATACAAAAAGATGAAAAGGGCAGCAGCTCAAAATAGCCAAGCATAGTGGGCAAAGATAAGCCCTAAGCACAGACGGAGGTTGATTTGATTACGTGCTCCTTGTTATGGATTCCAGGGAGCTGTCTTGGTCGTCTTGTTTGAGATTTAAGGGCAGCTTTTGTTTAAAGCTGACTCCAGCTCTTTGGACATGACTTATGATGAAAAAAAAATCAAATCAAAGTGTCCCCGCTTTTCATCTGGATACATTTCAGGACCTTCAAAGGGAAAGATCAGACCATCCTCCACAGATCAGGGCAAGAAGGGGCAGCCTTACACATGCATGGCTTCCCAGAAAAGATCTAAGGAGGTTGGAATCATTCACCCTGCACCACAGTTATGTTTGCAAAACTCAGCCTCAATTGCAAGCTATTTTGAATTGTTTTCTAGTAAATACATGAACAGATGCCAATGACCTTTCCTTGCCTTGATAAAGAAGCCAATTGATGCTGGAGCTTAGGGGCGAAGAGGCTAACTATGCAATCTAAAGGGGGGGGGAGCCACACTGGAAGTGGCTGAAGGGTCGCGCCACTGCTTGTGTCACCACAGCTGTGCAAAGTGACATGGATGCTGATACCAAGGGACTTACCCCAGCAGTGGGATGCTGTGGTCCAGAAACCAAGAAGTGTTCCTCAATGAAGTAATTCTTGTGCCACAGAAGGCTTTTAGTCTGGGAATGGCCCCTACACTGGCAGCCGACTTAAGCCACAAAAAACCGTGGTGTAAGTTGGTCTTCCCAACAGGTTTTTTCAAGCAGCCAGGTTTTTTATCTTTCCCCTTCTCATGCTGCCTGAAACCCCATTGAAAGTGGCACAGGTGCCATCCCTGGGTGCCACTCTACCACCTCCTCTTTGGATTGGGCTGCCCCTCCTGCCTACCCAGCATATACTTGGAATACATCTACAGGGCTTTCCCTCAGAGGATCAAGAGCACTGAGTCAGTGCTCATGTACAGAATGATATGGTTCACCAGTGTGCCCCATCAATCCTTCAGTGCACATGTGTAATCCATACAAGTCTTCCAACAATATAAAAACAACGCTTAATAGTTATACAGACTATTCCAAGGGCTTTTCATTATGTTAGTAACTTAACAACAGTCCTGTGAAGTTTGTCAGCTGCATTATTGTTTTCATTTCAGACAGGGAAAGCAAAGCCTGAGAATAGCTTCCCTAAACCCACCTCCTAAGGTCTGAACCAGAACCTCCCCAGCATACAGTTTTAGCAGCTTTACCATACTGGCTTTCAATGCAGCTGCATTTTTTTAAATAATTTTTAATTGATATTTTGGATTGTTACAGATTTATGTTATACATCTTTATGTTTCATCCTCCATATCCTTTCCCCCCCTTTCCCCCCTCCTCCCTTCTTCTTTTCTTCTTTAAATATGCAGCAGCAGGTCCATTCTTTCTAATCTTCTTTTCCAGTTTTCTTCTGTGATTCCAATTTCGTTTAACCAGTCTTTGAATTCAGTCCAGATCCACTTCATATCTTTTTGTTTTTCTTGCCATATTTGGTTTCTTGACATTATGTCAAAAATTTCTAATTGTATTTGTTCCCATATATATTCCAACTCCAACTTGTTGCCATTTTTCCATTACAATGCAGCTGCATTAAACCAGCTCTGTATGGTTGACAAGTATGACTACAGATCCAAGGTGCTCTGTGCACAGTTGGGCTTCTGCTTTCAATCTAGGGTGCTATGGGAGAAAAAAAAACCTGCCCTTTCCAGAGGCACTGCTGTACTCTTGGTTGTACACCTGCCATTTGGCCTAGGCTTATGTACTGAGTGAGATTTCAGAGGGTTGTCTAGAGAAAATGCAATTTCCTGTTCTTTTAATAGAGGCTTAGTGGGATTGTATATCCTAGGTTAAGTTACTTATCTCCATGCCATGACAAGTGTCAGCTGCTCATTTCCACACATTAAGCCTGTGTTAAAGGGGTGGGACGTTTTCTTCCAGTCCTGTTGGCAATGATATTCAGAGAACAGATTGGTCAGTAAGATAGTAGTAATAATGGTCATGCTAATCAACTGCATTTTGAGAAAAGTGGGTCTCTTGGTTTTCAGATTTCTCCTAGACAGGGACCAAATTACACATGACATTGAGAATTCATAATCAGATTTCCTATCAAGCATTTTAGTTGCAAAAACCATCCGGGGGTGGGGGTGGGGGGGTGGGGGGGGCAGTATGGACCACGGCCACAATGCTGGTGGGTAAAAGGGATTTAATTCTTCCACCTTGTGCTGCTTCCCTGACCAAGATTGCTCCTCTGGGCCCTAGAAAGAAAGAAAAGATCGGCAGAATATGGCCACCTGACTTTTCCCACATAAGTGGAATGTGGATCCTTTTGGGAATCAGGGAAACAGATCAAGAGAAAAGAATAAATTCAGACTGTTCACCTTCTCCTCCTCCCCAACTGCCCTTTGTAGCTAGAGATACCAATTACATGTCCCCAACAGTGTGATCCATATACAACCACAGTACCCCAAAAGACTTTCTTCGGCAAGTAGATTTACACAGAAATAGGGATTATGAAGAAGTTTGCTACATGATTTCTGGCAGGAGGCCATTCCCGGCCAGCTCAGCCCTTTTAAAGGGTTGTCCGGCCCCTTCCACGCCACGTGACCGGTCTCGTCCTGGCCGGGGAGGAAGCATTCAACTCCTTCCTCCCCCGCCGCAACAGTGTCTCAGGGCTGATGCCTGGGACATGTTTTCTTTTAACTGCTGTGAGACAGACAGAAATTCCCCAGGACTGCATGTCCATCCCAGAAAAAAAAGTGCACTGATTGGATGCAAGAGCTTTGCCACAAGTAATTCTGAATCCAGTTCTGTGGGGGCTCAGAATACCATGCATTTGCTTGGGACTGATCTATTTAAGGGTTCTCTTATGGACTAGTTAAACAACTTAAACAACAGGAAGAAGTGAAAGGACAGCTCTCTCAAAAGAAGGAAATAAGTAGCAGTTTCATTAGAACTGGTGCAATTTTTTAAAAAGTCAAGTATTTCTCTAATCTGTCAGCCTTGGGTTCACTGACTGGCCTTCTGCAAGTCATAATCTCTCACCAAGGCTACCAACAGGACTGGAGAAAAATGTTGTGTCCCTTTAATAGAAACCTAATATGTAGAAGTAAACAACTGTAGCTTGACATAGCATGGAGGTAAATAACATTACCTGCTGGTAACATTCCATTAAGCCTCTGTTAAAGAGACAGGACGTCACTCAGGTATCTCCCATCTATCATTTGCCTTCACTCAAATGACAACATCAGAAGTTTGTCAAAAAAAGGTTGTTATATGGATGAATGAAGAATTGTTAAGCAATCTGTTAATTAGTACTACTCTATAAAGACTTAAGTTTGACTGTCAAACAACTGGCCACTTTTCCGAGAGAGTTAGATTGCAGAGCAAAATACAGTGATTGCTTTGACATAGTGATAAAATGGGAGCCAGTGAGGGAATAATAGTAATTAAAAAGTAGAAAAGTTCAAAGCAACATAATAATTGAGGCACAAAGAAGTGGGAATTAAGAATGATTACCAGAGAACAAGGTAGAATTTTAACTTGGATGCTGTTAGTAAAAGCCAGAAAGTTCCCCAATTTTGGAACTCCCACCAGCATCAGTTGTGATCTATTCTTGGTCCTTCTAAGAGCCCCGTGTCAGTGCTCAGAACTTGCATTGAGTAAAGTCTGACAACTGGAGCAGGAAAGCAAGCAACTCTGGTGCTATTTCCTTTGCCTTACGGGATGAATGGGGGCTGTGAGCCATGGAATTTTGCTGACTCAAGCCAGACAGGAAATGGTATTAAACCTTCACCATCAATTTGAAATGAAACAGGGGCTGAAGCAGAGAAGTTGTTGTGTGACTCACGCAAAATAGGGGTGGCCATGCAAGCCTGACGCTACTTTCAGTAACCTGGGAGGATGTTTAGTTAGAGGAGGTGGCAGCAGAGCAGAAGCAGCTGCAGGAAGAACCTTTCTGAAGACAGCAGTGTGATGTGACGCCCACATTTGGCTCTGTGACTTTCTAGTTATGCTTACAGTTATTGGACACAATTGCAATTTCCTTTCCAAAGTCCAATGACAAATTTGCATGCTATCTCCTTAAAATGGCTCTTTTTGGATGCCTCTATCTCTTGCCTCTATACCTTATTGCTGAAATCAATAGCAGAACAGTTTTGTCCTGAAGTTACACTTGCTGGACAAGAAAGAATTGCTCCTAAACCACCTTTTCTGGAATAGCATACTATTCTGTCGGGGGGGGGGGGGGCGGGGTTGCATGCATGGCATGATACCCTTGTTCCAGTGAAAGACAACTGCTACCCTGTTTCCCTAATATAAGACATCCCCGAAAAATAAGACATAGTAGAGGTTTTGCTGAAGTGCGAAATATAAGGCATCCCCTGAAAATAAGACATAGCACATCTTTGGGAGCAAAAATTGATATAAGACACTGTCTTATATTCGGGGAAACACGGTAGCATAACCATTATGCCTGAATGAGTGTATCAGTGCAAGAAGGGAAAGTGTGAGGGTTTAGTGGAGGAGTAGAAATTAGTTGGAATTGTATACATTTCCAGGAGATCATTGTTCATGTGACTTAGGCATAACTTCATACCTGCATAAGACATAGTATAAGGAAAGGGATCACATTGAATCAGTGCAGAACCCTGGGGAACTTCCCACCCATAGTCTCTGTGGAAGTTAGATTCTAACTAATTCTGCAGTTAACTGCAACACACTACAAGCCAGGGAATAGAGATGTATATCCAGATGTGTGGTATAGACTGCCCCCCCCCCATTGCTATAGAATGAGAAGCACAAAAATGATGATTTATTGCTGTTTGTGCTAGAAGTACCTCATCAGAATGGCAATGGGTGCACCACCAGAGTTCAACACCAACATGATCAACGGTAGGTGGTATGTTTGCTACATTGACTGATGTTTTTGCACCTGGTCTTGTTATACTATTGACTATGCTGCTGCTTGAGTTTAGAATTGTGTCCACATGCACTGCAGCTACACAACTGAAAGTCTGTACATGGCTGCAAAGCTAAAGCTGCTTTGTTACAGCAGGATTCATTTGGGTTTTTTTTTGTTCTACCTTCCACCACCTTGCTAATGATTTGTCCACCTCCTTTTCTCCTCAACAAGATGCCTCCAGACCACAAAAGGACATCCTGTTCTTTCCCAGCCAGATTTTCCTTCTCCCCTGCATCTCTGGAATAAAATTTGGTGATGGTGGTTTACCCTCTTTACTGTTTTTGTAACTTGTTCCTCTTATTCTGGCTCATTCCTCTGGTGCAAAAGGCATTTTGGGTACACAAGAGACTCTTCTACCAGATAAGTAGGTTCTTGTGTTGGTAGACTGCCCCTTGAGCAAGAGAAACATATCGCGGTTTGGATTCCTGAGATCCTATCTATGATGTTGCCCATAAAAGTAATACCTGTCTCTCATTGCTAGCAAATTATTATTATGACAATTATTAGTTATGTTGTTTCATGATACCCTTAAATATGCAGAATACATTATGGTGTCATTTATCTCCTGCCATGTTCCCAAGAGAAATATCCTTCCAGTCAGAGGTAACTACAAAACACATATTGTATGGGAAAAGAAGGGATTACATTGACTGGGGCTTAGGGTTTCAAATTACAATACTTTCAAATAGCAGCCCTCTAATACTGCTTCTTTTATATTCCCAGTTCAGGAAGGTTGGACAGATAGTTGGGTGGGCAAATTTGAGGCATTGACTCACCAACACTTACTGGATTTGAGTCCCAAGCAGATTAGCTTTTGATTTGTATAATAACTTTTTCTTTTGAAAAGGAAATCTGGGGCAACGAAAAAGCCCAGAGGCAACAACATTATCATAATATTTATTATTAAGAGCCTGTAGCAACTGGGCTGAGTTCAAAATTATTAAAAATGAGGTTCATGCCAGAAAGCTTAAAGTCTAATAAATAACACAACCAAATATAAAAAGGAGGAAGAAAAGGAAAAGAGAGAGAGGGAGAGAGAGAGAGAGACTCTGGGAAAGAGGGTTGGTCAATTGTCTAAAGGTGCTGTGGCATAATACAACCACTGTACAAGCACCAAGGAGGTCATCTGAAGCACATCTGTGCAGTACAGAGCACTTTTCTTGCTGTGAAAAACAAGATTCTTGGACTTTTTGCCTTATCAAAAAAGAGAGAGAGAGAGCTAAGGGAGATGTGACAGAAGTTTTTTTAAAAAAATATTCACCAACTGGAGAAAGTGGATAGAAACAGATTTTTCTCTCTATCCCATAATTCTATAATTCAGGGACACCCTGTGGTATTGATGGGCAATAGGTACAGGACAGACAAAAGGAAATGCTACTTTACTCAATAAATTAATTGAATTGTAGAATTTGCTGCCAGTATACATAGTGATGGCCATGAACATAAATGGCTTTAGGGTTGCCAGATCTCCTACTACAGTGCTCCTGACTACCTTTGCTGCTTAGTAGAGGGGGAAAATGGAAGGAAAATTGCTGTTGCTGTGATAGTGTGACACTGATTTTGGTGCAAACCTGGAAGTAATATCATCACATTGGGTGAGATGCTCTAGGATTCCACTGCAACTCTATGATAAAACTACAGTGCTTCAAGTGACTGTCTAGAGCAAGAGTGTCAAATATGCAGCCTGGGGGCTGGCCACTGGAAAGGGCTTATTAGGCCTGCAAGCCTGCTGAGGCAATTAACACCTCCAGCCACCCACCCTGAGCTGACAAGCTGACTGTGGGCTCTCCAGTTGAGGCAGCCACCCCCATTGCTGACCACCTCCTCCAGTGCAATTCTGGGTTGGGGAGCCTGATGTGAGACACCAGGTATGGCTGCTAGTGCTACCCCTGTTCCCATCCCCCCAGTGCCAACAATCTTCGCAGTGCTATTCTGGGCTGGAGAGTCTGCTGCAGGCCCACCAGTGCAGGCAGCTACCTCCATCATCCCAATATGATCTAGTGAGCCACCCCTCCCCAGTGCCAATCTTGGCTGGTGAACCTGAAAGGACTTTCTAGCTGAGGCAGCTGCCCCAGCGCTGACCCCCCCCAGTGCAAATCTGGGTTGGCAAGCCAGCTGTGGGGTCACCAGCTGAGGCAGACCCCCACCCCAGTGCTGACCACCTCCCCTAGTACCATTCTGGGGCTGGCGAATTCATTGCAGACTCACCAGCTGAGGCAGCCTGCCCTGCCAGTGCTGACCACCATCCCCCAGTACCAGTCTGGACTGGCAAGCCTCCTGTGGGTTTGTGAACTAGAGCAGCCATCCCTCTCCCAGTAACAACAATCTCCCCGAGTGCTGATTTGGGCTGGTGAGCCTGCTGTGTTTCAATCCCACCCCAATTATTTTTTTCTTATTCTCAGCTCTATTAAAAAACACACCGCTTTTCAGCATATAGATCTCAGAAGACTTGTGAATTTATCCACCATTTCCTGAACCATCTTTGTTCTAGAATGCTCCGCTTGGGTCCTAGTGCGTTGGGGGCAGAACCAGGTAGGCACCAAGACCCAAGAGGAACATTCTAGAACAAAGATGGTCCAGGGAATGTGGATGAATTCACAAATCTCCTTAAATCTTTATGGTGAAAAAGGTACTTGCAGTGAAAAGATTACTAGAGTTTGGGCTGAGGGGTTAGCAAGGGCTGATAAACAGCAGTGAAGTGCTATAGGGGGGTAAATAAGTGGGAGGGAAAAATTGTGCTTCCTTCCTACTCCCCACTTCTTCAAATCCTAACCCCACACCACCAAATTGGAAAAGAGAAGCCAGAAATAAAATAAATATATTATATCTTCAAAAGTGTTGTACTTTGAGGTAGATACTGTGAGAAGAATTCCTGGAGAAAAATGTCATTTCCCTTTAATAGAGTTTTAATGCATGGAAATGAGCAGCTGAAACTTTTTATGGCTCTGAAGTAAATATCACCCACCATCTGACAAGCAATAGCTCATTAAACCTCTGTTACAAAGACAGGACTTTTTTCCTCCAGGAAGTTTGGAAGCCCTAAGTTCAATTTCAGCATCTTCGCAGAATGCCACGGGACTAAGCTTCCCAATGGTCAAAGGGGTAAAACCACTAGCCTGCCTGGAAGTGAGCAGCTGTCCTAATGGAACATAAAATCAAGGTGATCCAGTAAACACTTGGAATTGGGACATAAGGGTAAAAAGTTTTAGTTTTGCAAGTATGTACCAGGGATAAGATATAATGTGAGACAGGGTGAGTATTCTTTCATCCATATACTCAGGTCCTTCATATATCCAGATCCTCACGAAGACTGTGAGTATATATATGAGTATATATACACGCTACTGCCTGCTGTGTTTCCTGTCTGATCATGTGATCTGTCTTTACATTAATTTTCAGTGAATGTTATTTATCTTGGTGTTCTGCTAGATCTCTCCATATTCTGTATATTCTGTTTACTTGTATGAAATGGATTTGATTTATTCACCTTGTAGGCTGCTTTTCACCAACAGAGCTTGCAGAGTCAAATTGGAAGATCTAGGTATCCAGCAGGCGTAACCATTCAGGTTTATCTATATGTACATCATGGGTGCAGTGACGAAGGGAGGGGGAACTTCGCCAGGGGCATGAGCTGCCTATGCCCCCCCTCCCGCCCCCGTTCTGTCCTGGCCCCAAAATGCTCCCGACACGCCCCCACACCCAACACATGACAGCAATGATGGCACCCAGGACAAGCCATCCTGAATGTCACCATTGCCGCTACGCGTCTGCATTGGCGTAAAGAAGCTATAAAGATTTGATCTAATGGCTGATGTTCTGAGGTTCTGCATGGAGGGTCTAAACTGCCAGTGTGCTGGAGTGGTTAAGACTGTAGACTCTTATCTGGAGAATCGGGTTGGACTCCCCACTCCTCCACATGAGCAGCAGTGAACTAAATTTGTTTCCCGAGTCCTACAAACAAAGCCAGCTGGGTGACCTTGAGCTAGTCATGGTTCTTCAGAACTCTCTCAGCCCCGCATACCTCATAAGGTGTCTGTTGTGGAAAAAGGAAGGGAAGAAGTTTGTACGCTGCTTTGAGACACCTTATGGCAGTGGTTTGGGGGGGGGAATAGCACCCAGGACAAAATCATGTCTGCCCCCACATCTCCCCCAATGCCCTCATCCCACCCCCCACTTACCCACTGCCCCAACATACCTTAGTTCAGCTGGCTGCAAAGAAAAAGCAGCCTGGCTGGACCATTGACTGAACTAAGGCAAGTGGACGGTAGTGGGTGGGTGGTGCCCCGCTCCCTTGCAGGGCCCCCATCCCACCCACCCCCACTTACCTTAGTTCAGCCAGCTGCAAAGAGCAGCCAGCTGAAAAAGCAGCCTGGCTGGGCCACTGGTTAAACTAAGGTAGGCCTGACTGAGCCCCGCCACCCCACCCCCACCCCCACTTTCCTGGCTCCACCAGGCTGCTCCAGGCCATGGGATTTGGCTGGTGGGGTGGGGCTGGGCAGGGGTGCTCAGCAGCAGCTTCTGCCAGGCCTGGTGAGGCAGGGTGAGGGGGAAGGGATTTGGGGGGAGATTTTACACTCCCCACATAACCCCAATGGCACATACCCAGGGTGTGGCACCAACCGCCCGCCCCATGGTAGCTACGTGACTGCCTTACGGCTGAGAAAAGCAGGGCATAAATGGAAACTTCTTCATCATCATCATGGTAGTATAACTTGGGCATCTTAATCATAGACAGAATTTTTAGAAATATCTGTGAAGATGAAACTGACTAGCAGAGCAACTCAAAAGCAATCAGATGCAAACATGCAAAACAGAAAATCAGCTTCAAAAATTGTGTCACTTACTCAAAGACTGAGGTTAGATAGTCTGACATAATAAACAGTTCAGAGGTGTTTTTGCCTTAAATGTCATGTAGAACATTATAGGACCTTGTCATTGAAGACTGAAATCACAGGCTACATTCCAATTTTGCTCAACAGTTCTGTGTATATTGCTGAGAAACCCTCCTTGCTTGGAAAAAAAGGATGACCCAGATAAACCCTGTCTATATGACATTCATGACAGATTCCGTCAGGGGCGGAACTCCCACAGGAACACGTGGGGTCACATGTGCCCGGGCGCATGACATCCTGTCATGTGGGGGGCGCAAAATTGTCCTTGCACCCCTCTTCTTCTGTGCTGACTCAGCTTCCAGTGCGGGGGAGGAGGGGATTCCACCCATGGGGGAGGGGTGCAAAATTGCCCCCCAAACCCCTCCCCCTTCTCCCCTCCGCCGGCCCCTGCTCCTCCAGGCCGCTCCTTCAGCTGGCGGAGGCTAAAGGAGTGGCCTAGTGGGGCTGCTGCAGGGCGCTCCTCGGCCCAGCCCAGCCTCGCCAGGCCCAACAGAGGCCTCATCCAAACACCCCTCACCCCTGCCCTGCCAGGCTGCCTGGGACCACCCCTGGCTCAGGTAAGTGGGGTGTGGGGGTGTAGCTACCACTGGGCACGGTGGTGTGTGTGCTTGGGGCATAGCTATCATGGGGCACGGGAGGGCGTGGGGGTGCCATTTTGCCCCAGGTGACATTTCCCCCTGCTATCTTTTTGGCTCAAGCTGATGTAATGCTACATAAAGAGGGAGAAGGCAGATGCTTCCAAATGCCAGTTCTTTCCCAAGGATCTCGTTGGTCTGGTTGAAGTTTGACTGTAGAAATGACAAGGAGAAAGTGTGAGTCATGAGTGGCGTTTGGCCCTATTGTGATGAATCCAATTATTTATCTTTATCTCCTAACCAAATATAACAGATGAGCTCATGAGTGATGGACCTGTATTTTGTTCACATAGCAGGCATAAATAAAAGACAAACAGGTATAGAGAGACCATGAATCTCAAGAAAGTCCATCCCAGCAGACAGACCTGAAGTGTGAATAAACAACCATAGGAAAGAGCGACTGAGATTTACCTTGGCTGCTGTTGCTGCCTGGGGGTTGGGCAGGGAGACGGGCAGGCTCATCACTGGCATCCAGCTCCACTAAACCCAGCTGCTGGCGCAAGCGAGTGACATGCCTGGGGAGGAAGAACCTGTGTGCCGGCCCTCCCTATTTGGAGGAGACCTCCATAAGAGGCCTGGGGGCGTGAAGTGAGCCTGTGAACGACATGCCCAGGTGGGGGCTGCTGGTGGCGCGTGCCCTCTGGCAGCAAGGAGAGTTCATTGAGAGGCCAGCGCCTAGATGGCTCCCACTATTTTGCAGCTCCAGGCATTGGTGTTTTCCCCTATGTATTGGGTGGGGGAAAAGTTATTACTAGAGAACAGCAGACATGTGGTCACTGGGGGACAGGAGACATGCTGCCCAGTGCTGGATCCATTCCTTATGCTGTGCCTCTGCTTCCTTTTGCCAGCACCCCAACAAAACGGCTGAGGCCAAATTTTACCCACACAATGGGGTTTTCTGCGTCTCCTGCATCCTCAAACCACTTCCTCCCCTCCTCAAGTGGCAATACACAACTCAAGCTGCACTCATAGTTTCCATTAACAGGAAAAATGATATATGCACTAATATATAACCTGTAATGCCACACAGATACAAGGCTGCTCTGAGCTTCACCCTGGTGGGGAAAGAACAGGATATAAAAAGAAAAATTAAATCAAAAAAATAAAATAAAGACTGCTTTGTGCATAGCACAATTTTCTGCTCTATGATGTAATTTTCAATTGGATCACATCACAAAGGGAAGAATCACTTGCTATAATATTCTATGCAGTTCTCGTATTTCCCCACTCTTTTTATCCTAAAGTTTGCCAAGATGGCAACTGTGATTTGTTCACTGCATGAATGCCTAACTAGAAAAGCAAAAAGCAGACAGAAAAAGTAACTGGAAAAATACATTTTCCCTGCATTATTTATTTATTTACATTATTTATAGTCTACCATTCTCACCGAGTCTCAAGGGGAACAAGTCAGTACAATCAACAGGATGGCACATCCAATAAACTATGCAATGAAAACAAGCAAAATCTGAAACAGTGTTGAAACAAAACTGAAACAAAGCATAAGTATTACATATTAGGAGGCTACCAGTGGCGTCACCCCCACAGGGTGGGGGGACGCAATGCCCTGGTTGAAGCCATGGAGTAGATGTGGCCAGGCCGGGGGTGGGGAGGTTCTGTGGTGGGGGCGGGCACCGCTACATCAGGGGCGCAGGGCGCGAGCATGCCCCGGGTGCAGTTTCCCCTTGCTCCGCCCCTGGAGCGTACTTACAGCAACAGACAATAGTACTATTCACAGTAGAATAGTCCACAGTCTCTGTCCTTTTACCGACACATTTTCTGAACCATTTTGTTACCCTAGTGGGACCACCTGAAGTAACTCTTCCTTTTGAGGAGTAGTTCTCATGACCCACAAACCCTCTCTGTTGGGGGAGAGACATGGAAGGGTCATGGCTCAGTGGTACACCAGCTTTTCATGCAGAAGGTCCGAGGTTCAATGCTTGGCATCTCCATTTACAAGAAGTAATAGATAATATTATCAAGTAATAGATAATATGAGAGACCTTTGCCTAAGACCCCAGATATGAAAGAAACCCAGATGTGAAAGAAACAATGTGGATGCATAATTTTGCACATTAACAGTGTGAAAAATCACAATAAAAGGTACTTATTATGAGGGAGAACTTCTGGGGTGAAAGTTGTTATGGGAGGCTTTCCCAAGTTAAAATGATGGACAAATCAGGAAGTTTGACAGTCCTTTGTGAACACACATCACTCAGAAATCTAGAAGCAAAGCTGCGATCAGTGACAAGCCTTGGGAGGTAGCCTTCATGTACCAAGTGAAACAACATCAGCTGATGTAATTCATAATGTTGGAGAAAAGGTGTTAGCTTTTGAGTGAATATAAAGTTTTGTTAAAACTGTCATGTATGTAAGGATGTAAGTAACAGCCCATCAGGGAGGGATTTCACATTGGCTTCAATGCACAAGTTTGTAAGAGCTGAAACACTCCCTTCCCTGTCTACAGAACAAATCGAGCATGCTTGTATTGTATTGTATTGTTGGCTTTGGTTTCCTGGCCTATCACCATATTTTTCCCACAATTTTTCTCTGCCTGGATACAGGAACTATGTCAAAGTCAGTGGAATATCCCCTTGCAGCTCAAAAGACAATGGCCTGCCACAACCCTTCTTAATCCTTAAAGAGCTATGACCTAATTCTTGTGCATACAAGCCTGTTTCCAGGCAGATTGGTAGGTACTACAAGAAAGAGGTCAATGTATAGACATGCCAACAGCAGATCAACTGACCTGCCTGGCAAAAGTCCTGATTGGTTACTTCCTATCCAATATCAAGGTCCAGCTTTATGTCTGGTGACAAGATGTTTGGTTTCATACTTCAGCTAGCATTGCACCAACCATATAATGAATTAATGGGTGATGCAAGTGGTTTCTGAGCCATCTGATTTTTAGTGTGAATATTATTAAAGCTAAATATTATTAAAGCTAACCAAAGATCTCAGACTGGATTAAATGGGATTTTAGATTATGTTTTGTAATTAATTCTCTTTGTTGACATCTGGAAATAAGCAACTACATTGCTATGCATTGAAAAATATTTGGGATTGGTATTGGAACTTTAATGTATATACTGCCCTCCTCCGAAAGGCTCAGGACGGTGTACAACATGATACACATCAAAACATAGCATAACAACAGCAATAATCATAATATCAAATGGCAAAACAATAAACAATATGTTAAATAGTAAACATCAATAATCAAAACATAATTGACATAACATCATAACATTTCAAACAACATAAGCAACATCAGAGATCTCAGATATCAAATAATGAGAACATCAATAATCATAACATAACAACATAATATTTCATGGCATAATAACAGAATAACATTATAACCTAACAACATAATAGCAGATTACAACATCATAAACATAAGAATATAATATCATAAGCAGCAAAAGTAACAGTAAGTATACCATAATTAAACAATGTGAGTAAACTTAGATGGTGACTTTCCTCTATAGCTAAACTACAAACATGACCTAAGTCTAACATCTTTCAATGCAGTGTCAGTATAATAAACTACTAGCAGTATTACATTACATTAGTATTTAGTAAAATACTAAACACTACCTAGAAATACAACCTAATTACTAGATATCATAATGGGAGGGGGAGAAATATATGGCCGTTTGGAGACCATTGTTCTTGCTTGGTCATGCCCAACCTCGGCTACCTGGAGGTTACCCGTCAGTGTTGTTCAGGGTCCCCCTCTGCCACCGGTCCCCCTCGCCAAGCACACACTGGCTCTGCTGAAAAGCCTCCTTTCTGCCGGTGCTCGGGAGGGTTTCCCCACTCAGCTAGCTGCGACTTGGAGGCAGTTGTTGTCTGCGCTGCTTGCCGACCACTACATTTAAGGTGTAAATGTCAAGGTTTCTCGACTGGCCAGCAATACAGGGGAGTCAGACACCCCCATTCCATCGTTTTATCTCATGCTAAAAGTTCTTAGCAAAGTTCTTAACTCCAAAGCTTCTATACCAAACCCAAGGTAGTAGTAAAAACAACTTTACTTCACTCCTAGGTCTTAATTGTTTAAAGAACAAGAGAGGAAACTGCATGAGAGCTGTCTCCTTCAATCTCCTTCCTCTTCAATATTCTTTTTACAACCAGCAGAAATACAGTGACCAGCTGAATAGCCATGCAGTGTTGAACTCAAGTCTGCTCACTCAGGGCTACGCCAGGTCATGAAACCACTTTGTCTTATCATTCATGTATTTTGACTAAACTGATCAAACTAGGAATCTTCATTGTATTGAAATCAGACAATATGGGAGCAAATTAGTGGTGACACTACAGTGATCTTGAAATTAGAGTTAAAGAGACCATCACAGAAGGAAACCGTACAACACAGGGATGAAGAAATGCAGGATACTTTGAACAAACCACCAGAGCAGGTCAAGAAGGGGGTAGAAGGTGGAGGCAGAGATGCCAGCGAATGGCAAGTCACAAGGCTCTGAGGTAAAACAAGTAAACAAAGAGAGTTTTGTTTAGTATAATCAAGTATATTCAACCAGGCAATGTACGGTCTGTTGGAAACTTGATGAGGTTCACACTCTGTTTTTGGGCCAGAATATGTATTTTAGAAACTTGAGGCTGGATCCTGTGCAAAATTTCTGCTTGATTTGGTGCATGTGGAAAGGCAAGAAAAAGATCTTGGTACTTCTTGTGCTTACTAAAGCATCTTGTACCCCCACTTGAGTTTCTACTTGCGCAAGATATAGTATAGCCAATAACTGGGCACAATAATATATGGGGAGGAAACTGTTAGTTGTTGCACAATATCTTGTGCAAGCAAGTGCACCAATTCCATTTATTTTTCCATTTGTGCATTGCTGTATCCAGGCCTTGAAGTCCTACAAAGTTACTACAGATATTTTCAGTTGTGGAATAGATACGCTCCTCTGCCCAAACCACCAAGGCTGCAACAAATGAGCAGCACCAAAACCCTGTCCAAATAGGGAGGGAGGGTGGGTCAGTTTGCTCGAGGCGTTGAAGAAGGCCGGAGCAACCACGTGCTGCCTAATATATAGGGAGCTCCACCCCTAAGACTCGTTTGCATCACACAATCAGGCCGAGTGTGGCTCAGTGCTCTGGAGCTCACCATGTTCCCTGCCCCCTGTCACAGTTACGGCCCAGTTGATTCTGGGGCCGTTATTTATAACCCTTGCACCAACAGAATCCCAATACAACCAGGACAAAAGATGGTCTACTTGAAGAGACACAGATCTTAGATTTATGCTTATCCAGAGTTTGACTTTACCTCTGTTGTACCACAATGAATTACCAGACCCAATAATAAGGCAGAGATCCAGGTGAGCTGTTTTGTAGAACTTTACTAGATAACAAATGAATTTACACTAAATATAAGAACAACAAACTCTATCTATGCAAGTGCTCAGTCTGGGGGTCTGTTCACTCTATCTGTGCCTGTCTCTCTCCTCTTTTGCTGGAAGAAGAAGCAGAGAGATCTTTCCAGAAGCTCATGTGATTCCAGGCATGTGGCTTCAGTATTCTACCTACATACTCAACAATTAACTCTTGCTTGACTGAATGAAGCAGTCACTTGTAACATCCTAACCAACAGGCACTTCTAAAATCCTCAGATGTCAGCAAAAAGACACTCCAAACAGAGTCATTAGAGAGCTCCCGACAGCTCTTCCTCCTCAGCACCTTCACTCAGGTCAAAGAATACAGTTCTGAATAACTCACTTGTGTTCTCAGAATTGGGCCTTAGGATTTCAAATACCCTCTAGGTGCTTCAACCTCATTCCTGAAACTAGGCCTGCAAAGAAAATGATAATCCACACAAGCAAGCAAGATAAAGACCTCAAGACTTAATACCTGAACTTACTTTATCTCTTCCAGCAATGCAAGACTAGCTGAGCACTTGATTGCCCATGGCCACAAAGTGTGTCTTCTTTCTTTCCTTGTCTTCTTGCTTGCTCGCAATGCATTCTACCACCTAGTTTTTCATCTTTTTTGCAGAATCCTACTTATTCATAGAAGGCAGCAGGAGCCACTTCTAGGCTACATTTTTAGACTACTGATATTTCTAAGGGTGTGCTTAAAAATATTAAATGTGATTTGCATTCACACATTTGTAACCATGAACCTTAGCAACACACTTGTTTGAAAAGTGTGATGGACAAATCTGGGTTTGCCACTGCATAAAAGGCAGAATGTCCATGAGACTGACACACTATATTGTGTTCAATATTGTTATATATTTGCAAATATTAAAAATTAACAATAAACTATAAGCTTTTCCAGGAATAATTTTGTGAGCTTCTTGCATTTTATGTCAGGGAGAAGAAAGCAGGATAGAGCTCCTTTGCACGTGCATTCTAAATGTAAGGATAGAAGGTGCTCCTACTTCAAAAAGTCTGAGTTGTACTCTGTATGCACATGTGTGGAAGAGAGAGACGTCATCTTAATTTGTAATCATTCTCTTCCTTCCAAGGCCGAAGAGTGAATCAGTCTTGCAGAAACATTCTAGGAGGCTCACCTTTGCTCTGTAAATACTACGTATCTTTGTTTATGATATCTATTGGAACTTCTGAAAAAACTCCTTTGTTAGACTGTCTTTTCTGTTTCTCTGCAGTGGCATGCACACAACTGTGTATTCAATTGTGACTTAATGGCATGTCATATGGCTAGTCACGTGTATGTTCTTGATTGTACAGCCTCACTTATTTTTCTCATAGATAAAAACAAATGAGCTGTTGCGTGTGCCCTAATGATTAATTCTTTCCTGGCCAATGTGTAACAGTTATGATGCTAATTATTCTTTCAATCTCCCCTCTCCTACACACAGTCAGCATCCACATTTAAATGAGCATCAAGGACAAGACATTAAATTTAGCAACCTACTTCACATTGCAGTCTGGAACTCACAGAACAGTCAGCACCCATATTAGCATTTTCATTCTTCGCTCTCCTCCAGACTGGTTTCTGAAACTTCTAACTTTCCTTTTTCTAGTGCAGGGGTAGGGAACCTTTAACACTCAAAGAGCCATTTGGACCCGTTTTCCACGGGAAAAGAAAACACTTGGAGCCGCAAATAATTTTTGACATTTAAAATAAAGATAACACTGTATATATAGGGGTTTTTTTACCTTTTACTCCGCTCATTCTGAGAAGCGCACGGATGTGCCAAGGATGAAGCCGGCGGCTCAGCCTTGCCGGCTGCTGGGAAAGCGCCCGCCCCGCTCCAACGGGGCGGGCGAGAGGGGAAGCCTGCGGCGCGGCCCAGCCGACCCCGGGCAGTTGGTGCGCCCGCCCTGCTGCCTGCAGAGCGGGCAAGGATGGGGCCGGCGGCTCGGCCCGTGGAGCCATAGTGCAAGGGCAGAAGAGCCGCATGCGGCTCTCGAGCCGCAGGTTCCCTACCCCTGTTCTAGTGCTTAACTTTTTCTGCACAAGTTGTTTACAATGAATCTTGCTGAATCTTGCTGCCAAATGCTTTGGCTTCCAGTAGAGTTCCGGATCATCTTCAAGGTGTTGGTGTTGACCTTTAAGGCCATTCGTGGCCTGGGGCCATCGTATCTTCGAGACCACATCACCCCATACGTCCCTAGGCGGCCTCTCCGATCGGCGGAGGCCAATTTACTGGTGGTCCCTGGCCCCTCGACGATGCGGCTGGCCTCCACGCGGGCCAGGACCTTTACAGCCCTGGCCCCGGCCTGGTGGAACGCTCTTCCTCCAGCTGTCCGGGCCCTGCGGGACCTTGGGGAGTTCCGCGGGGCCTGTAAGACGGAGCTGTTCCGCTGGGCCTTTGGAGGATCCAGCCGCTAATAGTGCCCCGTCCTTGGCCCTTAACATCTGGGCCGCTAATCCATCATTGAGACTCGCCATGCCTCCCTTTATCGTGGGGACGGAGGGATTTTATATCATTGGTACGCTGGACGCCACCCTACATCTTGAATTTTAACTTAAATTTAAACCTTGGGCCTATATTGGTAAATGCATTGGGAGATTTTATTGCTGCTTTTAAAGTTATTTAATTATACTGTTTTAAATGCTGTACACTGCCCAGAGCCCCTCAGGGATGGGGCGGTATAATAATAATAATAATAATAATAATAATAATAATAATAATAATAATAATAATAATAATAATAATAATAATAATAAATTTTAATTCCATGCATTTTTTCCTCCATTCAGTTCTGGAAACATTTTCCTTTCATTTTTCCTCTATCGCTTTCCCATGCACTTTCACTGCAATGCTTTTTTAATCTGTTTCCAAGCCAGCTTCCTTTGAGCATGCAATCATGTGTTATTTCTCCATTCCACCAAACACCTGGCTCTTATCCATGCCCCTGTGTAGTTGCCCAACCTCTCCTTCGGCCATTTCCCCCTTCCCCTCATCCTCTATTTTCAAAAGGATTTTTTCACCTTTTACCAAGGTAGACAGAATAAACTCAGCATTTATTTCAGCTTGCAGCTGCCTTATAAAATGAGAATGGTAAAGGTGGCAGTTAACACATTAAGGTAAGAGGCAGTAGTCAGGACTCCAGGATCTGTCTTTGATTTGTAATACAGCTTGTGCATGACCCTGGGAAACTCACACTTAACTTGTGCAAAAGTCCTTTTGTGCATTGAGGTTAATTATGGCTTTTACCACATACCCAGTTTACAACAAATTTTCCCAGTGGTGAAACCTTGTGTCTTGGAAGGTTTTCTGTGAAGTCATTTTGCACACCTCCTTTCTGCCTGTCGTTTTCCCCTTTGTCTCTGCAATTGCATTTATTCCACACACTACTGCAGAAAATGCATTATTTGAAATGGTGGGGGGATGTCATTCATGGTGCAGAATAATAACCTGTCCCCCTTTTTTTCTTTTGTGCAAGAACTCTATCATTTCTGTGGCAATCCAAAAAAAGCATCAGCCTCCATTTCTACCTTTGAGAACTACTGTGACAAATGCCCATATTTGGGAAGTGGTTTCCAGGGAGAGACTGCCTTGAAATAGTTAAGTCCTGCTCAGTCCTGATTGGCTGAAGTAAATTGTCAGGGAAAAGAAAAGGAGACAGCTTGAGTGTGGAGGGTTCTTTTGTCTTGGTTCGCTCTTGGACTAGGTTCCAGAAAGCTGAGTGCAGATCAGGAAGAGAGATCTGTTGCTGTGTGTGCGTTCTGACCCGTGGCGTAGCCAGGGAAAATGGAGCCCGGGACAAAATCTGAGTTTTGCGCCCCCCCCAAATATGGGCAGTGTCCCTCTCCCACCACAACCAAACAACATTTTTTTGCACCAGGTCATCTCAAAGTCACCATCACATTATAGAACATGCCCCAACACACAAATCTGAACACACCCAGGGCTCCCTAGTTTAAACAACATTGAAAGTGATGCTATTTTTTGAAGGGGGGGAATCCACCCTGAAACAGCCCAGATTCTCCTTTTAAATCCACCTTAAAGAGAGACTCTGGGCTCTCTAGTTTAAACAACATTGAAAGTGATGCTGTTTCAGGGTAGATTTCCCACCCATCCACCCCAAACAGCATTGTGGGTTGCGTGGCTGTGGTCTGGTAGACTGTAGCAATTCTTTGTCAATTTCACTCACTCATAACTGCAGACACAGAGCATCTTCACTTTACATTGCTAGTTCAATATGAAATTGACAAACCTGATGTAATTACCCCTGTTTCTTTATATCTTTGGTTGAACATCATAAGCTCCATGTGAAATTGACAAAGCTGACCTAGTTGCCCCAGCTTCTTGCCTCTGCCTCAATGTTACATTGCTAGTTCAATATGACAGATTTTTTTTTTAAAAAGATGCCTTTTGAAGATGGAGGCTGAGGCTGAGGAGAAAGTGACTGAAGGGAAAGTTCAGCGACTACATAAGGGTGTGGATAAGGACAAGGGTTTAGTGGGGCAGAGAAATAAAGACTGTTTCAACATGATTGCACCCTCAAGGGAAGATGCCTCAGAAATTGATATTTTAAAAAAACATCATGGTAAAAGTACTTGGGAAAACGACAAAAGGAAAATGAAGAGAAAACATTTCAGAACCAAATGAAGAAAAAAACATGGCATTTGGCAGCAAGATTTGTTGTAAATAACTCATGCAGAAAAGGCCCACCTTTGTCAGAAGTGGTGTGAAAATGAATGAAATATGCAAAGTTTGTGGATAGGTAGAGTAGAAGTGCATTAAAAAGTCTCTTTCCATTTTCCTCAATTAAATCAACAGGCTCAAAGTTGCATAAAAAATTCCAGGTAGCAACATTTCAATATTTATTTAAATCAAATCTAATACAACATGTTTAACAAAAGCAAAAGAGGGTTGTGGCAGGTTTTGTTCTCTTTTTCTCAGCTTAGCATTAAGATTAGTTGTTGAATTCTGTGTACAGACATGGCCCTGTGAGGCTGCTTAGGTAGATCTGAGCCCTCATCCCAAAATATCATGTTGCCTAGCACTCTGATTGGCTGTCTGAGCAAGAAATGTGTTGGTGGAGAATGTAGGAGGAATGGGAGGGGAGAGCACACTGAAGATTCTGTCTGTTGTTGCAATGCCTTCTTCTGTGCTGATGAGTGCCTCCGTTCCTTGACGCATATCTATGCTCGTGATGATAACTGCATGACTGTACACATGAAAATACAAAGAATTTTTAAAAGATGTGCCATCAAATGTTTATACATTTGTATAATTTCATACTTACATATTAAACAAAGATACACCATCACAATTAATGCCAAGCTGTGTGTGGAGAATTGAGATAGGACATATTTTGTTTGCTTGTATAACCTAGAAAATTTCATAAACCCTTCTGTATTGGTTTATGAAATTGCAGAAGTCCCACAGTCCTAAAGAACAGTGTGCAGCACTGAATTATAGTCCTTGAAGTGACATAGAAGTGTCACTGAAGAAAAGAGCAGTTAAAAAATAGCATGAATTGTAGTCCAGTTTTCTGTAACTGGAACTCTAGTTGGAGGGTGCAGTTTTGTTGGTGCTTACAGAGAAGTGCAAAGTATCACTGTGTCAGGTGGGTAAATGTATTGGTTTGTATGACAAATCAACCTAACAAGAATTCTGATTGTCTCCTGACTGGCTGAAATGAACAGGCACAAAGTGTCATTGAAGTAGCCAAAACTAGTAAGCAAGATGGTTTTCATTCTGCTCAATTTTCTGCATGATATCCAGTTCAACGAAAGTGGGGCTTACAGACCCAACTAGCACACATACAAGAGCACCAGTATATCCAGCTTCATTCATACCTCCTGAAATTATTTTGCCAACATGCTATAACTTCCTTGGCTGTGGATTTAATAGCTCACTGTGAGCTGGCTTGAGAGCTGATGAAACAAAAAAGGATCCTCCCCCCCCCCCCATTTATACATTTGGCTCAAATATGCTGGCATCATGGGCAAACAGCAAGGCAACATGAGATTTCTAGGGTATTTTATTATTAAGAATTTTCATACAGATGTATTAGTGGAAAATCTTTGAGGCTCTGAATGCAAAAGGGTGTTTTTTTAACCTGCTTATGCATCCTGCACCAGGTTGACCCTATTCCTGATTTCACAAGATTCCTCTCTGCTCCGATTGAAAAACAGTATCAAATGCCTGATAAATGGGTCTGTCTGTAGAAAAGGAGTAAATTACTGTAATAGAGAACGGCTTAAGTAGCAGTGTTTGGTTCAACTCCTTTTACTGCCAAATCCATAGCCCTAATTGCTTATTGACTCTCCAAATAAATGACATCACTGTCAGCCAACCACGATCATCCATGCAAATGAAATAAATGGTAAAAAGACAGAAGAAAGCTGAATGGTTTTATACAAGTCATGTATGTGTCTAATTGCATCAATGCTGCAATACTGCCAAAAAAGAAGGAAGAATAGGAAGAGCATTTCTTTTCTTTTTTAAAAAAAACAACAACAACCAAGATAAAGGGAAAAATGATTGCTGAGGCTTTGAAATCAATGTTCCCTGACTTATTTTATCAGTGTTGAGGTCAACGGAATTCTGGAGCTTGATCTCAGTGAAGTTGAAGGGCATTTTCATGATGACATTCACCTTTTGATCAAGGTCAGAAAGTGAGTGCCAGCAACACAGAGTATAAGCTTTCACAGTACTCAAGTTGGACTCCCAGACTGGAAAGTGTGATCTCACTGGGAAGTATGAATTTTACTAGATGAGCAGCACACACAACTGTGATCCTGACGTGCTGCTTTCCATTTGAGGTGCTAGGCAACAGGGAGGGTGGGGTGTTCCCTTTCTCTGTTGGTTGCTAAGTGATTGTACTAGGGCAAGGATGCCCAACTGCAATCACTCTGAGGTCCACTTTAACATTTTTTACTTATTTAAGAGGGCTACATCAGTATGTTAATACTACAGGAATCATTCTCATCTTTGTTATCTCACTTTTAAAAACTTCCTCACTCATAGGACACTCCATGTCATGTCTTTCAGTTCCCTACACTTCTTCTTTTAGCCTCTTGGTTTTGCTCTCTTTACATCATTAATTCATAAGGTCCCCGAACACCAGAGGTGGCCTGGCAGTGCTTAACACATGCACATATGTTTCTCCACCCTTATTTCTACTCCTCATCAAGTTGAAAGGAAACAAGCACACAAGACTTTCACTCTCCCAGCAATTCACATTGTCATAGAGTCTCAGATATGGGCAGACCATGAAGTGTGGCTTGCTGCACTAGGCTGAAAAACTTCTGCAAACATTATGCCATACATCTCTGAATCAAAGCAGAAGAGTAACAAAGCTGGTGCAGACATTCGTTGACTCCCACTTCTGATCTGCTTTGGTTGGCTCGGAGATGTAGTTCTTGTATTATGTCAACGATGTGAGCACTGCTGAAGCACTGCTGTTTTCCAAGGCAATGAGGACACGAGAACCTCATCTGTGAGAAGGTCTTGCAGAGGCTCCTAATCATACTCCCCTTTTTGAAAGTGGAAGCAACAAACTGAAGTATGGATGGGAGTCAGAATAGGCTCTTCTCAACAGTCCAGAAGCTTTTCATGATAACAAGTGCAGTCACAACAGTCTTCTCAACAGTCCAGAAGCTTTTCATGATAACAAGTGCAGTCACACCATCAACCTAACATGAGAATGTCAATAGTTCAGCCAAGGGGTGTGGGAAAAGGTAGCACACAGCACCTATTTTAGGATTTTCAAAAGGGAGTGCCAATAGTCACAGAGAACCACAATCAGCCTGTGGTACTTACATGTTGCATGTTACATGTTGGTGGTTCATGTACAAAAGGCTGGTTGTTTTCCATCTCCCGTTCTTTCCTGCTTGGGAGTCTAAGACTGAACAACAAATACTTGCTTACATTTGGGATATTGCCAGCAGTGATGTAGGTATAGATTTTTTATGGGGGGGTTCGAGGGTGAAGCCACACCCCCACCTGCCCCTGGGGGCATGGCCACACCTCCCTAAGTCCCGCCCCTGGCCTCTGTGCTTATAAAACAGCTCTCTGAGGGCAGGGTCAGCAGACTCCCCTGCCCCCCGCCCCGCCCCACCCCGCCTCGCTCTGCTCCCCCCCCCCACCGGCTGGGCTCCAGGCTAGTAGCTGCCAGTCCCTTCTCCCTCCCCTCGAGGCAGAGGGGTAGCTAGGAAAAATGGAGCCTGGTGCAAAATCTGAGGTTTGCCCCCCCCCCCCCCAATGTGCAGCTGCTGTGATGCTGGAATCCATTCCCAAACAGCATCACTTTCGATGGTGTTTAAATTAGGGAGCCCAGATTCTTTTAAATCCATCTTAAAGGATGCATCTGGGGTCCCCAGTTAAAACAACATTGAAAGTGATGCTGTTTTGGGGTGGATTCAGTGGTGAGATTCAGCAGGTTCGCACCTCTTCGGCAGAACTGGTTGTTAAATTATTTGAATCCCACCACTGGGTGGATTATCCCCCATCCTGAAACAGCCTCACTTTCAATGTTTAATCTGGGGACCTCAGATTCTCCCTTTAAATCCATGCCAAAGGGGGTGGATTTAAAAGGAGAATCTGGGGAAATTTGGAGGGTGCCTGCTGTCAGGGGTGCAACTTGATATATCAGTGCCAGTACCAGAGTCTACATTATGGAAAGATGTGAAATAACTCTGTAAACCTCCACAGTGTTTTGTTGAAGGCTTTCATGGCCGGATTCAACTGGTTGTTGTGGGTTTTACAGGCTGTGTGGCAGTGGTCTGGTGGATCTTGTTCCTAACGTTTCGCCTGCATCTGTAACTGGCATCTTCAGAGGTGTATCATAGAGAGAAGTCTGTTACACACTGTATCCAGTGAGAAGGGAATGTTTAGTGGGGTATATATTGTCCATGTCTCAGGGTGGGGAACCAATCAGTAAGTGTTTGCATGGAACTTGCTAAGCAAGTTGCTAAGCAAAGTGTGGTTGACTGCATTGTATTGCAGGTGGGGTTTTTCAGTCCAGGGAGTGATTCACATTTGCATTCCCTGCAACAGCAACAGTCTTAATGCATGCAAATCCTATATCTTGGTGGAGTCCATTGTCCATGAACCTAGCATGCCCTTGGCCTTTGATTCTGGTGTTTTTAAGAACTGGTAGCCAAGTTTTGTTAATTCTCAGAGTCTCTTCCTTGTTGAAGTTGTCTTGGTGTTTGTGGATTTCAATGGCCTCCCTGTGTAGTCTGACATAGTAACCATCCGAGTTGTCCAGAATTTCAGTGTTTTCAAATAAAATGTGATATTCAGTTTTGTCTAGAGCAGGGGTCTGCAACCTGTGGCTTTCCAGATGTTCATGGACTACAATTCCCATCAGTCCCTGCCACCATGGCCAATTGGCCATGTTCTGCTACAGCAGATTTTTTAGAATGGTTAAGCTGACAGTGTCTTTCATGCTCCTTAATACGTGTCTGAATGCTGTGTTTTGTAGTTCCAATGTAGACCTTTCCACAGCTGCAGGGTATGCTGACGTGAGGGGGAATCTCTTGTCCTTTCTTGAGTATAGTATCTGCTGTATTTTTCTGGTAGGTTTGAAGATGGTTTGTAGGTTATGTTTTTTCACCAGTTTCCCTATTTGATCTGTGATTCCTTTGATGTATGGTAAAAATATTTTTTCCTGTGGGGGGCTGTTTCTCCTCAGTCCTCTGGGTTTTTCTTGGTCTTAAAGCTCTTCTGATTTCTGTTATGGGGTAGCCATTAGCCTGCAGAGGCCAGTCTAAATGATTGATTTCATTAGGATGGAGGTGAGGTTCAGAAATTTGTTTTGCATGATCTGTCAAAGTTTTGATTGCTGTATATACTCATGGATAAGTCGAGCTTTTCAGCCTTTTTTTAAGGCTGAAAAATACTCCCCTCGATTTATACGCGAGTCAGTGATTCCCCCCGCGATACCCCCACTTACTTTAACTCAGCAGGCTTGAGAAGAGGCCTTGCCTGTGTTCCCTTCCAGGCTGAAATGGCCTGCTGGGGACTACATTTCCCAGGAGACCCTGGGAAATGTAGTTCCCACCAAGTCCAAATGACTTCCTACAAGGGAACATAGGCAGCAGGTCTCTTCTCAAGCCTGCTCCGCTTGTTAAAGTTATTGTGGGGGGGCGGGGTGCCATGGGGGAGGGGTGGGGGGCGCCGAGCAGGGAACCCCCTCCGCCCCAGGGAAAAGGCAGCTGCCTTCTCCCTGGGGCAGAGGGGGAATGGCGGTGGCGCCCTGCTCTGTGCAGGGAACCCCCTCTGCCCCAGGGAAATGGCGGCTGCCTTCTTTCGATGAAGGGGGCTGAGTCTTTAACACAATGCGTCGTCTGTTTGATGTGGCTTTGTAACTGTGAAGTTGTCCTGCCTGCAGAGAAAAGGTTCTTGATTTGGGACCTTGGGCAGGATGTGGGGGCTGCCTGACAGTTTCAGCTCTTCTCCTGCAGCAGAGACATGCCCTTCTCCCACAAGAGACGAACTGGGTGCAGAGCAAACCATTTGCCTCTTGACCAATGGAAATCCCATCAAACCTTGATTAAGATACAATGGTGGAATTAATATTCCTGTTCTTTATGGAGCTCATAAAATCCCACAATTCATTGTACAAAACCAGACTTGCACAGGAGAGTAAAGCATTAAATCTCTAGTGAATGATCATTCCCAAAGCACGAGCTGAACTGATAAGAATTAATGGTGTAAATTACACATATATCAATATCAGCCACTAATGTAAACATCTATTTTAGTTATACTTAGAAAGAGACTCTGAGGGAATTACAGCAGTACCCATGCGAAGACAAGGGGGACCCTAATAATTACTGTAATCCACAGAGTTAACTCACAGAAGGGCCAGCTATGTACCCAAGACAGTAGTCTCAGACACAGGAAATGTACCATTAACTTGTTTCATGCTGGTACTATCAGAGCCTTAGCAACTCTGGTGAACTAAGCCAAGTCAAATTATGAAAATTTTATTGGAAACCAGTCTGTTCTTTATGGAAGAGGAGAGAAATTAAAATCACTGTAGATTACCTGTGTGTAAGTTTACAACTTAACACCCTCTCCAACCCTCTAGTGCAGTGGTGGCGAACCTTTAGCACTCCAGATGTTATGGACTACAATTCCCATCAGATGGGAATTGTAGTCCATAACATCTGGAGTGCCAAAGGTTCGCCACCATGGTAGTGGCTATTAATAAATGAATATGGCAACTTCTGGGGATTTGGGGAAGGAGCATTAAAACTGATCACAGTTTGAGGGAAGACCTTGATTATAAAACTGAGGAAGATTCTACATCCCACCATGTCCCTGGAACTGGTACAAGGAATTGCATTAGTGGCACTCCTGCTGGAGGTTGTGTTCATGCCACACTGACACTTGGCTGCACCAACATATCACTGGGTTACTCTGATGTATATCTGAGATATGGGGGTGTGATAGTCCAGTGTTAGCGCTCCCCACCCAATTGTACTGAAAATCAACCATAAACTCCACTTTGCAAGCTGAAGAATATCTCTCGTATTTTGGGTGAAAGTCTATACCAACACATGCTACAACCCAGCTTTTCCTCCAATGGAAACGAAATTATTTATAATCATGTTTAATCAAGATGATGCCTATAATCTAGCAAATGACTTATGCACACAGCACAACTACATAACCATGAGATCATTAAAACACGGGATGCCACCACTGGAAAGAGGCACAATCTATGAACAAATAAAGGCAAGTATGTGTGGGTCATAACCTGGATCATCACATTTTGCTCCTATAACACAAGAAGATTGAGTAAAAGATTGGATGAAACAACAACAAAAAAGACTTCCTATAATTTGCAGATCCAAAATTCAATACTTGGCTCTCTATAACTAATCATTCAGTTGAAAACTCTCTTTGACTATTTACACACAATTCAACTTCATTGAACATATTTAGCTCCCCTATATAATGAGGTCAAAATACATTGGATTCATTCAATGGGCCTTTCCCCACTTTCGTCCTTCCCCTCTATCCCCGCTCAGCGCTAATAGGCCAAGCAGCGCCATCCCGCCTCCCAGTCAGCTCATTAACGCGCGGGGCCATCAAAAGGCGCCGTTGAGAAGAGCGCCTGGGATGCTGCGCGCTGAGGGGCGCGACAGCAGCAGCTTCGGGGCGGCTGCGCTGTCGCCGCCCCTCTCAGTGGGGAGTGCCGAGGGACCCCACACTACTCTCCTCAAGTAGCGCGGGGCTTAAGGGAAGTGGGGAAAGGCCCAATATAACTTTAATTAGTTCAGTTCCTTCCTTATCACAGCTGAAGTTAGTGGCACAAATGCAGCACAATTGAACTGAACCAGACTCAACTTTATTAATAAACTAACTCAGGGGCAATTTCAATGTTATATGTTGCATTTGGAGTAATTCTTATAACTGCATTACATCAAAGGCACCTATGAACTGGTCAGCTTGCCCACAAACTATCCCAAGAACCACTAACTGCCAATAATTCCTTCATGGTTCACAGGACCATTTCCAAGCAGGCTGCATCAATGACTACTTTGTACAAAATATTTTCTCAAGCACAAAGCCACAGGAATTAGTTCAGGATCCACCGCGATGCATGGAAACACTTCGTTGCACGTTACCCTTAGTGGTTATTAATCATTCCTTAGTTGAACAGCTCTGGTGTGCACAAATGGGCTGACCTAAGGGATATTTACATGAAACACCTTTATAGCTTTAACACCAGCTGAACTGTTTGGGTTTTCCCAAAAGAATCAAAGGGGGGGGGGGGGGGCATTAGGAACTGTAGGAATATTCTGTTTAAAAATGTCTAGCAACTTTTTGAAAGCCACTGTTCCTAAGATTCTCTGAAAAGAGTGAATAGTTGTGAAATCAGTTTAAGGCCACACTGTAGATTTACCCAAGCTTTGCCCTTGCAATGGGATGCCATCATTTCCTGAGTAACACAGTGTGTTGATTTTGTGTAGACTGAACTCTGTGTATGCATCAGCTACTTTGGCACTAGAGATCATGCCCTGATCCTCAACATTTTGGCAGAATATAAGCTAAATAAAAATGCACTCGGGTTTTTTAAGGTATCCCTCATTTATCTAAAATGCAATGAAGTGTTTAACAACCCTTCAAAAGAACCATCGGTCATACAAGTATGTGACTCTGGGGGCTGAACTGGTAGTTGCTACCTGCACCCAAGTGTGAGGGGTTGACTCCTGGCTGAGAGTCTGAGCCTGCCTGCCCATTCCATCCCATGCATCTGCCTCTGAGCAGAGGCTTTAATGTCCCAGTAAGGTGAACTTGATTTTTCCAAATGCAGTCCAGAAATCAACAACCTCATCTACCCTCCTGAATACCCAACCCAAGAGTTAAGCTCCAGTGTGGATCTCTGGAGATGGTGCAAACATGTCTGGCTGTCAGGTCTGTTCTCACTGCCAATCACATGAGACAGTCACATTGTTTCCAGCCAATGGTCAGGAGACATTCTTCCTCATGGGCTTTCATAAGAGCAGCATGATCCCCACGTTTTACACTGATATCCCACTTTTCTTTTATCTTGGAACTTGAAATGATGTGCACAAACTCCCTGGCAGGCCGCCCATCTAAGTATTGATCAAGCGCAGACCTGCTTTGTTTTAGCAAAGTTGCTGTATCCTTCCTTTTGTACCTTGGAGGATCTTTCACTTTAGTATAGGGGAATTCACTGGTTTTCCTGATGAACTTCCCCTTAGCCTGAGCAACAGGACGAAAGGGTACCAAGAGGACTAAAGTGTACCTGACCTAGCTTAAAAATTCTAGCACAGCTTGGCTGGCAGATGAGATCAGACCCCCTGCCCATGTTTCACTGACTGTGAGAATGTTTTGCTGCTGCTTCTGTGTGCCTCACTGCAGACAATGAGGTATCTCGGGACTTGGTTTCTTAGTTCTGCTGAGGATGGATGAGCTCATGTTTCTTTATATAGATATCCCGTCAGATTCCTCTCCATAGCAACACGTTCTGGCATGACAGCCTCTGGGCTTGTGCTGTCAGACAGCCTGTCTGCTTCAGCCTGACACTGCATCCTCCACATCATTGGAAACAGCACCTGCCCAAAGGCAACAGGGCAGAGGAAACGGCACAGGTACAAAGAGGGTGGATCAGCTTGCTGTTCCAAGGCGTCCTACAGCCTGTTAACACAGTCCGCCTGAAAAAACACACAGCTAACTGTTGTTCTACCTGATACTACAGTGCCACCGTCTGACCAAAGTGTTCAACAGGGCTTCCTTTAAAAAAAAAAAAAAGCAACAACAAGACAAAAGCAAGAAAAAGACTGCTTTGAAAAATCTAACCAGAAAATATACCACATAGGAGAAATATATTTAAAGGTCAAAAATCAAAATAATTTTAGGACAAACCATGATGGAAAAAGTGGCACCCAAGATGCCTTCCTGGTTATTATTAATTTATTTGTTGTTTATTTAGTTGATTTCTATCCCATCCTTCAAACGCATCCCAGGGCAGGTCACAGTCATCTAAAAATGCTTCCCAAGTTACAATAAAAACAGCATCATGCGCAGATTAAAAATTCCTCAAAACACACCTAAACTAACACATATCTAAGAACAAAAGCATACCTGAATCGAAAACATACTCCCCAAAAAAGTACCTACCGAAAAACATACCTAAAACATACCCACCCCCTCCCTAACCCTCCCAGGTGCAGGTGGAGGACAAGTTTAGGTTAGGGCTGCAGAACATACTTTAACAATACAGAAGGCTTAATAAATGTCTATTACATTTACTACTATGAGAAGTCAGATGCCCCACTATACAATTAAGATTCCACACTTCATTTAATTCCTGAAGGAATTAATTTATCAAAATACCATCTCCCCCCCCCCAACCCCCCCCAAAAAGATGTGGGTTTGTCAGTTGTCTGCAGCGGAAGAAACAGAACAAGCTCAGTACTGTAACTGTAACAACTAAAAAAAGGCTTCCATAACTAGCCAATCTTGTCTAAATACTACTCCTGTGCCTCTAAACTACATTTCCCACAATTCTTCATCTTAGACAAAGCCTCTTCTTCTTTACTCATTATTGCTACATAGATGCTGGCTCCTTTGTTACTACTAACTTCCATGGGACAGTACAGGTCCTGTGTGCATAATATCTTCTGGCCCACATGCTGTGGTTGCCATGTGAAAAATAGTGGGGAGGAGGAGGAGGAGGAGGAGGCCATATCATGCCCAGGCTAGCAGGGGGAACCTTGATGCTATCAGGGCCATCCAGGGGTTTTTGTGTGACCTAGGTGTGTGTGTGACCTACCCCAATACTGCAGGGAATCTGCCTCCACTCAGACCACCTGCCTCCACTCAGACAGTCCATCTAGTTCAGCACTCCAGAAGATAAGAGTCCATCTAGTCCAGAAGATTTCATCATCATCATCATCATCATCATCATCATCATCATCATCATCATCATCATCATCATCATCATCATCATCCTCGCAGTGGCCCACCAGATGCCTTTGGGAGCTCACATGCAGGATGTGAAAGCAATGGCCTGCTGCTGCTGCTGCTCCCGAACACCTGGTCTGCTAAGGCATTTGCAATCTCAGATCAGGGAGGATCAAGATTGGTAGCCATAGATCGACTTCTCCATACATCTGTCCAAGCTCCTTTTAAAACTATCCAGGTTAGTGGCCACCACCACCTTCATTTTTAATTCATTTTTAATCATTAATTGGCACTCACAGAATAAATATTGCCTTTTATTTTCCAATCTAACAATAACACAAACAAATGCACATACACAAACACAAAATTAAGGAAATCTGATGCGTGTGTGGAGAAAATGAGCTAGCTTAGCAGTCTTGGGGCCAGACAAATCATTGTGTGCCAGGAATTTCACATGAACATGAGAAGAGTTCTGTTGAATCTGACCAGTGGTCCATCTAGTCTCACAGCCTGTTTCACAGAGGTTATTTCTGCACAACCACAATAAGCAGTGGCATAACTAGGCAAACTGGAGCCCTGGGCAAAACCTGAGTTTGATGCGCCCCCGGGGCATGCCCGGTGCAACGTGCACCCCGTGGCCCCCTTGTAGCTACACCCAGTGGCGTATCTAGGCAAACTGGAGATTGGTGGCCCCCCATTGGCAGCCATCCTCCCCCACCGTGATCAAGCAATGATTTTTTACACCAGGTCGTTTCAAAGTCACCATCACATTATAGAACATGCCCCAACTCACAAATCTGAACACAGCAATAGGCCATGCCACACAGCAGAAATAATTTTTTTGAAAACATTTTCAAAATGCTTTCAAAATGTTTTACTACTGCTATGAAAACATTTTATGGTATTGTATCCAGTCTCCCCAATTGGGGGAAACAGTATCACTTTCACTGTTATTTAACCTGGGAACCCCAGATTCTCCCTTTAAGGTGGATTTAAAAGTAGAATCTGCGTTCCCTAGTTTAAACAAGTGATGCTGGAATCCACCCCCAAACAGCATCATTTTCAATGGTGTTTAAACTAGGGAGCCCAGATTCTCCTTTTAAATCCACCTTAAAGGGAGAATCTGGGATCCCCAGTTTAAACAACATTGAAAGTGATGCTATTTTGGGGTTGATCCTCCCCACCCTGAAACAGCATCACTTTCAATGTTTTAGAAACTGGGGACCTCAGGATTCTCCTTTAGGAAATCCATGTGCCAAAGGGGTGGATTTAAAAAAAAAGGAAAAATCTACTGGGGAAATTTGAAGGGTATTACTGCAGTCGCCAGGGGTGCAGCAATTAGTTCAGCTAGCAGCTCAAACCTTAGGAGTCTTTAGGAGACTCTCACAGTGATGATATTTCCAGGAGAATTTGGTGAAGTTTGGTTCAGGGGTCCAAAGTTATGGACCCTCAAGGTCTCCAACCCCATCTTCTGTTAACTTCCATTGGAAATAGTAATGGGTGAGGGCTTATCTAGTTGTCCATAGTTTTGGACCCCCAGGCTCTTCACAAAACCAGGGTGGTATCGATAGAGACTCTCTCCTGATGAAATTACCTTCCCGGAGGTTGAGTGAAGTTTAGTTTCAGGGGTCCAAAGTTATTGACCCTCAAAGATGTAGCCCCCATCTGCTATTAGCTCCCATTGGAAACAATGGGGGAATGGGGCACCCCCTTTGGGAGTCCATAACTTTGGACTCCCTGAACCAAACATCACCAAACCTGGGTTATAGCATCAGGAGATTCTCCCGAAACATCCCTGAAATTTTGGTGCTGCTAGCCTAAAAACTGCACCCCCTGCAGGCTAAAAACGGAAAACCCACTAAAATACCCCAAAACCCACAAGCGAACCCTGCATTTTTGGCGCCCTGAGCAGCTGCCCACTTTGCCCAATGGGCATTACGCCTCTAATAATAAGACATCATGGGGATGTCTTAAAAAACCCTTCTCTTTTTTTGTCGGGACAGCATGAACAAAAAAAGCAACAGAGCCGACTCCCCCCCCCCCATGGGATCAAAGTGAGTTTGAAGCTAGGGAGCTCCCCCCCCCCGTTTTGGTATTGAATGCTATAGCAGGAGGCTGACCGCCCAACTGAGCATCACAGCGAAGCTCTAGTAAGAGGCCGACTTCCTGCTGGAACCCCACAGCAGTGGCAAGGGCATCCGCTCAGCCATAAGGGCGACAGGAAGAGCATCTTGCCAGGAGGCACCCCTGAGGAGGGGCTGCCCAGTGTTACAAATCAGATCAAAATCCCATGCTGCACTCCACGCTTCTTACTGTGCAATAAGAGGTTGGCTATGGCCAAGCAATTTACCCCAGCTGTGAGTGTGGTGTGGTTATTGGGTCAAGGGGCTCTGGGAAGGGGTGGTCCCGTCCTCGGGCAGCAAAAACATGAATCCTCAACACCCAGCCACAAGTTTGGCTGGCCATTGACTTACTGCATTTATATGATTACCCTGCACACAAAGTCAAAGGAGCAGCTGGAACACTGGCTATGAATTAGCCCTCCATTCCCACCCTTGCCTTGCTCTTAGATTGCCAGTGTTTTGAACTGTATGAACATGATGCTTCCAAGCACACAGACTATGAACAACACAACAATATGGCTTTCAGGAAAGGCTCCTCCCCCACGGTATTACAGTTTACATTGTGTGGGGATGCTTCTTGCTGAAGCACGTTCATTTCTGTTTTGATGGGGAGGAAGTGCAAGTACTGGGAGAGAGGGCCCAGAAAGTCCTATGTGGTATGCAGCTAAAGGCCCTTTAATTCAAATATAACATCCTTTCTACTGCTGCACGTGGTCAGTAATTGAAATGTTGCTGGAAAACTCATATGTTGTGGACACCATGTAAAACTTGTTCATTTGTACTTACCGCTTGGGTGACTGGCTGGCATCCCAGCAGGTATTAGTGACAGAAGTTAGGGTTTAGATTTTGATGTGGAGGCCACGATCCTCACAGGGCCCAGGAACTCCACATAAGTGACTGGAAAATCTCCCCGTTCCTTGATACTTCATTGAAGCCATTCAGCCGCTCTTGGTGAGCCTTCTCATCACTTTCCTTAGAGTCTATGGCAGTGATGGCAAACCTTTCTGAAACCGAGTGCCCAAATTGCAACCCCAGACTCTTTTATTTATCGCAAAGTGCCAACACAGCAATTTAACCTGAATATTGAGGTTTTAGTTTAGAAAAAACGGTTGGCTCCAAGGCGCGCATTACTCAGGAGTAAGCTTGGTGGTAGTCAGTGGCTTTGCTTTGAAGCAACCGTGCAACTCTTCCAACGGGTGACTCTTACAAACCCTGTGGAGGGTTTATACGATCGCGCCAAAGCCCCATTGCCAGCAAACTGAGCTTTCACTCCCCTGCGGTAAAAGTGGACTCGCACTCCTTAGTCTCTTTCGCCACATGAAAATCAGTGGGGTTTAACAGCGCTTAACAGGGTTGCCTACACTGCTTCCCCAAAACTCAGTCTTAGGTTTAATGCTAATAATCGAGCCCAGCGGCCCAGGCCAGCCGAGATGTGTGTGGGGTGGGTAGGGTCACGTGCCCACAGAAAGGGCTCTGAGTGCCACCTCTGGCCCCCGTGCCATAGGTTCGCCACCACTGGTCTATGGAATGGAGACTTAATTTGCTGACTGCGAGCAGGTCTTCAGGAGAGAGATCCAAGTCTCCTTCCCGGTTCTTCTTATATTCATGGAGTGCCTGGTACTACAATCCATCCACCCAAGCCAGTTCTTCTGGAAGTTCTTCTGGTCTATACCAAAACATTTACCAACTCCATCCAAGATGTTAAGCAAGAACTGGAGGCTTGGACAGGGCAGATGGATACAGAGAACTGTAGTTGCACACCCCCACACAAATCCTTTTAATGCTTTATCTAAGGGCAATTATTTATTCTGCAAAGGAAAAGTGTCAGAAACAATCCTCGGGGATCAACAGTCTGCAAAATTTACACCCCATTCACAAGGGATCGTCTTTATAAGCTGGCAGCTCCATTCTCTGCTAGCTGAAGACAGTTCGAGTGCTGCTATGAAAGAGGAGGCTCAACTGGGATTTCTCTCCTCTGTCTGCAGAGTTAACATCTGGAGCAGCTACGTGAATTAAGAAACTTTCCCCTAAAAAAAGAATAAGATAGTGTGTTCATGATTTCAGTTACCCTCTGTAGCTGTGCCTTTTACAGCAGCTCAGTCAGCTGACATTGCCAAGCAAAAAGCTTCATCTGCTGATTTCTGCAGATCAAGTTACTTTTAAGGGCACAATTTCTTCCTGCCCAGTTGGCAATCCTGCAGTGATTCCAGGCCACTTTGCAGCCCACTTCCCAATCTTGCAAACCACTAACAAGCTTGAGACAGCAATGCACAATCATTAAAAAAGCAAGCAGATGTTACAAAATGGCATCCTGTCTCTTTACCCCCCAGCCAGCATCTCTACAGGTTTATTTGATTGTAGCCTAAAGAAAGGCCCAATGGAATAGCTGAAAGGGTGAAAGCCCAGTACATTTTGAAGCAGTGCTTTAAAGGGCAGGCAGAAATGGCAGCAATGAACACATTTTCTGAAAGTCATGCAAGTGAAACTGCACACATCATCTTAATCTGGGGAACTGCATTTGGGATAAACTCAAAGAATCATGGAGAAAAGGCAATTAAGCCTCTCCATATCCTCCGAGGTAAAACCTTACAGCCTTTGAGCACAGAAGTGAAGAAATGGAAATGAAACCATGTCAAAGAATATTCAGCCAGCCAACCCCACACAGGCAAATCTTTACCAAAGTCTCCTGTGAACAGACTCCTCCCTAGAAGCATGTAATCTGTCACATCTTGGCCATGTTGCAAAAACCAGAAAAGGGGGAGGTGGGGAGAAGAATGGCAAAATGCACACATTTTTCTTACCACTCAATGCATCCGGTGTCCCAGCCCCATCTCCCGTTTGCAGTATCCGGAGCTTCCCTGCAAAAGCAGTGGGGGAGTGATGGGCGGGAGAGAGAAGGGTGATGCTGAAAGTTGTCAGTGACCTGCTCCTCCTCAACTCCTTCCTTCAAAGCAAAGCAACTCCAAAGCAGTTCAGTCAAATGGGCACCGTGCTTCATCATCCATTCCTGCTCTCCTGTTTGCTTGCCTGAAACCAAACCACTTTACACTCCTGCACTGCTGTACAGGATTTATTTGGTGATGTCAGCAGACACACCTCCTGGATGCCTGAAGAATGTGAGTCTGGCAATTCTGCAGTGGGAAAGGGAAGGAATGGCAGGTTGGAAGGAGGAAAGTAGACATGGAAAGGGGTTTGGAGCAGTCTGTGACTGGCAGGCAGTGGAAAAAAAGAGGATAAAGGGATTGTGTGTGTGTGTGTGGGGGGGGGGAGGAATCCATCAGATAGACATTTTAACTACCATGAGTTTTGGCACTGGGATAACACAGGGGACTCCAAGTAGACACTGGTAACAAGTAGTTTGCACCCCATTGAACAACATAATATTAAAACAAAGCTTACTGAGATACAGAAATATTCAGTCATGACAAACTCTTTTTCTTCCATTTCCTCCCTCCCATGCTACTTACAGAGTTATCTAGTAATATATGTCTAAAGGGGAACAGCACATCTAGCATTACCTCAGAAACAAAAAGCCCATTTTTGCCAAAAAGGACCTTTTAACATTTACAGCTATTATATTTATAATTTATGTTTTAAGGACATAAAACATTGCAGAAGCACAATGGATAATCCCTGGCAGACCAGGTCAGTGAGAAGTGGCACATCGAAGACACTGGCTAGTGGGCAGTAGAAAGAGGGAAGTGGGAGAAACATCAAGTGCCCAAGATTACTACTAGCATGTCAAAAAGTCATAGATGGATAATGTGTGGCAGGTGGGGTGGGCAAGAGATCTAGGAGGGTCAGAGGGGACAGACGACCCAGGTACTATTCACCTGGGTCACGTGGGGGGCACATTTTGGCCACCCCCTCCTCTTGGAGGTAGGTGGGTGTAGGAAAATGTTTTGCAATCTGCCCAAGAACATGCATGAAAACTCAGCAATATTGCTGTCTTGACTTTAACACTGCACACACATCAACGTGTTTACTACATATATGCAGTGTTAATCATCCCTTGCAGGCCAGGAAGGGGAAGCGCCTTGCCTCATTGGTCTCTGCATGGCTCCCACCACTGCTGATGGCCCCAGGCACCCAAGAGCAGTTACTGGCTGAGATGTTCAGCCTAAGCTCCTCTGGGCATCAGGGTCCACGTAAGTTGCAGAAGCTGTAGCCATCACTAGGCGAGTCAGCCAGCCAGCAGTGCATGGCCACTGTGAGTCACCCACCTGGGCTTGGCCACCCTCTGGCTTTTGTTCCACTGACCTGCTTCTTCTACCTGCCTCCCACCACTCTCCCAGTCACAATTCGGGGGCAAACATCACGCTTCTGATTGCCCAAATTACATTCAATTATGCGCTTGCCACAATTTTAACATGTTTTCTGACTGCATTAAAACACCTGTGTCCCAACTTCACATGCCATGTATAAATACAGTTTTTATGGGGGTACTCTGCCCCTCTCACTTGAAAAACCTCTTAATCACAACTTTCAACATTTCTTAAGTAGAAATAATTTCCACTTTTTTTGGAGTAAACTGCATTTTAAGTTTGCTATCAAAGATCTTACAGTAGTTTTCCTTGAACACAATCTCACATCCACACTTCAGCATCCTGGATACCGAGATTAAATTGTCTGGGGCTGAGGGAACGTACAGCGCACCAGTCAATGTACACTGGATCAATTCTCCACACACACTCATTATTTGTATCTCCACATCTCCATGCTCAAGCAAATTAAAAGGCATTAAGCTCTCAGTACAACTTTCCATCTCAAAAAAATATCTTTTATCATTCATAACATGATGCAAGGCACCAGAATCAAGCATGAACAAACTGTCTTTTGTTTCAAAACCAGAGTTGGCAACCATGAAAACAGTACTTGACTTTTCGTTTCCTCTTTCTCTCGTCCTTGCAGGAGGGAAGGATTTTCCACCTCGCTTTTCAGGCAGTGCCTTTGATCTGCAGTAATTTACATCTTTATGGCCCTTTGACTCTGCATCAGGGCTTCTTTGTTTTGACCAGCACTGGCTGGCATAATGGCCTTGTTTTTTGCAATCAAAACACTTAATTTCTCGTTTATTTAAAGTAGGTTTTAAGACTTTGCTCAAATGCATTTCACTTTGTTCAGCATCACGTAAATAGCTTATAGCATCATCAGCTTTAAACTTTGCTGCCTCCCCTAGATTATTGGGGGGGGGGGTGTCTTCTCTTCAGGCGCAATCAATTTTCTGCATAGTCAAAGCTTGTTCCATACAGCATCTCCATGTCATAAAATTATTTTTCTGTAATATCCTTAGTGGAGTTAGACCGGAGCTTTGACTCACGTGTCCCAGGGGTTGGGTTGGGTTGGGTTGCTCGCTGTGTGTTTCGTAGCCGCTGCATTTTCTGTAGTGGCTGGTGACATGATTCCAGCTGTTCTTTTGAGATGCATTCTCAGCCAAAACAGCACTTGTAAAATCCATGCTGTGACTCAGCGAAACACTTTCTCTCCCTTTCAAAAGCTTAGCAACTGATTTCTAAAATCTCTCTGCATCAAAAAGTCTTTTCTGGGCCCATAACCTTTTGTAGGGTAAATTAGCACAGTAGAACAGAAGAGACTGATTCACAGTTGCTTTTTATATAAATGAGTTTACTAACTGTTCGGGATGGTTACACATGAAAAAACAAGAAATCCTTTCTTCCTATGTTACTACATTTGGTTACATATTGCTACCTTGTGTGGTCACATCGTGGTGTTCTGCTCACATGGCTTCTGCATTGTGGTTTCTACATCATGGTCTGGGGCGCAAACAAACAAAAAAGAGTTTACTTTATAACCTCTGACTACATGACCACTGACATATTGACAAAGTCTACTGACTGACCAATAGCTAATCAATAGAGCAGGCCATAAAACAGTGACTTCAGTAACTGGTTTACATACACACAGTTAACTCTTTCATGACTGAAGTGTGACAGACGCTTGCAAAAATACCAACACTTCTATCTAATCAGAGCTATACCTTCTTAGCTTCATCTTGCTATCATGCGTCTTTTAATCATAAAGCTGAATAAAATCAAGGATTTGATATGACTACCATACCAGTGGCAACACTGGGCTCTTTTTTTTTGAGGTGGGGGGAAATTCTCAACTTTCTGTTTCTCTTTTTGGACCAGTATCAACAGCAAGTAACCCAGTACAGCTGTATATGCTGTGGGTATCTCCCTGCCATCTCTCATCTATTTCCAGACACTCATTGTTTCAAAATGCAATTGTTAGGCCCTTTGGCTAAGGTTTGCTTTAATTTTCATCTTCCTTTAAATTGTTCTATTTAACATTTGAGCTAAGTTCATTTTCTTTTACTTGAATTCTCACCACAGAAATGCTGACATTCTCAACAAGAAGGAACATAGAAGGCCTATTCAGTTTGAGTCTGTGCTTCCAAAACATTGTGTCTATTTCTGTCTCAATCTTTTTTGATGAATCCATTGTTTTTTTAATTGGAGAAGAAAGAGTGCTTCAATTCTTCTTCAGGAACAAAATTGTTGATTGTATCTGAAATGACAAATTATTTATGAAATCTGTCCCAACTGAATTAACAATAAATCCTGAAAAACTCCCATTCTCCAATTATTTGTAACTTTGGTGACTGAGTAGCCTTTCTACTGAGTTTCACATACATCTTCTGAATATTCTCCCGTCCAAGAAAAAAAAGAATTAATGTGATTAGTTTCTTCATGCTTGTAGTAACCTTTGCAATTCTCAACCAAGAGTTGTGACACATAGAGCCTGCATTAAATGGCTGACTAGCAATGAATAGTCTCTTATAATCTCTGGGGAATAAATATGTCATTGCTACCTAGTTTTGGGATGTAATTTTGAGGGAAAAAGTGAATGTTCCACAGGGCTTGAAATAAAGTAACAGGTGCAATTTAGGGAAGTCATTAGGAATAGTATATTTGATGACCAGATCTGCCCACAGATTCAGGAGCACTTGAGATAAGCAAAGAAGCAATCTAGGGCCTCTGCAGCCAGAAACCATTCAGCTGAGAGCTGTCCAAGCTGGTGCCTTAGCTATTTCACCCTGATCCTGCCAAGGCCTAGAGTGCAGAGTTGTTTCTCTTCCTGGCCCAGTCTTTTGCTTGTCCCTGCTGCCTTCTTTGTTCCTGGGGTCCCAGGGGAGACTATAGAACTGTGGTGGCGAACCTTTGGCACTCCAGATGTTATGGACTACAATTCCCATCAGCCCTGCCAGCATGGCCAATTGGCCATGCTGGCAGGGGCTGATGGGAATTGTAGTCCATAACATCTGGAGTGCCAAAGGTTCGCCACCACTGCTATAGGAGATTTGTAGGTTGACAGGTCCACTCAGAGGTCCTTATTTCACCACTTTCACTATATCACTCCTTGGAGCCTGCTGCTGGGTACTGATTGTGGGACAGAGGACACTGTGATATTTCGTGCTTTAGGGGTGCTCAGGAAACTTTGAGGGGTATTCACCAAAGAAATTAGCAAAACATATATTTTTCCAATATGTATTGAAAATGTGAATATAATGAATGGTTGTTTTACCATTTATGGTGGACTTTTAATAAAGCTTAAACATTTTTCAATCATTCTGAAGATTTTAAAGACTGCTTTGTTCTGCACAGCCTATATAAGACATCCTGGGGACTCTAAAAAGGAATCCTGGGAAGGCACTCTGCACAGCTTCCTTCCCAAGATATGCTCAGGGCACTTTATTTTAGATCAAGGTGCCTTTTTTGGAGACCGCTTCAAAGTGCACCTTTTCCCCCTAAGCCATCTGCAAGATGTCTCCTGCCTGGCTGTGAGGAATGTAGAGCCCAGGAGGCATTTTATTTCCTGCAAGACCATTTTGCTCTTTGGTCAGTTTCATTCTCAGCTTTCACCCAACATTTTGAAGGTGTTCTCCTTGCTGCCATTTGCTAAATGTTGCTCCAGGATGTTTGCTCTGCAGGCTCCAATCCTGGGCACCTTTTTAGCCTAAAAATTTGGAATCCAGGAAATGGTGAACACTGAAAGAGCATTTCTGTTCCCTAAAAGAGTCACCTGGATGAACACCTGAAAGAACTTTATAGCCCTATCAATAATACATCCCCAGCCCAGTACCGTGAGCTACTTTAGCCAAGCCAATTTTTTCCTCCTTAGTTCCCCGTTGTTCTCACAGATGTGTAAACAAAGGAGTCCCTGTATTCCCTGACAGAACTGATTACTATTCTGTTTCTTTTAGAAATGAGATTTTTCATAGGCTCAGAAAAAACTACTGGATTATCCAGAGAAAAAGGCACAGTTGGGATATATGTTTGATTCACAGAAGAGGCCAAAACATGAACACAGCATCTGGAAAAGCAATGGAAATAGGAGGTCCTCCTTAATCTCAGGTAAATTGATTTATTTTTATTTGCTTAGTGAATTTAATTTATTTAGGGATTTTCTAGGGTGCCTCTGCAGAGTCCTGTCTGAAGTGACTTATAAGTAAAAACACAATCCTTAGACTGGTTCGTATATGTTGAGCTCAAAGTAATATCTATGGACTTAGCCCCTGACTCACTGGCCATTCTATCAGTAAAGGAAGTTTTTCAAATGAAAATGCAGACTTACTGACAATGAATTCCAAATTCTCAGTTGTTCAGCTCTCTCTTAGTCTGGGGATTCCTTTAAATGTAAACCAAGTGGCCTCTTATTTTTACTACCTAAAATAATCCCAATCAAGATAGAGAATTTTCTCTCACCAGGTGCAATTTTCTGCCACCAGTGATTTTATCTGAGAGGTTTTCAAAAATCCCATATTTGAATAGGCTCAGTGCTTATAAGATGAACTGTGTAGAATCTATACCACATTTTTTAAATTGTTCACTTTATACAACTATTCAGATCAACCTATTAAAGCCTCTCTTCGTTAACAAGGAAGACCTTTTGGGTTCCCTAAAAGTATCTTTCCTTCTGAATAACTGCAATTCTGAAATAACCAAAATTGTCACAAATTTTTTCTATCAGAAACATAAGAATGTGTTTATATAGGGTTGTGACATGAGCCATTCTGCACCACTGATATATGTTTTACCACTTTATTAATATGCTATCACTTTTTGACTGAGTTCCCGTTATGTTTATGCTGTGCAGAATTGACCATGCAGATCGAGTATGCAGATGCTGTCCTCACTCTTAATAAAGTGCTGTTAGAACAAATATTTATAGAACAATATATGTTCTATAAATGTCATCATATGTTCAGAAATGTCATCACTGATTTCTCCTGATAGGGCTGCTCCTTCTGTGACTTCAGTCCTTGTTCTTTTCAGAAATAGGTACATATCTTCTTTTTCAGTTTCTTTACTGCCTTTGAAAGGCAAAACGATTTTTTAAAAAAACCACACAACTATTTCAGCTCCAAAAAACAGTAATACAAAGAAGAGCTGACTTGAACAAAAACCTTGTACTATTACAAAAAGGTCTTAATTATCTGTGTCATAGGATCGCCAATCTTTAGGTAGGGCCTGAAGATCTCTCAGAATTACAAGAGACCTTCAAATTACACAGATTGGTTTTCCTGGAAAAAACAGCTCCTTTGGAGGGTGGACTGTATGACATTATACCCAAATGAGGAATCTCCCTCCACCCTCCATCCCCAAATCTCCAAAACATTTCCCACTTAGAGATAGCAGCCCTAGCCATTAGACCTCCAATGAGACTTTGGACCACAGGATAGACTTTTCAGGCTTCTTAAGAAATTCACAGGGATGTCCAGTCCCACCAATGTTTATCCAGTTGCCCACAAAATTCCTGTCACTACTACTTAGATGGGATCATAAATTTGCCACAGAACTGAAAAGGACAGAAGGTTTGTCTGCCCAGTGTGTGTTATATGCCATCAAATCCCTTCTGACTTTTGGTAACCTGATAAATTAATGGCCTCCAAAACATGTGGCTTCCTTGACTGAGTCAATCCATCTCATGCTGCTCAGTCACATCTCACAATTCAAAACTGATCATGTCCAAAGCAGAGAGCAGAAGGTATTGAAAATCTGAATCCTTTGTCATCAAGTGGGTAACACATAACCAGTAAGAAGACAATATTTTAGCAGAAACAAATTATACTGGCTTATTTAGTATAATATAGATAAGAAATAAAATATGCAAAACCTTAGACCTCAAATGTTTGTTTGTTTGTTTGTTTGTTTATTGGGTTTATAGACCGCCCTCCCCCGAAGGGCTCAGGGCGGTGAACAACACATAACAGAGCACAATAATAAATTAAAATCCAATAAATATAAGTTAATATGGCTCTAATAATAAACCCTATCTTATTAAAAATACAACATTATTAAACTTAGCATTAAACTAACATTAAAACAAGATGGCGCCAGCTTCAGTTCACCCAGAGCCCCAGAGGGGGGATGAGGCGGTAGATCCACTTGATGTTATAATAAAGGAGAGGGAGGAGAGGGAGGGGGCCCCTATCAACAGCTATCAACAAATGTTGTTTAGAACAACGCCTATCAACAACGCCTATCAACAAATGTTGTGTAGAAGGACCACACTGGCAGCCCTACACTAACAACACTATCGTAGAATAACTACCACCTGGGCTACTGCCCTATAAATAGTGTTAATAAACCCACGGGAAGCCAATCGCCCCAAAGAAACAACAATCTGTATATATGACTGCAAGGTATATATTATTCAACTAGTGCATGCATACATTTGTGCAAATTATACAACTGTGTTAACTATACAGCATATATCACTGAACAAGTATGCTTATGAATAAAGTTGTCTTCAAGTCTCTCTATAAGTTTGTGGCGTCTTTTTTTATGAATGATTCAGTGCGCCGTCCATCTGCAGAACGAAATGAATGAACAACCTGCTATGACACAGGATAGTTTTAACAGTGAGTATTCACAGTAGTCCACGGAGGGCTCAAAGCACCGACAAAATAGTGTTGCCAGCTCTGGGTTGGGACATACCTAGAGATTTGGGGGTGAAGCCTGGGAAGAGTGGAGTGTGGGGAGTGGAGGGAGCTCAGTAAGGTGTCAGGCCATGGAGTTCGCCCTCCAAAACAGCCATTTTCTCCAGGAACTGATCTTTGTTGTCTGGAGATCTGTGATAATCCTGGGAGATATTTCAGCCTCACCTGGAGGTTGGCAACCCTACATATAAAACTAATAAAGGTAGATTATGCTTATAAGGTACACATCACCTTTCTGCTTATCACAGGGACTGGGATGACATAAAGAGTATAAATTAACTTGGAACTTCCTTGTGTATGCGTTATTATTTTTTTCTAAGTAGTTCAGAAGGATGTCCAGCTGTCTCACAGTTTTGTAAGAACCCCAAAACTCAGATTTTATTCCTTTCCAGATATTATTGCAGTGAAATGCAGCCTCAAGCAATGAAGGCTTTTTATATGATGTCAGGGTGCCATCCAGTGGTCCATTGTGAGTAGTATTCACATTTTGAATAAATGTGGAAGAGGAGTCTTTTCAGAATCAAGGAATGGCTTATAGATTTTCCCTTTCGACTGCTATTTTATAGAAATCACAAGTGTTGGTGAAAAAGAAAATATAAAAAAATAAAACATAGATGGCATAATTTAAGGTTAAATTGCGATAAAGCAGTGCATATTAAGATAATTTGCTGTGATTATTTTCAGTCTCTCTTTATATCTTGTAATAGGAATGTTATCAGAATAGGACAGTCACCTTCTTGCTAGCCTTTCATCTACATCCTTGTAATTGCTTTCAACAATAGCTACTTGGGGCTCCTGTGGCAAAAATGTTATAAGACTGGTCTCTTTTCTCCCTGTTCTTTCCTAAATGTCATCTCTGCTGTTGAGGATGACAGAGACCCCGCTGTTGTGTAGCATGTGGAATTAGCTGCCATGGGAGGTAGGCTACGTGACTGGACAACTGCCAGTCTAAATTCAGTGAAGAGAAGGTTCAGGATGTATTCATTCTAGAACCAAAGTTTATATACACCAACAGCTTAAATCCTCCAGTGCAGGCTGACACTGCTTGTGACCAGCAAGCCAAACTCAGTCCACTAGTGGCTTAATAAATTGCTAGGATGGTAGCCTGTCTATGAAGGTCAGAGGCGTGCTGTTGGTGGCGTCAAGCAGTTGAGTGGCCACAGTAGATAGGCTTCCTTTGGATAGGTGGGTCACAAGTTGTGAGGTGTTATTCTAGCACAGGAAGTTGTGAGGTCCTACTCCTAGTCAACAAGTGGAAAAACATTCCCCTGTAGCCACTAGAGAGCAGTAAAGAATAAAGAAAATTAGCTTCCTAATCGTATAGGTTTTTGTTATTCAGAAGTTGGTGAGGTGTGGCATTTGCTCTAAAAGAGATTCAATTGGCTGGGAAGGGGTATGTTTTTCATAGGCTGAAGCGACAAGCATAGGTTTGCTTAAGACGCTGGCTGTCCTACCTAGTGGAACAATAGTAAGAAGAGTTTCAGTTTATTTTTGGAGTTACCCTTAAAGGTAAGCTCTGTGTGGAATACTGTGTTTTGGGGGGGTGACATGGGAGGATAATTTCCTAACTTCAAGAAGAGGTTTGATGTAGGTTAGAGCTGTAATGGGCTTTCAATTTGTCTTTTTTTTTGGTTGTGACAGAATGCTGTATATAGTCTCTCTGTTTTAAAAAAGTTTACTTGAGGAAGATCTGTCTCTGTGTTCAGTGCTGAAATAATCAGCAAAAAATATTTAGAATGTTAAACTCACAATAAAATGTTGCTAATATAGAGACTATGCCAGTGTGTTTCCTTACATTTGTTTTTAAAACATTTAAAGAATATTTAAAGAATGTGAGTTAAATTTTTCTGGCTTGTAATGCAGGTCTTTGCTCTTTTGGGAGTGATGTATTTCTTCCCATCCTTTACAGTTGTCTTTCTCAAAAACAAAAAACCCCTCATAAATGATACACAAATACAGCTGTCATAAACTGACTATGAATTTTGTCTAAGGTTGTGGTCTAAAATATTTTTACCAAGAAGTAAACTTCACAAACATCACACTGGGATTCTGGATACATGTTTAGGATCAAGTCATAAGCTGAATTCTGTGTTAAATGACTGCAAGATGTGTTGGTTTTATCTCTCTGCAGCTCACTGACTAGATCTCTGTTAACTTCTTTAGGTACCAATATGAGTTGCTTCACTTTTTTGAAGGTCATGATGGTTTTATTTAACCTGGCTATAGCTGTAAGTACTTTTTTATTTCTCTGTCAATGAATGATGACACACTTGGTGTTCTAGTAAAGAACTGGTTAGAGAAATCTTTTCCATGCTTGTTGATCCATGTCGGTTGATCCATGGAGACAAAATACAATCCAGCTTGCAAGTGTAAACACTTTTCTGTATACGGTTCAGATTGTTCTGCATGATCCTCTTCAAATTGGTGGGGAGTAGGTCAGACAGATTTAGACAAGAAATGCTAGATTTTCTTGAGAACATGTTAACCAGATGTATAATTCATTAACATAAGGTTTGCTTATGACCATATTTAATGTGTTATAGTTCTAATCACACAATGCTGTCCTTTGTTCCATGTGGTATTTATGAATTCTAGCATCTCCAGCATAATATAAAGGATTTATATTGGATTTACAGTCTGTGAATATGCTTATCATAAACAAGGCGCATGTGAATAATCTTTCTTGAAGTGAATATTCCAAAAGCTGAATTAGATTAGTTTTGGGCCTCTTCTGATGTTCCCGTGGGACTGGGACTGCGTGCCCTTGTGGTCTTGTACAGCCGATGATTATATGGTGCATATTAAGTGATGTTTAACAAAATTAATCATTGCTTTCCTGGCTCAAGGCTTATCTTTCTATTGGACAGCAGAGAGCAGCAGCTTTAACTAGGACTGATTTATAGCAAACTTTATTGTTGACTCTGGTTGTTTTCTATGATTGACACACCCAGAAGGATAAGGGAAATAGTTTTTAAAAAACCTCCCATTGTATTTTATTGAGTCTAATGCACAGGTGTGTCTTCATGTAAAGGCAAGCCAAGCCTACAACATGGCAATGGATAACTTAACTACAATCATGATGCAAGCCAAGGTACTCATTAAATTGTATCCACCTATCTCTTGCTTCTATCTAGAAAGGTTGAGTGGGTGTTACAGTTTCTATGAGCTTGGACTTGGTTTCATACTTGTGGTGTAATGTATTCTGCAACAAACAATGCAGACTTTTCCCTGGTGACCTAGTGATGCTTCTGTAGCAACATTCTCCAAGATCTCTTCTATACAGTTCACAGTTTTGCTATAGTCTAATCCTTAAAAAATCAAGAATTCCTGTCTATTGTGGCACTGACTGAAGACCAAGGAACATACACAAAGTATGCCAAGGACACTAATGTTACTACAATATCAAGGAAGCTCCTAGCAATTTACAGGCTATAATCAGCATACAAATAACACCTGAATGCATTCACGCTGGAAAGTTACAACATGTATTATTGTTGCTCATATTACAATGCAGTTTAGCCAGTGGAGCTTAAAACTCAGTCCTTAAAAGCTCCAACTTTGAAAACAAATTTGAGCCACTGCAATGAAAGACTAACACAGAGCAGGTCAATTGATATGCTGATCTGACAGAAAAAAAGATTAAAAGAAATGAGGCTAACAAACTTGCTTTGGTATCTTGTTACTATAATGATTTTCTTCGCTGCAATAAGAATTTGGCCATGGGTGTCTGAAAGACAGATGAGACAGATGAGATTCCGAGGCGGCTGTGAAATATATGCATCACCCATGAATATAGAGAAGACTTAATGTTAATCAATGTACACCTCATGAGGATTTGCTACATTTACATGCACTGAAACTTGGAGCAATTTTTTTGGCCTTTGTGTACCTTGTGTGATCATCAAATCTGATGATGTAAGCATCATTTTTGGGCAGGGATTATGTGAGCATATACAAACTATCCTTTACTCCTCAGAATATTTTGTGCATTCCTCCTACAAACTTCTGGATAAGACTTTTTGATTTTTGGAATAATGTGATTTCTTCTCTGGGGAGAAGAACAGTAGATGTATGATCTTCCACATGTAGAAAAGTATATTTCCTGTAGGCCAGGGTCCCCAATTTTTGTGAGCCCATAAGCACCTTTGGAATTTTGACAGAGTTGAGTGCTACCCTGTAATGGCTGCTGTATGAGTGGAACCAAACCCATAATGGCTGCCTCAAGAAGTGGAGCCACATGGAATAACTCTTCATACCTCTTGGGAAGAAGGAAATAGTGAAGGGGGAGTGGGACCACACGCTAAGAAAATCCAGGGGCTTACCACTCCTCAAGATTCTCCAGTGGAAAATCTTTTGTTTGATAACAAAGCCTGCCTTTAGGGTTCCAGGCACTCTAGGAATTACTAGAAACTCTATGATAAAACTGTAGAGTTCATCATGCAATTTCTGGTGATTCCTGGAGCTATCTTGTTCCACTTCTAGTTTTTTACTGGAAGTGATGTGATGTTGCATTTGGCATCATGTGGGGCAGGGCTTGCCCATGCAAACCAGACTTGGCAGCCATACCTGTCTTACAGTGCCCCATCCACTTTCTGTAAAGCTTGGTGGGTGCCCAAGGAAGTACTGGCACTACATTAAGGAATCCTGCTGTAGCCTTTCCATTTATACCTCTTGGCAGATAAGTTGGCCATCCTCCAGGTAGGGCTTGGAGATCTTCCAGAATCACAAGTGATTTCTAGATGAAAAAGATAAGTTCCCTTGGAGAAAATGGCTGCTTTGGAGGGTGGCATCACTGCTGAGGTCCCCCCCTCCCCAACTGCCCCCCTTCCCATGTTCTAACACCAGCTCTACAGGTATTTCCAAATCCATATCTGGCAATCCTGTATGGCAGAATATTGCTTTGGAAAGACTGGTTCAGATTTCTGGTCAAATCATGGTTTACTTGTTGGGGACTGTTCTCAGACTCATGCTTTAATTCTCCTCACTTTCTGATTTGACAATAAAAATTAGTTTTTCATTAACAGTTTTACTGTTTTGGGGATGTGCATGCATTGTGGAACTGTTAAATCAATAGTTTGATGTGTGGGCTAAACTAGCCAAACTATGGCCCTCTCTACACAGCACAAATAACTCAAAATATGTGCATATTTCACATTCTTATATCATATGGTCATAGCTACAAAGACACCTCCCTCAAAACAAGCAAACAAAGAAAATAAAGAAAAAATGACACGTGCACAGGATTGTCAGTTCAAACTAACTTTATTTGTGTACTTTATACAGTGAAATCAAACCTCCGTGGGAAATCTTCAGCAAATGGTGGGCTGGATAGAGAATCACAAGTAGGAGAAAATGGCAGGCATGAGTGAGAGCTAGTGTGTTTGTGGAGGGGGGGGGGCAGGAAAAAGAACCACTTTCCCTGGCAACACTTTTTTTGTCCACACTATGTGGACAAAAAAGCCAAAACAGTTCTTTTTAAAAATGTCTGCAAGACACTTCATTGATGGGAATCGACCAAAGACTATTTCTCCTAGTCTGTCAATTCTATTCTGCTACTACCTGCCAGGTATGGGGGCTTGGTAGAGATTGAACAGGGAAGGAGCGAAGATGCATCCCTGTTTGACTCCTTTGTTGGAAATTATCAGAGGTATTAGATGACTGTCTCGACGGTATCATACCTGGCAGGTAGTAGCAGAATAGAGTTGACAGACTAGGAACAATGGTCTTTGGTTGATTCCCATAAATGACAGTTTGTCCCAAAGATGTTCTCTGGGGACAGAGTCGAAAGTGCATTTGAGGTCTAAAAAGGCTGTGAAGAGTTTCCCTCCTTTGTGGCTACTATATTTCTCTGCCAGGTAGTGTAGGATCAGGCAATGATCAAGAGTTGATTTGCCGGGGGAAAAACCAATCTGTGCCGTACCCAAAACTGATGAGGACCAAGCTGTTAGCTGTGTCATTAAGGTCTTTGCATAAATCTTGCTAGCCACGGAGAGTAGGCTGATGGGCTGGTAGTTTGATGGATTGGATGGGTCACCCTTCTTGAATAGGGGACTGTAATGGCCCTAGTCCAAGTCTCTGGCATTTTATGAGAGTAAATAATAACTGTTATTTATGAGAGTAAATAATTTGGCTAAGATGGGAGCCCTGAAGTCAGAGTGTTTCTTGAAAAATTCTGGTGGCAGCCCATTGGGCCCTGCTGCTTTCCTTAGTTTTAATTTAGATATGAGGGTGGCCACTTTGTTGCTACTAACTGGGGACCAAACAGGCAAATCTTTCACTGCTGGATTTGACTTGGAGGGTTCCGTGAGCTTTGGATTGCAAAACATAGTTTTATAGTGGGCCTTCCAGGTTTCTGCTGAGATCTGAGGACCAAGGATTGTGTGAGGTTTAAATGATATGCCAGAAGCTTCTACTGTCCCTTGTGTTAAAAGCATGATAGAGGGATTCCCAGGTTTTCGTTAGGTGGACTTTCCTTTTGGCCTCAAGAAGGTCTTGGTATGTTTTCCTAACTGTTAAGCACTCTTTGGATAAGACCCTATTTCTCCTAGATTATTGATGATGGAACAACATTCTTAACTGTTGCTTCTTTAGGCCCTAGCATGTCTATTTTAGGGTTGCCAGCTTTGGGAGGGACCTTAGCATGGTATAATGCTTTAGCGTCCATTCTTCAAAGCAACCATTTTTTCTAAGGGAACTAATTACTGTAGTCTGTTGTCTGCCTCAGTGTGTATGTGTGTGTTTGGTAAAAATTGAAGCTATTTAGGTTATATTCTTAACATAAGATAAAGAGAACATCCTGTGTGGGCTATGCCCTTTAGGTACCAGAAAGTTATCTGTCTTTTAAGGGTTGGTGACAGATGTGTTAGGGTTGCCCAAACTATGAGGGGGCAGGGGTGGGGTAGCAATAGTGCAGGCAGTGTGATGTCACTTGGGGAGGAAGCCCAGAAGTGACGTCATGCCTCTCCATGAATCACTGCAAAATCTGTGGTAAAAGGATTTCCACCCATTTCTAGAGGGGCATGGCATCACTTCCAGGTTTTCCTCAGAAGTCATGTCAAATCACTGGTCTGATTGCATTTTTAAAAGCATTTTTTTAAATAGAGGTACCTCTGTTTCCTCTTTCTATGACGTAGTAAATGTCTTGGCTGTATTTGTTTTGAAAGGAAACTCTTGACCTTTGGAGTCCTACAAGTTTTGTTTCCTGGTTAATGGGTTAGCATGTTTCTTTCGTATGTTACCGAATCAAGAGAGGAGTGTTAGTTTGTACCCTTGCTTCTGAAATCCACAATGGTTGATGATGCCCTTGCCTTCGAATTTGTCTTTGTTATTTCAAGCTGTTTTATTTGTATAGCTTGATAGATGCTAGTAACTGATAAGCTTGTTGTTCCCACTTAGATTATAAGGAAATGGTGGCTCTGAAATTGGCTTTATTTCTCCTCTGCCCCACCCCAAGAACATTTCCCAGCCTTGTGCTTGTGTGTAAATGTCTTCTGGAGCAGTGCCTGCCTTAACCTTTTGTTTGAAAACCCGCTCCTTTGGTCAAGGACAATGACTTTGAACCTGTTGGGGAGGTTTCTGTACAGTGCCAAGGCACAACTGAGTTTAAATCATAAGGATGAAGGTGTGAATAGCTTCTTTTGAAACCTTCCCTATATAAGAGAATGGGTGAATTTTCAGGGAATTCTCAAAGTGCAACAAATTGAAACGAGATATCTAAGGTTGTCACAAATGTGCCTTGAGTCTGTGTGTTCTCACATGTGTCTTGTATTTGCATGTAAAAGCATGTTCCTTTTCAGTGTCACTAAGATATAGAAACCCAGGCTATCATGTAATTGGTGCCTTGGGAAACCCCAGAGCAAATACAAAGGACACAGCATCCAATTACTTCAGCTTCCCTGATGCATGCATGTCTTTAGCGGGTAAGAGTGGTCTTGAGCATATGAGTAGAATTTGAGTTGTAGTCTACTTTTTTAATATGGGAAGGAAGATTTATTATGAAAGATTAAACTAGAATACATACACGGAAAATAGCTGCCCAGCCTAGCAGATAGAAATCTAAGGAAAGAAAAATGAAAGATAAGTTTCGCTTAGGTGAAACAAACAAACCCACAAATTCCCTATTGCCCCTTTGCAGAGGCATCTAGACCTCAGCATTGATCATAGCATCTGGGCAAAGTATCTGAACAATTAACAAAGGAATCTTCTGCTTGCTTAGGTGAACCCTCCCCCAGTGGTGGGATCCAAAAATTTTAGTAACAGGTTCCCATGGTGGTGGGATTCAAACAGTGGCATAGCGCCAATGGGGCTGGGCGGGGTACGACGGGGGGTGGCCAGGCATTCCGGGGGCAGGGCATTCCTGGGCAGGGCTGTGGCAAGGACGCAGGGCACGCACAGCTCAGGTGCAGTTCGCTTTAAGGAGTCTCCAAACAGCTAACAAATGCCCCCCCCTTTCCTCTCCCCACAACAAACACCTTGTGGGGCAGAGAAAGTGGGGAATCAAACTCAGCTCTCCAGATTACAGCCCAGCCCCACAGCAAAAGTTAAGAAGCCAGGTGCTTCATGTCTGTCCTGCCCCCCCCCCCCCCATCAAGGCCATTCACAACTGCAAACAAGTTTTTAGGGATAGAAGTGCAGTTTGGATTTGCACATTACCTTTAAGGAGTCTCCAAACAGCTAACAACCCCCCCTTTCCTTTCCCCACAACAAACACCTTGCAGGTGGGGCAGAGATTGCCTCCCTAGCTGGCCTATGGACTTCTCCTGTGCTGGCCAGCGCCCGTCTGCTGGGGAGAAGGCTTGAGACTGAGAGCAATGGCAAGGACTTAATGGAGAATAAGGCACTGCACTCTGGGTGAGAGGGAGGGGAGGTGGAGCTCCCCAGTCCTCATCCTGGGAGCACAGTGGTATTTCTCCCCCGCCCTCTGGACACTCAGGGCCACTGTAGAGAGTGGGCGGGGCTACATCAGGCTTCCTTAATTCTTGCAGCAGCCGGTTTCTTCAATGCTGGGCTTTCTGGGGCTTGCAAAATCCGTCTGTGTGGGGGGACATTTTGGCGCCCCCCATGTGACTGCAATGGATGCACCTAGGGACATGGGGTACCCCTTGTCCCTAGGCAAATATGCCACTGCCTCTGAGCAGACCCAATTAGTAACCCCCTCTTGGCACACACAAATAATTAGTAACCCACTCTCGGGAACCTGTGAGAACTGGCTGGATCCCACCTCTGTCCTCCCCCATCCAGAGTTATGAATCCTGCCCCTCATGGAAGATACCCCAAGCTCTCCAAATCAGGTCATTTGGCATGTAGCCCTCGTATCAGGGTTTTTATGACTGTCATCTATATCCTCCATTTGGTATTTAATCCAAATGGACTATCTTCAGTGGAATTCCTATCACTTGACTCTTCCTGGAGCATTTTATTACTCTTCATGTGAAAATAAACAATTGTGATAGCTTCTGGGACCCCTATCATAACAGTGGTCACTACAGACACATGTAGATATGGCAGATAAGGTCTTCACCTTTAATGATAGCATGAAACAGGAAATTTTGCTCAAGTGCTGCTTGCCAGGCAAGAGTGAGAAGCTGCATCTTCTGCATAAAGATGCTTGATCCCTCTTTTGCTATGCATCTTCTCCACCTAAGAGATGGTACCAGAAACCTCCATCATGTGTCTTTATTGGGCAAGTATAACTTTTGACAGGAGCAGAACACTGTCCTTGTACTAGACATTGACAATATCCTAGTGCAGAATGGCCACATTCCTTCCAGTTTTCAATGGATCAATGAACATAAGGATGAGTGTTCAGAGATAATTATTGTGCTGTTTTAAGGTACCTAGTTAGTTTTTCTTGAATTTATTTTTTAGTTCAGACCTACCACCACCTCTGGGTGTTTCCAGCTAAGTTTTTTATTCTGAGTAAGATGCGCTTGAGAAGTGGTTATTTTTTTCCTGCTTTTTGACAGCATCATGGTGTACCACCTGGGGGTTCTTCAGCTTTTCTTTGATCTTCCTGCTTTGCACTGAAGTTTTGGGAAAGACCATGGCAAAGCTAGGATAGGTGATATATGGATGGGAAAGTTTGGATTTTCTGGATTTTGCTAACACAGCCATTTCTCCCACAGCATTTCCTATTCCTGTCATCAGATTTCACTTCAGAAAAAAAGAAAGTCTCCTTCCTCTTTCTTGCAGTGCTATAAAATGAAAACTGGTAATTCAGTGAATCTACATGGAAGCCTTATTGTCACTGCATGTATTTGCATCCACAGCAGCAACGGGGAACTGACTCTATCTTGTCTCTGTGTGGAAACCACTTCTCTCTGTCCCTCCACTGCTCTAAAATACAGCATTTATCTGTAGGATAATTATCTTTATACTCGACCCTGCTCAATATACTGAAATCTAAAATTAATGCTGAGGCAGGTCATACTGGATGCCTGCAACAGTCAAATAGGGAGTGTTCCTTAGTACCAAAGTTAGAGAGGGTGTCTGTTTTCCATGGAAGGGGCTGCAGCTCAGTTGGCAAACCAGTGCTTGGCATGCAGAAGACCCTGGAATTGTAGAAAGATCTTGTCCAGATGTTTGGAGAGGTTTCTATTAGAGATCTACTGTCAGTCAAAGTAGACAGCACAGAATTAGAAAGACCAGTCATCTCGGTTGGTATAGGATTGCTTTGTACATCCATCCCAATATTAAGGGCGAAAGGAAAAAATACAGTCTCTCTACTCCTTGTATGACCAGGGGTGGACCACTTTTTTGGCTTGAGTGTAAAAAAATACAAAATGTTTGTAAAGATGTTGGTGTACTAGCAAGCAGGCAAGCAAAAGTATGTGTGTGGATAAAGGCTGCATTTGACCAGACACAGTTTGCTCCCAGTGGTGCTGGTACCCTCAGACCCACCTGGAGCTTGCACAGATCAATACAGCAATGAGAGGCATCAGCTATGCCATCTCCTTCTCCTACAGCACTTGGGGGGTGGGGCTTGACTTTGTTGTGTGGGCATAGAGCCATCCTGACTTGCTGGGCAAAATGATAAGAACATAAGAACATAAGAACAAGCCAGCTGGATCAGACCAAAGTCCATCTAGTCCAGCTCTCTGCTACTTTGCACAAGTGAAGCCCACCCGGAGATTGCCTTTGGGGAACTCCCACATGTAGGATGTATGAAGCGCATAATGGCCTTCCTGCGTTTTGCTGTTGCTCCCGATCACCTGGTCTGTTAAGGCATTTGCAATCTCAGATCAAGGAGAATCAAGATTGGTAGCCATAAATCGACTTCTCCTCCATAAATCTATCCAAGCCCCTTTTAAAGCTATCCAGGTTAGTGGCCATCACCACCTCCTGTGGCAGCATATTCCAAACACCAATCACACGTTGCGTGAAGAAGTGTTTCCTTTTATTAGTCCTAATTCCTTCCACCAGGCAAGCATTTTCAATGACCATGCCCCTGGTTCTAGTATGTGTGAAAGAGAAAAATTTCTCCTCTGTCAACATGGTTTCTACCCCATGCATAATTTTGCTTGGACTTCCAATCGCCTTATTATCCCCCTCAGCAGCACTCTCTCTCCCAAACTAAAGAGTCCCAAACGCTGCAGCCTCTCCTCATAGGGAAGGTGCTCCAGTCCCTCAATCATCCTTGTTGCCCTTCTCTGCACTTTTTCTATCTCCTCAATATCCTTTTTGAGATGATCCTGTTCAACATGCACCCCAGAGGCTCAGCATATGTTCCTGCTTCTGTGGGGAAGGGGCCTGGTTCCCGGCTCTGTAGTGGGAGACTTCCTGATGATTACCTCTATTCCCTGTCAGTTCTTTGCAGGCCAGCCGGGGAAAATGGGGGTGGGGTGGGGGTGGGGGAGCTGCTGAAGTTGCACAAGTGCATGACCTCTCTTCCTGCAAAAAACTGGACATTATATCATTATATTTGAGAAATGATCCAGGATTTGCTGAAACCTCTATAGCTTAACCCTCAGTTCCTCCTGGCAGATTGTTGGCTGCAGCTGGCAACCCTATATGTGGTTGCCAGCCTCCAGATGGAGCCTGAAGTTCTCTCAGAATTACAGCTGCTCTCCAGATAGGGATGTTGACTGCTGCTGGGGCTCCAGGGTGGATTAGAGGGTGGAGATATCATGTCATCAGGGGTTTTTAGCAAATCCTTGAGTATTGTCCCCAATATTATGATACCACTTCTAGGCATGGGGGCTGACAATCTCCTGGAATTACAACTGGTCTCCAGGCTACATAGATAGCTTATTATTTGTTTATCTATTTTAAACGTTTATTCTATTTCTGGAGAAAATGGCTTGGAAGGTGGATTGCATGGCAGTATACAAAAGTTTTTCCCCTTCCTAAACCCAACTCTTCCAGGCTCTACCCTCAAATTCTCAGGTATTTCCAAAACAGCACTAGGTAGCTCTACTTCTGAGATGTGCTGGAAGTGACATTTGCACCATTGTAATTTGTCAATGTAATTTGTTTTTCTCTCTGCCCCATGCTTATTTTTGGAAATAATGGTCTTTTTCCCCCTTAGCTTGGTGGGGCAGTGCTCCTGGGCATTGGCATCTGGGTCAGCGTTGACAGCAACTCTTTTGTCAATCTGTTTGGTCCACTGTCCTCCAATGTTTTGCAATTTGTGAATGTGGGCTACCTCCTCATCGCCATCGGAGCTGTCCTGTTTGCGCTGGGCTTCTTAGGATGCTGTGGAGCTCAGAGAGAGAGCAAGTGCCTTCTGATCATGGTAAGATGCTAACACCAACAGGTGTCTCTGCTGCATGTCTATCCATGAGGACTTTGAGAACTCATCTATAGGAAAAGAGTTGTTAAGGCATAGTGGGAAGCTGTCCTCTTCGTGAAATGAGACTGTTAAGGCAGAAGGATATCTGGGCCAGGCAGTCAGTTAACCACATGATAGAATTCCTTAAGCAGTGGCATGGTGGTTAAGAGTCAGTGCACTCTAATCTAGAGGGACCAGGTTTGATTCCCTACTCTGCCGCTTCAGGTGTGGAGGCTTATCTGGGGAAATCAGATTAGGCTGTGCACTCCAACACAGGCCAGCTGGGCAATTTTGAGTTAGTCACAGTTCTTCTGAGCTCTCTCAGCCCCACCTACCCCACTGTTTGTTGTGGGGGGTGGGGGGGTGGGGAGGAGATTGTTAGTCCCTTTGAATCTCCTTACAGGAGAGAAAGGGGGATATAAATCCAACTCTTCTTCTTCTTCATCCTGACTCTTATGTACATGGTAGTTTTGTGTGTGTATGCCTGAGCATATGCATGCTTTTCTCTTAGGATGTTCACTGATGGATTTCTGTCCTCCACTCTTCTTTGTAAAAGGATTAACCATTCACATTGAATTCTGTTTAATCCCTGAACTGATATGTCAATAAATTATTTTCCTCACTTGAATTTGGTACAATGAGACAAATGTAAATGATGGTCTTGTGTTTTCAAGCTGAAGATTACTTCTAGTTAAAGATTATGCACTTTTTTTTATACTTCTGTTTTCTTGGTATGTTTACATTGATTCATTTTTCACAACACAAATAAAATGTTTCCTGCAGGAATTCCACACAGCTTTTTCCTCAAAGCATTTGGGAAACATTTTATGTTTCCTCAAGACATTTTATTCCGAAAACACAAACTAGCATTTCTTTTTTCTTAAAATGTTTTCCAACTGTTTCCTGCTTGCTGTGAAGAATGCAGGAAATATTTTATTCTTCCTGCCTGAGTGTATAACTTTCACTTTCTCTGAAATGTGTGCCTGCCATTTTCCACTGCTGCAGAGAGTCTCTGTGCCACCCACCATTTGCTGAAGGTTTCCTTGTCAGTTTCGTTTGTTGTGCCCGCCATTTTGTGCTGTTTGCAATTCTCCTCATCACCCACCATTTGCTGAAGGTTTCTCATGGAGGTTTCCTCGGCTAGCATCATGTCTGGGCGACATTTCACTTATTTAAGTATAGGAATCAATTCAGCATTGCCTGCTGATTTTGGCAATTTGTCACTTTTTTTGGTGTTTTCCGTTAAGCAACTTTGAAGCTATGCCGACTTGATATGTGAATTGGCAATATGCACAAAATTCAAGTCTGCATAGTTTTGAAGCTGTTTTCCTGAAAAAAAGGGGAAAGCAACACATTTCCAAAATAGGCCATGCTGAGTTGATTCCTGTACTTCAATCAATCAAGTGCAGCCCAGATCACGCAGTGCCAGCCGAGAGAAACCTCCCATAGAAACCTTCAACAAATGATGAGTGATACTAACAGCACTGGCCTATAAAAACTGACAAGCTTTGCAGTCAGGCGGCAGGTGGGAAAAAAGACCAATTTTTGCCTGGAATGCTTTATTTTCCTGCGTTGTGTAGGAGAAAATGTTTGGAAGACATTTTAAATGTTCTGTGTGGAATGGACCAGTGTCTTACAGAGCAATCCAGATTCCTGGACTGCACTGCAGCAGTTGGAGGCAGCATTGAAAAGGCAGTGCCAACAGGCTTTCAGAGGCGCGAGGAAGAGGAAAAACCCCAAATCCTCCCTGCCACTGGAGAGCCCTCAGCTGGGGGGTAATGGATTTACATCACTCTAAAGCACAGCATAAGTCTAGGGCCAGGGCTGCAGTGCAACTGGTTGCAAACTCAGGGTGGAAGCTGACTAACATCGACTCCACACCCTGGAATGTCCTGGCCCTCCCCCAATGCTGGTGTTCATTCCAGACACCGGCGCAGCTCCACCAAGGCTGGGTCTTCCAGCTTTTGCCGTAACACAGTTGAACTGGATGCTGGCACCACTGACCCCTCTGTCACTTTGAGTGCCCCTTGCCTGGTGGAGGAAGCTAATGTGTCAGAGTGGCCATCCACCAGCTCCTGTGACTGATTGCCCCTCCTGTGACTGATTGGGCTGCTCATCCATGCTTTCTTACCCTTTTCTTGGAAGGTGTCCTTTCTGCCATTTTTTCCTACTAGTACAGCTGGAGACTTTAAACACTGCCTGAATTCCCAATGAAAATTTAATCTAGATACAACCAAGTTTCAAAAGAATCAGCACCTTTTCATCCAGGTTCCAACATCCTCACTGCAGCATGTTTCTAGTGAAGATGTCTAGGCCTGCCCCTTGCGGGAGGTGCCTGCTGTCAGGGGTGAAATTGTTAAGCTAGCAGCACCAAAATTTCTGAGTATCTTTGGGAGACCCTCCTGATGATGCCACCCAGGTTTGGTGAAGTTTGGTTCATGGGGGCCAAAGTTATGGACCCTCAAATGTGTAGCCCCCATCTCCTATTAGCTCCCATTGGAAACAATGGGGCACCCCCTTTGGAAGTCCATAGCTTTGGACCCCCTGGACCAAACTTCACAAAACCTGGGTGGTATCAGTAGAAGACCCTCATGATAATATTGTCCAGGTTTGGTGAAGTTTGGTTCATGGGGGCCAAAGTTATGGACCATCTCCTATTAGCTCCCATTGGAGTGTGTGTTTTTTTCAAAAAAGGTGCATATACAAGCAGGTCCAGGAAAATCCTGTGATGGGGGTATGTGTGTGTAGAAATGGGACTGATCTGTGTTCTGCAGTTTGGCAGTGGGGAGATCGCAAGGATATTTTGGGTGACTATCCCAGGATTAATCGCCAGTGGGAAATCGCCCATTGGTTGCTTCCTCTTTTTTGTAAGTAGAATGTTCTGCTCAGACTGCCTAAATGTCCAGAGAATGAATGAAGAAGTTACAATAACCTGAAAAAGAACAGAGGAATTTGTAGTGAATGGGATGGAGGTGACCATTTTTTAAAATGATCCAGACAAAGATGGTGCTTTGAATCACCTTCTTCCAAAAAGACCTACCGGTAAGCTAAGTCATCACCATGTAAGAGAGCTCTCCCTACTAGAATATGCTCTTAACACATTCCTCCCCTTTTGTTCAGATTGCAAGCTAATCACAGTTTGGTCTAGTAACCCATTATAGTTTCAAAGAGTTGTAGGGGACATTTGTAGTCACTGTATTGTTTCTGACCACTCCACAGAGAATGATTCCAGTGTGACTCTTTTCTCTCTTCCTAGTTCTTCTCCATTGTCCTGATCATCTTCATAGTTGAAGTTGCTGCTGCAGTGGTGGCTCTGGTCTACACATCTGTTGTAAGTGGAAGGGGTGAATGTGGGGCAAGAAGTCTCAAGCAAGAGGACAGTGACCTACTAGCTTTAGATTTTTTTGGTGGCTGATGAACTTTGATGCCTTGAATAGCTGCTGATAGGTATCAAAAGTATGCCTCAAGCAACCATGGCAATTCTCCTCTTTCAAAGAGCAGACTTCCAATTTGACAATGACTTATCTTCTAATCTTGTAAAATGCCAGGAGGAAGGTTTACATTTGCCTCAGAAAGGCAAATAAAATTCCTGTTATGCAACAACCTTCCCAGGGAGGTAAACCTGAACCCCCCCCCCCTTATTGATCTTCAAGAGGCAGTTGAAGACAGCATTTAATTGATTTTGTTTTTATCAGCAGTTCTAGTTGGACATTTTTAACATGGTTGACTTCTAATGTTTTTAATAATTGTTGTTTTTATTGTGTTTTTAAAATAATATTTTATTTATATTTGTAAGTCACCTTGAGTTCTGCAAGGGAAAAAGGCAGCTAATAAATGTTTTTATTATTATTATTATTTTATTATAATAAATTCATACAGACATACAAATACCCCTTCCCTCATTCCCATACAATACAACATTTACATTACCTAAAACCATCACCCCACCCTCAGTGCTTTTGACTTCCGCTTGGAATCAGTCCATCTTCTAATGTCCTTCATCAATTATATAATTCTACATCAGTCCAGTATTTTCATCAACATTGAAGGCATAACAAAAATAACTTATACTCTTCATTTTTCCTTAAGAAATTAATCAATGGTTCCCAGGTTGATATAAAGTCATCAATTGTACTTGTACTTAGCACATTGGATAATTTGTCATAAGAAGCAAATTCCAAAAGTTGGTTCATCCTAATAAATGTTTTAAAACAATAAAATTAGATCTCTTTACAAGAGCTTTCTTCTTTGACAAGCTGAGAGGGGTTCAAGCATCTATTTGTAACATGGTTGAGGTTTATAGCATGAATGTCTTCTGTTAATATTTGGAATGAAAATATGACAAATGAGCACAATTCCTTTTGTGTACCATACATAGGAACTTGATTTGAATTAATGGAAAATATTTGAGGTAATCCAATGGCTTTATGTGCAATATGAATCTGGAACTTCTCAGAAGAGAGGCTAAAATTACATCTGCAGTTTGTATAGTAAACCTTTTTTGCAAAGTAAGATGTATGACTACTGTTGGACATTAACCTTTAGCATATACAACAGTATTAGTTGCATGTAAAGAAGAAAAGGTAAACAGCTTGCCTAATCTCTAAGAGGAGATATATGAACTTGTTTTATTTTTCTGGAGACTTGAGAAGCCAAACTAGAGTAGGATTGGAGCAACCATGGGGGTTTGATCATGTGTCTATCCTAACAAAAATGAACTTTGCTGTGCCTAATTTTTAACCTCAAAAAGAGGTGTGCAAGAGCAAACTCTCCTGATTTACATAAGGGTAAAGAACTGATACTGCTTTCTAACATTCAGATAAATGAAAGAGTCAATGGCCCAATTTCACTTCTTTTTCAGGCCACATCCCAAATGGTATGTTTCCCAGCAAAGGAAAAATATTGATCCACTAGAAAACATGGTAGCATGAAGCCCTTACTAAAAGAACTAAATTTCATTGTACCTCAATATAAATCCTCCAGCTTTAAGATGAAATCAACCCTGCCCTGTTTGTTAATGGATAACTCTTTTGATGAAGATGCATATGAACCATAAAGTGGCAGCTGCCAGAAAAAGCACACAGAGAAACACAATGTAGCAAGGGAAGGTCAAAAGGAAATGTTTAAATGATAGAGCAAAGTTGTTGTTACTTCAATGTAACAAACCCTTTTCTTATAACAGAGCCAATTTCCACTTCCCACACACCAGATATGGTTAAGAACCCTAAGTAATCACAGTTGCAGATACAATAGATCTCATAAATGTACAGTACAACTTTGTGCAGGTTTTCTCAAAAGTTCCATAGGTTTGAGAGGATCTCAAATAAATAAGGCCAGGACTGCAAACCTCATCAGCCTCTTATGAACTGTTGTGTCCTATGAAGACTGAAAACAAAAGTGGAGTAGGACTGAGTCTTTAGTTGCCACTCCCACAAAATATTACCTACAATAGTCAGGAAGCAAATGTAGGTTGCTACAATCCCTCCAGATATTTGGGAAACTCACTATAAAGCTCTGTACTCAGCTCTAGAACTGGCTGGCCCTGATGGTGTAGAAACAACAACTCTCCTCCCTAACTGTGAGGTCACCACCTGTAAGTCATAGCTAATTGACCACGTTACACTATGGGAAAGCCCTGGTTTTATTGTTCCTCTGACCTGATTAAAGAAACACTGATTGGTGGGTACCAGTCCTGGCAAACTGTTCCACCTCAATGGGTAGATCAGGAAAACCCTAAGGGCTGGGAAATAGCTGTAATTGTCCTATCTATAAAGGGTGATGGGAATACCGGAGAGTTATAGGCCCATCAGCCTACTTGAGTACTATCAGCAAGCTATATGCTAAACATCTATGCTGGAAACTGAGGGCTGGCTGGAACAAAGAGACCATTTGCTTGAAGAACAGGGGGGCTTCAGAGAGGGATGTCAACACAGAATCACTGTGTAATCATGGACCATCTCATAGCTAAATATAAATAAAGCCCCAGACCTCTCTTTATATTGCCTTTGTGGACTTTGTCGCCTTTGATTCTATCTCAAAGAGATTTACTTTGGAACAAATTGCTTAGTACCCGATATAGACTTGGTTACTAATGCTAATCAGGGCACTTATCAGAATACCAGCATTAAGAGTAAAATATAACCCACAAGGCTATCTAACAAATGAAATCCAAAGAAAGTAGCAGAGGGGTCAAGCAGGGTTGTGTTTGGCCCCCTCCTTATTCAATTTTACATCAATGATATTGTAGCCTTATTCAATAGCAGATCTCATCCCCCCAAAATTGCTGACAAAAGTATCTCTTTACTTTTATATCACCGGATGATCAACTCTTATCTCTAGAACCCCCATTGGCCTAAGGAGAGCCCTAGGACCCTTGCTGACTATTCTCAGAAAAACCAGTTAGAAATTAACTATGAAAAAACCAAAGTGATGGTTTAGCTACTAGACCTAAGCATGCATATATGGAAATTAAATGGGAAAAAATTGGAGGCAGGTTCCACTCTACAAATATCTAGGCATTAGTATTTCAGTCATCAGGACTTAGAGCGGCTCTCATATCAAATATGCTGTTGCAAAATGCGTCTAGAAGCTCTGGAGCCTATTAGAAATTGACTGGAACAGAGGTGGGCATCATATTCGAGCTGCCATCATTATTTAGAGCCAAATCATTGGCACAACTATCATATGGTACACCACTCCACCATAACCGGCTCCCTCTGCAATCTTGGCGTCCTCAGTCAAAATTCTTGAGGTCCATCCTACAGCTCCCCAAACAACATTTCGAGCAGCTGCATTGGAAGTATAGAGACTGGCTAATTTCAGGTACAAGCCAAAACTATGGACACTCTCTATAATATATTGGCTCAGGCTGTCACGTTGCCAGAGGGGTCTTGCAAGACTTGTCTTGTCTGACATATTGTTCCCCATTATTAGAGCAGTTTCACGGAAACTATCATATTATGGACTCTCCCAACAACTAATTACCAGCATAAATTATGATAGAGCTAGGGATCTTGTTAAACTTAGAATCATAGATAATGACGCTTGACCTGAATAAGCTCAAACACCCAATCTTCAGCAAAATAATGCTGAATAAACTTCCAATAATGCCTTATCTTGCTTCTTTGTTTAGCGTTAACTATCGAAGAGCCTACAGCCTACTCCGTTACAAGCATACTTCGTCTAATTATACCAAAAGGATTTATAACAAAGTACCAACTGAGGGCAGAATTTGCAGTTGTCAAATAGGAGGTGTTGAAAACTTCGGAACACATATTATTTGAATGCTCATACTATGATGAGATGCGTTGGATGCTTCTGTCCTTTGACCAGACAAGCATTCCTTTGGCTAAGAAAAGAAAAGGATTAAAATATGACTATCAGATACCAATAAAAAAAATCTAACGTGTTCTGTTTACTTAAGTTTGCCTGGATATCCAAGTAAAATCAGGAAGGCCGACAGAGCACTACTGGCTCTGCCAACTAATCCTTATTACTAATTATTATTAGACTGACCTTCCACTCATTATCTTGAGCTGATGTTCTGAGTTCCTGAGGTCTATTATCTGTATTTTGTTAACTGTTTTAATCTGTATATTTGTAATATCTGTAAATTTTATGATTTTAATTCTTTTGGATCTTGCTGGTCAATGACCGTAAATAAATTATGTATGTATGTATTACTACAATGTTTGGGCTTGATTACATCTTTCTTTCCTTGCAGGCAGAGACTATACTGGAAGGGACAGTAACTAAAGTATTGAAAGAAAATTATGAAACAAATGAGGAACTGACAAAGATCTGGAATCACACAATGAGTGAAGTAAGTTGTCCCGCAAAGCAGCTCATAAGCATGAAGAATAATCAACAATATTGACTGCACATAGGCTAGTAGACTTCTGGCTTTTTATAGGAAACCCAAATACTATTTTCAGTTGCTTTTATGGTAGCTGAGGTAACAATGACATTGCTTTGCTTCATCATGGTTTGGGTTTCTACTGTGGTGTGTTACCTGCTTCTAGCTAGCAGATTTTGTCAAGGCCCGTTTTTGCACAGCAGAATTGCACCTGGGTGGACCCGGGATCTCACGTAACGGGTCAATTTTGCCCCAGTCTGTGTTTCTGCTCCACTTTCCTTAAATTGGATGCTCTGAAAATTATTCCTGTCTGCTTTGCATGCTCACCATGCTAAGTGGAAGAAGCAACTTTCTGTTTAGTTTGATCATTGGAGACAAATGTTTCTGGAAAAATGAGATTCATTAACAGATAATACTAGTGTAAACTTTCACCACCACCTTATCATTTCATCCCATCTTTTGTGTCAGATGAGATTGCAAAAACTCAATGGAGGAGTGTGAACAGAATGCAACTGGACTGGACTGAGAAAAAGCAAATTGTCCTTTTTGGGAGGGCCTTTAGTTTCTTACTGGTGTTGTAGTGTGCACGGCAAGATGGACAGGTGTCTTTTCTGCTTGCTGTGATGCAGGAGATGGTGTTAAAAGTGGAGCTGTAGCATCCTGTGCAGTTAGGGTGGCAAAGATTTAATAGTATCCTGAACACCAAGCAGAGATGGTGTTGCTTTTGTTCAGACTGATAAGACCTTATCTCCAATGAGATGGTGATGGTTATCTAAGTTGCAGAGTAATTCTACTGTTACAGAGGAGTTACTTGTGATGAGAAACAGGAATATGCTAATATCACTTTTTTCCCCTCCTCAGTGGAAGTGCTGTGGCTTAATGAACTACAGTGATTTCAATAACTCCGCCTACTGGAACAAATATATGAACTATCCACCATTCTGCTGCTACAACAGCACCATAACCTGCACTCCGGATTTGGCTCAACAGGCCAATATAACAGTAAGAGAACAGATGGCTGTTCCTTATATTGTGTAGTGGAGGAGGGGGCTTGAAATGACTCATATGCCTAGTCTGTGTATTGGTGGTATCTGACCAAGTAAGATAATAGTGCTTCTATTAGGTTAAAAAGTTTTTTTGTTGTTGTTTTTTGCTGGTGGTGATCAAGGTTGGTTTTTTTTGGGAGAAGAAAGCTGGGCACATTTTCTGAGCTAGTTGAATCTCTCAGCTGAGAGGCTATTTTACAGATGGAGGTTAATGACTTTCACTGAGATAATAACTTAGTTGTAAACTTGAGGTTTAACCAGAGTTTCATGGTATGGATGGCTCTGCATACTGACCTATAGAATGACCTTCCACACAGCCTAAATAAGGGCCTTTCCCCACTTACCTTAAGCCCCGCGCTACTTTAGGAGAGTAGCGCAGGGTCCCCCGGCACTCCCCATGAGAGGGGCGGCGACAGTGCAGCCGCCCCGACGCTGCCGCTGTCGCGCCCCCTCAGCATGAGGCATCCCTGGCGCTCTTGCAAAGGGTGCCTTTTGATGACCCCGCGCAGAGCACGGGGTCGTGGGGATGCCTGGGCACGCGCCAGGGATGTCGTGCGCTGGGAATTGCGCGCAGCGACGGCGGCCGAGGAAAAAGTGGGGAAAGACCCTAAGACATCCTGGGAAAGCACTCCACACTGGTTTCTTTCCAGTGGGAGAACTAATTTTTGAAGTCATTATTGTAGCCTGGTTGGTACAAGTTTTCTTCATTTTCACTTATTTTAGCTCAAGGCATCTTTTTTGGAGAATGCTTCAAAGTGCATCCCCCCCCCCCCCCCCCGAGCTGCCTGTACAGTAAGAAAAGAACTGTTGATTCGCGGAGGGCAGGTCAACCCGGTGCTTCTCAATGGGAGTTAGAAGGGTCTTCCAATAGGCTAATATTCTTGAATTTCTGTCTGTGTAGCTATGGAGATAGCCCATTGGGGAAAAAAAGGAAAACTATACATATTGCAGGAATTGGCAGGACCAGCTGAGTATTTTTGGGCTGAAAAGGTGCCCCAGGATTGGAGCCTTCAGAGCAAACATCCTGGGGCAACTTTCCACGAACAAGGCAGCAGGGAGAAGCCTTGTCAGGGGCAAGCTGAGGGTGAAACTGACCAGAGAACAAAATGGTCAGATGAGAAACTGCCTTTTCCCTTATCTGAATCCTTTGCTGTCTGGAAAGCACACCTGAAGCCACCTCTTTTTAAGACATCCCCTGGACATTTTATTTTGGGTGTGTCAAATGAAAAGAGGCAGTCACCTCTTTTTAAGATGTCCCACAGATATCTTTTTTGTGCTGTGAAGAATTGGACCAATGACTATTGTGCTCAGCCCACAATAGTAGCTGAACGTCTTTGCAGAGATTGCAGTATGCACGGTGTAGATCTGACTCTTGCTGCTGAATGAAGGCACAGACCATGCCGTGCAGAGATCTAAAAAGCTTCCAGGCATGCACACTGTTTCCACCCCCACCCCCCACCCCAAGAATCTTTTCTGGATGTTATCATTGGGTAGTATTTGGGATAACTCATTTTGTGCAAGCCATGGACTGCAAAGAAATCTTCTAATGCCACAGTAGGGCTGCCAACCTCCAGGCGGTGATTGGTGATTTCCCACTACAACAATTGATCTCTGGGCATTGACAAAATGGCAGCTTTGTAAGGTGGACTCTATGGCAAAATACTCCACTGAGGTCCCTTCCCTCCCCAACACCACCCTCTTCAGGCTCCCCCCCCCCCGCAAATCTGCAGGTATTTCCCAACCTGACAACTCTAAATGCTCAGGTTAGTTGCCAGCTTGTGGCTACTTGGGTAGTTACTCCTACACAGCAATGGCTGTGACTCAGGCCAACTACTCAAGCAGATACTTAGCTCTGGCCAGCTGCTATCCCTTGCTATCTGTGCTGTCCTTGAGTAGTGACAGCAGTGGTCAGCCCAAAAATAGACTTTTTTGTCACAAAAGCCATCATAGTGGCTTCTGTCTTGAAGTCCCCGCTCCACCATCTGAGGGTGTGGTAGGAAGTGATGGCTGGATGTTCCTCCCAATGCTGCTGTTACTGCAACACAATGCTGGTGCTACTACTACACAACTACACTGCCCAGCCCAGCAAGGGATGAAGGCTTGAGGGTGCTCAACAAAGCCAGCTGTTGGTGGGATTGCCAGTCTCCAAGGAGGACCTGGAGATCTACTGGAATTATTAACCAATCTCCAGATTATGAAGATCAGTTCCCCTAGAGGAAATCGCTGCTTTGGATCATGAACTCAATGGCATTATACCCTGATGAGGTTTCTCCCCTCCTCAAACCTCACTTCCCTTGACTCCACCCCTAAAATATCCAGACATTTTCCAACCTAGAGTCAGCAACCCTAGCCATTGGGTAGGTGGAAGCCCCAACCTGAACTCTCTCCATTCTCTACCTGCACAACCACCTCCCAGCATAGGGCCCTTGGCTAAGGCCACCCTTGGTGCCTAGAACCTTCTGAAGTTGCAGATTGGGACATGTATACTACGATACCACTCAGCTGAATTGAAAGCTTTCATCTAGCTTGTAAAAGAGCCTCTGAAGTATTAGGAAAACTTTAACCTTTGCTCAGTAGAACTGTAAGGCACGCATCATTGCGTTGGATCCAGCACTGCATAAGCAGAAATGCAAAAACAAAACAAAAAAACTTAGTACCATTCTGCTTGTACAGGGGTAGGGAACCTGCGGCTCTCCAGATGTTCAGGAACTACAATTCCCATCAGCCCCTACCAGCATGGCCAATTGGCCATGCTGACAGAGGCTGATGGGAATTGTAGTTCCTGAACATCTGGAGAGCCGCAGGTTCCCTACCCCTGTGCTTGTACAATCACTGGCACTTTCCTCCATGTATTTTATAGCGCCCAGAAATAGTTTGCTCAATATCTTGAGCAAGCAGAAAAGCAGTTTGGGACATAATATGTTTAACATAGTTAAACATGAGGTTTTTTTTCATGCTTCTGCTACTTTGAGGATCATAATGCATGCAGAAATCATCCAGTCGATTCAAGCCATTATTTCCCCTCCTCTCCCCAGCACCAGCCTTGTGCAGGAAGCTCATTAAATAGATATTGTTTGTAGCAATCCAATATTTATGCCAGCTAGGTGACCTCTGAAATCCAAATATTGCCCATTTCAGATCTTGTTTGACTGTGAATTGTACTATAATGGAAATTGCTTTATCTTTCTTAAAAAAAAAATCCTAGGGTTGCTTTCCTCGGTTGTTGTCTGAAATACGTTCGAATGCCGCTGTAGTGGGAGGAGTAGCCGCCGGGATCTGTGCAGTGGAGGTATGTTGACTGGGTCTTGCAATTCCGTTTGACTGCTGGAAGTAAAGAACACAGGATTGGTAAAGAGTGCCTTGGTGTATCAAAGGCTGTTTCTGGTCTGAGCAACTGTAGAATTTGGAAGGAGATGTTGGTTTTTTTCCTTGGGAGACTGAGAGTGTGCTGAACATTCTCTCACCGAAGGGGAAATCCTGCTGCTATTTTTTGCACATAGGAGCACCATTTGGGGTCCTAAGTCATTTGGAAACATCCTCAGATCAAAGAGGATAATTTGTGGAGGCCAATCCATCCCCTGCAACCTCTCAAAAAGTTTCTCTACAAGCATGGAAGCCAAAAGACACTGATAACGGGAGAGTGGAGGAGGCTTTTATTAGCTGGTGATAAGCAGTGAGGTAATTGAGATATGCTTTTTGTCCCTTTTTAAGCTCAACATACCATCCTTCTTCAGTAAGAACTAAAGTAAAAGAAGTCTCTTTTTTAATCAATGTATCTTCAAGATGTCATCTGAGGCTGTTTCCGCACGGCCACGCTGCAGGGGTGCATTGGCATAAATGACGCCAACGCACCCCCCGGGACCGTTTGCACGGTAGGGGTGGGGAAGACGGCACAGCCTGCACAGAGGCTGCATCGTCCCCCGAATGCCTTGCCGTTCCTCCGGCCTTCCGGCGCGTCGCACAGGTCAGGGGACACGCCTCCCTGCCCTGCGCGACAGTTCTGGAGTCGCAGGCAGGGGTGTGTGTCCCCTGGCCTGTGCGACACGCGGGAAAGCCGGAGGGATGGTAAGGCATTCGGGAAGGGGGGGGGGATGGTGCCTTCCAGCCGCTGCCATTCACACAGCAGCAGTTGGAAGCCGCTGTTTCTGAAAAACCTTGCTCAGGGAGCGAGGTTCGGAAACATCAGCTTTGCACCACTTAGGAGTTGCAAGGCTGTGCAAACAGTCTCCCAGGGACACTGTTTTTAGCGTCCCTGGGACACTGTATTTGGCCCGTGTGGGAAGGGCCTGAAACGCTCTTAAACTTAAAATTCGTTTGGAGCTTGCAAACTTAAATGAGACTAGCTGAGTTAAGGATGCCCTCAAACCAGCCATGAGTAAAACAATTAACTCTTCTGTGGGAGAGAAATGCTTGAATGGGATAATGAGAATAAGTTTGGTGCAAAAGAGACATCTATGACAGCTTGATTGTAAAAAGAAAAATAATAAAATTTAATATAAATCCTGAAATTTACTTGTTAGGAATATTTGATGTTGAGGTGTTAAATAAGAATGATACTCTGTTTTCTCATACAATTAGAGCAGCGAGAATGACGGTAGCTGAAAGTTGGAAATTGTTGAAGATTCCAGCTGAGGAGGAGTGGCTGAATAAAATTTGGGAATTTGCAGAATTGGATAAGCTAACTAAATTGTTGAAATCACTAACATTAGAAAATTTTGAGAAAATATGGTCTCCTTGGTCAAAATTTGGCTCAGATTTGTTCTCAGTTGGGTTTAAGTTTTAGAATGAAGAGGAGTGGCTGAATAAAATTTGGGAATTTGCAGAATTGGATAAGCTAACTAAATTGTTGAAATCACTAACATTAGAAAATTTTGAGAAAATATGGTCTCCTTGGTCAAAATTTGGCTCAGATTTGTTCTCAGTTGGGTTTAAGTTTTAGAATGAAGAGGATATTGATTCTTGAGCATATTGTGTCAGTTCAGTTTGCTTTCTTTTTGTAGTTCTGATTCGGTGTAGGGAATAAATTTATTATTGTAATGACATACGTTAGAGACATGGAATATAAGCTACTTATTTCTTGGATGGATATGGAGATGAAGGGTGGAATTGGTCCTGATTCACTATATTTTCCTCTGGCTTTCTTATTGTTATTGTTGTTTTTGTTCACTACTATATGAATTTTTACTGAGAATTAATAAAATTCATTTTTTTAAAAAGATCACAGGACTGGTAAAGAGTGTCTTAGTGTATCAAAGGCTGTTTCTGGTCTGTGAAACTCTTACTTGGGCGAAATGGGTCCCTAAAGTGTGTGTAAGTTACACACTGATTTGTGTTGCAGGCTGAAGGGTGAATAAATGTTTGACTTGACTTGTCACTCCTGAAATCTTTATCCATCCTCTTCCCACTCCAGATACAAGCATTAGTAAGAATGTATGCTCCCTCCCCCGCAGTTTTAATGTTCTTCCCATGTAAGAAACTTGAACTGAAGTTGTAGAAAATTTTTCTTCTGTTCCATCTTGTTTTCCAGATTGCAGCAATGGCTGTAGCAATGTACCTATACTGTCACCTAGATGAGAAGTGACTGGGATAGAAATCTAAGAGGACCGCCAGCCAGAGGCCAGAGACCAGCACTCATAATAGCACCTTTTTTCAACCTGTGTCTACAATAATCAAATATTTCTTGAGCCTGAGGCATCTCATGTGATTAATTTATTTGACTCTATTGAGCTGGAATCTATAGCATGTACATGAATGAAAAGTGGTTTGTTATGGAATTTTTATGTTGCAAAGGGCTCTTCTATTGAAAGCCAGAGATAAGAAAACTCTAGACTGAAAGGAAAACAGTGTTTCTCCCTTCAGAAGTTGCCTCTGTTACTGCAGGAAACATTTGGGTGGCATAAATACCTGGCATAGTATGAAATCTCTCTCTTCCAGGGAGAATGAATGGCTCAGAATGCTGCCCATGGTATTAAAAGGTTCCCATCTCTATGCAAATAATAAGAGTTCTAACCTCCAGATGGTATAAATGGGAGTCAACTGCACTTCCAAGTATAAATACCACCTAACACAAACAAGAAAGAATAAAAAACCAGCTGGCTGTTGGGGAGTAGTGTTGCAAAGCTTGCAGGCAGAATCAGTTTTCTCCATGCCATTGCATGAGTGTGGGGTGGGGACTCACCTTGACCATTTATGAATGCACTACTTACCCCGCTGTTTGCTTTGCAGGGGTGTTTTCCTGAGCTTTTTTGTTTACACAGGGATTCTCCTTTTGCGAAGTGTCCCCAGCTGAGCTGATGTGCCATTTTGTCCATCCCCCACTTCCTTGTTCTTTCTGAACAAGATTCATTTGGGAAGGTAGCCTTTGGTAGGCTTTGGTCTAGTGTTTTTTTTTACCAGATCATGTCAATTTCAGCATCAATTTTTTTTAAAAAAAGAAAGCACTTCTGAGCATTTTAAAATGGTGGCAAAAATAGTAGGAGAAACTGCTGTTGTGTGGGTTGGGAAAGGCAGGGGGGAGTGAGAAAACCCAAAGAAAGCTTAATGCACAGCGATCTCCTTCACTTTCCCTGCAAAGGGAGAGAAAAAGTTGCACTTTAACAGCTTTAAGAAACCTTCAGATTCTCTGATCTGAGAACACGGTAAGTTCTGAAGAGGGGAAAAAGAGTGTAACTGAGAATCAGATCCAAAAGAAATGTACGCTCAATGTGAAGGTAACTACAAGTGTATAAATGGCCCTTGCTTTGCCCTTCCTTTCCCCATGTTGTTACCAAAACCAAAATCTGTCGGGGCTTCTGTGTAAGCAGGCCATTTCTGAAGGGAGTGCTACTCTATTATATAGTAAGCCAGTTCTTTATATAAGTATTTTTTTACTCTTTGTGAATATGCCTTAATTTATAATCTAACTAAAATTTTACTGTTTGCACATTGACTATTGCAATAAAATTTACTTTTTAATGAAGTCTTATGGATATGGATGTCTTGATGCAGTTTTCAGTCCTTACAACTTCAGAATATCTATTAGAAATTAATAATACCAGGGGATAAAGGTAGCTTTAGAACATGTGTGTGTTCTTCCCCAGGATAGAAGTGTGTGTCTCTGCCCCATAATGCCTAGAACGTTTTCCGCAGGGCTCTTCATTCTGCAGCGGGGTCATGGTTGGGTCTCCCCACATTTCTCTGTTTACACTCAGGGAGGTGCCCACTGCCTGCCACATAGCTTGCCTGCCCCCACTTCCAGGTCGCTCCTGGTCATCACAAGATTGCTGGCTTTGTTTTTAAGGCCCTTTATATTTTATATCAATATTTCTGTGTTATGTTGACATTTCTGTGTTATACTGATATTTGTGTGCTTTTTGCAAAAGCTGGCTGTAGATCCCCTGGAAATGCCCACGAGAAGTGAGGGAGGGAAGACTGGACAGAGTGGAAACCTTGAAGCAGCAGTGTTTCCCTACCCTCAGGGGTTTTCAAAATCTGCAGCACTGTAACACAGAGAGCTTCAGTACAGATATCTCTGCCCTGAAGGAAATGTTCACTTGCTGCAGAGTGTGTCGATGTGTCCTTGTGATTTGTTAAAATGGGTGAACAGTGACATTTCAGTACCCATCTCCAACCCCCACCCCTCAGCTCTGGCTGTTACCATAAGAGACCTCATTTCTCAAAGTAATTTTTTAAAAAGACAGTCTCTTTCTTTGTTGGATTAATGCTCAAAAGAGATGCAATAGAGAGTGAAAGGTGTCCTTGAGGCAAACAGTCATGAGGCATCTTTATAAACAACGGATGCCATACATCTCCACTGGTCTCTTTTTCCCTCTGACCTTGTAGAACATCAGATATAATAAGAAAGTAAATGTGTTTACTTACCTTTTATGCAGCCTTGGTGTAGTACATCGATTTGGACTTCACTCACAATCAAAAGGAATATGTGCCTCCTGCTGGTCTTGCTTAATAATATAGTCTATAAGAACCCCTTGTTATGCCAGACACAGTGAGCTTCAGGGTTCTTATCTAGAAAATATGTAAGCTCCAGGCCATTAAGAGCTTTAGAGGTTAAAATCAACACTTCGAGTTGAACTTGCTATAGTTGCAGATGTTTCAAGATCTTGGTAATATGATTGACTCTGGTCTGGTCCAGCAGGCTCTTTCTTATGTTCTTACATTTATGTAATCTAGTACATAATATAATGCTTTAGTGAAAATTAGGACTTTCTCTGTGAAGACAATTTTGCACGCTGGTTGCTCACATGACAATCCCCACTTGTGGCTGCTGTGGCTTGTCATGAATTTTCTCAGGCTAATAGAACTATAGAAGTGCAGGGGCCACGGGGACAGGGGGGGTCAGATGACCCTGGGCACAATGGTGGGAGTGCAAAAATCATCCCTCACCCCTTCTCCCCCATGCCGACCCTCGGCGTCAGGCCTGGGGGCAGGGGCAGCTCGGACATCACTCCCCTGCCTGATGCCCAGCCCCGGTGCCTGTTCGCTGCTCCATGGCAGCAGCTGGACGTGCAAAAGGGGAGGCGCTACGGGCCATGAGGAACTGCCTGGCCAGATTCTCGACTGAGACTAGGGGTGAGCGCTTGGCATAGTCTTCCCTTCCCCACCACTGAACAGAACTCAAGCCTTGCCTCCAAGCATGGGGGGTGCAGGGGTGGGGGGCGCCCGGAGCAGGTGTTGCCCAGGGCACCATCCCCGCCCGATACGCTTCTGTAGAAGTGTGAAGCTGCCACAGAATATGAGGAGAGTGCGTTTGCAAATATAGTTCTTTAGGATTTCTGGAAAAAACAGGCTTACTTAAGCTCTGCCTAAGAGAAATCAGAACTAAGAGAAATCAGGTGGTAACAGATGCTGTGGCAAGTGGGTAAATGGGAATCTCTGGATTTAAAAACTTGAAAGCTAAATAAATGTTAAAAGTTGCTATGTTACTATGGTAAGACTATAATTTCTTCAGACTTGTAGTATCCAGAACTTTACTGCTAATTACATTTTGTTGTTTAACCTAATTCTAGCTGCAATTGGATACATGTGAGGAATGCAAAACTATTTTCACATTGAATGGTATGTGACCCATTCAGAATGGCACGACCTTGAGCCCAAGGACTAGTGAGGATATTATTTTGCCCTGACTTGATTGCCTTGCAAATAAGTGAAAGTTACATAATAATAGGTACCCATGGACAGTGGGGACAGTTTACAGGTGTATATACTTAAGCACTTGCTGCTATGCTTAAGTGTCCTGGGTCCACTTCCAAACCCAGAGGTGGAGGAATAGGGTGCCAGTGTGGCACTGTCCTGCCACCTCCAAGAAGGCTTTCTGGTGGTGCGGTGAGCTCAAAAAGAGACCCAACCCCCCCAGTGCCTCCCCACCACCAAAAAGCCTCATAGGGCTTACAGGGTTTATGTCACCAAAAGGGTGGCATAAGTCCAAGGGCTGGGAAGCCGTAGTCCTGGCCCTCAACCCCAGGAGGGAGTTGGATAATGTTGGTTTTATCCCTGGGAACACCCTGGTCTGCCTTCCCCCATGCTGGCATCCGAGCAGGACACCAGGGCAGGCCTTCTGTAGCCTGGACTTTTGAATTCTGTGATGGTGGAGCTGTAGGATGGGTGGCAGCTAGCACATCTGCCTCCTCTGCCAGGTTAAGTGCCCCAGGGCAGGCAAATGTGCTGGCACAAGGCCGTTCAGCTCCCTAGAACCCTTTTGCCCCATCCCACCCACCCCCGGATGGGCCTGTTCATATACCAAAGTTTATACACAGAGTAAAAAAGGCCGCATCCAGTGTATACATGTTGCTCATAGCTGGATCAGATCAGTTCTTGCATTTTCAAACAATTGGCATAGGCTGCTTTGACAATAGTAATTGCATGTTTGGGTGGAGATCAATTCTACTTCTACTTTTGGGCAGTTCAGCTGTCCAGGAGCATTTTAACTGTGTTTGGAATACTCTGTGTATACATTATAAACTGCTGTTGCCAAACAATTCTGGGCCTGCACAGTAGCTGCTAATTTTATTTATGATCTTTGACCCTTGTGCAGTAGGGGACATCAGTCTCGCAGAGGTCACTACTTGATTATGTTATTAAAAAGCATGTATCACTCAGTAGCAAGATGAGGAGATCTGAGGTTTGACACATATATGTAATCAAGATGAAGTTCTCAGCATCCCTTATAATAACAGTGATGCACAGGGAGTGTTTCCATGGTGAAGACAGCTCTTGTTGATCTGCCAGTTCTTATATAAGTAACCATGAGAATGTAATTACCCCTGATGATGGCTTCTCTTTAATAGTTACTACTTGTACAAGAGCTAAATGTCAATAGGAAGCATCATATTTTTGTGATAGAGATAAAAAGTTTCTGAAGCACTTCCTTGTGGAATCTCATTTAATAGTGCAGTTTCCTGCTGAGCAAATTCCAGATAGATATGACCAAATGTCATGAAAAAACAACCTCCTGATTTAGTAGTGCTAATCTTTAAGAATAGCTTGATATGTGGTTTTGAACAAAGAACATAAAAAGACTAGTGGTCCCTCCAATCCAGCATTCTGTCTCATGAAGTAGCCAACCAGTTACTCTGGAGGGCCAACAACAGGGCATAGAGGCTGAGACCTTTCCGGATGCTGGCTTCTGGCACTGGTATTCAGAGGTTTACTGCCCCTGATTGTGGAGGCTACCTTTAGGCCACCTTTGGTTACCTTTGGTTAGTAGCTACTGATAGACCTATCTTACATGAATCTGTCTAATCCCCCTTTAAAGCTGTCTAGGCCTGTGGCAATTACTACAACCCCTGGCAGTGAATTCCACATTTTAATCACTTGTTGAGCAAAGAAATATTTCCTTTTGCTCATTCTGAATCTACTGCCTCCAACTTCACTGGACGCCTTTGACTTCTAGTATTTTGGGAGAGGGAGAAAAGTTTACCGGCAAATAGCTGTGTGTGTGTGTGTGTGTGTGTCATTCCAACCTGTCTTTCTTCATACAGCTACTATTTACCAAAAAGAAAAATCAAGAAGAGCTGGCTGTAGTTCTCCCAGAATATCACCTTGTTTTGTTCTATATATGTTTTACAGTTCTATGGAAACAGCATTGACTAAATCTACACGGAAGAGAAGGAAATTAATTGCTTTCTGCTCCATTGCTCTAACTATGAGGAAGTGAGAGAGAAATCTTGTGTCAACTATTAAGAATTAGGAGATCAAATAACTTTAGAAAGACCTGATCCTCCAAGGAGCTAGAATTGACCATTTTGTTTCTAGTACACAAAGTGGATTTTGCCTATTCCACACTTCCTCTAAGGAGCAAAGGAGCTTTCCCCATTTTATCCTTGTAACAAATACTGTGCAGAGGGTTAAGTGGAGGCAGTAATGGGGCCAGGCACATTCCTGAACTCCAGTGTGCGTGGGGCGGCAACTCAAGTAGCCACAGCTGAGCTGGGTTTGGTCTGAAGGACCAAAGGAAGGTCCCTGGGAATTTCTCAGCCAGCAGTTGGCAACCCTAACAGGCAGACTAGTGTAAAGGATTTTTTAATTAGAGAAAAGTATAAAGCAATGTGTATAGCTACGGACTCCCAATAACTTCCAATCTCACCAAGGTAGGGAAACAACTCACTGACCAGGCTTGTCAGATTTTTCCCACCTATTTCCTGTCAGGGACTATGGTTTTTCAGGAATGGTAGTGTTTAGTGATGAAAAGCACTTTCCCTCAGCTGTGTTATACTCCCAGAAGGTGAAGGAAGCCCATTATTATTATTATTATTATTATTATTATTATTATTATTATTATTATTATTATTATTATTATTATTATTATTATTATTATTATTATTATTATTATTATTATTATTATTATTATTATTTTAAAAATGTCCTTGGCAAACCCCTTTTATAAGGCACACCAAAATAATAATCCTGAAGCAGATATAACTTAAACAGAATAAAAGATTGGAGTTGGGAATGAGAGTTGATTAACTTGGAGAAAGGAATAGATAAGAAAGGATAAATATATTTTTACAAAAGAACTTGGCAGTATCAGTATTTGGTTGTTGGCACAGCATAAACTTCATACTTGTTCAGTTGCTGTTATTTGTTACAGTTCAGTTCAGCTTAGACGTCGTATCATTTCTTAGATGTTTCACAGATTGTACTGTTCCGTAAACTTAGATGTTCTAACAAATGTTCTCACTCAGGGTTCTAATACTGGCTTGGTACATGAACTCAGTACCTCACTTAATCCTGTCCATCAGAAAACCCTCCACAGACATTAAACAAACTATTGAGGTAAACCAAAGCAAAACCCCATACTCCAGACCAACTGGTATTGTGCCCAGATGTGCAGAGATTCCATCTGATGAATAACCACAGGACACATCTTGGAATTAAATTAGGCTGCAACCCTTTTTATTGAGGCAGAAGCTGGGCAAGCAAGAGGAGTGCATCGTTTAGCAGCCGGTCAGCACCCCTGGCTGACCCCGGCAACAACCCCAATCCATATTGGGGGGGACAGAGAGGGTATGGGGCCACCTGGGCACCCACCCATTGTAGCCCCCTTCCTGCTGGGGTGTTGGGCTCAATTGCAGAGGCCTCCGCGGCATGCGCTATGAGCCCGCCCCACCCCAAGCCTCTTATGGAGGCCCCCAACCACAGGGAGGTCCGGCGCGCAAGCTCATCCTCCCTATAAGGATGCGCTCCTCTGCCCAAACCACTAAGGCTTCGATGAAATGAGCAGCACCCCCCCCCGCCCAAATAGGGAGGGAGGGTCAGTTTTCTTCAGGTGTCGAAGAAGGCCAGAGCAACCGCGTGCTGCCTAATATATAGGGAGTGTGCTCCACCCCTTGCGCTGATGCATCACATGCAAACAAGCCGAGTAAGGCTCGGCTGCCCAGTCGGCCCAGGGCATGCACCATGGAGCTCACCACGTGCCCTGGAGCTCACCACGTGCCCTGCCCTCTATTGCAATTACGGCCTAGTTAATTCTAGTGCCATTATTTACTTTCTTCCTGGTTTATATGGCTCTTCAGCTTGGCCTTCCAATAAACCCTTACACCTGTTCTGTGTATGTTTGCTTTCCCACAGCTCTCAGGCTGATAATAGTAGAAGTCACACACTGCTTTTACTACTTTTAGTTTACTACTCCCCTCAGAGTTGTCAGAGGCATATTGGGGGGAAATGGCACCTGGAGATAAATTGTCTTTGGGTGGCCCCCCACTGCACCTGGGGATGGGGCTCCTCCCCTGAGCCACACCCCCTCTCCCAGGCTCCCAAAGCCCGGCAGCCGGCAGCCCGGCTTCTGCCCTCCCCTCTGGGGAGAGCAGAAGAGACTGCCATCCTCTGTCTTCTGAGAGATGCTTTAATAAGTACTGAGGCCAGGGGCGGGATTCAGGGGTATGTGGCCATGCCCTTGCCCCTGCTTCCACCCCAAGCCTCACCTTTAGCCTCAGTGCTAATAAAAGCCCCCCTTGGAGGATGGAGGAGGTAGTCTCTTCTGCTCTCCCCAGAGGGGAGGGCAGAAGCCTGGTGCATGGTCCGGGGCTCCTGGGAGCCCAATGAAGGGGGGGCAGCATCCTCAGGCGTCCTTGGCCCCATGTCGATGACGACATGGGCGGGGCCGAGGGAGCCTGAAGATGAAGAAGCAGCAAGACTTCCTGCTGCCTTGTCTTCGTGCCAGACCTAGTCTTGTGGGGGGCCAATTTTGTGTCCCCACCTGACTATTGGGGCCTGGGGACAAGGGGTACCCCGTCCCTGGGCAAAAATGTCACTGAGAGTTGTTATGCTTTTAAACAAAGTTAAGGCAGACATCTTTTAACAGCAGGAAAGCTAAAGACCAAAAATCCTCAGATTGTTTTACATAGGGAGATGTTCTTTTCCCTCCTCATTACATCAATACACTTCACCCAATCAGAGGGCAGGATTCCGCAGTCAATCAGGTGGCCTATCCTTTTCCTATACCTTTTCTCATGATAAGGTGACAGTATGGTTGTGTGTGCTGTGGCAGAAGTTGTAGCATCCCATGACCACATTTTAAAATAGTGTCAATTTTCTTTTAACATTAAAGATTCATGCTTACTTTATCAAAACCATTATTGTCTGTCCAGTAAACATAGCAGTTTATTAAAAGGGCATTTATATATGCTCCGACGGCTATCAGCACTACTTTCATTTTTATAAAGTTGCAGCCACCATTCATGCCACAAAAAGCAAAATGGCAGGCACAACTTTACAAAAACAAAGTGGTCCTGATAACCATCTGGAGCATTTATAAATGCCCTGTTAAGAAACTGCTATGTTCACTGGGGCAGGCAATAGTGGTTTTGATGAAGGTGACGCATAAGTACTATTCTTGTAACGTTAAAAGAGAATCTGATGGTGGGCAGACAGGAAGATGTGGCGGTTTGATTCACATCTTCCTGTCATCTTTCCTTGAGAAAGGGTATAGGCCTCTCTGCCTCACTCTGGATGTAAACAATAATGGCTCCTGACAGATCTGCTCTTTAAAAATTATACTTTCTTCTGCAGTCTATCTTGTGCCATCCGGGCTGGTATCACTTCCCAGGGTTAGTATCTGTTGGGTCAGCCCACCATTGGAAGGTATTCTGAACCCCAGCACTGATATGCATAATGAGAAAAAAGAAAAGAAGCAAAAACCATGTAATACCTTTTATAAAAACCAACCAAATTGCCATAACATATGATACAACCTTTTGAGTTCTCCAAAACTCTTCATCAGACTGAATATTTTAAAAAAGGAAGGAAATAAAAAGGTGGGAAAGAGAGTGTTTCAAACCATGATATTCTAAAGGCCTCTTGCTGCACAGTGTGTAGACTGCCACTATATTTTAATAGATGAGGTGTGGCTGGTATCTGGTTGCACCTTTTGCTATTGAGTACAAAGGAGTATGACAGCCTCCTACTGAAAATGTAAAAACCAGTAGTTAATAAGTCTCTGAAGTAACACAGAACACACATGTCCCTTGAAAAGTTGACAGCTGAGGGAAAATGTGGTAGTTTTTATATTAATACTGCAGATTAGGGTTTGCTATTGAAGACTCTGGAGAGTTGGGGGCAGTGCCTGGGGAAGATAAAGGGGGTGAAGTTTGGGGCAGACAGGGGACACAGCTTGCAAATTCAAATTTGAACTTCTTGCCTCATACCACTCAAACTAAAAATAGATCCTCAACATTGTCTTAAGGGTTTTCCTCAGTGTTAAGGAGAAAAAAATGAAGACCCCCTGCCATTTGTTGTTCCTGCTTGGAGTGGAAGGTAAGGCTGCCAGTTCTGGTTTGGGAAATGCCTGGAGATTTTGGGCATGGAGTCAGGGCAAGGGGTTGGGAAGGAAAGGAAAGGGACTTCAGTGGGGAATAAGGGAAATAAGGTGGGGAATAAGGAATAAGGCCAGAGGGGAATAAGGCCTTAGGGGCCACCTTCCAAAGTGGCCATTTTCTCCAGATAAACTGATCTCTGTTTCCTGGAGATCAATTGTAATAGTGGGAGAACTCCAGCTACCACCTGAAGGTTGGCAAATCTTTGGAATAGGGAGAAAATTTTAGACATGGCTGTTTGGTCTATGGCCCAGGGTAAGTGATGTCATACTTTTCTAGGAATCAATGATTGATTGCTAGAGAGGTGTAACATTTCTGGGTTTTTTCCCCCCTGAATGCAATATATTGTCACTGACAGTCATACACAGGTCCCTGTCTCCCTTGTTTCCTGCAGGTTGCCTTGCTAGGCTGGGCAACTTCAGACTCCCATCCCTTTCTCAATCCCCAAGTGGCCTCTAACCTTTAGTGCCTTTATAGGTGATTCAGTTAATGTATCCTAGTCTGTATGGTGAACCACAGAAGAGATGGAAGTCCTGCCACATTTACTCAATGTAGCCACTGCAATGTAGCCATATCTCTTAGATTCTATGGTTCCTTGAGGGGAACTGTTATTGTACTATGGAAATCAGTTTGGGAGAACTCCTGGCCCCACCTGGAGGCTGTGAGCCTTATATGCAGATTAATTATGAATGCACTTGGTACAGAGTTGAAGGCAAACAGGCTTAATATTCTAGCGTGTTTCAGTTTGTGTGTCCGTGAGTGACTGTCACTAGAAATAAATATAATTTTCCTGAGATCATAAACTTTGTCCTCACATTTAAATTCAGTTACATGTAGTACCAATAAAAGATTGTTTGTCTTGATAAGGTTTGGAGTCTGAACTGGAGAGAGCACCAGATTCCCCCCTCACCTCTTGCATTTGCATATGGTTGTGGAAATGGGTACACAATGACCTCAGTATCTCTACTATTTTTCAAAGCAGCTTCCTTACATATTTGTAAAGTTTCATTCTACCATCAAAAAAGAAATTTAAGCAATGCTGAACTTATATCCACTCACTCCAAAGTGCTGTTTCTGCTCTAAACTCTCTGCTGAGACTATGCAGTCACTCCATCATGGAATATATTCTTTATGAACACTTTCTACAGCAGTGGTTCTCAACCTTCCTAATGCCGCGACCCTTTAATACAGTTCCTCATGTTGTGGTGACCCCCCCAACCCTTTTATTCATTTTACAGATGGAGAACACTGATGCAGAGAGTTTTAGGCGACCCCTGTGAAAGGGTCATTCGAACCTCTCACAGGGGTCCTGACCCCCAGGTTGAGAACCGCTGGTCTACAGAATAATGTAGAAACCATGCTGGGGGATGAGGTTTATGAAGACCAGTGGGAGAGGCCAAAACTCATGGGAGTCAGGCAGTAACGAGGCCTGTGGGTTTAATTAAGCCCCCCTCCCCTCCCAAATTATGCACTGATCTGGAGGTCCAGATAAGGCATGGCAAAATGTGGCTCACTGAAGTCTGGCTGTACTGCTATATTCATTAACAGAACCGAAATAAACCCAGGAGAATGTCAAGTGTGCTGCAACTAGGGCTGCCAATTTTCAGGTAGTACCTGGAGATCTCCTGCTATTGCAATGGATGTTCAGATGAGCAAGATCAATTACCCTGGAGCAAATGGCTGTTTTTGAGGAGGGATTCTCTGGCATTATAACCTGCTGAGGTCCCTCCTCACCCAAAATCCTGACCTCCAGGCTCCATTCCCAAAATCTCCAGGAATTTCCCAACCCAGAGTTAGCAAGTACCAACCCTATTTGCAACACAGTTTGTGAATTTTACTTTTGTCACCTTGCTTTGGCTGTATGCCCTGACCATGCCAATGAATCCTGCTGGGAATCAAGCTGCCCCGGGTTCTGGAAGGGTATCTATCTCCTGAGAAGACAACCTAATGCCCAGTGGACTGGCATCTTGGAAACCCCTGAGCAAAAGGTGTGTGCATGAGGGGGCAGAAGCACAGAAAAGGCTATGATGGGAAGATACAGTCTTGCACCAGGGTAGGACAGCTTTTTAGTCTTCCTAAAGGACATTTCACTTTGCAGTGGCTTCTGGTAATAATGACCTTCCTGTTACTGACTGAGACTTGGGAATAAGGATGTCATTTGGTAAATATAAAACAAAACTTTCCCCTGCTTCAAGGAGATTACATATAAACAGACTAGCACCAGCCTTTGCAGCTAATTACATATGGGTGACAAGGGCAAGGGGACAATTTTGAGCAAATGTGCTGATATCACACTTCCTGTTGCTATGAGCCACGAAGAGACTCTGAGTTAAGGAAGACTAGGGCTGAGGTTGTCCCAAGTGTACTGGGGTGCTTCCCCCTCCACAGGGAACAAGAATTGATAGTTTACAATTGATTGATGAATGTCCAATGCCCCAAAAGTGATGAATTCATCTCAAGCCTTTGGAAACCTCACTAATGGTTTGGCAGCCCACACAAGACAGACTGGCATAGCAAATGTGTTTTTAAAATAAACTATTTAATTTTTTAAATAACCAACATTATTTTTGAAGTCAGAAACACAGCACAGAAAAGACTAAAATACAAATAGGTTGACTGGTTATGGTGGGTTTTCCAAGCTGTGTGGCCTTGGTCTGATAGATCTTGTTCCTGCTTGGTTGTCATTTGGATTGTATATGAAAACAAAAGGTCAGAAGTGTGAATGAATCGCTAACGCAGATCCCGTCTTGCTCTTTGATGTCAAGAGACTGCTTTTTTTGTACTTGTCAACTCCTTACAGCCACAATCACTGCCTTGAGCTTATAACTCTCTGTGGAAACAAATCTTGTTAAGGCTGAGCTTCATATGAAGTGGAATCTCTGTAACTGATACAGGTATCTTCATGGGGTGTGTGTGTGTGGGGGGGACAACTGAAACTTGGGAGTGAAAGTATGAGGAAAATGACATGGAGGAAAGGTGAAGAAACACTCCCTGTTGCTGCTCTGAACCAATTAGCATCTTCTGGGCAGTTTTATTTTGGGAGGAAAAAGGAGAGGTTTATTCCAATCATAAATAAATGTACAATGTACAATGAGCGTGAGTCAGATTTAATAGGCTGCTCCTCAAATGCAAAATGCTGTATCGGGAAATCTGTGGATTCTCATTCTCTTGCTGTTACTATATTACAACCAAGTTTTTGGTGTCATGCATTTTTGCATACAATTGGTCTCCAGATCCATCTTAGAAGACCACCCTCGCTACTACCCTCACTTAGATAGGATGCCATCTCATTAAGTTAAACTGGAAATAATGGATTCAAATTAAATATTTTCATTTGATATTTATATTATAATGCGCTGTAAATTATGATTGCAAGCTGCCTGGAGCCTGGGCTTGCTGGTGGAGGCAGGGGTGGAAATGGAATGAAATCAAATCAAATCAATTCAATGCCTTTCAACTGTACCCAGCAAACTGTTTTGTGTCCAATTTTTAGAAGCAAAGTAGGCTATATAGGGAAGGCCACTTATTGAGATGTCTGACAGGTTTTTCTTTTTCTTTCTTTCTTTCTTTCTTTCTTTCTTTCTTTCTTTCTTTCTTTCTTTCTTTCTTTCTTTCTTTCTTTCTTTCTTTCTTTCTTTCTTTTTTTCTTTTTTTTTTTTTTTTTTTTTTTTTTTTTTTTTTTTTTTCTTTTTTTTTTTCTTTTTTTCATTTTTAAACCGTAGCCCTCCCCGAAGGGCTCAAGTGCTGAAGTGTACATCAACATAATAATACAAATATAAAACAATCTATAACAACTTTTAGAATTAAGCTAGAATTTAAAACAGTTTAAAATTACAATTTACAGATGGCGACTTATCCCAACCCCATTCCCACGGGAGACCAAGATAGTATAAGGGTCAGATGAATCATCCCGGCTGTGCCAAAAGCCACTTGGCGGAACAGAGTCCGTTTTACAGGCCCCTGTGGAAACTCTGAAGGTCCCGCAGGGGCCTGAGGTCCTTAGGGAGCCTACATTCCACCAGAGTAGGGGCCAAGGGCAGTAAAAGCCCTGGCCGCCTTGTTGAGGCCAGCAGGATCTATCTTTGAGCCAGGGGATTTCCAGCAGCGGCAAACATCCCGTGACGCGGGAGGGCCCTAGTAGGGCAGTACGGGGAGATGCGATCCCTCAGATATGTAGGCCCAATGCCGCTAATGGCCTTAAATGGGGCAGCCCAATTCAGATGGCAGGGAAACTCCATGATGGCCAGGGACAATGTGGTAAAGGCAGCACCACAGCGCCTCCAGAGGAGTTTTGGGCAGTGTAAAAAGGAGGGAAATTGAAAAACCTTCCTGCTGCCCAAATAGCCCAATAGGCTAAATAGGCTTATGCCACACTTTCTCATGGCGTAAGTTTGCAGCTGCAGAGGGGAGCGTTCCCAGGCTGAAAGCCAGTGGAAGCTGACTAAAGTTGGATTCACCCTTGGGAAAGCCCCCCGGCCTGCTGCACCAACATGCTCTTCCACGTCAGTATAGCTTCTGAGTGGCAGTCTCTTTCAGGTTTGGGTGCTGTGAAGCTGTGTGGTGTCTGCCTGCTGACATCTTTGCTCTCTCTGCCAGGATAGATGCCAGCCATGCTGGTGGGGTTGGGCAAACACACCTGTGCGAGTCTGTCCTGGTGATGAACAAACTGCTGTGAGAAATTGAAACTGGAGATCCTTTGACTCTTGGGCTTATGAGTCCTTGCCCATTCTGAGAAAACTGTTTTGCAGGTCTTTGTAAAATCTTCCCAAGAGCACTTTCTAAGTCAGTTGCTTCTTATAGCAAGAGGAAGTGAGTGTAACTAACCATTATTTTGTTACTAAATTTAGCAAGCTGGAGCGGAAGGGTCACTGTTGTCACTAGAGTGTTGAAACTCTCTGGGTTCTGTTGGCTATTCAAGAGAAGCTGCTGCCTTTTTCTTTTGTTTCTATCAGGAAAAAAGCAAAGCAATTAGAAGGTGTGGCCAGTGATTTATTTCTCGATTAATGTGTACTTTTCTTTTGCTGATGTCATGAGCTTTGAAGCCAGGAATTGCCAAGACTGGAATTCAGAAGCTAACAGTTTTATACCAGGAGGCAAGTGGCAGTGAGGGAACACACTAATCACCAAAGCTTATAATTGTTTCATTACGCAAGTTCTCAAGAAACCCCCCTCCTCCAAGGCATATGATTCCCGGAAGGTCATCAGGCCAGAGTTGTATTTCCTTGTCTGATGCAATATCCACTCCTACAAAAACTGTTCAGAGAAACAGGACCAAGATGTGAAGGAAATAGAAGGATACCAAAAACAGTTCCGTCAAGCAAAGGACCAAGATGTTGAGGAAATGAAAGGATTGTGAAACAGTTCATCAAGCAAAGTAGGCACTACACACACTCCAATCTACTTCAGTGCTTGAGAAGAAATTTGGATGAAGTCACTGAAATGGGGAGAATTCCTCTTTCCAGATATTTCATTTGCTGCCACCTAAGCATCTTCAGTCTCCTCATACTCATTGCTTCTCTGCTGATTGTGCTATGACCAAATTCTCTTTTTCTCCAGCCTTCCACTCCCACCCACCCCAGCTTCCTCCACTTTCATGTGGCTCTCTTGTAGTCTTTATTTACGGTCAATGACCAAATACAATACAATTCTCCAGTACAGCAAAAAACATCTACAGCAAAACAGCAAATGCAATTTTCTCCCCTGCACTCCAACACTTTCCATATACATGTCATTATATAATGTAAGCATACCAAACAGAACAAAAATAGCTAAACAGGATGCCATAATCAGTTCATTTTTTTTCATCATGAATAAGCAGAACTTTGCTACCTGTTTAATAATATTCTCCTTCTTATCTTGTAGTAATTTGTTGCAGCAAACTTCATCAAAACAATATGTCATATTATGTAACAGATATGACAGGCATTTTTCCCTTGCCTCCTCATAGAGGGGGCATTTTTATAGCATATGTGTCAGGTCTCGAACCTTGAAGCAATAAACGGACTCTGTATTGTTGATCAGTAGCATTTATTGATCGGCGTTGAAGCATCCAGCTTGGCAAAGCTAGTTCTGGGGAACCTGACTTTTGCTACCCGTTTTATTGCAATGTTGATTCCCCCTCTCTTTTTTCCAAGGAATGTGAGAAAGGGTTAGTTTGGAGCAGAGGCACCCCAAGGTCAGTGATAGATAGAGATAAACTCATGTAGCATCCTACCTCCACAGGACAGCAGAAACAACCCTGTTTCTATGGGACTAGAGTGTTAGGGGAAAGCCTAGTTATCTACATGGCGTGTGAAGCCATAAAGCAAAGATCAAGAAAAGAATGTCCCAGAATGGTAGTGATAACATATAGCAGGCTGGTTAAATATATCTTGTAGCAATTACATTGGGTTAGGAAATTCATCTCAATCACTAGATACCACTCCCCCCCCCCACTATATGTTCTATAGTTTCTACAGAATTCAGGTAACAAGAACATAACCTTGCAGCATAAGGTATCTTCTGATATTCGCCTTCTAAAACAGCAGAAGGTAAATGTACACTTCTTGCAAGAGTAAAAGCTCTCCTTAGATCTTTATTATCCAGGTAAGTTAAATAAGGAGCAGCGGCGGTAATATATATGTTGCTCTCTTGAAAACCTTCACATAAGTAATGTTTGTTAAGGATTCAGCTTTTGTGGATTCTGTCAGATACCTGGGGTGGACCTCAGTTGGTAGACATTGCATTTGTATAAAGAATAGCTGAAAAAGGTTTCAATTATGAATAGCAGAAAAAGGTTCTGAACAGAAAAACCAAAGAGCCACATTTCCCAAAGATTTAAGGATGGATTCCTCAGTTATTATGGGCAAACCAGGGGAAATTATATAATCGCCAAAAACTGCCAGTATAAATAGTCTCTGATCTTTTCTTAATTAATTAATCACACTTAATTAATTAATTATACCACGCCTTGTAAGTTCTTGTCACATGACAAAATCTGGAGGAACTTATGCTGCTGAGTTTTGCTAAGTATGAAGAGTCCTAGAAGAGACGTTTGCAAACAGTAGTTTCAGAAAGGAAGATGATGCAATGGAGGTAGAAATAAATAGCCTTCAGTTCAATGAATCCCCATCATAGTCACAAGAAATGTCATATTTTCCTTTACTTTCTATGAGTTCTTATTACTGCCAGAAAGACAGGTTCAAATAACTGCAGACTTGTCTCTGGTAGTGACTGATCAGCTGAGGGCAAATTGTGGTATTTTACATTGGGTTCAATGTAATGTAATAATAATACAAGCCTTAGCAGAGCTATGAGAGCCAGCATGGTGTAGTGGTCAAGAGCAACAGACTCCAGTCTAGAGAACAGGGTTTGATTCCCCATTTCTCCACATGAAGCCTGCTGGGTGACCTTAAGACAATCTCAGTTCTCTCAGAACTCTCTTTGCCTACACAGAGGCAGGCAATGGCAAACCATCTCTGAACATCTTTTGCCCTGAAAACCCTATGGAGTCACTATAAGTTAGCTGTCACTTGATGACACTCTCTATCACTCCAAGCAGAGTTATACTCTTCTAGGACTGTGGGTTTAGAAAGGTGTTATTTAGGATTGCATTGATAATCTGCAAAGAGTTTCCTTTTAATTGCAATGTATTACAAACATGGCTCACACCTTATCCTCTGTGACCAGCTCTCACAAAAATTTAACATAGAGCAGTTTTATGAAGCACAAACTCTGGCTCACTGCTTTAGGATTTTAGGTGGTTCTAATAAATGCATGAAACTCAGCATGGTGTAGAAGTTAAGGTGCTTGACTAGGGCCCGGAAGAACCATGTTCAGATCCTCACTCATGCCATGGAAGCTTGCTTGGTGACCATGGGCCAGTCACACACTTTCAACCCTGGACTCTTGCTAGTATTTGGATGGAAGACCTTCAAGGAATGCCAACGGTAAGACATTGTAGGCCCTGATCCCAGGGTCTCTTGTCTGCATCCTGTTTAGTAAGTTAGGCAGGTTTGAATAGGAGAATTTATTTGATGAATCCACAGTCTACCTACAATGTGCATTATACTCTGCATAGAAGAGATTTTTTTAAAATGTTACTACCAGACGCTTAGATTACCAGGCTTTAGCTTGAAGATTAATCAGTAGTATGTTCCCATAGAGAAAGATAAAAAGGTTGTGCAAATATTGACTGTGAGATAAGGCAACCATTTAGTAGTTCCATGACACAAAAGAAGCTTAGAATAGGAGGTAATGTAGTCACTAGACTTTTCTTTCATGTTCTGCAATAGTAAATTGACATTTTAAAATCAAACCGTTGGTGCAGTAGCTTATGAGTCAGATGAGTGGAGTTATAATTTCCACTAATGTTGGAGAATCTCTTCTTTTTCTTATTTTTATGAGCTGAAAATGCTTTATAATTTCTGGATTAAGAGAAAAAAGGTTAGTACTATTGTTTCTAGCCACACTGTCAGCACGCCACTGGTCCAGCCCAAATTCACTTATTTCCTTCCTTCCCAAGCAAGCAAAACCTAGCAGTTTCCCCAGCTGGAATTGTGGGGCTGAAATTATATGGGCTTTCTGCTTGTACTGCTGTGACAACGTAGAATATGGAAGGGAGCCGGCAACATTGTTGCTGACAATGAAGAAAGGCAGACAACATCCTTTTTTACCTTGCAAATCAGCTGTGGTGAGGCACAAGACAAGCTGAACCAAGCTACATTCTTGAAGCTGGGCGGGACCCAGGATAGCACCCTTTCTCTGCTGGTAATCCACACCTATCTCCAGATGGGAGGCAGTAGCAGCTTAGGGAGAGAGCTGATTGATTTGGGCAGTGTTTTCCTATTTACACTTCTCTGTAGTTGTCTGATTCATCAAGGGTAAATACTGGTTTGGTTTCTTTGACTGCGTGTGTATGGGGTCATCTCCAAGACTTCATGCACATGTCTGGACAATGCAGGATGAAATTGAAAGCTCTTAAGAAGCGCTTCTAAAATGCCATGAAGGCTTGGGGGAGGGGTCACCAGGTGGGCCGCACCCCCCATAAATTGAGGGAACTGTCGAGAGTTGCAGGGGAGCCCAGTTGGGTGGAGAGGTGGCCTGAAGGTAAACCTCTCTTCTTTTAGCTGAGTGTTTACCTATGTTCCCCTGAAACACACTGGCTGATAGTGGGGGTTGGAGTTGGTTGGTTGTTTTAGGGGAGTGGGTTGGAGAATGATGTATGGATGGGTGCCTGTTAGAAAGTTTTGCCAGGTGAACTGGAAGCCCCTCTAGACACCATTTGTTCTGGTTTAACTGCTCTTGGGGAATGGAGTCCTGGCCAACATCACAGAACATCCCAGCTGTGTTGTGAGGGACCATGGGAGAATGCTGGTGGGAGGGAAAGTGTGTGTTGGAGTGGAAGAGGTTGCACTCAAAGGTTCAATGATATGGGTAAAGCATACATGTCCAACCACATGCCCCTTTTAACTGTGAACAGAAATGTTGGAGCAACCTTCCTGACGAATGTGCACTATAATTGCACAGCCCTCTGCCTCCTGAAACCCAGGTGTCAGGTCATACAACCTTTGGGAAATTGTGCCTTTTAATTATTGAAGTACAACACTCTATGCATTGTGATGATCCCACTTTTTAGGCTAGCAGCACCAACATTTCAGAGATTTTTCGGGAGACTCTCCTGATGATACCACCCAGGTTTGGTGAGTTTTGGTTCAGGGGGTCCAAAGTTATGGACTCCCAAAGGGGGTGCCCCATCCCTCATTGTTTCCAATGGGAGCTAATAGAAGATGGGGTAGAGCTAATAGAAGATGGGGCTACACCTTTGGACCCCCTCAACCAAACTTTACCAAAACTGGATGGTATCATCAGGAGAGTCTCTTACAGATACCACCCAGATTTTGTGAAGTTTGGTCCAGGGAGTCCAAAGCTATGGACTCCCAAAAGGGGTGCCCCATCCCCCATTGTTTCCAATGGGAGCTAATAGAAGATGGGGGCTACACCTTTGAGGGTCCATAACTTTGGACCCCCTGAACCAAACTTCACCAAACCTGGGTGGTATCATTAGGAGATTCTTCTAAAGATACCCTGAAAGTTTGGTGCTTCTAGCTTAACAATTGCACCCCTGACAGTAGGCACCCCCCAAATTCCCCCAGATTATCCTTTTAAATCCCCTTCGGCATGGATTTAAAGGGAGAATCTGAGATCCCCAGTTTAAACATTGAAAGTGATGCTGCTTCAGGGTGGGGGATAATCCACATAAGTGGTAGGATAGCCAAAATATGACTGTAGGCACATAGAGCCATATGGAGAGAGATGGTTCTTCAAATCGGTGGGTCCAAGTCATGAAGGGATTTAAAGGTCATAGCTAGTACCTTTAATTGAACTTGGAAACAGAATGGGAACCAATCTTTTTCAACATGGGCAACATATGTTCCTAGCAGATAGCCATTGACAACTGTTGTGCTGCCACATTCAGACCAGTTGTAGTTCCTGGGTTGTTTTCAAGGGCAGCCCCACATAAGGCACTTTGCAATAATCCAGATGTAAGGTTACAGAATCATAGTTCAGCATGGCCAGATCAGCTGAGTGTAAGGGCTGGCTTTGAAGAACTGGATAACTTCAATTGCTTTGAAATGCAACAGTGCAGTTGTTATCCATAGTTAAACTTTTCAGTCTCTATGATGGCTGCCTACCTGTTTCAGTGTTCAGTTCAAGGTGCTGATTTGAATCTTTAAAGCCATTCATGACCTGAAATCCTCATACTGAAGAAGTGTTTCTCCACATATGAAGCTGCATTGTAACTCTGTTTACTCTCTCAGGCTGTTCTTTCAGTAACCTCTGCTAGGGCTGCCAAGTCTCTGCTGGCAGCTAGTGGGGGAGAGGGTTGCCAGAGCCAAGTTGGGAAATTCCTGGAGATTTGGGGATGGAGCCTAGCAATAACAGGGTCCTCAGTGTTGCCATAATCATGAGTATCAGAGGAGGAGGAGGAGGAGGAGGAAGAGCCCAGAGAAGAACCCAGCCCAGAGTAGCCTAGAGTAGAACAGTCCCTTCCTCCATGGGACCACCCTACCTGCTGACTTCTCACAGAAGCCATTTGCATATTTGAAAACACTTTGCTATCATTTTGGCAGTTTGCATCTGTATTTATCAGGCATTATTGCAAATATTAAATGTAAAAGCTAGCAAATCTAGTTGCCATTTATTCCTCTGAACCTATAGCCAAGCTCAGTCTTCATGGATGCTTACGGGGATGTATTTCTATTTCAATAAGTAAATTCTAAAAGTTCCTTTGAGTTTTCTTTATTATTATTATTTCCTGTCTGGGATTGTTTGCCAGTGTGGTTTTATGCGGCCTGAACAAACAGTCAGCCTGCATTGAGGGGTGTGGGGAAAGGTGTGTGTATGTGTGAAAGGATGGAAGATTTGTCATAGCAAAATGAGGAAGTAGAATTCTTAATGAGTAAATTTGTTATTTTTAGACAACCTGATATAAAGCTCAATTGCATGTGGTAAATGAGGAAGTGAGACACCAACAAAACAAAAGCATGTTAAATCCAGCTATGGTCCAGTTTACTCAGTCATTGGTTTAAACAATTTGTTTTGCATGTCAGTCAGTTTCTCAGGGGCAAGGGGACATCACTTTTCACATAGTGGTTCAGGACACCATTGTCCTGTTTCATTCCCATCATTGTAGTAGTAACTTGTAACCAGTACAAAGGCAGGAATAGTCCTAGCAGACTGAAAGGGAGATAAGGGACCCATAATCAATAGCTTGTAAGCTAATGGCAAGGCGAGTAAGCACCTGGGGGCAATTACAGCTGATGCTTGGATAACGTGGCAGGTAATATGTGAGGCAGGTCAAGGGCACAGCAGCTATAGTTGGTTCTAGGTGACATTTGCTGCCTTCCAGAAAGAGGCTGGGACATGTTCCTTTTGATTAATAATTGGTAGAATTGCCACATTAGCTTTGCCAGGCGAGCTAAACAATTCAGGCAGACTTGCATTCACTATTAATATACATGAATCACTAAGGCTCAAGACATTTAATGTAGTTTTTACAATAAATGGGTAAAGTTACACTAGTAATGCCAGTACGTGAAACTACCATAGCTTGATAAAAGCATCAAATTCAGAGGCTCAAACATTGCTTGTGGAAAATGGTGTAGAGGAAGCTTTTTGGAGACCCTTTTATGGAAGAAAATTAAATCAGAATACCTCTTCTCAGTAAATGTTCTCAGAAAAGCTTGTGTGAAGGCAGAAGAGTTGGAGGATTTCAGATGGGATGGAGAAAAGCAGCATTTATTCAACTTCTGCAGCAAAAATAGTTAAAGGATTTACAGTCGTCACTGTATTTGACTTGAATTTCAATGGGAGAAAGGTTCATAGAAGGAAAATGCTATCATTAGAGTACAACACTGGTGATTTTTTTGCTTGTTGAAAAACTGTCTCAATTTTCTTTTGCCCAGGCAAGTTACCTGTGTCTTTAACTGCTGAACAACAAGCAAAATTTCAGAGGGTGAAAGTATTCCCAGTACTTCCATCTGCCACGTGTTGAATTTTTTAAATCAAAAACATCCTCCCTCCCCTGCTCCAATAAAGACACTCAGGCCCAATTTAGATGTGGCACTTCCATGTATGACATGTGATCTTGCAGTTGCCCAATAGCTTCCTTAAACAGAGTGTTCCGCTTCTTCTCCTGCCTTGTTAGTTTGGAAACAGACCACATGGGCATTGCACTGGCATGCTAATGTGGCACGCAGTATGCCAGTGCAATGCTCCTGTGGACTGTGGACCTTGTGCTGAAGTTGCACAAGCAGCTGAGAGCCGAGTTAGAGGTAATGCGCATGTAAGGCCACATGGGTAAGTTCTTGGTGCCCAACCATATTACACTTAAGTCAAGCCTTACCTTTGCAAAATTCCTTGGCGGTAAGATGTGAACACCACTTATAGAAGCAACCATGACTTCCCTTAAAAGAAGCAGGCTGTTGGGGTGGGGGAGGGGGTCCCACCATTCAGACAAGTCACAGAATCCCTCATATGCTTCCCCTGTTCTTTCAAACTGGTGTAAAACATGAGCTATAGAATACTTAAGGACTGAACTACATGATACTTTTATTCTGCCAGTACCACAAAAAGAGCAATTCCATTTATTATTTTTGATTATTTTATTATATTTCTATCCTGCTGAAGCCAGGCTCAGGGCATTTTACAATAATTAAGACATTAAAGCATTAAAACTTTAATAATAAATAACTTAGTTCTAAAAATTGCATATACCCTTAAAGGCAGCTATTTCAAGAGGAGTCCCAGAGATCAAACCTAATAATCTGCACCACCCCTCATCCCGATTTAACTGTAAAAAAATTTTTTGGGAGTGGGGTAAAGAGTAAAAGGTTGCACAATAAATGTGCCTGCTGGAAACTGGGGTGGCTGGCTTTAGATGGACAATGTGGACTAATGGGTGGCCTCAACCCAAAGCCCAGTGGAACATCTCTGTCTGACAGACCCTGTAGAATTGGGTAAGTTCCGCCAGTCTTCGTGGGAATAGATAAGCCCGTCCCCTAGACAGGGGGAGTATTGATATCCACCCAGGCTTTCAAAGCAAAATGGTCTGACTATGGCATTCTATCCATACAGGTCAGAACCACATCTACCCCCATCTTGAAGATCAAATCCAGCATGTGTCCTGCTTGATGTGTGGGGGCTGTCCTAAGTAAGGATTGTCCCAGTGCTGCCTTGTATGTCACCAGGTCCATTGCTTGTAAAGATGAGGCTGAGCCTAAATGGACATTGGAGCCTCTCAAAACAACTACGTTTAGAACAGGGGTCTGCAACCTGCAGCTCTCCAGATGTTCATGGACTACATTTCCAATTGGCCATGCTGGCAGGGGCTGGTGGGATTTGTAGTCCATGAACATCTGGAGAGCTACAGGTTTCAGATCCCTGGTTTAGGATGTCACAAAGCCCAATCTGCAACGACCTCCACTCGTCTCGGCAGGGTATCCACTGATATGCTAGGCAGTCTGTACATCAGCAGGACAGCCAAACTCTCCACAGCCTCCCACACCAGATCAACACAATCAATGCCATAGATACTGTAGTTATTATGGGGCTTTCCCTGAAAGAGTAAGCCTCCAACATAAATATTGTCACCCCCATTGTCTGCAACTGGTGAAGGACCGAGAAACCTGGTGGGGCAACTTCCTTCAAGGGGACTGTTTTACCCTCCCTAACTCAAATCTTGGTCATTCAAGCCAGGTCCACATTTTGCGCTATGGCCTACTTTTGCAGCATGGTGGTCTTATTATTTATGGACCTGGTGACACACAACACCAGTATCAGAGAAGGGTATACTTTTCTAAGCCTACCACCATCATGTCTCAGAATGGGAGCCTGAAGTAAGAAGGGAGTAGCTTTTACTGCTGGGTTGGTTTGTTTGTTTCCTGGACAACTCAGAAGGTGAATTGTTCCTTACCACCATTTCTTTGTGCTGTAGAACTTAGCAATGGTTCACTGGCGTAATGCCCATTGGGCAAGATGGGCAGCTGCCCAGGGCATCACCTTGTGGGGGGCATCAAAATGCTGGGTTCGTTTTTGGGTATTTTAGTGGTTTTCTAATTTCTTTTTTGGGCCTGCAGGGGCTTTTAGGTTTTAGGTTAGTCTCCAGGGGTAGGGAACCTGCAAGCTCTCCAGATGTTCAGGACCACTACTGACTGGCCTTAAGCAGGGCCTCTGTCAGCATGGGCCAATTGGCCATGCTGTAGGGCTGATGGGAATCTGTAGTTCCTGGAACATCTGGAGAGCCGCAGGTTCCCTACCCCTGCCATAGTGGCACCAACATTTTCAACGATTCCGCAGGAGACTGTCCTTCCATGTTACCCCCCCCAAGTTTGTGTGAGAGTTTGTCCAGGGAGTCCAAAGTTATGGACTGTCCAAAGTGGGTGCTCCCTATCCCCCCATTGCTTCCAAATGGAAGCTAATAGGAGATGAGGGCTACAGTGATTTGAGAGTCCATAACTTTGGCCCCCCCCTGAAACCAGACTTCACAAAACCTGGAAATGTAATTATCAGAAGAATTCTTTACTGATACCATCCAGGCTTTGTGCAAAGTTTATCCTAGGGGGGGGTCTCAGGAGCTATGGGACTCCCCAAAGGGGTGCAGTCCCTATCCCCCCATTGCAGAGCCTACTTTGGGAGCTAATAGAAGATGGTGGGGCTTACACCTTTTGAGGGTCCATAACTTTGACCCCTGAATCAAACTGCACCAAACCTGGTATGGTATCATTAGGGCAGTCTCCCTGATGAGCACCCTTCCTGAAAGCCTTTGAGGACTGCAAATACTTGTAAATTGTGCTCCCCAGCCTGCAACTCCCATTGGACAGTAAATGCAGAAAAAACTAAAATTCTAGAACAAAGCATTCTTGGGGTAAATCTTCGGGATGTTCTTGCAGGGAGGGCATTTTTGGACATATCAGTACCAGATTTCCAGGGAATCATCTGGAGACTTTCATGATGACACCCCCCAGGTTTGGTGCAGTTTGGTTCAGGGGGTCCAAAGTTAAAGACCCTCAAAAGGGTTGCCCCATCTCCTTAGCAAAGAATATTTATTTATTTATTTATTTATTTTATTGGATTTTTATACCACTTCATCCCTCGGAGGGCTCCCCAAGGTGTACAACATTTAAAGTCAGTGCATAATTGGCTACATTTTAAAAAAAGCATACACCTTAATACACCTGCCTTAGTACACCTTAATACACCTTAGTACACCTGCCTTAGTACACCTTAGTACACCTTAGAACACATGCCTTAGTGCACCTTAGTACAGTTTAATACACCTGCCTTAGTACACATTAGTACACCTTAATACTACACCAAGGCCTTTAGTACACCTTAATACACCCTGCTTCTAGTACAACCTTAGTACACCTTTAATACACCTGGGCCTTTAGTGTAAAACCTTTTAATACACCTTAATATACCTGCCTTAGTACAACTTAATTACCTTAATACACCTGCCTTAGTACACCTTAGTACACCTTATAACACCTGCCTTAGTACACCTTAGTACACCTTGATACACCTGCCTTAGTACACCTTAGTACACCTAGATACACCTGCCTGAGTACACCTTAGTACATCTGACTTAGTGCAACTTAATACACCTTAATACACCTGCCTTAATACCCCTTAATACACCTTAATACACCTGCCTTAATACACCTAAATACACCTGCCTTAATACACCTTTTAATACACCTTTTAATACACCTGACTTAGCCACACCTTTTAATACAATTCAGCCTTAGTACACTTTTTTAATAAGCACTCTTAATACACCTTGGACTTAGTACACCTTAGGTACACCTGCTCCTTTTAGTGCACCTTTTTGTAATACACCTTGTAATACACCTCCTCTAATACACCTTAATACACCTCTAATTCACCTGCCTAAATAAACCTTTTAATACACCTTTTAATACAAATTGCCTTTAAAACACCTGGGTGCTCTAGTACACCTTTAAGGTTAATCTTTTAATACACCCTGCCTTAGGTACAATCTTTTTAATACAATCTTTAATACACCTTTTTAATACACCTTGCCCATTACACCTTTTAATACACCTTTTAATACAATCCTGGGCTCTTTTAATACACCCTTAACACACCTTAATACACCTGCCTTAAATACACCTTGCATTAATCTTTTAATACACCTGCCTTGCATACACCTGCCTTTAATAATACACCTTTAATACAATTCCTGTCCTTAATACACCTTAATACACCATAATACACCTTAATACACCTGCCTTAATACACCTTAATACACCTTAATACACTTGCCTTAATACACCTCAATACACCTTAATACACCTGCCTTAATAAAACTTAATACACCTACCTTAATACACCTTAATACACCTTAATACACCTGCCTTAATAGACCTGCCTTAATAAACCTTAATACACCTTAATACACCTACCTTAATACAGCTTAATACACCTTAATAAACCTTCCTTAATACACCTTAATACACCTGCATACACCTTAATAGACCTTCCTTAATACACCTTAATGTACCTTAATACACATGCCTTAATACACCTGCCTTAATATACCTTAATACACCTTAATACACCTGCCTTAATACACCTTTATACACCTTAATACACCTTCCTTAATACACGTTAATACACCTGCCTTAACACACATGCCTTAATACACCTTAATACACCTGCCTTAATACACCTTAGTACACCTTAATACACCTACCTTAATAAAACCTTAATACACCTGCCTTAGTAGACCTGCCTTAATAAACCTTAATACACCTTAATACACCTACCTTAATACACCTTAATACACCTTAATACACCTTCCTTAAAACGTTAATACACCTGCCTTAACACACATGCCTTAATACACCTTAATACACCTGCCTTTATACACCTTTATACACCTTAATACACCTGCCTTACTACACCTTAATACACCTGCCTTCATACACCTTAATACACCTGCCTTAATACAATTCCGTTGCTTTAATAAATCTTGCCTTAACATACAATCTTAATAAACCTGTCTTAGTAGCACCTGCCAAGGTCTAATACAATCTTTAATATTAATCTGCCTTAGTGCACCTTAGTACACCTTAATACACCTGCCTTAATACACCTTAATACATCTTAATACACCTGCCCTTAATACACCTGCCTTAATACACCTTAATACCCCTTAATACACCTTAATACACCTTCCTTAATACACCTTAATACACCTGCATTAATAGACCTGCTTTAATAAACCTTAATACACCTTAATACACTTACCTTAATAAACCTTAATACACCTTAATACACCTTCCTCTTACTACACGCTAATACACCTGCCTTCAACACACATGCTCTTAATACAATCTTAATACACCTGTCTTTAATAATAATCTTTAACACACCTTGTAATACAGCTTCCTTAATACACCTTAATACACCTGCATACACCTTAATACACCTTCCTTAATACACCTTAATGCACCTTAATAAACCTGCCTTAATACACCTGCCTTAATACACCTTAATACACCTGCCTTAATACACCTTTTTATACACCTTATAATACACCCGTTCTGTAATATTAATCTTTAATACAATCTAATACACCTGCCTTTAATAACCTTTAGTACACCTGAATACAGTGCCTTTAATAATCTTAATACAGCCTTTTAATACACCTGTCTTTATACACCTTTTTTTTATACAACTTTTAATACACCTGCCTTGGTAATACACCTTTTACTACACCTCTGCCTTCTATACACCTTTAATACACCTGCCTTAATACACCTTTAAATACACCCTTAGCCCACACCTGCCTTCAACACACCCTTTAATACACCCTGCCTTAGTACACCTGCCTTAATACACATTAATACACCTGCCTTAGAAGTGCACCTTTTTAGTACACCTCCAATACACCTCTGCCTTAATACAATCTTAATACTAGTCTTTAATACACCTGCCTTAAAACGGTCCTTAATACACCTTAATACACCTTTTGCCTTAATAACCTTAATACACCTGGAATACATGTGCCTTAAATACACCTTAATATACCTCTCAATACACCTGGCCTTTATTCACCTTTTAATACACCTTAATACACCTGCCTTAATACACCCGAATACAGGTAACCCAATCACACCTTTAATACACCTGCCTTAATACACCTGCCTTCATACACCTGCCTTCATACACCTTAATACACCTGCCTTAACACACCTTAAATACATACCTTGCCTTAGTACACCTTTTGCCTTAATACATTTTTAATACACCTGCTCTTAAGTACAGCTTTAATATACTCCACCTTAGTGCACCTTAGTACAATCTTTTTAAACACCTGCCTTAATATGTCACCGTGAATACAACGTGCATACACCTGCTCTTAATATTGACCTTGTAATACAGAAGCAATACAACCTGCCTTAATACAATCTTAATAATTCTGCATTTTTAGTACACCTTAGTACACCTTAGTATCCCTGCCTTAGTCCACCTTAATACACCTTAATACACCTGCCTTAGTACACCATAATACACCTTAATACACCTGTCTTAGCACACCTTAATACACCTTAATACATCTTCCTTAATACACCTTAATACACCTTAATACACCTGCCTTAATACACCTTAATACACCTAAATAAACCTTCCATAATACACCTTAATACGTCTTAGTACACCTTAGTACACCTTAGTACACCTCCCTTAGTCCACCTTAATACACCTTAATGCACCTGCCTTAAAACACCTGTCTTTAGTACACCTTTAATCACACCTGCCTTAATACAACCTTTTAAACACTCTTAATACACCTTTTAATACACCTGCCTTAATAATAACCTTTAATGTACCTTTTTAAATACACCTGTCTTAATACACCCTGCCTTTAATACACCTTTTAATACACCTTTAATACACCTCCAGCCTCTAATACAATCTTTTATACACCTTAATACACCTGCCTTAATACACCATAATACACCTTAATACACCTGCCTTAATAACCTTAGTACACCTGAATACACGTGCCTTAATACACCTTAATACACCCATTTAATACACCTGCCTTTATACACCTTTTATACACCTTAGCCATGGCCACCTGCCTCCTCCTTCATACACATCTTAATCAGCACCTGCCTTCATACACATTTAATACACCTGCCTTAATACACCAAAGCCTTGTAATAATTCTTGCCTTAAATACACCTTAACATACCTTTTTAATACACCTTGCCTTAATTAGCAATCTTTTAATACACCTAAATAAAACTCCCTTCCATAATACAATCTTTTAATGTTTTAGTACACCTTTAGTACACCTTAGTAACACTCTCCCTAGTCCAATTTTTTATTACAATTCTAAATGTACCTTGCCTGAACACAACAATGAAAAAAAAAAAACACCTGCCTTTAGTACAATCTTTGTAATACAATCTTAATACACACCTGCCTTAGTACACCTTTTAATACACTCTTAATACACCTGCCTTAATACAACCTTTTTTAACACAATCTTTTAAATACATGCGCTTTGCAATACACCTGCCTTAGTCATACACCTTAATACAACCGTCTTTAATACAGCTTTTAATACACCTGCCTTAATACACCTCTCTAATACACCTTAATACACCTGCCACAAGTACAAATCCCCAGCACTCTTCACTACACCTGCCCTTTAGGTACACCTTTTGTAGAAGTGCAATTCCAGTACACCTGGACTTAGTGCACCTTAATACACCTTTTAATACACCCTGCCTTAATCACACCTTTAATGCTACACCTTAACAGTACACCTGCCTTAATCACACCTTCATACAATTCCTGCCTTGGGATACACCTTTTAGGTAACACCTGCCTTAATACACCCCAATACACCTCTGCACACCTGCCTTTAATTCAATCTTACCTTAATACACTCTGCCTTAGTAATCACCCTAGTACACCTTAGTAAAACCTACCTTAGTGCAACCTTAATGCACGCTAATACACCTGCTCCCTAGTACACCTTAATACACCTTAATACACCTTCCTGAATAATACACCCAATACACATTAATACAGCCGTTGCCTCAATACACCTTTAGTACACCTGAATAGTGACGTATCTTTAATACACCTTCCAATACACATTAATACTTAACCTGCCTTTAGTACACACATTAGTACAATCTTTAGTACACCTGCCTACTATAAATTTTAATTACACTCAAGGCTCTTAATAATAACCTTTAATACACCTTAATACACCTGCCTTAATACCCCTTAATACACCTGCCTTATTACACCTGCCAATTTAACATTACACCTTTTAATACAACTGTAATACACCTGTTTTAGTACATGGTCCTTAATCACACCTCCATGCCTTAGTGCACCTATACCTGAATACATACGCCTTTAAATAATGACCTTTAATACACCTGGCTTCAATACACCCAATACACTTGTAATCTCACCCAGTTTCTTGGAATACAATCTTTAATACACCTTTTAATACACCCTGCCTTTAATACTTTAATAATGCCTTTAGTACACCTTTAGTACAACTTAGTACAATTCCAAGGCCTTAGTTCACCTTTTTAAAAGCACCTTTAAACACCTTCCTCTTAATACAACTGTGTAATACACTCTTGCCTTTAATGGCACACCTGAGTCACACTTTTTTAATACACCTTGCATGTCTTGCAATCTATTAACACACCTTAATACACCTGCCTTCTAATACACCTTAATACACCTTAAATACACCTCAATACAATCTGCCTTAATACACCTTTTAATAAACCTTGCTTCTATACACCCCAATACACCTTGTGCATTACACCTGCCTTAATACAATCTGAATACACTTTAATACAATCTGCCTTTTAGTACAATCTTTAGGTACACCTTGAAGTACATCTCATGCTGAAGTGCAACCTTAATACACCTTTTTATCATACACCTGCCTTAATACACCTTTAATACACCTTAATACACCTGCCTTAATACACTTGGAATACACGTACCTTTAATACACCTTTAATACACCTTGCCTTTAGTACAACCTTTGTAATACACCTGCCTTAATATTAACCTTTTGTAATACACCTGCCTTAATACACCTGCCCTTTAATACAATCTTAATACACCTGCCTTTAATTACACCTTTACTACACCTTGTAATACACCTGTCCTTTAATACACCACTGCCAAGCAATACACCTTAAAACACCTGCCTTAATACACCTGTAATACACCTGCCTTTTAGTACACCTTTAATACACCTACCTTCAATACACTCTGCCTTTAATACACCTTTTAATACACTAGTCTTAATACATGTCTTGTAATACACCTGCCTTAATACACCTTAATGCACCTTTAATACACCTGCCATAGTAATAATCTTTTGCATCACACCTTTTAATAGCATCCGCCTTTTAATCACACCCAATACACCTTGTAATACATCTTCCATAATACACCTTAATACTTTAGTACAATCTTAGTGCACCTTAGTACACGCGGCCTAATCACAATCCTTAACACACCTTAATACACCTTGCCTTTATACACCATTTTAATACACCTTATTACACCTGCCTTAATACACCCAATTACAACCTGTTTAATATTACATCTGTCTCTAATTAACAATTGTCTTAATACAATCTTTAACAATACACCTTGCCTTTAATACACTCCAAGGGTATGTGACATAGTGTACATGTGTTATAGATTACAGCCAGCTGCACTGCTAAGTGTACTACAAGCAGGTGTATTACAGTAATTAATGCATGAAGACAGGCATTAGCAGGCTGACACAGGATTACTAGAACTCCAGTTTTCCACATAAGCAGTGCATACATATGCATTGCCATTCTTAAGTGTATTACATGAGGTAGTAAGGCAGGTGTATTTACAGGCACATGTATAGAAGGCAGGCATTGAGGTGTACATAACGCGGCAATCAGGAGTGTACTATGTATTAAGGCAGGCATTATATGAAGTTCAGGTGTATTAAGCACGCAATTCAGGCAAAGAATCTTTACAAGGCAGGTGCACCAAGGTGTACTCAAGATCTGGAGGAGTTACAGTGTATTACAGGCAGTACTAAGGTGGCATTGCTGGACAGTGGCCAAGGCAGGTGTATTGTACAGTATACAAGCAGGTGCACAAGGCAAGGTGTATTACAGGTATAGGCAGAGCACAGTTGGTGGTATTAGCAGTAGAGCAGGTGTATTAAGGTGTATTAAGGCAGGTGTCTTCTTTATCTTTATTTTTATTAACCTTTAATAGGCATAAAAAGATACACCTGCCTTTATGCACCTTAATACACCTTAATACACCTTAATACATCTACCTTAATACATCTTAATACGCCTTAATACACCTTTTTTATTTTTTATTTTTTATTACATTTTCATACCGCCCTCCCCCGGAGGGCTCAGGCCTTAATACACCTTAATACACCTTAATACACCTGCCTAAATACACCTGCCTTAATACAATTCCTAATACACCTACTCATTACACCTTTTACATAATCACACCTGCCTTAATACACCTTAATACACCTGAGTACACGTGCCTTAATACACCTCAATACACTTGCCTTTATACACCTTAATACACCTTAATACACCTGCCTTACTACACCTTCCTTAATACACCAAAATAACCCTTAATATTCAATCTGTTCTAAATACACCTTAATAGACCTGGTTCCTCTCATTAGACCTGCCTTAATACCACTTTTAATAGCACCTTGCACACACCTTAATACACCTGTCTCATACACCCCAATACACCTTTTAATAGTACCTGCCTATAGTACAACTTAATTACTCTTTAATTACACGGCCTTAATACACCTGCCTTAATTCACCTTTAATCAACCTTCCCAATACAATCTGCCTCTAATACAACCTTAATACACCTGCCTTAATATTAGACCTGCCTTAATACACCTTAATACACCTTTGTAATACACCTGCCTTTAATACAACTTCTGAATAAACCTTGCCTTAGTACAACCTGCCTTAGTACACCTTAATACAATCTTGTCCTTAATACACCTGCCTTAATACACCTTGAATAAGGCACCTTTGCACATACACCAGCCTTAATACATGGCTCTTAAAACAACCTCCCCTAGGTACACCTTAATACACCTGCCTTAGTACACCTTAATACTCCTGCCTTAATACACCTTTAATACACCTGCCTTAGTACAATCTTAGTTACATCTTTTATACACCTGTCTTAATGTCACACCTGCTATAATGATACCTGGGCCTTAATCACAACCTTAATGACCACTCTAAATTTAATACACCTTTAATACAACCTTTAATACACCTGTCTTTATCTACCTTAATGCACATTAATACACCTGCCTTGAATACACCTTAATACACCTTAATCACACCTTCTTTAATACACCTTAATACACCTGCCTTAATACACCTGCCTTAATACACCTTAATACACCCTAATACACCTTAATACACTTACCTTAATACACCTTAATACACCTTAATACACCTGCCTTAATACACCTTAATACACCTAGCCTCTTTATACACCTTTCGCCTTAATAATTCCCCTTTTTAATACACCTTTTAATAAAACCTTAATGCACCTTCCTTTAATACACCTTTTAATACACCCAGTCTTTAATATACCTGCCTTTAATTTACACCTTTTAATACACCTTAAACACACCTGCCTTAATAAGCAATCTTTTAATACACCTGCCTTAGTACACCTTAATACACCTTAGTACACCTGCCTTAGTGCACCTCAACACACTTTAATACACCTGCCTTAATACACCTTAATACACCTTCCTTAATACACCTCAATTCAATTCTTCAATTCAATTCCTCAATTCACCTTGCCTTTAATATGTCACCCCAATACACCTGCCTTAGTACAACCTTTGTAATACACCTTTGTAGCACCTGTCTTAGTACCCTCAACACACCTTAATACACCTTGCCTTAATACACCTTTAATCACACCTTCCTTTTATATAGTCACCAACCCACCTCCACCCACCTCTGAAGTTCACCTTGCCTTAATACACCCCAATACACCTTAATACACCTGCTCTAATACACCTTTAATCACACCTTTAACATTACACCTGCTCCTAGTACACATTACAGGTACACCTTTAGTAATAACCTGCCTTTAGTGCACCTTTAATAAGCACTTTTAATACACCTCTTCCTAGTTTAATACTACACCTTAATACACCTTTTAATACACTCTTCCTTAATCACACCTTAATCACACCTCTCCTTAATACACCTTCCTTATTACACCTTAATACACCCCACCTAAATACACCTGTCCATAATGCACCTGGAATACACCCAAGGCCTTAATACACCTGGAATACACCTGAATACACCTGCCTATAATACACCTTTGAATACATCTAATAGCCCAATTTTCTTCAAAGTATTTGTCTCGTAAGAATAATAATTGGGAATCTGTTTTGGAAAAAAGAAAGTCAACATTCTTAGGGGAGTACATTCATTTTACCTCATGGGCTGCAATTTTAACCCACATTAGATAACTTAAGTTCTAGTCCATCTATTTTAAATCTTCTCTGCATTTCTCCACAAATGGTCTGTAGCTCTTTAAAATAGTAGGATATTAAGGTTTCCTTTGTTATATGAACCCTAAATAACGACACCTTTTACCATGGTATGGCTTCATTAAGGTTCTCATCTTTTTCTTCTCTTGTTTTTAATTCACTTCAGACTTGAATGTCTATTATTTTGAAGTTTTTTGTCTGCTTACTTTAAGAATCCCAAACTTCAAGCAAACTTGTTCATTTTGTCTCTTTAATGTAACTAAAGATTCTGATGGATTGTCAACTAAAATAACTAAACTGCTCTGCAAATGCTTTAATTTATATTCGTAATTGTTGATTTTAATTCCTGAAATATTCTGGTCTGTTTTTATATCATAAATTATACTTTCTAATTATAGAATAAACAATATCGGGGAAAGGGGACAGCCTTGTCTGGTACCTCTAAAAATATTTATTGGTTTAGAAAGTTCATTATTAATTTTTATTTTTGCCGTTTGATGATTGTAAATAGCCTCAATTGCGTTTTTAATTTAGATGTTCCTCCTATTGCATGAATTGTTTGTTTTACAAATCTCCAGTTTATTTTTTAAGAATATTTTTATTATATTAAATAAATCACCAAATCATACATAAACATTACATTATAATTCACTCCATACTTATCTCTATCTTAATTTACATTTCGTAAGAATTAAATAAATATATTAAATGTGACCATATCATCACCAACTAAAAAAAAAACACGAAAAAAGAGATTCCACTAACAGTGGAGAGAAAAAGAGAGGGAAAGAAGAAGTGAGGAAAAGGAGAAGACGAGAAGAAGGAGAGAAAAAAGAAAGAGCGAGAGAAAAAGGAGGAAGACTTCCAGCTAAGGTTTTTATACTTATTAATTGCGTTTTTGAAAATTTTTAACTGAATAATTTTTCTAATATTAACTAAATGGTATTCAGCATTGAAGATAAGTCAACATTTTTTTGGTTTCAGTTTCTGTTTGAAGAAAGTTATTAAATGGTTTCCAAGTCTTCAGAATGGTTCCTATATTCTTCTGTCTTATTATACCCGATAGTTTGTCCATTGTGGCATATTCAATAGAATAGAATAGAATAGAATCTTTATTGGCCAAGTGTGATTGGACACACAAGGAATTTGTCTCCGGTGCATATGCTCTCAGTGTACATAAAAGAAAAATACATTTGTCAAGAATCATAAGGTACAGCACTTAATGATTGTCATATAGGTCTAGTAAGCAATCAGGAAACAATCAGTAGTAATGAAAACATAAAATGTAAAATCATAAAATAAAATAAAATAAAATGTCAGCACAGGCGAGAAATAGCTCATACAGTCAAGTAAGTGGGAGGAGATGGGTAATTAGGGAATGATGAAAAAAAGTAGTGCAGTAATTATATAATAAGTATATTAATAAATAGTTTTAACATTATTCGAGGGAATTCATTTGTTTTAACAGAGTGATGGCATTCCGGGAAAAAAACTGTTCTCATGTCTAGTTGTCTTGGTGTGCAGTGCTCTGGGTAGCGACAAGCCTAGAGGGGTGTAAGAGTTGAAACAGTTTATGTCCAGGGATGCTAGGGGTCAGTAAATACTTTCACAGCCCTTTTTTTGGACTCCGGGCAGTATACAGTGTCCCTCAATGGGAAGGTGCAGGTTAGCAGCAATTGTTTTTCTAGCAGTTCTGATTTATTCTCTCAAGTCTGTGTCGATCTTGTTGGTTGCAAGAAACCAAACTACACAGTTATAGAGGTGGTGATGACAGACTCAATGATTCCTCTAGAGAACTGTATCAGCAGCTCCTTGGGCAAGTTTGAGCTTCCTGAAAGTTGGCTTAGAAAAGAACATTCTTTGTTGTGCTTTTTTGATGACATTTTTGATATTAGGCATGACCATTTTAGGTCATGACATATGATGGAGCCTAGAAATTTAAAGGTCTCTACATGTTGATATCATGTCTGTGTTGTCTAGGTATTGTGAGAGGAGTGTAGGATGGGAGGGTTTCTCCAGTCTACCACCATTTCTACGGGTGTTTTAAGTGTGTTCAGTTCTAGATTGTCTCCAGTGGCACCACTGCAGGGCTAGTTGTTCAACCTCCGTCTGTATGGTTTCATCTGTTGTCTCGAATGAGACCAATCACTGTTGTAAAGAAAATCATCTGCAAATTTGAGCCCCATTCTTAACAGAGATGGATCAGTTTGAGATGCAGCTAAATGGTATACAGAGAGAAGAGAAGTGGTGAAAAGTAACACAGCCCCAAAATTGGGGCCCCCTGTGCTCATCTTTGGTTAAGGTGTCATGATGTAATTTTTCCTAGCTTCAATCTCCATGTTTCCTATCTGTTAGAGGGAAGCTCTGTGGATCCACTTACAAATATGCCTGTCAGGTACCTTCTAGTTTAAAGATTTAGTTTGGTTAGAAGAATGTCCGGTCTGATAGGGTGCATTGAATGCTGGAACTAAAGTCAACAAAGAGGACCCTCCTCAGTATTGTGGTCTTCTCATGCGATTCCAGACGCTTGTCAGGGATATAGTGCAAAGCCATATTAATGCCAGCATTCATCTGTCGATCTGTTTGCTCTGGTATGCAAATTGCAAGGGGTCCACAACAGTGGATCTTGATGGTTTTCTAAAATGGTAAGGAATCACTAGCTCCTCGTAAAAGTTTCATAACTACAGCATGCTAGAGTAACTGGTCTGTAGTCAAGCCTAGTTCCTTGATGGAAGGCTTCTTCTGCACTGGGACGAGAAAGTGGAGTGTTTTGGAAGCAGGCGAAGGAACATAGCACATCTCTAGTGATTTGTTGAAGATTTGGGTGAAGCATTTGGGGGCCAATTGGACAGCACAGACTTTTAAGCAAGAAGGTGTTATCTTGTCTGGGGCCTGGTGCTTTTCCAGGTTCTCTGTCTGTGAAATTAGATCTTGCACTTCCTTTCTGAGATCACCAGGGGTTGTAAACCCAATGAAATGGGTTCGAAGCTTGTGTGGTGGAAGTTTGGCTATTGTTGGTGCTGGCCTGGAGATAGAGGTTGTGGAGAAAGGTGCATCTGTAGTATTGTTTCCTCAAACCTACAGTAGAACACATCTGTGGTCAGTCTGCCAATTACTGATTTCCTTTAGCTTGGGAAGGTGGTTTGCTGTAACCGTGATATTTTGAGAGTTTTCCACATATGTTTGCTGCTTCTCTGCTGGTCAGAAAACTGATTTTTAGCTTTCAGAGTAGTTTCTTTTTGTTGCTCTGATCTCCCTTTGTTAATACATTTCTGGCCTGATTATACAGCATTCTATCAGTAGCATTCTGTAGGCCTCTTCTTTGGAAAATCCAGACGTAACTGCTTAAGCTTAGCTGTGGAACCAAGGTTTGTTGTTACTATATATACGCAAGTTCCTTGGTTGGTATACAAAGATCTTCTCGCTAAGAAGCTTTCGACATATGATGTTACAGTATCTGTGGAGTTCATCCAAATCTGCAGAGGTGTCTTTAAAAATATTCCAGTCTGTACAGTCATATAAGCTTCTGCAGCTTTAACTTTGCCTCCTCTTTCTAGTCCAAGTTCTCTACTGATTTAGTTATTGGTTTTTTTGGCTTTAAATCTTTGTTTGTAAGCAGGTTAAGCAGTGAATCTCATGCAATGATCAGAATGGCCTTAAGCAGCTGCCTCGTGGTAAAGACCGAAAAGCATCTTTCAGTGTTGTATAGCAGTGGGTCTTAAGATATTCCTTGCCTCTGGTGGGACAGTTGACATGCCATGCGCATTTCCTTTGGTAGGTCTCTCCCTTAAGTTTGCTTCTGCTTTACGAATCTCCCAAAATAATAAAATCCAGTGAATCAGGGTATTTGGCTCTAGCCTCCATAATCTGATTGGCTAGAGTCTCTTAATGCCATTTTACGCTACAGACATCGCTTGTGGGATGAACGTCAAAACCAAAAAAAGAAACAGAACTGAATTCGCCTATCTCTCGAGGGAATAAAAAGGTTTGTATTAATAAGTAAGGACTCCAAGTTTCTACTCACAGAATTTTGAATTCATTGCTTATGTCCTGACACTCAGCTTTCTGCTGATGTATATACATATTAACCTCCTCCTTTTTTCTTCCCTGATAATTTCGGTGCAATCCTGTCTGAACGAAATATCTGAAACCCCCCCGTATGCACATGCTGGTTATACCATCAGAATGCTCTCATTTAGCCAGGTTTCAGTAAAGCATAGGGCAGATGCGTTGTAAAAAAATCAGAAATCTGCATCTGTTTAAAGTTGAAGTATTTCATCTATCTTGTTGGCAAGTGAGCATAAATTGGTAAGAAAGATTGAAGGGAGCGGGTTTTTAATTCCCCTATTCCTTAGTCTATTTAAAATTCCCGCCCTTTTACCTCTTCGCCTCTGCTTCAGCCAAGCTTGTTTTTGCTTGATTCTGCCGTTGCCGGGAAATGGCTGCCTCCTGTGCTGGAAATTCTCCGTGGGTTGTAAAGATCTTGTTGTTGTCGGGAAATGGCTGGCCTCCCAGTGCTGAAATTCATCCGTGGTTGTAAAGACAGATAGGGGTGTGCTAGCTCCAATTCTTGTATTTGAGGAAGGTCGTTTTCTTCCAGTTTCTTGCAATCAAGATCCTTGCTGCCGTAATCATATATAATAACAGAGGTTTACAATGTTTTTTGTAACTTAACGTCTATCATATTTAACAACATAAGTTCTGGACTAAAACTTATATCTACTTTTAATATAGTTTTAATATATTGATATATGTCCAGCCAATTTTTTTTAATAATTCTATAGTTCCACCAAATATGAATCAAGGATCCCTTTTCTTTATTACATCTCCAACATAAAGGCGAGACTCCACTATACATTAAGGCCAGCTTACTTGGACATAGGTACCACCTGTGCATCATTTTATAATAGTTTTCTTTCAATCTGGTACAACAGGTAAATTTTAAATCTTTCCAGGTTTTTTCCCATTGTTCTAAATATATTGTTTTATTAAGGTCCTGAGCCCAACGCACCATACAGGTCTTTACCTGTTCTGCTTCTTCATCCTGTTGGAGCAGTATTTTGTATATTTTACTAATGGTTCCTCTATTCCCTTCTTTCAAAATTTTCCAAAATTCCTCCTCCTCCAATTCAAATCTTCTCTTTTGGTCCACGAATTTTCTCTTGTTATTTGCTTTGTATGTAAAACCACTTGGACATTGGAGACATTATTTATTATAATTTCATTCTCTTCCTCTTTCTAATTTGAATTCGGAACCTGATTTTAACTAGTATATTGCTGTATCTTAATATCTCATTTTTTTTATTTGTCCTTAAAGATACGGCTTCCAGTGATGAAACCCACCTGGGTGTTTTAAGTATACTATCTCTTTTAAATTTTTCCCATACTCTGTATATTGCTTTCCTTATAATATGATCACGGAAGTGCTTAAACTCTTTCCCTTCCATATACCAGACATAAAAGTGCCATCCATAAAATAGGTCGTATCCTTCTAGGTTAAGAAGTTCCATGTTTTGTAGTGTTACCCATTCTTTAAACCATAGCATGCTTGCTGCGTTATAATATAATTCTAGGTTGGGTAAACCTAGACCTCCTCTTTGTTTTTCGTCACACATTACTTGATATTTTATTCTGGTTTTATGCTTGCCCCATAAGAATTTAGATATGTCTTTTTTACATTTTTCTTTTTTTTTGAGTTTCAAATAGTTTATTTATAATCAACAGTTTATATGGTTACATTGATAAAAGTACATAGTAAACCAAATCAAACCAGGTAAACCATAATATACATAAGTTGTCATCAGAAGGCCATTAGGTGGGATCTACTCTACCTGGCTAATTTACTCCTTTATCTTGGGTGTATATCCACCCCGTAGTAATCTCTATTCTTAAATCTTGCAATAAGTAAAAACTTCTTTTCTTACCTAGGGTCGGGTCACCAAAGCTGACATAGACAAAAGAAAACATAATTGCATACTAGTAAGTGAGCTAAACATTGTAGTTAATACATTCTAGTTTTACTTTGGTATTTAAGCTAACTATTTACATCCCTTATCAATTATTGTTTTTATCAGATCACATACCATTACTATAATAGGTCTTATCTATTTATCTCCCTCTATCCTGACCTTCAAACATATATTGTGAGAGTTTCCCATCATACAGGAGAAGGAAAATACATGCAGTTCTAATTCATCAAACTAGTTAATTAAAACATGTGACCGGGTAAAAATTCTCATGTGACCGGTTTCCTTGTTTAGATAGTCTGTCCATAGTTGCACAATTTTCTAAATAGTAGTTCCAGCTTGGTTGGCCTTTATATTTGAAATGTGAGTTTGGTCCAGCAAGTATAGGGGCTGTTGAATCCTTTGTTTTCCCACTCTGCTATTTCCCTTGGATGAGGTTGTCTTCTCTCAATGTCTAGCTAAGGTCAGTGCAGCCATTGTAATTAGATGAAACAGTAAACTATAAGGGTATAATATGATTTTTCTACTAAAGTAGGGCCCCAATGAAGTAAGTATTGTGTTCTTTCTTGAATGTTTTTTTTTATAATTTTCTCTATTTTTTGATGGATTTCTGACCAGTATTTTTTTACCCTATTACAGGTCCACCACATGTGTGTAGGAAGGTGTGCCTTACATCTGGGCACAGACTTCTCCAGCATTTCCTCGGTGAATAGTTATTATTCATCCCTTTGATATTAATAAGGGAGTGATATAATCTCTATAAAAGATTCTTTCTAGATTATGGGTCCATAAATCAGCATTTAGTGAGTATTTATATATTCCCTTCCAATATTTTGCCTTTTTTAAGCATTGTAGTAGGGATATTTCTGCATTGCTGTTTTGAGCCCATTTTATCATAGTTGTTTCTGAATCTAATTCCGCTTCCTCAAGATATTGATCTCTCTAGTATCTTGTATATTCTAACTGATTTCCTTTTTACCTTCATTGTTTAGGTAAATATTTTATCTAGTTCATTGTTCAAGTTGTAGCAATCTCCTCAAGTGCTTTGTATCTCCCCTCCAGCTTACTATCATAAATTTGTGTGTATGTAAACCACTACTCTGTTATCCCTTGTTTTTTTAACTGTTCTTTGGATTTGATAATTTGTCTGTTTTGATATGTTAAAGTTATATCTTTGGTATTCTAGCTAATTTTGATCTCTTATATTCAATGATCTGAAGACCTTCTGCCCTGGATAACCATCTTGGAATATTTGGATAAAATATTTTTTTATATTTACACCAGATTTTTTAAATAAGGCATTTCTTTATAATATGATTTTTAAATATTTTATCCCCTTCCTTTTTTCCTGGGTCCATGTCCATAAATAGTTATGCTTTCATCCTTTCGGATTATTGTGGCCTTCCTCTCATCATTAATAATAGTCTTTATCTTCCAATTGAATCCATTTTTTTGATCCAGGAGAGGGCCGCCGAATCAGGATACAAACAAAATCCGTAGAGAGTACAACTCTCCCTGTCTCTTAGGTTCTACCTAAGTTTTGGTATTTTATCCCATGTTTTTTATTTCTGCTAGACAAATTTTAATATTTGGATCTCCACTGGTTAAATAATTTCATCAGAAGTTAGTATCGGGATACACTGGAAATAAGTACATTAGGCCTTGGGGAGTATAAATCCATCTTTGATCAGGAGACTGGCCCTTCCCCATAGGCTCTTTAAGTTTCTAGGCCTTCCTCTACTTTTTTAAGGTCATTTTGATTCCCCTGCCAGGCTGTTGCATAGTTATTTTTTTTATCAAATTCTTATTATTTGGGGGTCAGATAGATCTCCTAAATATTATTTAACCTTTGGTTTCCACTCCTTTGAAATTTCCAGATTTATTTCTTTCTAATATCTTAATTTCTTTTTTTTTTTTGAAATATTTTTAGTCAGCTTGGGGCATCTGGGTTTTACATGGGTTTACATTTTAAATCCAGAGACTTTGCCACAGGTTTCCAAATATGTCTTAAAGAGGTTGTTTATCTTTTTTTGTTGGGTCAGTCTAAGAAAAATCAGTAGCTGTCATCGGCATATGCTTTGGATTTTTCTGTCTTCCTCCTTTTGTATCTTTAAACCTCTGTACATCTCTAAGTCCTAGCCATCTTAATTCTTTCTCTCTAGTAGAGGTTCAATCGTAGTTATAAATAATAGGGGAGACAGTGGGCAACCTTGTCTTGTCCCTTTGCTGATCCCAAAGTTTGGTGTTTCTTCTCCATTTATATTGATATATGCATTTTGTATTTTATATATGTTTTTTATACCTGATAGAAAGTTATTTGGGATCCCAATTTTTTGTAATAGCTGACCTTCATAGAAATAATTAGTTCAAAGCATCCTCTGCTCTAATGCTTCTTTTTCTCGGCATCTAATAGTATAATGGCCATTTTTGTTCCTGGTTGTTGGTCAAGTATTTCGATTGCATTTAAGAATGTTCTTATGTTTTGAGCAGTTGACCTCCCTGGTAGAAACCCCCTTTGGTCGTTGCTTATATAATTCCAGGAAAGTACTTTTTTTTAGTCTTCTTCTACAATATATGTGCAAAAATTTTATAAATTCTAAATTTCTAGTGAAATGCCGATATCTGTCTTTGAAGTCCCTTGGGTCTCTGGGAGAAGTTAAAGTAGTTTTGGGTACTCTCAGCATGATATGCCATTGCTAGGAGTCCAAGGATTTTAGGCAATCCCATTTCCTTTTAGTATGTTGTTCATTAATTCTGTCAGTTCTATATTTAATTCTGTGGCGAATAGTTTGTAATATGTCGCTGGTATCATATCTGGCCCTGGAGTTTTATTTTTGAGTTTATCAATTGCTTGTTTAACCTCAATGTTTGTAATTTCTTGGTCTAGGGTCTGAGCTTCTTCCTGTGTAATGTGTTTCAAATTTTGAATATCCAAAAATTTATCACACATCTCTTTGGGGTATAAGCATTGTCATTAGCTGTAAGCAGTCTCTGGGACAGTAGGTTTGGTGCATTCTTTTCCTTAATTTTGCTTTCTTTTATCTGTTATTCTGTTTTATTCTTCTCCCAGGTAATTTCCACGGGATTAACCTGGTTTCCTTTGTTCCTTCCTTTAATTTTCTGATAAACTACTTCACCTGGTTTTCTTTTCTCTGCACCAAAGACATAGTTTTCTTTTGTTTTAAAGTATATTAATTTTTTTAGCATTCTCATCTAGTATTTAAGTTTTTTAATTGATTTTTGTACATTCTTTTAATTTTCCTTTCAATTGTCTCTTTTCTTCCTGTTTGTAGTTAATTCTTGTTCTAATTTAATTAATTCTTTTTCTAGATCTTTCCTCTGTTTGTTTTTCTTTTTTTTCAGTATAATTTCAGCTCTTATCATGTTGTCTCTTAGGACAGCTTTGTGCGTGTCCCATATAGTTCCTATGTCTGTTATCGAATTTTTATTTATTTCCCAGAATTCTTTCATATTTTTTCTGATTACTTCTAGGCTATCTTTGTTCCTGAGAATCCATTCCTTGGGTTTCATACGTGTTGTTCCTCCTTCCAAGTTAAATTCCCAGTATACTGGGTTATGGTCTGAGTATAGTCTAGGTGATATGTATGCTGCAGTTGTTTGTAGGCTAAGTTGTTTAGTTGTCCATATAATATCTAGCCTTGTGTGGGTTCGATATTGACTTGAGTAAAATGTATATTCTAGTGATTTTCCTGCTTTCCTGCGCCATACATCACTTAATCCATATTCCTTTGTTAAATCAAAGAAAGAGGAAGGTAATTTCAGGTTATTCAGTTTCTTATTTTTTGATTTGGGCTTTATTGTTTGTCTCCTGTCTATTAGTGGATCAACTACTCCATTTATTTTTTTTATTTATTTATTTATTAAACTTTTATACCGCCCCATCCTCTAGGGGCTCTGGGCGGTGTACAGCATAAAACATGGTAAAACAAGTCACTAAAATCTTTAAAACAGCGGTAACAAACATTAATAGTAATCCATAAAATAGCTTAAAACTCATAAAACAGCAAAAAACCATAATACATATACTAATAGTATCCAATTAGTATAAGAATATTCAGAGAATGTCTTGTTTAAGTTCTTATAGAATTCTGCTTTTTTCTCGTTGGGTGCATACACTCCAACAATTAAAGTTTTGTTATTATTCCAGCTTATTTCTACAGCTAAGTATCTCGCTTCTTTATCATTCAGTATTTCTCTTGGTTGGAGTTTCCTGTCAATGTATAGGGCTACCCCCCTTTTCTTTTTTTCTCATGACAGGATGCAAATAATATTCCCAGTTTATTATTTCTTAAGTATGATTCTTCATTTTTTCGAATGTGCGTTTCTTGGACACAAATAATTGAATTTCCCCCTTTTATAAGTTGCTGAAAGATTTGTTTCCTTTTAACAGGATTATTCAGACCATTTACATTCCAGGTAAGTACTTTACACTTCATATTTCCCTTTTCTTAAGCTTTTGTTAAATAATCAGCAACGTCAAAAGTCACTTGGTTGGAACCACAGTTTGGGAAAAGGTAGAAGAGGGAAAAAAGAAGAGAGACAAAAGGGAAAAAATTGACAGTATAACTGGTGGGGGGAAGGGGAGGTGTGGGATTGAATTGAGATAAGAGGAGAGAGAAGAAAAAAATTAAATAAATAGAAAATAAGGAGGGGGGGAGAGGAGGAGAGAAGTATATATATATATATACACATATACACACACATATATACATACATACATACATATACATACACATACATATATACATATATATACATACATATACATACACACATACATACACATACACATATATACATATATATATACACACATATACACACACATATATGTATGCATAATCTTACCACATCTTTTTACTCAGAGCTTTTTAAACTTTTCTGAAATTTCAACATAAATTCTTGGGCTTTTGAGCCACTGTTAATATTGTACTTCTTTTTTACATTTTTCAAAGAATGAGCTATTTGTAATGATAGGCATCGTTTGAAATAAATAATTCATTTTGGCCAGTACCGTCATTTTGATTAACTCTATTTTCCCTAGAAGTGTTAGGTTAAGATTATTCCATTTTTTAGGTTGTTTTTAATTATGTTCCACTCTTTTTCATAATTATTTTGGAAAAGCAGCATATTAGATTTTGCAGTTACAATTCCCAAATATTTGGTTTTATTGACTATTTCGTATTTCATTGTTTCTTTTACTTGTTCTTCTTTATGTTTATTTAAATTAAATGTTAATATCTTCGTTTTCTTTTCATTTACTTGTAAACCTGTTATTTGTTTATAATTCTCTAATGTCTCTTTCAATATTCGTTGGAAATCCTCTTGTGGATCTATAAATAGAGCGAAATCGTCGGCATATGCCTTTACTTTATATTCAAATTTATTGATTTTTTTCCTTTTATTTCTTTTGTTGCTCTAATGTAATCCAAGAGTGGTTCCAGTGACATAATAAACAGGAGAGGGGAAAGTGGACAGCCTTGACGCGTGCCCCTTTCAATACTGAATGTATTAGAGATCTCTCCATTTATTTTTATTTTAGCTATTTGGTGTGAATAGATTGTCTGTATCCAAGTTTGAAAATTTTCTCCACAGTTAATTCTTACTAACATTTCCTTCAAATGTTCCCAGCTCAGACTGTCGAAAGCTTTCTCTATATCTAAGAAAATCAGCAGTGCTGGTTGATTAATCTTTTTTTGAAGTATCTCTATTAGATTGATTACGGTTCATATGTTATTTCTAATATACCTTCCTGGGAGAAAGCCATTTTGGTCGGGTGCTATGATTCTATTTAGTACCTGTTTAAATCTATTAGCCAAAATCATGGCGTAAATTTTATAATCGCTATTTAATAATGCGATCGGTCGGTAATTTTTAACATTAGTTATGTCATTCCCTTCCTTGGGTATGACTGTTATTACCGTTTCTTCCCACGACTTGGGTATGTTCTTTTCTTCCTTAATTTTATTCATTATCTGACACATTATTAGTGATAGTTGTTCTTCAAATACTTTGCAGAATTCATTTGGTATGCCGTCAGGGCCTGGAGATTTATTTATTTTAAGTTTTTTAATAGCGTCCTGAATTTCTTCTTTAGTAAATTCACTATCTAGATAATTTTTTTCATCTTCTGTTATTGTCATTTTGGTTCCAATTTTAAATTTCATTATATTTTCTTTATTATTTTCTTGTTGTTTATATAATAGTTTATAGAATTCCACAAATTGGTTTAGAATCTCATCTTGTTTAGTGTATCTTTTTCCATCTTTTATTATAAGATCTATCTTTCTATTTTGAATCTTATTTCTAATCTTCCAGGCCATCCATTTTCCGCTTTTGTTAGCACTATCAAATTCTTTTGTTTTTAATATTTTAAAGTTTTTTTCCATTTGATTAGAGTATAGCATTGTTAATTGATTCTGTAAATTATTTAATTCTTTCAACAGTTTTTTGTTATTTATAAAAAATCTCCAGTTTAGGTTATCATAGAAGACCATTGCTCCTTGTCTATTAATTTGTTTATGGAAATATTCTATCATATTTATAATGCATCTAATATTGCTGTTTAATTGTTGACCAGGAAGAAATCCATTTTGGTCTTTATTGATTTTTTTTCTCAAAATGACTTTTAACCTTTGGGTAATAATTCCTGTAAATAATTTGTAGTCAATGTTTAAAAGTGATATTGGACGGTAATTTTTGACATTCTTATGGTCTTGGCCCTCTTTTGGGATTAATGTAATTATTGCATCTTCCCACGAATGAGGCAATTTCCCTGTCTCCATTATGTTGTTCATTACATCTTTTAATACACCTCAATACACCTGCCTTAGTACACCTTAATACACCTTTGTACACCTGCCTTAGTGCACCTCAACACACCTTAATACACCTGCCTTAATACACCTTAATACACCTTCCTTAATACACCTCAATTCACCTCAATTCACCTGCCTTAATACACCTCAATACACCTTAATACACCTGCCTTAATACACCTTAATACACCTGCCTTAGTACACCTTAGTACACCTTAGTACACCTGCCTTAGTGCACCTTAATACACCTTAATACACCTGCCTTAATACACCTTAATACACCTTAATACACCTGCCTTAATACACCTTAATACACCTTCCTTAATACACCTTCCTTATTACACCTTAATACACCTAAATACAACTGCCTTAATACACCTGAATACACCTGAATACACCTGCCTTAATACACCTGGATACACCTGCCTTAATACACATTAATACACCTTAATACACCTGCCTCAATACACCTCAATACACCTTAATACACCTGCCTCAATACACCTTAATACACCTTAATACACCTGCCTTAATACACCTTAATACACCTGCCTTAATACACCTTAATACACCTTAATACACCTGCCTTAATACACCTTAATACACCTTAATACACCTGCCTTAATACACCTTAATACACCTTAATACACCTTAATACACCTGCCTTAGTACACCTTAGTACACCTTAATACACCTGCCTTAGTACACCTTAGTACACCTTAATACACCTGCCTTAGTACACCTTAATACACCTGCCTTAATACACCTTAATACACCTGCCTTAGTACACCTTAATACACCTTAATACACCTGCCTTAGTACACCTTAATACACCTTAATACACCTGCCTTAATACACCTGCCTTAGTACACCTTAATACACCTGCCTTAGTACACCTTAATACACCTGCCTTAGTACACCTTAATACACCTGCCTTAATACACCTTAATACACCTTAATACACCTGCCTTAGTACACCTTAATACACCTGCCTTAGTACACCTTAATACACCTTAATACACCTGCCTTAATACACCTTAATACACCTTAATACACCTGCCTTAGTACACCTTAGTACACCTGCCTTAGTACACCTTAATACACCTGCCTTAATACACCTGCCTTAATACACCTTAATACACCTGCCTTAATACACCTGCCTTAATACACCTTAATACACCTGCCTTAATACACCTGCCTTAATACACCTGCCTTAATACACCTGCCTTAATACACCTTCCTTAATACACCTTAATACACCTGCCTTAATACACCTTAATACACCTGCCTTAGTACACCTTAATACACCTTAATACACCTGCCTTAATACACCTGCCTTAATACACCTGCCTTAGTACACCTTAATACACCTGCCTTAGTACACCTTAATACACCTTAGTACACTTGCCTTAGTACACCTTAATACACCTTAGTACACCAGAATGTTATTAAAGGTTTCCATATTTCCAAAAAGTTCTCAGCTGTCTTATTTTTTAAGATGTTTGATAATTTGTCGTAGGCCGCATAATCTGCAAGTTGTATTAGCCAGTCCTCTATAGTAGGAGTTGAAGTCTTCTTCCAATTTTTAGCTTATTGAATTCTTGCCGCCACTATCATATACAATAGTAATGTTTCAGATTTTTTTCCTAAATTAATTTCAAACATATTCAATAGAAACATTTCTGGTGTAAATACAACTTCTATTTCCATAATTTTTTAAATCGTCTTATAAATATCCACCCAATAATTTTGAGAGATTTCGCATTCCCACCGAAGATGAATAAAAGTTCCTTTTTGTTTCTGGCATTTCCAGCATGTGTCTGAACAATTTTTATAGATTTTAGCTAATTTGCTGGGATATAAATACCACCTATGAAACATCTTATGGTAATTTTCTTGTAGATTAACTGCTTTTGTGAATTTTATTCTCTTAACCCACGTTTTCTCCCAAGTTTCCAAATTTATTTCTTTTTTTAAATCGTATGCCCATTTTACCATACAATGTTTCACTTGTTCATCAATTAATTCAGTTTGAAGTGTATGCTTATATAGTTTTTTTAATTACCCCCTTCTGAGATTCTTTTAGAATTTTTTCCAGTATTGATTGATTTAATTCAAATCCTCTACTCCTATCCAGTTTAAATTTCTCCTTCAGTTGTTGAAATTGGAACCATTGACATTCTTGACCATCTATTTTTATTTCTTGTCTTTCTTTTAACATGAATTCCCCATTTCTCGCTTTTATTAAATCTTTATATCTCACTATATTATGTTGTTTTTCCATTCTCATTTTGGTGGCTTCAAGTGGTGCTAGTCAGCCTGGGGTTGACTTAATATTTTTTTTCTATATTCTTCCCAAATCTTAAATATTGATTTTCTTATTTGATGTTCCATAAATATTTTGTATTCTTTTCCTTGTGCGTACCAAATATAAAAATGCCACCCAAAAAATAAATCAACTCCTTCTAGATTTAGTAATTCTTTATCTTCTAACAGCATCCAATCTCTAAACCATAATAACCCTGCTGCTTTGTAATACAGTTCTAAATTGGGTAAACCTAACCCTCCTCTTTTGACATCGTCGCTCATTACTTTGTAACTGATTCTGGGTCTTCCTTTTCCCCAAATGAATTTACTTAAATCTTTTTTACATTCTTTGAAATTTTTTTGATGTATTTCAATTGGTAAAGTTTGAAACAAAAAAATCATTTTTGCCAAGACGACCATTTTTATTAATGCTATTTTCCCCATTAATGATAGGTTTAATTTAGACCATTTTTCCATCTTGTCTTTAATTTTTTTCCACTCTAATTTGTAATTATTTTCAAATAGTAAGATATTATGTTTTGTCAAATTAATCCCTAAGTATTTTATTTTGTTTACTATTGTATAATTTAGTTCTTCTTTTATTTTTTTATTTTTTCCTGATTTATATTAAAGGTCATTATTTTTGTTTTGGTTTCGTTTACTTTCAGACCTGTTCTGTCGCTGAATTGCATTATTTGTGCTTTCAATTCTTCTATTGTTTTTTTGTGGGGTTTAGAAATAGAATTAGGTCGTCTGCAAATGCTCTAACTTTGTATTCGAATTTTTTCCCCTTTATTCCTTCAATTACCTTATTTTTTATATTTAACAAAAAGGGTTCTAAAGATAAGATAAATAATAATGGCGATAAGGGGCATCCTTGTCTAGTCCCTTTCTGAATATCAAAAGATTTAGATATTTCCCCATTTATTTTTATTCTGGCTCTTTGTTTTTGATATATTGCGTTAATCCAATTCAGGAATTTTTCTCCACTGTTGATTTCTGTTAAAGTTTTTTTCATATATTTCCAGCTAAGGTTATCGAAAGCCTTTTCTAGATCTATGGATACTAATAATGCTTGTTGATTAATTCTTTTATGTAGTAATTCAATCATATTTATGGCCGTTCTTATATTGTTTCTTAATTGTCTATTTGGTAAGAATCCGTTTTGTTCTTTACTGATTATTTTATTTAATATTATTTTAAGTCTTTCTGCCAAAATATTCGCGAAGATCTTATAATCACAATTAAGCAGTGAGATAGGTTGATAATTTTTAACATTGGTGAGGTCATATCCTTCTTTAGGTATCACTGTAATATTCGCTTCCTGCCATGATTCTGGAATCTTTTTTGAATTTTTTATTTCATTTATGGTTATAAATAAATTTGGAACTACTTGTTCAATCAGGGTTTTATACAATTCATTAGTTAATCCGTCTGGGCCTGGAGATTTCACCAGTTTTGATTTTTTAAATACTTTTTTGAATTTCTTCAATCGTTATCTCCTGATTTAACAGTTCTTGTTGCTCCTCATTTAATTTTGGTAGTTGGTCACTATAGTCCGTTTGTGTTATTTTTTCTTCTTTTTGTGCATATAAATTTTCATAATATTTTGTAAATTGATGTAATATATCTTCCTGATTGGTATATTGTTTTCCTTCATTTTTTATTAAATTAATTTTCTTATTCTGGATTTGTTGTCTAATTTTCCATGCCATCCATTTTCTACATTTATTGGCTTGTTCAAAATTATTTAATTTAGAGATTTTTAGTTTCTGTTCCATATCTGCTGTATATATCATTGTTAGTTGGTTATTTAATCTATTTAGTTCTTTTATCAATGTCTTTTCAGTAGGTGTTTGTAATAATTGTTTTTCAGTTTCCAAATTTTTTTCTCTTATTTCTTTTTCCAATTTCTTTTTATTTTTTCCCAATTACTATTTTCTTTAATTAATATGCCTCTTATAAATGCTTTGTATGTGTCCCAGATAATATTTGGTTCAACTTCTGAGGAGTTATTTATTTCAAAAAATTATTTTGTTTCTTTTTTATTCTTTTTACTATCTCTTCTTTCTTTAATAAATAGTTATTCATTTTCCATATTCTTTGTTTATATGGTGTCATTAATGTCCATGTTATAGGTTTATGGTCGGAAAATATCTTTGCTTCTATGTTGATGTTCTTTGTTTTTAGACATAAATCATTTGTCGCCCATATCATGTCTATCCTAGAAAATGAGTTATATTTTTTTGTGTGGAAAGTGTATTCTCTACTATTTCCGTTCATCAGTCTCCATATATCTTTCAATTCAAGAAAGTCTGCCAAAGTGAAGAAAGATTTGGGGAGCTTACCACCTCTAAGTGTTTTCCCTTTTGGTATTTGTTTGTCTAATACAGTCAAGACTACCCCATTTAAGTCTCCCATCAAACATATGCTATTATAGTTAGCTTCCTTCAGTTTTTCTAAAAGTTTTCTATATAAATTTCCTTTATTTTCATTAGGACCGTATACTCCTATTACTAATATTTTTTTTCCTTCCCAGATTATTTCCAAACCTAAAAATCTCCCCTCATCATCTTGAAACAATAATTTTGGTTGCAATTTTTCCTTAACATAGAATACAATCCCTCTTTTTCTCTTTTTTTCATTGCTGAAACAAAGCAAATTCCTAATTTCTTATTTTGAATCAGTTTGATATCTTCCTTTCTAATATGCGTCTCCTGCATACATATTAAATCATAACTGTTCTTCTTTAAATAATGAAAAGTCTTCCTTCTTTTTTCTGGTGAGTTTAAACCGTTAATGTTCCAAGATATAAATTTAGAGTTCATAGTCTTATTTTTTTTACCTATCCAAATAAATAAACTAATTAACAAATAAATTAATTTGCACTTACTAAATGTAGTCAATGATTATTCAGTTCAAAATCTTTCTTAATTTTCTCGAAGAAAAATTGTGCTTGGGGCATTGATTGTAGTCTGGTGGGTTTCCCTTTGTATTTTAGTTTCAGTCCTTCTACTTCTTCCCATCTAAATGAGATGTTTTTTCCCTTAGAAAGTTTGTCAAAAAATTATAATTTTTCCTTCTGTTCAGGATCCAGATTGGTACCTCCTTCTGTATTATAATATCCTTCAGATCTATTTTCATCTTCTGTTTGGAGTTCTTTAATATTTCATCCCTCGTTTGTAGTCTGGAAAAGAAGATTAATCCGTCTCTGCTCCTCTTGTACTCTTCATTACCTCTTGTATTTATCTGTATGATTCTGACTATACCGTCTTCTATAACATCTTCTTCTATTTCCAGAAATTTTGCAATATGCGTAATCATTTTCTTTTCAATGTCTTCTTCTTTTTCTTCTGGTACTCCTTTAAATCTTAATATATTTCTTTTTTGACGCAGTTCCAAGAGAGCACATTGTTTAGCCATTCTCTCAACTTATTCTTCTAGCAAATTAATTTTTCCTTCCCATTTTCCGTTTAAAGCTTCTTGTTGGTCAATTTTCTTCTCTAGTGTCTCCACTGTTGTCTCTAGTGTCTTTAGCTGTGATAGATCTTTTTTCATTGTACCCAGATCCTCTTCTATACTTTGTAGTTTTGTCTCAAACTTTTGATCAAGATTTTTTATTTTGTTGTCTAATCCGTCAAGTTTGGTAGCTGTTTCTTTCTTCATTTTTGCCATCATTTCTAACAGCTGATCCATTTTATGTTCCATCTCTGGCTTATCTATTTTATCAGGGATACTGTACTTTCTTGTATTTGCTTTGACATATTTATTTATTTATTTTTATTTTTACTGTCCAGTCTCTTTCACTGTACGATACTTAATTTTCCTATTATTTGCCAGTACTCCTGCCCAAACTCCTGTCTGTCTTCTCTATTTTCTGTTCTCCGCCACCTCAGTCCTTTATTTCCATCCTCTGTTGTTCTTATTCAGCCGATGTTATTTATTTACCTCTTCTTCCTTCACACTCTCTCGTCTCTCCCGTAGCACTCCCCTCCTTCAGTCACTATTGTATGTCATTATTCTTACCAGTTATAAGTGCACATGTGCACCATTCCTCCCTTATGTCTATTAAGTCGTTTGTTTCTATGGCGGTGTCTTCTCCTTGTTCGCGCATGCGCGATTGCGTAACTCCGCAAGATCACACTTGTCTCGCCGCGTCCGCTCGTCTTGGGTCCTACGAGACACCTGGCTTATATATATCCTTTTACTAACTCACGTTCGTCTCACCGTGTCTACTCGTTCCGGCTTTTATCTAGTGCCGGCTCCCAAGTAGATCACTCTTCCCTCCTTCAGTCACTTTTATGCTTCACAGTTTTTACAAGTTACAATCGCGCATGCGCGCCATTTCTCCCTTGCGTCTGTTAAGTCGTTTGTTTACATGCCAGTGCCTTCTCCTTATTCGCGCATGTGCGGTTGCGTAATTCCGCAAACTCACGTTTGTCTCATCGTGCCTGCTCGTTTCAGCTTTTGCGAGACACCCCGGCTCTTGAGTAAGTCTTTAAGTTTAATAGACCGTAAATACTTTTGCACGTGTTATCTTATTCTCTCAATATTTCTCTCTCTCTGCACACTTCAGTTTAATTTTCAAGAGTCTATACAGTTGGTTTTGCCAAGCTCTTGGTGTTGTTAGAGTATTGCAGAGCTTTGGGATTGTGCTTTGCTGCTATGTGGCTATTTCATCTCTTTTACCTGGAAAGCGCAGGTTCTTCCTGCTGTGGGCTCTTGGCGGGTGCCTTCTTCTCTTCCAGTGGACGATAGTGAAGAAGTTGCCCTCTTCTGTGGTCCTCCTTTTCTCCAGGAAGAATACCCTTCCTCAAACTCCGATATTTGGGGGGTTTGAGAGCAGGTATATTTACTTTTCCACACTATCTAGCGGCAGCCTCCAGACTGCCCGGCCTCTCCCGTCCCGCTCGCAACCGGAAGTCTGTCTTAATGCACCTTAATACACCTTAATACACCTGCCTTAGTACAGCTTAATACAGCTTAATACACCTTAATACACCTGCCTTAGCACACCGTATTACACCTTAGTACACCTGCCTTAGTGCACCTTAACACACCTTAATACACCTGCCTTAGTGCACCTTAGTACACCTTAATAAACCTGCCTTAGTACACCTTAGTACACCTTAATACACCTGCCTTAATGCACCTTAATACACCTTAATGCACCTGCCTTAGCACACCTTATTACACCTTATTACACCTGCCTCAGTGCACCTTAGTACACCTTAATACACCTGCCTTAGTGCACCTTAGTACACCTTAATACACCTGCCTTAGTGCACCTTAGTACACCTTAATACACCGGCCTTAGTAAATCTTAGTACACCTTAATACACCTGCCTTAGTACACCTTAATACACCTTAGTACACCTGCCTTAGTGCACCTTAATACACCTTAATACAGCTGCCTTAGTCCACTCTAATACACTTTAATACACCTTCCTTAGTGCACCTTAATGCACCTTAATACACCTGCCTTAGTGCACCTTAATACACCTTCCTTAGTGCACCTTAATACACATTAATACACTTGCCTTAGTGCACCTTAATACACCTTAATACACCTGCCTTAGTACACCTTAATACACCTTAATACACCTGCCTTAGTATACCTTAATACACCTTAATACACCTGCCTTAGTACACCTTAGTACACCTTAGTACACCTGCCATAGTGCACCTTAATACACCTTAATACACCTGCCTTAGTGCACCTTAATACACCTTAATACACCTGCCTTAGTACACCTTAATACACCTGCCTTAGTGCACCTTAATACACCTTAATACACCTGCCTTAGTTCACTTTAATACACCTCAATACACCTGCCTTAGTTCACCTTAACACACCTGCCTTAGTACACCTTAATACACCTGCCTTAGTGCACCTTAGTACACCTTAATACACCTGTCTTAATACACCTTAATACACCTGCCTTAGTGCACCTTAACACACCTTAATAACCTGCCTTAGTACACCTTAATACACCTTAATACACCTGCCTTAGTACATCTTAATACACCTTAATACACCTTAATACACCTGCCTCAGTACACCTTAATACACCTTAATACACCTGCCTTAGTACACCTTAATACACCTTAATACACCTGCGTTAGTGCACCCTAATACACCTTAGTACACCTGCCTTAGTACACCTTAATACACCTTAATACACTTGCCTTAATACACCTTAGTACACCTTAGTACACCTGCATTAGTACATCATAATACACCTGCCAAGGTGCACCTTAGTACACCTTAATACACCTGCCTTAGTACACCTTAGTACACCTTAGTACACCTGCCTTAGTACACCTTAATGCACCTTAATACACCTGCCTTAGTACACCTTAGTACACCTTGATACACCTGCCTTAGTACACCATAGTACACCTTAATACACATGCCTTAGTACACCTTAATACACCTTAATATCCCAGCCTTAGTACACCTTAGTACACCTTAGTACACCTGCCTTAGTGCACCTTAATTTCAGTTCTCACTCTGGGTGCCATTTTCTGTAGATATGCCCCCTGGCAAAGCTACTGGGAAGAATTTCCCAGTGTATATTTCTCTCCAATGTATCAGTTTCAGGGTACTGCTAAAGCTGTTTTTGCCCAGATTGTTCCTGAATTTCTTGTTATGGAAACCCCAGTAGGAAAGAGAGCTGCCTGTAAGAAATGCTCCTGATGCTGAACGAGGTCAGTGAACCATCTACATCTCAGAAAAACAGAATGTTCATGTTTCTCAGCAATTAATCCATATCCACTGTGATGTAGCAGTTAGAGTGTCAGACAGGAGCAGGGGGACTAAGGTTCCTACCACATTTCTATTATTAGGCTCACTGGGTTACTTTCACCAGCCATTATGGTGTCATGGACATGAGAAAAGGTGAAAGAATGGAAGGGTTGGTTGTGCACATGCATTTTTACTGATGTACAGTTATATTTACTGTCCATAAATACAAAGCAGACCGCATAATTTTTTTAAAGTGAATCGTTCCTGGCTGACATCATGACAAAATAATGGGAGAAGCATAATTTCTCATGTTAAAGGCACAGAAATAATGGGAGAAGCATAATCTGCTCATGTTAAAGGCACAGAAACTGGGCCAGTAAAAACCTGGAAACAGGTCTAATTGCATACCAAAGACCAGAGTGTATTAGTTAAACATTTAGTCCATGTATTCATAATAAAAAGGGATAAAGTACACTGTAGTTTGGGGGAGATTTTATATTGAGTCAGATTCTATATAAGGGTGCATATAATTTCAGAATCAGCTAGCTTCTTTAATTTGATACATTATCTTCTCCATTGCAAATGAGACCTAGATTTCTGTCATCCTACTGGGCTTTAATATGCAATATCTCCATTTTATAGCCATGAGTAAGATTAATTCCTTATGCAGTAGAAGCAATGCATCATTATAAATATTTTTTTAAAATGCAGAATCCATAGGGCTGGGCACAGATCTTTCATTCATATACACACTTACATATTTGTCCAAGGTAAGATCAGTGCAGCACAATGTTGCATGTGGTGATGTGACCCCCAAACTGTTAGGAAAAAGATGCCAATTAACATGTCAGATTTTTGTGACTTTCAGTTTAGAAGTGTGGTGGAGGAAGTGGACAAAAGAAGGGGAAACAGCAGACATAAAATCAGCAGTGAACTTATACAGCAAGGCAGCCTGAGGAGCAATTTGACACATTCTGAAGAGGAAGTGTAGAGCAGCACCAACAGCACAAAAGATGTCCCATAGCTATACTAGCGACATACTGTTTAAAAAATGGTCTTGTTTCCATTCCTGAACAGGAAAGTTCTAAATGTTAACCTGCTCTTTGGGGTATTACTCCTGCATGTCATTAGCAAATAAAAAGGTAGATTAACTAACTGCCTGTAAGGTAGATAATGCCAGTGTCACCTACAGTTACGTCAAGAGGCACTTTCACTGTTCTTAGAACAACCTGCTCATTGTTTGATATGCTCTTGCATTTCCAAGTTTTGTTTACATTCTTAGCACTTCTGGTTTTCATGGTTTCATGATATTAAGGAAACCTATCCGGCTTAACTAGTCACATGAATGCAAGAAGCTGTCTTACAATGCAACAGATCCTTGGTCTCTCAAGGTCAATACTGCCTAATCTGACTGGCAATGGCTGTGCAGGGACTCAGGGTCTCTCCAGTGTCTTTTGCATTATTTACTGACTGTTATTTCTTGTCAGGAACTGAACTCTGCCTGCCTGCCTGCCTATCTAACTAATATGCTGCCCTTCCTCTGACGGGTCTCAGGGCAACTTTCAGCAAATTCTAATAAATAAATAAAGCCACAGTTTAAATAAATCCATTATTTACGGTAGATTTATTTCCTGCCATTTAAGGCATGCTAAAAACTCAATGGTAACAATGTTCAGAATAAATACTCAAAACAGGAGGGGGGAAAGGGTGGCAAGGGGGACGCCAGGCTGAGGTAAAACCATAGCTGCCTTAACCATATAACAGCTCCATCTTACAGGCCCTGCAGAACTGCATCAGATCCTGCAGAGCCTGTGTCTCAACTAGACAAAGGATTCCACCAGGTTGGGGCCTGTATAGAGTATCTAGAATATTTTTCAGTTCTAAAAGCACATTATGCATAGTGTAAAGAAATGCATGCTTTGTAGATTTGCAGTTTTTCTTTCCAGCACCAAATCAATGACCTGAGAATCCTAACTAATCAATCTTTTAAAAGTTTCTAGTCATTGCTGTTAATAAGCTTTAAAACATGCATAATGTATGCTGAAAATTTCAGAAACCACAGATAGGCTAAGTAGGTTTTCCAAAAGCTTAGGGGAGTAGACTCCAAAACTCTGGTCGGCACCTTGCAAATCATTAGACTCAATTATAAGCATGCACATTTGCATAAGTCTCATAATGCATTCAAGTCTTAGAAAGCAGCTTGATAACAAACTGTGGGTATTTGTATTGATATCATCATTTCATTTTTTGCTGTCACCACATGCTCATTGGTGCCTTCCATATCTATGCTAATGTGAGAGCGTCATACATGCAAAACAGAGTCGTGAAATCTGCCTCTTATAGAGGATTTTTCCACATGAGCGGTTTTCGTCAGTACAGATCCCCAGCTTCTTGGGGAGGGGGTCTTTTCCCATAGTCCAAGCATAACATTTTCCCATCAGTTCATATCCCTTGTATACACCCAATAATAATGAGACACAGGCATGCCACACATGCCAATGCATCTGTGCCGCACATGAGGGCTGAGCCTTGTGTCCAACAGTGCTGCCTGGCTTGCTCTTGCTCTTGTCCTTATCCTATGGCTTACCTCTTGTCACCTCATATAACTCCCTGTGTCTCACACACCCGACAAATGAGACTGTAGTTTGTAGCTTCTCAAAAAGAGAAGTACTACATGGATTGTCACCATAAGGAATTCCTCAGGCTCCATCACAGTGTTGCTGAACATTCCAACAGTGGAATAGAAATGGGGAGATTCTCTAATTTTGTTTTCAAAATATCCCATCTAATCATGGAAAATTTAAATTCCACATGACATTTCAGCACAGTATCACTAGCACACATGTGCACAAACAAACTGCCGGAGTTCCCTCTAATGTCAGTGGCAACAACATTCAAGGAAGAGGTCAGTTATCATTTCTGCGCAGGATTACCAGAGCACCTGCACTGAAAACAAAATTTTAAAAGTGGGTTGTGAAGTGATGCCATTGATGGGCATCTCCATCCAAGAGGTCAGGTGGCTGACCGCAGCCTCCCCACATCACCCCACTGCTCCCAGAGAGGCTTTCCAGTGGTGTGAGGAGGCTCAGAAAATGAAAAAGCTTCCCTGCTACCAAGAAGCCCCCATTGGACTTCATAGTCTTATGGCATCCTTTTGGTTTAAATTCACAGCCGCTGGTGTAAGGCAGTGAATGGCCGGGAAGAAGCCGACACCACATCCCTGACCTACCCCCACTACACTGGTGGTGGTAGGGGAGCTGGGATCCTGGCACAGTGTCTGGCACTGTGTCCCAGTGCTGCAGAGGGCTGCAGCAGTCGCATGCCAGCAAAAATTCCCTTCCGTTGAGGTAAGTGTCCCGGGGAGGGCAAATCTGGCACACCACTCCCACAGACAGGCTGCACACCACTCCCACAGACAGGGGCCGTAAATCAATTTCTCATGTGTATTCAGGGAAACTCCTGATTATTTTGCCCAAATGCAGAAGAAATAAATGGCATTAAACTGACACCAACAAAATAAATATGTCAGAGAAAATACACAGGTGTGGAATGGCTGTAGAGAAGCCAAACCCAATCCTTGTGGTTTCACTACACAGAAAATCAAGGATAAGCAGAACATGAGGGATAGGCCACAGTTCTCTGTGTTGCCATAATTCTCTTCAGGAAATATCTTGTTTTTGCATGCCTGTAAGAAATGATGCAGAGGCAAGAGTGGGACAGCAAACCTAATTAATCCTGCTCCCCTGAGGTTTTCATTTACAATTCTTGTGGTGTTTTTGTCTTTGCAGTGTATAACCATCATAGCCATTTTTAAGTAGTAATGTTTTCTGGTTTTAAGAAAAACCCAGCATGTTAAATGGCTGTGTTGTAGACTTTTAATAACTAGCATTAGGGGTTTATTCTGTTATCACTAAATAAAATCAAGGGTTTGAAACTTAATGGAAAAATTTCATAGAGCTTTTGCAATTTATGCCTCAAATTCAAAGGATGGACTCCTTTAATGAATCCTCACATTCACATTTAAATCCTCTGTGAATGCCCTAGAACTTTCACTGTGCCTAATTAAATGAAGTTCAATTAAACCATATTCAAATGAAATCTGTGGACTTTGTAACTGAATTGATTTGTTCTCTTGGTAAGATTACTGACAAGTCATTTCCCCTGTAAGGAAGTGACCACCAAACTGAAAATTCCAAGTTAAAAAGTAACAACTACTGGATATAGCAAATAAAATTATTATCTGTGATTTATGGAATAAGGAATGATAAACTGAGGGGGGTAATCAATCAATATTTTTGACAGCCCACTTTAATTGCAATTACCTAGAATAACTGCAAAGAGAAATACAAATTTATATAGAATATATAAAGGTTGCTTGGTGTTGCAATGAATAAAAACATAGGAAGTGTCTTGCTAGTCCACTTCCAGCCAGGTTTTTCTGGACAGCCCACAAGCAGGTCATGAAAGCAACATCTCTGTACTCCTGTTTGCATTTTTATTTTTTTCATCCATTAGCCACCAGAGGGGAAGCAGCAGGCTACTGGATCTGGGAGTGAGAGACCCCCTGCCTCCAGCAGGGACCTGGCGTTCCTTCCCATGGGCTTTCTCCACAGTTTGGTCAGTATTTTATCCTTTCCCACTTCCTATTCCCTTTTAATTGTTGCTCTATACTGGGTTGCCAGTAGTTCTGAGGGCTTAATGAAGTACAGTTTCCATGTCCCAGTTAGGGGCAGATCTCTCATCGGGCGTTTCCCCACTCACCATGATCCCCCCTATGCCGCGCGCTGCTCTCACGACCCCGTGCTCTGCGCGGGGTCATCAAAAGGCGCCCTTTACAAGAGCGCCAGGGATGCCGCGCTCTGAGGGGGCGCGACAGCGGCAGCGTTGGGGTGGCTGTGCTGTCGCCGCCCCTCTCGTGGGGAGTGCCGGGGGACCCCGCGCTACTCTCCTCAAGTAGCGCGGGGCTCAAGGTAAGTGGGGAAAGGCCCATCGTCAGCAGGGATTGTCCACTGCCACTCCAGCAGTAAAAAAGTAATGATGATTATCTTAGACAGATTCATCCTGCCCAGACCTTGCATCATCCTAGGTTCTGACCATTCCTCAGCATAGCAGCTACTTCCTTTGCCTTCTTCCACACTCTTTGGGACTAGGAGGAAATGTTGGGTGCACACAAGCTTAAGGCCTAATGTCTCTGTGCTGTCGTTTATTGGTGGATCCGCACAGCACAAATACGTCTTTAGGACATTATAAATAGTGTTTTGGGGAAGAACTTCACACAGGTCTCTTCCCCAAAACAACTTAAGCCCATTACATTCCACTCAACCTAGATTTTTCAAAAATTGCTAAACTAGCAATTTTTTTTGCAAAAAACCAGGTTGAAGTCCCTCCCCCCCACAAACACAGCACTTTATTTTTTCCACCAGCTGACCAATTTTCCCCTCCCTTCCACCCTTTTACATTTGTCTCTGCTGCCACCATTTCAGGAAGATTCTGCCTGCCTACCATTTTGTGCAGTTCGTCCAGTACATTGTAGGCTGACTCTCAGACCGCCCGCCATTTCACAAGTCCCCCAAGCATGTTTTCTCTCCATGGCAGCAATTACATCTGCCATTTCACTCATAGATCTACAGTAACACATTCACTTTCCTCTTTCTTTTATTCATGTGTTAAATGTGTGAAGCTATGCAGGTGTACTCCATTGCAGCCTAGATTGAGCGTTTGTTAGGTGGATGGGTGAGATATTTGGGTTCATTATCATCACATTTTATTAATGACTATCAGGCCAGGTGGTGGAAAATCATTTTCAGTTTGTAACAGTGATTTACTATACTGGAGAAATAGGAGGGAGAGGAGCTGCGTGGGCTGATGAGGTCTGCTGCAATGTGTCTCTATCAATCAAAAGTGTTCTCTCATCAGAGGGTGGGAATAGGCTCCTGGGAAACTCTGCATTTTGTGGAGAGTGTTTGGGAGGAGTTTGAAGGTGCTTTTGTGGGTTTGCCAGAGCTTGACCTAGCTATCTTCCAAAAAATGACTAGCACAGAGTTTCCAAAGTAAAAAAAAAAACCCTCCAAGATTGCCATCCTCCACTGATAATCTTGTTCATTTTATTTCCTTAGAACTAGGTAAAATCACAGGAGCAGGACCCAGATGGCGCCCAGATTGATGAAGAGGCACTGCAAGGTGCATGTGAATACAATCTCTTGCTGGAATCCCTGTGTAAATGTTCATGGTGAGGTGTGGGACATGGGCCCATGCATTGACCCCACTTTTGGGTCATTCTGCAGAGTGTGTGCTGAAGGTTGCCATCCTCAGGGGGGAGGGGGGAGGCCTGGAGATCCCTTGGAATGCCCACCCATCGTTTCCCTGCACTAGTTCTTTGGGGATGAGGGGGACCTTTTCAGTCTTCCTGGATTGGTATGGGGTGGGGTTTCCCACATATATCCCTTTTGTTGTGATCTTTGCCAAAACAAATTACCAAGGGAGGACTTCCCCTCCCAGGAAATGAGTGCTCAAGGGTGCCATCCTCCGGGGGCGGGGGAGGCAGAGCTGGGCTGGAGTCCCCATGCAAGACACACTCACATTCATTCTGCAGAAAGTGTCACATGCACCCATCTGTATAGGTATTTATGTGGTGTTTTTCCTTGTTCAGGGAGCCAATCTGATGAGGAACAACAAAACCAGGGAGAAGAGGACCCAGGTTAAGGGACATCCTCGCAGCAACAATGCGGTGATGAGTGAGGAGGTGCGTCGAGGCAAGATTTTTTGTCCTGATGTGCTTCCTCTTACCCCACACATGCTTCTTGCTTTCTGTGGGGAAACCGAAAGCACTTCTGGTGCAACTTTTTGAGCCTGAGCAGGATGAAGTGGGGAATGCCTGGTGTGGGTAATTGGCCACTGTGTTTTCTGATATACATATTTATTTCATTATCCAGCTCTGGGAAATATATGTTGAGCCTCTGTGGGATTCCAACACCCACAACTGACAATTTCATCCTCCCTGCCCCATTCAATTCTAGCTCAGGGTGTTAAATCTTGGGCTGTTACAAATCTGGGAGGAAAACCCTTGCCCCTCAAGATTTGTTGCTGAAGAAACAATACTTTCCTTGTCCTATAAGGAAGGCATAGGGTTCTAGTCTTGCAAAAATACAGGAAATGTGAAATAAAAATGTACACAAAAATGTGTAATAAAAATGTACACAATAATACACTCAAATAGATTTGAGTCTTTCTAGTGATTTCAGTCATTTCTTTGACTTTGCTCCATTTTACAAGCATTATGAGTTAACCCTTAGGGCAAACAGATTTTTTTTGCTCTATGCAGACATTCCTTTTTGCTTCAGCAGAAGCCCATAAGGGCAATGCTCAGGGTCAAGACCAAGATGTCTAAGCAATACTTCTGAAATCAACTCAAGTGCACTTGTGCTTCTACCAATTAGCAGGTGAGCAGAAGTAGCCCAATTGCGTACTAGCTCCAACATACACAGCATTCCTTTCATAACCATTGCAGTTGCACCTGATAGCTCATGCTGAAACCATTGCATTGTGGGAAAACCCAGGCAGTTATCTGATAATGAGGTCTATATTGAACCACAGCTGCTGATTAAAGTAGCTCTAAAACACAACAGCTGGTGGGGCAGCCCTGGCCAAAAATCCAAAGTGGGACCTAGAGTCACTGCCACCCACCCAAGTGAGAGGCAGCCCTTGTTCCACAGGGGGGATGGGAACTGCTGCTGTAGGCCGAAGCTGTCTGCAAGAGCTCTGGATGGAGTGGCTGCACATAGGAGGAGCCTGCTCTTGTTTTCCCACCATTAGGGGCCAGGGCTGTGGGTGCTCCCTTTCTCCCCACAGTTCTGTGCACTGCCCTTGTTGCACATTGGCTAAGACTGCCCCTAATAGTTGGACCAAGAATGTGATAGGCTGTAACTGAAACAGACAGGAAACTTCAAGGCAAACCTTTTAAAGCATCTGACATCCTGGTGGATCTGTTCTCTACATTTGCTGTTAACCTCCCTTGAGTGTCAGCACATCTCAGCTTCTTACCAGCACAACATATGATGGAAGGGAATGGGGTTAATTCAGAGACCATGATCAGATATTTCACCTAATGATGAATGTATGACTGTCCTTTATCTCCACTATGTTTCTTGGGACAATCTATTGACCTTTAGAAACTGAGTCATTTCCTTCTTCTTGTACAAAGACTTTAGGACACATACTCTTCATCTTCTGGATCTGGAGCACTGAGGACCTCTGGTGGCCCCCGTGAGTAGTCACCTTACTTCACCTTGGAGTAAAACTGGTAGCAATAATAAAGATACTGTTGGGGTTAATATCACCCCGAAGAGGTCTTTATGGGTGAAGAGAGATATTTAAGCTTACACATAGAGAGTTCCCGGGTCTGCTGTCTCAGCTACTTTGTGGACCTAGTATACTCTCGCCAAGTCCAAAGAAGTTTACTGCCTGAACTACAGAACATTACTGCGCCCTTGCTCAGGTGCTACTGATTGTGATCAGCAAGGGTGGACTGAGATGTTAAATAGTCCCCTTGGTACTTGCATAATTTTCAGCTCTAGGTCAAGAACTTCCTGGAGACCTAGGGAGGAAGTTCAGCAGGTATAATACCATACAGTCTTTTCTTCCAAAGCTTCCATTTTCTTTAGGGGAAATTATCTGTGTACTCTTTAAGATCAGCTGTAATTCCTGGGCTCTACCTGAAGATTGGCAACCCTAGACACATGAAGCGTCACAAGCACTGCCGTTTCTGGCTGTTTGTAACTCTCCAGAGCAGTGGCCCACAGGAAACCTTCCCAGTGGCTGAAAATGCCAGTCTCCCTCTGGTGACTACAGCAGGTCTTACCCCTGCAATGGCACTCCAGCACACATATCTGCCTTTGGAGAAAAGGACAGGAAACACTGGCATATATTTAAACCTTCACATTTTACTAAAACAAACACAAGAAAAGCCACACCAAGGCCCATCAAGTCCAGCAGTCTGTTCACACAGAGGCCAACCAGATGTGTCTAGGAAGCCCACAAACAAGATGGCTGCAGGGGCATTATCTTGCCTGTGTTCCATAGCACCTAATAGGAATACTCCTCTCAATCTGGAGAATAGATATGCATTTTGACTAGTAACCATAGATAGCCCTATCCTCCACACTAGGCATAATGTATCACCTCTCCCTTTATACACTTTTGTTCTCAACTAAGCAGCCCTAAGTGTTTTAACTGCACCTCAAAGGACAATTGTTCTAGCCCTCTTATTGTTCTGGTTAGTCTTTTCTGCACCTTCTCAAGCTGCATGATGTCCTTTTTTCGGGGTGGTGACCAGAACTGTACACAGTATTCCATGTGTGGTCTCACCATAGATTCGTACAAGGGGGGTATGATAGCAGTAGCTTTATTCTCTATTCCTTGCCTAATTGTGGGCAACATAGAATTTGCCCTTTTCACAACAGCAGCACACAGGGTTGACATTTCCACTGAGGTTTCCAACACAACCCCAAGATCCCTGCCTTGGTCTGTTGCTGCCAGCTCAGATACCATCAGTGTCATGTAAAGCTTGGGATTTTTTTGCCCCAGCATGCATCACTTTACACTTGTTTACATTGAGTCTCATGTCATTTTAATGCACTTTCCTCCAATCTGGAGAAATTCTTTTGGCGCTCTTCACAACCCATTTTTGTTTTAACTACCCTAAAAAAGCAAGTCAACTGAGATGCACTATGAATAGTAAACTTAACCTTCCTAAATTTTGTTCTCACCTTTATGGCTCGCTGTCTAGCAAAAACACTACTAGGACTACTACTGGTTGAACCTGCTCTTTGCCTCTATGCATAAGCAAGAGATGCTTTTCTCCCCGCTTCTCTCTCTGTGCCAGGAAAAGTTTCACCCATTAACTGCAATGCATACCTGAAAGGTGAACATGTAGCTAAAGACACTAAGGGGTTAACAGGAAACAGAGCCAGCCTTTTTAGTCAGTAGTTCATTAACAGAACTAAGCTTATTATCACAAATTACAGCTGCTGAGTATGGTCACTGTACTTATCTTGCACCTTTTCAAGTATAAAATGCCACAAATTATACTTCACAGGCTTGTTGCATTGTGGAAAAAAGCTTAGTGGCCTGTTGTTTACCTCCATGCTATGAAAGCTTCATCTGCCCATTAAGCCTCCATTAAAGGGGCAGGACATTTTTCCCCCATGGCTGTTGGGGGGGAATAATGCTATTACCATTATGGATTTCATCTCTTTTCCGGGCCCCATCTCCTTCATATATTGAGATGTTTAGGCTTCAATGGGTATTTAAATTGGCATAAATACTTTGTTTAAGTTTAACAGACCAACATAATCATCCCACTGGAATCTGTAACTATTAAAGTGTATGTTATCAAGCCAGTGTGGTGTAGTGGTTAAGAACAGGTGGATTCTAATCTGGAGAACCGGGTTTGATTCCCCACTCCCCCACCTGAGTGGCAGAGGCTTATCTGGTGAACCAGATGTGTTTCCACACTCCTACATTCCTGCTGGGTGACCTTGGACTAGTTACAGTTCTTCAGAACTCTCTCAGCCTCACCTACCTCACAAGGTGTCTGTTGTGGGGAGAGGCAGAGAAAGGAGCTTGTAAACCACCTTCAGTCTCCTTACAGGAGAGAAAAGTGGGGTATAAATCCAAATTCTTCTTTTTCTTTTATTAAAAACACCCCAGCGAGACTAGGAACGCAACACTATTGGCTGACACTTCCCAAATTCTTCTTGTGGGAGGCTAGAGGCCCATTTGTCTAACTTTTCTCAGACTTTCATTGTTTTGGCAAGAAATGCTTTTGCTTAAGAAAAGTGTTGTGATTTAGAAGCTCTTATTTTACAAGGCTTGTTTGAACAGGTCGACAAGGAAGCTGGTTTGCAAATGTCAACTCCATCAACGTTCACTTTTAGTAACATTGTGTTAACATGGCTATCTCAGGGTTTCCAAAACAAAGACTGACTCAGATGAAAGAGAAGTAAAGCCAAGGGGCACCTTAAGCCAGGACAGTAGGAAGAAGGAAACTCCAGTTATGCATGTGAACAAAAGTAATGCTCTCTTTCCACCAGCAGAAGGTTTATCTGCACAACCCAATTTTAGATTTAGAACACAGAGGGAGGGAGGGGATGTAATCCTTCAATCTCACCTAGTTGAACTGAGGAAAACCTGGTTCCTGAGGGCATCCAAAAGGGGAGTCTTCTAAGCCCCTCCCTTCAGCCTTTTCCCATTTGAAAGAGAGAAGACACAACAAAGGCAAACTGGCGTTGCTAAGCAAAACCAAGCAGGACTTGAGGGTTCCATCCTCTGCAAAGCTCAGGGCTGCATGCAAGTGAAGTTTGCCTTTCACAGAGAGATGAAGGCCCATGACCATCCTTGGCCCTCTTTGCACTGTTAGATTATGAGCCATGGTGGAGGGGCAAACAGCATGAAAGCTACTCTGAGAAGAAAAGCAGGGTATAAATGCTTAAATAAAAATTCTGCCCAAGACCCTTCAAAAATGCTTATGGCAGCTTGCGCAGTTGACCACAGTGATATTAACCACATCTCAGTTACTAGGAAAATAATGGAAGAGGCACAGAGTTAATCCTTTGAGGATATCAGCAGGCACAAATACCTAAAAACGGTAAAGAAGTTTGAGAATACAAGCAACCCCTCCCCCCACCCCCCAACAAAACAAAAGATAGGGGTGTAGACTTACTGGTCAAAGGTGATTTTTTGTTTGTGGTACAAGAAATTACTGTGGACAAAAACATAAAAATCAAAGGACGTATTCGGCCATCTTTATTGTTGGAAAAATAACAATTGGACCCCCAGTGCAGCCTTCCTTCATGCATCCCCAGCTGCAAGCACGCAAGGCTCTTCCTGGAGATCCAGGAGCAGCCAGCCCCTGAAGTGGCATTTCTTTTTTCTTTGTTGAAAGAGGAACCATAGGAAAAACCAGGAAAAGAAAAGAAAGCCAGAGTACAGAGAGAGCCAAAAGGCAACAAAAATATAAAGAGAGCATTCTAACCAGAATCCCATGCAAGTTTACGCAATGGGGCTTCCTCCCACAGAAGTATTTTTAAACTAGCAGCCAGTCCCAGATGCAAACATTCTCTGAAAAGCTGACATGAGCTTGAACTGCTGGCACCCCACATCAGATACCACAGAGGGCTGGCAGCTTTACATTCTAATGTCTTGCACTGAAATTGATAGTCTGGGGAACCTGCAGAAAATCCAGAAGAAATGGTAACAGGTGGGAAAATATTAGAAGATGCCCCACTGGTTCCAGAATTTTATTGGAAAATGCCAGATATTTCAAGACAGAAATGAAGTACCTGCATCTCAGTACAGGATGCCCAGGGAGGCAAAGAAACTGAAATGCACAGCTGCTCATAACAGGTGGTGCTGTGAACCAACATAACCCCATGGGACCACTCCATACAGCACTCAAAATCAACTGTGAAAATAAACCACATGATCTGCCCAGCTGCCCCGATTCTGGGATCAATTCTTCAGTTTGTGGGATCTTGTAATGACGTAAATATTGATGGGTTGGATCAGACCAAGCAGAATTTATCCAGCACTCTGTCCTCAGTGGGGGTCTGGCTGGAAATATTACAGCTGAATTAAGTGGCAGGTAGACTTACCAGGTTAACTTCCATGGTAGGCAGCCTCCTGCCTACACTGCTCTGGGGCCCACCTTCACCCAATGGAGCAGGAGGAGGAAAACGGGGTGGGGGGTGGGGATTCTGTTCTGCAATGATGTTTAGGAATTCTCCTGTTCTATAAGGGTTTTATCATAGAGATTGGGGAGTATGGTGTGACAGTTTTCCAAGTCTTTGTCATCCAAATGCTCCTCCCAGATGGCAACCCCAATGGCAAGGACTGAAGTCAATGGCCTACTATACATGGATCCCTTTTCTCAGGGCTCTTCACTGCGCAGTGGTGCCACAGTAGGGTCTCCTTGCATTTCTCTAGTTACATGCGAGAAGGCACCCCACTGCCCGACTTGCCTGCCGGGTCGCTCCTGGTAGTTGCAAGATTGTTGGCTTTGTGAAAGCCCTTTAAATTGCTGTAATATTGATATTGCTGTTGCTAGTATATTTATATTGTTATATCGATTTTGCTGTGTTTCTGAAACAAAAGCAGCAGATCCAGCTGTTGTCTGAGGGAGGAGGCAGACTCGCCTTGGTGGAAGACTGATGGGCTGTTTGAGTGCCCCATGGATCCTTCTGTCTGGTCTCTCCTAGTTCTTCCCTCACTATTGCTGTTTGCTGCCACCCCACTCCTCTACTTCTCCCTCTGACAGTTCTCTGTCTGTCCCTCCCTCAGTAGGGAGCCAAGGAGAGAGTGACCAGAAGGAACAGAAACCCCGACGTGAGGGAAAATATTGGGAGTTTGCCTGCTCTCGCTAAACTCAGAGCTTTCTAGAACTTCAGCACAGTCTACACAGAAATCTCTGCTGTGAAGGAAATGTTCCCTTGCTGTGCAGGGCAGCAGTGTGTAATCAGCCACAGTATTAAAACAACCAGCTTTTAAATGCCATTTCCTGCTGGGCTTGTACAGATCCAGAGCAGAGGTGCATAATCCCTGGATTTGTGAATTTTGGATGAAGAACAAGGTGATCTTAATCAAGGGGGACTATATATAAGAAAACAGCAGCACAAGGAGAAATTTAAGAGTGAATTAAGTTAGGCCATTTTTGTTCTGTACTTAAGGACTTGATCCTACTTGTTTAGTCAGCAATAAGTTTCACTGAATTCCATGAGAGCTCCTGGACAGTAAGCATGCAAAAGATACCAAGTGTTGAGTGGAATGCAGAGAAAGGCAAGTCTGTTCCGTTGGAATCTCCTCGTCAGAGATAAGTGCACAGACCTCATCCATTTACAGAGTGCACAATGGGTTTCCAGTGCTGTTAAAACGCCAGCTGATTTAAAATGCACTGGGACTGTATCTTTATTTGCAAGGGAACATTATCAGTATGCACAAAATCTAAGGGGTTTACAAGTTGCTTTATCTATTCTGCAATGTTTGTTCTTTTCGACTAGGGAAAAATACATCACCGAACAGGTATTTTCACCACTTTCTTCTTTATAAATAAATATGTTTCAGCCCTAAACTAAAACTCCCCAGCCTCATAAAAGTACATTCTTTGCATACATATAAAAGTTTTCCTCACATGGTGTTGTTTCCACGATATCTCTGATGACAGCATTACAAAATGTTTTGCATTTGGTTGGGCAGGGCTGAAACTGTATCTACCACCAGAACTAAGCTTTTAGAACTATGAAGCAGAGGCATACAGCCTGACTGACTTTGAGGATGAAAAAGCATCTTTCTAGAAATGGATTAAGCCAGTTAATGGATTACTTGATGGGGGCACAGCCAGAGTCGATCGAACCACCAATTTCAACTTTTCAATGGCTGACATCAGCTGCACTAGAGAGAGCAACAAAGTGAAGCTGGTAAGGAAATATTAGAATCAAAGAGCTTCTTCAGCCACCTAGTGTAACAGAAAACCATTTAGAATAATTCCTTCTTGCAAACTGATTCTGATTAGCAAAAATGGTATACTACTAGGATGCCCGGTGCTGTGTAAGCCACGCTGATGAATCTTTACACACATGTACAGAAAAAGCCCCATTTGAAGACAAGGAATCCTTGTTTTTGATAGCCGTGAAGCCCTCCAATTTTGCATACTGGGTAGGTAGCAAGTACTTTACTATGGCAAGCAACCAACAGATCACTGTAGTTACATGCCTCTCTGAAGAATCTCTGCTCTTCATTATCAAGTCTCTATGACCTTACACAGTGAGGATATTACACACCAGACTCTCTCACTGCCTGGAGTCCTACAATTCCTGAACTCTTACTAAAGAAACATATTTTCAGATTCCAGAATTACCTCTTTGGAATCTGAAATAATTTCAGCTCCTGAAATAATTTCAGTGAATGGGATGTGTGTGAATAAAAGCTCTGGAGGCTAAATAGCTTTGAAACTTCCCTGTTACCAAATGTATAACATACTTGTAGATCATTCAAGTGGTTGGCCTTGCAGAGCTAGGTTGATAAGTTACTCCCCTGACAAAAAGTTGCACTCCTAATTTGAGTGGCATTGTCTTAAACAAAACAAAAACTGCACCATGTTATCACTTAATTATTAGTCCACTGATGAGCTGCTTCGTGAAGAGAACCAGTTCATTCATTATAAGATAGACAAAACTCTCATCTGGCCCCCATTCATCCTGCAGAAGACTGTTCTATGCAGGTCTGAGTGGAATATAAACAACTTGTGCTGAGGTATGTTAGTTGGCTGAGGAACATCTAAGTGCCAATTTATAGTACCTATGGCTCCACCATGTTATGCTGCTTGTTGTGGTGAAGTATGGGGAACAAATGGGAGCTGTTCTTAAACATGCAGAATGGCCCTGTATTAATTTTCACAGTATCTAGTAAAAAATTCCTATCACAGTGGGGTTTTGGGGGTGGGAGATAGGAAGAAGAGCTTGTGTGACCTGACTTTCCTGCAGTGAAACATGATGCAACTGAAGATGAATAAGTTGTTATTTGCTGATGGAATAAGCTGCATGGAAAAGGAAACCTCTGCTCCCCTTCTGTCCTTGAATTGCTGCCCCTTTCCTTGACCTCCATACCAAACTGAAATCCAGAACAACTGAAGGATTTGATCTTTCCCAAGATGTACACACATAAGCCTGCTCTTTGAGGGATCAGCATCAGCAACCTTAGCCTCAAACAACAAGGATGGCAGACTCAGGAGAAGAGACCCAAGTCCTCTTAGCTCTCTGTCATGTGCAAGTTTCCTCCCTGGGCACGAAACATTGAGAATCAGGTCAACAACCCATGAAGTGACATGCTGCTGCCACAGTTCATCTGCACACAAGACCAGTGGTGGGACAACTGAGTTTGAGTTTGGAATTTTTTAACCCAGAGAATTCCATTTCCAAAGAAACAGGCAGCATTAAACATTTTGGTTAATGCATTTCTCTTCACCTGTACTTTTATGAATGGATGGCCACCAAGACCTTCAAAGACTACCACTTGCTCGCTCAAGGCACTTTTTCTACCTGGTCCTTTGCCTTTTCCTGAACATTGTACAGTACCACAAACTACAGCCACTGAACAGTAACTATAACAAGCCTATACCCTTGGTCTTTGCAAGCTGCTGCCAGTTTGATTCATTCCACAAGCTAGGAAGAGTTGCCTTCATTTGTCAAGAAAACCCACTGGGTAGAGAGAAGCCAGGACCTAGGAGGACCCTTTCTTGCATGGCGTGCCCCTTTGACACAAACTGGGGAAGGGAAGAGAATGAAGCTAGATGGACAATCCAGAATGGTATTCAACAGTGCCAATACATGGAGGGCCTTTGTGGCTTGCATCCTGACGTTACAGCCTCCATCATCTACACAAATGTGCAGGGGACCTATCTGCTTGGCTGCCTATTAGTGAAGCTGCAGGTAGCCTGACTTATCTTTTTCACAGAATGGCCCCCAGATGCTTTCAGGGGATTTGATTTGCATCACAATACCCATTTTGGAAACCACCAGAAATACAAGCAAGCCAAAACAGCCTGCAGAAATATGCTGACCACACAGAGTTAATAAATAAAAAAACATCCTGAAGCAGCATATGGGAGGAGTTCCTAAAAAAAGGAACCAATCCCTTTCAAACAGCTCCCTCTGGCCCAACCCCCAATTTGGGGAAAGGGGGCCACAGTTAGTAAAGCATCAGTGTTAAAAATGAGACAAATTTTATGGTTGAAATGGCATAGGAAAATACTAAATGGCGCCTGCTATGGCCTTCCCAGGGCAACTAATCCAAGCTTGTCGGCAACTGCTCGGGGCAGGGGGTGCCCTGTAGCTTATCTGCCTTGCCCCCCCCCCCACTTCTAAGACCCTCAGACAAAATGACAACAGATCCCGTGGTGCTTCACGGCTGCCTGTGCCTCTCTTCCCACAGCAGACAGATAAGGCGATCCGAACAATACGGCAAGTTCTGCTTCACGTCTGCTCTGCTGCTGCTGCTATCGGACCTGGTGCCTCATCCTTGGCTTGGGGTTCCATGTAGACTGGAGTCACTGATGAAGGTTTCTTGAATCTAAAAGAAAGGAGGAAGAAGAGAAAGGAGATGACCAATGACCAGGAGATACAAGATGGAGGGAAGTTAACCATTCTACCCAGAAACAGTGGAATTGACAAGGTAGCACCACACAATGGTCTCTCTTCTCTTGCTCATGAGAGTCTATGACTACACATCCTGTGTGATTTCCTATCCACCTATTTCACCAATCACTGCCTCCACTTACTGTCAACGATTTCAAGCCATTTGCCTTTTGCAAGGGTCTCTTGAAGTAGCCCTGGTAAATACCCACAGTCACTTCAGAATCAGATGAAGGGCTAAATCATCACTAGCAGCACATAAAGAAGCTAATCAAATAATCCAATTTCTCCTCTCTTGTGAAAAATTCGGGTTCTCACCAGATCCTAACTGATTGCCAAGTGTTCAAAATGGTGCATTAAACACATTTCAAAACAACTTCCAAAGTGTTCTTGTTAAAATGAGACAAGTGTGCGAACCACATTGTGGATTATATGGTTTTATGCAATGCCAGCAGTATTGTTAGATACTCTGTGAACATTTCCAGTTGAGGCCTACCATGATATCAAACTAAAATTAAAATAGCACATAGGAAGGTCTTATAATATGAAAATGAGCACATGAAACATTGAGTATGAAAAACAGCTCCTAGATAATCTTTGTGTTTGGAAAAAGTGAATATGCCATCATATGTGAAGTATGTGATGCATACTGCTGGAAAAATCAATTTTAATGCCAAAGAACAGTCTTTCCACCAAACACGGTGAAATATTACACAGAATGCATCCCTATGTATTTATGCTAAATACAGGAATGATTAATTATGCTCCAATCTCTTGCCAAATTCTCTACAACTTTTGCTTTTTAATTTTAGAGAAGATGGAAGAGGCAACAGCAGAGAGTGGAGGTGACAACGTGACAGTGGACTTGGTGCTCAACTAGATGTTTCTGTGCTGCTTCCTGCTGAACCATCACATCAATCCCACTTGTTGAAGAGACAGCCAACTGAGGAAACACTAGAATAAGACAAGGAGAAAAGCTGCCCCAATTGAGTAGTCTGGCCCCAAACAGGTCAGAAAGTGAAGGTCAGTAGCCTTTGAGGATGCAATTATCCCCACTTACGAATATGGTGAGGCAGGAACTCCTACTACCAAGAAGTGGTTCTTTTTCCGGAAGAGCCGCCACAATCCTTTGTGGTTCCCACGAACATCCAGATCCCAGATATGGAGGCACTAAGAGTAGGGAAAAGGTTACAAACAATGTACCAGTGAGCCTGGGTCAACAGCAGTCAAATATCCTTTGACCTCACAAGAATATAGAAAGAGTGAGGCTGCCATTAGGAGGTGTTTTCTGGCTTTAAAATCATGTGTGGCTTGGGACTAATACAATATAATGATGGAATCTTCTACATTCTGTGTCACAGGATGGAAAAAAAGATTGGAACTTACCTTGGCAAGCTGAGTCCAGGTAGTGAAATCTGCTTCTTGTTCCATCTTGATATACATCACATAGACCTTTCCTTCTGTGTCTGGCACAAAAGAATCCTCACAGGGGTTCTTGCTGTGATCCAAAACCTCAGCCTCACTGGACAAGGAAGAAAGAGGAGGATACAAATCAACAGATTTCAATATAGGAGCATACTCACAGGCATAAGAGACAATCCAAGAAATCTTACATAGCTTTGAGAAGTTGGTAGAAACTGTATTTAATGATATCTTTTAAAAAGACTGCAAATCTGTAATTTTTCAAAAATGTAACAACTCATACTATAAGCCTACAGGATGGGCCTAGAATTGTCTGTCATTCAAATTTTAGTTTGTCAGATGTCTCCAGTGGTGGTATTAAGATTAATTTAACAACTGGTTCCGGTGGTAGTATTCAAATAATTTAACAACTGTTTGTTTACAAGCACCATTTTAACAACCGGTTCTGCCAAAGTGGTGTGAACCTGCTGAATCCCACCACTGGATGTCTCCCAAAAAATGTTGGACAAGAAGTCTCCAATATCTGTTTTGTACCCTTGAATTATGCCATCTGAAAACACACTTGTTTTTTCCCATGCATACACTTGATTTACAATTGGAAATCAAACTTTAGTACCGTGGTGGCGAACCTTTGGCACTCCAGATGTTATGGACTACAATTCCCATCAGCCCCTGCCAGCATGGCCAATTGGCTGTGCTGGCAAGGGCTGATGGGAATTGTAGTCCATAACATCTGGAGTGCCAAAGGTTCGCCACCACTGCTTTAGTATATGTATATTTGTAGTCTTGGAGACACTGATCAAGAGGAAAGGCATCACGAGATGGACACTGCCTGCCAACAAACAGTTCACCAGAACTATTCACCAGCTCTTAGATGGTTCTATCTCCTCCCTCATTTAAGAGACAGGATTTTGCAAAGTCACAAGACATGTATCATTACCTGATATGCAAGTTACCTGAGCAGTTGATGAATCTCAATCTCATATGCATCTTTCTTTAAGCTGTGTGATAAAAAAAGAGAGATTGTTACAATTATTATTTGAAGGAAGTTCCAATTGCGCATCAAGGTCCAGATTTGTAGTAACAGAGAAGGCATTCTGCAGGTATGTTTAAAGTCTCCAATCCTACTGTAGGAGGCCCTACTGTAGGAGGTAACAAACACAACAAAAAGCACTAAACCAAGCCATAGGACAAAATGAACAATCAGGAGCTAGGAGCTAAGAATTAGAGAATATGAAATGAGCAATTTAGCCCGCTAGGAAGAAACACATGAATTACCCTGTTTCCCTGAAAATAAGACCTACCCAGAAAATAAGCCCTAGCGTGATTTTTCGGGATTTTTGGAGGATGCTTGAAATATAAGCCCTACTCCAAAAATAAGCCCTAGTTACAGATTCCACGGTGCAGCTGATCTGGTCATGTAAGGGGCGCAAAATCATGGGGAAAAAAGAAGACATCCCTGAAAATAAGCCCTAGCGCATCTTTTGGAGCAAAAATTAATATAAGACCCTGTCTTATTTTCAGGAAAACACAGTAATTGGTTTCCTGGTGTTGTTCCTTGAAAAGTCAAGGGCAAGTGATGAAAAAAAAATGAAGAAGTGGACCAGCATCCCATGAAATGGGAAATGACTGGTGAACTCGTTCAGGGTTAACTTGGGCTTTTGATATATATTGGATTCCACACAGTGATACATGGTTGTTGTCTCTAGCTCATCTTTTCTGATTGGATTCTTGTATTGGGCATAGCATTCAGAGCTGCATTTGCAGGCTTGGTGCTAATTGTGTTGTTTATTATGTTTTGGGATTAAACCTTGTTTAGCATGTATGAATTGTTCATTTTGTCCTGTCCCTTGGTTTAGTACTTTTTGTTTTGTTTGTTAACTCTGTCTGCAGTTCACCTTTTGGTTTTTGATTGTTGTTCCTATTGTACGGGGAACGTTTTAGGTAGAACAGGGGTCTGCAACCTGCCGCTCTCCAGATGTTCATGGACTACAATTCCCATCAGTCCCTGCCAGCATGGCCAATTGGCCATGCTGGCATGGGCTGATGGGATTTGTAGTCCATGAACATCTGGAGAGCGGCAGGTTGCAGACCCCTGAGCAGAGCCGTAGCTAGACCAGAGTGCGCCTGGTGCACACTCTAGCTTTTGCGCCCCCCCCCCCCCGCCCCCCATGGCGCCCCCCTGCACCCCCCCCACTTACTTTTAGGAAAGGAGCAGGCCGGAGAAGAAGGTCGGAAGCCTGCCTGCGTTGCCTGGGCCTCGTGGGAACTACATTTCCCAGGAGCCCCTGGGAAATCCATTGGGCCCTCCCACCCCCAAGATTCTTTTCTCCTGCTCTTTGCATATGTTTTGAGAAGACAAGAAGGGACACTAGCAGAGGAATACCCACAGTCTGGCTTGGGAGTCAGAGGGGCAGGTGCAACCCAGTAATGCCCAACTGGACACCTATGACTTATATCCTTCAGGTTCAGCAGCATACCAAGCTGCTCAACAGATGGAAAAACTGAAAGCACAGGAGAAAATTAGGAAAGATGGAAGGTGAGCCATGGAATACTCTAGATTCACACAAGGGCCTATAAATAGGAGATGACTTTGGAATAGATAAGCACTTGTAGAGGAAAGTATATGGGGGAGGACAACTAAAATTGGGTGGAAAAGATGATTAGCATTAACTTTATCAACCTGAAAACAGTCCTGGGGATTTTTTTCTCCAACAGGCCCAGAGTGCTCCCTTCAGACTGCTTCATACTGAGAAAATGACACAAAGGGAGGAGGCTGAAGTCCCTTCTCCATGTGAACTGTGGTCCTGATTCTAACTAGGCACTACAGGTATAGGAACTGAGAAGAACTCAGAACTCATGTGATTGTGTTACACTTGACATGGGGCGGGGGAGCAACCTAGACCCAATCTATGTACTTTAATGTGCACAGAGGCCTTTAGTGAGCAAGTCCAGGCTGGGCAGGTGCATGAACAAGAATGCAGCTTGTTCAGATTCAAACAAGCCTAGGATGGGCATCACACTCACATGCATGCATTGCACTCACCTCTCCACATTCTTAAGCTGTACACTGGGGACAGTGTTAAACTTGTGCTTTTTGAAATAGGCTTCCTAGAAAAAAGAACAAAAACCCTTTAGAATCTCTTCTTAGACTTGGCCAGAACTTAGTGAGCAAGCAGGGATCCTGGGATTATGCATTCCAGAACAGTGATTGTAGCTGTAAGGAGGCTGCCCCCCTCCACACTATAGTGAGCAACTGCACATGATACAGGCAGCCATTAGAGGAAGGATTCTAATGTAGGTATACTCAAACCAAAGTTTATCAAATCCTGTTCTCGTTCCTCATTTAAAAGATGAACCAGATTCTCAAGCTGGGTATGAAGAAGTAGCTCAGCCCTATTTGCCTTGTAAATGGGTATCCAGAGAAGTTCATCCAGTCAGGAAACTAGCCAGGGAGATGGGAAGGGGACAACAAAGTAGGGTGGAGATTGCCAAGGCAGGGAGATTGCAGAGATTGCAGAGAAATAGAATTTTTTGGATCTATTTTCACTGTACAAAATACAGGGTAGTTACCCTAAAGTAGAGCTATTGTTTTTTGAAAAGGGCATAAGAACAAAGTTAAACAGAGGTGACAATATTAGAGAGCTAATGAATAAATTTAGAAGCAATATTACTGGGTCTTGAGAGTACATACCTAGTGATCTCCTGACAAAAATATGCAATGCTGTTAAAAATCAACTTCTGTTCCAGGGGGCTATTAGTGAGCAAATGTGACTTAAAAAAAAAAAACAGGAATCCAAATGAGATCCGGGAAATTACAAGCCAGTTAACCTGATGTCTATTCCAGATAAAATTGTGGAAACAATTATTAAAGACATTATTATTATATACATAGAGAAACAGGCATTGCAGAGGAAGAGTGAGAATAACCCTAGAATTTGAAGGCACCCGATAAGGATGGTGGACAAAGGAAGGTGTTCACCACTTAAAGAGAAAATAACACATGGAATTCATTTCCATAGGATACAAGTAATGGCCATTAGTTTAGTTTGGTTTTAAAAGTAGATTAGACAAATTCAAGGCAAATCCTTCAGTGGCTATCAGCCACGATACCTTAACAGAACCTCCATGTACTATAAATACCAGTGCTGGGATGGGGAGTGGAACAGGTAGAGGCTGCCATTTAATTATCATCCTTATGAATGCTCACTCATGTAGCAGGGCAGACAGATTCTTCCCTACACCCTGGGTTCTAGGATGCCTGTGAGAAAGGCAGGTATATAAATAAATATTTTAATAAACAAGTGAAGGTTAGATTTTGCTAGGGGTAGTCAGGGGCTGTGAGAAGCTGAACAGTGACCATGTTTGTTACTATTTTTCAGAGTCACAAAACACACATTGTGAATTTCCCTGAGACATCAAAAGGGAATGCTAACAGACTGCCACAGTTCAGGATTCAGAAGGAGAACACCGTGTGTCTGCTCGGCGGAGCTGCTGGTGCTTGTTCTCTCTGTGTAGGTCTAGGTGTGTTACTCACATGGAAGTAGCCATTCATGTTGAGCCCCACAATGCCAAAATGGTATGAACGTGATACATCAGGGATGATGCATTCTCGGCCCTTCCGTTGCTCTGGCATTCGCATCCACATATCCCAGTCCCAGAGCTGAAGGAAGAACAAACACAGAGCTAACAGTAGAGCAGAATGCAAGAAATACTCATCTGGAAAGAATCTGTTCACTGTAACCCTTTCCCCTATATCTTCATCCTGACATGCCAAGCAAAGGGTGTATGGTAAAAGTAGGTCAAGGTATGCAGCAAGATTTTCTCCTTCTAGTCCACCACTTCCCATCCACTATCCAATAGCTATCCCAGCCTTTGTGTATGGCCTGCTCTGATAGGTAGAGAACAACTCTAGGCAATAGTTGGGCCAATCTAGGGCTGGTTGTAAGATCATTAAAAACACCACCTAGGAGGGAAAAAGAGGCAATGGTTTGAGTCCGATGTTCTCTCAGAATCACCACCTTTAATTTCAGGTGTTTTCTTTGAAACTGACGGTGAAATTTCTTTCAACTACCTTGGATTGCAGTCACAGGATTGGTTCAAGTATTTATCAAACATTCCCATATTTTTCTAAACTGGGCCTTAGTGAACTTCAGGGGTCTAAATTCGAGCAAAACCCATGAATTTTGGAAAGAACACCTTTTCCCTTCAAAACATGCATATTGCTCTAAAATGCTGTAATTTACGAAACTCCAGAAACATTGAACACATGGAAAAGTTGAGAGGCAAACACAGTTAAGAGTACACGAAGCTGCAATGAAAAACATGGTAGCTTCATAAAGCTTAACTGAGTAGGTCATTGATGTTTCTTATTAAAACGGTTGTAGATTCCTGAACAGCTTTCCAAAATCCAACCACCTAATCTGCTGCAATTGTTTGTAAATTAGAGGCACAAGAGTATGCCAGTAAGAGCCGTCCTTCACAAAGAGGTATACTTCCAAGTGGCATGGACCACACAGATGCACAGGTTATAACAACATGGATTGAGAGGAGAGCATGGAACTATGGTGATGACTTCCAAACATGAATTTAAGATTTTTTGTAAAGTTCCTTTAGTTCTTCTTCCTTGACCTTTCATCCAATGAGATTCCAAATTTCAAACATTTCACTATAGACATCTCTTCTCCCTGCTCCTTCCACCCTTTCTTAATTCTTCACTTTTGTGTCCACAGGAAAATTCTGAAGAGAGCATGAAAACATCTGCCTTGCCCTTTTAAATCAGATGGTACTGCCAGAGGTTTTTCAGGGTGCTAATGCTGCACGCAGGGCTACTGCAGGCCATTCCGTCACTGAATATAACTTTGATGTTTCTACCCAACATTTGAGATTCAATGGGAAAAAAAACACCAGGCTATTTCCAACAGGAAACCCAACAGAGACAACACTGACCTTTTCTGGAGTTGGCCATTTGGGCTCTAACTCATCCTTGTAAAGGGACTTCCTCAACACCCAACCCAACCCCGGCATGGTCTCCACACGATACAAGAGGGACGGATCCTCAGCTGTGTGCTCATAACCCTAAGTACCAAAAAAAAAAAAAAAAGAGAAGTATTTTTAAAAGCCCTTCCCAGATAGCACTTCATGACTGTGCACATATAGAAGATTCTGCAGAACACTGAACAGGAGGGAGAGTCCTAAGACAAGGAAGTGGTAATGTAATAACAAATCACCTGATCATTCCAGGCAGAAATACAGTACAAGCTGTCATCTTGCTCCAGCAAATAAATAGTCTGGCTTAGGAAACTGTTCAAAGAGGAAACAAAAACATGGTCAGAACAAGCCTGTGTTTAAGCCAACCTCAATTAAGCTGGTTTTCCTGAAAATAGTCAACATTAACTGGTTATGGTGGGTTTTCCAGGCTGTGTGGCCGTGGTCTGGTAGATCTTGTTCCTAATGTTTTGCCTGCATCTGTGGCTGGCATCTTCAGAGGTGTATCACAGAGAAAAGTCTGTTTCACACTGTGTCCAGACAAGGCCCTACCTGAGTTTCTTATTTACAGGAAAAAAATCAGCTGATACCTGAAGAAATCAACGGAGATGTCCAAGTCTTCTTCCAGCACTACAGCAAATTTGGCATCCTGAAGAGGGGAGAACACAGAAAGAGAATGAAGTGGGCAAAGCCAATGAGAGCCAGGAGGGATACTGTTCCCGCCCAAGTAATAACAACATTCTTCAAGATATAATATTAAAGTCAACAGTTTAATTCTTGTCAGTATTACATTGGCATCCATCTAAATGTGGACATGTTAGGATACTGGTGATTACATTTCATCTCAGAACTAGAGGGGCCTGACTAGGGTACGAGGATATCAGTTGTTCCAAGCACCATAAAATCATGAGTTTCCAACATAATTTTGAGAAACAGAATGCCATTGCCTGTTTTTTTAAAAAATATCTTCCCAATAGATCATCAAGAACATCATCCTCTCAGTCACTAGAATACATTTCCCAGTGATTCCATAGACCTCCAACTTGGAATGAATGGGCTCAGCCTGAAAATGGGACAAGAAAAAGGCGAGGAAAGGAGCTCTACATACCGGATGCAAGTTGAATGTTGCAGTCAAACTGGCCTTGTAGTGCTGTAAAAAAACACACATTACACGGAACAGTCTCTTTTTTATTCCCAGAAAAGTGGCTACATGTTGCTTGTGAAGTACTAGTTTAAAAAGCACACAAGTTCCTCTTTCACCAATCTGGCCAACCTAGACAAGATACCTGCAAGCACAGCAACATTATTCCACTTAGGGCCAGCCCAGACATTACATTCTTTATCACCTCCTCACATGCACATGCAGAGGGGGAAAAACTCCCTCCACTGTGCTGTTTCAGCTTGGAAAAATGGCACAGTTTGTAAAGGCAGGAGTCCCTCCTTCCCCACAACACAGTTCTGAGCCAAATCTGGCTCTCCCTCATATTTAAAGAAACATTCCTCACTCCTCACAACTGCTGTATGGGAATGTACATCAGGTCCAGGCCATCCAGACTCAACTCTTTAACCAAAGATGGCTCTCAGCTACTGCAGTAAAAACTCATAAGTTGGGTCTAGGGCCACATCTACACAGCAAACTGAGGATATTAAAAGTTCATTTAGTCTTTTATTTATTTTTTGACAGACATTAGATTTATTAGCAATAAGAAAGTTATTAACGACTTTCTCACTCTGAGTGCTAACAAATCTGATTGACACATAGTTGAACCACTAGGCCTATAGTAAGTGCTGTTCTTTAGGGTTAGTCATAGTTTAATGTCACAGGCAGCCAGGCAATATGCCTGCCACAAAGGAAATACTGCCATGATTTCAAGGGAAGAAGAGAAAGGAGACCCTCACCTGAGAGACTCTGGCATTTTTAATGCTGATAGGGGTGTGCTGAATTCCTTTCAGCCCGAATAATTCCACCACATCCATTGGTTCCTGGAAAGAGAAGGCAACATACAGGTTTTGTGACTGGGGTTCTTCAAGCCGAAAGAAGGCCCATTTCTTTTCACATCCACCATCAGGCGGTTAGTAATCAACAACAACAGCAACAAAAGAACATGATAGGCTTCAGATGTTACCAAAGACAACTGAGAACTGTACTGTATTTAATTCACTAAAAATATAATACAATCTGAAGAGAAACCAAAAATATAATAACAGGTGATGGTTTAAAGTGGAAGATAATTACTTAATATTTTACCTGAATATATCCCAGATCGACAATACACACACACACGAATCTACCTCACAGGGGTTGTGAGGATAAAATGAAGGAAGGGAAAACAATATAAATTGCTTACAGCCCCCACCGGGGGAAAAGGTGGGGTATAAATGAAGTTAATAAAATGAAATAAAATTAAGAACTACAAAAGAGCAAGTTTAGAAGACACAAGGAATTTCAGATTCCAGTTACAATGATCAGTATTTGTGTTTTTTCAGGCATTGTTTGGGAGACTCTCCTGAGGATACCATCCAAGTTTGTTGAGGTTTGGTTCAGGGGGTCCAAAGTTATGGACTCCCAAAGGGGGTGCCCCATCCCCCACTGTTTCCAATGGGAGCTAATAGAAGATGGGGGTTACACCTTTGAGGGTCTATAACTTTGAACCCCTGGAATCAAACTTCACCAAACCTGGGTGGTATCATCAGGAGAGTCTCCTAAAGATACCCTGAAAGTTTGGTGCTGCTAGCTTAACAACTGCACTCATGACAGCAGGTACCCCCCAAATTTCCCCAGATTCTCCCTTTAAATCCACCCCCTTCAGTATGGATTTAAAGGGAGAATCTGAGGTCCTCAGTTTAAACATTAAAAGTGATGCTGTTTCAGGGTGGGGGAGAATCCACCCCAAAACAACATCACTTTAAATGTTGTTTTAACTGGGATTTAAAATGATGCTGTTTGGGGGTGGATTCCAGCATCACAGCAGCTGGCCATCGGGGCCCCCCTGCAAAACTCATATTTTGCACCAGGCTCCATTTTCCCTAGCTACGCCTCTGCTTGGAGGGGAGGACAGAAGGGATTGCCAACTGCTGGCTGGGAGCCCAGCTGGTGGGGGGGGGGCGTGGGGTGAACAGGAAAGGGGAGTCTGCCGTCCCTGGCCTTAGAGAGCTGCTTTTATAAGCACTGAGGCCGGGGGCTGGGCCCACACCCCAGGAGTGAGTGGGGGCATGGTCCCACCCCCCCCCCCCATAAAAAATCTATACCATCCCTGTGCTGGGGACCTTTCGCCCTTAATCCTGATATAGGCACAACCTCTTCTTGCACCAGTCAGGCTGGAGTCTCTGCTCCCTACTCAACAAGTCACAAGATGCTTTCCAAGTGTTGTCATGGCAGCTGTAACTGTCGCTACAGCAACAGGGTTTTAAAGACATATTTACTCACTCTCAGAAGGAATAAAAATTGTTTGTTTTGCTGAATTCATCACAAAACCCAACTACATGTTGCATGAAACCTCAGTAAGCAAATAACCCAAACCCAGGTTGGAAAAAGCAAAGACAACTCCTGTCCTCAAAGGCTCACAGCTTCTATTGTTATCCCTTTCACATTGCTGAGGTTAAGGGCACGCTCCCCCCCGCACCCCGGCAATCTGGAAATCTGCATAAAAATTTTGGGGCCTCCCTTCATACCTGTCAATTTTCCCGTTCAGATAATGACTCACTTGATGGGTTCAAGGATTTTACTGAAGATATGAGAAAGACAGCAGAAGAAAGCTCTGACAAAAGGGCGCCAAAACTGTTAATATGTTGCAGCAAATCCCCACCCCCACATGTGAACCAAGATAGTTGAAAGAGTCCAGTCTGAGAGCTCATCCCAGCTGCAGAGCTCCAAGGTCAGGGAAACAAAGAAACGGCACCTGCAAAAAGCTAAAGCTCTCCCCAACCATTCCCCCTTCCCAGCAATTGGTAGTCCTGACAATCCCAGAGAAAAGTGAATTTCTCTTTTTCTTTTAATTTAACTTTCCAGTCCAATGGTACAAAGCGTAAGAAACTACTAAGACATTTATTCAGGAAGAAATTAAATAAAGCACAAAGGCAGTACCTTAGAGATATAGTTCGGGGTCTTACTCAACTAACTACTGCTCTTCATTTACTATCAAAATTCAGCTTGTCGCGGCTCTTCTGGAGACTAATAGTAAGTTATTAACAGCATTACTACCAAACATGCCAAATGGCAATCAAGCAAACTAGTCCAGTAACACAACAGCAGTAATAGCCCAATTAACTGGCCTGTTAAAGGGGGGGGGGAGGGGAGAGTTGCTTTCCTAAATGAATTTAATTAACTGGAAAGAGGTCTTTGGGGAGAGAATTCCATAGGTGGGCTACTATTGCAGAAAAGGTGTCATTCTTCACCATCAACATTTGTAACTCTGCAAGTGGAGATATTTGTCCCGGGCCTCTCACGAGGTAGGGGGAATGGAGGAGAAAAGGTGTTCCTCCAACCATCCCAGAGCTTGGCTCACTTAAACTAAGGTCTAGCTCATACATGCAGGAGAATGAGGTGGAGGAGTCTGAAGAGGATCCAGTGGACTTCTCTGCTTCAGACTGCAAGGGGAAAATTCCCTTTTTTGCATAAAAATCTAGCCACAAATAGAAAGCAGCAAGAAGGGATAAGGTCTCTTCACTGCACACTACTTCCTGTACCAAGTCTCTATTTGCAAGGAAACTGTTATGTAAAGGGACACTTTGAGGGTCCATAAAATTGTACCCCCTGAATCAAACCTCACTAAACTTCGGTGGTATCCACAGGAGAGTCTCCTGAAGATGACCTGCAATTTTGGTGCCACTAGCTTAAAACATGCGCCTCTGATAGGCACTCCAAAGTAAGTATTGGGGGGATTCTCTGGGGGGTGGATTCTTTAGGGTTTTTAAATTTCTTTAAATATCACTTCAAGCAACCTGAACTCCCTTTAAACAGGGTTTAAGGAAAACCCAACGAAAGAATCCACTTTTGGGGGTAGAATCACCCCCCCCCCCCTTGCCAGCATGAGCCTGCATGCCGCAGTTCTTAAAGATCCACAGCATGCAGGCTCTTGCCGAGGAAGGGGGGAAGCAGCGGCACTCAAGGATCGTTTAAACGATCCTAGAATGCCTCCAAATACATACAAGCCAATCCAAATACTACCTATTCGGATTTGCTCGTATTCAGGCATAATGTATTCGGAATGAATATTGCCCAAATATGCTCGAATAGGCTGCGAATCGGCCCGAATAAGTGATTAGTTTCATCCGAATCACCAACCCTAGCCACAATCTGACAGAATCAGTTCCCTGGGATTTCCCATGGCTTAACTGGATGGAAACTGTATCCTTGGTTCAGCCACAATGCATCCTTTAAACAATCTGTAACTAGAAAGAGTGGATTCATAAACCACTGGAGTAAGTAGGATGGCAGAGGCACAGAGCCTTTCCCTCAGTCTTCCACAGATCACCTCTTAGTTCTCTAGGGAGATTTCTTTCTTTAGTGGAATAGCCCTTGGAGCTTATATAAAATTGACATCTTACATCAGGGAGGAAAAATGATTGACCTGAAGTTATGGATATGAAAGCAGAGGATATGGCAAAGGAGGGATACCTCCACCCCCATTTTACCTCATAATATCCATCAATGAAGACTGTGATCATTTGAGGATTAATCCCTTGTGCTGACAACAGAGATCGAAGCATCCTGCCAGGGATAGAAAAAAATTGCTCATGATTTAACCCTGTTTCTAATATCAACATTATTCTTCATTTAAAGTATCATGTCTAACAAACCCTTCTGGTTCACTAACGATCTTCCCCACCATATGTTTTTCTCAATTAGCGATTCTTAATGCCAGTTTATATGAATCAGAACAGCCAATTATTTAAGATTTGCTTGGACTGTACCACTTCAGGCTACAGATGTGGAGGGCATATGTTTGAGTCTCCTTTTCAGAAAAGTAAACATGGAAAAACAGCTTGACAGGGAAAATATTACTCCAACTTTACAAAAGAGAAACAAACTGTTGACAATAGCGCCGTTCAGCCTTAATTCTAATTTCTGCATCTTTTGCAGAAATCATCTCCACACTCAGGTTCACTCCAGCAAAGTTAACGATTTCTTTTAAACAGAAATGACATTTCAATGTTTTTATGATTGTGAGCTGCCTTGGGAAAATGTATGGGTTTCAAGTGTGGGAGAATTCCTCTAAAATTAATAAATAAGCCCTTCAGGTATCCAATAACTTGTTCCAGGACATGTGCTATTCTGAAGTAGGCAGTGCAATTAGTTCCCTACTTTTCCTGTACTCTTCCCTTCCCTGTGGTATTATGAAACTACACATTAGAAGATTACTCAAGAAGCTAGAGGCTCCTCTTGCTGATCATAGAAGGCTAAGGTCTCCATAGAGCTGACCCAAGTGGTCACAAAACCCAAGAATTCACTTATGTAAAGTATTTATCAGCTCATCTTTCCCCCAACAACTGAGATTTTTGCCGAAAGTCTGGAAAAATGATTTTGACACCTTTTCTGGTTCTATACTATGTGCAGTCTAGGTTTGTTTGAAAATGATTTTTTTTCACTTCCTGCTCCTGCTTTTAGAGCAGGCAATGCCAGCTGAGAACCATACCAAACCCATCCCCAAACTCACCTGTACAGGTAGTTTGGTCTGTTTCCTGCAATGACAGCAACAGGCACATCAAAAACTCTGTTGTCTTTGAGCTTTGAAAAGGAAGAAATATGGCCATAAGCAAGAATGCTAAAAAGTTTCCTCCCAACAGAGCCCACCTTATGTATCAGAGGTGGCTTAATTACTTCAAGCTGTACCTGGTGCTCACTGCTGATTGATTAGTTAATTAGGAAAAACTTAGGAGATTCTCATGCATTCTTTTCATTTTGACAGCAGGCAACAGCTGGGGAAGAAGAGAGCTTGAATATGGATTTACTTACTGGCTCAGGATTGAACTCTATAGGCGTTGGGTCTTTACAGCTGCAGACACTGCCATAACCTTCCACTTTGCTACAGAAGCGTTTCCTCCGTCGGTTTAACTCTGTGTCAGGCCAGTGACATTCAGCATCTGTGAAGGCAACTGGTTTAAACTCAAGGCCTGAGAGTACTTGGAACTAGACAAGTTTTTTTTACACTACATTGCCCTCACCTTACACAGATAGTGCTCCTGTAATCAGAGCTTTCACTATGAACAGAGTGAATAGGCCAGACGGCAGTCCCCAATATGGAATCAAGGAACGGAGGACCCCAGAGAGAGTTGGGCAATGATGAACCAAATGGATCAATGTTCTGGATGGGTTTTAGGGCAGTTTAGATGACTGTGATTCTTGGGTAGGATTAAGAGCTCAGTGGTAGAGGATCTGTCTCCACACAGAAGTTTCCAGGCTTAATCCCTGGTATCTCCAGGTAGTCGGCAGCATGAAAGATTTCTACTTGGAACCCTGGAGAGCTGCTGCCAGTCAGAGTAAATGATACTGACCAATTTAGTATAAGGAAGATGAATACGTCCATATGTCTCACTGTCTACTAGTTGAGCAAGCATACTATACCTTCCACAGAGGTCAGCTGGACTTCAGTTTTCAGTAAGACTGGTTCTCCCCATGTGGAAAGTGCCACAGACTTTGCATGTTTTTCACCATAGATCTCCCCTGTGGAGACAGTAATTGTATCAAGACCACTAGATGGACAATTAGCATTCATCACTCGTGCCTGCATACACCCAAGCAGAGCTTTTCTCTTTCTGCACTCCTATTTCTTTTCTTCAAACAGTAGCAGGATCAACAGTGCTAGATTGGTCCTCAGAAAAGACAGAAATCAACAGGAGAAGATGCCATGGAAAATGAGGCGTTGTCATTGTTTGAAATGAGAGAGAACGGCAGCAGATGGAGCTGTTTTTCCCCCCCCTGGATGTGAAAAGCTGCATCTGCCAGAAGTCTCTCTCCTACACATTCATTACCCTGTTCCCTCTTCCACATCAATTTAATGACATTAGTAGTCTCAACACCTTGGAGTACCTGCTCAATTAGCCTTAGCCCTTCCTTGAAGAAGAAAGAGCCTCCCCCATCCCTGCTCTGCCCCACAGATTTATGCCAAAACCAGTTAATCACCTCCTTTCTTTCCCACAAAGGTCCACATGTCTCTCCAGCTGAGGGACTCTGCAATCTGACTTCCTAAGCTCTTCAGAAGACTCTTTGCTGTGTCTTTCAAGTGAAAGGAGCCCTCATCCTGAAAAAGAACATGAACTATGTAATTACACAAGATTTTCTCAGTTGAAGATTAGCTCTCATTTTCCAGTCTTCTGAGTTAGTCACAAGGAGTAAGCTCTTTAATTCTGTAGCAATTTTGATTTGTAACTTTGAAAAAAAATGGCCTTGATCAATTTGAGAATTTTAGTATCCATTCTGGGCATTACTTGATCAGTTCCACATGTGAGACTTGGTCTTTGCTACTTTAATTGCATTCCAAAGTGCCAATTTTTCACCACAAACCGTTCTTTAGTACCATTAGTATGTATGCATGCTTTCGAAGTGCCTAACCCATCACTATCTTTCCTTTGAATAAAGGATAGCAGAGGAAAGTAAACTCAATGACTATTTGAGGCACATTCTATTTTCCTTAGCAGCCAGCCAGCATGTATTGTAATTCTGCCAAAGTGACTTTGGGCATTTGGAGATAGAAATCACCTGTGGATCGAGTCTCAAGTAACACAAACTTTGCAAGAGTTTTCAAGTTCTGTTAATGCAAGTATTATTGAGGGGCGCAATCCTTTCCATAAGCAGCTCTCAGGAGACTCCCATAGCATAGCAGTGGGGATTTGAAATGGAAACCTACTCTCTCTTGTTTTTTTATTGTTCATTATTATTTTTATCTACAAATGCTTAGTGAAATGATATTTGTATATATATATTATTTTCTCACATAAAAAGACAACACACAAAACACAAAAACATACAAAAAGAAAACAAAACAAAACACATCCCATTACACATCATAAGGTGACTTCCAGCTATCACATTAACATGTTTCAGTAATTCTTTTTCAACTGTCTTCTGGCAATTATAATCTACTGCTTTCTTTAGATGTCATACCCTGACACAATTTCTCCATTTGAATAGTTCTTCAAAAGGTATTCTGTAAAGGGCTTCTAATTGTGTGAAAAATTGTCCAAACTGTTGTTAAAATGATGCTGAAGATTATAATCATAACCTATTTCTGCTTAAGATGAAAGTACCACAGTTTTGAAGTAAGAAAACTTTTACTGTAGTAAATTCCCTTGATGGCACCATAAAGTGATTAAGCTACCAGGGAATCATGTGCTTTGACTTGTAGATGATATTAGATGCTCTGGACTAAGGGCTCACACTGGAAGAAAATGGATATCCGGTTGACTTCCTAGATCCTGGCCTGACCAACCTCCCCAAAAGAAATGTCTGTGACGATGCTATCCTCTGCTCATTAGAAACAGTGGGATGTTTACCTCCTCTGAACACTGTGAACAAAGTAGTAGTATCCAGTTGATTTCTTGAAAAGAAAAAGGCTCTGGAGAATAGTACCATTTTCTGCTTCTATGCAAAAGGTTGAGACTCCAGCCCCACTTACCTTAATAGTAAAGATCAGAATGCGGCCTCTGGCTACCATATTGAGGAACAGGACCATGGCTTCATCCTCATGTGGAGAGTAGGTATCAAAAACCCGCTTTGCCATCACATGTCCCTATTGGGCATTCACAGACATAAGAGTATGTCACATTATAACACATATAACACATAAATCACTAGAATACATGGACACACCTCAAGTGTTAAAGAGGAACAAAAACAATGTTAACTCTATTTTTAAAAAAACCAAGTAGCACAGAACGTAGGCATCTTCCTTGGGAAGTACATCTTACATTATATCTGCCTGCCTCTTCAGACTCTGATTCATACATAGCTTCATAAATAATCTTATTTTTAAAAGGAACATGAAACTATCTGAAGATCTGCAGGAAAGATGTCGAACAATCATTCTCTATGAGGAATTTTTTTTTAAACACCCTAATTCCTTGACATGACTGTAAAAAGGATCAAAGTACCAACTGTGAGAAACGGGGGCAACGGGGGCACAGCAGTCTACAAACATAATCACTGGTGTTTGCTAAGAGTAGATCAGATATGTAGTTCAAAGTCAGTGGGGTTGAATAGAAGGTTTTTGCCTTGGGACAACATGACCCAGAACAGTGTTTCCATTGGTGACTACAATTAATAAGGAACTGAGGAGGGACCAAGGGACAATCCTGTTCCCAACCCTTTCACAATCTGGAAAGAGTCCAGGAAGACAGACAATGACTTCCCTGCTGAGTTTGGGACAAGGCCAGGCTCATTCATGCAGGGGAATTATGTTATACCAGAAACCATCTAGGCTTAACAAGGTCCACCACAGAAATAACGGTTTTGGCAAACCTTTCTGAAGTTTGAAAGGTTTCCCCAAATCCAAAGGGGAATGCTTCTGTAATTAATCCATTTATTTCTTGTTTTGGTGACATCCTTAAGATTAACCACTCTTACTCAAAGACCCCCATGTATAGTAAGGATGTTATTTTACACCAACCTTCTGAAAGAGAAAACAGATTGCCCCTAAAAACATATTACTGAAGGATGTGTATGCTTGCTTACCGTAGCCTGATTTAACACAATCACATGGATGCCTCTCCCCTGCTCCCGAGCTTCATCTTCCAAAACCTGTACTACAATAAAAGCAATGGTGATGATAAGACTGTATTTCTCTAACAGATAAGACTGTATTTCTCCACCCCCTTCCCCAGGAACTGGTCTCAATAATTGCTAGTTGCTATAACAGGGGGATTACCTCAGAACTTGTATTGTGCCTTGACTTTAACCTAAAGGAACAATAATGCAACACATATGCAAGAACTACGGTCGTTTCCCCACTTACCTCGACCACCCTTTGCTGCACACAATTCTCAGCGCGCGTAATTTCTGGTGCGCTCCCGGGCTTCCCCATCAAAAGGCACCGTTTTGAGGAGCGCCAGGAATGATGCGCGCTGAGGGGGCGCGAGAGCGGCAGCATCGGGGTGGCTGCGTTGTCGCCGCCCCTGTAGTGGAGAGTGCCGGGGGACCCCACGCTACTTGGCGAGAGTAGCATGCAGCAGATGGTAAGTGGGAAAACGATCTGCAGCTAGATTCTATGCCAAAAATCTTTGGAGCTGAGGTCAAATCCCACTATCACAGAAAAGTGGGGTTTTTTAAAAAGAAGAAATGACAAAGATTGGTGAAAACAGAATTTTACAGCACTACTTTAAAACAGTAAGGGTCTCTCCCTACCATAGTGGGGAAATAATTCCAAGATGGATTTAGTGGTGCCCTGACAACATCTTAATTGTCCTTTCTTCTTAGCAAAGCACAAGCTCTCACCGTTGTCCCATCCACTGCCACATAGACCTTGGAACGACTGGAGTACACCTCAATATCCAGTACTTTCCTACTGACAGGCCGACGTGGAATCTCCAGGTTCTGCAAGCCTTCATCTTTGGTGGGAGGTGGGGAGATGAAAGAGAAAGCATACCACCATTTTATGCCAATTACCAGCTCTGGATATAGAATAATCAAACACTCAAGTGTTTTTTTTAATTAAAAGTAATTTTGTTATGCACCTTAAAATCTCTCCCCAGCCCCATATGAAGGTTTTCATAATACAAATAGGTACATTTCTTCAAGAAAATGCTATATTCTACATACTATTTTATCCCTGAGTTTAGAATTCTTAGCTACTGTGAAGAAACTGAGTCCCTTAGTGCAGTTTCTTGTTCTCTTCTACAATAATTCAGGCTTCAGGCCTACAATAGAAAAGTTGTAAAATAACTGTGAGGTTGCTTGGGATTCAGCAAGCTGTGGCCTTTTTGCAACTGAGATAAGAGTCCAAACGCTGGGAGGAGGCAGTTTCTAACCTGACTCCCCTCTGGTCTCCAAGGCTGAGAACACTGGAGCCACATTCCATTCAATTCGAGATGATTAAATTGTAAGCCTTAACATTTCTGAGAACTGGGCAGGCTCAAGTTCAGATAAACACTCCATTTCACTCTGACATCCCGCCCACCCCCCCCACCCCCCCCCCAGGTCACATAGCTAATAAAAGGATTGTGTAGTTAACTGACAATACCAGCTATGGATCAGATTGGTCAAACAAGCTCCGGTGAACTCAGACCCCTGGTGATAAAGTTTAGCATTTCCAGTCTAGTTTTGGCTCTTGGTGTCCCCAACCTTGGACCTTTTGATTTTGCACCTGCTTTAATGGGTAAGTCAGGTTGTCTGCCCATGCTGACTTTTGGAAACAGTGGACTCTGAAGGCTGGAGGATTTCATCTGGAAGTGTTACAACTGGTAATCTGAACTAATGTTATCACTGTGTAGTTAGTCCTTTCAATTTAGCCTTTGTTATTTTAAGCCTCACTGTTCACTGTTATTTTTAGAAACAATACCTAGACTTACTTGGCCACACCCACCAGGTTAATTGTTTTGTGAAACTTACCCTGTAAGCCGTCTGCCTTTTAGAGGTGACTTTCATGACTTTAATCCCAGGAAGACTGGAAGCTTGCCCTTGATTTCTGGCTGTTTGGATAGTGAAAGGGGGCTGTTTGGATAGTGAAAGTTACTAATACTGAGATGTGAGGACTTATATCTCAGAGTTCTGCAATTTTGTGTATCATTGACCTATCCTGAGAATCTCTTGGACTAGGGGTTCTTAACAGCCACCCCCTTGGCAATGTTAAACTCTCCTACTCACAGCCCTGTTCCTATGGAATATCTTTTCTCTCTTTGAAACCTGCTGCAGTGCTTATGTAAAATCTTGTAGCACCAGAAAGAGCAGATAAAGTACAATCCTGGACTAGGGGTGTGAAGCCCACGATCTGGGAATGCTACTGGGTCATAATTACATGGACATTCTGTTGTATCCATCCAGCTACAACCCTTCATACTCACCATAATCCTGAGCAGATTCCTCTTCTTCACTGGCTGCTCTTCTAGTGTCCAAGATCAGTTTTATGTTTACTATGACAGTCACCAGCAAGAACAGAACAGCCCCTGTCTGCAAGGCAAAATCTTCTACATCAGACTATAAAAAGATCAAGATTGGAAATTTGACTCCTATCTCTCTGTTGTGAAAGATGCTGAAGACAGAATCCAGATTAAATGACATATCAAACGACTAATCAGTAAGAGAAGAGGTTCAAATGAGGGATGACTTCTGCATCTTCATAGGCGAAACTTGATCTCAACTACAATAGCCTCAAGACTGCTGGCTTTGTAAAAGCCTTTAAATTACTATTAAATCGATATTAATTAATTAATTAATTATTTTATTCATATCCCACCTTCCCAATATGGCTCAGGATGGCAAACATCGATAAAACCACAAATAACCATACAGTATAAAACCAATATTGATGCAACAGTATCATTTAAAACATTCACAGTAAACAATAGATAGAGGGCGATAAAACCCTAACTATGGGAGGATACGATGTTCCAGTCAGGCCAGCTGGCACGATATATTACTGTTATTGCAGTTATATCAATATTCTAGCCCACCCTCAAATGAAAAAGGCAAAGCACTTCCCTGAACCACAGGCAGCTGAAGAAGGGGACCATGTGTTATTATTATTATTATTATTATTATTATTATTTATTATATTTATAAACCGCCCTCCCCCGAAGGGCTCAGGTATCTGAGCTGTCCCTCTCCCTTCTCATCCACCCACCCCCTCACTCACTCTCTCTCTCACACACACACTTTCTCTCTTTTGTCCTACTGGTGCTGCCACCACAGGAAAAGTCAGGCTTGATTGAAATAAAGGTTTAAGTAGCAGAAGTAGAGCAGGGGAGGGAGGATGGAACCAAAAAAAGTCCTGTTTGTACTGTTCCTTGCAAAAGCCAACTCTGTTATTATATCGATACATTGATATGAATGTTTAGAGAAGGGAGGAAGGAGCCGGCAACATGGAAAGGGGGGAGGGGTAAAGGCATGGATGGCAGCATGAGGGAGTGGGAAGGGTGGAACTAGCTAGGCTGGCCATGGGCAGAAGGAAGATGTTCGAGGCAAAGCTGTACTCATGGGCAAATCTGCCCACTCTGGAGGCAAACAAATTTAAAGTTGCGCTACAAGTGGTGTCGTTTGCTGTGGAGAGAATGGAAAGTGAGGCTTGAGACGCCTGTACAAGAAATATTGCTGCAACAGTCATTTGCCCTAACACGCACCAGGCCCCTTGTGCCAAATTGGCCTTTGATTTCACATAGAAGCTTTTTTTAGCAATTCCAGATACCTGCATTAGCATTCAAGAGGAACTACTGTTATTAATATTTTGAACTTCTTAAGCTCCTAGTGTTGGGAAGGTAAGTTAAAGTATATTGGATAACAACAATGAACTACTTAATCTGGTATGTGAGCTCCCAAAGGCACCTGGTGGGCCACTGCGAGTAGCAGAGTGCTGGACTAGATGGACTCTGGTCTGATCCAGCAGGCTAGTTCTTATGTTCTTATGGTATGGACATGAACTCTACAAAAGAACAATCAGCATGAGAAACAAAAGATTCTGTGCCTTTTGGATTGTGGTATCCTTGGAAAACAGAATCTGAACACATCAGACTCTGAACATACCAGGCAACAGTATCATAGGATACAATTGTTCTATATAGATCTGTTGGTTATTTCGAAATGTGGACACGATTTTAGAGAGAACTAGAACTGACTTCAGGTCAGAAAAAAACAGGGTGCTTGGCAGGAATCCAGAGCTAAAGAATTTGAACTGTTGTATCTATATAAATGGTTATAAGGATGGACTCAACAGAATAGGCTTTGTTTTATATTTTTATTAACTAACAAAATGACTCTTATATGTCCAGAAAGACTCCATTTTGCACGTTGAAGGGTCTAACAAAAATTTTTCCTTTCTCACTATTCAAAATTATTTAATCAGGTGTTTGGTGATTGGAGAGCCGTGTGCATTACCGCCACACGAGCCAATTTGAATAGAAAGTATTTGGATCAGCTTGTATGTATATGGGGCCATTTGGGGATCGTTTAAATGATCCTCAAATGCCGCCACTTTCCCCGCCAGGCGCCTGCAAGCCATGGAACTTTAAAGATTCTGGGCGAGCAGACACTTGCCGGGAAAAGGGTGTGTGACTCTACCCCCCTTCCTTGGAAAGCGCCTGCATGCTGCAGATCTTTAAAGATCCCCAGCGTGCAGGCACTTGCCGGGAAAGGGTGTGTGTGGACTCTACCCCCCTTTTGCCGTGGCCACCAAAAATTCCCCAAAGGACCCGAATTATTCGTTATGCCCAAATATATTCGGGTATAATGAATATGATATTCATCTTGAATGAAAATGATATTCATTCATAGAGGCCTAGGCCTAAGTTGGCAACTTTTAAGACCATCCCACCCCCACCAGTTGCCAAGGGGTACCTGGCAGCCCTACTCAAAAATCATAACTATTTCAGCCATACTTCCACTCAGAGGCAAACATGCCAAAAGACACATTAATCATTTGATCTACTAGTTTCCCAAAGTAAACAGCAAGATTTTCTCAGAATAGAAGAATGCCAGGTTGTCTGCTCCAACACTTAGACTGGCAGTAATGTAATGTGGCTTAGCAAGCACATCTGGCTGTTAGAAACACAGGTTCAAGTCCCCTTTAAAGAATTTTGAGTAAAATTAATGAAAGCAGCAAAGTTTTATTAGAATTGCCCGTTCTGTGCGAAGCAACAGTGTGTGTCTGGGTGACGGGCAGGCGCCCCGACAGAAACAAGCAGCATGATTATATTTTCTTTCTCTCGGTCAGTGGTCCCTCCTTCTGGTTTCCATTGGATAGGAGCCCAAGAGTTTACAACTTGTCATATTCGCACAAACATACCATGTGAAGTATCGCCCCGATTACATCTCCCATTACTTTAATTCTACAGCCCCTGGACCATTATCTGTTTTCATCCTTATATGGTTCTAGCTTCCATGCAGTATCAGGTACTTTTAACCACAAACCCAGGTGAAAGTTCCGTAGCAAGTCATCTTGTACTTATTGATAACCTACTTTTCTAACACCATCCTCACTAACTACAACAGCTTTGTTATTCTAGATCATGTGGTTTAGCTGACATAGCTTGCGACCCTCGGTCACAGGTGCATAACTTCTTACATTCTTGATTTACCTATAGATAAGCTGCTACACAGTTTCTCATGTTTCCTACAGAAGCTTCACACCCAGCCCTTATAAGCTTTTAAACTTTAATATTGTTCAGCCCAGCATTTAGCTTTGCACCTTATAATAAAACAGTGTCTCTAAGCTTTTGATTATAAATTTATAATAGCTGAAAAAGCAATATTTTCCTTATTGATTACATGGCTTACCTTGGTATAAAGGAATATATAATTGCGTCTATTACACTATTATGGTAGGGTGGTTCTGCAGGGAATGTCACCTTGCCACAATATGTACAATGGAACTCTAATGAACACTCTTACTTTGACGCAGGAATTCAGGGTGACATGGGTTTCTATGGGAACCTGAACCTGAGGAGCCCTGCCTGTGTGCAATTAAGGTGTCAGCTTTCCCCACAACATTGACAGTTTTGTATTAAACTTGCTATTTTGAGACATGGAATCCAGACAAGATACTGAAATACATTTGTCATGCCACTCTGCTTATCATAGAGTAAGGTTATTGAAAGCAGCCTTATGGATTCCTTGCCTTTTTGAATTTTGAAAGCAATGCCTGAGAAATTTAGTACTACACAAATTGTTTCCAAGGTCATCAGGTGCTTTTTAAAAGCAAAGAGACCGGGAATTTAACATCAGTTCTTCCATTCTGTGCTCCACTGCAGCCATTTAATGCTCCCACCTTGGTTACATAAAATATGATGCTAATATTTCTATCTATTTCCTTTACTGTATTGGGAAAAAATTAAACAGGGCTTTTCTCCCTTGGTTGAAGTTAATGGCACTAGGATGTACATGAGACTATTTTACTTAGTGATCTTATTGTTTTATCGAATTGATTGTTGTAAGCCACCCTGAGCCTGTATGTGGGAGGGCTAGTTATAAATTGAATAAATAAATAATCCCAGCACTGGTGCCACTGGGCCAGCAACAGGGCTCAGACAGTATTCTAAGCATCCCTGGTCCATATCCTGTCCCTGGTATAATTTTATGCTGGTGAAAAGACTCATGTAAATATAAAGCAAAGTGCCCTGCTTACCATCACAGCAAGTCATAGTACAGACTAGGATGATAATTTATCTGTGGCCAATCCTAGCTCTCCAAATGCTATATACATTCCAAACACAACCTTATATGACAGGTGTGAGTACTTTTGGACTACATCTCCATCTCTGTGATCACATATAGTCACAAAGCTCACTTAGATCATACAAAGGATACACATTTATGTGTAGGGGATGATCTTTAATGGAAGTTCCATTACTCTGCACAAACAGCCAAGGACAAGAATATATTTCTAACACTGCTCTGCTCAGAACTCTTTTAGATACTCTGTATCAAGACACAGACACTGAGGACCTCCAGTCCTCCCACTGGGGGTGAAAGGAAAATGTGCCCCACACAGCTGAAAAAGGAAAGAAGATTTCCAGCTTCAAGTTTGGACTCCTGCAAATGGTTCCTCAACATGTGTCTGTTGTGAACTGGCTCAACTACCTTTCCTCCCGTAACAGCTGCTAGTAGTCTCTTGCACTGGTAGAAAAAGAGTTAGTTTTCATACCCTGCTTTTTGCTACAGAAAGGAGTCTCAAAGAGGCTTACAATCACCTTCCCTTTCAACCTCCCCACAACAGGAAACTTGTGAGGCTGGTGGGGCTGAGGTAATTTTGAAAGAACTGTGACTAGCCCAAGGTCATCCAGCAGATTGCATGTAGAGGGGTGGGGAATCAACTCTGGTGTTCTTTTTCTAATGTTCATTCACTTCCACGTGTTCACATTCTATTAACAACCTCCATTACGTAAACAGATCTGTATTGCAAGGCTTGCCAGAGGGAGCACAGAGCCAATTAGTGCATCTAAAAATATATTGGGGGGGGGGGGCAGTTGAATAGTCTGTTGCAGCCATACAATCCAGCATGAAGCTTTTGCCCCTCCTCCTTCTATTCCATCGTTTAACTGAAACCCATTCGGTACCACAGGACAAAAGGAGAAACTGACTGTTTGAGAGAACTTGATCTACAGTGCTGCAAATCTATCGGTTGTTTTAAAATGCCATTATTTGTTAAAGAAGAATACCATGTACAATTACCATGTACACTCTCTCATACACAGATGAGGACAGTCAAACACTTCTACATGCTGCAACTATCTTGAGATTAATTGGAGAGAGGGCTGCAGTTGCTAGGGTTTAATTCATTTTAAATAATATTTATATGGTATTTTTATGAAGGTTGGAAGCCACCCTCAGCCCAAAAGTGATATAGAAATCACATAAATAAATAAATTTGTACTGCGATGTCTTGACTGGATAAATGGGATCACAACTAAGGATCTCACATCAAACAGGCAGTATGAACAGGGTACCCCAGATCAAACTGAGCTTCAGTGAAATAGAATAGATGCTACAAGATACAGTGTATTATTTTTACCTTGCATATGGGGTGGTGTCCCAACAGTTCCAACTCCAGTAGCACTTTGGCAGAAAACACAGGCAGGCGGTACCTCACCCATGCAATCCTACACATAATTCTAGTCTAAACCCATTTAATGGATTTAGATTGGAGTAACCCAGCATGGGAGTCTACCATCACACTCTCTAAAACATTTTGGATAATTGCATAATTGGCATTCTAGGTTGAGACTACAGTGATGATTTCAAGATGGAAAGAGCCTCTTAAGTACATTCAGAAATAAAGTTAGAAAGATTTGCCAAGAATTTTGATAAGAAATCAGACACTTTATAGAAAACGAGTTGACTGTTCAAAATTTAAGCAAGAGAAATTTCCAGATATTTTATCCTTTATGCTCCAGCATAGGTAGGATTGGGGCCTCCTCCACTCCCTACTCCAATGCAGTGCAGCAGCAGCCCATGAACTACCACTAGTCTTTTTTCACCACTCTTGGAAAAAGGATTCCTTGTCTATTCCTTGGCTCTATGGTCCAGTCCTCCACAATCAAACCTCCATTTTGACCCATGCCTTTTAAGTCTGCGTTCCCTGTGGCCCTTCAATGCCAGATTCTATCTCACTGAGGGCCACTTTCCAGCTATAATCAGGACAGAGTTTGTATGAATTCATAAGAACGTCACTTCATTGCCAATATTCTCGATCAGACCATCCTAGCATAAGAGAGCCTCAGCTCCTTTCGCACCTGAGCATCACTAATAAAATGTATAGAAGTAACATGCAGAGTTCTTTAGATACATTTTAACTATTCGACGTCTGCTTGGATTTAGGAGATGTGAGCTCAATTACACCTCCTCAATGAACTGCCTTGAGCAGATGGCTGAAACGTTACCCGTTTTTGTAAAATATCCCTGTAATGTCAAATAGGCTCTTATGGACCACTGATGAAGGCATCCCAATCCCTGTATTGCCTCATATTGGAAAGGATGAATAACTCTGGTCCATGCCACACAATATCAATAAGACATTTTGAGGCTGAAATATAAAATATTCCACACAGGTTTTTCCTGAAAATGTTTGGAAGACATCTATTTCCCCTCAAAACCTTTTATTCCAAAAATGCAAACTAGCATTTCTTTTTCCCCGAAGACACATTTAAAACATTCCTTCTAGCTCTGAAAAACCGGGAAACATTTTATTTCTCCCACCCAACTTACCAGCTTCCACTTTCATTGTCGCTGCAGCTTGTGCCTGCCATTTTCTACCAAATACAAATGCTAAAACTACTCATTTTGTGTAGAGATGTGCTTTTGCATTCATAAAGAATCGCTACCACTGCCTCATTTCATTTGTAAAGTTTTCACCTACATGAGTACAGAGACTACATAATCCTGAAGGATTAAAAACTGATCTTCCTTAATCCTTCCAGACACAATATACACATTAAAAGTGAGCATAAACAGAGAGGGCTGGACTGGTTCCCACCTGGAAAAGCCTCCTCAGTGCCCTCTGGTTGGTCAGCTTGTACTTCCAGGCCAGATAGCAGCTGCGTTTCTTTCGCGGCTTGGCTAGTGGATTGGGTTTCCACTCATCCATCATAGTAGGGCAAACAAGATAGAAGCGGGCAGCATTTGCTCTTCAAAAGTCACATTCTACCCATGAGACCTGTCAGGACAGAGATGTAAAAGTTGAAGGTCATAAAGATAAAGCTGGACAAAAAAGCCAGCATGGTACAGTGGTTAGTGTCAGGTTAGGATCTAAGTAACTTGAGTTCAAGTTCACATTCAGCAATGAGGCTCAATGGGGAACCCTGGACCAGTAGTATTTTGCTACTGACTAGCCATATGCTACACCACTGCAGTTCAGGGTTGTTATGAGGTTACATGAGAGGGAGACAGCTACACAAGCCACTGTGAGCTCCTTAAAAGAAGGATGGGATTTTTAGAACACACAATAGATAAGTCCAAGTTCTATACCCATGCAACCCAAGTCCTACATAATTCTTTGACAATTGTAAGTGTTTAAATGTACACAACTTACTCTACTTACAGTACTTGGAAATTTGAACAATATAGTAGTTTGGCAAGAACCAGACTGGCAGCCCTTTGCCATAGAGCAGCAGGATGAACACACCACCCAGGCATGATGGAAAAATTAGAATTGTCCACCCAAAGCCCACCTGGTTTCCAGCCTTTATACGTTACTTCACAGTTCTGAGAACTGGCTGTCTGGTTTGTCATTTCAAGCAGATATCCAAATAATCAAAGTTGGCATTGGCTTGTCAACTATTCCTTGAACAAAATACTCATAGCCTTGAAAGGAAGCAATGCAAAAAATCCCAAGAGCACCATGACCAAAGAATCCATTCACACTCCAGTAGTAACTTGGCCACTTGTTTCCAGATGAGCAAGCAAGACACTGAGTAAGAGACTTACAACAGACTCTGAAACCTTTGCATTCCTGCTGTCCCATGGGTAATCACCTGCTAACAGCTCCATATTTATTAAAACATTTATACCTCACCTTTCCTTTTGGCTCAAGTTGGTTTAGAAGCAGTAGATTAATCACTGCAAGTGAATACCAAATAAAAAGGTTAGAACCCTAGATACCTCCTCCCCACCCCTTACAATTTGCCCTGGTGAACAAGTAAGCCTTGCAGCACTTCCTAAAGGCCTCCAGCAAAGGGGCTCCTTCACTTCATCAGGGAGCCATAATGGAAACGGCACAGGCTCTAATGCATTGCAGGTGGGCCACCCTAAGTGGAAAGACAGCCAACAGCCAATCTGAAGATTGTAGCTGGCACATGGGAACACATGGGAGGAGATGGCCCTTCAGGTATGTGGGCCCTAGGCCATGAAAGGATTTAAAGGTCAGGACCACACCTTGAATAGAACTTAGAAAGAACTGGCAGCCAATGCAGCAGTTTCAAAATGAGTAACATTTATTCCCACTGGCTCACTCATGATAACAACAGTTTCCAGGCTGTCCTCCAGGGCAACACAATATAGGCAGGGTTAAAATAATCATACTAAGAGCGTACAAAGGCTTCAATCAGCATGGCCAGAGGGGCTAAGGCTAGGAAAGGAGAGTTGGTGAACCAGATGCAGCTGACAGAAGTCACTCTTGGCTACCACATCAACCTGCTTTTCAAAAAGCACAGCTGGCTCAATAAGTACCCCCAAGCTCTTACTTGTGCAAAAGCAATCTCTGCTTCATCCAAGACAAGTAAACCCTGTGTAAAACATCAGCTTTCCCAACCAACATCATCTCCAGCTTGTCTGGATTTAGATTCAGCCTTAGCTTAGATCACAGTCTTAAAGCACTGGTTCAGTACCGACAGAAGCATCTGGAGGCTTGAATAATGAGATTATGCTCACCATGTATGCTCCACCCTAGCTCTTGGAATCCCCACTCTGTAACTCTCCCTCCATATGTAAAATACCTTACCATGCCTTTACGATTTGCCTCCAGTTGAATTGGAGGGGCAATTTAGTAACATTTCAGCAGTGTTGTGCCTCAGGCATGATTGAGATCAGTGATCATATTTTATTATTCTGCGAACAATGGTCTTAATTGCAAGAACTTGGGATTTCCCGCATTTTGAGCAAGTACCAACTTCCCATTGAACCTTTTCATTGATTGATGTTAGTCCTGCAGTTCCATGATTTGTGGCCAGATTCTTGTTCATCATAATATCTTTGAAACACTCTCTTACTAAGTGACAATCCTGCAATCTTACTAGTGGCATCGTTTACTTCTATTATCATTCTGTAATTGTTACTGATATTTGTTTTGTGCTGTTATTGTATGGCTTAAGACCTCGGGATAAAGGAGCTTTTTGTTAAGCAATGATAATAAAATATAGAGCTGAGTGTCACCCACATATTGACTGCATCCAACCCAAAGATCCAGACAATCTCATTCAATGGTATCATGTATATATGAGAAAACAGAATTTTGTGGCACTCTGCATGACAAACCCCATCCAGTTGGTTCTGCATCTCCTGTGGAAAAGCTACATCTGATTGGAGCAGAAAATATCAAAACCACTGAGTTACCCCTGCAACACCACATTGCATAAAAGTTTCATCAACATACCACAAAAAGAACAACAGTATATTGCAGTACATTGATGAAAACAAGATTTTCAGGGATGCAGAATACTTTCTACAGGTAGACAGTTCAAAGCAATTAAAATCCATCCTTCATTGGCTCCGATTTAGACAACTAGGGAATATTATGATGTTGTTGAAAAAGTTTTCTCTTTTGTATTTTAATTCCGAAGGTTTTGGGTTTGTCACCTGGTTTTCGTGTGAGTGTATGTGAGAACTATTTTTAACATGGCCATGTATGGTGAAAACGGATGTTTAGAAATGTACTAAACATAACAGAATTCTAGACAGCAAAGAATAGGAAGGGAGAACTGAGAAGTATTTTTTCAAGTAAGATTTTATTCTCCCACTGTTCTTCGAAAAGCACGTAACAAAGCAATGTGCATGCTGCAAGACTATAAAGGAGCATGGGGCTGCTTCTAAGAGGACATATTCGAATGTCATCGAAGGCACATTGCAATATTTTTAAGTGTGTTGTTTGCTCCAGTAAATGGCATTGCTTATGCTGCTCTGCATTTCTACATATCCGGTAACAGACCAAAATAAAGAAACCCTACAAGCACTACTCTTTCCACCTCTTTGCTACAGCGATCACTAGTTTTCTTAACATAAGGATGTACATCCTTCAACCTTTTCATGCACAAGCATTAGGAGGGGCTGGAAGACTGAGTCCTATTGAATGCTTGTCATTTCTTAAATAGCTTCTATCTTCTTGGCATGGCTTGGGCAAGGGGAGGTACTGGACGGAAAGTAAGTAATCCTTAATTTGCACTTCATTGGTTAATATTACTATCCTACGTGTAGTTACTTGGAAATACGAATTACAAAGAACAAAAAGACTTTCTCCCTACATGAGCAGGATTAGAATTCAACTGCATATCGCTGCTATCCTACCACAATACTAGGCAGCAAAACATATCTGGAGAAGAAAGCGTGATCTACACTAAAAACAAAACGTTTCCAGCTGCCTGCCATTCTCTCCATCTCTTCTGTCACTTCCCAACCCCATGGCACTTTTAAATTCACATTAACACCTACAAAAGGGTTCGTGACATTTGGTAACCCTAAGGAAAGAAACTCCTGGTTCATACTAAATGGATGAAAATAAATCTTCAAGCAGCACAAACTAGAGAATATGGAAGATGCTTCCCCAATCCATGCACTGTTATCAGTAAAGGCAGAGAGATTAACCGGGGCTAATTTGCAACTGGGGAAAGGAGCTAGCAAGGGGGAACAGATTTCCAGTAAGGTTGCCAAAGGAAAACAAAAGCTCAGAAAGGGGGCGATGATCCAAACCGGACCATCATGTCATGCAAAAGAGGATCAGCCAGTTTCCTGAACGGATCTCTTTCTCGCGCACTTTCACTATATGGTGCCACAGGTAACACTAAAGGGAATGTACTTACGACCCGTCGAGGGGTTCGCGAGGGTCCATTGCTAACGCAGACCCTGCGCGGCGTTCCCGAAGTGCCTGCAACGCCGACTCCCAGCCTCCTGCCCTGCCTCTCTCCTTCCTCCGCCTCCTGCGCGGAGAGGCCGAAATTGACGTGACTCCGCTTCCGGCGCGGGATACACGGCGAGAAACCCCCTCTTAAAGGGGACTGCGTGCCCGGCACCGGCTCGAGAGGAAGAGACCAGGGCGGAGCGTCTTCAAGGAGAGAGGCGTCCACTCTGCAAGCAGCGCCGCGCGCCTCGAATGCCCCAACTCGGCGCCGGCTCGTCCTCCTCGGGAGGGGAGGCACACTGACCGCACCACCTGCTTGCTGTGAAGGGTGCACTCCAGCCCGGCGGAGGTTTGGCTGCAGCAAGTCCCACTTGTGAACTGCCCTGACCTAGACGACCCTGGCCAGTCCGATCTCGTCAGATTTTGACTGGCTAAACAGGGTCAGCCTGGTTAGTACTTGGATGGGAGATAATCCAAAATCCAGGATCTTTGCGTAGAGGGACGCAAGGTGAAACCGTATGAACTGCAGATTCGCCAACAATTCAGAAAAAGAGGGGGAGTCTGGTGGTGGCGTAGACTTAATGATTTCTTATTCATGATGTTTTTCATACTTGATTTTGTATAGTTAAAAGCAACACAACCTTTTGCATTACTTAAAAAATTATGCGTGTGTGTGCGTGCATCAAGTTACATCTGATTTATGGCGACCCCTTGTGGGATTTTCAAGGCAAGAGACGTTTAGCGGTGACTTGTCATTTCCGAACTCTATGGCACGACCCGACCTTGGAGGTCTCCCATCCAAATACTTGCTAGGGTCGACCCTATTTAGCTTCTTAGATCTGACGAGATCAGACTAGCACTGACTATTTGACACCAAATATTGTGCAAGCTGTGGAGTTTTCTAGAACTCTTCATCAGACTGGATGCTTAAAAAACGTGAACATGGTATCATTATTCCACACTACTATGGTAGCTGGTGAATTAAAACAACCTCTAAACTTTTCAGGTGATTCAGGCAAATTTCCTGTCATTTTCCTAATTCCAAAGAACCACAAACATTGGTTGAAGAGTCACGTGTGATTTGGGAAGCTTGCACCCAGCATTTTAATACATTATTCTGATAGAAGAATAGCCCTGTCTGCATTATATTTCTGGATAAATATCATGCTTGTGTGCAGGATTTGAACAATAACAAATAAAACGAAGGCAAAGAGCCACAATTATTCCCCTATCCAGGATTTCATATCAGATCCAAGAAACTGAACAAACATGAACAAAGATATTTGGATGGATGCCTTGAAGTCCCACTGTCATTAGATTATACATTAATATGAGTAAATAGCCTAAGGAGGCTTCCATGGCACAGTTAGTGTTATTAGGCCATGACTGGCAACCAGTGGGAGCTGGAGAGTGGGGGAGTGATGATGGTTGAGACCAGAAGTGACACCACATCACTCTAGGAGTTGCCTGGAACTCAATGGTAAAATCCATCAATTCTGGGTTTTCCCTGTATGTGATGTCACACTTCGTTGCTGCTCCAAGAATTGCCAGCAGGAGGTCTCCTGCCATGGTGGGTGGCCTGGCAGCCCTAGGAAGGGTGAGGATTCAAATGTGAGTATCCCGGATTCTATTCTGATGTTCTAGTCCAGCAGTTCTCAACCTTCCTAATGCCACAACCCTTTAATACAGTTCCTCATGTTGTGGTGACCCCCAACCCTAACATTTATCCATTTTACAGATGGAGAACACTGATGCAGAGAGTCTTAGGCGACCCCTGTGAAAGGGTCATTCGACCCCCAAAGGGGTCCCGACCCACAGGTTGAGAACCATTGTTCTAGTCACTATATTTCATTGGCTGTCAGCTTTCTTTTCTTTCCTCTTACAGGCAGCATCTCCATGGGAAGAGTCTGGCCAAGTGGCAAAAGTAGCAAGTCACTGAATTGTGTTGGCTCTTCTCAGCCCAGTTGTGCAGTGGCTGCTGTGACATCAAGTCATCCACTGGTCACCTCTGGACCTGTGTGAATCACAGAAATGGCAAGATAACGAGTTGCCCAGGTGTAGGGTTGCCTGGTCAGGTCTGGCAACCATCAGGAGACCCAGGGGGCTAGAGACTAGGGAGCAAGTGACGGTGATGGTGTGACCTCACTTTTGGGGAAAACTCCCCTCTCTAAAGAATTGCTGGAAGCTCTGTGGTTTTAGCATGGGATTCTCAGTGATTACTTCTGGTTTTCTCTGGAAGTGACATCACAGTGCAAGTGTCAGGATCTGTCAACTCCCGCAATAACGGGGGCTTGGATTCAGAAATTGGTTTATTGACCGGAACACTGTGAACAGAATTTAGGCAAGTCTTGCTGGAACTGAGTTCCACTATAGAACTTCTTGTTAATATTCCTTTTCCAAACACCTCTACAGCCCCATCCTCACCATCCCAGATCACTAGAAACATTCTCAGGCTGTGCAAAGTCTTCAAGGTCAAAATGAAGATAAGGGCCAGGTGCTAAAAGGGCCAGGTGCCCTAAAGGGTGTTAAAAGTTAAACCGTGCCTAAAAGCAAAAACAAGAATACGGTTGACAGCATAACAAACCAAGGATTCCCATGGCACCCAGAGTCTCATGGCAAGGGCCAGGAAAGAGCTGAAATCTTGACAGGGTCTTGACAGCAAGCAATGCTACCATTACGTCCTTACCCGCCTCCCGCCCCCTCCCAAGTTCTCACTGTTATCAGGCATGACATGACAACCCTAACTCTGCTATGGATGTTTACTGGTTGACTCTTGGACTGTCACTCAAATTAATTTATAATTTAATAACAGTGTGATTTCAAGGTAAAACTAGTTGACTTGTATGACTCACTCCACCTGGCAACAACTATCTGGCAATTTGCTACAGTGTGACAGCAGCCACTGTATGGTAGGGATGCCATCACCCCATAGGGATTGGGGATCCTCAACTCCCATCTCCCTTTTCGGGTTCTTCATGGAGAGGAGACAGAAGAAGATGTTTAAAAAGAGCCATTGGACCTATGATATGACATCATTTCTGGGAAAATTTGGAAGTGACATTATGCCTTTCTAGGAATTGCCTGAAACTATGGTTTTACCGCAGAGGTTCCAGTGATTCGTAGACAGGCTTGATGTCACTTCCAGGTTTTCTCATGAGTGATGCTACACCATAGATGCAATGGCCAGCTGGCATCCCTATCTGAACAAGCCCTACAGTGACTGCTGTTGCATACTAGTGAATGGCTGGGTGGTTGCTCAATGAACAGCCTGGCCTCAATGAATCTCCCCTCCAGGGCAAGGCAAGGAGAGCAGGAATAAACTGGGATTTCAAAACAGCTTCAGAAAGGGGCCTCCCTCCTTTTGATGACATAAATCAAAGCTCAAAGGCTGGCAACATTGTGGTTGCCTAGCACCACCCCACCCCTCCCCTCCCCAAAAGGCAAGTTAGATCTTAGAGGGCATTTGTTTCTTACAATAACAGGCACTGCTCCATTAAAAAAAAGATTTTATGCAAACCAGAGCCTTTCCGAAGGGTTGGAAAGACCTGACCCATCTGTTCATGGCCTTCATCTGTGGGTTTAAAGCATCCCATTTCTCCCTGTCATGACTAGGGTTGCTGTGCATTGATAAATTCCTAGAGATTTGGAGGTGGGGCCTGGAGAGGCTGAGGTATAATGCCTTAAAGTCTACTCTCCAAAACATCCATTTTGTCCAGGGAAACTGATCTCTGAAGTCTGGAGATAATTTGAACACTTGTAATTCTGGAAGGTCTCCAGACCCCACCTGGAGGATGGCAAGTCTAGTCATGACCCCCTCTGATCAGCCCAGAGACTCTGACTCAGAGTCCTCAGAGGAAGAGTCCAAGAAGTTAAAAATCAGTGGCCAACCAGAGGGACTAGGGAGGACGTGGTGGTGCAGAGATGCCTGCTGACAATGTTCCCGCAGCACCAGAGGCCACCCTGCCAGAGCCTGCAAAAGAAACCTTGCCACCAGCCCCTGGGGAAGCCTGCAAGTCCTTCGGGGATGGGGCGGTATAAAAGTCCAATAAATAAATAAATAAATAAATAAAGTATCTGTTAGGCAAGACATGAATCCAGGCTCATAGCTCCCAGCGGGAGTATGGGGAGGGTAAGGTTGGGAAGGGGTGGGACTGTAGCAGGGCATAATACCATAGAGTCCACCCTCCAACAAAGTCTAGGTAAACTGATCACTGTGGACTGGAGATTAGTTGAAATTCATGGAGTTCTCCAGATTCCATTTGGAGATTGGCATACCTGGCCCCAGTTACTCCTAGCCTTCTTAATCTGAGTCTGTCCCTCAAGATTTCTCCTCTATGGGATTCAACTGGGAAGAGGGACAGGATCTCTCCTGGGGTTGTTTTGGCCACCCCTATTCTTTTCCCCAAGGCTTGGAAAGTTTGTTGTATTTCCCTAGTGATGTTTAAGATGACACTGAGAACTCAGAACATAGTCTCAGTGCGTGGGCATTCTTTTCTTAAAGCTATAGGTGTTGTTTCTATTATTTAAGCAAGTTTTAATACCCCAAAGTATTTTCTTTAAATTTTCAGGGTTTGTTTGTTTGTTATGTGATATTAGATTTTTTTTTTAGGTTTTTTGAAAAATCTCCCCTATTTGTCTCTGGCTCCTTTTGGGGGGGGGGGTTGGGGGGGTTGATCCACATCGTATGACCCAGTTGGGAATTATATCATCAGATAAAGACCCAGACTTTACCAGTGCAGTTGATAAATTTCTTTCACTGGTACTAAAAACCAAGGCTTGGCCAAAACTGGAACAAAGTGGCTGAGCTGTGCAACTATTAATCCCTATTTTATAATTTATTGATTTTACTGTTCAATAAATTTTAATTTATTTTTGTATGCCAACAAACATATCTGAATTATACATTCAATATATGATAACTGAACATGACAGGTGTTTGGCCACTGAGAAAAATAAAATGACCATTTGGTTACAAATAAAAATTCCCTTAGAAAACTAGTATGTAACCTGCATTTTTATGGTAGAACAAGAGGAATTCACTCATGCCTCTTGTAGCACTCAATGTCTCAGCACTTTTGCCACTGCTGGTGTGTGAAGCACGTGAAATACCGTAAGATGCTTAAATTGGGTTTCTGTACTGATGGATGGTTTTTGTAAGAAGTCTGGTTTACATTTATATTCAACATTCCAGTACTTCAGAGGTCACATATGATTTCACTCTAAGAAGTGCTTTGTTCAATTGCCAGGATCTTGCTAGATTAGAGTACTGTTTCCAAATGTAGGCAATCAGATAGCTTTGGAAGTCCATAGAAGCTGATATCTGTCCCTTGTTTCCCAGCACATAATATCCAAAGGAGTACTCCCTCTGCACAAGGAAGATGCCACAATTTTCTGCACAAGGAAGAATGCCACAATTTTCACATGATAGGTGAACTTAAGATGCTCAGCTCTGTCAGTCAGATAGAAGCTGATCACTGGGTCTGTTCAGTTTTGCACCAAATGGCTTGAATGCCTGCTGAACAGATTTGCATCAAGTTTTTACAAAATCATGGATGCAGAAAAACAGACACCAGTGTCACTAAAGACAATTTACACCTCCATAAGGGTTGCAAACATCATAGAAAATGAGTGTGTGGTGAACCTCACCACCCACGGTCTACAAAATAAGGAAAGATTCCTGAGCCAATCAGCAGTGGGCAATTGTGTAAGCCCGTTGCTAGCATGCTAAATAAATAAACTCCTTCAAAAGGAGACTCCAGCATGGAACTGCTAGAGTAGAAATCATCAAGAAGTGTGACAGCATTTCCCAAGGACTTTATGATCTTGCATTCCTTATTCATGATAGGCATTAATCAGTTGAACAAAACTACAGAATATTACCAATTACTGCTACTGTGAATGATCTCTGCACTTTTCACCCAGTATTTCTTGCCTTGTATAGCTCATTATCTGTACTGTTTATAACTTTTCCCATTCATATCTGACAAGTCCATAAAAACAATACAAACTCGCTAGTTAGCAAGATTCAACAAAATTCCACAGTAGTGCTGGTGAAAGCATGTGTTGGTGCACCAGCAGGTGGCAGCATACTAGCATGGACAGATGCAGAAAGGTTTAAGAAAAAAGTCATCCTTCAATAAATAAAGTAACAGGTAAACAAACACCGATAAGTTTGCTCTAGTACCTTGTGCCACATCTACAAATATGATGGAAAAAATTATCTGAATATTTAGGTTCTTTTTCTTCCAAAACTCTGGAGATAGTCACAAATTGGATGCCGAAAGGAATACATAACAAAATTGTTATGTAACAATCCCTACCAGTGGGTTGGTGCTGTTGAACATCTGAGTGTGGACTGATTTTATAGTGATTCCTAGTTGTTGTTTTGTGTTCTGTGGGGAGCAAACTGTTTAACTGTTGTAACTGTTTTAAGATCTATGCTGGAGACTATTTGGAAACCTTAAAGAATGGTTGGTTCTTTTTTTAAAAAAAGGCTGCTACAATACCTGCCCAACAATAGTGATCATCAGTGCGCCCTCATTCTGAATCTAGGTACATATGCACTAGAGAAGAGGCCCTCTTAGTGGGCCAGCCTAGTCACTGGAATCCCTTCACGGCAGAGGCTGACCTGCTACTGAGTTTGCATACTTTTAGGCACCTAACGGAGCCTCTCTAAACTTTTAGACCCACTACAGTGGGTTTGAACTGTTCCATCATTTTGTAATTTTTTAAAGTATGTTTTTAGGCTCATTTTTATGCTCATTTTAGGACATTCAGGGTTTATTCCTGGTTTTGTAACTGTTAATGTTGTTGATTTTCATGTGTAATATTTTGTTCATCTAGTGTTATCTTCTGTTCTGTATACCTTCCTTGATATAGTTTTATATATATTAAGGAAATAAACACCTCAAAGAAGAAATGGAACTGAGGGCCATATTTCCGAACAGAAGAGAAATTTCACCTCATTCAGATTGACCAGTAACCATGGATGGTGACAGTGACAGGCTAATTCATGGGGCAGCCAGAGCAGCTGTCCCAAGCCCCATAGAGGGGGTGCCCCCAGCTGTTCCCAGTATATACTCCTCCAGCTAAGGTTGCCAACTCCAAGTTAGGAAATTCCTGGAGATTTTGGGAGTGGAGAGTATAATGCAGCACAGTATAATACAATAGAGGCCAGCCTTCAAAACAGCCATTTTTTTCCAAGGGAACTAACCTCTATCACCTGAAGATCTGTTGTAATTCTGGGAGAGTTCCAGGCTCCACACGAAGGCTGGCAGTCCTACACCATGTCAACCACCTTGCTGTGGTCATTAATCAGTCCTAGAGGGTGAGGGAAAAAGGCATGGGGAGATCCTCTGGGCCAAACCTCAAACAGCTGTAGGACGTATGCAGATGTTGTCTGTGGTATGGACAAAGCAAAAGTCTCTGCCTCTCTAAGGCAGCACACAGCCAACAGCAGTGGCTGGGCCGAGCTGTCTGGGCTGCCAACTTGCTAACCTTGGATTTGTGACACTGACCATCCTGCTGTGGGGAGAAAGATGGCACATATCTGTCTTCCAGAGCCAAGGAATGGAGGCTGGGCCAATCACATTTCATGGGCCAGGGTGTAGCTGCATGGTGCCACTGCACATCTTCCAAGCTCTGCTGTGGCCCTCGTCCAGTAGCTGCTGAAGTTAGTGTTGTTTTCAGGTGCCTGTTTGTGTTCTGATGGAGACGGGATCAAAGGCTACAGGAGAACAAACTTTTTTTTTGATGGGGAAGCGGCAAAGGGGGACCTTGTGCTTCTCAGTCTCCTGGTTTCCCATTTTTTGGGGGTGCCATCCATTTGGCTTCCTGAATGGGAGGGAAGGACCCAGATACCCAAAGAGGGAAGAAAGATGGCAGACTGGCTAGGTGATTCCTGCCAAGCCCAGTGAGCAACACCCTAGTGGAGGACAGAGAGGAGGAAGCAGCAAGTGAGGAGACAAGATGATGAATCATTTGTGCACAGAACGTCTCCTTGCAGCAAGCCCACCTCCCCTTTGGGATAGATTTTCAGTTAGGCAACAGATTTGAGGCATCGTCCAAGTCTGATTTTAATTTACACAACTGTCTCAATGCTGCTGCAGTTCTTGCGAACAAAAGGACGGATTTTCCCAATGCGTGCAAACTCTGACATTTTTCTCTAATTTTCTGGTAATGTAAACCTGAATGAGTGTGCCATGCCTGCCTTGGGTTCTTTTTTCTTTTTCCTCCCACTTTCCCCCCTCCCACTAAGCAGAACATTTCTTTTGTCCACCACTCTGCACCCGTTTGCTGCCTCACCATCCTCATTTCCCAGCATTCCTTATTTGGTTGCTGCTACAGGTTTGCCCAGGTGGTGGGTTCCTCTCCCTAACTTCCGCTACTGTTATCAGGGGTGGGGCTCTGATTGGAGATGTACACAGGTGGGCTGACTTGGAGTGCAGATTGCTGCTTGCAGGGTTTACACTGGGAATCATGCTTTTCCAAGCCACAATTTCAACTGCTGCATTTCATATTTTTTGGAGTCTAGATGTGGACTTCTGTCCCCCTAACCCACTATCTCAACACTTCTTTTTCTAGGGCCATCTCACTTGCCCTTTGACTTTTACATGGTCTCAGGGGGTCCAATTTTCCCCCTTTTCCTTAGTTTAGAGTTGTTGCATCAATACAACGAGCAACCACGCAATCACAAAATTGCAAATCTTGAGACTGAACCTTCTGTGGCTGTTCTGTGCATTCTTTTGTTTTGTTCTTGGCTTGTCTGTGGTGGGGGGAGGGGAGTCCTAAAATCTAGGTAATATTTGCCACACTGTAATTGGGAGGGCATGTGTACTTTAAGTTATCAACACCAGAGGGTGGCAAACAAGTATAATTACTTAGCTCTTCTGCTCTGCATTGATGTGTTGGTTCAACTGCATGCATTTTTTAAAAAGAAATTCCCCCATGATTGACATCACAGGCAAAAGCTGATTCCTCTGTAGAAAAAAAAGGACTCCCTACAGCAGATTCAGGAGAAGAGGTGATGGAAAGGGGAGTGTAAAGTTAATACCAAACACTGTATGGGGAAAAAATCAGATCAATGGAATGCAAACCTCATGGCAAGTCATAAGTGTGTAAATGGCCATGGGTCTAGTTCCTTTTGGAACTATTGCCTTAAAATTCCGTTGGCTTGCTCCTTGAGAGTGCCTTTCATTGGTCGTTTTCCCACTTTAAAAAATAATTCTGTGCTAAACCAGTGATGGCAAACCTTTTCGAGACTGAGTGCCCAAATTGCAACCCAAAACCCACTTATTTATCGCAAAGTGCCAATGTGGCAATTTAACCTGAATAACCCCCTCGAGCAGGGACCAGCCTGCTGTAGCTTCCAGCAAGTCCCACATGCACCTCTCTAGCATCTCTGCTGCCCCACCCTCCCGGGCAGCAGCCACCTGGAGCACAGGCACCAGGCCTGCCAGCCGAGTCCTCCCTGCTCGCTGAGGTGCACGCACATCAAGTCTAGCGGCCCAGGCCAGCCTAGATGTGTGTGTGTGTTGGGGGGGCGATTTCCCCCCCACATGGCGAACTCTGTGCGCACGTGCCCACAGAGAGGGCTCTGAGTGCCACCTCTGGCACCCGTGCCATAGGTTCGCCACCACTGTGCTAAACCATGCTCCTTTGAATCGGTGCTTTTGAGCGCGAGGTCTGACTCCCCACCGCAGTTTGTCCCTGTTGTAAACCTTGCGGCAGCTGCGAGCTTCATGACATGCAGCATTCCCCACAACCGCATGTTCAGTGGTCATTGGCAGGACGCTTCTCTGTTCCAACTGGCTGGAGCGCCAGTTTGTGGGCGGAACTTGGTTTTTTAAAAAACCCTGAAATTGTTGACGAAATGTCGACATGCACAGTCGTCATCACAAACTGAACCAATGCCTTTTTTTTCTTTTAAAAAAATGGTTTCTGATTGGCTGTTATGCTGCGGCGCAAAAATTTGCAGAATGCAGAGGTGCCCGCTTTCCTTTCTTCTCCATTTCATGAGATGAATGTTCTGAATGAACAATGAATGTTCTGAATGAACAATGAAAATAAGCTGTGTCCGCGTGCGCTCAAAGCGACGTGCAGACGAGTGATTTCATGGTAAAAAAATGCTGGAAGGAAATGCTGCGTGTGCATCACGCACGCCCCGCAGTGCCCTGATTGGTCCACATCACCATGTGCGGCGGGAAATTCAAACCCGCAGTTACCCCTGGCTTCCCCACTGCCTTGCTCATTTCAGAAATGTTGCTCGACCATTCAGGGGGAGAAATGACACACGCTGAGGAGGACGGAAAGCGGTAGAGTCGGGGTCGCTGCGTTGTTGCCGCTTAGGTAGTGGGGAATGCAGCAGGCCCCCGGTTTATTTGCCTCAACTACCCCTTAACAAAAGGTGAGTGGGGAAATGACCATTGGTAAATTACTTTTCTTTCATTTTGTTTTCTGAAGCCTTTTCTGGTCTTAGGTTGAATCATGTATAAGTTGACCCACATATAAGTCGAGGCACCTAATTTTACCACAAAAAACTGGGAAAACTTATTGACTTGTGTATAAGTCTAGGGTGGGAAATGCAGCAGTTACTGGTAAATTTCAAAAATAAAAATAGATACCAATAAAAATGTTTTTGAATATTTATTTCAAAGAAAAACAGTATGGTATCAACAACAACTTCAAAAGTTCTGAAGTGGAATATATAACTCTCACAGACAGTATCTCTTCAGAGTTTCATAGGGAAGATGCTCAACAAGACCCCCCCCTTTAAAAAGTCCCTACAGGTTCTCCTTCAACACGGATAGCTTATCATTACACAGTGAAGATGCTTGCATGGTGATGGCAGCCGTTGCCCAAAGCAAGTCTTTTTTGCAGGTCTGCAAGCTCAGCTGAACAGAAGTCCCACCTGCTTTCCAAAAACACTGGGTGGGGGCTGAGAAAGGTGCTGGCAGTGGCTGCACCTCAGGGCACCCTGTGTGTGTGGGGGATTCCTGCCACCATGGGCTCCAATGGTGCGGATTTCCCAATGAGTTTGGCTCCCTAGCATTCATGGAGCTTCCTGGCCTGAACAAAAATTCTGTAACTATAAATTTAATATTCACACCTATTCACTGAATATTCACTGTGAATGAAGCTACTGACCACCTGTAGTTCAGAAAAGCAAAAGCCCAAGGCTTACCTGGGATCTGCCTTTGTGTCCACATAGCAGGGAGCAGGTGCAGAAAAACACCCTCAGCTCCCAGCCTTTTTTCACTCACCACCTGTTCCCCCCACCCGCTCGCCACCCGTTCACTCGCGTATAAGTCGAGGGGATTTTTCAGCACAAAAAATGTGCTGAAAAAGTAGACTTATATGCGAGTATATATGGTATGTGTTATGAACTAGCTACTGGATTTCATACTTTTGCAGATGCTTTGTTTTTTTAATGTCGCTTTATTATTTTAGTATGCTTGTTAACTGAAATTATGGATTACATTGTATGTTTATTTGAGCATTTGTTGGGGGGGGGTGGATTAAAGTCACTCAGAAATGTCATTAATAAACAAAAAGCAAGGCCTGTGTGAGATTTATTCCCAGACAAACAGAAAATTTCCCCTCCTTCCCATCCACATCCTAAAACTGTAATGGCTATCTAGATTCCTTGGCATAACCCCAGGCTTCGCTGCAGAAATGCAGTACAACAAAGAAGCTTGTTTCAGGCTGTAAAGCACAGGGTTGGTAACTCTGGTTGGGAAATTCCTGGAGATCTGGAGACTGAGCCTGGAGAACGGAGGGAACTCAAGTGGGGAAGTGATGCCACAGAACCCACCCTCCAAAGCAGGTATTTTGTCCCAGGTGACTGATCTCTGTGGTCTGGGGATCAGTTATAATTCTGGGAGAACTCCTGGCCACAACTGGAGGTTGCCAATTCTATAGGATCCTATCTGGGTTAGCAGATGAGCTGAAGATGCCTGATCACATTTGATGTGCTAGAGACTTGCAATATGATGTGTGCTTACTAGGCTGCAAAAGTATTTGGTTGCCTATTCCCCTCTCTCTCCTTCTCTCTCTCTCAGTAGTAATCACTGGAAACAGTAAATTTATATAAACTGTAAATTTATATAAACTTTTCTTGCAAAAAGCAAAGTAAAACTATTAAAAGCTTCAGGGAGAGGGATATCTCACTGCTGGAGTGGTAGCAAGGGAGGAAAGGGACACATGGCACTGTGAGGAGTGCCTCTGGAATGAACAGCTTGAAAATCTTCAAACAGGAACCGCGTCAGTAGGACATTGCAACCATATGTTAGCACTGCAGTGCCTGACGTGTGCCAACTTGTTGCTCAAAGCATTAGCCCACAGTGCGTAAGGCACAGAAACTGTTCCAGTGTGGGAAAGCTGACAGTTTTATGCATTATACAGGTGTACTGATATGCATTGATACAGGTGTTCTGTATCAAGGATGAGATGGAGCACCTCTTTCTCCTTCCCCAACTTGACAATGCAATTTTATTATTTAACCTGCCAGGAAAATATTTTTTAAAAATACAGATTTTATTTTTATAGATGTAAACACAACAGAAAGACATTCACATATTATCTATTCACAGTGTATTCAAATGTTTCTCCTCTTTTTGCCACCCTTTCAGTAAAAAACATTAAGCAGATTAATATCAAGCTGTCTCAAGTCTTTGGAGATATGGCAGGATACAAATGCAAGAAATAAAAATAAAATAAATATTAATTCACACATATTTCAAAAACCTCCTTTTCTGCCCCCCATTTTAAAAGAATAATATAAGTAATATGCTTTCAATTTATCTTGAAATTCTTCAACTGGTATTTTATTCACATAGTTCAGAAAACCTTGTTTGGAGGCATGGTTCCTCTGTGTGTGTCTCATCATTATGGGGTATCCTATGTGGCCAATTACTGGCCAATCAGCCTTCTTAGCATGGTTGGAAACCTTTGTTCCAGAGTAATGGAAACTCTGGGACTGGAAAGACCAATAATAAATATTAATAGAGGAGAAGGCTGTTCTAGAGCTGGTCACTCAACCATAGATCAATGCTTGATGCTGCATCACTTAGCAGAGAAATACAGCTCCAGGCCTGAGGAGCACTATATGCTGCTTTTGTCAATTTCACAGTTGCCTTTGATAGTGTTCCTAGACACAGGCGATGGGCTAAGCTTGAGAACTCCACAACTGATAATAGATTATACGTCTTTATTTGTATGCTCCATGAAAGTAATTTCCATAGGATAAGATGCAGCCCTCATCTGAAGGCGTGAAACAGGAATGCATCCTGGCACTTCTACATTTTAACTTCAATATTAACTCCATGGTGTGGCCTTTACTGAACACAATTTTCCATCCTCTAAATTAGCAAACAGAGCAATCTCTGCCTTCTTAGATGCAGATGTTACTGTAATTATATCTCATTCACAAACAGGACTTTGGGACTTTACTGTTTACCGCTAGCTTGTAATAAATTACAAAAACAACTTCTACTGAGTTACAAAAAATCTAAAATCCTCATCTTTACTAAAAGTCATAAGAGACACAGATAGCAGATTCAGGAACATGATATAGAACAGGAACATGATATAAATCCTTTAAATATTGAGGTGTAATCTTCCAGCCAACAGAATTGCGGAGAGCCCAAGCAATCCACAGCTAAGAATGCCTACTGAATGACCTCAGCCATCCTGAGATTTTTCTTTTAAAAGGGGGGTCTCCTGAATCCTCACAGCAATTAAGGTTTTCCAGGGGAAGGTATGGGCCCAGTTAGTGTTTAGCTCCCTGCTCTGCCTTTATATAGATCTTCACCCCTGGAAGCAGTGCAATCCAAATTTTTATGATCAATATTTGGAGTCCTTTGATGTATACCAAATGCTTTCCTTGGGCTGGAGGTACAGATGGTCTCACTCAAGGCACACAAGTAGTTCAAGCAACCATTTATTGGTTAAAACTAAACTGTAACCCCCGGGGATTTACAACTCTTATTCTTTGAGATACCCATCTCTCAAACTGGCTGAAAATTATTGAAGGGAAGTTGCAAGAATACAGATTCTCCCTTCAGCCCTGTTACATCTAGGCCTCCAGAAAGCCAAATAAATTAAGCAACAGATTTAGGACTGGTCCTTCAGTCCAATGGGGCCTGCCTGCAGCAGCATCCTACTGCAATATATCTTTCCAGAAATCCTTTATTGTCAGCAGACTATCTAACAGCATGACTCTCCAGATGCATCTCAGACTTCATAGTAAATATTGGCTTCTCAAATATCCTGACCCAGAAATATGGGAGCATTTGGTTAGTTGAAATAAGGTCCAGAACAGCAGAATTATTTCACTTTCCACATCAGATAGTTTCAGAGGGTAGCCATGTTGGCCAGCTGCTGAACATCTAGATTCCAGTCTAGCAGCACCATAGAGAACAACAAGATTGGGGGACGAGAGTAATAGAATTTTGAAAGTCAATGCTCCCTCCCTTCATCAGATACCAATGAAGGAGAGAGAGAGAAAGCAGAAAAGCTCAACTCCTATTTTATCTTGTTTTTCCCCAGAATAACAGACTAGGCTCATTTAGAGATGGTAGCAGGCAAGCCACGGCAAATGAGAAGCATGCATACTGAATATATTGCAGTAGGACGGGGAATACACTTCTGGGTAACACTGTGGCTGATTACCCACTGCAGGCTGTTCCCTTTCCTTGCCTTGCTCTGGTGAAAGTTCATACATGCACAGGGCAAGAGGAAGCATGTCTGGACAAGAAATCTTGCCCCAGTGCTCTTCCTTTCTTGGCGCGCCACAAAGAGGAAGCATGTTGGGATGAGATTTCTTGTCCCAATGCGGTTCTGGTCTATAATTGGTCTGTTTGTGAACAAGACCTAGGGGTATGAGTGAACTATAAGTGGAATATGAGCAGTCAGTGTGATGCAACAAAATGACAAATGCAGTCTTGGGGTGTATCATGAGGCATAACATTCTAATTGCAAGATGTCATAGTCTCACTGTACGCCACATTGGCCAGGCTACATCTGGTGTACTTCATGCACTTTCGAAGGTGTTGCATTGAAAAGGATGTGGAAAGAATGCAGCGGATATAGAGGAGCCCCGCCCCTGACCTCAGTGCTTATAAAAGCAGCTCTCCAAGGTCAGGGATGGCAGATTGCCCTGCCCGCCCAGCCCCTCCACCAGCTGTGCTCCCAGCTGGTAGCCGGCAGACCTTCTCCCTCCCCTCCAGGCAGAGGGGTAGCTAGGGAAAATGGAGCCCGGTGCAAAATCTAAGGTTTGCGCCCCCCCCCCCCCATGGGCGGCTGCTGTGATGCTGGAATCCACCCCCAAACAGCATCACTTCCAATTGTGTTTAAATCAGGGAGCCCAGATTCTCCTTTTAAATCCATCTGTCAGGGGTGCAATTGTTAAGCTAGAAGCACCAAACTTTCAGGGTATTTTTAGGAGACTCTCCTGATGTTACCACCCAGGTTTGGTGAAGTTTGGTTCAGGGGATCCAAAGTTATGGACCTTCAAAGGTGTAGCCCCCATCTTCTATTAGCTCCAATTGGAAACAATGCGGGATGGGGCACCCCTTTGGGAGTTCATAACTTTGGACCCCTGGAATCAACATTCACCAAACCTGGGTGGTATCAGCAGAATACTTTTTAAGAATTTGAGAGGCTGTCAGAGGACAGCAGGGAGATGCTCCTGGTGGAAGCAGAGTATAGAACTCACAATAATGGGTATAAATTATGGATTGAACCTGTTGCACATTAAGATGAATTTTTTAATAATAAAAGTAGTTCAGTTTAATAATAAGAGTAGTTCATAGGAACTGGCTGCCTATGGAGGGGGTGAGCTTCTCCTCTCTAGCAGTCTTCCAACAGCTGTTGGACAAAAAACTTATCAGGGATACTGTAAGCTGATCCAGCATTGAGCAGGAGGTTGGACTACTACCGTAGATTGTCTGTATGGCCCCTTTCATCTCTATGATTCTATGAAAGAAGCTTAGACTTTTGAAAGTTCATACACCAAAATCTTGTGGCCTTTAAAATGCTACTGGACTCAAACATAGCTGTACTTACATCAGAGTTTGTGTTGAACAGGCAATACTACAGAAAATACATCCTTCAGCAACAACTGAGACCTCCTGATTGCTAGCTGAATGACTTTTGCCTTCCCCCGCTGAAGCTCTTTTTCTCTCTCTATTGTTTCTTCACAGACAATGCTATCCACTGAAGGTTTCTTCTCCCTGTTATCTTTACAAAACAAACAAACAAACAAACAAAAACAGCCCTGTGCCTCCTAGGAACTAGCTACAAAGATAAGCAGACTGACTGAACTCCAGAGCCTGACAGCCTGAGCATCTTCATGACACTGCCTGGCAGCCACTTGCCATAAAATCCCAGGGGTCTTGAGCCCCATTGCTCCCTCTCCCTAGTAGTTTACAGCCTTGGTTTTAGAGACTGGTTTTGGGGAGGGCACAATTTGTAAAGGTGACTGTGTACATAAGGGAGAGAGGCAGTAAACAGTGCGAAGCTATGTACTGCCTGCCTTCACAAACCTTTTGTAGTTTAAACATCTTTGAGTCTAGCTGATGTTTGAAGATACAGGTCTGTTGCCACCATGTGAGCTGCTCAATGGCACAAGGGTTTTCAATGATTTGCTGGCAAGTACTTACTAGAATCTGCATGCAGATAGAAAACTGGTTCTTGGCAGAGCCATGAGGTGCACTTAGGTCATCAGCCAGGGTGCCAGAGCAGGAATGGCCCTGAAAGGCTTTAACACCTGATGGATAGACAGACCACTTTGTGTCTGGCCAGGCCAGCTCTTCCAGGGTATCAGGTGCTGCCTTCCTTGGGCTAGTGCAACTCACCCAAGCACCACACTGACTTCCCCAGACTGGTTGTTGTGACATGGCTGATGCAAAAACATGCATTCTAAATATGCTTTTGTTTCACATGTTCAGAGGGGTGAAAAGAAGCAGGAATCTAAACTTGCACCCTCCTTGACTTTAATTAAAAAGAACATGATTAAAGCCCTGTAAACAATGTAGAGTCCAAGCAGCATTTTGTTGGGACCACCAGAATGTGTTCAGAAAGCAGAACAAGGTTGACGTGGGGAGAGCGGAGGGAAGAAGGAATGAAGAAATGTTTTCTTCTAGCACCTAAAAGTGAACAAACTTGCTATCGGGTGACTTTCTTTTATATATATGAATTTTAAAAATTTGCTTTACCTTTAGCCCTAGAATGCATTGCTGAATACTCTGCCACTTTTCATGAAACAGAGCCAATGGCCTGAGGCTCCTCTGATGTTCTGCTTGGGCATAGTCTGCTGATTGGTTCAGCTGCAACATCCCCTGCTTAGCAGATGTCAAGGTCTGGCTTGGCTGGTTCAGGGCTGTACTTTGGTCTTGTACTTTGGTTTCTTATTATGATGCAAGTCTATTGGCTGAGATTATTGCTAGTATAAAGAGGAATGTCCTAGCCCTCAAAATTGGATGCAGTTGTTCAGAAAAAGCACAGTATCCCTAGAGAATGAAGTCTTGGGAATCATACACATGAGAAGACACTAGTTTGCTCTAATAAATTATTTCAGAAGTTCATTATTTCAGATAGGGAAATGAACACTTCTCCTTTTGACCAGACTTAAGTTGTAATGGGCAAATCTTCTCCTGTTCAGTAAATAATCCTTTTATGGATGTGATTTAGAAAATTTTCACTGGCTCTTTTAATAGTTTGTTTTTTCCTTTCTGTGATTTATATGGCTTTTAATCTGCTACCCACCTTGAGTGTCAGATGCATGAGAGAAAGGAAGCTTTATAAATGTCACACACACATACACCAGAATATTTTGGGTGAATATTTGGAAAATCTCATCTTTTTTTCCAAGAGTTTTCTTCCAGTTCATAATATTGCTGCATGCAAACTGACAGTGCAGTGAATGTGTGTATGAGTGTGTGCATCATCATGGACAATTTAATACAATGCAGATTACTGCTAAATTCTGCTTCAAGAAGATGGAACAGCTATAAACTGTAGTACAAAATATTTTCTTAAATTGCTCTTAAGCTCCATGTACTTTCTGAACTGAAGTCTCAGCTGTCTCTCTAAAAGTCTGCAATGAGCAATCCAGGAAGATCTCTCTTAGGGGTGAATTCCATTGGAAGAGTTCCATTGCAGAAAATACCTCTGAAGACTGTGTGGCATTTAAGGGCCCTTTAATGATGGAAGGGCATCGTAAATGATTTTGTGTCATTTAAGGTCCCTTTAAATTATTGAAGCCATCTTGGTCAGATCCACTTGCTTTGGCAAATGCTGAGAGAAATACTGTATCTGGATGATTGAGCACATGCTTTCAGTACAGAATGTTTCAGCTTCAGTCCCCAGGATCTTGAAAGGATGGTAGGTCCTGGGACCTGGGTAATATGTCTCTCACACTGAAATAGTCACCCCTGCAAAGAGACATACAGTTGAACCTGATCCAAACCCTGGTTTCTCTGCCAAGAACTTCAAAGTAAGGGTAACTCCAGAATCTCATGAGTCTGCACTGCTAAGAATTGCAGAAAAAGTAATTTAGCAATGCAAGCCTGTGGGATTCCTAGGGGCACTCCTCTTAGTAGCACATGGTCTCAAAAACGAGCTTTGAGCCCCAGTGTATGTTACCTATGTTTTCATAGTCTGGGGAAGTGTGATTTAGGATAGTCCACAGCTTATTTTGGAGGCAGATGTCCGTAGTGGCATAGAGGTTAGAGTGCTGGATTGGGATCCAGGAAACCCACTTGGCCATGGAAATTTGCTGGGTGATCTTGGGCGTATGACTCTTTCTCTCAGCCTAATCTGCTTCATAAGGTTGTGGTGAGGATAAAATGGAGCAGAGGAAAAAATATATGCTGGTTTGGGTCCCATTGGAGAGAAAACCAGGGTATGAAATCTTTTAAAAATCAATATTTGAGATTGGATTGCAGAACTGTTAACTGAAGATGAGAAACTGAGAACCAGCTTCAGGTTTCTGAGAAGCAAAACCTTTCTCAGTCCATTTCAGCTGAAGAGAGCTGTCAGTCTCTAAATCTCTGTTGACAAATGACAATGAACACCTTGATTTTTCTTTATGCATGTGCTGAATAATTATCATGTTACCTTCAGTACCTGTGTAGCCGAAGGTGTAATTTAAACTTGCATTTCTCCAGGCACTGGTCCACAATTTCAGTTTAATGCGAACCACTGTTGGCTTTTTGTTAGTCAGGTGAATCCAGGTACACCCAGGTTGTACCCCTGTTCATTATAATATGAAAACAGGGTTTAGGGCTGATAATTTACAAGCGTTTTGGACGAGATCAAGGACTGGCGTTTCAGGAGGAAGGAGAAATCTTCAAAGTGAAACTCAACTGCATTGCTCCTTCCGTGCGCAACTTATCCCTTGTCTATTTGCCCATTGGTGCGACCCATTTTGGCTGCTTTCCACTCATTGCAATAAGGTAACAAGGAGGGATGGTGCTTTTATGAGGCGCTTTACGGTAGCCGGCTTGCAGCGGTTCGTTTCTCTGCATTGGGCTTGCCTCCACCCGGGCAGGTGGGAGAGGCGGGAGCAGAAGCCGCACCGGCGGGACGTCACGCAGGGCCCGAGCGGGGCCGGACGGATCGGCAGCCCGGAGCCCTCTCAGCAGAAGAGCCACCGGCAGTCTCCCGGCCCATGCATCCTGATCCCGCAACCGGCAACTTTTGCCGCCGTTATTGGATGCTGAGCGCTACCCGCCCCTGCAGGACTGGCTGTGGGCAGCCTCTGGGGCTGGTGGAAGGGGAGCCCAAGGGCGGCCGGAGGGCCGGTGCTTTCTTGCCTCGGGAGAAGGCAGCGGAGTTTCGTAAGAGGCAAATCCTGGATCAAGGCAAGAGCCGCGGGGTCGACAGGACCGGGGCGTGGGGAGAGTCCAGGGCCGACGGGTTGGCAGCGGGATCCCGCTAGCTGAGGTCTCTGACGTGGGGGAGGCGATCCCTGCTGCTCCAGGCCGCGGCTCCGGTCGCCCGTCCTTTTCACGCGGGGAGGAATTATCGCGCGCTGGCTCGTGCGGAAAGTAGCCGCCGGTCTCCTCTGCTTCCGAGTCCCGTGCAAATGGAGGTCCCGGGCGCCTGCGCCGAGTTGCTCGACCTGAAGGACCTGGAGAGCAAAGTAGGGCAGAAGCCTCCCGACGGGCTGCTGCGTTGGCTGCGGGAAGACCCCGCGGCTCATCTGCTCCGGAGCAGCCCGAGCCGGGGGCCGCGCTACGGGCTGGGGGAGAAGATCAGAGCACTGAAGCTGGAACTGGTGAGTCCCTCCATTCGACCTCGTCCTCTTTTGCCTAGGGGGGCGGGGGAGCCTTTTCTCCCTACTGAGCATAAAGCATCCCAAGATTATCGGGGGTCTAGCTTTGTTTTGATCTATAAACCTGCCCCTCAGTTTCCAGGTGTTCTACCGGTAGTGAGTGTATAAGCTGCCTTTGGGTTTGCTGCTGTGAGGCAAGTTTTGTGGTACACAAGGAGATTATTGAGATCACTGAGGCTGGATTAATATATAAACAACTAAGAAGATTTATTTATTTAGAACTTGGTGTTACAGGAACCAACCAGCGAAACAGGCCTCTAGGTAGACAAAATAGATACCTGGTTGAGGCAGAAAAATTTAAAGTGGTTATGACTTCAGAGAGCAGTCAGACTTTTCTACAGTGCATTGAGGCACGGACACACTTTAATTGTCCATCCACTAAGTTGGATCCTCTCTCATGCATGGGATTCCACCCACACCAGCCTGCCCTTTCCCTAGAGTAAGGCTAACTTGTACTAGATCTGCTCATCACCAGAGACAGGCCTAACAACTGAGCACTCTCTTCTCTCCCAGAGATAGAGGTAAAAAACCCCGGTCACATTACCTGGCAGAGCTACCCTTCATACTGCTGCTCTTTTTTCTGAGCAGTCACTGCTTTCTCCCTGAAGCAGACCTCAACTCCTCCTACGATCCTTCCAACATCTCATCCCCCTTCTCAATGGTGCTTGACTGCTGGAGCAGCACTTCTAGGAGCTCATCTGAGTGGCTCATTTTCCCTTCAGGGCTGGACAGCCTCCTGTCCATCTCTCACACACCCTTTTTGTGGGACAGAAGCTCCTAGTGGGCCTCATGGCTTGTTCTGCAGTGTGGAATAGATAATCCACATTTTGGATCCCAAATGTGTGAGGACAGTAGCCATATGTTCTGTCCTCTAATGGGAAGGTGAAGCCTTTTTGGTTATCTATAGACCCTGAGTTTTCCACATTGTTTAACTTAGTTTACTCTCCACCCTTTCAGTCAACTTCTTCTGACACATCTGAGGATTCAGATGTTGCCTTTGGCAGCTCAGACTTCAGTCAACCCATTCTTCTCCAAGGTATGCAGCATCACATTTGGTCTTTTTGCCATTGCAGATTACAGCAACACTCCTGCAATGGACGCTTTTTAAAGTGAGGGGTGGGTCCCTCCCCCCCAATGTTTTCCCACCTCCTCCTGATAGGGCAGATCAGTTGCAGGTACTGGAGTGAGGGAAGCTTCCAAGGCCTGTAACAGAGCAACTAACCAAGAGACCTGGGCACTCGGACTTGCGCTGTCTGTTCAGCTATTATGCGTGGATATAAATATGATTTCAGGGATCATTTGAAGCAGTTCTACTCAGTGGTCACTAGAATGCAATTTGCTTAAATTCCTTACAGATTCTGGTTAAGCAAAGTCAGGGTGATGAATTAGCAATATTATAAATGCTTTTTGTTTTGTGGAACACTCTTGAAGGATGTTGAAACAGTAAAATCTGTGTATGCAAAAACAAAAACCATGTACCTTGTATCATCTATTTGATTTGGCCAATTCAAACAACCACACCGTTGTAAATATAGGCTGATCTGGTTTGCATGGCATCCAATATCCTCTGTAGTTCGCATGGGATTTTTTTCTCATGTGTCCAGGTCACAACCCATTGGAAAGTATGTGTGACACTTTATCTTAGCCAGGTACCTGTGGAACCATTCTTATGGCTTCTTTGGAACATCCTGGATGTTTTGTTGTTGCAGGCAACTCTTTCTCCACTATAGGAAACTTGAGTGCAGCAGTTGGCTCTCAAGCAGAAGGGATCCATGAGAAGGAGTCTCTTCTCTTCCCCCTCCCCCCACCCATATTTTTTCATTCTCATTACTGGGCCAATTTTCATGAACTGATTCTAAAAAGCTAACACTTGTTAGTGCCTGGAAGAGGCTGGTAGATACTTGGAGTGTCAGGCTAACTTGTACCACCCAGCTATGAATTCCCTAGATGTCTCTTAGTCTTATCCACAATATTGTAGATAATAATTCAGACCTACCTTGTATGGCTGTTGTAAAGATTACTGTGAGAATTATATGAGGAATGACTTGAGCATTTATAACACAAATGCTAAGTAAGATATGAGTCCAGAAACACCTTAGAGACCAACAAGCTTTTCAGTGTCTTTGGTGCCATTATCAGCAAACTTACATCTAGTTGGGGCAATCTGGGAAGAATTTTCCCCAAGGTAAGATTTGCAAAAGGCTTTGGGGTGAGGAAACAATATACGTTTCTGTCTCCTGTGGCTTTGTTTGTTCTTTGTTTTATGGACACTTCTACCATGGTGCACAGTGCTCAATTATTTTTGCTGTTGTAGCACACTACAATGTGGGTGTGGACTGGAAGTGACTATAGAAATAGAAGACTGACATTCAAAGTTTGGGACTAGCAAGGCCTCAGGCCGCTTCTAGCTCTAAGATTTTATGAATGTACACATAGTCCTTTGCTTTAAGGATCAGTATGACAGCCAGTAGTTTTCTCCAAATTGCCTGTGTGTGTGTATGTGTGTGTGAGGGGTGAATGGGTGGGCGGGCAGGGAAATCATGAACAAGGAAAGCAGTTGAATCCATCAATATTGTCACTCAAATGGTGCTGATCTGTTTATTGTTTTTCAAGTGAAATCTGGCATTCAAATTGAGATTTCCCAAAAGTCAACATCAAAAAGAAAGGAGTGAGAAAAATAGGTTGTCTTTAGAGTTTCTCCAGGCAGAAAAAAGTATACAGCCCCTCTCATTCCATTCATGGACAGGCTCTTTGCTGAAAGGACTCACCTGTTCCCAAGCACAAAAATGATGTTCTGAAGGCCTCTGAGTTTCTATGGCGGCAGCAGGGATTTGAAATTGTATTTTAACTGGGATATCATTAATTCTATTTTTTGCTTCACCCTTTCCAATTTTTTTTAATGTACAAGTATATTGAGAAATACAGAAAGAAATCAGCACCACACAAAGCTATTTTAGGAGACCAGTTTCCACATAGCCATAACCCTTTGAGCATGGTGCAGTGGTTAGATTGCTAGACTAGAATCTAGGAGGCCCAAGTTTGAATCTGCACTCTGCCATGTAAGCGTGCTGGGTGACCTTGATCAGTTACACACTTCTTAGCCCAACCTACTTCAGAAGGTTATTGTGAGAATAAAACTGAGAAGGGAAGAATATTGTAAGTAACTTTGGAACTTCATTGAGATCAAAAGTGGGATATTCATGAGGTAAATAAATAATGGGTGCAAAAAAAGAACTAACCATATTGCTGGTCAGAGTCTGTCTGCTCATACATCTGTATCCCAGGGAGCAGTGGCCCAGAAGGAATTGTTACTAACCCCAGGCAAGTAAATGAATAGCTAACTGCAAGGTTATGGTAATGGAATATGGGGAAATTGGCTAGTGGGTCATCATGATCCTGTGTCAGTGTCTTTAGAGTGATATTTTTGTAGCCACTTTGGATGAGTTATGGTTTTTGTTCATAGGGTGGAACCATATGCTGTGTGTAATTCTGCGAAAGAGAAGGATTTTGTCCTTATCAAATGCAGCGTCTAAAGCTGCAAAATAAAAAGAGTAGGTCAGAGAGAGAGGATCTTCTTTCCTTTCAGGCCATTCTCCACAGAAAATGTCTTCCTACTCCTGCTGGGAAAAACTTATGCATGCTTACATTTTTTTCCACAAGTGACAGTAAAAGTGTGTGCATGCATGTGTGTGTGTTTGTGTGTTTGGAAGATTTTCAGCAAAGCATGGCCCCAAAGAAAAGCTGCAAACAAACTTTTTTGTTAAAGAATCACAGGATGATTTGAAAGTTACAGTTCTGTTCTTAAGTGGTATTTTATGCTAACTGCTACAGTTTTGTGAATTGCATTAAAATCAGCAGAAACACTTTGGTTGATTCTGCATGGGCCAAAAACAGCGGTGTGAAAACGGTGTGAACCCTTTCACACCCTTTTAAACCATTTTACACCGGTTTCACACCGCTGTTTTTGGCTCATGTGGAATCCGCCTTTGATTCACATATACCTAAGGTCAGAATGTTATTTCTAGGGAAGCTAATAGGACTAAAAGAACTAAGCTTTAAGTACTTTGTATCACTTATTTGAGGACTGGGCACTCATCCTATATGACTGGAGAATCCAACATTACTTGAGTCAAACCAAAACAGGAAGTGACTGACCTCCATCCTTAGGAAAATTGGAATTTGGATTCAGCAAGAAAATTTGCTGCTTGATTGCCTTTAATCACTAATTAATATTAAACTTTCCCCACAAAGTGTTTCCTATGCAAATGCTGTTACTGTGCAGTAGTGCTTCAAAGACACCACGCAGAGAGAAATGAAATCCCAAGGCCGCTTGCTATTCCACCACATTATTAGTAAGATCTGTGTTTTAAATATGCTAGAATAAAATGCATGCTGAATGCAAAATTGTCAAGGCTTGTTTTATTTGTTGTATTCTGGCAAACCCTACTTACCATTCTTCTTGACATCGGAGAGGCAGACAGTATAGAGTTGTCACTGTACAAAACTAAGAAAGCCCATAAATGCAGAATTGAGTGGATTTTGCATGTGAAACTCAGCAGGTCACTAGAATATTGGTATTCTGTTTGCTCGTTTGAAAAAGAAATTGTGGTGGGCCCACTGGGCTGTAAAGATTCTTTGCTGTGGTAGCAGAAAATTGTTATACTGTCTTGAAAAACAACTGGAAGCCTAACTTGGAGGTTCTCAGAGAGCTTTAGAGCATTTCACTTGAGCTGGGAAGAGATGTGCCAACAATGCTACGATTTACAATATGTTATGATTTATACTACACTGAACATACTCCTACAGCAAGTATATCACGTGGATATAGTGCAGTGCGTAAACTACCTTGGTCTTTTCTCCCAAATTACAGTTTTTTTATTATTTTTCTTTTCCAATGGCATGAAAAGCCCCAGGTTTTCTAAAGCTAGAGAAATGTCTTACCTGAATTTTTTAAAAGGTACTTCTTTTGTAGATTCACTTGAAGTGATTCGACTTTCAAAGAAGTCAACATCTGCTCAATTACACTAACTCAGTGGTCTGTTTTGTGGAGCATCTTCTATCAAAACCGAGTGTTTACACAATAATATGCTCATAGAGTCATTTTGGTTCCTTATTAGTTTATCAGTATGGGTTTACAGTAAATCTAGATCCCCCCCTTGTATGGATGATAAAACATGGACCTCTGTGGATAGTTTTGTAGGGCACATCTGTGCACAGGTTTGATGAGATCCAGGTGGGTATACTCCTACAGTCCAGATATAACGGGATCTTCAGATTGGCCTCTCTGTCTGCACTGCAGACTGAGCAACTGAATCCAGGCATGACAGAGATGCAAGTTCCATCTGCACCGCATTTTCTTTAAACACATAGCAATTAAGTCTTAGCTTGTCTTTAAAAGACACATGTTTTTTTAAAAGATGCTCAGGAACAATAGAAATGGAGCCTCTAAAGAACCATTCTGAACCCTTTCCCAGCCCTTGTGTGCTGCTCTCCATCTGACTCCAGGAAGTATTAATTCATTGTTGCAAAATTCAAGTACAAAGGAGTCACAGCTTCTTAAAGAACACCTGCTATATGTTTATTTGATTTTTTAAAAACCACACAGAAATAGATATATAACTTTGTGCAATAGGATCTGTGCCATGCAGACCAACCATTTGTTCTCTGGTCTTTTCCTGAATTTTAAAAAATGTTTCCTGCATAAGTGTTTCCTTAGACACAATTCCACTGTGTTCATTCAGGCTACCCCTTTCCAACATGTATCGGTACAATGGTGATGAAAAAATGAATTTGTCAGTGTAACACCCCTCCCCCTCCAGTCTTTGTGTAATGAGTTGAAAGGGACAACCCAAAAGTCAGCTGTAGAGACTGCTCAAAAGAAAAACGCTCATGATCATTTTCTCCTTCCTAAAGTTGTGGATCTCCTTTTCTTTTAATCAAACTCATGAACATGGTCTGACAATGTAAGGGAGATACTTTAATCTATTTCCTCTGATCAGGATGTAAACATTTAAATATATTTATAGTATTAGGGAGCACACCTAGATAACCTGCATTTTACAATACATATTACAATGGCTATGGAAAACAGTGATATCACTCTAGCATTCACATGCTAATGTACATGTACCTAAGAGACTGAACTTCATCAGGGATCCCAGAACATTTAATAATGTGCATACACATGTATTTAATGTTCAAATGTTCACTACAGGAAACAGCAATATAATACCAGTGTTTCTTGTATGTATACCCATATTGTTAAATACCTGTGCTACCTGTTCCTGCGAATCTCAGTTAGGTTGAGTTCCCACAGGTATATCCAAATAATATACATGTGTGTGTACTGCATTCTCCCTTTCCGTAGTTGTTTGGGAAGCACCATTGTTTGCTGCAGCTTTTATAACGTACCGGTCTGCCCTCAGCTGATAGGCTTGAACCTTCCTGCCTTCACTGGATTTGTCTTTGTTGCCTCTTTTGCTCCATGATCTCTAGGCAAAAACATTTCTTCAGTTTGTTTTCACTTTTAGCTATGCCTTGCTGGATCTGTTCCCCTCTGTCCATGGTGCTCACATGCCTCATCAACTTGCTCAATAGCATCTGGTCCAACTGGAATCATTTAGCAACACCACAGTCTTTGAATACAGTCTAATAAATCACGCTTTTCTAAACACGTCCTTTTGCTAGCCTTTCAAGAGCCTTGCCTCTCTTCCGTCCTTCATAATTGCATCATGCTGGCAACAGTCAAGAGCAAACATGTCTTACAGATGGGAATGTTTTGGCAGATCAGAGTTTCTCCTACTGAAAAAAAAACTAGGCCTGACTCACGTAGACAAGTGCCTGTTTTAAAACCATGTTGGACTGTGCTCTTTACTGGGAACTGTTGGCCTCTTACTAAAATCCTTCTGGTGTTCACTTTGTCATCACAGAGGGAGCTCTAGGAGGAGAAAATTTCTGGTGGCATGATGGAAATGGGAACTTCTACATGGTGACCCCTATGGCTCAGATCAGAAAGCTGCAGTACTGCAGTTCAAGCACTGCACACAACTTGAGTTTGATTCCAATGGAAGTTGGTTTCAGGTGGCCAGCTCAAGGTTTACTCAGTCTTTCATCCTTCCGAGGTTGGTAAAATGAGTACCCAGCTTTCTGGAGGTGAAGTGTAAGTGGGGAAGTCATTGAGAAACCACTCTGTAAACATAGTCTGCCTAGTAAATGTCATAATGTGATGTCACCCCATAGGTCAGCATTGACCCAGTGCTTGCACAGGGGACTACTTTTTATCTTTTTTGCATGGTGAAAGTTACAATCAAATTATTTCCACATGTAAGGAACAGCCCTGTATGCAGTGCATTACAACAGAGTTTCGGCTGTCATCTGGTGCCTTTAAATAATGACTTAACCAAAATAAAAATGAGAGATGCACAGATTCATATTTATTGGTTGGAGAGTTTGTACGCTGAATGAATAAGATGTGCATTTCAGGTGCCAAACTCTGGTTAACTGAGCAACCAACTCTAAAACATAATGAAAAGGTATAATTTTTGTTGTTGCCTAATACAGTGTCTCCCAGCCTGTGGGTCATGACCCAAAAGTGTGTTGCAAAGCCTCTGAAAGTGCATTGCAGGACAACTCTTCCTAATGACCACCCTGCCAGTGCTCTCTTTTGTATTTTGGAAACCAAGATTTGACCCTGGAAACAGTATCTTCCATGTCATGCATTGATTGGTATTTTTCTTCACATGATGTTCAAATCAAATGCATACAGATGGTTACTAGTGTGAGTTTCTTAGAATTCTAGGAATGATTAGAGGGAATACTGGAGAAGGAGAGGGAAGTCACACTAGGGTGTAATGATGCAATGCCACTTGCTTTGAATTCACTATAGGGACAGCTTCATCCTTGTGCAGTGCTTGTAGGTTTTTCAAAAACATCTGGTTAGTCACTGTAATAAATGGCATGCTGAACTAGATGGGTGGCAAGGTGCCAAAAAAATCTTAGGCCAGCCTCGGGAAGGCCATCATACAAGCAAATTTGGACTTGTGGGTTGGCAACTGTTTGTACTAATGCTCCATTGATTAGAAAGAACAGAATATAACAGATTATAGGTGGTCCACCTCTACCATTAGTAAGGATTGTAGTGCTCCCATTCTCTAAAGTTGTAGCATGTGTTTGGGAATACGATGCAAGACCACCATCGTAAGGTGCAGCCCGTGGCTCGACTGGGACTGCCCATTTCGGGTGGGTGGACCCCGGCACAAGCTGAGGTGCCACCAAGTAAGAGCGGCAGCTGGGCCTCCCACGCATGCATGGGGGCCAGGCCCTGACTGGCTCTGCATTCCCACAGAGCCAAAGGAAGCCCACATCGTATGCAGGTGCTGGCTGGCACCCGCATATAAAGGACACCCATGCGGGCGAGGATACATCTGGCTTTGGCCAAATATTTGCCCACTAAGGAACGGGTTCCGTGATTATTCAATCAAGAGAGGTGCATATATGGCTTGGGGCAGCAAGGTCCCGCCTCACCCCACAAACCAATGTTAGCTGAAGATGAAGCCTGCAGTCCTAAGGACACTTTCCTGGGAGGAAGCTTCACTGAATAACATAGAACTTACTTTGCATAGACCTGCCCTATCCCCTGGGGCTATAATAACTGGTGAGAATGTAGCATTCACAGAATTTATTCCCAGTGTTGCAGATTCTCAGAATGACACTAGCTGGATGATCTTTTTGAACTGCAGGGTAGGCAAGAATGGTGTGGAGGCTGAATTTCCTGGTCTCTTCTGCTTGTATTCAAATCAGTGGAATAAGATTTGTTTGTGTTATTATAATTGTTATCCAGTCCCATTGGCTTCAATGGGAAACACATTTATGGCTCTACAATTTGTTTTGATTCCTACCAATTTGGCACAAAATTGTCAAGAAGATTAGTCTTCTCCCAAAGTATCCTCCCAACAAAATTTCAGATACTTAGGAGAACGTGTGTTCATTTCATCTGGAAAATTGTCACTTGTAGAGTGAACTTAGGCAGCTCTTTTGCAAGCTGAGAAAGCAGGTGAATAATGAAGAATAATAGGTAGGAACCTAATGTACAACTCCACTTGTTCACAACAAAAGTGAGTGGTGCAGAAACCCATCCCCCCTCAGAGTAGTAAGGCACAAGATGGGGCAGGATTTAATTCCCCTCATGCATATACTCCATTTTTTTGGTTAAAAAATGAACTCCCTGTATAACTGACTGGGATGCTATCTGTCTTTTTTATAATAATGGCTTTGAACAGTGGCAAAGGTGGGAATTATGTTTTGGAGAAAGGGTAGAGGGAAAAAGGGTTAATCTCCCCCAACAAAGTAAGTCCCTCCTGTGGTTGCTTTTAAGGAAGTAAAATATATCTAAGAAGAGAAGCAGCTAAGGGGTATAAAATCAACTGATCACATGGGATTAAGGTACCTGGACCTTTAGAGGAATGGGAATGGGATGCTCTCAGGCTGTGTCCCCGCTGGTGAAGGTATAATTAGTTCTGGTTCTTTAAGAAGGCAGGTGACCAAGCTCTGGGCCAATACTTCTGCATTCAGAAGCCCTTATCTCAGAGAATAATTCTTTGAATAGTTCAAGTCAGGATGGCAGCCCATACATTTCATAATGACCTGACCAGTTTGTGTCTTATGCACATGATAGCCATGTTTTCCTTTCCATTCTTTAGAAGAGGTCCAAACTCCAACTCCCTCCACTTTTTTTTACAATTTTGCACTAAAATGTATGTTACTTCTACATGTCAATGTGCCAGTTATTGATCCATGCCCCTTTTAGGGGATGCTCCTTGTGAATTCTGGTAAATGTAATGAGCAATCCTACTCTATCATACATGTTCTGGAAGGTATGGAGCACACACCTTTCAGTGGAGGAGACTCAGTGTTCCATCTAGGTTGTTGAGTGTCAGGAACAACCCTGGAGAGATTATTATTATTATTATTATTATTATTATTATTATTATTATTATTATTATTATTATTATTATTATTACTACTACTACTACTACTACTACTACTACTACTACTACTACTACTACTACTACTACTACTACTTTCATTGTTTTTCTTGGAAGCACTGTACCATTCTGAAAGACTGACAGCTAATGGTCTTATCATACATGCTGCTCTTTCTCTTTTCTTCCATAGGCCTACTTGAGAGCAATAGATATCAAGATACTTCAGCAGTTAGTGGCTGTGAATGAAGGCATTGAGGCAGTCAAGTGGCTGCTAGAAGAGAAAGGAATGCTGACCAGCCGCTGCAGCAGCCTCACCAGCAGCCAGTACAGCTTGATAGGGAGTCAAGAGACATCTCGGCGGGGGAGCTGGAACAGTCTTCAGGATCCCAACGACAAGCTGGACTGCATGTCCATTGGCAGCTATTTGGACACCCTTGCTGATGATATGGATGAATATGGACAAGGCTCTAGCATAGAGCCCATAATGGCATCCACACCAAGCAGACCATTGGCCAGAGTTGAAAAGACTGACCCAGACCAGGCTGTTCCTACCAAGAGCTTCATCAAAGAGCAAGACAAAAGCAAAGAGGATCAGGGGAAAGTGCACTGCTTGGTTAAAAACCAAGGCGCCAGTGAGCAAAACAAAGCTGCCAGGCAGCCACCGGCAGTAACCAATGGGGTTTTGGGCAGACGTGTTCCAGAGCCGGAGCAAGACACTGAAGCTAAATTCACCTCAGCAGTTGCAGATAGCCCAGCACCAAGGGCTTCCAGAAACAAAAAAGCTGACTTGGAGAATTGCAAGTTGAATAGCAGAGTGCATCTGGAATATGATGCCCACTGGCAATGGGTTCAGTCTCAAGATGATGTGACGTTCTTGTAGCCTGCAGGATCTTCAGCCTAGACCATCAACTATGGAGTCAAGGCCTCTTACAAAACATCTTTTGCACTTTTGACTTGAAGCACTACTTTTCTTGCCAAAATGCCACTTTTTGCTTTACCAAGTAGGACGGGTGGAACACAGTGGGTGGCATTGATTTTAGCTCTAAGAAATGGTGTCTGAGGGAGATGCCCTGTGGCCTGCCATCCTCACATGCCTTGTGCAGTAATGGAAGAATGGCCACTTTCTGTGGGTGCTGTGTGGTCAGAAATATAAATGTAAATAAAATTATTATTATATTATTATTATTGTTGTTGTAAAATGCACATATTTGCTTCTTGACATGTGTTAATACTAAAAGATTTGAGAAGCATGTTCACCCTTGATAGCAATGGGAAATAGATGATCATTTGTTCTTGGAACAACATGCATTCTTTAGAAGAGGTCACTTTTTTCTGTTTTTGGCAACTGAGAATTACTCAAGATTTTGTTGACAGTATTTTTATTTCACCCATTTCATCATTAGTGCTGAAATTAGATTATCTTCATTTCCAATTGGTTTCAAAAAAGAAATGGAGACTCCCGACTGCACAACTTCGTTCACTGTAGTCACATGGTGAGCATCCCTCTCCTTCTCTGACTAGGCCCAGCCTTTGTTCTGCACTTGGAACTACAGAATCGTGTTTGACCTTGGGCTTCATTTTATGCACACTCTGAGTGCTTCCAATGCTTAATATGATATCAGACAAAGCTCTGTTATAGACTTCCCATTGTCCTCCACTCCCAGCAGTCTACTGGAAAAGCAAAGGCAATTGTGGAGAAAGAATTTAAAGTGTGCCCATAAGTTTGACATTTAGAGTAATTTCTATGTGTATGTCAGCCCTGCATAGAGCTGCAAAAAAATTAATATTTTGGCACTGACATCGGGTTTCTAGGAATACAGGAATGTTAGAAACAAAGAACCTAGGATTTTTATAGTCAGACATACTTTTATTCAACATGGATCTAAACAAGTTGCTCAGCTTTTCTGTATCTCAAACTAATGTTGTATTGAAAATACCTGTACTTTGTAGGGATGATTTGTAGCCAGTTTTGAATCTTGCTTACCTTTTACTTTGAATTAGACTGATGAAATTCTGGTTCTGTTTGAAACTGGTGATCCATTTAAAAGTGTCTATGAGCTCTGAATAAGAACACACTATATTAAAATTGCTATGGTGAGACAGTGAATGAAAAGACTTGCCACCATATATGTGTTCTTAATGGCAGCCATTTTAATGAATGCTGCAGCTGAACATCATAAATGGCAACATTCAGGGTGAATAAGGAGGAGCTGACAACCTTTAGTCTTACAGCCTTAACTCTACATTGCATTCACTGAAACTGTTGTATACATTCATCTTGGAAAGTTCAACACAATATTTTTTAGGGCATGAAAACACACATTCTGTATTATCATGACATCCTTTTCAATTCTTTTAAACCAAACCATCCCATTCTGCATTTGGGCAACATATTCTAGCAATGTTTTCTTTGGTTGATTCCGCACAGTATAATTATACCGTGTTACATTTGGTATTTAAAAATCTGGGTCTATTTTGCCCATGCAAAGGGTTCTCCTGGAAATACTCCAATTTCTTTTGCACGAGCCAGGCTTTTTTTGTTTTTACAACATAGATGCTGCGTGCTCGGACATCCCTGGTGTGCTACATACTGATTTGCTTCCCCCCCCCCCCCCGCAAGGCAGGAAAACCAAGCAGGACAACCCCCCCCCCTTTCCTTTAGCTTTGGAAAGGAGCTGGTGCAGCGAGCAACGCAGCAACCACATTGTGCTATACGAAGTAAAAACTTTTGACCAATACTGGGCAGAGCACTATATGTCCCATCCACATTTAAAGGTAGTCAGGAAACCACAGCACAAGATACTCACCCTCCCCCCTCAATATACCAAATAGCATTTGACTGGCCTTTGGGGCTGCTATGGAATGAGAGCATCCTACCAGGCAGGTGCTTCCCCACCCCACCCAGGATCCCATTGGGAATGTGAGCGGGGAGCTGCAGGACTGGGAGGGCTGTGGCTTTGCTAGCGAGCAGCACTTGGTGAGAGCGAGCTGGAATGGGCCGAGCACCAGAGGCGAAGCAAGGGCAAACTGTGCCCGGGGCGCGCGTGCACCCTGCTCCCCTGCCGCAGCGTTGCCCACCCCACTTCAACCTGGAACGCCCCGGAACACCCCCACCACACCCTCTCCATGACTGGGCCACGTCTCCACCAGTGCTACGCCACTGGTGAGCACTCATGCTTTCCCGCATGGGCTTGCTTGGCTGGCTCCTGGAAGAGCTGTCAAAGGGCAGAAAGCTTGCTTGGGGAACGTTTTGGAAAGGGTGGGCTGCAACTCAGCAGAAATGAAACTGACATGATGTAAGGCAGGGAGATCAGGCGGTGCGGTGGGAAAAACAAATCACTTTTGCTCCCGTGGCCTTTGCATGAAAGCAATTCAATGCGGGATTTTGGAAAAAAGATCAACATTTTAGTGGTTTTTTAAAAAAACTGGGATGAGGGAAATATCACAGGACAAACCCGCTTTAGGATTGGGAACCGTGCAAACTTCTTGGCAAAACTGGGATATTTCCCTTGCTCAACCCAGGATATTTGGACCATGCGGAAATGGCCTTTGAAAACATTTTGTGCCAATGTACTCCATTTTTGAGGAGTAAAGATCTGTTTAAATGTTGCATATTTGTTACTTTCCTGTCATTCTTAGTGCTGCAGTGTACTTTATTTCCAATGTGAATGTGCTTGTTACAGTAACTTCTGGGGCTTCCAAAATGAAAAGAAACTTCTATAACATCTGGCAATTTTTTCTTAAACTTGAATCTTAATAAAAGTCGGTTCTAAGAAAGCAATTGTTTGCCCAGGTTAGTCATGTTAGTCTGTTCTAGCAAATAAAACAAAAGTCCAGTGGCACTTGAAAGGCTAATCACATTTATTTGTATATGAGTATTTGTGAGTCACAGCTCACTTCTTCAGCTGTATATCACATAGGTATTTGAATATGTATCTGTAGTGCTTTAAAATGTGTCAATATCCATATATATGGGTACACTAATGTCCACTTGTCCCCTCCCCTCAGGACTTGGGAGATTCCCCACCCCTGAGGTGCCCCCCCCCCCCGCATATCTGAAAAAGTGAGCTGTGTCTTGCAAAAGTTCATACAGAAATAAATGTGATTAGTCTTTCAGTTTCCTCTGGACTTTTGTTTCATTCTGAGAAAATAGAATAATAGATTTTGAGATAACCCTAATTTTGAAATGTTCAGTAGATATACACAGCTGCTTGTTAGGAGACTCTACCAACTAAAAGCATATTGTGCCCAGTATTCTAAAATGCATATTTTAAACCCAGTCTTTTTATCACTTGGGATTGTTAGCAAGAGAAGAGAACTAATCAGATTCTCAGGGTTAAGTTACATTGTAAATAATTCTAGCACTTTATCTCAGTTCAGGAAAAAGCAAAAATAGGGAAAATATCACAGAATAAAAATCACAATTGTAAATCAGGAAAGTTAAGCACCTTTTCCCCTAGCCACTAGGGATACATTTTGATTTTACATTCTGCTTTAAGTGATTAAAATCTATCCTTTTAGGATCACCCCTGTTGTAGTTCAGAAGTCAGGTGGTTTAAAACCCAGTCTCTGGAGGAGAACAGCGGCCCTTTCCCCACTTACCTTAAGCCCCGCGCTACTCTCCTCAAGTAGTGCGGGGTCCAGCTGCACTCCCCACTTCAGGGGCGGCGAGAATGCAGCCGCCCTGACGCTGCCTCTCTTGCGCCCCCTCAGCATCGCCAGTAATTCTGGCGCCTTTTGAGAAATGGCGCCTTTTGATGATCCCGCACAGAGTGCGGGGCTGTGGGGAAGCCGGGGCGCGCGCCAGGAATTGTGCTCGCTGGGAATTGCGCACAGCAACCCTCGGACAAAGGTAAGTGGGGAAAGGGCCAGCTATGAACAGCTCCTTTACTCTGGAGGGAGGCCTGTATAACAGGTATGTTGGTGCTGTACTCCCTGTTAAAGTTTTTCAGTGAATGTCAACATCTTGGCACCTTGGCTTGAAGGGATGGCAATCTAGCATGCTGGCCAAATGGCTCCATATGCCTAAACAAAGCCACCGAAGGACATATCATCAGCAACAAATTACATTTATAGTGCAATCCTAAACAGAATTACACCTTTCAAAACCTATTAAGTTAAATAGATTAAGAAGAGTATAAGCCTGCTTACGATTGCATTGTGAATCACAGTTTACTAATCATCTGGCAACAGAACGCATATTAGAGCATAGAGATGTTGATCATTCCATGACTACTCTCTTTCACATGGCAAAATTGAAAGCAGGACATTCCAATTCTCAAACCTCGGAGAAGTCCTGTACTGCCTTTACTTAGCAAAGGGAAAATACTTTTTGAATTAACAAAGATCTCTCTTGCTGAGCTTGTAAGGGCAAGTCTGCCCATTTGACTGTTATTATAGCACGGGCTTCCTGGGGTTGGTTCCTTTAAAACCACAAGTACAACTGCTCATTAAAATACAAGTTCCAAAGATAATGCAAATATATTATCAAATAAAAAAATTCCAGTCTTAGATCTCCTGCTTCCATACATATGTGATCATTTGCAGATGGAATCTGAAATATTAATGGCAGTGAGGTTATCTGGGACTTCCTCTTTTTCTTTGGACAGCTACTCCATCTGAAGCAGTACCTTAAAGCACGAGGTTCTACCAGTGTTATTCTGAGTGAAACTTTTCTTTTAGGGAACATAAAACTGTGATGAAAAACCTTCACTTCCACATTCATGCTTTGCTTCCAGCTGATTTGCTCCTAGATCCACTGTTGCTCCAGGGAATGGGAATGGAATACAGACCTGCTGCTTAGACAACCAGGCCAATATTCGCTGTTTTGCCATGCTGTGATGGCACTCTCATTGCCTGCCAGTGCTGCTCACTAAGGCTTTAATCTGGCCTTAATCCAGCTATGCATGGTTAGTTGGAACAGAAGGTGGGTGTACATCTGCATGTACATACCATGTAAAGTAATGCATTAAGGATGGATCCAAGTATTAGACATAAGTGTGCATCTGATAATGTACTCCTAAGCAGAGTCACATCCTTCAAAGTCCATTGAAATCAACAAGGAGGGGTCATGGCCCAAAATTCAATCTTTGGCTTCTCCAGTTAAAAGGATCTAGTAGTAGATGGTATCTATATCTAAATTAGATGTCGATTATACCTAGATTGGATTATTGCAATATGTTCTAAATGGGCCTCTCTTGCAAAGTGTTTAGAAACAGTCCTTTCAGGCCATTGCAGGACAATCTGGATTGTCGGCTACAGCATTGTCCATTGGGCTGCCAAGTATGCCTCATCTTCTGGTTTGGGGGAGAGACCTTGGCCTTGCCAGCCACGCAACCATGTTTAGGATGGGACAGAGAGGGAGGCCTTGCTGCCAATACTGGATGGAGCAGTTGCAAGGGATGGACCACCTCACGCCTTGATCATCCAACTGGAAGAGAATATCTGCCCGCAGAAAATAGCATGCAACTGGCTTGCTGCATGGTGTTGGACTTGGAATTCATGATGTGCTGGTTGCCAGGGACTACTATTTTCTAGTCACACCTATTGGACCGTCAAGCATTAGCCCCTGAGAAAGTGGGCCAGGCCAGACACAAGACCAATAAGGTAGTGGCACACCTTGTGGAATCTCTGGGCGGGGGGGCAGGTGCGTCGCCCACCTAGACATTTTGTTTTGGTTTCTAGCACTGTATTGGAATGACAGCATCCATCTGTTGGAATTGGGTATGGACCTTTTGCTGCACAGCATCAGATCTGTGTTGTGTGATTGGTTGTTGGCTTAGGAAGCTTTGGCGGGAGCAAGGTGGTCTTGCTCTTTGACGGATTGCACATGGGGACTGATCCGTTCAGGGGAGGAAGAGCCTGCATGCTGGGCCTCCCCTTTTGGTGGGGGCTGTGGGTAGCTCGAGCCCCCTGGCAGTGAGGGGAGTTCATCCAGAGGCCAGTGCCCAGATGGTTTCCACTATCTTGCTGCTCTGGGTGTTGGTTTTCCCCCCATGCATCGGGTTGGGGGAAGGATATTACTGGGGGACAGCAGACATGCTGCCCAGTGCTGGATCCATGCCCCATGTTATTGTTAACCTTTATTATTAATATAAATGTTTCTTCTTTTTAAGCCATTGAAGGATTTCGATTTGGAACCAAGAACACACTTTGCAAGTGGCTTTATGAATTCATTCTTCAAAAGCAAAAAGCCCTATTTGGGCCAAGAGTATGTGTTCAAGCAGTCAGTTCCTCTGATTTTGCCTTCATTCAATATACAGAGTTAAAAATAATTCCACCCACACATCCTTGGGGAACTAACATTCCTTCACAGTTAAACAAACACAGAGGCATTCTATGAGGTTTTTCTATATAGTACAAGGGCAGGATATTCCTCCTGGGGCCCAGTTCCTAAACAGCTGGGGTTTAGATGTAGAGGAAAGCATTCTCACAGCCTGGTGGGGTGGAAAAGGCAATGTCTCCTGTGGACATATGATTCGTCACTTGGATCACTGATGGAAAAATATGGGCCTCCTTGGCTCCTAGCTTAGAATTTGTAAAATTATTGCTGCAGTTGGAAATGGGAACTTAAAGATGTGACAAACAGGGGAGCTTCACACTATGGCTTGCTGGTGAAAGAACTTGGAATGAAAAAGACATGATTTTTCCAAAATATTGGTCAGAGAAGATGTAGATGTACCTGTGAACCTATCTCCTGAAGACACAGCACCATTTTCATCAGGAAAAATCTGCATAATTCATCTTGCTGTCAAAAATGAAATAAAAAATTACAGACATCTTTCCAAAAAATTATCAGTTCATGCTGAATTATTTCACTCACACTTATCTCATGCAAATGAGACCATGTAAAAGCAATTCATGAAGGAGGGATACATCAATGGCTACTAGCCATGGTGAGTAAAGGGGGAAAGAGTAAAGATAGCATGGGAAAAGGCAGCAACCTCTGAAATCCAGTGTTAGAGGCTCTATTGGGGAGGTCCTTGACATCTATGCCATGTTCATTGGCTTTCCAGGAAAATTGGTTGGCCACTGTTTGAAACAGGATGCTGGATTAGATGGACCACTGGCTTGATTCAGCAGGGCTCTTCTCATGTCCTTAGTTTCAAAGAAAAATGAGAATCACAACTGGTCTGTCTTGGAGGAAAGCAAGTTCCTTGTAATTAACAGCTGTAATTTCAGACATTATTTCAGTGCATGGACTGAAGGAATAGTGGCCTTACGAGAGTTATCCTTGCTCTCAACATCCATGAGTTAGTTTGAAAGTCAAAATAGATTCCATGTGTAATTGTCAGTCCCAGTAAATGAGAGTTCTTAATGGGGTGTGGAACCCCAGTTGTACATGCCTAGCTTCTATTCAACTCCTCAAAGAAACACAGGGAGGTTGGGACCTGGAAAAACATGGGACAACTCCCTCCTTCCTCCATACATTGAAATAATATGTGAAGAAACCCTATCTGTGTGTCCACATTCCAACTGCAATTGTAACCATCTTGTCATCAAAACAATTTGAGGGGTCCTGTCTCTCACTTAAGGAAAAATGGAAGATACAGCGACTAGCTGGGTCGTGCCATCTCCCACCAGGTCTCTGTGGAAACACAATTTTTCTCCCTTTCCATTTGCAAGACTAAGTCTAACTCAGTGCCAGGGAGTGTAAAAAGGGGGTGTAATAAACACAATTGTCTGGATTATTAATTGAGGGGGCACATTTCAAGTATCTCCTTAACATGCTGACAGAGGGACATTACAGTAGCTGCTGTACAGAAGCCCCTTGTCTCTGGCTAATTGGATGAAAAGGAATTGAAAGAACTTCTTTCAGCAAAAGAAAGGCAGAGGCTGGCATACTAAGCATATCCACACTGTCCTCCTAACCCCCTTCTGCAATATTCCATCTAATTCAACTCCTTTCTTCTCCCACTCAAATAGAAGAAAAAAAGAAATCTGATCTTTCTTTCTTCCTTTCTTCCTTCTAACTAGTGTTGGACAAAAGCAGAGCTCAGCCCCTGCACATTTTGCATGCCCACCCACATATCCACAAATCTGTCCCTTTGCTGAGACTTGGCACCTGTCTCATGAAATCACCAGGAATAGAAGGCACAATTGTGTCTCACCAGAATACATTCTTTCCCCTCTTGGTTAAGATTCCTTGGATTTTGGCCAGTCGGATGTCTGTGTATAAAAAATAGTGTCCCAACAGGGGGAAAAGGCTGTGAGTGAGGAAAGAGTGGCTGGCACACATGCATAAGGTTTTCCTGGATTCAGGTGAGAGAATCACCTTCAGTGGCTGCCCCTTAAGTTTTTGCAATGAAGAATCTTCCTTCCACATTTGCATATCAAAGCAGTACTCTCTTTAGACTAATGCTTAAAACTAAATTTGCGTCATTTAAATCCATATGAATAAGAAGCTTGAGTCAAATATTTCCATTTTGCATACATTTATATTGGAATGTGTTTTCCCATGTACATTTCTTGCCATACATTGCTAGGAATTTGCAACTTTGCAGTCTGTGTTGCGTCCACTGTCAACCAAATGCAAACAAAGCACAAACCCTTTCATTGCTGAGGAGCATTAACTCTCAATTGGTTTAGCTTTCTGCTTTGCAAGATTTATTGCCATAAATAGGTCCCAGCAACAAAACATATTCTATACCAGGAGTCTGAAACCTGCGGCTCTCCAGATGTTCATGGACTACAAATCCCATCAGCCCCTGCCAGCATGGCCAATTGGGGCTGATGGGGATTCTAGTCCATGAACATCTGGAGAGCCGCAGGTTGCAGACCCCTGTTCTATACCATTACATTATCATGGAACATGGGGTATTTTATATAATGAAATGAGGTGCCTAGAAGAAATCCAAAGATTTCATGGCCTCATGAATAATTTGGACTTGTGAGTAAAGTTACAACTCCATTTATACCTACTGGGGAATAAGCTGAACAAAAATTGGTGGGAATTTGGAACTCCAGATCTATTTAAATAAATGTGTTTAATGTACTTAAATCCAGTGTGACTTGAATGCGGGAATTCTAATGCAATTGGTTTATGAAAGCAGATCATTATTAACTTGACTTTAGTCCCTATATTAAAACTACTTTGCTACAATATACACAAAGATTTCATCTAAATGGAGCTTTGACTATTATAAGCATATACTCTGACAATATTGTTGGTCTCTAAGGTGCTACTGGACTCAAATCTAGCTGTTTGACCAATACAGCTATACTCTGAAGTTATCCTCATGGGACAACTGAATGTCATAGCTATTTACTTTTCACCAATGACTGGAGCTGTGAGTTCTGTTCTGCCTCAGCTAAATCCACTGGGAGCTCTGGCAGACAGAAGTGGTGCCATATGACTGGTGGCTCCTTCATATATTAAGAATGCATTCCTTACACTTCCTACACTAGTACATTTTATTGATTTCAGAGGGACTTAATGTGCCCAGAGTCCCATTGCAAGAAATGATTATATGTTGTGAGCCGATACAAATAAAGTAAAAAATGTGAGCAGATGTAAGGATGTCTAGGTTTTTGTAAATGGTTTGGTATTTGTACACAAATACACACACATACACACACACACACACACACACACAGAGAGAGAGAGAGAGAGAGAGAGAGAGAATGTAGTGCAGAGTTTAAAGTGTCATACTGCAATTGGAGAGACACTGGGATACTAGGCATGAATCTCATTGGTTGACTTTGTGCCTGTCAGAGACCTTTGAGATGGTAGCAGTGCCAAGTACTAGTTCTGACCCAGTACTCAAAAACACAAAGCAATTTTTAAAATATTTTTTATTTAAAAGAAAGGTTGCAAAATGACAGTTTTTAAAAATAGGCAGTGAATATAAAACCATAAGGTGCATATACAGATACACAATAAAATAATAAAGTACACTCAATTACTAAAAGAAATACTGGCTAGAAAACATAATAGAAACCCTCAGTACTTAGCAGTGGCGTAGCACCCATGGGACAGGGGGACACGATGCCCTGGGTGGAGCCACAGCAGAAGCATGACTGGGCTGTGGAGGGGGTGTGACGGGGCATTCCAGGGCGGGGTGGGGGTGGGCAATGCTGTGGCAGGGGCATAGGGCGTGTGCGCACCCTGGGTGCAGTTTCCCTTCACTCTACCTCTGGTACTAATGCAAAGTTCTTCAGAGAAAGTGGAGGCAAAAAAGACCAAAAACAAAGAAAAGATGGCTGCTAACTCCAATAGGATTAATTTATGGCATAAACTGGCCACACCAAATAATTACCAATTAACCAATGAGATATCAAATTAAGCCTTAATTCAGAGTTGTCTGTTGGATGGAGTGGGAGAGAACTTTAACTGGTGCTTATATTTCATGCAACTGGTTTATTACTTAAAAAGCCAGATAGGTTTTCCAGTGGCTAGGTTATAATACTTGTGTAAAGTTTACACAAATTTCCTACCTACCCTTACAACAGATGCACACACTGCTCAATCCATACGAGGAATACAAAATTCTTTGCTAACCCAATTTCACTGCCTATACAATTTCATTTTCAAGTCTATCTATAGCTATCCTTGAATGCATGAGAACACAAACAAATTCTGGATGAAAACAGATTTTCTGGATGAATTCCATTTCAAATAACAACTTCAGCCATTTTACAGATTACAAAATACAAGGAATCCTGGGTAAATTCTTTGTCTTCTGTCTTGCATTGTGCTTCTTTAGTTGGCATGAAACATACAGAGCTCCGGGCTGCAGTTGCTCCTTTTTCCATCTTGGCAGCTGTGGAAATGTTTTAGCTAGCACTCTCATCAATACTAGATTTTACTCTTACATCACAAATCAGGAATACTGGGTGGAAGCAACAGGGCAGGACCTTCCCCGCTGGCTCTATTGCAAACAAATGGCATGGAAAGGAACATGCTTTTCCCCCGTTGGCTTCCTTGACTAGGAGGATCCACAAGATGAAGCAGCAGAATGACTTTTGTATGACTACAAGGTTGAGTCCTTTTCTCGGAAGGCTGTTATTTTGTCTAAGAAATTCTTTACCATACCTTCAGCTTTTTCACACACTCAGAAAAGCACTCACTTAATTTTGATCATTATTTTTTGCATTGTTTAAATAGCAATGGCAGTCAAAGAGGGATCCATATTCCCAGGAAAGGGTATTTTTTATGATTAGCTATTAATTTTGTGCTGCAGGTACAGAAAGGCAATTCATACACATGCAGTGCTAGCACGTGCACGCGCGCGCACACACACAGAATTTTGTCAAATCTCTCCTCCAGAAAAAACAAAACAGATTGTCAATCCAGACTCCATGGTATATTTCTTAAATATCACCAGTATTGTCAGACGTTGTTTTTGCATTTTAAAAATCCCAAATATAAAATCTTAAGCTCTACCGTCCTGGATACAGCAGCATTTTTAACAGTGTTTCACAGCTGGGAGTCTATCCACTGAGAGTCATTCATGCCCAGCCACTTACACGTCAGCAAAAAATTTTGGGTTCCGAAACAATCTATGACCCTGCTATTCAAGAGAGAGAGAGAAATGAGAGGTTTCGAATGAAAGTTTTACTTGCTGGGCATTCAAAATGAACAGCGTTAATAATGAAAATAGATAAGCTGTTCAAAGGCCCTCCGTACTCCATCATGGCAGCTACAGATAAGACTGTAATTAACAGACATGGAGATGTTAGAAACTTGTTAGCACCAAGCTTGCCCTCAAGTCACCAGGGGAGGCTCCTCTTGCTTTGTTGGCACCTCTCAAAATCTGGCACCCTCTGTGATCGCTTCCGTTTGCCTGGTGGATCGACTGACCATGTACTTGAGGTTCAGTGGCCATCTGCAGTGAATTTTTTTTTGGCATTTATTCTTGTTTTATGACTTTTTAATTATTATTGCATCTGACTACTTGTTGCTATTTTAATGTTTAAAAATGTTTTATTTAAAGTTTATTGTCAACTGCTCCAAGATTGTACAAGAGAAGACTTAGCATATTTAAAAATAAATAAATAAGTAAATAAATTGGAATCCATTCCCAAGGCTCCTACGGTACCAAACAGTGTGAAAGCAGCATATGCTACAGGCCCCACATTTTGGAGGAACCGCAATAATCGTTTGTAAGATATCAGGTGAAATCAACATATTACCATTTTCTCACAATTTGGCAATGCTGTCGGGAAAGCTGCATGCTGCAGGGTAAGTGTTCTGGGTTCAGCATGTGTGTACTCCCTGTAATGTGCACAGGTGTGATGTTCTTTGTCTATCTCCCATGCTCCCAAGGCCCTGTGATGTATGCTGTTACACCACTGGAGTTGCACTTGTGCCACCACAGTGAGCCCATGTCAAGGGTTGTGCAACTCCAAGGCTGGACTGAATACTGTCAGATATCAGTAACTTTCAAATACTGTCACTTTATAACTTGTGCATGTGATTGTGTAGAGTACATCATCATTACGGATGTCACATCATTAATAACTGGGGGGCCGGGATATGAAATCTAATAATCATTTGTAAGATATCAGGTGAAATCAACATCTTACCATTTTCACGGCCTGGGCCCTACATACCTTAGGGACCGTCTGTCCCCATATGTCCCTAGTCGACCTCTGCACTCAGCAGAGGCTAATCTGCTGGTGGTCCCGGGCCCCTCTATGATCCGGCTGGCCTCTACCCGGGCCAGGGCCTTTAGTGCCCTGGCCCCTACCTGGTGGAACAACCTCCCCCTGACCATCAGGGCCCTGCGGGACTTAGAACAGTTCCGCAGGGCCTGCAAGATGGAAGTTGTTCCCCTGGGCTTTTAGTGAGGCTGGCCGGTGAGGTGCCATCCCTACATACTTTTCCACCTGGAATTACATTCAGATTCGACTGCTATATGACTGGGCTACTAATATTGTTGCTATTGTTGACTAAGTTTGTGTGTTGGAGGTACTGGATGTTTTAATGTGTTTTAACTGAAATGTAATATATTTTTATTGGGGTATATGGATTTGTTTGTTTAAAGTGTACACCACCCAGAGCCCTTAGGGGATAGGGTGGTATAATACATCCAACAAATAAATAAATAAATATTATTATTATTAATAATAATAATATAATTCAAATTCTATTTTATTGAATTAGTTAAGCATATACTTTGATGATTGTAATGTAACAATGTTGCATGATGACATTAATACAATGATGGTGAAATTTCAGAGGAGTGGGGATTGGGCTTATATTAATACTATTTTTATTGTTTTAATAGTTATGTTTTATTAATGATATTTTTATTGTGGTTGTTTATTGTTTTTAACCTGTGTAAGCCATCTAGAGAGCTTGTATAAGGTAGGGTATAAATATTTATAAATAATAATAAATAAATCCTTCCTTGAAACAAAATGGAGCAGATATTTCAAGTTACAAGTTCTACAGAGGGCAACTTTTCCTTACAGCATTATATTTTATTTATTAAAATGTTGATATTCCACCTTTCCTCATGGGTCAAGGTAGCTTCTCAGTCACAATTAATTACAGTTTTTTCATTTCAGATGTGCAAATGTCTTAGACCACTTATCAGCATCCAAGCTGAAATTGAATGGAATCATTATCTCTGACAAATGCAACCAATACAATAAAGGTATCAAATGTATCCTTTATATTTGTATCACAGAGTTCAATTTACAGCACTACTTTCCAATCCATATTAAGAATGTTATAGTCCGGGGCATAGTCTGAAACAGCCACACAGCTGTGCACATCTGGTGCATAAACACAGTTACAGCATGGCTTCATTGGTTGTTTATATCAACAAATCCAGTGTCTGACAGAAATCCAATATCAATTATAGTAACCCTCCTGCTCCAGTAGTGTAATATGCCAGTGTTTGTTCTTTTTCCAGTGTCAGTTCAAATGTTAGTGACACTTCCCATATAATCAGGATCAAAAAGTGTGTTTCCAAACAGAAACAAAAAGAAGCAATAATATCTTTCAGTTACTTGAATTTTGTTGAATTCCATACTAACACCACACTTCCCTGGATGCCATTGACATGGGTAAGTACACACTCCATACGTTTGGGGGGAAGCATGCAGTAAGAATTACCATTTCTTCATCAAGAGCTTCTGTGAGAAATAACTTGTTAGTTGGGTTCATGTAATGGCAGTAACTTTTGAAGCAACCCTCAGGTGTTGCAGCAAGTTGCAGAGTTGAGTTCTGCTCGCAAAATGCAGATAAATAACAGTTGTTGCATCTGAAATTATCTAATGATGTTCCCATCATAATGTTGCCCAGTGCGCATGGGTAACATCCCTTTTTCTTTAGTTTTTCATGTGTTTGTTCACCAGTGTTCCGGCATATTTTGCACTTAAACCCAGATGAGCTCTGCCTCAGATTAAGACACATCATCTCCTTGATCTCTCAGGCACAGCTGTGTCGATCAGGAAGTGAGGCTCAGGCTCAATTCTAGGGCACTGCACACAGTTCAGTAGTATATTGATTATTGCAAAATTAATTTGGAACTTCATTTTTTTCCTTGGCATAATATAATCAGAATGAACAAATCCCTGCCCTATGAGGCCTTCTCTTCCTCCCCTCCTCCTGCTCCCTAGATGCACACCAAAGATTTAGGCTCTGAATAGATGGAGCCAATAAAGAGACTGAAGTTCATAAAGGAAGACATGAAACCTCCTGTCAGTCCCAGAAGAAAAATGTGAGGGACCACACAGCCTCTTGAGGCAATTAACACTTTATTAACATCAAGCTACACAAGCAACACATGCTTCTTTCTCTGCTTTATTTGCTGACTTTCAGCCTCTTTCCTTGTCCAGGCAAGAGATTCCCCAGGCTGGGGAAATTTTGGCAAAGGGCACAGCAAAGCATTTAAAAGAGCATGGGGATGCTGTAAACAAAGCCAAACTTTTTGAAGCATTAGTTGATTTTGAGCTGTTCCCTCTCCTTTGCCAAAATCTTGGTGTGACCATGCCAAGCTGGGCATGCAGTTCCTTTGCCAACAGTATAGCCCAAAAGTGCTGAGAGAGCAGAGGAGGCCCAGGATCTCAGGAACATCTGCTTCTGTGGCTCGTTTGTTTGCTTTCTCCTCTGCAAATTGTTGTAGCTGAAGTCCAGGCCTGATTGATGAAGAAATGCAAGGCCCTGTCTGGGCAATTACAGTGCCAAATCCCTGTCCTCTCTTGATCAATCATGGAACAAGTAGGTTACAAGTAGGCTATCTTTTGGTTCAGAAGTGGGTCGAAAGACCAAAACATAACCTCTTAAGTTATTATATTTTGCTTGATGAGCCAAAATATTGGGGTATAGAGGTAAAATCTCCAGAAATGTTGAAGCCCGGAAATAACAGAGGGAAAACTTTAAAATGCTCCAGGACTTTTACTGTTGTATTGTTGAAGGGTTTCACGGCCGGAATCACTGGGATGCTGTGTGGTTTCCGGGCTGTATGGCCGTGTTCTAGCAGCATTCTCTCCTGACGTTTCGCCTGCATCTGTGGCTGGCATCTTCAGAGGATCTGATAATAGGAATGGAAAGCAAGTGGAGTATATATACTGTGAGGTCAAAAGGTGAGGCCATCTGAATAGAGTAGCCTGGTATGTGTGTCACAAAGAAGTCTGTAGCATGCGAGTAACAATGAAGATAGCAAGGTCAATAGGTGAATGCATCTGAATAGAAATATCCTGGTCTTTGTTCCCTTTGATTGCTATTGTCTATAGTTGTCCTGTGTTCGTGTGGAGCCGATTAGTCACTGTCTTGATTCTAGAGTTTTTCAACACTGGCAGCCAAATTCTGTTCATTTTCATGGTTTCTTCCTTCCTGTTGAAATTGTCCATATGCTTATGAATTTCAATGGCTTCTCTGTGTAGTCTCACGTAGTGGTTGTCAGAGTGGTCCAGAATTTCTGTGTTTTCAAATAATATTTTGTGTCCAGGTTGGTTTATCATGTGTTCTGCTATTGCTGATTTTTCTGGCTGAAATAGTCTGCAGTGCCTTTTGTGTTCTTTGATTCGTGTCTGAGCACTGCGTTCTTATGTAGACTTGTCCACAGCTACATGGTATGTGGTAGACTCCTGCAGTAGCTAGAGGATCCCTCTTATCCTTTGCTGAACGTAGCATTTGTTGAATTTTCTTGGTGGGTCTGTAGATTGTTTGTAGGCTATGTTTTTTCATCAGTTTTCCTATACGGTCAGTGGTTCCCTTGATGTATGGTAAGAACACTTTTCCCTCTAGATGGCTTTTTATCTTTGTTCATGTGGCTTGTTCTTGGTCTTGCAGCTCTTCTGATGTCTGTAGTAGAGTAACCATTAGCCTGTAGAGCCTAGTTTAGGTGATTCAATTCATCTAGAACAGGGGTAGGGAACCTGCGGCTCTCCAGATGTTCAGGAACTACAGTTCCCATCAGCCCCTACCAGCATGGCCAACTGGCCATGCTGACAGAGGCTGATGGGAATTGTAGTTCCTGAACATCTCACCCCCCCCCCCCCCCCCCCCCCCCCCCCCCCCCCCCCACCCCCCCCCACCCCCCCCCCCCCACACCCTCCCCCCACCCCAACACCCCCCTCCCCCACCCCCCCCCCCCCCGCCGCCCCACCCCCCCCCACACCCCCCCCCCCGCCCCCCCCCCCCCCCCCCCTCAGCCCCAGCCCCCCCCACCCCCGCCCACCCCCACCCCCCCTCCCCCCCACCCCCCCCCCCCCCCATCCCCCCCTCCCCCCCACCCCCCCCCCCCCCCCCCCCCCCCCCCCCCCACCCCCCCCCCCCCCCACCCCCCCCCCCCCCCACCCCCCCCCCCCCCCACCCCCCCCCCCCCCCACCCCCCCCCCCCCCCACCCCCCCCCCCCCCCACCCCCCCCCCCCCCCACCCCCCCCCCCCCCCACCCCCCCCCCCCCCCACCCCCCCCCCCCCCCACCCCCCCCCCCCCCCACCCCCCCCCCCCCCCACCCCCCCCCCCCCCCACCCCCCCCCCCCCCCACCCCCCCCCCCCCCCACCCCCCCCCCCCCCCACCCCCCCCCCCCCCCACCCCCCCCCCCCCCCACCCCCCCCCCCCCCCACCCCCCCCCCCCCCCACCCCCCCCCCCCCCCACCCCCCCCCCCCCCCACCCCCCCCCCCCCCCACCCCCCCCCCCCCCCACCCCCCCCCCCCCCCACCCCCCCCCCCCCCCACCCCCCCCCCCCCCCACCCCCCCCCCCCCCCACCCCCCCCCCCCCCCACCCCCCCCCCCCCCCACCCCCCCCCCCCCCCACCCCCCCCCCCCCCCACCCCCCCCCCCCCCCACCCCCCCCCCCCCCCACCCCCCCCCCCCCCCACCCCCCCCCCCCCCCACCCCCCCCCCCCCCCACCCCCCCCCCCCCCCACCCCCCCCCCCCCCCACCCCCCCCCCCCCCCACCCCCCCCCCCCCCCACCCCCCCCCCCCCCCACCCCCCCCCCCCCCCACCCCCCCCCCCCCCCACCCCCCCCCCCCCCCACCCCCCCCCCCCCCCACCCCCCCCCCCCCCCACCCCCCCCCCCCCCCACCCCCCCCCCCCCCCACCCCCCCCCCCCCCCACCCCCCCCCCCCCCCACCCCCCCCCCCCCCCACCCCCCCCCCCCCCCACCCCCCCCCCCCCCCACCCCCCCCCCCCCCCACCCCCCCCCCCCCCCACCCCCCCCCCCCCCCACCCCCCCCCCCCCCCACCCCCCCCCCCCCCCACCCCCCCCCCCCCCCACCCCCCCCCCCCCCCACCCCCCCCCCCCCCCACCCCCCCCCCCCCCCACCCCCCCCCCCCCCCACCCCCCCCCCCCCCCACCCCCCCCCCCCCCCACCCCCCCCCCCCCCCACCCCCCCCCCCCCCCACCCCCCCCCCCCCCCACCCCCCCCCCCCCCCACCCCCCCCCCCCCCCACCCCCCCCCCCCCCCACCCCCCCCCCCCCCCACCCCCCCCCCCCCCCACCCCCCCCCCCCCCCACCCCCCCCCCCCCCCACCCCCCCCCCCCCCCACCCCCCCCCCCCCCCACCCCCCCCCCCCCCCACCCCCCCCCCCCCCCACCCCCCCCCCCCCCCACCCCCCCCCCCCCCCACCCCCCCCCCCCCCCACCCCCCCCCCCCCCCACCCCCCCCCCCCCCCACCCCCCCCCCCCCCCACCCCCCCCCCCCCCCACCCCCCCCCCCCCCCACCCCCCCCCCCCCCCACCCCCCCCCCCCCCCACCCCCCCCCCCCCCCACCCCCCCCCCCCCCCACCCCCCCCCCCCCCCACCCCCCCCCCCCCCCACCCCCCCCCCCCCCCACCCCCCCCCCCCCCCACCCCCCCCCCCCCCCACCCCCCCCCCCCCCCACCCCCCCCCCCCCCCACCCCCCCCCCCCCCCACCCCCCCCCCCCCCCACCCCCCCCCCCCCCCACCCCCCCCCCCCCCCACCCCCCCCCCCCCCCACCCCCCCCCCCCCCCACCCCCCCCCCCCCCCACCCCCCCCCCCCCCCACCCCCCCCCCCCCCCACCCCCCCCCCCCCCCACCCCCCCCCCCCCCCACCCCCCCCCCCCCCCACCCCCCCCCCCCCCCACCCCCCCCCCCCCCCACCCCCCCCCCCCCCCACCCCCCCCCCCCCCCACCCCCCCCCCCCCCCACCCCCCCCCCCCCCCACCCCCCCCCCCCCCCACCCCCCCCCCCCCCCACCCCCCCCCCCCCCCACCCCCCCCCCCCCCCACCCCCCCCCCCCCCCACCCCCCCCCCCCCCCACCCCCCCCCCCCCCCACCCCCCCCCCCCCCCACCCCCCCCCCCCCCCACCCCCCCCCCCCCCCACCCCCCCCCCCCCCCACCCCCCCCCCCCCCCACCCCCCCCCCCCCCCACCCCCCCCCCCCCCCACCCCCCCCCCCCCCCACCCCCCCCCCCCCCCACCCCCCCCCCCCCCCACCCCCCCCCCCCCCCACCCCCCCCCCCCCCCACCCCCCCCCCCCCCCACCCCCCCCCCCCCCCACCCCCCCCCCCCCCCACCCCCCCCCCCCCCCACCCCCCCCCCCCCCCACCCCCCCCCCCCCCCACCCCCCCCCCCCCCCACCCCCCCCCCCCCCCACCCCCCCCCCCCCCCACCCCCCCCCCCCCCCACCCCCCCCCCCCCCCACCCCCCCCCCCCCCCACCCCCCCCCCCCCCCACCCCCCCCCCCCCCCACCCCCCCCCCCCCCCACCCCCCCCCCCCCCCACCCCCCCCCCCCCCCACCCCCCCCCCCCCCCACCCCCCCCCCCCCCCACCCCCCCCCCCCCCCACCCCCCCCCCCCCCCACCCCCCCCCCCCCCCACCCCCCCCCCCCCCCACCCCCCCCCCCCCCCACCCCCCCCCCCCCCCACCCCCCCCCCCCCCCACCCCCCCCCCCCCCCACCCCCCCCCCCCCCCACCCCCCCCCCCCCCCACCCCCCCCCCCCCCCACCCCCCCCCCCCCCCACCCCCCCCCCCCCCCACCCCCCCCCCCCCCCACCCCCCCCCCCCCCCACCCCCCCCCCCCCCCACCCCCCCCCCCCCCCACCCCCCCCCCCCCCCACCCCCCCCCCCCCCCACCCCCCCCCCCCCCCACCCCCCCCCCCCCCCACCCCCCCCCCCCCCCACCCCCCCCCCCCCCCACCCCCCCCCCCCCCCACCCCCCCCCCCCCCCACCCCCCCCCCCCCCCACCCCCCCCCCCCCCCACCCCCCCCCCCCCCCACCCCCCCCCCCCCCCACCCCCCCCCCCCCCCACCCCCCCCCCCCCCCACCCCCCCCCCCCCCCACCCCCCCCCCCCCCCACCCCCCCCCCCCCCCACCCCCCCCCCCCCCCACCCCCCCCCCCCCCCACCCCCCCCCCCCCCCACCCCCCCCCCCCCCCACCCCCCCCCCCCCCCACCCCCCCCCCCCCCCACCCCCCCCCCCCCCCACCCCCCCCCCCCCCCACCCCCCCCCCCCCCCACCCCCCCCCCCCCCCACCCCCCCCCCCCCCCACCCCCCCCCCCCCCCACCCCCCCCCCCCCCCACCCCCCCCCCCCCCCACCCCCCCCCCCCCCCACCCCCCCCCCCCCCCACCCCCCCCCCCCCCCACCCCCCCCCCCCCCCACCCCCCCCCCCCCCCACCCCCCCCCCCCCCCACCCCCCCCCCCCCCCACCCCCCCCCCCCCCCACCCCCCCCCCCCCCCACCCCCCCCCCCCCCCACCCCCCCCCCCCCCCACCCCCCCCCCCCCCCACCCCCCCCCCCCCCCACCCCCCCCCCCCCCCACCCCCCCCCCCCCCCACCCCCCCCCCCCCCCACCCCCCCCCCCCCCCACCCCCCCCCCCCCCCACCCCCCCCCCCCCCCACCCCCCCCCCCCCCCACCCCCCCCCCCCCCCACCCCCCCCCCCCCCCACCCCCCCCCCCCCCCACCCCCCCCCCCCCCCACCCCCCCCCCCCCCCACCCCCCCCCCCCCCCACCCCCCCCCCCCCCCACCCCCCCCCCCCCCCACCCCCCCCCCCCCCCACCCCCCCCCCCCCCCACCCCCCCCCCCCCCCACCCCCCCCCCCCCCCACCCCCCCCCCCCCCCACCCCCCCCCCCCCCCACCCCCCCCCCCCCCCACCCCCCCCCCCCCCCACCCCCCCCCCCCCCCACCCCCCCCCCCCCCCACCCCCCCCCCCCCCCACCCCCCCCCCCCCCCACCCCCCCCCCCCCCCACCCCCCCCCCCCCCCACCCCCCCCCCCCCCCACCCCCCCCCCCCCCCACCCCCCCCCCCCCCCACCCCCCCCCCCCCCCACCCCCCCCCCCCCCCACCCCCCCCCCCCCCCACCCCCCCCCCCCCCCACCCCCCCCCCCCCCCACCCCCCCCCCCCCCCACCCCCCCCCCCCCCCACCCCCCCCCCCCCCCACCCCCCCCCCCCCCCACCCCCCCCCCCCCCCACCCCCCCCCCCCCCCACCCCCCCCCCCCCCCACCCCCCCCCCCCCCCACCCCCCCCCCCCCCCACCCCCCCCCCCCCCCACCCCCCCCCCCCCCCACCCCCCCCCCCCCCCACCCCCCCCCCCCCCCACCCCCCCCCCCCCCCACCCCCCCCCCCCCCCACCCCCCCCCCCCCCCACCCCCCCCCCCCCCCACCCCCCCCCCCCCCCACCCCCCCCCCCCCCCACCCCCCCCCCCCCCCACCCCCCCCCCCCCCCACCCCCCCCCCCCCCCACCCCCCCCCCCCCCCACCCCCCCCCCCCCCCACCCCCCCCCCCCCCCACCCCCCCCCCCCCCCACCCCCCCCCCCCCCCACCCCCCCCCCCCCCCACCCCCCCCCCCCCCCACCCCCCCCCCCCCCCACCCCCCCCCCCCCCCACCCCCCCCCCCCCCCACCCCCCCCCCCCCCCACCCCCCCCCCCCCCCACCCCCCCCCCCCCCCACCCCCCCCCCCCCCCACCCCCCCCCCCCCCCACCCCCCCCCCCCCCCACCCCCCCCCCCCCCCACCCCCCCCCCCCCCCACCCCCCCCCCCCCCCACCCCCCCCCCCCCCCACCCCCCCCCCCCCCCACCCCCCCCCCCCCCCACCCCCCCCCCCCCCCACCCCCCCCCCCCCCCACCCCCCCCCCCCCCCACCCCCCCCCCCCCCCACCCCCCCCCCCCCCCACCCCCCCCCCCCCCCACCCCCCCCCCCCCCCACCCCCCCCCCCCCCCACCCCCCCCCCCCCCCACCCCCCCCCCCCCCCACCCCCCCCCCCCCCCACCCCCCCCCCCCCCCACCCCCCCCCCCCCCCACCCCCCCCCCCCCCCACCCCCCCCCCCCCCCACCCCCCCCCCCCCCCACCCCCCCCCCCCCCCACCCCCCCCCCCCCCCACCCCCCCCCCCCCCCACCCCCCCCCCCCCCCACCCCCCCCCCCCCCCACCCCCCCCCCCCCCCACCCCCCCCCCCCCCCACCCCCCCCCCCCCCCACCCCCCCCCCCCCCCACCCCCCCCCCCCCCCACCCCCCCCCCCCCCCACCCCCCCCCCCCCCCACCCCCCCCCCCCCCCACCCCCCCCCCCCCCCACCCCCCCCCCCCCCCACCCCCCCCCCCCCCCACCCCCCCCCCCCCCCACCCCCCCCCCCCCCCACCCCCCCCCCCCCCCACCCCCCCCCCCCCCCACCCCCCCCCCCCCCCACCCCCCCCCCCCCCCACCCCCCCCCCCCCCCACCCCCCCCCCCCCCCACCCCCCCCCCCCCCCACCCCCCCCCCCCCCCACCCCCCCCCCCCCCCACCCCCCCCCCCCCCCACCCCCCCCCCCCCCCACCCCCCCCCCCCCCCACCCCCCCCCCCCCCCACCCCCCCCCCCCCCCACCCCCCCCCCCCCCCACCCCCCCCCCCCCCCACCCCCCCCCCCCCCCACCCCCCCCCCCCCCCACCCCCCCCCCCCCCCACCCCCCCCCCCCCCCACCCCCCCCCCCCCCCACCCCCCCCCCCCCCCACCCCCCCCCCCCCCCACCCCCCCCCCCCCCCACCCCCCCCCCCCCCCACCCCCCCCCCCCCCCACCCCCCCCCCCCCCCACCCCCCCCCCCCCCCACCCCCCCCCCCCCCCACCCCCCCCCCCCCCCACCCCCCCCCCCCCCCACCCCCCCCCCCCCCCACCCCCCCCCCCCCCCACCCCCCCCCCCCCCCACCCCCCCCCCCCCCCACCCCCCCCCCCCCCCACCCCCCCCCCCCCCCACCCCCCCCCCCCCCCACCCCCCCCCCCCCCCACCCCCCCCCCCCCCCACCCCCCCCCCCCCCCACCCCCCCCCCCCCCCACCCCCCCCCCCCCCCACCCCCCCCCCCCCCCACCCCCCCCCCCCCCCACCCCCCCCCCCCCCCACCCCCCCCCCCCCCCACCCCCCCCCCCCCCCACCCCCCCCCCCCCCCACCCCCCCCCCCCCCCACCCCCCCCCCCCCCCACCCCCCCCCCCCCCCACCCCCCCCCCCCCCCACCCCCCCCCCCCCCCACCCCCCCCCCCCCCCACCCCCCCCCCCCCCCACCCCCCCCCCCCCCCACCCCCCCCCCCCCCCACCCCCCCCCCCCCCCACCCCCCCCCCCCCCCACCCCCCCCCCCCCCCACCCCCCCCCCCCCCCACCCCCCCCCCCCCCCACCCCCCCCCCCCCCCACCCCCCCCCCCCCCCACCCCCCCCCCCCCCCACCCCCCCCCCCCCCCACCCCCCCCCCCCCCCACCCCCCCCCCCCCCCACCCCCCCCCCCCCCCACCCCCCCCCCCCCCCACCCCCCCCCCCCCCCACCCCCCCCCCCCCCCACCCCCCCCCCCCCCCACCCCCCCCCCCCCCCACCCCCCCCCCCCCCCACCCCCCCCCCCCCCCACCCCCCCCCCCCCCCACCCCCCCCCCCCCCCACCCCCCCCCCCCCCCACCCCCCCCCCCCCCCACCCCCCCCCCCCCCCACCCCCCCCCCCCCCCACCCCCCCCCCCCCCCACCCCCCCCCCCCCCCACCCCCCCCCCCCCCCACCCCCCCCCCCCCCCACCCCCCCCCCCCCCCACCCCCCCCCCCCCCCACCCCCCCCCCCCCCCACCCCCCCCCCCCCCCACCCCCCCCCCCCCCCACCCCCCCCCCCCCCCACCCCCCCCCCCCCCCACCCCCCCCCCCCCCCACCCCCCCCCCCCCCCACCCCCCCCCCCCCCCACCCCCCCCCCCCCCCACCCCCCCCCCCCCCCACCCCCCCCCCCCCCCACCCCCCCCCCCCCCCACCCCCCCCCCCCCCCACCCCCCCCCCCCCCCACCCCCCCCCCCCCCCACCCCCCCCCCCCCCCACCCCCCCCCCCCCCCACCCCCCCCCCCCCCCACCCCCCCCCCCCCCCACCCCCCCCCCCCCCCACCCCCCCCCCCCCCCACCCCCCCCCCCCCCCACCCCCCCCCCCCCCCACCCCCCCCCCCCCCCACCCCCCCCCCCCCCCACCCCCCCCCCCCCCCACCCCCCCCCCCCCCCACCCCCCCCCCCCCCCACCCCCCCCCCCCCCCACCCCCCCCCCCCCCCACCCCCCCCCCCCCCCACCCCCCCCCCCCCCCACCCCCCCCCCCCCCCACCCCCCCCCCCCCCCACCCCCCCCCCCCCCCACCCCCCCCCCCCCCCACCCCCCCCCCCCCCCACCCCCCCCCCCCCCCACCCCCCCCCCCCCCCACCCCCCCCCCCCCCCACCCCCCCCCCCCCCCACCCCCCCCCCCCCCCACCCCCCCCCCCCCCCACCCCCCCCCCCCCCCACCCCCCCCCCCCCCCACCCCCCCCCCCCCCCACCCCCCCCCCCCCCCACCCCCCCCCCCCCCCACCCCCCCCCCCCCCCACCCCCCCCCCCCCCCACCCCCCCCCCCCCCCACCCCCCCCCCCCCCCACCCCCCCCCCCCCCCACCCCCCCCCCCCCCCACCCCCCCCCCCCCCCACCCCCCCCCCCCCCCACCCCCCCCCCCCCCCACCCCCCCCCCCCCCCACCCCCCCCCCCCCCCACCCCCCCCCCCCCCCACCCCCCCCCCCCCCCACCCCCCCCCCCCCCCACCCCCCCCCCCCCCCACCCCCCCCCCCCCCCACCCCCCCCCCCCCCCACCCCCCCCCCCCCCCACCCCCCCCCCCCCCCACCCCCCCCCCCCCCCACCCCCCCCCCCCCCCACCCCCCCCCCCCCCCACCCCCCCCCCCCCCCACCCCCCCCCCCCCCCACCCCCCCCCCCCCCCACCCCCCCCCCCCCCCACCCCCCCCCCCCCCCACCCCCCCCCCCCCCCACCCCCCCCCCCCCCCACCCCCCCCCCCCCCCACCCCCCCCCCCCCCCACCCCCCCCCCCCCCCACCCCCCCCCCCCCCCACCCCCCCCCCCCCCCACCCCCCCCCCCCCCCACCCCCCCCCCCCCCCACCCCCCCCCCCCCCCACCCCCCCCCCCCCCCACCCCCCCCCCCCCCCACCCCCCCCCCCCCCCACCCCCCCCCCCCCCCACCCCCCCCCCCCCCCACCCCCCCCCCCCCCCACCCCCCCCCCCCCCCACCCCCCCCCCCCCCCACCCCCCCCCCCCCCCACCCCCCCCCCCCCCCACCCCCCCCCCCCCCCACCCCCCCCCCCCCCCACCCCCCCCCCCCCCCACCCCCCCCCCCCCCCACCCCCCCCCCCCCCCACCCCCCCCCCCCCCCACCCCCCCCCCCCCCCACCCCCCCCCCCCCCCACCCCCCCCCCCCCCCACCCCCCCCCCCCCCCACCCCCCCCCCCCCCCACCCCCCCCCCCCCCCACCCCCCCCCCCCCCCACCCCCCCCCCCCCCCACCCCCCCCCCCCCCCACCCCCCCCCCCCCCCACCCCCCCCCCCCCCCACCCCCCCCCCCCCCCACCCCCCCCCCCCCCCACCCCCCCCCCCCCCCACCCCCCCCCCCCCCCACCCCCCCCCCCCCCCACCCCCCCCCCCCCCCACCCCCCCCCCCCCCCACCCCCCCCCCCCCCCACCCCCCCCCCCCCCCACCCCCCCCCCCCCCCACCCCCCCCCCCCCCCACCCCCCCCCCCCCCCACCCCCCCCCCCCCCCACCCCCCCCCCCCCCCACCCCCCCCCCCCCCCACCCCCCCCCCCCCCCACCCCCCCCCCCCCCCACCCCCCCCCCCCCCCACCCCCCCCCCCCCCCACCCCCCCCCCCCCCCACCCCCCCCCCCCCCCACCCCCCCCCCCCCCCACCCCCCCCCCCCCCCACCCCCCCCCCCCCCCACCCCCCCCCCCCCCCACCCCCCCCCCCCCCCACCCCCCCCCCCCCCCACCCCCCCCCCCCCCCACCCCCCCCCCCCCCCACCCCCCCCCCCCCCCACCCCCCCCCCCCCCCACCCCCCCCCCCCCCCACCCCCCCCCCCCCCCACCCCCCCCCCCCCCCACCCCCCCCCCCCCCCACCCCCCCCCCCCCCCACCCCCCCCCCCCCCCACCCCCCCCCCCCCCCACCCCCCCCCCCCCCCACCCCCCCCCCCCCCCACCCCCCCCCCCCCCCACCCCCCCCCCCCCCCACCCCCCCCCCCCCCCACCCCCCCCCCCCCCCACCCCCCCCCCCCCCCACCCCCCCCCCCCCCCACCCCCCCCCCCCCCCACCCCCCCCCCCCCCCACCCCCCCCCCCCCCCACCCCCCCCCCCCCCCACCCCCCCCCCCCCCCACCCCCCCCCCCCCCCACCCCCCCCCCCCCCCACCCCCCCCCCCCCCCACCCCCCCCCCCCCCCACCCCCCCCCCCCCCCACCCCCCCCCCCCCCCACCCCCCCCCCCCCCCACCCCCCCCCCCCCCCACCCCCCCCCCCCCCCACCCCCCCCCCCCCCCACCCCCCCCCCCCCCCACCCCCCCCCCCCCCCACCCCCCCCCCCCCCCACCCCCCCCCCCCCCCACCCCCCCCCCCCCCCACCCCCCCCCCCCCCCACCCCCCCCCCCCCCCACCCCCCCCCCCCCCCACCCCCCCCCCCCCCCACCCCCCCCCCCCCCCACCCCCCCCCCCCCCCACCCCCCCCCCCCCCCACCCCCCCCCCCCCCCACCCCCCCCCCCCCCCACCCCCCCCCCCCCCCACCCCCCCCCCCCCCCACCCCCCCCCCCCCCCACCCCCCCCCCCCCCCACCCCCCCCCCCCCCCACCCCCCCCCCCCCCCACCCCCCCCCCCCCCCACCCCCCCCCCCCCCCACCCCCCCCCCCCCCCACCCCCCCCCCCCCCCACCCCCCCCCCCCCCCACCCCCCCCCCCCCCCACCCCCCCCCCCCCCCACCCCCCCCCCCCCCCACCCCCCCCCCCCCCCACCCCCCCCCCCCCCCACCCCCCCCCCCCCCCACCCCCCCCCCCCCCCACCCCCCCCCCCCCCCACCCCCCCCCCCCCCCACCCCCCCCCCCCCCCACCCCCCCCCCCCCCCACCCCCCCCCCCCCCCACCCCCCCCCCCCCCCACCCCCCCCCCCCCCCACCCCCCCCCCCCCCCACCCCCCCCCCCCCCCACCCCCCCCCCCCCCCACCCCCCCCCCCCCCCACCCCCCCCCCCCCCCACCCCCCCCCCCCCCCACCCCCCCCCCCCCCCACCCCCCCCCCCCCCCACCCCCCCCCCCCCCCACCCCCCCCCCCCCCCACCCCCCCCCCCCCCCACCCCCCCCCCCCCCCACCCCCCCCCCCCCCCACCCCCCCCCCCCCCCACCCCCCCCCCCCCCCACCCCCCCCCCCCCCCACCCCCCCCCCCCCCCACCCCCCCCCCCCCCCACCCCCCCCCCCCCCCACCCCCCCCCCCCCCCACCCCCCCCCCCCCCCACCCCCCCCCCCCCCCACCCCCCCCCCCCCCCACCCCCCCCCCCCCCCACCCCCCCCCCCCCCCACCCCCCCCCCCCCCCACCCCCCCCCCCCCCCACCCCCCCCCCCCCCCACCCCCCCCCCCCCCCACCCCCCCCCCCCCCCACCCCCCCCCCCCCCCACCCCCCCCCCCCCCCACCCCCCCCCCCCCCCACCCCCCCCCCCCCCCACCCCCCCCCCCCCCCACCCCCCCCCCCCCCCACCCCCCCCCCCCCCCACCCCCCCCCCCCCCCACCCCCCCCCCCCCCCACCCCCCCCCCCCCCCACCCCCCCCCCCCCCCACCCCCCCCCCCCCCCACCCCCCCCCCCCCCCACCCCCCCCCCCCCCCACCCCCCCCCCCCCCCACCCCCCCCCCCCCCCACCCCCCCCCCCCCCCACCCCCCCCCCCCCCCACCCCCCCCCCCCCCCACCCCCCCCCCCCCCCACCCCCCCCCCCCCCCACCCCCCCCCCCCCCCACCCCCCCCCCCCCCCACCCCCCCCCCCCCCCACCCCCCCCCCCCCCCACCCCCCCCCCCCCCCACCCCCCCCCCCCCCCACCCCCCCCCCCCCCCACCCCCCCCCCCCCCCACCCCCCCCCCCCCCCACCCCCCCCCCCCCCCACCCCCCCCCCCCCCCACCCCCCCCCCCCCCCACCCCCCCCCCCCCCCACCCCCCCCCCCCCCCACCCCCCCCCCCCCCCACCCCCCCCCCCCCCCACCCCCCCCCCCCCCCACCCCCCCCCCCCCCCACCCCCCCCCCCCCCCACCCCCCCCCCCCCCCACCCCCCCCCCCCCCCACCCCCCCCCCCCCCCACCCCCCCCCCCCCCCACCCCCCCCCCCCCCCACCCCCCCCCCCCCCCACCCCCCCCCCCCCCCACCCCCCCCCCCCCCCACCCCCCCCCCCCCCCACCCCCCCCCCCCCCCACCCCCCCCCCCCCCCACCCCCCCCCCCCCCCACCCCCCCCCCCCCCCACCCCCCCCCCCCCCCACCCCCCCCCCCCCCCACCCCCCCCCCCCCCCACCCCCCCCCCCCCCCACCCCCCCCCCCCCCCACCCCCCCCCCCCCCCACCCCCCCCCCCCCCCACCCCCCCCCCCCCCCACCCCCCCCCCCCCCCACCCCCCCCCCCCCCCACCCCCCCCCCCCCCCACCCCCCCCCCCCCCCACCCCCCCCCCCCCCCACCCCCCCCCCCCCCCACCCCCCCCCCCCCCCACCCCCCCCCCCCCCCACCCCCCCCCCCCCCCACCCCCCCCCCCCCCCACCCCCCCCCCCCCCCACCCCCCCCCCCCCCCACCCCCCCCCCCCCCCACCCCCCCCCCCCCCCACCCCCCCCCCCCCCCACCCCCCCCCCCCCCCACCCCCCCCCCCCCCCACCCCCCCCCCCCCCCACCCCCCCCCCCCCCCACCCCCCCCCCCCCCCACCCCCCCCCCCCCCCACCCCCCCCCCCCCCCACCCCCCCCCCCCCCCACCCCCCCCCCCCCCCACCCCCCCCCCCCCCCACCCCCCCCCCCCCCCACCCCCCCCCCCCCCCACCCCCCCCCCCCCCCACCCCCCCCCCCCCCCACCCCCCCCCCCCCCCACCCCCCCCCCCCCCCACCCCCCCCCCCCCCCACCCCCCCCCCCCCCCACCCCCCCCCCCCCCCACCCCCCCCCCCCCCCACCCCCCCCCCCCCCCACCCCCCCCCCCCCCCACCCCCCCCCCCCCCCACCCCCCCCCCCCCCCACCCCCCCCCCCCCCCACCCCCCCCCCCCCCCACCCCCCCCCCCCCCCACCCCCCCCCCCCCCCACCCCCCCCCCCCCCCACCCCCCCCCCCCCCCACCCCCCCCCCCCCCCACCCCCCCCCCCCCCCACCCCCCCCCCCCCCCACCCCCCCCCCCCCCCACCCCCCCCCCCCCCCACCCCCCCCCCCCCCCACCCCCCCCCCCCCCCACCCCCCCCCCCCCCCACCCCCCCCCCCCCCCACCCCCCCCCCCCCCCACCCCCCCCCCCCCCCACCCCCCCCCCCCCCCACCCCCCCCCCCCCCCACCCCCCCCCCCCCCCACCCCCCCCCCCCCCCACCCCCCCCCCCCCCCACCCCCCCCCCCCCCCACCCCCCCCCCCCCCCACCCCCCCCCCCCCCCACCCCCCCCCCCCCCCACCCCCCCCCCCCCCCACCCCCCCCCCCCCCCACCCCCCCCCCCCCCCACCCCCCCCCCCCCCCACCCCCCCCCCCCCCCACCCCCCCCCCCCCCCACCCCCCCCCCCCCCCACCCCCCCCCCCCCCCACCCCCCCCCCCCCCCACCCCCCCCCCCCCCCACCCCCCCCCCCCCCCACCCCCCCCCCCCCCCACCCCCCCCCCCCCCCACCCCCCCCCCCCCCCACCCCCCCCCCCCCCCACCCCCCCCCCCCCCCACCCCCCCCCCCCCCCACCCCCCCCCCCCCCCACCCCCCCCCCCCCCCACCCCCCCCCCCCCCCACCCCCCCCCCCCCCCACCCCCCCCCCCCCCCACCCCCCCCCCCCCCCACCCCCCCCCCCCCCCACCCCCCCCCCCCCCCACCCCCCCCCCCCCCCACCCCCCCCCCCCCCCACCCCCCCCCCCCCCCACCCCCCCCCCCCCCCACCCCCCCCCCCCCCCACCCCCCCCCCCCCCCACCCCCCCCCCCCCCCACCCCCCCCCCCCCCCACCCCCCCCCCCCCCCACCCCCCCCCCCCCCCACCCCCCCCCCCCCCCACCCCCCCCCCCCCCCACCCCCCCCCCCCCCCACCCCCCCCCCCCCCCACCCCCCCCCCCCCCCACCCCCCCCCCCCCCCACCCCCCCCCCCCCCCACCCCCCCCCCCCCCCACCCCCCCCCCCCCCCACCCCCCCCCCCCCCCACCCCCCCCCCCCCCCACCCCCCCCCCCCCCCACCCCCCCCCCCCCCCACCCCCCCCCCCCCCCACCCCCCCCCCCCCCCACCCCCCCCCCCCCCCACCCCCCCCCCCCCCCACCCCCCCCCCCCCCCACCCCCCCCCCCCCCCACCCCCCCCCCCCCCCACCCCCCCCCCCCCCCACCCCCCCCCCCCCCCACCCCCCCCCCCCCCCACCCCCCCCCCCCCCCACCCCCCCCCCCCCCCACCCCCCCCCCCCCCCACCCCCCCCCCCCCCCACCCCCCCCCCCCCCCACCCCCCCCCCCCCCCACCCCCCCCCCCCCCCACCCCCCCCCCCCCCCACCCCCCCCCCCCCCCACCCCCCCCCCCCCCCACCCCCCCCCCCCCCCACCCCCCCCCCCCCCCACCCCCCCCCCCCCCCACCCCCCCCCCCCCCCACCCCCCCCCCCCCCCACCCCCCCCCCCCCCCACCCCCCCCCCCCCCCACCCCCCCCCCCCCCCACCCCCCCCCCCCCCCACCCCCCCCCCCCCCCACCCCCCCCCCCCCCCACCCCCCCCCCCCCCCACCCCCCCCCCCCCCCACCCCCCCCCCCCCCCACCCCCCCCCCCCCCCACCCCCCCCCCCCCCCACCCCCCCCCCCCCCCACCCCCCCCCCCCCCCACCCCCCCCCCCCCCCACCCCCCCCCCCCCCCACCCCCCCCCCCCCCCACCCCCCCCCCCCCCCACCCCCCCCCCCCCCCACCCCCCCCCCCCCCCACCCCCCCCCCCCCCCACCCCCCCCCCCCCCCACCCCCCCCCCCCCCCACCCCCCCCCCCCCCCACCCCCCCCCCCCCCCACCCCCCCCCCCCCCCACCCCCCCCCCCCCCCACCCCCCCCCCCCCCCACCCCCCCCCCCCCCCACCCCCCCCCCCCCCCACCCCCCCCCCCCCCCACCCCCCCCCCCCCCCACCCCCCCCCCCCCCCACCCCCCCCCCCCCCCACCCCCCCCCCCCCCCACCCCCCCCCCCCCCCACCCCCCCCCCCCCCCACCCCCCCCCCCCCCCACCCCCCCCCCCCCCCACCCCCCCCCCCCCCCACCCCCCCCCCCCCCCACCCCCCCCCCCCCCCACCCCCCCCCCCCCCCACCCCCCCCCCCCCCCACCCCCCCCCCCCCCCACCCCCCCCCCCCCCCACCCCCCCCCCCCCCCACCCCCCCCCCCCCCCACCCCCCCCCCCCCCCACCCCCCCCCCCCCCCACCCCCCCCCCCCCCCACCCCCCCCCCCCCCCACCCCCCCCCCCCCCCACCCCCCCCCCCCCCCACCCCCCCCCCCCCCCACCCCCCCCCCCCCCCACCCCCCCCCCCCCCCACCCCCCCCCCCCCCCACCCCCCCCCCCCCCCACCCCCCCCCCCCCCCACCCCCCCCCCCCCCCACCCCCCCCCCCCCCCACCCCCCCCCCCCCCCACCCCCCCCCCCCCCCACCCCCCCCCCCCCCCACCCCCCCCCCCCCCCACCCCCCCCCCCCCCCACCCCCCCCCCCCCCCACCCCCCCCCCCCCCCACCCCCCCCCCCCCCCACCCCCCCCCCCCCCCACCCCCCCCCCCCCCCACCCCCCCCCCCCCCCACCCCCCCCCCCCCCCACCCCCCCCCCCCCCCACCCCCCCCCCCCCCCACCCCCCCCCCCCCCCACCCCCCCCCCCCCCCACCCCCCCCCCCCCCCACCCCCCCCCCCCCCCACCCCCCCCCCCCCCCACCCCCCCCCCCCCCCACCCCCCCCCCCCCCCACCCCCCCCCCCCCCCACCCCCCCCCCCCCCCACCCCCCCCCCCCCCCACCCCCCCCCCCCCCCACCCCCCCCCCCCCCCACCCCCCCCCCCCCCCACCCCCCCCCCCCCCCACCCCCCCCCCCCCCCACCCCCCCCCCCCCCCACCCCCCCCCCCCCCCACCCCCCCCCCCCCCCACCCCCCCCCCCCCCCACCCCCCCCCCCCCCCACCCCCCCCCCCCCCCACCCCCCCCCCCCCCCACCCCCCCCCCCCCCCACCCCCCCCCCCCCCCACCCCCCCCCCCCCCCACCCCCCCCCCCCCCCACCCCCCCCCCCCCCCACCCCCCCCCCCCCCCACCCCCCCCCCCCCCCACCCCCCCCCCCCCCCACCCCCCCCCCCCCCCACCCCCCCCCCCCCCCACCCCCCCCCCCCCCCACCCCCCCCCCCCCCCACCCCCCCCCCCCCCCACCCCCCCCCCCCCCCACCCCCCCCCCCCCCCACCCCCCCCCCCCCCCACCCCCCCCCCCCCCCACCCCCCCCCCCCCCCACCCCCCCCCCCCCCCACCCCCCCCCCCCCCCACCCCCCCCCCCCCCCACCCCCCCCCCCCCCCACCCCCCCCCCCCCCCACCCCCCCCCCCCCCCACCCCCCCCCCCCCCCACCCCCCCCCCCCCCCACCCCCCCCCCCCCCCACCCCCCCCCCCCCCCACCCCCCCCCCCCCCCACCCCCCCCCCCCCCCACCCCCCCCCCCCCCCACCCCCCCCCCCCCCCACCCCCCCCCCCCCCCACCCCCCCCCCCCCCCACCCCCCCCCCCCCCCACCCCCCCCCCCCCCCACCCCCCCCCCCCCCCACCCCCCCCCCCCCCCACCCCCCCCCCCCCCCACCCCCCCCCCCCCCCACCCCCCCCCCCCCCCACCCCCCCCCCCCCCCACCCCCCCCCCCCCCCACCCCCCCCCCCCCCCACCCCCCCCCCCCCCCACCCCCCCCCCCCCCCACCCCCCCCCCCCCCCACCCCCCCCCCCCCCCACCCCCCCCCCCCCCCACCCCCCCCCCCCCCCACCCCCCCCCCCCCCCACCCCCCCCCCCCCCCACCCCCCCCCCCCCCCACCCCCCCCCCCCCCCACCCCCCCCCCCCCCCACCCCCCCCCCCCCCCACCCCCCCCCCCCCCCACCCCCCCCCCCCCCCACCCCCCCCCCCCCCCACCCCCCCCCCCCCCCACCCCCCCCCCCCCCCACCCCCCCCCCCCCCCACCCCCCCCCCCCCCCACCCCCCCCCCCCCCCACCCCCCCCCCCCCCCACCCCCCCCCCCCCCCACCCCCCCCCCCCCCCACCCCCCCCCCCCCCCACCCCCCCCCCCCCCCACCCCCCCCCCCCCCCACCCCCCCCCCCCCCCACCCCCCCCCCCCCCCACCCCCCCCCCCCCCCACCCCCCCCCCCCCCCACCCCCCCCCCCCCCCACCCCCCCCCCCCCCCACCCCCCCCCCCCCCCACCCCCCCCCCCCCCCACCCCCCCCCCCCCCCACCCCCCCCCCCCCCCACCCCCCCCCCCCCCCACCCCCCCCCCCCCCCACCCCCCCCCCCCCCCACCCCCCCCCCCCCCCACCCCCCCCCCCCCCCACCCCCCCCCCCCCCCACCCCCCCCCCCCCCCACCCCCCCCCCCCCCCACCCCCCCCCCCCCCCACCCCCCCCCCCCCCCACCCCCCCCCCCCCCCACCCCCCCCCCCCCCCACCCCCCCCCCCCCCCACCCCCCCCCCCCCCCACCCCCCCCCCCCCCCACCCCCCCCCCCCCCCACCCCCCCCCCCCCCCACCCCCCCCCCCCCCCACCCCCCCCCCCCCCCACCCCCCCCCCCCCCCACCCCCCCCCCCCCCCACCCCCCCCCCCCCCCACCCCCCCCCCCCCCCACCCCCCCCCCCCCCCACCCCCCCCCCCCCCCACCCCCCCCCCCCCCCACCCCCCCCCCCCCCCACCCCCCCCCCCCCCCACCCCCCCCCCCCCCCACCCCCCCCCCCCCCCACCCCCCCCCCCCCCCACCCCCCCCCCCCCCCACCCCCCCCCCCCCCCACCCCCCCCCCCCCCCACCCCCCCCCCCCCCCACCCCCCCCCCCCCCCACCCCCCCCCCCCCCCACCCCCCCCCCCCCCCACCCCCCCCCCCCCCCACCCCCCCCCCCCCCCACCCCCCCCCCCCCCCACCCCCCCCCCCCCCCACCCCCCCCCCCCCCCACCCCCCCCCCCCCCCACCCCCCCCCCCCCCCACCCCCCCCCCCCCCCACCCCCCCCCCCCCCCACCCCCCCCCCCCCCCACCCCCCCCCCCCCCCACCCCCCCCCCCCCCCACCCCCCCCCCCCCCCACCCCCCCCCCCCCCCACCCCCCCCCCCCCCCACCCCCCCCCCCCCCCACCCCCCCCCCCCCCCACCCCCCCCCCCCCCCACCCCCCCCCCCCCCCACCCCCCCCCCCCCCCACCCCCCCCCCCCCCCACCCCCCCCCCCCCCCACCCCCCCCCCCCCCCACCCCCCCCCCCCCCCACCCCCCCCCCCCCCCACCCCCCCCCCCCCCCACCCCCCCCCCCCCCCACCCCCCCCCCCCCCCACCCCCCCCCCCCCCCACCCCCCCCCCCCCCCACCCCCCCCCCCCCCCACCCCCCCCCCCCCCCACCCCCCCCCCCCCCCACCCCCCCCCCCCCCCACCCCCCCCCCCCCCCACCCCCCCCCCCCCCCACCCCCCCCCCCCCCCACCCCCCCCCCCCCCCACCCCCCCCCCCCCCCACCCCCCCCCCCCCCCACCCCCCCCCCCCCCCACCCCCCCCCCCCCCCACCCCCCCCCCCCCCCACCCCCCCCCCCCCCCACCCCCCCCCCCCCCCACCCCCCCCCCCCCCCACCCCCCCCCCCCCCCACCCCCCCCCCCCCCCACCCCCCCCCCCCCCCACCCCCCCCCCCCCCCACCCCCCCCCCCCCCCACCCCCCCCCCCCCCCACCCCCCCCCCCCCCCACCCCCCCCCCCCCCCACCCCCCCCCCCCCCCACCCCCCCCCCCCCCCACCCCCCCCCCCCCCCACCCCCCCCCCCCCCCACCCCCCCCCCCCCCCACCCCCCCCCCCCCCCACCCCCCCCCCCCCCCACCCCCCCCCCCCCCCACCCCCCCCCCCCCCCACCCCCCCCCCCCCCCACCCCCCCCCCCCCCCACCCCCCCCCCCCCCCACCCCCCCCCCCCCCCACCCCCCCCCCCCCCCACCCCCCCCCCCCCCCACCCCCCCCCCCCCCCACCCCCCCCCCCCCCCACCCCCCCCCCCCCCCACCCCCCCCCCCCCCCACCCCCCCCCCCCCCCACCCCCCCCCCCCCCCACCCCCCCCCCCCCCCACCCCCCCCCCCCCCCACCCCCCCCCCCCCCCACCCCCCCCCCCCCCCACCCCCCCCCCCCCCCACCCCCCCCCCCCCCCACCCCCCCCCCCCCCCACCCCCCCCCCCCCCCACCCCCCCCCCCCCCCACCCCCCCCCCCCCCCACCCCCCCCCCCCCCCACCCCCCCCCCCCCCCACCCCCCCCCCCCCCCACCCCCCCCCCCCCCCACCCCCCCCCCCCCCCACCCCCCCCCCCCCCCACCCCCCCCCCCCCCCACCCCCCCCCCCCCCCACCCCCCCCCCCCCCCACCCCCCCCCCCCCCCACCCCCCCCCCCCCCCACCCCCCCCCCCCCCCACCCCCCCCCCCCCCCACCCCCCCCCCCCCCCACCCCCCCCCCCCCCCACCCCCCCCCCCCCCCACCCCCCCCCCCCCCCACCCCCCCCCCCCCCCACCCCCCCCCCCCCCCACCCCCCCCCCCCCCCACCCCCCCCCCCCCCCACCCCCCCCCCCCCCCACCCCCCCCCCCCCCCACCCCCCCCCCCCCCCACCCCCCCCCCCCCCCACCCCCCCCCCCCCCCACCCCCCCCCCCCCCCACCCCCCCCCCCCCCCACCCCCCCCCCCCCCCACCCCCCCCCCCCCCCACCCCCCCCCCCCCCCACCCCCCCCCCCCCCCACCCCCCCCCCCCCCCACCCCCCCCCCCCCCCACCCCCCCCCCCCCCCACCCCCCCCCCCCCCCACCCCCCCCCCCCCCCACCCCCCCCCCCCCCCACCCCCCCCCCCCCCCACCCCCCCCCCCCCCCACCCCCCCCCCCCCCCACCCCCCCCCCCCCCCACCCCCCCCCCCCCCCACCCCCCCCCCCCCCCACCCCCCCCCCCCCCCACCCCCCCCCCCCCCCACCCCCCCCCCCCCCCACCCCCCCCCCCCCCCACCCCCCCCCCCCCCCACCCCCCCCCCCCCCCACCCCCCCCCCCCCCCACCCCCCCCCCCCCCCACCCCCCCCCCCCCCCACCCCCCCCCCCCCCCACCCCCCCCCCCCCCCACCCCCCCCCCCCCCCACCCCCCCCCCCCCCCACCCCCCCCCCCCCCCACCCCCCCCCCCCCCCACCCCCCCCCCCCCCCACCCCCCCCCCCCCCCACCCCCCCCCCCCCCCACCCCCCCCCCCCCCCACCCCCCCCCCCCCCCACCCCCCCCCCCCCCCACCCCCCCCCCCCCCCACCCCCCCCCCCCCCCACCCCCCCCCCCCCCCACCCCCCCCCCCCCCCACCCCCCCCCCCCCCCACCCCCCCCCCCCCCCACCCCCCCCCCCCCCCACCCCCCCCCCCCCCCACCCCCCCCCCCCCCCACCCCCCCCCCCCCCCACCCCCCCCCCCCCCCACCCCCCCCCCCCCCCACCCCCCCCCCCCCCCACCCCCCCCCCCCCCCACCCCCCCCCCCCCCCACCCCCCCCCCCCCCCACCCCCCCCCCCCCCCACCCCCCCCCCCCCCCACCCCCCCCCCCCCCCACCCCCCCCCCCCCCCACCCCCCCCCCCCCCCACCCCCCCCCCCCCCCACCCCCCCCCCCCCCCACCCCCCCCCCCCCCCACCCCCCCCCCCCCCCACCCCCCCCCCCCCCCACCCCCCCCCCCCCCCACCCCCCCCCCCCCCCACCCCCCCCCCCCCCCACCCCCCCCCCCCCCCACCCCCCCCCCCCCCCACCCCCCCCCCCCCCCACCCCCCCCCCCCCCCACCCCCCCCCCCCCCCACCCCCCCCCCCCCCCACCCCCCCCCCCCCCCACCCCCCCCCCCCCCCACCCCCCCCCCCCCCCACCCCCCCCCCCCCCCACCCCCCCCCCCCCCCACCCCCCCCCCCCCCCACCCCCCCCCCCCCCCACCCCCCCCCCCCCCCACCCCCCCCCCCCCCCACCCCCCCCCCCCCCCACCCCCCCCCCCCCCCACCCCCCCCCCCCCCCACCCCCCCCCCCCCCCACCCCCCCCCCCCCCCACCCCCCCCCCCCCCCACCCCCCCCCCCCCCCACCCCCCCCCCCCCCCACCCCCCCCCCCCCCCACCCCCCCCCCCCCCCACCCCCCCCCCCCCCCACCCCCCCCCCCCCCCACCCCCCCCCCCCCCCACCCCCCCCCCCCCCCACCCCCCCCCCCCCCCACCCCCCCCCCCCCCCACCCCCCCCCCCCCCCACCCCCCCCCCCCCCCACCCCCCCCCCCCCCCACCCCCCCCCCCCCCCACCCCCCCCCCCCCCCACCCCCCCCCCCCCCCACCCCCCCCCCCCCCCACCCCCCCCCCCCCCCACCCCCCCCCCCCCCCACCCCCCCCCCCCCCCACCCCCCCCCCCCCCCACCCCCCCCCCCCCCCACCCCCCCCCCCCCCCACCCCCCCCCCCCCCCACCCCCCCCCCCCCCCACCCCCCCCCCCCCCCACCCCCCCCCCCCCCCACCCCCCCCCCCCCCCACCCCCCCCCCCCCCCACCCCCCCCCCCCCCCACCCCCCCCCCCCCCCACCCCCCCCCCCCCCCACCCCCCCCCCCCCCCACCCCCCCCCCCCCCCACCCCCCCCCCCCCCCACCCCCCCCCCCCCCCACCCCCCCCCCCCCCCACCCCCCCCCCCCCCCACCCCCCCCCCCCCCCACCCCCCCCCCCCCCCACCCCCCCCCCCCCCCACCCCCCCCCCCCCCCACCCCCCCCCCCCCCCACCCCCCCCCCCCCCCACCCCCCCCCCCCCCCACCCCCCCCCCCCCCCACCCCCCCCCCCCCCCACCCCCCCCCCCCCCCACCCCCCCCCCCCCCCACCCCCCCCCCCCCCCACCCCCCCCCCCCCCCACCCCCCCCCCCCCCCACCCCCCCCCCCCCCCACCCCCCCCCCCCCCCACCCCCCCCCCCCCCCACCCCCCCCCCCCCCCACCCCCCCCCCCCCCCACCCCCCCCCCCCCCCACCCCCCCCCCCCCCCACCCCCCCCCCCCCCCACCCCCCCCCCCCCCCACCCCCCCCCCCCCCCACCCCCCCCCCCCCCCACCCCCCCCCCCCCCCACCCCCCCCCCCCCCCACCCCCCCCCCCCCCCACCCCCCCCCCCCCCCACCCCCCCCCCCCCCCACCCCCCCCCCCCCCCACCCCCCCCCCCCCCCACCCCCCCCCCCCCCCACCCCCCCCCCCCCCCACCCCCCCCCCCCCCCACCCCCCCCCCCCCCCACCCCCCCCCCCCCCCACCCCCCCCCCCCCCCACCCCCCCCCCCCCCCACCCCCCCCCCCCCCCACCCCCCCCCCCCCCCACCCCCCCCCCCCCCCACCCCCCCCCCCCCCCACCCCCCCCCCCCCCCACCCCCCCCCCCCCCCACCCCCCCCCCCCCCCACCCCCCCCCCCCCCCACCCCCCCCCCCCCCCACCCCCCCCCCCCCCCACCCCCCCCCCCCCCCACCCCCCCCCCCCCCCACCCCCCCCCCCCCCCACCCCCCCCCCCCCCCACCCCCCCCCCCCCCCACCCCCCCCCCCCCCCACCCCCCCCCCCCCCCACCCCCCCCCCCCCCCACCCCCCCCCCCCCCCACCCCCCCCCCCCCCCACCCCCCCCCCCCCCCACCCCCCCCCCCCCCCACCCCCCCCCCCCCCCACCCCCCCCCCCCCCCACCCCCCCCCCCCCCCACCCCCCCCCCCCCCCACCCCCCCCCCCCCCCACCCCCCCCCCCCCCCACCCCCCCCCCCCCCCACCCCCCCCCCCCCCCACCCCCCCCCCCCCCCACCCCCCCCCCCCCCCACCCCCCCCCCCCCCCACCCCCCCCCCCCCCCACCCCCCCCCCCCCCCACCCCCCCCCCCCCCCACCCCCCCCCCCCCCCACCCCCCCCCCCCCCCACCCCCCCCCCCCCCCACCCCCCCCCCCCCCCACCCCCCCCCCCCCCCACCCCCCCCCCCCCCCACCCCCCCCCCCCCCCACCCCCCCCCCCCCCCACCCCCCCCCCCCCCCACCCCCCCCCCCCCCCACCCCCCCCCCCCCCCACCCCCCCCCCCCCCCACCCCCCCCCCCCCCCACCCCCCCCCCCCCCCACCCCCCCCCCCCCCCACCCCCCCCCCCCCCCACCCCCCCCCCCCCCCACCCCCCCCCCCCCCCACCCCCCCCCCCCCCCACCCCCCCCCCCCCCCACCCCCCCCCCCCCCCACCCCCCCCCCCCCCCACCCCCCCCCCCCCCCACCCCCCCCCCCCCCCACCCCCCCCCCCCCCCACCCCCCCCCCCCCCCACCCCCCCCCCCCCCCACCCCCCCCCCCCCCCACCCCCCCCCCCCCCCACCCCCCCCCCCCCCCACCCCCCCCCCCCCCCACCCCCCCCCCCCCCCACCCCCCCCCCCCCCCACCCCCCCCCCCCCCCACCCCCCCCCCCCCCCACCCCCCCCCCCCCCCACCCCCCCCCCCCCCCACCCCCCCCCCCCCCCACCCCCCCCCCCCCCCACCCCCCCCCCCCCCCACCCCCCCCCCCCCCCACCCCCCCCCCCCCCCACCCCCCCCCCCCCCCACCCCCCCCCCCCCCCACCCCCCCCCCCCCCCACCCCCCCCCCCCCCCACCCCCCCCCCCCCCCACCCCCCCCCCCCCCCACCCCCCCCCCCCCCCACCCCCCCCCCCCCCCACCCCCCCCCCCCCCCACCCCCCCCCCCCCCCACCCCCCCCCCCCCCCACCCCCCCCCCCCCCCACCCCCCCCCCCCCCCACCCCCCCCCCCCCCCACCCCCCCCCCCCCCCACCCCCCCCCCCCCCCACCCCCCCCCCCCCCCACCCCCCCCCCCCCCCACCCCCCCCCCCCCCCACCCCCCCCCCCCCCCACCCCCCCCCCCCCCCACCCCCCCCCCCCCCCACCCCCCCCCCCCCCCACCCCCCCCCCCCCCCACCCCCCCCCCCCCCCACCCCCCCCCCCCCCCACCCCCCCCCCCCCCCACCCCCCCCCCCCCCCACCCCCCCCCCCCCCCACCCCCCCCCCCCCCCACCCCCCCCCCCCCCCACCCCCCCCCCCCCCCACCCCCCCCCCCCCCCACCCCCCCCCCCCCCCACCCCCCCCCCCCCCCACCCCCCCCCCCCCCCACCCCCCCCCCCCCCCACCCCCCCCCCCCCCCACCCCCCCCCCCCCCCACCCCCCCCCCCCCCCACCCCCCCCCCCCCCCACCCCCCCCCCCCCCCACCCCCCCCCCCCCCCACCCCCCCCCCCCCCCACCCCCCCCCCCCCCCACCCCCCCCCCCCCCCACCCCCCCCCCCCCCCACCCCCCCCCCCCCCCACCCCCCCCCCCCCCCACCCCCCCCCCCCCCCACCCCCCCCCCCCCCCACCCCCCCCCCCCCCCACCCCCCCCCCCCCCCACCCCCCCCCCCCCCCACCCCCCCCCCCCCCCACCCCCCCCCCCCCCCACCCCCCCCCCCCCCCACCCCCCCCCCCCCCCACCCCCCCCCCCCCCCACCCCCCCCCCCCCCCACCCCCCCCCCCCCCCACCCCCCCCCCCCCCCACCCCCCCCCCCCCCCACCCCCCCCCCCCCCCACCCCCCCCCCCCCCCACCCCCCCCCCCCCCCACCCCCCCCCCCCCCCACCCCCCCCCCCCCCCACCCCCCCCCCCCCCCACCCCCCCCCCCCCCCACCCCCCCCCCCCCCCACCCCCCCCCCCCCCCACCCCCCCCCCCCCCCACCCCCCCCCCCCCCCACCCCCCCCCCCCCCCACCCCCCCCCCCCCCCACCCCCCCCCCCCCCCACCCCCCCCCCCCCCCACCCCCCCCCCCCCCCACCCCCCCCCCCCCCCACCCCCCCCCCCCCCCACCCCCCCCCCCCCCCACCCCCCCCCCCCCCCACCCCCCCCCCCCCCCACCCCCCCCCCCCCCCACCCCCCCCCCCCCCCACCCCCCCCCCCCCCCACCCCCCCCCCCCCCCACCCCCCCCCCCCCCCACCCCCCCCCCCCCCCACCCCCCCCCCCCCCCACCCCCCCCCCCCCCCACCCCCCCCCCCCCCCACCCCCCCCCCCCCCCACCCCCCCCCCCCCCCACCCCCCCCCCCCCCCACCCCCCCCCCCCCCCACCCCCCCCCCCCCCCACCCCCCCCCCCCCCCACCCCCCCCCCCCCCCACCCCCCCCCCCCCCCACCCCCCCCCCCCCCCACCCCCCCCCCCCCCCACCCCCCCCCCCCCCCACCCCCCCCCCCCCCCACCCCCCCCCCCCCCCACCCCCCCCCCCCCCCACCCCCCCCCCCCCCCACCCCCCCCCCCCCCCACCCCCCCCCCCCCCCACCCCCCCCCCCCCCCACCCCCCCCCCCCCCCACCCCCCCCCCCCCCCACCCCCCCCCCCCCCCACCCCCAGGCAGGGAGATTGCAGAGAAGCGGAATGAATTCTTTGCATCTGTCTTTACCCAAGAGGAGGTGAGGAACATTCCTGCACCTGAACCAAGCTTCTTAGGAGGCGAATCTGAGGAACTAGCGAAGATAGTGGTAGACAAGGTAGAAGTTCTGGCAGCCATTGATAAACTCTGCTCTTCCTGGCCAAGTGCTCTTCTGCTGCTACTCCTCTCTGCTGGTTCCAGAGACTGGTTCCAGAGACTGGTTCCAGATGGCCCATTCCTGCCTAGGCATCCCTGGTGTGCTCCTGCTTTTATGCTTCAGAAAACACAAACATCAATGCAACAGCAAAACAGCAAAAGCTGAATATTAAAGGAGGAATGTTTTAAAACATCAACAAAGAACCAGTTTCTGAGAGTAAACACTTTTAAAAATATTGTATTTATTATTGCACTCAAAAAAGATGAAGAAACAAACTGCAAACCAATAGGTACAACAAGTTCTTTCACATAGAAAACTGTGGGAATGTGTGCATGAATGTGTACACACACACAGGTTATTCCACAAAAAAAGACATAAAACTAACCAGAAGGAGAACTAACAGCAGAAATTAGGAGAATGGTGCATCCACTGTCCTCTTGCACCTTGGCATGCCCCATGTGAAACTGACCATGCCTTCTAAGAATGCAGCCTTCTGCCAGGAAACAGAATCCATATTTTAACATCACTGTGCTTATTTCCTTCCATGCCTCTTGGTATATAGAATTACCACTCCAGACCCAAAGCAGGTTTCTGTGCCTTTAAGAGCTGTGAAACAGCAAAAAAAAAATTTAATTGGTGCAACAGGACTCACCATCACAGTGTTGCAGGAAAAGCTACACTAGTCAAACACCTCTCTGCTTAATTAGCATGACATCTTCCAGTAGGTAAAATGCCACTCAAAAAGAGACAACAGCTTATGCGATTTTATGGTACCAAAGAAACTGTGAGTTCTCTTCTGTTTATGACTTCCCCATGGACGATATGCGTGGAGAGACTCTTAATGCTGCAACCTGCTGGGATTACATAAGTCACAGTGTTTACTGGGATGGATAGAACTTGAAGAAGGTGGGTGCTTAGCAGCAGCTGGGTACACAGCTGGGTGGATAGATGCAAAAGAAGGTAATTTCATATACAAGTATGAATTCAATGTTCCCAACCATCTAGAAAGTAGCCCTCATCAATAATTGCAAAGTCACTTGAGAGAAAAAGAAATCTTCTAAAAAAGAGACCCCATGGTCTCTTTGTCCTCCACCCTCCACCCTCCCAGAGTATTTTCTCTATAGCCAAGGATCATGCTGATCATTCATGTCTGCTGTGGTAGATGGCAAGAAGTTTCATGGATAGAAATAACTACATCTTGTTGGTGGTGGCGCTCCTGGTGGTGATGCATCTCATGAATCTCGCCCATCTCATTGATGTTATTGCTAATGCAGTTCACGTCAGTCTTGTTACTGTTGTTATCAGGGTTGGGGCCAAATATCCAGTCTGCAAGCATAACAAAACAGAGACGGGTGCATTATACTGATGTGGGAAAAGGAGCAAAGATCCTTGAATAGTTGGCCCCTGGAGCATGATCACATAGAGCTTGTTCAAGGCCTGCTTTTTTATCTAACAATCAATCTATAAGTATTACTCAGGCCGTGATCCAGATAATTTATTTTGCATGTTGCAGTAAGTTTATACACATTTCCCTTTCTGAAACATCTCACAGCAAAAAAAGACCACTCATTATATGTACAAAGATTGTTATATATGAGCACATTTATTACCTTTGTAACTGGCTTTTCCTCTGAAAAGGTTAAGGTAGTGTGAAATGATTTAGGTAGAAAAAGAGTAATACAGCTTAAAGTTATTGATTATGGTTCATAGTTGAGCAGGGATTTGGACCCCTATTGTAGTAAATGAAAAATGAGTTTTCCACTAGGAATGAGGGAATGAGTCACGAGGGAGGATGTTTGTGGATGGACAAGATAAGAACCAGCTGAAGCTAGTTAGTGTCAAGTATATAGGCTAAAGCATGCTTAATGACCTAATGCATATTAACTTCTTCTCCTGCTCTGACAACAACCTTCATTTTAATGCACATAGAGAGGTGAGGGTGTGAGGCACATATCAAGGAGCAACATGTAAATAGGTGGACCAGAAAGTTGTAACTCCAAGTATTCTTAGCTAATGGGGGGAACAGAGAGGGTGTGGTGGAATCGGGGAAAGGGAACAAATATGCTGCCTGTGTAACGAGCCAGTGGACTTTGCCCGTGTGAGGACGGCTCCCCTTTCTTTGCAAATAAAGTTACTTAGAACTCTCTCCTGTTGGCTTGATATTTGGTAACAAAATATTATCTCTCCAGCCCTAGTGTGACACACTTGACTACATAATTAAGTATGTACACAGAAATGCCATTTGGTTGATTTTATTGGTTAAATTGTAATTCATTTCTTTTATTATAGTTGTGAACTGGGGAGGCACAAGCTGTGAAGAGAGAGATTATGACTGCAGTCCTAGTCACATGTGTGAGAGAAACTATGGCTGCAGTCCTTACTTTCCTTGAAGAAAATGGAATATACTTCTGCATAGACCTGCCTAGAATGTGAAGAATTGTGAGAGGAAGTAACAGTTTGGAAATCCCAACCTCTTCCCTAATAGAACTCTGTAAATTCTCAGTGAAAGGCTCGTTTCAAAGTATTTTGTGACTCAGGCAAAGGACAATCACCCCTCCCCATTAATTACCAAAGATTAAGACATGGGCACATGGAAAATAGCCTACAGTTGCCTGAGAAATATTTTAATGCCATTAACATCTATTAATATTAATATATTCTACTGTGCTTTAGACATTTGTTGGAAAAGTGGAACATCTGTGACTTATGTAGATAAACACATAAATGAATAGAAAATAAAACTTAGGTTAGAAATCATTATATTAAGCAGGACACCACACTGACCACTGGAATATTTTCAGGGATGCAGTATAGAGATTTTATATTTTACAATTAATGCAATTCGCTTTAGCTTTAAAAGTAGTTCTTAACTAAGGTAACAATTTACAACTGATGGAAAACTTGTGGAGCAAAGTCTGTATACTGAAAGTGAAACCAGAGCATGCAAGAATAGCTATATAAATTTCAGTCACCTTGCAATAGCATGTAAATGTAAAGGCATGAAAGACTGAGGGAAAGTGTTTGCCCTTCTTTCTTGGTGGGGTGTGTGTGTGTGTGTGGGGGGGGGGGGTCTGGTGGGGATCAGAGGCAGAGCAAAAGAGATTACTCCCTAACCTGCTGTTGTTGGAGAGCAGGTCGCACAAAACATTCCTCTCCATTTTGATACTCTCTCCAGGAAATGGAAAAGATAATGAGGGCTCAGAATAATGATAAAATTTCTAATGTTTCTGCTAATGACCTAATGTCAGAAATTATAGTATTCAGAGATTAGGCTATCAAAATAGAAGAATGGGCATTACTCAGGTCCACTCAGGATTTATTGTTATCTGAACACCTATCTATAATACTCATCACTGTCTACTTAGTATGTAATTGGCTACCTGATGTATGAGAGGTTTACTGCAACTGCACTTGGAGTACTGTGTTCAGTTCTGGTCGCCACATCTCAAAAAGGATATCGAAGAGATAGAAAAAGTGCAGAGAAGGGCAACGAGGATGATTGAAGGATTGGAGCACCTTCCCTATGAGGAGAGGCTGCAGCGTTTGGGACTCTTTAGTTTGGAGAGGAGACATCTGAGGGGGGATATGATTGAAGTCTATAAAATTATGCATGGGATAGAAAATGTTGAGAGAGAGAAATTTTGCTCTCTTTCTCACAATACTAGAACCAGGGGGGAATGCTGGGGCGGGGGGAGAATTAGGGCTAATAAAAGGAAACACTTATTCACGCAACGTGTGATTGGTGTTTGGAATATCTGCCACAGGAGGTGGTGATGGCCACTAACCTGGATAGCTTTAAAAGGGGCTTGGACAGATTGATGGAGGAGAAGTCGATCTATGGCTACCAATCCTGATCCTCCTTGATCTGAGATTGCAAATGCCTTAGCAGACCAGGTGCTCAGGAGCAGCAGCAGCAGAAGGCCATTGCTTTCACATCCTGAACATGAGCTCCCAAAGGCACCTGGTGGGCCACTGCGAATAGCAGAGTGCTGGACTAGATGGACTCTGGTCTGATCCAGCAGCAGGCTCTTTCTTATGTTCTTATGTCATGTGCATGCAGTGCCTGATAGGTAACTTGTCCACACTGCCTAAAATATATTGTCACAACTGAGGCAAGAGGCCTGGGATGCTGGGAATCCAGATGGTTGCCAAATTTTGCCAAGCAGTCTGTCAGACATCCAGCATGTTAAATTTAAAGCATGTCCCATGGCTGTTTTATTATTATTACTAGCAGCAAAGCCCATTGTGGGGGAGATGCAATGGGCCCTAGGAAAGAATGGAAGAGGAAGCATCTCCCCCGCAATGGGCTTTAGTGGCACCATAACCTCCCCCTTGTTCCTAGCATGACACGTGACATTTACCCAGTTCTGGGTCTGTGGCTTGGTGGTGGAGAGTTTGGAGAGGTATGGCTTGGGGTGGGAGAGGGCGGCAAGGTGAAGCGTGGGTTGGTGGATTGGGGTAGGAGAGAATTGCAAGGTGAGGGTTGGGATGGGGGAAGGGTTGAAAGGTGAGGATAAGATTGGAAGGGGTCAGTAGTGGTGGTGGGAGGGTGGGAAGGTGAGGCTTGGGGTGTTGGGAGGTTTGCATGCCTGGCATTGAAGTGTTAAAAGGGTAGGCTTGGTGTGGTGGGAGGTTTGCATGCCTGGCATTGCCCTGGGAGGGTGGTGGGAAGATGGGGGGAACACAAAGCCTTTTGCAGGTCTGGTGTTGCTCTGCAGGGTGGGAGGGGAAGATGCGGTGAACACATTATTGGTTGGGGTAGGGGGAGCGCTTATGTGGGCCCTCAGAGCAACGGCACCATGGCAGTGCTGCTCTGCGAACCAGGAAGAAAATCGAATGTCCTTCACCATGAGCTCTCCACCAATGGAGGAGCAGGACCTCTCCCACTGGTGGAGGGTTCATCATCTGACATTCAATTTCTTAGCCTTTTATTGTTTAGGATTATTTAATCTTTTAAAATATCATAGCTGCCAGTTCTTTATCTGGTTGTTGGTCTTTCATTACAATTCAAGCCTCATCCTGAGGCCTAGGATGTTGTAATGGTGTAACTCAGCCAAATGTACCTGAGACGGGGGACCACATAAGAAATAGCCTGCTGGATCAGACCGGAATAGCTTGCTGGATCAGACCACCAGTAGATTACCATCAGAAGACCAGTAGAACACCATCAGAAGGGACGATATGTTTACAGCACGAACTATATTTGCTCGTGGCAGAACTGGCCTCATGCTCATTCTGTGGAATGCTTTATCACTTTAGGGCTGCAAAGAATAACAGCTGTTAAAATTAAAATATTAGGCCACTTTCTGACAAAGAATACTTAAGAGTGGCAGCAAGTCTCTTCAGACAGACTTAATTTGGTTTATAAGTCCCTAGGGAACTAGCGTTCAATTTAATTTGCATTCCACAGTCAGTTCTTCTAAGGTTGAAGAGTAGCTTTTTCTCTTCCTTGCAAAGTAGAAAGGTTTCTCAGGGCTTGCAAGCTGAATAAATGCCAAGTGATGGAAGGTGCTGAGGGACCTGAGGATTCACCATCCCTGAGGATATTAATTAGGGAAGAGATTCTAGTGTAGTCTCACAGGTCTAAAGCCCACTAGTAACGTTCTAAAGGCCTCTAGAGAGAGGATAGGTCAGCCCAAAAGACTCCTCTATATTGTAACCAAGTATCACACCCCTGGGATAGAGGAATGCTGCTGAGGTTTCCATTCATCAGGAATATCAGAGTTGTTTTCATCAATAAGTGAGTGATGTATAATTCCAGCAAATGCAGTACAGGAAGTGGTATGCTACCGGTGGGCTGATGTTATACATTTCCCTGTAATAGAGGAACCCTGAATTAGCAAGATCATTGAGATAGTACTTTGCTTCTACCATTCCACAAAATGTGAGAACAGGGTTTTACAGAGTGTGAAATTATTTTGGTTACGTTGTGACCAATAAGTTTAGGGTCAGGATGCTTTAAAGCTGGGCATGATATACACAAATCAAGGCGCAAACCAGAATGCTTTTAAACAGCTAGAGCTGGAGGCAGCCTGGCCTGCAGACATAGATGTTTCAAATTTTCAATATGGCTTTTAGGCACTCCATGAAATACCACCATCATGGTTTATTCTAGGCAGTTGGCTACTACTGTAGAATAAGGTGACCAGATGATCACCTTTGTGATCCGGGACGGGGAAGTGGCCTGTCACAGGGCGGCAAACGGCAAGCCCCAGAAGACTGGGCGCTCCTGTGGCCAGGCGTGCGGGAGGCTGCTGCACTGCCTTGCGCCCCAGAAGGCAGTGCGGCAGCCTTCCAAAAATCGGGACAATTTGCAGAACCCGCAGGATGCGGGACAAATTGTTTAAAGGCATGACGGTCCCGCCAAAAGCGGGACGTCTGGTCAGCCTACTTTAGAACCATCATCTCAGTTGTTAACGTTCCCAGAGAAAGAACTCACGTGAAAACAGCCATGAGAAACAAAGCACATTTCTGGTCATGTTGCCAGAGGCAGGGCCAGGGCAGGGCATGGGCAAAAGGAGCAGTTGCCTCAGACAAGGGCAGAGAGCGGACACTGGCAGCCAAATCTGAGCCTGTGCTGCACCACATCAACAGGGAGTGCAACAGAGCATGCTTGATGGGCCGAGGCATGCTGTGCAACTTTTGGGTGCCACCAGGCATGTAGAAGTTGCACAGTCCACTTGCTGTCCTGCCTGCCGTAGCCCTCCTGGTAGAAGGGCACCTTATGGCTTCTGCCCTTGGGGGAGTCACAACTGGTGGGGAGACAGGCAGCCGAGGTTTCCTCATGGCCCCAGTGAGCTTCCTTTGCTCAATTTTACCAGCCAGGTGAACAACACAGTCACCAGTGAGAGCTGTGGGAGCATGGTGGGCTCTAAGATCACATTGCTGACTGAGCACTTAGGATCATGCCTTGCACTTTCTCTTCCCCTGCTCATCCCCCATAGTTACCAAGCATGCCATACTGTGCAGACTTGTGCACATTTTTATTGGGGAGAATTGTGTCCCACTGGACCTGGTGGTGAAGCAAATGTGAGAAGGATCAGACTGCAAAGGCACCAAGCTTTCTGAGAGATAAGAGCCACTCTGTTCAAAGGTCTCATAAGAAGGGAGCCCAAGAAATGACAAAACATGAAAGCTGCAAGGTAGTCACCCCAAACAATCACTACTTTGACAGCAAAAACCCTCCCCCTGCCATAATGTTCCCCCAGTTCTTGTTTCAATGGAAAGCAAACAGATAGGCTGTGTATCAGAGACAGAGCATCTGTTTGCCTACAGAAGGCCCCAGATGCATCATCCTGTCTCTCCAGCTGAAAAAAGGATCCAGTTGTAGAGGATGGGAAGGGCTTCCACCACAGCCCCTGTGGGCCAGCCCAGACAATACTGACTTTGGCAGACTAACAGTCCGATTCAGTATAAGGCAGCTTCATATGTTCAGAAGCCTAAATCTAGAATGCTGAACTAAAATATAAGTTAGTATAACAACTGTTCCCAGTTTCAAAGAAATAGCTATGTCAGCTCACTGCAGCCAAAACCTTACAGCCTTACGGTCAGAGGTGGAGCGAGGGGAAACTGTGCCTGGGGCGCACACGCCCTATGCCCGTGGTGGCGAACCTTTGGCACTCCAGATGTTATGGACTACAATTCCCATCAGCCCCTGCCAGTACGGCCAATTGGCCATGCTGGCAAGGGCTGATGGGAATTGTAGTCCATAACATCTGGAGTGCCAAAGGTTCGCCACCACTGCCCTATGCCCCTGCCACAGCGTTGCCCCACCCCGCCCCACCCTGGAACATCCCCAGAATGCCCAGGAATGCCCCCGCCATGCCCCCGCCATGGTTCGGCAATGCCTCTGCCGCTGCTCTACCCAGGGTGTTGTGCCCCCCATCCCATGGGCACTACAACACTGCTTACAGCACCTTAGAGCATCCATACACCAAAGGCCACTAAGTCAGATTCTCTACTTCTCACTCACCTTTCACAATAGATTGGTGATGCATGCTTGCTACTATTCTCACCCTTTACAGACAGAAAAAATAGGGGCTGCAATATCCTGAGTGTTGCTGAGACTTCATATCTCCAGGGTTCAAGTCTAGCAATCAGCCACTAGATGATACAGTCTTTTACCAACTTGGAGAGGTTATCAAATTTTTCCCTTGGAAGGGTGCCTCTATTCTTAATAAATGTGTTATGGAAGCCAGCAGTGGCAACATTTCCAAGCATGGACAGTGTAAGATGCTGCAACCCTCAATTACATGGTTTGCAGAGTATGGGGCTACTCCAGTTTTAATGTGTACACTTTATGAGATGGAGATGATTAGAGTTTAGCCTCCTGTTGTTTGCTTTGCACTATTAATAGCTGCCCATTTCAAACAACCATTCAGGTTAGGAGCTGCTAACTTTTTGGAACAGGGCTCCTGAGTCTGTCACTGTAGAAATTGAACAGATGCAGCTATTTCTGAGAGTGGAGGAGCAATTGGGAACACTTCACCTGTTGCCTTTCTGCTTGTTAAACTGTCCATTGTGGAGGGGGGCATAATGCTGAACTCCACTGTGCTGCTTTGTAGCCATAATATCCAGTTGGAGGGGGAACTGCTGACACCAGTAACCTGAATAGTTAGGAACTGCTGACACCAGTAACATGTGAATGCTTTAGATGATAATTAAAGAATCCACAAAAGTTGAAGCATAGGAGGGAGGGAGGCTGGAGGGAGGCTTTTTTTCTTTAGCCTTTCCCTTTATTTCACATTCTTTTTCTTTTTTCCTCTTTGTGCTAACTTGCTTTTTTCTTGGGGAAAAAAGTCTGCTCTTGTGTTTTTAACAACAGCCTGAATGTTCCTGTCATGAAAGTAAGTCCTGCTATAAAAAGATTTATCAGCTACATTTCTGGATGCAGATTACTATTCGAGGACCAGGAATAGGGACAGTTTATTAAAATACTTCATTAAAACAAACCAAATGAAAACAAGGATCTAAAACACAAATTACTAAATACATTGACATCAAAATATACAAGCTTGAACTAACTAACTGCACTAGAGAAAGAATCCTCCTTTGCAATTTCCGCTCTTGCCACAATGCTCTCTTCCACCTCCTCTCTTTTTGCCTGATAGAGGCAATAGAAATGGGGAAAGGAAGTGAGGTAAAGCCAACTGGGGAATTTCCTATCTGCCTAAGCAACCTAGTTAGTCTGCCATTCAGGAAAGAAGCCCTGGCCAGGTCAAACAAGGTTTGTCTTGCTACCTACTATGTTGTAACACCTTTTAATTCACCTCATGGAACTCTGCAAGATCTGTGAGAACTGAACCATGCCATATTTACACCTCTCACAGTGGTGGCAATGATGAACTTGATGATGATGGAGCCAGGGAAGGAAAGATGATCTATATATTGTAAATGAGCATTTCTCAATATGGTAGTAAGTGAAAAAACAAATTCTCCAGCAAAAATCTATCTGTGGGCTGTTGGTGAAGGTTCATTATATGCCCCTAGGTGGTGCTGCTGACTTATTACAATGTACATTTTAATGGTTTTGTATTGTGTCTGCCATAGTGACCAGATGCAATGGTGAAAATTGGTTTGACACTTGAGAGGAAGCTTTAGAAATTGACAAGAAAACCCCATACATTATTCAATCCTAATGGTATTTGCTATAAATGGCGACGCAGGCAACGCAGGACTCATTTAAGGACATATAATAGGAACAATGAACTTGCATATGCTTTAAAAATAATACTAGCTCTAATCACAAATGTTAAAGTTGCCACAGTTAGAAATTTTGTCCCTTTTGACACCCTTTGGTTTTGTAGAAATGTGTTCAAAGGAGGCCAGTTGGAAATATTCTAAAAAGGAATGGTAGGTTAGGACGCAGTAGGCTAGGATACTTTGAGTCATGACTGATAGGCTATCCAGGGCATTTGTGTTGTGCTGTTAGCAATGAAGTGCTGCAAGTCACTCCAGACAAACCAGAGTAAAATCATAGGTCAATTATGTTTTCATCAATCAAGAATAAAAGATGAAACCTTAAAGATGATGAGAAAGCTATTCCAGAATACACAATCAAAGCACTCCTGACAGATGGTCATCCAGTCTCTGTTTAAAAAACCTCCAAAGAAGGGGACTCCCCACCACCCTCTGAGGCAGTGTATTCCACAGTTAAACAATCCTTACTGTCAGGAGGTTCTTCCTAATGTTTGGGTGAAATCTCTCCTCCTATACCTTGAATCCATTACTTCTTGTCCTAGTCTCTGGAGCAGCAGAAACACTTGCTCCATTTTTGACATGACACCCCTTCAAATATTTAAACTTGGCAATCGTGTCACCTCTTAACCTTCTCTTCTACAGACTAAACCCATTCAGCTCCCAAGGTCTCTCCTCATACAGCATGGATTCCAAATCTTTTACCATTTTGGGTGCCCCCCCTTCTGGATCCATTCCATATTGTCAATATCCTTCTTGAGTTGTGGTGCCAAAAACTGGACACAGTATTCCAGGTGAGGTCTGACAAATGCAGAATACAGTGGTACTATTATGTCCTTCAGTGTAGATGCTATGCTCCCATTGATGCAGCCCAGAATTGCATTTGCCTTTCTTGGTTGCCACATCACACTGCTGATTCATGTTCACTTTGTAGTCTACTAATCTACTAATTTGCACCACCTCATCTCTAGCACCAGTCAAGGGCTTTCCTAACACTATAATGAGAAGGAGTGTTGTATCTTGAAACTGTAGACTACAACTAATGTTGTCAACAGCCTGGAGGCAAAAATGCTGTAACAGAGGTTTAATGGAATACTATTTACCTTGTGACATCATTTCCCCTCCCTCTGACCTGGTTGGCCCACACTAGCCTGATCTCATCAGCTCTCAGAAGCTTATCAGGGGGGACCCTGGCTAGTATTTGGATGGGAGACCTCCAAGGAATACCAGGCCTGTTATGCAGAGGTAGGCAATGGCAATCAACCTCTGAATGCCTTTCAGCTTGAAAACCCCACAAGGGATTGACACAAGTCAGAAAAGTTTCAGTAGGCTATTTCCACAAAATAAGCTTTAATTAAAGAGACAGCACAATTTTCCCAGGTCAGCTGGCAACTTTAAAATCCTGTCTGAGAGCTCTGAACAGATAATAACTTTTAAAGGCCAAGGGTTTAAAAACAAACAAACAGTGCTGCCATTGAAATACCCTCAAATTGCATGACTGTTGAAATATTGGGGCAGGGGTGATACAATGGTACAGAATAGAAAGTAGTCTGGTCTCTGTCCTAGTAAAAAAAACAAACCCTCACTTGGAAGGTGTTACACCCCTTCTCCACTCATACAGCATGCCTACCACCCTTGGTATCTCTCTCTCAGGTTCAGGGTTACAAGTAAGTCAGGTATCACATATTGTCACTACCTTTCTCATATATTTTAAAATCTCTAGACAGCCATGATCATTTCCCTCCTTAGGTCCTCTCTCTCACTCAGAAGACATCAGCAGACAGAGTAGCCTTGCCCCCTTTAATAACAGGCCCTCACTCCAACACTTCACAGAGGTATTGGAGTTGGGGATTCTAATATTGTTCTGCTCATAACTCTGCCACTACTTTTAATCTAATGTTCAAATAGACATGTTGGCCAAATCTTTGGATACTTAAACTGAATGACTGGAGCTGTGAACAAGCAAGACAGGTCTTTCTACAAACCTGAAAAGGGCTCCAGTTTTGCAGAAAAGTCTGAAATAAAAAAGACATAGAACAGTTTTAAAACTCCCCCAAATGGTAAATGGAACTAATGAATTCACTCAGTGGCTGATGTTAGGCAACCACAGTATTCTAAGGCTTGATTCTGTCAGTAAAAGCAAGGGGGATGGAGCAGATCCCTTTCCAGGTTTATTTTGGCCTTTGAGAGAGGACTCATTAGGGCCAGGCTGGCTGGGGCTGCCAGCTCCAGGATATTCCTGGGAATTTTTGGTGGAAACTGAGGAATGACAGGAACAGGCTTCAAGATTAATGTAATCCCACCCTTCAACGCAGGCATTTTCCTCTGGGGGTCAGATCTCTGTTTTGTAGAGTTCAGTTGCAATTCTGGGGGATCTCCAGGTCGTACCCGAAGGTTGGCAACCCTAGGCCTGGAAATAACCTCTTTATAACTTAATACTACCCGACTTACATGACTCAACTAGGCCTGGCTGCTTGCTGATGCTTAACAGCAGCCACCATATGAAAGCCAGTGTAGTGTAGTAGTAAGAACTTAAGAATAGATCTAGAAGACCCAGGTTCAGATCTCCATATTTCCAAGGAAGCTCACTGCATGATCTTGAGCCGGTTACATACTTTCTGACTAATCTACCTCACAGGGTTGTTTGCAGATTAAAAAGAGGAGAGGAGAATAATATAGGCTGCTTTGGTGTGAACTGCGTAGAAAAGTGTGGTATAAATGAAGTAAATAAATAATAAATATAACTAAAGATGGAAGGCTGATAAAAGAGGCCTGTGGCAGCAGCTGGCCGAGCAATAGAGGATGCAGGCCTCAACCCTCCCTGCCTGCCTTCAGAGTAGTCGCTTCCCATGGGGTCCCCTGGTCAGGCTGCTTGGGCGACCAAGGCCTGAGTGCAGTGAGGGGACCACCCCATGGGGCTCCAGCCTGACCGGAAGACCCCATAGGAAGCAGCCGCTCTGCAAGCAGGCAGGCTCATAGCCTCAGTCACTGCCACAGGCCTCTTGCAGGGCTGTTTCCTGGGCTCTGCAGCTGGGTCACTCTCAGCTGAAGCAGAAGGCACGAGGAAGCTGGGGGGCTGTACCTGCCCCCACCCCACTGTTCCACATTCGGGCTTGGCTAAGGTGACGAGGAGGCAGGGGAGCCATGGGTCGGGAGTTTCCCAGGGGCTCCCCAATTGGCCAGCCAGAAGGGGACTCCGCCAAAGGGAAGCTCTCATCAGCCTTTCCCCCTCACAGCCCAGAGGCATACCTAGGGAAAATGAGCCGGGGAGGGGGCTCAGATTTTGCCCTGGGCTCCATTTTTCCTAGATACACCTCTGGTTTTAGGTGTTGTACAGAGATGACAGCACATTTATGATGTTTTACTTCTCTTCATATTTTATACCTTTCCTGAGAACTCTTCCCGGGCTCTGTGGCTGGGCCACTCTGGGCCAAAGCGAGAAGTGCAAGGGAGCCGGAGGGCTGCACCTGGGCCCCCTGACCCAACATTCAAGTTTGGTCAAGGCGACAAGGGGGGGGGGGCAGGAGCACCATGGTTGACCAGCCAGAAGGGGACTCTGACACAGGATATCCCCCATCAGCCTTTTCCCCTCATGGCCCAAGCAGCCCCACAGCCACAGCCACTGCTCCTGCCATGCACAGGGGTGTGGCCACCCCTACGTGACTAAATGGCCTCTATCTGGGGACATGTGACCCCCTATGTCCCTGTGGGTGGTACACCACTGCCTAAAATGCTTTAATTGATGGAAACTAATGCACAGGCAGATTCTAATGTTTCAACAACAACCTGGACAAAGAGAATTCTATTGCAGGGAATCAGAGCTATTGCAAGAATTGCAGGAATATCAAAGGTCTCTAGTGATCAATTCACTGAATCATCACAATTCAAAACTTCAGCTTGAAAGAGCCCAAACTTTAGCTATACTCTGGTAGGCTTAGAAGTTTGTAAAAGAATGGGATAGGTAAGGCAGTTTTACAATGAGTGGTCATTAAAAAACATTTAGATGGATTTACAGTCCCAAATACTTGTATGCATGTTTAACAGATCCATGGTATCTTGTGGTTATGAAAATGAATGTCAGTTAAAAATAATCAAAATCACAGTTAATTAAATAGGACTGAGATTGCTCCTGTCCTGCCCTCCACAATGGATTCTATCTGTGTTAGAAAGATACTGTTGCTATACAATTTCTTAGCACTCATGCTTTACATTATTGGGATGGATATGAGCTGTCAGCATATTTATAGTGGAGCTTCTGTGTCTTTAATGGGAAAGAGATCAATAGAAATTGAATAGGTGATCCTTTCCCAACATGGAGACAAAGTTATCATGAATACGTATTGTCGAAGGCTTTCATGGCCAGATTCACAGCTGGTTGTTGTGGGTTTTCCAGGCTGTGAGGCCATGGTCTGGTAGATCTTGTTCCTAACGTTGTGCCTGCATATGTGGCTGGCATCTTCAGAGGTGTATCACAGAGAGAAGTGTTATCATAAAATACTTCATTCAGTAAATGTCTTCCTAATACTTCGGTTTAAAATATAGGAGCACCACTATGAAAATTTAACAACTCATTTCTCACTGACTTCTACTCAACAAATCTGAGCAGAACATCTGCTTTTAAACCAGATCACTAGATTTTTATTTGTATTTTTCTACATCATCAAACCACAAGGGCAATGGTGATTTTGCCATACTTTCCAGTATTTTTTTCATAGAACAAATTCTGAAATCTGCTTTGATGATGCAGATGCAGTGGCTCAGGGATTTACACTGCTGTTGCAAGCAGATTGTACAAAGACAGGGTGAGGGGAGGGGTCACTTATTAGAAAAAATACTGTGCGTTATCATAATTTACATTGATGCCTGGTTACTGAAGCATTGTAGCAAGGGAAACTTTGGTGCCATGCCTCTGCCTTGAATTTGTGAGAAGCACCCCACCTCAGATTCTAAGTGGTCTTAAATTCAATCTCTGAAATATCTGCTTTGAACGTACTTAGAAGCAAAAGTGTGAAGAACCAGACACAAGCTGCCAGAGAGCTGCTGCCATTCAGACCAGACAGTATTAAGCTCAATGGAACGATATCCTTTGTAGGATAATATCCACATGCTGCCAGCATCTGTTAAAGGGAATGGAAATCATCTGTTGACATCTGTTGCCAAAATTGTGGCTCATGGTTTCATCACTTTTTCTCACTCTCCAAACATTCTCTATTACCTACTATTGGAGTGACAGAAAAGTGGATTTCCAGTTCCCTTTGCTCTTTCAATTCCTGCTGTGTGCAGAGTGGTTCTAATTTGAGTGAGAGAATGAATGTAGGAACTGGAAATTATTTGGGGATGAATTAATATAGGGTAGCAGAGTGTGATCTGCGGAATGAGCTTTTCGATATGATGCAAATTGGAATGGCTCTCTTGGTGCCTGTAACTTGACTGACCTCATTTTGCTCACTGCACAGGATTAAAAGCTTCTTGTGTCTGGAAAGGCTCCAAGATGGAACATGAGGTGTGACTGCCTTGTCTGTTGTTTCTAGCACAATTCGAAAGAGATTGGTGTGGCCTCAGGCCAGTGATTCAAGCAAGATGTTCTCACATCTTCCTGTGGGTTCTTTTAGCACTGAATACTTATAAACCATTGAAGCTGCATTTGAAACACTGCTCCTTGATAGAACATCCCACTGCACTCAGTGAAGCTTCCTTTGACACAAATTTGTTCAGAATCCTGCTGAACAAGCAGCGTTGTTCCTGTTGGCAAGGCAAGTTCAGGAATAATGGTTCATTACAAAAGTATTGTAGAAAAAGAACATATGCCGAGCCATCACATTTTACTCATTAGAAGTACGGTTGCCAACTACCCAGGAAAAAATGTCCTGTCCCTTTATTATGTGAATAAGTGGTAGAGGCTTTTCATGGCATAAGGCTGTGGACACAGTTTATGGTGAAGGATCTAGAGAACAAGTCCTACGAGGAAAAGTTGAAGGAACTGGGTACGTTCAGGGTGGGGAGGAGACAATTGGGAGTTGGTGAGTTGTGAATTTCCTGCATTGTGCAGAGGGTTGGACTAGATGACTCTTGAGGTACCTTCCAATTCTATGTTTCTATGGATATAAATAATATCACTTGGTATTTGATGCATATTAAACTGATATTAAATTTGTTGTTGAAGGCTTTCACGGCCGGATTCAACTGGTTCTGGTTGGTTTTCCCAGAAAACCCACCAGAACCAGTTGATATTAAATTGATAGCTCGAGGGACTAATTTAAAACAGGCACCCCTAATTAGAGCCACAGAATCTCAGAACAAAATGGGATAGAATCATGAAGTTGTGCTTATTCCTGAACCTTTTTACAGTATGCCTTTCTTTGTCATTATAAGCACTAGATATTTACTGGGTTTGGTGCAATATTATTAAATTGATCAATTAAAACAGCATGAATAGATGCAGCGGTTGTCTTCAGCATATTTTCTTCTTTTTTATATTCTCTTGATCCTTTGTGCATCCCAGTTTCTTGCTTCCAATAGGAAGCAGAGTGTTTTAATTGTGTATTCTGGCATGGCAGGGGGTTGGACTTGATGGCTCTTGTGGTCTCTTCTATGATGCTATGATTCTAGGAAGTAGGGTGGTAGGTTGGGTTACCCTAATGAGATTATAGGTACTAGTAACACTCACTGACGTCAGTGGTTAAAGATCACTGGAAGCTGGTGGAATATATAGTGACAGGAGACCATTCATGACCTCAGAAGATATGAGGATGAAGCCTGAAGAAGTGTAATAAGTGAACAAAGTTTAGATTCAGGACAAGAGGAAACTTCTTAACATAGAAACACAAGCACCTTGCATGACCATATTCTAAGAGCCAAAGAATTAGGGAATCTTGTCTGTTGTTTCTAGAGCAATTCGAAAGAAAGAAAGAAAGAAAGAAAGAAAGAAAGAAAGAAAGAAAGAAAGAAAGAAAGAAAGAAAGAAAGAAAGAAAGAAAGAAAGAAAGAAAGAAAGAAAGAAAGAAAGAAAGAAAGAAAGAAAGAAAGAAAGAAAGAAAGAAAGAAAGAAAGAAAGAAAGAAAGAAAGAAATTTCCACTGTACCAAACTACTTCTGTGACCTTGGTGGAAAGAATAAATCTTAGTTTCCTATTAAAGGCTTTCCTTTCCATAGATGGTGTGCTTTCAGGAGAATTTGTCAAGTCAACAGAATTGTTTGGACACTCCAAACAATTTATATATTTATATATTTAAATAAAATATATTTATTTAAAAACAATACTTCTAATTAAGTTTCTTAAATTCCGTACTGAAGATTATGATACAGGAGTGGGAGAGTGCTAGTGATGTGAGATTACTGAAGGAATTAGGAGAATCGGTCTCCTGAGTGAGACAACAGTCTTAGTAGACTCTGAAAAAGTACGAAGGAAAGGTGCCAGGCTGCCGCAAGCAGGAGAGGTAGCAGATGGGAGAAAACAGATGTGTGGGAACAGGGCAACAAACTCAGAATTAACAGCAGTTGAAAGAGGGACATAAAATATGTATAAGACAGAGTTAGCTGGAGTCAATTAACAAAGGGGGGTTAGGTAGGCCACTGCCTGAAAAAACACATCCTGTTCTTAAAACAGAGACTTAATGAGATGTGGGATGTTATTCCCCAGGTGATTCTATTAACCTCCATGCCACAAAAAGCTCCAGAGCTGCCTATTTCCACACAGTAAGCTTCTATTAAAGGACAGGAATTTCTTTTCTCCGGGTCTATATGCAACCCTAATGGAGACGAGGCAGGTGTGATCCTGAGGTAGACTGAAAGCCATGTTTCGTAATACACATTTGAAATAAAGTATAAGGGCTGAAAAACTTGGGCCAGTTATGACCAAAAAAGTACTCACAGGTCCTGTCCTCATTGATTTCATGTCCAAAATAGCACTGGGTATTACATCGTGCACTCATTTCCTAGAATGACTGCCAAATTCAAAAATGTAAAATAATCAAGAATCATCTACTTCTGCATTCTGACATCTAAATAGTCAAGCAAAAACTCAGACATATATATCAAATTGGAAATTCTCTTCTGAGGCTTTGGGATCTCACAAGTATTTATGATGGAAGGACATTGTGGCCTGGAGATCAGAAATATTGCCTAATATTGTCAAGGGCAATTGAAATAATTTGCATGACATTTGCACAAGAAAGTAGAGGGCAGACCATGGGAGATAAACCTGACGTGCATTTAGCATGATAGTGCAATTCTGAAACTGTTCACAAGTGAAACCTCTTATGTAACTGGCTTAGAGCAGAAAAGGTTTGGGTTCCCTGTTACCTTGCCTGACTGCTCTGCGCATCCATCATCCCAAACAGAAAGCTTCACTGTTTACCCATGCTCATGGCTTCAGCTCAGTTTCTGTGCCTGATTTCAGGTAAACACTGTATTATAATGGCATGGAAGCAAGTTATATAACAGAAACCTGGAAGGCCTGGGTTTCCGCCCGCGAGGGCAAAATAATATGACGTCAAGTCGCGATGACGAAAAAAAAGAAGCCGTCAGAGCCGAGATGCGTTCGCGACAAGCAGCGCGGATGTATGAAGTCTTGATGCAGCCCATTCAGCGAAAACGCTAAACAGGCGCCGAAGACGGTGTATTCAGAAAACGCTTAAAACCAATTCCTCTTTTTCCCCATGTGAAGCATCGACGCCCGCTTTTCGTCGCGAACAACCGCCACGGAGCTGTCGTCACAAATGGCTGTCCCGAGGCCTGCATCGGCTGCGCAAGTCTTGCGCTGGCTGCAATATCATCGCTGAAGAGATCGCCCAGCTTCACTTGGCAGCGCTTCCGTGCGAACCGTCCCGCAATTGCTGCGGGGGGAGCTCGCAGGACGCCCGCTATGCCTCCCGCCTTCGTCTGTGTGAACGCTTTTTTTGGGATGCGTCGCAATTTGCGACGTCATCGCGTCGCTGCTTTTGGCCGTGCGGAAACGGCCCTAGTCTAATTCCAAAGTAAATAACAGGATGGCTTATTCCTTTGGAGGCTAATCCACAAGGTGGTTTCTCTGGGGATTATTTTGGGACCTCCTGGATTTAATAAGCTAGTTAGCTTGCAGGGAGAGTAATTAAGATGTTGTAAATATCTAACAGTAGTATTTTTTGTTATGGGAAAAGCAGGAAGCAAAGGAGCTGTTAGGATGGGCAAAGTGCTATGATCTTGCTTTGGAGAACAGGAAAATCTATTATTCTGAGGGTGAAAGAGGACATTTTTAATGCTTTTGGGGGAGTTGTTACTACTTTTGAATTCCTGTCTAATTTTCCTTTGTTATAAACCATTCAAATTTCAGCTTAACAATAGCTGACAAGAGTCCACTAAACCAAGGAACAGAGGTTCTAAATCAATCTGATTTGTATTAAGCTTAAAATAGATCTAGCTATCAATCAACAAGTAACCTCACAAAGTCATAAAATTAAATGGTGAGAAAACTTAAAATCTTACTGTGACATGCCTCTGAAGATGCTAGCCACAGATGCAGGTGAAACATTAGGAGCTAAAACTACCAGTCACAACCACACAGCCCAGACAACACACAACAACCAGATTTGAAAATGATCGTGCATTTGCTAAATTTTAAATACAGCGGGAAACTGTTCCCTATTTTGCTAGAGGAACATGATAGGAAGATGTAGGCTGGTGGGGGAGAGGTACATAGTTTGACAGTAAGTGTTGTATTTACAGCACTAAGTGTATTGGCTTGTTACATCTTTATATACTATTTCATAGGAATAATGGACTTTTTTGATATGTGGGGTGCTGGGGATTGTGAATCTTGAGCACACCTGGCAGATGAAGCAGCAGTCACAGGGAGAAAATTACCAGGGCTAATTGCAGCTCTGCCCATGGCCTGCTTCATTATTTCATTCGAGTTAATTTACTGCCCTTTTCACATGAGTTGTTTACAATGGATTTTACCACCAAATGTTATTTTTTATTTTAATTCTGCTGGTTTTTTTTGCTTCCACTGGATTCAGGAAATGTTTTTCCTTCATGTTTTTCTCCACCGTTTTCCTGGGCAGTTTTACCACAACGTCCCTCCCCCTCCCCCAATCTGTTTCCAAGCCAGCTTCCTTTCTCAGGCAATAAAAAGGAGGGAGTGTGCAGAGGAAAAAGAGACAGTTTTGGGGCTCAGTGGTCTCTTAAGCACATTAGCAATCTTGCTATTTCCAGGGGAAGAATAATGTTTGATGTAGTAGCCTGGAGTGATCCACACTGATTTAAGGTTCTTCAACACAGTCCTTCAGGTATATTTGAAAAGTCCAGGACAGACTGAGGGGTGGGCTTAGAAGACCCTAGTGTGATTCTAAGAGGTTAGGAAAGCTGAGGAAAAACTGAACAGCTCTTACAGTCAAAAGTAGTTCGACAGTTACTGGTGTCCTCTCAATTCTGAAACAACATGTATAATTTGAAAAGAAACTGTATCTCCCTACTTTCCTTTCTCATATTTTTTTTAGTAAAGTAAACCTGCTTATTGTTGTTTTAAAAATCTGTTTTCCTTCTGGGAAATCTAGTGTGAGCAATGTTGACCAGAGGGTTTTACCAAGGAAGGGGCAGAGTATTTGACTTAGCACTTTACCATATCTCAGAAGTGACTACCTGTAAATAGAAACAAGTACTGGCTCGCCAACAAAAACTTTTCTTTGGACTCTGTCTCAACTGTGCTTGGTGGCACGATGTGGTAGTCTGCAATTAATCACCATATTAGTACATGCAGTTATTGAGAGGGCTATGGATTTGTATATAGGTTGGACTGTTCCATCCAAAAATATCTTAGTGTCCATTTAGCAATGCAGAACATGTCACAATGGAGGAAAAACAGATTCATCATAAAGAGATATGAAGGATTGTCTGTCTGTCTCTTTCTCTCTCTCTATCATCTCCCTGTCAGACAGATCTCTTTGTCAAATAAGTAACAAAATCCAGAAGTATTTAATGGAACCAATGACCTGTATTGATTGACAACTTTCAGCAAACCAATTAAAGGAAGAAAAGTCTGCATCAAGGTGGGAACTGCAATGTGATTAATGCAGTTGAATAGCGAATATGATTACAAAAATCTGGAGAAGAACAAAGGATTAAGGGTGATCTTGGAGATGCATGCAGTAAAGTCTCCAGCTAATCATAATGAATGTATCTTGAATGTGATTTTTGGAGGCTTTTGTGATACAGTGACAGTAGCCACTAGACATGTAGGTTTTTGTGGAACAGGGAAACTGTCCTATGAGTATCATAAAAGTGATGTTTATCTTCTGTCCTGGACCTTTGCCTGACTATATTTACTTGCTAGACTATGGGTGAGGTGAATACTGAATTGATTTGTTGGATTTGAAACTTGAATGATACTTCAAGGAGCATAGAATTTGATGTTTATGTTCTCTTTCAGATTTCAGACCTCCAAATTTTACATTTTATGAAGCGTAGACTATTTGATGATTCTTGTATGGTGTTTTAAATTTCAAACACTGATGTCTCAAGTGTATGTGATAAAGAGCCCCATCCAAAGGGAGGGAGGAACCATGCCATGGAAGCAGTGCACACCCACACCAATGAATTTGACCTCTGCAGGGTATTTACCTGGTGGAGGAACAGAAAGGGCTGTGGGCAGCTGCCACTGCAACCCACAATGCTTGGATATGGCACCCAGCACTGCATTAGTGCTCCCACAATGCCACTAGTCCTGTTGGAGTGGTGGAGGAATGGCAGGGTCATTCCTGGGGGTAGAGCTGACATTTGTCAGCTTTCACCCCTGGTTGAGGCAGTTGCACAGTGACCCAGGCTCTTGAACTTATGCCGCGTTTTGGGTGGTGTAAGTCCACTGAGCCCAGTGGGGGCTTTCCAGTGGCAGGAAGGGGTTTTTTGGTTCTTGGCTTGCCCACACTGCTGAAATGCCCCCTTGGAGGAAGAGGGGCAGAGTGGCTGTGGCACTGCATCCTGCTACCAAGGGCTCTGGATTGGACTGCCCACAAAATGATCAAGGAGTTGCAGTATTTTCCCAATGTGAAAAGGCTAAAAGTATTGATGCTTTTTAGTTTAAAAATTATGGTGGACTGGAATAATAAGACATTTGTAAAATTATGACCAGCAAGTCGGTTATACTGGAATGAAGAATATATATTTTTAAAGTAAGACATTATGAAGAAGTTTAACCCATGGAATTAATTAAAAAGATTGAACCACTTTATGCAGTGTAGTTCTACCAACAGCAACAAGAATCAAATGTCCCTTAGAAGAATGCCTCTGATTACCATGTACTTCAGGTAAACAAGAGGTTGTTACTATCACCATTGGTCCCTTCTTGTGAGTTATCCCAGAGGCCTGGCCATCTCTGGAGACACAATATTGGCCAATGAGCCTTTGGCCTGATCTCAGAAAACCTTTCATTTGAATGCTTAGTAAGGCTACTTTCAAATGTTACATGCTTTATTTATTTATTTATTAAAATTTATATCCCACCCTATCCCTGCATTTATGGTTAGTAGCTAGTTCATGGAAAACGGGAAACTTCAGCAAGGAAGATATACATGACTTTTGGCATATTTCCATCTGTTCCATGGTAAATCCACCTATATCATGTACATCTGCACTTTTTTTTGCCAACAAAAGCTTCAGCCAGCAACAACCTCACCCACCATGATGGATGGCCCTCCAAAAGCCGCAGCCAGTCACTTTCAAATGATGGACCCCCTTCAGGGGTGGGCATATAACAAATTTGAATAAATAAATAGATAAATAGATAAATAGATAAATAAATAAACAAACAAATAAATAAATAAATATTTATTGCTGGGGTGGGGTTTCGAACCGCTAGCCATCTGGCAGAGTTGGGGGTTGTTGGATTTTGGTGGGCAAAGGCCTAGGAGGAGGCCTGCTGATTAGGCACTTCAGATATTTTGAAGATACGTAGGCGGAAACGGCCGGGTCGGCGTTTCTGACGCCGACCCGACGACGCTGGGACCGTCTGCATGGACGGTCCTGGGAACAGCCGGGCAGCCGGGCAATTCATCGGTTTGCCGGTGCCCGACAGATAAAATCCCCGGGCCTCCGGCGCGTCGCTGAGGTTTGGGACACGCCTTTCCCTGGAATTCTGCCTGCTCCAGCAGCGCAGGGTAGGGGGGCGTAATCCCCAGGCCTCAGCGACACGCCGCTGAGGTCCTGGGGACAAGCCCCCCTGGCCCTGTGGGCCTGCTCCGGTGGCGCAGGGCTGAAGTTACCGTCGCTTATCGGCAGCGGTTTCACGGCAGCGCTTTCCCCAAAAAGAGCGTAGCTAAAGCGCTCTGAGGAACCGTAAGCTTGCGCCTGGCGGGCGGCGCTGATGGCAAAGCGGTTGCGTTAGTAGCTGCAGCCCCCGTGTAGTTTGCTGCCTGGAGATTCATGTCGCCTTTACCGTCTCCAGGCCGCCATTTAATGCCCGTGCGGAAACGGCCGTAGAGTTTGGATGCTGCTCCTGTTAAAAAGGAGAAAGCTGGGTTATAATGGTTTGGGTGCTATTCATGTCAAAAACAGTTAAAAACTCAAAGCCTTACTGTTGTACATTATATGTTTGAATAATTCTGCTTTGTAACTGTTGCAATTTCTCATGGCCAGCTCTCCTGTAGCTTTGATATTGTAATACAGAGAGATTTGAAGAAAAAGAAAACAAAGAAGCTACCAAGCCAAACATGTTACTGAAATCAGTGGCAGTTCTATGCAAGTACAGAAAAGTTTCTTTTGGGGAGGGTTTACCTACTCAATTTGGGGTAAATGTTTAGATTTGTCAGCATATCTGCAGGGATCTCCCAACTTTTTAGGAAAAAATCTCCCTACTTTCCACTTGACCTTAATTCATGAATTTATGTATGCACAGACAGGGTCAGGTTGAAAACTGCATTTATTTATTCATTTATTCATTTTTTAAAAAACATTTATTAGCCACCTTTTTACCTTAGGGGGTTCCAGGCAACTTACATTATAAACATAAAAGCAAAACATTTAAAATAAAAACTCAGGACTGCTAATGAAATGCAGTTCAAATGCAGTTCAAAATAAAAACCATCTTCAACTGCCTCCTAAAGATAAAAAATGAGGGAGTCCATTGCCCCTCCCTGGGGAGATTGTTATGTAATTCCATATATTGATATTATAGAATTATGACATGGAGTCAGAGAAGTGTTACAGCATTTCCATGAGATGTGCCTGATGATATTCATGCCAACTGAATGCAAATATGGTAATACCAATTGCATAAACATAATGTGCCAATTACTATTAGTTCTTTGGTTGATGTTCCAGAATGGAACAAGACCTACAGCTGTACTTTAGAATGTTATTTCAGCAGAAACTGCAGTGTGCTGATGTGCTTGAAAGGTCTTCTTTACAAAATCCCCACATAGGTTAGCTGATTCTAAACTATTGCAAGAAAAAAGAAATTTTGTTTCAACCTGAAAAAATAATGACTTTTCTCTAAAGAATTGTTGAAGTGGAACATCATTACATCATTACAGAGAACTATGATTGAACTAACAATACTTAACTTTATTGATCATTTATGAAATTATATACTTCTGATCATTGTCAGCATTTTGTGAAGCATTTTATGCAGCAAAGTGACTGAACAGATGGAAAGACAGATAGGTGACTTACTTAATTATACTGTATTATTTTTTTAATTATTATTATTTATTGGATTTAATATACCGCCCTATCCCCGAAGGGCTCAGGGCGGTGAATAATATAAATATAATATATAAAAAAACTTGTATACAATTTAAAAACAATTCTAAAACAATGTCCCACGAAACCCATGTAGAAGACGAGTTTGGATTTATATCCCCCCTTTCTCTCCTGCAGGAGACTCAAAGGGGCTTACAATCTCCTTGCCCTTCCCCCCTCACAACAAACACCCTGTGAGGTGGGTGGGGCTGAGAGAGCTCCAAGAAGCTGTGACTAGCCCAAGGTCACCCAGCTGGCGTATGTGGGAGTGTACAGGTAATCTGAATTCCCCAGATAAGCCTCCACAGCTCAGGCGGCAGAGAGGGGAATCAAACCCGGTTCCTCCAGATTAGATACACGAGCTCTTAACCTCCTATGCCACTGCTGCTGTAGTAGGCATAATAGGTGAAACAGAGTGGCATTTCCATCTACTGAGGCCTTACTTTGCTTACTCAATGCATGATGGACTAAGCAATAGAGAGTGGGTGTGAGAACAAGGCTGCAGGTGTGCCAACCAGTTCCTACTTGTTTCAGCTGGAAGGTCAAAGGAAAGTGTGATGGAACAAATAGCTTTAAGCTGAATGATGGGTTTGTTAAAAAGGAAGACATTCAGCCAGAATGAGAGTTGAATAATATAGAAGAGAAAACCAGTGGCATTTATACAGCATTTTCAGGTATTCAAAGCACGTCACCAATATTATCTTCTTATACTTCTTGCAACTACCATGTAAGGCTGATTGATATTGTATGGACCCATGTAGGGAAAATAAGGAAAGGGGAAGCTTAGAGTGGCTTGTATAACTGACTAAGTGAATTTATGGCAGAGGCAAAATCTGAATTAGAGACTGCTTGGCTCATAACCCAGTTGCCAAATCATTAACTTACACCAGCAATAAAACTTCAAAAGCATTTTCCAAAGGAAAAAGTTCAAGGGCTACACACAAGGGAATGAAGCGTAAATTCAGATGGCTCCATCTCCTGCTTTCCAGTCAACCTTCTAACATAAGGCCAAGAGCAAAAATCTTGTAACAAAAAGCTATGGGATACTTGGGTCATACAAACAAATCTCTACATGAGACATTTTGATTCCATGGGTCCTGTTTTCATGCTTATTTCCAGTTCTGCACCATGAAATGCTAATGAAAAGGAGAGTACCTCTGAGTTTAAGACAAGTGTATTTCTTCTCCTCCCACCTAACTGAAGCTGTCTGTCTATGCTGACAAAAGGAATGAGTATGAGACTTAAGGTCTGATTACAGTATGCAGATGCCAGATGCCAGTCTTGGAAACATTTTATAAAAATCTAGTGAAAATGTTCCTTCACCTTTTATTGATCCAAAGATAATTTATTCCATTTGAATGCAATACAGCTCTGGGATAGTTCCATTGTGTATTTTGGCGTGAATAGAAGAGAATCTCATTCTCTTCCTAATAGCGTGCCACTGGCACTCACTGTTCAAGGAAAACCAGATTTGAATTAATATAAAGGTTTAAAGGGTCCAAATAAAGGTTATTTATTCAGGCCCTAGTTAAATGGAGAGTTATCAGCCACTTTCAGAAGTTCTGAATTCACTCCTGGTTTCACTTATTTAAGGGGAAAGTGTCTTGTGAAAAAAGAAACCTGAAATGTGCTGCATGAAGATAAGGCAAAAAAAGAGAAAAATACACAATAAGCAAATCAGGAGGGCAAGGAGAAATAGGATTTTATTAATGAAGGGTTGTTTGAATCTAATATTTCTTATAGTTTATGGAGCTTAACTAATGTAAATATGTACAAAAGATGCATATTGGCTGACATCTGAATGCAGAAGGAAATTTCTGAGACCAGTTAGCTCTCTAGAAAGGGCTGTACCCCTTGCTTATTACACATTATTTGTGTTTAATTCAACTAGACAGAATTTCCTGCACACAGCCTCTTTCTTTTGTACAGATATCCCCCAGAGCAGTTGTATTGTTATTGAAATCCACTCTTCCAAATCAAACTTTTCTAATCTGCTGGAGCAGAGAAACCCTAAAGCTCTGTCATGTGGCAAAGGTGCAAGACTGTGTTCTGAAAAAGCTCCCTTCTATCTTCCTGTTTCCAAAAGTACTGGAATAAAACATAATACATAAGCTATTGCCTGGATTTATTAAATACACACAAATCCTGTCTGGTCTGAATGTTTTTAGTCAAAATTAATTAATTAAAAGTAAAATAGAAGTAACCCTCTCTTAATTTCCTCCATCCACCAAGGAATTAACTGACAGTTCAAAACTGCTTTTGAAACAACAGATATATCAACAGTTTTTATGGAGCTTGAACAATGAGTGTGGATACCTCCCAGTGGTTACTTGGGTTCAAAGGCTTGGAGTGCTGCTGCATTGATCATGATATCTACATGCTTGGTTTGTGGTAATGATGTCTTCTACTGTAAGAACATCTAGTTCTGATTATTGTCTCACACAGTGGCCAGCAAGCTGCCCTAGACAGCCAACAAAAAGGGCATAGAGCCCAACCCCTGGTATTGCCCAGTTTACTGCCTGTGGATGTGACGGTTCCCTTCAGTTAAAATGGTTAGTAGACATCGATGGACTTATTCTCCATGGATCTCACTAACCCTCTTTTAAAGTCATCCATGCTTGTGGGGATTACTTTATCCACTGACAATTTAATTAATTCACTGAATGAAGATATACTTCTATTTGTCCTGAATCAATTGCTCACCAACTTCATGGGGCATCCCTGAGTTCTAGTATTTCAGGAGAGGAGAAAAAGCTCTTTTTATCTACATTTTTCATCCTGTGACTAGTTGTGGAAACCTGACTCACATTCCCCCTTATTTGTCTTTTCTCTGAACTCAAAACACTCAGACATTAAATGGTCCAAAAATTAACATCTTCTACAGTTCTACACATTTTCTAACTTGGTGCTACTGTTTTGAGATATGATTATGAGAATAGTACACAATGTTCCAAAAAATGTCTTACCATAAATTGGCCATTTGATTTCCAATCCTTCTCCTAATAATCCCCAGCATGGACTTCACCTTTTTCACTGTTGCTGCATACTGAGTTGACGTTTTCATCATCTTATACCCCAAAAATCTGGTTGGCCTCTAAGGTGTCACTAGATGCTAATTTTATTATCATCCACCAACTTGATGCTACACTGAGCACTAGAAGATAATTTATGAACAATTTAAATAGCACAGGTTCTAATACAAATCCTTCTGGAATCTAACAGCTCATTTTCCTCTACTGCAAGAAATGATCATATATTTCTACCCTTTGGTCCCTGTTGTTTAATCATTTTTTAATCCATAAGGGAACTTGTCATCTTGTCATATAACTGCTAGGTTTACTCAGTGGTCTTTGGTGATGATCCTGTCAAATGCTTGTTGGAAGTCTAAGTTTATAAGATCTACCAGTCCATTGTTACACCCATGTTTGTTAACCATTTCAAAAAAACTCGGAAATAGACTGCCCTTGATGGCTGTTCAGATATTATGGCTGGCATTCTATGCAACCTATTTTTTCCCAGTTGGACAGAATGGTCACAGGGCAAGTGATGTTGGTAGCTTGGGAAGTTAGATCAGTCACTCTGCCTTATCTGGTGCTAGTTTATGAGAGAGGTCATTGAAGCACTAACATGTTTGTTCTGTGCCAGGACTGAGAAGCCTCTGAGCAGTGACAGCACAGCTCTGGGGCTCAGTACAGGTTCATTCCAGACACAGACCTCAGACAATCTTGAGTCTGATCTGGAATAAATCCTTAAGAGGTAGACTGTCCAAATCTGGTATATCAGAGCTTGCTGGCAACCTAAAACACTTGTCAGGTTTTTTCAGATTTGTTTTTGAACTAAGCTGAATAAGAAGTTCTGACAACTATGAGAGATATTCCCCTCTTAGCTTGTCTCACAGGGGTTATTATCAGTATTCAGTTAACAAAATCTTAGTGCATTTCCTTCTACTAAAGATAAGTCTTTTCTCCATATGCCCTCATCTTCATTCTTACAGTTATCTGTAACTGAGTCTTCCATCCCTACTCCAAAGTTATTTTTCTGTGAGAAATTTGGTTTGTCTTAGTTTTTTAAGGTGAACGAATTGAGTAGATAAACCTTGAACATTCAAAGGAGGCATTCATTTGTTTTCATAGTCCTTCCTTTGAAAAAGGAAGAACAAAATGTGATAACCTACAAATTAGATTGATATTCTTAGAACGTTAAAAGAAAGACCTTAGTTTAATATTTATGTACATGGGAATGCATGTGTGTGTATTTGTGCATGTGTATATTTCCTGCTGGCTGTCTGACTTGCATAGTTATTTGGAAAGCAACAAACTGAATAAATTTAATATTGCATATTTAAGCCTGTGATTGACTATTCAGGCTTTAATCTCCAAAACAGGCTATTGCCCTCTGGATATTGCAACTTTTTTTTGCACACAACTTATATACAGCATTAGAGGAAAAGAACTACAGATGGGGAAAGGTCATGTTGCTAATACGAATATTTAAAAGGATTCAGAGAGAACTGAGGGTCTTCCTCCCTTTCCCCTTATGTTTGATCTCAGAAGTCATTTTATGCAAACTCATTCAAATAAAACAACTCCCCTTAAGATGACTCACCTGACAATGTTAACAAACACAATCTCAGCCGCTCACCTTGGAGAATTCAATAATTTGGAGTGTATAAATACAAGTAAGACATGTGCAGCCTGCTAAGAAGGTGTAAGCTGAAGCTTTCAGTCCACTTTGGCAGACTTGAGGTGCCCCTAAAACTCATTTCCATTTTCATTTGCATGAAGTGAAATCATGTACATATTTTTGTTCTGATCATAAATAAAAGATTGCTGGTTCCAAATCCCACTCTTTAGCACACCTATTATTTCTGACAAGATGAGACTTGTGAAATGAATCAGATTTGAAGAATAATTTGTCATCTCCTAGAACTGAGGGAGGAAACTTGGTAGATTTCGGGAGGGGAGTATCTAAATCTTTGAGAAATCAAGTGGAAAGCTGGATGGATCAGTAGGGATTTTTCTTTTAAAGAGACACAAGTCACATTTTGTTAAGATACATGATGAGCTAGATCTCTGACCTGAGCTGTGTTAATATTGATACAGAACTTTGGTATAGCACTGAATCCCAAACAACATTGTGAACAATTATCTTCCCATTTAATTGAAAAGAAAGTGTATACAGATCAGAAAGCATTCCATCAAGGTCAGACAATGTCAGCTGGCCTCCTGAGTTTCCCAAGCCTAGAATAAAAAATCTCCTGTGTATAGTCTCCTACCATTCTAAAGATGCTTAGTTTGTCAGAAACAGTGTTGCTGGGCCAACATGAGTTGACCAGACTCCAGCATGACCCTCCCCTCCTCCCTCCCCTTCCCTTGCATGCCACCCCTCCCCCCTCTGCTAGGGTGGGTGGACCCTGTCCAGATGCTGGACCCCCTCCCTCCCCTCCCTTGCATGCCACCCTCTCCCTACCTCCCCTCCCCTCCTTCACTCCCCGTCACTTGCATGCCACCCCTTCCTCCCTCCCTCCCCTCTTTTGCATGCCACCCCTCCCTTTCCTCCCTCACACCGCTCACTCCCTCCCCTCCCTTGCATGCCACCCCTCCTCTCCCTCCCCTTCCCTTGCATATTATTCCCACCTGAAACTAGTTTATTTATTTGTTTTTTAAAAAAGGTAACTATTGGTATTTTGGAGTGGGCATGTCATGCAGTCCCTTCCTTTTTGCTTGATTGAGAGGGTTCAGCATTTTGCTAAGAATCCTAAAATTAATGTGCAAACCCAAAAAAAAAGATGTAAATATTCAGGATAAATTACTTGAGATACCCAGGAGCTTTGAAGAGAGACAACACCAACGAACTTATTGAAAACACTTCCCTCCATTTAAAAGGGGATTTGTGTTGTGGGTGGATTTCTTCCTCTTCTTTTTTGACTCACCTATTTCTATACCCGTAGCAGTAGTATTAACCTTTCCAGTGCTTACAATGCAATCCTAAGTAGTTGTACCCTTCAAAGCCCATTGACATCAGTAGACTTCAAAGAGTGTAACTGTGCTTAAGGACCATGGTATTGACCTGTGAAAATTGACTGATCCTGGCATGAGAGTTTATATGAATAGTTGATATGTATTAGCTTACCTCTTAAATGTTGGCTAACATTTAAGAATACCGAAATTCACTAATGAAGAATATAATCCCATATTTTGTAATTAGTCAAACAAATACAAATTCCTCTTCAGGGTACTTCCTGCCTAAAATATTGCACCAACAGAATAATGAAAATAACTGATAATGATATGTGAGTCATATTTGATCTGCATAAGTGGTAGTCAACTCGGAGGTTATAAAATGCAGTACAGGAACCAAGCATTCAGGACCTTAAACTCTATCTCTCATCTCTTCTGTAAAGAAATGGAGGGATCATTTATAGTGCTTCAAATTCAATATTGCAACAATTCACCTTCCTCATTATTAAAAATGTGTACGTTACTATTTGTATATGATCTTCAGGATGTGTAAAACATAATCCAAATTGTGTGCTGTGATATGTTAATGATTATAAGGACATTTAAGACTGAATTCAAATAAACAACTAGAGCAGCAACCACAGCAAAAATAATAAAGGAAAATAATCTATTAAATGGGAAAGTGTAATAAGATATAGGACATAAAGATTCATAACAGCAGAATGTTTGGGACAACCACAGTCTGGTTAATTGGGGATTCTTCCTTTATAATCTGGAAATACTATTTCTAAATTATTAGAAAACTATGCATCCCATTGAATCCTGATGTATGAAGTCCTGATCCAAAACTTGGCCATGCCAATGAAGAAGCTGAGCCCTGCTCTGAATCAGATACACTTTCACATCTTTTATAATACTAGTACACATATATGACTACTCTTAGGCAAGGATGGCACAATTTTAAATTATAAACTCCTTCAGAAGAATCTGTCATGTGTACTTCAAGTGCCTAAAATTTTGCGAACGATAAAACCGAACAATTTACTTAAATTCCTCGAAGAACATGCAGTTACTTCTGATGTTGAAAATGCAATCCCAAATAATTGTGGAAATGGCCATACTGGGAGCTGCCAATACCACTGCACATGGAAAATGGAGAGAAGAATATTCAGGACTCCGGTTCTCACCTATCAACTTCTATGGAAAGATCCTTGATGAGCGATGCCCTGGATACAACGGCATAAGCCACTGACGTAAGCACAATTGTTCTTTCAGCTGCATTGATAAGGAGGTAGAGCACTGCCTTGGGCAAAGGGATGGCATCTCGAGGAGGGGGTTTGTACTCCTTGTAAAGTTGGTCATTGTCTGAATAGGAATACTGAAACAGGTGGTCGAGGCCAGTGGTAAAGTTACTGGAATTCATGGACTGGCTGTTGGACAAGTAGCTGTCTTGCTCAGGATCCTGCAAAACACTCACCACAGAGCTGGTCGTGGCTTCCACTTGCTGCACCAAATTGAGAGTCTTGTTGACGCTGGGGAGGATTTGGGAGAGGAACGTGCTCCAATCTTTAATGGCACTGATGTTGCAAATGATCATAATGGCAAAGGAGGAAAAGGACTCTCCACAAATCCGGGAGATTTAAAATAGAAGAACGTCAGCTTACTCCCCCCACTTTCTAGATACCACCCATACAGACAGCAAACTGAAAAAAAGTCTGTCCAAGGGAGATTTGCTGTTCAAATTTCACATGATTTTGTTTGTAGACCCCGTAGTTCTACATTATTCTTTAAGTGTGAAATGTGTAAAGCCAGGTTCTAAAATAAGGAGCAGTTCCTAAGAAAGGAAAAGATTTGCACTTTCCACTTGTCATTGGTATTTTCCAGCTTTCCCTTGCTGATGCTAAATGGGAAAAGTTGGGTGATGGCGTCAATCATTTGGACAAGAGACAGGGATCCTTCTTTCTCCAGTTTCTGCGCACAATCCTTTAAGAAAGCAGGGGGGACACAAAGGAAGGGAGCAGTTAAATTTGGGCTTGCCTTTAATTGCTTACTTAGTTAGCAACCCTAGGGGGCGATCCTAAGCAGGCCTACTCATAAGTAAGTCTCATTTTATTCAATGGGTTATTACAAGGAAAACGTTCGTAGGATTGCAGCATCAATGTACTAGATGCTGTACGAAACAAAGAGCCAGTCACAGACATGCTGCAGGCAATCTGTATACAAAAGCAGCTAAAACTAAATCACAAAACTAAATCACTAGTTTGTACAATCCCAGGACCGAAGATCGATTCTTTCTCTGATCGTCAGCCTCTTTTCATTCAAGAAAGCCCTCTAACAACTTCTTGAGATCTGGGAATTCCCCCTTCTCTGCCCTTACAAAAACACAGCCAAAGGACACCCGCATACGAAATTGACAAACCTACCGCACGGTCGAAGAAAAGACTCCTCTCTTCCACATATATCTTGAGGTTTGCTTGGGGAAGGAAATAAACTTGACCCTATGCTTTCCGGCAGCTTTTACTCCTCTCCCATCGACTCCCAGACTGCTTCAAGAGCAATCGATCTAGCGGGGCTGTCTAGAGTGTGTCTGAACGCGTCTGTCTGCCTCTTCTCAAGTCTTGTAGTTTCTCTTGTTGCCTACTAACGCCAGGAGGTTCCTACCACTAGCGGAGCTATCTGAGGTGCTGAATGATTTCCCCGAGATTAGCAGCGCGCCTAGGGAGATTTGATGATGTCGACAGATTTAAACCCCCTCGTTTTACTTAAACCGGGGGATAAAAACACGGCGGTGACATATGATGAGCTTCCTCCTCCTCTCTATGCTTGAGCTGTTGTGCTATTCCCTCCCTTTTCTTCTAATCCCTGCACAAATTCTTTCCATGCCAAGATATATCCCTACATATGCATGTACACCTGGGATCTTACCTTGAAGATCAGCTGATTGCAAACCAAGGGGTGTGGGGGCTAGAAAAAGCATACCTAAGACCAGCTCTGGAGGATTAGCTCCCACAGAGCAGCCATCTCTTTATTGCAAGAGAAATGACATTTCCAATCTCATAATCTTTGTGCATGGACCAGAAGCTTGTAAGTATATTGTTTCCTCTAGATCGATTGCTCTTGAAGCAGTCTGGGAGTCGATGGGAGAGGAGTAAAAGCTGCCGGAAAGCATAGGGTCTGTGTTCCTGCTAGGCACCTGGGCAAATAGTTTTTTTTATAACTTTCTTCCTTGAGTCTCCATGAGAAAGGTGGACAATGAATGTAGTAAACAAATATTTACTTGCTAATAAGTCCCAACTTGGCTTTCTTCTAATTCCAATAAACTAGAAGATAACTAATAATAATTAAAAATATTACTTAGCATTTACATTCCACTTTGGAATGTAACATTATTTTATGAATCCATCCATAGCTGCTCCGTGAGTGTATCAATATTATTATACCTCCATTTCAGATGTGTACATATATGTTGGAACAAAGACATTATCTTAAGACTACCTATTAAGTTCGTGGCTGATGCCAAACATGCATAGGGAGTTTCCTGGTTCTACCTCTCTATACTAAATGCTCTAGTCTAAACCAGCTCTGAACTGTATCAGTTTTCAGTGAGTTTCCTGTGACTATGAGGGGAGAACACTCTAAACTTCATCACTGGTCAAAGATCCAAGGGCTGCTGAGCAAGGCTGTGTAATTGCATTTAATACGTTAAATGGGTATTTTATAATAAGCCACAGTGAGAATCATCTGATCAGAAGCTTACCGAACTACTTTCCAGGACTGAAATCTATATATGGTTTTAATGTCCTGATTTTAGATGTATTTTTAAAGAATGCTGTACTTGAAGTCATTCAGACTGAACAAATGGAGACTCTGTCGAGTCCAGAACTGAGTAAAAGCTCAGCATATTAGTGTTGCTGCACTGAATGGGACTACAGAACAGCAGACCTTTTTGGTAAAAAGGGAACACAATCTCTTATTCATTTCAGGCTCTCATATCACAGTATGCAATAGAATAACAATGGCAGTAGATATCAGTCTCACTGAAGAGATGCTCATGCAACAAATCTCTGGAGCTGACTAATGAAACTGACCCAAGGTCATTTCCACATGGACTATTTACCCCAGGTTCAATGCTATTGGACTCCCTTGGTTTCCCAGGTTTGCACTACTTTAGATTGCCAGTGTAACATTCAGTATATGTAGAGGCTCTTACATTCTGTTCTGTGTTTCTGCTAGGAGCAGGAACAAATGTTTTCTCTGCACAACCTCTAGGTATAGGTGAAGACACAGCAGTAGGCAGCATTACTGCTGAGGTATACGGGGAAAATGTTTTGCTTGTATTACTGGAGCGGGGGAGTCTTGCCACTCATTAGGATGTCAAAAATGTCTGTGATTTTCACACAATAATGTGCATGCACAGAATAATAACACTAACCAGTGGCATCCAAGCAACCATGGCTACATCCAATTAAAAAAATTGTTTAGGATAATGGAACAACACAAAATCTGAAGTTCAAATGCCAGGAAATGCTCATGTAGCCATTGCACAGAGCAGACAGATGATAGGTAAGTGAGTCTATGAGCTGGACCCTCAGTTGAACTCACTCCCTATATGCCCAGTACAGAGATGGCATCACACTACGCTTAAACTCACAGTCCCATTTATTTATGATAATGATTTGTGTTCACTTTGTTATGACCCTTTCTTCCTGAGATTGCTTTGCCAAACACCTCCTTTTACTTGCCTTCCCTATAAAACAAGATGGAGTGTATCTGTCTGTAGTCCGGCAAGGTAAGATTTAATAGAGGGTTATGGTTTCATCTCAACTGGATGAAAAAAGACACAGGCAGGAATATATTGCCCAACATATTGCCCAAGGAAAACAGACACATGCAATAACTAATAGTGTGTGTAAGTGTGTTAAATGGCATTAAGTCACTTCCAACTTATGGTGACCCTAATGTCCTCCAAAATGTCCTATTGTTACCAGACTTGCTCACTTCTTGCAAAATGAGGGCCATAGTGTTCTTTACAATACATCAATACATCTTCTGTCTTCCTCTTTTCCTGCAGTCTGTGAAAGTTGTGTAATGAAAAAAGCTGACAGGAAGAAAGCAGTGTTTTGTGGATACTGTGGACTGCCAAAGAAGACAAATAAATGGGTTCTAGATCAAATCAAGCCTGAACTCTCTCTAGAAGCTAAATTGTCTAAACCAGGGGTAGGGAACCTGCGGCTCTCCAGATGTTCAGGAACTACAATTCCCATCAGCCCCTGCCAGCATGGCCAATTGGACATGCTGACAGAGGCTGATGGGAATTGTAGTGCCTGAACATCTGGAGAGCCGCAGGTTCCCTACCCCTGGTCTAAACTGAAACTATTGTCATTAGCAAGACCATTATGCTAACATTATTTTGGTTCTTATGCAACAGGGCTCTTGTTCTTCCTTTTTTGTTATACTCTTCTATTTCTCTACACTTGTTATTATAATATTTCTTTTTGTCTCTACTTACCAGTCACTGGAACACTGCATTTAGACTATTGATTCTGTTTTTGTCACCTTTTGCATTTGCTTCTCATCTATCTTTTGCAATTTTGAGAGTCATATTAATATTAACTAACTAGTGGTACCCGACTATGCATTGCTGTGGGTTATTGTGGTGAAATGGGAAAGGAACAGTAGCAGCAAATCAATTGCAGAGGCCAGCAGTACGTGCTCATGCAAACACGCAGCCTGATACTGTGCGATGTCAGTGATGTGTGTACCCGCATTCCTTGGGGGGGGGGAATGGAAAGGCACCCCTCCCATGCATCTAGGCTGGCTGGTCATGATCCTTTACCTGGGAGTAAGTTTGGTTGGTGGCAATGGATGTCGCTTCTGAGGAAACCCTCTGAGGGGCACGACGCAGCCATTCAAAGTATGTCACGGTTGCTTTACCAAGCTTACTCCTGAGTAATACGTGCCTGGTTTTCTTAACTGCAACTGCAGTATTCAGGGAATCTAGGCTGGCTGGCCCCACCCTCCCATCCCTTGCATGTTGCCCCTCACTCTCTTCCCTCCCTCCCTCACTTCTCTTCCCTTGCATGCCACCCCTCCCCCTCCCTCCCTTCCCTTTCCCTTCGCTAGGGTGGGTGGGTCATATCAAAATGCTGAGCCCCCTGCCTCCCCTCCCTTGCATGCCACCCCTCACTCTCTCCCCTCTCTCACTTCTCTTCCCTTGCATGCCACCCCTCCACCTCCCTCCGTCTCCCTCTCCCTCCCTTCCCTCTCCCTCTTGTGTATGTGTTTCACTTCCACTCGAGTTATTGCCTACGTACTGTTTTCACTGCTCATATCTGGCCATCTGAGTGAATATTCTAAGCAGCACGAACATTCTAAGGGTGACAGTTACACTCAGGCAGCTGCATGTCCTTCACCATGGAGCGCCAGGAAAAAGGCATTTTACCTGGACCAGGTGTGAAATTTCAGGTATGTGAACATCTAAAAACACTCTTGGCTGGCTGACTATGGTGGCTGGGAATTTTCAGAGGAATTGGCACAGCAGTTACTGACTTATACCATCACCAACAAATACACAGTTAGCTTATATATATATATATATATATATATATATATATATATATATATATATATATATATATATATATGTATATATATAGATAGATAGATAGATAGATAGATAGATAGATAGAGAGAGAGAGAGAGAGAGAGAGAGAGAGAGAGAGAGAGAGATATTACTTTTTATAAAGAATATAATGAAACCAGATTAACATTTTAAAGGAAAAACTCCCTCCTAAAAAAAAAAAGCTCTTTGCACATTTAAATATATTGTGACCTTCCAGTCTCAATACAGGCCATCAACCATCCATAATCTTTTTGTTGTTCTGCTTATGTGGGAGTACAATAATGATTGCTAAACACAGTCCTGACAACATGTGTATTGGGTGGGCTGTATTGAGTTTGGTGGGTCAAAAACTAAAGGATGTGTCTGAAAATTCTTCCCTCTCCGTAATGTCTTCAGTTCCAAATTGTAACAGCCTCTGGTTGACAGTAGTATCTGAAAGCACTGAATCGTGGAAGGAAAGAGTGCATCAATGTTTTGCAAATCTTTAAGTGCAGCCCTCTGTAGAGAAGTTCAATCCCATTGATTTCAGTGGGATTGCACTGGCATAAGTCTCCACCCAAGATTGCATTGTCAGTCCCTGATGATGTTAAGTAAAGAGCCAGTACTGCATCCTACTCAGCCTTCAAGCTGCATAGCAAGGCTGGCTTGAAGCAGCCACAGACATTGGTCAAGGCAGGATCAGCTGATCCTTCTGCCAATTACTCTGAAAAAACTTACATACAGACCTAGATATTTCGTGCTAATTGTAATCTATACTGCATCAGAATTTTCAAAAACAGTTGCTTAAATAAAATCATGTTACTGTGTGGAAAATGTTTACACAAAGGATTTACCTTTGTTTCTGAGACGCATAAATTCTGACAGTTCAATTCACAAATAGTCTATTGAGAGCCCCAGTAGCAGCTCTGGATCTATTTCTCTGCCTCTCCCCCTCACCTGCACAACAAACTGGTATAACATTTGACCTAAGGCAGATTCTTTAGGCTGATTCATACATTCACTTTGTATACATTTGGACATTCAGTAGCTCCCATGAGAGGCTTACTAGCATGATCAATTAATTACAGTGCAGCAGCAGCAGCAACTTCTATCACCAGAGGGTGTTATAAAATGGACATTCATAGACACAGAAGATGCTCCTGCAATATTGTCCAAGACTCTCATGGCAAAGTACAGGTATGTAAAAATACCAAATCCCCATTTTTTTTGGTAATTAAAGATCATTAAATGATTATTTCATCCAGCTTTTTGTCTCCAACATTTTGTCTGATGATGCTGGATTAGTCAGCAGGGTAGGATTGAGAAAGCCAACAATGCCATTCTTAAGCAGTGTCCAACCCTTCGTCACTATCAATTGCAATTGACTTTGAAAGATGCAACTGTTTAGGATTGCACTGTAAATTCCTAATGATATGATGCTGAATAATATAGGTGGTTTCCCCACGGCCAAATATAATGTGCTGAGGAAGCTATTTATCCCATTTTGGGGAAGAACTTTGCACTGGGCTCTTCCCCAAAATGGGTTCAGCCCATTATATTTCCCTAAACCCAGGTTTTACAAAAATCACTAAACTTGCAACTTTTTTTAGAGAAACCAAAGGAGTCACAGCAACCCAGACTATTTGCAATCACTTCCTGGAGGGGTGAAATTTGCAGTGTGAAGGCAAACCGGGGAAACCGGGTTCATTAATAACGTGTTACACATGTTAATAGTGTGCTGTGCAGAAACCACCATAAAGCCATTCCCAAAGGAAATACAGCTCTGTCCGAGTCACCAAAAAGAGATGCTAAAGTCCTCTTCTCCTTACAGGACCCTACTAATTTGCTGAAAGTCCACAATACATTAAAAAAAAATCCAGAAAGGTAGTCACGTTAATCTCTTTTTAATTTTTATTAAATTTTGATCCCACAGGGCCCAGGGCAGTGTACCTGGTTCTATTCCATTTGATCATCGCAACAATGCTGTGCGGCAAGTTAGGCTGAGAGAGAGTGACTGGCTCAAGGTCATCTGCTGAGCTGCATCATCGAGCGGAGTCTCCCTGTCTTCAGTCCTGAACCACGAACACTGCATATCAGACTGGCTCAGCTGCAGCAAATGCAAGTGGGAGATTCTGGTAACACTTTAACTGTGAAGAGGGGGTGGGGTCAAAAAGCAATGAAATACACTTCTATGCCATGCTTCAATCAATTAAACAGTGGTCATATGCAGTAATTCACAAGGCAATCTTAGCATTGTTAAGTGAATTTAAGCTAATTGGTAACTGAAAAGCCTCCTTTGTCTCAAATCCAGCCAACTAATCAAATTCTAATTCAGTAATTTCATTCTGGTATTTTCTTTAGTATATCACTTGTTCAGTAATGGAGATTTTCAGGCCAGCTGCAAAGCTTCCTGGGAGATTAAAAGATTCTCTCCCTTTTCCGAGTTCCTATTCTTTATGTCAGATTTGTGTCCTTTTAATCCTCTTGCATGGGGACTGGCCTGCGTCATTTGCATAGACAGCAGAAGATGGTTATTTAGCATGCGATGGCATGTATAGCACTAGTAAATGAGCAGCTAAATGACATTGGCCTATTATGCATAGAACACTTACCTCAGGGCTCTTTAGGGGTTCTTCAGTTGTGCAGTGGGCTTGAATTTTTCTGTTTACACCTGAGGAGCCATTCTCTGCCCACCCCAAACTAGCTTGCTGGTCTCAATGGGTCTCTGCAGCTTTTCCTGGGTCCATTCCACACAACAAATGTATAACAGGAACCTGTTTTCTATTTACCCATTCACTTGCATTCCGTGCAGGCAGTGATTGGAGCCCATGGAAACAGTTCAGGCTGCTGTCACATCTTTTCATGGAGACGCTTCTCTCTCTCTTTTTAGTTTTCTGCAACACTATGTGTAGCTATGTAGGCATGCAGAGATGAACTTTCCACAGCCGATCATCCCACAGTATGGTCAGTTGTACCGGCATAGCTACACAGATGCAACCTGTGTAGGAAAAGGAGCAGCGGTGGCAGGTGGCTTCTCCCTCACTGTGGGGTGTGTGGTGGAAGTGAGACAAATAAAGTCCCTCCTGCCTGGTCATTTTCTTGGGACGACTCAAACCCAGGATTTTTTAAAATAATTGCTAACTTCGCAATTAAAAAATATACAGATTGGGGGAAATAAAATGGGGCAGACTCATTGAGACTTGTGTGAAGTCCCCCCCCAAATATCTTTATAGTGTCCTGCACCTGTTATATTTGCCATGTGAGGAATCAGCCCTGATTCTCTTAACTCTGCCCATCAACTCTTTCTTAAAGGCACAGATCTCATCACACCCATAGTTGCAAGATAAAGGGCTTTAAGAAAGCCCTTTAAATTGCATTGATATCAACATACTTGTGATAGCAGGTATATCAATATTGTAGCCCTTTTCTCAACATAACCCCTTCCCCCAAAAGGAAGAGGCAAAGCCATTCCATGGACCACATGCACTCCCAATCATTGGGGAGGCTGGAAGCAGAGTGGAGGAGGTGGTGTGGAGACAGAAAGAGACCCTGTTTATGTTGTTCCTTTGCAAAAGCCAAGGAGAGAGGTTTGTTTTTAAAATAGAAGGTTGTCTGAAAGAAAGTTTAAAAAATGCCCTCCCGATCATCGGACTAGGCCAGGGGTCTTCAAACTACGGCCCTCCAGATGTTCATAGACTACAATTTCCATGAGCCCTACCACTTGGCATGCTGGCATGGGCTGATGGGAATTGCAGTCCATGAACATCTGGAGGACCATAGTTTGTAGACCCCTGGACTAGGCAGAAGCAGAGTGGGGGGAGGTGGAGTGGAGTGGAGCCAGAAAGAGCCCCTGCTTGTGTTGTTCCTATCGATGTACTGATACAAGCATTTAGAGAGGTGGGAAGGAGTTGGCAATAGGGAGGAGGGTGAGCAATGCAAAGGAGTGTGGGTGGGTGTGATTAGGTGGGCTGTCTGTGGGTGAAGGGAAGAGGTTTGGACAAAGCTGTGCTCACTGGCAACTCTGACTGCTCTGGCTGGAAAGCAAACTTAAATTTGTGCTAGAAGTGTTTGGCAGACTCCTTTCTGCAAGGAGAATGGAAAGTGAAAGCAGGGCCCAAGGAAATATGTTCATACGAGAAATCTTGAAGTGACGCACATTTGCCCCCAACATGCAGAGATGCCTTGTGTGTAATTGGCCATTGTGGTGATGAGGCTGATGTAATTAGATCCCGCAGTGCTGTTATGCTGTAAAGTCCCATGATCATGGGAATAGAATAGGGTCACCAGGCCATGCTTGGCCACTAGCAGGAGCTTTGGGAGCAGGGAGGGGAGTATATAGTGTCCTGTGTGCTGCTACATCACTTCTGGAGAAAACCTAGAAATTATACAGAATAGCACTAGACATCCTTAGAACTTCTGGCAGTTCCTAGAGTTATTCTGCATCAGCTCTAGGTTTTCTCCAGAAATGACAAAGTGATCACATAAGAACAACATTTTAATTTTTTTCTTCCACTGCCACTGACAAGGATGGCAGTCCTACAATGGAGATGGTATCTTGATTTGTTCCAGACTCTGGTCCTTCCTTGTGCTTGTGCTGTTGCTAAGTGACCTCTTGCTGCTAATTAGTGGCTGTTTTAAATTAAAGAGGTGTCTGTTAGCAAAGACTGGTTCATCAGCCAGGGCTGGTGTTACAGAAGTATCTGCCTTCTGATTGGGTTGTAACTCACTGAGAATACATTGGAGTAGTATTAGCAGATTAGTAATATTGGGTGACAATAAGTGGTATTTGATTATTGTCACTTCTGAGCCTGTAGCAGGGTTGCCAGCCTCCAGGTGATGGATGGAGACCTCCCACTATTACAACTAATCTTCAGGCAACAGAAATCAGTTTACCTGGAGAAATGGCTACTTTACATTGATTCTATGGCATTATTATACCTCACTGAAATCCTCCTCTCTCCAAACCCTGCCCTCTTCAGGCTCCAGCTACCAAATCTCTGTGGCCCTGGGGCCACTGTAAGTAGAGATGCTGATGGTAACAGTTCCTCTCACTTCCTTTGCTTATTGCTAGTTTCTAAATTATCTCTGTGCAGGGAGGAAGAGCCCATTCCCAGCTGGTAGCACAATGTCACACAATAATTTATAGGTTTTTAAGATGTCCAAGAAACCTTTGTCAGATTCAAAACAAAATCTAGAGCAGACAGTTTGTAGGGCCATGGTAAACTATATGGATCACACCATAAACATAGACCAGATCCTACCTATTTTACAACTAAATGTGTGAGATTTCCTTGGTAAAATTTGCATGCTTTGTAAAATGATTTTTGCATGCCTCCCAATCTCTCACTCATTTTTTCTGAGCAAAAACCTGTCATTCAGGGGTCCCCCAAACCTTATAACTGTGTGGGCACTTTTGGAATCCTAACACAGGTAGTGGGCACAGCTACAAGATGGCTGCTACAGAAAGTGCAACCGACCACAAAAAGTAAGGGAGTGAGGTTATGCATAAATCAAATAGTACCCTCTTCAACATTTCAGGGGAAAATGCTGCTTAACAGAATGCCTTTTACCTAAAATATGTGCTGTGGAAGTAACTGCTGCAGTGTTTTTTTTTTTAAGATCTGCGCAGCCAATCACTTCTCCAATGGCCAATCAGAAGTCCCTGCTAGGCAAAACCTTATCTGGCCCCATACACTTTCTAAAATACTTGGAAGGTGCCAGGAAACGTGCTGCAGGTGGCATGGCTCCCGCAGCTGCCACACTGGGGACACTTGGGCCCCTTCTGCACACGCAAAATAATGCGTTTTCAAACCACTTTCACAACTGTTTGCAAGTGGATTTTGCTATTCCACACAGCTTCAAAGAGCACTGAAAGCAGTTTGAAAGTGCATTATTCTACATGTGCGGAATGAGCCTTGGTCTAGATTCACTTTGAATTCTGCTTTCGGTACTCTAAACTTACAACACTCATTATCGCTTAAAGAATATTAGTCTGCCTCCACAATAAGAATCGCTAATTCAGCCTCCTTCTATGCTCCATATTCCTTTCTCCTGGACACTCATTATTTGCAAAAATATACATTGGGGAGTGTGAAAAACCAAAAAATGATTAAAGGAGTACCTATAGCTTTAAGAAACAGATACCCTCAGGGTCACTGCTAGTCAGTCACAATATTCCAGGCTTGAAGTTTCTGTAAGTGAAAGGAAGGTAATAGGGGCAGGGTGGAATCTAGAGAGGGCAGAGTTAGGGGAGGGGCCTCAGTTTACCCTCCAACGCAGCCATTTTTTCTAGTGGAGCAGTTTACAAAATCTCTTTCATTGTTGTCTGACCATAGACACTGCCAAGAATCTTAAGTATGAGTATCAATAGCTGTCCTTCCTTACACTTGCAATTTTATTTTGAGATAGATATCTGCCCACAAAGGGGAATGCTATCCTTTCAATAGGAGTGATTGTTTCTGCTTGTACATGCTCCTTTTCTGTGCCATCTGCTCTAGCCAGTCAACCTCTGTCTGAAAAGGTTTCCTTTACCTGTTATATCATACAATTGTATGCTGGGATGAGATAAGCTTTAGGACTGGCCAAAGCGAAATTGGTATTGGAGTCCTTATTGTTGCTGCTTTGATTTGAATTGTGGGAGACAGTGTTCCTACACAATGAACGAAGAGCAACTGCATTGTCTGTACTCAGCAGACACTGTATGTGTGCATGTGTGTTTGTGTGTGTGTGTATGAGAGAAAGAGAGATACCTTTCAATGGCAGGGCTCTAAGGTTTTTAATAGCTTCATGATGGGCAGAAATTTGATGGCTTCCATTTTTCTTTGAATGGAGATGCCATAATGTGGAAGGCTTCATGTAAAGCCTTTTCCTTTTATCCTTAGGTTTGCTACCTAGCCTGAGGGGGGCGGGGGGGGGGGCATAATCATGGAATCACTATCCACTCTTTATAAACATTCCATAAGGGAAACAGCAATATACAAGCCTCTTTCCAGGCAAGCACACCAGAGTCCGTAGTAATTGCAGCAACATCCCTCTAGCATTCCATAGCAGCTGATAATGCTCCAGTGAGTGGCCTAACACAAATCTAACCAATCCGGCCACTAGCCTGCAAACCTATTCCCATCCCCACACAGAGAGCCAGAAGACAGGGAGGAAAAACCGCTCAACAGCAGCATCCCAACAGAGGCACATGGTCCAAGGGGCCCATCCCCAGTCCAGAGGGGACAGATACACCTGTGGTAGACAGGACCCTTGGAAAGGGCCGCACACAAATATCCCTACTCTGAGTCATACCTTTCCACAGAAAAAGTAAACATAGGCCAAAAAAAAGACACATCAGATTTGAACCCACAACCTGTGATGTTCGGGATCAGATCCCTAACCTCGGGGCTGGGGAGCAGGTTTTAAGGAGACATGTAGCAGACATGCTACAGCCCTGACATCATCGCTAGGGGTGTTTGCCTGCCCATGGAGCTGGGCAGAGAACATTGCACAGACAAGCATGGCTCAGTGGCTGAGGTTCCTTGCTCAATTCCCATGTGGGAAGAAATGAGAGGCAGGCAAAAACCTGGCAGGCTGCCCTTTTGTTCCTGCAATTGGAAAAGGGTCCAACTGGACAGTCTAGCTGCTAGGGCACTTCAGAGATCCATAATTTTGGCTGAAATTCTGCCCCATGACTCCCCCTCTGCTGCATCCATGGCAGCAGAGCCATTAAATCCACTGTGGCCTCCCAACCCATGCACAAACAGCCTGCCTGGATTATCAGATGCCAGCAGTACTGTGGGAGAGCGCGGGATCCAGGCATGCACCCCTTCCTAAAGCAACTTTGCACCATCTCAGACCACCCACCAGCTCGTTCCCCATGCATGCTGCACACAGCAGCCAGCAGAGCACATGTGGGGCGGGGGGGGGGGGGATCAGTCTCTGAAGTACTACTGGACTCCTGCTGTGTTTTGCAGCAGAACAAAACAGAAGTCCTCGATGGCAACTGCATCCCAACATGGGCATCTCTGAAGCTGAGTCCACCCTCGGACCCCTTCTGTCCAGTATGGTACCTGTGTCTGTGACTGCTATTCCCAAGAGCCATAGGGAGACAAGGCACAATATGTTCTAAGTGTAGCAAACTCCCAGGTGGAAAAGCTGCTTAATGGAGAACGCTCCAGGAGGCAGGCTGGAAGCAGAAACTTGGGGGGGGGAGAGAGGGGGGGCAGTGACACATACAGTAAACCCTGTTAAATCACCACCTGCAGGAAAGTGAAACAGAGGCATGTCACAATGGCAAAAAACACAGGGACCATGCTATGGCTCAGCAATGACCGCAGCATCCTCGCAGAGTCCACAGTAGCACCCCAGGGGGAGGGGATTACCAGGAGACTCTCCTGAGGCAGATGCTGTTGCAATCCAATTGATACTTACCCATCCTCGGCAGAAATGTTCAGCGACTGCAAATGATTGATGAGCTGCTGCTGCTGCACCTGCCACTGCATCATGCAGCATTCTATGCTCTGTGAGCCTCCTGGGCAGGGTCATGCTAAACGAGGGCAGCTAGATCTTCACTTTGTGTGGGATCCTATGGGCTATGCCATCTTTTTGATGGCATAAATTTCCACCACTCCTGGAAGGCATTCCAGGGCTGGATTGTTGACTAACTCTCATGACATCCTCCAGCTGGCCCACTTCCACGTCAATGCAAGGACCTATGCCGGCAGCCTGCCTGGCCAGCCATGGTGGGGCTGCACTGGATGGCAGGACTGACACCGAAGTACTGGGGTGCTGTTGGTGCAAATCCTAGTTACATCAGCATTTCTGCATGATTTGCCAGCATAGCAGCTAGTCCGCACCTTGGCTTAGGACTGAACTTTTAACGGGTACCCTGAAATGTATTTCCGTACATTGGCATAAATTATGAGGACAATAGAAGTTACACATAAAAAGGATAAGGCATTTTTTTCCAGTCCTGTTGGCACCCCTGCAATTACTCTTTGTTATCCAAACAAGGTGCCTGAATGGTACCATTATGGATCTTCCGTTGCCCTTTGATTTTGCAGTGGCACACACATTGTAAGAGCTAGCATACTGTAGCAGTTAGTGTGTTAGGGGCTAAGATTTGCAAGACCTAGGTTTGAATCCCCACTCTGCTATAGATGCTTGTTCGGTGATGTGCACTCACAGCCTCACCTACATGACAAGATAGATGCAAGTGCAAAATAGAGAAGGAGGAATATTGTAAAAGTCACTTTGAGTTCCTGTCGGGGAGAAATGTAAATGAAGTAAATGTAGGGTGTAAATGAAGTAAATAAACATTTTAAAAATGAAACATAAATAAGATAATCTGAGTCTGAATTCATCAGAATGTGGACCCAGAATCTCTTTCCAGTGCTAGGATCAAGAGTTGTAACAGACTGCTTTAGAGCTTGTGCTGTATGTCTTTCTCTCACCACCACTGAATTAATCTCAGTCAACCTCAGAGATTAATTGGATGACTTCAAGGTTAGAGAGTATGGCCATTTCTGTGCAGTACAAATAAAATGTCTTGAGGACATTTTAAGCATTTTGGGGAGGAAGTACACACAGCTTTTCCCCCAAGGTGTCTTCAGGGCATTTTATTTCTACTCAACCCCCCCCCCCCTTTTTAAAAAGAAAATGCTAAATTAAGTTGAAGACATTTCCTGCTTGCTGTGCAGAAAGTAGTTCACACCTGCCATTTTCCGCTGCTTCGGGATTCTCCGTCCCACTTGCCATTTGCAGAAGGTTCCCGCAGAGGTACAAAGTACAATTTGGTGCATGTGTCATTTTTCCTTTTTTTTTTTTGCTTGTTTGCTTTGAGGGAAGTGCCTTAGAAGTCATATTGACACTATAGAAGAATCTGCAGTATACACATATTTAGAGCTGTCGTAGCTTCAAAGACACCTCCCTCAAAATAAAACAAAACAAAAAAAGGGAAAGCAACACATACACTGAATTGGCCCAAACTAACTTGATTCATGGACTTTTTACATGGAAATAATGGGCAAATGAACTTTAAGCAGAGGAAGCCTCCGAGGGAAACCTTCACCAAATGGAGGGTGGCATGAATCACAAGCAGAAGAAAATGGTGGGAGTGAGTTGTGGGGAAAAGAAAGAAAGAGCTAGTGGGAGGCAGGAAAAAGAACCGCTTTCCCTGGCAACATTTTTTTGTCTGTGCTTTGCAGACAAAAAAGCTAAAATTGTTCTTTAAAAAACATCCGCAGGATGTTTTATTTGTGCTGTGCAGAAATGGCCTCTGATTCACAGATGTCTCGAGCCATGGAACCGGTCTGTTCTATTGAATCTGTTCGTGATGAAAGATAAGAAAGCCTCTTTCAACTCATATTGGCTGTTATTTCCCATAGTTATAGTAATCTTCACTAAGATCAATTCACCTCAATACAATAGATTGCTACAGTAGATATAAATGCTACAAAGTATACAATAACTACAACAACAGGCAGCTGAAAGGAGAAATGTTACAGTTCATGCTCTAGGAATTTTCTGATTTGTTACTATATAGGATTGCAAGATGTGACAGCTTCCCGCTCTTCAAAGCGAAAGTGACTTTATTCCAATCTAACAAGTACAAGAAAATTTAGAATCTTTCTGCATGAAAGGAGTACCAAAATGACAACTCTTGGCTGGATTTCTCTTATCATTTTTGCTTTTCCAGGACTGAAAATAGCAAAACCATTCCAGATCTGAAAACAGGCAGTGTGCATTTGGCTTTCTTAGTTTCTTTTACTGCTGTATCATTTGTGCTTTCCCAGGAAGGGAACACAAAGTCTGAATTGTAATAATAAATGTCAGAAATGATGCACTGCATGAAAGGTTACATTGAGAAGGAGTCTCTCTCCTTCATGGTTGGGCTAAATGGAGCCCTTACATACATTTGTAACTAAACAGTAGTGTGGCACAGCTCCATTTTTGGTTATTATCACTTCATCCAAAAGAAGGTCCACAAATTAAATGACAGAGAGGGGGGAAAGCCACAAGTGATGGCTTTCTAACCTAACCTAAAATCCCTCAAAGCAAACAAGATCAACCTAAAATCTGGTTGATATGTGGAATGAATAGGACATGTTCTGAAGCATCATCATGTAAAGGCAAGTCATTATATTGAAGTGAAGAAAGCTCTCTCCACCTTGACCACCACAACCACAGTGACAACTGCAGCCAGACAGATAAGGGGGTTAGGACTTTATGTGTGTGTATGGGGGGGGGAGAGGAAATAGGAGAAAATTTAGAACTCTTGAAAGAAATGTACAGCTGCTGGTTCATCAACCAGAACTAAATTCATCAACAGAACTAAATAATTTTGGTTAAAAATTTGGTTAAAAAATCAATCCCATTAATGTCATGTTGATATCTAATTTTGTTCCAGACACCAAAATGGGTTTGTTTGTTGCCTGTCTTTCTTGCTGAGCCTCAAGATAGATTACTTATTTTGTAATAATATTTTTTCAGGAATCAAGAAATGCTTTTCTTTCACATGATAGTAGGAACTAGAATCTCATATGCCAGATTCTTGAAAACTAAGGTAGCATCTATGATGAGAAAGTGTTATGTCAAATTTTGGGAATTAGCACATACAAATGGAGGCCTATGAAACCCATGGGGGATTCCATCTTGCCCCTCATCATGGCTTCAGGCCTCCCTTCCTCCCAACTCTGCTCCCTTACTAGCTTGCCTGGGCAGGCAAGGCATCCTACCTCCCACCCAACCCACAGCCCCACTCTCTGTCTTGCCCAGCTCTCTGTGGCAGTGGCAGCTGAAGAGCATTGTCTGTGATTGCGTAGACAATGATTAAAAAAACTGGGGAGATTTAACCCCCTCCCCACTTTGTTTTTCCTAAATTTCAGACTTTTCTGCAGAGGATCCTGTCAAGACCCTTTAAAACCTTGGTCTTGTCTCCAGGGAAGGATGGGAGGTTGTGGCACCCTGACTGTTACTGCTTGTAGTTTGGTTAGAGCTATGCTATATCGGAATGTGCAGGGTTAATAGAAACAACTCTCCAAGGCAAGAGCACACCTGGTCCTTATCTTAAAGTGTGGCCTTGGAGAAGTGCAGGCTTGGGAATGGCTTATGGGAGACAAAAGGGGGGTGTAGCAATGGAGAAAAAAGAAGAGGTGCAATATGGGAACTAAGAGGACATCTGACTGTGAAAGCTTTAGTTTTGGCAAAGACCTTTGAAGTGTAACCTGTTTGAAGTCCAATCAACACATCAATTTTGTATCCACTGAGTCTGTTTATTGGGGAAGTCCACGGAACATAACAGGTTCTCCTCAGGCTGCAGAAACATGAGTGCCTGCATCTGTGAATGTAGCTATCTGAAGACAGGGAACAGACTTTGGAATTAAATATATTGATGTGCAAAGCTGCACTTTTATCAAGGTCAAAGAAGGTTGACAAAGCAATGAGAATGATGCTTGAATTTTATAAACTATTGAATGACTAATATATTTATGTTAGCAGAAAATCTTTTCTTTTGTGAGCATGTCCACACACATCTGGATGACACTGATTTTCTGGACTTATGTCAATCAGGTTTCAGGCTCAGACATAGTACTGAGCATTGGTCACCCTGATGGATGATCTGCTCAGGTAGAGAGACAGGGGCCAGGTGTCCCAGTTGGTTCTCCTCTCAGTGGCTTTCGATACCATCAACCTCAGTATTCTCCTGGACTGGCTGCAGGATTGAGAGTGGGATTGGTGGTTCTCCTCCTATTTCAGTGGCAGATTACTGAGGGTAGAAGTGGGGGCAGCTGCTCGGGACCCTGGGAGCTTTCTTGTGGGATTCCCCAGGGCTCAGTGCTATCCCCTATGTTATTCAACATCTACTTGAAACCACTGGGAGAAGTCATCAGGGGATTTGGGGTGAGCTGTCACCAATATGCTGATGACACCAGCACTGCCTCTTGGTTCCATCTGCATCAGGTGAGAGTTGTTGGTGCTTAACTGGTGTCTGGAAGCTGCCATGGGCTGGATGAGGGTGAATAAATTGAAACTGAATTCCAACAAGATGGAGGTGCTGTGTGTCCTGAGTCCCAAGGGTTGGGAAATTAAGGGGTAGCCAACACTAAATGGGGTGGTTTTACCCCAAAAAGATAGGGTACAGGACCTTGCTCTATTACTGTCACTGGAATCCCATGTTGCAGTGGTGGTGAGGAGAACCTACCAGGTTCTCCAGCTGGTTCACCAGATCCACCCTTACTTGGACAAGCGTGACCTGGCCACAGTCATCTCTGCACCTCCCAGTTAGACTACTGTAATATGCTGTACCTGGAGTTGCCCTTAAAGATTGTCCAGAAGCTGGAACTGGTGCAGAATGCAGTAATTTGGCTGCAAGTAGGTATCTCAGGAAGCCATTATATAACACCTGTCCTGAAGGAACTGCATTGGCTCCCTATTCACTACCAGGCCCAATTCAAGTTGCTGGTACTGATGTAGAAAGCCCTACATGGGCCCTATATATCTGAAGGAACATCTGAGACTGTGTTGCTATGATGATCACTGGAATGTACACACTAAGCCATAGTGTTTTGAATATCATGCTAGCTGCAAGAATCTGAAGAGTTGTTTTGACTATTAAAACTACTGGTTTTAGAAGCTAAATTATTATAGCATTTTCCAGAAAAAAATCTTTGGACATAACCCCAGCAAACACTGTTACCAGTGTTACCAGTGTCTAGAGGTCCACTGGAGATGGCATAGGAGGTGATGACACTCCTGGCCACCAGAAGCCTGTGGATTGGGCTGTAAGCATTTTACAACAACCGTTATCTATGTTACAGGTAAAAGAATGGAAAGTGAAATATGTAAAGCAAAGAAATTTTGAATTTGCTAACCAGGTAAATAGTTAGCATATGAATTGAGGAGAGGGAAAAGAAAACGATACTGAAATTACAAGGAGGAGACAAGGTTTTAACCACTAATCATGAAGTGACATTTTTACCATTTATGGTGGACATACAATAAAGCTTAAAAAATGGTCACAAATAATTTAATAATTCAGAACATTTTAAAGACTAATGTTCAATTGAAACCAGAAACATATTTTTTGGATCCTGTAGACAGACAGTTTGAAAAAAGATATGGAATTTTGTTTTTGTATGTGATATTGGCAGTGAGAATATTGTATGTGAAAAAATGGAAAATTTCATCCATACCTATAATAGAAGAATAGTTTATGAAGAAATTGGAATTTGCTAAAATGGCTAAATTTACTTCCTTTGATTACATAAAAGAACTTAGATAAGTTTATTAATAACTGGAAACTCCTAATGAACGTTTTACTTAAAACAGAAAAAATGAACTGATTTGTGAGAACTAGGCAGTGGCACAGTGTCAAGGGGGCAGAGGTGGGGCGCGACACACCAGGCATGTGCTGGTGTAGGGGCATGATGAGGGTGTGGCAGGGGCGCAGGGTGGATGCGTGCCTTGGCCACAGTTCCCCCTCGCTCTGGCCCTGGAACAAGGAGAATAAGCAAATCGATGTAATAGAGTGACTCCTATTTAATTAGCGATAATGAATAAGTATGTGAATTATATTTCTATATTTTTAACTGAGTTTATATTTGGTGCAGAAGACATCAGGATGCCTTATCTTGTACATAGAATTTTGTTTATGTGTACTTTTAGTTTGGTTTTTTCTCCAAAAAGAACTTAATAAAATTATTTTTTTAAAAAAAGAACACTCTTGGGTGAAAACAAATCTCCAAGAACTGATAGGCTGATACTAAATAGAGCTGTGGGACTGTATTTGGCCTGAGCCCTCCAGGGGTAGGGCGGTTTATCAAATCAAATCAAATAAATCGAATAAATAATATATTTCTTTAAAGAATGGCAAACATGGAATCAGTCTGGATCCAGGGCGATTAAACACTAGACAAATGTGGCACAACTCCAATAATTTGTACAGTTGTCACAGTGGTCCCAGAGGTCATCATCATAAATCTATTATTCTCCTATTCTTTCTCCAAGAAATAATAGTCTGATTGTTGTGACTTTTTCTTTTTTTGCAGCTAGTGTCAAACAGAAGCTGAGTCTGCAGTTGGTGAATCATTTTCTCTTGTAATCAGTACAGTTTCTCACCTCATTTGCAACCTTCAGGCAGCACATTTACAACTGCCTCTCTCACCATTTAAAAATCTTTTTTGGTGCTAAAACATTTATAAGAATTAGCACTTTTTCTCACTGTGCGGCTTTGGAAGGTAAAACCTGGGTTTTCTAGCTGGAAATGAGTGTAGCCTTACTGAGAGGTGGGCTGTACAAATAGTTCCTTATGAATTAGATGCCAGGATGAGAGGATTTGCTGCTAAAAGCAGTATACAGGCAGAATAGTTATATGGTGTCATGCTGTAATAGCACAAATCATATTTTCAGAAATGGAAAGTGCAGAGAAGGGCAACAAGGATGATTGAGGGATTGGAACACCTTCCTTATGAGGAGAGGCTGCAGCGTTTGGGACTCTTTAGTTTGGAGAGGAGACAGCTGAGGGGGGATATGATTGAAGTCTATAAAATTATGCATGGGGTAGAAAATGTTGACAGAGAGAAATTTTTCTCTTTCTCACAATATTAGAACCAGGGGGCATACATTGAAAATGCTGGCGTGTGTGTGTGTGTGTGTGTGTGTGTGTGTGTGTGTGTGTGTGTGTGTGTGTGTGTGTGTTAGAATTAGGACTAATAAAAGGAAACATTTTTTCACACAACGTGCGATTGGTGTTAGGAATATGCTGCCACAGGAGGTGGTGATGGCCACTAACCTAGATAGCTTTAAAAGGAGCTTGGACAGATTTATGGAGGAGAAGTCAATCTATGGATACCAATTTTGATCCTCCTTGATCTGAGATTGCAAATGCCTTAGCAGATCAGGTGCTCGAAAGCAGCAGCAGCAGCAGAAGGCCATTGCTTTCACATCCTTCATGTGAGCTCCCAAAGGCATCTGGTGGGCCACTGCGAATAGCAGAGTGCTGGACTAGATGGACTCTGGTCTGATCCAGCAGCAGGCTCTTTCTTATGTTCTTATGTCACATGCATGCACTGCCTGATAGGTAACTTGTCCACACCGTCTAAAATATATTGTCACAACTGAGGCAAGAGGCCTGGGATGCTATATTCCGCCCCATATTCTGTCCTAACTGTAGCCTCTTGTCCAAAGTACATGTTGTGCAACAAAACAATCAGGTGCTGTGGCACATCCATTACCTTTAAAACCAGCCACAACTTTTCAAGATCTGCACAAAAACTTTGATGTAATCTATGAATCACAAGCTGATTCTCTTCTGAAATTCCTGTGTATGCTCCAGTAACCAACCACATTTGCAACATGATCTTTAGTGCCACTTCCTGTTCTGAATCGAGCTTGAACAGCTCAAAATTGTCACTCCATATACAGTAAGTCTTTTTTGTAAGATTTTGAGCATCACTTTACTCATGTGAGAAATTAATGTAGTGGTCCAATAGTTGTTGCAGTGTTTAATGTCTCTTCTTGCGGAATTGGAATGTGGTAAATTGACTGTTCGCCATTTGTGGGTCCTTGTTTTGTTTTCCACATTTTTTGGGATATCCTTGTTAAGACTTTGATGGACTCCATTTCTATGGTTTTGAAAAGCTCTATTAATATCCTGGAAACGATGTTACTGTCTATTGAGTATTGTGAATTGTATTGCAAATGTTTCGTGCAGGTACAATCTCCTGCTATTTGCCATGTCTCTCCCCCTCCCCTAGGTGCCCATCCCACCCAAGAGAAAAAGAAAACTTACACATGAAGTGTTTTAATTGTTGTGCTGATGCTGCTTCATAAAGTGGGAGAACTGTGTACCTAACATTCTGGCTATTGGACTAAGAGCACCTGCTGTGGTTGGGGCAATTCAGACTGCATTCACGGGGAAAAGTTAATTTCCCTCCTCTCATTTCTGTTGTCAGCCCTGGAGCTCTCCAGGGCTGCTTTAAAGTTTGTGTTTTCAAAAGTCAAGAGATCCAATTAGAGGTTGCCATTTTAGTCCACAACACAGTTGTCCTCTAATGGTAGGTGAAAACTGTACTTACGTGGGCTAGAGGGTAGAAATTACGAGAAGAAAAATGCACGTGAAAAGCAGTTCACTTCTGTGTCTGGAAAAATTGAAAAGAGCAGTCAGGGGAATGTGCTTGTCCTCTCCAGCTCTCTCCCCCTTCCTCCAGTGTAAAAATTATATGTTGATGAATGCCATAAATTAGATCCCAATCAAGTCTGCATTCTCCTGGGGCCTGGCCTGTGTTAATGAGTGAAGTGGGATTTGTTTGAAACATCAAATAACTTCTAGACAACCTACCAGCACCTTGGCTTCTCACCAGAATTAATAAATGAAGATATGAAAAGGAAGGAATTAGGTGTGAGTGGATTTTAACTGAGTCAGTGGCAAATGCACTTTGTAATCTCTAATTAGCAGAGCCGCTTGCCGGAATTGCTATTTACAGGAAATTCACTCCTTTATTTGGATGTCAGTGGAAAAGTTTCCTTTCCAAATTTTGCTCCATCGTAACTATTTGCAACACCCTAATCTGCCACAGGCATAAATAGCTCTATTTACTGGTGAATGGTGTGGGTGTCATTCAGATTGACTATGGGTCAGATAAGCCTGGAAGACAAGCCCACTGCTTTACCTCTTCCTGTGCTTCAGAGATCTGATGAACCTCACAGTTCATCAAAACACCACCATCTAAATCATCAAAGTACAGAGAGTAAATCAGCATCAGACAAAATATCTATAACAACAAGATATATTCCAATTGCTGGAACAATGCTGCCTCATGTAACTACCTAAATCTTGTCCAAGAAGGTACTCTATAAACAACCTCTGGTAAGGCATTCCACAAAGTAAGGACGATTTCTGGAAAAGCTGAGGCCCTAACAAATGACAACAACAACAAAAAACCCTTCCAAAATCAGTGAATCACAAAAAGTTGGCATTACATTGATCAAAATGGATGTATGGGCATTTATTTGGAGAGACAGTCTTTCAATTATGTTGGAACCAGGTGGTATCATGCTTCATCATGCAGTATGATATTGTGGGTATTGTGTGAGTGAAAAATAAGCAGGTTTAATTTGCGAGAGACCTGTCCTCATGTTCCTCCTGCCAAACAATGATCTGAGATGTTCTTTGGTGAGGTGGAACTTCATTGGTGAGGTGGAACTTCATTGCCCACGTGCAGATTCACAATACAGGTTCCAATGACTGCTTGAGCATCCGAGATTACAAAGTTTTCTATCTTAACTTGAATCTAGATCTTTATGAGTTTGTTCTATGCCTTTCTTGCCTCTGGTGCTGTTCTTCTGTATCTGTTGCAGGCTTTCTGAAGCTCTTGTATTTCTTCCAGTTGTCTACTTTGTTTGGTAGATCGTGTCTACAAAGACCTAGGCTTTCTGGTTAAAATCTCCAAACACAAACTTACTGATTGTTTTGTAGTTTTAGGTATAGCAAATTTTGTCAAACACAATGCTTTCTTGAAGACTGAGCTGAATATTTAGACCTACCATTTTCATTCAGATAGAATCATAGAGTTGGACAAGACCACAAGGGCCATCAAGTCCAACTCCCTGCCATGTAGGAATACCCAATCAAAGCACTCCTGACAGTTGGCCATTCAGCCTCTGTTTCAAAACCTCCAAAGAATGAGACTCCACCACACTTCTAGGCAGCACTGTCAAACATTCCTTACTGTCAGGAAGTTCTTCCTCATGTTTATGTGGAATCTCTTTTCCTGTACCTTAAATCCATTACAGTCCTACTCTCTGGAGCAGCAGAAACAAGCTTGCTCCCTCCTAAATATGACATCCCTTCAAATATTTAAACATAGCTATCTTGTTACCCCTCAACCTGGTCTTATCCAGACTAAACATACCCACCTCCCTAAGTCTCTCCTCATAGGACATGGATTCCAGACCTTTTACCATTTCGGTTACCCTCCTCTGGACTTGTTCCAGTTTATCAATATCCTTCTTGAATTGCAGTGCCCAGAACTGGACACAGTATTCCAGGTGAGGTCTGACCAGTTCAGAATAGAAAGGTACTATTATGTCCCTTGATCTAGACACTATACTCCTATTGATGCAGTGCAGAATTGCACTGGCTTTCTTGGCTTCCGCATCATACTGCTGATTTATCTTCAGTTTGTGGTCTACTAATTCTGTGATGATCCTGTGGATTACAATAATCGGATATCATCTGCAATTTATGGAGATTGCATGCCTAAATACTCCTTACACATTGAGCACTATAATGCTGGAATCATCCTGTATGAGGCTACATTAAGAGCTCCTGGGCCTAAACATGCACTTGTGTATTTAGGGTGAGGCAAGTCAGAGTATGTGCCCTGGGTGCCACTTGCCTGGGGGTTCCATGGTTGCCCCTTTGCAAGGCAGGAAGCTGCTGCACCTCTTTCTCCAGGGTGCAACTCACCAGACTCTGCCTCCCACCATCCAGTGACTTACCTTTATAACCCACCCCATGCCCAGGCCCTAGCCAAACTCCCTCCATCCCCTGTGCCCCTGACCCATGAAAAACCCTACAAATCTTTCTTCAAGCTGAGTGCACTGAGGCTGGCAACAAACTGAGGGTGGAAACAAGGCCAGGGAGGGCGTGCTTCTTCCATAGCCTTGTCTCTGCCCTCAGTGTGTTACTGGCTTCAGTGCTGTGTGGATGGAGGAAAGTAAGCACAATTTCTTTAAAATTCACCATACTTTCTTCCATGTGAGTGATGCCAAAACCAGCAACACACTGGGGGTAAAGACCACAAACTGAACTGTAGGCTCAAGTAAAGACCCTATACCAGACACAATACATTTGGTCATCATATTGTAAAATTATTTTGGTTACTTATAAGTAAATTGCTACTCCAGTGGGAGACATGATTTTTGAAGTATAATTATTGTAACCTGGTTGGTACAAATTTTCCCTTTTTCACTCACAGTTTTAGTGCTTACCATGGGTACCATTTTCTGTAGATACACCCCTATAAATATGTTTACTTGAAAACAAATTTCACTGAATTCAATGTGACTTTACAGAGCAATCCTATGCAGGGTTACTCCAATCCAAGCCTATTTATTTCAGTGGGTTTAGATTGGGGAAACTCTGCATAGGATTTCAATGTTGGATTGCGCATATAGGTGTGCTTAAGACATAGCCTGAGTACCAATGTAGACATTATACTCTGGAGCATGTAACATCACCACAATTAAAAACAAACAAACTAGAAAATGCACTTCCAGAGGGATGATCAGAATCTGGGAAGTAGCAAGGAGTAGGTCTTAACACTCTCCTTGCTTCCTTGTTCCCTTCTCCAAATTAATATCCCAGGCAACTTTACTCTCTGAAAATATATATGGTGCATCTTCATACACTGTCTAGTGTAACCTTACAAGTGTTGAATCATAAAATAGTTAGATGCACAGAATTCTCAATCCCCACCCACCCCATTGGGAACACCTGCAGGGGGTGGGGCCTGGCAGCTACAACAGGAGTTCCACCAGCAGCCCGAGGCAGCCAGCCTGTTCAGCCCTGCCTGGGACAGACCCTCCTGTTGGTCTGCCTGCCTGCCTGCCTGCCAAGCAGAAGTCCACCGGGTGAGCTGCCGCCTGCTGCCACTGGGAAGGAGTGAGAGTCCTTCCCCACCCACCCCATGGGAACACCTGCAGGGGGTGGGGCCTGGCAGCTACAACAGGAGTTCCACCAGCAGCCCAAGGCAGCCAGCCTGTTCAGCCCTGCCTGGGACAGACCCTCCTGTTGGTCTGCCTGCCTGCCTGCCAAGCAGAAGTCCACCGGGTGAGCTGCCGCCTGCTGCCACTGGGAAGGAGTGAGAGTCCTTCCCCACCCACCCCATTGGGAACACCTGCAGGGGGTGGGGCCTGGCAGCTACAACAGGAGTTCCACCAGCAGCCCAAGGCAGCCAGCCTGTTCAGCCCTGCCTGGGACAGACCCTCCTGTTGGTCTGCCTGCCTGCCTGCCTGCCAAGCAGAAGTCCACCGGGTGAGCTGCCGCCTGCTGCCACTGGGAAGGAGTGAGAGTCCTTCCCCACCCACCCCATTGGGAACACCTGCAGGGGGTGGGGCCTGGCAGCTACAACAGGAGTTCCACCAGCAGCCCAAGGCAGCCAGCCTGCTCAGCCCTGCCTGGGACAGACCCTCCTGTTGGTCTGCCTGCTTGGTGTGGTAGTAGTTAGCGAGGCTATAGGTTTTGGGGAGAGCTGACTGAACAATGGGGGCACCTACTTTTGGGGCAGGGGATCCCGGTATTGATGGGACAGGGGTAGATATAGCGGTAGGCGGCTGCCATATGATAGAAGACGAACAAGATACGGTCATGCTCGTTAAGCCTTCTGACCTCCGACCTATCCCAAAGAGACGACGGTGGCAGAGTTCAGGGTTACTCTGCATCGTCGCTGGTTCTGATCAATGCCAGGTCAATCAACAATAAAACCGCTGTGCCCGAGATCATCTCGAAGCCCAACAGATGGACCTGGCTTGTATCACCGAAACCTGGGGGAGTGAGGTTGAAACCGTCGCCTGAGGCGAAGTCACGACACCCGGGTTCGAGTGCCTCCACCAACCACGAACACAGGGCCGGGGAGGTGTGGCGATGTTCATCCGTGATTCCATTCCCTTCAGGGCGGCCCCATCCCAGAGATTGCCCGGCATGGAGTGTGTCGCCTAGAGTGGTTGGCCGTGGAGAGGATGGCGGTCCTCCTGGTGTACCGGTCGCCCTAAGCGCACCAGGGGACAGCCTGCTGCGGCTGCTGGAGGTGGTGGCGGACTGGGCATTGCGGTTCCCCAGTCTTATTGTTCTGGGGGACTTTAATGTCCATGCCGACACCGCCTCATGTACAGTGGCTGCGGACCTGGTGTCATCCATGGCGGCACTAGGCCTCTCCTTGGTAAGTTCTGGCCCCACTCATGAGGCCGGCCACACGCTGGATTTGGTCTCTTTGGTTGGGGGTTAATATGGTCATATCCTCTACGGATAGAATGCCATGGTCTGACCATTACGCCTTGAAGGTTCGGATGGCCCTGCCACGCCAAACCCGTCTAGGCGAGGGGCTGATTTATGCCCGCCCGCGGAGACTTATGGATCCGGTTTGTTTCCTGAATGCTCTGCGGGACCCTGAACCCGCCGGCACACTCGATGAGCAGGTGGAGGACTGGAACTCCCGGCTCTCCGATGCCATCGAGATTGTTGCTCCCCGGCGTCCTCTTCGCCCCCGTGTTCGGCAGGCTCCTTGGTATACCGAGGAGCTGCGCCATATGAAACGGATGCTTAGACGACTAGAGCGAGTGTGGCGGAAATCTCGCGATGGCGCTGCGCGAACATCTTATAGGACGTTTATGAAGGCCTATGAGATGGCAACGAAGGAGGCGAAGAGGGCTTTCTTCTCCTCCTCTCTTGCGTCTGCTAGCTCCCGCCCGGCGCAATTATTTCGAGATAATTCGGTCTTTGACCTCCTTATCGGAAGGGTCTACAAATCATCGATTGGCTATTAGCTGTGAGGCATTCATGAGCTTTTTTGCAGATAAAGTCACGTTGCTTCGCCGGGACCTTCCCGCCACGTTATCTACAATTAGTGAACTGGAGGCTCCCTTGCCGTCTTCGGGCCCAAGTTTGGCCCAGTTCTCCCTGCTCTCCGAAGCCGCTGTTGACAGGGCCTTGGCTGCTGTTAGACCTACTACCTGTCCTCTGGATCCGTGCCCCTCCTGGCTTATAAAAGCTTGCCGGGCGGAGCTACGACCCCATCTGTTGAACATCATCAATGGCTCCCTTGAGCAAGGGGTCTTTCCGGATGGGTTGAAGGAGGCAGTGGTCCGCCCACTCTTGAAAAGACCATCGTTAGATCCAGGTGATCTGGCCAATTACCGCCCCGTCTCGAATCTTTCGTTTCTGGGGAAGTTAATTGAGAGAGTGGTGTTGGAGCAGCTTCAGGGTTTCCTGGATGACGCATTGGCCTTCGACCCCTTCCAGTCTGGCTTCCGTGCTGGGCATGGGACGGAGACCGCTCTTTTCGCCATCACAGATACGCTCCGTATCCAGCTTGACCAAGGCAGATCGGCGCTGCTGGTTTTGTTAGATCTTACCGCAGCGTTTGATATGGTCGATCATGACCTTTTGACCCACCGCCTGGCCGCTTCCGGGGTACGGGGCACTGTCCTTCAGTGGATTGCCTCGTTTCTCCGAGACCGCAGTCAGCAAGTGTCGTGCCGGCATGCAGCCTCCCGCAGCTGCCCGCTTCAGTGCGGAGTACCGCAGGGAGCGCTGCTATCCCCGCTATTATTTAACATCTATATGCGACCACTTGCTCAGTTGGTGCGGAGCTTTGGGCTGATCTGTCATCAATATGCTGATGACACTCAGCTCATTCTGTTGATGGAGGGGGGAGCGGTTGCCGCCCCTGCGGCTCTCCAGCATTGTTTGGAGGCGGTAGCTGGTTGGTTGCAGCAGAGCAGGTTGCAACTGAATCCATCGAAGACGGAGATCCTCTGGCTAGACCGCAGGGGTGAGGTTAGGGATTTCCAGCCGCCGGTGTGGGAGGGGGTCTCATTGGCGCCGACCTCCGTTCGCAGTCTGGGGGTCCACCTGGATTCGTCTCTCAATGGAGACCCAGGTGGCCCATACAACCCGGACTGCATTTTTCCATCTTCGCCAGGCCCGGCGGTTGGCTCCCTTCCTCTCCCAGGCGGATCTGGCCACTGTGATCCATGCAACGGTCACCTCCAGGCTGGACTATTGTAACTTGCTGTACGCCGGCCTTCCCTTGCTTGATTCGAAGTTAAAACTGGTCCAACATGCGGCAGCACGCCTGCTCACAGGAGGCGCCTTCAGAGAACACATCCAGCCTGTGTTGCGACAGCTGCATTGGCTCGGTTGAATCCGAACCATCTTCAAGGTGTGGGTTTTGACCTTTAAGGCTTTGCGTGGCCTGGGACCCTCGTACCTTCGGGACCGCATCACCCCATATGTCCCAACTCGGCCTCTGCGCTCTGCAGAGGCCAACTTACTGGTGGCCCCCGGCCCCTCTATGATGCGGCTGGCCTCCACGCGGGCCAGGACCTTTACGGCACTGGCCCCGGCCTGGTGGAACGCCCTTCCTCCAGCTGTCCGGGCCCTGCGGGACCTGGGTGAGTTCCGCAGGGCCTGTAAGACTGTGTTGTTCCACCGGGCCTTTGGAGTGTCCAGCTGCTGACATGGTGCCCCCTTACTGCCCTGCCCCTAGGGCAGTTACATCAGGGTCCCCTCATATTGAGGGGTCCTGCCATACCCCCATGGGGGTAGGTTTTAAATTGGGGTCGGACGCCTTTTAGTATGTATTATGGTTTTTTGCTGTTTTATGAGTTTTAAGCTATTTTATGGACTACTATTAGTGTTTGTTACCGCTGTTTTAAAGGTTTTAGTGAGTTGTTTTACCCTGTTTTATGCTGTACACCGCCCAGAGCCCCTGGAGGATGGGGCGGCATAAAAGTTTAATAAATAAAATAAATAAATAAATAAAAGCATGCTTGTCTTCTAAATCTCCATCCTTTATTGGGGGCAACCTGTGAGCTGGAGAAAGATGAGAGCGGAACATCTTCCTCCCTCCCAATTCTTATTTGGAAGAAGAGATGGCCTGCAGCAAGGGCCCCATTCTATCAGGTCCTTAGTGGGGAAGATCAAATACTGCCATTTTTTGCTTCTTTTTAGCCCATTATGCCTGGAAGACTTACCTTGGGATTGCAGTGGGCTCTCCTCACATTTCTGTTTACACGCGAAGAGAGACACTCCCTCCTGGGTGTGCAGTTTTTCTGCAGCGAACTCTCTTGGCCTGGTTCTCCTGGCACATATCAAAGGCACTTATTCATAAAGGCACAGATCTCATTACACCTGGTAGTCCAAATTGCTGGCTTAGCCTTTAAAGTGCATTTTTATCAATATTACTGTTTCAAAAATAATCCCCCCAAATGACAGATTTCAGTGTCAGATTTAAATGACAGATTTAAACTGCACTTTTATCAATAGACTGTTTCAAAAATAATCCCCCCCAAATGACAGAGCAAAGCAATTCCCTGAACCGTACACTGCCAATATTCTCCCTTGTTTCTGCTGCTGCTGTTGCCAGAGGACAGAGTGGTTTGTTATTTCCAAGCACTCTCAATCAATATTTCAATATATCAATAGAATGCACAGGTCAGTGTGTTTTGGCTAAGTCAATGTGAGTCAGCTTCTTTTCTCTCACTTGAAGGAGCCTGCAACATGGGAGTGGGATAAGGGGGAAGGTATGGATGGGTCAGGATGCTTTATGGATGCTGGGGCTGCTTAGCACTTTGAGCTGTTGGGGGAATGGGAATGTTATTCAGTGCTTCAGTGTTTCATTTCTTACAGCTCTCACCATCAGGTGCTGGCCAAGGTCAGCTCCAACAGACTTTTGCTCTTATCAAACTGTCTACATATTTCACTGTCTGTTTACATGGGGCGGGGTGTCTCCTCACTTCTTATTACTGCTGTCTGCATGCGGAAAAGTCAATTCTGGCTTTTTCAAGCTGTCTTCTGGATGTGTGAATAAACATCTGTTCTCTACAATGTGTTGTTTCTACCTCTGGAGATCTGACAGGATGGAAGTGGTAGGGATTGGCAACTTGTTTCCTGGCAAGGTGAGGGTGGGTGGCATGGCAGTGGTTGCTAGTATCTGATATCAGGGTGGACAGAATGCTACATGGCCCAACACCCCCCCCCCACACACACACATATAAAAGCAGGCCACTGCTGAGTCTTCACCCCTTTTGGATGTATCCATGTAGACCCCATTTATTACTCTATAGTTTTAACCCTGGCAGACAGATTGGGGGAACTGGGTAACATCTGACAGCAGGGAGAATCATCCAATGTGGGGATCTGTCTCCATGTACACCAATGCTGCTATGGCTGTAGCAAATAAAAGCTGTGGCTTAATTTGTCTCCAACATGATGTAGTGTGGTTATTCCTCCTGGGCCTTCCCCCCATCCCGGCCACCCAGGTCCATAAGCACAGCTGCACAAAAAGTCTGTACGGAAAAGGTCTCATATAGCTACCATCTTGAATTATAGTAGAACATATGCTGTGAATATATGTCATGGCTCCTTATAACTTTGGAACCCATGCTGAGACATGCTTGCCTTGTGTTCACTGGGTCTTAAAGTTATTCTTATAATACAAAGGATGCCTAAAGTTATTCAAGACACAACTTACACAGTCTTTCAGCTAAGGGTGGAACTTGGCCCAATTGTCTGCTGGGGCGGGGAGAGGGAGAGAAACAAGAAAGGAATAGTTGGAAGTGCCCATTTCCCATTTTCAGGCTACTGTTCAAACATAAAAAAACTCAGCAGGAGAAAGATTAAGCAAATTATTGAAGTGTGGAAAGAAAAGGACAAATGACTGGTCTACAACAAGCTGTCACTTGTATTCATATAGTCTCACTTGGAGCTGGGCATGCAAATAAAAAGGCAACTTTGATAAAGCCGCACACACTTAAAAGCCACAAAGCACAGCTTGAGCACTATGAGGAAGGAAAGCAGCAGCCATTGATACACGAACACACAAAGGGTATTCCATTAGTGGTCAGAACAGCACTGACATGAATTGAAATATGACAATGTCATTAAAGGAGAAGAATGGGGAAGGAAGGAGCAGAACTGAAAAACTACTTCTGGCAACAGTTACGGGCTGAGATTTTTCAGTGCCCCTTGAGGATCACCGCTTGGAGTCTGCAGCTTAGGGTACTATGAGCCTCACAGATGAATGCTCAGTTATCCTCCATTGGTACGAAGTGCCTTTTGCCATCCTTGGTTGGTATACCTGCTGTGGCCCTTCTTGGAAAAATCTAGCCTGGGCAGATAACAGTCAACCAAGATCTGCTAATATTAATATTAGATTTTTCTTGTAATATACTCTGTGTAAGACTGCCTGTGTAGACTGTGCAGGTGCTTTAGCTGGTTCAGAACACAGTCGGAGGCTATTAACTGGCACAAGGAGAAATAAGCGCAATTTACCAGAACGAAGAATTTCACATGACAGTTTCTTGTTTTTTAAAAAAGTGCTGATTTTAACCTCTACAGCTCAAAGAAGTACAAAACACTCACCTCCCCCCTGTTATGGTTGATTTTAATTTCAATTATTTAGGTTTTAAAACTGTCTTAATGACAGTATTCGTTTTGATTACCCCCCTAATACAACTGGGTTGAAATTATCAGGGGTTATACCTCTTTTCTAAGGGATCTCCCCAGTCAATTTTCAGGTTGATAAAGAAAAGTATCGCCATTTATAGGCAACTAACATTTTCTCTTTCAAAGCAAGTACAAGGAAACATTTAGCATACCAAGCAAATAGAAATATCCAGCAACATATGCCTACAGTCCATGTGTGGCAGCATGAACTTTTGCCCAGAGTTCAGTGACATAAAGGGTTAAGATATGATGGAACTGGGTTCAGTTTCAGGTACCCAGGGCTAGAGACTGAACAGAACACAAAAGCTTCCAGTTGTGGTTCAAGGTGCTGCATTCATTGAGGAGGGGGATCTAGCCAGCTACACTAAGCACAAATCCCTACAATGCTTCAAGTAACACAGTCTGTTCACACCAAGGTACATCTGTGGTGGTTAGAAGGAGCAGCCAGTCCTACAGTCTTGTGGCAAGACTAATGAAACCTGTTAAAAATCCTCCTTCAGTGCAGCAGTTGAAGTTTAATGCTGAAGGCTGGCTTTTCCTGCCACATAGCATTATTATTATCAAGTTGAACCTCTGCCCACTGGAGTTTCCTCAACAGACGAGCTAATTTAAAACAATTTGCATCATTGATGAGGCACATTTCCATAAGCACTGGAGATTTGTTGCTTTTATTTGATAGCAGTGAATATTCAAACAGAAGATTAACTATAATACAACAACCAGTCCAGATACCAAGTTCTTCTTCTCCTAGGATACGTGACTCAGATCTAAAAAGTTCTATAATAATAATTTTTTTTGCAAACAAAACATATTTTATACATATGCATTTAAAGAGTTTGAAATGTTGTGTTTATTGGTTGGGAAGGACAGGGAGAATCTAAAATAACAACTGGAAAACATGTATAGAGATGAGAAAAAGATCTGTACAATTACACTGGAAGATTTTGATTCATTAAGTACACCAAGAAAGCTAGTGTGACATGGTAGTTGAACAGGGATTTGGGAAACCCAGGTTCAGATCTCTGCTCTGACATGAAACTCAATGGGTGACCTTGTACTGTGTCCAATTTACATTATAGGTAGATAAAAATGAAGGAAAAATGAAGGAAGGGAGACTGATGTACACTGCTAAATAAGCAGTGATACTAAATAAGACAACAGGCAGAAAGTCCCCAGCCTGTGTTAGATCCACATCAGTTTCTCTGAGAGCAACAAGCTCTCCTTGTGACATAGGAATCAGAACAAGGCTGGTGAAGAAGCTTGCTTAAAAGTTAAAAAACTCAAAAGCCAGTCTACAAGACTTACTGCCCAGGCTCATAGCCCCGGGCCAAAGAGGCAGAAGCCCACTTTTCTCAGCCTTCAGAGGCCAGGTGGCATGCAGTTCCATCCATTAGTCACCTCACCTGCTCACGCTAGCCCTATTCCTCCAGGCACCATGTGGCTGGCACACAGGATGATCCTTGACCCCTCCCCCTCTCCAGGGCAGAAATGGTGGCCCCTGGTAAGTGCTGGGCTGGGTTTTGTCAGAGAAAGTGTAACCCCCATGCCCAGAATGGGTGGCCCAGGATGGGTTGACCCAGTAAGGGGGTGGAGACTCAGAGCAGCAGAAAGGCTGAAAGAGCTCTTTGCAGAAGACAAGGGTACCAGACTCGGACCTTGATTTCTATAAGCCCTTAACACCTTGTTAAGGTAATTGCAATATTGTTGGGAACTACTGGGAAGGTAGTTGTTGTTTTTGCTATGTTGTAAATGTTGGAGTTTATTGTTTCAGGGTTTTCTTTTGTGGTTGTAATGGGTGAGAGTTCTCCTGGAGACCTTCATCATGTTGCAACCTGTTCATCAAGCCCTTGGAGTCTTCAGGAGCCAACCCACTTGCAAAGAAGAATTGGACTTGGCAATATCAGTAGACTGTAAATAGAAGGACTTGAAATGCAACCTGAACAGGACCTTGAATTGTAACGTTAAATGTTGATGTAAGTTGGAAAAAGTGTAAATTGTAAAGAAAAGTAAACCATTTTGTTGTTTAAAAATTGTTGTTGCAACTCATTCCAAGTACTGCCCCACAGAACCCACAAGCTGAGGTTACAAAAGCACTTGGAATTCCGTCTACAATTCAGGCAGGACTCTTAGAAGGCTTTGAAGAAAGTGCTGAGGAGGGAAACATACCTCTCAATCAAGCTGTGCTAAGCAGCCATGGGCTAATCAAGGCTAATCAGAGAGAATTCTAGGCATAGACAGAAGCAGTGATTACAACAGAAACTTGAATTTGGATCCAATTGCATGGAGAAAATACATAATCAGAGAAAATAGCACTTCAAAAATAAAATACCCATTCTTTTTGGTAAAGCACTGTCACAGGCAATAATGCAAAAATCATTTCCTCTTAAAATGGAAACCCTCAAGTTTACAATAAAGTTCTCCAAGTAGGCTTTGATGTAGATTAGGATAGCACTACACATCATCTACATGGCAAAAGTCAATCTCCCAATCCACATTTACCAGCATAATGCAAATTTAAGAGTGTGGGAAGTCATCTGTTGGGGATATGGGATGGGCTTGTTCACATAACTAGGCTCTTTTGTCATTTTATAAAGTTTTATAGAGTTGCCAGGAGCCTAGAGAAAAAAAAATGTTCCATTCCTTTAATGGCAATATTCAATTTCAGTAGCACCTTAGAGACCAACAAGATTTTTGGGGGTATAAACTTTCAAGATACCTTTGTCAGATACCTTTGACTCAAAAATTCTTGTCAGTCTCTAAGGTGCTCCTGGTCTCAAATCTAACTGTTCTACTGCAAGGGCACCTATGAAATTAGTCCCTTGAAGCAGAGGCTTAATGAGATCATGTCTATCAGGTAATGTTAAATATCTCCATGCCAAGAAAAGCTTCACCTGTCAATTTCTACACATTAAGTCTCCATTAAAGGGACAGGATGTTTTATTCTGCAAGTTTTTGGCAACCCCTATCAGTACTACCTGTTTCTGCCTTCATGCTAGAAGACAACAATCAAATTGGAATTAGCATTTTAAAGGGCAAGAATATGGAAAAGTAACCTCTCCTTGTTATCTACTAGAAATTTCCCTTGACAGGCCTCCAAAGTTAAAAAGTCTAATCCTGGGAAAGAGGACCTCAAGTGCTGCTGATTTAAAGTGTTATACCTGCACTCCCTGCCCACCTTCACAGGTCATGTTTGGGATTTGGCTATCTACCTGTTGTGAAAGCTTGGCTCCCTGGAACAGAGTTCTCCCACTGTTTTCCTGCTTGCTTTCTACTCTTACTAGGCCTTCCAAATTTCCATTGAAATCAGCAAAGAATTCTACCCTTGATGGTGACAAAGAAGTGGGAAGTTCTGGGAGAAGGGATCCCAGTTTCATGGACTTTCTTCCGGGATTGCACTGTAAATCTCACACACTCTCACACAGCAATTACAAAGCAGCAGCAGTGTAAGCCAAGTGTCAGAGAACCCATAAATGTACTTTCTCCTAGAAAGTACTCAACATTAGCACAGAAATGGTGTTACTACTCTGGTCTTATGTGGGGAACAAGAAACATCTCCTGAAACTAAATGATTGGCAGAAACCTATCAGCTCAGTTCTGCTTTGGTGATGCATGATCGATATACACTTTGCTAGTTGGTCAACACGGCAGTCTGTCATTTACGTTATCTGTTGACTTACTCCCATTCTTCATTATCTTACTGTCTCCACTGGATTGAAATGGTAGTGCTAATAAGGCAACAAAACAGAATTCAGTTCATAGTCAAAACAACTATATCACAAAATTGCTTCATTGTTTTTCATTAGTTAATGTCTGCATATACAGATCACCAGGCTGCAAGACACCCTGTCGGGCTGATTAAGGAAAGCTGATCTCATGTTCCATTTGTGTACATCAAAGTCTGTGTATGTTGTAATAAATAAACAGCAGTGGGGATCTATGCATGTATGCTGGGAAATGGATACATGTACACAAAAAAATGAAAGCATGCACTGGCACAGTTACTACCTTTTAAAATAAAATTACAAATATGTGTATGAAAACTATTTGGGGACCACTATGAAGACTGATTGATACTCCCCCTTTTAAAAAAACATCTGCAAATGCCATTTTAAGCAAGTCTAATCAGAAACTACCGGGATCTCTTCAGTGGCTTATTCCCAATTCTTAGACAGCACTGCTAGACCTCCAAATTACACCTTCAAACAATTATAGCACCTTGTCTGAAGGGACCAGGAGAATTCTGGAAAAAAAGTACAGTCCATATATTTGGGGGAAGCCTGAATTACTGATAAGAATGTATATTCTCTTACAGCACCTTACGCGGCCTGGGATCCTCGTACCTTCAGGACCGTCTGACCCCGCATGTCCCAGTTCAGCCTGGTGGAATGCTCTCCCTCCAACTGTCCAGACCCTGCGGGACCTTGGTGAGTTCCACAGGGCCTGTAAGACTGAGCTGTTCCACCAGGCTTTTGGAGAGGCCAGCCGCTGAAGCGCCCCTCTCTCTCCCTCTTTTAACTTCTGTGGTCCTTATTACATCTATGGGCCTCCCTGTCTCCCTCCCAAGAGGGGCTTTTTAGATCATCTGGACGCTATATTTTGTACACTGTGTTTTAAATGGTTTTAATTATTTAATGTTTAGAACCCTAGTTATGTTGTATTTTGATTTAGATCGATGAGGGAGTTTTATTTGTTAAGTTATGTTATGTTGTTTACATTGTTCACCGCCCAGAGCCCTTTGGGGGTGGGGGGTATAAAAGTTTAAATAATAATAATAATAATAATAATAATAATAATAACAACAACAACAACAACAACAACAACAACAACAACAACAACAACAACAACAACAACAACAACAACAACAATCCCCCCACCGGGTGCCGCCTTGTCGTTGGCGGGGGGCTTAACTGCTTCTGTGATGTTGAGAGCTGTGCTGGCGGTAGTGCAAACTACCGGCAGGTTCAACCATGCCAGAGTGGTCTCAATTGAGGAGAAGGACTAAGTGCACCCAACCCCTTAAAATATGGTGAAACAAACTCAAAAGAAGTCTATACTGGCTCGGTCGTCGCCCAGGATAATAAGGACCGCGGCGGGTGCTGGTGAACCTGGGCATCCGTCGACAAGTGGGCTACAGGAACCAGGACCCATTGCTGAGCAACCAGGGCATGGGCCTGCAGGGCAACTGGAAGCAAAACAACTACCAAAGCGGCAGAAATTTTCAATGTCAGAGAATCGAACTGTCATGAACTGCTACCATAAATCGGAATCCCAAAAGCGTGGCTACCAAAAACGGATGTACCGACTGTGGAAACTCGAATATCCAGATTCAACTGTAACTGAACTGAGACTTGCTGACCAGAGGCGATTCATAACCAGGAACAAGGTGTTCAGTGAAGTCGAACTTGAAGAAATACGTAAAAATCATGAAACAGTAGAACAGGCAACTGTGGATACAATTGTAGGAGTTCTAACAATATCTGAGTCCACTGAACATTTTGAGCCAGAAGAAAATGCAGAAATTTTGCATGAAAAACCTGTGGCCATTTTTCGTACACCTGCCACATTGACCACAAGGCAACAAGAACTTAAAGAGAAAATTTTGACCTATGCTGCATCAAAGGAAGAAAGGCAAAGACTGCCAACATTGAAAACAATTCCAAGAAAACATCTGGCACCCCTAATGGAAGATGTGAATGCTGCACTCGCAACTATCCAGATAACATCAATGGAAGAAACTAATCAGCTTGCATACAGTACAGCAGTGATTGTAACACAAGAATTGGGGATACAAAAACTGAAGCCATGCAAGAAAAAATGACTGGAAAACCAAAATGGAAAAATCAGGTTGGAGTTAAAAATCAAGAACCTACCGATCAGATGCAAGCAATCTGAAGAACATGAAGGAACAAAAACTGAAAAATGTCAAAATAAAGAATAACCTGATTAAAAAAATACTGGCTGAACACAAGAAAAATTGAAGAAGCACTTGAAATTGTGAAACAACAAATCACAGCAACAGCCAGAAAAAATTGAACGATATGAAGCTAGAGTCATCCAGTACAAACAAAATCAACTTTTTCAATCTGATCAAAGGCGGTTCTACCAGAGTCTGAATCAGCAGGCAGCTGTGCAGAATGAAAAACCAGAAAAAACAGCTACAAATACATTCTGGAAAGATTTGTGGGAAACAGAAAAAAGGCTACAACAAAAATGCTGGGTGGATAAAAGACTTTGAAAAGAAATTTTCAAAGAACAAGATGAGAAACTTGGAAATAACAACAGAAATAATCAGTAAAAGAGTGAAGAAAGTCAAAAATTGGACATCACCTGGCAATGATCAGTTGCATGGATTTTGGCTCAAATATCTGACCAGCCTGCACTCAAAAATGACCGAACAATTCAATGAAATGCTGCAAACTGGAAACATCAGTGAATGGATAGTAACTGGGAAAACATATTTGATACAGAAAGATTCAGCAAAAGGGACAATACTAGGAAACTACAGGCCAATAACGTGTTTGCCTACAATGTTCAAACTGCTGACAGGCATAATTGCTGATCAAATCCAAGATTACTTGGAGGCAAATAACATCTTGCCAGTAGAACAAAAAGGTAATAAAAGAAGAAGTAGGGGCACCAAAGATCAGCTTCTGATTGATAAAATGATACTGGAGAACTGCAAAAGCCGCAAAACAAACTTGTATACAACGTGGATTGATTACAAAAAAGCATTCGACTCACTGCCACACAGTTGGATCATCAAATGTCTGGATGTCATTGGGGTTTGTGAAAATATTAGCAAGTTTACTCAAAATGCAATGAAACACTGGAAAACTGAGTTGTTCGTGGGCAACCAAAGCTATGGAACTGTCAACATCAAGAGAGGAATTTTCCAGGGTGACTCACTGTCACCATTGTTGTTCATCATTGCAATGATCCCACTGTCAACAATTCTAAACAACAATCCTGGGCTATCAAACAGTAAGAAATTCACCAAAAATCTCCCACTTGCTGTACATGGATGATCTAAAGCTTTATGGAAAATCAGAAACTGAAATTCAGTCACTGACCAACACAGTCAGAATCTTCAGCAATGACATTAGTATGGAGTTTGGCTTGGACAAATGTGCCACAGTGGCATTGAAGAAAGGGAAAATTACTGACAGTAAAGGCATAGAGATGCCTAATGGAAAAACCATTAAGTGCAATCAACCTGAATCCTATAAATACCTGGGAATACTACAGCTGGACAACATCAAGCATGGACATGTGAAAAATGTGGTCAGCAGAGAATATGTCCAAAGGGTCAGAAAAATTTTGAAGAGCAAATTAAACGGCGGGAATACGATCAAGGCTATCAACACCTGGGCCATACCCCGTCATCAGATACACTACTGGAATTGTGAACTGGACGCAAGCAGAGCTGGATGATCTGGACAGAAAAACAAGAAAAACTGATGACAATCCACTACTCCTTACACCAGTGTAGTGCTGTTGACAGTCTTTACCTGCTCAGAAAATCAGGAGGTAGAGGGCTTCTGCAAGTGAAACAAACGGTGGAAGAAGAGAAACATGCACTGGCAGATTATGTGAAAAAACAGTGAAGAACCAACATTGATGGAAGTCAACAGCAGAAAACTGCTCAAAGTGCAAAAGACAAAGAGTGAATACCGTAAAATACACTGCAAAGCAGAAGAGAAAACTGGCAAAAGAAGGCTCTCCATGGACAGTTCCTAGAAAAAATTGAGGACAAAATTGACAAGGAAAAAACACTGGTTGTGGCTCTCACAAATGGAACTTTGAAAAAGGAGACTGAGAGATTGATTCTGCAGCCCAAGAACAAGCACCAACAAACGCCATCAAAGCCAGAATTGAAAAGTCAACTACAGATCCCAAGTGCAGACTCTGCAAGGAAGCAGACGAAACAATAGATCACATACTTAGCTGCTGCAAGAAGATCGCGCAGACGGACTACAAGCAGAGGCATAATACTATTGCTCAGATGATTCACTGGAACTTGTGCCACAACTACCATCTGCCTGTGACAAAGAACTGGTGGAATCACAAACCTGAAAAGGTCACTGAAAATGAACACGTAAAACTACTCTGGGACTTCCGAATTCAGACTGACAAAGTTTTGGAGCACAATACTCCTGACCTCCTCGATTGTGGAAAAAAAGAAAGTGTGGATAGTTGATGTTGCAATTCCTGGTGACAGCAGGATTGATGAGAAGCAACTGGAAAAACTTACACGATACGAGGATTTAAGGATTGAACTACAAAGACTCTGGCACAAACCAGTAAAGGTGGTCCCAGTGGTGATCGGCACACTGGGTGCAGTGCCTAAAGATCTTGAACGGCACTTAAAAACAATTGGCGCTGACAAAATCACCATATGTCAGCTGCAAAAGGCCACCCTACTCGGCTTTGCACGCATTATTCGTCGATACATCACACAGTCCTAGATGCTTGGGAAGTGTCCGACGTGTGATGTAATACAAAATCCAGCATATTGATCTTGCTTGCTGTGTGTAACTGTTTTGTATAATAATAATAATAATAATAATAATAATAATAATAATAATAATAATAATAATAATAATAATAATAATAATAATCTAGAGATGTTATTGATAATGCACTTCATCTCCTGATTTTTGTGGATTTGTTTTTCCTTGCCAAAACATCCTTGAATATGTCATGGGCAATGTGCTTCTCTTGGGTGCATTTATTTAACTCTATGACACAGTGAAAGCTTACATTAAGAAAATGGATGGAGGAAAAAGACAACGAGCCATATGCACCAGCAAATGGAAATAAATTACCCATCAATTCTGAATAGAAGGTGAAAGGGATTGACCCACGGGGATAAAATATAGATTTAAATTGATGGGATGAAGAGTAACAGAGAGAGTAGAATGGTGATTATTAGTACTGTGATGAAACTTTTTTTCTGATCCCTGGGTTTGTTTGAGGCATGTGAATCATACCTACAATGCAATGCTCTTCAGGTATTTCAGGAAAGGAAAATCATTCTAATGGTCTAATCCACATGGGAGGGGAGGGGTTGAAACAGCATTTGGGAGCAGAAAAGGGCCTTTTCAGAATGTTTGCCCTCTCCACTGACATAATGGACACCCACACGTGTGGAGATCAAACATGCCAGCATCCAGATGCCACACAGCTCTGCAACTGCCAAACCCAGAAGTGGGTGCCAACAGGGAGCTATGCTAGGTCAGCATGGACACCAGCACAGGGGGAGCAGGCCAATGGTGTTCCCAGGGGTATAGCCAGCTTTAGTTGGCTTCCACCAGCCCAGGAACACCACTCTCTGAGCCTGCAGACTCCAAGCCTGTTTCCCCAATGGGGCAATTCAGGCAGTAGGTGTGGGTTTTTTAAAATTTCCCTCCTTTCTGCACTAATTGATGCCCTGGCCACTGCAGCACTCCTTCCCCCCATCTGTATTATGCTGCCCAACTTCTCACAGTTGCTTACTGACTTGCAAAACTGTAAGAATATAAAATGTACTCGATAGATTCAGTCAATAGTTTCGGTTTGGAAATTCAGAAATGTGTCACTTATTTGCAAATAGCCTTGGTGATTGAACCAAACAAAAGGAAGAAGGATGGGCTTATGGTAGTACTTCTCCCGCTGTGGATTGGGATCACATGTGGGTTATGACTCTATCATACCGGTAGATAGATCATAAAAACAGGAAGGAGGCTGAGGATCAGTAAAAAGGAGAGGATCTGTGAGGTTCATTGTCAAACTTGGGCTTTTTCTACCTAGTGTGCAAAATGGCCTTGAAGAAGTACAGCTGGTCACTGTATATTTATAAGCACTAAAAATGAAAATAAAATTCAAGCTTGTTCTGTTCTGAGATTCTTTCATTTTATGCCAGGAGAGAAGAAAATAGTGTAGAGTTACGTGTGAAGTACATATTAGTATCACAGTAGGTTTATGAGTGGACCCCACCAAGATTTTGAGGATCACTAGATTATGAGATTTGTTGCTTCCCTAACTAGGCTTACCTATTGGGGAAATGGTCTCAATGCTGCAGACTTTGAAAACAGAGCAAAAAAATAGGATCCCATCACTGCAGCTGCTTCTAGCTGTGTTCAAAGTGCCAGGACCAGCCCCTTTTCTCCACGGAACTCTTCTAACCCCTACTACTTATAGCCAGCTGACAGGAAGAAGTGAGGTAAGACTAGTAGATGAGCTTCTCCACTTTGCCCACTGGTTGCCATCCATTTCTCTCCCTCTCCCAAGCAATTTAATTCTGCTTTCTATTATTCATCATCTCCCACATCAGATCTTCCATTTCCCCATTTTATGAATGTTTATTTCCTTATTTTATCATCTTTCGCGTCTTGCCTGTTCCCTTCCATCCCCTTTGGGAAATCAAGACACAGAAAGCATCCTAATATTTTGCTTATATCGTATTCTGCTCCTCAAAATAGAGAAGCTGGCACCTAAATACCCTGAGGCAACTCATAAAACAAAATAAATATGAATGCCTCATGTTTGCCCCAACCTTCCAAACAGGAATGATTGACTCTTAACCTTGGCACAATCCTACATTTAATGCAAGCCTGAGGCAACTTAGCAATGAACATTGCTGCCTTGTGGGGAAGAGCTGTTATCAATGGCAATATGAAGACTGTTTAATTTGATGTTAGGCCTTTGTACTTATTTGTGTTGTGTTACTCAAACTGGACCCAGATAGGGAGAAATTAGCTTGTTACAGGGTCTTGTTACAGCCAGACAACCAAGGACTCCTTTGCCCATGTATATGCAGGTTTTATTCCTGGTATAATATTCCCAAAAGAAAAAGCATCAGAAACTGATTCAAACTAAGTGAAATATTTATTTAGTAGCACTCAGATACAGAATTAGAGGTAAACCAAAGTTGCCTCTAACACAAGTAAAACTCAGAATAAAACCATCGCTTCCTTCCCACTAAACACAAACACACACACACAACTGAGAATGGAGTGCAGATGAGGGAGAAGAGATAAGGATAGGGAGGAAAAGAGGTAAATACTAATGTGAGTTCAGAAGCACCCCCATGTAACGGACTCAACTTGCCTCTGAAGGTAAGGTATGACCGTAATCTTCCATGAACCCTGCTACTTGAATCATAAGGTACGAGAGCTTCTCGTTGGCCCTGTCCGAATGACACTATGGGGCCCTGAGTAGTAGCGGGCCCCCTCCTGGTGACCTTGGCATGGGCAGTGGTGAGGGAGTAGGCTGGACCAGCACCCCTCCTGTGAGAACTGATTGGTGCTGCACCGCCCCCACCACCAGCAGGAAATAGCCTCAAGTGTCTAACAAAAGCAACAGGCTGTGGATTCCCAGGACTGCATGCAAGGCAGGAAGGGAAACTACAGTACCCATCTCCTGCCAAGTGGAGAATATTTGTCAGGCCTGTTATATTATTAGACATGACAGAATTGGAGGTGATGGCTCATATTGACTTGACGAAGCACCCCTTGCAGCAAGGGATATGATAGCATTATGCATGTCTTTCTGTATCTACAGAAAATGGCACCTGGGGCAAGCATTAAAATTGTGCCACCCCCCCATTCAACACCCATAACTGTACAATATGTAGGCTCTCCTCCTCAGCCACACAGGCCCACATGTTATATCCCTCCATTCAGCTGCACCAACACTTTAATACTCTGACTCTCACTACACTACGCAAAGTGCTTTTAATGCCACATTATACATTCAACTTGTGGCAGGTGAAACATTAGGAGCAAAAACTACCAGATCATGGTCACATAGCCCAGAAAACCACAAAAGACCATAGGGGAATATATTATGTTATCTGCCTTCTCTGACTTTCAAATTTTTCAAACATAACAATTGTCCCTAGGGAAAGTTATCTTTAAGATGTTTTGGTGCAATATGTTTAGTGCAATAATGTATCCATAGGTTTTGAATATCCTATAACCAACGTTGTGGAATTAAATTTGAATCTATGATAACCAGAAAAGAAATATTGTTGTTACAATACAACAACCTTTATTAGGCATATTAAAATAGGCTCCAGAGCGTAAATATTGTTGTTAATATATATATATAAAAACTTACTGTGAATCTTTAACATACTATTTGTTCCTAACTTCACCATGTACAGTTTGGCAATGCCAGGAGATCCAATATGGTGTAGTCACAAGCCTTTATTGGCATAAAATAAACATACAAAATCAGCATACAAAATTTGCCCATTATTGCTCACAATTATAGACACTGGTACTAAAATACTAAATACTAAAATATATACATGGTCCTTCTGTAACTATAGGACATTCCTTCAGCTAAGTTAACTCACTTAAACGTCATCGGATACTGACAGAAGCTAGAAAAATTACTGCTGGCTATATGTGGTCATAATACATAGACATTGGTTGGTATTCATCTAGACTTACGTCTATTATTGTTAGCAGAAATTTTGCTACATTCTCACACACTGTGGGATCCATGTTGTTCAAAAGCATAGGTATCTTAAGAGCATCAGTTAGATTGTTATACAGAAATGGGATAAGTGCAGATTGTGACATTCAGATTTTTGCAAACCTTACACAATGAAAGAGGGTATGATCGAGTGTCTCCACCTGACCCATATTGCATGGACATAGCCTCCTCTGTTTATCAATTTGTTGATATCTGCCATAGAGCAGCATAGAAGGCATTAGATTGAATCTGGCCAGTGTTAAAGCTCTTCTTAATTTAGGGTTGGTGATCCACTGTAAATAATTGGCCAAGTGTCCTTGTTCAATTGGAATAAGCAGGGTCAGGGGGGAACACGTTTTCCTCGCAGCTGTTATCATATCCCGATACTCTTGTTCTAATAGCTTAGTTTTCAAGCAGCTATATGCTTCTGATAGGGAAAGAGGGACTAACGACTCTAATGAAAAGCCAAGAGTGTTGATTTTTCCCTCAACTAGTTTCAGCCACCCAGAATTTGCATAGTCGGAAAGCATGAGGTGTAACAAACTGGAGTGATCCTGCAAATAGTGGATACGTAGCCAGTATCTGACAGTTCTCAGCCAGGCCATCGTGGCATATGATATTTGCCCGAGTTCTAAACATAGGGCTGCATATGAAGCACAATTTGGTAAGCCCATAATTTGTGGAAGAAACGGGACTGGGCTGTGTTTATATTTTTGTTTATAGCTCCGATCCAAATAGGTGCTCCATAGAGGAGCTGAGAGCCGCATTTAGCATTGAACACCTTCAATGCGGATGGTATATACTGGTGGCCCACAGTGAAAAAGAAACGCTGAATTGCTAGGGCACTGTTGTTAGCTGCAGCGAGTGCTAATTTCCTATGTACTGCCCAATTAAGATTGCTAGTAAGAGTTATGCCCAAATATTTGAACTGGTTAACTTGTTCTATGGGTCTGTTATTGATGGTCCATGTATGACTAGGGGGGCTTCTAGCGAAGACCATTATTTTGGTTTTTTCATAGTTAATTACCAGTTCGTTCCTCTTACAATATTCAGCACAGCAATTTAAGAGACGAGTGAGACCAACTTTAGTGTGGGAAAGAAGAACGGTGTCGTCAGCAGACAGTAACGCGGGCACGTGTTTAGTGCTTAGGTTGGGAACATGCCCATTGGCCTTCTGGAGTGGTTGGCACTCAGATCACTAAGGAATATATTGAACAAAGTGGGGCCAATGTACAGCCTTGTTTGACCCTCTGGTTGTGATGATATTTTCTGTGAGCGGTCCTTTTGTTGCGGCTCTTATTCTGCAGCTAGTGCAAGTGTGTAGCTGTTTTATAAGAAACAGTAGTCTGGGGTCCATGTGTAACACCGTCAATTTTCTCCACAGTAGGGCTCTAGATATGGAGTCAAATGCCCCTTTTAAATCCAGGAAGGCTGCAAACAGTTTACGGTTATTATGAGTTATACTTTTGTTAGCTAAGTGTGCTAAAACTGTTACATGATCCAGTGTTGATTTATTTTTAGTGAATCCAATTTGCTCCGGTCCTATTACTTCTGCTTGCTTGACCCAATCTTCCACTCTCCTAAGGAGTAGTTTTGCATATAGTTTGCCAATTACAGATAATAGGCTTATAGGACGATAGTTTGAAGGATTAGTAATATCACCCTTTTTATAGATTGGGACTATAGACGCCAGCCACATCTTTGGGATGCGGCCCGTGTTATTTACATGGGTAAATAAGGAAGCCAGAGTTGTAGCCCACCACTCGGGTGAGGATTTAAGTATTTCTGGTATTATTGCATCCGGACCTTGGGCCTTTCCGCTTTTCAAACCACTGATTAGTTTACTTCACTTCTTGAGGATTAACCTCAGGCCAATCTGGTAGCTCCTCTGGTATTGAAGTGGAATCAGGGTATTCAGTTAGGCTAGCATTGAACAGATTAGAAAAATAACTGAACCATCGGTCTAGTGAAATATGGGGCAACTGGATACTGCACGTTTGGGCCCTTCTATTTATGATCTGCCAGAATTGCTTAATGTTATTTGTTAAAGTGGCTTGATATAGTTGTTCCCACTGCTGTTCGAATTGATTTTTTCGTTTCCATTGTACCATAATTTGAAAATCCTTTTTCAGTTGGGTTATATTGCTGAGTAGCTTTTCCTCACCTGTGCTGCGGTAACTTCTATATAATGATCGTATTAAGTTGTTAAATTCAATACAGTAGCGATCAAACCATTCTCTATGACCGTTTACAGCCTTAGATTTGGTCGAGGAGACGACTTGAAGTTCCCCTGCTAAATTTGAAACTAATTGTTCAAAGTGATGTATTCCACATTCTGGTGTGTCAGCCTGTAATATATTCTCTTTTAATTTATTAAATGTAAAAGAGCTAAGTAGTGTTTCTGTAGCAGCTGCCACCTGAGGTGACCATGTTATTTTCTGATGCCTAAAGTTGGTGGGGTCCTCTGTATTGGTCTTTACCTCAAATGAAAAAGTTACATTGAGTGGAAGATGATCACTTAGCAATAAGTCCCCAACGCTAAAAGATGTGACACACTGGTGTAGATAGGGGGATATTAAGATGTAATCGATCACGCTAGCACCGAGCGAGTTTACCAAGGTAAAGCTATCTGCATTCCTATAGCACTTGAGGCCGTTTAACAATAATTTGTTAAATTTGATGGCAAATTTGATTAACTGAATTCCTGCCGCATTCACGAGAGAGTCCTTTGAGGATTTAAGAGCTGGGGTTAGAAGAAGCTGCACGAGATCATCCTCCTGATTCAAATGGGCCAAAGTGGTAGAAAGGTCCGTACCCACTCTGGCGTTAAAATCACCTACCAGGATCACCTCCGTAGATGGTTGTTTATTTTCTAAATTTTCTACAAATGATGATATCCTACTCCATGTGTTGATTAAGGAGTCTCGTGGTCAATCCTGCATGTATTTACAATTTCATTATAATCATTTTAATAGCTTCCCCCTCTACCAAAAAAGCCTGTGCAATAGGGGACATGAGTCGAGAGGAGTTGCTTTGATGCTGTTGGCTACAAATAGTGAAAGTCCTCCAGAATAACGACCAAACTTGGATACTCTTGTAGCAGGAAGAGAGTATTGTTGGTAGCCATTTAAGGCAAGCTCTGAATTGGACCAAGTTTCTTGTAAGGCTATAAACGTAAATTTTTGTAGATAAGTGAGGAAATCACGATTATCGCATTTCTTGATCCATCCGGCTATATTCCACGAGATGAGGGAAATCACATCTCTTCTCTGACTTGGATTTGGAGATACTTCCCCATGCTGTGTTGGTCCCAGATTGGCTAAGAGATTTTGATAAGGGTTGGCGTCACTGAGATTGGTCTATGGTTGTAATTTCGTGGTCATTTTGGACCACACATCCATTACCTTGTAGCCTAATCGGGTCTGGCATGGAGGTATGTGTATCTGAAGCCGTGGAAGAATAGTCAATTATAATCTCTTTGGTGGGGCTTGGCTGAGTTGTATTATCCAAGAAGCTCTTAAATGCATGTATTTCAATCGGTACTTGAATGGAAATCCCAGATGAGCTGTTATTATCTATAACCTGATCTGTCTTCTGAGACGTAGTAACCTCCTTTGACAGAGGGATGCTGATGTTTGGGTGGGCTTCTGTTGATTGAAGTGGGGTCATCCTCAGCTCTTTCAGTTCCTCGAACCAAGATTTCTTTGGAGTTTTTAGGAGAGTATCTTTATCCAGTACATTTGTGGACCTGGAGGTCTACCTCCCAAATGTAAGGGGAGGTTTGATGATATACATTCTCAAGTGCTAGAGAGGTAGTCAGCCTGGATAGGTGTTGGAGTAAGATCAGTATTTGTTGGGGAACAGTGTGTTTCACCGTGAGCTGCTGTGGGTGGCTTTGACACAGGCTCTGGCATTGTAATAGGGTGGTCTGTGTTCTTGGCGAGGTGCAGCCTCAAGGCCTTTGTAGTAGGGCTGGTTGAATAAGGGTTGCCTTTAGCCTGACTGGCAGTCCCCCCTTTACTTATGGGCCCACAATTTGCTTCATTAGGAGAGTTATCTGGAGAACAGTAACTTTGAGTTGCAGGATTATAGGCAAGTAAGGTTGGGCGAGAAGGGGAATTTCCAGAGCATAATACATCCCCCAAGGCCTCTGGAACAGAATTGGGAGCAGAATTGAGGCGCAAAACATCCTCCACTTCCTCAAGGATATGTTGGTGGGAAGAGTGGATTTCATTCAGGGACATCTCAAGTTGCTTCCACTCAACCGCTAGTTCTTTGATTCCTTTGGTAAAAGCTTCTGAAGAGTGTCCAGTTTTGTTAGGGTTTCCAACAGCAGTCGCTTTGTTGAACTCCTTTGAATTTGCATTTCTCTTGTCAGGTGTAGCATGGGTGTCCTCAATAGAATAGAATAGAATAGAATAGAATCTTTATTGGCCAAGTGTGATTGGACACACAAGGAATTTGTCTCCGGTGCATATGCTCTCAGTGTACATAAAGAAAATACATTTGTCAAGAATCATAAGGTACAGCACTTAATGATTGTCATATAGGTCTAGTAAGCAATCAGGAAACAATCAATAGTAATAAAAACATAAAATGTAAAATCATAAAATAAAATGAAATGTCAGCACAGGCTATAGTCATACAGTCATAATTGGGAGGAGATGGGTAATAGGAATGATGAAAAAAGTAGTGCAGTAATTATATAATAAATATATAATAAATAGTTTGACATTATCGAGGGAATTATTTGTTTAACAGAGTGATGGCATTCGGGAAAAAACTGTTCTTATGTCTAGTTGTCTTGGTGTGCAGTGCTCTGTAGCGACGTTTAGAGGGTAAGAGTTGAAACAGTTTATGTCCAGGATGCGAGGGGTCAGTAAATATATTCACAGCCCTTTTGACCCGCAGTATACAGGTCCTCAATGGAAGGCAGGTTAGCAGCAATTTTATTTTCTGCAGTTCTGATTATTCTCTGAAGTCTGTGTCGATCTTGTTGGGTTGCAGAACCAAAACCACACAGTTATAGAGGTGCAGATGACAGACTCAATGATTCCTCTGTAGAACTGTATCAGCAGCTCCTTGGGCAGTTTGAGCTTCCTGAGTTGGCGAGAAAGAACATTCTTTGTTGTGCTTTTTTAATGACATTTTTGATATTAGGTGTCCATTTCAGGTCATGAGATATGATGGAGCCTAGAAATTTAAAGGTCTCTACTGTTGATACTGTGTTGTCTAGTATTGTGAGAGGAGGTAGGATGGGAGGGTTTCTCCTGAAATCTACCACCATTTCTACGGTTTTAAGTGTGTTCAGTTCTAGATTGTTCCAGTGGCACCACGAGGCTAGTTGTTCAACCTCCCGTCTGTATGCGGTTTCATCGTTGTCTCGAATGAGACCAATCACTCTTGTATCATCTGCAAATTTCAGTATTTTAACAGATGGATCATTTGAGATGCAGTCATTGGTATACAGAGAGAAGAGAAGTGGTGAAAGTACACAGCCTTGGGGCCCGTGTGCTCATTTCACAGGTGTCTGATTTAATCTTTCCTCGCTTCACCTGCTGCTTCCTCTCTGTTAGGCAGCTTGTGATCCACTTACAAATATGCTCAGGTACTGCTAGCTGATTTAGTTTGGTTAGAAGAATGTCCGGTCTGATAGTATTGAATGCTGAACTAAAGTCAACAAAGAGGACCCTTGCATAGGTCTTTGGCGATTCAAGATGCTGTAGGATATAGTGCAAAGCCATATTAACAGCATCATCTGTCGATCTATTTGCTCGGTATGCAAATTGCAAGGGTCCAACAGTGGATCCGTGATGGTTTTCAAATGGTACATCACTAGCCTTTCAAAAGTTTTCATAACTACAGATGTTAGAGCAACTGGTCTGTAGTCGTTAAGTTCCTTGATGGAAGGCTTCTTCGGCACTGGGACGATAGTGGAGCGTTTGAAGCAGGAAGGAACATAGCACATCTCTAGTGATTTGTTAAAGATTTGGGTGAAGATGGGGGCCAATTGGACAGCACAGACTTTTAGGCAAGAAGGTGTTATCTTGTCTGGGCCTGGTGCTTTTCCAGGCTTCTGTCTGTGAAATAGATCTTGCACTTCCTTTTCTGAGATCACCAGGGGTTGTAAACCCAATGAAATGGGTTCAGTTATAGGAAGTTTGGCTATTGTTGGTGCATCTGAGATAGAGGTTGTGGAGAAAGGTGACTGTAGATTGTTTTCAAACCTACAGTAGAACACGTTCAGGTCGTCTGCCAATTGCTGATTTCCTTCAGCAGGAATGAGTCTGTGGATAGTAGTATTCCTAAAGAGACGCATAATTTTAATATCATACCTTCTGGAAAAAAAGTGGCGATGTTTCAACAATAGTGAAGGCATTTTAGATGTGCTAAAAGTTAGGGCAATTCTTTTATAGTAATCCACAGGGGGCAAGTATTCATATGAAGTCAGCTGAATCTTGTATGGAGCACACTCTAACAACTGGCTCAAAGAGAACCTAATTGCACTATAATTTGACCACCTATTTTGGTTTAGCTTGGAATGTCCAATATACAACACCACTCGCTCTTTTTGCAAAATTAACGAATTCATATTAACTAGCTTTAGCTGCCGGGTGGGTGTAGGCCTTGAAGGCCAATGGGCAGTGTCTGAATAAAAGGGAGCTACCACGTCAGATCCATTTCCTGAAGCTTGTGTCTTTAAAATTTGATGGGAGATCAAGTCTAACTTAGCCCCCAGGGTGGTAAAATTTGTTAAAAGTAGGTCAAGAGTTTTTTGAAATTAAAATCAACTCATTAGAGAAAAGTTCCTGTCGAATGTATAAATTGTCATGTGTTGTTAGTTCTTTATTCTTATTTGGAGGCTTTTGTAAACTTGGAATTAAAGCATCCTGTTTTCCTAAACCAGTTGGAGATGGGCTTGTTGCAAAAACTTCTTCTGCAGGGCTAGGAAACATATCCTCCAGCTCCAGGTTAGCTTCCAATGGAGCAAATCTATTTGATAGTGTTAATCCCTCAATTAGTGCCTCCACTGGAGAATTGTCGGTGAAAAACTGGTCAATTTTAGTCTGTTTACTAGACTTCTGGCATGGAGAGTGTGGGGATGAAAGGTACCGTTTCCTCCCGTTCTTCATTTTAGATAGCAGCCGTAAAACAATCAGACAATGAGTAAAATATTCTGCGACAGGAGCAATTAATTACACTAAGCTAAAACAGCTTAAGACGCCAAAGGCTGGTAAAAAATACTAAGTAGCTAAAAGGCTTAAGAGCAAACTTCAAAAGTTCATTAAACTTCAGAAGTTCATTAAAATATATAATATAAAACAGAACCTTAACAGCTGGTGTTAAAAAAACCTAAAAAAACTTTAGTGGAAGTCTCAAGGCTTTTAGCTGAGAATTGGGGAAATTGGCGTCTCCACACCAGCTGGTCAGGGAATGAGGAATGAGCCAGCAAAAAAACCCTCAAACACTCTGGTTGAGCCAAGAAAATAAAAAATAAAGATAAAATAAAACCAACAGTTCAACCACACCTGATGATAGGGAAGCTCCAGGCTTCAGAAGTACACAACTTGTTTTAAAAACAAAAGGGAAACAGACTCATTAGTCAGCATTGCTATTATTAAAGTATTGTGGATTTTAGCCTGGTTTTAAAATATCAACTCAGAAGGTTCTTTAATATAGTCTCTCTCAACAAAATTGCAATAGAAAGCTCTAAATTAAAAGAAAGTGCTAAATACTAAGAGATAAAACTACAAAGGGTAGGAGAAATTTAAAACTTATCTTTAAAAGGTGGAGGAGCTCAACGAAGAGCGACCGCTCGGCACCAACCCCCCAATATGGTGTAGTGGTTAAGAGCAGGTGGACTCTAATCTGAAGAACCGGGTTTGATTCTACATTCCTCCACATGAGCAGCAGACTCTTATCTGGAGAAATTGATTTGTTTTCCCACTCCAACATTCTAGCTGGGTGACCTTGGGCTAGTCACAGTTTGTTCAGAACTCTGTCAGCCCCACATACTTCACAAAGTGTCTACTGTGGGGAGAGGAAGGGAAAGGAATTTGCAAACCACCTTGAGTCTCCCTACAGGAGAGAAAGGCAGAGTATAAATCTGAACTCCTCCTCCTCTCCTAGGTGCCACTGGATTTCCCACAACAATAAGTAAATGTCCATATGAAAATGAAAGCATTTCTTATATAGAATGATGTCCAACAGGTCAAGAAGAAAATGAATAGGGTGTGATAATTCTATTCTTCTAATGAGAATTTTTTCAATTGCAAACCTAACCTCATTATTAGGAATGAAGTATATAAAGAATCAACATCTATAGTGAGAAGACAAGTATTTTCCATAGCCTACATTCCTTGTACCTGCTGTATGAAATGGGTGGTGTCTCAACTATAAGAGTCAGCATTCTTAAAAAGTTTTTAAAACTTTAAAGCTTAATGTGCAGAGCAAGTGGTTCTTTGTGTTCTGTATAGAGGTCCTTATTTGTTTCCCCCTTTCCTTGGTTGGAGGACCTCTTCCCTTTGTTTGGTTACAAGGTCATGATAGACAAATCCAATGCAGAACATACTGTAAATTTGTTAACTGTGACCAGAATATGAATAGCAGAATATTCATATTCTGGATAGAGAGAAGATCATCTTTAACTTCTAATTGATTAGATCTGGTGTAGATAGTTGTCTATTTACTTACTTGTTATAGTACAGGTTAGGAAAATACAGAATTGTGTGTGGATAGATTTTTGGAGAAATTGATGGTGCTTTTTATGCACCAAAACAAAACATTCCAGGGTGGTGTATGGAAACTTTTCAGAAATTATTTTGATATTTCTGTCTTTAGTATTTATAGTTTTGTACTCATTTTATACTCCCTATATTCATTGTAAATTTGAATAAAATAATACAATAATTTAGTTTGGCTGGTAAAAGAAAAGTGGTCCAATGGCAGCCAGAAAAAACATGGTGTTGAAAGTTTTCTCCACTCCTCTCTTGCACTATGAATGCATGAGAAACCAGCATATTTTGCAATTGAACACTGACAACCAGCATATAATCTGTGTGTCTTCCCTTGTTCTTACCAACCAGCAGTTAGACAGACACAAATTGGCCACTAGACAACTTGTCAACAGCTTAGTCACAGCTGTTGCTTCACGACAGATAGAGCTAATGGAGGAATTGTCTCAACTGAGTGATTTCCCAGAGAAGAATTTTTTAAAAGTAAAAATTAGTGGGTTCTCCCCTAAACCCCTGGCTGAAAACTGCATTATGCCATCACTGTATTATTTTGTTTGTAAAAGAAACAAAGAAATGTGATTGAAAATATGACTAGGTGATAAAGAACAAAGTGCAAAAAGATAAAGAAGTCATAGAAAGACAATACGGCTGCTAGAGAGGCTTTGACTGGAAATATGTTAAGACCTTCCCTGGCCCAAGTTCACCATGAAAATAAAACTCTTCAGAAAGGAAGAGATTCCTCAGAAAGGAACCTCAAGGGATTAGGAGTCCCTTGTCTCCACTTCACCCAATGTTCCATGTACTCTGAAAGGGTTTTTTTTGGGGGGGGGGGAGATTTCCTGTTCAGGAGTCTATGGAAAATAAACCCCCTGAATGGATCTAATCACCTCTAGCATTCCACACTCTCACGTGGGACCCCAGGAACAACAAAGCAAAAGATCACATGCCTTGCAGCTTGTGGACTGCCATATTTAAGGTCACTCAGGAGAACAGGATCACACTCTTGGCAGGATCAGTGACACTATTCTACCGACAAGAAGCAGTTGGGCCAGCAGTTCCTCCTGCAGTTGGGTTTATACTTGTGATGGTTCACAAACTCCAAAACAAGTGGCTTGTTCAGCAACCTGGGCAGTTCCTTGCACAGAAGGTTTCCAGCTCTCCAGGACTTTTCCTGCTTTAGTGGGCATTCTCAGATTCCAGGCCCAGCTCTATCACCAGACAGCTGGACTCTCTGAGAGCATTTATAAGCTGACCTTCACTTAATGTGATTCCTCAGCTGCAATTATAAATAAGACTAACAATCTACTCTTGAAGGTTTTAAAGTTATGAAGGCATAGATGAACTATTAATATAGGTAAATATTTTGGTCAGAAAAATGGTTATTTTACAATTGGTCACCATCTCAACCAAAGTATTTCCATACTAAAGAACTTTTGGGAAAGGATCTGTGAAACACACATTTCATAGTGATTACAACACTCAATTTATGGTTCCTGCAATTTGCATTTTAAGGCCAGTATAGATTCAGATGGGCACTAATCATAATTATATAACAAAATATCAATCAGTAAGCTTTTTCACTCCATATTGTAGAATGGGGAAGGGTAGGCAGTTAATTTCAAGGTTATTTACATAATGTAGTCTTCAAGCAGCAGCTGGACGAACACTTACCAGGAATGCTTTAGGGCGGCTGATCCTGCATTGAGCATGGGGTTGAATTAGATGGCCTATAAAGTCCCATTCCAATTTTATGAGATTCTATGAGATCATTGCACTGAGAATCTAAGCAGAAAATGAAAGGTCACAACCCACTGGAGCACTTTCTCAACAAGAGGAGATAATTCTGTTTTCTTAACAGGCTTCTTGGCATTTTTGCAAGCTGAATTATCTACATATCAGCTACTAATTATTGATTGTGTAGAGACCCCTGAATGGATCTAATATTTTCAGGATTGTAACATTTCATAAATCTTATATTTTCCTGTCCCATACTCCTTCCATGTGCAGTTTTGCACAAAGGCTTTTCCAGCTTGCCCTCTAATCAGCCATTTCTACACAAGACTTTCATTATTTTTTATTTTCTACCTGATTATCTGTGTTCCAACACAGGTTGATTGCTGAGAGCTCCCCAATGTCACTGCTAATCTCGTTGCTGTAACAGTTATTTTACTATCATTGCTACATCATTTAGAAATGTGATCTCAACCTTGTGAAGTATCTCTTAGCATGTTTATAAAGCATTGGGGAGGAACTGATCAAACGTGGCACAGAGCCCATATTAAAACCTATTTCATGGCAATGATGATAGTGAAAAGGCAGTATTTCTCTGCTACCATTAGCTCTGCATGTAATTGCCAGCTGACTATCTCATGTAGTTTGGGAGCTTTTACATCATAGTTCCAGGAAAATGGATTCTGAGTAATGAATGGCCTACTGGAATCAAATTGCTACTTACTTTGTTGAAGAAATCACCCAGATCTGCTCTGGGTTAGATGCTGATTTGGATGCATGTTCAGATGTACTTTTGGCAACTGACTGATTGATATGGATACTGTTCAGCTTTTGGACCCTGAGAATGTGGACAAGATCCTTGAAAAAATGAAACCTACCACTGTGTTCTCAATCTTGGCTAATAAAAGCTGCCAGACGTTAACTGGTCGAGTGGGTAAGGAGCATTGTAAATGCTTCCTTGAGGATGCAGTAGAGTATTTCGGCATAGTAAGATATGTCTTGGAGGCACTGAGGTTGAGGGAAACCCTGTCATGTAGATGCTCTGAACAGCAACAAACAATGAGAGGAAAGTGATTTTGTTTTGGCTGTCATTTGTACCTGGGAATATATCCCGGTCAATATTCTCAGATACCAGTGACTTCATTAGGAGCTCCTAAACCTCCTAACATTTTGTAGATAGGGCAGGTGGAAATAGAGTTGTACCAGTGTATGAGGACCGAAGGTACCAGGTGCCAGGAAAGGGCTTTCTTAGCCTAAGAACCCAGAGGACAGCCAATGATGAGCTTGGTGGACTAATCTGAGTCAGGCTGCTTTCACCTGGGGATTTTTCCCTACACGAAGTGCAGAAAGTCCCTGCACTTTGGAAGAGCTTCCTCATAATGCCATGTTCCTTCCCTGCTATTATTTGTGAGGCTCTTCAAGTTTTCCTGTTTAAAGAACATTAAAACAAAACCCTTGTTCAGTGTGATTCAAACAGGGGAATAAGAAATGGCTACAGGAGGAGCTTCCATGTGAAAGTTCAAGCCACAGGCAAAGCAGGGCAGGTGTTTTGGGCTTTTTCACTTTTTTGCTTTTATAATGCTGTGATGGAGGAAATGGGGCTTATGGGCTGCAGATGGGCAAGGCAGTGGAGATTATCCACACAACACATCAAAGTGAATAAGGGAATGAGGATGGTGAGTGGTGAGGAACAGGGTGTGTGGATGCCATCTTTGACTGCTCTCACTTTGCTCATTGCTATTTTAACAGCAAGTGTGTCTATCTTGCCTCTCTGTCTTACAGCTTCCCCCCCAAAGTGGATGTATAAGCTTATCTGTAGAACTTTCTTAATAGAAAATACTGAGTGCCATCGCTTTCCCTAGCCAGATACCACATCTTCATTTGTCATGTCCTCTGAAATCTCAGAAGATAAGAGAATAAACTGGGGAAAATATTCAGTGAATAGCTTGGCATGATGCTGTTGCCTTATAAGACACTTGCTTTCTCTCCCCCCCCTGATCCTTTGAGAAGATGGAAGCTAAAAATACCTCTACCCTACACATTTTGTGGATGAACTGTCTGCCTTGAGGAATGAACATTGAGGACCACAACACTGAAACACAGCAGCAGACTTTCATACAATATTTGCTGATGAGAAAACACCAAAACACAAACCAATATAATAATTCTGAATGTCAATTGTACCTTATGTGAGCTATTATTTACAGGTTAATAACAGGGCAGCACATTTCTCCAGATTGATGGTTTCTGCATCTTGGAGCTGTCTGAGAAAGCAGATTTGAAAATACTTTTTAAAATCTTGTCTTACTGAGGATTTACTTTCTGTTGCAGTGACAGGCTTTTTTGTTCCTTTCATGGCTAAATCAATGATGTCGTCAAAAGTTTCAGCTTCTCCCAGAACCACCATTTATATCATACGTTTTTCCCATTCCTAACTTTGCCCAGTATGGACATTTCACCCAGTTTCTTATCTTGGTTATCAACTATCTATTCCTCTGAGCTGCTTTGGAAGAAATTTCTGGCTTCCTCTTCTTCCTCTGGACTACCAGGTGGGTATCCCCTGCAACATTGTCAGTGCTCCTAGCAGGGCTCTTGGGACTCAGATTGTTTTGAGTCTTCCAGAAGCTGGGAAGAGGCAACAGAGGAGCCCATGTCCAATAACACTCCAGTCACTGGTTAGGTCTGAGCCAGATGGCCCCAAATCAGCTGCTACTTCCAAGTTTCAGTGCCAAGAGCAAAGCCTACCTATTTCTGCTGTGACAACCACCACCACCCATACCTAAGTTGAACACTCCCTGTGGAATTACCAGCTGGCTGGCTTGCTTCTAGCTTCCATTGGCAGGAGAGACAATTGTCGCCATTGCTATTTGCGCTCTGATCATTCACCTGACCAGGAGAGCATGTGTACACCCATGGGCCACAATGATTTATTTTTCCAAAGTTGTTCTAACTTCTCAGTGTGATCATTGGATATATTGTATCTAGGGTTGCTAAATGTCTGAAGCGGGCAGGAAATTTTGTTATCAAATCACCATTGGTGATGGTGTGGCATCTCTTTTGGGGAAAATCATAGAGTTTTTCGTGGGCCGTTTCCGCACGGCCTCCTTGCGCCTCCACGCCGCCAAGAGTGCTGGCGGGCGGCAAGCGTGGCGTAGCAGAGAACCAGCGGAGGAGACCGGGCCGCAGGGAGAGGAGGCTCCGCACGGAGCCGCCTCTTCGCCCTCCTCCGTTCTACTCACGATGTCCTCGTCGTCGCCTGCTGGCCGTCGGAGCCCATTGCGCTGCCCTCCCACCCCTGGAGGTCGGAGGACAGTGTGGGCCGGGCTCCATCGCCAGCAGGTGACCTATGACATGGGACATCGTGAGTAGAACGGAGGAGGGCCGACGGCGTCTTCCCGGCGGCGTGGTTCGCATCACGGGAAAGGCGCTTCCTCTAGCAACAACCCTTTAAAGGGTTGTTGTTTAGGGCGGCCTGACGCCGCCCTGGGGGGAGGGAAGCGCATTCAGGTCGCCGCTGCTGCGTTGCAGCAGCGGCGCCTGTGCGAACGGCGGCCTGGGGGCGGCGTTTTTACCGCCCCCAGGCCGTCGTTTATGGGCTGTGCGGAAACGGCCTTAGAAAGGACTGACATCATATCTGGGTTTTTCCTAGAAGTGATTAGTGCTGGCACAATGGCACCCAACATACTCTTTCCTGTTGCTTTCCCAGCAGAATTATGTTAGCTAAAAATTATACACTTGCAGTACTGTAATATACACAAAGACATTGATACACAGTTCTAGCTGACTTCAGAACACAGAAAACAAGTCTCTTGCTGTTGGATTTGAATTTCAGCCATCCCAACAGAGAATAATTACAGCTTTCTAATAATAATTTATGTCAAAGTAATGGTCATTAATTATTCAAACATATACATTTCTTATAGGCAGAGACTGACATATCCAGTAGAATTTTTAAGGGAACAGGATGGCAGTCTCTTGGCTTGGCAATGTTTGTTGATCCATCTTGCGTTCTTAGATAATTGTTTCATGGGTCTGTAGATGCCTCTGCCTAGAATTTGTTGTCATGGAAAAGTAATTTTTATTGCAAGTGATCGTAAGTGATTTAGCAGTTCATCAGCTTGGGAGAAATAAATTGAGAGTTTGAGAGACCAATGGAGGACTAAGGGAGAAGGGGCAGGCCCCACAGTTCATCAATATGAAACAATGGCCCCTTCCGCACACGTAAAATAATGCGTTTTCAAACCACTTTCACAACTGTTTGCAATTGGAATTTGCCATTCCGCACAGCTTCAAGGAGCATTGAAAGCAGTTTGAAAGTGCATTATTCTGCATGTGTGGAATGAGCCAATGAAAGGTTATAATAGCTGTTCACATAGGAATAGCTTAAGTACTTGAAAGGGAGGTCAGTGATGACAACTAAATAGCAGAGTATGGTAGAAAGCAGAGGTATTAAAATTCTCACATCTGGGAGCCTTACAACTACTTCAGATCCAGAATGACTTCTGCAAATCTGCTGAACCATCTCAAGATCAGAGAGCTATATGGACTTGATACGCTGTCTGTTCTGAGCTTTAAAGTCTTCAAAGAGGTAAGCTGCTGTCAAAGAGGTAAGCTGCTGTTCAGTTTAAAGCAGGAGCAAACCTTCTGCTAAAAAACCAAGATCTAGCAGGAGGGTCATGAGACTTTACTGATAGACCTTCAAGACAATGGCCATTTCTGCACATGTCACTGAAAACGTTTGCAAAACATTTTCAATCCTCCCCATTTGTCCACACACTCACCCCCTCAAAATACTTACTGACACTGGCGTAATGCCCATTGGGCAAGGTGGGCAGCTGCCCAGGGCATCACCTTGTGGGGGTCATCAAAATGCTGGGTTCGTTTTTGGGTATTTTAGTGGTTTTCCATTTGTGGCCTGCAGGGGGCGCAGTTTTTAGGCTAGAGGCACCAAAATTTCAGGGTCTCATCAGGAGACTGTCCTTATGCTCCCCCCCAAGTTTGGTGAGGTTTGGTTCTGGGAGTCCAAAGTTATGGGCTCCCAAAGGGGGTGCCCCTATCCCCCATTGTTTCCAATGGGAGCTAATAGGAGATGGGGGCTACAGTTTTGAGGGTCCATAACTTTGGCCCCCCTGAACCAAACTGCACCAAACTTGGGGGGTATCATTAGGGCAGTCTCCTGGTGAGACCCTGAAAGTGTTGAGACTGTGCCTTCAGAAATGTGCTCCCCCTCAGCCTGCAACCCCCATTGACAGCAATGCAGAAAACTCAATGCAGAACAAAGATTCTTGGGCAAATTTCTAGGACGTTCCTGCAGGGGGTGCATTTTTGGATGTATCGGCACCAAAATTTCAGGGTATCATCTGGAGATGATGGCACCCCCCAAGTTTGGTGCAGTTTGGTTCAGGGGGGCCAAAGTTATTTCAGAATATTCTGAACTTTCTTTAAGCAGCAGGAATTATAGAGTCCCTCCAAAGAGTGGAGAGGGCAGCCAATAATTCTCTGGGCAATAGTGATCACCCTTTGGAGCACCTTCCTATCTGCCACTGTGCATCTGGCAAACCATACACAGATGCAGTATGTCAGGACACTCTCCATGGTACAGTGGTAGAAGGTCACCAGCAGTTTTTCATCCAGTTGTTGTTTTCTTAAAAGACTCAGATGATATAATCTCTGCTGGGCCTTCTTAACCACCGCGGCAGTCTGAACGCCCCAGGTCAAATCCTCTCTAATCATAACACCCAGGAACTTAAAACTAGCCACCCGCTCCACTCAATCCCCATTTATAACCAAAGGCTGGATTTCCGATCTGTTCCTTCTAATCCCCCAGGATTGCACTGCTCATCACCTAACAGTCAGCCTTCTTGTGCTGATAAAAACCTGCAGGTAAAAACCATTGTTTCCCCTCCAGCAGGTGCTTTGTTTGTCGCCCATGGAGGTCAATTTCAATTTCAATAAGCCTTTATTGGCATACAGAACATACAATATAAATACAATTAAAATTACAAGATAAAACTTCACACTGGATCATAAGTTCAGTTCGCAAACCTCAGCCAGAAACTTTGCCACTGCGAGACAACAGTCAAGGTCGTTACAGTTTAAGAGCATATTTACTTTATCCAGCTCTGTAAAGGTTTTCATAAAGTCAATGATTTGTAATAAGCTGGATCTTGGATTCTGGTAAAGTGGGCAGTGGAGGAGAATGTGCGCAATGGAATCCAACTGCCCTGGACTGCAGGGGCAAAGCCTCTTATCGTTTGGTAAACCCTTGAGTCTTCCTCTATGGAGCGGGGATGGCATAATGTTAAATCTAGCCAGCATGTAGGCTCTCCTATATATAGGGTTGGTAAGCGCTGCAATATAGTAGGCTGGGTTTCCCTGCACAAATGGAATTGCCACGTTCATTGGCGAACAGGATTTGTTGGCCAAGCTCTGCAGTTGTTGATAATCCATTGCTAGTAGCCACTCTTTGATGAGGGCAAATGTCTCAGTAAGGGTTAGCATGTTCAGAGAGTCACTATCATAGCCCAATTCCCCAATCTTTGTTATAACTGATGTGCACCATTTAGAGTGATGGCGTTCTCTCAAGGTGAGTTGCGTCAGTGAGTTGTCGGAGCTTTGATAATGAATATGCAGCCAAAATTTTATGATGTTTAACCAGATAGTGGCCTCTATAGAGTATTGGCCAGATTCTAGGCATAGAACTGCATATGGGACGCAGTTTGGCACGCCAAATAATTTATGCAGAAATTTAGAGTGGAATGATCTGATGGTACTGTTGCTGGGTGTTAACCAAATGGGCGCTCCATAAAGCAGTTGTGCTCTCACCCTATTGTGCTCTCACCCTCCATAAAGCAGTTGTGCTCTCTCCCGCCCATGGAGGTATTATCTTAGAAAAAGATAGCTTGCCTTGCAAAACCTGGCTGTAAGGTTATTAGCTGGAAAAGTTTATTGCTCTCTGGAGCACTCAGACTGTGGCTTCCTTCAGACATTACTCTAATCAGCGGTCAAATTAAAAAGGTGCACATACCTTTCCATATCCTGGGACAGTGCATATGTAGGAGTCATAAAATGTATGCCTCTTATTCTCAAAAGTGTGTTTTCATTTTTTAATAGAAAATTTAAATAGCCCTTAGTCTTAAAATTCTATACAGTTTTAGATAATAATTGCAAAGGGATTATTGCTTCATTCTAAACATCAAGGCAGAATTTTCCTATAGACCCATGTTTGACACTTAATACTAATGCATATGGGGGATTGGCAGGAGACCATCAATGGGCAGGAGGAGGTGTTTAACTTGCTTTTATTATCTTGGAGCCTCTGCTCAGGCTTGCAATCCTTCAGAGGGTAATGGCTTCCTTCAGCAGGAATCCAGGGCCCTTTCCGCACTGCGGAAAGGGCGCCCCTGCACCGGCTGGAATTCTGCCGGTGGAGGGGTGGGGGCCGTTCGCATGGGAGCATGCGAGCGGCCCCCGCAGAGGCCAGCATGGGAGAGGCGGCTCCGCACGGAGCCGCCTCTTCCCCGTTCCCCCCCCCCACTCACCTAGTTGCCTTCGTCACCCTGCTGGACTCCTAAGACCAGTCCAGGGGTTGGAGGACAGCGAGGGAGGGTCTCAGCAGTCCAGTAGAGCGACGCAGGATGACGAGGTGAGTGGGAGAGGGACGGGGGAAACAGCGTGTTCCCGGTGGTGCTGTTCGCAGGTGCCGTTCCAGGAGGGCGGTTTTTGGAGGCGGCCTGACGCTGCCCTGGGGGTGGTGGAGGGGAGCCAGGTCGGCGCTGCTGTGTTTTAGCAGCGCCGCCTGTGCGAACAGCTCCCTGGGGACGGCGTTTTTGCAGTCCCCAGGGCACCGTATATGGCCCGTGCGAAAAGGGCCCAGGTGTCAGGGCTCTGACTACTTGAATGGAATCAGCACCAAAGAGTCTCTCCTCTTCATGTTAAGGAGTTTTTAATATCTCTTTTTGTCCACCCCCTGGGAAGAGCAGGACAAAGAAGCTTTCTCTGAAATCTCTAAGCTTTTCAACCTCCAAAACAATATTCCCTGCTATGTGTCATATTTTGGAGGCAGGGAGAGGGGAAACTTGACCCTCCTATTTTATCTGGCCAGCCCTTCTATTTACATTTCTAAAGCCTTGTTGGATGAGGCTGGAGAGCAATTCACGTGACTTTCCCCTTTCTTCCTCTTCTCTGTCAAAAAAGAGATTTAAAAAAACCCTGAAGGTATTGCTCAGTCCAACATTCCAAATAAAAAAATACATTTCTCTACAATGTACCAATTTTTAGCCTACTTGGGGGAAAAACAGAAGGTGGAGAATGATGATTTTTATTCATTCATTCATTTTATTTTTATCCTGCTCTTCCTCCAACAACACCAGTTTTCCTCAAAACAACTAGACTGAAGTAGGTTAGACTGAGAGTGTGTGTCTGGCCAATGGTCACCCAGAGAGATTCATGGCTAAGTGAAACTTTGAAACCAAGTCTTCCTGATCGTCTAAACTCTGTCCTCTATACCACACTGCTTAAGCAATCTACCAACACCTAGGTATTCTCTTCATCCAGGCTTCCATCACTTTATACCATCAAATATAGGGTTGAGAGTCTATTGCGTGCAGATGGTGAGACCCTTCTCCGCCAAAATAATGACACAACTACGACAGGCTGGAAAAATGGATTGGGCCGCAGCCCAATTTATTAATATATAAACATGATTAATATCAACTATATACAGAGAAGCTAGGGCAGCAAAACGGGTTGCAACATCAACATTCCCCAATCTCCATTGGGGCCACTAGCGGGAAGGGGAGCCCCAGAGGTAACACTCCGGCTTCCACCCTTCCTGCTCCTGCTGAGGAGGCGGGCACCGGCTAAGCCCATGGCCGCCTACCGGCCTGCCATCCTCTCCATGCTTGCTGGGGTGTCGGGCACCGGCTAAGCCCATGGCCACCTACCGGACCCTCCCCACTCCCTGGGGTGTCGGGCAGCGGCCCAGCCTACCGACCTGCCAGCCTGTCCGCCCCACCCCCGGCCCTTCCGCAGGGCACAAGCCTGGGAGAACCTGCCAGATGGCTCGTTTTCTCCCCAGATGTTGCGACTCCCGTTGCCAACCCACCAGGGCTGTGACAAGAAAAAGGCCAAACAACAGCCACTTACTCATAGGGAGGGTGGGTGGGCCATGCCTTTCTGAGTCTCGCCGCCGGGAAGGGCGAGCTCTGGGTGTGGTGCCCTTTATATATTCAGGCTCCTCCCGCCTTTACCGGCCCGGAGCCCATCATTGCACCCCATTTGCAGCATGCCGTCCGGCTATACTTTGCAAGGCTATTTTGCCTCCTTAGCTCACCCCAGCAGCAATGGCTGCACCCGTTGATTCGGTTGCTGCTTTTTGCGTGCAGATGGTGAGACCCTTCTCCGCCAAAATAATGACACAACTACGACAGGCTGGAAAAATGGATTGGGCTGCAGCCCAATTTATTTATGTATAAACATGATTAATATCAACTATATACAGAGAAGCTAGGGCAGCAAAACGGGTCGCAACATCAACATTCCCCAATCTCCATTGGGGCCACTAGTGGGAAGGGGAGCCCCAGAGGTAACACTCCGGCTTCCACCCTTCCTGCTCCTGCTGAGGAGGCGGGCACCGGCTAAGCCCATGGCCGCCTACCGGCCCGCCATCCTCTCCATGCTTGCTGGGGTGTCGGGCACCGGCTAAACCCATGGCCACCTACCGGACCCTCCCCACTCCCTGGGGTGTCGGGCAGCGGCCCAGCCTACCGGCCTGCCAGCCTGCCCACCCCACCCCCAGCCCTTCCACAGGGCACAAGCCTGGGAGAACCTGCCAGATGGCTCGTTTTCTCCCCAGATGTTGCGACTCCCATTGCCAACCCACCAGGGCTGTGACAAGAAAAAGGGCAAACAACAGGCACTTACTCATAGGGAGGGTGGGTGGGCCACGCCTTTCTGAGTCTCGCCGCCGGGAAGGGCGAGCTCTGGGTGTGGTGCCCTTTATATATTCAGGCTCCTCCCGCCTTTAGCGGCCTGGAGCCAATCACTGCACCCCATTTGCAGCATGCCATCCGGCTATGCTTTGCAAGGCTATTTTGCCTCCTTAGCTCACCCCAGCAGCAATGGCTGCACCCGTTGATTCGGTTGCTGCTTTTTGCGTGCAGATGGTGAGACCCTTCTCCGCCAAAATAATGACACCTTGCGGCGAGCCCTGTCCACTTGGTGGGGCTGCTCCGCCCCCCTCCACAGAACCCTTTGCAGGAGCTCTGACCACACGAGGACCATAGCCGGCAGATGCTTCCGCAGGCTCTTCAATGTGGCAGCGATTGCCCGCCTCAATTCAAGGCCCGACCTTGCCGGGAGGTCCTCCTCTCCCAAGTGGATGACCAGGATGTCTGGAGCAGTCAGGTGGAAAACATAATTGATTATGGTGCATTCCAGGTCAGCCCACCTCATGCTGCCCTGGCCCATCCAGGCAATGTGTACATACGCTTCCAGACCAAGGTGCCGGCCCCACTCAGAGGAGCAGGCATAATCTCCAGCCTGGTTGACGATGCTGTGCCCCACGACCCACACCTGTCGAATAACAGTCTGCGCCATCCCTGGAGGCACTGCAAAGAGAATCAACAAGATAGGTGAGGGTGAATGTAAGCCCGGAAGGCATCCGAGCGCTACCTGCCTAAGGTACGTATCTCACTGTGGGCCCTGCCTTCCTGTGCCACGGTCGTGGCTGCCCCTATCCGGAAGGAGTGAAGGCCAAACTCTGTGGCTGGTAAACCAGCCTGTGCCAGGCAAGCCCTCAGCACTGCCAGCATCTGGAACCTGGTGAGGGGGGCACTGTCCTCATGCACCAAGAGCATCCTGCCCTGCCGAGGCCTGCGGCGGAGCCAAGCGGTTAGCGAGGCAAGGGGGCAAGTCACATCACTCGGTAAGACCAGCATTGTGACCCAGGCCCCGTGGCCCTCCTGATCAGTCTTGGAATGGGTCAGCCATGCATAAACCCCGTTCCCTGACAGCACCAGGTGCTGGATCTGTAGCACTGTGCCCGAGAGCCGCTCCCTGGTGGGGGCAACCAGCTCCCCCGGCCGAAAAGCCCCATGATGTGCCAGGTGGAAGGCGGCTGCAAAGAGCAAGCGCTCATAGCGTGAAGCGCACACCTGTCGCAGAGCACCCGTGACTGCCCGGAGCACCTCCCTGGTAATGGGGCGCCTTAAATCCCTCTGTCTGGGGCCTGACCGCCGCCAGGCGGCCAGAAGCCAGCGGACCACGAATGCTTTAGTTACGTCCGGGAAACCCGAAAGCCTGCAATAGAATGCTATCCCCGCTAGCTGGACCCCCATGGACCGGGGGTGCATCCCTTGACCATGAAGGTGATCCAGGTATTCCAGTAGCAGTCCTGTGTCCACCACGCTGTGGACCGTGCGCCCCGCAGGTGCCGCATAGCTCTGGAAGTTGTGTACGGCCCTGTCGTATTGTCTACACGTGGCCGGGGCTAACGAATTCAAAACACCTGTGATCACGGTCCGCTGCCAAGGTTCCACAAGGCTGCCGGCATGATCGCCGGGAACAGCTCTGCCCCGGGGGCCAGGCGCCTGAAGTGATCCACCTGCTGGCGAGATAAGGCGTCAGCAATTTCATTATTCAAACCTGGAACTAAGGCAGCTTTAAAAGAAATGTTGTGAGTTAAGCAAGTGAGAACGAGGTCGCGCACCAGCCTCATTACCCGTGCAGATTTACAAGATTGCTGGTTCACTACCCGCACCACTGCTTGGTTATCGCACCAGAAAAGCACCCTCTTATCCCACCAGCAATCGTGCCAGATGTGCACTGCCACCAAAATGGGGAATAATTTGAGGAAGGTGAGGTCCCTGGTGATTCCCAAAGAGTGCCATGCCGCGGGCCAGAGGCCCCAAGCCCATTGCTTTTGGAAGTATACACCGAAGCCGTGAGCCCCTGAGGCGTCAGAGTGCACCTGCAGCTCTAGGCCAGGCTCCAGTGACAATTGCCACAGAGAGATGCCATTAAAACTGGTGAGAAAGGTTTGCCAAACCTTCAGGTCTTCCTTCAGTCCTCCAGTGACTCTGACATGATGTTGAGGGGACCTGCACCCAGACAATGACCTTGCCAGCCGGGAGCAAAAGGCCATGCCTGGTGCCACCACCCTGCAGGCGAAATTAAGGTGACCCAATAAGGACTGTACCAGCCGCACTCTGCACTTTCTCAAAGGCATGACCGATTGGATCAGGTCAGCTAAAGCGAGCAGTTTGTCTTGCGGAAGGGAGGAGGTGCCCTGGACCATGTCCAGCTGTATGCCCAGGTAGTTGAGGGCGGTGGTGGGGCCTCCGGTTTTGTTGGGGGCCAAGGGGACCTCCAACTCCTCAGCCAAGGCTTGAAAAGCTGCCAGCCCGACCTGGCACTCCCCCGTGCCTTGTCTGCCCACAAAGAGGAAATCGTCCAGGTAGTGCGTGACTAACCCAGAGGGAACCCTTTGTGTAAAGGCCCATTCCAAAAATGTGCTGAAGGCCTCAAAAGCGGCACAGGCTATGGAGCAACCCATGGGCATTGCTTTGTCCACATACCATCGCCCCTGGAAGTGGATGCTCAGCAGCTCAAAATCTAAGGGGGGGGATGGGCAGGAGCCGGAAGGCGGACTGGACGTCACACTTTGCTAGCAGGGCACCTGGGCCAGCCTGCCTAATCAGGCTGACAGCCTCGTCCAGGGTGGCATACCTCACAGAGCATGCCTCTGGATCAATAAAATCATTTACAGAATCGCCCCGGGGGTTGGAGAGGTGTTGTATCAGGCGAAATTCCCCCGGGGCCTTCTTTGGAACCACCCCGATGGGAGACACCCTCAGGTTGGCTAGAGGCGGCCGGTTGAAGGGGCCCGCTATTCTGCCCGCCCCCACTTCTTTGTGGAGCTTGTCAGCCACCACGTCGGGGTGCTCCAGGATGGACTTCAGATTGTCAGCATAGTAGGCCTTCCTGTGCCCCTGGTAAGGGATCCTAAAGCCCGAAGAAAACCCCTTTTCCAAAAGGTTAGCCGCAGGCCTATTAGGGTAAAGCCGCAGCCAGTCCTTCAAAACCCAGAGCCGAACCGGGGTGGGGGCCAGTGTTCTCAGCGAGGCTGGTGTGTCAGTGATTCTGGGGAGCGGTCCCACTGCCCTGGCTGCCGGCATCTTTTTGTGGGAGCCCGGCGCCAGGGAACCGGGCCTGCCGAAAGGGAGGGCGACCTGCTGGCTTTGGGCAGTTCACCCTGCTGTGTTTTGCTGAGCAGTTCGAGCAAACGTGCTCATACCTACACTTGGGTCATTGGCAAGAGCCTCTATTGAACTCCCAGCACATCCCTTTTGCTATCCCTTTCCCCGATGGGGGGCCTCTAGGGGGCCTGTCATTGACAGCCATGTCATGCACTCCTCTCATGGCCGGCTGGACTACCACCATCCACGTTTGATCATGAATAAGGTCCCAGAGGAAGTGGCTTTTATGGGAGGCGTTCTTACGGATTGCTTCATCATAGGCTATGGCCACGACCTCCCCGGCTAAAGATCGGGCCCGCAACACGTGCTACATGTGAGTTATCAGGTGCCAGGCCCGTAGCGGGTAGGCGGCCGCTATTAATGCCAAGTACTCGCTAAAGCCTTGCAGCCAGTTATCGAAATTGCGCTCTGCCGCTAAGGGATCTTTTTTCTTCTTTTCCGCCTTGCCACCAGACAGACCTTGTTCGCCCTCCCGCCGCAGGCATTTAAATATGTCCGTGTAGTACCCGTCTAGAGCCCGCTCCCGCAGCTTTCTGGGCAGATGGGACCCGGGAGGGTTCCCATTGTCGTCAGGGGCTAAGCCAGTAGATGGCGCCTCTGGTCCCTGAAGGCGCCTGCGCTTGGCTAACCAAGAGGGCAAAGCAGGCACCTTCTCCCCCTGATACCAGTACTCCCTGCTGGCCTGCATTTCATCGTCCTCGGTAGACTCACTAGATGAAGACGAGCTGGGAGACTGCCTGGATGATCGGGAATGCCGCGACGAGCGCTTTCTCCTCCAACCTTCCCGTTCGGATGGGCCCACGGATGCATTGACTGATGTCGAGGCGTTCCCGGGAGGGAAAAGCTGGAATTCCTGCACTGGTTGTTCTGGCGGGGCCGCTCCCACCGCGCCGGCGGCCACCGATGTGGCCAGTGCAGGGTCCCCGGACTCGACGAGGCCCCCACGGCTCCCGGATGACCCACCGAGGGCTTGGGAGAGGTGGAGCATCGTGTCTGCCAGGTTCTTCACCAGGCTGGAATCGGGTGCCTGATCCCCAGCCGACGTGGCACCCGCGGAAGATGGGCCCGGGACCTGCGGGCGCTCCGCCACCGCAGACACCTCCCCTGTTAAGGAGGGTTGTCCCACGGCGCCCGCCGCTCGCCCCCTCCCTATCGGGGATAAGCCCAGGGTCGCGGCTGTGGCCGCCCGCGCTGCTGCGCCGATGAACCCAGCTACTGGGTCTTCCCCTCCGGCCCCGGGGCCCGTCTGGGCTCGAACCCTGTTAAGAAGGGCCCTTGCCCTACCTGAAGGTGCCTGGCCCCCCAGAGGGGGTTCCTTGCTCTTAGCGCGTTTTGGAGGCATTGCTCCCCAAAACCTCTTTTTCCTGGCTAGCAGCTGGAGAAAAGAAAAGGGGTTGGGGGGAGGGGCTGTCCGGGGAGGGAAAGCGAAAGTTAGGAGATAGGTAAGAATTGAGCTGAAAAGGAAAGGTTAGTCAAGACTGAGTGAGAGTTAGGTCAAGCAGAGAGGAAAATTGGCTGTAACCAGGCTCCTTCCAGGCCTTATGCTCAACTCAGATCTGCACACCATGCCTTTCTGAGTCTCGCCGCCGGGAAGGGCGAGCTCTGGATGTGGTGCCCTTTATATATTCAGGCTCCTCCCACCTTTACCGGCCCGGAGCCCATCATTGCACCCCATTTGCAGCATGCCGTCCGGCTATACTTTGCAAGGCTATTTTGCCTCTTTAGCTCACCCAGCAGCAATGGCTGCACCCGTTGATTCGGTTGCTGCTTTTATTGCTGGGGAAATGCCTGCTTTCACCCAGTGAGCAGCCCTATTGTAATCAGAGTGGTAAGAATGCTAGACTAGGCCTCTGGAGGACCTAGGCCTGATGAACTTCCTTCTATCCCCAAATTCTGCCCTCCCTAAGTACCATTATTAAATTTCCAGGAATTTCCCCAAGTCTAAGTTGACAACCCTACTTAGGACAGATATTCTTTGTTAATTTATATCATATAGTGTTACAAAAATAAAATGATGGAGAAGGAAACCATGTCCTAAGCTCCCTGAAGGAGGAAAGGAGGGGGGAGCAAATATGAGTTTATTATGGCTAAGTGACAGAGTGCTTTTTATTCCCGTAGCAGGTTATCACTCCATTGCCAGCACATGTATCATCGTTTTTGCTGCTTTGCATACGAATAGCTTTTCACTTCATGTTCTATAATTGTTTCTCTCCCATACACGGATGCACAGTATCTCCAAATCCTCACTCGAGGTGTCCCAGAGCCTCCCAGCCACTAATCTCCTTCCTAAATTAAGAAAAGATACTTTCATTTCCCCCCTACTAAGAGGAGGACAGAGCAATTTGCAGGCTTTTGTGAGTGAGCTGCTCTCTTATTTTTAGGAAGACCAATTCAGTGCTTGGACAAACCCAGAAGCCTCTTTGCCAGCACTTACACACTGTTATGACACAGCTGCAATTGTTTGCACTTCAGGCAGCAAAGTAGAATGCCCAAGAAGGATAGCTATGGAAATCAGCAGCAAAGTAGCAACAAAGAGATTCAGTCTCACAAAATCACTGGCCAACATCGTTAGCAATCAGTTATGAAATACCCACCCAATTAATGATGCAGAGAAGAGAATGATCAATGCATGATGACAGTAAGACACCATCTGCACCCACATCCCATGCACACTGCATAAGCAAGCTGCTAAGAATACTTGACACTGCCTTCTCTGGCATAGTGGTTCATTTGATACCCACAGATATCTGCATCAAAGCTCCCCTAAGGCAATGGTAGAAACACCCCAAAGCATACCAGCAGCTGCCTCTTCTTTTACCAGAGAAAAGCCAGGGCCAAGCCAGGGTGGGGAGGAGACCTGCATATAGACCACCAAAAGTAGGATTAAAAACTCACTAATGATTGCACTCCCACAATTGTTCAGAACTGTTCATTGGGTATCTATGAAAGGGGTCAATCTATGAAAGGGAGCAGCAGTGGCGTAATGGTTAAGGCCAGGTGTACTCTAAGCTGGAGGAACTGGATTTGATTCCATGCTCTGCCGCTTGAGCTGTGGAGGCTTATCTGGGGAATTCAGATTGGCCTGTGCACTCCCACACACACCAGCTGGGTGACCTTGGGCTAGTCATGGCTCTTCTGAGCTCTTTCAGCCCCACCTACCTCACAGGATGTTTGTTGTGAAGGGGGAAGGGGAAGCGAAGGGATGAAGAAGAAGAAGAAGAGTTTGGATTTATATCCCCCCTTTCTCTCCTGCAGGAGACTCAAAGGGGCTTACAATCTCCTTGCCCTTCCCCCCTCACAACAAACACCCTGTGAGGTAGGTGGGGCTGAGAGAGCTCTGAGAAGCTATGACTAGCCCAAGGTCACCCAGCTGGCGTGTGTGGGAGTGTACAGGCCAATCTGAATTCCCCAGATAAGCCTCCACAGCTCAGGTGGCAGAGCTGGGAATCCAACCCGGTTCCTCCAGATTAGATACACGAGCTCTTAACCTCCTACGCCACTGCTGCTCATCTACCTCACAAGGTGTCTGTTGTGGGGAGAGGAAGGGAAAGGAGTGTGTAAGCCCCTTTGAGACTCCTACAGGAGAGAAAGGGGGATATAAATCCAACTTCCTCCTCCTCCTCCTCCTCCTAATAAGCTCTTCACAAATGCATGGGGGGGGGAAGGGGCTGCAGAAACCTCAAGTCTAAACTAGTATAAAGTATTCTGTGTGAGACTGCCCTTGAAAGCAACCTGAAAGCTTCAGATTATGCAAAATACTGCAGCTCATTTATTAGAAGGAGCTAGAAGGTGTATGATTTAAAGCAGGTTTGGATGTATATCCCCCCTTTCTCTCCTGTAAGGAGACTCAAAGGGGCTTACACACTCCTTTCCCTTCCTCTCCCCACAACAGACGCCTTGTGAGGTAGGTGGATCATGAGAGAAGTTGATGCTGGATATGTCAACAGTCCAGTGTTTCTGCTGAATCACCAAGACAGCAGGCACTCAGTTGTTTGGATGTATGTGAAGAAGTGACCCTAGAATGAGTTTTCTCTCCTTTGGATCAAATCACCAAAATGGAGGCTTTTCAGAGATTACTTAGTAATAGCAGTTAGTAGGGTTACTATTTTTTTCTGGCTGCAGGACTCCCGTGCCATCATGGTGTGCAGAACAGTGGGTGTTTTCCCCCTCTTCTCCATTTGCATGTGAGGAAAATCTCTGCCTTCTGAATTCCTCCTTGACATGCTGTCAGTTGCCCAGAAGCTAACCAGCACTGTTACCAAGAGGCCTCCTGCCTTATGTTACCCACTATGTAGAGACTACTACTATTTTTTTTCATATGCTATATCACAATTAAAACCAATGCAGAGTGTGACAACACAGACTCATGGCTCATCAATACAACCCAGCAGCACTGGGCTGGAACCCTCCACCACCACCTTCTGACTAAAAGCAGAGGGCTCCATTATGAATGGTGGGAAAAGCCAGCAAGGATAATGGGCCCTCTCCTCAAACCATTCCCTCCAGCAACTTTTGCAATCTGAGAGTTCATTGCACAATGTTCCTTTTCTCTCCCAGTGCAGCTTTTCTACACAACATGAGTCCAGTGGAGCCAGGCACTTGATTCAGCTGCTAGAAGAAACTTTCCCAGTCTTTCCATTCCTTCAGCCCTTTGTCTGATATTTGCGAATTAACTTGAATGTGGAATGTGCTTATCTCTGAAACACCTTGCACTGAAAGAGGCATCTCCGCCACAGGCATGAAAGACTACTAAAAATAGGTCCGGGAAACATGATGAGGAATGGCAGGATGCCAGAGGAAATACCCAAGGTGTATTATCCACAGTTTCTCTGTCTGTCCTGCTTCCTCAGCTGCTGCTCTCTGCTGAAAGGACACTTCCAATCTCATGTAGCTCATTAAAGGAATGAAAAACACTTTGCAGCAGACAGGCACTGAGTTTCAGTCTCCATTTTAATAGCCTCCTTGCTGTGATCTCTGCTGCAGAATTCAGCACCAGCTGCTCCAGGGATAATCCAGCTCAGAGTAGAAAGATACCACCTTCCTTTTTGACATCATCCTCATTGGAAGGAAAATAAGTAAAAATGTGCTGAGTCAAAGCCTAGAGATGCACTAAAACATAGCTGACCACACAGTAACAGTCAATCAGAGATGAAGAAGAAGAACAGTTTTGGATTTATATCCCCCTTTCCCTCCTATAGGAGACTCAAAGGGGCTTACAATCTCCTTGCCCTTCCCCCCTCACAACAAACACCCTGTGAGGTGGGTGGGGCTGAGAGAGCTCCGAAAAGCTGTGACTAGCCCAAGGTCACCCAGCTGGTGTGTGTGGGAGTGCACAGGCTAATCTGAATTCCCCAGATAACCTTCCACAATTTTGCTACATCAAGAAATGTAGCAAAAAAGATGATTTTGCTACATCAAGAAATGGACCAAAATTGGAAGTATAGCTCAGATCTTTGTCTGATGCTTAAACACATTAACCTACAAAATAGTGTTTTTAGGATAGTTACTATGTAGATTGCTGATGCTTTGGACTCACTGTGCCCCATTAGCCATGAACTAAACTACTGTCCAGGGTCCTGAAAGACCCCAAAAGTCCAGCTATATCTTTTTATCTAAAGCATCCATGTACCTGTGACAGTAGGGGGAAGGAAACATCTCCTCCTTCCACCTTTTGTAGATGTTCAGCATCTTTCCTAATCCAAGAGGTGTGTGGCAGGATATCATCAGTAATGAGCACACAATGCTCATTACACACACACACACACACACACACACACACACACACACACACACACCCAATAGACAGCAGCCGGCCTGGGCCCCTGCCCCACCCTCTCCATGCCATCACTGCTGTGTTGCTGTTCAAGGTCTGTGGACTGACTTTTTGCTCTGCCATCCTGGAATTGGAAGCAATACAGCAAACTGCTTTGGAGGTGGCTCAGCTGTGCTGTTGCTGTGCTACCCTCAGCCACAATGCAACTCCCCTTCTCCAGGACTGTGCTGCCTGTCATATGTGGCAGGTGACAGTTGAAGGCTAAAGTAATGTTGATGTGAACCAACTAGAGATCTGTTCCCATCTTAGTGGCTGAATGATCCAGTTTTCCTCATTTGGTTGTCACTCACTGCTGTGATCCTCTTTGGGAATTCAGTCATCTTGAGGAAGCAGTTAAGGTCTCAATATCCTACCAGATAATTCTTCCTCAGTAGTGTTAGTAGGTAGCTTTTATTCCCCCTTTTTCACACAATTTGACAGCTACTTCCGGTCCCGCCCCCTTGAATTAAAAGGGGGAGGGGAATTAAAAGGTTTGAATTAAAGTGGGAGGGGATTAAAGGGGTGAATAACATGCTTTTGAAACGTGTGTTTGATTTTATTTGGGCTGTGCGTGGAAATTGGTTTGTGTTTTGTGTGTTTTAACAAGAGGCTGTAGTCTGGGGCAGTGATCAGAGAGCAAAATGTTAGTTTCCCCAGATGCTGGTACAGTGAATGCAGCGTTTGAGAAGGGGACTTCACCAGTTTTTACACACTTTGTGGAGAACACCGAGTGCATAAGCAAACCCATTCCTTATCCCACAGCACCCTGTGTTTTACACTTTCCCTGTTTTTAAACGTTCTGCGGAGAACACAGAAAAGCAAACCCCTACCCTCTTTCTCTCTCTCATTCTCTGGAAAGCCTTTCACCTGCTGTCCCTACCATCCCAGTGTTTTAAATTCAGACAGTCCTATGATTTTGCAGCTTATGGTTTTACAGCATGTTCTGCATACACTTTCATTCCCCAAACTGTGAGCCTTTTGCTAATGCATGCCCTTTTCAAAATTTGCTAGCCGAAACGGATGCATTTCCAAAATACACAGAAGGATACAATGATCCCAGCATCAGAGATCCACACAGCATCCTCCTTGGGAATGGGGAAAACAATTAGTCAGCATATCCTGCCAGAAGCTAAAAATAGCTCACATCCCCAAAACTGGGAGCATTTGCTCCTTTGAAAAGTTTCCTGCCAGAAGCTAAATTAACTCACACACTTTATAAAATGATATCAAATGGGCGTGAACCATCGGGATAGGGAATATAAGTTCTGAGGTGTTTCCTGCAAGATGCTAAAAATAGTTCACCCCTCCTCCCAAGCCTTTTCACTTCCTTCAGCCAGAGTGCAAAGCAGAATCTCTCTTTCCAAAACGTAGAGAAGCTGACAGCCCCAGAGCCTCCAAATTCCCCCCCCCTTTGAAAAACCATGTGTGCCCATGTGGGGGTGAATGTTGAAAACGTAGGACAAATGTGTGCTTCTGCTATGAGCCTGCAGCTGAAGGTGGTAACAGAGGCTTTAGCAGATATGCTTTTTGCAAAACAGAACGTTTGTGCCCTTTTTGCACAGTGGCCATGTGTTTTCAAGCTGACATTCACAGTAGAAACGCACACGCACCAATCCTGCAGAGTAGACCTGTCCCAATAAACCATGCAAACCTGGCCATTCCCTTACCAAGTCGATATCATGAGCACAGACATCTCTGTCTCTGATGTATGCATTTTCCCATATGTTAAGAATTTTTTAAAAAAGAAAGCCCACCATTGTTCTGAATAAATATTGACTTTACAATAAATATTGACTATACAAAGTGCAGGGCCATTATCCGCAGGTAGGTTTAAACAGTAAGAAAATGTGCAGGCAACCTGAAACTGGATAACCAGTGTGTTGTAGCAGTTAAGAAATCACAGACATTTGCACGTAGGAATCGGTTTTTATTTAATTATAATTTCATAGTGTGAATTTTACAGTTTTATATACCCCCTTCTAGGTTTTCATGCAGAGCGGGCTATGGCATTAGCCCACCAAATCCAAAAGCAGATTGAACGCACCCGAGTTACAGCATTCTAAAGTTACAGTTACACGTGTTGTGAAGGAATGTTCCCACACGGTCTGTTTCCCCACCCTTCCTTGTAAGCACCCAGGATGGTGGTGAGGTGATCAGTAGCAGCGCTACTGAAATCCCTAGGGAGTTTGTTGTACATTTTACCACGAAGCATGTTAGGTGACCAAAGCCGGTCACAATTCTTCAAGGGCACCACACTGGCGCCTGTTGTGGGGAGATTGAAAGCAGTTTTGAGGGTCTGTAAAAAGCTGGGGTCTGAATGAAAGCAGTTTGGTCTGAAATCATGGGCAGAACCCCAGCACTAGGAAAGCACACAGCCCTAGTTTTCAGGGGGAAAAGACACGCACACAGGGGACAACTGTGGAATCAGGCATTCAGCCGTGAGGACGACTGCCCTGCAGGGCAGGCATAGGGTCAGAAAGAGCGTTTGAGCGCTGTAAACCAGACCAGAGTGTCAATTTTGATTCCGGGTGGCGCGTCATATGTCAAACAGAGCACTTTGGAGATCACTTTGGAGGCTGGGCTACATAGCATTATAACCTGCCACCCCCCCCCCCAAAACACACCTTCCTCAGGCATCACCCCAGACTCTCCATGAATTTCCCAGTCAAGATTCTATGCAAATCCCCAAACTCTTTGCAGATCTAGATGCTTGTGACAGAAGAAGAAATGTCCTAAAAAAGGAAACTTTTGTTATTTATCGGTCCCTATGTGTTTTGCTTGTTCGCTTGTTTCAACGGTGTATTCACTAAACCTTGCAATACCAATTTTAGATTTAGATTTTAGTTTTAAGCGTCAGCTATTTTAGTTTCTTTTTATTCAGGAATGCTGTAAAACTTTTAAGAATGACAGCAAACCATTCTTAAGAATGTTAAATAATCACAGATTCAAGGCCAAAATGTTTTCTGGACTGTAGGGTGCCATTCAAATGGATTTTCTACAAATTTCTTTAAAATTATATTCCCATAGCAGATACATAAAAAAGTAACGGGAACCGGGTGTGTATTTGCTAACATACTACTCGGCAAACAAAGTTTTGCAAACCAGCTTTTAAAAATCACCTTTTAAAACTTTTAGATTACCCTCCAAAATCCTAAACCTGATGGAATGCCCTCCTAGAAATATATCTAAAGTTGCTGTAGCAAGTGAGGTTGTTCAGTAGTTTTCTAAAAAATCTGTAGGAGTTTTCACATCTGCAGAAAGCGCTGGCTTTTTTCTTGAATGATTTTAAAGCATGCCTTCAGGACAGCCAGCAAAATACAACAGAGGGTCTTCATCTTTGTAAACCCTGCTTATCCTAAAAGCAGGAAGTTAGAGAAGCTGTATCAGGACAAAACATCTGTCTGCATAATGAGCAAACACAAAGAGAGATATTTTCCTGCCAAAGAATAGTCGGAGAACGGCTATATCTACACTCCTGAGTTTAACTTTGTCAGGAGGTCTTTAAAAATACAGAGGGATAATCAATAGACCTTACAATCAAAGCACTCCCAGCCACCGTTCTTTTCAGCAAATCAAAAGCTGCCCCGTCATTCAAGAGCAGTTCCCTAAACAACTATTGGAAACTGAGGGTTTGCTCCTAGTTTTCCACAGGACTCTGAACTTTGCCATTTTGTACTCTAAGGGTCAATGATTATTGGAGCATCCCGAGGTGTTTTTTTTATTGTGCCATCCCTAGGCTTGATAAAATGTGTTATTTTCTCATGCTAGTGACATTCCCACAGGGCCCCCGAATCCCAGTTCTGTCTTTTTTAGAGATTGCATTTGATCTTTCTTCATTACTGATCTCTCAGAAGTTATCTTCATAGGCTTACACACCTACTCGGGAAGCTTTAACTCTACCTACTCAGGATAGGCAAAGCGTCATGCAAAAAATAAATTCAGGGCCAGAAACTTGTTTAATCATTTCCTATGACAAGAGAAGTTGTTGGCCACTGTATTATACTTCAATCTCTTTTACACTTGTTCTCACAAGAAAGTCGATTCTTCCTACCATGCATAATAAGTATTGGCTGAACGTTATAATACTGTTTCCTACTGTCTGGACCTGATGGTCAGTTTCTCTTCTGACTGAATGTCCTCCTTGATAGGGGAATCTCCGATTAACCGATGTGGAATAATGGGTAATGTAGAACTGTGTTGCTTAAACATCTGCCTCCCCCTACCCACAGGAAAATATACACGTATTTAAACATTTTGTAACTGTATACAGAAGTAATTGCACCATTTCTTGAGTCTGTATCTATTTGCTGAAAAACCAATCTTTCAAGTTGCTCGGCCACTTATACTACTACTACTACTAACATCTTAGCTACTCAATGGTTGATGCGTAGTTAAGAAGGAACCGTTGCTACTTGGATGTCGGGATACTGTGTTGCAGAGCTATTTGTCCCGGTTCCTGACCGTTCAGCGAATAAGAAAACTTGAATGCTTTTTATAGAAATGTAGGCTGATGACAGGCATCGTCTTTGTTCAGCTGTTAAGGTTTTTAACGCACACAGATCTATGTGTATCAGGAGGAAGGCCTGAGTGGCTGGCAGATAAGCAGATGGTATTTTGGGGTGTCACTTTGTAATGAGACTTCTTATGTGTAGTAAAATGGTCAGACTCTTCACAGCAGGATAGTGCCCGGATGGGTAATATTCTAAGATAGAAATTCTAAGATACACTAGTGTCCTTTTAAAAAATTTGGAGGGGGGGGGGGTGTTTACAGGGAATGATGATAACTATAACAGGTTCTGGAAAGATAAAGGGGGAGTGGTGATAAGGCTTTGTCCTAACCAGACCAGAGGTTTTCTAAACAAACGATGCTGAAGAGGCATTAAACACTCCCCGATAGGAACGCTGCTTTCTTGCGTTAATAATCTTAGCCCAGAGCATGCGGACGGTTTTATAACATGAGAGAAATTGTACTTTAGCAGACTAGGAACAAAATGAGAGTATATAAGATATCCCAATTTAAGACACAAAAATACTATTTTGATTATAAAGCGGCTAGCTCAAAAACAGGGTGAAAGGGTAGGAGATGAGACTGAGGACTTCATGGAGATGATTATTTTGCTAGGGTAAACTTTCTAGACAGCAACCTATAATGATTTTTTAATTTAAAGAGTAATTAATATCACACGGGCAACATTTCATTTTCAGCAGCAAAACTCTTTTCTAACACACAGAAGGGGCCAAACAACTAACAGCATTTTAAAACGTTTTGTAACTCTTTGGAAAGTTTGGAAAAACACAAAATCATAAAACTGAAATACTTTTTTCAACCACGTGGGCAAGAAGTAAAATAAATCAGGAGGTGTTGTAACATGTAAAGCTGACAAAATCTCTAGTTACGCCCATCTACTCCCACCCTATGGCTCCCAGTTTCTCAAAAGATACATTAATACCCAGGTATTGCTACTTTCAATAAGAAATAAAACAGAGAATACAACTGAAACAGTTCCGTTGACTTTTATTTATCGAGAGGGCGCACACCTAAGGTTCCTGTTAAGCGCGACACCTAAAGGTTCCTCTTACTACCGCCATCAGGTATACTGATAGCTCTGTGTGGAGATTTTTTACTGTCCCCTTCAAAACCGGCTGCTCTTTTCAACCTGTTTGGTGAGACTGTGGAAAGGTAAAGGCATTCTGGACCCAAGTGCACAGTCAAGTTATCATAATTGATGATCATCGGTTTCCGTTTTTTTACCTATTGTATATGGGCCGAGTCTAGCCTTATCCAAGCATGAGATCCCGACGAACATTTAGGTTATCATACGGCAGCGGCAACAAGAATTGTACCGGCACGCGTGTGCAAAACAGATAAAGTGCCCATGCCGGAAGATTGGAGAGACAAGGTGCTTTCCTTATATGTGAACCTAGACGAATACCTTTTGAATCATATAAATATAAATGGGGGCCTTGGACTAATTATGTGGAATGACTGAATTTTTTAAACTATTCTGAATAAAAGGGGGTTGTTATCATCAATCCACCCAGGAGGGTTTCTATAATTGGCCTGGTTTGTTTTAGGTCAGTCCCAGTTCACATGGGGGGGGGGTGAGAGGGTTACACATAAATATGGCCTGTCTTTTGAGTGTGAAACCAGCTGACTTGCACACTGAAAATGGAGTCAAGTGGATCTGAGAGTCTGTTCTCCATGAGCCCACCCCCAGCTCCAAGGAGGAGACAGAGAGAACCAAGAAGGCCTCTACTCGCTGAAGATTCTAACATCGCCAGGCGATTGTTTCCTCCAGCCATTGAAGAACAGGGTCCAGTCCCCATTTCAGAAAGCATGGATGCTGTACAACAACATGAGCAGATGGTGAGTTAGCAATATGTTTGGGGTTTTTAGGGTTGTGGAAAAATGTGTGTGGGCATTGTGTAAATTCTTCTTATTTTTCCAACATTTTACAGAATTTCACCTTTCACAACTTGGTTATGATGGGGGGTCCCTATCTCCAGCTGTGGCGAGAAGAAGCAGGCCTGGGAGGCTTTGACCTGTGGCCTATTCTACCTTCGGAAAGGAGATCAGCGTTTAGAAGCTATTGAAAGTCAGCTGTTTGCGTCATTTTGGGCGCTGCTAGAGCTACATATGGACATGTCTCGCTGTGATGGCTGTAGATATGACCAAGGGAATCAGGAAGCTCATGATAGCTTATCACGTGGTTCTGATTTTTATGATCGAATTCTGACTGAAATATGCCAGAATCTGAAAATATTGCCTGTGTTAAAAATGTGTCTGTTTTTAGGTTGTGCTTTAGACTGTTTTGCTGTCACATAAAACACTGTCCTTTATATTGGAAAATTGGTTATGAAAATTGGTAACGCTGAGAGTCCCGCAGCTGCACTCGAAAAGTTTAGACAGAAATGTCTGCCAGAATATGTGGCCTTGGTAAAAAAAATACCTGTCCCAACCACACATGGTTGAAAAACCTTCTTGAAATCTTTTGTAAAGATGTGTGCAAGGGTTTCTATGGAAAAAATAAAACTCTGTATATGTAAAATCAACCTTTACAGCTTTCAAGATAATCATGTAAAATAAATCTGAATATGTGGTATTAATAAAACACAACACATTTACCCTTATTGAAAAATAAAACTCTGTATATGTATAATCAACCTTTGCAGCTTTCAAGATTATCATGTAAAAATAAATCTGAATATGTAGTATTTAATAACATTAATCTCAATATGTGGTATTAATAAAACACATTATTGAAAATATTCTAAAGTGCTGGTTCTTGTGAAAGTTTTTTTGGATTGTAGGTTTTAAAGGGGCATCCATCTACCAAACACTGGGGTTTTACGGTGTGGTCCTTATTAGGCGTGCCGGACCAAACTTCTCATAAGCCACGTCATTAAGCTATGATCTTTCAAATCCTACATACATTCATTATTCATTTTGCTTCTTGCTCTGTGATTTAAGACCATATTGGGATGTCGTAACTATTGTTTTGAAGCATGTGCATTCCTTTTATAATGAATATAATGGATTTGTGGGGTGTTGTTTTTAAGCCTTAGTAATTAAACCCTTCAAACCCCATTTTATATATGCAGTTATAAATCAAATTAGGGCCAACTAAAAGAATCTATCATTAAGAGATGTAAAAACATAAGCAAAACCTTATAAACACATTCTATTACAAAATGTTAATCTTCCTTAGGTATTGCTGTGTGAAATAATATGTCTCGAAATTATTATTTTTCACTTCAACAGCTCTTATAAACTAAGCATGTAGATGGTTTCCTATCAGGCTTGTTAAAACAGACTGTTGACTGTTAAAAATTACTGAAGTGTTACAGGTGGTTGTAAAATAAAGCAAAGAATAGCTTTACAGCATCCCTTTTGCTCTCTTGAGACTCCTGATGGAGGTGAATGTGGCCCAGGTGTGTGTCATGGCAACCCTACAATGTTCTGTCCCTGTCAGTCTGAAGGAGTGGGGAGAGACTCCTAGCTGTGCCCTGAGAACAAAACAAACAAGAAGTCGGCACCCCTTGAGAAAGCAGTCTGTAGTTTTATCGCTGTTATTTCTGCTGTGCACTATATAGTGGGCACAGTAAACGGGGAATTGGCTTTGGCAAGCCTCAACCTTGCCATAGAGTGAAAGGGGAACAAATACAAACACAAAATAGGTGAGAGTTCACTATCACCTTCTTGATGTTCAGTCACCTTCTTCATGCACAACTGCTACATTCATGAAACAGGTAATAAATGGGACTACCATTTGAATTGGCCCAGGGTGAAATGAGCAACACCAACGGCTCTCAAAATCATACCCGATATCCAATAATTTCAGTTAGTATGTAGTAATACTAAACTTCTTATGTTTTTAATCTTTGCGGCCCAAGCCTCAGCCAGACTCACATGGAATCCCACCCTTTCTTAAATGTAATAAAAGGATATAAAATGGACGTGAATCGCTCTTATAGGTCACATGTTAAAACAGCTTTTCCCACTCCTCAGCGTTTGAAAAACAACCAATCAGAGCATGGTGTGTAAAGGCCATGGCCCCACATGCCTCTAGAGGTTATAATGGTATAAATATGGAAAAGAGGAACAAGTTGAAGCCTTTTTTTCTGTAGTTGCTGGCTAGGGACCTTTATGGACAATACATTGGAGAAGGAGAACATGTGTGCCGGTGCTATGACTTCTGCAGAACTAGAGCGTGAAGAAGAGCCCATTTATGAGGAAATGGCCCCGCTTCAAGGACAACGCGTCCCACTTCGTGTTTTGGAGAGGGCGAAATGTATAGGACCCATGTTAGAGCGGGTAAGCGTTCTGGAGGGTGGTGTGGGGTGATTTTTTAAAAAAATGTAATGGGGTACTCTGTGTGTGTGTGTGTGTGTGTGTGTGTGTGTGTGTGTGTGTGTGTGTGTGTGTGTGAAAAGCAACAATCTTCTTTCTCTTTTTATTTTTAGGAGGGTGTCTCAATGCTGACACTCGCTACAATAGTGCACACTGCGGGTGGAAAGTTGGATCCGGATTGTTGTCCCTATTGCTTCAATATTGCATATTATAAGGAATTCAGGGACGATTGTAGTGATGATGATGATGACGAACCTGATTCTGGTCACAGTTCGGAGCATGAGATTTTTTCTGAGGAAGATGAGGGTGACACTCCAACGACACCCCCACCGACACCAATGCGCTCAGAGGAACAGGCCGACCCCTTGGAGGTTGATGCAAAGAAGATTCTCTGTGTGACGGAGCTATTTCCCGACGTGAGTATGCAAAAGAAAAAGGCCAATGTGTATTATGTCTACAACCCAAACCCAATGTATTTTTAATGTTTTCAAAACCGTAGGTGTGGCAGGGCGCCGTGGATCTGACATTGTTGGCTAAGCTGGTTCAGGGAGAACTGAATCCCGAATGCTGTAGTCGGTGCGAACTGATCGAATTGTTCCGAAGCACCGCCGCTTCAGGACCCGAGGGGGCACGTGCTATGTCAAAAATTACGGTTATAGCGATGAAGGGGGTGAATGAGCATGTCGTTCTAAAGCCCGACCTGCATAAGGATGAAAAAACCCAGGACTGACTAGTGTGTTTGTGCGCGGCGGATTCGGAGTGCCCTCTTCTGTATGAATATTGCTGAATAAAGAAAAAAGTTCATTGTTGTAAAGAAAACACTGTGTGTGTTTGTGTGTTTAAATGCAGGTATGGGATGGGTCCGTGGACTACGCTCTTTTGGCTATGTGTGTTCAAGAGAAAGTAAATCCTGAGTGTTGTTACAGATGCTGTTTTGTACACGTGTTCAGGAACGTGGATCCTGTACTGCGCCAAGAGGGGTTAAAAGCATAGATCCGTATGACATCGTGGTAGTGTAACCACAGCTTGTGGGTTCTGTTGGGGCAGAGCTTGGAAGGGTTTGCAACAACTAAATTTTAAACAAAAAGGTTTACTTTCTTTAACATATAACAATTATCAAACATTAACATTTAACTTAACACTCCAAGGCCCTGTTCAAGTCCATCCTTTCAGTTTAGAATTCATGATAAAATGCAATTATTTTAAAATGTTCTCAGAGGCTGTTCATCATAACTGATGATCAAATTACAAATTGAACCTCGGGAGTTTAAGCATTCCGACACATCGCTCTCTACAATCCCTGATGCAGAAACATTATGAACAGCTATGTATTCACGTCCCTGCTCTTTTTTCTATACTCCTTTGGTTACAATTTATTAATCACAAACAAGCAGTGCCAACATTAAAACGTTGAAAATATAGCTATTATTAAAATATCCTACATTGTGCAGGACTAGGGTTGCCTGCTCCAGACTGAGAGATACCTGGAGATTTTCAAGGTGAAACCCAAGGAAGGGGTGCCCTCAGAGAGAGAGGACTGACTTTAGTGGAACGCAATGCAGAATCTACCATACAAAGCTGCCATTTTTTCCTGGAATTATACATGATTTACAGAAGATCTCCACCCACCACCTGGAGGTTGGAACAATATATGACTCGCACACCTTAGCTAACTATTATGTATCTGAAATTCATTCCACTACCTATGGTGAAAAACCACATTATGCATTTTGAGAGACACAGTATTGTAAAATTATATGCCAAAAGCTATACCAAAAAACAAAATAGCCACAGGCAACTAAAATAGCAAGGGGGGAAGACTAGAAGACTTAAAGATAAATGTTTTCCAAGTATGCAACACCATTTAATAGCATAATATAAAAATATTACTAATTAAAACTTTGCAGGCTCCATTGTTCAAGTTTCATGGCTGGATGCAATATTTCTAAAATTTACAATTCAGAACTGAAATTTGGAAACCATTACCTAAAAAGGGATTATTTTCATATTCAATACATTAAAGATCTCATGCAAATACAATTCACAAATATCATACTGTGCTCATAGTGGAAGGTTACAGGTAAAATGTCTTTTGCTCTAATTAGCCCCCTTTTGCAGAGGCCTCTCTAAAAAGATCGCCTTTTCTTTTAAAACTTAGTGCTGCGATTTTCAGAAGGGCATGTTCGATCTCCACTCTCCCGACTCTATCCCAACCTCCCCACCCCCCCCCCCCGAGGGAAAACAGGGAGGGAAAGAGAGCGGAAGAGAAGGCTCATTTGCATGCAGGCTCTGAGGATGCTGGGGGACAATATAAGGGAAATATCTTCTTGGAGAGGCAGAAAGGGATGAGGGCAAATTGCAAAAGAGTGATTTGCAGATGCCCTGAGGATGCTGGGGGAAACTGTTTACAATGAAATTGAGACTCACCATAACTTGAAAGGTTTGTTGACTATGGTGACGTAAATACCTAGTTGAGTGAGTTTTTTACATAGAGAGCTCTAGAGAGAGTTCTAGCCAGAGCACAATAACAGTAATGAGCCTCATAAGTCATTTAAGGGCCCACACTCCAGTCTGGAAAGAGTAGTCAGTTTTTTTAAAAAATTATTGTTATTAACACTTTTCTCTTTTTAAAACAAGGCCACACATAACTTTAAGTGCAACATAACTATTTAACACCAAAACAACTACCCTTACTAACATTTACAGCAAATACATATTCTCCTATACCAATCATCGTCCCTACTTTCCCTGAGAACTATATAAATAAATGAACAATAAAATAAACCTCCCTTTTATTCAGAATAGTTTAAAAATTCAGTCATTCACATAATTAGTCCGCGGCCCCCATTTATATTTATATGATTCAAAAGGTATTCGTCTAGGTTCACATATAAGGAAAGCACCTTGTCTCTCCAATCTTCCGGCATGGGCACTTTATCTGTTTTGCACACGCGTGCCGGTACAATTCTTGTTGCCGCTGCCGTATGATAAAATAAATGTTCGTTGGGATCTCATGGTTGGATAAGGCTAGACTCGGCAAATATATAATAGGTAAAAAAAGGAAACCGATGATCATCAATTATGATAACTTGACTGTGCACTTGGGTCCAGAATGCCTTTACCTTTCCACAGTCTCACCAAACAGGTTGAAAGAGCAGCCAGTTTTGAAGGGGACAGTAAAAAATCTCCACACAGAGCTATCAGTATACCTGATGGGCGGTAGTAAGAGGAACCTTAGGTGTGCGCCCTCTCGATAAATAAAAGTCAACGGAACTGTTTCAGTTGTATTCTCTGTTTTTATTTCTTGTAATGTGAAGTAAATACCTGGGTATTAATGTATCTTTTGAGAAACTGGGAGCCATAGGGTGGGAGTAGATGGGCCGTAACTAGAGATTTTGTCAGCTTACATGTTACAACACCTCCTGATTTATTTTACTTCTTGCCCACGTGGTTGAAAAAGTATTTCAGTTTTTTATGATTTTGTGTTTTTCCAAACTTTCCAAAGAGTTACAAAACGTTTTAAAATGCTGTTCGTTGTTTGGCCCCTTCTGTGTGTTAGAAAAGAGTTTTGCTGCTGAAAATGAAATGTTGCTTCGTGTGATATTAATTACTCTTTTAAATTAAAAAAAAAAAATCATTATAGGTTGCTGTCTAGAAAGTTTACCCCTAGCAAAATAATCATCTCCATGAAGTCCTCAGTCTCATCTCCTACCCTTTCACCCTGTTTTTGAGCTAGCAGCTTTATAATCAAAATAGTATTTTTTGTGTCTTAAATTGGGATATCTTATATACTCTCATTTTGTTGCTAGCCTGCTAAGGTACAATTTCTCTCATGTTATAAAACCGTCCCCGCATGCTCTGGGCTAAGATTATTAAAGCAAGAAAAAGCGTGCTCCTATCGGGAGTGTTTTAATGCCTCTTCAGCATCGTTTGTTTAGAAAACCTCTGTTCTGGTTAGGACAAAGCCTTATCACCACTTCCCCTTAATCTTTCCAGAACCTGTTATAGTTATCATCATTCCCTGTAAACACCTCCAAATTTTTTTAAAAGGACACTAGTGTATCTTAGAATTTCTATCTTAGAATATTACCCATCCGGGCACTATCCTGCTGTGAAGAGTCTGACCATTTTACTACACATAAGAAGTCTCATTACAAAGTGACACCCCAAAATACCATCTGCTTATCTGCCAGCCACTCAGGCCTTCCTCCTGATACACATAGATCTGTGTCGGTTAAAACCCTTAACAGCTGAACAAAGCCGATGCCTGTCATCAGCCTACATTTCTATAAAAGCATTCAAGTTTTCTTATTAAGCTGAACGGGTCAGGAACTGGGACAAATAGCTCTGCAACACAGTATCCCTCGACATCCAAGTAGCAACGGTTCCTTCTTAACTACGATCAACCATTGAGTAGCTAAGATGTTAGTAGTAGTAGTAGTATAAGTGGACGACCAACTTGAAAGATTAGCTTCTCAGCACATAGATACAGACTCAAGAAATGGTGCAACTACTTCTGTATACAGTTACAAAACGTTCAAATACGTGCATATTTTCCTGTGGTTAGCGGGCGGCAGATGTTTAAGCAACACAGTCTCTACATTCCCCATTATTCCACATCGGTTAATCGGAGATTCCCCTATCAAGGAGGACATTCAGTCAGAAGAGAAACTGACCATCGGGTCCAGACAGTAGGAAACAGTATTATAACGTCAGCCAATACTTATTATGCATGGTAGGAAGAATCGACTTTCTTGTGAGAACAAGTGTAAAAGAGATTGAAGTATAATACAGTGGCCAACAACTTCTCTTGTCATAGGAAATGATTAAACAAGTTTCTGGCCCTGAATTTATTTTACGCAGACGCTTTGCCTATCCTGAGTAGGTAGAGCCAAATCTTTCCCGAGTAGAGTGTAAGACTATGAAGATAACTGCGAGAGATCAGTAATGAAGAAAGATCAAATGCAATCTCTAAAAGACAGAACTGGGATTCGGGGCCCTGTGGGAATGTCACTAACGCATGAAAATAACACATTTTATCAAGCCTAGGGATGGCACAATAAAAAAAACACCTCGGGATGCTCCAATAATCATTGACCCTTAGAGTACAAAATGGCAAAGTTCAGAGTCCTGTGGAAAACTAGGAGCAAACCCTCAGTTTCCAATAGTTGTTTTTTAGGGAACTGCTCTTGAATGACAGGGGCAGCTTTTGATTTGCTGAAAGAACGGTGGCTGGGAGTGCTTGATTGTAAGGTCTATTGATTATCCCTCTGTATTTTTTAAAAGACCTCCTGACAAAGTTAAACTCAGGAGTGTAGATATAGCCGTTCTCCGACTATTCTTTGGCAGGAAAATATCTCTCTTTGTGTTTGCTCATTATGCAGACAGATGTTTTGTCCTGATACAGCTTCTCTAACTTCCTGCTTTTAGGATAAGCAGGGTTTACAAAGATGAAGACCCTCTGTTGTATTTTGCTGGCTGTCCTGAAGGCATGCTTTAAAATCATTCAGAAAACAGCCCGCTTTCTGCAGATGTGAAAACTCCTACAGATTTTTTAGAAAACTACTGAACAACCTCACTTGCTACAGCAACTTTAGATATATTTCTAGGAGGGCATTCCATCAGGTTTAGGATTTTGGAGGGTAATCTAAAGTTTTAAAAGGTGATTTTTAAAAGCTGGTTTGCAAAACTTTGTTTGCCGAGTAGTATGTTAGCAAATACACACCCCGGTTCCCCGTTACTTTTTATGTATCTGCTATGGGAATATAATTTTAAAGAAATTTGTAGAAAATCCATTTGAATGGCACCCTACAGTCCAGAAAACATTTTGGCCTTGAATCTGTGATTATTTAACATTCTTAAGAATGGTTTGCTGTCATTCTTAAAAGTTTTTACAGCATTCCTGAATAAAAAGAAACTAAAATAGCTGACGCTTAAAACTAAAATCTAAATCTAAAATTGGTATTGCAAGGTTTAGTGAATACACCGTTGAAACAAACGAACAAGCAAAAACACATAGGGACCGATAAATAACAAAAGTTTCCTTTTAGAGGACATTTCTTCTTCTGTCACAAGCATCTAGATCTGCAAAGAGTTTGGGGATTTGCATAGAATCTTGACTGGGAAATTCATGGAGAGTCTGGGGTGATGCCTGAGGAAGGTGTGTTTTGGGGGGGGGGGGGGGGGGCAGGTTATAATGCTATGTAGCCCAGCCTCCAAAGTGATCTCCAAAGTGCTCTGTTTGACATATGGCGCGCCCCCCGGAATCAAAATTGACACTCTGGTCTGGTTTACAGCTCAAACCCTATTTCTGACCCTGTGCCTGCCCTGCAGGGTTAGTCGCACGGCTGAATGCCTGATTCCACAGTTGTCCCCTGTGTGCGTGTCTTTTCCCCCCTGAAAACTAGGGCTGTGTGCTTTCCTAGTGCTGGGGTTCTGCCCATGATTTCAGACCAAACTGCTTTCATTCAGACCCCAGCTTTTTACAGACCCTCAAAACTGCTTTCAATCTCCCCACAACAGGCGCCAGTGTGGTGCCCTTGAAGAATTGTGACCGGCTTTGGTCACCTAACATGCTTCGTGGTAAAATGTACAACAAACTCCCTAGGGATTTCAGTAGCGCTGCTACTGATCACCTCACCACCATCCTGGGTGCTTACAAGGAAGGGTGGGGAAACAGACCGTGTGGGAACATTCCTTCACAACACGTGTAACTGTAACTTTAGAATGCTGTAACTTCTGGTGCGTTCAATCTGCTTTTGGATTTGGTGGGCTAATGCCATAGCCAGCTTCTGCATGAAAACCTAGAAGGGGGGTATATAAAACTGTAAAATTCACACTATGAAATTATAATTAAATAAAAACCGATTCCTACGTGCAAATGTCTGTGATTTCTTAACTGCTACAACACACTGGTTATCCAGTTTCAGGTTGCCTGCACATTTTCTTACTGTTTAAACCTACCTGCGGATAATGGCCCTGCACTTTGTATAGTGCTGTTCAGATAAAAAGTCAATATTTATTCAGAACAATGGTGGGCTTTCTTTTTTTAAAAAATCCTTAACATGTGGGAAAATGCATACATCAGAGACAGAGTTGTCTGTGCTCATGATAGTGATTTGGTAAGGGAATGGCCTGGTTTGCATGGTTTATTGGGACAGGTCTACTCTGCAGGGTTGGTGTGTGCGCGTTTCTACTGTGAATGTATGCTTGAAAACATTTGGCCACTGTGCAAAAAGCGCACAAACGTTCTGTTTTGCAAAAGCATATCTGCTAAAGCCTCTGTTACCACCTTCAGCTGCAGGCTCATAGCGGAAGCACACATTTGTCCTACGTTTTCAACATTCACCCCCACATGGGCACACATGGTTTTTCAAAGGGGGGGGGATTTGGAGGCTCTGGGGCTGTCAGCTTCTCTACGTTTTGGAAAGAGAGATTCTGCTTTGCACTCTGGCTGAAGGAAGTGAAAAGGCTTGGGAGGAGGGGTGAACTATTTTTAGCATCTTGCAGGAAACACCTCAGAACTTATATTCCCTATCCCGATGGTTCACGCCCATTTGATATCATTTTATAAAGTGTGTGAGTTAATTTAGCTTCTGGCAGGAAACTTTTCAAAGGAGCAAATGCTCCCAGTTTTGGGGATGTGAGCTATTTTTAGCTTCTGGCAGGATATGCTGACTAATTGTTTTCCCCATTCCCAAGGAGGATGCTGTGTGGATCTCTGATGCTGGGATCATTGTATCCTTCTGTGTATTTTGGAAATGCATCCGTTTCGGCTAGCAAATTTTGAAAAGGGCATGCATTAGCAAAAGGCTCACAGTTTGGGGAATGAAAGTGTATGCAGAACATGCTGTAAAACCATAAGCTGCAAAATCATAGGACTGTCTGAATTTAAAACACTGGGATGGTAGGGACAGCAGGTGAAAGGCTTTCCAGAGAATGAGAGAGAGAAAGAGGGTAGGGGTTTGCTTTTCTGTGTTCTCCGCAGAACGTTTAAAAACAGGGAAAGTGTAAAACACAGGGTGCTGTGGGATAAGGAATGGGTTTGCTTATGCACTCGGTGTTCTCCACAAAGTGTGTAAAAACTGGTGAAGTCCCCTTCTCAAACGCTGCATTCACTGTACCAGCATCTGGGGAAACTAACATTTTGCTCTCTGATCACTGCCCCAGACTACAGCCTCTTGTTAAAACACACAAAACACAAACCAATTTCCACGCACAGCCCAAATAAAATCAAACACACGTTTCAAAAGCATGTTATTCACCCCTTTAATCCCCTCCCACTTTAATTCAAACCTTTTAATTCCCCCTCCCCCTTTTAATTCAAGGGGGCGGGACCGGAAGTAGCTGTCAAATTGTGTGAAAAAGGGGGAATAAAAGCTACCTACTAACACTACTTTCCTCAGTAAAAGGAACAAGGTATAAATTACTCTGTGACAGAGTCTGCCTACTTGTCCTGCATCACAGATTCACCTGCAGTCCTAGAGGGACTACCTGAGTGTCAATTACAAACTTATCCTGAGTGATACTGAGAAAAAGAAAGAACAGCTGTTGGTTACAGTAAACAGCATGGCCCTTCAAACTCCAGTAACTTTAAGTCCCCCTTAGAGTTTATACAATCTGGCAGCCACTATTATGAGATGATAATGAAATAACTCCAAAATTGCAGAAGAAGCAAGTATTGGCTGCATTTCCCATGTGGAATCCTTTCATAAAATTTAGTATAAATACACAGGCATAAATGGACAGTTGTGTCTGCAGATTCACTCTGACAAAGAGAAGAAATTGATAATCTAGTCTGTGTTGCTAGTAAGTCTGCTAGGTTTCTGATATAGGAAAGAAGCAAATCTGTAAAATCCTACCCTGCCTCATGACCTTGAAGTGCATAAGCAAACTCTGTCTGTATATTCCTGTCAGATGTGCCTACATTTATTCCTTGGCATAGAAAGGAAAGAAGTTATCTCTCGGAAGCCACCTAATCTCAAATTGAATGCACCTTGATTGAGTGTAATAGGAAACTAGAAAGCACATGGCCAAAGGCTGATAAGAAATCTGCCATTTCTTACCTGGGAAGCTTATCTCTAGGATTTAGGCTCTATCAAGAAAAGCACTGAAGGCCTCTTCCAAATATTGCTAGTCACCTTTCCGTTTCCATCAAGAAATAGGTGCAAGTTAAGTTTCTGTCAGGTTTTGACTGCCTTATCACATCATCTCTCTGAATAGAAGACAGCTGAATGCCATGTGCACAGGGCTTCTTTTCAAAAAGGATGACAAGTTGAAGGCTTTATGCTTAACTTTGCTTCCACACAGGGATTGTTCTCACATGGGCAGTAGGAAGCCTCTACATTAAAGCAGGAGAAGCCAGATGGTATTGTGGCCAATCTGTACAATTTATCATCCCTCCTCTTTACTCTGGAGATGTTTTCCCCTCTGAAGTAAAGGCAAAAATGTGGGTAGAATCTGGACACCCCTTATAGCCATCATGGTTAGACAGAACAGCTAAGCTCCATCTTTAAAATAGGAAGATTCGGTTCAGCATTTATCCCCTTTTCAGTGCTTTAAACTGTGGTTGTAGGTTGTGGGACGGCCACTGAACAACGCATAGACATGAAAAGGAGGAGCAAGGGGAATGGCGGAAGAGTAAGTGGTGAAGAAACAGGGCACATGGGTCTTATCACTTATGTATTTTCAGGTGTTTTATTTATTCATTTACTCTGCTTTTCTTCCCAAAGCAACTTACACTGTTCTCTCCTCCATTTTACCTTCACAAACTATGTGAGATAGATTAGGATGACAGTGTGTGACTGGCCAAAGGAAGCATGCTTCCTTGGCAGACTGGGGATTCAAAGCTGAGCCTTGCAGGTGCTAGTCTCACACTCTAACCACTAAGCCACAGTATATATACCTGTCTGGAAACAACCTTTATAGGGATTTTATCTTCCTTGGGTTTATTCTCAGCTTCCAGTTTCAGCAAAGAGCCCTGCACCACGTAAGCTGTTAAAACAAATCCTATGAGCCAGTTTTGCAGCTGCATGAAGACTGGACTGGCAGTATATTTCTGTACTTTGTCAATCATTTTTAGCCAGCTGCTAAAAATTGCTAGGCAGCTGCTGTGCAGATTAGATTTCTGTCATGATGGGATTTGTAACCAAGAGTTTGTTCGATGTATTCATTCACGGAGATGTATCAAAACTTCTCTTAAGGGTGACCAGTTAGGCAAGAAGAAAACAACAGAATACTTTTTTGGGGGGTGGGGGTGAATCCTCACACTCCATGGTAACTAGCTACCACTAGTTCCTTTAACTCATCCTTCAGTCAAGAGATTAAGGGGCGGGGTCTCTAGTTCTTCTGAGTCTTAATCAGGAAAACAGCCTTGCAAGGTGGGAAACTTAGCTGAGATCCAAGAACAAAGCAGTTACTCTGGTACCTGTAGCCAATGGAGCTCCAAAACTAAAGAATACCACAGAATATAATTAAGAAATTTTATCAAAAGAAATGTTCAGGAATATACAAATAGAAAACTGGTAAACAACAAATGAAATAAACGGTATAGAGCTAACCTAAGATAAACTTTGGTTTTCTAATCCAGATGTTACCTGACCAACATGAGACACAGTCCAAATAGAGATTCAAAGGCAAAATGGCAGATATCCAGGCCACAAAAGACCTAAATGTGAATCAAGTTGATGGCATAAACAAGGTATCCAAAAGAATGGTACAATCTAGAATGAATGGTCTTTCTTTATGTGAAACGGGCAAAGTCAGCTTGGTCCTGGATGACCAGTAAAATATGTTGCTTAGAAGGTGTGTTGCTAGCATGGAACTACTTGCTCTGCAGCTACAATTAAACAAGCCACCTCCCCCACCCACAGGTTTTTGCATGAACAAACTGGTTTGTGTAAGCAAAACTCCCTCCTGGTTCCACCTTTGAAGCTGATAGACCTCATGATCTCACCTGCACCTGGGTCAGGCTTCCTTCTCACTGTCTCTTGCTCTGAAACTCATTAAGTTCCCAAAGAGGACTTTCTTTATGATTTTACTAGGCCACATGCCTGAAGCAGTAAAATTAGAAATTTGAAAGGTCCTCTTCAACTGTAAAACCTCCTTTTGAGCAGCAAGTTGTGTTATAGCAACAGGAAAGGGACATGGACATCCACAATAAGTAGTCTTTGCACATGAAGCACTCCTACATCTCATGAGTTTCTTTAAGTTGGTCAGTAGCTCTCTAGATGTGCACTGGTAAGAAAAAAATGGTGGTTCAAATATATAAATAACCTCAGAATCTAATATAGAACCATATTTACAGATAGAGGAGCATGCTGATAAGATAATTTGGCAGGATCTGAGCAGATGGGAAAGGAGAAAAGGGAAGAGTATTCAATGTACTCTAAGTAAATCAAGTAAGTGAATGGGAGGCTGGATAGATGGTATTTTACCAACACTGGCCCATTCTGCACAGAACATTTAAAACGTCTTGCAGTTGTTTTAAAAATAACTGTTTTGGCTTTTTTCTCCCTCATGAGGGAGGGAAAATAAAGTATTCCAGGCCAAAACTGTACTTTTTTCCTGCTTGCCACCTAAAGCTTGTCAGTTTCATTTTGTTGCACCTGCCAACTTAAAAAGAATGGGGCTACTAGTTTTACTCTCACCTCCTTTATCTTGGGCTGCTGGAAGTCCCCTACAGGAGTTTTCCATCAGGCAGTCAGAGGGCTATGAGAGCTGGCTGTGAGAGAGCCGGGCCTGGAAAAGGGCCAGGTGCGTTCAGGCAAAGGCATATGGAGTCCACATGGCGCCCGGAGGCAATAACCCCTCCAGGTGCCCCCCCTGCGCGGAGCTCTGTTTACTCATAAGTAAGCCCTGCTTACTTGTGAATCAAGCTACAGCCCCTCTTCCCAGCCCAGCAGCAGGGGCGCCAGTTTCTCTCAGACCTTTCACTGAACACATGGGGGTTGGGGGAAGGCCCAGCAAATTTGATCCCACTGTTCCCCTATATGCAATCAGACTATATCTAGATGCATTTTTGCCATCGTTGAGTTCTGTGCTTGCTGTTTTAATTTATTCCAGTTACTAATACCATGTTCATTTTAAGCCTCTAAAGCCTGTACGGGGAAAGGCAAAGAACTGCCTCTTTATTACAATGAGTTGTTATATACTTTCTGCATCAGCATTTAATAAAGATTTGGGATTAAGAAAGGCTCAAGCTGCTTTTGTACTTCATCTTCAGCTCTTTGACAATGATACCATAATAAAACACACACAACTTCAATATAAAGGTATTTACTAGTTTCCCTCAGGGCAGGCTCATCAGCTAGCCAGTCTCAAACAAAAGCTCTAGCCTGAATGAGGGCTTCAGTGACAGTCATAAATATGAACTTGTGAGCAGAAGACTTTCTCTGTCTCTGTTTTTGTCTCTGTTTGTCTGTCTCCCTCTCTCACACACACATACTCACACACACAGCTGAACAAACGTTCATCTCTTACTGATATGGCCTCATTGTCAAAACTACCTTTTCAACTGCAAAGAATTAAGCACTGCATGCAATGGGTCTCTTCTCTTTGGTGAAAGGGTGCCCAATATGGTTATTTATGGACCTCCTTAGGCCATTTTGATGCAAATCTCTCAGGCCCTGTGAGACTTTAAACATAATAGAGCACAAAACAGAGCGAGAGACACTGATTGATTCCACACAGCAAATGTATAACAGGTTGCAGTCGCTATACAGGAAACTGTTTGTCTTTTTCCTGTTCACATGCATGCCATGCAGGCAGCGACTGGAGCCCATGGAAACAATCCAGGTTGCTTTCACGCCTTCACACAGAGATGCTTCTCTCTTTTTTTAATTTTCTGAAACACATGCATAGCTGTGCAGGCATACAGAAATGAGCCCCCTCAGCCATGCTGATTGTCCCACAATATAATTGGCTGCACCTGCATAGCTGCGCATGTGCAACATGCAAAAAAAAAATTAAAAAGAAAAAGGGGTCTCCTTGCAATGGCAGGCAGATTCTCCCTGACTGTGGATGGTGTGGTGTAAGGGAGGGAAATAAATTGCCTCCTGCCTGGCTGTTTGCATGAGAGCAGTTCCAATCTGGGATTTTGCAAAAGGATCGCTGGTTTAGTGATTTTCAAAAATCCCAGGTTGAGGGGAAAAAACAGGGCAGACTCATTTTGGGGACGGGATCTGCGTGAACTCCCTCCCCCCAAATGGTTTGTATTGTGTTCTACACCTGTTATATTTGCCCTGTGCAGAATCCACCACTGTGACTTTCCAGACCAGTGGGCTATAACCGACAAACAGGAACTCACGAACTTTTCCAGAAGCCAACGGTTAGTTTGTTTATAGCTATCTATAATTTTCAAAAGAATGCCTGTCTGCACAAATTCTGTAATGTCAGAAAAGATGAAAGCTGCCAATGGACGTCAAGATCTGGTTGTATAAAGGAGAAATGCTTATAAGGGTGGTAGAGCAGCAAGCAGGCATGGCCTTCAGAGGGTATAAGAGGTCAGAAACATAAAATATTGTCTGATACATTGAAGTCTTTACACTGGGAAGCATCAGCTTAAAAGGGGAGGGGTCAAATTCATGGAGGACTGGGCTATCAATGGCAATTAGTCATTATAGATATCTATTCCCTCTGGTACCAAAGGTAGTATGCTTCTTTAAATTAGTTGCTGGGGAGCACAGGCAGCATTATTCTGATTGTAGGCTTCCTACAGATAGCTGGTTGGCTACTATGTGAACAGAATGCTAGACTATATGAGTCTTTGGTCTGAGCTAGCATGGCTCTTTTTAAGTTCTTATGTTGGCTATTTTCATTTTCATTTTAGCTGAGGATGTTTTAAGTATTATTGTGAGTTGCCTTGAAGCAGAAGGAAAAGTAGGATATGAATGAATGAATGAATGAATGAATGAATGAATGAATGAATGAATGAATGAATGAATGAATAAGATTCTGAGTAGACTTGCTTAGGACTGCTCTCTTTATGAGAAAACCCAAACCAGACTTGGGATAATGTAATGCTGTGTGCCTGTGCATCATTTCAAGCCTAAAGATACTGTGACCTCACTCACAGCTGTCGCTATCTATTTTGATTGCTATATTGCCATGAGAGGCATGAAGCTGACACCATAAAGATAAATGCCACTTAACCAGGGGATAGCTAAAGGTCAAATTATTCTGCAATATACATAATGGCCATTAAACTATTTGCCCGCTTTGAAACAGGTCTATCAGAAGGAGATGACACACAGCCACCAGGTGATTGCAGCTCACACCTCACTGTGGAGGAACATGAGGTGAGGCAAGTTTTGAGGGCTGTGAATCCAAGGAAGGCTGCTGGACCGGATGGTATTCCCGGTCGGGTGTTAAAGGAATGCGCTAACCAACTGGCTGGTGTTTTTACTGGGATCTTTAATCGATCTTTATCCCAGTCCACCATTCCATCTTGTTTGAAAGCTTCCACCATTGTTCCACTACCAAAGAGATTTCCTGCTGACAATCTTCAGGATTATAGACCAGTGGCACTCACCCCCATCATCATGAAGTGTTTTGAAAAAACTGGTCCATAGGCATATTAGTTCTTGCCTTCCAGATACATTTGATAAACATCAGTTCGCATATCGGACTAATAGATCTACGGAGGACGCCATTGCCATTAGCCTCCACACAGCTTTGACGCATCTGGAACAGCAGGGGAATTATGTGCGAATGCTCTTTGCGGACTTTAGTCCGCATTTAATACAATCTCGCCACAAAGACTGGTGACAAAACTTGTGGATCTTGGACTCTCACATTCAATCTGTTTGTGGATTAGGGACTTCTTGTCTGGACGTTCCCAGAGGGTTAGACTGGGAAATCGGGTTTCCTCAGTTCTTACTCTAAATATGGGAACGCCACAGGGCTGTGTGTTGAGCCCTTTACTGTTCACCCTTTATACATATGATTGTACCCCTGTCTATCATAGTAACACCATTATCAAATTTGCTGATGACACAACGGTGGTGGGGCTCATCTCTGGAGGGGATGAGTCTGCCTATCGGAATGAAGTGGACCGACTGCTCTCATGGTGCAGGGAAAATAACCTGGTTCTTAACACTAACAAGACAAAGGAGCTCATAGTGGACTATAGAAGGAATAGCTCAGAAATTCAGCCCTTGACTATAAATGGAGATCAAGTGGAGCGGGTGGCTAGTTTTAAATTCCTGGGCGTTATGATTAAAGAGGATTTGACCTGGGGAGTACAGACTACCGCGGTGGTTAAGAAAGCCCAGCAAAGACTGTACTTTCTGAGACTTTTAAGGAAGCAACAACTAGATGGAAAACTTCTGGTGTCCTTTTACCGCTGTGCTATAGAGAGTGTCCTAACCTACTGCATCTGTGTATGGTTCTCCAGTTGCACAGTGGCGAATAGGAAGGCGCTCCAAAGGGTGATCAATACTGCACAAAGGATTATCGGCTGCCCTCTCCCCCCTTGGAAGAAATCTATAATGCCCGAAGTCTAAATAAAGCCCAAAATATTCTAAGGGACCCGTCTCATCCAGCACACTCTCTTTTTAAACTGCTACCATCTGGCAGACGATACAGGGCCCTCAGAACTAGGACAAAGAGGCTTAGAGACAGCTTCTACTCTAGAGCTGTGGCTATGCTAAACTCCGCTGCTTCATATTGATGTATTTGGGGCTATGTAGGGATGGGTGGAGGATGATGATGTATGAGTCTGAAATTGCATGAGTCTGAAATTGTATGAGTCTGAAATTGTGTGCATCGAGGAATGCTGCTGTAAATTTCGTTGTGCGTGCACAATGACAATAAAATGCTTATGCTTATGCTTATGCTTATGCTTATTAGATGTTTTCCTGTAGAGTCTGTGCTTGTCAATTGACTTTTACTACATGCAAATATTATCAGTAAAAGAAATTCTCTTATCCTTTGCTGTAAAGATCAATAGAGTCCCTTTTTCATCTGTTTCACAGCTTGGCTTCAAATGGATTTATAGGATCTATTAGGGCTAAGTTCTTGGCTGAACAGGTTTGAAGTCTGGGCAGGTTAATCTTGGATTTCCAATTAATAATAATGATCCTTTAAACTACTGATATTTGAAAGGTACAATTTAGGGAATTTTGAGGGAAGTGTCTTTCCATTGAGTCCACACTGTTCAGAAGTATTTAATTAAATGTGTATTGCAGTCTTCTTAGACACATCTCTCCAATTAGCCAGTGGTTGAGGTTGTGGGTTGCAATCATTTCTCTTGTGCGAAGGATAGATGCAAGAGTTTTTGTCATTGCATGCACTTGCATCAGAGTAATTGCCAACAGCCTTCCCATTTGAAAGGGCTTGAAAGGGTCAGTTCTCTGAAGAAACTGTTCTATCAGCTTCTGTAACATCTTCGTTTTTTCTTTTTAAAATGATATAAATTTCTGCTGCCACCTGAACCCTCCAGGGCACTGTTCCTCCAGCACAACCAAGACAATTAGTTCTGTTTGTGCTAAAAAGATCCTTGAGAGATGGGATTCTTTACAGCAGCTTGCCTGCCTGCCTGCCTGCCTGCCTGTCTGCCAAATGAGTGACTTTCCCCACACTTTCCATGCATATTTATCAGCTTCTTGCTTAGAGGCTTGTTGAAGGCAAAACTGGAGACATTACACTCAGCTGCTTGTATGACATTACCAAGATGGCTGTTATCAAACAGGAAAAAATTGCTGCTGGAGCGGAGGTGCAGTTGAGGTTCATTAAGCACTGATCCCAATTCAACCCCTGCACAGTCTCTTTCCCCCCTCCCATTGAGCTCCAAATCTGTATAACACTCTTCTTTAAAGAGAAAGAACTAAGACAGGTTGCTAACTCTGGGTTGGGAAATTCCTGGAGATTTAGGGATAGAACCTGGGGAAGTTGGGGCATAATGTCATAGAGGTCACCTTCCAAAGCAGTCCCTTTCTTCAGGGGAACTTACCTCTGTAGTTTGGAGCTCATAATTCCAGAATGTCTCCCCCTGAAGGCTGGCAATGCTAACTAGGGAGAGGGAATTATTCGGGAGCACGGAGTGTGTGGTTGTGCTGTGATTTCTCTCTATTCCCACTGAAACTGGCTGAGTCCCAGGAAGCCATATTGTGAGCTCTGCACACAACAGTGGGTTTAAACATTCTCCCTCCAAAAGTATCCCTTCCCAATGCCATCATATCCTTTCAAAAAAGCAAGTTAGTTTGAGAAAAGACTCAGAAATCATGTGAGGTCATCCAATTAGAGAGAAAAACTGAACATCCTGCTTCTTTTCTGGAAGGACATTTACAGATCTAAAGAGTTATTTATGTTATGGACACTATTTAATGTCCAATTTTATCTGTCACTACAAGGCCATTTTCAAACATCCAGATATATGAAAGGCAACTCTATCTGCAACAGTTTCAGTACCTGGCTGCTGAGGACTGCACTTTTTACAGCGCCAACTGATATAATATTTGGCTCTCGTGACCAGGGTCCAGTTCACATCTAGGTCATTACACACTGAATGGTGCTGAAAAAAAGCAATGAAAACAGCCCAGGATTCCACAGGACAGGATCTCACTTCCGGATGTTTACTTAAAAATAATGCAAGTCTTTTTATTGGTATCTATGGATAACAGAGTGATTGGTTTCTCTTACTACTCTATTTTATACCACTAGAATGGTATTCTTTTGAGGAAACAGACAGTGGCAAACTGATTATCTCACAATAATGACAATGGAGTAGAGATTCTCCCTATCACTGAGCACCACAAAGCAGAAAACTAGCATGACAAAGAGAAGACCCAGACCCAGCCCCCACTGTAACCATCTCCTGATGTGATAGATATTCATGTCCAATAAGTTACTGATGCAGGGGAGCATGCAAGACATGCAACAATGTCTCTATCAACATATAAGGCTGTTAATTTCATTCTCCTTCTTTCCCTGCATTGGGAGGGTATGAAAAATCACGGCAAATACCAGAATGCCACTGCATACCTCTAATTTTTTTAATTCCATTTTTTAATTTTCCATTACAATAATCTCCAAGGAAATATGTACATGAATCACATACACCACCTTATGGAGAAATCACACGAGTGTCTATTTTGCTATGTTAATTTGATTGGTGACAGTTCAGATTTTAGTGAGTAAAATGCATCGTCCTCGGAGCAGTAAAAGCAACTTGGTTTTTTTTCCCCAGGTCTGTTTTGTATGTGATGCTATTTGTTCACAGTTTGCTGTGAAAAAGTAAGATGTATCAAAGTACCAAAAAAGAAGAGAGGAGCAGAAAATAGTGTCAGTTCAAATCTGGATCAAGCAATAGGAAAAGAGAAATATTTGTTGCTAGGATAAATCATCCTTGCTATATATTATGCTATGTTATTTTAATAGCATATTGTTATCTTTCATAACCTCAAGGTAGAACAAGAAAAGGTATAAACTTAAATCAGAATTTTCAGTGTAGCCACTGCTGAAAGCATCTCATCCATTGTTCTCACTGTCTTCTTCCCAAAGAGAAAGGTGCCTTAATAACAACTCCATCCAACATTCTGCCATTTCCTAAGCTTGCACAATTCTCCAGAAGAAGCAGACTAATGATTCCTGAAATATTCTTCAACCCCCTGCCCCATTAATTTTTTTAAAATCATCTAGCCAAATGAAAAGTTTTGAAGAACTTGAATGCTTGCAAGCTATTTTGCACCATTTATGTAGGTCTCAATGGGTATTACATGGATTTTGTTTTGGTGTTTTTTTTCTGGATCGACACAACTTTCATCTCTCTGTTGTTCCATTTCTCTGTTGTTGTTTGGATTCTGCTGGAATCCTAATCATATTTATTTGGAAACAAATCCCCTCACATCAAGGGAGCCCCTTTTCAAGTTAATATGATTGATACTGGGCTATAAGATACATTTTACAGTAGTCTGAAAAGTAGGGCCAACTTTAGGTTTTTGTAAGAGGCCGGGTAAGAGGCAAAGGCCTAGGACATCCAAACTGAAAATATTACCAGGAGAATATTACCAGAGGGCCTTTTGTCAGCAACAGCATCTTGGAACCTGCTCCACAGTGCCTTGTGAAATATCTGCTGCTGGGGATGCCAGCATCCAGGAGGGACCTGAGGATCTCCTGGATTACAGTTCATCTCCTGACTACAGAGACCGGTAACTCTGGAGAAAACGGCAGCTTTGGAGGGTGGGCTCTATGGCATTGTATCCCATAGAAGACCCTCCTCTCAGCAGAATCCATTACCAAATCTCCAAACTGCTTTCCCAACTGGGATCTGGCAACCCTGTCCATTTCCTTAGATTGCATCTGGAGCATTCTTAAAGGCTGGATTCCTTGTAAAAGAAATATGCATGGTTTTTTTTCTTTTCACTTTATGTGTCAGTTGATTTTTCAAAGAAGTTGGAAGAATGGCAATCAAGGTTCCAGAAGCAAGTTCTGATTACTCACAGGAACAGTGAATAAGCAAATCATTACAACCAGTGTCTATATGAGAACTCTCAAATAACATGCATGAGTCTATTCCAGTTTATTCCCATTCTGGGAAGGGGGGCAGGTGGGAAAATTTGTTTGAAAAATTAGTCTTAAAATGCCAGGGTAGAAGCACTGGTAGTGATAAGAGAAAACCTTTGACTGTTTATCAGAGAGAAAATGAAATGAAGAAAAATACTCAATTTCCAAAGTGTCTTACCCTGATTCGCCAAAGGCTGACCTATGTGAACCGTGCATAAATGGCCAGAGACATCTGGTCACATATTTTAATAGAGAAATAAATTCTCTCAAATATGTGTCTCTGTGTGTTAATATAAGAACACTTAAAATTTCACTATATGGCAATTTTGTTCTTCACTCAATATTAACTCAATTAGCATTGTATTTTAGTATATCCTATTAGGCAACAGATAAGATTAGGCAATGTATGTCAAGCCTTGTCCCCAAATGACATCACTGAAGCAGCTATTGGATAGAAACCTACAGAATAATCCTAAGAAGAGTTACACCTTTCTAAGTTCATTAAACTCAATGGGCTTACAAGGATATAACTCTGCTCAGGATGACACTGCTGATACCCTCCAAACTTTCAGTTATCCAAGTTTCATGTGTCATCAAAATCACTCTTACATTGAGCCTAAAAATATTCATGGTTACAACTATGACGTACAGCCCAAGCTGGGGTGTAGTACAGAATTTTGTGGTTGTGTGACTTACCACATTTTTGAGCAATATATTTTTTGGCAGATTAGCTTTTCATCACTTATATTTTCAGGAGTAGCCACTGCCACTTTCTCATCCATGGAACTCAAAAGAGGCTGGGACCAAAAAGGAAGCAGGAATCAGATACATGTTTTGTTGTTGAATATACCAGTCTACGTCTTTTCCTTGATCTTTGAGAGACTACCGGTATTTATTTATTTTTTAAAAAAAACCTTAATAAATGTTCAATGCCAGCACCTTTCTGTCCTCAGCTGAGGCACCCAAACCAAATTTGAGGATCTACCCAACAGCACAGGAGCTAAGCAGGAGCCACACTCTCTGTCAACTTGGCCATCCAAGATGGGACTCTCAGCAGCAAGCAGCTGTAGCAAGTGGACATTCCTCCTGGAATTCAGAGTTTCAGGCACTGGTTAGCAACATTAGTTCTAGCACTGGGAAAACAGAGGTGATGCTGGGGAAGAAAGAGCTTCATAATCCATCAAACCAGCCAGCAAATAGGGAGGCAGACTACAGAAACCCAACTGTGACTGCTTGTGTGGAGTATAGGCAAGGCTCAGCAATGCAAGTACCTGAGTGGAGCCAGGCAGGAAGGGTCTGACTGAAGGAAGGCCTCTGAGAAGCTGGTCAGTGAGAGAAAAGGGAGAACCAGCAAAGATGGAGCAGGACACTGGGGGAAGTAATGCACAAATTCTTAATCCAGATAATGGCTTACGCCATGGAGAAGGGCCAGAGAAGTGGGGCTGGGGCTGATTGGTGGAGACAGGGTGGAAGCATAAGTGGTGGCTCCATAACCCAAGCCAGGGAGGAGAGAGGGAACATTGTACTGTCCAGATGACCACTGTGACAGTTACCCATAGACAGGATAAAAAGTAGCTTCTTGCCCTGCCTGCAGGAAAGAGAAAAAAGACCAGAAGAAGGTGGTGCAGAAACTTCACCAAAGCCTCAGAGGGAAGCTAAAAGTTAAACTGAGGATTAGCTTTCTCTAACCAGATAGCAAAGATGAAGGCATATGTGCTAAGACAGCATGGGGTGCATCAGCTTGCAATTTTCTCTCAATATACTTGGTTTATTTGCAGTTTTGCCTGTAGAAAACTAAGACATCTGTCTTTTTTATTCCAAAAAGATGTAAGATATCATGATGTTATATGATAAATAAGTAATAAATGATGCATTTTATGTTATTAAGTAGAAAATTAGATTTGAAAGGACAGTAAGCATTGCATACCTTCCAATCCACCCCGCACCACCAATTTCGGCTTTTTCAGAGTGGGGTCAGGGAGCAAGGGATCCACCCCCCCAGTGATTTTAAAGTTTCTGGAAATTTTGTATCTTTACTTGGGAGTAAATACCATTGGACTCAGTAGGATCCTCTTCTGGCTATCCCTTCCCCTTCCCTTTGGTTTTTTCCCCTTTGTTATTGCTGAGGTCTTGATTATTACTATTCCATCCTTAATGTGAGATAAATTTGGGGTGCCATGGTCTCTGTAACCGATTGGTGGATTATTGTGAACTGCCTGTTGCAAGCCACCCTGAGCCCAGAAGCTGATGGGTGGCCTAGAAATCAAATAAATAAATACATACATAAATAAAACTACTATTGAGCTACAATGTCATTTCAGGTAACTATACACTGATTAATGCAATTTAGAACAGAGCAAATGGTATCAGAACAATCCTCTTTAAGCAGTAGCACTTTCTGTCATGATGCTGAGAGCTCAAAGGAGATAATTCAGAGTAAGAAAATGAGCCAACCTGGTAGCAAACAGCAAATGCAATTGGATGAATGGTTGAAAGAGGAAAATTGTTTTTGTTCCTTCTGCTGAGTCACTTTCAATTTTGCTCACTAAGGAAATACTACAGCTCATAGGACCAGAGAAGCCATCACCTCCTCTTCTTGGCCATGGTGGCTGGATGAATTATAAGTTAGATCAAAAGAGAGCAATGACCCTTTCTGCTCTGTCCAGTGGTGAAGAAAGTTGGGAATAGCGTATTGTACAGCTTCTCAAGAAGTTAAGATCCATCCTGCTTTGAGATCTTTAGAAAGAGTTCTGGGAATAAGAGTACAAAAAGCTGTGTTGATTTAAATTGGGTCTTATTCATAGAAACCATGGGCCTGTTCTGAATGCTTATATTTTTATTTCTTCATTAAAAGGAGGGGGGAAAAGTCATGTGTTTTCATTGACAAGCCCCTCCCTCCCCTCCCTTGCATGCCATCTCTCCCCTTCCCTCCCCTCCCTCTGCTAGGGTGGAGGGGCCATGTCCAGATGCCGGGGGCCCTCTCCCTCCCTCACATGCCACCCTTCACACCCTCCCCTCCTCACTTCCCTTCCCTGGATGAATGCCAGATTTTCACAGGAAGATATTTTTCATTGTTATGATATGCTCAAAAGTATTTTAGACTTTGAGAGCCACAACCTGAGTACAAGATCTATAAAACTTCTGTAATGAGAGCAAGGATCAACATTAGTTACCAAAATATGACTACTTTTCATTGAGCTAAACAAACTGGTCCACTGTGCAATCTTCAATCTCTTTACAGCAACCCAGAAAATAATCTGCAGTGTTTTGTCTTTGCATAAGACTCTCTTGCATAAGCTCTTAATAAATTCCCAAGATGTTCACACTTTTAATATGTGGATAGATACATAGTTCTTGAGTCTTAAACAACTGGAATAATTTTTCAAACATATTTCCAAATATGTGTGTGCACATATGTGCACATTTGCAATTCCCTTGGCTTCCTATTGTAGAACAAAAATTCCACACAGTGGGGTCATGCTGGGCTTAGGACTATGGTAGATGTTTCTGCTAATCTGGGTTGGTAAAACCCTTAAAAAGTGAACAGAAAAGTTTACAAATAGGCATATGCCACAGGAAAGAAAAACCTTTCAATCCACTTTCAATGCACTTTGCATCTGGATTTTACTGTGCAGAATAGCAAAATCCACTTGCAAACAATGGTGAAAGTGGGTTGAAAGTGCATTATTCTGCATGTGCGGAAAAGGCCTTAAGTAGGCATCTCTCACAGCCTTGAGGCTGTGCCATTTTTCCAGCCATTTTTGGAACAGAGAGTGTGGGTGCTGGGACAGTATAATGGGAGAACAGAGTTCTGATACTGAAACTAATCTGGAACTGAGTTATGGCAGGTACTAGTTTTATGTAACAGTTGTGTGCAGTTTGTCTAAATGTCATTCATTTAAAAGTAAACCATCATGTCTCTGTCATTTTCTCTCATGCCCAAATTTTTAGTCCAAGCCAGATTTAGTTCTGCCTTTTCAGTTTTTTATTCCCACTGGAATTCCCTGAGGAAGTAGAGAAGGCAGGAAAGATATGCAAAATCCTTTGAGGATGTGTCTAGCATCAGGAAATCCACACAAGCTCTATGAGGTAAGGACAAAAGATGACTGAGGGTGACATGATAGGGCTTTATGGAGGTCAGCCACATTATATCCCTTTGGTCATAATACAAGAATGCAGAGCCATCATGCCCATTGCCAGCCCCTTTGGGGTATGGGTGGCATGCTAGTCCCTGAAATGGCCAACATACTCCTCACCCCGGAGCTTCTTAGGGGACCCCTTCCCTTTTAGGATCATGCAGGGAGCCCACCCAGGCATTCTGAGACTAGCCTTACTGGGCTGGCTCTGTGTAACAGGGCCTCTATGACAACTATGAGTCTGTCTCAGTGACTGGCCTAACTCCTGCAGCAGGACATATACTTGATTTAGTCTTTGCCACAGAATGGGGTGTAGTGGAGACCAATTGATGCTCTGGAGGATTTTCCAGCTAGCACAGATGGTGTGTCTGTTAAGGCCTTAGCCTCTCTCTGGAATGGTGAGATGGACAGGGCCATTGACACAATTGCTCCCATGTGCCCTTGCCTTTGCCTTACCTATAGAACCCACAAAACTCCATGGCATTCTACAGAGCTTCAGGATATGAAACACAAAGGTTGACAGCCAGAGAGCAGGTGGCTTAAATCCCTCTGTGAGGTTGACTGGATTATGCCTATCAGGTTTTAGGGTTGATAGATTCAAAAAAAATTCGGCCCCAGTTCAGGTTTGGGCCCAGTTCAAGTGTGCGGGGTCAGATCTCCTGAGATCCGAGCCTGCCAAGCTCGGATCCACCCGAAATTGCAGAATCTCGGATGTGTTTTTATTTTTTTGATGTTCTTTTACATTTCGGCCTGCAGGGGGCGTAGTTTTAGAGTTATCGGCACCAAAATTACAGTGTTTCTTAAGAAGACTCTCCTGATGATACTCCCCAAGTTTGGTAACGTTTGGTTGAGGGGGGCCAAAGCTATGGACCCACAAAGTGGGTGCCCCATCCCCCATTGTTTCCAATGGGAGCTAAGCTGATGGGGACTACCCCTTTTAAGGGTCTATAACTTTGGCCCCCCTCAACCAAACTTCACCAAACTTGGGGTGTGCCATCATAACAGTCTCTCTATGATACCCTAAAAGTTTGGTGTGGATAGGTCAAAAAATGAGCCTCCTGCAGGCATCCCCAGAAATGTGCCCAAGATTCTTAGTTTCTCTGTGAATTTGCTCCATGTCTCTCAATGGGAAATTTCTGGGGGTGCCTGCAGGAGGCTCATTTTTTGACCTATCCACACCAAAATTTCAGAGTATCATAAAGAGACTGTCCTAATGACACACCCCAAGTTTGGTAAAGTTTGGACCCTCAAAAGGGGTAGCCCCCATCTGCTTAGCTCCCATGGGAAACAATGGAGGAAGGAGTACCCCTTTGGGAGTTCATAACTTGGGCCACCCTCAACCAAACTTCACCAAACTTGGGGAGTATTATCAGGAGAGTCTCCTGGAGGTACCCTGAAATTTTGATGTCACTAGCTTTAAAAAGATTTGTGTGTTTCAGTGCTCTTGCACATGGAGGGTCTACAACAAAAAAATTTTTAAGCTAGTGACACCAAAATTTCAGGGTATCTTCAGGACACTTTCCTGATCATATCCCCCAAGTTTGGTTGAGGGGGGCCAAAGTTAGGATTAGGATCCGTGAGGATCCATGCTTTTTGGCCATGTTTTTGGGGCACTGTTGGGCCATGAAGCATCGAATGTGTGATTGCTTCTTTGTGCAGAAATGTGTCTAAGGACTTGTGCCATGATGTGGTGGTGATTTTGGGGTGACCAAGTAAAAAAATGCACCCCCTCCAGGCACCCCCAGGAATTTGCCCAAGATTCTTTGTTCTGCAGTGACTTAGCTGCATTGCTGTCAATGGGGAATTTCTGATAGAGGGCTATGGAGTGCACATTTCTCATGGTAAACCCACAAAACTTTCAGGGTATCTTCAGGAGAGTCTCTGGATGACACCATCCAAGTTTGGGGAACTTTGCTTCAGGGGGTTCAATTCTATGGGACCCTAAAAGGGTAGGGCCTATCTCCCACTGCCCCCTGATGGGATTCGGACAGCTCAGATTCGGACCCTGCTCGTCTGAATCCGGCCGAATCAATGCAGATTCGGTCAAAATCCAGATTCGGACTGTCTGAATCTCCAACCCTAGGTGGTGATGATGGCAAAAAGGAGTTTCTTCTCCACCACCATTGCATCCACAAGTAGTCATTTATTACGGCCACAAGGCTAGCAAAGCCAAAGTGGGAAAGCAGAACAGCAATTATTTCCACTGCAGTTCATTAGCCCAGAGGCACCTAAATGTGATATGGCCTACCTGAGATCCCAAGCAGCCCCTTTCCTTATCACTTAACACACAAGTACTCACTAAGCTCAGAAAACATGTTTAGAGTCTTCTTTACTAAACAGAGCAAAAGTTGGCTGGAAGAGGCAAATCCCCTTGTAATCTGAAACCAATGGGGATATTCAGTCCTTCATGCCTTTGATTCAATACATCCATATGCATCCCCATATCCAAGGATGTGTGAACTTTGCATAACTGACCTTTAGCAAAATCACACCAGCATGGAACCTAATAACTGTTAACATCCTGAAAATCTCAACGTAGAAAAAAATGTCTCAAACGAGAAAAACTTGGGAATGTGTAAGGAAATGTAAAAAAAACTTGAAAGCTATAAAGGAACTGCCTTCATAACGATGCCTTCATAACATCCATATTGAACGATGCATAATACTCACCTGGAGTATTATGTACAGTACAGCCTCACTTCAAAAAGGACGTGGATAGAACAGTGCAGAGGAGAGTGATGAGGATGATCAGGGGTCTGGAGATGGTAGAGGGGCTTGGGGATGTTTAGTCTGGAGAAGAGGAGATGGGGAGGGGGACATGTTGTTCTCTGTATATTTGAAGGGCTGTCACTTAAGAGCTGTTCCTGTTGGCAGCAGAGGATAGGACTTGCAATAATGGGTTTAAATGATGTGCAGAAAGGTTCTGATTAGATAGTAGGGGAAAAAATTACAGTACGAGTTGTGTAACTGTGGAATCAGCTTCCTAGGGAGGTGGTGAGCTCCCCTTTACTGGCAATCTTTAAGTAGCAGCTGGACAAACACTTTTCTGGGATTAGGCTGATCCTGCATTGAGCAGGAGTTTGGGATGGATGGCATGTGTGGCCACTTCCAATTCTATGATTCTGTGAAGAGTGAAACACATCTGTAATTCATCTGCTGTGTTCATAAGAACACATGACACTGACTTCAGCTGAGTCAGACCACTGATCTATCACTGTCAGTATCATCTACTCCAGGGGTCTGCAACCTGTGCCTCTGGAGCCGCATACGGCTCTTTCAGCCTTACACTGCAGTTCCATATGGCCTGGAGGCAGTGGTGTAGCTAGGGAAAATGGAGCCCGGGACAAAATCTGAGTTTTGCGGGGCGCCCCATATGGGCAGCGTCCCTCCCCCACCATGACCAAACAACATTTTTTTGCGCCAGGTCATCTCAAAGTCACCATCACATTATAGAACATGCCCCAACACATAAATCTGAACACACCCAGGGCTCCCTAGTTTAAACAACATTGAAAGTGATGCTATTTTTGAAGGGGGGGAATCCACCTTGAAACAGCATCACTTTTAATGTTGTTTAAACTAGAGAGCCCAGATTCTCTTTTTAAATCCACCTTAAAGAGAGACTCCTGGCTTTCTAGTTTAAACAACATTCAAAGTGATGCTGTTTCAGGGTAGATTTCCCACCCATTCACCCCCCAAACAGCATCATTGTCAATGTTGGTTGTTGTGGTTTTTCTGGGCTGCATGGCTGTGGTCTGGTAGACCTTGTTCCTAATGTTTCACCTGCATCTGTGGCTGGTATCTTCAGAGGTGTATCACAGAGAGAAGTCTGTTATACACTGTGTCCAGACTTCTCTTATAACAGACTTCTCTCTGTGATACACCTCTGAAGATGCCAGCCACAGATGCAGATGAAATGTTAGGAACAAGGTCTACCAGACCACAGCCACACAGCCTGTAAAACCCACAACAACCAGTTGAATCTGGTTGTGAAAGCCTTCAACAATACTTTCAATGTTTTTTTTAATTTAGGGAGACCAGATTCCCCCTTTAAATCCACTCCAAAGGGAGTGGATTTAAAGAGAGAACCTGGGGAAAATTTGAGGGTGCCTGTCAGGAGAACAATGTTTAAGCTAACAGTACCAAAAATTTAGGCTATCTTTAGGAGACTCTCCTGATGAAACCACCCAGGTTTAGTGAAGTTTGGTTCAGGGGGTCCAAAGTTATGGACCTTTAAAAGGGGAGCCCCATCTACCATTAGCTCCCATTGGAAACAATGGGGATGGAGCACCCCTTTTGGGGGTCCATAACTTTGGACCTCCTGAACCAAACTTCACCAAACGTAAGTGGCATCATCAGGAGAGTCACCTGACGATAGCCTGAAATTTTGGTGCCACTAGCCTAAAACTGCACCCGCTGCAGGCCAAAATTGTAAAAAAACAGTAACAAATACAGAAAGCCACAAACGAACCTGCAATTTTTGCACCCACCACAAGGTGGCGCCCGGGACACTTGTTCCTGGATGTCCCCATGGTAGCTACGCCTGTGCCTGGAGGTTGGAGGGTAGTGTGGGCATGTCCCTCCAGAGCAGCACTGGAAGGAAAGGTGAGTGGAGGGCTGAACTGGAGGCGGCTCTGTGCGTGAGGGCGCTGCTTTGCGCGTCCCCTCCACTCACCTCTCCTTTCAGTGTTGCTCTGGAGGGCTGGAGGGACACGCCCAATCTGCCCTCCGACCCCTGGAGGTCGGAGGGTAGCGTGGGCATGTCCCTCCAGAGCAGCCGCCATCACCTCTGCCACCCCCGCAGCCACCACCCCCTCTGCCCCACGGAGCAGGCAGCTGCCTGCTCCATCAGGCAGAGGGGGTTTCCCTGCCTGGTACTGATGCCTCCTGCAGCGCGAGAGGTGGCAGAACCAGGTAGGCTGCAGCCGCCATCCCCCCTCTGCCCCACAGAGCAGGCGCCTGCTCCGCCTCCCAGGGCTGGAAGGAAAGGTGAGTGGAGGGGGCGAACCAGAGCGGAGCCACCTCTCCGGCTCGGTAGATCTTTGGGGCCATGGAAAACGGGTCCAAATGGCTCTTTGGGTAGTAAAGGTTGCTGACCCCTGATCTACTCTGATTAGAAGCCACTCTTCAGAGCCTCAGAAAGAAACACATCGCCTGCTACCTAATCTTTTTCACTGGACATGTAGGGATTGAAATTGGGATCTTTTGCATGTGAAGCAGATGCTTTACTGCTGAGCCTTCTCCCTTCTTTGCCACTGTGTTCTATTAGTTTATAATCTTGTTTACTCCCTTCCATTTCCTTTGTTTCTCACAAAACATGGATCTTGGCTGCAAAATCAATAATAAAAAAGTGAACATTTGAAAATACTTAATTTGCAATATTATTTTTCACACAGAATGAATTCAGTCACAGAATTTAAAAAATGGATGTGATTTTCCCCATGTAATTATCCTGTTTAGTGAAAAGGAATGTCTTCCAGGAGAACTGGCAATTTTTTATGTTCCTCTCAGTGCTGTTAATGCCTGTTGGCAATCTTACCTTGTTTTTTTCTCTGCAGGGCCCCATAACATAAGTGGCAATAACACTGCCTAATTCTGTCTCCCTGCAAATCTGTATCATGATCTGCAGAAGGTAAGCCCTTTGATAAAAGAAAGCTGGGCACCTGCTTCTCTGCAGGAGATACTTAGCTGCTGCTCTGATTTGTTACAGAGTAGTTTTGAAAATGTAAGGAACTGATTTTTATTACTAAAGAGGATATCATAGTATTTTTCTTTCCAGAGATAGAGAATTTATACCCATATGTGATAGCTTCTCTGAAGTTTGTGAGAGGTATGAAGCAGAAAGGCAAATGATGGGCTGTAGAAGAAATGCATGTGAAATTAATGGATTTTATATCCTCCACAGGAACCCAATAATTGAATATAATGGGGTTGGGTGGCTCTTCAGAGTTCATGTAATCTGGCCAAAGTAGTGAGGTAAATACTTGGTAAAGTCATGGGTAATTGCAAAATGGGGGGATCAGTTACGGAAGACCATGACTGACATGTGGTTTCACTTATATTTCTAACCACTCATCACCATACTTTAAAGTATCTGCAAATCAGACATTCAAAACTATGGCCCTTTCCGCATGGGCCAAAAACGACAGCCTGGGGGCGGTAAAAACGCCGCCCCCAGGCCGCCGTTCGCACAGGCGGCGCTGCTGCAACCGCGCCGCCGGGAACACGCTGTCTCCCTGCCCCGTCCCACTCACCTTGTCCCCGTCCTTCATGTCGCCATGCTGGTAAAATTGAAGCCCGCCCATGCACTGTCCCTCCGACCCCTGGAGGTCAAGAGGGCAGCGTGGGCGGGGCTCCCTCCCCCCCCCCACTCCCTACCCCCCCCCCCCCCATATCCCCCCCCCCCCCCCCCCCCCCCCCCCCCTCCCCCCCCCCCCCCCCCCCCCCCCCCCCCCCCCCCCCCCCCCCCCCCCCCCCCCCCCCCCACCCCCCCCCACCCCCACCCCCCCCACGCCCCCCCACCCCCCCCCCCCCCCACCCCCCCCCCCCCCCACCCCCCCCCCCCCCCACCCCCCCCCCCCCCCCCCCCCCCCCCCCCCCACCCCCCCCCCCCCCCACCCCCCCCCCCCCCCACCCCCCCCCCCCCCCACCCCCCCCCCCCCCCACCCCCCCCCCCCCCCACCCCCCCCCCCCCCCACCCCCCCCCCCCCCCACCCCCCCCCCCCCCCACCCCCCCCCCCCCCCACCCCCCCCCCCCCCCACCCCCCCCCCCCCCCACCCCCCCCCCCCCCCACCCCCCCCCCCCCCCACCCCCCCCCCCCCCCACCCCCCCCCCCCCCCACCCCCCCCCCCCCCCACCCCCCCCCCCCCCCACCCCCCCCCCCCCCCACCCCCCCCCCCCCCCACCCCCCCCCCCCCCCACCCCCCCCCCCCCCCACCCCCCCCCCCCCCCACCCCCCCCCCCCCCCACCCCCCCCCCCCCCCACCCCCCCCCCCCCCCACCCCCCCCCCCCCCCACCCCCCCCCCCCCCCACCCCCCCCCCCCCCCACCCCCCCCCCCCCCCACCCCCCCCCCCCCCCACCCCCCCCCCCCCCCACCCCCCCCCCCCCCCACCCCCCCCCCCCCCCACCCCCCCCCCCCCCCACCCCCCCCCCCCCCCACCCCCCCCCCCCCCCACCCCCCCCCCCCCCCACCCCCCCCCCCCCCCACCCCCCCCCCCCCCCACCCCCCCCCCCCCCCACCCCCCCCCCCCCCCACCCCCCCCCCCCCCCACCCCCCCCCCCCCCCACCCCCCCCCCCCCCCACCCCCCCCCCCCCCCACCCCCCCCCCCCCCCACCCCCCCCCCCCCCCACCCCCCCCCCCCCCCACCCCCCCCCCCCCCCACCCCCCCCCCCCCCCACCCCCCCCCCCCCCCACCCCCCCCCCCCCCCACCCCCCCCCCCCCCCACCCCCCCCCCCCCCCACCCCCCCCCCCCCCCACCCCCCCCCCCCCCCACCCCCCCCCCCCCCCACCCCCCCCCCCCCCCACCCCCCCCCCCCCCCACCCCCCCCCCCCCCCACCCCCCCCCCCCCCCACCCCCCCCCCCCCCCACCCCCCCCCCCCCCCACCCCCCCCCCCCCCCACCCCCCCCCCCCCCCACCCCCCCCCCCCCCCACCCCCCCCCCCCCCCACCCCCCCCCCCCCCCACCCCCCCCCCCCCCCACCCCCCCCCCCCCCCACCCCCCCCCCCCCCCACCCCCCCCCCCCCCCACCCCCCCCCCCCCCCACCCCCCCCCCCCCCCACCCCCCCCCCCCCCCACCCCCCCCCCCCCCCACCCCCCCCCCCCCCCACCCCCCCCCCCCCCCACCCCCCCCCCCCCCCACCCCCCCCCCCCCCCACCCCCCCCCCCCCCCACCCCCCCCCCCCCCCACCCCCCCCCCCCCCCACCCCCCCCCCCCCCCACCCCCCCCCCCCCCCACCCCCCCCCCCCCCCACCCCCCCCCCCCCCCACCCCCCCCCCCCCCCACCCCCCCCCCCCCCCACCCCCCCCCCCCCCCACCCCCCCCCCCCCCCACCCCCCCCCCCCCCCACCCCCCCCCCCCCCCACCCCCCCCCCCCCCCACCCCCCCCCCCCCCCACCCCCCCCCCCCCCCACCCCCCCCCCCCCCCACCCCCCCCCCCCCCCACCCCCCCCCCCCCCCACCCCCCCCCCCCCCCACCCCCCCCCCCCCCCACCCCCCCCCCCCCCCACCCCCCCCCCCCCCCACCCCCCCCCCCCCCCACCCCCCCCCCCCCCCACCCCCCCCCCCCCCCACCCCCCCCCCCCCCCACCCCCCCCCCCCCCCACCCCCCCCCCCCCCCACCCCCCCCCCCCCCCACCCCCCCCCCCCCCCACCCCCCCCCCCCCCCACCCCCCCCCCCCCCCACCCCCCCCCCCCCCCACCCCCCCCCCCCCCCACCCCCCCCCCCCCCCACCCCCCCCCCCCCCCACCCCCCCCCCCCCCCACCCCCCCCCCCCCCCACCCCCCCCCCCCCCCACCCCCCCCCCCCCCCACCCCCCCCCCCCCCCACCCCCCCCCCCCCCCACCCCCCCCCCCCCCCACCCCCCCCCCCCCCCACCCCCCCCCCCCCCCACCCCCCCCCCCCCCCACCCCCCCCCCCCCCCACCCCCCCCCCCCCCCACCCCCCCCCCCCCCCACCCCCCCCCCCCCCCACCCCCCCCCCCCCCCACCCCCCCCCCCCCCCACCCCCCCCCCCCCCCACCCCCCCCCCCCCCCACCCCCCCCCCCCCCCACCCCCCCCCCCCCCCACCCCCCCCCCCCCCCACCCCCCCCCCCCCCCACCCCCCCCCCCCCCCACCCCCCCCCCCCCCCACCCCCCCCCCCCCCCACCCCCCCCCCCCCCCACCCCCCCCCCCCCCCACCCCCCCCCCCCCCCACCCCCCCCCCCCCCCACCCCCCCCCCCCCCCACCCCCCCCCCCCCCCACCCCCCCCCCCCCCCACCCCCCCCCCCCCCCACCCCCCCCCCCCCCCACCCCCCCCCCCCCCCACCCCCCCCCCCCCCCACCCCCCCCCCCCCCCACCCCCCCCCCCCCCCACCCCCCCCCCCCCCCACCCCCCCCCCCCCCCACCCCCCCCCCCCCCCACCCCCCCCCCCCCCCACCCCCCCCCCCCCCCACCCCCCCCCCCCCCCACCCCCCCCCCCCCCCACCCCCCCCCCCCCCCACCCCCCCCCCCCCCCACCCCCCCCCCCCCCCACCCCCCCCCCCCCCCACCCCCCCCCCCCCCCACCCCCCCCCCCCCCCACCCCCCCCCCCCCCCACCCCCCCCCCCCCCCACCCCCCCCCCCCCCCACCCCCCCCCCCCCCCACCCCCCCCCCCCCCCACCCCCCCCCCCCCCCACCCCCCCCCCCCCCCACCCCCCCCCCCCCCCACCCCCCCCCCCCCCCACCCCCCCCCCCCCCCACCCCCCCCCCCCCCCACCCCCCCCCCCCCCCACCCCCCCCCCCCCCCACCCCCCCCCCCCCCCACCCCCCCCCCCCCCCACCCCCCCCCCCCCCCACCCCCCCCCCCCCCCACCCCCCCCCCCCCCCACCCCCCCCCCCCCCCACCCCCCCCCCCCCCCACCCCCCCCCCCCCCCACCCCCCCCCCCCCCCACCCCCCCCCCCCCCCACCCCCCCCCCCCCCCACCCCCCCCCCCCCCCACCCCCCCCCCCCCCCACCCCCCCCCCCCCCCACCCCCCCCCCCCCCCACCCCCCCCCCCCCCCACCCCCCCCCCCCCCCACCCCCCCCCCCCCCCACCCCCCCCCCCCCCCACCCCCCCCCCCCCCCACCCCCCCCCCCCCCCACCCCCCCCCCCCCCCACCCCCCCCCCCCCCCACCCCCCCCCCCCCCCACCCCCCCCCCCCCCCACCCCCCCCCCCCCCCACCCCCCCCCCCCCCCACCCCCCCCCCCCCCCACCCCCCCCCCCCCCCACCCCCCCCCCCCCCCACCCCCCCCCCCCCCCACCCCCCCCCCCCCCCACCCCCCCCCCCCCCCACCCCCCCCCCCCCCCACCCCCCCCCCCCCCCACCCCCCCCCCCCCCCACCCCCCCCCCCCCCCACCCCCCCCCCCCCCCACCCCCCCCCCCCCCCACCCCCCCCCCCCCCCACCCCCCCCCCCCCCCACCCCCCCCCCCCCCCACCCCCCCCCCCCCCCACCCCCCCCCCCCCCCACCCCCCCCCCCCCCCACCCCCCCCCCCCCCCACCCCCCCCCCCCCCCACCCCCCCCCCCCCCCACCCCCCCCCCCCCCCACCCCCCCCCCCCCCCACCCCCCCCCCCCCCCACCCCCCCCCCCCCCCACCCCCCCCCCCCCCCACCCCCCCCCCCCCCCACCCCCCCCCCCCCCCACCCCCCCCCCCCCCCACCCCCCCCCCCCCCCACCCCCCCCCCCCCCCACCCCCCCCCCCCCCCACCCCCCCCCCCCCCCACCCCCCCCCCCCCCCACCCCCCCCCCCCCCCACCCCCCCCCCCCCCCACCCCCCCCCCCCCCCACCCCCCCCCCCCCCCACCCCCCCCCCCCCCCACCCCCCCCCCCCCCCACCCCCCCCCCCCCCCACCCCCCCCCCCCCCCACCCCCCCCCCCCCCCACCCCCCCCCCCCCCCACCCCCCCCCCCCCCCACCCCCCCCCCCCCCCACCCCCCCCCCCCCCCACCCCCCCCCCCCCCCACCCCCCCCCCCCCCCACCCCCCCCCCCCCCCACCCCCCCCCCCCCCCACCCCCCCCCCCCCCCACCCCCCCCCCCCCCCACCCCCCCCCCCCCCCACCCCCCCCCCCCCCCACCCCCCCCCCCCCCCACCCCCCCCCCCCCCCACCCCCCCCCCCCCCCACCCCCCCCCCCCCCCACCCCCCCCCCCCCCCACCCCCCCCCCCCCCCACCCCCCCCCCCCCCCACCCCCCCCCCCCCCCACCCCCCCCCCCCCCCACCCCCCCCCCCCCCCACCCCCCCCCCCCCCCACCCCCCCCCCCCCCCACCCCCCCCCCCCCCCACCCCCCCCCCCCCCCACCCCCCCCCCCCCCCACCCCCCCCCCCCCCCACCCCCCCCCCCCCCCACCCCCCCCCCCCCCCACCCCCCCCCCCCCCCACCCCCCCCCCCCCCCACCCCCCCCCCCCCCCACCCCCCCCCCCCCCCACCCCCCCCCCCCCCCACCCCCCCCCCCCCCCACCCCCCCCCCCCCCCACCCCCCCCCCCCCCCACCCCCCCCCCCCCCCACCCCCCCCCCCCCCCACCCCCCCCCCCCCCCACCCCCCCCCCCCCCCACCCCCCCCCCCCCCCACCCCCCCCCCCCCCCACCCCCCCCCCCCCCCACCCCCCCCCCCCCCCACCCCCCCCCCCCCCCACCCCCCCCCCCCCCCACCCCCCCCCCCCCCCACCCCCCCCCCCCCCCACCCCCCCCCCCCCCCACCCCCCCCCCCCCCCACCCCCCCCCCCCCCCACCCCCCCCCCCCCCCACCCCCCCCCCCCCCCACCCCCCCCCCCCCCCACCCCCCCCCCCCCCCACCCCCCCCCCCCCCCACCCCCCCCCCCCCCCACCCCCCCCCCCCCCCACCCCCCCCCCCCCCCACCCCCCCCCCCCCCCACCCCCCCCCCCCCCCACCCCCCCCCCCCCCCACCCCCCCCCCCCCCCACCCCCCCCCCCCCCCACCCCCCCCCCCCCCCACCCCCCCCCCCCCCCACCCCCCCCCCCCCCCACCCCCCCCCCCCCCCACCCCCCCCCCCCCCCACCCCCCCCCCCCCCCACCCCCCCCCCCCCCCACCCCCCCCCCCCCCCACCCCCCCCCCCCCCCACCCCCCCCCCCCCCCACCCCCCCCCCCCCCCACCCCCCCCCCCCCCCACCCCCCCCCCCCCCCACCCCCCCCCCCCCCCACCCCCCCCCCCCCCCACCCCCCCCCCCCCCCACCCCCCCCCCCCCCCACCCCCCCCCCCCCCCACCCCCCCCCCCCCCCACCCCCCCCCCCCCCCACCCCCCCCCCCCCCCACCCCCCCCCCCCCCCACCCCCCCCCCCCCCCACCCCCCCCCCCCCCCACCCCCCCCCCCCCCCACCCCCCCCCCCCCCCACCCCCCCCCCCCCCCACCCCCCCCCCCCCCCACCCCCCCCCCCCCCCACCCCCCCCCCCCCCCACCCCCCCCCCCCCCCACCCCCCCCCCCCCCCACCCCCCCCCCCCCCCACCCCCCCCCCCCCCCACCCCCCCCCCCCCCCACCCCCCCCCCCCCCCACCCCCCCCCCCCCCCACCCCCCCCCCCCCCCACCCCCCCCCCCCCCCACCCCCCCCCCCCCCCACCCCCCCCCCCCCCCACCCCCCCCCCCCCCCACCCCCCCCCCCCCCCACCCCCCCCCCCCCCCACCCCCCCCCCCCCCCACCCCCCCCCCCCCCCACCCCCCCCCCCCCCCACCCCCCCCCCCCCCCACCCCCCCCCCCCCCCACCCCCCCCCCCCCCCACCCCCCCCCCCCCCCACCCCCCCCCCCCCCCACCCCCCCCCCCCCCCACCCCCCCCCCCCCCCACCCCCCCCCCCCCCCACCCCCCCCCCCCCCCACCCCCCCCCCCCCCCACCCCCCCCCCCCCCCACCCCCCCCCCCCCCCACCCCCCCCCCCCCCCACCCCCCCCCCCCCCCACCCCCCCCCCCCCCCACCCCCCCCCCCCCCCACCCCCCCCCCCCCCCACCCCCCCCCCCCCCCACCCCCCCCCCCCCCCACCCCCCCCCCCCCCCACCCCCCCCCCCCCCCACCCCCCCCCCCCCCCACCCCCCCCCCCCCCCACCCCCCCCCCCCCCCACCCCCCCCCCCCCCCACCCCCCCCCCCCCCCACCCCCCCCCCCCCCCACCCCCCCCCCCCCCCACCCCCCCCCCCCCCCACCCCCCCCCCCCCCCACCCCCCCCCCCCCCCACCCCCCCCCCCCCCCACCCCCCCCCCCCCCCACCCCCCCCCCCCCCCACCCCCCCCCCCCCCCACCCCCCCCCCCCCCCACCCCCCCCCCCCCCCACCCCCCCCCCCCCCCACCCCCCCCCCCCCCCACCCCCCCCCCCCCCCACCCCCCCCCCCCCCCACCCCCCCCCCCCCCCACCCCCCCCCCCCCCCACCCCCCCCCCCCCCCACCCCCCCCCCCCCCCACCCCCCCCCCCCCCCACCCCCCCCCCCCCCCACCCCCCCCCCCCCCCACCCCCCCCCCCCCCCACCCCCCCCCCCCCCCACCCCCCCCCCCCCCCACCCCCCCCCCCCCCCACCCCCCCCCCCCCCCACCCCCCCCCCCCCCCACCCCCCCCCCCCCCCACCCCCCCCCCCCCCCACCCCCCCCCCCCCCCACCCCCCCCCCCCCCCACCCCCCCCCCCCCCCACCCCCCCCCCCCCCCACCCCCCCCCCCCCCCACCCCCCCCCCCCCCCACCCCCCCCCCCCCCCACCCCCCCCCCCCCCCACCCCCCCCCCCCCCCACCCCCCCCCCCCCCCACCCCCCCCCCCCCCCACCCCCCCCCCCCCCCACCCCCCCCCCCCCCCACCCCCCCCCCCCCCCACCCCCCCCCCCCCCCACCCCCCCCCCCCCCCACCCCCCCCCCCCCCCACCCCCCCCCCCCCCCACCCCCCCCCCCCCCCACCCCCCCCCCCCCCCACCCCCCCCCCCCCCCACCCCCCCCCCCCCCCACCCCCCCCCCCCCCCACCCCCCCCCCCCCCCACCCCCCCCCCCCCCCACCCCCCCCCCCCCCCACCCCCCCCCCCCCCCACCCCCCCCCCCCCCCACCCCCCCCCCCCCCCACCCCCCCCCCCCCCCACCCCCCCCCCCCCCCACCCCCCCCCCCCCCCACCCCCCCCCCCCCCCACCCCCCCCCCCCCCCACCCCCCCCCCCCCCCACCCCCCCCCCCCCCCACCCCCCCCCCCCCCCACCCCCCCCCCCCCCCACCCCCCCCCCCCCCCACCCCCCCCCCCCCCCACCCCCCCCCCCCCCCACCCCCCCCCCCCCCCACCCCCCCCCCCCCCCACCCCCCCCCCCCCCCACCCCCCCCCCCCCCCACCCCCCCCCCCCCCCACCCCCCCCCCCCCCCACCCCCCCCCCCCCCCACCCCCCCCCCCCCCCACCCCCCCCCCCCCCCACCCCCCCCCCCCCCCACCCCCCCCCCCCCCCACCCCCCCCCCCCCCCACCCCCCCCCCCCCCCACCCCCCCCCCCCCCCACCCCCCCCCCCCCCCACCCCCCCCCCCCCCCACCCCCCCCCCCCCCCACCCCCCCCCCCCCCCACCCCCCCCCCCCCCCACCCCCCCCCCCCCCCACCCCCCCCCCCCCCCACCCCCCCCCCCCCCCACCCCCCCCCCCCCCCACCCCCCCCCCCCCCCACCCCCCCCCCCCCCCACCCCCCCCCCCCCCCACCCCCCCCCCCCCCCACCCCCCCCCCCCCCCACCCCCCCCCCCCCCCACCCCCCCCCCCCCCCACCCCCCCCCCCCCCCACCCCCCCCCCCCCCCACCCCCCCCCCCCCCCACCCCCCCCCCCCCCCACCCCCCCCCCCCCCCACCCCCCCCCCCCCCCACCCCCCCCCCCCCCCACCCCCCCCCCCCCCCACCCCCCCCCCCCCCCACCCCCCCCCCCCCCCACCCCCCCCCCCCCCCACCCCCCCCCCCCCCCACCCCCCCCCCCCCCCACCCCCCCCCCCCCCCACCCCCCCCCCCCCCCACCCCCCCCCCCCCCCACCCCCCCCCCCCCCCACCCCCCCCCCCCCCCACCCCCCCCCCCCCCCACCCCCCCCCCCCCCCACCCCCCCCCCCCCCCACCCCCCCCCCCCCCCACCCCCCCCCCCCCCCACCCCCCCCCCCCCCCACCCCCCCCCCCCCCCACCCCCCCCCCCCCCCACCCCCCCCCCCCCCCACCCCCCCCCCCCCCCACCCCCCCCCCCCCCCACCCCCCCCCCCCCCCACCCCCCCCCCCCCCCACCCCCCCCCCCCCCCACCCCCCCCCCCCCCCACCCCCCCCCCCCCCCACCCCCCCCCCCCCCCACCCCCCCCCCCCCCCACCCCCCCCCCCCCCCACCCCCCCCCCCCCCCACCCCCCCCCCCCCCCACCCCCCCCCCCCCCCACCCCCCCCCCCCCCCACCCCCCCCCCCCCCCACCCCCCCCCCCCCCCACCCCCCCCCCCCCCCACCCCCCCCCCCCCCCACCCCCCCCCCCCCCCACCCCCCCCCCCCCCCACCCCCCCCCCCCCCCACCCCCCCCCCCCCCCACCCCCCCCCCCCCCCACCCCCCCCCCCCCCCACCCCCCCCCCCCCCCACCCCCCCCCCCCCCCACCCCCCCCCCCCCCCACCCCCCCCCCCCCCCACCCCCCCCCCCCCCCACCCCCCCCCCCCCCCACCCCCCCCCCCCCCCACCCCCCCCCCCCCCCACCCCCCCCCCCCCCCACCCCCCCCCCCCCCCACCCCCCCCCCCCCCCACCCCCCCCCCCCCCCACCCCCCCCCCCCCCCACCCCCCCCCCCCCCCACCCCCCCCCCCCCCCACCCCCCCCCCCCCCCACCCCCCCCCCCCCCCACCCCCCCCCCCCCCCACCCCCCCCCCCCCCCACCCCCCCCCCCCCCCACCCCCCCCCCCCCCCACCCCCCCCCCCCCCCACCCCCCCCCCCCCCCACCCCCCCCCCCCCCCACCCCCCCCCCCCCCCACCCCCCCCCCCCCCCACCCCCCCCCCCCCCCACCCCCCCCCCCCCCCACCCCCCCCCCCCCCCACCCCCCCCCCCCCCCACCCCCCCCCCCCCCCACCCCCCCCCCCCCCCACCCCCCCCCCCCCCCACCCCCCCCCCCCCCCACCCCCCCCCCCCCCCACCCCCCCCCCCCCCCACCCCCCCCCCCCCCCACCCCCCCCCCCCCCCACCCCCCCCCCCCCCCACCCCCCCCCCCCCCCACCCCCCCCCCCCCCCACCCCCCCCCCCCCCCACCCCCCCCCCCCCCCACCCCCCCCCCCCCCCACCCCCCCCCCCCCCCACCCCCCCCCCCCCCCACCCCCCCCCCCCCCCACCCCCCCCCCCCCCCACCCCCCCCCCCCCCCACCCCCCCCCCCCCCCACCCCCCCCCCCCCCCACCCCCCCCCCCCCCCACCCCCCCCCCCCCCCACCCCCCCCCCCCCCCACCCCCCCCCCCCCCCACCCCCCCCCCCCCCCACCCCCCCCCCCCCCCACCCCCCCCCCCCCCCACCCCCCCCCCCCCCCACCCCCCCCCCCCCCCACCCCCCCCCCCCCCCACCCCCCCCCCCCCCCACCCCCCCCCCCCCCCACCCCCCCCCCCCCCCACCCCCCCCCCCCCCCACCCCCCCCCCCCCCCACCCCCCCCCCCCCCCACCCCCCCCCCCCCCCACCCCCCCCCCCCCCCACCCCCCCCCCCCCCCACCCCCCCCCCCCCCCACCCCCCCCCCCCCCCACCCCCCCCCCCCCCCACCCCCCCCCCCCCCCACCCCCCCCCCCCCCCACCCCCCCCCCCCCCCACCCCCCCCCCCCCCCACCCCCCCCCCCCCCCACCCCCCCCCCCCCCCACCCCCCCCCCCCCCCACCCCCCCCCCCCCCCACCCCCCCCCCCCCCCACCCCCCCCCCCCCCCACCCCCCCCCCCCCCCACCCCCCCCCCCCCCCACCCCCCCCCCCCCCCACCCCCCCCCCCCCCCACCCCCCCCCCCCCCCACCCCCCCCCCCCCCCACCCCCCCCCCCCCCCACCCCCCCCCCCCCCCACCCCCCCCCCCCCCCACCCCCCCCCCCCCCCACCCCCCCCCCCCCCCACCCCCCCCCCCCCCCACCCCCCCCCCCCCCCACCCCCCCCCCCCCCCACCCCCCCCCCCCCCCACCCCCCCCCCCCCCCACCCCCCCCCCCCCCCACCCCCCCCCCCCCCCACCCCCCCCCCCCCCCACCCCCCCCCCCCCCCACCCCCCCCCCCCCCCACCCCCCCCCCCCCCCACCCCCCCCCCCCCCCACCCCCCCCCCCCCCCACCCCCCCCCCCCCCCACCCCCCCCCCCCCCCACCCCCCCCCCCCCCCACCCCCCCCCCCCCCCACCCCCCCCCCCCCCCACCCCCCCCCCCCCCCACCCCCCCCCCCCCCCACCCCCCCCCCCCCCCACCCCCCCCCCCCCCCACCCCCCCCCCCCCCCACCCCCCCCCCCCCCCACCCCCCCCCCCCCCCACCCCCCCCCCCCCCCACCCCCCCCCCCCCCCACCCCCCCCCCCCCCCACCCCCCCCCCCCCCCACCCCCCCCCCCCCCCACCCCCCCCCCCCCCCACCCCCCCCCCCCCCCACCCCCCCCCCCCCCCACCCCCCCCCCCCCCCACCCCCCCCCCCCCCCACCCCCCCCCCCCCCCACCCCCCCCCCCCCCCACCCCCCCCCCCCCCCACCCCCCCCCCCCCCCACCCCCCCCCCCCCCCACCCCCCCCCCCCCCCACCCCCCCCCCCCCCCACCCCCCCCCCCCCCCACCCCCCCCCCCCCCCACCCCCCCCCCCCCCCACCCCCCCCCCCCCCCACCCCCCCCCCCCCCCACCCCCCCCCCCCCCCACCCCCCCCCCCCCCCACCCCCCCCCCCCCCCACCCCCCCCCCCCCCCACCCCCCCCCCCCCCCACCCCCCCCCCCCCCCACCCCCCCCCCCCCCCACCCCCCCCCCCCCCCACCCCCCCCCCCCCCCACCCCCCCCCCCCCCCACCCCCCCCCCCCCCCACCCCCCCCCCCCCCCACCCCCCCCCCCCCCCACCCCCCCCCCCCCCCACCCCCCCCCCCCCCCACCCCCCCCCCCCCCCACCCCCCCCCCCCCCCACCCCCCCCCCCCCCCACCCCCCCCCCCCCCCACCCCCCCCCCCCCCCACCCCCCCCCCCCCCCACCCCCCCCCCCCCCCACCCCCCCCCCCCCCCACCCCCCCCCCCCCCCACCCCCCCCCCCCCCCACCCCCCCCCCCCCCCACCCCCCCCCCCCCCCACCCCCCCCCCCCCCCACCCCCCCCCCCCCCCACCCCCCCCCCCCCCCACCCCCCCCCCCCCCCACCCCCCCCCCCCCCCACCCCCCCCCCCCCCCACCCCCCCCCCCCCCCACCCCCCCCCCCCCCCACCCCCCCCCCCCCCCACCCCCCCCCCCCCCCACCCCCCCCCCCCCCCACCCCCCCCCCCCCCCACCCCCCCCCCCCCCCACCCCCCCCCCCCCCCACCCCCCCCCCCCCCCACCCCCCCCCCCCCCCACCCCCCCCCCCCCCCACCCCCCCCCCCCCCCACCCCCCCCCCCCCCCACCCCCCCCCCCCCCCACCCCCCCCCCCCCCCACCCCCCCCCCCCCCCACCCCCCCCCCCCCCCACCCCCCCCCCCCCCCACCCCCCCCCCCCCCCACCCCCCCCCCCCCCCACCCCCCCCCCCCCCCACCCCCCCCCCCCCCCACCCCCCCCCCCCCCCACCCCCCCCCCCCCCCACCCCCCCCCCCCCCCACCCCCCCCCCCCCCCACCCCCCCCCCCCCCCACCCCCCCCCCCCCCCACCCCCCCCCCCCCCCACCCCCCCCCCCCCCCACCCCCCCCCCCCCCCACCCCCCCCCCCCCCCACCCCCCCCCCCCCCCACCCCCCCCCCCCCCCACCCCCCCCCCCCCCCACCCCCCCCCCCCCCCACCCCCCCCCCCCCCCACCCCCCCCCCCCCCCACCCCCCCCCCCCCCCACCCCCCCCCCCCCCCACCCCCCCCCCCCCCCACCCCCCCCCCCCCCCACCCCCCCCCCCCCCCACCCCCCCCCCCCCCCACCCCCCCCCCCCCCCACCCCCCCCCCCCCCCACCCCCCCCCCCCCCCACCCCCCCCCCCCCCCACCCCCCCCCCCCCCCACCCCCCCCCCCCCCCACCCCCCCCCCCCCCCACCCCCCCCCCCCCCCACCCCCCCCCCCCCCCACCCCCCCCCCCCCCCACCCCCCCCCCCCCCCACCCCCCCCCCCCCCCACCCCCCCCCCCCCCCACCCCCCCCCCCCCCCACCCCCCCCCCCCCCCACCCCCCCCCCCCCCCACCCCCCCCCCCCCCCACCCCCCCCCCCCCCCACCCCCCCCCCCCCCCACCCCCCCCCCCCCCCACCCCCCCCCCCCCCCACCCCCCCCCCCCCCCACCCCCCCCCCCCCCCACCCCCCCCCCCCCCCACCCCCCCCCCCCCCCACCCCCCCCCCCCCCCACCCCCCCCCCCCCCCACCCCCCCCCCCCCCCACCCCCCCCCCCCCCCACCCCCCCCCCCCCCCACCCCCCCCCCCCCCCACCCCCCCCCCCCCCCACCCCCCCCCCCCCCCACCCCCCCCCCCCCCCACCCCCCCCCCCCCCCACCCCCCCCCCCCCCCACCCCCCCCCCCCCCCACCCCCCCCCCCCCCCACCCCCCCCCCCCCCCACCCCCCCCCCCCCCCACCCCCCCCCCCCCCCACCCCCCCCCCCCCCCACCCCCCCCCCCCCCCACCCCCCCCCCCCCCCACCCCCCCCCCCCCCCACCCCCCCCCCCCCCCACCCCCCCCCCCCCCCACCCCCCCCCCCCCCCACCCCCCCCCCCCCCCACCCCCCCCCCCCCCCACCCCCCCCCCCCCCCACCCCCCCCCCCCCCCACCCCCCCCCCCCCCCACCCCCCCCCCCCCCCACCCCCCCCCCCCCCCACCCCCCCCCCCCCCCACCCCCCCCCCCCCCCACCCCCCCCCCCCCCCACCCCCCCCCCCCCCCACCCCCCCCCCCCCCCACCCCCCCCCCCCCCCACCCCCCCCCCCCCCCACCCCCCCCCCCCCCCACCCCCCCCCCCCCCCACCCCCCCCCCCCCCCACCCCCCCCCCCCCCCACCCCCCCCCCCCCCCACCCCCCCCCCCCCCCACCCCCCCCCCCCCCCACCCCCCCCCCCCCCCACCCCCCCCCCCCCCCACCCCCCCCCCCCCCCACCCCCCCCCCCCCCCACCCCCCCCCCCCCCCACCCCCCCCCCCCCCCACCCCCCCCCCCCCCCACCCCCCCCCCCCCCCACCCCCCCCCCCCCCCACCCCCCCCCCCCCCCACCCCCCCCCCCCCCCACCCCCCCCCCCCCCCACCCCCCCCCCCCCCCACCCCCCCCCCCCCCCACCCCCCCCCCCCCCCACCCCCCCCCCCCCCCACCCCCCCCCCCCCCCACCCCCCCCCCCCCCCACCCCCCCCCCCCCCCACCCCCCCCCCCCCCCACCCCCCCCCCCCCCCACCCCCCCCCCCCCCCACCCCCCCCCCCCCCCACCCCCCCCCCCCCCCACCCCCCCCCCCCCCCACCCCCCCCCCCCCCCACCCCCCCCCCCCCCCACCCCCCCCCCCCCCCACCCCCCCCCCCCCCCACCCCCCCCCCCCCCCACCCCCCCCCCCCCCCACCCCCCCCCCCCCCCACCCCCCCCCCCCCCCACCCCCCCCCCCCCCCACCCCCCCCCCCCCCCACCCCCCCCCCCCCCCACCCCCCCCCCCCCCCACCCCCCCCCCCCCCCACCCCCCCCCCCCCCCACCCCCCCCCCCCCCCACCCCCCCCCCCCCCCACCCCCCCCCCCCCCCACCCCCCCCCCCCCCCACCCCCCCCCCCCCCCACCCCCCCCCCCCCCCACCCCCCCCCCCCCCCACCCCCCCCCCCCCCCACCCCCCCCCCCCCCCACCCCCCCCCCCCCCCACCCCCCCCCCCCCCCACCCCCCCCCCCCCCCACCCCCCCCCCCCCCCACCCCCCCCCCCCCCCACCCCCCCCCCCCCCCACCCCCCCCCCCCCCCACCCCCCCCCCCCCCCACCCCCCCCCCCCCCCACCCCCCCCCCCCCCCACCCCCCCCCCCCCCCACCCCCCCCCCCCCCCACCCCCCCCCCCCCCCACCCCCCCCCCCCCCCACCCCCCCCCCCCCCCACCCCCCCCCCCCCCCACCCCCCCCCCCCCCCACCCCCCCCCCCCCCCACCCCCCCCCCCCCCCACCCCCCCCCCCCCCCACCCCCCCCCCCCCCCACCCCCCCCCCCCCCCACCCCCCCCCCCCCCCACCCCCCCCCCCCCCCACCCCCCCCCCCCCCCACCCCCCCCCCCCCCCACCCCCCCCCCCCCCCACCCCCCCCCCCCCCCACCCCCCCCCCCCCCCACCCCCCCCCCCCCCCACCCCCCCCCCCCCCCACCCCCCCCCCCCCCCACCCCCCCCCCCCCCCACCCCCCCCCCCCCCCACCCCCCCCCCCCCCCACCCCCCCCCCCCCCCACCCCCCCCCCCCCCCACCCCCCCCCCCCCCCACCCCCCCCCCCCCCCACCCCCCCCCCCCCCCACCCCCCCCCCCCCCCACCCCCCCCCCCCCCCACCCCCCCCCCCCCCCACCCCCCCCCCCCCCCACCCCCCCCCCCCCCCACCCCCCCCCCCCCCCACCCCCCCCCCCCCCCACCCCCCCCCCCCCCCACCCCCCCCCCCCCCCACCCCCCCCCCCCCCCACCCCCCCCCCCCCCCACCCCCCCCCCCCCCCACCCCCCCCCCCCCCCACCCCCCCCCCCCCCCACCCCCCCCCCCCCCCACCCCCCCCCCCCCCCACCCCCCCCCCCCCCCACCCCCCCCCCCCCCCACCCCCCCCCCCCCCCACCCCCCCCCCCCCCCACCCCCCCCCCCCCCCACCCCCCCCCCCCCCCACCCCCCCCCCCCCCCACCCCCCCCCCCCCCCACCCCCCCCCCCCCCCACCCCCCCCCCCCCCCACCCCCCCCCCCCCCCACCCCCCCCCCCCCCCACCCCCCCCCCCCCCCACCCCCCCCCCCCCCCACCCCCCCCCCCCCCCACCCCCCCCCCCCCCCACCCCCCCCCCCCCCCACCCCCCCCCCCCCCCACCCCCCCCCCCCCCCACCCCCCCCCCCCCCCACCCCCCCCCCCCCCCACCCCCCCCCCCCCCCACCCCCCCCCCCCCCCACCCCCCCCCCCCCCCACCCCCCCCCCCCCCCACCCCCCCCCCCCCCCACCCCCCCCCCCCCCCACCCCCCCCCCCCCCCACCCCCCCCCCCCCCCACCCCCCCCCCCCCCCACCCCCCCCCCCCCCCACCCCCCCCCCCCCCCACCCCCCCCCCCCCCCACCCCCCCCCCCCCCCACCCCCCCCCCCCCCCACCCCCCCCCCCCCCCACCCCCCCCCCCCCCCACCCCCCCCCCCCCCCACCCCCCCCCCCCCCCACCCCCCCCCCCCCCCACCCCCCCCCCCCCCCACCCCCCCCCCCCCCCACCCCCCCCCCCCCCCACCCCCCCCCCCCCCCACCCCCCCCCCCCCCCACCCCCCCCCCCCCCCACCCCCCCCCCCCCCCACCCCCCCCCCCCCCCACCCCCCCCCCCCCCCACCCCCCCCCCCCCCCACCCCCCCCCCCCCCCACCCCCCCCCCCCCCCACCCCCCCCCCCCCCCACCCCCCCCCCCCCCCACCCCCCCCCCCCCCCACCCCCCCCCCCCCCCACCCCCCCCCCCCCCCACCCCCCCCCCCCCCCACCCCCCCCCCCCCCCACCCCCCCCCCCCCCCACCCCCCCCCCCCCCCACCCCCCCCCCCCCCCACCCCCCCCCCCCCCCACCCCCCCCCCCCCCCACCCCCCCCCCCCCCCACCCCCCCCCCCCCCCACCCCCCCCCCCCCCCACCCCCCCCCCCCCCCACCCCCCCCCCCCCCCACCCCCCCCCCCCCCCACCCCCCCCCCCCCCCACCCCCCCCCCCCCCCACCCCCCCCCCCCCCCACCCCCCCCCCCCCCCACCCCCCCCCCCCCCCACCCCCCCCCCCCCCCACCCCCCCCCCCCCCCACCCCCCCCCCCCCCCACCCCCCCCCCCCCCCACCCCCCCCCCCCCCCACCCCCCCCCCCCCCCACCCCCCCCCCCCCCCACCCCCCCCCCCCCCCACCCCCCCCCCCCCCCACCCCCCCCCCCCCCCACCCCCCCCCCCCCCCACCCCCCCCCCCCCCCACCCCCCCCCCCCCCCACCCCCCCCCCCCCCCACCCCCCCCCCCCCCCACCCCCCCCCCCCCCCACCCCCCCCCCCCCCCACCCCCCCCCCCCCCCACCCCCCCCCCCCCCCACCCCCCCCCCCCCCCACCCCCCCCCCCCCCCACCCCCCCCCCCCCCCACCCCCCCCCCCCCCCACCCCCCCCCCCCCCCACCCCCCCCCCCCCCCACCCCCCCCCCCCCCCACCCCCCCCCCCCCCCACCCCCCCCCCCCCCCACCCCCCCCCCCCCCCACCCCCCCCCCCCCCCACCCCCCCCCCCCCCCACCCCCCCCCCCCCCCACCCCCCCCCCCCCCCACCCCCCCCCCCCCCCACCCCCCCCCCCCCCCACCCCCCCCCCCCCCCACCCCCCCCCCCCCCCACCCCCCCCCCCCCCCACCCCCCCCCCCCCCCACCCCCCCCCCCCCCCACCCCCCCCCCCCCCCACCCCCCCCCCCCCCCACCCCCCCCCCCCCCCACCCCCCCCCCCCCCCACCCCCCCCCCCCCCCACCCCCCCCCCCCCCCACCCCCCCCCCCCCCCACCCCCCCCCCCCCCCACCCCCCCCCCCCCCCACCCCCCCCCCCCCCCACCCCCCCCCCCCCCCACCCCCCCCCCCCCCCACCCCCCCCCCCCCCCACCCCCCCCCCCCCCCACCCCCCCCCCCCCCCACCCCCCCCCCCCCCCACCCCCCCCCCCCCCCACCCCCCCCCCCCCCCACCCCCCCCCCCCCCCACCCCCCCCCCCCCCCACCCCCCCCCCCCCCCACCCCCCCCCCCCCCCACCCCCCCCCCCCCCCACCCCCCCCCCCCCCCACCCCCCCCCCCCCCCACCCCCCCCCCCCCCCACCCCCCCCCCCCCCCACCCCCCCCCCCCCCCACCCCCCCCCCCCCCCACCCCCCCCCCCCCCCACCCCCCCCCCCCCCCACCCCCCCCCCCCCCCACCCCCCCCCCCCCCCACCCCCCCCCCCCCCCACCCCCCCCCCCCCCCACCCCCCCCCCCCCCCACCCCCCCCCCCCCCCACCCCCCCCCCCCCCCACCCCCCCCCCCCCCCACCCCCCCCCCCCCCCACCCCCCCCCCCCCCCACCCCCCCCCCCCCCCACCCCCCCCCCCCCCCACCCCCCCCCCCCCCCACCCCCCCCCCCCCCCACCCCCCCCCCCCCCCACCCCCCCCCCCCCCCACCCCCCCCCCCCCCCACCCCCCCCCCCCCCCACCCCCCCCCCCCCCCACCCCCCCCCCCCCCCACCCCCCCCCCCCCCCACCCCCCCCCCCCCCCACCCCCCCCCCCCCCCACCCCCCCCCCCCCCCACCCCCCCCCCCCCCCACCCCCCCCCCCCCCCACCCCCCCCCCCCCCCACCCCCCCCCCCCCCCACCCCCCCCCCCCCCCACCCCCCCCCCCCCCCACCCCCCCCCCCCCCCACCCCCCCCCCCCCCCACCCCCCCCCCCCCCCACCCCCCCCCCCCCCCACCCCCCCCCCCCCCCACCCCCCCCCCCCCCCACCCCCCCCCCCCCCCACCCCCCCCCCCCCCCACCCCCCCCCCCCCCCACCCCCCCCCCCCCCCACCCCCCCCCCCCCCCACCCCCCCCCCCCCCCACCCCCCCCCCCCCCCACCCCCCCCCCCCCCCACCCCCCCCCCCCCCCACCCCCCCCCCCCCCCACCCCCCCCCCCCCCCACCCCCCCCCCCCCCCACCCCCCCCCCCCCCCACCCCCCCCCCCCCCCACCCCCCCCCCCCCCCACCCCCCCCCCCCCCCACCCCCCCCCCCCCCCACCCCCCCCCCCCCCCACCCCCCCCCCCCCCCACCCCCCCCCCCCCCCACCCCCCCCCCCCCCCACCCCCCCCCCCCCCCACCCCCCCCCCCCCCCACCCCCCCCCCCCCCCACCCCCCCCCCCCCCCACCCCCCCCCCCCCCCACCCCCCCCCCCCCCCACCCCCCCCCCCCCCCACCCCCCCCCCCCCCCACCCCCCCCCCCCCCCACCCCCCCCCCCCCCCACCCCCCCCCCCCCCCACCCCCCCCCCCCCCCACCCCCCCCCCCCCCCACCCCCCCCCCCCCCCACCCCCCCCCCCCCCCACCCCCCCCCCCCCCCACCCCCCCCCCCCCCCACCCCCCCCCCCCCCCACCCCCCCCCCCCCCCACCCCCCCCCCCCCCCACCCCCCCCCCCCCCCACCCCCCCCCCCCCCCACCCCCCCCCCCCCCCACCCCCCCCCCCCCCCACCCCCCCCCCCCCCCACCCCCCCCCCCCCCCACCCCCCCCCCCCCCCACCCCCCCCCCCCCCCACCCCCCCCCCCCCCCACCCCCCCCCCCCCCCACCCCCCCCCCCCCCCACCCCCCCCCCCCCCCACCCCCCCCCCCCCCCACCCCCCCCCCCCCCCACCCCCCCCCCCCCCCACCCCCCCCCCCCCCCACCCCCCCCCCCCCCCACCCCCCCCCCCCCCCACCCCCCCCCCCCCCCACCCCCCCCCCCCCCCACCCCCCCCCCCCCCCACCCCCCCCCCCCCCCACCCCCCCCCCCCCCCACCCCCCCCCCCCCCCACCCCCCCCCCCCCCCACCCCCCCCCCCCCCCACCCCCCCCCCCCCCCACCCCCCCCCCCCCCCACCCCCCCCCCCCCCCACCCCCCCCCCCCCCCACCCCCCCCCCCCCCCACCCCCCCCCCCCCCCACCCCCCCCCCCCCCCACCCCCCCCCCCCCCCACCCCCCCCCCCCCCCACCCCCCCCCCCCCCCACCCCCCCCCCCCCCCACCCCCCCCCCCCCCCACCCCCCCCCCCCCCCACCCCCCCCCCCCCCCACCCCCCCCCCCCCCCACCCCCCCCCCCCCCCACCCCCCCCCCCCCCCACCCCCCCCCCCCCCCACCCCCCCCCCCCCCCACCCCCCCCCCCCCCCACCCCCCCCCCCCCCCACCCCCCCCCCCCCCCACCCCCCCCCCCCCCCACCCCCCCCCCCCCCCACCCCCCCCCCCCCCCACCCCCCCCCCCCCCCACCCCCCCCCCCCCCCACCCCCCCCCCCCCCCACCCCCCCCCCCCCCCACCCCCCCCCCCCCCCACCCCCCCCCCCCCCCACCCCCCCCCCCCCCCACCCCCCCCCCCCCCCACCCCCCCCCCCCCCCACCCCCCCCCCCCCCCACCCCCCCCCCCCCCCACCCCCCCCCCCCCCCACCCCCCCCCCCCCCCACCCCCCCCCCCCCCCACCCCCCCCCCCCCCCACCCCCCCCCCCCCCCACCCCCCCCCCCCCCCACCCCCCCCCCCCCCCACCCCCCCCCCCCCCCACCCCCCCCCCCCCCCACCCCCCCCCCCCCCCACCCCCCCCCCCCCCCACCCCCCCCCCCCCCCACCCCCCCCCCCCCCCACCCCCCCCCCCCCCCACCCCCCCCCCCCCCCACCCCCCCCCCCCCCCACCCCCCCCCCCCCCCAGTTCCTGAACATCTGGAGAGCCACAGGTTCCCTACCCCTGGTATAAACTTATGAGAACAAACATCAATCTCTTGCTTCCCAGTGTTTCTTTATCAAGCAGGAATTACAGAACAAGCTCAGTGCTGTTTATTTCTGTTTCCCAAATTGTGAGTGCCACAGAAATGAATTATTTTGTGGCTGTTCCTGGATGTACCGTAGTCAAAGCTACTTTTGAATTTCAGATTTTCAACTGCTTCTGGGCTTAGTAGATTCTGAAGGGTGCCATTTTGTATTAATTGTTATTGAAAATTTTTATATCGAATGGTATTTTCATTGTATATAGTGTTGTGTGCTGCTTTGAACTCTCGCTCAGGGGTCAGCAGTTTATAAATGGAACAATTAAGTTAAATTAAATCTGAGAATAATTGCATCCTAAGAGCCTATCTTTTTTGCGAAACAAGATTGTATGTTGGAAACTATAGTCCTTATATCACTCCGGAAAATTTCTCAGAACAGCATTTGGGCAAATGTACTTACTCAGATCTGGGGTTTTTTTTAGGGAAAAAGTGCCTGTTCATGTTGTGGTGGATCCTGTTCTCAGTTGCATTTTACGACCCCATCAGAGAGAGGTGAGTGTTGTGAGAAACCACATACAACAATCTGTAACTATTTTGAACCACTTATTTAAGGAATCTGAAAACTTTGTAGCAAACTGCCCTTTTCTAAGGCGGATTCTGCATGGACAAGGGCAGCGGCGTCCCACCGGCATATCTGATACTGGTGGAGCCCCGGGGCCGTTCACACGCTGTGGTACGAGCAGCCCCAGAGTGACTGCTGCCCACGGAGGTGCCTCTGCATGGAGGTGCCTCCATTTCCTTTCCCCCTACTCATCTTCTCTCCTTGCCAAGCTCCAAGGGATGGGGAGCCACATCCTCGCTGCCCTGCGACCCCCGGAGGTCGCAGAGCAGTGTGACCGTCCCTTCTTATTCCTCAGAGCTTGGCAAGGAGAGAAGGTGGTGGGGGAAATAACGGCTCCGAAAAGTGGCGCCTTGAAGCCAGTGCTGCAAACAGTGCCGGCAGGGAAACACAGTTTCCCTGGAAAAAGCACAGCGTTTCCTTGTTTCAGAGGTGGCAGCCATGCAAACAGCGCCCTTGGAACAATATTTTACCATTCCAGGAGCGCTATTTATTGCCCATGCAGAATCCGCCTAAGTTACTGTAAATCAACCTGTTGGTTGCTGTTAAAACCATGCACTATAGAGAAATGTATTTTTCTAAACAATTTATTTAGTTTCTCTCTCAAATTTTCTATAATAAGTGGGTTCTAGATAAAATCATGCCTGAACTATCCTTAGAAGTTAAAGTTATTAAACTGCGGTTACTGTACTTCAGTTACATTACAAGAAAGAAGGAGACACTGGAAAAGACAGTGCTAGGAAAAGCTGGAGGCACTGGAAAAGAAGAAAACTTATGAGACAGACTGATTCAAGAAATCCATGGCCTGCAGTTTGCAAGACTGAGCAAGGCTGTTGATATCATGTTTGGAGTCTATTAATTCATAGGGTCACAAGTCGGAAGCAACTTTATGGCATGTAATACACACTAGTTTTCTATGCCTTTGGTCATTTATGGAAATGGCAAAGTGATGTTGTGATCAGTCTTGAATACCTTTAGCTCCCCATCTACCCTAACACTAACAGATATGCACCATTTTGAAATGCTTTTATGAGAGTGCTGGTACTTGAGCATTTGGTATCTTCTGTTTTTGCACATCTCTGGAATGGGATAAAAGGTTGAGTGGTATTGTGCCTACTAAATGCTTAATTTCAGCAGTGTGTGTTTGTTCCTGTCTTGCGTCTTAAATTCTGAAAATACTGCTATTCATAGTATTCTGTTTCAGGACATTTAACACCAAGTGAATGTGAACACAGTGGCAACTTCTGCATGTATCATTCTAGATGCTTTTCTATATGTCTGTTGGGGTAACTCTCTAAATAGCAACATACTTTAGTTCTGTGATGCCATTGGGTAATGCAATATTACTGTTTATCTTTCAAGTTTATCTGACTCAAATGTTCCTTTGTGCAGGGAGTAAAGTTCCTGTGGGATTGTGTCACAGGTCGTCGGATTCCTGGAAGTCATGGCTGCATCATGGCAGATGAGATGGGTCTGGGTAAGACCTTGCAGTGTATCACGCTGATGTGGACACTTTTACGCCAAAGCCCAGATTGCAAGCCTGAAATTGACAAGGCAATTGTGGTCTCGCCCTCCAGCCTGGTGAAAAACTGGTACAATGAAGTGGGCAAATGGCTCGGAGGAAGGATCCAGCCATTGGCTATTGATGGAGGCTCCAAGGAGGAGATAAACAGGAAGTTAGGTATGAAAGGGGTATGTTATGCGCATCTTTTTTTTAAGACTGTTGGAAAGGGACACTGCATTAGCTGAATTGCAGAATAGCTTCCAACCAAGAATATGAACAAATTTTTGCAAGAGCTTGTTCAGTTAAGGATTGTGATTTATGTTGAGTAATTTAATACATATGTTTATGGACTTACACAGAGGCAGAAACAGCAGAGCTAAAGGATTATGAGTGTAGAGAGGCCAGCACAGAGCAGGATGTGTGTGGGAAGTTTGGTAGATCGATTGTTGTCCCTGGAAGAATGTGACTTAGTACCAACTCGGCTGAGGAGTGGTTAATATAGAGATATGGATTAGTAAGCACTTTACATACCTAAAGTACGGTAAAGCAACACATAAAAAGAGTACATACTGAATGGAGATCTAAAAAAGAAAAACTTCTCTTTCCAGTGACTTTCCAGTGAGTAAATAATTTACTTGGACTAATCTTTCACATGGGACGCATGCTATTCTTAACTCCATTTTAAAATTCTTAATGCTTCTGTATGGCTTTCACATACATACTCATACACTTTTCCCCTTACCTTTTTTGCTTTTCCCAATAGCTGGCTTTATGAATCAGAGAGGCCTTAGAGTTCCATCTCCCATCTTGATAATTTCTTATGAGACTTTTCGTCTTCATGCTGAGGTTCTACAGAAAGGGAGTGTTGGGATGGTCATATGCGATGAGGTATGTGGAAGACAATTGATATTTTCTGTAGTGATGGTTGATCTCCCAGAACTCGTCCTGGGAGTCTGAACTGATGTGATGGGTCTGGCCAGTTGTGTCTAATCGCTTGTACGGCATCTCTCTCAAATCTTACTGTCCCATAAAGGTCAGAAAGGTTTGTTCATGCTTCCATATTAAGTGCAACTGAGACACTGACAATACTTAATTGCTCCCTTCCCATGTCTAACATTTTGACTATGCATTATAGCCATTAGTAATTACTATTACTCCTCATTAAATGGGGATATTTATTATGGTGGGGGGCATGTTTGCATAAAAATAAACATTTGTACTGAAGACATGTTGAGAGTGACACAGCATTGATAACTGTATCCAGGTTAAGCTTGCAGTAGCTGAAATACTTAAACAAGTCAAGCTGAATTGTAAAGTCATCATTGCTTCTTTGGATGTCAGACTGGCAGAGAGAATAGCTAGAGGGCTATTGGTGGGATCCAGCCCTGCCTAACAAGAGAGAGATAGAGAGAAACCAGAAGAGAATTGACAGAGGCAGTATTTTGCTTGTCAGGGTGAACTCATGGAGCATCAGGACCTGCATCCTCCTTCTGTCCCTCTTCAAGATGGCCTTTCAGAAATGGAGGAAGAAGGCTAATAAAATCAGATGGAAGAATCAAACACTGTCTGTTTAAGACAAACTCTGTTCTTGTGGCAGCTCTTGAAGGAGGACAGAAATTCTTTTGGAAGGAGTGTGCTTACTGATGAAGTGCAAACTAAAATGGAATGATTGAATGTTCAACCAGTAACTTGCAGTTATGCAGTGTCTTGAGGAGAGTTCTTGCCCACCTTTTTTTTTACTTCAGATCATTTTAAGTGGAAATTTCTGGGACTGAACTTAGCACCATTTACACAGAAATCATGTTCTTTACAACTGAGCTAGGAATCCTTCTGTATGAATAGCTGAGTAGGTATCTGAACCTGTGTTTCATTAGAAGGTACTGTAAGGAAATATTTGTTAGAATTTGCCCTTTTATAAAGTTATTACTTCAGGAACCTATTGCTAGTCATTGGATTTTAAGAGCCTGAATTTGGATAAATGATTCTCTTCAAATTCCTGGTGTAACTTTCCTAAGGGGAAACATATAGTTCCCTTGAGGAACAACTTAATCCAGTACAGTTTTTTTTCTGCACATTGGTTTTGTAGCCGAATTTGCCTCTTGCCTCTTTTACGCTGAGCACTAGTGGCACCCAGTGGATTCAAAACATTTTCATAAAGGCCGTACTGAAAGTAGATGAGTAAGTGTGTTTATAAAGTTCACCTAACAACTGTGTATTACCATCTTGTTACTAGAGATCACAATGCCTTTATACTTGCTGGTTAGCTGTCACTGTAAGGTAAATACATTATTTCAGTTCAGTAAAAGTAAACATGAATAAAATTATATTTTCTGTCTGAGTACCGTGTTCAATAATCTATTTTTCAGGGCCACAGGCTGAAGAACTCAGACAACCAAACATATCAGGCGCTCAACAGCTTGAATACGCAACGACGGGTGCTCATCTCGGGAACCCCCATTCAGAATGACCTCCTTGAATACTTCAGCCTAGTACATTTTGTCAACTCTGGAATTTTAGGTTGGGACCTTTAGCAGCATAATCTCCTCACACAGGAGTTGGCAACTGGCAGCCCAGCCCTCCATCTCCCAATGTTGACTCGACATGAATGTATTCTTGCTAATGTATGTCACATTGTCCTATGAATCAGACGCACACAATTTTATGGCATAACTCTGTTCTACTAATGAATTTGAAAGTCTAGAGGAATCAGCTTTCTTTGAAGTTTAAAAAAAAGAAGGTTCTTGTAAGAATCCATCAGGAAAATGTCTGCTTTCTTTATAGAACCATGATGATTTTTCCAGCCATACCAACTATGGCCCTCCCAGTTTGCCCCAGAAGTCAGTATTGTGTTTGTCATCCTAGGCATTTTCCAGCGGTGGAAGTCCTCTCAATATTTCAGTTGCTCTGTAACATGAATTATTTAATTCATGGATAGTAGATCTTAAGGTGATGGGCAGGTGACAGAAATGATGAGTAATGTGGGACACTCTTTTTAAAAATTTGAAACTATGCCTCATGTAGCTAAAATGAATGTTCACAACTTGACTTGAGAGAGGTTTGGGGGCAGCAGGGTCCTTGTTAAGAATGAAATAGAAAATGACATTGTTTGAAATAGTGTTGCCAAATGTTTGATAAAATATTAATAACAAGCGTTTTTTCTTATCCTGAACAGGAACAGCTCAGGAGTTTAAAAAGCACTTTGAAATTCCCATCTTGAAAGGCAGGGATGCAGATGCAAAGGAAGAAGATAGGCAGAAGGGGGAGGAGAGACTGAAAGAGCTGATCGGCATTGTCAACAGGTGAAGTCTTCCCCAAAACATTTATGCTGTGACCCTTATAGCAGCATGTCCAATTTTTTAGGGTGCAATGAGAAACCTTCACCATAGAAGCCCCTTGACTCATTGTTTGTCTTAGAGCTAATCCTGATCATTTCTGTTAGAAGCTCAATAAGTGATCCATTCATCCCTATGATTCCATTTACCAACACTTCGTCTGTGTGAAGCTGATGAGAAGACTACAGATTTCAAGTCTAAGAGGTCTCTCTCTGTTAGTAACATTGCTGAAAGCTAGGCATAAGCTTAGAGCTTTGTACTAGTAGCATTAATTTTGTTTTGTTTCTTCCTAGGTGTCTTATAAGAAGAACTTCTGATATCCTCTCCAAATATCTCCCAGTGAAAATTGAGCAGGTGGTATGTTGCAGGTATAAGAATGAAGGGCTGCTTCTAAAATAAAGCAGAGACTTCTCATTTAATCTAGATGTTGGGTGAATTTGTTATTGCACTGAAGCATTCAGATTTAGGCTGAATGCAGAGCTTAGAAGAAGTAATAAGAAAATCTCTTGAGTGTATATTTCAATAAGTAGTATGCAGTACTGGCAAAATGTTCCTTCTGCCCTTGAGTTAACTTTCCTATTTGTGTTTTGTTTTGCATGCAAGTCACATAGTCCAAGAATGGGGGATGTAAATGTTTTGAATAATTTCCACTGAAATAGTTAATTAAATGTTGGCATAAAGAACTCTAATTATTTATTTATTTTATTTATGGGATTTCTATACCACCCAATCCCAAAAGGGCTCTGGGCGGTGTACAACATGGATTCCACATACAGTATATAAACAAAACCCCATTAAATTAAAATGTAAGTTTAAAAGTTTAAATATTTAAAACGCAGCAGTAATTCAGTAAAATGGCGTCAGCAATACCCCAGATTAACCCCCCCCCCAAAAGGGGGAACAAGACAGTAACAAAAGTGGGTCCCCTAGATGACAGGGGGACTCCGAAAACCGGAGGAATAGAGTAGAAGGGGCACTTATTATACGGTTGTGACTGTCTGACATGTTTTAGAACTACTATCCCTGCTCAGATGCGTTGATATATGCAAATCCCCCTCCCTCACAAAAAACCCAACCCATGGTCAGTAGAAAAATGTTTATTTTAGAAATATGGAATATGGGGTGCTGTGTGTTTTCTGGGCTGTATGGCTGTGTTCTAGCAGCATTCTTTCCTGACGTTTTGCCTGCATGTGTGCCTGGCATCTTCAGAGGATGCCAGCAACAGATGCAGGCGAAATGTCAGGAGAGAATGCTGCTAGAACATGGCCATACAGCCTGGAAACCACACAGCACCCCAGTGATTCTGGCCGTGAAAGCCTTCGACAATATGGAATATGTTTGAATTAGCAGCTCTGGCATCCTGCTCACTTAGACAAAAAAGCAAATATATTTAAAATTATTCTATGTACACTTATCACAATTAGTTGTGCATTAACAAGATAAATAAATAGATGCTTTTACTTGAATCATTTATCTATTCATTTATTTAATGGTGGGTCAGTGTGTAGTATTGGTTAGAGTGTTAGACCATGATCTAAGAAACTCAGGTTCAAATCTCCACTCTGCCACGGAAGCTTGCAGAGTGACCTTGAGCCAGTCACACTCGGCCTTACCTCCCTCACAGGGTTGTTGTGTAGATAAAATGGATGAGGGGGCAATATTGCAATAATTCACCATAAGGTGAATAATTACCAGTATACTCACCTTTCTTCTCACTGGGGACCCAAGGCATCTTGTTTCATTCTTCTGTTCAGCATTTTATCTTTGCAACAATCCTGGGAAATAGGTTAAGCCAAAAAGATTGACTGTTTCAAGGTTATCCAAAAAGCTTTCTTGGCAAAATGGGGCTGGTATTTCAGCTCTGACTGCCATTATGAAAGTTTGCATGCACTTCAGGAAATGTAACGGATGGTAGGTAATGGAAGCAACGAGGACAGGACAGGTAACATCTCTGGGGGTTTTTCAGGCTAGCATATTATTCATCTTCTAAATTCCACTGAAGTCAAGGAAACTTAAGCTACTGTTAGTTCTGATTTGGAAACAAGAGAGTTCAGTAGCTTTTGAAAATGTGAGCAGTTTATAATTGCAATGCCTTTCGGTCTAAATAATTCATATGATCCAGCTGTAGCTTTATATTAGTAGTTCAGTAATCACAGCCTGATAAGTGCTGTCTTTTCACATCAGGCTGACTCTTCTTCAGTCTGAATTGTACAAACACTTCTTAAAGCAAGCAAAACCAGCTGAAGATCTGAAAGGAGGAAAGATCAGTGTTTCATCTCTCTCTTCAATCACATCTCTGAAGAAGCTTTGCAATCGTGAGTGATTTGTCCCGAATTACAGTAATTTATGTTTGCTTGTAACATGCCCTAAACTTAAGGACCCTGTGAAGGTGAAACTACGGCACCCTTTATTGTGTCTTCATAGCACCTTGCTATAGGTGGTGGCTGTATGTTCTGAGAAGCAGGCTTTGTGGATGACAGCCATTATATACAAAAATAATCAGTTATGATACTCTATTTTTAAAATATATTCAGAGTGAGAACTTTACCTCAAAGATTCTCAATGACAAGCCAAGGTTTAAAAATAGGGCCTTACAATTGGAGGGAGCAGAAATAACTTCATAATCTCCAATTAAGTTATTAAAAAGTGACACTGATGCTCAAGTATTCGGCTCTAATGGCTATGACCCTTGTGTATGTAAACTAAAAGCAGACTGGGGTTTGCAATGGCCAGCTCCAATTGAAACATGTGGAAGAGGAGTCAGTCTAGTAGTTTATGGAATGAAAAAGAGTGAAGACAATTGGGAAACTGTGATCAATTGAGCCCTTATCAATCATGATAATGTACGTTGCATTCCTTGATAGTTTGGCTTTAGTTTTAAAAATCTGAACTCCATTTTGAGATTGTGCAAAAGTTAGTTTGTGTTATGGATATTTTATGTCTGTTGTTAGGTGGATAGAAACTTTCACACCTTCCCCCCAGTTGGAACTTTCCTAGAAGTATTTTGAATTCTGACTCTTGTCATTTAGCCAAAAACTTGTCCTTCTGGAATTCACAGTTTGAAATGCTCATTCATTTCATTGCTAGGCACAGTTGTATAGTCCACAGCAGTCCGTGGAGGGTAATAGCAGGGCAGCCTTAGCCAATTATGGCTCAAGGAGCACAAGGGCTGAGCCAAGTGACTGACCCAACCGAGGGGATGGGAGGAACAGGGCCAGGGAGGGAAATTCTCTGTCAGTGGTGCATCCTCCTTATCCCATAAATGGGCCTAGAAGTGATGACAGCCTCTTGATGGAACCAGGGAATTTCTCAAAATCACAGCCCATCTCCAGACTCCAGAGACCAGTTTCCCTGAAGAACTGGTATGCTTCAAAGGTTGGACTATGTAACATTAGACCTCATTGAGGTCCCTCCCCTCCCTAGTCTCCTTCCCCAGATTTCTAGGAGTTCCTCAATCTGCAACTGGCATCCTTATCCACCCCCCAATCCCCAGCTGATAGTCCTGGGAGATCTGGCAACCCCAGACCTAGTACAATCTTCAGACCCTTGGTGCTTGTTGGTGTGGGCGCCAACTTCACCCGCTCACCCATCCAAAGCGCATATAGAGGGAGAGTGGGTAGGGAAGCACATTTGGTGCCAGCGATACCCTACCACCCAAGGAGCCTTTTGCCTTCCACCACCTTCAGGCACCCTAGAGGAGGGGTGATCCAGCAGCCTCTGTATGTGTAGTGGGCCAGTGAGTCACCCCCATGAGATGCAGTTCAGAACCACCTCTGCACCACCACCACCCTTCCCATGCCTAGCCATACTTTCCACCCAGGGCACTCAGTGAAGGTCACCATTGGCAAGGCGGGCTCCACTGGGACACGTACACTTGTCCCCTCAGATTGGCTTCCATGCAGCTTGGCTGCGGTCACCTGGAGAAGGTTGGGGGATAGAATCCGAAGACTGTCGAAGACAACCCTTTAAAGCAAAAGGTGTCTGGAAGCCATTTCATGCTGTCGGTTCCACCTGCAATTTGCCTTCCCTCACTGTACAGGGACTTGATGGTCCCATTCATCTCATAGGACCCATAGACGCCATTCCCAATGTGCCCATGCCTACCCTTGATCTGAGCTGCCCCATCCCTCTCCACTGCTGCCCTGGCCCAAGAAATACTGCTGTCTCTACTGATTGAACTGTGTGGTCTGCAGGGCATCCAGGCACTGTTATCACTTTTGGTAGGTGTGTCTCCGTTCTGAGGCCGAGAGTTTGGCACCCCAAGGTCTGTCCATGCAGATGTTCCATCATCATTTGCAAGAAGAGCTCCATTCACTCATGGGCTGCTTGCAGCATCCACAACTCCAATGAGGCTCACCACTCCTCCCTCCAAGAGGCCCTGGGACAGACACAAAGAAACCAGTAGTGGCCTTTGAATACACTTTATTGAGCAGCTGCTGGGGCAGTGGAGCTGAGAGCAACCATCTTCATTTCTGCATCTCCTTTGAGAAAATAGGTATCACTCTCCCAGTGCGGTTTTCAGTGAGGAAGAGGACCAACTGGGCAGCCATCTTCATATCCTGGATGCCTTTCACGGTAGACTTGTTCTGCAGTCAAGGCTTAGGGTGACATGGAGAGTCAGCAGTTAGAGCCAGAACTCTCCCTGTTGGATCTCTATCTGCAGCAAACAAACACGGAGACAAGCGCATTTGCAACATGGACCAAGGGCTCTCTGGTCAGCACAGAGGGGTCCATGAGGGGTTGCCACAGAGTCCAGTTGGCAGCCCTTGGGGGAGGCCTGTCATCTTAGCACTGCAGCTCCCCCTCTTCATACCAATGCACTTATGTCATCCATAGCACCCTTACCTGTCTGCAGCTCCTGTTCACACCATTGGAAAACAGTGGGTTCTCCTTGACGTAAAAATAACCTACAGTGAGCACCTTTGGGCTGCGCCACCATTGTTCGCAGTGCCACTTTGCACTTAAGACGGCCTTCCCTGGCTGCCAAGGTACTGGCAGCCAAACCAATACCAGTCACTCTCTCTGGATTTCCCCCTTATGTTGGTGAAGCACTCTGTGCAGGAGATGTACTGGTGTGCAAAAGTGGATCAGTCACACTTGAGCTCTGCCCTGGCATAAATGGCCCTTACATCAGGGTATCTTCAAGATATATTGGCATAGGGCTCAACTCTTCTGCCTCCCTCCTTAGGACTGTGCTGTTCACCTTTTTCAAGTAACTAGATTACTAAAGGGCAATTCTATTTGGGGTAATAATTAAGCAACTTTTTTGAGTTAGTCACAATTTTAATTTTATAAAATGGGAACTCTGAGGATGCAAGTCATTGGTGATTGAGGAAATGCATGTTAGGCCCTATGGTCTCCCACGGGAAACTCCTTAGCTCTTTAATTTCCCGAAGTCTATTAATAAGCAGAGTTCATGTTTCTGCAAAGGCCATTTTTCAGCAGCGCAATTGTTTTTCTCCACTCCATCCTTCTGAGCTGAGGAATGCTTATAATCATCCATCCAATAATGTATGTGAGAGACAAGATCATAATAAATGAAGAGAACCTTTGCCTTTGAAAGTAGTTGTGAAACAGGAAAGGGTTGTACAGTCATAATTACCACTGCTGGAAGATACTTTTAGCGCAGCAATTATCCCTGTAGTGCAGAGACATTGACACAGTTGGACCTTACATGATATGTATATTGGCATATGTTAATTACTTGACAAGATAGTTGATAAAAGTTGTAAACAGTCATGTTTGTCCACACTAAATCCATGTAGTACATTTTGTTAGGACCAACCAAATTGACACAAGACATTGTACAAGGTATTGATTACAGACCTGTTAAGATCATATGAAATAGGTGCTCCAAGTATTTCTGATAGTATCTGGGTAGTATTTTAAGACAACCATTCCCATTATATGAAGACCGATCTTTCTGCCTTGTTATGGTAAGTTCACTAACTTCCATGCATTGCAGTGACTCCTGAACTCTGTTTTTCAGATCCTGCTCTGATCTACGAGAAATGTGTGGAGGAGGAAGAAGGGTTTGTGGGTGCTCTGCAATTGTTCCCTCCTGGTTACAACATTAAATCCTTAGAGCCACAGCTCTCAGGTAAATTTTTGATGCCAATTGTTATATGTGTTGGTACAGGGACCTGTATTGGGGATGGATTCCTCAGTGTGCTGTGTGTGCATTTTTCATGCAGGAAAGATGCTGGTTTTGGACTATATCTTGGCAGTTACCAGGAGCACCAGCAATGATAAGGTAGTTCTAGTATCGAATTACACTCAGACACTGGACCTCTTTGAGAAACTCTGCAGAACTAGAAGGTATGACCTGGATTACTTTCTGTGTATCTCTAACTGTATTTGAATATCATGGCAAATTGTGGTTTATGAATGAACTCTGGTTAGCTTCAGACTAAAGTAATAGATCCCAGTTTGTGTTTATCAGTTTCTTGGTGACTCTTGACCTGCTGGCCAGGATGATATCTTTCCTGTACTTCTGACTCTGGCTAGGTGGACACAAGGGGCAGTGGTGTTCATACCATGCTGTAAATACAGATGTCATAACAAACAACAGTTAGTATAAATTGTACTTTGGAATCCCTACTTTGAAATAGTAGATGGGTGTCCACCAACACCTATCTTATTTGTAAAGTCTAAACACACTGAGTATCCAACAAACTTGCATTTGATGTAGCCATGTCTTTTAATTCCATTTATCATGTCAAAATCCTCTATATGAGTATGTACACACACACAATTGTAACAGTGTGGATGAGGGCTGTGGTTGTCAACCAATTACTATTCATATTGCTGCTGGGACAGTCCTAACTAGGGAAATTCTTTTCAGTGGAAATAGTGGGACTCACTTGGTCTGACTCCTGGGTTTGCACTAAAACTCTGTTTTCTGCATGTTTTTTTTTAAAATGCTACCAGCTGTCTAATTCAAATAACTGGTCTATCAGGGTCCGTACTGTCTACTGTGAGTAGCAGCAGCTTTGCATGATCTTCATACAGAAAAATCCTTTTCAGATGTTCGCTGTTTCAGATCTTTTATTTGTGCCAGGGAACCTGGGGTCTTCTGTATGCAAAGCATGCCTGCCACCAGTGGTCCATGACGTTAATTTGTAGAACTGTCTTGTGAATTGGAGTTGTATTTATATTATGCTTCTGTTTGTTTGTTTTGGCAAGGTACTTGTACGTCCGTCTGGATGGCACCATGTCCATTAAAAAGAGAGCAAAGATAGTGGAACGTTTCAACGCTGCCTCTGTGAGTGAAATTTCTGATGTCAAGTTCTACCATTGTACAGTTCAGAGCAGCAGTAATTAGCCTTCAGTCAAAAGGCCCTCTTTGTTGGCTTCATGTATTCTACTGTCATGTCCCCCAATTTGTGAATTCTATCATAACCACAAATTGCTGCATCTCCGCTTGAATCAAAGATTTTGATTATACAGCCACTTTACACCGGCAAGAAGCTCTTTCAAGTAAATCATCTAATAGAATGTTCAAGGTTCATGCGTGCCAACAAAGTACAACATCAGGTTCTACTCAGCAATCCAGGAATCTCTGTGCGCCATAGAACAGAGATGTGGGGAAGTAATGAGAGGGAGGCTCCTTTTGAGTGTCTGCCTTTGTTCGTGTCATCACAACTGAAATGTTTAAACCTTTTCTAGCAATGCCAGTAGTTCTCTGGTACACCGTAGTTATTAACTTTCATTGACTTTTTATGGCTGATGTTTGACTGTGTATGTGGAGCTGCCAGTTACAGCAGAGATTCATAGCGAAGGTTGGAATTGAATTAGGCAGGTTTATTGGACAGCTTACTCTTATCAACTTACCTTGTTTGAGAAGAGATAAAAGCTGGGCAATTAACTTTGAAAAGTGTGTTTGCTTGACTTTCAATTAATACTAAAGGTATTTGACAGTCTAGTTTTTCTCCTCTAGTTTTTTTACAACAGTCTCATCAGTACACAGCACTTACTTACTTTATCTTGATATCATAGAGTCCTGAATTCATTTTCATGCTGAGCAGCAAAGCTGGTGGCTGTGGCTTAAACTTGATTGGAGCAAACAGACTTGTGATGTTTGACCCTGATTGGAATCCAGCCAATGATGAACAAGCCATGGCCCGTGTGTGGAGAGATGGTCAGAAGAAGACTTGCTATATCTATCGGTTGCTCTCGGTAATAGCGGTTGCATTTTGTAGCCCTGATATTCACAGATATTGAAAAATGTGTCTGCTTAAGGGAAGGAAAAAACCAGTTTTTCAGGTTTCCAATTCTGAATGCACTGGGGTGCTGTGCCATGGCATTTGAAGCTATTAGGTATTTCTGTGTTGACACCCAGCTGTCATTTGACTCTTTCCCTATAGTGCTAACAGTAGACATATTGATTGTAGAACTGGCTGAACCTTCACCAAAGGTTTACCAGATCAATCATATAATTTTCCCTGAATATCTTGCAAAATGGCCCCATAATCCATTTAGAGATGAAAGGCTAATTTGCATGGAAAAGTAATCCACATTTGGCATTTAAAGCTTGGATTTCTGATGATTTTATTTGGGGAGGAGCAGAATGCAATTGTTGAGCTGCTGCTGCCTTTGAACAGGAATTATAGCCTATCATGGATTCCTGCTTTTTTGGCAGGAGCCATAGAATCCTTCTTTATTTCATACATCCTGTTCTGTGCTTAAGGAATTTAGACCAAGGAATTTAGACCAAGTCATTGATTTAAGCAGAAGTATTCTAGTCTAATATTTTAGCAGTCTAATGCTGGCCAGCAAGTAATATCCCAACTAGTAGGTGAATAACTCTTATTCTCTGCAGATGTTACATTTAACCAAATTTCAGATCTTCCTTACATTTATGGATTGGTGCTGGATTAATGTTCAGAGAGGAGATCCCAAAGAATGGTGCAAGATGAGAAATGCTTGAAATCAGCTCTCCTTTTGACTAGGAATCTCGAGTGGCTTACAGTACAGTACATCACTAGAAGCCAACTTGTTGGGATCTGTCAACCTCTCCGCAATAACTTGACTTTTGGATTCAGAAATTGGTTTGTTGACAGCAGCATTGTGAACAGGATATAAGCAAGTCTTGCTGGACCTGAGTTCCACTGCACAACCTCTGGTTAATATTCCTTCCCCAAACACCCCTCTTACACTTTTCCTCGGCATCCCATCATTCTAGTGAAATCACTAGAAACATTCTCAGGCTGTGCAAAGCTTCCAAGGCCAAAACAGAGATGAGGCCAAGGTGTTGGCTGCCTTACAGGATGAGAAAAGTTACTACATGCCTAAAAACGATAATACACAAGCATAGGGTTACCAGCATAACAAGCTAAAGACTCCCACAGTGCCACCTTCTCCTGGCCTACCCAATAGTCTCATGGCCAGAGCCAGGAAAGAGCTGAAATCTTGACAGGGTCTTGACATGAATAAACCTCAGATTTTGGCTAAAACACACACACGGTACTTGAATCCTCATTTTCCCAAGGTGCAACACCAGACAATTTTGTATCTCTGTAGACAGGAACAATTGAAGAAAAGATCTTCCAGCGACAAACCCACAAGAAGGCACTCAGCAGCTGTGTAGTAGATGAGGAGCAAGATGTGGAAAGGCATTTCTCTCTTGGGGAACTGAAAGAACTTTTCACTTTTAATGAGACCACTACAAGTGATACCCATGACAAGTAAGTCTATGAAAGATCTGCATTGCGGAGTGGCTGTTTTGTGTGTTGAGGATTGTGGGACGTAATTGAAGGGCATACTTAGTTTTCAGTTGCGCTTAAAGATGTGTATGTGCAATAGTGGTGTTAGCTCACTCCATTTTCCACATTCCACTGAGTTTAACATTCTCTGCTCATGGCTCAGCAATTCAGACTGGATTGGTAAATGCTGATTTCATGGTTTATAGGTCAGATGGATAAAACCTATTTTGCTGAGACCTTTTTGTTGTAGGCATGAGTAGACCCCCTACAAATATTAATTCTAGTGCAATCTCAGTCTGCATGACTTTTCATTATATTGCGTTTACCTGAGGTTGTCTTACAGAGACAATGTCTACATTATAAGACTGGTTGCTTAGCTGAAAATTTTGAATTGGACCTTTTTTTTGTCTGCCTCAATACTTTCCCACTAATTATGAATGTGGCCTGTGTTGGCATCATGAATGAATTTCTCATGTCTGTTTCACATGTGAAATCAAACATTGCTTTTAATCTGTTGGCCCTTAATTAAGCAAATTGTTCTAAATTTAAAATCCATATAAAGCATCTGGTCCTTCTAAAAAAATGTATTGTTTGTTACAGGATCAAGTGTCGTCGCTGTGTGAATAACCATCAAGTCAGGCCCCCTCCTGAGGGGTCTGATTGCACTTTTGATCTCTCTCAGTGGAACCACTGTGCAGAAAAACGTGGTCTCCGGGACACTGTCCTAAAGGCTGCCTGGGATGCTGCTGTCACCTTTGCTTTCCACCATCATTCCCATGAGGAGCAAAAGGGGATACCATGACTGTTGGTTTGGACTAATCCTTCTGAAATTCAAGCTGTTTCACTTCTGTGAAAGCAGAACATTGACACCTCTATGGCTGTTGACTGAGAGCATTGAGGCAACTCCCACACACTGTAACGTAATAGAAAGTTTCTCACGTATTTAGACTATGCTGATGAAGAGCATTGGAAAATCATATGTTTAACAAAACTCATTTAAAAAACCCTATAACGATTGTTTCTGGAAGGGAAGCTTGTGTCGTTCTTATCATGGTATCTGTGTGTTTTTGGAAAGGAAGAAGCCAAAGGTAGAAATAGTTCAGAGGCAATCAATAGGCACTCCTTATTTTGTTAGGCAAGATGGCTTTGAAGAATTACTTGTACTGGAACTTTCAGAGAAGAATAGAAGTGACAAATCTTAACAGATCTCATTTGCTGTCATGTCACTGTATTTTTCTGGGCAGCCTACTGCTTCATTGTGTATCCTAACCTATTATGAGAAAGTCTATAGATCAAAGTAACAGCCCATACTTAGATTTCCATTTTTTCCCCTTAGCTGCATTCAAATGTCACATGTAACCATAAACTCAGCTTGTTGGCAGACTTGCAGGGGCTCCTGTTTCCCTTTCTTGAACTAAAAACTGCAATTGGCCACTGACTCATGAACTATTATGTGCACAGCTGTGGTTTACGATCCTCAACCAAGGTTTAATCGAGACCCAGAATGCTGATTGAGGAACTAAATGATTAAACCACATGTGTTTATGTTGTGTTTAACCACAGTTCACAATATCACACGGAATTGACAAAGTACAAGTCTAGCAAAACCAGTTATGCACAACATTTATTTTTCTTTAATATGGTGACATGTGAGGGCTGAATGCAGCTGTGTACAGGAAAGAAAGAAGTATACTGTTTGTTCTATTGCTGAGAGTTGGCATGTTGGATAAGGCAGAATGCAAGGTCAATGGAATATTTTGTAGGCATGATCCAGGCAAATGTGTTTTTACCCACTTGCAGAGCTGTAGGGAAATGTGTTACACTGAAAAAAAGCTTCATATTCCAAATGCAGGGAGACACTTGATTTGGTTATTTATTGCGGTATCTTGAATGCTAGAGTTTATATTAATGAAACCTGCTCATGTGGGAAAGATAAGACAAATCATGAATATCTTTTCTAATGTTCTTGTGGAATATATATTGCTTGTGGGGGAAGGATTAATTATCTTTATTTTGAAGACATACTTAAAAAGCTGCCTTTTCTGGATTTTTAAAAGGATGTTAAATTATTAAAACTGAATTGCTTTCTTTTTGAAAGAATAAGTGCAGTTCATTTAAAATCAAACTTAAAACGTGTCCTAGGCTGCAACAAAATAAATAGCTCTTGTATTAGTATGCCGTCTCAAAGCGAAACAGAGGTTTATTATTAGGAGAAATTCATCCTTAACCAACTGATGGTTTAACAGTCTTTTGTTGATTGAACAGTTAGAATAAACTAGGTCCCTAAGCAAAAGTTAATATTTATAGCTATTAAATTACTAGGAAGTTAGGTTTGATCTTCTGGTGATAGCTGGCTTGCAATAAAATGCAGTATAATGTTCACTGTCATTTCAGAAGACCAGGGAATTTTCTGTCAGACTGCTGTAAATAGAACTCTGGTGTATGTAGGGAGAGGGAGAGTCAGGTCTGCTCCCAAGTGACTGAGGGTTGAATTTGCAATGGTTACAATGCTCATCTGAAGGGTCACTATCCACTCTGCCACCTCATTCTTTAGCATGTGCAGATCCTAAGTTTAAAACAGCATACACAATTAGGATAATTCTATTAAATCTTAATACTTCCCTCCACTAATATTGAATAATGGCAGTTACGGATGTAACTGCCTAAAAAACAGGGACAGCAGAATCAAATAAAATTTTGAAGACATACTTAAAAAGGCAAAATAAAATTTTATTACAAAAGAGCACCCTGCACACTTGTTACATCATGCCAACATAGTCAGCAAATGCTTGAGAGGAGTCCCATGTGTCACTGACCACACTACATATGGCTCTGAGCTGCTGAAGAGCCTCTTGAGTCATTGCAGCATCTTGGTCCAGCCAATTTTGAGAGAGGCAAAGCTTGGTGAACTTGACCTGTTCTCTACGTGGGGCGATGTATCTCTCCAGCTTCTTGGCAAACTCCAGGAGCCCATCAGGTCTGATGCAGTTGGAGCTGTAGAAAAGAAGATGGGGCCATAGCTTTTTAGATTAAGCTCAGAGCACTTCTCACCTATTGTGGATCCTTAGAATGTGCTGAAGAGGTCCTCTCTAACCCTGGCCAACAGTAAGAAAGGCAACACAGTGAACTTAAGAATGAAAAGGCAAGTCAGATGTTGTACCTCCCTGCTGTAACCTCAATAGGGTTACCCTTAAAGTTCACAGAAAATGGGGGGGGGGGGGAGAGGAATAACACTGAGTGACTAACTTCCCTAAGAGATCTTAAACTGAGCTCTCCGGGGGAGGGTGGTATATAAGTTTAATAAATAATAAATAGTAATAATAATAATAAACTAACAAAACAAGTTTGAATATATAATGGATGGGAAGTCTCCTGAAATCAAGAAACCACCTTACCTGCATATTCCTGGCAGATTTTAATATTCTTGCAGCCTCTAGGAGAAATGCATGAAATATACTTCGGTCCCAAGGCTGCAGAATGTTCGCCTCAGTTTTGCCATAAAGGACACATAGGAAGGTGAGCTATATGGGGGAACCAAGCCTCCCTTGATACCAGAACATTTACAGTGAAGTTAACCCGTTCATGACTGTAAGCTGGCATATTCTTTCTTTGAGTAGATGAAGACTGGTTTGACAGTTGAAGAAACTACATGACTGAAAACAACTGATGCATAGAAAATTATACTCATTGCTGCATTGCTTACTTTATGAATAGAATAACATGGTTCTACAGCACAGGTATGTGACATTATGGCTATGAAGTTTCTTTAAAATTTTCCTACAAATCTGGAAAATAATTGCAGATTGTACAACTAGGTTTGAGAGAATACTGCTGCCAATACCAGTGCCACAAGCAGTGGCTCTTTGATTCTAGAAGCTGCTGAGTAGATTCAGATGACAAGTTATTACCAATTATGAATGTATTGCACATGGAAAATGTCTTGCTTACTGATCCTATCATAATTAGCTTGGATAAATGTTAAGATGTATTGAACGTATGGGAATGAATGACTGCCATTACCACTATATGAGCAACAAGGCTATCTGAAAGTGCAATCTAAACCCCTAAACCCACAACTATGCACTCTAAACCCACATATTTCAGTGAGTTTTGAATGAAGTAACTACCTGGAATTGTGCTGTGATTCTAGCTTACTGTTATATGTCATTAAAGTAATTAGCTTTTTAGAGCTACTTCAGCTATCACTTTCCAACTCACATCTTTATGATACAAGGAGGAAATGGAAAAAAGAACTTGTTAGGCTAAGAATACTGCCAACTCCATAACTGACAATTCCTAGGCCAGGGGTAGGGAACCTGCGGCTCTCCAGATGTTCAGGAACTACAATTCCCATCAGCCCCTACCAGCATGGCCAATTGGCCATGCTGACAGAGGCTGATGGGAATTGTAGTTCCTGAACATCTGGAGAGCCGCAGGTTCCCTACCCCTGGCCTAGGCAATTGGATACCTAATGCAACTAAGACAAGACATAAGCACCCCCTAGCAAAGTAATCTCTATTTTATCAAGGGCCTGAGAGAAAGTGTATGAAGCATTCTTTCCCCACCTTCCTTGGGGAAGGGATATCCAAGATAGAAAGGTCATAGCGCTTGAAAAAAACAAGCAAAAATTGAGCAGTTTTTACTATTTATCTTTTCAAATTTTAAACTGTAATTGTCAGAAAGGTAAATAAACATGTTAAATAAAATAACACACCTGACATCCAGATGACAAATGGAAGCAGATGAATCTTCTGAAAAAATATCAGCCAGTGCAGCCAGCCTGTGATTTCCTAACAATGGGAGAATTACAATTTAAGTGCAAACTAGGAATATTAGCAGGTTGGAGAAGAAAGTAATGACAGCAGAAATAAGTACTCCCAGGGCTGGCAAATTTGACAGAGATGACAAACTCAAAAAAGTAATGAGTTGCTATTTGAAATGTCTGGTAAGAATGTTTCCATTCTTTATAGATCTCGCTTCCGAATTCCACATTATGTATAGTCTAAAGGAACTAATAGCAGGCTTGCATAGCAAAGCAAGCTATTAGAAATTTAATGTAGGAAATTACTGAGTGGCTGAATCTCTGGAAAAGCAGGATTCCTGCGCCCTCTGCATTGGCCTGAATCTGTTCACTGGGGAAAAAAGATAGAATGTAGGAGTAAAGCCAGGAAGGTTGGCCTGCTGAAAACACAGACCTCAGCAAAAGCCTATTGATTCAAGAAGGAAAGCTCAAAGTAGCTCAGCTGAAAGTCATCATACATGTCACTTGGCTTGAAAAACAGAACACTGCAGTCAAAACATACCAGGAGTGCCAACATTTGTAACAGAATTTAAGACCCCTCCCCACTAACTGAGTAGAGAGAAAGTATTCAGGGACAGCTGTTGTATTTTGCCTTACATACCCAGTCTATTTCCTGGGAGCCTGAGGATCTTCAAAGATGAGTTCTTCTTCACAACATTTATTATTTCAGACAGAAATTCCATAGAACAGTTTTCAAACAGCCGACAGAAAGAAAAGGTGATTTCTGTTACAAGGAAAAGACTCTCAAATTAATAAATGATACTTTTCTATGTTCTGCCATACTAATTAGTTTCACTGAAAACTCCAAAGAATAAGAACCCTTTTCTGCCCCATTAAAAGCTGTGTACTGTTTTTCCATACTTCTCATGCATGGAGCGGCTTTCCATTCACCTTCCACTAAATCTCATCTTCTCTGACTCATCAAGAAGAGCCACAGTGTAAGAGGACAGACAAGAGCTGGGTGTGAATCAGTCATACCTTGAAGGATAGGGTCCTGCAGTAGGAGGAGGACATCTTTTGAGTGGTGAGAAAGATTAATGTCATGAAATCTCAGTCTCTTCAGGACTGGGCTATATTCTGCAAGACAAGCAAGATTTTACAGAAAAAGCTTGGGAGTTTTCTCCCATTGTGCAAATATACTACTATCTGTGTAGATCCACACAGTAAATAATTCTGTGTGGCCATTTGGATGGGTCTGAAGATGCTAGCACCTCCCGCAACAACATCTACCCACGTTGCTGATAAGCACAGACAGGCAAACCTTCCACAATACCTTTCAGTGCATGAAGGAGAAGCTCAACCTCTTGGGGACAAGATATTGTAGCGCTGTCTAGAGAGAGACTCTGGAGAGATCTTGAAGCTTTCAGTACAGGTATCAAGAGGCTTGTTGGAAGAGGCTCCCTGGGAAATCTTATCTCAAGATGTTCCAGATGGCTCTCTGGTTGACAGTTACCAAAGAAAAAAGCAGAATTTATTGAATTCATAAGCTGGCTTTAATATGGACAATGGAAAGGCAGTGTATAAATACTTCTAATAAATAAATATATTTATTTTCACATACCTTCCTTCATTCAGTCCACAGAAGCTGCAATGGCCTCATATTCATTTCCAAGTATAACTAATTTTGCTATTTATACACTGCCTTTCCATTTTCCATATTAAAAGGCACCTTATAGAATTCAATACAATCCACCAATAACCAACAATAATACCCAATGTAATCCAATACAGAATGTTATTTAAAAATATCAAAATCACAAAAATTAACTTAAAAAACCTTAGCTGCTACTTGCTAAGATAGCAATTGTTTGATCTAAATGTTAAAGGCTGTCCAAAATAAAACTTCTTCACCTTATGATAGGAGGACACCAAGGAAGACTCTAGGTGCCACCACCAAGAAAGCTCTCTTGAGTACCAACCAAATGAACTGGTGAGATGGAGAGATAATCCACCCCAGATTATCTTAATAAATGGGCAGATTTATATGGGAGTAGGTGGTCCTTCAGGAAACCTGCTCTAATGCTGTGAATATAGCAAGCTATAAAAAAAGAAAGACTAGTAGTAGGACTCAAAAAAGTCATACCAGAGCCTGTGGCAGTGAACAAGCCCTATAAAAGCAAGGAGTTTCAAGCCACGTAGCAAGCTATTACTAGAAAGATTATCTGGACTTTTCTACATCAAAAAGATTAAACACAACCAATTATAATGCAAGGCCTAACATCCTAGAGGTCGATTTCTAATATAACCTCCTGTAACTTTGTTCCAAAGATGACCAGTAGCATGAGCAATATTTGAAGGCACTCAGAGGCCATTAAAACTATGAAATAATCACAAGATCAAATGAAAGCATATGAACAAGTTTCCAAATGAAAAAAGGAACATGTCCACATCACTGACACCTGGACATTCCCTTCCATATTCAAAGGAAAAAAACCTACACAATACAATGTTAAGTTCAAAATGTGTTATGATATACCTGGAATTTCATCTTCTAAAGATGATGAGCCTGGGTTCTCTTCTGGCCTGCTGCAATCCACCAGAGTTTTGAGATCAAAACTGACCAAAAGCACCTGAAGCAATGGAACGGCACTCAAAATAGAGCAAACAAGATTCATGCAGGGCACATGGGAGAGCATGTCACTGATGTGCACCACACGGAGATGATAGTCACTCTGGCGAGAAAGAGCCCGGAGCCCAGAAAGGATGCTGAAGATATTGGGACCTAATTCTGGAATAACATTTTAAAGAAGTAAACTTGGAAAGTACAAACACAGTAAATTATTTGCTTATAACTTCAATGATCATATATGATTTTAGGATTGCATTTGGAAGTATGGATTCAATAAGGTTTCCCATGATTTATTTTAGAAGGTGTAAATGTCTGCTGCCTCTCCAAGAAAAATTTCTATTCCAAATAGGGTGCTTGCAATTTTTTTTTACAAACAATCTTGTTTACAAGCACCCTATTTGGGATATACTGTATATACTCGTGTATAAGTCGACCCGCATATAAGTCAAGGCACCTAATTTTACCACAAAAAACTGGGAAAACTTATTGACTCGCGTATAAGTCAAGGGTGGGAAATGCAGCAGCTACTGGTAAATTTCAAAAATAAAAATAGATACCAATATAATTACATTAATTGAGGCATCAGTAGGTTAAATGTTTTTGAATATTTATTCCAAAGAAAAACGGTAAACTAGCTCTGTAAGTGGAAAAGGGAGTAAACAAAAACAATATGGTCTCAACAATAACTTTAAAAGTACAAAAACCTTAGCTCAACCAGCAACCAAGCTAAAACACAAGAGTTAAAATCCTTCAAAACTGGATTTTTGGTCAGGGGAGGAATGTTTACGTTAGCAGTACCAACATTTCAGAGTATCTTTAGGAGACCATCCTGATGATACCACCCAGGTTTGGTGAAGTTTGGTTCAGGAGGTCCAAAGTTATGGACCCTCAAAATGTAGCCCCATCTACTATTAGCTCCCATTGGAAACAATGGGGAATGGGGCACCCCCTTTGGGGGTCCATAACTTTGGACCCCTTGAACCAAACTTTATCAAACTTGGGTAGTATCATCAGGAGTGTCACCTGATGATATTCTGAAATTTTGGTGCCACTAGCCTAAAAACTGCACCCCCTGGCGGCCGACAAAGTAAAAACCCTAAAATATTTTTTAAAATACAGCTGACTCGCGTATAAGTCGAGGGGGGCTTTTTCAGCACAAAAAAATGTGCTGAAAAACTCAACTTATACATGAGTATATACAGTACATTTTGTCTATCTAAAGCTCAGATGCCAGCTAATGCTTTTAAAACTTCCTTTAGAGTAAAACAAACTGCGATCAAGCCTGATATGAAATGTGTGGTTTATTACTCACCATTCAAAGACAGAACAAGCTTTTCTAAAGACACCCAAGAGCTGAGCAGATTTCCCAGCATCTGGCACGTATTCTGGTTTAGACGAATGGAAACAATTTCCAGAGTGGACACGCTTCGGAAATGGCTTGGTGCTTTCATGGAAGTGGTCCCAACAGGTCTATCTGTGTATACCAAATCAGTAGTGCTGGCTTCTGTGGGGCAAGAAGAATAGTTAACAAAAGTCCTTCCCTCCTTCAAGTTTGTTCTTTTGCTGAGCAATGTTTTCTCCTCTTCTTCCCTTGAAACAGAAAAAACAAAGTCATAAAGATCTTCCGAGTCTCTTGTGCCTTTGCTGGTCTTCTGAAGGCAGCTGAACTTCCGTTTTATTGCACCCTTTCCCCTCTTTTGATGTTCATCTAAAAGAGAGCCATCTTCAGATAGTTTTGCTGGAGGAAGTCTAACAGATTCTTTTCCAGCATAACTCTCTGAACTTGTTCTGTGCTGCATCTTGCTTCGTGAAGGATTGCTACTCAAGTGATAGTCCACTAAGACATTCAGAGTTTCACTACCGGCTCTGGCCAGCTCCACAGCATTTTCAAAGCCTGGTGGCATGCTGGGTGACAGTTTCTCATTTCTCAGATCTTTGTCACTATGTTGGCCAGCTGTTAATCTCTGCAATAGTTGGTTTGAGCCCAAATGAGGTTCATGCTCTTGGTCTAACTTTTGGCTCTGATCAACAGGTGTCTCCCTGCACAGATGGCAAAGGCCTGCTTGGTTTACAAGTGCTTTTCCTGGGTGCCAAATCCCAGCACTCATTTTCAGAATAAGAACTAAAAGTGAGGAGTCAGGATTAGGCCAAGAGTTCATTGATATGTGGCTCACAGCCCCATGATGAATTAGGTAATGAAGAAGCAAACTCAGCTGTTGTCTAGTAGACTGACTGGAAGAGAGCAAGTGACAGAATGTCAGGGACCTGAGTGAGACAACCAAGTTTTCTAGAACCCCCTGGTTTTCTTTGGCCATCAGCTTTGCTACTCCTTCAAGCATGTTGTAGATAGTAAGTTGGGTAACATGCTGTGAAGTATACAGCAAAGGCGAAAAGCAAGGATCTTTCAGGCGCTGGTCTGAAGATACATCCAAGGTCCCACGCAGCACATTTGAGAAGAAACATTCAAGGAACTTCTTCCTCCAGCACTTGATGCTCTGCAGAGAAATAAAACATAAACAGTTTCAGTGCCCTGGTGCCCAGGTATTATTTATCTTCATAAGTAAGTTTCTCTTAGTCCAATGGAACATTCTCCCAAGCATGTGCGCATACAACTAAATAAAAAAGGTATTCAAGGATGGGCTACAGGCGTTCACTGAATTCCTTGACTGGGGACACTCAGTACAACGAAAAATAATGAGCAATGTTGCTCTTGATCGGGAGGGACAATTTTTTTTAACTGCCCGTCAGAATAACAGTTTTCGCACTTAGAATGGAAAGAAAGTGCACATAATTCAGTACCATCTCTCTATCCAGGACAGCAATTACCAGTGAAAATGGTACAAAAAATTACCACAACTGGGAGAGATCAAAAATTAAATCAGCCACAAAGATAGGAAATCTAGCTTCTTCATGTAATTTACCTCAAACCTGGATGGTCTTGTTTTCATGATGTCGCACCAGAGCTTGCACCATATAGGTTGAGTTGACAATCCTGAGGGAATGAGCAAAATATTTAAAGCAACAGGCACCCATTTTAAAAGGAATAAAAATTATATTCTCACTCTGAAAGTTCTTCAAATTTAAATTGAACAGTGAAGTTGAAAAATATTGGCTTATCTTTTTAACTATGGAATGGTGTGACCCTCCTCTTGTCTAAGGAGGTCATGTCAATGGCATAGCCTTTGAACTAAGTTGACCATCTAAATCCAGTGCACAAAAAGGAATTTCAGTCTGTGTTTCCAAACATTCTATGAACTGCTCCAGTGGCTCTTCAGATATACCTTGCTGTTTTGTGCTTAATCATTCTGGCGTATGAGATGCAGCAATTTAACAACAATTACGTTGCTAACTCCTGCCATCTGAGACACAACTGAATGCAGTTAAGGGTATTTTAAAAATATGCCCGCACACAAACAGTTTTGATCCTTAGCCACAATGAAAAACCCTGTAATCCAGTGCATCAAATCTTTTACCCCATAAACATAGTCAGCCTAGTAAATATTGCTATATGACATCACCCCAAGGGTCAATAATAACTCCATGCTTGCACAGAGGATTACTTTTTTAAAAAAATTGTCTTTTGACAAAACCAAAAATTTTTGATGGCAAATTAAGTTTTATATTAGATCACAAAAGGAATGATCTGTATTATGCAGAACAGTGAAGAAACAAAGTTTTTAAAATGTATGACTAGTTTCCTAGAATAGCAGAAAACACAAATATTTTGGTATCCCTGGCCCTTACTTGTAAGGAAACTAACCTTTTTGCACAGCAGTCTCCTCAATTCGCTCCAGGTAGTAGACGTTAAGCATAGGCAAGATGCCCTGGAGTATAGGACCCGGAAGTGCTTATGTGGAGAGAAATGAATGCAAACTTTTTCAGTTAGAGAGAGGTCAGTTTTAGATAAATAGGTAACATGTGGCATGTTTAAACAATGCTTCACACACAGGTTAAAAAATTGTTCTATCAAATTATGCAAGAGAATTAATTATATCACCTCCATCCTGAAATCAGATTTGAAGCCCAATTTCAAATATATTTTTCTCAGAAAGAAGTCCCACAGATATAACAGATCTCACTCACTTCAAAGTGAGTTCAGGATTGTTCTCCAATGTGACATGTATATTGGGACAAAGAAGAGGAAGCCAGGAGCTGTGAACTTGTATGTGATGTGTACACAAGTGAACCAGTTGATGCTAGTGTTATCTTGGGAACATGTCTTTCATGATCTGTTAACCCACTACATTGTTTCTAGATGCTGGGGACCTGCAACAAGATAAGGGGAGCCATTTAGTCCTTTCTCTGCCGCACCTCCAAACCACTTGTAGTCCCACTGGGGAAAGCTTATGGTTACTTGTAATTTTCAAACACCAACACTAAAAGTTGTTGGAAGACTCAGATAATTGTGAATATCACAGTCCCAGCAGTTCTGATTCTTCAAAATTATGAAAAGAATGACAGCAATGTCCTGTAGGCAAAGAATCACCCAAACATGCCCTGTTGTGGTTGGTTATATGATAATTCCTTAGAAACCTCCCTCTAACACTATGAAAAATCAGCATTTACAGTAGGGATTTGTAGGCTTACTCCTTCCAAAAAAACCTCAATACATTTGAATAACATGAAAGCTCCTGTTATGGGAGAAAGCATGTTTCCTGTCCTCAATTCCCATCTCCCCATTGCTAGTCCAACACCCAAATAATAAACCTACATTTAACCATGAAGTAGCTAGCAATTATTCTTGAATCATGTAAGGATGTGTCACTGGTAACCAAGGAAACAGTTCTTTGTATTCTGAAGATCAGCTGTAATTCCCAGAGATCTCCACCCCATGTGGTGGTTGGTAGCCCAATGACACTGGGAGGCAATGGTGCTCTTTACTGTCATGGTGATTGTAGGAAGCTCTAACACCAATCTCTGATTCCTAACAGTCACTTCAGAATATGCAGAATAAGTGCCTGTTGGACCCCAGTGCAAAGAAAAATCAGGGTTCCCTCCCAGTATGATACTGTGGTGCCCAATATTTCTTCACCAAATATCAAGCCAACAGAAGAGGGTTTTAAGTAGCTTTATTTGCAAAAAAAGGGAAGCCATCCCCACATGGGCAGCCTCAGCCGAAACAGTATATCTTCTTCTTTCCAGACTGGTTTCCTGCACGTGCAGGGTCAGTTTTGTAACTGTCTCTTCCAAAGGTGTCGTCTGGGGTAAGATCTTAATTGTGTCCATCCATCGTTTTTTGGGTCTGCCACGTGGGTGGCATCCACCAGGTTCAAGGTACAGGACTGTCTTTGCTATGGATGTTTCCTCATGGCGCATACCACCTTAGCAGTGCCTGTCTCATGTACTGGTTAATTGTACAGTATAGTATATCTATAGGACGTTTATTCCCTCCTTCCCAATTCACCACACCCTCTCTGTTCCCCCACTGACTAAGGGTACTTACAGTCACAACTTTCTGGTCCACCTATTTACATGTGAATCCTTGATATGTTGCCCCTCCCAGATTCTTCCTGGATGTTCATTATAATACAGTTTGTCATGAAGAAGTTAATATGTATTAGGCTATTAAGCATACTCAATACATACAATCTGATCCAAGTCTTGCCCTTCAGTCTAGTCATCCTGCAGTCTCATCTTGTCCTGCCACAAGCATCCTCCCTTATGACTCATCTCATTCCTAGTAAAAATACACATTTCTCGTTTATCACACGATCGTCCACTCCTTACCCCACACTTCCCTCTCCACGAGCCCCATGATAGAGGTGACCACCGCTGCACTTAGGTCAAACAGGCTGGGAGGATTCCGGTCAGTAACGTTCTCGCCATCCTTAGTTTCCATACCAATAAGGTGATAAATCTATTTACGCAGAGCAGCAAACGCCACTTGGGGACCGCTATGCGGATGTTTGTTGCAGTCCCACTGAGCACCAGCAATTATTCTGATCGGACGCCCTTTGGTTGGGACGGGCAGCCATACTGGTAGGGTCGTAATATGTCGAATACCCTTCAAGCGCAGAATGACGTCTTCCGCGTACAAACGGCACAGTGGCCATCTTGGGAAGGTCAATCGGAACGTCATGCTATTTCAGAAGGGCTACAGAGAAGGGGCGGGATTTCCGGTGACCCTCGCGCGTCCTTCTGGTGCTGCTGAGCCGGGGTTGAGGAAGGCGCTTCGAGATGGGGTTGAATGATGAGAAGGCGCTGGAGGGCCTGAGTGGGGATCCTGAGGTGCGCCGATGTAGCAGACGGAGCAGGATCTGTACCATTATCCTGGGCGATGTTTTTGTGCTTCAGACTCAGTCTCCCCTCCCATCACCCCCTGTAGGCCAGTCAGGTTTCCCACCTTTTTGTTGGGTTTCTCTCTTGTCTTGTCCCCCCTGTTTTTAGCGTCTGTCAGTAGCCACGCACGCCTGAGAAATGGAGTCTTCTTCCACAACGATCAGCCAAGGGATGTGGCCATAGCTGCCTCTAGCCCAGTCGGGATACTAAGCATTGTCTCAAGCAGAGAAAGGGCAGCCTTAAATCCGGCAGTTTGAGGCTTCTTTTAAGGATTGAGTTTAGGAAAGCCTTCTGCATGGAAAGGATGTGCGCTTGCCTTAAGTAATGGCCGATTTCCATTTTCTTTTTGTTTTCCTTATGTCAATTCAATTCTGATTGACGACTTGGTAAGTCTGAGCAAAGGACAGAAACGGAAGAAGTGGGGGTGGGACAGAGAGAAAGAGAAAAAGCAAGTAGGACAGAGAGTGGAAAGGAGATCTCTCCCAAGTCCTCATGGGGCACAGATAGTCCTAATTCTCTTGCTAGAAATCCTGAGCATGGGTAGTGGATGCTCATTGTCCTTTCTCCCATTCCTTTTTATTTTCCATCTTTGCAATTATCAAGTGTCCCTAGCTGCATGCTTGCTAAATCTGGTTATCCGATCCCATGTTAAGTTGGTTTTCACATACTTTCCATTTAATGCTTTCCGTTGGTTTATCCATATTTCGTTATGCTAGTTGTATGCTCTCAAATTAAGATCTGTGTTGTCTGTTTCTCCATTTTTCCAGAGTCTCTATCGCAGTCTTATTCTTTCATGGCTCTTTTTCACTCATCCTGTTCTTAAAACTATTGCAAGATTCAAGTGAGATAGTTTTGGGGTACTGGTATTAAGAAGATGACATACCATCAACAGTCAATAATTTATAGTGCAATCCTAAACACAGTTACCCCAGTTTGATCCCATTGATTTCAGAGGGCTTAGACTGGAATAAGTGTTTAGGATTGCCCTGTTAATGGCCTGATGGACCACTTATCACCTTCATCACCCAACGTACTATTTATCAATTTGAAAGTCACTTTAGATTATTATTATTATTATTAATCATAAACAATAATTTAGGAATAAATCATAAACTATCTTACTAATACAAAACTACATGTTGGGGAATAGTTATCTACTATGTTGTTGGAAAAATAAAATAACAAATTGTGGTTAATTTTGCTATAACCTAATGTACCCACTTTATGCATATGTCTGAGAATTTTTGAGTTCATATTGATCTCTGTGTCTCTTTGTCTAGGAGGAGGAGGAGGAGGAGGAAGAAGAGCTTGTGGTATGTGGCTTTTAATTAAAATAATGTTGGACAAATAGTTCTTAGGTTTACAACTGGCATCTTTAAAATCCTGTTGTTCCATACAATGTCTCATTTGGATTTTGAAAACCCACAAGAATGTGGGTATGTATTGGAGGGGGGGAGTGATTAGGATAAACTGGGATCAATTTTGATCAACTGTGCCCTAAAATACCAAGGAGTCATGAGGGCTGTACTGTTGTAGCTTTATACACTTTTTTTTGGTTAATGCATTTTAGAAATACATCCAGAACACCACAGCTTGGTTCTGTGGGCAACTTTATTCATTTGCAAAATATTATTTTAACGGCTTAGACAGAGGTGGATCATGCTTGACTTGCAAGTAACATGTAAACAGTGGTGCGATTCAGCAGGTTCGCACCACTTCGGCAGAACCAGTTGTTAAAATGGTGCTTGTAAACAATTAGTTGTTAAATTATTTGAATTCCCATCACCGGAACCAGTTGTTAAATTATTTGAATCCTACCACTGCATGTAAGTGCCGCATCCCAAGAAAGATCTTAATGATTCACAGGGTTATTTTCAAATCTAAGGTCTCTTCATTTTTGTTCTGAGAAAATACTCTTAAGCTATCCTGCTTGTGGTAATAACCTCAAAATGTGATAATGGATAACTTTGGAACAACGGGAAAGATTTTAATGACTATCTAGAGTCCATTAATTTTAATCATGTTGGGATATATTTGAATCTGCAGTAAGAAGCAACCCACTTCCATTAACTGTTTTTCCTATTATACATTTGTTTTTCTTACAGGACCCATTAACTACAATCAGGGAGCAATGTGAGCAAATAGAAAAATGTGTGAAGTTTCGGGAAATTCTAGATCAGTGTGATGCTCGAGTGTCATCAAGATCTCATACAGAAGAGCAGTGTACAGAGGAGCTCTTTGACTTCCTGCACGCTAGAGACCACTGTGTAAGATTGCTGGAACAGTGACTAGTAATAGTTGTGATTAATCTGAGGCTTCTTTGTGGTTCAAGTGGAACTCTATTTTTCATTGTTAAGACACAACTTATAAATAGCAGTTATAGATTCTGGATACTCATGTTTTCATGAAGAATATAATGTTGATATGCTGTGAGTTAGGAAGAATTATTGAGTATGTAAGATTAATTCTGTATTTGTCAAACTCACCAGCCGTAGTTTTTCTAAACACCGTTTTTCTAAACAAATAGTATAAAGCCAATCGATAGTTCAGCACTACGTGAATGACCCTTGTGCTTCCACATTGCCTTTTCATTTCTTTTGGAATTTATTAGTGACTTCCAATATAGTAATTTTGCTGTTACACCTGAAATGGCCAGCAATGGTTTGCATTATCTGTTTCAACCAGGATTGCAAATTAGCTTCAAATCTGGTTTGCTATACTAGCTTTGAGGGTGAGTGTAGAAGTGCAATTAGCTTCAAATGTTCAGGGGAAGGGGGAGACTTTCAAGCACTGGACTTGTTCAGAAACTGGTTTTGCCATTGCATCTTATATCCTGCCTTTCTTCTTGGCTCAAGGTGGATTACAAAATAGTTAAATCATCCCCAGTCAAAACCAAAGATGAAATAACAAGTCCCAAATCCTTTAAAAAATGCCTGCTATTCAAATCCCCTCAATAGCTCTGGCAAACAAGCAGATCTTGAAGTGCCTCCTGAAGATCTCCAAGGAGTAAGACCCTCTCACATTATCAACTTAACATACAAATGTGTGTAACAGTATTTCTAAAGTATAAGTGGGTTAGAGTGTGGTTGCAAGAATGCCATTGGACCCCAAAGATAGCAGATAGTTTCTAATGGGTAGCTACATTAGTCTGTAGCTACCGGTATATTAGTCTGTTGTAAAAAAAAAAAGTCCATTAGCACCTTTGGAACCAATGAATTTTTTCACAGTACAAGTTTTTCTGGGTTAAAGCTCACTTTGTTATTCATTAAAACTTGTATCCTGGAAAATGTTGTTGGTCCCTAAGATGATTCCGTAAAAATAGAAGAGAGATACATTTGCTAAACAAACTGCTGAATACAATTTTATTTAATGTTTTCTTCATCTTGTTTTCCAGGTGGCTCACAAACTCTTCAGCAAGTTGAAATAAATGTTCCTATGAGCTGAACTGCTCCCCTCCTGCATTCCTGATGAAATCCTGAGCATTTCTGAATAAACATGCTACTTTACATCTGTGGCTTGAAACTTGACAGTTGTGACTAACACATCCATCAGCTGTAACTAACTATTCAGCAGTTGCAACCTGGATTTTGCTATATTCTGTGGAAGATGCAAGGCTAGCAGTATTTCTGTGGCTTTACATGTTAAACATATTTCATGTAAAATGTTTGAATTATTACACCATGTTCTACTATTAAACATATACAAAACTACTGCAACTAGTGCCCAATGTTCTTTGCATTCTAATCAATTTTATCACATACAAGTTTTAACTTCCTGTCTTGAAAGTAATATGTTCACAATGTGATACGGTCTCTGTCCTTGTTGGTACATCTCAAGAAACATATCCTGTGAAGGTGGGGGGAAGAAGACACGTTTCTCCACCTTCTGAAGCAGACATGCCTGTCTTTCGGCTCCTTTATAATGAACTTTCTAGGCGTATTCCTTCAGCTTGAGCTACAGGAGTTTTGGAATAGCCATCCATTGTTGCCTTCCTGCTTCTCTCCTGGCAAGTGTTCATATAGTATTCTTTTAATTAAGTGTTTGGCAGTTACCATGTACATGAATCAGTTTTCCCTAGAGCGTTTCTTTGGTGTAGACATTTTGTTGATTCTCTGTCCTGGATTTTAGTGATCTGTACTTAACTATTAAAATTATAATTGTGTGATACTCTGAAATGTGCTGAAAAGGAGGATGTACATTTTATAAATAAATGAGCATTCTTTGTTTTCAATGATTCACCATTTGGAGAAAAACCCAGGTGCACCTCCCTAAATCTTTTAAAGATCTTTAGGATCAACCAACAAGCCCTTCCTTTGTATTCCATCTTTTAAGTAGAAGCAATATTGGCTGCTATGAGAAAGAAGGGCCTTTTCTGTTACAGCTCCAATATTGTGGGAATATCTCTGGAGACTTTTAATTTTTTTTAATCAGTGAAAAAATATTTTGCCTGATTCGTTGTTGCTGGTGTTTTAAAGCGGTACTGAGACTTTAATTTTTTTATGTGGGTCGTTTAATGGTACTGAAATTCTATTGAGAACACTTGTAAGTGTAGCAGAGCTGTGAACTTCGGAGGCAGTTCGAGCAATCACAGCCGGAGGCGCTGAACTGCTTCCATTTCGCTCCCCCGTGGGGTCTGCGTTACTCTCAGAGTAGAACCGGTGGTAACAGCCCAGTTTTGCCTGGCGTGACTTCTTCTAACGGCTCCTTTAACACAAATGTGGGGGAGGGGGAATCGACTCGATAGAAACTTCCTGCCAACGAAATTTCCGGACTGTTGCCTGTGAACGATTCCCAGGCATCTCGGGGCGGGACTTTTGCCGGCGTTGGCCATGGCGGCTGCCTCTGTTGCTGCACACGTTGGGGGGAAAAGGTGGCCGTTCTTAGGGCTCATGTGGACCAGAGCCTTTTCCGTCTCCTGTACTCACCGGCACAAGAAGAAATGGGTGAGCGGGAGGGAAGGTCGGATGACTCTGGAACAGCTACTGGCAAAAATGAATCGCGCCCTCCCGCCCCTCGGGGTGCTTCCTAGTCCCTTCCACCGCCACACCCAGATTTATCCTCAGTCCTAGTCACAAGTTACAGTGAATGCACGTACAGTCTGTGTACAGCATACACTTGATTTTTCTTGCTATGCGCATTGACCAATTTTCGTGTTACCACACACGAAAGTGGGATTTAAGCACATTTATTTGTAAAGTGCGCATGTGTTGGCTCTTCATTTTATCTGCTAAGTGTCTTAAATGTCTTCTGACCTTTGGCTGGACAACCAAGAACACTTCCTCTGGACAAAATGGCTGTTTTGGAGGGTGTACTCAACAGTGTTATACCTGGCTACGGTCCCTGCCCTCTGGAGACTCCCCACCCCCCCTCCAGGCTCCGTCCTGAAATCTCCAGGTAGTTTCCAACCTAGAGCTGGCAGCCCTACCTACAGTGACCAAATAAATTAATGATCTCCAAAACATCCTAGTAGTATCTTTGCACAGGTGTGACAAACTGTGGGCCCTGGCTTCCTTTATAGTGTCAGTCCATCTCACATTGAATCTTCCTCTTTTCGTGCTGCTTTCAACTTTTCCAGTGACTTTGTCTTCTCATATTTTGACCACAGTAGGATAGCCTTGATCTATTGACAAAGGCTTTTTTTGACCAGAATCAGCTGACTGTTGTGGGTTTTCCAAGCTGTGTGGTTGTGGTATGGTACTTTTGGCTCCTGATGTTTAGTCTGCATTTGTGGCTGGTATCTTTAGAGTCACGTCATGGTGAGATGTGTTTCTCTCCGTGGCACAGTATGATTGCCTCAGTTTAATCATTTGAGCTTCTAGGGATCTTTCTTACTAAGGGCATTCAGTGAAATGTGAAAGGGCTGTCACAATTCCAGTATGCAAATTGATTGCCATAGAAAATTCTGAGCTATTTTTTGTTTGCTTTGTTCCCACTGAGGGCTGTGATAGACAACAGGAACTTCTAAGTACCATCTGAAAAGGTTATTAAGTTTTGTAGGAATATTTGCAGCCATATCTTGTTTTTTGTCATGGGATTCTTTGCAATAAATCCCCTTGGTTTGTATTTATTTAAATATTGTATCCCCTTCCTCTCTGATTCTTGCTCTCCTAACTTTGTTTTCATAACAATTTGGTGAGATAAATAAAGTTACGTGTCATTAACTAAAGTCACTTATTGAACATGACCAAAAAGAGATTTGGACCCAGATTAAAGTCCACAAACCTATCCTCAGTGGCGCTTGTTTGTATTTCTTGTTGGAAGCTATGGTAGGCAACATTTGAGCCAAAGAGAAATATAAAGAATTAGGAATTCTTTAGGAATATGTGTAGCTAGAGAAATATGATGGGAAAGGAATATGGTTTAAATAGAGAATGTAACTTCTGATCAATTGAAGTTTTGCAGTAATAATAATAATAATAATTCATTTATATGCCACCTTTCCCCTGCCAAAGCAGGATTTCAGGCAGTTTATAACAAGATAAAAACTTCATCAGTACAATAATAATAATATAGAACACACAACTTAAGAAATTAATACATTAGACTAGAGAATTTAATACAGTTAAAAAATGGTGCTCTCTAATCAGTCAACCCTCTCAGCTGTTAAGACATTAAAGTGCAGCAGTGTGGGGGAATTGTCAAGAGTCCAGACTAGGCAAACAGATAAAAAGGGAGACTAGGGAGAGAGAGCTGGAAGAATGAGGTGAGTCAGAGGGAAACACAAAAGTCCAGGCTGCTAAATAGGTGTAAGCTGCTGCTGCCCTTAGCCATAGGCCTGGTGGAACATCCCTGTCTTACAGGCCCTCCATAACTGGGGATCCATCAGGGCCTGGGTCTCCTTAGACAGAAAGTTCCAGAAGAAAACCTCACAGATGAACTTATTTCCAAGTAATTGTACACAATATTTCTGGCTTAATTTTATTGGCTTTTTTTGCTGAATTATTAGAATAATAAAAATGTTTATGTGGAAATACTCCCTTCCACCACCCCCCTGCTGTAATCTTAAATATCCAGAGAGCATGCTTTGGAAATGCAGGTGTGTTGATTGAGTGTTTTACTTCATTTGATTGCAAATGTTATCTGGGTCTAGGTTTCTCGATACAGCTACTTTGTCATTAGTAATATAAGGTAGTAATAGTAAAATAATTAGTAATATAAGTAATATAAGGTACTGCATTTCAGGTTGTGTTTTCTGACTTAACATACAGTGTGCAGTTCATTCAGTTGAAAGGGCAGATTTCTTCAAGGTACGGAATCAGTTGGCGGACTTAATAATATCAGACAGGTTGGCTATGGCAATCCTGCAGGCATTGGCCTCTCAGAGTCTCATCTGGAACCTAAAACTGACCTGGAACTGTTGTTTCTTTATCACCATTGGGAAACCTGTTTTTTTTTTAAAAAAATCTGTTGTTCTTAATCCTTTTAAAGGCAGCCACCCGTCCTAAGCTCTCTGCTATCAGACTGGCTCTGCAGAATTTCGACATAAACTACAGTGTGCAGTTTGACAGCCTCTGGCCTTCGATACGTATCAGTCTTCTCTCAGAGCAGAAATACGGAGCTCTTTTCAACAATTTCTCCAATATACAGCAAGTCACCCAGGAACTGGAGCATCTGAATGCTGTGGATTTTATTTGGGAATCTCAGAAAGTGGTGCAAGATCTGGCTTCTACAGCAGCACAACAGGCTAGTGAACCAGCCATGTTAACAGGAACTCTGGCTGTATCTGCTGAGCCTCAACTACAGCCACTTCCTTGTCTTTCTACACTAATTAGTCCCAACATCAAATGTTACACGTTCCCCAAAGGAGACCTCAGCCTCTTTCCTCCTGCCAGGTGCATAGAAGACAATTTTTTTTGGTATACTCTTAAACATTTGTCAAATTGAAAAGATTTGTTCTAATCTTTTAAAATGTCTGTCGGCTGTCAGTGGCAACAAATCCCTTTTCTGATGCTGATTGTTTAATTTACTTAGTTTTTTCTTTAGAATCTTTTTCATTTAATATCATGAAGTATGGACCTCTCTCCTTGGATAAGTTAAGTAGATGGGGAAAAAGCAGATTGGGGTCACAGTCCCTATCAGGATCTTGTACTCTCTCAGTGTACTTGAAGGCACTCTTGCAAATGGATGCTGAAGCATGAATGAAGTCAGAAATGTTATCAATAGCAGCTGTTATACTGTTAGTATCTCTTGTGCAGATTGTTGATTTAGTGTCCTACTTTTCCTTCTTTTGAAGACCAGACACACTTGGAATCCTGGGCTACTACCTCTTGGATGCTGCATCAGTCCTGCCTGTATTGGCTCTCAATGTGCAGCCTGGTGATTTAGTCCTTGACCTTTGTGCAGCACCAGGTGGAAAGACACTAGCACTTCTACAGACTGGATGTTGTCGTAAGTAAAATTCTTCTCAACTTTGCTCTTCTATAGATTTCTGGTATAAGAGGACTACACTGTTTTCCAGTGAAAGATCTAAATGCAAATGTTCCGCAAGGGTCCTAGTGTCTGCCTTGTTCTGTTTTTCCTCTCCCTCCCCCTTGAAAGAAAAAAAAATTGTCCTTACCACTTTGTAGGAGATTGAGGATTAGGCCAGGGAGAGGTACACAAAGTTACATTTCATTTTCCCCGCTTCCTTCTTGTTTAGAGATCGTACTCTCCTTTTTGTTGCGCCTGCCATTTTGTGTGAGCTTCAGGAGCCTTCCTGCTGCTGCTGCCGTCATTTTTTAAGTAGTAGCGGTAGTAGTTTATTGTGAGCTATAAACCATCACAGTTATAAAGACAGCATAAATCGTATGCTAAGATAAGATTTGTAACAACATAGAAGTGCAAAACAATAAAATTCAAACATCACAGTTTAGCTTAAAATTTTTAATCTACAACTAATTTCCTTCTTAAAATAGTTGCTAGAAAAGTAAAATAGCTTCCTTAACCATGACCTTAGGGAAAACATCAGTCAAAATAAAACACGATCTGTCATCATCAGAGCCATTAATTTCAGATAGAATTTGGTTGAGGTATTTACCTCAGACGTTGTCATAGAGGGGGCAACGTAAGATATAATTCTGTCCAATGGGCTGATCTATTCTCAACTGACAGTAATGGGTAGAATTACTTGTTAATGGGAAGTAGACGTGCCTTCCAGATGGCTGCAATTCTCATATGGTGTCAGAGAAGCTACAAAGATTTGTCATTTAAAACAACAAAAAAAAGATGAAAACGACACGTGCACAGGATGGCCAGAAAAAACAAACTTTATTCATCTGCTTTTTTCATTGAAATGGCTTTTGGATGAACTGCAAGTAAAGGAAACCCCTGGGAACATTCTGCAAATGGCACAAGATTTGAAATGTCCACTCCTGCTCTGTCAGCCATTTTTTCAACAGAAAGGAATGTCTTTGAAAAAGACCAGTTTCGCCAATGGTTGTTCTAGGCAATATAAATGCTCTTTTATTAACCTATTATGTTTAATAGTGTGCAGAATGATGGTTTTGACGAAGGCTGCTTTTAAAAACGATTCTTGGATACTTATAGACATTCGGGACTGTTTTCACCTGTGGAAACTTACTTCTTTGACTTCTGCCGAACTACAACTGACCACACTTAGCTCTTTCGGTGGAAAAGGGTATTGTTAAACTGTTTACCTACTTTTAGCTAGATTAGGTTGCCAAAGCCACCTTCAGTGGAGAGGCTGAACTGGATGATTCCAGCTCCATTATCAGAGTCTTCTGCAGAGTGTTTTCCTTTCCTTAAACATTATGGAAGCTGTGGATTCAAACATTATGGAAGCTATGGATATTTCTAAACATGTTCAGAAGCAAGATTCACTGAGTTGACTGGAGACTTGCCCCTCAACAAACGGGCTTGGGACTAGGGCCATATCATTCATGATTGCAGCCTGTCTTTTCACTTCAGGACACTTGATGTAAAGGTGTGCGTGTGTGTGTATGTTTAATGTTAATGTTGTTATACACTGCTTTAAACATTGATCAATTCGCTTACAAAATTAATGTCCTTAGTATTACAGATTGTTTTCCCCTACTTTTCTTCTGCAAGGCTAATGTGTGGCTTGTAAACTGCATGAAAAGATTGTTCTGCTTATTAGTGTGTCCTCCTTTCTCTCAGCAGCTACTTATTCTTATCTCACAAAAGAATGGTTGTGAATGAACTACATGTTCAGCAGAATAAGGTGACAGAGTGTTGAGGAGGGTGAATAGAATGTGGCAGGTAGATGATTACCTTTTGGAATGCTGCTTATATAAACAACTTCTTGCAAATGGAAAACCAGCATAGAGAACCTCTGTGAAAACGTCTTGCCTTTCTACTTGATGGGCTTGTTTATTTTTTATTTCCAAGGATTCAGTATATGGGATCCCCCTTCCCTCCAAGCAACAGAATGTGGCCTTCACCATTCTGTCTCCTCGTTCTCCTGCATGTGCAGATCAAGTCTCAGCTGCACTCTGTTCTGTAGTATTTTCTTCCAGTTAAGTATGTGTAGGAACGCAACCTTACAGATGCCATAGCATGAAACTTGGCCTCACTTATTTGAATTTTCTGGATCCATTTGCTTGTCAGGTGTTCTGGTGTGATGCATCTTGCTTCTCTCTGCTTACATCATACAATGTTTTGGATTATGTAGAAGCTTCAGGGGGCTGCCTTGAGACTGGAAGTTTAATAATCTCTCCCAAGCCTTTGCAGTTCCATGTTAAGAACATTATCTTTTCCCTCTGCGGGGAATCTACAGAGATGACAAGCTGAACATAACTTGGTGGTTTGATTGTCCATGAGAGAGAGCAAATGACATGCATCAGTTCCAGTGGCATGTAGGAATGTGTCCATTGGTTCTCTGTTGTGCACAGATTTGGAACAGTTTCCAGAATTTTGCTACATTTGGTTTATGCTGATGTCCTTCTTGCAACAGGAGAACTAGCAGCCAACGATATCTCTGCTTCTCGCACTGGCCGGTTGAATAGAGTTCTCCGTAGCTACGTTCCCCAAAACATCTGTGATATACTTCGGATTACATCATGGGATGGAAGGAAGTGGAGAGATTTAGAGGCAAACACTTATGATAGGGTAAGAAATATCCTAGCCAGCATTCTTGGGAATGGAGCCACTGCCTTGCCATTATCATTTGATATCTGCTGCTGAACATACAAACAGATTTTCTTTTAGATTTTTTTTTCTCTGTATGACAAGACAAAACATTGTGCTTCATGTTTCAGTTTTCTTTTAGTGATATCACTGATAATTACTAAGATAAGACCTGCACTTTTTCTTTTTGGAATGAAGACACTAGTGTTCTAATAATTAAGTAATGAGAGAATGCTTCTTGTATAGCCTCAGAAAGGAAAACATAGGTCTTGAACATAATGTAGAAGAATCTATTTCTGTTGTTGAATTCTAAATATTTCCTGTTTAACTTCTAAGTGTAATCCTCTGTCATATTGATAGTAACATTTCTAGTTATCCAAATGTATGGTTAGCAGAGAATTTAATTTTCTTTGACTTGGCTTGTATGAACATTATTTTTACATGCAAGGGGTTTATGAATAGTTGGTAATGTGACATGAATTTCATGATCTGCAAGCTAACACAAACTGGAGTCCTAAGAACGCTTTCCTGGGAGCAAACACAGTTGTTTAAATGGGACTTTCTTCTGAGTAGATCTGCTTAGAATTGTTTTTATAGTCCACTAATATTTTACAAAGGAACCTGAGAATTTTTCTTTTAGTTTTCTAAATAAACCTCACAGCTACAGAAAAATAGTCCTACCAGTGAAATGGATTAAAAGAAACTTGCCTATACATGTGTGACTGGGAGGAAATAAACAAGGGGTTGGGTGTGGGGAGAAGAGGAGGAAAGCTTGTCATTTTTGTTGAAGGAATTTTTTTTCTGTGCAGGTGCTTGTGGACGTGCCATGCACAAATGACCGGCATTCAGTCCTGGAAGAGGACAATAACATGTTCAAAAACATGAGAAAAGGGGAGCGTCAGATGTTGCCAATGCTGCAGCTGGAGTTGCTTGTGTGAGTGAGCCGGACCATATGCAATAGCTGCTGAACTATGCTAATCTGTTTATACAGTGAACTGCATTAAACTGTGTAGAATAGGACTCATGTTCCTTACAAAGACGTCCATTACAAAGATGTTCCTTACAAAGTCACTAGCCTCCAAAACTGCTTGTCTGTAAGAGGAGCACATGATGATGCTTTATCAAAATGATGGTCCAAGTACTAGATTAATGGGACACGGGAAGAATCTGATTCTGTGAATTTAAATGGTTTGTTTTGTGATCGGAGGAACACTTGACAGTGGGATTTAGATTAGAGGGAAAGGGACACAGCTCCTGTGTGCTCTTTGAATTGCTACATGATACATGGATGAGCATGTGACTCACCTCAGCTTTAGGTCATTCCCCTTTAACATACTTTTCTAATTTTCCTTCTCCAGTTCTGCAATCCTTTCTGCCAAGCCAGGAGGAGAGGTGGTGTACTCAACATGTTCCTTGTCCCAGCTTCAGAATGAGTATGTGGTTGAGAGAGCAGTGGAGTTACTAAAAATCCAATACAACATTGAAGTCCATGTTGAGGATCTAAGTATTTTCCGGAGACTTTTCCAGGGCACATTTTCTTTCTTTCCTAACTGCCGACTTGGGGAGCTTGTTCTTCCCCACCTCACAGCCAACTTTGGACCCATGTACTTTTGCAAATTGCGCAGATTGGAATAGAATAGACAGAGTAGTCTATGGAAGGAGCTTTGCTTCTGACGTTTGTCATTTGATTATTGAATTTCCAAAACGGCACAACCATCTTTCTTGAAGTGACTGCGCCTTCAGCTTTGCATGTTTCTCATGACCTGTGATTGGTTGCCAAAAACATCTGTGCATCGACAGTCCGTGCCTTGGGAAACAACATTTTTGTGCCACTGCCTGGAAGATCCATCTAAGTCACATGCCTATGAATGCTGCCCTACACCCATTAGAGGTATTTATACATTACTTCTGTCATGTGGATTACCTGCATAGGCAAAGTTCTGGGAAGTTGCTCCTCATATTTCCCAGAAACCACTGAATAAAAAATGTTAACAGAAATATTAACTTTTTGTGCTTTTCTTCATATTTTTCCATGGATTGAGCTGTCCTTTAGACCAGATATTAAGTCAAAGGGTGGGGAAGGGGCTGGGGAAGAAAAACATATGCCTTGGCATGCTGTAAAATCAGCCGATTTCTGACAATGTTGAGTTGAAGCAGAGACGGTGTGATACATGCATTTGCCACATGCCTGTCAGCTACTTCTCAAGCTGAACCTGGCAGACTACATGCTCTGTGGAGTCTTCTATCCTCAAACCAACATAACAAGACCATTATTGTTATCTTTTAAATGCCAGTTTAGGGGGGGAAAGTTTTTATTGTCTGCATGAGATCTGCAGGGTCAGATATCAGAGGGTAACTAGTTCTTTAGGTTCACATCTCAAAAGGACCTGATCAAATCAAGGTCATTCGTTGAGTAGAAAAGACTACATCAGATGCAGCAGGAAGTGTCCTTATTTGTTCACAAGTTCTAGATATAATGTAACTGAATAGAGTTGGGAAAGAGCATGGGACAACGTTCAGAGATGGTGATAGAAATAAACCAGCATTGCACATAATCTGAAATTCCAGGGTTCAGTTGTGTAGCAGAAATTATTATGTTACTGCATTTGGACTATAGCTCCTTAGATCCATCCTACCAATTAGAGTTTTTAAATCACCCTTACAACTAACGTGGATATAAAATCCTGGTTAGGATTGGATTGGCCTAGAAGAAGAAGAGTTGGCTTTTATACCCCTTTTTCTCTAGCGTAAGGAGTCTCAAAGCGACTTACAATTACCTTCCCTTCTTATCCCCACAACAGATACCTTGTAAGGTAGTAAGGTAGGTGGGACTGAGAGAGTTCTGAGAGAGCTGTGAATAGCCCAAGTCACCCAGAAGTCTTCATGTGTAGGAGTAGGGAACCAAACCTGGTTCTGTCATGACATGTACTATCAACAGTAGATCATCTCCTAGGCAGCAGAAGTAAGAGTCAGAAAAAGGAGTCAAATGACAGCTAGACTGGATCAAACCAGTTCCAGATGGCCTTTAATGTGATTAGTTCATCAATGTATAAAAGTATTTGCACTGTACAGTGTATCTGTTCTTTTGGGAAACTTGTTTGGCGAAGCACTTTGTTTGACTTCCATATCTGTGTATGTAGCTCTGTACATATTACAACTATATGATAAAAGCCTTCCTTGTGGAAAGACATCTTGTGTGGAGTTTTTCTTCTTCCTGAAAGGAGAGAGAGGCTGCAGTGTGTGCAGGTGGACTACAAGCTCAGCTTGTCTACTCTGGGTAACTGCTTTATATCTGCGGACAGGTTCTCCATACTAGAGTCCTCTACACATGCAGAGAAGTGGTAAAGCAAACTCAGTTCTCAAGAAAGATTAGAGTTCACTGCTGTTAACCACCACCATGCTGGTTTAAATATCAAATCCTACAACGCTAGGAATTCACATAAGCCCCTTGATATCAAATTGTGTATGTAGGAAAATTATTGTTATTTCGTTGGATCTATATGCCACCCTTCCCTTTATGGACTCCAGGTGGCATCCAACCAAGATACAACCATAAAGAATAAAACCATAAATATACAACCAATTAAATCCCCAGATGATGAATAAAATCAATTTACATTAAAATAATACATTGAATAACCTTGACAATATGAACAGCAGAGGGGAGGGGAAGAGGAAGGCCATTTGGATGGTACAACTGTAGCAGGCTGGTGAAACAGCTGTCTTGCAGGCCCTGTAGAATTTCATCAGGTTCCACAAGACCCAGGTCTTGCTCGACAAAGTGTTCCCTCAGGTAGTGGTCAGGGCCAAAAATGCCCTTGCCAAGGCTAACTGAACATATTTCAGGCCAGAGATCACCAGTAAATTGTTACTCACTGATCGCAGTGTCTGTCAGGGAACATACCTATGTCAAGTTGTTCATATAAGAATCCTTATCCGCGTAACAATCCAGAAATAATGACATGCCAGTGGATTTTCGCACTCTGTTTTATTTGATTTTTATCCAGCCTTTGGGGAAAACGGTGTATATGATTCTCTTCCATCTGTTTTGTCTTCACCAGGACCTTGTGAGATAGGTTAGCATGCAAGCGATGGTCCTAAGGTCAACCAGTGAACTCAGTAGTAGGATAGTGACAGTATATCCACTCTGTTCCAAAAGAGTTAATTGTTAAACTTATTTATGACCCAGGTGTCTGCCAGCTGAGGTGTAAACATGCTCCAAAGGTTGAAAAAAAAAGTTATGAGTCAAGGATCCTAAATGTTAACATGTTTGTAAGGACTCTGAAAAAAAGTATAACTTAAATTGTTCCATCTCATGGGATACTGTATTTTAAGGTGCCAGGTTTTTATTGTTTAATTGTTCTGTTTTGTAAGGTGATCTATATATTTTATTGACATACATAATAGTGATGTTAAGTGCTCTGAGCCTGTCATAATGGGAGAGTGGTCTAAAAGCCCAATAAATTAATTTAATTATTAATTTAATTATTAATTTATACGTTGCTCTCTCCTGATAAGGGTAATTTTATATTAATTATCAGTGCTGTCATGCCATATTTATGCTTATGTCTTATTTTCCAAAACAGGTCCTATGTTAAAAAAAATGATACTCAACCCCATTATATTAAGTACTTTCCCTAAAACACATCTGGCCTTTGTCATCTGGGTTTCTTCTCCACTCCCCAAAATTTGTAAATTTTGGATCTCTTTCCCATCATGCACACTGTCATATACACTTTGTTGTGTTTCAATCTCTAGCTAGTAATAACAGCAAAAAGCAGGATGTACTAAAAGGAATGACAGGATTGCCCTTGAGAAACAATGGGGGAGGCTGGAAGGCCCATTTGAAATAATGGGGATCATTCCGTTGTGGGACTTGTCATTCCAGTACCAGAGTGCACGTTCTGTTCCCAGGAGCTACCACACTACTGTGGGGGCTGTCATTCCAGTGTCAGTAACTGTAGTCCATATGGGTCCAGAGACCTTTGTTGAAATCCATTCCACATTTTCTTTGCCACCTTTTCTGTGCTGTAGTGTATTTCAATTGAGTCTCTGCAAGTCAATTGGTATTCCTGATCCCCATTATTTCAAATGGGCCTTTCCCATTGTTTCCAAAGGGCAATTTTGTCATCCGTTTTAGTACATCCCACAGAAAGCCCCAGCGTTTGAATGAAGTCTGTAAAGTGGACTGATCAGCGAGCGTGCATCTAATTCTGGTGAAGTTTTCAGCATTCGATCAAACTACTTCAACTGGTAACAGAGGTTCAGAGAGACGCAATTGCTCAACTTCCGGCGCACAAATGTATTGAAAATCCAATCCGGATTTGCAGGGGCGGTTCATCTGGGTGCCTGTACCGGCCCTTGCTGAGGACAGAAGCTGCTCTATTCGCGGCGTCGGCTGAAGAAGGTGAGATTGCAGCCTGGCTACCCGAGAGCGTGATGATGAATCCCAGCCTGGTCTCCGCTTTTTTATGCTGCTGTGCTGTCACGATCCTGCTCCTGAATTGGCGCAGGAGGAGGACCGGCCAAAGGAAGATGCAGGAGGCGAGGTGGAGGCGGGATCGCGCGCTGCAACAAATGGAAAAGGCTGCTGGAAACTTCAAGCAGCAGGTAACGTGCGGGTGCGGGTGGAGAGGGCTATTTTCTGTGAAGATGTTACGGATCATTGCCTGAGGAATTCCAGACCTCCCTCAAGGCGCAGAGCCAGACGCGTTTGCTCTTTACCACAGCCAGTGGATCGGAGTTATCTGAATCCTTTTTCCCTCGGACGAATGCAGCTAGATTCTGTGATGAAAGTGGACGCATCCAAGTCTGGGGAGGGCTCCTTGCAAACTTAGGAGGATTTCGACAGGAGTGCTTTTATCATTGCATTGATGGGAGACACTGCAACTACTGAAAGTTATCCTTATAGGATGTTGTCCTACAATCTATAATCAGTAGGTTAATTCTTTACATACTGTGGTTTTCCAACAAATAAATGTTGCTTATGCTGCCCCTGTTATTAACGTTTAATTCCAATTCTATCCTCACCCAGAGGCCTAGGATGTTGTAACGGTGTAGCATTCATGTGGATTCCAGCAGGGCTGCCTTTCGAATGTGACTGAGGTTGATTTTGTCGATTTGAAGACATTTCAAGTGCCACCATAGTGTTTTCGGAATGGCACCCAGGGTGCTGAGTACCCCTGGGATCACCTCAGCTAGTTCGTGCCATAGTCGCTGAATCTTGATTTTCAAATTGTGGTATTTAGTGATCTTCTCATGTTTTTCATGATGATGATGTAATAAAACAAATCTCAATTTTACAACTGCCTGCTCATTTGAGAGATTCCACCCAAAACTATCCTGGTATACATAGGTTATAGATCCCAGTTACCCCATGTCACTCTCTGCCTCCATCTAATTCCCTCTCAACTAAAGTGGAGACTGCCTTCTTTGCGTGACAGTACTCTTGACTGACCCATGAGGAAGGATGAGATATACATATTTTTAGTAAAGCAACAAATAATAAAGTTTTAGGACTGACACTGTGGACTTTCGTGGATGAACCATTCTTCACTTTTGGACAGAGCACAGGAGTTGATATGAGTGAGGGGCTTGAGGTCTACACAGAAAATCGCAGGGCTTATTCATATCACTGTTCCAAATGTGGCTTAGCTGCAGATTAAAACATTAGAGGTATTGATGCTTTCAGAAGGTCAGCAATATACAAAAAGTAGAAAAGTGCTGTTGCAGAGTGAAACTGGCACTTCAGAGAATCCGTTATTCAGATAGGTTATTATTGGTGTATGAAACATTTAGCAATCCCCATCTCATTTGACTACCCAGTAATCCTTCCAAAAAAAGTTTCTCCTATTGGCATTTTACAGATAATGAACTGACTGTTTGAGCTGGCAAAGACTATCTGGTTAACTCATTTCCAAGGAAGGATCTGAGGATCTTCCAGGTCAAAGATCAGGCTGATAGCCACCACTTAAAACACTCTTCACTCTACTCATGTTGCTTCTGTGTCCAGTTCTAAATACCATATCTCATAAATACAAGATTTACAGCCCCGTTTAAATCATATGTTTTACAATGCAAGTGTCATTTGGAGCAAGAACAAGTGCTCTTTCCATTGAATCACATCTGTTTGCATGAGGAGATCAGCTACCATGGTGTTCTCTTCCTGCTCTGTTGAAACATCTCTCTATTTAATTCTGTGTGGGAAAGTGTGGGAGCAACCACTGTAAACCATTGCAAATTTCTTCTTCAGAATCCCAGCCACCAACCAGCACCGATACTGGCTTTCACCCTGCCTCAGTTGTGTGGAAATCTCAGGGATGGCTCACTCTCACCTGAGACTGTCTTATGCACTTACATGGACAAGGTGAGAACTAGTTTCTTTATCACCAAATCTGATTTAGACTGATAAAACTGCAGGTGGTTTCCAGTTCCCTGGTTGCAGTTGATGGTTCCTTGTTCTCCAACTAAAAATGCAGATGATATTTAAACAGGTCTACATTCCAAAATAAAGGTTGAATTTTCCCAAATCATATACCCTAAATTCTGGAGACTGTTCCTTGCAAACGGATGACTTATTTTTCTGTTCATAGCAAAACACACTTTACAGATTTTGGACTGGGTACTCCTTAAGACCAGTTTTCAGAATCATGGGATTTATTATTTGGAATAGTCCAAAGCTTATTTGTGGAGTGAAAACTGTCTGCTTTTGCAAAGCAAACCTCATTCTGTTCGTGTGTGTGTTGTGATGGTGGAAATTATGGCTCTGAACTGAATTTTGCCTTTTCCTGCTTTTCCTAGGCCCTGGATGTGACTAGAGAGATCAACTGTGTGACTGATTATCTGGAGAATAGTGAATCCCAGCTTCTGCATCTGAAAAGCCAGGGGAAGAAAGGCTTGCTCTATGGGGTTCCCGTCAGCATAAAGGATTCCATTGACTGCAAGGTACATTAAAGTTCCTCATAGAATGAAGTACAGGATATTCCTGTAGCAAACCAGTAGTTGGGTATGCATCTTTCCTGGTAGTTTTTAAATAATTCTTGTCAGATATTATTCTTAGATCACAAGTCAGCGGTGATAGAATTCCAATTCTTAGCCTAAGCTGCCTCATAGAGTGGTTGTGAGGATACAATAAAAAGGGGGAAATCTACATAGAATCATAGAGTTGGAAGAGACCCCAAGGGCCATCAAGTCAAGCCGACCAATGCAGGAGCACACTATCAAAGCACACCTGACAGATGGCCATTGAGCCTGTCTTTAAAAACCTCCAAAGAAGGAGACTCCACCACACCCTGAAGTAGTGCATTGCACTGTCAAACAGCCCTTACCGTCAGGAAGTTTTTCTGGATGTTTATGTGGAATCTCTTTTCCTTCACCTTGAACCCATTAATCATGGTCCTAGTCTCTGGAGCAGCAGAAAACAAGCTTGCTCCTTTACCAACATGACATCCCTTCAAATATCTAAATATGGCTATCATGTCACCTCTTAAACTTCTCTTCACCAAACTAAACATACCTAGCTCCCTAAGTCTCTCCTTGTAGGGCATGGATTCCACACCTTTTACCATTTTGGTTGCCCTCCTCTGGACCCATTCCAGCTTGTCAATATCCTTCTTGAATTGCAGTGCCCAGAACTGTACACAATATTCCAGGTGAGGTCTAACCAATGCTGAATTGAGAGGTACAATTACATCCCTTGATCTTGACACTATTCTCCTATTGATACTGCCCAAAATCGCATTGGCTTTCTTGGTTGCCGCATCTTACTGCTGACTCACGTTCAGTTTGTGGGCTACTAAGACTCCCAGATCCCTTTCGCATGATATAGTATTGTCAAGCAAGGTGTCACCCATCCTATATCTGTGCATTTCATTTTTTTCTGCCTAAGTGTAGTATCTTACATTTATCTCTGTTGAAATTAATTTTCTTTGTTTTGGCCCAGCTCTCTAATCTGTCCAGTTCACTTTCAATTCTGACTCTGAACTCGGGGGTATTAGCTACCCTTCCTAATTTGGTGTTATCTGTCAATTGGATTAGCATGCCCTCTATTCCATCATCCAAGTCATTGATAAAAATATTGAATAGCACTGAGCCCAGGACAGAACCCTGTGGCACCCCACTAGTCACTTCTCTCCAGGATGAAGATGGGCTATTAATGAGCACCCTTTGAGTTCAGTCAGTCAACCAATTACAAATTGGTAACTGGTTGTAGCATATGCTAATTATAACTCTGGAAGAAGGATGGGTAAAAAAAGTGATAGGTAAATAGGTGAGAAGTATTATTTTCTCCAGCTTCAATTCTTTTCTCTCACTTTTAAAGTAACCTTGTCTGGACTATACCAAAGAAATTTGAACAATGTAAGCTATATATTAACAAGTTTTCATAAAAATCCCTGAGGGAAATCTGCTTTTAATAATGTAGGAATGATGGGGGGAGGGTAGAACTGGCATTGTGCCATGAGCTACTTAATACATAACAATGTCCCTGACTTTTCCACAGCTCCTGTCAATCAGACTTGTGCTTGAAACTTTGTTCCCAGATTTGCATAGGCCCAATTCAGATTAGGATCACAGGGCACTTGGAAACAGGATTTAAGACTCCTCCCATATCATTGTCTGGATAGGAAATGTCTCAGGGGAGTCACTGTTTGCCCTCTTGAGGAAACTTGCATATGCTGATAGTTTGGAATATATTTTCCCAGCAAGAAATGTTTTTTTATGAAAGTTCAATTTCTCTTTATGCCACTCTCCAGGGCCATGACTCCACACTGGGTTTGGTGAAGCGTCTCCATAAACCAGCAACAGCAGATGCTGTGGTAGTTCAGGTGTTAAAACAACAGGGAGCAATTCCATTTGTCAAAACTAACGTTCCTCAGTCTTTGCTGAAGTAAGCCTGTAACTTTTTTTGCTATACTACATGTGTGGACATTTGTCTTCATTAGCTATCTTTAGGCATCATGAGATTGGTTTAGTTTAGCCCTTCTTTCCTAAACATGAAACTTGCTCTGTTAATTCAGCACTGTTAATTCAGCAACAGGCTGCAAAGGAGGTAGTGCGGAAGTAAAACAGAAATTATACCTTGTAAGTTGTAAGCAGGAGTTACAGTTCACAACTGAAGAAGTTGTCACAAAAACATAATTCTCAAACCGTGATTCTCAAACTGGTTGGACCCATGAAAGCAATTTTTACAGCAGACTATTTACGATTATCTAAGCCAACTATCTATTATTATTAGCTATTATTAGCTATCTAAGTCTTACAACAATGAGATTTTTTTCAACCTATTAATCACGTGTGTGGTACTTATACTCTTATGCTCTTCAAAGGGAATAATTGCCCTTAAAGGTTGGGAGCAGTGGTGGGATTCAAATAATTTACAACCGGTTCCGGTAGTGGGATTCAAATAATTTAACAACTGGTTGGGTGCTGTGTGGTTTCCGGGCTGTATGGCCGTGTTCTAGCAGCATTCTCTCCTGACGTTTCGCCTGCATCTGTGGCTGGCATCTTCAGAGGATCTGATGTTGGGAAAGCAAGTGGAGTATATATCTGTTGGAGTGTCCAGGGTGGGTGGGGAAACCTTGTCTGTGAGTAACAAAGGCGGCAACCAGGTCAATAGTTGAGGGCATCTGAATAGAAGTATGAGTAACAATGAAGACTATAGCCTGGGAGATAGCAAGGTCACTGTAGATAGCAAGGTCACTGGTGGGAGCATCTGAATAGAAGTATCCTGGCCTTTGTTTCTTTTGTCTATGGTCATCCTGTGTTTGTGTGGAGCTGGTTTGGCACAGTCTTGACCCTAGTATTTTTCAACACTGGCAGCCAAGTTCTGTTCATTTTCATAGTTTCTTCCTTCCTGTTAAAATTGTCCATGTGCTTATGGATTTCAATTGCTTCTCTGTGTAGTCTGACGTAGTGGCTTTCAGAGTGGTCCAGAATTTCTGTTTTTTCAAATAATATTCTATGTCCAGGTTGGTTTATGTTGGTTTATGCGATGATGTTTTCCACTGGAATTCTGAGAGGCAACTCTCTGAGGCTGAAGTATCCATCTTAGCAAAAGGAGGCAATTTTGCTGTTACCACCACCAGAATTCCAGTGGAAAACATCATCGCTAATGTGGAATCAGCGATTTATCATCTCCCTGAGGAAGAAGCAAAGTAAGAGGGGAAACAGCAAGGATTCTGAGAAAGGCAAAACTTCCCTCCAGTAACATAACAAGGAAAGAAAGAAAAGCCATCAAAGATCTCAATTCTGATTCAGAAATCATTATTCTACCAGCAGTTAAAGGTAATGCCATGGTTATCATGGAAACAGACCAATACAAAGAAAAAATCAGACAACTTTTGGACCCCACAACATACAAAAAGTTAAAACAGGACCCAACCAACAAAATCACCAGGAAAACCAACACCTTGATTAAAAACTCCTCAATTGATCCAATCATTCGCAAACGTCTCTGCAAATCTGAAGCTCACCCTCCTAGACTCTATGGACTCCCAAAAATCCACAAGGACTCCACTCCACTCAGACCTATTGTGAGTGCAATTGGATCTCCTACATATGATTTGGCACAGTTTCTGGCCACACAACTGCAAATCCATATTGGACTTACTACACATTACATTAAGGACTCAACTCACTTCATTGAAAAAATCAGCAAACTCAAACTCAACCCCAATGACAAACTGATCAGTTTTGATGTGGTGTCCCTATTCACCAAGGTCCCCATAGCAGACACCATGACACTCATTAACCAGAAATTCCCAAAAGACATCACAGCCCTGTTTCAACATTGTCTCACTACCAGCTACTTCCAGTGGGATAATGAATACTATGAACAGAAAGATGGGGTAGCCATGGGTAGCCCTCTTAGCCCTGTAATAGCTAATTTTTATATGGAACATTTTGAGAAACAAGCCCTGAAAACAGCACCAAAAAAGCCCACCATATGGTTCCGTTATGTGGATGACACATTCACCATATGGAGCCACGGAGAAGAAGAACTAAACACGTTCCTGGACCATATCAACAAGATCCACCCAAACATCCAATTTACTATGGAGAAAGAAAATGAAGGAAAACTGCCATTTTTAGATGTTTTAGTCATCCGCAAACCAAACCAGCAATTGGGACACACAGTATACAGAAAACCTACTCACACAGACAGATATCTACACAAAAACTCCAATCACCATCCAGGGCAAAAAAGGAGCACCATAAAAACTTTGGTACATCGCGCAAACAGAATCTGTGAACCTCACCTCCTACAAGATGAATTGAATCACCTAAACAGGGCTCTACAGGCTAATGGTTACTCTAATACAGAAATCAGAAGGGCTGCAAGACCAAGAACAAGCCACATGAAGATAAAGAGCCATCTAGAGGGAAGGTGTTCTTACCATACATCAAGGGAACCACTGATCGCATAGGAAAACTGATGAAGAAGCACAACCTACAAACAATCTACAGACCCACTAGGAAAATTCAACAGATGCTACGTTCAGCAAAGGATAAGAGGGATCCTTTAGCTACTGCAGGAGTCTATCGCATACCATGCAGCTGTGGACAAGTCTACATAGGAACCACCAAACGCAGCGCACAGACACGTATCAAAGAACACGAAAGGCACTGCAGACTATTTCAGCCAGAAAAATCAGCAATAGCAGAACACATGATAAACCAACCTGGACATAGAATATTATTTGAAAAAACAGAAATTCTGGACCACTCTGAAAGCCACTACGTCAGACTACACAGAGAAGCAATTGAAATCCATAAGCACATGGACAATTTTAACAGGAAGGAAGAAACTATGAAAATGAACAGAACTTGGCTGCCAGTGTTGAAAAATACTAGGGTCAAGACTGTGTCAAACCAGCTCCACACAAACACAGGATGACCATAGACAAAAGAAACAAAGGCCAGGATACTTCTATTCAGATGCTCCCACCAGTGACCTTGCTATCTACAGGGTTACTCCCAGGCTATAGTCTTCATTGTTACTCATACTTCTATTCAGATGCCCTCAACTATTGACCTGGTTAAGAACATAAGAACAAGCCAGCTGGATCAGACCAGAGTCCATCTAGTCCAGCTCTCTGCTACTCGCAGTGGCCCACCAGGTGCCTTTGGGAGTTCACATGTAGGATGTGAAAGCAATGGCCTTCTGCGGCTGTTGCTCCCGAGCACCTGGATTGTTAAGGCATTTGCAATCTCAGATCAAGAGGATCAAGATTGGTAGCCATAAATCGACTTCTCCTCCATAAATCTGTTCAAGCCCCTTTTAAAGCTATCCAGGTTAGTGGCCATCACCACCTCCTGTGGCAGCATATTCCAAACACCAATCACACGTTGCGTGAAGAAGTGTTTCCTTTTATTAGTTCTAATTCTTCCCCCCAGCATTTTCAATGAATGCCCCCTGGTTCTAGTATTGTGAGAAAGAGAGAAAAATTTCTCTCTGTCAACATTTTCTACCCCATGCATAATTTTATAGACTTCAATCATATCCCCCCTCAGACGTCTCCTCTCCAAACTAAAGAGTCCCAAACGCTGCAGCCTTTCCTCATAAGGAAGGTGCTCCAGTCCCTCAATCATCCTCGTTGCCCTTCTCTGCACTTTTTCTACAATATCCTTTTTGAGATGTGGCAACCAGAACTGAACACAGTACTCCAAGTGCGGTTGCACCACGGCTTTATATAAGGGCATGACAATCTTTGCAGTTTTATTATCAATTCCTTTTCTAATTATCCCCATCATAGAGTTTGCCTTTTTCACAGCTGCCATGCATTGAGTTGACATTCCCATGGAACTATCAACTAAGACGCCCAAATCCCTTTCCTGGTCTGTGACTGATAGCACTGACCCCTGTAGCGTGTATGTGAAGTTTGGATTTTTTGCCCCTATGTGCATCACTTTGCATTTTGCTACATTGAACTGCATTTGCCATTTCTTAGCCCACTCACCTAATTTATCAAGGTCCGCTTGGAGCTCCTCACAATCCTTTGTGGTTCTCACCACCCTACATAATTTGGTATCATCTGCAAATTTGGCCACCACGCTACCCACCCCTACTTCCAGGTCATTTATGAATAGGTTAAAGAGCACTGGTCCCAATACGGATCCTTGGGGGACACCACTCCCTACATCTCTCCATTGTGAGAATTTCTCATTTACACCCACTCTTTGCTTCCTGTTTCTCAACCAGTTTTTAATCCATAGGAGGACTTCCCCTCTTATTCCTTCATTGCTGAGTTTTCTCAATAGTCTCTGGTGAGGAACTTTGTCAAAAGCCTTTTGGAAATCCAAGTAGACAATGTCCACTGGTTCCCCCTTATCCACATGCCTGTTTACATCCTCAAAGAACTCTAGTAAGTTTGTAAGACAGGATTTGCCTCTGCAAAAGCCATGCTGACTCTTTCTCAGCAGGTCTTGCTTTTGTACATGTTTTATAATTTTATCTTTAATGACAGATTCTACTAATTTACCAGGAACAGATGTCAAACTGACTGGCCTGTAATTTCCTGGGTCCCCCCTAGTTCCTTTCTTAAAGATTGGTGTGACATTGGCCATCTTCCAGTCTTCAGGGATGGAGCCTGATTTCAAGGATAAGTTGCATATTAAAGTGAGAACATCAGCAATTTCATGCTTGAGCTCTTTAAGAACTCTTGGATGAATGCAATCTGGGCCAGGGGATTTGGTAGCATTTAGTTTATCAATGGCTGCCAGAACTTCTTCCTTGTCTACCACTATCTTCGTTAGTTCCTCGGATTCGCCTCCTAAGAAGCTTGGTTCAGGTGCAGGAATTTTCCTCACCTCCTCTTGGGTGAAGACAGATGCAAAGAATTCATTCAGCTTTTCTGCAATCTCCCTGTCATCTTTTAGCACACCCTTTGGTTGCCGCCTTTGTTACTCACAGACGAGGTTTCCCCACCCACCCTGGACACTCCAACAGATATATACTCCACTTGCTTTCCCAACATCAGATCCTCTGAAGATGCCAGCCACAGATGCAGGCGAAACGTCAGGAGAGAATGCTGCTAGAACATGGCCATACAGCCCGGAAACCACACAGCACCCAAGTGATTCCGGCCGTGAAAGCCTTCGACAATACATTAACAACTGGTTGTTTACAAGCACCATTTTAACAACCAGTTCTGCCGAAGTGGTACGAACTTGCTAAATCCCACCACTGGTCAGGAGATGTCCCATTTGTGCTTAAACGCAACCTTTTTCTAATTGGTAAATTGCCACCAGTTCTTTCGTTGTGTATTCGAGTCTTTGTAAATGTTGATTATGTCATGTATGTTTTTAAATCTTTTCATAAGAGCACTAGTCACTTATTAAAATTGCACGTGCACTTTAATTCTCCATCCTCTACAGGATCGCTATAAGTAGGCCGTGACTTGATGGCACTTCACACATATACACACACAATTTCTCCATTTTTGTCAGAGGACAAATATTTTTAACAGTTAGCAGTTCCTATCTCTTCTTCTTCTTCTTCTTCTTCTTCTTCTTCTTCTTCTTCTTCTTCTTCTTCTTCTTCTTCTTCTTATTATTATTATTATTATTATTATTATTATTATTATTATTATTATTATTATTATTATTATTATTATTATTATTATTATTTAGTTTTATATACCGCCCTTTCCCCAAAGGGCTCTGGGCAGTGTACAACATTTTAAATAACACATAGAGCACAGTTTAAGACATAAACAAAATATAACTATAAATAAGGTATATATAGGCTCTATTAAAATTAAATAGATAAAACCTGTTAAAATGTACAGCATACAGTGTTCTAGTATGCAATATATATAATATATGGCATCCGACAGCTAAAACCCTCCCAAGAGGGGAATGGTAGGTCCAACAGATGTTATAAAGACCACCAAGGGGGCGGGGAGGAGCCACATAAGCGGCCGGCCTCTCCAAAAGCCTGGTGGAAAACTTGGTCTTACAGGCCCTGCGGAACTCACCAAAATCTCGCAGGGCTCGGACAGCTGGAGGAAGAGAGTTCCACCAGGCAGGGGCCAGGGCCATAAAGGTCCTGGCCTAGGTGGAGGCCAGCCACATCATTGAGGGGCCGTAGACCACCAGCAAATTAGCCTCTGCCAAATGCAGAGGCCAAACTGGGACATGTGGAGTAAGATGGTCCTGGAGGCACAAGGGTCCCAGGCCACGTAAGGCCTTAAAGGTTAGCACCAACACCTTGAAAATGATTCAGAATTCAACTGGGAGCCAATGCAGGCAGCTCAACACAAGTGAAATATGATCTCTAAAGGCACCCCCTGTGAGCAGACAAGCCGCCACATGTTGGACCAGCTTCAATTTACGGATCAGGTGCAAGGGAAGGCCTGCGTAGAGCAAGTTACAATAGTAACTCCATCTTAGGGGGATGGAAAAATTCCTGCTATGCCCTTAATAGCTTCCAATTTCTAAGTAAGAGATTCCCCAGGAATGATGAAAACTGAGGTGGCCTGGCAGTTGTTTCCCTTAATTTGAGAGAGATTATGGTTAATTACACAGTACCGAGGCAAGTGGCACTCTGCACATGTTTCAGGGCTGTTTGAGCATTGAAAATGGAGTTCAGACCAAACCCCAGCACACCCTGTGTTTAACTACTTCCAGGTTAACCAAGAAGTAATTGGAAAGTGTTGGGTGGCTTTCTAGGAATAATAGCATGCTTTTTTCCCGTTTCTGTTCCCTCACAGCCCTTAATGCTAAAAAGAGAATTAGTGCATAGTGTTTGAAGGCGACACATGATCAGACCTCTGGCAGCACAGCATGGGTAGGGTTGGGTAGGTAAGTCTCCTATCTAGGGGTCTAAAGGACATGAAGTAGTCCTGACTGATCTTTGGTTGTGTTCACTCTCCCATTTCAGCTATGACTGCAGCAATCTGATCTTTGGGCAGACGGTGCATCCTATGGATCACACGAAAACCCCTGGTGGTTCTTCGGGAGGGGAAGCTTCCCTTATTAAAAGTGGAGGCTCTATCCTCGGCATTGGCACAGATGTAGGAGGGAGCATTCGCATTCCAGCTGCTTTCTGTGGAATTTGTGGATTCAAAGCCACAGGCAACAGAATCAGGTACTGTGTCATGTTAGACCCTTTAAATCTTACCCTAAGCATTGGTGTTGAAACCTGGAAACCTGAGGATTTTTGCTAAATGTTTCTTTATTTTTGGTCTTTCATAGCAAAAGAGGAATTGTACCCAGCATCCGTGGGCAAAAATCAGGTGAGGGATATCATTTGTTTTCATGTAGTTGGGGTTGATAAGGGATGAATGTGGCAGGGTAGCACTCTTGGTCTGTAACTGCTTACCTTGATGGATTCTAGGCAGAATCCATTTAGGTTTATCTGTCTAATTTATCTTCCTTGTTTCTCCAAAGAGCACAGAATGGCATCGATGGGGATATCCTGTTGTATACAAAAGCTTTAAATTGAATTATTTTAAAATAAGCAGTTCAGTCAGGGAAGATGGTATAAAGAGCCTTGGATAGCAAGACAATTAATAATGGGTGGGGGGTAAGATTGGGAGCTAGTTCTTCCTGAGCATTATAAGTTTAGTTATTACCCTGCTTACCTTACAGTTTTATCTCACACGTGCAGTCCAGAAAAAGAGTTCATCTTACGTTTGCATGCAAGTTATAGTCATGTATGGTCATAAAAAACCTTTCGGGTATAATCTTTTTTTTAAGGGGGAACTGTTTACACCTAGGGCCATATTCTTTTGGGGTAAATTCTTTTTAGGTGCATTTGAGCTTTAAATTCTATTTTTCAACTTCACAAAAGGCTACAAGAGACAGATTATAAAATAATTAAAATAAACAATATAAAATACAACAAAAGAAAAACAGAAATACTTTTAACACAGGCTAATGATTTGTTTTCTGGGATTGTGATAAACATGTCCATCTCACTTTGTTCCCAGAAATGCATGTGTGGTGCGACTGATCCTACTGTCAAGGCCTCTATTGTTCCCCTTTTTCCCTCCAGCTAGTCCAGGAGTAGGACCAATGGCCAGGGATGTTGATGGTCTTGTTCTGTGCATAAGAGCCATCCTGTGTGACCAAATGTTCCAGCTGGACCCCACAGTTGCTCCTCTTCCCTTCAATGAGAAGGTGAGAGACTGGGGTGGGGGCGGAGTATAGCTTTGGGGCAAAAACAAGACTTTTTTCTTGCTCATGGAAGGTATGGAAATAAGGAACAATTAGTGAATTCTCTCAGTATCCTCTTAAAGTAGTAGGCTTTCCATAGCCAAAAGCAAATTGCACTGGGTGACTCTGTGAGGGATATTCAAGAATAAATGCCCTCTATATTTTTAACCTCCCCTCATGACCACCGCATCAAGACTTGTTGAACTGAGAATGAAAGAGCATTCACCCAGTGATATCACTTGTAAGCACCATAAAACACCAGCAGCCTATTTAAAACAGCAGCTGGAGTTGCGGGGTGCAGCACATCCTTGGATCCTGGTCTTGAGAGGATTTATTTTCACACATCAGTTTGTATACAGATATCCAGCTCAGACAAACTACACCTGTGAGTGCTGCTTTGGCCCAGTTCCCTCCTGTGTGTCCTCGGATGAGACATTTTTGCATTCTCATTTCTCTGCGAACAACAGCTGGGGAAGGGGGAATGCTAATACAGAGATATCATATCATTTTCCAGCTGTGAGTTATTGAGGCAACTCAGGAGGGGGAACAGATCTGCAGTATACTTGTGGTTTCGTATAGTGTCCTTTGAATGAAGCAGTCCTCTCCAATGATCCTTGGTCACCCCTACTGGCTTCTTACATGGAGCTTTTACTCCATGGCAGTTACTTTCAATGTTACTTCTAAAGAGCAGGTAATCCACCTTGCCGTAGTGGCATCTGGCAAAGGGGATGCTTTCATGCAGTACAGGAGTGGGAATGCATGGTCCTTTTTAAAGAAGAGTCCATCTCTTTCTTTTTCCTATAATGCAAGTCAGCTTTTGAGTCTACAAATGCATGGGTCTGTGTAGCTGCATCAACTAAGACTAGAAGACAAGAGTACCTTCGTGCTAATGTAATTGAGAAGCGCTGACACTGTATCCACATTCTTTTCCATCAGCCAGCCAAGTTGGTAGAAGGGTGCTTAAAGATTAATTTGCTATTGTTACAGGTAGTTTTACACAGATGCATTTGCTGTAGGGAGGGTGTCTGAGTGACTCAAAATACATTCTAAAGTCACTTTTATGTCACTTGTCGTAATTGGAAGGTTACATGGACTTTGATTTATTGTTTTTGTTTTTCAAGAGCCCACTGTGATTAATGCTGTTGGGGGGGAAGTATGTCCAAAGTGTTCTTTTCCCATCTTTTATTGTTCTAGGTGTATTCCAGCTCTCAACCCCTCCGAATAGGATACTATACCACTGATTCGTTTACAGTGCCAAGCCCTTCCATGAAGCGGGCTGTTCTGGAAACCAAGCACCTCCTGGAGAAGGCTGGCCACACGGTGCGTCACATGGTTTGTCTTTTTAACCGTTTCCCTGTTCCTCTCAGGAATGGAGCAGAGTTTGAGTGATGGAAAGAAGGGCAGGACAGTCACTGTAACCAAGAAAAGATGTTCTTCATAACTGCCTATCTGAAAAAAGAGTTCTGCATCATCTGAGGTTTAGTGATTTTCCCCTCTAGCATGTGCCTTGGCTTCTTTGCTTCCTTAAATCATAAATAAAGCTATTTGTGGCTAGTTCAACTGTGTTCTCATAGGTCATGAGCATGACACAAATTCTGATATTTTTTAAATTCCTTTTTTAGTTGGTGCCCTTCAAGCCCTTAAACATAGAACATGTTATGAGCACCCTTGTGCCAGCGGGATTGTTTGCTGATGGTGGTACTACCTTTCTAGAAAGCTTGTAAGTCTTTAAACTCTGTATGTGGTTTGTGTGTGTAAATAAGAGAAGAAGACTTGATATTTGGCTCTTTTTATAGGCAAAGAAACATGCCTCTTCTTTCCTTATTGCTTAAGTTTTCTATTAACTTTAGCATGGTGGTAATACAAGTGATCAAAGTCCTGAGCCTTCCAGTTCTGGAAAACCATTGAACTGACAACAGTAAGCTTGTGAATTAGCTTAAGTAGGAGGACAGAACATTGACTTGTGCTGCTGCAAACCAAATTGAATTGCATGAAACTTTTGTTGTTTCCTTGTTAGGAGTTTTGTGCAAGATTCTGGTGTTCCTTTGGCAAAAAGGTCCATAGGATGCAACAGTATACCCTTATGGTACACTGTTTGTGGGTTTCTTAGAAGCTTCTGGCTGGCCACTGTTTGGAACAAGATCTGGATGTGTGGGATGACAATAGGGATCTATACTTTCTGGAGGACAGCTTTGTGATGTTTTATGTTATCTTCAAGGGGGAGGGGAAGGCACAAGGATTAAGAACATAACTGGCACTGTGAAACGTACTGATCTTGGCTTGTTATCTTTCAGCCAAGGGGAGTCTGCGGATCCCAATATAAAGGAGTTTCTGCTTATGGTAAAGTTACCTGGTTGGTTGAAAAGCTTCCTATCCTGGATCGTCAGAGCAATAGTAAGACTTGCTTTCATTGTGTTTTTTCTGGAATAAGAGCAACCAGTGGTTGTTATGTCTACAAAGTTGTGCTGACCCTTTTTGAGAGAGGAGTTCTGTTAAAATGGAAACAATTCCAGTGTGCAGCCCCCTTAATGATTATAAGAGATGTCACTGATACATGTCAGTAACTTGCTTCCTCATCTCAAAGGGGCTCTAGTCATTTTTAAAAAGCTGCTAAATCCAAGAGAAAATCAATTTCCTGTCTGAAATCACTTGAATTGAACAGGAAAGAATAAGGCTTTTTTCTCATTTAAAGGTGTTATGTAAAAGTGCTATATAAAAATGCAAAGCTTGGCATGATTGTTTGGAAACTGCAGTGGCAAAACTGTGCAATTCACTCATGGTGAAAGCAAGGAGGTGGCTGGGTGGTGAGAGACTAACAAGGCAGCAGCGTAGGCTTGCAGGATTGGCAGGTCATTGCTCAAGGCTGAACCAGGCGCTTGCTTCATCTTGCTTAGATCTGGAAGGGAGACTGCTAGTCAGCAGCCAAGGCGTCCTCTCAGTAATTGTGCCAGGAGTTTCCTTTAAGTGTGCTTGAGGACAAGTGTTGTGTGCTTCAAGATAGAACTCTGCCAATGTCAAATTGGCAAATACTATGATAGAATAGGATCTTTTTTGAATACCTGTTAACAATACTTGAACATTTTGAAGGGAGAGGGAGGTGCAGTGTGCTTCTGCACAATTATGGCTCAGTGTTAGAGCACATGTTTGACATACAGAATGTCCCAGGTTTGGCTAAAGGATCTATGATGCAACTGTGATGGAAGAGACACCCTCTAATTAAGACTCTGGAGCCAGAGCCGACCATAATGGGCTAAATGGACCAGTGGACAAAGCAGCTACATGTGCTCAGTTAAAGAATCTCTGGATTGTTGAGGAGTGCAAGGTGTGTTTGTGTTGTTTGATCTGGGCATAGTTGAACTACTCTCGAGGAGTATGTGCCTTGGCTGCAAATAAGGTTGGGGCAAGGAATTTGTCTTCCCCCACTCTTTGCTGCCTAACCTCAGGCACACCTGGCTGGAAATCCAGTTTTGATTTCCCCACCATGACTAACTGTGCTCCTTTTTGTTTGTTTTTAAAATAAAATAAAATGCCAAATATCTTGCAAATTTATCTGACTGCTTTCTTTAGCGGCAGCAGAGGAAAATTCATGTCTCTTGTGAATTTTTATTCTCAGATATTGTTTTCAGTAGGACCCACCCATGAATTAGCTTAAATTCACATGGAAATCAAGGAAACTTAAAGCTATCCAGCATAATTATAGCAAAATTACCTCTTTGTGCTACCTTAGTTTGTCAGGAGGGATATTCAACTACCTGCCGTGGTCAGAGAAGTTTGCAGGAGTATGTTCCTTTTGTTATTTAGCAAACTACATGAACTATTACATCCTGCCAAAAGAGCCTCTAGCATCTTAAAGCATTGCACATGGCTTTCCAATCAAAGTTTCTGCTATTCTCTTACCTACTTGTGTTCTTATTCTCTAAGATAATATGCAGATTACTTCTGATCATTTCTGGCATTTATTCCAGGCTCCTGTTCGCAGGGTTTGAGTGGGAGCAAATCCTTTAACCCATGGTTTGGGCACGATTTAGCCTGAGAAAAATGGGCTTCTATGCCTATGGATTCCTGAAAATCTTTGGCTCCAATTTCAAGGCAAAATTCTACACCTCCTTGTTATGCTGATCAATTAGGTGTGAATAGTGTGCCATTAGTTGTAGTAAACTGTATCAGCATAACTGTACCAGGGTAAATTACTGGTGATTTGGGGTCTTAGGGAGAGAAACATGCAATGCCTGTTCCAGCAGGTATGTTCCTATTTAAACTTAAAAATTTGCAGACTTTGATTTTCAGTTTAAATTCCTTTTGTTTCCTTAGAGTCCTCGTATGTCAAAATCCCTGAGGAGCATGAAGGAGAAGTAAGATGTGCTGCAGACTTAAAGGCATAATTCTTAGAATTCTATATCCTGCATTGGATACATATCTTTCAGTTAGATGTAGCAAGTTGGAAAGCAATCATAGTTCCACCAGCCAGTTCCCTGCATGGTCCTTTTTGACTGCAGTAGCAGGAGATGTAAATGAGCATGTCCAGGACTAGAGAGAATAACCGGAATTATTTTGTGGTGTTGTTTCATTCTACTAATGCCTGAGATAGTTCCAGATGTCAGGCAGGCATGCGGTGGAAGCCTTTGTGCAGTTTTACTGCAATAGAATGCATGTGGCAAAGTTGCTTGTTTTGAAAGTATAATCATATCAAAATCTACCTGAACTTGAGAGAGGAGAGTGCAGAAAGGGAAGCAGTGGGGCAGGCTGCCAGCCTTCATGATGTGATCTTAAATAAGCAATGTTCGAGCATAGTTTGTGCTCAATCTGGCACCTGAATCCCATCATAACTCTTTTTGGTGAAGGCTGAAGAGAAACCTGGGATCCCTGGTCCAGTGGAAGGCCAATGCGGGTGTGGTATTTGCAAGAGGGAATCAGTGGGGGCAAAGGTGGAATTTGTACACAGGAGAGTTAACAAGTGATGCTGCATTAGCTCAGTTCCCACAACTTTGCAAATGCTGACTTGTGAACATGCTTCAGTAACTCCATTCCAACTACAAATATAAGTAGGAAAGCAGTAATTCTGCCGTAATGACCTTTTCATTATTTTCTATTCATTGATATTTCAGGTCTGTCAATCAGCTTTGGAAACTTCATACTGAAGTTGAGGTAATTTTTGAAAATGGTTTCTTTGCTAGGTAATGTTTTGTAAAGCATAGTGGAAATGCTACTATAATCTTCACCAGTATCGGACAACAGATGTTCCAGGCACAACTAAGAACACTCTAATCTGTTTGTTCAAAAGTATAATACGAAGATATCTAGTGATTGGCTCATAGCATCATCAGTCACAGACCAGGAAAGGGATTTGGGCGTCCATGGGAATGTCAACTCAATGCATGGCAGCTGTGAAAAAGGCAAACTCTATGCTGGGGATAATTAGGAAATGAATTGATAACAAAACTGCAAGGATTGTCATGCCCTTATATAAAGCCATGGTATGACCACACTTGGAGTACTGTGTTCTGGTTGCCACATCTCAAAAAGTACTGTGTTCTGGTTGCCACATCTCAAAAAGGATATCGAAGAGATAGAAAAAGCGCAGAGAAGGGCAATGAGGATGATTGAAGGATTGGAGCACCTTCCTTATGAGGAGAGGCTGCAGCGTTTGGGACTCTTTAGTTTGGAGAGGAGACGTCTGAGGGGGGATATAATTGAAGTCTATAAAATTATGCACGGGGTAGAAAATATTGACAGAGAGAAATTTTTCTCTCTTTCTCACAATACTAGAACCAGGGGGCATTTATTGAAAATGCTGGGGGGAAGAATTAGGACTAATAAAAGGAAACACTTCTTCACGCAATGTGTGATTGGTGTTTGGAATATGCTGCCACAGGAGGTGTTGATGGCCACTAACCTGGATAGCTTTAAAAAGGGCTTGGACAGATTTATGGAGGAGAAGTCGATCTATGGCTACCAATCTTGATCCTCCTTGATCTCAGATTGCAAATGCCTTAGCAGACCAGGTGCTCAGGAGCAGCAGCAGCAGAAGGCCATTGCTTTCACCTCCTGCATGTGAGCTCCCAAAGGCACCCGGTGGGCCACTGCGAGTTTCAGAGAGCTGGACTAGATGGACTCTGGTCTGATCCAGCAGGCTAGTTCTTATGTTCTATTTAATTAAAACATGAACTGCATCAAACTCTCTGAATTTTTGTCATCAGAGTTTGACTTCTCCACCTCTCCCCTACCCTGCTTGTGTGTGTGTTTGGGGGGGGAGCGCCCCCTCCCTATTAAACTCTGCATTACATTCTTACTACTGATCTTTGCCTTCTAGATTGTGACTTCTTGGGGAGTCTTTATTTTATGCGCTTGCTCAATCTATTGGCTATGGTAAATCTCATTTTCTTCATTGTCGTGGGAGAGGAACTATGATGCTTGTCCTAGTAACATTCCTGCTTGCTGCCTGATGTGCTGAAGAATACTTGTCCTGTGCTTTCTTGTTTTAGGAATACTGCCATGAATTCATTGCTGAATGGAAGAGGCTCAATTTGGATGTGGTGCTTTGTCCTGCCCTGGGTCCAGCTTTTAAGATTGGGTTTCCAGGGAAAATATCAGGTACCGTACTTAAGAGGAAATTGAACTGGCAGAAGCCATTGGTGTCCACTAGAGAACTTCCATAGCATTAAGAAAAGTTTCATGCCACCTCTCCAGGAATCTTACTATTAATAAAAGTAATAAATTAAATATTAAAATTTCAATTAAAAGCCAGCTTCAGGAAAAGCCCAGCATAAAAATATGGACTATAAAAACAAACCTCAGACAACTTAAAATAAATTTCCAGATTAAAAATGTTACCCCTTCATTAAAAACCTGAGTGAATAGAAACATTTTGGCCTAAAAGAGAGCAATGCCGATGCCAGGTGAGTCTCAAGGGGAAGGGCATTCCACAAACAAGCTGCCATTACTAAAAAGGTCTGTTTCTGGTTGCCACCCACATTACCTCTAAAGGTAGCGTGCTCAGGACGGGGCCTTTACGGCAGATCTTAACAGACAGACTGGACAATATGGGAAGAGGAGGCAGTCCTTCCGGTACCCTGGCTGCAAGCCATTTAGGACTCTGAAGATAAGAACCAGAACTTTGAAATTTGCCTTGAAACAAATGTGCAGCCAGCGCAGATCTTTCAGTACAGGGGTGATATGGGCCCTGTACCCCCACCCCCCCACCCCCAACAATAGCCTGGCCATTTTGGATGAGCTGAAATTTCCAAACTGTTTTCAAAGGCAGCCCCATGTTGCAGGCCCCAGTTGGAGATTGTCTTTGGGCAAGAAAAGGTTTGCCTCCCATTGACTGTGAGAAGAGTATCATTTCCCAGCATGGGTCGCTGGTTGTTAATGATGTGTTCAGCCAGTTTGAGCTGAGAGCCATATTTTCATGTTCGAAGCTTATTGTAACCTGCCTAGAGCCCTTCGGGGATTGGGTGGGATATAAATCCAAAAATAAATAAAAAATCTCCAGGCAGACCCACCTAACTTATCTGATAAGGAGCTGGGTGTCATCTGCATGTTGGAGGCGCCTTACTCCAAAACCCCTGATTATGTCTCCTAGAGGATTCAGCATGGAGGATAAGATGGTATCCTTTTGGACCCTGTAGCATAAATGCCATGGGGTTGAGCAGCAGTCCCTGGGAATGTTTTCTGGAAATGATTGGTCAAATAATAGTGAAACCACCAAATTAGGGTAGCTCCCACTCCCAACTCAGCCAGCCTCTCCAGAAGGATACCATGACTGCTGGCACTGAACACTGCAGAAGAATCAACATGGATTAATTTCCCCATCAGTCTCCCAGTAAAGGTCATCAGTCAGGGCAACCAAGGCCCTTTCTGTCACAAACTAGGCCTGGGTTCAGACCTGAGTTTTAGATAATCCATCTCCTCCTTGAAGCTGCACAGTCACCGCTGAAACAGTTTGCTCAAAAATGGAACATTGGCCACTGGAGAGTATTTGCTTGGGGTTACTGGGATCCAGGAATACCTTTGTCAGGAGGAATCGAATGATCTCCTCTTTCAAGGTGGTCAGAACGACACCCTCCCACAGAGAGCATTTTTTTGCATCCTATATCTAAATAACCAGGCCTTCCTGGCTTGACACAAATAGCCACAAAGGGCCCAGAATAAGGTTCTTTCTCTAATGGTTCAGAGGTGTAACTATTAATAGAATTTCTTGATAACTTTTCCCTGAGACTTGCTATGAATGTAGCTGACTCAGCTCCCTTTTCATCAACTGTGATGGAGTCTCTGCTGTTCTCTCCTTGACCCATCCCAGCCAACCAGGCTAATAACATGTAATTCATCAGTGAGTTTGAGATTGTTTTGTCAGTGGGAAAAGTGCAGTTTGGTTTGGAAGAAACATTCTCCCATCCCAGCTTTCACTTTGAAGCATTCATAACTCTCTAACTCAGCGGTTCTCAACCTGGGGGTCGGGACCCCTTTGGGGGTCGAACGACCCTTTCATAAGGGTCGCCTAAGACTCTTTGCATCAGTGTTCTCCATCTGTAAAATGGATAAATGTTAGGGTCACCGCAACATGAGGAACTGTATTAAAGAATCGCGGCATTAGGAAGGTTGAGGACCACTGCTCTGACTCTTCTGGTGAGAGCGAAGCATAACATAAACACCATCAATTCAAACTTTCTCTTGTTTCTTAAATGGACTCAATGGCTGCTTCCATGGTGCAGGTGCTGTGGTGTTACTAATAATCCCTTCAATGTTATGGGTGTGCCGCAGGGTAGTCATGACATTTGTTAAGTGGCTTCCTATTCAGTTCTTCTGATCTTATGGAAAGTCACAGCAGAGAAACTTCTTTCAAGCATATTCATCATCATCATCATTGTTACCATTATTGGCATAAAAAGTTAAATATAAAACTTTAAAATCAGCTTAACACTGTTGTACATAATTAAAATCCTACATAACCTACATAATCCTCTGCTTGGCAGCTTCTAAGAGCAATCATGAAATAAAGCTCTCATTGCACATTGGAAAGTGTAGAGTGAATTTAAAGGAGCATGAGATTACTGTAACTTGCTTTATTCAAGGCTACCTTGGGACCTGCTCTGGAAACTCCAACTGCTCCCAAATGCAGCAGTGAGGGTCCTTACTGGAACCTCGTGGCAGGCACATATCCATCCTGTGCTCTGCCAGCTACACTGGCTCCAGGTGGAGTACCAGGTTAGGTCCCAGGTTTTCATTCTAATGTACAAGGCCCTAAACAGCCTGGGGCCAGTGTATTTACAGGACCATCTCTTTTGTTCTGTCCCTTGAAGGATACTTTGATCCTCAATCAAGAATCTACTTGTGGTCTCTAGTCCAGGGGAAGTCCAACATGCCTTGACCAGGGCCAGGGCCTTTTCAGCCCTGGCTCCAACCTGGTAGAACGCTTTGTCTAGTGCAGGGGTAGGGAACCTTTAACACTCAAAGAGCCATTTGGACCCGTTTTCCATGGGAAAAGAAAACACTTGGAGCCGCAAATAATTTTTGACATTTAAAATAAAAATAACACTATATATATAGGGGGTTTTTTTTACCTTTTACTCCACTCATTCTGAGAAGCGCATGGATGCGCCCACCCCACTGCCTGCAGGGCGGGCAAGGATGAAGCCGGCGGCTCGGCTCGTGGAGCCACAGTACAAGGGCAGAAGAGCCGCATGCGGCTCTCGAGCCGCAGGTTCCCTACCCCTGGTCTAGTGAGACCTGGGCCCTGTGGGATTTGATGCAGGGTCTGTAAGACAGCTGTTCCAAGGCATATAGATGAGGTGGCGAAGGTTACTATCTTAGGCCTCCCCCCTTCTCTGACCCTCTCTGATCCTTAGTTCTTATTGAATTTGGATATGTTATCGCCAACAGGATTTGTGTAGAAATTGTGTGGTCTTAAATTGTTGATTGCATCATATTTATCGTACATTAAATAATATTGTATGGTCAGTTGGAAACTGCTCTGAGCCCAAAAGGAGAGGGGTGGTATAGAAACATAATAAAATAAATGAATGAATAGTTCTTTTCCTCCTAGGAGCAGCTAATTCCTGTTGTAAATTCCAGCAGCAAAAAAAGAATCAGTCTTAGAACTGCAATAATACCCTTTAATATAAGTGTTCATTGTGGCACTGTATTTCTTTGTTTATCTACAGTTATCTATTTTCTAAAAACAGGGTAACAGTTTGTCTTCTAGGGTTTGTAGTGATGGGTCATGAGATTTGCCTTATGAAACTGCCTGCTGCAAATACAGTGCAGGAATAATCAGATTCCCCAATTTTTCCTTTTTAAAATTATGCTTATTGCATTGTGTGTGGGGGGTGTGTGTCTCTTTTTTATATCTGCACAGTGGGGGCAAGTTACACGATCTTATATAACTTCCTGGACTTCCCTGCTGGAGTTGTGCCGGTCACGACAGTGACAGCGAAAGATGAGGAGGATTTGAAAACTCTCAGAGGCCACTACGATGATATATGGGACAGGACTTTAAAGAAGGTATATCGCCCAACCTTCTTGGCAATGACACTTGCTGGCAACCTTGTTTGCCACTTGTTATGAAAAATTCCTCTCCCCCTGTTCTCTCCTTGCAGGCAGCAGCAGGAGCAATAGGACTCCCTGTGGCTGTCCAGTGTGTGGCTTTGCCCTGGCAGGATGAGCTGTGCCTCCGGTTCATGAAAGAGGTGGAGAAGCTGACCCAAGAAAAACAAAGGAAGTGTTGAATGTGATGTTGCATAAAACAGGCCTCTGGAATTTGGTGCTGTCTTTGATCAAATGGTTTAAGAACATCGTTGCCTCATGAACAGTGAAAGTGCATCAGTGGTCCCATGGTCACTTGTCCCTTTGTGAATGCTTCTGACAAAGGGTCCTTGCAGTCTATGCAACTGCAGCTGCTGTCTGACACAGCCCCAAATGCTGAGGCAGGGAGTGATTGCCTGCTTCGTCCGCACACTAAAGAATCTAATTCTGAGTGGAGTGGAAAGAATGTAAGGACCTCACTCACTCACTCACTCACTCACTCACTCACTCACTCACACTCACTCACTCACTCACTCACTCACTCACTCACTCACTCACTCACTCACTCACTCACACACACACACACACACACACACACACACACACACACACACACACACACACACACACACACACAGATAATAAGTCACTCAGCCACATGGGACTAATATAGTTTCCCAAGCTTGCTGGTGAACTTCAATTTGACAGGGCACCTGTTTGTTTAGGTTCTGCCTCTGCATTCCTCTTTCTCCTTGGCCACTATTCAAAGTCCTAAAAGGTGCTCTTGTAACCCTAATTAGATTAGATTTTTAGAGACAGGCATTTTTTATTCATTTAAAATATTTCCATACAGTTCAAAGAACATGTTACCATTTTCTAAACTGTAGCCTTTAAAAAATTATGAAATGGACTTTATTCTGTTTGTGAATAATTGGTGCAATGTAAAATATAAATGTATGTTTAAAAATTGTCCTTCATTTATTCATTTTTATTTCCATGTGGCCAAGTTATGTTTGGGACGGGGGTGGGGGAGAGTGGAGATATTATGGCCATTTGATGTTAAGAAGAAAAAAAGCCCCTTAGCTATGTAACATGAGGTTCAGGTTCTGAGATGTCTTGGGAGGAGTGTTGGGCTGCAGTTTGAAACCCTATACCTGATCTGGAATAGCTCTGCAGCATATCATTATAGCACCAGATGCCATATATCATTATATAACACTGACCCATGTGAGAAAGACAACCAGGCAAAGAATTTTTGCCACGAACCTGGAGATGCTGAGGGGCATGCTGCTTGAGAATGGGTTACAAACTTTTGTAGCCCTTGCCTGTGGCCTGGTGGCAGCTGTGGCGATTTGGAAATGGGTAGTGCACAGAGGTGTCCAGAGGAAGATGGAAGAGGCCAGGCAGTGGCGAGACAGAAGTCAGAAGCAGATGGAAAGGGTGGTGTTGAAGTTCAAGCAGAAGGTGAGTTGGGAATGGTACAGAGGTCTCAGAGTGGGCTCTGATCACCTCTTCTGAAAGAAAGAACTCAGGTAAGGTATGTTGGAAACAAATTAGTTGGGTCTATTTAGTCTGTTGTCATGCTATTCCAGTAAATGTAGTTTCCCTTTCTATTGGAGTGAATTTCTTTCAATATCTTTTTCTTTTTGGGGGAGAGGTGAGTGTAAAGGTGTTAAGAAGTTTTCACATGCAACTCTGAGTAGCAGGAGATTGACTGTGCTTGAATTAAAAGGGAGGCTTTGCTTTACTAATAGCAAATCAGTGGCATCCTCCTGTACTGGACTGAGAATTGTATGTAAGTTGAAATATTACAGTGAAAGAACACATGGTAGCTCTTAAATCTCTGATGGTTGGAATACTATTTTATTTATTTTATTTATTTTATTTATTTCTCAATCTTATAGACCGCCCAACCCCCGAAGTGCTCTGGGCGGTGAACAACATAAAATAACAGTTATATAATAGACTGTAAATAATTTAAGTTAAAATGCAGCAATTAATAATGACTAATAACAGCAGTGCCCGCAACAATTCCTATTAGACTCTCCCAGAAGGGGAGAAAAAGAGTGGGTCCATAGATGGTGATGGGCCCAAGATGTAGGAGGAGGCGGTCTCAGTTTTATATTCTGGTTGTAAAATGAAATATATTTGAGTGATTTCTGAAGGTTCAGAAGAGACTAGGTTTTGAAAATGGTGCAGCTAAGAGACACACATTCACCCCATTTCTAAAATGCACCTAACGCTAAAATGAAATTTTGTATTAAAACGCTTCTAGAACAGGTTCTGAACTTTGAGGCATACTTGCTGTACATTCTCCTATGTCCCAGTGAGGAGCTCTCCAGTCTTATTCTGCTATCCAAAAAAAATAGTTATTTATTTAATGGGAATATTTTCTCCTCATCAGAGCAAAGAAGACAATGTTCCACATAAGATCCTGCACTCCCAAGTTGTTTCAGCCAACTCAGAGCAATCTGCTTCTTCTTCTGTCCCTGGCATCTCAAATTGTTATTCCTTTTCACATAGGTGCACATGTGCCTGTTTTCTTCAACCATGGGGTCTCCTCAAAGCCCACACAATGGGTTACTGTAAAAGCCAATTTCCTAACATTCATATTACCCTAATGGACTGGGCTACAGTGATCAGAGGGTGTTAAACATGTTACAGACTGAATAATGTCATACTATACAAGAGATTTGGCAGCTGCAGGGACCCTTATTTTCCAAGTTCTGCCTGGCCCAATTCAGATCAAGACCATGATGCAGATGAGGTAAAAACTTCATCCTCCTGCCCCCCCCCCATGCTATTGTAACCCATAATGATCCCATGGACCATGGATCAATTGGCCCCTGGGCGGGGAATGTATTTGCAATGTACATGTAATGGGACATAGCAAATACAACATATTGGGAAAATGACATGAAGGAGAAGGTAGAATCTTATCCTCCCAATGCTATAGTTCTAATTTAAATCAAGTCCCCCCCCCCCCCCCGCCGCCGCCGCCACACCACCAGTGGAGGAAAAAATGTTTTCCTGCGGCTGCTTTCTTGCGGGGAATGCAACTCAGGTTGGGAGAACCCTGGCCTGACCAAATATCTTGCAGGGAATGCAACTCAGGTTGGGATAACCCTGGCCTGACCAAATGCAATTTGGCTGTGAGTCTGCTTTGTTTCCAGATGAGGGAGGAAATAATGTTCCCACTGCAGAAGCTGTAGAGAGCAAAGTGGGAGCAAGTGGAATCGAGTGGCATGTCATCCTTCCAGTAATATACTCCATTCCCCATAATAACCCCTTTCCATTTCCATTTGAGCTGTAATACAAAGCTACACTGTGGCTTAGCTGTGAAGTAGAGCTACTTAAAGGGTTAATGGATGAATGAGGAAGAAATGCAGATCTGAACTCTCATTTTCAAGATTGAATTTAGCTTTGCCCCATCTCCATATCAGTTGCCAAAGAAGGGTCCCCATGGATTGCTCTGCCTGCAGCCATTTTCCTTTGATCGTTTTGCTGGATTGAAGAGAAAGCCCTGCAAGGCCCCACAAGTCATGCTCAAAAGAAGCACAATGTCATACAGGGATGTTTTGGTCTTTGGAGGGCAGATTAATTTAGGCTAGGTCTGCAGGAACCATTGGGAAACATGATACCAAACAATTTCCAAAATTGACCTAGATCCAGCAGCTGTAAGGCTGAACACACTCAAATGAAGTCAGCTCTGTGAAACAGGAATAGCTTTATTGATATATGTCACCCTAGCTACAGGGTGCTGGAACTGAGGGTTCTTGCCTTCAGTTCCAGTATATATAGGGTGTGTGAGTGGGCGGTCCTTTGGAGTGGCAGGAACCAGGGAATCCAGGGAAATGAAACTGAAACTTAGTTCTGACAGCAGCTTGATTCTGCTCAACAGCAGTCACTCCACAAAAGCCAGTGTGGCATAGTGGTTAGAGACTTGACTAGCACCTTGAATCCCCATTTTTGCCATGGAAACTTACCAATGTTCTTGGTCCAGCTACACAGTCTCCGTTTAATTTACCTATTAGGAAGAGCCAAGACTGACCATTAAGAGTAATGGGCTGCCTCCCACTGGACTGATGGCCCCATTGCCACCCAGACTGAGCCTGCCCCGAATAAATAAATAATAAATATAGGCAAAAATGAGGGAAAACAGATGAAATTTAGAGAAGGAAGCAGGAGGGTGTTGATATGGGAGATGCCAGGAGGAGGAAAAGAGGAAACTGTGTGGGGAAGGTGATACAGGGGGAAACAAGTTGATCTTGGCAAGTCCTTGCAGGTTCCTCGCTGTGCAACTGGGTATAGCCCCACAACCAGCACCACATCACTAGGTCATAGTTTTCCAGGGAAAGGCTTCTAGGTGTTGGGAAGGGAAGGGAAGGGTGGGCTGGCTGGCTGGCTGGCTGGCTGGTAGATGGGAAGATGAAAAGGTGCAGGAAAGAAAGACTTTATGGATGTTTTCAGGAAAAGTGGAAACAGTGGAGGAAAGAGAAATTAGTTGTTCCCTATAAGTACTTGTGGGTTCCCACTTTATATTTGAGACAAGGGTTCCAGACATAATTTTCCCTTGTAATGTGTCTGCCTTCTCTTGCAGAACCCCGGAGTTCAAATGGAAAGTATTCTCTCCCTACCTCTAGTGAAACTAGCAGAGAAACTGCAGCATGAGTCTCTTTCTCCAGAGAGTGTCCTGTATGCTTATATAAGTCAGGTGAGTGCAATAGGGATTACTGGTGCTGCAAGAAGCTCTACCATGTCTCTGTTCGATGTGTGGACTGCAGCTTCAGTTGCTACATGGAAACAGCTACCTTTGTTGAATTTTTATGCCTACAGAATCTGCCCAAGGCAGCTTATCATATACTACTGTAACTCACTCTACACAGAGCTGCACTTGTGACTGATCCCGAAACTTCAATTGGTGCAAAATGCAGCAGCACAGGTTCTTATGGGAATACCGTGGAGAGTTCCTGTTCAACCAGTGCTCTACCAACTTCATTGGCTCCAGATGGAGTACTAAATCAGGCTCAAGGTTTTAGTATCAATGTTCAAAGGCTTAAATAGTCTCGGTCCTTCATATCTGTGAGACCACCTCTCCCACTATGTCCCCCAAATTGAATTATGCTCTGCAAACATCTTACTGGTGATCCCTTGCCTAAAAGGTGTCCAGCTGTCCTCTGTGGACTGCTCCTGGTAGAATGCTTTGTCCAGTCTAGTGAGACCAGGCCCCTGTGAGATTTATCTCAGTTCCACAGGATCTGCAAGATGGAGCTGCCAGTCTCTCTGCCCATTCCATTTATCTGAGGATCTTTTTCTGGAATAATTTTTATTAAGACTTTAAAGGCACATACAAAAACAAAAAGAGGGAAAAGATAAACAAAAATAAAAAGTATACAAAAGGTATATTAAACACAGTACATCAAAAAGCTCCCAATTTCGTTGGTACCAAACATAAACACCCTTAAAAATATACTACTTGCTCTATAATTACAATGATAAAATTAATTCTGATTTATTCTTACTAATAAGGTTCACACTTTTTTCTATTCTATCTATTTCCTTGTTCTTCTGTTCCTCATATAATCGATTCCCTTTTTCTCACACAAAAAGTCTGTCAGGAGTTTCTAATTATGACTGAATTTAAATATGGCAAGTTGTTTTCTCTAATCAAAGAAGTAGGTTTTGCCCTCTCCACCAGTTTCGATGACTTCACAGATCATTCTTCTGTTCTTCTGATGTCGTAAAGATCCTTTTTTGCAATCTCTCTGTCCAAAATACCCCAAAGATAAGCCTCGTTTTATTGATTGATTGATTGATTGATTGATTGATTGATTGATTGATTGATTGATTGATTGATTGATTGTTTGGACTTTTATACCGCCCCATCCCCAAAGGGCTCTGTCCAAAATACCCCAAAGATAAGCCTCTGTTTTTATTTGTATATTAGTCTTTATAATCTATTGAATTGTTGAATGCTTTTGTATCTAAAACAAGCTTTCTTATAAATCCACCATAAATGCTAAAAAATCCCTTCATCATGATCATGTTTCCATCCCACATTCAAAACATTTTAATATATCTTTACCAATTTCTCTGGCAACAGGTACCAACAACACACCATTTTATAGAAACCCGCTTTAAAACTGGAATGTATACATTTAAGCCCTTTTGTCCACATGCTCTCCCACTGTTCCATTTGTATATTGTGCCCAAAGTTGATGGTCCATTTTGGACTTTCACTCAGTCTTCTTCAGTGTCAAATCTCAACAGGAGCTAATACATTTTAGCAATAACATGATTGTCACTCTTACATACGGTAGTTCCACTTTAAATTAAATCTTAAACTGTAAGATCTTTTATCTGCTTTAAATCTTTCTCATAACTATCCCTAAAAACCAAGTTCAAGTAATTCCTTCAACTAGTAATTGATCTCTTGATTTCATTTTATATTCCTTTCATGAAAAGTCTAAAATGCCATGATGTCATCCACCTATGTTACAATATTATTTCACATCTAAATAATGCTTCTTATTCAGGGAGTGCTGCATATCTGCTGGCCTCAGGGTTCCCTTCATCCTTGTCCTCTACCTCTCTCCTAACTGTACTCCCATCCACCTGAGAAGCACCAAGCAGAGTGTCCTCACTTTTGCCTTATAAAGGGCCTAGCTCACCCTGAGGCCAGCCCATTTGATTGTATTCCTATGAGATCTGAGCAGTTCCTGTGAGAACCTGCTACCATCCCTGCTGTTTGGCTGCGACTCATCCCTTCCTTTTCCCACTCCTTGGCTCAAGGCTACTTTCCAGATGATTATCAAGCAGTGAACTATTAAAGGTCTAACGTATCGTCAAAGGCTTGGTGGTTGTGGGTTTTCCGGGCTGTGGGGCCATGGTCTGATAGATCTTGTTCCTAGGAACAAGGCCTCAAGGCCTCAAAACATAGCTACTCTATAAAGCTGATATATATAATTCTTGATAGAGTTTTTAGAAGCCATGCCTCATTTTGTGAGGTTTGTATGGTAAAGAGTTTTGTAATGTTGGTAGCAGACAAAGAGACTCAGGTTCAAATCCCTATTTAGCATCAAGCTCATTGCGTGATCTCAGGATAGTCATGGACTTTAAGGCCAACCTTCCTGGATTGCTGTGCCAGGTGCCAGGTGCCCGTAAAACCATAGAGATTCTTGGCAGAATGGTGGCTTAAAATTAATTAATCAGTAGTTTTCACCAGATCCTACAAAGCATGCCAGTGACTTTCTTATAGTGACACTGGGATATCATTTGATTAAAATCTTAAATGGTCTTATAGAAAGATCCCAAAATGTCAGGACCAGAAATGACCGCAGCCACTGCTAACTTCATAGTAATTCAGAAATGATAGACTGAATTGAGGAGCTCTGGACAGAAAAAGTGGGAGGAACGTGATAATGCAGAGAAGCTGGAATATTTAACAATGTTGACCTATTGAACTCCTATCAAGAATTCCATTAAAACAATTTCTATGCCGTTCTTTCTATCTGTTCTCCTGGTGTCTCTTTCCTGTATCAAGGCTCTAAAAGTGACTCAGGAGGTGAACTGTGTGACGGATTTCATTCATGGATGTGAACAGCAGCTTCAGGACATCAAGAAACAAAAGAAGGGCTTGCTATACGGGATTCCTGTCAGCATTAAGGACCACATGGGATGCAAGGTAGTTGGTTCTCTCTTGACAATAAAATGCTTGTAACTGCCACTTAACTTATGGTGATCTTTCTTCATACATGTCTATATGTATGGTTTTGGATAAACCATCAGTCTTACACGCTCTCTTTCCCCATTCCATGCTCCCCTGTCTGCTTGCAGCTTCCTTTTTTGTGGCCAACTAAAAGACTGCCAGATTCAGTCACAGAACACCATGTCATGGTTTGGTGTTATGTCAAAATCAAGTCTGTGTGTTGCAAGCCATCAAACAAGGAAGGGCAAGGTAATCAGGAGTTTCAGAGAACATTAACCAGGGCAGATTTGGTCACTCTGCAAGTCTGCAGTAAAATGCAATATGGCATAGCCTACTTCTGATCACTGACAGATTCACACTGCCATGTGGTGATGGTGGTGGGGAAGCATAAAATGCATTCTTATCTGAGTTTGCATCATGTGGATGCATTCTTCTATGTTGGGGTATTTACTGTGAGATAAGTAATGAACTGCTTGTAAACAATGTGTTTTCTTTACTTTTTGTATCTGTTTAAATTTCTATCCTACTGGTTTGCTCATAACAATCCCCATCCTGACTAGAGAGAGAAACCAGTTTGTCTCATACTTTCTCCCAACTGTGGGTAATCATGTTTAAGGATTATAGCAGCAAAGTAATTAACAGACTTGAATATCTGTGCTGGGGGAGCAGGTGAAATAGTTTTGTGTGGTTTATTTTACCGTATTTTTGTGCCTTGTGGCTTGTTATTGTGCTGTCAACAACTTTCAGTCCAAGGATATAAGGCCAGGATGTAAATATTTCAAATAAATGCAAAATACAAACAAAATATTTGTATTCCTGTACTACCAACCAGGCTTAATAGTTTTGCTTTTGGCAGGCAAAATGTAACAAAGTCCTTAGTCCATGTTGTCAACCCAGCTGTTTTTCTCTCTCAAAGGGCCACATCTCCACATGCGGCTTGATGTATTACCTGGGCGAAGAGGAAGAGAGTGACAGTGTGATAGTGAAGGTTTTGAAGAAGCAGGGGGCAATCCCATTTGTGAAGACCAATACCTCCCAGAGCATGATAAAGTATTTATTGGCTGCTGTTGTTGTTGTGCAAATCAACATCTTTCTCTCTCTTCGCAATTTATTTATTTGTATGGCTAAAGGGGGTGAAGAAATTGGGGTTTGTTTTTAATTTAATTTTAAAAGAGGATGTGATGGAGGTTTGGAAATGGTGTGGAGAAATAATTTTTTCTCTCCAAGATACAGAACTGGGGTCTTCCAATGAAGTTGATTGGCAACTAATTCAAGATAAAGAAGAGGAAGTGTTTTTTACACATCTCATAATTAATGAAGGGAATTTATAGCTCTGTGATGTGAACTAGGTATTTCAGAAAAATATACCTGTGATTACAGAAGTTGGCAATAAGCAACAGCTGCCTCTATCATACCATTCTTATGAGTTTTGCATTCTGTGCCATCTGTCTTAAGCATTGACTGCAGCAACCCAATCTTTGGTCGAACACTGAACCCCCTGAACCACAAGAAAAGCCCTGGTGGCTCCTCTGGAGGAGAAGGGGCCCTTATTGCTGGAGGAGGGTCCATCCTAGGCATTGGAAGTGATGTTGCTGGGAGCATCCGCCTGCCATCCAGCTTCTGTGGGCTGTGTGGGCTCAAACCAACAGAAAAACGACTGAGGTAGGTTCTAGAATCTTCACCGGACAAACACCTGAACATTATATTGTGGAAGGCTTTCAGGGCCAGATTCAACTGGTTCTGGTGGGTTTTCTGGGCTGTGTGGCCATGGTCTGGTGGATTTTGTTCCTGACGTTTCGCCTGCATCTGTGGTTGGCATCTTCAGAGGTGTATCACAGAGACTTTTCTCTGTGATACACCTCTGAAGATGCCAGCCACAGATGCAGGCGAAACGTCAGGAACAAAATCCACCAGACCACAGCCACACAGCCCGGAAAACCCACCAGAACCATTTGAACATTAATTTGTTTTTCTATTAACAGTGGGAGAGGCTTAATTATAGCAGAAACAAGATGTGGTTTTTTAATTCAGAAATCAAAGATTAACATTGTTTTTCTAGATAAATATTCCAGTTTTTATTTCCTGGGAATTTTGATGTAACTGTTATTATTGTCATTGCATTGTTGTTGTTTTTGTTATTACTTGTATTCATTTTTATTTGTATTATTGTTGTGTGTATGTTAAGTGTCGTCAAGTTGCTTCCAACTGTAGTTGATATCAATATGATGATCAACTTACACAAAAAGAAGAAAAATCTTCAGAACTGATTCCAAAAACGTCCCCAAATTGCAATTAAATGCCAAATGATTTTCAGAGGAATTAAATTATGAATATTTTAACTCTTAAAAATGAAGTGCTGTTTGTTTTCTTTTAATTTTTTCCCATACCTTAAAGTTTTGGAATGTAATATAAAAACCATAACCAAAATAAAATAGTGGATCAGTTAAAAACATAAGATCTAATGCAATTTTATTATTATTATTATTATTTTTAAAAATCTTTTTTGAATATACCAAAGCTGCTTCAACTGCACAGAATCACCAGGAGGGTAACATTGACTTAATGTAGGCATCATTCTTATAGCTCAGCAGAAAAAAAAATAGAACCTAAATAATATTTTCCCCCTCCCCCTGCCTTTGTTTAATCTATATTATCCATTAATCTGTTGCAAGCCCTTACTTGCTTTAAATTTCTGTGTAAATTCTGCATCTAAAGCTGTGGCTGACTGTTTCAATAGTGTCAAAGTAAATAATATTTTTTAAATTTGCATTTTTGTAGCCTCCTTGGCCTTGCTAGCCCTATAAGTGGCATGAAGTCAGGTAAGTAGTCTTTATTAATCCCAATGATGAAGAAAATCTATGCTCTATTTTGTAGGATAAATTTGTTGCCTTTGAAAAATATCAGAATAGGACTCTTGTTGAGAATTCAGAAATCAAATGTTGGCATTGTTTTACTTTAATAAATAGTTTTATTTTTACATCCTAAGATCATTAGCTCTGAACATTTCAGACTTTACTGTTTGCTTTTATTGAAATCCATATGGACTTTCTTAACCAGTCAATAGTATTGGGCAAAACTAGCATTTCCAGAGAGAATGTCCTAAAGGTGTGTAATTCATTTACATTGATAATACCAAACAGATCTCACATGCTTAATGTTTCATTTTCTGGGAGCTGCCAGAGCTGCTCTGAATTTCTCAAATGAAGAAACTGATGGCAACTCATCAAGTCTGGACTTCTAGTGATGAAAGCTTGACTCAAAGCTCACGTACTCCTAAATTCCATTGTATATCAATTGTCACAACCACTAAGGACCTAAGATCATTGAGTGCATCTTGAGAATCTTAAGAATAGGGTGTTGTGTGGTTTCTGGGCTGTATGGTTGTGTTCTAGTAGCATTTTCTCCTGATGTTTCACCTGCATCTGTGGCTGGCATCTTCCGAGGATTGAAACGTTAGAAGAAAATGCTACTAGAACAGGGGTAGGGAACCTTTAACACTCAAAGAGCCATTTGGACCCGTTTTCCACGGGAAAAGAAAACACTTGGAGCTGCAAATAATTTTTGACATTTAAAATAAAGATAACACTATATATATAGGGTTTTTTTTACCTTTTACTCTGCTCATTCTGAGAAGCGCATGGATACGCCTGCCCTGCTGCCTGCAGAGCGGGCAAGGATGAAGCCGGCGGCTCAGCCTCGCCGGCCGCCGGGAAAGCGCCCGCCCCGCTCCAACGGGGCAGGCGAGAGGGAAAGCCCGCGGCGCGGCCCAGCCGACCGTGGGCAGTTGGTGCGCCCGCCCTGCTGCCTGCAGGGCAGGCAAGGATGGGGCCGGTGGCTCGGCTTGTGGAGCCACAGTGCAAGGGCAGAAGAGCCGCAGGTTCCCTACCCCTGTACTAGAACATGGCCATATAGCCCAAAAACCACACAACACCCCAGTGATTCCAGCCGTGAAAGCCTTTGACAGTCCTAAGAATAATTTTCTCCCCTTGCCTAAGGGTGACTAGACGAAGTCATAGGAATTCTCCCTCTCCATTATCTTCATTTATTTTTCAGTTACACTAATGATTGGCCCCATGGCAAGAGATGTGGACAGCCTAGTTCTGTGTATGAAGGCTCTTTTGTGTGATGAGATGTTTCATCTGGACCCATCTGTGCCACCCATACCATTCAATGAAGAGGTAAATGGACACCAAAGGAAGGGGTGTACTTTCCATAACCTCTACTGTATCTCGTTGATGTTTGCTAGTCAGTTTTCATGCCTTAAACATTAGTTTTGCAATATTTAAAAGATTTGCAGAAAGACATCCATTTGTTTAATTATCTCTTCAAATAAACTTTATGCTTAAATTGTAATCTACCTTCTGCCAATTTAAAAATTCAGTGAACTGTGTGAGGAAGCAGGCATGTTGTAGTAACATGGTTTATATTATACAAAGCTCTTCAGTGTACATTCAGCTTCCTTCTTTTCTTCTTCCAGCTTTACAACAATTCAAAACCCCTTCGGATTGGATATTATGAAGATGATGGATATTTTCAGCCATCTCCCAGCATGAGGAGAGCCGTTCAGGAAACAAAACATCTCCTCCAGGCAGCAGGACACGTGGTGTGTTCTCTCTTTATTCTTAAAAATCTTCCTCTAAATGTTAGCTTATATCATTTTTTTTGCAACTTTGACAATTGAGCACCATGTACCATGGACAATCAAACCAGTTATATTTTTCACACAGCTTATTCCCTTTGTTCCTCCACGCCATGACTATGCAGTAGATGAACTCTTCACCAGAGGCATTTTTTCAGATGGCGTTGCAAATTTACTGGACAAGTTGTAAGTAGGCCTGCTGAAATCTGAACATGACTGGAGCTTGATAGTTCTACATGGGGAATTACTTTTGCATTTTTGAATGTCAGAGTGCAATGCTCAGGATGCCTTCTGGGGCATCAATCAGCTTGTTACAGAATTAAGGGTGTTCACTTATTAATGACCTAGGCAATACACAGTGATTTCTAACAATATTGGTAAAGAAAACTGAGAATTCCATGCAAAGTTCACAGACAAATGATAACGAGAGGCTGTATCTTTAGAGAAAATATTGGATCAGCAGGTGAAGGGCCGTGGCATTTTTTTGCATGCAAAGGTGCCAGGTTGTATCCTTGGTATCTCCAGTTAAAGAGGATCCAGTTAAAGAGGATCCAGATGTGACATGAAAACCTCTAAACAAAACTGTGGAGAGCTAATGCTAGTCAGCAAAGACAACAGTCAGTCCTCATTTTCTATCTCAGTCTTCCCTTTCACATTGTTGATCTTAACAATTCTCTCCCCCTCCTCCATCTCCCAGCAAAGGAGACATTGTTGATCCGTATCTGAAATCCCAAATCAACTGTTATAGCATTCCAATTCTTGTGAAGAGGATTTTGGCATTCATCCTGAAGCCTGTGGTGAGTTTTCTGTTCATTAGTTTCTTTCACTGTAAAAGCTTCAGGATTTTGATAAGCATGCGATTAAGTTGCCACCCGAGAGCAGGACCATCCCTGCTTGGAGCCTCTTGACCCAATAACAACACCACGCTCTTGGCTGGGGTAAATTATTTGGCCATAGCCAACCGTTTATTATGGAGTCAGAAGCATGAGGTGGAGCATGGGATTTTGATCTGATTTGGAACTCTGGGCAGCCCCTTATCAGCCCTGGTGACTGAACGGATGCCCTTTCCACTGCTGCGGAACTCCAGTGGGTGGTCAGCTTCTTACTGGAGCTTCGCCCTGCCGTGATTCTCAGCTGGGTGGTCTGCCTCTTGCTGTAGCATACCATACCAAAACAGGGGGGATCTTCCCTCCCCTGGCCCCTTCAGATCAATTCCCATGCACCTAACCACCAATGGCTATGACAAAGAAGCATGCATTAACATATCACCAAAGCTCGAAGGGAGAAGTGGGCGGGCAAGTCGCTGGTGAGCCAAAGTACATGGCCAGCACAAGGTTGGCCCGACCTTTTGTAGGTTCTGGCTGGCCTCCTCCAAATGGCATCGCAGTGCTGGTGCTGCGACACTTGCCCACAAGGGGCATGGCTGGGAGGCCCCTCATCTTCCCTTACCAGGGCGGAAGCTGGGGACTGCTTCCTGCCCTTCCAGGCAGCAACTGCAGCTGCATTGATTCACAGCTGCTCTTTTATTTAGAGGAGGAACAGTGGGCCACAAAACACAGAGTATGGATGAGTTTGAAGTAGAATCTGCAAGTCAGAGCAGCTCTCTCTCTCTCTCTCGTTCCCCCCTTTCACACATTAGCATTAAAGAGTAAGGAAAGATAAAATGAAAATACAGAGAAAAGAAAATGGATTCACAGCTGAAACCAGTCACTTGTGTTTCTCTCTTTCAGTACCCGCGGATTGCCAGAGATCTCAATGCATTATGTGGAGTTGGGTAAGAAATAACTAGTCTCAGAAGTCATTAGTGACAGCTCTGTAGAATGTGAGCAATGCCTTTAACTACCATATAGTAAATATAGAGGGGGAAATTGTTCTGACTAATGAGGCTGCCCTGCAGCTTATAAAAGTAACAACTCGATTCAGGTCATATGGTACAAAGATTCAGCTTAGGCATAAGGAGACTAACATGCTTCCAGATTTTGTCCCTTTGACATTGGCAACCAATTTAAGATTTTTTGTTTATTCTTAGATTTATAGGCTGCCCTTCCCTGTTGCTTGGGCTCAGGGCAGCTTACAACAATCAACACTATACCAAAAACTGCAGTGCTAAAATGGAGAAGGGAGGATGGGCCTTGAAGCGTAGGAGGGAGAGCAAACGTTACACAGCTCTGAGAGTATGTACCTGCCCTCAGAGGCGTATCAAGGCAACCTGGAGCCTGGGGACAAAATCTGAGTTTGGTGCTCCCCCCACCCCATATGGGCGGCCACCCTCCCCCACCACGACCAAACAATGATTTTTTGTACCAGCTCACAAAAAACCTCCCACCCCCAGCAAAACATACAAGGCTCTCTCCCCACCAATTCTCTTTCCTAATTTTCTCCTCACACCAACCAGGTAGGTTGTTAGCCTGAGAATCAGCTTCAAGCCAATGCAAATGAGTATTAAGCATGTAAATCTCTCATAAATCACCCCCAGCAAAACATTTACCAAACAAATGTCAGCATCATCTCTCACAAAACACCTCCAGTGGAATCCACCCTCAAACAGCATCACTTTCAATGTTTAAACTGGGGACCTCACATTCTCCTTTAAGTCCATGCCAAAAGGGGTGGATTTAAAAGGAGAATCTGGGGAAATTTGGAGGGTACCTGCTGTCAGGGATGCAATTGTTAAGCTAACAGCACCAAAATTTCAGGGTATCTTTAGGAGACTCTCCTGATGATACCACCGAAAGTTATGGATCCTCAGAGGTGTAGCCCCCATCTCCTATTAGCTCCCATTGGAAACAATGGGGGATGAGGCACCCCTTTCTGGAATCCATAAATTTGGACCCCCTGAACGAAACGTCACCAAACCTGGGTCTCATCAGGAGGGTCTCATGAAAAATCCCTGAAATTTTGGTGCTGCTAGCCTAAAAACTGCACCACCAACAGGCCGAAAACTGAAAAACACTAAAAAAATACAAAAAACACATAAATGAACCTGAAATTTTTGAGCCCCCCACTAGGGGGCGCTCAGGGACATAGGGTACCCCATGTCCCCTAGGTAAATATGCCACTGACTGCCCTTCTTTTGTCAGTTCCATGAAGAGGCTTGACTGAACCCTGACTAAGGGCAGTGGATGGGGCCAAGGGTGATATATGAAGGAGGCTTCTAAACTGGGTCAGGGAGAAAAAACTAAGTGGAGCTCACAAGACCATATGCTCACAGGGGGAAGAAAGAGGACCAAGGTGCCCACATCTGCTGTCCGTCCCATTTTGAGGCTGGCAGGGAGGCCGGCTCAAATCCATCCAGGACAGCAGAAGGTGGGTGAGCCAATATAACAAAGGGAAGCCTCACAGCAAAATAGTATACATGGTAATTGTTGCTTGCCCACCGACCCAAACCCATAAGCAAATGAAGCACTGTTTTACACTCAGGTAGACACACTTTAAAGTTGCTGGAACTGTGTTGCGTTCACTGAGCAGACATCAGTTAATTAATTCTACTAATCTTGTAGGTCAGCAAAAAATCTGTGGACTCACCATGCGGCTGTGGAGGTGAGTTTACATAACAGTCTGTAATGGAGGAACAGGGCTGCCATCTAGCCTTTCAATCAATTACCACTTAATGAATGTTTTCTATATGGACAGATATATGAAATCATAAAATAGGAAACATCTCTAATGGGTGGGGGGGGTGGCATGTAGGATTTTTTTTAAACTTCAGAATGCTCTCCTGAGTACAAATGTATGTATTGCCTATCTGATAGAAAGGACACATGCTGTTGCATTCAGCAACCCACACGTGACTGCCAGTGGTTGCATTTTAATATGACTAGATTGTGAGACAAGACCCTAAAATGCAGTTTGTTTCCATTTCAGTCACTTGGTGGCAATATAGTCATATTAATGCAGAACTCAAGCTGTCCTGCTATTTAAAAGCATCTCTTGCTATTTCTCTCCTTAGGCTTATCGTGCAGAATTTATTGCTGAATGGAGGAAGCTGAAACTCGATGTCATCCTCTGCCCTGTTTTGGGCCCAGCTTTTAATGAGGGCTACCCTGGGAAATTGTTTGGTATTATCTATGCCTTAGTAACATACGTATTTTATATCTTGCATATATAATCCTGAGCCTAGCCCCTAGGTTGATTGTTAGACCCAGATAATGTGGCTAGGTTCAGATAGGGGGTATTCTTCCTCCTCCCATATTGTCTGCATGTGCACAGTCAGCATACAGGAACATCCCAGTGAGCTGGAAGTGGGCAGAGAAGGGAGCCAGAGCCACTGTCGCCACCAGCTGGGCAGGCCGAGGAAAAGGAAAAGGATTCACTGCTACATCAGCTGGGCAGGCAGAGGAAGAGGAGGGGGACCTGCCCCTGCCCCTAGCAGAGGGGCTTCTAGCTGTGCAAGGAGAAAGAAGAGGCCCTGCCAGTGCTGCTACCACTGCTGTGTGAGGTGGCAGGCTGACTAACAAGAGACTGACTGATCAAGTCAGGGAGGAAGGGATTCCACCCTATGAGTCTTATGTGGGTCTCTGCTTGTGTGTGTGTGTATACAAGGATGTGAGTATAAAAATATCTCCCACCTACTAGAAGCAAATTGGTTTTCTTTTCACTCCATTGTAATTGTCTTGCAGAGGGCCAAAGGCCTGGCTGAAGATTAAGAGTCTAAAATATATATAGGGGACAATTGTTTGATATGGCCGCTTTAGAATGTACCTGTCTTTTGCATTACTTCAGCAGTTCATTCTTTGATTATTTTCTCTTCATTGTTTTATTATTTTATTCAGCTATGGTCATATGCCAGATTTTTCCAGTGGTCAAATTGGTGTCTTGGAAACATTTTCTGTGAAGTCATTCCACACATCTCCTTTCCCCCTGATGTTTTGGGGTTTTTCCCTCCTAGTTTCTGCAGTTGCATTTATTCCACAAACTACTGCTGTAAATGTATTATTCCTAATTATTCCTAATTCCTAATATCATAAGTGACATGGAAGAACAACCTCTTCCCTTTTTTTCATTTGTGCAGGTGCTCTAGTATTACTGCAGAGTTACATTGAAGTGACAATTTAAAATGTGTCTCAGCTTCAATTTTTATCATTAAAAACTTCCCACACAAAATACAAGCAAAAACCCAAAACCAAAGAAACAGAAGCACCCCCTACTAGAACAATACTTCAAGCAGCAGAAATCCATAGCTCACATCCCAAAATACATTCTTAAGCCAAATTAGAGCTCTAGTAATGCTCAGTTATTACTGTGGCAGTCCTTGGTCAATTTTACTCACTCCTAACGGCTGACACAGTGTGTCTTCACCTTTATCTTACATTGAAAGTTCGATATGAAATTGACAAAACTGACTCAATCACCCTGCTTCTTTGTATCTGGCCTGAATGTTAACATTGCAAGCTCTATGTGAAATTTACAAAGCTGATTTAATAGGAATGTCAATGGGGATATAGTCCACCAGCCTTACATTATAATCCCTATTGCTGAATCATTTTACTGGTTTCATTTGGGAAAGGGGTATGGCTCAGTTGTAGACATGTTTTGCACCTGGCATGTCTCTTTAAAGATTGCTGAGAAAGACCTTTCTCTCCCAGAGATCCTAGAGAATTTCTGCCAATCAGAGTGAAGCATTCTGAGCTAGATGGACCAATGGTCAGACTTGGTATGAAGGAAGATCATCTGTTTGAATTTAGTTGATAAAAGTGTTACACATGTGGTTGCTGTTAGAGTTAATCTTCAGTGATAAAGGTCTTTTCTGACAGAATGATGCTTATCGTGTTTAATCATTTCTCTGCACTCTAGCTGCTACATCCTACACCAATTTATACAATGTCTTGAACTTTCCTGCTGGGATCGTGCCTGTCAGCACTGTTACACCAGCTGATGATGAAGAACTTAAATACTACAGAGGACACTATGGAGATCCTTGGGACAAGCGATTTAAAGAGGTTGGTGCACAGTCACAAAGGGTCCATACGTCTCTGCCTGTTCTATCTCTATATTATTTGCAATAAATGCACACACGCTTTCTCTCTGCAGGCTGTTGAAGGTGCTGTTGGACTCCCAGTATGCATCCAGTGTGTGGCTTTGTCTTGGCAAGAGGAGTTGTGCCTTCGGTTCATGAAGGAGGTGGAAACTCTTGTCCACAAGAGGGGAACAAAAATATGATCCGTTGTGTCGAAACATACCAACAATACAAACATGAGAAACAAAACAGCTTGGTGCTAGAAGAACTAGAGCATTCATGTGCAATTTAAGAAAAAGTGATTACTTATTAAATATACTTCCTTGTTTCCATTATTAACTACTTATGATACGAGTACAGTTCTCATGAACAGATGAGATGTGCAAGTTTTTCCCCTTTTTATTTTTTAATTCAAATACAAGATAACAGAAAAAAGTTATTAATGTTTACAACATATACATAAAAAAATATTGTTTAAGAAAAACAAACAAAAAAATTACAAAACAGGATACTGATATAAATAAAAAATTAAATGACTTCCAAATACCTCTTTCTCTAAAATACAAGAAAACGAGGAAGATATTTTTACATATATTTTTTGAATCTCTATAGCAGTTGCTTTTGAACATATTTAAACCATATTTGCCAATTATTCTCATAATCTTGTTCTAATTGATAATCAAACATATAAATTTTAGCCAATTTAGCCAGTGGTGGGATCCAAAAAGGTTACCAGGGTGGTGGGATTCAAACTGTGGCGTAGCGCCAACGGGGCGGGGCGGGGCACGACAGGGGCGTGGCTGTGCATTCCGGGGGCAGGGCATTCCTGGGCGGGGCTGTGGCAAGGATGCAGTCGCTGCGCCGGTCCTTGGGTGGGAAACGAATGCATGCAGGCGCAGGCTGCCACGCACACCGGTGCACCTCCTGCTAGACTGTTTCAAGTTCTGCGCGCTACTGCTGAGAGGAGGGGCATAACTAAGGCAAAAATCACGTGGCAAAATCACCAATTAGTAACCCCCTCTCGGCACACACAAATAATCAGTAACCTACTCTCGGGAACCTGAGAGAACCTGCTGGATCCCACCTCAGAATTTAGCCCATTCAAGCACTTTAACTTGCCATACATGCTTAGTTGGTACCTTGTCCATTTTTCAATGAGATTTTCAATGAATACCATCAATCCACACTACAGGGTGATAACTCTCATGCTTGACTGCTCTTTCTTAGAAACAAATCTGCACAGATTAAAAAAAAACCAATGCCTCAAATTTGTTTGCAGCCATGAGATCCAAAAATCATAATCCAAAAACAAAGCAAAGTCCACATAATACCTTTTATTAGAACCAACCAAAATCACAAAAAACAGTGTGCAAGCTTTGGGTTCCCTATACTACATGTTACAAAATTAAAAAGAGATCAGGGAACACAAATACTTCAGGTGAAGATTTTTAAGGCCTGTGCTGACAAGTCTGTACATACAGTGGTGCCATGGTGTCAGGATGCACATTTCTTTAAACAGCACATAATTTAAAAAAGATGCACCTGCACAAAGTGCACTAAGTATCATTAACACATATTTCTTTAAAGAGGAGTTTGACAAGCTCATGGAGAGGTACTCTATTAGCCATGTCAGCTAAACAGAGCCCTCTGGTTCAGAGGCAGTATACCTCTGGCCATCAACTACCAGAGATATGCTACAAGCGAATGTTGTCTTCAACTGCACAAATGTGGGATTCCTAGATGTAGATGGACCTTGACCTGACCCAGTTAAGGCTTTTCTTTCATATTGCCAATCCCATTTACCTACATGCCTTGAAAGGGCAAAGGGAAAGTGATAAAAGCCACACCAAAGGATAAATACCTTTGTGCTGTCCTCAGGCCCTGGTCCCCTTTACACCTCAAGTCCAGCCCTTTCCCTACAGTTGTTCCCTCAACAAGATTATCAGTCCATACAGCTCCATGGAACATCTTGGCACCAACTACGCTCCTGCCAGGCAGATACCTCCCTTCCCTCCTCGTTTCCAACAGCAGCTCCGGCTACTGAGCTCTCTCACCAGCTGGCCCTCTTTACCTTGGCCCAGACAACCTAATTTACTATTCTGACACTCTCCAGGCAGGCTGGGTTCACAGAAGTCATGCTGGACTTGTCCACAGCTATGGGCACCTGAGGTGACAGAGGAAACCCAGCTGGAGGATTGGACATGACACCCACCATGTCATGCCAACCACAGATGCAGGCGAAACATCAGGAGAAAATGCTACTAGAACAGGCCATACAGCCCGGAAACCACACAATACCCCACCCACCATCACTTTGGCACTTCTGCCTGACTCATGAGAGCAGGGAGAAGCAGAGAGCAAGTGTGCAGATGTTGATTGCCAAATGAACTGACATGGGTAGCAAATGTGCTGAGGAGATGCCATGTTCCACCTTGGTACCAACGAGGAGCATGGGAGCAGAAGGATGACTGGCTGTCATGGCTTCAGCCACAACACTTCTAGCAACATTGCAAAGCAGCTGATCAGTGGCTACAGTTCTTGAGTTCCTGTTTCCTGGACCCACAGCCTCTGCAGGCAATCAGCCTTCAGAGACAGTCCTTAGAGATCCAATTGCTATCATCTTTGCCAGGTGCCATTCAGCAATTTAACGTATTTCTATTGTCCTTTAGAACAAACCAATGGATTTCAGTAGGCTTTGTCTGTCATTCATTTTAGTATATCCTGCCTAAGAGTGTATATATGTGTTTGGGTGTGCATGTGTGCTGTGGAAACATCATTGTGAAACATGAGACATTTATTACTAATAGTTCAACATGTTTGAAGCATTTAAATAAAATCCAACAATATTCAAAAGCAAGAGCTAATTGCCTGAAAATTATTCCAGCGACTTTGCATGCATTGGCCAGTTCCTGAAGACAGGAGCCTCATGTTTGGTGATGGAAAATGTGGCCTAATCGATTTCATGACTGATGATGGTAAATACTATTTTCTCTGCTGCTGTTAGGCCCAAGAACTAGGCGTGCTGATCCATTTCTTGCTGTGAGCAGCTCTGATCATCAAAAATATCCCTGGCCCAAGAAGTTTTTCTAAAAAATGGCTAGGTGGTTTTTGCAGCCCTCTACTAATCTCTCTCACACAGTATCAGCTTCCATCTCACACTCCTACTCCTTGGCTTCTATACGAACAATTAAAAGACACAAGATCTTTCTTGACTAAAATTGAAGTCCTTTCCCTGTCATGTTGGATGAGGTAACATTACCATTCCCCATGTTCTGCATAGCACACACCATGTAGTTCAGATAGATAAATTTAATGAAAAAGTCCATCTCCAAATTCCCCCAGTGTATCTCTGAGCATAAGCAGAGTGCCTTTCCTGGTGCTGAACAAAGCTACAACTACTAATTTTGTTCAGTTATCATTAATTCCATGCATTTGATCCTGGTTTTATTGTATTCTGCATTGGCAGAGTTTCATAGGAAAAGAGGCTAACTGTTCTTCAATAAGTAGGATGTAAAGACAAAGCATGGAAAAGGTATTGCAAACAGAGGATTGAGATCACAGACCTACTGAAGCCTCAGTCTACCCCTGTACACGGATTTTGAAATAGTCACATACAATCTATTATATCTGGCTTTTACTTAGTTTGCAGCATTTTTCTGGTAGTTGGGGAACCACGAAGACTTGCACTGGGCATCCTATTTTCCCCTCTCCCACTATTTCCTTTTTTTCCTTTCCTGAAAATCTCTATTCTTTCTTTCTTTCTTTCTTTCTTTCTTTCTTTCTTTCTTTCTTTCTTTCTTTCTTTCTTTCTTTCTTTCTTTCTTTCTTTCTTTCTTTCTTTCTTTCTTTCTTTCTTTCTTTCTTTCTTTCTTTCTTTCTTTCTTTCTTTCTTTCTTTCTTTCTTTCTTTCTTTCTTTCTTTCTTTCTTTCTTTCTTTCTTTCTTTCTTTCTTAACATTTTCTGTCTTGTCACAGCCTGTCCTGGTTTCTGGTCTACCTCAGTCTGTCTGTCTGTCTGTCTGTCTGTCTTCCTTCTCGCCATCTACAAACTAACTAATCTTTTATCTGATCCTCATCTGCCACTACATTTATTATTGATTTACCTCATGTATATGCCACCTTCCTCCACAATGAGACCCAAAGCATTTTACAACATTCTGTTGTCCTCCATTTTATCTTCATAGCAACCATGTGAGATAGCTTAGGCTGAGGATGTGAGGTAGCTTAGGCTGCTTGGAGATCACCAAGTGTAAACTTGCATGGCAGAGCAGAGATTCAAACTAGATTCCCCAGAACCTAACCTGAAGCTTTTCAGGGATGGCTGCTGTAAAACCAGTGACCAGGCCTCGGTGAATCCGACAAATCATGTGGTATTAAGTTGCCCAGTGGTTTCCTCCATCCTGGCTGTGATGAGACCCCCTCAAAATCTATGCCTGCCCTTCCCTTTGCCAATTCTGACTTGGGAAAAACCTTGAGATTTTGGGAGGTGGAGCCTGAAGATGGTGGAGTCTGGGGAGGGGCTTCAATGAGGTATAATGTCATAGAATTCACCTTCCAAGATGCCCATTTTCTCCAGATCTGCTGATTCCTACCTCCTGGAGATCAATTATAATAGGAGATCTCCAGCTACCTTTTGCTGAGGCTGTTTCCGCACAAGCGGAAAGTCTTTATTGGCATACAAAACAGGACAAATTTTCAAAGTAAAACAAGATTAAAAACACAGTTAAAATTACTAATTTCCAGTATAAAATTTGCAACAGTCTCGCAAAAGAGCACATCAGGGCTGTTCAGGAGGTTGGGTATCTTGTAACACTCTTGCCACTGAGAACATTGGAAGAAAATAGAATTCATATATTTCATGTATATCTTATCTTATTCAGGGCATACAAACAGAGAATGGTCAAGTGTTTCAACTGTAACCAGATCACAAGAACAAACCCTTTTAGAATGTTCTATATTCTTAAATCTTCCCTCCAGGAGAGCTGATGGCAGCACATTACATCTTGCAGTAGCCAAAGCTCTCCTCTGGGTGGGATTAATCAGCAGACAATGCTATGTTGCCATTATTCCACGCTCGCATGGGATTGATAATGTAGTCGGGAAGCAGGTTGTCTTGGCTGCAAGAGTCAAATAATTAAAATCAAGATCCAAGAGCCTATTCTTAACTAGTTTGAAGGCTTCCACCTTTGTGAGCATAAGGAGTGATTCCAAAAGGAAACCAATAGCTTCAACCTTTCTAAAGATCAAAGTATACCATTCTGAAATAAAGCGATCTGATAACAAAGAGGGAATATAACTATTGGATTCCACTAGAAAATGTATACGCAGCCAATATTTTATGGCCCTTATCCATGCCAAGGTTTCTAGAGTTGTTTGGCCCATCTCTATGCACTAGCTATGCAGCATAAGTTAAGCAAGTAACACCTAACTAGGGAGCCCCATTAAGTTTCCGAAGGAATTTGGAATGTAATAAATTAAATGATTTATTTATTGCCAAAATCCAAATGGGGGAACCATACAATAACAAGGAACCAATCCTAGCATCAAAAACTTTCAAGGCAGCAGGAATGTATTAATTGCCTTTACTGTAGAAAAAAAGCTGATATATTGAGACCCGTCATGTTTGCCTAAGGTGTGTCGAGGTAGTGCTACTGCTAGTCGTTGTGAGGACCATGACAAATTATACCTATAGCAAATGTCCAAGATATCGGAAATTTTTGACCTTGCTCAATTTTGTGGCCCTTATGATTTGCCAGGACATGGGCTTCCAAACCTCTGCTTAGCAAAAGGAAATGAGAGTACCTTTGGTTTTAACACAGCTAATTTTCAGTCTGTTCTCTTCACAATAATTAGCAAAGAGCTGGAAACATTAGGGTGTTTTCTCAAGACCAATGCACCATGGACAAAGGATGCAATAACACTGCATTGTCTACGTCATTACAACCCAGTAAAAGGAACATGGGCAAGATGTGTAACTTAGGACTATACCCATTCACTGATGCCAAAGCAATGAGAGGAGTAAAATCCTCATTGGGGAATAGAATTGAATAAAGTAGGTTTAGCCAGTATGCAGCCTTGTTTTAACCCCCCCCTTAGGGGTGCTAATTCTGCCAGTTAACTTGACCTTCACTTGGAGCATCTGAACTTGGCAAGCAGTGTTGGTATACAAACTGTTTGATCAAGGAATGATAGAAGCCTGGGGTCGCAAACATTCAATGCAAGACCCCATCATCTTGTCCCACAGAAGATTTCTTTGTCACTGGGTATCAAAAGGCTCCCTTCTTTTAAGGCCTGATAAAAGCAGCAAAATAATTCTAGGAAGTCTTAACACTGAGAGTAGTATACTTGTTTACCAGATGGGAGAGTACTAAACAGTGATCCAAGGTTGATTTATTCCTACAAAATCCTGCTTGCTCAGGTCCAATGATTTTAGTTTGATCCAACCAAGTTTGTAATCTAATTAATAATAATTTTGAATAGAGCTTTTCAATTACTGATAGTAGACTAATTGTCTGGTAATTGGAAGGATCAGTAGGGTTTCCCTTTTGTAAATTGGTACTAATATGGCAAATCGCCAGCTGTTTGGGATAACGCCTGTATTATTAATGATGGTAAAGAGTGCCACCCAGAGAGGGGTCCACCACTCCAGATCTGATTTCAAAATCTCCGGGATAATTCAATCTGGACCAACCGTTTTCCCATTTTTTTAGACCACTTATCAATAGAAGATGGGGGCTACACCTTTGGACCCCCTCAACCAAACTTCACCAAACCTGGAAAGTATCATCAGGAAAGTCTCTTACTGATACCACCATGGTTTTGTAAAGTTTGTTCCAGGCGGTCCAAAGCTATGGACTCCCAAAGAGGGTGCCCCATCCCCCATTGTTTCCAATGGGAGCTAATAGAACATGCGGGATACACCTTTGAAGGTCTATAACTTTGGACACCCTGAACCAAACTTCACCAAACCTGGGTGGTATCATCAGGAGAGTCTGCTGCTGATACCACCCAGGTTTTGTGAAGTTTGGTCCTGGGGGTCGAAAGTTATGGACTCCCAAGGGGGTGCCCCATTCCCCATTGTTTCCAAAAGGAGCTATAGAAGTTGGGGGCTACACATTTGAGGGGCCATAACTTTGGACCCCCTGAACCAAACTTCACCAGATCTGGGTGGTATCAGTAGGAGAGTCTCTTAAAGATACCCTGAAATTTTGGTACTGCTAACTTAACAATTGCACCCCTGACAGCAGGCACCCCCCAAGCTCCCCCAGATTCTCCTTTTAAATCCACCCCCTTCAGCATGGATTTAAAGGGAGAATCTGGGGTCCCCAGTTAAAACAACATTGAAAGTGATGCTGCTTCAGGGTGGGGGATAATCCACCCCCAAACAGCATCACTTTCAATGGTGTTTAAACTGGGGACCCCAGATTCTCCCTTTAAAGTGCATTTAAAAGAAGAATCTGGGCTCTCTAGTTTAAACACCATTGAAAGTGATGCTGTTTGGGGGTGGATTCCAGCATCACAGTGGCTGCCCATGAGGGGGCGCAAAACTCAGATTTTGCACTGGGCTCCATTTTCCCTAGTTATGCCTCTGCCCAGAGGGGAGGGCAGAAGGGGCGGTTGGCTGCCGGCTGGGAGCCCAGCTGGTGGGGGTGGGGGTGGGGAGAGTGGGGCAGGGAAGTCTGCTGTCCCCGGCCTTGGAGAGCTGCTTTTATAAGCACTGAAGCTGGGGCGGGGCTTGTGGAGGCGTGGGCATTCCCCCAGGGGGGTGGGGGGGTGGCCCACCCCGAACCCCCCTAAAATCTATACCTATGTCCCTGAACTGCGTCCCTGGGGAGGAGTTCGCACGGCCGGTGCTGCTGCATTGCAGCAGTGCCAGCCTCGCCACCCCCAAGCAGCGCAAAGACGCGCCTTCTGAACCTCACTCCCTGAGCGAGGTTTCTTGGAAGCACCGTCTTCCACCTGCTGTCCTGCGAACGGCAGCAGGTGGAAGCCACCACTTACCCCAAACGGCTCCTTACCATCTGCTGTCTTCTGGCTCTCTGTGGAGGTGATGGGACTTGCCTTTTGGCCTCTGACGCTGCAGCCGTTGGTCTGGCCATGGGAGCATGTCCCCTGGCCTCCACAGAGCTCCGGAGGACAGCAGAAGGTGAAGAGCTGTTTGGGGTCAGAACAGCCTGTGCGAAGGCTGCACTGTCGGCACTGCTTCCAGTGGGACTGTCCATGCAAACAGTCCCGGTGTGTGTGTGTGTGTGTGTGTGTGTGTGTGTGTGTGTGTGTGTGTGTGTGTGCGCGCGCATCAGCATGAACTATGCTGACGCACCTCCACTAAGCACCCGTGCAGAAAGGGCCTGAGAGAAACAAAAACCTGGACACTGGAAGTATTGTTCCAGTTGCCAAGCATTGGCCATTGAGCGTATTTGTTTTTGCCCACCAATTGCCCACCAATTCATGTGCTTCAGACTCTTTCTGTGAAATTGATTAGATATAAAGTACTTAATGAAGATAGATTCAAATTAATTGAAATTTTGCACAAATGCTTTATTATCTGTTCAGAAATATTCATTCTCCTCAATGGAATTTAGAAATGCACAGTTACAAATTAAACCTCAGAAAAATTGCAACTGTTACTTGTGGTATGAAACACAATGTCACAGGAAAACATTAAACATGAATGCTACAACACTGAAACTTGAATGCAATTAAATTTTGTTCCATGCAGATGTGCTGTATTCAGCATTAGTTTCAAATGTGGAAAGCTGTGAGAGTAAGTCTGATTCCAGCAAGATTTAAAGTCACTGTAATTTGAGAGCCAGTATGGTGTTGTGGTTAAGAGCAGGTGAACTCCAATCTGGAGAATTGGGTTTGATTCCCCACTCCTCCACATGAGCAGTAGAGTATTATCTGGAGAACCAGATTTGTTTCCCCTCTCCTACATTTCTGCTGAATGATCTTGAAGTTCTTTGGAACTCTCTCAGCTCCACCTACCTCACAAGGCGTCTGTTGGGGGGAGAGGAAGGAAAAGGAGTTTGTAAGCTCCTCTGAGTCTCTGTACAGGAGAGAAATGTTGGATATAAATCCAAACTTCTCCTCCTCTTTTTCTTCTTCAGCCTAAACTGGTGGTGGGGGTCTGCTGACTGATTTGCAGTTGTTTCCAAAGACATTCCACCCCACCATTATCTTGGGAACATGAGAAGACACTTTTCATTTAATATAGAAAGGAACAGGTGGGATCCCTCTTATTGCTGGCCGTAAGGCATTTTGGAATCCCAGAAGGAATTCACTGATGATAGATAAACAACACACAGCCTGTGAATCTTTGCAGAAGCCTACGTAACTGAACTAGCAAGAAGTTCTCCACTTTGGAAATAGCAAGAAGTTCTCCACATACCCTGCGTGGGATTACGAATCATTATCACCCCTTTCCATTCCTTGCTCCCTTTGCCTTTCAGCTCTCAGGAACCCGAGGCTTCAGCAACTTCCATGGCTGAGAACTGCAAGGACATGGCTCTAGAGAAAGTAAAGGGGCTCTTTCCTGAGGTGGAGGTTGATAGGCGCATTGTCTCGGCTGTGCTTTGTGGATCAGCCACTGCCATCTTGGTGTCAAGATGGGTGAGCCAGAGACGGGTGCAGAAGAAACTTGAAGAGGCCAAGAGAAGACGAGAGCTCGGCTTCCAACAAATGGAGAAGGCAGTAAGACAGTTTAAACAGCAGGTATTTTCCTTTCTGGAGGTATATTTAACAGGGATTGCATGCCACTTGCCAAAAAGCAGACAGGATCTGTTTTCTTTCATTTGTGTGGATTTGGGTGAAATCTATAGTCTTTGCAACCCATCACTATACACTGCCACAGAAATATGTGACTGTTATAATTCTTTAAAAGCATTAATATTATGAAATGAAGCAACCCACTGCAGGTAGCTTTTGTTGCAACCAAACCTCCTTTCTTTCTATTTTATATGTCTAATTCTTTTTCTACCTAAGAAGACACTGCCTTGCAGTCGATGTAGTAGGGCCATATGTTCATAGCCCTGCCTGCTTCCTTCAGGTTAGATTCTTTTGAAAAGCTAATATATCAACCCTGTCTAATTTTAGGAGTCCGCTGACTGAAGCATGAAGGAAAGGATGGTATAAAGTTGCCCTTTTTCCTCCACCTCCCTTTCAACCAGCAATGTGAATGCACCTGTCTCTGCCCAGTTGCTGGCTGTTAGCACTTCATCATTCAGTACAAGATAGCTGGCTTAGATTTATTTGGCAGTTGCTGGTGCATGATGTCAGTACAAAACTAGAGGTCAATATATGTCTAGATAGAAGAGAAACTGATTTTGTCTTGCCTTCTTGCACAGGAATGAGTAAGTGCTCTGAATTCCTTGTTTGGCATTGTTATCTAACACCTGTACAATTCCATATAAAATACTGCTACCAAATTAGTTATCAAATAGAGCACAAAATCTGTCTTTGGGAGATTATTGAAAAGTACTTTTGTCTGAGAAAGAAGAAGAAGAGTTGGATTTATATCCCCCCTTTCTCTTACAGGAGACTCAAAGGGGCTTACAAACTCCTTTCCCTTCCCTCATCACAGCAAACACCCTGTGAGGTGGGTGGGACTGAAAGAGCTCAGAAGAACTGTGACTACCCCAAGGTCACCCAACTGGCATGTGTTCGAGTGCATAGGCTAACCTGAATTCCCCAGATAAATCACAATGTAACCTGAAGCAGAGTAGGACTGGAATGGAGTTTAAAGAGGTATTCTTTCAATGGAAGCAGAACTGTTAATGGTCTTAATAGCACTGTATGTTATTCATCCTGTTATTCCTTCCATGGTTAAAATACTTCAATTTGGTCTTGTGGGTTTTTTGGACTGTGTAGTAGTGGTCTGTTAATTTTTGCTCCTAATATTATCCTGCATCTATGGATGCATCTTCAGAGGTTTGCCATAGTAAGGTGTGTTTCTCTCTGTGGCACAGTATGGAGTGGTTGTGAATGCAATTGTAAACATGATTTCAACTGCAGCTGCAAATGAACTCCACCCAAACAAGTGCAAATGTGCTTCTCCCTTCCCCACCACCATCTATGAGGTGGGCAAAACACATATCTCACCACACAATCACGCCACACTGTGCCATAGAGAGAAATACATCTTACCGTGACATGCCTCTGGAGATGCCAGCCATAGATGTGGACAAAACATTAGGAGCAAAAACTACCAGACCATGGCCGCACAGCCCAGAAAACCCAAAACACGCAGTTGAATCTGACACTTCAATTCCTTTATCCCTTAATAATGTAGATTAGGAATTCAGATTCAAATTCTTGTGGCTGAGTGTTCTGCACTGATGTTACTACCCATTTTGCTTCCTGTCCATGGGTCCCTTTTGTACCCTGGTCACTTATGAGAGGACATGAACATGTGTCCTGGAGGCTTTGCTGTCTGCCTTTAGGACTGCAGGTAGCATCATTGTCAGGAACTCAAATCACACATCAAAAATTTACTGAATGCATGCCAACAAAGTCACACAGGCCTGTTCCACATGGGCCAGTGAAGCGGCTGCACTCTGGCATACATGATGCTGGTGGAACCCCAGGACCGTTCATACGCTTCCATTCAGGTGGCCCAGGAGCCGCCTCCTGTTTTTTAAAAACCTACCTTCTCTCCCTGTGGAGCTCAGCAGGAATGAGAGGACACGCCCCCGCAGCCACGGTGATGCCCTGAGGGCCAGAGGAGAGTGTGGGCGTGCCTCCTCGTCCCTGCAGAGCTGCGCAGGGAGAGAAGGTAGATGTTGAAAAAACAGGACATGGCTAACAGCGGTGCCTCCAACCTGGTGCCATTCTCTTGGCACTGAGTGCACAACACTGTTTTTCAAAAACCTCGCTCATTGATCATGTTTGAAAAAACAGTGCTTCCCTGCCAGTTGGGAAAATTAAATCATGACAAGAGGTAGAGGAGGCAGCAGAGATTCATGATTTAAAAGCCTTTGGTTTCTGAACTGTTGCATTTTTTTAAAAGCAAGTTGAAGATTATATGCTTACTGTCTCAGGGAAAAATAAAACTGACCTAAAAGACTGGGCAGCCCAGTGCCTATAACAAAAGCAGATCATCCTGGTTGCTGTTTTGATTAGAGTCCCCCCTCCCTGCCAAACCAGGTGAATTGCTGTACTAGTGCTGGTCACCTGCCCTTCTTTTGTACAGCAACCACACTGACAGAAGGTTAAAACTCAGGAAATATTTTCAAGTAATGTCTTAAATCATAATGATTCCTCCCTAACTAATTTTCTCTCATGTTGGTGATGACTACTATTTTTGTTGAGCTTGAAATGAATTAATATCATTTTATACTGTGGTCTATCCTGCACTGTCAGTATGTCTTCTTTATTCTGTGGAGCTTTCAGATCAGTGTGTTAGGGCTAGAGGTGTTTTTCTATGCATGAAGAAATTTTATATGGAAGATTCTTCCATGGATTTTCCTGGAAAGACTCTTCCTATCTGCAGAAGAAGTGCTTCTGTGACTGGAAGATTAATCCATGGAAGGATGGGTATCCCTTAGAACTAATCTATGTTTTTCATCCCCAAAAGGGAAATTCTTGGACAGAGACCATTAACGCTTTATCACTTTTCACAGAGTTATATGTCTTTGCATATTATTTGTTACAATGTTACATTCAACACATGCGAACAATTAAAGATTGTGTATCAAATTTGGTTCAGAGCATTTCATTCATCTGAAATTAGGACTCCATTATTGTTTACAAGGAAGCCAAATCTCTGGTACAGGTATTCTATAATCATGACAAAATGCCAAATAGGGTAGAGATCAATTGACTGGCAAAATTTGAATTCATCACCTCGCTTGTATTCACCAGCCAGCCTGCCAATTGGTCCCAGGATCATTGAACATTCATGTGAGACTCTCACTGCTCCCATGCTGCTCTTGTCTTGGGGTGACGGCCAAATAGGTGCCATTCTTTGAATATATGAAAGCACATTCTCATTGTAATGTAAAGTATTAAAGCAGCTTTCCATGTTCCCCAAAGTGTGAAAAAATATTTGCTCTTTGCTGCAGAACCCAGGAGTAAAAGCCGCTCCAATTTTATCCCTTCCTCTTATGGAACTGACTGCAAAGTTAAGAGATGGTACCATGTCTCCAGAAAGTGTACTGCATGTTTACATTGAAAAGGTAAGGCTGACCTTCATAAAATGTCAGTATGAAACTTAGCACTTCCCCCTATAAACCTCAAAGTATTTTACATAATACAAATGGGTACATATCTAGCTGGCCATCCAATTAGTCTAAATTATTACCCAAAAATGGCAGAAATTGTACTCTAAGAAAAGCCAAATTCTGCTACCTGCACAAATTACATAGATGGAGGTTACTGATCACTTGAAGTATTGGTAGCTGACACCTGCTGCTAAGCGTTACCTAGGTGTAGCCAATATAGTCTCATCTATTATCACAGCAGTAAAGGCTAAAATCTTGAACAAAATTAAATACCCCCCCCACACACAATACAAAGGCGTCTGAATTCTTTATTCAGCCCCCCAATTCTGCTAAAAAACATGTATCAAAACCTACATTCAATTTTTGCAGGGTTTTTTTTAATTCCAGTTAGGAAATTTTCTGACCATGACTTCAATACAAAAGCAGGGAGGTTAGTCTACTAACATCCACATAGATGACTTCGAATCATCCTGCACTAAATAAATTAACTTTGACTGATTTTCATTTCACCATTCCTTATAATAATAATAATAATAATAATAATAATAATAATAATAATAATAATAATAATAATAATAATAATAATAATAATAATAATAATAATAATAATAATAATAATAATAATAATAATAATACCCCCCCAAAGGGCACTACCTTGGTGTGGTGGTGGGGCTTGTGTGCTCCAATGAGTCAGAGGGCTGTGCTGGAGGGCCACCCAAACCAGAGAGGCCTCTGATGAGGAGCCAGACTAAATGTGTCCAAAACCCAAAACCATGGTGAAGACAAGAAAAAGAAACTTTATACCGGATCGGTCGTCGCCCGGGTCAACAAGGACCGCGTCTAGTGCTGGAGTACCTGGGCACTTGGCGGAAAATGGGCTACAGGACTCAGGATCTTCAGCTGAGCAACCAGGGCTGAAGACTGCAGGGCTACTGGAAGTACCGAACAAACGTCGAAAATATCGTGTGCAGAGAACAGAGAAATTATGGCTTGCTACTACAAATCAAACCCATCAAAAAGAGGATACCTCAAACGAGATGTACTCAAGTCTGGAAAGAACTTCACCCAGACACAGAAATTACTGAGCAAAGACTTGCTGATCAAAGAAGATATATTGAAAGGAACAAGGTTTTTAGTGCACTAGAGCTAGCAGAAATCCAGCAGAAAGCACAAGACAATGGTATTGAAAACATACCAAGAAACACTCAAAGAAATTCAACAAAATTGGCAACAATTCAAGGACTACAAGAGACAGAGGAGGAAGAGGAGGAAGAAACAACAATAATCACACCTCCAAAGGAGCCAACCCAAACAACCCAAAGTTCCCAATTGACAAAAAAGCAAGAAGAACTGATGCAGAAGATCCTAGAACACATGAACAATGCAAACGAACGTACAAGATTGCCACCATTGAAGATTGTTCCAAGGAAGGATCTGCTCAATTCACTGAAGGATGCAAACAAGGTCATTGCTGGAATCCAAACAATGTCACTGCATGAAACAAACCAGCTTATGTACAGCACTGCAGTAGTGATTACTAAAGAGCTAGGGGTAAAGATTCATCACCCAGAAAGAAGGCTGAAAATAGGTACTCCAAAGTGGAAAATCAGACTGGGAAGAAAAATCAGCAAACTACGATCGGATGCCAGCAAACTGAAAAGCATGAGGAGAAGAAGCTGAAAAATGAGAAAATCAAGGCAGACCTAGTTAAGAGGTACCACCTGGACAAGAGGAAACTCAATGAGGCAATAGAGGTGGTCAAACAACAGCTGGTGGCAGTTTCAAAGAAGATTGCAAGATTCGAAGCAAGGGTTGCTCAATTCAAGCAGAATCAACTTTTCTACTCCAACCAGAAACAATTCTACCAGAATGTAAGTGGAGATGTGAAACGAAACACAGGAGAGCTAGACAGAGAACAAACGATTGAGTTCTGGAGAAACATTTGGGACAGCCCAAAGAACTACAACCAAAATGCAAGTTGGGCCAAAGATGTGGAGGCTGAACTGAGCAGCAACAACATGGACAACCTGGTAATAACAACTAAAATGGTTGGAAAACGAGCAAAAAAGGTGAAGAACTGGACTGCCCCAGGCAACTTGCATGAAAGAATTGCCCAACAGTTGAATCAAGTGCTGCAAACAGGCCAAATTGAAGAATGGATGACAACAGGGAAAACTTTTCTGATAATGAAAGACCAAGAAAAGGGAGCAATCCCTAGCAATTACAGACCAATCACTTGCCTACCAACAACCTTTAAGCTTTTTACTGGCATATTAGCTGATGCAATACAAGACCACCTGGAAGGAAAGAAATTGCTGCCCCTAGAACAAAAAGGAAACAAACGAAACAGTAGGGGAACAAAAGATCAACTGCTCATAGATAAAATGATCCTTGAGAATTGCAAAAGAAGGAAAACCAACTTGCATGTAGCTTGGATTGATTACAGGAAAGCATTCGATTCACTGCCACACAGTTGGATACTTCATTGCCTGGAGATAATTGGAGTCAGTGAAAACATCAAGAAATTGGTCAAGAATGCAATGCACACTTGGAAAACAGAATTAATAGTCAATGGAGCAGGAATAGGGGAAGTCAACATCCGAAGGGGAATATCCCAAGGAGACCCCCTGTCCCCACTACTCTTCATCATTGCTATGATTCCGCTCTCTATAATTCTGAAGAAAACAGGTCAAGGATATCAGACAGCAAGAAACTCACCAAAAATTTCACACCTTCTATACATGGATGACCTAAAGCTCTATGGAAAATCAAAAGCAGAGATTGAGTCACTACTGAACACAGTGAGAGTCTTTAGCACTGACATTGCAATGGATTTTGGACTTGACAAGTGTGCAACTTTGGAACTCAGTAAAGGTAAACTTGCAACATGCTTAAGGTGTGAATATGCCAAATGCCATAGAAATAAAGAGCTTACCAGTGAATGAAAGCTACAAATATTTGGGGATACTGCAAGCAGAGAACATCAAGCATGCAGAAGTCAAAGGCATGAATTAGGAAGGAATATCTTAGAAGGGTCAGAAAAATTTTGAAATCAAAGTTAAATGGAGGAAATACAATAAAGGCAATTAATACTTACGGTGCCTGTAGTATGCTACACTGCTGGCATAATTAACTGGACACAAGCTGAATTGGACACCTTTGACAGAAAAACAAGGAAAATTATGACCATAAATTGAGCACTGCACCCAAGAAGTGATGTAGACAGACTCTACCTAGCAAGGTCAGAAGAAGGAAGAGGTCTGCTCCAAGTCAAGCAATCAGTAGAGAAAGAGAAAAGAGGCCTGAAAGAATACATCCAAGAAAGTCTAGAGCCAGCATTGAAAGAAGTCCACAAGGCTGAGATGCTGAAAGCCAAAGAATCAAAAGAAGAGTATAGAGTCCAACAGTTTACAACACGAAAGGAGCAGTGGCTAAACAAGCCACTCCATGGGCAGTACTTTAAGAACATTGAAGGGAAGGTTGACAGCAAGCAAACATGGGAGTGGCTCAGAAGGGGAACTCTAAAGAAGGAAACTGAAGGCCTGATTTTTGCTGCCCAGGAGCAAGCATTACGGACAAATGCAATAAAGACACGAATCGAAAAGTCCTACAATGACCCAAAGTGCCACCTCTGCAAAGAGTGTGATGAAACCGAGTGGAGCACATCATCTGCTGGCTGTAAGAAAAATAGCCCAAACTGACTACTTCTGAACGTTAATAGGCTAGGGCAGCAATGGTGCACTTGGAACCTTTGCAAAAGCACAGGCCTGCCCTGTAGCAAGAGACCTGAGTACGAAAGCATCAAGCCAGAGAAGTCCACAGAGAAAATGAAAGGAAGCAAAAATACTCTTGGGACTTTGTAGAATACCTGAGACAGATATGACAACCTGGCACACAACACCCCAGATTATTATGCATAACAAGTGATAGAGAGAAGAAACATGTTTGGATCATAGGATGTTGCTGTGCCAGTTGATTAAACTGAGGAGTAGAGGGACAAAAGAGCTGGAAAAGATCACAAAATACAAGGTTCCCTACAAATTGAAGTTGAACGATTGTGGCAAAAAAGAACAACAGTAATCCCACTTGAAGTAGTTTGCAGTGCTCTAGGAGGAATCCCTAAAGGAAATCTTGAAAAAAACATCCCTGGAAAGTCCTTAAACTTGGACAGAATCGATCAGTCCACATGCTTTCGGCAGAAAAGGCAGCATCTTCTAGGAACTCGGCAACATTAATTCTACCTCTAATGCAAATACACCGTTCTTAATATCCAGGTAGGTCCTTTGGGAAGGGACTCGATTATTCAGAGATGAATCTCCAGACACCCCTTGTGCTGGTAAGTTGTTAGAGCATAGTATAATAATATTGGACATTATTATTAATATTAATATTAATAATAATAAAAATAATTATGTATTAATAATATTATTACATATTATTATTATTATTTGCCATTATTATTTATTATTATTATTGCCACATTAAGTGATTTTCATAGGACTACCCAAAGATCCCCCAAAGTGCTGGGCTTCCTGGGCCTAGTGCTACAATAGCAACAATACAACAATAAAATACAAATATACAAAGTATAATACAGAATATATATATATTGTACATGTTGTACTATTAACTGGACATCTTGGGCAGGTATGCTAGTTCATCCTAGTTTCACTACTAGGCTAATAATGATTGAAAAGTTAATGGGGGTTAACCTCTCTCCCCCCAACCCTGCCCCCACACACACATCTAAAACATTTAATGGGCACAGTCCTTTTATACACTGTGTGATCGTTAGAGTTATTTTCAGCAGTGATAGATTTATTATGGCTCCTAGCAGCTAAGCTACAAGGGATTTCCTTTTTTGGAGCTGTTTGGCTTGAGATTTATACAGGAGGATGTGAGACCTTTGCCAAGTGAATGCAGTGGCTGCTTGACAGTTGGCAGTGCAGACTTAAGAGCAGAACATTGCATGTAATTTTGTCTACACTGGGGATACACACAGTGGTGGGATTCAAATAATTTAACAACTGGTTCTGGTGGTGGGATATGAATAATTTAACAACTGGTTGTTTACAAGCACCATTTTAACAACCAGTTCTGCCGAAGTGGTGCGAACCTGCTGAATCCCACCACTGGATACACAGCACATTTGTGTTTATGGCAGGCTGGCCTAAACAAAGGGAAGGCAGTGAATCCAAAATGTTTACTTAAGGGAATCCTCTGCTGGAAAAAATTTTTTGAGGCCCTCTTTAATGGAAACCATTTTTTATTTTCTTGAGCCATATGGTTATCAAAATTATTGTGGCCACATATTGTTTTGGGGAAGACCACACAAAATCTGAAACTGTTCTTAATAAGGAATAATTTATTTACAAAAAATATTTGAAATATCCAGGGAAGATGGGTGTAATAAAGGATAAAACATTTCAGCTATCTTATTTTTTAATTTAAATTATTCCTCACCTTTCTCAGCAAAGAGTACCAAAGCAGCTTACAGTATTCTCCTCTCCACCTTTTTATCTGCACAAGACCCCTGTGAGGCAGGTTAGGCTGAAACTATGCGACTGAACCAAAATCACCCAGGGAGTTTCCACAGCCAGATGGGTATTCTAACGCCCCTCCTAGTTCTAACCACTATATCATGCTGGCTTTTGTAAGGTGCCTGCTGTTGAACAGTAGCAAGCAGCTAGGCCTAGTTGAGTCACTCAAATCAGATGGTTCTAGGCAGTGATGGGATTCAAATAATTTAACAACCGGTTCTGGTGGTGGGAATTCAAATAATTTAACAACTGATTGTTTACATTTTAACAGCCAGTTCTGCTGAAGTGGTGCGAACCTGCTGAATCCCACCACTAGTTTTAGGTCACTCAGTGGTTCTGCCAGGACTAGGTTTGCCAGCCTCCATGTGGGACCTGAAAATCTTCCAGAATTACAATTGATCCCCAGACAACAGAGATCAGCCCCCTGGAAAAAAAATAGCTACTTTGGAGGCTGGCGTTATATGTGGCTGAGGCCCCCTCCTCAAAACCTGCCTGCCTTAGACTTTATCACTAAATCTCCAGGAATTTCCCAAACAGGAGCTGACAACCCTAGCCCCAGGACTGATCTGAATAAGTCCTCCCACCACAGCCCTGGAAAGGGCCCTTCCTCCTCTCCCTGCCTTTTACTTACTGGAGTGCCATAGTTGCCTAGCAATGGCAATCAAGAAAATCTGTTTCTTAAAGCTTTGGATGCTCCTTTTATCATTTGGGGATTTTTCAAATCACAATGTATTTTTTATTTTAGATTTCACATTTTTTTCTGCAAACCTGGGACATTTGGGGCGTTTGCAGAATTATTTGACTTCACAACCCAGTCACTGGATTCAACTATCCTTAGATTTCATTGACTTCACTATTAGAATTTGCAAGTGGGAACTTGTAAGAAACTTGCAGAGAGGGTACATCCCTTTCCCCCAGAGGTAGGATCCAACCAGTTCTCACCACTTCTGTAGAAGTGGTTACTAATTTTTTCTGAGTGCTGAGAAGGGGTTACTAAAGCAACCTCCCTGCCCAATAGGGACTGGAGGTGCGTGTGTGCGGCGGCGCCACTGTTTGAATCCCACCACCATCGGAACCTGTTATTAAAATTTTTGGATCCTACCACTGCTTTCCCCCCTTTGCTTCCCTCTTCTCTAACAATCTTCCCTCTAGGATGTTGTGGGCTTTCTGAGTACCATGGCCGTGTTCCAGTAGTATTTTCTCCTGACATTTCACCTGCATCTGTGGCTGGCATCTCCAGAGGATCTGGTGGTAATCAAGCAAGTGGAGTATATATACCTGTGCCCTGGGTGGGAGAAAGAACCATTTGCATTAGTTAAAAGTGTTTCCCTGCAATCAAAAAAGAGTGTGATACTCAGGGTGAGGGTTTTTCCTATTCTGCGGACATTGCTGCAGGAGACTGGGTTGATCCTAGTGCCCATGATCCTAGTGCCCATGGAAGCGAGTGGGCTTCTTCAGCCCTGATGTTGCTGTATTAAGATGTGCCAGTGCCACACATATACCACTCTCTATACTGTGTATAGAAGAAACTTCCTATGTTTACTCTTAGACAATACGTCTGTTTCTATTACTCTTCAATGTTATTCTAGCTTACCTCCTTCTCTCTCTCTCTCTCTCTCCCACACAAAGGCATTAGAGGTAACTCGGCAAATCAACTGTGTGACAGATTTCCTTCCAGAGTATGAGGAACAGCTTCGGGAAGTGAAAAAGCCAGAGAAAGGATTGCTTTATGGTGTTCCTGTCAGTATCAAGGAAAACATTGCCTGCAAGGTACTGGGCCCATTAGTCCAGAATAGCTGCAGAGCGGAGATGAAAAAGTTGAATGAGCCTGTGGTCTTCAAGCTAAGACTAGTAGTTCTTTCAATGCTGACATTCATTCATGTCAAATTATTAGACCAGCCCTATGTATAAATCTTTAGAGGACACTATCTCACCCATTCTTTATTCACATGTGATGGCACCGCTCTCTTCCCCTTGATCATTACTGTTCCTTATTCCCTTTGCTGCTCTGCACACTGTACCCCTTAACCATTTGAGAATCAAATGGGAGGATTCTGATTGTTCTGTCTTATGTTAGTAATTCTGCTGTCTTTATAGAGTATACTCACCTGGGTACACTCTTTATCGCTAGTGAAGTTTTACCTCATGAAATGAAGAAGGCCAGTTACCATGTTATTAAGTGCTACTAGGGATATTTGAAGGTATATGATCAGAGTTATTACAAACCCTATTTTCACTATGGCTTCCTCATAATAAATATAAAGTCATCTTTAAGAGAAATAACATTTCAAAGTGTTTCTGAATAATTTGATGGTTTGCTGTTGTGCTGTTTTACAACAAAATTTTGCCCTCAATCTCCATTCTAATGCCTTGAGTCTCTTTGTGCAAAACTGTCAAAAAGTGACAGATGCCTCACTTACTTTATTTCTCTTCTTTTTAAGGGCCACCCCAACACAATGGGCTTGGTGAAATATCTGGACTGTCCTGAGCCTGAGGACTCTGTGATTGTCAAGGTTTTAAAGAAACAAGGGGCAATTCCATTTGTAAGGACCAACACTTCACAAGGCATACTGAAGTGGGTGTTTTTTCTCCTTCTTTACAGAGCTGTGTGTGAGGACAATAGTGTCCAGCTTAGCAAGTTTTCAATCTTTGGCAAGTTTGGTCTTGTTCCTGTACCTTTAACAGCTGGATAACTAGAAATTTAGGATGTGAAACTTTTCCCAGCATTCTATTTCTGTGGGGCGGGGGGGGGGGCACCTGTCAGATTACAGGGCCAGAGAAATGAAGTCTTATCTACTTGCCCATTGCTGGTTGTCAAAGTTGAGAAGAGATGAGCAGAAAAGCATCCTTTCACATGCCTTACTGGTCCATAACAGAACACACCCCAGAGCTGGAAGTGCTCAAGGCTGCATCTCTAAGCCATTCTTTCCAGCATTTAGCTTAGCTTGCACAAATACTGTTCTTTTTACCCAGCACCCATTCTTCACCCTCTCTCTGACTGCTGCTGTCAAAACTGTATCTATTCTCTATGGTTGTACCATCAAACCAAGGAGCAAAGACTCCTTTAACTGGTGAAAAGGGCCATTATACCATCCTGAATTTAGCCACTTCCACTCTCAAGCTGAGTGTTTGTGTTTCAGGTGGTTTGTGAATTGACCATGTGTAAGGTTGCACATGGCCTGCAGCTGGGATGTTTTTGTTAGGTTATTTGCTGATAAAATCTCTCTCATCCATACCAACATGAAGGCCATTTGAAAGAAGATCTGACACCTGAAATGTCAGAATCACTCTCATCTCTCATTGACAGCTTCAGGAGGAGTACAGTCAGTGGGGTAGGACAGTCTTGGGAGGGCCCCAAGGTTTCATCTTGCCACCTATGATGTTCAGCGTTTATATGAGGCTGCTGAATGATATCATGGCCAATTATGCATGGTGAGGTTCCCTGATGTCAAAGAGAATTGGCTGGGGAGTCTTTGTTTTGTGCCATGTTTGGCATTATTACTCACTGCCCTGTTTGTAGTGGGGCAGGCATTACCCATCAGCTGGATTTTTGCTTGCATCCATGGAGGAGAGAATGTTTTGTTGGTTCTCTATCTCACATGCATGCTTTAATTTTTAATATAATTTTTATCTTTGATCTTATCAATAGATCGATATATCAATCTAGCAATAGATCAACATTAAAAAGTGAACTATTAAAGAAAAGTCTTCAATATGGGATCTGTACACTTTGCCCAAACCATGATTGTCTTTTATTGTGGGAAGTGAGGAGGGAGTAATGGCAGCGTTCAAACTGCAGAACCGCAAAAGGACAACATGAACCACTGTTTGCTAAGTTCCCCAGGTTCACGATTAACTGTTTCCTGATGTGCTATAAAAGCAAACATTAAGACTGCCAGGCTTTTCCTGGTGTAGTCTGAAATCACTGATTGCATGTATAAAACTGCAAGGCTGGAAATGTCCCAGTTTGTTGATTAAATGCAGAGGTAAATCAGGTGTTTGGACTGATCGCTTAACTTTTATTTTTACCTTTTTTGTGTTAGCTATCAATTTATCAATCTATCGATATGCTGTTTTTAAAATCTAAACATCTAAAGATATGCAGGAGTGGGGAGGCTATCGGCAATAGGAATGAAATGGCAGGACAAGAATGGGAAGTAGTCGGCAAGAGGGAGGAGGGGGAGGGGAAAGCGTGCAAAGCAGTGCGAGGGAGTGGCAAGGGGGTAAGACTAGGTGGGCTGGATGCTGGCAGAAGAACAGCTCCAGGGCAAAGCTGTGTTCACTGGCAAATATGTCCTGCTTTGGCAGCAAAGCAAAATTAAAATCATGCTGTAAGTGGATTTGCTTGCCACACAGAGAGTGGAAAGTCAAAGCGGGGCTAGAGGAAATATGTCTATAAAAGAAATCTTGACATGGCGGACATTATCCTCCACCACGCAGCAAAGATCTTCTGCGCAATCAGCCCATCTGTAGTTTTAGAGTTAGATGCCATCAGTATGTGAATGACATCCAACTCTATATTTATTTCATTACCTATGCCCCGTGGTGGGATTCAGCAGGTTCGCACCACTTCGGCAGAACTGGTTGTTACAATGGTGCTTGTAAACAACCAGTTGTTAAATTATTTGAATCCCACCACCGGAACCAGTTGTTAAATTATTTGAATCCCACCACTGCCTATGCCTCCTCATACATCATTGCATTTCTGAATTGCTGCTTTGAGGCTGTGGTCAAGTGGCTAAGACAAAACAAGCTGAAGCTGAATCCAGACAAGATGGAGGTGATATTGGTGGGAAGACTGATGCTTTGGAAGTATTAGACCTACTGAGATGGGATGCTGCTGAGCGTCACTATTCAGAGCAGGCTAAGAACTTGAGGAAGTGCTCATGGACCCAGCCTCACTGCTTGAAAAGCATATTCATTTGGTGGCCAAGAGTGCCTGCTATCAACTGCATCTGGCTCACCAGCTTTCTCTTTTCTTAGACTCAGCTAACCTGGCCACACTAATTCATGCTTTGGGAACCCCACAGTTGGACTACTATTATATATGGTTAATCGGGATTCCACTGTAGACATTTTCTCAGGGGCATTACTGTTTTACTTTATTATGAATAGTTTTAATTTAAAACAGGAAGTCCCCTGAAAGGCAGGTTATAAATGAATGAAAAATGGATAACTAGCAGTCTAGTGACAGAAAGTGGTATGTCGCTAGTGTGGAATAATGATGTGCACTCTTCCATTTACTTGATGATTTTTGTCAGTCATTGTATCTCTGCCTTAGTTCCCTCACAGTGTTGTTATAAGAATAAAGTGGGGAAGAGATAGCCAGGTGTACTATCCTGAGCTATGCTAGAGCAAGGACAGGATAAGAAGGGAGTATAATAATAAATACCTTTCATTCAGCTACTACATAATTTTGTTATTTTATTGATTTACGATCTCCACAGTGTGCTCAAATTACATTTTTTGACTGATGCTGCTGCATTGTGGTGAGTGTGAACTAGATGCCTGATCCAGGTCTATATTGTGCTGGGATAAGTACAGTCCCATGTATCACAGAGCCTTAACTTACAGGCCCTTTTCCATCCTGTTCAGCATTGACTGTGGAAACACACTCTTTGGACAAACCTTGAATCCTTTCAACCATAAGAAAACCTCTGGAGGCTCCAGTGGTGGAGAAGCAGCTTTGGTTGGAGGAGGAGGATCTGTTATCGGGATTGGCACTGATGTGGCTGCAAGTATTCGGGTGCCATGTGGCTTTTGTGGGGTCTGTGGATTCAAACCAACTGGCTATAGGCTGAGGTAGGTTAAACAGATAAAGAGTCAACCCTGGATAAACCATTAAGCAAAATATGTATGTGCTTAATGCCTCCAGTTAAGAGGGCCCCATAACGTGTTTTCTTCTTTTATCTTCTAAGTGTTAAAGCAGATTTGTTATGTCAGATTGATTTTGAGGATATAATCAAAGAATTTGCAATGGAAAAATGCAGGAGAAAACTTTTTGTAGTATAAATAAAGTTATAAGTAAGCAACAGTATACATTATTTTGCAACTTTGATTTATGTAAGTTAAAATGCTACACATCTTCAAGGCAAGAAAGCAATGGAATAATAGGTGTTTTGTTTCATACAAATAATGATATCTATTTATAAGATTATATATTTTATAATTTACTATTTTTTTCCCAGTACTTAGGGCCTCTAAAGGTCTCAATCTGGTCCTGTATGTGATCATAAACATTGGCTGGGTTCCAAAGATTTGTCATGGTGTATTGGCACTTCCGCTGCTAGAGTGATACTTCCATTAGTGGAAGAGATAGGCAATTTTTGTTGATTCTCGCTTCACTTTCAAGTAGAGCTCAATGGGCTGATGCAGAAGGGGGCAACAAGAAAGTCCTGTTGCATGAATTTTGCTCTAAATGCAGTAATTTGGATCCAACTCATATTCCTTAATTCATATTAACAAGGGCCATTAGTTAGTCGTTAGCACAATTAGGTATGTACCAACACTCAGAGGTCAGTAAAGAATCCGAGTTAATTAAAAGCACTGTCATTCTCACTTCTGGTGATACCCCCAGGGAGGTTGGAAGCCCAGAAGAAGACAAAAGAATGGTGATTAATTCATGCTGCAATGGATGCTTGTGGTTTCTTTTTGCAGGGGGAATGCCAAGGTGTAGGTATGTCAGTGATAAAAGAATCTGGTGTTTAACTCTGACTCAGATGAAGATCAAGCTATAAAACCCCAGCAGGATTGCATCAAAAATTCTTCTCCCTTTTTGGCTAGGCAAAATTGGGTCTTTGAATGACATCAGTGAGAATCCTTCCACAAGATATTAATTTATACTCAGTTAATTGTTCCAAGAATTTGAGGATGTACATGTCTTGCAGAAAAATTGGCAAATGTGGAAGAAGTCTTGCTTGGGGGGGGGGAGGGAAAAGGAGAAAGCCATATTAGCAGCATAACTCCTAACTTTTGGAGTAAAAAAAAAGTGGTCTGTGCCACTAAAAGTATTAAACATGAGGAAAGTCCAGAGCCTCTTTTCACTTAAAGCTCAAATCTCTCTGCAAATTGTTGTTAGTTCTGGTCTAGATTCTAAGAAGGGAAGTGAAATTGTTTGAATCCACAGTGTATGCCAGCTGCATAGCTAAAATGTCCCAATCTACTTCAGTGAAGGATGTTTGTTCTACAGCTCTCTGATGGATATGTATTTACTGAGGATGGGAAGTTAATTAGGGATAATGAAAGGTGCTATAATACTTCTCGATCAAGAAAAAAATGGAAGGTAATCTGTGTAGAATTTCCAATGGTTTTCCAATGGCTTTCAGCTATTAGTAACATACTTTGACACATGTCACTTGCATTTCATGGCTTGGTGTCTTTGGCTCTCTGTGTCATTTGGCTTTTCTCCATCATTAATTTACTTTTCTCGTTTGCTCTTGTGTAGCATCAAAGGTACTACCAGTCCTGTAGATGGAATGAACTCAGGTGAGCAAGTCTTCCACTGATAAAATATAAGCTAGATTTGAACCTGTTCCTCAGCTCTTGGAAAAACTTTAAAACAAGCCCAAGCTTTGATGGATACAGCACTCTTCTGATAAGAATCAATGTTTGGAAACCAGGTTCAATATCCTGTTATCTCAGATGTCTTTTTGCATCAAGTGGCTCCCTCAAGTCTCTGTGAAATTTCTATTTTTTTTAAAAAAACTGAGCATTAGATCAGTGTTTTTTTTAATCATTCAATACTCTTACAGTTGAGAAAGATAAAGAATATCATAAGGGTGGTTGAGAAGATGACAATGGGAAAAGTGAGGGGAAAGTCACTTCAGTGGGTTTTTCCCCCTCTCTGAAAAGAGTTGTGTGAATCAATTCTTAAAGTTCCAGCACAGCAATAGGAAGCCTGATGATTGGAAGGCTGATATTTTCAGCGGTACTTTTGTTGTAGCTGCTCCTACTTTCATCATGGTCAAAGGCCTTCCTTTTTGTCCCAGCAATCAATGTGATAGGTCCAGTGGCAAGAGACATGGACAGTCTGGTTCTGTGCATGAAGGCTGTCCTGTGTGATGAATTGTTTCACCTGGATCCAACTGTGCCTCCACTTCCCTTTAATGATGAGGTAAGGAAACTGAGTTCAGAGAAGGAATGGGCTGTGGGGGAAAATCTTGATCATTACTTTTCATAGTCCTTTATTTGTCAAGTCATAGTTGATGTATGACAACCTCATAGGTTGTCTAGACAAGAGACATTTGGAGGTAGTTTGACATTGCCTGCCTCTGTGCCACAACTTGACATTACTTGGAGGTCTTCTATCCAGGCTCAATGCTGCTTTGTTTTTGAGATCTGAGGCGATCAGGCTAGCCTGGGCTATTCATGTCAAGGCTGACAACATACAGATCCCATGTAAAAGTGGTTCTAGTCTTCCATGTGTTTAGCAATTAGTTTACATGGACAGATTTCTCAGTCATCAGATTCTGTGGTTTTACTACTGTTCGATTAATTTGATATTTCTTTATATGAATTTATCTGCAGCTAAATTTCATTTTTTATTTTCAACTGTTGCTTTTCAGATATTTTCCTATGTTTGCTATTTATTTGATTAGTGTTCTGGCATGTTCTTGGTTTTATCAGTTGCTTTTCTTCATCTATACTACATTGAGAATTTTACAGTTATGAGACCATAAATAAATAGTATGGAAAAATTAGTATTTTTTCCACATTGGAAAAATCCACAGTCTGTATCACTGTAGAGGTGTTGTGGATGTAATACAATCTAAGCAGTTATCTCATCCAGTGTTAGTGCTGTAGGGATTTTGAACTGTACTGCAGTTGTGTAAAATCCTCATGGCCAAAACTATAGTCAGGGGGACCAAGGGATGACGGTAAGGTCAAGAGGATGGATCCAGAATCAAAGTCCAAAGCTAACTTTGTTGGTAAAGGTATCACAAAGGAAGAACTGAAGAGTTCAGAAATTTGAAGCCAAATCTTATCTCTCAGGCCCCTTCCGCACATGCAAAATAATGCATTTTCAAACCACTTTCACAACTGTTTGCAAGTGGATTTTGCTATTCCGCACAGCTTCAAAGAGCACTGAAAGCAGTTTGAAAGTGCATTATTCTGCAAGTGCGGAATGAGCCTCAGTTAGAAGGATATGGCCAGAATCTAGAGTGCACTATTATTATACCTAGATCAGGGGTCTGCAACCTGCGGCTCTCCAGATGTTCATGGACTACAATGCCCATCAGCCCCTGCCAGCATGACCAATTGAAGAAAGCCAGAGTAGGCATGGAATGGCTTAAGGCAGGGTGAGCTAGGCAGGTCTAGTCACACTTTTCAAAAATCAGATCCTTCATCATCACTGATTAATTTGCCAATACCAAATGGGCTATCAGAACCCCAGTGAAATTAGAATGCACAACAGTGATACCTCTCTTATACAGAAAAGTTCCTTAAGTGGATGGGGCAAGGAACACCTATGTCTCATTTTGCTCAGCTTTTGGGACAACTGGGCGTTCACCATTAATTGAATGGTGGAGATTTGAAAAGTGGTACAATTTTTTTTTGCTTTTCATTTTTTCATGACAGTTTCCCTTTTTTTTACAGATTTACTGCAGTTCCAGGCCCCTTAGGATTGGATACTATGATGGTGATGGTTATTTCCAGCCATCTCCCAGTATGAAACGGGCCGTTCAGGAAACCAGAAAACTGCTGCAGGAAGCTGGACATACTGTAAGCCCAGTGCCTGTGGTGTTGCTTTAAAAATATTACTTTCATGGATTCATATTGTTTTAATATTGTTGCTTTTATAGTACACAAACATGTCACTAACGATACAAAACAGTCTGTACACAAAAACAGAGCATTAGAGTTATCAGCTGTTGGTCCATTTAAAGTATTGTCTGGAGCTCCATGGTGCAGAGCGGAGAGTGCAGTACTGCAATCAACGCTCTGCTCACCCCCTGCGTTTGATCCCAATGAAAGTCAGTTTCAAGTAGCCGGCTCAAGGTTGATTCCATCCTTCTGCGGCTAGTAGTAAAATGAGTACCCAGCTTGCTGGGAGTAAAATGTAGACAACTGGGGAAGACAATGGCATACCACCTTGTAAAAATAGTTTACCTAGTAAATGTCATGATGTGATGTCACTCCATGGGTCAGTCCTGACCTGATGTTTGCACAGGGGACTGCCTACCTACTGCTAGTAAAAAAAATGGGGAAAAGTTTCTTGGTAATTCAGACATAAGCAGGGGGAGAGAATTTGGATATAAAGGGAATGAAAATGTACCAGGACAACCCAGTAGTAAATAATAATGTAGTCAAGCTTACTGTGTCTGCTGATTAGTCATCAACTGAATGTTGATATTTAAATGCTGATATCGTTCATAAATGACCTGGAGTTAGGGGTAACTGATGAAGTGGCCAACTTTGTGGATGACATTGAAATGGCAAATGAGATTCCAGGTAAGCAACTGCAAAGTGACGTATATTGGCGCAAAAAATCCCACCTTCACTTATAAACTGACAGGATGTGGCAGTCACTGATCAAAACCTATTGATAACTATAAAAATTTTGGGTTGGATTCATCAGTTCATCAGAGGAAAAAAATGATGTCCTAAATCTTCTCTGCTTCTCCCACCCCAAACACACACCCTGCTTCCCAGCAGTCTTTTCCAAATATAGAACAGTTTATTCCTGGGATTGTGGGACCAATATGGACCAATAGCCTTATATGAGTTAGGAGGCTGCAGGAGGAAGGGGATCAACAATCCCATCCAATGCCGTAGGCAGTACCAATATGGCATCACTATGCCACATCCAAGAGGGCTTTCTGGAGGTGCAGGCAAAAAAGAAACTTTAAAAGCCCCTGCCCCTGCTGTAAACCCCCATTGTGTCTATAGCTGCCCCAGGAATGCTCAGGCCCATGCACCCCCACACATTCGGGACTGCAGCACAGCACAACCTTGCCGAGGCCCTGTCTTCCAGGTTTTGTCATGGTGGGGTTGAGGGGCAGGCAGCCACCGGTGCATCTGCCTCCTCTGCTGGGGCAAATGCCCTTTGGATGGGGCTCTAAATTGCCTCTTCTGTCAGATTTTCTTCATTGCAACCTACCGATCCACAGTGCTATTAGTCCATACAGATGTCATGACCCTGGGAATAAATTTTCCTGGGGCAAAAAAGGATCGCTACTGAAAGGGTAAAGTGATCTAACCCCTTATTAAAATCTTTTCCATCCAGCACAGCTGCCCCCCCCCCCCATAGCTTCACTACAATCATAGAAGTGTTTCAGATGATCACCGCTTTTAAGTAAGCAGAATGAATCTAACAGATTCAAGGAGAACATCAGAGTATTTATTTGGTACCACACATAGACTTTCTTTAATTTCATTCACTACATGTGTGAGGGCAGAAGGTTATCTATGTATTGTATATGTGTTGCCAATTAATATCAGTCTTGTTTTTTATTTTGCTCAGCTTATACCTTTCACACCCCCACGGATTAATTTCTTGGTGGATGAACTCTTCACCAAAGGCATTTCTGCAGATGGGTGTTCCACACTGGTGGAAAAGTTGTAAGTAAAGCATAGCAAAAATTCATATTTCTATAACAAACATCAGTGGGTGAATGCCTGTGTCCAGGCGCACAGTTCCTCCAACAGAGAAAAATTCCTATTTGTGGAAGAGAAGGTGGAAATCTCCACTAATTTCTCCCACTGCAGACTCCCTCTTTGCCCCCCTGTGCTGTTTTTGAAGGCTCACAGATCCTCAGGAACAAAATTTTTGGGAACTCAATGAGCTGCAGCAAGAGGAGAAAGTACATAAAGTCTGAGGACACTTGGATACTTGCCTAAGCTTTATATCCAGAAAAACTGCTTGTTTTTGTGTCTCTTCTTACCCATTAAGTATCACAGCAATCTATGCATTTTACTCTTCCCCATCAATTAGGAAAGAGGATATAGCCCATTTTTCATGTGGTAACTCATCATTATTTAGCAGTCCTGAATAGTGATCATAAAACATCTCTTTTACCTTTTCACCTATCAAAGTGAGTTTAAAGTCAGTTTAAAGTCAGTTTAAAGAGAAGTGAGAAAAGTGAGTTATGTCTACCCCTGCACAGCTATAGTACTGGGCATAGCATAGCATATCAGGCAGACATAATTTTTGAGACATTCCTAGACAGATTAAGAATCTGTGGCATTCCTTTCTCTTTTCACCTTTTCAGCAATGGAGAATTTGTGGATACCACCTGGACAAACCAGCTACGTTGTTGCAAAATGCCAGATCTGCTGAAGAGGTTCCTGGCTCTCATTTTGATGCCTGTGGTGAGTCTTGAGATAGGCACTCTACACATATGTCATGTTGTATTTCCAAAGCCCTTAGGAATTTTACTTTGCTTGTAGCCCAAGCATTCCAAGTAGATATGAGGCATATCTACAGAAAATGACACCCAGATCAAGTTCTCAAATTGTGCCCCCCCGCATCCAATATCTGATACCCATCCTTTAGATAACTGTACCATAGTATCAGCTCAAATATAAGGAGTTCATGGTAGCATACCCAGTTCTTCCTGTACCGTTTTCACCCTCACACCAATCCTTTAAGGTAGAGTGGGAATTTGAAACTGGGTCTCCTAGATACTGGTCCAACCCACTTTCCTCTTTAATAACAACAAAAGCTATATCAAAAAAGAAAGAATGCAAAGTGTTTTCTTTATGGATTCACCTATTTTGCAATAATACAAAAACTTCCTCTGGTTCCTTCATAACCAGGAACAAACTGCAATCAAATTATCTAAAGCTAAACCAATTCTGAGAAAGAAAAAAAATCAGTTCTTTGTTCAAGCAAAGCCCTTCTTTTTAACTTCCTAGCTAATATATGATTTTAGCAAACAAATCAGAACTTTCTTAACACTGTTCCAAAGGTTAATGCAAGTAAGGAATTTAAAGTTCATTTTTAATAGAAAGTAACAGGCATTTTAAGTTTAAAACCCTTCCAACAGTGTAATCCCAGGTAACCTATTGCTGGTTAATTATTGGCCTGTGAATTAATTTCTGAATCTATTTTGGTGATCACTTTACTTAACTTTAATGACTTGTTATCAAATATAATGTTTAATAAAATGTTTAATAAAATAATACATTTAATAAAATAAATAATACTCTATTTTAAAAAAGAAAAATCCACCATGATTATATCCAGAGAGCTACTATTATTTCTAAAACAATAAAAATACAGACCCTTGTGGTCAGTTTTATTTAAAGAACACTGGAAATCATATTTTCTATATAGAACTATGTGAGTTCATTTTACAAATTAAACTGGGGTCCAGAACCTTAATAAAGCTAGAGTTTCAGTCACACCTTTAGCAGTACATGCATTGAACATAACATGAGAATTAATCAACACACATATAAAGAAGAAAAGGTACTCTATACAATGATTGCGTGTATGTTCATTGTAACATGACCAGGGCTACTACTGCCCCAATAAATCCATTAAACAACAGGGTCACCATAGTTAAGACTGTCTGTTTGATTTTGCATTATGGCACAGTAACCTTGAATAATTAGAACAGCAAAAAGAAAATGATCTAAAGATTTGGTACTTTGCCTAATTTCATAGAGTTGGATTTTTGGGTTCAATTCATATAATTTTATTGTGAAATAATTACCGGTAAATGTTTTCTTTTAAATAACAGAAAACAGATTAATGTTTTGTAACCTTTTGGTAACTGAGAGGTGATTCCCATGTTGCAAAGTCCACGTAGAGGACACCTCAACAGATGTGACCTAGTGTTTTGTGCAGGGCATTTGGTTTTGGGAACATGGGAGCTGATTCTGTTTGGGACTACAGGGAGAAAGGTTTAAATATTGATGACAAGCTCTGGAGAACTCTAAAGTTTGCACACTTGTTTTGTTTTAGTAAAAGGCATTGTGTAGCTTTTGTTTAAGAAATTTCAACATGACTAATGAAAGCCTCAACGAATGGCAACAATGCCTTACAGAACAGCATCATAAGACAAAAAGAGTTTACAAGGGCTCAGAAGGATGTGGTCCTTTGTCACGCTCACCTAGAGGCAGCAGCAGAGGCAGGCAGGCAGACATGTGGGTGGGGCAGGGTGGCAGGAGGGAGCCAGCACAAGAGATTTGTGGATGACACTTTTACAATCTGGAGCCAAGGCGAGGAGGAACTGCTGAATTTTCTGGACCACCTTAACAGCATCCTCCCAAACATCCAATTTACCATGGAAACTGAAACAGAAGGCAAACTGCCTTTTTTAGATGTCTTGGTCTTTTGCAGACTCAACCACCAACTGGGCCACACAGGCCCTTTCCCCACTTACCCTTGTTGGAGGGTTGCTGCGCGCAATTCCCAGCGTGCGCAATTCCCAGCGCGCAAGCAATACCTCCTTGGCGCTACTCCAGCTTCCCCACTTCACCCCTCTCTCTCGCGACTTCTGCGCAGAGGTCATCACAAGGCGCCCATTTGAAAAGGTGCCAGGAATTACGCGGCGCTAAGGAGTGTGGTGCGAGAGAGGCAGCCTGTCGGGGCGGCTGCGTACTCTCCACCGCTCCTGAAAGTGGGGAGTGTGGCTGGACCCCACGCCACTTTTTTAGGAGAGTAAGCTGAGAGGCTTAAGGTTAGAAGTGGGGAAAGAATTGCGGCCATGCAGTTTACAGAAACCACCAACACACACAGACTGGATATCTACATTAAAAAAAAAAAAAAAAAAAAAAAAAAAAAAAAAAAACAAAAACAAACAAAAAAATAAAAAAAAAAAAAAAATAAAAACTCCAACCACCATCCACAACATAAAAGAGGCATAATCAAAACTCTGACAGATCGTGCAAAATGAATTTGTGAACCTCACCTCCTGCGTGATGAAATAAATCATCTAGACTGGGCTCTGCAGGCTAATAGCTACTCCACAACAGAAATCAGAAGAGCTTTAAGACCAAGAGAAATCCAGAGGACGGAGGAGAAACAGCCCACCACAGGAAAAGTATAGTATAGGAAAAGTATAGTATAGTATTTCTACTATACACAGATTAAATAGAGAAACTGATGAAAAAGCATAACCTACAAACCATCTTCAAACCTACCAGGAAAATACAGCAGATGCTATGATCAACAAAGGACAAGAGAGACCCCCTCACTTCTGCAGGAATCCTATGCAGCGATAATTCCCTGCAGCTGTGGAAAGTATTCCGTCTACATTAGGAAATCCATTGCAAAATGCAGCTTTCCAGGACTCGATGATTAAGGAGTATGAAAGACGCTGTCAGCTTAACCATCCTGAAAAATCTGCAGTTACAGAACATGTCTTAAACGAAACTGGACATAACATTTTATTTGAGAACACTGAAATTCTGGACAATTCGGAAGGTTACTATGTTAGACTGCACAGGGAGGCCATTGAAATTCACAAACACCAAGATAACTTCAACAAGAAAGAAGAGACTCTGAAAATTAACAAATCTTGGCTACCAGTACTTAAAAAATGGACTGATAACCCTACCCACAATACAATGCACTCAACCACACCTTTGCATAGCAAGTTCCACTCAAACACTTACTGATTGGTTCCCCACCCTGGGACACGGACAATATACCCCACTAAACTTTCCCTTCTCATTAGACACAGTGTGAAACAGACTTTTCTCTGTGATACACCTCTGAAGATGCCAGCCACAGATGCAGGCGAAACATTAGGAACAAGATCTACCAGACCACAGCCACACAGCCCAGAAAACCCATCACAACCACTTGAATCCAGCCGTGAAAGCCTTCGCCGATACATAGAAGTGAGAATCTTTATCTTCTTCCTCAAAGTTGGTTGGTAGCCTGTGCCCACTTCCTCTACACACCTGTTGTTTTTGGGTTTGCAATAGAGGAGTCACTTTTGAATTTAGCCCTGCGATTTCTACTGAACTGTTTATACATCTAACACTTTACACACAAGGGCTGGTTAGGGAGATACAAGTATGTGCTTTGAAGAATAGGGAAGCAAATCAAGTCCCCATTAGATGACCTTTTAAGTTCACTACTTAGCAGACATGTTCACACTGGTTGGAAATGGCTTCCATCTGACATAGACATTTTGTTGTCAGGAATAATTCTGCAACACTGCTCTGCTTCCCTTGAAAGTATGCTGAAACCTTTGTTATGGATCTGAAAATGAGATTGCTTACAGGTTCCATAACTATGTGTTCATACAGGAACCATTTGACACCCTATTTGCATTGATTGCTATTATTATATTTAAATCAGAAAGTAGCTCTGAATCTCTGGAACAAACCATTTCATTCCATGCCGAAGAATCATAATGTAAACTTGTATATTTGATTGTTTTCTTCATATGCTCTCTCAAAATGACTGTTTCAGTTAGAACTCGCTCCACTCGATCTTGTTAACTGAAATCAAGTTCTAGCTGCCTTCCTTATAAAGCGGAATAACCAAGGTGGAAAATCATAATCTAAGAATAATGACTTTGATGCAGCCTGTCTCAGGTTTTCATATGCTTCTTTTTTATGATCCCATTCCCTCTCAGCAAAATGATGGGGTTGAAAATAAAGTGCAGGCGAGAAAATGTAATTGCCACAAATCTTGATCTTTTATCCAACCCCACCCCATATACACAAAGTCACAAAATGTTCTTTTTTATCTATCCGTGCCAGATTCTTTGATAGTCAATAAAAATACTAAACTTTGCAGCACAATGGAAAGCTTTTAAGCTCCATTGATTTCACTGAAAAGATATTGATATGGTATAATTTTGTAGCTGAAGACAGAGGAGGCAAAATCCATTTAACTGTTTCTGGGCTGCACACAATTGTTTAAAATAGCTTTTATTAAAGATGTGTATATAATTTTTGTTGTTTTTGTTTACAAAGAGCGTGCTATGGGTTAATTATACTCATTATTAAATTGTTTTTGTTTTGTTTTGCTTTGCTTCCATTGTTTACAATAGGAACATTCCCCACTTATTATTTGGCATGAAGTTCTCAGGGTTTGTATTCCAAGGGATCTTCTCTGCCAAATTTCATACAAGAGAGAGAGTCCCTGTTTTAGGATGAACTGGGCAAAAAGAGTAGTGTTTCAAAGGCAGCTCAAGAAAGTAGAATGGCAGGAGCAGACAGGCAACATGGGCAGAAAAATCCAGACTTTCTCACTCACTCAGCACCCATCCTGGCTTTACTTTCCCAAAACTTTGCAAAAAAACCCCACAAAACAGTCAGGAGAAAGATTGGGAAAATGTGGAGAAACCTCAAGACCTTCATAAATGCACTGCGATGGATAGAGGGAGTGTGACTCTGTTGATTCTTCCAGACTTCTCAGCAGCTTTTGATACCATCAATCATAGTTCTTGTGGACCTTCTATCTGGGCTGGGTTTGGGAGGCACTGTTCTATAGTAGTTCTGGTCCTATCTGGCAGGTAAGTTTCAGAATGTGGTGCTGGGTAATTGCTGCTTAGCCCTTTGGATCTTGGCCCGTGGATTCTCACAAGGTTCTTTCTTGTCCCCTATGCTCTTTAACATCTACATGAAACGTCTGGGTAAGGTCATCCAGTGATTTGAACTGAGTTGCCACTGATATGTAGCCAGGCGCCCTGTACTGGAAAACCTGTTCCCTTGCCTGCCCTGCAGTGCAGATTCTTGGAGGGTGGGCTTGGACTGGCCACTTCACAAAGAGGTGGATCACCCACTCACCCAGGGGCACCCCACTGCTTCTGTCCTCCAGCCTGGGAGAAGATGCAGCCAGGGGCCACCTGCCTCAACTTCCGGCCGGGGGTGGGGGGAGGGAAGAGCAGCAGTGGAGTCATGCCTGGGACACCTGCCCCCCCCCCCCGGTTCTGTGTTGACTGTTATTCAAATTGCACAATACATTTTCTGAAGCACTGCTCTTGACTTTTTCTGTGTACTTTAGGGTGTCTCTTGCCAAAACCACATAAAAACTTGGAAATAACCCATGCTTTAATGTGCTATTAAATTCTATAGGTGATGTTACCTGGCTCTGGCTCTCTCAAATGCACCACAGCAAAGAATTCAGCTTAGATTTTTTTGGAAGCTCAGAATGTGTTACGAAATATGTAAATGAGCACTATGATCCTCAATACTCACTTGAAAGTGTATTTCATTTGAAACCAAAAGATAAGAGGCCTATATAATATAAACATTCTCTTTTCAGATTGTTATGCTGGTAGTTTTTGGCTGAAAATTACCTTTTAACTTAACACATACCAGAACTTGATTAGTAATATATTTTGGGTTTTTCTTTGAACTTCTAAAGTCATATTTTGTTTCAGTATCCACGGATCTCTCGACATCTGAATGCCCTCACTGGAGTAGGGTAAGGTAATTTGTTGTAGCAATGATTTCTAATGGACTACTTACTTAGCCCTAAATGTAGTTAGGATACTTTTTACGGAATAGCTACAGCATTATAACTTCCATAGCAGGTCAGTTTTCTGTTCTAGTGCATTGAATCTGGTGCAATAGTGTGATCAGAGTGATGAGCCTCTTTGTGTGCTGCAAATTCAGCTTTAACAAATGAATGAGAAGGTAGGGGGGAGGACATCTTCCCACGTACGTACGTACGTGTTTGTGTGTGTGTGTATTGGGTGCAGGTTGATAATTCTAAGTTGCTCTGGACTCTGGACTAAGTTGCTCTTAGTGATCCTTGCCCAATGTCCCCTTCGTGACAAGTAAGCTGAATAAAGGAACTGGTTTGTATATATCAGTTCTCTCCCCACTCCTATCCATTTGTCTGTTGTTCTGAGTTTTCCTTGCCAAGCACAATGATATAGTGGGATCTTTGTGGAGTGATGACAATGGCAAGTAATACCTTAACCAGTTTCATTTTCATTGGTATATGTGTGACAAATCCCAGAGAATCCACTAGTAATTTCTCCAGATGGAAAGGATATCTGTTCTTGGAGCACAACTCTTTTACTTTCTCCTTTAACTGCAGGGTTCCTGGAGAAATGGGGTACCCTCTATGCACAGCATGAGAGAGGACTCAGAGATTTGCCATTGCTGGGCTAACTGGCAGAAATCTCCCTTCCCATTGGTGGAAATCCCCTATGGATCTGGGATCCAACCCCTTGCATGAGCTGGGCTCTAGTCCATAAATCTATTTGTCTTTAAAATGCTGCAAGACATAGTGCTGTTGTAAACATTTTAAAGAAACATTTATATTTTATGCAGTAGGGGGCAGCTTAAGGTATGGCACAAAATAATCTGCACAGAAAGATGGAGCCTAGTAAATCTGTGTACTGCACACTATTTTTAATGTGCATTGCTTGGAAAAATAAAGATGCTTAAGATGAACAGAATTGCTTCATAGGGAACATATAGATTAATGTAAGGAATTTGGGGTTTTGGATAGCCAGGCTTTTGATGCTTGCAACATACTCGTACCTATAACAAAATAAACATTTGGACTGTGCTACCTACATCACAGTGTATGCCTTTCTTCTTGTATCACTATTATCACCATATGAGAAAAAGTAACAGATACATTACTAATGATGAACTGTTAATATGACTTTATTCTACCATTTGTTTATTTGCTTTATTTACCAATTAATGTTTACATGTTTTTGAAGTCTGCTTTCAAACATATTTATGTATGAAACAGAGTTAGGAGGAATCTCAAATACAATAAGGAACAGAACCCGACCTTTATAAATACTAGACTGTAACAATGGCCTTTAAGCAATGAAATATGATTTCTAAAAAGAACACACTATTACGCTCACAAAAGAAGATGACTTTTAAGAGAGGGAACAGTTAGTGTAGCTGTTGAGGGAAAAGTTTTGCATTGTGTTAGTTGATTACAGGTCTCAATTTTCAGGATGTCTGGATCATAAATTCAGGCTTCAGATTCTTCAGCAATGCTATTATTTAATGACAAATTCCTGAAAGATAGTAGTATTGGGTTGCTGCAGCCTAAAACCAAATATGGTAATGTTATTAATATACATGTTGTTTCTTATTGATACTAATTTGCATATGTGCTCACATTTTCTAGATCAGTGAAGAACTGCTGGAAGAACAATGCTGACCGAACGGTAATTATTTTCACTTTACAAGGCAAAGATTCCAATTCTTCCCCAGTTGCAGTTCACCTGGGAGTAACCAGTTTTCAAAGGACAGTTCTGTCCTGTAGCACTGTCAATTCACACAACAGTAACCAGTGGTGGGATTCAAATAATTTAACTACAGGATGTTTACAAGCACCATTTTAACAACTGGTTCTACCGAAGTGGCGCGAACCTGCTGAATCCCACCACTGACAGTAACCTTTCATGCATATTTGTCTTTGTCTTATATTTCACTGCTGCTTATCAGGAAGTGCAAGGAAGAGTTAAAAATAATTTTTACTTCACAATCCCACATGGCATGGCTTGGTACAACTCAGCACTTATGTTATTTGGAAAACTATAGAAATTCAGGACTGCAATTGCTGTACCAGCCATGCTGGCTTCTAATAAAGATGTCACAGGTCTGTTGCACATCCAGACATCATTGAAGGTGTCATGCTACTGCACTGTGATCTGTATTGCCCAGTTGCATATGAACACATAGCCAGTTTTAAAATGCTGCACAAAGGCTCCAGCACAGCTAAAGATTTGTCTCTTGGAAGTCTCCCTTGTTGTTTTTGCTAAAATATGTCTTTAGCATGTAAACTGAAAGCAACAGCGTAAACAAGATTCTACCTGGGCGTACAAGTTGGAAAAATACAATATTTTTTTGCACAGAATGTGGGCTTCTTTCTGTAACTTTGCACTTTTCTTTGTGATGTTAATGATGGGACCGATTTTGAGAGTTTCAACTAGAAGAGTTTGCCTTAGTTTCCTAATCTAATATTTCAAGCTGTTTGCAAAATTTGTTTTTTTAATGGGTATGGGGCACAACAAAAGGTTACTACTGGCTGTGCAAGAGGTGTGTAAGAATGGGAGAAAGAAATTCAGTTACACAGAGAGAGCAGGGAGATGAGCCCACAACAGTGTTCAGTTTTGTTGAAAAAGATAGCAGGTTTTGCCTATTGCTATGGTGACTAGAAACTTGCTGAACTTCTGAGGTTCTGTGCTGATCAGCAGCTAGTAGTTTTTAAATGTCAGACAGAAGCAGATCTCTGTCTTCTAACCGATGCTGATAACAGGTTCTATCTTTCTGTTTTTCCCCAGGCGTATCGTAATGAATTCATCAGAGAATGGCAGAAGCTCAAGCTGGATGTGGTGCTTTGTCCTGCTTTGGGCCCAGCCTTTAATCTCGGATATGCTGGCAAACTATTTGGTACTATCTGATATTCCCACTCCATGAAAATGTAGAACATTGCAATGTGCAACTTGGTTTACTAACTGTGCTCAGTCTAGTACTATTAGCTTTGTAAGAATTCTTCAGGTTAAACATCTTGTTCTTTGCTTGCTGCAGTCTGTGGGTTGGGTCGTGTGTAGAGCATTATGCTTCCAAGCAGAGGGTTTAAGGGTGGCCTTCCAGTTTCTCCTTTCCCCAGTGTCTACAAATGGTTATGGAGAAATTTACATTGCAATTTAAATCATCTCTGGTATTTGCCTTATGCCTTGCAAGACTGAGGGAGGAGAATTCACTTATATAAAGAAGAAGAAGAAGAAGAAGAAGAGGAGGAGGAGGAGGAGGAAGAGTTGGATTTATATCCCCCCTTTCTCTCCTATAGGAGACTCAAAGGGGCTTACAAACTCCTTTCCCTTCCCCCCTCACAACAAACACCCTGTGAAGTAGGTGGGGCTGAGAGAGCTCCAGAGAATTGTGACTAGCCCAAGGTCACCCAGCTGGCGTGTGTTGGAGTATACAGGCTAATCTGAATTCCCCAGATAATTCCCCTGAATTCCTCCACAGCTCAGGCAGCAGAGCAGGGAATCAAACCCAGTTCCTCCAGATTAGAGTACACCTGCTCTTAACCACTACGCTACTGCTGCTCCCTGAAAATGAATGTATGATTCCATTTGGTACCCTGAACTTCCAAAACATATAAAAAATGAGAAGTGATGATGAGGCTTTGCAGGGCGGGGTTAGAGAACAAGCCTCAACTACAGAATAGTTCCCATTATGGTTACAGCTGTACTTACACCGTATTGTATGGCTTTCTAACCAAAGAGCATGTATAGGTATAGGTAGTATGACCCTATCCACAGCAAGATGGGGGTTGATGGGGTACAGTAGCTTGCCTGAGGCCCTCTAATGAATTATTGGCTAACCTGGGATTTGAACCAGAGGTTGCAAGGGAGCAGGGAATGCAGAACAAAAAAATGGTTTGACTTCTTTATTTAAAAAAGTAATGCACCTTATAAAAAGCTGATACCCTGAGGAGGGGGGAAGGAAAATTGATCATTGCTCTCTCGTCACTCTATTGCCTGCCTGCTCCGTGCCTTGTCCTCTTTATCCCTCTACCAGTCCCTCTCCCAGTCTGCCTGTTCCTGCTCTTGATGCCAGCAGTTTCAAGCTTGTCCATGTTTACATTTAGGTTAGCAGGTGACTTTCTGGAGCCTGAACGTTATGCTGCCTCTGTCAGGCTGATGCTTCCAGCAAATTGTTTTAGGAGATTGAAGATCAGATGAAAGCCTCTATAGGTCAGATGTGGACCATAGGCCATAATTTGGTCACTTTTCCTCTCGAGAGGCATTGTTGCTGGGTCTCTCAATCCTTCTTCGAAGCTTTTTCAGCCTCCCAAGCTTGCTGTGAATAGTCAGGTGTTTTTGACTGATGTGCTTATTCCTTGATAGTTCTGGCAATTTAACTGGAAACAACAAGCAAGCAACATAGAAAAAAATTAATTTAACTGGAAACCCTGAGCACTGAACCTGAGGCCTTTGGCATGCAAAGCATCCTGTCACTGAACCACAATCCCTCCCACACACACACATGATTTCTTGTGGGGGTCTTTGTTTCGTGATTCTCCTCTTTTGAATTCTATCTTTTTCACAAAGGCTCTGCTATTCCTAAAACTGAGAATTTAGAAATCAACAAATTATATTGAAAAGGCATACCTGTCATCTGCTTAGATGAAGAACTCAGGTGGACCTTATTCAGTGAGTGGTTCTATGAATCATCAGATAGGAAGGAACATTTTGTAAGTGTTTGTATAACAAGGTGTGTGTTGAATCTCATGTCATTTGCATGTGGGGCTCACAAAACGAAAGCTTGGAAAGAAATAACTTGCTTTCATGTGCTATATTTGGTTTCTTCCAGTTGCTACTACCTACACACATTTATACAATGTCTTGAATTTTCCTGCTGGAGTTGTACCAGTCACTACTGTTTCTGAAGCAGATGAGGAAGAGCTGAGGCATTATAAAGGACACTATGGAGATCCTTGGGATAAGAGAATGAAAGAGGTCAGTCGACAGCTATTAAAGCAATTGCTGTATTTGAAAGCCACATAATTGAGAGTCTCAGTTTGTGCTGAAAAATGGGGAACGTTATCCTACCTTCCATCCCTCTCTAAAACTAGTGTCTATGGGCCATCTGGGATATCAAGTTAAAGTTGTTCATTAATCCATCTGCCTTCTTTCATTGGCTACATCTGAGCTGGACAGGATTCTAGTAGTACTTGAGAAAAATATGTTTTAGGGGTCAAATGTTACCTGAGAACCACTTGTACAGGGGATCAGTGTTTGGGATGGACTGCAGGGAGAGGTGAGAGGCAGGACAGTTCTGGTCCATGAGTGGGCTCTGCAAGTACAGCTGTGGATTCAACCCATAATATGTAACTCCATGGGAGTCAATACTCATGCAAAATATCAAGGTTTCATCAAGATTTCCCCACTGCTTAATCGCTGAACACGGATTCATCTCAATTCTGGCGCTCCCTCTCCCTCTTCACGTGTTTTTTAAGAACCTGCATGGAAATGTACATTTTATTTATTATTTATTATTTTATTTTCTTAGATTTTTATACTGCCCCATCCCCGAAGGGCTTTTAAAAATACGTGCTGAATCCAGATCGGTGGGGAGGTTTGGGGTTTGAATTTAGATGTGTTTTCCTGCTGTAGGGAGTGATGCGGAGCCTTCCAGCCAATCAGAGCGTGGCGGGCTGTGCACGATGTGCACGTAGTCTTTTTTTGTTTCGCACCACTGGAAGCTACATTGAAACGTGGTTGCATGGAACGTGGTTTCTGTGCTAACTGTAAACTAAAATTAGACTTTCATGCCAATGCAGCTGCATGGGTAAAGAGTGCCAAAAACTTGAAGCCGCGCATAAACGAAGCTTAGTGTGTGTGAAGTCTATCTACGCAAGCGGATAGTGACGTAGCTGCGCAAAAAAAGTTTTTTAAAAATCCCGCCCCAACACCAGCCAATCAGAACAGACCCGCTGAGCTGATCACATGTTCATGGGGAGTGTAACATTGTGTGAATCCATGACAGACATCGTGGTCATCACTAGAGACACGCTGGAGTGGGGAGGGAGAAACTGCGATGAAAAGGTTCTGTTTCTTTTGAAACCTGGTTGTATCTGGCTTTTTAGAAAGAAAAGTGGCCAAATGTATACAAACAGGGGAGTGCCTGTTTGTGCATTTGCAGGTGGATTGTGAATTCAATACCTGTTTGTGCATATGCAGGTGGGTTCGGGGTTCACAGGAAAAGATGTATGCAGGTGAGGGAAGCAAAATGCTTCCTTGCCTTAGCTTGGTGCACTCCCTTGCTCATTGAAGCACTTTGGTCACAGTCCAGATCTGATTCCACAAATGAGCCAAATTGTTGAATTGTTTGAAACAATGGACGGCAGTGCAGGAAAGACTGTGCAGGAAGGTGAGGTTGAGTTCCTCTCACCAGCCTGAGCATGATTTTTGAGCAAAATAATACATAGTTATTAACCCTCTTTTGCCACAAATGTAAGATAATTGGCAGTGTTGTGCTGTGTATTTTGATCTCTGCCCTGCGTCCCCCAGTTTTACATCATGATAGTTTTTAGAGCCACGTGATCATGATTCATGCTGGAAATGTATTCTGAATATTTCCTGTTACCCAGCTGCATATTTCCCCAATGGGTCTTGAACAGAAAGTCACAACTAATTCACTTCAAAAGGTGATATGCATCCAGCAGGCTCATGCCGTCCTCTATCCACATTGGATTCTCCTTGGTAATATCACACTATTTGTATCTCTTCGATAGGCTGTTCAAGATTCTGTGGGGCTTCCTGTAGCAGTCCAATGTGTGGCCTTACCCTGGCAGGAGGAACTTTGCCTTCGTTTCATGAAGGAAGTAGAGACCCTGTCCCTTGAGAGAAGAGGGAGGAGAAAAGTCTGATACTATGGAAGAAGATCCTACAAGGAATATGTCTTAATCACTTAATAAAGTCTTTGTTGTTGGCTTCTTTGGTTTCTGTCTGGGTTTGTTTTAGTATCACTGAGTTTGTTCAGCTATATTTTTACTGATGTGTTTTGGGGAGAATGTATGAGTGTAAGGTGAGCAGAGAAACTTCAATGATACTGTCTAATTGGGGTGTGTACACATGCTAGTCCTGCAGTTATGGCTGTCAGCCTTCAGGTGGTCACCTGAGTCTCCAGGAATTACAGCTGATCTCCAGACTACTGAAATCAGTTCCTCTAGAGGAATCATAGAGTACATAAATTTCTACCACAAAACAGCTGATCCAGAACTCTAAGACACTTTAAAATTACATTTATTTCCTAAATAAATGAAATAAATGTTCGCTCAAAAATCCTATTCTATAGTCAAAGTACCAAAGGAGGCTTTGAGAAAGTCAGTCTGGTAGAATTGCCACTTGCCCTCAGCTATGCATCTGTCCCTTTAAGACCAAAATTTAATGTGTGACTATTTTCCCTTATTTGTGATGAGAAAAAAACGTACCTAGTTGATGTTCTACCCCTCAAGCAGCTGTTTAAAACAACCTGCTAGTCTGGAACAAAGCACAGTGTACTTGAATAAATACAAGCCTATCCAAATCCCTCTGTTCTCTCCCCCCCCCCCCCCCCCCAATTACCTTGAGTTAAGTCTTTGGAAAGGCTTCTAGGTTGAAAAGGAGATCACTCTCTGAAGCATAACTTCTTTGTCAGGTTTCCACACACCCCTCATCCAATCAGTAGACAGCAGTGCCCCACCCACCTTCATTATTTCAGATAACTCAGGCGGTTCAAGGAGTGGATTCAGCAGAGACAGAGGTGAAGGTGAGAAAGGGGGGCTGGAGAGTATCAAGGAGGGAAAATGAGATGAAAGAATGAATAATGTGGCTTTGGGCAAGGGCTGGAAAAATGTGTTGATTCAGTGCAGTATCCTGTCAAATGCTGGAGGTTTGTCCAGTGATGATGATCTTATTTAGCGTGACTAAATCATGTTAGAGTGTATCTATTGTCCATCTGCACATTAGAGAAGATGCAAATCCTTCTTTGGACTGCTGATTTTTCTCTTCCCTTTATAGCAAATAATTTCCATAATATTCCTTCACTATTCAGATGACTGTGGGCTATATTGCCAGTTTTTTTAATCAGTTCTTTTCTTTTCTGTTTTATATGTAGTTATGAGCCTCTCTTGGTTTTGTTTGGTTCAGTTGACATTAGGTAATGTAAGGAGAGTGTTCTGAGTTCAGGTGAATAGCAGGCTGAAGCATGCTTTTGATATGTTTGCTGCCTCGGGTGTAGTTATCTTCTGTTCCCTGTTTTCTTTGTATTTATCTTGGGACAATAAAAGTATTAAAACTGCAAACTTAAAGAACTGGTTGATGATGGAGCACAGAGGATGGAAGACTTCTCATTGGAAGAATCCCAGTAGGGACTAGGGGAAGTGGAAACAGCTGCTGCAAATCCTGTTTGAAAACCTTGCTTGGGAGGGTTTAGGATATAGAATTTCTACCTTTCTGTGGCCATTTAAAATGTAGCCGAGTAGGTTATCCCTACTCCATCCTTCAGACACATCTTTCTACAGAGAATAACAAGATAGTAATAAAATAGCTAAGTAAGGAAGAATAAAACTCCAAAATACTAGATTGGAAGAGTGAAGAGATAGTTTAAGCCACCAGAGCATCATATATGAAGGCAAGTTAAGCAGGTTTATGGGGAGTAAATTAATGACTAGGGTCTGTGCAAGTCTGTATGTGAGAGAAAAATGGGAAGGCAGCCCTTATGCTCTTCTGAAAATTTAACTAGGATTAAGCTTGCAATCACATGTAAGCATACTTTCAGTAATCAGTAACATAGGGTCAATATTAACTATTGGCACACTCTTACAATCTGCCCCTTTAATTTTCATTCAGAGCACACTGGTCTTGGAATTCATATTGAACTGAACACAGTAGCTACCAGGGTGGTACACACAAGTTTGCTTTGCTTCAGCTAAGATTTTTTTGAAAGTTTGTGACATAACAACTTCAATTTATACGAGAGCTTATTTTGGGGAGCAGGAATATTTCTTTTTGTATATATAAATATTCTGCCCCCACCCCCCACATTCCTCATGACTTTAAGTAGATATTTCAAGGCCATGGTTGCCCTAAAATACAAGCAAGGAAATTGTCTCCTTTTCATTGTTGTGACTTTAAGGGTTCTGATGATTGTTTGTGGCATGTCTGGACCTCAGAGAGTGGTTAGACATTTGCAGCTCCAAGATGGGAAAATACTGAGGAATGTGTACGCATGTGAAAAATGATAGTTCCAAGCAGGCATTTGTTTAAGCAACTGCCAACTATATTAAGGCCCATGTTTCACTCAGAAAGGAGGGATGTTGTAATCTGTTTCTTTAGGGACCTGGACCAAAGCAATTGTTTCTTTAGGGACCTGTTTCTTTAGGGACCAAGAACCAAAGCAATTGCTACAGGAAACCCATGACATTTTTGAGTTTGCTCTGGTTATAGAGTAGAAGGCAAAACAGCCACACTAGTAACTTTAACTTATGCTGGGATTTTTAGGATGGCTGAATTGAATTTTTAGGGACCTCCAGCCTTTCAGACTTTCCCTTCGTTATTGACCAGGGCGTTTTCCCCACGGCCAACATATCCTGGGATAAGGAAGTGAAACATCCCAGTTCAGCCATGACTTCTGCATGGCTTCCAGGTCTAACTCGGGCCCATCCTGTGAGATTTCCCTTATCCCGCACCTTTCAAAAAATGATAAAATTTGTATGTTTTTTTTAAAAAACTGCATTGATCCCACTCCCATGCAAACACTGCAGGAGATGGACGGGTTTATTTTTTCCGCCTAGCCGTGTGCAGCCAATTAGAACAACAGAAAAACGGGACAGTTCGCGCTTGCGCGGCAACGTCAGCAAGGAAAACGAAACTAACCCAGGGGCCACCCTGGAGTTCTTCCTCCCAACCTGAACATGCTGACAGGCTGCCGTACAGAGGGAGAAACCAAGATAGAAACATCCCGTTATGTATGATCCTGGTTTTCCCCCGGGTTATATTGGCCATGGTAAAAACACCCAAGATAGTTCAGAAGCCCCAGACCACTAAAAAGAAGGTCAGTGGCTTGGGGAGGATTGCAGACTTAAAGAGCTTACATGGTTTAGAATCTACTGGAAGAAATTTGAGAGGACTTGTTGCATTAAAAAATGCTGCAAAATGATCAAGAAACAGATGCTAATTTTTATAGATTTTATAGGACAGAGGATGACAAAAAACCAAGAACCAAAGCAATTGCTACAGGAAACTCATGACATTTTTGAGTTTGCTCTGGTTATAGAGTAGAAGGCAAAACAGCCACACTAGTAACTTTAACTTATGCTGGGATTTTTAGGATGGCTGAATTGAATTTTTCATTGCTAAATGTTCTTCGTTTAGTTAGCTTTAAATGATATTTGTATTGTGAATCGGCCTAGTGTTTAATGTGCTTTCCTTATTTAATTGATAAAATGTATATTTTAGTTTCTTCACAAGGCTCTGTAACAGAGTGTACTCAAGGTTGATACTTATATTCCTCTTTATTTGAATATAGTGAAAGCTGCTCAACTTTAAAAAATAACTGTGTTTAATCCAGCTTATCCTGCCCTGGTGCTAACAATCAACATATACAAAACATACACAGGGATCCTTGGACTTGACAGTAGGGTAACGCGGAAAATGTTATGTATGGGGAATTTTAAAAGACACACTTGATTCCAAAAGACACAAGCATGCATTTGCTTCTTAGAAAGACAAAGAAAAATAAAAGATCTAAAATGGTTGCACTTTGGTCAATAGAAAAAGGGCTAGGAAATACAGGAAAGTTCAGGCAAATGCAGGAGTGGTTTTTAATTCCAAAAGGTGGGCTAGAACTACGTCGTAAGGAAAGTTGGCAATAATCGTGGAACACATGCAGCTTCACTGGCCATTTTCTCCCCCTCCTCTGGGCTGTGAGCCAGATCATTGTGGTCATGGTCTGCTTCTATGTTCTCTAGCACATCATTCTGGAACACAATAGTACACATTCTTTGCTGCAATGGACTCTTCTCTAATTTTCATAATACTCCTTGAGCTGTAAGTGTGAGATGTTAAAACAAATGTAATAAAACTTTAAAAAAAAATCCTTGAGCTATCCAGAAATGAATAAGACATCAGAATAAGGTTCAGGCTGCGAGTATGGGGTACACAGGCTATCTTGATGGGATTAAATTGGTCAGCCTTCGATTTACTTTCGCTTTACTTTTCAGGCTCCTGAAACATTGTATGCAGCACCAATCTGGTTACAGAATGCAACAAGAGGCTTTCACAGTCCATGACTGGTTGAAGTGGCTGTGGCCTGAGACTGAAATAGATCCTTGTGTTCTTCTGGCCTTGACCTGTGGTTCAGCTGCAGCTTTCTTGGCATACAAATGTGTGAGCCAGAAGAGGATAAAAAAACAAATACAGGATGCACAGAAAAAGAGACATCTTGGCTTAGAAAAAATGGAAAAAGCTACTCAGAAGTTTAAACAACAGGTATATACTTCTCAGGTGTGTGTGTGTGTGTGTGTGTGTGTGTGTGTGTGTGTGTGTGTGTGTGTGTGTGTGTGTGTGAGAGAGAGAGAGAGAGAGAGAGAGAGAGAGAGAGATTGATTCTTGCATTTTCTTGTAGAACAAAAGGACTCAAATCTATGCCAATTTATATATTTTATATTTCCTTGCAGTTCTTTAAATTTCGATTTACTAATTAGAAAGTGAGATTTTATGCATGCCCACAGTTCCATGTGTGTTAAATGCTAACAAGTCTCAGGCAATTTATGGTGACTCCATAGGATTATCAAGCAGAGGTGGGATCAAGCAGAGGTGGGATCAGGGGTGTAACGAGGCAGCCCTGGGAAAACTGTAGCCCTGGGCAAAACCTGAGTTGGATGCCCCCCCCCCATGGGCGGCCACTCCACCATGACCAAAAATTTTTTTGCACCAGGACATTGGTGCCTGCAGGGGGTGCATTTTTAGACTTATCAGCACCAAAATTTCAGCATATCATCAGGAGACTGTCCTTATGCTACTCCCCAAGTTTGGTTCAAGGAGTCCAAAGTTATGGACTCCCAAAGGGGGTGCCCCATCCCCCATTGTTTCCAATGGGAGCTAATAGGAGATGGGGGCTACAGCTTTGAGGGTCCATAACTTTGGCCCCCCTGAACCAAACTGCACCAAGCTTGGGGGTGCCATCATCTCCAGATGATACCCTGAAATTTTGGTGCCAATACATCCAAAAATGCACCCCCTGCAGGAAAATCCTAGAAATTTGCCCAAGAATCTTTGTTCTGCATTGAGTTTTCTGCATTGCTGTCAGTGGGGGTTGCAGGCTGTGGGGAGCACATTTCTGAAGGCACAGTCTCAAAACTTTCAGGGTCTCATCAGGAGACTGCCCTAATGATACCCCCAAGTTTGGTGCAGTTTGGGTCAGGGGGGCCAAAGTTATGGACCCTCAAAACTGTAGCCCCCATCTCCTATTAGCTCCCATTGGAAACAATGGGGGATAGGGGCACCCCCTTTGGGAGTCCATAACTTTGGACTCCCTGAACCAAACCTCACCAAACTTGGGAGGTAGCATAAGGACAGTCACCTGATGATACGCTGAAATTTTGGTGCCGCTAGCCTAAAAACTGCGCCCCCTGAAGGCCAAAGATGGGAAACCACTAAAATACCCAAAAACGAACCCAGCATTTTGATGCCCCCCACAAGGTGATGCCCTGGGCAGCTGCCCACCTTGCTTGATGGGCATTACGCCAGTGGGTGGGATCCAGCAGGTTCTCACCAGTTCCTGAGAGTGGGTTACTAATTATTTGTGTGTGCTGAGAGGGGGTTACTAATTGGGTCTGCTTTTCCGTTAGAAATTCCATTAGGTCCGAAAATCATAAAGTCCTCTTGTTTCCTATGTGGCTGGTTAGCGAAGGTAGAAAATGGGATAATTGTCCCTGTTGGGCTGTTTTAAAAACATGTTTTAGGAAATATGGTAACGCTCCTTTGTTTAAGGAAAGTATCCTTCTTTTGATTTCTAGAAACAAAATTAAGTATTTGAAAGTATTAAGTATTTGACAAGTGGGCAGTCAATTAGAGTAGGAGAAGCGGAAGTTGTTTCTGTTGGCAGTAGACCGAGTAGGACTTTGGCTATAATGAGTTTCTAAAATTATGGACAGAAAAGATACCAGCTGGAAAATTAGGAACTTTTTTTACAGTGCAAGAAAGTTTTTTTACAGTAACAGAGAGAAATTATTAATGCCCTCACACCCAGAATGCCTCAGCCACCAGCCACCGGTTCCGTGTCTCCCACCAGCCCTATATTGGCTTATGCCACACTGGATTGATTGAATCCCACCACCATGGGAATCTGTTACTAAAATTTTTGGATCCCACCACTGTTTTCAAGGCAAGGAATGAACAGAGTTGGTTTGCCATTATCTGCCTCTGTGTAACCAGATATGACCCTACTAAACTTCTGAGATTAGGCTGATGAGATTAGGCTAGACTTGACCACAAGGATCCACAATCTCATGGTTCTGTCTAAAATGAAAGAAGGAATGTCTACTTGGGTGCATAGAGTACTGGAGCATCAACTTGAAGTGATTTATTTTATATGCTGCTGTTACACAGGTAAAACAGTAATAATAATCTGCTGGCACATATTCATTGGACCTTATTTGAATCATAGTAGCTTCAATTATTTTTTGCATCTTATAGGCTTGATACTTGTGCATAGCAGGCACAGATATACGTGTTTGATTCTTCCTAGCAGTATTGTCTCTTACAGTGAGTCTTGTCTTCTCATAATGTGACTAAAGCATTATAACCTCAGTTTTCTCATTTTAGCTTCTAGGGAGAGTTCCGGCTTAATGTGATCTAGAACCCACTGATCTGTTTTTTTGGCAATTGATGGTATCCATAAAATTCTCCTCCAATAGCACATATCAAATAAATCAACTTTCTTCCTATCAGCTTTCTTCATTGTCCAGCTTTCACACGCATATGTATAATGGGGAACACTATAGTATGAGTTATCTTGATCTTGGTCACCAATGACACATCCTTACACTTAAGAATTTATTCTAGCTCCTTCATTTCAGTCCTTCTCTGTCTCAATATGCTTCTGATTTTTTGGCTGCAGGCTCCTTTTTGGTTAATGCTGGATCCAAGGAACAGAAAATCTTTAACAATTCAATTTCTTCATTGTCAACCTGAAAGTTAATTCCCTGGCAGTCATTACTTTTGTTTTCTTGATGTTCATCAGTAATCTTGTCTTGGCACTTTCTGTTTTAACCTTCCTCAATAGTCATTTAAGATATCACTATTTTCTACCAGTAATGTGGTGTCATCAAATGGTTAGTGTTCCTTCCACCAATTTCCATCCCACCTTCATCTAAATCTATTCCAACTTTCCTTATGATATATTCTGCATATAGGTTGAAGAAACAGAGAGATAAAATACATCCTTTGCCAACAGTGTGTAACAGACTTCTCTCTGTGATACACCTCTGAAGATGCCAGCCGTAGAAGCAGGCAAAATGTTAGGAAGAAGATCTACCAGACCACAGCCACGCAGCCTGGAAAACCCACCACAACCAGTTGAATCCGGCTGTGAAAGCCTTTGAAAATATGAGTTGACTTTTATTGATGCAGAAAGCAGATTTGCCCGTGTATATTTACTCAAATCAAAAGATCAAGTATTGAATAACTTCAAAGCTCATGTAGCTGCTGTTAAAACAAGCATGGAAGAGCTCAAGAAATGTTATTATCAGATAATGGAACTGAATACAGTGCAAGTAAATAGCAACATTTCCTAGAAATGCCAACATGCAAGATCAGTGTTATACTTGCCTTCTCAAAAAGGTCTAGCAGAATGCTTTAATCTTACAATACTTGAAACTGCACATTGTTTATTAATGCAGGCTGGACTACCCAAGTCAATATAACTATATATTTCTATAACAAAACACCATGAAAATCTACTGGAATGGGTTATTTTGAAATATGGCATAAGAAGAAACAAGTTTAAAACATTTAAAGCCATTTGCAGCAAAAACTTGTGTACAAATGTCCAAAAAGAGAAGAAGAGAACTAGATTCAAGGGCTGAAGTTGGAATGTTAGCTGGCTTCAATCCAAATTCAAGAGGCTACAGAGTCATGGATCCTAAGACCTATAATGTTCAGATCTGCAAAAATGCATACACAGATGAAAGAAGCACTGTGCTGAAAACAAGATGAGATCACAAAAGAAAGCAGACATGATACTGGAGAAGTCACATTTACAGAGAGGATAACAGCATTGCCTGCCTACCCTGCATTCTAACAAGAAACTTCCCAACCAGAAGGGGAAGAAGATGGAGCCAAACCAACTGAGAGACTGTAATAACTGTAAGGAGGACAGAAAGAAGCACAAAAGGGGTGCCACCAAAGAGATGCATCCACCACATGAATATGCAAAGCCATAATGAACCCAAACACTGGGATGAAATGATGATGTTGCCTCCACATGGAAAAGAAAAATGGATGATGGCAGAAAAGTTAGTTTTTTAAAATAAAGAATGATAGCAGACATGCTGATGAAACCACTTACCAAGATAAAATGTGAGAATCTCTGTCAGAATTATGCCTGATTGACTTCAGAAACTGACACTTGAGAAGGGATTTGTTAGGATTTTACAAGTGCCTGCTTCATTCAGTCATGCAAGAGTTAACTGTTGAAGTCACATGCCTGGAATCACATCAGCTTCTTGCTAGGTCTTGGATCTGAAGCCAATGAGCAGACTCTGGATTCTTCAATCCGTAGTGTTTATTGAAAGGCATCAAGCACCTAGTTTGAGAAAGCCAGTTCTATTCAACCTGGCTTTCCTGGGCTCCTTTATCCTTGCCCAATTCCCCCCTTCCAATTTCCCAGAGAAACTGTGAAAAGTAGTTGTTTGGAGCTTAGACGCTTTTAAGGCTGTGATAGGGATTAGTACAGTCACCTGCTTCGCTTCCCCCCTCAGGCCAACAGGCACATGATCCTGTTTCCCTGAGTCAAGACTTCTCAGGGTCATTCAGCCTAGTTATCTACAATTGGGGTCAAAGCAATAAACGTATGAATGGAAAGGAAATGAAAAGAAAAGCCTCTACATATCAATTCAATTCAATAACCTATTAGGCATAATTTAAAATAAAATAAAATAAATATATTAAAAGGGGAGGAAAACAGAATAAAACCTAATCAGGTAAACTAAGTTTTGTTCAGGGCAAAAGCAAGAAACTTTGCCACATCCTCGGTCCATTTAGAACAACGATCATTGAGGAGTATCTGAGTCTTAACCCTGTTGGAAAGAGCAGTTTTTGAGTTTATATATGGCTCAATAAATTGTTTACGTAAGTCAGTGTGACAGGGACAATACAATAGAATGTGTTCTGTCGTTTCCAACGTGATTGAGGAACAAATTCACTAACACCGGTGACCAATAGTCTCGAAAGTTGGTGAGTATTTCAGGAAGTATCCCATCAGGGCCGGAGACCTTCCCTCTTTTCAGGTGGATCATAAGATCATTTATCTCATCAGTGTCACAGGTGGCCAGTCTGGAAGCTCATATTTTGGTAGATCTATAATTGCAGGTGAAGAAAGCGTTGTATCAAAGAAAATGTGGTGAAAGTGTTTCCACCAGGCACTAATAGTGGAATTAAGGTTGTTAGGATTTGATTGGGGAACATCAAAAACCAAATGCCAGAATAATTTAGAATCTCTGGCTTTTGTGACTTGGATTAGTATGTTCCAATTTTGGTGGAATTCATGACGTTTTTTGAGAATTTTTTATCTGCTGAAGTTGCCTTTACATATGAATCAGAGCTTACATCAATCAGGTTACATAAAAGGTACGACTGAGTTACATAGACCAGGCTCAACTTCTGACACTTCTGGAAAGATCTCTCTGCTGCTGCTTCCATCAAAAAAGGAGAATCAGACACACAGGCACAGATTGACTGAACAGATATCCAGATTGAGCACTTGCACAGTTAAAGTTTGCTGTTCATATTTTTAATGTAACTCAATTTTGTTATCCAGTAAAATTCTACAAAACAACACACTTGCATCTCTGCTATATTATTTACTCCGCTCATTCATTGCAACAGAACAACATTTCATCAGGCATATATTGAGGCTTTTCATTTTTGGCTACAGGAATAATCTTTGCACATTCTTACTTAGGAATCTATGTTCTCTTTTTGTTTTTATTTTATTTATTGAAAACATTTATTAACTTCCTTCTGGTATTCAAGATATCTTCCAATGCAAAACAGACATAGAAAATATAAAAGACAACAGTTTAAAAACTCAATTAGAACTACCAATAAATAAAAACTAAATTAGTCCTAAATAAAACCATCTTTAGATGTTTCCTGAATATTGAAAGTTAATGGACAGGCATACCAAGCCCCAAGTAGAGTGCATTATTATGGTGCAATTTTGATGTAACTGAGGCAGGGATCACTGTGGCTAGACAGAACCAGGAAGAGATGCAGCTGGCTCACCAGTCAAAGCTGGGAGAAAGCAGTCTGAGCCACCATGGCCACCTGGTTTCCGAAGGTGACTGCTGTATCAAACAGCACTCCTAAGATAAAAACCTGGATATTCAAGGTAAGTATAACCCTATTCAAAACAGAAAAGATCCCAAGTCTCTGGTCTGCCTTTCTACTAACCCAGAGAACATCTGTGTTGCAGAATTTCAGCCGTTACTAACTGCAGGCATCAGTTCAGAACATCAGTAGCATCCGTGGAATTAAGATGGAAAGGAAAGGTAGAGCTGGACATCATCTGCATATAAATGATATCACAGCCCACACTTCTTATGACCTCTCTCAGGAAGATTCTACATGGGCCAAAAACAGTAGTGTAAAAATGATGTGAAAATGGTGTAAACACTTTTTCACCATTTTATACCATTTTCACAATATTTTCACATTGCTGTTTTGGGCCCATGCAGTGACTTCATAAATGATGTGGTGGGTTGGGGCCAAGGATAGCAGAATATTCTGTCAATGGTTGGCACCATCTAATCTCAACAGGCTTATTATTTCACACAATTTCCTGACAGAATCCCAGTGAACAAGCTGCCAATATCCTTTCTCTGCCTCTGGTTGAGTTGGCTGAAAAGCTGAGAGAAGAGTCCCTGTCTCCAGAAAGCGTCCTTTATGCCTACATGGGGAAGGTGAGAAGTTAAACTATCTATCCAAAAGGTATCACACATTTATTTAAAATGCCTCATTCTGTCCAAAAGGTATCAGACATTAATTTAAAATGCCATATCCTACTGTATAAATATATTTAGACAATTTGCAGAGGTTTATTTTCCTTAATTTATTGCAATTTCTTTCCAGAATGAGGAATAATTGATTGGCATTCTGGGTTTCTACACATGTGTTATTGGAGCACAGACTTGTCTGATCATTTACTCTCCCAACTTATACTCATTGTTTCCCTTACATAAGGATTTTTCAGTGTTTGGCTCAAACACTATTCAACAGAAATTTTTCTATATTGTGGGACTGAGAGGGGCAAGAGCACGTTTAAACATTTATCAGTCCCTGGAAGAAATATATCTTTTATATTAAACTGTATGTAAATTTACTCCTGATTGTATACAAGTAGGATTAATGTGTGACCCAGCACTCTTAAGTTCTGTCCACAAAATAACAGTGAATGCAAAAAGGGAGAGGAAAAATGGAAAGAAAATAGTAGCTGGTTGAGGAAAAGAGAGCAAGAAAAATGCTTGTTGTCATTGCAAATGCCTCTGCATTCTCAGTGGTAATGAATGGCAAAATGGAGATGAGGTTCATTTTGGAGATTTTCGGTAGAAGCTGTCCACTTATTACCCCCCCCCCCTTTGTGGCAGATCCAGATGCAACCTGGGAACTTTGTAACATGAATAAAGCAGATGAAACCTCTTTTGATCCCACATAACTGGCAGAAACTGTGCTAGCTGGACTTTCATTGCCAATTTTGATAGATTTGATGGATTTTTTGCCTACTGTTTTAGTTGTTGAAATATTCTAAGACTCTGTAGTTTGTAAGCTGTTTTGTGGTTTTAAAAACATAAAATAAAAAGTCCTGCTTCTATTGCTAATAAATTCTCCATCATTTTTGCTTGCCTTTCTTTGGAAAGGCTTTTACAGTAAACCAGGAGGTCAACTGTGTGCGCCATTTTATTCCAGAATGTGAACAGCACCTTCAGAAACTGAAAATGCAGACCAAAAAGGGCTTATTGTATGGGATACCTGTGAGCATCAAGGACCACATTGGCTACAAGGTGATCCTGTTACTATGTATGATATGTGATCATCTGCAATCAGGTGCAGATCTACTATAGTAAAGCCGCTAAGAGCTAATACAACAGCAGTCAAGCATGACTGCAGCCCTTTCTCTGGGCTACTACCTGAGGCAAAAATGGGACCATGCCTAAGGCAGTTATAATTAGAACTTGCTGAGTGCAAAGTGCAAACTGTGCATTTATGATGTGGAAATATATACTTTCATTAATTAAGAAGGGACACTAGTGAATAGGCTTTATTTAATTAACTATTCTTGGAGCTTTTGAGCATGGCATTAAAGCATGGTCAGTTTAACTCTTTTTTGCCAGCCCAGGTGGTACGAACTCAGCATGGAAGGAAGGATGCTCCTGCCCTCTTAACACTTCTGCTCAGTTCCAAAGTGGCTCATGTTCTTCCTCTCTTGTGCCATCCTAACTACCAGTGGCTGTGAAGTGTGCCTGTAGCCTACTGGAAACTAGTGATGGCAGTAACATCAGTGGAGAGGCAATGAATGCCTCCTTCCATGTTTCTCCAAGGTGGACTGCACAGACCAGCTCTGCAGCCTCCCTTGAACCTGATCCACACAAGGCACGCCTGTCCTCGGAGGTAGTACCTTCTGCCAATCTGATGCCCCAAGTGCCTGCTAGGGTAGTAAAGTGGCTCAGATTTTAACAGAACAGAATGTTAGGTATTCTTTGTAGAAAACACCCTTTTAGGAAGAGCAGAAGATAATAGTGGATGCTGTGGAGGAATGGCTCTCCCCCTTTTTTTCCTCCACATCTCTAATAAGGTATCATAGATTTGGGGGACTTGACAATGCCAGAGGGACATCAGGAAGAGCTACCTGACCCAGGGGAAAAATATATCTTGATCCAGCCTGACCAGGTCAAAAGAGGGTGGGGGCTTGGAACTGATAAAATGCGAGGAACAGCAGGACGAGGTCTCTTTTCTCTTTCTGCTGGGTCACTGAAGGGAGCAGACCTCTTGCCTGGGCTCTGGAGAGAGCAGCCATTTTTGGACCATGTGCTCATCCAGGGAGCTCACTCAGCCTTCCAGGTAATGGGAACTCTTTGAGAATTGTAACCTTCTAAACTTTAAGTGCCTACTCTATTTTCAACAACTGCTAGGCTTTGTTTAGAGAGAAGGATAGAGGATTTGCGTTCATATCTCCTTTGTTTTGGAAACCCTTGCTCCAGTGGTGCAGTGCTAAAACATACTTGTAACCATTTTATTTTTAATAAATACTTTTTAAACCTTAGATGTGGGGAACAGTTTTCTGTACCAAGAATTACCCCATCATCTTGGATGCACTAAGGAGAGGGGAGGAAGGCTGGCAGCTGGCAAGCAGCTTTGGGACCCCCAATCTGCCCTGTGAAACACAGGAGAGGGAAATCAGGGGAAACTGAGGCTAGGCCTCACAGTTGGAAAGGAAGCTGGGAAGGGGGACTGATCCTCCCCAGTGGGCAGTTCCTCAAATGGTCAGGTGGTGGCAGCAGTTTATCCAGAGAGAAAGCAAGCCCTCTCCAGGAAAAGGTGTCAACCCCTGGTAGAGGCTTGGGAGTGGAATAGGGCCTGCCAGGCAAAGCAACCCCGTTCCACCACAGATGCCTATAGAAATACAGTTAGTTAGCAATGTTCTTTTTGCTTTTCCTGAATGAATCTCTGCCAATTCAATAGCAGGATGTCCAGCACTTAACAAGTGTCTTGATTTCTAGGACCACTTATCAACATGTGGCTTTGTTGCATCACTTGATGTTCTAGAAGAAGAGGACAGTGTGTTAGTCAAGGTACTGAAGAGACAGGGAGCAAATCCATTTGTAATCACCAATGTCCCCCAATCCTTAATGACGTAAGTTACCTTAAATAGTGTTGTTCATGGTCCTTTTCTTTACTAGTAAAAGTCAGCCTTACTGCACTGAGCTTTTCTTTGAATCAATCTGGTTTGCATTGGCTTTGCATTGATTACATAATGTTAAATTAGAAACATACTTTTTTCTTTACTGATGGATATAAGGTTATTGATTGGGAGAAAGGATAAATAAATAAATTATGCAAATTGAGGAGAAAATGTATGCACAATCATACATGTATATTATATGTATTAATCAGACCCCATCCTGTTATTATAATCTGTACAGGTATATGGGATAGTTGTCTGTTTTTGTCTTGCCCTTCCTTCAGGTGATTCAGGATAGAATACCTGATCCATCTTGTTGCAACTTCCCTGTGAAGCAAGTCAGCCACTGAGCTATATGGCAGCATAAGGATGGGAACATTGTCTTCCCAGTCCTAGTAATCACTCGTACAGGTTTCAAAAACCCATGCAGGCCTTTGGGCAATGCCAACCTCTGGGTATTGAACTAGTACTCAAAACACAAAGCAAAATTTAAAAGTATTTTTATTTAAAAAGAAAGGTTGTAAAATAATGGCTTTAAAAACAGGCAGTGAATACAAAGTCATAAGGTAAATTTTCATTTCAATCACACAATAGAACAATAAAGTACACTTATTTACAAAAAAATGCTGACTAGAAAATAGAACAGAAATCCTCCGTTCATAAGCAAAGTTGTTCAAGCAAGATAGAGATGAAGAGGAACAAAGAAAAGATGGCTGCTGACTCAAATGAAATTAATTTAAGGCATAAGCTGGCCACACCAAATAATTACCAATTAATCAACCAGGCATCAGGTTAGTGAGAACACTCTGGAAGTTGAGCAAATTATCCCTGCCCTTTAAAAACTTGCAGTTAAGGCCTTCACTGACCAGTTAAATCAGTTGAAGATAATTGGAGATAACTCCATGTCCATAACAAGGAATCTGACCTTGACAATGGTACAACCTATCTCTATCTACAAACACCGGCTTCTAAGCTATGTGAGGAACAAGAAAGATAAATAACAAGATTTTTATAAGCTTTTCCAATAATCAAAATAGAGTCTCTTTAGACATAACAATATACAAGCAAAGCAGTTACTCTCTTCACAGCAGGGCATGTGGGTTGCATTGGAACAGCCTCCCTTGTTCTCCTCCCCTTCTCTGTATGTGGATTATTTGCCTCATCTTCATTATAATTAGGGTATCTCATAGTTTTTATTCTTGATTCATAGATGCTGTCAAGCAAAATATCTGAATAATCTTTAGGGTTCCCATGTAATACCTCAAAGGATGTTCCTGGTCATTATCAGCCCTGAAGCAGTGACAGGAATATATCCACTAAGAATATTCTTTCTCTGCTCTTGCTGCTTACATCTTGGTGTTGAAGAGCATAGTCAAGGAAATGCCCTCATCCCAGCACAGCAGTCCCAGATGAATGCATTGCCATCAAGTCTCCGTTTTTGCTTACTTCCTGAGGCATACGATTAGTTTTTTCCTACTAATCCCAAAGTGCCAAGAAACAAGGTTTCTGTCCATTAATGCCCCTAAAACCTAAGAGCTATTCATTGTGGTGTTGTTTATTACTCTGGGTTGTGTTTGGTTGGAGAATTCTTTTAATCAAAAGAGAGGCTACACTCTTTTTAATTAATCAGTATAGGCAGACCATATCGTTTTATGCATGAAGAACAAGAAATAGCTTGAGTTGTTCTTGTAATTGTCCAGTGTAATTTTTTTTATCAGATCATACTGAATTATTCTGGTTATGTTTTGCCTTCTCTGGGGCTATGTGCCAAGCCTCAGCATTTTGGGCAGCCTGGGATTGTTGTACATATGCATGACCAGCATAGACAGAAATGGAGGACTGCACTGGTCCTCCTCCTTATGTTCATTGGCTTCATGTGGGCACAGCACATATGTGTTTAGGGATCAGGAACACTGTTTTTCCCCCTGATGATTGTGGGGATGAAGTCTATGTGAATATGGGTATTAGGAGCTGTGCCCACATGAGATGAATGCATATAGAGCAGAGTGAGGCCACTGCACTAACTCCCATTCCTTCTTCACATGCCTTAGCTTTGTACAAACGCACACTGGGGTTGTAGGATTTGTAGACATAACCCATTTTAAGCACCTTTACTCAGAAGAGAATCTTACTATTCAGAAGGTTTTGATTTCTAGTTACGAATGCTTAGAAATGAATCTTAAGGAAGGAATTGTTTGCTTTTTGCTGCATATAGGTTGGAGAAATAACCAACTGTATTTTGGTCATCTTGTAGCTATGGCTGCAGCAACTCAATTTTTGGCCAGACACTGAACCCTCTCAACCATAGGAAAGGCCCTGGGGGCTCCTCTGGAGGAGAAGGGGCTCTGATTGCAGGAGGAGGGTCCATCCTGGGCTTTGGGACTGACACAGGTGGAAGTATCCGCTTGCCTTCCAGTTTCTGTGGTCTTTGTGGACTGAAGCCAACAGGAGACAGGTTGAGGTATGTACTGAGATTCTCATCTAGTTCATCTGATGATGTGGGCTCTGACTCATGGATGCTTATTCCACAATGAACATGGTAGTGTTTAAGGGGCTATAAAGGTTTTTTTAGGCTGTAGCAGACTAACATGGCTTACCCTTTGAAAATTGTACAAAAGATTGACATCCTTTGATAAGTCTAGATAAATCTGTCACAGTTCTAAGAAAACACCTGTGATTTCGTTGGGGGAAGAAATGAAATGTCTTACCCAATAACCGGCAATGAAGATATTTAATTTCTAGTTGATTATTTAAAGAGCCTTTCAACCTTTTGAGCAGATAATGCATTGCATGTGACCCGGATAATGTTCATCCAGCAAATGCATTTCCCATTTTAGAGAAGTTGCATTTTCAAGAATTCAAATAGCATAACTGACCAGCACGGTGTTGACAGAACAAAGATGTAAAACCTGATAAAAGAGTAAATAAAGGTTTATTCAGGGTCTAACATATTTGATAGCGAAGAGGAGAAAGAGAGAGAGACTTAACTACAAGACTGCGACACAGAGTTAGACAGATAGACAGGCTTCTGAGAAGAAGGAGGATATTGCCCTAACAGTAGCAATCTGGAGACAGACAAGGAATAACATTTAACAGGAATTTACTTTTCTGTCTAACTGATCTCTTGCTGCTCCCTAAAGGATCTTCTTTGTACACCAGACATAGCCTATTTCAGTGCAGAGAAAATGTGATTCTTCTGCCATCCTCAGAGCCATACTAGATAAGATTGATTAGGATCTTCTCTGAAGATTGGTGAAGGGTCACTGGATTGTGAGTTTAGCCCAGGGGTCTGCAACCTGCGGCTCTCCAGATGTTCATAGACTACAAATCCCATCGGGCTGATGGGATTTGTAGTCCATGAACATCTGGAGAGCCGCAGGTTGCAGACCACTGGTTTAGCCTTTTACCTAGTAATTACAAAGGCCACAGATACTGACTGATTCCTCAGACTCAGTGCCTGTTGTTGAAAAAATGGCAGATATGTTTCATTTACCTCCAATAACAATTGAGATCACAGCTTTTCACAATTGCCTTCACATTTTAGTGTCAGCATCTTTACTGAATCTGCATGTGAATGTATCACCTTTATTTGATTGCAGTTCTGTTCTTACATTTTTCTTTCTCACAGCAATATTGGCATAAGAGGCCCTGTTGATGGAATACTTTCAGGTAAATGAGTTCCTCTCTCTATTTTTTCTTTTGTTATGTGGGAAAAGTGTGAAAGATCAATTTTGATAGGGGGTCTGCCTGGGTCAGTCTGGGTTTGGACAGAAAGGATTTTGAATGGATGGTTATTTGAAATGCAGATTTCAGCAAAAAAAATTTGAGGAGGGACATTTTGAGCTTTCCTGGAAGATAAACTTAGAACAAAAGGCTAAGCTAACATTTAAACACCAACTTAACAGCAACTTACCCATTCATGGCCTGGCCTTTTTTTAAAAAAAGTATCTATTTATGTGCATGTAGGTATCAGGTAGTCAAATGCACATCAGCTCTGTTTTCTCCTGCCCTCCTTGGTTTAAGTGGGCTGTTTTGTTTTTTAGGCAGCTGATACATCATTTACTTTAAAACATAGGTGTCAAATTCGTGGCCCTCCAGATGTTATGGACTATAGTTCCCATCATCCCCTGCCAGCATCATGCTGGCAAGGGATGATGGGAATTGTAGTCCATAACATCAGGAGGGCTGCGAGTTTGACACTTGTGCTTTAAAATGCAAGTATTTTAAAAACAATTACAAAATTATGGGGCAGTCTTGGAGAATACATTTTAAAGAATCATTCTTCCATTCCTCAAAATGTGAGTGGGCTTATCAGTGCTGCATGTTTTGGTAACACCAGAGCCAGTGGATTGACTTAAGTGTCCTCATGTGTGCTGTCTCCTTTCAATTAGTTACAACATCAGTGGGACCACTGGCGAGGGATGTGGACAGCCTCGTTCTGTGCATGAAGGCTCTCTTGTGTGATTACATGTTCCAGTTGGACCCCTTGGTGCCACCTATGCCATTTAACGAAGAGGTAGATCTAAAATCAGACTGCCAGCTGCGTTCTATGGCAATGTTGGTTTGCACTTTATATGGTGCCAAAGGTTCCTGAAGTTGCAGAACTTGATTATGAATCTGGCAATTCTTATAAGAGTCCCTGTCTCAGCTGGAGATTTTCAACGCAGACTTCTGGAACCAGATTTGACCAACATTACTGATCTCCTGGCATTGCTCTCATTTATTATTATTTTATTATTATTATTATTATTATTATTATTATTATTATTATTATTATTATTATTATTATTATTATTATTATTATTATTATTATTATTATTATTATTATTATTTATTAAACTTGCTATACTGCCCTATCCCCGGAGGGCTCAGGGCGGTGAACAACATAAAATCATACAAAAAACATAAAAAATCTTGCAAAACAGGTACATTCCTACAATAGGGCCCGCCGAGACCCATATACCACCCTCTTCCAAAATCGAGGAGGGGTCCTAATGATGTTAGGGGACCCTACTAGGCAGGGGCGGCATTATCGGCGCTGGACTCTCCCAAAGGCCCGTGGAATAATTCGGTTTTACAGGCTCCCGCGGAACTCTCCAAGGTCCCGCAGAGGGATTCGGAATAGCTGGTGGTAAATGTGTTCCACCAGGCCGCGTGCCAGGGCTGTGAAGGCCCTGGCCCTCGTGTGGAGGCCAAGCCGCCCTCCATCAACAGAATGAGCTGAAGTGTCATCAGCGCACTCGATGGCAGAGATCAGCCCCAAAGCTCCGCATAACACCAGCTGGAGCAAGTGGTCGCAGATATAGATAAAGTTGGGAATAACAGTGGGGACAGCAATGCCCCTGAGGCAATACACCGCAATGAAGCCGGCACCCTCCGGAAGCTTTTGTCCCCACACTCACATACCTTTCAGCTGACTACGCCCCCGGAGGAACGAGGTAATCCACTGATAGCGACAGTGCCCGAACCTCCGAAGCTGCCAGGCGGTGGGTCAAAAGGTCGTGATCGGCACCATACCAAACGCCATGCGGTGAGATCTTAACAACACCAGCAGCGCCGATCCGCCTTCGTCTAGCTCGCATACTTCGAGCGTATCTGTGATAGCGAGGAGAACTGCCTCTCATTCCCATGCCCAGCACGGAAGCCGGATCTGGAAGGGATCGGGAAGGCCGATGTGTCAATCCAGAAAGCCCTGAAGCTGCTCCAACACTATTCTCTCAACCACTCTTCCCAGAAACGAAAGATTCGAGACGGGCGGTAATTGGCCAGATCTCCAGGATCTAAGGATTGGTCTTTTCAAGAGTCTGGCGGATCTCACCGCCTCTTTCAACTTCCATCTGGAAAGACCTTGCCTTTGCTCAAGGGAGTCATTGATGATCTTCAACAGATGGGGTCGTAGCTCCTCCCGGCACAGACATTTAATCAGCCAGGAAGGGCATCACCGGATCCAGATGGACAGGTAGTAGGTCTAACAGCATGCTTCAGGCCCTGTCAACAGCTGCTTCCAGAGAGTGCAGGGAAATCTCAACTGGGCCAAACGAAATAGGGCCTGAAGACGCGCAAGGGAGCCTCCCAGTTCGCCTAATTGTAGTTAAGGTGGTCGAAGGTCCTGGCGGAGCAACGACTTTCATCTGCTTAAAAAAGCTCATAAAAAAGCCCTCCCTACAGCCAACAACCGATCCATGATTTGTAGAACCCTCTTTGATACAAAGAGGTCAAAGATCTAATTATCCTGAATAATTCCTCGTGCCGGGCGAGAGCTAGCAGATGCGTAGAGAGGAGGAGAAGAAGGCCCTCTTCGGCCTTCCTTCGCCGCCATCCTCATAGGCTTTCATAAACGCCCTATAAGATGCGTAAAGTTCAGCAAGAGCTTCGCCATTTCCAGATTTCCTCCACACTCAGCTCTAGACGCCTTGAGCACCTCGCTGTTCATGTGGCGAAGCCTCCGTATACCACGGAGCTCTTTGCCCTTGAGCGGGCGCAGAGGACGCCGGGGAGCTAACAGCTCTGATGGCACTCAGAGAGAGGCGTGGAGTTCCAATCCTCCACCTGCCTCAATGAAAGTGTGCCGGGCAGGTTCAGGGTCCCGCGAGAGCATTCAGGAAAACCAATTGGATCCATAAGTCTCCGCTGGCGGCAAAAATCGCCCGTCAGCTTTCTAGACAGGGTAGCGCGGCATGTCCAGCCGCGAGCTTCAGGGTGAGCATAGTGGTCGGACCATGGCACTTCTGTCTGTAGAGGATAAATTTACCAGGTTAACCCCCGACGCAAAGCATAATCTCAAATCCAGCGTAGGACCGGCCTTGCCATGCGTAGCCAGAATTTATTAAGGCAGAGGCCCAGTGTCGCCATGGATGACACCTTCCAGGTCCAGAAAGCCGCCATATTACAAGAGGGCGGTGTCGACATGGATCGCGGAGATCACCCTAGACAATAAGTCTGGGAAACCGCAACGCCTTCCAGTCGGCCACCACAATTTCCAGCAAGCAACCGCGAGAAGGCCGCCCCTCGGTAGCGCCAGGCGCACCGTACACCTGGTGAAGGGATAGCCAACCTCTCCGTGGCCAACCACTCTAGGCCGACACACACTCCATGCCAGTGATCTCCGGACGGGACTGGCCCTGGAAGGGGATGGAATTATGGATGAACATTGCCACGCCCCGGCCCTGGGTTCGAGACTGGTGGAGGCACGAGAAACCTGGTGGTGCGCGGACTCCTCGCTCAGGAGCAACGGTAGTCTCAATTCCTTCACACAGACCCAGGTTTCGTGACACAAGCCAGGGTCTGTTTTGCAGATCTCCGGTGAAAACTCCGGAGAACTGCGGTCTTATTGTTTATGTGGACCTGGCATTGATCAACACCAGGGACGAAGCAGAGTATCCCTGAACCTGTCCATCCTCGTTCCTAGGGATAGGTCGGAGGTCAGAAAGCGAGCGAGCATATCCATTTCTCGCCCGCTGTCTATCATATGGCCGCCGCCTACCGCTGTATTTACCCCGTCCCATTAAAACTCATTTACTCATTTACAGCTGCTTGGAGCCCTTGATCAGCTGTGTGTTTGTGTGTGGGCTGGTTAGTTTTAATTAGTGAAACTTGTATGGAAATCCTTTCTCTGTTCCTCACATAGCCTTGATCCTGAATCAGGTCCCCATGCAGCTGTAATTAAGCTTTAAAAAGACTGGTAATCTCATAATTCCACATCTCATCTGTTTCGTCCTTCAAGAACTTACTCTGGGAAGGTTTTGGGGACTACTTCTCTTTTTCGGCTTGATGATTAATTTTCCTCATTCTGCATCTTGATATATAATCCTTCTTCTTTTGCTTTAAACATCACCTTTGTGAATATGCAGTTTCATAATGTAATAGTATTTTTGTTCTCAAGGATAAATAAAAGGGCAGCACCAGTCCTAGAGATTAAAAAAAAGCCAACTTTATTACAAAGATAAAATCCCTCTGCATTTCATCCACGAGGCTTCTTCAGGGGATTTAAAGAATATTTTTGTTCTTATGACAATTCATGAAATTCTAAAACAAAATATCACAATTTATGAATTGTTGCAAGCCGTTAAGAAACTAAAAAAAGGTAATGTACCAGGACTTGGATGGATTATCTACAAAATATGGGGGGGGGGGCTGGTCCACGGTCCCAGCATCAGTTGGCACCAGGCTGGGAGTGCCCAGCAGGCTCCTGGCCTGGCTGTTGCTGCCCTCTATTGGATGTGCACACCTGATCGCAGCCTCTGATGGAAGGGGGGCTGACTCGCGAGCCCAGCAGCAGCTGGCTCGGGGCTGGGAGCACCCGGCAGCCTCCTCGCTTGGCTGCTGCTGCCCTCCCCCCAAGCCCTAGCCTTCTGGCCTGCATGCAGGCCAGCTTTTGCCCTCCCTAGGTCCTGGGGACGTCAGGGAGGCCGGGTGCAGGGCTCAGGGGCACTGAGTCCCACTCCCAAACCCCCCATTTCTGAGCATGGGGGGCACAGGGGGTGCCCAGAGAAGGTGTTGTCACTGGGAGCCATTTCCCCTTGAATTCTCTGTGCAAGAATTAGAAAACTATGTTTTTGATTGATGACAATTTTATAAATGCTAATAGCCATATAGAAACTATAAATTAAGACTTATAGTAGAATTATTAAATAATTAAGTGTAGAATTAAAGATGAAATGTTAACATGATTAAATAAGGGAGCAGCAAGAACTATTAATGGATTTTCTTTTTAATTATGTAAACATTGAAACTGTAATGAGTTTAATTGGATTGTATTTATTTAATAGAAGAATATATACAGATAGGTTAGAAAAAGAAATTGATAGTGTTAAGTACTTTGTATTCTTACTCGTTTTAAGCTAGAATTTTCAGATTAAATGTTGGTAATTGTAGTAGAAATCCTGGCAAAACAAATAAGACAAAGGCACTCTTCTCAACCCTTTAACTCTGGGATTTTGAAAGCCAAGACCTCATATTTTATAATTTCTTTTGTTTCATTTTGGTAACATCTCATATACTTCCTTACTTTGTGGCTCTTTTTTTTTTGACAGCTTCTAACTGTTATATCCCCTTTTGTTTCCTTTGTAATTTGGTTTTTATACTGGAAAATTAGTAAAATTATATAAAATATTTTTGTGCCTTAATGAATGTTATCAGCCTATTAGTCTTGCAGTGGTTTTTCAACAAAGAGTTTAAGTTTTGTAGCAAGTTACTAATGGAAGGACCCGTCTATATGCCACTGTCTAGTGGACACAGTATCTTTCTATTTTCCAGAAGCTGATGCAGTTCCAGAGATAAATTTACCCTTTTAGATGTCAGTGTCTGCAGTCTAAAGTCCAATTACTGCTTTTTAAAAATGTCAGCCTTTCATTTTTGCAAGTTATTTTCTACACTAGGATGTTGTGGGTTTTCCGGGTTGTATGGCTGTGTTCCAGTATTATTTTCTTCTGATGTTTCATCTGCATCTGTGGCTGGCATCTTCAAAGGATTTTCTACACTGTCCAAAATACAAAAAATCTGAACATTTTATTGAAAATAATCATGATCCCTCTGATTTTATATTTTGGGTGCTTTACAGTTTTAGCTCATCTCTCTTATTTTTCTCATTTACAAGGACTTTTCCCCTTTTTTCTCTGTGCAATCTCAAAAGGAATTTTTATCTGAGTAATAAAATATATATTTTACCCATCTTGAACCATGGGCCTTAGTCTTATTGTTTATGTTCTTCATTCTCAAGCCATCTGAAAGCAGTAATGTATCTTTTGAAGCCAGGTACAGCAAGTTTAAACAATTGTTTATAACATGAGTAACTTTCATTTGACAATTGAGGTCAGTTGTTAGCTGGACTTCCTTGCACAGTTGACAAGGAAATATTCCATTATCCTATTCTTTGCAAATGTTTGAATCCAAACCCCATCACTGGCTATAGAAAGAGACTGTACTACCAGTATATTTTGATAAGTAAATAGTGAGGTACTAATATAGGATTGTATAGAGAAGAGACCAAAGTAGATAGTGTAAGTAAATAAGTAAGTAAGTAAATAGTGAGGTACTAATATAGGATTGTATAGAGAAGAGACCAAAGTAGAGAAGAGAAATATGGGACTGTTATCCACATGGCATCTCTTAGTTCACATTCTTTTTGTCCATCACATGTAATATATAAAGGCGTGACATAGTGTTATCATTTCATGCCATATCATTGGCTGTTGGAAGTGATGGTGGTGGAAGCAGGGGGAAAATGCAACATTTTATTTAGTCCATGTTACAAAAGACCTGGAATGTGGGTTCCGGGATTTTTTTTAATGACAATACCATTTTGTTCATCATTCTAACTTTGCCTAGAGTATGCAGGCAGTCACAAAACCTGATTGCCCTGGTGTGGTTTGAGAGCTCCCCAAACAATTACTGTATTATCTGAAAAATTTCTCTCATTTCCTAGGTATACATGAGCACTGCTCCACTCCGGATTGGGTATTATGATACTGATGGTTATTTCTTGCTTCCTCCCTGCATGAGGCGGGCTGTGTATGAAACTAGGGAGCTTCTCCAAGAAGCTGGTCATACGGTGTGTACATTTGGTGTTCCTCCTTCTTCCATTCCTCTTCATGGATCAAATAAGAAAGTTGTTTGCAAGATGACTGGCTACATTGATATAGTGTGTGTGTGAGTGTGTGTTAAGTGCTGTTGAGTAGCTTCTGACCCATGGGGAACTGATGAATGAATGAACTCAAAAACATCATATTATGAATAGGGCTGTTCAGGTCTTTCAAATTAAGGGCTGTGGTTTGTTTCCTGGAGTCAATCCATCTCATGTCAGGTCTTCTTTTCCTGCTGCCTTCAACTTTTCCTAGCGGAACTGTCTTTACCAGTGATTCTTGTTTTCTCATAATGTGGCTGAAGTACTATAGCCTCAGCTGGCTTGTTACCCAGCTTAACAGTGTACGAACTTATTTTTATAGAGCAATGGGGAATTACTCGGCTTGGCAATGCAAGAGGTAGGCTGGGAGGGGATCTTTTTAGACAACTATACCAGAAATGGCTTGAAACGTATCCGCAGAGAATTCACAAAAGACCAAATTGCAGTTTAAATATTTTTATATAAGTTTTGGTTGCACACAATCACACAGTGAGATGTTAGGGCACATACACACAGTTCCTAAGCATATAGACAGGGAGGAAAAGATAGGTTGGATGATAGAATGGGAGTTGGGGAAGCAGAGGACTTATACGTTACTTAAGATTTGCAGAGAAGTTCCAGAAGAAGGCAAGGATCTCTATGCCAGCATAGATACCCAAGTGAAGGACGATATCGTGTCTCACACCAACGTGACCAAGAGAGGTTCAGGCTAGTATTGAGCAATGAGCTTAAGGTGAGCAGGAATTTTATACCCCTTTGCACAGGTAAGGCGGGAAATTCAAGCTTAGGTTTCGTTTCTCTGCAACTGCTTGGGGTTTCCTTGCTGGACTTGCGGAGTTGAGCTAATTAGCAGCTCTATCTATTGTCTCTACTCCCTGGGACAATGGGGTCAATTGGTCCTAGATTATATCAGCGAAACCTTGGATGGTTTATGCAGAGGTACTTCCTAAAGTCTCTGCCTTAAGTATTCAAATTTGGCTGAGGCTTGAGTGAATCAGGAAGGGATCTTGTTGTTAGATCATATCTGAGGTTGAGGAAATGTATGGAAGAAGCAATTGTTTGGAGAAATGTTTTCTCAAAAGCACAGTATCAGGGAGTTTCCAAAAATAGCTTAGCGAGGTGTGGTGTTCAGGAGTTCTACAGATTCCATTATGTTAACGGAGTATTCTGGCAGGATGGGATAATCAAAGATTCATGTTCTTGTTATGAGACGTTCAGATTATATTACTGGAGTAACTCACAGATCTCTGCAAACAGACTGTTTTGCTTTAGGCTTGCTTTCAGCTTGGACACTCTGCTATCTACCCATACAAACATGGAAACTGGCATTTTGTAGCACACAGTATGAGAAATAATATGAAATCCAATATTTCATAAGGCAGGGTTACAGGCTATTGTGGGGTTTCTGGGCTGTATGGCTGTTTTCTTGTAGTTTTTGCTCCCAGTGTTTGTGGTTGACATCTTCAGAGTCATGTCATGGTGAGATGTTTTTCTCTCTGTGGCACAAACTACCATTGTATTTTAAACTTAAAATACTTAAGGCTATGGTAAGATGGATGCTGGATTTCATCCCATACTTCATACACACTCATATGTAGATTCTCTCCTCCCTTCCAACACCAAAATTAGTTTGACACTCAGCTGACTTGTTCACAAGCTGAGTATTTCTGTTTGGGCCACAACAAAGAATAAGGGTGGGAGAACAGTATTTTTCTTATTATCCACTGCACATAAGGAGACTTCTTCCAGTTGTTCATTCCTTCAACAGTTTGCTGCGCAGAGAGGAAAAGATCCACTTGATGAAAGTTGACCATCAGTAGTACATGTAGAAAATGCTGGAGATCCTTCAGATTTTCATGTGACAGACCTCACTTGAAGCTGGCTACTTTTTGAGTAGTTTCTTGGAGAAACTCAATCTAGTGGGGAAGGTTTTTTTGAAATAAGGTTTCTGAACAGTTTATATTTCATGGCACTATAACTTACTGAATATTACTTTGCAGCTGGTTCACTTCACTCCACCGTCCGTGCCCTATGTCATGAACGAACTTTTTATCAAAGGCATTTTTGCTGATGGAGGCTCAACTCTACTGGCCTTGCTGTAAGTAAAAAAGAACCTTAAGAGGTTAACAACCATTTTAGTTGAATGGATTTGAAACAAATTCTAAATAAATATAATTTCCTTGTGTTTGAATAATATTTTTTGATAAAATTATAAATTGGCCTACAGGAAGTGAGAGAAGTGATCATTGTATCTGATTAGTCCAGTCTCCATCAAGCCTATCTGATCTAGAACAGCACGGTGTAATCGTTAAGAGTAGTGGACTCTGGACTCAGGCTTTGATTCCCCTCTCCTCCACATGTGTGAGTGTCAGACTGCTTTCTGGTGAACTAGATTTGTTTTCCCAGTCCTATACATAAAGCTTGCTGGGTGACCTTGGGTTCGTCACAGTTTTTCAGAACTCTCTCACAGGGTTTCTAATGTGAGGAGTGGAAGAGAAGGGATTTGTAGGCCCTTTCAGACTATTTAAGACTGGGAAAAGTAGAGTATACGTCCAAACTCTTCCTCTTCTTCAGCACATACTAGATGGATCAAATAGTTGATAGAGTTCCCCATTGGCCAGTCCTTTAACCTAGCAGGAAGCACTGTATGCAAACTTTCTGATTTTGTATGCTCAAACTTAAAATGGTGGCCAGGATTGTTTCTCAAAACATTAAAATTGATTTAAAATATTTTCTTCTTACCCTTCATGACTTACCCTTCAGATACATTGGTATCTAGCAGTTCATAATTCACTTTGTTAATTTATATTATCTAGTGTTTGCTGTGATAAATAAAATAGCTAAAATGGTAAAAAATCAAATCTAACAAGGATTCAAACTGGAATTTCCCTTGAAGCAAAGAATTAGCTAATTTTAAATTCATTAATGGACATGGACTATTGTAACCTTGAGTCAGACTTGGAGACCAAATGATGATTGGTTGTGGTGGGTTTTCCGGGCTGTGTGGCCGTGGTCTGGTGGAAAACCCACAACAACCTGTTGAATCAGGCCTTGAAAGCCTTCGACAATACAAATGATGATTGCTCATTGGCAAGATATTTAACTGTGCTTTCTTATATTATTGTTCTTGAATAGACTAACTGGGCCCAAATTACATTGTTATGACAGGAAGGGTACTTAACTAACCCATTCATCCTGAAGGAGCAGAAAGGAGAAAGTGAGAGAGCAGGAGGATAGCCTGAATTTTGTTCAGGATCCCACTTTTGCACATAACTGTTGGTGTAGAGAAGCACTATATCTGTTGGAGTAAATGACTCAGCATGTCTGGACATTGAGGGCGCTACATTGCTCCTCTCTGTCGAGCCAGCCGGACATTCCCTTTCTTTCGAAACTATCTCTGGTTCTCGTTGGATACGGTGCATACATCTGTTTCTTTGTTCTCCCATGTTGGGTTTTTTATGCCATCTGTTTGTATTTGGGTTTTAAAGACATGTATTTATGATGTTTTAAATATTTTATATTTACGATATTTATTGTATTTATTATGTATGTTTTCCTGTGAGCCACCTTGAGACTCTGGAGATATGGCGGGATATAAATGCAGTCAGTCAGTCAGTCAGTCAGTCAATGTATATAAGTGTTATCTCCTCAATGGGATGCCTCTTTGTTCTTAACCTGGGAGCTGCTTTCTGACCCCTCTTCTTGTCATGTGCCTTTGTTCTATGCCACCATCCCACAGCTCTTCATGATGCATCTACAACTCTCTCCAAGGCCTTTCACATGCAACACCTGCTTGTTTGAGGTGGGTGGTGGATAGGAAAAAGGGACTCTTTCATTCCACAATGCTCATCATTGTCAGAGTGAGCATCTAAACCAAGTCAGGTGGCTGGGATGTGTGTTTATTGTAATGTTGTGTCTTTTAGCATAGAAAACCTCCTTGGTTAGTCTAGTGACTAATCAGATTTTTTAGTGTATAAAACACTACCTTACTTTAACCTTGTTGCCATCTTTCTTTGGCCTTACAGTGGAAAAGACATAGTAGATCCAAGCCTGAAACCTCAGGTGAATTTCCTGAGAATCCCAAATTTGATAAAGAAAAGTTTGGCCAAAATAATTAAACCATGGGTGAGTCTTTGACCTCTTTAGGATTTCACTGCTAATCTTGATTTCCTCTTCATTATTAAACAATAAATGAGTAGAATAAAGCAATAGAGTAGTTATACTGATCAGTGTTCAAAATGGAGTAGAATGTGTCCAGGATGGAGAGAATTGTAGAGTAATGCCCTGAGACAGAACTCTAGAAAAATAAAAAAAAATAGTATTGTTACAGAAAAGGGATGAAACTGAAAATAAGCAGTTGAAGTAAAAGTGTAGGGAGGGGGGAAAAAAGAAAATTCTGTCATTCATGTTACACTCCCTTTTCTCAGAAATCCTTTCCTGTCTCTGGTCTCCATCAAATAGGGTCATGGGATTGTGAGCCCTCTAAATAGCTGTGAAGTTGCCGGCTGTAGGATTTTTGTCCTGCACACTACAACCTCATTACAGATAATTTGTGTGTAGAGGCTTAATTATGTATGTGGAGAGGATTAAGAAAAAAACCACCCTGGAAGTAAAAAAATGCCCACAATGTAAAGTTTTACCAGTTTCCAAAACAGGGGGTGGGGGTGTTAATGGCTTTTGTCTCAATGAGAATATTTTTTTAATTGCCATTAGGTCCTTGTTTAGAAAAGTGGAGGCTCTTCCTCCCTCCCTTATGTGAAGTGAAATAAAAATCTGTTGAGGAAGATTAATAATCTAAAATTTGAAATTCTAAGACTTTAGACTTTCTTCTACTGATCAGGTTTTGACCTTTAAGGCCTTGCGCAGCCTGGGACCCTCGTACCCACGGGACCGTCTTGCCCCATATGTCCCAAATCGGCCTCTGCGCTCAGCAGAGGCAAATTTACTGGTGATCCCTGGCCCCTCAATGATGCGGCTGGCCTCCACCCGGGCCAGAGCCTTTACAGCTCTGGCCCCTGCCTGGTGGAATGCTCTTCCTCCAGCTATGCGGGCCCTGCGGGATCTTAATTAATTTCGCAGGGCCTGCAAGACGGAGCTGTTCCACCAGGCCTTTGGGGAGCCCGGCCGCTGATGCCCCCCTCACTTTCTAAAATCTGTGGACCCTGCCGTTCCCCCTCCCTCTTCTTTCCTCCCCCCCTCTTTTCTTAGGGGACTACGAGTAGGACGCCATCAGTAATTTTGATAGATGCTGCATTTTAATGGGGGTCGATTTTAACTTATAGAGCCATATTTAATAACTATTTTAAAAATTTGATTTTATTTGTGCTCTATCTATTTGTTTGTTCGCCGCCCTGAGCCCTTTGGGGGAGGGCGATTTATAAATATTATTATTATTATTATTATTATTAATAATAATAATAATAATAATAATAATAATAATAATAATAATAATAATAATAATAATAATAATAATAATAATAATAATAATAATAATAATAATAATAATAATAATAATAATAATAATAATAATAATAATAATACTATTTATGAGTATGACCTTGTACTAATAATGAAACCAAAAGTCTAGATTTCTTCCTGATTTTGTTTTCATTCCAGTTTCCACGACTGGCCAACCAACTGAATGCATTGTGTGGAGTGAGGTAGGAGGTTTGCTGTGTTCCTACAAATCTACAGAAACAAGCTCTTTGCAGGATAATATCCGCAATTATGAGTATTCCACCTGCTGTAGTTAATTAAAAATCCATCAGCAATGGTGGCCTAGTTTGAAGTCATGAAGGTGCTGGATTTTTTTTAATTAGGGACATTTTGTTTGTGGTGTCAAAAAATGAAAGGCATCTATTATGTTCTGTGGGTCAAGAGCCTCCAGGTTAGAGCTAGAGATCTCCAGATTTACAACTGATTTCCAGGCTACAGAGACCCACTCTACTGGAGAAAATGGCTGCTTGGGAGGGTGGGTTCTGTGACATCATGTCCACTATCCCCAGGCTCCACCCTCAAATCTTCTGCAATTTCCCAACCCAGAATTAGCAACCCTTGTTCTAAATTATATGCCAAGATTTAATGTTAATTTAAAAAGTATATTTGTCAATCATTGTCTTGTTTTGTACACTTTTTGTTACCTGTTCAGCAGAATGGCAATCCTCTGCAATTTTTTAATATGTTGATTGGTACATGCTGTATATTGTAGGTCTGTGAAGTCCCTGTGGGAACAGCATGATAAAGTGAAGGTAATTTTTAAAGTTAAATACAAATAGAAAAACAAAACTTAATTTTAACTAAGAAAGCAAAGAAGAAATTTTGCATTAAAGAAGTAAAGCAGGAACAGAGGGGTAACCAGAGTAACTGAGTGCAGAGGACTGACATTAGGGATGGAAGTGGCAGAAACTGCTTTCCAAGCTATCACCATTCTCCTGGGAGAATATGCAATGTGACTACCCTGCAGTCCTGTGCCTTGCTCCATTAAAGGGACTTCTCTTTCATCATTCAAGAAGCCCACCCAGTACAACCTGCACTATGTTCCCCAACCAATGCCTAAACATTGTGATGGTTATGCTCTTTTTAACAGTGGGGACAAACCTGCTCAGTAAATGTATTCATATAGAGAAGGCGAAAACCCCAGGGACTATTAGTCAATTAGCTATGGGTACAATTCCTTCCCAGCCCAGTGATCCACTGCAGTCATAGCAAAGGCTGAATAGCCTCACAGAAAATAAACCTCACAAGCATGTGGTAGGAGGATAGGTCTTCACCGAGAGAGATTTAATGAAGAGCAAGCCCCTCTTCAGCCTGCTCCTTTCAATCTGAGCTGTGTGCCAGGACAGCCCCGCAGCACATGAGTTTGTGTGCCCCACCCACCTTAAGATGGGTTGACCTCTGGGGCTGACTGCAGGAAGCAGCTTGAGAGCTGACTGGCTGACAGCCAGTTCTGGGCCCAGTTGTTCAGTCACCGATGTTTCCCTCACCTTCCTCCCGGCATAAATGATGCCCCAGCTGGAGCTATATTTATGGCCATGGTAGATCCCAGTCTGTGAATTTTGTACCATGAAAACCCCAAATTCAGTAACAAAAATGCAAGTGTGAAAGAAAATACACATTCTTTGACAATGAAAAACAGACTTAAATTGCATAATTGTGGTTCAGTTCCCACTGGAAACATTCTTTATGAGCAAACCTGGGGCACAAGGATTGATTGACTAGATTCATGAGGCCCTCAGGGCCATGTTTTTTCTTCAAATGTTGCTAGGCTTATACTGTACAGCACAGTAGAGAAAGAAGCCTCCAGGCTGTGTTCGAATAGGTACTTAGATGTACAATTGGCTTTGTGTATCCTAAACATGAACTTGTATATTAAACAAAATGTGTCTGAAAACTAGTGACAATCAGTAGCAATGTTAGCAGAACTGTGTGCTCTCAGAAACCACGGACTATCCGTGGTTCATTGTTTAGATGAAAGAAGGTGATGCATTTCCACATGAACCATAAAAATGCAGTTTTTTCACTTCTCCTTTCACCATTGCAATTCACTGTCATTCTTGAAAGATCAGTTGAGAGCATAGGATCCACACATAGGTATAGCCATGAAGACTGGTGGACTGATGCAAAGAGGGACAAGGGGAATCAATTGCTGCCTCTTCTCCAGATGAACAGCATGGGCAGAACAGGAAGCAGCTCCTTTCCAGCCCCTCCAACAAGTATTTTCCATGTGGTTCCCACACTTGATCCCTTGAAGGTCAGAAACATCTGCAGCAATAGAAAGGAACACAGAAGAACTACACCTTCTGCACAGAGAATGACAAGATACTGTCCAGTAAACTGGTGGCATGCTGCTCAATCTCAGTTCTTTTTCTTTGTCACACTGTGGCTGCAGATGAGATGTGGACATGTGATTAAAACTGGATCTGCACAAGTTTGAAATCGTGATTAGCAGTTTTGTGTGTTAAAAATGAAGATGGAGTTGGGTTCCCATAGTTTGAGGGGCCCTGCGGCCCCTCTGGCTCACAGCCTTGGGGTGCACTTGAGTTCATAGCTGTACCTGGATGACTAAGGTGCTTTATACCTTTCTCTCAGATTCAAGCCTAATTTCTATAATTCATCTTTTCTTAATTTCAGCACTAGACTACTGGAATGGTTTTGCTTAGTCAACTCTTGATAATAGGTCTGTAGTTTTGGCAGAACAGTGCAGCTTTCTTTCTATCAGGGATAGCGTTGCTAAAATATCTGTAGCACCTTTAGTGGATTCTGGATGAATTTCAGGTATTGGTTATGGGTCCATGAAGCCCTAAATGACTTTGGCCCCGAGGAACTCCCTTAAATGTACATTAATCCACGTTTCTGATCTCACAGTGAACATAATTGATTTACTTTCAATGGAGCCATTTTAGTATCTCATTGACAACAGAGAAGCAAAACAACCATGATACAGCACTGATATGAACCTGAAGTTATAAGAATAGACCCAGGAATGTTCTTCGCAAGTAGAACTCCCGCACAGTTTCAAGGGACCTGGTCTACATTTTTCCAGATGTCTGTTAACTTTTGTTTCATTTCACTATCAGGCTTATCGTAAGAAGTTTGTTGATGAATGGAGGAGGTGCAAGTTGGATGTCATCCTATGTCCAGTTCTGGGTCCTGCCTTTACTCTTAGATATCCTGGAAAGCTGCTGGGTGAGTCTCCTGTTTCCAGGATATGTCATTGAAAGCTGGATATACCCCATGTTAATCAACACTAATATATTTATGAACATCTAGTACTGGATTTGGACTTGGATCTCTTCAGAAACAGAGCCTAATCTGCCTGTCTCCATGCTAGGCCAAGCCAAACCCCCCCCCCCCCAGCTGTGAATAGACAGAGCAGCTGCTGTTTACAATTCTGGGTGTATTGGCATGGCCGAAACCTGATTTTCAAGAAGGTCAGTTGAGACCTGACACTGATCCAACTGTAAGAAGATCTCCTGTGGGTGATTTTAGAATCAAGTAGCAGCCGCTGGACAGAGTGAGACACATTTTAAGCCTTTTCTCTCACACTATCTCCCCAGAAAACTCACCCCCACCTCCATCTTGATGTTCATCCATTGGAGTAAACATGCAAGTACATAGACTTTTGTACGGAAGGAACTTGTTGTATTCAGTCATGTGAGCCACAACCTACATTATGCAATTCAATTTTATTACTACGGTGATAAGTAAGGGTGTGCATAACAAAATTGCTGCATTGAAAATATACATGGAAATGGCTAGTTTGGGTCAATATCGTCATTTTCCAGAATGGTAATACAAATCCAAGGTTGTTGGTATAACAAAACATCTCTCCCCAAACAGTTTGTGTTTTTTGAGTTTGTGTGCTTACCAGGAAATCAGCATGGCTGACCCTTTTCTTCATTCCACTTATCATGTGAGCAATGACATTTCTTCCTTCCAGGTATAAGGGAAGTACATAAAGCACTCTAGGCAGTTGCTTTTGAAAACTAGCTGCACAGCTGCTGTTTTCCATCACTCACTGCTTTGCTGGGGGCCTGGGGCAGCTTGTTGAAGGGCCCATAGAAGTCTAACTCTTGGTCCAATTTGCTTGAAACTTGGCTGTTCTTTAAAGGACAGGAAGCATGCATTACAATTCAACATTGGTGTCATCTGGGTGCAAATAGTCACTGCAGCAACACAGAAAACTCAGATTTTGCTACATTTTCCCTAGATATGCCTCTGCAATATGACCAGGCAGCAGTGGCGTAACTAGGCAAACTGGAGCCCTGGGCAAAACCTGAGTTTGATGCCTCCCCAGGTGTGTGCCCAGTGCAACGCGCACCCCCCATCCCCTTGTAGCTACGCCCAGTGGCGTATCTAGGCAAACTGGAGTTTGGCCCCCCCATGGGCAGCCACCCTCCCCCACTGTAACCAAGCAATGATTTTTTACACCAGGTTGTTTCAAAGTCACCATCACATTATAGAACATGCCCCAACTCACAAATCTGAACACAGCAATAGGCCATGCCACACAGCAGAAATAATTTTTTGAAAACATTTTCAAAATGCTTTCAAAATGTTTTATTACTGCTATGAAAACATTTTATGGTGTTGTATCCAGTCCCCCCAATTGGGGGAAACAGCATCACTTTCAATGTTATTTAAACTGGGAGCCCCGGATTCTCCCTTTAAGGTGGATTTAAAAGGAAAATCTGGGCTCCCTAGTTTAAACAAGTGATGCTGGAATCCACCCCCAAACAGCATCATTTTCAATGGTGTTTAAACTAGGGAACCCAGATCCTCCTTTTAAATCCACCTTAAAGGGAGCATCTGGGGTTCCCAGTTTAAACAACATTGAAAATGATGCTAGTTTGGGGTTGATTCTCCCCCACCCTGAAACAGCATCTCTTTCAATGTTTAAACTGGAGACCTCAGATTCTCTCTTTAAATCCATGCCAAAGGGGGGGGGGATTTAAAAGGAAAATCTGGGGAAATTTGGGGGGTGCCTGCTGTCAGGGGTACAATTGTTAAGCTAGCAGCACCAAACTTCCAGGGTATCTTTAGGAGACTCTCCTAATGATACCACTCAGGTTTGGTGAAGTTTGGTTCAGGGGGTCCAAAGTTATGGACCCTCAAATGTGTAGCCCCCATCTTCTGTTAGCTCCCATTGGAAACAATGGGTGATGGGGCACCCCTTTGGGAGTCCATAAGTTTGGACCCCCTGGACCAAACTTCACAAACCCTGGGTGATAGCATCAGGAGAGTCTCCCAAAACATCCCTGAAATTTTGGTGCTGCTACCCTAAAAACTGCGCCCTCTGCAGGCCAAAAACAGAAAAACACTGAAAATACAAAAACCCACAAATGAACCTGCAGTTTTTGTGCCCCCCCCCCAGGGGGCACCCTAGGCAACTGCCCACTTTGCCCAATAGGAGGAATGCCTCTGCCAGGCAGCAGCGGCTGGGAGGATGCTGGCAGGTGGCTCCCCCTGGCTGGCAACAGGAGGAGGGAGGACTGTGTGGTCTGTGGCCTTTCTTGTGGCTTTTCTCACCCAGGCCCTGCTTGCCCTTCTGGCCTGTGGAAAGACAAGGAGAGAAGGCAGTCCCAAGTGATATAAATGTGTGATCCCCCCCCCCCCGATAAGATATGCTCCTTGGGGGGGAGTTCTGGGAAGGAAGAGAAACTTGGGGGTGGGGATGTCTTCACAGAGGACTGCCAATTTGTTGTCCTTATCTGTTGATCCAGAGATGCTCATATCCTTCCCCATTGAGAATAATGATCCTGAATTCCAGAACAACAGATTTGAATCATGAAATGGTAATGTCCTACCTTAAAATAACCAATCACAGAATCCCTGCCCCCACCAAACCTGGATACTGAATTATAATGAATTTTTTTCTCTGTGCTTATCTCTAGGTTCCATTCTCACCTTATAAAAGCATCTTAGATAGTCACATGATTCTTTGACATGAGCAGCATGAGGGATTCCACATCTGTAGTGTTTATACTACTGTGCTTTCCTGGACTTTGGCCATTGCTCTAACGGTTTTTTCCCCCTTAGTTGGCATCTTTCTTCTTGTAGTCTCATTTCCAGTTCTGGACTTTCAGTCCATATTTCTATCTGACGCAGTTACAAACTGACCTTGGAACAGATATTCTTAACAAATCTTGATTTAATTCAGAAATGCATGTTCTCAGCCCTTCGGGAATATAAATCCAACAAATCAATTTGTAAATAATAATATAATAAATAATAAATAATTGGATAAATAAATAAATCCTTACAGGAGAGGAAGGATGGTTGACTTCCTTTTATGCTGACTGCTGAAATTCCAGTTAGAAGTGCATTTTAACTAGGGATACTTCTGAGTTTGGTGTGTTGTGGCAGAGTCAGGAAGTGTGGTTATGAATAAGTGAGGCAGAATTCAGTGTTTGAGAGGCAGGGAAAGATGAAAGGAAAGGAAAAAATGGAACATTGCTGGAAATAACTAGAGAGAAAGAGAAGAGCAGCAAATAACTTCATTGTGTATGTTCTCTTTCCCAGCTGCTGTCTCATCTACCATGTTATACAATGTCTTGAACTTTCCTGCTGGAGTTGTGCCAGTCACCACAGTGACAGAGGATGATGAAGAAGTATTGCAGCAGTACCAAGGACAGTATGGTGATCCATGGGACAAGAAACTGAAAAAGGTCAGTCTGGATTGAAGTGGAATTAGCAGGGGACGTTTTAATATTCAGAGATTTCTCACACTTCAGTATTTGAAGTTTGATGTCAAGGTATATAGCCTTAAATTTGGCACTTGATTTTCAGAAGTGATTTTTGTCATTTCATTTTACTTAAATAGGCAAGTTTCAAAATCTGAAACTGATATAAAACGTGGCAACTAATCTAAAGCTGACTGAATTTATACATCTTCTGTCACTGACTGCATGTCAGGACTTTACTGCTTTGCTGCTACTCCATGATTGTACAACAGTAATGTTTCACTGAAGCAGATGCATGATGTGACGTCATCACGCTCATTAGATTCCTCGTGGCAAGGACAGTACTTGACAAGTCTGCCTCATGCCTGCAGATACCTAAATCTACAGATAGGGGGCAGACTGACCTGCAACTGGTTTTTCTGCAGATGGGACCCCCTTGATCTGCACAAAAAACTGAAGGTTTTGAAATCGGGGTTGAAATCTCCCCAAAACTAAACAAAGTGTTCTCTCCACATGCACTGAGAATGCACCTACCATTGGTGGCTGCCAGTGAGGCAGGGTTGCCACCTCAACTAGTGAGCGCACTGCAATCTCAATGGCTGACATTGAGAATGGCGGGGAGGGGGGGTGGCCTTGGCAAATTCACCAATGGGAGTGAGGGATTCCTCCCTACAAGTTTTGTAGTCCATCACTTGTGGAGTATAATAACAAAATGCCACACAAGTGCATTTAACTAAATGGTAACAAGAGATGAAAGGAAGAGATGGAAGTCAGTGTGTAGCTTGGGCTCCAGTCATTGTAAATATTTTTTAAATAATCTTTTTATTGTTTTTCAACATTTATTAAACATACAAGAAAAAGAAAAAAGAAGGAAAGGAAATAATAGAAAACAGACATGATTGCATCAAAAAAAGAAAGATCTACCCCCTCATTAAATTAAGTACATATTACATAATGGATTCCGATATAAGAAAATAATAGTCTGGGACCAGAGAAGTGACTGGTCTTAGGCTGTCCCTAAGTGGGTAACTGGTCCAAGGTCACCCAAGAAGTTTTCATGGCATGAGTGGAGATTTGAACCTGTATTTCCCAGGTCTAGTCCAACATCTTAACCTCTGCACCATGATGACTCTCTAGTATACCTTATATTGCCATTAAAAACCTACCCCAAATGCAAGATGATGTCAGGCATGGTACCTTGGTCAACCAACATTCCAGAGTCAGATTATTCTGGATAATTGACTGTTTGCATCTCTATCAGGCCCTGACCTGGATAACCCAGGCTAGCCCAGTCTCAGAAGTGAGCAGTGTTAGTGCTGGTCAATATTGGAATGGGAGACCACCAAGGAAGTACAGAGGCACACTGCAAAGGCACACTGCAAAGGCACACAATCTCTGAATGTCTCTTGCCTTGAAAATTCTATGCAGCTGCCATTAAGTTGCAACTGGACAGCAAAAAACCAAACAAAAACAAACCCTCTATCAGCTTCATAATTAAAGCCCCAAATTAGGTTCAACTTTTCCAATAAAACCCCCAAATTAAAGGTAACTTTGCTGGTGTATTATATAAATATATTTTGGCCATCCTTAAAAGTAGTAGTGAAAATTTGCCTGTTTTAAAAGGTTGGAAAGCAAGGGATAAGCGGTCTGTGATATAATTGGTATATAGCTACGATATAAAAGGCAAGACTTATTATTATTATTATTATTATTATTATTATTATTATTATTATTATTATTATTATTATTATTATTATTATTATTACAGTTGAGCATGTTTACATATTCAGAACCCCTCTTTCATAGCAAAATTTTGTACCACAGACTTTTCTGCTTCACTAGCATTCAGCTACTATGAAAGTAGAGCCTGTGTTCCTGAAACTGATGTTTGCTATTGATGATCCTATAGATGTTGTGTAGATTTTTTTAAAGCTTGGGACTCAGCCTCTGAGCATTCTTGATAACTCTTCTCCCGACTCTTGCAGGCTGTGGAAGGTGCAGTGGGGCTTCCTGTAGCTGTGCAATGTGTGGCCTTACCATGGCAAGAGGAATTATGTCTTCGGCTCATGAAAGAAGTAGAGACACTGTCCTGCAAGAGGAGAGAGAAAAAGGCCCTATGACTTCGACAGAGGAGGCAATTTGTCTAGAATGGATATAATTGCACAGTAAAAGTATGAAGTGTCGTATAGCCCAAACAACAAATAACCAAAAATATAAAGCATCCTTTTGACTCCAGTGTTCTTTGTGCCTTTCACCACTTCTGTTGAAGGAAGCATTTATCTGAATTACCAGCTCACCAGGCACTGGGTATAGTATTACGATTAGCTGGTTCTAAAATAAGTAGTTTTTGCCGCTGTTCTGATGTTTTCCTATCAGCAAGGAGGGGTCCAACTCCCCCACAAAGTCTTAAACAAATCAGGTGACAGAAGCTCATCCCATTCAAAGTTAGCAACACAGTCCCTTCAAGAACATCAGCTGTCCCGAACAGCGTCACATATATTTTGTCTTAATTTTGTTTCCACCTTCATTTTCCTGGTACTGTTCAACAGCAAAGACTGCCTCTTCTTATGATTTAATTAATGAAATTACATAATTGGATGTCATCATATTGATGACACCTTAACCTCAAACCCTGGATAATCTCATTTAGCACCCAGTGCTGAAAGTATCAGCAAGGCACAGAGCCCCATAAAACACAGCAAAACAGAACTCAGAACTGTGGTTTTCTTAAGCTCAATGATGACACTTTAAGTATGGTCTGAGGAAATTACTGAAACCATTCAAGATAGTATCCTGACATTCCCACTCCAAAAATCACTATAGTGGAATTGAATGGCTGATGATGAATCAATACTAAAATCAGATAGGATGGGTCTGTAGTTAGGAGGGAAATCAGACAAGACTGCACCTCCTCCTTCTCGCACTAGTTATCATTCCCTCTAAAAATAAAAATGAATGTGAAAATCACAAACTTGACTAAAGCTGTGACATTCTACATTGTAATCATATCCATGCTGACTGTCAAAAGAATGAATGCATGCCACACCTTTCTTCCTTCATGAGCCTCCAGATAGCATACGTGGGGCTGTAGGGAGGTCTCCCATCAAACATGGGCTAGATCCAAACATGCCTAGCTTCCAGAAAATTGCTGTACCATGGGCCTTGAGGTTAAGCCCTGGGATTCGAATGGTATGAAACTATCATTTTACATGTGGCTGTAAAACACACACGCTATTTTCTAGCAATGTACTGCTTGCTGTTATAATTGTGCTTGCTTTAACTTTAATGAAATACATTAGCAAGACATGTGCAATGATCCAAATGCATTTCAAGAGTGTGTATAAGGTTTTCCATTCATAACTCATTTCAGTTTCAGCATGGATTGCAAGTTGGAAAATCATGTATGCAGTTATGTGTTTGTAAATTGTACATATGTAGACTTTGTGCACAAAAGCATAATCTACTTATGGAGATTAGGGTGTGCTACCCATTGGTGCTGTCCTGATTTCCATCTCCCTCAGAGATATGTATAACAAGCCACATTCTAAACAAAGTATACGCTAATATGTCACAAGATGGAAACTGAAAAACTCATTAACCTGAATGGTAGTTACTGTTTATTCTTCCCTTATTTGTTTGTTGCAACACTGTCCACTCTCTTCACATTTTGAATATCTGATGGGAACTTATTTCATTTTCCTTATTTACATTATTTACATTCCTTATTTACATTCCCAGGGATTCAAGGTGGATTACAGAACTATAGACAATATGACAAATGTGGGTCCTCAGCTAAGCATAAATAGCACAAGGGATGGATGAGATTGCAAAAATTTGCAAGGTCTGGCTACTTTTATTTTGGAGAAGATGTGGTTCAGATGTGGGGCAGGGAGAGGAGCTACATACTGGAGAATGGAGAGCAGGGTGTGTGAGCAATGCATGACAGTCCTTCGAGAGGGGGTGAAGTAAAAGTACAACATAAGGCTTACATAATGCATATAGTTTAAAGTGACCTCATATCATAAAAATAATGTTGTTTTATTTTTCACGGAAAGGTCCCTGAAAATATAAATATGAAAGGTTTATTTTTGCATACATATCAAGGCACAAAGAAAAACTGATAGCCTTACTGAACCATAAAGCTTTTCTTCTTTAGAAGCCCTTCCAGTTTTGAGACACTAATTTCAGCTCTGGAAGGAGAGCACTTTGTCTTGTTTTTGCCATCAAGTTGCAGATGACTTATGATTGCCACTGTAGGGTTTTCAAGGCCAGAACTATTCAGAGGTGGTTTGCCATTGCCTGCCTCTGTGTAGGGACCCTGGACTTCCTTGGTGGTCTCCCATCCAATTACTAAACAGGGATGACGTTGCTTAGCTTTCACAATCTGATGAGATTGGGCTAGCCTGGGCTATCCAAGACAGGGCTTCAGAGCATAGCTTGAGCTCAAGTGTCACCTGCTGTCTGTGATGTGAATTATCAGCCATTCTTTTTTTTTTTATAATATCTTTATTGAGTATAATTTAAAAGAATCAGTTATACATTTGTATTTATCAGTTGATTGTGAACAATCATACATTGTCAATCATTAAGTTCATGTATAACTTAAAAGGAGCAATTAAACAATCACTTTAATTCAGCTTATTAAGTACAGGATATAACCAGTTGCTCCATCCCTCCCCTTATCCCTCCCCTTCTTCCCCTTCCCTCCCCCTGTCTTTACCCGCTTGACTTCCCCTCAGTTTCTTAACTATATATCAGTATCTTAACGACTCTAATTCCTATTTACATATGTTAACTTAAACAAGCTTCAGAAGGAAAAGAAAACTTAACCATTATTTTCTTCACTGTAACCTAAATTCCTTCAACCTCAGAGAAAAGAAAAGTATAAATATATTCAATATTCTATTGGAGAGAATTTGATGTTATGGTTATTTGACTGATACAGTGTCCATGGAATCCAGGTTTGTTGGTAGTCCTCCGCAGGCAACTCCTTTATCTGAAACGAAAGTCTGTCCATTACATATAAGGTTTGCACCTTCTCCCTCCATTCCTCGATCTTGGGTAACTGGTCTGATTTCCAGTGCCTCAATTATCAGCCATTCTTGGCCGTAACTCAAGACCAGATCTGCTGCAGTAGAGCTTAAAGTTTAAAGGGTTTGTCACGGTCCAGCTAAGACAAACTTGCTGTCCCTCCCCATTCCTCCCTTGCTGATCTCATGCATCCAGGGGCTGAACAGCTGATCTTGTTAAGAACTGGAAGCCAAAAAAGGGAGGGGGATCCAAACTCAACCTGAACAACAAGCTAGGATCCAAAAAGTTTGAGAAGTCTATCTATCTATATATAAATCAAACTGTGAGTTTGTCCCTGATGGTCTCCTTCAGAAGCTGCTGGACGGATCGCCCCCAAATTTTCACAGGACGTTCCTCCCTGTTGCGGGCAGGTAATCGGACCTTCAAATCGCTGAAAGTTCATACCTGAGCCAGGTAAAACATCTTTTTCCTGGCGCACCAGGTCATGAAGCTGGCTGTGTTTAACTGTCACCCTTAGAATGTTTGCGCAGATGGTCAGAGATGAGCAGTGAAAACAGTAAATAGGTAATACTGTTAGGTAATACGAGTGGAAGTGAAACACATACACACTTTGCCATGTGAGATGTCAGGTGGGGTCCCCCCCCCTCACACGCAGGTAACTTTCACTCTCTGTGCCTCACCCACTACTACCACACAACACACATACTCTCATACACATCCAGCTCATCCTCACACACCTCACTCTGCCCTCCTTCACATCCAACCACCACTTACCCACTTCTTCACCCATATTCACCACAGCTCTCTTTTACTAAAAGCGAACTGGAGTTTGCCTTTTTCTTCTAAGAAAATCCGCAGGGTAGGGGCAAACCAACACTACTGGCTCCGCTTCTTTTGCATATGGCGCCTCACCACCCTGCCTCTGCTGCTTGACTGGGATAGCTTGCTTGCCCCAGTTCTGCCTTACCCAAGCCAGGACTGTGCATGTAAACCAGCCTCATGGACAGCAGGATTCGCACTCTGGACAGTTCTGCTGTGGAATGGAAAGGGTTACCTTATCCTAAAAAAACAAGACAGCACCATATAATGATGTGCATTGAAAAGGGAAAGAGGGATTCCATTTGACCACCCCAAAAGGCTATGCTGTGGATCATTGGACCTGCATGGACATCTGTGTGGGTTGTGGACTGTGTTGAGAAGGACAATTGCCACAGCAATGCGTGGCTGGGCCCGCTAGTCCATTAATATATATTTTATTGCACTGTGCTATATTCTTAACAATAAACCACGATACATAAAAATCTCAATAGAAAACATATATTCATATCTAAAAACATGTAGAATATCACAATATATTTCACAATCAACCACAAAGCCTCAATTGTAAAAATCAAACACACAATTTCTCAGAACTCGATACATAAAAAGACCTGAAAAGACCTAACACATTTCAGTTCTATTGGATCTTCTTCAGAGGTAAGTAAACAGCCCTCACATACATAGAACTACTATCAAATCATACAACCTTACTTACAGTCGTGTGGTCAAGAATATAGCAAAGAGGCAGCATTATACCTCAGTATACAAATTCTTGACCATACGCAGTTGATTTCAATGTAGTCCAGGGCAGGTGTTCTATGGAAAAGTTACCTGGTTAATAGAAACCTGCAAGATTCACAATATAAACCATAGATATTTATAGGAACACTTTTTTTACCTATATCAAACATATTGGGCTGTAAATAAGATTGTATAGATTGATAGTAGTTCTATGTATTTGTGGGTTTAGGGTTTCTACAGCTTCCCTGGAAACAGCTTTGAGAATAAGGTATTCCTGAGTGTCATACTTGTATCTGTGATAACCCAGGGCAAATCTCCAGATGACCTTGTGTCGTGTGGACAAATACTTAATTAGCAGAGTTAATGCAATAATGAGGCAGAGACCAGTTGCTTTACTGAAATAAAGTTTACTTACTACAGGGAAGGGAGACTTGGAAGAAAAACAAAAAACATCTTTCTTACTAGCTAGCACCAACAGCCAACTTGCTGATTAGACTATTACATGGCTACTAAGCTATGGATAGACTGACCACGTGCAGAGTGCAACACAAAGAAGATATATCTAAAGCCTACGTGCAGACCTGCATGTAGCCTACCCAACCAATAGGTATCAATTACCTGGTCACTGACTTCTGACCTCACTAACTAATTAGCATGCAACAATTAACTCCTTCATTACTGGATTGTGTGACTGGCACTTGCCAAATCCCATCACCTTGCCCTATGGTTTCATGTAGATGTTAAGACCATTGAGTCCACCCTCCAAAATAGCCACGTTCTCCATGGGAACTGATCTCTGTAGTTTGGAAATCAGTTGTAATTCTGGAAGATCTCCAGGGCCTACATAGAAGTTGACAACCATACTCTTATATGTTTTGCACATGAATGTCTGTCTTTTGCATCAACCTGTCATGTTTCCCAAGTACACACACACACTGACAGTCCAAGTTCAGTCATTAAGGTCCAGTTCCATGGGCCAATCACAAAAAGTTCCCAAAACTCACAATGGTCAGTCCAAGGGTAATCCAAATGCACAAGTCCAGAGTTCTGAAGCCAATGTCAAAACAGAACAGTTATTGCAGACATTGCTGCAACATTGCTGGTAAACAAACACATTGCTTCCATGTAGCTACTCCCTTTCCAGATGCTTATAAACACAATGCTACTCAGAGGGCCTGTAATGCCATGCACCTGCCAGCTGCTTCAGATTTCATTTTCCCCACATTCATCCTCGCTATTCATGCTGGGCCTGTGCTGGACTGCCAAGCATGCACTTTGCCACCTGCCCCATGGGATCCTTCATATTGTCCCCTAGTGCGGGACTGTTACTGTTCAGAGCCCCCAACCCACAATAACAACACAACACTCTTGTCTATGGGGTAAAATATTTTGGCCATAGCTGAACAGTTTTATTGACAAAGTATGAAAAGAAGTGTGAGGCACAGCATGTGATCTGATCTGTACACTGGGCAGCCTGAGTGCTGTCCCCCAGTGAAACCTTCCTCCAACCAGCCTGTTGGAGGAAACTTTTAGCCTTGCACAGCAAACAGTGGAATTCAGCTGGGCGGAAGGCCCCACACTGAAAAACTGTTTTACTGCTCAGGGGTGGAAGACTCAGTAGCCCCTACCTGGGCGTCCTGCCTCAGGCTTGTTCTGCCCCAAACTTCTTAATGAGGTATCATTAAAGAGGATAGCTCCATAGCTCCCCTCACCATCTGATCAGTTCCCATGCACAACCCGCCAGCCTGGCTATGTCAGCGAACACATGCATTAAATTGACTAACAGGAGAGGTGGGTGGGAAACTCGTTGCCACAATGCTTGGAAAGGAGGGGCCAGGGCCGGCAATGCCTTATAGAGACTCCTGACCAGTCCCTCTTGATGTCGTCATGACGCCACACTGCATCACGACCTTTTGCCCCTTCTGGGCATGGCCGTTGGCAACCTTCTTCCCTTCTAATGGGCTGGCATGGTGGGTGGAGCCTCTTCAAACTGTACTTAGATTTTCCAGGGGCAACGCAATGGCGGTACTGCACTTCAAAATGCGGTGGATGCTGCTTTCTTATCCTGCTCAATGTCATTTCCGCCGGGGCTCTGCCGAGGTAATGATGGAGATGAGCAAACTGGCCCTACCTGTTTGAATCTGGCATTTGAGGATTTACATCAATGTTTACGCCTCCTGACATGAAGAGGCCCTATTCGAGGAAGTCATCATGGCTTGCTTCAAGAGCATTGATCCCGGAGCTTTGCCGCCCTCCGCCATGATTTTTTTCCTAATCGCCTTTCAAATTCTAGTGGTAATCTAATGGTAATCTTGCGGTGATGAGTCCACAAGTTAATCATGTGTAATTATGCTTGGAAACAGGACCGAATAGTGTAACCACCACATTAGGAAAGAAAATCTAATTTATCCAGAAAGTAGATTGAAAGTTTCTATGAATTTTAGCAGAGTTAAATTATGAGGTCTAAATGTAATCTGGAATACATTTTCAAATTCTTATGTATTAAGTATCAGCTGAGTTCACAGAATTTTGAAGCAGCATAGTGAACTTATTGCTCAGGGGTAGCCTAGTGTATGATAGATACTGACCTCACAGTAGCTCCTGGAGTTATAAGAATAAAGGTAAGGATTTTTAAAACAGATTAGAATAGCAGCCTGAACTGTACACTTGTGAAAATAAGTCTTGCTTGGTCTGAACAAACAATACTTTATAGTGTACATCAACTTTTAAGGGAACCCCTCATGAGTAAGAAACATGAGAGATAAATGTGAAATGTTTATTTCCAGTTCTGAAGTTATAATTGTACAATTGTGGCGACACATGAACTGCTTTGCCTTGATAGTCACTATTTAATGTTCAGCTAGTAAGTAGCTAAGTTAGGCTTCTGTGCAGCTTTGCATTTAATATGAGTATTAAAGCATAAACTAGGAGAGAGAAAGTGTGTGTGTGCATTTTTAAGTGGCTAAAAACATATTCTGAATGTTGTTTTACACAGCTGACTGCCGATAGCTCTATTGGCAATTGTGAGTGATTACTGCATTATCTGCACTCAGAGAAAGTTATTGTTTTGAATGCTAAGGGAATTAATGATACATAAAACTATGTTGTTATTGGCTGCATTCATCATTAGAAATGCTTGGCCTAGCACCACTGCTCTGTGATTATTCCAAACCCCTCCTTCAAAAGAGAGCAAGGGACAGGAATATGTTTTATTGCTGAAGATTTACATACATTTACATCAGAAAAGGCTGATTATATAGCAGACCACTTACGTCTTGCCTTCCAACCAATTATATCGCAGACCGCTTATCCCTTGCCTTCCAACCTTTTAAAACAGGCAAATTTTACTACTACTTTTAAGGATGGCCAAAATATAGTTATATCAGCAAAGTTACCTTTAATTTGGGGGTTTTATTGGAACAGTTGAACCTAATTTGGGGCTTTAATTATGAAGCTGATAGAGAGTTTGTTTTTGTTGTTTAGGTTTGGTTTTTTGCAGTCCAGTTGCAACCAACTTATGGCAGCTGCATAGAATTTTCAAGGCAAGAGACATTCAAAGATTGTGTGCCTTTGCAGTGTGACTCTGTACTTCCTTGGTGGTTTCCCATCCCAATATTGACCAGTGCCAACACTGCCTACTTCTGAGACTGGGCTAGCCTGGGTTATCCAGGTCAGGGCCTGATAGAGATGCAAACAGTCAATTATCCAGAATAATCTGACTCTGGAATGTTGGTTGACCAATGTACCATGCCTGACATCATCTTGCATTTGGGGTAGGTTTTTAATGGCAATATAAGGTATACTAGAGAGTCATCATGGTGCAGTGGTTAAGATGTTGGACTAGACCTGGGAAATCTCCACTCACTGCAAATCTCCACTCATGCCATGGAAACGTGTTGGGTGACCTTGGGCCAGTTACACACTTAGGGACAGCCTAAGACCAGTCACTTCTCTGGTCCTAGACTATTATTTTCTTAGAGGGAAAATTTAGCAGCCACTTTTGTCAGATTGGTGAATTCTGCACAGGTCAAATATATTGAGCATAGCATGTTATATAAAACATTTTGGGGGGACTTTGACGGGTCCCAGTCCTAAACTGAATTTGGCCCATTTTACTCCCCTCAACCCAGGATTTTTGAAAATCACTAAATCAGTGATCCTTTTGCACAATCCCAGGTTGGAGGCACTCCCGAACGAACCTAACAGGCTGGAGACACTTAATTTTCCTCCCTTCTATCCATTCACTAAGTTCTGTGCTGCCCAATGACAGGGAAAATCCGGCTGCCTGCCATTTTGTGCAGGTTGCCCAGCAGGTGGTGGGCAGATTCTCTGAGTGCCCAACAATGTACAAAGTCCCCCAAGCACGTTTTCTCCCCATGACATTAGGTATGACTAATCTGCAGCATCATGCTTATTATTGCCTTGCCGTTGAAGGGAGGTCCCTTTTTCTTTTGTGTGTTGCACATGTGTAGCTATGCAGGTGCAGCCTATTAGATTGTGGGACAATCAGTATGGCTGTGGGGGTTCATTTCTGCATGCCTGTGCAGCTACGCATGTGTTGCAGGAAAATTTATTTTTTAAGAGAAGCATCTCTGTGCAAAGCACAAAAGCAACTAAGATTGTTTCCATGGGCTCCAACCACTGCTTTGAATGGGTGAAGGGCATGGGGAAAAGGAAAACTGGTTCCTTTATAACAATTGCAATCCATTATACATATGCTGTGCGAAATCCACCACAGTTGGGTAATTAACTGCCTGACGTAATAAGAGTTGATGGTCACACAGTTTTCACATTGTAACTGATAATGGCTCCTTAATGAATTCACATTATCAACTCTCAGTATTAGTTGATGAACATTTGGTGTGCTACAGGGAAGTCTAAATGCCTACTAGGTACATACCTTCTGTTTTTGTATATATATATTAGTGGATCACATTCTTTGCAAAAATTAATCCATAATCAATGAATGAATTTTTCAATTCGTTTAGAATTCATCACCCTTAATAGGAATGGAAATAGCTACTTCATTCCTCAGTGAAGGTTAAAAAGGTGGAGAGAAATGCAAGGAGTCAAAGGCAGATTTTGTAAGTCTAAAGAATCCCCTAGGCCTCTCCTTGCCACAGTAATCTGCTAGTGCAGTCCTCAGAATGTAGCACAAGGTGCTGCTAGCGGACTAATACTTTTTCCATCCCAACATTTTTGCACAGGGTTGTGTAGGGACTGTAATGCTAGAGGAACAATGCTGAAGATAGACTGACATCCCACGCCACAGCAAGGAGGACAAAGTGCACCTGTTTCTCTCACAGCAAGGAGGACAAAGTGCACGGCAAGGCACAAAACAAGCCTACATTACATTTGTAACACCATTGTTATACTCAGAACATATACTCCATTGGTGTACATGCATATGTCATCAAAAAATGCTATTACTGAATGTCTCAATTACAGAAAGCCATTTCTTGTTTCATTCAAAGTTAAGAAAACCATCAGGCTTTTTGAAGTTAGATCACTAGGGGGCAAGCTTGAGTTTCCGGCACAAAATATTGACATCCAGTGACTGCAGATATCTAAATTTAAACATTTGTGGGTACTGCGTGAGCTGCAGACGTTACAAAAACAATATCCAGGATTTTTTAGGAGGAGAAAGATTGTTTGAATGCATATAGCAAGAATAGGAAGGTGTGGTAGCTGTTTTGATTACATTATAAACTGACATATGGCTGAAATATTCACTCTGAATAAAAAGCAAGTAGAAGTTTGACATTATTTGAAATAGTACTTGGAAAAATGCAAATGTTTACCTGAACACTGACATGGGTTGTGGGAGGGTGGGAAGAGAGAGTAATGGGGTTGTATGAGCTTTCCTTTCCCCTCCTGAACAGGTTTCCCAATTGTACAGAGGTTACTTGGCATGTGTACCATTTTACAGATGTTAAATTGAACATGTGGAAGGTAGAAGTGGAGATAGTGTGCCCAATTCTGGTTTCCCTCTCCTTCCCTGGGAATTTCCAAAAGATATTTCTGGGCTTTTATTTCTGCAAAAGGTGCTAGCATCACATAATTTTTTTCCATGTGTTGTCGCTCCCCCATTGATATTTATTTGTAGCAGTAAAACCAATTTTAAAATGAAATAAAATGGGCTCTAGATGAGTGGAGAGGGCAGGCAGGATAGGACTGTTTCTCTCACCTTGTTTCCCTAACCCTGCACAGCTTTGGAAACAGGGAAGGGGCCCTGATCCTCCACGCAGGGCTCAGCTAGCTCAGGCCCGCATGGAGGATCAAGCTGTTTTCCCTCTCCTTCTTGTTTCCCAAGTCCTACCAAAACAGGGAAGGGAGGGGGGGGGGCTATCCTCCATGCTGGACTCAGTATGCTGAGTTCAACATGGAGGATCGGACCTGCTTCTCCCTCCACCTTGCTTCCCGAGGCCCCCAGATCTTGGGAAGGTATATGGGTGCCGGTTAGAATGTGAGGGATGCACTTCACACTCATTGGCTGGGGGTTTGCCATCGGACATTTCAAACCCTTAGCCAATTATGTATAAGGATACGCTACAGAGGAAACAACTACATTCAGAATTGATTTCCTGAATTTCTTTCATTGATTTTGGTATAAATATTTTCTCAAGCCTCAGGTAATAATTGAATTTTTTTTATCACTTCACATTGTGGCTCCTTACTTAAAAGGCTGAGCATAAACAATTTCAACAAGGCCATCCATAAATATTTTAGATAGATCTTCACTAATAATGCTTTAAAATGCCCATCAGATCATGTTTAATATAATGGTGGAAGTACTGCCCACCTGGCGTTTCCTTGTTTCCTTTGCCTGTTGCTTTTTTTGTTTGCTTGCTGACTTCTTTTTGTTTTGTTTTTAATTACTTTTCCACTGCTTCACTGGCACAGTCCTTTGCTGCATCAATAGACCTTTAAACATGTAAAAAATAAGTAAAATAATCCCTTCTGAATTATCTCAAATAATGGAACCAGTGTGGGTGTGTGCATTCTAAAAGAAGGGGAAGAAAGGGGGAAAATGTTCTGCACTCAGAGCTTGAGAGTAGCTGTTAGGCAAATTCCCAACATATCCTTGCTAGCAGGCTGCAAAGCCTTGTAGTTGCTCAAGTAAGAGGAAAAAAGGCAAACAAATAGGAAAAAATCCATTTTAACTTTAAAATTCACTCTGGGCCACCATAACGCTGTTGGACTAGCAAGGGAACTGCCTGAAGGTAAGAATGCCATCGGGTATAATTGGGCTTTTAAGGCTAAACAGAATGCCAAAGGTGAGGTTGAGAGATACAAACTAGTGGCAAAAGGATTCTCTCAAATTTATGGATCAACCTTTTGTACCAGTTGTAAAGTATTCCACAATTAGGATGATCCTAAGAAGAAAAAGAAGAAAAAGAGAGTTTGGATTTATATCCCTCCTTTCTCTCCTGTAAGGAGACTCAAAGAGACTTACAATCTCCTTTCCCTCCCCCCCTCAACAAACACCCTGTGAGGTGGGTGGGGCTGAGAAAGCTCCAAAGAGCTTAACTAGCCCAAGGTCACTGGCATATGTTGGAGTGCACAGGCTAATCTAGTTTCCGAGATAAGCCTCCACTGTCCACAGCTCAAGTGACAGAGTGGGGAATCAAACCTGGCTCTCCAGATTAGAGTGCACCTGCTCTTAACCACTACACCACTGCATTGCAGGTCCAGAAACATGCAAACAGAACACTTAAATATTAAGACTACCTTTTTACATGGTGAAATAGAGGAAGAACTATACATGCAACAGCCATCAGAGTTTACAGATGAAAAGAATAAAAATCTAATCTGTAAACTTCAAAAGGGACTTTCTGGACTTAAACAAGATGCAAAAGCATGGTCAGACAAGCTGACCAAGATGCTACTTAACCAGGGCTTCAGACAAGGCAATGCTGACCCCTGTCTTTACAGCAGACACAAATATGGGAGGTGGATATTTATTCTGACATATGTTGACGATCTGAATATTTGTCATTGAAATTGAAATGACTGTGCTGAAATTATATCCCAACTAAACAAGAAAGTAGAAGTTAAACACCTAGGAATTGCTAACTTTTCCTGGGGATTCAAATTGAATGGGAACCTGATGGAAGTTATCTTCTTAGTCAAAGGCAGAAGATACTAGAAATATTGCAAAGTCTGGGCCTGGAAAGAGTTACCGTACCTGGCTCTCACACTACACTGCTTATGAAAGTAGATTACTCTCCCAAATTATGAAGATAGCTAAAATAAATGTGTAAGCTGACATTTAGACTGAAAGAGGGTATGCCCCATTTACATGTGAATAAAAGGAGGCAATTCCCTCTGGGATTTCGGTTGTCCCTTATTTAACTTTCTAGGCCCATATTAGGATGGACAAAGCCCAGAATCTCCTTTGGTTCAGAAAGTAAAATGTCTTTCCAGTCAAATAATGTGGTTAGACTTAAAGTTGTCTTTACCTGGGTGTAAAAATGCTGACGTGTTGGAGACAATCAGCTTTGCGCAACCTTGTAATATCTCATTTTATCCATGCCATGCTTTATTAAATTCTCATAAACCTGTCAATGGGGACAGACATCATTTCACTTTACCCCATTAGCTCAATGTAACAGCAACGGAGAAAGGAAAACGAGCTGTGGGGAATGAGTGGAAGGGGGAGGGGGGGAGAAACCACCCATACGCACAAAGCATAACCCAGCATCACTCTGATAATGTAATAATGGCAGCACCCTGGGAAAGTAATTGAATTAAGTGGCTTTTGTTAATGGTTTTAAGATTTAGAAGTGTAAATAACAGTTAGGGCTCTTTAATGGACTTTAGTTTTAGGTAACTGCAGCCCAGCACATAAGAAATGCTTTGCTGTTAATAGTATGTCAGATTGTTTTGTTACTGCTCCAGCTTCATGCCTGCAAAGCATATTTTGCCATTTTTAAAGCCGAGAGTGTTTATCATCCATCCTTTCTCACTTCTGACGGAGCTTAATTCAGAAGCATTTGCATGAGCTGCTCTCATTCAGTTCCCTATCAGTTATTCTCACTGCTGGGAATAAAGTCTTATTCCTTCTGTAGCTGCTTTGGAGAACTTCCTGACTTAGGGTTGTGCCACTCAAAAGCCCATGAGTCCTATTTACATGTTCATTATTAAGGGGGCTGCAGAGCCGCTGTCCTCAATCGGCAAGATGGAAATGAGGCCAGATTCTGTTTGGAGGAGTAAAGTAACTGCTTGTGGAAGAGTTACCCCCAGAGGAAAAGAAAAAGAGAGTGCTTCATCCCCCCCCCCCACTTTTCCCTCTCTGCCTGTGCTTTTTCTCTACAGGTATGATGAGCCAAGGGATTTAAAATGTCTTTCATCAGAACTCATTCTGCTTAAAATCTTATTGGATTTTCATTTAGGAGCCTATCAAAATGGGAGACTAAAGTCTGGGCCAAAGCTGGCTAAGCCACATAGGCCCAAACAAGCAGTCTTACCTTTGCCAAACAGATGGGGCTATTCAGAACTTTGGGCAAGCTACAAAGTGCTTTGTAAGCATTAATTGATAAAGCTAATGTTTGTCTGGAAGAAGAGTGTCTGTGCTGAGTTTTACTATCTGGCTCTGTAATTTTTTCCTTACTGTAGCCCAGGGGTAGGGAACCTGCGGCTCTCCAGATGTTCAGGAACTACAATTCCCATCAGCCTCTGTCAGCATGGCCAATTGGCCATGCTGGTAGAGACCTTGATGGTCAGGACACTGGTCTCTAACTGTAAGCCAGTCCCAGTTTATGGTGGGAGGACTGGAATCCAGAGAAAGTCCATCTTCTGCATGCAAAGCATGTGCTGTACCATGGAGCCAAATCCCCTCCCAACAGTTCTCCAAATATATAATTTCTCACAAGCTGGAAAGTCATGTTCCATGAATGAACAATGTCCATCATCTGCATGGTGCAACTAGGAGTTCCAGCCTCCAGGTGGGACCTAGGGATCCTCCAGAATTACAACTGATCTGCAGTCTACAGTTTCCTTGGAGACAATAGATTCTTTAACAGGTAGACTTTATGGCACTGAACCCCACTGACGTCCATGTCCTCCTTTGGCTCCACCCTCAGATCTGCAGAAGTTTCCCAACCTGGAGCTGACAACTGTAACCCCCACCCCTGTTGGTGGTCAGGCAGGGCCTGGAAATCCTAGTTACAATGTTTCAAACACTGACAAAGGCCTATTCCACATGGGGCAAAACACCAGTCTTGAGGGCCAGTAAAACACGGTTGGGGAGAGCAGCATGGCCACAGCCTCCTGGAAACAAAGGCAGCACTATGCTTTCGCCCCCCAGTGGGAAAACTGTGTTTCTGGGACTCACGAGTCTTTTCAGAAACAGCTTTTTGCACCTGGTGCCAAGCGAACAGCACCAGGTCAGAGGTGCCACTTTTAGGTGCCTCTGTTTTGTTTGTAAATTTACCTTCCCTTCCCCTGCGGAGCTCTGCAGGGTCCAGGGGACACGCCTCCTGCCCTCCGACCCCAGAGGTGTTGCCATGGTCATGGGGGCATGCCCCCTGGTCCCTGCAGAGCTCCGCAGGGGAAGGGAAGTTTACAAACAAAATGGAGGCGCCTCCATGTGAGGGCACCTCTGTGGGCTGTGGCATCTCCAGAGCCGGCTGCACTAGTAGCTTTGTTATACTGGTGGGTTGCTGCTTCACAGGCCCATGTGGAATGGGCCAAACAAGCCCAGTATTGTATTGTCGAAGGCTTTCACGGCCGGAATCACTTGGGTGCTGTGTGGTTTCCAGGCCAACATGGCGTGTTCTAACAACATTCTCTCCTGGCGTTTTACATACTGCATCTGTGGCTGGCATCTTCAGAGGATCTCCTCTGAAGATGCCAGCCACAATACAGGCAGCTAAACTACTGTCCCTTAACTGAGCTCCACCCAAGCCCAGTATTATTTATACCAGACACTGACTGACCTACAGTAAATTGTGTGAGGTTGTTTTGTGACATGACAGAAATTCCCAGCTTATTCAAAAGAAAAAAGTGCAAACATGAAACTTTGGGGGATAAATTAATATTGACAGTTTTGATAATTCACCCATATATCCAGCACACCTAACCTGTTGTTTTTATCCTGTGCATTTGAGGATGACCCACACATTAATCCAATACTATCAAAAATATCACATGACTGAAAAAAAATGAACATCAAAGCAACAAAATGAGACCCATTTTAGAGATGTGTGATCAATAGATGTGTCATTTTGTGGTAGTGCTAAGAAACACCTTCCTGTGACTGGAAAGAAAAGACCACATTGGGTGTGTGTACAAATCTATTCTTATAAACTACCTAGAACTGACTTTTGTGGAATAAAGGGCAGGATCATCACTCACCTCTGCTCCAAAAATGTAGTTTACAATGGTTGAAAAACAGAATTTTGACCTTTTGATACAAGTACTCATCTACTGCCTCCTGAAACGCAAGGCAATTATGCATGTATAACTTACTCCTGATTTTCGCAGTAGTTGATCTGTAAGTGTTTAAATCAGCTTGGGAAAATCCTTCTGCATTCATGCCCTATCCTCTGAATCCCTTCTACTATGGAGTCAGCATATTTCACCCCCCTCCCCAATGGCTAAATAAACAGGAATATCCCTCAAAGGTGCTGGGCATAACTGATGGCATCTCCGAGGGTGTCAAGGTACCAATCCCTCCCTCAATTTTTGCATATGGAATCTAGCATTAGTGCACAGAAATACTAGACGAATTTCCTCCTCCATCAAAACTGCTGTCACAAGTAATTATCTGTTTACTGGTTGGATGAACAATGCACATGTGGAAAGGTGGAAAACAGAAAGCTCAACAAAATGGCTCCAAACCAGACCCATTTTAAATAATATGTGAAGCAAAACTATTTCAACAAGTAGTAGCAATTAACAGAAGCAGTCTCCCTTCGGAGTGGCAGGTGCTTCCCCCCATACCACATTTTTGCTTGTGTAACCTCTAACTGTGGGTTCTGTGGGGCAGAACTTGGGAGTTGCAAAGAACTAAATTTTAAAACAAAATGGTTTACTTCCTTAACAAATAACACTTTTAACATTAACATTTAACATTAACAATTTACAGTCCTTCTAGGTTGCATTTCAAGTCCTTATCTTGACAATCTACTGATAAATGCCAAGTCCAATTCTTCCCGCTGGTGGTTGGCTTATGAAGACTTCAGAGGCTTGGTGAATGGGATCCAAGATGATGAAGGTCCCCAAACGAACTCCCATCAATTACATACATAGCAAGCCCTGAAACAATAAATTCTAACATTTACAAATATAGCAAAAATAAACAACTCCCTTCCCACTAGTTCCCAACAACTTTGCAGTTACCTTAAACAAGGTGTTAAGAGCTTATAAAGAATTAAATCAAGGTCCCAGCCTGGTAGCCTTGCTTCCTCCAACTTCACCAGTTTTTGCAGCCTTCTGCTGCTTTGAGTCTCCACCCCTTTCTGGGTCAACCCATTCTGAACATAGGGGTTACACTTGCTTGTTTTTAAAGGTCAGGCTTAGGGATGGAATGCTGAGGGGATGGCAAATGCTCATGTAGAACAGTCAGGGAAGAGCATGCAAAAATTGCTCCTGAGCCAGTGTTAACTGGTACCATTTTAAATAGTACATGAAGGACTGCCGTCTCCTCCCCACACCCTGAAGACAAGTGATTTTCCCTCCCCCCTTTTAAAAAAGGCAGTACTAGAGCATTAAAACAATAGTCTTAGCAGGTTCTCTGAATTCCCAGGTATCATTTGTTTTAAATTCATTCTATCTCATTCCCTTGTGGAGATATGCCTTTTCCCTTATATCTCAATGAATGAAGGGTCTATAGCAGGAGTGTCAAATTCATTTGTTATGATGGCCAGATATGGCATAAATGTGGTTTGGTCAGGCTGGGCCCTGGAGGAGGAGCTGCCAGGACTGCTAAGCCCCCCAGCAGGTTCGCGAGCCCAGATTGGTGCAGGGGGGTGTTGGCTACTTTTGGTGGCGAGCCTTAGGGTAGGTGGTCAACACTGCGGGCTGGTTTCCTCAGCTGGCAAACCTGCAGTCAGGTAGGTCTGCTTGGACTGGTAAACTCCCAGCAGGCTCACCAGCCAGATTGGGAGTGGGGTGAAGAAGAGTAGAGTAGTGGAGTTTAGATTTATCCCCTACTTTACTCAGCCTTAAGGAGTCTCAAAGCACCCATCCTGGATGGGTGGGTGCCTGGACTGATAAGCCCACAGCAGGCTCACCAGGCCAGGTCGGGGGAGTGAAGAAGGGTTGCCTCAGCTGGATCATAGATCTGATAAAAGCCCTCTAAATGAGCCAGCTCTGACTCCCAGGCCACATATTTGACACTTGTCAACTTTGACACACCTTTAATGCTCCAGTGATCTAGGGATGTATTATTGCTTTTTAAGAAAAGAACTGACCAGAAAATGATGCGACCACAAAACTGGCCAGATTGCAACAGGTAAACACCTGTGCTATCTACTTCTGGTTAGTTTCATGGTATCATGGCTTTCTGGTCAGTTTCATAGCAGTGAAGCTGACCAGAAGAGCCTCATTGCAGTCAGGAAGATTCCTCAACATTTGATCACTAATCTTGAAAGTTTACATTTTTTAAAAAGAGGCAAGAAAGCCACAGGTGGAGAGGAAAGGGAAGGCAGGAAGGGGACATGAAATCAATTTGGGAGGTTGGATATGGATATGGGTCGGCGTCAATGAGTGGGAAAAAATATCCCAGAATCATCTTGAGAAAAAACCTGTGGAAAAGTGTTTGTAAAAAAGCCCAAGAAAAGCTGAAGAAAAACCCAATCTACTTCTTTATGGGCAAAATGCATGCAAAAAAAGGAGAGTGGGGTGCAAGTAGTTTGGAGCCAAGACTGACAAAAAGCACATAGGTGGAACAGCTCTCTAGCTATGCACCCTGAAGGACACTTAGCCTGATACAGGTATATGGCACAGTTGGTTCTGATGCGTAGGAAACAGGCTGAGCAGATTCAGAGGTTTAAACAGAGCGAGGGAGACTAAAAAGAAAGCAAACCTTTCTGATTAGACCTCCCAACCCCTCCAACAAGGACAACATCTTAGAATGCTGATGCTTATGCTCAGCAACATTGTTCTCTAATGCATCTGGATAGCAGCTGGGATTTTTCACCAAGTCTGGGCTGGATTACTTCATGCTTAGAAAAGCTGCTAAATAACTTAGTGGTCACAGTGAATGGAAGATAAAGATGTAAGATTGTTTTCATTATTATTATAGATCTGTAAAGAGTAAGAGTCAGTGAATGTGCCTTTTACAAATTTATGACATGGACAAGTGACATAGACAAGGGACGACCTGAGAGCTCTGTTTATGAGATCCGTGCCTGGCAAAAGTGCCTGTACATGTACAGCATCTAGGGTATATGCACAAAACATGTGGCCATTGGAGCAGCGACATAGGTATAGATTTTTTTTTATTGAGTAGGTTTGGTGACTGAGGGCTTTCTGGCTGTTCCATTCCATGCATTGTTTCAAGCAAACTGGACATGTAATGGGAACCCGAGGAAACCCCCCCCCCTTACCTATGTCCCTGCATTGGGGGCAGGGCCAGTTGGCAGATTCTGCTCCTGCCCTACATGCGCTGATCACTTACTAACTAGTCATCCAGTCTAATAGGCCAATAAGACTCAGGCCTTCTATACAAGTTGTATACAATTTATCTTGCCATGAAGTGGTACATTGTTTGTTTTTTCCTTTTAATTCTGCCTGTTTTCTCTTTCATTTGGTTCTGGAAGCATTTTCCCCTCATTTTTCTTTCGCTATTTTCCTGAGCCATTTTTCCCATCGATTTCCAAGCCAGCTTCCTTTGAGAGCATGATCATGTTGAAACGGTCTTTATTTCTCCACCCTGAGTATTACAGCACCAGAGAATGGCAGGATGCTTGGGTTCTAAGAAAAAAACCCCTTCCTTGTACTGCAGTCATTTCTAGCCACAAATGGAGACTAAGGAAACAACTGTGAAATGTAGAGGCTTTGGTCTAAGGTCTGTCAAGCTAGTAATCATTAGTAGTACTTACCCTTCCTAAAGGGACTTGCTGTGATACAGATGTATGACATAGTTGGCTCTGATGGTGCCAAGAAAATAGGCAAAGCTAATGATCCTGTGATCTGAACCAAGAGAGGTAGACTTAAGGATCTAACACTATGCAATACTTGAGTTTTGTGATCAGATCTCCTGACTGATAATTTAGCTGCAGAAAGCAGCTCTCTGTGTGTACATGTGTTTGTGTGGGTATGGGTATGGGGAAGGTAAAAGGGTACCTGAGTCCTTCTGTGCCATTTTCCTATTTTTGCTGACTGTCCTGTGCTCCCCTATGCCCTTTTCTTGGTGGAATGAGAAAAACAGGGGAGAAAAACAAAGATGCTTAAACCAGTCTAGGGGGATCATTTTTGATAGGAGGAAATGATGTGTATGAGAGGGGGAGAGTCAACTTCTCTTTTGTCAGCTGTGTTTTTCAACTGAAATATGTGATGGAGATCCATGATCAGACCACCAGCCTCATATGTATTTTGACGCAGAGCAAAAAAAATCCACTTGAACTTCCCCATCAAGCTATTTCACCAATCGACTTATGCCTGTATAGCAAAAGAAATGCTACAAATTATGCATTACTGTGTGCCAGTGGTTCTATTAATTCTTAAAGGCCAATTTTTACCAGCTTCTTTATTTAGCTAATTGGAGTGTATGTTACAAGCTTTGATAATGCAGAAATTTAAGGGTAGACAAGGAAGTTTGTGTCTCTTTTTTGAGAGTGGTTTTTAAGCCTTCATGGGAAAAATTAAACATCTGCCAATGTGAGAACTCTTGACAGCTAAGACCCACCTTGGTCAGGGCTTCCAACATTTGTAGTACCTCTTATCTCCTATTTGTTATTATGTATTATTTTATAAAATTTGATATCCTTCCCTATCCCAGCACAAGACCTGTCTCAGGGTGGCTAGCATTAAAATCAATTCATACAAATATCACAACAATGTCATACATCTGGTTAAAAAACTATTCCCCCAGATGGCATTCCTCAGACTTATTAAAACAATTATCCAATTCCCACTCCTGCCTTCCTAATTTGGATTTATCTTAAATAAAAATAAAGGAAGGGGGGGAAAGGCCCAGGTGGGGGAGGCCAGCAATGTTTGAAATTAAACTGTAGCCATGACAGTAGTCATATCTGCATCTTCCCCTTTGTGTTTGCATTCAAAAAATGCACATATATACATTGTCTGGTACAAACTGTTGCCCCTCTCTAATGAATGAGCAGTATGTGTTGATATAATATCAAGTAGCAGATTAGTGGTGTCCGGGGACAGAGGGTACCCCCCACTGTCCCTAGGCAGATACATCCCTGCACCATGGTGTCTCTGAGTCAGCATGTGGGCCTTTGGCTAGAGTTCAAAATATCAGAGAAGTTATTTGGGATGTCTGGGACAGTCATTCCACCAAGAAAAGGGCATAGGGAAGCACAGGACAGTCAGCAAAAATAGGAAAATCATAATAAATATGAAACAGTGTTAGATCAACAGAGTATTAACTCAGTGTATAAGTCTGCTTCCAAACAGGTGTGTTTCTCCCCCCCCCCCCCCCCCGAGCACAACAATTTGCTCTGGGGGCCTTTCACATGACTTCCTTTTACTGCTGTCCCCTCTTGGTTTTTTCCTCGCTCTGCGGCAGATTTCCCTAAACTTGTAATGATAGATCTTTCCTGAAAGATTGTGATCAAAGTTGGTTTGGGGAAAGCGTGGATGGAAAGATATGTATTTCTTTACCTCCCAGCTCACATTTGGCACCATTTCCCCTCTCTGCTGCAGGCAGGCTTTTTGATGGCTATTGTTTATTTATTTATTGTCAGTCAAGTCACAGACAACTTACGGCAACCCAGTAGGGGTCTCAAGGCAAGAGACTTTAAGAAGTGGATTGCCATTGCCTGCCTCCAGGTTATGACCCTAGTAAGTTTCCCATTCAAATTCTAGTCAAGCCAACCCTGTTTGTGTTCTGAGAGATGATAGCAGGCTAGCCTGGGATTATCCAGGTTGGGACATGTTTATTGCTAGTAGATATTCCTACCTGGTGTGTGTGTAAAGTGTTGTCAAGTCACAGCCAGAAGAAGAAGAAGAAGAAGAAGAAGAAGAAGAAGAAGAAGAAGAAGAGTTGGATTTATATCGCCCCTTTCTCTCCTGCAAGGAGACTCAAAGGGGCTTACAATCTCCTTGCCCTTCCCCCCTCACAACAAACACCCTGTGAGGTAGGTGAGGCTGAAAGAGCTCCGAAGGACTGTGACTAGCTGAAGGTCACCCAGTTGGCATGTGTTAGAGTGCACAGGCTAATCTGAATTCTCCAGATAAGCCTCCACAGCTCAAGCGGCAAAGAGGGGAATCAAACCCGTTTTCTCCATGTTAGAGTACTCCTGCTCCATTACGCCACTGCTCAGGCGATCCCAGCAAGTGGCTTTCAAAGCAGGTGAGAGTTTGCTAGAAACTTTCCATTCATTCTTTGAGGACAACTAGGTGTACCATTGCGTTGTGGTGGTTTGCCATTGCCTTCTTCTGCAGAGTCTTCCTTGGAGGTCTCCCTTCCATGTACTGACCCTGGTTGGCTTACAAGATCTGTTCAGATCAGGCTATGCCATGCTGCCTTCCCTCTGGAGGCCCATTATCCATTTCTTCTTTATCCCAGGGCTGTTTGCTGCAGAGTGAGATTTCTTCTTGACTGCTTAGTTAACGTTTGAGCCTCATTTTGAAAAATTAAGAATGATGACTTTTCTTCCTGCTCCTGAAATTTACATTTTGATCAAAATGCTCCGATGAAGTACATTAGGTGAGAGACTTATGAAAGAAGGAAACAGCATCAATCGTTCAATCTAGTTCTGGCATAAAAGCGGTTAAAGAGATAATCTTCAGGCTTTCTCACACAAAGAAAAAGTGGGTTTTCTGATCCATAAAGGATCAGGCTGCAGGGAACCCCATCAGACTCCTTGGCATGAAATTACACAGCAGCAGGGGCTCCATTCCTCCCGTTGTACAACATTAGGGAGATGAATTAGAACTTGACATTCATAGTCTTAACAGGCCCATAGGCAGTCTTAGAAAGGAAAGGCCAATCACAAGAAAGAACTTTTAGCTACTGGCTCTGGGAGGTTACCTAAGGCATCCTGCTCCTGTTGCTTCAGTATGGAACGGGTGCCTGAAACCAGGAGCTGTGTGCCTGGATAATGTGCTTGTGCCAATACAAGTGTTTAAATTCAGTTATAAAAGCAGAAGCACATTCACACCACTCTGCTTTCTAGACACACACCCCCTCCCGAGGCGTATCTAGGGAAAATGTAGGCTGGTGCAAAATCTGAGTTTTCCACCCCCTCCAGATTGGGGGGCCGCCCTCCCCCATGATGACCAAACAATATTTTTTTGAAGTCAGTGTATGGACCTGGGGGGAAGGAGGAGGGGTGTGAGGGGCAATTTTCCGCCCCTTACGTGACCAAATGGCCGCAGTCCAGGGACATTTGACCCCATATGTCCCCTTAGGCAGTATGCCCCTGGACCCCCCCCCCCCAAATATAACAGGACCATTGTACCATGTGGGATCATATGAAGCTAGTGGAAGTTGGTATGAATCCCATTTCAAACAAGCCTTGCAAAAATATCTCTATTATCAGTGTTTTTCCAATAGTGAAATGTCAAGATGGAGACAGAGCAATGTCTGACTAGCCCAGAAAGTGCAGTTTTGTGGAGAAAAGTCAGCCGAGTTCCCCACCACCACCACCACCTCCATCTCTGTGAATCTTAGCACACACCTAACCTTTCCTAGATATTCTGCATCTTTTTTCACATTAGAAGTATCAGTGGAGTCCCTTCCCATCTGCATTTCCAAAGGATGGGTTCTGCAAAGTCCTCTAAGGAGCTCATTCTTCCTTCAGATGTTTACTAAAAAGCCAAGCTTTTTATGGTATGACCATAGCAACTGGATTTTCTCCTTTCTAGGATCCAACCAAGTCATTTGTTGTATTAAGCAATTTAATACAATTTACATTCCAAAATGGTATATCATAAATCCCAAACTGCTATAACCACTGCTGCATCATTTAGTAAGGCAACCTAGGTCAAAGCTCCAACCTTCTACTTCTTTTTTCCTGTTCTAAAATATTATATTTCCCAGAAGGCTCTGTTGTTTATAGCCATTGCTATATGTAAAACTATTACATTTGCCCCTTTCTCAAGAAACTCTAATATTTCTAAAACTTGCTTATCTAATAATACAACAACAATATTTATACATATCTGTATGTACATGTCTACCACTGTCATATATAACACAGGTAGCTAAATATAATAAAAACAGGCTAATAAAATAAGACAACTGTGAAATATTACATAGTCTCAATTCCATACCAGTGGTCATCTGATTCTGGTAGCTCTTTCAGGCCCAAGTTCTGATGGCTCATTTTTCAGACCCAGCAGTGGGGTGAAGTCATCTATCAGAGGCTGATGATCTAACCCAGTTCCATCTAGTGTATGATAAACTACTGTAGGATAGAAGATCTTTTTTCCCCCTCAACACTTCTGTGGACAGATTCTGGGTTTTCTTACCCTAACAAGAGAACATAGTCAAATTTTGGTTCCTTTACCCTTGATAGTTGTCTATAAAAGCTTCGTATTTTTCTTCCCCCCCCCCCCCCCCGCAAGATTCTTTCACATTAGGTTCTAATAGTGCGACAGGCCTTGATTTGAGAAGTTCAGCAACATACAGTAGGGTATACTTTTGAACTTTGACATATGTGGAAGAATCTTAAGGAGTTAACTTTGCACATTTGGTGGGGAAAAGTAGACATTTTAATTGTGCAATCCAAAGGGAGGGGCAGAATTTGCATTGGAAGAGGCAGAAGGGTTGTGCTGGCCCCCGTGTCACCAGCATTATGCAAAGTGGAACAGATGCTGATGCAGAGAGATTTGCCCCCAGCATCAGGGCACTGCGATGCAGGAACCAGGAAGTGTTCTCCAGCGCATGGAGAGCACAGCGCAGGAGGAATCAAGGGCTTATCTGCTCTAAGGCAACTGTATATCTGGACTTACTGGTTCTTCCTATGGAATTCATGTTTTTAAATGTCTGATTGTATGTTCTATACATTTTCTATATATTGTCTTGAATGTCGTTCAACAGTTCGATAGTCTATAGTGATTCTAAATGTTCGTTATTAATATTGAACCAATTTTTGTTGACTTATTAAATTGAGCACAATATTATCGGTTGGCATTGTAATTTTGAGAGCCAAAGTGTAGTAGGTATTGTATTGTTTGATTTCTCTGTTTTTTTTAGGGTTGCCAGCTCCAGATTGGTAAATACCTGGAGATTTGGGGATAGAGCCTGAGGAGGGTGGAATTTTAGGAGGGGAGAACTTCAGTGGGGCATAATTCCATAGAGCCGTTTTCTCCAGGCGAACTGATCTGTTTGGAGATCAGTTGTAATTCCAGGAGATCTCCAGCTTCCACCTGGAGGCTGGCAATCCTAATGTTTATTAAAACCATCCTTATTTTCTGATCCTGCAATCTTAGGCCCTTTCCGCACACGCAAAATAATGCGTTTTCAAACCACTTTCACAACTGTTTGCAAGTGGATTTTGCCATTCCGCACGGCTTCAAAGAGCACTGAAAGCAGTCTGAAAGTGCATTATTTTGCATGTGCGGAATGAGCCCATGTCTTTGAAGCAGACACATATATATTGCTTTATAAAAATATTCTGCTGCTAAAATGAAAGCAACTCTTAACTGAATAAACAAAACCTGTGAGAGAGACTGTAAAACTCATCAGAATAATGATACAACTACCCTGCTCAGATGAAAACCTAAAGTGACCTTTTAAAAACGCATCAAGCTTTTCATCTGCTACCTAAGCTGAATCTGGCAGTGAATATTGGGTTTCAAATACAGGAAGCAGTGTAGATGGAAGATCACGCTGTAAAGCTTTGCCTGACCTCTGTTTTTGTGGCTGAATGTTTTCCAAGTGGATTCTATTATTAAACAATGAGGAAGATTTGGGCTTGAAAAAGTATGGCCGTTTCCGCACGGCCCTTAAATGGCGCCCTGGGGACGGGATAAACGCAGTCCCCAGGGAGCCATTCGCACAGGCGGCGCTGCTGCTAAGCAGCAGCGCCAACCTGGCGTCGCTCCCCCTCCTCCAGGGCGGCGTCAAGCCGCCCTGAAAAACAACCCTTTAAAGGGTTGTTTTTCCCTCAACAGCGTGTTCCCGGCGGCGCGGTGCGAACAGCACCGCCTGGAATACTGTTTCCCTCCCGTCCGACTCACTGTGTCCCGCCCGTCGGCCTGCTGGCCGTCGAAGCCCGCATACGCTGTCCTCCGACCCCTGGAGGTCAGGGAGCGGGCGAAACTTCGATAACCAATAGGCAACGGCTTAGTGACTCTTGAAATCCAGACGAAGAACGAAGCAGCTCCATGCGGAGCCGCCTGCCGCCTGCCGGCCTCTCCAGAGGCCGTTCGCATGCTTGCATGCAAACGGCCTCCGCCTCCACGCCGGCAGAATTCTTGCCGGCGTGGAGGCGCCTCAATGGCCGTGCGGAAACGGCCTTTGAGAGAAACCCTGTTAGAGTTAGAGCCTGCAGACTTCTGGGAAGGGGCTGTTTCTCTGGGGCTCACTTCAGTCCCCATAAGGACAGCACTAGCACAAGAAAGCTGAGGAGAGACAATAGCTTAATCACATGACCACTCAGTGCCTCTGAACTGCTTCGCTACCAAAAGATAGGTCAGAAGCTATGTGCCACTTGGCCTGGATAGGGAACCTTTCCTAATAAGGAGAATTACAACTGTCATTGCTCAGAAGAGTTTTCCTTGGAGGGTCCCCCTCCCCTTGAGTTGCTGTAGTTTCTATAAAGACATCTGCAGGAATATCAGAGAGCCATTTTAATGTCAAATATCTGACTTTCTTACCTGTTCCATCATTTAATGATAAATGTGTTATAAAGTCATTTTTTTTGCACCGGTAAATTTCTTTGAAGCCCACCTGATCAAAAGATAAAAATCTCTTAAACAATATCTAACCTGAGCTTTAGATAACCCTTGTAAGGTCTGCTACTAGGTCTATTATAATAAATGCTGTATGTTGGCTACATTTATACAGTTTGTAACTTAGGACTATTCTTTTTCAACTTGCTTCAATGTCTCCTTTATGCATTCAACAGTTGAAAAAGAGAATAATCAGGCAGGTCTAGAAACACCTGAAAGGTTTTCTGGATCCAATGTAAATTTTGTAATCAACTCTCACCCATGTTCTGTGGGCCTGACCTGTGAAAAACACTCTGAGCTCTTAGAAGGATTGAATAAAAAGTTAGAAAAGTTCAAAGGTATGATAGAGGAGGGAAGCACCAGAACAAGGGCATGATGACCTATATGTCTGTAACCTAGCATTGCCAACTTATATTTGGCAAGGCTCCTGTGCCTATAAGAGCAATATGACAAGCTTCACCTGCTGAATCTCTGCTTTAATCTGTGTACAGAAAATGTCACCTAGTGGATTTTTGCTTGTCACACATGTATTAAAAGTCCAAAGGATCTGGCTAGAAGTTGGCATCCCTCCCAATGGAGCTGTGCATACTAATACAAGCAATAGTAATGTAACCTTGGAGAGCCCAAAAAGTTGCTGGGGAAGGAAGGAAAGCTTTGGAATGCACTAAGCACCTCTATCTTTTTATTAGCTTCACCACTCACCCTCTTTCCCACAGCTGTGTGAAATGAGTATTTCCCTGCTGCCATCTGATGGTTATCTGCCCATTCATTCTGTTTGGAGGCTTTGCTTGTATGACAGGTGGAAGAAAACAGCACAGAACAGAGAGGCCAAGCAATGGGGCGGGGGGGGGGGGGGGGAGAGTGCTGGGAATAGGATTAGGATCATATTCTGCTGGTGCTTGTCAGCCTTTGAATAGGGTTTGTGTTCCTTTTGTCTTGATGGTATTTTGCCTTTTGCCCTCTTTTACATATGATACAGGAACACAGGAGTGGAGTCGAAGGCCCATTATGCAAGGAGCACTCTCCTTGAGGCTCTTCACTCTACAGTGGGTCGTAGTGAGGTTTCCTTGTGTTTCTCTGTTTATATGTGAGGGAGTACCCAATGCCTGCTGCATGGCAGCCCTTTAGTTTTTAAAGTCATTTTATTGAGCCATCACTACTGCAATGGTTCATTAGTGTTAATTGGGGGGGGGGGGTTAATAGAAAAGCTGGCCATCATTCCCCTGGAAATGCCTTCAAAGGGTGAGTGGGGGAAGATGGAGAGGAGTGGAAACCCGGAAGCCAGGGAAAACATCAGTGTTTGCCTGCTTTCTGGGACCTGTCACACCATAAGAATGAAAACTGTAATGAAAACTCTGCCCCAAAGGACATGTACCCTCACTGCTGTGTCAGAGCACCAGTGTATAATTGGCCATATACTCAGGAGCCAGGTGAACTGTGGCTTTGTGATTAGAAAGGAGCCATAGCAAGAAATCTTCAGCTTGACCAGTGTTCAGAATGTCCCCATGAGCAATGCCCTACATACTTTACATAAAACAGGGTCCTTTCAACCAGTACAATCCTGTGCCTAATTATTCAAAAGTATACCCTGTTTTGCTAAAAGGGCTTATGCCCTAGTAAGTGAATGACATCATGCTTAGTATGAAAGGAGCAGCACTCGGGACCCAGGCTTGGGACTTTATCACCCAAATAGCAGAATGCAGCAAACGAACAGGAAGAACAAACAAGGAAAGCCATACCAGAGATGATTTCATGGGACAGAGTACCTTTGGAGTAATGCCTACGGGTAGTTCAGGCATGTGGGCTCGTTACACACACCACTGAGGAAGGACCCTTCACCACAGCTCAAATACCCACACAGTCACCAACCAAATGCAGAATAAATTTCCTTCTTGAGCTCAAATAAATAGCCATGTAAAGAACAACTTCATTGGACATGTCTCCCGCCCTCAAAACAAAATGAAACAATAAACAAAACTGTGGTCCATTTTATATTCCAGATATCTCTTAGGAAAAGGAAGAACAAGTCAAAACTTTGACCATAGAAGAACAATGTGGGTTAAAACACCTTCTTGGTTTTCATTATTCTATCCCATAGATTGCTCCTGTTTAGTATGAAACTGAAGTGATCCTATTTTCCTATAGACAATTGCACTCTTGATGAGGAGTAATGTGCTTCTTTATGCAGTTTCCAAATGGTCAGAGAATTAGGAATATCTGCTCCCTAGTCATGAACTTCCCAAGCAAACCTGCAGTCTTCTGCTGAAATGTTCAGAAAGTAAATATTGTGATTGTATAATGACCCAATGTAGATCTCACTAGAAGAAGAGTCAATAAATGAGAGGGTATCTGTATGGCATGTGGCATACCTGTGGTTGGTGTGATTTTAAAAGTTGGTATTGTATTGGGTGGAGAGGGCTAAGCAAGTTCAGTACTTGGAAAGGAGACCACCAGGGTGTAACAGACTTCCCTCTGTGATACATCTCTGAAGATGCCAGCCACAAATGCAGGTGAAATGTCAGGAACAAGATCTATCGGACCATGGCCACACAGCCCAGAAAACCCACAACAACCAGTAATAAATACAGTTTATTTGGGAAATCTTTTCTGTTTTCGAAACAGTATTTTATTCAAGATTCCCCCCTCCTGAGATTCCTCTAGTCTTTGCTGTGTGCTGCAGATTTTAACCCATTACTTTGTGGTCTTTGTTGAATCTTAAAGAACCATCATTTTAATTTGGGTGTGACCACATCAGCCAATTTTCCCATTTCCCCCTATGATAATTTCCTATTGCTTGATTGCATAGTTTATGTCCAATATTAGGAAGTCTGTAACTGTTAGCAGTTGCATTCATTGCAGGTGTGCAAGAAACACACATGTTGCTATTCCTGAGAAAAAATATCACTTATACTTGTTTGGGACAGAATATAGTGCTAAACATTACCACACTGACTTTCAAAAACATTTCTCCACAGCCCGCAATCTGATTGCCACCATGGAAAGATTCTTTTTTCTTTCCCCACTTCCCTGATGGCTGTGTGTAGAGGTAATGCAGTGTGAAGCAGCTTTCATTGATGCTAAATTTTAGTCACTGCAAAGACTGCAGATTATGACTTTTTAAAACAGAAATGGTGTCACAACCATCCCTTTACTTGGGGTGGGTGATAATACTGTGGAGATGCTTTGAGGATTGAAGAATCAGGTAGGATTTAAAATAAACATTTTTTAAAAAAACAACTACTCTAAGGTGGTATTTATCTTGGACAAGCACATCAAGAAGGCTGCTGAGGGTATGCATTCCCACTGCAGCACTAGCATTAGAGAGACTCTTCCCTGTTAGTACTTCTGGAGCAGAAGACTGACCATATCTTGGTGGAGGAGGATAAAGAAAGAAGCCATCCATTGTAGTGAAGAACAGATGTGAGAGTAGGAAGAAATGTAGCTTGTGATAAAAAGATTAGTCTAGCTTTGTAAGTGCACCAGCTGCACCTCTTTCTTCAGAGTACCCATCAGTTTGCATTTGGTATAATTCATCTGTTTCTACTCTTCTATCTGAGCTGCCAGAAGTGAATCTCACCACAAAGTATTTTCTTGGTATTTTAGTATCTGTCATTCAAGAACGAGGTATTGAAGTGTATTTTGAATATTGGATTGGCTTGCTTGTACATTGTTACTGTGCCATAAAAAAGATTTGTGTGCAAGACCATGGGGCATTTAAAGAAAAGGTCTTTGTAGAACTGGCTGTGAACACAATGGTGAAAGTGCATGCATCATTCCCAAATACCTCTGATCTTGTTTGTAATCTTGCTCATGCTTGTTTTCTAGCAGTGTAACGCACAGAGTTCAGTGGGGTTATGTACAAGGCTTTGCGAGAGCATATATTATATCAGATTCTAAACACATGCTTAAACATGGTGTTGCTTTGTCCAATTATCTGTAAAATCAGGCAAGAGATATTAAACAAAATAATAGATTATATGCTTGGCTTTAAATTGGATGCTTTTTATTTTATTTTACTAGAATTTATTCAATCTGACAAACCATGATGCTTAGAATATAATGGTGGCATAATCATAGCCTCAGGCTGTCATTCCTCAGTGTAATGGGATACTTATTCATCTAAGACAGGGACAGGTCTGTCCTTGGTTTTCATTTTACAAGATTACTTGTATTTCTGTCTCATTTGGCATAGGCAATAACCTGTCATAAAGCAGATTCCATGAATCTGCAGCCTTTTGTGTTTGGAACTGTTTAGTGTCCCACAAAACTACTCTCCATAGATTAGGCATACAAAGGAAGAGTTACACAAAATAATGTTGTACAGTTCTTCAAAGATCTATTAGGAGCAAAATATTTGATACATGCCAATCCTACTGATATTTGTGCTAGAGGTTTCATGAATTTAGATTTGCAAAAGTGGGGGGGGGCCTTGCAAGGACTTGTGGGGGACAAGTCCTCTTTCCTTTCACTGAAAACCCTCTTAGCCTCTCTCCTCTTAATGCTTCCTTCTCTCCATCCCACTCAACCTGTCTTTATCTGCTCCCCTGTCTTCAGATTTCCTTCCTTCCCTCGCCCTGGCAGCCTCTCCATGAGAAAGCTCTGGCTGAACCGAGCTGTGCAGTGCCAACTGCTGAGCCAGGCCCAATTGTGCAATGTGCCTTACTTTCCCCTGTATCCTCTTCCCCATGTTACTTGATCTTTCTTTCATCCTGGCAACCCCCATATCTTCATCTTTCTTTCTTTGCTTGCTTCTTCCCTTCTCATCCACCAACCAACTTGTTTTTATCTGCTCCTATCTTTGGATGTATTTATTACTGATTTTACTTAATTTATACCTCACCTTTCTCCACAATGAGGATCTGGAGTAGCTTACATCAATCTCCTCTCATCCATTTTATCCTCACAACAACCCTAGGAGGAAGGTGAGGCTGAGTGTATGTGTGTGAGTGCAAGAGCATTCCTAGGGGTGGAGCTAATGTTAGTTGGCTTCCACCGACATTCCAGCTTGGGAACACCAGCCCCTGGACCTGCAGACTTATGCCACACAAAAGTGCGGGGAAAGCCTGTGTTGCCAATAGGGCAATTTGGGCAGCAGGAGGGTTTTTTGTTTTCTCTCCCTTGTGTACCACCTGAAGCTTCTTTGCCACATCCAGCCACTGCAGTGCTCCCCCATGACTGGATTGCAGTTAGTGTCTCACAAAGTCTGACAGTCAATAAACATCATTAATTCAAGATATGTACAGTATTTAAAATATATAATGTTTTGTGGTGGTTATGGGTTTTACATATAAGTTAGGAGAAATTGAATAAAAGCATCTCAGGTCTGGGAAATGCCAAAATACTATGAAAAAGAGATTTAATACAGCACCAGTCCTCTGATGTTTGTGGCACATTTTATCAAGTTTCCTATAACTTCCAATTACATCGTTTGCCAAGTAATGTCAAGCAGAGTGTACACAGAAGGCAATAAATACTTATTTACTTCCATCACTTGCCCATTAGACTTCTATTTCTTTGTATGTTTGCATGTTTACCTTTATGGAAACTCTTCAGATCTGTTGTTAGTTTGAAGTTATGACTTGTTCAGATCCATTTTCTTCTCGTTCCTCAGAACACCATTTTCTCTCTCTGCACCTGGTTTGTCAAGGTAACCATGGCTTTGGTAGATATATGGGTAGCTTCACTGGCCACTGTGAAAAGAAGCTGGATTGTTGCTTCAGAGATGAAATGATACTTACTGGAAGCCAATGCATTTTACTGCATAAGACTTCACAAAAGTGTTATGGCTCCTCTTGCCGATAATATTGTTTCATGATCTGTGTTTTCTGGGGTTTCAACTGGCTGTGTCCTGGGTGAACTCAACTAATAGGGAAAGAGATAACTGGGAGTATAACAGCCTCATTGCTCATGAAGGAGAACTCAGTTTAGCCTTGATCACTTTTTTATTATTATCCGAACAGGAAAGCAGGCAATAATTTTACACAAATTAAGACGCACACAAATTGAGTACATGGCATCATGCTGCAGCCTGTTTCAAATGAATACAATTGTATTTATTTTTAAACTATCAGAATAAATAAATATTATACATGTTTGCATTGCCAGATAGTGAATTCTACAGCACAAGACTGTCACATTACAGCTTAATTTTTACAGTAAATTGTATGGTACATAGCTTTGACCCTCCCCCCTCCCCAAGTCATTTGTTCCATTTCATGAAATGGCAGACATGCATGTTTGTGGTTGGAAATGCATTGGTAAGTTTGTCAACTTGAGGCTGGAAAATCCCTGGAGATATGGAGGTAGAGCTTGGGGTGTGCCATCAGTGGTGTATAATGCCATAGAATCTATACTCCAAAGCAGCCATTTTCTTCAGGGCACCCAGTCTCTGTAGACTGGAGATAAATTGTCATTCTAGGAGATCACCAGGCCCAACCTGGGTGTTGGAAACCGTACTGCTGGTCAAGTTGAATTAACCCAAAAGTGGCATAACACAACAGATTCTAAAATGTAATTAACTCTGCAGGAGAAATCCAGTCTTATTAATCTTACTTCTAATTGCCTAACAACAGTTTCACAAGCCAGAGAGGACCATAAGGTATGATACTTTGTTCATTGTTCATGATGGATTATATTACAGCATATCTCTACAGGAGATGATCACACTCACCTTTTGTATTGTACCCCAAGGGATATAGAGCTGTCAGTACCAGTAAGCATTACAATTTTCCCCTTTGCCCACAGAAAAGAGATCCTTATAGGTAATTGTTCTACTAAATTCTGTGAACTTTTCTTCACAAATATCCAGACCAGAGCTTGTTGCTTTTCCTCTTTATATAAAATAGCTGTATCAATCAGTTTATTTTAGTAGCCATTGTGAAATGGTGCACCACAACTATGCCTCACATAGTTCTCAGGCTGCTCTGCATGTCTTCCACAGGCCTTTTCCCCTGGAAGAAGAAGTTTTTGGGTTTTGTTTTGTTTTATTAGTGAGCCACAACTATAAATACAGTAAAAGCCCAATTTAGTTACTGTGAGTTACTCTTGGGGTTTGTTATCCAACACCTTTAGAAGCATGCAAAAAAAAAAAAGCTTGTGTGAAAAATTCAGTCCCAAATGACTGGTTGATTCCCCCTCTCACAAATAAATCTGAAATAAATATGTTATATCACGTTTGGTAGAATACCCTTGAATCTTTTATATTCATATTTTCTTTCTTTCAGGGTTTCCCTTTTTTCATTTTTCCTTAATGAGAGTTTTTGGACTTTTTGTTCATTTTGGTTAAATATACCTTTAGATACGAGAGAGGATAGTTGAGTCAAGCAATAGTTTCAGTAAGATTTGCAAACTATATGCAGAAGAATGACTGTTATTATTTTTGCTATTGAACAAGGAACTAAAAATGTGAAATTTAAATCTGCGTGGGCTGATAAGAATTCCAGTGCTACAAATAAATGGCTGTAATTTTTTTTGAATTGTTCCAATATAAATAATCAGCAATGGATTGTGGGAAAGGGAAACAATTTTGAAATTCTGCTGACTACCAAAGTCTCCCCCTCCAGAATTTTATAAGCTCTTTTTTCCCTTTAACTGATTCTCAATATCTCTCAGTATTGCATACCTTCTGGAGCAAACGCAGACAGTTTGGGAGGGGTTTTTTTTGGTTGATTACAAAGGCCATTTACACACAATGCTTCTGCATGCAGCAAGCGTATCTTCTTGTCAGGGCAGATTTTCAATTACACAACATATTCACTACATTATCCAGGTGCGATTTTCATTTATGCAGTGCTCCCAATGCCACTGTGGGAAAGCATGAATCTTCCCAATTTGGACAAACTGTGACCTTTTCCTCCAACTGGCCAGGAATCTGAGCCTTCACATGTGCACCATGCCTGCCTTGGGTTTGTTTTACTTCTTCCTCCCCACTTTTTCCCTCCCATGATGCCCTTTCCCTCCACCAAGAAAGGAGGTGGCATTACTTGGCTCTCCTCACACTCATGCACTGGCAACCAACACAAGGGTGTAGCTTCAGAGTTGTGTTCACTCAACTGCATGCATTTTTTTTAAAAAAAATGCCCCTATGATCAACATCACGGGGACTAGGCGGAAACCTGGGCCATCAAAAGCCGAATCCTCTGCAGAGTGTAATTGTCACCCTGTGGCAGATGTGTTCAATTCTGGTCGCCACATCTCAAAAAGGATATCGAAGAGATAGAAAAAGTGCAGAGAAGGGCAACAAGGATGATTGAGGGACTGGCTCACCTTCCTTATGAAAAGAGGCTGCAGCATTTGGGACTCTTTAGTTTGGAGAGGAGACGTCTGAGGGGGGATATGATTGAAGTCAATTATGCATGGGGTAGAAGATGTTGACAGAGAGAAATTTTTCTCTCTTTCTCACAATACTAGAACCAGGGGTATACATTGAAAATGCTGGGAGGAAGAATTAGGACTAATAAAATGAAACATTTTTTCACGCAATGTGTGATTGGTGTTTGGAATATGCTGCCACAGGAGATGGTGATGGCCACTAACCTGGATAACTTTAAAAGGGGCTTGGACAGATTTGTGGAGAAGTTGATTTATGGCTACCAATTTTGACCCTCCTTGCTCTGAGATTGCAAATGCCTAAGCAGACCAGGTGTTCGGGAGCAGCAGCAGCAGAAGGCCAATGCTTTCACATCCTGCATGTGAGCTCCCAAAGGCATCTGGTGGGCCACTGCGAGTAGCAGAGTGCTGGACTAGATGGACTCTGGTCTGATCCAGCTGGCTCTTTCTTATGTTCTTATGTCTGGGAAAAGGTGAGGGAAAAGCAGGGAAAGGGGAGTGGGTAATTGATCTCATGATGTCAGATCAAAATACTACAAACTTGCAGGGAGTCTTTAGTGCATAAATGGCCAGTCTTTTTGGGGGGTAGGGGTAAACCTAAAGAATCCTTTGAGTCAGTATAAATTCATTTGATTCTCAGGCAGTGCTGACCTTTCCTGTAATCAACTGAGATGCTGTGTAAACAGCCCTGATTGTAGTTGACCATCACTATGTTCCATTAATTGTTACTACAATTAAGAAATATTCTTGCACCATCAGTTCAGTTTTTAAGTAAGGAATAATACAAAAAGAAATGATTTAGTGAGCTGTGTGGAACTTCAATGTCCTGAAATCACAGTTAATATTTTTAAAATAAAGAGCACCATATACTGGTAGACAGTTTTAAACTATGTATAAACATGAGTGGAAACCTAGATGTGTATTTTGACCTAAAAAGCAGCTGGGTGGTGGGAGGCAATATGAATCAAAAACCCAGCATTAGGAAAAGGGGAAAAGGGTTAATTTTTCCTTCCTAAATAATTTTTTCTTGTCAAAACTCTACTCTTGGCTGTTTAAAACTTTGAAAAGGAAAAAAAAGACATATTTCTCTTTTATTTCTGCCTTTTCCCCATTTCCAACGAAGAAAACACTGTGAGGTCCAGAATTAAGTCTCATCTTTTCCCTGTGTGGCTACCTTCTAGGGCCGAAAGACAAGCCTGGAGTTCCAGTCTGAGAACTGTTGTTATGTGTGGCTTATACTAAGACTATTCATAAAAGTCTAGTAAAATGTACATTTTTCACAAGCTTGCTAGTGAATATAGGAACATAAGAAAATCTGTTCACACAGTGGCCAACATGGTGCCTCTAGGAAGTCCACAAACAAGAGGACTGCAGTAGCATTATCCTGCTGGTGTTCCACAGTACGTAATGTAATAGACATGTTCCTCTAACACTGGAGAGAATTGCAATGCCTTATTACTAACATCTATTTTTACTAGTTGCCATGGATAGCCCTGTCCTCCACAAATATGCCCACTTCCCTCTCAAAGCCTTCCAAGTTGGCAACCATCACTGCATCCTGGGGCAGAGATTTAGACAGCTAGACTTACAGTTACAGCGAATACCCTAAGGTGGTAGGTATATGATTTTTTTAAAGAAAACAAACCAAAGCCTTGGTACTGCAGCAGCTGTGTTTTCATGTATCTTTCCATTTAGTATCTATAATAATTTAAGGGTGGCCAAATTGGTTGCATGATGCTTTTGGTTGCCCTATGATAGTTGAGTATCACCACAATCACTTAGTTGCATCAACATAAATCTGAAAATGTATAATACCATTTAGCTGAGATTTTTCTCTTCTTGAAAGCTCTATTGTAAGCAATTATGGTAGTATGAAAGATAAATATTTTTTAAAAAATATTCAGGGTTATTAATTATGAAATATGAGCTTTGACTCTGAAAGAAGCTTTGACTGAAAGGAGCGGCAGTGGTGTAGGAAGTTAAGAGCTTGTGTATCTAATCTTGAGGAACCGGGTTTGATTCACCGCTCTGCCGCCTGAGCTGTGGAGGCTTATCTGGGGAATTCAGATTAGCCTGTAGACTCCCATACACGCCAGCTGGATGACCTTGGGCTAGTCACAGCTTCTCAGAGCTCTCTCAGCCCCACCTACCTCACAAGGAGATTGTAAGCCCCTTTGAGTCTCCTGCAGGAGAGAAAGGGGGGATATAAATCCAAACTCTTCTTCTTCTTCTTAATTACAAGTTTTCAAGATGTCAGTTTCATTTTAACTTTTTAAACAATCATTTCACCTAGGTCTTTTTACTATTGTTTAAGAAGAAAGATAGAGGCTAATTTTTTCTCTCCCAGAAGACTAAATAATGTATTGTTGGACTGACAGGAAAAAATATTTTGTTAACATTGTACTGGGTTATGAACTACAGAGAACCATGTTCTAAAGTATGAAAAACTAAAAAATTAAACTTTGGCATCTATTCCATATGTAATAAATTTTGATGGATTGATAATGACTGGATCAGCTGTCAGATCCTAACCCTGTTCTTTGCTCAAGGCCCCACAGGCGATCTTATTCATCTGGTTCTTCCTGCTGCCACATGGTTGTGTGAGCATGTTGACATATGCAGAGTTACTGAGTCCACTGACTTCTGCATCTTAGAACTGGGCTAGACCAGCTCTATGTCCTCCCCTTATCTTCTAATATACTGAATTGGCAGCATAACACCAGAAGAGGAACCGGGAGTTTGACTGTTGTTGCATGTTCTGGTTAGGTCACCCATCACTGATGCCATGCAGTGGCATGGGCTTTTTAAAAAGTTTTCAAATCCAGTCAAAATGTACTTCAGCACTGGGACATTCAATCATTGGATTGGGACACACATCCCATTTTTCCCTTGAGGGCATTTGTGTAATGTAGGCATATACCAAGCCAAATTTCTGTGTTTTGGGAATGAAGATTCACTTTGGGTCTTAGCTTTTATTAGAATCTTTATAGGTTGACTCAGCCTTTTCTGGTGCTAAACTCTGAAGTATGCAGATTGTTCTCAGAGACACTTGCTAAGCATAACCCAATCAGGCCTTGGAGGAGTTTATACTTTTCAAATACTAGCCGAGCCTTGTGATTCTGGTTGATTCATTTGGATCTGAGTCCTTGTACTTGTATTTATTTTATTTTTTAAGTAAACTGAGTGAACAGCTTGGGATTTTGATCTGAAACTGAGCATAATTTTCCATGGGAAAGCCTTTGTTTCTCATTCTGTTTTAAATCTATCACTCTGCTCTTCAAAGAATTGTAACAGCTGGCATAGCAACATGTTAAGGCAATACACAATTTTTTAATTATAATTCATTATCCAAATTAGTCCCCAATGCTTTATGCAAAATTTATAAATAACTGTGTGAAAAGAGAATTAAAAGGAGTTAAACTGGATTAGAATCTTTGGGAATTTATTTTTAGAAAGAAATTCCAGTACTTTCATACATTGTCTTTCACACATTCCATTTGAAGAAGTGTTCTAGAAGGTAACGACTATCCAACTAGAAGTGCTTAAACGGGAACTAAATCTTATTTATCTCTTGTTATAACATTGGGAAGTTACAGATAATTTGGTGAAAATATAGTATGGGGAAGGGGCAGGATCTTTTTCTGTAACATCACACGTGGAACATTGACTACACAAAACCAGCTTGACAAGGAGTTTGGCTTTTGTCTGTTTACAGTGTTGATTCTGTTTCTATCTACTAGATAATTATGAAGGTAAAAGTAAAAGGAAGGGGAAGTGCTTCATAATTCTGCATAGGGCACAGTGACATTAACACACAATTGAAAGAATGTTTTCCAACATTATACAAAATATATACAGTAAGCAGGAACTTCTCTTTCCACCCCCATCCCAGAGAAACAAAGTAGTCAACACATTTTTTGTAGCATAATCTAAATAATATTTTGGATATTACATAGTAGACTCACAGTTTTGATGAGGATTTCACATTTTAAACTTCTCTTTTCTGCAAGTGATTTTAAGTGGGTCAGTGGGAAACAGACAGAAGCAATACCTGAAAACCAGAGCTACATAAGATAGAAAGAATTCAAAGTTTCCCCATATGAGTGCCTTAACACAGTACAAAATGAGGGCTGTATCACAAGGCAAGGACATGACATATTGTGTTGTGGTCATCCATTGGTTCAGCTTTTACACATTTCTGGCCTTGTGCTCAGTTTGGTAAAGTGTCCAGTCCCAGAGAGGCAGCGTGTTGCTTTGCTCTCAGCCGGAGGTTCTCAATGCTCGTTGTTTTACTGTTCAGGCTTGGAAGAGAGGATGAAGCCTGCAGGATAGGAGAGGACCACACTTGCTGAGCATGGGAGAGTGACTGGTAGTAAGACTGGCAGTGCAGGGAGCTTAGAGGTGCCATATTGACATTCATGCCCAAATAAGGCATGGTAGACGGGTTCCCCATTTCAAAAGAGGAGTAATGGACCAAGTTGTTTGTGGCTGCCATGTGTTGACGGAATTGCTCTTGCAGGCGGAAGAGGCTGAGGGGCGATGAAGAGTAGGAGTGAGTCTGAGACATACTACTGCTGGAAGATGGTGTGGCTGTGACACTGACAGGAGAATCTGCATAAAAATAAAGTTAATAGCAATTATTTGTTATGGAAAGTAAGCTCATAACTAGGCAGAATGAGTTCATTTGCACTGCAAAAGACAAACACACAACTTACCCTAATTAAAAGCCATTTTGATACCCATAGAAATACCTGAAATACTCAAGGGGCAAAAGATAAATCAGTCACTTGCTATTATACTCCATTCATACTTAGGCCCTTTCCGCATGGGCCAAAAACGACGGCCTGGGGGCGGTGAAAACGCCGCCCCCAGGCTGCCGTTCGCACAGGCGGCGCTGCTGCAACGCAGCAGCGCTGACCTCACTGCGCTTCCCCTCCCCTAGGGCGGCGTCAGGCCGCCCTAAACAACAACCCTTTAAAGGGTTGTTGTTGGGGGGAAAGCGTCTTCCCGGCGGCGCGGTGCAAACCATCACCGCCCGAACTCGCTTATCTCCCTGCCCGTCCCACTCACCTTGTCCCCGTCAAATTAGCCTGCTGGCGGTGAAGCCCATGCCTTTGTCCTCCGACCCTGGAGGTTGGAGGGGCAGCGATGAAGCTTCGGCGACCAGCATATTAAGATAGGTCAGGAAGAACGAAGCGACTCCGTCGCGGAGCCGCCTGCCATTACCGACCTCTGCTGAGGCAGCCCGCATCTTTGATGCATCGCGAGCGGCCTCGCCTCCATGCGGTGAATTCCTGCGGCGTGAGGACAGGGAGGCCGTCGCGAGCTTGACCATAGTGATTTCCAAAGCTGCCTCAAAGACATTTTTTCACAAGAGACATAAATTCTTTCTTGCTTACATTTGTCAGCAAAATGTTCACTGACAAACATGACACAAATAGTGAGAGATGGGTTCAAAGGTGCATTTCACTTTGATGTGCAAAAACTAAAGTCTTTCACTTCTCAGATGATGGGAATGGTTTCTTCTGAAACAAGGAACTTTCTACTCATGCACTTGTGGAATACTCTTCAGTAAAGGTACCTGAACTACTGCAGGTTAGATTGCATCATAATCACCAGCTGTATATATATGCCACTGATTTAGTAATGCCTGGATTGAGTATTCACCCAGCCATTTGTAGGAGTTGACTGTAGAATGTAGAACAATAGGTTTTTGTGCATGAGTATTGTTTAATGTATGCATGGTTTAACAAAAAACCAAGGGAACTGTATTTTCCCCATAAAAGTAGTTTGCATCTTTCTTTAAACTGCCCCCCATCACTTTTTTTCCTACTGAGGGGAGCACACAACTCCTAGGTTCATTTTGAACTATAAACCTTCCCCTTAGTTTCCAGGTATTTTACAGGTAGCAAATGTACATGCTTTGAGGTCATGCTTTGTGGTTCATAAGGAGATTATTGAGATCACTTAGGCTGGATTAATATATAAACAACTAAGAAGATTTGTTTATTTATAGGTTGGTTTTAAAAGAACAGACCAGCAGCACACATCTCCCGGTAGACAAAGTAGAAGCCTGGTTGAGGCACAAATTTTTTTAAACTGGTTATGATTTCACAGAATAGTTAGACTTTTCTGTAATGCTTTCAGGCTCAAACGGACTTTTATTGACCAGCCACTAAATTGGATCTTCTCTCAAAGACAGAATTCCATCCACACCAGCCTCCCCTTTCCCCAGATTCAGGCTAAATTATACAAGGTCTGCTCATCACCACAGACAGGCCTCACATGTGTGTACTCTGAAGCCCATTCTACACAGCACAAATAAGATATCTGGGGGACATCTTAAAAAAAGAGGACATCTGGGGGACATCTTAATTTCACTCTCCACACTCAAAATAAGACATCATGGGGACATCTTTAAAAAGTCACCTCTCATTTGTTTTCCAGACAGCACAGGTGATAGAGGAGGGAAGAGCCTTTTTCCCACCTGACCAGTAAGCTGTCTGGTCAGTTTCACTCTCTGCTTGTAACCCAAAATTTTGTGTGCTGTTGAATTCTTCCTGCCTCCATTTGCTGAAGGTTGCCCCAGGATATTTGTTCTATAGGCTCCAATCCTTGGTGCCCTTTTAGCCTTTCTGATGGCATTAGCCTTTCATTCTATTTTAAGGTGACCAGATTGTCACCTTTCTAAACCGGGACCAGGGTGGGTGGGCGCGAGCACGAACAGGCGGCTGCAGGAGCGCACTGCCTTTTGGGGTGCTCCCCGGTTTCCCGCCCTGTGGCAGCCTTCCAAAAATCGGGACAGTAAAAAAACCAGCGGGACGCAGGACAAATTGGTTTAAGGCAGGACTGTCCCGCCAAAAGTGGGACGTATGGTCACCTTGTTCTATTTACAATTTGTATGCTGTTATTGTATTTCTGTTGTATTGTTTTTTGCCTTCTGTTGTGCTCTTGCTTTGGATATATGTATCTCCCCATACTCTCTAATATATGTTGATGCAGTAGCCAATTGTTTCTGGTGTTGTTTGTTGTTAATAGGTATTTATAATGGAGGCTGCTGGGTCCTGAAATTTAGGTTATGCTTTAGGTTATGCTTGAGCCTGAGTACCCTTAAAGCTGATCCAGAAACCTCATAGAAAAGTAAGTGGATATTGGTCCTCACCAGCTTTGGGGCTTGCCCTCTTGCTGTTCAAAGTCTTTTCAGCTCCAGGGCTCTTGTCTGGTTTATTCTCTTCCAATGAGATTTTGAACTCTTCCTCTCGATCTGTCTGATCCTCAGCTGCTGATTCACTTGCTGATTGCTCTGACAGAGTCAGGTTGAGCTCTGTATTCACCTCACTTGGAAGGCTGACAGGCTTGTCTGCCTCAGGAGTTGGAGTCTGTGTTTCTAATATGGGGGCATCTGCTTTGCTATCACTGTGGTTGACTTCAGAATCTTTCTGTTTCTGTAGCTGCTCCTTTTGTAGGCTGCGTTGCTTCTTCCGGAACTTAGCTCTTCGGTTTTTAAACCAAACCTTCATTCATCAGAGAAAGAAGAAAAAAACAGATTAAAAATCATCCAGCATCCCATAATGATATAGGTTAGGATTATTAAGGCCAGGATGAAAAGTGATGCAACAGTAAGCACTTCCATCATAATCAATATACCTTACTCATCTCCTTGTTTAAAAAAATGGCCCAATGGAACTCTATGGCTACTTGGGAGCTTTGTAATTTTATGGGAAACCGATAGCAAATATCAATCCTACATTGGGAAAATATCCCTGTAGTTTGTTCCTAATCATGTTTTGGACCCATGTTTAAAGCGCTTTTGAGAGGAAGGGCTCTCTGATGGCATATTTTGAATATGAAACTCTACCCAAACAAACATATGATTATATTTGCAGCATAGCCTGTAATAATAGGTATCAGTTCAAATTCCAACAGTTTATTGGACCAGAAGAAATATGTCCACAGAAGATTAGTTTATAGATCTGTCATCAATTTTAGCTTGACTTAATAAAAGCCCTGGGGAACACAGTCAATGCTGTGGTGTCTGAACTGAAGGGGTTTAACCCTTACCCTGGCACTTACTGATAAAATTGTGCCCTTTCTTGAAACTCTCTCCCACAGGTATCTGCAAATACCTCCCCACATTCCCTAGCTATCATATATCAATAAAAACATTATGGAGATCCATTATTAAATTTTTCATGTGGCTTGTCTAATCTGTTCCCAAGAAGCTTCTTGGGAAAATGGCATGACCAAATCAAAGCAAATGAATGGCATTCGTATCTCAATCTTACTGTGATATGAGGACATAGGCTACACTCTTCAATACATTTACTTTGAAGCCATGTCAACGCTCCATGAAAAACAACGCAATAATTTGGATAGTGGTGCCATCAGACTGTTATGACAGCTTTCATGATGTATGCAAACCAAACTCCATGCATTTAAGTATCATATGAGCACCAGCAGAAACAGGTGTTATTGGCACTACCTTGCACAAAAATGTAAATTTGGACAAACTACACTGCTGCACACAGATAGACTATGATACCCCATCAGAATGTATTTAGTAGTGGTATCAATATATTTGGATGTACTTTATAATTTTATGTGATTCTGAAAAATATGCATAACATACACAACACAAAAGTAAAGTGGGAAGAAAATGTACATGGGCTATCCAGGAAAAGGCCCTTACCATTAGGTTCAAAATACTAACATGTAGACTAAGAGCAGAGTTGAAGGCAAAAGTTTTAAGTGTAACAAAAATAATTTGAACAGACTTTTTTACATTCAGTATCATTCTTTTCATGACAATGAGTTTTCAAATCACTGCCATCATGTTGAAGATGTCGTTCTTCACCCTATGACAATTAGCTTAAAATTACAAATGTAATTGATATTTGTTGTGATGGGTTTTCTGGGCTGTGTGGCCGTGTTCTGGTGGATCTTGTTCCTAACGTTTCGCCTGCATCTGTGGCTGACATCTTCAGAGGTGGTATCACAGAGGGAAATCTGTTACAGTGTGTAACAGACTTCTCTCTGTGATACACCTCCGAAGATGCCAGCCACAGATGTAGATGAAACGTCAGGGACAAGATCCACCAGACCATGGCTACACAACCCGGAAAACCCACCACAACTAGTTGAATCCGGCCGTGAAAGGCTTTGGCAATACGTTAATTGATATGTCTGGAAATCAACACATAAAGTAATATTTTTAAAAAACCAGTTAGCTTGAAACATCTTGATTTAAGAGTACCTGTACTCTAGCTTCTGGCAGATTGGTACACATTGCCAGCCTTTCCCTCATCACCACATCTGGATAGTGGGTCTTCTGGAAAGTCTTCTCCAGAGCTTCCAGTTGTTGGGCTGTGAAGGCTGTGCGGCTCCTTCTCTGTTTGCGATGCTGGGAGCCATAACGGGCCTCCAAAATGATGTCTTGAAACGTACAGCCGTTGGAAGACAAGAGAAGTGGCCAATTTAATTAGTGTAATTTGTGTGTTTTATACAAAATAAAGCAAGTGAGCAGCTAACAAAGTAATAAAACAACAATGTGAAAACGTCTAGCCCTGAGATTTGAAATAGTTCTATGCAGGCCTCTCCTATTAGTTTGACTTGTAGGAGAGGTACTGGAATGCAGCATTTCCAAAAGATCTCTTAATGCCTCCATTTTCTAATATAGGAAAAGAGAAATAAACAGCAATTACAGAATTTTCTGAACATGACTATTTGTTTTCAAATTATGTAATTGTTTAACTGTACTGTTTAATTTTTTTAAGCCCCACTACATTTCAGTTTCCGCTGTTAACAAACAACCATTATGTCAGTACCACAGTTGTCCTTCAAAATAGAAATATAATAGGAAGTTGGGTCTGGGGTAAATGAGAATAACACAGCTTTTATTTTTGAGACTGTTCCTGCTCTTCTTTTTCTGAGGGCCAATGGCACATAAAAGGCTGCATCTACAAGGTAAGGATTCATCATGTTGCTCTCATCACAGCAGCAAATGCAGAGGCAATGAAGTTAGTTACATTGGTAATGGAGTTTCCACACAGGAGTCTTCTGCATACTTCATGCCAACAATCCCTTGCGGCTGCCATTTTCCCCGCTATACTGCTTTTGAGGGTCTTTTAAAAAAAAAACCCTCAATAATTGTTTTAACAATTATGCATTTTCTTTTTTTAAGAAGCCCTTGAGTGGCTTTGTGGGAAAAGTTGTTGCCATGAGGTGTTGATAGCAGGAAAATGGCACCAGTCCCTTCAAACTGTGCACCTTCTGTCTGATCACCATAACACACTTAGACAACATTAGTAGTGTGGGTTTGGAAATGGCATGCTGAGTATGGGGAAAACCTAGAGACAGGTTGTTTAGAGGACAGCAGCATGTGCTCAAGAAAAGATTTTGATATATTTTAGTTGCCCAAGCATTCTGGTCCCTTCTATTATTTTTGATTAATCCTTTTAACTTCAGATATTTTCTATTTTAATGTGAGTTGTTTTACCTTGCCAGTATCCTACGAAAGGCTATGTCTGCTGCTCATATTATTGTAAGTCTTATGGCAGATTTATTGTTTTTAATTATTAGTATTTGTTTTAATGCTATGAACCAAGCATTTTAATGGAAAGAACAAATAATATATAACTAAATCTAAACAATGGTAAGGTGATAATGTATGATGTATTAGCTAAGCACATGTTTAACACACAGCATGTCTCAGATTCAGTTCTTGGCATCTCCAGTCAAAAGGATCTTGGGGAAAAAAATCTTCTTTGCCTGAGACCCTGGAGAGCTGCTGCCAGCTACAGCATAGACAGTACTGATCTGGATTGGCTGATCAGTGGTGGGATTCAGCAGGTTCGCAGGTTCGCACCACTTTGGTAGAACCGGTTGTTAAAATGGTGCTTGTAAACAACTGGTTTTTAAATTATTTGAATCCCACCACCGGAACCAGTTGTTGAACTATTTGAATTCCACCACTGAGGCTAATGGTATGACTTGAGGCAGCTGTATATATGTTGAATAAGTAGTCAATTGAAAAGTGATGGAGGGGTTGATTTTGGAATAAAGAAGTTTTAACTTGAGTATCTGCTGTTCTTTGAATAATATATGATGCATTTCATAGTTGCATGTTCAAATGTAAACATGCAGCATGATTATAACATCTACTGTTGGTGCTTTCATTTGAAATTTTGCACCTGTGGACAAATCTTCAGATTGAAAATGGTGTTTCAACTTTAGAGCACTGGCTTTCAAGAGGGTCGTTATTACAGTATTGTTATTCTGGCATAGAACCCCTTGAACTGGGACTTACAGATTCATGTCTAATTCTGTCAACTACAGCTGGCTATTGTGAAATATGTTGGGGAAGAAAAATATCTAACTGCAAGATTACAGTTTAGATATGTCCAGTATTGATTCATTAAGTTTGACTGGCTCGTGTTAAAACCTACATATTTGGCAGAACTTCCATTGTGCACGTGCCTGTTCATGCAACTGGGTATACTATTTTTGCTCTGATTCCAGACTTTATTTCCAGAACCTCTGAAACCCAGTGCTAGGAAGTAGCACCGGGGAAGGCCTTGGCATTTAAGACCTCCAGGGCAAAAAAGTAGCTGGCCAATCTGGGAAACAGGATGCTGGATTTGATGGACCAAATGGACCACTAGACTGATCTAGCAGAGCTCTTTTGATGTGTCAGGCTGTAGAGATTTTTAAAATAACTGCAACCAGCTATGCTCACAATTCCATTTTAACAGCATTCAGACTGCAGTTCTGACCATTCTCCAAATGCAAATACAAAATCCACTAGTTCTTACCAGCCAGTCTCTCTGCCAGTGTGAGGGCATGCACAGAAGGTCTATAGTCTGGGGCATGCTGAGCTTGCTGTGCTGCTTGTTGGTGAAGGTTATACATGGCACTGAGAGAATTCATGGCATGCAGAGAGTAGCCATTCACTCCATAGTGCTGCATGATGGCATAAGATCTGCAAGAGAAAGAGAAGAGGCCGTAAACATTATGGTTACAGTAAAACAAATAATCTTTTTGAAGTAAGATTGATCCCACATGGACTGTAAAAAGGTGTATCCATCCATTCTTTCAATTCAAGGAGTGAATAATTACTGCATCTGTTTATTTAGTGCAATGTCTGCTTTTCACTTTGTGTCCAGGTAAGCTCTGGAGAGTGCTGATTTTATACTTAATACTGGAGTCTACTTGTCAAGGTTTCAGTTGCATTTCTTTAACTGTAATAACTACCTCTGTATTATCATTCTGTTAGCAAGCAACACACTCAAAATGCTGAATATATTAGAAATTGGTAGTGACAAAACACATCTGCATACATGCAGTTTCTAATTTTGGTCTAATGACTTCTAAGAGACATATTTTGAAGATGAGTTTTCAAAAAGTCTTTAATAGCATATGTCACAAGGCCATATGGCAGCAACTGGCTTCCCTGGCTTGATTATAACCAGGCCACCAACCATTTCTACACTTAATGTGAAATGGTTCTTGTTATATATAACTTTCCTGAGCTCACCATTTGTTTTGAATTGATACATGTGGTTGATTATTGCTGAGATACTAATCTTCTAAAGTTCAATGTTTATGTTTTTGTTTGTCATTATAGCCTATGGGTTTGATAAATTAAGGCATTGAACAAGCTAATGTAAAACTGGAATAGTTATTTTCCTCGGTCAAATACTGCATCTCAAACACTGAGACTCTCAAACTGGCTCTTACTAGGTGCTGTCTTCAGAAGAAAAAGAAGAGTTTGGATTTATATCCCCCCTTTCTCTCCTGTAGGAGACTCAAAGGAGCTTACAATCTCCTTGCCCTTCCCCCCTCACAACAAACACACTGTGAGGTAGGTGGGTCTGAGAGAGCTCCGAAAAGCTGTGACTAGCCCAAGGTCACCCAGCTGGTGTGTGTGGGAGTGCACAAGCTAATCTGAATTCCCCAGATAAGCCTCCATAGCTCAAGCGGCAGAGCGGGGAATCAAACTCGGTTCCTCCAGATTAGAATGCACCTGCTCCTAACCACTACACCACTGCTGCTTCAGAAGCAAAGGTGACATATTTTATTTCTTCCTAAGAACCGTGGAAGTTGAGGTATAGACATATGATTGCTAAATAATGGATCCAATAAATTCTAAACTAAACGCATAAATAACCTTGAATAAAATAAAAGATGTGTAATAAAAAATAACAACATACAAAAACTGTCCTGTCAATTATTAAAAGCATGGTAAAAGTGCTCAAGAAAACAACAGATGAAAAATGAAAGAAAAATGTTTCTGGAACCAAACGGAGGGGGAAAATGTGTAGAATTAAAAGAAAATGTGTAGCATTTGGTGGCAAGGTACATTGTAAACCATCTGTGCAGAAAAGGCCATAGTCTAATCTAATCTCACTAAATTTCAAACAAAACAAAGTGGTTCAGTTTAAAGACCACTGAAGATTTACAGGCCACTTAAGCTGGTGCCCCTCTGTGCAGGTCGCCACTATTTTCTATAGAGAAAATAGGGCCTTGCAGAAAAGCACTAGAACTGGTATAAACACCCCACCCCACAAACCCTGTTTTCTTTATATACTGTTACTGTGACTAACAATACGAAAGAAAATTACCATTCCACTGAAAACTGTGCATTCAACATCCTTCCTAGTGGTAGTTCATGGTCTCCTTTTACAAAGTAAGGAAGACTTCCTTTGCAGCAAACTATCCCCCTCCCCCATCAGTGCAATCTTTAAAATAGTTTGAATTAAAAAAACAATAAAGCATGGGTGCATGCAATTTCATGTGAAATTTCTTTGAGACCCATGTCTATGCTGAGCTTCTATTGTAGGGATACCTTAATTACTAAAATTTGTTTTGGAATCTCTCATTCTTTTGGAAGGTCGTCCAGCTTTGATCAGCCCTGTGTCTTAAAAATTCCTTTTCTGTGGCTTTTCTTCAATGGTGATTGGCTAGGGATGCTCCTGATCCATTTGGATCCACAAGGATCCAATTGAAAGGAGAAGTGCCACTGGTCAGGAAATCAAGAGAATCAAAGAAAAACAAGATGTCTGCTGCTGCTGGCGATGGTGAGCACCTGAACACAAAAAACATTGTAGATTTGGGGTGGAGGAGATCTTTATAATGCCTAAGAATCCCAGATTTTTATTTACTGTTCTAGAAAGCATGGTAACATCTCAGAATAGCTGTTTTAGTATGTATTGTTTGGTTTGGGAATTTTAGGATACACACCTACAGAAGATATAGCTGATTCCAATGTAAGAAAAATACATGCAAACTGTTTCATACAATATACACAGAATTCAAATATCAACAAAATGAATTGTGTATATAATGCTGATCAATGTCTAATAAATGTTCCTTGAAAGGCTCATTTTCAATAACCTAAACATACAAATGAAATAATCTTTATTTTAATTGATCTTAATTTTAATATTTATTGCTTATATTAAAAATTGACTAAAATATATTTACCAAGCTAAAAATATGGTCAACTGGCCATAACTTTGTTAATCTATTCATTTGATAGCTTGGTAATAGCACCTACTGAATTCTTAGATAACAAAGAAATAAAACTGCTCAGCAAAATTACTTCTGAAACCTTTAAAATATAGTAAAAATAGTAAATCCCATGGAGATTTTGCTGTCTCAATATATTTTAAAAACCTTTAGCAAGTTAAAAGATATCAACTCACTATCAGAGGTATATCAGTTCGGTAGTGGAATCTTTCAGACTGTTAGAAATTGATCAGGAACAACCTCATATTTTGTTTGAAAGTCAAATCTATAGAATGGGCTACAAGAAACAAGTTCACAGTTTTTGAGTAGTAGACACATGGGAGACAACACGGCCCTCTTCTTCTCTTTTAAGATGATATTGAAAATACACCATGATAGTATTACAGCATCTCTGTTATGTTGCTGTTTCAGAGGTGCCTTAATTACCTAGCTAACATCTAAAATAAATTTCTGCAGTACACTTTGCATGATGCTGCCCTTGAAAAGTATTTTTTTGGGAAATAAGTCCCAGATTGGTACAAGAACATTGTAATACGGGATGTTGACCGGTCCATGAGGGACATGGTTTCACTCAGGCAGCCCCCATCTGTACTGGCTTCTACTTTGTTTCCAAGCCTAATTCAATATGCTAGTATTGATTTTTAAAAACATTATCTGGTTTGGGACTAGCATACTTAAAGGATTGCCTACTCCCTTACAAATATAATTTCTGAGATCATCTTCTGAGGTTCTGCTTTGGGTGCCCCCACCTTCTGACATGGGAAAGTGGCAATTGAAGGGAAGGTTTTCTTGCTTGTGGCACCAAGACTAAGAATAAATCTTAGCAGAGGTGGACAGTCTCATAAGCAGAGGTGTACCGCCCATGGAGACATGGAGTAACCCATGTCCCCAGGCGCACGCCATTTCATCACATGGGAGGGTGCTGGGCACTGGCCGGGTCCCCGCACCTGGCCTCTCCCATGGCACAGTGACCCAGCCGGTGCCCAGCGGCTCCTCCCAGCCAGGGCACTGCTAGCTGGCTGAGCTGCTTGCCGCAGCCACAGGCTAGCTCCCCCTGGGAGGCTGAGGAGGGCAAGAGCCAGCCTGCAACTGTGGCGTCCACCTGAGCCACTGAGCCCTGCCCCCTGGTCTCCCTGCAGGTCGGGGGAAGGGCTCAGCAGCGGGTGGCAGGCCGACACCGTACCCCAGGAGCCAGCCAGCCTCTGCGAAGCCTGTCCAAGCCACCCCCAAGCCCTGCCCCCTGAGCCCTGCCCTTCCCCAGCCTCCCTGCTGGCTCCCATAAGTGGGACATGGAGGGGGCGCATGGGGAGCTGGTCATGCCCCCGGGCGCCATTTAGGCCCAGTATGCCACTGCTCATAAGCAATAAGCAAAAGTATGTTCTGAGTACACATTTTGTTGGACACCTGGAAGTACTGGTGATGTGTCAGGATGCACAAAGAAATTAACTTTCTTTGGAAGTTTTGAAAAGGAAAATGCATATCTTGGGGACTATTTACATCTAGTAAACTGCTGTTTTGGGGATTAAAGATAATCCTTGAGTTCCATTCAAGTTCTAGGATGCTATGACAAAAAAAATAAAGAGAGCAGTTTTTAAAATTGTAACTACAAATACGTTGTGATTAAGACAGCCTTTTAATCTTAAAATATCTCTGTTAACCAACTCACTTTTAAAACTGACAGTCCTCTTAGCAGAATGTCTTGCTAAAAGAATGCCAGAACGGCACTTTTTTGTGGTTTAGAAATCTGATTGTTATTGATAACTGAGTTTAATAATGAACAGCATAGATCTATTCATCTGGGAGATACAGGCTAACGGAAGCACACACAAGCACAGTTAGTTTCCCATTTACCTCCCTGCATGTTCCAAATAGAATAAATTAAATATTTAAAAGACACTATGCAGCAATTTTCTTTTGTAAATGGTAGAAGCCATTTGTCAAGCTGCAGCAGTGTTTTGCAAGCTGTCGAATTGTGCTTACATTGGTTAAAATAATCTTTATATTTCATTAAGCAACCAAATAAGCTGATCTTCCCCACTGGCTGTATAGATGGCTTTAATTTTCAAAATCTGCAAATGCATCTTTTATGTCGTTTGGTGGCTGGAGGGCATTGGTAATGCTGCCGCCAATTGGAGAATAAGCAGCAGCATTTGATTAGGTGGTTTATTTTATAAATTAACATTGTGCAGTGAAAAGAGCATATCTTAAGTTGTCCTTGATACGGTGGGGGATTGAACTTTCACCTCCGCTATTAATAATGGTTCCTGTATGCACTTTGCTGCAGACTTCAGAGTGGTGAGAAGAACCAAAGGAGCACAGGAACTGAAGCACCTGCGATTAGCACAAAGTGAGATTAGGATTAATAATGTGATGCTTAATGAATGCTCAGATTTTCCACGAACTGAAGTAACCAAGTCCTTTTATACACACACACACACACACACACACACACACACACACACGTATATATATGTATATATGTGTATATATGTATATATATGTATATACATACACACATATATATACATATATACGTATATACATATATACGCGTATATACGTATATACGTATACACGTATATACACATACACACATACACACATACATACATACATACATACATATATGCAAAAACCTGTACTTAGATAGGACTTTTTTTGGTAAAAAGATATCATTGTGGAAAACGTCTCACAAATTTCAGTGATGGATGAGGACTCCCATGTTCAATCTAGAACTATTCAGATTTTTGTAAACATCTCTGTTTCAACATGCAGAAATGCTCAGCAGACATTTGTTCATACACTCACATACACGGGGTCCCTCCCCCCAGTCATTCATCATCATCATCAACCTTTTATTGGCATGAGTTTATAATACAACAGAAGGGTTGAGGAGGGTTAGGTTAAGATAAGTAAGTTCAAAGATTATGATTAATTAAAATTTGTTAAAAGAATAAAAAACAATAAATACTAAGATCTGAGACAGATCTGTTGTGCCAGCGCCAAGAATTTGGCAACGTCTAATGATCTCTGAGGGCATTGGTCACAGAGCAGATAAAAAATTTTAACTTTATCCGGAGAGAGGGCATAGTTCTCAGTATGAGGATCTATATACTGTCTTCTGATTGAAGCATATAAGTCACAATCTAGAAGGATGTGCTCGATTGTTTCGATGTCTTTTCGTGAACAGGGACACGTTCTTTGTTGATAAGGGATCTGATGAAATCTGCCACTCAAGACTGCTGAAGGAAGCACATTCAAATGGGCTAGCATTAAGGTATGTCTAAGGTACAGCGAAGATAAGTTGTAGAAATACATCGGTAGTCCTTTACTAGTGGGGGAAAGGTTGAATCCCTCAGGTAAAATGCCCTTCATGTGCTGGGTAGATAATAGTTGGGTTTCAGTGTCTAACAGCCTTTGCGACAGGAAGTTGATTATTTGCGCTTCATCCATGTTACTAAAGAAATCTAAAGCTGATTTGATTTTGGTCTTAATCTGAACACTCCAAGTGGAAAGATAGGAGTCAGAAAGCATTCACTTAGTTAAGCTATCCTGTTCTGATCGGAAGTGAAGACACAACCAATATCATAGCAAGTAAAGCCATATACGAGTCTCGAGAAGATTTAGGCCTATTTCGGAACATAAGGAGAGATATGACACACTATTAGAAATGCCAAGGAGTTTGCGGAAAAAATTGGATTGTATACTCTAGAGAGGTTTTAATTTGTGATTTAACCAAATTGGGGCACCATACAGAGCTTTTGGGATCAGTCTGCCACCAAAGGCTCTCACAGCTGCTAGAACACATTGGCCCCCATGGGAATAAAAGAATTGCCTAATTGCTGGTTGGTAGAGAGGGAGATGTGCTTGTACTGAGCAGTACAATTCAAGTTATATTGGAAGCGGATTCCCAGGTAGTTAAAGCTTTTGACCTGGTCAATTCGATTCCAATTGATAGACCATGCTGAAGGCCTCCACAATTTTGAGAAGACCACAGTTTTGGTCTTCTCATGGTTGATTGCAAGTTGATTACGTTCGCAATAGTCAGCGAAGGCGTGGAGTAGGCGTTTCAGGCCTACCCCAGTCATTCTTTGCCCCACCAGTTCTCTCTCTCCACTCAAGGCTATAACCCTTGATTTCCAAGACTGATCCACAATTTGGGACTATATAAAATATAGTTTTTGCAGCTTCTTAAATTCAATCAGAAGGCCCAAAAAAATTGTAATTCTCATCAATCCAGAGAAGTCCAAACACGTGTAAAGAATAACTGTCATCAGTCGTACCATCACAGCTACTGAAGTATACCCTTACAATCCTACAAAGATTTAAATTTTGTTCATAATTTGAATTGCACCCGTAGAAGTGAAAAAACTTAGGTCAACAATGGCCCTTTCCATACAAAACTCTGAAAATGTTTTGCAAACTTTTTTTTTAAAAAAAGGTTATTTGCATTCACCCCCTCAAAAATGCCTCCTGGCTGCAATTGTGTGGTTATTCCTTTTTTAAAAAACTTCTTTTTAGATCCGATGTTACCAGGCTTCAGAGCCTCGGGCCATGATTCTCTAGGGGTTGTGTCTATGGAGCTATGTAGACACGAAACCCAGAAATTAAAAAAACTTTTTGTTAATACGGCATAACACAGCCAGCACAAACTCAGAAAATGGCACCCATGAGGAACTCCGGGAACTGCAGAGCGGCATGGGAAATGTTTTAAAGGGATCTGCACAGCAAGATTCACAAAAGAATCGCTTCCAGAAAACACTTTCAGAAAATAATTGCTTGGGAACAGCATGCAAATAAAATATTTTCAAGCAGGAAATAAAATGTTTTGGGCTATAAACCATGCAGAACTTCACAGAGGAAACATTTTATTTCCTGCATCAAAATGCTTTATTTGGTTTGTGCGGAAAGGGCCATAGATGACAGGAAAAATTACATTTTGAAGTGCATATCCACTGATGCTACAAATTGTACAATGAATAAACACAGTTCACAAAATACAAATAGAATGCTGTTTCAATTTATAGGTTTGTTACCACGGGGGGGGGGGGGGGATTGAAACTATTTTAAAGTGGGAACTCTTCATTCTCTATAACATTTTGTCTTTTCCCCTTGATCCCTGCAATTCATGTTTTTAAAAGGAGTGATGTCACATGATGACATTTACTAGGCAGAATTTGTTTATAGGATGGTTTGCCATTGCTTTCCTCAGCCACCTACAGTTTGCACCCAGCAAGCTGGGTACTAATTTTACTGTCCTCGGAAGAATGGAAGGCTGAGTCAATCTTGAATTGGCTGTCTGAAACTGACTTCCTTCAGGATAGAACTGCAGCTTACCACTCTGCACCATGGGGTCCTAATTCATGTCTTACACAGTTACTGATTTCCCATTTATATCATCCCCTGCGCACCTTGATTATCAACATCAAATTTTGAAAGAGAATTCAAATGGACATATATTTTAAAGGCAGATGCTTACATCCATTTTCATATATAATTCAAACTGGCTAAATATGAATGGTTATTCAGGTTTCACCTCTTCCAATTGTTTGCAGTGAATTTTCTACTTAGTACAAAGAGCTTCAAAGATTCCCAAATCAAGACAGAAATAGCTGAAAAATAAGGGCCAATCAAAGCACTCCTCTGGACACAACCAAGTTAACCTTTATTCTTGCTTGTCATTTGAACAACCAGGAAACAATAAAGTTCCCACAAGCTATTCAAGCAATGAAAAAACTACGAAATGGTTTCCTGAAGGTAAATGACAAAGACATTGAAACATTGATCTTATCAGTCAGTGGTGTGGACCAAGAATATATTTTTGTTGACTAACAATAGGCATTTCATGAAACCTGCTATCCTATATACTACTGAGAGAGTTGCTGGATCTTGAGCTACCAGATTTTTACCAGATTTTTTTTTCACTTTTAAAGTTTCAGTGAATATAATTTTGTCTCAGCCTCTGAAGAGCAGGTTGTAATTTCCTTAAACAGTGTTGTTGAGCAAGTGCTGAGTAGGTATTTCGGGCTGTATGGCCGTGTTCTGCATCTGTGGCTGGCATCTTCAGAGGATCTCTCTGAAGATGCCAGCCACAGATGCAGGCGAAACGTCAGGAGAGAATGCTGCTAGAACACGGCCATACAGCCCGGAAACCACACAGCACCCAGGTGATTCCGGCCATGAAAGCCTTTGACAATACATTTCCTAAACAGTTTTTCCCATGCAGTTTGAACCCTTACAATTTTTTTTAAAAGTATTCACCCTCCATTTCATTCACTTTGCTCTTCCAATCCCTGTCTGGGCCCCTAGGGAACAGTTGTTGTTGGTAGCTTTTTAAATAATCAGAGATTGTTATCAATATTCTTGTCAGGTTTAACATACCTACACTGCTTAACTTCTCAGATGACAAGATCTCTACTCTAATGTTTGCTGCCTTCCTCTGAATTATTTCCAGTTTGTGTACATTAGAATGTAGGTTGACACAGCATTTCTGCCATGACAGAACCAACACAGAAGAGAATGGAGGAATTACTTCAGGAATTACTACTAAGTAATATTAAAAAGGACTTGGCCCAGCACCGATCCACTTGAGATATTTCAGTACTACATTTCAATTTGGCATTAATCAGTTAATTACTCCTTGAATGTTGCTTTTAATTAATTTTTGTATCCTTAAGCTAGTGTTTATATCTAGCATGCATTTTTTTTCTGGTTATGAAAAAGTAATAAGAAACTTGGTTAGAAGTGTTATTGAAATTATTGAGTTAGTATTTACGTAAAAGTAGTCCCCTGTACTAGCACTGGGTTATTACTGACCCATGGGGTGACAGTTGCTAGACAGACTGTATTTATGGGATGGTTTGCCATTGCCTTTCCCAGTCATCTACACTTTATCCTCAGTGAGCTGGGAGCTCATTTCCACCTTCAGTTGGCTACCTGAAACCAGCTTCCATCCAGATAGACCTTTGGCCATGAGCAGAATTTTGACAGAAGTACTGCAGCTTACCACTCCATTATCATGGCGCTCCCTCACCTTAACTTGCATGACCAATTATCTTGAGTGAATGTCAATACATTAAAAACAAATTGTGGCAGACCTGTCACTCCTTCCCTCCCATTTCAGCATTTAAATTAATTCCAACAGGCTGAAGAAAAAAACCTTCCTTCAATACTTCTGCTCTTCAGAAATGTCATCATTTCTCCAATGAATGGTTTGTAAGTGACTTTTTTAATATCACAAAGTGTAAATTTTTTTTAAGTTACCCTTCTTCATTGGGGCTTAAAATGTTTCTTTGTGCATTTTTCCCTGGTTGCCTAAAATATTTTCTTATTTGCTTCTTTTTCACTGGTCCCTCACTTTTGCTAGTCTCTCCCCTCTTAGAAGGACTGTGTACAACACTAAAGCACAAACCAGCTTGTTTTTGTATCTTTCTGTAATGTGCCTGCCAACCCTTGCCAACCACCAGTTGCATCGTTTCTTTGTTATCTTCTGCCTTTTAATCTTTCAGAGCCTTTCTTCTTGTTCCCAGTATCCTTTCTAGATGTACATTTGATATTTAATTTTGAATAAATCCAATGGCAAGCATTTTAACATTTACACGTTTGTATCCCACCAATTAAAATTCTTGACCCTATCTGTAAAGTCACCATTGCCTCCTACTGCCAACATTTAAGTTACCCCTGCACCACATGCTGCTGTACCCAGTTCTGCTCCCATCACCTTTATACCACCATTTTTATTTACTGGGTTTTTAATTGTGGTGCTGCTATTTCTAAGCCCATTGGCCTGACTTTTAAGCCAAGCTGGCAATATACCAGTATTCCGCAGCTACTCAGTTGCAGCTCAGATGGCTTTGGTCCACGAACTTCCAGCTGCTGAACATGATTATGATGGCACCTCAGGCACACAATGCTCTTTCATGTTCTCTTCTGATGACACTTAATCTCGACAAAATGACCTGATCAGCTGAGAAGGCCATGTGTATGCATGCGGGATGGATATATATCTTGTTATATTATTCTACTCACCAGTGACTGAAAAGTACACTCCATCTGGAGACAGGAGTCTGGAGTTTATATGCCTGAAATGACAGTTCCTTCTATACAGGGCTCTAAATAAATGATCTCTTCAAGGTTTTCTCCCCACTTCCCACTTTTATTTCTTGAATCTTTCCGATCCGGAGGCTTCAAAATTCACATAAAATAAATGAATGCCAACCCATAAATCACTTTTGTTGTTCCTGAGAGGACATTTGATATCTATGGAAATATTCCCCTTTTTAAATAATTGATGGGGATATAAATAAATATTGCAACTTTGCCTGAACATTCATCCAAAACTTGTGGACTATAAATGTACAGTGAAAGAGGTTTCAAAAGATTTCCTTAATATCTAAATCAAGTTGCTATAAAAAAAAACAAGGCTAGTTATCCGTCAGTATGCACCAGACAAGACATTTGAGATGTTGCTTTTAGTTGATTCTAAGGTAACCACAAATAAGACCTAGGTAAATATAAGCTGGGCTGGACTTTTTAAAAAGCTGAATACCAGTGATATAACATTCTACTCTTTATTGATATTTTGAAATAGTTTTAGTTATTTGGTGCTGGCTGTTGAAGTTTTGTTTTCAGGAAATGTTGTAGTATCTCATTTGACTCATCAGCCCAATTCGGGGGGGGGTGTGTGTGTGTGAAGCAGTTCCTGAAATCATCGCAGGATCATACCAGTGTGTTTGTCCACCCCAGGCACCTACGCAGTTGGGGGGGCAAACATGGAAGTGGGCAGGCACCGAGGAGCTCCACAGTGCCCGACCTGGAAGAGCCTGCTGCCAACCTAAAAGTGGACGCCAGCATGGCTAGGGGCAAGCTAGGAGGTTCCCCGAGACAAAGTGAACCTTAATTGGCTTCCACAGGTTTTTTGGCTTGGTAACACCCCTAGCGCAGACCTCTGACTTACGCCACCCAAAAGCCCAATGGAGGACTTTCATGTGGCCTGGGTTTTTCTGGATTTCCTTGTCGCCCTGCACCACCTGGAAGCCCTCTGAAGACTGTGCAGCAATGCAGGTGTGGTGCTGTCCCTGGCTGTCACAGTCTCAGGATTGGGCTGTTAATTATTTATCACAATGTGACAATGGTTGAGTCACAAAAAAGACTATCCTTCCTGAGACTTGACCTACAGATTGCATTTGGAACGAGTCTGTTTGGGACAGTGACAATAAAACAGCCCACAGGTTTCAGTTAGCAGAGGTGAAAATTACATTCTCTGGTTTAACTCTTAAAATGCAACATCTATGGCTGTCATCAATGTTTGATGTCTTAATGAGAAGCATCAGGGGTCAAGGCAGCTTTCCAGTGACATCCTCTTCTCTGCAGCTTAATCCTCCTTATCACGGTTCTATAAAACTACGTGGCTTTATTACTAATGAAGGAGGCATTCTCAACATAGAGGTTTTCTTCTTACTCATTTATTTTGGTCATTTATACCCACTCTTCCTGTTTTAAGAGGAAGTTTTCCTCTTAATCATAATCACAAAACATTAATCAAATATCAATAAAATAATGTTTAAAATCATAAAATGCAGCAAATGAATCTAATTCCAGCACAACCTTTTAAATAAACAGCTGTTACAGTCAACAGAAGAGGACAGATTTTGCCTGGTGCCTAGATGAAATCAGTAACCATAATTTCAAATTGATATATTTAATAACCCACAGGAGAAATCTGGCAACATCGCAATTCAGGAAGCCTTTCTCTCAAGTCACCTGCCTAATCTCAAATGCAGAGGAACCTGGAGTAGGGACTCAGAGGAAAGATCTCATTTCCCTGCTCAGGTTTATAAGGGCAGAACTATCCTGCAGACAAACCTAAGCTGCCTGACCAAATCAGCAGCTTTACATTGAGCTCAGAAACAATGGAAATGTCTCTATATTGGCATGGTATAATCATTTTGGCATGCTCCAACCAATAACTTATCCTCCCATGTTCTGGTCAACTTTTAATGTGGAAGCACTTTTTAAAGTGCAGTCTGCCTACAACACAAATCAACTCTCTTGTTTATTACTTCTTCATATGTTCTTAGGCTGAGCCCGAGAATTCAAAACCAAGGGCTCTTGTCTAAAACTTGGTTTAGCCTGATGGGCAGCCCCATACAAAAGGGGGTGGATGCCCAGATGCACCATTGCAGCCGTGCTGACTCACTACTCCCAAGGAGGCTTTCTGGTGGCATGAGGTGGCTAAAAGCACAAAAGACCCTGTCATGCCCCCACAGAGGCTTTTGTTATTTCCTCATTAAGATTCAGTTTTCCTATAGTTAGCATGGGGTTAGTTCATTGTTAAGTCTTCTAAGGGAGGGAATTTATTTAGCCCCTGTTCCTTTAAGACATTTCCCAAAAGGCAGTCTTCCCTCTTTACTCAGCAATCCCCTGTTTTAGCTCTTGTCAGTCAGTCAGAGTGAGGTGCCAAGGGTAGCTGGAGACTGGAATATTCGTGAAGTATATGGTGGTCCATAGGGCACCAAAAAGATTCACTGGGGAGGCAGAACAGACCCTCCCCACCACCGAAAAGCCCCCATTGGGGTTAATAGACTTATGCCACTGAAAAGGTGACAAAAGTCTCATGTCCTGACAGCTGTAGCAACTGGGGTAATAGCTGTGCAGAAGCCAACTAGTGTCAGCTCCTCCCCTGGCCACTCCACCAGACTGCCCTTATTATGCTGACGGCAGGGGTGCAGGGACACTGACACGGTGTTCAGTGCTGCATCCCACTGCCAAGGAGGGCCTTGGTGGCTCCCACCAGAGAATTTGTTCCTCCACCAGGGCAAGTGCCCTGGGAGGGTGAATCTGCTGGTGGGGTCCCATGCCACTCCCAGCAGTGGATTACCCTCGCTTTGTATGGGGCCATCAAACTGCCAAGTCATTGTCTTTTATATTTAGCATAATGCTGCTGCTTGATCAAGCTGCTGCTTGTCCCAGCCACTCATAAGTCATGTCAAGGCAATAAAGATGGCATATTGTTGTGAAGATGGGGTAGATGAAATGCTTAGCACTGTGAATGCACAAACAAAATGTTTTTTTAATGAAATAAAGATTTCTGAAACGGAGTGAGACACGGGGGAGACACAGAAATGGAGGGAGACAGAAATAATATGCTGCTCTGGGAATTCTTTGTGCTGTTATTTCAGCACTATAGTGTTTCAGTACTGAAGCTGTAAAACTGTACATTGGTATCCTGTGGTGGCAGCTACTGTCAAACCAGTATGCGGGTTTTTTTTTAATTGCATAGCCAATCAACTCCGTAAGAGTTAAACTGAAACCTTACTGGGCAGAAGCTCCACCTTGTCCCATTCAGTTTCTAAAACAACGTGATGGTCACCATTCAGAGAATGATATTGACATAAATGCACAAGGGGAAAAGTTGTCATTCATCACAGCTGAAAATAACATTTAGATACCTGTTGTTCTTGTGCAACCATATGCCATGTGGCAGTCAGAGTAGAAAGGGATATCAGGACATCCTGGCCTTAGACAAATGTCCAAGATGGAGCCCCAGAATTACTACTGCCACTACCCCTCACTGGGCCATCTTCTGCCAGGGCTACGCAAAAAGTCAAACATGGGGTCTCATATGAGACTGACAGAAACCACCTGCAGAAGTGGGGGCTGCTGTTCTTCTTTTCCATTTTTCCACTGGGGAGATGGGGCTTAGGGGAGCTTCCCAGTTGCCCATCAGATAAGATTGCCCCGGATCTATGCTATCTAGCATATTCAGTTCAATTTTATTTCAATATAAGTAATCCAATATGTTATCATAGGTATCTAACGTACAATATAGTGTTTTAAATTCAGGAGGAAAGTAATATCCCTGCAATTGATGCATGACATCACAGCTCTGATCCAAAAAAGTTAGTAGTAACTAAGTGCCAATAAAAGTTCATCATGGTCTGTTGTCCATTGCTGTGAAATAGTTACAACTAATTTTACCTGGGTCAGGAGGACCAAAGGCTGCAGGCCAAAATGCACACTTGTTATATAAGGGCCTTCAGCAAGAGTCGTTTTTTCAGTTAGTGTCCTGACAATAAATTCACAGCTCCTGCTTCATTTAATTCTGAAGCATTGTCGAGTCAAATAATTGTGAATGAACAATCAACATAAACATTTAGCCAGGCCATTTATTTTGTATGTCTCTACAAACCAAGTCAGCAATTACATTTTTCTGCTTCGGGAGACCAGTGTGCTAGTAGATGCTTTTGTTCCATCCCGAGGGCAATGTATATCTAGTTTTTTAAAAGCTCTGTTTGAAAAAAAAAAATACAGTATTTTTTTAAAAGCATCACAGAATCACACTAGAAGAATGGCTGCAGTCTGAAATGTTCTCTCCCTTGAAATTCTGTTCTTGCAGATCCCCCTTTTTGAGACAGCTAACACATTGAGATGGTAATACATGTACATTTCTGCTCTCATTTTCTGTGCGTGACAGGGATGTCTTAGGTTTATGGCTTCAAAACTGTGTTCTAGAGAGCTCTGAGGTCCCTTCTGCACATGCAAAATAATGCACTTTCAATCCACTTTCACAATTGTCTGCAAGTGGATTTTGCTATTTTGCACAGTAAAATCCAGATGCAAAGTGCATTGAAAGTGGATTGAAAGTGCATTATTCTGCATGTGCGGAAAGGGCCTGAGTCTTCCCCAGAAGTTGTCATAGGGCAGACAAATGGGCTGGCAGATTATTGATCTGCTATTTCCAGTCTTTTAGGGTCACAGACCAGCCCATTGCATGTTCTGCAACACATGCTCTTTTTTCATGGGCCAACAGTGAAGGTTCCCTGCAGTGGTTCATAGGAAAATCACTATGGAAAGGGTTTCTGTAGGGCAGGTAGAATGAACTCTGCTTCCATAGGGAACTACGTAGAACAGCTGCTCCTCACGTAAAAACTGTTTAATGTGGTGGGCAGAAATGTAGTTGTTAGAATGGTACCCTTCAAACAATGTCTTCATATATTCTCATAGTTCAGTGATGTATGTGCAGATATTCAAACAAATTGAAACCCACACCCTGCAGAAAATAAAAACATTTAATGCATGCAGACCAGTGTCGCTTTTTAATTTTTTTGTGTCCCCATCGCCCACATTATGACTGTGCATGACAGTGACAATATGCTTATTTCCTTTTGTAATTTCCATTCTTTAAAAATTCTTTAAATATTTATTGCCAGTATGATGAATGCACAGATATCCGGGAGTATTGTGCATTTATACTTTATTTTCTTGCTTGTGTTAAGAAAAGTGATGCTTCAGAAAGCGCATACAACAATAAACACACTAATATTTAACAGATGTCTGGCACACATGTGACAATAGGTTTGGCTGATTTCATTTCCACAAGTGTTTAGGATCAGTGCTTAAAGTGACTCAGGTAACATTGCTCCAACAAATATCCACAAATAACACCAAGCAACGGGACAATAAAAATCTTAGGGAGGCATGGTGAGTAAGTCTACTCAGAAGTAAGTCTCATGTTAGCCAATGGGGCTTATTCCCATGAAAATGGTCTTAGGATCACAGCCTGAAAGTAAGTAGGCTGTGTCTGATTCAGACTGCTGATGGGTATGAATCAAAAAGAAAGAAAGAAAAACATATTGTCCATTCATTGGTACTACAGGAATTCAACGAGAAAACAGAAATCAAGTCTGCTAGTACAGGCTTGCTTGTTTGTTACATATTGCCTGATAATTCTTCATGGCTCAGTTTTAAAGCAATTTCTTCATCGTGCTGATAAACGTTTTACTTGGCTTGGACCACGAAAGGGAGGGGTATAAAGCAAATAAAAATAAATACTTTGCACCAAAGCACTAGACTTAATTATTGTGAAAGTTGGAGGTTCTTCTCTTGTCAGCCTATGATTATGATACTTCTTGAGATATATGTCAGTGTGAAATACCTTAGGGCCTACTAGGGACATGGTCCTCATGGGCAGAATCAGCATTAAACTGTTCAACAGATTTGCTTTATTTCTGTTACAAAGTTCTGTTCCTAATCTCTAGCTCCAGTTCCGTTTAAGTCAATTTACTTGGAATTCCAATGATTTCTCCCTGTCTTAATCATTGTCAGATTTAAGGTGGCTCTGTGCATTTAGATTTAATTTTTCTCTTTGCATATGGTTCCTAACAGTGCAACATGCAGCAACACATTAACATGTTTTCACTACAAACAGAGCTGGTGAGTAATAGCATGTTGCATGGTGTACAAAAGCTTGCCATGATGGCACTTGGTAGGCCATTTTGCACAAGACCCTCTCTGTGAACTGACACTCATCTCACAGAGGAGAAAGTAATGATTATGGTGTGTTAAATCCCACTGAGAGAAATGTGCTGTTAGCCCATGTTATTTGGTTTAACTGTCATTAGCTATGGTTGATTTTTGCAACATTTTGATCAGTACAAGCCTGAAAAGGTAAACTTTTAAATGCAAACTTTTGGTACTTGTTAAAGTACCGATAACAGAGCCCAACCTGCTGATAATTTTTAAAGTACATACATGCACACAAAGTTAGCCTGTGCTGTATCAAACCAATGAACTCAGAGTTCCAAAATTATGAGATTTCTGACTTTTAACAATGAAATCTACAGGCATGCTTCTTAGTTATTCAATTCACTACTCTCCAAGGTGTATATTGTTGATAATAATTTTGCTTATTTTGCCCTTGTACATTTTAATCAACATAACTTGTAAAAAGCAGTTGCTTGTAAATCCTGAGGTAAGCCACACAAACAGCTACTAAATGAGTGATAAACAACAAAAGTGCTCCCACTTACGTGAAGGTATCTTAAAGCTGTCTTTAAGAACCTAACTTCAGGCAACTCATCTGAAGATGTTGTTCCAGCAGCAATGCTAATGCAGATGCATTTGCTGCTTTGGCTTTGATCAATTTGATCTTCCCCCTTACACAAGGGAACTGGCTGCTATAGCCAGAAGTCTTCATTTTGGTCTCCCTGCCTTTTGTTATGATGTGTTTGGTGTTTAGGAGAGATTGATGACTCTGGGGACAAAACCCATTACAGTTATCCACAGGCTACAGAGACCAACACGGTAGTAAAAAAAATGTTCCTGGGCTCTCCTGCTTCTGTCCACTTTTCCTGACCCTGAAGAAGTTCCCCTCCCCAGGAGTTTTCAGTGTGTCCCTTGAGGGCACAGCTAATAGGCCTTATGTTGTGACAGGTACTATCGACTCCACAAAGTGGATAGAGCCCAGCATCTGTTCCCTGGAGCCCACCTTCTCATGCAGCAGCATCACACCTAACTGCAGCTAGTTATTAATGGCTGCCAGTGAGTTGGATCCAAGCACAGAAAGAAATTCATGGTTATGGATGTTCCTTGGACTCATCTCCCCATGGGGCCAGCATCCTTTCTGAGGAGGATTCCGCATGGGTCAAAAACAGCAAAAACAGTTTGAAAACAATGTAAAATGGTGTAAAAGGGTGTAAAAGGGTTCACACCGTTTTCACACTGTTTTCATACTGCTGTTTTTAGCCCATGCGGAATCTGCCTGAGTGTTAGAAAGTTTACTTCTGGGGTCATGGGACTTGTGAGGACAGTCATATGGATTGGGAAGCTGCATGGAAGAGTGATCCCTTCCTGCCTCTTCCTTGAGATCTGTTTTTTTTTCCCTTTTCTCCTTTCCCTCTGCCCACCAACCAGCATCTAGCTCCCCTGACCCTGGGAACAATTTTTCCAGAGGTAGGAAAGCACTGCCAAGGGGAACCAGGGTGTGTGTGTGAATCTGCAAGATTTGCACTGAGTCCAACCTAGTGTCTATTGTGCATCTTGCTGCTGACAAGGCCTGAGATCAGACCAGGACATGAGACTGAGGGCACCATGGACTTTCTTTAAAGGCAGATTTTATGTTATTAGTGGAGTATATGATTTCTTGTTAGTCAGGCCCACGCAAACATAGCAGCACATTCCATTTCTGCAAAGGTAGTGCAAGAATAAATGATTGCGAAAGAAGTCAATAATCACCAGAGTTTGTATCAACACACGCAATATAGCCTCACAGCTTCTCTCACTGCACACAGTATATACATCCTTGCACACAAATGTGAATTTGTAAAGACTGCAATTTGCTATTTTATATCAGTACAACACCCTGCAGACAATTTCTGCGATGAGTAATCATGCCAAGGGGTACGGAATATTCAGGGTGATGACTCCAATCCCCTTACAGATACTCACTTTGCTGATGCACATAAATGTTGCTGTTGTCCTCCAACATATCAGGAGGGAAATGTAACCAGTTTGCAATTGATTTGGGTGCCTCTTTCTGGCTGCTTGTGACATAGTTTCAGCCAGGAGACATGTTTGGACATGGAGGAAGTTTTCACAGCGCAGGGAGTTCAAACTAGGGAACCAGCCTGTTACATTAAATGACTAACAGTGTAATCCAGGGGTGTCCAACCCTGGTGCCCCAGATGTTCATGGACTATGATTCCCATCAGCCAGGGGTGTAATCCTCAAAACACTTTCCTATAAGTAGAATTCTGGGTAGACCTCCTGTGGGTTGTTTTGGAAGATAGCTATAGTACCACAGTGGAAAACCAAAGACTCCACCAAATCTTTCAGCTTGCAGGCCATCAATGAGCATGTATTCACTTGGTGGTATTCTGTGCTATGATCCCATTTTTGTCCTCAAAACCTGCCTTGATCCCCCAAACACTGTAAATTGGGAGATTGGGAGAGGGGGCAGAAATTAAGTGGACACTGCATTTCAGTCCATTTTAGCAACAGGTACAGATAGTGGGGGAGGGGGATAATGTAAACTTATTAGACCTGAAAAGCAGCAGTCACTTTCAGCCCAGAATTTTACGTAACTTAAAGGATTCACTTCCAATCCTTTATGTCTACAGATTGCCAGAATGACTACAATCATTCTCCTTCCCATCCTTTGCAATTATATGGCTCTGGCTGCTGCAACTAACCGCAGATTTATTTTCTCATTGGCTTTGAGCAAAAGAAGGGGCAGGAAAAGCAGCTTGCCTTAGGGAGACCTTGGGGCTAGTTCCAGACAAAACTGTTATCCATTAACATCCAATTATCACTCGGTCCAAGCTATTAATTATAAATCAGCCTCCTAATTGGGATAATTAGCTCTCTGCTGCCTAATGTAGCGTGACTGATGCGTTTGGAGAGAATGCAATCACTCCATTTGTTTAGCGTTAGGAGAATAATACCAACTAGTATGCTTTTAATTTCAGGCTTCTGTCCCCCTCCCCCTCATTAAGAGCGCTTTATGGGTTCAATTAATTGTTTGTGAGTCTCCCCACTGACAGACATGTGTCACTTTTCAGAAATGAAATAAACAAGCCTGCAGGGGACATGGTGGTCCTATTTCCTAATGTGGTCCTAAGAAGCACTGAACGGTTTCCTGTCAAGTAGTTCCTCGAACCAGCTCTGTATTTCGGCCTGGCAAGCAAGCGCCAGTTTTTGACCCGAAAACAAAAGAGGAATTAGTTGTCCTTTAGTTTCAGTATTGGGCACTTTCTGAATCTCGCTTTCCTTTCTTCCAGCATATCAAATTCCCTTCCGTCCTTTCCCTCCTGCCCTTAGATTCCCCCTCCCAATCGATGCCTGTCTGTTGGGGACGGTGTGGGTCCGGCTCGCCTGATGAAGCGTTCTGTCTTACTCCAAAGTCGGCGTCTCCTCCCCCTTCGAGACGCACAACATCAACGTAGGTGTTTTGGGCTGAAGAGGGGAGACTTCAAGCCAGAATTAGGCCCTTTGACTGCATCGAACTCCATTTGTTTGGAGAGGAAACTCTCGTGCCGAAAGGAACTTTCGATTTTGGGAGGTCTCATAGGTGGCTACAGATGTGTCAGCGACTCTTTCGCTGGGTATTTTATTTAAAGCAATAAATGCACCGTATCGGTCTTGCAAGAACCAAGGACCTGGAAGTTCTCCTGCATAGGGCCGACCGAGCGAGGGAAGGGAGGGGCGCCCCCCTGGAGGAACGGAGCCTGGGGTCTCTGCCTCCCTCCCTGCCAAGAAGTCTCTTTTGCAACCTTCGTTCCATCCTCCGCGCTGCTGGCACGGAACCCATCGACTGAATCGCTCCTTACTGGTCGTTTTACAAAGAGGCCAAGGGAAGAGAGGCCGAGTCCCTGCTCGGCTTTTCCGGCGGCGCTCTCTTGTGAACGGGGGTCCTCCCTAACCCGATTCGCTGCCTCCCCCTGGACGTTGCCTTAATGAGGGCTGCTCAGAACGCCGTCGATAGCTGCGGGACATGATTAGATATTTATTACTGTCATTTACATGGAAAATTTGAAGACTCAACCAAGTGGAACCGAAAGCGGGGCGGGGCTCGGGGGTGAGGAGTGTGAAGAGGCAAATATACGTAATAATAGAAGCCGGGGCAAATCGTCCCAGCTGCTGCGGCAAGATGAGGGCAGGACCAGCGTGAAGTTCCCAGTGACCAGCCTCAAGGGAGGAAGACCGGCAGCGGCGATGCAAAAGTAGGGCAGGAAGGCCAGGAGCGTCGGAAGGTGGATCGAAGTGTGACCAAGTTCCTACTAGCATGGGATGTTTGGGGAGGGGGGGTACACGTGTATCTAGCACGCCACGGCCAACACGCCTCTTACTTCCGTAATGAAAGCCTCTCCCCCTTCCTATGGCACCTCCTGGCAAGAGAGAATTCACTAAAAAATAGCGTGGATTTACTTTCGAGTCAACGCATTCAAAATCGGCATGATTTTAAGAAGTCGCGTTTGTTGCCGTCCAGTTTTCCAAATACCCTCTGTACTTAATCGATCGTCGTATCTGCCTCTTTTTAAACAACAACAACAAAAAGCTAGTGGAAAATGAATACCCCAAATGCCAAGTTAAGGTGCGAATCAGTTACAGCTCTGGAGAGAAAAAGTTCACCTGGCCAGGTGCGCTTATTGTGCGGGCGAGAGGTGCAGGAAAGGGGCGAGGGGTCCATATCTAAACCGCAGAATTAACAGGCGGGTGTAGAGAAGGCGAAGGCCAGAGGTTAACCACACGCGGTCATGGGCCCCTTCCGCACATGCAGAATGATGCACTTTCAATCCACTTATACAATGGTTTGCAAGTGGATTCTGCTATTCTGCACAGTAAAATCCAGCTGCAAAGTGCACTGAAAGTGAATTGAAAGTGCATTGTTCTACATGTGTGGAAGGGGCATGGTGTGGAGTATGCATCCGTTAGATATGAATGATACAAACGAGTATGCCTCAAATGTTTTATTATTGATCTTTGCAGCCTCCTTAAAACTCCTGCTGCGAGGCAGCTGAATATTGCGCCATTCGCTTTGGAAGCAGAAGTCTTCCAGTCTTCAAAAACAACTTTTCCTCGTCTACATAATATTCGGTAAATACTTTGCAGCACCAGTTCCGTTTTACTGAGTCAACAGGCTAGTGAAGCTGAGATAGTGGGCCTCATTTGAGCTTTTGATGTAAGCGGACCTAGATCCAAGAACCACTGAATGATCAGAACGTGCATTGGTTTTCTTCTAGTCCAGATAACAGAGCATATGGGGTGACATGTGGGTTTAGGGGAGGAGTCCTGTTACTGTCTAGGACGTTTGCGGATATTAAGTCAAAGTTTGGAAAGAAAGATCTGATTTCCTAAATTCATTCTTCAGTCAGGATCTTCCTTCGATACAGACCCCCAAAACTTCATCAGGGCAGAACTGTGGGGGATCGTGCTATTTCCCAACTGAACTAACTCCAGGAACCATCCTAAGCGCTAATGATTGGGGCTAGGGTTCTGCCGAAATCCATAAACTTGCTTTGTTGAGGCTTACTTGTAAATACAGTCTTCAGATATCGGACTCTGAGACTGACTTGGAGTTGCGGCAGTCAGACCTGCATTACAGTTTGGGCCGGTTCCCCTGTCTAACCAAAACGAAGCCTCTAGCCAGACTCTCGCTTTGTTTACTCACAAATTCCTTGTTTACGTCAACGGAATTTCGAAGTAACAGAGAGCAGGGTTGCAATTTCAGGTGCTGCTCCATGAATAGGTATCGATTCCATTGAAATGAATGAGAGTTACTTCCAGGTAAATGTGATTAGGATCGGAAAGAGGGGAATTTCCCAGAAGGTTTCTAAACCAGCCTGAGTTTCTGAAAGCTAACCCCTCCACCACCCCCACCCCCACCCCCCACCAGACCGCCAAGGATGGGGAGAGTTTTGCCTCATTCCGGTCGGGTCATTTGAAAAGAAATTTTCCTTGGGGAACTCTGCAGGTGTCCCAGTCGCCTGCACTCATTCCAAGCTTCACAGACGCCCGACAAATGGTCTCCACCGGTTTGAATCCGAAACACCCGCGCAGCCTCAGCCTCACGGTGACTTGGGGGAAAGTCCCACGGAGTTCCGCGGGACTTGCCGATAGGGGTGCTGCGTGGATCATCCACGGGATTGGCTTCCAAGGAAGGCACGGAAGGTGATGCAGGAATGCGGCTGGATTGTAGGGGCGCCTGGCGACGTGTAGGCTTAGGGGGACTGCGGAAAGGATCCTTGGCCAAGCACGAACTTTTCTGGCTGATGGAGAAGTCCCGCGCTCCTCCTCCCATCCTCGCCCCCACCCCATCGCCCCGTTACCCCCTGGCCCGAGGGGAGGCGTCGGCTGGGGTGCATGCAGTCCCCGGCGTGAAAGGGGGCGGCTGCTCTCCGTTTGGGTTCGCGGCATAATGGAGGCGCACATAGGTTTCGGCCGCCCTGGGCCGCCCATTTATCAAGAGCCACTCTTGGCGCCCCTTTAACTGGGAGTTTAGACCGGGAGGCTGGTGGCGCCCGGGGTGGAGTGAGAATAGGGCCTCATCCTGGAGACAAACCTTAGCAAGCGGCACTACCCCACCCCCACCCCCCAATGAAGGCGAAGCTGCGGGAGTCTCTACTACACCTTAAAGATTTGCGCCCCGAGGTTTCTCTTTCTAGGCACGCTTATGGAGGAATAAGCCCACTGACTTGCTTGTCCATAGACAGCACTGGTAGGATCTGGGCTGCTCCGGTGCGGGATCGTCCGCCCCTTGAATTCAAAGCGGGCCGAGCTGGAGTGCAGAAATCCAAAAGCACAGCGAACTGACGTTAGGAAAGTTTCCTCGCACTAAAGGGCGGTCTCGAGGCCATCAGGTCGAGCCCCCTGTTCCGAGGCCCACGCTTTTGCAACTGCTCCTGTCCACGTGGCTTTCATCCAGCTACGAAGTGGTTCCACAGACAAAAGTCACCTCCCCCGCCCCCGCCCGATGCTCCTGCTAGCTACAGGAATATTTTGCCCCCAGGCTTTCCTTCGCCTCTTTGCCTGGAGTCTCCAATCTGCCTCCCTTCGGCCTCACCAGCCTGCTTAGCTTATTAAAACATCATTATGTAAATTTCCCGTCGCCGACTTTGATGCCTATCAATGAAGGGATGTGCTGCTCGCTGTGCATGCCCTTTGGCGAATGAATGGGACCCAGGCAAAGGGGAGGGCAAATACGGACAGAGGGGAAAGTTTTCGCAGTGAGGAGAAATGAATTGTTTTCTTTTAAAGAAACCCCCACAACACTTTTAAGTGCCCTGCTTCACTCTCCTCGCCAGCTTGCATCAGAAAAAGTTCAGAGAGGAGAGCAAGAAGCGGGATCAGTTTGACTATTCGAATATTAAAACCATTTGTGGAGCATCGCCGCCTCCTCGCAAGCAAACGAATCTGAGCGCCTTTCGCCATCTGCTTAAAATTACATTTCAAAAACTAGGCAAGAGATTTGTCTACATTCAGTAAAGGAAAGGTGGGGAAAGAAACATGGACAAGGCAAACTAATATATTCCAAATGAAGCAAAGTCAGAACAAACGAGGACAGCGGACGGCCTCCAAAGAACGAGAAAGGAGTCGGCGGCACCATGGACGGCAGGCCGGCCACGATCTGGCAAACGACACCAGACCGAACCATGGATGATGGAGTTGCTGCCGGCGAAGGCAGCCCCGGAGCAAATCCGCAACTTCTGTAGAAACTTTGCGGAAGTGGCAGAGCGCAGCCCAGCAGCGCACCCGCGGTTTCTCGGGATCTTTCTCCCCACCACTTCCCCCTGGCCAGTGCAAACGCTCCTTACCTCTCTACAGGCTCGCCAGGCTCTGGGAATCCGAGCGCCTGCGAAAGAGAAACCCTTTCCCCAAAGCCAAAGAGAAGGCGGAGCCAGAGACCTACCTTGCAAGCGACGCCTGGGATCTGCAGCCGGCCTGGGGGTGGGATTCGGGCTGTCACCCTGGAGTGACCGGAGAGGGGAAAGGGCGCGAGCGCCTCTCTTCACGCCAGCCTCCTGCCTGGGTTCCCAGTTGACTGGGGGTCCTGCAAAGCTGCCATCTACTGGGGGAGGAGGATTCAGGAAGGAGTTTTAAAAGGAGCTTCAGACAGACCTGGGCGCTCCCCTGCAAGACTGTCAGTGGTCCTCTATGCTGTCAGTCAAAGGAGCGACTCCCCCTCCCCTTTTCCCTCCCCGCCTAATCGCCGTAGAAGAGGTGGTTGCCTCCCCCCGCCCGCCCGCCCGCTCTCGAGTCATTTAGTCCCAGCCTCGTCCTGCTGACTGGCGGGCAGGACGAGCGGCCCAGGTGGCCCGAGCTGCTGCCCCCTGTCTGCAGAGGCGCCTTGCTTAAGGCTTCTGGAGGGCTCGAGGCGGGCTCTTCGCAGCCGCTGGGTGCGGGGGACCTGACTGGGCGCCTGGCTGCGGGCGGGCTCCAGCCCTGGGTCAGAGTCAGGCCGGGAGTTCCAGAGTTTCACCCGCTAAGTTGTTTGTCGCGGCTCGGCCTTCCCGCTGACTGACAGGCCCCGAAGTGGGAACATCCGCGCACTCGTGGCCGGCCGGGCAGCGGAAGGAAACTTCCGCTCCTGCACTGCTGACGCCCGGGCAAGAAGTCGATGAAGCCGAGGCCTCGTCCCTGTGCCGGCCACCCCAGGCAGCGAGAAGGCCGCGCTCGGCACTCACTCGGGAGGGGGCGCCGGGAAGCCCGCAGTGCCTGGGCCGGGCCCAGCCGGGAAAACAGGCCTGTTGGTCAGGACAAAGTGTCAAGTTGCTGCGCAGCGGCTGACCCCCCCCCCCCCCCCGCGCCCGTGACCTGGAGAACGAGTGTGCCGCGGCTGCCTCTCCTGTTGCCATCACACGTGGACGGCGAGCATGCTTCATACTTGTCAGTGTCTGGAGAGCTTAATTGGAAAACAACAACAACAACCCCAAAGTATTATTAATAAACGGTCATCATCTTGAAACTTAATTAAACTCAACCCGTTCTAAACACGTTTTCATACCAGTTCTAAATAAAAGCGTTCTAAATGAAAGCGTTTGGGCTGGAAAGGGAAAGTGGGATTGTGCAGAGGTGCCTCCGTCTGTCTGATTTTTACGCCGCCTTTCTCCTCAAGGGGGAACCAAAACCCGGTCGCCTCGTTTCCTCCAACCGCACAGAAACCCCTGGGGAAGTCCCAGCTTCTCCAATGCGGGGCTTCTGGCCACTCACACGACGAAGATGGGTGCTGCTGGGTGTGTGAAGGAGGCTGGGATTAAGGTTCGACGGCCATATGTAGCCCCAGACATTAAAAAGAGGGAGGAAAGTCAGTACAACGGGAAGGAGAAATCCCAGAACGGGGAGGAAGTTTTCGAGATTCCCATTCTCTCTCTCTCTCACTCACTCACTCACTCACTCACACGTACATAGAGACACGGAGGCCCTGTTGTTTTGCATGAAGCTTCCTTGGCTGCCCCTCCCGGCATCTCGGGGCTGCCTTTTTGGCAGAGTCGACGAACTGAAGCGTTGGTTTTATTTGCTTTTCGGCTTTGTCCTACGTTTGCAGCCGAAAAGGGCAGTTGAAAGCCTTGGCGGGGGCTTGCTAATAGATGCCGGGGCCTTGCCTTTAGAGTCGCTCCCATCCCTGAAGGATTTAGGGTGGGATCGGGGAGGACAAGACGCCATTTCAGGCACCAAAACACCCTGTTTGAAAATGACTGCGGATAAGAGGATTAAAACAATAATACCCTTCTCTTCTTGAGGGCTTCCCCCCCCCCCGAAAAGATTTCTTCTCCCAGAGCAAAACCGTTTAGGCAGGAATTAAAGGAACAAGAAAGATGGGGCGGGGGCGTAAAGGGGTGGGGGGAGAGGCAGTACCTTTTAATTTAACTCTGCATATATTGTCCGGACTGTTTTCCCTGCGCCGACCTACTTAAAAAATCCGAAGTATGAATTTTAGGGGGGTGGGGAGAGAATGCATGAACGTTCAAAGGAGGAAAACGAAATAGATTCCCGGGGGTGAAAGGGACAGGGAAACAGGACACAATATTCAATGGAAAGGGAGGGACACTGAGTGAGGGGGTGGAAGTTACTTTCCTGCGCCCGATTCTCTGGCCTCAGCCGACGCCCCGAAAGGATCTGGAAGTTTTCTCACCAGGCGCGCTGGTGCCATGAAGGCCAACCCGGCCGCCCTTATAGAGCGAGGCATTGTGCTAATACTGGGAAAGAGAAATGGCCACTGAAAACCTCGGGGGCAGATTTCTGGTCAACTTCCCCTCTCTCCCCCCCCCCCCCCAATCCTTTAGCAACAGTGTGCGGCCGCGCAGGAGTGCACCGTTTACTCAGAAGGAAGTTCCACTTGATCCAGTGAGGCTGGCTCCCAGCTAAGTGGGGTCACTCTGGGTCACTGTCTCTACTGTCCCACCACAGCAGGGGGTCAGCACAGACCCCCGAGGAAGGCTCAGGGAGAACCGGGCTCCAGGGCAAAACTCTGCATCAATTCCTACAACCCGCGTTTCCCACAAAGGATGTGATGGGGAGGACGACACCGCTTTCTGGGTTTTGACGCCGGATCGTTGCCCTTCCGTCTCTCTCCACCGTGTGCGCATCTTCTTTGCCGCCTCCAAATGGAGCCTTTCAGCGACAGGCGTTTCTGAGCAAACCTGTAGCTTGCGTCTGGAGAAGGGAGCCACCGTGGCGGGTGGACCTGGGGCTGGCGCTGGCACAAAACGAAACCCACCCCCGGTCCGCTTTGGGACGGGTCCAAAGTGGCCTGGAGAACTTCTGCGCGCCTTTGGTGCCGAGCGCGGCTTGTCCCGCGGCTAAACCCGGGGTCGTGCGCGGGGTTCAGGATGGCGTCTGAAGCGGCCGGACAGCGACCCAAGAATTCCCGCTGCTCTCCCGAAAACCTGCGAGATGGCTGGGAGGAGGAAGACAAGATACTACATTTATAGACCATGTTATGGCCAATCACACTTTTCATGTAACGATTGATTAGATCGTTCTGTTCGAATCTGAATCTGGCAATTAATCTGTAGTGGATCTATTGCTATTTAAAAAACAGATACGCTAGACTCCCGCACACAGTGTTCTTTTCGGGAAAAGGAGGATAGGGTGTGTGTGTGTGTGTGTGTGTGTGTGTGTGTGTGTGTGTGTGTGAGAGAGAGAGAGAGAGAGAGAGAGAGAGAATAAACTTTGGACTCACAGGAAGGAAATTCTTCATTTTTTATTTTTTCCCAAAAAAAAATTATGATTCTTTTTCAGCTTTTGATTTAGTCAGAAAAGTTCACCAGCTCGACTACAGCTATGTTTCTTTAAGTCTTGTCAACCTGAAAGTCAAAATTATGTAGATTTTAAATTAAATTCCATTTAATCAACCTTACTACTTGTGGTATGGAAACCCAGTCGGGTATTAACGGTCAGTTAAAAAAAACAACAACCCAAAACATTCGTTTGGCTAATTCTAATGAACCCCTTTGGTTCATGAATTTTAAACGCTCTTTCCAAAAATAGGAACGCCCCGATTCTAGATCTGAAGGAGTGTGAATGTGGGAATGCCAGCTCTCAGGGGACCATTATTCCCTAGGATGAAATTATTCTTTATAATTTCCATTTCGTCAAATTTAATGTTCGATGGAACATTAAATCCTTTTACAGTGATTTTGCAGATCACTCCGTAAATATATTGCAATAAAATATTATTTCTTGCTCTAAGACTGTTTTTCTTCTTTCTTTTTTTAAAAAAAAGATATCTGCTGTTTAAAAATAAACACTCCTTAACTCCCCTTATAAATTGCACCCTGGTTAGTTTAACAACTAGCTTTTTAAAGGGTGACATTTCTGTGCAGAATTAGTCTGAACATTTCCTTTTAACTTCCAAAAAAAACTTGTCGGCATCTTTAGCGAGATAGGGAAGGGGGGGGGGGACCCCTCAAAAATCAGCCTCTTGCCTACATCATGATGTATCAGGACGTCTCATATTCTAATGATAACAATATCTTAAAATACTCACTTAACCAAATCAATACCCTGCCGAGTTTCTTCTCTCTTTTTCTCTATGGTGGCAATGGAGCCTCTGTGTGTGTGTGTGTGTGTGTGTGTGTGTGTGTGTGTGTGTGTGTGTGTGTGTGTGTGTTTGGGGTGTGTGTGTGTGTGTTTTGGTTTGAAATGAGCCCCCCTCCCCGATTGTCCATTACTTTGTCCCTTGTGCCAACTGCATTCGTGTGAGACTGAAAGGGGATTAACTTGTGAACTTTTAAAAATCAGAACTTAAATGAGAGGCGAATCTAGGCCACCGCTCATTGTGGGAACCGTTTCTTAAGCAATTAAAGCGAGAAGAAATTCTTCTCAGCCTTTTTCCTTAAAGCAGCTTTCTGAAGGATTTAAGAAGGACTAATGTCCAGTCCATCAAGACAGATTTAAACTGCACAGTGATATAGAAAATCTCCACTTGCTGTTATTTAAAGGGGCACTATCACCATTTCCATAAGACCCTTGACATTGTTCATTTAATCTTGTTTATAAACTTAAACAGATTTTTAAAGTGTCCCCCCCCTCCATGAATTCATTGAAAAATATATTTGATGCACGATTTCAAAGGAGAGCAGGCTGACTTTTAAGGATTTTCTGACACCCAAAGTCTCAGTGGGCTGATCCCCCGCCCTCAGCTCCTTGGGGAGACTGAGAGGCGGGCCAGATTTGGCACAGATCCCCCTCCCGAACCGCGCTGCCAAAGGACCACTGGCTTACAAGACCTCCGTCCTCCCCGCCCTTGGGACTCCCGGCTCCGCTTTCCCTGCTGCCTGCTGTCTCAACCAACTTTCGCCCACATCCCAAGCGCCTTGCCTTGAGGCGGTCCTGCTGTCCTTTCGACGAGACGGGCTTCCTGCCCGCGGGGTGTGCGTGTGCGTGTTTAGGATGGGGATTCTGCAGGACCGTTTCCAGTACCAGAGAGGCTGCCCTGATTTCCTTTGCAAGGGACTTGGCAAGCTGCGCATCAGAGATTTTGGCCACAAGCTCAAATACCTGCTGGATCCAGGAAGCCCATTCTCCCTTAAGCCACACACACACACGCCCCCCCCCCCATGCGAATACCTTGGCATCTCCAGAGCGTGGCTGCTTACAGCTAATTAATAGCCCTAATGATATTTTGCCCACTCCATGAATATATTACACTTGCAAGTCAACCCCCCCTCACAAAAACTTTAGCCTCTTTGCCTCTGTTCAAGGGTACTTCAACATCTGCTCATTTAAGGGCAATTAATCATTTTGATATATGGTTTAAAATTGACTGCTTCCAAGGGACTTTTTTTTTCTGACAAGAATAACAAAGCAATTTGCCAGAAGCCATCTTCTGGACATGTTATTAGCACAGACTTCATCTTAAAGAGGCCCCCTCCTCCCTTTCAAGGTACCTGCTTTAAAGGGACCTGCTTGTTCTCTGACTTGCTCCTTTTACACCTCCTTGGATTCTGTCCCAAACCCCTATTTATTCATGACAGCAGCCGCTGATTGCCCTCCTTTGAACACACTCCACCGAAAGTGGGCACCTTGACTGCTGTGTCATGTGTTTTATGATTTCTATTTCGAACACAAGGTGAGCCCAGGGTCATCAAACAGAGCGGGGATTTGATTCTTCCAGTGCTTCTGAGCTTTTAAAAACGTCTCGTGACAAAAGGAACACATTCTTCTGCAGGAAGACCAAAAGATCATGAGTGGAAATTTGATTTCTATTTCAGCCGTCTTTGCAAGAGGCAATCATGTTCTTTCTTCCTTTTATACATCCAGGCCATCCTGCACCAGGCTAAAAAAAGCACTGGATGAGAATCTGATGGTCAGTCAAGGGTGCCAAAGTGTGTCCACACAATATTTCTATGCATGCATGAATGTGGGCATGAAAAGCAGAGAGGGCGATCCTTGTTTAAATTAGATGTGCCTCCTGATCAACAAAATCTGAATCATCAATGAGGCTATGGCCTTAGCTAACAAGTGGGAAATATTGCTTTGAAAGGTTGAGACTTTGTTTAATTTCATGGTAGCAGGTCATGCGAGTGTGCATACAATATAACTCATTCTTTCCCAAGGTACTGGAAGGCAGTCACTGCATGGGTTCCCTTCAGTGCATTGATCCTTGCACTAGCAGGTAATATCAGGGAAAGCAGGCAACCTAAGTCCCTTCTTACAATGCAGTGCAGTGGTTAGGTTGCTGGAATAAGACTGGAGAAGCCCATCTTCAAACCCTCACTTGAGACAGGCCCTCTCAATCTAACCTGCATCACAAGGTGGTTTGAGAGCCAAAATGGGTGGGGGGAACATGTTCACCATTCAAGGGCTCAACAAAGCTCCTGGGTAAATATGTCTTCACTTTAGGATGAGATTCTGATGGATCAGGCTGTTCTCATAAAGTGAGCATAACTCATATACAAAACTCATAGACATAACTCATAGACAAAAGACAGACATGTGCAACAAGTTACTCCTTTTGTTTTTGTCAGGTGCTGTGAATGTCAAGCCATCTCCCCTGAAGTTGTCCCAAAATGTATTGCATTGATAGCTTGCCATGAAGAAAGATGGGCTAAAAAATAGCACCTGAAATTGAAAACGATGTGCCCATTACAGTTCTTCTGGGATTGTACTACTTTGGAATGCAGATGGAAGATCCATAGGGAAAAAAGAGGAAAACTAACATGTTAGGTTTTTAGTCTGGTTTTGTAACTATGAGAATGCAGATGTGGGGAATCTCATCCAAATAATGGAATGCATCAACAAGCATTCTGAACTGTTAAAGTCTATGAGTACTGTACCATATGTTTTTATGGACATCTGGAGCAAGATTGCTAACATGGCTCATGCCACTAAGGATTATACCAGTTGTTGAGGGTAATTACTGAGGCCCACATTACTGGGCAGCTCTTTGCATGACTATGCCAATAGGGTAACAGATGAACAACCTTTTTCCCCAATTGTGTAAAAGGAAGAGGACATGATGCCAGTGAGCTGTATAAGTTGGACTGTCATACTATGCTGGAGAGGTTTAGGTTCAAATATAAAATTAACTGGGTAAACTTATACCAGAGTCTTTGTGAGGATAAGATGGGAAGAGGAGAACTATAGGGACCATCTTGATGTACTTGGCTAAATAATGGGATAAAAATGTGAGATATGGACAGATGAGGAAGCCAACACGGACTGCCTACCTAAAAAGGTACTCGTGTTATTCTTGTGATTCTCTGTCATGTTTAAAAATCTAAATTGAAGCTAAATAGATTTTGTCTTGACTGGTATTAGGGGGAAAAAACCCCTTATCATTCCAACAGTGCCATCCTAAACAGAATTGCACCTTTCTAAGTCCATTGAAGTCTGTGGATTTTGAAAGAGCAACTCTGCTCCGGATGGCAGTGTGGTTTTCCACCACTGAAAACCTCTGATTTATCTCTTGGCAGTTTTGGAATGCCTGGCTACAGTGTATCAAGAATCAGGGCTCTGTGGGAATATTACATTATAGCTAACAGCTACTCAGTAAAGCAAGATCTAGAACACTGATTCCCAAAAAGACTGCTTGGTAAAAGTTACCTGTAATGAAAGGGAAAAATACAGCTTGAGATCTCAATAAATGCCAGTAAGAACATGGCACAAATACTTTATCAGGAAATATTTTTCATTCTTGTTTTTCTCTCGTTTTCTCTTTCAGCTGCACATAACCCTATCTCTGGACTAATAGAGTATAAAATATATTTTACACGAGTTTTACCTACAGGTGACTTGCTCTTTATTACTGGATATGGGCAAAATCAATACTTCTGTAACGAGAAGATCATTTATTTTGTTTTTTGAAGCATTTTTCAGCAGTGGGGCTGCCGCTAAGCCTGCAAAGCCATGATGAAGAATTATGGTGCTCCAGCTTACTCTCCCTCCCTGCTACCAAGCTATTTATGGAATTAAACATGTGTGGATTTTCAAACACAGACTAGTGCACACTTAACTCTTTTGGTATTATTTTGTGGGCAGATAAAATTTGTACATTTTTAAATGGGGGAAGGTAGTAACTGTTCCGGATTGATCCGGCTTATGAGGCATGTGAGTACATTATGTTTCAATTCAAACTGCCCAAGAAATAAATGGAATTTGCACAAAAGCACTATTGGACAGAGGTGTTCACTATGGTTGCATGCAAAGGCACAGGATCTCTGAACATACTCAGCACTTTCTTCCTTTAGAGGTTTTCCCCCACTCATTGTAATGCACATTGCTGATTCTGTTTGCCCTGAGAAAACAACTGAGAAATCCCAAACCAGGAGTGGGTCTCTGAACTGAAGTGTTGGCGGGCAGGGGTGGTGTATCTAAAAACTTTTGTTGGAAAAAAATAATATAATTCCTTGTAAAATGCTGATATTTAGAAAGTCATAACTACAGGAGCCTGCAACATTTTGCAGAAAATATTTATTATATTTTTCTATAGTGTGAGATTTGCTATCTAGTCCTGACCACAAGTTGGATGGGGCAATGCCTGAGAATCCCATTTATTCCATTCAGCACTACCAAGCACTTGTCAAACAATCATTTGGAACACTCACAACAAGAATGCCAAACAGATACTTGATTTATTGTTGAAGGCTTTCACGGCCGGAATCACTGGGGTGCTGTGTGGTTTCCGGGCTGTATGGCCGTGTTCCTCCTCTGAAGATGCCAGCCACAGATGCAGGTGAAACGTCAGGGGAGAATGGTGCTAGAACATGGCCATACAGCCCGGAAACCACACAGCACCCCAGATACTTATTATTTTGGTTCTCTAAAAAGCTGGAACTGCATGATGGTATGTGACGGTAATTTGCATGAACTGCATGCATGCCATTGCAGCACATGTGCACCTTTTTCAAGAGCATCATGGCCCTTAGCATAACATTGACAATTTGGCTCATCGGGAAATAAATCCCAATGATTGCTGCATCTTTGAAGACACAATGAAAATTGCATGGAGTGATAAGGCATAGCTGTAGGGTATGTGAGGAATGTCTTATATCCAGCCACATTCTAAAGATGTAAGGGCACACCACATGATTTCCACTAATTTTCCCCTTCCCACTGCAGACCCCACTGTTCTGTTTCAAGCAGTCTGGAATTGCAAATTTATAATAGATGGGTGGTGAGGCTGTTTACAGAGTGTGTACTTGGTCGCTTCTGCAATCTCACTGGGAATCTTGTTGGTGGGTTCTTGTTTCATTCAGATATTTATTTTTATTGTATTTACTTTGTTAATAGTCTACCTTTCTCACTAAAGGTGGGTCACAAGATAAAGCAATGCAATCACACAGTATAAGACAACCAACGATGACAATGCAATAGGACAAGGCTTACAAAACTTGAAAACAGTGCAAACAGTGAACTATCTGGGTAAAGGTGGGTTTTCTAGACTGTGTGGCCGTAGTCTGGTGGATCTTGTTCCTAATGTTTCACCTGCATCTGTGGCTGGCATCTTCAGAGGTGCTTTTAAAAGCACATGTGACAAAAGTCACCACAGTCTCCTTCAGCGTCTCTGAAAAGTCCCCTGAACTCCGGGACAGATTGATAATGTCCATCACAGTGTCCCATACCCTATTACTACTGGCATTAATCAGCCAAGATGAGCACAGGTATAAGAGGCAAATAGTTGATTTCATAGCAGCCAGAATTCTGGCAACCTTGGCCTGAGGGAACCAGCAGCAATAGTAATATAGGACCTGAAGATGGCCAAGGAGACCAGAGGTGTAGCTACTTAAAACAGCAATGGAGCTAACCTAGAGGTGCTGAGTTCCCCCTCCCCCCACAGCTGCACTCTGTCTTTGATGGGACAAGGACAAAGTTGAGGCCCATTGAGCTGGGCTCACCCTGCCTGCAATCGCCATATGGAGGTCAAGTGGGGCCAGACTGAGGGTGGAGCCAATAGTGTAAAGTTAGAGGCCTGACAGCAGTCAGCTACAGTCTGAGCCTGCCTTCAGTCAGGATTGGATCCAACTCTAAGCCTGACCTCCATGTGGAGATGGGGGCAGGGCAAGCCTTGCTAGTCCTGTTCCCATGTGGAGATTGTAGGTGGGGTGAGCCCTGCTAACCAACCTTAAATTGTGCCCCTTTCCTGAACTCCTCAGGAAAAGGGCATGGTCATAAATGTGTTCCCCCCCCCCAATGGTGTCCAGGGCTCCAGATTCCTTACGCCCCCATAGCTACACCACTGAAGGAGTTTCCAGTTCAGTCACTATATCAATACTGGTGAAGAAGGATTGACAGGAGAGCAGGACTTTATACATGAAATAGCTCACAAATGTTTTACAGCTAATTGCTGAATCATTAATATTTTGAGGCCCCTTTGGAAGGAACTTAATTGCCCTAGGCCGTTTCCGCACGGTCTCCTTGCGCCCCCACGCCGCCAAGAGTGCGGGCAGCGTGGGGGCGCAAGCCCGTTCGCATGAGCGGGCGAAGCGGAGGCCGGCAGACGGCAGGCGGCTCCGCATGGAGCTGCCGCTTCCCCCTTCCCCGCCCCACTCACGGTGTCCTCGTCGTCGCCTGCTGGGCGTCGCAGCCCCGCCCACGCTGCCCTCCGACCCCTGGAGGTCGGAGGACAGTGTGGGCGGGGCTGTGACGCCCAGCAGGCGCACGACGGTGACACCGTAAGTGGCGGAGACGGGAGACAGCGTCTTCCAGCGGCGCGGTTTGCAGCCACCGGGAAGACGCTTCCTCAACAACAACCCTTTAAAGGGTTGTTGTTTAGGGCGGCCTGAGGCCGCCCTGGGGGGAGGGAAGCGCATCCAGGTCGCCGCTGCTGCGTTGCAGCAGCGGCGCCTGTGCGAACGGCGGCCTGGGGGCGGCGTTTTTACCGCCCCCAGGCCGTCGTTAATTGGCCGTGCGGAAACGGCCCTAAATAATTGTGCTGTGTGTGACTTAGCAAATGCAGTGAAGGTAATCCCCTCCCCCCCAAAAAATTTGGTGGCCTTCATTATCACCGCATAGGATTAAAAAAAACCCCTATCAGATGCTCTTGGAGTTTTGCCATGATTACACCACCAAATTCACTCTGGTCACCTAAGCTCTGGCTTTATCATCCATAGCTCCAGGGTATACCAAGGAGCTAAATTTATGTGGGGGCAAAGAAGATGCCAGGAGAAGTGATCTCTTAAATGGCTTCAGAAAGATGGCCATGCCAGTCAATTACGTGCACATCTAACAAGTTGCCAGGTGCATCAGGTCCCATAAAGTATTCTGGAACCAAATGGATCCATTAGTCTCTGCAGGTAGAGCATAAATCTGCTAAACACTTATGAAGGGAGGGACTGAGAAACACAAATGGGCCTTCAGGGTAAAATGATCTAATTATGGCGCTCTGTTGAAAGAGATCAGATCTACATCTACCCCCATACCAAAGATTAAATCTAGCATGTGGCCACCTTGATGTTTGAGACTTGACTTAACCAGATAGAGTCCCAGTGCCAACATGGAAAACATCAGATCTGAAGCCTGGGATGAAAAGGTTGCATTTGCATGGATGTTGAAATCTCCAAAGACGATCAGTCTGGGAAACCTCAAGGTCCATCCTGACACCACTTTTAGCAGTCTCGGAAGGGAATCCACTAGCGCACTAGGTGGCTGCTACACCTGCTGGATAGCCAAACTCTCTTTAGCATCCCACATCATGCCAACAGTCAGTGCTGGACATAGCTGGGACTGGGATTGCCCTGAAGGGGAAAGACTCCTGGATGAGTATCACTACACCCTCTTTCTCCAGCTTTTTGACCATGACTGATAAGGGACCAAGAAACTTACAGGAACCACCTATTGTAAAGCGACCATCTCGCTCTCCTTCACCCAGGTCTCAATTACCAGGTCCACCCCACATGGTGCAAAGTAACTCTGCAGTGTTGATGGACTTGGACAGCATTAGGCAACCATGGAGGAGGAGAGACCTGTTGTCATGTGGTAGTTGGACTTTCACATAGTGAACTGAGTTCTCCATATCAGCAAAACTGGATGTTTTCTTGTTAATTTTCTGTTTTTATGGCAGGAGAAGAGGCATTTCTGGTTCTAATATGTTTTCTGCATGTACATCAGCAGTAAGGTGTCATCAGTTGTCTGGCAGATTTCTCAGCATCACATGCATATGCATGATGGGAAAGCTGGTATTACTGAGTAGATGTTCAACAGTATTGGCATTCTGATCCCCTCTGATCCTTCAGTAAATTTGGTGTGTAAATAAAAGAAGACCAGAGTGTGTACCCTTGATGGTTCATCTGTTAGCTGTTGCCAAGTGTCACAGAGCCCTTCATGTGAAGTGAAGGAATCTCTTTCAACTGATTTGCATACCAAGCTAAATACTCACCTGTATTATGAAGAAATTTGAACAAGCTAACCAAAATTAATCAGGGCAGCTTTGATTTCGACTTTATTTCATTCATTATTGATTTGATGACACAGCAGTTTGTTTCTTTTTTTGCTCCATTGTTGGTATCTTTTCTTTCCTACGGAAATTTTTAAATCTATAATTGTAAAAATCCAGGATGTGATGTAGCTTTTGTCTGCTGTTCACACATTAAGGCCATTTCCGCACGGGCAATGAATGGCGGCCTGGAGACGGTAAAAACGCCGTCTCCAGGCCGCCATTCGCACAGGGGGCGCAGCTGCATCGCAGCCGCACCGCCCTCGCGCCGCCCGCCCGTCGCGGAGCCGGCGTTTCCCCAGAGCGCTTGGAAGCGCTCTTTTTGGGGAAACGCTGCCTCGAAGTCGCAGCCGAGCAAACGGCAGCGGCTTCACGACGCCTCCCCCACCTGGCACTTACCTTGTCCCTGGGCCTCCGGCGCGTCGCCGAGGCCTGGGGACCCGCCCCCCTGCCCTGTGCCGCTGGAGCAGGCACGCAGGGCCAGGGGGGCGTGTCCCTAGGCCTCGGCGACACGCCGGAGGCCCGGGAACATGCCGGGTCGGCTGGGTGCCGGCGCTCCGCTGCGCCGGCTGCCCGGCTGTTTCCAGGACCGTCCGTGCGGACGGTCCCAGCGTCGTCGGGTCGGCGTCGTAAACGCCGACCCGGCGGCTTCTGCCTTCGTGCGGAAACGGCCTAAGTAATGTTTAAAAAAGCCAGGTCCTGCTTGCATCCTTCTTTCTACATAAAATGTCAAACGCCGCAAGGAGTTATACAGGATGAAGAGCTATTCTCTTTTAAAATCAGGATAAATTGCTTTCTGCAATTTGATAAGTCTTTTGACTCTAGCTAGGATTGATACAAAGCTTCATCAATCAGAGATAAGCTTAAAAGATACAGAATACAAGTATTATAGCATATTTGAAGAAAAGGATGTCAAAAAGGGGGAGGGGAAAGCAAAGGTCAATTGAAAATGCTATGACCATTTGGTAACATTCACTGCTAGCTGGAAAAGTACCATTGCTGGCTCCAGGATGCTGGCAATATCCTGCTACTTTTCATGCCATTGCTGTATACTTAAGAACAAAAGCATGACCATTCATTTTCCTCAAATCAATATCTATTATGTGGCTCCTTCTCGTGGCTTGTTCCAGCTGTAGTGCATCTGCTATTTTCTCTAATGTAATAACTCATAGGTGTTAGGCTGGAACAGACAATACTTTTTAAAGTGGCTTGAGAAATCCATTGCTTCCCAGGGTATACATACACAATTTCTTTGTTCTTACAGTTGCTTCTTTCATTGTAGAAATTTGCCCAAACTTGTTTACTAGAGGTAAAAATGGGATGTGTGTACACCATGTTTTAAACCCAGTTTTAAACTCAGGCTGATTCTGCATGGGCCAAAAACAGCAGTGTGAAAATGGTGTGAAAATGGTGTAAAAGGGTTTAAAACGGTGTAAAAGGGTTTATACTGTTTTCATACCAGTTTCACACCACTGTTTTTGGCCCATGCGGAATCAGCCTCAGTTTTAAATCAGAGTATTAGACCATGGTACAGTTCATCCTTTTATGTTGATGCCTGGTCCTGACTTTTAGGGGTGCCAACCTCCAGTTGGGATCTGGAGGTCTCCTAGAATTATGCATGATCTCAAGATTATCATTCCTCTGGAGAAAATGGATGCTTTGGAAGGTTGACTATAAGGAAGTTATACCATGCTGAGATCCCTCCTCTCCTCAAACCCTTCCCTCCCCAGGCATCATCCTCAAATCTCCAGGAATTTTCCAACCTGGAGTTGGCAACCCTACCTTTGAATCTAGGCCAAGCCCAACAGTAGCAATCCAGTTCTGCCATATTGTTCCCCTTACCCTCTTCCTGTGCAGTGTGACTGTGAAAGGTTGTCAATGATCATAACAGCAGTCAGGATCATTAGAGTAGTCAGAGCTCACCAGTGCTGATGCAACACTGAGCCGTGGCTTGAGACCTTTTCCATGGATCTGTAATACAAAATAATGGCACTAGGATTAGACTCAGCTGTAGCAATGTAAATATCTGTACGGTCAAAGCCCCTTAAGATCTAAGTTCTCAAGTGCACCCCTGCATCAACAACCAACCATTTTTGTTTGCCTCTGATAAGTCTGGTCATATTGTTTTGCAGGGTCAAACACTCGGTATAGTGTGTGCATGTTATGTGCTGTCAAGTTGCACTAAGGGACTTTCCAGGCAAGTAAGAAGCAGAGGTGGTTTGCCATTATCTGTCTCTGCAAAGTTTTCCTTGGTGGTCTCCCATCCAAGTATCAACCCTCCACAGCTTCTGAGATCTGTTGTGATTGGCCTGTACCATGCCACCTTCCCTCCTACTTGGGTATAGATGCCACTATCAAAGTTCATAAGGATATGTCTCTGTCCAAGCACTGGAACAGTTACAAAGCAGTACAGAGCCAACATAGGGAATTACAAGATTTAGACTGGGTTGTTATGAGAATCTCACTAAACAAATTTCACTCACAACGTTGAAGTAATCTGAAGGCCAAAATAAAACTGAGACAAAGGCAAAATATGAAGCCACTCATCACAATTACCTACAGTTCAGGCAAAGTATTTGTGGTCAGTGGGGTCTAGTAATATACTTGAGTGACCTTGCTCTAGATTTCGGTCTGGGGCAACTTCCAGTATTCAGTTTCTGGGTGTCCAGGTCCCCATTTGGGGCCATATGATCCTGGAAACATAACTGTTTCATTTCTGAGTAGCTTCACGTAAGTTGGTCTTGGAGTACTCTCAAAGTTTGCGGGAATTCAAGGGAAGTGATTAGAGTCATCTGACAAAGATATTGAAAAATAGCCCCAGAATAAAGAAACATTTGAAAAACGATCTGCTATCCTTTTTCAAGGAAATTAAAGAACATGCCATAATGTGTTCTAAAGCAGCTTGAAAGTTACTTCCCACAAAATTGGCTTCCAAAATGTTGCTCTATGAATACTGAAGCCAAATGTTATTTTCATCTCCCTGTATTCACTAGGGTGTGCATTTGGCAAAGCCAAACTGAAAAAAAACTCCATCAAAAATACCTTATCTTTATTTTGGGGTTTTCCCCACCCCTAATGGTGGTGATTTAAGGGAGCATTTTTGGACCACTTTGGCCCTGCCATCATTTAAAAAAAAAGACAGGGAACCCCCTCCCCCTCTTCCTGTCTCCCTGCTCACGTACCTGTTGGCTGGCTGGACCCAGCACCTACTCTGCACTGCCACTGCTGCCACCGAAATTCATGTGGACTTTGGAGGTGGTGGCACAGAGTTGAACACTGGGCTCAGCCACCTCCAAACTTCACATGGGTCTTGGAGTTAGCAAGTGGTGAATGTTTCAAGCGGCTGGAAATTTTCAGATTTGGGTTAATAGACTAAAAAAAATTGAATTCTTCAAAAAAGGCAATTTGGGGACTCAGCTTTTGTTGTTGTTGTTCTTCTTCTTGACAATTTGCAGGACAATTCCACCTGAACCTGCAAATACCAATTTTTAAAAAGGTGGATATCCCCAATATTTACCAATATTTGACAGTGGCTTTGATGTTTGATTTTTGATTTCAATCTATAAATGCCTAAAATTTTGTCTCCACTGTTTCATCAGATTTGAGCATTGCCTAGAGCCAGCATAGTGTAGCGGTTAAGGTATTGGTCTAGGACCTGGGGACCCAGCTTTGAATTCCTACTTGAATCCCCAAGCTGTGACTTGATGGCAAAAAAAAAGAAGAAGAAAAAGGCAAGTCAATGAAGTTAAGACCAAGGACCAATTCAGTGAGCTCTGAATTCTATTAGATAGAGTAAATAGGTTAATACTGACAAGAATATGTGCTGGAAGAAAACGTGCTCCCATAGGAATTGGAATTCGAGTAGAATGCAAGCTTAGCAGCTAACCCAGCACTGTCCCCGAGTGAGTGTACATCAGGGTTTTTTGCCCAGTTAGAGAAGAGCTGCACTTATAGACACTATAGCATTTTCCATGCCCCATCTCTGTCATTGATGGCCCAGCTCTTTGGGGATAATACTGTGCAACCTATAACACACAAGCCCTACAGAAATGCAGTGCACATTCATTCACTGTCCTTCCATCAGATAATAAGCAGTCCACCTTTACTTGGTGAAATGATAGTTGTGAGTAGGGCTGGGCATCCGGAAAAAGCCAAACTAAAAAAAATGGCACTAATATGAAGGAGCTCCAAAGCAGCTTGGACATGGCTGGCACAGAGAGCTGAATGCTGGGCTTGGCTTGGCTGGGCCTAGCATTCAGCATGGTGCCACTGCCTCCAAAATCCATGCAGAGCTGACTGCTGGGCTTGGCTGAGCTAATCCCAACCTTCAGCTTGCCTCCAAAGCCCCCTTGGACTTTGGAGGCAGCTGAGGACACACATAGCTGAATTCTTGGCTTGGCTCAATTGTTCCAGGCATTCAGGTCTCCCTTGCTGTCTCTGAAGCCTGCTTGGACTTTGGATGTGGCAGGGTGTGTGTGTGTGCGTGCGTGCGTGCGTGCGTGCGTGCGTGTGGAGGCCTGGGATTTTTCAGGTTCAGCTTGAAAAGATTTTAAAAATTTCAACCCTCCCAACCCCTCCCCCCCCCCGTATGGGGCTTTGGCTTTTTTCAGCTTTTTAAAAAAAATTTCTGCGTCTTTTAAAACTGGATTCAAAGTGGTCCAAAAATACTGAAAAAATGGTGCAAACTCTTAGTTGTGAGGATGTAAAGATGTGTTCAGAACTGCAGGGACGAGAAATGACACGCAAGGAAAGGGTAAAGCAAGCTCATCCCCTTCACACAAACACTACTCACTATTTTTCCCTTAAGAAAAAGAAATGCAATTGGGGTTCCATTGAATTTATTTGCATGTAATTTGCATATTTATTTGCATATAATATAAAACAACAGAAACATTAGGAATAGAATGGAATGTAAGAGTTTGTTCTTGTGAGTATTACAAAGAAGTCTCTTTGGGGCATGGATCTTGTAGAAAGCAAAGTTACTAGCTGCTGTCAAAAACAAAAGGATCTTTGCAAAGTTTAAATGTATGTCACCCAGCAATTAAAATTTCCTGGGAAATTATAAGTACATAAATGTTGGCTAGGTGAGCCTTTCCTTTCTGAGGAGCTGTTTTATTTCACAAGAATGTGGCTTCGAGTCTTCTGTCTTCATCCTCTGTTTCATGGCTCTCTGGTTACCTTCTCTGGGAAAAAATTATTACTTTTTTTATATATAGCGTACATTAAAACAGCTGAGAGTTACATTTGACCTTGTCCTTTTGTTCCACAGTCTTGTTGCCGCTGAGGGAATGCAGTACAATGTTGGACTATATGACCAGTTTTTGACACAGACATACACATGAATTCTAACACATCAACACCTGAATCAAACCTGATAGGGTTATTTGCCACTAGCTCCCTGTCTATAACTGCTGCTGTTACGTGCTTCCTTCACCAGTATGACTTCCGTACAATCCCAGGACAATGTCATGGCTTGTATTATCACTCATGTGCAAGCAGGCACATCCTGGCACCAGCATTGGTGTTTCCTTCGTCAGGTTATTTTCCTGTATAAAATGTGATGTTGCAGTAGTATTTTTCCCCAGTACCATTCATTCATCCGGATTGGAACCCAGTGCTTTTATCGGCTTCCAAGTACAAGTAATTTCAAGTTAAATATTAGGACAGAATACATAAATCTGAATCAACTTGGCATTTACTAATGATGCTGCCATTTTAAAAAATGTTATTACAATCCAACCAATAACATTTATTACAAGCTGTATTAATGCATAGCATATTAAATGACAATACCTATCTAAGTGAATAAGGTTGGGTTGTTTGCAAACATCCAGCGGTTGAGAGTTCCTCGTAAGGGATTAGAATGATATACAAACATTCGGCGGCTTTGCAATGGTTGGGACTCACAGGCTACTATTAGCTGGTTCAGGAAACTGAGTCTGGGAGCCTTCATGAACCATCACATTTTGAAGTACCCAGACCTAAGCCCCACTCTCACAACCCCACTCTCACAACCTTACTTTTTCAGACTGTTTATGCTTTCTCAATTATATTGCTTCAATTCTGATTCACCCGTAGTTGTTTTAAATATGGCTGGTATTTTTTTACCAATATCAGACCCCCCCTAAAAACTCCGCCCCTATCTTCATCTATCCTTTCCTCAAGAGTTAGGATATCTGTTTTAGCCGTTCTTACTGAGTATTCTCAGAGTATTTCATTAAGCTGCAGAACAACTGGTGCAGTAAATAGCAGGGGAGAAAATACTTGCAGGGTACCTAACCAAGAAGGTAGGAGAGGGGCAATAGCTTAGTGGTAGAGCATGGGAAGCAGAAGCAGTTTCAAGGATATGAAAGACCTCTGCCAGAGACCCTGGAGAGGCACTGTCCATCTGAGGGAACAATACTGACTTTGATGGACTGATGGTCTGATTCAGTATAAGGCAGCTTCATATGTTCACATGTAAGAAGGCTGAGCAAGGTTGAAGGGACAGGCAGACCACTCCCCAACACTTTTGTACTGCAACCTTAGAAATATGAATGAGGTTCTCAGCAGCTCAGTCTTGGAAAAATGAATGGGGCTCTCAGCAGCTCAAATCCATGAATCCTATTCTTTGTATGCACCTACCTTTTTGCTGAATAGTCATTTATATATTTATATCTATATATATACACTAGAACAATTCAAAACATTAAAATTATAAATAATTCAATAAAACATATTTTAAAAACACTAGCACCAAGCAGGAGGGTCAGGAACTGTTGTTGGGCAATGGCATATCTGCCTAAGGATGAGGGGTACCCTCTGTCCTTGGGCGCCACTAATCTGGTCATGTGGGGGTGCCAAATCGACCCCCATGTGACCAGGAAGTCGGCAAGGTAGCAGGAAGTCCTGCTGCTTCATCTTTGGGCACCCTTGACCCGCCTATGTCATCATTGAGGCGAGGCCTGGGGGTAGGGCTCGGGGGGCCTCCCTCAAGCCCCACCCCCAGGAGTAGCGGGGGGCACCTGGAGAATGGCTGTCTCCGGGTGCCATTCCCCACATACGCCTCTGCTGTTGGGTTATGCCAAATAAAAAAAAAACTCTTTGCCCAGTGGTGAAAGATACAAACAGAGGAAGACTAAAAAAATCTCCAAAGTTTTCTTGCCATGACTAAGAAAGCCCTTTCTCAGGTCACCATCTGTCTATCCTCAGATGGCTGGGGGAATTGAAGCAGGGCCTCCAAAGATAAATAGAATGAATGGGTAGTTGGTCCTAGCCTTCAAGGGCAGCCCTGCAGACAGCACATCACAGTAATGTAATCTACATGTTACTATGGCATGCAGAGCTGTAGATGACTACCAGTTAAAGTTGGTGGAAGGTACCCCTGGTGTCTGCTGCTGCCTGTTTATCCTCCAAGAGACCTGGATTGAGGAGCACTACAAAACTATGAGCCCTAACCCTACTAAATGTAATAATAAAATATTTTTCAAAAAGTCAGTGGTGTTTTAGAAAACAGGGTATTGATAGCAGTACTTTTCTGGTCTTCTTGTTTTAAAGGCCAGTTTTGAAATTTAAAGTGTGCTTTTTGAAAAGGAAGTGCAGCAATTTCTGCCAATTTCCCCATCCCAATACCCCTCAGCTTCTCCTCCTGGGGGTCTTTGTAGTAAACCCTCATGAACCACATAAGAGGCAAAGTGAGAATCTTCTAAAGTGCCCTTAAATCTTCAGGGTGTCTAGCTGGGTTTAGGCTGGTATATTTGGAGATTTCATGATAAAATTTGACAATTAGTTATATAGCTAGACAACACACATAGTTCCATAGCTATGGTGGGAAATGTATAATTATTTTCAATTCTCTGCATTCCAAACAAGACAAGCCATTTACTTTTCTGAAGGAGGACAATAAGAGAAGGGTATAGTCGGTCCTTCACTGTCTTCTTGAAACACAATCCTCTTCCGCCCTGCTGTCCAGAATTCCTTTTTTGGAAATCTTATATTCACACCATGTCTGGTAAAGTTTGTGTCAGTGGATTTAAACTTTGGCTTTGTCAGACCAAGGAAGCCCAGTGCTTTTGCCTCTGTACCCCTGTCTCTCTGCTTCACCCCCCTTTCCCCCTCCTGGCTGTGAAAAAGCACAAGGAAACTCTTTGTATGCTCCTAATCCTGAAGCAACACAGCTTTAGCAACATCCAGGGATAAAAGCACCATCAAACCACAACTTTATGGGGGCAAATCTCTTTTAATCCCTCGCTTTAGCTAAACAAAGCTTCTCGCCCTAATCCGCTATCGCTTCAAGGGAAAAAAACCCTCAGATTTTGTTTTTAGTAAGAAGATGATCCAAAGGACTAATTTTGAGAGAGACTAACCAAGTCTGACAGCCTTTAAAATAGGCAACGGGGAAAATAGATGCAAACTTCCCTCTCAATTCAAGGTTTTCTATGCAATAATAAGAAATATATCTAAGGGTTTAACTGCTTTTCCCTTAAGCTCACTCTTATTGTATTAAATTCTCTGACCAACTCAGATTCAAATCACCCAGGCCTAAATGTCATTTGATCTTTAAAAGGGGAGTAAAATGTGTGCATATTATTCCCAGGAAGGCAGAACAAGGAAAATCAATTATCATAAACAAGGATTATATTACAAACACAGACAGTATTGTGGGGATAAACACACACCCAAATGGCAGTGGTATATATCAGAGTTTCTCACATTTGAAAAAGCATTTGATTGCATTAAGGATAATTATTAATAGACTGTCATTGGGGAGTCAGTTTGTCTGCATGGGCGAAACTAGATCACAATCAGTCTCAAATACTTATACAACACTATAAACTAGTCGTGATTTGTCAGTATGGAAATACGTTCCAAAAAAGGTGCCCGTTTTGTTCAGACATTATACTTTTGGTTCCTTTCGGATGTTACTTGTTGTTGCTAAATTAAAATGTTGGGAGATGCATTGTAATAATGAATCCCTAGTGTACCATTCCAGTCTCATATATATTGAGCAGTACGTGCATGTATTATGAGTAGTTTTAAAAGCAATATGCACTTATTTGTAGGTGAGGTGGGCAGAATATATACAGACAAAGCTATGAACATCTTGTGAACTCTTATTTCCTTTCTCTGCTTGGCTGCAGGATTTAGTTCTTAGGTTTCTAATGAGGGCTGCATGTCTGTAGCAGTATAATTCTGTTAAATATTTAGGTGAGGATCCACAGAACCCTAAAACTAGTTCAAATGAATCTGTGTATTGTTGAGATGGCTGTGCCTCGGTTCATCTGCCTGATATGCAGAAGAACGTGAGAGGTTCAGTTCCTAGAATTTCTCATGAAAAGGACTAAGGAGTGGGTGATGTGGAATATTCATACCTGAAATTCAGGAGGACTGTGCTCTGTCAGAGGAAACAAAACTAACCTTGATAGATGAAATGTCTGACTTGGTATAAGGCAGCTTCATGTAAAGATACCTGTTGCAACTTCCAGAATTCTGGGGCCTGATCTGGATAAATCCACTACCCGGGCTTTGTCATGATTACTTCTGAAATAAACTATGTGTATCTGTGGCATTAGAATCACCTCATTGCTATCAGAATCTTCATAACTTGGTTTTCACTATTTGTAGATATGTTTTGCCTTAAATTGCAGCTCTCCCTGACAAACATCTATTGAAATGGATTTTGAAAGCACATGTGACAAAAGTTGAAACAAAGAAGTCAAAAATTCTGTCTCACTTTTATGACATTTTGGAATTCTACCACTTTATGCAAGAACCCTATTACCTTATTAGCCTTTATACAAGTAGCTGTAACAGCTACTTGTATAAAGGCTAATAAGGTAATAGGGTTCTTGCATAAAGTGGTAGAATTCCAAAATTCATTCTCTAGAATATACAACTGGCAGGGTAGGAGTTCAATCCAATCTCCAAGGAGTTGTCATTGAGTTTCCACCAGAGCATTTGAACCCCAAACTTCCATGCTTTGATATCAGCTGTCACTCTATGATGGTGGGTAAGCTGCTTAGTATGCTGTTTCAGAAATCCAGACATCCACAAGCCAGGTGAACAGTGCCCTGCCTTGCTAATGTTGGTACAGGAGCATTACACCCATAGCAGTATAGTTTAAATGAGGAAACAGGCACATGCAAGATTGCATCTTCTTGCCTGCCAATGTCATATTTAAATCAGCAAAATGAGGTGCTAGAATCCTGAAACGGAGGAGAATCCTGAAATTGAGGAGAAAATAGTACCAATCCAGCATATAAGTAGAGAATGGCATTTTTATACTTAAACATTTTGATAGTATTTTCAAGTCTTTACAACACCAGACCCAGACACACACCAAAAATAGCACAGTAGAGATAAAAGTTCTAGTGCACCCTGCTTGTTGGTTAGCTAATTTTCTCCTTGCCAGGTATGTTTTTTGGTGTGCAGGGTACTGGAAATAATATGACCTTTACCTGCATTCTGAAATAAGACAGTGTTATTTGTCCAGGGAAGTCAGTATGGATTTATCCCCAGCAGGTCTCATTTCCCTCTTTGATTGAGTGATAGGCTTACTGGATTGTGTTGTTTACCTGGATTTCCGTAAAACTTTTGACAGGGTTTCCCATAATGTTCTGATAGATAAACTGGGGGATTATGGACTGAACCCTAGGTTAGTTAGGTGGATAGGGAACTGGTTGGAGAACCACATCCAAAGAGTAGTTGGAAGGAGGCATCCAGAGAAATGTCACATGGCTCAGTTCTAGCCCTGGTACTTTTCAAAACTTTTCTAAATGATCTGGGGATGAGGGGATGGAGAGAGTACTCATTAAATTTGCAGATTACACCAAATTGGGAGGAGTAGTGAACACCCCAAAAGGCAGAGATAGAATTCAACAAGATCAGAACACACTGAAAACATGTGTGTGTGTGTGGGGGGGGGGGAGATGCAAACAAGATGCAATTCAACAAGGATTAGTGCAGAGTACTACATATAGGTAACAAAAAAGAGAAGCATGCCTACTGAGTGGGAGATACATTTCTAGGAAGCCATGTGTGTGAACAAGATCTTAGGGTCCAGGTGTACTGTAAGCTAAATAATAGCAGTTAGTGTGATGCAGCAGCAAAAAGGGTGAATGTGATCTTGTGGTATATCAATAGAGGTATAACATCCACATCACAAGATGTCATAGTCTTGCTGTACATCTCATTGGTCAGGCTGCACCTGGAGTACTATGTGCAATTCTGCAGGCCTCACTTCAAAAAGTATGGGGACAAAATGGAGAAGGTACAGAAGAGAGTGATGTGGATGATCAGGCACCTGGAGACCAAGTCCTATGAGGAAAGGCTGAGGGACTTGGAAATGTTGAGTCGGGGAAGGAAAAACTTGAGGTGGTATATGATTGCTCCCTTTCAGTATTTGAAGGGCTGTCACTTGGAGCAGGGCAGGAAGCTGTTCCCTCTTGGAAGCACAGGATAGAACTTGTAATAATGGGTTTAAATTATGGGCAGAATTGCAGCAGTTGGACTGAAGTAAGAGTGGTTCAGGAGTTGGTGAGCTCCCCCTCACTGGCAGTCTTCAAGCTGCAGTTGAACAAACACTTGCTAGGGATTCTGTAGGCTGATCCTACAGGGGGTTGGACTAGATGGACTTTATGGACATTTTTAACTCTGTGAATCTATGCTTCTGTGATTTTATCTCAGTATTTTACCAATTGATTTTCAGCTTGATTATTCTGCATGTGACCAGGGCTTGTCAGATAGACACATAGTTTTTTCCCCCTCACCAAGTCACAGCTGACTTATGGTGACACCATAGGGTTTTCAAGGCAAAAGATGGTCAAAGGTGGTTTGCCATTGCCTGCCTCTGCAACATGGCTCCGGTATTGCTTAGAGATCACCCTTCTAAATACTTGCTGAGTTGACCCTGAGAGTGTGTGACTGGCCCAAGGTCACTCATCAAGTTTCCATGGCATTGTGGGGATTCGAACCTGGGTTTCCTAGATCCTAGTCTGACACCTTAGCTACTACATCCCTTCTTTCCAACATGGACAACAAAATAGGGCAGTTCAGAGTTTGTGACTCTCAGCTGCTCACTGCTGTCTTGGTTTGCACCTGGGTGTCAGAAGTTGGGAGCATAAAGGAAAAACTGTGCTGAAGACTAATGCTAGAGCAGGATGAGGGTCAAAGAATCCTCTGTGAGTATGACTCAGCAAGCAGAGCTAAAATTGCTGGCCCTCCAATCCTGGTTCATCTCAAAATATGCCTCTGGATTTAAATTATAGCTGTTGATCTGTTGATCAGCCAATCTCGGTACTATTGTGGCCCAATTTAAGGAGGGGTGCTTGAGCAAAGAAGTGATCTGACGTAGCCATCTGGCTAACCCACCCACCCATTTTCTGAAATCCATTATGTACAACTCCTCTGTTCAGCTCTAATGCTGTCTGCTATCACGCTTAGCTGATCACAGTGAACCAATTAGCTGGCATGGTTGATGACAGGTTCTCCCCCTTTAATCTGTTGCTGTTTTATTGTCTACGTTGACGATGGTGATTCCTCTAGACGCTGATCTCAGAAACACCTCAACTGCAGTTGTTAATCTGGTTAAAATATTTACAAATCTCTTTCTTCTCCCATTCCAACTGAATAGGGAGGATAGATTGCAGCTACACAGGCCTGCCACTGAGTTAGAGGTGCGAGGGATTATTCTTGTGTTGTATAGATACAATAGATGACAGATAAAAAGGAGCTTCCCAGACACCCAGGCTTGCCAAGCAGCCATATTAGAGTGCTTTAAAAAATCAGCACAATAGGTTTCCCATCTCCAAGTGGAAGGATACAGCAGCACAAGAAGGAATTCAAGGCACACACAGATGAAGTTAGTAAAACTTTCTTGCCTATAGACTGCAGTTCTTGAGCAGCCAGTAGAAATGTGCACTATGGATGAACAGCTTTTGGCTGGCAAAATCCAATAATTTATGCATCAGTGTGGAATATTACTGTCATTTAGATAGATAGTACATATATACCCATTTTGTAAGATCAGGTAGTCACAAATGGGAAGTCAAGCTGACAGCTTGTTGCATGATCTAGGGTCCCCTAGGATAATATTCCCTAGGTCAGTTCAACCTTTGATTCATTTAATTATTTAAGGGATAAACTGAAGATTGAAGGGAGAGAAAGGAGAAGTCCCCAATATAATGAAGGTCTCTAAACTTACCTTTCTCCCTGGTATGGTCATGTGAACATTTGCAGGCTTGTTGCCTCTAACACACAGGGCTCAAAATTCCTCATAGACTCAACAATATTTAGAAATGACCCAGCATGTGGTTGAAGTACCACATCAGTCAGTTCCCCTGGAGAAGATGGCTGCTTTGGAGGATGGACTCTATGGCATTATATCCCAATAAATTATCTCCGGTGCCCAGACCCCACCTCACTCGCTCTATGGCATTATATCCCAATAAATTACCACCAGTGCCCAGACCCCACCCATTGATAAATTAGATGATTGGGCTAAGAAATGGCAAATGCAGTTCAATGTAGCAAAATGCAAAGTGATGCACATAGGGGCAAAAAATCCAAACTTCACATACACGCTACAAGGGTCAGTGCTATCAGTCACAGACCAGGAAAGGGATTTGGGCGTCTTAGTTGATAGTTCCATGGGAATGTCAACTCAATGCATGGCAGCTGTGAAAAAGGCAAACTCTATGCTGGGGATAATTAGCAAAGGAGTTGATGATAAAACTGCAAGGATTGTCATGCCCTTATATATAAAGCAGTGGTGTGACCCATTACTTGGAGTACTTTGTGTTCGAAGTTCTGGTCACCAGCCATCTCAAAAAAGGGATATCGAGGCGAGATACAGAAAAAAGTTTATAGCGCAGAGAAGAGGGCAACAAGGATGATTGAAGGATTGGAGCACGTTCCTTATGAGGAGAGGCTGCAGCGTTTGGGACTCTTTAGTTTGGAGAGGAGACATCTGAGGGGGGATGTGATTGAAGTCTATAAAATTATGCAAGGGGTGGAAATTTGGACAGAGAGAAATTTTTCTCTCTTTCTCACAATACTAGAACCAGGGGGCATTCATTGAAAATGCTGGGGGGAAGAATTAGGACTAATAAAAGGAAACACTTCTTCACACAACGTGTGATTGGTGTTTGGAATATGCTGCCACAGGAGGTGGTGATGGCCACTCACCTGGATAGCTATAAAAAGGGCTTGGACAGATTTATGGAGGAGAAGTCGATTTATGGCTACCAATCTTGATCCTCCTTGATCTGAGATTGCAAATGCCTTAGCAGACCAGGTGCTCAGGAGCAGCAGCAGCAGAAGGCCATTGCTTTCACCTCCTGCACATGAGCTCCCAAAGACACCTAGTGGGCCACTGCGAGTAGCAGAGTGCTGGACTAGATGGACTCTGGTCTGATCCAGCAGGCTAGTTCTTATGTTCTTATGTTCTCCTTTGCTCAAACCCTGCCCTACCCCCACCCTAAATCTTCAGGAATTTCCCAATACAGAGTTGGCAATCCTATGATAGCGTGAGCTGGTCAATACCTTTAAATGGTGAGCACTGATCTGTGGGTGAGTGCAAAGGTATTGGGGCACAGATATAATCAAACATGGTAAAATACAATAATGACAAGCAGGATCAAAACTAATTCAGGTTTCAGCTTTAGAAGAACAACATATTCATGCAGAGGCGTAGTTCCCACCAGAACAGGAAGGCCTGTTCTCCAGCCTGCTCGGTTTTCTAAAGTAAGTGTGTGTGTGGGGGGGAGGGGGTGCCGCGGGGGGAAAGGGGGGAAGGGGGAGGGGCCGGGGGATTTTGCGCCCCCAATGTGACCCAAATTCGTGCTCCCGGTGTGTCACACACACACACGTCCCCTGGGAGCTTAGCGCTGTATTCATGTTTGTTAAAGCCATGGTACTTTAATTAGCTTTGTACATTCCAAAATTCTCCATGCAGCCTGGACAATGCCAGATGAAGAAACTGGACCCAGAATAATCGTATTGACAAATGTCAATTTTGTGAATATTGCAATTCATTGTGTTACCAATCACAGCTTTATCAGTTATGCTCACCAGACAGCAGTGTTTATCACCATGGTCACAATGTATCAAATATTACTTCTCCCATGCAGTTGTATCCCGGGGAAGACTTTGGGCAAAGAATTTTAGCACGTCTCAACCAGCTGTTTGATTGTTGGTGTTATTGTGGTACAAAGGAAAGGTATTCGTCTCTTTGTCATATGGAGGGGGACAATATTAATGCAGTGCTCAAATGTGCACATAGCACGCTACGAATGGGGAGAGAAGAAAGTATTTATTAGGTCTTTCTTGCATACACCACATTGGCAACACAGTGGCCCTATTCATTATACTGGCTGGTTTCTAAACTGTGGCAATTTGAATACAGCTATGCCATGAGTTGTGCTGTTGAGAATTTGGCTGAGGATATGGCCCTCTGTCCAACCTAAGCTTTCTCTAGCACTGTCTTCCTTTTCATTAAAGCATTTGCTCCGTCTGATGACATCTACTTGTTCAGAATCTAAAGACTGAAACCATTTTCAGATACCTTTTTTTAAAAAAAGAGAGTAGAATAGCTTCTAAGTTCTACTTGTTGATGGGCTCTGCAGACTGTCCCAGGTCTGTTCTAGCTTCTCTAATTTTGGGGGAAATTACCGACACAAGCAGGTACTGCTTCATTCAGGGAAATAATCAAAGACCTGTGTAAACAGAAGTTGAGGATACAGGCTTGACACACAAAAAACAACATGATGAATAGTCTTTAGTTCTACTGGTGAGAGGACAGGAAGGAGAGGTGCAGAGCAAAGGGAAGAAAGAAGCGAGACAAGCAATCTGCAACCAGCCTAGGAAGATTACTGCCATAAAAGCAATGCTGGAAGGGGCTAGTTATCAAGTGGAAAACAAGGAAGTACAACCAGCTCCCCCGTTGCCAGATTTAGAGGACTCTGGTTGGAAGGTTTGCACTCCTGTGGGCCATTAGGACGGGAGCAGAAATGGATGCAGTAATCCAGAACATATTGAGTCTCTAGGTTACCATGAAATATAATGCAGAGAAAAATGAATTATTTTCGAAGGGAAACTGTAGAGAGCACATACAGCTTTTCCCCCTCTCCTTTTATTGGAACTATGATATCAACAGCCACTCTTAACAGTTGAAAACAGCTGCTTATGTTTTTCATAGAGTTTTAAGGACCCCCTTTGGACTTGTCCACAGGGGATACATAGGGAAGCAAAATAGAGAGAAGTGAACAAGGAAAAAAGGGGCTGCTGAATTTCTAAGAAGTAGATGGCTTTGGGTTATTTTTCTTTTTTCAACTGTTGCCTGTACAAGCCCTATCCATGCTTAGAAACTGCCAGTTAAAAGTAGCCTTGTTAATAGAGTTGCCACGACAATATAGAGCTACCTAAATAACTACTTTGACTTACGGACTAGAATGAAAGTGCTCTACCTCATAGGCTAAACCTGTAAAATGCCTCACAGCCATATGTGAGAAGCAAAACAAAGGGCATCTATTGTACATAATAAAAAATCCAGGACCGTCATGGTAGAACAGAGTATATAGCGGGAATTCAGCTAGCAGAACCCAATAAAAGGTGCCCTTTTCTCACCTTATTTTTGCTTCCCATATTTCTAGTTTTGCATGTAAACACCAAACCAAAAGAATGGCAAGTGGCTGTCTGAATGTATCATTAAACACCTTGAAATCATGGCCTTATAAATCATGCCTCAGCATACCTTGGGCCTATCAAACTCAGGCTGTTTCCGCATGGCCTCCTTGCTTCCACGCCTTGCCAAGAGTGCTGAGCTGATGGGCACTTTAGCCCGTTCGCGATGCAAGCATGCGGGAACGAGGCTTGAAGCGGAGGCCGGCGGAGGCCCGGCAGAGGCGGCTCCGCGCGGAGCCGCCTTCGCCCTCCCCCGCCCCACTCACGGTGTCGCCAGCTCCCTGCAGCGCCTCAGGCGGGGCTTCGACGCCCCGCAGCCGCACGCTGCCACTCCGACCCCTGGAGGGTCGGAGGGACAGTGTGGGCAGGGCTGCGACGGCCGGCAGGCCGACTGAGCTTGGCACAGCTACCAGTGAGTAGGGTGGAGATCGGAAGACAGAGTCTTCCCGGCGTGGGCGCTGGTTACGCGACCCAGCGCCCGCCGGGAAGACGCTCCCTCCCCAACAACAACCCTTTAAAGGGTTGTTGTTTAGGACGGCTTGACGCCACCCTGGGGGGAGGGAAGAAGAGTCAGGTCGCCTCCAGGCCGTCATAAATGGGCCGTGCGGAAACGGCCTCAGTGTTGTCTGTTCTAACCAGTTGTGCTCTCCAGGGTCTTAACTTGATTTTTCTCATCCTACTAGAAAGCCCATGATTATCTATATGCAAAATATGTTCTTCACTACTTCCTGTGAATTGAATGTAGCCTATATTCAGAGGTGGGTGGTGAAGTTTGTTCAAGACCGGGTCTGGAGCAGAACCGGGTTGTTACATTGTCTTCAAGTTCGGCAACCGGCTTGTTAAAGATTAACTTCTAACTCCTTTGATCAATCTTCCCTCAGTTCTGCAAACTGCTCGGTTATCGATTAATCCTCAACTTCAACTGACCCAGCAAGTCTGTTATCGATTAATCCTCCCCTCCATGGCAGATGCTGCCCAACTTGGCTTTGTTAAACGTTCCCACCCTTTGTGGCATGGGGATGGGGAGTGCAGAATTCAGCCAGCGTTTGGCTCTCTGGGCAAACCTTGCTTCCTGCAGGGCAGGCGAAGATAACGGGCTGCTCGGTTCGGACCCTGGCCGGCCGTCGGGCTGAGCGCCCGCCGCGCAAGCAGCCGGGCAGGAGGTAACGGCTCCTAGCCCAGGGGTCGGGAACCCGCTGCCCGCTGGTCGCCAAGCCGCCCTTCGCTCTCCAGAGGCCCCGAGCGCGGGCTGCCCCTTCCCGGAAATCAAAGGAAACGAGGCTGCGAGCCGAGCGAGCAGAGCCGGGTGAGCAAGGAGAGCAAGCGGGGTGGAGCCAGCCGGGCAGGCAAGCGAGCCGGGGCGGACGCGTTGCGAGGCAAGCCGGCGGCCGCCAGCCGCAGCCGGGCGGGCAGGCGGATGGGGGGGTGAGCCGAGCCGGCAGGGGCGAATGCCGAGGGCAAGCAGTCAGGCGGCCAGGTGGGCAGGCAAGTGAGCGGGCCGGGCAAGCAGGTAAGCCGGCGGGCGGGCGAGCCGGCTGGCAAGGCAAGCAGGTGGGCGGGCCGGGCAAGTGAGCCGGGGCAAGGCAAGCAGGCAAGCAGCCGGCCGGCAAGTGAGCCGGGCCGGGCAAGTGAGGCCGGCAAGGCAAGCAGGTAAGCCGGGCGGGCAAGTGAGCAGGCGGGCGAGCCGGGGGCGGGCGCGCAGGCGGGCGGGCAAGCGAGCCGGGGCAAGGCAAGCCAAGGCCGGGCCGGGCAAGTGAGGGGGGCCGAGCAGGGCGGGCAACTGAGCCGGGACGGGCAAGCAGGTAAGCTGGCGGGCAAGTGAGCCGGATGGCAAGTGAGGGGGGCTGGTGTCGAGGAGGGCCACAACTGAGCCGGGCAAGGCAAGCAGGGTGGGCACAAGTGAGCCGGGGCAAGGCAGGTAAGCCGGGCTGGCAAGTGAGTGGGCTTACAAGGCAAGCAGGCGGGCCGGCCAAGTGAGCCGGGTGAGCCGGGGCAAGGCAAGGCCGGGCAAGTGAGCCGGGGCAAGGGCAAGTGAGGGTGGGCGAGCGAGCGGGGATGAGGGCGAGCAACTGAGCCGGGCAAGGCAAGCAGGCTGGCGAGCCACAGGCGGGCAAGGACCGACCCGGTAAGATGGCCACACTGACCACAAGGAACGGACACACAGCCACGGAAGAGGAATGGGCAAATGACCAAGTGGCCACGGCAAGGAAGTGAGCCATAATATGGAGGAGACCAAGGCAAGGAAAACACAGAAAGAAAGACAGGACGAAGTGAAAGGGCAGGCCATGAAATATGGAAGGTAAGATGGATGGTGAAGGAAGACACGGAAAAGACAAGAAGGAAATGGAAGGGCAAGATGGACAAGCCATAATAGTGGTAGGATAGGATCCAAGGAACACCCTATACACAAGTAGCATGGAATTGGAAGGTGGAGGGACTTGCATGGAGGAAGGGACAAGGGAAATATGGAAGGAGCCCACAGTGGATGGAGACCATATAGTGGAAGAATGGAAATGGATGGGGAATGGAAAGGAATGGTATGGAATGGAAGGGAAAGGAAAGTGGATGGGGGAATGGTGGAAAGGAATGGAATAGCATGGCCAGTGCTTGGTTTCTGTGGGCAAATCTTTCTACCCTGGTGGCATGGGAATGGAGAGTGCAGAATTTGGCCAGTGCTTGGTTTCTGTGGGCAAATCTTTCTACCCTGGTGGCATGGGAATGGAAAGTGCAGAATTTGGCCAGTGCTTGGTTTCTGTGGGCAAATCTTTCTACCCTGGTGGCATGGGGATGGGGAGAGGAGTTTTTGCTCAGTGCTTGGCTCCGTTTTGCAAAACTGTCTACCCAGGTGGCATTGGGGTGGAGTGGGGAGATTTTGCCCAGTGCCCCTGCTGCAGACCCTGCTCTGGAAATCCCTTCCCCCAGAACGCCCAGACCATGCCCTCGCCATGTTGTGCCCCACCCTGCTCCGTTTGGCACTACGCGACTGTTTGAATCCCACCACCATCGGAACCTGTTGTTAAAATTTTTGAATCCCACCACTGCCTATATTGGTGAAGGAATCAAATCCTGACAAATTTATTTATATTCTTAGATACTTATACGCCACTTTTCTCCCTAATGGGGGCAATATTTTGCTCCTCTTCAATTTTATTCTCACAATAACCCTATCAAGTAGGTTAGGTTGAGAGAGAGTGACTGGCCCAAGGTCTCCCAGCAAACTTCTGCAGGACAGATTGGATCTTGTAGATGCTAGACCAGTACTCTAATCACCACAGTGACCTGGCCTGATACAAGCCATTCCAAAATGTTCCAAGGTCAAATGCAGTCAGGCAATATGAAATTGCTTGTCCAATAGGCATACACTGCTCTGTTAGAATAAATTGCTTTTTAAACAGCTATGACTAGCAAAGTGAATGGAAAAGGCCTCCTAGGGTTGCCAGCTCTGGGTTGGGAAATACTTAAGAATAGAGCCTGAGGGGGGGGGGGGACTTCAATGGTGTATATTGCCATAGAGTTCACCTTCCAAAGTGGCCATTTTCTCATGATGAACTGATCTCTGTTGCCTGGCAATCAGTTGTAATAGTGGGAGATCTCCAGCTACCCCTGCAAGTTGGCAACCCTATGTTGAAACTTTCTAGCTACTTTCAGAGGGTAGCTGTGTTGGTTTGCAGTGGAACAGCTAGATTTGGTCTACCAGCATATTAGAAATCAACAATATTGGAACTTTGGCCATTCAAAAGCTTATACTCTCATAATCTTGGTGGTTTTTAAGGTGCTACTGGACTCAAATATAGCTTTTCTGGTTACTGGGAGAAGTCTGTAAGTAGATATCTTGATGCACTTGTGTAACTGTACATGCCCATAAAGTGCAAAATGTTATTCACCCAAGTCCAGCAGTGGGATTCAGCAGGTTCGCACCACTCCAGCAGAACCGGTTGTTAAAATGGTGCTTGTAAACAAACAGTGGTTAAATTATTTGAATCCCACCACTGCCCAAGTCCCTTCATCAGCTTAACAAGCACAGTGACCAGCAAGCAAACAAGAACAGCAGGATGGAATATGTGTCACTGATGAAAAAGGGCATGCGGTGCTCCGTCCACATGGCCTGTCTTTGGGAAAATTGTAGCCGGAGGGTAACAAAATGTCCATGCCTTCATCTGGCAGAGAATAGGCTGCCGGCTGCTTTCCATAGTCATTGCAAATAAATCTCTGTTACCAATATAAAAGGCTCTTGGGAGAGCATTGATATACCTCAGTGTGAAACCCAAACATGCCTGTTACCTCCCCATGAGGATGCAGCAAGTCGAGAATGGGTTAATTAGGAGGATAATGAGCTAACAAGGTTTCATTTCTGTTCAGTGGTTCAATGAGGAATTCATTAGGAGGGCTTAATCTAACAGAACAATTCCAAGGCTTAGAAAGATTGCCCATTGATTGGCAACTGGAGGGTTTATTTACAGGTTTTCACTTGAGGAAAGAGGGTCAAAATCAGCCTATATGTTTCAAACAGGCCCATTGGGTGAACCACAAAAAAACTGTACAGGAAAGAACAGGAAAATAATATTTGAAAAGCAATATAAGGGGAGGGAAAGGCTCTCAGTAGGAGATAAATGCTACTCCATGAAGTTTTGCTGATTTGCCACTCATGACCCTGGGAATCAGGCAGAGCTCTAACTTAGAGTTTGCTCATGCAGAAAAACCAGAAATTACAAAAGAACAGTGCAAGATATGAGTCTGATCCTGCAACATCCTAAACAACTGCATGTTAAATTCTACCAGGAAAGAACTTAAAAGACCAACTAATTTTAAAAGAAGGATTTTGATAGTTTGGGAGAAAATTATAACAGTTAATGGATATAAAACTAGAGCCAAAAATGCATAACATTTTGAGACAATGTTTTCAAGTTTATTTCATTTGTTTTTCTCTCTTTCTTTTTTACATAAGGGAAGTATCTTAAAGTCACAATACAATCAGAGCAGAAGAGCCCAACTAAATAAAAGAATCAGAAGCATGTTGCCTGTCCTAATTTTCCTGTTTACCATGAACACTATCAGGCAATAAGTACGAAAGCACATGGTTTACATATGCATATATTTCACTGTTTCATTTTGAAATCTTATGTATATCCTGTTTCCTTTCTAGCTCAGTGCTGTTTGTTTCCCAGATAAGAGGGTCTGATCTCATGATCTGTACTCCTGGTTTAGTCATTGTTTTGGCAAATTATTCTGACTTATTGGAAATGTATAACCCTGCGACAATGTTCACAAAAAATACAATGACAATCGATGGAGCCAGTGTTTCAGTCCAATTTACATTAACCAAGGGTAGCAAAACATATTTATAGTGTTCTGAAGCAGTTAGCTGTCGTAGCTGCAGACCTGTCTGATAATGGCAGTACTGGATGTATAGAGCTATTAGGTAGATACACACATTTTTAAAAGCCCACCGTTGATGCATGAAGTGCTTGCTACAGTTTATTAACTGACAAAACCCAGATTGTACTTTAATATTCCTAAAGCTGGTGTTAAGCACATTACGAGCAATTTTCACTTTCAATAAGAAAATGACCCTTCTCCTGGCCTTTGACCTAACCCTGGACTCTCTCTGCAGCCTGGACTCTCTCGGCAGCCATGAGGGACTTTGTAAAATCAGGAGATCATGCAGTCACTGGGATCCCTGAGCATAAGCACTGCAGACATTTTCCTTGGGATTTTCTTCTGCTGATTATTCCATCCCCTTAAGCTTCTTTTGAACCCGGATGTATCTCTTTATTTATCTCTAAAGTCGCTTTTCTGTTTTCATGCGGGTTGTTTTGAGGAGCAGATGGGCCTCTTGGTAAACCAGAATCCTTTCACTGAGCATTACAAAAGGTCATGTTGCAGGTTTCTTAATGGCAGAGAGAGGTATAGTACTGTGGCAGTTCAAATTGTGGGTAATCTGTTCCAGTTTTGCTATTTAATCTTTTTAAAAATTTGACTAAATATCAAAAGGCTGAAAATGTGTTCCTGTTTGTCATTTTGGCAGGCAATTATGATAGTGGAGTTTAGGGAGGAATAAAGGAGACACCTACCTACAGCTATAATTTGGAGCTTTTCTGCTCTCAGATTTCTCAAGAATAGCTGGGACAACTTAAATGGCTGACTGTGCAACTATTCAATAACATTATTATCTTATGGGTACTGTATGTTATGATCCTAAGAATACTTTCCTGGGAGTAAGCCCCACTGAATAGAATGGGACTCATTTCTGAGTAAGGCAACTTAGGATTGCTCCTAATATGCTACCCACAAATGGCAGTAGGTACAGACTTTAGGTTGTAATATTTATTTAGTTTATTTAAAACTTTCTTCATTTAATTTGATTGATCTTTAGTTAAGTCTATTTCTTGACGTATGCATGTCTCTGTTGCAAGGGGAACTAGTTTTTGCATGAGGCTGGTCAGGACCACAGCTGCGGACAAAACCAGAGTTTTACCCCTATGGAACCAGCATTGCCTCCACCTTCTGCTCAGCCATATCCTCAGTTAATAATGGCAGATTTGTGCTTTCAGAGCCCCAGATGGAGCTTCTATTTCCCCCTTCTGTAAGTTAATGGTGTCTTGCTGAGACCAACTGGGCGTGTAAAAATCTGGGCAGACCTCACAGCAGTAGTCTGGTAACCCAGAAGTTTCATGGGCCATGGGTTGACTGTTGTAATGAAGTGCTGAAGAACTGGAGAGAGCTATAGTGATTACAAGAAGAAATGTTTGTTTACCAACTGTTCAGCAGTTTACAAAGTCATAATTTGAGTAACACCACTAGCAGGCTTCTACTAGAGATACTTAGGGTAATACAATTAGAACAGCCTTCAGTCAGAGGAAACCTAATGGGATTAACTAAACCATCTTAAATTTAAAAGCAACTGTTTTTGTCTTGTCGTTAGTGATGCTGTCATTTGATTCTTATATAAGGAAAACTGTGTCTGGACAGAATATTTTTAAAACCCATGTGTAGATTAAGTATCAGCTGGCATAAATTGACACAGGTTAAAGAAGCTGGAGAAGTTAAGGAAGGTATAACAGTTCAGCTGCTAGCAATTTAGGACCAAGTTAAATTAGGTTACAACTTCTCTTACTTCTTATGTACAGCTTTAATTGTGGATAGCTAAGGACATGAACATCTGGGAATCTAATACAGTCCTGCTGAGCAGAACTTCAAAGGTGACATTAGCAATGATGTGGCAAGATATTGTGTGGATACAGACAACTGGTTGCCCATTAATTGGTTGATGACACATAACAGAGTTTAAAATGGTCTGCCCAGAGTTATCAAACATTCAGTTCTTCTTTGAACACTGAAGAGGTCCATGCTTGAAATTTAAAAAATTGTACATGCAAGGTTACAGTTTCTTTGTTGTTAATGTTTTAAGTGTTGTATATGATTCAACCACAGATAAGTAAGCCAGAACAGTCTCTTTCTACACTATCCAGCCCACCAGTTAAAATCTCCCTCTTAAGCTCCCTGTGCTCCCACTTTCAGAGGTGAGGAGTGGTGACTAAAAATTGGGCATTTTCTGTGTTGGCACCTTGTTGTTAGAATGCCTGCCCCCCTCAAGACTTACTGGTGCCTTTTTTTACTGTCTTTCAGATGCATTAACATTAACAAGATAATATTAGGTAACAGGAAAGCTATGTTTAATGTATTACACAAAATTTAATAGAAATGAATGGGAGCTATAAATCATAAGTTTTAGTCATAATTTTTTCAAATTGTAATTGCTATGTCTTGGCCTATTTTAACATTGAAGATGTTTATCCTTTGAATGTATATTTTTGTAGGTATGGTTTATGTTTATGTCTATTAATGTTTATGTCTTATGTCTATTAATGTATATTTTCTGTACTGACTGTGATGGCCTATGGCTAACGCAATAAATGAACTGAACTCGGGGAGGAAAAATAAAATGTTTCCTTGTTCTGTACAGCCAAGAGAAAATGTCTTGACCCCGTCTTGGGAAAGAAGATTGCTAATTTAGCGTCTTCTAAAAAAACAACAACAGGTTGAACAGAAATAAAACACCCTGAAGATGTCTTGGGGGGAAAAAGCTGTGCGGAGTTCTTCTCCAAAATGCTTTTTTCCCTGCCCACAAGACATTTTATTTGTGCTGTGCAGCAAGGACCTACCTTTAATCAACCGGCCTTCATTTTGCCTGGATCATGCCCACAGTTCAAAGGCTTCTGTCTGAGACATAATCTCATCCAATATTCTGTATTAAAATGGGATTTGATATCTCTAAGCCACATCTGTCCAATGTTTATTTAGACATTAATTAATTAAAGTGCCCCAGAAAGAATGACTCCTCGGGCAGCTTGTTCTCACAGAAACATGTTCTCACAGTTTGGAAGCTTTACTTACCATCTGTCCTAAACCTACTTCTCTCTGTTACAAACCAACAGGTTCTTCTTGCCTATGGCAGGAGAAAGAGCACTGTTCTTATTCTTGTCAACTATAAGCGCCAGCAAAATTGTTGTTCATTCTAACCCCAGTTTGCCTCCTTTGTGTGAGCTGAGGACAGTTTAGCCAACTGAGCCAATAATCACGTGCCTTTTATAACACTTTCAGTGCAAGTCCATTGATTTTTGATGGACTTAGCAAGATGTGAGTCTGCTTAGGATTTCACTGTTCATGGCATTTAAGGGTGGTTCTGAGATGATTATGCAGAGTTCTTGAAAATATTCATAGCAACTGCTCAGCAAATCTGCATGGCTCAACAGTTAGGATTCAAAGCATTTTTCCAATTTTAGCAATTTGCCAGCAAAATCTTATGGATGACAGATGGTCTTGCTGATTCAAAGGTATGCATTTGCAGTTTTTATTCATGGGTTGGGGCCTGAGCTCTTCTTAAAAGGATGCCACAATTTTGGGCACTGAACCACTGTAAAACAGGTGCTGTAGCTGTTTGGAAAACGTGTCACCTACCCTGAAGGTGTCTTTTTCAGAAGCTACGTTCCTCCAAGCTAAAAGTAACCTTCTTTGCCTCATCTTACCAAAGGACTTAATGCAGAATCCCACTCTATTCTTCCCCTCCCACTGTTATGTCAGAAGCTCTCTCTGAGTTGATGTATCCATGCACAGTGGTAGGTTATATTCATTTGTCTTTCTTCTCACTTCATTTATCACAATGAGGGTTCTATTGTGGAGAATCCTGATGGAAAGCCTGCTTATTCTGCTGCCTGGCTGGAATGCAGCATTTCAATAAGCTGATTGCTTATTATCGCTAACTTGCTGGAAAAGCTTGGCAGGACATGGAAGGGCAGAGGAGTCTTCCTTTGACACTCTTCTTGTGTGGAAGAGTGATAGCAGCACTTCAATGTGTTCGCCCTGCTAGAGATGCTGCAGAACCATGTTTCCATCCTGCAGGCATTGTTTGCATTCAGACTCCACAGTCCCCTGGAAATACTGCACCATGTGCAACATGGGAAAGTATCAATGAGCTGGAAAAATCATTATTCTTTATACAAACTGATCCCTGAAATAGGGCAAATTACTGGCTGAGGAGTAAAGCAAGCATGACTTGGCTCACCCTCTACCCAAACCAATGTGGACTGTGCATCCTGGGAAGGAGCAGATGCACAGCCATTGTGCAGCCCGGGATGTGCTGCCTCCTAACAGAAAGTCAACAGCAATGTTGGCCCTTTCCCTGGGAAAGTAGCAGATGCAGCTCAATGGGCTGTACCATGAACTTTGTCAGCCTAATTCTACACTGGCAAATGGGGGTGTCCCTGGAGCAAAAGAACTCAGGAAGCTGATGAAAGCCAACCCTGGGAATGCACTCTTGGTGCCAGTGTGGGCTCCTGTGCTGGAGAGAGACAGGAGAAGACAATTCTGGCGAAAAGGTGCCAAAGCAGTTGATAATATGTTGTAGCAAATCCTTACCCACACATGTGAACCAAGACAGTTAGAAAAGTTCCTGAAGGCCCGTCCCAGCCGCCGAGCTCCAAGGCCAGGGAAACAGATAAAGCAGCACCTGCAAATGCAAAAGCAATTCCCCGCTCCCAGCACTGGCATCCAGACATTACCACCCCTTTTAAGAACCTCCCCCTGGTTTGCTTGGACAGGTACTAAGAAATGCTTTGATGAGTCGGGGTGCTCTGATGTAATCTGCATTCACTCATTCATTCTGTCCAGGTAAATAACCTTTCCAGGATACCAGCTACTGCAAGCGGTTATGATAGATGGGAGAGTTCAGCACTTCCTGAAATTCATAATAGTTATCCCTATTAATCCGAATTGGAGGAGGCTGAGAGGGAACAGGGTGCCAAGTATCGAGACAAGACCTTGCTGTGCACTGCATTATTATAGGCATATTCAGCATAAGGGAGTATGTCCACCCAGTTATCCTGGTGGTAGTTACTATAGCATCTCAGATACTGTTCCAGGGTTTGATTGGTGCATTCTGACTGGCTGTCAGATTCTGTGTGGTAAGCCGAAGATAAGGCTTGCTCCACTCCTAAAAGGTGCAGGAATGCCTTCCAAAATTTGGAAACAAATTGGCTGCCCCTATCCAAAATTATCTTGTCAGGAGTGAAGTGCAATCAAAAGATATGTTGAATAAACATTTTTGCCAGCTTGGGGGCTCTGGGGAGCGATGAACATGGAATAAAATGAGCCTGTTTGGAAAATAAATCAACCACCATCCAAATTACAGTTTTTCCATGGCTGGCAGGCAAATCTGTGATAAAGTCAATAGAAATAACCTTCCAAGGAGCAGTGGGAGCTGGTATGGGTTGTAAAAGTCCTTGTGGTTTACCAGGATTCCCCTTTGCCATGACACAAATTGAACATCCCTTAACCTATGCATCAATATCTTTACACATCGTGTGCCACCAGAATTGCCGCCTGAGAAGGTGCAATGTTTTGACAAAGCCAAAGTGTCCAGCTGTTTTGGCATCATGCCCCTGCTGGATGATTTTTTTATGGAGTGGAGGTGGGTTGTACAGGAGATCACCTTTCCACCAAAGTCCATCACGGAGGGGCAGAGGCATGTGAGAACCGGTTGCTTACCCGCCTCTAGGAAGGAGGAGAGAAGCTACAAGGGAGGGCGAAACGTAGGAGTTGCATCCTGTAGGCGAGTTTAAATATGAGTAGTAGTGGCCATGCCCAACTGGGTGGGGGAAAGTACAGTTTGGAGGCAATCTAGACTCCACATCACTGGAAACAGGAAGGTGGGAGAACGCATCCGCCAAGCGGTTTGTTTTGACTGGGAAGAAGTGAATGGTAAAATTGAAACGGGAAAAGAAACCAGCCCAGTGAAGCTGTTTATTCGACAACCTGCCAGGGGTGCTGAGAGCGGCGAAGTTTTTATGATCTGTCCAGACTTGAAAGGGGCACTGGGTTCCCTCCAACCAATGCCTGCAAGTTGTTAGAGCATGTTTAATTGCTTCAGTTTCCTTATCCCCCACAGTCCAATTGACCTCAGATCCAGTAATTTTTTTGAGAGGTAAGCACAAGAGTGCAATTTTCCATCCTCTCCCTGTTGCAAGAGGGCTGCCCCCATGGCTTTGTCTGAGGCATCTACATGAACTATAAAGTGCTGGCCAGGGTCAGCATGCTTTAAAATAGGTTCGGAAGTAAATGCCTTTTTCAGAGCATCAAATGCTGTTTGGCATGACAATCCCCACCCAATGGTCTTCCCAGCTGGGTAGCATTCGAGCCCTTCCCCTTGGTGCAGAGCATGTCCGTGAGGGGTAGGGCCAGTTCAGCAAAGTCCAGAATAAAGTCTTGACAAAAATTAACTACTACTGGCTGTATTGGATGGGGGGGGGGAGGTATTCCTCCAGAAGCTCCCGGGGGCTGCTGCTGAGTAGTAGGAGGGGGTACTGTTCCTCTCCCCTGAGGGTTGAACTGAACATTGGTGGGACCGACTGGGTTGCTTCCCGCGAAGGCTCCCTCTCTGAGTTGTAAGAGTCGTCCAACCTGGTGCCCAGAGTCGGTCCATGAATTCGGTTGACCCTGATTTCAGTTTAAGGTCCCACTGTATGGGCTCAGTAACATCTGTTGATCCAAACTCTGACCCGTGGCTATCCTTGCTGCTGGGCAGAGCCACCGTGTCACTGAGGTGTAGCCGTTTGACACCCGTTGCAACAATCTCTACATCAGGCTCAAGTCTCACCAACTCTGCTACGTAATCCACAAAGTGAGAAGATGTTTCACTCTCGAGTGGGGGTGCGGTCGCAGCCCCTGTTGAAAAGTCATTATCGGCAATTTGGAGTTTGCAACTTCAGCTGGCAATTGAAACTTGAAGTTGGCAGCATGAACAATGGCAGAACTGTCTTAATGGCAGTTTCCCCGTTCAGATAATAACTCACTTGAAGGGTTCAAAGATTTTATTGAAGACATGAGAGAGACAGGAGACAATTCTGGTGAAAAGACAATTCACTTCCCGCAAAGGCTCCCTCTCTGAGTTGTAAGAGTCCTCTGACCTGGTGCCCAGAGTCAGTCTGCGAATTCGGGTTGACCCCGATTTCAGTTTAAGGTTCCACAGAAAAGACAATTCTGGCAAAAAAGGTGCCAAAGCAGTTGATAATATGTTGTAGCAAATCCCCACCCCCTCACGTGGACCAAGACAGTTAGAAAAATCCAGCCTGAAGGCCCGTCCCAGCCACCAAGCTCCAAGGCCAGGGAAACAGATAAAGCAGCACCTGCAAACGCAAAAGCAATCCCCAACAATTCCCCTCTCCCAGCAATGGCCTCCTGACAGCCAGGCTCTTTTGGAAAGGATGTGGCATTTATTTCCATGTTTGGTTGACTTGCCCTAAAGTATAAAGCCATTGGGTCTGAATAATCTGTGATACAAAACAAAATCCCCAGATTATAAAATATCATTAGACCCCCCCCCCTTTTCCTTTTAAATAGAAAAAAATATCTCTTCAATTAGAACTGAACGTATTACCATTGGTTACTGAAAGGATATTGCAGTAGAAATAGAGCATTCCCATTCATTCAGATTTGGCTTAGTAAAACATGGAATGCTATCCTTTTAAATGTATCTTGAAAACAGTCATCACCTTCTTCATACACACATAAATAATTACATGAACATGAACATCTTTCTAAATCAACCTTTTAATATTACTAAGTATCAACAATCTTTATTACAAATCTATGTATCACACACCTCCACATAAGTTCTTTTTGTTGGTATTAATTCAATGATATTTTTGTTTCAATTGCTCCATCATTGTTTACCCGAAAACAGAATGAGACTAAAAAAATGGATCCCATACTAGCATTACAAAAAGGGGAAAGGTTCAAGGATTGTACATTTTTTTCATGATGTCTAGCTGCGAATTGTTGTTTCCATCCTTTGTGCTGGTGGGTATTGAATGCATGTGTGCCTGAGCATCCCCAGAGTAGTATGACCCACTTCAAGTCTGGCTGGCAGTTCCTATGATTCATTGGATACCTATAGACACAGCATTCTAAGCATATCCAGGGATACAGTACACAAATAGCTTACCAACTGCCTTAAAAGTAATATTGGATAACAGATCTCATTGTCACTTCAGCTGGGATCAAGAGAATTTATAGACGGCACCATGCTGCTTCAGAGTTTTTCTTAGCATATAAAACAAATAGGTTCCACCCAGGAAAGGACACTGGAGGTTTATCATTCTGTTGACAGGTAATTTTCTCTGTTGAAAATATAACCCAGTCTTATGAGGGCCCATTTTCTGTGGGTGAAATGAAGTTGTTTCACAAGTGGCTGCAAGGAACAAGCTGTGGGGTTTTATTCCAAAAAGGAGCAGACCAATGAAAGGTTGGCTGTTGCTAATATTGCTGGTATGTTAGATCCACTTTCTTGAATAAGTTTGAGCATTAAGATCACATGATTGCAGTCCTATGAAACTCATCATATAGGTGGTAAATAACAAAAAGGCAATAATAATAATATTTAGTATGGTCATTGACCAGTAAAAAATTTGCAACAGAGTTTAATAAACTGAACTTAAAATACATTTCCTCATAATAATATTATGTTGACTGGTAGGTATTCATTTAGGTTTCTGAATCTATTATGTTTTCTGGATGAATTAATCTGGGATTAGAATTTGGATTTTCAACAGTTCTCCCACCAGACATAGGAGCCTGGCCCCATAAAATACAGCATGGCCGAGGGCTCTGGTTCTTAAGCAAAAACTTTTAGGTCTGTGTTCTACTTTCAGCAGGATTTTTTTTAGGGCTCCATGTGAGCATTAACCTGTTTTGATTTGAGATGTGTATATAAATTTAGAGGAGTCAAAGCATTCCCTCTCCCCACCAACCTAAGCACCCACTTTTTCTGCTGACTATCCATTTGGCAGAACAAACAAGAACTTCCCAAGCTCTGGTATACTCCTAATCAGATCTTTAAATAGGATGGTTCATCCCCATAAAACCGGTTAGGGCACTTTAATAATCCTAGTTTATTATCATGTGAAATATATGCTTGGTTCTGCTGATGCTAACCAAATCTGAGTTTGTTTCTAGAATCTTTTTTGGTCCTGTAAAAACTCAGAAATATTAACAGCCAGGATTGGGGCTCTTCTTCTGGAATCTATGCCTTTAAAATCAAGCTGCACATTATCCCAGTATAGGAATGTGAATTTTGATTATATTTCACATAATGAGTTTTGAAAAAGATCTGAAGCCAAATTATAGGTAACAAAAAGCTGGGGAGATAAATGACCCAAACATGAAATTAAATTGGCTTTTGTGCAATTGGTTGCATAGTGAAGCCTCGTTAATACATTTTGCAAAACGAAGGGCCATTTATCATCTGAATTTTATTCTTAGGGGGGAAAATCATTCTTTCCATGTTTATTTTGTTACAAATTCAGTTTTACTAGGCCAAATCCTGTTTCAGCATGCTGCTTGATAACCACTAAAAACATTCTTTAAATTTTAAGTAACCTTTTGGGTTGCAGTATATACTGCTACAATGCATTTTGAAGTCACTTAACTTCTTTAGAAGTTATGCTAATATTATTCATTTTACTATCATCACTTATTCTTTTTCTCAGTTCTGGGGCCTGCTCCACCACTCCCATGGAGAAAACTCTTTTTATTTTGCATTTCCATAATTTGCCTTTCCTTCTTTGCTCTGACATAAAGTGCCCATAAGCTATTACCATTCCTTCTCTTGGGGTATTTTCCCTCCTCACTTTAGCTCTTACCTTTTTGTCTGAATCAATGGTAGCAAATTTACTTTATGACAACTTGTACAAACCTATGATGGATCAGAGAAGGCTTCAAAGTAGGCTGAAGCCTGCTAAAGTCAAAAGCACCTGACACATTTGTTAAAGACCTCATTGACCTCTGAACCTAAGGTTGCTTTAGTATTGATCTTTAGGGTCTTGAGCTCAATTGCACTGGAGCAGCATGCTCGGCAGGGAGAGGGAACTTTATAATGGGAACAGATCGATGGGGAATGATTTAGGGCAAGGGAACTTCAAGGCTTGGCATGAAAGTTAAGCAATAATTGCTGTTGTGGACTTAAAGCTCTTTCAGATCAGCAAGTGGTCTTTCTTGTTAAGAAACCTTAATGGAAAGTTTCTGTGATAGTTTTTTTTTTAATTGACATGTCACATACATGAAGAAGGCCAGCCTGTTTATGCAGTCTGTTCTACAAAGAAAAGACATCAAAATGCCCAATTTTAGCAATTCAATTTGCCGATTTTGACATCATTGAATTATTATATATTAAAATTATATTTCAGATCTTTGGTTGGAGCATAGTTGCAAACTGGAGGTTCTAATTCAAAGTTTACCCAGACTTTTGCATGTGTCCCATTGTGAACAGAGGCCAGCTTTCACTTTGATATCTTTTCATCATCAGCACAACCATAAGTAGAGGTACAACCATTGTAAGACAATTGACTTCAACAGGTTGCCCTGTAAGTGTACAATGGCTTGGGCTTGTCAATTTTCTCCATTGTCAAGATCTGGAAATCAGCTTGTTTTGCCACATATAAATTCATAGGAAAGAATCTGACTGAAGGATTTACACCAGATGTAAATACATAAGTTGCTTCTGTTAGAAAGCTAGCAAAAGAAATGTATTTGGAATTTGGGCAAAATCTGGGAGTGGAATCTGGGTAAGGATGGGTGTGGAGAAGGGAGGGATCTCAGAAGGGTAAAATAGAGTGTTCACCTTCCAAAGCAGCCTTTTTTTCCCCAGGGGAACTGATCTCTGTAATCTGGAGGTCAGTTGTCATTCTGATTCCAGGTCCAACCTGGAGGCTGGATAGCTACAGCTGGATTGTGGGCATGTAAATAAGGGGATGTTCTAAATTCAGGTCCAGTTAGCAGCATGTGGGGGAGATTTGATCATGCCAATGCAAGTGCAGGTCCACCTCATTTTTTAAACTGGCATTCTTAAGGCAGCATAGGAGAAATCAGACTGTACATGAAATATGCATATGTAAATGCTATCAAGTATTTTCCAACTTATAGTGACCCAATGAATTAATGATCTTCAGAATATCCTATCATTAGCAACCTTGCTCAGGTTTTGCAAGCTGAAGTCCACGGTGTTTTTTAAAAAGACAATCCATCTCATGTTTGGTCTTCTTTTCCTTCTGCCTTCAACTTTTCCTAGCTTTATTGTCTTTTCCAGGGAGTCTTGTCTTCTCATAATGTGACCAAAGTATAGTGGCCTCTGTTTGATCATATTAACTTCTAGGAAAAGTTCAGGGTTGATTTGATCTAAACCCCACTTACTTGTCTTTTTGGTGGCCCATAACATCTGTAATACTCTACTCCACATTTTGAATGAATCAAATTTCTTCCTGTTAGCTTTCTTCATTGCCCAATTTTGACAGCCATACATAGTAAACTACCTTGATCTTGGTTGCCAGCAACACACACTTGAATGTAAGGATCTTTTTTAGCCCCTTCATGGTTGCCCTACCCAGTTGCAATTTCCTTCTGATTTCTTTGTTGCAGTCTCCCTTCTGAGTGATGATAGAGCAAAGGAATAGAAAATATTTAACAATTTTGATTTCTTCATTATCAGCATTAAAGTTGTGTAATTCCTCAGTAGTCATTACTTTTACCTTTTTGATGTTCAGCTATAATCCTGTGTTAGCACTTTCTGCTTTTACTTTCATCTGGAGTCATTTCAAGTTTTCTCTATTTTCTGCCAGTAATGTGGTATCATCTAATATCTCAAACTGTTAATATTCTACCAATTTTCACTCTAAAATTTCACATCTACATTTAATCCAGATTTCCTTATATATTCTGCATATAGATTAAACATATAGGGAAATAAAATACATTCTTGTCTAAAATACACCCTTGCCAACTGGAAATCACTCTCTTTCTCCATATTCTGTTTTAACAGTAGCCTCTCATCCAGAGTACAGGTTGGGCATCAAAATAGTCAGATGTTGTGGCACACCCATGCCTTTTAAAATCAATCATAGCTTTTCATGTACTACACAATCAAAAGCTTTACTATAATCTATGATGCACAGGCTTCTTTTCTTCTGGATTTTTTTGTACTTTCCAGTAATCAGTGTAAATTTGCAATATGGTTCCTAGTGCTTTTTCCTTTTCTGAATCCAGTTTGAGCATTTGGCATTTCTTGTTTCATGTATGTAACAGTCTTTGCTTTAAGATTTTGAACATCACTTTATTTGCATGAGAAATTAAAGTGATTGTCTGATAATTGCTGCTATCTTTGAAGTCTCCTTTTTATTTTTTGGATTTGTAATGTAGATTGAGCATTTCCAGTCTGTCAGTCATTGTTTTATTTCCATATTTGCTGGCACATTCTTGTTAAGATTTGATGGACCATTTCTGTGTCTTGAAAAAGCTCTGTTGATATCCTATCTACTCTTAGTTATTGTTCTTCCAATTGCTTTGAGTGTAGCTTTTACTTCATGTTCAAAAATTACAGGTTTTTCTTCAAAAGTTTCTTTTTCAAAGGCATGCACCCTGTATATCTCTCACTGGGTGGAGGTAGAGAGCCCCTATAGCTGACAGGTTGGAAACTGGGTTAACTGGTACAACATAACTCCTTTGCTGGCGTGTGAAGGAACCAGTACAGCTGGAATAAAAGAAGGGAATGAATTCTCCTCCTATGATTGAGGGTAATTAGTTCTCTTTAAAGCTCTTGGTTTAAAGATAACACTGCTATTAAACCCACCTCTCTTCCTGCAGAACTTCATGGGGCCAGCTTTTACTGGAAAGTGGTGCAGGTGACAACCCATGTTTTTTCCCTCCTCATCTCTATGGTTTCCATAGATCATAGACCATTACCAACATTTTTCTCCCCATTCTTGATAAATCAGTTAGTGGGCAGAGGGTGTTTATAGCAGGAGCCTCCCACCATAAGTGGATAATTTAAATAAACACATAAAAGACATATTGTGACTATCTGTCGTGTATAGAATAATTCTGTATTCTTCCTGTTTCCGTTCTCAGGCCTGCAAATTACTAGCCTGGTGGCTTCAGTTAGCAGCGTGCTCTAGGCCTGCTGGTTGTAAGTAATCTTTGTTGTCAAATTCTTCATTTAGAGAGCCAGTGTGGTGTAATAATTAAGGCATAAATTGTTGAAATCTGCACATGCCATGGAAGCTTGCCAGGGGACCTTGGGCTAGTTACACACTCTCAGCCCTGACCCTGGCAAGTATTTTGGTGGGATACCTCCAAAGAACACCAGGTTGTGTCAGGCAATAGCAAACCATCTCTAAACAGCTCTTGCCTTGAAAACCCTTTGGGGTCTCCATAAGACAGTGAAGCTACAGTGACAGGGCTAGAGAAACCGCAATATGTACATATTTGTGTTGCCGTTGCTTTGCAGATAGCCCCCTCAAAACAACAACAAAAAGGAAAAATGACACATGCATGGGATTGCTATCTAAACAAACTTTATTCTTCTACTTTGTACATTGAAATAGCAAACGGATGAGCTACAAGTGGAGGAAACCTCCGTGGGGAATCTCCACAGAGAATCTCCTGCAGCACACACAATGGCAGGCAGCGAGCAGCAGGAAAGAAAGAAAGTAAGAGGGTGGGGTGGGAGAAATAAAGTATTTCCTGTCTGCTGGTGTTTGTTCAGCAGGCAGGAATCATCCTCAATTCAGGTTGGGGAAAAAGATCACTAGTTTAATGATTTTTGGAAAACCCGTCTTGTGAGAAATATAATGGGCCTAAGTCTTTTTGGAGAAGAGACCTGTGCGAAGTTCACCCCCCAAATGCTCTATATGACGTCCTAAAGATGTTACATTTGTGCTATGAGGCAGCCACTCCTCTTTCTTTTACAGAAGCCTCTTGTGGAATAAAATTCCCTCCTCATTACCAAATGAGCAATCCCGTGCACATGTTGTTTTTCCTTTTTTTGTTGTTTCGAGGGAGCTGTCTGCGAAGCTACGTGACAGGACTAGAGAAGCTGCAGTATGTGCATATCTGTGTTGCTGTTGCTTCACAGACTGCCCCCTCAAAACAACAACAAAAAAAGAAAAAGCAACATGTGCACAGGATCGCTGGGCTAAACCAACTTTATTTATCTACTTTGTACCGTGAAATAGCAAATGGATGAGCTGCAAGCAGAGGAAACCTTCATTCTCCATGGAGAATCTCCTGCAGTGCTCACAATGGTGGGCACACTGTGAAATTGACAAGAGCTCCATTCAGCTGGCAGGAAAGGCGATCCACTTTGACTGACAACACTTGTGTTCTCCTGTGCTGTGGAAACACAAAATCCCAAAACTGATCTTTTTATAGTGTCCTAAAGATGTAATGTTTATGCTGTGTGGAATCCACCAGAGAGAGAGAGAGAGAGAGAGAGAGAGAGAGAGAGAGACTTGCTACTTGTGGAAGCATTGTAGCGTTCCTGTTTAATGAAAAAGAGGAAGATTTTGAATCCTGTTTTCAATGGGTCAGTATTAAAGAGAGCTGTGTTCCTCAAATTAGATAAAAAGTGAGCTGTGTTCCTCATAGTAGTAGGAAAATTGACTTTTGCTTTGCTGAAAGTCTCAGTTTACTAACAAGAGCCTGGGCAAGTGGGATATAAAATGACTGTAAAACTTTTTCATGGCTGTGTTAGTCATGGCAGTAGAAAAGAGAAAGAGTCCATTAGCACCTTTAAGACTAACATTTTCCCGTAGCTGTTGTGAAGTGAGCTAAAGTGAGTTTCAGATCTGAAGTGAGCTGTGACTCACAAAAGCTCATATAGTGTCAGAAATATTGTTAGTCTTTAAGGTGCTAATGGACTCATACTCTTTTCTACTTTAAAAATATTGGAAAACTGTTTTATATATGCTAACAATTTTCTGGTGGAATGGTATAATTTCTACCTCAGAAGCCAAATGGAATTTCTTGCAGGTTTGAAGAAGCAGGCAGTCACATGTCAGTTGGGGGCAGCTTCTTGAAAGAAGCCTTCAAAAGAGAGCTTTTGAAATCAGAAATTTTGAGCTGAAAGATCATAAGGTGTGGTGCAAAAGAAGGACCTACTCCTAGATTTTAAAAAATCTTATTTATATTCTTTCTGGCCCTCTGGGACTCAAGGAAGACTATACAGAGTAAGTCAATATAATCAACAGGATAAGCAATATAATAGGATTAGAGCTGTACAACCAACCAGAAATCAAACCAGAATTGAAGCACAGCATAAGTATTAAAATGACACATCAAATGATGCAAAATTACCTAGTGGGATCCTACTGAAAGTAAGCTATACACAATATTATTCAGAACAGACTCTAATAATTTATCCAAGTAATTTTGTGAATCATTTTATATAGTATAACCCTATGCCTGCAATAAAACCCTCTTGAATAATTAAGTTTTGTATAGTTTTCAGAAAGTCAGAAAGTGGGAGCCTTATGGTGGGAGATACAACAGAGAAGGCAAATGAATGAACAGTTTTTTATTTTGCCCTGTGAGTTGGAATCCACAGAAGCCCTTGCTGACATGAGCAAAGCTGCTATGGAGGAGCATAGAGGGAAAAATGGTTCCACAGATGAGAAGGAAGAAGCCCCATAGGCCTTTATATTTGAGCGCCAATACCTTAAATTGAGCCCTGTAACTGAAGGGCAGCCAGTGGAGTGACTGGAGAATGGAAGTAATATGCATTTTTTGTCTTGCTCCTGATGATAGCTGAGCCACAGCATACTGCACCAACTGGAGTTTCTAAGTTGATTTTGAGGGGAAACCAACATTGGGTACATCACCGTAGTCTAGTCAATGTTATTGTGGTGTGGATCCAGATGACCCAATCAGCTGTATCAAGGTTAAGGGCCATCTTGCAAGCTAAAATGAGGGGGGGGGGTTGACTCTGCATTAACTTGCTTCTCCAGCAATAATGTTGGTTCCAGTATAGCTCCAACTTTATTCACTGAGTTGGCAAGAATCAGCTGAACTCCATCAAAGATTGGGAGCATAACAGAGATTGTTTAGCTTGTTGACAGTTTTTTTATTTTTTTATATTTTACTGTATTATTGTAACCACATAGATAGAAAACCTGTTAAAAATAACCTAGGTCTGCTGTTAATATTGAATAGGTACAAATGTTCTAGACTTGCTCTGATATTCATCTTGCTCTGACATTCAGAAAAGGAAGACAGCCTAGGTGTTACGGCAATTCATTGTAGCTCTTATTAAACCTCTGCTGAGAGGTGCAAGGCAGCTAGTTTGTGTGTATGTGTATGTGTGAGAGAGAGGATTATAAAGTGTAGGGATTAGTATAGTATGATTACAGCATTTCAACTGTATATTAAGTATTTGAAACAATATTCAGGCAGTCCATGTGCTGTATTCATTATGGTTGAGTGTCATAGTTGACACTTCTAATATCCATTATTCAAAAATCGATTCCATGCCTGACTATCAAGCATCATCCAGCTACAATATAGGACTAGTAGTACATGACAGTACCCACATCTCAACTAAGAGCTTTGCACACATTAGCTAGTTCATCCTGCCCAAGTTTAATTTCTCTTTATGAATCAGGTGTTGCTTGGTAGTCTCAGACATCAATGATGATGACAGCAGAAACTAGATGCTTTCCCTCTCTTACATCTTACAGTTCTATACACATATAAATCTTATTTTACTTTTTTATGCCTTATGGCAAGGGTAGGGCAGTGACTAGTTCAAGGGTTGTCAACTCTAAGTTGGGAAATTCCTGGAGATTTGGGGGGTGGAGCCTAGGGAGGGTGGAGTTAACAGTGCAACACCATAGAGTGTGCCCTCTGAAGCAGCCATTTCCTACTGGGCAACTGTTCTCAGTAGTCTAGAGATCAATTGCAATTTTGGAAGATCTCTAGGTTCCACTTGAAGGTTGACAACCCTAGAAAACTGGGAAGCAGCACAGTCAGGCACTGATACATTATTATTTTGTTGTGAAATACTGTGCGCATTTTTTTATTCTGAATCTGAAGAAATAGAGGATCCACAAATCACTCTGCTACTCTGCATGCCAGTCTCAGTCCCATTGCTCCTGGAGTTTTTTTCTTAGCTTTTCTTAACGGTAGTGTGTATACTGTTGTATGATAATAATCCTATGATGCTATATCTGGTACCAGTTAGTAGCCTGCCAGAGTAGGGGGCTGTGAAGAACTGCAAATGAAAAGTTAATTTAAAAGTGCAGGTCTGTCAGAGACATTATTGTTTACATTCAGAGTGAGGCATAGAAGGTCTTAGGAACAGGAGAAGCCACCTGATTGGTTTGTTGGCCTAGTGCACAGCGAAAGGACTAGGTGCCAACTCACCCTTGCTAGAAAGTTCAGGAGGTGACTGCTTGCAGTATAAGAAAATAAAAACACTCAGACAGTAGATTTCGTTCCAACAGGAATACTTTATCTTTTCTTTCTCAAAGGAACAAAATAACAATGTTTTTACTCATCAACTATCCACTCTCTACTCTAACAACAATCTGAGCCCGAACCTGAAGGCGAAGATACTGAATTGGGTATGCAGTCTTCTTATATAGTTTTGTCCAGCAAATCATTAGCTAGATGATCTCATCCTCCTGGCCTGTGACCTTTTCATTTCTGCTGACTGTTACATGCCAATCATTCCAGACCCAGACAGAGAGGCTCCGACCTTTACAATTCTGCTGACTGGTACATTCCAGGCATTCCAGACCAGCATATGACCACCTTGCAATTTTCACTATCCTGACATGGTTGTGGCATCCTGTATGCTGATTTGCTTAAAAAAACCTTAATGATGCATAGAAGATGGAGGATATCTCCCTGCGAAGAACTATCTGAGGGGCTTTTGGATTTTACAGTTCCTAAAGTAACTGCCTTTGCTGTCCTAACATATTATCTCTGATGAGAGTAGTTGCAGTCAGTGTGTGTGAATCTGGCTTTTTCTACTATTGTCAGCCAATGTGCTGTGTGATAAAGCACTAATATACAAAGACTGAGAGAACTCATGGGGTTTATTGAGGGGTGTAACATATACCAACACTAAGGGCATTCAGACAGTAGAATGTTTAGAGCCCAAAGGGTAAATCTGGAACTCCTCATGATTGACTGAGAACTTTACAGCATCCTATAGCCAGAGGATAGGAAGTTCTGAGGGAGAACTGAATTGATAGCCAGAGTGAATGGTTGTTCTGTTGTAGTGCTATTATCTGGAAACTGAGGGTCAGTTCAAAGTGAGCTGTGCTTCTCCAATTAAGTGCCAGAGAGGACAGTTTTCACTTAGGGAACCTATGCCAAGGCCTGGAGTTAACCATAAGCCAGTAACACTGATTAATCACAAAGGTGGCTTGGTAGTTTTCTTTGTGGAGAACCCCACTCAGATATGGAGTAGGGAGGCCCCTGGTTGTGGTGGTGGGGGAGTTCTATAGAGAGGAAATTGGAGCTTCCTGAGGGAAAGCAGCCATCCTTCTATGAGAAGCACCATGTGATAGAGACACTCTGGTTGACAGACTGTGTTAGACGGTTTCAAGGAACTGTGTGAGTTATACTTACCTGAGGGTAGAGATTAAGGTTTTTAAACAATGGGCTAGAAAGCCAAACAGAAAACTGTATCACTTATATGGGAGTGTCTTTTTTTGTCTACAGTTGAAGTGATCATAACAATGGGAAGGGACTACATTAGTGACTTGTATGAAGCTTGTATCAACTGGAAAAAAGTTACTAAAACAACTTGTAAATAGTAACCCAAAAACCAGCTTCGTACAGATATATTTATATATTTATTCATTTGTCAGTAAAGCTCTTTCACTTGGTTCCTATAAATAAAATCTTATAATTTCATGGTTTAACATTACAAGCCTCTGGTGTGAGTTTATTATTTTGTGGCAGAAACCAAATGGGTTATTACTAGCTGCTTTCCTGCCTAACTGGAAAGTCCCCTGGATGAGCAGCTAAAGACTTTCCCCTCCTTTCTTTTCTGTCTAATTTAATGGTGAAGGTGAGAAAACTTAGAGAGTAAAACATCCCCTCCACATTTCTAAAAATCTATTCTGACAGAGAGAAAAAGGAAAACTGCTCAGTCAGAGCTGTGCAGTCAATTAGAGGGGCTGGGGAGGGGGAGATCCCCTCAAGTGATTGGGCAGTGGGCAGGTGCTTGAAGGCATCCTCCTTTCAGACAGGTGTATGTGATAAAGGGTCAAGCTGAAGGGTCATATATATAAACCAGTGAGGAATGCATCTCCTAGTGAGGGAAGAATTCCTGTGTACCAGTTAGTCTGGGGTATTGGATTTTTGCTTTGTGTTTTCCTCAAGAGAGTGATTTATGTTTAGTTTAGGGATTTCTATATGAGGGAAGGCTGAGTGAGGGTATACTGAAGTAAATGTACCAAGCCTGATAGAACTCAGTATGAATATCCCTAAGCCAGAATTTAAGTAACTATACAGTATGAATATCCCTAAGCCAGAATTTAAGTAACTATACTATCCAACATAACTTAAGTAACTATACTATCCAACATAACATCTAAATAACATCTAAGCTGAGAACTGAAACTTAATAAGCCTGTGCTTAAAACTCAATATTGAATTCTGTGTAAATGCTCTAGTGTGTAAATATTTCTCCTGCCTTATCATTCCTTCCATCCAAGTTATTTATCTCCCATCTCCTCTCCATTAATAAATCTTTGATTCTGTTTAAGTTTAAAATCTTCTTCAGTATTACATTTATTTGTGCCTTGAGAAGGGATCTACCAAGGAAGTTTAAAAATAATGAGTTTCCTTCATCTTCTGGGAGAGTATCAGGGCTGAAGGAAAGTGCTTTTATTACACCATACACTACCATATATGAAGTATCTCAGTTCTTGAGAGGAAAAAACAGGAAAAATCTTACAAGCCAGGTTTTCCTACCTCACTGAGTTGAAAGGGTGACCAAGTGACTCATTGCAGGGACCAATGAGAGGGTGACTCATTGCAGGGACCAATGAAGAATGGTGTGGATGTGGCACCACATATGTGTGGGAAGTATAGAAATCACTACCTTGCCACGCACACAGCTTCCAAATGCTGTGGAGTGTGAGCTTTCTGGAAGGACCATGCCAAAAGCAGGTTTGGGAAATGCAGGGCAAAACAGGAAAAACCTAGAAGGTTAATGAACAAACAGTGATGCACTTTCAGGGGAATGTGAAGCAAAACCTCTGTATGGAAGAATTACCGTCCTTCCCTTGCATCAGTTCCACATAACTGAAAGTGGGATGTGAGAGAGCTAATGAATGTTGTAGCAACCTTGCTTAATTCAATCATGGGTGGGATGCTATCTCTACCTGAGAACCCTGAGGAGTTTCTGATGAAGGTATATGCACCAATTGTAGAAAATTTATTATTGCACAAAATTGTATTTTAATGATTTTGATTAAATCTATGGTTTTAAATCTAAATGTTTTTAAATCTAATACGTAATATGTTGTGTATTATTGAACTATTCTGATTTAAGCATAGATAATAAATAAAATATTATTTGGTTGTTGTGGGCTTTCCGGGCTGTGTGGCGGTGGTCTGGTAGATCTTGTTCCTAACATTTCGCCTGCATCTGTGGCTGGCATCTTCAGAGGTGTATCACAGAAAAAACACATGCATGTGAAAGCCTTCAACAAAATATTAGTTAATTAATAATTTATTTGGAATTTCTACCTGAGTTCTTGAGTTCTGTAACAGAAGGTATGTGATATATAAATGTTGGTAATAATTAAAAATGTAGCCACAATTATATTCATATTTACTATGGAGAAAAGTTGCTGACCTCTCCCAGGGTTGGAATTGGTCTCCAGACTACTGAGATCAGTTTCCCTCAAGAAAATGGCTTCTTTTGAGAGTGTACTTTATGGCCTTATACTCCTCTGGGTTCCCCCACTCCCCAAAACCCATCCTCCTCAGGCTCCAGCCCCACAAAGCTCCAGGAATTTAAACAACTGAAGATATATATATATACCTTGTGTGTGTGTGTGTGTGTGTGTGTGTGTGTGTGTGTGTGTGTGTATACACACCTATTTTATATCAGAGAATTGTGTAACATAAGTGAAACAGACTATCTGAACAAGCTTTCAAAATAATATTCTGTTTAGATTGTCATATCTAATATCTCAGAACAAGCTTTTAAAACAATGCTGTATTTAGACTATGCCTGCTATGATGGGCTATATCTGTTAGATTGGATTTAAGGCAGAACAGACCCGGCCTGCCATTTTGTACATAACTGTTATGAAGTCATAAGAGCTGACTTGGTAAACATGTTTAATATTCAGCTGTAAGTCCTAATACTGAGCTCTGCTACTCTCTGCAATTTGTCTGGAAGTGTATTTGCCTCCCCACCCCAATCCTTCTTTTCCAAACCTGTCGTGGATATAATACCCTCTGAATAATGTCCTTGGATCTGAGATTTCATTTCAGTTTTAAAATAATGTTAAGGTCGTCTAAAAAAAGGAAAGATAAACTTGAAAGCAACCTGCCCCTTTAAGAAAAGATTGGTCTTAATCTATTTCCAGCGTACAAGAGATCAGCTCAGGATTGCTGGGACACTTCCACTGACACAAATCTACATAATCGTTTTAAAATTCTCACCATTTCTTCCGATTATTCTCTTTCTGTCACTTTAGGAAGCTCTAAAACTGATTTTCTCTCCATAATCTTCCAGTATTGCTTAGCACCCAAATCTCTAATATTTTAAGAAGATTATTTCATTTATAATTGATTGAGTGTATTTGCCAGATTGCTACTTCAAAGATGTTGTGCTTAAAAAAAAGGGGGGGCGCTCAGGTAGGCAAAGCATTTCTCAGTTGTGCCACAAGACTCCATCTCCCCATCCTCACCCTCGCCCCCCCCCCCACACAGTTGTATGGCATCTTTTCCCACCATGCTTTTGTGCATTTATTTACATTGTCAGGGTCTTGACAGCAGCTGAAAAAAATATTCCAGTGTATGAAAAGCAGGCAGGGATGACTCAAAATAGTAAATCGGGATAAGCAGCCAAGTTATTTTAATTGTCATCTTCCAGCAAAGCAAAACTATTTTGGTTCCTTTGCTTGTGTTTTTCTTTGCATGGCACATTTTCTCAGTCAATAGGAAGGCTCCTCTAACAATTTTTAGAATTAAAGATTAGGCCAGTAATATATTTGACAACTTCACTATGTAATTAATTTTGTGACCTTGAGTCAAACATATCTGATTTATGTGAAGATCCAGCATTCTTAGCTATAAGGAAGGAGGATCACCCTGCCTTTGAGTGATGTATCATAAGAAATACTGGTCACTGAGGAAGGTCAGAGGTCCTTATAGCCATTCTGAAGATGTCTTGTTGCCAGCCTATAAGATCCAGTTGCAGATTCCTTCCCCCAGCCCTCCCATATGGCAAGTCCTTCCTGTCTCCTTCCCTTGAGAGATGAAGGTAAGGGTTTCTAGAAGGGAATCAGTGTGGTGCAGAGTTTAGAACAGTGGTTTCAAACTTTTTTGGGCCTCTGACCAGTGGTGGGATTCAAAAATTTTAGTAACAGGTTCCGATGGTGGTGGGATTCAAACATTGGTGTAGCGCCAATGGGGTTGGGTGGGGCACGATGGGGGCGTGGCCAGGCATTCCAGGGGTGGGGCATTCCTGGGTGGGGCTGTGGCAAGGACGCAGGGCGCACACACCCCAGGTGCAGTTCCCCTTCACCCTGCCTCTAGATTCAAATAATGACTGTTTAAAGTATTTTGAAATATTTTGAAATACAATATACTGTATGGTAGTGTATTATTTCTTTTTATATAATTATATTGATTGATTTTAAATGATAACATAAGTAAGGAGAGAAACCAAAAACTGTTTACAATTGTTAACATATTACAAACATATCTAATTGTCTATCTCTCTCAACGCCCCTCCACTAAAATATCCTATATTGCTTCCCTCCCTCCCTACTTTCTACTTCCCCTTCAGATTCCTATAACTACTTCATCTATTTCACTTGAAAGAAAACTAACAGAGGGAGAGATCCTTAATCCTTAATCTAAAAGAGTAGTTTAAACTCCTCTCTTTCCAATATAAATTTCAAGGGGGGAAAAGAAAATGAAAAATCTTTACCTATAATACTTTCCCAACCTTTATACCAATGAACAAAAAAAATAGAATTATTATATATTGTATTATTTCATGCAGTTCATACACACATGGGAGGGGTGCCATGGGGGGTAGGGGGCCACAGGGAGCCCTGGGGGGTGATTTTGGATCCCCCACTTGACGAGATTTGTTGTACCCAGGGGACAGAGATTTCCCTTGTCCCTAGTGGAGTTAATCATTAATAACCGGTTCTCTGAACTGAGAAAATTTTAGTAACTGGTTCTACCGAATAGGTACGAATAGGCTGCATCCCACCTCTGCCTCTGACCCCTTCATTCCAAAAACTCATCACTAATGCCCCCTACCCTATAACAAACATAATTCAGAATAGCAATTTTCATGACTTACTAAAGATTATAATAACAATAAAATTGCACATTTATTCAAAATTAAAACTTGTTAGCTTAATTTATTCAACAAATTGATGAACTTTATCTAGTGATATCAGCTTTTCAAGGTCTGATAGTCATTTAGCAAGTATCTTAGATTTCACATTTAGTAAGTAATTCATTGTTCAGTAAATTCTTAATTTGCCATAATTTTTCATCTCATTACCAGATTTTTTATTGTTTGAGAACGAAATTTCCCCTCAGATACCCAATTTTTTCTTTTATTCCCTAAATTTTTCCTTAATTGTTTTCCTGTTTAAAAATGATATTAAGAATGTTCAATCCTTATGTAATCTAGAAATATTAGTATTTGAGGGTATGTGAAAATAAATGCCATACCCAATGCTGTTATATGAAGGACTTACCTGCAAAAACTTGAAAAATGACATGGAGACTAACAATGCAATCTAAAGCACCTGCTTAGGAGGCAGCATGACCCCAGCATAAATGCCACTTGCACTGGCATAAAGGGCATTAACTCTGGTGCAGAGGCACCAGGGAGCCAGCACAATGTGGCAGAATGATGTCTGGGCGCCAGCCAGCTGTAGCTGCAGCCATAATGCTCATCAGGTGCAGGAACTCACACCAGTGCTGATGGGGTTGTTCCTGGAGGCAGGGCTGGCTTTAATCAGCTTCCTGAGTCCTTTCAGGCCAGGAACACCCCATTTACTGGTGTGGTTTTATGCTGGCAAAATCATTGGCATAGACTATTGTGCTACATAGGTCACTTTGTCAGGAAAGAGGCAGAATTGCTGTTGGCTTGTGAGCTGAAGTGCAGCAAGCCTCTTAGATGCTGTGGCAATGCTATAGCTGTTCTGCCGCCGGCTCAATTACTCCCCTTGGGATTGCACTGCCCAACACACACAATGACAGCAGTTTCTCAACATGTGGTATACTAGTCTGGGCAGAGCTCTGGTCGTACATTTACTAAAAATTCCAAAAGTTTCTACCAGATTTCAGCACTATGCAGACTGCAGAGGAAGAAACCTGAAGTTCCATTTGCCAGCATGGTGCCATTACCTGGCCAATAATAAATAAGTGAAGAAGGTAATTAAGGGGCCCATCTCCAGCAATCCTCACCTCCCTCTTGGAGGAGAGGAGAAACATGCATGCATCTCTTGAGCTACATAAAGAAAGGGTAAGATAAACATCTCACATACTGATATGAAGAACTGGGCTTGGAGATCTTCCACTCTTCCCCAAGACTCTCACTCACTGCTTCTATCCACTTGACAAATTCTGCTGTGATCAATTGTAATTTCTTCCTCATGGAATGTAGGGATATGAACTGAGATGTATAACAATGCACATTCTTTTTCTGACTTATAAGGACTTTCAAAGAGTTATGCTTTTAATTTACTTGGCTTGTAAAGTAGATAACTATTATTCACATTTTGTAGAGGACCTAAGAGGATGTTACTGGAGCACATAGAACTGAGCAGAGGTGTTCCTCCCATTGGGCAAAGTGGGCAGTTGCCCTGGGCGCAGCCCTGTGGGGGGCGCAGGTTTGTTTGTGGGATTTTTTGTATTTTCAGTGTTTTTCCATTGTTGGCCTGCAGAGGGCGCAGTTTTTAGGCTAGCAGCACCAAAATTTCAGGGATGTTTTGGGAGACTCTCCTGATGCCATCACCCAGGTTTGGTGAGGTTTGGTTCAGGGAGTCCAAGGTTATGGACTCCCAAAGGGGGTGCCCCATCCCCTATTGTTTCCAATGGGAGCTAATAGGAGATGAGGCTACACCTTTGAGGGTCGATAACTTTGGACCCCCTGAACCAAGCTTCACCAAACCTGGGAGGTATCATCAGGATAATCTTTTACTGATACCACCCAGGTTTTGTGAAGTTTGGTCCAGGGGGTCCAAAGCTATGGACTCCCAAAGGGGGTGCTCCATCATCCATTGTTTCCAATGGGAGCTAACAGAAGATGGGGACTACACCTTTGAGGGTCCATAACTTTGGACCCCCTGAACCAAACTTCACCAAACCTGGGTGGTATCATTAGGGGAGTCTCCTAAAGATACCCTGAAAGTTTGGTGCTGCTAGCTTAACAATTGCACCCCTGCCAGCAGGCACACCCCAAATTTCCCCAGATTTTCCTTTTAAATCCCCCTGCCTTTGACATGGATTTAAAGGGAGAATCTGAGGTCCCCAGTTTAAACATTGCAAGTGATGCTGTTTCAGGGTGGGGGAGAATCAACCCCAAAATAGCATCACTTCCAATGTTGTTTAAACTGGGAACCCCAGATTCTCCCTTTAAGGTAGATTTAAAAGGAGAATCTGGGCTCCCTAGTTTAAACACCATTGAAAATGATGCTGTTTGGGGGTGGATTCCAGCATCACTTGTTTAAACTAGGGAGCCCAGATTCTCCTTTGAAACATTGAAAGTGATGTTGTTTCCCCCAATTGGGGGTACTGGATACAACACCATAAAATGTTTTCATAGCAGTAATAAAACACTTTGAAAGCATTTTGAAAATGTTTTCAAAAAATTATTTCTGCTGCGTGGCATGGCTTATTGCTGTGCTCAGATTTGTGAGTTGGGGCATGTTCTATAATGTGATGGTGACTTTGAAACAACCTGGTGTAAAATATTCATTGCTTGGTCACAATGGGGGAGGGTGGCTGCCCATGGGGGGCGCCAAACTCCAGTTTGCGTAGGTACGCCATTGGGTGTAGCTACAGGGGGGGGGTGCGCGTTGCATTGGGTACGCGCCTGGGGGGCATCAAACTCAGGTTTTGCCCAGGGCTCCAGTTTGCCTAGTTACGCCACTGGAACTGAGCTCTGTAAAGATGCACATTTATGTTATTACTATTCAATTTTGTGTATGAGAATTTTCAAAGGGTGTTTCACCTTTAGTTTCTTTGCTCTGTGACGTAGATTGTTATGATTCCTGCTTTACAAAAGAAGAAACAGAAATAATGTTACTTGCCCATAGCTACACAGTAAGTGTTTTGATGCAATACTTGAGATTGTCTCAAGTCTAATCCTTGACTTTTGACTAAATGTATTATCTTTTAATTGCAATCTTTAATATTTAGCCATTTAAAATATTTTAAACATTTAATGTTGTGGATTGTATTTATTGTATTGCTGGTTTTTAAATAATTATTAATTTTGCTTTCTGGTTTTAATTATGTTGGTTGGTGTCTTGGGAGCAGTCTTGGCAGAGGGTATAAGATATAAATATTTCAGATTTTAAAATTCAGATAGTTTTTCATGCTATTGCTCACATGGTTGCATCTTACATGCATATTTGTAGAATTATATTATCAGACTTTGAAACCAAGATTTTGTAGAGCTAATTAGGTGCTGAAAAGGGTAAATTGTGAAAGGGTAAATTCAGTACTGGATTATTAAATTCAGTACTGGATTACTATTCACACTACTGGAGTACTATTCACACTATAGCCTCTCACAATACATACTAGTATGTATTGTACGGTCATACATACTATCCTTTTCAAAAAGGATAATTTAACAGCCCAGTCCTAACCGAGTGCAATTGGGTGTACTGCCGGTTAGTCCACTAAAGTTGTAGGCCTACAGATGAACTTGTGCTTCCATATTTGCTGAGAGACCTGCAACTGTCCACACTGAGGTATTTGTACTTGATTCTAAATGTTTCTTATTATGAAAGAACCAGACTTGGAAAGTGTAAAATATTACATCTTTGCCCCTGCTCTTCTTATTGTTTAATATATTTATTTAACTTCTTTATATATCTCTAGTTAAACATGGGCTCTTGAGAAGGTGAATGAAACTTTTTGAGGTGGTTTTGGGCCTCCACACACAACCTCTGCACATAATTATCTCACTGTTCATACCATAAGCATCCATGATCGGTTACAGAAATTCTGCGCAACATGTCAAAGCTGAAAGAAAAAGCAATATGCATACATTTTGCTGGATAGAATATTCTAGACAGTTTTTGCTCCATGGCTTCCAGAAAACGAATTAAGAATCAAGGGTGACACAGATCATATCCTTATTCCTTTGAAGTATAAAATTTTGCCCACTAAGTAGCAGTCTTAGAGAAAGTGAAAACATTACATTTTTTACTTCTTGGCTGATGTACCAAGAGGTAACCACTGATCCAATCATGTAGATAGTTGCTGGTCCATTTCTGCTAATAACTAGATAAAACTCAGAAGAGGCATATATAAATGTACCTATAAAAAGCGAGGTGTTAGGATTTAAACATGCCTGAGAATTACCAGATCTGCAGGGTCCCAGAAGCCTTTCTCAAAATGCATTGGAATGGTATACATATGATCTCTGCTACCGGTGAGGTTTCAAGTATTCTGCCTATTGACAATTATATTACAGATTTCTTAGCTAAACCATGTATCAATATCAGGTTTTTCTGGTGCTAATACTGTTGTGCTTCACCTTACTTTGTCCTGCAGCTGTTGCGAGTCAGCCTGCAACTACATTTAGCCCCAATCACTTTCCCTTACTTAGTCTTTCCATTACTGAGCCCAAAGTGCTAATAGTAACGAAAAGATTACATCAGCCTTGAATAACATAGCCTCTCAATCTGTTTGCTTGTGATGCTCAGATGAATTTCAATAGATGTGATGGATGAGTCAAATGACAAGCCAAACATACTTTCACTCTGTATGTTCTGAATGTAGCAGCTGACTTTTTTGAGATTCCAGAAAAAATCTGATCAAGCACCTAGATATATGAAATCCTGTACCTAAGGGAAAATCTCTATGGGAACTGATCTCACGTCAACATTTTGGCAATAAGCCAGGAGGGTGGACAATTCACAATTCCTAAATACTATGCAGTACATGGGAGAATAATTTCACAACACAGCACATCGTCTGAACACAATTTTCACACTGACTTTGGGGAGGGGGGGGAGTTAACAGTTGAGCCAGCCTGTCCAGCCCTGCTTGAGACAGAGCCTCCTGTTGGTTCGCCTGCCTGCCAGCCAAGCAGAAGTCCACCGGGTGAGCTGCCGCCTGCTGCCACTGGGAAGGAGTGAGAGTCCTTCCCCACCCACCCCATTGGAAACACCTGTAGGGGGTGGGGCCTGGCAGCTACAACAGGAGTTCCACCAGCAGCCCAAGGCAGCCAGCGTGTCCAGCCCTGCTTGAAACAGAGCCTCCTGTTGGTTATTCGCCTGCCTGCCAGCCAAGCAGAAGTCCACCGGGTGAGCTGCCGCCTGCTGCCACTGGGAAGGAGTGAGAGTCCTTCCCCACCCACCCCATTGGAAACACCTGTAGGGGGTGGGGCCTGGCAGCTACAACAGGAGTTCCACCAGCAGCCCAAGGCAGCCAGCCTGTCCAGCCCTGCTTGAGACAGAGCCTCCTGTTGGTTCGCCTGCCTGCCTGCCAAGCAGAAGTCCACCCGGAAGGAAGATGGCGCCCGCGACGGAGCTGAGCAGCGGAGCTCCGCACAAACTGGATTTTAATTCATAATTCTCATAGTTTTTAGCTAGCCGCCGAACTCTTTGCTTGTTCTACTGCTCTACTGTTTGTACCCGGACGTAGGGGGTCTGGGAGTTTGAGACTGGAAGCCATAAGACCGCCTGGTGAGCGTTTCAACGTAAGGCACAATAAGGCACAATAATCTGGGGCGAGGCGCAGCGAGACGAACGAACCGAAAACAAACCGTGGGCGAAGTAAATTGCAACAACATAAGACGAAACGGAGTGAATCGACGGGATGAGGTACCTGACTCCTCGCTTTCTCTGCGTCCCTCCCCCCCCGCTCTGGTGGGGGCCTCCGTCTCGGCCGTTTCTGCCATCCCCGCCGCGGCTGCTTCCCGGGCCTCGGAGGGTTGGTGCAGGGGGACAGAGTTACTGGACGGCCATACCATCAGGAGCCGGCGGCAGAGACTCTTTCTCCCGCCCCAGTGCAGGTCTTCGCCCTGGTGCCGACCAGAGGGTCCCCTGGAGAGTCAGTAGTAGAGGGTCGGGAATCGGTGGCAGAGATTCCCCCCCCCCGCCCCGGCGTGGGCCCCGTCGATTCGAGGGCCCTTGGGAGATTGGACGTGTTCCAGGGAGAGTGCTTGGATGTTACGTCTGAAGTGGGAGTAGCTCAGGGGTTAGTGGCAGAAACCCCTGTCTCTCCCTCCCCGTGGAGATTAGCCGAGAGGCTTCGTGGACATATAACTCTGGACTCGGCCGTAACGGCTTGGAAGTCGACCAGAGGAGCCCGAGGGACAACTAACTCGGCGAAGACCACACCCACGACGCGACGTGTCACTCTGCGACGCTCCGGTTTTGCATTCTTGCAGCGACGGACGTGGAACCTGCCCAAAGGGCCATTGACACGGCGGGGAGCTGTTAAAGTATTAACACCTGAAGACGCTGTTACCTCTCCCCTGACGCGCCAGCCGGTCGTGAGAGGGCCGAGCAGGCTGCGTTTCAGGACACAGCTCCAGATCCTGGGCCCCTTTACCTTGGGATCAACTAGGACAATTGGGGCCAGGCCTTTTCGGGCTGTCAATTGGATTATAGCCTTAGATTGTCGCCTCTGTGGGTTTTTCTTCAATCCAGCTGGCCCACGAATGAGCGACTGGCTTGGGTGGTGTGAGCCCCTCGCCCTTCATCTACATTGTGGCAATTCTTTGTTTCTTGTATTTACCACCATTCCCACAGAGCTCACTGGGAAGCCCAACAGTAGGGGGACTTGGTGGCAGCAGCCCCCCTCGGCGGCTATTTAGTGTTCTCCCAGCCTCGATCTCCCAAATCCCCCCCCTTTTATTACATTTCTCTTGTTTAAAGGCTCATTGCCATATTTGGAATGTATTTGTAACCATCATTTGTAATTGTAATTTTATTGTAGTGTTTCAGGCATTAGTTGTGATTAGTTAGTTATCAGCCTGGTTGTATACCAGGGTTAGACAGGCTAGGGCTAGATAAGTTTAGATAGAGGGAAGTAGCATATTCATGGGGGCACCAACTCTGGGGCTGGGGATCCCTGTATTAATGGGACGGGGTCGATACTGCTTTAGGCGGCGGCCATATGATAGAAGACGTGCGAGATACGGTTATGCCCGCACACCTTCTGACCTCCGACCTATCCCAAGAAACGATGGTGGTTGGGATCAGGGACACTCTGCTTCGTCCTTGGTGTTAATTAATGCCAGGTCCATCAACAACAAGACCATGGTGCTCCGAGATTTTCTCGGTGCCCAGCAGGTGGACCTGGCAGGCATTATCAGGGGAAACCTGGGTGCGCGAAGGTGAAACCGTGCGCCCTGGGCGAAGTCAGCGCTCGGTTTCGCATGTCGTCACCGATCCCGAACACAGGGCCGGGGGGGTGGCCTTGTTCATCCGTGAGTCTATCCCCTTTAGGGCAGTCCCGCCCGGAGATCACCGGCATAGAGTGTGTCGGCCTGGAGTGGTTGGACCTTGAGAGAGTGGCTGTCCTCCTGGTGTACCGATTCGCCCTAGCGCACCGGTGAGACAGCCTGTCACGGTTACTGGAGGTGGTGTCGGACTGGGCGTTGTGGTTCCCCAGACTTATTGTCTTGGGTGACTTCAACGTCCATGTCGATGCCGCCTCATGTATAGTGGCCGCGGACCTAGTGTCATCCATGGCGACGTTAGGCCTCTCCTTAATAAACTTTGGTCCCACTCATGAGGCCGGGCACACGCTGGATCTGGTCTTCGGGTCGGGGATAAATCTGGTCATATCCTCTATTGATAGAGTGCCATGGTCCGACCATTATGCCCTGAAGGTCCGGGTGGACTTGCCACAGCGCCCCTGTCTAGGCGACAGGCTTATTTATGCCCGCCCGCGGAGACTCATGGATCCACTTGGTTTCCTGAATGCTCTGCGGGACCCTGAACCCGCCGGCACACTCGATGAGCAGGTGGAGGACTGGAATGCCCAGCTCTCCGATGCCATCGATGTTGTTGCCCCCCGGCGTCCTCTACACTTCGCTCGACGCTCTCCGTGGTATACGGAGGAGTTGCGTCAGATGAAACGGGGCCTTAGACGATTAGAGCGAGTATGGAGGAAGTCTGCATGATGAAGCTGCGCTAACATCTTTATAGGACGCTATGAAAGCCTATGAGATGGCGACGAAGGAGGTAAAGAGGGCTTTCTTCTCCTCCTCCTCACGTCCGCTAGCTCCCGCCCGGCTCAATTATTCCGTGATAATTAGGTCATTGACCTCTCTGTCAGAAAGGTCATCAAATTCTCAATTGGATATTAGCTGTGAGGCCTTTATGAGCTTTTTTGCGGATAAGGTTGCGTCATCGCCACGACCTTCCACCTACGCTGGCTACAATCAGCTTAACTGGAGACTCCCTTGCCGTCTTCTGGCCCTTGTTTGGCCCAGTTTTCCCTGCTCCGTGAAGCCGCTGTTGACAGGACCTTTAGCTGCTGTTAGACCTACTACCTGTCCTCTGGATCCGTGCCCGTCTTTGGCTTGTGAAAGCCTGCCGAAGGAGCTACAGCCCCATCTGTTGAGTATCGTCAACAACTCCCTTGAGCAAGGGGTGTTCCCAGATGGGCTGAAGGAGGCAGTGGTCCACCCACTCTTAAAAAGACCATCATTAGATCCTGGAGATCTGGCCAATTACCGCCCCGTCTCGAATCTTTCGTTTCTGGGGAAGGTAATTGGGAGAGTGGTGTTGGAGCAGCTTCAAGGCTTCCTGGATGACGCATTGGCCTTCGACCCCTTCCAGTCCGGCTTCCGTGCTGGGCATGGGACGGAGACTGTTCTCGTCGCCGTCACAGACACGCTCCGTATGCAGCTTGACCAGGGCGGATCGGCGCTGCTGGTATTGTTAGATCTTACAGCAGCGTTTGATGTGGTCGACCACGATCTTTTGGCCCACCGCCTGGCTGCCTCTGGAGTGCGGGGCGCTGTCCTTCAATGGATTGCCTCGTTTCTCCAGGGGTGGACTCAGCAAGTGAGGTGCGGGGATGAGGCCTCCAGGAAGTGCCCGCTTCATTGCGGTGTACCCCAGGGGGCATTACTATCCCCGCTGTTATTTAACATCTACATGCGACCCCTTGCTCAGCTGGTACGGAGTTTTGGGCTGTCCTGTCATCAGTACGCTGATGACACTCAGCTCATTCTGTTGATGGAGGAGGGAACAGCCGCCGCCCCTGCGGCTCTACAGCATTGTTTGGAGGCGGTTGCTGGTTGGTTGCGACAGAGCAGGTTAAAACTGAATCCATCAAAGACGGAGATCCTCTGGCTGGGCCGTGAGGGGGAGAGGGGGACGTTTCAGCCGCCGGTGTGGGAGGGGGTCTCATTGGCTCCGGATTTCCGTACGCAACCTGGGGGTCCACCTGGATTCGTCTCTATCAATGGAGACCCAGGTGGCCCATATAACCCGGGTTGCTTTTTTCCATCTTCGCCAGGCCCGGCGGTTGGCCCCCTTTCTCTCCCAGACCGACCTAGCCACAGTGATCCATGCAACAGTCATCTCCAGATTAGACTATTGTAACTCGCTCTACGCAGGCCTTCCCTTCGCCTGATTCGAAGTTAAAACTGGTCCAAAATGCAGCTGCGCTTTGTTTGCTTACAGCTAATGCCATCTGGGAGCATATCCAGCCTGTGCTATTCCAGCTGCACTGGCTCGCAGTAGTGTTCCGATTCATGTTCAAGGTGTTGGTGTTGACCTTTAAGGGCTTACGCGGCCTGGGACCTGCGGATCATCGTGACCGCATCACCCTACATAGTCCCAATACGGCCTCTTCGCTCAGCAGAGGCCAACTTACTGGTGGTCCCTGGCCTCGATGATACGGCTGGCCTCCACACGGGCCAGGGCCTTTACAGCCCTGGCCCCAGCCTGGTGGAACGCTCTTCCATGAGCTGTCCGGGCCCTGCGGGACCGGGCAGAGTTCGGCAGGGCCTGTAAGACGGAGCCGTTCCTACGGGCCTTTGGAGGTACTCAGCTGCTGATGGTGCCCTCCCATGGCCGTACATCTGCGCCTGTCATCTTGGGATTTGCTGCTCTTCCCTCCCATAAGAGGGTTTGAAATTGGGATTGCGGATGCCATCTTATACATTAATTTATCTATTATAGTCAGTTTCTATTTTACCGCTGCTTTTAAAAGTTTTAGTTGTTTTTAACTGTACCTGATGGTCATTATGTTGTGCACCGCCCAGAGCCCCTAGGGGATGGGGCGGTCTAGAAGTCTGAAAATAAATAAATAAAAATAAATAAAATCTGCAAATGGATGTAGAGACCAATGGAGGCCCTGCTTAGCATTTGCATGACTTCAGGGATATATTCAGTGGCAGAATTCAGCAGGTTTGCACCTCTTCAACAGATGTTAAAATGGTGCTTGTAAACAACCATTTGTTAAATTATTTGAATCCCACCACTGGATATATTAGATATGGTAAAAGCAAATGTGTGTCCTGCTAAACGATACAATGAGAACACATAGGAGAAAGGGTTAAACTGTGAGCAAATGAAGACACAACTTAGTAAGCTTCTGAATAGAGAAGGCATTTGTGTTTGACCTGGACAACTCAGGGTAGTCCAATGTTGTCAGATTTCAGAAGGTAAGCAGGATTGGCTCTGGTAGTATTTGGATGGGAGACTCCCAAGGAATATCAGGGTTGCTCTGCAGAGGCAGGCGAACCACTTCTGTTCATCTCTTGCCTTGACAACCCTACAGGGTTGCTCTAAGTGTTGACATTGCATAAGAGCTTCTGTTTTAGCAACATATAATTGCTTTCACATTAACACACTGCAAAATATCTTACAATTGTATCTTAACACCCTTACATTCATTGCGTAATACAAGATGCTAACTTCCTCTGGTAATTGAGCACAACCAATTCTGGCCAGAGTATACTTGCATATGAGACTGATAAACGTGCAAAAATGCAGTTCTATATTAATCCTATACAACTAGTTCTATTAGGAATAGTTGTAAAATAAGCAAAAAAAATCATTTACCTCCTCAAACTCATAATTACTAAGAGACCCATTTACATGTGGCTATACTTCAAAGCAAATGTATATATAGTTTGTATTTGTAATGAGATACTAGCATAACATGCTCTGCTTATTTTAAGGATCCAGTTATCAACAAACAAGAATGAATTCTGGGGATGATCACCTCAAAGAGATGCATAATGATGTATCAGCCACACTTTCTGCTACAGTAAAACAAGCAATGCTTAAAAGAGACTTGGAAACAGCCTTCTTCAAATCCAATTCAGGGATTTTGAATCCCTACTAAATGCTTAATTAATTTTTGATTAGCTTGAGAACCCATTAAACGAACTGATTATTCTAGCTTTATAAGGGATGGCGGCATGCTGCTTTAATTAAATTAATACTAAAATATGTTCATTTCCAAATCCTTATGTTGGTTATTTCAGAAAAATCATTTCATTTCATTTCCTCTAAGAGGTTTACCATGTTCTTTTCTCGCTATACAGATATCTTTCTTCCTCCTTTATTCTGTTTAGGATGCCTTTCCCAGTCAAATTCATGGAATATATTTTAGTGCCCCTGACAATTAAAATATTTACCAAATCTCAGTTTAAAAGTGTCTTCTGTTGTCATGTTCCACTTATTTCTGTCATTTGCATTTCTAAATATTTACTAGATCATACTCCAAGTTAGATTTAACAGGTTAACATTTCCAAAAATGAGAGAGCCCCTGAAGGTAAATAAGTCATGGGCTTTTCAAAATATTGGGTGTTTTGAAGTGACACATTCTACATGTAATATGGAAAGTAACCTCATTCCAAATTTGGGTTTCTATTCCTTATTGCTTAGCTGGAATAGAGATCTGTGGTACAGTAGAAGAATGTCCGGCAACAGAACTCTTTAGGCTATTTGTATCTTGAGAACATTCAGTTTTTTGTATTGTCGAAGGCTTTCACGGCTGGATTCAACCAGTTGTGGTGGGTTTTCCAGGCTGTGTGGCCATGGTCTGGTAGATCTTGTTTCTAACGTTTTGCCTGCATCTGTGGCTGGCATCTTCAGAGATGTATCACAGAGAAAAGTCTGTTTCACACTGTGTCTAGTGAGAAAGGAAAGTTTAGTGGGGTATATTGTCCATGTCCCAGGGTGGGGAACAGTAAGTGTTTGGGTGGAACTTGCTATGCAAACGTGTGGTTGAGTGCATTGTATTGCAGGTGGGGTTATTAGTCCATTTTTAAAGTACTGATAGCCAAGATTTGTTAATTTTCAGAGTCTCTTCTTTCTTGTTGACGTTGGTGTTTGTGAATTTCAATGGCCTTCCTGTGCTGTTTCTCCTCTTTCTATTGGTTGTATACAGAAAACCAACACACACAGACTGATATCTGCATAAAAACTCCAACCACCATCCACAACAGAAAAGAGGCATAATCAAAACTCTGACAGATTGTGCAAAATGAATTTGTGAACCTCCGCTCCTCCCTGATGAAATAAATCATCTAGACTGGGCTGTGCAGGCTAATAGCTACTCCACAACAGAAATCAGAAGAGCTTTAAGACCAAGAAAAACCCAGAGGAAAGAGGAGAAACAGCCCACGACAGGAAAAAAAATATTTCTCCCATACATCAAGGAAATCACAGATCAAATAGGGAAACTGGTGAGAAAGCATAACCTACAAACCATCTTCAAACCTACCAGGAAAATACAGCAGATGCTACTCTCAGGAGAGGACAAGAGAGACCCCCTCACTTCTGCAGGAGTTTATCACATACCCTGCAGCTGTGGAAAGGTCTACATAGGAACCACAAAATGCAGCATTCAGACTTGTATTAAGGAGCGCGAAAGACACTGTTGGCTTAAACAAAACTCCCCATGATCAGGACAACTGAAGGTTAGGATTCTTATCCTGCAACCAACTCAAAAGTTTTTTAGCTGTCCAGATGACTCTGGCTCTATAAACAAAAATACAGATCCTTGCCATTATGTCCCTACCAAAGTAGTAACCTCCTTTGGAATTGCCCCTTTGGTGGTGACGCTACTGGTGGTGGTCCTGCTGCTGTAGGAGTCCTGGTTTTTCCCCACAAGACCTGGGAAAGATAGTGATGCAGTCCTGTCTCTTGAGCAGAAACTGCTGTCTCAGGGCCCTGCTCCAGCAAAGAGGTATGGACTTCAAGCAGAAGTTTCACTGATGAATATCTGAGCAGCAACATCTGACAGCTGAATGATTATGCTTAACCTTTTCCCTCCAAGCAGGTAAATTCTGGACTCCCTGTCTTGGTTGGGGTGTCATGCAAACTGCAAAATATAGCCTGCTTACATCTGACAATCTGGCAATTCAGAGAAAATATCTCAAAAATATGATGATGAAAAGCAGCATTTCTTATTGTAACTGTTCATCTAGTAGTCCTCTGTGCAGGCACACATCCCTCCCACGTTCCCCGCTAAGGGCTGTCATCAAGCAAAATAGGTGGCTCCTCATGGTGGTGAAGGAAGAACAGGAGGGAAGGGTACACTTCTCCTCCCCAGTCATGTGATCTGGGCAGAGACTGGGCCAGCCCAAGCTACGGCTGGAAGAGGGGAGCACCCTTTTAGTGGCCTAAAGCTCTTAATTTGCTATCAAAAAGCTCTGTGGCTGGCCTGCACAAGTGCAATCCCACTTGTGCCTGCACAGAGGACCACTAGAAGAACAGACAGTTACAATAAGCGGTACTGTTTTTCATGAATATTGTTGCCAACCTCCATGTGGATCCTGAAGATCTTCCAGAATTACAAGTGATCTACAAAGCAGAGATAAGATCCTCTGGAGTAAATGGATGCTCTGTTGAGCTTCCTTATCGCACCAAACCCTACCATCCTCAGGCTGCACCCCAAATCTCCAGGAATTTGCAAACCCTGAGCTGGCAGCCCTATCTGGTAGTTTCCCCTTTTTGATAAAGTTAACAACAATGAGGGATTTTGGAATTCTGAGAAAAGAAATACTCTCTCAAAGACTAGATGTTTTTTCTACTATAATGTTTTTGCGTCGGGTCTTAGTGTCCATTCAAAACCTTAAAAATAGCCAAGAGATGGAAAAAGATAAAATTAACAAGAGGAGACAACTTGCTTCTGACACTGTCAGTTCATCTCCAAGACAGGATAAATATTAACATTTTCAAGCTAGTGTAAAAAATTCCATGGTTGGATTAAACTCGGACATTTCTGGGAGGATACAGTCAAGGGCTTTCTTTTTTAAACACTCAAGTCTAATGAAGGCAGCTTCTCTCACCACTCTGTCAGTAACTCTCTTAAAGCAAACAACATTTCCACTTTTGTAACCCTTCCTCCCATACATATGCTGCTCATGTGTGATTTACTTGAGAGCCCAGTTTTTGAAATATCTTGTCAATAGGCTAGAGTGGATTTCAATTAGGTGTGATAAAGCAGAAGCTTGCTGAAATCTAATAACTCCCCTCCTCTGTTGATTTTCCCCCACACTCCTCCTTCCTGTAATCAGTTTCTTTCAATGAATATGGGGTGAAGCGTGGCCTATGCTGACTCATTATTATAAGGCCCACTCCATTGTGACATATAAACCACACTTGTGCATCTTTCCTGCTCCTACATTCCTGCAAGTACACAAACCCACCCTTTCCACACCTTACTAATAGCACAGAGGAATTTGGTTTGACCATTCTGCATATTGTTGCCCAGAACGTAGAGTCTTCATTTTGGACCTATGGGTTTGTGAACAAGGCATTTGTATGGGCGAATGAAACAAAGATTGTTCAGTTCCTTTAATGAAATTGCTACCAAGATTTTTTTTATTTTTATTTATTATTAGTTTTATATACCACCCTCCCCCTGAGGGCTCAGGGTGGTTCACAACAGGTTAAAACAAACATTAAAACATAATTTTATATCAATTATATAAAAACAGAACCCATTTTAAAATGTGGATGGCATCTGACTACTCCCCTCCCCCCTCCTTGTGCCCATGGGAGGCCAGATGACATGGTAGATGTGTTTTTTTTACCATATTTTTTTAACCAGATATTTATAATGACTGGGAATGTAGCCTTTGTTTTGCTGTCATCTGATAAAGGAACTCCAACCTCCATTTCCTAGAGTTACCAGACTAGGCAGGAGAATTTGAGAGCACTGGGACAAACTATTTGACTCATGCCAACATAGAGTTGCTAGTTCCAGGTTGGGAAATACCTGGAGATTTTGGGGATGGGCACTGAAGAGGATGAGGTCTGGGAAGAGATCAGTTGTAATAGTGAGAGATCTGCAGCCACCACCTGGAGGTTGTCAACCCTATGCCAACATTGCTTGCAGAGCAAAAACCAGAAGTTACATCATTGCATTTGGGTGATGCTCTAGGATTCACTCCAAATCTATATCACCCCTCCTCTCCCTCCCCTCTCTTGCATGCCACCCCTCATTCTTTCCCCTCCCTCCCTCCTCTTCCCTTGCATGCCACTCCTCCCCCTCCCGCCCTTCCCTTTCCCTCTGCTAGGGTGGGTGGGTCATGTCCAGATGCCGGGCCCCCTCCCTCCCCTCCCTTGCATGCCACCCCTCACTCCCTCCCCTCTCTCACTCTTCTTCCAAGGAACAAAATTTCAGGAAGCCCAGAAGACTAAAGCAGGAGGGGGAAATGTGAAAGTCTCCTTTCTAGCTCTGCCCCATTAGGAGATCTTGTTGGATACAAATTGATATCTGCCTACTTGTGTCCAAACTGACTTGCATTAGCAAAGATTCATTCAAAATTGCCTGCCCTATTAAAAATTGAGAATGCAAAGGATGCACTTGGATCCTACACAAGTGTGTTCATGTGCAGATCGCACTTGCGAGCATTGGGGACAAAGCCAGCAGCAGTGAACCATCTCCACAGGGTTAACATTGCCGGTCCTTTGAGCCTTGCTCAATTAATAATAACTTTGCTAAAAACTGATTGCTGGTCAGTATAGACTCGCTGATAGCGAAAGGGCCTTTTTAAAAATCTGCCCCTCTTGTTATGCTGTTTTCTTCTAGGGAACCAGTTTATTTTCCTTCCTCTCAATTTCTAAACTATTCCCCATCAACTGTGGCTCTCTCAACTCCCCTCCCCCTCCCTCCTCTTCCTTGCATGCCACCCCCTCACTTCCTCCCCTCTCTCCCCTCCCTCTCCCTCTGCTAGGGTGGGTGGGCCATGGGCCATCTTCCTCCTCTGATGGTTCATGGTGATCAACACTTCAAAATCCAGGAAATTTTGGACTCTCGTATCGCAAACGCTTGCAGTATTTGATTTCATGGAAGGGATTTGAACCTGGGCATGATGCCAAATTCAGGAAAGAAATTCAGACTGGGAGCTGATATTTCTGATATTTTTTGAGGAGATTAGCAGAGAAAGGAAATATGTGGCCTACCAGTGGGTGGATTTTATTGAATCACATCCCTGCTGAGGCTCCTTCAAACTCTCCTCTCCTCAGGCTCCATCCTTAAATCTCCAGGAATTTCTCAACCTGGAGTTGGCAACTTATAACACATCTCAATGTTATGCTAATAGTTCAGACTTATTGTTTATAAGTTCAATGTGCTTCTTTGTGAGAACAAAGCAATGCACTCCACAAATAGGGATATCCCATCCACTGTCATCTTCTCCTGCCTCATCTGAAATAGTGTCTACAGAATCATCTGTTTGAATCAACTGGCCAAATCCAGTTAACTGTGAAATCAGGGGAAATACAGCTGAAGTTTAATAAAGTCATAAATCCATTCATAATCATCTTTAGAAGTCAAGATGGAATTTTGGTTTGAAATCTGCAAAATGAAATGTGATTTGGCAGAAGTAAAGTTCAAGAACAGCCTTCTTGACTCTCATATCTATTAGAGTGCCATGGCAGGATCTTGCTGCATATCACTGTATTTTCCAGCAATGTGCTTTATGGCAGCTTTATAGTGGTTTGAGGGCAGTATGAGTCAGCAGAATGCATTTTCTTTAAGAGGGATACAAAAAAAGTTAGCCTCACAAGATAAGCAGGAATACCATAGAAGTTTTGTTACTAATGGCTCCAGTTTTGTCTTGGTTGTTCCAAATATTTTTTGTTCCTGGTTAAGACAGAGACATCCAAGCTGTTGTCTGTTTCCATATAAAGCAAAGAGAAAACAACAGGGCTGCACCAATCAAAGAAATAAAAATAGGCAAAAGCCAATAGTGCAAATGAAGATGAATATTTTATTGGTCACATAAAAAATAAAAACAGAATAAACTCAACCGTTCTAATTAATTGCTGTTTTTAATAGCTTACTGACTAATCCTTGTTAACTGCACACGTAATTTTAATACATTTTGTATTACAGCAACACAGGTCTAGTAATTGTGTATTGTAACCTTGCATTTTTATTTTGTGTATTATATTACAAATTTCCTGAGAGAAGCTATAGTGCAAAATATGTACAGAGGTTTTTGTTAAAACAATAAAATATTCCTTTTCATTTGCACCATTGGTTCTTTTGCCTGTTTTTATCTCTGTTCTTGCACAACACAATAGTTTTTACTGTAAGCAATATGCAGTACAATGCAAAACTCACACACTGTTCTGACTGGTCTGCCTAGAAAAATGGGGATGTTTGTAGATTACTAAGAATATGAAGCACATGGCTTTTGGGTATATCATAGCTGCAGCAAAATACATGGTATTACCACATGAAACAACCATAATAGCTAAGGTTGGTTTTTTTTAGCATCAGTTAAGCTGATGTAAAGTTGAAAATGATCTTGAAAAATCCATCCCAAACCAGGGAAATCTTGGGAAGACACTACTGTGTCGGTGAGGCACTATTTTGGGGGAGAAGGCAACAACAGCCACCACTGTCTCTGTGTTTGTTTCAGCTATAAATGTTCTTGTGCTAAAAATGCATTCTTTAAGAAAGATGTGAAGTTACAAATTTTAATTTCTGTTCCCCTCTCCCCACAAACATTCTTAGGTTGGATGAAACAAGTAGGACAGTTTACTTATTGGCCCCACCGTGGTTACTGTCCTGAGGAATGGCTGCTATGGGATGTTTCAGCTCTGTTAACAGAGAGTATATTACCCATAGGATACCTCCATAATATATTTACGCATAAGGTTGTGGTACTGAAGAAGGAGACGAAAAACGCAGTTTATGTGCGATGCGTTCTTGCCAACATAACCTATTATGAATGGATAACGATTCCTACCATCTATGAATGGATTATAAATAAGAAGTTCTTTGGACTATTTGGACTATTGGACTATTGATACAGTGAAGGCTACATTGGATATTTATAGGGTTGTATGAACTTGGAATTTGGTTCCTTAATACATGGAATATGTAGTCCTGTTTCTTTTATAGCAGGGCTTCCTCTTTCCTCTAGTGTTGTGCAGCTATTAGCATTTTATAGATTCCAAATAAGAAGTCCAGAGGTTGCCCCAACAAGTTTAATTTCCCTAGGATGAGGAACATTGGAGACATGTGGAGTCTTTTTAAATACTTGTAACAAGATTGGGGGAGGTGGGACAAGAGGAAATTCAAAATAATTTGTAAACCCCCTTTCCCCCACCAAAAATCCTCCTTCTAGGATTTTCTCAGGGGCTTGAGTAGGTTGAGTTCTCTTCCCTCTTTCAGTTCCTTTAAACTGACAATCAGTTGCCACCAACGTTTTGTCCTTTTGGAAGTATTTTCTGGCTCCACCAAGGCATTTTAATTATGTTTTTAAAAATTAATTTGGCAATCATTTTTCCCGCACACCTGGGCAGCCCCTCACTACGGAGTCCCTGTTGTATTTGTGAATAGCTTTGCTGTGTTGCTTCCACACAGGCAGTAACCATTTTGCTATTTGCTACAGTAGCATTTTCCCATGAAGGAACTATCATTTAATCATTCCTGCCTATTATCAGTAATCAAAATTGTATGAAAGCTTTAATCAACTAAAAATATTCAAATATTCAAATATTGGTGACTGAAGTGACAAAAGATTTCAGGAGCAGAAATGAATGGATAATTCTGGGAGACTGTCTCTTCAAGGAAATATTGAAAAATCCCTGGCATTGATGTAGGTCAATATAGCAATGATAAGTGTTATTTTTTTAAAAAATTAAGCAGCTCTTTTCATCCAGGTTCACTCCTGCTCATTGCCTGTGGCTTACTCTATGGCATTACTCTGTAGTGAAACATAATCTCTCCCCCTACCTTCAAGTAGTTCTCATTCAGCTCAACAAATCTCTTAATATATTCAAGAAAATCAGCAAAAATGGACTGTGCAACATCAGAAATTACTTCTGTTCCAAATTATTTGAACTTTTAAAATAGCCAGGAAAAATAAAAATATTGGTCATTATTCTCCTAGCTCAGCTCATATTAAGCAGGTATTTACTCCTGAAATAATCCTGACTTCATCAAAACTGCAGATTCTTTCTAGTATGTCATGAGTAAGTAAGTAAGCGTCACAAGGGGTTCAACCTCTGGACATATCTGCACTTGAGTAGAAGCATTCTGTATTATCAAAACCCTTCCAGAGCTCCTTGGTAATGCTTCAAATAAGCCACTCCCCAATACTTGAGCAGATATAGAAGGGTGCAGTTTTGGAAAATACCAACAAAGAAGTGAAATCTAGGACAGCAGCTATTTTTAGCTCAGCTGTAATAAAAGCAGCCCAGTATTAAGCAAAGTTTGTTTATTAAAAAGTATGTAGCAGTAAATGTTCAAGTATTTGCATGTAGACAAGGCTGTATTGACCCATGGTCAGACCCTGCGACTTTCAGGTACTTTGGGCCCTCTCCGGCACTTCAGTCTTTCACCCCACTACAGCTGACAGCCAGACCCTGGTATAATAGGTACTAGACTGCAGTACATAGCCCTATATCCATTTTGAGAGTCTCCTGAAGAATTTTCCTCCCAATTTTACTCACTCACACGTGGTCAAGGTCACAATTAGACTGTATTGCTCATGGAAGTGTAATAAGGAAGGAGGCAGCATGACATCACAAACCTGATGCTAGCACACTATTGGACCACTGTCTCCCTTCCCTCTCCCCATTGACTCAAAATAAGCCTCAGCTGACTATAAGTATGCCTTGCAACTTACTCCCAACTGCCTCACATGCTTAGTACTCAGTCAACATCTGCCAGAAAGGCTTAAGCCCTAGGCCTAGGGTGCTGGTAACAGTGCCTCAGCCAAAAAAAATGATGGCCTCCTGGTCTCCACGGGGCCCCTAGCCCTAGGCTTTAGCCTAGTCACCCTTTTGAATAAAATGGCCCTGTTTGTGGAGTAGTGTGGACATACATTTCTACATTTCTATACATTTCTATACATGTGAAGGTAAATCAGACTTTCCCTTCCTGTTGGGTCTGGGTAGGATTTGCAAGTTTCCACCAGTTCAATACAATCCCATCGCCTGTGCAAGGCTCTCTCTTTCTTCTGCCCTATGCTCTTCTTTCTGATGGGACTACATATGAGAGGGAATTGTGGGTAACCTTGCCCCACCCCCTGGTCTCTTAGGGCATATATTTCTTGGTTGTGGTTGTTTTCTCCACCACCCATCCTATCCCCATTCCCCAATATTACATTATGAATTAAAATAAAGCATAACAGATTTTACAGCACTTTGTTGTGGGTCTCCACTTGTACCAATCTATATCTATTGCAGGTTTAGAAGGGTGTAATTTTATTAGGATTACCCTAGCTGATTACCCACTGATGTTCCCCACCCTCGCCCCACTCTGGTGCGAAATGTTGTGCCAGAAGAGCTTTCGCTTTCCCTGTGGAAAGCAAGAAGCATGTACAGGGCAAGAGGAAGCACATCAAGACAAGAAATCTTGCTCTGACGCACCTCCTCTCTCAGTACACCGCAAAGAGGAAGCACGTTGAGACAAGGTTTTTTGCCCTAACACACCTCCTCTCTTGCCACGCCACAAATTAAAAGGGTGTCAAGACAAGATTTCTTGTCCCAGCACACTTCTGGCCCCACCGTGCACCAGAGCGCCATTGGGTAATTGGCCACCGTAAACCTACTTCTTTTAAATTTCCTAGTCAAGTTAACATCTATATGCTTTTCAATATAATTTCTATATGACCTTGTTAGGATTTTACAAGTGCCTGCTTCATTCAGTCAAGCAAGAGTTCACTGCTGAAATCACATGCCCAGAATCACATGATCTTCTGGAAAAACCTCTCCTTTCTCCTTCCAGAAAAAAGGAGAGGCAGACACACAGGCACAGATACAGTGAACAGACACCCAGATGGAACATTTGCATAGATAGAGTTTGCTGTTCCTATATTTAGTGCAAATTAATTTGTCACCTAGTAAAGTTCTACAAAACAACTCACTTGCATTTCTGCTCTATTATTTACTTTGCTAATTCCCTGCAATCCAACAGACTTTCTATAGGAATTTCAGATGTCGTTATTGTCCATTAGACCACAAAAAGCACGTTCTGCCAATCACCAAATTATTCTATGTCACAAAATGATTCACGAAAACATAAAATATCACTTAGTGTAGCAGATGATATGGACTGGAGTCTTGATACAAAATTAGCCTTGGTTTGCAAGAACAATAACCTATTCTAACAAGTTACATTAACAAAATATGCATACTTTCCCTCCATCTCTTTCACTCTATCCACAGCAAAATGTAATATATGCAGATTTATACAGCACAGTGCATGACAAATACTTGTGAGGAAGGGGGCAAAAAGACATTAATCAGATATTAAAGGACTAGCATGTCAGGAATACTGTCAGGTTGGTTTTTTAAAAAAATATACAACTTTTATGCACTGCCTGATGAGGGTATAGAAAAAAGAATTACAGAACTGCAGCAAATTAGCAAGTAGATGCAAGTTAACCATGATATACTTAATTTGTATTGCAGAAAAACAGGGGGAGGGAAGTGTTAGAAAGGGTGTTATCTGACAGTCTGAAGAACTGAATCTGTCTTTGAGGATTGGCTTGGATAGCACATGATGCTTCTAAGCACAGTTAGCCCCCCAAAATTGGCTTTGGTTCCATATGACTATGTTCCATGGTTCCTATTTAGATAAAAAGCTACAAGATGGTAAGCATAGTTAAGAGATGGCAAACTGTGGATGATGGGGGGGATGTGATCCTCTTTGATTCTTTCTCATTTATTTGAGAATTTTGGACTGTTTGCAGTCACATTTTCATTGTGTTTCTCATAATTTCCAGAGATCAAAAATAAGCTGATATGATTAGCCAAGAACGGAGCTGGCTTAGTGCTTCTCAAGCTTAAAAAGGTGTTAAGGACTTGCCGAATTAGAAATATGGCGTTAATAGGAAAACTAATAAATAAGTGAGGGTGCTTAATTCTTTTACATCTTCAGCTCTCCAGGGCATTAGAGTGATTGATGGATGGATACAGCTCTGGACAAGGAGAATGGAGCACAGAAAATGTTTATGCATCTCAGAAAGGTTTCAACAAACCTGCTGTTTTACCTGGGCAAAATAACTTTTACTCAGTGATTAGGAAGCTTGTTTTCACTGCTGGTCTATCAGAATTGGAAGGAGGGTGAGGCAAAGGAGGGAGCTTTTTTTTGTCTTTTCTGGATTGTCATTTCCCTCCCAATCAAATCTCCTTAAGCTGCCTTGCATTAATTAGTCTTAGCCACACTGTTGCACGTTTAGAAAGAGATCGCTGCATTCAAATAAGGCTTGACCCTAGAGGGACTGGCTCTCCTGCTTTTCTTCTCTCATCTCCTTAAATCTAAAAATTGCTAGATGATCTCTGTGGCTCAGGCTTTCCTCGCAGATTAGTGTAAGAAAAGCCCCAACATCTGCAAAAGTGACTGCTTTTGACAACCGTACGGATATCTTAAAGAGCAGGAATTTCCCTAATAAAACCCCTTAAAATAAGTCTTCTTAAGATTTCTTAATGCCACAGTGATCAGTTTTCATGTTTCAGAAATTCAAGAATTTTTATCTGCTTTGGAAAGTTATGAAAACGAAGCAGGTTTATTTAAAGGAAAGGAGGGGGGGGGAATGAAATGAAGGAGGCGCTGGATAGTAAAGCTTAGAAGCTCCGGATAAACCTAGACATTGTATAGTTCTGTGGATATGCAGGCTGAGTAAAAATGACAATTGGTGGTTTGAACTTAGTCATGAAGAATATTGAAACATCTCTGCAGTCATGGCAGTATCCAAGTCTTTACTAAATATTCAAAACAGAATTTGCAGAGTTGGATTTTCTCTCCATAATTAATTTAAAGTGTATTTCATTGCCATGTGCATATTTTGGATTGGGGGGGGGGGGTGAGGGGATGCAGTATGCAACTTTGGAGGGGATTGAGAGGATGCAGTATGCAACTTTGTATTCAAGAGGATGTGCAGGTGTGCAGAGGGTAGGAGCTTGCATTAGGTGATCCCCAGTCAGATTTCACCGCAGCCATGAATTCACTGAAAGTACATAGGCAAGCTATTGTCTCGCATCAGTAATACAACCTATGGAGACTTGAACAGCACCTTTGAAAATGATTCAGAACCTTCATTTTTTCCAAAATGTGGCAGCCAGGGATTGGTTATAGATATTTTTATTACCTTTTCTGAAAGCTCTGCATAGCTCATCCATCTGTTTCTGGGTACAAACTGCTGATTCTTATGTTTAAGGTTCTAAAAGGTTTTGGAACAGGATATCTGAAGGACCATCTCTTCCCATACTATCCAACCCATCAGTTAACATCTGCCTCTCAAACTCTTTTTGCCCCTGGATTCACAGAGGAGGTAGGTTATGACCAGAAATAGGGAATTTTCTGTGGAATCTCAGAATGTTGCTAGAAGTTGCTAGATTCTTTGTACAACTACTGGAGTCTACCAAGGTACAGAGTTGATTTAGAGATAAATATTTGATTGACTGATTTTGGTTTGGGCACTAAGTCAAAACAAATCTTTTATTTATGAAGTGTATTTTACATAATGAACATAACCAGACAAAGCATATAAAAGCTCACTGTCCCTCTCGACTAGCCTCCCTCTGTGCATGGGAAAGGATGCCCCCACCTTGCAAACCCAGGCAGGCAGGCAGGCAGAAGGAGGGCAGGTGGCACAACAAATGAACCACAGAAAAACATCACACAGAGAAAGCAGCAGCTTTTCCTGGATTCTTTTTCAAATCAGATTGGGGTGAGAGAGTAGTGAAGGAGCAGATGAAAGGACAGAAGGATGTGCCAGTCTTCTGCTTTTCTGGAACACTGCTTCCTCTCCAGGAATCCTACATACTCCAAGGAGTTTGAGAACCTTGGCCAAAGGTAAACCTTGGATGGTGCTGTCAATTACAGTTAAAACAACACTGTACAAACCAGAAGTCACAGCCCCATTTATAGGCCACTCCTGATTCATGTGTTACCCAGGATGAAGACACAGTCTCTCAATAATGTGGGGAAAATGAGCTCAGAGCAGACTGCTTATTAATATTGCAAGAGGCTGGGTAGGGGATCTTAAATACCAATGTATACCAGAGGTGTGGGGGGGGGGGTGCCCAAAGCAACACCTGCTCTGGCCGCCCACCCCTTGTGCCCAGTGGTGGGATCCAAAAATTTTAGTAACAGGTTCCCATGGGGCTGGGTGGGGCACGAAGGGGACGTGGCCAGGCATTCCGGGGGTGGGGCAATCCTGGGCGGGGCTGTGGCAAGGACGCAGCCACTGCGCCAGTCCTTGGGCAGGAAACAAATGCACGCAGGTGCAGGCTGCCACACATGCAGGTGCACCTCCTGCTAGACTGCTTCAAGTTCTGCACGCTACTGCTGAGAGGAGGGGCGTAACTAAGGCAAAAATCACATGGCAAAATCACCAATTAGTAAACCCCTCTCAACACACACAAATAATTAGTAACCTACTCTCTGGAACCTGTGAGAATCTGCTGGATCCCATCTCTGCTTGTGCCCCCCGCACCCTATTTACCTTAGCTGGCAGAAGCCTGCCTCGGGCCGCCTTTTGGCCCGGCCCTGCCAGGCTACTCTGGCGGTGGCCCAGCCAGGCTGCTCCTTCAGCTAGCAGGGGAGGGGTGTGGGGGGAAATTCTCTGCCCCCACGTGACCATGTGGCATGAGCCCAGGGACATATGATCCCACATGTCCCCATGAGTGCTCCGACTCTGATGTATATGAAGATCTGTTCTTGAAAGAAAATCCACAGAAAGAAATATAAGCAAATTTGACAGTCTTTATTGTAGAGATAAGAAGTTCACAAGCACTTGATTTAATGCAGTTAACACACGCATATATACACACAGAGTTCCTAAGATATAAATAGGTTGGAAAATAGGTTTAGAATAGAAAGGGGTATGGGATATACATTTACATAGTTGGAATCAAGGGCAAAAGATATCACACCACTGTACACAAATTCCATGTGTAGGGCTACCATCCACTAAATAACTCTTAAGGTTCTTCAGTTTTTGATCTGATTTATGTATAAGGGAATAAATTCAAAACTGAAGTGGGATTGGTTAATTAGATACTTTTCCCTGTCCTGTTTTATGTTAGAATAATCATGTGATGTAGTGTTTCAATTATAATAAATGGCTTTTTCCCCATAAAGTAGACCTCATTCCAGACCCTAAAGTTAATCAGAAATAAGCCCCCAGCTTGTTCCTGTTGCTGTAAGTAGGAAAGCAAATAATTAACACCAGCCCTAATTTTCAGGCCTATGGAACATACACATTTGGCTCTATATTGTCCCAGGCACTACTCCCTTATTTAGCATGGGACAGCAATGATTTGGGCAGCTAGTTTATTAAATGGCTGATCAGTGTTACAGGCTAATTCTAATTTAAGTGGGCAGGCTGCACTTGGCAGCCATTCATGACTACCTTCATTGTGAGCAACATCACCCTGGCTCCAAACTCAGCCAGCAAAAACCTGCTGGTGATAAACTTCACTGGTCTCTGAACCAAGATGTATGACGAGTAAGGTTTTGGTTGATGCTACTCAGCACCCAAGGCGTTCCTTCCCCTAAACCACCCTGCTGCATGATGATTGATGGGCTATTCAGGAAACAGCCCTTCATCATAGCATGATGCCTAGGGGTACCTGCCAATTCTCCCTACCTATCATGAGCAACCTGCCCTGTTCCTGCTAAATTAGTCACAGCCTAATCAGTCAACTGACCCGGTCTAAAATCTTCACTGGCAGCATAAAGTAGGTGCAAAAATAAATCCTACCAGGCAAGTCATGTGGAGCCCAAAAATTCCTACCCAGCCCCTAAGTGAGCAGCTTATCCCATGCCACCACCAGGGAGGGTGAATGGCCAACAGCATCTGAGAAATGACTGCAATGTATAGGCAGGAAGCTTCTTATATGCTTTCCTAGCAACAGTTCCCATAGGCTGGGCAATTAATGTCCAGACCAATCACAGTTTGGTGCCACAATGGATTTTTAGAAGAGGCTGGGACAATGGCATCTCCATCGATAACAGCCAGGAATGAACTTCTGTGGTGAAAGAATGCACATTTATATATGTTTGTCTTTATTTTTGCAAAGTTCACTTTCCATATTTTAGTTGCTAAGACATGATCTTCACTTCAGATTATTATTCTAACAGTTACATGGAAGAAAGGTCCTCTGTAATCAGTGTGATTTACTTCCCACTTAATATATTTAGGGACAGGTTGCCAGATGCAGCAGATCAGGACAAAAAAAGAATCCAACAGATAATTCTGAACTCTTCTATAGAAAGATTAGTTTTCCAAAAGAGGTCAGATAATGTGTTGCTGCTGCTGATTTCAAAAAGGGTTAGGGTTAGGGTTAGAACCCATTTTTAATTTATATAAACACCTTTCAACTTAATATCTCAATTAGTATTAACTGTCCCTTTTAATTCAGATAAGGGGATGTGGAGCTGTTTTCCCCATAGACACTGTGTTGGTTTGGGAATATTTGGAGCTGCAGTGCCAATTGCAATAATAGCTTCTAATTCCAAATTAATTCAGTGTAAATGAACTGTCAAGAGAAGATTGATTTGTTTTGGTAATTGCCCTGGTGCAGATTGCTTGGTGACAGCAGGAAAGAGCTAACAGGAGCAGTGCGTTGGCGGGGCTGGTAGAGCCTTAGGGGGGATTTGAGAGGCAGGGGACCAGTTACAAATATCAACTGTCAGGTCTGCCGCTGAATGGGAATGCTATTTCAGGTTGAAATGTCTTCAGAAAGGAATCTCATGTTGCCAAAAGGCCTTTCATGAAATTAAGATTCCAAACAATTACAATGCATCAGCATAGTGGTTTTGAAGCAGCAAGCCAGGTGTACATACAGTGCATGTTTACACACACTAATAACTCCATCAGGGTTCCATACCTCACTTTATCTGGGAGTCATGTGATGATTTTCTGTTTGCTCAACACTTTTAATTCCAGTTTAGTATGACATTGAAAGCAGAATAAAGTGCTTCCTCTTCTTTGAACACATCTTAACATGGTAAGAGTGTTGTGCGCATCAGCAAAGCTGAGAGCAATGCAGTAGGGAATTTAGACTTTGTCAGGAGACTAAACTCCTAGCAAAGTCACTCAAGTTGGACTGGTCATATCTGAGATACTAGATGTCTGGTGCATCCACCTACTTCAGGAATTAGTAGTTACATCAGCAGATGAGAATGAATAGTTCCAGTGGTGATGGGGGTGGAGGAATCCTTGAAAGATAGATACTAGACAGCAGCAGTAGTGGACAGTGACACTGGCAGTGGATCTTTCATAGAGCAATGTCCCTCTCAACCAACCCAGGTTAGTAATGCACAAATGAGGGCAGTGACAAACCACTTATGATCATATCTCACTTGAAAACCCTATGATAAGACAATCCAAAATAAAAAGATATAGTTCTGGAAGACAGAACCCTCAGTTGGATGGTACCAAGTCTGCTATTGCAGAAGAGCTGGGGACAACTATGAATAGCACTATTCTCATTGAGACAATGGGACTGAAGCTGAAAGGTCGTTCAGTTGTTGACGTGAGTGAATGCAAAAGGAAAGTCCAAAGCTGTATGAAACATATAACTGGAACATGGAACATGAGAGATATGAATCAAGATAAAATTGAACTTGTAAAATGAGAAACTGAACATTTAACATTTCCATCCTGGCTGGCAGGAAAGTCTTGATGGGATCACATTAGCATGATCTTTGTTTCAGGGAGATGAATAGACCAGGGTTGGAGGTGGAAACTGGCTTTCCCATCTGAAGGCATTGTCTTGCCCTAATCCCTTTAGGAAGGGATGAGTCGAGTTGTTTTGCAAGGCTGATGTAGGTCCAGGCAAGGTTTCCTGTCCTTGTGAGTACACTGAGTCAGTGTAGAGAATGGGCACCCCATCTTGGCACCTCACAGCTAGGCACTCCAAATGTTGGCAGTAGGCTTGGAGATTCAAGTGCAACAAATACTGGATTTGGCCCGACTCTGGGCGAATTCGGGCATACTCAGGTCAAAATCGGCCAAATATGGCCTGCCCAAATATGAACAAATCCAAATGGAAGGTATTTGGGCTTGGTTTTTTTTTTTGGGGGGGGGGGTTTAAAGCTAGCAGCACCAACATTTCAGAGTATCATCCAGAGACCATCCTGATGATACCACCCAAGTTTGGTGAAGTTAGGTTCCAGGGGGGCAAAGTTATGGACCCCAAAGGGGTGCCACCATCCCCCATTGTTTCCAATGGGAGCTAACAAAATAAGCCTTTTGGGGGCCCTTAAAATTGAACACCCAGAAGCAAAGTTCACCAAGCCTGGATGCTATTACCAGGAGGTTGCCACATCTCAAAAAGGATATCGAAAAGGTAGAAAAAGTGCAGAGAAGGGCAATGAGGATGATTGAGGGATTGGAGCACCTTCCTTATGAGAGAGGCTGCTGCGTTTGGGACTCTTTAGTTTGGAGAGGAGACGTCTGAGGGGGAATATGATTGAAGTCTATAAAATTATGCATGGGGTAGAAAATGTTGACAGAGAGAAATTTTTCTCTCTTTCTCACAATACTAGAACCAGGGGGCATTCATTGAAAATGCTGGGGGGAAGAATTAGGACTAATAAAAGGAAACATTTTTTCACGCAACGTGTAATTGGTGTTTGGAATATGCTGCCACAGGAGATGGTGAGGGCCACTAACCTGGATAGCTTTAAAAGGGGCTTGGACAGATTTATGGAGGAGAAGTCGATCTATGGCTACCAATCTTGATCCCCCTTGATCTCAGATTGCAAATGCCTTAGCAGACCAGGTGTTCAGGAGCAACAGCAGCAGAAGGCCATTGCTTTCACATCCTGCATGTGAGCTCCCAAAGGCACCTGGTGGGCCACTGCGAGTAGCAGAGTGCTGGACTAGATGGACTCTGGTCTGATCCAGCTGGCTTGTTCTTATGTTCTTATGTAGGGCCTCCTGGAGCCACCTTGAAAGTCTGGTGCCTCTATCTTCAAAAATGTGCAGCCTACTTACACACTCAGAAATTCCCCATTGGCTACAATGGCACCAAGGCATTGCAAAACAAAGAATCTTGGGCAAATTTCTTGGGGTGCCTGTCAGGGGTGCATTTTTAAAGCTCGTGACACCACAATTGAAGAACTTGTGCTCCTGCAATAAAGTTTCAACTATGGAAAACTCTCTAACCAAAAAAGAGTTATACAGAAAAATCCACTGGTCGCCCAGGATGGCAAATACCTTATCATCCACCTTGGTCAATGATCACTTCACGAATTTGAAAGACCTGATTATTAACTCTGATCCAAGCCCACTTACCATGGAATGCTTCTCTGAGATACTTACCAGACTACATTCACTAGCAATGCCGACTCAATTCAATATGGCTCCTAAAACAAGCTGGTTCGATTACGACTGTATCCAGTCAAAAAGACTACTGAGAGCGATATTTAAGACCACATATAATACCAACGACTCGTTATCCCTAGTAACCTATCTACAACGGAAAAAGGAACACCAAACACTACTACAAACGAAAAGAGACCAGTTTGCCAATACTCAATGGATAATATTATCTGATGCCCTAAAATCGAATAACACCAAACAATTCTGGGCAATAGTGAACGGACCTTCCAAATCATTACTTGCTGCAAATGTAACCGAACCCCAATGGACCAACTATTTCTCAGTTCTCCTGCTAGCACATCTGATATATGGGAGAAACTGGACGGGGACAACATTCCGTCATGGCCATCTCCTACACTAGAGGACATACATCATTTAATTCATCAATTAAAGAAAAATAAGGCCCCAGGTCCGGACGGGATCCCTGGCAAGGTATTCTTGGAACACACTGACTGGTGGGCCCCTATTTTAGTCAAGCTGTTCTCCTTCATTGACCAGTATGGAATAATTCCTGAAACTTGGCTCTCATCAATTATTGTGCCAATCCATAAGAAAGGACCAACGAACAGACCAGAGAACTTCAGACCTATTAGCTTACTATCAACTTTAGGGAAACTCTACGCAAAATATCTTGAGAGCAAACTAATGACATGGCAAAATAAAAACAGGATTATAGGTCCAGAACAGGGTGGATTTAGAGCTGGGAAATCTACAACTGACCACTGTCTCACTCTCTCTTTTCTTGTGGACAAATATACCAACCAAGGACAAAAGAAACTATACGTAGCATTTTTGGATCTGAGTAATGCCTTTGACAGTGTCTCTAGGACCCTTCTCTGGTCCAAACTAGACCAAATGGACATGGATCCTCGTTTATTCATGCTAATTCGGAAATTGTACAGTGCAACCTCCTGCCAGGTAAAATTGAACCATTCGGGCTCACTCTCCAACAAAATACCTACCTCAAGAGGAGTCAAACAAGGGTGTGTGCTGGCCCCGCACCTATTTAACTTGTATATAAATGACCTGCAAGACCATCTCAACACGGTAGAAGGACATCCACCGAAAGCAGGAGGCCATCCTATTCCATTGCTACTGTATGCCGACGATACTGCTATTCTATCGCAAACCAGAGTCGGCCTTATGAGATATTTAAAAGCATTCTTCAACTACTGTGATATAAACGAACTGAAGGTTAACTACGTAAAATCCAAAATAGTAGTTTTCTCAACTCGCTGGAAACAGATGACATGGAAAATCAATAACATCCATCTTAATCAGGTCAAATCTTTTAAATATTTAGGCCTAAATTTCCAATATAATTTCCAGTGGTCACTACAAAGATCTTGCTCCATAACTTCCGGGAAAAGGCTGCTATCAGGTATCGCCCAATTCTATTACGGGAAGGGTTTTCAATCCATCATTGCTGCCCTGAAGATTTTCCAAGCAAAGGTGATTCCAAAGACTCTTTACGGGATCCCCATATGGATCAATGCTTTCAACACAGAAATTGATCTAATCCAAGCATCATTTCTGAGAAGAGTAATGGGAGTCCCCAATAGTATCACCTTCACTACTCTGTGTCTTGAATGTGGACTATCCACAGTCGAAACCCTAGCTTGGATTTTCACAATAAAATTCTGGCTCAAGATCCACTTTAGATCCAAGGATGACGACATTACCGTACACCTACTCAAAGATAATTACGTCTCCAATTGGTCCAAGGCAATTACCAACAAAATTAGGAGCATTGGAATAGATCTAACTGTCCTTCAAAACAGCAATGAGAACTTTATTTTCAGCCAAATCAAAGACAGACTGAAAGACCATGAACGCCAGGCTTTCTATTCATCCAAAATTCCAGTCTGTTCTCCTCGAGCTTTGGGCATCCTTCCCAAGTATGGAGTTTTAGCCAATTACCTAGCAGCTACTCTACCGGTTGCCCTCCGTCGGGCATTTATGTTAGCCAGATTCAACAGTCTTCCTTCAGCCTCTACCAACGGAAGGTATCACCAAATTCCAAAACAACAAAGACACTGTCGCTGTGGCTCCATTGACTCTCTTACCCATGTCCTCCTAGAGTGTCAAATAAATGCAGATGCGCGTCTCAGATTAATTCACCCTTTACTAGTGGCGAGGAAAATTTCTAACCCTACTGCTGCCATACGTTTTCTTCTTGGAGATTACAATGCTCATACAACTCGTATGGTAGCTCTATACCTGACAACCATTTTAAAGTGCTAATTTATTCTCATTTTATTACTTTTAACTGTATTTTTTAAATATATATATATTATACCAGTACACTAAACCAAATTGGTTTTTTATTATTTGGCACAGAATCAAATTTTTAAATATAAAATATGATACATAAAACAAACGTGGAACTTCTTATAAAAGATAGGCATCGTCTCCAATCTGTCTAATCTGCATGGTAGGATACCTATTGCTGTATCATTTTGCTTTTAACTTGCTAAACAGATCTATTTTTATTGCAATTTTATATTGGATTGTATTTTGCATTGATGTGTAGGGGTATTTGTTGTCGTTTGCTCTGGCTGTTTCTTTTTTTAAAAAAAAGGAATCTGAAGTGATTTGAGCCCCTTGGGGTCAACCGTCAGGTTATGTGGTCTGTTTCCTTGCTGCTGAACTATACTTGAGACTGAAGAATGTGTCTGTGTAAATCTTGATCTATTTATGCCTGTTAAAGGTTAATAAAGATAAAGATAAAGACACCACAATTTCAGGGTATCATCTGGAAACTGTTCTGATGATACCACCCGAGTCTGATGAAGTTTGGTTCAGGAGGGCCAAAGTTGTGGACCCTCAAATGGGTAGCCCCATCTCCTGTTAGCTCCCATTGGAAACAATTTCCCATTGGAAACACAATCTTCAAAAGCTGAGCCCCCCATCCAGTGGCATATCTGCCTGTGGAAAAGGGGTACCCTCTGCCTCAGGGGCCACTTACCTGGTCACATGGAGGGATGCAAAATTGGGGGCCCCCCACGTGACCAGGAAGAAGACAGCAAGGACTTCCTGCTGCCTCATCATCTTCCAACACCCTCGACCCCAACCATGTCATCATCGACATGGGCAGGGTCGAGGGTCTGCCTCCAGGGATACAGAAAAGACTATCGGCCTCCAGCACTTGCTTTTATAGCACTGACACCAGGGACGAGGCTTAGGGGGAATGTGGCCATGCCTCCAGGGCAATGTGGGGGCATGGCCACTCCCTCCCCAAGCCCCATCCCTGCCTCAGTGCTTTAAAAGCAAGTGCCAGAGCCTGATAGATGGCAGTGTTTTCTGTCTCCCCGGATGGGAGGGCAGAAGGGACTGCTGGCTGCCAGCTCCCTGGGAGCAGGGAGGAAAGCCCCCCATGAGGCTGGCAGTGGGGCAGGGCTTGGGGAGGCATGGCCATGCCCCCAGGGTGATGTGGAGTGTCGCCACTCCCCTAAACCCCACCCCTGATAGACTGTGGGTGGGAGCAAATGGGGGTAGTGGCAGGGGGCAGAGCCCTGCCCCTCAGGGGTGGGGCACCCAGAGACAATTTGTCTCCAGGTGCCATTTCCCCTCAGTACGCCTCTGCCCCCATCCACTCATCATGGTTTGGTTTAGTGACGTTAGTACTCTCCATTACTATGTGTAGTGTGAAAGTTGAACAATGAAGAGAGTTGACAGGAAGAAAATTGATTCGTTTAAAAGGTATCATTATAGGAGAGTTTTATGGATATCATGGACTGTCAAAAAGAGAAACAAGTGGGTTCTAGATCAAATGAAGCCTGAACTCTTACTAGAAGTTAACATGACCAAACAAGGTCATATTATGGGAAGACAAGATTCCCTGGAAAAGACGAAAAGTTTAAGGCAGTAGGAAAAGAGGAAGATCCAACATGAGATAGATTGGGTCAGTAAAGGAAGACCTCAGTTTGCAAGACCTGAGCAAGGCTGTTAACAATAGGACGTGCTTCCTGAATGCCCACAAAGGCCATTTTATGCAAGATAAACATCCTACATGGAAATGGTAGAAGTCATGAATCCCACTGGGTGACCTTGAGTCTGTCACTTTCTTTCAGCCTAGCAAATGAAATGGTGGAACTGAAAACATGTACTACTGTGAGCTCCTTGGGAAAAGGGCAGGGTAAAAATGAGATAGATAGAAACTGAAGCTGGTTAGCTTTCTGCTTATGAGCTCATACACCAACAATATATGCACACGAAATCATCTCATGTAACAACAAAGCATAAAAGAAGAATCAAGTGGTTTCTATGTAGAAGATGTGCCTTGTGTGATGGGACATTCAATCCTCATTCCCCCCTCAGTTCCCTAGCTACTAATTCCCTACTGTCCGCTTAACTGCTGTTTTTCCTGCTGTGTTCTCAACATTCTGTCAGCTCTCACTGGTTTCTATTAGAGACAGCTGGAAACTATCCTGTTGGTCACAGTCACTATATCATTTCTTTCGAAAGGTGATTTGTAGTATGGTTGTGCGCGTGCATGTTGGGGGGTGTGCTTACATGTTGTAGAGACTCTCACCAGTGATGTAATGATTTCATGAGCTATGCACTGATGTCACAAAACTATAGAGTTACGCCTAAATGCCAGTGGATCCTCAGTGTTCTCCGGAGAGGCACTGATATCACTTTCAGGTGGACAGGGAGTAAAAAAAGTCCATCGTGGATGTTAGTGTTCCTCCCATTTTCTGCCATTTCCCCCCTGTGGTTGGAATGTGCTCACTGGAAGTAGGGAATCCCTTGCCACCTGTGTTTCAACCCTAACTCTCCTCCTCATATAACCAATATCTGATTTGCTTGGCTTGGCTTCTGCTCTAGCAATACCTTCTGCCTACAAGAGCTTTCTGCCATTATCTGGCTCTTCAAAATCTCTACTGTTCTAATAAAAATGCAGGTCAGTTGTAATATATATTTTACAGTTACAAAAATATATGCTACAATAGGACCCAAACTGGAGACATGTTTTTGAAGTAGGGTGTATTTAATTCTCCCCCTCCCCTCATTTGCCTGTTCTAAGTTATCCCTTGCTGAAGATGATGTTTGCATTGCAGAAGAAAGATGGAGATACCCATATTGTACTTGCATATTTTCTCTTGATTGGCAAATAACAGGTTAACATGGGACAGGGGGTGGGGCACATATTGAGAATGGTGCAGGGGAAAGAATTAAATTCCTTTCCCGCCAGCACAGCTTGCTCAAAGTGATTCATCCTGACTCCATGGTCATGAACATCTTGCTGTTTCATCTAATGTGGTCAAAAGTATGAGATGGAACCATTGATGAACTGATTCTGAACCCTGTTTCCATACCCTGTGTTCTTTCAGCATGATTTTAGGGTTGTGTGAATCTGCCAAGCAGAAGGATAGCAGCCAATGGATGTTTATCTGACATGCCAAGGATCTTTGATTATTGCTTGCTCATGACATGCAGGATGCTTCCATTCTTCAAGTTGCTTGCATGAGAGAAGGAAAAGTTATGGCAGGACTGTCTCCTTAATTTGGGAACTGACTATACAAAAAAGATACATAAATATGCCATAAATTAAACCATCCTAACAAATCTTGAAAAGTTACATCATATTAAACAAAGCAAACATCCTTTCACCTGCTAAGGTGGCTATTGCCACTATACAGAGCTCTGCTGGTGTATTTGCTGTCTGTTCTCTTCCTCACCCAGACTTTTATTTTTGTTGCTTAAATTCTGCAATCAATACAGGTGCTATGTGAGTGAATTGCTAATGAGACTGTCTAGATGATTTTATCAATAACATTTAAATACTTTTCACACTTGCAGTAGATTTTGAATAATTTATTTGTTTTTGGTCAATTGCATATTATCTCATTACCATTAGTCTGAGAAGTGATATTTGGACTAGTTTTCAATCTTTAAAGTCTCCAGGGCTGGGAATTTGGATTTTTTTTCCCCTCTAAGGAATTAGAAATTTGAAGAACCCAATTCAGAAAAACCCTAATTTATGTAAATAAAAGGAATGTTTTACACACTTTCAGAATAAAGGTCAGTTAGCTACCCTTTAGCAGACATGTAGTTATGTTTTCTAAAATTAAATGTGATTTATTCTTACAAAATGGTTCTTTTCACTTTGTTTGTATTTATAAAATGCCCTGTTCCAAAGAAAGCTGTGTCATAGTGATGCTGTCTACTGAAACATTTGAGGGCCAGCATTATACTGATTTCTCACAATAGCATCTGAAGAGACAACTTTTCTGATTTCTCACAATAGCATCTGAAGAGACAATTTTCTCCTTCAAGACGAACTGAATCATCTAAACTGGGCTCTACAGGCTAATGGTTACTCCACTACAGATATCAGGAGAGCTGCAAGACCAAGAACAAACCACAGGAAAGAAGATAAACAGCCACCCAGAGGGAAAATATTCTTATCTTACATCAAGGGAATCACTGATTGTATAAGGAAACTGATGAAGAAACATAACCTCAAAACAATCTACAGACCCACTAAGAAAATTCAACAAATGCTACATTCAGGAAAGGATAAGAGGGATCCTCTAACTTCTGCAGGAGTCTACCGCGTACCGTTCAGCTGTGGACAAGTCTATGTAGGGACCACCAAACATAGCGCCCAAACATGAATTAAAGAACATGAAAGGCATTGCAGACTAATTCAGCTGGAAAAATCAGCAATAGTAGAACACATGACAAACCAAGCTGGGCACAAAATATTATTTGAAATAACAGAACTTCTGGACCACTCTGATAATCACTATGTCCGACTACACAAAGAAGCCATTGAAATCCACAAGCACATGGACAATTTCAACAGAAAGGAAGAAACCATGAAAATGAACAAAATTTGGCTACCAGTACTGGAAAACACTAGAATTAAGACAGTGACTAATGAACACCACCCAAACAAAGGATGTCTCCAGGCAGTAAGCAGTCAAAGGACTAGTGAACACCACCCAGAACACCACCCACCACTCTAGGCAGTAAGCAATCAAAGGGATCAAAAGGCCAGGTTACTACAAAGCAGATACCCTCACATGTTGATTATGCTATCTTCATGCTTATTCACATGCTACATGGGTGGATCCACCCAACACGTGCAAATCATGCTTGCTAATTGCATCCTTTACACTTGTTACCAGGTAAATGGTTCTTTCTCCCACCCTGGACATTCCACAGGTGTATATACTCCACTTGCTTTACTATCATCAGATCCTCTGAAGATGCCAGCCACAGATGCAGGCGAAACGTCAGGAGAGAATGCTACTAGAATATCCATACAGCCCGGAAACCACACAACACCTCAGTGATTCCAGCCGTGAAAGTCTTCGACAATACATTTCCCAATATAAATATGTTCCCGAGGAAGCCACACCCAGTTTGTGGGAATGGAGGGAATTGTGACATATCCCCATATTAATGAATGTTTGAAACATGCCTGCAAATACTGTGCATTATATTTTAGTATGTACTTTAAGCAGTCTTTAGAAAACAGAAATGCCTTTAGAAAATAGAAATAAGATCAATGCAGCATACGTTGTTTCCCATCTACAGCTCAGAGATAAAAGAATGGATATATTTGAGGTCCCTGAGAATCTGACAATTACTGAGATTTATTATGATTACTGAGATTCATATGATTCAAGATTCATTTCATATCCCAATTACATCACAGATCCCCATTTATTTATGGAGCATTCAGGTAGGGATGCCAGATGTTTTGTGGTGAATGCATTTGTCAAAAGCATACATCATGTGTGATAGCTGCATTCACTCATGAACTGATACTCCAGGCTGTTCAGTTCACTGTGATCAGCCTCAAATGGCAGTCTGCAGAGCTAGATCTACATTTTTTTTGAAGGGGGCAAAGTACAAAATGACACCCCATCCACGCCGTATATTATATACTTAAATACATACATACTGTATATTAAGTCTGGCAGCAGCTCCCTTGGATCTCAGGCAGAGGTCTTTTTCTGATTCTTTAGTTGGAAATGCCAGAAATTGAACCTGCAACTTTCTGCATGCCAAACAAGTGCTACACCACTGAGTCACAGTCCCTCCTTAATTTTGATTTACCACACCCATTCAGACCTTGGACATCCTCTAATACCTTTGCAAGGAAACTGCTTTTTTCAGCAATATTCCTTCTGTAGTTATACAGGCAAGTCCAGAAGCCTTGTGGTGGAGCTCTGTCCTGACTGTGGTGCTGAAACTGTGGTACTCAAGAGCCAGCTATTAGCACAGAGCTAACTTCTTAGCAGGGGAGGAGAAGTGCGAAGAGCAAGGGGGCAAAAGAGTGGAAGAGGCACAGAGAGTGACTGAGGCAGGGGAAGGAGAAAAGGAGTGGAGAGAGATCAAGGCAGAGATTGGGGAAACGGGGAGGACAGCCACAAAGATGCAAGCTAAGTGAGGAGAGCCACCTATTGCACCTTCTCTCTCTCCAGCTGAGTTGCAGCACACAGAACTATTGCCAGCAGAAGTGGCAATCTGCTACCACTCTGTGTACCACTGGGGGCAAGTAACACAGAGAATGGTGCCCCCCCCCCGATCCAGCACTGGCACCTAAACAACTTTGCAGCTGTAATTTAGTGGAATATTTCAGTTTCATTTCGTTCTGTCTTGCAAAGTCATGTTTGGATCTGTGCAGTTGGAGAAATGGATTCTCCCTGAGGGTCATGAATGATAATTAAATAATGGAGGAGATAGCCCAACTGGCATAAGACAGTGTTAAAATGTGCACATGAGAAATAACCTTGATAATAACTCCAAAGAGTTAGGCTTTCAAGTACAGCTTTGATTTAACATCACTGATGCCCAGTTAATTTATTCATTACTAGCGGGGCCCAGCCATACGTTGCTGTGGCTTATTGTGGTGAAATGGAAAAGGAACAGTAACAGCAAATCAATTGCAGAGGCCAGCAGTACGTGCTCATGCAGACACCCAGCCTGATACTGTGTGATGTCATTGATGTGTGTGCCCGCATTCCTTGGGGGGGGGGAATGGAAAGGTACCCTTCCCACACATCTAGGCTGGCTGGTCATGATCCTTTACCTGGGAGTAAGTTTGGTTGGTGGCAATGGGTGTCGCTTCTGAGGAAACCCTCTGAGGGGCGCAACGCAGCCATTCAAAGTATGTCACAGTTGCTGTACCGAGCTTACTCCTGAGTAATGCGTGCCTGGTTTTCTTAACTGTAACTGCAGTATTCAGGAAATCTAGGGTGCCTGGCCCCTCCCTCCCATCCCTTGCATGTCACCCCTCACTCTCTTCCCTCCCTCACTTCTCTTCACTTGCATGCCACCCCTCCCCTTCCTTCCCTTCCCTTTTCCTCCGCTAGGGTAGGTGGGTCATATCAAGATGCTGGGCCCCCTGCCTCCCCTCCCTTGCATGCCACCCCTCACTGTCTCCCCTCTCTCACTTCTGTTCCCTTGCATGCCTCCCACTCTGTTCCTTTCCTCTCCCTCCCTCTCTTCCCTTGCATGCCACCCTTCCCTCCCTCCCTCTCCCTCCCTTCCTTCTCCCTCGTGTGTATGTGTGTGTATGTGTTTCACTTCCACTCGAGTTACTGCCTATGTACTGTTTCCACTGCTCATATCTGGCCTTCTGAGTGAACATTCTAAGTAGCACGAACATTCTAAGGGTGACAGTTAAACATAGGCAGCTGCATGTCCTTCACCAGGGAGCCCCAGGAAAAAGGCATTTTACCTGGGCCAGGTGTGAAATTTCAGGTATGTGAACATCTAAAAACACTCTTGCCTGGCTGACTATTGTGGCTGGGAATTTTCAGAGGAATTGGCCCAGCAATTACTGAGGTATACTGTCATCAACAAAAACACTGTTAGCTTTTTATATAGAGAGATTGATATGATTAGCTGTTGTGTGTCATGGAAGAGGGGGGAAACTAGGACTTCCATTGGGCTGTGTGAGAACAACACACATGCAAAATAATATATTTGCATTGTGTTCTGCAGTACTGTTTGAATTTGTGAGTGGCCTGCTGAACGGGTTCAAACTATTTGATGAAACCTTGGCCCCTTCCGCACATGCAGAATAATCCGCTTTCAATCTGCTTTCAATGCTCTTTGAAGCTGTGCGGAATAGCAAAATATCTAAGTGGGTAGTTCCCTGCCACGTCACACATTTTCCAACCTGGTTATTGATTTCCTTTATGAATGTGAAACATCTCTCTGGTCATAACAGAACTGTACTCCTATGACGAGATTAACCTTCATATTTTTAACTGTACAAAGATCACTCCTCCACATCAATTTGTCTTCCTCATGAACCTGCAGGATTTTATATAGTCCAAATCACAACAAGCAAGTCTTTCAGTTGGTATCCTGAAAACCATCACAAATATACTTGAAGACAGTGGTAGAAATGAAATAACTGACCTACATACTCTTATTCTTTGACAGAAATGGTACATAAAATTTCACGGCAGTGGCTGGGAAAGCCTCAGACATAAAACAGAAAATTCCAATTTGTTTTCTTCATTTTCTTTCTGATTTCTCTTTGTTATTCCCCCCTCCCCCCAACAGTATCACTGATCTAGGACAGCCCTGTCACTTTAAGAATGAGCTCTTTAAAGTGCAGCCTAATCTTCTCGTATCCACTTGGACCTTGGATTTAAAATATTTCCATCAATCCTACCCTTTCTGATTCCGTGGGAGCTTGTTTATGGAAGTATCCCTTAGAAAAACGGCTTAGACTTTGAGATGAAGGGAACGCAGGGAGCTAATGTGAAGATTGAGGACTTTGGAGGAGGCTTGTGGTGCCTAAGCGCTACTTGCTTAAGCAGTCTGAGGATCCTTTTGCAGACTAAAAGGGATTAATCTCCCCTTAACCAGCAGGCCTATGCACACATTCATAAATATAACCGTCTCTCTCTAATCGCTTCACTCCATAATCCACAATGATTTCTTAGGAATTATCATTTTATCTCCACTAAATAAACACATTCCTTGTGCTTTCCTGTAGGACAAAAAGAAAATCTTTCCAAAGCTTTCCTTTTAGAGTTGTTAGCATGAAATTCAAGCTTTTCTCTGAAAGTTGGAGGAAATAATACAATAGTGCTCCATTTGAATGTTCCCATAATGACAAACTCACATGGTTTATTACTCTTAAAAAAAACTGGGAGTTTTTCTCTTGACTGTACATTTAAGTCCCGAATTTGGCCCAGTTATTATAACTTTAAGAAACTGAATTGCATGATTATCTTCTTCCCTTAAATAGTTACTAACTTAATTAAAAACAATACCTTGTTATTCTCTGTTCTTGAGGTGTACCAAACCCTGCACCACAAGTCCCTCAAATCTGCATTTGCGATAAATTACTTATGTGTTCAAGGCCAAGTCATTGGGTTGTTTCTAAAGTAAAATTCTATTATGTGATGCAGCTACATGGTCTTCTGTGTAGAAGTTTATAGCTGCCACTGTATTAACACTGAAGAGAAACAGAGAAAGTTCAATGGAAATTATTGGGGAGCCTGTATTCTTGCTCAGTTAAGACCTCTGAAGAATAATTAGTGGAAGGAAAGTATTGTAGCTCACATTCATCAGTTAGTTAGGACTTAGTAAAGCTCCTTGTCTTCAGCCCATATTTCTGTGCCCTTTTCATAGGGATAGCAAATTGATCTACTCATTTATTATTTATCTGTTTACTGTGTAAGATGTCTATTAGTTGCTTCTCCCCCTCCTCCCCAACCTACCCCTCCCAACAACACTGGGGTCGCTTCTGCACAGTGCAAATATCCCAGGTTGAGCAAAGGAAATATCCTGGTTTGGTCAACAAGTTTGCATGATTCCTGGCCCGCAATATTTCCCACATTCTGGGATTTTCAAAAATTGTCAATTTGGTGATTCTTTTCAAAAATCCCACATTGAACTCGCTACCGTGCAAATACCATGGGAGCAGAACCAGTTTATTTTTTCTGCCCAGCTGCCTGGTCTCCTCTCCCTGTCGCTCACCCCCCTGATCTCCTCACCTGACGTAATGTCAGTTTTCAACTCTACTGAGCTGCCAACCATTGCAGTCCACCCTTCCCGAAATGTTCTCCCAAGCACGTTTTCTGCTAATGGTATCGACTGGGTGCCATTTTGCCTGGGTTAATCAAAAATGGAGTTCCAAAATGTACCCATTTTCTTTTCTGCACATGTACTGGTTGCTCGGAGTGCATAGCTAGGGAGATGTGCACTTTGGGCTGAATGTTAGTGGGCATGCCACGGGGGGGGGGTGTCTCTCATTTTCCACAAAAATATGAGAACATGAGTGGAAATGTGATGTGATGTTTTTTGCTGCTGCTTGCCATGTTGAGGCTTGTGCTGGGCCATATCCAGAACTGGAAAAAGGGGGGCTTCATTTTCCCCCATTGCCACCCCAAAACAACAGCCAATCAGAACACAAGACACTGGGGATGTTTGCGCATGCGCGGATATGCTTGCGGTGTAGACCTGAGCTCGTGCAAAATAAACTGGAGTATTTCCTCCCCATCTTCAATCAATTCCTTCACAGAAATGGACAGCCATGCAAAGGAAGAAACCAGGATAAAATAGACCCGGATTGTAAGATACAGGTTGTAACCCTGTACAATTGTGCCATGCAGAAATGACCTGAAAATGTCATTAGTACTATTTTCTACATGATTCCTTGAAAGTTACCATTGTTGTAACTTAGGAAACAATAGAGAAATCATGGTTTGTTTTTTTCTGGAAATGTGTTCTGTGCTGTCAAGTCATTTTTGACTTAGGGTGACCCTATGAGTTAATGACCTTCAAAACATCCTATCATTAACAGAGTTGGATGGGCCTTGCAGACTGAAGGCCATGACTTTCTTTCTGGAAATAGATATGATATTATTTCTAGCCCTGATTATCTATACTACATGACAACTAGAATAATTTGAGTTCTTTGAGTTTTGGACATAGTGTTTGTTTTGTGAAGTTTAGGGAAGGAAGTGGGGGGACACAAAAAGATCTAAGGTTTTCCTCAATGGTTGTAGCCCTTGATGAGGGGAGGGTTTGCATCTGACCAGTACCTCTACCAGTCCGATTATACATTTATTGAGCAATGATACACTCATGAATTTCTGCCATATTGAGGGCATTATAATCAACTAATCTCAAAACAAAATCTAGCAGGTCTCTGTAACAAAAAGAAAACAGTGCTGTCTGAGTGCTGGGAAAGTGTGATAATCTCATAAACAAGTATAGTCATCTGGGAATACATACTGATACAATCTGGGTCTATCCGGGTCTATACATGCTCGTTGGCATTAAAACCTCGGAACTTTCTCACCAGGGAGATGTATCTGCCTCCTGGTGTCTTTTGCCGATTGTGTACAATACAACATGCTGATTGTGTACAATACAATAATTAACTGTGCAGTCCTAAACAGAGTTAAACCTTTAACTTCAATGAATTTAGATGAATGTAGTTGTGTAGGATTGTGCTGAAAATATACATTTATTGCACTCCCACCCAAAGAGCATTAACAAATGACAGTGCAGAAAAGCTCTTACAAAGCTCAATCTGAAGTATATCAAAATCATGTAGTTACAAGGAATATATAAATGCTGTCATCAGGATGAAACAAAATGCTCTTAATCTAGCAGGAAAAAGGCATAAAAAGAATTAAGGATATGGAGTGCTATGTTTTAATCTCTAACATCTGAAGCATTTCAAATATAATCTCTGTTCATATTTAATACCAAAAATAATCATTTGGATTTTTTTTGTTAAAATGACAGTTATTATTGCAGACAACAAATCTCCTGAAATTGTTACTAGCCCTAGTGCTCTGAAAGTAGACAACATTTCACTGTGGACCACTGGTCCACACACCCAACCATAAGCATGATGGAATGTTTCCACTTGTGGCCATATTGTTCTTCCCTTCGTCTTTGAAGAGCTGTTCCTGTGCCCTTAATTGTGAGTTCATCTGGACAAGGGCTTTGCAAAGGGAATAATGCTGAACCACAGAAGTGTGATACACTCTCTGCATTTTTTTTGCTGAGATATTTTTTCCTTGGTGTTTTACAAATACCCACAATCAGAAAAACAAACAGCTTAATCGACTAATCTTGGCAGTCTGATTTAATAGAATTTGAGGAATTAAAACCCAGAAGTAGGGTTTATAAGGCTGTTGCTAGCTGGGTGGCAGGAAGTGTTTGTTGTACAGAATCTTCTCGCAATAATCCTGTGTTAATCTTACTGCTGACTGATGAAAAGCCACTGCACTAAAATGACCCTAGTCATAAACAAAGACCAAAATAAAGCAGATGGTCTTCCAACATTCTGTTGCCCATTTGCCTGTAGGCATGTATCAGAGAACAAAAGAAAAGCCTGGTGCCAGTTGTTTTGCTCATGAATCTGCCTAGGAATCTTGCTTATTTGGTCAGTGGTTATTGTGCAAGAAACTGGAGCATTTGCAACAATTACTTTAACAATTAATCAGTTTCTCTTTAGAGGACAAATAAACAAGAACAAATAAACAGCAAACAAGAACAAATATTCTATGCCCATTTCAATAAAATCTGCACTATGTTTATTACTGTATCTTTGAAGTGCATTACACCAGTTGCCCAAGCAGAGGTTAAACAGGAATTCTGGTAGTTAGAAACCATATAGTGTGCTATTGCTCTAATTAAGCAATTGCAAAACACTAGTAGTGGTGCAGTACACTTATTGTGGTCTACAGGCTCATCTGCATTGGAAAATGGGAAGAGCTAAATCTTAAGGCAGCAAGCATATGCAATCTAATTAAGGTCATCATCTTTGGCCTGGGAAATTCCTGCAGGTCTGGGAGTGGATCCTGGAGACAGCAGGGTTTGGAGAGGGGAAGGACCTCAGTAGTGTAAAATGCCATATAATTCAACCTCCAAAACAGAGGAACTGATCTCTATTATCTGGAGATCAGTTGTAATTCTGGGAGATCACCAGGTTCCACCGGAAAGTTGGTAACCCTAAACCCAGTAAAGGTCTTGCTTGATAAAGGGCAAGGGGCTGGCCTTCTAGTTTCCATCTCTGGTCTTTCAGCCATCCCTTTTCCACACCTATGAAGATCGTCACTTGTGAACCATAGTCTTGTAATGTTGTTGCAAAATGAAGTGCTTCCTCATTCTCTGGCAAAGGAAGCACTTTCACCATAATCAAGAAAAAAACAATTATAGGTATCAGACCAAAAGCCATGAAAATCGTTGGCATTAAAACCTCGGAACTTTCTCACCAGGGAGATGTATCTGCCTCCTGGTGTCTTTTGCCAGCAGGTGAACACTTTTTTGTTTCTTTGGGCATACCCCCAATCATAGTCACTGCCTCTTCCCCATTTCTAATGTTATTTGTATGTGCTTTATATTGAATTATTTTATAATTTCAATGTTTGAACTTGTTCTAATGTTTTATGTATGCTTTCTTGGGAACTCTGATGGGGTGAAAAGGTAGCATAAGAAGTTAAATAAATGTCTAAATAATAAGGGTTACATGCTAAGAATACTTTATTTCAAGAAGCTTGGCCGAGAGTTCTTGGGAGTGACTTACAATTTAATTGTTGAATGTGGAAACGCTGAACAAAGGGTTCTCCCCAATTCTGACTTAACTGGCTAATTATTCTGGTTTTTCTCAGTTATGTAGATTAGGCCCATTCTGCACATGCAGAATAATGCACTTTCAATCCACTTTCACAATTTTTTCCAAGTGGATTTTGCTATTTCGCACAGTAAAATCCAGTTGCAAAGTGCACTGAAAGTGGATTGAAAGTGCGTTATTCTGCATGTGCAGAAGGGGGTTAGACAACTTGTTTGAACTGGGTTTGTACAACTTAAATTTACACATTATGAAATACACAGTTTGAGTACAGGATTCCCTCCCTGTATGCTGGTAACAGTCCACTGTAAATTTCAAGTTCTTCTCAGTTTCCACAGATGTGATATTCTGTTCAGATCCTGTGGTATCCTATTCAGAGATGTGGTTCATACAGATAAACTGTACAGATACACTATACAGATGTGGTATCCTATTCAGAGGGTTCAGCCTTCTACTCTGTATTGTTTTCCTGACATGAAGAATCAGGAAAGTGTCGGGAAGTGTCAGGAGCTCTGTTTAGACTGTTGGGAAAACACATATGTATATAAATGTTGCACGCCTGAGACTGCTGCAGGCCAGAAAATTAATGTAGACAGAAGACTGAAGCCCTACAGATGCCACAGCCCATCCCATGTATGAGAGCCAAGAAGAAATAACAACTAATGTGTGCCTGTTGCTCAAGATCAAGGATAGATTTAGCATTATGGCCACTGGGACACTCCCAGGGCTGACAGTCTCTCTCACCCACCCCTGCAGGCCAGCCCAGTCCAGTGATGACAGAGGCAGCACATGGCCTGCTTATGTGAGAAGGTGCATGGACTGCTGGACACATGCAGGTTGGAGAAAGCAGTCCCCACCCCACTTGAAGCATGCAAGGGCTGGTAAGGCAGTGTCCAGCTTGCCCAAGGTTCCAACCAATCGTAATCTCATGCAAGGCTTGGGAAAACATGGCTAGCTCAGCAGGCAGGCAGGCAGCAGCAGCATCTCCCTCCCTCCATACATGGGATCCTTTTCCAAGGCTGTTTTCCTGTTCCAACCCCACAAGACACAGAGTTGGGTTCCCAAATCCAGCCTATATAGCAGTGGTGGTGAACCTATGGCACGGGTGCCAGAGGTGGCACTCAGAGCCCTCTCTGTGGGCACACACAGAGTCCCCCCCCATACACACACATCTAGGCTGTCCTGGGCCGCTGGGCTCGATTATTAGCATTAAACCTGAGACCTAGTTTTGGGGAAGCAGTGTAGGTAACCCTGTTAAGCGCTGTTAAACCCCAGTGATGTTCATGCGAAGAACTAAAGTGTGATCCTTTACCTGGGAGTAAGCTCGGTTGCTAGCAATGGGGCTTGCTTCTGAGTAAACCCTCCTAGGGTCATGATTCACCCGTTGGAAGAGTTGCACGGTTGCTTCAAAGCAAAGCCACCGACTACCACCAAGCTTACTCCTGAGTAACGCACACCTCAGAGCCAACTGTTTTTTCTAAACTTAAACCTCAGTATTCAGGTTAAATTGCTGGCACTTTGCAATAAATAAATGGGTTTTGGGTTGCATTTGGGCACAAAAAGGTTCGCCATCACTGCTATATAGTGTGTCGTTTTCTTCTTTTCTTTTCTTTCTCCTGACCAACTTAGCATCCAGGCAATTTTCTCTCAGATGTACCTCAAACATGATGCATGTTCCTATGTCCTGAAAGAAAAAGTGGAGGAGAAAGCTCCTATGTAAATTTCAAGCTAATTCTACACTGGTGGAAGGGGGGCGGCATTCTTCTAAGCATTTCTCCTGCCCCCTATCAGCCTGTTCAACCAGCAAAAATGAGGAGTGTGATGTCATTTCTCATGCCAAACTGGAAGTGATGTCATCACATCAGGGGTGAAATTCTAGCTTTATCCATGTAGTTTTGGGTGAACCCTAGAGTGTCACCCCCAACATAGTGACGCCATTTCTGTATGTCTCCAGTAGTGAAATCACTTGCTGGTCCTATACTCATGTCACCATTAGGGTTGGAGATTCAGACAGTGCGAATCTGGATTTTTACCGAATCTGCACTGATTCGGACGGATTCGGACGAGCAGGGGCCGAATCTGAGCTGTCCGAATCCTAACAGATCCGAATCCATGAGATTCGGATCACCAGCCGAATTGCGTTTTTATTTTTTGGTGTTTTTTCACGTTTCAGCCTGCAGGGGGCGCATTTTTAAACATATCGGCACCAAAATTTCAGGGTATCATCAGGAGACTGTCCTGATGATACCCTCCAAGTTTGGTGCGGTTTGGTCTAGGGGGGCCAAAGTTATGGACCACCAAAAGGGGTGTCCCTATCCCCCATTCTTTCCAATGGGAACTAAGGAGATGAGGCTACCCTTTTGAGGGTCCATAACTTTGGCCCCCCCTGAACCAAACTGCACCAAACTTGGAGGGCATCATCAGGACAGTCTCCTGATGATACACTGAAATATTGGTACCGATACATCTACAAATGCAACCCCTGCAGGCACCCCCAGAAATTTGCACAAGATTCTATGTTCTGCAGTGACTTAGCTGCATTGCTGTCAATAGGGAATTTCTGATAGAGGGCTGTGGAGTGCACATTTTTCATGGTAAACCCACAAAACTTTCAGGGTATCTTCAGGAGACTCTCTGGATGACACCATCTAGGTTTGGGGAACTTTACTTCAGGGGGCAGTGGGAGATGGGCCCTACCCTTTTGGGGTCCCATAGAATTAAACCCCCTGAAGCAAAATTCCCCAAACCTGGATGGTGTCATCCAGAGACTCTCCTGAAGATACCATGAAAGTTTTGTGACCATACCTTCAGAAATGTGCACCTCACAGCCCTCTACCAGAAATTCCTCATTGACAGCAATACTGCTAAGTCACTGCAGAACAAAGAATCTTGGGCAAATTTCTGGGGGTGCCTGCAGGGGACGCATTTTGAGATGTATTGGCACCAAATTATCAGGGTATCATCAGGTGACTGTCCTGATGTTGCCCACCAAGTTTGGTGCAGTTTGGTTCCGGTATGGACCCTCAACAGGGGTGCAACTATCCCCCATTGTTTCCAATGGGAGCTGATAGGGGATGGGGGCTATATTATTATTATTATTATTATTATTATTATTATTATTATTATTATTATTATTATTATTATTATTATTATTATTATTATTATTATTATTATTATTATTATTATTATTATTATTATTATTTATAAACCGCCCTCCCCCGAAGGGCTCAGGGCGGCGAACAAACAAATAGATAGAGCACAAATAAAATCAATTTTTTAAATAGTTATTAAATATGGCTCTATATGTTAAAATCAACCCCCATTAAAATGCAGCATCTATCAAAATTACCGATGGCGTCTTACTCTTAGTCCCCTAAGAAAAGAGGGGGGGAGGAAAGAAGAGGGAGGGGGAACGGCAGGGTCCACAGATTTTAGAAAGAGGGGGGGCATCAGCGGCCGGGCTCCCCAAAGGCCCGGTGGAACAGCTCCGTCTTGCAGGCCCTGCAAAATTCATTAAGATCCCGCAGGGCCCGCGTAGCTGGAGGTAGAGTGTTCCACCAGGCAGGGGCCAGAGCTGTAAAGGCTCTGGCCCGGGTGGAGGCCAGCCGCATCATTGAGGGGCCAGGGATCACCAGTAAATTTGCCTCTGCTGAGCGCAGAGGCCGATTTGGGACATATGGGGCAAGACGGTCCCGTAGGTATGAGGGTCCCAGGCCGCGCAAGGCCTTAAAGGTCAAAACCAACACCTTGAAAATGATTCGGAATTCAATCGGTAACCAGTGCAGGTGGCACAGCACAGGCGAGATATGGTCTCTGGCGGCACCTCCTGTGAGCAAGCGTGCCGCCGCATTCTGGACCAATTTTAATTTCCGAATCAGACGCAAGGGAAGGCCTGCGTAGAGCGAGTTGCAATAATCCAGTCTGGAGGTGACCGTTGCGTGGATCACGGTGGCCAGGTCCGGTTGAAAGAGGAAGGGGGCCAGCCGCCGGGCTTGGCGCAGATGGAAAAACGCAACCCGGGTTACATGGGCCACCTGGGTCTCCATTGAAAGAGACGAATCCAGGTGGACCCCCAGGCTACGAATGGAGGAGGCCGGTGCCAATGTAGCCCCCTCCCATATCGGTGGCTGGAAATCCCCACCCCCTCCTTCCCGCCCCAGCCAGAGGATCTCCGTCTTTGACGGGTTCAGTTTTAACCTGCTGTGCTTCAACCAACCAGCAACCGCCTCCAAACAATGCTGGAGAGCCGCAGGGGCGATGACCGTTCCCCTCTCCATCAACAGAATGAGCTGAGTGTCATCAGCGTACTGATGACAGGTCAGCCCAAAGCTCCGTACCAACTGAGCAAGGGGTCGCATATAGATGTTAAATAATAGCGGGGACAACAGTGCCCCCTGAGGCACACCACAATGAAGTGGGCACCTCCAGGAAGCTTGGTCCCCGCACCACACTTGCTGACCCTGGTCCCGGAGAAACGAGGCAATCCACTGAAGGACAGTGCCCCGCACCCCAGAAGCGGCCAGGCGGTGGGTCAAAAGGTCGTGGTCGACCACATCAAATGCTGCGGTAAGATCTAACAACACCAGCAGCGCCGATCCGCCTCGGTCAAGTTGCATACGGAGCGTATCTGTGACGGCGACAAGAACAGTCTCCGTCCCATGCCCAGCACGGAAGCCGGACTGGAAGGGATCGAAGGCTGGAAGGGATCGAAGACTGGAAGGGATCGAAGGCTACACTTTTGAGAGTCCATAACTTTGGCTCCCCTGAACCAAACTGCACCAAACTGTGGGGGTATCATCAGGACAGTCTCCTGATGATACCCTGAAAGTTTGGTGTCACTAGCTTTAAAAATGCTGGTTTGCGTGTTTCACCGCTCACACACTCCATCAGGCTTCATGTGCAGGAGCGGTGAAACATGAAAACCAGAATTTTTAAAGCTAGTGGCACCGAATTTCAGGGTATCATCAGGAGACTGTCCTGATGACACCCCTCAAGTTTGGTGCAGTTTGGTTCATCAGGAGACTGTCCTGATGACACCCCCCAAGTTTGGTGCAGTTTGGTTCAGGGGGGCCAACGTTATGGACCCTCAAAGGGGGACCCCTATCCCCCATTGTTTCCAATGGGAGCTAAGGAGATGGTGGCTACCATTTTGAGGGTCCATAACTTTGGCCCCCCTAAACCAAACTGCACCAAGCTTGGGGGGTGTCATCAGGACAGTCTCCTGAGGATACCGTGATATTTTGGTGCTGATATGTCTAAAAATGCGCCCCTGCAGGCACCCCAAACAATTTGCCCAATATTCTTTTTTTTGCAGTGACTTCTGCATTGCTGCCAATGGGGAATTTCTGGTGGAGGGCTGTGGGGTGCACATTTATCAAGGTACAGTCACAAAACGTTCATGGTATCTTCAGGAGAGTCTCTGAATGACACCATCCAGGTTTGAGGAACTTTGCCTATGGGGGCAGTGGGAGATGGACCCTACCCATAACATTCAACCCCTTGAAGCAACGGTCACCAAACCTGGATGGTGTCATGAAGAGACTCTCCTGAAGACACCCTGAAAGCTTTGTGGATTTACCATGAGAAATGTGCACTCCACAGCCCTCCCACAGAAATTTCCCACTGGCTGCAATGGAGCCAGCCAGCCAGCCACTACAGAGCACAGAATCTGGGGAAATTTCTTTGGGTGACTGTGAGGGGCGAGGTTTTAGAGCTACTGTCAGCAAAATTTCAGGGTATCATACAAGTACTGTCCCTATGATACTCCCCAAGTTTGGTGAAGTTTGGTTCAGGGGGTCCAAAGTTATGGACCTTCAAAAGTGTAGCCCTCATCTCCTGTTAGCTTCCATTGGAAACAATGGGGGATGGGGCACCCCTTTTGAGGGTCAATAACTTTGCCCCCACTGAACCAAACAGCACCAAACTTGGGGAGAATCATCAGGACAGTCCCCAGATGATATCATGAAAGTTTAGTGCTGCTAGCTTTAAAATTGCATCCCCTGCAGGCCAAAACGTGTAAAAACACCAAAAATTCAAAAAAATAATAAAACGGACCCGAATTTTTCGGATTTACCCGAATTTTCGGGCATATCCGAATCGGCTATGATTCGGATTTGGGTATACAAATCATTTTATGCCCCAAAATACCCAAATTCGATTTTTAATGAATTTTTTTAGTATTGACCAACCCTAGTCACCATCCTCAATTGCTCCAGGGTGTTAGCCAGTTGAGTTTGGCAACCCTAATTATTTGCTGTGCTGTGTTTATCATTATTATTATCAAAATTTCCAAGTTATATTGAACGCATAGAACCATAGTTTTTATTGTCAAGAAACTGAGTTCCACTATATAGTTTCTTGTTCTGTCAAACACAGGCTCAGGCTTTAAGGCTTATCTTGAAATAATAAGAATGGAATTTAACTGCTGTGTGCTTGCAAAGTACAGTCTTTAGAAATGGAGATAAGAGGCCAGGCACTGGGAGTGAAACATAATTTCTATCTCAACTCCCTAGGTCTTGAAGGTCACAGAACTGTGGTGCCACCTCCAGCCACAATCAAATTAATCAAGGTGATTAAATTATTGATATGTCATCATGGGAAGGGGCAGTTTATGGCTGCAGAATAAATCCTATCTTTTAAGCTCACTCTGACCCTTTAGGTCACCTTGTTAGTAATTGAGTTATATAATTGTCTTAGGCCCCTTCCGCACACGCAAAATAATGCGTTTTCAAACCACTTTCACAACTGTTTGCAAGTGGATTTTGCTATTCTGCACAGCTTCAAAGAGCACTGAAAGCAGTTTGAAAGTGCATTATTCTGCATGTGCAGAATGAGCCTTAGCTCATTGGGCTTGGATTTGATTAGTCAACAGGCCCTGGCCACCTCAAATCCTTTGCCCATAAAGTTAAAATATTCAGTCTAGCAAACTGTGTTTCTTGATACCTTTTGCAATTGTTCCTGGATTTACCATTTGGACTTTGACCAGCATGTACCTTGCAACATGGCTCCCTGGCAACTTGGGACTCTTGTGGTGCATAGAGCGGCTTTTGAGAAGCTGAAGGGTTTACTGCTGGAATGGTAAAATCTTGCTTCTTGAATCTTGCCTTTTGAACCAATGCTCTTTTACTATGTAGCTAGTCCATTTTGGTTAAGTTTTTATTGTTTTATTCCTCACTGCTAATGTTCTTTTGATTGCATTCTTGCACAATTTTAATAAATTTCATTTAATTATATTTTGTGGGGTTATGTCTTCAGGTGACTTCAATCTAAATCCAATACCTAAGCCTACATCTACCAGGTTAATTGTTTTTTTTGTGAAACTTGCTTAACAAGTGGTCTACATTGCAGGGGTAACTTTCCTAATTGTAATCCTAGGAATGTTGGAAGCTTGCTAGACAAAGGGGCTGGTGGCAACTATCAAGGCTGTGGTTCTGACCTCCCCTAAGAAATATGTTCTTGGCTTAGAACCATCCTTCATCAGATAGCTCATATAGGACCTGGCACATAGTTGTTACTGCTTAGAGGGATACTGGTCATTTCACTTACAGAGATATTTCATGGTAGGCTGCTTACCTGGGTGGTCACTGGCAGCCTGCAGGGCCAAGCCCCAGTAAGTCTGCCAGTGCTGCAGGGCCAAGCCCCAGTAAGTCTGCCGGTGCACTTGGCTCAGACCCTGATTGGTGACGCTGCAGCAAGATGCAAAAGGTGAGCCCATCTGTCTGAGTGTAAGCTGAGTATTCCCTGCTGTGTTGGCTTGTAGAGTCACTGGGGCTACATGAGTTACCTTGTTTCTGGACTATTTTAACATCTCAGTGCCTCAACATTTAACAGAAGCAGTGGTAGGAGTAGTAGTTTTGTATAGTGTTTACTGATTGTGCCATTGTACCAAAAGGCAAAAGATCAATTGTCTGAAATTTAACAAATAAGAGTTGTGCAGGGAGCTGTTCCATGCCCAGAGGCAGAAACCCAGAGTAGTATGGTGGTGTGGTAGGGGCATAAGACCATGCATGGAACCACAGCGGTGAGGGGCACAGGAGCTAAAAGGTTAGATAAGAGGGGCATGGGATCACTTTGTGAGCCTTGCAGACACCCACTTGTTCCCCACCTAATAATATTTTCCCAGCACTGGAGAATAGAGGGGTTGTTTTGTTGTAGTGAGCAAAGTGGCTGAGGGCGCCATCTGAGATGCTTTGAAATGTCACTATAACAAAATATACTGCTCAACAATCCAAATAATGGATTTTCATTTTTTACATTGGTTTACCCCTTCTCAAAACAGTCCCAATTCCAGAATGTCATAATTAATATATATTTGTACAGGTTTCATGTAAGATACTATAGTGGCAGCTAAAAAAATATTATAGTAGGCAAGCTTCAATAAACTTCCATCAAGTGTATGAATGCACTGGCAAATCAGCATCATAGCAAACAAAAAATGGGCCTGTACGGATATTAGAAGAAGAAGAAGAAGAAGAAGAAGAAGAAGAAGAAGAAGAAGAAGAAGAAGAAGAAGAAGAAGAAGAAGAAGAAGAAGAAGAAGAAGAAGAAGAAGAAGAATTTGGATTTATATCCCCCCTTTCTCTCCTGCAGGAGACTCAAAGAGGTTTACAATCTCCTTGCCCTTCCCCCCTCACAACAAACACCCTGTGACGTAAGTGGGGCTGAGAGAGCTCCGAGAAGCTGTGACTAGCCCAAGGTCACCCAGCTGGCGTGTGTGGGAGTGCGCAGGCTAATCTGAATTCCCCAGATAAGCCTCCACAGCTCAGGCGGCAGAGCAGAGAATCAAACCTGGTTTCTCCAGATGAGAATGCACCTGCTCTTAACCTCCTACGCCACTGCTGCTCCTTAGCATAGTTTGATGGCATGTAAGAAAAAGGCAGATCAATAAAAATCATGTGAAAATACTGAAAAATAAAATCCAAGGGCAGTGGAATTCAGGCCCAACTACCCTCGCATTTAGATTGGCCAAATGCAAATCAAGCATGGCTTTACCATACTTTAATACTCTCCCTTGAGCAATTTCATCTGATAATCCTGTTATATTATTTTGTTGTGTTTTGATCACTGTTATTAAAGGAGCCCATCTGTGATTTTAATCCTCTCTTTCTTAATTAGCCCAGATGGCCAAGAATGAAATGGAGCAATTTCCCAACAGGCTTTAGAAGCTATGAAATAAATTTAAATAAATGTTAGCACAAAGGAAAGCAGTGTTTTGTAAATGTATCCCAGTTAATGTTTTCCACTGAGAAATAAAGCTTAATCTGTAGCCCCAACTGTGTTCCCCAATCTGCCCTAGGTAACATAAAAAGTATGCTCAGTTCTTCTTCTGTCTTCTTCTGAATCATCTTCTGAATCATATGCATAGCTACCTGGCCATAAATACAACTGAATTCAATGGGGTTGTCTTCCAGATAACCAAGCATAGGATTGGTTTGCAAGGTAATGAACCCTTAATTTAGGAATGAGGAAAAAATAAGCAATAAATCAGACAGGCCACAAACATGTTGAAACATGCAAATTCCAGCACCAGACACAGCACACATGCTGAACAATGAAACTGCCTCCTCGTTCAACCACTGGTGAGATGCTCGCTGCATTCTCCCATACCATGGTGAATGAAAACTAAATTATTTTGCCCTGAAAGGATAAATTTTACTGTGTTTTTATTGGTGACTGTGAGCCAATAAAAAGATTTTCAACTTGTTGATGTGTTCTTATGATGGCTTTATGCATTTCCAAGCTTGTTGTTTTGTTAGTGGATTTATGCCAAAGGAGTTAAGGTTGGTTAGAAACATTTTAAATAAATAAGGGACATCAAAAATTCTGTCACTGTAGGTATCATTTATTTAAGTCAGTATATTCACTTTTACTATTATAAAATTATTGCAAACAGAAAACAATCAAACAAGAAAAACAAATTACAGTAATTGACTGAAAGCAATCAAAATACTGTCGCATACTACATCATTCTCTCTCTGCCTCTGTGTGTGTGTGTGTGTAAAGCGCCTTCAAGTCCCAGTTGACTTTCGGCAATCTGAGCAAAAGGCACATGTGAATTACCTCGAGGCGGAGTTCTGATCGGGGTGGGGGTGGAACGAGCCCAGCTGACACTGCCCAGACAAGGGCGGAAATGGAAAGGTAGTCACTTTGGGAAGGGGCAGCGTCACCAGAAGAAAGGAGGAGTGAGCCGAGGCTTTAAAGGGGCTTGCTCTCCTTTGTTCAGGCCATGTGCTCACCGGCCGACAATTTGCCCACCCACCTCACCCTACTTTTATATGTTAATGCATGCTTATTATGTCATAGCCTAGTTCGCGGCGGTTTGGTGCATGGGTATGGCTCTGGAAGGGCAAGGGGAGGGGGGCTAGGGAGCTGCGCCTTCCCCTCAGGAACAGCAACAGCGACAAGAGGTGACTGCCCTGTCGAACCGGGCCAAAGGGGAACATCTCTGGCCAGGAGTGGCTGCCCGGCAGAGCCCCACAGTAGATCGAAGCTCGGGACCAGGCACCCGCCCTGCTGAGCTGTAGCATGTACCTGCATGACCAGATCCAGACCCATGCTTAGCCTCACGCTTCTGCTCAATAAAATGGCTATGGCCAATTTATTACCTCAGCAATGGTGTGATGTGTGTCATTATAAAGGGCCTTGCACAAGAGGTGATCCACCCTCGGGCAGCAAAAGACTTTCAAGGCAAATGAGAAGCAGAGGTGGTCTGCCATTGCTTTCCTCTGCACAGCCTTCTTTCTTTTACATTATTTCTTAAAGATCTCTGTTATAAATCTGTTTCATTTGTGGCTGAAAGGAGGACAAGAACACACAGAAGCACACAGAGAACCAAGTTGAGTGAAAAAAGGCAACAGCTTTATTGATTCCATCTGATGGAGCATTGGTGCAACACAGGACATGGATGCAGGCATCAGGCAGACCACCTGTCAGCTGATGGAATCCACCCTCAGCCTACATGCTGGAGGTCAACCTAGAAGGGAAATTCAGCACACTCACTTGAAGGCAAGTCTCTTCATGGTTCTGTTGCTGCCTGGGAGTGGAGCTGGGTGACAGTCCCTCAGCTGAGTGTGCTGCTGCAGGGCTTGACCCTCAAGACCCCTTAAGGGTGTCCCTACCCAGGGCAGGCAGGCAGGTGCAGCCTCCCCTCCAAATGGATCCAGCCCAGTGCTTGAAACCATCACAGAATTAAGCAGATACCACCCAATTCCAGCAGCTCCAACCAAAAAAAGACATTGCAAATCCCGTGGAGCCACAAATCCTGCCCCCCAGAAAGACCGGTGTATGCCATCTGCCCTGGACAGAGCTGCCAGTCAGAAGAAAATGTCTGGGTGAATAACAGAGTTGCCAACCATCTCAGTCAACTAAGCCACAGTCCTGCTCATTTTCCTCCTAGTGCTGTTCACCAGAAGTAGCTCCCTGTCAGTCACTCTTGAGCAGTTCAGGAAAAACTGGGTGCATGGAAACTGTGAGTGCAGAGCCTGCAGATCAGCCACAATGGCAGGCATGAGATCAGCCTCTTTCCAGCAGCCAGTTCATTCCCCTCAGTTGTATCATGAGGGCATCCAGGGAGCCCAGACAGGCAATGGCACACAAGACAGTTGGCTGAAGAGTCCCACTGCATTCATTCACAGGATCTGAAGTCATCCTTCCTTCCCCAACAAAGTTATCCAACCTGCAGTAGATGTGTTATCAGTCTACCCAGTGCACAATAATGAAGATGGATTCCAGACACCCTGGAAAAACTAAGAGAGGGTGTAGGTGGAGAAGCTTCTCTGAAAGTGGATGTCGAACCAGTAGATGGTGCATTTTTAGTCCATCTGGACAAAGCATTAAAAATACTTCACAATCCAGTTCAGTGGAAACAAGTCCACATTACAGTCAGTCACTGAACAGATCACCACTACTGGCTAAAGATTGTCTACATAAGTCATTTGGTACAGTGGGTTTATGATAGCAAAGAAATGCAGCTTAAAATACAGGCACAGCAGGTAGATAGTGAATTTCCAGTGGCCAATCACCTGGATATGATTGGACAGCAGCCAAGGGGTATCAAATGCAAGGATATAAAATGCAATAATTAGGAATAAGAAACAAAATTCACTTAGGAAAGTAAATATCAGGAAGTATGTTAGTAGATATGTATTCTAAGTTTAAAGATTAAGAATTATATGTAACCTAAGATTCTTGATGTAATTAACAATGAGAAAATAGAATATGAATAGGATTAAAATTGTTTAATCCACAGAAGCTTGGAAGAAGGTCTTCGGTAAGTAAGATATGGTAACATGTGGTAGAAGAACTCTATAATGACATTATACCCTAAACTGTGCACATAGCATAACTTATGCTTGCTTTCAGTGGTGTATCGACAAAAAAATGGAGTCTGTGGCAAAAGCTGAGTTTTCTGCACCCAGGGATAGCGGGGAGAAGCCCCGCAAAGCCCCTGTCTGCCCACCTTCCTCACCCAGCCCCAGCTGGGCCTTGGCTGCTCAATCCAGCCCCAGCCCCAGCCCCAGCCCCAGCCCCAGCCCTTGGGGTACGCAGCACAGCAGAAGGAGGTGCAGCTCTGGGCCAGCGTAAGAGAGGGGCTGGCCCAGCTGGCCCAACAACCCGGCCCTGAGCCCTTCAAAACCTGGCCATAGGACCTGCCTTGCACCACCTCCCCCACAAAGATGGCCAGGAGGGGGAGGAAGCCAGGAACCCATACTGTCCACACCCCCAAGGAGGGAGCAGAGCTGGAAGGTATTCCAGGCAGTGCGGGGAGCCCGGAGGGAAGGATGCAGGTGGCAGACATCAGTGACTCACCAAAAGTTCGATGCCCCAGTCCATGCTGGCCGCTCTGCCTTGTCTGCCTCTGCCTTGTCTGCTCCTGACTTGTCTTGAAGTCAGTGTCGGGGAAGGAGGAGCGGTGTGGGGGGTGATTTTCCACCCCCACGTGACTAAATGGGCACCGTCCAGGGACATTTGCCCCCATATGTCCCCCTGAGCAGTACTCCCCTGCTTGCTCTACTCTTGTTGCCCTCTTTCAGCACTGCAGGTTTTGGGGATCAGATATACAAGACACAAGGAGCTACATTCTACCAAGTCAGACCATTGGTTCATTTGTGTCAATACTGTCTGTTCTGATTGGCAGATGCTCTCCAAGGTCCAGTGGCATACCTAGGCAAACTGGAGCCCTAGGCAAAACCTGAGTTTGATGCCCCCCCATGGGCGGCCACCCTCCCCCACCGTGACCAAACAATGATTGTTTCCACCAGATCGTTTCAAAGTCACCATCACATTATAGAACATCCCCCAACTCACAAATCTGAACACAGCAATGGACCATGCCACACAGCAGAAATATTTTTTGAAAACATTTTCAAAATGCTTTCAAAATGTTTTATTACTGCTATGAAAACATTTTATGGTGTTGTATCCAATCCCCCCAATTGGGGGAAACAGCATCACTTTCAATGTTATTTAAAATGGGGACCCCAGATTCTCATTTTAAGGTGGATTTAAAAGGAGAATCTGGGCTCCCTAGTTTAATCAAGTGATGCTGGAATCCACCCCCAAACAGCATTATTTTTAATGGTGTTTAAACTAGCGAGGCCAGATTCTCCTTTTAAATCCACCGTAAAGGGAGCATCTGGGGTTCCCAGTTTAAACAACATTGAAAGTGATGATGTTTTGGGGTGGATTGTCCCCCACTCTGAAAAAGCATCACTTTCACTTTTTAAACTGGGGACCTCAGATTCTCCCTATAAATCCATGTCGAAGGGGGTGGATTTAATAATAATACAATAATAACCTTTATTAGGCATTGAGAGAATAAAAGAAAGAAAGGAAACAAGCATTGGCAGGAAGGGGGTGGAATTAAAAGGAAAATCTGGGGAAATTTAGGGGGTGCCTGCTGTCAGGGGTGCAATTATTAAGATAGCAGCACCAAAATTTCAGAGTATCTTCATGAGATCCTACTGATGATACCACCCAGGTTTGGTGAAGTTTGGTTCAGGGGGTCCAAAGTTATGGACCCTCAAAGGTGTAGCCCCCATCTCCTATTAGCTCCCATTGGAAACAATGAGGGATGGGGGCACTCCCTTTGCGAGTCCATAACTTTGGACTCCCTAAACCAAACCTCACAAAACCTGGGTGATATCATCAGGAGAGTCTCCCGAAACATGCCTGAAATTTTGGTGCTGCTAGCCTAACAACTGCACCCTCTGCAGGCCAAAAACAGAAAAACATTGAAAATACAAAAAATCCCACAAACGAACCTGCAGTTTTGCCCCCTTTGCCCAATGGGAGGAACGCCTCTGCCAAGGTCTCAGGCAGAGAAGTCTTTTTTGCTGCTTGAGATCTGTGTAGATACCAGGGACTGAATTCAGAATTTCTTCATGAAAACCATGTTCTCTACCGATGAGCCACAGCTTCTCTCCATTAAATGAATATGACCGTGTACAGATGGAGGCCTGAGGAAAGTAATTGCTTGTTCATGCACAGAAAAACATTCATCATCAAAAACCTGGCAGTGAAAAAATATCAGTTTTCAAGGAGGAAAAAAGGGGAATGAAAGAACAGAACAGGTAAGTCATATTTAAGAGCCATGAACTAAATATAACTTTTGAATGATGAACAACTACATCTTTGAGAGGAAGCATCTGGATTACAGCAGTCTAACAAGAGATCACCTTTTGAGATTTAAAACGCAACAATCCAACCTAAGTAACGAATTTTTAAAGATTTGCCTGGTTACGTCAAAAACAGCAGAGTTAATGCAAGCCAGATGGTTATGTCAATCTGCATCTTGTCCTCTCACCCTGGTTCAAGCCTGCACTCTAACTGGTATAATCCTGATCACAAAATAGATTACTTTAATGCAGGGATATCAATGATATTTAGCTAAAGCAGAAAAGGGGACTTTAAAAGGGAGAAAAACTTTCCCTTTGTGCACAAAGAGGAAAGACTCTTTACTAAAAGTTGCTGATTATGGTGGAAGATTTGCAAATGTTGCTTGTTCTTTTCTAAGAAAAGGGAGGTATGACTATTCCTCAAAATATGTCTTTTACTTGGTATTTTAAATGGAAGATGTACTTTTGTATGGAATGCTATTCTAAACATCAAGATGTGTAGCAGGAGGAGACAGTCCAAATCAGTTGTCTCTGAGAGCCAACTTACATATCACCTTTTCAAAACCCCTTACATTGTCACTCCTCTGTTGTACTGATAATGTGAGAATGTTGGCAATGAGAGAATCACCCAGCCTATCTCTAGCACTCCATCTTTATTGAGATAGCTAATTTTGCTATGATAAGCGCCCATTATGACCCTAGGACGGTGATGGCGAACCTATGGCACGGGTGCCAAAGGTGGCACTCAGAGCCCTGCCTGTGGGCACGCACTGAGTCACCCCCCCCACACACACACATCTAGGCTGGCCTGGGCCGCTGGGCTCGATTATTAGCATTAAACCTAAGACCTAATTTTGGGGAAGCAGTGTAGGTAACCCTGTCAAGCGCTGTTAAACCCCACTGATTTTCATGCAAAGAAGAAAAGTGCGATCCTTTACCTGGGAGTAAACTCGGTTGCTGGCAATGGGGCTTGCCTCTGAGTAAACCCTCCTATGGTCGTGATTCACCCATTGGAAGAGTTGCACGGTTGCTTCAAAGCAAAGCCACCGACTACCACCAAGCTTACTCCTGAGTAACGCATGCCTCGGATCCAACCCTTTTTTCTAAACTGAAACCTCATCATTCGGGTTAAATTGCGGGGTTGGCACTTTGCGATAAATAAGTGGGGTTTGGGTTGCAATTTGGGCACTCGGTCTCAAAAAGGTTCGCCACCACTGCCCTAGGACAGTGGTGGCGAACCTATGGCACAGGTGCCAGAGGTAGCACTCAGAGCCCTCTCTGTGGGCACTCGTGCACAGAGTTCATCATGTGGGAGGGGGGTGGAAAATCACCCCCCCCCCCTACAGACACACACATCTAGGCTGGCCTGGGCATGATCCTTTACCTGGGAGTAAGCTCAGTTGCTGGCAATGGGCCTTGCTTCTGAGTAAACCCTCCTAGGATCGTGATTCACCCATTTGAAGCATTGCACAGTTGCTTCACCAAGCTTACTCCTGAGTAACGCGTGCCTTGGAGCCAACAGTTTTTTTCTAAACTAAAACCTCAGTATTCAGGTTAAATTGCCATGTTGGCACTTTGCGATAAATAAGTGGGTTTTGGGTTGCAATTTGGTCACTTGGTCTCGAAAAGGTTCGCCATCACTGCCCTAGGAGTTACTCATATGATGTGAAATCTATATTCTCATAGCAAAGTTGGACAAATCAGAGGATATTTAATTCAGGTGACTGGAGCTGTGAACAGGCTCCAGTGAAAGGGCCTCAGGTTTGCAGAAAAATGTGAAATCTAAAAAAAAATACATCAAGGGTTTGTAAAAAACCCAAAATTATAAAAACTGTGCCTGTAACTTTAAAAAACAGATTTTCTCAGTGGTTGGTGCTAGGCAAACATGTTATTCCAGGCTGGGTTTCTGTGAGTAAAAGGGAGGGAAAGAGTTCTTTCCAGAGCTGTCTGGGTCTCTGAGTGAAGACTTATTAGGCCATGACTGAGACTGGAAGCAGCCCTGCCTCAACCTAGCACGACAGCCAATCAGGGCGAGGAAGGAAGAGCCGCTGAGCAGATCACACATTCGATCACATGGTAGTGGGGATTGCTGCACTGTTTGAAAGCATGATAGAGATGGATGTCCTCATCACACACCTGCCGCAGTGGGGAGGGTGAAACCTCGATGAAAAGGTGCTGTTTCTTTTGAAACCTGGTTGTATCTGTATTTAATTTTCAGTGGGGATTCGGCCATTAAGGAGTGTCAAAGTAGCTTACAAACTCCTTTCCTTCCTATCCTCACAACAGACACCTTGTGAGGTAGGTGGTAAGTGGTGAGAGATTTCTGAGAGAACTCTGGCTAGTTCAAGGTCACTCAACAGGCTTCACGTGTAGGAGTGGGAAATCAAACCTGATTCACTACATTAGAGTCCGCTGCTCACGTGGAAGAGTGGGAAATCTGTTACTTCATCTGTAACACAGAATGCTACTATGCATCAGGCAGAAATAGGCAAATTGCCAGGAACAGAGAAAATATTGAGCTAAAGCACCAATTCTAATGTAAATGCAAGGGTTCAAGAGACTATATGGAGTGTGGGTCCATGCTCTTAGAGCTGGAGGAAAAAATGATTACATATAAACCATGAGAGAATTATCCTACATGGATCCTTGCTAAGAAGCCATCTATTCTCTGACTTCCTGCAGAGGCAAACGTGAAGTAGGGCATGAAGGCAAAAAACCTCTTTTATTTTTAACCCCAGAAAATTGATTTCAGCTTCATAGGAGCCCAGGAGGAACTATACTGCTCTCATGTGAAATATCAGACATAAGTTGCCCTTGATCAGACATAAGCTGCCCTTACCCCAAATGTGAACAATCATAGACTTGATCATCCTTCCAGTCATCAATAATGATTAGAAAGATTGTCCATAATATGTGCCAAAGGATGAGCAAAGAAACAAACAGATGCATATCAGTATTAATTCTGCCCCAAAGAAGTAGGTTTTGCTTAGTATATGTTTATAATGACACAAGATCAATCAAACCTTCAAAAAATGAACTTGGACCCAGAGCACCATTTTGTGGGTACAGGGATTTCCACCCATGGAATGCAACTGTCCTTCTTCCTGAAGCTGTCCAAAATCACCCCGTCCAATCCTGCAGCCATCCAAAATCCCCCTCCCCCCAGAACAGGATTTTGAGTGGCATTTTGGTGGTCTCAGAAAGGAGGAAAAGTTACCTTCTGAAAGCCTTGAACCTGAAGAAATGCTACTCTGGATTCAAGCCAGCATGGCCCTGTATTTTCTTCTGTCTCACCAAGGGGAAAATTTCCAACAGATAGGATCTTCCTTGGAAAAGGAAGTGGCCATTTAACAACCTCATTTGTTTCTGCAAGGATTGTGCTGCCATGTCTCACAAACTGGCATTCACACCATGTGGCTAACTTTACAGCTTCATAAGGCCTTGTCAAATGGTGATTCCCTGAAGCACAATCATTTTAGGTGCTAAGTCTCGCCTTATGTTGTTTGGCTGATCCATCTTATATCAGATTATGTTTGTATTTATTGGGATTTATGGCTGTATTATTGCCTCTGAGCCCATATGGATAGCTAATTTGTCAATTAGAGCAATGCAATGCTGATCACAGCGAAGGGGCTTTCAAACACTATTATCGGTTTTAAAACAGGAGTGACCTTGAGACACAAATTCATTTTGCCTGACAACCTTTTCTTCTTTCCCCTGTCGGATTACAGATATGTAAATTACAGCACAGCCTTGAATATTCATCTTAACCAACAGTGGAACTGGTTTGTACGCACAGGCTTTGCTTGAAATGACTAATGAATCTCCCTAAATGCTGAGCTATGCACAGTAGTGTGAAGAAACAGGATGCATTGGCATTAGTTTATTTTATGTAATCATAATCAGAAGGGAATTGAGACTGGGAAGGGCAGCCATGAAGGATCTAGAAAAGATTCTTAAGTGTAAAGTTGTGTTGCTGGGAAGCAAGATCAAGATAATTCATGCCATAGCATTCCCGATTACTGTTTATGGATGTGAAAGTTGGACAATGAAGAAAGTGAACCGGAAGAAAGCTGATTAATTTGAAATGTGGTGTTGGAGAATAGTATATCACGAGAAAGACAAATTAATGGGTCAAATCAACCTGAACTCTCCCTAGAAGTTATCCTCAGTTTGGTCATGTTACCATGCTCTGACAATATAATGAGAAGACAAGACTCCCTGAAAAAGACAAGAATTTTAAAAAAGTTAAAGTCAGCAGAAAAGAGGAAGCCCCAACATGAGATGCATTAATTCAATCAAGGAAGCTATGGCAAACAGTAGCATAAGATAGTAAGTAATGTATACAACTCAAGAAGTCCATTCCTGTGTACGAATAGTCTAGGTTTCTGTCATGAGCCAGTCCCTGACAACACAGTGCAGCCAGAGTTGGCTGTTCCTGAGGAAGACCAGAGCCAACTCCCAACCTTTCCCTGCCTGATGACGTGCGGGTGGAGGTGCCTGTAGATCCTCCCAGGGAACCTAGTAATGAGTCAGCTGTGTACAGGAGGCAGAAGCAGCTGCAGCTGCTACAAAAACAAAGGAGGAGTGCTCTTATTGCAGCAAAATATGAGAAGATAGAAGTGTCTACATCTGATGAGGATTAACTCCTTGCAGAAACCAACCCCCTTGGACAAGGCTCTCTATAGAATCCTTGCTGTGAGCTTACTTCTGCCTGGGTGCAACAAGTGTGTTTCGTATTGCCTTTGTGTGCCTGGTCTACTGCTGATTCTTAGCTTGTTCATCTGATCTCCTGTGCCTGAACCTGTTGAACTGACCCATGACTACGCCTTCACCTGCTACCTGCCTTGACCCATAGGACTGTCTTCTGACTTCACTCTTGTCTGCCGCCTGTTCTGTCCTGTGGGACTGGACCTGACCATGCCTTCACAGCATTCCATGCCCTGCCTGCCTGCAGCAGAGTTTGCAACCAGCCACACGCTGCACCCTGGTGACAGCCACTATGGAACAGACTCTGGCTGTCCTGGTGGCTCAGAAATAGGCTCTGACTAATCAGGTGCAGCAATTCACAGTGGTCCTGGCTCACAACCTGTCCTGGCTGCGGCAGCTGCAACCCCAGAGCCCAAATGCCCAGTTGCCCCGCTTAAAACGTTCACTGGGCACTACCCCCACATTCCTGGTCCAGTGCAAGTTATTTCTGGCCACAAGGATCAGAGAATTTCTGGATAATCGGGCCAAAGTAAGCTTCCTCATCAGCCTGATGAAAGTCCAAGCCACCTGGTGCATACCCCTAGAAACACTGCCAAACGATGGGTGTTCGTGGATTCTTAAGCAGAGGCTGGTGAGACAGAGCAGCGGATACTCCCTTGCAGAAATAGCAGTACAGGTTAAGACAGATGACGCATTTCTTCAGATAATAGAAGGTGTTCAGGGGAACATCATCTTTGCTTATATGCTTATTGAGAATGCCTCCTTCCATACTGAAGTTGGAGCTGAGGGTTATGTAGACAATGGTGTCCCTATAGCAGTGCTGGCTGAAAAGAGTTGACATTATGATGGAGTGATCACCAGAACAGATACGAACAAGAAAAAGAACCTGATGCTACCATCATGATCATCATCATTGCCTTAAAGTCACCCGTGAGTTATGGTGACCCCATATTTCATCACTGGGGGGAGGGCTGGCAGTGGCTGCACATCTTCCCCACCCCCAGTGCTGGAATGTGGCACTGAATGCTGCACCAGTGTCCCAGAGCCCCTGCCAATGCTAGTTGGTTTCCTCTTGGACTTTGCTGGCATTATGGCTTTTGGGTGGCATAGGTCTCATGAGGCCCATAGAGGCATCTCAGTGGTGAAGAGGCTGCTTTACTCTTCAAGCCTTCCCACCATGCCAGGAAGCCTCTTTGGGGGCTTGGAGTGGCAGTGCGCTGCGGCCGGGCACCCAACTCTTATATGCGGTTGCCCAAGAGGTGGTTTGCCATTGCTTGGCTCTGCATAGCTACCCTACTATTCCTTAGTAGTCTCCTGTCCAACCACTAACCCAGCTTAACCCTGTTAAGTTTCATGAGACCTGATAAGATCAGACTAGTCTGGACCATCCAGGTCAAGTTTTGAAAGCAATAGATGTTCAGCAGTGGGGTGTCGTTGCCCACCTCTGTATCATGACCCTGGTATTCTTTGGAGGTTTCTCATTCAAATGCTTTCCAGGACTGACCCTGTCTAGTTTTGGAGATCTGATGAGATCAGACTAGCCAACTAAAATCATCGTATACTTTTGATAACTTTGTTGCTGCCTTCCCTTCTCCATTTTTCCACCTCCATCACAATGCATGAATGTTCACCCTTCAGACCCTATTTCTGTTCACTAATTCACTGTGTTTCAAAATCTATACCCTTTTTTCAGAGGAGAGATACTTGGCAGCTAATCAGTTATTTGCTGCCCCGTAAGGTTTTGTTGTGCTTTCCTAGGATAAGCAGGCTGAAGCCCTGAAGACAACAAATTTAAAATCAAGAAAAAGATTTACTTTAGGACACCTAATTAGGAATCCTAATCAGGAGTCATCAAGGCTCTCTCATTAGCAGGGTTTGTTCAAACTCATTGCTTTCTCCTTAACGGCCACAGGACATCCAGGTGGTTTTAAATTATGTATCACACAGGCTCCTAATCAGTATATTGAACGTCATAAATTGTTAAAAGGAGCTAATAGCTTGCGTTCCTTGATAGAAAGCGCTGATACTGGAGGCAGGGAACTCATCAAACCTAGAGAACCTTGTTAGGCATGCAGGCAGGAGGGAGGCTGTGCTTCAGTGTCTCATTTTGTTTTAGTAATTAGCTTTTACTGGATTATCTGATCCAAATCTTTATTCAGTTTACTCTGTCAAATCTCGTTTGCATTTTAAATGGGAAAGTGACAAGGAGAGCAATTTATCTCCTGACTAGGTTAAACATGTTCAACTTGGTATGGAACATCTGATAAGAGAATGAGCTAATGGCAGCATACACAGTGTGCCATGCACTTCAGTTCTGTATGTGTTACATCTCCAATGCTCAGTCATAACCAAATCCGCGGAACTGGTTCAGCTTTCCACATAGCTCTGGAGTTCATTTGCTAGGTGAAAATTTTAGGTCAATGAGCTACATATATATGTTTACTAGGTCTTACAGGCACAGATGACTGCCTTCAGTGCCCAAAAGAGGCCAAGCAGATGAAAGGCAACAATTTGTTTCAAACATAGAAGCATGAATTTGACTATCTAAACAGGACTTCATATTTGCTGATTTAATACATCATAAAACCAGTTTTTGAAGCACCATGCTCAATGGTCTGGATTATTCTGATTATTGTAAGATGGAATTCTGTGATTTCAATGGGGTTAATCTGGTAGCAACTCTACATCAAATTGCATTGTTAGTAACTTCATTGTTTTAGATGGACGGAGTGTGATGCTGTTTATAATCCTGACTTCTTCAGGGGTTTGATACCATCAATTATGGTATGCTTCTGCATTGCCTTTTGGGGTTGTGACTGCACACCCCCTAAAGGAGCAAGTTCATAGCCTGGGGGCGATGCTGGCCCTGGCCCACTTGGTGAATAACCAGGTGGGAGCAGTGGCAAAAGATACATTTTACCAGCTTTGGCTGATGAGCCATCTGTGACCCTTCTTGGGCAAGAAATATATTGGCACTGCCACACATGCCCTGGTAACATCCAGATTAGATTAATGCAATGCACTCTACGGAGCGCTGCCCTTAAAAACTGTTTAAAATCTGTAATTGGTCCAGAATGGTGCATCTGGAATATGGGCTGGATTGAGTCATAAGGACCATATCTCTACAGAGTGCCCCCCCCCCATGCACACAAACACATCTAGGCTGGCCTGGGCCGCTGGGCTCAATTATTAGCATTAAACCTAAGACCTAGTTTTGGGGAAGCAGTGTAGGTAATCCTGTTAAGCGCTGTTAAACGCTTTTTCATGCCAAGAATTAGTGTGATCCTTACCTGGGAGTAAGCTCGATTGCTGGCAATGGGGCTTGCTTCTGAGTAAACCCTCCTAGGGTCGTGATTCACCCATTGGAAGAGTTGCACGGTTGCTTCAAAGCAAAGCCACTAACTACCACCAAGCTTACTCCTGAGTAATGCATGCCTCGGAGCCAACCGTTTTTTCTAAATTGAAACTTCAGTATTCAGGTTAAATTGCCATGTTGGCACTTTGCGATAAATAAGTGGGGTTTGGGTTGCAATTTGGGCACTTGGTCTCGAAAAGGTTCGCTATCACTGCCCTATACAATTTAGGGCCAGCATATGTTAAGGACTGCCCAGCCACTCTGGTCATCTTTAAAGGTTCTGCTTTCCCTCAGCATTTAAGGCTAGACATGTGGCAACCCAAAAAAGTAGTGGCAAACTTTGGAACTCCCTTTTCAGGGAGACTTGTCTATCATAGGATCCTGAGATAATTAATTAAAGTGCACATTTTTTTTATACCTAGGAAGCCACACACAACTATACCCACCCAGACACGGTATGCAGTGTCTTTTGTCTACAAGTGGTTCAATTTTATTGCCTTCCTGAGAGGTTTTGTTCATTAGAGAGAATGGGGATATTTCAGTAAACTGCCTTAGTGAGCCAACTTTGGGGAAGGAAACATTTCATGCAATCATAATATTAGCAGCAGTAATAAATAATGCAAAACAAAACTGCACAAGTTGGCAGGAAGGTAATTTGTACTGCAAATAAACTCAAAGTCATCAGCATCTGCGCTTTGGCTAACAATACTAATGGTAAAATGCACCTGAATTTGAATTTAAGATGATGACGCCACAAACTTTGAGAAAGGCAGAGTGATTTCTGCAAAAGTGGTACCTTTTTTCCATTTTCCTATTCTCAAACCATCTCTTAGCCCATAAAACAAGACAAAAGAGATATATCCCTATATTGCCGCTTGGAGAACAAAATCTATCTCTATATACAAAAAATATGCTGGGAAAGTAAGTCTTTTTCATGCTAATGTCACACAATTACCTCTTAACTGCCAAAACAAATGGCAGAAATAGGGAAAGTGACACCAAATCAAAAATGTCACAGGTGATCGATTTGTGTCATCTACTGTCCCCGCTGCTGAGGCTACAGAGAAAGACACGGTGATAACCCAACACTAATATTATATTACAGCCTTCACAGTGCCGAGTGCCAAGTGATGAATATGTGTCACTTTGTGTGTCGCTCACTCTCAGGGCCTGGGCGGGCAAGCATGGAAAATGGAGTGTTTAGGATTAATGATATCGAAAATGATAGAGAGGAGATTGAAAATTCCTGCTTTCCTGAACCATGCAGATTGAAATGTACCTCAGAGCTATCTTGGATTGTCTCCTCCTCATCCTCCTCCTTTCCCCAACACCCACTTTTTAAAAGGCTCCTTTTTTCTTCCGTGTTCTTTTCTGATGCTTTTCTGTTACTGAATTCAGGAGATGATTCCCTGTATTTCTCTAAAGTATGCATGTTAGAGCTGCCAACCTGCAGATGCGGCCTGGAGATCTCCCACTCTTCCAACAGATCTCCAGATAACAGAGATCAGTCTCCTGGGGAAAATGGTTACTTTGGAGGGTGGCCACTAAGGCATTGCACCCCTTTCCAAACCCTGTTCCTCCCTAGGCTCCACCTCCCAAAATCTCCAGATGATTCCCAACCCAGAGCTGGCAAACCTAGCACACATCCACACATTACAAAGAATGTTACAGAAGTGCTGATGAGTTAGCCTAGCCTAGCCTGGTAATCAGTCTGGATCCAGCTGCCGAAGGGTGTAAACTGCAGGGGGCCTGGCTAAAGAAAGGAGCACAACCAAAAATACAGGCTCCCATTCCAGACTCTCGCAAAATTACAACTGATCGTCAGACTGCAGGAATCCGTTTCCATGTAGGAAATGGCAGCTTTTAAGGGTGGACGCCATGGTAGCACATTCTCACTGAGCTTCCTCCCCTTCACAAACTTCACCCCCTCCCCCAGACCCCCTAAATCTCCAGGAATTCCCAACCTAGAGTCGACAATCCTGACTCCTCCTGCAATCAAGGCAGGTGGAAAGTATCAGGGGTAAGAGAGGATAGCAGGCATATGAGACAAAGAGGTTAAATGGGGGAGGCATAAGAAGAGATAAGTGGAAGGCTGGGAGGTAGGAAGTGTGAGAGGAACAGAAGAAACAGAATTGTTTTTATTAATAGTCTCCGAGAAGTGTTAAGCACATGTAACTCAGAAGGGATTTTTCATTTAGGCTCTCTATAAAACTTTATTATCCTCTCCTGGGTATGTAATGCAAATATAAAATTATGCCCAAGGGCCTGTCTACATTATTTCTGTACAAGGATAGGCTGATAGCAAAGTCCCAAAGTAAGAATCAACACCACATACAATTAATTGAATAATGATTGCATTTGCTTCATGAAGGAACTGAATGAATGGCAAGATAATGGATACACTTGAATTGTGGCCCTCATAAGTAACTCATGAGACTTGGGAGACAAAAAGGTCAGCCATCTGAATCATTAGAAGCCAGCCAAAGAAAGAGGTACAAATTGCAAACATACAGTTACATACATAAACCTATTTATTTTTCATGAGAAAAATGGAACCAGTTCTTTCCACAAATAGTTGAAATCTATACATTTCTTTACATTTTCAGTTCATTTTAGTTTTAAAATTTCTTAATTTTAATACACTTTTTATTATATTATATTTATAATTTGTTTCCACTGTTTTTAATAGCAAATGTGTTTCCCTTGGTAACTTTTCCAAGCACATCTTTAAAAACAAGTTCCACTGAAATATCTGGATGAATATCCAGTCTTAAGGAGTTGTGTTTTATGGCCTGTTCTGTGGCTAGATTTTGACTTTGGTTGATATAATTAAGTGGATTGTGGGTGATTTTATTGTGCAGTGTTTTTATTGAACTAATTGTAACATGTTTTGCATTCAGTTTTTAGAGAAAGGCATGATCTAAATATTTCTAATAAGAAAATAATTTGTGGTCAAGTACAGATAACTAGAATTTCTTTGACCTTCAACACAAACACAGCCAAGAGGTATGCTTTCCTTGTTCAGACTCCATCAATGACATAAGAGACAAACTCCTGATTTGATTACACTCTGGCTCATTCCGCACATGCAGAATAATGCACTTTCAAACTGCTTTCAGTGCTCTTTGAAGCTGTGCGGAATAGCAAAATCCACTTGCAAACAGTTGTGAAAGTGGTTTGAAAACGCATTATTTTGCTTGTGCGGAAGGGGCCACAGCTTCAGGGACACCTAAGTAGTCAGTCTAAGCTCAAAATATTACAGACTTTTGTCCCTGTGAGTATGTGTTTTAAGGCCTATAAGGACGCAATGACAGTACATTGGTGATAGCTGTGGGAAAGCAGTATAATCATGTGAGAAAATACTGTAATCATACAAAGTAGACACATACAAATTTGCTTGGATACATCTGAACAGCTTACCAATTGAATGGCTCCCCTGCTTACAACAGGTAAGGAAATGTGAGCCAAACCAGCAGGTTACCAAACATCAGTACAGATAATATCATGTCTTTTAGAAAGAGCGTATTTGTTTGTTTCAGATATGTGACTGTGTTCATTTCTTCTGTGTATTCTAGAAGAAACAGCAAAGTTCAAAGTATGTGTGTATGTTACAATTAAAGCATATGTGTATATTATTCAAAATGTCTCATGTCAGAAATTACTGAGATTTGCTGGGCCAAAAGGTATATTCAATTTATTGACAGCTGTGTTTGTGATAAGGGCACAAGCTTTGGTCATAATCCAACTAAAGCTAACACTGATTTTAATGGGAGAACATTAAATGTGTACTTAAAAGTATTTTAATGATCGTGAATTTGGGAGGAAGCACTCTAAAAGATGAGCCTCTAATAATTCAATATCTCTGTGTGTGTGATTTTTAAATTCAACTTTTTATTTCTGTGGATCTGAACCACACTGCAAAAGAAAAATTACTTCAGGATTTTAAAAGTTAGTATTTTAGAATCACTCATAAAAGGAAAAATTCCTGTCCTGCACATACTGGTCATGCATGAAAACTAGGAAGTAACTGCCTGTTTGAATTACAAATCCTATAGGAATAAAACTGTTCAAGTTTAATTGTATAAACCACATGTCTAAATGTAGGGATTATATTAACATTCCGTATAGCTTTTTATCTTTCATAGATCAATTTTGTTTTGAAAATTAGTTATTTCGCATTGTATCAGGGGAAAAAATAACTGAAGTGGCTTCAAGGCAGTGAAATTTATAAAGTGACTGGGTTTGGATATGTGCGGAAGTGAAGGGTGGTGGGAGACTATTCTGTCATAGCAATAAATCTAATAACGTCATCGCAATAAATCTAAACAACGTAATAATGGCATGCAAATTAACAGCACCACAAGCCAAAAGTGTAAAGTTTCTCTATAGAACATATTAACTAGCACTTTGCTTAAGTGGTATGGTTGAATGAACAATAAATATATGTGCAGAATCTGAGAGAATTTGCCAGAAACCACAAATGAGACTAATAAAAGGCTTTAAAAGGAAAATAATATTTTATTTAAAGGATACATGTGTTTTTATACGTGTGTGTGTGTGCATGCTAATGTATTCATTCTGCTTTGGAAGGTGGGCTCTATGGCACTTTATCCTGTTGAGGGACTTCAACAGGACAAAGTGCCATAGAGCCCACCTTCCAAAGCAGCCAATTTCTCCAGGTGAACTGATCTCTGTCACCTGGAGATACGTTGTAATAGCGGGATATCTCCATCCATCATCTGAAGGTTGGCAACCCTACTACCCACCTTCAACAGGGCAACCCCAGGCTCAAGCAAGGGGGGGGGGCAAGCCATAGTCACAACCAGAACCCAGTTGCCCAAGCCGTGGACTGGGTGCGAACAGTGGAACCCGCTACTTAGTCAGCTGCCTGAGCCCAAATGTAACTGGTACAATCAGCAGTCAGAGTCTTCCCTTTTTCCTCCTGTAAAGGGGATGGAACTGGAAGTGGCCAGGGTCTGCTTCAGCATGGGGCAGCTGCCTTCCCATTGGTTTTTGAAACCCCCGCAAGCAATTCAAGGGTGTTTGTGTGTGTAATTATGTATTTAACAATGTATAGTGATCTTCAGCTGAATGGCTTCCAGGATGGCTAATAAAAACAGTTAAAAGCAATAAAGCCAAAAAATTATTACATTAGACAATATCCTTGCCAAATCCTTCAATCAACCCGGCAACGGGTCCAAAAAATTGTTTGCCAAAGTTTACTCCAACCCAGACAGCATAAAGAACAGAACCAGTTGAGCTGGGCAATAGACCCATCTTACAGGATCCATCTTACAGGATCTACAAAGCAGAGCATATATCGTCATTGGCATTTGGTTTCAGACATTCCTGGTTGTGAACGTCCACTGGCGTAATGCCCATTGGGCAAGGTGGGCAGCTGCCCAGGGCATCACCTTGTGGGGGGCATCAAAATGCTGGTTCATTTTGGGGTATTTTAGTGGTTTTCCATTTTTAGCCTACAGGGGGCGCAGTTTTTTTGGCTAGCGGCACCAAAATTTCAGCGTATCATCAGGAGACTGTCCTTATGCTACCCCCAAGTTTGGTGAGGTTTGGTTCAGGGAGTCCAAAGTTATGGACTACCAAAGGGGGTGCCCCTATCCCCCATTGTTTCCAATGGGAGTTAATAGAAGATGGGGGCTACAGTTTTGAGAGTCCATAACTTTGGCCCCCCTGAATCAAACTGCACCAAACCTGGGGGGTATCACTAGGGCAGTCTCCTGGTGAGACCCTGAAAGTTTTGAGACTGTGCCTTCAGAAATGTGCCCCCCAGCCTGCAACCGCCATTGACAGGAATGTAGAAAACTCAATGCAGAACAAAGATTCTTGGGCGAATTTCGAGATGTTCTTGCAGGGAGGGCATTCTTGGACATATCAGCACCAATATTTCAGGGTATCATCTGGAGACTGTCATGATGGCACCCCCAAGGTTTGGTGCAGTTTGGTTCAGGGGGTCCAAAGCTATGGACCCTCAAAAGGGTTGCCCCCATCTTCTATTAACTCCCATTGGAAACAATGGAAGCAAAGAATATGGAATGGGGTACTCCCTTTGAGGGTCCATAACTTTGGACCCCCTAAACCAAACTGCACCAAACTTGGGGGGGTCCCATCAGGACAGTTTCCAGATGATACCCTGACATTTTGGTGCTGATACATCCAAAAGTGCGCCCCCTTCAGGAACATCCCAGAAATTCGCCCAAGAATCTTTGTTCTGCATTGAGTTTTCTGTATTGCTGTCAATGGGGGTTGCAAACTGGGGGGCACACTTCTGAAGGCACAGTCTCAAAACTTTCAGGAACTCATCAGGAGACTGCCCTGATAATACCCCCCAGGTTTGGTGCAGTTTGGTTCAGGGGGGCCAAAGTTATGGACCCTCAAACTGTAGCCCCCATCTCCTATTAGCTCCCATTGCAAGCCTTTATTGGCATAGACAACAGTACAACAATAATAAAAACAGATTAAAAAGCATATACAATACAGGAAATAAATGTTAGGTCGAAGGAAATCTACTGGCATTTAGTAATTTCCAGGAGAAAGTCTGCCACTATCATACAGAGAGAAGGATCAGGATTGTTCAACAAGTAGTGCAATCTAATTAAAACGGGGAGATCTGGTAAATGTAAAGGAGTAAGATTCACATACTTGGATCTGATTTCCTTGAATCTGATACAGTGTAGTATTTGGTGGGCCAGAGATTCAACTGAGCCATCATTACATGGGCACAATCTTTTAACCTTTTCTTGCTTATTAAATCTGCCATGTAACAAGGCAGAAGGCATAACATTAAACCTGGCAAGCATTATGGCTCTCCTTTGAGCAGGGTTTATTAAGCAATACAGGTAGTGTGCCAAGTGGCCCCGTTGAAATGGGAGAGAAAAATACAGGGGGGGGCATGTTTTCTTGGCTGCGGTGATTAGGGTAGAGAACTCTCTATCCAATAGTTGACCTTTTAATTTTCTATAAGCTTCTGAATAGGACAAAGGGCAAAGTGAATCCACTGATAGTCCAATAGAGGCCATTTTTGCTTCAATTATGGAAAACCAGGGGTTGGAATGGGTGTCAGAGAGCAGACAGTGGACCAGGGAATGATAGTCCAAGAAAAAATGAATTTGCAGCCAGAATCTAAAAGCCCTCAGCCAAGTGGCTGATTCCAAGGACTTTTGACCTAACTCCAGACAAAGGGCTGTATAGGGCATGCAATTTGGGGATTAGCTCCCATTGGAAACAATGGGGGATGGGGCACCCCCTTTGGGAGTCCATAACTTTGGACTCCTTGAACCAAACCTCACCAAACTTGGGGGTAGCATAAGGACAGTCTCCTGATGATACGCTGAAATTTTAGTGCTGATATGTTTAAAAATGCACCCCCTGCACGCACCAATGTCCTGGTGCAAAAAAAATTTGGTCGTGGTGAAGTGGCCGACCTTGGGGGGGGGCATCCAACTCAGGTTTTGCCCAGGGCTACAGTTTGCCTTGTTACGCCCCTGTGAACGTCCACCTTTTATAGGCTTAAAACGCACAAGAAATCTGAGAGAGAAATTAGTGAGAGCAGATTTCACTACAAGACAAATAAATCCATCCTTCGAGGACATTTCAAGTGTGGGAGGTGCGTCCAATGCCAATTTGCTATAAAAACTAAATACATTCAGGATCCTTTGTCAGGTTTTCATTGGCACCTTACCAATTTCACCAATTGCAATACTTCTCGCTGCATATACATCATTTTTGTCCATGCAAAAAAAAATTATATTGGCATAACTTTACGTGCCATCAAGATAAGAATTTCTGAACACAGATGTTCCAATTTGCTGTATAGAATTTGTCGGTCCCGGACTGTAATTTGCTGGTCTTTGACTGTAATAAAGTGAAATTGAATTGAATTGACAGAAGTTCCATACGCAATCAAAAATTAGAAGCACCGCTAGTACAACATTACTTTCAGGCAAACCACACTGATAGAGACATTCAATTTGCAGTTCTACAAACATACCCAACCACTAAGTATACTGATATAAAGAAACATATAGTCCAGGCTGAAAACAAGTTTATTTTTTATTTTCAAAGTGACAAACTAGGACTAAATAGTTCATTTGATTTTTCTTCACACTTGTAAATAGCATGTCAATTAATGCTAGCTTATGTCTTTAAGAACAGCTTTAGACCTCCTTCCAGCCACACAGCTGCACCCTATTTCACTATATTTACCAGATAATTTTTCCAGCTGATCACATTGAACATTGAGCCAAAGAAGGGTATTCAGCTCACTACAGAGTATCTGTAAGCAAAACTTTAATATATTATTTATTGTTTGTTTAATTAATTGAAAATATTATGAAGAGACTGTCTGCAGATAGTGAATTGCCACTATTTTTTACAGAGCACCTTCAGCATTGGCCTAATTGATGCGTATACTGCTTATCATAACTCTGAAGAACACTCCTGTCGAAAATGTCGCATTAGTACTGGACGTTTAGTAGATGTTTATGTTTCTAAATAATTGTTTGTGACTCTTTTGGATGGCATCCTCTTTTGCGCTGTGCCTTTTATACAGGCGCCTCCTCCAGATACAACATTCAGCTTATCTGCTCTTCTGGAATATTTACTATAAAATTTTTTGAAAGAACTTGCTTATATCACAGAGTACTTACTTTGACAACAATATTGTTATGTAAGACTACGTTGTTTGTGAATGACACTAATTCATGAATGTTCTGTATTTAGTTATTGAATTATGATTGGAAAGCCACAGTTAGAAGATAGTAGAAATAAAGTTTTTTGTGTATATTTTTGTATATATGTTCTTGGATCATGTCGATAAAATCACAAAAGGTTTTACAGAAATTAAGATATAACAATTTTGTTTGAATTGTATTACATTGGTTTGAAATCAAATAGCCACTGGCTCGTGTGTAACACAGTTCCTGTTGTAACAACTGGGATAGTCATGAATGATCTGGTGGAATGTAGCATAATCTGTTAAATCCATATGAGCTTTCCACCAGCACTGTTCTAGATGTCTCCAGGCTGTCTTCAGGTCACCCAGCTCCATGGTAGGCCGTGGGGCCAACAAGTTCCACACAGAGGGCAGAAGATACCTTCAGGGACCCTTCCTTCCTCCTTGCTTCTTCTCGCACCGCCACTTGCATGGACACTTCTTCTTGCAACCATGAGAGCAGGACACAAGTTCTCTACCTCCCTCCATCCTAGTTAGTTATGACTAGATAAGAAAACTATATTTGCTCTATCCTATCCAGAAATGGGGTTCCTACAGTAAATGTAGTGTTTTAGTTTTAATATACAAAACTGGGTGCTAAATTATAAGATCTAGAATCTAACTGGCTATTGAGAGACCAAGATTCCTGAATTCTAACACAGACAAGCCAAAGTCCATATCTATAATGTAATATTTTTTGCTCCCACATACAATTAAAGCATTGCTGGTGCTCAAATTATTAATGCTTGCTAACGCCTATATCTGTCATCAGTGGTAACAGGAAAAGTTAGTTCATGAAGAACAGTTTCTACAACCAACGACTGGGCTCATTCTTTTTCAAAGAGCATTCTTTCAGCAGTTATGGGTTTGGATGCACCAGATGGAAGAATTTTTCCCTGCAGAGTCCTGCTTTCTCATGTCTCCCTCAAAATGTCCCCATGCTGCTCCGGGGGATCAACATTTCGTGCTGAAGTGGGGTATGTGTGTGTGAGAGAAAGCTGTACTTTCATGAAGTTGCACTATTTTTCTATCTGCAGAAATTCTTCAATGGATCCAGCCATGGGGTGTGCTGTGCCTGGCTGTGTAATCATTTTATTTCTCTACTGGCTAGTACAGTTTGTAAGTAAGCCACATCAGATGCACTGGGAAACACCCACCACTGGGTACTGTTTCATCCCCACTATCTTTTTCAAGAGTGGCTGCACAATCTACATCTGGTAAGAAACAGAGGAGAAGGAACAGATGCTGAGATTAAACAGGAGAGATACAGGTTGTGGGGGGTGAGGATCCTAGGTAATCAGTAGAGGAAATCAGAATCTGTCCAGGTGGACATTCTATCTGGACTCTAGTCTGACCAGAATTATCCACACAATACCAATGATGCATATTTAAACACTTAACAAGATTTAATTAGTATCATTAGCTTCTGTACCTCTAGATTCATAACCAGAACTAGCTAAAAGTGCCAATGATTGCACCACAACCAAGAAAATAATGCCAGTACAGTTCCTCAACCACTCCCCTGTATTTGATGGTGTCTTCAAGATGTAAGAAAGGCTATACATGGTGCCAAGTCAGTGCTGAGTTAATTGTAATCTTCCTCCTACCTATGAGCAGATTATTACCCTGTATTAAGGAACAGACTGACTCCATCTCCCCCGCAACACGCTCAAAGCTGTAAGACTATATTGGTATTCACTCCCCTGCTGTGCTTCCATGAACACACTTTTATGAAAGGATGTGGTATTCCTGGCAGAACTGTCAGCAGCTCAATGAAGAAATCAGAAGAATCTCCCTAGAGCATAACTTATAACATTTCCAGGTGAGGAAAGATGTGGATGCAAACTGCAGAGTCATTTCTTTATGGTATCTGACACATTATAGATTCGGATTCGAAATTTAGCAAGTACTTATTAGTGTCAGCAGCAACAGCAGTTACTTGGTTTGCCTTGGAATAAACAGGGCACTGCCTAGTGATCAGAAGCAAAGGGTTTGCTGTGATTCTGCCAGTTTAGCTGCAAAGCCAGGACTGTGTCTCCAGGACCCACAGTCACTGTGCTCAGACAAGCAACAAGTACACAGGCTTCCTTTCAAAAAACACAGACATACAATATCACAACAGGAAAATGAGTTCCAGAAAGACCTGGAAGAACATTGAATATATGTTTGCACATGGGCTGAAGCTCATGAAATGTGGGTGAAACACTCATCCTTTGTGTGATTTCACAAAAACCAAAGGCTTTCAGAGTGACCTTTCAAAGTACCCCTACATTTTCTCACTGCTTTCACTCTCACATTTTCTACTGCCTACCTGAGATTTTCACTTGGATGGCTCATTGTTGCCTCAAACAAAATGTGTCTTCAGATCTTTTTTCCCCAAGTGTCCTTCTCCACTTCTCTCCAGCCCTCAGCCAATCATGTGTAAGTTGCATATTTCCCCCGGTATGTCATTCCATCTCCCTACTGCTTCCCTGTGACATATTTTGGATACTGGTACAGGAACTTACCTATTTATCTCACTGATGCCAGTGCAATCCAGAGTGGGTGAAATTTACTTTGTCTTCCATTAACTGGATGGCAGATTTCTAAACCAGAATCTTGGATTTATATAGTCAGTTTGAATTAGTCTACACCAGTGGTTCCCAACCTGGGGTACATGTAACTCCAGGGATACATCCCGGACCATTGGGGAATAAATGAAAAAAATTACATAATGGGTTTGCTAATATGGGGGCACAATTTTAGAGAAATAGATTGCCAAGGGGTACACAAGTGAAATAAGTTGGGAACCACTGGTCTACACATCATATCATTTGTGGCTCTGTTAGAATTGTGTTCATAATAAGAATCCATTTTTCTACTGCAAAAAATGTAATTATTTCAGATACATTTTCTAAAATAATAACTATTTAGATCTGCTGAGGAGGAAGTGAGAAAGATACTGCTGGCTTGCAGATACCAATCTAGCAGCAGTCAAAGTTCTCTCTGGACTGTTTTGATCTCCCACTCTTTGCAGATACTTTTCCTGGGCTGGGTTACTGGGGATTCCCTGGAAAAAGCTCACTCCAGACTACAGAGATCAGTTCTCCTTGGAGGGTGCCCTCTATGGCATTTTACCAACCTACCTAGGCATTTTACCTGTCATACCCAGGCTCCACTCCCAAATCTTTGGGTGTTTTACAGTCTGGATTGGGCAAGCTTACCTCCACAACCCCACCTGGTGGCCAGGGTGACCTGACAACCCTAGCCCAGATATGTGTGCTTTCTTTGCATTGTTTGTTTTCACGACTTCGGGATTTGGGATTTCCTGTAAGCCATTTTGGGTCTTTCTATGGAGAAGTATGTTCTAATCAATAAAGCAACTTTTTAGTTCATATGTGGCATAAGCTGAAGATATGAGTGTTGCTGTTGCTGGAATGCTAGACAAGTATGGATATGGCTTTCTGTTTGTTAGGAGATATGGATTTCCCTTGTCTTCAATTTCATATTATTCTGCTTCTCCTGTTGGTCTTTCAGTTCCTCCTTCCAAAGCATTCTGAATAGAGAGAAAAACTAAATATTGTAGTTAGTTTTGTAAATCAGGTTGTTTTTGCTGAGTGTACTATCTTAATATGTGATCTTCAGCACTTACAAAACAAGAATGCTTTCTCTTCATGGCTCCAAAAAACTCCTTCTGATCTATTTTCAGTTTCAATTATTGCTTTTACAATTTATTAATCCACGCTACTTTCATATTAATCCACACCACTTTCATAATTCTTTTGTTCAACTCTTCCTGTGGTCTGATGTCTGTGAATATTCTCAAAAGTACTGTTCTAAATCTGATTTACTGCCCATTTCAGGTATCCCAGGATCTTTTCCCTGCAATATATTTTATACAGTCACCAGCAGGAGGGGAGAGAGGGGTGATTATCAACAGTTTGGATTCAGCAAACCATTCATGGGGTCCCTTCAAACTATGAGCAAGTTGATTCCTGGGATTGCAAGAAATGCATGAAGACCTAGTCACATGAGTCAATAGGCTGCCCATGAGGAGAGGAAGGGGACAAAACCACTTCCTCCTCACTGAGCACTGCAAAAGAACTAACTTTTCTCTTGATGGATCACTGCCTCCAACACAATATGCTACTGGTGCCTTTTTATTTCAGATAAGAGAATACCCTTTAAGAATCATCACTGTCATGATACTCTACTACTATTAGGAATTGTTGGTGTTTACAGAAATAATTAAAATGTTATCAGATAAAATAGACATGGCAGTGAGTTGTGTAATTTGACACCAGTGTTTTCACTAGCATCAACCAGTTATTGTCCAGTATATTTGTGCAATAACAGTCCACACTACGCAAATTACTGCAGTAGACATGCTAAATGAGAAGAAGTACATCTTCCCACATGCTGGCATATTCACTGCTGCAGTTTCTTCTCAGCAGATGAGCTTCCTTGGGTATTCCCCACAAGTGAGCTAAAACTGTTCATTTTATTAGGCAAAACTTGAGGTAATAGGGCTTCTCTTTACCATGAGCCTTCAACATAGAGCATCCAAATGATCAAGTGAGCCTGTGGTGGTTTTACAGCTTCAGTCTGTTCTCTGCTCCAGACAGAATAAGATGGTTCGTTCATTCTCTTTTGCCAGGTATCCTATGCACCAGTCCATATAATAAAGGACTGGAATCAGGAGAGTAATTTCTGGATAGCGGAGCAGTGTCAAGTGACTCTGGGCTATCACCTGAGAACAGTATGAGATTCCACTGGTATTAAAGTTCTCCCCAAATCTTGCTACTGATTTTGTACTTTCCTTGCTAGCAAATTTCAGGAGTGGACGTAACCAAGTGTGTTAAGTTCATTCCTGATAAGAGTCTACGCTTCCTCTTTTTTTATTTAATGCAGTTTGTCAGCAAGCCTGAAAAATGGATTCTGATTCACTTCTATTTATTTCAGACAGTGTTTCTTGGCACCCTGTAAATTCAGTCTATTCATTTCATTTCAAGCAATGCAATCCAGCACAGTCTTAATGTTGCCACTCTGTCTTTGTATGCTTGCAAATCTGACAGCCCTGTGCCTGCTGACCCTCCTTTACCCCACCTCCCCAAAATCCCCTCTTTGTCATTTAAAGAGAAAAAAAACCCTTCTGAAATATGTTAAAAAGCCCATAGTGGAGACACGGGAGAATAAAGCCAAGCAAGCGTCTCCTTTGCATGAGTTTCCTAATAAAACCGATGAAGAAGCACAGATGATGAGAAAAGGTGCTTTCAAAGAGAAGAGGAAATTATTATTTTGGCAAAATCTAAATGGGATTCTACCCAGGTATCATTTGCAAAACATTGGAGGAAATTACATTTCTATTTGGGAATAAATGAGGGCCCAGGTGATAATGGAAGAGAGTCCAATGAAATTGAAATTTATGACTTTGCAAATGACTAACAGATATCCATGCACCCCATCAGAGTCTCCTCACTTTCTCTATCTCCCTGCTTTGAACAGATGAAAAGAGGGCAGTGCTGAAGGAAAACAGAACGAAGCTTTTCTGGTCTCAAGCCATAAAGGGGAAGGCGGGAGAAGAGGGGAAGGAGGCAATGGGACTCGAAAGAAAGAGATGACATTAGTGCCTGTGATAACACTGTCACCGCCAATGTAAATTGACGCGCTACATAGTCAACAGGACACACTTGGCTGCCCGCAAGTGGGAAGTACTTAAATCTTGGCACTGATAAATGAAATATTTTTAAGGGAGCTAATCAGTGAAAATGGGGTTTCATCAGGCACTGACATGTCTTGCTTGCTTCAGCGAACCCAAGAGAGAAAAATGATTGCCTAGCATAGACCAGAGAGGCACGCATAGTACTGCATGTGCATGGGGAGATCGAGACAGGGGTGATAGTGGGGAAGGCTGCGCTAAGGATGCTAGATGTACACTGATCTGGGACTTAGCAATTGCTGAGTCCCTGCATGTCTCAGACCTGCACACACACACAGCTGGTTTCCACTCTCCCTCCTACTCTCCCTGTCTTTTATTCGTGCACATTTGATAAATGTGTTTGCATGGAATGGAGTTGGTGCAAATCCCCAATCTACAGCCTGCTGGGCTCAGTTGGCTCAGCAGCAGGCTAGCCAGTATTTCTGGATAAACACTAATAAATCTTTCTTTTCGTAGAGGCAATCATTCATTTCTCCTGTCTTTCCTTCCTCTATCCAGTGTTCACAGTAGTAGAAATCAGAGTCAGGTTAAGAGGTACTTGGATATTTCAGGTTGGAGAGGGAGGAGAATGGAACTAAAAAAAGAGGCTGGGGTAGAGGTGGGAGCGTTGAGGAAGAGCAATGTAAGGGCAACATGAGGCAAGGAATGATAAAATGGAAGATTAAGGTAGAAAATAGATGGCTTAAATACTATGCCAAACAGTTAAGACTTCTTCTCTGCTGATCCACAGAATCGGGGCCCAGAAGATGTACGCTTCAATTTTAAAAGAGTCAGGTCTCAAAATCTGTTTAATCAGTTCAGCACTCACAATCTGAGCCAATTAGAGTCATGCTTAGCATAACACCTTTTTAATTCTCTTCTGCAGAGAAATCACAAGACATTGGGACAAGACCCCAGCATGCATTTTATCTGGGAGGCTGGCAATGTACATTTAGATCTTCTCAATTCATGCAAGTGACCAAGTGTTATGGTTGAATAAGACAACTTCCATAATATCCCACTGGTCACATAACACACATTTGATTCAATTAACCACACATCATTGGTCATATGAAAAGTAGATTGTTACATTGGCAATGGTTTGCTAGAATACTTCAAAGTCAGATGTGAAGCCAAGGTGTGAAGTTGTTTTATTAGTCTCAGAGTATTCGCTGCGGTTTCACTTTCAGTGGCATCCTGCCTTAATCCTCGCAAGAGCAGCTCAAAAACAAAATGCTTCGGCTTTTAGTGCCTCTGGCCTCCATGCTCATGGCTGGTCCTCCCCACTCCTCCAGGACAGAAAAGCTGCCATTCTCCATCATTATTTTCAGCAGTCAACAGAAGCTATTCTCACTTCACCACTCAAGGCAGGATTACAGTGAGGCAGCTCTGGGAAATGGGTCATTCATTCCCCCCATCCCATCCCAAGCTATGTTGATGTTGATGAAGAACCAGATCTCCCAGCTGGTAGCAGGGCAGGTGTATTCCTCCTACCCCCATACCTGTGCTGCTACCATCCAGCCAACAGGGACAGATTAGGAGAAGGCATGCTCCCGCTGGCATATGTATCACTGTTGCACAGCCAGGTGGCAGAAATACTGCTTATGCAATTTACCTGATCTGCTCGGGTGGCATGGGAAGAGGATGCTTGGGGAGGTAAACTATTTTGAGTCACCACTTCCTGTCATTTCATGGTTAAAAAGATGGGTATTTTAGACTAAACTGCATCAAGTGCATATTCACTCAGAAATAAACACAGTGATGCTTACTCCTGTGCAACTGTGCATAGGAATGTCACCTTGGTAGGAGCCATGGCTTAGTGGTAGAGCATCTGCTTAGAATACAGAAGGTCCCAGATTCACTTGTCTGTATCTCCAGCTAAATGGACCAGGTGGAAGGCGATGTGAAAGGCCTCTGTCTGAAACCCTGGAGAGGTGTGGCCAGTCTGTGTGGATAATATTGACCTTGATAGACTTCTGGTCTGATTCAGTATGAATCAGATTCAAGTATTCATGTGTTCGCCTTAGACTTCAAGACTCATACTATTACTTGTGAATCAGGTCCACTGAACCTAATCCAGCTCCCTTTTGTGATAACACACTTTGGATTGTGCTGTAAGTTTCAGAGAGATTGAAGGATTCATAAAGCCAGCCTAATATAACGCATCTTGAATTTTTGCTCCACTCCCATTTTATGCACTTCAGCTTGTCCTATTCAGGTGCCACAATGAGAATAACTATTTTTAACTTCACTGGGGTTGTATAGAAATGAGGCCAGATAAGCAACATAGATATTCTTTATTTCTTGAAAGCTGCTGTGCCAGATTCAAGTTATACATTGGAGTATTTGGGTTGCCAATGCTGACACAATCAGTAAGATATGGGACCAGTAGCACTCCTTAGCTGCCATTACTGAGCCTCAGCTGAAGGGGAGGGTCCTCAATATCCTTACTGGAAAGAGCAGAGACTTAGCTAGGAAAAATGGAGTCTGGGGCAAAATATGCATTTTCCGCGCCACCCCCATGGGCAGCTGCCCTCCCCCACCATGACTCAACAAAGTTTTTTGTTTTTTGTCATCTCAAAGTCACCATCACATGCCCCAACTCTCAAATCTGGGTAAAAGCTGGATCCACACGATTTTAAATAGATCCTCATGAATTCATATGATTTTTGCATTGGAATGAAATGAAACCACCATGAAACTGTAGAACATGTCTTAGTCTACAGGCAGCACCAAAACAATCACACATCCCACGCTCTGTGGTGCAAAAACCTGCTTGGAAAACACAGATCCTCGTGGATCCTCATGATTTTTGCACTAAGTCACCCCAAAATTACCATCAAATCACAGCTCAGGGTGGGAAAAGATGGGCAAGGATAGGAGAAGGTGGCAAGGGATTGCTAGGGGTGGGGGAGATGAGAGGGGATGGCTGGTGGAGATGGGAAGGGGTGACTAGGGGTGGGGGAGGGTGGGAAATTGTGGTTTTTTCCTAATCCTCTTGCATACAATGTTTGTACAGTGAGGATTCCCTCACTGGACTTGAAGAAGTGAGCTCTAGTTCACAAAAGCTTTAACTGGAATAAAGTATTAAGAGTCTTCAAGGTGTCACAAGACCCCCCTCCATTATTGTTCGCAGCAGGAGGGTAACCCGGCATTATCTTATCCTGTTATTTTATCTAAGATACTGACATCCCAATAGAAATGGGAAGCAATACATAAAACCCACATTTGAAAAACATCACAACAACACTACTCAGTATTTAAAAACGCAAACTACATATAAATCACAAAACTACAGCGTTGCTCCTATTCATTCATTCCAGCGCCCTCTTCTCCCATCTGTCTAGCTGGATTCTTCCCTTGCCCACTCCATGGCACCCCCAATAGCACATCTCACATTCGATTTTTTTTTCATTCCACCTTGTTTGAGATGCAAAAAGAAAACATTCCCTGCTTATTTCCTCCTCTCTCAGGGCAGCATCAGCCAGTTGCCACCTTTCCCTGCTGGCTGCCGGGCCTGGAGCTGCGGCAGCTGAGGGGGAGACACCAAGGTCGATATCCTTAGCCAAACAGTGGGAGAGGGAGAGCCGGAGAGCTGGAATAGATGGCAGCCAACCAACACACACAAAAACCAGTGGAAAAAACGAGTCTCACTAGAAGGTCCTTCAGCCATTATTGTCTCCACTGCTGAGGGGACCGGTTTGGAGGGATGATCCCGCTTGGCACCAGAGGCCTCTGCCCGGCCCCCACCGGGCCCCTTCCAGCCGAACCGGATGTTGCTCAGCAGGTCGGGCCACCCAGGGGTGCTTGGCAGCAGCCTCTGCTGGCCCTGACAGGGCAAGCAGGCCAAGGGGGGGAAGGAGGAGGGGTGTGTGGAGATTATTTTCCACCCCCCACGTGACCCAATGGCAGCTGCCTGGGGCATTTGTCCCCAGAGCGCCCCATGGAAGCTACGCCACTGGGAAAGAGACATGAGGCCGCAGCCAAGACATGAGTGTTGGGTCAGCATTATGAAGATGACTGATGTTGTAATTCACACGCAATTGAGATTGACTTATGGTTGTCAACTTCCAGGTGCAGCCTGGAAATCCCCTGGAATTACAAGTGATCTACAGACTACAGGCTCCACTCCCAAATCTTCAGGAATTTCCCAAGCAGGAGTTGGCAACCCTTGTAGGCTGAGAAGGCTGTTACCAGCTATTGCCAAGCCAGTCCTCTGGACAGTACTAACAGAGCCATTCCAATCACTCAGCTACCGTGTTGTGTCTTTCCTCAGTAAGAACTGTCTTCCCTCAGCTGCCTGCCTCTAGTGTGTGTGTAAAGTGCCATCACGTTGCAGCTGATGTTATATATTGACCATTCATGGGGGTTTCAAGGCAAGTGATTAAGCAGGGGTGGTTTGCCATTGCCTTCCTGTGCAGAGTCTCCCTTCAAGTACTGACTCAGTTTAGCTTCTGAGATCTGATGAACTCAGGCTGTACTATACCATTCCTTACCCCAGCTGCCTCTTACTGGCGGCTGAATGTTTTCTCCAGCTCCAAGTCTCATCAGCCATGGTAACAGCTTTGAAGGGGGATGCCTCAGAAAACCATAGCTGTGTGATAGACATAATTTCAACAGGCACAACACTTCCTTTCACTGCCTGTCCAATATGAGAGGAACAGCACACCCAAACATACCACAGGACCATTTTAATGTTGTGTCAGTTCCTTGAGTTCCTCATTGAAGCTGGATGCCAGGCCTGCCCCCCTCCACTTTTTATTTGAAAAATCAATGCGTTTGGGAACCTTTTACATTTGAAGTAATCCTAATGTCATAAAGTTTTTTATTCATGCTAAGTTTAGATAGTATGGCCCAGCAAATAGGTAGATATTAACATCTTCTGAGCAAAGAAACTCCCTGTACTGGTTAAAATTAAGCTGCAGAGGTTGATCTGATTCTCTGAGTGGCCGGCTCATGAATCAGATTTCATTAGTCTGGAGTTTGAATTGCCCTTTCTTCAAAGCCTGCACCTAGTTAAAAAGGCTTTTTCCAAATAACAAATATTGTTATAGGAGTGATCAAAAGAAGCACAACTTAAGGCATACAGACAAATAAGAAATAAATACAGATTTGAAGTACAAAAAAAAAATCGGGCCGTTTAGATAATTATCTAACAGGGTGCATGATGGGCAAAAGTGACTTCCTGAAACTGATGCCCCAACTCCAAAATAGTTCTCAGGAAAAGCCTGCTGCCTCCAAATGCAGAAATTAAGCTGCAGCAACAGACAATGTGAACTCATTGGAGAGTAGTGAAGGAAGGAAATGTGAGAGTTACAATTACAAACATTCTCATGTCAGAAACAAATGTCTAATGCAAGGGTTCAGTGGGCTGGCCAACAAGGAGAACTGCGTAGGCAGGAACTGTAAATACACAAGCTACCTGAAAGAGAATGTTTCTGTTATCAAGGTCTGTGTAGTGTTCATTGTTCACTCTTCTGAAGGCTGGGGGGGTGTGCGTTTCATCACTAAATGCTTGTCTTCTGTTTCTTTCCTGGATGATGGGTCATTGCTTGCGTCAGTAGTGATTAGACAGATATTGTGATCCTAGAGACTAGCATAATCTATCAGTCAGGTACAGCACGTACTTAATCATGAGCCAAATGTCTTCATTAAATTTATGGATTTCTCAGCTGGGCCAAACTAAAGGCACACCACACCTTTAGCCTGTTATAAGGTATGCCGTTAATCTGCACTGTGCTCTGATGGGGGAAGAATTCCCCCTTCCTCTTAATAAAACTCCTCAATAGTACTGCCAGCTACTCCAGGGGTTCCCAACATAGTGCCTGGGGGTGCCATGACGCCTACTGACACCTTACCTAGTGCCTGCCAAATATTTTCAGCAAGTGTGGACCAAATAGGGTTCTTGCCCCACCAGGGCTTTTAATTGCCCATTGAAGATCTGACTGGCTATGCAAGTTAAAATAACATTATGTAGCTGGCAGCAGCTACTACATTATTGGTTTTGTTTTGCCTCACACTCCTCTTTCCCAGTACATATTTTTAGTTACTCCTCTTTTTCCTTGTACTTGAATTTTCTCTCTTTTTCCACAGCCATACAGTGGTTTGCTCCACCTCCCACAGTTGTCATTTTGTAGTTGCACTCATCACCTTGCATCTACTTCATGAATATTTCTTTTGCAAAATAAAGGGGGAATAATGTGGGGTTTGTTAGGATAGTTTTGCCTGAAAGTATTTGAAAGCAACATAAGATGTGCAGTCGTGTCACTGTATTACGGCACTTTGACATAAGATGCACTCTTTATTTATTTATTTTTATTTTATTTATTTATGGGATTTTTATACCGCCCAACCCCCGAAGGGTTCTGGGCGGTGTCGAAGTACCATATAGAAGTTGTAGTTTCATTGTCTTAAATGTTGGCAAGTATGGATTTGATTGATGGATCAGAGCAGCCCTGCTAGCTGTACCCATTATTATTTTTTTTTGTAGAAGGATGCTTGCTGCTTTCTCAGTATGTAAGTGTAACCCCTGTGTCAGAATGGGATGACCCAGAAAGGGGTGGAGTCTGAAAAGAAGCAGAATGCTGCAGAACTCATGAGGTTGGAGGAAGCAAGGCTACCAGGCTGGGACCTTGATTGATTTTATTAAGCCCTTAACACCTTGTTTAAGGTAACTGCAATGTTGTGGGGAACTAGTGGGAAGGGAGTTTATTTTTTTTTGCTATATTTTAAATGTTAGAATTTATTGTTTCAGGGTTTTTGTGTATGTAAATGGTGAGAGTTTTCTGGGAACCTTCATCATCTTGAATCCCGTTCACCAAGCCTTTGAAGTCTTCAAAACCAACCACCAGCAAAGAAGAATTGGACTTGGCAATATCAGTAGACTGTAAATATAAGGACTTGAAATGCAAACCTGAACAGGACCTTGAATTGTAAATGTTAAATGTTGATGTTTAATGTTATTTGTAAAGAGAAGTAAACTGTTTTGTTTAAATTTGGTTCTTTGCAACTCCTTCCAAGTACTGCCCCACAGAACCCACAAGCTGAGGTTACATAAGCAGAAGATAGTATGTAGTGCAGCTGTCTGCTCCATACACTAGTAAATGTAAATGACGAATCCTGCACCATCCAACTATGATAGACATGTAGCTGTAAGATGCCTAGAGCAGATGGGACACTCAATGGAATTCCATGGGCACAATGCATTATGCATTATCTGAGTGATAGTCACTAATTTAAAGACTGTTTTCCTTGCCAATCCATCTCTCTTGCATGCTCTGCCTGTGGTATATCTTATGCTTTTCAAAATATAATTAGAGGGGATAGTGATAAAAGAGTAAAATTGTACTCAAACCACTCAAATTAGCCTCCTCTAACTGACAGTTTACAGAATAGTAACAATAGGAGTAATTACTTCACTTCAGAGATCTGGCTTGGATACTAAGTTCTAATTCTATTATTTATTATTATTTACAAAAATTTCAGTCTGCCTTTTTGCCCAGTCTGGGCCATCCAAGGTAGCTCATGTGGATTATGCAGAGTAGAATGCGGGAAAGGTCATGTTTGGCATTCTTAGGTTTTATAGAACTAGAAGAAGGCTGTTTGACCTCTACAACAGTGGATTTTTAAAGAGGAAATATCTCCCTCAGTTACTATAGTAATCAATATTTTGGTTGTCAGGAAATCTCCACTTGTTAGAAAAGTCATATGGAGAGATGAATGGTAACTCATAGTAAATTTGTATATTGAATTTAGTTGCCAAATTCAGATTCGCTAAAGAATGTTTCAAGAACCCTGACTTCTTTACAGCTAAATTGTAACTCAGTTAAAACATAAAATAAAAATAATGAAAACACTTAAAACCAAAAGTAAAGAGTATACTTAAAAAAAAACCACCCTGTAATTAAAACCTAGGGCAGAAGGGAGGGATCATTAAGGGAAAGCCGGAATAAACATAAAAGTCTTCATCTGCTGATGGAAGACAATGACAGAAGAGGGCAGACAGAGATTCCTGGGGAAAGAGTTCCACAGAATTTTACTAGCATTTTAACTACCAATTTTTCACACAAAGACTATATCATCATTTCCATTGTTATTAAAGTTAAGGTTGACGATATGAATATATTGGGCACAAGAAAACACCAGAAGACATTTCCACTGTCAACCCATTTTTTGCTGGTCTACACTTAAATGTTACTAGTATTCTGCAAAGTGTTCAGGCAACACATGTAGCAAATAAACACTAAATAGAGGGGCAAACTTAGGATGTATTATTAAAAAAAACATTTTTTTATTTCTTTTCCTTTCTAAGTAATCATTGGAGGCCTTGTCATTTTGTGCTTTTTCCTTCATCGGTATTCCTAATTTGTTTATTCATTTTACATCATTATATGACTTTTTATGCTATTTTACAATTTTTTATGCTATTCATAAACAACTGACAAAGAAACAGTTGTCAGGGACCCCTAGTCCAAGGGACTCTCAGGATGGGCAAGCAACACATAAAATTACAAAACTCTGGGATGGGAGCCTTTACACCTTAGTCTTAGTAGCTGCCACAAGCTCCTTTGTCTACCCAAACAGCCAGAAGTCAAAGGGCAAGCTTTCAATTTTCCTGGGATAAAAATCAAGGGAGTTACCCATGCCAGGTAGATCACTTGCAAACAATTAACAATTAGTGGGTGCAGTCATGTAGGCTGGAAGGTATGGGAAGTAGATTGAAGGTATGGAATTAGACCAGTGGTTCTCAACCTGTGGGTCGCGACCCCTTTGGGGGCCGAAGGTCCCTTTCACAGGGGTCGCCTAAGACTCTCTGCATCAGTGTTCTCCATCTGTAAAATGGATACATGTTAGGGTTGGGGGACACCACAACATGAGGAACTGTATTAAAGGGTCGCAGTATTAAGAAGGTTGAGAACCACTGCATTAGACTGAAGCTTCTTGAAGAAAAAAATCCACAAGATTAATAATTAAAATGATGTATTAAAATTGTGCAGGAATATTTCTAAAAATAAGTGAGGATTAAATAATAAAGCTAAATCCAACACAGTAATAGCATTGGCTCAGTATACCAGATGTCACCCTTCCAACTGAAGTCCTTTAGCATTCAAAGTCCCCTCTTATCCAATAGCAATCATGGACATACACCAAGTCTGATACAAAAAGTCAGATGCAAAATCAAAAGTCCAAAGTTGGATCAAGGAACCATTAACAAGCCACTAAAAACAAAACTAGAGTGAAAATGCAAACATTATGGGCCAGGGTCTGAGTTGGCCTGAGCTTAATCAACCAATTCGATACATGGTAGGTGATGCCAATAAACTATATAAGCCTGTTACTAACCATGTGAATGGAGGCCAAAAAAAGATATAATTGCTCTTTTCACACATTCTTTTTAAAAGACTTCCAGGCTGGAAATGAAGCATTTCCTCCATAGAGTTCCACACTGTTTTCCCCCACTTTGGTTTCAGAAACATTTTATTTTCAGCTTGAATTTTTTTCTAAAACCCCTTTTATAACAACTTTTTTGTCTGAAAAGTTTCAAGCCATCTTCTTTAAAACCAACTGCCAACATCACACATCGGGGGGGATGGGGGTGAGGATTCTTATCAGAGTAGCAGAAAAGAGAAAGAGTCCAGGATCACCTGAAGGTATCTGAATAAGTGAGCTGTGACTTTTGAAAGCTCATATTCTGCTAGAACTTTTGTTAGTCCTTAAGGTGTTCCTGGACTCTTGCACATTTCTGCTGCTGCAGCCAGACTAACATGCCTACCCATCCTGATCAATCTTATCAGAGTGTTGCCAGACTGACCTGCGATGTTTCAAATAAACAAAAGTCAGCACTTCTACCACCTCAGCCAAACCTTGGGTTCTTACCAGCACAGTGCCTCAAAATGGGAAAGCCTATTTTAGGCATTGGCTCAGTGTACCAACAAAGAAGAAGTACTTTGTCTGGATTTGTCTCCCTCCAAAGCAACTTGCATAATGTCCTCTCACACCCTTCATGACAGGATTAAGTTTGCACAAAAGATCTTGTGTTGGGAGAGTTCCCATCTCCAGCCCTGGACCATAAACACCAGAGAAGACGAAGGATGTATTAATGTGCTTACCTACCCTGTATTGTACTAATTACTGTTTCTTCCTCTGAGTAACACTTTAACGACCACCTTACTTGTCATTGTTTCACAGCTGTAATTTTTTCCGATAACTTCCCTGGGCACATCAGACTGATGTCTCAACCCATTAGACTGATGACCCACCAATCAGTTTGATGTCTGTCTCCTATCCTTCCCAGGAAGGGCAGGAAATCCCTTTTGTCTAGGGAGATTTAGGATCACTATGCATAACCGTGAGGATCCATCTTTCCCTACAAGAAGCCTACAGTCCCATTAGACAGTTTTCAGTATCTCTGGACAACTCTCTGTCTGTGATACTGTTCCAAAGCACTGTTTCTTCCAGAGCTAAGCATGGGTCACTCAATTCTTGGCACCGGACCATTCTGCTCCAGGATCCGGTGACTATAACTTTTATTGCTCCTCCACATCTATATTCCTTATCTATTCCAGATCTATTCCCTCACAACTGTCTGTATCCTAGGGCTGTGTATGTGTTCTGGTGTTTTATTGTGTTCTTGTGTACCCCCATTTTTATCCCTTAATCAAAATTGTTACACTTTGATCCCCTCTCCTGCGTGTTTCTATGTAAAAGCTGACTCTCGTATAAATAGGCATTCAAAATCCCATGTTGCCCAGCCTTTTGCAATGCCAAGAGTCTGCTCCCGCTAATTTCCCCACACTAAAAAGGAGAGAGTTCCCACTACTTTTGGTAACAAGAGCAGTTGGTCCCTATGGTATGCTGATTCTGAGACATTTATAGCTTGAAAGGTCAACTTCAGTACACTGGCGTAATGCCCATTGGGCAAGGTGGGCAGCTGCCCAGGGCATCACCTTGTGGGGGGCATCAAAATGCTGGGTTTGTTTTTGGGTATTTTAGTGGTTTTCCATTTTTGGCCTGCAGGGGGAGCAGTTTTTAGGCTAGCGGCACCAGAATTTTAGCGTATCATCAGGAGACTGTCCTGATGATCATTGGAAACAATGGGGGATGGGGCACCCCCTTTGGGAGTCCATAACTTTGGACTCCTTGAACCAAACCTCACCAAACTTGGGGAGGAGCATAAGGACAGTCTCCTGATGATATGCTGAGATTTTGGTGCTGATATGTCTAAAAGTTCACCCCCTGCAGGCACCAATGTCCTGGTGCAAAAAGAAATTTGGTCGTGGTAGAGTGGCCGCCCATGGAGGGGGGGCATCCAACTCAGGTTTTGCCCGGGGTTACAGTTTGCCCAGGGCTGCCTCGTTACACCCCTGCTTCAGTATCTGGACCTGGAGGCAAGCAGAAAGCCAGTGTAACAGGAGCAACACTGGAGTGGTATGGTGCCTATGACCCACACCAGTCAACATTCTTGCCACAGCATTCTACAGCAATTGTAGCTTCTGGCAGCCCCATTTACAGCACATTGTAGCAGTAATCAAATCCACAGGCCACTAGGGCATGTACCACAGTGGCAAGAATGGGTTGTCAACTCTAGTTTGAGAAATACTTGGAGGTTTTGAGAGTGATGCCTGAAAAGGGTGGGATTTGGAGAGGGGAGAGACTTGATGAGAGATAATACAGATCCCGTTCTGTCCTAGCAACATCATTTTTGCAAAAGGAAATGGGAACAGAATTATCCTAGAAATCATGGTGTCCTGTGGCCTGAAAAGGCTTAAATAGGTAATGTAAACCATCACCCTGCCTTCACATAGGACCATAATTAAAGACTTATAGGTGTATGAGTTAGCAGGAGTGAATTACTGGAATGAGAAAGGGGGGGCAATCACCCTGTACTTACATCACAGCATTATAAAAAGGAGATTCGAACTGCAATTCCCAGGGTGATCATGAAATGAAAATGCCCTTCGATTACTGAGCGTTTTAAGACATGATTATTTCATGTGCATGATATTAAGAAAATGACAGCTGAAAATTCATCATGAAGAAATTAATACTTAAACATTTTAACAAAGACTCCCTTGTGGTTTTCTACCTTCCATTTTTACACAATAATAAGTTATTCCTTCTCCCCCTCCCCTTAAAATAAGTGGAACAAAGATGATGAAATGTATAATGAAAAATACACCCAGAAAATAAATTCATAACCACAAAGTGTTTTTAAAAAACAGATTGTCACTTAGCTGAAAATATGTAAAACAGAAGAACAATTTATTATTATTTGCCAGTGAGCTCTTTATGAACTCAAACAATTTGGGAGTTTAAATAATGACACCAAAATAGTGCAGGAAACTAACAATTCAGACTACATTCTTTGTCTCTTTTTAAACACAATGTACCCTTAAGTTACTTCATAGCAGCAAGAATAAATCAAAGTGCTGCTAAAAGTTTATAGCAGCTAAAGAACATAGATAAATGCTCTATGTGATTTATTTGATATTATTTAAATGGAATTTAGGCCCATTGAGAGCTGTGGCAATGATACGTACTTTGAATCCCCTTGTCGGCATTGGATTTAACAATAGTGATACTCCTGTAGGTGAAACGTTTTGTTTTTTTCCTTCAGAATCCAATTGGCTTGGTCCCTACAATACCTCAGAGACTGTATTTTCACTTCTCTTCCTTCTCTTCCTATGAGAATATCTTTCTGATATTACATCAGTGTGTCAAGCCTAGCAATAGGGATGGAGGCAAACTGTATTTCTGGAAGAATCAGCAACTGACTCCCCCCTCCTCCCCGTCTTAGAAATAGTGTGTCAGCTATAAATCAAGCCAAACTTCCTTCTGGCTCATAATAAGCACATGAAGCCACCAATCATTCTCCGTAAAAGCCCAGAAAGACTGGTTCATTCTGAACTGAGATGGACAGATTTCACCAGTTTCTAGTTAGCAGACAACATAGGGGCTGAGAACGTTGCCCCTGGGGCTGCTCAATTGGCTGAGGCCAAAGTCTGGCTAAGTTTCAGGCTCCCCAAGAATGCCAGCATGGTTAACAAGAAAGGACACAGAAAGTAAGAACAGCATAAACAAAGTAGTGAAAAGAAGTAGTGAAATTACTGGCAAAACTAATGTGAGTTAACAGTAAGAATGTGAGTTACTGCACACAATTAATTAATTAATTAATTCAATTTGGTAAACTGCCCTACCCCCAAAGGGCTCAGGGCGGTACACAACAAACAACAATACAATAAAACAAATCGAATAACCCCAGTTAAAATACAAAGCCTTAAAACTATAAAACTACGGCAGCAGTAGTAGCCTTCAATAAATAATTTGATTAATAATAGAAGACGTCTGGCACCCAACCCCAGTGATCGAACCCTGGGAAGGGAGGGGATTGGCAGATGGTCCAATAGATAGCCAGTGTGCAGGACAACATGACAAACAATAAAAATACATTAAAAAAGGAAAACAGTAAGAGGCCCATTATGCATAGAACACTTACCTTGGAGCTCTTCACTGTGCAGCGGGCTTGTAGTGGGTCTCCTCGCATTTCTCTGTTTACATGCAAGGAGGTACTCACTGTCCACTGCACAGTTTTTCTGCTGTTAACTCTCCCAGACCTGCTGAGAACTCCCCCAGACCTGCTTTTCCTGGTTCTCTTAACTCTGTCCATCAACTAATTCTTAAAGGCACAGATCTCATCACCCGCAGTAGTTTCACAATTGCTGGCTTTGTCACAGACATTTAATTACTGTTATATCAATATTGTAGTTCTTTCCAAAAAAATCTCCCCCCAAATGAAAGAGGCAAAACAGTTCCCTGGACTATATGCTGCTGAAGAAGGGGACCATGTCGTAGAGCTATATTCTCTCCCCCTCCCCTCCATCCTCCCCCACATGCTTGAAGTGGTGTCTCTTGTTGCGAAGAAAGTGGAAAGTGAAAGCAGGGCTTTGAGAAAATACATGCATACAAGAAATCTTGATGCAATTGACATTCATCTCCACTACGCAGCAGACACCTAGTACATAATCAGCCACAGAAGGGATTGGAATCTATAGATATAAAAAGCTAACAGTATATTTGTTACTGATGCTCTAACACCGAAACGCCTGGACAGATTGCTTTGAAATTTTCACACAACGTCGCATTCGGTTTTCATACTGTTTCAACACCTCCAGTTGTGTAAATGTCACAACTGTGCCAGTTATTGTGTACATGCCACACCTGTGACAGTTGGAACCACAGTTCTGTTCTGCAACAGCACCATCTGCTGGCCATCAAAGCAACACCCTCTGATAAAAGGGAAACAACCATGCTGCCTTTGAAAACCCCTGCCACCTGGAGTGAAAGGGACGGGGTCCGCCATCTGATCATGGCCCACCCACCCTAGCGGAGGAAGGGGAAGGTGAGGGAGGGCCTGGGGGTTTGCTGGACCAAACGCTCTGAAATTTGGACACAAATAGCTCATGCCTTCCAGCGTGTTTTAAGCTACTTACCTAGTTCATGTACCACACCTGTCCCAGGTAAACCATGGTAACAAGCTACGTTCCGCCCAGTTCTCCCCCCCACATAGGAACCAAAAGTCAAGTAGAAACAGATAACCTTTCATACACACATCTCTTAGGGGTGCGTTTCAGCCTAACTGTGCGAGGTCCTTCAGTGGATTGCCTCGTTTCTCCGGGCCCGGAGCCAGCAAGTGTGGTGCGGGGATGAAGCCTCTCGGAAGTGCCCGCTTTATTGCGGAGTACCCCAGGGGGCACTACTATCCCCGCTATTATTTAACATCTATATGCGACCACTTGCTCAGCTGGTATGGAGCTTTGGGCTGATCTGTCATCAATATGCCGATGACACTCAGCTCATTCTGTTGATGGAGGGGGGAGCAGTTGCCGCCCCTGCAGCTCTACAGCATTGTTTGGAGGCGGTAGCTGGTTGGTTGCAGCAGAGCAGGCTGAAACTGAATCCATCGAAGACGGAGATCCTATGGCTGGGCCGTGAGGGAGAGGCTCGGAATTTCCAGCCGCCGGTGTGGGAGGGGGCCTCATTGGCGCCGGCCTCCTCCGCTCGCAGTCTGGGGGTCCACCTGGATTCATCTCTTTCAATGGAGACCCAGGTGGCCCTTACAACCCAGACTGCATTTTTCCATCTTCGTCAGGCCTGGCGGTTGGCCCCCTTCCTCTCCCAAACGGACCTAGCCACCGTGATCCATGCAATGGTCACCTCCAGGCTAGACTATTGTAACTCGCTCTACGCGGGCCCTCCCTTGCGTTTGATTCGGAAACTAAAGCTGGTCCAAAATTCAGCTGCGCGCCTGCTCACAGGAGGCGCCTTTAGGGAGCATATCCAGCCTGTGTTGCGCCAGCTGCATTGGCTCCCGTTTGAATTCCGAATCATCTTCAAGGTGTGGATTCTGACCTTTAAGGCATTACGCGGTCTGGGACCCTCGTACCTTCGGGACCGCATTACCTCATACGTCCCTACTCGGCCTCTGCGTTCGGCAGAGGCCAACTTACTGGTGGTCCCCGGCCCCTCAATGACGTGGCTGGCATCCACACGGGCCAGGGCTTTCACAGCTCTGGCCCCGGCCTGCTGGAACACTCTTCCTCCAGCTGTCCGGGCCCTGCGGGACCTTGGTGAGTTCCGCAGGGCCTGTAAGACTGTGTTGTTCCACCAGGCCTTTGGAGTGTCCAGCCGCTGATATGGTGCTCCCCACTGCTCCTGCTTTGGCACTGGTACAACAGAGCTCCTCATATTGAGGGGCCTGCCGTCCCCCCCTTCTTGGGGTGGGTTTTTAAATTGAGCCTGGACGCCTCTTGTTTAATTTGCTAATTGTTAGCCGCTGTTTTTATGTATTTTAAGATGTTTTATTGATGGAGCCTATGTTTGTATTGTACCGGATTTGCTCCTGCTTATTGTTTATATATTATGTTGTTCACCGCCCGGAGCCCTTTGGGGATCGGGCGGTATAGAAATTGAATTTAATAATAATAATAATAATAATAATAATAATAATAATAATAATAATAATAATAATAATAATAATAATAATAATAATAATGTGTACATGCCACATTTGTGACAGTGGGAAACATGGTTTTGTTCTGCAACAGCGCCATCTGGTGGACGTCAACAGCAACATACTTCGCCTGCAAGGGAAGGGAGTGAAAGGGACAGTGTCCGCCATCTGGACATGGGCTACCCACCCTAGCAGAGGAAGGGGAACGTGAGGAAGGGAGGGGCAGGGTGCCATGCAAGGGAATGAGAGAGAGGGAGGGGAGTGAGGGGCCCCTTGCCCCTCCCCTGCCTTGCAAGCATTGTGCAATGACACATGTTAGAACCGTTTGCTTTCTCTTTTCTTTCTTTTCCACTTCACCACACTGAGCCACACTAGTGATATATGAAAACTGTGAGGGATAATGATTGAAACTTAGATATTAACTGAATTCTTTATTTCCATCTACACTGTTTTGGACAGACAGTAAACAAAACCTTTTTTTTGAGAGGGGCATTTGAAGACATATATCAAGTTGAGGCGACATGGGTTAACTGAAATATCTTGACAACAATCTAAATCTGGACTACATATAACCAAGAGTTTGTGTCTGACATCGACCCCAGCAAGTGGCTTTCAAGGCAAATCAGAAACCCAGGAGCAGCAGTGGCATAGTGGCTAAGAGCAGTGGCTAAGAGCAGGTGCACTCTGATCTGGAGGAACCAGGTTTGATTCCCAGCTCTGCTGCTTGAGTTGTGGAGGCTTATCTGGGGAATTCAGATTAGCCTGTACACTCCCACACATGCCAGCTGGGTGACCTTGGGCTAGTCACAGCTTTTCGGAGCTCTCTCAGCCCCACCCACCTCACAGGGTGTTTGTTGTGAGGGGGGAAGGGCAAGGAGATTGTCAGCCCCTTTGAGTCTCCTACAGGAGAGAAAGGGGGGATATAAATCCAAACTCTTCTTCTTCTTCAAGTGGTTTGCCATTGCCTCCCTCTGCAGAATCTTCGTTGGTGGTCTCCCTTCCAAGTATCCGCCTTACTTTACTTCTAAGATCTGATGAGATCAGGCTGTGCCATTCTGCCTTCTCTCCCAACCAAGAGTTTAAAGAACTCAAAAATAAAAATGTTGTTGCTCTAAATGAAATAGGCAACTCCTCTAATAGCATCCTCCATTCCACAGATTTGATGAGCCTGTGTGTACTAGAGTGTCATACTAGAACTTGTGATGCTACACATTTCACACCAAAGGTGTTCAGCTGTCAAATTTAACATGCAAAGGTTGGAAACCATACTGAGCGCAGAAGGAGAAGGACAGTTTAAAAAAAGCCTGTAAAAACAAACAGACAAACAAACAAACAAACAATAAAGCAATAGTCAGGTGTGAGTCAATCACCTGGTCTGTTTAATGATCACTGATTAATGATTAGAATGTTTTCTGAACAGATGTGACCTGGGATTTTTTCAAAACTCCGCATATACAAAGTGCTGCTTCTGCAAATGGATTGGCAGGCATTAAATGGGGACTGCTTAGGATGAACACTGAAGGGTACAATTTTTAAAAAATGGCATTTATTTATGAGTGATTTATATGGTTTGAAAATGATTTAACTATCTGTGGCAGCATCCAAGCAGAAAGACAATTGTTTTGTACATTTCCCCACTGCCACACAACCTCTGAGGCTGTATTACAAACTATTATACAGCTGCATTGTCACAATCTCTTTTCATTAGTGAATTGTAACAGGGAAAGTTCAATCAGCATATTTTCCCTTATAGCATTGTAAAGAAAAGGGGAAGGGACTTGCCTTAAAAAAGAAAGCTAGAACTTCAGAAACTGTGACTATAGAATAATAATTTGTAATAGTGAGACAGCAACTACTCATTTTTAGAAAAGCTCTTCAATGACAGAGTGGCAAATATAATAACCATGCCTCCTTGAAAAGTCAGTTGTACAGCACTGTAATGTTAGGAAGGAATATAGTGAAGCAGCTTGCAAATAAATAGTCCTTTGAAAGATTGGATCTCTGTTTGCCTCTGGTGAACAGGATGTGATCTCAGCTGGTGGGTATTTGAGCATCTTCAACTAGTCTCCATGCTTAAATTTCCAGCCAGGATTTTACTCTGGCTAAGTCACTCCTGCCCGTCTAACCTTCTTCATAAGTTTGCTGTTAGAATAATATGGAAGAAGGAAGAATCATCTTGCCATCCTGACCCAGGATTTTTTTTAAAATGTGAGAGACAGGCAAAGTAACTCCTTTTTTAAAAAAAAAGAAAAAGAAATCTGGGAAGAAACAGGAAATTATAGAACTGTTATCTTAATGTTTGTCCTGAATGTACTGGTGGAAAATATTATTAAAGCTAGAATGATTAAATATATAGAAGAACAAGCCTTGCTGGGTAGGATCAGCATAGCTTCTGCCTCAGACTTCTAGAGTACTTTGAGAATGTTAACAAACATACAAATGAGATAAAGTTGAACATATGTAGTTGCGCATCAAAAGCAGTTGAACAGGCTCTCTCACCAGAGGCTCCTGAATAAACTTAGCAATAGGAGGAAACAAGAAAGAAGCCTGGCTTGGGGGCAGGAAGAGCTGACAGGAGAACTTTGTGGGGGACAAATGGCCAGAAGCACCCTTAATTTCATTCTTCTCTTCTATGAATGGCTTCCATGTTTTGTTATTTTAGCAACTGCAGATTTGGAAACAATTGTTTGCTGAGGTAACTTGCAGTTCTGTAACAAAAATTACCCCCATGGACACACACACCAGTCATGGTAAAATTGCTATTTGTACTGGAATCAAGGAAATTCAGGACTTACTATTTCTAAAAGACCTGTTCTATTTCTTACAGAGAAACAAGTCAATCCCAACCCATATATTACCAGAAAATCAATATTTACCACAGTCCATAGTACAGTATACAGAATATATGAAAAAATATAGAAACTGCTGAGATCAGGGACTATGCTAATGTTCTTAGAGAATGTTGAATCAAAAAAATGTTGAATTATAGAGTGAAGTCTTGCTTTTTCTTTTAATATCTTTATATGCTGCTCTTTCTTTGAAATTCTCAGTTTCCCATTCATACTGAAACCTACTTATATTCCCTATTCAGGGGTTCAAAATCGCATATACTGTAAATGCAGAGGGCTCCAAGTCAACATTAAGCTATTCATTTCAATATTGCAAGGGGAGGGGTGGCAGTAGACACTATCTCACCTGAAAATGATGAGATAGTAATATGTTCTCATAGAAGGGTTGCCGGGGGCCCCTGGCCAGGGGCAGCAGATGAGAGGTGGAGGTAGGGGTGCCAGATCCAGGCTGGGAAATTCCTGGAGATTTGGGGATGGAGCCTGAAGAGGACAGGGACCTCAGTGGGGTTCTATGTCTATAGAGTCTATAGAGTCCATCCTCCAAAGCATCCTTTTGCACCAGGGAGACTGATCTCTTTAATCTGGAGTTGAGGTATAATTCGGGAGAATCCTTGGGTCCCACTTGGAGGCTGGCATCCCTATCTCACAGGATCATCTGGCTTTGTGTTTTGAAAACCAGAAAAACCATATAATGATGCCACCTCAAATATGACAGTGGTTTGTTTTATTTATTGATCTATATTTATCCATGAGGCCATTTCTATGCCGCTTTTCTCCCCAAAGGGAAAAAGAGAGAAGAAGAGTTTGGCACTTATACCCCAATTTTCTCTACTGTAAGGCATCTCAAAGCAGCTTGTAAACTCTTTCCCTTCCCACAACAGATTCCTTGTGAGGTAGATGGGGCTAAGAGAGTTCGAAGAGAATTGTGACTAGGCCAAAGTCACCCAGCAGGCTTCACACGAAGGAGTGAGAAAACAAACATGGTTTCCAAGAGTAGAGTCTTTTGCTCATGTGGATCAATGGGGAATCAAACCCAGTTCTCCAGGTTAAGAGTTCACCACTCTTAACCACTACACCTTGTTGGCTTTTAGTTTACAGAAAGCAGCTTACAGAAATTTCCAAAATAATTCAAACAATGTAATTTTAATAAATAAATAAAACAAGGAAATCCTGAGTGGACTGGGCTGGCTATTGTAGGTCCCCATTACTGAAGACAATAGACAAAAGACATTTGGCTCTTACCCTTTGGTTCACATCCAAGGGTTTCACTTTCACACCTTTGGCCACATCCAGTCTTCAATACCTACCAGGACAGGCGATCTCCCTGAAAACCTGGATTCTACTCCACTAGCAGGATGTTCCCATCTTCCTTCCCTGCCAATAGTCAATTGACCTGTCCACTGAAAGAATCATATGAGCATGTCACCACATTTGAAACCATCACAAGGATGTTCATTTGGTTGTGCAAAGTGGACCACAGCAAAACCTTTTTGTACCTGAGAAAGATATGAGTCTGCTAGCACCTTAAAGACCAATAACATTTCTAATGAGCTTTTGAAAATCTAATGCTCTTTTTGTCAGATACCTTCTTCAGATACCTTCTGTCATCTAATGCTCTTTTTGTCAGATACCTTCTTCAGATACCTTCTGTCATCTAATGCTCTTTTTGTCAGATACCTTCTGTCACTGCTATCTGTGACTATTTGGGAAGGGACTGATTATACAGGACACTATTAATTCATACACAGAGAGGGAAAAATTGTAAGTTATTAGGAAGGTCTGTCTGCGTAACTCACCAATGGGATATGCACAGCCATCTCCAACTGATGAAAATACCAAGCCTTATGCTGCTTTTATGTCTTCTGATTCTACTTTGCCAGAGGGGCTTCTGCAGGTATAAAAATATTGGTTATACCTTATAGCAGCTCATGCTATTAGTACACTTGTAGATGCAATATGATTTACTGATTTTTTTATTTCCCACTGGTCTGGTATCAATATATTTATACCACAAGTGTGGCCAATAAATTTCTCTTATGAATCCTGTTATACACCATTGACTATTTATCATTTTTATTATATGAGGTCACAACTTAAAGATGTAACATGATTTTATACCTAATTTGTGACCCCTTCCAAAATAATACATGATCACTTCTGAACTATTCACCTTCTCCTCTAGCATTTGTCATTTCCCAGCTTCTTGTTTTCAGATAGTGATCTTCTGAGTCCAAGTTCTTAGGCACTCCGCTATCATGTGCAAAGAGTAAAGACACTGGTATTAAGAAAGTCCAATTCATTCTTTAGCCATAGTTTTCAAAAGATATCCTATTAATGTCATGATACCAGTAGCCAGTCCTTGTAGAAATTCACTTGGGCTAGCAGATGCCTCCCTGAGTAATTGAGATCAATAGCAATAATGGTAAGGGTGAAAGAGCATTATGCATGGCAACCTGATGAAGAATTACTCCAGCCTAAGCCCACTAATGTCAGTTGACAGACTAAAGTAACTTTGTTACCCTACTATAGTTCCATCCTAAGCAGGTTTACACCCTTCCAAACCCACGTTCTTCAGTCTTCGGCCAGTTTAATTCTGCTTAGGGTGGCACTATTCAAAGCACTTCACATACATTATCTCAGTGATTTCATCAGCCCTGTAGGTAGGATAGTACTACTATCTCCATTTTGCAAATGTAATGCTCAGACTTGAGTAGTTAATATTTAATCTATGGCAGAGGTGAGATGTCCTAGTGCAGAAGATGATTTTGAGGAAAGACAACATGGAAAGTTCCTATTAGACCCATAACGGCTCTGAAACTATGAAGGGCAGTAAAGCAGAAGATCAGGCTTTTCTGCAGCAGAAGAACAAATACGTTTTTACTACCTGCAAAAATTAACCAAAATGAATGAAACCAAAATCATCCATCAACATTTTTAAAAAAACATCAAAAAGTTCATGCTTGCTCTGTTTCTTCAGGAATTTTGTGGCTACAGACTTTTTAATGGGTCCACAAGTCCTTAAAAATAATAAGTGACTGTGGTCCTGTTTAAAGCCAGAAACAAGTTGACCAATTGCTGCTGTGTTTTACTTCAGGGTATCCATCTCAGGCAGAAAGAGAGAGGAAAAGACCAGCATATAATGGCTTGCCTGGCTCAAAAACTCCATTTTGGACCGTGGAGAGTCATATTTCAGAGAGTATTGATCAGACTGCAGTTTGTGTTTCCTTGCGTCCATGATCCTGTTTGCAGCCCTGTAAAATAATAATAGTACTTGTGTCAGTGAGGTAATTACCATTGATCTAACACACTGTGACAAATTTTTCAGTCATGGCACTTGATTCATACTTAAAGTTATGGCACTGCTGACTGCTCCTTAAATAATTGAAGGATGCCCTTTGTAAATCAGCAGGCTTTTCCCCAAAAAGTGGCAGTTTCTCCTTTGTTGAGAGCTTGTTACCTAGCTTCATCAGGGATTTGCAAATTAAACAGACAGGCTTTTAGCATCACATGTAGCTTATGGGAGGCACTAATATCATTTGAGCTGGCAAATCATTTATGACAGTTTGCAAAACTACAGGGGAGAACAGCCATCGTGGTTCAGCTGTCTTGACTGCATGAAGAACATCTAAGAGTAAAATGCAACATACTTTGAGGCAGAGTGTGAAATTTCTCTACTGCAAGTTTTGCTTGAGGAAAGATTGAAATTCTCATGACCCTTTCTATATCTGAACATAGCAGAGGCATTAGCCCTGGCTGAATGAAAAAAAAAGTTTGATTCTGAGGGTGAGATTCGGGGGAGAAGGGTATACTGGGCAGGTGTGGGGGTGCTGAAGAAAGGACTGAGAGAGATGGGAAGGTGAGTGTCTCCCTCTAGCTGGGAGCAAATCCTTTAAGAGGAAGGACATGGGCAGCCCTTCTTTGACCTTAGCACAAGACAAGGTACCTATGTAAATTATCCACTCTACATCATTACTGCCCCATTCTACAAGTGGGGCAGTAGACTAGATGGCCTCATACAGCTGTGTACATAGAATACCTTGATTTTTGTGAAGCTTTTGACAAGGTGCCCCATAATATTCTTGCAAGTAAGCTAGTGAAATGTGGACTAGACAATGCTACTATTAGATGGATTTCTAGTTGACTGACTGAACTCAAAAAGTGCTCATCAATGGCTCATCTTCATCATGGAGGGAAGTGACTAGTGGGGTGCCACAGGGTTCTGTCCTGGGCCCAGTGCTATTCAATATTTTTTATCAACGACTTAGATGATGGAATAGAGGGCATGCTAATCAAATCTGCAGATGACACCAAAATGGGAGGGGTATTTAAAACCCCAGAGGACAGAGTCAGAATTCAAAATGACCTGGACAGATTAGAGAGCCGGGCCAAAACAAACAGAATGAATTTCAACAGAGATAAATGTAAGATACTACACTTAGGCAGAAAAGATGAAATGCACAGATATCACCTAGCTTGAAAACACTACATCATGTGAAAGGGATCTAGGAGTCTTAGTAGACCACATGAGTCAGCAGTGTGATGCAGTGGCCAGTGCGATTCTGGGCTGTATCAATAAGAGTATAGTGTCTAGATCGAGGGATGTAATTGTACTTCTATTGGTTAGCCCTCACCTGGAATACTGTGTACAGTTCTGGGCACCGCATTTCAAGAAGGATATTGACAAGCTGAAATGGGTCCAGAGGAGGGCAACCAAAATGGTAAAAGGTCTGGAGAGGAGAGACTTAGGGAGCTGGGTATGTTTAGTTTGATGAAGAGAAGGTTAGGAGGTGACATGATCACCATGTTTAGATATTTGAAGGGATAGCATGTTGGTGAGGGATCAAGCTTGTTTTCTGCTGCTCCAGAGACTAGGACCAGGAATAATGGGTTCAAGATGAAGGAAAAGAGATTCCACCTAAACATCAGGAAAAACTTCCTGGCAGTAAGGGCTGTTAGACAGCGTAATGCACTACATAATGTGGTGGACTCTCCTTCTTTGGAGGTCTTTAAACAGAGGCTGGATGGCCATCAGTCAAGAGTGCTTTAATTATGTGTACCTGCATTGCGAGGGTTGGACTTGATGGCCCTTGGGGATTCTTTCAACTCTGTGATTCTATGATTCTATGTTTTGGCTATGAACCTTCAAGAAATCTTAGGTGAGATGGATGATTTAGATTTGGATTCAGGCTTGGGACTGGGATGGAAATAGTCTTGATTGTTCTGACTGATGATCTTCATCAAGAAAGTTACAAAAGGAATGTTGATTCGCTAAGATTTCTTGAATCCTTTTGGTAACATTGATCATAGTATTGTTACAGATGGGTTGGCTGGATTAGGAGTTTGGGGCACCATGCTTCAGTGATTCTGATCACACTTGACCAACTGACTCAAGAAGGTAGCTGCTGCTTGGATCCATGATATTTATTCTGTGGCCAGGTTTCCTTTTGTCCATTAATACACAGATGATACCCAGCATTACTTTCATTAACAGGTGGGTCTACAGAAATCTGTAACAGGTGCCTGGAGAATGTAGCAGGATGGATGAGAACCAAAAACTGAAGCTCAGTTCAGATGAACTGTTGTTTATCAGTGAAGAAGCTGCTTGAGGACATGTCCCGATTACTTGCGTGGTAGTAAGTTCAGCATAATTTTAAAACTACTGGTGGCGGCGGCGAGGGGAACAGGGTGTAGAAGGAAGAATCTGCAGGAAGTGCAATGCTCCAGCTCCTCACTCCTGGGAGGAGGGAGAGGGATGGCGGCCAAACATGCCTCCCATGTGATGCAGAGAAGTTGCACCAGGTGTTTGGTCCCCCTCCAGCCCTTCCCTCAAGATGCCTATACTAAAAAGGCAGGTTTTTAGCTTCAGAGCATAGGTGTAGGGAGGGTGGGGTGAGAGGAGACTCTTGTCCCCATGCCCCCCCCCAAAACACCCTGTGGTTTTTTTAAAAAGTCATCTTACTTTCATCCTAGCTGAGTGGAGGCTGTCAAGAGACTGGGGGTGGGCGGGGAGAAAGCCAGGGGGTGCCCTCTTTCTCTGGCCTTTTCCATGCCCCTCAGTCTCTTGCCAGCTTTGGCACCACTCCAAGGAGTAAACTTACTTTTAAAGGAACTGTTCTTTTAAAAGACATTTTACTTTCGTCCTAGCCAAGTTAGGCAGGCAAGAGATTGGTCCCAGCAAGAGACTGGGCCTGAGTGCACATTTGTGAGTGGTGGGGTCACTGCAGAGCTCAGCAGGTAGGCAGGGAACAGGGGGCGCACCCCTATCTCATGCTGCCTGGCTCCCTCCATGGTCTGACCCGCTCCTCACCCTCACGCTGCTCAGCCCCTCGCTTTTCCACTTCTTTATTCCTTTGAGGGGAAGCCACAGTTCTCAGTCCCTCAAAACACAGCACAGAAGCAGCTCCCTCTCTCTCCTTCTGCTTCTCTCCTACCACTTCCTTCCTTTTCCCAAAAGGAAAGGGATTGACACAGGAGGCTGCCCCACCTTAGGAAAGGAGCTGAAGCACTGAGGTAGAGGAAAGAGATGCCAGCTCTGAGGAGATTCTGAACAAGCAAGTAAGCAATGAAGACTCCCCCTTGCCCTCCCACTTCCTGGAGCTCCTGTCTCCATGGGCAGGCAGGTAGAGTTTGGCATGTGTGGTTTTCTTCCTCATGTTCTCAGTTCCAATGGGGATTGTGTGCAAATCCAAGCAAGCTGTCTTCTTCCAAAGAGCTTCTGTTCCTGCTTTCTGTGCATGCTTGCTCCCTCCCAACACTCCTCTCCCCAGGTTCTGTCCTGAGGAGTTCAGGACCAGGGTGCAGTTTGGGGGGGGGGAGTGGCCCCAGGTGCTGTTTTATAAAGCCATGTCCCTGTTTGGGAGCTATGCATGGATAGAGGCACAGATCTCTTCTGTGACAAGTAGTGCCTTTTATCAGCTTTGGTTCATGTACAAGCTACAGTTTTTCTCTGAAAAGTGTTATCTGGCCACAGTAATCCATACACATCCAGGTTGGACTATTTTAATGTTCTGTATGTGGGAATATCTTTGACAATAGTCTGGAAACTTCAATTAATCTGAAATGCAGCAGTCAGCTTTGGGGTGGGCTACAGATACCATATTGTACCTGTGCTGAAAGACTTTCATTGACTCCCTTTTTTTGCTACAAATTAAAGTGCTCATTCTTATCTTTAAGACTCTAAATGGCTTGGGACCAAGATATCTGAAAGATCATCACCCATACTATCCTGATGGCCAGTTAAGATGTGCCTCCCAAACCCTGCTCTCTCTGCCCCCACTTTCAAATGTGAGGGTGGCAGCAACTAGAGACAGGGCATTTTCAGTGGGGCCATCCTACTAAGGCCTTTGGAATGCCTGGAGGCACCCACCATAACGTCTTTTAAGCACTGGTCAAAAACATTTAATTTTTACTCTGACTTTTAACTAATGATTTTTGCTTTCCTTTTGTTAGTCTACTTTTTTTGTTATTAAATAACAATAATTATGAAAATGGCAACTGTGCTCCTGTTACCGCGACTTGCCAGGTAACAATAAGTGATTTCAACTCAGCAACTCAATGAGGCGCAGGAAGCAGGCGTTTCTTCAAAGCAAAAGGATTTTATTGCAGATGGTGGTCACAGCTCGGTCAGGAGGGAATGGCGCTCTTGCAACGAAGTGCAAGAACTTTTATTCCCAAACTTCAAAAGGGACAAAGGGGAGGAGAGGGGGCATGTCCCTCACCCCAAAACACCAATCATAAAACAACACGGTTTACAAACAAGACACAGTTACACTTTTCTGAATGGGAAACCCAAATCTCGCTGTCAGGCGTCTTCCCGCGGGATTTCGCAATGGTCCTGAAAGGACAGCAGATAGCGTCTATTGTCCGTGAAACCCAGATGGGCTCACTGCTGCACCCAGCTATCACCTATCAGATGGCTATACCCTTCAGAGATGCCCCAAGGCTCCCGCCTTGCTCTGCTATAACAAAAGGAAAGTTCAAACTGTCCAATGATAGCTTCTGCACGTCTCCCAACAGCTGGGAGACCTCTGGGTGCTGGCCACAGGTTTGATTTGTAATTCCAAAGAGGGTCGTTGTCCTTATCAAAGAGTCGGCTGGGCGTTGGTCTGGGCCACATTCCAGAGTCACTTCCTTGTCTCTTAATATCAGACCTTAACTGGCTATTGCTTTTACTAACAGACACAAATTTCAAAAGTAACATTTCTAACTTAAGCATTAGGAAAACCTTAAAGGATAACACACGTACTTATAGGCAAGACCTCACATATACTTATTGGCATGGCTTTCTTAAATCCAGCAAGAACAAAACCTTAAGCTAACTGAAGAACCTAATCAAACCAACATCCTAAGCTGCAGGCATATCCTAGATTTAACTTAAAAGAGGCATTTATTATATCCTAAAATGACACAAACACAAGGGAAATCATATAGTATTGGTACAAACATGCCTGCCCATTCTTTGGGAACCTTATGAAGGCTTCTGACCCACACATCTGGGCATGGAGCCAGTGTAGCCAGGCAGCCTGACTTCAAGAAAATATTTTCTCAAAATTCAAATCGGTAACACTCCTAAGAAGAACTTAAGCTATGCCCTTAGGGAGAATGGGGTGAGAGATGCTCTGGGCTTTCCATACTGACTGCAAGCTGTAAGGTTAGCAATCCAGTCTTTGCAGTATGTGGTACAGAAAACCAGCTTGTAGTTCCAGTACAAATCCTATACATCTTATGCCATCCTCAGCAAAGTCTACACGGAGGTGCTGCCAACCCATTGAACCCAGAGATTCTGACAAGGGACATAAGAAATACAATTTTTATGACAAAAGCAATACAGCAGAATATTTTGATTTATTCAGTAATGTACAAAGGTAGTTTTTAAGATGCTTTATAATATCCTTTTGGAAGACAAATTAAATTAACAGCCCTCCCCAGAAATCTCTAGAACCTCTGCATTGTTAGAAAGTGAAAAGCGAGGGCCTCTGCTCTAAGATCCATTGAATCATGCATTGAAAGTTTGTTCTTGTGGGCATTCTTGTACCTGCTTGAGGAGGTGAACTCAGAACAAATATAAAAGCATCGCTAAAAGAGTTTACTAAATAAGTCTGGGATTGAACAGGCAGTGTATTCAGAGGTCAAATTTAATTCCTTCCCTGCTTTTGTATTCAGATTAAAGGCCAAGATGGATTTGCGGAAGCCAGGAGCTACTACGTTAATGCTGCTTTTGCACTTAACCTGCAATTTACCTGTCACGAGCAAGCTCTTTAAAGAAGAGCTAAACTCTTACAACTTCCAAGCAATTTACCTTGTAGTTAAATGAATGCCTTCAGGCTCCTCCATGATTGTTAAAAAAAATATCTGCAATCTAGAAAAATTCAGTATGGAAATCATATCAGAACTTGATTTTCTTGCTGTGCAAAGAACCAGTTTTTGACAAATGGATAACTTCAATACATATTTTCTTAAAAGCTCCAGTCCATCCAATGATTAAATATAGCTTTCACTCCCTACAGCTGTGTCTCAGACATCTCCAGGAATACCAGAATTCCATGTGCAAGTAAGAGGTTTATTAAGTGGCCAGTCTGCACTGATATCCCTAGTGAGGGTGCCTGTGTTAAATTCTAGCATTAAAACCTATTACTGAGCTATCGAAAACAAGCTGTAATTTTGTCTAATGACCTCATTTTCCTAATTGTAACTCATGCCACTCAGCGGAAGTTTTGCTGATTTGGTGAAGACATTTCAGTAGTCGGGAGTTGCTTAGCATTTTTAAAGAGAAGAGAGGGGAAAAAATCAATGTTTGTGGAGATGACAAGGCATAAGGCCAGTAGCTGGGGACCTAGAAAACAATCCAATCTACCATTTCCTATACAGTCTATTAGCTACCGTAGTCAGCCTAGGCTCTATGTTTTGATTGAAGGTTGGGCTGAGACCAGATAGATGAAAAGGAGGCCAAGGCGGTATGGTGCTTAAACAAGCCTGCTTTATAGCTTGCTGAAATCAGTCATAAAAGTAGGTGTACATAAAAATGGATTATTGCATTAAAAGTTCAAAATGGTTTCTTCCTCTTTCTTTCCCACCCTCTTCTAACTTCCTCTGCTCTGGCTAGGATGTGGATGAAAGAGGGGGAACCATGCTGAAAAGATTTGGTCCCCCCCTCCTACATACACATACTCTTTACCGCCCCCCACCCTGTGCTACTTCTACTTGCCATGAAATCATTTCGTAAATACAAAAGAGGCCCCTCGGGCTATTGGTGCCCAGACACTCATTTTTGGAGTGGATAATTGACTTCTTTCAGTTGATAATTCATAGCTTGCATATGCGGGCTAATACATCAGCGCCCAGAGACTTCTGAAGAGCCCGGAGCAGAAACAGAAAGGGCGAGTGGAAAGAGTGGGGAGGGAATTCAGATGATAGATGAGTGCATTACAGCTTTATGAATGAATTATGTCCTGCAAATACCTTGAGCAGCAAAGTCCGTCGGCCTCTATCTATACTAATCTGTGAGGAATTATGACGATTTTCACATTAAGGGGTGGGGGCAGGAGCTAGGAATTAATTGAGCAATTGGGCCATTAAAAATGTATACCCCCACATTTAGGTGTCCATTGTCCCATTCATCATTGACTAGGAAGTTTCTGTCATAGAGGCTTTTTTTTAAGGTGTGTGTGTGTGTGTAGTCGGGCTCATTTTGACAAGACAAAGTCTGTTGTATTCATAGAGGTTCTAAATTCCTTAATCATCATACATTTGTTTTCTTTGTGTGATGGAGCAGAATAGATTCCAAATCTGTCAGCATGAAAAAATGTGCATCCCTAATGACACAAGAAAAATCAACCTATGTCACCCTCATCCCACCACCAGACAGTTTAAAGATTTGTACACACTGTCCTCATATGAATTTTGGGGTGCTACACATAATATGTATCTATTAAAAACTTGAATCGACATTGACACAGCTTATCTATTACAGAGAGAAAATGCAACGAAAAATACATGTCAAGGTGTAGTCTTTCTAACAGTTTTAAGACTTGGGGGGGGGGGGAATAAGATTTAATAGCCTCAGATATGTGTGAGCACACTCACAGTTTCATTCTCAGAAAATACATTCACAGAGTACCTCATAACAATTTCCTGCAGTTCAAAAAACAATCTGTTAGATTCAAACAACCTCAAAGCATCACAAAAAAATAGTTTGCACACAAAATATGGAAATGCATTTCCAAGCCATATATTGTTGTTTTATCTATCTATCTATCTATCTATCTATCTATCTATCTATCTATCTATCTATCTATCTATCTATCTATCTATCTATCTATCTATCTATCTATCTATCTATCTATCTATCTATCTATCTATCTATCTATCTATCTATCTATCTATCTATCTATTTATTAAAATAGATAATTAGTTATGTTATTTCCTTAAAACCCTTTTTGCTATTGCTGATTTATAATGGATAAGATTGACTGTATAGTTTTGAATTTTGTAATTAAAAAAAATATTCAGTGCCCGTAACTAACAAAAAGTATCAATTTTGTTGAAAACAAACATAAGAGCCTCACATTATAAAAGTATGTGTATAATCCTAATTCAGTGGGATTAATGCTGTCTACATATTAGCCTTTGTTACAGTCCAGTTTGGAAAGTTCATCCTGATTTAAGTCCTCATAATGTACACAAAATAAAATCAATTTGAATCCAAGCATCTTTAGTTTGAAGATTTCTTTCTTATGAGGGTTTTGGGGGGCTTTTTTAGGATTCATGAAATATTTTTTTACATTTCTCTTATTTTTTTTTATGTTGTAGCAGGAAAGTATAGCCATCAATGTGTATTATATTAAATAAATATTGAATGACTGGTAAGAAACACCAAAGAGTGATTCCAGTCATGTCATTTGAGAAACAAGCTAAATTACTCTCTTTGGATCAAAAAATGTAATTTTATAACAAGAATTAATTGTAATTCATTTAACGTGAATTAAAATAGAAATTGTTAAAATGTCAAGTGTATTAAAGAGAGCGAAGAGTCTGTCAAGTACAAGAGAATGAATTATAAGATACATTTCCTCCATCGTCATTCCTTCCTGCTACGTGCTTCCTTGAATATTAAACTGCAATTTAAATCTGGAGTGGGGGAAGAGGGCAGATGCATAACAAAACTGCAGGCAAGGCTGTGTAGGTAGTCTTTTCCTTTCCTTCCCTGCATTGAACGATAACTTCAAATGACCCACAGTGGTGGTTCTCAAACTTTAGCAAGGAGAGAGGAGGGAAAAGTGGATCCTATTTCAAATAAATGCTTGTGGATTCCCCAAGTTCCCTCCTCTTGCTGGGCACCCCCCCCCCACCTTCTTAAAGTGCACAGCAAGTCATGAATTTATCATGTAGACCTCAATCCTCTAGTATCCTCAAAACAATATGCAAGACTATGAACAGCTGCACTTCAAAAAACAAGCTTCAGGGAAATATTTGTGTCATCTATACATGGCCTACAGGCTTATAAGGGCAGGTCTCTGAGGCCAACAATCTATATGGCCACAATTCAAAGGACCCTGGTGCTCTAATAAATTGTACTTCTTGGCTAGAAAGGACTTTGTGCTGCTGACAGTACGAAATTTGCTTATTGGTAGCTACTTCTGGCCAGTCACCAGCTGAACAAGGGTGGGAAGAGCCAGGAAAAACTTTATTAGCACTTCATAGAAATAGAAAATAAACTTCAGGGTATTCAACTGAAAATTGGGCCTGGCAACCACTGGGAGGGTGGGACATGGGTGTGTGTACAATGTTGGCTATGTCGATGATGTCTCTGCATCTGTCCAGGGTAAATCCAGACATAGGGTAGTTCTAGGAATCACCAAAAACTCAATGGTAAAACTCTGTGGGGTATAATTGCAACCCATGCCATTTTAGTATTTGTGTTTTGGTTGAATCTTAGGGCCTAGGGAACAAGCGCTCTATGAGCATATGCAGTTTGGTAAGCTTGCTTACATACTACCAACTGTAAGAGCCCCACCCTCCTCAGTTGATCCGGCTGCAACAGGAGAATGAAGGTCCAAAGCTTAATTGAGAGAATTGCTTATCTTTTTACAGATATGTAGTGGGCCCAATAAGACAGAAAAGTATATTAGAATTTCCCCAAACAGAAGGGTTTATTAGGTTGTTAACTGTTAGTAATTGTAACTTTTTTGAGTGCTTTTCTTGAAAGGCACTGAAAATTTTGTATAATTGAATTGTGATACATATATATATATATGGGGGGCGAGGGGGGGTGAGGTGGTGATGGGGATTGTATTACCTACAGCCATCGGCATTTATTTATTAGGCATTGGAGTTTATTGTTTTAATATTTGTATTGTTATTTTTAATGATTTTATTGATTGTACATATTTTATTTTGTGACTCAACCTGAGCCCTGTGGGGATAGGGCGCAATATACATTTTGTATACATTTAGGAGGGATTAGGATAGAAATCAATTGGATAGAAATCAGACAGGAATTTACTATACACAAATATCAATTTTTGCACAGGTGAAGTTCTTAATCAAGATTTATAAGTTTCTTCAGTTGCTTAGATGTTATGATAGGTTCTTTAATATGGCTTAGTTAGATGTTACTAGCTAATGAATTCACATTAACTTTGGGTCGTAACAGGCTGGTACCCTTTCACACAGGACACACTGGCCATTTCCCCACTGAGAAATTAAAGCCGGATACAACCAGGTTTCAGAAGAAACAGCACCTTTTCATCATGGTTTCTCCCTCCCCACTGCAGCGTGTGTCTAGTGAAGACCTTGATGCGTATCACAGATTCAAGCAATGTAATGCTCCCCACGAACACGTGATCTGCTCGGCGGGTCTGTTCTTCCTCATCCTGAATGGCTGTTGTGTTGTGTTGTGTTGGGGTGGGGTGGGGTGGGAACTTTAAAAAATTCACTCAGCTACATCACTATGTAAATGTGTAGGCAGAATTTCCCTGATTCTGATTGGCTATTGTTCTGGAGCGGGAACCCTATTCCACCCCGATTGAAAATTCAAGTTATTCTTCTTTTCGTTTTTATGTTTGAACGGAGCTACACATAAACAATTTATCAAAATCATTATACCGTAGCTTCCTATTTACATTTCTTCGTAGCCATGCCCAGGGTGGCACAAAAAAAGGCTGCCTGCACTCTGCGCACCACCCACTGTGCTCTGATTGGCTGGAAGGTTTGAAGGGCGGGAAGAATAAGCCACATCTGTCCCCTGTTTCTCCCCACCTATCCGGCTTCAAAGTGTGATTGGGAAAAAGGTGCACTTCAATGCAGGTTCTGAAAAAACGCTGGATAAGGGGGGGGGAGTGCGTGCCAGAACCGGGATGAATCTGTGTTCGGTACTTAAGCGGTGGGGAGTTCTTGCTGAAACCTTGATATTTTGCGTGAGTATCACACGATTAATTGACCATAGGGAATCGACCATGCAGCCTTGACACTGCTAGTTACCCACTTCACATAAATCTCCCTCCTGAGATATCTTTAGCAGAACACTGATACACCAGACTGGGAATCCACCTATGTGTGTAATGCCCGCTCTAACTGGCTTAGGGAGTCTTCTATACCCAGAAGATATATTCCCTTCCCTTTTATTTATGGTCACCTGTGGAAATTTTCAGTACTATTCCACCTTCAGCATTGATCACTAAATAAAACTCCCAGTTCTTCTGGCTATTTTCTGTTTTCAACACATGCTAACATTCAGTACATTTCAAGTCAGATCTACTCCCTAACTGAAATCCCCTCTGAGTAGATATTTCACAAACACAGCTGAGGAACTTGATGTTAACTCCCAGGAATCCAAATTCAAAAGCTTTCAAAAGTTTTCCTCTCAGAGTGATACCTCTTCCCTCTTGAGTCAGCTGGTTGCTCCACCAATCAGAGTGCAGGTCAGCTTACCCAATCAGGGCACTTTCCTGTTCCTGGGATGATTTTCCCCACTCTGTTGTGATAGCACCTTGTTCCACTGACTGACTTGCACTTTAAACCTTTATTTTTCTGTGCAGTCCATCACAGCAGTCAATGGCCAATCCAACAAGAAATTAGGAAAAACCACATTGCTAAGTTATGCAGAGGTAGCTAAGGGTCTGCCATGGCTGTACTGTCTATGTAATGAAACAAAACCATACAAAACAACCCAATAGCGAAATAGTCATTTTGTGAATAATAACAAAAACAGAACAAATGAAACAAACTCCCATGTACACATCTACTATTTTATGCTTTGTGCCTGGTCTGAGTTATATTTTATGGATCTTTATGATGTTTTATAGCTCTGGCTTGATTTAAAGACTTGTTTTGACTTTATAATGATATTTTATGGTGTTTTTATGGTGTTTTACTTGTAGGATCCCCCAAGCAGAACTCTGGAGACGTGGCATAGACATTTCCTAAATAAATAATCATAACTTAGCTTGCTTTGGAAGGTGTCAGTTCTTTACTTGCGAGTAAACCCCTCTGAATTCAGTGACTTATATGCATAGCACTGGTTACAGGAAAGCAGGGCTTAGATCCCAACTATGGCCGTTTCCGCACGGACAAAAGGAGCGACGCGATGACGTCGTAAATAGCAACGCATCCGCGAAAAAACATTCGCACAGACAGGCGGAGCTGCATGCGTCAGGAGCCCCGCAGAAATGTGACGGTTCGCGACGTGAAAGTTGCCGCGGAAGCGCTGCCTCGCCACTCCACTCCGCTGGCGGCAAGCACTGGGCTAAGCAGGGCGACATTGATGTGACTGCCCCACGTCCCGCCCATCCCCCCATCTGTTGTCATTGCCTCCCCTCCCAGCTACTGTCAGTCCCAGTTCATGTTACCTGTGAGACCAGAGTGTGTATGGGCAGCCACCATCTGCACAGGCGACATGGATCTGGGAAAGGTGCTTGACCATGCAGGGAAATCACCAGGGACAAACGTGTGTGTGGGGGGGGGGGACGGTGACCAAGCTTGGCCTTTTGGCAGTCGCCATTGTTGAGAACGGCTCCGTGGCGGCGGTTCGCACGACATCAAGGCAAGGCCGGAAGGCCACAGAGGGAAAAAGAGCGCTTCAAAGCGTTTTTTGAATACGGCATCTTCGCGCCGATTAAGCGTTTTCGCGACGGCGCAACTGCGCACCTCCGCCGCTATGCATGCGAACGCTCTCGCTCTGACGTTTCTTTTCCCGTTTCCACGACGTCATATTTCGCCCGTGCGGAAACGGCCTATGTTTTTTATGGCAGGAAGGCGTTTCTGTCAGTGAAAAAGGAGCAGGTTCCACAAATTCCTCTCTTGAGCTTTGCCCCATGGTGTTCCATGTGTCCACCAGCTTTCACAACAGAAATGTAACATCAGCAAAAGTGTGAACTGTGCAGCATGATCCTCTAGATATTTAAGAGGAAATAAATCCCACGGTGTTCAGGAGAATGTGCACCAAAGTAAGCATGCTCAGAAATGCCAACTTAAGTTGATCAGACAACAAGATATGGATCTTATTGAAACAAAATTCCACCACCATTAAGGGTTGGATTTTACTAGGTTTTCCTTATGTGCAAAAGGAAGGGCAAGCCCACTGAGCAAAAACCAACATGACTTCCACAAAAGTAGGTCTCCATAACCTTTTAGGGTTTTTTTGAAAGTGTTGACAAACATGTGGACAGGGATGAGTCTGTGGACTCTGTGCATTTGGATTTCTGAAAAGCTTCTGACAAAGTCCCCACCAAAGACTGCTAAGCAAATTTCATAGCAGCTATTGTGGGTTTTCCAGTCTATGGTGCTATGGTCTGGTAGTGTTGCTCCTAACGTTTTGCCTGCATCTATGGTTGGCATCTGCAGAGGCATGTCATGGTAAGCTGTGTTTCTCTCTGTGGCACTGTGTGGAGTGATTGTGTGGTGAGTTATATGTTTTGTCTACCTCAGAGGTGAGTGTGTGTGGGGGGGGGGGTGAGGCATGTTTGCTTGGGTCTGGGTGAGTTTCATTTCTAGTTGCATTTGAATGTCTCTGGTTTTGGATGTCGGTGTTTTTAATACCAGTAGCCTGGATTTGTTAATTTTCAAACTTTCTTTTTGTTGAAACTGTCTAATATTTGTGGATTTCAATGGCTTCAGTGTGTAGTCTGACATAGTGGCTGTCAGAGTTGTCAAGAATTTCTATATCTTCAGATAAGATCCTATGTCTGGCTTGGTTTAGAGCATGTTCGGCTACTGCTGATTTCTCAGGTTGGATTAGTTGACAGTACCTTTCACGTTCTTTAACTCTTGTCAGAATGCTGCTGTGGCAGGTCCCTTCACCTTTCTGACTATTTGTGGCAGGCTCAGGCAGCCTCCTAACTATTCCGGGCAGGTTTTCCCGCCTTTTCTATAGCTGAGCTATTTTGATGGTAGTGTATGAAGTGTTTAAAGCTTATCTGCTTTAAATGATATCATCTAGATTTTTTATAATTTTATCATAGATTATCATTTGGAATTGCCTTTGGTGGTTTTATTGATATTTCTAAAAAGGAAACCCTCTATATATTTTATTCAACAGTATTTCATAAGTTTTATGAACTATTTATTTATTTGTTATGAATCAAAGATCATAAATAAAAAACAGAGACAGACAGGGGCACAGAATCAATATGGATACTTCCATTGTGAATGATGCACTTTTTGTATTTTGTACCTTTACATATTGTTGTTGATTTTTTTTTATTCTGATAATTGAATATATGTATACTTACCAGCCTACCGAGGCCATATTTGGAGCATTTTGAGTTTCTTGTGTATATCAGAATGTTATTGCTGAAGTAATGCTAATTTCTTAATTTCTGGTCTAAGACCATAAAGAAAGTTATTTGATTTTATCTGAATTACTCCGTTAGCTTCAAATCTCTTTTCGCATCATTCTTTGATTCCATCTGTCTGTCCAGTTTGGTGTTGATATAGTGGCTTATGATTTGTATTAGTAGCTCACAGTTTCACAAAGTCAACAATATATCTTAAGATGAAGCATTTTCTGACTTGTTGATACTGAAAAAGAAGATCCAGGCACCTGAACTTTTTTGTTGATTTTTATTTATAACTTTCATAAGTCAAACTTTAATGCCAGCATTGCCATCTAGAGTTGGTTTTATAAACTGCAGTATACAAAGACAAGTTCTTCTAAGGATACTTGATATTACATATGCCATCAATGAGGTTCACAGACAGTAGATCTGTGTTTCACAGGCAGTGAAACTCTGTTTTTTACTTACAAACCCATATTAAGATTACTGCCTTGGGTTGCTCTGAAGGCAAATTAGGCATCTCCCAGATGGACGTGGGAATTGCGTGGTGTATTTCTAAAACTGATGTCTGTCTGGCGTCTAAAAATAAAACAGAAACGTAATCTTGCTTTGTTAGTATGTCCTCCAAATATCACACTATGCAAGTAGTCAGTCTAATCAATAGTATCAAAAGCCACTGACATATCCAGGAGCAACAATAGTTGCACTCCCCATCTCTCTCTCATGTTGAAGGTCATTTATCAGGGCAATGAACCGGATTAGAAGGTATATTGAAATGGATGTTAAGATGTTGCAATGGGTTGATTGAAATAACCACTGTTAGTTGAAGAAATTGTGGAATCATGTACACACTGGGAGATAGGGAAAGTTGATTTGGCAGTTATAACCAATTCATAGATTACTGACAATTTCCAGTATAATTCTAATGCTACTGTGGTAATTTTACTGCATTATTTTTTCTTTTCTTTTCTTTTTTTTAAAAAAACCCTTTTGATTCACCTCAAGCAGGTTTCTAGAGGGAAGACGTATAAATTTTCTACAAAGATAAATAAACTCCAAACTGGTGGCCTTGGATTGCTGGTGGTCTGCCATGCCTGGATCCCTACAAGGGTTGATGAACAGCATTACCCATTCTGGTTATTATTTGCTTCTCTAATTATGAAGTTTGTGGCCTTTTATAGCATGGGCAATTCATATGCAACATAAACTTCAGTTTATTTTTGTGCACATGTTGAGTAATCCCTACATACATTTAACGCATATACAGCTGAATGTCTGATGGTCCCTACTGGTTTTATTTGTAAAGTGGATGCATATTAGTTGTTCCTTACAGATCAATTGCACAAGGAGACAGGATGCATGCTGCAGCACAAACATCAATCTGTCTATTTTGTCTAATTTGGATGTCAATCAACTTTTCAATTGTTTAAAAAACTGCATGTTTTAAACTGCACTGGATGATGTTCTAATTAGCTCATAGTTGATGACACCTATAGGAAGAGAATACATCTCTCTAGTCATACAAGACTCAAAGACTATTCATGTTGTGAGAAACCAGCTCCCTCTACTGACAAAAAAATCTATTAGCAGCAAGACAACACTGAAAAATGAAAAATTTCAGTGCCGTAGAATACTAACATAGAAAGATTCATAACTTCAACAATCTGAGCAGTTGGTGTGTTTTTTAAGTTTGGGCAGGCTGTATGTGAGGAAAACTCACCAGAAGGGACACCATTTGGGGCAGCTGCACTGTGGCAATCTGATTATTTTTGGAGTATGTCTGTCTGAAAATCTCCCAGCTTTTGGTGTGTGCTCTAGCACATGGATCTACTGAAAGGAACTTGCTCTGGGTGATCTTAGTCAACTGACTGCTATTGTCTAACTCTGGGCGGGGGGGGGGGGTAAAGCCTCTGCATACTTCAGAGATCATTAGAAGTCACATTCTGGAAGAAGGAACACAGGCCTCCTGGGGGCTTGCATCCCCGAGCTTTTGAACGAAGTTATTGACTGGGGAGGAAATCCTCTATTCCTATGAACAATCTCCAATATTACTTAATTCCTATATAGTTGTTTGTTCGTCTGTCCGTCCGTCCGTCCATCCGTCCGTCCGTCCGTCCGTCCATCCATTCATTCCATTTGCTAAACCACCCACCCTCAAAGGGGTCTGGGCAGTGTACAGATGCTAAAACATTTTAAAACATCAATACATAGAACAAATTAAAATAATAATAAACTGTACAAATTGCAAAAATATAAATAACAGCACTAGAGTCAACTAGGCCGTAATTGCTACAGGGCACATGGTGAGTTCTGGAGCAGTGAGCATGCGTGCCCTGGGCCGGACAGGCGGCTGAACCACACCCGGCCTGATCACATTGGCGCGTGAGCGCAAGGGATGGAGCATGCTCCCTATATATTAGGCAGTACGCGGTTGCTCCAGCCCTCTTCGACGCCTGGAGCAAACTGAACCGGGGCTTGCTGTTTTCGGGGAGCTAGGCCGTCTGAGAGGGCAACTTGAGGCTTGCCAGTGGAGTTAGTACTTGTGGACTGGGGGTAATTTTCCCTCCCACATTCCCTCTTACTGTCTTGTAAGGAGGCGGTTCAATTAACATAAGGTGCTGAAGAAATGCAGAGGGGGCCACGTAGTTGCCCAAACAGTGCGGAATGCAGCGGGGGAAGGAGCAGCAAGGGGTGCCCTGGGCATTCAAGCTCGTGGTGTATCCAGGCTCTGTACTAGGCATTACCTTTCTGGGCTGGGTGTACAGCCAATGGTGTACCCTCCCCTCACTGCCCAAAGGGCTCAGGAGCCGGTGGCTCCACGGCAAGACGGGGGGACTCCTCTCACAGTTTCGGCAACTTCATTGCCGGTCGCTCAAAATTGCCCCCAAGCTTCACCACCCCGCCATTGGTGATGATATGATCAGGTTGTAATACACATTGCATTCATTGCAGGCCATGCCTTATATTATCCCCTGGACAGGATCTTTTGGCAGTGGTATGGCAATGCCAGGGATTCCAGGCCCCCCAACAGTCACTCCTATACACTAGGGCCTGACGAGCACTTTATCAAACTTGGACCAGCCAGCAAGAAGCGAGTTGGTCCCCATTCTTGGCACAGCAACGCTCTTCATGGGGATGCCAGCTGGGCGGGAACTCAAGGCAGCAGCCCCTTGGAGGAGGCCTCCAGCAGGTTGATAGGGCGGGGGCAGGGCAGACGTCGTTTGGCACAACATACCGGTTTGAGTCGTTGGTCTCCCAGTTCTTCTTCCTCAGGTGAGTCTTCGGAAGAGGGTTCTGCGCGAGTGGATGGGAATTTTGGGAGGGTCGGGGAAGGGGTCCCCGTCCTCCCGGAATGGCTCACGCCCAGGTGAACTTCCCAGGTGGGTTTTGCGGCACCCACTGGGTCGGTGGGATCTTTCCCATCTTGGGATCCCGGGAACCCTCCCAGCTCGCACCTTCCAAAGAAGCTCAGAGAGAGGGCACTGGATGGGTATTTCACGGATGTTTTCCAGTGTGTGAAGGCCGAAGGTGACCTGGAGGTGACGGGTTCTAGCAAGGATAAGAACAAATGGAGCAAGGAGGACGTAGACCGCACCTTCAATAATTGAGTCAGGGGTTTTGGGGAGCTTACCCGGGCCGGGGCTGGCACTTAGCGGCTCACAACAAGGCTCCCTGGTGTCATGCCCCCACAGAGCCTTTGTTTATTTCCCCTTTAGTTTCCCCACAGTTAGTATGGGTTTAGCTATGTTTTGTACAGTATTCAGTGGGAGGGAACCGAATTTAGTTCTGTCCCTTTAAGAAGCCCTAGGGCTGGTGTTCTACGGCAGTTATTACCCAGCAACCTGTCTGATTTGGCAGTTAGGGGCCAACGGAAGCTGGGTGACAGCAGCAGTTAGGGGCCAACGGAAGCTGGGTGACAGCAACAAGTTAGACAGTCCAAGATGTTTTAGACTCTCAGTATTTAACAGTCAAAGATGTTATAGATTCACAGTATTTAAGTTAAACAGTTATAGATGTTATAGTCTCACAGTGTTTACGTCAATAAATTCCAGACTCCAGAAAGTTTCTGCAACAAAGTAACCTTTATTTAGTTAGACCCGGGAGGAGTCAGGGTCTGTCAACATTGTTACAATTAAAGCTTTAAGTATTGAACTGTTAACTGAGTCAGTGAGTCTTACATTCTGCTTTGGCCGGGTGCAGGCACCTAAATAACCACCTGGGGAGCAGAACACCTGGGGCAGGTGGTTTGGGGAGACTGTGTCTCCACACCGCACTTGCTGAATCCACTGTCCAGTTTTTCACATTGCTGAATCCAGTTCCAGAGGAACAAGGCAATCTATTGCAGGACAGTGCCTTGCACCCCAGCACTGGCCAGGCGGTGGGTCAAAAGATCGTATTGTCCATTTGAAGTTCCAAACATCAAGGTTGAGGATAAATGAAGTAAGCTCACAGTCCAAGTTTATAGCTTCCTCAAAAAAAATCTCTTTTCTCGGCAGTCAATGCCTATATGATGACTTCCAACTGCCCTGTGATAAGATTAACAACTTGGGATCTCTCCCATTCAAAACTCCCATCTAATTGGCAGCCAGATCAACAGGACATGTTCCGTGGCTTATATATACATTTTGCAGAGTTTTCCTCAGCCGACAATATGGGGGCTAGGCTCAATTCAGGACAATATGGGGGCTAGGCTCAATAACCTCCCCTCTGGCTCACCACCTCACATTACTGAGAAAAGTATACTTATATATTGGATTGTCTCTCAAGTGCTTGTTTTGTTCTGTTCTCTGTGTTGTTCTATGTTGGTGCTGCACTTTGCACTTTTCTACATTAAAATCACCTGAATTGTTTTCTTAATTGCTTTGGATTTTGACCAGTGGGCATAGTGCAACAGTTGTTTAGATTTTTCACATTGCCCACATTGTTGTGCTTGTACCTGCTAAGATAGTCTCACTTCTGTGCTGACAGCTCCCCTATTGTCATGGAGATTGAGGGTCTTGAGGGTAGACAGTGTGAGGCTGAGGATGAGGGAATGAACACATAGATGGGATCACTTCTGCAGATGATGGACCAATGTCCTGTTGTACCCTGCTCTGAATTGCAGGAAGGTGAGCTTTTGGTAGTGGGTGATTGGGTTATTAGAAATATTCAGAGTTGGGTCTGTGACAGCTGTTTTATACTTCATGATGGCTTATTTGCCTGGTATAAATGTTGATGGCATCATGCACTGTTTTGAGTGTTGGGGAGCAGTCAGGGATTGTGGTGCATGTTGGTACCAACAACACTGAGAAATTGAGAGAAAATGTAGGCTAGTGGGCAGAAAATTGAAGCCCAGAAGCCCAAAGGTATCCTTCTCAAAATTGCTACCAGTTCCATGCACAGGGCCAGCTAGACAGGCACAGATCAGGGGTCTCAATCCGTGGATGAGAAAGTGGTGCTGGGAAGAAGGTTTTAGATTTGTTAGGCACTGGGAAACTTTGTGAGGCAAGCCAAACCTACACAAAGAAGACAAGCTTCGGAGCCTCCAGTTTTGGACAAACCTGTCCAAAGGGATGATTATGTAAACACATAGGGTAATATTACCACAATCCACAATCCAGACCTTTTGACTGGCATTAAGTCCATTACAGTCCATTGAGGTTTCTTGGTGGTGGGAACGCTGTCACACTTTGTGATCCTCCCCATGCTGCTGGGAAGCCTCTTTGGGAGTGGTGGGGCAGTGCCACATTGGCACCGTGCCCTGCCCCCTCGACTGGGGATTGGGCTGTAAGTCTGGATCCATCCCAAAGAGTGGAATTTGCTAGCTAAAACAGCAGCTTTACATGAATTCATAATGTTCTTGCTTGTGCAACATGGCTGGTTTGGGATGTTTAAGAGCGATCTACTAAATCTCACAGGAAATTAGGTATCTGATGAAAGCCTGGCTTGGCCTGTATTTCTTTTTGGTTAGCCTTTCAACCTTGAAATTTTTCATCCCATTTCTCTTCTTTTATTGAAACCTTTTACATCTTTTTCATGTGCCTGAATTTTCTTCCAGCAGCAAGGATCTAAAATGGCATCTGATCGACTTTAATGTTTCCAAGAGATGGCAGAACATAAAATGCCAGCTGATGATCAAAAAGAACATAAAAAAAGACTCTGCTTTAAAAGCAACCCTGTGTGAGTGAGCAAAGAGCAGAACTTCATACAAATGAAATAGAAGAGCTTTTTATTTTTGAAAGAGATATATATAAAAATTTCATGTCCTCCTCTAAAGAATTCTATTTGCCTAAAGTTAGAGTTTTCTTATATTAGACATTCTCAATTAAGACTGTTGCTGTCCCCCCCCCCCCCCACCCCCCCCCCCCCCCACCCCCCCCCCCCCCCACCCCCCCCCCCCCCCACCCCCCCCCCCCCCCACCCCCCCCCCCCCCCACCCCCCCCCCCCCCCACCCCCCCCCCCCCCCACCCCCCCCCCCCCCCACCCCCCCCCCCCCCCACCCCCCCCCCCCCCCACCCCCCCCCCCCCCCACCCCCCCCCCCCCCCACCCCCCCCCCCCCCCACCCCCCCCCCCCCCCACCCCCCCCCCCCCCCACCCCCCCCCCCCCCCACCCCCCCCCCCCCCCACCCCCCCCCCCCCCCACCCCCCCCCCCCCCCACCCCCCCCCCCCCCCACCCCCCCCCCCCCCCACCCCCCCCCCCCCCCACCCCCCCCCCCCCCCACCCCCCCCCCCCCCCACCCCCCCCCCCCCCCACCCCCCCCCCCCCCCACCCCCCCCCCCCCCCACCCCCCCCCCCCCCCACCCCCCCCCCCCCCCACCCCCCCCCCCCCCCACCCCCCCCCCCCCCCACCCCCCCCCCCCCCCACCCCCCCCCCCCCCCACCCCCCCCCCCCCCCACCCCCCCCCCCCCCCACCCCCCCCCCCCCCCACCCCCCCCCCCCCCCACCCCCCCCCCCCCCCACCCCCCCCCCCCCCCACCCCCCCCCCCCCCCACCCCCCCCCCCCCCCACCCCCCCCCCCCCCCACCCCCCCCCCCCCCCACCCCCCCCCCCCCCCACCCCCCCCCCCCCCCACCCCCCCCCCCCCCCACCCCCCCCCCCCCCCACCCCCCCCCCCCCCCACCCCCCCCCCCCCCCACCCCCCCCCCCCCCCACCCCCCCCCCCCCCCACCCCCCCCCCCCCCCACCCCCCCCCCCCCCCACCCCCCCCCCCCCCCACCCCCCCCCCCCCCCACCCCCCCCCCCCCCCACCCCCCCCCCCCCCCACCCCCCCCCCCCCCCACCCCCCCCCCCCCCCACCCCCCCCCCCCCCCACCCCCCCCCCCCCCCACCCCCCCCCCCCCCCACCCCCCCCCCCCCCCACCCCCCCCCCCCCCCACCCCCCCCCCCCCCCACCCCCCCCCCCCCCCACCCCCCCCCCCCCCCACCCCCCCCCCCCCCCACCCCCCCCCCCCCCCACCCCCCCCCCCCCCCACCCCCCCCCCCCCCCACCCCCCCCCCCCCCCACCCCCCCCCCCCCCCACCCCCCCCCCCCCCCACCCCCCCCCCCCCCCACCCCCCCCCCCCCCCACCCCCCCCCCCCCCCACCCCCCCCCCCCCCCACCCCCCCCCCCCCCCACCCCCCCCCCCCCCCACCCCCCCCCCCCCCCACCCCCCCCCCCCCCCACCCCCCCCCCCCCCCACCCCCCCCCCCCCCCACCCCCCCCCCCCCCCACCCCCCCCCCCCCCCACCCCCCCCCCCCCCCACCCCCCCCCCCCCCCACCCCCCCCCCCCCCCACCCCCCCCCCCCCCCACCCCCCCCCCCCCCCACCCCCCCCCCCCCCCACCCCCCCCCCCCCCCACCCCCCCCCCCCCCCACCCCCCCCCCCCCCCACCCCCCCCCCCCCCCACCCCCCCCCCCCCCCACCCCCCCCCCCCCCCACCCCCCCCCCCCCCCACCCCCCCCCCCCCCCACCCCCCCCCCCCCCCACCCCCCCCCCCCCCCACCCCCCCCCCCCCCCACCCCCCCCCCCCCCCACCCCCCCCCCCCCCCACCCCCCCCCCCCCCCACCCCCCCCCCCCCCCACCCCCCCCCCCCCCCACCCCCCCCCCCCCCCACCCCCCCCCCCCCCCACCCCCCCCCCCCCCCACCCCCCCCCCCCCCCACCCCCCCCCCCCCCCACCCCCCCCCCCCCCCACCCCCCCCCCCCCCCACCCCCCCCCCCCCCCACCCCCCCCCCCCCCCACCCCCCCCCCCCCCCACCCCCCCCCCCCCCCACCCCCCCCCCCCCCCACCCCCCCCCCCCCCCACCCCCCCCCCCCCCCACCCCCCCCCCCCCCCACCCCCCCCCCCCCCCACCCCCCCCCCCCCCCACCCCCCCCCCCCCCCACCCCCCCCCCCCCCCACCCCCCCCCCCCCCCACCCCCCCCCCCCCCCACCCCCCCCCCCCCCCACCCCCCCCCCCCCCCACCCCCCCCCCCCCCCACCCCCCCCCCCCCCCACCCCCCCCCCCCCCCACCCCCCCCCCCCCCCACCCCCCCCCCCCCCCACCCCCCCCCCCCCCCACCCCCCCCCCCCCCCACCCCCCCCCCCCCCCACCCCCCCCCCCCCCCACCCCCCCCCCCCCCCACCCCCCCCCCCCCCCACCCCCCCCCCCCCCCACCCCCCCCCCCCCCCACCCCCCCCCCCCCCCACCCCCCCCCCCCCCCACCCCCCCCCCCCCCCACCCCCCCCCCCCCCCACCCCCCCCCCCCCCCACCCCCCCCCCCCCCCACCCCCCCCCCCCCCCACCCCCCCCCCCCCCCACCCCCCCCCCCCCCCACCCCCCCCCCCCCCCACCCCCCCCCCCCCCCACCCCCCCCCCCCCCCACCCCCCCCCCCCCCCACCCCCCCCCCCCCCCACCCCCCCCCCCCCCCACCCCCCCCCCCCCCCACCCCCCCCCCCCCCCACCCCCCCCCCCCCCCACCCCCCCCCCCCCCCACCCCCCCCCCCCCCCACCCCCCCCCCCCCCCACCCCCCCCCCCCCCCACCCCCCCCCCCCCCCACCCCCCCCCCCCCCCACCCCCCCCCCCCCCCACCCCCCCCCCCCCCCACCCCCCCCCCCCCCCACCCCCCCCCCCCCCCACCCCCCCCCCCCCCCACCCCCCCCCCCCCCCACCCCCCCCCCCCCCCACCCCCCCCCCCCCCCACCCCCCCCCCCCCCCACCCCCCCCCCCCCCCACCCCCCCCCCCCCCCACCCCCCCCCCCCCCCACCCCCCCCCCCCCCCACCCCCCCCCCCCCCCACCCCCCCCCCCCCCCACCCCCCCCCCCCCCCACCCCCCCCCCCCCCCACCCCCCCCCCCCCCCACCCCCCCCCCCCCCCACCCCCCCCCCCCCCCACCCCCCCCCCCCCCCACCCCCCCCCCCCCCCACCCCCCCCCCCCCCCACCCCCCCCCCCCCCCACCCCCCCCCCCCCCCACCCCCCCCCCCCCCCACCCCCCCCCCCCCCCACCCCCCCCCCCCCCCACCCCCCCCCCCCCCCACCCCCCCCCCCCCCCACCCCCCCCCCCCCCCACCCCCCCCCCCCCCCACCCCCCCCCCCCCCCACCCCCCCCCCCCCCCACCCCCCCCCCCCCCCACCCCCCCCCCCCCCCACCCCCCCCCCCCCCCACCCCCCCCCCCCCCCACCCCCCCCCCCCCCCACCCCCCCCCCCCCCCACCCCCCCCCCCCCCCACCCCCCCCCCCCCCCACCCCCCCCCCCCCCCACCCCCCCCCCCCCCCACCCCCCCCCCCCCCCACCCCCCCCCCCCCCCACCCCCCCCCCCCCCCACCCCCCCCCCCCCCCACCCCCCCCCCCCCCCACCCCCCCCCCCCCCCACCCCCCCCCCCCCCCACCCCCCCCCCCCCCCACCCCCCCCCCCCCCCACCCCCCCCCCCCCCCACCCCCCCCCCCCCCCACCCCCCCCCCCCCCCACCCCCCCCCCCCCCCACCCCCCCCCCCCCCCACCCCCCCCCCCCCCCACCCCCCCCCCCCCCCACCCCCCCCCCCCCCCACCCCCCCCCCCCCCCACCCCCCCCCCCCCCCACCCCCCCCCCCCCCCACCCCCCCCCCCCCCCACCCCCCCCCCCCCCCACCCCCCCCCCCCCCCACCCCCCCCCCCCCCCACCCCCCCCCCCCCCCACCCCCCCCCCCCCCCACCCCCCCCCCCCCCCACCCCCCCCCCCCCCCACCCCCCCCCCCCCCCACCCCCCCCCCCCCCCACCCCCCCCCCCCCCCACCCCCCCCCCCCCCCACCCCCCCCCCCCCCCACCCCCCCCCCCCCCCACCCCCCCCCCCCCCCACCCCCCCCCCCCCCCACCCCCCCCCCCCCCCACCCCCCCCCCCCCCCACCCCCCCCCCCCCCCACCCCCCCCCCCCCCCACCCCCCCCCCCCCCCACCCCCCCCCCCCCCCACCCCCCCCCCCCCCCACCCCCCCCCCCCCCCACCCCCCCCCCCCCCCACCCCCCCCCCCCCCCACCCCCCCCCCCCCCCACCCCCCCCCCCCCCCACCCCCCCCCCCCCCCACCCCCCCCCCCCCCCACCCCCCCCCCCCCCCACCCCCCCCCCCCCCCACCCCCCCCCCCCCCCACCCCCCCCCCCCCCCACCCCCCCCCCCCCCCACCCCCCCCCCCCCCCACCCCCCCCCCCCCCCACCCCCCCCCCCCCCCACCCCCCCCCCCCCCCACCCCCCCCCCCCCCCACCCCCCCCCCCCCCCACCCCCCCCCCCCCCCACCCCCCCCCCCCCCCACCCCCCCCCCCCCCCACCCCCCCCCCCCCCCACCCCCCCCCCCCCCCACCCCCCCCCCCCCCCACCCCCCCCCCCCCCCACCCCCCCCCCCCCCCACCCCCCCCCCCCCCCACCCCCCCCCCCCCCCACCCCCCCCCCCCCCCACCCCCCCCCCCCCCCACCCCCCCCCCCCCCCACCCCCCCCCCCCCCCACCCCCCCCCCCCCCCACCCCCCCCCCCCCCCACCCCCCCCCCCCCCCACCCCCCCCCCCCCCCACCCCCCCCCCCCCCCACCCCCCCCCCCCCCCACCCCCCCCCCCCCCCACCCCCCCCCCCCCCCACCCCCCCCCCCCCCCACCCCCCCCCCCCCCCACCCCCCCCCCCCCCCACCCCCCCCCCCCCCCACCCCCCCCCCCCCCCACCCCCCCCCCCCCCCACCCCCCCCCCCCCCCACCCCCCCCCCCCCCCACCCCCCCCCCCCCCCACCCCCCCCCCCCCCCACCCCCCCCCCCCCCCACCCCCCCCCCCCCCCACCCCCCCCCCCCCCCACCCCCCCCCCCCCCCACCCCCCCCCCCCCCCACCCCCCCCCCCCCCCACCCCCCCCCCCCCCCACCCCCCCCCCCCCCCACCCCCCCCCCCCCCCACCCCCCCCCCCCCCCACCCCCCCCCCCCCCCACCCCCCCCCCCCCCCACCCCCCCCCCCCCCCACCCCCCCCCCCCCCCACCCCCCCCCCCCCCCACCCCCCCCCCCCCCCACCCCCCCCCCCCCCCACCCCCCCCCCCCCCCACCCCCCCCCCCCCCCACCCCCCCCCCCCCCCACCCCCCCCCCCCCCCACCCCCCCCCCCCCCCACCCCCCCCCCCCCCCACCCCCCCCCCCCCCCACCCCCCCCCCCCCCCACCCCCCCCCCCCCCCACCCCCCCCCCCCCCCACCCCCCCCCCCCCCCACCCCCCCCCCCCCCCACCCCCCCCCCCCCCCACCCCCCCCCCCCCCCACCCCCCCCCCCCCCCACCCCCCCCCCCCCCCACCCCCCCCCCCCCCCACCCCCCCCCCCCCCCACCCCCCCCCCCCCCCACCCCCCCCCCCCCCCACCCCCCCCCCCCCCCACCCCCCCCCCCCCCCACCCCCCCCCCCCCCCACCCCCCCCCCCCCCCACCCCCCCCCCCCCCCACCCCCCCCCCCCCCCACCCCCCCCCCCCCCCACCCCCCCCCCCCCCCACCCCCCCCCCCCCCCACCCCCCCCCCCCCCCACCCCCCCCCCCCCCCACCCCCCCCCCCCCCCACCCCCCCCCCCCCCCACCCCCCCCCCCCCCCACCCCCCCCCCCCCCCACCCCCCCCCCCCCCCACCCCCCCCCCCCCCCACCCCCCCCCCCCCCCACCCCCCCCCCCCCCCACCCCCCCCCCCCCCCACCCCCCCCCCCCCCCACCCCCCCCCCCCCCCACCCCCCCCCCCCCCCACCCCCCCCCCCCCCCACCCCCCCCCCCCCCCACCCCCCCCCCCCCCCACCCCCCCCCCCCCCCACCCCCCCCCCCCCCCACCCCCCCCCCCCCCCACCCCCCCCCCCCCCCACCCCCCCCCCCCCCCACCCCCCCCCCCCCCCACCCCCCCCCCCCCCCACCCCCCCCCCCCCCCACCCCCCCCCCCCCCCACCCCCCCCCCCCCCCACCCCCCCCCCCCCCCACCCCCCCCCCCCCCCACCCCCCCCCCCCCCCACCCCCCCCCCCCCCCACCCCCCCCCCCCCCCACCCCCCCCCCCCCCCACCCCCCCCCCCCCCCACCCCCCCCCCCCCCCACCCCCCCCCCCCCCCACCCCCCCCCCCCCCCACCCCCCCCCCCCCCCACCCCCCCCCCCCCCCACCCCCCCCCCCCCCCACCCCCCCCCCCCCCCACCCCCCCCCCCCCCCACCCCCCCCCCCCCCCACCCCCCCCCCCCCCCACCCCCCCCCCCCCCCACCCCCCCCCCCCCCCACCCCCCCCCCCCCCCACCCCCCCCCCCCCCCACCCCCCCCCCCCCCCACCCCCCCCCCCCCCCACCCCCCCCCCCCCCCACCCCCCCCCCCCCCCACCCCCCCCCCCCCCCACCCCCCCCCCCCCCCACCCCCCCCCCCCCCCACCCCCCCCCCCCCCCACCCCCCCCCCCCCCCACCCCCCCCCCCCCCCACCCCCCCCCCCCCCCACCCCCCCCCCCCCCCACCCCCCCCCCCCCCCACCCCCCCCCCCCCCCACCCCCCCCCCCCCCCACCCCCCCCCCCCCCCACCCCCCCCCCCCCCCACCCCCCCCCCCCCCCACCCCCCCCCCCCCCCACCCCCCCCCCCCCCCACCCCCCCCCCCCCCCACCCCCCCCCCCCCCCACCCCCCCCCCCCCCCACCCCCCCCCCCCCCCACCCCCCCCCCCCCCCACCCCCCCCCCCCCCCACCCCCCCCCCCCCCCACCCCCCCCCCCCCCCACCCCCCCCCCCCCCCACCCCCCCCCCCCCCCACCCCCCCCCCCCCCCACCCCCCCCCCCCCCCACCCCCCCCCCCCCCCACCCCCCCCCCCCCCCACCCCCCCCCCCCCCCACCCCCCCCCCCCCCCACCCCCCCCCCCCCCCACCCCCCCCCCCCCCCACCCCCCCCCCCCCCCACCCCCCCCCCCCCCCACCCCCCCCCCCCCCCACCCCCCCCCCCCCCCACCCCCCCCCCCCCCCACCCCCCCCCCCCCCCACCCCCCCCCCCCCCCACCCCCCCCCCCCCCCACCCCCCCCCCCCCCCACCCCCCCCCCCCCCCACCCCCCCCCCCCCCCACCCCCCCCCCCCCCCACCCCCCCCCCCCCCCACCCCCCCCCCCCCCCACCCCCCCCCCCCCCCACCCCCCCCCCCCCCCACCCCCCCCCCCCCCCACCCCCCCCCCCCCCCACCCCCCCCCCCCCCCACCCCCCCCCCCCCCCACCCCCCCCCCCCCCCACCCCCCCCCCCCCCCACCCCCCCCCCCCCCCACCCCCCCCCCCCCCCACCCCCCCCCCCCCCCACCCCCCCCCCCCCCCACCCCCCCCCCCCCCCACCCCCCCCCCCCCCCACCCCCCCCCCCCCCCACCCCCCCCCCCCCCCACCCCCCCCCCCCCCCACCCCCCCCCCCCCCCACCCCCCCCCCCCCCCACCCCCCCCCCCCCCCACCCCCCCCCCCCCCCACCCCCCCCCCCCCCCACCCCCCCCCCCCCCCACCCCCCCCCCCCCCCACCCCCCCCCCCCCCCACCCCCCCCCCCCCCCACCCCCCCCCCCCCCCACCCCCCCCCCCCCCCACCCCCCCCCCCCCCCACCCCCCCCCCCCCCCACCCCCCCCCCCCCCCACCCCCCCCCCCCCCCACCCCCCCCCCCCCCCACCCCCCCCCCCCCCCACCCCCCCCCCCCCCCACCCCCCCCCCCCCCCACCCCCCCCCCCCCCCACCCCCCCCCCCCCCCACCCCCCCCCCCCCCCACCCCCCCCCCCCCCCACCCCCCCCCCCCCCCACCCCCCCCCCCCCCCACCCCCCCCCCCCCCCACCCCCCCCCCCCCCCACCCCCCCCCCCCCCCACCCCCCCCCCCCCCCACCCCCCCCCCCCCCCACCCCCCCCCCCCCCCACCCCCCCCCCCCCCCACCCCCCCCCCCCCCCACCCCCCCCCCCCCCCACCCCCCCCCCCCCCCACCCCCCCCCCCCCCCACCCCCCCCCCCCCCCACCCCCCCCCCCCCCCACCCCCCCCCCCCCCCACCCCCCCCCCCCCCCACCCCCCCCCCCCCCCACCCCCCCCCCCCCCCACCCCCCCCCCCCCCCACCCCCCCCCCCCCCCACCCCCCCCCCCCCCCACCCCCCCCCCCCCCCACCCCCCCCCCCCCCCACCCCCCCCCCCCCCCACCCCCCCCCCCCCCCACCCCCCCCCCCCCCCACCCCCCCCCCCCCCCACCCCCCCCCCCCCCCACCCCCCCCCCCCCCCACCCCCCCCCCCCCCCACCCCCCCCCCCCCCCACCCCCCCCCCCCCCCACCCCCCCCCCCCCCCACCCCCCCCCCCCCCCACCCCCCCCCCCCCCCACCCCCCCCCCCCCCCACCCCCCCCCCCCCCCACCCCCCCCCCCCCCCACCCCCCCCCCCCCCCACCCCCCCCCCCCCCCACCCCCCCCCCCCCCCACCCCCCCCCCCCCCCACCCCCCCCCCCCCCCACCCCCCCCCCCCCCCACCCCCCCCCCCCCCCACCCCCCCCCCCCCCCACCCCCCCCCCCCCCCACCCCCCCCCCCCCCCACCCCCCCCCCCCCCCACCCCCCCCCCCCCCCACCCCCCCCCCCCCCCACCCCCCCCCCCCCCCACCCCCCCCCCCCCCCACCCCCCCCCCCCCCCACCCCCCCCCCCCCCCACCCCCCCCCCCCCCCACCCCCCCCCCCCCCCACCCCCCCCCCCCCCCACCCCCCCCCCCCCCCACCCCCCCCCCCCCCCACCCCCCCCCCCCCCCACCCCCCCCCCCCCCCACCCCCCCCCCCCCCCACCCCCCCCCCCCCCCACCCCCCCCCCCCCCCACCCCCCCCCCCCCCCACCCCCCCCCCCCCCCACCCCCCCCCCCCCCCACCCCCCCCCCCCCCCACCCCCCCCCCCCCCCACCCCCCCCCCCCCCCACCCCCCCCCCCCCCCACCCCCCCCCCCCCCCACCCCCCCCCCCCCCCACCCCCCCCCCCCCCCACCCCCCCCCCCCCCCACCCCCCCCCCCCCCCACCCCCCCCCCCCCCCACCCCCCCCCCCCCCCACCCCCCCCCCCCCCCACCCCCCCCCCCCCCCACCCCCCCCCCCCCCCACCCCCCCCCCCCCCCACCCCCCCCCCCCCCCACCCCCCCCCCCCCCCACCCCCCCCCCCCCCCACCCCCCCCCCCCCCCACCCCCCCCCCCCCCCACCCCCCCCCCCCCCCACCCCCCCCCCCCCCCACCCCCCCCCCCCCCCACCCCCCCCCCCCCCCACCCCCCCCCCCCCCCACCCCCCCCCCCCCCCACCCCCCCCCCCCCCCACCCCCCCCCCCCCCCACCCCCCCCCCCCCCCACCCCCCCCCCCCCCCACCCCCCCCCCCCCCCACCCCCCCCCCCCCCCACCCCCCCCCCCCCCCACCCCCCCCCCCCCCCACCCCCCCCCCCCCCCACCCCCCCCCCCCCCCACCCCCCCCCCCCCCCACCCCCCCCCCCCCCCACCCCCCCCCCCCCCCACCCCCCCCCCCCCCCACCCCCCCCCCCCCCCACCCCCCCCCCCCCCCACCCCCCCCCCCCCCCACCCCCCCCCCCCCCCACCCCCCCCCCCCCCCACCCCCCCCCCCCCCCACCCCCCCCCCCCCCCACCCCCCCCCCCCCCCACCCCCCCCCCCCCCCACCCCCCCCCCCCCCCACCCCCCCCCCCCCCCACCCCCCCCCCCCCCCACCCCCCCCCCCCCCCACCCCCCCCCCCCCCCACCCCCCCCCCCCCCCACCCCCCCCCCCCCCCACCCCCCCCCCCCCCCACCCCACCCCCCACCCCCCCACCCCCCCCACCAACCAACCCCCCACCCACCCCCCCCCCCCCCCACCCACCCCCCCCCCAACCCACCCCCCCCCCCCACCCCCCCCCCCCCCCAAGTTCATCGGAGGCGGACCTACTGGTGATCCCTGGCCCCAAGGCGATCCGGCTGGCCTCTACAAGGGCCAGGGCTTTTACGGTTCTGGCCCCTACCTGGTGGAACAGGCTTCCAGGTGAGATCAGGGCCCTGCGGGATTTACAAAGTTTCCGCAGGGCCTGTAAAACGGACCTGTTCCGCCAGGCGTTTGGCCAGCCGGGATGATATCAACCACAATAATAAGTAAACATCTGGCCTCCCGTGGGTTCATAAAAGGGGGAATAGAATAGCTGAAGCCATCTCTAGTTTAATATTTTATGTATTTTAATTAACTTATATTCATGATGTTTTAAATTTTTATGTTGTTGGAAACCGCCCTGAGCCTTCGGGGAGGGCGGTATACAAATATAATAAATAATAAATAAATAAATAAATAAATAAATAAGCTTGAAGATTTCCCCAGTATTGTTAGCCAGTGCTTTGAATAATCATCCTTTTAAGTGTCTCTTTTACATTTAATCTTGAGTCAAGAGGAAGGCCACAGATTCTTTAATCCCATTACTCTTGGATGTCAGGCCAGACTAATCACCTCAGCCATGAAATCAAAGACAACTGTGGTGATAGCTGGGAGGCACATCTTGTGTGGAAATTAATTCTTCTAGTAGACAAGAAACATGCTGTTTAATAATGGGAGGGTAGTCTTTGCTGTTAAAATTCATGCTGATGGTGAGAATGCAATTTTTTTGCAGCTGATAAAGGCACATTTGCCAGCAGAAGAGGGGCTGAATAATTTTTGCTGATTTTTCCTTCAGAAAATCGCCAATGTCCTCCCACAATGTTTTCAATATCCATTAACCCCAATGATGGGGAAATGCCATCTACTGAATGTATCTGGCATCAATTAAAGGCATAAGAGGCATGACCACAGAGAAAGAGGGAGAGAGTGCCAACAGTTGTGGTCATTTGAGGGTGCAGCTTGGGGAGAGTAGAGTTTGGGGAGGGGAGGGACCACTGTGAAGTGTAATGCCACCTTCCAAAGTAGCCATTTTTTCCAAGGTAACTAATCTCCATTGGGCAGAGTTCAGTTTTAATTCTGGGTGATCTCCAGGTCCTGGAGGCTAGCAACTTAATCCCAACTATTGCTTTTGTTGGCACAGGGAATTCTGCCCACTAAATGCAAATTCACCCCTCCCCTCTCCAACAGGAGCCTGATCCTTTTCCTAGTAAGGAACAAGATTTCATTGGAAGTCTGGGTTCTTGAGGTCTCTGTGTGGATGATGCTGGCTGAACAGAAGTCCTTACACCCATGAAAACACCAGTTAGGACCTAAGCCAACGTACTTCTACAAGGTCATCGAAGCCCTGAAATCAGTTCTATGTGAACTCAGTCAGACTTCAAAACTCTGAACTCACTCAAGAGTTATATGTGGACTCAAACATCTTAGGTCCATTGAATCCTTTTAAGCAGAGTAGCTTTTTAGAGCACAAGCAGGTCTTGGATAATTTTTGGTATACTATTTCAGATAAGGCATTTACTACCTTACCTGGCATATTCCAAATGAACAAGAGCAATGGTGGCAAGAAGACCTTGAGGACTGGGGAACAGTGCATAATATCTGAATCCCAGCCTTTTGAATGTTTTACTTTTTTGTACTGCTAATTTGCTGTATCATTTTTATGGACTTGTAAAAAGAATGAAAGTTTATTAGCTAGTATGCATTCAGCAAGCCATCACTGGTAATCTCCTATACTTTTATTGTCTGCTTAATTTCTCTGGTGTCCACAAAGACACTCTGTTTTTTTCTCTGGACTTTACATCCATGATAGATCAGAAAATCTAAGCCATTAGTCAGCCAAAAGTGTTATATGACTCTAAATGGTTCTCAGACTGCTAGATCAGAAGATCCGATCTAACAGACCAATCAGATTATCCAGCCAGCCTAAGAGGGTTTTTTTCCACTTTATGTGAACAGTCACTCCCTTCTTTAAGGAACAAATTTGAGTAGCTTTTAAGTGACTCTTACATTTCCAGTGATTCTCTGATTTAACTGTACATCAGAAAAAGAAACAGACTTTGGGTCAAATTGGATCATGGTGTAAATGGCACTGATAGAGTTGTGATATTTACAGTGAGAGCCTGTAAATACAGAACTCTCATCTCTCTGCTTTCAAATTCTTTTGACACCCAGAAACCATCTAGACTTCACCCAAGTAACTGCATGATGCTTTAATAAGAAAGAGTCTGCACAGGTTTAGTTGCAGAAGATTAGGGAAATATCTGATTATATATTTTTATTTAACACATGGAGAGTCCAAAGGGCAGCACCAAACATGTTCTAAACCGTCACTTGATTTTGTAAACATGGAAACTGATACCAGAACATGACGATATGTTAACTCTAAAGACTATGCTGTACAGAACTGGTCACACAAGTTTTTTACACAATGAAACTGACATGATTCAACATGTTTCCAAAGAGATCAAATTTTTCCCCAAACCAGACACTTTAAAAAGATTTAAAAATATTTTATTACTCTGCAAAACAGATCCACCTCTCCCAATATTTAGACTTTTGAAGTCAGAATTTTTAAAAAGATAACACAGGGCGTTTCCCCACTCTCCATGATCCCCCCTATGCCGCGTGCTGCTCTCAGTGCCCGGGCATCCCCACGACCCCGCGCTCCGGGCGGGGTCATCAGAAGGCACCATTTACAAGAGCACCAGGGATGCCACGCGCTGAGGGGTCGTGACAGCGTCAGCGTCAGGGCGGCTCCGCTGTCGCCACCCCTGTTGTGCAGAGTGCCTGGGGACCCCGCGCTACTTGAAGAGAGTAGCACGGGGCTTAAGGTAAGTGGGGAAAGGCCCACAGATGCCCTTGCTTTTCAGCCATTAAAAAACTCTTCCATTTTTTTTGGAAGAAAACAGAATTAAACTGCCATGCTATAGAAATTGGTCATATTGACCTTAAATGTGCATCTTGTTAAAATGGACCTTTTTTTTTTCTTGAGGCATTGAAGAGAATTTGTGGATTTTGGGGACTGTGACAGAATTATTATAATTTAAACATATCTGTAAAAAGAGACATTGTCACATGCATTTGACCAAGGCTGCTTGCAACATTTTGGGTACAGTTTGGGTCAAGGTGCATTTAACATGCTAAATCTGTACAACAATAAAGTACCTCCAGGTTAAAGGGGTAATTAGTTGCTAGCTATTAAAAACCAAGTGAATGTTTTCCAAGATTACCTTAGAAGGTTGACTAAACCATCGAAGACCCTTCAAGAGAATTAACATGACTGAGAATGGCACTGCTTTAAAGATCTAAGTAGAATTTTAACTTCATCCGTGGCATGCTGGACTGTCTTTGTTTTGGAATGCTCTGCCTACCTAGTTCTGTTAGGTTGTCACTAGGACCCAAGCAGAGCATTCTAAAACAAAGACGGTCCAGCATGTGGCAGATGAAGTTATAATTCTTAGATCTTTTGGTGAAAAAGAGTATCTTGGGTTAAGATGTAGTTCATGATGTCCTGGGTAATATGGTATGAAAGCTGTCATAACCATGTGAGGATAAGCATCTTTCATTTTGTTACGGTCACGTGGGTTGGCTCTACTCCTTACAAAGGATTGACTTTGAATTTGTTAATTTTCTCCAATTAAAAGCTCTTGTGAAAATGAAGAAATCAAAATTTTCTTCATGTGCAGTAGCTAGGTTCATCTCCATATGAAATGTGTCTGTACATGTCTCTAGCTTGGGTATGTATCCAAGTTGCAAAAGTGAAATCTGGATCAACCCATTTTACTCCCAATTGGGAGAACAATCAGATCTCTGCCTTGCTGTACTATCCCCTATGTATAGCATCCCACGAATTTGCTAGGAATAGACACCCCAACAGAATTGAGCCCACTGTCAGCTACACAATCTGAAAACTAGAGTTGAGAAGAAGGACAGAAACAGTCGTTTTTGGTGTGTCATTTATGTTGATTTCTACTGCAATCGTGAAATTACAACAGGGGAAAAGGAGAAGATTGGAACAAATCATAAGCAGCAATGTAGATTTTTAATTATATTTAGAAAATACTTCATTTTTCCTGTTCAAAAGAAGCAAACAAGGCTATCTCATAAAAGCTGAATTGCCTATAACCAGTTTTGTTTCCCAAGTTACTGGTGTTTATTTCAGTCCTTTTCTCATACAAAACAGTCTGTAATTTTCCACTTAACTGTATGATGAAATTCTGATCATTCTCAAATCCACTGAAATAATAATTGAAATCCAAAGAATGTGCCAGTTTCCCATAGCTGCAATAGCAAGTTATTTGTCTTCTCATTTTAATTTCATTACTCAAAATTCAGCCCTTCCAAACAAGTGTCTGGCAGTTCCTATCAAAGCTGTGTATTGATTTCTAATTGCCACCTTATAATGCCTTTTCCTTAAATTTCTCAACATATTCAGATGCATGTTCTGGCCAACGCTAAACTGAATTCCAGATGCTTGCTACATTGCTGATGCATCTAAGACAACTGGTCACATGATGCAGTGCCAGCTACCCAGGAACTCATCAATATCCTCCAGTTTGGTTTAAGATGTAGCAATGTCTCTGGGCAAATTCAGTTGAATTGATTCTCCCCCAGCTGTGTATCTTGCTGCTGGTCCATTGCTATCCATTGTAAACAGTTTGCAGGTCTTAGAGTTCTCATGAATGGGGGTGGACTTTCTGGAGGACACTGGAGAGTTAGTTGGGCTCAGTTGCACTGCTGTGGTATCTTGCACTGTATGCTCACTGGTCTCAATCTCAAAGGCTGTGTTACCAGGTTTGATGAGACCAATATTGGCTCCTGGTTTGGATTTTCTTGTGCCATGAGCTGGTGGTCTTCGGCTACAAATGCAACAAGCTCCAAAGAAAGTAAATGCCACAACCAAAAGGATGGGGCCAATGACAATGGGAGGGTTGTTGACAGGAACAAATGTTCCAAAAGCAAATGCTCCCACCAGGGTGATGTTGATACCTGCTAGCATGATGCACAGTCCACAGGCACAGCAAAGAGCTGGGGAAGGCAACCCCTGTGGTCTTGTCTTTTTCTTGGTTGGTTTCTGGGACAAAGGAGTGCTGTTCTTTTCACTGAACATGTTGACTGGAATTTCAGTCCTGGATTTCACTGAAAATACATGGTGCCTACAAAATGTTCAGATTCCTGAAAAAGAAGAGAAAATAGGAAGGCATGTGAATATGACATTTATTCATGAATTCATGCATTGAACTGAATGAGCATTCATTTGTTTGTTCAGATCTTTTGCCTGTGCGATTCACTGGGGCAAAGGGCACTTATGCTGCTCTGCATCCCTTGCAATTCATTCATACCCTCTCTTTTTCATGCTGAAGATGCAGTAGAGCTATCCCAATGCCCGTCTCAACCACACCATTTTTTTCTGATCACAGGGACTTAACCCAGTACTGAAATGATTGTTTACCCCATCTACCTCTAATGATTGTTTACCCCATTCCCCCTCTGCCCCAGGGAGAAGGCAGCTGGGGCAGAGGGGGTTCCCTGCTCAGCGCCGCTGGCTCCCGCAGCACAAGAGCCAGCAGCACAGAGCAGGGTGCCTCCACCATTCCCCCTCTGCCCCAGGGAGAAGGCAGCCGCCTTCTCCCTGGGGCAGAGGGGGTTCCTGATCGGTGCCCCCCTGCGCCCCCTGTTATTTTCCTCTGTGATACACCTCTGAAGATGCCAGCCATAGATGCAGGCAAAACGTTAGGAACAAGATCCACCAGACCACGGTCACACAGCCCGGAAAACCCACCAGAACCAAAAATATGGATGCTTACCATTAGATTCTGGTTCTGTCTCCATTATAGGGCTAAACCAAAGAGCCTTATACACTATATGTTGTTGGACTTTTTTCAATCAACATGGTATAAGCAAATAACAAAAAAAGATAAGAACACTTCACATTTCTTTGGACCCCATAGGCAATTCAAACGAACACTACATATTTGCAATAATAAAGCAAAGACTAGTTGATATGGAGAACAGTTAATCTACGCCCAGGCAATGAGACCTTGTTCCCCATTGGCATTCGACCTCTTTTCAGAACAAGGGCGCCTTCCAGTGTATTTTTCAAACCTTACCTCCCCACATACCCGGCGAGTTTTTATGCAAGCCAGATTTAATATTCTTCCATTGGCCACCTACAAGGGAAGACTTGCAAATATTCTGTACAGTGAGCAGCTTTGTTCATGTTGCAGGGGCACATAGAGACCACCTTGCATGTCATGCTACACTGCAGCTTTTGTACGTTCCAAAGAGACAAGTTCATAAAACCTCATCTGAATGAAGTCCTACAGACTTCTGACAAAGGGAAAGTTAAATACTTACTCCATGATAAGAACGCCCAGATCCCTACATACGTTGCTGCATTTCTAGTAAAGGCGTTGAAGATCTGAAACCTTAAAGTCACTCCTGATTAATTTTACAGATAATCAGTGTAAATTGTTTTAACATTTTCTTTTTTCTCTACCTACGTTGACCCATGCAGGTAGTTTTATTTATTTCTATTTTTATTTTTCATTAATTTATTTACATGCCAATAAAAGGTGCTGTTGTTGTTGACTTTCTTTACGAAATAATATTTCTTGAATGGTTCCTTGAATTAACTCTGAAGTTTATTATAGCTGGCATCACAAAGGGATGATTCCTGGCAACTCAGGTCATAGCTAACTCCCCTTCGTCAGCACTTAAGATTTGATTTTGGTACCAGATATTGACAATGTTCGCAAGAAAATGAGCTGGAGACAGTGCTTGATTTTTAAAAAATGCTTGTAATTTAATTTGATCATTGTGCAACTCTGTTTTCAAGTGCTCACTCAGTTCCTTTTACAGCAAGTACAGTTGGCATGCTTTCTTTTATCTCACATGGAGCTTAGTTTTCCACAAAGATAGGCACTTCAGTTCTTGGAAGAGGTAAGCTGGAGTGAGGGTGGGGCAGGACTTCCTTGTCTCTACTTTCTGGAGAAAGTGTGGCTGTGGCAAGGATACTCATGAATAGATTAGAACTGCCATTTTTGCTCACAAGACTTTACTCATGAACAGATTGGTTCTGGCAGTGGGGAAGCTCCACAGAGCATGCAGCCTCTGTGCTTACCTTTTCCAGAGAGAACACTGTCTCGGGATGTTGTACCTTTAATGTTCTGTTTTAGGTAAATGTTTTTGTTCCACTGTAAGCAGTTCCAAACTCCAAAGGGTATTCGCAGCAAAGGGTTTGCCTTCAGCATGGTCCTGAGTTCTGGGGCTGCCATTTTAATGTTACCTCATAAATATTATACCCAAATGGGGATGAGGGGGGTTGACAGATAAATTGTTTCATGCTTAGATTACTGCTTTAGCTTTTGGATGTTTCTCTTGGTGTTTAGTATCTGCCTATTTTGAAAGCCAAGGAAATGGGGGGGGGGGATTATTACGACTCAAAAAGCAGGCCATATCTTTTGTATACAAGGGTGCAAGGACATTGCCATTCACTTCAAACAGAAGCTTGAATTGTTTGTTGAGCCTTGCTGGTAGAGAGACATTTTTGTGCTTGTATGTAAACTATAGAAACTGTTGAAACAGAGTCCAGACAGTCCCCTCACACCTCAGCCAAGTCTCTGAGTAGCAGCCTGAAATTTCTCCAAACAAGGGGGGACAACTGTCAGCAAAGCAAAGAGCTGTTTTAATCCTCCCTCAGCTGTGTGGGGCTTTAAAAAAATTTGGCCCACAATCTGAAGACTCTTGAAGCAGCCAGTAAAAACAGGACAAGGCACAATGTTCCAAGCCGATGTTGTGTGTGAACAGCTCTTCTCTGTCATGAATGTTAATAAATCAAAAATACATTCTTAGTTGACAGAGACACACCTGAATAGCATATTCAAAATTGGTACAGCACAGATTTTGACTCCAGATTGTGATGCACTAGTTCAGAGCAAGAGGTGTCAATTACCAAAGACTGTTAAATAAAAGAAAATACTGGAAGAAGGGTATTGTTTTAAGCATGTTTGTATTTTAAGCAACAAACATCATTAGCTGGCTTGGCCTGTGTTTTCTATAAAATTTGTATTTCTGGTACCTAGCATTAAATTTTATGGTAGAAATGGCCCAGCCCAACCAAGTAACATTTATGTCTTATGAGGCCCTCATAACAAATGAGTTTGACATCCCTGCTCTAGCTAATTCCTATGTAATGATTTCCAGGCATGGGATGACTCCCAGTGAGTGAGTTCTATGACCAGATACACTATGTTGTACAGCCTATACATAATATATTACATATACAGCTGGCACACAGAGCAAAGGAGCTGATGAGTTCATGAGCTGAAATCTCCAGATTACCACATGTTAAACTCAACCCCCACCCCCAAAATGTAACTTTTTTGATTTAGGGAAATCTGAATGTGGCATTCTAAAGGAAGATATTATTGACAAATACTTCTGTGTGTCTTTCATAGTTCTTTCAAGTATTTACAGAAAACCAACAGTCTTACAGATAAAAGGCAGTATATGGAGAATGATAGCTTAAGGATACAATGGTAAAGCCAATCAGAAACAAGTACATCTTACAATATTTACAGCCCCATCCAAAGGGGGTTCAAATCCACCGGTGAGAGTGGCATGAGTACTCTCTGTGTTGGCAGATTTTTCCTTCCTGGGGCACTTACCCCAGCAGAGGGGTGAATCAGCTTACATGTGGCTGCCGCAGCACTCCCCGACAGCTGGATGCTGCACAGGACGCCACACCAGTGCCCCTGTGGTGCCACCGCCAGCATAGCAGGGGTGGTCCAGGGGCATGGCTGGGGGAGGAGACATTGCCCACATTGTGGCCAGGGCTTAGAACTTAAGTCCCTTAAGTGGCACATGTCCCTCAAGCCCAATGGGGGCTCCCTGGTGGCAGGGAGGCTTTTTTGTGTTTTAAGCCTCCCCATGTCTCTGTCAATCCTTCATGGGCGCAGCGCACTGGCACAACTGCAGCGCCACAGCCAGGTCCCCAGCCTGAGGCTGCCTCATAGTGAAGAGAAATCCTCAAACTTCAGCTGCATCAGATCCTTCCCTGCAGCAGCCCTGCTGAAGCTAAATAATGTTCAACAGGCAGAATCCACCAGGCACATTCTAAAGAAGAAGTGAACTAAGATGCACCAAGAAGTCTTTGGGAAGTGCAGTATGCTGTGAAGCCTCCTCCCTTCTTTGTTTCAGTGTGAAAAATATCAGCCATTCTTCAGCAACAGCTAAGCTCTGGAAAATAACTAGGAGGGATCTTTCAAAGGCTCGGGCTTTTCAGAAACTGAGCTGGATTTTCGCTCAGTCCTTGCCCCCTTTTCATCATATATTTGTATAGCATCTAAAGTGCAACAGACAGTTTATTGAGAAATAAAAACAAATCTGTGCTCCGAAAACTCAGAATTTTAAAATCTCATCCATACTAAATTATGCTTAAGCACACACCCCAAAATTAAATGATGGTACAGTATCACCATTACTTTGATCCATTTTTAAAGCAGTAGTTTTGTTGGGACTAAAATTTTACCTGGAGTTTGGTGACCCTTCAGAGCTGACAAGAGAAGTGTGCAGGTTCTTCTTGCAGTTTTCTGTAATTATAGGGAAACCGGTCCAGGAAAGCCTAGAAGAAAGGCGACTCACAAAACACAGACCTATCCAAAGTGTCCTGTGCTGGCTGCACATCACCCAGCCATCACAGCCATAGGAAACTTTGGCTGAGCAGAAGCATCCTTGGGCTCTTGAGGAAATGCCTTTGATTGAGGAAGGTTACAGAGCTCTCCTGAAGTGTCACTCATCCTGAGTGAAGCTGGGGTAGGATTTGCTGCTTCACAACATCAGCTTCCTCCTCTCCCAGGATCTCACGCTGCTTTCTACACAGAAAAGGAGTCAGATGCCATGTATTTGCCCTCGCTGTCAGCCAGTGCATCCACGAACACAGCAGGAACCTGGCCACGTCCCGATCACTCTCAATTCTCGTTGGCTTTGCCAGCATCTGCCTATATTTCTCTGCTCGTATTTTGGACTACCCAACCTCCGACATCAACCCATCCAAGGCTAGGACACCCTTCCACTCTCTCCCCGACGGTGTTCACTGCCGTGCAGAGATGAAAATAGCGGCAGTTACGAATTTAGCTGCTTTCTGCCTTATCAACGCTAGGGGCAGCATGACTCCGATGTTTCAATCAACCGAATGTGTGTTGCGAGTTCCCTCTCCTCCCGCTGCGCCTGGTGAAATTGGCTGATAACAAGGCAATATGCCCAAGGGGAAACTACAATCCTTCAAACAGCAGGAAAATGTCTGAAAAATGCAGCTTTTTCTGCTTGCTTTTTCTCATGCGTCTACTCAAACGTGGGTCTAAGGCAGGGGAATGGAGATCGTAGCTTGCTTTCTGCCCCTTGTTGTTTTATTTGTTCCTTGTTGGAAGAGTATTCTCTGACAATTAAATCCCACCCACACACACCTACAGCAACCGGCTTTTCTCTTTCGGTATTAAGGTGCCAGAAGCAAGAATGAAAACAGGAAGACATTGACTGGAAACGTCTGCCTCTGCGTTTTCAAATGTTTTAGGAATCTATCTGAAGCTAGGAACATTAAAATAAAATAACTCCAATGAAATAGAAGGTGCTGCTAAAACCTCACATTGCCTGGAAAAAAATGAGTTTGTGGAACTGAAGAATGAAATTGACAAGATTGACAGAGCAGCCTCTTTTTATCTAGTAGGTTGGCAATGTATGCTTATCTGTTGGCCGTATGCCAAGTTATGCACATGCATGAGCTTCCATTGCTCTGCACAACACCAATGGAGGCAACTGCCTGGCACAGTGGATACAGTTCTGCCTCTCCCTTGCTTATCATCCAGAAATTCCAACATAAATCATAGTTTGATGGTGTACTGATTGCTGCCATTTCTATCCCTCATCTTAGTTATTCATTGGCAAGTTTGGTGAACATATCACAGTTTGCTCCTTTCTTCTTTACAAAAAAGTATAAACAGCCAGCATCATTCAGTGAAAGTTGCTGGTTAATCTTACTTGAGTTTTAGTCTGTTCTTTGGCTGCTTACTCATCAACTATGAGAAGGTTATGTGGACTTGCATTCCTTCCTTCTTCTATTGGAAAAGGGGCATTGCGACTTAACTATTCTGCATTGATATGACCGGATTTTCCTTCCAGGATAATATTATCCGGATTGCATAATCTGATCCAGCAGGACTTTTTTTTGTGCTCAGTCCTGAAAGTCCTGCTGTTAGAACTATGAGTGAGTCTGCATGGGCCAAAAACAGCTGTGTGAAAACGGTGTAAAATAGTTTAAAACTGTTTAAAAGGGTTTACATCATTTTCACACTGTTTTCACACTGCTGTTTTTGGCCTATGCAGAATCTGCCTATCAGATTGAATTCTAAATCAGGTTCAAGGTACTGGTACTTACCTTTGAAACCCTAAACAGTCTGGAATCCTTGTATTTGTGGGACTGCCTCTCCCTTTATATCCCTTCAAGAACCTTGTGCTCTTCTTTGGACAATCTTCTAGTAATCCCTGGCCCAAAATCCATCCAGTTGTCCATAAGCAGGGGCCCAGCCTTTTTGGCTGTGGCCCCTACCTGGTGGAACTCTCTGTCTAAGGAGGATCAGGCCCTAATGGATCTTTCTAATTCTGAAGGACCTATAAAACAGATGTTTCACCAGAGGACAGAGAAGGCTTACATCTGTAATTGTTCTAACTGCTGTCAACAACAAATAACTAAAAACCACCCACACAACATATATAAAGGAATCAGAGGAAACACAGATATCCAAAACAAAGGCACAATAGAAAGCAAAAGCAATGGGATACAGTATACAAACCACAAAACAGAATGAACTGAAATGCACAAGAAGCTGCAGGAGAACAGATAAGTCCAGTAAATCCAAATGAGTAGCACTGCAAGGTGAGTGTGCTGAAATTAAGATTCTCCACGGTGACAGAATTCTTTGATGAAGGAATCTTTTGTGATAGACTTCAAGCCAATGAGTGTTTTCAAAGGTTAATATGGAATAATATAGGACGGGACTATTTGACTTTTCTGTCCGTTTTGCAATTCCAAAACTGCTTTATCAGCAGCACAAAAAGCTTAAGCCTGCTGACCCTCCCTCCTGCTCTTTTTCTCTTTCAGTTCCTCTTTCTAGCCCCCTTGGTTTGATTTTAACCAGGCTGTGTATCTGGATTTATCTCCCCATACTGATATTTGATCGAAATACTATACTTTGTTTTAGTTGTGGGGAGTTGTTATTTTTAGGGACCATCAGGATGAAGCAACAACAACATAGTTAATCAAGTTACGTTGTAAAGTTAATATATTTTCTAGTATAATATGACAAAATTCTTCATTCCAATATTGAATACAGTATCTTTCCTGAGTTTTTATTGAACTAAGGCATTCACTTCCCACCTTTCTGTTTTGTTAAGTATGCAAAGCAGTTTGTAAGCAATAACATTTTACAATGATTTAAAAAAAACTCTAAAACATTGGAGACAAGCAAGGCAATAATGCACTCAAAATCTAGTCAGCAGTACCAAAGCAGCACCAAAAACCAAACTATCAGCAGGACCAAAATCCAAACAAAACTGCAACAAGCAGACCTTAATACATAACTGAAGATCAGGATAGAAGGGTCAAGTGAACTTTAAGGGACAAAGAATTCCCTAGCCTGAGAAGGCCCTGTCACCATTGCCACACTAATAAGCTCACCTCTGACAATGGGGGTTCACAAATGTTGTATTTTGACTGTTTAAACAGGCAGTGGTGTAGCGGGGCAGGGGAGCAGGACACCCCAGGCAGAGCAGTGGCAGGGGCGTTCCGGGGTAGGTGGTGAGCTCCACTTCCCATGAGTTCCCATGAGCTCCACTTACTAAAATGATCTTGGTGGCATGACTGCCCTTCAGCTGCATCATCATTGGTTTAGGGGGTAGTGGATGACAAAGTCCTTTAAGACTTTAACCAAATATGGATCAGGATTGAAAAATCTTGGGAGTTAGTTTTGCTAAAGCTGGAAATAATCTTGGCAATGGTAATCCCCACCCTCCTCCTCTGGATTGCCAAAGCAAGACCTGGCAAGGGGCTAACATGGTCCTTTTTGCTGCCCTGCTGGAAGGAGGCAAATTAAGCCAACACTTTCTGCATGAGATTCTTGCTATAAATGCTAGAAAACCATCTCTCCCTTGCAGCCCTTCAAATGGCTATGAGTGTGAAATTGGGGGGGGGGGGGGCGGGGGCTAGAAAATGCATCCAGTTGAGAAGTAAAACAAACTCATGCATGCTTGTGGAAACTCCATTAATATACCATGCAATGTGTGTCTTCAGTGGAAGACACAGGATCTACTGTATTGGTTCCACCTCTGGCTACAGTGACACCCCAGTTCACTTCCCCTGAAAGGGAAGGTGGACTCTATCATTTCTATTGCTCCTGTTTGGCGAGGAGTGCCCTTCCACCAGCTTCTGCTGCAGGAGTTGTAGGATAAAGTGCATCCTATTATATTTTGAGTCTCTTTAAATACTTATAATCAAAAGGTGCTGCTGTCTTTCTGCAATCCCACTGACAGTGCATAAAACAAGCTTTTACAAAAACTACATCTCCAGCATTTCCTGATATTTCACTATATGTAGTTGAATGTCACTGCAACATTAGTCAAATGTCATGGAAACATTATTTTACATTATTTTACAATAATTCTTTCAATTTTTCTGATACATTTCACCATTTCTCCCCTTTCTAAACCATTTACATTAGCTTTCATTTCTGGGGAAATGAAGTAACAAATAATAGGAGTATAAATTTCATTTTTGCATTGATTCTATCACTAGCTTTTGAAATCAGACTGACTCTTTTTCATCTGCAGAGATTAAGTGATAATGATTCATTTCTGTAGAGATGCAGCAGCACAAAAAAAGATTGCAGCAAATATTTATTGCCATATCCTCTGATAAACAGCAATTTTAAAATGCAGGTATTGTGTGAAACTCATAAGAAAATAGTAATCATGCTTCAAAGTGTGAAATGCTGTACTTGGGCACCAGAATACTCATGCAACATTGCCATTTATTCTCAGTATTTTACTTTTTTCAAGACCAATTATTTCATTTATAGCTAAGACAATGATATAAGAAGACATTTCATAGAAGGCTGCCACATTTTACCTTAGCAAAATGTTTTATCTTCAAACATAAACTAGGCAGGTTATTCACAGCTTTTCTCCATTTTCTGCACAGCAATATGGTTTTTTATAGCAGAAACTGCTGGGGCAGTGCCAGTACTTGTTATTTAATATCAGCCTTAAGAGATGGACCCTATCTCTGGCTTGCCCTGTTGAATTCATTTTGGATGCATGTCCTTTATTTATAAGCAGCTGATTATCTATGATGATTATATAAAGATCATTATGCTGAAATACTGTTGCAATCACAGCAGATTTCCAGCAGCTGTAGTAGGACTCTCCATCATACTTTCTGCTTAATGGGCTGTAGCATGAGCAATACGAAAGGGAAGGTTTTATTGAAAGCATTACATGCTTAGGAATCTATTTAGCAAAGCATCAGGGTACTGATCTTGCCACGAAGATTTTGTGGTCTTTTTTCCCCTTGTTTAATGTGCATAAACAATGATGAATGAGACATTCAGCCCATGTTGGATGATCCACAACAAGGAAGCCAGGTCTCCACCAAAACTTGCTCATAAGCAGCAGCAGAAGGCCATTGCTTTCACATCCTGCATGTGAGCTCCCAAAGGCACCTGGTGGGCCACCGCGAGTAGCAGAATGCTGGACTAGATGGACTCTGGTCTGATCCAGCTGGCTTGTTCGTATGTTCTTATGACCCTGTAGGATGAAGAGATCTTTCCACAAAGAGATATACAAGGGGACAAATAAAGAACTTTCACTGATGATGTTAAGAGTGTTCTTTAATTGTGAGTGTCACTGTTAATGTTTTGTGTAATGAAGATCAGAAACACCTTTTAGTCAAATGTAGTTTTCTAGAAATGTCCTTATTCTACTCTTTTCAAAATGCCTTAAACAAATAAAAAAGCATGCACGTTTGGAAAGTCAGTCAAAGTTATTCAGTTCAACTACTTTGCATTAGCACAGGTCATAAATAGTTGCATGGAAGCAAAGGAACAAGTTGGACATGTTTGCAGTTTGACCCTTGCAAGTCATGCCCTCCTTCCCTGATCCTTGCAAAATGTCTGTTTCTGAGCTAAACTGCATGGAAAATGTTCAGTCTGACCATGAGAAAACCACTGGAGGTAGAAAGATAAAGCACACACTTTTCATGTGTGAAGTCCCATTTCCAGTCACTAGCATCTCCAGATAAAAGATGTCTGGTAGCAGCTGCTGGTAAAAGATTTCTCTGCCTAAGAACCATGAACGGTGCTGCCAGTCAGAGGAAACAGTACTGAGGAAAATGGATCAGTGGTCTGACTCAGGAGAAAGCGTGTATGTTTCACTCCCAGTACACAAGGGCGAGTTTAACAGTGCTTTGTGAGCTGAACATTATGCCTTTCAATATAAGAATAGTAGACCAGACCAGAAGTCCATAGCATCTTTTTTCCCCTGCAGTGGCTAATCAGATGCCATAGCAAAACCTACAAGTAGTGTATTTCTCCTGTTATTACCCACCAGCAGCTGCCTTTCAGATAAGCACTCCCTCTGAACGTGGAGTTTCATTTGGGCAAACTTGTTAATAGCTGTAGATGGACCAACCCACTGTTAATTTTCCTTTGACTCTTATAAAGCTGTCTTCAATGGGATAATGTTGCTGGTAAAACTTATCAGGAATAGGTAAATATTTTTAATTAACTTGCTGGGATTTTTGTGCCAACAGTGTCTAACTCTCAGACATTCCTCTTTGCAGCACAATTAGCAAAGCAGTTAAATTTGAAACTCTGCCTTCCTGTTATTCAGCTTCATTCCCTTGACAGAGATGCTCTCAGAATTATTTGGATTTGTTAGCTAATGATTGCCACTGTTACATTACAGAGTTGTCTGATAGTCGACTAGAAAAGGAGGGGAAATTGGAAGTTGTCAAGCAGATGGTCTGGCAACATGTCTATTCTTGTAGACGTCAAGGCAGTAAACATATATACTGTTCAACCAATTTAATTATTGTAAAATCTCATCCTGATTATAGGCAAAAATGGCACCAAGGCTTTTAAAAAAGTGTAAGCACTCCATATGTTTAAAAATACACTTTACATTTATACCTATTCATGGCATTTGCTGCAATAAATTATATTCTCTGTTTCTGTGCAAACCTTGCAACTCTGATTGTAACATTTTTCTGTTAGAAATTTGCTCCCATGTGGGATTGATTTTCCACTGAGCTCATTGTCTCTGCTTTTGTAGTAGCAACGGAGGCTCCATGCAGGGGGATTCTCACTGCTATTCCTCATGATCAGTGCCCAATCCATATTTTTTATCCTTGCTGCAGTTTGGATGGCAACACCTACTCCTTCCACTTCCATAAGTGAGCAGCCTGTGTCTCTGATTCTATGTACGCTTCCTTGGCATTCAGTCCCACTGAACTCAAGAGGACATATTTCTCAATAACACGCAAAGGCTCAGTTGCAAAGCACTGAAACTCAATGACTTTCTTTCTGGAGTATAAAATTACAAATATTCAGTCATTTTACAATCCAAAGCAGATATTGTCCATCAAGACTCTTGTGCAGACATGGTTAGACAATACAGTTCAAAGAAGGTCTTAAATGGGGCAAAGGACATTAGCTCATGACATGCATTTTAACAGTCTTGTGTGATTCATCATGGGTGTCAACAAGCAATAACAAACACTACATTGAAATTTAAGGTTGGTGGAAAGTTGTACATCTGCTACTGACATTGTTTTACAATTCCCTCTTTTATTAACATAGGATGCTCCATTTTGCTGTTGTAGTAATAGTCTGTATCAACCAAATATTGGTTAGTGTCGCATAGTGTTCTTAGCCTTTCACTGTTGTTAGCCTTTCCACTCTGCACTGAAGATGGAACCCAAATAGCAAAGTCAAAAAAGACAGGAAGAGGAACCAGAATTTGACCTCACTAGTAAAATCAGGGGTTGGGTCCACCGGAAAAGTTTACAGAAGGTATAGTCAGAGTGGATCCTTCCCCACTTTTCTCTTCCTCAAGCAGCCTTTGATTTGTCCCAAAACTCTTTCCTTGAAGACTAAGATTGCTGCAAGCAAGATGTACCACAGGATGTCAGACTGCAGTGATGAGGGGAATCAAGTAATATTAGCTCTTTCTCTGTGTTCTGTTTCTGGCTTGAAAAAAAGCAATTTTACCCAATTCCCCATCACTACTGTCATTACCACCACTACATCCTTTAGTACATTTTGTTTGCTAATAGATTCAAGTCAAGCAGCACCTCAAAGGCCAACAAGAGTTTCAGGGTATAAACTTTCCAGAATCAAAGTTCCCATTGTCAGATACCTTCATCAGATGAAGTAAGCTTTGATTCTTGAAAGGTTATACTTTGAAACTCTTGTTGGGTTTTTAAGGTGCTACTGGACTGGAATCTAACTGTTCTACTGAAGAGCAATATGGCTACCTTGTTCTACTGAAGAGCAATATAGCTTCCATGAACTCTTCCTATGGATCCAACCTCAGAGTTGTGCAAAGCACACCAAAAGAGTTAGGGACAGATACAGAAGCTGAATACTAATGCAACGAATAACCCAGAGGCCAGAACTATAAAATAATCCCTTCCCTCCCCAAGTCCAGCTGCTCCTTTCAGAATATATGGCCCTTTCCCCACTTACCGTAAGCCCCGCGCTACTCTCCGGGGCACTCCCCACTACAGGGGCGGCGACAGCGCAGCCGCCCCGACGCTGCAGCTCTCGCGCCCCCTCAGCGCGCAGCATCCCTGGTGTTCCTCAAAACAGCACCTTTTGATGACCCCGTGCAGAGTGCAGGGTCGTGGGGACACCCAGGCGTGCGCCAGAGATGCTGCGCGCTGAGAGCAGCACGCAGCAAAGGGTGGTCAAAGGTAAGTGGGGAAGGGCCTATGTCAAGAGAGACATGTATGGCACTTTTATTCTTTAGTAATAGCTCTGTTCACTAGGCAGTGAAAAATATAGACTCTGTAGGGGCTTCTAACACATCAGGTGGGGCTCCACTACTCACTACAGAGTAGAGTACTCAATCCTGAATCATGGAAAAATGGAATGAAGACCTTTTAAGCTAAGCAACTGAACTTTAAACTTTGAGATATAGCAGGAACAATATAAGTGATCTTAGACAAGGGGTTCTCAGCATTAATCTCCATTGAAATATGGGAATAACACCTGCCTTGAAAGTTTTACCAACATAAAGCATATGATGCAACTTAAACTCTCAGGCAACCCTGCATAAATTCTTAATGAGCCAAGCACCCTTGGTCTTTTGTTAGAAAGAAAGAAAGAAAGAAAGAAAGAAAGAAAGAAAGAAAGAAAGAAAGAAAGAAAGAAAGAAAGAAAGAAAGAAAGAAAGAAAGAAAGAAAGAAAGAAAGAAAGAAAGAAAGATTCCCTGCCTGGACTCTGCAACCCAACAGAGCAGCACTGGGGAGGCACCAGAGTCCAGGCATCTGCCACAGCAGTGGCCTCCACAGTTCTTCCTCAGTAAGAAAGTGCTGTGGAAGCCATGATGGATTGGTACAGCAGGGTCCAGGAAATGCCAAGCTGAGCAACCCTCTGTTCCCCGGTGTGCTCTCTGTGAAGGCTGCACTGGGGTGCCAGATTCCATGTGCTGGATTCCATGGGGGGCTCTGCATGTGTCCCTGCACAAGGAACACCTAGGGTTCAAGCCCTTCTCCTGCGAGTAATGCATCTGGCTATACTGCATACAGAGCATGTTTCAGCATTCTACATCTGGAGAGAACAAGAACACATCTGCTATTTCACTTTCCTATGTGTGGAAAACCTCAGCAGATTCCGCTGCACATGGACAATGATCAATATTTTCCATAGCTTTAGAAAATTATATCTGCAGGTTCATTTTCAAAACTGCACTGTCCCAAACATAGAGCAAGGGCAATACTGGGATCCCAGTACAGACAGTTGCCTGGCCAAAGCGTAGAACAGAAGCAAATGCCAAGGAGCATCTGCATTTCAATACCATGGATAGTATTAATTACATGTAACAATTGGCCTTTGCCATGCAAGTTGTCCAGAGTGAGGCCTCTTCTGTTTCATATGGCATGTGAGTCATCTCTACTGCAGTCTCTGCTTTGCTTCTGCCACAGTCCCACTACATTCATTTCTATGTCATATTCCTGCCCCTGCTTTTTCATGCATTCAATGTCTTGCTGCCCAGCAACATAAATTGGCTGTTACTACATAAAGACAACCTTTTCATGCAGTCTGCATAGACTAGGCAATGACACATCTGGCAGCATTGTACTGATACTGATGGCACTGCATTAAATGACTACTGTAATTCCTTGTCTTGATCCAAGAGTTTATGTAGCAGCTGAGGAGCTATTGGGCCTGAGACATGAGCAAATGTGGTTTAGCCAGATTTCCTAGAGGAAAGACTAAGTGAGGCAGTTTGTACAGTCCACATTACACAGGAGATAAATGTGGGGAGGCACCAAATAGGGCACAATGGTTCCATTTTTCTTTATAATCCATAAGATATTATATTATGTATTGTTTGGATTATATGTAAGGACACTCCATGACCTATTGTTTATGTAATCTAAAATAATGAAATAAAAAAGTGTATTTGAAAGAAAAAAATTCATGGAATCCAATTTCAGTCTAAACATACTTACTCCAGGCAGCTCTTTTATCATTTTTGGATTTTTAAAATCCCCACTGTTATTGTTTTAGATTCCAGATTTTTCTACAAAGCTGGGGTGTTGTTCACATTTATAAAAAGCTCTGTCTTGCCTGTTCACAGCTCCAATCACCTGCCTTAAGTATTCAAATATTTGTCCAACCTGACTATTAGAATAAAAGATGTTAAACCTCTACAATTCCAAGCTGAGCAGATGCTGTCTCGAGCCTGACAAACAGATGTTGTATGAATATGCACACACACACACACACACACACACACACACACACACACATACACACACTGTATGGCTACAGAGGCATTCTGTATTTCAGTAAGACCCCCTGTTAAGTCCTCTCTAGGTGCCAGGGCTCCATGTTCATCAACATTCTACAGTTCTGGATAGGGGATTAGCTAGCCAACATTGTATATCTTTACCCATTCATAGTATAAAGGATCTGCTAGAAAGGGAAATGTAGGAATTGCCATGGATTAGTGAAACCCATCATATTTCTGGGGGTTTGAAATCCAGTTGTTCATGGGTATCATGACATGCAAGCACAGACATTGTTTGGAATTGGTCCTTGGGGCCATATGACTAAATTGTTGTACTGAGAATGGGAGATGTACAGTGCCTAGCACTTGGGGATAGCATTTGTATGATTACCTTACCATGTTCAATTGACACAGCTCAATGTACATGGGGTGCTTGGTAGTGATTTTATTACTATGGTTTGTGTTGCAAGCTGGGCAAGTGCAGAAGCAATCACACAAGAGCTTTGCCAGTGCCTGCCAAATTCGGAATTCAGTCCACATTCTAAGCACACCAGTTTAGGCATAAAAATTAACTTTTGTTCAAGTCCCATTGCTACTGCCAGCAGTTTTCCTCAACCTATTTTCTAACTGTGACCTCCAAGATTGAAAATAACTCGGGTCAGTATAACAGCCACAGCTTATACTGTCTTCCAGACAATAGTACCACACATGGATTGATATTAGTTGACACTATTTACAGATCTGTTTTTGCACGGAAAGCTGCTGCCAGCACCCTGCCCAAACTTGATGCATAAATGACATGCAATCACATGATTGTCTGGGGTGTGCTAGCAGTTCAAAGCCAGCCCCGGAAGAGGCAACAGTAGCACCAAAGCTGGAGGTGAAAAGTAATCCTGACATAAGCACGCAGACTGCATCTTTTGGCCTGCTGATAATGCAAGGTCTTGGATAGAAGAGTCAGATCTCTCTTCACCCCTGTCAGAACCTAGTAATTAATTATCTCTTTCTATGGGTCTGAGTCAATTTAAACCCTCTAGGTCATATCAACCACTTAAACACCTGTTTGATTCATGATTACAGGTGGTTGTGGAGGTGAAGGTGTTCATTACAAAACTCCTTGATTTTGAGTCACATCACATACAGGCACTTTTTTTATTAGCCATTTGCTAAATAGTGCTAATAAAGCTTTCAACACCACCCAAGAGGGTTCTCTGCAGAAAGATTTATGAATTCATTGCTGTTTCGTAACTTTCACTTCTCAAACACAGATGAATATTTTATGCCCTGGGAGTTCTGCATAATATAAAGAGCAGGAGAACCTGATAGATTTCCTTAAAGACTACAGAGCTCAGCTCTCTGGAGAAAATGGATGTTTTGGAAGGTGAACTTTATGGCATCCTACCCCAATGAAGCCCCTGTCCTCCCAAGATTCCATCCCTAAATCTCCCAGAGTTTCTTGACCTACATCTGGCAACCCTACCTCTCATCCCCGACCAATAGCCAGGTGGGACCTGACAACCCTAATGTGGGACCCCTCTGCCTGAGTCCCAGAGCTATCCTATTCAGCAGGCAGACAAGCAAGCCACACTCTATGGCAGGGGTAGGGAACCTGCGGCTCTCCAGATGTTCAGGAACTACAATTCCCATCAGCCCCTACCAGCATGGCCAATTGGCCATGCTGACAGAGGCTGATGGGAATTGTAGTTCCTGAACATCTGGAGAGCCGCAGGTTCCCTACCCCTGCTCTATGGGAACCCTCTAGCAGACCTGGTTCCCAGTGCTGTCTGCCCTTTGCAGAGGCAAAATCACAGAATGACATTGTTGCACTATTTTATTTTAATAAATGGAAGCCTCTTTGAATTTACTGTTAACAGAACTTAAGACATCTGAGCTTAGAATAATAGGCCTATCTGAACACTGTCAAAGTCAGAGAGCAGTAACTAGAACATAAGGGTATTTTTTAAAAAATTAATTAAAAAACACATTTAAATAAAGAAAACAATGAATAAAAAGTCCTACCATTAAAAAGTGTTTCCCCCCCACCCCCCACCCCCACCCCCACAACTGCAGATATTGAAAAGGGAACATAGGCTCTAGAAAACATAAAGCGCAGCAGAGACGTTGTGACTGAACCTTTTATTGGCTTGTTTAGCTATTACTTCCCAAACTGAGGGCCACACATCCTGAGAATTCATGACTGAGTTGTCAATGCTTTGTCTCAACTTTACATGGCTTGTTACTGCCCGTTGCATCTATGTACAGACAAGCAGGAAGATGAATTGTGCTAAAACCATGCTAGCAGTACACCTGTAAAATTGCAGCCTATCTACTGGGATACATAACAACACATGTATAACAGGAATTGCAGCCCCAAGTTACCTGATAAGTTGTTGGTTGCTGGCCAGGAATCAGCAGCAGGAGGAGCAGCTGGCAGATGCTGGTCTCGAGGTCTCCTCAGGTCAGGATTGTAGAGGTGTTCCTGCACTCGGGCAGGAGAAGGCAGGGTCTTAAACCTGGCAAGGGTTAAAAGGCAAGCTCCTCCCCTCCCCCATCCTCCGACCTGATGCCTGAGCTGCTCCTCCGAGTTTCCCACTCTCCCTCCCTATATCACAATTGTTTTCTTTTTTTCTTTTGTCACAGCCTGGCAGTTGGGCTTTGGGATGGATTATTTTGTGGGGAGGCTGTGTCTGCGAACCTGCCTCCCCATGACTGGGGAGCTCCCGTAAAGAGCCTTGGAAACGTGGTGGGCCTTGATGTCACATGCCCAGGTGAGGGCTGGCTGTTGACCTACACCCTCAGGTAGTAAGGGGATTCCCACTCAGCATCTGAAGGGGCTCCCAGTACTTGCTACTCAGTGATTTCTTCCAGCAAGCAGGTCAGCAGGTAGGCCACCCAATGTCCATCCCTATGCTGCACCTTAGCTCCTTGTGCCTGAATTCAATAAACAAGCTATGGCCAACTATTTTTACCAAGTTGGTTATCTGTGTGTTTGTGATGATCTCCCTGTTTATGCCCTCCTCTGCATGGCAAAACACTCAAATAAATGCAGAACTGCAAGGAATTTGCTTTCTTGATACTAGAATCCAATTCAAGTCAAGCATTTTAAGCCACTTCCATTTCTACAGAAAAGTTGAGTATATACTAATATTTTCCCCATTGTAACTAACAAGACTCGAAGATGTTTAGCTTTGGCTGGATTGTGTTTGGACTTTTTACATCTTTAACATGTTGGAGTCAGGGGCCTTCTGTCTTCATGGTGAAGAGATTGATGTTTGAACTAAGTGTGATGAAAACAGTAAGGCAAACATCTCTGCCTTCCCATTTCCCATATTAGTTCATTTCTGCCTATCTGTTCTGCACTCATTCCTTCTATTTTTTTACTGCCCTTTCTGCATCCCCAATCACTATCCTTGTCTGCTTACTTGGTGCCTTTTATGGTCCCACTGAGTTAACATATAAATCTTCCAACGGCATTGTTTCTGAAGAGTTGGTGAGAGCCAGCAGTGCATAACAGCTAGTTATTGGTCCTATTCCCATCCAGCTCTGTACTTTCAGAGTCAGATATAAGACAGAGTCTACAACAAAGCCCCAGCAGTTTTGAGCCAATATAAAATATTATCATCAGCCATCTCAGCTGTGCAGAAAATCCTACTGGAAACCCTACTTCGGACAAATCCATGTCAGAATGATGATCTAGCAGGTTTTGTTCAGATGGCTCGTGCGATGAAATCTGGTCAAGTTTTTGTAAAGTACTGAGCTCATTCAGCTCTTGTGCCCCGGTCTTCTCTCCTATAGGGCCATCTCGTGTGTTGTAGACTATTGAAAGTTGATGAGAGTTTAATTCACATTCTTCTTCATCAGGTAGCCCCTATAGAGGCTGACAGATTGGTGTTGGTGTTTGAATAGGATGTGTCCTTGGATTCCAGAGTAGAATACTGGGGAAAATGACACCCAGAGACAACCTGTTCTCTGAAGCCACTCATCACTACGCCTGGGGCAGGGCCCGCCCCGGGCCCCACCCCCGAGCCCTGGCCTCTCCCAGCTGCCAGCTCCGAGCCAGCAGCCAGCAGTACCTTCTGCTCTGGGGATGACAGAAGCAACTGGAAGGCTCCATGTTGGTGCCTTTGCCCCCCGAACTTATAAAAGCCCCAGCATGAAACTTTCCAGTTTCTTTCGTTCCTCCCCAGAGGAGAGGGCAGAAGCGACTGCCAGTTGCCATGAGGAGCAACCAGCCAGGAGAGGCGAGAGGGGCTTGGGGATCTGGCATCTGGGATGGGGGGGGCAAGGCTTGGAGAGGTCCTCTGGTTTCATGGCCCCACCCACATCAATGGTGACATGGGTAGAGAGCCAAGGGCACTAGAAATTACAACTCCTGCTGCTCTTTCACTGAGCTTCCTGGTCACGTGGGGGCGATTTTGCACCCCCCCACGTGACCAGATCAGTGGAGCCCAGGGACAGAGGGTACCCCCTGTCCCTTGGCAAATACACACTGCCTTGATTACTGATTGATGGCATGATGATAGTCAGAGAGGCTGGTGTAGTCTGTGCTGGTAGCTGACCAGAGGGTTGACCAAGTAACTCATTCACAACAGAGGGAACTCTGGTGATAACTTCCATATGTCCACAAATCTGGCGAAGGGCTTTTTTTAGATGGTCCAACCTTGACATTGCTGCATCCTGCTGCTCCATGGTTGAATCATGATGTAAGGATTTATCCAATTCCTCCCGTTTGATGGGCTGTCTTAAGAGAGCTGCTCTGATCATTGTTTGAAATGCTTGATGTGTCTTTATAATTAGAGAGTATACCAATGGTAGATGGCTGATTATTATTGATGGCCTTTGCACCCACATAAGAAGATGGACTAGAACAGGGGTAGGGAACCTGCGGCTCTCCAGATGTTCAGGAACTACAATTCCCATCAGCCTCTGTCAGCATGGCCAATTGGCCATGCTGGTAGGGGCTGATGGGAATTGTAGTTCCTGAACATCTGGAGAGCCGCAGGTTCCCTACCCCTGGACTAGAAGCACTACTCCTGCAGTTATCCTTGGAATGCGTAGCTTCCTTCAGGTCACTCAGGGTTCTATACAGACACCTCCAGTCAGCAATAGCTCATTCAAGAAGAAGAAGAAGAAGAAGAAGAAGAAGAAGAGTTTGGATTTATATCACCCCTTTCTCTCCTGTAGGAGCCTCAAAGGGGCTGACAATCCCCTTGCCCTTCCCCCCTCACAACAAACACCCTGTGAGGTGGGTGGGGCTGAGAGAGCTCCAAAAAGCTGTGACTAGCCCAAGGTCATCCAGCTGACGTGTGTGGGAGTGCACAGGCTAATCTGAATTCCCCAGATAAGCCTTCACAGCTCAGGTGGCAGAAATAGGAATTAAACCCAATTCCTCCAGATTAGAATGCACCTGCTCTTAACCACTACGTCACTTCTGCTCCTTCAAGTTGTTTCGTAGCAGCAAACTCTGTCAGGGTTGACTTGTCTCTTGTAAAGGAAGGACTTAGGTTGTTATTTTTGATTCCATGAAGAGTAAAATCATAATAGGCAGTGAGCTTGTTGTTCTTCAAAACTCTTGTTACAATGATGTTGTAACATGCCTGAAGGCTCTCTTTCATCTTCAGCAAATGATTAGGAAATCTTGATGACTTGAATATTAGCTGAAGTCCGCTATAGTTCTTAATTGGAGAGAGCCATGCAAATGAGTCCATTTCTATGTCCTTGGGCTTATACTTGACTAATTTGCTGAGTGAGTCCAAAATTGAACTATGATTAGTCCATCTATTATAAGTTGATCTGGAATCTCCAATCAGCATAACCATCTGACTTTTCTGAAGAGTTAAGGTTACTGTATTAAGATCTCTAGGGTGATCAGTCGTTTTTTACTTCTGTGTCTCCTCAGTTACATGTCGAGACGCCAATTGTGTTGATGCAGTTTGAAATTATCAAGATTGTTGATCAGGCTGAGGATACTCTTTGATATCAATTCAAAGGTCTTAGGAATCAGAATAGCCTGTTGGGACAAAAGATTGAGCAGTAGGAATGAGTTTATTCACAAATTCAAAACAATGGGCCAAATAGGTAATGTATGAAACAGGTCTAAGGGCTGATTCATATGTGTCACTCTACTCTTGATTATTCTCAGCTGAATGCATGAAATGATAAAGTGACTCTGTTGAAAAACATTGCGACTGATATGGCAAAAAGTTCATCAGTGATACTGGTATATGATTGTGCATTTAGAAAGTGATGCTGTTTGGGGGTGGATTCCAGAATCACTTTCAATGTTGTTTAAACTAGGGACCCCAGATTCTCCTTTTAAATCCACCTTAAAGGGAGAATCTGGGGTCTGAATTCGCTAACACTGAAATTCGAAAGTGAACTGCTTTGTTTTTGGGGGGGAATCCAGCCCCAAACAGCATCTTTCAATGGTGTTTAAACTAGGGACCCCAGATTCTCCCTTTAAGGTCGGTGCCACAGGTCGAAAGAGGGTGCTGACCCTCCAGAGCCCATGTCAGCACGCCAACTCAACGTCTTCCGGACCTGGGCCCCTTCCAGCCTTACCAAGCAGTAGATCTGGGCCCCTTCCTGCCTGCCCACCAGTAGACCTGGGTGTTCCTCCATGAGATTGGCAGACAGATTGATTTCTCTCCCCCTTCTCTCCCCCTTCCACTGGGGAAATGGAGCCGGCGGGGGGGGGGAGGGGGCAGAAAACTCAGATTATGCCCTGGACTCCATTTCCCCCAGATATGCTTCTGCTCCACCCTCCCGGGGTCTGTGCAGGCAGGCTTCTGCCCTCCCCAGGCCCTGGGGAAAGCAGGAACTGGCAGCAGGGACATGCAAGGGGCGGGGTTACACAATGCATGGGGGCAGGGCTCCATGACCCATGGGTGGGGTGTTTTGTCCCCGGGTGCCATTCCCCACCAATACGCCTCTGGACACAAATTATTGTGAATACTCACACTCGTTGAGCTCTGCTTTCTTAATGTAGGCACAGCCTAAAAATCTCAACTGCTGTTTTTATTATAATTTATGGATGCCTTTGATGTTTTTATGTGTTTTTATGTTGTACACCGGCCAGAGCCCTCCGGGGATTGGGCGGTATACCTAACTAACTAACTAACTAACTAACTAACTAATTAATTAATTAATTAATTAATTAATTAATTAATTAAAATAATGATGATGATGATGATGATAATGATAATAATAATAATAATAATAATAATAATAATAATAATAATAATAAAAGTTTATTTTTTTAACTAAGACAAGATATTAGTTATAGAACTCAATGTTCCAATGTTCCTTGTTGCTGGTATTAGCACAGTGAAAGCTGCAAGTTTAATTAATGGAATTAGCACAATAAGAATTTTTTTTCAGGTCCTGCAGCTGTAATAACCAAGTGACTGAATATATAATTCTGCATTGCACATATTATATAATATATAATTCTGCATTGCACATACTAAATGTACCCTACTGCTGTTCCTCTGATAAATGTCAAAGCAAGCACAAGCATTGGATTGAGGCTGTGCAGTCACAATGTGGGGCAGGCCCTCCTCAAGTGATCATTCGAAGAGCGTTAGGGTTGCCATAGCTTCACCAGAGGCAGAGATCCCCTACTTTGGGCCCTTCCCCCAGTGGAAGCCTTAACAGTTTTGAACTAAGACCCAGCCCATATGTCATCAGCGACACCTTGAGTCACTTCCAGTGTTCAGAAGACACCACCATTGAATGTTCGCCCAAATATAAGAGCATCTCCACATTGTCAGCCACCTGATAATGTCACTTCCATTAAGTGTAAGAGGTGATGGTCAAATGGTTAATAAGTTCTTCCTGACAAGGAGTCACCAAAAGCCAATCATTGAGCTAAGAGTAAACAATGCAATCTTTGAGTCTTAATAATGCAACAACAAGGGCTAGACACGGAGTATGAATGGTACCACTTTGGGTCCAACTTCAGCTTGTTGTGCTTAGTTTTTCCTTCAACTTTCTTCCTGGGCAGTTCCAAAGTGTATCTCAGAAGATGGAGATGATGAACAAGACCAGTGCCACTGGGTCTTGAATAGCTGAACTGGAATAATAGACTTGGTGGAGGCTATAGGTAGCTACTTTGCAGGATGAGCACTCGACTAAAATATCAGAACACAAAAGAGCTTTCTTCCACAGTGCATCCCTGAGTTTTGAAGCCCTGTATCTTTGCACTCTAAGAATGAACCACTGGCATGTCTTACACCCATCACTCTGTTATTTTTCCATTACACTGAACAGAGTTTTTTTTAGAGACAACTCAAACAAAAGGGGGGGCAGTCTGACCATCCAACAACAAAAGGGGGGATGTGTTGAAGGTCTCATCAGAAGTACTTCCTTGACTTCCTCTCCTCAAGCTAACTTCTCTCTCTCTCTTTTTCTCTAAGAAAAATGACACAAGACAAACAGTAAATACCTCAAGAGAGACAGAAATATCATGAGCAACTAGAAGAACTCAGAAAGATGTGCTAACTGAACCAATTCCAATGGCAGCAAAGAAGGAACTAAGGGAAGAATACACAGCTTCTCTGGAAAATGTTATAATGCAAGTAAGAAATGTGTTGCAATGGCTCTGTAGAAGAGTGCCCCCTAGTGGACTAAGCTACAGAATATTCCCTGTTGCATGCTTGCTCATGTGCAGTCTCAATGTGTGCCTGCAAAGAAGATCAAAGATAAACAATGAACAATTATTTCACAAAAATTATTTCACAGATTTACTCCAGCTGAACTACTGCTGATGCCAGCACTGATATGATAAACTAGCAGGCCCGGCCACGCGTTGCTGTGGCAATTGTCCTTCTCATCACAGTCCGCAACCCACACATGTCCATGCAGGTCCAATGATCTGCAGCATAGCCTTTTGGGGTGGTCAAATGGAATCCCACTTTCCCTTTTCAATGCACATCGTTATATGGTGCTGTCTTGTTTTTTTAGTATAAGGTAACCCTTTCCATTCCACAATGGAACTGTCCAGAGTGTGAATCCCACTGTCCATGAGGCTGGTTGACACGCACAGTTCTGGCTTGGGTAAGGCAGAACTGGGGCAAGCGGGCTATCCCAGTCAGGCAGCAGAGGCAGGGTGGTGAGGCTGCGATCGAGATCCGAGCCAGCTCCCTAGCAGGTTCTTAAAGGACTGTACGTGCAAAAGAAGTGGAGCCAGTAGTGTTGAAGGTTTGCCCCCACCCCGCGGATTTTCTTAGAAGAAAAAGGCAACCTCCAGCTCGCTTTTAGTAAAAGAGAGCTGTGGCGAATATGGGTGAGGAAGTGGGTAAGTGGTGGTTGGATGTGAGGGAGGGCAGAGTGAGGTGTGTGAGGATGAGCTGGATTTATATGAGAGTATGTGTGTTGTGTGGTAGTAGTGTGTGAGGCACAGAGAGTGAAAGTTACCTGCGTGTGAGGGGGGGAACCCCACCTGACATCTCACACGGCAAAGTGTGTATGTTTCACTTCCACTCGTATTACTTACCAGTATTACCTATTTACTGTTTTCAATGCTCATCTCTGCCCATCTGCACGAACATTCTAGGGGCATACCAACCCCTCAGGTCACAGACATGCTGCGCGAACATTCTAAGGGTGACAGTTAAACACAGCCAGCTTCATGGCCTGGTGCGCAAGGAAAAAGACGTTTAACCTGGCTCAGGTATGGACTTTCGGTGATTTGAAGGTCCAATTACCTGCCCAGAATGGGGAGGGATGTTCTGTGAAAATTTGGGGGTGATCCGTCCAGCAGCTTCTGAGGGAGACCATCAGGGACAAACACATGTTTAGATTTATATATATATAGATGATATTGTTGCATATAAAGAGATCTTATAATTGATTTTTCTAAGTGCACTGATTCACAATACTTCCTGATCACAAATTGGAATCGTTGTTCTTCCTAATTCTCTCTCTCTCTCTCTCTCTCTCTCTCTCTCTCTCTCTCTCTCTGTGTGTGTGTGTGTGTGTGTGTGTGTGTGTGTGTGTGTGTGAGAGAGAGAGAGAGAGAGAGCGAGAGAGAGCGAGCGAGCCTCAGGTTAGTCATTTTAGCTTCTAGGGATAGTTCCGGGTTGATTTGATCTGGAACCCACTTATGTAGGGTTTTGGTGGTCCACGGTATCCGTAACACTCTTGTCCAACACCACATATCAAAGGAATCTACTTTTGTTTCTCATCACTGTCCAATTCTAGCATTTCTTAAAGACAATTATCAAAATAGTAAAGATACATTATAAGACCACCTTCATTCTGTGTATAGTATACTGCATTAAAATCAGAGGATTTCTACTTTCCGGGTAAATACATTTAACTCACATTGCCATCCTTTGACAGAATGACTTCTATTATCCTCATTGTTATCAGTGAAATATTCAAATATACTGGAGTCTTCCTGATACACAAATTGGAATTGTTGTTCTTCGTGATACACAAATTGGAATCGTTGTTCTTTCTAATGCAGAAATTGGAGTCTTTGTTCTGTCCTATTCTACCTTTATCAATCTTCCCACATTCCTCCATAATTTTAAGCAGTTCATTCAAGGAATCCATCAGACTTGTAGTACTATCCTACTTCACTCTAGACCTTTTATTAGAGCAGACTGGCCATTTTGTTTTCAGGAAAAGCCACCAGTGGGCCATGAGCTAGAGGGCCACTGGTGGCCAGCAAGGCCAAGCCCCAGCTGCTCTGCCAACACCTTAGAGGCCACTTGGCTCAGATCACTAGCAATAGTAACTGTGTCCACTCACTCACTCTCCCATATGCTTTGAGACTGGATGATTCCATGCAGATGGCCAGCATTACCGAGTTCCTATAGTGCTAGGTTGTAATGCCACAAGGGCTGATCAGCTTGGTTTGTTCCAGGACTGTTTACTCTTCCCAGTCTGCTGCAGCCTTTTCTAGATGTTCTTAATTAAAGTTGTTCAAAATTCTAAAGGTTAATTGAAAAGATAAATCCATCCAGCAAAGTTCACCCCAAAGTGGGCATACTGAAAACGTCAGTGTAAAGACAGTCAACAGCTGACCTTATATTTATATGTGAATCAATTTGCCTAACAAAATGTCTCCATGTTGCTGTTTGATCCTTGACTCAAACATCAGGCTGAGCAGCTTTGCAGCTGTATAAAAGCCACATGTTACAGGATCGAAACTCAATTGTGCCTTAGTAGATAGATTTAACTTAATCTGTGCTGCAGCTTGCAGCTGCTTTTCCACCTGCAAAGTAGGCAAGCACAATCTTCCCCAGATAATGGTTGGATTATCAAATGGACTTATTTTTCAAACTGTGATCACTCCCACTTTGCCCCCACTTTAAGTCAGTCATTATTTATGACTTTAATTTAATCATGTTAAATGACTTTAAGTTATTTAAGTGATTTATCAAAGCTGCCTTGCCAACTTTTTGTACACATGCAGCCAGTTGCACTGATTGCGATCACAACTACATCACCACCTTCATCAGTTATGCTACCATAGTAAGGTGCATAGGCAACCTAAAGTAATAAGTCTCAACACCAAATGTCAACATAAAAACTTTAAACCACATGCTTTTTAACTATGAGTGACAGCAGTGCCAGACATAGCACTGTAAGGAGGCAGTGTGAGAAAGCAGCATGCAACTGTATGCATGGTCATCATTTCCCCTCAGGCTGTTTGGATACAGATGAATAGCTCCTACAATCACTACACTTGAAGAAGATATGAGCTGAACTGTTGGGGAATCTACTATCCCAGCTCAGAAGTAGATGTCTGAATGTCCGGCAGTACTCCCAAATCACCCATGCGGAGACAAACTGCTTTTAGGCTGCCTTTCAAACATAACATTTCCCAAGGTGGTTGGCAATCGAGTCAAATCAAAACAGAAACAATTGACAATTTATAATCATAACTCCGTTGTTATGGCAGAAGGCAGCACTGAGCCTCTCACATAGTCCCTCTCACAAATTCTAGAAATGTATTGGCTGCTGATGCTGTTTCATGTGAGTGCATCGACCACTTCAGCATGGATTTAATAGTCAATATGAGTTACATCCCACTATGAGAAAGGTCGAAAGTCATGAGAGCCATCCTTGTGTATGCCATTCAGCCACTTGAATCAACAGCACAGCTGACATTTAATGCAGCTGTCTAGTAACACTCTGTGTTCCCTGCTAACTGAACACCTCAAGAGTGAGAATTATGAATTGTAACTTTAGATATTTTATTAAGTTCTGTTAATTACAAAACCAAGGTAAAACCAGGTTCTACTTTTATGCATTTTGCTTCACCCAGGATTCAAGAACCTACTTAACCAAAATTCCATAAAGACCCAAACATTCTAGGCTGCAACATTTCTTTTTGCTCAGGCTTTTAATTGACAATCTCCATGTTTTAAAGCTGTAGCTAGGCTCTGCTCCTACCTCGAGGACTACTTTCTATGTATAATTTTCAGATGATTGATGTTGGGTTTGTTGGGTTTTTATTGTTTGCTTTATGATAATTCTTTTATGATTTTTAATGTTGTTTTCCTTGCCTGTGACAGTTCGTAGGTCCCTTGAGAGATGTAATACAATTGAAACAAATAAAACATTTGTAGTAGAACTTTTAAAACTTTCCCCCAAGAGGATTGAAGGTGTGCAATGGTATACAAACTCTCTGAAATTCCTTTAGAGATCAAGAAAACATTTTGAAAAGAAAACAGCCAGGATGGTGAAAGTAGTTTCAAAAGTAACTAAGGGAGCTGTTTCCATTTTGAATGGGCAAATGCACCAACTAATGGAAGCAACAGCAAGCAGGGTGGAGGCAGCGGGGGACAAGTTCTGCATAACCTAGCCCCATACTACTCATTGTTGTCCCTACCTTTTGCTCCAACAAACCAAGCATTTTGCCTGACCTTTCCCAGTGTATCAAAGTCATAATTTCAGCACATCTGACCCTCACAGTAATATAACATTAGGATAGAGGGGAGGCATGATCTGGGTTCCAAGCACATTGTATCAAAACTTTGAAAAATGAGTTGGCCAACATCTAGTTACAGGGCAAAATTCTACTGAATAACAACAAACAATAGGAAGCAGACGGTATGTATAAATGGACAGTTCTCTCAATAGAAGGAAGTCAGCAGTATGGTCCCAAGGGATCAGGATTGGGACCAGTGATATTTAATTTGTTTACAAATGATCCGGAACAGGGTGTGAGCTGTCAAGTCTGCACATGACACAAAATGGCTCAGGATGGTGAAAAGCAGAGCCAACTGTGAAGAGCTCCAGAAGGATCTCAAAGCAATCTTGCATTAGTAACAGCCAGTCAGGTGTTAAAGGCCAAAACCAGCACCCAGGGCTGTAGCTAGGAAAAATGGAGCCCGGGGCAAAATCTGAGTTTTGCGCCCCCCCTTCCCCCGCCCATGTAGATGACCACCCTCCCCAACCACAACCAAACAACAATTTTTTGCACCAGGTCATTTCAGTCACCATCACATTGTAGAACATGCCCCAACTCACAAATCTGAACACAGCAATGGTTCATGCCACACAGTGGAAATATTTTTTTGACATTTTCAAAATGTTTTATTACTGCTGAGAAAAAATATATAAAAATAAAACAAAAGGGCCCAAAAAGGAACTTCTAAATGGCTTTCATTTGTTTTCCTGTATGACACTAACCCTAACCCTGTGATCCATGGGCAGGGAGGTGTGTTGGGGATGGGGGGGGGGGGGAGGCTGGCAGAGCTTGCAATTTGTGGGATGTGTTTGTATTGCAAGCTGTTCTGGAGGACTCAGATGGTCAAAAAGATGGCAGTACAATATTTTAACAATTTACCAAATCAATGTATAAATATTATATGTACTTAATCAGAAGCAGATAAACACACTCCGATACTAGTCACTCAGGATCAGACAAAATCTTGATTTCAATACTTCAATGTCTTAACACAGTCCACTCTTCTTTCTTTGATGACATTTCTGAACACTGGTTAACCTCAAAGGCCAAAATATGGGGTATAAATACTTCCACAAAACAACCCTGGGCAAATACAGCACCTTTCACCACAAGGTGGGGGTGCTGTCTTTCCGAAAGATGTGTCCATCACCCTTCATACATCCCTCTTCTTAAGATCAGCATATGTTAAAAGTTAATTTGGTAGACTTTCCTTCTTTTTTTATCACTTTTCTAGATGCAGCAGGTCCCTAACAATGATGCTTTACCACTGTACTGATGCTAAAAATCACCTTCTAAAGAGTGTTTTGGAAGTGAGGCTAAAGGGCACTATCATTAACATAAAGGAGAATAATAATGCATTTTCAAGCCACTCAATGCACTTTGCAGCTGGATTTTACTGTGCTTGAAAGAGCAAAAAATCCACTTGCAAAAACAATTGTGAAAGTGGCTTGAAAATGCATTATTCTGGAAATGCCAAAGTGCCCTAAGAACAGTTCATACACTTCCAATTTTAAACCAACAGGATAGGCATTTGGCTAGCCAAAACACAACACAACTATCTGCTATCAACAATGGATTTGACCAAATTGCCAATTTATCAGCACATCACAAAAAGAGAAAGACTGGAAAACCACAACTTAAAAAAAAATACAGATGAAAACTCTCCTGGAGGCCTACAGCACTATGAAAACCACATGGACCCACACAGGAAGGCAGTCCCTATACCAGAAGCCAGACCTTTTAGGGTCTGTTGGGGTCCAGCACTGCCCACTCTCACTGGACACAGCTCTGCCAGGATCTCAGTTGGAAAGTCTTCCACATAACCTCCTACTTGATTTTTTTAAACTGGAGATGCCAGCAATTGAACTGGAGACTTTCTGAATGCCAACTAGATGCTCTTTTCCACTGAGGTCATGCCCCCCAAACTTCTCTCCTTCCTCCCTTCCATAAAGGCAGAGGACTCCACAGAATCCTGACTTCTGCACACTTCTGATTGGGGGCAGCGGGGGTGTGTGTGGCTTTTCTGAATGTGCAAAACACACCTTCCTGAGGGAAAGTGGAAATATTTTATATTATTAAAAAACCAATTGGAACAGTGTGTTTCTTTTTTACTCTTTACATTTCCCCCCTTTTCTTTTTTAAAGGAAACATCGTCTATTTATTTGAACCCTTATTTGTGTTGCTTACAAAGTGTAGCCTTGTGTGGAATGGGGGAGTATGAAAGGAGAAAAGCTGACCCCCTCTTAACAGCCCAGCTCAATCTTAAACACACTTACTTGAGAGTAACTGCTACTGAATTCAATGGGATTTACTTCAGAGTATACGCTTCCAGAGTATAAGCTGACCCCCTCTTAACAGCCCAGCTCAATCTTAAACCCACTTACTTGAGAGTAACTGCTACTGAATTCAATGGAATTTACTTCAGAGTATACGCTTGAGGTTTGCACTTCAAGAGGTTCTTTTCAGTTGACTAGAAGAGGGATTTTTGGGAGGCAACTGTTTAATTGCAGTGGTTGAGTTTACCTTTGATGGGGATGGGTGAGTTCTGAGATAAAAACTGAAATCCCAATTCCAGAAAATGTGAAGTCCTGCTGCCCCAAACAGTCCAGAGTCCCTTTATTCACAAGCCGGTCCTGCTGAGCTCAGTCGGTCCTGCTGAGCACAGTTGAGGCAAGGGCAGGGAAACTGCGCGGAGGGAGGCTCCTCGTGGGTCCCGGCAAATGGAGGGAAGCCTGGACGCGCCCCCCCCCCCCCCGCCCTGCATTCTCACACACATGCGCTCACGCTCACACACCCTCCTCCAGCTGAATCTCGCCCCCAACCAGATCCAGATGCATCTCTGGTGCAAAACTGAAAGGGCTCCTTCCCCACTGTGGTCAGCCCCCCCCCCCCCGGGCCCAGCACAACCCAGGAGACACCCCCCCCCCCCGCCTGGCCAGCACCCCCCCCTTCTCCCCATTGTTCCCGTCTGGACGCCCCCTCACCGTGTGCTGAGCTCCTCTCATCCCTTGATGGGGGGGGCAGCAGCAGGGCTGGCAAACAAGTCGGTGCTGTGGCCGCTGGAGGGTCTGAGCCATTAAAAGTGCTGGGAGGCGGCAGCGGCAGACACAGGAGGAGAAGGGAGGCAGTGGGAGCAGAGGGGGAGCGGCGGAGAAGGGTCGCCATGGCTAGGGCGAGCTCGCTGGCTCCCATAGGGAAAGTGGAGCCCAGGCGAGAAATGCGGGGCGGGGACGACGAGGACAGCCTCGCTGGTGAGAGAAGCAGGGAAGTGGTCACCGCTGCTGCTCGCTTGGCTGTCTCCCCTCTTCTCCGGGCCCCACCCCCAGCCGGCTGCCTGGAGAGGAGGTGGGGAGAGCACTCCCTCGGCTGGAAGTCAAAAGGCGCAGGCCTCCTCTCCGGCATCGTGCAGTCAAACTGAGCCACGCCCCTCCTCCTTCCCGGAAGTGTGCAGGGAATTTTTCCACCCCCCACGTGACCTTGCAAGCCTGCGCCCGGGACAAGCTGCCCCGGATGTCCCCGTTGGCGCTTCGCCACTGCCAGCACCTTCTCCTGTTCCTTTTAGTTTTGGGCTAAAATGTGTTAAATTTTATAGTGCAACACCAATTTAAGTGGTTACTCTATATTCATAATGTAGTCTGAGCCTATACATGTTTATTCAGGACTAAATCCCATTATGTTGTATTCAGTAGGCCTTCCTCATAAGCGAGCAGCAGTGGCATAGATGCCACAGGGACATGTGGAGACACATGCCCCCAGCACACACCAATTAGTCACGTTGGGGTGCGAAATGGCCCCCCGCACGAGCAGCCTGGGAGCAGGAAGCAGCGTAGCTGCGGCCACACCACTTCAAGCAGCCTGCTTGCCAGCCTGCTTGGACTCCAGGAAGTGGTGCAGCCACAGCTGGATTTCAGCCGCAGCCACGTTGCTTCCCTCTCCAAGCAGGCTGCTCAGTCTCCGGTCAGCCAGAGGCCAAGGAGTCTGCTTGGGCTCCAGGAAGTGGCACAGCTGAAGCTCAGCCGCAGCCGATCACCTTCCCACTCGGAGCAGGCTGCTCGGCCTCCAGCTGGCACCTTGTTGGAGCAGGGTGGGGGACACTCCTTTCTGCAGGTGTCCCGGTAGAGGGGGCGCCCAGGGCCAATCATGCTACACTTCTGGCGAGCAGGATTAACCTTAACAAAGCAGCACCTTAAAAACTATTTATTGTGATACTGGCTGAAGGGGTTCTGGCTCCCCAAAAAAATGCATCAAAGGTTAGGAGTAGATCATATGCCTATACAGAGGGAATCTGTTCAGAGCCATCCTTTTCCACCCTTGCCTTACTTATTCTTTCCTTCTCTGCTATTTGGGATTTTTGTTCACCACCACTTTTCAGATTGTAATAGCCTTGTGAAAGGAACAAACCTCTTTGCTGTGTTATAAAAAGATCCATGAACACACATAGTGCAATAATAGATAGGCCTGAGCAAAGGAACTGTATGATGTAGTCTAGATTTGCACAGTGAGCTATTAGTCATCATGGATTATGACAAAAAGGCCCTCTATTTTTATCTGGTCTAAGCAGCAAATATAAACATATTAAAATACAGGTGTGATAAAAATTAATTTGAATGATCTTCCCTATGATCACTTTCTTGTGAGCACACTCCATTAAATGCTGTGGGACTTGCTTCCACAACAATATGTATGAGACTGGGCTGTGCATCTCCTACATGGAATATACCGTAAATTCTGCAAAGGAGGTTCTTAAAAGCATTACACTGTAGCTGCCATTGTTTTAGTGTGTTTTGTAATTCAATTTTAATACATGCTATTATCATAAACGATTTATTTAAAAACCCAAGGGGTATAAAAGATAAAATGCATCTGTGAGCTTCAGAAGTACAATCCATTTTACTCCATTTTAAGACCATTAAAATGGATGGAAGACTGGAGTAACTCTCTTAAGATTTCAGTTAGATTCCAAGGGCTGGCAGGAATATTCGTTAACATACCACCCAGTCTCTTCTTATTAATAAATGGATTTTATCTGGGCATGATGCATTCTATTTGTAGACTTTAGAAACCAAACCAGCACAAATAATACCAGTTTAATTTACTTCTTTCTGCCACAGGAAATTGTTTTTAAATCATGCTCAACTAGAATTTAGTAATGCGCACACACTGGCTGTTTGCAGATAAACTCTTACACCCATAAAATGGCAGATGTTTGGATCATTGTTAGAGTCATAATTTTTAATGAACCAGTTATAAGGTAACTGGTTCAAGTTGAAAGTACTAGATAGTACATTATTTTTTAAAAATAAGGCATGATGAGGACTGTAAGGCGATAATTAATATCACTTGTACTGTAACTCACAGTTCCAAGAGCTGATGCACATAAAATGGATGCCATGCAACTTTCCTCCTAAATCTCTTCATGAGCTGCAAAACAACACATAGTTCACAGGAATTCTGCCCCGTATTAAAGAAAAAAATTAACTGGGTAGAGAAAATCCCCACAGGAATGCAAATGATTTATGACAAGGAAATAGACTGTACAGGAAAGAATGCAAAATGGCCTCTGCAAATGGCAGCCATTTTGTTTGCACAAAAGCTTTAAAGTTTATCCATATTATTATAGCCCAGCTGCTAGTCATTAAATATCATTCACACTGCCATGATTCTTCAGTCTGCACCTTCTTCCTCGTATCCATTATTAGCTTCCAGGGTTTTTCCCCCTGGACTTTGGGTTGTTATATACAGTATATTTCGGGGGGGGGGGGGGTTGGATTGCTAGCTTCTGCAGGCTGCCACACTCCATAGTGTTTGTTCATTTTATTGTACAGAAGACTGTGGAAATTAATTGACCTCCCCCTCCCCACAACCCACAGAAATACAGACAAATGAATAATGATCTCCCTTTACTGCTGCAGATATTTTAAGGGATGTGTATTTAGAGCATGGTGGCAATCTCATGCTAGTATGTAATTAAGTCAAATTAAAGCATTCCCCTCTCCCCTGGGTGATTGTTAAATAATGTCTTTCTTGAGACTATGGCAATTTTATCTTTACTACTGGAATCCTGATCCCGAAAGCCCTGAAGAGGTTGCGGGGAAAGCCTTTCATTTTGATATCTTTCCCTGGTGACACCAATCAGAAATTTAATTCCTGCTTAGCAAAGCAAGCTATTTTGGTGACCCTGATACAAAACAGACCATGACAAAGCCAAGGACAGAAAAATGTGCTGCAACAGCAGAATCATCAACCCAAATTATGACTGGGCATGATGGTAAAAGATGAGCAGCATAATACATTGCCAGTTCAAGTCTACACCATGAATGCTTATTGGACTGAATGATATCCTTCATTTGGATAGCATAACCATCTGTGAACTGTCCTCAGGCATTTGCGCCAGGCTGAAACAAGGGTTTTTCAATCAATATTGCAGTCAGAAATATAAGAACAACCTGAACAGAAATCCCACACCAAATCCTCCCCCAACCATTCTTGAAAGAATATGTCAATTCATCCCTCCTACAGCAGACTTTTGATTTTGTGTCAAGATCCCAAATGTTATTCCAGAATAAGGTTTTGATGTTCCTTTGCAGCAATAGAAAATGGAGCAGTTTTAAGTACTCCAACTCTTAATGATGCAGCTAAAATGATGTGAATTCATTGGCAAGAATTAACCCAGAAATGGGAAACCATGTAAAAGGGGAAAGAAAAAAAATCACAGACTATTGAATTTCTTTGAAAGTAAATGTTTTGCATTCATTTCAGAAAGTTATGTCCAGTAACAGGGCAATCTCAAAACTGATAGAAAAGAATCCTGGAATTTACAAATAATTATATAAACTATATAATTATTTGTAAATTCCAAAATTCTACTCTGTAATTGTTATTGAGGATGTTCTGGTACTGGGTGCAGTTCTTTGCAAGGAAGAGGTGGTAGGTGCTGCCTCCTTAAGAAGACAGCAATCCAGGTATGAATACAGTGATACTTTTAGCATTCATTCTTTATGGTCATATGCCCCTTTCTCCTCAGACTTGTTTAGCAGTTAGAAGAGTCACAGGCTCACCAATTTCTTCCCGTGTGATTGCTTCAATTACTATTCAGGTTATGCCAAATCTCTAGAGTGACAGTGTGTAGATAAGTTACTGAAAATATAATGGCCTATTTAGCCCATTATATGGGCTAATTTCAGGCTATCATCAGGTGACACTCCTGATGATACCAGCCAAGTTTCGTGAGGTTTGGTTCCGGGGGTCCAAAGTTATAGACTCCCAAAGGGCCTATTTAGCCCCTGCATATCAGAACCTTTCCCTCTCCACCTGTACCATTCTTTGATGTGAGTTTTTGTGTAGATTTCAAGTCTTTATGATTTTATAAAAGACCATGACTTTAGTTTGGCTGTATTAAGATTTCCTTCAGGCACTGATTATTGAAATAAGGAGTGTCTAAACCCTTAAGTTTTCTGGCATTTTTGCTAAAATTTTGAACAATACTTCTATATATATTTTTTGCATAGGTCATTTTATTATACTGATGAGTACTAAGTTTATTTCAGACAGTCCTCAGTTCTCTGGTATCCTATGGATGCCAACAAGTATAGTCAGATACAATGTCTTGAACCTGACCTATCTGGGAGAAAGCCTCACTTTCTTAGTAAGAAAGCAAATTTTAAGAATTGCCTTCTAGAAAGTTTGGTTTAAATTATATACAGCTGAAGTTGTATCATTATCAATATTACCCCAGGTGGCATAATGAACTGAGTAATTATAATCAAGGAGATTTATCAACTGCCTGACCTTGGGAAAAGGCAGCACAAATTACTTTGTACAAATACATCCTGTTTCCTACGAGCAGCAGATAAACCAACTTGTTCTTAGAGAAAAAAAGAAAAACAGTAACTCTTCACATATTTAATGATCAGCAATGTGAAATAAAACTGGCAAAACAACCAAGAAACAAATATTTATTTGTTTATTAAATTTATATTCCACCCTCCCCAGCTGAAACAAGGCTCAGAGTAGCATACAAACATTTTAAAACGGTTTTACAATACTACAACCAATATTTAAAAATTAAGATGGTAACAGTTTAGCCTATGACAACCTATCCCACCTTGCTTGAGCGCAATCCCTCATCAAAGTGTTCAAGCAGGGGCAGAATCCTGGGGGCCATACAAAATAACAGCATGTTATAGGGAGGTCAGCAGATGACACTTGGGACACACAAGTGGCCTCAGCCAAAGGCCCAGAGGAACATCTCTGTCTTACAGGCACCAGGGTCCTGGTGTCAGCTGAAAGAGAGTTCCACTAGGCTGGAGACATGGCGGAAAAAGCCCTGGCTCTGATCAAGGCCAACACACATTCCTGGGGTCAGGGACTACCAGGAGGTTTTTGTCGGAGGATCAGAGCATCCTCCATGGCTAATATCCAGTAGCGTAGTGCCAAGGGGGGACACGATGCACCGGGTGCATGCCCCTGCAGGGGCATGGTGGGGGCATGGTGGGGGCATGGTGGGGGCATTCCAGGGGCGTTCCTGGGTGGGGTGGGGGTGGACAGGGGCGTGCCCCAGGTGCAGTTCCCCCTCGCTCCACCCCAAGTAATGTCACTAAGAGAAGTTACCCAGTCTCAGAGAGACTCATCTGATTTCCAGTGATGCCCAAGTGTACTGCAGAGTTCTTGTTTCTCCACACCCAACTCTGACTAGTCTCACCAAAACAAGTTATAAAAAATCAGCAACATATGCAAATTAACACCTTGCAAAACTGCACCTTTTAATGAAAAAAATGATACTTAAAGCACTTTGTGGACAATGCCCTGTCTATACCATGCCTTTTCATGCCCCAGCTATGTGTTTTTCATCATTCTGCTGTCACTACTATTTTTTAGCTAAGCAGAATAGGAGAATTGTATGCTTCTTGCTGGGGAAGATGTTAAGGCAGTGGTGGCGGACCTATGGCACTCCAGATGTTCATGGACTACAATTCCCATCAGCCCCTGCCAGCATGGCCAATTGACCATGCTGGTAGAGGCTGATGGGAATTGTAGTCCATGGACATCTGGAGTGTCATAGGTTTGCCACCACGGTGTTAAGGGGAAGTTAAGGGCTGACAGTTTGTTGGTTGTGATGGCGTAGAAAGGAAGGGAGAAGTCAGTAATGTAGGAAAAAGGTTAAGGTGAGGATTAAGGTTTACCAATAAGTAACAGAATGGAGACACATTTGTTTTGTGTGGAGGTATTATGAATTTTACAACAACAGGGTGCATAGGTGAGGGGAGCTAAACCTCCTTCTCTTGCACCGAACCTCACCAGACTCTGATAGCCAAAATGCTTTTCTTCTCAGGTTTAGATACTGCAGGAAATGTGAACTGAGGAGAGTAGGTGTTGAACTGTAGGAAGAAGAAAGCATTTAACCCCATTTAAAGTTAAAATCAGGTAGTTCTGTGTAATCTGGTGGGCATCCAAACCAACAAAATGGCTGACATTATGAAATTGTGGCTGACTCTTATATTGCTCTTCTGGTAGTACAAAAATTGAAGAAGAGTGACTGAAAGGGGGGTGGGTGGGGGGGAGTAGCGGCTCGACTTACAGGAACCACACATCGTTTGAGCCTTAGTATAGGGAGAAGCAGGTTCTGAGGGGAAGTGAAAACTTTACATCTTGTGCCTGATGCCAGAATTCACCCAATTAACAAGTGATGGTACTTGTTCTGTTCCCCCAGCAAAACTGTTTCTGGTGCCCTGTGCCCGGCCAGAACAGAGTGGAAGAGTCACAAGCAAGGTTCAACAGTTCAAACAAAAGGTTTAATATTTAGAAGAATGGAGACCCTAATTCCTCCTGGGGTCTGCTTAAAATAAAGTACTTGCTTGACTGGATAGTAGAAGCTGTAGACTTTTGTTCTTTCTCTGATTGCTTCCAGGAAAGTCCACTTCTTTAAGTTCCTTGAGTTTTTATCAGGCTACTATTCTCTGTAAACCTCAACTTTGTGCTCTCTGTACATCTTTGACGTGGCAAAATACTGCTGCCTCCTGACTCCTTAGGCACCTGTACTGAACTGAACTGAGTTAAACAGGGGCATTGCTGGGAGATAACAGAAAGACTGCATCTTGGGAAACTTCTTAAAGGGACAGGGGCTAACTAAAATTCCCTCCCTTTGGAGACTATACATAGGTCTAAAGTACCCATGCTATTGATGGGAAACTGATACTTAATGAAAAAAATAAAGGCTTCTGTGGAGGCATGACAGTACTGAGCAAAGACATTTTAGTTAATATATTGAAGATAGTATATTGGTAACTGGAGTTCTTTTTCTATTACTGCTGATCTCCTAGAGACAGAGATTCGTTCACTCAGAGAAAATGGCTGTTTTGGAATGCTATGGCATTATATCCCACTGAAGTGCTTCCCTCCTCTCCACAGATTCCACTCCCAAAATCTCTAGCTATTTCCCAACCCAGAGCTAGCAACCGTAACTGAAGAGCCCTCATTTGATTACTGATTCAACCACTGCAAAACAAACAATTTTTCAATCAAGTCTTTAATAGAGTAACACCAATACTTCAGGCAACTGCATCTAAAAATAGGCAGCCATGACTCGTGGTGCTTTTGGCAGTCTTATGTTACTGCCCATCAGGAATAATTACTGGATCATTCCATCAGATCTACAACCCATGTTGGGCATCTATTTTTACTCTTAGCCATTGAGCATCCCACTTCCAGATGAGGTTGAATCAGCATACTCCAGGAGGATGATCAGACACAGTACAGGTAGACGTTAATAACACTAATGATGGACTACTCAGTGTGTCAGGGACAGAAAAAAGGATAAACTGCAAGAAGGAAAAGTCCAGAGCTCTATTAAAACGGAACTCATACAAATCCTGAGACTGTATACTGGGGCAGAAACTAATGTGGTTTTTGATTTAAAGGAGAGAATTTTTAAGATGGTGAAACTTCTGCACATTGTATGACCTTATTTCAGTTTTAATGCAACTCAATGAGGAACAAGCTGGAGGCTATGTAACTTGAATTAGAAACACACTAGGAATGTCACACTGCTTTCTCTTAAATCCTCAGGAAAAAAATTGAGTCTACCATGTTTCTAGAAGAAATATTCACATGCAAGGGTGACATCTTTTCTCCAGCAAGAAAGAATTGGCAGATTTTACCTCTAGTGCTTCAGGGGGGGAAATAGGCCAATTCTTTCTGAAACACCTATTTTTGCTTGTCACTAGTGGAGAATATCTTAGCAGATTGCTGTTCTATTTTAGAGTGAATTGTTCACTTATCCAAATCCTCAATGAATCCAAGGGAAGGCTGAACTAAATAGCAGCAAATGATTTTGTAGTACTCCTTGTACAAAATTTTGTAGTACTCCTTGTACAATTTTGTAGTACTCCTTGTACAAAATTCAAAATAATCAAAAACCTTGAGCACCAAAAGTACTACACTAACTTCTATCAGTTGTATTTAATTTTCTGAGAGAGAAACAGTGATAAAAGTTGGGCAAACTTACCAGGAAATTCATGCTTCCCATTCAAAACTGATCCCTTCTAATTTCATTAGGAAATGAGACTCTCTTCCCTTAATCTCTCATCACTGATAATAAAATTTAGAACACTTTTAACCTGCTTCTCAGTAAGATATTCCTCAGGCAAGGAACAACAATATCAACAGAACAATAATGAAATCCATGAATCAAACAGTAAAGACAATCAAATCATTTTAGACTGCAGTGACAAGCAATAATTGCAGCTCTAACCGGCAGTCTAACACTAATAAGAATAAATAAAGGTTTAATTTAGGTAAACAGAGCCCCTGAAACTGATGGATGTCTTGCAGAGGATGGAAAAGACTGCAGAACTATGAAAAAAATATTTTCTGCCATCACCAGTGGCTTTACTGAAGCAGTTACAGGTACATCTATCCAGCATGTTTTATATTATACTTCATTTCCCCTCTTTACTATTATTCTCACAACTGCCCTGCCAGATAGGCAAGGCCTAAACAGAGTGTCTAACTCGAGATAACCCTGTGAGCTTGCTGGCAGAATGCGGATTTGATCTTGGTTTCCCTGGTTGCAGTCTCATACTAACCACTATATTACATTGGCTCTGTATTCACAAATGGTCCACTAACTGATGGCATTTTTATCGCATCTTTTCTCCAAGAAGTCTGCTAGATATGAATATATAGCAGATGTACATGTGGGAGATAATGAAATACAAATACCTTTTCCTCTACTGTAAAGGACTTAAAAAGGCAGGACATCACCATTTTGGATTTAATCAACAGGCATTAGAATGCACTGAAGACTGGCACCCTCAGCTTTCTGCAACTAGCACCAGTAGTCAGGGCACTGTACTTTGTGCTAGTGGGAAACAGAATGCCTGCTTACTCATTCAGTTTGACTTGACTCTTGCTTGCCAGACACAGTAATGAGCCAATCATTTGCAGAGCTGTTTGAACATATCCAAAGGTATTCAGCTGATTAGAGTGCTTTGTTGCAGCTGCCTCTCCCCGCCCCCCCAACACACACACACACACACACACACACACACACACACACCTGGTACTGCTACTACCAGCAGTTATTAAAATGCACCTAATTAAGAGAGAAAAAGTTATTTGAGAATCTAGTTATTTATATATATATAAACAAAACAAGACATCATATAGTGACTTCCTGCTATCACATCTTTGACTACAGGTTAACTCCAATGATTATAATTAACGTATTGATTCAGTGATTCTTTCTTAAATAACTTCTGGCAATTACAATCTACTGTTTTCTTTAGGTTTCAGACCCTGACATTGCTTCTCTATTCCAATATTTTTTCAAAAGCCATTCTGTAAAGGATTTCCAGTCTTGTGAAAAATTGTCAAAACTGTTATCTTTTAATAATGCTGTCAGCTTCACCATTTTAGCATATTCTGCATATCTTTCTTACAGTCTCTTCATGAATAGTTGCACAGGCACAAAAGGCAGGCAGTGCATTAGTCACTGAAAGGATGCATCCAATGGCAAAGGCACAAAGGATGGATGAAGTGCATGGGATTCTGTGCTTGGCAAGTCAGTCACTGTGATGACCCATGCTGGATCCCATGGTACAAGTTCTTCTCCCACAGTCAAGTAGATTTAGTTTGCAAGCCCTGCCATACAAAAGAGATCATAAACTACCATATACATGTGCTACTTACACCACTGGCTATTGCACAGGAGTGAAGCCGTTCAGTTCAGTGCTCAAGGTACATTTTTGACAAAAAATGGTTGAGACAATCTTATCAGGAGATTACACCATGAGGAAGTTTAATCAAGACAAATTAGTCGAATGATCAAGTTATTTCTTGTGAATCTAATAGGCACTCTATTCCACATATGGCATACCTAACTGATCCTGAAGTTCCTAAACAGTGGCGAGCTTTAACTCTGGCTCAGTGCCAGGCTCTCCCTTTAGCTGTACTGGAAGGCTGATACAGGGAGATTCCTTATCAGAAGAGAAAACGTCTCTGTTGATCTGGGCACATAGAAACGATAGAATGTGTGCTTCTCCACTGTCAATATTATAAAAAAGATACGTATTTGTTTTATTTCACCTTTGCTGTATAGATTCCCAGGCCACGTTGAACAATTTTATATTTCCATGCTGCCTACAGATACACTGAATGACATAACATTTCCCCTCCTGGCTTTAGCTTTAGGTTCGGACGCCATCGGTAATAATTAGTATGGATTTTATGATGTTGCTGCTGTGCTGTGTTTTAAGGGTTTTAATGTTGTTTTAGGATTTTGAAATTTATTATGTATTGTTTTTGTTGTTTCTTGTTGTACACCGCCCAGAGCCCTTCGGGGGTGGGCGGTCTAATAAATGTAATTAATAATAATAACAATAACAGTAACAACAACATTCACTGTGGCTAAGTTTGATGTAGCAACTCTTGAAGGACACTGCAGGATGGTCTGTGTAATAAAGTTACCGGTAATGATTTGTTTTGTTAACTATAGCCCTCAATCTACCAATTTTACTGTTTATTATGTCTGTCCCTCTTGTATAATTTTTAAAGCTTTTATTCTCGTCTAGTATTTATGCTATTATTTGGTTTTTTTATAAATTCCCATACCTTTTGTACTGCCCACACCCTCCTTTTACTAGAAGGTTTTGTTTTTATTTCCTTTTAGATACATATTTACTGTTTTCAAATGTTTTATCCTGATTTGATTTTATTTACCTTTATTTACCTTATTTACCTTATGACTTGACATGTTAGTTCTCAGTACCCTTAGCAGGCAGTTCTAAATTAAAAGATGACCTCACCTACATCTCATGATAGCAGCCAAATGGCACACACCACATTGATCAATAAGCAGTATTTAATTCAAGGAAGGCCATCTATTGTCTTTGGTTGGTGGGTGCTTACACTGAAAGAAGTAACCCATCCTCTAAAATGTCCTTTCTTCAAAACTAGAAACCACGTCTTTTATTTAAAAACTTGGATGCTTCACCTTAGCCATTGCCAACATTTTTGCAATATCTTCATTATTGTGTTAGTAGCAAACAGTCAAGCAATAAATGAAATTGTACGGAAACCTTCGAAAGTGGGCATATGCTTCTTCAGAATTGTCAAGTCTTTGGTTGCCATGGTAGCATGTTCCTAAAGATACCAAATGAGGTGCTTGTGCTTTGTCTCCAGACCAGTCCAGAGAAAGACATTAGCCATGAGAAGCAAATAAACAGGATTTTTTAAAGGTTGGTAAACAGTTCTATTCTAAGATCTCACTGAGTTGCTGTCACTGGTGGAAAAATATCATACGGATATAACAACAGTACATTACTATGTTACTGCTGCTCAAAGATGAATGATCTGTTTCAATGCTACTAACAGTCCAATCTGGGGGGGGGGGGGCAGGACCCCTCTGCTCCTGCATGGGGCAAATGCACCAGCAGAGGGGCAACTCACCCAGGTGACTGGATGCCATGCAGCTCCACAGCTCCTGATCTGGAAGTCACCACATGTCCCAAGATCCACTGGTGCAAAAAGTTGTGCCGGGGAGGCCTGGGGCATTCTGGGAGTGGGCTGGGGTGTATGGAGTCAACCATAATCAGCTTCCACTGCCTGTCCAGACCCTGTGTACCTGTGGACATGGCACTGGAGATTATACACTTGTGGTGTATCTCCGTTATCCCCATGGGGGATTGTGGGAAGGTTTTGGGGGTCCTGTGCCATTGGAAAGCCCTTTGGTGAGAGCAGGAGTGGCATTATCCCTGTCTGCCCACCCACTCTGGATGGGGCTGTAAAAGTAAAGAGCCCAAGCAAGGACACACATTCCAAAGCCCTTGTTCTGCAAGAAACACCAAGATTTGCTAGGTTATATGTGCGATTTTCAGTCGTTAAACATTCTGTGAAGCCACAAAAAAGCAATGTATTACTAGCTGCTCTTTCACCAGCATAGCTGAAATTGTTCACACACAAGTTCTTCCTGTAAGCAGCCTAGCACAGATCTAGAAGTCTGGAATGACAATACATGCAAGAAAGCTTGTAGGGGCTTTTGGGTGGCGTTAATCTGAAGCCTGTACCAGAAGTGTTCCCAGTTCAAAAGCCTAATGGAAGCTACTAAAGTCGGCTCCACACCCAGAAACATCCCTAGCTCACCCCCAGTTGTGCCAGCAGCCACGTTTAGGCTGGAACAGCTCCGAGGGGCACAGACTCTTCCAAGTTGGATGCTGCAGAGCTCCATGGTGCCCATCTCCCTGTTCGCCCTCCCTGCTGGAGTAAGTACTACTGACACTGGCAAAATGGGCAAATGCCTACAGCCGATTCACCCCCCCCCCCCCCCCGCACACCACAGGATTGGGCTGTAAGGCAGCACCGTTCCAGTTCCCTGACTAAAGAATAACAGCTTAAGAGAATCTCAATATTTGAAACATCTGTGGCAAAAAATCGAACTCTGTTCAGAAGTGCAAGAGCATATATCTTACTAGTGCTTCCACACAGATGTTTTGCTCCACAAAGCGAGCAACCATTTTATGTTCTCTTCCCACAGGCTGCCTCCCAAGTTACCTTATGATTTGCTGCAGTCTTTCCCAAAGGTTTTGATAAAACTCCTGAGAAAATTTAAGTCATGGAATAAAAAGATGAGTCCTCTTTTGTATTAAATGATTAACTGACAGGAAGCAAAGAAGAAGGATATTGGAGAGTTCTCACAATAGAGGGAAGCATACAGTGCTACAGGAACAGTATTGGGAGTGGAGCCACTTAATTTGTTCAGAACATTATTTGGGAGTATAGTAGTCAAGTGCTGAGAGAATATGACATTTTTCAGGATGGTGAAAATGGCCCATTGGGTACTCCCTGTGAAGGGTCCTTCTCCTCTGGGATCAGGAGGACATAGAATCATAGAGTTGGAAGAGACCCCAAAGGCCATCAAGTCCAACCCCCTGTAATTCAGGATCACACAATCTAAACACTCCTGACAGATGGCCATCCAGCCTCTCTTTAAAAACCTCCAAAGAAGCAGATTCCACCACACTCTGAAGTAGTGCATTCCACTGTCAAACAGCCCTTACTGTCAGGAAGTTTTTCCTGATGTTTAGGTAGAATCTCTTTTCCTTCTTGAGTGAATGAGTGATTCCCACTCCGTGGTATAGGGAGGCAGGAACGTTTTCTTCTACTTCCTGCATCCTGTGGTAGGAGTCACCTTCTCCAGTTTGGATACTTTCTTGCAGCAGTTTTGCTAAACAACTCACTATAACTATAACTTAAACTCGAACACCAATAACTTGGATGGGAAGAAGAGATATTGCTAAGATTGAAGCTGCTATAAAAAGACTTCCAAGTTGGCCTCCTTACGCAGGCTAACAGCCAGATAGCTGGAAACCTGAAGACCATGAAGTCTTCTACTAGTATTCTGCAAGGGGTTCCGAAATATCAGCACTCATCTATATCCAAGTGTACGAACTTCTTACTTCTACTGCCAGCATGGTTAGCAGTTAAAAGCGATAGACTCTAATCTGGAGAACTGGGTTTGATTCCCCACTCCCCCACATGAGTGGTGGACACTTATCTAGTGAACTCCATTTGTTTCCCTGCTCCTACACATGAAGTCTGTTGGATAACTTTGTGCTAGTCACAGTTCTTCAGAACAGCCCCATCAGATGTCTGTTGTGGAGAGAGGAAGGGAAAGAAGTTTGCAAGGTGCCTTGAATCTCCTTACAGGACAGAAAGGAGGGGTATAAATCCAAACTCTTTTTCTTCTCTTCTACTGCAGAGGGAAGATTTACAGATCGACACAAGAACAAAAGGTTCAGAAACGTGATAAGTTTAATTTTCAGCATACAATATTAAAAATGCATCACATCAATAACAGTATTACTTCCTGAGTTTTCCATCACGTTAAAAAAAGTTAACTATGAAGTATGTTACAACTGTAACAGTTTAAAAGTATTCTTTAAAACCAACATAATGGCATGATGCATTCTTCACATTAACCACCAGTATGTCGTAACACCATGTATTTAATGTACACATTTTACACCTAAAGAGAAAACGGAAAAGCTGTCCTGGGAAGCAAAGTTAGGGAAAGGGGGGGGGGGGGAGTTGCTTGTTCAATTTGTCCTGCTTCCTGCAGTGGAGGTATATTATATTGATCTTGTTAAAAAGCATTTTTTCCCTGATTTTCCCTGGTTTAAACTTTCAAATGCTACAAACAAATTGAAAAACCAATCTTAATTTAAAAGAGAATTTTTATCTGCTGGGGTGATCACCTTTAGCACTTTCAGCACACTTTCCTTAGGGTACTCAAGGTGTGTTAAAATTATGGAACCATGGTATTCAGAAGCTACTGCATTTTGAGAGACAATAACATCACAGTGGTGTGCTATATTTAAAAATAATGATTCTTCTCCCACCAGCTGGTCTTGCACTGTAGCTTGCATGGCTTGAGAGGCTAGACGAATTCTATTGTGAATGTGGCAGCACAGCCACAGCTGAGCTAAACAAATAGAAGTAGATGATCATGTCATTTCAGGCCATGAAATTAGCATACATCAATGCTATGGGTGCCCTCACCATCAGCTTGGACTGCTTATGGAATGCACATCCCAAGATCACACTTTCTTAAGCTGACCAAAATAAACAAGAAGTTTTGGACAGGTTTATGTAGCTATATGGTCCATTCTTTTTCTTACTGGAACATGACTGCTTATCACAAAAGTGGCAAACTTCAGCACTGTACCTGAAGAGGCTCTTATCAAAGTAATAAAAATAACAAATAATTGGTTGCCTCCACTGGCTGCTTGTGAGATGGCAAAAGCAATATTGATTGCAAATATGCAAGACATGTTCAAAAATGTTGCTTGCTGTAACACAATGCTCATGCATGTGACTAGGAGAATGAGGTGCAGGTGGGAAGTGGGGGAGAACAGGTACTATACATACCCTCCGATTTCAAACATTTTAAGAATCCTTGGTGTTGACATGCAAAGGCCTCAGACAGCAAGAGACTGGGCACCCTAAAGCTTTTCAATACACCTGGAGCTCGCAGCACAACACATCTATCTCATTGAGCCTTGAATACCCTTGTCATCTGAGTCACAATCTACTCAGAGCTCCATCATAAGCTCTTTCCTATGGTATGGCTACACTGAAGAATGGTGAAGCACAACACTTCATAATTGCTGCTCAGACATCTGCAACATCTCATATTTCTCATGGCCAACGTTTGGGCAGAAACCCACAAAAAAGAGCTTTTGGATGTTATTCTCACAGGGAAAAAAATCCAGGATGTTCAGTGTAGAAGCTGTAAATGGAAAGTGAGAAGCTATATTCCTTAGAAAAATGTTGAGAAAGTTAAACACTTCAAGTAAAAGCGAGGTAATAGGGTGACTTGGAAATCCAAACTTCAATCAGACTTTGCTAGACAGGAAGAATTTATATAGCCAGGGCTGCTCCTCAAAGTACTTCTTGCCAATGCTGTAGGTAAGATATGGTCTCCATCAGTGATGGAAAATGGAAGGGGCAGGTTACTTCTTTGAAGATCACATTAACACTGAAGCAGCTGTGCCACTGTCCATTCTGAAATCAAGCTCAGAATACACCCATACAGATTAAGGGAAACATATAACTCTGCTCTTATAGGAAAGCTGAAGTATGTGAAGCTTCCTGGAGGATGGACCACCACCGTCATCTGGTTGATACAGATAAAGGAACAGAACTATACAACAACTTACAGCTCATTCAGTCACATTTCTACTAGTCACAGGGCTGGTCATGGAAGTGTATACATTAGTTACAGAAACTGGTGTGAAAATACAATCTTCTTGCCATTTACACAGCAACAACATCACCACCTAAGAACTTCATATAATTCATCACATTTTTCAAATTCAAAAAGACATTTTAAGACTGTCCTTCAAATCACTTCATCACAAGTTTTGTTCTACAAAGTCTTAACACTGATAAACCTTGGAGCCCTTTGAAATATACAAAAAATTGACCCTCCAGCCAGTGCTGATGACTAGAAAATTAGCATCAAAGGGCAGCTGTGGCAGCTGGTTGGAATTCGCTGGTTTTTGTGGCCTGACTCATAGCTCTGCGTTTGGCAAGGCGGGACTTCGAGGGGGGAGAGAGCTTCATGGAGCATATGGCCTGGGCGATACTTTCTTCCTCTTCACTGAGATGATTCTCATGCTGGGACAGCTGGCGGTTTAGAGCAATAGCCTCAGCTGCAAAGAGAGTCAGCTCTTTTGTGCTGCTGTTCCTGGAGTTGGTAAAAAGAATGTCATAAGCCAGTGGTGGGATCCAAAAATTTTAGTAACAGGTTCCCATGGTGGTGGGATTCAAACAGTGGCGTAGTGCCAATGGGGCTGGGTGGGGTACGACGGGAGCGTGGTCAGGCATTCCGGGGCGGGGCATTCCTGGGGGGGAATGTGGCAAGGACGAAGGGCACGCGCACCCCAGGTGTAGTTCCTTTTCACCCCACCTCTAGATTCAAAGAAACCAAAAACTGTTTACAACTGTATTACAATAATAACTGAAGTAGGACTGTGTGCAAATGTCTGTTCCAAAGTGTGCTGGCAACAGGGTTGCCAAGGTCCAGGTAGGGCCTGGAGCTGTCCCATAATTACTCAATCTCCAGACTATACACATCAGTCCCCCAGCAGCTGCAAGGGGGCAGACACTATGACTTTACATCTTTATGCAAACTTCACCCTCCCCATGCTGCACCCTCAAATCTCCAGGAATTTCCCATGCTGGAGTTGGCAACAATAGTTGGAGAAGAGGGTCTTGCCAGTGCCACCCTCCCAGAAGGGACCTAACAGCCAGACCTGCTGGACTGGCTGCGGCTTGCCTCTGCCTGGGAGAAATGGGGTCTCCCTCTCGGCCCCGCATGAGCCCCTGTCTGCCTGCCTCAGCATGAGGGCTGGACTGTTGTCCGCTGGCCATGAGATGCCAGAGAGAGGAGGCGTGCATGGTTTCCCGCCTCCTCCTCCTCCTCCCTCCCTCTCTCCCTCTGGCGGGCGCTGGTCCTCGGGCTGACCTACGCAGGCCACGCAGTCGCTTCCACCTCACTCTTGTCCGAGAGGAAGCGCTGGTTGCAGAACTGGCTGGTGAAGGTGCCGTAGGGCAAGTCTTGGGGCGGTGAGCACAGATCCTCCGCCTCGGCCCTGCTGCCCGAGTCAGCTGCCTGCCCCCGACCTGGAGCCAGCCGGACCCAGGAAACGAAAGCAGAGAGGTGAGACTTTCTTTCCTGGGCTCTGGCTGGCTTGCGCCCGCCTCGCCAGATATGCAATGGGGGGGTAGGGTACCCGAGAAACCCCCCCCCCCTTACCTACGTCCCTGGGGTGGGGAAATCGAGGGAGGGAAAGGGAAGAGGAGGAAAGAAGAAGAGAGGGGGAGGTGAGGGCATGGAGACGGAAAAGCGGACCAAGTTAGTAACCCCCTCTTGGCACACACAAATAATTAGTAACCCACTCTCAGGAACCGGCTGGATCCCACCTCTGTCATAAGCCTAGCAGAGTAAAAAATGCAGCTCTTCACAGCTATAAAAAGGCACAGGGACGTGTCATGGCTTTGCTAGAATTAACAAGTTAAGGTCAGCCATTCCCAGATAAACTACAGATATTCCAGAAAATGTTTTCCCTCAGTTCAGCTTATATAGCTTCAATAGCAGGGAACCACCTTCCAATTACCTTCCCTCTCATACAACAGGTACTTAAGGAACAGTTACCTTTGAAGAACTTGTGGCGTAGGCAATCCTCTTTCAGAAGCATTCTACACAAGATTTGAAACATAGAAAAATAAATTGAGATTATTAGAATAATAAGTGTTTATCTGAAGTGTAAACAGATGATCATTATGTTTCATAGCTCTCTATATTGAATGGCATTCCAAGAGCAGGTTACTTGTCACATGAATTGGAGGATGGAAGATGACAATGTACACTGCGTGCACTGGCCAAGTCAGAAGACAACAAAAGTAGTCACAAGGCTCTGAATTCTACTCATGTCAACTACTGGGAGAATTTCACTAGCAACAGAATACAGCCTTGTGATGATAAATGGGAAAAATAGGGGCGAGGAACAGACACGGGGAAGAAGCTGCACATTCAGGTTCCTGAATGGCACCAACAAGTACCTGACCTAACAGTTGTTGGGCACTGTGCATAAAGGAATGCAGTCAAGGGTACTTTGACTCCCCACAGATTGATTTCTCTGCGACACAGAGCTCCCTGAAAGCAGCCTGCACACTCAGATTATACAGTACAAGTAAAGGCTTGGGAAAATACTCACCCCTTGCACCCAAGGATGCTGCAGAACCTGAGCAGCGCTAAGCCTCTCTTTGGCATCACGAACTAGCAACTTAGAGATCAGATCTTTGGCATCACTGGAGATATGAGACCAGTCCTTGTCAGGAAACTCATACTTGCCTTCTTGGATGCTCTCAAAGAGCTTGTTCTAAAAACAACAAACATTTGCTTCCTTTAAATGTTGATGACTAAAGTATAATTTTTAAAGTCCTTACAATCCAGCTTTCCACATTAAGCTGCGGTGATTCTAGATGTCAATTGCCAGTGTAATAGTGGAACTAAAAATCCCCACATCTTGCGCAGAACATTTACTCAACTAACCCACTATTCTAGACAGCTCACTTTCTGAGAATCCTAAGCCCTTTACTTCTTATGGGCTTGTTCAAAACAGCTTTATTCATAACTATATAAGTGTGAGAAGTTTGAGGCCCCTTTCCTCGCACTGCATTTCATGACTCACCATAAAGTAGCATAACAATTCACTCTAGTAACAAACATGTCAACTGCTCCAGATCCGTATCAAGCTCTCTCTAATGGTTCAATCTACCTACTGTTCAATCTGACTGATAGCAGCACAAGAGCTCAGGCAAGGGTTCTTCAGAGCCCACCAAGGATCCTGTTAAGTGCAGGTAGAAGAATTGAACCCAGAACTTGCTGAATGGAAATGTTTCTTTGAGTGCCAAGGTATGAATTCCCCCAAACCATATGCTGTCTGCTTCCCTCTCCCAATCCTCAAATTACACAATTCAGACTTGATTTACACATGCAAAAGAATTTCCCAGTGATCATCCAGAGGAGAAGATACAGTTTGCTTGGCCTCTCTGTCAGCTGCCAGCTAGGCCTCTATTCCAGCTGCCAGCTAGAGAAGAACAAGGAAAGGACATTCTGGCTGCCATCACTTGCAGAGAAAAAAGAGTCACAGAATAGTTGAACCATTCTGCCAAAACAAGATCAGTCTGGCACTGTCATTAATCTAACAATGATAGTCCCACAATGTGGATCAAAAAACCCCTCAAACAATGGGGAAATTCAAAAATAAGCTAGGTGTTTCTCCAATCCCCAGGGAACCCCTTGTTTCGAAAAGAACAGATTGAACAAAACAATAAGTTTGAAGGTACTGAGATCCTGAAGTACTGTCTAGGCGATCCAAAATAGCTGCTGAGATATTGCAAGACTGCCCTGCGAGCCTCTGGTCATCATTGTTTCCCTTTTCAACATTATGAGGTTTGAGGAGAACAGAGGCTGGCCAAGGTGGGGCTATGGAAAAACTGGGAGCTAGAGAAAGCAGGGTGAGGAATCACAGGTAGGCAAGAAGGCAGAGGGAGAATTTGGGGGGGGGGAGAGAATAGAAAGAATAAGGAAATGGGAATTTGAGTAAGGCAAAGCAAATTCCCTTCCTCTAAAAGTTCCCAACTTGTTTATAAATTCTTTCAAACTCACCTTGCTCTTTCTTTCCCCTATACTCTCCCTTCTCTTGTGTATCTTTAGATTGTAAGTCTGATGGCAAGAGCCCATATCTTGCACATTTTACTAATGTAAGCCTCCTTAAGCGGCAACTATCAATCTAACAAAAGAATGAGATGAGTATAGGTGGCAGAATGCTGAGGTCGTAAAACACACTACAGTACTTTAGACTACAGGCAGAGGATCATACTGCAGGATGTTCCTCTATATGTTAAAGACTCCTGGGGCAGAAGCTCTCCCCCTAATGTGCTTTTTTTCTGTTTTCACAGAAAAACTGGTACCATCACCTGCAGTCCAAAGTGGTGAACTGTATTCTACAGCACAAGGGCTCTAATAGGATGAAGGAAAAATGGGACTTAAGACATTGTACTGACTAGGACCAACCACAGCATTTTCTTCAACTAAGAGTTATATTATAGATTGCCACTAGATGGGCCGTAAAACAACGTGGCTAGTGCTGTTTTATTAACACGACAGTCGTTTCTATTGATACCCAAATTTACTCAGTTACCTGGCAAATTTTGCAGATTTCGCCTCTGTCCCATCCACAGTCTGTACCACAATTCCCCACAAAAGGAGGATAGCCACTTAACATGATGTACAAAATCACACCCAGGCTCCACAGGTCACAGCGCTTATCATAGAATGTGGCTTCATCTGTGAATACTTCTACTACTTCAGGGGCCATGTACTCTGCAGAACCACACTAATATGTGTGCAAGAGAGATCACATTTATAGAGTTAAATAAGCACAATTACGGTCAGATGAAAACAGAAATATTCAAGGTCTTAGTGTTTAAGAACATCTAAATCATAGCAAAGATTCGTTCACGGTGCACATTTATATACTTAATGTTCTGTTTACTGTTATTTAAGACAATGTTTTTCAATATTTCTATTTTGGATTACAATTATTAATATTTAATATTAATATTTTCCCAAAACCTCATGGCTCTCTAGAATACCTGTCATTTCACACACTATTGGTAGACCATAAGCCCGTGATGGCAAACCTATGGCACAGGTGCCCAAGGCGGCACTCAGAGGCCTTTCTGTGGGCACGCATGCCATCATCTCCCCCTCCCCTTGCCCAGCTAGAGGCGGCTGCCAGCAAACGCATTGGGATTCACGCTGCACAGGTTGGCTGTGCACAAGGTGCTCTGCCAGGTGGGACTGAACTTCAGGGAGGTCCTCTTGAGTCAACCTGATTTGCTGTAAGTACCATCTACTGCCCCACAAGTACCCCCCAACCCCCACAAAGCTTGGGAGACTGGAGGCTGGCATGCTTTTCTTGGCATGTAACTTTTGGGACCAAACTAAAACTTTGGGGGTAGGATTAAAAAGCAGCAGTCCAGGTGAGGGGCTTCCATTGGGAGGAGTGCATCTGCTACGAGCAGCGCAGTCGCAGCGATGGGATTCAGGCGCTCACCCTGATTGGAGTGAACTGTTTGTTAAGGGCTACCTCCCCTGGGAGAGAGAGGGATGGGGCTTTTAGTGCCTGGGAGCCCAGGGCAGGGAGGAGAGATCTTGCAAGGTCCCTAGGCTCGCGACACCAATCCCGTTCCCACAGGGTCAAAGCAAAAGTACAAAAGATAAAAGGCATTTCACACTGATAAAGAACTGAGCTAAACCAGGCCCCGACCAGCTGGCAGGAAAGGGAGAGGAAAATCCCTTCCCCCCCCTTGTCAGAATTAGGGCCATTCTGACAGAGGCAAATGTGGGACAGAGAGGTCCATTTCAAATGTGGGACAGAGAGGTCCATATTCTGCATGCTTTTATTTTTCTGTTCCTGTTGCATTTTTGTGGGAAGTCAAGTGCTGTGATGACATGTGAAGGAAATCAGATGGCTGCTCCACAAATTTAGATTTCCTGAAGTTCCCACCCCTCACACATCATTCTTGCTTAGGATTGCCTTCCTCGACTGCCTTCTATTTTGTGGTGGTGGGGTTATTGGATTTCAGCATTAAACCTCAGACCGAGTTTTCGGGAAGTAGTATAAGCAACCCTGTTAAGTTCTGTTAAACCCCACTGATTTTCATGTGAAGAACTAAAGTGTGATCCTTTACCTGGGAGTAAGCTCAGTTGCTGGCAATGGGGCTTGATTCTAAGTAAACCCTCCTAGGGTCGTGATTCACCCATTCGAAGCATTGCATGGTTGCTTCAAAGCAAAGCCACTGACTACCACCAAGGTTACTTCCGAGTAACCCGCACCTTGGAGCCAACCGTTTTTCTAAACTAAAACCTCAGTATTCAGGTTAAATTCCCATGTTGGCACTTTGCGATAAATACGTGAGTTTTGGGTTGCAGTTTGGACACTCGGTCTCGTAAAGATTCGCCATCACTGCCATAAGCGAATCACAGGAATACCCCTGCATAACTATTTTAAAACACAAAGCCCTGGAAAACTGAGGCAAGATAGTAAACAAGTAACAGAGTCAAAGCCCAGGAGGCAACTTAATCCCTTCAATTTTTGCCTAAGGTAACAAGAGAGAGTCAGCTTGACAGCTTTGTTAGTCACCTCACAGTTGCAATGCAGTTAAACTATGAACTGTTTGTCCAAGCTGGCAGATACAGACACTAAATACCAGGAACAGAGAGATCTGCATGCAAATCTAATTCATATGTATAATACTATAGAACAGCCTTATTCAAAAGATTTAAACCCACTGATTTTTCACTCATGGCAAGTTTCATGCTTCTTGCAAGTAAGTATCAGATTGCCTCCCACTACACTGGCAAACTACTGTGCCAGTTGCTGAGCAACAGCTATTGCAGAACCAAATGAAGGCATGGAGAATTTTAATTCTTAGGTATCTCATGATACAGCATTTGAATATGCACACGTTTTAAGCTGTGACCATATGGAAATAAATGAATGACCTTGGAGTACAGAATAGAATTTGAACAACTATGCTGCATTACAATCCCAAGTCCATGTGAATCGACATCAGTGGCTGAAGTGTCTGTGCAAATGGAGGTTCACAGAAGACAAACACTTCAAACAAGGGTGGTGAAGAAACCTGAAACGAGCATCTCGTGCATGTTCTCCACTTCAAAGTTCAAAGGACTAGACTGCAATCTAGAATCTATTTGTTTGAGGACTCTTTGGTTTCTTGTTTAGTGTGATTTAGCAGGGTTAAATCAATGAAACACATGCTAGGTACAGGGATGATAGGTACAAGACTTGACACGTCAACAATGCTGAAGGCTGTATTTTGTAGACTTGGGTAGATTAGGTGTTTTGAGGTACAGGGTAATGCAATTCTGCTAGATGCAAATGAATTAGGGCTTCATGCTATTATTAATGCTTAACACCTCCCCTACACCAAAGTGAATGTGCAGGAATGATGCAAATCAAATTTATAGAAGATGGCTGCAGAAGGTACTTATATCATGCAAAAGGGGTTTACTACAGAGAAAAAAAAGTTGATATTACTTTAGGTGTAACAGGTAACTACATGAAAAACAACTCAATAAAGCCTGATCTCATGTAACTGAAAGTAGCCGTTGCCTTTAACTTAGACATCATTCCCAGTTTTTGTCTATGGGTAGCAGTGCCAGAGGTGGTGATCTGAGATTTCAGTATCAAGGGGCACTGAAGATGCAGCATTGAACTCCCATAACTGTGCTTAAGAGTTTAGAATTGATTATAAGATCATGTCCTCCTCCATCCTTACCAGAAAAAATACTCCTCTCTCTTCTCTAACCCTGCTGCTCAAGCTAACAACTAAGCTTGTTTTTATGACAGAGACAAAAGAAACCAAATGCAAGATATCCCGAACTACTGTTTTGTGGCCATAACATGGCTTTGGACAAAACTGGGGTCATTACCTAGAGTCAATGGTAACTTATGGAGGAAATTATCTTCTGTTAGCCACATGCTGTGAAAGTGTCCAAGGCATACATGCAGTTAGAAGCATGATGCTCTGTAAAGACTGGCTTATTCTGGATGCTCAATTTATACCCATTAATTTAAGGGAAAAACTTTTAGCTGTTGGAGAACCAGTTACAGCAGCTATCTAGAACACGCAAAAGAAATTGAGGATAGTTAACATGTTTGAGGTTCATTTTCAGAAAACAAGTCTTGACAAGGTCAAGAACCAAAACTTTAAGAAATTACAAGATCTCCACCATGAATTGTGTGATAAGCAGTGGTGGGATTAAGCAGGTTTGCGCCACTTCGGCAGAACCAGTTGTTAAAATGGTACTTCGTAAACAACCAGTTGTTAAATTATTTGAATCCCACCACTGATAAGCCCAACATTTGTACAACTTTTAACCAAAGAACTGTTTATTTCACTGATCCTCCTCCCTTGTATTACCACAACATCAGAAGAATGTACTAAGCTACATACTGGAGTAGTCAGTTCAGGTGTAGTTATTGGAGTAGATGCGCTATTGAGTTTCACTCCACTCCCAAGGTCAAAGTCACAAATTTTTACTGGTGACACCTGAAATAAGGGAAAATGCGTCAAGATGATAAGCACAATCCTGAAGTAAACTACAATCTTGCAGCCTTTAAAGATATACACATGTATTTTAACGTAAGTTCCTATGTACAAGAACCTGCACATCAGGAAGTGGGGGTCTAGTCCAAAACTTACAATAGAATAAAAACTGATTAGTCTTTAAGGTGCTGTAAAAACAAAGTAACTTGTGGCAACAGTGACAGAGCTGGCCCTCTACAATTATTAATCCTGAAGAACGGTTAACACAAACAAAAAGAAACTACAAGGTATGAACTACCTTATCGTGAGATTCACACAGTATGTTTTCTGGCTTCAGATCTCGATGAGCAATACCTAAGGACAAAAAGGGAGGTCCTGTCAAACTGAGGGGATGTTCTCATAAAAACAGAATTATAATGATATTGCTCATCAACCACACCATGTACCAAAATAATCTCAAGGCACAGAGTAATATTATAGTAAGTGGTATTACAGCAAAAATTGGGCTAATGCAACAATGATTATTCTTGAGGTTTAAATTTACTTCATGGTTAAAGTGGTCAAATCAACTAACCAGAAAAAAATAAGAACACTACAGTTGTGGCCAGCCATTACTGCCCACCCCAAAAAAAGCCCCTGAGTATTTGGTGGATGCAGCTACAGGTGCACTGCTTCTATTTCTCCATGTTGGATGCCCCTGTTCACCTAGAAATGAGGAACCGTCAAAGACTATGTAGATACACAGGGAGTTTCTCTACTCCAAAAGCTGAAGGATTTATACCTATTTGCTGCCCCAACTCTCAATCTGTCTGCCTTATAACTACAAAACACAAGCAAATAGGATTTTTCTTAGAAGCTACGGAGTGGAAGGTATTCACAAGACAAAATGGAAAACTAAAGCAAAGGCTAAGGAAAGAAATAAATGAAAAATGAAAAGAGGCTTGTTGGGTAGAAATGCTCCCTGAATTCTGGTCTAACCCAAATCATGGGATGTATGAATCCACCATGCTAGGCTTGCCTGTCAAAGATTAATCCTTTTGATGATCATGAGCTTTTTGCTCAGCTGTTCATTTAATTTTCTACATAGGAACTCCAGAGAAAAGCTAGGCCTGGATTCTTCCCTTCTACTTCCTAATATTCTCTTGTAACATTCCCCAGAATATTGCATCCCATCTCTCCCTTCTTGTGCAGCCATGCCTTCTTGTTACGGGTGCCTGGTAAGACTCTATGCAAGTGTCTGATGTCAGGAAAAAAGGATTATGTCTAAGCTCTAGGGAGACAGTGTGGTATAACAGAACTTGGATATGGGAGATTCAAGTTCAAAACCTCACTCTGGGTGACCTTAGGCCTGTCTCACACTCTCAGCCTAACCCTGTGGTAGCAAACCTATGGCACTCCAGATGCTCATGGACTACAATTCCCATCAGCCCCTGCACGGAGCCTGCAGAGCCTGTGGGGAATGAAAAAGATGACTGAGTAAGGGGGACAACAGGCAGTGGCGGTGGCTGCGGGTGGCTCGTGTATAAGTCAAGGAGGGCTTTTTCAGCACAAAAAATGTGCTGAAAAACTTGACTTATCCACGAGCATATACAGTATGTCACATGGCAACATCTCCTTCCCTACAAGTATGTTACACCTTCAATACCTAAAACAGTGGTTCTCAACCTTCCTAATGCCGTGACCCTTTAATACAGTTCCTCATGTTGTGGTGACCCCCCAACCCTAACATTTATCCATTTTACAGATGAGGAATACTGATGCAGAGAGTCTTAGGCGACCCCTGTGAAAGGGTCATTCAACCCCCAAAGGGGTCCCGACCCACAGGTTGAGAACCACTGACCTAAAAGAAAAATCCATTCCCTCACCATTCTCTGTCCAGATTATTTTTCACTACAAGCCATAGCCTTTAACCCAACTTTGCAAACCCTAATTTAATTGTTATGTTCTAACACTTTCTTTATCATATGCCAAGTTGTTCAGTTCAGCAATGGTGTTTCCACAAATTAATTTCCTCAACAGGCAAGCCAGCTGAGATCCTCAAATTCCACCACTTTGAATGCCATATTAAATTAATTGAATGATAGAGAGTTGCTACTGCAGTGGTACCACAGGAAAACACTGAAAATAAATGATTTATTACATCCAGAAGTAAATACAATACCAGCCACTGAAAGTGTTAATATGCTTGATTAATGAAAAGTTTTTGCTTATTAAACAGGATTTTCCTTTAGCTAGTGCTAGTTAAGCATAAAAATGACTTTAAAAATTTAACTTCTGGTTGTGAAAATAATGCCTCAGAATAGCTTTGTACACTAATCTGCATTTCTACTTCTGAACTTGGCCCTACAATGCAAATCAAAAGTAGTATAAAATGGGGCCAGAATCAACTGGGGGGTGGGGGGAGCAGAAAAACTTTGAAAAACCAAACTAAAGAAGGTAAGTTCTGGCAGCAATCTTGTGAACTCTACCATGAACCTTGGCTACCACTGTGTAACACTGATAGCTGGCTGACTGGGAGAGGCTTGGAGCTGAAAGACTGCAAGCCTTCAGCTCTGACCACCCCCATCCCCCATCAACAGGGAGAGTTGGCCACCCCATCATTTCAAATCCTACAGGAATGGTCCACAACAACAGAAAAACCAAGAGAGAAGGGATCGGGGGTGGGGGAATATTCCCTGTCACTCCTCCCTTGTCTTACCTTTTCTAGCCACTTTCAGATGATAGACAGCATTACCTGCCAGGTCAGCTGCAGCATATGCAATTTAGCCACACAGATGCCAGAGAAGTTTGAAACATTCCCACCTTTATAGCCACTTTTGGCAAGTTATAATGATTTGGAAGTTTGCTGCAAGTCCCAATTTGTTTATTTTTTCAAGTATGCAAGTGATTAGGCAGGCATCAAGCACAGCAAAAACAGGCAGCTGCTATCTACAAAAAGGCAAATAATTCAAAGCCACATCTGATGCTGCTGTAATTGTCTGCTAAAAGATGTGCCATTTTCAGCACTGCAGACACTGCATCAATTTCCCCCACAAGCATTAGCAGAAGTCACTTAAACCTGCATCTATTCAGAGAGGCAATATAAGAAACAGAGCAGCAGAACATCTGCCATCCTAGAACTGTACTCATGGACTGGAACTTTGAAAAAGTCAGTCATTAGATATGCTTACGTCAACAAAATTTAGGCATATTTGAAGCCAAAATCCATCCATCCAGCCTTGGTCCCAAGACAGTAAGCTTAGCTGGCTATCAGACAGCTTTAGGCATCAAGTCAGTAATCAGGCTTTTGCAAGTGACACATACATGGCCTGAATCATTGGGTCTGACTCAACTGATCCACAGAACATGCTCATCACTACCAATTTCAGTAACTGTTGTACAAAGCCAGCATTAGTATTGCTAAAGACCTTATATTATGTCTTCCAAGAGAAAATAATAAGCTTTTAACATGACTAACAGAAAAATCCCATATTTCATGCTGAATTCTTTGTATGAATTGACTCTGTCTGACCTGAAAGATAAGCAATGTTAATGAGCTGGTAAAATGGAGAATTTTCATTTTACCTTTTGTGTGGAGGAAATCCAGAGCATAGGCAATATCTTTCACTACCCTGCTGGCTTCTCTCTCATTAAAGTGCTTTTGCTTTTGTATATGGGCCAGGATAGAGCCTGTGGAGAAAGAGGACAAGCAGGTGCTTTTTAGAAGAAAGGCATTTGAAAGCAAGTGATTCTAGACTCCAGCACTGCAGATGCGTTTGATTCAAGCTGAATAACAATATTTCTGATCTCAATGCCAACCAGGCCAGAAGTATTGTTTTTTGTAGGTAAACTGGTTGCGTCAATAAATAGTTCATGCCAGGTGCAGCCAAACACTTTTGCAAATTCACAGGAGGCACCACTAAGATTGTCAAAAATTATGCCCATACAAGTAAATACATGATTGCCAACTAAAAAAAACCCAAAAACTTGCTCAGCACCCTTGAAAAAGAGAAATAAGGGTATGCAGAAAACAGATCAGAAGAAACACTAATGCTGCAGTTTACATGTTCAAGCATGAGTGGTACTGAAATAGTATCACGGAAAAGTTGCAAGGGAGTTGCTTCTAATCTTTCAGATAGACATTAGCATGAATGGAACCATCCAAAAAGACAATAGCTGACGCTGTTTTTATATGTTTAAACGCTGTATTTATTTTAAATGGACTTGATTGTATGTTTTAAACTGTTGTTCACCGCCCAGAGCCCTTCGGGGGTAGGGTGGTATAAAAAACTCAAAAAACAAACCAACAAGAAATGCATGAACTGTGTCTTTGCATGGTCAGGAGCTCAGATGAAGGACACAGGTCATACGCATCTAGCATCAACTTTATGGCATGTTCAAGCCATTCATTTACCATGCTATGTCACTGGTTGCCCTAGCTAAAAATATGAATCGGGCAAGGAGAGATTTTCAAAGAAAAAAAAATGGGAAGAAGCAGTAAAACACCTAAAGTGCAGGAAACAGAAAAAAGGATAGAAATTTACATGGGGACTAAATTTACATGGGGACGGGACACCAACGATGGAGAAAGAAAGCACGACAGGTTGAGAAGATTCCAGACAAGAGGCAGAGACACTGACACAACCAGTGACCTGGTTTCCTGCTGCCACTGACTCAACCAGTTCAGCTTCTCTGTGTTATATATTATGCAGTATCAACAATAACTACTATGTACTTTCACATAGTACTTCCTTTTCCTTTCCTCCTCATATATCTAGAGGAGTTATGCTAAGTAACAGAACTAAGGAGACACCCAGCAGCAACTTTATAATAAGTTATTCCAGAATGAACTTTTCTGAACTGGAGTCTACTTGTACACATTAATGATCCATAAGAGTTTATACTAAAATAAAAACGTGTTCATCTTTAAGGTTCCACAAAATTCTTACTTATTATTTCTTTAACAATGCTACCTCTCTGGAATAAAATATCAAGTTGTCTTCAGGTAGTGTAGAGCTTGCTACTGATAGTAATTATGCAAATCTGTCTAGGTTTTATTAGTCCTATTATTGTTTTGTGCTTATTATACCCAAATGATATAAAAACAAACAGCAGAATAGCCAATGAGAAAGTGAGTGTATACAGACTGCAGAAACCCAACATTATCCCTCTCATGCTTCAACCATAAACAGATACCATCACACATTTTCAAGTTTTTCATCCCAACTGGGAAGGCTAACACTTGTTATTCCTAATACATACCACTCCAAAATTCCTATATAATATTTTAATAGGGCAGGATTTGGGAATTAACAACAAGGTAAAAGGTAAAAGACAGTTTCAGAAATGGCATATGAGGCAGGCTATGGACAATATAACTGCTTATTTACTCATAAGATTTAGTATGTTCATTACAATGCAACAGGTACATTGGCTTTGGTTGTTGGATTGTAAATTACAGCAAGAAAAAAATGAACTTTAACATGTTAATTTTGTTCCAATCTTGACCAAGCCTACTGACCAATTCTAATGGACATAAACACAATTATTCTATGCAGCTGTTATAGATCCTAATCTTCAGAAGCTATGACTCTTTAAGACTGGGCAATCAGTGGATGCCTAGACATACCATTATGCATTATATTGCCCCTCTAGACCCCTCTGCTCATTGGAGGGGAATTTACTGGTGGTTCCTGGCCCGAGACAAGTTCGGCTGGCCACTACTAGGGCCAGGGCTTTTTCGGCCCTGGCCCCGCTGTGGTGGAATGAGCTCCCAGCTGAGATCAGGACCCTGCGGGACATTTGTGAGTTCCGCAGGGCCCCCAAGACTGAGCTCTTCTGCCAGGCTTTTATAATGTGCCAGCCAGCCTGACTGGAACATCACTGCCCCCCATGGGTGTCTGGTTAGGGTGTTATTGCCATCTGTTTTTCTTTTATTGTTTATTGTGAAAGTTTTAAATGATATCGTTTGTGCCGATATTGTTTTTATATTGTATGATTATCTGTGGTTTTATTGATGTTTGCCGCCCTGAGCCCTGAGGGAAGGGCGGGATATAAATTGAAAAATAAATAAATAAAATTATCTCTTCAGATTAATTTTACACAGGACAAAATGAGTAATGTATATTACTTCAAAAATTCCTTTGTTTACTTTTTCACTATTTCTCCTGGAAGTTTAAAGACTTATAAAACACTGCTTTGCAAACGCAATTTATTAAGAACACATGCAGACACATGATATCTATACCATACCTCCAAGCAGCTTTTCAAAGACAAGGTAGTACCTTTCAGCATCTTCAAAAAATTCTATTAATTCCAAAATGTTCCTTAAAGGAAAAGATAAACTGGGTTTAGGTTTTTTCCTACATATTCAAAACTTCACATGCTGAAGAACACAACAGAAGAGTCTTGACAATGACTTAATAGTTGGATAAAAGATCAAGTCAAGAAGATTAGATAATGGTAAAATACTGACACAAACATACCAATTGGGCAGCCCAATCCAGATTGGGGGGCTGAATGGCTACAGGGGCAATGTAGGTTCGCACCACTGAGTTTGCCCTCCGAACAGATGTAAGTAGCATTGGCTGGGAGGGCAAACAGGGAGGTGGACGGGCACTGCAGAGCTTGAACCACCTCTGGCCACCTCTTTCAGAGCTGCATCAGCCTAACTTGTAGGTCGGTGCAACTGGGGGCATCCCAGGGGTTTCCCAGGAACATTGGTGGTGGGGAGGATGGACTTATACCACCCTTTCGGGTGGCTGGGGTGGCTTTTTGTTTCTTCTGAAAGCTCTCTAGAGGCAAGAGGGCGGCATGGCAGCACTACCATCCCTGGCAGCCTCTGGGATATGGATTATGCTGTAAATCTTTCATTTCCCTGTTTTACCAGGTAAGTGCCATTGTTCCAATTTCCTGATAATATACAACTGTATTTTATATAGCTTAATTACAGATTGTGCTATCATTAACTGAATGACCAGCCACCTTATAAAGTCTACAATGAATGTGAACACACAGGGTCAGCATTTCAAGTGGGCATGGGGATAAGGAAAAATTCCATTCCAACTGTGGAACTTGATCTGTGGTACAGCAGATGGAACCCATCATGTTAATGGTATTTAAAAGTCCTTTTAAGGTATGATCTGTTTTGATTTGGACTCATGGATGCTGTGTCAATGTCGGTTCATCAATGTTTTTTGGGAAAGGACATCAAGTGTCTTTATACTATTCATTTCAGTATTCATTAAAACAGCCTGCCAATTTTCCTGCTTCCTTAGACAAACAAGCATTCCTTCTATGTCTAGTGAATATCCCAAGGTCAGACATTCTTCCAGAGATTCCAGCATTATGCTCCAGATTAATATACTAGGCCACAGGTGCCACTACAGAAGTGCCAATCAGATGGATGAAAAGTTATCTTTCTATACTAAACCTATTTAATAAATTTCATTATCTTGATAAGGAATTTGAGAACTTTGACCTAGAAAACTCTCTTAAATAAGCTAAGCAGGAAAAAAAAATCTGCAAAGATGGGAAAAATGCAGGACTCCAACTTTAACAGAACACACCAAAGAAAGAGAAAACCAGTTAAGGCATGATCTCTGCCACAAGGGAGTTTGCAGGCAGATGTGTGAAAAGCAATTGATAATTCTCATGCTGTACTCTGTACGTGTCTTCTAGCTTGCTGGTGGGCCCAAACAGATTTAGCAGTCTCAAGAAGGCCCTGAAGCTTGAGAAAGGCGATATGCCCTGACAAGCTGGAATAAGTGACTCGAAGTGCTGGGTCTGATGGTTTCAGATTGGATCAGACAATTTGTAGCCAGATAGGCTTGACCATTCTTATTAACTGCTTTGTCTAAAAGTTCTCTGTTGGCAGCACCAAAGCGGAATTCTCAACCCTCTCATCCAGCGACAGACCAGAAGAGGGATCAGAGCAAGAGAGAAAGTCACCCTCAGAATCAGGCCCATTATACATGTAAAGCTTACCTTGGGGCTCTTAGCTGTGCAGTGGAGCTATAGTGTGGTCTCCTCGTATTTCTCTGTTTTTACACAAGGAGGCAGCTAATGCCTGCCCTGCAGCTGCTTGCTGAAGTCTGACAGCCCTTTCCTTTCCTAGTTCTCTTAACTCACCAAGTTAGCCTTAAAGGCACAGATCTCATGATTGCTATCATTGTTAAAACTCTTTACATTCCTATTATATTGATATATCTGTTACTGCAGTTCTATCAATATTATAGCCCTCCCCCAAAATAATTGCCTCCCAAACAAAAGAAAGAGGTCAAGTAATTCCCTGGGCCACATGCTGCTGAAAAGGGGGATCTCTCTCTCCCTTTCTCTCTCGCACTGCTGTAGGAGAAGAGAAAGGCTTGGCTTAAAATAGAGGCTTGTGTGAAATAAAGTTTCAAAAAGCCCCCGCCCCCCAATATCAGAGAAGGTGGAAGTAGAGTGGGGGAGGTGGTGTGGAGCTAAAAAGAGATGCTGATTGAATTGTGCCTTGGAAAAAACTTCTCTGTTACTATTATATCAAGATATCGATATCTCAATATGAGAACACAGAGAAGCAGGAAGGAGCAGACAATATGTAAGGAGGGGCGAGAGGGGAGACACAGACAGCAAGGCCATGGGCAGAGGGAAGATTTTCAGACAAAGCTGTGTTTGCTGGCAAATCTGCCTGTTCGGCAGTAAAGCAAATTAAAAGTAATGCTAGAAGTGGTCTCACTTGCGGCAGAAAGAATGGAAAGTGAAAGCAGGGCTCCAGGAAATACATGCATACAAGAAATCTTGCTGCGACGGACATTCGCCTCCATCACACAGCAGGCACTTTCTCCATAACCGGCCTAAGAGTCATCTGGTGACAGGAGTAGTGCAGGAAGGGTATTTGGCATTGATGGGACCTCCACTGTATCAGAGGTGATGGATGACAGCCTGGGAATGACTGTTTGAAACAACATCTCTTGACTATCTGGATGCTGCACTGAGGAATGAGCACCAAGGTCAGAGGGCATGAATACCAGGGTGTTTGCCAGAACACAGGGGCAGAAATGGATGTTTCCCAGGTGGATTTCTTTTTAGGTTTAGGTCTTGACCCCACTGGTGTCGGAGGCCTGACTTCCTCCATCTCAGTTTCAGAAGTGAGAGGACTCACCCCATGCTCTACATGAGGTGATGAAGGGTATGGGGCAGACACCATCTGCTCCTGGAACTGTCTTCCATAATGGCAGCAATAAACCAGATAGATTAGAGGAATAGTTTTGCTTCAACTTTACCTTTTTTGGAGGTGGCTTAAAAGCGCTTCTTGGAACAGTGGCTGATTTAATGAGGTTGCTGACAGGTTGGACCCGAGGAAGAAGCCACCTGTGCAGATACCACAGAGGTTATATGGGTCTGTTTCTCACTTTCAGTGGGGCTAAACAACTGCGCACTGTGGGCCATAAGAGCCTTCTCTTATAGCAATCACTTTCAATCAGGAGAGTTTCTCCTTCTTTGCCTTCAGGATAAGCTGCTTGCACGCAGCTCCCAAAGGCACGTGGTGAGCCACGGCGAGTAGCAGAGTGCTGGACTAGATGGACTCTGGCCTGATCCAGCAGGCTAGTTCTTATGTTCTTATGTTCTAAGAATCACATGCAAGCACCAACACTGTAAGATTCATTTGGACATAACAGGCCCAGGGAGTGCTCGTCTGATTATGGTATCTTGGCACCACATTCAGTTTTTGGAAAGGGCCATCATGAACGCTAAACATGAGGCAACGACCTCCACCTACAACAAAATCACTAGTGCGAGAAACAATGAACACAAAGAACAGGAAGATCAGCGAATTCCTCTCGCTAAAACTCTTTCTCCAATTGAAGAGAAAGATTCTCCTCAGAGGCCAATTGTACCTCAGAGGAGAGTAAGGAAAAGGCAGCATGTCTTACCTCTGTGGCAACGAATGGAGGATTGAGGTAAGGCATGCCCCCCCCCGCTCATGGGCCAGGTGGGAAGAGCCACCTGAAGCTGCTGAATACCTCTGTGGCAGACCTGTACACCTGTGCAGTGGGACTGTAAAGAAGTTACAACAATGAACAGTAATTCTTACTATATATAATGATACCGTTAAACACTATGAGAGTTACTTACTTGTTACCTTGACACTGATACAATGTTTCCACTTCCCGAAACACACGACTTCGGCTATGACCAGTACATTTTTCAATTATCTGTTAGAAAAATGGAAAGCTGTTTTTCATAGTGAGAAAATTATCTGGACAAAAGAAAATTTGGAGGGAAACGCTGCTAAAACCTGGACAGTTTGGGCAGCATTTTCCCAACAATTTTCTTATATTTTAACAAAGTAAATAGGTTTAATTTTGAAAATGTAAGGTATTTTCAGGCATCTCACAAACCTAACATAATCAAATACACACAGGATGACTCAACAGCTAGACACATCTACATTACACTGTTCTGAATATACATAGCTTAAATTACTCAACAAACTTCTTGCAGCTCAGACTCATAAATTTAGGTGAGGGTTATACAGGGAGATTAGATGTGTATCTAAGGTGGGGCAGCCAGGGTGGATGCCCTGGGTGCCACTTGAAGGGATGTGCCCTCGACTATGCAGCCCCTTCCCCAAGTCCATGTGAAAAGTTTAGAGATTTTAAAATAAAATAAATTGTTGGTGTACAAAGCTCTATTTTTTAAGGAGCTCAAGAAAGCTAACATGCGCGTGCACACTTTCAACTTACAAGTTGATACATTAAACCTACTCTGTTTCCTCAAAAATAAGACCCACCACGAAAATAAGCCCTAGCATGATTTTTCAGCATTTTTGGAGGATGCTTGAAATATAAACATTACTCCAAAAAAATAAGCCCTAGTTACAGATTCCCCAGGGCAGCTGATCTGGTCATGTGGGGGGGAACAAAATCATGGAAAAAATAAGACATTCCCTGAAAATAAGCCCTAATGTATCTTTTGGAGCAAAAATTAATATATTATTCCCTGTCTTGTTTTGGGGAAACAGGTACCACTAAAAACAAATGTACAGATACTTATGGCAGCCCCACAAGGTCCATAGGATTTGTCCAGGATGTAGGGTAGCAATAGATACAGCTTTGTTTCTAAGAACCTCTGCAATGAGTGAATTCATACAGAGGCCCCAAATGTAAATGGATTTGTTGCTGGCAGATAAATAAAATTTCCAGTCATCTTGCAGATACTGGAATATTAGGAGAATGATGACTGACAGCTACAAAGTTAGTGTCCAAATTGGAACAATGCACTTTTAAGATACACTTGGAATGTCATTATAAAATGTATAATATATATAGTGTTCAACAATTGAAGTGATTCTCACTAAGCAGCTACAAATATCCAAAGCATCATGAACTGCTTGCTATGCAGGGTTACAGACTGAAAAGTTAAGCATTTGCACAAGCATGCATGCAGACTATGGGCCCTTCTAAATAATTTAGACACTAAAATATTTCATGCTAGTTAATGTAAGATGGAAAGGTAGGGGCACCTAAGGTTGGACTATATGTTTATTTTATTTACATCATGTATAATTCCCACCTTTTTTACTGAGTTCAGTGCAGTAAGGACAGAACAATACGCAAAACCAACAGTGCAGACAGCATGCAGCATTACAATGAAATGAATTGCTACATACAGAGTAATAAGCCTACAAATTAATTTATTAAAAGTATTTATAACCCACCCCTTTGTATCCATATCCAAAGTGGCTTATAAAACGTAAGAAAATACAATAAACCCTTACCACAAAACACACAAGGAAAACTGTTTTAAAATCAACTTGAACATTATTTATATACATTTTAAGCTACTACAGACAGGTTGAGAGATTGCTTATGTACTCATTTCACCTTCATCCTGGAAAAAACAGGTTTTTGTATTGTTTCAAAACTTGCATAACCCATTTGATCAGAAGTCATAAACAACAAGGTGATCCACATGGGTTCACACAGCCTTCTATCCTTCCAAGGTCAGAAAAACGAATACCCAGATTGATTGGGAAAGGAAATGGCACACATAGTCTGCCTAGTAAAAATCACCCCATGGTTCAGTAATGACCTGTGTTGGCATAGGAGAAAATCTTTACTTATTAATACTTAAAACAGAGGAAGCATTTTCATTACTAACAGATCATCCCAGCCTGTTTTAGAAAAATAAGTGGACATGTGCCTGCATAGACATCTAATTCAGCCGCAAAATCAAAAAAAGGCATGCATGTTCACCATAAGTGATGCTACTCTCAAATCACTTAACACTCAAAATCCATCACTAATCCATGAATAATGGGGTGCTGTGTGGTTTCCGGGCTGTATGGCCGTGTTCTAGCAGCATTTTCTCCTGACGTTTCGCCTGCATCTGTGGCTGGCATCTTCAGAGGATCAGATCCTCTGAAGATGCCAGCCACAGATGCAGCAACGAAAAAACTCTGCCTGTTTCCTTGTCGAAGCTCTGGCACCTAATCCCCTGGCTGTGAAAATAGCCGACAATACATTAAATCCATGAATATTAAATCATATCAATCTCTATTTCTTGTACATTCCTGGAAAATACTTCCCAGGCTTCTCCAAGATAATTCCAAGCAATAAAAAACTTAAAATATTCTTACCTTAACTGCATACTCCTTTCCATTTTGCAAACTAACAGCTCCCTGAACTTTGGCATAGGACCCTTCACCAAGCAACTCTGCAGTAAGTTTGTATAAATCTGCCAAAGACAGTCAGCATATACAGTTAGAAGAACAATTCTCCTCAAGAAAAAAAATTTCCATCAAAATAATTGGAAACAATTATTTACTTCTCTAAAATCAAGGAGTGGGAAACTTTTTTGGCAGACAGTTACAAAACATCTAAATCCCAAAGATCGAATTCAAACTCAAAATATTCCATGCTCTTCTTGGTCTAACTACTATTGTTCGATCTTCAACGTGTCCAGTGCTCCACTAAACCAGATTGACAATGACATTATGAACCATCTTCCAGTCTGGCCTCCTGTAAAAGTGGATGAAGTTGAAGAACTGATATATGATCTAAAAACAGGCAAAGCGCCCGGGCCTGATGGCATTCCTGCCGAGTTACTAAAGCAGAACCCCAATGGTGGAGGCCTCAGCTGGCAAATTTGTTTACCCTTGTAGATCGTTATGGAATTATCCCAGAGACATGGCTCCAATTCCATTATAATTCCATTTTCAAAAGGCAATCTAAACCTTTACTGAAAACTACAGACCCATAACTCTTTTGTCCATAATGGGTAAATTATATACAAAGCACCTAAATGCGTTACCTTAAGACCTGGACACTTAAACACTCAATTATAGGTCAGGAACAAATAGGGTTTATGGAAGGCAAATCAACCATAGATCATTGCTTTCTTTTAGCATTCCTGGCCAATAAATATATGAACCAGGGTACAAAGAAACTTTATGTGGCTTTCATGGACTTGAAAAGTGCCTTGATTCACTGCAAAGGAGCACACTGTGGGAAAAACTTAGGGTATTACAAATGGATTCTCGGCTTCTGTTTCTCATTAAAAAATCCATTCAGATAATTGACCAGGTGGGAATTCACAAATAAGGGCGACCTAACCCCAAATTTCCAATCTCGACAGGTGTAAGGCAGGGTTGTATTTTGGCTCCTCATCTTTTAATTTATATTTGAATGATTTAGCCCCAATTTCTACAAAAAACTAATGGACACTAAAATTAAATACTAGGGAGTTACCCCTTTTACTTTATGCTGATGACACTACAAATCTTGTCATATACTAGGAGTTGGTCTTTTAAGATATCTCACGAATTTTCCATGACTACTGTAAAAAAACAGTTTAGTTATCAATTATGCCAAATCAAAAAAATTCTAGTTTTCTCAAAATCTTGGAAACCTCAAAGTGGGTTATTGGTAACAACTTCAGCTCCACCCCGCAAGTTAAAGAATTCCAATTATCTTGGTATTGTTTTTCCAAAGCATTAAACTTCAATGAGGTCCAAAGCAAAAAGCAAAAGTAATTAGAACTGCTAGGTTCCTCAGCTTCCTTAATTACACAATTCTTTTACACCAAAGGTAACCAAATTGTTTCAGCTGCTGTAAGAATATTGGAAGCAAAAAGAAATAATTTTCAAATCCCTTCTGTATGGTTCAAGCCCAACTTTGGCTGATGGGATTTTTTGACTCTAATATTGGAGAAAATACAGTCCTCCTTTTACAACAGGAAAATCTTAGATGTTCCAAAATGTGTGTCCCCAAATTAGGGTGATCTTATGCAGAACTGGGTATAGACTCTATTGAAACGGCAGCTTGGATTATGCTTTTTTTAAATTTTGGCTAAAAAATATTCTTTAGGGTAAAAAGGAAAGTTCGTTTATTCTCCTATTTTAAATCTTGACCGACTGAGCATATCCTGGTTGTTCCATATCAAAATCCAAAATAGGAACTCTAGGATTCTCTTTGGAATTTCTCTGAACCTCTTAGCTGAGGGAATATATATTTAGATTGCTCAGCCAAAGAGCCCTGATTGATATGGCGTAAATTTCCAGTCCCTTCACCCAGGTACAACCTGCAGTATGCTCTCCAGACTTTCTAAACCCTACCCATACTACATGGGAGAGATAGCAAAATACCTCTGTAGTCTCGAGTGGTCCATCTCGTCACAGAGCATTTATAGCTTGCCAGGAGTAAATGCCTTTTCCTTCCAAAGTTATCCTGTCGAGGGATATTTCAAGGTGTTTTATTTGCTTGACAGGTGACGATGCCCATGCTCTGTAAATGCCGTGGATACAATACAGCATATCCTCCTCAGGGAATGTCAGCTTCACCCTGCACTACGTAGTCACTATATAACCCCGATTATCAAAGATAAAACAAAGGAATTTGCACTTGAAGCACTTATGTAGTGAAGTATTTACTCAGTGATGCATCTTCTGAGATAACCTTTAGGGTCGCTACATATCTAGCGGAAGTAATATCTCAAAGACGGTACTAAAATGTGTCCCTCGATGTATCAAATCATCTAAATTACATTGATTTAATTAACATATGGATATCACAATAGGTCTCCAGAAAGTTTGTGTATAATTTATCCTAACTTAGTGTATTGGATGCCTTGTTGTATTGTTGTTTATGAAACGAACATACTGTATGTAGAATTATTTATGCCTAATAAAGGTTTACTGTACTGTACTGTAATACAGTTAGAAGACACTCTAGAAAATGGCAAGGATAAGCTCCTGAACTAATTATTCCCTCAGAATAAGAAAAGAATGACAGCTCCCTTATTAACAAGCATAGTTGAGTAATTTAATCCATTGATCAGGACAAAGTTGAAATAAATAGTAACTTAGGATTACAGCTAATATCTTTTTACATAAAAATAGTAGGTTGTAGTCTACTATTAAGTACTGAGTTTCCTCTAGAAGAAGAAGTACCTTGAACTGGAAGGAAGTTCCACACTTAGTTTTAAAAAGTATTAGAATACAATCCATTTACTCCAGAAAGTGGACAAAAGAATAACCCAATGTCAACCTGAGCAAAAACATTTCAGAGAATTTAGAGAGTAGATCTTTCTCCAGCAAAATGTCAGGCCAATTTTCATGACAACTAACATATCTATTTTTATTTTTATTTTTTTTTATTTATCAGTCTTATATACCGCCCAATCCCCGAAGGGCTCTGGGCGGTTAACAACATAAAATTTCAGATACATATAGACTGTAAATAATTTAAATTAGATTTAAAATGCAGCAAATAATAAACAATAAACAATAGAAGCAATGCCCGCAATTCCTATTAGAGACCCTCCCAGGAGGAGAAAGCATGGGTCACATAGATAGTAATAGGCCCAAACATAGGAGGGTGAAGGGGCACACAGTCAACGGCTGGACACTCCAAAGGCCCGGTGGAACAACTCCGTCCTTGCAGGCCCTCTGGCGGAACTCTCACCAAAGGTCCCGCGAGGAATTCCCGGACAACTGGAGGAAGAGTGTTCCACCAGGCAGGGGTCAGGGCTGTAAAGTCCTGGCCCCGGAGTGGAAACCAGCTTGCGCATCATTCGAGGAGCCAGAGGACTACCAGCAATTGGCCCCTCTGCTGGCGCAGAGGCCTAGTAGGGAATTTATATGGGAAGTATCTTGGTCCTGGAGGTATGAGGGTCCCCAGGCAGCGTATAGGCCTTAAAAGGTGCAAGCACTCCATGCAGCTTTGAGGAGCAATCCGAGGAATTCAACCCGGAGCCAGCGTGCAAAGCGACACAGTATTGGTCGAATATGAGGTCCGCGAGAAAGCGCTCCATTGAGCAAAGCGGGTCAGCTACATTCTGGACCAGTTGCTTAACTTCGGGATCAACCTCAAGTGGAAGGCCAGCGTGCAGAAGGCCGTAGTTACAATAGTCCAACCTGGAGGTGACCCGTTGGCATGTGGATCAACCGTGGCCAGGTCTCGTGGAGAGAGGAAGGAGCCAGTCAGCCGGGCCTGTCGAAGATGGAAAAGCACGCAACCCGGGTTATATGGGCCAATTCTGGGTCTCCATTGAAAGAAGCGAATCCAGGTGGACCCCCCAGACTCTTGACTGGAGGGGGAGCCCGGCGCCAATGGAAACCCCTCCCAACACCCGTGACTGGAAATTCCCCTCCCCCCGCGACCAGAAGCTTTCAGAGGGATCTCCGCTCTTCTCGATGGATTTCGAGTTTTAACCTGCTCTGTTGCAACCAACCAGCAACTGCTCTCCCAAACAGTGCTGGAGAGCTGCAGGGGCGATGACCGCCCCCCCCTCCATATCAACAGGAATCGAGGCTGAGTGTCATCAGCCGTACTGATGACAGAGATCAGCCCAAAGTCTCCAGGTACCAGCTGAGCAAAGGGGGGTCGCGATGTAGATATTAAAATAACAGCCCGAGGGGACAATGGCATCCCTGAGGTAAATTCCCCACATAATGAAGTGGAGCACCGCCGGGAAGCTTGGTCCCCACACCACACTTGCTGACTCGATCCCCGAGGAGTGAACGAGGCAATCCATTGAAGGACAGTGCCCGCACCCGAGGCGACCGACAGGCGGTGGGCCAAAAGATCGCGTGGTGCGACCATATCAAACGCTGCTGTCAGAATCTTAACAATACCAACAGCGCCGATCCGCCTCGGTCAAGCTGCATGCAGGCGTGTATTCGCTGTGGCGGCGGCGAGGAGACAGTCTCCCGTCCATGCCCAGCACGGAAGCCAGACTGGAAGGGATCCCGAACGCCCGATGCGTCATCCAAGCAGGAAACCCTGAAGCGTGCTCCAACACCACTTCTCACAATTACCTTCCCCAGAAAGCGAAAGATTCGAGGCAGGCGGTATTGAATTAGCCAGATCGCCAGGATCTAAGGATGGTCTTTTCAAAGGTGGAAGCGGACCACTGCCTCCCTTCAACCCACCGGAAGGAGCGCTCAGCACTTGCTCAAAGGCGGAGCCATTGATAATCTTCAACGGAAGATTCAGGTGCATTAGCTCCTCCCGGCAGAAGCTTAACAAGAGCCAGGAGGAGCCTGGATCCAGAAGGACAGAGTAGTAGGTCCTAACAGCAGCCAGGGCCCTGTTATCAGCGAACAGCGGCTTGGAGAGCAGGAGAAAACTGGGCAAAAACATGGGCCTGAAAGGCGGCAAGGGAGCCTCCAGTTCACTAATTGTAGACAAAAGTGTGGGGAAGGTCTATGGCGGAATTGATGTGATTTTATCATAAAAAAAAGCTCATGAATGCCTCACAGCTAATAGTCAATTGAGAATTTATAGAACCCTCGACAAGGGAGGTCAAAGAGCCGAATCACCGCGAAACAATTGTGCGAGGCCGAGCTAGCGGATGCGAGAGGAGGAGGAAAGAAAGCCCTCTTCGCCTCGCCGTGCATGCCATCTCATAGGCCTTCATAAACGCTTCCTATAAGATGTTACGCCCGCCGTCCACGAGGGTACCTCCAGCGCTTCGCTCCCAGGCGGTCTGAGGCCCGTTCCTTGTGGTGAGCTCCACGGTATACCATGGGGCCCGCTTAGAAGCGAGGCGCAGGGACGCCAAGGGGCAACAACCTCGATGGCATCGGAGAGCCGGGGAATTCCAATCCTCCACCTGCTCATCGAAAGTGTGCGGCAGGTTCAGGATCCCGCAGAGCATTCAGGAAACCACTGATCCATAGAAGTCTCCGCTTGACAAATCAACCCGTGTCGCCCTAGACAGGGTTGGCCAGCGGCAGGTCCATCCGAACCTTCAGGGCAAAAATGGTGGGACCATGGCACTCTATCTATAGAGGATACGACCGTCAATCCCTGAACGAAGACCAAAATGGCGTGTGACCAGCCTCATAGGTGGGGCCAGAGTTTACTAAGGAGAGGCCTGGGTATAGCCATGGATGACACCAGGTCCACGGCCGCCCGCACAGAGGCGTGTAGGCCTCGGGCGCTTGAAGTCACCCAGGACAATAAATTCGAGAGAACATAGCGCCCAGTCAACCTCCAGCAACCGCGGCGAGCCGTCCCAGGTGCGCTAGGCGACGGTACACCAAAAGGACGGCCAACCTCCAGAGGCCAACCACTCTAGGCCGGCCATTCCACATGCCGGTGATCTCGGGACAGGGACAGCCCTGAAGGGGAATTGAATCGCGGATGAACATGTACGCTGACCCTGAGTTCGAGCGGTGAAGACACGCTGAACCTGGTGGCGCGACCGCTTTAAAGCGACGGTCTGCGATCCACGCGCCCAGGTTTACGGTGATGCAGTAGCCAGGTCCATCTGTTGATCTCCGAGATAGTCCCGGAGAACTGCGGTCTTATTATTGATGGACCTGGCATTGAACAACACCAGGGATGAAGCAGGGTATTTTCTCTGAACGCCTCTCTCATTCCTCGAATAGGACGGAGGGTCAGAAGCGGCGAAGCATAGCTCCATATCTCGTCCGTCTTCTATCATAAGGCCGCCGCCTTATGGCAAGCACAGTTCTTCCAAGGAAATATAGTAAATTCAAATTTAATCACAAGATACAATCCAGACAGCAAATTTTCCAGAAGCTTCAGGACAGTGTTTAAGTGCACAATAAATGTTCAAAAGAATTCTAACTATTTCCAAGGACAAAGTAGAACAGCACGTGTAAATCTATTTAGATAGTTCAGCCCTGACAGTTTTGCTGCCTTGGAAAACCAGCAAGGTCCAAGTAGAAAACAGTCTATTAAAAAAGGCCAGAGCCAGCTCATTTTGAAGCCTACAAAAACACAGAAGTTGAAAATAAAAATCACTCACACATCTGAATTGATAACATCAGGCAGGATTACAGCAATACAAGATACAATCTAGATGTGAGACCAACCTTCAAACCTTCCTGGAAAATGATCTGAAGCTCTGGTTCTTTTTTTCTTTTTCCTTTTGCCATTGTCTGAGATAGGAAGAGGTTGGCTGCTCACCATCTCTGTGGACCAAAGTTTACAGCAAATTACTCATGTTTAAGGTGGAAAAATAAAGCAGTCTATATACAAGTTCCTCTTTTCTAGAGTTTTCTTCAGCATTAAACATCTCATTGATGTCTATTCATGGCTATTACACCCATGGAATACCAAGTATTTTCAAGTGGGAAAGTAAACAATTATTCCCCAATGTAAAGAAAGTAATTATTAAAAATCTACTTGGCAAATAGCTCTGCCTCCATATGTACTAAGCTGACCAGAAGTTACAAAAAAGATGATCTCCAAATGGCAGTCAGTTAGTTAATAACATTTTTACCCAGGCTTTTAATTAGAGTTTTACCTTAAAACCTTTTTAATTGCTTCTTTTTAATGCTGCTTGCAATTTTTAATTGTAAGCTGCCTCAAGCAGCACTCTGAAGATGCAGCATTGATATATTCTAAATAAAATAACAGAGCAATCCAAGGGGGGCAGAATGGGCTGAGGGAGCTGTTGAACCCTTATGGCAGTGTATTTCGGAGACTGCACTGCCCACATGGAGCTATAACTTGACCTTTCTGATTGTCAATTAAGCAGCTTCACTATTACCCAAATCAGTTCACATGTCAGTCCTGCCACGTGAAGGGTGTTTTCCACACATCAAGAACTAGAACATGAATTCAAAGGTGAAAAGGGATAGCTGACGTCCTTTCTATGTATGGAAGCCAGTTGGGCCCATTAAGTGTCCCAATAAGAGAAAGATGGAAAGGAGATGGCAGCAAGTAACTGCCCTGACCAAGATACAGAGTAGAATATCGAGTCAGAAAGCAGATGAGGGGCCATAACTTTGGACTCCCTGAACCAAACTTCACGAAACCTGGGTGGAATCATCAGGAGAGTCTCCTAAAGATACCCTGAAAGTTTGGTGCTGCTAGCTTAACAATTGCACCCCTGACAGCAGCACCCTCTAAATTTCCCCAGATTATCCTTTTAAATCCACCCCCTTTGGCATGGATTTAAAGGGAGAATCTGAGGTCCCCAGTTTAAACATTGAAAGTTATGCTGTTTCAGGGTGGGGGATAATCCACCCCAAAAGCATCACTTTCAATGTTGTTTTAACTGGGGACCCCAGATTCTCCCTTTAAGGTGGATTTAAAAGGAAAATCTGGGCTCCCCAGTTTAAACACCACTGAACGTAATGCTGTTTTGGGGTGGATTCCAGCATTACAGTAGCCACCCTCGGGGGAGGGACGAAACTCAGATTTTGCACCAGGCTCCATTTTCCCTAGTAACGCCTCTGCTTGGAGGGGAGGGCAGAAGGGACTGCCAGCTCCCGACCAGCCATTGGGGGGGGCAGGGGAGTCTGCCATCCCTGGCCTCGGAGAGCTGCTTTTATAAGCACTGAGGCCGGGGTGGGGCTTGGGGACGCATGGCCAAGCCCCCTTGAGGGCATGGGCATGCCCCCGAATCCCCCCCATAAAAAATCTGTACCTACATTACTGACTAATCCCTTGTATAAACAAGAAAGAGGGGGGAGGAGGAGACCCCCCTGTGATGGAAACTCCACAAGGCAAGCACTAAGTGCACAAAATCCCTATTTTTAAAAAATACTCTTACATTCTAGTAGTGACGTCGACCAAATCAGTCCAAGGCTGATGTGTCATCAAAGAATACCTGAAGCTGCTCCATGATTGCTCTCTAAACTGCCTTACCCAGAAATGACGAATTTGAGACTGGGCAGTAGTTGGCTGGATCTAAGGGATCCAAGGATGGTTTCTTCAAGAGCGGTCGTACCACCACCACCTTTAGTTTCCCAGGAAAACTCCATGCTGCTAGTACCCTGTTGACATCAGCCTGTGAGTGCAGGCTGAAGTGGTCCACTTGTGAACCTGAGAACAGCCAAGGGCCCTCCAATTCCTTTGCTGTATCAAGTGTCACCGGGAGGTCACGGCAGAGTGTTAAGACTCTATCTGCAAAAAAGCTCACAAAAGCCTCATAGCCAAGAGCCAAATCACTAACATTTTTTTATTCCATAGGAAAGGATGTCAAAGACCGAATTACCTTTGACAATTGTGCCAGGCGAGAACTAGCAAACACAATGGAGGCTGCTTAGAATTGCTCCTTCGTGGTCTTCAATGCAATCTCATAGGATTTCATAAACATCCTATAAGTTGTTCTTGAAACGTCACTGTGAGTATGCCACCAACCTTGCTCTAGAAGCCAACCTCATTCTACTTCATTTATACCCTGACTTCTGATTTTTTTTAAAAAAAACACACATAAGCTTACTACTGATTGAGTCAAACATAGGCATTACTTGTTCACTGAATCACCAGAGCTGAGTTTTGCATCTAGTACTTCTAAGGCTTAGATTCGCAGTTCTTAGTCCAAGTACATTACTCCTATGCCTAAAGTGAGGGTGTTTTTGGAATACATTTGATATCATTTAAAATTTCAGTTAACTATGGATATGATCATTCAAGCTTTCAGAAGTATTCCCATCCCACAACATAAAAACAATAGCATAAAAGCTTCCAGATTTAAGCACTCTCATAATCCACTATTCTACATTTTACCTTCACAGCTAGTAGGGAAATAAAGGAAGGATTGTACCATTCAAAGAAAAAATGCAATGCTCCAAGGAAGTTGCACCAGCTTGCAAGCAGTTTTTTTGAACTGAAAGTTACCTTGTATGCAATAGTAGAAAGGTGTTACATAAATCAGCAAAACTTTTTAAAAGATCATCAGATCCAAAAGCAATACAATACTGTTTTACTCTGCAAGCCTTTTTATCATGCAGTAATATTTGTATTTTAAAATTCCAAATTTTGCCCTGGCTAGCAGCCTTCTGAGCACTTAATATAAATAACATTGCATTCCAAGCCAGAGTTCACAGATTTTAATTCCACAAAAATCTTTCCTAGAACAAATGGAACTGGTAAAATGAAACAACCAATCATTAAACCAATGATCCATTTGTAATTATCTCAGTGCTTTTTGGCCTTTAACTAAATGTGCCTAATTAAGACTTCATCCATCCCATATTATTTATATGCCAAGCATTACCTCGGTCCAAATAGCTGATCTCTTCTCTCTGTCTGCATTGGGACAGCTAGCATATGGGAATCCACTGGCTAGATAATTGTTCAGAATAGATTTCTATCCTTTTCTTCCCAGTGTGACACACCTGAGGTTAAAGAGTTCTTTTCTGCTGTGAAAGAAAACTTCACACAATGACATCCCCAGGAGACATAAGAGATGTTATTTTAGCTTTTTGCTGTCCCTCTGGTTTAATCAGAAATATGAGATTAAACCACCGAGATGACTGGTAAGTTTCTCCTCTGGAACTGACTGGCCAATTTTTACTGCATGAAATGGAAAACATTTTTACTGTCTGTAAACTAATACTGGAAAATAATACAACTTTCCTAGCTTTACACCCAATTAACTTAAATTATAAGATTACTGACATTTTGACCAAGTGAATTGAGGGCAGCCCAATATTGAGTTAATTTCTTATCACAAGTATTCTTTTGGAAGCAGAATACTAATGCTTCAGAATGCCATCTCACCTAAAGGTATCAAGCTCAAGTTGTGTCCCTCTACATCAGTGGTCAAGCCTTTTCATTGTTCTACTGAACTACAAGTTTCTCAAGTGCCTCACTATTACAACCCGATTGATGCCTTTCACTTTTCACAGTGTGTTTATATTTACACTGCCCTGACTTGAATAGCCCAGGCTAGCCAGATCTAGTCAGATCTCTAAGATAAGCAAGATCGACCCTGGCAAATATTTGGATGGAAGACCTCCAAGAATTAGCAGGGCCATGACACGGAGGCAGGCAATGGCAAACCACCTCTGAACATCTCTTGCTTCAAAACCCCACCAGGGGTCGCCATGACTCGGATGTGACTTGACAGCAAAAAAAGAGGACATATTACCACAAAACAACTCCCTCAGGCTGGAAAGTTGTTAAACTCTTCACACCCATGTCAAAAGAGTATCCATCTTAGAAGAATCCTCCAGTTTCAGCCAGCTGTAGCCTCTGCCAAGTGCAGAGTGCATTCCAATGTTCTCTTAGCTCAAGGACAAGTTCTCAGGCAGTTAATTAATCATTTGCTGCAGCTGAGAACTTCTAGTTGGGAGGGGGCAACTTGATCCAAGCTCCAGGATTGGTTGTGAAGAGCAACCAAACTACGTCCAGTATTTCCATAAGAGAATTCAATAAAACGCTTAGGCCGTTTCCGCACGGCCTTTTTATGGCGCCCTGGGAACGGTAAAAACGCTGTTCCCAGGGAGCCATTTGCACAGGCATTGCTCCCCCTCCCCCAGGGCGGCGTCAGGCAGCCCTGAAAAACAACCCTTTAAAGGGTTGTTTTTCCCCCGACAGCGTGTTCCTGGCGGCGCGGTGCGAACAGCACCGCCGGGAACACGCTGTTTCCCTTTTCCCGACTCACCGCGTGTCCAGCTGTTGTGCGAGCCTGCTGGCCGTCGAAGCCCGCCCATGCTGTCCTCCCACCCCTGGAGGTCGGAGGGCAGCGTATGGCTTCGACGGCCAGCAGGCCAACGCACGGGACACGGTGATTGACAGGGGAGAAGAGAAGGCGGCTCCATGCGGAGCCGCCTGCCGTCCGCCGGCCTCTCCTGAGGCCGCCCGCATGCGTGCGTGCGTGCAAACAGCCTCCACCTCCACGCCGGCAGAATTCTTGCCGGCGTGGAGGCGCATCGACGGCCGTGCGGAAACGGCCTTAGTCATCTCTTTACCCTTCCTTATTCCCCTTCCCCAACCTTGCTGCCAGAGCAAATTTTGCTTTATGCTTTAAAACCTGAAGCCTCAAGACTAACTATGCCATGTAGGATTTAGAGAGTTTGCTCTGCTGTTCTCTGTGTATCCTGTCAATGCTAAACTGTATTCTGTTTGATTTTTAAACACCTTACTGATTTTCTTTAATAAAGTTTTCTTTGCTTTTTTAAAAAATGGTGGAAGTTTACTGACCAAATTCATAAGTGCTTGGTTGTATTACTGACAGTAGCCAGTCATGCTGCTACAGCCCAACCTCTCTTTACAGCAAAGGTCTACTTTAAGTTGGAAGGACTGTAACTTGTAACAGTTCATCAAGGATACTTGATTTGATGATGACTCTACATTCATAAGAACAAAGAGTCAAGAATCTACATGCTATTTACTAAGTTAGTGCCTAGTTTGTGGAAAATAAAATGAATGTATGTGATCCTGCTGGCACAAGAAAAATAATTTAACAATTGTAGCTCTCATTTCCTCATACTCAGTGTCCCATACTGGGCATATACTTTTCAAAGAATCTACACTATCCAATTTTGGTGCAAAGAGATTCTCGCACAAGATGTAAACACTAATTCAAAAACTCTGCCTCTCTTTAAGCATAAACATACAGAAACCTGTACAGTACAGTTCACAGGACATTACCCATAGGCTGTACATACTCCACAGTTCCACAGATGCACTAGAAAAGTCACAGAATGTAGTATCGGCCATGAGAGGTTTTTTTCCTCAAGTCAATTCTGATTTGGTTTCATTCAATGTGCAGACATGCTCCATTCAATCTTTTTCCAGCCACCCACTGACACATGCATATCCAACCTCTTCAACTAATTCCACTTCCCCCTTCCCCTTTCCTTCCATTGGGTGCTTCCTCGCTCCTTCACTAAAACGAAAAAATTAAACATGCAAGATTAGTGATCGAATGCTGAGGAATTTGCCTGAATGCAGCCAGGCTCCTTTGGTCAGCCTTACTGCTATGAAACTGATCAGAAAGCTATGCAGTGATGAAACAGACTAGAAGTAGAAGTGTTTCTTTCACTGACCCAACTGCAATCTGTTCAGTTTCACAGTTGAACCACTTTCTGGCTAATTTTTTTTAAGGTAATAAAATATTTCCAGATCTGGAACATTTTCCCTCAGTCTCAATTACACCGGCATTCAAATCAGGGTGTATTTTTTTATTTATACAACAGGAAGTATCATTCTACCTCTTCTATAGTCACAGTTAAAGAAAGTCAACTTAAAAAGAAGTTTTGTCCCAAGCTGCTCCATCAACATTTGGTCACACAAGACAACTGGCAGCACCAAGGTCACTGGGAACAGTGATTTTGCAAAGAGAAAGCCAAAATCCATGATTAAATTGGGTCTTGTGTCCCCACCCCCCACCCCCAAAGCATAAAACAAAAAGAAGACACCAGTCCTTGGTCATAAGGAGGTATTAGATTGAAACTATATTTCTTCTCTACTTGTAGAGTTTCCAGATGATTTTACATAAGTTATGGCAGATTTTAATGCTAGAATCAGTCTTAATTATATGGAATTGGAAAAACATCCAGACACTACAGAAGCAATTCTTAAGAGTCTAGTCCCTCAAGGTACATCCACTGAAAAAGAGAGGAGAGATTATTAGAGGTAATTTGTGATCAATAGCAAGTAGTCAATATCTATAAGCAACAATCTCCACAGATTGGATGGTGAAAACAAGGCCCAAATTGAGGATATTCAGCAGTTTACATTCAAGTCACAGTTATGTTGTCAACCCGCTGGCTTCAAAGGTTGCAGGCTGACCTTGGACCACTCACACTCTCAGCCCTACTTTTTCACGTAGTAGTTGCAAGAATAAAATGGCTACTCTGAGGTTTTAAAACAGACAAAGCATTTTGAAAATGTATCTCTTCCCCATCAGTAACAGGAAACCGCAGCTCTTATTTGGAAGACTTGTAAAATATTAGTGGACTTGCACGCTATTTGTATTAAATGTAGGAATTGAAAAGAACTTCATACTTCATTGTCCACAGACAATATTGTTTCTTCACAGCACTAAGTTCTTCTTTGTTTCTACATTTAATACAAATAGCATGCAAGTCAACTAATATTTTACAAATCCTCTACATAAGAGCTGCCATTCACAGACACTGAAAATACACACATGCTCGCATGCAAAAGCCAGAATTCAGAGACAAAGACACATTGGGTGGTTTAGAAAACATGAAAATGGTAAAAGGAGTTCCCTTAGTGGCTGCTGCTAGGCAACTGGAACATTCCATGCTTCAGTTTTTGTGACTAAAAGGCAGAGGGAGAATGCAAGTCCTTTCAAGGCCCATTTTAGCATTGGAGGGAGAACTCATTGGGGCCAGGCCTGACTACAATTGCCAGCTGCAGGTTGGGAAATTCCTGGGGATTTTGTGGGTGAAGTCTGAGGAGTGCAGAGAGGGGAGGGGGGGAGAGAAGAGGACAGAGTCTACCCTTCAAAGCAGCCATTTTCTCCAGGAGGACAGATCTGTATTGTCTGGGGTTCAGTTGTAATTCTGGGTGATCTGCAGGTCCCTCCTGGAAAGTGGCAAACCTGGGGCTGGCAACAATTTCTGGGTAACTTGACACCACCTGACTTGCATGACTCAACTAAGCCTGGGTGCTTATTACTGTTCAACAACTGTCACCCTATGAAAGCCAGGGAGGGGTAGAAAGAGACATTGGTAGAGTGAGAGGGCAGAAAGTGAAAGAAAGTGACAAGCAGGCATGGAGGAAAGAGAATAAGAAAAGCGGTAGCAGGAGGAAGAAAGACTGAGATAGAGAGAAGTGGGGGAAGAGGGGAGAAAGCAAAGGTGGGGGGAATGGGACAGCTGCTTCCACAAGTCTCTTACAGGTCCCCACTTATCTGTATACTAATTGCAAAGTCAGCCAAATCTGGGGATACTTAAATCAAGAGTCTGGAACAGTGAACAAGCAAGACAGATATTTCTGCAACCTTGAAAAATGCCCTAGGTTGCACAAAAAAAACCCTGAATTTTTTTAAAAAAACGCTGAGAAGTTTAAAACCCCAAAAATGATTTTAAAAGCAACTATAGCTTTAACGAATGGATTTCCTCAATGACTGTTGCTATGCAACCACAACTTTCTAGACATGGAGTTAACAGGCAGGAGGAGGGGGCCAGGTTATTTTGGCCTTTGAGGGAGGACTCATAGGGGCCAGACCTAGCTAGGGTTGCCAGTTCCAGGCTGGGAATTCCATGAGACTTTAGGAAGAAGTCTTAGGAGGGCAGGGTTTGGGGAGGGGAGAGCCCTCAGCCTGATACGGTACCATACAATGCCCTCCAAAGCAGTCATTTTTTTCCAGAGGAACTGACATTTGGAGTTCAGTCGTAATTCTGAGAGATCTCCAGATTCCACCTGGAGGTTAACAACCCAGGCCTGGCAGCAACCACTTGGTGACTTAATACCTTTAATCTTACATGACTCAACTAGATTGGCTGAGTCATGAAAACCAGTGTGGTATGCCTGTTCGAGCTTCAGAGTGGGGTCAGGGAGACCCAGGTTTGAATCTCCATCTTCCTGTAGAAGCTCACTGGGTCTGTCACATACTTTTAGCCTAATGTACTTTACAGGGTTGTTGCCCAGATAAAAGAGAGGTCAAGAGAATAATGTTGGTCCCCACTGTGAAGATAGGCAGAGTATAAACAAAAGATAAATATAGCTGAAGACGACAGGCAGATAAAATGTAGGTTGAAAGTGAATGAGGTAGGGAAAGGGGAGAGGATATGGGGGTTGCCCGGATGAGAAGTGAAAAAATAGTATGCCAAGGGGAGGCAATGCCATCAGGAGTCTTGTTTCTGGAAATGAGTATCCATTCAGCAGGACTACTGTATCATGCTGAGGACAGATTCTTCCTTGGATGTTGAGCTAAAAATGTGCTGATATGGCAAGCATGCTGAGCGGATGAAAACTGGAAAACAATTCTTGTGGGTAGATCTGGCTATTGCTAGAGAATGGGCTCCCCATCTCTGCAACACCAGTATCACCCTTCAGGCTGGCATGAAGGCAGGTAACCCTGAGTAAGCACTTCCGTCCACTATGCCAGGATGGTTCAGTAACAATAGCACAACATTGTTTTCTAAGATCTATATTGCTAGAACTACACTGAAAGAATGGATTGTAGTAGCTGCTACAGATGGTTAAGAAGGCCTAATAATTTGTGGTCAGAAATAACACTAGAAAGGCGATGGAACAGGCTTCTCTATTTAAGAAATGAACACACTGCATAAAACACTGATCACAAATTAGTATTCAGACAAAAAAAGTTCCCAGTTTCTAAATGAGAACTTATCCTGTAGAGGGATATATTCTAAAACAATCCTACTCTATGATCATCAGTGTTTGTACAAACTATTGTTAACAGCCATAGCAAAATGGAACTCAGTGTACAGGGGAACTAGGCAGTTCAATAACAAATTCTAGAGAAAGGCAGACTTTCGCTTTTATGCACTATTGTGTTTCCAGAGTCATCTATCTGGCTGCTGCTCGAAACAGAATGACAGGCTAGGCAGACTTTGTCTGGACCCAACAAAGCAATTTTTATATTCTGAATTTCAAGGGCTTAAACATCAGTTAGTGCTCCTAATCCTTGAAGTTCAGGTGTGCAAAAAGTTTTAGCCCCCACACATTTTGATCATTTCAAGAATATTAGTAAGACAGCAATAGACTGTTTAACTTGAATAGGTCCCCGGATGTTTCCAGTGCTCTGACAGAGGTTTCACAAGCCTGATGAGTTTAAGGAAAGCTTGGATATACCTGTGGCAACCTTATGGTCCGGTTGAAGTGTTTCTCAACCTGTGGGTCACAACCCAAAAGGGTCATACAGCCTCTGAAAGTGCATCATGGGCCAGCCCTTCCTAATAGCCATCCCTGACCTATTATCACTGCTCTTTTGTATTGTGGAAACCAAGATCTGACCCTAGAAGTAGTATTGTTCATATCACACAGTAGTTGGTAGTTTTTTATTCACTGCATATATATGTTGATCAAGTAAAATGCATTCAGATGGCTGAGTGAGTTTCTTAGAATCTTAGGGGGGATTAGAGGGAGTAATGGAGAAGAAAAGAGTCATCAAATGTTGGAATGTAACCTTCATATGCAAAGGCTAAGTATGTCTGCATGTCACTTGTTTGGGGGTCATAGTGGGGGCAGTTGCATCTTTGTGCAATATTTGTTGGTTTCTCAAAATCATCTGGCTAGCCACTGTAGAAAGTGAAATGCTGAACTAGATGTGTGCCAAGGTCACAGTTTGCCTGGGTGCCAAAACCACTTCGGCCAGCCCTGAATGGGTTGCTATACCAAGTAAATTTGGACTTTTGGGTTACCATACCAAAAAGATTGGGAATCGCTGCTGTTGAAGACACCATTATCTTCCACTTGCATCCTCTAATCTTAGCTTTACACAGCAGCCTTCACCTAAGGAACTGCATGAATATCAGGAATTTCACAGCACATGGGAATGACTCCTTTTACTAAAATTACTAGACTGATTTTGAGCCTCATGTTAATTCACAGACAAGTAATTAAACTTAAGATTTATTTTTTTGCCATCAAGTCACAGCTGACTCACGCCAACCCCTCATGATTTTCAAGGCAACAGACATCTGGAGATGGACTGACATTGCCTGCCTCCAGGCTCCATGTCACGACCCTGGTATTTCTTGGAGGTCTCCCATCCAAATACTAGCCAGGGTCAAGACTGAGAGTGTATGACTGCGCAAGATTACCCACCAAGCTTCCATGGAGAGACTGGGGATTTGAAGCTGGATTTCCAGGTCCTAGTCCGACCCTTAAACCACAACACCACGACGGCTCTCTAAACAGAGGAAGGCAGGGATAGCATGCTACCTTAAGTCTCGGCAAGAAAAGAAGACCATAAAATAAAAGCAAAGGGGCTCCGCTCACCACAAATTCACTTCACCAAACATCAAGAGTGTGTGTGCTTTAACTACATCCAACCGTTTCTCCCGTATGTTAACGCTATAAATACATTATCTGCCTCGAGACCCCCCACCCCCCTTCACAACTGCGGATGCAAGAGCGAGAAAACCCGTCTCCTGCCGTGTAATGATTTCTACCAACAGCTAAGTAGAGCCGAATCAACCCCCAAACCATGGCAAGCATTGATAATTAGAAGAACCTCTGAGCACGCACAAAGTTCCTCCTTATCGGCATTAGGTAAGCACAGCCGAAGCCCAGGAAGAACTACATGGGATGGCTTCAGAGTTGGCACCTCCCTCCTGGGCGCCCTCCCCACTCAGCAGACAGTAATTAACGCAAAAGCGGCTGAAAGAACCATCCATCCTCTTCAACCCAAGCAACGCCCCCACCCTCGCCTCTCACCCACCTGCCACGGACGCCCGCCCTGTGCAGGTACCTGCCTCGACAGAGACGCTCCAGGTGCGAAAGGAGGAGCTACGAGGGCGCCGCTCGACTCTCAGGCCCCACCCCGAAGGTACTTTTTTAAGGAAGGTATGCGCATGCGCAGCAAATCCGCACGCCCCGGAATGGAACAGCGCAGGCGTGTTAGAAATCGTCAGGAAGGCCTCAGTGGTGGACGTCGCAAGAAACTTTTCTCGGGCTCTTTTTTTAGAATAGAAGTGCGAAGAAGTCGGGATGCAGGCGGGGCTTAGAGCCTGCGCTTAGGTGAGGAAAAGCTTGTCCGCCGAGCTATATAAGAACGGGCCGTATCATAAGGGTCTTGTCATAGCTTGACGTCGTGTTCCTAATTTAGGGTCGCGAGTGGGATCGTGTAACAGGATTGATGCCACGGGTACAAGTGACCTCATCCGGTCTGGATTAAAGACCCTTTAATCACGATGGAGCAGTGTGATTAGCATGGTGTCAGCACAGGTTTTTCCACCCCTCTTTTCTGAACAGAGCAATCTGTTGTAACGCAATCCATAAGTAGTTATCAGGGTTTGGACTCTTCACAGATTTGCAGTGGGAAAACTAGATTCAAGCCGGTATCACTTTAGGGGCCAACAAGATTTTAAAAGGTATAAACTTTCCAGAAAAAGACTCCTGTGTCAAATTTGCTGAACAATCCTAAACACATTTAGGGCATTTAAAATTTATAGTCTAGCTATCTCATTAAGACTCACGGCAGGGGTGTACAATGAAAAAAATGCAATAACAACAGAAACTGATAAAAGAACTGCTTGATAGAATAAAGGAACAATGCAATAAAAACAGAACAATACATAAAACTAGTCCTGCAATAAAGCTGGGTTGTAAAATTGTAAAACAATGCAATTTACTACAGTATAATGCATACAATAAACAATGCAGTTAGAACCACCTAAGCGTTTCAAAGATATTAAGACTACCATCTATTTCCTTTATGAAAACGTCCTCTGTGGCACTCAAGGGCAGTCTTAACCAGTAGGCAATAAAGGCAGCTTCCCTGTGCCCATGCTGGAGGGGCCTGACCCCTGCCCCCCGGCTTCATCCTGACTCTTACAAACAGTCAAAAAGAACACTCACTGCTGCCACTCATAGCCATCCTGCTAAGATCCGCTGCACAAGCCCTGCTCTTGCTTTAGAGATGAGGCTGGTGGCAACAACAGACGGCTTTTTCACTAGTCGTATCTTGCTTTCGGAATGTTCTTCCCCTTGAACTTCACAGAGCTTCTACATTGCTTTGTTTGTGGTGTCAAATGAAAAGTGTTTCTGCTCACCTAGGCCTTTAATTAAGGAACCACTGCTTAAACACCCATGGCACCTTGCAAGATCAGAGCCTCATAGAGCAGTCCCAGAAGCTGGAACAGATATGCTTGCAGTATGACCCCCTTACAGGGATTGAGTAAGGGTTGTTGGATGGCTATGCCATGTGTCTGGGGGGACAGTCTTTGGAATGGAGGGGCTGAATTGCAGACTCTGCTAGGATACTATAGACATGACTTCACCAGTCATGTCCATCATGCTGTTGGTCAGGGGAGGTTAGTCATGTCATTGTTTGCCATCTGTACAGCAGGGAAGAGACCTAGGAGGATGGCACTCCCAGAATGGTATGGGACACCCTCTCTCCAATTACCACCACTGTCCACAGTCCTGGAGGAATGAGGTCAACCCATAGGCGTAGCTGCCATGGGGACATCCAGGGACAAATGCCCCGGGTACCCCCATGGAAGTCACATGAAGGGTGGAAAAATCGCCCCCACACTTCTGGGAAGGAGGAGGGGTGTAGCTGGGCCTCAGCACGATGTGCCCGCATTGCCTGAGCCAAGGCCTGCCTGGGCAGTATGTGCATGTCGTGTCAAGGCCCAACAATGCCCCTCCTTCCCAGAAGTGGCTGGGCCTTGGCCCCCGCTGTGGCGTCCCCCCCAGCACCCCCCCAGTGAGGCCTCTGCAGGAGTTGGGGCTCACAAGGTCTCTTGGGAAGTGTAGTTCCCACCAGGCTGCTTTTTCAGCCGGCTGCTTGGGGGTGGCACCACAGGGGGCGCCATTTTGCCCCATGCACCATCATCCCCCTATGCCACTGGGCCAACCACATGACTAGTGATGATGTCTGGCTGCCAGAGAATGCCTAATGCCTTGTGCTGTTTCTTCTTTACATGTGCCCAGTTGGTTCAGTTGTTAGGGTCCTTTCCCTGAGCATGAGTGATATGGGTTTTATCCTGTCCTCTACCTTTTATTTTGCTTCCAGTTGCTTAATGCCACCATCCCCCCTTCTGGGTCTCAACCCAGGACTTCCTCAGTGGTCTCCCAGCCAAGAACTAATCAGGGCTGACTGACCCATGTTGTGCCTGTGATATCAGTGTAATTTCATCCTTTAACTGTAGGCACCAAAAGTCTTTCTCCATAATAATGATTTTTGCTAGTCTCTTGAGCATTATTCATTCTGGAGACATCTCTGTGGGAGGGGAGGTATGTTGTAGGTAAAGTAATATGATCAAAATGACAAATTGAAGGGCATGGGTATTGTTATGTTTTAGCAGAACATTATTATTGTTGTGTCTGCAGTGCAGTGAGATAATGCATTATATTAGATGGAACAGCTGTTGCTTAGAATAAGAGAACCTTGTGATAAAGCTAGGCTTGTTGCTTTAAAAATGTTTTATAGCTTTTTGGGGGGGGAGGGGAAGTGCAAATTCTTTGTTAGATACTGGACTCAGACTTACTAAATGTCACCATATCTTTGTAACTTGCCGGTAGTCGGCAAACTTAACACAGCTCAGAATCAGATTACTAGATTGCTAATTATAAGCAGCATCTGTGTTCAAAATATTTTTTTTAATCAAGAGTTCTAAATTGTTGTGCGAGTGATACTCATTGATTATTGTAATATGGGGGAAGGTAGCCACTGCCTAGACAATTATATTATATTCCCATTTCTTACATGTATGCAGCAGCACATCTCCAGTGGCGAATCTACAGAAAATGGAGCCCTGGGCAAGAACTGATTTTGTGCCCCCAACCTTCCATGCATCCGCAAAAAAAGCAGTGATTCTGGAAGGTTCCTTTTGCTCCCTTGGCACTCGACACATACTCAGAGAAATTATATTGAATTAGGGTTGACAAACTTTAGGTGAAGCCTGAATAACAGAGTTCTATATCATGAGCCAACCCCAGGCCCTGGCCTTGTGCACTGAGGACTCTGATGTGGAGCACTCAAGACACTGTACATTCAGAGCAGGCTCCTCACAAGGAGTGGGTGGCATAAGACCAAGGGCCCAGGTGCTGCATTCATGGTGCAAAAGCCCAGGTGAATCCGACTAATGTCATCTCCATCCTCAGGCACAACCCCGGAATGCCCCAAGCCTCCTCATGGACGCCAAAACAGCTTGGAATGCCAAGCTCCCTTCCAGGTCAGGTGTTGCTCCACCAGTGCATTTGCTCACACAGGCTCCATTGGCGCATTCACACACACACACCCCCTTTGGATTTGGGGGGGAGGGGAGTGGTGGCTGAAATATCAACTTTGACGTTTTCTACCAAAGATGAAAATTAAAGATCAGTTAAACAGATTGTCAACTGAATTTGAAGATTCTACTCAAAATGTGGGCAAGGAAGAAGGGAAACTAACCACTAAAATATATAACATATTATTAAATCAGGGTTAAACTACATGGAAGAAGGTTTGAAATCTTCAGATATATTATCTAGAATGCTCCTTGTATTTTGGTAGGTCACTAGGATTATAGTATGCTGATTGTCTAACACTTGTATTGTCATCCAATAGTTTCTTCGTAAGGATTATCTTTTTTTAAAACAACTATGTGCGTATATATCCTAAGATCCAACTCATACATGACTGGCACAGCTTAGTGGCTGCTTGTGAAGAACAGACTCCTTATCACACCAGTAATATCTGAAGAATAGATTCACATGGATTAGGTAGATGCTATAAAATGTTCCTATATCAGCCCTGCCCATCAAGTGGAATTTCATCCTTCAGATGTTTTTTATAATCCTTTAAACAAAAATGTATTTTCCCTTCTGTACTTCTCACTGCAGCTGTGACCTGTGATGCAGTGTGTAACCTCTGGGGTACCTATCAGATCATGCAATACTTTGGGAAAATCAATCATCGGCAAGAAAGAGATTTAAGAAGGTGACCCAACAACCACTTGTATTGGTGGCATACTTGTGCATCAACAGTGGGACAAAGCAAGCCAGCGTAAATGGTCATCTCCTTAATGAGTGGTCAAAACAAGGAAGGTGAATTGTATGTAACACAAACACATGCAATACAAAGCAAAATGTTAGTCATGTTTTTTTTAAGCCACAACATCTTCTAGTGCTGTTAATTGGGACATTATATGCTGTTCAATCTGGGAAGGATAAGGACTGTGTGAGTCAAGAGTTCACCCTTGAAGCTTTTTCATGCTCTTGGAGACATTTTATAACCTGCTCATGCTACTTCACTGGCTTAATGCCCATTGGGCAAGGTGGGCAGCTGCCCAGGGCATCACCTTGTGGGGGGGGGGGGGCATCAAAATGCTGGGTTCGTTTTTGGGTATTTTCGTGGTTTTCCATTTTTGGCCTGCAGGGGGCGCAGTTTTTAGGCTAGTGCAGGGGTAGGGAACCTGCGGCTCTCCAGATGTTCAGGAACTACAATTCCCATCAGCCTCTGTCAGCATGGCCAATTGGGACTTCCTGAACATCTGGAGAGCCGCAGGTTCCCTACCCCTGGGCTAGTGGCACCAAAATTTCAGCGTATCATCAGGAGACTGTCCTTATGCTACCCGCCAAGATTGGTGATGTTTGGTTCAGGGAGTCCAAAGTTATGGACTCCCAAAGGGGGTGCCCCTATCCCCCATTGTTTCAATGGGAGTTAATAGGAGATGGGGGCTACAGTGTTGAGGGTCCATAACTTTGGCCCCCCTGAACCAAACTGCACCAAACCTGGGGGGTATCATCAGGGCAGTCTCCTGACGAGACCCTGAAAGTTTTGAGACTGTGCCTTCAGAAATGTGCCCCCCACAGCCTGCAACCCCCATTGAAAGCAATGCAGAAAACTCAATGCAGAACAAAGATTCTTGGGCAAATTTCTAGGATGTTCCTGCAGGGGGTGCATTTTTGGATGTATCGGCACCAAAATTTCAGGGTATCATCTGGAGATGATGGCACCCCCCAAGTTTGGTGCAGTTTGGTTCAGGGGGGGCAATGTTATGGACCCTCAACACTGTAGCCCCCATCTCCTATTAGCTCCCATGGGAAACAATGGGGGATGGGGCACCCCCTTTGGGAGTCCATAACTTTGGACTCCTTGAACCAAACCTCATAAAACATGGGGAGTAGCATAAGGACAGTCTCCTGATGATATGCTGAAATTTTGGTGCTGATATGTCTAAAAATGCACCCCCTGCAGGCACCAATGTCCTGGTGCAAAAAGAAATTTGGTCGTGGTGGAGTGGCCGCCCATGGGGGAGGGGGGCATCCAACTCAGGTTTTGCCCAGGGCTACAGTTTGCCAAGGGCTGCCTCATTACGCCCCTGTGCTACTTTTTAGCCTTTAAAAAGGTGGCATAGTTGGCTATATTTATACCTCTAATCATTACCTTCTTTTAGCATGTCTGATAGCTCATATTTTGAAAGTTCTTACACATCCTACTTATTTTTTCTTCTTGTTTCACTCATTCTACTTTGGAGTATTGAGCAGGCATTCATATCTCAGATAACTGCAGGTGAACAAGGCAAAATCAGCAAGAGGCTCCATATTTCAATTTCCAGACACCAGAAAAACATGAAAACTTAAAGAGTTACTTTTTGACTTTTGTAACTGTTGTTTTCAGCTTCTACTTTGTGCCATGTCTCATATGAGTAATTTTGTGTAGCAACTAGAACTGGCAGAATGGAATGCCATACTATAGTCTATGCTGCTTGCAACTGAAGGGCTCCCTAGGATCAGACTGGAAACTGCTTATATCTTATATCCTTTCAGGGTATCATTTGAATGAGAATCTTAATATTCATTGTTCATTTACACTGCTGTGAATTACTTAATTTTTTAACGTTTTCTTCACCATACATGAGATTACAGCTGCTGGCAACTGGCAAGAATCTAGAGGGGCAGGGACATGGGGAGATAGGTACCATCAGGCAATAGTCTGATATCATTTCTGGGGGAAGCCAGGAACTGGTGTCATGCTCCTCTAGTAGTAGTTTTTGGTGATTTCTAGAATTGATTGAAGTCACCAAATGGCCATTTGCTGCCTTTTGTTATTTGTTTTCTGATGACCACAAGAGTGGCAGCAGGAAACAAACTGAGCAAGGGGGATCCCATGGTGGGAAACTACAAGGAGAGGCCTAGATTCAAAGGCTCATAGGATTTTGTTGTGTTTATTCCTCCATCACATAATAATACCAATAATAAAGACTTACTTGTAAAAAAGAATGAAAGCTGGAAATTCAGAAAGCCTGCTGCATATTTTGTTATAATGGTATATCCATATACTATTAGACTGCCATTAAAAAAAGAATAGGGAAAGAACATGGCTGTCATGGGGAAAATGGTTTCTGTGTGGGTGGGACCAGGAAAACCCAAACTTTCCCACCCATACAGCAGCCATCCAGGCTTTTCTGGAATCTTCCCAAAACTTCAGAACAAAGCAGATTGGAGAATGATTGGAGAAAAACCAGGAAAATTCTGAGAGGTGCATGGATGTACCACAATATTTCAAGGAAGCAGGAAAAAAACATTAAAAATGAATCTGAGGTTGAAAGTGAATTGAAAAAAATACCAAAATAATCTAAGAAAATTACTGGGCAGACTTTAATTCAAATTCCTGTTTAATCTCTGTTTTTGAATGCATGGTAGCTGTGTAAGGAGGAAGCAGGAAAGTATATTCCCATTCACATAATACAAAGTTCTCACGGCCACCATGAGAACTCTGGATCACACGTGTACTGGGAGTTCTGTTATGTCCAGGTATATGTGGGCTCGGTTAAAGCCAGGATCATGCTGCAAGTGGACAAGGGGGTCCAGCCTTCTCCACTGTACCATTTTCCCAACATGAAATGGCTCAGTGGAGCTTCTATTTGCACTGTTGGAAAACTTATGTGTAGCCATCATTACATGCAAGTTTCCCAGCTGAGCAAAAAGCAGTTTCCTAGAGCCACTTCACTGCAGGAAAAATGGATGGGTTGGGGTGGGGGAGGAAAATGAAACCCCTTATTCATGTGTGCTGTGGAATCAGGACCACGTATGCCTGAGAAGTGTAGAACTCCCAGCATGGAAGTGATCTAAACCCCTCATGATGGCTATGTGGACTCCATATAGCAAGAATCAGCCCTGTGATTCAAGACCCAGTCTGTTAATTGAACAGCTGCAGAGCTGTGCACTTCTGGAGCAACAAAATCAGAGACAGCCTGGCATGGTGCCTGGCTTCATCAGCACTGGCGAGGAATTTACAAATTAAGCTGAGTCACAAACTTGAATCCTAAAACTCAGCAAAAACAGTCTGTTTAGACTGTGTGGGTAGAGGGTTAATACAGTACACAGACACTGATGTAGTAAGTAGGAATGGAATGCATTTCTAGCATCTGTCTTTCAGAGTGCTGAAAAATGAGGACAGAAAAGGAAAATTGGTCAGAATGTTGTGTTCCTGGGATAGTTTGTGCTGTCTACAGTGACTGTAAGATTGTTTGTGCATCATAGTGAGATGTTTGAAAATACAGTGGAACCTCGATTTTCATTGCCTTCGGTTTTCATCAATTTTGGTTTTCATCGATTTTTTCAATGAAAAAATTGTCTCGGTTTTCATCGATTTGCAGTAAGGTGCAGAGGTTGTGGAGAAAAATCACCCGGACAAAGCTGTTGCAAGTCGTGTCTGCAACTTGTTTAATGACAATGTCTTGCCCCATTTCAAACAAATCTTAAAGCGGCGTCAGACACAGACCTCTTTGGACAGCTTTCTGGTGCGACATTGGTCCACTGGCTCTGAAGCTGGTCCTAGTGTTATTGTTTGTTACTGTTTTCAGCATTAAACACTATGGCCCCTTCCGCACACGCAAGATAATGCATTTTCAAACCACTTTCACAACTGTTTGCAAGTGGATTTTGCCATTCTGCACAGTTTCAAAGAGCACTGAAAGCAGTTTGAAAGTGCATTATTCTGCATGTGCGGAATGAGCCTATGTTTATTCACCCAAAAATGTGCTTTTGGTATGTTTTTTTGGAGTGCCTAGAACGGATTAATTGGATTTACATTGATTCCTATGGAAAAGTTTGCCTTGGTTTTCATCAGTTTCGGTTTTTATCAATTCTTTTCAGATGGATTACCAATGAAAACCAAGGTTCCACTGTATATGTAACTGAACTATAGCTCTAGTCTATATTATGACTTTTTTGTCACTCAACAGTTATCCTTAAAGGCATGAAATGAGGTTATGCCTTCCTACATGTTTTGCCCACTGCAGCTGTCTGGGACTTAAGTTACCAGAAAACCTAATGAGTGAACTAGATTTTGGGAAGAATGATTTATGCATTTATTTTTTATTAATGGAGGAAGGGGAATCCTGTTGCATGGGTCACTGTGGCTAGATTGGTGCAGAAGAAGTAGGGGATCAACAAGGTGAAAAAAATGTCACCTAGCCATCTGTAGGAGCTGAGCTTCCATAGTTAGGGAAGATCCCAGAATCACACCCAGACTTTGATAGAGGGTGCAGTTTGTAAGGCCACACCATCAAATGGAAGCAGTTCAAAACCCCTAGGCAACTCATGTCTGCAACCTCTGTCTCTGATGGATTTAACTTCAGTCTACTCTTCTTCAACCATCCAGCCATGGTCTCCTGGCACTGCAGAGTATATGGGGCAGCAGCTGGGCGGCCCTCCATCTGCAGAACAAGCCGGGTGTAATCAGCATATTGGTGACATATTTTCAGCATTTTTAAATCTACTTTTTTCATTTCTTCTAGAATGTCTTCTAGTTCTTTACCCCCACTCTTGCACCTTGTTCAGACTTCAGACTTCAGTTTCCTGCTGACCTCCCTGACGCCAATTGCAGATATTTGTAGGCCTTGGACAGAGTATGCCTGAACCTCCCTCCCCTACTCTGCCTGTCACCATACCCCTTGGTTGCACTTCACAACCCACTCATTAGGGTTGCCAGCTCCCCCCGACCCAGCCACCATAAGGGGATAGAATGGTAGAATTTCTAGCTCCATGTTGGAAACTCCTGGAGATTTAGGGATGGAGCCTGGGAAAGACCTTAGTGAGGTACAATGCCAAAGAATTCCCCTCCAAAACATCCCTTTTCTCCAGGGGACTTCTGTAATCCCCAGGTCCCACCTGAAGGCTAGCATCCTTGCCACCTATGCATCTGCTTGCTAGTTACTTGCTCATTTTCCAGCTCTCCCAGTGCTCACAGATCTACCCATGACTGTGCCAGGCTGTGTGTGCAGGTGAAAGCATCACTGTCCTTTACCTCTTACATGTCCTTCCCCAGCAGCATTGGACAGCAAGTGTGACTGGAAGTGAGGGTGGAGAGAGGGATCACAAGCAAACAGGTAGTCAACAGGGAGGTGAGTGGGTGAGGGGTAGCAGCTCCCACTGCAGGACCTGGGCCTTGGCAGCTACCCTGCCCCACGGTGGGCTGATACCAGCCCTGCATCTTCCCACCAGCTCTGGCTTTCTCCCTCCCACTCTGCTGGCTCATCTCCCACACACCAGCTCCGACTTTCCTCTGATCTCATTTTTCCAGTCGAGCATTACCAGCTTCTCTTCCTCCTCAGCCACTTCCCAGTATACATAGCAGGTTCCAAACCTGGCTTAATTCCAGAGGTTTAATCAAAATTTTGTTTTTTCATCTTATGTCCTGTGCTACCGCCACCAAAGTGGGGCTCAGAGCAGCTTCCAAGAAGTTAAAATACACATAGTATATAGAAAATAAAAAACACTTGAATATGGAGTAATAATAAAACCAAATTTAAAATCCAGTTTCAGTCAAGACACTGTAGTAGCAGCTGGTGCGCAGCCAATCTGATGGTGCAGACCAAAGCAGCCTTCAGACTGAGAACATTCTGCTCCCCAGTAGTTGAAAAAACAATGAAAGGGAAGGAGAAAAACCATGGTTACCAACCATAGCTCTAAGGGGGAGCAGATTAAATATAATGTGCTAAATGCTAAACTGGCAGTCATGATCTCAAAGAGGAAGAAGTCAATCTGCACAACAAGAGGAGGAATGTTGCCCTCAGCCATTAGTCTGGTGGAAAATCTATTTCTTACAGATCCCACAGAACTGGGAGAGGTCATTTAGAGCCCAAGCAGAGGCCACAGTGGATAAACATAGTGGATAAACACAGTGGATAAAATTGGGCCAGGGATCACCAAGAGATTTTGAATACTAGATTGTAATGCTCTTGGGGAGACATATGGGGCGTGGTGGTCCCAAAAGTATGATGGTTTCAGGCTGTTAAAGGTTTTAAAGTTTAGAACCAGCAGCTTGAACTTGGTTGGGGGGAGGGAATGGAGTTAACTGAATTGAAAGGAGTGTCTGCCCAACCCCCCCAACCCCTCACTGTCCAGTCTAAACAAATAATCTCCATCTTCAACGGGTTTAGCTCTAGCTGGCTCTGATTCAGCCACTTCACTATGGCCACCAGACATCCAGTCAGGTCCACAGCTGCTACTTCCAGCTAGCCATCCATTACCAGACAGAGTTGGGTGTCATTTGCATATTGAGTATAACCTAGCCAACCCAAAACTACTAACTGGGAAAGCGGTGCATGTACACATTAAAGAGCATTGGAAAGAGCATCAAGCCCTGTATTACCCACAAACAAGAGGATGCCAGGCCTATCCCCTAGCGTCACCCATCTCTTTTAGAAAGGAGGAGAAAAGTCACTGCAAGGCCACTCCACCCCCTGCGTTCTCAGTGTGGTAAGGTGGTGGGTCAAAAGATTGTAGTCAGCCATGTCAAATGCTGCTGAGAGATCAAGTAAAATCAACAGTGCTGACCCGCCTCAGCCCAGTTGCTGGCAGAGATCATCTGGTATTGCAACCAGAGCAATTTCAGTCCTGTAGCCAGGTTGGAAACCTGACTAGAAAGGGTCAAGGGCTGATGTATTATCCAGGAATTTCTGGAGATGCTCAGCCACTGTTCTCTCCACTACCTTGCCCAAAATTGGAAGATTTGAGACTTGGTGGTAGTTTACAGGTCAGAGGTATCCACATATGGTTTCTTCAGGTGGGATTTTATCACAGCCTCCTTCAGTGACCTGGGGAAAACCCAGTGATGAAGGGAGGGGAAACTGTGCCCAGGACATGAACTGCCCACACGTACCCTCCCACCCTTGCCCCTGCCCCACCTCACCCCACTCCTGACACCCCCTGGCCCTGCCCCACCCCGTCCTCAACTCGTGACTGCAATGACAGCGTGTGGGGCAAGCCGCCCTGGATGTCCCCATTGCAGCTCCGCCTCTGCAAAAGAGAAAGATTTATCATATCTTTCACAGGGTCTCAGATCGTCTCTGACTTGGCGTTCAAGGAGCAAGTAGTCGTCTTCATCACAGACATAATCTTGTCAATGGATAGTGAGAATCAGCTGAATCAATCCAAGGTAAGACCTGAAGAGCCCCAAGTTCCTTAACTTTATCAATATTGGGGCAATGAGGGCATCATTTGGTCAGTGGCCTCAGTAATATCTGTTGTGATATCTGTATCTATGCAAATGTTGATCACTGGAGCTTTTTTACTCCTAACCTTTGTGTGGCAGGGGGCGGGGGGAGGCTTTTTCTGCAAAGCTGGGAATTGCGCTCGTATTTGTAGAACCCTATCTGGAAACTGTGGCAGGTATAGATGTAGTATAGATTTCATGTCAACACAAAGTTCAGCCCAACTGGATATTTTAGATATTTAAATCTTACCTTTCTCCCCAATAAAGGCTCAAGGAGTTCACTCTTCCTCACAACAACAACCCTGTCAGACATGTTAGTCTAAGTGACAGTGGGGATGGAACCTAGATCTTCTAGATTGTACCCTCAAGTAACTATGCTTATTTTGTTATTTATACTGACAGGCATTTAACTTGTGCAACTCTAAAATGGCTATTTACATAATGGGAGGGTGAAAATAACTTATTTGTGGACAAATGTAATCAGTTATTCACTTACAGTTGTTGACATTTGGCAATGCATGTGAACTGCAAGATGGTGTTTATGTTATGTCCATTGGCCCACCAAATTTGAAAAGATGAAATCAGGGCGTAGCTACAAAAAATGGTGCCCCCCCCCCAACACCTTACTTCCATCTGGTCAGGAAAGGGAGGGATAAAAGGTTGGGGGGAAAGATACCTAAAAAACCAACAGTGTAATGTGACAGCTAAGAGTCCCTGGTTTGAATCTCCCCTCTACTATGCACTCATGGAGTGGCCTTAGGCACATTGCTATGTCACCTTATCAAGCAATGTGGAAAATAAGAATACAGAAACACATATACACACTGTATACAGTGTACACTTGATTTCTTTACATGCGCATTTAGTAATTCCCATATTACAGTCTATAGATGTTCAGCGGAACATGTAATACATGTCTCACATTTATCCAAATACTGGTCCTCAATTTCCAGTCCCCTAGTGTGGCAAGGAATCCTCCACTCTCAAGCAGCAGCAGAAAAAACAACATTAAAAAGTGGCCTTCAGTCCTGTAGTGTTCTATGTTAAGAAGTGTCTAGCTCTTGCCAGTAAAAATTCAGAACTGAAAGAAATGTGACCGGTCTGCTGCTGAGACTGGGTCAGAGCAGCCGGGCTAGGCCATCCAGCTGGAGACCCACCCTCATCACATAAATGGCATATATGGAATGGCTCAGATGAAAAGGATGCTCTCAGATTATTTTGAAGGCAATAGGAAAAGTGGCTGTTTTCTGGATCAACATTATTCCAACTGGATGTAAAGAAGACGACTACACTGGAGTCAGGAGTGCAGGCTTCCAACCAAGGATATGCTGGAGAGCTGCATCCAGTGGTGGGATTCAGCAGGTTCGTACCACTTTGCCAGAACTGGTTGTTAAAATGGCGCTTGTAAAAAACCGGTTGTTAAATTATTTAAATCCCACCACTGGCTGCACCCTGACAAAGAGTGCTAGAGGAACGTTATCTCAAGCTCTGTCTCTCATAATACACACATACAAACCCACACACAGAAAGAGAGAACTTGATGTTACTAAATTTTCAAACTAAGCCACTCCAGAGACAATGATCCAAAATGAACTGGTATTGGATCTGCAGAGCTGCAAACTGGGTCCTTAATATTTCAGCCAATAACATCTTAAAATCTGCTTAGTAGTTTAAATCAGGGAGGTAGTTATTCTCCATTCACAAACTATGCACGCTTCTTCCTATCAAATTCTTACTCTCATCTGTAAACTCAGGCCAGTCATCCTCTGTCCACCTTGCCTATCCCACAGGGTTGTTGTAAGGATAAAATGGAGGGGCAAAGGGAATGCCTGAGTTCCTGGGGAGAAGAGTGAGGAGTAAAAAGAACTCAATAAATAAATGGTTTCACCCACTTCCAGCAGTCTTAGGGCAATCCTGAAATAAAAATGTGTTAATTTCCTTATTGTTGTGAAAAGAAAAGATATTTCAGGCAGGCCAGGGTCTTACCTCCCGGATTTGGTGATGATCATCTCAGTGCCCAACCTGTGAAATTTGTCACAGAGCTCTTTAGTCTTCAGGTTGCAAAAGATCTTAGCCATTTTCTTGCTGGGTGTTTAGGGGGGGTGGGTGGGATCAAGGCCTTGGTGCACAGCAAAGAAGGGCTTTCTTCACAGCAGCTGCTAAAATTTCCATGAGAGAGGAGCCAGCATGAGAAATGTAGCCTGCTCCCATCCCCTGTTGAGCCCCTGGCCATGGCATTAGCCTGAGCCTCATTCCAGCACCACAAATTGGGAGGGAAGGGAGACTCCCTCTCCCCTTCCCCAACCCCCCCAAAGTTGTAAGGAATTCCATAGAAGCAGAAATAAAAGGCTCTTTGGTGAAAAAAGACCGTTTATTCAGACATCTTAGAAAGCTCAAGTACACGCAGTGGCAGGAATGACACTTCCCGCCAGAAGCACAGGTTATAACTCTGTTCATCCCATCCCCCTCCCTGCTTCCCATGGGAACGGAGACCTCATCTCCCGTGCAGAGATAAAGTCTCCGCCGATGAAGCTGGCCCATCGCCCGGGCTGTGGAATGTACTCAAGGTTAGGCGGCTGCCCTTACCATCAACACCATTGAAACCTTTACACTCTGCCTCCCTTAAAGAAGACCCCTCCCCCCCAGGTTTATGCAGAAAGGCGCGGTGGAAAGCAGAAATAAGGGTGGGGGCGTCAATATTTTCGGAATAAACCCATTGATTATACCCAGAGGAATATCCCAGCCAAGAAACTAAATATTGCAAGCGTTTGCGATTAAAGCGAGAGTCCAGGATGGCGTCAATTTCGTAGTGCTTGTGGCCATCAATAATAGTTGGTGGGGGTCTCTCCGGCGGGTCGTGCCAGGCATCGGAAGCGGGAGCCTCCTTGAGTAAACTGGAATGGAAGACAGGATGAATGTTACTAAGAGAGTTAGGCAAATCCAATCGGGCAGTGACATCATTAATCACTTTAGTAATCTGAAAAGGTCCCACGAATCTTTTGCCTAGTTTGGAAAATTTATGCACGTCTCTGAGATTTTTGGTAGACAAATACACCCAAGCGCCCACACGCAGAGGAAAATCCGAGCGGTGCTTATCCGCTTGCAGCTTTTGGGAGTCCTTAGCCTGTTGTAAGGCGGTCTGGACCGATTTCCATCCCTCGGCTAGGGATGAAATCCATTGTTGAAACTCTGGAGGATCTAAAGCTGTCGCGGGTAGTTGCGGCAACGGTTGGAACGAGCGACCAGACACAATTTCAAAGGGGGTTTTCTTTGTACTGCTATGAACCGCATTGTTATAGGCGCATTCGCATAAACGGAATGAGCTCTCGCACCAATTGTCTTGGTGGTAGTTGGTGTACCAACGGACATGCTGCTCTAGGGGTCGGTTCGGTCTCTCTGACTCACCGGCACTTTGAACGTGGTAGGGGGCGGCGATCACTGGGGCGGCCCCCAACAACCCCAAAAACGCCTTCCAGAACTTTGAAATGAATTGGGGGCCGCGGTCGGAGACCACCTTAACGGGCGGAGTGTAGACGGTAAACATGTTGAATGAACAGCCGTGCTAACTTAGGAGCGGAGGGGATGGAAGCACATGGAACAAAATGGGCTTGTTTAGAAAATAAGTCCACCACCACCCACAAGACCGTGTTGCCATGACTTTCGGGCAAATCTGTAATAAAATCCATGGAGATGACTTCCCAAGGGCGGGAGGCCACCGAGAGGTTTCAACAGCCCATGGGGCTTTCCCGAATGGTTTTGGCTTCTGCACAAACAGAGCAGCGCCTTTTAATATATCGCCTCAATGTCCTTGGCGCATTACGCCACCAGAACTGACGGCGGGCCAAATGCAGAGTTTTTAGAAAGCCAAAATGTCCAGCCGAAGCGGGCATCGTGGCAGGCTTCAAGAACCTGCTTACGGAGGGAGGGAGGCACGCACTAACACTCCCCTCCGCCAAACTCCATTCTCCAAACGCAATTGGGAATCACTTTCCTCCGGCTGGAGGTTTCGTGCAGCCCTCGCCTCCTTGAGTTCCCGCAGGAAAGGAGAGACGGTGACTAGGAATGGGCGGTGAAGGAGGAGTGGACGCTTGAGATCGGGTGACAGCCAGTCCTAACTGGGAGGGGAGAGAACAGTGCGTGGAATGTCTGTAAGGCAGCTCCACCCTCCTCCCGGGTAGGCGCGAGAGCCGCGTCAGCCAGTTTATTGGTTTTCCGGGGAAAAAATGGACTGTGAAAGAGAAACGAGAAAAGAAATCGGCCCAACGGAGTTGTTTTGCGGACATCTTGAGGGGGGTGGAAAGAGCGGCCAGGTTTTGTGATCCCACTCAAACCTGAAAGGGTGTTTAGCCCCTCCAGCCAGTGGCGCCAAGTGGAGAGTGCTACTTTGATGGCTGCAGTCTCTTTATCCCCACAGTCCAGTTGAGTTCAGCAATCGAGAATTTCTTTGATCAATAAGCACACGGAACCAGCCTACCATCTTTATTTTTTCTCCAACAGGGCTGCCCCAAGCGCTTTTGTCCGAGGCATCCACGGGAACCACAAACGGGAGATCTGGGTCAGGGTGGGTTAGGATAGGCGCGGTGGTCAAAGCAGACTTTAAGAGCTGAAAGGCTGTTTGACATTCTTCAGACCAGGAAAGGGGCCCCGGCTTGGCGGACAAGTGGATCTTTACCCTTAGTGCGTAAGAGGTCTGTGAGAGGGAGAGTCAGTTCAGCGGATTGGGGTATAAAGTCACGATAGAAATTAGCAAAACCCAGAAAAGATTGGATTTCTTTGCGGTTGGTGGGGGCGGGCCGGGTGAGGACAGCGTCAATGTTATCAGGATCCATTTTAAGCCCTCGGGCGCAGATCCGTAACCCAAATAGTCAATGGAGGTCTGGTGGAAACAGCATTTGGAGAGTTTGGCAAAGAGAGAGATGTTGAGCAAAGCGTCTCAATTCTGCCCGAACCAATGCTTCATGCTCTGCTACGCTTTGAGAATAACTTAAACTGCCATCTAAGTATACCACAACTCCCTTGTACAATAAATCATGGAGAACTTCGTTGATGAGGGCCATAAAAGCCCCGGGGGCCCCACTTAACCCGAATGGCATTATTAAGTATTCAAACTGTCCAAACTTTGTGTTAAACGCAGTCAAGTGTTCATAGCCTTCAGCAATTCTGACCCTGTAGTAAGCTTCTCTCAAGTCTAATTTAGTAAAGCTGCGCCCCCTGCCCACTGCATCTAAAAGGTCCTCGATCAAAGGCAAAGGATATTTATTGGACAGGGAGACTGCATTGAGACCTCGATAATCTGTGCAAAGTCAGAAGACCCATCTTTCTTTTACAAACAAAACGGGGAGCAGCGTGTGTGTGTTTGGTAGCCCGCCGTATGAACCCGCGAAGCGAGGTTCTTGTCCAAAAGGCACGGTTCCTTCTCCCTCATTGGGACTCATACGGTAGATTCTACCTTTTGGGCAGTTGCGCCTCTGGCTGTATAATCGATTTTTGCAGTCAGTGTCTCTATGGGTGGCAACTGATCGCGATTCTTGCTCCTGAAAAGGCTAGATCTTGGTACGCCGGTGGGATGCCAATAGAATCGGGAGCAATCGCTGATGAAGCCAGGGAGGGGGGTGTGTCAGGAGAAGTTGAGTTTCCCCCAATTCATGTGTTCACCGCAGGGAGGGTCAGTGAATTCTAAGATCCGTTCTTTCCAAATGAACTTTGGTTCATGTAACAATAACCATGGCATGCCCAAAACTATGGAGTGTTTGGCCACTGGCCAAAATAAAACTAATTTTCTCCCAATGGTCGGCGCAACGGAGGAGAACCGGTTGTGTTTTGAACTGGGCCGGTCCTTCGTTCCTGAGAGGGCTGCCATCCATTTGGGTGAATGGTATGGGCTTAGCCAGGGGAATTTGGTCCAGACCTAGCTCCTCTGCCACCTGGGGCCGCATTAAGCAATGGGAGCAGCCAGAATCCACATGGGCCGCAGGCTATAATGCGAGTATGTTTAGCGGGTTGGCCAAAAACGCTTGGACAGTAATGGGAGCGCTGCCTTCACTCACCGCGTCAGAGTCGGACCCACATCCATGGGGCTGAAGAAAGGCAAACAGCTGCTTCCCCCTCCTCTGGGTCGCCTTCGATGACCGCCTTAGAAGAGCCCGTCGGAGGCGGCCCCGACTTAGCGGGTGGCTTGGCAGATGGGGTGCGCGTGGCTGGAGCGGTTGGTTTTGTTTCTGCGGACAGTTGGCGGCCTAGATGACCTGGTCCTCCGCAGTAAAGGCACAATCCCAGTCGGCGACGGCGCTCAGAGGTGGTCTCAGTGGGGGCGGCTGGGCTTGCCTTGGTGGACGCAGTGGCAGGCTTCGGCCGTGGGCGGCCTCCGGCACGAGCGTATTCCAAGCGAGACGCCACCTGGGATCCCAACTGGATCCAATCAGCAACAGTGCGAGGAACCCGAATTAAAAACACCGTTTCACGCAGCTTGCCGTCAACAGCATCTGAGAAGTATTCGCATTTCATGCGTTCAGGCCACTCAGGAGGGAGTCGAGCAGCCGCCGCACGAAATTCACGGGCAAATTCTGCAAACGGACGGTTGCCCTGCTGGATAGTTTTGATGGTGCGGATAGCCTCATTTTCGGCGCCCGGATCTTGGAAGCGCGCTCTTAAGGCTTGGAGGAATGCGGGCACCGTGCGGGAGTCTTCATCTTGCAAATCCAAAAGGGTCACAAACCAGTCGGCTGCTGCCCCATCCAGGACTGAGCCGATGTCCCGTATTTTTTCGCGCTCAGACCGGTATAAATCATCATAGTCCTCCATGTGGGCATCGAGTTGCAAAATGAAGTAGGGAAGCTTGGAAGCGGTCCCATCAAAACGGGCAGGTATCGGGGCCTATAGTAACCTTTCCACGGCTCTTGGCGCCGGCAGGGCGCGGCAGTTGCACGGGTTGAGCAGGTTACGGGCAGCGGTTGCACAGGGGCGGGCCGGAATCGAGGCGGTATCAATGCCGGTGCCGCTGGCGTTTGGGTGGCAGGACCCAGCCACGTTGCCCCTCTGGCGCCGGCAGTATCAGTAACAGCATAGACTCCAACTTGGGGCTTCCTGGTCTGCTGCCTCCTCAGTTCCCTCTCCAACGCAGCCAGCTCTCTCTCCTTGCGGGTCAATGCATCCTGGTGCGCATGCAGGGCTGCTTTTTCTCGTTCCAATTTAGCCAGTTCGTCCCGTTTAATAGCTGCAGTGAGCTCACTTTGCGTGCGCAAGCGCCTGAACGCTTTGGCGTTGCCGCTGTAAATCCAGTCTGGAGTGTTCCAGGACCTTATCATGGACTGACAGGTTCTGCGCATATTGTCGTTGGAGCGCATCTTTGGCACGGTCCAACTTCGAAGTTGGACTTCTTCGCGTTGCTGTTCCCGGTCCCTCTGCAGGTTTTCGCGCTCTTGCTGCAACTGTGCCCGTTCCTCCTCCCATAGCTGGCGTTCACGGGTCCATGCTTCTTGGGCATCTCGCAGTCGGCCCACTTCCTCATCCCAGTTTTCTTTCGATGGGAGAGGGAACAGATCCGCTGGGAGTGCAGGCTTTCCTCGACTCTTCGCCGTCTGGAAGCGAGACATCGGAGACACCGTGAGCCACCGGTGGCTCCCTGGGGTGCAGCCGCTGACCCGGGATCAGGGGTCCGATCAGAAGACGGCACGGACACCCCTCCCAATCCCAGGTTTAGTCCCAGTGTCCTTCGGACGGGCCCCAGTGCTGTGCCACGGTGGTTCTTTGGGAGCATCACCAAAATACGAAGTCCAGGAATGCGTTCAATGGACTCCTGGGTTGCCGCGATGAAAGGTGGTCAGGCCCGTCTCCTCCATGACAGGTTGCATCTGAGGTTTGTAATCCATACGAAAACGGTAGAGATCCGATCCACAGGCGCCGATCCATGACAGCCTCCCCAAACGACTCATGTAAGTCCCCATGGTCGTCGTCACGTCCCTCGTTCCAACAGAGTAAAGGAAGACTCGTGCTGATACGAGGACGGGAAAGAGTCACCAGCGAGGCCCGCTTCTCCAGCCGGTTCCTCCAGATCCAGAAGGGAAAGGTCGGAGCCCTCTTTGGGGGCTACCGCACCTTCCGCAGTAGTATTCAACCTCTCCATGCCGAGACACCAGAGGTCCACTGCACTAGGGATATAGATGAATTAAGATTCCTGCCACAATGTAAGGTATTCCATAGAAGCAGAAATAAAAGGCTCTTTGGTGAAAAAAGACCGTTTATTCAGACATCTTAGAAAGCTCAAGTACACGCAGTGGCAGGAATGACACTTCCCGCCAGAAGCACAGGTTATAACTCTGTTCATCCCATCCCCCTCCCTGCTTCCCATGGGAACGGAGACCTCATCTCCCGCGCAGAGATAAAGTCTCCGCCGATGAAGCTGGCCCATCGCCCGGGCTGTGGAATGTACTCAAGGTTAGGCGGCTGCCCTTACCATCAACACCATTGAAACCTTTACACTGTCCCAGCAGCTGTGCACTAGTGGTAGCTCCACAGGGCCTTCCTGCTACTGGTTGGCACGAACCTCAACCACCTGCCTGTTTTCTTTCCCTCCCCCCTTCCTTCTTGGCTAGCAGTAGCTCTGGGCAAGATGGCAGCACTTGGGCGTGCATGCAGGCAACCAGGCTCCTCTTCCACATGGCAGGGATAAGCCTGAACCGCATGCATGAAAGAGCTGTGCTGGCCTGGGACTCAGCTCCAGTTGGCCACACATACCAGGTATTCAAACTGCCAGCCCAGCTCCTTCCTGCTAGGCAGGCTTCACCCAGCGGTGTGCACTGCCCAGCCCAGGCATGCTTAGGGCGGTCTGAGATTGCTATGTTGTTTTGATGTACAATAAAAACACTTTTAGCATGTTTTCCGCTGCCACCCTGTGGCCTTTTTTTGTCAGTGCCACTTTGCATTAAACAGTAGTCTGTTTAAAACAGGGGACGTCTTAAAAAGAGGCGGCTTCTGGTATACTTTCAAAACAGCAAAGGCATCAGAGGGGAGGAAGGGCTGTTTCCTGCCCAACCGTTTTGCTCTCTGGTCAGTTTAACCCTCAGTTTGTGGCCGACAATGTATGTGCAGCTGAAGGGATTCTCACTGCTTGCAGAAGGTTGCTCCAGGACATTTGCTCTGCAGGCTCCGATCCTGGGTGCCTTTTCAGTATGAAAAGTACTGAACTGATCCTGCCAATTCTGGCAATGTGTCGTTTTCCTTTAAAAAAAATTTGGGGGGGAGGAGCTATTTTTGAAGATATGCAGACACGCATAAGAGAATCTTAACCACTTGGAGGATTCCCATAGAAAAGCATTGGGACCACAGAGGACAGGTCTACTGCTCACTGAGAAGGATTCTGCATTTCGCACAGTCAGGCAGGAGATGTCTGGCAGGCAGCTTAGGGAGGAAAAGTGCACTTTGAAGTATTCTCCAAAAAAGATGCCTTGAGCTAAAATAAGGCATCCTGAGGACGTCTTGGGAAGAAACTTGTGTGGAGTGCCTTCCCAGGATATCTTTTTTTTTTAAAAAAAAACTGTCCCCAGTATGTCTTATCTAGGCTGTGCAGAATGGACCACACTTTAGCAAAATGACCAACTTGCTACAATTTAAAAAAATTCTAGTTTTGCCTCTTTTGTTTATACTTTGTAAAGTAGAATTCATTTTTAAAATCTGCTTATCAGTCTTTTGTGCGTAATGTGCTTGTGTTTCACCCTCTACTGCCTTTTCTGCTCTTCTAGCTGCCTCTTCTTTAAGGTGTGACACCACATACTTCGCAGAAAAATCATGTTTAGTCTCCAAAACATGGATCAAAATTGACACTTTCAGGCAGACTTGACAGAATTAAAATAATTTTGACCTCTTCATCAAATTTCTTATCTATAGTATTTAAATGATTCATCATTTTTGTTACATGGCTTAAATGTTTTTCTAGATCTCCTCCATTATTTAATTTCAAATTAGACAACTTTCTAGACAAATACAGTCTTTCATTAAGAGTGTTTCTTTCCTATAACTCTCTCAAACCCAGGCACAGTTCCTTGGCAGTTTTAAAGTGCCCTGTGTGATGTAAATCACTGTCACTCACAACTGCAGAAATCTCTGCCCTTGCCTTTCTGTCCTTTTTCTTCCACTGAGCTTTCTGTGTTTCTTCTATTGGTGGAGACTCTTCAGCGGTCTCCCAGAGAACCCTTTTTCACAAGCTCATTTTCCTGAACCTGAACAAAGGATAGTTACTTGAAGGGACAATAGGAACAGAAGGCTTCACCACTTTCAAAGCTTTTATACATGTAGCCATAGTTATTATTTTCAGGGGAAAAAATTCACTCTGGCCCATAGCTCTTTTGTAAGAGAGGGACTAAACAGTGTTTCTTTTGAAGAATAACAACTCTACTTCATAACATTGTAGAACACAATAGTAAAACAGTGCACAGAAAGGCAGTTTACATCTTTTCCTGAGGAGAATATGACACTCAGGCCGATTTCCCACTGTCAGTGTTCCCCAGCCTCACCCCACTCTGGCACGAAAAGTTGCGCTGGAAGTGCTCTTGCTTTCCCTGGGACAAGAAATCTTGCTCCAATGCACATCTTCTCTCAGCATGCTGCAAACAGGAAGCATGTCAGGACAAGTTTTCTTGCCCCAATGCGTTCCTTTCCCACCATGCGTCTTTGTGCCAATGAGTAATTGGCCTCACTGACAGTTAAAGTGGCACCAGAAGGGAGGGACTAGTTCTGGAGTGAACATTTTGAGCAACCCCCCCCCCCCCTTCCATAAACAGTAAACATTCTATGCAAATTAGACCTCATTGCTTTTTCTAACACAGCCCCGTTTGGTCCCCCCTCACTTTGCTTACAAATGAAATTGACAGTTCCAAACACCACAAAGAGTTGTTTTAAGCCAGCCTAAAGTTCTAAAGTGGTATTGGAAGTATGTCATACCAGATTTATTTCAGCCAGAGGACCAATACGACATAGCTATGTGACTAACATAACATACAACAGATATAACAATCGAATCCAGTGAGCTGCATTATAATAACCTTTTGCAAGATGGAAGCTTGTGTTTGTCATGTGAGACTTATATTGTGGGCAGCTGAGAATTTATTGGTGTTCCCTTAACATGTTGACATTCCTTTTAACATTATCCTTTAAGATAAAAAGTGCTTTAGAGTCACTTTTCAGTTGGTTGCTGGCTGTGCCTGCTTATAGCCTAGCAGGGTCCAGGCCTTGCTTTTATGGTCTAATAACATTCTGTTCACTGTTCTGTTTTAATACCAGACACTATGGAGTTATTATAGGGACCTCCTCTGCTTTCCATCGCTAATTAAATTAGCTCTCATTTTCCTTTTGTCTACCTATTTGCCCAACTTGATAACTGGCAAGAACAGAACTAATCAACAACTTAGTCCCAAGGTACATGTAAAGCAGGAAGCTTTTCAAAAATCCCAAAATGTAGAAGGCACAAGTCTTATTCTTTCTATTCCCTGGTGAGTTGAGCAAATGACAGCATATTTCAGAGAGAGAATTTAATTTTTTTTAACAAGTTAAACCCCCACCCCTCTCCTATGAAAGGCACATATCTCTTTTCCCCTGAGATAGATTGTATGCAGCTGTCCGCAATTGGAGGTTTATGTGAACATTGTTATTAAAACCTTGGATTAGAGAGAAGCTTTAAAATGACACAGAACAAGACAAATGCCGCTTTGTTATGACACGTGGAATCTGTTTGCTTTTCTGCATGGTAGGTGAACAAGGACATCAATTTTCATGCAGCTAGATATGTGTGGCCCACTTGCAAGCACATCTTACTGTGAGGAAGATGCACACATTTCCCATTTGCTCATTACATGAAGCAAAGAGATGAAGGAATAGGGTTGCCAGGTACTCCCTGGCAACCAGTGGGAGATGGGGGCAGGGGACTTAGCAGCAGCAAACTGAGACTTATATCGCTACTGCCAGATGACACATTGACATAGAAGCCATTTTTACCATAGAATTTTTGCCCAAATACTAGAGTGTACTCATGCTTCCAATGTGATGGTATCACTTCTCATGAGTGCCTGAAGTGACATTTGTATGTTGCTAGCGAGAGAGACCTAGGCTGCAGTTTGTTGCTGGTGAGTCTCCCCACTTGCCAGCTGAATAGCACTGGGGGAGAAACCCCAAACAGGGGATCTCTTGTCCCCAGTAGGGTTTTAGCAACCCTGTGAAAAAAAAACCTCAATGCAAAACACATAGAGGTTATTAACATATTGGAATAACATTTTCTTCCCACTGCATCATTTTTTCTTTGTCCCTTTGCTCCAATCCCTTCATTTTCATTTCACATTATATACAGAGTGTGTGAATCATTCACCCCACCTTCGTGCATGCTTCTTTTTAATGTACAAAACTGCTTGCAATCTATTAATAGTTCAGCTGAAAAACCTGATAAGTAAATTTATAGGAGAGTCTTTGTGTCTGGAAATTACAGTGGCCATTTGGAAAACTAGGCCCTCAGCAGTTAGCTAATTTGTTGAACCAACGAGTGGAATCCTAAGGGGGCAAAGTGCCCAGGGAGCAAACAAGTTGTTATGCAGACATATTTTGGAGATACATCAGTATAAGTGAATGTTTCCCTTGTGCAACACCCCAGTGCCACTCTCGGCCACTGTTGCAGTCCCATGACAACCACCTGTTGGCATGCCAGTGGTGAAGGCCTCAGGTCGGTGTGGAAGGGGGCAGGGCAGGGAACATGGCTGGAGCTAATTGGTTGCCTAAACCATTTCAGCCCTAGAATGCCCCTTCAGCAGCAGAAAGTTACAACAACAAAAACCACAGTGTAGCCCAGACATCCAGGCAAGCCAAAAAGTTGAGTGCCCTCCCACCAGCACAGTCCCACCCAAAAGGCCTGGGGGAGCACAGGATGCTGACTACAGGTTCAACCAATCATCTCCCTTCTTAGTGGCAGTCAAAGCCCTTCTCCAGTACCCAATCACTGCTCCTGCAGCTCTACAAAAGCCCCAGCAAGGCTATCCCATAACTAATTAAATAGGGTGCATAACATGGGACTCTGTCTCAGAGCTCCTGCCATATGGACTTAGAGGGAGCAGCATGGCATTTTGGTGGCAAGGAAAGCACAGAATGGGCACTACTGGATGAGCACTTAGTACAAACTCTAAAGAAGAACAGCACTGTGTGACTAGCATCTCATTAAAGAACCCTAACAGCTTCTTGAGACCTGCTTGCTATCCCTCTTGCAAGAGGCCAGGTGCCGGCCCAGCAATGCTGCATCTCACAACTGTTCCCAGCCGTGTGTTCCTGCAGGGATGGCCTAAGTCATGTCCTCCTGGCACCATGGCCCCTGTGTTACAATGGGAAAAGATCCAAGAAAAGTTTCCCAGGAGATCTGCCAAGGGAGAAGAAAATGTCTTTCACCCTGCACTGGATTGTTAGCTCATTTCTTTGTCAGGAATTCTGCCCCCCACCCCCACCCCCACCCCACGGAAGGAATGACTCATGATAGTTCTGGAGGGGTGGCATCTGTCCCAGTTTACTCATTCCTTTGCAGGATCAGAATCTCGTGCAGCAGCTGCAGCAGCTGTGGTGGATCAATCATTTGCGATCACTGAGGACTTCTACAAAAGATAGGTAAGTGTAAATTGGATGGCACCAGCATGCGCCTTGAAAGAAGGTTGCAGGGGAACTCCCTCCCGTGTATATCCACCAAACTAGCTTCTTTGATTGATAGGACAAGTGCGGGGGGCGGGTGTTTCCTTGTGATCCTAATTCCTGAGTAGAAACATGGGAGAAAGCAGCCCCAACTCACTAGGACTTTAAAGGTCAAACCAACACCTTGAATTAGGCTCAGGAATAGATCGGTAGCCAGAGTAATCATTGCAATATCAGGATCACATGCTCCAGATATCTGGCCCCAACCAGCAGTCTAGTCACAATGTTTTGCACTAGCTTCACCTTCAAATAAAGCAAGGAATGCAGCTGGAGGGGAGAATTGATGAAAAATGCAGAGATACCCCCACCCCTGCTAGCCAGAATGCCTTTTGTTCATGGAAACAGCTCTTTTTCTTAATAATTTTCTTTGATTCATGTGCATTGCCATTATTGAATGCTCCTTCACATTTTTTTAAAATTCCTTGAAGTGGGTAGAAAGGTGCTATAAAAATGGCTTGAAGAAATATATGCAACTCAACCACATTATTAACAGATCAGTTTACTTGTGTTGCCAAGTATTTTAAGTCTCCTGATTGATACTCATGATAAAGGCTAGAAAAAGTAACGTTCTGAATCATGAGAATGAAAACAGTGCACCTTCTTTTGATGATACCGCTATAGTACTGACACAAGGAAGCCAGGGAAATGCTAAATGACTACAAATGAGTGCTAACTCTGCTTTTTTTGTTTGATTTTTTTGGTGAAAAAACATGGTGCACCTAAATTATTTTTTCTTTACTCATTTGCCTAGAGAGAATGTATATCATTCATACCACAAGTTTTCCAAGTGCGGTCAAACTATGTACAATTTTAATATCAAAAGTTCACAGGCAGAAAAAGGCAACATAATACAATATTATAAATATTGATATAAAAAGTACAAAACCTGTCCCAAATAGGCCAGTAAAATGTATCCATATATATGGCTCAGATCACATTGTTTTAAAAACGTATTGAAATCACTACATTTATTATATCAGCCAGCAAGAAAATTACTACTGAGAATTATGGGGAAGGGCCATGGTGATAGGTCCCTCACACACTTTGAATGCAGAAGATCCTGGCATTCCAGTTAAAGGCTTTCAGCTAGCTACGCTGGAAATGGCTCCTTGCTGAAAGCCTAGAAAGTAGCCACAAGCAAGGCTAAACAGAGTACTGGGCTAAATGGACCACTGATCTGAGTCAGCATAAAGTGGCTCATAAGTTCTATTTCCAATATAAATTTTAGTAGCTTGTTACTCAGTTTTATCAAAGAACGAGATCTGATTGCTTCATGCCTTGTATTTGCCTTCTGTTGAGATTTTTTAAATATTCTGCTGTGATGATCTTCTTCTCAGGCTTACTTACTTACCGGTACATAACTTACAACTACTTCCCCTGCTGGTGGAGCATTTAATTTTTGGTTTGGGCATACTGAATTGAAGGAATTAAATTTCCATATGGTTGTTGTAAATCATCTTATCTTGCAGGGTAATTGACAAACCAACCTTAATTCTTGGTCTCTTCCCAGTTCTGTGATGTCTGTAATCTTCTATGACACTGGCTTTGTTGAAGGAGTGTGAAACATTCAATTATTTTTCCATACAATGGGTAGTTGGGTTTCTTGTGATTCTTTGATAGATTGGACTTCAAAGAGGTTGGAAGTATATTGTTTGAAATACTCCTATCACTCATCTAAAGGATTTCTTTTTAGAAAAAAACCCAGGTTATTTTCATGACATTTTAATCAGATGTAAAGCAGAAGTCAGAGGAATAAATCCAAAGGTAGAAAAAATTAGAACCATTAGGTCACACAGAGAGAGTCCAGGAGAATATGGCTACTGGAGTTCATGTGCAGAGTGTCCATTTCCACTCAATAATTCAGGGATTGATCCCAGATCAAAAAACTTCTCAAATTTCTAGCAGTAGTTCATCGTACTCCATCATCAGAACTATGCAAACAATGACTCCTCAAAGGTGATCAAATGATTTTAATGGCAAATTCTCTCAGTCATTTCTTTCTGCAAGAAAAAAAGGAATTTGATATGAAGTCTGAGTCAACATAACCTGTATATATCTCTCAACTTTGTGTGGAAGACACCTTGAATCTTTGGTAGTCTCACAATCTTTGGTAGACTTTTACCTTGACAACCTCATCAATGAGGGAACTTTGTTACCATGCTATAATCCTAGAGAACTGATTACACTATTTTAATAATTTCAGTTACTGAATGCAAAAGTGGAAAACAGGTAAGTCAAGCCTAATGGCTGCTACTGCCCCTTATTACCCTATAAAACAATTTCAGCTTGTATTCTTTGAATGACAAAAATATGTACTATTAAATATATATAACATCTTTCAATCAAAGCTCACAAAACACTGCATTGTATTACTTGATTTTTTTTCCATTCAGGTTTTAGAATGGTTTTTTGGGGGAAAACAATACGCTGCTGTTACACTTCACTGCCTACACATTTTTCTCCCCTCAACCAAACTGAAATTGATTGAGCTGACAGGCCATTGATTACCTTTTCTCTAGATATTGAACAACCCATGACCATAATAGGCTTTGTATTCAGTCCCAGAATACAAAGAAACCATATGAATTCACCAAGGACCTCTTCATGACTTAACATGGTATGCCGACAATTCTGTTGAGGCCCTGATTATCCTCTAGAACAGGAAAATGCCCCAGGCTGTTGACACATTCACCTGTAAGCACCCAGTCTCCCAAGACAGAGCTAAGTAGTCTTCCCTGGTTTACTAGGAAAAGCATGACAATAAAACATGAGGAAATATGGCCAGAGTGACAGTGGCAGAGAACTCAAAGTGAACCTTACTGAACAGAGCCCACACTAGAACCTATTCAGTGGGAGCGATGATGGCAAAAAGGCAATATTTCTATGCCACCATTGTGTCTGCTTGTAATCATCTAGCTGAGCTGTTTCATGTGTTTCAGGGCCTTTTACATCAGCACTCCAGGGAATTGGATTTCTGATCAGATGACGGCTTGCTGTGATGAATTTGCTACTTCCTTTGCAGACAAAATTGCCCAAATCTCCTCTGGGTTAGATGCCAGTATGAATGCACATTCAGATAATGTACCGTTGGAATCTGCTTATGATTTATAATGGACTCCTTTCAACATGTGGAGGCCAAGGATGTGGACAAGATCCTTGGAGAGATGGGACCTACCACCCATGCTTTTCACTCTTGCCTTTCCTGGCGAATAAAAGCTGCCAGAGCAGGACTACCTAAGTGGGTAGATGCTTCCTTGAGGGTGTGAGCTACACAGGGCTCAAGGAGGCTGTGATTAGATCTGTTTTGGAAAATCCCTCACCAAGCTCTGTTATGTTGGAGAACTTCTGATCAGTTTCCAACCTTTCATTCTTGGGCAAGGTGTTGCTTCTCAGCTCCATGGGCTCTTGGAAGACACTAATTTTCTGGACCCATTTCAGTCTGATTTAAGGCTGTGATCTGGAACAGAGACAGCTTTGGTTGATTGCCTCTACACAGAACTAGTCAGGGGTGTGTGACCCTGCTAGTTCTGCTGGATTTCTCAGCAGCCTTTAATACTATCAACCATAGTGTTGTACTGGGCCACCTCTCAGCGCTGGGACTGGGGCATTTTGTTATGGTGGTTTGAGTCCTCTCTGAGAGTTCAGTTTCAGAAGGTCATGCTGGGGATTCCTGCTCTGGCCTTTGGGATTCTGCAAGGTTCAGTCTTATCTCCCATGCTGTTTACTATCTACTTGAAGCCACTGGGAGAGGTCACTGGGAGGTTTGGGCTGCAGTCTCACCTATATGCGATGATACCCAGCTCTACCTTTCTTTTCCACCTAGGACTAATATGATCTGGTAAGAATGTAAAATACATCTGCTTTGTGTTGCTCCTTTCAGTTACAGAAATATGTAGAAATTACAAAGCAGGACTGGGATATAGGCTTTAAAAAAATTCCTGGCAGGGATATTAATTCTAAGTTTTAAGCACAAACTGCCCACATAGTTTCAAAGATGAAATTCTGTTGTTTTGTCATGGAAATGAGATTTTAATCTGGGACTTCCATTCTGATTAAATTCAAACCAGTTGTATCTGATGAATGTTTGCAAAATTTCATTCCATTTATCCATTTACACCAACTTAACGACATGATCCTAAACCATCACTAAAGTTATCACTTAAACGCCAATTAATTTATTTCAGAATAAAATCATATTCATTAAAAAAATGAACTAATACCAGTGAAATATTTCTAGGGAATTTTTACTGCACTTCTAAATGGATTCAACTTAAAAAAGCCTGAAGGCTTTAGATTTGAAAGACATAAGTTGCTGAATGGAGGCATAGGCAGCAAAAACAAAGCTTCAGTGCCTCTTGCAGAGTTGCCTTGGTGATACACCCAAAGATCAAAAGAAACTGAAATGCATAAAGGGCTGTATTGTGACTAAAAGCCAATTTCTGCTTTTTCAAGATACATATATACACTCAAACATACATACATACAGACAGACAGACAGACAGACAGACAGACAGACAGACAGACAGACAGAGAGAGAGAGAGAGATGGACAAACTAACAGCCTATCCAACTTTCACTTTGGCCACAAGGTTCATAAGCCAAGAAGGAAGCAAATATCACTGGGAAATAGTTCTTTATTTTTTACAACTAAAATAAAGGGAAAAGACAAAAGCGTTCCAATCACCCTAATCTACTCACAAAAAGAAAACAATACAAGAGAACCTACATATAACTATATGACTTCCCACCCAAACCCTGCTGTCAAACTTCTTAATTTGTTCTAAACCTTTCTCAATAAATAAAGTAAAAGCTTGAAGCAATACAAAAAAACCCCTATCTTCCTAACTTTATTTCCCAAAGTTTAAGACTTTTACCATAAATTTCACTCTCCATCCCTAACCACTGGGAAATAGTTCTTACACATAAATAAGGGTTTCTGATACTCAATTTATACAACTATATACTTTATGTTATTATCATACAGCAGTCCACTAATCAGAACTACCATCAAATGTGAACTACCATTATGAGAGTGTGTTCAAGACATTCAAACAATTCCCATCAATGGAAAAGTAAACTCCTCTTGGCTCAAGGCAATGAACAAGTTAGGTAAATCTACTCTAAAGAAATCCAAAGCAACAGAAAGGTCAAAATGAATATATTATGGTTGCATGTGATTCAGGGATGGCAAACCTTTTCGAGACCGAGTGCCCAAATTGCAACCCCAAACCCACTTATTTATCACAAAGTGCCAACACGGCAATTTAACCTGAATAGTGAGGTTTTAGTTTAGAAAAAAGGTTGGATCCAAGGCATGCGTTACTCAGGAGTAAGCTTGGTGAAGCAACCATGCAAAGCTTCAAACAGGTGAATCATGACCCTAGGAGGGTTTACTCAGAAGCAAGCTCTATTGCCAGCAACCAAGCTTACTCCTAGGTAAAGGATCATACTTTAGTTCTTCCCATGAAAATCAGTGGGGTTTAACAGTGCTTAACAGGGTTACCTACACTGCTTCCCCAAAACTAGGTCTTAGGTTTCATGCTAATAATCTCCCTGAAATAATTATGCTATTATCACAATGGCGGGGAAAGGATATGGGAGGAGAGGGAAGTAAAACTTTTGCTTTCTGAAACTTTCTGAAACGGCTTGATCTGCCCAGGTGATTGGCAAAAAACTTGGGTCTGAGCGTTTCCCCGGTGTACATGGGATGGATCCGTTTGGACCTTTTCTTCACGTTTAGTTTGTTTAACCCCTTGAGCAACAGCAGCCAGCCTGCTCCAACAGGTCCTGTGTGCACCCACCACTCTGCCCTGCGCTGCTCCAGCGCCTCCACCCCACCCCTTTGCCTCCGTCCCACCCACTCGAGCAGGGGCCTGCCTGCTCTAACCTCCAACAAGTCCCGCGTGAACCGCTCTGCACCTCTCTAGCATCTCCACCGCCTCTGCCCCCCCCCCCCCTTGGGCAGCAGCCACCTGGAGCACAGGCACCAGGACTGCCAGCCAAGTCCTCCCTGCTTGCTGCAGTGCGCGCACGTCGTGTCCAGCGGCCCAGGTCAGCCTAGATGTGTGTGTGAAGGGGGGGTGATTTCCCCCCACATGACAAACTCTGTGCCCGCGTGCCCACAGAGTGGGCTCAGAGTGCCACCTCTGGCACCCGTGCCATAGGTTCGCCACCACTGGATTAGGCCATTGTATGAAAGCCATTGCTGGCATTTCATGACACTCTTGCATGAACAAGAAACAGCAGCCAGAGATATGTAAGTGAATAGATGCTATTCATTCCTATGGGCAAAGGTAAAGTATTGCAGCTGAGTACACTTGTGATGAGGGCAAAAACTGATCCTGGCTGAGCTGCCCTCCATTAACAGGAATATAAGCTTGTTCTAGCAAACCTTCCAGATGGTCAAGATGGAGGATTTTGCAGCATTCCAGCAAAGTAGTGGTGTTCTATCCTTTCCCATGCTTGTACAATTGTGCAAATTTCAGCAAAGTATATGGAATTGGAATTAACCTGTGGCTAACATGCCAATGGGCTATTTCTTTCCATCTCATTTAAACTATTTTCCTCAAGACTATCACGAAAGCATACAACATCAATGCTCTGAGCTGAACTAAGAAGGAACAGCTGATGAAGTGACTAAGAAGCCAACATGAGGCTGACTCAGACTCTCCTGTGTGCAGTAAATGTGCAGTTTTATTCCTGCTCCTGGCAATCCGTCCGCTTGTAAACTAATTACGTAGTTTAAAATGCTAGTCACTAGTATTGCTGCCATTTTGCTTGCCTCAATAAGCCTTCCAAATTTCAGTCAACAGAAGGAAGCAAAATGGCACTGTGCATTGATTGAGAATAAGCTGCCTTTTGGCACAGAGGATGGATAGAAGCACAAACCCAAAAAAGTAAAGTGATCGTGTCAATTGGCTTTGAATCATAACATTATAATTGGTTTGAGAACATGTTCAGCTTGAGCCTTTGAGGGCACTATGCAAAGGATTAAACCTTGGCAGCAGAAACACATTATAAGAGGCAGAAGGAGACTGTGACTATCATCATCCCTATACTTAATCAGAATTAATCCCATTCTAGCCAGTTACCTTCTTGTTCTCTCCCCGCCCCATTTTCATTAAAGTTCTTTAACTAAATGTTGTACACATAACATTTGTTCTTCTGGGCTCTTCACTCTTTTCAAAGTGAAATGAAAATTAAAGCCATGGTGTCTTATCTAACATTTGCCAAGGCCATCCAAAGGTTTGTGACACCACCATCCTTTCCTCCTGAAAAGAACACAAAACACAAAACACGCAGTATTATGCCTGGGAAGAAGAGTGGGAGGTTTATCTTTACAGTGCTCTCCCTGTCTCCCCCCCCCATCCACCCACACATTAAAAAGCTAAATACAAGCGACAAATAACATTTTGCTAAATATTAATCTCCCACGTCATGTTCTTCTGGTGAAACTGAGTGCCTATGAAAGCGGAAAAAATGCTAATTATCTATAGTATAAGCAATAGACTGGCACAAGAAGTCTTCAAGCAAGTCACTAGCAAGCCCATTCACTCCTCCCTGGCCCTCCAGGTCCTCAGCTTTATAGCCTTTTCCTGCTCCCAGCCTTCCTGTCAGGTTTTTCCAGGATTTATCCCTTTAGGGAGGCCAGCCCCACATCTCTGCAATTCTGCATTAGCAGCACCCAGACTTGGCCCATTGTTGTGCAGTAATGCAGATTTGAGCTTGCCCGAGCTCTGCTCATCCTGGGATTCTCTTTGGCATGGCAGGCTGTTCCTGGAACCAGCAGGGGGCTGTACCACCTCTGCAGTACACTGCATGAGTCACCCACTGCCTTCTGACCTGGCCTTCTCCTTTCCCCTACCTGCCATTGGTCTGCTGCTGCCACTGCCAGCTCCATCTTCCCAGGCTGCAGACAAGGGCTTTTTCTGAGCTAGAAGGGCAGCTATGGCATGCCAGTAGGATTGCTGGTCAAGAGGCCGGAGGCTTCGTTTCTGGAGGCTCCATTTCCTATGTCTTAATTTGTTCACATCAACATCTTCAAATATTGCAGATATTATATGTGTACAAGAAACTCATATAAAATCAAATAATGAACATCTGTTGAATAATAAGAAATTAGGCAGAGCGATTGCAGCAGCAACATATACAAAAAAGAGGTATGATCACCTATATAAGTTTAACCTTCAGCAGAATATATCTTCCATCTGGACCTTTAATATCTAGAAGATACTAATATTTTGATTTTTACATAGAAAATCAAAATATTAGTATCTTTTAAGATATTAAAGATTCAGATGGATGATATATTCTTCTGAAGATTAAATTTACATAGATGGCAAGATCTACACATCAGCAACAGTCTATGTCCTAAACAATGGCAGAAATAAATCTGAATGACCAAAATGATATACTATTCAAAAATAACAATATGGAAGAAAATACAAGAAGATTTGCAAAGATGGACTAAATTAAAACTACCATGGCTGGGAAGAATTGCTATTGTTAAGACGAATGTTCTACCAAAACTGAACTTTTTATTTCAAATGCTCCCAGTCTGTATAAAAGACAAGATGAAGGAAGGGCAAACCCAGATAAATAAATTCATCTGGAATGGCAAAAACAAAACAAAACCCAGAATAAGACTTAAAGTTCTACAAGATGAAAAAGAGAGCGAGAGAGAAGAAGACTGGCAGTACCATAATATTAAATTATATTATCAAGCAGAGGGAGTGGTTTGGATTTCAGACTGGATTAAAAATCCAAACAAAGAATTCTCAACTTGGAAACTGCAGAATTCAATGCCAGAATTCACAGATATTTAGGGACAGAGCAAGTGAGACAAATAAAATGTTCAAACTTAAAGGACTCCTACATAATAAGGAAAGGGCTTGTGAATATCTGGATGAAAAACATGGATTGCTGGACTTTCATTCTCATTTTGAGTGATTTTTCAGTTCTTACAGGAGCTTTAGCTGAAGGAGTTTCAAAGGCAGCAAAGGGGAATGAGATGCCATTGTAACAAGATATGCTTTGTTGATACTGTTCCAAAAAAATAAAAGCATGCAAGATGATAAGCAGTGGCCAAGATGCTAAATCCACAGAGAGAGGCCTGCAGGATCATAATGTATTAGGAACTACTGTTACATGCAACTAAATTACACAAGGCTGTTGCCCATCCATAACAGGAGCCCCTAGAATGGTGTGTGTGCATAACTGTGATGATGAGGGGCATCCTTCCTCCTACCCTTGCATGAAAACTGGAACTTCAAGAGCTCAGAACTCATCAGTGTATGCTAATGGGCAAAGCAAGGCCCAGATGTTAGCTAACATCAGCAGCTCTGAAAAACAGCATGCCTAATATGGTACAACCACAGCAGTTTCACAGATTGAAGTCAAGCAATACAGGATGTTACAGAAGCCAATTAATAGGATTATATCAAAGAATATTAAGAGAACATAGACACTGACTCTTTGGAAATGAGATCTGGTATTTAAAAAAAAAAGCATGGGAAAATTGTACCAGTATCTCTGACCCCTCACCTGACAAATGTGGTAACACCACAATCAAGTGCCTTTTCCACTTACTACAGACCTCTCCAGTGGTCAAATCTTTGTGAAATTATTGTGCACACCTCCTTTCCTGTTGTTTTGGTGCCCTCCCCTTGTCTCTTCGGTTGCATTTATTCCACACACGACTGCTGAAAATGTACAGAGGCATGGGGGGGGGGAATGGCACCCAGGGCAAAATGGCAACTTGGCCCCATCCCCATGCCCCCTCTGGGGCACCCCGCCCCCTGGCCCCTTCCACTTACCTTAGAAAAAGCAGAGCCTGACTGGTGGGGCTGTGTGTTGATCTGCGGGTGGGAACTACACTTCCCAGGAGATTTTGTGAGCCCCAACTCCTTACAGAGGCCTTCCAGGGGCAGGTGGGAAGGAGGCTGCAAGGTCTTGGGAAGCGTAGTTCCCACCCGCAGACCAATGTGCAACTGCACAAGCCAGGCCCTGATTTTTCAGCCTCTTCTCAGCCGGCTTCTCTTTGTGGGGGGGGAGGTGGAAGTGGGAGGAGGGGCGATTTTCCACCCCCACGTGACCCCAATGATGCGCGCCCAGGGCACGGCACCCCTCCCGCCCGCCCGCTCCATTGTAGCTCTGCCTATGAAAATGTATTATTCTTGATGGTGGAGGGATGTCATCCATGATACTTTCCCGTTTTCTTTTGTGCCGGCACTCTAACGTTATTGCATAGTTACATTTTGAAGCAGCAATTCAAAATATCTCAGCCTCCATTTCTACTAGTGAGAAATACCAACATAGAATGGAAGCCAAAACAACTCCTGAAGCAGACACCATTACCTGAAGGAACAGAAACACACAACCTGCCCCCCACAAAAACCACATTTTTCAACCAAATTAGAGCTGAAAACACATAATAATTACTGCAGCAGTTCTTTGTCAATTTCCTCCTGCAAAAGCAATTTCTCTTGTCAATTTCACTGGCTCCTACCTGTGGAAACAATGTATCTTTTATTTAATAGTACATTGCTAATTTGAGATGAAATTGATAGAGCTGATACAATGGCTTGTGTCTGTGCCCTAACATTACATCGCTGTCCACCTACCCCCTACAAAAACCAACTCTGCTTCTTTGTATCTCTGCCTGAACATTCCATTGCAAGTTCTATATGAGACTGACAAAACTGATCCAATCAACCCTGCTTGGGTGTCTGCCTGAATGTTACATCCCCAACTAGATATGACAAAGAAAAAAATTATTTCCTTTCAAAAAAGGAGTAGGTGGAGGAGAAAATGGGTGAAAGGTTGGGTGACTACACAGGGGCATGTATAAGGACCAGGCATTTGGTGTTTCAAAGACTTTCAAAATGATCACACACTCAAAGGAAGCTGGCTCAGAAAGTATGTGGGGGGAATCATGGTAAAAGTGTTTGGGAAAACAACAGAGGAAAAATGAAGGAGAAACATTTCCAGAAGCAAATGGAGGAAAAAATGTGTGGAATTAAAAGGAAAAAAATGGCCAAAAGAAAAGCAGAAAAGTCCAAGAAGGAGGCAGTCACAGTTGGCTAGGGATCCACACTGGCTGTTTCGACCTTGTAAATGTCTGATAGGCAATTATAGCAATTCCTAAAATGTAGCACACTTGGCTTTAACTTGAAATGGACAGGAAGGTAATCTTATCAGGAGACCAAAGAGCTGGACTGTTGTAGATTTAATTCAGTTGCTGTACTATATAGGTAAGCATCAAGTCATTACTGATCCACTGGGGTAATAGTCCGGAGAAGAGCTGTAACTCCAGGGGATTCCAGGCCCCACCTGGAGGGTGGCAACCCTAATCTCTTCCCATGGGCCCCAATTCAACATTTGAGTTTCACAGTCAGCTCTCTTAAAGACTCTACCTTTGTGGCAGGTTCAGACTGCAAGAGAGGAGGATTTCTTCACGGCTGCCCTCAGCAGCCCCTTCTTATACAACTTGATGAAAGCCTAAAGCTAAACATCCTTAAAGGGGGAAAAAACCAATTAGTAAGGAATTTCAACTTGCTTAGGCTCATCTTTAAAGTTCAAGTTACAAATGGGAAAGGAGAAGGTACTTTTCAGTTTTATCCTGTTCTTCTGTCAGGAGTGTTGCTTTAGTAATTAAATTCAGCCTTTCTACAAAAAACCAAATCAGGAAGAAAACTAGGCTTCAAAATTTCTAAGAGATGAATGAGATACTACTGCAATGGAGCTGTGGAAGAGCCTGTGAAGATCCCTCGTGAAGTGGCTTTTTGGCATCTCTTGTCATGTCTGAAGCCATTGGCTGATTACAGTAATCAAAGAACTTTGCAAAGAATCTAACTAGGACCAATTCATTTAATTTGAATTATTTAACTAAGATCCTTTTTGTGTATTTATGGAAATTCTGTTGTTTTTCATATACATGTCAAACCTTTAGTTTTCCATTCCTCCTCTTTTCTATGTCCTGTGGCACCACCTCCACCTCCATTCATGATCTGCTTTTCCTTTTCCTCCCTGCCTTCAGTGTGCGTGTGCATATACACGCAGATTGATGAACCCATTTCCAAGGACATTTGTTAAACCAGGAAAATCCTCGTAGCAGTTTCTATCTTTCCCAGAAATAATCCATGGCTTTGGCAGTGCTGTTAGCTGTTGCAGCAATCAGTTTCTGCCAAAAAAATGAATGAAAGTTTTTATTCTAAGTTGTATCTCTAAAATTAGTCTTAGTCCTTGAGAGTGAAGCCATACACAGCTGATTGCAAAGAAATACTAGTATCTGGAAAATCCAGATTTGATTCCTGTTTGTTCTATGGAAGTTCACTGCGTGACCTTGGGCCAATCGCACTCTCTCTAACTTACTTGATAGTGTTGTTGTGAGGATAAAATGGAATAAAGGTGGTGAATAAATGTATTAAATAACGATATATAACTATATATATAACCATATATAACCATATATAACCATATATAACTATATCTATAACTATATCTATATCTAATATATCTATAACTATATCTATATCTATATAACTATATAACTATATATATATAGTTATAGTTATTGTTATAGTTATATAGTTATATATATATAAAATAATATATATGTATTAAATAACTATATGGCACCTGGGGACAACACCTGCTCCGGGCACCCCCACCCCCTTGCCCCCCCATACTCGGGGCGGGGACAGCTCAGATGGGTACTGTAATGGCAGGCTGGCTCCTGGATTGGCCTGCTGCCACGACGCATGTCTGAGCCTCCCCAGCTGCCTCCCTGCAAGCTGCCTCCTGCCCTGCCCTGACCCTGGGGAGGGCAGAAGCTGGCCTGCAGTAACGCAAGGTAACAGGTGCCATGGCAGGAGGCCCAAGAGCCAGCCTGCTGCTGCCGTGCCCATCTGAGCCACCCCCACCCTGAGCCCCGCTATTTTGTGAAACATTATACTGATTGTTTGAATTATTCATTTAACCAACTACAGTGACATGTGCTGTAGGCACACAAGTCCCTGTCCTAGAGGTTTGGAAAATATCACATCAAGTGGTTTCAGGGTCTGTCTGTACCACCTTCACCCGACATTTATTTTTATTAGTGTTTACTCCACCCTTTCCCAGCCTAAGCTAGGCTGAGGGTGGTTAACAACAATATAATTTATATAATGAACCAGCAATTAAAACAGGTGACATAAAACATACATAAACATATACTTAAGATCAATAATATTAACATTAAGACTGTTCATTTAAAATGGAATCCTAATAATTCCCAAATTGTACAAAATTAAACAAAAGTGTATAAAATTTGAGTGGTTCCTTAGCATAGGTCAGGTTAGCAGAAGGAAATAACAGCAAGGAAACAAAGATCTAATAGATCCAACATATGTACTGATGAATTTTTTTAGCAGCAAATACTATGGCTAAAATACGTCTCTATATTTGTGCATAAATCTGTTCTACTGCAGTCAAGGCTCATGAGGCATATTTCAGAGGGCTCATATTCTGCAAGAAGCAAGCTCCTTTGAAAACTTCTGCTTGGATGGTGCACAACTTTTCAGAGTCATAAAACTTAAGCACATTTGCTGGGTACAGCGCAACATTGTTTTGTTCCCAAAACTACTGCCACTGTTGGCACTGTTTCCTGAGTGGGACTGTCAGGGAAGGCTCAGTCAGTACATTTTGTATAAGAAATCTATTTCCAGATGTTTATGTAAGGCTTTTTTGTCTTGTGGAATGGTGAAGCAGGTTATATAGTTTGTAAGCTACTGTCTGGTTTAATGCCTTTGGCTGAACCTGAATGGCCCATGTTTCTGACCTTACGTACCGTGAACCTGATCTTGTCTGGGTTGGGTCTGATGTTTTCAAACTGGGCCATATCCACCACAGTCTTCAATATTGCATCATGTTCTTCTTGGCCTGATGCTGCTATGATCATACCATCTGCTATGATATGGACACCAGAGATGTCGCCAGAAACCTGCATCTTCCTTAGGTGCTAAAAGGCCACAATCCAGCTGAGTCAGCATCTAGCTTTACTTGCCAGTATACATCTATCTCCTTTAGAATAGTTATTGGCCCTGGACCTTTGTGGGAGTGGAAATGGAGAAGTGCTGTCCCATTTGACTTTATGAAGGTCTCTGCAGTCAAGGCAGACTCTAATGTTGCCATTTTCCCTCAGTAATGAGAAAGCTATTAACCCACAATGTTGATCTATTCACTTTAGTCACAATTCCATCTTCTTCTAGTTGCTTCAGTGAGTTTTTCAGATTATCCACAATGGGGAAGTATATGTTTCTAAACCCATGAGTGACAAGGATAATTGTCTCATCTATAAATATATGATGTGTGTCCCTGAATTTTCTGACTCTTTCAAAGACCACGGGATACCATGTACTAAACTCTTTTCCGGTTGTAGGTGGTTCAGCAAATTCTGTGTACTAAACAGATCTCCACATAGGACTCCCCCCTCCCAAGTATTGATGATGCTGATGCCTTGAAAAAACAGACTTGCTTTGTTTTTGGCTGTGTTTTTTTAAGGTGAGTTCTCCCTCAGCTTATTTTAGAACCTTCACATGCAATTAGTTTGCATTTAGACTAGACAATCTTTGTGGGACCTAGCAGGTTTTCCAAAAGGTGAGGTGGAAAAACATTTGCTTTATCTCCAGTATCCAGCTTGAATCTTATTGGACATCTCTTACTGCTAACATGGCTCTGTGCTGGCTACATGAGATTGCCTCCTCTGAGAAACTGCTTCCTCAAAAACAACCTTAACACAGTTAAGCTCAGACAAGAATTCGTGTTTTACCATCAGTGTTTACTGGGTGCTGTGCACATTGAAAATTCATTTCCCCCTCCCCCCCTCTATAACATTTGCTCTAAAATCCTGGGGAAGCCTGCAGAAGGTATGATTTGCCACAAAATATACACAACATGTATATGAATTTTTTGGTGCCTTCAGTTTTAGTTGGTGCAGACAGCTGGCACTCCTAAGTTTCTCTGAACTCTTTCCTTTAGCACAAGCTTGAATGGGCTTCTCAGACCCTGATATGGATGTTTCTTCTATTTGTACTTTGGCAACTTGGGGGGGGGGGGGTCTGCAGATGTTCCTGCAGATTCAGATTAGTCACATACCTTTGCCTTCTTCCTCAGTTCTGTTACCAATATGCCAAATCTGTTCATCCTGTAATGGTGGGTGAATCCAGAATGGATAGCACTCAAGTACAGTATTTTGGGATTACAATAATTCTTGAGCAGGGTTAAAACCTGCTGTAGGGCAGAATAATCCACAGATTCTTGTACCAAGATACCGTGTATCTCTAAGGCTTCTTCTCTACCTACGTTTGATACAGATCAACTTGAAAGACTGCTGGAGTTTTGCCTGTACCAGAAACTGTCAAGTATAGACAAAAACACTGTCCCTCCTTCAACAGTTTTCAGCAAGGTTCCCAATGAGGCTGTTGTGCAGTCATCCACCGGAAAGAGTATGCAGTTTTCTTGTGAACCAGCTGTGCTTTCAGCAATGACCTCATTCTACTGTTTTCATGGTGTCTGCAAATGCATGGCCCCTTCTGACACCATGTTATATTTCTAAGCAGGGAAAGGATCAGTAGTGGAGGCAGTATTGAGCACAAGAACTGTTTATTGGAACACAAGCTAACTTACTGAACAGGCCAAAATGAGGTTTCAGTAAGTCAAACCTCTCCTCCAGTACTAGTCACAGACATGAGCCTCTCCATTCTAGAGAGCCTCTGGCTCTCTACTACCTTAAAGTAGTAGTACCAACATACCACACTTGCTTAAGTCAAGTAGGTCCTATTGTCCTCATAAAAATTCAATGAACCAGCCTTCTCCAGGTTATTGCTTTACTAACTAACATCATCCTCATCTTGCCAGGATTCAATTTTACCCTCAATGACTAGGCCATGACAGGAAGACATTGATTCAGGATTGAAAAAAGAACATTTGGATAAAGAAACCGATAACACTCAACTCTAAAACTCAGGATAATTTCATTCATAAGTCTCTTGTAAATACTGCCAAGAATGGGGAAGGGCATTTCACCTTAGGGAACACTGCAAAGCAACTCCCAAAGTGTTGAATGAACCTGTTTGAAAGAAATTATCTGCCACTGATTCGCAGAAGTCAGTGGAGGGAAGTACTAGACATATTAACATTCAATAAAATAGTATGATCCACTTTATCAAATGCAGCAGCTGCTCTTTGTTGATTGTGTTATATAAATTCCCCTGCCTATTTGCCTCCAGAGATTGTACATCCCTTTCTCATTCACTAAGCCAAAAAACAACCTGGAACAGTCCTATAGTTGCCATAAAAGCCATGAAGTCCTCATCATTGTTTGTCACAGAGAACTCAGTGTGGATGGTGAAATTCCTAGAACAATCAGTCTTGACATTTCTGCTGCCAGGCTCAAGATCAATTCTAGCAGCTCAGCAAGATCCTAACTTGTTCCTGGAACTCACTACAAGGAAAATACAGTCAGAATTTGACCACTGACTATACGAGGTTGCAAACAAAAGCAGAAAATACCCTTGAAGGACTATTACCAGCACCATCTGCAATGCAGGAAAGAAAGAAAAGTCATACTTTTTTAAAAAACTACCTGAGCCTTAGTAGTTACAATACTGCTAGAATAATATAAATTCATACTTGGAAATCCAGCCAGCTAGCACTAATGTTGTTATTGTCTTTTTGCAAAGATGTTTCTGTAGGAACGTTCTCTTATTATGCCTTAAGGGAAACAGGAACAAGGAGAGAAGTAGATCATTACAGGGTTTTTTTTCCTTCCATACTCCCTGGTTTCCTGGTTTTAAATTGCCTTTCAGAGGTTATTTGAAACATGGCAGTTCTTCTAAATGTGAAATATTGCATTCATTCATTCTTTGATAGCAAGTGGCTACTTTTCACAGACAAGAAAAGATATCCCTACTTTGGAAAGTACCAGTTAAAATAGAACTGCATCTGCATGGCTGAAATCCTATGCAAACTTATGCAGAAGTAAATCCTACTGAACTTGGTTAGGGCTTTCTTCTGAGTTAATGTACAAGAGGATGATGTAATCCTGAAACTTAAAAAAAGAATAGCAGTGCTCTTGCTTTGAGTTCACACCAGATAGGTTCACAGATGCCCATAACCAATCCTGGTATTTGGCCATCATAATTGTTGTGTAGAAGCAGATTGCTGCTTTCTCTGTCTGCCCAACTGTCTGTCACCCCGAGAAACTGCTCTCCTGATTCAAAAAATGATGATATTAACCTATACATTAACCTATTTGCTATTTGAAACTATTGTTATCTTCAGTGCTGCAAAAACACCAATGCACTGTGCAAATTAACAGCTGTACCACTACAGTGAAAACACTTTCTAAGAGTACGACAAATCAGGAAAGGCCTCAAGTACAACCTGGTTATTCCATAACTCAATCATTGAGAATGTGAGGAACGAAGAAAACATGCATGATAGACAGAAGAGCACAAGAGGGAACCAGCAGTTATGCTAATTGCACGCAAAGAAATGAGAAAATCCTACAATGAAAATTCAACTACAGTCAACAGCTTGAGAGATTACTCAAGAGTTGACATGTTGTGATTTCTGAACAGAAGCCAGGAGCTTGAGATGTACTGTGAATTTGATCTGCTTAAAAGTGCAGATGACTGGGGAAGGCCATGGCAAACCACCCCATAAACACAGTTTGCCTAGTAAACATTGTGATGTGACATCACCCATGGGTCAGCAATGATGCCGGGCTTGCATAGGGGACTATCTTTACCTAAAATTTCACCACAGTATCACTGATATATTTCAATTATAACAATGCCATCAGTGAGGATGAGGAAATTCTTCCCATTCACTCCCTGTTTGAAACAAAAAAGTCAGATATAAAGAATGATAGAACCTTTCTTGGTGCCTCCAACAACAGTTTATCTATCCAGTATGACTTTTTAATGGGCTTCTCTCTCACATGAAGCAGAGATTGCATTATCTATATGAAGTATATATATATATTTAAAAATAATCTTTTCTTGGTTCTTTTTCTGCCCCTTCATCATGCTTGTACCAGTATCACCTACAGCAAGTTTTGAGAAAATTTTGACCATCTAAGAACATAAGAACAAGCCAGCTGGATCAGACCAAAGTCCATCTAGTCCAGCTCTCTGCTACTCGCAGTGGCCCATCTGTGGCTAGCTGCTAAATTGCTGCATTGTCTATATGAAGCAGCAATTTAGTAGCAAGCCACAATCAGGCAAAATCTTCTCAGAACTTGCTGAAGGTGATACTAATATAAGAAACATTAGCTTTAAAAGGGGCTTGGACAGATTTATGGAGGAGAAGTCGATTTATGGCTACCAATCTTGATCCTCCTTGATCTGAGATTGCAAATGCCTTAACAGACCAGGTGATCGGGAGCAACAGCCACAGAAGGCCATTGCGTTCACATCCTACATGTGAGCTCCCAAAGGCACCTGGTGGGCCACTGCGAGTAGCAGAGAGCTGGACTAGATGGACTTTGGTCTGATCCAGCTGGCTTGTTCTTATGTTCTTATGTTCTTAAGGGGCGGAAATAAAATAAATAAATTCAGACAGATTTTTAATGCTAGAGCTGAAGGCCACTTGAGTCTTTCTCTGGGAATTTGCTGTTCCCTGACAGATTTTATGTTTGCTTCCAAAATAGTTGGCTCATATGTTTTTTCATAAAGTAAAAATTACAGAACTACCATAAGTCTGCTTGCCCCCGCCCTCCAAAAAAACCCTATGCCCAACAATCTTATCACTGAACCTTCTCACTTATAGAAAGTAGACGGGACAAAACAATATGTACATTCTTACCAGTGGCTCTAGTTCCCTTTGGTCAATCAAACTAAACTCGCTAATAAAGTAGTAGAAGTGCTTGTAGCAGGTGTTCACGTGAGCTTCTGCACCCATGCTGATGATGCTGTCAAAATGGTGGATGTAGACGTGCACAAAGACTCTGAAGAGACGTGTGAGGATCTTTGTGCAGACTTGCTGGAAGTTCTTAGGAAAAGGAATACCTGCAAAACAGAAGTGGGAGGGCATTCAGAGTGCAGGCATAATGCATTAAAACTGGGCAGTAGGATCTAACGAGGATCCTATATGTTCTGTTAAAAAATTCTGGTATATCCCAACATTGTAGTCTAAACTGAAGTATATTATCCAGCTCAGCCTTCTGAAGTAGTACAAGTGATGGACTGACACAGTTTATTATTCTCATAACTTCAAGAAAGTAGAGGTTTTTTAAAATCCCCTATTTGGGAATAGGATTACAAGTTTTATTTTTCATTGACTACATTTTTCATCATGGACTACAATTCTGCTCCCTTGCCCGCTGTCAGAAGTGAAAACAAGCAAACAATTTTAGACACAGGGTTCCTGAAGACTCTGCTGCCTTCCCTTGAAGAGCAAGAAATGCCAGCCTTCTCCACTCAGAACCACTGACAAAAGGAACCCAAAATTGCTTCTCTTCCTTGTTTGAAGCAAACTGTTTTGTCTCTCACAGCAAAACTACTATGGTTTTTCTTCTAATTAAGGAACCACAGGCAAGCAAACTGCCAGTATCCAATCAAAAGCACTGTCAATATAAGTTTTACATTTGATTTTCTAAAGTACAAAGGAATCTTAAATGATGATTTCTAAAGTCGTTTTGTTGTGCATGTATTAATGGGGCATGCTGCAGGTTTACAGTAGCAAAAAAAAGAACTCTTATTTTGTAGCAATGAGCGGTAGCTTCTAAAACTCTGTGTTAAATTATTTTGCTCTTAAGGAAATGTTTCATTTTCAAGGTCCTAAAAAAGCTTTTTTAAGAATTTAAAACTGTTAAAAAAATTAAATTAATGTTAAAATTTCCTATAGTAATATAACAACAATAATAACAATGACAACTGGTTTATATTCCATCCTCTCCTGCCAAAGCAGGGCTCAGGGTGATTTACAACAAAAATAAAATACATCTTTAGTAACAGATAAAATATAAAACTCAAGTCAACTGCAACACTAAAATAATTGCACTTTAACATCTGTCAATGTCCTGAATTCTGAAATGATGCCAAAGTGTCCAGATAGCATGTGTTTTAGATAGCATGGGGGAATAATGACAAGGTCAGTCTGAATAAAACCAAGAAAAGAAGAGACTGGGAAAAAGAAGCAAAACACTGCACCTGATGGAAACAGCTCATTTGTTCTATTTCATCTTCTATAGCTACCTTACTCATATTATCTATATATATAAAAAGCAAACCGTGACTTTGTTAGTCACTCCCTAACGCCGAAATGGCTGAACGGATCGCCCCCAAATTTTCACATGACGTCCATCCCTGTTGCGGGCAGGTAATTGGACCTTCAAATCGCTGAAAGTCCATACCTGAGCCAGGTAAAATATCTTTACCTGGTGCACCAGGCCATGAAGCTGGCTGTGTTTAACTGTCACCCTTAGAATGTTCGTGCACCATGTCTGTCTGTGGCCTGAGGCCTTGGTATGCAAAGGGAGCTTAGAATGTGTTTGTATTACCAGATGGGCAGATGAGATGAACACAGAGAAAACAGTAAAGCCATGGGTAATACTGTTAGGTATCTGAGTGGAAGTGAAACACATACACACTTTGCCCGTGTGAAGAGGGCGTCAGGTGGGGTCCCCCCCCTCACACTTGGGTAACTTTTTTCACTCTCTGTGCCTCACCCACTGCTACCACACAACACACATCCAGCTCATCCTCACACACCTCACTCTGCCCTCCCTCACATCCAACCACCACTTACCCACTTCCTCACCCATATTCGCCACAGCTCTCTTTTACTAACCTAGCTGAGCTGGGTTTGCCCTTTCTTCTAAGAAGAAATCCATAGGAGGTGGGGAGCAAACCAACTACTACTGGCTCCACTTCTTTTGCACGTGGCCGGGGCTTCAAGAACCCAGGGAGCTGGCCTCGATCCTAGGCAGCGCCTCACCACACACTGCCTCTGCTGCCTGACTGGGATAGCCTCCTTGCCCCAGTTCTGCCTTACACAAGCCAGGACTGTGCGTGTCAACCAGCCTCATGGACAGTGGGATTAGCACTCTGGACAGTTACCCGTTATTAAGAATGGAAAGGGTTACCTTATACTAAAAAAAACAAAGAGACACCCACCAGCCATAACAATGTGAATTGAAAAGGGAAAGAGGGATTCCATTTGACCACCCCAAAAGGCTATGCTGCGGATCATTGGACCTGCATGGACATCTGTGTGGGTTGCAGACTGTGATGAGAAGGACAATTGCCACAGCAACGCGTGGCTGGGCCCCGCTAGTTCATAATAAAACCAAATGTACAACATCAGACTAAATTGTTGGAGGATTTTTAGCCTATGGAACCACCTACCTATCAGTTACTTAAATGCTGCACTATAATAAAACTTTCTGGAGGATAACTTTGATTCACATTATTAGCCACAATATTCCATAATGCTGCCTTTGTTCCTGTGAAAACACTTGTCAGTGTCAAAAATAGAGACTGAGTTGTCTTCCCTGTCCCTGAAGAGTCAAAAACAAGAGTGCAGTAAGATTCTGAAATAATCATGAAAAATTGTGGGAAGAAAACAATTTACAAGCTGAAATGGATGCACTTCCCAATAATACTGGATGAGTTATAGGATGATGCATCCAAGGTGGCAAAATGCGGCTCAGCCATAAGATACCAAGTTCCCATCTGTGTTAGTAATTCTGCTGCAAACTTTCAACATTTTTTACAGTTTGCAAGTTGTTATCTCTATATATAAAAATCTAACAGTATGTTTGTCCCTGATGGTCTCCCTCAGAAGGTGCTAGACGGATCGCCCCCAAATTTTCACAGGACGTCCCTCTCTGTTACGGGCAGGTAATCGAACCTTCAAATCGCCGAAAGTTCATACCTGAGCCAGGTAAAACGTATTTTTCCTGGTGCACCAGGCCATGAAGCTGACTGTGTTTAACTGTCACCCTTAGGAAAATGTTCATTACAGCCTGTCTGTGGCTCTGGGGCTGGCCTTGGTATGAGGAGGCTTAGAGATGTTTGCACAGAGGGGCAAGAGATGGGCAGTGAAAACTGTAAATAGGAAATAATACTGTTAGGTAATCACAGTGAGAAGTGGAAACACATACACACTTTGCCCGTGTGAAGGCGTCAAGGTGGGGTTCCCCCCCTCACCGCATATGAGTAGCACTTTTCACTTTCTCTGGTGTGCCTCACCCACTGCTACCACACAATACACATCCAAGCTCATCCTCTTACACACCCCCTCACTCTGCCCCTTCCCCTCACATCCAACCACCATTTACCCACTTCCCTCACCCATGATCCATGCATCTCTTCTTTTACTAAAGCTGGCGAGGCTGGAGTTTGCCTACCCTTTCTTCTAAGAAAATCCACGGGGTGGGGACGAACCAACACTACCGGCTCTGCTTCTTTTGCAGATGGCCCTTTAAGAACCCAGAGATCTTGCCTCGATCTGAGCGCCTCACCACCCTGCCTCTGCTGCCTGACTGGGATAGCCTCCTTGCCCCAGTTCTGCCTTACCCAAGCCAGGACTGTGTGTGTCAACCAGCCTCATGGACAGCGGGATTCGCACTCTGGACAGTGCCGTTGTGGAATGGGCAGGGTTACCTTATACTAAAAAAACAAGACAGCACCATATAACAATATGCATTGAAAAGGGAAAGAGGGATTCCATTTGACCACCCCAAAAGGCTATGCTGGGGATCATTGGACCTGCGTGGACATCTGTGTGGGTTGCGGACTGTGATGAGAAGGACAATTGCCACAGCAACGCGTGGCCGGGCCCGCTAGTTAATCATAAATATATGTTCAAATGCGTTTAGATTCCACAGTAATTCATGTAACAGTCCCAAGTGCTTTTTCAAAGCAAATATTGTTAAGATAGTGGGTTGGAGCCTAACACTTGACTGACCTCACCACATTGACTTTTGATAGCTATGTGGCAGGCAGAAATCAAACAGGTACAGCTTTTCCTTGCATGGACATACGTTGGTGAGAGAATATACCCGCTGAGCCAGACCAAATACCCATCTAGTTAATGTATCCTGTTTCCAACACTGGCCAATCAGTGACCTCCAGGAATTTCAGGTTCCTCATTGTAGATACTGAAGAATACAAAAATGTAACAAGAATGGACTTGTGCCATTATATTTCTGTAGGATACTCAATGAAGATAGTTTGACACATTTTACAGTGTAGCAATATCTGTACCGGGGTTGGCAAACATGTTCCTCCACATGAAATGAAGTAATCCAAGTAACTGTATGAGATATGATGTAGAACAGTGCTGGCAGAACAGATTTCTCCTGACTGAACTAAGCAGTTCTGACATGCTGTGTGCTATGGAAAAGGCCAAACATTTCTCAGGGTTATCAGGCAATCTGATGGAAATTCGCATGTAGATGATTCTTCCTTGGGAATGTATGGTCATATAGTGAAAAAACGAAATCATCCAAGTCAGACAATTTGTCCATGTAGTCTCCTGATGGGCAGCAATTCTCCAATTTCTCAAGCAAGGTCTTCAAGTTATTCTGTCCCTAATATTTGGCATTTTTGAAACTGGAGATGCCACATATTGAAATCAAGACTATAATTGTGCCAAGCTTTTCCAGTGAATTCTGGTCTTTCCCACTGGTCTACAATTATCTACAATTAATGTTACCACGTTGCTATTTTGAGGACTGAGTTTTCATTTCACACAATAAAAATTTATTTTATATACCTGACAGTCCAGAATGTTTACTTATGTGCTACACCCACAGAGGGAGCTATAGGATATACTTAGTATCAGCAGAGCTGTATGCTAAGACCTCTTAGCAGTGAAAATATTGTTGGGTGGGGGAATGGAAGGGGAAACCTCCTACTCACAGAGATTTCTACAACTTATTCACAGACAGTAATGGAAAATATAGGGAACAGTTCTCTAAAGTGGCTGTTGCATGCATTTAACCTTAGGGTTGCCAGCTCTGAGTTGGGAAATACCTAGAGACTTTTTTTTTTGCTGGGGGGAGCATGAGTAAGGCAAGGAATTTGGGAGGGGGAGCCTCATCAGGGTAAAATACTATAGAGGCTACCATCCAAAGCAGACATTTTCTTCAAACAGATTTCAGCTTGTTCCTGTTTTTCACTACTTAACTCATAGGCAGTTGACCTAAAAACACATGCCAAATAAATCTGCTCAGTTCATTGCCAAAGGTTATAATAATGAGGGACATACTGATGAGAGTCTTGCAGAAGAGAAAGGACTATGCTTTTTGACTGATGTTCTAAAGAAGAAACAGTTAAGATTTAGATGGCTTCAATGGCAAGGTATTTTGTTTATGTACAAAGGACAGTAACAGAAAACCACAACTACAGCATGTGCCAAGGAATTCTATAAAAAGAACAATAAGGATTTTACTTTAAAATATCTAACTGTTAAATTTGTGAAATGTAAGAGAAAACAGATAAAATAGATTAAAATGTTATATATTAAAGCAATAGAGGAATCTTATATATCAGTTTCAATTATATAATTTACTGGAGGAGATGACCTAGGAGGGATAGAAAAATATTGTATAAAAGCCTTCAGTTGGAGAACTAAGTTAAAGATAAGTTAAAAATAAGTTAAAGATAAAACTATAGCAAGGTTATATTGCAGCTATGTCTGTACTTTTAAAAAATTGAACTGGGTTCAAATTTATTTTTTTTAATTTGAAAGCTTTCTGGGTTTGATATTAATGAAAAATTTACTACATAAGGGATAATTCTGACAGCAGAATTTGGTAGAAAATCAAATTAGTTATTTGTAGTATTTAGCTATTTGTTTTAGTGGTATGGAGTAACCGGTTCACTAATGTCTACCTCTCGTGTTAGTTTTATTGTAGTTACAAAATCAATAAAAATTATTTTTAACAATAAATCATTGAATAGTTGCTTTTAAGGCATTCAGAGATGGCTTTGTCTGAAAGCATTTTGAAGCACATTTTTACCTATGAAAAAATCTAAGCCATGCTGCCTTCAGCCAGTTTAGCATGTGCTATAACATCATGTACACACACTGCTATGCTAATATTACCAACATCTTGGTAATGTTGCCAAGTTGTGGTCTCGTACACTCCATATAAATAGATCTACTTCTGGGTTTTGCAGCTGGGAAGCATCTCTTTGTTGCATCTAGAAAATGAATGTGGCTTTTCATATGCCATGGCTAATTTGAATTTAGAATGCTTCCAGGTGTATGACGGTATTTAGAGTTGCCACCTGGAGATTTACTCTGTTTTAAATTAAGTTTTAAATTACCATTGAGACAGAAACCCCTTCCCTGACATATCCAACAGAACTACACATTCTTCTGAAGCTGTAGTTTAACTATGTGCATCTGATGAAATGAAATCTACCGGTAATCCACAAAAAGTTTACACTTCAAGATGTCTTTCTAGGTGATACAATACTGCATTTTGTTTTTGCTGCAGCAGACTAGCCTACTGGAATCTATGACAGAAAATGAAAATGTTACAGAATTTCCTACTGTTAAGTTTAGGCATGGGAGATGCTCTTTGTAATCTTGCTGAGCCATCACATTTACTAGATTGATTTATCTCTCAGTTTACTCTCGCACAGAATGGAGATAAAATCAGATAGCAACTGAAAAGTGCTACATTAATAATAATCTCTGCACAAGGCAATGCAATTTCTCTCAACTGCAACTGAATGAATATGCACCAGCAGTATGATTTATTCAAGGTATAGAAATTTGAGTAGGCGTAAAAATCAAATTGTGCTTTATACTGTCAAAACAATATGTTGAACTGTCAAAAGTAGGCTTGCAGGCAGGGACTGCCTTGTATGGCAGTCTGAAAGAGGATCAGAACCTTCCTGTAGGCAGGAAATGTGCTGGAAATCTGATAAGCAAGACATCCTCATTTTGTACAATGGTGTGACAATTCAAAAAGTGTTGAAGGCTCTCTGGTCACTTCTTGTGATTCCACTTGGAAAAGACTGTTCTACAAAAGGTTGCCCAGCAGCTCTCAGCAAACTTGGATGGACATCTGTTCTCTCTAGTCACTCACCTTGGAACACAGGAGGTCCTGGGTTGAGACACCAGCATCTCTAATTAAAAGGATCAGGTGATGTGAAAGACTTCTGCCTGAGACCTTGCAGAGCTGCAGCAAGTCTGAATAGACAATAGTGACCTTGATAGACAACTCATCTGATTCAGTAAAATTCTGGGACCCCAGACTTACCCAGGATCCCATTTGTGGGTCCCCAGGCAGGGGGGGAGAAGGGAAAGGCTGCTTTCTTGGCGCAGGCAGCTGCCCATGTGGCATTTTGCTGGGCAAGGAAAGTGGTGACAGGCTCCAGCTATCCAGTCCTTCTTCCAGGGGTTGGGGAAGCTTCTCAGCTTGGCCACCAATCTTCTTCCTGCCCAGCTGGCCAATCTAATCAGAAAAAGAGGTTGGTACAAAACCACGTGGCCAACAAAAGACACATTTATACCAATATTGGTACAAATTTGTCTTTTGTTAGCCAGCTGGCCAAGCTAGCCCAGCTTGAAAGACCCCAGGGAAGGGGTTGGGGTCTCTGCAAGCCCCCCTGCCCTGACCTATTTAAGGCAACACCACTCTTGCCAGGCTTTATCTAGCCTTATGCTTTCTCTCATTCAGTCCTCCCTTGATGGCTTTCGGGATGTTGCATTTGTATATGTTTATTTCACTTCCTTTTGTCACAGCTGTATTGACAGTAGCAGCATGGAATGGATTCTTTTGGGGGGGAAAGCAGCTTGTGCACCCCTTTCCTGCACTTCAGGGATCCCTTTAAGGGATTTCAGGGTAAGTTTTTGGGGACATTCCCAGCTTGGGGACTCACAGGTGTGCTCTCACTTCAAGTGGCAAGGGGGCCACTGAGTTGCTGCAGCCTGTATGGAACTAATCTAATTGCTATTCCAGATGTCCTCCCTCCTGGCCCAGCCAGCTGGCTGGTGCAGGGTAGAAGGATGATATCAGCTGACAAATGGAGTTGCCTGATATTTATCAGCCAAGAGGGTGGTCACCCACCAACTGGATCTTTGTCCCATGCTGCGTCAAGGCTCAGATAGCTACTGTTTCAATAAAAGTTGTGGCCATTTCTCTCTAGCAAGGGCAGGTGTCTGTATGGTTATTCTGTGTGGCTGTGGCTCAGCATTCCCATTCCTCTCTCTCTTCCTTAATCATTGGGTCTTCAAAGTAAATTCATGCAACTTGATAATATACACTTTCTGTCTGTCATCTCTATTTCAAATAGAGTTTACAGGATGTTTCTTCTAAAAAAAGAACATAAACAATACTTGCAAAACCAGTGAGCAAAGATGACAATGAAGAATTGTACACACCATTGGCTCCAGTGCTAGCTTTAACTCTCTTTAAGCATGACCTACAACTCTGTGCAGAGAACAAGACAACAAAATGACAACATGCAGAGAAGAGTTTTGAAACTTCTGGTTACTGTTTTGCTCAGACATAAATGCTTTCACAGCACCAATGACCCCCAACAAGGAAATTAGGAGAGGTGCTGAATTAATACATTTTAATTTAGAGGCTCTAAGCTCAATTACATTTCAGGAAAGCATTTTAAAATATTTGTCTCCCCAAGATCTGATTTCTTTGATTGTGCAAATAAAGACCGTTAATAGGATTCCTTAGTATTAATCACCATAAAGAAATGTGTGGAAGAGATAATAGTTTAAAAGAAATATTCACTGTAGAGGTGACCATTTTGAAATCCTACTAGCCATAGGAATTGTTAACTCAAACTGCCTGTTCCTATAAATAAGTCTGTGTTTTCATTTTTGTTAAGTGGCACTTAAAATGGCATGGGAACATCTGCAAATAGTTATATTGCAGTAATCATAAAAGCAGAAGGATAAGAAGAGAATAACACGAGCAAGAATTATGAAACTGGTGGGCTATGAAAACAACTACACAATGCCATGTCAGTGGTTATTATTTCACAATAAGAGAAGGCAGAAGTTCCCCTCCTCCACTCATACAATTCCTTTTGGAAAGTGCATGAAAAGCAGTTTCTGAATTGAAAAGAAAAGCGGAAATGGTTGATTAAGGCTTGGTTGAATGAATTAAGTTTCCTGCTTCTGTGACACAATTCAAAAGGACACCACCATGTCCTTCTATGCTAGGGGTGTGTACTTTTTTCTGGTATTTTTCAGGTTTATTAGACCAGAAATTTTCAAAAAATCTGAAAAAGTCAAATCCCCATACTGATATTTGGTGGGAGGGGAAGAGTTTTGTAATGCTGACTTTTTTCAGATATTCGACATTTTTTGGGTCTATTAGGCCTAAAGCTGAAAACTTCCAGCTGATGGGGTGAAGCTGACACAATTAACCACACCCCCAAACTCCACGAGGAGCTGAGGTGTGGGAATCAGATAACCCCCCATCTCCACATGAAGTTCAGAGCTCAGTTTGCTGCAGGCCTCAACTGGCCACAAGCCTTGCTGAGACCAGCAACAAGCTGAGCTCTGAAGGCTGACCAGCTTTAATTGTATACTGTTGGCTCCTTCTTGGGGGGGGAGGGGGGGCGAGCCAACAGTGTAAAATTAGAGCTGGTCAGCCTTCAGAGCTCAGTTTGCTGCTAGTCTCAGCATGGCTTGGGACCAGTTGAGGCAAACGGGCTACTCCAAACTCTAGTTTGAGAGTAGCTGGCTTTTAACTGCATCCCAGCCCCAAATCGGCAGGGGCCGCAGTTGCGAAGCAGAGTGCAACAATGTGCTTCCCAAGAAATGGCATCCAGGTCTCCAGTGCCCTCATGCCCACCCTCACTACACCAGTGAATCCCCCAGAAACTGCTGTGGAAACTCCTGCTGGTCAAAAATGCAGCTGCACAGGCCCTCCTGAGGACACTGTGGTGAGCCCACATACTACCAATTAATAGTAAGCATTAGTGGAGCACAGCCTCTTAGGGAAGAAAAATGTATTGAACCAGTCCAGTACTTTTTGAAAGAATGAAAAAAAACACCCCACAGTCTACCTACCTATTCTGGTAGGAAAGATGTCTTCATTGTTAATTAGATTCTCAATCCAGTCCATCAGCATGCTCATATACTGTGGTGCTGACAACTTGGTAGGCCTCTTGAATCTGTGGTCATCCTGCCATCGGTATTCATACTTGAGCCCACCTGACATAATGGGGCAACTGTTTTCAGTACAGACCTCTGACATGGTGCCATAAATAAGATTTATCCTGTTGAAGAAGTCCACAACGTGCACAGCAATCCAGTCGTTGATATTCTCCCCTGGGGGCAACTGGACTACAGTTTTCAGGTCCAGTCCAGATTTCAGGGAGGCTTGAGCTTTCTTGTATAACTCAAACCGCTGAGTGCCTGGTTCAAATTTCTTCCGGGGACGAAATGTTTTGTCTTTGTTAAAGACTTGTTTAAGGCACAAAGCCATGCTGAATGGAAACCAGTCAAGATAAAAAGAAAAAAAATTATTTGTTCCAAGGGAGAAATTAAGGATAACTTCTGAAAAATAAATTGGACATTTAAATATATATATATAGATATATATAATTTTTAAAATAATATATTTGCAATACCACCTTATTAATGTGAAAGTCTGGAATTCAAATAAACTCTAGATTCCATAGAATCCACCTTAATGTCTATTTTCACCCCTATTTTATCAGTCTCTAGCCTAAAGTGAAATCTTTCTGCTCTCCTAGACATAAATTAAAAATACAGTACAGATATGATGGTAAGTGTTTTAAATATAATTCACCACTTCCTAGCTAGCTTTTGTAAAGAGAGAAAGCCAGTAGCAAGAAGTAGACAGTTGTGGAGTAAATACTGGCAAAGTGAAAGAAAACTTATTGTGGCAAACCAGCAAGAAGATCTTCAATGCTTGTTACGTATCAAGGTCAGAATTCTTACTTGCAGCCCCATTGTGCATGGCAATGAAGAAACAAGTGAGAACAGGGTCATATTCTTACCAGCTTTTCTTCTTTATCCCACCCAATTCTTCTCCATACTGCAGCTGCCATGCTTTATGGCTTTTGCACACTCAGATCCCACCAGAGTTGCCAGCTGTGGGTTGAGAAATGACTGGAGAATTAGAGGGCACAGCTTGAGGGAAGTGGGGTTTGGGAGGGATGTCAATGGGGTATAATCAGTGGTGGGATTCAGCAGGTTCACACCACTTCAGCAGAACCGGTTGTTAAAATAGTGCTTGTAAACATCCAGTTGTTAAATTATTTGAATCCCACCACCGGAACAGGTTGTTAAATTATTTGACTCCCACCACTGGATAAATGCCGTAGAGCAGGGGTGGCCAACCTATGGCACTCCAGATGTTCATTGGCCTACAATTCCCATCAGCCCCTGCCAGCATGGCCAATTGGCCATGCTGGCAGGGGCTGATAGTTGTAGTACATGAACATCTGGGGTGCCATAAGTTGGCCACCCCTGCCATAGAGTCTACCTTCCAAAGTGGCCATTTGCTCCAAGCAAACTGATCTCTGATGCCTGGAGATCAGTTGTAATAGCAGGAGATCTCCAACCACCTCCTGGGGTTTGAAAATCCTAGATCCCACAATGCTTGGCAGAGTCTTTGCTGTGATCAAACTGATTCCTTCCACCACCTTTCACTAGCAAAGAAGATGGCAGGATTCAACACATAGTCTTCCAGCTAAAACAAACCATTTGAAACTTGGGCATGCTGCCATTTCCAATCAAACTATGTAGATAACTAGGCTATTTTTAATGGAAGTTAAATTGTACCAGAATTGAAGCCTCAATTATATAACAATGGATTATAAAGAAAATGATCATACTATTTGAATTGAGGCTAACTAAGATGGTTTCATGTTGCTATCATCATAACACATTCTACTTTCCGTGTATAATTTATACATTTTTATCAAACCTACCAAACCATACTACAATAATCTCCAGAACTGTGAAACACCATCTTCAACTGTGCATCTAAAGCAAAAGCCCCCTTATTTGCCTCTCAAAAGTTGAATCATTCATCTACAATAATTAGCATTACAAGATTGTCAAAGAATACAAAATAATGTTGTCTTGAAGCTACTGGACAAATCCAGTTTTAAACCAGAAGGTCATATCTGTGACACTTCAAGGCAGTTCTAAAAATATGTGCACATTTTTGGCAGGAAGAAAAGAGGTTTCCTTAGCAGCTGTGGTCTTTTCAACCCAGGATAATATTCCTGTTGCTTTGCCTCTTGTTTAGCCACTCCTTCAGCAGCTACTGGGAATACAGATGTTTGGCAGTTCACACAGTTTTGCAGTTCTCACTTTAAGCACTTATTTACAGTGAAGTCTATTTAAAATTGAAAACCTCTGGGCTTCAAGTACAATGATGTCTCAAGGGAACAACAAATACAATTTTGAGCCATGGGAAGAAACAAGGCATAAAGGCAGTACTGCCCTGGCACAACTACCATTCATTGTGTTAGCTGGACCTGTAAAGCAGCAGCAGCAGCATTTGGTGGACTGTGAAAAAAGGTGCCATTTTTAAAGTGCAGGAACATGATGTAGTACCTACCTGCTTTGCTTATATGAAACTCTGCATCTAACTTTTATTGGTAGATAATGCTACACATCAGTCGTTTGTTAAGAAGTAGGTCCATTTATCTCTCCTAAAACTACAGTCTGTAAACTTCATTGAGTGATAGCAAGTTATGTCATGGGAGAAAAAGCTCTATCTATTTTCTCTACCCCATGTCCAATTTTATAAATATCTATCAGGGCACTCTCCCACCAAGTCATCTTTTCTTAAAACTAAAACAAAAAACAAAATACTCATAGCCAAACTCATATTTTTAATTGGTCCCTCCTTCCAGTTGCGTAGGGCAGCATACATGCTTTTTCCTCTTCAATTAATCTGCACAACAACCCTGTAAGGAAGCAGTCTGTAAAGTAGTAACCGTTCCAAAGTCACCTGGTTAACGTCATTGCAGAGCGAAGATTTCAGCCTGGGTTTCCCTAGAACAGGGGTAGGGAACCTGCGGCTCTCCAGATGTTCAGGAACTACAATTCCCATCAGCCCCTACCAGCATGGCCAATTGGCCATGCTGACAGAGGCTGATGGGAATTGTAGTTCCTGAACATCTGGAGAGCCGCAGGTTCCCTACCCCTGCCCTAGAACTAGGCTGTGAATCCAAGGAAGGCTGCTGGACCGGATGGTATTCCCGGTCGGGTGTTAAAGGAATGCGCTAACCAACTGGCTGGTGTGTTTACTGGTATCTTTAATCGATCTTTATCCCAGTCCACCATTCCATCTTGTTTGAAAGCTTCCACCATTGTTCCACTACCAAAGAGATTTCCTGCTGACAATCTTCAGGATTATAGACCAGTGGCACTCACCCCCATCATCATGAAGTGTTTTGAAAAACTGGTCCATAGGCATATTAGTTCTTGCCTTCCAGATACATTTGATAAACATCAGTTCACATATCGGACTAATAGATCTACGGAGGACGCCATTGCCATTAGCCTCCACACAGCTTTGACGCATCTGGAACAGCAGGGGAATTATGTGCGAATGCTCTTTGCGGACTTTAGTTCCGCATTTAATACAATCTCGCCACAAAGACTGGTGACAAAACTTGTGGATCTTGGACTCTCACATTCAATCTGTTTGTGGATTAGGGACTTCTTGTCTGGACGCTCCCAGAGGGTTAGACTGGGAAATCGGGTTTCCTCAGTTCTTACTCTAAATATGGGAACGCCACAGGGCTGTGTGTTGAGTCCTTTACTGTTCACCCTTTATACATATGATGTTGCTCCTGTCTATCACTTAGTAACACCATTATCAAATTTGCTGATGACACAACGGTGGTGGGGCTCATCTCTGGAGGGGATGAGTCTGCCTATCGGAATGAAGTGGACCGACTGCTCTCATGGTGCAGGGAAAATAACCTGGTTCTTAACACTAACAAGACAAAGGAGCTCATAGTGGACTATAGAAGGAATAGCTCAGAAATTCAGCCCTTGACTATAAATGGAGATCAAGTGGAGCGGGTGGCTAGTTTTAAATTTCTGGGCGTTATGATTAAAGAGGATTTGACCTGGGGAGTACAGACTGCCGCGGTGGTTAAGAAAGCCCAGCAAAGACTGTACTATCTGAGACTTTAAGGAAGCAGCAACTGGATGGAAAACTCCTGGTGTCCTTTTACCGCTGTGCTATAGAGAGTGTCCTAACCTACTGCATCTGTGTATGGTTCTCCAGTTGCACAGTGGCGAATAGGAAGGCGCTCCAAAGGGTGATCACCACTGCACAAAGGATTATCGGCTGCCCTCTCCCCTCCTTGGAAGAAATCTATAATGCCCGAAGCCTAAATAAAGCCCAAAATATTCTGAGGGACCCGTCTCATCCAGCACACTCTCTTTTTAAACTGCTACCATCTGGCAGACGATACAGGGCCCTCAGAACTAGGACAAAGAGGCTTAGAGACAGCTTCTACTCTAGAGCTGTGGCTATGCTAAACTCCGCTGCTTCATATTGATGTATTTGGGGCTGTGTAGGGATGGGTGGAGGATGATGATGTATGAGTCTGAAATTGTGTGCATCGAGGAATGCTGCTGTAAATTTCGTTGTGCGTGCACAATGACAATAAAATGCTTATGCTTAACTTGTCCAACACTCTAATTACTACCCTACATTTTTTCTATCCTTAGCACCTGCTGATAGGGAAGTTGCTCCAACGTCTTAGTCATTTTGGTTGCCCTCAATGCACATTTTTCAGCATACAATTCCCTTCTTGAGTTACAACAAATGCAACCATACACAAGAACAGCCAGCCATATGTATAAATTTCATATTTCCTCTCAAGGCACATCTGTCTTGAAGTCTACTTCTTACCTGGGCATGTTGTTTTCCTGGTTGCCAGTAATGCATAAATTGAAAGAAAGACCTGTGACTTTTCACATGGGGAGCCCTTGACAGCTATTCCATGTGTATATATGCTTGTAGGTTGCTTTCATATGGGTGCTTTGCTCTAGTTTGAAGTGCAAATAAGAGCAGAGTTTCTTTATAAGTTTTTTTTAAGCATTCACATTACTTTGGCACATAAACATCTGATTGCTGTGCTTTCCTTCAATTTGCTGTGATCTTTCCCAAAGTTAATTTATGACCATCGTAGCAATTAAAACATGTTTGTAGACAATGTGGTGGGAAGGTATGCATTTTTGCAGATCCTGCTCATATCGATACCAACTCCCCTTCCCTATGGCTGCCATTTTCCCACCACCATTGGAGAGCTAGTTTGCACTTTACAGCAATGTGTCAACTTCCAGTTTTTAAAATGTTACTGCACTATGGATATTCGAGTTCTTTTGGACTCACCATATATTTATTTTTTTAAAAAAAACCTGTAGTCCTTTTTGTTACAGATATATTTTTCCCCTTACACTGCTTCCTATCCATTGTCTTCGTTGTGGCCAGCAAACATGAGACGTAGAACTTTAATGTTCATGTCCAAAAGCAGCTCTCCCTATGAAAGGATGCCTATCTTTCTGTTCTCGAAGACAAGGAATATTTACACCTCTTCAAATCTCCATCTCCCCATAAATAAGTATCTTCCCGCCTCCAATAAAATATCATCATAGTCTGGGATTTGTGTTATGTATATACTGGGAAAAGTCATCCCAGAATGTCTGAGGCAAATAGTCAATGTTCTGTGCTTGTAATTGAGCCCTTCGGGGATAGGGCGGTATACTAAATTTAATTAATTAATTAAGTAGTAGTAGTAGTAGTAGTAGTAGTAGTAGTATCATCCAAATGTGAATTCTTTGAAGGGACTGGAATCTCTTTTTTTATATTTTACTGCAATAAATAAAACTTTGGCAGGTTATAATAAACCTTCAACCTTGTAACTAAAAGAAACACCTAAAGATCTCAAGGAGGCACAAATTATAAAGGCAGAAATATAAAACTTTCATTTTAGTGCCTTCATCATACTCTTATGATTATATCATCACAGTACCTCCTTCTAAAGTTTATTTACTGTCACTGAAAATTATTCATAGAATCAGAAAGTTGGAAGAGACCCCAAGGGCCATCAGGTCCAACCCCCTGCAATGCAGGAATACATAATCAAAGCACTCCTGACAGATGGCCATCCAGCCTCTGTTTAAAAACCTCCAAAGAAGGAGACTCCACAACATTCCGAGGTAGTGAATTCCACTGTCGAACAGCCCTGATAGTCAGGAAGTTTTTCCTGATGTTTAGGTGGAGTTCTTTTGATCTTTTCTCCTTCTGTCAGATAATGGATATATATTTTAGAGGGGAAACAAACAAACCAACGCCAAAAGTTTTTAAAACTTGAACAATGAGGCCTGTAGGAATATAATTTATTTTCATCTCAAAATTCAGTCCTCTCATTTGGAGCAGCACATGAACTTATTACCACATGCTGCTTTTGAAACATTAGCACCGCACCCCCACGTTGCTCTGATCTGGTCTCAGCTGGCTTGCCTGTCTGCTAAGCCCTTTCAAACTGAGGCAGACTCACACACACACCTGGAATTACTAATGTATTGTAGTAATTAGAGTGTTAGTTACCTCAGCTTGAGAGAACTAGGGAGCCTGCAAAGGACTCGCCAGCTGAGGCAGCCACACACACATGCCCCCCATTCCAAAGTCCCAACCAAGTCTCATTATATCTGGCCCTCTTAACAAATGAGTTCAACACCCTGCAGTAGATTAAGTACCACACAAGATGGCAGTACTACATGGGGAGGGAATTAGCTGTGAATTCATTCTAAGGGTACCTTTAAAAAATCATGGGGTTGTTAATCTGTTTAGCATATTCGATCATGAAGCACACAAACAGCATGGTTGTCAGCTAGTAGATGCAAATCTGGAATAAATTCCTCATCAAGCTTACCATCCAGTAATCATCTTAAAGCATTTACCTCATTTTTGAGGTAAATTTATTTAAAATTTATTAAAATTTATTTAAAATTTATTTAAAATTATTTTAAAAATTTATTTAAAAATTTATTAAAATTTATTTAAAATTTACCTCATTTTTGAGGTAAATTTATTTAAAATGTTTGAGAAATAGAACAGAATGAGCCCCAAAGCTAACCACTGTTTGGTTATTCTGGGTGACTCTGATTGAAATGTAATTAAGTTACCACGGTAGAAAAGACTTATGAGGCCGGATCCAAATCATTTTTAAATGTGGAAAACAAAATAATCTTCAAAAGTGTAAAGGTTAAAACAAGGAATGAAAACATTCACAAATCAATAAATAAGTTTGTGAAGCAATATAGCTAAGAAGACCTCAAAGTGTATTCTAATCTCCTTTTAAATTACTGTAACTAAATGAATTCTATTTATTTAAAATGTTTCTACCCCACCTTTCCTATTCAGCCTAAATCAGTACTATACAGTTATGCTTGTTTACCTTACAGACTGAACCCTGGAGCAGCACCAATGTATTCATTGTAGTTTAGACACATAAAAAGCCTGCCCCACTGCTGAAACTAGAAATGAATAGAAGGATATGGCAACCACCTGCCAATAAAGGCTAGAAACAGGAAGACACTAGGGCATGCTTACAATCTCTAACTACCAAGAGACCTGTCTCGATAGCTGCACAGAGCAATGGAAGCCTGTGATTCACTTCCTCTTCCTTTCCAAAGCATATAGTTCTTCCCCAAAGACATCCAGCCCCAGGGCCTCCTCTTGGCACTATAACTGCCTACTTCCTTAGTGCTTTCTCGGTCACGCTGTGAAATATATTTCCTGTCCTCATCATAAAATTCTTAGACTCTGCAAAAAAATAGAACAGATGAACAGATATGTGAAATTAGGCATATCTGACATTATTTCAATCATTTTATGATATAGTGCAGTGGTGGCGAACCTATGGCACAGATGCCAGAGGTGGCACTCAGAGCCCTCTCTGTGGGCACGCACAAACAGAGTGCCCCTCCCCACACATCTAGGCTGGCCTGGGAGGCTGGGCTCAATTAGCATTAAACCTAAGACCTAGTTTTGGGGAAGCAGTGTAGGTAACCCTGTTAAATGCTGTTAAACCCCACTGAGTTCATGCGAAGAACTAAAGCGCGATCCTTTACCTGGGAGTAAGCTCAGTTGCTGGCAATGGGGCTTGCTTCTGAGTAAACCCTCCTAGGGTTGTGATTCACCCATTGGAAGAGTTGCACGGTTGTTTCAAAGCAAAGCCGCCGACTACCACCAAGCTTACTCCTGAGTAACGCGCACCTTGGAGCCAACCGTTTTTTCTAAACGAAAACCTCAGTGTTCAGGTTAAACAGCCGTGTTGGCACTTTGCAATAAATAAGTGGGTTTTGGGTTGCAGTTGGGCACTCAGCCTCGAAAAGGTTCGCCATCACTGATATAGTGTATTCCACATGGAGCCAGCCCAGAGACGACTTAGGCAACCACCTGAGATGGCAAAATTTTAGGTGCATCAGCCTCAACTATGTAGGTACCTTGGCAAAACAGCCATTGCCTGTAATTTTGAGGAAGATGCACTGAAGCAATTCAGCACCACTGGGGCTCTTTGGTAGCTCCCGCATGTCAGGGAGGTTATCCCAGGAATGCCTTCAGATTGCCATTAGCTTCTTAGGGTGCAGATGCAGTTATCAAGGGGTAGCTGAACTGGCAAAGGTGTCAGTGGCTGGTCACCTCTCAGAGGGAACACCAAATCTAACTGTTCTGCTATGGACCAATATGGCTACCCACTGAAACCAATAATAACACAGCCAGTTCTCAAAAGTTGTGGCTGCCACATCTTTCCTCCCTTTAACAATGTAACTACATAACTCAATTGTAGACTACTGTAACACATTCCACATTGGTCTAGCCAACTCAGAAACTGCAGTTGGTGCAGACACCACAGCCCAGCTCCAATTAGGCGCTAAGTGGACTCTGTACACAATTCTCTTAGTTCAGTTACAAGGTTCAGTTTAGGATGCTAGCCATCATCCTTAATGGCACTGGACCCCTATACCACCTTTCCTACTACGTTTCACTGTGTCAGCTCTGCTCACCTGAGCAAAGTCTTCTGAAGGTGAAGACTTTGCTCAGAAGACTTTTTCATGGTCATTATCTGTGGTGTCTCCCACATTATGGGATGGTTTGTCAGGGGCTATTAGGAAGACTCTGAACGTCTAATGTTTCCCAAACTGTGCAAAGCAGAATTGTTAAGGAAGACATTGTTGTGGAGTGTAATAGATCAGCTAGATAGAAGGACAATTTTTAGAAGAATTTTTTTCCTTACATTAATCGTTTTACCTAAACAGATATGTTTACCTGCGCTGTTATTTTCCCCCTGTTGAACATCTTCAGTCCAACTGCATCATTTTGTCTTACTATGAATCTTTGCTGTTAATTTCAAATACTATGCCTTGCAATTCACTCGATGTACTGAAAAGTTTTGTTAAATTGAACATAATCTGCCTTGAGTCCAAGCGAGAAAAGTGGACAATAAACAAAAATAATAAGCCATCTTCCACCTGGGTAATCTTGGGTAAGTCACCATCTAACCAACCACACAGGGTTGTTGTGAAAATAATATGGCAAGAATCATGTATGCTTTCCTGAGCTCTTGAGGGAGGAATAGGATCAACATGCAATAGATCAATTTACAGTATTTTGTAATTAAGTTAATTTTGTTAGGATTTCAAAGAATAAATCTGAATATTTAAAAAGATGTGAAATTGAACAATATCTGATAAAAGAAAACTATACTTATTTCAGTTCTTGCACAGATACACAACTACTTAGCTATAATGTTGGTTTATGTGTTTTAGTAGCAGCAGATCAGAAAAGGATCTTTAAGATCCAAAGATGATCATTTGGGAGAAATGAACTGAGGGGAGATTTCATTCAAGTCTTACTTTTTATTCATTATTTTAAAAGATTAGAGAATGTTATTATCTTGACTGCATCCTTTAAGAATGCTCTGTCTTCCAAATGCTTTTTATACTTCATTTCGTCAAACTGCCATCTGAGAGTAGAATTCACTCTCAAGCATTTAGTTTCCAGAATTCACTAATTCCCACTATCTAAATCAGTGTTTTCCAACCTTTTCGACGTCACGGTACCCTTGACCTCTCTCTTCATATCTCACGGTACCCCTGCCATCCTCCCCCCACCTTCCCCTCCCAGGGTGAAGGGAAGCACAGGGGTGGGGTGGGTGGGGAGTGGCTGCTGACCTTGCACCAGACCCTGTCCCCTGGGCCAGCGCCATATCCTTGCTGTTGCCAGCAGGACACACCACAAAAGTGAGGGGGGCCAATAGCGTTGCCGCAGTACCCCTGGGACATGCTCACGGCACCCCGGGGTACCACGGAACCCTGGTTGGGAATCACTGATCTAAATGCTGTGGAAAATTCGAAAGCTTGTTGCAAGAAAAGGCTGTCAGGGGAAAGGACAGGAGGAGGAGAAGATATTTGGCTACTGCATGACAACTTTAGAATATACAAAGGCAGTTATGACTGTCTGATGGGAAGTTTTGAAAAAGTAGAATAAAGGACTACAAGAGATTAAGCCTGTTGGGAACCCAAGGCAATTTTTATATATTCTATAATCAAACAAAGATCAGCCCAACATGGAGATTCCCAGAAATCTTTTTGCTGTCCTACATTGCTATTATCACGGCAGTTAATGTTATTGATAAGTTGACTTTGAGATCTTTGTGAAAAAGATGTGTTCCACAGACATAGCTATTTCTGATAACAGAACTAATGGACCCTTTATTTAGGGTTCTAGAAGAAACAAAAGCATCAGCTTTCATGGAATGTGACAATCTCAGTCCAACCCTTGCTTGAGAATAAATACACAAACAATCCACTGCAGATTTATAACAACTCTAAAATACCATTAAAATTATTTTAAAAATACAGATATCATGCCAGTTCATACTTCTAGTGGACGCAGCTTTGGGTCTGAAAATGGAAGAGCCATATTCATATTCACTTCCCATCCAAGTTTACTTCACAGAGTCAAAGAGGGGAAGAAAAAACAACAGATATAAACCACATTGGGTAACAGGGTTGCCCAAGGATCTGGATAAAAATGTCCTGTCCCTGTTTCAAAAATTTACTGTGTAGAAATAGGCAGCTAAAACTTTCCATGGAACACTGGTAAATAATACCACTTAGTAAATAACATCTACTTAATCCTTTTCTAAAAAGATAGGACTTTTTTTCACCAGGCAGTTTCCCAACCTATCATATATTTAAAGAAGTACTATAGAAATGACTAATAACTGTGCTTTCATGCTCTGTGAAATGTGTTCCAGGGCATGTGAAATCTTTTTGGAAATTATTATGTGCTCTGGAGATGCCAGCCACAGATGCAGGCAAAACGTCAGGAGAGAATGTTGCTAGAACACGGCCATACAGCCCGGAAACAACACAGCACCCCAGTGATTCCGGCCGTGAAAGCCTTCGACAATACATACTTCTCTCCCTACCTCCACAAGGCATAGTATTTACAACTCTCAAGGCCTTTATTAGACCCTGATCCAAACAGAGTAGATATCAACTTTAGTAAACTTTGAAGCTGAAAAAAGATTAATAAGCTTTCAATAGTTTATTACAAAAAACTAAAATACATCCTGGTCTAAGCAGCAACCTATTAACAATTTCTTGGTGGTTCTGTTGAAACAGCGGAGCATTATTTCACATAACAGCCTGAACCTACTCCATGGTCTCTATGAGTAGAGGGATTCATGCTTTACAGACTGAACAATATTTAATTTCTACAGATAGCTGGACTAGGAGATGTGTGAAGTGAAGCTAAGGATTAGCATTAATTTCTCTACACATAGCCAGAAGCACTCCTGTCAATCATAGGATTTGTAGCAAAGGAGTAGCAGTGACAGTCTATCATAGTCAAATAAAACAGAAGTTCAGTCAGCACTAGTACCAAAAAGCAGGCTGCAACTAATGTCTGGCACATTTAGAAAGGTTCAAAGAGAAGTGCCAATACAAGTAACATTAAAGCTATGAGAACCACCTGTCACCCTCTCATTCTGTCTACACACACACACGGTTAATTTAGCTAAGCTATTTTCTCAAACTTACTGGAACCAGTTTTCAGTACATACAATTATGTGATGATTCAGTCTGTCTACAAGGGATTACTGGCCATTGTGAGCGCCGTTTCCTTGGTGTTCCTGCCAAGTGGCAACTGGCAGTCATCCAACACTGACAATCCCCAAAGAGAGTTTAGGAACTTGAACTGCTGCGGGCATTTTCTGCTCCGGAAAATAGCTCTCCTTGCATCACTAATAACTGGCTACAGGCCGCTTTGGCCATTGCAAATGTTTGTAACCATTCTCCCACAACCCAGTCGTCTTCCTATACTTGCCCTCAGCCGCCACGCCCCGCCCCACCAGTAGAAGGGGGTGGGGGTTCCCATCAGCAGTTCTGTTGCTGGCAGCATACTGGGTGGAAAAGTTCCGAAATCTGGATCCGCGGATTCCTTTAATAGGTCCGCGTGGCTGCAAATGCGAGTAAATCTACCTTCAAAGAACGTCCAAGCGAAGAGACAAACTAATAGGAGCTTGGCTAGAGTTTTGTCGCGCTCTGGATCACACACTTCTTTGTGAAAGAAAAATACTCACCCTTCACGCCACAGCCGATCCAAAGAAAACTCGTTCCCTCTGCTGTGGCTCAGAAGGCCAAAGACAGCGATCCATTCAGTTTCCTCCAAACAGCCGGTGAATAACAAAGCCTTTGCTGAAGTTTTCACTGATGTCACATCCTGATCGAGTCTGAAGGTCTGCAGCTGTCCTTGCAGTAAAGAGCCAAATCTTTCTTTCACCCTCCCCCGGCTACGCCTCCTCACTGTTGGGGAGGGGGGGGGGCAAACTCTCTCTCACACAAAGACAACAATCTCAAGTTTTGTCTTGTTTTGTTTTAGCTGGCTCGAGATTAAAAGGGACAGACACATAAACAGGTCTATTAAAATAACTGGGAACACAACAAGGCAGTACAGCAAACACAGGGTTGCGGGGAATGTACATACTATGTCACTTATAACGTAGGAATAATCTGGGTTGGAGATACATTAATTGTTTTAGGGTAGATTCAGACAACACTGAAAGTGGTTTTGAACCTCTCTCCTGCTATTTATGCAGATGTGTACATGTCGTTAATGCTGGCCAAAAAAGAGGCAAAATTAAATTTTATCCAACATAAGGCTCTGTTGCCTTTTATCCAACATAAGGCTCTGCATTCTTCCATGCATGAAATCCTATCTAGTCATGCTGTTCTTCTGATGAAATAGTATTTCCATTTGTGGAAAAGGAAGCAATGACTTTTGCCAGTTCCACCCTCTGAGTTCAGATTTCAGACTCTGGCCACTGTGCTGTCCCTTAAGGGTCTGTGGACCCGAGGTACAGAAGGTCCGTGAGTTTCAGGTGGAAGCTCCTTGAAGTTTGCAGATAGTTGAATGTGAAGGTAAATGTTAAATCCTACTGTTTTATACATGCATTTCAGTATCTCATGACTGCTGCAGAATGCTAGTGATTTGCATGTGTGGATGAGGACAGAACTAGGCATAAACAATTTTTATAATGGCATCCACCAATGGCAGCCATCCCAGAGGGGTGAGGGGTTGGGGTGAACACAGGCTTGCTCTGACCTTCATGGGTTCCAAACAGAAGGAACAGGGAAGGGCTTATGAGTCTGTTTCTTCACAGTCCATAAAGCATGTGTGAAGTTAGAGTAAAAGAAAGGAATCCGGAATAGAAGTGCAAATAGTGTTAAAGAATTTTCCATCAAGGATTATGTCTCATGTTTGCACCCACAGATTATCCTAAATTTCAGTTCAAACAAGGGGAAATAATCTTGTCACCCTTTTGTCAAAATCCAGATGCCCTGTGTCAACACAATAGTTTGTGTTTGGACTATAAACAGTGTAGGATACAAAAGCAGTTTTCATTGTTACCAAGAGCAGAGGAGCAAGCTTCATAACAGTGTTATAGTTCTTAAAAGATGATGTTCTTAAAAAAAAAAAAAAAACAGACCGGAACGGATAGGCTAAAATTGACCTGATTTTATCCTTTTTCTATATCAGGGACATTTTTGGCCTTTGGAAAGCTCCAAACAATCTCCTTGAAGACACAGTAGAAATTTTAACTTTATCAATTTAAATTATGTCTTAGCAGCATCTTCATAAAATATGCATGAGGAGGCTTACTACAATGCAAATATATAAAAATACAGTAAGAACAAATACAACCAGGGAGTCATCTCTCTGGCTCTAAATTGTACCAAGGTAGGTTGTCTGTTTATATAATTTTACTACTTTTTCCACAAAGCAGGGCTTCAATGCTATTCAAAAGGATATTTTAAATTTGGATACATTTAAATTAACATATAGAAATAATCAGTGGTTAAGAAGAGATGAAACCAAGGCACATTGTTCAGAGGCCTGATTAATAAGTGCTCTCCCTTGGGAGTTAGCATCATTACACTTAATAAGCCTTATTACAGAGTAAATACACAAAAGAGTACACTACAGAGATCACTTTACACAAGACCATTTCCCTGCTTGTGTACAGGAGAATATGTGCCTAAAACTTCTTATTCTGCTGTGCATGAAGATTGTGTGAATGTCCATTGAATGAAAGAGTGGCTTCCATATGCATCTTGCAGTGCAATCCTATGCAGAGTTACTGAACCCATTAGGATTAATTAATTCTTGAGTTCCCTGCATGAGAGAGAGTACAGAACCTCCAACCTCTCTTGTCATCCATTATGCATAACAAGCTAAGCTGCTGAGATATAGAATCACACCAGATTTATGACACCAGAAGTTTCTTTGTTGAACTGTTCCCCTTCCCTTTCCCCTTTCATAATTTTCTGAATAAGTATGAAGTATATGATTTTCTTAATTTTCATTGCATCTAAAGAAGTGAGTTCTGTCTTGAGGAAATTCGTGTTGGATAAATGCTGCTAGTCTTTGCCACTGGATTTATGCTTTATTTTGTAGTAGTATAAATATCCAGATATTTGCCTCATTATTATATGATGAAATGCATGTCTCATATCTAGCATTCAATACACTCAAGGTAGGGAAATGATATATTTAAAGAAACCACCAGATCATATAAGTAGATAGGCAAATCCTGTTGTTTTAAAAAATCAAACGAAAAAAGCAAGTTTCTCGTCTTGTTGCTGATTATTTTCTCACTAAAGCCAGAAATATTGCATGTCTGAATAAGTTATTTTTTCTACCTTCCCTTGCAAATACTGTATTATAACCAAGAAGGGTTTGCCACCTCCTGACACTTGCAGAGCAATATGGATTAGAAAGAGGACTGATATAATTTTGCTTCATTTTGCTCATTATAATCAAGCTGAACCTTGGTTGTTTGCCTTGAGTTACCTCACAAACCATAAAGACCAGAAGAGAACAGAAGCTATCCACCTACCAGTCAAAGGTCCTCAAAGTTCCCCCTTGCATTCCAGCACAGTAAGTAGGCTGACCTCTGAGATGCAGACAAGCAGTTTTAGAGGAGGCTGAAAGAGGAAGGGAAAGAAGGAAGGTCTATGATTCCAAACTACATTTCCGTTCTATTAATAATGAGTTTGCAGGGACAGGAGTGTTGAAAAACTCACTTGGCTAGTTTGTAGTTCCCTTGAGACCTGTTCCTTCCTGCAAAATGTATCTGGCCTTTTAGGGATAGATCCCCAGAGGACTGCAAACAAGCACAGAGTCACTGAAGTTTCTTAATTCTATCAAAGAATCTGTGTATCTATTCTGAATATCTTTGGAGCTAAAATTAAGGAGCAATATTTCTCTTTAGCTCTGTCAAAACATGCTGATAACTACATATTTAATCTTGGGTTTAGTTCCAACCCACCCAACAGATTCCTAGTGGACAAGCACACAATGAAATAAATACAGTTTACGGCTGCACCATGGCTGCGTCTTTTGCTGGCTTGCCTTTTGAGCGGCTAACAGAGCATAATTATGTGACCTGGTGCTTGAAGATGAAGGCTTATCTTCTGCATGAAGATTTATGGACTTTTGTGGAAAATCCCCTCCCTGCACAGCCCACAGCTGTACAGATAAGGGCTGAAGAAAAGGCGAGAGCGTCCATCATCCTTGCTGTGGAAAGCTCCCAGCAGCTGTACATCAAGAACGCTGTTTCTGCTGCAGAATGCTGGGGAATACTCAGAGACGTCTATCAATGTGAGTCTGTCGGGATCAAAGTCTTATTGACAAGACAACTGCATCATCTCAGATTACATAAGGGTGACTCTGTTTCTGAGCATTTGCAGAAAATGAGAACTTTATTCTCTGAGTTGGCTGATCGTGGTCTTCATTACGATGATTCACATAAAGCTTATCTTTTGATTTCGTCCCTGGACGAGTCGTGGGAGTCGTTGGTGAACAGCCTTCAGACGGTAGCAGACGCCGCCTTAACCCTGGACTACGTCACCTCAAAGCTGCTGGATAGCGAGCGTCAGAGGGAGTTCCAGAGGAGTGTTGCTGTGCCGCAGAAGGAATCTACTCTTGAAAGTTCTTCTGTCTTGCCAGCTGCTTGTGCAACCAGGTGTTGTTACAGATGTGGAGCTCCTGAACACCTGGCAAGAGCGTGTGTGAAGGTGTTGGATCGGCGTAAGCCCAATCAGGTATGGAAGAAGGGTTCTGGTAAGAGGGACTCTGCCTCTTCATCATCTGCATTTTGGGTTACATGCAGTGACAGAGACAAAGCTGGGACTTGGCTTATTGACTCTGCCTGTTCAATGCACATTATGAACCGAGAGCATCCGCTGCTTCAACACTGATCACATTCAGATTAGATTACCATGATGTGATTTTTGTATGGATACCTTTGGAAACTACCCAGGACTTTTAATTGGTCCCGAATTCAACAGTCACTATAGTCATGGGCTAGATACATGGTTGTATGTCTTCTCTGTGCTGAAAGATCTGTATTGCCCCTCTAATAATTCCTATATTGATTCTTATATCTAAGGGCCTATATGGCTTAGATGTGGAGAAGACCCATGCCCAAAATGATCCAGATATTTGTGAATAGATTGCTAAGAAAACCAGGAATAAGTTAAGCCCACAATCCAAATTTTAAATTTGCACCAGTAGGACCCCAGACCCAAAGATGCACCATTCAAAGCAAAGTTTACCAAATGTGCAATTAGGTTGCCCTGTTTTAGATCAATGCCAGCCCAGATCATACTTTTGCACCAAAATAATCACAAAATAAGCAGACCTTCTTGATTGGCACTTAAGTAAATTCAGGTACATGAGAAGGGCATTACAAGTCCACACATCCATGGGGTGGGGGGTTGGTTACCCTCATGAGCAGTCTCCATTAACCCTGACACAAAATCATTGGATCTTTCCTCTTCAGGACCAATGGAGTATGACCTTCTATTCTGCTTCTCAAGACTGATCCTTTGTGTCCTGTTTACCCATTTACTTTTTCTTAGCTTCTCCACAGGATTGGCCTGGTCATCTGCCAACCCTTTCCCACTGTATATTGGTTAGGAACTCCTTTAGGGAGAGAGCCTAATGTTGTTAAGTGGCTAAGACTGACAGACTGTAATTTAGAGAACCAGTTTCATTTCCCCTCTACTCCACATGAAGCCTGCTCGGTGATCTTGGGCCAGCCCAAAAAATCAGCCTTCTACTTACGTTACAGACTGCAAAATCCCTGGAGATTTGAGGGTAGAATAGAGCCGGGGGGAGGGGTGATGGGGTTTGGGGATAGGAAGACTCTCAGTAGGGTATAATACCATAGACTCCACCCTCCAGAGCAGCCATTTTCTCAAGGGGAACTGATCTATATAGTTTGGGGATCAGTTGTAATTCCATGAGGTTTCCAGGCCCCACCTGGAGGTTGGGAACCCTTAACTGGGGGTAAGCTACTATTTAATAATTAAGTGGAAAACAGTAAAAGACTTGGAGTAAAATGGCAGAAGTTATATCTGGCACTTCAAGCCAGATGAATGAGAATTCCATATTTAAACTTCTTTTTCTTTATAAGGAAAATACTACTGGATTTAATTTTTTTTAAAGAAAATGCTGAAGTTCAGTACAATAATTGATGCAGTAATGGAAATTACTTCTGAAATTAGAAACAAAACAGTTTCTCTCTAAGCATTCTATGGTACCTAAATTACTCAGAATTTTACCTGCAGTTTGAAATGAAAGGGAGTCTTGAGATTTACTGAAGATATCCAAGAATTGTTATACAAAAGGGTGCATTTGGGGCTAAAGTACTAAGGGGAAGCAAGAAAGTCATACTCCAGAGGAGCAGCAGTGGCATAGTGTTAACAGCAGGTTTACTCTAATCTGGAGGAAAGGCAGCACCCAGTCCAAAAGAAAGCCACCATGGTTAACAAGAGAGGTTGAGGAAATTATCAGAAAAAAGAAAATGTCTTTCAAAAAATGGAAGTCCAGTTTGACTGATGAAGAATATGAGAGGGAACAGAAATGGTGGCAAAAGAGAAGCAAGCTAGCTGTAAGGGAGGCAAAAAAGGATTATGAGGAACGCATGGCTGCAAACATCAAGACCAGCAACAAATAGTTCTTCAAGTATATGAAAAGTAGGAAGCCAGCAAGGGAAGCGGTAGGCCCATTAGATGACAAAGGAACAAAGGGTGTGCTAAAAGATGACAGGGAGATTGCAGAGAAGCTGAATGAATTCTTTGCATCTGTCTTCACCCAAGAGGAGGTGAGGAAAATTCCTGCACCTGAACCAAGCTTCTTAGGAGGCGAATCCGAGGAACTAGTGAAGATAGTGGTAGACAAGGAAGAAGTTCTGGCAGCCTTTGATAAACTAAATGCTACCAAATCCCCTGGCCCAGATTGCATTCACCCAAGAGTTCTTAAAGAGCTCAAGCATGAAATTGCTGATTTTCTCACTTTAATATGCAACTTATCCCTGAAATCAGCCTCCATCCCTGAAGACTGGAAGATGGTCAATGTCACATCAATCTTTAAGAAAGGATCTAGGGGGGACCCGGGAAATTACAGGCCAGTCAGTTTGACATCTGTTCCTGGCAAATTAGTAGAATCTATCATTAAAGATAAAATTATTAAACATGTAGAAAAGCAAGACCTGCTGAGAAAGAGTCAGCATGGCTTTTGCAGAGGCAAATCCTGTCTTACCAACTTACTAGAGTTCTTTGAGAGTGTAAACAGGCATGTGGATAAGGGGGAACCAGTGGACATTGTCTACTTGGATTTCCAAAAGGCTTTTGACAAAGTTCCTCACCAAAGACTATTGAGAAAACTCAGCAACCAAGGAATAAGAGGGGAAGTCCTCCTATGGATTAAAAACTGGTTGAGAAACAGGAAGCAAAGAGTAGGTGTAAATGGGAAGTTCTCACAATGGAGAGATGTAGGGAGTGGTGTCCCCCAAGGACCCGTTTCGGGACCAGTGCTCTTTAACCTATTCATAAATGACCTGGAAGTAGGGGTGGGTAGCGTGGTGGCCAGGTTTGCAGATTATACCAAATTATGTAGTGTGGTGAGAACCGTAAAGGATTGCAAAGAACTCCAAGAGGACCTTGATAAATTAGGTGAGTGGGCTAAGAAATGGCAAATGCAGTTCAATGTAGCAAAATGTAAAGTGATGCACATAGGGGCAAAAAATCCAAACTTCACATACACGCTACAGGGGTCAGTGCTATCAGTCACAGACCAGGAAAGGGATTTGGGCGTCTTAGTTGATAGTTCCATGGGAATGTCAACTCAATGCATGGCAGCTGTGAAAAAGGCAAACTCTATGCTGGGGATAATTAGGAAAGGAATTGAGAATAAAACTGCAAGGATTGTCATGCCCTTATATAAAGCTGTGGTGCGACCGCACTTGGAGTACTGTGTTCAGTTCTGGTCACCACATCTCAAAAAGGATATTGAAGAGATAGAAAAAGTGCAGAGAAGGGCAACGAGGATGATTGAGGGACTGGAGCACCTTCCTTATGAGGAGAGGCTGCAGCGTTTGGGACTCTTTAGTTTGGAGAGAAGACGTCTGAGGGGGGATATGATTGAAGTCTATAAAATTATGCATGGGGTAGAAAATGTTGACAGAGAGAAATTTTTCTCTCTTTCTCACAATACTAGAACCAGGGGGCATACATTGAAAATTCTGGGGGGAAGAATTAGGACTAATAAAAGGAAACACTTCTTCACGCAACGTGTGATTGGTGTTTGGAATATGCTGCCACAAGAGGTGGTGATGGCCACTAACCTGGATAGTTTTAAAAGGGGCTTGGACAGATTTATGGAGAAGTCGATTTATGGCTACCAATCTTGATCCTCTTTGATCTGAGATTGCAAATGCCTTAGCAGTCCAGGTGCTCGGGAGCAACAGCCGCAAAAGGCCATTGCTTTCACATCCTGCATGTGAGCTCCCAAGGGCACCTGGTCCAGAGAGCTGGACTAGATGGACTCTGGTCTGATCCAGCTGGCTTGTTCTTATGTTCTTATGAACCGGGTTTGATTCCCCGCTCTGCCGCTTGAGCAGTGGAGGCTTATCTGGGGAATTCAGATTAGTCTGTGCACTCGAACACATGCCAGCTGGGTGACCTTGGGCTAGTCACAGTTCTTCTGAGCTCAGTCCCACCTACCTCACAGGGTGTTTGTTGTGAGGGGGGAAGGGAAAGGAGTTTGTAAGTCCTTTTGAGTTTCCTTACAGGAGAGAAAGGGGGATATAAATCCAACTCTTCTTCTTCTTTGGCCAGAAATTTTTGCACTCTTGGAAACACTACTAGATCCAAGCCAGTATTTCTGTCATATTACATCTGACTCAGAATACTGGCATTGGCTACCAAATTGTCTCTGGGCTCATGGCCTGGGAGCCACATACATGAAGGCCTGCCTCTCCCTGAAAAAGCTCTTGTGTAGCAGCTTTGCTCTTCACAGAAGCCTTATTTCATTGTCTGTCCCTCCAAAAAGTGGCTCTTTCCAAAGCTCTTCTGTGGTAGCCTCAATGTAGGAGCTTCTTCTTCGCCTTTGTTGTTCAGGGGACCATGTAAAGTGTTTTCCTTTTGTATGGATGATTTTATGTAGCTGCTTGTGGGTGATGTATGTGATTTCAAGCTGTTGTTAGTTGAAGTGTTGCTTATGTTTGGTGCATAAGCAGTGTTGCTTATGTTTGGTGCATAAGTGACCTTCAGCCCACACTGTGGGGAAAAAGCATTTTAGACCTGTGATTCTGCAACCTTTTTGAGCTGCTACCCTGTTGACATCCTGAATGCCCCCCCCCCCCCCCCCCACACACACTTATGAATACACACCTCTTTCTTGGTATTAGGTATACTGCAAATTCAAACAACAGTGAGCTGAGTGCTGCTGCTTTACCTTTTTTAAAAATCTTGCCTTGCAAAGCAGTGGTGACGGGGCTCTTTCCTTTGGCTCCCCCCATCTCTGGGCCACACAGCAAGAAGAATACTGCTTCTTTTCCTTAAAAAATACATCTTGCTTTGTAAAGCAGCCAGTCTGCAAACGCTCCCTGACCCTGCAGCCACCCTCTGGTCAGCCACATATACAGAACCCCACATGACCCCCCCCACCACCACACACACACAAAGAGACTAAACAGTGAGGAGAGTGCTGTGTTTTCTTTTTAAAAAATTCTTACCTTGCAAAGCAACAGCAATCAGGCTGTTTGTCTTGGATCCCCACCAGTGGTGGGATTCAGCAGGTTTGCACCATGTCAGCAGAACCGGTTGTTAAAATGGTTCTTATAAACAACCAGTTGTTCAATTATTTGAATTTCATCACCAAAACCAGTAGTTAAATTATTTGAATCCCACCACTGATCCCCACCCTTTCCGTTGCCACTCCAGCACAGCAAGGATAGTGCTGCTGCTTTTCCTTCAAAACTCACCAGTCACCACATGGCGAGGATGGAAGGACAAGACCTTTTCCCCACCAGCTGGCCCAGGAATACCTGCCCCCCCCCCCCAATTTTCTGCCATCCTCCTACTGCCTCAGGAATGCAGCTGCATAATTCAACAGTTTTTCATAAATAATGTTATTGGCCTCTTGAAGTCATTAACAGTACCTCCCTGCTAGGAAGAGACACACCTTCCTGAATCTATTGAAGCCAGAGTCTCACAAACAGTGAATGAATAGGCCAACCATTTTTCAGGATTGTACTGCTTCAGAAATCAGGCAGATTACTGGTCACAGGATTAAACACACTCCATCCTGCCTTATCTCCTTACTTGAAAAGAAATGAAAAAACCCTTACACTGACAGAACCAGCTGTTTTATCACAGGCTATGCCAGAGGGTGCAGCTGATGCAGTCCACACCTGCACTTAAAGCATTCTCTCTGATTTGGGGTCCTGCTTTCCATTTTTGTTATGGGGAAGCCAGGGTACTACTGAGCAACCAACTAGTTTGCTCTCTACATTACTGCTGCTTCCCCTGCAGTACGACACTATTTTCAGATGTTTACTTAGATTGCGTATCTCATTGCAAAGCAAGATGTGAACATCTTTATCCTGAAAGGTACTAATTGCTCTGTTGTGTTCTTCATGTTAAATAACAAGCATGAGCAACTATCCTAGGGAAAGATCTTTGCAGATGTTCTTGCAAGCATGTACCACAACTTTCTAAATAGCCACCATTATTTAAATCTTTTTCCCTTTTCTTCTTGTAAATGCATAAAGAGCACCTCTAAAATAGAGGGATGCACGGCAGATTGGAAACAATCCAAGCCAGAAGGAAACATAGTGAGGAAGAAAAATGGTGAGCAGTCCTGCCCTCTGGTGTCTGTTCTTAGCCTGTGTGTTTTTTTAAAGTTTCTTGTTTTCCAAGTACTGGAATTATCTGAATCCTGCAATAACATGGTAGAGGCTGCATGACAGCAGGAGGATGTACCTTATTCTGTAATTAATAACCTTACTGTAGGAAGTATTGAAAGAAGGCTTTAAATGTGTTACAAAATTCCAGACTGGATGTAATTACCGATCAACCATTTAGCAACTTTTACTTCCCCTAGCATTCCCCTGCATTGCCATTGCTAAGGGTCAGGAGGCCAAACCACAGGGCATGTTGCATAGTGGGATGCTGCAAGAAGAGAAAAATTATTTGAAATTGCTCCTTTATTCCACTCAAGCAAGATTAAGGTGAAAATGATTTTAGTTGATCCAGTTTTCTACTGCACCGCTCCCAATGTCACACTGCATGGAGGGTCCTCTTATTGTTGCCCCCACATGTCCCAGTGGGTGTTCTGCCCCTGAGAACAAGATCGTAAATTCTGCAAATATGTCTTTAAATATCACCAAGCTAAAGAGATTTTTGACTGGTCTTCCCGAAACATAGATTGCCTGCTTTCTTTCTGGTATATCCTCTGAGTTTTTGAACTTACTCTCTTGTCAAAAAGAAAAAGTGTACAAGGACCCATTCAGCTTCGTATTGATGACCGAATTACTTTTAATACAAATATTAACCACTGAAGGTAGAAGGTATGATCTTAAAATACTTGTTTCCCTTTCATACACAAACAAAAGGGAATTACTCTTCTAGGACACTGCCTGCTGGATCTACATAGGCGTGTGCGTGCCATGAAGTCACAGCTGACTTATGGCAAACCTGCTGAGTTTTCAAGTCAAGAGATGTTCAGAGGTGGTTTGGCACTGATCACCTCCATTTCATGACCCTGGTAGTCTTTGGAGATCACTCATCCATTATGTGCATCATTCAAAAACAAACAATTTTTCCACAATTTCCGTATTTATTCATACATGCATATTTAAATCAAACCATATATGATCAACAAAGTGAGGCTTTTTTAAAAAAACTGGGTCTTTTCTTATACTTTTCACATTAAGTTTTCATCAATGTATTGTAATGCTTTGGTTTTCAAAGAAACAAAAATAAGAATTTAAGCAAGTTATTTCAAAGTTCAAGACAGGATTATGTGCTGAGTAACATACTTTAAGTTACAGGATTTCTTTGCAGACTGAGCAGATTAAAAAACACTAGAGTATGTGAGTCAAACTCATAACCTGGTTTTAAAAGTATATTCCCTAAATCAAAAGAACACTTCCTTCCCTGCTTGCTTCCTCGGGCCAGAGTAAGCTTATTAATGCCAATGGCCCTTTCTCGAGTTCACCTTCTTCCTATTTGAAGTCTGTATAGACAGAAAGTAATATCAGACCTGCAGAATCACAGAATAAATGATACCTGGAATTTTCTGAACTGAATGCTTGTCCCCTCTCTCATTCTAGGTTTCCAAATGCAAATATAGGTCTGAAGAAGAGCAAAATGGAATAGGGAAGGAAGAGGTCTAGCTAATTTCACAAATGAATGATAAGCAAAGTTCTAATGTTCAAAAAGCTGAGAATAGGCTATGAAGTCTTTGTTGTTTCAATAATTTAATGGTATCTCATAAAGGCACTTTAAGGGTTGAAAGCACTATATCACAGCTATTAATGAAATCATTTACCACAATATGGCAGCCACTCAAAACAGAACAAAACTCTAATTAAAAAAAAATCAGTTATTGTTTTTAGTCCTGCATGATCCAAGATGGCCACTATTTTGGGTGATGCTTTATAGATTCCAAGACATGAATTTTGCATTTCTTCTCCATTTGTCATTTTTTTAAAAATTAATTTTACTTTTCTGCATAGAGTAAGAAACTCACCTTTTTCTCTCAGTTCACTCTCTCTTTCTCTTGTTGTTGATTAACAGGAGATATATTTGAATCTTCACAAAAGTAGAAATTCACTGTCCTAGACAGTGAGGAAGAGCAATTTCAAATACTCAATTATATATGTTAATAGCTGAATGAATTTCATCTTTCTCCACTTCTTCTGCCATTCAGAAATATGTTACGGGAGCAGTGCATAAATTGGCCAGATGAGGCTGCTTAGGTGATTCCCCATGGCCCACAGCCTGAATGGCCCACTTTGCGAGATGACATTCTTCTCCCCATCAGATTCCATGGATGACCCTTTCCACAACAGAGAAATACCTGCGCCCAAACACCGTCACTCATCAATGTCTCTGCCAACTACTTGAGGCTGCTGCACTCTTCAAGCAGTAGGCATTGGTGGATCCTGCTCAGGTCTCAGGTCTTGCCCAAGTCTGTTCTTCTCAAGCTCAGTAATTACAGACATGTACTTAAACTGATCGGGCTGATGGTTAAATGTTTCCACTAAACTGTAGGTGTCCTGTTGGTCTGTTGCATAAAATAGCTGCACCTGGCTGGCTAGGCACTGAGCTTCTGGCACATTCTGTGAATTTAAACACACAATGCAAACAGTCACAATACGTTGCCTTGTCCCTTTAATTCTCCCCCTGCTCAATCACATCAGCTATCTCCCAACTTCCTTTATTAAGCCTGAGCTTTGGCTTGAGCCACTGGTCCACTGCAACTCTCCTGTTTGTGTTTTTTGTTAAATCAGTATCTACAAAGGTGAGCACTTGCGGTGGACAGGTAATCAGGGACCTGACCCCAATGCAAGAGGAACAAAACTGAATTAGTCACTTCCATAGTACTGCTCTCCCAAGATTAATCTGCTCTTCTGACTATAGATGAGAGAACCTTAAGTCTGAAAGTTCCCCCATGAAAAGAGTAACTCTCACATCATAAAAAAAGCTATCACAGAGAATGGCTTAGTATTAATGAGAATATTATTTTTACCACATGTCAGGCAAAAATCAAAGGACTGTGGGGGCAGGGGTGAAGAGGGGAATCTAACTTCAGCCATTTAACTCTGCACTAAATATCACATTTGTACTAGCAATCCATTTCATCACTAAAATGTAACACTTATGGCAATACCACTAACAACCGCTGCTGCCCAGAAAATGGATATAGCAATAATGCACAAGTAAAATGCATGCTGTGAATTCCTATGTCATTGCTCAGCCAAGCTGAGGGAAAGTTACAATGGTGTGATGATATCAACTCTGAGACCATGGGGAAAACAACACAGTTGTGTTACCATCATAATGCTAAAGAGTCCTATTGATCAGTTCTAGGGCCCTCCAAATAGAACAACAGAACCAATGGCAAAAGTTTGTATTCCTATTTTCTACTACTATTTGGAACAGAAAGTTGCTATAATTTCAAGAAAGTGTGATTGGATTGTGAAACAATTGTAATTTTTTCCATTGGCATGACTTATTTTAAAAGCCATTTATGACTCATCTTCCTTTACCAGGAACCTAGAATCCATTTCTGCTGTCATCAGTACAATCCCCTTGTCCTCTTGAAGCTCGGGATAATGGTACAGGATCAGCTGGCTGGTTGCAGCATCACCTTGGGTCTGCGGAAAATAAAAAGATGTCAGGTGAATGGACCATAGGAAAAACCCACAAAAATTAATAGCCTTCTTTCCTTGGCAATGCAAACAGAAATTGGTGAAAGGGGCAGGGGGAGAAGAGACAATACATTTATTTATTAACCTAGTCTGGAACAAAATCAAACTAATTCGAATTCCATACTCCTTTTTCCACCGCAGATAGTTATGATTGGAAAAAGAGTGGTAACCACTCTTATTCACAGGATCCTAGGTAGATGCATGAATTGTTTGGTGGCATATTTAAAACCTACAACCCAAACTGGGCAGACTGCCAAGTCCTAATGGATATTTTGCTTACAGGAGAGGAGAGACGGATGGTAATAGAGGTGGTCAAGAAGGATGCTGAGAGAAAGCACCAAGCCAATGCCCAGCATGCCACCTTGTTTGGCTCTAATGACCCAGAATGGGACTCTAATGATGCCGCAAATAAAACCTCCCTCATGAACTATCTAGCTTGTTTGCTGGCGGGTCTCCAGAACAGGATCCCCAGGAAACACAACTGTGGTGATTCAAAGAACAGCATCCATTCTCCAATTTAAGCCCCTATACCTCAAGTTATTATTAATGTATCCAAATTAGGTTCAGTTTCTTCAAAGATTTACACAGTGGCTTCCCAACTAAGACAAAAATCATCAGGTGTCAATAATCAGCCATTTTGGAGAATGGGTTCTCTAACTACCAAGGAGGATTGACAATTTTATGAGTCTGATGGTAAAAGAACATACAGGTAAGTAAATAGAAATGTTAGTGAATAAAATGTTAAGACACAACAAAAGATGAAAACATACAGAACTGTGGTCACCAACCTTTATCACCCGGCAGGCACATTTGGAATTCTGACACAGCACGGTGGGCGCAGCAACAAAATAGTTTTCACAGGGTGTGGAGCCAGCCACAAAATGATTAGCACAGCTTAACTTCAAGAACATGGTGTACATCCTTGTGTTGTGGTGGCACCTCCCACCAAAGCAACATTTCAAAAAACCTGTAGTGTCAATCAGTTCTCTAATGGAGGATTTGAAGCCTTGCTAGGCAAAAGCTCCACCTGGTCCCACCCACTCCCTAAAAACACTTGGCAAGCACCAGAGGAGGGCACCATGTTGCAGACCCATGGGATAGAAGATAATGACAATTGCTAGAAAGAAAATATTCTCTTTAACTCCTACTGTAAAAAGGAATGGCGCATGAATTGTGCCCGCATGAAACAATAAATGGTCACATGTTTTATGGAATGTTTTAAAGCAGCACAAAAGCAGCAAACTTCTGTTTGAAATCTTAAGCCCATGGCTGGTAACCCATTTCCAAAAAAAATCACCTACCTGGATGTTTATGAGAGAAGTAAAATGGAGCTCTGCTCCTGACCACTGACCCACAAAAAACTCATAGCCTTCTTTCCTTGGCAGTGCAAACAGAAACTGGTGAAAGGGGCAGGGGGAGAAGAGACAACACATTGATTTATTAACCTAGTCTGGGACAAAATCAAACAAATTTGAATCTTGTAAAAGTATCTTTGTCATCATAAAAACACTGAATAGATTACAGCTTTTTTGGTGCCTTAAAAAAAACATTCTCTACTCTGAAAGGGTTTGAGAGTTTCAGGTTTCTTTTGTCCATAGGCTTCTACGTAAGCCAGGGGACTGCCAGGCAGGCACATCCCAAGTGTCAGAATTCCATGATCTGAAAAGTAATCATTTGGCCTTCGCTCTCATGCCTTATGTTTGACAGTCATGAGGAGTTTGAGATTGGACTGGATGTAATCAGATGTTACTTCAGAAGGGGTCCTGTCATCTGGTCGTGGGTCACACACCCCTTCCCCCTCCCTCTTCTGTATTCCTCCCTTCAGGAAGGCATGCCCTTGGGACACCTGCTCCTTCAATTTTGGAGTCCACTGATGCCTCCCTAGTGGGCTGAGGGGCACACTGCCAAGGACTCTGGTCCCATCACGAGTCTTCTTTGCTAATTAACCTACTCGAATTCAGAGTCATTAGACATGCCCTAGTTTCTTCTGAAGGTCTGCTTTGAGGCAGAGATGTCTTGATCGCCATGGACAATTACTATATTCTGATTTTCCTCCTAAAGTTTACAATGGGTTATTTGGAATTACCCCATATTATCCCCCAAAAATCTTTGTAAAACTTAGGCTAAGAGAAAGAATGTCTGACCTATGATCATTGGTTGAGCTTCTGGGCCAAGTGTAATTTAAATTCAGGGGTGCCTGGCCCAGTTTCCATAAGCTATCCAATACACCTTATTAGCTCATGGACAGAATGGCTGGCTGGATAAATAATTTGAAAAAAATCACACATCCTTACTTCAGCTACCCTCATATGGATTTCAATGGCAGTACAGGGAAATGAATATATGTTTAATTATCATAACAATCTTGGTTTCTGAAATCTGCAAGAGTTATTTTTAGCTAGATGTCAGTCAAGATTTTCAGATGCTACTCCTTCAAAACAGAGGCAAGGGAGAGAGAGACCACAATAAGTAGATTATTTTCATTAGGCTGGATAAAGAGTCAGTCCTCTAAATAATTATATGCAAGGCTGCACTAAACAAATACTAATTAGTCCAACATGGCAGCTGGAAAATGGAGGGGCATATTATCACACCAGATTATTGTGAATAATTGTTCATACCCATTCACTCGTAGTGCTAATCTGGCACAACAATTCTGTAGTCAATTTCTGGATTTTATACAGGACAACATTATCAGCACCTCTTAATAACTGCAGAGATATTTACAAAATTTTAACCATGGCTTTCTGCCCTTATCAAGCTGGCTTGCAGATTAAAAATGTAAATAATAAAATCATATCTTAAAAACTATAACCCTCCTCCCAATTAAAACAGAAACTAAAATTCACATAAAAACATAAAACAACAATTAAAATATAGGGCAGGAAGAAGAAATCACTGAGGATACATTAAGCAGAGCAAAACAACAAAAATCCTTCCCTGCTGTCAGAAAATGGCAATAGGATGGATCAGACTCATTGGGAAGAGTGTTTCAGACTATTGAGAAGGTTGCCACCAACCTAATTTCAAAAAGGTAGATGCTTCTGAAGCTGGACCTTGAAAAATAACCACAGTGGTTGAGCAGGTCTATAATGGAATAGGAGGACCTTCAGGTATGTTGGTTCTGAGCCATGAAGGCTTTAATGGTCTGAGTTGACTGCAAAAGCAGATTGGCATCAGTTTAGATGGAACAAGAACCCACTGAAGTTAGTGTTCTAACTGCATCATTATGTACAAACTGTAGTTTCCAGGTAGTCTTTAAGGACAGCACCACTCAGAGATGTAGTGCAAATGAAGCATCTCCCATTATAGTTCCAATATGCTCTTAACGACCTTCTTTTATGCAACTATTAAATGAGCAGATGGGATCTTTATCTTGTTCTTTGGAGTACTGTGTGTCGAGCGAAAGAATTGTTATGGATTCTTGGTCAAGTATAGCGGCTGGATTTTAAACCTAGCATACCCTGGTCATAAAATTTTATGAAAATTCATCCAGCCAACAACATTTGAATATCAAACCATTAATAATTAAACTCCTACAATAGAAAGAGTACAAGAAACAAAATATATGCAGCAAGAATTGGACACTTCTGGAAATATGCCACACTTACAGATGGGCAGTTCTCAGCTCGTTTCCACATCAAATCAAAAGTCTTCCCCTTTAGAAAGAAAAGAAAAATACCCATGTAGATGTAGTCACAGTAAAAGTCATGGTTTACAGAAAACATTCACATCTTACCTTTTCTATCACTTGAAATTGCTTACATCATCAATAGTATACTAAACACAGTAAAAAAAATCAATATAAAAATATAAAGGCATGTCATCAGCATGAAGTGCTAATCCAGTGATAAACACCCTGAGTTAACTTTTGATGACCTAGGACTTCTTTTTGCAAAAGCTCTACACAGACAGTAGTATACAGAATTCCAGACATATTTGCATCCTTCTAGGAACAATTTATTACTTCTTATGGTTCTTCCATACATTCCTGCTCAGGAACTAAGGCCACAGGGAGGGACCCTTTTGACAGACCCTCTTGTCCAAAGGTTGCCCAGTGGGTGCCAGGATTTTCAGTGGCAGCCCCATAATAATGAAACAACCTCTCTTGGGATCTGTTCCTGACCCCCTCACACCCAATCTTTAGGAGGCAGATGAAGACAGTTTTATTCATGTTGGTAACTGATAAGTTCTTCTGCTTGCCACCAGATATAAAGTATTGTTTTTAATTAGTGTTTTTAAATGTATTTTTGTGTGTGTTTGGGTATTGTTTGCATTGTAAGCAAATAAACATATAATGGATACTGTGGTATATGGCCCAAATTCTGCTCACGCGCACAGTTTCTTTCACTGAAGAGACCTAGTCCACATACACAGGCAAACACATTTGTAGAGAAGGTCCTTCAATTTCACCAAATGGAGGAGCTCTACCAATAAGCAACTGCCAGATCCTGTACCCTCTTCAGTCACTAAATCCAATACTACCAGAAACAAACCATGAGGCATCTGCACTTGAGACATCACATCACAGTGTTTTATCTATCCCTCTCCCTTCAATTCACCTCAGTTATCAGTTTCATTATGTATGCTAGTTTTAAAAACACCCTCAATTTACTCAGTTTAACAAAAGCACTTGTTCCCCTACTCAGCAGATCTTTCAGCCCCAAACGCAAGCATTCTCACTGTGGAGTATAAGCTGAACTTACAGGAATAACAGCATAAACTGTATCTTCTCCAGAAAAATATTGCTTCCATATCTGTATGAAAAAAGGACTACATTAATTTCACAGTTATCATCATGGAACACAATATTAACCTCAAGCAAATGCAATCATCATAGTGTAATGGTCTCCACACTGCATGTATGTCTGGAAAGCACCGAATTATTTCTTCACAGAAAAACTTACTTATTTTATAAAACATCTTTCCAGAGTCCTGTTCACACTGGCTTGTGAATTAAAAAAAACCCTTTGGCGCTTGGTCCATTTTTGCTGTCTTTCACCTCACTGCTTTGCCCCTCTCCTCTTATTTTTATTTCTTGTGTCTCCTTTCTCTCCAATTTTTTAGTATCACAGATGCTATATGAATCACTGCTGCAGGACGTGCGTGGAAAAAAATGGCGGCCAGGAAACAACATTCTGATGAGGGGAGTGTGGGCAAACTTTGTAGAAAATGATGGGATTGAAAACACCTTTAAAATGAGGCAAGTGAAGTGTGGAAAAGGCCTGTGTTTATGGAGTGGTTTGTCATTGCCTTCTCAAGTTGGGTACTCATTCTACCAACCTTGGAAGGATGAGCCAGCCTTGAGCTGGCTACCTGAAACTGACTTGCATTTGGACTGAATGCAGGTCAGGAGCAATGCTTTGATTGCAATACAGCAGCTTGCCACTCTGGACCACAGTACATCATATAAAATCATAAAACATCAGAAATTTTTATAGCATGGGTGTTACCTGTTTTATTTCTTCAGGCTTCTTCCGTTTCATCATCTCAACATTCAGTATAGAATCAAGTGTCTGCAACAAAAACCACAACAATAAAGTTTACTGTTAAATAAAACAGACGATTGCATTCTTCTTCCCACAGCCCAACACCTGTGAATAACAACACACAAGATTCACAAACAAAAGGATTTAGGAGACCCAGATAAGAATAATGTTCAATTGAGTAAAGCAAGTTTCAGGCAGTCTACCGTATCATGAGATAGACTATGCCACTATCACATGATTTTCTGTAGTCAATCCTAGTCTGTATGCAATCCAAGCAGTCTCAAAAGGCACATAGAAATCAACGCCTGAACTGAATTATTCAGCTCCACTACACAGAGCTATATACTGTAGAAGGAGCAAAACATAGGAACAGGTGAAAACATAACTGCTTGATTGCAAATATTATTAAATTTACCTTATTTTTTGTGAATCCTCCTTTTGCTGGTTTACTGCCCAAGCCATCTGCCTAAAATTGAACATTAATAGTGGCTTTAATTGCTGCTTCTTGCCATTATAACCTATTTGATGCCAAAACTGTTCAGTTGTCAGGATGATACGCTTATATTCTTGCTATGAAGTAATATTATTCTGCTACAGCTCAGGCAAAAACATCATGCAGGCTTTGAAAAATAAGGTCACCAAGTAGGAGTGTAAGACGGCACTTTGAATAAGGGTAACAAGTTTGTAATCTTAATTGTCTGTGAAAACTGCAGGCAGGTTTTCTTTTTCATCCCCGTCACACTGCATTGTTACTACATGCATTACAATCTATTCCATTATTCTGTAATTGCCTAATTCAGTTTTATTGCATTGTCTGTTAAATGTATTATACTTGGATACATTATACTCATCTCTGTTTCTGCAATGTTGTAACATGCCCCAAATTGCAAGGAGAAAAGTAGACAATAAAGCAGCACAGAATGTTCACTTGTATTTGGACTATTAATGAAAACCTCAACATTTGACTGTCCATCACATCAATATTATTAGTGGCATCTTTCAGCCAAGAAGGAATATATAGAATGAATCTTAAAGCTTTAGTCAGGATAAAAGAAATCTGAACTGAGTTTGTTTTATAAAGCAAATGCCTGCTTGAGACTTCCAGTTTCCTTATTATGATCAAACTCCTGGTCGTTGAAGGATGCACAGCTGTACATGCTCTTTAAATTAAAAATTAGAAAAATAAGCTGTCATGCCTAGGCTGACAATAATAAGCTGGCTTCAAGCTCTCAATTCACCTTTAATATAATACTCAAAGTGCAAGTGCCTATAATGTGAATTTAGTGCAAACACACAAATTTTCATGTACAAAATTTCTCGTGTGTACAAAATCTAATAGTTGAAGGGACCCCTGAAATCTATGTGGAGAGCCTGAGTGAGAGACAAGACAGAAACTATGCTGTTTGGGAAGACAGAGTGTTTGGCTGGTGTTAATTAGACCTAGATAGTGACAAGCTATTTTTAGCAGATAAAGATAACTTGGGGGTGCTCTTTGATGAAGCCTCATTATGGAAGAAAGGCCAGTGCTATTGCCTTCTTTAAAGTACATCTGGCTCATAATCTGCACTGATCCATGCTTCTGTAACCTTCGGGTCATGCTATGCCCAAGGCTGCATTTGAAGATGCTTGAGAAGCTTCAATCGATACAAAATTTGGTACCAAGATTACTGTTTGGGGTCAGCTGCTTGGACAATAGAACTCCAGTGCTCTACACAGCAAGTATGGTGAAGTTGTTCAGGTTGTGGACTACGACTTGGGCGGTTCAAATCCTCCCTCTACCATGGAAGCTCACTGGGTGATCTTAGTCCAGTCACAGATTCTTAGTCTAACCTACCTTACAGGGTTTTTGTGAGGATAAATGGAAGAAAGGAAAATACTGTAAGCTGCTTTGGATCCTCATTGGGGAGAAAGGTGTGAGATAAATAAAGTAAATAAATAAATTAAAATACTTTCTTTGGGGCGCAAATTAAAGTGCTGGCTATTGTCTTTAAAACCTTTCACAACCTAGGGCCCTCCTACATAAAGTACTGCATCTCCTAATATACTTCCAGTTACGTCTCTCAAACTTCCCTCACCTTGCAGTGCTCCCTCTTAGGACTGACTGTACAGTTAGTTCCCAGGCTTTCTTCATGGTCTAGTTCTCTGGAATGGCTTACTAGAGTAAGTGCAGTGGCTATCTTTACTTGCTGCATTGAGTAAGATGCATATAATGGGTTTCATGGGGTGTTTGATGGAGAGTAAATCATTTTGGCATTTGACTGCACTTTTAATTTGTGCGTTAATTTGAGACTGTTGTAAAGGGTGGGGAATAAATCTAAATAATAGTAATAATAATTTTAAGTTGCTAATGGATTATTCTGTTGTTTTGGGTCTTTGAATCTGCTGTTGCATTGCTAGATACCTCAAGTTTTAAGTAGATATGGCAGGATATATTTCAAATAAAAGAAATAGAACTTTCCCTGATGAGCAATCTTCATTGTAAAATATAATCATCTTTGATTATTAAACTAGAGGATAAGATCTAACAATGGCTTTGATTGAATTCAAGAGTTAATACATTTCATTTAACAAAGCACTAGTTTAAACTATCAAAAATAGCAACAAATTCACAGTGTAGTCCGCATATATAATCTTACATATTATTAACTATGCTGGGTTTTTTTAAAAGAATTAACATGCTAAAGTGCTCCACTGTCAGACTTATCTGCAGACAATCAACAGAAAGGCCAGCATAGGAAAACATACTTTCCATGGGCACCAACTGTACTGAAATGCTCAAGAAATCCTGGGCCAATTTTTCAAGTCTTGAAAAATGAATAACTGTTTACAGCAATACATAAACAGTAAACAAATCTTTAGCACTGAAACACTTCATATTTTACAACCTTAAGTTAGCATTTCATTCTTTTCAATGCAAACAGGGAACCATCCCTACAGAATTGCAAAAGAAAAAAACACACACACCCAAAAATAAATTAAACACCACCATCAGTCAGATGTATTTGAACATAGCAGACATTTTCTAATCCAGAATTCCAACTGTTAACAAAATATCAGGTGAATTAAATTTGGATATCGGCCTTGCCTTTTCCTCCATGAATCTGACAAACTCTGCTTGCTTTGTGTATCCCACTGGCTGCTTTTCCTCATCGCTCCTTGCCGCCATTCGAGTTGCAAAAATATCAGGATTAGATCTGAATCAAAGTTAGAACTGTTTATTACTACTAAAACAATCACCGTTATTTACATTTTATTTCCATCCTCTCCTAAAACCTCAGGGTGAACAACAGTCACACCTTATTACATTTTATCTTCTAAATTATACTGGGAAGGAAATTAAGACAAGAGGGAGGAACTTGGCCAAGTTTACCAAGTAACCTTCACAGCTGAAAAACATCCAAAGGAGAAATGTTATGCAAACAAAACTGCAATCAACAACACTCTTATTCAAAGCAAGCATTCAGAACCAGTGGAACCAGAAATCAGCAATCATAAAGTATTTCTTATATCCAATTTTCCCAAAATGTTTCGTTCAAAGCAGTTAATAAAAATCCAGTCAAAGCAGATGTTCAAAAACTAATTAAAAATTAATGCACAATATGCCCTGACCTGGATAGCCCAGGCTAGCCTGATCCCATCAGATCTCAGAAGCTAAGCAGAGTCAAGTATTTGAAGATCTCCAAGGAATACTAGGGCCATGATGTGGAGGCAGATAATGGCAACCGAAAACCCTAAAGGGTAGCCGTGAGTCAGCTGTGACTTGATGGCAATAATAATAATAAATGGGGTGAACACAAACTTCACCACAATGATAAGAAAAAAAAGGCATGGCTACCATCATTAAAGTATGTTCTACTCGCTAGAAAAGAATCTTATAGCACTTTAAAGGCTCACAGATTTTCCAAGGCCTAGGCTTTCGAAGGCTACTGGGTATCTCACCCGTTGCCAGTGTATATCTGTAAATCTTTAAAGTGCAACCAAACTCCTGCTTGCTTCTGCTGCAATCGAGGACCAGTGCAATGCAATCTCAAACATCACTTCAGCCTTCCAACCACACTGAATTAAATGAGACTAGAAACGGTCTGGAACGGCGGGAATAATCCCCGATTACTGTAGCGAACAGGTGTAGCAAAGGTCTGAAGGAAAGGGCAGGCAGGGCAGGGGGAGGCCTGCTAAGCTTCTTACTTGCGTAGCTCCTGGATCTTGTTTCCGTATTTTGCGTAGAAGGGATTCTCCTCCATGCCTCGGTCGCTTCCCACGCCCCGGACCCTCATCACCAGCGGCCGAGGCTGCGGGGGTAGCAGCATGCTCAGTGGTCGCAGGGCGGCGAAGCGGTTCATTAGGACTGCTCGGGAAAGGCCAAGCGCCGCCGCTCCCCAACACTGCTGCATGTAACCCGCCGCCATCCCTTCCCTAGTAGCCCACATCTGCTCAGAGCAACATGCAACACCGACCGCCCCTCCCGCGCAGCCCTGCAGGAAAGTTCCGGCCCTCGAGACGTCAGCAGAGCTTCTTTCGGGGGAGGAGGAACGAATTGTTTCTCGCTGCTCCGAGGGAGACCCAGAGAACGAACTTGCTGCTGACATGAATGAGAAGTTTTGCGTGCACCGTTAGCAAAGGGGAGGGGATCTCTGGCAAGAGTAAAAATGTAACAAGGACATAAGAAACTTCTGTTCACCAAAGGTGTGATTGCACCCTTGCACGTGGTTCACACTACGGCATGAACTTTACTTGTTCTAAGGATCTTTTCCCATGAAAACCACTAGAACAATGCCAAAAATACGTTTAGCATTACATAAATTAACACAAACTGCAACGGAAAAAGGATGCCCACGAAAATCATTCTTTGTATCCTAACCCCTTTCCCCCAAAAGAAACATTACTGCAGTATAACATCAAAACTTCATAACATTTAATAATTGTATTTTTAAAAGTTACATAACTGCTTTCAATGTTCTGTTTTATTTTAGTACATATTTCTGTCTGACAGAGAAGTTGTCCATCAGGCTAAATAGTGGTTCCGTTTGTATTTTGAGATTTTCAGACTTTAAATGGTTTCAGAAAAGTGAGTAAGTTTAAGGGAAAATCTCTCATTCATCTGGGGATTTCCCCAAATATCATGTACCTTCCAACAGTAATGTAATAAAATGAACTAAATTAGAACTGGATATTAAGGATGCCATTGGCAGTGCGTCATGGAAACTTCACTGGCAGTATGTCATGGAAGCCATGTGAAATAAGTATTCACAGAACAGCAGCCCAAATCTTACTTCAGCTGACTGTGAGGACTTTCCTACTATTGCTAAACACTACAAGTTAAGTGTGAGTGTGTTTAGTATTTGATTGTCAAGGATTTGAGGCTTGGTAGAAAAACAAACAAGAACCTCCTACATTTGAATTTCTCCTTGCATATTAACTGTACAGATGCAGAGCTATGTACAGCTTGAACAAGAAAGTCCCTTGCAGCATCTTTCTCCCTCCCAGAAAAACTTTACTGTCTCAGATGAGAGCCTGAGCAAATTTTGGCATGATCAAAGGTAAACATATCTTTTCCGTGGCATTTTCTGTGGTAGTTAACAGGAAATGGGAATCAACACAACAATTAATGTGCTTGATTTGCCCAATTATCATACTAGTTACCTAATATACAGATCTAGTTATCCACACTTGAAGCTTATATGGTCACTCTAGGAATCCTATTGTTTAACTGGTAACTTTAGAATGTTCATCTCCTGGTAATTCTGTTCTGATGATGCTTGTAAACTTCAGTTCTGGTCATTCAGCTTCTAGTTGCCTTTCTTTCCCTAGAACAGGAAACATAAGAAACCTAACCCAAGAAGAGAACGATCTAATTTGGCACCTTCCAAAGTCTTTCAGGATTTAAACAATGCTTATATCAAATGGTATGTGCAGGGACGTAAGTATAGATTTTTTTAATGGGGGCTTGGGGGTGGGGCCACGCCTCTACCCGCCCCTGGGGCATGGCCACAACTCCCCAAGCCCCACCCATGGCATCAGTGCTTATAAAAGCAGCTCTTCGAGGCCAGGGATGGCAGACTCCGCTGCCCTGCCCTCCCCCGCTCCCCCACCAGCTGGGCTCCCAGTCGGCAGCCGGCAGCCCCTTCTGCCCTCCCCTCTAGGCAGAGGCATACCTAGGAAAAATGGAGCCCAGTGCAAAAGCTGGGTTTTGCCCCTCCCCCCATGGGCAGCCACTATGATGCTGGAATCCACCCCCAAACATCATCACTTTCAATGGTGTTTAAACTAGAGAGCCCAAATTCTCCTTTTAAATCCACCTTAAAGGAGAATCTGGGGTCCCCAGTTAAAATAACATTGAATGTGATGCTGTTTTGAGGTGGATTATCCCCCTTCCTGAAACAGCATCACTTTCAAAGTTTAAACTGGGGACCTCAGCAGTGGTAGGATTCAAAAATTTTAACAATAGGTTCCGAGGGTGGTGGGATTCAAATAATGACCGTTTGAAGTATTTAAAAAGTGATATACCAAAAGGTAATGTATTATTTATTTTATATATACATATAATTATATTGATTGATTTTAAATTATAATATAAGTGAGGAGAGAAACCAAAAACTATTTAAATTTTAACATAATACAAACATATCTAATTGTCAATCTCTCTCTACCCCTTAATTAAAACATCACGAAAAATACAGTTGCCCCCCTATATTGCCTCCCTCCTTCCCATATTTCCCTCCCCCCTACATTCTACTTCCCCTTCAGATTCCTATAACTACTTTCTTATCTATTCCCCTTGAAAGAAAAGTAACGGAGAGAGAGATCAAAAATCCTTAATCTAAAAGAGTAGTTTAAACTCATCTCTTTCCAATCTAAGATAGGGTTGACAGCTGCTGCAGGAGAATGGAGCAGGCTGCCAGGGAAGACAGGGGGGCAGTATTTGGAGCTCTGAATACAGGAATGTTTCTGCAGCTGCTCTCTGCCTATTCATCTATGGTCTTTACTACAAGCTTTGAACAGTAGAAAACAGGAGATGGAAGAGCCAATGTAGTAATGGGTGTATGTGTCATTCATCTGTGCTCTGCATAGAATAGACCACATGCAAGATTTTTTAATTGGGATGGACTGTTAGATGACAGAGATAGCAGAGCACAGTCTGTGGTCATGCAGAGAGGAGTTTTTCTCCCTGCTGTTTTGCATTGATCAAAGAGCAAAAGTTGGCAAAGGAATCTTTTTTCACATTTTATCTGGTTGGAATGATTAGGCATTAGCATAAGCAGAGCCCTAAGAAAACGGGCTTCCTTGGTGATCTCCCATCCAAATACTAACCTGAGCAAACCATTCCTAGCAACTGGGTTCTGACAAAATCTGGCTTGCCTGGGTTATCTAGGTCAGGGTACAGATACCTTAGGACTGCACATTCCAGGGAACACCCCCTTCCCTTTGGCAAAGAAGAATGAAATTCTAAAAAATAAGTGCATGTGGGAAGGCAATCCTTCCTAAACTTACATTAGAGAGTTAGACGCCCCTCTGCTTTTCCTCTGCTCTTAGAGGGCCTGCAGGGCGCCAGAAGCGGCGAGGGCAAGGGGCGAGTTGTGGCGCTTCTTAGAGCAGCAGAGAAGGGCAGAGTGAGACACCCCTCCGCTTTTCTGCTGCTTTTAGAGGGCCTGCCCAAGCGGCAAGAGAGAGGGGAAAGTTGTGGCGCTTCTGGTGCCCAGCTGACCCTCTGAGAGCAGGGGAGAAGGGCAGAGCAAGAAGCCCCGCTGACGTCACTAACTGAAGGAAAAACATTGCACTGAACTTGCTTCAGAGTGGATTAACAAAGGGTTCTCCGAATTGAAGAAAATTTAACAATAGGTTCTACCTAACCTGGCCGAACCCCCTGAATCCCACCTCTGGACCATGTCAAAGGGGGTGGATTTAAAAAGGGGGTGGGGAAATTTGGGGGGTGCCTGCTGTAAGGGGTGCAATTGTTAAGCTAGCAGCACCAAACTTTCAGGGTATCTTTAGGAGACTCTCCTGATGATATCACCCAGGGTTGGTGAAGTTTGGTTCAGGGGGTCCAAAGTGTAGCCCCCTTCTCCTATTAGCTCCCATTGAAAACCATAGGGATGGGGAACCCCCTTTGGGAGCCCATAACTTTGGATCCCCTGGACCAAACTTCACAAAGCCTGGGTGGTATCAGTAAGAGACTCTACTGATGATACCACCCAGGTTTGGTGAAGTTTGGTTCAGGGGGTCCAAAGTTATGGAACCTCAAAAGTGTAGCCCCCATCTTCTATTAGCTCCCATTGGAAACAATGGAGTCCATAACATTGGACCCCCTGAACCAAACCTCACAAAATCTGGGTATATCATTAGGAGAATCTCCCAAAAAAATCCCTGAAATTTTGGTGCTGCTAGCCTAAAGTCCGCCCCCTGCAGGCCAAAAACCGAAAAGCACTAAAAATACAAAAAAATTACAAACAGGGGGCGGAGCTTCAGACATGTAATGGGGGGTTGAACCCGAGAACCCCCTCCCCCCTTACCTACATCCTTGGGTATGTGGCATGAACACACTTTCTAAATTATTAAGTTATTCTAAGTCATTTTAGATACTGTGCTAAACAGGACAGATGGATTAATTTCTATTTTGTGCATTGTACCAAAGCATAAAAAGCAGAGGCTCAAAGTGACTATCCATTTGCTTATTAGTGAATGCAATCTGAGGGCCTGCAAAAAATCTCAATGGGTAGAGAAGGACAACTGGGAAATCTGGCAGGCACCACCTCTCCTTTTTCTAATTTTTTTTCTGAGGTCTCTAGGTCAGAGAGAGGGGTCCATTTTCCCCCCCCCCCCCCCCCCGGCAATTATTTTTCTTGGAGGAGATTACCCTTTCCACTTGTAATGGAACTGAACTGATTCTTGCTGACTCAAGAGCCTTGGGGTTATACTACACCCAATATTATTGCTGGAGAAACAAATGAATGTAGCTGCAATGAAAATAGGTCTTTCTTCCAACTCAGCCTAGCATACAAGATGGCACCTTAACTTGATATGGTTGTTCTGACCACATGGATCCATGCCACTGCTATAGGGCCAAGGAGCTGTGGAGATTTTCTGCAGTTTGGGGCAGTGGTGCCAGTGCAGAGGGTGTGCAATTCACCTTCTGTACCACTTTAAGGCAGATTGAAGACAAACTCAACCTGCCTTGGACCTGGTCTGTGGGAGACAAAACAGGAGCAACTCATGCCTAATACTGCTACCCAGGTGATACCCTTTGCTGCTTTGGTGTCCCAAGTAACTGCTGGAGTTGCTTGGGCAGTAAACTAGCCTTGCCTGGTGTGACAACTATTTTATGTGCAGGATGTTTTTATACAGAGGAGGATTTAAAATGCACCTGTTCCACCTTGCTGTCTGAAGTGCTACAACCCATTTACCTACCTCATTCTGTTTGTAGGCCAGCTTTCATAGCAGCCTTAAGGAAATGTGTTCTAAAAAGACCCAAGTGGGAAATCTAACCCTTTAAGAATACACACACCATTCTCCTGTGTAAGTTATAAAGCAGGCAAGTTTTTAAAACCCAAGATCTTACGACAGAGCTTTGCAACTTTTTTTTTAAAAGGTGATTAATATTAGACATGTACTTATAAATGTATTCAACAAAACCAACCTGCTCCACCACAGTTCGCATCCTTAGTAGACTGAATTAACACTCTTACAATCTGGTCTTACTTTCAGATTTGCTGCCTATCTATTTTGGAGTCCTTAGCCTTTGTTATATCATGGTATTTAGTTGTATGTTAGTCCTTCAGTGGAGGAAAGGAATCCAACGAGAACGACGTGCAACAGCATGGGCGGAGCAGATTAAAGCTGAACGTTTTTTCTACTGCACATTGGCTTACTGTGCTGATCAGGAAGCCCACAATGGAATTAAAGCAGAAGTGTCTATTCCAGAATGTAAAAGCATCTCAAAGCAGGAAGCAATCAACTTGTCCATTGAGGCTACCCAAGATACAAGTGATTCCCTTCTAGACACAGATCCATACAAACCAGTATTTCATGAAGTCTATTCTGCCAGCGCTCTTGCTCACTTGCCACCGTTGCTTGAGCATTCAGCCTCCTACCCTTGCTCTATTGTTCCAGCCACAAACACTCCGTTCAACTCACCTCTGAAATTTGCTGTGTTGAAAAATGAGTCGCACCTTGTTGGTAGCAACAACTCTGCTTAACAGCCCATTTAGCTAACAGCCACACAGTACAGAGCAACTTTACATGGTTAATGGCACCTAAATTAAAGATCAGTTTCAGAATGCTTATGAAATTCAGGGTTGTCGTTTGTTTTTACAGGAAGACAGCAAGGATCTACATCTGACATAAGTTACCTTTAGACATCAAAACTGAAATCTTACTTCTACGTTTTAGTTTAATACATTATTAACTGGAGCTAATATACTTTCTCTGAGATGTGTAGTATTTGTCTTACATTTCATGGGCTGGTCTAAAAACCTGTGGTAAAATATGGAGAATACTAGAAACTTGTAGTTTAACAAATGCCTACGTAATCAGGATTGCAAAGTGATTCTTCTATGAGCAGACTGAAAAGTTATAGTTTTTATAGCCCGGCAGCAAGACTTTGGCAAGTCTAAATTAGGCACATAATGTAGAAGAAGAAGAGTTTGGATTTATATCCCCCCTTTCTCTCCTGCAGGAGACTCAAAGGGGCTTACAATCTCCTTGCCCTTCCCCCCTCACAACAAACACCCTGTGAGGAAGGTGGGGCTGAGAGAGCTCTGAGAAGCTGTGACTAGCCCAAGGTCACCCAGCTGGCGTGTGTGAGAGTGCACAGGCTAATCTGAATTCCCCAGATAAGCCTCCACAGCTCAGGCAGCAGAGCTGGGAATCAAACCCGGTTCCTCCAGATTAGATACACGAGCTCTTAACCTCCTACGCCACTGCTGCTCCTAGCAATATATGTACTATTTTTTCCATTGAGTTCACAGTTTGAAGTAATAGTAGAAGTAAAATCTAACATAACACAATGACTAAGTTTGCTAAGATCAGGGTACATATCTCCATGGTGCCCTGAACAACTTGGGCCAATCTCTCTAAAGACTTATGAAATCTCTAAAGACTTATGAAAAAAAATGGGCAGATAGAACTATGTATACAGGTCTCACCTCCTTGGAGGAAAGGTGCTATAAAATAGGACAAAAAAAAGTGAAATCTTCTCGCTTGTATGAAGCCAGTCGCTAATTAATATGGTATGGTTTCTAAATAGGCATAGGATTGGTTTGCAAAACTCTAACTTAAATGTGGCTTACACTTGCAATATTTGGTTTACATCAATATAACTAATTTTCAACACAGCCCCATCTGTGCAAACTGACATCCAGGGTCTGGGGCCATGGACAGAAATGACAGATCTGTTCACAAACCTCTGAGAACAGCTTTAGGTTTGCAGAAAAATCTGAAATCTTAAAAAAAGAAAAACCCTCTACATGGGGGGTGGTGGTGGTGGTGGTCCCAAAATGATAAACGAGGTCTCTTCTGCAGCCTTTGCTATACTCTTTTTTATTTACATCATTTGGCCTGCCATGTGCCGTATTCATAAGTACAACTCTGTATGTGTATATGCAAACACTGCCTGGCTATTAAGTTACTGAAGTGACACTGATCATACTAAGCATTTAAGTAATGTTAATAATTACTAGTGTATATTTCCAAATACAAATTACACATCTCAATTATATTACTATTTACCTGGAAACAAATCATACTGTTTCACTGAGATTTTTAAAAATTTTATATCCTGTTTTTCTTCCCAATGGGGTCCCAAAACAGCTTATATCATTATCTTCTCCATTTTAACTCTCAACAACCCTATAAAGTTAGTCAAGAATGTAAGACTAAGGTTACCAAGCAAACTTCCGTGGCAGACTGGGGATTCAAACCTGGCTCTCCCAGATTGAAGTCCAACATTATAAACACTACATTGCACTAACCAATAAGCATGCATAGGACTACTGTCATAGCTATTATTGCCTTTTGCGGTGGTGAGGCAAAGGATCACATTAGTTAAGTGATAATCAGGTAAATCTTCAATAGCAATTTTTCCAAAAGTTCTCCCTTTAACAATTCTCCACTTTGAAATAGAGAACTGATGTGGGGGAAAGCTATAGTAAGTATAGTAAATTCAGTAAGGGCCTCCTATCTAACAGAGATCAAAACAGATAAGCATTATGAACAGCACTACAAGAACCAATAGCAGGCAGAAGAATACAGGCAACAAGGACCAGAAGGGTAGAAGGGCTCAGCCTCCAATGACCTAGAGTTTGGCTTCAATAGAACAAAATAAGATTACCATTAATATGAACATTGATTATGATCCTTCTTTGGGATCTGCTCCAGCGCAGAAAGTGACTTTTGTAATTCTGCCTTTCCAAATTCTAAAAGCACTGTATCTGTATCTGCTAAAAAAACGCAGAAATTCACTAAATATGAATTTGTATTTATTAATCAATGGAATTAAAGCATTTATAATAAACTACTTTCAGCCCATTAAAAAATCACAGCTAGTTTTTGACAAATTTACTTTCTACCATAAAAATACAGCCATACAAACAAGATTATCATGTGCATGACAATATTAAATTTATGAAGCTACTTAATTGCAAGTGCAACAGCAGTTTAAATAAGACATGGTTTGCAGCATGAGCTAAAACATTGCTTTTCATAAATATCCACTAAAATAAATGATAAATATACCCCAAACAAGATGTTACTTAAATTTGACATTCACAGTGCATGGCAGGTGCAAAGCTCACTACTCAAATTCATACACAGATGAACTGTGTACATTCCTAAAAGTAGTCCAATTTTTTTAAAGCTAGCAATTAAGTTATTCTATATGGAAGGTCACCATCAAGGAAATTATTTATACAGTGTAAAGCTAAAGATTTTAAAACAAGTTGTATAGCTCAAAACTAGGCTTCGCATGCAGAACAGGCTAGCACTTAAGATTCTTAAAACCTGACTAATTCCATATTGCTGTGGACCAGACTCCTCAAAATTCATCCCCAACGTTTGCTTCCAAAGGTCATCCAGTAGTTAAGAACATAGTTCCGCATTTTATTTTGTAGACATGTTACTACAAGGGAAAACATGAAAGGAACCAGGTTGTAATGTCTCAAAGCCACATTAGGAGGTTGCGTTCTTATAGTTTCTAGGGGTTCTTTCTACTGAAAAATAAACTCTCAGTTCAGTCCATCCCCCAGTAACTCCTTCTGGATAACCCAGCAAACAAATACGTAGTTCAAGCCATTCCTGTTTTGTGGTTACATTCTGGCCCTATACCACCATCAGATGAAATCTACTTGCATACTGTTGCACATTACCATCTTACTAACTTTGAACTAATGCGACCCATCTTAGCAGATATCTTTGGCCTCAGTTATAGTTGCTGAAACATAGGAATAACTAGCTTAAAGAGTGTTTACCACCTTCATTGGAAGCATTTCAATGGCAGTACATAATACATAATTCACACCAAACTTTCTGCAAGAAACCTTAAATGACTGAAACCTGAGGACCTTCATCAAAGGCCACAGAATAGTATTGAATAGCATGCATTTTTAACAATTGATTTTTGGCAATCTCCCTCCTTTATTCTTCCCGCACAAATAGAGGGGGAAAGCTAAAACCACCCCGCATGAGCCATCAGAGTGCTATGCCACTAGGGTCATACTGCACAGTTCTGCAACAAACTGAGCACAGAATAAAAATGCTACTGAGCTGTAGCTCTACAGATCTGCAGCCAGCAACAAATCTGAGTACTGTACCTCAGCACTTATTCTATAGAATTATATTGATTCTGTAGCACTTAGTACTCAGCCTCACAGCCCTGAATCTGAGTGGTACAGTGCTGTAGAGCAATGCACTTTAGTGCTGCAATGCTCCCACTGGGGCTGTTTATGCTGCACAACTTGACTACACAAGTTGAGCGATGTAGTGGTTATGCTACTTTTTTTGTGCCGTCAAATTGCAGCTGAAGGGTTTTTAAGACAGAAGTTTGGAGGTGGTTTGCCATTGTCTGCCTTTGCATCACAACTCCGGTGTTCCTTGGAGGTTGCCCATCCAAATGCTAACTGGGGCCTGTCCTGCTTAGCTTCTGAGATCAGGCTAGCCTGGAGCTATCGAGGTCAGAGTGGTTATGCTACTACACACACCTTTTAGTTTATTTCAGGGCATATTGTCTATTTTATAATAGCAAACTGGTTGAGCCAATTAACCATGTGCTCTGGTTCCAGAGTTTACTATTTCAGTCCCCTTCATGTTACATGCAGTAAGACAGTACTTGCCTGCCCCAACAACATCTATAACCTCTGTCTCAGTTACACGGGAGCAACATATGGCCCCAGTTGTACCAGGTAATGCCATCCATAATAGGGTAGACATTGACAGAGTGGTAGAAAACTGCATTGGCATATGTTGCACACATTATCAGAAGCAGTAATGTGGCAGTAGCAAATATCAATAACAAGCTGCCTGTAGCACAATTTATTATACCATTATTAAAGATTTACAGTTCAGCTTGCAATCCAAATTAAACACTACACACTCTGAACACTACAAATTACAGCCTCAGCAACTTCAGCTCTTTACATGGGATCTACTTTTTTGCATACAAATTCCAACTAGAAATCATGTGCTACATTGAAACTTATTACTTAAAACCAAAGAAATAAAGTTTAGCATATATGGGAAATTTCTTTACCATAATATAAACAATGGATCCTTGTGGGGCTGCTGAATTATTTTTATCTTTCAGACACTTGACGTGCACTGAGTGGCTGAAACAAGCTCCATAACTTCTTACAGATGTTACATGACCACCCAGATTCCTTTGCTGGTAACACAAGTTGGGCTGCACACAGTTTTATTTTCTGAGATGCCTCAAGGAGGTGTCTGGAGAGACTGCATATGAGTTTCCTAAATAAACACACAGAACTCTTGTAGATTTTATGCATGTTTTGCTGGAGAACTGCATTAACCACTGAGAATCGGAATCAACAAAGAGCCTGGCATAACTTTTTATTGACATTTTCTATAATTATAAAAACATATTCCCAAACCAAAAGTAATCAGACTATTAATACTATGATTATATGTAAACTTCCTTTCATATATATACCATATATGATGATTAGATGTAAGCATCCTTCCATATACATATACCCTCAATACATTCACAATACAAATAAAAATACTAGTATGGTTTTTATTGCTTTATTTAAATTGGTCAGTATTTTAAACAGAAAACATAAAAGTGATTGCTTTTCCATCTTCATGCAGTATATTGCATTTCAGGACTTCACTAGGTAGTCAACATGTCTAGGGCTGGAAAGCAATTGGAGGAAACGCTAGACTGTTGATGAAGGGCATTTAATTTTTCCAATTCCTTTCTTTTAGTATCTTTAGAGGTCTGTTCCACTACTTGGAAATCATACACACTATTATATCAGGGCTCCCAGAACTCCTGCGTCCTCTTGACCATTATCATTGTTATTGTCCATTACCTCTACATTTCAAAGACTGAAAAGATAAATTCTTTGCAGTTAAGTTACATTGCCAGTAATTTATTATGCTCAATGTAATAGGCTAGAGTCAATAAAATGTTCTAGAAAGTTCCGGATGTATTTTTAAATTTAGATTCACAAAAAAGCATATTTGATACTTTGCTGTGATTTATTTCTGATCAGTATATCAGAGCACTTAATGTGCTGTTTACTTTTACAGTTTAGCCTCGCACTGCATCTTAGCCCACTAGTCCTTCCCTCAATAGCAGAATTGCTTTCAAATACCAAACCTTCCAAGTTTATAAACAAGGAAGCCATGTAAATCTCCCTATCCTGTTTCTGATAAAGGCAGAAACATAAAAGCACTACAATACAGTAGTAATTATGATACTCATTAGTGCTACTCATGCCCCTTTGAGATGTACATTGAGGATGAAGAAAAATTCAAACAAGGAATCAGCCAAAGTAAAGGCAATCAACTCCTAGTGCATGTTTAGGACAGTATACATTGGTGTGATAGTTATGATTGGTAATGATTACCCGTCTCTTTAAAGTTACAATGCCAAATAATTATGTACAAAATTTAAAAGAACTATTGAAACGCTATTCCTACATTCTTTCAGAATATAAAATAAATATGAACTTCTTTTATCTGAGTTTTAAGGGGAAAGTTTTAAGGTGCAACTGGACTTCTGTTTTAATCTTATTTAGGGTCTGTCCTAAATCTATGGCAAAATTTTCAAAATGCAAATATGTCCTTAAACATGCCAAAGCCGTAAACAAGTCTACAAGCAACAATGGAATGAGTACATTTTGAAGTGAAATCTCTAGAAGAAAGTTGTATTCTTCAGTCTCTCAGTATTATCTATCCATATAATATTGAAGCATTTTATTACCTTGTGCCAAATCCTCAAAATATGGATAATTTATTCTATATTATTTACACATAGAAAGCTCCATCCTACAAAGACAGATTCTTTTTTGTTCATGTCCTAAAGTGCAGCTATTTTAAGGCAAATTTATTAGAAATATAAAATACAGGTTTGTCAATATATACACACACATTCTAAATTTGAAGACAAGAGTTTCCCTTATAAGGGAAATAAAAACTCTGAGTTAGCATTGCTTAAGGTGCAATTACCCCTTGGCTCCCAGTCATTCAACACAATGACAGGATGTCATTCTGGGGGCCTGGCCCAAACAAAAATTAGTTGCATTTAAGTTACATGCATTTCAACAGGATATAAATTATTTGCAATTAATGCAGTCTGCTGGTTTCACCAAGTTTGAGCACAACTAATTTTCCCTGGACCAGGGCCTGAGAATTGACAATCAGCAATCAACATCTCATATTACAAATAAAACTTTAAAAAAATCATTCAATATTTTCAAAGAACACAAATGAAGAAGTGCCAACATGTACACTAAGTTTCAAACATTAATATACCATTGGGAAAAGTGCCAGGTGTAGCTCTTAATTATCAGGCGTGTTCCAGTAGCTACTTTAGTCCTTCAGTACTGAATTTCTAAATAGAGATACTATACACCTAAAGCAGCTCTCAGTTCTGGTAACGAATATTTCTCATCTCCATCTGTATCAAATTCTTTAAAGCTTTGTGAATCATGCAGTGTAATCCCAACCAGATTTTGCAGATCCTTGTATGTGAGCTTGCCATCGGTGCCTTGATTGCTGATTCTGAATAATTCCTGAAGGTCTACAAGAGGGACAAGAATATTTAAAGGACAGGTTATAAACCAAACAAACATAATTAAATTAGCAAAACATCTGCATTCCAGCAGAGACACACAAAAAGATAATACTTTCCAATCTGTAAAACTGATACATCAGAAAGACACCGGGCTTCTATGTTCACTTAGGTGATTCTGCGTGGGACAAGTAAAACGGATTGAGGCCCTTTTTAAAAGCTTTTTTTTGAGTGCGGGAGTTTCCACAGAGACACACAAAAAGATAATACTTTCCAATCTGTAAAACTGATACATCAAAAAGACACCAGGCTTCTATGTTCACTTAGAGGATTCTGCATGGGACAAGTAAAACGGGTTGAGGCCCTTTTTAAAAGCTTTTTTTTGAGTGCGGGAGTTTCCACAGAATTTGCCTCCCAAACGCTACTAATCTGTTTTTAGTGGCCAGGACCTGGGTCAAAGGAAAATCGCTAATTTAATGCCTTTTAAAAATTAACCTGGGTTGCAAATGCTTCCTGCTTGCCTTTGAGAAATACAGCAAGCAGGAAATGTTCAATCCCCACCCCTTTCCCTCCACCATTATGGTGGATTCCCAGGCGGCCACCATTAGAGGTGTTACTCTAATAGACAGCGGCCATGCCATGCAAGTAGTGGGGGGATTCTTGGGTGGGGAGGGATTTTTGAGTGGGGGGATTCTCAGTTGTGTAGTTCGCATGGAAACACAGCATTTCCATGCAAATCATGCTGCCTCCTGCCTCTGGGATCCCAGCTGGCCCCTGCAGCCGCTATGCAAACAGTGGAAGAAGCAGCAGAAACCAGTTCCATGAACCTGTTGCTGCCTGTGCAAAATTAGCCTACAAGAACAAACAGAAGCAACATTATAAATTTGGGATGCTCATTTCTAATTGTCAGTGAAATAGTTTACAAGGCAATCTGTAACCAAAGAGAATAAAAAACATGCATATTCTGTTGCCAAATAAAATCTTCTCAGAGTTTTTCTTTACACATCTCTAGCTACACTGAAATTCTTAGATCTGTTACTTCTAAGTACATCATATATATTCTTATTCAATCACTTTGTCTCTCCAAATTTCTCCCCCAGGTGTCCCATGTCACTCAATTCTGGAATGGTTACTTCAGTTACGATACAGGAAGAAAACATTCCACCTCCAACAAAACTAAACAGACTTGCCCTCTACGCTGGATATTCCTGGTAAGGACAATCCTCTTGGGTATCTAATATGCTCAAAACTTTTGCCAACTGATCTTGAAGAAAGTCTTGAAAGTTTTGTAGGCTTGGATGTGGTACTCTGGAGTTTTCCTATTGAGAAGAAATTTTAGTTAGAACTGTATCAAGGGGAAAGAAACAATAGCTGTAAAATATACGTTTGCCCAAAGGACTGTATTCAGATGGCATACAGAAGAATACTGAACCATCAGTACAGCAACAAACAAATATTATTAATGTATTATTTAAGAAATTATTTTAACCACTTCACATCTAGCATCTTCATGAGATTTTCTGGCCTCTTTTGAGTAAGGAGAAGCAATGAAGATCTCATTTCACTGCTTATATCAGTTCAAAATGAAAAACTCATTTCATGTGTGCAGAAGTTCCATGTTAAGATGTGTGCCCATTGTCGAGTACAAAGTTAAGTAATATCAAGTCACCTAAAAATAGGGTTCAGATTGGGGCTTAAGGGATACTCAGCAGAGATCAAATTTGCCACCCTTTCAAGTGTTTGAAAAGCAGCATGCAGTAAATTTTATAATAAGCTTGTACGATAGCTCAGCATTATCACACTACTGCACATGGCAAGCTGACAGTTCAGACTTGTGGGTTCTGGTGAAGCAATTTACTGTGGAATCCCACACAATTTAAACCCACTAATTTTTATGGGCTTAGACAGAAGTTTCTGAATAGGAAACTTGGTTTGATGACTTTATGGGGGGGAAATGAAATTTCCCGGGCCACAGCTTATGCTTGAATCATAAATTTTGCTTCCGTTTGTATCTTTCTCTATCTGTTGTGGAGCTGGTATAATAAGGGCAATTTTGATTGCTTTCTCCTCACTGTAACGACCAGCTGGTGCATTGCTTCCCAAAACCATGGAAAAAAGCCTTGGCTCAGAATAAAACATCTGCCACCTATGCAGAAAGTCTCAGGTTCAATCCCTAGCACTTCCAGTTAAAAATATCAGGCAGTAAGTGATATGAAAGTCCTCTACCTGAGACACTGGGAAGCTGTTGGCTAGTCAAAGTGGAGAATACTGACCTTGACAGATCACTGATCTAACTCACAAGGCAGTTCCATGTATGGGGAATCACATGTCTTTGTCAATGGCACTACATAGAATTCAGCCCTTAAGGGCATCTTTTTCTGAAGGAGGCTGATTAAGCAGAGGCTCTACCCCGGGCATAAACACGATCCTTTGGAAATTTCATTTTACATCTCTCTTTGGCTCCTGCTGAGACTATCTCTAATTCTGTCATACTAGCCCAGCTGGACCAGACTGATGGCTTGAAAAATTCACTACTGTTTCCCCCAGCAGTAAATCAGATACCCCTGGAAAGATGGCAATGTCATGAAGGAATCAGCTGGTATTGCTGCTAATACTAGTTGCCAGGGGTATAGTCAGTGGTAGGATTCAAATAATTTAACAACCGGTTCTGCCGAAGTGGCGCGAACCTGCTGAACCTGCTGGGTATAGCACCTACATACATAAACTTTCAATGAGTTTCATACCTTTTTATCTTTCATGAATGTTTCTGATTCTGTTTTAAAGCCATTACATTTCATTTTATGGAAGTAAATTCCAAAAATTATGTAGGGTTTGAAGTACTCTCATATCTTTTGAATCCATGATAAATTTTACATAGTGTCCCCAAGTTCTACTATTACAGTATAGAGAGAAGGCCTTTTTCTACTTTTTCCACACTGCACATATTATAAAGTTCTATCATATCCCTTCCTCTTAATTGTCTAAACGGAAAGACTACAATTGTTTAAGACTTTTGCCCAAAGGTGCCCTTTCCTGAACCTCTTACAGTTTTATAATGTTCTTTTTTACAGTTACAGTTTTATATGTCCTTTTTGAGATGGCCAGAATTGTGCACAATATTTGAAACTTTTCAATTTCTTTTGCAAGAACTTCTGGCACAAAAATGCCTCTCATGAATGCATACTGCATTGATATCCGACACAACCTTTTGACTTGTACTATGTAACGACACTTTCAGGCTTCTTGTCTGTCTCTGTTTCAATGAAGGTTGAACTCTAAGAAGCTTGGGACAGTTACCTGAACTAAGAAGAAAAGCTACCAAATGTATTCTTACTATTTTCAACACCATCTTTGTCCAGTATTCTAAAGCTACTAATCTGGGTTAAAGGCAACAGGTATCAAGTAATCGAGCATCTCATAGTTTAACACACCATTTATGTGGAATACATTACCTTTTTTAGTTGCTTCAGATGTGTCACTCTCAGGCTTGCTTGTCAGATCATTGATCAGCTGCAGCTTCTCTCTTAGTTTGGATACCTGGGAGTCACCATTTTCTGTTTTCTGTACATCACCAACAGAAAAATTTCATTAATAACTCCACTTCTTTCACCATAAATGAGCTGCACAGTTTCTTCAAAATACTTTTCAGACATCAGACATCAAAGTACTTTATGCATAAAGAGATGATGTGGTAGTGAGAAGTGCCCATCAAGTCATAGTTGACTTATAGTGACTTTGTAGGGTTTTCAAATCAAGAGGCATTCAGAAGTGGTTTGCCATCGCCTGCCTCAAATTATACCCATGTTTTTATAACGATAAGGTGCCAGGCAGCCCCATGCACAAACCGGGCGCCGGGCCACAGCTGCACACCCGGCCACCCCCGCCACCCCCAAAAGGCTTCTCAGCAGCTTGGGGAAGTCAAAAAGCCTCCCCACTGCTGAGAAGCCTCAATGGGCTGCACCAGACTTATAACAGCCAAAAAGGTGGCTTAAGTGCAGCCTGCGGCCTGCTGGAGTAATGCCAGCAAAGGTCAGGAGGGAGCTGACGAATACTGGCTCCTCCCCAACTTGCCTCCACTATACCAGTGGTGGTCTCTGGGGGCAAATACAATGTATCAGTACCAAATTTTCAAAACATTTCTTTTTACAAATGAAACTTATTTTAGACACTAGTTCAATATTTTCTTACAGTTACCTCCAGATTTTGTGTATTTGCAGTAGTAGTTTCATTTCTTGGTTCATTTTCTGAATTCACAGAGGTAGTTAAGTCACCCACCTGCAGGAGACAAGAACATTTTAGTGTGTAAACAGCTACTGAACAGTTCATATTCTTCAAAGACAACAGAAATTCTGGTAAGACAGAAACCCAATTTCATAAACATTAAAATGTATTTTAACTTCCAGGGGTTGGTGTTTGTTTGTTTGTTCCTTGTACTTGCTTGAACAACTTTTCCCAAAAGCTAATACAAATATCTACATTGAAAAAAGCTGAAAACACCACAGAGGCTTCTTTGAACATCCTGAGATTACAGGCAACCTACAAGGTATTATTATTAGTATTATTAGTATTATTAGTATTAGTATTAGTATTATTAGTAGTTAGTAGTAGTATTATTATTAGTATTAGTATTAGTATTATTAGTAGTATTATTAGTAGTATTATTATTATTAGTATTATTAGTATTATTATTATTATTATTAGTATTATTATTATTATTATTAGTATTATTATTATTATTAGTATTATTATTACTAGTAGTATTATTATTAGTATTATTATTAGTATTATTATTATTATTATTAGTAGTAGTAGTAGTAGTAGTAGTAGTAGTAGTAGTATTAGTAGTAGTATTATTATAAACCGCCCTCCCCCGAAGGGCTCAGGGCGGTGAACAAACAAATAGATAGAGCACAAATAAAATCAAATTATCCAACTTTGAAGAAATAACTGGTTTAAAAATTAAGAATAGTGAAGAATATGATTAATAAGGAGAAAAAAGAGTTAAAGGATAAAACTGGTTTTCAAATTGCCAAACAGGTTGGATACTGAGTAATAGTGTCTGATACTAATTTATTGTTGTATGAGAACAACTTTGAAAAATTATGGAAAAATTGTTGAAGTGGGATAAGTTACATCTTTCTCTTTTAGGTAGGATCTCTAATAGAGATGAACATTTTACCTAAGATATGGTTCTTATTTCAAAACATCCCAGTCATTAACTTGAAAAATACTACACGTTTTGTATTATTATATTCTTGTATTTCTGTAGCAAAAAAACTGAAAAAAGATAGTAATTAGCAATGTAGGATTTGTCTTTCATCTGTATGATATAAATCCTCAACACCAGAGACCCTACCTAACACTAGATGCGGAGGCAAGAGAATTACAAGGGCAATTGGATTCAAGACAATTATCATAACAGCATTCCAACGCATCATCCTGAAGCGCTTGAAACCTGTTGGTGCCCTTTACTCCAAAATTAACATTTTCCAACCTGCTTTGTTTCATAGTAGGATAGTTCAGATGCTCAAACTAGCAGTCTCTTTCTCTCATATGCTCCTATAGTAGCTATATTTTAAAAAGTTCCAACAATTCAATGAATAAACTGATATACAACAACAACGAATCTAAAAGAGAATGAAAATAAAGGAATAATGAAAATAATTCTCAGTCTCTCTCTAATCATACTCACTGCCCAATCCAAAAGGGGTGGGGGTGGGGGTGGAGGCAGGAAGGGGTTGCACTAGAACAGGGGTAGGGAACCTTTAACACTCAAAGAGCCATTTGGACCCGTTTTCCATGGGAAAAGAAAACACTTGGAGCCGCGAATAATTTTTGACATTTACAATAAAGATAACACTGTATATATTGGGTTTTTAAACCTTTTACTCTGCTCATTCTGAGAAGCGCATGGATGTGTCCGCCCTGCCTGCAGGGCGGGCAAGGATGGGGCCAGCGGCTCGGCCTCGCCGGCCGCCGGGAAAGCGCCCGCCCTGCTCCAACGGGGCAGGCGAGAGGGGAAGCCCGTGGCACGGCCCAGCCGGCCACGGGCAGTTGGTGCACCCGCTCTGCTGCCTGCAGGGTGGGCAAGGATGGGGCCAGCGGCTCGGCTCGTGGAGCCGGAGTGCAAGGGCAGAAGAGCCGCATGCGGCTCTCGAGCCGCAGGTTCCCTACCCCTGCACTAGAAGATCTGCCCTCCTTGGCCACATGCCCTGGCAAAGGGGTAAATCCATTGGTGTGCAGCCAGATGTGGTGCAAAGCACTGCATCAGTGTTCCTGCACACGCCCTGCCTCTGCTGACATAGCACAAGTGTGGCTGGGTGAGGAGCTCCGGATTGGGCTGCCTATCTTAGTATTTCTTATCACACTCAGCTGATTCAGATGAGGTCTGTGCCTTCACCATCCCCAGAAACAGCCACTCATATCTATCAAGCTCATCAAGGTCAGTCACTTCCTAAAGGAAGTATAACTTGAAGGAGCCACAGCCAAATTAAAATAAGCAACTGAAATCAAATAGAATAGTTAAATATATACTATAAAAACTGTTCACAGAGCTTGGCAGCCAACCAGACCAGAAATGGAAAGTGTATGATGTGACAGGGAAAGATCAGGTGAGACATTAACCTAGAAATCAAGTCTTTAAATATGCAACCCCCTCTATGCCTGGTGAAAGCTGTATCCCATTTTTGTTCCTTTCATTTAAGAGAGCACATGAAACCTATTTGGAATTTGACAAAGTAGCATAAAGAACAAAATTTCCAAAGCAGCTTACAATTAACATCACATCTGGGAAGTAAAAGGAAGAAAAGGATAAGTTAACAAATCAATATACACACAAGGCTCCGTTTCAGTTGCTGTGTGTACCATTTTTGAAACACCAGAATCCAAAAAGGCCAGAACAAATTTTTAAAGTGTAATGAAAGCTTAATACTCTTAATTGAGAACTACAGTTAGATGAACAGGTTACCATAGAGATGTCTCTATAACTAGGCTTTCTACCTGCCATAGCCACCATACTCAGTGCCTCCTCCTCTTTTCTCTGAAGTTTGATCACTGCCATGTTCAAGAAGCAGAAGCAGTGAAATGGATCCTTATTCCTGGGGTGTAATGGCTATGCAAACCTCTATTCTGGCCTGAGGTCTACCAGTTTCTTGCTTTCAATTTCCAAATGTCCAAGTACAAACAAAGAAAGTGTTAGGAAAAGAAATCTCCAGCTGGAAAAGGATAAAACAGGGAGAAATTGACTTTGCATAAGTCCTACTCTAGCAACCTATTCTAGAAGATTTTTCTAGATCAGGGGTAGGGAACCTGCGGCTCTCCAGATGTTCAGGAACTACAATTCCCATCAGCCCCTACCAGCATGGCCAATTGGCCATGCTGACAGAGGCTGATGGGAATTGTAGTTCCTGAACATCTGGAGAGCCACAGGTTCCCTACCCCTGTTCTAGATGAAGGATCTAGAATGGCAAAAAATTGCTAATGCCGATTATGCACAAAGTCTTTGCTGCATAGTGGAGGCCAGTGTTTGCCACAGCAAGATTTCTTGTACAGACATATTTTTGGAGCCCCACTTTCTCTTTCCGCTCTCTTCGCAGCAAGCAAAACATAGCATGATTTAAATCTTGCTTTGCCACCACAGAGGGACAGATTTGCCAGTAGACACAACTCTGCCCCAGACATCTTCCCTCCACCTATGGTCAGCCTTCCTACTCCCTCACAGTGCTTTGCACATCTTCCTTCTCAAACACACCCCTTCATACTGTCAGTTTTTTTCCTACTTCCCTAAGTGCACGGATCATGAAATCAATAAATAGAACTCTCATATGTACAGTGGGGGGGACCCCCTCCTATCAGTCTAACATCTGTGTTCAGTCTCTCCTCCACCAACACAGCCTCAGGACAGTACAGTCTCAGTTGCCAGATGCCCTGAAGCCTTCCCCCTCCCCATACTTTCAGTTCCTTCTTGCTTCTCTAATGTGCACATATTGAGAGATCGATCTTTCAATATAAAGTAACAAAAGAGAGGGCTTTTGCAAGGAACAGTACAAGCAGGCATCATTTCGGCTCTACTCCACTTCCCCCGCTTTGCTTCTTCCCTCCCTGATGGCTGAGAGGGCTTTTAAAACTTTATTTCAGGCAAGACTCTGTTTTAAAACAAGTCTCTCTCTTCTCTTGTGATGGTGGCAGAGAGTGAGCATGTGTGGAGGGGAAGGGAATGGGGGAGAGAATATCAGATCTGTGCCTTTAAAGTTATTGATGAGCAGAGTGAAGAGAACCAGGAGAAGCAGATACCTGGCAGAATTCAGGAGACAAACTGGGCTGCAGGCTGTGGGCTGCCTCTTCACGTGTAAACAAAGAAATGTGAGGAGAGCCCACTACAAGCCCACTGGGCAGAGAACAGGCTTGACATAAGTGTCTCATGCGTAATGGGCCACTGACTCAGCTTCTTTCAAATGTGATTAGTACTTTGTCCTCATGTGGTATTACAGCTTAATTACTTGTTAAAATTGCAGTATAGTTTTCATGGATATTCAAAGTACACCTGTCTATAATTAACATAACCCATGGGAGACAAACCAGGGTGAGGCAACAGCACAGGTTCTGAGTGATAGATCTCCAGTTCTTGTATAATTTCATTAATTCCAAGTGCAAACATTGATAGTACATTGATATCCAGGTAATAAATAAAAATGCTGCTTCACAATTTTTTTTTGAATTTCATATTCTAAGCAAGATGTATGTTTTAACTTCTTTCAGAAAATGGATTTTTAAATCCCTGTTCATCCCCCTGTAGCAAAACTTATATATTAAGCCTGGAGCAGAAATCACTGCTTTGGGAAAAAAACCCCTCAAGAACTCCATTGCTGGACACTTACCACAGAAAGACTCAGGTTTTCTTTTTTCTCCAGTTTACTCAGACCCTCCATATGATTTTCTAACGAAGCAACTCTCCAGCTTAAATTGTTGACAGCGGAATCCATACCGAAAAGTCTCAAATCATTCTGTTTCTGGTATAATATTAAAGTTGTGTTTACCTCCTCTAGAGAGGTATGCAGATACTGGTTTTCCTGTTTAAATACAAAATCAGTTTTCATTAACTGCCGAAGCAATGAAACAGCTCTGATCTCTGATCCTACGAATGTTATCACAGAAGTTTATTGAGACTGGTATGGCTTATTTTCGTGCAGCATAAAAGATAGCTGAGATAAACATGGCTTATATCTATAGTCAAATTGCCATCAACAACAACTTAACCTATAAGATTAATTTTAGTTGCTTGAAATTTGAACTAAGGTTTCAACACATGTATTCTGATAAGAATGAAAGTAAAGGCAAAATGCTGACTATCTTCAGTGCCTTCAGATTATACTTAGATTTGCAGATGTTACACAATAATTTTCTATCTTATGTGCCTATGCCTAACAGCTTTACAACAGTATAAGTTAGCTTGAAATGAATAATTATTAACTCATGCAATAAAATTTATTAACTACTTTGGGTACTTCTGTGGACTTTACTATTCACTGAAGACATATTACAATTCAGAATATACTGAACTTTAACTCTTTCTGTGTTAAAATTTAACTATTTGTTCTCCTTTTTTGCTACATCTACTTTGAAACAATGACACTTACTGGTTTGAACTCATGACACTCACTTAAACTCTTAATCAGATCTAATAACAATAATAAACACCTATATATGTTCCACGTAGTAACATGAAGTATGAAGGTGTTTCAGTGTTGTACTCATTGGTTAAATTATTATTATTTTTAAAATATCTGTTAGATATTTTGGTACGCAAGAAGTACCTGTTTACAGCTGTCTGTCAGATTCTTTTCATTTACTTCAGGAACAGGAGAAATAGACGCTGACATCTGCTTTCCTCTAACACCTTTTGTGTTTTCACTCTGAAAAAGGTTGGCATATTATTCATGCTGATTATTTATATTGGAGCATTGCAATTAAACATTCAATACACTCACCTAAAAAGACAACTAAAGCCAAGCAATATTTGACATAAATGTATTATTTCTCTTTGTTAATGGCACAAAAATATAGTGGTCCCTGTACTCTGATTTGTTTGTGAGAGAATGAGTTAGTTTATCCTGAAAACTTTTCCCGGCCCTCCAATAAGTGGTTTGGGAGCTCCTTACTCTCCAGTCTGAAATAAATGGCAGTTGACTGACATCTGAACTGGGGTACTTAAATTGTGGTTTCATTCTTATCTAGAAATATGAATTCTGGATCATGCTGCATACAGACATCACAATAAACCAAGGTCAGTCAATTAGTCCTTGTTAAATTGTGAGGTTTGACACCATGCTGAAACTCACAGAGGCTGCAGCTAGGTTGGCACTGAGCTGTTCTTTAGGGATTTCAGTATCCATGCAGAATGTGCTGCCTCAGATTTCATGGCTTTCCCAGGTTGTTTTGGCCCCCACACAGGCCATATGCTGGATCTGATCTTTTGTGCAGAGGCTGAGTTCTATGGTTCTGTGTGAAGCAGTGCCATTGTCACATCACTTCCTTGTGAAGGTTGGTTTGAGTTTTGCCCCTCACTCCTGCAGGGGAAGTAAGTCAAGACTTATGGATCCAGTTAGTTTCCAGAATGCTCTAAGGGATTTGTGTGGATCTGCCAACATTTCCCTTGATTTGCTGATTGAGGCCTGGAACATAGGTCTGCAGGAAGCCATCAACAGAATGACTCCTTAATGCCAGATCCTTTTGGATCTGTCAGCTATCTTTGACTCAGTCAACCATTTGGTCCTGGTTGACCACCTGGCCCCCTCCCCCCGGTATTGATGGGCACTGCAGTGGTTCGCCTCATTCCTCCAGGGACCCTCACAGAGGGTAGTCGTTGCTGCAGACAGGTCAGCTTTCAGGGCTCTAAACTGTGAGATCCTGAAGGGGTTGAACTTTTCCCCAATGTTGTTTAATATCAATAAGCACTCTCTGATAGAGATCGTCAGAGAGTTTGGGTAACACCCATGGCTACCTCCTGCTTGAAAAGCAGCAGGCTGCCAGGATCTCAGCCCAGACCATTTGCCTGGATGTCATAGCAAACTGGTTAGATGAGAACTGGTTGAAGTTAAATCCATCAAAAACAGAGCTCATGTGGTTGGATAGGTCCAGGGCTCAAGGGTGGCTAGCCTCACCTGCACTTGATGGAGTCCAAGGGCTCAAGGGTGGCTAGCCTCACCTGCACTTGATGGAGAACAGTTTCTACAGTGGACTCTGTTAAAAGCTTAGGGGTGTGGTTCGACTACTCTGGAAAAATATGTGTCCAGGGTGGCAAAGACAATATTTCATCGGGTATGTTGAGTCTGCCAGCTGACCCTCCATCTGTCCCAGGGACGTAGGTATAGATTTTTTTATGGGGGGGGTGGGGGGGCACACCCCCACCCACCCCTAGGGCATTGCCATGCCTCCCCAAACCCCGCCCCTGGCTTAGCGTTGCTTATAAAAGCAACTCTCCGAGGCTGGGAACGGCAGACACCCCTGCCCTGCCCCGCCCCGCCCCGCCCCGCCCCCTACCAGCTGGGCTCCCTGCCAGCAGCCGGCAGTTCCTTCTGCCCTCCCCTGTGGGCAGAGGCATAGAGGGAAAATGGAGCCTGGTGCAAAATCTGAGTTTTGCGCACCCCCCTGCTCTGCCACTTGAGCTGTGGAGGCTTATCTGGGGAATTCAGATTAGCCTGTGCACTCCCACACATGCCAGCTGGGTGACCTTGGGCTAGTCACAGCTTTTCAGAGCTCTCTCAGCCCCACACACCTCACAGGGTGTTTGTTGTGAGGAAGGAAGGGCAAGGAGTTTGAGTTTCCTACAGGAGAGAAAGGGGGGATATAAATCCAAACTCTTCTACTTCTTCTAAACTGAGGACCTCAGATTTTCCCTTTAAATCCATGCCGAGGGGGGTGGATTTAAAAGGAGAATCTGGGGAAATTTGGGAGTGCCTGCTGTCAGGGGTGCAATTGTTAAGCTAGAAGCACCAAACTTTCAGGGTATCTTTAGGAGACTCTCCTAATGATACCACCCAGGTTTGTTGAAGTTTGGTTCAGGGGGTCCAAAGTTATGGACCCTCAAAGGTGTAGCCTCCATCTCCTATTAGCTCCCATTGGAAACAATGGGAGATGGGGGCACCCCCTTTGGGAGTCCATAGCTTTGGATCCCCTTGACCAAACCTCACAAAACCTGGGCGGTATCAATAAGAGACTCTCCTGATAATACATCCCGGGTTTGGTGAAGTTTGGTTCAGGATGTCCAAAGTTATGGACCCTCAAAGATGTAGCCCCCATCTTCCATTAGCTCCCATTGGAAACAATGGAGGATGGGGGCACCCCCTTTTAAAGTCCATAGCTTTGGACCCCCTGGACCAAACTTCACAAAACCTGGGTAGTATCATCAGGAGAGTCCCCCAAACAATCCCTGAAAGTTTGGTGCTGCTAGCCCAAACAATGCGCCCCCTGCAGGCCAAAAACAAAAAAAATACTAAAAATGTTTTTAAAACCCACAAACGAAGGGGCGGAGCTTCAGACATGAATGGGGGGGGGGTTGAACCTGAGAACCCCCCCTTACCTACATCCTAGATCTGTCCCATTCTGACCTTGCCACTGTGATCCATGCACCAGTCACCTCCAGATTAGACTACTGTAGCCCACTCTGCTTTTGAAGATGCTTTGGAAGCTTCAGGCAGTTCATAAAGTGGCTGCTAGATTGCTGTCTGGGTTATCTGGCACCTGAACTGGCTTCCAGCCAGTTTAGGTGCCAATTCAAAATGATGGTTTTGACCTGAAGATGGTATAACTAGTGTAGTCACACACTATGTAGTCACATACTATATACCCATTGTTCCCTCAATATGAAATATTGTAAAAAATTATATTGCAAGTCATACCATGTTTCCCCGAAAATAAGACAGGGTCTTATATTAATTTTTGCACCAAAAGATGCATTAGGGCTTATTTTCGGGGTAGGGCTTAATATATTTCAAGTCATACATTTATCCATTTTACAGATGGAGAACACTGATGCAGAGAGTCTTGAGCGACCCCTGTGAAAGGGTCGTTAGTCCCCCAAAGGGGTCCCGACCCCCAGGTTGAGAATAACAGCATTAGGGCTTATTCTCGGGGTAGGGCTTATTTTAGGGGAAAAACGATACCTTCACAATGCATTAAGGCATGCTCTCGGCAGCCCCGTTGCTTCCTCGTCAGGTGTGATGCAAGCTGCATCCTCATTGGCAGGGAACACCCTGCTGGATCACAACATCCTGATCTGTAACTACCGGTAGGGCTTATTTTTGGAGTAGGGCTTATAATTTAAGCCTCCTCCAAAAATCCTGAAAAATCATGATAGGGCTTATTTTCGGGGTAGGTTTTATTTTTGGGGAAACACGGTATGTAATAGCCTTCCTTAATTTTTAATACTAGCATTAAAAACTTTTCTGAATCCTACAAGGTCAGTTCTCATTGTATATAAAGAAAAGTTAGCAGAATCTCAAATGTCTGGAAACCAATCTGCCTAACAGGAAAGAAACCCTAGTTTTAACTAATTTTTGTACAATTACCGGTGGTTGTCAAACTTTAGATAAGTGTCTTGGGATTCAAAATATCGGTTCAGTTTTTATTACAACCCCTAGGCCATTCAGAAGTAGAATGTCTTAATAACTTCTTAACATTAAGAACTCCTTACTATAAACCTGATTGTGCCTGAAATTTGCTGCACAGTATATATTCTCTCTGTACATGTCCTTACCATATCAGTTTTCAGTGTTTCTATGCTTTTCTCATGTTCTTCAATTGCTGCCTGCAGAGTCTCAACATCATGATGAACACTAGTTACAGTGCTACCTATAGTAGCCACACTCTAAGAAAAAACAAATAGTACTTTTGTAGTCCCAGGCATATAATGAGAAAAATTCTTCAAGTGATATACAAATATTTTGTTAATTCCAGAACAGCAACTTAAACTACATTTTTGTGAGAGCTTTTGTTGGCAAGGGCCTATGTCATCAGAAGCAACAATGTACTATTATCCAATATGACAGCGGTGGTGAACCTATAGCACGAGTGCCAGAGGTGGCACTCAGAGGCCTTTCTGTGGGCACGCATGCACAGAGTTCATCGTAGGGGGCGGAAAATCACACACACACCCATACACACACCTAGGCTGGCCTGGGCATGATCCTTTACCTGGGAGTAAGCTTGGTTGCTGGCAATAGGGCTTGCTTCTGAGTAAACCCTCCTAGAGTCATGATTCACCCATTCAAAACGTTGCACGGTTGCTTCACCAAGCTTACTCCCAAGTAACATGCACCTCGGAGCCAACTGTTTTTTCTAAACTAAAATCTCAGTATTCAGGTTAAATTGCCGTGTTCGCACTTTGTGATAAATAAGTGGGTTTTGGGTTGCAATTTGGGCACTCAGTCTCGAAAAGGTTCGCCATCACTGCAATATGAGGTACTGATAAATATGTAATGTACCAAAATTTCTGCATGAGATCTGCAATTAACTCGATCAGAACATAAATAACAGGAAAAGCAGCATGTATACTGCATTTTACACAATCACATGCAAACGCACACATGCACTTTTTTGCCACAGAATAGGAAAATTAAGAACTACATTCTCTTTCTACACATAAATGTGCCATGAGACACATGTTCTGCTGTATTCAAACTTCCACATAAAAGTATTCAAACTGCTGTACATGAAGTAGCCCTTAGAGATGCATACTTGCCAATATACAATATAAGTAGTCCATAGAGATGCATACTTGGTTCCAATCAGGTCATCCGCTGATGAAAGCGGGACGGGTCCCCTTTGACCACCAAAAAGGCTATGCTGGGGATCATGGGACCTGCATGGACAAAAGCCATGTGGGAGGGGGGCCATTATAAGGAGTGGAGTTAGGTGAGACCAAGTTAAAAATTGGCTGTATCCATGCCAACCATCTGCTTCTTTGGGACAGCAGATAGACTAGTTTACAGATTATAAATCCTCATCTGCTGATTTTGTTCAATTTCATTTGATATGAATTAGAAGTTCCCTTCCAAGTATAGCAAATTAAAGGCTGAAAGTAGTAACAATAATCTCAAAGTAACAGCAGAGGAATCAGCTTTTAAACTAAGAACAGAATGTACACTTAGCTTATCTTTAAAGTAATACAGATAAAATTTCAGGTCAAGTTACTAAATTCCCGAAAATACAATACCGGTAGCAAGACTGTTTTCTATGAAGCATTAAAGAGCATGGGAATTTCCACAATAGTCTGATGCCACTGTTGCTGCAATACAATCTGCATTACCATGCAGCCTCACAACATCACACTGAGGTGAGGGAGAACTATATCAATCAATTCAGATGTACTGACTTTTGTTAACTAGTTCCACACATTGTGAGACATGACTGAACCCTGCACTCTCCCATCACTCATACCTCCCTACAAGCGGCTTAACATGTGTCCATTTATACATAATAGCCTATTGACATTTGAAATTGAAGCCTGTAACAGCATCTTAGTCATCCATGTCTCTCATTTCTGAATAGAAATGTTAATTATGGCTTTAAGATTTACAACTATAGATTAACAAGGCAAATACAGTACATACTTTCTGCAGCTCTTCTACTGTGATAGGAAGATTAATCAAATCAGAAGCAGATTTAATGTTTGCTTTTAGGTGATTTACTGCTGAAACCAAGATCGATATCTGAAACCACAAATAAACATAAGAACACTTTTGATTTATCATCTCTCAGTGAATGCTGCTGATAAACACACACATTTAAACATAAATAAAACAGCTGGACGTTGTGGGTTTTCCAGGCTGTGGTCTGGTAGATCTTGTTCCTAATGATTCGCCTGCATCTGTGGCTGGCATCTTCAGAAGTGTATTATCACAGAGAGAAGTCTATTACACTTCGACAATACATAAATAAAATAGCTTGTAGTAAAGTGGTAAGCTAACATCCGTACCAGGCTCAGGGTTTTTATATAGATAAAAAGGTAAAGTTTTCCCTTCAGTCATGTTTGACCCTGGGGTACCACTGCAAGCAGTGACTTCATAGGCAAGCTGTTTTTGTGGGGTAGTTTGCCATTGCTTTCCCCGGCTACCCCCTAGCTATGTGCTAGGTACCCCCTAGCTATGTGCTAGGTACTCATTTACCAACCAAGGAATGGATGGATGGCTGAGTTAACCATGAGCCAGCTGCCAGGATATCTGACCCACAGGGGGCTTGAACTCCTGACCACGTGAGTGGCAGTGCAAGCACTTAACCACTACGCCATGCGGCTCCTGTTTTATATAGATATGCAGGTGTAAATGTATGCATACACCCACAAATATACACAGCCATTTTAAAGTAACCAACTGTTCCAAAAATAGAATGATGTATTTTAGACAGTATCACTTTGGGCAAATTATATTGTTACCATTTAATAAGAAGCTCCTACCCAATAATTGCATATCAAAATATCATTTTAGGTAGTAGTACATTACTTTAAGTACAGAACACAGGACTAAGTCCTTAGACTTGGTTCTGATTATGATGAATGCCCAGAAAGTCTGAAATTCCTAGTACAAAGTCTGAACAGTTCAATAATGATGAATGACATTAGTAGTTCATAAATTGTTACAAGGATGAACTGGTCCAATAAGGATAAAAAATAGGCTATTTATACAATCTAAAGAATAGTGCACATATTCTGCTAGGTCACAGTGGTGGCGAACCTATGTCACGCCAGATGTTCGTAGATTACAATTCCCATCAGCCCCTGCCAATTGGCCATGCTGGCAAGGGCTGATGGGAATTGTAGTCCATGAACATCTGGAGTGCCATAGGTTCATCACCACGGTGCTAGGATAAGCTCTTAGGTGGGGTCAATGACCGCGATGGGTTCCCACATATTTATTAACCTGAAAGAAACAGATGTGATGAAGAATTTCTCTTGGGTCGATTCTGCACAGTACAAATATACTGGCTTGATGAAGAGGAATATCCTGGTTTGGACAAGAACGTTGCATGGCTCCTGTTCCTAAAGCAGGATTATCCCGCGACATTTCCCTCATCACAGGTTTTTCAAAAACCGCCAAAATGTTGATCTTTAGAAAAAATCCTGAGTTGAACCCGCTTCCATGGGAACACCACAGGTGCCCAACCCCTATATTTTCCCCACCCCCTTACCCTCTCTCCCTTACATCATGCCAGTTTCATTTCTGCTGAGCCGCCAAGTGGCATGGCAGCTCACCCTTGGTCACGCATGCGTGGCTATGATTGCGTAGTAAAAACACAAAAAACCTAGGCTCGTGTGAAAGAAATAAGAATATTTCCTCCCAGTCTTAACTCAATTCCTTCATGGAAATGGACACCCATGCAAAGGGAGAAACCGGGATAAAATAGACCCAATTTTAAAATACTGAATGTAACCCGCTATTATGCTGTGCAGAATTGACTCTGGTCTTATACGCTCCCATTAATATTACTCAAGGCTACATAAAGACTATCACCCAACATCCCTGAGGAAAGCAAAGGTGTTGCAGAGACAGCTGTGGCTCCACAGCCATGTACATGGATTTACTTGGCACATTCCAATTCTGAAGGAAAGGCACCACAGAAGAAATGCAGCAGCTATTTCATGGGGACAAATGCAGCCTGGCCAGTGTGGCGCAATAGTTAGTGCCATGGATTCAGAGTGGCAAGATTTACATTTAAATCTCTGGTTTGCCAAGGAGCAAACGGGATAAACTTGGACAAGGGGTTACTTCTCAGCTTAGTCTACTTCACAGGGGCTGGCAAGGATAAAGGGGATAAAGGGGAAGCCATAAAAGAAACCATGCAGGAAAACCATATTATAGGATATTTATAGGATATTTCAACCTCCTTAGATGGGACAGAAACATGATTATATAAAAAACATTATTATAAAAAAAAGATATGTGACTATAAATGTGACCATATATATAAAAAGAATAAAGAGATTATTGAATTGAGTTAGACTATATACAGCTATTAAAATTTAGTGATTGGCTAGTGGAGCAATCGAGCAAGTGTGAAGGAGCAAATCTGTATATTGTTCAGGAGGGTCCCCTCAGCAGAAGCTTTTCAGTGTATGTAAAGCTAGGAAAATTTTGCTGGAGCAAACTTGTTCCAAGGATGCTGTGAGTTTTCCGGGTTTTATGGCCATGTTCCAGTTCAGAGAAGCCAGCCACAGATGCAGGCAAAACATTAGGAGGAAATAGTACTGGAACACAGCTATATAATCCAGAAAACCCACAACATCCTAGTGATTCCAGCTGTGAAAGCTTTTGACAAAACTTGTTCAACTTGCACAAAGTAAGATTCAACCTCAAGAATTTAATTAAACATAAGCTTGCCTCCTATAATATGGAGAAGTACTCATCTGATAGCGTTAATACCTATGATTTTACTATTAATAGTAGCCGGCCAAATGAAACAGTCATAGTTCATTTTACAAGTTTCTCACATAACTTTCCTTGAACAGATGTTCACTCTCTTTACCTGTTTGCTTATTTCAGTTATGTTTACCCATATTTTGTTTAACCCCTTATCTCCAGATTCAATCTTTTCCAGATGCTTTTGTTTACTGAGCAGATCTTCAGACAATCTAGGGATTTCTTGGATTGATGATTTTTGATTAGATTCCACTAGAATACAAAGGCAACAGTTAGTTAGTCACCAACACTGACATTTGAAAACACATTCAGTGCCTGTTTCTTACAGGTGTATGTGCATTGTTATCATAACCAGAGCACAATCTTGCATTTGATTATTGAAATATTGCATTGGAATAGAAGAATTGGTTTTTACACAACACTTTTCTCTACTGAATTGAGTCTCAAAGAAACTTATAGTCACCTTCCCTTCTCCCACATAACAGGCACCTTGTGAGGTAGATGAGGCAAAGAGAGTTCTGAGAGAACTATGACTGGTCCAAGGTCACCCAGGAGGCTTCATATGGAGAAGTGGGGAATCTAATCTGGCTCTCCCGATTAGAGTCTGTCACTCATGTGGAACAGCAGGGAGTCAAACTGGTTCTCCAGATTAGAGTCTGCTGCTCCTGACCAGTATACCACATACACCCAACTATCAATTAAAATCTTCAGCACAAATTCGACAGTGTACACTGACATCTTTAGAAAAGAAGTAGCTAGTCTGATATGGGGCTGCCTCTGTGATGAACTTTGTAATTCCTGCCCACCACTGTTATTGAGATGAAGGTGAAGTGAAAATTGGTGGAAAGAACATTAACAAATTGAGATATGCACATGACACCATGGTACTGGTGCAAAATAATGAAGATCTGAAATTACTTATGATGGTTAACGCAGAAAGTGTCAAAGTATCTGAACATCAGCTGAACATTAAGATGACAAAAGTAAAGGCTCTTGGGGAATGACACAACTTGAAGGTTGGTGATGAAGAAATTGAAATTATTCATAACTGCTCATTCTTGGCTTTTTCATCAACCAAAAGGGAATTTATAACTAAGAAATCAAAAGGTGATTGAGACTGGGAAGGGGAACCATGAAGGAACTAGAACAGATTTTTAAGTGTAAGAATGTGTCACTGATGATCAAGATGAAGATAAATTCATACCATAGGATTTCCCATTACTATACACGGATGTGAAAGTTAGACAAGGGTGGAAGTTCAAAAGAAGAAAGTTAATTTATATGAAGTACGGTTTAGGAGGAGAGTTTTACAGATACCGTAGACTGCCAAAAAGACAAATAAATGGGTTCTACATCACATCAAGCCTGAACTTTCCCCAAAAGCTAAAATGACTAAACTGATGCTTTCATACTTTGGTCTCATCATGAGAATATAAAAGTAATTGGAAAAGACAATGATGCTAGGAAAAATTGAAGGCAGCAAGAAAAGAGGAAGACCCAGCATGAGATGGCTTGAGTCAATAAAGGAAACTATGATCTTCAGTTTGTAAGACCCAAGCAAAGCTATTAATGATATGGCATTTTGGAGGTCATTAACTCAGAGGGTCGCTGTAAGTCAGAAGCAACTTGATTAACACACACAAAGACAGAGAGTTGGAGTCAAATGTTAGGCAAGTAAGGTGACACATGACAGATGTAGAAGATACTATAAAATATTCTGTAGAAAGCATCTTCCAGCTTTTGGCACAGATAATAGAACCACAGAGTTGGAAGGGACCACAAGGACCATTGAGTTCAATCCCCTGACATGAATGAATATACAATCAAAGCACTCCTGACTGACGGCCATTCAGTCTCAGTTTAAAAACCTCAGGTTTTAAAAGAAGGAGACTCCATTATCCTCCAGGCAGCATAATCCACTGTCTTTCCTAATGTTTAGGTGAAATCTCTTTTCCTGTACCTTGAACCCATTACTCCTTGTTCTAGTCTCTGGAGCAGCAAAAAAAATTGCTCTCTCTTCAACATATTTAAACACAGCTATCATGCCTCCCTTTAACCTTCTCTTCTCTGGAATAAAGATCTTCTGCAGACTAAACATCTTATTAGGCATCTTATATCTTTTAAGGAAAATTCTGAGAACAGCATTATTATTCTTAATTTATTACTATCAACTGGCCCATACAAGCAACCATGTACAAATTACAAATATAGTACAAAATCAATTAACTAAATAATAAATAAGTTTTATAAATTAGTAAAATGAATAAACTATTAATAAAAGAAGTTAGCTTCTGGGGTTATCCAATTTTAATTTTGAATACCTCTGCCAAAAAATTTGCTACCTCCAGTATAATCCTGAAATTCTTGTCTTCTAACAGACAGTAAATGCAAGACTGTTTTCAACTTCCTCTCAGATTTGTCAATAAGGGGAGAATCCTTGCAAGATAAAATAATGTGCTGCAGGGTTTCAGTGTCCTGGGGATTACAGGACACAGTCTAAGAGAGTATGGAACACCTGTAAACCTACAATGAAGGTTTTCTGATGGGAATACATTTAACTTTGCTTTTGTAAGATAATGAAAAAACAGTCAGGGTCTTCAAATAATTTGCACAGCAAAAAGCAGCCACATAGTTTATATGAAAACAAAGGCCTGAGCAGGACCAAAGATCAGCTGAAGTAATATCCCATAGTCTCTGCTATGTTTATTTAAGTGCTAAATCATACCCCAGAAGTGCAAGAAAAGAGGAAGATGGACCAACTGAGGTGGCTTCTCATGCAGTCATTTTCATCCAACTACTGGAATAATCATCCTGGACAAGGTAGATTAATAAACCTGGGCCCCATGAGAAGATCTTTATCTTGAGCCAACAGCTTAATGCTACAAGCCACACCCTGTTGATCAGGAGACATTCACCATTTTCTAGTAAGGGGACTCTATTAAAGACTTTAAGCACAGTGGTTTCAAGATTCAGGTCACCTTTCAGCAATGATGGTTAACTGTAAACTGTCACAATAGAAAATAAAAGCTTTCAACCAATTACAGTTACCTTCTCTCTGAAATAGACAAGTAATATGATACATAATATAGAGTGCTTTGAGTGTGGTAAAATTCACACATCAGTTTTCATTTCTTTTGGTGTTTGCTTTAAACAATGTGAGAGAAGTATATGCTACATTATCTTTAAATGTTAGAACAGAGGCGTAGGTAGAGAAAATGGAGCCTGGTGCAAAATCTGAGTTTTGCGCACGCGCCCCCATGTTTGTTTGTATTTTTTAGTGTTTTTCAGTTTTTGGCCTGCAGGGGGTGCAGTTTTTGGCCTGCAGGGGGTGCAGTTTTTAGGCTAGCAGCACCAAAATTTCAGGGTATCTCTCCTGTTGATGCCACACAGGTTTGGTAAAAAAATTTTCAGGGGGTCCAAAGTTATGGACCCACAAAAGTGTAGCCCCTATATCCTATTAGCTTCCATTGGAAACAATGAGGGATGGGGGCACTCCCTTCGCGAGTCCATAACTTTGGACCCCTGAACCAAACCTCACCAAACCTGGGCGGTAACATCAGGAGAGTCTCCTAAAGATACCCTGAAATTTTGGTGCTGCTAGCCTAAAAATTGCATCCCCTGCAGACCACAAACTGAAAAAAACACTAAAAAATATAAAAAGCACAAACCTGAATTTTTGCACCCTCAGGCATGCGCCCGGTGCAACGCACACCCCCTGGCCCCCTTGTAGCTTCACCTCTGTGTTAGAAGTACTAATCCATTAAAGATTTCAATATAAAGTGTTGAATTTGAACATTTTAACCACACATTAGCAAATGGTATCTGTTGTGATAGGGCCATAAAATTAACATGGCACACTTTAAAATATTTTATCACTGAACCCAAGTCAAAATAAACAGGCCAAATCAGAGTACCATCTATTTACGGCATCAGAAAATTTTCCAGTTCATCCCCCCCCCCCCCCCACCCCAAACCACACACACACACTACTGGTTTGGATCCATCACTTCCCACTGCAGATCATCTCATGCTGTTCTTCGGGATTTTGTGGAAATCAGGGGACTTCAGTGGGAGCAGGGAGAAAGGAAAGTTCCATTTTACCAAGAGAAAATTTAGTCTGGATCCAACCAATTTTAGGGAAAGAATGTTCCTCCACTTTTTGACACTGGTCTCCATTGAAGATTCTACATGACATAAGCATCCGACCAACCACACAGATCTTTGTTTATTAAATGTTACAAAGGAGTGTAGTGTTTTACAGTCTATATGCATGAATCAAGGTAGCACTGCAGACCACATTATGGAAAGCAAATACAAATGTTTGGAATGGTTCAGAAAACAGACTTGATATTTGGAAAATCAAAAACTTGAGACCAGAAAAAAGTTCCCATTGTCCTTGCAGTATTTTATAAATAAAAGCATATGCAATCAGATTCATGCAGCCAAATGGAACTTCTGCCTTCAAAATATACAAGTCTTTGTTTTCCTTACAGTCGTGTACTTCCAGGTATTTGCAGCTTAAAACCTTGGACGGGTAAATGATAGATAAAAAGTATGTGCTTTCTTTGTTTAATAACTATTCAAATAACTTTTCTTTTAAAAGGGAACGAACATGCCGAATTTCTTCTAGAATATAAAGAAGTTAGTACTTACTTGTTCGAAACCTTTCTTTTAAAACATCCAGATCTTCCTTGAGCGCAACCTGCATCCATACCAAACCAACACAAGCTACCACACAAGCAGCCAGAATAACAAAAGCACATAATGGGTAGCAAAACTTGCAACATCGCACGTAGTCACTCCTAAATAAAAAAAAAACAAGGATGCTTCATTGGTCCAACTTCATTCTTTAGTATTGCACAAAACTGGCACAACTAGATTCAACACATTGAATACAATGTAGCATGATGTTACTGTAATGAGTGCTCATTCAAAATTACTCCTGAAAATACTTCAAAATCAACCAACAGCTAAACAAGTGAAGGGCATTCTTCTGGAATCATTGTTTTCTGAATCATTAATGTCAACAAACCTTTGGATACTTGGCACCAAAAATGGAGAAACAGTACCTGAATGTAAAAGAACATTTAAATATGAAAAAACCTCCTTGATGTATCTTCAGTTAATTTTCTTCAACCTGCCCATCAAATCATATCATGTTCTAAACATGATAAATATGTTATAAACAAAAATATTACCCGTTCCACTTCTCCTAATTTTCCAAAAATTTGGAAAACAGATTTCCCAGAAAATTATAAGACAAGGTCTTCATGATTAAACTACTCTTTCATATGGATCAACAGAAATACTGATATTAATTACCGGTACATTAGCAATACTAAACACCAGTCACTAATATCTTACACAGCTTTTTCCACTCCACGGCAAAAATTAACACCTTGAATCCAACTTAAATCTGCAACCCAATTCAGACAGTGGAGGTGGCCCGGGAAGGCACTGCTGGTACACCATCCCACCACATCCAGAGGGCTTTCTGGAGGCACAGGGAAGGAGAAAATAACAAAAAACTTTTTTACCTCTGGAAAGCCCTCCATTGGGGCCAATGGCTTTACGCCACAAAAATATGGCACAAGTCCACAGCCAGGGCTATGCCACAGTTAGCTGCACCCTGAGAATGCCCCGGCCCACTGCCCCTATGCTGTCATCTGCTTCAAATGCCAGGGTAGCTCTGCCACAACCAGGACTTCTGGCTCTTATAGCGGCAAGGCTAAGAGGTGCCCAGCTGCCTGCATATTGGGTCCTCCGCCATAACATTTGCCCCTTGCACTGGCAGGGTGGGCACTGCTCCACAGGTAGGTTTACCACCCGCCCTGGATTGGGCTGCCATACTGTGATTACCATACTTTCACCCAAATCCAGATGGGAGGGGGCTGAAGTGACTCCTGGAGGTGATGCAGGGCTGAACCAGCAAAGTTGCCCTCTCCAGGGCATTTACCCCAGCAGAGGGCCAAATATGCCAGGCAGCTGCCTCAATCCTCCAAAATGCCTGAACCCAGTGCTGAGTGCTGTGTCAGCACTCCTGCGCTGACATTAGTTGGCGTCTAACCCAACATTGCCTCCAGTATTGCTGCAGCCCAGGTCTTCGACTTACACCACCCTTTTGAGAGATGTAAGTCCACACAGCCCAATGGAGGACGAGCTGGCAGCAGGGCAGTTTTGCTTTATTTCTTGTCTCCCTGTGCTGCCAAAAAGCCCAATGGAGGCTGCAGGATGGCATGGCAGCAGCACTGCCCCTGCCTGCCTGGGGCTCCAGATTGGGCTGCCCAGTTACTTTCTCTGAAATCTGAATTCCTTGTCCATAGCCTTCCCTTTCAACTGAAACAATTACAAAGAAACTTTAGGTTTATAAAATAAGCGGTCAAAAAAACTGAGTCTGTTAACACTGTTTTTTGTTGTTTTAAACGTTGGTTCAGGTTTCAGGCCTACAAGAGGAAATTGAGTGTGGAAAATAACTGTGATGTTGATTGATTCAGCAAAGCTGTGACCTTTTGCAGTAGAGATAAAAACATATGTGCTGGACTCAGGAGATCCTATTCTGACTCCCTTTTAGTTCCTATCCTGACTCTCCAGGGTTGAGAACCGCGCAGCCACATTCAAATCAATTAGCAGAAGAAAATATAAGCCTTAAGAGGGTTTAACCTGCAGATAAATCCTGCAACTTTATCTGGATATCAACAGGGTTATGTGGAAGGCAATATCTGATCATTTGAACCAATGCTATTACTGTGTAGTTTTAAGTTACCCTTTTATTTTAATCCTCACTGCCTATTGTATTTTTAAAAATATTCATGCACAATTTTAATAAATGACTTCATATTTTGTGGTGTTTTACCTTCAGGTGGCTTTAATCTAATTCCAGTACCTAGGCTTATGCCTACCATGCTAATTATTTTGTGAGACTAAAGCCCATTCCGCACATGCCAAATAATGCGCTGTCAATCCACTTAGTAGCTGGATTTAACTGTGTGGAATAGCAAAATCCACTTTCAAACCATTGTGAAAGTGGATTAAAAGTGCGTTATTCTGTACTTGCGGAAGGGGCCTAACACTGCAAATGGTCTATCTTGCAGATGTGACTTTCATTTAATCCCAGGAAGGATGGACGCTTGCCCCTTGGCTTCTGGTTGTTTAAATAGTAAAAAGGGGCTGGGAGCAGCTGCCAAGACTAAGGTGTGCAGATTCATATGCCAGGCTGAGGATTCATACCCAGGGTTTTGTAATGTTTTTGTTTTGCTGACCCATTCAAAAAATCCCTTGTACAAGGTTTTTTTTTTTCAGAAATGTGCCCCCCCAGTAAAAAAACAGTAGTAAAGTCTTATTAACAATACTGCCCAACATTAAGCATTATAACACTTCAAAAAAGAAAGCATGATCAGCACTATTTTATATCCCATTGATTCACTGCTAACCAATTTAGTGTGCTATAAGTTCAAGACTGCATTTCATGGCCATTTGTTATATCCTGTTCTATGACATCAACATATAATTACAGTGAATCCCACAAGTTATTTTCTGAATTATCTGTTACGTTAAACTACTTCCTTACTTAAGCTTGTTAGCAGCCTTTTGGAAATAAAGCTTCCTGAATACAGGATATATATTTTTTTTATTTTATATTTTACAAAACTTGCATCACATCTTTTTGCCATCAGAAGGCCCCCCAAGGTGGCTTGCAATTAAAACATGCACAGTACAACACATTTTAAAGCCATTGAAACCAACAAAAAGCCCACATCTGAAGCTAAAAGACTTACAAAAGCACAAAAGTGAGGGATCACTAAGTAATGCAAAAGAAAGAAAAAGTTTTCTCCACTGGCAGTGAATGGTAACAGAACAGTACAGACCAATCTCCCTAGGGAGACAGTTACAGAGTTCTGGTGCTACTTTCCTGGGTTACTTTCCTGGGTTACCCCCCCCCCCCCCAGGTGGGATCCAACCAGTTCTCACCACTTCTCTAGAAGTGGGTACTAATTTTTTCTGAGTGCCGAGAAGGGGTTACTAAAGCAACCTCCCTGCCCAAAAGGGACTGGGGGTGCGTGTGTGCGGCTGCGCCACTGTTTGAATCCCACCACCATCGGAACCTGTTATTAAAATTTTTGGATCCCACCACTGCCCCCACCTAATCTTAAAAAGAAGTGGCACCCAAAAGAGGGCTTCTGAAATGGGCAGGTATATTTAGTGGAATAGGCAGCCCTTCAAGTATAATTCCCAAACTAGATAAAGCTTTAAAGGGCATAATCAGCACCTTGAACAGAGTCCAGAAATAAACTGGGAGCCTATGTAGATGGAGTGATGTGCTTCCTCTGGCCCGCTTCATTCAACATCTTAGCTGCAGCATTCTACACACTTCTCAAGGGTGGTTTTATGTATAGCATATTGCTGTATTCTAATCTAGATACAACCAAGACATGCACCAATGCTGCTACTGCTTAGGCAGCAACAGGGCTGGGCCCAAGAACACCCCCAGACTATGAACCTCATCCTGTTCCTTCAAGGGGAATGTAACCACATCTAGCGAAGGGGTCATCTTAAACCCTGGCTTAGACCTTCCACTCACCAGTAGTACTCCCCTCTTAAGGGGGATTAAGGTTCAGTTTATTAAGTTACATCCACTCCAAAACTACCTCCAGGCATTTGTTCGGGGTTTCTATAACCTTCCTGCAATCAGCTGGAAATGCAAGATTTATTTATTTTTTATTTATTTGTTTGATTTAGGAACCCCCCACCCCCCAAAGGGCTCTGGGTAGTGTACAGTAGATATGAATACTGTAATACAAATACAACAATGCATAATTCATTAAAAATTCATAATTCATATATAAGACACATAAAAACACAGCAGCATTCAATATAAAATGGTGGCGCCTGATCCAAAGGCCGGAAGGGACAGGCCGTGCTGACAAGATATTATACCAGATGTGCCAAAAGCGGTATGTCAATCAGCACAGGGGCATCTGGGGGAGATTGAACTATTGTCCACGTACTGGTGACAACCCAGCCTGGATGACCTCACCCAGACATTTCATGTAGACGTTAATAAGCACAGGGGACAAGATGGAGCCTTGTGAGACCCCACAGGCCAAAGGCCAAGGGGCCACAAGGCCAAGGGGCTACTTCCCATGTAGGAAATAAAGTGGAATGATGCTTATCAACCCCAGTCCAGAAAGGAGGACACAATGATCAATGGTATCAAAAGCAGCTGACAGGTCCAAGGGAATCAACAGAGTTGTGCTCCCTCTGTTCAGTTCCCATAGAAGGTTGCCCACTAGGGTGACAAGTTTGTTTCAGTTTCATAAGCAGATCTTAAACTACTGGAAAGGATCACTGGATCTGGGAAAGCTTGTATAAAAGTACCCCTCTTGTAAATACTGCAATAATTAAATCAGGGTTTAACCTAATGTGAAGAAGAAATTTATACCACCACATCTTCTGAAATCCTAATCCAAACCACCTGTAAAAGCATGGTACCTTACTTAAATAATGACATACATTTTTGTGCGGTCGCACATGCATGATGCTAAAAAGTTATATTAAGAAAACATCAGTGTTTCACAGAATTCTATGGTCCTTGCAAAACAATAATGCCACTCTAGCACCCCACGCCTACTCTAAGCCCAATTGAGTATAAGTACCACAGCAAGTTATACCAGAAGCACACCCATTTGCCCAGTTGCCAAATAAGATTTCCGCAGAACAAAAACTAATGCTCGGGCTAGAAATGTAAATCAGCTGTTGCAATTTACCTACCATCTCCAGGACCTCCACCCTCAGATGCAACAGATTCCAAAACTATTCCTAGTCATAATATCTCCCCACCACCACCCAAGCCTCAAAAACCTCACTGTACTCCAGCATAAACCATGATCTTGTTCTCACCTCCATTTCTTCACCAGTCCTGCACAAATGCCCGTGAAGGTACTCCTCGGATCAAATCCACACCTCCTTCGTACCTTCATGTGTTTGCAGCTTCAGCCAAACCCCTTCCTACAAACCGCCTCCTCAAAATGAACTTGGGATCCCGGAGCCTCCGCATCCTCCCTGCCTCTGCTCTCCCGCCCGTCAGCCTTCCAGGGACACTCGCCTGTCCACCACCCCTGCTTCCCAGCCGCCCCTTCCCGGGTCTCACTTAGCGAAGCGTGAACGGGTGCCTGGGAGCCCGAAGCCATCGCCGTAATCCAGGTCCGAAGAGCTGCTGCTACTGCTCTCGGCGGACTCGGTGCGCAGGAGCCGGTGGCCCGAGGAAGAACTTTTCCGCAGGTGTTTCTTTTTGCGGCTGCCGCCGCCGCCGCCGCCACTGCCGCTGCCCCGCTCTCCGCTGCCGCTGCCCAGACCGATGAGGGCGTTGAGCTCCTTGCGCTTCTTCATCTTCTTGGGCTGGGTTGAGCTTCGCAACCCGGGAGAAGCTCCCAACACTGTAGCCCGGCTCGCCAGCTTCGGCGTCTCTGTGCGCCCCGCAGTCTCAAAGTGGTCGGCGTGGCGCCCTCAGACGCCGGGGTTGGTGCCGCTCTCGGTCTCCGCCAGCCGCTGGACCCACCACAGCCACCAACGCCATGGCAGGTTCAGGACACCGAGCTTCAGCTTCAGCCCTCGCCCGCCCACTTGTCAGCACGGACCGATCCCATTGGTGGAAAATCCTAAGGAAGCCGGGCGGTGTCATTTATTTCCCTTTCAGTGTTCGCCTATCACTGTCAGCAGCTCTCATTGGACCAAAAAAAACTACTTCCGTTTTGTCTTCCAGAGTCCTCATTGAGATTGTGAGCTCCCTCATTGGATATATAGAGCAATAATTACATAGCTTTCGGTTTTAGGTGAATTGGCAAATACTTGGAACCACAGAAACAGGAAAAACCGACCACCTGTAGCCTGAACTTCCGCTAATATGAAGCCAGCCATTGGCTACGATTCTTTATAGGGTCGCTCTATCCTTTGGCACCTCTATTGTAAACATTCTCTATATCTTATTGGAGGTCTTAGAGAGGAAAACTGGTTGATTTAGACCGGAAAGGCCAAAGAAGACGGCTGCTTTTGTTAATTGTTGATGTTTCGGTAAACACGGAATTTGCAGCAGCAAAATGTGTAAACATTGAGTGGAATTAAATATTAAATCATCTTAAGTACTTCAGCTAATGAAATGTTTGTTTAACGTCAAAAAGGAATATTTATGGGAGCGAGAAAGACTATAGTTTTAAGGACAGCCTGGTTTGCTATAGTGCATTAAAGCGTTTTTATGGTCCTAAATTCTGTAATAAAAGTAGTAGTGCCTCAGCCACGTATACATAGTATTATTATAATGTTTTGGTATTAATATATGAAAATGAATGGGTCTATAAAGGATTGCCACTTGCAGTTGGTCTTTTTAAGCAATCCAACGTGCAACTCTTCATGTACTTGTTTTTGTTAACTCCAGTTAATCGAATGTGCATATTTGTTAAGAGAGCTACCCCAGCTGAGTACAATCCAAGAACAAAAGACGATTAATACCTTTAATTAGGGCTAAGAAAAATGACACAACTGTGCAAGCATTTGGGTTATTCACAACTCTTCATCAAGCTTTTTTTTTAAAAGGCAGCTCAATTTAAACTCAAGAGCCATATAGGTTCAAATCCTGATCAGATTTTGGATGTTCATACTGTGTGTGCGCGTGTGAAATCCTTTCAAGTCGCCTCTGACTCATGATACCCCTGTGAATCAATGTCTGTGTCATCCATTACAATCCTAAAAAAAAATCCTGGTAGTAAGTCCCAGTGAATAGCACTGAGCAGGGATTCTGTATACAGTTGCTTAGGATTGCTCCTATCATTTCATTAGGGCCAGTTTTCTGTGCATATGCTGCATGTGGAAGCCCCAATAGAGATTCTTCAGAATGAACAAAGTAGCTCATTACAGTCACACATAGTGTCTTTAGGATATGGTAACACTCCTGGTATCTTTCACTTGGGATCTTTTACATAGGCCGTTTCCGCACGGCCCATTTATGACGGCCTGGGGGCGCCAAAGGCCGCAAAAGGCTACTTCCAGGCCACACGTTCACCTGAGCGCCGCTGCTGCAGCGCGAGCAGCGGCGCACCTACTCTTTCTTCCCTCCCCAGAGGCGGCGTCAAGCCGCCCTAAACCTTTCTTTCCTTTAAAGGGTTGTTGTTGTTGGGGAAGGCGTCTTCCCTCGCGGTGAACAGCGCCCGTAAGGAGCGCAGTCTCCGTCTCCGCCCTACTCACGGTGTCCTCCTTAGAAATTAGCCTGCGAGGCGTGCGCCAGCCCTCGATCCACACTTCGTCCTCCTCGGACCTCCAGGGGTCGGAGGGGCAGCGTCAGGCCTGAAGCTTTCCTGTTTGAAAATTACGTAAAGGGGAGGACACCGCGGATCGAAGCACAGAGGCTGACTGGCGGCCGCCTCGCCGTCTGCCGGCCTCCGCTTCTCCCGTTCGCCATGTGAACGGGCTTGCGCCCCCACGCCGCCCGCACTCTTGGCGGTGTGGGGGCGCAAGGAGGCCGTGCGGAAACGGCCATACAAACTGAATGTCAAATGAACATAAAGCAGACACACTCACAGTGCAACCCTAATCAGAATTACATTCTTTTAAACCCACTGACTTGAAGTGAATTAACAGTGCAATCTTAAGAACATTTCCTCAGAAGTCCCATTAAGCCCAATGGTTTTCATTTCTTTATAAGTGTGTTTAGGAGTGGGATCCTAAACAGATTTACACTTTGTAGTCCTGACTAGAGGTATATAAGTGCTTTTCTAAACCCACTTACTTTAATTGATTTAGAAAGGTATTTTTTAACTGTTTAGGATCGCACTCCTAAACAAAGAACTAAACATTATAAATAAACATTTCAGGACTGCACTAATTCACTTTTTAAAAAAATTATTTATTGCATTTTTACCCTGCTAAATCTAGAGGACTCAAGGCGGCTTACAATAAAAAAATCTACATATATTTTTAATGCTTAGCACCAATTGTAGAAATTATTGAATGGTAAATTTATAATTTGTTAAACATTAGTCTGTCATGTTACTAGATTTTTTTTTTGTCATCACATCACAGCTGACTCATGGCGACCCCAAAGGGTTTTCAAGACACCTTCAGAGGTGATTTTTTTTTTCTTTTGGCCATTGCTTGCCTGGGAGTCACCCTGGTCTTCCTTGGAGGAGACCTCCCATTCAAATGGTTAGAATAATCTTATACTTTATGCCTAATAAAGGTTTACTGTACTGTACTGTACTTATACATGGCTTCTGCATCACTCAAAGACTGCAAACTGTGCAGATTAATGCCTACATAAGATTAAAGACATAGGAGTGTTACAAAAGCGTTACTTTACATATATCAGAAAGAGGAAGTGAAGCAATTGCAGTACACGCACGAGGAGGTGCGTTTCAATTGGAAAACCCCTAGAGCAAGATGAAAGATTAAAAAGCCTCGGGCATTGCGAGTGAGGTTTTGTTGTTGCTGTTGATTAAAGGGACCGCTCTCCTTTCTCCCAGAGTGCTACTCTGTACGCTGATGTTGCCAACAATGTCTGTCGAGGGAGGTGCGAATCATATCTGCAGAGCGCGTGAGCCTGAAAGCTCCAGAAGCCAGTCTGCGTTGAAGTTCGCTCGCTTCAAGCCGCGCCATGGATTTCTCCAGGATTTGGCACTTGTTTTTTGTCTTTTGCTTGACGTGGATGCTGATAAAAATCATCCAGTTATATCGGCAAAGACAGGAGCTTCTGAAAACGATGAGCAGTTTTCCAGGCCCTCCCGCACATTGGCTTTATGGTCATATACGTGAGGTAGGTACCGTGTAGCATGAGCTGCCTTGAGTCGGAAGCAACTTAACAGCATTTTAAACGCACGCACGAAGTACCATCTTCGTGTTTATTCAACAGGGACAAAAACATCCCCCTAGTGGTGGTGGACTGCCTGTTTCAAGGCTAGGTAAATAAATGCAACGTTTCTTCTTGGAATTGACAGTGTGAGTAATTAATCCTGTAAGCATTACAGAAAGCAAATGGGGTGGTTTGGCCAAATTACCAATGCATTGCTCCAACTGATTTTCAAAATATTGGGAACTGGAATTTCATTCACATAAAACTACTGTTAGTGCTTCACTCTGTCGGTACATGATGAGACCACATTGTTACCCCAGTCTTCAACTTTGCAGAACAGACGGAACAAATTGGAATGTAAATAATATTAATTTGAGATTGCAAATTGTTAGCTATTGCTGAGGGAAGTTAAGTAATATAGACGTTTCACAGTCAAATAATACAGGACAAAATAAAGCAGATAATGTGTGTTCTTGTATATATGTGACTGAAATAATGCATATCCAAATTCTCTTTCCATGTTGCAATATTTTGATACATTTAAGTTGGGGAGGGGGGTTTGCTTCTTTTAGAGACGCTGGCTGCAGCCCTACACATAGTTACATGTTTATGTGGAAAATGTATAGGTCATCTTATCCAAGACCTGCTCAAGATGGCTAGCAAAAGCAAATTAAATATTTCATCCAACTCAAATCAGTAGGATTTTTTCATTAAAAATAAATGCTTTTGTTGCACCAAAAAGTACACTTTTTTGTCTGAGGTCGTATATGTTAAGGACAATTCCACATTTTGATCATATATAAATGCAACCTACAAGTTGTATAAAAATGCAAAAATGTATGTAATAGGATAGCCAAAATTGTACTATATCTATACCATGGAAGAGCCAAATGTGGTTTAGCAATTAGCGTTCTGCAACAAGCCATTTTATCAAAAAGTGTAAATATTGTCACAAATACACCACAATATCTAGGTAAACCATTTGTTTAAATAGTTCTGATCAGATACAATAAATATCTCAAGATTCCTCAATCAACTCCTCATAACATATAATTCATCAACAGCTCCTTGTGGTAATATCAGAGTTACAAGATCAGTATTTGTAAGCATATATAGGTGCTAGATAAGTCAACTGCAGATGTTAGCTTCTGTTGTTATCTGTTATTAGTAGTAAAGTTTATCTTGTTTAGCACAGAAAGTACGTTATTGATTGCTTCCTTCAACTCCACTCACTCTTGTACTATTGCAGCTTTTACCCATGTCCAGCATTTTCAAGAAAGTAGAATCGTGGAGTTGTGTTCATTCATTTGCCTTCCCTGTGTGGTTGGGAAGCTTTTCTGCATGTTTAGTAATCACACATCCTGATTATGCTAAAGCGTTGCTTGTGAGAGCAGGTAAGGATAATATATTTCTCTGTCAATAGTCAAGGGGAAAGTAATATGTTTGCAACCATATCCTCATGATCGTGGTACAATAAAAGCAGCAAGAATAATTTCTAGTTCTTTACCTCTAGCACAGGGGAATACCAGATATATTGTGTATGTACACAGAGAGAGTTAAATAGGATATGGTTTGTGCCTCAAAACTGCAGCGCTGTTTACATAGTGCTATCACAACAAATTTAAATTTAAATAGTGCTCTCTAGTAAATATTCTGGGAGCATAATTTTGTTTATGAATCTTAATTACCTTGAATTGTTCCATAGAGCAACAATTCAGATTTCGCTTAAGTTAGTACTTTCCTCAGAGCAGGAACTGTTCAGGATTCCCTATTTTTATGCAGGCAGAACAGGAACCAATTCTACGGAGCTCTTTCTCACATTGCCATGGTCACCTGAGAGGCCTTGGGTCCAAATGGAACTTGAGAGAAGCTTCCCCATATCAGTGTCGCTGTAGCATTAATACAGGGATATAGGTCTGAGAGGCTGTAGCATATCTTGTTTCCATATGATCTGGAGATTCTCAGGTTCTCAGCTGTATAAGGAGGAGCCAGTCTCCTCCACTAGTACAATGTAAGATGGGGGAAGGGGGGAGACATTTTTTATGAGTAATCTGTACTATACCTGTGAGAAAAATGAAGAATTTTACTTAGTATAATTGAGAGGAAATTAGTATATATATTTTTCTTAAAAGAAGTAGGGTGAGGTGGAAAATAGAGGAGAGGGAACACAAGTGAATTGGGAAATGAGTGAGGTTACTGACTGATTCTGCTGGCTTTAGCTCAATATATAGATGGCAGGGATATCTATAGAAGCCTGCATGAATTTCCCAAAAAGGAGCTGGGATGGGCTAGGATGATTGGCTATATTAACGCTGACAGCATATTAGAAGAGATTCTTTGGCAACCATTGAGGCCTACTATATATTATGTGGGGATTCATTTAAAACCTAATAATACCTGACAATGTATGACAATATAATAATAGGCAATGGCCTTATTATGCATGATGATATTTAACTGGTAGCATATCTCTTTAGAATGTCACATGTGCAAGTCTGGATTTTGTGTTGCAATAGCTTGTTAAATTCCTTCATATATGTCATACTCTGAATCAACTGTTCATTGCATTACTACTTTAATTAAATATACCACTCATAGCTTTATGATTTGTTTTTTACATACTTCTGAGTACTATGAGTTATTACTGAAGATTTCCCCCCTTTCTTGTGCTCACCTGACTCTTACAGAGCCAAAGGATGCTGTTGCATATCAGAGTATAATCCCATGGATTGGTATGTATATTCAAAGTTTTGTTGATAAGAAATTCAGTTACAAATAGGGCATAAATCATTGGCTCATTCCGCACATGCAAAATAATGCACTTTCAAACTGCTTTCAGTGCTCTTTGAAGCTGTGCGGAATAGCAAAATTCACTTGCAAACAGTTGTGAAAGTGGTTTGAAAACGCATTATTTTATGTGTGCGGAAGGGGCCATTGACATATTTTTTCTGGTTTTCTGAATTAAAGCTATCTGCATCTATAGTGGTGTAGGAACTCTATGTCAAAACAGTACTGCTATCAAACGATGTAGGTACTAGTGCACTGCAGATAGTATTTATTATGCATAAATAAAAATCTACTAGTGTTGTGGTTACAGGAGAAACTGCACTATGAGTTATCCTTTACTGTTTCAGGTGATCTGACAAAAGGTGGAATTACAAAGTCTGTGACTGGCCATGCAAAATTAGGTTTTTGCATTCATGTTTTTCAGTTGAACTTTGAGATCTGAAATGAAATTTGGGACATGTGCTTAGCACAAATATCTGAGTTTTGTTTTAGAATTCCAGCTTGACTCTCACACCCTTCTTTTAATGAAAAATGTAATACAATACAATATTTCTGCTGAACAGTAGGATATCAGAATGAAAGGTAGAACTTTTTATTCTCATCTTATAGGGAACTGGTATGTGAAAAGAAATTGAGAATGAACTAAATTACCAGGCTTTAGAAATGATAGCTCCATAGATGGTGGAAAATTCATAGGACTTGGAAATGGATGATTGAATGGTGTCTGAATGTTATCTTTCTCGTTCAACTTTTTGCACTGAGGCATACTCCGCTGTACCAAATAACCCCTGTGAAGGAAGTTAAGTACCAAATAACTCCTGTGAAGGTAGTTGTGTGTTATAGAAAGCTGGTCATGCAAATTGTAAAGCTAACCAACTCAACAAGAAGAAGGGAAGGTGGAGTCATTGTGTTGGTCCTGTAGCCTGGTAAGAGAAGAACCAATCAGGCAGCAGGGAGAATACAGTGATCTTATTTTCCCCATTAACAACTTTTGATAGCTAATCAAATTGAGATGTTTCAATACCCCTTCAAACTATAAATAAAACTAGCTTAGCCAAAAAGACACAGCTGCATCCAAAGGCACGGGGGGGGGGGGGATCTGCCACTAGGGGCAGTGCAGGTCAGTGCCTGTGGATTTCCCCTCCCTAGTGTGGATCTACTGAAAGGCAGGGGTGGATCTACTGAAAGTCAGCTACTGTGGTCCTCCAGGGTGGTGGAACGCAGAGCTGAACTCCTTACCAGCATCCCTGCACCTCTGCTGTTGGTGAAGCCAGGGTTATCTGGGGTCATGTCCAGTCAATTTCCACCCAGCTGTTGCCCCTGATATGTCAGCAGCTGGAGCTGTGGGCTTTTGCCACCTTTTTGGAGGCATAAATCCATTAATCCCAATGCAACTGCCATGGCATGTTTTCAGATGCATCAGCCTTGGTTCCCAATCAGTGCTTTGAGTCTGTCATCAGTGGCCAAGACAGAATGAGCTGGAATTGAATTCAAAGAAGACTGAAGTTATGCTGGTCAGGAAGGTTGATATTTTAGAGAGACTGCATCTATTTGTAGTGGCAGAATAGAATTGGCATGTACAGATCAGGTTAAGAACATGGTACTTAAGGATCCAGCCTTGCTATTTGAATAGCAGGTGGATGTAATGGCCAGGAATCATCTGCATTTAGGTTGCCAGCTCCCTCCTTTCTTAGACTCAGCTGCCCTGGCTATGCTTCAGTAATTTCTTAGTTGGAATGCATTCTATGTTGGGTTGTCCTTGAACACAACCCAGGAAGTGAAGCTAGTTCAAAATGTGGCAGTTCGATTATTGTCAGGGGCTAGCTGAAGGGAAAGTGTCTTGCAACCTTAAAATAGGAATAGTAACTGCTAGTTTCTTTCCCAGAAATTCAAGGTACTGGTTATGATCTTGAAAGCTTAGTAACCACATACCTAAATGACTGGAGTGTTGTGGGGTTTCCGGGCTGTATGACGATCCTCTGAAGATGCCAGTCACAGATGCAGGTGAAACTTCAGGAGAAAATGCTACTGGAACACGGCCAGACAGCCCAGAAACCCCACAACACTCCAGTGATTCCGGCCATGAAAGGCTTTGACAATATCTAAATGTTTTCCCCATGTGTCCCAGGGTACCAGCTATGAGCCTCAGGCTGCTGCTTACTGGCTGTTCCCCGCTTAGGTTGGTTTACCTGATGTCACTGTATTTCTCACTTTTTGGAGTGGGTTCCTTGAATAAGTGTGTGTATCGGGTTGTATGTTGCCATCTATAGAAATGTTTAGATATTTGCTAGCACTTCTAACAGGTTATTGACCGTAGGCTTCTGGGGGGGGGGGGGGGGTTGTTATTTTGGGTTTTATTTTATGTGCTTTAAATTGGCATATTTTCAGTTGTGATTTGTAAGCCACCTTGAACTACAAGAAAAGGGTGGGCATAAATACATTGATTAAAATAAATAAACAAACTAGTGATAGAAGAAATGTACAATCTCACTTACTGAGAAAATTTTACTAGACAGCAAAAACACTCCTTTACTTTGGAACATTCTGAGAATCACAATAAACAATTCTGTAATCTATCACAACTGTATGTTTCATGTTCTCTTCAGGGAAAGGTTTGTTGGTGCTCCATGGGCCAAAGTGGGTGCAGCATCGAAAACTGCTGACTCCAGCTTTTCATTATAATATTTTGAAACCCTATATGGCATTGATGGCAGATTCCACAAAAATAATGCTGGTAAGTGTGATCACAGTAATTGTGCAATTTTAAAAAGCTGTGTGCTGGAATATGCTTTGTGTGTTATATAATCCATACCAGTTATGCAGAAATATCCTGTGAAGGGATGAACAAATAAATATAGAATTCTACAGACTAACGAGTCAACATGATGTCATGGTTAAAATGTTGGAGTAGGACCCGGGAAACCAAAGTCTGAATCCCCACTTGTTCCACGGAGCTTGCTGGGTGACCTTGGGTCAGTCACATACTCTCAGCCTTGACCCTGGCTAGTATTTGGATGGAAGACCTCCAAGGAATACCAGGAAGGCAATGGTTATATTTTGTTTTATCTAACTTATATTTATTGTTATTCTTCTTATAAATTATTGATATATTGTCAAAGGCTTTCACAGTCTGAATCAGCAGACTGTTGTGGGTATTCTGTGTGCTGTTTGCTGTGGGCTGGTGGTTTTAACTCCTAACATTTTGCCTGTGTCTGTGGCTGGCATCTTCAGAGGCATGGCACAGTAAGATGTGTTTCTCTTTGTGGCGCAGTCTAGAATGATTTGTGTAGTTGGCAGTGGTGGGATCCAAAATTTTTAATAACAGGTTCTGGTGGTGGTGGGATTCAAACAGCAGTGGCGCCGCACACACGGACTTCCAGTCCCTTTTGGGCAGGGAGGTTGCTTTAGTAATCCCTTCTCGGCATTCAGAAAAAATTAGTAACCACTTCTAGAGAAGTGGTGAGAACTGGTTGGATCCCACCTCTGGTAGTTGGGTGTCTGTTTTGTCTCCTCAGTTGAGAGTGGGTGAGACACATTTGCAAATATCCAGGTGGCATTCATTTGTAGTTGCATTTGTATGTCTCCTAGTGGGTGAAGCACATTTTCTAGCATCTGAGTGGAGTTCATTTGCAGTTGCCTTTTTAAGGGTCTTGGTGGTTTGAAAGTGTGAGACTCATATTTTCAAACAGTATTCAACAATCAACCAGATACTTCCTTTCCTGCCCTCCACCCTCCACTTCACCTCACTGTGGCTTTTGGGATGGGTCTCATATCAGAAAGTATGGCTCCCAGCTTGATGGAAATGCATTGATTTAATTATCAATCATTCCTAGAGTCTCAGCAATTAGAAATGTCTGTAAAGCTAGAAGCTAAAGAATGTCCTTCTGAGGGGATAAATTTTTTTCTTCAGTAAATAGATCAGGAGAGGGCAACAATGATATATGTTTAAGTCATGTAGGATTATGAGTAAGCAATAGAACAGAAGAATTAGCTTGTAATTCAGCTGCCTTGTGATTCAGCTGAGAAAAAAGTTATCATGTAAAGGCAAAAAACATTTACTAGTTGTACTGTTATTCTCAAAGAATGTATCCAGCTTTTTTTTTGGTTAACTGAAAGCTTACAAAAGTTAGAGGAACCATTTATTTTCCTAAACTAGAGCAAAAAGAGATCCAACAGCTGATTAAAATAAAATGAGTTAATTTTGAGTTTTAAAAGCTCTGTTGTAACTCTAACAGTTATCTAAATTACAATTACAATTAGCACAAAAAGAGCTAGGTAACCAACAATCCAGATTGGGGAGGGAGGTTGTGTTGTGGAAGTTGTGGAGCGCTGCGCCAACACATTTCCCCCCTGCTGGCATAAGGGGCACTCATGCCAGCTGAGAGTGCGGAAACACTGGCATCCTGCTGCCCCACACCTCCACAAATCTGGGCTGCCGTGGAGCTATGCTGGCATCTGACTGGACTCCAGCACAGGGAAGAGTAGGGTATTCCTGAGCGTGGAGCTGATGTTCATTGGCTTCCACTGACATTCGAGCCCAGGCATGCTGCCCCCTGGCCTTGCAGATGAAAATGCTACATAAGCTTGTTCCTATGGGGCAATTCGACTGGCCAGAGTTAAACTTTCCTTCCTTCCCAAGCTGCTTGAAGCCTCCATGGAGGCAGTGTTGTGCTGCCTTTGCAGTGCTATCCTCAGCCACCTCTGTACCCCTCAATCTGGATTGCACTGTTAATGACTAGCAGACAAATGCAGGTGGACTAAATTGCTAAGTAGCTAATTGACAGTTAAGTCAAATAATACCCTAGCTAAGTGCCATTAATTAATATACAGAGAAACAGCATGGTGTAGTGGTTATGGGGCTAGGCACTGAGATCCTGACTTCAAATCCCCACATTAACAAAGAAACTTGTTGTGTGAGTCTGAGGCCAGCCACTCTCTGGGCTTTTCCATATTCTCAGTTTACTTGTATCTGAGTCCCCTTGGTGGGGGGGGGGGGGTTAGTTCTACAAATGTTTTTGTTCCCTGTAGAGACAGATTTGCTGTAATAGAAGGTTAAATTCAGCCTTCCCTTCTGAAGATGTGAACCACAGTTTTTTTATGCTAGGTGTAAAGTTGAATCTCCCAGTAGAGAGAGCAAAATATCTGCTCAACTGAGCCCCCGCCCCCCCAAGAAACAGATATTTAGATGCAAAGAAACTGAAAATGTGAAAAAGCACATAGGCCAGCACAAAACTGATTAGAGTAATTGGATAAATAATTCTAAAACAAAGAACAAAGATCATGGAGCTCACAATTTATATAGAATACAACAAAAAACAAATAGATGCACACATTTACACATAAACTAAATGGGCATATGCCATGCACTCAGAACACTTCTCTCAAAGCCTGAAGTATGCACTAGTAATTCTTTAGAGGAGGAAAATGAGACAAGAAAAAGGGAGAGGAATGAAGAATAACAAGAAAAAAGAAAACAGTCAGTGTTAGAAACCCTTTGAACAGTTTTCTAACCACTTGTACCATGTCCATCTCTCACAGGAGAGGGAAGATGATATCACGCTTTGTGAATAAGGATCAGGTCCTCAAACACTCAAGACCCAGTAAGAGACTTTAGGGATGAGCGGTATAAAAAAAGAAAAGGATTTATTTTAGCTGCAACAAAATATCAGGTCAACTGACCAAAGCAGAAGTATTGAATACAAGTCAGACATTTCATTTTATAGTAACACATCCATCAATCATTGGCACAACATTGATGTGTCATTGGTTACATCACTTCGATCTACCCTTTACATGCCATTTCAGGTAAAGCCCACTGAACGCTAGTTCACAGGTTATCTGATCTAAAAGAGCTGGCCTTTTCACACCTAGAGGTTGAGATTTAATATAGAAATGAGCTACCACAGGTAACCGTAGACAACAGCTGGCTATTGAAAGCCATGTGGATGCCATAAAACAATAAACAATTCACACTGCTGTAGTCCTATCATAGAAAGAAACAAGGAGGTGTTAGCCAGCTCAGGGAATTAAGACCCAGTGTCTGGAGAATATCCTTGAAGGTAGGAACACTTTGATATATTGCAAAATCTACTGCATGCAGTTCAGCATTTGGAGAGCATAACTCGCTCATCAGGCTTCTGCTTTTGGCAGGCAATAAAGGTCTCTTTCTTCCTAACAAGGTGCTAAAAAGATGGAAGTAAGGGTCGTCTTAGAAAGAACAACACCTCGAAAGATTGACCAAGATTGCTGTCTGAGTTAACTGCTTTCTTACAAATAAGCATTTCAAAGCTTACAATTCTAATTGTACTTTCATCCTGCTAGCCATTATGTTAAAAGTCTATTTCTTTCCTAAAATAGGTTACCCCAAAGGGTTAGGTATTTTAATAAAATCAAACTTTATTATGCTGTTACAATAATCTTCCCTAATAAAAACATAAAAGTATTTCCTGAAATTCTGCCTCAAAGGGACATTTTAACACTGAGTCTACAAAGCAGAGATCAAAGAGAAAACAAACAAGAAATAAAAACAAGAAAAAAATAAGTAGAACAAAAAGCAAACAAAAAAAACAGAGCTAGGTTCAATTCAATGAAACTAAAACTACAGTAATTTAAGATAAACAGCCCCAGAGATGAAGCAATGGCCTGCAATGTCCCATGATAATGCAAAATGGCATCTTGGGGGGTGGAGCCAGTGAGAAAGTATCCACTTGTTAAAAAATTATTGTGTTTCACAGTGGCTTTATAGAGCTCAAGTGAAACATTTTGTTGTTGTTATTTTCCTAAAGCAATCTTTCCCACCAAAATTGAGACTTGCCCGGTAAGGGTTATCCTTTCCTTTAAAGGTACCACAGCAGCTTCTGTTTCTCTTTTGTGTGAACTGTAGGCAGGGCAATATGAAATATGCTCTTACATGGTCTAATGAGGTCATGGAATTTATGTGGTCAAATAGTTTAAATTTGTTTTACAATCTTTACGGGGGACAAATAAAGGATATGAGCTCTGAACCATTTCTACTCTACTGATTTAGGATAAATGGGAACAGTTGATCACACAGGAGACATCAGTGGATCTCTTCAAACATGTGAGCCTGATGACATTTGATATCATCATGAAATGTGCCTTCAGTTACAACAGCAACTGTCAAATGGACAGGTTAGTATTTATCACCTTTGACAGGTTAGTATCTATCACCATAGTATTTATCACCTTTGAGTGAAGGCTCCTAATCCAGATTAAGGAGTGATTATTTGATCAGGAATATCAATCATTGATTGGATTTGGTAAAGCAAGGAGTTTGTGTTTACCCCTTCATTTTGACATTATACCCGGGAAATGTCAGATAGCCAATTATTTAAAAATACTTTCTGACCCTAAACTGCGATGGATGATCACCAGGGCAAGAACCAACTACCTCTAGAGAGGTTTCTGAAATCTGCACATCAGAAGCATATTTGTACTTACTGCCAAACTCTCGAAGAGTCGCTTGAGCACACCCTGTTTGTTTGCCCAAAATTTATGGGATTTAGATCCAACCTTTTTTCTTCTGGCCCCCACTTTGGCAGGTCCATGTTCTCTTAATTCTAAAATGAACTACCTATTGAATAACCAGGATTCTGTGATATTGGAAATGGTGGCCAAGTTTCTGACTAATGCTCTGAATTAATCCCTTGGTGTTTTTTCTTTCTTTTCCTGTTTATATTATCTCCATGAATGCTGAATATGTATTTTTTTCAGCTACTCATTTTGTTTGTTTCTACTCTGCTGATTTTCTATTTTGATGCGTGACAAAGGTTTCTGATCTAAAATAAATTCATCTGTTTACAGTTTTAGTAAGCACTTTTAGTAGCTTCACTTGTGCCCCACTTATTTCTCATATCATTATATTGTAGCAATAAAAGACAAAATGCTTTGAAGGTATACTGTGGTCTGAATGTTGCTTCATGAACAGGTACTAATAACAAAGCTCATTGCTAATATTCTATGTTTGTTTCCTCCTCAGAGAAAATTCCTATGTCCAAGCTGTCTTTGACCTTTGCTTCTTAGTAAATGAAAAAGTGTACCATATCCTGTATCAGAATGATCTTATTTACTGGTTAAGCCCACAAGGATATCAGTTCCGGAAAGCCTGCCAAGTTGCGCACCAACATACTGGTGATTTTCCTGATCTCTTTGTCTATTAGATTCAGATTCTGCTTTGTGGGAGGTGAATTGAAGACATGTTGTGCTTTCCACCCCAACGATTAAAACAGTAGTCACACCCGTTTTAGAAAAAAGGAAAAGGCAGTGTCTAGTTAGCTCCAAACAGTAAACAGAGGCAAACCCAAACTAGCGTCTGAAATAGAATTTATCGTTCAAATGCACCACCCAACATCTTTAAATAATTTTTTCCAAAAGTGATAGTTGCAAGTTTTCCAACATCAAAAGATGCTTTTTCAGAATTTTAGTTCACACGGAATATTAATACAAATTTTGCAGTATGCATAATTAATAATTTACTTGGATCCAAAACTGGAAAACATGTTGTGGAAGCATGTAACTGTTTTGACAAGTACAGGGGGCGGGGGAGTTGCTTAGATGTGATATCCTAAGTGGCCACTAACAGCCCAATCTGAAGTGAGGGTGGTAGAACAGTAACCAGAGATGGTACTGCAGCAACATAACCGTGCTACCTCCAATGGGGTTTCAGGGGAGGGGATTTAAAAAAAACCCCTCATTCACCTGAAAAATCCAATTGGGAAGACCAGCTTACACCACACTGTTTGATGGTGTAAGTCAGCTATTGACGTAGGGGGTGTTCATGTACTGCAAGTCCTTTGGGATGTCCCCAGGAATTCCCCTTGGAATGCCAGTCTTCTGTGGCACAGAAATGACAGTGTTGAGGAACACTTCCTGGTTCTTGCGCTGCAGCACCCTGATGCTGGGATAAGTACCTTGGTGCCGGCATCCATGACACTTTCCACAGCACTGATAGCAAAATGCCTGCATAACCCTTCCGACACTTCCAATGTGGCTTCACCCCACTCCTCCTTGGATTGCACAGTAACTAGTGCTGTTATATCATAACCTTTGAGTTTTTCTGGTTTTCAGTTTACCTCATGGTTACTTTATTTACCTTATTTATAGTCTGCCTTTCTCACTGAGACTCAAGGCAGATTACAGTGTAGGTCAAATACAATAAACTGGAGGGGACATCCTTTAAATCAGGGGTAGGGAACCTGCAGCTCTCCAGATGTTCAGGAACTACAATTCCCATCAGCCCCTACCAGAATGGCCAATTGGCCATGCTGACAGAGGCTGATGGGAATTGTAGTTCCTGAACATCTGGAGAGCCGCAGGTTCCCTACCCCTGCTTTAAATGAAACAGTAAAGTCTCAATTGCAGAAATCTGAACCAGAGCGGAAACAAAACATATGCATCAACATGACACCCTAAATGATGCAGAAATTACACAGTACCATCATACTTAAATCAACAGATACTATGTACTGTACATAGTAGTATTGTCCACAGTCCCCATCCCTTTATCAAAGCATCATTCTGAAACCGTTTGTTACACTACAGCCCCAATTACCTGTGTAGAAAAGCGGTCCTGAACTATTCATATATTTAGCAATGCATAGTTTGTGGAAGGTCAGGAAGGTGGGAGCTTTTGTAACTTCATGAGGTCAGGACCACAAAAAGAGAATGCACACATATAGGCTGTTGTTGATTTTGTCCATTTGCAGGATGGCAACCTACAAAGGCTCTGCTTTGATGAGCAATATGGTCCTGGCAGAACATAGCGGAAAAGGCAGTCCCACAAATGGTGATGATGTTGTTGTTACAAAATTTGTATCCCACCAATCTCACCTCACAGGGGCCAACAAGGCACCGTGTTTAAGAATTTGAAAAAATTGTGATAAAAGCACATTTTCAAACCATTAAAATCAACTTCCCAATTTATACCACAAAAACAATTAAAAACAGAGTTACAATACAAGACACAAAAACTGCAGTGAAAATATTGGAGGAAACATATCAACTGCATTAATTTCTTTCTCCAGCAGCCATGCAGGATCTTATTGAAAGTGGAAGTACATTGTTCTTCAAGATCTCTGCCTCCCTAACAAGCATCAATTCTGTCTCTTTTGGGTTTGTTCTCAGTTTGTTCACTTTCAGCCATTTAACCACAGCTGTCAGGTAGTGGCTGGAGACCTCCACTATATTTTGAAGGAATTTCCACAGAGAGATTATAAAGCATGATGTCATCAGTATATTGATGACATTCAATTTCAGAGCTTTGAACAATTTCTTCTAAAGGCTTTACATTAGGGTTGTCAGCTTCAGATTGGGAAAAACCTGGACATTTTGGGGGGCGGACCCTGAGGAGGGTGAGTTTTGGGGAGGGGGGGACTTCAACAGGGTATAATGCCATACAGTCCACCTTCTAAAGTGGCCATTTTCTCTAGGTAAACTGATTTCTGTCATCTGGAGATAAGTTGTAATAGTGAGATGTCTCCAGCCATCACCTGAAGTACTTGGCAACAGTACTTTACATAGAGGTTGAATAACATGGGGAATAAGATTGTGGCCTGTGGAGCCCCACAGGACAGCTTCCACGCTGAAGACTGCTGGTCTCCAATGGCAACCTTTGTGTTCATTCTATCAGAAACAATTTTAAACAGCTCAAGGCACATACCCTGATACCTGCTTCTGTTGCACGGAAAGGTATAGCAGGCATATCAGCTCATGCAGTGAAGCTGCTGCAATGAAGCTAATTCTATACACCAATTTCAGATCTCAGAGGAGGTGGTGTTTCTTAAACACAGCTCACAGGCATGATACCCTGTTTCCCCAAATATAAGACATCTCCTGAAAATAAGACGTGGTAGAGGTTTTGCTGAAGTGCAAAATATAAGGCATCCCCCAAAAGTAAGACGTAGCAAAGTTTTTGTTTAGAAGCCCAACGAACAGAACACAGAAAAATAAGACATCCCCTGAAAATTAGACATAGCACATCTTTGGGAGCAAAAATTAATATAAGACACTGTCTTATTTTCAGGAAAACACAGTAGTTTTGAAAATAATAATACATGTGTGCAGTGGTGGGATTCAGGTTCGTACCACTTTGGATGTTAAAAGGTACTTGTAAACAACCAGTTTGTTAAATTAATTGAATCCCATCACTGGAACCGGTTGTTAAATTATTTGAATCCCACCACTGCATGTATGGTTATTTTTTCCTTAGAATTCCAGAATTCAGGACACAAAAGCTTGAAGAAAGAAATTAATCTGGTTTATAACATATTGCTTATAGTTCTCATATTTCCCTATATAGATCTATGTATAGACAAGATCAACACAGATCAACTTTACTTCATGGAAATCTCTCATAATCTAGGATTTTCAGCAAAACAATAACCATCACGTTCTTCAAAGTAGAAAACTAGTTAGAATAAAATGAGAGTGGTTAATTAATTGTATTTTCTGTTAGATTCATGCAAAAACATTTACATTAATATTAATGAGCGCTCTTCAACAAACTTATACATACAAAATATCTAAAAATGAACATAACTACTGAAAAACTTTGATATACATTTTGGGCATCTATAGTCAGTAATTTTTAGCAAGTTGTATGACTTTATAATGCAGATAAGATAATTAAAGAGAGAAAGGATTATCTCAGAAATGAAGAAGAGCGACAAAAGATCCAGACAAAGAAACATTTGGATTTTCTTGACATCCTTCTCTGTGCCAAAGTAAGTATTAGAACAATGATTAATTCCATCAGCCGAACCTATTGCAGTGATTTTCATATGGCTTGGGACATCTGTGGTTATTTTTAATCAAATAAACCCATGGCCATTGTTATTCATACCTTAAGGTTAAACTACTATAATCCACGGCATTATAAGTGATGTTTCATTTGAGGAGTGTTTGGAAGTGCCAGATGACGCAAAAATAGTGTCACATCCCAGACTGTTCAATAACGAGACAGTTGATTTGTTTATTATGAAATAGTTTCAGGAATAAGCATTTATTGCCAGAACTAAGCATAGTCAATATTGGAATCATTATTTTACCCCACATCCTACGTCCCGTCACCCCGCCCCAGCCAACCAGTTCCCAAGGGGGGGATGCCACCCCTCCTGTTCCATGGTCTTTTGGAGGAAGGAACCACCTTCCCCCACCAGGATCAAAACAACCTACATTCCACACTACTGAGAGAGCTACAATAGCAGGTGGATAACAAGCTGAGTCTGAAAAAAAGCCAAGCAGTGTAGCAGAAGCAGAGCAGGGAGGGGATCAGAGCACAACCAGGTTCCCAGATCCCGCCCCAGAGCTGAAATCAAACAGAGGCTGGTCATGACAAATAGTGACCCACTATCTCTTTTTTTAAAAAAAGTGAATTCAAGGAGCCATTGATTTAATGTGCTAGTTTTGACCCATAAAGAGGTCTGAGATCTGCAGTGCCTAGCTGGTCACATATGATTATTCATTGGGATTGTACCATTTAATACATAACCCTCAGGCCTGCTACTTTTCTAGATTATATATAAAGATAGGAATAAATGCAGAGTTTTGGAGGAGATGCATTCACCTCTTGAGTATTATCTTTGTTCCTGTTCCTAGTAAAGAAGTAAAGCTGTCTTTGATTTGTGTCCCCTGTCTCCCCGAATCTCAGGTTCCCTAATGCCCATCTAGAAATAGCATAGACTCCCAGTCTACTACCACTCTTCCCAGCCCATGTCCCCATGGGTCTTGCTCTAGTCACTTTCAGTATGCTGACAGCACACAATTTGTCCTATATGTGGCCCCTGAGGATATTCCTTATGACCTCCTTTCTCCAATTCCAAAGTTCCATCCTGGATCATTTTCTCAGATACCCACTTTTCCCCATTTCAGAAATGTTCCCTATCAAGTAATTCTGTTATGTAAACACAAATACTTTGACAACGAATGCTGCAAATCATGCACATACTTTCTTCTCCTGATCCTAGCTATAGTAAGGAGAGAAAGAAAAATCTCATTCCTGAATAAAATGCTACCACTACTGAAATTTATAAATTTTCAGGATGAAAATGGAGTTGGACTATCTGATGAAGACTTACGTGCTGAGGTAGACACTTTCATGTTTGAAGGACATGATACCACAGCCAGTGGGATCTCCTGGATGTTGTATTGCCTTGCCCAGAACCCAGAGCACCAGCAGAAATGTAGAGAAGAGATAAATGCCATTTTGGGGGACCATGACACCATTCAATGGTGAGTTTTCATTTTTGATTGCATAGTTTCTCAACCATAGTCTCATATTAGGAACAGACTGACATCTTCTCAAGAAAACCAGGCCTACAGTGATGTGTAGCTTTCTACCGAGGGAAGCAAGATCGTTTAGCTTATCTCAAGCTTCTACTGTTAGTCTCATAGCCAAATGTGGCCCAGCTGATCTATGCATGGGCCTCCCTTGCTGCTAGTCACTACCATTCGCCATCCCCTTTGCTGCCTCAGTTCCCCACTACTACACTGCTAGCCATCAATGAAGGGAGAGGAGAAAAGTAGGATGTGTGTATGTTGGAGGAGAGGAATTCATCCCTTCCCTTTGGCTCCTAATTCATCTTCTTATGGATTTTAACCTGGCTTGCTGAAAGACAGTCTGTATGACTACTGGGGAATCAACTGCTGTATCCTGGAATTCAAGTTTGAAGGGATGCCAAGGTGTCAAATTATATTGTATGTTTTCTCTGAGTATTTGTGATAGAAAGATCCAGCAAATATGGGTCCAGGCCTTGCTCTAACAGGGCCGGGTCTTCCTTCTGGCTCCATGGGCCCCAAAGCAAGGACACCTCAAGAACCTAACTAACCAGTGCCATGCTTTCTGTCCACTACCACAAAGTGGAAAAGGATCCACCCTGGCAGCCCTGGCTACAACCACCTCTCCTGGTATCTCAGGATATACTTGAAAGGGATTGTATTCCTTTAATACCAATCCTATTGGTTGGGCTGATCTTGACACCTGAGATATGTGGGGTCAGAGAAGTGTGGGCTATCTAAAAGTGGCAGAGGGTTTGGAAAGGGGGGCAATGGAGGAGACTAGAACTGATTCAGATATGGAGATTCCTCTAAAAGAAACGAGGGTATATTCCAGGCCAGCCTCTTGGCCCCGGTGAGGCTACTTCACTTCAAGGAGTCAGTGGAATTTCCTATGAATCCCTGCCTTGAATATAATTTTCAAAAGAATCTGTTCTGAGTTCAACCACTATACTGTAATGGAATTTCTGAGACATCCCTTGTCCTAATATCCCTGACACTTAAACACTTGCCTTTTTCTGAAGGAAGGAAGAAAGAGTGAAGAAAGAAAAGGAGACAGGCCGTTATGAGAGATGTGCACCTGTGATTTATAGTTATACTCAGAGTGAGCAAAAGAACCTCTAAGTAGTCAAACTTCCTTTCCAAGGGAGTCATTATAAAACATATCAATACAGGTTAGTAGTATGCCTTGTGTACACCAGACTTGAGGCAACTGATGAAGACAGGTCAGTGCTAGCAACACTAATGTGTTCCAGCAACTCCACTGGCATATAGCTATAGCAACAGTTTTAATGTGGTAAATAAATAGGAAAGCTTAATCTAACAGGGTTCCATAGTGTATTTTGATTTGGGGGTGGGGGTGGGGGAGCCCTGTACAAATTAATGTGTTGAAATGTGTTGAAAAGCCTTGTGCTTTGAGAAGGAGCCAGAAAACCTACAAGTCTGCATCTCAGCAGCGATTTATACTGGGAGATCAGGCCTCCCATGGCAACTGTTATATGCAAGGCTACCTTGCACTTTTAGAATCTCTAAGTAGTCAAACTTCCTTTCTAAGGGAGTCATTATAAAACAGAAGTAATATGAGCGTGGAACTATATAACTATAAACAACCGAACGCTGCTGAAGACAGCAGCTCAATGGCAAACTATTTCATTCTCCTCAATAAGGTGTAGCACAACTTTCCGTGTATCTTTCTGGTGTCATCATACTAAGCAGATACCCAAAAAGTGTTGACAAACAGCATAATAACAGTTTGAATACCAATGGGTTACATAAGATAAACCAACAGAACTTTAGTATAATATAAATAGTAAAAAAAAATTAAAACCAAACACATTTTGGCTACAAGGCCTTTTTCAATAGTACAAATTGTTTCAAATACACATCATAAGGTAAAACTGTTTAAAAAACAAAGTACATCACTCACCAAATTTTAAAACTTGGGAAAAATAGGGGAAATAAAAAAATTATTATAATATGTTGAGTGAGCCATTTATAACATTAAAAATTGTAATTACCAAACATTTAAGATATACTGCTCATATTCATAAGAGCAGGGCTAGTTCATTAATTCAAATATTTCCCATTTCAATACTGGAATGAATTAGGATCATCCACAATTAATTTTCATATTGTTATTATTAATGGTCCAAATGGTGATAAAATGTATTAATAGTAAACATGTAAATAACAATGTATTGTCGAAGGCTTTCATGGTCGGATTTAACTGGTTGTGGTGGGTTTTCTGGGCTCTGTGGCTGGGGACATGACAATTTATACCCCACGAAAACATTCCCTTCTCATTGGACCCAGTGCATAACAGACTTTCCTCTGTGATACACCTCTGAAGATGCCAGCCACAGATGTAGGTGAAACGTTAGGAACAAGATCCACCAGACCACGGCCACACAGCCCGGAAAACCCACCACAACCATGTAAATAACAATTTAAGGAAGAATAAAATCCTTTAAAAATAAATTTAAAATCCCCTATTTATCCAGGGGATGTCAGTGATGTTGTACTTGGAATTTTAAATATTTTAACTATGGTGTGTATCTTAAGAATTTGTACCACTGAGGCAGGTCTTCTGGCCAAAACACATTTGGTTTTGAAGGTTTTTTTAAAAAAACTATTTGTATTGTATTGAAGTTTTGCTAGTTTGTCTTATGTGTACAGCAAGCCCTCAGAACTCATTCCCCCCCCCCCATTACGGATGTGTGATAACCCATGCAGAAGTCTGAAAATAAGTGATGTGGGGACCAGTATCAGCACTTGCTGGGAAATAATCAACAAACACAAGGGTAAAGTGCAACAGGCAGATAATCTGTGCAGTTTTAGCTGAAAATGTTCCCTATGTGAGTGTCTCTAGTGGAGTTTCACTGCTTTTTGGGCATGTCCTATCTTTGAATTTTCTAGGGATGACCTCAGTAAGATGACTTACTGCACTATGTGCATTAAAGAGAGCCTTCGCCTTTACCCTCCAGTACCAGGAGTGTCACGGCAGCTCAGCAAACCCATTACATTTTTCGATGGACGGACCTTACCAGAAGGTTTGCTTGGGTCTATTCTACTTTCTTAGCCAGAACTTGTTTCTAGAAGTCTAGATACACACCTGCCAATTTGTACCCCATGTAGAGGAGAGTCAGTTTTAAGTAGTTTAAATACAACTGTAAAAATGAGAACATATTCAGATACTGTGGCTGCAATCCTAAATACATTATTAAATAGTAAGACCCAGTGATCTCAGTGGAACTTATTTCTAAATAAACATTATTAGGATTGCACTATATATTTCTCCATATAGCATGTATATAACTTACTTTACGCCCTGATGAAGTCTTTCTTTATCTCTAAGATAACGGTTCTTTCAGCAGTGAAGAAATGAGGGGTGGTCATGCTTAAAGTTATTCCAGTTATATTTAATGTCGCCATGAGCTGTCATTTGTAGTCTAGCTTCCTAGCTCTCACCCCAGAGCAAGTTGTGAAAACATCAGTTTTTACACTTTACTCAAGAGGAGAGCTTCTCGGGATGTCATGGGTTATTTCCCAATCAAAACACACAATGGAGTGCCCGTATACCACGTACAAAGAAAACGTTTCCCAATCACTCTATTCCTGTGGTGGCAAATTGGCCATGCTGGCAGGGGCTGATGGGAATTGTAGTCCATGAACATCTGGAGTGCCATAGGTTTGCCACCACTGCAAGTCTATTCAGAGTGATAACTCGTTGATTTATACCCATCAGCTGACATTCTAGCTGCAAAGATCCTCTGCAGTTTTCTGGGGTGTCAATATGCCATAAATCCCTGCACCAGAAGTTCACAACCGCTGGGGGACTGGATACCCCCCAACTAGACCTGGTTGCTTGCTACCTTCCAACAGAAGTCATTCTGCAAAAGCCATTTTGGTGTAGCAGTTAAGGCTTCAGGTTCAAATCCCCAACTTGCTGTAGCAACTCATTGGGTGGTTTTGTGCCACTCACATATCTTCAACCTGACTTACCTCACAGGGTCATTGTGCAGATAAAGAGGAAGAGAGGAGAATGATGTAAGCTGCTTTGGTCCCCACTGTGGAGAAAGGTGGGGTATAAATGAAGTAAATAAATAATAAATATAGCTGAAGTGAGAAGGTACATAAAAGGCAGGTTGATGAATGGCTGAGAAGGAGAGAATGAGGCAGGGAAAGGGGGGAGGATATTGGGGTTGCCAGGATGTCAGAAAAGAATAGTGTGGAGGAGGTTATAGGGAAAGTGACATGTCACTCCACAAAGTCCTTGAGGGTTCTTCACAATGTAAGTCTATCTGGTCCAGTAGCCAGAAACACACAACTGGGCTGAAGTTTTCCTAGGAAGAGGTTGTCTGGGGGCGGGGAAAGGGAAAGCTGAAGAAGAGGGGCAGACAAAGGTAAGTTGGCTGTTGGTTGGGAAGGAGATAGGATTGCCAACTCCAGTCTAGTAAATACCTGGAGATTTGGGGGGGATAGTGCCTGGGCAGGATTTTGGGAGGGGAGAAACCTCAGAAGGATATAATGCCATAGATTCCAATTTCCTCCATGGAAACTAGGGCCCGTCAGGTGGGGGCTGGAGGTTACCTGAAATTACAACTGCACTCCAGATGATAGAGATCTATTTCCATGGAGCTGGCAATGCTAAGAGGAAACTAATCTCTGTAGCTGGGAGATCTATTGTAATTCCAAGAGATCTGCAGGCCCCTCCTAGCAACCTTAGAAGGAGAGAAGAAAGCCAGAAAAGGGGAGAGGCTATGAGGGCTTTCAAGAAAGAGAAAATAGTGGGAGATCCCTCCCACAAGCCCTTTTAGGTTTACATTTGTTACTCCTAAAGGAATTCAGGATGTAATCTAAATATTCAGTGGAAAGAAGCATGAACTCAAGAATCTCAAACCTATCATAGCACTTGGTCTTTATCCCAGTCTTATGAACTTGGACATAAAATATAGAAGCTTGGATCTATAACGGTGGTTGCTGACATTCCAGCATGTGCCTAACTTGTCCCCTTTCCCACAATGATTGCTGCCTAGGTTCTTGGGTAGCAGTAAGCATTCATCTGATACACAGGAACCCCAGCATATGGAAAGATCCAGAGGTATGTTTTTTTGTCAGTGTAACTGAGGCTCATTCCGCACATGCAGAATAATGCACTTTCAAACTGCTTTCAGTGCTCTTTGAAGCTGTGCAGAATAGCAAAATCCACTTGCAAACAGTTGTGAAAGTGGTTTGAAAACGCATTATTTTGCGTGTGTGGAAGGGGCCTGACTTTCTACAATGCAATAATCTCTTTCAGTCTGCTAGAGCAAAGTCATTGCTGGGCACCATTCCCTTTGCAAAAATAGGCTTTTAAAACACACTGCTGAGAAACTGTACTGACTACGCCAAAGCCTCTGCTTTCAATGTCCTAGCTGACATTTATGAATAGTGCACATAGCAGTTCATTAAAATAAAACTGCAGTTCAAAAGGCCCCATGTTTAAAACTTCATTTGTTTAGAGCATTTATTTTCTGCCCTCTGTGAATGTCCAAGGCAGGTTACAGCGCATTTCATAAATGCTGAAGTCCGTTAAATTTTTTTTAAAACAAATACAATTTATAAAACAGCAAAAATTTGAGCAGCAGTGCGATACTACAACAGCAACAATATCAATCCCAAAGTGCAAAGCACAAATGTAATAAATAATTGAGATCAAGGTCAAGCAGGTTGAGCACCAAAACAACTAACACAGCCTTAAGTCTGGTTTTTTTTTAATGTGAGATAGAAATATTTAAAATAAAGAAATAAATTCAATTAAACCATCAGAAATAGAATAGTCATGTAATATCTTAACCATAAAGCAGTTCCAGCAGTATAACAAACTTCCAAGGTCACCAATTAATTTTTAAAAAACCTGGGCAAAAAAAAGTTTTTTTCAAGGCTCCTACATAATAACAAAGTAAGTACCTGGCAAATTTCTCTGGAGAAAGTATTTTGCAATTGAGGCTCCACCAGAGAAAAAGTCCTGACTCTAATTTCCACCCACCTCCATTCAGGATGTTTACATATAGTGGAGAACAATATTGATCTCTGCAGGACTTCATGGCAAAGAAACCATGAAATTAAGAAACAACGCATCACCATCTGGAACTGACATCATAGGTGATAGTACCAAAAACTGCCACTGTCTTCTCCAGGTGAATGCCATCCATCAGACCAACAGAGGACATTTATTTCCCAGAAAAGATTTCAAGTACATTGAAATGGGTCTAGAAAATCAATTTCCTCCAAGAATTCCTAGCATTAAACAGCCACCCACACATAATGAAAACTCATTTTGTGACTATTCTTCAAGAGTTGGCTCTACCTCCTTCTTTAAGAAAGCATTCACTATCTCCCAGATCTACAGTCTCCAGTGGCAAAATATGATAAAGCAGAGCTGTTGAGACTCAAGCTGGTTGCAAACTTCCAAGTAACATGTCCGTATCTTAAGACCGCATTAAATAAAATTAATCCAAGAGACTAAGATTTTGTCAAAAGTTGGTTCAGATTCTAGCAACATTATCAGCCTTGGCTCAGTGTTATGTACTTTTATGGAATTCAGGAAAGAATATATATGTGTTCTTATTAACAATAGCAGTAGCAACATATTTTTGAAAACAGTAGCCAAACTAGTTTTTAGATATATAATGGAACCGAATTCTTTGTTTTAGGTGTTTGATCCATTGAGGTTTACTCCTGAGAACATATCGAGCAGAGATGCTCATGCCTTCCTGCCTTTCTCTGCTGGACCAAGGTGAAGTTTATATAATACTAGCGGGGCCCGGCCATGCGTTGCTGTGGCAATTATCCTTCTCATCACAGTCCGCAACCCACACAGATGTTCATGCAGGTCCAATGATTCACAGCATAGCCTTTTGGGGTGGTCAAATGGAATCCCTCTTTCCCTTTTCAATTCACATTGTTATATGGTGCTGTCTTGGTTTTTTAGTATAAGGTAACCCTTTCCATTCCACAACGGAACTGTCCAGAGTGCAAATCCCGCTGTCGATGAGGCTGGTTGACACGCACAGTCCTGGCTTGGGTAAGGCAGAACTGGGGCAAGGAGGCTCATCCCAATCCAGGGCAGCAGAGGCAGGGGTGGTGAAGGCAGCTCAGATCGAGGCCAGCTCCCTGGGTTCTTAAAGGGCTGCAGTGTGCAAAAGAAGTGGAGCCAGTAGTGTTGGTTTTGCCCTCCCACCCCTGTGGATTTTCTTAGAAGAAAAAGGCAAACTCCAGCCTACCAGCTTTAGTAAAAGAGAGCTGTGGTGAATATGGGTGAGGAAGTGGGTAAGTGGTGGTTGGATGTGAGGGAGGGCAGAGTGAGGTGTGTGAGGATGAGCTGGATGTGTGTTGTGTGGTAGCAGTGGGTGAGGCACAGAGAGTGAAAGTTACCTGCATGTGAGGGGGGGAGACCCCACCTGACGTCTCACACAGCAAAGTGTGTATGTGTTTCACTTCCACTCGTATTACCTAACAATATTACCTATGTACTGTTTTAACTGCTCATCTCTGCCCATCTGCACGAACATTCTAAGCCCTCATCCTAAGCCCTCAGGCCACAGACAGACATGCTGCACGAACATTCTAAGGGTGACAGTTAAACAGAGCCAAAATACCCTCATGGCCTGTTGTAAGTGAAAAAGATGTTTTACCTGGTCTCCAGGTATGGACTTCTCGGCCCGATTTGAACGTCCACCGACACCTGCCACAAGCAACAGGGAGGGACATCCTGTGAAAATTTGGGGGCGATCCGTCCAGCCGTTTCGGCGTTAGGGAGTGACTAACAAAGTCACTGTTTGCTTTTTATATATATAGATAGATGTATCTTTGAGATATTAAACTTTGTGTTCAAAGTTAATACCAGTTTATGTAGAATGATTGAATTAGTGTAGGGGATTCCAAAAGCTCAGTATAGTGAGTATGAGTTTAGATGACTATTTTTGGCATATTGGCTACCTATAAATTCACTGCTAGACAACATGCTGTGTTACCCTTCACCACGTACTGCCATTCAGTTGTAGGGGGCATTATAACACATGTCACAGCGTGGACTGTAGATAGGATGGTCATCATATTTAAGTATATAGTGTTTTGTGTCTTGCAAATATTGGGACCAAAAAAAGGGAACTTATCAGATCTTTACAGGCAGCTTTCTCTAGCAGTGAAGTCAAGGTTCAACTTCCAGTGTTCTTAAAATCTCGTGAATCTTCTCTGTTTCAGTAATGTATGTGCACTGCAGTACAAAGTTTGAATGCAATAAGGAAACTTAAAGGAAAAATAAACTCAGATATGCTCAGGAATGGCTTACAGCCCTGTTAGATTCTAGACATATCAATCATAGCTAGATAATGGGAAAGTATGTGTATATAATCTCTGGAGTGCATATATCTAAAAGAATAATATCATATTTTAGTTCATGTTGATCTAAGTAGATTTTGAAGAAGAAGGCTAAGAACTTGGAAAGGAATCTTCTAGTAGATATTCCTTTTTGTAAAAATCTCTGCTTGTCCTTTCAGAAACTGTATCGGTCAGCAGTTTGCCATGAATGAGATGAAAGTGGTCCTTGCCTTGACTTTGCTTCGATTTGAACTCATTCCTGATCCTGTTAAGCCTCCTCCCATTCCTGTACCTCAGATCATTCTGCGTGCTCACAATGGAATACACCTCAACTTGAAAAAGGTTGTATGATATTGAAACAACAGAATAAATAATCGTAACCTGGAAAGGAGACCCAATAAAGAATGTGAAATTATTTATTAGTTTGTTTCAATAACATCATTTGACCGCATTTTGAAACTTAGAACCATGGCCTACACATTATTTTTAACAGTGGTCTTCTCTGTACTATAATGCACATTCATGGAAGCTTGGACAGGGTTGCAGGACAATTATAATTGTGACTGATTAGGGACACTTTCATCCAGGCCTTTTTTCAAATTGACAAGCTGCCAAGCAGCTTTTTAAGCTATTTATTTCCATTTTTATATAATTTATAATCTGCCTTCTAACTAAGACTTAAGGCAGGTATACAATATAGGTTAATGGAGTCAGTGGGATAAGAAATCTAATGAACAATGTAATAGGATTAGGATTGAAGAAATCTGAAATAAAGTACAGTGTTGTGGGCTCAGCTTCAGCCAAAGAGGATCATTGGAGGCAGAGTATTGTCAGGATGATCCAGCCTCACCAAAGCCCCAACTGGATGAAGTCCTAGTTCAACCAGAGCCTCAGCAGGAGGGAGACGTAGCTCAGCAGTAGGAAGCTGACCCACAGACAAACCTGGAGAGAGATTTCAGAATGCTTGCAGAACCACTTCACTCCCCTGCCCCAGCTCCAGCTGCAGTGCAGACCTCAGATCCAATATCCTACCCAGCTTACCTGAACCAGTCAGGCAACATAGGATACGTTGCCAAAGGGAGTTACAGGTTAAAAGACACAGTGCAAGGCTGGAAGCCTCACCGCCTAGAGAACACTGAGTCTCCTCATGATGAAGATTAGCTAAAGGGGGAGAATAATAAAAGGTGGGCATGGAAAAACTAAGTTTGTGGAAGCAGCTTTGCAAATAGTTGTGCCTTCTGCTGCCACCGCTCATTGCTTGCTTGCATGGAATTTTTGATGCCTGGACTTACCTGAACTACACTTTATGACCTTCACCTTCCCCATACAGACTCTGAACTGAACCAGCCTTGCTCTGCCTTCCAGCCAATCCCATGGCATTGACCCTCAGAAAGCTTTCTTGTCTTTGTCTTCTTCAGCTCTTCAGCTGTCTCACGCTGTAGCCTGATCACCTCCTGAGCTCTGCCAGGCTTAGTACACACAGGTTTTAAACAGGATACATGAAAAAAGCCAAAAATGGTATTAGGTATGTAAATAGCTATAAAATGCAGTGAGTGCTATGATATGAGTCCATTAAAATATCTTATCCAAAGATCAGCAGAATACAAGCAAGGAACTTTTTCTAAGAAGTTCTTAAGTCAGATTCCCATATTTAAAAGTTTTTAAGATCATCCCCCAACAATAGCTAGATGTCCCACTTTTTAAGGGTGCCATTTTTGGCTGACTAGTTATAACTTCAAACACCATATAAAAGTTATCTGTACTTAAAAATCTTCTTAGAATATATAAAAACTGTCAGTTAATTCTTGCTACCTTCTATTATAACAGTACATTTAAAAATAGTGATTAAAAGATTTCTCATATAGTTAACTATAGTTATCTTCACTGGACATTATTACTATTCTCAGATGATTCTCACACTTAGGCTCCAACACTTAATATGGGTTGAACTGTTTCTAATATACAGAAGGTTATGTTATTGTGTTACTTCTTCGTTTCGTACTCCTCTCAAAGCTGTTCTGGGTCTCTAGACATTCTGTTTGGCATGTTCAATTGAGAGACTAGGCCAGCTCTCTTTTTGGCCAGCAGAAACCTTTTCCATGATCTTTTTAGTCAGGGTCAGCATTATTCCCCTATACTCCTGGCCATATCTGTGGCAGTTACCCAGAGGATATAATAGACAGTGCATACCATGAGCATATAATAGAGCTGAAATTAAGGGACTGGGGGCTGCCGCAACCCTAGATGTTCTTACCCAAAAGGCATTTGTTCTTACCCAGAAATGTTCCCATTGGTAATGACATCTGTTCATCAGTAAGTCTGTGTTCCTTTTCTGTTATGGAACCGCTTTGTGGAATGGTCTATTTGAGGAGTTCATCTTTCCTGACACTCTACAGTCTACAAAAATCCACACAGAGGTAATGTTAGGATTGATAACTAAGGTTCTGTATTTGATGAAGTTTTAATTTGATCTGTCATGTTGTTTTTCTATTTGTTTTAGTGTAGTCGTCCTACCAGAGTTGCCAAAAGGCCACTTTTTTCAACAGGATAATAATTTTTCTCCTTGTTTGTTGCCAGACAATGGTATTTCCTAAGGGTGGAGGGACTAGAACTAATTAAATTGTAATTTATATCTCCTTCAAGTTTGGAACTGCTTAGATTACTTAAGTGAGAATCCTCTCCATTCTCACCTGCAATCATTCTAATTGGTCTAACCCTGAGGGAAATGTGTGGGTGTGCTATTTACAAAGCCATCCCTGCTACTGGGTTAGCTTTCCTACTTCCATTCCTTCTCTGCACACTGAGATTTGTTGCAAGCGTGTGGTGGGTGGGCCCTTTATCCCAGTGTGAGCCCCATTCCTGACCAGGTGTGCCCCTTCTTAGTGTTGCCAGCTCAAGTTTCTATGGGATGAGAGCCAGCATTTCATGACTGGGCCTGGCCTCTGAACACAAAGGGCATGTTCCCTTGAATATGCAGTCATGTGATTGATCCTACAACTGTAATCCTTACAAACTGTTCTTGGAAATCACTTGAAGCTGCAAAAGCAACAGAGAAACTTCTTTAATATTTGTATTGCAACCTCCATAAAATTATACTGAGACAGACAGAAAAACAGAACAATCTAACAATGTTGTGCTACTTATACAAAACTAGGGAGCCAGGTCTATTCAGAAGTAAGTTCAATTTTATTCAATAGGACTTACTCCTAGGAAAGTGTATTTAGGATTGCAGAGTAGGTCTACTTATGGGTAATGCCCTAGATTTCATTTCTGCTGATGCTCTCCACAACCACTTCTTTCTATGCATCTACTCTGAAACACTTTGGTTCATGAGACAACCTATCTTTAATTCTAATTTCGCGAGAAATAAGCTTGCCTGGCACTGTTCAGTTTGTGAAACTGCACATATTAGTAGAAACCTAACCACATCTTGTGAACATTAAAGTCTACTAAGCAGTCTATGAAGGGATCAATGTCATGATTTGAATTATGTTTATCCTCCCACGCTCATTTTTTTTTAACATCCAGCATGATGCAAAAAGTTCTGGATAGCTTGCAAGTTTCACAAAATGTTGTGTTATTTTGGTTGCTCCTAATAAACAGTATTACACAGCTTTTGGAAGAATGTAGAAAACTCTACCAGCAGTATTTTTTTAAACAGTAGCATTTAAAAAATCACCGCCACATAACAGTAGGAAAAAAAAGTTTTAAAGCAGCAGAAAAATCAGTTCACCAATAAAATTAAGTGAGGGCAGGGGACTATAAAAACGAATGAGTCAATCAAATGCCTAAAGCAGATAAAGAGTTTTCCCCTGGCATGATAACCTCATTGCCATGCCAAGTGCTGTTGAGAGGATTCATTTTTTTCATTCATTCATTCATTCATTCATTCATTCATTCATTCATTCATTCAGCCTTTATTTGGCATAAGTAATATAAAATCACATCAAAATCACATCAAAATGCAAACTTGCAACAAATAGCAAATGAAGTTGATTCATACATACTGTTGCTTATGGGATATTTCCAACAGAAAGTTCGCAGTCATTTTACAGATTGTAGCATCAGGGTTATTTAATAAAAACAATAGTCTGCTTAGTTCGTCCAGCTCGCTAGGTATCATAGAAAGCAACCTAGAGTATTTAATCCTAATACTTGCCGATTTGGGACAACAGAACAATTGGTGAGCTAATGTTTCTAATTGATTTGCATCACATGAGCACACCCTTTTGCACATTTCTATATTGTTATATCTACCTCGTAGTATGGCAGAAGCGAAAACATTGAAGCGAGCGAGTGAAAAAGCTCTTCTCTGGTCTGGATTGGTCAGATGATACAAATAGGAGGCCATTCTGTTATGTTATAAGGGGACTGATCGATGTAGAGGTGAACAAGTTTTCCTGTTGAGAGGATTCTACAACCAAGACATCATCACAGAGAAATCTACTGTACTGGTTTCCAGCCATGTTGCTTTCGAGCAGGGATGTTGAACTCTGGCCCTCCAGATGTTCATGGACTACGATTCCCATCAGCCGCTGATAGCATGGGAAATTGGCATAGTGGGGTCTCTAAGGTTATTCTCAACTACTGGACAGGCTTACATGACAACAGGTAGCCTGCTAAGATGCATCTAAGGTTGCCAACTTCCAGGTAGTGGCTGGAGACCTCCTGCTATTACAACTGATCTCCAAATGACAAAAATTTGTTTACCTGGAGAAAATAGCTGCTTTGGAAGGTGGACTTGGTTGCATTATACTGAAAGGAAGTCCCTCTCCTCCCTAAATCGCACCCTCCTCAGGCCCATCCCAAAATCTCCAGGTATTTCCCAACCCAATAATTCAACTGATTTCCTTTCCAGTCCAACTACCACAGCCTCTGAAGGAGGCATGAAAGCCAGTGCTACCCCCAGCTCTCCAGTTGCTAGGCAACTACTACTAAGGTCCAACCCCCATTCCCATTGGTCAGAGCCCAGCACCAAAGTGGCATGGCCACTTGTCGCTTCTTGAAATGATGAACAGTATACTCAATATACTACTCACCACCACTGAGGAAGCCCACACAGAGAGGAGGATGTTGAGACAAAGATCTGAACTGGTAAGCAGGACAGTATAGGAAATGGTGTTGGCAATTTTTAAATATAAGTTAGCAGAGTAGAACAGAAGAGACTAATTCTCAGTTGCTTGTCTATAAAAAAGGGTTTACTAACTATTAGGGAGGGTTACATGGAGAAAAAACAAGAAATGATATACTTTCCAGTTACATATCTATAGTACTACACTTGGTTACATCTTTCTATCTAGCCTTGTAGCCACATCACTTGTCAAACAAAGAAGCAGACTTAACTTTATAACTTATGCCTATGTGACCACTTGCATGCAAGCAATGTTGGACTGGGTGACCAATAACTAATAAATAAAGCAGGTCATAAAACAGTGGCATCAGTAACTAGTTACCATACACACAGTTAACCCTTTCATGATTGAAGTGTGACGGACTCTTGCAAAAATATCAACAAATGGTTCCTCAGATATTCAGGTCCCTAACCATTTAGGATTTTAAATATATGTACAAACAGATTGAATGGTGTTTAGAAACAGATGACCAGCCAATGCAGATCTTTTAACACAAGGTGATATGATCCAGTCCTCAATAGCAGTTTGGAAGAGGTGACCCCCCCCTCCCTCCAGGGGGGGGAAATGATTGGTACAGAATGAGGCAGCAGACAGAGTAGCTCTAAACTTGTGAAGGCAAAGTGCCATTGAGTATTGTATTGTATATTTAATTTATATATCGTCCTCCCCTGAAAGGCTCAGAGCGGTGCACAACAAAAATAACAGTATCAGTAATCATAACATAAACATCAATTAGGCATAGTCAATCAATAACATCAATAAGCATAACATTATGAATAGCAAGACATGAAAAACATAAATAATATAATCAGAGGCATGTCATGCATCTGCTACCGTGGCACAGTATGGAATCAATAGCCAATTGATTCCAGATGTGAAAGCCTTCAAGAATACATATATTGATATTCTGTGACAAAGATTAGATATGCGTTGAACCTCAAGCCTTAGTGTGTCTTATTAAAACATATTTTGTCTCTCCACCAGACATCCCAAATTCATGCAGAATTAGAATAGTTACTTAACCCATAAACTTCACTCTCCCAGAAGCAGTATTGTTTTGACAAGACAGTGTTGTCAGACAAAAGCAAATACTCTTCACCACCAGACCTCTTCCTCAGAATCTCCAGTGGAGATAGAACTGTTCCGCTGCACACCATCTAAAAGTACTGCCTCTGCCGCAGCCCTGTAGATTTGGTCGCCAGTGTTTCAAAGGAGGCTAGCAATAGTATGCAAGGCTCTTAACTAAAATGGTAAAGAGCCAGTATGGTGCAATGGTTAAGGTATCACAGTAGGACCTGGGAAACTCAGGTTCAAATCCACACTTGCACCATAGAAGCTTGATGTGTGACCTTGGACAAGTTATAAGACCTTGGACTAGCCTCACGCTGGCTAGTATTTGGATGGGAGACCTCAATGGAATACCAGGATGATGCAGAGGCAGGCAATAAAAAACCACCTCTGAACATTTTTTTACCTTGAAACCCTAAGGGGTTGCCATAGGCCAGCTGTCACTTGAACCCCCATGGTAATATAAAATTGTTTCATATGTTAATTAATAACTTTAATTATCTCCTCAAGCATGCAAACTGTAACTCAATAGAAGTGGCTAAGAGCTTCAAACTCAGAGACAGGACAGGAAAAGCCACTACCTTCATCCACACCAAATGTGATCAAAACCAAGACTGGCCGCCCCGCATAATAACTGCATCTGGGTGCACTCTCTTGAACAGTGTGATTTAAGACACTCCCACATCCAACAGCAAAATGAAGAAAGCATTGCAACAGCAAAATGAAGAAAGATCTTTCCCAATATCCCTACTCAAGCAGTTCCATCCACCCATCTGAGACTGATTCCCAGAGTTGCAGGACACATGTGGACTAACAGCCAAGCCACGCAAGTTGGAGGCCAATGTAGCATGGAAGAGAAAGAGAACAAAATCATTCTTCCTGCCTCTTCTTCCATCAACAGATCTGCACTAACAGAGCACAGCCAACTCACATGGCTAAATATGACCTCCAGCACTCAGAATTTCTCAGGGTTGGGTGGAACTGCTAGTGAAATTTCTATGATTGTTTTGTTTGTTTGTCCAACACAAAGCTTCTAGATTTTTTCATCAGGACTACATAAAAGACTTAAGAAACCTTAAGTCTTCACCCTTTCTATTAATTATTAGCTGTTAATAAGATGTCTGTTTAATTCCTCAGCCCTTTCAGAAAAGTACTTTTTCTGGAACACCAGGCAGTGCATCCGTTGTGCTATTGGAGTCCCTTATTGCCTCTTTGTGAAATGTGTTTATACATTTGCAAATAAGGTCAATGCTAAAAATAAAGTAAAATAACATCTTACATCAGTTATAAACAGAACTGGCCGCCGCCAGTAAATAACAGTGTCTTCTGAGCAGATGTTTCTCCCTGACAACCTAGCACAAGCTCCAAAGAGCAAAACACAAATTCTTAGGTCAGCACATTCTAGCTGATTCTTCAGTCTGGTCAGTTTCCTAAACTCTGTACTTCTTTCCACTGTCCCTTGTAGCTTAAACTGCTCATATGTCTTTTGGTCCTTAGCCTGATCTTGACACTACTTTTGGCCCTTGCTGTTGGCGCTGCTTGGTTTGAGCTTGACCCTGCTTCATATTGAAGTTCATGAAAGGTATCTAGCTCCAAGTTGGGAAATAGCTGGAGATTTTGGAATGGAGTCTGAAGAGGGTCGGGTTTGGGGAGGAGAGAGACTTTCTTTGGGGAATAATGCCATATTATACTAAAGAGCTTAGGCTTTCATGTAGTCTTATCCTGGATGTTTTCGAGCAGGAGGATGGAGTTCTGAAAAACTGTGACTAGAACAAGGTTACCCAGTAGGCTTCATGTGTAGGAGTGGGAAAACAAATCCAATTCAGCAGATAAGACTCCACTGCTAATTTAGAAAACGTTGCCTCAAATGAGCCCAGACAAACAGCCAACTGTATTAAACTTCAGTATTATCCTGTATGGAAATAAATTGGCACTTCCAAGATTGCCCACAGCAATCAGTCAGCTTAAACAAAAACACAGCCCAGGATAATATTTATTTGCTGGGTCAAACTATTTATTTATTTATTTATTTATTTATTTATTTTTATTCATTCATTCATTCATTCATTCATTCATTCGAACAATTCAAAATCTCTCACTCATAATCAAAAGTTTCTGAGATGGGTGATAAAACTGGATCGGCATCATCAAATCATAAAAACTACTTCTAAATAGAATCATCAAACTGTGGCATACCTGTACAAAACGACGCCAAGGGCTTGCCCTGAGCACCATGCCCAGCCGAATTCACATCGCCCGCCCCCCCGCCTTCCTTCCTCTCCGTCGAGACTGCCTCGAGGGAGCAGGGGCAGGCGATTGAAGTCGCTCTCTCAGCCCCTTGCTTGGGACTAACAATGGCTATTGTGATCCGCCGCGGAGCGCCAGCAGAGGCAAAGGAAGACAGCAAACGTTCTTTATGCCTGGCCAGCCCCTCGTCCTTTGCAGAATGCGGGCGGGTGGCTGGCGTCGCGCCCGCTCCTCGGACCCTCGGAAGGGCCGCCGACTTGCCGTTGGAGCCCGCCGGCATCTGGACGCAGCCTGCTGTGGGCAGCAGCTGGACGGGGCGTTCCGACCGCAGCGCAGGGCAAGAGTTGGGCGGGGTAGCTGGAAGGGCCCGTGCGCCCTTAGGAAGGCCAGCCTGCGACCCCCAGTATGACGCTCCAGCGTTTCACCAAGGGGCGGTGGGGCGATCAAAATGCGCCCCCCACGTGTGCTCTACAAATTTAGCAAAAGGTAATTGTCAGTCACCCTGTGAAATATCAAAGGATGGTGGAAATCAGAGGCGTAACTACCATGGGGCCATCCGGGGACAAGTGCCCCGGGGCGCCCCCTTGTGGTGGGTGCAAAAATGGCAGGTTCGTTTGTGGCTTTTTCTATTTGTTAGCATTTTTTCATTTTTGGCCTACAGGGGGCGCAGTTTTTAGGCTAGCTGCACCAAAATTTCAGGCTCTTGTCAGATGACTCTCCTGATGATACCAGCTAAGTTTGGTGAAGTTTGGTTCAGGGGGTCCAAAGTTATGGACCCCCAAAATGGGTGACCCCATCCTCCATTGTTTCCAATGGGAGCTAATAGTAGATAGGGCTACCATTTTGAGGGTCCATAACTTTGGACCCCCTGAATCAAACTTCACTAAAACTAGGTGGTATCATAAGGATAGTCTCCTACTGATACCACTCAGGTTTGGTGAAGGTTGGTTCAGGGGTCCAAAGATATGGACCCCCAAAAGGGGTGCCCCATCTCCCATTGTTTCCAGTGGGAGCTAATGGTAGACAGGGCTACCCTTTTGAGGGTCCATAACTTTTGGGCCCCCTGAACCAAGCTTTCACTAAACCTGGTGGTTTCATCCAGGAGAGTCTCCTGAAGATAGCCCTAAAAGTCTGGGTATTGTTAGCTTAAACATTTGCTCCCCCTGACAGGCACCTCCTCAATTCTTTTCCCTCATAGGTTCTCTCTTTAAATCCCACCCCCTTTGGAGGTGGGATTTTAAAGGGAGAATCTGGGCTCCATAGGATTAAAAAAAAGCGTTGAAAGTATTGGTTGAAGGCTTTCAAAACCAGATTGAACTGGTTGTTGTGGGTTTTACTGTGGACTGTAAGCGTAGTCTAGAATTAGATCTTGTTCAACATTTCGCATGCCATCTGTGGCTGGCATGCTCTCAGAGGTGTATCACAGAGAGGAAGTCTCGTTATAAAGAGAAGGCTGGACACAGTGTATAATACACTTCTCTCTGCTGATACACTCCTCTGAAGATACCAGCCACAGACTGCAGGTGGCAAACATTAGGAACAAGATCTACCAGACCACCGCCATGCAGCCCAAGAAACCCATTGCAGTAACCAACAACAGTTGAAAAAAATGATGCTGTTTTACTTGCTATGGGTGAGTGAGTGGGAATCTATCCTGAAACACTTTCAATGTTGTTTAAACTAGGGAGCCCAGAGTATCCCCTTAAGGTGGATTTAAAAGGAGAATCTGGGCTCTCTATTTTAAACAACATTAAAAGTGATGCTGTTTCAGGGTGGATTCCCCCCTTCTAAAAATAGCATCACTTTCAATGTTGTTTAAACTAGGGAGCCCTGGGTGTGTTGAGATTTGTGTGTTGGGGCATGTTCTATAATGTGATGGTGACATTGAGATGACCTGGTGCAAAAATGTTGTTTGGTTGTGGTGGGGGAGGGACGCTTCCCATATGGGGGGGGGGGTGGGAACGCAAAACTCAGATTTTGCCCCAGGCTCCATTTTCCCTAGCTACACCCCTGGTGGAAATACAAGTATTTATTCTTCCTTCAAGTATTGCCAAAAAGGCATGATTGGTAGAGTGACTCCAACCAATCAGAATGAGATATTGTTGCAAGAGATCATCGCCTGAATAATTATTCAGTTCTTTTGGGCACCCATAGGCTTGCAGGAGGTTACAGTTCTCTTTACTCAGTTCCTTGCAGAGTGCTTTTTGACCAAGTTTATGCAGAAGAATTCTACTGGTTCTCCTGGAAAAACACCAAATGAAATTTTCTCAGTGTTTTGTTTGGCACTGAGAATGTTTTGTTTAGCTCCGACAGTTTGAACAACAGGAATTCAATGGAAGAGGGATCAGAGTCTAATACTGGCATGGGGCAGAACATAAAAACTCTACCAGAGGCTCTTACAAGCTCTTTTTGGTCTTGGTTGCCTAAGGGTCCCTATGAGATATGTCAGTTGATTGTTGTTTTGAGCCTCACTTACATGATCCTGAAAACCATGAAGCTATATCGGCACAAGCAATACCTGATCAAAGTCCTCAGGTGTTTTCCAGGACCTCCCAGCCATTGGCTTTATGGCCACACCAAAATGGTAAGGTGACTACAAATCCTGTGATCTTCATATTTGTGTGTGTGTGTGTGTGTGTGTGTATGTGTGTGTGTGTGTGTGTGTGTGTGTGTGTGTGTTTCAACAGCTTGACACTGAAGTAGGCTGATGTGTGTTGAAGGTGCTACTTTTGGTTCCTGAACTGAAACAAGAAATCAGGGGTTTTAACCCTTCTACTTCTAAAATGTTTGAAAGGCATCAAGGAGCGGAAAGATCAAGGCTGTTTTGCTTAAATACCTCCAGAAAGACAGCTATTTGTGCTTAGAATTCTGACTCTGAAGAGCTGTTTCTCTTTTTGTTGTTGTTGTTCTTTTAGCTTCTGCTGTCCATACATTCTAATAAGGTATTTTTAAAAAAAATGATCCCCAAGAGAATTTTTTTTTAAAAAAGGGTTCCTTTTGGAAAGATGAAGGAAAGAAATCTGAGAATGAGTGTCCAATGAGTCAGATCAGTTTTTTAAAATGTGTATCAGAAATCCAAGCCCCAAGTATTTATGCATGGGAAGTGTTTATGTATGGGAAACACAGGCAAACTAGTTGTACAGCGGTGAGATACAAACTGAAATGAGGCAGAAAAATTCAATCTTTGCTCATGAGATAGAAGAAGGGGCCCCTTCTTACACTGAGAAGTCAAAAAGTCAGTACAAGTGACAGATGTGTCACATCCTTTATGCAGAACTCAAATGAGCACCAGGGCACCGAAAGTGTAAGAGGCCATAACTTGTTTTGTTTAACGTTTAATTCATTTATACGCCACCTTTCTCCTCAATGGGGACCCAAAACAGCTTGCATCATTTTCCAATTCTCTGTTTTATCCTCACAACAACCCTATGAAGTAGGTTGGGCTAAGAGTGTGTGACTGGCTCAAAGTCCCCCAGTGAGCTTCCATTGCAGGAATGCGAATTCGACCCTTGGTCTCCTGGACTTGCATTTCTTTGCCAAATCACAGTTAAACCAGTGTTGCAGCTTTTTCTTTTTAACTACTTACCACATGTGGCACTTCTAGAAGACATTCATACAGGATGTTCAGTGTGTCTCCAGAGGTATGTGGAATCCACAGAAATCTGCACAAAGGCCTTTGCTGCTAGAGCAGCGGTTCTCAACCTTCCTCATGCCGCGACCCTTGAATACAGCTCCTCATGTTGTGGTGACCCCCAACCCTAACATTTCTCCATTTTACAGATGGCGAACACTGATGCAGAGAGTCTTAGGCGACCCCTGTGAAAGGGTTGTTCGACCCCCAAAGGGGTCGCAATCCACAGGTTGAGAACCGCTGTGCTATAGCATGGCACACAGGTAGTACCATGCAGAAGGCACTTCTGGTTGGCCTTGGAGATCACAGTAGGAACAGCAGAGAAGGCACTACGTAGTTTCTATATGCCGGCCATACTTGTCAGACCTGTAGAGCCTCTTAGCCCCATACACTATTTTTAAGAGTATCTGCACCAGACAAAATAGAAATATAACAAAATTCTTGATCACCACTACTAATAACTTTCAATCAGACAAAAGCAGAAGACTTAATTACAAACATTTAACTCAGTGGGGTGTTGTGTGGTTTCCAGGTTGTATGGCTGTGTCCTAGTAGCATTTTCTCCTGACGTTTTGCCTGCACCTGTATCTGAAGATCCTCTGAAGATGCCAGCCACAGATGCAGGTGAAACATCAGGAGAAAATGCTACTAGGACACGGCCATGTAGCCCAGAAACCACACAACATCCCAGTGATTCCAGCTGTGAAAGCCTTTACCAAAACATTTAACTCAGTATTCAAATAGAGAAATCTGATAGTGGGAGCAAACATTGCTTTTGTGAACAAAGACGTGAACAGACAAGTATGAAGAAACCTGATAAGATCTATGAACAAATTCAGATAAACAGCATATCTTCATGCAACTTTCAACACCCTAAGAACCCAAAGATTTTTCTATCACATTGTATACTCCAGAAGCATAATGTCAACTCACTTATTGCTGAATACCTTCTGAAAGTATGTTGTTTGTTCTTAAAACAAGACTGGAAGGTAAATAAATCTTCAAAGGAGTGACGAATTGGAATATTCTTTCTGTGAAAAAAAATTATGACGTAATCATCTCACCATCATTTATTGGTCTTTTAAGTGACTGTACGCTAAAGCCTTTAATTTAACAGAAAACATGTTTTTAGGGATATATTTTCTTTCCTAGAGAACTGGAATCCAGAATACAATTTATTCTGGAGATGTTGACAGGATCTTGATAGCTATGAAGCTGATTGCTTGCTCCTTGGATTCCTGCCCTTCATGGCTTGTAAAATCATGTCATGAAATGGTAAGAGGCCTTCTGAGACAAATTATTAATTTGTCTCCTTCACAGAGCTGTTTCTAGTTTCAGGAATTTGCCTCCAGATAAATATAATTATCAGCCTCCTCACCAGCATGGCCAATTGGCCATGCTGAAGGCTGATGGGAATTGTAGTTCTGAACATCTGGAGAGCCGCAGGTTCCCTACCCCTGCCCTAGCTCTCGGGGAATTTGCAGGAACCTACTGACTCTCAGATGTTCAGGAACTGATTCCCATCAGCCCTACCAACCAAGGAGCCAGACAGGCATGCTAGGTAGAGGCAATCGTGTTTAAGTTCTGCCCCTTTGAAGAGGCTATTGTTAGGCCTTTGTTAAATAAATTCTTCTTAGATAAAAAGGAACTGACTAATGACTACCCTGTGCTTAATTTACTTTTCCTGGGGAAGGTAATTGAGTGAGTGGTGACTGCGCAGCTTCATGTCTTCCTGGACAAGACATCTGCCATTGACCCTTTTCAGTCAGGCTTCAGGGCTGGTTTTGGGGCCAAGACAGCTCTAGTCACCTTGTTTGATGATCTCCATTTACAACTAGATAATGGCATATTGGTTGCTGCTGCTGATCCTCTTGGATCTATCATCTCTCTTCAGTAGAGCTGACCATTTGACCCTGATCAACAACCTTGCCTCTCTGTGGGTGAGGGACATTAGCCTCGGATGGCTTTACTTGTTCTTTCAGGGATGATTTCAGAGAGTTGCTATTGGGAAGGAGAAGTCTACCCAATGAGACCTGAATTGTGGGGTCCCATGGGGTGTGATCCTCCCTTCAGTGTTGTTATTTGAGATGCCTAGATGCAATTGTTGAGTGCTTATGGAAAAGCTAGCAAAAGTTGAATCAATTCAAGAAAGAGGTCATGTGGGAAAGACTGAGATGCTAGCTGGAAGGTCAGTTCTGAGACCCAGTGGTGTCTAGCCAGCAACTGCAGACTCTAAAAAGCCTTGGGGTGTGGTTGGAGAAACAAATGTCCAAGATAGTACAGTTGGTGTTTTTTTCACCTACATCAGACTTCCCAGTTGGCTCATTATTTGTCTATGTGAGATCTTGCCACATTGATCCATGCAACAGTCACCTTCAGATTGTACTACTCCAATTCACTTTACATAGGATGACCCTTGAAAATGCTTCAGAAATTGCATCTGGTTCAGAATATGGCTTCTGGTCTGCTGACTGGAACCTTATGGTCAGCTCACATTACCATGGTCAGCTCATATTAGCTGCACTGGCTAATGATCAGTTTCAAGTTCAATATGTTGGTGTTAACTTTTAAAATCTTGATAGTCTGGAACACTCATACTTATAGGCCGCCTCTTCCATTACAACCCCTGTGCCTGCCACAGCCATCCTCTTGGGTCCTTTTACAAGTGCCCAGCCCCAGGATGGTTTAGTTCGTTATTCCCACGGGAAGAGCTTTCTCTGTATTGCCCTCTACTCATGACTTTTGGAACTTTTTTAGTTTCTGCAAGACTTGCAAAGCTGAAGGTTGGCCTTCAGAGGTTAAATAAATGTTTTGGGCTGGTTATGCTATGGTGTTAGGATGATAACTTACTATTTTATGCATATTATCTGATGTTTGATGAGTTTTACCTTATTTTTATGATGTTGTTTAAATGTTGTAAGTCCCTGAGAAACCCTCTGTATGAGCTGCAATTAAAAAATCAAACTACTAAACAACTGAAATTAAATCTGATCTTTTTCTAAGTTTTTAGTGATGTACCCAAGAAATGCGCAGTCAAGAAGAAAAGATTTAATAGCTATGATGGATAGATAAAAATAAAAATGAAATTTAATTATGGTCTTTCTTGAGTATGTTCTCCATTGCTCCTTTAAGTAGACTACATGTGTGAGAAATTCCTTGAACCTGTCAGCTGGCTCAGATAACCCTATGAAGTTGTGGTTTTATTGAGTTTATTTGCATGCAATATATAGCAGGCTGTTAAATCACAACAAATCCTCCCATATTTTGTTTCCTTGATACCACATTCTCCAGTCCTGAAGATTTATAGAGTCCCACAAAGAGTATACCCTGAACCATTCTTTTATAGTGGGTTATTTGAGCCATACTTTAATTGTCTAGCAGTATGTAGATCCTGTTCAGCGCATGCTAAGAAGGTCCAGACAGACACTGGAAACAAAGAAGGCAACATGGATATAGTTCTTAGATGGACTAGTAAAAGATTTGAATGCAAAGCCATAGTAATCAAGTCTGGAACTCATTGAGAAAAGCGAAAATGAAGCAGCAAACTTTATTGGAAAACATTAGCTTTAAAAGTTTTTCAAAGAATACTTTTTCTCTAATCCTCAGGCTTATGACAGAAAACACATGAATGTAGTTTTTATGGGTGTTTGTTACATCATACTTCCACATATTTATTGTGTAACTGTGTTTCATGTGAATTCTTTAAAATATAATAAATTGTATAGTTTATTTATGATTATCAGCTTAAGTTCCTAATCTTTCAAGTGACTACTTGGCATGCGAAAGGAGAAACCTGGTGCAGAACAGAAAGGGTGTAACATATATGTTTATGCAGATGATATCAGAAAAAGAGTTCCCGAGTATTGAATCATGGACGAAAGAATATCCGCATTGTCATCCAATCTGGTATGGAGGATTCTTAGTTTTCCTAAATATCAACCATCCTGACTTTGCAAAAGCAGTATTTAGCAGAAACGGTAAGGAATTTTATGTCTCTTTGAGTTTAAGGTGGTATCAATCTGTTCAACAAAGTAGCTAAGCAATGAGAAACTTGTAATAGTATTTGACTTTATCAAGGCTATAAATTCAAATTCAGTTTATTCAAATATCAGCTGAATGTTAAAATTCAGAAAGTTGAGATAAACTTCATATGTGTGGTAATAATAGATCCATTTCTTGATTCTAGTCAATCTTGTCACCTCTTAAAAGGCTGATTTTCCCATTCTAGAGTGTTGGTTGGTCCCCATCCTGCATAACCTTGCGGGTTCTCCTCAATTCCCACAAGAACAGTGCCCTACTGCAATGCTCATGGAAGGAGATCTTCAGCCTTCTCCTCACACATTTTCATGACCTGAAATAGCCAGAGGCCTCCTGACAATTCCTTTTCATCCTCACAAGTGCCTTGGAAAGGGGGAGGGGGAGGAAATGCCTGATGTACTGGAGTTATGCAGGCATGCCTACATCTCTTCTGGTTTAAACTGGATTTGACAGCAGCCACTCAAGCATTTTGCAAAATGCTTGAGCTTCCAGTTTGAACCAAAGTGATTTAATCTCTTTTCTATAAAAGTTAGATTCCAGGTATTATCATGTATCTGATGAAGGGAACTTTGAGTCTCAAAAGATTATACCCTGAAAATCTTATGGTCTCTGAGGTGCTTCTGGACTCAAATCCAACTGTGCTACTACAGACCAGCAGTGGCGTATCTGCCTTGTCCCTGGGCGCCACTCTTCTGGTCACGTGGGGGGTGCAAAATCAGCCCCCCACGTGACCAGGAAGTCCTGCTGTATTGTCATTTTTGCATGCCTCAACCCCACCCTGGACTCCCCCCTCCCGGCTGGGCTCCCAGCCGGCACCCTGCAGTCTCTTCTGACCCACCCCACCCCCCGCCCCGGCAGGCCAGAAGAGACTGCAGTCCCGGCCTCGGAGACCTGCTTTTATAAGCACTGAGGCCGGGGTGGGGCTTGGGGAGCAGACCTTGCCCATGACCTTGCCCACCCTAGACCTTGCCCATGTCTATGGTGACATGGGTGGGGTCGAGGGCAGTGGGGGGTGGAGCCGGGGTGGGGGGGCAGAGCCTGGGGGGCATCCTGGAGACAATTTGTCCCTTTATTCCTGGTACGCCTCTGCAGACCAGCTACCCTTTGAAACAGTTTTCTATGAAAGCCAGTGAAACCATGTATAACATAATGACATAACTAAGGGCAAAGTTAAGCACATTCAACTCCTATTGTTCACAGCCAGAAACTTAAAATGTGCTTAAATTGCTCCCACTGAAATAATGGAACATGTATTTATATAGTAAAGGATATTCATATACAAACATTAAACATAAGTCAGTGACATATAGTAAAGCATATTTTGGTTGGAACTCAGTGTATCTGTCAAAGCTCTGGGGACTGCCGGCATTTGCTAAATTGACAGCCCAACCCAGAGAGCTCTGGCAGCCGGGGAGAGTGCTGCTGTTATGTCACCACGGTTCCTCCAGAGGGCTTCCAGGCAACAAGGGGAGGCAGCAAACTCTGGATAATCCCTGGCCACCTGAAAGCCTTCTATAGGGCAAAACAGACTTACACCACCCTTTTGGATGGCATAAGTCTGAGGCAGTGGTGGGATTCAAATAAGTTAACAACCCGTTCCGGTGGTGGGATTCAAATAATTTAACGACTGTTTGTTTGCAAGCACCATTTTAACAACTGGTTCTGCCGAGGTGGTGCAAACTTGCTGAATCCCACCACTGGTCTGAGGCCTGCATTGGGGGTGTTCCCAGCTTGAAATCCCAGTGGAAGCCAACTCCACTCCCGGGAATGCCTGTAGCCTACCCGTAAGTGCACCAGAGTCCAATTTTAGGCCAGTGTAGCTCCATAAGGCACAGGCTTGTGTGGGTTGGGCACCGTAAAGCTCAGTGGTGCTTGCCTACCTCCCTGTTTGCTCTTACTACTGGCATAAGGGCCACAACACCAGCGGGGTGGGGAAATGTGCTGGTGTGACTTCACACTGACTCCAAGAGTCAATTTGCCTCCCTCACCAAAAACCAAAATTGGGCTGCACATCATTTAGAAAATTAGAATTAGCTGAATTTGTTCTCATGGATATTTTATATGCTAACATAACTGTTTTGTTTATTATACAATACAGATCCTAAATCACTTGTTGTATATGATTTCCTCGTTCCATGGATTGGTATGTACTGTCAAGCACTGCATATGTTTCAAAATTAAAATGACCTTAATGAGCAAAATTAAAATTAAAAATGTCTAGAGGAGATGGTTGGTAAATGTTAGTTCTTGTCAGTTAGTTAGATTGTTCTTGTCTGTCACACAACTGTAGCTGTTTGAGTAGCACATTTCTACCTATGTTACTTAGGAATATATTTTAAATATTTAAAAATGGTAAATTGTGATATTTTGAAGATAAGACATAATATGACAAAAATTATTTATGGCATTCAAATATACTGCTATAGGAAAACTTAGTTCTAACGAAAGTATTTCAAAAATGCTTTAGTAGGTCATGGAAATCATGTCTTCTCACTTGGTTTGCTCCCATGAACTACCGTATATACTTGCATATAAGCCAAGTTTTTCAGCCCTGAAAAATGCCCCCTCAGCTTATACACAAGTCACCGCTTACCAGCAGGCTCTTCAGGCCTCTGCCGAGGCTGGGGGCATGGCCAGGACGACCTCCCTGCAGCTGCACAAGCCGCTTGTTCCTGCCCTCCTCGGAGGGTGAAGGGGGAACCCCGTGGCACCCTGGCTGACTGGGCTTCCTCAAACCCTGGGAGGCAGAGGGTTCTCCTCATTTGGGCAGTGACATCAGGGGGAGTCACTGCCCAAATAAGAAACTCCCTCTGCCTGCTGGCTGGCTGGGCTTTGTCAAACCCAGCCGGGAGGCGGAGGGAGCTCCTTATTTGGGCAGTGACTTCCCCTGATGTCACTGCCCAAATAAGGAGCTCCCTCTGCCTCCCAACTTCCCACCCTCGGCTTATACCCGAGTCAATAATTTTTCCCAGGTTTGGGCAGTAAAATTAGGTGCTTCGGCTTATACACGGGTCAGCTTATACATGTGTTTATACAGTAGGTAAAATAAGCACACCTATTTCCATTGGGGATTCTGTGAACCTCACAGCAAGCAGGTCTGACAGGTGAGAGCACTGTGCTTGGATCTCCCCCATCTTGTTGTGTTTGGCCTTCTCTTTTGATTCTGCCTGCCCCTTGACTCCTCCAAAGGATGACTCTTCCGCTCTGAAAGACAGAGAAGGAGAGTGTTTCTGCTCTTCCTTTTTCTCCCTGTGAAGAGAAAACATTGCAACACAATGTACTATTTATGAAATCTCTGATGAATGGTACTGGGCCCTTGTGAGCAGCATAACAGCCCATTGAGGTGTCAGTTTCCAGCTCATGACTGATAGGCAGGATATGAGCTGAACCACTGGTTATTCAAGCATCTCTAATTTCATGCATCAAATAAGTACATTATTCTTTTGCATCATGAGTTCCTTGCATTATATATGATGACATGTAACGTTAAGGTGACATAAAATGTGTTTAACCCATCCACCCTGCATGTTTCCTCATCTTCTGGCAGGAAAGGGGTTACTGATCCTGAATGGGCCAAAGTGGCAGAAGCACCGGAAGTTATTGACTCCAGGGTTCCACTATGAGATCCTGAAGCCATATGTGGCCCTATTGGTAGAATCAGTCAAAGTGATGCTGGTAGGAAATGCCTCTGTACTGAGCTCAGATTTCCTTGTCCTTACATCACCTTTTTCAGTCTGTGGGCACCTTGGTATTCTGATGTAGCATAGTGAATGCAGCCACAAAATCGCTGCCACAAAATGGCCACAGCAGGAGGTAGCACAACAGACACCATGCTGGAGTCATTTGCTTTACACCATTGACATTATGGGTAAGGTGCACGTTAAAAAATGGCATTTTTTTCAGATTCAGTTATATTGGAGCTGCAAAACATCAGTTTTCCTAATATCCCCAAATACTAATACCAGTATGGTTTTGAGATTTAAGTTTGATTCAGGAATCTGAATTTATTTGGCTCCATTATAGCTTATGGGGAATGTATCCAGGATGCTGGTGGGGAAGGCTGCTTCTTAAGCTAGAGACACCAAATTTACAGCAGAGAATCATAAGCACAAGGGGCCACTTTTGCAAGCCCAGCTGAACCAGGGACAATATTCAGAAGCCCAGTAGAAACAATGTAAAATCAGAGAATTTTAGCAGAGTAGTTTTGCTTTTTTTTAGGAACATAAGAAAGAGCCTGCTGGATCAGACCGGAGTCCATCTAGTCCAGCATTCTGCTACTTGCAGTGGCCCACCAGATACCTTTGGGAGCTCACATGCAGGATGTGAAAGCAATGGCCTTCTGCTGCTGCTGCTCCTGAGCACCTGGTCTGCTAAGGCATTTGCAATCTCAGATGCAATCTCAGATTTGCACAGAGGGCGACTTTTGAACGGTCAGCATAGCCAAGGGCAATGAACTGACAAATATACATGCCATCCCTTCCCCAAGAAGGGCCTCAGAAAGAGGGAGGGAGTGATATTGTGTGCACCCTGGGCCTCCCCTCCCAGCAGTTGGTACATCATCACAGCTTCCAGGAGAGGAGTCTTAAGTGCTGCAGTTGCCTGACTCTCCTTTTCCCACTGCCCACCTCTGCAAGAAGAATGTTAAACACATGGGTTTTCTAATTTCCTTTAATTCAGCTCATATCCACTGGAATATTTCAGTTTTCAGAATTCTCTGCAAAATCCTCACACCCCTAACAGAACATTGGCCAGGATCTGAGTATCAAACACAAAGTCTTTATGGAAAACTTCCCATTTACATTTCTAACTGTGTCTTTAGGAAAAATGGGAAAAGTTGGTCCCCAAAGACACCAAAACATCAGTGGAATTGTTTGAGCATGTCAGCTTAATGACTTTGGATAGCATCATGAAATGTGCCTTCAGCTATGAAAGCAATTGTCAAGTGAACAGGTAAGTATAATACAGATTCTTCAGACAAGGCAGACCCTACGGGCAGAGGAGGCTTTATGAGAAGCAAACTGTCCTGTAGGGTTGTCAGCTCCAGATTGGGAAATTCCTGGAGATGTGGAGCTGGAGCTAGAAGAGGGCAGAATTTGGGAAGGGGAGGGTCCTTAGCAGGGTAAACAATCATAAAATCTATCCTCCAAAGTAGCCATTTTCTCCAGGTGAACTGATCTTTGCAGTCTGAAAATCAGTTGCAATTCAGGGGGATCTCCAGACCCAACTATGCTGCTTAAAGTCAAATTGTCAAATTTAAGGTAAGGGAATACAGCCAACAGTACAGGATGCTCTAGTGTTGTTCTAGTAAAGATTCAGGAGGATTAAGACCTTAAATACTCCTTCAAGAGACTGAAGTCCAGACTCTCCAGGAAAATGCTTCTCGCTCATTAAGGGGCCAGTCCTAGTTACAGTGTCAAGTATTCCTGTGGAGTTGAGATGTGTTTTGGATTCGTGGAGTTTGAATGGCAAGTTGGGGAGACAAATCAGGGTCTGCTGCAGCAGTCTAAGGAGAAATGCAGGAGAGCTGGCTTAGTTTGTTGGTACTCCTGAACATCACTGTGAATACCTCTTTCTGGTGTCCCAGGACCTCAGCCTCACCTGGTCTTCAGCATTTTAAAAAATCTTCCAATGTCCTAGCCCATGACACAACCCTATAAATCCAGGAGCTCTGTGATTTGCATTTGCACGTTTTCATACAGACAGGTCATATGCTATTTTTTTCCTTGGGAAATATGACTCTGCCTCTGTAAAAACATACAGACCAGGACTTTACTTATATGGCTAGCATATCATGTGCCTTATTTTAGACCTGATTTTGCTGCATTGTTCCCAGTTGGGTTTGAGACATTATCTGACAAAGTCAAGATATCTGAAGTTGTAGCTAAATTACTTTTGAAAGTCCTGTGTGGTTAGAAAAATACCTAAGGTTTTGCTAAGCTTAACCATATATTATGTTTTGACATTTTTTCCCTTTTTGTTTTGTAAATGCCTAATAAAGGTTACCGAACTGTATATATACTAAGTTAGAATAAAGGCTTGTGTTCAGTGAGACTTCCCAGTGACTGTGGGGTTTTATACAATGTCTTTACATCCCCTTTGTAAATCTAACGTTTTTGCTCTCATCTCTGCCCACAGTGATAATAACTACATTAAAACTGTATACGACCTCTGCTTCATGTTCTATCAAAGAATGAAGACACCTCTTCACCATAATGACCTCATTTACTGGTTCACTTCACAAGGACGTCAGTTTCACAAAGGTTGCAAACTGGCTCATCTCCACACAGGTATATTTTATGGTTATGGCCTTTTCCTCCTATCACCCTAGGTTTTTTGTGGCTTCCAACAAGCATTTGTAGAGCTTCCACAATGAATTTGAATTGTAATATTCAATCAATTTATTACAGTCAATGACCAGTTCAAACAAACATTAATCTGCATTACAGTCATTTATCTGTATCAACCGAAGTACAATATATACCAGAAATTAAGATCGTAGAATCGGGAAGAATGCTTCCTAAAAAATCCTATTAAAAATGCTGTCTTTCTAGCTAAAAAACTATATTTAGTACTGTGTGTAATTATAATATATTTAAATAATGGCCCATCTCTTAAAATCCTTCCAGCTGGATACCTAAATTTCTAATATAAGAGTGCTTAGTGAGATTGCTTAGTATTTTTCACATTTTCAAGGACATTCTGTTATAAACAGGTGTACAGGGTTACCAAGCTGGCAGTGTGGAGAATCAGTTTTAGCTTTCAAGTATCCCATTGCAGTATAAAATGGTACAATCAAATGGAAGGTAACATTACAAAACATTACATCTGATTACAAAAATCAATAGGGTTGGGACTCCATTCCTCTACCAGTAGGCATAAAGAGGTGGCATCAACAAGAGGCAAGTGAGTATCATATTTGTGTGTGTGTGTGTGTGAGAGAGAGAGGGAGAGACAGAGAGACAGAGAGAGTGTATGAGTGAGTGTGTGTAATATATATATATATTGGGCTTATAGTGCTCTCCCTGCCAAAGCAGACTCAGTACAGCTTCCAACAATTGTATCTACAAAAATGTATCCTATCACTTACTATTTCTTTTTAAATTTACAAATTAATAAACAGAACTGCACTATTATACTTGTAACTCTGCGATCCCTACCCATTAGCATGTAGTCCAGTTTTTCATTCATATCGGCTAAACCGACCAACTCTGGATCAAGAATTTCCTCTTGAGGCTTTTTGTAAAAAGGGCATCTAAAAACATGTGCTCTAAAGTAATTTCTTGTATATATTGTACTTCTGTTGATACAGATAAATAATTGTAACATAGATAATTGTTTGTTTGAGCTGGTCATTGTCTGTAATAAATTGATTGAATTGAATTGAATTGAATTGTAATATGTTGGTTATGAGAAACTGAGGACAGAAGGCAAAGATCAGAGATATCTCTATATTAAAGCTTTTCGGAAGGGCTGTCTTCTTACTTTTGTTTACAAATGGCTATTGGGGACACAGAAAAAAAGAATAAAGATGAACTTCATTCATGGACAATTTATAATGACTCCTGCATTCATGGATCATTCAGTTTCTCTATGTGGCTGCATTAAGTACTTATCTAGCCAAAATCTGTATGAAATAAATTACAGCATGCAGCTGTTAGTAACTATCAATTAGTTTAAATACAGCCATGTATTTAAAAGCAGCAAGCACAATGCAGATAGGTTTCTTTGATCATATTTTATATATCACTTTCCTAAATATTTATATTCTATACAGATAATGTAATAAGAGAGAGAAAGGAGTCCCTCAAGAATGAGCAAGAACTTGAAAAAATCCTGAAGAAGAGACGCCTGGACTTTCTGGACATTCTTCTTTGTGCAAAGGTGAAAGTTATAGCAATTCATTCAAACCCCAAAAAGTGATACTTATATTCAGTATTGTGAATTGGGCTGAATAATGTCTAAGGACCTATCCATGTGTTGTTCTTTTCCCAGATTAACACTTTTCTACAAGAAATCAGATTGACTGTTGTGGATAAAAGATAATTCTGTAACATCTGCTTGTTTTTCAAAAAGTATCACTGGTTGAATGTGCAGCCTCTAGCCCAACACACCTGGCAACCTATCCTGGTAGCTAAACTCCCTCCCTCATTTAGAACTGTTCCATATGCAACACTGATTATTTTCTCAGCAAGTTTTTATGTAGGAATGGAATGTATTGTATTTATTTTTATTTTATTAAGATAGGTATATCCTGCTTGTATGCTAACAAGATCTTAGAATTTCATACACCACTTTTCTCATTGTTGATTACTCAATACACTTAAAACATTGTTCTCCTTTCTCCATTTTATCCTCACAACAACCCGTGAGATAGGTTCAGTTGAGAGAGGGTGACTGGTTCAAGCTCAGCAACTTCCATGACAGGGTGGGGTTCAATCCTGGGTCCTTTGCTGGGAACCTGCACATTCTAACAACGATACTGCACTGTCTCTGCTGTTGCTAGTGTTCTTAATATTTAAGAAATTGTAAAAATTGATGCTTGTGGACTTTTTGGTATTATTGTACGGTGTTTATTGAAATTTCAAATTATTTCATTTTTACATATATTCTTCGACCATTTGTGGAATAGAAATTGTTTAAAGAAATCAATATTATTCACAGTGAGAATGCTGTTTATAATGTGCACTGATCTGCCAACACCATATGCGTGGGTACAAGATTTTCCTAGTCAACAAAGTAAATCTGGTAGAAATTGATAATAGAAGTAACTTCTCATACTATTAAAAAACAGCCTTCACAACATATAACTCACCAATCTGATTGCAGTCTGCCTGAGATATGTTGTGGTAAACCAGATGGATCACCTTCACTTTAGAAGATCATTCAAAAGTTGCATAGGACTACAGTAAATAAAGAGATAAAATATGATGTTTCTTTCCTTTATCATTATGTTAAGCTCAAAAGCCATAATTTTGTCTTCTCTGTGTTGCTAGGATGAAAATGGAAATCCATTGTCAGATGAAGACCTGAGAGCTGAAGTGGATACATTCATGTTCGAAGGCCATGATACCACATCTAGTGGAATCTCTTGGCTTCTGTATTGTATGGCCATGAATCCTGAACATCAGCAGAGATGTAGAGAGGAGATACAAGAACTTATTGGGGAACAGGGAACTATTCAATGGTCAGATTTCATTTTTATCATTTTATGAGTCATATTTTCTAAAACTAAGATTCCTCCAAGTAAGAAAAGAGTATTTCTAAAAGTAGCATAAGAACATTCTTTTCCACTTAGGGGGTTTCTGCATGTATTATTTCATTGATTGTGTGCCCATACTGATTTTTTTCTGCATGTATTTTGCTTCCTCTAGTGATTACTTTGACCTTCTCATTTTAATTTATGAACATTTTTCATGAGGGGCTTATTTTATAAGGGGCTGTTCATGGTATTTTTGTTGGCTATGTGCCTGTATTGGATTGGACGGGGGCGGGGGGTCTTTTCTGCACATGTTTTGGTCACTCTTGTGGTTTCTTCAATCTTTCCTAGTTATTTTTCAGCTAGGAAACATTGAAGCATCCACTAAGGAGAAAAAAGGCAGTACGTATTTACAGGCAGTTTACAAGCTATATTATTCTGAATATCATCTTCCATATTTACACTAGACACATTATAAGGCTCACCACGTGTATCAGTTTCTGTAATAGTAGATACATCCTGCCATAAGCACATAGAATAATTGTTTCCAGACACCCTACTTTGAAATCTTAACTTATGTCTATTGCACTGATAAATATGTCCATCTGGAGTCATCACTTGATAGGGGCAGGACTGGTCACATTTTTCTTTCTTAGTCTTAGGAAGTAAACAAACATAAACTGGCAAACTCAATCCAGGGAACAACTACCAAACTCAATGAGGTGTTTTAGAGAAAAAGGCCTTTTCCACATAAGTTGCTTAAAAAGTTTCAAGAATGTTTTCAAAAAAACCCTTTACCATGATGTTTGTCCACAATCACCTTCTCTAAATGTTTCATGGCTGCCATGAGGAATTGGGGGGGGGGGGCAGTGGTGGGATTCAAATAATTTAACAACTGGTTGTTTACAAGCACCATTTTAACAACTGGTTCTGCCAAAATGGTGCGAACCTGCTGAATCCCACCACGGGGGGTGGGGGGGTGTCATAGAAATGAAGCTTCAATGATTCTTTGGTTTGACTCTTTTTTTAATAAAACATTTTTATGAAACAAAACTTAAAATAATGCAGTATACTTTCTGGTTTCCTGCAGGGATGACCTAGGAAAGATGACTTATATTACTATGTGTATTAAAGAAAGTCTTCGCATTTATCCTCCTGTACCTATGATAGCTCGAGAATTACAGGCACCAGTGACATTTGCTGATGGACGAACCTTACCCAAAGGTCATGTCCTCTTCTTTCTGCAGACGTTCGTTTGAATCTTTTTTTATTCTAATAACCTTTTCAGACTTCCTTGTTAATATTTACTTGGACTTCCTCTTATACAAAAGGGTGATGTGTTTCTACACTGCATATATATATAAATGTACTAGCGGGGCCTGGCCACATGTTGCTGTGGCAATTGTCCGTCTCATCACAGTCCACAACCCACACAAATGTCCATGCAGGTCCAATGATCCCCAGCATAGCCTTTTGGGGTGGTCAAATGGAATCCCTCTTTCCCTTTTCAATGCACATCGTTATATGGTGGTGTCTTTTTTTTAGTATAAGGTAACCCTTTCCATTTCACAACAGAAATAAATAAATAAATAAATAAATAAAAAACTGTCCAGAGTGTGAATCCCGCTTTCCATGAGGCTGGTTGACACGCACAGTCCTGGCTTGGGTAAGGCAGAACTGGGGCAAGGAGGCTATCCCAGTCAGGCAGTAGAGGCAAGGTGGTGAGGTGCTCAGATCGAGGCCAGCTCCCTGGGTTCTTAAAGGTCCATGTGCAAAAGAAGCACAGCCAGTAGTGTTGGTTCGCCCCCACCCCGCGGATTTTCTTAGAAGAAAAAGGCAAACTCCAGCTCGCTTTTAGTAAAAGAGAGCTGTGGCGAATATGGGTGAGGAAGTGGGTAAGTGGTGGTTGGATGTGAGGGAGGGCAGAGTGAGGTGTGTGAGAATGAGCTGGATGTGTATGAGAGTATGTGTGTTGTATGATAGCAGTGTGTGAGGCACAGAGAGTGAAAGTTACCTGCGTGTGAGGGGGGAACCCCACCTGACGTCTCACACGTCAAAGTGTGTATGTGTTTCACTTCCAGTCGTATTACCTAACAGTATTACCTATTTACTGTTTTTAGTGCTCATCTGCACGAACATTCTAAGGGCATCCCAACCCCTCAGGCCACAGACATGCTGTACAAACATTCTAAGGGTGACAGTTAAACATAGCCAGCTTCATGGCCTGGTGTGCCAGGAAAAAGACATTTTACCTGGGTCAGGTATGGACTTTCGGTGATTTGAAGGTCTGATTACCTGCCCGCAACAGGGAGGAATGTCATGTGAAAATTTGGGAGCGATCCATCCAGCCATTTTGGCGTTAGGGCATGACTAACAAAGTCACTGTTAGCTTTTTATATATAGAGAGAGATATATATCTAAAGTTGGTTCTAAGTATGTGAGTTCCTTTTCCCTTTGTACCTCTACCTACAATGGTAAGATGGCAACCAGAGAAAGGAAGGACTTTGATGGTACACTATATTTGGGATACCCTTTTTCTTGAGGCTTGCCAGGCACCTGATTTGTGTGTGTGTGCGTGCGCGTGCCTGCCTGCCTGCCTGCCTGCCTGCCTGCCTGCCTGCTTCCTGCCTGCCTGCCTGCCTGCCTGCCTGCCCGCCTCTGTGTCACAACCATGGTATATTTATTTATTTATTTATTTATTTATTTATTTATTTATTTATTTATTTATTGTTTCAGCTTCTATACCGCCCGATCCCCGAAGGGCTCCGGGCGGTGAACAACAAAAATTCAGAGACAAGCAGGAGCAAATCACACATACAATATAAATACATAGGCTCCATCTCATGTCAACAATAAAATAACTTAAAACCAGCGAAAACAGATTAATACATAAAAACAGGCGTCCAACCTCAAATTTAAAACCTACCCCCAGAAGAGGGGGGGACGGTAGACCCCTCAATATGCCCTGGTGGTCTCCCATCAAAATACTAACCAGGGCTGATCTTGCTTAGCTTCTGAGGTCTGACAAGATTAGGCATCTGCTTTACGTTCCTTTAAGTGGCAGTTCAATATCTTTATCTTTACCCAGACTTTTAACTAGGGAGTTCTCTTGTTTTAGCTATTTTATGGTCTGCTCCTAGCCTTAAAACCATTGTATCAATATGATTTTAGACTGCTCTGTAAGTTTTATGTGCTTTTATGTTCTGGCTAGTTTGTGTTGACTTTATTTGGCTTTTTAAATTGTTTTCATCCTGAACTTCCTCAAGCAGGTCTGGAGAGATGGAATACATATTTTCTAAATAATGCATGAGATTGTGCTTCTGAGTAGATGGACATTCTTGACTGTCAATCATTTGTTCAATCTATCTACTTGTGTTATCAGGGATACAGCAAAGGAAAATGGGTTAGAAATAACGAGGATTCACCTTGCTCTCATTTTCATTGTGTCTCTTTTCGATTGAATAAGTGACTGATAGTCAAAAGTGCCCAATTACTCAGAAGCAGAATGTTATGCAGGGAGATGGGGTATGTATGCATAACTCAATGTAACCCAAAATGGAGGGTAAACGCTCTCAAGAGAGGTCATTTGTGGCCAGTGGCGTAGCGTCAAGGGGGGTTGCGTGATGCACCAGGCTCATGCCGGTGCAGGGGTGTGGCGGGGGCTTGACAGAGGTGTGGCAGGGGCGTTCCGGGGCATGGCGTGGTGGACGAGGGCATGGCAGGGGAGCAGGGCGCACACGTGCTACGGCTCTGTGTGTGACTTGCTGCACTGTTTTGAAAGGGGACAGGTTGAGGAAGCAAGGAGGATTAGTTGACTGTGGAGAAACCAAACAGGCAGGATTTTGCTGTGTGTCCCCCTCCCCTCCCCTCGCACTTCTAACAAAGCTACCTTAGGTGGTCCTGCATACACCACCTCAGACCTTCAACGTGATGGGGAATAATATGTCCCTCGATCCAGTTAATAACAAACACATACCTGCCCCAATTTCCACATGTATGCATGCCACAACATTTCATAGACACAATGACAAAAGGATAGAAATTGAAATCTGCATGACACTAAGGGCAGTCTCCAGAATCCCCTTTAAAAAAGTATTTCTGCTTAAACCTCACTGGAAAGGGAGAACTGTTCCTGGGGGAATATTTGTTCTAACAAAAAGTTCATGTTGAAGATTGGTATTTTTCAAAACAGTTAATTACAAAAATGTTGGAACTTTTTGCTGCCTGATTGAATTGCATTTCATGGTTACTAAGCCCCTTCAGCCCCAGTGAGGAGGGAGAGCTATAAATAAAGTTAATTAACCACAATAACAACATATTTTAGACCCCACCTCTCTCTCCTTGTCCGTTCTGTTCTTCCCTTCCCTTGAGGTCATAATTCATGTATCCAAGGAACATAACTCCCAGAGGATTCATAGCCATTACAGAGTTCACAATCAAAACAAAACAAAACTTTTTGTTAACATCAAGGAGTGAAAATAAAATAACTCAAAAGTCTTTATGTTCTTCCCAAGGCAAGAGCAGTCAAAACCAAAAGTGCAAAGCCTTCCTTCCTTCCACACTATTCTCATGCCTCATCTGCCACCCCAATGTGTGAACCTCATGGAATCTGATTTAAGAACATATCCAAGATGAATCTTCAGAAATGTTACAATTTTATGGGGGGTGGGGGAGGGCTTGATTAGAAGTCTAATACGAGGAATATAGTAACTTGTAAAAATGTTATCAATTTTGTATGAGGAGAACAAGGTGAAGCTTTAACAGTCCTACACTATGTTGAGTCAGAAACTTCTTCATTTAACATTTTATTTCAATTCTGGTCAAGCATTTTACCTTACTTCAGTGGTCAGCATTACAAATTAATCTTTGATAAAGTTTATGTAATAAAACCCTTTAGATTATCAAAATTACATAACAATTATTCAAAATTTGTTTTGGTTGCACTTACTTTTTTGTCCACCCTTCCTATGGTGCTTATGGAATGCTGCAAATTCATTTCTGGGTTTATTATGGGTCCAAGTATATTGTACAAGCATTTCAAGACTTCTTACAGGGTTAGGAAAAAATGACATTATCTAAAATCAACACAGTCTTTCCAAAATAGTTATGAAGACTTGCTTCTCACATTTTCTGTCTTCTGCATCCCAAGTGCTTATATGGATGTTGCTTGGAAGCCCCAATTGCTCCTTAATTAATTCCTTGAAGGAAAGGTAACTTATAACAAAAAACAACTTGTGGGACCAATGCAGTTTGTTTATTCTGCAGCTGGCTCCCTGCTGTATGTGCAGAAGTGGACAGGGTGCAAATCATCTGCTGAGAATGTCTTTGTTTAATAAAGGCCATGACACATTAAATTAATTCTCACAATGCAACAGAACTTCTGAGGCTACAATAGAATTTCTGAGAATATAACAGCTTTTAATATATTATTTTTCCATTTTCTCACAGGGTTTTTGGCTCTGTTGCATATTTATGCTCTTCACAGAAATCCTGAAGTTTGGGACAGTCCTGAGGTAATTGATGATGATATTAGGGTTGCCACCTGACAACTGGCAGGGTAGGGGGAGGTCTGACCAAACTTAAAATGAGGCCTTGACATTGCCAAAACTCTATGGTGGAAGTTGTTTTATCATTAAGTTTTGCCCAAATACCAGATTGTCTCCCTCAGTGTTGCTGATGTAATGACCAGGGGTGGAGCGAGGGGAAATTGTGCCTGGGGCGCGCGTGTGCCCTGTGCCCCTGCCATGGTACCACCGCCCCCACCCTGCCCTGTGCCCCTGCCCGGGACGTCACGCCCTCCTCCCTATTGGCGCTACACTACTTGTGATCACCTTACTTCCAGAAGTGACATCACCATGTTGGCGATGTTGAGGCCTATGCCATATTTTAAGGCTGGTAAGACCCCACCTGGACAAAGTGGGGGATTCCACACACACATCCCACAGGGGTCCAGTAACTCGATATGATATGAACAAGGGAAAAACCTTCCCGTTGAGGCTGAAATAACTGGATGTGTTTAATGTTAATGTGTAAAATGTGATGTACAAGAAATGATTATCAAAGACATAAAGGACACTTTAAGAAGAACGTAGGTCGTTACATAGGCAGAGTGTATTTGCATAAGGATTTCCTTTCTTCCTTTTTGGTTATCACAGGATAAAGGAATGCTAATGTGTAATGTGTTTGTGTCTGTTAAGTGTAATCAAGTTGTTTCCAAATCATGGATTTGCCTATTTCAGTAGTTTCTGAAACGTCATTTCTTTTTTTTTACATTCTTTCTTTTAATTTATCCCTAACTTTCCATGGAAAATACAGTTTCCATATATTTTCTTTATATCCCATCCCGTTAAGGTGAAATTTGTCAAGGCAACGTCTCTCACCCAAGAAATTAAAAAAGCAGACAGATGGAAGAAAGAATCTCAGTCTTATAGTCAATAAAATTTAGAATGTATTTCTAGCCAAAGTATGTTGTTTTCTAGTTTTCTACCTAGTTTGGAGGAAATTCCCAGGGAATGTATCCTGCAATAAAGGCTCTTTCCTGCCAAAGGCAGATTGATGACTGCTTGCTGAGATTCAACACTCAATCAAGCTCAGTGCAATCTCTTTAAATAGCATGAACAGTGCAAGCTGTTTATGGCTGCTTCTATATGGGGATTTTTCACTGCATGGAAAGCAGGAAGCCCCTGATTTAAATGGAACATCTATGCAACATACGCTCATTGGTCTTCCAGGGCTTTTATTCATTTGTTGTATTTATATCCTGCCCCATCCCCGAAGGGCTTTTCCCCTTCTTTGATCCAGCTCAAACTACTCCAACCCAATATGGAGCCTGAGGGGTGGAGGCAACAGTATAAAGTGAGAGGGATGAGAACAGCTGGCTTCAGTCTGAGCCTGGCTAAGGCCAAGTTTAGGATTAGCTCTAAGATGCAGGCTGCAGCCTAATGCTGCATCCAAGCCTGGTCTTAGTCAGGTTCAAATGGGCCCTTTGTATTCCCATCTCCACATGAAGATTGGGTAAGGTCAGCACCACACCCAAGCTCCACATGGAGACGGAAGTAAGGCAAGCCTGGCCAGCTCTGATCACAATCTGTGGGTGAGGTAAGCTTGCCAGCCTTCAACTGCACTTTGTACCGAGCAGTGAGCTGTGGAAGGAGGCATGGCACATGGATTAATCCCAGGCACCAATTTTAATAGATACACCCCTGCTTGGTCCCATTTTTTTGTGTGTGATAAAGACAGTGTAATAAAAAAATTGTAGCTAGGGGAGTATCCACATAGTGTGGAGATTAGATCTCTGAATGCCAGATGCTTGGGACAAAGAACATGGTAAAAAAGGGCAAGCAGAATCTTGGAAGTAAGGACCTGTTCATTGAGAAGTGCATTTACTAGGTGTGCGCATGGGAGTGGGAAGTGATGTAAGGCATGGAATTTAAATTTGGAAAGGAGGAAGTAGCCTCACAATAAGAGGCAGAACTTGGGAAGTAACCTCACAAAGTGCTGTCACATGACCTTTGACCCAGAGATGGCATTGTAAGACTGATATCACAAAGTGTCACCACATCCTTGATGAGCTTTGCTTTCCTCAAACTCCATCATCTCCACGCACTTCCCCGAACATCTCAAAGTCAGTGTTGGCAGCCCTAGCCAGGTATGCGAATAATATTAATAATGTTAAGTATTGGGTGCTGTGTGGTTTCCGGGCTGTATGGCCGGGTTCTAGCAGCATTCTCTCCTGACGTTTCGCCTGCGTCTGTGGCTGGCATCTTCAGAGGATCCTCTGAAGATGCCAGCCACAGACGCAGGCGAAACGTCAGGAGAGAATGCTGCTAGAACACGGCCATACAGCCCGGAAACCACACAGCACCCAAGTGATTCCGGCCGTGAAAGCCTTCGACAATGTTAAGTATTGTTTACATTTTCCTATTTGCTTTCTTAAGAGTCATGTGGTGCAGAGTGGTAAATATTGCAGTCAAAACTGTGCTCATGACCTAAGTCTGATCCTGACAAAAGTTGGTTTTAGGTCATTAGCTCAAGGTTAACTCAGACTTCCATCCTTCCAAATCGGTCAAATGAGTACCCAGCTTGCTGGGGTTAAAGTGTAAATGACTGAGGAAGGCAGCGGCAAACCAACCTGAAAACAAAGGCTTTTTTTGTTTTCCACAGCTTACCACAGATTTTCCCGGTGGTCAAACCTTGTGTCTGGGATATGTTTTCCTGGAAATCATTCCACATACCTCCATTCCTGTATGATATGAAGAAACATTTCGGCAACTAAACAGAAGAAAAATATGCAGAATTCAAAGAAAAAATACATAGTATTTGGCAGCAAGATTTGTTGTAGACAACTTGTGTGGTATAGACCAATGTCTTCATAGTAAACACTGTAATGTGATACCACCTCATGGGTCAGTAATGACCGAGTGCTTACACAGGGGAGCACATTTACCTTTTATTTGAGAACAGTGATAAATTGTTATTAATTGGTTAATAAACAAATGCACATCTCCACTATAGAATTTAATTCTCATAATATTTGCCAAAATTTCCCCCATTTCTTTACGGTATATGGCCTGATTTAAGCCAGCTGTGAATATATATTTCTATGTTAACAATTTTTGAAGCCATCTTTTTTACAACTGCTGTCAAAGATAACTGCTGTTCAAATCACCGAAGTGTCCAAGTGATGTTTTGCTGTCCAACATAACGTCCACATTAATTCAAGTTTGTACATTTTGTATTTTCTGCTACAGGTCTTTAATCCTCTAAGATTCTCACCAGAAAATTCAGCTACTCGTCATTCATATGCTTTCCTTCCTTTTGCTGCTGGAGCAAGGTAAATATATATATTAGATTGAATTTTGTGTACTTATTTTTTTTTCTTTGATGAACAGAATTTTGATTTTTTTTTTTCACTAAAAACATAGTTATATTCCTGGTTATAAAACTGCAGATAGAATTTGGTAAACACTCAATACTACATTGCAGAATTAGTTTTTGTTGCCTAAATATATTATATGCCTTCCTTTTGAATTCATACTTTTTTTTTTACTTTTTCTGTGTAGGAACTGCATTGGGCAACAATTTGCCATGAATGAAATGAAAGTTGCTCTTGCCTTGACACTTCTGCGCTTTGAACTTCTGCCCGATCCTTCCCAACCCCCCATTCCCATTCCACAGATTATCACCCGATCTAAGAATGGGATCTTTGTTAATCTGAAGATTCTCCACTGATGCATGGCATTTCCACAATGCAATATATTGGCAGGCATCATATGTATTAATATTATGCAATGTACATATATCTTCTGTGGACTATTTCACAATAATTAATATTGACTAGAGAGCTTTTGTCATTCTGGTAACACAGAAGCAAGTTAAAGAAATTCCAACAGTTCTAAATAAACATTCCTTCATTAAATTTATTCTGTTCTATTCTATATTATCTCAAAACCAATTACATAATTTACAAGCATTTTAATCATTCTTAATCCAGTATTATCTCCACTGCATTTAATATTCCATTTAAGAAAATATTTATAGGATATGTTTTTCAGTCAGTGTCCAATATTCTTGTGCTGTGGCCTTGGATATGGATATATGAGCTGTGATGACAAACTGAATGGTCTTGGGCAAGACTGAATAAGTGAGGATCAAGAAAATGACAAGAATTATGCCCTTTAGCTGATACTTTCCAGTGGCTTCCAAGGCATTTACCAGTGACTATTTTATCCCAGATGTCCTTCCTGTCAGCTCCTGTCATCAACTGGGTAGTAGAGTTGTAGTAAAGTTCTTGTCTCTTAGATGGTGGACTCCACACAGTACAAATATAATGAGTAGGCAAAGGGAAATATCCTGGTATGGGGAAGAACTTTGCATGGGTCCCTTCCCCTAAGTGAGATTGACCCATGATATTTTCCTAAATCTGTTTTTTTTTCAAAAAACACCAACATTGCATTGTTTTTTTCAAAATCCTGGGTTGAGCCCACTACCAAGGGAATGGCACAGATGCCAAACCATTTTATTTTTTCCACCCTGCTGCCCATTCTCCTACCTAACGTCATGTCAATTTCATTTCTGCTGAGCTGCCAACCAGTGTGATAGCCTGCCATTTCAGAAACATCTCCCAAGCATATTTTCTCCCTTTGGGCAACAACTGTGAGCACCATTTCACCCACTGATTGGAAGCATTCCTTGAGCAGAGGTTGGGAGCGGGCAGAAGGGGGAATGTGGTGATGGACCAGCCAATCAAAATGCAGGAAAAATGAGATGTTTGCACCTGAGCATTTTCATTGTAAAAAAAAAATAGTGGGTTCATGCAAAGGGGCATAAAGAAAACAGATTGTCTCCTTCACAGAAACAGGCACCCATACAAAGGACAAAAGCAGAATAAAACAGACCTGGATTCAGAAATAATGAATGTAACCTGTTGTTATTATGCTGTGCGGAATCGACATCTATGAGCTTAGTTAGTTTGGAAGGTGGGAAACTGGGATGCTGGCCATTACAATGAATTGTCTGCAATCCTGATGGAATTCTAACCTAAGTTAACTGCAGTGCCTTGTGAACAATGGAGAATTTTTGCCTTACAATCTCAAGAATTTCACTGATGAGAATTGTGTCCAAAAAGAAAATGGCTAGAATGTTATTTATATTGTGAGCTCAACTTTAACAATAACATAAGTTTTATTCATGTAAGTAATAATCTATGACCATAGATTAAACCTTGCAGCAGCTGCTTGCTCAACTGCTTGCTTAAACAGATTATCAAAATATGAAAGTGTGTTTTATGGAATATGGATTCCAATATATCTATTTGTACTTTCTGTGTTTTGTCATGTTTGTAATTTACTCTATAAATTGTATTTGGATCTGGCAAAATGTATGTTTATATATATTTGAAATAAACATGGTCTGATATAAAATGTTCTTAAGAAAGTAAGAAAAGTCGTGCTAAATCAGACCAAGGTTCATCAAGTCCAGCAATCTGTTCACACAAAAAGCCCATAAGCAAGATGATTGCAACATGTGTTCCTCAGCACCTAATATAATAGGCATGTTTTTCTGATACTGGAGAGATAGGTATGCATCTATATGTTTTGTGAAAAATACTTCCTTTTGACAGTTTTGAATCTCTCACCCTTCAACTTCAGCCGATGACCCCACATTCTACTATTATGAGGAAGGGAAGAAAAGCTTATCCTTGTGTACTCTCTTCACACCATGCATAATTTTATAGACCTTGTTACGCTAGTTCAACAGTAAGAACGTTCTAAAATGGCAGTGGGGAATAACTCAGCTTGGCACCGAGAGGTAGGCTAGCGAGGGGATCTTTACAACAACCAGAAAATGGCTTTGAAATGTTCTACAGAGAATGCCAGGAGACGAAACTGAAATTAAATATTTTTATAGGTTTTTGATAAAAACATTCATACAGTAAGACGTAAAGAGGCTTACACAACAGTTCCTAAGAGATATAAGCAAGGGGGGGGGGAATAGGTTTGAATGAAAGATTAGGAGGGGTGTAGCGGGGACTTATACGTTACCTAGGTTCAGATGAGAGGTTCCTGAAGAAGGCAAGGATTCAGACGACCAGCATGTGAATCCAAGAGAAGGACGATATCATGACTCAAAACTATCTGGACACAAGGGAGGTTCAGGCTAGTAAAGAGCGCTGAGCTTGGGGTGCGCTGTACTTTTATATCCTATAGCATAGTCTGGGGTGGGAGCAAGGAGCTCTTTTCCTGAAATTTCTGGATTTCCATGCTGGGATTGCTGGGTTGAGCTGATTAACAGTTTATCTATTGATTTCTAAATATCGGGACAGTAGGACCAATTGTCTTGTGATTGAATCAGGGGTAGCCTCAATGGCTTAGGCAGAGTTTCTTTTAGGAGTCTCTGTCCAGGTATGTCATGTAGATTTGGCTGAGGCGTGAGTGGTAAGGGAAGGAGCAATTGTAAAGGAGGTGGTTACTCAAGACAGGGAGATACAAAACCTTGTGGCAGGGTATTTCCCAGATCCTTTGCATTGCAGTAAGCTTGGCAGGGTGTGGTAATCAAAGCATGACCATGAGGCTTGTCCACCTCACTGTTTACACCCAGATCCAGGTGACTGATGAAAAGCACAGGTCTCAACACAGATTCTTGAGAGACCCCACTGCTCACATCCCTCCACTGTGAGAACTGACCATTGATTCCTACTCTCTGCTTCCTACTTTTTAGCCCCAATCCATAAGAGGACTTGCCCTCTTTTCCCTTAACTGTGAATTTTGTTTAGCAGTCTTTGGTGGGGGACTTTGTGAAAAGCCTTTTGGAAATCCAAACAAACAATGTCTACAAGTTCATTCCTGTCCACATGTTTATTGACATTACTTAAAAAAAATTCTAAAAGGTTTTTGAAAGAGTCAGGTTGGTTTTTGCTCAACAAGTCTTGTCTTCAATATGCTTGACAATGCTATCTTTAATAATCCTTTCTATCAACTTACCTGGAATAGATGTTAAATTATCTGACCCATAATGTGCCGGATCCCACATGGAACACTTTTTGTAAGTGGACCATTCTCCAGTCCTGTAGTACAAAGGCTGGTCTCAGGGACAAACATATCATTGTCAGAAATTCAGCAATTTCCCATGTGAGTTCTTGAAGAACTCTAGGATGGACCCCATATGGTCCCAGTGGCTTGACTTTATCAACAAAGTACCTTTGACCAGAGATAAAAGCCATATAATAAGATTGAAATTAATTAATTTTAAAATACACAATGTTGTTGTTGTTGTTGTTGTTAGAAGAAGAAGAAGAAGAAGAGTTGTATTTATATCCCCCCCCCTTTCTCTCCTGCAAGAAGACTCAAAGGGGCTTACAAACTCCTTTCCCTTCTCCCCTCACAACAAACATTCTGTGAGATAGGTGGGGCTGAGAGAGCTCCGAAGGACTGTGACTAGCCCAAGGTCACCCAGCTGGTGTGTGCTGAAGTGCACAGATAAGCCTCCACAGCTCAAGTGGCAGATCGAGGAATCAAACCCTGTTCCTTCAGATTAAAGTACACCTGCTCTTAACCACTATGCCACTGCTGCTCCCTTAGACCACACTATAAGATAGTGATGGCGAACCTTTTCAAGACCAAGTGCCCAAATTGCAATTCAAAACCCACTTATATTCCCTTATACATGCAAAGGGGTTGCCAACACAGCAATGTAAACTCCAAATACTTCAGAGATTTTTAGTTTTAGAAAAAAACAGTTGGCTCCAAAGTGCATTGCACTTTCGTGGGAAGGCACTTTATGCTTGGTGGTAGATTGGTGAAAGCCTCTTTGGCTCTTTGGAAGCAACTGTGCAACTCACTGTCCAATGGGTGAATCCACAACCCTAGGGAGGGAGTTTACTCAGAAAGCAAGCCCCATTGCCAGCGAACCGAGCTTACTTCCAGGAGTAAAGGGATTGCACTTTAGTTCTTCGTATGAGAAATCAGTGGTAGGGTTTAACAGAGCTTCAACAGGGTTACCTACACTTAAGCTTCCCCAAAACTAGGAAGCCTAGATATACAGGTTTAAATCTTATGTATAATTCAAATAGCTGCCCAGCCACTCAGGCTAAGCCCTAGATGTGTGGGGAGGCTGACTTCTATTCCAATGTCATAGCTGTGCCACACAGAGAGGAGAGGGCTCTGAGTGCCATAGGTTCGCCACCACTGCTTTAAGACATATAAAACATAAGATAATAACTAGCATTATTAATTAAATCTGAGTTGGATGGCACTTTAAAAATATTACAGCAGACAGAAACTTAGGCCCTTTATGGATGGTGAGTTCGTTACCCACTGCTAGGGCAACATTCATTGAGTTTATTTCAATTATTCAGACCAGCAGCAACAAATCAGTGAGGGCAGCAATAAAATTGAAGTCACAAAGTCCAAATTGAAAAAAATAAAATAAAGTTTTAATCACTGGCGTAATGCCCATTGGGCAAGGTGGGCAGCTGCCTAGGGCATCACCTTGTGGGGGGCATCAAAATGCTGGGTTCGTTTTTGGGTATTTTTAGTGGTTTTCCATTTATGGCCTGCAGGGGGCGCAGTTTTTAGGCTAGTGGCACCAAAATTTCAGCGTATCATTAGGAGACTGTCCTTATGCTACCCCCCAAGTTTGGTGAGGTTTGGTTCAGGGAGTCCAACGTTATAGACTCCCAAAGGGGGTGCCCCTATCCCCCATTGTTTCCCATGGGAGCTAATAGGAGATGAGGGCTACAGTTTTGAGGGTCAATAACTTTGGTCCCCCTGAACCAAACTGCACCAAACTTGGGGGGTATCATCAGGGCAGTCTCCTGAATGAGACCCTGAAAGCTTTGAGACTGTGTATTCAGAAATGTGCCCCCCCCCCCAGCCTGCAACCTCCATTGACAGCAATGCAGAAAACTCAATGCAGAACAAAGATTCTTGGGCAAATTTTGGGATGTTCTTGCAGGGAGGGCATTCTTGGATGTATCATCACCAAAATTTCAGGGTATCATCTGGAGACAGTCATGTGATAGTCAAATTCCCCTTCTTTTAGCAAAAGAATGTGGGATGGGGGTATTCCCTTTGAGGGTCCATGCTAACTTTGGACTACTCTAAACCAGAAACTACACTAAACATGGGAGGGTCCCATCAGGGATAGTTTTCCCAGGATGATACCCCAAGAAATTTTTAGTGCCAATACATCCAAAAATGCGCCCCCCTTCAGGAACATCACAGAAATTTGCTTATTCCAAGAATCTCTTTGTTCTGCATTGGAGTTTCCTCTGTATTAAGCTGTCAAATGGGGTTGCAGGCTGAGGGGGGGGCACATTTCCGAATCGCACCAAAACTTTCAGAGGTCCTCATCAGTGAGACCGGGCCCTGATAGATACCCCCCCCCCAGGTTTGGTGAAGTTTGGTTCAGGGGGGCCAAAGTTATGGACCCTCAAAACTGTAGCCCCCATCTCCTATTAGCTCCCATTGGAAACAATGGGGGATGGGGCACCCCCTTTGGGAGTCCATAACTTTGGACACCTTGAACCAAACCTCACCAAACTGGGGGAGTAGCATAAGGACAGTCACCTGATGATATGCTGAAATTCTGGTGCTGATATGTCTAAAAATGCACACCCTGCAGGCACCAATGTCCTGGTGCAAAAAAAATTTGGTCGTGGTGGAGTGGCCGCCCATGGGGGGGGGGGCATCCAACAGGTTTTGCCCAGGGCTACAGTTTGCCCAGGGCTGCCTCATTATGCCCCTGGTTTTAATGCAGTAGAACTTTTGTTCAGAAAAGAGTAAAGTCAGCAGCAGCTCGGTGAGCACCAGGCAAGGCGTAAGGCCAAGCCTGGCAAAAGAACCCTGAACACAGAAAAATACAGACTTCTTATAGTAAATTTTAGTATATAGTAAATTTTACATCATGGGTTGAATTATACAATAATAATACAGGGCCATCAAGGGCCATCAAGGGCCATTAAGGTTCTTTCTCCGAGACATCTGGGTCTTATCTTTGATCAGGAAACACCTCCAGATAGTTGTCCTTGTGATAACGCAGATGTTTGCCTGCTGGCTCAGATGCATATTCAACTTGACGTTCTGCCTGTATTTAGCTGTTAATGGATATTCCTAAATTTACAGTTTGGAGAGGCTTTCAGTATGATGTAAGTCAACTTCTCTGTTTAATATTTGATAGGCTACGCAATTCGGGACTCCTAATATGGAATCAAAGCATAACAACATTTACAAACTACTTAATTACTTGTGTGTGTGCTGAACAGGAAGGAAGAAGATTTTGGTTATGAAATAGATTAGTTCTTTTGAGTGAACTTTTGAGTGAGCAAAGGAGAGGGGATTCTCAAGGGACATTCTCATTAGGTTTGTTTGGAAGTCAGTGAGAGATGCTATTCTTCATGCTCATTATGAGAATAAACTAAAAGTGAAAGATAAAGAAATTTTCCTAAAAAAGGAAATGCTGGCTAATGTTCTGAGGGAAATACAAATTTTAACTGATGTTCTTATAGGAATAGTATTTATTTTTGTTGAGAAATGCCAGAGGACATCTCCCTTATGTTTAAAAGAAGTAGGAAAAAATTAAGTTGTGCAAAGGGCTAAATAATTTTTGTCAAAGTATAAAGATTAAAAATATTGACATAAATAAGGATCTAATTAATAAAAGTCTATTTTATCTTTTATCTCTTTTATTTTCTTTAAATTTGAAAATTTATAGAATTTTATGTTAGATGTGCCACTATTGTTGTTATATTTTTGTCTTAATCTTTTTAAAGTTCTGTCTTTGTCTTTGTTCTTTTTGGTTGTTTTGTTGAAGAAATAAAAAAAGATTTAAAAAAATAAAAAAATCATATATAAGCGGGATTGAAGGCATATCTTTCATTATCACTCATACACACCCAGTTTTTAAGTAATTAACTTCACTCTCCTCCCCCATAAATGGGATTAAGTCTACAGAGTTTCAAAGCATCTGACAGTAATCCACTAAGAATGTGAGAGTGGATGATTGCAATGAGTGAAACCAAAGAATGCTTATTCCCAGCAACTAGGAGAAACTCTCCAGGTTCTGCATATCAGTAGTAGATATGCAATCAGTATGTATGTATGATAAAAACTGGCCTGGAATACTTAGTAGGTTTTATTTATCAACAGCATCTACAGTCCTAAGGTTGCACCATTTGTAGATAACATCCAGCTCTTATTGTACTTAAAAAGTTTAAAGCCGGACAATGAAATTCTGTGTGAATATGAGTATTTTTTAATATTAATTTTTCACATGGCTGTTTTCAGATACTCTTCTAATTCCATAATTCTATGTACATATCTACAGCAGCAGTGGCGTAGGAGGTTAAGAGCTTGTGTATCTAATCTGGAGGAACTGGGTTTGATTCCCAGCTCTGCCACCTGAGCTGTGGAGGCTTATCTGGGGAATTCAGATTAGCCTGTACACTCCCACACATGGCAGCTGGGTGACCTTGGGCTAGTCACAGCTTCTCAGAGCTCTCTCAGCTTCACCTACCTCACAGGGTGTTTGTTGTGAGGGGGGAAGGGCAAGGTGATTGTTAGCCCCTTTGAGTCTCCTGCAGGAGAGAAAGGGGGGATATAAATCCAAACTCTTCTTCTATCTTCCTTGAAACTATTGTGATGCTTTCTCTGTAGTAAGTTCTGGGCGCACTACTGCAAATGTTCAAACACTTTGTTTTGATTCTTTGACCTACATTTAACAAAAAGCAAACTCCTGTAAGATTGGCCGAAGTTCAGCTTGATTTATGTTGAGTAACACTATTGAGTAATATTGAACAAAGAGCTAGCTGTGCAGCCTTCAGATTATTATGTCAGCAGCTGCCAGTAGTGGCACTTTAAGATGCACAGAACAGTCAATGCTGAGAGGGAAATATTTCAGTGTGTATTCCAGGCACGCCAAGCACGATGTGGAACTTACATCCCTCATGGTCCTGGTTATCTGGAGATTTCTGTCAGTTTTTCTACCTAATCAGTTCCATTGTTCTCACATATGTGATTCTAAAAGCCATCCAGCTATTTAAGAAAAGACAAGAAATGGTCAAGACATTAAGGAATTTCCCTGGACCTCCCCCTCATTGGTTGTATGGACATGCGAAGATGGTAAGGAATCTGCTTTTCTGGACAAAGTCTCTATTTTTCTTTGCAAAATTGAGTTACTATACTGATGAAGAAAGGAAGCAAACCTAAGTTGGTCTAACCTGGTAAGCTCAATTTTATTCATTGACATTTACTTCCAGAAAAGAGTTCTTAGGATTGTAGTTTAACAGTGCAGTTCTGAGGAGGGATGAAATCTTCAGGAAGTGGCATGACCTTGGTGCCAGTGTGAATACCACTTATGCCAGCATAAAGGGCATCTATGCCAGAATAAAGGGCACTTAGGTGTGTTAAGGAGCTGCATGGCAGCACAATACCTGGGCACCAATGCAGCCATGACACCAACACTCCTTCAGTGCAGAAGCCCACGCAGTGTGACAGAGGTGGTCCTGAGGATGGAGACAGCATTAGTGACAAGAGAGCCCTCATTTGTTGGTGCCAACTTACACCAGCGAAATTAGTGGTGCAGCCCATGGAGCTCATTATACCACTTTCATTGATTATGCCACTTGCAGTGTCACTTTTTCTTTCTGGGCCATGGCACAGCAGACCTCTGAAGGGGCAGTACGGCTGTGCCATCCTTGTGTAAATGAGCTGTAGGTAATGAATCAGACAATTATAGTAAAACTGGGCAATTGTAATTTGGTTCTTCGTTTTCTTCTTCGTTTGTTAAATGACTTTTTAAAGTGTATCCCATGATATGTGAATTGGTCACTTACCTGTAACTGAAGTTTTTCAAATGACCGTCTGTGCAGTTAAACTGTGGGCACAGAGTGTGATTCTGGAATCTTTTACAGCTAACTTTTTAAGCAATAGCCTTGTAGTCCCAAACAGAAGTTGTTAGTAGACACGCTTAGCAGTTGGAATCATGCCTTCCCGCTCAGTTCTTCTTTAGAATGGAGCAACAGTCTACAGTTTTTCCTGTAGTATAAAAGGGCCATGGGTAATGTGATTGCTCATATGTGATCATGAGAAAAAGCATTCAGCACTGCTGTGACAAATAATATTTCTGCTCTAGACCTGAAATCCAAGTCATGGTAACTAAGAAAGGTGGTACAGTTCTGAAATAAGGTGGTACAGTTTTTGATCCTGCAAAAAAGAAGCAATTGAATAAAGTACAACCCTAGTAGAAAAAGAGTTTGGATTTATACCTCCCTTTCTCTCTTGTAAGGAGATTCAAAGGGGCTTACACACTCCTTTCCCTTCTTCTCCCCACAACAGACACCTTTTGAAGTAGGTGGGGCTGAGAGACAAATCTGGTTCACCAGATAAGAGTCTATCACTCCTGTGGAGGAGTGGAGAATCAAACCCATTTCTGCAGATTAGAATTCACCTGCTCTTAACCACTACACCATGCTTGCTCTCAGTTTGTGCACAAACTCATAATGGAGCCTAATGACTGCTATGTCTCCTCCTCCTCCTTGAATGTTGCTCCTGGGGAATCCTCAGGAACAGCACAAAAGGGAGAATTGAAGGACTGCCACAGCAAGGGGCAACAACTGTAGAAACTACATTCCCTCTTGCTTGTGCAGATTGTTTTTATTATTATTAGTTTTCATGGAATCCAACACTCTGACCATTCTGACTGCCCTTGTGACATAGAAATAAAGTGGGCGGCATCCTGAAAAATGCAGTTTGGGAGAATGGAGGCATTTTGTAGATATTTAAGGAGCGTTGTGCTCTAACTACCTCTCCCCCCTTTCCCAACTATGCTATTGCTGTGGCAGATGAAAGAGAAGGCTTGGCTGTGAATCCCTGAGCATGTATACAGGAAGCTTCTGCTTACCGAGCACAGAACTAGGATCTCTCTCTGAGTTAAATGCTACCAAATCACTCCCAACTCATGAAAACTCTGTGAATTAATGGCTTCCAAAATGTCGTAATATTAACAGTCTTGCTCTGGTCTTGCAAACTGAGGGCCATGGGTTCTTTTATTGAGTCAATCTGTTTCAAGTTGGGCCTTCCTCTTTTCCTGCTACCTTCAACTTTTCCCAGTGACTCTTGTCTTTCCATAATGTGACCTAAGTATGATAGCCTTAGCTAAGTCGTTTCAGGTTCTAGGGTGAGTTAAGGCTTGATTCAATATAGAACCCATTCGTCTTTTTGGTGGTTCACAGTATCGATAAAACTCTCCTCCAAAACTACATTTCAAAGGAATCAACTGTCTTTGATCGGCATTCTTTATTATCCAACTTTCACAAGTTATTTGCTTTCTGTTATTTATTTATTTATTTATTTATTTATTTATTTATTTATTTATTTATTTATTTATTTATTTATTTATTTATTTATTTATTTATTTATTTATATACCACCCTCCCCCAAGGGGCTCAGTAACCAGTAATCTTTAACCAGTAATCATTTCAAGTCTCTTTACAATCTTCTACCAGTAATGTGGTATCATCTGCATATCTTGGATTGTTAAGAGTTCCTTCCACCAGTTTTCAATCTATCTTCAACTAAATCTAATCCAACTTTTCCCATGATGTGTTCTGCATATAGATTGAAAAAATTGGGAGATAAAATACTTCCTTGTCTGGCATGTTAGCTAATCAGAAACCATTCTGTCTGGTCTACACAGGTATTGGATCATGTAACTTATTCTAATAATTGACCAGCCTTTAACCACAGTAGTTTTCACATAAGGAGGAGATTGTGAGATTTCCCCATTATTGGTACAGCTGCTGAGAACGTGCAGCAGCAACAGGGCTTGCACATGGCCTGGAAGCTGTACTTAGACTAGGGTTCTCTCACTCCTCCAAGGAATCTCCTTGAGTCTCAGATATCTCTAAATCAGGGTAGCACCCCCAGTGAACCACATTGCTAGTGGCTGGATGGCCTTTACAGCAGACACCTCCAACAACTGCTCTTTCCTTGAAGCTTTATAGTTTTCTATCTCCCCTACAGTCTTCATCCCTGGAGCCCACCTCTTACACTAGTCCTTCCTGAGCTTTTAGCTCTGCTGGCACTCTCCTCACCTCTTCTGCTCCTGTGGAGGAGTGCTGCTGGGCCAAGTGGGTGGGCTGGCTGGCAAGCAGGGAAAATCCCAATCTACAAGATCAGTTCTCCTCCCATAAATTACTCTTGAATGGCTTTTGCTCTATTCTAGCAGGGCAAACTGAGGGGTACTCTGCCAGTCTGCTAAAATGGTAAGATCAAAAACTCATTGTGGCACAAGTGCATTCTCTTGGTTGTGTCCTTCTCCTTGTAGAATGGATCACCTGAGATCAGTAAGGGTCCTATGTTTCTGTCTTCCTGCAAACTATATAAAACAAAATGGTTCAAGGTATCACTTTTATAAAGGGAGTGGGTCTGTGAATGATACCTGTCTGTCCTACTCTCTTTGCTTTGTTTTGTGCTTATGCATACAACTTATACTTATGCATACAATTTATACCCATTTTTACACATTTTTATATATTTATACCCAATTTATACATTCCATTTTACACATTTTATATACAGTAATCATATGCAGTGTGAGAAACCTGTCCTAGGGACAGTCCCAGCCCTGGCGCCTCTATCCTGTCACGTAATGCGGTCGTTTGTGTGGAATCATATGTTTAAAGTTATTTTTCGACGTTCCTTGAAATTCAGAATGAACCGAACGATGTACCATCCAGAGATCACTTCTGATGTGATGCCACCCAACTTAGGACAGCAGAGCCTGAGAAAGAGGACTCCTCATTGGTGCTCCCATCTCCTATTGTTGGAAGCTAACAGGAGATATTTGGGCCACCCACTTGGAGGACCAACTTGTTCTCTTGGAACATAATCTCTCTCACTGGGGAACTTGGTGGGCATCATATGAATACAATAGATATACTTAAAACTGGTGTCACTAGCTTTAAAAAAATACACCCCTTCCAGGCACCCCAAGGAATTTGCCTAAGATCTTTGTTTCTAGTGACTTTGCTCCATTGTAGCCAATGGGGAATTTCTGAGTGTGGCAGGTTGCACATTTTGAAGATAGAGGCACCAGACTTTCAGGGTGGCTCTAGGAGGCCTCCTGGTAATGGTATCCAGGGTTTGGGAGACCTTGCTCTGGGGATTCAATTTTATGGGCCCCCCAAAAGGCTTTTTTTGTTTCCCTGCTCCTCCACAGGAAAGCCTGTGGGCTGAGTTTTCCCAGAACTTCAACTTCCCCTCCACCTAGAAGTAAAGTTTCACTAAGATTGGATGTTATTACTCAAGGCCTCTTGGAGCCACCTTGAAAGTCTGCTGGAGCCTCTATCTTCAAAAAAATGTGCAGCCTGTCTCAGAAATTCCCATTAGCTACAATGGAGCAAAGTCACTGCAAAAAACAAAGAATCTTGGGCAATTTCTTTAAAAAAGCCTGGAAGGGATGTATTTTTAAAGCTAGTGACACCAAAAAATTTCAGGGTATCATCTGTTAACTATTTCTGAGGATGCCACCTGATTGGTGTTCAGACCTCAGTTATGGTCCCTCACTGGGTAGCCCCATCTCAGTCAGCTCCTACTGAAACAGTGGGATGGGGGCATTCCATTTGGGCGTCCATAACCCTGCTACCCCTGAACCAAACATCGCTAAATCCTAGGCATCATCAGGGCAGTCTCTGGATGATGCCCTGAAATCATGGTGCCGCTTAGCTTTAAAATGCAAGGCCCCTGCAGGCTGAAAAAACACCAAAATACCCCTAAAACCTAAATAATGCTTTGTATTCCATTTGTTAATTCTGTGGATCTTATCAGACAATTTTTGTCTGCATGTGACTTAGACTTCTGCTCCAGATTCCAGGCTGAATTGCTATTTGTTTCATCTGAATTTCCAACCTCAAACGTGATGTTGTTTCAGGGTGAGAAAATCCAAATTCCCCAAACAGCATCACTCTCAATTTTGTTGTAAGCTGACCCTTGATTCTCCCTTTCAGTTTTCAGAAAAAGCCAGATATCTGAGTTCCTAGCTTAAAACACCAGTGAAAGTGATTCCACTGGAGGTGTTTTTAGAGAGATGATGCTGACATTTGTTTGGTAAAATGTTTGCTGGGGTGATTTGTGAGATTTTACATGCTTAATACACCCACTTGCACTGGCTTCGGAGTTGTTTCTGTGGGCTAACAACCCAATTCTTCATAGGGTTGTTGTGATTAGGAAATTAGGAAAAAGTTGTAGTAGAGAGCTATGTATGTTCTGATGGGAGTGGGAGGTGATTTCAGAGTTGGCACAGCAATCATTGTTTTACCAAGTGGTGGGCAGGTGGCTGGCTCATACACTGGGCTCGGTGGGCTTAAACTCACTTTGTCCTCGGAACTTCCTTAGCCTAGGCAGGCTGATCACTGCTTTTAATATTTTACAAGCCATTTCCTGCCTTTCAGGATCCTCAAGGACTTAAGAGCTTGTCTTGGGATGGTAGTATCAAGGAGGCATGATTTACAAGCATCTCCCAATGACCCAGGCTCACAATGCCTATACCCGGCACTGCCCAGAAAAATGAAGGAAGCTGTATATTTTGACTCTTTTTTTTGGGAAATCCCTTTTCCAAGGCACAGAAGTATTTATACAACAGATGAGATGGGATAGGACAGACTTAGATGGAAGGCAAATATGCAGGAGAAAAAAAATATGCACAACTTCAACTTAAGTTTTAGAATTCATTTTTTTTTTGGCACTGGCATAGATCATAATTAGGCTTTTAAAATTTCTGTTTCAATTGCTTAGATTTTGTAGAGGTTTATATTCAGATGGTACAGTTGGTTACTGATGTTTTTGGCTTATGGATCATTGCAGACCTTGGGTCCTAACAGGTTGGTACTGTATCACAGTATACTCACACAGCCCTGACTCAGTTACATATTCAAAATAGACATAAATCTCTCTTTTGAAGTAAAACATTAAGCAAAACCCTAATACACCAAACAGAATCCACCTAGTGTGTATAATCCCACACTAACTGGGTAAGGAATTCTTCCTCAGAAGATCTATTCCTATCCTTGTTTATATGTATGGCAACTCGTCTCTCCTCTTCCACCTCAACCTTTACCCCTCAATAAATAACCAGTTCTCCTTGTTTGGGTATTATTTGCTTTATCAGCTCAGACTGACACAATACAAACCAGATTGCTCACATTGACGGAAATATATACTTGGAGTAAATATGTTTAGACATCCAGTTAAGGCAATTAGATGTTCCCTCATAGGAATCAGAATCCAAAAGCATTCTCCTCTCTCTCCGAGTCACCCAGATGATACATCAATCAGACTGCAGGTTAGTATATGCAAACCAGGTCATTCCCTGTTCCTAAGGAGTTTATTCCTCACTCTGAAATGTAAACAACATGTTTAGAGACAGACCTGCACTTTCAGACTGTCTTTTTACTGGACAGTCTGTCACAGCAGACTTTAAAGTAAATAAATAAAATCCAGTACCTCCCTAAATATCTTGTCCCGTCTTTGTAAAATTTATTATTATTATTATTATTATTATTATTGAAATAAATTTTAACACAAACATTTCATTACAATAACAATAAAATAACACATGAAATTGCAAGAACACCACAAATCTATACATATAAACTTAGCAGTAATTCTTAACTCAATGAGATGATTATAATATATATATTATTATTTCATATATAAACTGTTAGTAAACCATGGATAAAACATGAACACCCTCTTCTTTCTTCATATAATGTACCCATTCATCCCAATTCCCTTCATATGTTTCAAAAGGTAAGTTTCTAATTTGATGACTCATTCTATCAAGCACATAAAAGCTTTGAACTGTTTGGATCCATTCACCAAATTTGGGTAAATCGTTAGATTTCCATTTCTTGGCCAGAATTATTTTCGCCACCATCAGCATATGAAATAAAATATGCATGTGTGATTTCAAATTACAATCATTAGCAAATGATGGCTCTAATAGATAGTTGGTAGGATTTAGTGGAAAATCACATTTAATGAACTTTTCAATTCTATTACCTATTTCTCACCAATATTCCTTTATTTTGGTGCAATACCACCACACATTTTCAAAAGTTCCAACCTCTTCCCCACATTTCCAGCAGAAAGATGAAGATGAAGCATTCATATACACCCCAACTACAGTTAAAAATGAACAGGAAAACAACCCACCAATAATTACTACTGATCACTCAATCCCATAAACCAAATCATGTCTGAACCAATGAATTAAAGTATAATATAATGGTAGGATCTACAGATGATTACACACTGCAAGTCTACCCTTCCTATATGATGCTTCAATAACTTTATTTAGAACCCTTCATATAAACATAAGATAGCAGTAATAAAAATGAAATATCTTCTAAACATGATCCTAGAATTTGGATCCAAAAATCCACACAATGGGGCCATAGGAGCCCTGTAGTTTGCAGAAAATTCCCAAAGCAATAAGAACCCCAAATAAGCAGACAATGATAACTGAGATCTCATGACATGTTGCGGAACCATGGTTGGAACTGTAGTGTAACTTAACAGCTGATGCCACAGAGACTGGCCTAGGCAATTCTGCCATGATTGCAGCTTGGAAAAAAGCAGCAGGGGAAAAAAAGAAAGTTGTGAGTGGTGAATGGTGAATGGGAAACGTGTGGAAATTGGAAAAGGCTGAGAAGAGAGACAAGAGTGATCCAGTCTACAGGGTGAGATTTTCCTCACCTACAATTATCATGGGTTCCCTGTTATTTATTTATTTATTTATTTGTGTGTGTGTTTAAAACTAAATAACTGACAAGTACAGTTGAGTGAATACTTTAAAAATTGACTCTGTGACTAGTGAATAAGATGTGAGCCAGAAGAAGAGTTGGTTTTTACATCCTGCTTTCTCTAGCTTTAAGGAGTCTCAAAGTGGCTTATAATTACCTTTGTTCCCCTCCCCACAACAGTCACCTTCTGAGGCAGATGGAGCTGAGGGAGTTTGAAGAGAACTGTGACTAAAAAGGCTTCATGTGCAGGTTCTCCAGATTTGACTGCATACTTTATTTTCTTCTTTGTCTGTAAATTTTGTTTTTCTTTTATCAAATTTAAAAATAATTAAAAAAACTTTAAATCAGATTAGATTCCACTGCTCTTACTTACTACACAACAGTGGCTAAACCAGCTAGTTTTCAAGTTTTCCCTATGTTCCACTGATCCTGATAAAAATATTTTTTATTAATTAAAAATATTTCCATACCATTTAACCAAATAAAATTCACCATTGGTTACATAATGTATGCACTACCAACAAGGATCAGATTTCACACAGATTTGAATACTTTACAATAGATTTTAATATACCCAGTTTTGCCAGGGTTAATAATTAATTCTTCTATTTTATAAAGCCCTGATTGTTTTGAAAAGGGACAGGGAAATATCTACAATATGTAATGACTATTTACCTTTAAATTCTAAATGTAGATCAAACCTGGGGAAGATGTGAAAAATCTAGTAAAATGGACAAAAGAGTTTCCACGAAGCTTCCCTATTTACTTTGGACCTTTCATGATCTTCTTGTGTATCAACCATCCTGAGCATGCCAAAATGGTGTACAGCAGAGGCGGTAAGAATTTTGCTTCTTACATCCTATTGATCATAGGATGTAACTTACATTAAGTACATAGTCCAGTCATAAATGCTTGCTTTAGCATATATGCCAGTAGCCTCAGAGTAACATCCCTGCAATACCTGTGAATTGTCATAATCGGTTATGTTAGGTTGGCACAGAAGTCAGTGTTAGTCATTCAACAGATCTTGATCTGTGTCTTCATGTCGAGCCCACCCTTAATCCTTCCTAAAGCAAGTTTTAGAAAAAGTGTGTTGCCACCAGAAACGCATCCTAATTAGTTCTACTGTGACGACTATTCCAGATGAAGAAGTGTTGTTTTGTTGCCAATGCCTGAAGAATCTCTATAGCCTCCTCAAGGCAATATGATCAAAATTTTCCATAGGATACGTAGGTTAAGTTACTCTACTTGTTATGGCTCTGCTGTGCAGCAACAGGAAAACTTTTTCTAGTGATCCTTCCATAGTTAGCACAAGATGTCCAGACCTTCAGAGTACAAGATACTCAGGCCTTCAGAACTTGTTTGTAAGAAAGAGCAAGTACAAATTTATCTCACTGTTACTCTTTGGCTAACTTTTTTGGATGACATGGGTTACAAGAAACTTACTTAAAACCTGGATAATTTTTATAGCAATTTTATTGAACCATCTAATAGCCACCTTTTTTTGAATGAATATTCCTTTTTAAAATGTTCTCCATAATTCTTTAAGAGTGAGTTTTTACAATGGAACTATGTAATAAATGTCTTAAACCAGCATGGTTAAGAGCAGGTAGACTCCAACCTGAAGAACCAGTTTTGATTCCCCACTCCTCCACATGAGTGACAGACTTTTTATCTGGTGAATTGGATTTGTTTCATGCGGATTTGTTCATGCGAACTGTCCCAGAGAGGCTGGGTCGGCGTCATCTACGCCGACCCGACCCCTTCGGCCGCCGTGTGGAAACAGCCAAAGTGTTTGTAAAGATGTAGGTTAAAAACTTTAAAAATGCATGCATATTATTTCTTTACTTAATTTACATCACCTTATGCTGAAACCATTTTTATCCTCTTTCTTGTGCTATCCAGATCCTAAAAGTCTTATCACTTACAACTTCTTAGTTCCCTGGATTGGTATGTATGTTTCGCTTTTCATTCCCTGGTTCATGTTAAGCAATTTCTCTTTTAAAGATGCCATATTTGCATTTCCAGAATATAATTATATCTTTCAGCATTCAAAATATAGCTACATTCTGCACATAATGAGGGTAACTTCTTATGAGTGAACCTGTTTCTCCCTCTCCCCCTGAGCACATGAGAAGCTTACCTATTCACGAAACAGCAGCAAATGCTGCAGCTTTTTTGCACAGAGACACCTTTTTTTTCCTTCTCAGGGTGCATTTGTACTTATGGAGGCCTCTGGGAACCTCTGTGGCCACACAGTGGATCATTAAACAGACTGTCTGCCAGCACTTAGAAGAGAATGCTGTGATCACTAAAAGTCAGCATGGTGATCTTCCTTACTTCAGGGAAATATAATAGGAGGGAATATTGATAATAAGGAAAGAAGCAGTTCTATTTACAAGTATGAAGTTATTTTCAAAGTTTAGCACAGATGGTATTCAGTTGATAAGACTTCACTTGGCTGCAAAATTCTTAATGCCTCAAAATATAATAGACTTTCAATATGTTTCACAGATTTAATCCAAGCTATCACTCAGAGGTTCACATGGTAACTCTATCAACTGTAAACTGTTTGAAAAGGAGTATTCTCCCAACTCACTTTCCCTTTTCTTGCTGTTTCCTGTTCTCTATAAATTTAAAGAAATGCTTATTGTTTGGCCTGATGCTTTTCACAGTCTGCTTATAAAATTCTTTCTCATGCCTAGGTATGCCTTGAGTTCCACACCAGGGGTCACCATAAATCAGATGTGACTTGATAGTGATATATGTATATGTGATTGTGTGTGTGTGTGTGTATCTCACATGTTCATCCTCTTAGACTGTGATGTGATCTTGAACTTTTTCATATGGATCCTAACCATCTATTTTCTTCACTTCTCTTTCATGTTTTTGTCTCATAGGAAGAGGGTTGCTAGTCCTGAATGGGCCAAAGTGGCAGCAACATCGGAAGCTGCTGACTCCAGGATTCCACTATGAGATCCTGAAGCCATATGTGGCTCTAATGGCAGATTCAGTCAAAGTGATGCTGGTAAGAGGTATCATTAGTATTTTTTCAAAGCATTCAAAACAGGACTTGCAAGGAATTTACAATACTGAAAATTATGGATACTATCCTACTATTAACACAACTAGATGAAAGCTAAAGTTATTCAAAGGGTAGTGACAAAAATCAGAAAAAGACCAACTACAGTGGTTTTAAGTTTATGAGGAGAGCTTGTCCTGCTTAGCTAAGAGGAGGGGAAATGGTGTAAATGGAATATTACAGAATTATATACCTGGAGGAGGACATTTGTTTAAACTCTTTTTTTTCCAAAGGCAAACTCTTAAATTCACCATAGTTAGGCCATGATTTCAGAGTACAATATGTTGACATACAATTTGTGTGTGTGTGTGTGTGTGCGTGCACTGCAATCCAGATGGAGCAGTGCATAGAGGCTGCTAAAGACAGGGGCTTCAGGCAGCATGGAAAGAAAGGAAAGTTTAAATCGCTGTGGCCACCTTTTAGTATTGCCTCTACTGGGAACAATGCCAGATCTTACTTACTTTTTCTGCACAGCATAGAATTAGTAGGGGGCAGTATTTCTAGTCTGAGACCCTTATGCCAGAGGAGGGGGCAAATGGATTGGCATGGTCATCCACCACTCCCACAGCACAATGACCCCACCCATCTGGATTGGTCTGCCAGAAGCGAATTAGGTTAAATTAAAAATATGAGAATTAATGGCTACAAATCTGCTACAAATAGATGTCCATACTAACAATGCCTTTGCTCAAATGTGTGGGCAACTGAGTAAGAAATGGGGTGGGAGAGTTGGCCAGTCAAGGTCTTTCATAATTGTCCATTTTCCTCCTCCCAACTGAAGTATAATAATTCTAGGTCTACTGATAAAGACCAAGAAAGGCTGTGGCTCACTGGAAGAGTGCTTTGCATGCACAAGGTTTTAGGTTCAATCCCTGGGGTCTTCAGTAGGTGATGTGAAAGATCTCTATCAGAGACCACAGGAGAACTGCCATCAGTGTGGTCAGTGCTGACCTTGATGGCCGATGGCCTGATTCACTATAAGGCAACTTAAGTTGTGTTCAGTTGTGACTATCGGAATAAGGAATGACTTGAAGCAACTTTCATATGAAGAGCAACTAAAACATCTTGAATTGTAGTCTAAGTCTTGTCTGAGAACAAACTAAGATCATGTGGTCTTAGGCAGTGGTGGGATTCAAATAATTTAACAACTGGTTGTTTACAAGCACCATTTTAACAACCAGTTCTGCTGAAGTGGTGCGAATCTGCTGAATCCCACCACTGGTCTTAGGGAAAGGCCACACTCACCAGTTTCTCAACACTCTGAACTATAAGGGGATTTCTCTGAATCAGAGGTCGATTCCCCACTTCAAAAATGCAAGTAGATACAAAGCAGTTTGATAAGATTTGGGACCTTTTGAGCACTGTTTCATGGTCCCCACTGCAGCTTCTGCCCCCTTGTTCCCAGAAACGCAGCAGCCACGCAGAAGTCCCCACTGTTGGCAGATCAAACGCGCAATCCGCTCAGGGGGATTGGCTGCTGTGTTGTGCTGGGGCGGGAATTTTTTATTTTCAAACTGACAGATCCACATCTCTGCGAGCATGGGCAGAACGACCCTTTGTGGGAACAAGGAAACGGGCAATTAAAACAAAGCCCTGTTTCCACGTGCCTTTGTGTAGTAGTTTTTAAGTGAATGCAAGGTAGACACAAACACACTCCCCCACCCCACCCCCCACAACTACAAAAAGGTTAAAGTGTCCAGAGGTGGGGATTTATGCCTGAAATCATGAATGTGGCGCAGAAGGGACTGGACTTGCTCCAGCATTTTAAGGGGCTAAAATAAAATGAAAACAACTTGTCCCCGGCTTTGCTTGAACTAGCAACCTCTTGCCCAGCAGCCCAATGCTCAATCAACTGTGCCATAGAGACACCACTGGTTAAAGGCTGGGGGAAATGCAACTTAAGTCTCCCTGCACAAGTAGAAACAGGGAAATGTGCCCTTGTGTATTCATCTTTAAGTGAATGCAAGGTTTACTGCTGCCTTGTGTTGCTATGTATGTCTTTAATCAGAAAACCAGTCCCACGTTGCCTCAGATCCACATGGATCTCTGGTTTGCGAAATTTTTTTTAAAAGGGCTGCGCGCACATCGCGCACAGCCCACTGCATCCTGATTGGATGGGAGGCTCCACGTCACTCGCAAGGGCAGGTAGTTCGAATCTGGATTCACCCAGCCAACTTCCCCACTGCTCCAGATTGCCCACGTGTTTTTTGAAAAGGGCTACTTTCTTCCAGGTTCTAAAATAACATGTGCTGGCGGGGGGGCAGAAACGGGATGAATGCGTGTTTGGCGCTGGTGAAGTGGGGAGTTCTGCTGGAAACCTGGATATTTGGAATGACGAGCACACATCTAATTGTGAGTGGGGAATCTACCAGAATTTCTGTGACTACACAAAGTGCTGCATTTCCACCATGGATTGGCACAGATGTCCTAAAAATGGATGTACTAGAGAAGAAGTTATTCAGGTGTGTGGAGCTGAGAGGAAATGAGAGAGTGGCCCAGTTCCCACTCCATTCAGTCTACACAAAACCTCCATGATCTACTTGGGAAGCTTGTGGGGCTCCCTGTCTCCCAGCCCAGTTCTGCCAAGTGTGCATTCCCCCTTCCCCTTTCCCAAGCAGCCTTTTGCCCTTCCTTGCTCCTGGTGGTTTTTGAGTGGATGACCACATTATTCACATTTATTTGTAGCAGATTTGTAGCCTCATCCCCTGGGCTGGACCTCATTGGTTGGCTCACCATGATGGGTGGTTGCATTCTGCTGGCCTGTGTGGGCTGTTTAGCCCTGGGCTGGGTCCCAGCAGTCCAAGTCAAGGAGTCTTCGTGTTCCCATCTCTCTCTGTCTCTCTGTCTCACACTCTTTATCTCCTTCTCTGGCTCACTTTCTGTCTCACTCTCCCCCCTCTCCCTCCCTTTTCCAACTGCTTTCTCCTTCTCTCTTTCTCTATCTTCCTGCCACCTCTTATTCCTTCCCCCCTACCAGTTCAGCCCCCTGAAGACTCTCCCTGATCTCGCTATTGGGCTGCAGGCCACTTAGGAAAGATTTTTCTTCAGAAAAGATGTTACTTTAGAGGTGTAGTAATGCACTGCTGACCCAGCAGCACCGTGGTAGAACGTTGGCACAATTTAATGACTCTACGGTTCAATGACTTTCACTTTCATCCCCAGATGAGTTACGTCATGAATCCATCTGCTCAGTCACTGGGCGCAGGGACAATGGTCTTGCCCCCCAGGTGAGATTAGCTTAGACGCTTACGCTTCCTCCCGACGCAGCTGTGCGGAGATCATGCATCACATGATGATCTCACCTCCCCCCGCCTCCCGCTGAACTCCTCCTCGCTCTCCCTTCTACATGCCCCCGACAGAATCACAATGTGCTGCGCCAGGAACCAGCACGCGGGAACAGACATCCATCTGTCCTTCATATTCTGCTGTTTTCGGAATACCTCTACCTTTCAGATCGTCCACCATGCCTGTTTTGTCCACACGTGTTCAATTTTGGCTGGCGCGTCCACAAACTGGAATCTCCAACCTAATTCTAAGTCCGCTACCGTTGTTTGAAAGGGGTCCTGAGTATCAGTTCATGATCCGCTTTATCCAGGGACTACACCGCTGCATCGCTTCGTCCTTCTGGATCGGCGCGATTCAGAGAATAATGCGGTCCTAGGACACTTCTCGTCCGGGACGGAAGGCGAGTATGGGAGCTTGCAGAAAAGCAGGGCTTTGGCGACAAGCACGCTGATCAACTGAAAGCGCTAGCTTAAAGCGCAGGTCCCCGTGAAGAGAAGCGGGAGCTGGCGCAAATTCGGTTGATGAGATTGAAGCTCAGTGTCCATGGTGTACCCAGAGGGGACATTGAATCTTTAAGGACTGGGAAAACATCGGGCTTACATTGGTGAGCCTCGCGACGCCGATGTCACTGCTACTCGACGCGGAGACAATGCTATGTCGCCATCAGCCTGCAGACCTACATGGCTCCCCTTTGCTGTAGGTACGCCTCCTTCGGATCTTTCACCTTCAATTTCAACCCGGAATTTTCTATCCGCTAAATTGACTTGTCCTCCTTCTGCCCCCTTTGCTCCTCCGGCCTATCAATTCTCCCGCTCAGTCAGCCTCCTTGCTCCGCCTTCATTTTCCGGCCACCGCGACTCCGCCAGCGCCACAGAATGGCGTTTGAACGCTATTGTCCATCTGCGGTAAAGAACTCAACGGAAGACGCGCTTATTATTCCGCATCGGTGCCCCGTCCACTTCATTGCATCTGGTGGATGGTATAGTTCGGCGGGTTATTTCGAGGCACTCCCGCCTCTCTTTGAGCTAATATCCCACTGAAAGCCTGAAGCTCACGCGCGGACGAGGGAATCAATTAGCCTCGAGACGTTGAAGTAATCACAGGAATCACCTAATGGTTCCGACCCACTGGAACCACCTCGGTGACGCCCTGAGCCCCGTACAATTTGTGATCTGGGAAAGCGAAGCCCGGCCAGCAGTGTATCAACAGGGAGCTCGGCCCGCAGTCCACAGCCGCCGAAACGATGGAACAACTATAAGCTTCGGCCTAACCCTAACGACAGATTGTCCTGTTTGATGCCACCTTTATCGCCTTGAGTGCTCTATAAGGCATTTTATCAAAAGTCCCCAATGCCGGCTTTCGGCCAACCCAGGAGTTTTCTCCACCATCCGGCAAAAGCCCCAAGAGCCCTATGCCGAAATTTTGTGAACAGGCTCCGCGGAAGCCAGAGGTGGTAGATAGCGAAGAGGCTCAAACGCAGGCCTTTACGCGCTTCGCTAAAGAGAACGCTTCCACGGAGTGCCGCGAGAGCAACACAGGCCCGCGCAAAGATCCTGAACTGGTTTATGTTAGCGGTTTACAGGATATCGATCTCCGCCCACCGTTGTTCCCCGCCGCAGCACTCTCCACCGGGCGGGAGGCAGCCCAGGATATCATGAATTCGGCGCAATGACCCGGCCACTCTCCGGCGGGAGTGGGGAGAAGTCTTCGTGGGGCTTACAACCTGATGGAGGAGGTCCTTCCTCAGAAGGTCTTCAAGACCTGCAGCACCAACGCTAGAGAGGTTTTATTGGAGAAGCGACCGTTCGTTGGGAACTTCCAGGCCTGGCGTTTCCCCAGCCCTTTAGTGACTACGGCGGATGAGAAACAGACCCAGACACCGCTGCCCACGCCAAACCGCCTAATTTCGTGGCATTTCACCACGCGGCACTCCAGCCCGTCTCCTTCTTCAAGTTCCCCACGAGGTCCTTGTCGCCCCAACCCAGTATGATGCACTCCCATCCCTACCGGGACTATTGGGCTGGTGTTGCTCAAGGCCTCCGCCACGAGCAGGAGTGCTCATCATTCTCGAGTGACCACCCCGACGTGACGAACCATCTTATCTTCTCTACCCGGGACGAATATCCCGCAGGAGTTGCTCATCGAACCAGCGGCGCGACAAGCTGATCCTTCTGCCCCATGCGTTCCGTTGCCGGTCCCAGGCATTAGTACATAGGCTCCTGTAGCAATATAGAGCAGCCAGCACCACCATCGCAGCAGTGGAAACACCCATCGGAAGTCCCGCCATACTCTGGAGTTTCGCGAGAGGGTGATGAAGTAAGTTCGGTACGACACCGGGCGCCGATGTGACCGCCATCAGGGCAGCCGGTGGCTCGACCAGGGTCGGCATCGAAGTTTGCCCGGCATTACCTGGGGTGGGGAAATGACCACGCAGACGGGGAGCGCCCGGCCCGGCCACGGGTCCACAGCTCCAGGACTGGAGCTGACGACTTCACGGTACGCCCCATCATCTTGGACATCCATGTTAACTTGGGGAAGAGACTCATGAGCCAGGTCAAACGCATTCTTAGTCTGGGATGGATAAATCCATCACACAGATCACTAATCCGGATTGTACTCCTAACTGCCTTCAACTTCCAGAGAAAACTACCCCTCTCTTCCTTTCTCTGTTCAACTGTAGAGGCGGAGGGCCACCACATCCGGTCGCCCCTTGGATATTCTGGGTTCTCCGCTCCTTGAACGGCGCAGTATCTGTTGTGGACGGGCCCCAGTTTAAAAAAGGAGTGTTGCCGCATTCAACCAGCTTACGCTTCCAGTGCAGGTGATGGTGACATAGCACCATCATCACTTCTAAGACGCTATCGAACTCGCCTCCCCTTAAGGAGTGGTTTCAAGGGTTTAATTTAAAGATAATTTTGATCACAAATTTCAAGGCTTACTCCAGCTCTTCCTGCATTAGCCACCAAGGTCACGTAAGTGCAACTCCTCAAAGAAAACCCCTTTCAGGAATTCGCCTCTAATCGCCTGGATTGCTTCATTTCTCCCCTCGATGCACCTATCCCCCAACAAAGCCCCTTTGTGTTGCTGATTACATTGCATACCCACAATCCCCCAGGACCCGCCTCTGTCCCTCTCCTCGAGGCTCGACCTTTCGCCTTGACGCACCTCTCGATGACTTCCAGTCACTCCCTACCCAGGCCGCTTACCTCTGCTCCTCCCTGTCAGCCAATTAAAGAAAGAGGAGTAGGCGGCTCCCCTAGTAGGATTGCACAGCAACCTCTACGCAGGCTGCAAACAAGCCTTTATATTAAACTCTAAACCCCAACCCAAACAAAAACTCGATCTTGATCTTCGGCCACCCGGCTTAGAACCGAAATTGGCGGACTGCCCTCCTATAACCTGGGGAAGGGTGTTTAGTCCTTGAGTCTTACAGGCTCCTGTGATTCCGGACCGCCATGACGGGCTGCCAGCTCCATGGAATATGCCAGGAGGAAACTAACCCCATCCCAGAGATGGAACACATCTTCTGAAGGATTCTATCAGCGTTTCTAACGGAACGCTGGACGCTGACGCTTCTAGATTTGGCGTTCCAAAGACTGATGACTTCCAGAAAATTAGCAACGCCAGCAGCCACGCTGCAGCAAGCAATTCCAGATTACCTCCGGAGAACCTTCTGTGCCGCTTCCTTTATATCATCACCGCCAATCCCGGTTTTGCCACTATCTGTCGCCTTTGTTGTTTCCTACCGATGGTGACCGTCCCTGACGAAGTTTCATCAGATTCAACATCTGGGAGTAGCTGTCGTCAGCTTTGCTAACGCCTCTCATCTTTCTGCTCAAAGAAACCATATCGGTTTCCGCTAAGCTCCTGCCTGCTCCCCGCTTGGTAAAGCCCCGAGACTTCCTAGCTGGAGTCTGCTTTTAAGCCCTTTATGAATGCTTCATCCATCAAGTACTCTATGAGCTTGACTGGGGACCCGCCGCCCAAACCTCCTCCCGGCCGGCGCTTCTCCTTGTCACCAAGACTGTCGCCAATCCCAGTCTAACACCTGCGCTCGCATTCTCCGCGCTGGCGAGACGAGGAACCACCCGCCCATCTACCGGTTCCGCCAACTGGAACTGCACGCGACACCGGTGACATTCTCTCGCAGTTCGGGAACATCTTGCTCCCCGGCGGTTGGTTCTGGGACCTGTTGAGAGAACTTTTCAGCTTATCTCAGCTGGTTTCTTTTCTGTTGGGACCTCTGTTGCCTTTAGTCGCCTCACCATCGCCCTGCTCAGGCTCCACCTCGAGTCTGGATACCAGTCACCGTCCTTGTTGGAGCTTACGCGTTGCCCTCCTCCTCAAGCGAGTTCGCCTCCTCGCGAACTTCTAGTGGGAGTCCCCGACTCGCTTACAATGCTAAGACTATTACGGTTGGCCTGTGCTCCTTATGGTTCATCAACTCTACCTCCATTGCTCTGATGCTCTGGCCTCGAAAGCAGCAGGAACTTCACACACCTCTAGATAATCGTACGCTATTGATTACTTATTGTTATTACATCACCAAGTTGTGAGAATGTACCGCATATGTTGTTTTAATCTTTCTCTGATAACTCCCACTGATTCATAATGAAAGCGTGGAATTGCAAAAGGTTGTATCCAGTCTAAAGTATGATGTATTGTCTAATTGGTGGTCAGCCCTCTGGAGCTGGTTGTCGGGAGGATGGTTGAGTGCCATCACACAGCTCTGCTGCATTGGTTTGATTGGTATGCCTCATCAGTCGGTCTTGTTTCTCGCTCAAATGCTATCTATTATTGCCTGTAACATGTAAGAAGCTCCTTTCGACTTTTCTCCCCGCCCAAACCAAGTTCTAATGTTGCACAGCAGCTCGGTCAACTCACTCAAACAGCTGAGGAGACAAGCCGCCCCCCCCAACGCCTCAGGGCACTGTCCCCCTCTTTCAAAATGTAAAAGGAGATAGAGCAATGACCGCTGACCCAGCAGCACTGCAGAACACCAACCGACTTACGCCTTCTGTCGCACTGGCATCTCCTCTAATTTCAACCTCAGAGTGAGTCACTGCACCAACTATCTGCCTAGTTCACTGGGCGAGGGACAATGGTCTTTGCCCCCAGGTGAGGATTAGGCTTAGACGCCACGCCCTCTCCTGACGCATTGTGTGAGATCATGCATCACATGATGATCTCCATCCTGAACTCCTCCTCGCTCTCCCTTTCTACACGCTCATGGAGTCCACAACAGCAAAGCAGGAACCAGTGCAGCTCACAGGGAACACGGACTCCTCCACATGGCCTCAAGGGCTGCTTAATTCCACCCAGATTATCTCCGCTCTGCCCTGCTTCCGCTTTACCACGCGGTTTACTATGCCGTCACACACTCCCTCTTCGGTCAAGACACTAGTCCACTGTACCTAACCACCTAAACAACACACCCCAGTCTCTGCCCCGTGGGATTCCTGGCACACAAGCCTCCCTCTCCCACTCATCCAGCAAATCCGGGTTGGCCACACTGCCACTGGATCTGGTCCTCCCTAAGACTGGTGTTGTTGTAAGCTTGTGGTCAGGAGGGATGGACTTTTGTCTCTATCAAGGAGGTTTTCCCTCAAACACACCTCAGAGTGGCGAGGTCACTCTCCACCAGACTCAGGGCTTTCCCTTGAGTGTCTCTGATTAGCTTCCTCAGCTACAGAGTACTCTGTCTGACTCCTGTCAGACCACCAGCAGTGACAGATCTCGGCTTGATCTGCTCACTCTGCCCAAAATACACTCCTAAAGGCCTTTGATTCAGCAAGAGAAACCTTAAAGAACCCTAAAGAGCTAGCAGTAAAGAGCCAAAAGGCAAAGAACCCTCAGCACTCTGGCTGACTCTATTTATATTCTTGCCATTTTTTCTCTAGCCAATCGGGGCTGGCCAGGGCTTAACCCCTTCAGGGCAGACTTTCACCCTGGAAACTGAATGCTTTATAAGTGCATTCGTCACATCCTGCCTCCCCTTTTAATCCTGGAAAAGGCAGGGGCTACCTTCTCCTCCCTCTCCCATGGTCATGCCAGCAAGGCCCACCTACTGTCAGTGAGCCTGGGCAAAAGGCCTTGCAGGAAGATCCTGCACCTCATGGGCCCTTGCCAACCATCATGTCCCCTATTCTCACCTGATGCCAGCACTGACTGCCTCGTTCCCCAACCCTCTGAGGACAGGCTGACTGTGACAGCCTTGCGTAGCTTGGCATTCTCTTTCTAGGCTGTTCCAGTGCTCATGATGAGTGGAGGCAGCAGGTCTCAGGCGGCTGCTACCATCTCCAGACACAGCTATATGGTTTAGCCACAGAATTTGGGATAAATCTACCTGATGGTGGAACTTCCAATTTTGCACTGGAAGTGACATCACATGTTGGTGCAATGCTGAAGAGAGTATTCTGCCTCCCAAATTCTCCTGTTGGGTTATCAGGTAGGACTGTCAATCCTGTGACTCAGTAAATCCCTAGTTTAGATCTCATCTGATGGTGAGATCTTATTTTAGTTCACATTATTTTAGACAGCTGCTGATTTGCATAGGTTTGATTAGTCAAAACAGCCTTCCTCAAAACAGCCTTCTCTGAAATTGTCTCTTTCTTTTTACATTTCTGTCTTCTAAGAGTAAATGGGAGAAGCTAGTGCAAGAAAACAAAGCAACGTCAGTAGAGATGTTTGAACATGTCAGCCTGTTGACCCTTGATAGCATCATGAAATGTGCCTTCAGCTGCCAGAGCAACTGCCAGACAGATAGGTGAGTAAATAAATAACCCTTTCATAAATAGTATGTTACATTTTTGCCATCAAGAGGTTGCTCAGAGTTGCTGGGCATCCAACAGGAAACTGGGTGTCTGTGTGTGTCGGGAGAGATGGGGACATGAGGACTGGCCATTAGCAATGGCATGATATCACTTCTGGAAAAACCTAGAATCAATGCCACTTTTCTCAATACCTTCATAGGACCACAGAGTTTCCAGGGATTTCCAAAGAAGTGTGATATCAATTCTCCACCCACCCAGACAAAATGATGTCATGGTGTCACCACTGGAAATTTTGTTTCACTTTTTAATTCTCCCTCCAGCAACTGGAGTGCCAGCAGAAAATGCCTGCTGTGATCCAAAGATCTCCCCTCCCCAATAAGAACATGGATAGCATCAAGTATAGGAGGCTCCAGATATAGGGTAGCTCCAGGTATTGGAATCCATCCTTCTGCTGAATGTTGGCAGGTGAAGAGATTAAAGAAGTCAGTAATTGCCCTGGTTTATTCTGGTAGAGTAAGTTTTTCTGGCCCGTCCACTCAAATCCTGCCTTTTCCCCCTCTTATGACACTTTTGGAGAAAAGAAGGCACTGTCATTGTCCCCTACACTGCCTGATCTGGTTTAGAGACAGCCTTAAGCCCCTTTTCTTGGCCACCCTTCTCAAATCCTAGGCTGCTAGTGCCCAACAGTCTATTCTAGGTGCTTAACCCTCTGAGGAAAAGTTTTCCCTCATGTATTCACAGAGTTGTCTGCTCTGAGTTGGAAATCTTGTGATTTTGGAAGTGGTGCATCAATAAAGTGAAGTTTGGGGAGTACACTTGATCAAAGAACAGTACACTCCTATCTGGGATGGTCGTTCTCTTCCACTGAGCGCACAGCTTTGGGAAGGTCACACATGGAGCAGTGAGGGAGGTAGGGGACACCTGCCTAGCCAGCCAAATCAGTCGAATCAACCCTGGCGATCAATGGGGTGACAGATGTCGCAGCCAGATTGCCCTCACATCCAAGTTTAGGGAGTAGGTATAATGGCATAGAGGGTATAACGGCAAAGAGTCCACTCTCCATAGCAGCCATTTTTTCCAGGGGAACTGATCTTAATCATCAAAGATCAGTTGTAATAACTTTGTTTCTCTCTCCAGAAGCTACCTGGAGGTTGGAAACCTTCTTTATTCAGGCCAAGACTTCCAACTTCCTTGTGTTGTCCCCTTGCTACCTTAGGGTTGTCAGGACCCCTTGACCATTGGTGGAGAAGGGGAGGAAAGGAGGCTTAAAATGAGGCCTAGGGATTAAAGTCACTGGTATAATGATGCCCCTTCCAGGGTATGGTGCACAAAATGAGGGATCCCCCACCCCAACAGGAGTCTGGTAACCCTAGCCTACTTGCTTGAATTTTCTAGGGTTTCTGTTTGAGGCAATCACTGGGCTCACTATCCCAATGCACAGTGTTTTCTGGACTCAGAAAAACTTGAATTGTACTGGTTTGCAAGCAACAGGAGCAACTGTGTGATATCAACAAGGATTGCTATTTGTGGACAAGCCACCTGAGCTCCTCAGTGTGGGTGAATGGAATGAGGAGAGATGGCATGAGGCACAGTGCAGTGTTCCTGAACTCTGTGCTGGAGGTGCAACTTCCCAGATGACCACGGGACTTTCTCCTTCCACAGCAGGCAATGGTGGCAAGGACCAGTGTGCAGCAGCTACAGGCCATCAGCTATAAGGGCAGTGGGAGCCTCCTACCATGCCCCTCACCATCATTACCTGTAATCTCTGGCAGTGAAAACTAGTAGTCAACTGAGGAAGGGATTGGCTGAGCTGCAGACTATTCATGACTGATGAAGGCTAGGGAGGGTGCCATCCTTTTGATTCTTGGCTTCACACACATTTTCTGCATTTTGATAGTTATCCCGCCTTCTGATCAGTGGTGCCTTGCAGTTTCCAAAACCTCTGAAAATGTGACTTTTGCTCTCCCTTTGCAGGGAAAGTGACAAAGATTACCATGTGTTTGCTTTCTTGGATTTCATCTCTCTTCCCTGTCTGGTTGCAGCCTAAAGCAAGAGGATTTTCCTTCCGTCTCAGGCTGGGTGACTCAAGTAATTTATGCATTCACTACTTACCCTGCAGCTGTTTCCTTAGCAGTGGGGTTTTCCTGTTTACACAGGGTTTTTTGTTTCTCCTTCTAAGTGTCCCTAGCCAAGCCAGTGTGCCATTTTGCCTGCCTGCTGCTTCCAGGTTGTTTCCATTCAACCTCCATCTATCTATCTATCTATCTATCTATCTATCTATCTATCTATCTATCTATCTATCTATCTATCTATCTATCTATCTATCTGTCTGTCTGTCTGTCTGTCTGTCTGTCTGTCTGTCTGTCTGTCTGTCTGTCTGTCTGTCTGTCTGTCTGTCTGTCTGTCTGTCTGTCTGTCTGTCTGTCTGTCTGTCTGTCTGTCTGTCTGTCTGTTTGTTTATTACATTTATATACCGCCCTCCCCCGAAGGGCTCAGGGCGGTGAACATGAATATACAAATAGAGCACAAATAAAATCAATACATCTCAAATCGTTAAATAAATCATAGTAAATGGCTCTATAGTCTTTGAATCATTAAAACCCCATTAAAAGCAGTGTGTTAATATCAAATACAATAAATAATACAAGTGGCGACCTACTAACCAATCCCCTAAAAGAGGGGAGGGACGGCAGGATCCACAGATGGTAACGGGGCGGCGCATCAGCGGCCAGCCTCCCCAAAGGCCTGGGAGGAACAGCTCCAGTCTTGCAGGAGCTGCAGAACTTCATTGGAGATCTCCTTGCAGGGCCAGCACAGCTGGAGGGAGAGCGTTCCACCAGGCGGGGGCCGGAGCTGTAAAGGCTCTGGCCTGGGTAGAGGCTAAGCAATGCATCATGGAGGGGCCAGGATCACTCAAGCAAATTGGCCTCTGCAGAGCCACAGAGGTGACGAGTTCGGGACATATGCCTCAGGGCAAGAGCGGTCCCATAGGCAAATGGAGGAGGTCCCAGACCGCGCAAAGCCTTAAAGGTTAGCACCAACACCTTGAAAATGATTGTAATTCTATTGAAGGCGTAGTACCAATGCAGACTGGCACTAACAGGCAGGTGAGAATGTGGTCTCAGCGGCGACCCCTGTATGAGCAGGCGGGCCGCCGCATTCCTGGAACCAATTTTAACTTCGGATCAGATGCTTAAAGGGCAGGCCAGCGATAGATGCCGAGTTGCAATAGTCTAGCCTGGAGGTGACTGTTGCATGGATCACAGTAGCTAGGTCTGCTTGGGAGAGGAAAGGGGCCAGCCGCCGGGCTTGTCGAAGATGGAAAAACGCAACCCGGGTTACATGGGCCACCTGGGTCTCCATTGAAAGAGACAAATCCAGGTGGACCCCCAGGCTGCGGACGGAGGAGGCCGGTGCCAATGTAGCCCCCTCTCACACTGGCGGCTGAAAATCCCCAGCCCCACCTTCGCGCCCCAGCCAAAGGATCTCCGTCTTCGATGGATTCAGTTTTAACCTGCTCTGTTGCAACCAACCAGCAACCACCTCCAAACAATGCTGGAGAGCCGCAGGGGCAGCGACCGCTCCCCCCTCCATCAACAGAATGAGCTGAGTGTCATCGGCATATTGATGACAAGTCAGCCCAAAGCTCCGTACCAACTGAACAAGGGGTCGCATATAGATATTAAATAACAGCAGGGACAACAGCGCTCCCTGAGGCACACCACAATGAAGTGGGCAGCTCTGGGAGGCTTGGTCCCCGCACCACACTTGCTGAGTCCGGTCCCAGAGAAGCAGTAGGCAATCCCACTTTGAAGGACAGGTGCCCCGCACTTCGGAAGCAGCCAGAGGCGGTGGGTCAAAAGATTGTGAAGTGGAAGCCACATCCAAATGCTGCAGTGAGATCTAACAACACCAGCAGTGCCGATCCGCTATAGGCTCTACTTCAGGTAAACCAGGAGCATGCTTCTGTGACGGCGCACGCAGAACAGTTCATCCGTCCCATGCCCAGCACAGAAGCCGGACTGGAAGGGATCGGAAGCTTGGCAGTGTGTCCTCCAGGGAGGCCCTGAAGCTGCTCCAACACCACTCTCTCAGTACCTTCCCAGAAACGAAAAGGTTCGCAAACGGGGTAGTAATTGTAGCCAGATCTCCAGGGATCTAAAGATGGTCTTTTGAAGAGTGGGCGGACCACGTGCCTCCTGTCAACCCATCTGGAAAGGCTCCTTGCTCCAAGGGAGCTATTGATGATATTCAACAGATGGGGCCGTAACTCCGCCTCGGCATGCCTTTTAATAAGCCAGGAGACGTCGGATCTTGAAAGGACAAGGTAGTAGGTCTAACAGCAGCCAGAACCACACCATGCCTTCAGCCTGCTTCAGAGAGCAGGGAAAACTGGGCCAAACGAGGGCCAGAAGACGGCAAAGGAGCCTCCAGTTCGCATATTGTCTCTAAGGTGGCAGGGAGGTCATGGCGGAGCGACGTGACTTTATCTGCAAAAAAGCTCCCTTTTGGGGGGAGGTTACCTGCTACCCTTTTTTCCTTTGCTGTCTTTGGTCTAGCATTACTTTAATATACCATATCAATTTCATGTCAATTTTCTGAGGTTTATGACTCCAGCAATAGACCTTCAGAGTTAATTTTAAAGCCTTTCTGGTCACTCTGAAATGGTAATTTGAAGAGTGGAAGGAACTACAGTGGGCTGGGTGGGGGAAGAAGGGGAAGAGCAAGAAAACCCAAAGAAAGCTAAACACATGGTGATCTTCCCCTCTTTCCCTGCAAAGGGAGAACAAAAGTTGCTTTTTTTAGAGGTTTTGGAAACTGCTAGGAGTCTCTGGTCAGAAGGCGGGGTAACTGCCAAAATGCAGAAAACGTGTGTGTAAACAAGAATCAAAATGTTTACTTACTGGAGGAATAAACTGAGTTCTTGGCTGCCATTTTAAGAATTATATAGTTCATCTGGAATTTCCAAAATTGCTGGAAGATGGCACTGCCAGGTGGAACAGGTGAGAGGGAAAAGGAAGAGGTAAAAGGGAGGGTGGGAGAGTCTTTCATTGTCCCCCAGTTGAATATTTTTGTACAAATGTGTGGGTCTCCCTAAGTTTGTAGAAAGATATCTCTGTCCTGTATATGGGCCTAATCTTTATATTTAACAATCCACAATGATCCACATTTATGACCATATCTAGGATTAGGTATGATGATTAAACCTTTACTTTAAAAATGTTTGGGGAAGATCCTATTATATCAGAGAAAGACATGGGTAAAGTTTTTACTTGTAATGTTGAAAGATCAGATGGAAGTCATGGGAAAAATATTTTACCTAACAGTTTTAAGAAAGGCAGAAGGACTTCAGAGTTAAGTAGATATTTGAGAAATTAATAACTTGTCAAGCTTGACTTTAACTTTTATTCTATTCTTAAACATTATGCTTCAAAACTGTTTGTTGTTGGTCAGGGTTTGCCAAACTGTAATGAAAATGAAAACAGAACCCATAACTTACGTTAAACAGACCCCAACTACAGTTACTAAGGAATATGAAGCAGGGAGCTATAAAATGGAAATTGAATAAGTTTATGTTGAAGGAGGGGCCCTTCTGCAGTGGGACATAATTACTAGAGAGGAACTATTGCGTCTAATTTACTGACTTAACAGAATCACCGAGTAGTCTACATGCTGCCACTCAGTAGTGGGATTCAGTCTGTTCGTACCTATTTCTGTAGAACCGGTAGCTAATTTGTTGTCTAGTTCAGAGAACTGGTTGTAATCCCACCACTGAGTCCTTTCAGAACCAGTTGTTAAATTATTTGAATCCTACCACTGCTGCCACTGCTTTTAGACATTTAATTGTCCCTATGGATATTGAGGTATAAAGCCGCCTTGAGTCTTCCCCCCCCCAAAAAAGGGTGGGGTAGAAATGTAATGTAATAAATAATAAATAAATATCATAAACCACTTTAAAACTCAATATTATTTGTGGCTGACTTAGAACAGTTTCCTAAATGAAGAAGGCAATTTGATTTGACCAGCGCTACATCTAATTTTTCCTGTTCTCCTGCAAAACCTTTTTATTTATTCAAATAGACTAACATAAGGTTCTCGGTATGATGAGGAACATGACTCATTTCACAAATTCCTCAGTGGCTAGGTTGCTTCATTACATTTCATAACTCCAAAGTCTTGAAAATAAAAAAAGAACACCTTCCAAGCTTTCATGACAAAAATGAGCTCAGCATCCTAATTCATTTCTTTCTTTTCCAAAGGGATAACCCCTACATTAAAACGGTGATTGAGCTAGGCTTCCTTGTGTTTGAGAGACTGAGGACACCTCTATATCACAATGATTTCTGTTATCACCTAACTTTTCAAGGGCGTCAGTTCCACAAAGCCTGTAGATTAGCTCATCTCCACACAGGTATGTTCCCCATCAGTCTTCCTCTATATAACATTGGCTAAAGATTTCTACAGGCTGTTGTTCTTGGAATCATGAAGATATTCATCTTTTAATTTATTATAAAACACGCAGTGCGTATACTGGCTTGTCTCTCAGAATGCTGTGATAGCTACTTAGCAGCAACAAAAACCAAGTCTGCATTTGATCTTTAGCAAGCATGTGTAAACTGGGTTATAGCTCAAAGAGTGGTGAAATAGCTGTTTAGCAACAACAGCCAAATCTGAATTTGATCTTTGGAAAGCAGTTTGACAAGCTTTTAAAACGATTAATTAAAAGAAACTGATGACACAATATGTAAAGCTGAGTAGATCTGGATTATTTTTACAATCAATATATCCGAATTTCAACATGGCCAAGCTTTGAATACTTAAATCCAGAGACTGGAGCAGTGAACAGACAAGATGGCTCTTCCTACAAACCCCCCAAAGCCCCATGTTTGCTGGAAAAATTAAAATCTTTTAAAAAAATCATTGGGAGCTTAACTTCTCCTCTGAAACAGAAGCAGCTCCTGTAGTTTTAAGAAAGGATTGCCCTTAGTGACCTTTGCTAGGCAGCCAGCACAATATTAAAGTGTTCAAGAACTGATTCCTATAAGCAATGGACTGGGGAATGAAGCAGGGTATCCAAGGCTGTTTTGACACATCAGGCCAGACCCACCAGCAACCACCAGGTGACTTGCTATCACATGGCTTCCACAACTTACCCAGAAACAGCTGCTTCCTACTGTTCAATAGCTGTCCCACAAAAGTTGGTGTGATACAGTAGTAGAAATCCCCTGCCCCAGCTCAGTTGCAGGAGAAAAATAAACCAAAAAATGGCTGTTTGGTTGATGGTGTGAAAACACGGAAGTAACACCAGTCCTCTCTAGGAATTACTAGAAATTCCAGTGCTGTCAGTGATAACACCTCATGTTCCTTCCTCTCAGATGTCCTAATGTGCCAGGCAACCCTATATAGAGGTTAGAGTTTTAGACTTCAAAGTCACTCAAACTGTTAAGGTTGCTATGGTAGTCAGCTACATGTGATATGTTTCTTCATGAATGCATTGCAAGCCTAATCTCTGGTTTCACCATTTTCCTCAGGGTTCATAAAGTCACTGCACTTCCTGAGTTGAAATGGTTTTTATTCCTCTTCCAAATAGCTAGGCTCTTACCAAACCACAAGGCTTTCTGCCCTAAATGAGCCTTTATCAAAGAGAAAGTGTATAATTGTACTACAATAGAAGGATACCATACTAAGAAAAATGACCCATCTTTCAGCAAAAAAGGATGTGGGGAAGATGCCAAACTTTCCATGAGTGAAGCATAGCACCTTTCTTAATGTCATTCATTGCCAGTTAAGTTCCTTCTGTCCTGAATTTCTGCTTTTATTTTACATGCATATATATACATTAGGTTTGTGTTCAAGTTTTCAAAACAATAATTATGAATGTGCAAAAGAATACATTTGACATGTAAACTGACTAAAATGATTATCTGCTGCCCTCAAATTTAGGAAATTAACAGTTCAAGAATTCTTAGCAGGAAGAATGTTTCTTATACCCTTTATTCCTCCTTTATACCTCTAATGTAGACAGCGTAATTAGAGAGAGAAAGAAATCCCTCAAGAATGAACAAGAACTTGAGAAGATTCTGAAGAAGCGGCGTCTCGACTTTTTAGACATCCTTCTTTGTGCAAAAGTTAGTGTTGTTATTGTCATTTCACAACATATTGTGAGCCTGAAAATAATGTGCATAGGCATGCAAACAGTACACAACTGAGATTACCTTTTATTATTCCCATGATGGTGCTATGTCACCAGTGCAATGCTAGGCAGAGTTATGCCCTTCTCAGGCCATTGAATTTCCACTACAACTTCATGGGATGTCAGTTTATTTTGGACACAATTCAAAGTTGCGATGTTGTTTCTAAAAGACACTGGCCAAAGGTGCCTGTGAAATGGCTTCTGTCCATGTAAACCAACCCATCATCTGACATAACTTCTGATGTCATGCTTTGTGTGCACAGGTTACCAGGGATGAGGTTGGTGAGCAATAAAGACAAGATGTAGGTGGCTGTTCCTCCACCTATGACAGTCTGCCTGGCATTTACCTTATCCATAGTCGCTCCCTCTTTGCACAACAGGCTCCGTGATGGTATAAACTGCACACATCTTTTGAAGGTTATTAGTTTGTACCTTTTAGCTTGTATGCTTTATATTATATGGTTTTTTAAAAGAATACCATAACAATTTGTACTGCTAATTTTTCCCTGATAATGACAGTTACAAAGCAGGCCTCTTATTTGACTGAAAAACTTAACAATATGGAACAGAAACATTTTTCACTTTAAACAGTTTTTGATAGGAACAGCACCCAGTCCTTTAAAACACAGATTAAGAAAGTTTTCCCCTTCTTAATCATTTTGAACAAGAACAGAACTCAAACCCTACTTACCTCCAAAATATCTAAAGTCCCTTATTGATTTTGACAAACCAGCAGGCCTCCTAAATCTTCTCCCACCTAAGTCAAACAATCCTCAACTCTGTCAATTGGCTAGAAGTTAAACTGCCAAACACCATTGCCCCACCCAGAAAAGTTCAGTTTGAAATTGATTGTCTGAGGTTTAATGTTATAGTTACCCAATCTGACTCTCATTTCCCTCAGTCAGACAGCAGCTGCTGGAAACTCTCAAGCACCAGGACAATGGTACAGGTGGGAGAAGGGGCCTTACTCCTGGGCCATTTTCTCTACCTGAAACAGCTCCAGAAGGGAGTATGTGCAACCTTATCAGACCCAACTTGTCATGTCTACTTATCAACTATACATAGGGTAGGAACAAAGGGGGAAAACACCAACAAGAAGAATAAAGTTTTTTGCTTTTGGAACTGGAAATAGTGTAATCTATATCCAGTCTATACCCATACAACAACTTTGCATTAATGTTTGCAAAAATGTACTGTTGAAGGCTTCCATGGCCAGAATCTACTAGCTGTTGTGGATTTCCTGGACTCTGTGCCATGGAAAGAAACACATCTTATTGTGAAATGCCTCTGAGGATGCCAGCCATAGATACAGGTGAAACATTAGGAACAAAAACTGCGCAATCATGGCCACATAGTCAGAAAACCCACAACAGCCAATATTTGTACACTTAAAAATACAAAGAGGGATTGGCAAATACTATCATAAATCTTTGAAGAAATTGTCTGGGTGTGGAAGGGGACGGTGGAATAGGAATGCACTTTTGTTGTGGTCTTCCATGATGAATTGCCATAGTCCTTTTTAAAAATCTCTTGTAAAATTAGGCTTCTGGTAGTAGCATTTTACCTATGCTTGGTTTCCTTTGTGCATGTGAGTGAGAATCAGATCTGTCTATCAAAATTAGGATGACACCTGCATTTAACTTTCTGAGAGATAGTGATTGGCTTAACATCATGTCAGAAGCAATATTGCTCAGAGGATTTTTAGATCTTTCATTCCATATCTGACATTACAGCATATTGCCAATTGTAGGGGGAGGACTATTCAGCAAACAGTTGACCTCCACACACACAATGGCAGTAGCCCTCCAGCACTAGCTCAGCTTCTTCCTTCTAGAATTTGATGCTTTAAGTGGACCTGGGCTAACTCTGACCTAACTCTTTTTGCTCCCATTCAGCTTGGCTGCACCTCCTTTGTCCAGAGCCAGTTCTGGTTCTTTAAATGTTGGTGGGTTTTTTGATGGAGCAAGGCTGAACATTGAATTTTTTTTTCATTCATGCAGTTGATGTTCCAGTTCCTCTTTCTGGTGGGGGTGGGGGGTGCATTTGCACCCATTGCATTTCCAATATTTACAGTCCTGTGATTTTAAATCCCTCAAGAGAATGTTCCAACAGAGGCTCAGTCCAGGTCTTTGTCAAAAGTTTCATTTAGTTTTGCATGACAGTTTTGTATAGTATTAACATTCAGTTTTGCATTAAAAAAATCAAACTGCCCTTTTCTTTGTATTATTAGGATGAGAAGGGAAATGGATTGTCTGATGAAGACCTACGTGCTGAAGTGGACACTTTCATGTTTGAGGGTCATGATACTACTGCCAGTGGGATCTGTTGGCTTTTCTACTGTATGGCTCAGAACCCTGAGTACCAACAAAGATGCAGGGAAGAGACAAAGGAGTTCCTTGGGCAAGGAAAGAATATCCAATGGTGCATTTTAATTATCAGTCATTAATATTAAGTTTGTGTTTCCGTAGAGACTGTTATACTGTGCTAAATTATATTGGATATAAGAATTCCGCCATGACCTGGATAGCCAAGGTTAGCCTGATCTTGTCAGATCCCAGAAACTAAAAAGGGTTGACTCTGGCAAGTGTTTGGATGGGAGACTGCCAGGGTCATGAGATGGTGACAGACAATGGCAAACTATTTCTGAATATCTCTTACCTTGAAAATTCACCGGATGTGACTTGGTTGCAAACCTGTTTTTGAATTCAGGGATTTCTGGGCAAAAAAGATGACCCAGCTTCAATTAGATTACACTGTACCTTAGCTCTTCCTGAATTTATTTATTTCCATAAATTTATTTCCTACCCATCACCAGAGTTCCTGGGTGGGGTAAAAACTCCATTAATGCACCACCTCCATCTCCCATCCTACCTCGCCCCCCCCCCAAAAAATTCATACCTATTCAACCCACATAAAGCCCACCCCAATAACTTATAGGGTTGGGGCTGGGGTTAAAACCAGGTGAAAGCTGGTACAAATCCCAAAAAACATAAAGGAAGTATAAAGGGGGAAGGGAGGTACCACCCCAAAGGGGTCAGCCATATGCCTGAATATGGTGTTGGCCAGGCACCAAAACTCCTGCAGAGTTAGCACCTGGTGGACCTCTGAGGTAGGTTTCCAAAGTGTGGGCCCCCCACAGGGAAAATAACGTAAGAAATAGTAAGCAAGATGAAATTTTATTTAGCATCCTTACTTAAATATCTGGAAATCTTCCGATACCAGAAAGTAGCTGATAAATTTTTACTGCTTCTGTAGTCGACCCACGCAGTCAGCGTAAGAACGAGACGAGACAGCCAGGAGATAAAAGCAAAATCCATCTGAATTAGGAGATCGCCAGCCAGCGTATGGAGACCCGGAGGGTCCGTGTTCCCATAAAGTCTCTCACTATCCGGTTCCTGGCACCTTTTATTGTTCACTCTATCGGGGGCGCAGGAGGGAGGACTCGGGGGGGGAGTTCCGGGAGAGCCAAGGAGGTCGGGGAGATAATCAGGTGATTCATGATCTCATCTGGCTACGTGCTTGGAGAGGAATGCGTACGCTGTCTGAGCCTAATCTCACCTGGGGAGACAAGACCATTGTCCACTAAGCATTCGGTGATTGAGCCAGACAGTTCCACGACCACCATGACTCATGTGGGGGGATATGTAAGGAGTGGGGGTGCGATGCGACCGGCAAGGTCAAATACAGGTCATGCGCTGGCATCCTTAACGTTCTCCACTACGGCACTGCTAGGAGTCGGCAGTGCACTCACTCCCCATCTCCTCCTTTTTTACATTTTAGAAAAGCAGGGGGCCAGCGAAACGCGTAGAAGCGATTTAAAAGGGACGCTTGTCTCCTCCGCCCGTTTGGTCAGGCCCTGACCAAGCCGCTTGTGCAACATTAGAATTTGGATTTACTTGGGGTAAGGGAAATCACGAGGGCTTAACACACGTTACAGAGCAATATTAGACGCCGCATTGAACGCAAAACAAGATCCGGTGATAAGGCACCTACAATTAGGTTACAACGAGAGCTGTACAATAGCGCATTCAAACATCCTCCCGGCAGCTTCCAGCTCCAGAGGGCTGACCACCAACGGGGCAAAAACATCACACTTCAGATTAGATACAATTTCTTGCAATTCACGTAAACAATTGGGAATCACTCAGGAAGATTAAAATAATACATATTATACGTACCTCACTCTCACCATGCTTTGGTGATTCCAAGCATGGCGGCATGATTATTCTAGAGCCGCTTTAATGAAGTTCTTGTTGCTCTGGAGGCCAGGCATCCAGAGGCGATTAGTGAAGGCGGAGTTGAGTGGACCCTTCAAGCGAGGTCACAGATCCAGCTGGCCAATAGTACAGGAAATAAGTCCGGAGGAGGCTCCCACAAGGAAGTCCCTTGAGGAGGGCAGACTCAAAAGCTTCGGAGAGGACGATCGCATCGATCCGGCAGGGTGAGGGATTGAAAGGCTGAGTGGAAGCGATGGCCGAATGGAGTCCGACCTGAGGAATTGGAGCCTTGGGTAGGAGTGGATTGCGAAGCGGTGGCAGAGAAGTTCCGGCAGATAGGTGCTGAGATGCAGTATTAATGACAAATAGTATAACTTGAAACTGGAGCATGCGAAATACAAGTTAAACAATACCAAGACATGGTTACCAAAGCTACTAAGTTAGAGGTGACTCTCATGCGAGCAAAGGTCGTAGGAAGAAAGGCGTGTTCCGATGAGCACATTGCAAGTGGCTGAGGCAAGCGGAGAGCGTTCCAAGAGTTAACCTATCGGGGATGTTCCCGGCTGTAAGCTCAGGAATTCCCGGCCGGAGAGGCGTTGGGGAGGAAGCGAGGATGGCATAGTCGTAGATGGGGGGGTCCTGCAGGGGTGACCCGACCGTCACTGCGGTGAGGGTAGCTGCTTATTTAGTAGCTGCTGATGGCTGTAAAATCCACAGTGGTAGCCGCCAAGGTTGCAGCTTTGCAGGATTCTTGGGCGTCTAGAGTAGCGTAATAACGGCTGCTGCAGAGTCTTCGGGTTAGGATCTTCGGGTTAGGTTCACGATGCTGATTGCAAGTCTGCTGGGGCTGTGGGATGGGAGGTGCTCGGGGGGAGGCCTGTTCCGTCTTCGTGGTGTGGCCTGCAAGCTGCGTTTGGCACTCCGTTCCTCGAGCCGGTCGGACATGTCGGGCTGGGACTCCATAGGAGGACCTTGTAGGAGAGAAGGACTGAAGCATACCCCTTCCCCAGGTTATGAGGGGGGCCGGCCCCGCCAGGTTCGGGATCTGGGAGTTTAGGCCGGTAGTAGACCTTGGCGTGGGGGAGGGGGTCTGACTGCCTGAAGTGTGGTTCTTTTCTATGGGGGTGACCTGCTTGTCCTGATGGTAGAAGGCGAGAGCAAATCCTTAGATGGTTAATGGTGAAAAGTACCTTTGAGGATCTGTTTGTTGTATGTGGCTCCTAAATGGGGCTAACCTCCCCTTTCTTTAGTTCTGTCTAGCTAAAATCTCTTTGGAAGTTCACGATTTGCCGTCTTTCAAATCGATTGCTTGCCGGGTGCTGTTGCTGGCCAGGAATCCCGTGTGTTAAATGACGATTCCCCAGTTGATTACCAGAACTGGAGCATGAGCTAAGTGGAAGGAATATCTTGAGGGCATGCAGTTATCCGTTTTGCCAAACGGAGCGGCCCATGACGGTTAGTTGCACTGCATAAGGAGGGTGCTGGATGACGTGATTGGTGGTCTGCTACCGAGGAGTGGAGTGTAAGCCCGGTATGACGTACCCCGCAGTAGAGTATCTATGGTTACGTGTAGGTGCTTCCAGGGGAGCTAGGGCAGGGACCAGGGTTACGGCCCATTTTGCCACAAGTCACTTTGCCAGGGCCCCTCGGGGTTTACCCCGAAGGGTCTGACGAAATCGGGAGGCGAGGCGTGAGCATTGAGCCCTTGAGGATTTGACGTATGGACTGCGCCTGGTTGAGGGGATGCTGCAGGATCCCGGAGGCTTTGAGTGCTTTTGCCCGTTCCCTGGTGGAAAAAAAGTTGTGTGACTGGAAGGGGTCAGGAAAAGAGGGGTGGGAGATGTGGGTAAGCGTTGTCTGCGCTAAGCCGGTTTCCCTCGGCTTCGAAAGGGGAGGCCTGGGAAGCCCGGCGTGTGCAGCTGCGCATATGGCCTGGCAAAGTACTGGGGAGGAGGAGTTCTGGATGCTAGAAGGTTCCGTGAGTGTCAGGAAGAAGAGACTCATGAGGTTTGGGTGGGTCCCGGGGGGGGGAGGCCACGTGGGCTCTCGGGTAAGAAAAGTAGGCAATTACGCAGTGCCAATGCATGTGGGAAATACGACCAGAAGGTTGAAGGGTTGGGGAAGGCTTTGAAAGGCCATTGAATGGTCCTTGTGGCGAAGTTCGCTCCGTTGAGCCGGAGGCAAGACGGCGTATAAGCTGATCTGCCGTCATTGACCATTTTCGTTGAAATGCAATGGCGCCGATAGCGCTTGCCCCGCGTCGGCCCGAAGACGGTGGGGGCGCCTTGGAATGAGGGCAGAGGCATGGCTAAGATCGAGAATGGGACTAGAGGGGTAGATTATGGAGGAGAGTGAGGGCGAGGGGTCTGGGGAGGTGGAAGAGGATCTCCCCCACGCAATTTTCTAGGGCCAGCTGGAGGAGGGTGAGCGAGGCATTCAAGAGGTGTTGGAACTCTGTTCTGTTTAAGAGAGCATGACTGATTTTTTCGGGGTCCCATCCCACCATTACCAGAAGTGCGTTAGTACGGTTTGGTTCGATGAATCTCGCGATAAAAAGCTGGCCCGGGGTAGAGGAGATTTTTGGCGGGCAACATGGGAGGCAGGTAAAACCACTTTCTGACAAGGAAGGTTGTGGCGTCCGTGTGTACCCTACCTAGGACCCGGTAGGGAGAGGGGGGGGTGTTCAAGAGGAAGAGTGAGAGAGGTTGATCTTTTGAGGGGGATCTCGGATCCACCCTATCGGGCGAGCCTAGGACCTTCCTTTACTGCTCTTCGAAAGGTGTCCTATGTGGGCTTCTGGGTGAGTTGGGATCTTGTCCCCTGGATTTTTTGCCAGCCGGAGAAGCCAAAACAGGGGAGCTGAGCAAGGGTGAGAGTGAGAGCGAAGAAGGGGACGGACCCAGTTGAGGGTCCCGAGCAGCTGCTGCAGCTGGAGGAGCGTGAGCGTGTCTGGGGATTTTGAATCTCCGGTATGACAGGGGCTTGGAGTAGGAGTGGAGGAGCTTATGCCCCAGATACAAAAAAATGGCTCGTTCTTCTGCACCTTTTCGGGAGCCGATGTGCAGGCCTGTACTGGTTTTAGCGTGTCGGTTAGCAGCATCACCCACCGCGGGGGGATGAGTCGAGTGCGGCTACTAGGGATAATTTCATCCATGTAATGGGATGCATCATAGCTCCCGAGCTTTGGCCTTGAGAAATAAGAACCAAAAGCTGATGGACGAAAAAATTGATGACACAAAGGTGGGGCTGTTGAGCATCCCCTGGGGCAAGACCTTCCACTGGCGCATATCTGGCCGTGGGCTGCTGATGATTAAGCACCGGCACCGTGGAAAGCCAAATGTACTGGAGTCTTCAGGGGAGAGGGGGGGATACAAAAGAAACAATCCTTCAAGGTCCAACTTAACCAGGGACACAAATGGTAGTCTGAGGGGATAAGGTTGGGGTTAGGTAAACACGCATTGAAGAGGGCCCATGGGCTGGATACAGGCATTTACTGCTCTGAGGATCCTGGTAGTCACCGCACCGGCCACTCTTCCTTCTTTATTACACAAAGACAGGTGTGTTCCAGGGTTTACGTTGAGATCAGTCCTCCAATGTGGCCTTGAGTCAGCTGCTCCTCCACGAAGGTTGGTGCATGGCAATCAACTTCTCTCTCTGGGCAGCCTGCCACTGTTCCTCCTACCCATCCATACTGGGGAGGTCTTCGTGGTCCCACGTGAGGGGAGGCCCGGTGAAGCATGCAGGCTACTTTCGCTCCTCGAGCTCTCCCATGACCATGGGGAGGATGCGATGAGCTGTCAGCCTCTTAGAACCTCTAAGGAGGTTTCTGAACTGCGGCCTGCTCCCTTTCCTTCTCCCGGATTCTGGCCAAACGCGTCCCAGCCGTCAACTGATCAAGGCAGCCCGGACACTTTGCTGAGCGACATGGCCGTGCCGGGGCTCCCCGCATCCCTGAGGTTCACCCCTGGGCCTCCGAGCTGTGTGTGCGAGTGGGCGTAAGGGATGCCCTTAGGCATGCGTAGGAGCCCGTGAAGGCGATGAAACAGTTCCTCGTGAGGGCCGTTCCTGCAGGGATGCCTTACTACTACATTGTTAAGAAGGGTGTCTGCATGAGGCTCCGAGCGAAGCGAGGTCCGTGCCCCTGTAACAAAGGGATAGTTTCTTGCTTTAAGAAGGTGGAGAAGGCTCGGGGGGAGGAGCCTCCCTGAGGGTCTTCTCCCTTTGGAGGGAGACCCCTTTCGGTGCGGGTCGTAAGCTCCCCTACTGGGCAGCCTGCAATCACTACAGAAGTGTCCGGACTGAGTGGCAGGTGAAACACACCTGCCTCGGGGCTGTTTCCCTGGCGGTGGAAAGAGGCTCGCGGTCAGGAGGTCCGCATGGTGGGCTTAAGACCCGATATATCCTGGCAAGCCTTTAAGCATGTCGGCCAGTTCAGGGTCCTTACCTAAGCCTTTCGTGATTGCCTTGCGGCATTCAGCTGGAGGCGCTCTCTTCGGCGAGATCACGCCTAAGGAGTTCGCTTCCTGAGCTTCCTCGTTATCAACTCTGTTTCCTTGAGAGCCTCCTTGAGTTCGCTTCCACAAACTTGGCTTAGGGTTCTTGGGGTTTTTGGCGGATGGCAGAGAAGCTCTGCGCGGGCTGGCCAGAATTGGGGACCCTGACAAACGCCTTGTAAAAGCACTCAGAGGCCGCAATCGTAGCGGTGGCTTCAGGTAGGACAACCCGATTGTTGGGGCTGCTGAAGGCATCGAAGCCGTAAAGTTCCGCAGTTGTAGGGCGCCGCCGGAGGTAGTTGCCCTGTTGTATGCATTGCTTGATGAACTCGCTCTCCCAGATCGCAAATTGCAGCGGGGCTCAGGAAAGAGCGGAAGGCGGTCTTCCAGTCGCCCGGGACCATTAGGTGGTTCCTCATGACCGCCTCGAAAGCATTGCTTTCAAGATAGGTAGGGATTTACGCCCACGTCCAGCACCGCTTATGGAGCCTCGGTGAGGATTTTATAGCTCAGGGGGCTGTACTCGACAACCCGTCATTAACCATGCCATCCTCCCCACGGCATTCGTGGGAGTGGACGGGGCACAATGCAAGAATCTCGGCATCGTCTTCCGTCAGGGTTTCTTTCTTCTGCAGATCGTGGCTAATACGTTCTGCAAGAGTTTTGAAACCCGCGCCATTACGTGGCGCTGACGGAGGTGCAGTGACTTCGGAAAATGAAGGCGGAGCAGGGGGAGGGGGCGGCCGAGCCGCGGGAGAGTTTGAATTGGGCGAAGGAACGAGGAGGGCAGAAGGAGGACAGGCGTCCAATTTAGTGGATAGAGAAAATTCCGGGGCTGAAATTGAAGGTGAAAGATCGAAAGGAGGGCGGCCTACAGCAAGGGAGCCATAGGTCTGCAGGCTGATGGCGACAAAACATTGTCTCCACGTCAGTAGCAGCGACATCGGCGCGCGAGGCTCTGTGCGAAGAGTGCGCCCGATGTTTTCCCAGTCCTTAAGATTCAATGTCCCCCCCTCTGGGTACCATGGACATTGAGCTTCAATCTCCTCAACCAATTTGCGCAGCTCCCTTCTCTTTACGGGGACCCTGCCGCATTTCGTTAACGCTTTCAGTTCGTCAACGTGCTTGTCATAAGCCCTGCTTTTGCAAGCTCCCATACTCACCGGTGTTCCGTCGGACGAGAGAGTGTCCTAGGACGCGTGTCTCTGGATGCGCCGATCCAGAGGACAGGCGATACCGAAACGGTGGTCCCTGGATGCGCCGATCCAGCGGACTCGGTATCGCGGCCCTTCCCCAGGCGACGGTGAGCAGGGTGGAGGTTCGAGGATTCCCGGGTTTCGGCACCAGCTTGTAGTCGACCCACGCAGTCAGCGTAAGAACGAGACGAGACGCGGAGATAACATCTGGTGGAGATCGCCAGCAGCGGGAGACCGGAGGTCCGTGTTCCTAGCGAGTCTCTCGCCTGCCGGTTCCTGGCACCTTTTATTGTTACTCTATCGGGGGCGTGTAGGAGGGAGGACTCGGGGGAGTTCCGGGAGAGCGGGAGGTCGGGAGATCATCAGGTGATGCATGATCTCATCTGGCTACGTGCGGAGAGGAGCGTACGCGTCTGAGCCTAATCCTCACCTGGGGGCAAGACCATTGTCCCTGCGCCCGGTGATTGAGCCAGACAGTTCACGACCTGTGACTCATGGGGGGATGAGGAGTGGGGGTGCGATGCGACCGGCAAGGCCGCAGGTCCGCTGGCGTCCCAACGTTCCACTACGGCACTGCTGGGTCGGCAGTGCACTACTACATGCTTCTGTGAATTTGGCTTCTCTTGGGGTTTTTTAAACCTGCAATATTCTGATCTTCAAGAGCTCAGCTGATTGGGAACTTGTGGAGGTAATCAAGGGAGGGGGAGATTTGGGGGTTGTTATTTTATTTTTTGTTTGAAACTGAAAGTGTTCAATTATTTTTATTTTTTATTAATTGAAAAGATATAAAATGAAAGAATGAAAACATTGGTATTTTCCATAGAAGAAGGAAGGGAGTATTTTACATAAAATACACTATACAGTACTTGATATAACACAGTAATAATATTAAACAATTGTATAAATTGTGAAAATTTAAAATAAAAATTTCGGTGATGTAGGGATGAGCCGCTGATCCAGCAGCACCGTAAGTAGAGCGCTGGAATGCCGGCGCTCCTACGATCTTCTGGTCGCAACCGCTCCCCTGCCCCTCACCCCCTGATGAGTCACAGGTCATGAACTACCTGGCTCACAACCACCAGGTGTCCCAGACAAAGGGACAATGGGCCCCTGCCCCCAGGTGAGGATTAGACCCAGACGCTGATGCTTCCTCCCGCACGTAATAACCAGGCGAGATCATACATCACATGACGATCTCCCGCCCTCCCGCTCTCCCGGTTTCCCCCGGTCCGCCCTTCTACACGCCCCCACGATAACCCTAATAAAAGGTGCCAGGTACTAGCACGCGGCAGAGTCGCCCGGATCACGGACCCCCGCGCTCCCGCTGCTGGCGCTCTCCACCAGATGATATCTCCGCGTCTCGTCTCGTTCTTACGCTGACTCCACGGGCACGACTACACGGTGATGATTGCTATTATAAATCTAAACAAAAATGTCTAAAAGTATTTTACATGAATTGAAAATTACGTTCATGTATTATTATCATCTATCCACAATATATTTAGACTTTGTTCTCCCATTATCACTTTTTCAATACAACAAAAATTGTTAATAATTCATGTTCATCACTGTTAATAGTCAGATGCATAATTTCAACAACCTCCTTCTCTGCTCCCTATTTTTAAAGAATAATATAATTTTTATACTTTACGCTTGTCTTGAAATTCTTTGGTTGAACTGTTATTCACATAAGTTTGATCTGTTATTCACATAGCTTGTTATTTTTGCCATTGCTGCCTATTTGGCTAATTTGCTTTTTTAGTCCTCTTGGCTTGGACACTCTTCTGCTTTCCATACTGTTGCAAATACAACTCTGACTGCCATTATTATATACTAAACAATTCTTGCAAAATTTTTGAAAAACTTTTCGACAAAACTCCCAATAATTCCATAATAAATTTATTTTTAAGATTTTCTGTATTTCAGAATATATTTGTCCCACCACATCTCTTTACAGTTCTATTCTTTTCTATTATGGTTCTTGTCCATCTTGATATCCTTTGGGATGATATACTACTGATAAAACATCTTATACCTATTTTATCTTAATGTTTCACTTGCTGTGGATTTTAAATAATTTATCTATAAAGTTTCTCATTGTTAGAAAAATATGTTTTCCTCAAAATTTTGCATCCATCTCATTACACATGTTTTATCATGTTTAAAAGTGAAGTAATAGCTGATTCATCCTAGAAAATGTTGTTTTTGCTGCGTTATCACATTTTCAAATTCTGTCATCACACCTCTTCCTGGGTAAATGTCCCCTTTCAATTTTGACATGTTCAATATGCTTCTACTTTAAAAATCATAGTTTTTTCCTGTATTTCCTCAGCTTCAAGACTATCTAGTTGATTTCTTCATTGCTTAGGTACATTTATTTTATTAAGACAGTTTTTATGCTGTTTCTCCAGCATTTGGATTCTTTCTTTCTTTCTTTCTTTCTTTCTTTCTTTCTTTCTTTCTTTCATCACGCTAAGTGCATACTCTGAATCGCCTGAAGCGTTAAGTCAAAAGGTCTGGCGGACAACCAACCCAAAGTTTTCCACCATTGCGGCCAAAAACCCCAAGAGCCTATGCTAGCGACTTTGTGAACGGGCTCCAAGAAGCTCTTAAGAGGCAGGTAGATGGCGAGGCCAAGCAGTGAGAACTCCTTAAGCGCCTACAGCTAGGAAAAGCGCCTCCGCCCGAGGAATGCATAAAGGCAATCTGCAAGGTCTAGGTAGGGACCCCGACCCCACAGCAGGCATGCTTTCGAGAGCTTGCCAGGATGTGGACACAGCCCACCAAGCCCGACCTTCTAGCCGCACCGCCCTCCCTTGCCGTAAAATAGGACAGCCCGAGGCAGTGTATCCAATCACGGTAGACCAAAACATCTTAAGTAAGGGGCCTTTGGGCTGCCCGGCAGAGGCCCACAGCCTAAGCGACAAGGGGTCTCCCCCCCAAGGGACAGGAGGCCGCGAGGAGGCTTGAGGGTCAGATGGCCCCATCTGGGCACCCTCCCAGCCAGGGCCAAAGCCAGCTCCTCGGACCTTCCCAGGGCTCTCTCAGGGAACCCCCACCCACTAAGCAGGAACTGCCCATCCACATTTCAGGGGCCACCAACCTGCAGCCTGTGCCGGAACCTGCTCATGTACCCTGATGTGGTGAGGCGTCCTGCAGGAGCAGCCTCACCCGAGACCAGCTGCGCATCCACGGATCCCCCACGCCCGGGAGCAACCCGCGCCGGCTCCACAAAATTAGGGGCCCAGAGTAGGCAGGTGCAAATGGCAACGCTGACCGCGGTGCGTCCCGCGGAGTAACCCGGGCAGCCTGATCAGTGATGGCCAGCTGGGGAGCTCACCCTCACGGCCTGGGAGGGGAGGGAGGGAGGCAGACTCGCCCAGGAAACTTCGCCACCCGCCCTGTCACTCTGGCAGAGTCGAGAGATGGAGTGGATCCACCCCACTGCCCTCCCCTCCACACTTGGACCACCGAGACCCGGTTTGGGTAGAACGAAGGCGGCCACTATCCGGGGAAAAGCTGGCTGCCATGCACCAACTTCGTGGAGGAGCAGCCTGGCAGCGGGCCATATTGAAACCTCCACATCACCATGGAACCGCGCCCGTCTTTATAATAAAAAAAAGAAGAAAGAGTGGCTGATGGCTGATTGCTCAGGATCTCAGGGCGGTAAATGCCTGCATCCAACCCATGGGTCCTTTTTTTCAGTGTGGCCTGCCCAACCCCAACCTCATCCCCTCGGACTATCAAGTCCCTGGTTGTTGACCTAAAGGATTGCCCGTTTGCATCCCTCTCTCCGGGGGGGGACGGACGCGTTTAAGCCTTCACGGATTGCGGTCCGCCAACCACCAACGACCTACGGCCCAGGTACCAGTGGAAAGTGCTACCCAGGGAATGCTCAATAGCCCCACCTTGTGTCAGTTTTTTGTTCATCACGCCCTGGCAAAAACCATTTTAGCCAAAGGCCCGGAGCCATAATCATCCGGTATATGGATTATTGATATCTTATGCTTCGCCATGGCATCCCCGCCAGTGGGTAGTGCTGCTTTCGCCGATGCGTTAAAACAGTCCAGGCCACTACACATGCGCTCCTGAAAAGGTGCAGAAGGACGAGCCATTCTTTGTACCTGGGGCACAAGCTCCTTCACTCTTATTCCGCCCCATCCTGCAGAAATGCAAATTCCAGACACACCCACAGCTCCTCCAGCCACAGCAGCTTCCTGCCGGAACCCTCAATTGGGTCGCCCCTTCTTCGCCCTCCACCACCCCTCTGCTCAGCCCCCTGTTCTCGCTACTCCCTTTCGCTGGGATCCGGGGGGACCAAAATCCAGCTCACCCAAAGCACAGGGCGCCTTTCCAAGCGGTGAAAGGAAGTTCTGGCTGCGCCGATGGGTGGATCCGAGTCCCCCTCAAAGATCAGCCCTCTCCCTCTCTTTCTCTTAGACACCCCTCCCCTCCCGGGCGGAGTTTTGGGATGCACCCAACCACCCACGAACCTTCTTGCAGTCGAGTGGCTCTACCTGCCTCATGTACCCACAAAGAACCTTTCCACCCAGGACAGCTTTATCTGGATCTTATCAACCAAAGTCCAGCGTCAGCACCATGGTGATGTCGGGTGGGACCCGAAAGATCATCATGCCTCTAAACCCGATCAGAGTTCCAGCATCTCTTGAGCGCTTCCCTCACCACCCCTCCAGCTGGCCCTGGAGGGCTTACGATGAGGGAGGTCCTCTTCCACCTCCCCGGATCCTCGCCTCACTCTCCTTCACTCCGCCTCTTGTCCCGATCTGGCCTCCTAGCAGCCTCTGCCACCCCACTCCAGGAGCCCCCCACCCGTTTAGCCCCATGGCCGGGGTAAGTGTAGCGTCGGCGCCATTGCATTCCAACAAGAGCGGTCAGCCCGGGCCATGGCAGACCGCCCTACCTTAAGCCTCCGCCCAGCCGAGGCTTGACTTTTGCCAACCATTCTGGCCTTCAAACCTTCAGCCAACCCTTCCAACCTCTTGAGTGGGCTTCATAATGTCACGTAGCAACTGCGTGAGTGGCTCACTGCCGAGACCTATGGCTCCCGAATGTCGACTCAAACCTCATGAGTCTCTTCCTGACATTGCGGAATCTATTAGCGTCCAGAACCTCTCGGTACTTTGTGGGCCATATGCACAGTCACACGCCACTCCCGGGCCCCTCGGCCCGAGGAACCAGTAGCGGATAAGCTACCCACCATTCCTACCCTCTTTTCCGACCCTTTTTTTCAGTCACGCTGACTTCTTCCACCAGGGGGCAAAGCACTGCGCCCGATCTTGCCGCATCCCCTCAGCCAGGCACAATCCATTTGTCAAATCGGCACTGCTCAATGCTCCGCGCCTCGAGCCCTCTTCCAGACCCGGGGTAAGCGAGGAGGGCTGGCCTGGCAAACCTGAAGCTTGTGGCAAATGGGCGTAACCTGGTCCCTGCCCTAGCCCTTAGAAACACCTGCATGCTAACTATAGACACTTACTTTCGAGGTGCGTTTAGAGCCACCCACTCCGTGCGGGAAACCACTAATCGATCATCCAACACCTGCTTACATGCATTACCCGTCATGGGCAGCCCCTCCGGCAAAAGCGGGATACTTGGCGCCAGCGTATTATTCCTCGCAACCATGCTCCAGTTCTGCACCAACTGGGGAATGGAGTGCTGACACCACGGGATTCCCTACGGTAGCCGCGGGGGGGCAAGCAATTGTCGAGAAAGAAGCCGAATCGCAACGTTAGGAAATCTTAGCTAAAACAGAGGCACTAAAGAAGGGGCCAGCCCCACCTAAGGCCACATCCAACGAGACCAGTATCGAGAAAGTACTCTTCACCATCCAACCGATTTAAATTTGCTTGCCCTACCCTCAGGGCAACAGATCGCCCGTAAGAAAGACACTTCAGAACCCGCAGACCAGATCCCCTCCCCGCCGCAGAAGTTTACCCACTACCGTCCCGGCTCCCCGGGCCGAGGCCTGGCGGACCGGACCCCCCCCCTCATAACCTGGGAAGGGGGGTATGCTTCCAGTCCTTCTTCCTGGGCCCCTATGGATCCCAGCCCGACATGTCCGGCCAGCCCGAGGCGGCGTAAGCGAAGTCCGAGGGCCCCACCACGAAGGGCCGGGGCCGGACCCTGGAGAGAGCCAGCCCACGTAGTTTCCAGGCAGACCCACACGCCAGCGTCGAGGTGACCCGAAGGCTCGGATGACCTACACAAGGCCACAGCGCTCTGCTCCAGCAGCTCAACTTCGAAGGTTTCGCCCATGGCGGCCGAGCTGCCTCAAGGCAGCAAGAGCCCCAAAGTTGCCACCTCTGCGGATACTGCTGTAGTTCCTCAGCCATCAGCACCTACTTTGCGCTACTACTCCCCGCCGGTGGCTTGATGGGTCACCCCTACAGGAGTTTAACCCTGGGAACCCTCCGCTGTCTCCAGCCACCTGACTGTTGTCGGGACATGCCTTCTCATAGCCACGAAGCACACAGCCATGGGCTGCAGCACCCTCTTCCCTCACCCCTAGTCACCGGTATTATTCCAGCTATGTTTATTGTGCACATTTAGATTGAGAGTACCCCTTGGAGCCGACCTCAAGGGAATTGCTGAAGTACTGTAACCCAACTGATCGTGAAGTTTTGCATGCCTTGAATCTAGAAGTTGTGTTTAATTTGTTGTTGCATCCGTCTGCTGGGACTCTCTACTGCCGCCTCACCATCGTTCTACCTCAGGCTCCACCGGGGCTCACGCACGCCGCCCTCCATGCCCAGCCCTCGTACCTCTTGCGAGATGACAGCGGTTGCCCTCTCAGGCGGAGTTAAGTCTCCCTCATGACTTCCTAGTGGGAGTCCCCAGGTTAAACTTTCTTACAATGCCAAGACGGTGGCCCGGCTGGCCTGTGTGCCCTTCTTGAAGTCCATCCAACTCCACCTCCCATCGCTCTGGATGCCTGGCCTCCAATGAGCAACAGAACGTCGTCCAGCGACTTTTAGATGTCAGCGCGCTTCAATGTGATTATTTGTTGTTACTGCATCGCAAGGTTGTGAGAATGTACATGATTATGTGTTGTTTTAATCTTTCTGATAATTTCCCATCCCCTGATTCCTTATGAGAAGTCGCGTGAGCTGCAGGAAGTGGTATCAATCTGAAATATGGCGTATTGCCCCACTGGTGGGTCAGCCCTCTGGAGCCCAGCTACGGGAGAATGGATAAGTGCTATTGGCCTGGCTCTGCATTGGTTTTGATTGTATGCCTCATCGTTCGGATCCTGTTTTATTCAGTAATGTATCTAATGTCCTTGCCAGCATGTGTAAGAAACCCTCGACTTTCCCTTGCATGCCAGCCAAGTCCTAATATGTTACACAAACGCTCAGCCAGCAACCCAGCGGTGAGGAGGTAATTAGCGTCCCCTTAATCGCCCCTCTACAAATGCGGCCTCCCTTCAGCAAAAGCGTAAAAGGAGGGAGATGTAGGGATGAGCAGCTGATCCAGCAGCACCGTAAGTAGAAGCTGGAATGCGGTAGCTCCTGGTGATCTTCTGGTCGCCAACAGCTCCCCTGCCCCTCACCCCTGATGGAGTCACCAGGTCGTGAACTACCTGGCTCACAACCGCACCAGGTGTCCCAGACAAAGGGGACAATGGGCCCCAGGTGAGGATTAGACCCAGGCGTGATGCTTCCTCCCACGCGTAATAGCCAGGTGAGATCATACATCACGCAGGCGATCTCCAGCCCTCCGCTCTCCAGGTTTCCCCGGTCCGCCCTTCTACTGCGCCCCCCAGATAACCCTAATAAGGATTGCCAGGTACTATGCAGCGGAAGGTAAGCCAGGATCCCGCGGACGGCGGCTCCAGCTGCTGGCGGCTCTCCACCAGATGATATCTCCGTGTCGTCACCGTTCTTCACGCTGGCCTCCGCGGGAACCGCGACTACCGGTGATGATTGCTATTATAAATCTAAACAAAAATGTCTAAAAGTATTTTACATGAATTGAAAATTACGTTCATGTATTATTATCATCTATCCACAATATATTTAGACTTTGTTCTCCCATTATCACTTTTCAATACAAACAAAATTGTTAATAATTCATGTTCATCACTGTTAATAGTCAGATGCATAATTTCAAGCAACCTCCTTCTCTGCTCCTATTTTTTAAAGGAATAATATAATTTTTATGCTTTGCGGCTTGATCTTGAAATTCTTTGGTTGAACTGTTATTCACATAAGTTTGATCTGTGTGTTATTCACATGGCTTGTTATTTTGCCATTGCTGCCTATTTGGCTAATTTGCTTTTTAGTCCCTCTTGGCTTGGACACTCTTCTGCTTTCCATACTGTTGCAAATGTCAACTCTGACTGCCATTATTATATACTAAACAATTCTTGCCAAAATTTTTGAAAAACTTTTCGACAAGAACTCCCAATAATTCCATAATAAATTTATTTTTTTAAGATTTTCTGTATTTCCAGATAATATTTGTCCACCATCTCGTTTAACAGGTTCTATTCTTTTCTATTATGGTTCTTGTCCATCTTGATATCGCTTTGGGATGATATACTACTGATAAAACATCTTATACCTATTTTATCTTAATGTTTTCGCTTGCTGTGGATTTTAAATGAATTTATCTATAAAGTTTCTCATTGTTAGAAAAAATATGTTTTCCTCAAAATTTTGCATCATCTCCATTACACATGTTTTTTATCATGTTTAAAAAGTGAAGTAATAGCTGATTCATCCTAGAAAATGTTGTTGTTGCTGCGTTATCACATTTTCAAATTCTGTCCACTACCTCTTCACCCTGTGAGTAAATGTCCCCTTTCAATTTTGACATGTTCAATATGCTTCTACTTTAAAAATCATAGTTTTTTCCTGTATTTCCTCAGCTTCAAGACTATCTAGTTGATTTCTTCATTGCTTAGGTACATTTATTTTATTAAGACAGTTTTTATGCTGTTTCTCCAGCATTTGGATTCTTTCTTTCTTTCTTTCTTTCTTTCTTTCTTTCTTTCTTTCTTTCTTTCTTTCTTTCTTTCTTTCTTTCTTTCTTTCTTTCTTTCTTTCTTTCTTTCTTTCTTTCTTTCTTTCTTTCTTTCTTTCTTTCTTTCTTTCTTTCTTTCTTTCTTTCGTTTCCTATCATATAAACCTTACTGGTTTCCCAAATAATTTTGATAGGAGTATCAACCATATAGTTTAATCTAAAAAATTCTTCTATATCTTTTCTGCTTTTCTGTTCTTTTTTCGTGTATCTCATATCTCCAACTTCCTCTTCTACCGCTGTTTTGTTGCTATTAATAAGTTGAGATCTGCAAAGATGTTTGATTGTACCTTAACTCTTGGATTTCTGATCCTCTAAGCATCTTCCAATTCTACCATTTTCATATATTCCATATAATCAAACACATTTTTAGGAAGTTTGCCTCATTTGGTAGATATTAGAAAAGTCTCCTTGGATCTTCAGGTAACCTTGTAATAGCTTGTGAAAAATGTCTTCTAAATTTGTCTTACCATGATTCTCTAGAATTCCTCAAAATCATAGATTATTGCACCTCCAAAGTTGCAGTCCTTTATTTAGCCCTTTCCATCCAAAGGTCTTGCGCTTCAAAATGTGATTCAATTCTTTTCTATCTTTCTTTAATTCTCCTGATTTCTTGTGTCCACTAAAAAATTCTAATAGTCTATCTTATATCTTGAACTTCTTTTTTACCCCTTCTTACTCTTTCTTGTGTTCTCTCTTCCACTTGCCTAATTTTTCTTGAGTTCTTTCTTCTTATTGTTTAATTTGATGTGTAACTGTTCAGGTTTGTTGTATGAAGGTTTTTGATAATTTGTCAATTACCTCTTGGACATACTGTTCACCATCATCTTTCTCCATTTGTCTTTTTGGCATACCCCTTTGTGGCATGCCTCTTTCTTCTTTGCTTAAATATTTTATACAGTCTTTCTATATATGATACCATAGGATAAATATTCAAGAACAACTAAACCAACAATAATTCAAGAGTAACTAAACCAACAATTTTGTCATCCATTCTGTCCCCAATAATTTCATCCACAATTGCTTCCCCACTTAATTACTTTATGGCATTACTGAAGCACTGTTATAAATCACAGGGCATTAATTGCAAGGCTTGGTTTTAAATCCTGATAAAAATTCCAATTGTATCATCATTTTCCAAAATTAAGCGATGATTTCACCACTGTGATGTTATCAGGGTATTAAAAGAGAGTTCATATAAAGTCTCTAAATAGAAGAAAATGAATGAGAAAAAAAGATTTTTTTAAAAAAAGAAAAGCGGGAAGGTTAATCTAGAGGCTTTTTGCTTGTTTTTACCCTACTGTTCCTGCTTGCAAGTTCTTGACAATTGGGTTCACCTGTCAAATTTGTCTCCCCACAGAGCAGTGAAAGGGTGATAAATGTGCCTTCTCATCTGGCATTCTTTTTCAGATACTGAGGAAAAACCCTCAGAGCTCTTCACAAATGCCCCTGCTTAGATTGCCATTTTCCCAAAAAGTTGTGTATAACTGTTATTGCAACCCACTTTGAACCACAGGGAAAGGCAGGAAATAAATAAATAAAATTTTAAACATGGTTGACATTTGTTTTCTCCAATGACTGTGCAGGGATGATCTTGGGAAGATGCCATATACCACCATGTGTATTAAAGAAAGTCTTCGACTTTACCCTCCAGTTCCTCTAATAGCTCGGGTCTTGAACTCACCAGTAACGTTTGATGATGGATGCACCTTGCCATCAGGTCATTATTTCTTCTTCCTTTATTTTATTTATCCTATTTTGAAGTACATTTAGGAGATATTTGCTAGAATTAGCAACCTCAAGAGAGGGCTTGAAGTTTTCCCTAGAATTTCAATTGATCCCCATACTATAGAATTCAGTTCCGTTGGAGGAAATGGCAACCTCAGGCTCCATGGAATTATATCCTCACTTAGCTCCCTTCACAAAGTCTGCTATCTTCAGGCACCACCCCAACCTACACAAATTTTCCAAGTCAGAGTTGGACACGCTAATATTTGTAAAAGTATTGCACACCCAGCAATGTACATTGGGAGGAATCATTCAGTGTATATGGAGTGAAGGAAGCTGTGGTGTCTAAGGTTCATCAGCAAGTTAGTTTCCTTGACCTGTTTGAGAAAGGTGTGGGGAGAAAGTCCAAACACAGATCTGTCAATCAAAAAGTACAATTCAAACAATGAATATGAATCCAGTAACACAAACCAAAAGCATTTGGCGAGGAAGGGGGAACACTTATGGTTATTTATGGAGTGACCTCCGTAAGGAGAAACACCTGACTCCCTTGTTTTCTATCTTCAGGAGGAAGTTGGACAGTTTTCTTTAGAACTTTATATTTATTGATTTAGTTTTTGTTATTGGCAGTCCTAATTGGAGTTCTTAAACTTTGACTTTTATGGGTTCTAAAATAGTTGTTTGTACAGTGTTTTAATGAAGTTTTACTTATATTATAAGCAGCCTTGAATTCTGCTAGGTAGATGGTGACTAATAATGTTTTCAGAGATTGTAGTTAGTGTAAAAGTTAACTTCCTTCCTCAAGAATGTGTATTAACCGGTTCAATATTAATGAAAAATACTAATTCAAAGAGGCTTATTAATCACTAATAGATCATCTTCTGCTGAGGATTCAAAAATCACAATATCTTTCCTAGGTATTTCTTGTGATAAATCAGACAACTTCTGAACAGTAGCAGTTGGCATTGCAGTGATGCACTGGGAAAAAAACTGCCGAGTTCCCAGTTAATTCTGGAAATAGGTTTTTCAGGGAGCAATTCTATTTAATTCAATGCAGCTTACTCCATGGAAAATATTCTTAGGATAGCTCTATCCCATGAGGAAGCGGCAATTCAATGGAAGTCTTCCACTGAAGGAGGCTTCAAACTTAGCCAAGTGCAACAGTAGGATACAAGAATCAGTACAGTGTTTCAGAACTTTAATTTCTTTCCCCCGCATCATTGTAAATTACAATTAGTTCAGTATCTAGAGTCAAAATAATCTCTTACCTATGAAAAAACTATCAAAATATTTTACCAGGTTCAGTTTTTATTGTGAAAATGCTGGAGTAGGTTTTTTTAAGTTTTTACTAGAATTAGTGAAATGTTGATATAGCTAATCAGATTTATCTGTATGATGATATCATTGAGGGCAAGCAGTCCCTTGTCATTGCCTTGCCATTGCCCTTGAAATGAAGAAAAAAACAGTCTCGTTACTAAGGAAACTAGGTCAGTTCTCCATGCTGTGCTGGCACTTTCATTGTCCACTAACATCTTACAGAAAGACTCTGATTCTCTTCCAGTTATACACAGTTTGTGCATTATTAAATGAGGCTGAAAAGGGATAGATATGTATCCAGATGGTCATTCCCATAAAAGTATTTTATTCTAATTTCATACTATTATTGCAGCTATATTCAATTTTTTAATTCATGTAATGTCTTTCCTCCTCAGTCACCATGATGACTACAGCAACTATGGTGGACCTATGTGAAATTCCTGCTAAAAAGATGTGCTTGATGAACAATGTATTCATTCATTCTAATCCCTAGTTAATCCTGGTTATAAAGCATTGCCAAGATGTGTGATAATGCTATGACAGTTAGCATATTTACACTGATTTATAGTAATAAATAATATAGTTTCTCTTTTATTCAGGTTCCCTGATTGGATTGAATATATTTGGTCTCCATAGAAACCCGGAAGCATGGGACAATCCTCATGTAATAATATATAATAAATAAATGAATTAATTGAAGAAATGAAAAACTGAAGGGTCAAGACTGAGGATACCAGAGGACAATAAGAACAGTTTATAAATTATGTTTATTTTAAAGAAAAAAGATCAAATACTAGAAAACATACTGAGGAACAGAATATTTAGGTTAACTATGAAAAATAACTGCTTATATACAAGAGATTAGATCCACATTAAAATAAAAAAATCAGTTGGGGCTAATTTACCTATTTCACACTCATCTGTGCAGTTTTCTTTTAAACAGATTGCCAATTTGAATGGAGAACAAAGGAAGGATAATTTTAAACCAGTCACTCTTTCTTGCAGCTTAACCTAATTCAGAGGTTTGGGGAAGACAAATAATGCTAGGGAGAAATGAGTGTTGGGGAGAAACGTCTACCACCATGAACTTCTTGGAGGAAGTCTGGGAAACAAATTGAATACAAATTATTGGTTTCTTTACAGTCTCTCATTCTGCATTTCTAGTCCTCTAATTGAAGTAAGATTCTATGATTCTTTAGTGTCTCTCATTCTTTAATTGGATGATTTTCAAAAGCCTATAATTCTGTGCCATGTGACATGCTTTGTGGTAAAATAGAGGTCAGCAAAACATCTTGTTATAGGAATTCCAACTGGGTTTGTTAAATTTCATGTTAAAAGCCTATATTTTTGAGAGCACCAAAAATTGGCTTTCATGACTTTGGGAAGGAGTAGAGAAAACTATTAGATGTTTTGCTCTTGTAGGCGGATTACTCATGGGCCAAAAAACAGCGGTGTGAAAATGGCGTAAAAACTGTGTAAACCCTTTTATACCATTTTCACACCATTTTCATACCACTGTTTTTGGCCTACGCGGAATCCGCCATACTGTAAATGCATCTTCATGCAATCTTAGGATCCTTGCAGGAAAAGCACTGAGAATACTGCATTTGCCAAGCCAGTCCATAACCAGCATACATATCACATACAGAATTGAGCATTAAGTATTTGACAGCCTAAGTCTGAAAGTGTAGGATTTGAGTAGGAGAACAAGTAGAGTGCAAAAGCTGAAATTTGGAGATTGATAGACACATGTGATGATTCTGACCCAAACCTAGGAAATGTAACATGCAGAATTTTTCAATAGTTACCATATACTCTGAGGGGTCACATGATGTCTGTGTAACTTTACACTGTTCATATTTTCTCTTTCAGGTATTTGAACCTCTGAGATTTTCTCCAGAAAACTCATCTGGTCGCCATCCATATGCTTTCCTCCCGTTTTCTGCTGGCCCAAGGTGATGATATTTATTTACTTAACCATGAAACGATTTTTTAGATGGTTATGAAAATTTTGCCATAGACTGGCAACTGTGGATCACATCAGAATTGTCACATTTTTACACCTTTCTCCAGCCATAGTTGCTCTAAATGTATTTTAAACAAAGACTTTCGCACAAACAGCTACACAAAAGATGTTTCAATTGTTGGCCACTGAATTAATACAGTTGTAAATAATCAGGGACTCTTTTCCATGGTTTGATTTTCCCCTAGAATCAGAAAGTAACATAAACAGGCAGAGTCTGTAATTTGTGGCTGTGGACCAATTTACACAGGAGAACAGACTCTATTCAGAGCTTCTTAAGTGCTCCGGAGTACAGGGATAATGTAGTGAAAAATATTATTTAAACAAGCATTCCTGCTGAAAATTATATAATCACAATGATTCAAAAAAGGTACCACCACAATTAATGGAAGCTGCAGAAAGGGTATATTCATGGAATTATTTCATTCAACCAAGTTCTATTCACAATCCGTAGAGTTCAGAGGGGAAAGGTGTCATAGTTGTAAATTCTTTGTGTGAACCAGTCTCAAACATTCTTGAAGTACACTGTCAAGTCTGCCATCATGGACAAGAGGTGGAGCTTGGGGGTGGAGTCAACAGTATAAGGCTGGAGCTGATCAGCCTGACTGCTCAGTTCAATCCTGGGCTCAGCGTGGCTTGGCTTGAAGCCTGCAGTTTAAAGCTGGACCCAGCAAGCCAAACCCAGCATCTAACAGGTCTACCCTACTCTGAATTCCATGTGGAGTCCAGAACTGAGTGAACCTGCACTGACTGACTCAACATTCAACTGCACCCAATCTCAAACTCCCAGGTGACACCTGGGATGGAACAAGCCATTGTACTTGCCCCAGGTGCTATTTTACACCTCTAGATTTACCCAAATGAACTTTCTAGTTTCAAATATTCCTAGAAGAGTTTGGAAGCACCGTGAATAGGGATCATACATAACAGCATTTGAATACCAGTTTGAATACCATGGAGTCTTACATGCATTGTCCTCAGGGTAGAGACATCAGGATAGAATGAACAGCAGAAGAAATTAATTCTAACCATTGACTTTGGGCCCACATAGTGTCAGCCTAGATACCTCCTCCTCCTAGGACATATTTAGTCATCTCTCCAGAAGCAAGCCTCCTAGATCATAGTGGTAATAGAGTGTAATAGCCCTGCCACCTTGCTTACGTTTCACAAACTCACATAGAAAATAACTGGGGGGTGGGAACCAGGCTTGGAACTAGTACCATGTGCTTACGTTTCACAAACTCACATAGAAAATAACTGGGGGGTGGGAACCAGGCTTGGAACAAATTACGTTCTCCCTCTTTTGTTCTTCATCTGTTGTGGGAGTGGCCCTCTGCCACAAAGTGATAAGGTTTTGCCCCCTGAGGACCCCACTTTTCGTAAGGCAACATGTGTCAAAGGCTAAATACATAGGTAATGCAGCAGATAAATAACTTTTGCTTGCTGTTCCCCCATTGGCTAACTGTTTACTTACAAACAATAATGTCTTGAGCGTAACTTGAAAATGGACTGGGGCAAATCAATCCATGGCACAATGGCCGTGAATTGCCTCCAATTCAGTTGGGATTCAGTTGGACGCCATTGCCTCCAATTCAGATAGATTCAGTTGAGGACCATTTCCCAAGGACATTAGAGCTCCTTCCCAGATAATTTAATCCTAATGACCTAGATCTCCAAAACAATAAGCAAGAAATGGGCTGATTCCAGCAATTTCATCCACATCTCAGTGACTGGAGAGGAAAATTCCTGCCCTCCCCAATCATGACCCGGCTATCTCTCATTTACAAATCTCCCCAAGGGAACACTTTAAATATTCTCCATGCAAAAGAAGAAAACTCCTCTACCATACAAACAAAGCATTTCTTTTTAAGTGGTTCATCTTCAAAGGATCACTTTTTATTGTTTCTACACTGTGATGCCAACACCCCAGTGCCTCCTTAGTCTCAGCAAAAGGGTATAAGGAGTTACCCCCTAGCAGGTGCTAATCACTTCTGCTCATATAAGACATACCCTGGTGTCCTACTGTGGGAGAAACATGCACTGCAGAAGAGGTGTTGCATCTCTACAACAGATAAAGAAGAGCATAAGCAGGAAGAAATTAGAAATTTCTGCATTGCAAGTTAATTTAAATTGGGGGTGGGGTGGTATCCTATATCTGGTGTCACCTTCACATTTCTGGGTCTAAGTTGTTCTATGACTTCTCGGTACCTATGTTTCTAGGGTCAATCATCTCCCTACATTGCATTTCATCTCACCAGTACAGTTCTATTTCAGAAGTCCTTTGCATCTGAGAGATGGAGCTTCCTGTGAGAACTTTTAAATCATTGACTGATCTTTATAACTCTGCCTTCAGTTTTAATTTTTTTAGTGTTGCGGTCTTAAGTGTTGCTGTCTTTTAATTGGTTGAACACTTGTTTTGTTATTAGTGATAAGCTTTATTAGCTTTTCATATCATATTTAATCTTTTATGTTGCCTTGAATACATTAAGGAAAGTAGACTTACAGTTAAATAAGCAAAGTACTGTGCAGGGCCAGCCCAGATTTGACACCAGAAAGTCAGTTGTCTTGAATATGGTAAGAATGAGAATCAAGGCAGATGAGAAGCATTCACTCTGTTAAAAATAAAAGTGGATGCCTCCCATAGTGCCTGGGTTGACAGGATCATAGACCCTGTAGGTTTTCTCTACTAATGCTTCATGTATTTTAAAATGCAATACTGTCCCATCACTCTCTTTGTTCAGGAACTGCATTGGACAGCAATTTGCTATGATGGAGATGAAAATAATTCTTGCCTTGACTTTACTCCAGTATGAACTCTTGGAGGACCCAGCAAATCCTCCAGTTCCTGTCATTCAGATTGTTACGCGTTCCAAGAATGGGATACACCTAAAGCTGAAAAAACTCTGTTCTTCATGAAATGAAAAATAAATCCAGCATAGGAAAAAACAGTATGTGATGTTATACTGGGCATTAGATTCTTTCTAACAAATTGCCAAAGAACAAAATCAGCACTAACAATAACATAGGATCATAATTATCTAGAAATAATAAAAGGAGGAATAAAGATTCACTAACGGGGTTGGAAAACTATTTCAAAGATTTATGTTAAAAAAATGGCAGCTTTGGATTAATTATGTGGCCAAAAGTTGTGACATAAACATTATGCCAGTGGATTACTAAATATGATTATTAATTCTGTTTATTCTTTTGTTTTTCCTCTTTTGATGACTAAGTATGAAGGTGGTGAGTGGTTCCCCCTAAAATTAAGTATAACCAACAAGGAAGCTTAATGGGTTTAACAATCTGTATTTGTAATTGTTGCAGTTAATGGGTTTGTTTTATTTCTAGGTGGAAAAAGATTTCTCTTTGTTCATTCTATATTTTACCCTGTTAGCTATAACTTAGTTTAAATAACAGTAATTGAGGTTTTGGAGGGGAAGTTCTAGATACTTAGAAGGGAAGGGAGTGGAAAGGGTGGTATGGGAGGGTGTGGGAGGGATTATAAATTGATTTTCTGTTAGATTAATGGGGGGTAGAGATAGAAGGGTGTAGGTTGAGTAACCATGAAAACACTGGGTAAAGATTTGAGTTTATGCTACTTATATAAGGATTTATATTAATTGGTAGATAAGTTGCCTTTATATGTTATACATGCTCAGTTGTTTTGTGAATGTATTTCACCCCCTACTCTAAGTTGTATTTGTATTATTGAAAATTCATTAAATAATTTTTAAAAAAAGAAAAATATTTCAAAGATTTAGATATGAATATAAGAATATTATTAGTCTAATACTATATTAGTTTGCAGCATTCGAGACCATTGCACCTGAGGTCAATTGATATACAATGGCACAGGATGGCCTATTAGAGTTGGTGTTAGACAGTTTCATCCTTTCTTCACTTTTCTGGATGTGCATGTCCTGGACCTTCCCACTCTCATCCAATTTATACAATCTCAGAAGTCATGAAAGGAAAAAAAATCTGTTTTATTTCTGAAATGTTAAAATAGATCCCCTCTGGACTTTCAGACTCCTATAAAATGAACTGATTTCCTTGAAGCTCATGCTTGGGCCCTGTGGATATGATTGCTGACCAGCTGGGTGGGTGGGAAAGCATAGCCAAGCTTGCTTCATCATGTAAAGAACTGGAAGTGAGAGGAGGGACTAAATCCAGTGGACTAAAGAACTAGTGGGCTGCATCAGCAAAAATAGTATTTTTTGGATTTTGGTATATTGGAGTTGAAAAATATCAGTGTTCCACTTTGGTATTTGAATGCAGGTTTTATTCTGGAATCTGAATTTATTCATCTCCATTGTAGTGTGTGGGTAAGTTGCCTGGGGGTCTGGGTCATTTTTTAATTATTATTATTATTATTTATTTATTTATTTATTTAATTTGTATACCGCCCGATCCCCGAAGGGGCACCAAATTTGCAGCAGAACCCCTGGTGCCTGTCTGCACAAAATTCCAAGTTTCAAGAAGACTGTGTCCCAGGGTCCAATTCTATAGGTGTCAAGACCTTCTTAAGACCTGTGAACATTTCAGCTCTTCCCTGGTTCTCACCATAAGATTCTAGGGTGGGCTGGCAGCAGGTAGCAATGTGGGAATTTCTGGCTCCCAGCCACCAAAGCCACCCCCATCATTTACCTAACACTTCACTACAGGAAGCATCTGTATCAAGCTCTCTATCAGACTTTTAAATTTGTGACATAAAAAGCTACTAAGTATAGAATAAAATCTTGTTTTCAAGAGTAGAACAATGTCTGGTTTTCATAGACTACACCAATGGCTTATTGTCTCTCAAAACATTTATTTGTTAAATTTTTAGAATCCAGTATTTCAGTTTTCAGTAATGACTCACAGTAACAAAATAAGCATTATATGTATCCATAACTAAAATTGTGCTTAAACCCTTTGGTCACACAAAGAATGTAAAGACATAATCTGTGGGTAGTTTATCAATAAATGTATAAAAACTTTTGGAGAAGGACGATTTTCACCTCTTTCCACCAATGAACAAGAGATTTAAAGAATCATATTGCTTTAAAAATCAAATGTAGAAATTTTGCTCTATGTCTTGCATGGAAATTAAAGGGAGTAGTCACAATGCTGGTAATGAAGAAAGGCATTCATATCACTCTGGATGCAAGATTCTTTTCTATCCTTTACCGTTCATCAAGTTTCTTTAGCAATACATGTATTCCATTTTCAGACTTCAAGACAACTTGGGGAATAGGAACAGGAAGTTTTGCTGAATCAGGCAAGATTTCAAATCGGAGCAGGATTTGGGCAATAACTACTTTAATTTCATTCATGGCAAACTGCTGTCCAATGCAGTTCCTGAGGGAAGAAAGAAAGAGAGATGCTATGAAGAATTATGAATGGTTTTATTTACTTATTTCCTTCATTATAGTCTGCTTTTCTTTCTAAGCCTTCAGGTAGATAACAAAATATTTTCAAAAGGCAAGCTAAAATAAACTGTGTGGACTAGGGTTACAGAATTAGAAAACAATTAGAAAACAATGCAAACAAGAGAAGATAAAAATGACAATACAGAGCATAGATCATAAAAGTGTAGAAAAAGGCAAGGTAGTGCAATAGACTACAATCCTGTTACCTTCATTAAAACACCTTCTTGAGTCATTCCATTATACTATAACCCATTTTCTTTATAAAAATGCCATCCTGAAAAATACCCTACCGATATTTTTCAGGTATATTTGTGTATCCCAATGATATTTAGGATTTTTAGAAGCTGAGGGGAAGGGCAGACTGGAGTGATGCCCTGTCCCCTGGAGCCTCCAAGCTGGCCTTAGGCACCTGATTTGGAATATTTGGGAATATTCAAGGCTGTTATTTTAAGGATCTCAGGCCTGTTTCTCCTTCCCCACCCCGGCCCCCCACACATTTAAAAGGTGTTCTAAGTAATTGGGGCGGGGGGGGGGGGTAGGCAGCCCTCCCAGGCAAATGAGATCACATGTTATAGGGAGTGCTGTCTGCCTATTCACAATGATTCTCTAATAGGCCATAATTTTTTGTGCATAGCAAGATTAACTGGTTGGTAGCAGAGCCAGATAACTGGTTGGTAGCCAATGAACTGACTGCAGAATAGGTGTAATATACTTGTACCTTGCATAGCACCTGATAGTAGCTGAGCTCTATCATTCTATACCAGTTGGAGATTCTGATAATTCATTTACTTTAGCCCACAATGTAAAGCCACTAGCCTGGCCAGAAACATGGCTGGAAAGGGTCTAAACTAAATTAATTATCCAGGAAGCCCTGATGTTGAACTGCAACTACTGCAGTTATCCGCTTGACCAAGAACAGCAAATTAGAGATGGGACAATCATGACCACATAAATCTTTTCTGGGATTTTTAGAAACAAATTATAGGACAACTGCATCTTTCAATGACCAAGGAAAGATGCCCTGGACCAATAACTGATTTATGATGGATCTCATGGATTCTTTAATGGATCTTTACATGATTTCAGCAATCAGGATGGACAGGGATCCAGAGTACACCTGGGGAAGTTTGCAGATCCTCACATCCTGTTGACATTCAACATGGTAACTAGATCAAAATTATAAATGTACCAGACTGTGTACTGGGCTTTTCTAGTAACTCAGTTATATTACAACCATCTACAAAAATTTATCAGTAAAAAAAAATTGAAAAAATGTCAGTGTGTGTGTGTGTGTGTGTGTGTGTGTGTGTGTGTGTGTGTGAGAGAGAGAGAGAGAGAGAGAGAGAGAGAGAGAGAGAGAGAGAGAGAGAGATTCATATGAAAGCACCCTCTGAAAATAAATATTTAACCGAGGGATGATGAGTATGCAGCCAGTTTACATAACTTTGGGATATTTGGAGATAAATCTCCTATCAAATTGTCATTGCCCTAGACTTGGCCCTGAGAATGCATTTGGCCTAGATACAAATTCAGTCAAATTCAGTCCAACACTATAAACTAAGCTAGTCTGTTTCTCTTCTTGCCTCCCTCATCAAATGCCGTCTGTTCCCCTTCTTTCAGTCTTCTATGCAAAGGGACCAGTTCCTCTTGCCTTCTGCAGGTAAAGGAGGATTGTGATCAGAATACATTAAAAATGTGCTCACCTTGGTCCAGCTGCAAAGGGCACAAAAGCATGGGAATGTCGCTGGGAAGAGTTCTCTAAAGAGAACCTTGTGGGATCAAACATCTAGAGGAAGAAAATGCAAAGGTATTTTGTAGCTATTAATACTTCAGTTCATTACAAAGATCTTGATGCATTCATAAGTAATTAACAAGCTCTAGGCTGAAAAGATAAAAAGTAAACTATATTGGATCCAAATGATGCATAGAGAAAAGTGGGTTTCTATGCTTTCACATCTTTCCAACAGCTAGCAGATGTTATGGCTCATAGTGTTAAACATCTATAGGGTGCTGAACATTCTTCTGATTGTGACTAAAGCCAAACATGCAGCACTGGTTGCTGGATTCTAGGTACCATGCTGTTGCAGAAAGGGGTGGAGCCATACAGGTTTGCTACAGATGGGAAATCTTCCAGGGATCCTTCCCTCCCCACCCACCATTCCATCTAACCCAGAGGTCTGCAACCTGCGGCTCTCCAGATGTTCATGGACTACAGATGTTCATGTTCCAATTGGCCATGCTGGCAGGGGCTGGTGGGAATTGTAGTCCATGAACATCTGGAGAGCCACAGGAAGCAAGCAAGGGCCTCAACTGACTGCCACCACTCTGTTCTATGTGTTTACTGTAGATGATCCAGAACACCCTCCATGCCCTTAGGTAACTTCTTTAGTAAGGATATGCCCTGATGTATGATCAGATCTGAAGCATAAAGAATCAGGCACAGTGAACAATGATTTATTAAACAAATACTACAGCAGTTGAATATAAAAATATAAACATATAACAATGGGGCAACATCAATACAGGGACACTACAACTATACAAGGTAACACTCATTTAGTAATAAACTGGACTAGGGTTACCAACCTCCAGGTGGGGCCTGAAGATCTTTAGTCATCATTTACCTGGGAGCAAAATGGTTTCTTTATGGAATTATAATTTGCTGAAGTATCTCCCTTCCCCAAACCCAGCCTTCCCCAAATCTTTAGGAATTTCACAAGCCAGAGTTGGCAACTCTTAACTGGCTGAAAACAGCAATGTATCCTAATACAACTGCCTTGTGTTTCAGTGCCTGGTCCCAGTAGGCTAAATTCATGTCACCATAGGGTGAGGGATCAATCCCTTCAAAAAACAGCCCCACTGCTGCTCAGTTCCAGGGGATCAAGACCTGCCCTCTCTGAGCTCTCCTCAGTCCAACCCTAAAATCCAGAAGATGACTAGGAGATGTGGGACCACTAGAAAACACACAAATGTCCCTGGTCCCCATGGAAGAAAGCCCCCCTGACAAGGTCCCACAAGCCCACAAGTTGTCCTAGGCCTAGGTTCATAACAGATACATAGGCATTATGCAGACACCTAGCCATTATACTGCATCAGGACAAATATGTTGGTTCGCTTGACTCCTAAACCCATTTCAGTGAGGAAGGCAGCCTGGTATAGGCCAACCTCACTGAATCTTGGAAGTTAAGCAGGGTTGGTATTTCACAGGGAGACCACCAAGGAAGATTTTGCAGAGCAATGACAAACTGCTTCTGTTTCTCACTCTCTTTGAAGGTCCCTTGCCAGTGTCACGATAAGTCAGCTGTGACCTGATGGCACTTTACACACACACGGGCCTTAACTGACTGCCACCATTTCAAGATACATTCGAGAAACAGAGGAAACAGGGTTTTATATCATGACTTAGTATCAGAATAAAAATGTCACAGACTATGTGCAGCATGTCCAGTAGCTGTGAATTTATACATTATTGAGAAATATTTTCATCTTTAATTAAAATGCACAGATCTCCTGGCTGTAGTTATCACAAGGAAATGGATTACCTCTGGTTCTTCCCATATTGTTGGGTTTCGGTGGATATTATGAATGCTAATTATCACTATGGAACCTACAAAATAAAGTGAAAAGCAAGTTAATAACAATCTCAAAGGACTCTAGCAACCTAGGAGCTATCCTTTAGCTAAGATAGCTTCTCACAATATACGTACATAGGGCTTGAGGGGGATGTCTGCATTGCTATGATTATGTAATGAGAATCGTAGCTGCTTGGAGGGCTGGTCTACCTCCCAGTAAGCAGTAATGGTCCCAGTAAGAAGTCCAGGTCTACCCATTGCTTCTTCATAGGAGGTAGACTGGACCTCCGAGTGGCTTCAATTCTCTTACTGTGTCATCGTAGCTACGCAGACACCTGCCTCAAAAGAAAAAGAGAGAATCACCTGGCAAAACAAACTTTATTCATGTACTTTTTACAGTGAAATTGAGCGCAGATCAGCTGCTAGCAAACTTACAAGTTCACAAATGGAGGCAGGGACACAGAATCTCTGCAGCAGCACAAAATAGCAGGTGCAAAAAAATGACAAGCTTCAGTCAGCCAATGGAGGGGGAGAGGGGGAGAAAAGACCTGCTTTCCCTGGCAACACTTTTTTTGTCTGTACTGTGTAGACAAAAAAAGGTGAAAATGTTTTTTTTTAACAAATGTCTGCAACACATTTTATTTGTGTTGTATTGTGCACCCAAAGCACATAGGGCATAGATGATTCCAGGTAAAAAGTATAAGACCTTTCTAAGATCATGTGGAATCAGAAGAACTAATATTGAAACATGAAGCAGCCTCAGCTTTGTATATTCAGTGGACACTGAATAATCACTTTGGAACATTGGAACAAACAGACGATTTCGGAGCTTTTAGATTTTGCATTATAAGATAAACTTTAAATTTTAATTTTAACTTTAAATTTTAAGCAAAAAGCTACACAGTATTGTTTTGGAACCTGTTCATGTGTAATACACTGTGTTAGACTATTAATCACATTTTCAAAAGGTAAGGTCCACTTAGAGTTAATAAAGTTAATACCTTACTCTTTAGTATGTCAAAAGTACCACACACACAGACACACACACATTGTTCCTAGAGATAAGCAGACTCTCACACCAGCAGACTGGGGAACTGCAGTAAGTAAGGGAATCAGCAGCCCCCACTCCCCCACCCCTGCTCCTAAATCTTTAGAACGTTGTTGGATACATGTCAATAAATTCATTTATTTCACCAGAATAATTAAGCACATCCTTAACTTTCTCCCACTGAAGCCAATGAAACCTAAAAGTCTAACTTCAACAGCAAAATCTTCATGCCCCAAATAGTTTATTCACCTCAAATAAGAACTGAACTGAAAGATAGAATATTACCTCCACAAAGGATCAGTCTAAACTAACCTTTAGGCAAAGTGCGTCCATCACAAAAAGTTATGGGTTTACTAAGTTCTCGGGACACACCAGGGACTGGAGGGTAAAGACGAAGGGCCTCCTTAATACACATGGTGGTGTAAGTCATCTTTCCCAGGTCTTCCCTAAGAGAATCAAGTAAAAGAGTGATGATTAAGCAATGCCTTTGCTTATGTTTATGACCGCACCACCAACCACCATGCAACATACGATCAGAAAGCAAGCTGTTTATAAGTCTAACATACCTCACCAGGTGTTGGGAATTTTGATTCTCTTTTTCTTCCTGTCACAAGTATTCTGAGACCAGTTCTATGATGGCAATTATAATGAAAGGATCCACAGATAGTGAAACTATGGCCGTTTCTGCACGGCCAGGAAGGCTGTACGCCAGGCAGGAGTTCTGCCGGTGTGGAAGTGAGGAAGCCTACTTCGCCTTGCCACGCGAAGGGGAGGCCGGCGAGCGCGCCAGCGAGCTCTCTGCGCCCTCCCGCCCCTCTCGCGGTGTCCTCCTCAAATTGATGCAGCCTGCGGGGCGTCGCATGCCCATACGCTGCCCTCAGACCCCTGGAGGTGGGAGGACAGTGTGGCCCGAGGAGCTTCAACGCCCCGCAGGCGACTGCTACAATGAGTGAAGCGAGCGAGAACAGCGTCTTCCACGGCTTGATTCGCGGTTAGCACCCAGCGCCGCCAAGGGAAGAACTCGCTCCCTCCCCAACAACAACCCTTTAACCGCAGGGGTTGTTTGTTTAGAAGGCGGCTTGGCAGCCGCCCACTGGGGGAGAGACGAAGAAGTCCAGGTCGCCCGGCTGCTTCGCGTTGCAGCAGCGCTATCTGTAAGCAAACGGCGACCTGGGGAAGCCTTTTTTGGCGCCCCAGGCGTCGTCATAAATATGGAGCGTCTTGAGGCGGCCTATATTATTTCTACACATAATTTTGAGATATTATTAGAATATGAATTATATGGGTCTTTTTTCACCAACACTTGGTTATATACCAAAACCTATTAGCATATAAACAGATTCCTCTTTAAGTTTTTTAAAAAGGAAAGCCCTAATGTGTGGTCTTGCTGTGGCTGGAGAGTGAGAGAACATAGATTGATTGCGGGGGGTGGGGGGAAGATCCTGGAAAGGCACAACCACTGGTAGTACTGGGATGAGTCAAAGTAGGAAAAACCCAATAATGGCCAGATTCTGCTTATTTGGAAAAAAAACACATATTGGATTGCAATCAAACTGTATTAGGAACTGTGTCAGGGATCACTGTTAGCATTTCTATCATACAGATTAGCATACAGGAAATAATGTGATGGTCTTTGAAACTCTAATTTTAAAACTGTAAAGTGTCCCTTTAAAATAATGCTCTAAAATTCAAAATAAATAATGCAGAGGCATCAGTTTAGAATTCTCACCACTGAACCAAGTCTCGTTCTCCTAAAATGTCCTTTAACTCCTCTCTACACCTTTGCTGATGTTCTGGATTCTGAGCCAATGCATATAAGATCCAGGAAATACCACTGGTTGTGGTATCATGGCCTTCAAACATGAAAGTGTCTACCTCAGCACGCAGATCTTCATCAGATAATCCAGCTCCATTTTCATCCTGATTAAACAAGAAGATTTGCTATGAGACAGGGATGTAGGTATAAAAATTTTATAGGGGAGTTCGGGGGGGTCTCAGGGGACATGGCCACATACCCACCCACCCCTGGGGATGTGACCACATCTCCTCAAGGCCCGTCCCTCAGGTCCGCCCCTGCCTGTCTCTGCCCCCGCCCCCGCCCCCATCCAGCCACTGGCTGTGCTCCCCTCAAGGGAGAACACAAGAGACTGCCGTCCCCAGCCTCAGAGCAGAGACGTATCTAGGCAAACTGGAGCCCGGGGACAAAACCTGAGTTTGGTGTCCACCCACCCCCCACCCCCGGTAGGGGCAGCAACCCTCCCCAACCATGACCAAACAATGATTTTTTTTGTAGAAGCTCACAAAATGCCTCCCTCTCCCAGCAAAAAATACATGGCTCTCACCAACTCTCTTTCCTAATTTTGTCTTCACACCAACCCTATGAGGTAGGTTTTTAGACTGAGAAACAGCTCCAAGCCAGTGCAAGTGGGTACTAAGCATGTAAATCTCTCTCAAATCACACCCAGCAAAACATTTACCAAACAACAAACATTTACCAAACTCACAAAACATCTCAAATGGAATCCATTCCAAACAGCATCACTTTCAATGGAGTTTAAACTAGGGACCCCAGATTCTTCTTTTAAATCCATCTTAAAGGGAGAATCTGGAGTCCTCAGTTAAAACAACATTGAAAGTGATGCTGTTTTGGGGTGGATTCTCCCCCACCCTGAAACAGCATCACTTCCAATATTTAAACTGGGAACCTCAGATTCTCCCTTTAAGTCCATGCCGAAGGGGGTGGATTTAAAAAGAGAATCTGGGGAAATTCGGAGGGTGCCTGCTGTCAGGGGTGCAATTGTTAAGTTAGCAGCACCAAAATTTCAGGATATCTTTAGGAGACTCTCCTGATGATACCCCCAGGTTTGGTGAAGTTTGGTTCAGTTATGGACCCTCAAAGGTGTAGCCCCCATCTCCTATTAGATCCCATTGGAAACAATGGGGGACGGGGCACCCCCTTTGGGAGTCCATAACTTTGGACTCCCTGAACCAAAACCTCACCTAACATGGTTGGTACCATCAGGAGAGCCTCATGAAAAATCCCGGAATTTTTGGTGCTGCTAGCCTAAAAACTGCGCCCCCTGCAGGCCAAAAACCAAAAACCACTAAAAAATACAAAAAACACACAAACGAGCTTAGAAGCTTTGGACATGTAATGGGGGGGTTGAACCCAAGAACCCCCCCCCCCTTATCTATGTCCTTGCTATGAGATGAAACAAAACTAATTAAGAGATATTTATAAGACATTTTATAGATTAAAATATGAAGACATTTTATAGATTAAAAGTTCAAGAGAAGATAAAAGGACTTCTTTTTAAAGTAAAAATAGATCAAGTCTATCAGCAGGGCAAGTTAACATGTTGTAGAACCAGGAAGCAATGCCTAATTGAAATGCATACAGTGCCTAATTGAAATGCATACAGTCAGCAAGTGTGGTGTGGGGACCAAGCCTCCCAGAGGTGCCCACTTCAGTGTGGTGCGCCTCAGGGGGCATTGCTCTCCCCGCTATTGTTTAACATCTATATGCGACCACTTGCTCAGTTGGTGCGGAGCTTTGGGCTGATCTGTCATCAGTTCTTTATGGGGTCCACCTGGATTCGTCTCTTTCAATGGAGACCCAGGTGGCCCATATAACCCGGGTTGCGTTTTTCCATCTTCGACAGGCCCGGCGGTTGGCCCCCTTCCTCTCCCAGGCAGACCTCGCCACTGTGATCCATGCAACGGTCACCTCTAGGCTAGACTATTGTAACTCGCTCTACGCGGGCCTTCCCTTACGTCTGATCCGGAAGTTGAAACTGGTGCAACATGCAGCTGGCGCGATGTTAGCTCACAGAGTGAATTGCCTTTAGAGAACACATTCAACCTGTTGTTGCGCCAGCTTGCACTGGCTTCCGGTTGAGTTCGAAGATCATTCATAAAGGTGTGGGCCTACTCACCTTTAAGGCCTGCAGCGGTCTGGGACCTTCGTACCTTCCGGGACAGCCCGTCTTACCCCATATGTCCCTCTGCAAGGCCTCTCTGCGTTAGAAGCAGAGGCCAACTTGCTGGTTGTCCCTAGCCCCTCGATGATGCGGTTGGCCTCTACCCGGGCCAGGGCCTTTACAGCCCTGGCCTGCCTGGTGGAACACTTTACCACCAGCTATCCGAACCCTCGCGGGATCTTGGAGAGTTCACGCGGGGCCTGTAAGCACCGGAGTGTTCCACCCGAGGCGTTTGGAGAGGGCGGACCGCTGAAGTCGCCCTCCCCTCCTCCCCTCCTTTACGCTCTGGGCCCTTAATTTTTTATTGGAGGCCCTCAGCTTTTTGGGTCTGCTTCCAGGGTGGGTGTATTACGTTTTATGAAATTTGTCGGATGCCGCTGTAATTTTATTTAATTCGCTGTTTTAACTGGGATTTTAATGTTATTTCTGTTATGATTATGTTGTTCACCGCCCAGAGCCCTTCGGGGGAGGGGCGGTATATAAAATTGATTATAAATAAAATAAATAAATAAAGAAAGAATATTGCCAAATATTGCAACTCTGTCACAAAGTAAATATTTGTATTTCCTAAATGGGCTGGCAGCTGTTAAATTTTAGTCAAACTGAAAGAGGAAAGTGGGTTTGCTGCATTCATCATCGCTGCATTCATCATCGTTACCATTAATAGCAATTTAATGACTGATAGCACATAGCAAAGGCATCAGACTAGTTTTTCTTACTTTGGCACAAAGAAGAATATCCAGAAAATCCAAGTATCGTTTCTTCTGGATCTTTTCAAGTTCTCCTTCCTCCTTGAGGGATCGTCTCCTGTCTTGTATGACTTGTTCTGTGTATTAGGGGAGAAGATATTTATTGACTTGGTGACTATTGCCATCTGGAACGACAATTCTATACCAACAATCAGATGAAATCATAACATTGAATTGAATCCTATCCATCTTTCTGCTGGCATAAAAGGAGGTGGAATAATCTTGCAAAATTCCCTTCTGGGCTACAGTCCTATTTCATATGTTTTTTTGGCCATGTGGGTCCCATAGTTTCTAGTCTTTTCAGGAAGAAGATATAGGTGGCATCTCTTCCATCTTGTACCAGCAGGAAAGCTGGAAGGATCCAAAACACTGTCCAGGGCAAATCAAGAATGTTAAAGATATTTATTTCTCATAGCACAAATGCAGTGAATTCCAAGACAGTTTAGCAACATCCGTAGCTAAGCCACAGTGAATACCTATGGCGATACCTTTGCCCATCCTGCCTGTGAATGTGCTGGAAACCAAAGAACAAGCATTCAATGAACTATCAATTGTGAATCAGAGGAAAACTAGTGAATTCTGGAAACATGGAAAGCTAGTGGATTCTGTGATGAGATTTATGACTGGATGTCAATGACTGTGTTCTAACAGTGGAACCTATTTTCTCAGTAATGGTTCTGAAGCTCTTTCTATTCCCGTGTCCAAGTTTATTATGTTCTGACAGTGTAGCTTCCTAGTATAATATGAGAAGTTGCTATTGGGAAAAAATGTCCCATCATGCATGCTTTGAATTTGCAAGGCAGAAACAGTAAAGTTAAATTCTAGAAAGAGGAAATTTTAATTAAATTATAACTTCTTTACTTGTTTGTGCACTTTAATGTTTAGTTTATTTATTTAAAACATTTATTAGCCACCTCATGGCACTCATGGCAACTTGAAATAGAAATAAACAACACTTATAAAGCACATAAAATAGTTATAAAACACATAAAGGATCACAGTTTGTTATAATTGGTCCTGTGTCAGGTCTTATTTCAGGACCAACTCATTGTTTTGGTAAGATAATGCAATCTTTTTGAGACCTCTCAGTTTCCTCTTCTAAACTTGTACCAATCTCTAATAGTTCTACAGGGCCTGCTTTTCAGAAATTTTAATCTGCATTTCTTTTATCAGACTATAACTGTACCAATATGCTAATTTTCATATAAAGTTTAGACCACTTTCCCCCTAAGTAGTTGTTATTTTCCTTTTTATCCTACTTCATCGCTTTATCACTTAGTTTCAAACTGTTGATAATACAGATTTTCACTTCTCACCCCCAGAGAATAAATCCTATTGGATCTTCATGAATTACTTCAGAAATACATTTTTAACCTCTCGGCCATAATTGTAAATACTTTATAGTCCACATTCAACAGTGATATCAGCCTATATTTTGCAATACTGTCCTAATGATTTTTTTCATTGACTGTAATGTTTTGTCCATTACAGTTACACAGTTTAGTGCTTTTTAGTGCTTTTTTCTTTCTGTGAATGGAGCATGGGCAGTACCTGTATGTTGATGGGCCAATTTGCAGGCTTCCCTGAAATGACGCCCATGTGAACTGCACCAATAGATTAGATCATTCCGATGGAGGAGCGTGCGGATTCTCTGAGACACCAAATTGGTCAGGTCGTACACAGCTTTGACATAATAATCCAACTGTCTGAAGGGAAAAGTAAACCCTTTTTAAAGAAAAAAACCTTTTCATTTAAATGAGAAACAGCTAAAAGGAATTTTTAAAAATCAATTCAGATAATATAAACCTCTGAGTCTGGCAATTGCTTTGGTAACTGAATGCACATTTCATGATGCTGTCTAGAGTCATCAAGCTGACATGTTCAAACACCTCTAGTGACTTTGTGGAATCGTTAGCAAGCAGATTCTCCCATTTATCCTAGAATAGACAACAAAGATAAGGGGGGTTAGTTTTTCAGACAAGATGGCATGGTTTTATGGAAGGGGTATCATGGATCTGTAACAGGGGTTTTATGGAACGGGTATCATGGATCTGTAATTCTAATCTTATGAACACATCTTTCAAAAGAGATGAACTTGGTGACTACTACTTTAATGAACCATGTGAATTTGTGCAAAGTGACTGGAGGGGACAATGCTGACTTACAAGCACACTAAACATTTTATACTCATTGAACATAGGAATAGCTAGCTGTTTCATTATTTCATCCTTTTGAAATCTGAATTCAGGTGCACTTTATTATTCCAGAAATGCTATATTTTACAACAGTCCCTTATTCCCCTTGATCCTAATTCAGAGAAATAAAAATTAAAAGCATCATCAGCATCAATGCCTACCAACATCACTTTGGTTGAATCAGCAATAAGTGGTACATAAGGTTTCAAAATGTCATAATGGAACCCTGGAGTCAACAATCGACGATGTTGAAACCACTTTGGTCCATGTAGGATCAGTAGGCCTTTGCCTGTGGGCACAAACCAACAAGAGAACTTTCAAAACACTGCAGAGTTTATACAAATTGAGTACCCTAGGAGAGTCAGCATGATGTAGAGGGTAACAGCAGCAGATCCTAATTTGGGGAACTGGGTTTGCTTCCCCACTCCTCTACATGAAAACTGCTAGTCAAAAATCTCTCAGACCCACATACCTCACAAAATGCCTATTGTAGGGAAGAATAAGAGAAGATGATTGTAAGCTGTTTTGACGCTCCTTACAGTATTTATTTATTTATTTATTTATTTATTTATTTATTTATTTATTTATTTATTCAATTTGGTAAACCGCCCTACCCCCAAAGGGCTAAGGGCGGTGCACAACAAACAACAATACAATAAAACAAATTGAATAACCCCCGTTAAAATACAAAGCCTTAAAACTATAAAACTACGGCAGCAGTAGTAGCCTTCAATAAATAATTTGATTAATAATAGAAGACGTCTGGCACCCCACCCCAGTGATTGAACCCTGGGAAGGGAGGGGATTGGCAGATGGTCCAATAAATAGCCAGTGTGCAGGGCAATACGAGGAAAGAGAAAAACAGGACATGAAAACCAACTCTTCCTCAAAAAGTGCTTGGAATTTTAGAGGAGAGAGACATTCCTAATATGGGCATTTAATGTACTGAGGGGATTTGAGTGGGCATGACAGAAAACATATTTGAAATATGGGAGTCCCATCTTTCTCAGAACCCACCAACTGTTCTTTAGAAAGTAGGCAGAGCCAGGTGGGGCTTTCACTCATCAGGGCTTCTGACTGACTATTGGAGATCTGTCTGGCTGTGAAAATTTTTAAAAAACTGCTTTGGCAGCAACTGCTGACACAACATAAGGATCTTCACTGCATTATTTAAGACAATGTGTGTATGGATGAAAACATTTTAAAAGGTTCCTTTTTAAAAACATCCTGAATGGAACTACTGCCTGAAATGTTGTACTATTAGAGTTATGCATGACCTCACTTCCTGACATTTTCTGGTTGGTTGGACCTCTTGTAACAGCCATTTGTGGTTGTACTCACCATCCTGTTTCAGAATTGTAAAAGGTGTATGATTTTATAGTCAAAATGAACCACTTTGCAAGCAAAGTAAGAAATCAGTGGTAATCATAGCAAATCCAAAACACAGGCAGATAGAGATGCATGCATGAACATGAGACTGATTTTCAAATTCCTGCAGTATCTAGGGAGTTGGAGTATGAGAGGAATAGAGAGTTTGCAGTGGAAGCACTACTGCTTTATGAATATAAGGGTACTGATGAAAAGAAAAGTTCAATATGGTGAACAAATTATAGGGCTCTGTACATTTCTTGTTGTTTTTGTTCATTTCAGTCTACTGGTAATATTCTTATTCTATTTCATTATTATTATGGCACATATTGATTTTTAAATTATGTGTTATTTGTTTCAATGGAAAACACATTTCTGGCTACATCCCTCCTCCCAATCCAATCAGGGATTATATCAATCTCACTAGGGATCATCCTTGCCCAATTTTGGGCAGTTAGGTGAAAGTGTCCCCATTTGTGAAGCAATGAAAATTCTTAAATGGACAGCAGACAAAGGCAGATGTTTGCCATTCCAAGAAGCAGGAGTGAGTGTCATTAATATGTAATAGGAAGATCCTTGTTATTAGGATTTTAAAAGCCTGACAATAGGGTGCTAAGGGTGCTAAAAATTAGTGTTTGTAACCATAGAATATGAATAGAAATGTGAAAAACTGACTAGTGAACAACACATACTTAGGTTCAGTAAATTTGCATAAAAGTGGCACTATATCATTTAAATAAAACTGGTAAATGACTCTAATTTTTTTGATTAAAATATAGGAAAAAATGAAGAGTTATTTGTAGTAGATTTACACTGATGTGGAACTGCAGGGGACACAGAATGATATGAAATAATCAAAAATGCTGGATGACTAAGGCTCCATTCAGACGAGTCAAGGATATTGTTAACATCCTGGAGCTTCTCACAGTGCCCAGCCAAAAAAGTACCAGGGGGTAGGATGGGAAAAAGTATCCTTTTGAACCCTTATAAGGGATGCTGTTTAGTAACTTGGCAGGTAACATATCCCTCAGACTAAAAAATTATTTGGTGACTCCAGGACATGCCCCCCCCCAATAATAAAGAATGATCAGTGCTTGTAATATTGATTCTTCATTTTGACATGCACCATAAATTAGGTTGAAAAGTTCTCTAGCATAAAACAGAATCTTCTTGCAAGGGAGCTGCATGGATAAATTCTTGACATGCTAATTCCTGTACATTTGTACTTCTTTGGAAAGTGTACCAAAGGAACATGAAAAGTAATACTTCCAAACAATGAAGAAAGTATTCTGTATACCTCTCGCTCTGGTTGCAATGAGGAAATTCTCACCTCAACCTCACAAAGTGTGCAAAAGACCACTTCTAGACCAGTAGGTTAGTTCTTCCTCTAGTTCTACTTCTGGTTTTTCTTCTTTTATTCTTCCCATCACCCAAGCTATCTGCCAACTATCAGACTACTGGACCATCACCTGTTTCTCCAGGAGCAGGCTGCAAAGTGTATCTTTTCTCACTATCTCCTCAATATATATTTTTACTCTCCCTTTGGAAATGTTCACTAGGACTCTCTCACATGCACACATGAGTACACACACACACACACACACACACACACACACACACACACACACACACACACACACACACACACACACACACACACACACACACTATTCACCCCTTCAGTCCAAACTGTTTCTCTCACTAATACTCTGAGGACAAGTTCTTCATTAGAAACACTATACTTAAGAGTTGTCAGTTGTGGATAAGGAAACTCATGGATATTTGGTGTTGGGGTCTGGGAAGGGGGGATTGGGGGTGAGAGAAACTCAGTATGATGCCATTCAGCCCACCCTCCAAAGCAGCCATTTTCTGCAGCTGATCTCTGAAGTCTGGACATCAGTGGTACTTCTGGAAGATCTTCAGGTTCCAGCTGGAGGTTGATAACCATGGGGACATCCGGGGACAAGTGCCTCGGGCGCCACCTTGTGGTGGGTGCAAAAATGGCAGGTTCGTTTGTGGCTTTTTCTATTTTTAGCATTTTTTTCCATTTTTGGCCTGCAGGGGGCGCAGTTTTTAGGCTAGCTGCACCAAAATTTCAGACTATTGTCTGGTGACTCTCCTGATGATACCAGCTAAGTTTGGTGAAGTTTGGTTCAGGGGGTCCAAAGTTATGGACCCCCAAAATGGGTGACCCCATCCTCCATTGTTTCCAATGAGAGCTAATAGTAGATGGCGCTAACCTTTTGAGGGTCCATAACTTTGGACTCCCTGAATCAAACTTCACTAAAACTAGGTGGTATCATAAGGATAGTCTCCTGCTGATATCAATCAGGTTTGGTGAAGGTTGGTTCAGGGGTCCAAAGTTATGGACCCCCAAAATGGGTGCTAATGTTTCCAGTGGGAGCTAATGGTAGACAGGGCTACCCTTTTGAGGGTCCATAACTTTGGGCCCCCTGAACCAAACTTCACTAAACCTGGGTGGTTTCATCAGGAGAGTCTCCTTAAGATAGCCTAAAAGTTTGGTATTGTTAGCTTAAACATTGCTCCCCTGACAGGCACCCTCAATGTTTCCCCAGGTTCTTTCTTTAAAGCCACCCCCTTTGGAGTGGATTTAAAGGGAGAATCTGGGCTCCATAGATTTAAAAAAAATGTTGAAAGTATTGTTGAAGGCTTTCAAAACCAGATTGAACTGGTTATTGTGGGTTTTACAGACTGTGTGGCTGTGGTCTGGTAGATCTTGTTCCTAACGTTTCGCCTGCATCTGTGGCTGGCATCTTCAGAGGCATATCATAGAAAGAAGTCTGTTATAAGAGAAGGCTGGACACAGTGTATAACAGACTTCTCTCTGTGATACACCGCTGAAGATACCAGCCACAGAATCTAAAGATGGAACTCAGAACAAAGATCTACCGGAACCCACAACTCTGCCCAATAACCACAATAATAACATTGGAAATGATGATGCTGTTTGGGGGGGTAGGTGGGGAATCTACCCTGAAACACTTTCAATGTTGTTTAAACTAGGGAGCCCTGGGTGTGTTCAGATATGTATGTTGGGGCTATAATGTGATGGTGACATTGAGATGACCTGGTGCAAAAAATGTTGTTTGGTTGTGGTGGGGGAGGGACATTTCCCATATGGGGGGGGGCGCAAAACTCAGATTTTGCCCCAGGCTCCATTTTCTTTAGCTACACCCCTGACCAATTGAACATAATTAAAATTTGGCTTTTTTCAGCAATCCACCCCAGTACTGAATATCTGGGGAGGGAGGCTGTCTCAGCTCATGGAATGGAAATTAGTGAAAATCTGTACTTTTTGTATTTTGTATTTTTACTGCACAAAAAAAGTACGATGTTATATACACTTACAAAGTAAGTCAAGGAATGGTTATGCTTAGATAACATATAATGGCTGTAAACAACTTTTAAGAAATAATGTATGCTAAATAAGAAAATTACTATGATTTTTGTCTCAGTTCACTTTTTTCTTTGTGCTTTAATAAAAAATCAACTTCCTTTAATTGACAGGTATTTCTCTTACGTGATAAAAAATACTGCACCGAGCACAGATTTGTACTGCCTCTTACCTTGAAAACCCCATGAGGTCGCCATAAGTCAGTTGTGACTTGACAGTAAAACAAAACCAAAAAAATCAGGGCTGGAAAAGGTTAAGTGTTGAGCATCTGTGCTTGTTCCCTCACAAACAACAATACATTTATGGACTAGCATATATTTTGAAAGGATGACTTGTCGTTCTACCTACCAATCCAGGGAATGAAGAACCTGTAGGTAACCATACTCTTAGGGTCTGAAAAACATAACAAAGGAAAATTTTAAAATAAAGCAAAGGACACTATTCGGCAAGAAGTAAAGCTGTCTGCAGTGAATAATCGATATTTGCTTTTTAAAAAATTCAAACTTGACTGATTTTATTGAGGCCATATCAAAATAAAGAGCCAATAAATGTTTTTAAAGTTGTTGATGGTTTTGCCTCCTTGGCCTTGAACCCAGAATTATTAATCCTTTCACTGTTCCACTTGCAAGCACTTCAAAGTTACTGCCACTAATAAATCCAGACTTTGACCTCAAAAGTCAGGATCAAACAATAACGCCAAAGATCAGTTCCATGGAATCCTTTTCAGATGGAATGACACAGAGGCTGATTACCTATGGAGCCACTGCCACACATTGGCAACTGGAGCACATTGGGGCAAGAAGGAGCAAAAGCATGTCGGGGCAAAAAATATTGTCCCACCGTTCTTCCTCCCTACAGCACACCAAGAGAGAAAGTGTGTTGGAACAAGATTTCTTGTCCTTTGTGTAATCCTCCCCCCCCCCCCAATATATATATACTGATAATGGTTTTTAGTCTTAAAGACAGATTAGTGATATTTGCAACTATAGTTTAGCTCTTTCTAATTATTGTTGAGTTTTTCTTGATCATTCTAACCTTTCACATAAACTACATCAGAACCCATCTGGCTGAAAGTGTTGTTTTATGAGGATTATAAAAATTTTAAATAATTAAACAGTTCTGCAAAAGTAACTGTTCAGCTATAAAGGCTAATCATTAAATGGTAGATAATGTTTACCCTGTCGAGCAAACACAGCTTTAGCATAATCAGGGTGGTTGATTACTAAGCCAGCTGTAAAGCCACCAAACCATCTAGGAAAGGCAATAGGATATTTTTCTGTCCATTCCAAGAACTTCTTGAATTCTTCTCCTCGTTGGACCTACAACAGAAAATATTAAAATGTGCAATAAAGCCCCTCACTTGTTAAAGTTGTAGCATAATTTTTTTCATAAATACTAGGATCACTGAGAATGCTGTGATGTTTTGAGAATACAGTTTTGCAAGAAGATTTCTTATGCAGTGTATAGATTCATAATGTTCAAAATATAATTATCTAGCCCACAAGGGATCAATAACTATATGCTCCATTATGCAACTTATCCCTGAAATCTGCTTCTACCCCTGAAGACTGGAAGATGGCCAATGTCACACCAATCTTTAAGAAAGAGTCTAGGGGGGACCCGGGAAATTACAGACCAGTCAGTTTGACATCTGTTCCTGGTAAATTAGTAGAATCTATCATTAAAGATAAAATTATTAAACATGTAGAAAAGCAAGACCGCTGAGGAAGAGTTATCATGGCTTTTGCAGAGGCAAGTCCTGTCTTACAAACTTACTAGAGTTCTTGAGGGTGTAAACAGGCATGTGGATAAGGGGGAAACCAGTGGACATTGTCTACTTGGATTTCCAAAAGGCTTTTGACAAAGTTCCTCACCAGAGACTGTTGAGAAAACTCAGCAATGAAGGAATGAGAGGGGAAGTCCTCCTATGGATTAAAAACTGGTTGAGGAACAGGAAACAAAGGGTGGGTATGAATGGGAAGTTCTCACAATGGAGAGAGATGTAGGAGTGGGTGTCCCCAAGGATCCTGGCTTTGGGGACCAGTGCTCTTTAAACCTATTCATAAATGAACCTGGAAGTAGGGGTGGTGTAGCATGGTGGCCAAGCTTTGCAGATGATACCAAATTATGCAAAGGGTGATAGAGAACCACAAAGGATTGGGCGAAGAGCTCCAAAGCCGGACCATTTGATAAATTAGGTGAGTGGGCTAAGAAATGGCAAATGCAGTTCAATGTAGCAAAAAATGCAAAGTGATGCACATAGGGCAAAAAATCCAAACTTCACATACACGCTTACAGGGGTCAGTGCTATCAGTCACGAGACCAGGAAAAGGATTTGAGCATCGTAGTTGATAGTTCCATGGGAATGTCAACTCAATGCATGGCAGCTGTGAAAAAGGCAAACTCTATGCTGGGGATCATTAGAAAAGGAACTGATAATAAAACTGCAAGGATTGTCATGACCTTATATAAAAGCCGTGAAGATGCTTATCACCGCATTCTGGAGTACTGTGTCCAGTTCTGGTAAAAGCCACATCTCAAAAAAGCGATATTGAAGAAAGAGAGATAGAAAAAAAAGTGCAGAGAAGGGCTATCTGAGGATGATTGAGGGATTAGAGCACCTTTCTTATGAGGAGAGGCTGCAGTGTTTGGGACTCTAGTTTGGAGAAAACGTCTGAGGGGAATATGATTGAAGTCTGTAAAATTATGCATGGGGTAGAAAATGTGGAGAGAAATTTTTCTCTTTCACAATACTAGAATCAGGGGGCATACATTGAAAATGCTGGGGGGGGGGGGGGGGAGAATTAGGACTAATCAAAGAAAACAGTTCTTCAATGCGCATAGCGTGTGATTGGTGTTTGAGTAGTATGCTGCCACAGGAGGTGGTGATGGCCACTAACCTGGATAGCTATAAAAAGGGCTTGGACAGATTTATGGAGGAGAAGTCGATCTTTGGCTACCAATCTTGATCCTCCTTGATCTGAGATTGCAAATGCCTTAGGAGACCAGGTGCTCAGGAGCAGCAGCAGCAGAAGGCCATTGCTTTCACATCCTGCATGTGAGCTCCCAAAGGCACCTGGTGGGCCACTGCGAGTAGCAGAGTGCTGGACTAGATGGACTCTGGTCTGATCCAGCAGGCTAGCTCTTATGTTCTTATGTTCTTATTAAAAGAATATGGTATCACAGTTCTTGCAGTTGTGCCACATTCTCCATTTTTCAAGAGGCACCATTACCAAAGATGGAGATAACATTACCTATTGGTGTAAAGACACAGTAGTTGTTTCCTTTTAAAAGAAGCTATCTGGAATCGAATTTTCAAAATGCCTGTGCAATTGATCCAGTTGCGTATAGCTGGTACCTGGTCTTTCCCAAATGGCGAAATTATTAGCACGAAGGAGAAATAAGACATTATCAATACCACTAGTTTCGTCATGGTTATGACTCCAATGCTTCTTATGCAATCCGAAAAGGGAAGGGGACAAAATGAGAACCTATCAATATACAAACAAGTACCTAGTACTCTCTGCCGGGCTCAGCTGCACAAGCGGCTGGTATTGGATGGTGGGAGGGGGCTGGTGGCAGGAGCCTACCTCTCCCCTCTGCTTTGGAGGCAACCAACTGTCCCCTTGTCTGGGTGTTGTTCAACTGGACTCTTCAGCTGCGCAAGTTGCATGTGCCAGATGGTGGGAGGAGGTCAGTGGCAGGGACCGACCTCTCCCGTTCTGGGCGTGGGTTTGCCATCTGCCTGCTGCTCCCCGAGTTTGGGACAAACGTCGTTAGCGAAGCCAACTCTGTACAACTGGCCTCTTGTAGGCTCGACTTGCTGGTGCACATCACTGTGCGGGGGATAGAGGGGGGCTGGTGGCAGAAGTCCCTCCCTCCCTTCCCATGGGGATTTGAACCCCTGTAATTTCCATCTTGCATTTGCACTTTATTATCGTTTGTCCCTATATTACCTTTTACATCTCCACCCCCTATAGGAAGTTAGTGAGTTAGGTGAAACAGGGTTATTTAGTTGAGGAGGAGAATTGAGGGTTTTCTAGTGAGCTTAGTAGCAGGTGTTGGCTATTAGACCTACAGTTTGGTATATATATGGTAGATAGTTAGGAATTGGCTATTTCATCACTGATTATTTAGTGGTTGGAATAGGGTTTGCTGTTAGGTGAGGATTGTTTTTCAGGCTATAATGTGGGGGAGCAGTGAGCAGGGCATGGAGGGGGGTTTGGGGAGTCAGGGGATCCCAGTTATACTGGGACGGGGTCGATATGACGGTAGGCGGGGGCCATATGAGAGGAGGGGGAGATATAATTATGCTCACCCCCCTTCTGACCTCCGACCTATTCCGAGGTATGTGAGTAGTGGGGCTCCGGTACTCCCTGCTTTGTCCTTGGTGTTGATTAATGCCAGGTCCATTAATAATAAGACCACGACGCTCCGGGATTTTCTCGGGGCCGATCAATTGGACCTGGCCTGTATCATCGAGACCTGGGTGCGTGATGGCGAGACAGTGGCCTTGGCCGAGGTCTCGCCTCCGGGTTTCACGTGTATCCACCAATCTCGAACCCAGGGCCGGGGGGCGGTGTGGCATTGTTCATCTGGAATTCTATCCCCTTCAGGGCGATCCCTGTCCCAAGGATCACCGGTATTGAGTGTGCTGGCCTAGAGTGGTTGGCCTCGGAGAGGTTGGCTGTCTTCCTAGTGTACCAGTCGCCTAGCGCACCGGGGGGCAGCCTGCCGCAGCTGCTAGAGGCGGTGGCTGACTGGGCGTTGCGGTTCCCTAGACTGATTGTCTTGGGCGACTTCAATGTCCATGTCGATGCCGCCTCTTGTTCAGCGGCTGCGGACCTGGTGTCAACCATGGCGACGCTAGGCCTCTCCTTAATAAACTCTGGCCCCACTCATGAGGCCGGTCACACTCTGGATTTGGTCTTTGGGTCTGGTGTTAATATGGTTGTATCCTCTATTACTAGAGTGCCATGGTCCGACCATTATGCCTTGAAGGTCCGGGTGGACTCACCACGCCAACCCTGTCTAGGCGACGGACAGATTTTTGTCCGCCCAAGGAGACTTATGGATCCGATTGGATTCCTGAATGCTCTGCGGGAACCTGAGCCTCCTGGCACCCTTGATGAGCAGTGGGAGACTGGTATTCCAGGCTCTCTGATGCCATCGATGTGATTGCTCCCCGGCGACCTCTGCGTCCCCGCACCCGGTTGGCTCCGTGGTATATCGAGGAGCTGCGGGGGTTGAAGCGGGAGCTCGGACGTCTAGAGCGAGTGTGGAGGAAGTCTCGTGATGAGGCTGCGCGAACATCCTATAGGACATTTATGAAAGCCTATGAGATGGCGACGAAGAGGGTGAAGAGGGAGTTTTTCTCATCCTCTCTCGCATCCGCTAGCTCTCGCCCGGCCCAATTGTTTCATATTATTCGGTCTCTTACCTCCTTATCGGAGGGTTCTATAAATTCTCAATTGGCTATTGGCTGTGAGGCATTTATGAGCTTTTTTGCGGATAAGGTCGCGTCGCTCCGCCAAGACCTTCCAGCCACGGTTAATACAATTAGTGAACTGGAGACTCCGTGGCCGTCTTCTAGTCCATGTTTGGACCAGTTCTCCCTGCTCTGTGAGTCTGATGTTGACAGAGTCCTGGCTGCTGTTAGACCTACTACCTGTCCTCTGGATCCGTGCCCCTCCTGGCTTATCAAAGCATGTCAGGAGGAATTACGACCCCACCTGTTGAATATCATCAATTGCTCCCTTGAGCAAGGGGTATTTCCAGGTGGGTTGAAGGAGGCGGTGGTCCGCCCACTCTTGAAAAGACCATCTTTAGATCCTGGTGATCTGGCCAATTACTGCCCAGTGTCGAATCTTTCGTTTCTGGGGAAGGTAATTGAGAGAGTGGTGATGGAGCAGCTTCAGGGCTTTCTGGAGGACACATCAGCACTCGATCCCTTCCAGTCCGGCTTCCATGCTGGGCATGGGACTGAGACCGTCCTCGTTGCTATCACGGATATGCTCTGCATGCAACTCGACCATGGTGGATTGGCGCTGTTGGTATTGTTAGATCTTACCGCAGCGTTTGATGTGGTCGACCATGACCTTTTGGTCCACCGGTTGGCCATTTCCGGGGTCCAGGGCACTGTCCTTCAGTGGATTGCCTCATTCCTTCGGGATAGGGGTCAGCAGGTGTGGTGTGGGGACCAGGCTTCCCGAAGGTGCCCACTGGATTGCGGTGTGCCCCAGGGGGCTTTGTTGTCCCCGCTCTTATTTAACATCTACATGCGACCCCTTGCTCAGTTGGTGCGGAGCTTTGGGCTGGTTTGCCATCAATATGCTGATGACACCCAGCTCATTCTGATGATGGAGAGGGGGCGGCCTCAGCCCCTGCGGCTCTACAGCATTGTTTGGAGGCGGTCGCTGGTTGGTTGAAACAGAGCAGGCTGAAACTAAATCCATCGAAGACGGAGGTCCTCTGGCTGGGCCGCGATGGGGGACACGAGGGTTTCCAGCCACCGGTATTGGAGGGGGTGTCTTTAACCCCCACCTCCCTGGCCTGCAGCCTGGGGGTCCACCTGGACTCTTCTCTTTCTATGGAGAGCCAGGTGGCCCATGTTACCCAGGTTGCCTTTTTTCATCTTCACCAGGCCCGGCGACTGGCCCCCTATCTCTCCCAGACCGACCTAGCCACTGTGATCCATGCAACAGTCACCTCCAGGCTAGACTATTGTAACTCGCTCTACGCGGGCCTCCCCTTGTGACTGATCCGGAAACTGAAACTGGTCCAGAATGCGGCGGCGCGGCTTTTGGTGGGTGGTTCCTTTCGTGAGCATATCACCCCCGTGTTGCGCCGCCTGCACTGGCTCCCAGTAGAATTCCGGGTCACTTTCAAGGTGTTGGTATTAACCTTCAAGGCCCTTCGCGGCTTGGGACCCTCATACCTTCGTGACCGTCTCACCCCATATGTCCCAAGTAGGCCTCTGTGGTCGGCAGAGGCCAACTTATTGGTGGTCCCTGGCCCCTCCATTATGCGACTGGCCTCTACCCGGGCCAGGGCTTTCACGGCCCTGGCCCCTGCCTGGTGGAATGCCCTTCCATCGGACGTGCGGGCCCTGCGGGACCTTGGAGAATTCCGCAGGGCCTGTAAAATGGTTTTGTTCCACCGGGCTTTTGGTGAGGCCGGCCGCGGACCCCCCCTCCAGGATGCCCCCATGCTACGTGCCATCTTACCATCAGCACGTCTAATATAATATCTGACTGACACTGCTACCCCCGCCCGGCCTTGGGATCGGGCGCCACACACACACTTTTATAATCTTGCTGTTATGTATATTGTATTGATGCTGCTAGTTTTATGGATTTTTGTATATTGTTTTAACTTGTTTTAACTGATTTTTTGGCGTATGTTGTTTTGGCCATTGTATGTTTGGCCCATTGTACACTGCCCAGAGCCCTTCGGGGGTGGGCGGTTTATAAATTTGATATATTAAATAAATAAATAAATAAATAAATAAATAAATAAATAAATAAATAAATAAACAAACAAACAGAAAAAAAGAACAGCAGAAACAAACAGGAAAAAGAATAGAAATCATTACTGATATCACTGTAACCATGGTTGCAACATTTATATAAATAAAAGACACAGTTATGTTAATTTTGTAAGGGTGCAGGTGATAGAGGAATGGGAGAAGGAACAACTATAACATGATTTGGAATTTCCTAATAGCAGCTAAGATACTTATAGCTTCATTTTAGTATAGAATGTATTGCTCATATTGTTATAGAGGGTTTGAAAATGGCTGCAATGGCAGAATTAAAAGTACATGCAGGAATCACTTCTGACATTTTGAAAAATCATGGTCTTCATGCAACTTCTAGTGACTTAACTTGAAAATATCTGATTCAGCTGTAAACCTGGAAAGGCACAGAACTTCCCTGTGAGACTTTGCACAGCTCAGCATTTCATTTAAACTAGGTTGCAACCAAGTATGCATACTAAGCACGTTAGTTACAGAGCTCTTCCATGCAAACTAAACACACATAGCTGTTTTGCAATGGTTGCAGCCCAGTTTAAATGAAATGCTGAGCTGTGCAAAGATGCAACAGGACACTCCCATTTGCCAGAGCTTGGCAGAGATAGTTCTGTTGCACGTTAATTAAACAAAAAACATGCATCATGGCAGTGATCCATTTAAATTGATTGGCTTCTTCTGTGGTTTCTGATATCACCATCAATTTTATCAAAATAAAAGACACTTTTCATTGCAATTCTCATTCTAGACTGAACAGATTTTTTAGAATTCAGCTCACAACTGGTAAATATGAAAATATTTGTCTCCTTTTGAGAAAGTCAGAACCAACTCAACCAAATAGGTACAAATTCCATTCATTACCATAGCCAGTATATGGGAGCTTTTTTATTGTGAAGACCATAATATCATCATGCTTTTGTTTCGGGACAAAACAGGTACAGCAAAGGTCTTCCAGTCTTCATTTTCACTTTAATCGTGGCTTGTTATGTTCCACTGAAATTTCCTCCTTTTCTCTGCCCCAAAGGCACCTTTCTTACCTCCTTGTTGTGGCCATAAAACCAGTGGCTGCAAGGACCAGGAAACATCTCAAAGGTGTTCAGCAGTGCTCTTCTTCTCCAGTATAACTGAATGGCTTTCAGCAACACAAGGATGAAGATGAACCCAATAAGTAAATGCAGACTGTGGAGCGGGGTGGTCATTATTTTCTCCAGCATGAAAGCCATGATACAGCAAACTCTTTTCTTTTTCTAACAGATTTTGCATTGGCTTCTTATGCTTTTAGCAACAGGAGTCCACAAGCATTTCACCCCTCCTTCTCAGTCAGTGGAAGTGTTCACCTAGTTGCTTAGTCACCCTGGAAGGTGGTTATGCAAGAAAAAGGGAACAGGACAAATATTAACCATTTGTTAATCTTTACAAAGTGGAAGAGAACACCCCATGCTTTAACATTTACAGATTTTCTTCAGTGGTTTTCAGTTATTTTGCATCCAGCCCATCTGTCCACTGATGCTTTCCCACAGGACATGCACATACCATTGGCATTGTGGGGGTGTACCTGGGGGTGGAGATGACCCTAGAAGGCTTTCACCTCTGGTTTAGCCCCTTGCGCTGGTGGAGCAGGGCTTGGACATACACATATCTGCCCTGTGGGGAAGTTAAAGGTAAGGGGAAAGTCCTTTGGAATGGGTGGACAGTGCCAAAGTGGCGTCATGTCCACCTGCTTGATAGCTCTGGATTGGGCTGTGAAACTTATAATACAGTGATAAAACACTGAATAAGCACCCCAAATGTTATGGGAACTACTGTATAGATCCACCCAGAAGGAAAATGAACTCTTACTTATTTCTGAATTCAGCCTCACCCAAGTTTTGGAATATTAGAAAAGTATGCAGCCATCTAATCTGGTAGGTAAAAGAGAACTCAACACGCTGAACAAGGACAAATCTATAAAAAATGGTGCCCAGGGCAAGCACTGAAATTGCACCCCACCAAAAGCATAAAATTGAGCCCCAATCATCCAGAGAGGTCGCCAGAGAGGTCTCCAGGAGGCATTAGTACTCCTTGCCAAGTGATGTTATACAGGGGGTGGAGGAGGGGTGAGAAACAGAAAGCATCTTCCTTAATAACGTGACAGGACATGCACATACCATTCTCCTCCTTTTGGCTCTCACTTCCCCACATGCGCAAGGATGTCAAGTTTGTTCCAAATCCAGGGTCACCATTGCTGGCATCAATACAGGGTTGAATGTGAGCTTTTTGAGTAACAGGTCCTGCTTCTTTGGTATCAGCCACTACTGTGTTTCTCCCTTTCCAAGTTGACTGAAGGACAACCCTGAGCTTATGAAGAGTACCTCATGAGTGGCCATCTGCCACAGGTTCAAATGCATTTCGGATTAGGGACAGAGTTGTCAGAATGATTTGAGCTCTAGTACCATCTTTCCAGGGCTTGCAGTGGAGCCAGAGTGTTCACCACAGTGCACCCAGGTGCCAACATGGCTGGCAGAGGCTGGCGGGCTGTCCAGCCCTTGCTTCCTCCTTCTCTTTCTTCTTTCCTGCCTGCACCCCTGGCCATGTGCTTTCACCACATGCCTGGGGAACCTGGGGAACAGGGGTGGGTGCACTGCAGGGAAGGAAGGGAAGGAAGGGAAAAATGAAGGAAGTGAAGGAAGGGAGGGAAGTTGAAAAGAAACATAGGCCGAAGAAGAAGAAGAAGAAGAAGAAGAAGAAGAAGAAGAAGAAGAAGAAGAAGAAGAAGAAGAAGAAGAAGAAGAAGAAGAAGAAGAAGAAGAAGAAGAAGAAGAAGAAGAAGAAGAAGAAGAAGAAGAAGAAGAAGAAGAAGAAGAAGAGACTCAAGGTGACTTACAAGCTCCTTTCCCTTCCTCTCCACACAACAGACACCTTGTGAGGTAGGAGTTGCACACCTCTCCCTCCACCCTATTGCTAACTCCTTCCCACTTCTCTAAATGCTTTTATTGATACATCGATATAGTAATAACAGAGCGTTGGCTTTTGCAAAGGAACAGCACAAACATCTCTTTCTGGCTCCAGCACTCTCCTTCGGCTTCTGCCCTCCCTAATGACTATAAGGGCATTTTAAAAACTTTATTTCAGACAAGCTTCTATTTTAAAAAGAAGCCTCTCTTTTGCAGTAGCAGCGAGAGAGAGAGAGAGAGAGAGTGAGTGAGTAGGGGAAGGGAAGGGAAGGGAAGGGGAGGGAGGGAGGGAGGGAGGGAGGGAAGAGAAAAGAATATCAGGGAGATTTGTGCCATTAAGGTTATTGATGGATGGAGTTAAGATAAGCAGCAAAAGAAGAGAGGTAGTTCAAGACTTCCAACCAAGCAAAGCTGCAGAGAGAGGGGCACTAGGGCTGCACCTTAATGCTAACAGAAATGTCTGAGGAAGGAAGGAAGGAAGGAAGGAAGGGAAGGAAGGGAGGGAGGAAGGAAGGAAGGAAGGAAGGAAGGAAGGAAGGAAAGGAAGGAAGGAAGGAAGGAAGGAAGGAAGGAAGGAAGGAAGGAAGGAAGGAAGGAAGGAAGGAAGGAAGGAAGGAAGGAAGGAGGGAGGGAGGGAGGGAGGAGGAGGAAGGAAGGAAGGAAGGAAGGAAGGAAGGAGGGAGGGAGGGAGGGAGGGGGGGAGGGAGGGAGGGAGGAAGAAGAGGAAGGAAGAAGGAAAAAGGGGAAAAAGGGAAAGGAGGGAGGGAGGGAGGAGGAGGAGGGAGGAAAAGGAAAAGGAAGGAAGGAAGGAAGGAAGGAAGGAAGGAAGGAAGGAAGGAAGGAAGGAAGGAAGGAAGGAAGGAAGGAAGGAAGGACATATATTTTGGTTGACTCTATTCTCTCCCCCCCCCCAAATCACAATAAGTAGTTCCTGAGGCAGGGGGGAGGGAATATTTGGGATGAATTTTCATTTTAATACATTCTTTCTTCAAACAAACACACACACACACACACACACACTTTGTTGCTATCACTTTCAACCTCACATCCACCAAAAAGAAATGCCTTCCCAACTGAATCTTTGCTCTTGCTTGGCAAAGTTTGTGTGTGTGAGTGAGAGAGAGAGAGAGTGAGAGAGAGGGGGGGGGAGTGGAGAGAAAACAGCGGGGAACAAGAAAGAGAGAGATGGGGACAGTTCTTTCTTTAGTATCAAGCACATGCTGAGTCTGGTTGGGTTTCGTTCTTACCAGTTTTTTCCCCCACTTGTTGCTCTCTCTTGCCTTTCCTTGCTGGCTGGGGCTGGCACTTAAGGCCAGCAAACCAGCTAAGGGAAGGATCAGTCAAAACCTCTCCCTTCACCCAGAAGGGTGCCCTGTTTTGGGGGGGACACAGCAGTGGAGGTCTGGGTGGAGCAGGAACCTTGAAGGTTTTCCTCTTTGGGGGCTTATGAGGACAGGAAGGCAGGAAGAAATGCAGTACATTTTCAGTACTACATGCAGAGAGCCCATGCTGAGCACTTTAAGTTCTCCAAAAGCAGTTTGGAAGGAGTCCTTTGAATGGGGAGTGCCGCGTGGAGTCCCAAAGTCAAAAAGGAAACCTGGCAGGGCTTCCCCAGGACTCAAGGAGGCTGCAGCTTCTACCTTCTGGTCTTGTTGGTGTGCCAGCTCAGCTGCTCTCTCGCACAACTCCAGAGGAACCTGCTGACCTGTACACTCCAAGGAGCCTTGCCGGGAAAGGGGTACCCACTGCCTCTCCCTACCGGGGTCTGCATTGGTACACATGCCCATAGGCACCAGAGGGAAGGAAAGGCAGGCAGCAGAAGCCTAAGTAGAGGGTAATCAGGTGGCACCAGGAAGAAAGTCAGGCAGCATGAGAGGGGTGTGCCCCCCATTCTTTGCGAGCTGCTGAGCCCTGCAGCCGCAGCCCGCTAGGCTGCTGCACCCGCCACCCTCATATGTGCACCTGGGCCCTGGCAAGGGTGCCTCAAAGCCTGGGGAGGAGGCAGGCAAGGCAGTAGAGGCCCAAGCAGAGGGTGGATGGCTGGCGATGGCAGAGATGGTGGGGAAAGCGATGGAGCAGCAGCCCAACATAGTAGAGGTAAAGGCTGCCAGGCTGACGCTCACTGCTCTTAACCCTAACAATACATCTCCATTTGTTATTCTATTTGGGCAGTCTATGAAATAAATGTGCCACGTTCAAAACAATATAAGATACACAAACATGCGTGGCACATAGATGCCAGCTCAAGAAATTTATATTGCCTATTAGTTACTTGTAAAGTATGCCAAATTGTTGGCTATTAGATTTATCAAACTATTATATCTGCATAACACATATATCTCCACTTTAAATCCAATTCATGCAAAAATTTATTGCAAGACAACCTTCTCTCAGGTCCATAATCATGTAATTGTTAAACCCACAATGTCCATAATCTTGTATATATTATTGCGTCAATGTCACCCGCTGTGACGGCGATACAAATTTGACTGCCCTTGAATTGGGATGGTATTTATATGTAATTCAAGGCACCGATCCAGGATTTTCATTAATTGTTATGCACTTGTATTGCAGTCACAGTGGGTGACATTGACGCAATAATATATACAAGACTAGCGGGGCCTGGCCACGCGTTGCTGTGGCAATTGTCCTTCTCATCACAGTCCGCAACCCACACAGATGTCCATGCAGGTCCAATGATCCCCAGCATAGCCTTTTGGGAGCAGCAGTGGCGTAGTGGCTAAGAGCAGATGCACTCTGATCTGGAGGAACCGGGTTTGATTCCCAGCTCTGCATCTTGAGTTGTGGAGGCTTATCTGGGGAATTCAGATTAGCCTGTGCACTCCCACACACACCAGCTGTGTGACCTTGGGCTAATCACAGCTATTCGGAGCTCTATGAGCCCCACCCACCTCACAGGGTTTTTGTTGTGAGGGGTGAAGGGCAAGGAGGTTGTGAGGTGTGTGAGGATGAGCTGGATGTGTATTGTGTGGTAGCAGTGGGTGAGGCACAGAGAGTGAAAGTTACCTGCATGTGTGTGTAGGGGGGAACCCCACCTGACGTCTCACACGGCAAAGTGTGTATGTGTTTCACTTCCACTCGTATTACCTAACAGTATTACCTATTTACTGTTTTCACTGATCATCTCTGGCCATCTCTGTGAACAATCTAAGGGTATACCAAGGCCTCAGGCCTCAGACAGGCTGCACGAACATTCTAAGGGTGACAGTTAAACAGAGCCAGCTTCATGGCCTGGTGCGCCAGAAAAAAAACCGTTTTACCTGGCTCAGGTATGGACTTTTGGCAATTTTGAAGTTGTCCTGATTACCTGCACCCGCAGCACAACAGGGTGGGACGTCATGTGAAAATTTGGGGGCGATCCATCCAGCTGTTTCGGCGTTAGGGCAAGACCAACAAATGAATGGTTAGCTTTTTGTATATATAGATTATGGGCATTGTTGGTTTAACAATTACATGATTATGGACCTGAGAGAAGGTTGTCTTGCAATAAATTGTTGCATGAATTGGATTTAAAGTGGAGATATATGTGTTATGCAGATATAATAGTTTGATAAATCTAATAGCCAACAATTTGGCATACTTTACAAGTAACTAATAGGCAATATAAATTTCTTGAACCAGCACCTATGTACCACGCGTGTTTGTGTATCTTATATTCTATTTGGGCAACACATTCCACCAAAGAGACAATAGTATCTCCAATTTCCCCACCTTGAGAATCTATTTTCATATTCAGCTTTAACCACCACTGTCTACCAATGATTTTTGAAATTTCTGGCTCTAATCTGAACCTTTTTGAGGAGCATCCTATTCAATCTGTATATCAACACCTCTGCAGAACCGGAATCCCAGCACCCTATTTTAGCCATTCAGTTCCAACCATGTGTGGGAGCATGCTGTGGGAGTGTTTCCATGACTCTGTGTTGGCCCTGCCATGCAATGCAAGTGCCTGTGAAGACTGCACTGTTTCTCACTTTGCTCTCTGCAATGCTGCTTTCACCTTTCCTCCAATGAACCTTTCTGGAATTTACTATCTGGCAGGCTTTTTTGGTGTCCCCCCCCCTTTTTCTTTTCGGACTTGTAAAATTTGTTTAGGGTTTATATACTTTATTTATATACTTTATGTGTACTTGTTTTTTCTGTTTTGTATTTGATTTGCTAATTCTCTATCTTATTGCATTAGTTTTCTTATTAAAACTTTCAACTTTGAACTGATATCTGGACATTTCTGCATCTGATATGAATGCTTTCCTACATCTTAGACCCTGACATACATCTGGCAGAAGATCCTGATAAATAATTGCCCCGGGCACAGGTATTCATATGCATTTGACAAGGGGGAATACTCCTATAGTTAAGGTTCAAACATGTGCACATTATTTGGGTGCCTTAATTATTTTTTATTTTTTGCCTTAATATGTACTATTGTATCCCTTTTTTCTTAATGAGGAAGATGGCTGTACAGACAGTCGCAGTCAAGAGGAAGGGAACAGAAATGCAATTTTCTCATAATTGTGAAAATAATTTTCTTTTACTATTAACAGGTTATACCCTCTGCTATGGGGAGATGAAATGATAATGGATATGTAGCATGAAATAGAAAGGTGGTCTGATTTTTCACACACGTTGAAAAATGCATTTTCAATGCACCTCAGCAATCATTTGCAACTAGATTTCCCAGATGAGCATCAGAGGGAAGCAAAGATTGCCATCACTAAGGAGCATGCTATGTAAAGGATTCAGTACTCTTCTATGAGGACATATAGCTTGGTCCAGAGTTGCACCAAGAGTGGAGTCTAGGGGTATAAAGTTCAGGAAGTTCTGTTCATCTTGGCAGCCTGAGAAATTGAGCAAAGTGGCATTTCCTCAGAACCATGGCAATGGGCATACATAGGACAAAAATAGGAGTGCTAGGTCAGTGCGATGTCTTTTCTGTCACAATTAAAGTACAATTCCCAGGCTCCTTAGCAGCATGGGAAGACAAGGGGGAAAAGAAGTGGCTGTAGAATAAAACAAGCTAATGGCAAACAAGGCTGAAGTAAGAAGTGATGAGTTAAACATCAGGTAACCTGGTTTCATTCTTTAAAATTTAGTTATTTATTGGCTTTATTTAAAGGCTGCCTTTCTCACAGAGACTCAAGATGGATTAATCAGGGTGGGTGATTACCCATTGGAGGCTGTTCCCCCCCTTTCCCCTCCACTCTGGTACAAAAAGGCATGCCAGAAGTCTCTGGGCAGGCTGGGTGGGGCTGGTGTGCTGACACTGCAACACACAGCACTGAGGAGGTTCAGAGCCAGGGCTGGACTGACAACAGTTTAGCCAGTGATAATTTCAAAGATACCATGGAAAACTCCAGAACAATGTTGATCAAGTCAGGAGTCAAAAGCCAGGAATGCACACAGCATCAAAGAGAGTCTATAAGAATCAAGAACAAGAAACCATTTTGTGGTCAATCAGGGTCTGGAGACAACAGTGGTGTGCAGGCAAGGTCAGGAAGAGCACACTTTGCAACCACAACTGCATTCTTGCCAAAGATTTTTTATTCATCAAAGCTACTTGCCTGGGACTACTCCTGCAAAGACTCTGGGTAATGTCTAGCCTGCAATCTTGCTGAGTGGCACCTCTCCTTTAAGGCCAGTCTCAATCTCCATCTGCACCTCTGACTTTCATCTGGAGACCCACAGCAACTGGCATCTTCCTTAATCCTGCTAATTAGCTCTGAGCCATTTATTTATTTTTATGTATGTATATATGTATGTATTTTTATCCAACCCTATGCCTGGTGCTCCCTGGGCAGGTTACAACATGTGATAAAAGTAATAAAATCCAATACAATGTAAAAGCAATTACAACATGTAACAATCAAACCTATTTAAAATGTATAAAACCTGTTAAAATGCATAAAGCCTGTTTAAAAATTGATATTACGAAAGAGGGAAACTATTGCTACAGCTAAAGGCCAGGGAAAATAGGTTTGTAGTTAATAATTTTCTGAATACATATCAAGAAGATTGCTTTGTGCAACTTACAGGGGAAATTTCAGGGCCAGTACTGAAAAAGCCCTATCTTGAGTCACTACTTTTTTTTACTACTGATGCTGGTGGTGGTACCACCAGAAAGGCTTTCTCTACTGATCTTAGGGCATAGGCAGTCAGATATGGAAGAAGGTGTTCCTTTATATATTTGGGGCCAAAGCAATTTCAGGTTTTATAAGTCAAAGATAATATATTGAAGTGGACTCAGCCAGTTAAGTTCTTCTAAGACCACCATGATATCATATGTGTCCAGCCAGCAGTGCCCATTAACAATCTTGCTCTCACATTCTGCACTATCTGCATCTTCTGAACCATCTTTAAGGACAGCCCCATGTAAAGTGTATTGCAATAGTCCAATCTGGAGATTACTAGAGTGTGGATTACTGTAGCCAGATCATCTCTTTCCATAAGGGGCTTGAGTTGGCAAACCAGCAATCCCCCTTCCCCTCTCCATTGGTCTGGAACAGTGCTATACCAAGTAATCTGGGGGGCAGAGCTGGACAAAATCAGTCCTCCCAGATCTCCCAGCCAGGTCTCAGTAATATATGCCAGGTCATCCCCCTCATCCAGGATCAAGTCATGAATGGGAGATGTTATACTTTGGACTGACCTGGCATTCAAGAGTAGCACCACAGCTGACAGGCACCTCAAATTCTGCCGGGAGGTAGCTAGACCAGAAGGTTTAATGCATCTAATGCTCCTTCTTTTGATCAATTTTTTCTGCCTCCCAACACTATATATCCCCCTGCTCATCTCCATGGTACATAGCAAGATACCGAATCCAACCTCTCCCGCAGCCCTAGAGTCTGGACTGGGGTAGGGGTGGGAGTGAGGGTGGCCCTGTTCAGTATATGTTATGTTCTTATGTTCTTATGTTCTTATACAGCAGAACTATCAGCAGTAGAAATAACAGCAGAAGTCCAAGAGTTCTCTTCAGAAATGGGCACTGACATTCAGCTTTGACAGGACCTTCTTCATATAAAATTCTCTGTTTCTTATTTGAGTTTCTTTAAGAATAGGTGTATCCCAGTTTCAGATTTGAGGACAAGCTGAGGGACAGGAAAGGGTGGATTTGCTGGGTCAGGAAAGATTTCAAAGTGAAGCAGGATCAGAGCAAGAGCTATTTTCATCTCATTCATAGCAAACTGCTGCCCAATGCAATTCCTAATGAGAAAGGGAAAGAAAGAAGTTATTGGAAATTATCAGTTTTTGTAATCGCAAAAGGGACCTCTGTTTATATCCAAATAGCTCAATGCCAATAGTTGTACACAGCTGCATCAGAAAAAAAGGGGTGGATGCCTGAAGAAGGTATAGATATAGATTATAACCTTCTGAATTGTCCAGAATGTCAGTGTTTTCAGAACATGTCTTAAACAAAACTGGACATAACATTTTATTTGAAAACACTGACATTCTGGACAATTTAGAAGGTTACTTTGTCAGACTGCACAGGGAGACCATTGAAATTCACAAACACCAAGACAACTTCAACAGGAAAGAAGAGACTCTGAGAATTAACAAAGCTTGGCTTCCAGTACTTAAAAATATTAAAAACAAACCCCAAGGGCATGCTAAGTCCATGAACAATGGACTCCACCCAAACACAGGATTTGCATTCCCCAATACTGCTACTGCTGCAGGGCATGAAAAGGTGAATCACTCACTGGACTGATAAGCCTCACCCGCAATACAATACTATCAACCACATCTTTGCATAACAAGTTCTACCCAAACACTTACTGATTGGTTCCCCACCCTGGGACATGGACAAAATATACCCCAAACATTCCCTTCTCTCTGGGCACAGTGTGTAACAGACTTTCCTCTGTGATACACCTTTAAAGATGCCAGCCACAGATGCAGGTGAAACATTAGGAACAAGATCCACCAGATCACAGCCACACAGCCTGGAAAACCCACCACAACCAGGAACCTGATAAGTTCTCCTGATTGTGTACTGGCCAGGCGTCAGCCATATATTTTGTAACACTGCATTTTTGGCCTTGCAGCTAAGGTGAGCTGGTCTTGTGGGGCCACAAGGCTTCCCATTTGCCTAGCAAGAGCTGGCAATGTCTCATCTCAATAAGAAATGGGAGGGGGGAAATTGAGGGGGACTGTCCAGCAAGAAAACTCAGAGTAACATGAATGGAGAATAAAGTTAAAGCCACAGTGCTGCTGTGACTTACAGTACTTATCATGACATTGAGGAAAACAAACTAGCTATTTTGAAATTCTCTAGGCATGTGATGTTAACAAAAGTGGGTGAACAAGAGCTATCTTTGTTGCATATTAACAATATCAGCTGTCAGCCAAAGGGTTTGTGAATTTGTTTTAAGGAGTCAGCATGTTTCCTCCAACTGTTAAATAAACCTTTGTTCTCCCATGTTTTGGATGTGAGTAAATAGCTCAGTTAAGCATTGACTAGTGCATGACCCTGTATACAGGAATTAGGCCTTCTACCTGCCACATGAAACTGTATGTTAATAGCACATTTTTCTGAGACTACCAGCAACATCTTCCTTATTAGTTTTTAAAAAGAAAGTTTCATAGTCACCTTGATCCAGCTGCAAATGGAATGAATGCATGAGGATGCCTTCGTGATGAGTTTTCTGCTGAAAACCTTGTAGGATCAAAAATCTGAAATAAGAAAGTTAATGCATATATTGTTAACAATGAATAGCTAGCAGTGTCATTTAATACCAGTAGACAGCAGCATTAGTAATTAATAGTAAGTTGTAACTATAACATATTATTTTCCTCAAGTATTAGATTATCAGTATTTACTCATTCCTGAGCTCTGTCGCTTTAAAATCCAAACTTTGAATATTGTGTCACTGTATTATTATTTCATTATGTATTATGATTTACAAAATTTGTGTCCCCACCTTTCTGCCCTCTAGCATCCTGTGGAAACAATAAAAAGAAATATTTTCAACACTGTGGAGCAAGTTTCCAGTTTAGATAGCTCTGTTGTATCCACCAGCAGAGATCATACCTTGATCTACCTGCAGAGCATTTTTATATTAAAGCAAATGGAGAATTCCCCTATCACTCAGAGGTCCATGAGCACACTGATGCCCTACGGAACGTCAAGTTATCATGAAATCCTTCAGTTATATAACACCCTTATTTAAAAGAAATTAGTTACCTCCGGATCTTTCCATACAGTTGGATTTCTATGAATACTGTGAATGCTGATTGCAACCATAGAGTCTGAAAAACCGTTGGGTGGGGGGAGGAATAGAAGATGGTTAGATGTTCCATAGAAGATGTTCAAGAGGCTCAAGAGTAGGATAACAAAGGACAACAAAGGGCAACACTCCAAAATGGAGTGAGAAGGCACTGAGATGGGACAGCAGGCAAGATGGTGATTGTTGTTAAATGGACACTAGAGGGTGATGGACAAGGGATTGCGAGGGTGTATGGACCAACATCAAGCTGCAAAAATGCCTATCTTTTAGTTCTGCACAGCTGCAACACACCTTTCTCATGCTATTTTTTTAAAGGAATTCCCCCACGTTGCATGTCATGGGGGAGTCTGCAAACATAGGCCAGCAAACAGCAACTTCTGGAGATAAGCAAAAATCTCGTACCTGCACACATTAAAGAAAAACAATAGGGAGATGGGATGGTGCCCAAGTGGCAAAAAAATGCTATGAAGAAAATGATGCAAATGGACTGCTTCTCAAGCACTCAGTATGTCATAAAAGGCCAAAATGTTGTGAAACTAATTACACTTTGGGGATTGTGTTGGAACTCACCCCCACCCACTGCCACAAGGGTGGGGATTTTCTGAAGTCATTTGTAATAATGCACAGTTGTTTGCTATTCAAAGAAAACAAGTCAAAATTCCATTGGTCTATCCAAGTTCTTGGTCTTTTTCCCCATAAAATGTGCAGTGATTCCACAATAATGGGCTTCCCAGGAGTCCACAATAATGGACTTCCGAGGAAATGCCACAGATTAGCAAAGTAATAAATACTGATAATTTGAAGAACTGGTCTGAAAAAACAACTGATCTTTACACCTGACAATGACACAGGGTGCAGTGGTCCAGACTTCCTGTACTATCCAAATTTCAGGTGTAGATCAGCATTCATATACAACCACTTGTAGGCAGCAGTGCCTTGAAGCTGCTTCTGATTATCTTTCCCACTGTCCCTCTACATATTTAAATCCCTATGAACTTTCATGTTATTCTCATCTGTCTTCCAACCTTATCATTAGCTCTTGGGTCAAAAAGGCATCACAGTTGGAAAAATGAAAATAATTTTATGAGCTGTGGTAGGTTTCCGTGGGTATATTTGAAGGTCGATATGGTAGGGAACTATTTATTTGAATTGGCACATTAAATGAATATTAGCATCAGCCTATTGTAACCACTTTTGAAGTACCTCTATTTTCTCCACGTTCTTGCCAATTTATGAAAGAGAACCTATTTTGTCTTGCTCACAAGGGACCTGCCCTTGCATTGGGTGCACCCAGATCTGCCTGGGAGATCCACAAGCTTCTTCCCAGCATGTAACTGAGACAAAAATTGGAATTGCAAATATTTCCACTTCCTCTGCAGGTGCTTCTCAGTCATATGTGAAGCAGCATTAGTGCCATCAACAATTAATACTACAACAGTCAGTAGTACAATAATAGGTAAAGCTAAATAAATGTTCGTAGCTGTATGATTTATGTTCAAGTTCTGTGTATCATCCAACACTGAGGAACAAATAAGATAATAAAAGATAGTATTTTGAGTAAGAGGAGGAGATGAGACTGTGCAAACCTTTAGGCAAAGTGCGTCCATCAAAAAAAGTGATAGGTTTGCTCATCTGTCGGGACACTCCTGGAACTGGAGGATACAGGCGTAGACTTTCCTTAATGCACATGGTAATGTATGTCATCTTACTAAGATCATCCCTGTAGAGAAAGTAATTAATCCTTCTGTTGTGAATCAGAAAGCTCCATCACCTGTAGAACATCTGGCATCAAAGTCAAACAGTCTTTTATTCAAAGACTAGTCATTAGTTTCCTTTTTTGTTCACTACTTTGAGAAATGATTTGAGAAATGTCATCTCTTACCAGAGCAATTATTTTGGTGACTTTGTGCTTGTACCTTTTTGAAAAGGGTATGACTATTTCATATTTTTGATGGAATATAGAAGTATTTTCAAAGTTTGTGATGAGTTAGTTTTCAATCTTGAGGTCCAAATTACACATTAAATTTGACACAAATATGACCATCATGGGGTATTACGGCTAGATGTCAACTACATTACCCTAAAGGGAATGGAGTTATCTAGTGCAGTGGACCTAAATTTGGATAGAGCCCATGACACATGGGGCTTTTTCCTTCCCCCACAATTATTCCTGAAAAGCTTCCAGGAATCCAAGTAGCACTATTTTGTTTGTTGGCCATTGTATATGTAGCCTGTTAAACATTGTTCCCCAGGACCAATTCAAGGCAGGCAAATGTCACAGGGAAAAGGCAGAAGCTCCTTTTCTCTATGCTGGTCCTGAAGTGAAATAAAGCCCCATGTACTTGAAATCTGAGTTCCCATAGGGAACTTTTCTGACTGTAAGTCCCCGTGGTAGTCATATGTAGAATATAATGTGTAGTTCAGCCCAAAGACAGCAGATCATAAACATACTTGCCTGGAACCAAATACCACTGAAGTAGATTAGGATATAAGTATATGATCAAGATTAAGGTATGTTAGTTAATAGATATTACACAAACAAAGATGACAGCATCCTGATTCTACATCTAATAAACTAGATTTGAGTCCAGTAGCACCTTACAGACCAACAAGGTTATCTGGAACACCATCTTGCAAGCAACAAAGCTCCCTTTGTCAGATATAAAAGAGATAGAAGCCATGTACATAAGTTAAAGTGAATGTACATACAATTCTGGTACATTGTACACTTCATTCTTCTTTAGATGTACATTAAGTAATTCTTGAGGTACATTCAATGCATGTTCACCTGAGTTATTAAAACTACACATTTATCTAGATACGGTTTTCCAGTTTCATTTCAAGTTAATGCACTTTGGCTGTTTCTTACAAACAGATGTATGCATGTGTAAGCAAGCAGAATGTATGTGTGTTCACTTTAACTTCTCAAGTACTGGGGGAAAAATGAAAGTTGCTGTACCCTGTCAGGAGTGGAAGTGACACAGGAAAGACTGCTCAACTTTTTCCCCTTCTCCAGTTTTTTAGACTCAAAATGTCTTCTTTTCAAGCTGCTTTCCAACCTAAGGGGAAGGGCAAATCTGTGGGGATCCTATATCTTTTCCCTGTGGGAATAAAACCATCCTGGGGAGGACAGTATTGATCTGAGAAGTCCTCAAAATGTTCCTACTCTAATTGCAGTTAGCTTCCTTGTTCATGAATCTCCCAAAGTTTGGCCTTGAGTTTAACCCACGAACATAATAGACAAAACCAAGCTATATTGTTCTCACCATTGAATGTCTTCACGATCCTCCAGAATGTCCTTGATTTCTTCCCTGCATCTCTCTTGATGTTCAGGTTGCTGAGCCATGGAATATAAGAGCCAGGAGATCCCACTAGCTGTAGTATCATGGCCCTCAAACATGAACGTGTCCACCTCAGCACGGAGGTCTTCATCAGACAAACCAACTCCATTTTCATCCTGGCAAGAGGGAGATAGAAAATAATTTAAAGAGAATTCATTCATAATGGAATATTTTTAACCAATATAACTTTCAACAAAGTGCAAGTGAAATTACATCATGTCAAAGATGTCAGAACTGTAAAGTTGGAGATAAGGAAGACCATAGCCCCCTCTTTTTCTTTCATCTATTAGAAGAACATATTGCACTCTGGGCTTTTTTCTAGCCCAAATGAACTTTGTAAGTTATTTCTTCCATTTCTCGAACACTTTATTCAAAGTGATAAATGGAATACATTGGAATAGATATATCAGCTTTGGCAATCCTATCATCTTGAAGAAAGATAACCTGCCATATAAAGAGAAGTTCATATTCTCCCATTTATCCAAGCATTTCTTGATCTTATTCCATACTTTTAACATAATTATTTCAGAACATTAGTACACTTATCTATGACCACACCTAATTATTTCACTTTTCATACTACCTGAATACCTGTCTCCTGTTCTAAAGAATGATAATGTTTCTTAAGGTCTTTAGACCATCACTCCTCAGTGGGCCTTAATTGTTAGAAAGTTTCCATGTGCTTCTTCCCAAATGAAAGGAGAGGGTAGTGTATAGGGTTGGTCAATACTAAAAAAATTCGTTAAAAATCGAATTTGGGTATTTTGGGGCATAAAATGATTTGTATACCCAAATCCGAATCATAGCCGATTCGGATATGCCCGAAAATTCGGGTAAATCCAAAAAATTCGGGTCCGTTTTATTATTTTTTTGAATTTTTGGTGTTTTTACACGTTTTGGCCTGCAGGGGATGCAATTTTAAAGCTAGCAGCACTAAACTTTCATGATATCATCTGGGGACTGTCCTGATGATTCCCAAGTTTGGTGCTGTTTGGTCTAGTGGGCAAAGCACCCCTCAGTATGTTTTCATCTCATTGTTTCCATAATGGAAGCTAACAGGAGATGAGGGCTACATCTTTGTTGTCCATAACTTTGACTCCTGAACTGAACCACCAAACTTGGGAGTAACAGGGGACAGTACTTGTATGATACCCCGAAATTTTGTTGACAGTAGTGCTCTAACCTCGCCCTCACAGTCACTCCAAGCAAAGAAATTTCCAGATTCTGTGCTCTGTAGTGGTTGGCTGGTTGGTTCCATTGCATTAGTGGGAAGCTTTAGGGAGGGCTGTGGAGTGCACATTTCTCATGGTAAATCCACAAAGCTTGTGGGTGTCTTCAGGAGAGTCTCCTTCATGACACCATCCAGGTTTGGCAGGACCGCTGTTTCCAAGGGGTTGGAATGTTATGGGTAGGGGTCCATCTCCCACTGCCCCATAGGCAAAGTTCCTCAAACCTGGATGGTGCCTGGGTCTAGAGACTCTCTCCTGAAGATACCATGAACGTTTTGTGACTGTACCTGATAAATGTGCACCCCACAGCCCTCCACCAGAAATTCCCCATTGGCAGGCAATGCAGAAGTCACTGCAAAAAAAAGAATATTGGGCAAATTGTTTGGGTGATCTGCAGGGCGCATTTTAGACATATCAGCACCAAAATATCAAGGTATCATCAGGAGACTGTCCTGATGACACCCCCAAGCTTGTTGGTGTGCAGTTTGGGTTTAGGGGGCCAAAGTTAGGGACCCTCAAAATGGTGAGCCACCATCTCCTTAGTCTCCCATTGTTTCAATGGGGGATAGGGGTCCCCCCTTTGAAGGGTCCTATAACGCTGGCCCCTGGAACCAAAACTGCACCAAACTTGGGGTGTCATCAGGACAGTTTCCTTCGATGAATTAAACTGCACTGAATCTTGAGGGAAATAAAACATTGGATAGTCTCCCCTGATGATACCCCCGCTGAAATTGGTAAAGTTATCAGCTTTAAAAATTTGGTTTTTCATGTTTCACCGGCCCTGCACATGAAGCCTTCCGATGGAGTGTGTGAGCGGTGAAACACGCAAACCAGCATTTTAAAGGTGAACACTCAGTCTTTCGTGGTATCATCTGTGAGACTGTCCTTGGATGATACCCCCCCCACAGTTTGGTGCAGTTCTGGTTCAGGGGAGCCAAGCAAGTGCTATGGGACTCTCGGGTGCGTAGCCTTCTATCCCTTCCAGCTCTTCGATCCCTTCCAGCTCTCTCGACCCTTCCCAGTCCTGCCTTCCGTAGTTGGGCATGGGACTGAGACTGCTTCTTGTCACTGCCACAGATACGCCTCTGCATGCAACTTTGACCGGGAGTATGGATCGGCCTGCTGGTGTTGTTAGATCTTTACCAAGCGAGCATTTGGATGTGGCTTCCACCAATGCACCTTGACCTAACGCACTGGCCACTTCTGGGGTGCAAAGGGCACTGTCCCTTCAGTGGATTGCCTTCAAGCTTCCGGGACCAGGGTCAGCAAGTGTGGTGCGGGGACCAAGCTTCTCCTGGAGGTGCTCCTACTTCATTGTGGTAGCCCTCAGGGGGCACCTGTTGTCCCCGCTATTATTTAACATCTATATGCACCCCCCCTTGCTCAGTTGGTAACGGAGCTTTGGGCTGATTCTCATCAGTCATCCGCACGCTGATGACACCTGTCAGCTCTTGGTTCTGCTGATGGAGAGGGGAAATCTGTCATCAGCCTCCCGCGGCTCTCCAGCATTGCTTGGAGAAGCGGTTGCTGGTTGGTTGGAAGTAACAGCAGGTTAAAACTGAACCCCTGCCAAAGACAGAGATCCCTCTGGCTGGGGCGGGAAGGAGGGGGTGGGATTTCCAGCCACCCCATATGGGAGGGGGGGGCTAGCATTGGCACCGCCTCCTCCATTCTCAGAAGCCTGGGGGGTCCACCTGGATTCGTCGCTCTCTTCAATGTGGAGACCCATGTGGGCTCCATGTAACCCGGGTTGCAAGCGTTTCCATCTGGATGCACGAAGCCCATGCGGCTGGCCCCTTCCCTCTTTCTTCAACTGGACCTTGGGCCACCGCGGATCCACGTGAACGTCACCTCCAGACTGACGATTATTGCAACTCGCTTCACGCAGGCCTTCCCTCAAGGCGCCTGATTCGGAAATTAAAATTGGTCCAGGAATCGCTGGGTATGCACGCTTGCTCACAGGAGGTGCCGCTTAGAGACCATATCTCACTTAAAAGCTGTGCCACCTGCAATTGGTTACCGGGACAATTGAATCTCAATCATTTTCAAGGTGTTGGTTTTGACCTTTAAGGTCTTGCGCTGCCTGGCTCAGACCTCATACCCACGTGGACCGCCTTGCCCCATATGTCCTAAATCGCCTCTCAAGGCCAGCAGAGGTACTTTACTGAAGTGATCCCCTGGCCCCTCAACAATGATGCTGGGTTGAGCCTTTCCACCCGGCTACAGAGCCTTCCATAGCTCTGGGTCCCCTGCCTAGTGGAACACTCTACCTCCAGTTAATGCTGGGTCTCCAAGGGATCTTAATGAATTTTGCAGGGCCTGGGGTAAGATCTAGTTGTTTCAACCGGCCTTTGGGGAGTCCCGCTGATGCCCCCCCTCTTCTTAAAAATTCTAGGACCCTGGCCTGTCTCCTCCTCTTTCCTCCTCCTTTCTTAGGGGACTAAGAGAGTAAGATCACCACCTGGGTAATTTTGATAGATGCTGCATTTTAATGGGGGGTTGATTTTAACATATAGAGCCATATTTAATAACCATTTAAAAAAATTGATTTTATTTGTGCTCCCTATCTATTTGAAATCTTGTTCATCACCCTGATTCCCTTCTTCGTGGGCAGGGCTATTTAGTAAATACATAATAATAATAATAATAATAATAATAATAACAATAATAATACACACATAATAATAATAATAATAATACCAATAATAATAATAATATAGCCCCCATCCCCTATCAGTCTCCCATTAATAAACAATGGGGATAGTTGCACCTGTTGAGGTGGTCCATACCTGAACCAAACTGCACCAAACTTGTGGGCGTAACATCAGGACAGTCAACCTGATGATACCCTGATAATTTATGCCGATACATCTCTCAAAAAATGCGCCCCCTGCAGTAACTTCTGAGAATTTTGCCCAAGATTTAGCCTTTTTTTTTTTTTTTTTTTTGCAGTGACTTAGTAGGTATTGTGCCAGTCAATGAGGAATTTCTGGTAGAGGGCTGTGAGGTGCACATTTCTGAAGGTATGGTCACAGGTTCATGGTATCTTCAGGGAGAGTCTCCTTGGATGACACCATCCAGGTTTGGGGAATTTTGCTTCAGGGGGGGGTTTAATTCTCATAGGGATCCCCAAAAGGTAGGCCCATCTCCCACTGCCCCCCCTGAAGTAAAGTTCCCCAAACCTAGATGCAGTGTCATCCAGAGAGTCTCCCTGAAGATACTCCTGAAAGTTTTGTGGGCTTTACCATGAAAAATGTGCACTCCACAGCCCCCTACTGTGAAATTCCCTATTGGACAGCAATGCAGCTAAGTCACTGCAGAACATAGAATCTTGTGCAATTTTGGGGTGCCTGTAGGTGTGTGCATTTGTAGATGTAGTCGGTACTCAATATTTTCAGTAGTATCATCAGGGAGACTGTCCTACGATGATGCCCTCCAAGTTTGGTGAAGTTTGGTTCAGGGGCCAAAGTTATGGACCCCTCGCGGGTAGCCTCATCTCCCTTAGTTCCCATTGGAAAGAAATTGGGGATAGGGACACCCCTTTTGGTGGTCCTTATAACTTTGGCCCCCCTAGACCAAAACTGCAACTAAATCTTGAGGGTATCACTCAGGACAGTCTCCTGATGATACCCTGAAATTTTGGTGCCGATATGTTTAAAAATGCGCCCCCTGCAGGCTGAAACGTGAAAAAACACCAAAAAATAAAAACGCAATTCGGCTGGTGATCCGAATCTCATGGATTCGGATCTGTTAGGATTCGGACAGCTCAGATTCGGCCCCTGCTCGTCCGAATCCGTCCGAATCAGTGCAGATTCGGTAAAAATCCAGATTCGCACTGTCTGAATCTCCAACCCTAGTAGTGTATAAAGTGAAAGCAATGTAGATTTGGGCAGAGAGAGCAGCAGACAGATACTCATGAGAGCTAGCTGAGGTACTGATGTTGGAGAGTGAGAGTTTTTGTTTTCATTGGTCATGGAATACATTACATTTATATATGTTGTTTAAGATTCATTTCCTCCCTAGCAGAAACAAAGCTGCAAAAACAGTTTTGTGATTTGGGGAATTTCCTCATTTCCTCATTAGCAGAAACAAAGCTGCAAAAACAGTTTTGTGATTTGGGGAACTGGCAGTTATAGGCTGGACAGGAGCAGGGCCTTTATTGCTTCATTTGATTCTTACCTTGGCACAAAGAAGAATGTCCAAAAAATCCAAGTGTCGCTTCTGCTGGATCTTTTCAAGCTCTCTTTCATTCTGGAGAGATTTTTTCCGCTCTTCAATTACTTTTTCTATGCAAGACATTGCCATGTGCTAGTTACAAGGTACACCAGCCAAGATATAACAAATTAATTTCTTTACATTTATTTAGATGTCTGTATCACATTGACCTTTAAGTGTAGGGCAGGTAGCACATAGTGGTTGAGTGCATTGTATTGCGGTTGGGGCACTCAACCACACCTTTTCATAGCAAGTTCCACCCAAACACTTACTGATTGGTTCCCCACCCTGGGACATGTCAATATGTACCCCACTAAACATTCTCTTCTCGCTAGACACAGTGTGTAACAGACTTCTCTCTGTGATACTCCTCTGAAGATGCCAGCCACAGATGCAGGCGAAATGTTAGGAGCAAATCTACCAGACCGCGGCCACACAGCCCAGAAAACCCACCACAACCAGTTGAATCCAGCCATGAAAACCTTCGACAATACAGTGGAAAGGAACTTACACCCCAAGAACGCTTACAGGTTTAAATAATCCTTTAGCCTCTGATATTCTGTTCTCTTCCAAAGATGCAAAGGATGAAACTCTGTATGGCAGACTCACTTGCTAGCTCTGCTTTATTTTGCAGCAACGTTAACATTTGTGCTTGCTTTTTCTAGAAAGGAGACACTGTGGGCTTTTTCACATTCTCATTTTTTTTCACTTGTGTGTTTCTTCTGCTTCAGGGATTTTTCTGTTCTGCATGTGTTTTTCCCCTTCTAAAGGTTGATTTGATGTTGCATTGCTTTATGTCCTGCATAAAAACCTGCAGTAATATCAAATCAATCACTAGACAAAGCAAAAGGCGTGCAGAACAGAAAGAAAAATGCCAAGCAACAGGAACACATAAGTGAGGAAAATGAGAAACTGGAAAGCCATTTCAGCAGGAGAACAATTCAAGACATTTATGTGCTGGAAATCTTATGGTCATTGAGTTTGTTTAAAATGTTTATATCCTACTTTTCTTTCATCAGTGGCCCCTTCCGCACACGCAAAATAATGCGTTTTCAAACCACTTTCACAACTGTTTGCAAGTGGATTTTGCCATTCCGCACAGCTTTAAAGAGCATTGAAAGCAGTTTGAAAATGCATTATTCTGCATGTGCGGAATGAGCCAGTGTGACTCAATGCGGCTTATATTCTTAAAACCAGCCAAAATTTAGGTTATGCAACAGCTAAGAATTGTCTCCCAGAGTTCAACTTATGTTCAGAAGAAACAGAAATAAGAAGCAAAGGGGGAAAATCTGTTGTTTTAAACAAAAGTTAAATCCACTACCTTCTTTTCTTTAGTGGCAGCAGCCCAGCATAGGATCCAAGTCAGAATCAGTGTAAATGTCTCACTTGTAAGCTATGCATCGACACAAAATCACACATTTTAATAGATTTTGATTTCTTTGAAGCTTATACAGGAGCTGATGGAGAATATTTTACTGTTTAGAAATACCTGTATGAAGATGTGCCAGCATACAAGCTTCCTTAAAGCGACGCCCAGATGAAGTACATAGATAGAGCAGATCACTTCGAAATGATCCTGAAGTGATTCTCTTAAATGCTAAGTAAGTCAGATCTGATACAGCTTTAACATAATAATTGAGCTCTCTGGAAGAAAAAAATAGTAAAATAGTAATCCAGATATGGCAAATGCTACCAAGTATATTCATATTATTAGACTTTGTTAAAACTGACCTTTCAGTCTGGCAGTTGCTCTTGTAACTGAATGCACATTTCATTATGCTGTCCAGAGTCATTAAACTAATATGCTCAAACATCTCCAGAGATTTTGTGGGATTCTGAGCGATCAGCTTTTCCCATTTATCCTAACATAGAAAACATGAAGAGAAGGCATGTCTTAGTATCTTGGCCAAAAAGCAAAGCTTTGGATCTTGGAAGATGAAACAATGACAAGAAAATTGTGTGTTTTTAAATCATAGTATCAGCTTAAATCTAGAGATAAAGACTGGATTAAAAAAATAATATCTATCCTATGAGACTAGAAGCCCATATCCTTTATTTCACTTTTGTGAATTTCTCACTTTCTCTAGATCAGTGGTGGTGAACCTATGGCATGCGTGCCAGAGGTGGCACTCAGAGTCCTCTCTGTGGACACGCAGGCACAGAGTTCATCATGGGGGGGGGCAGAAAATCACTCCCCACACACACACATCTAGGCTTGTCTGGGCCGCTGAGCATGACATGCACGCACCACGGTGAGCAGGGAGGACTCGACTGGCAGGCCTGGTGCCTGTGCTCTGGGTGGCTGCTGCCTGAAGTGGGGGCAGAGGCAGAGGAGGCAGAGATGCTAAAGAGGTGCAGAGTGGAGCCAACCATTTTTTCTAAACTAAAACTTCAGTATTCATGTTAAATTGCTGTGTTGGCACTTTTATTTTATTTATTTATTTTTCAGATTTCTAGACCGCCCCATCCCCTAAGGGCTCTGGGCGGTGAAATAAGTGGGTTTTGGGTTGCAGTTTGGGCACTTGGTTTTGAAAAGGTTCGCCATCACTGCTCTAGATACTGATTTCACTGTTCAGTGATAAGGGCCAAAATCTTATATGCATGAAACACATTGCTTAGCAGCATGTTTGCATTATCATGCTAGCACAAAAGGTCTGACTCATGATCACCATGAGGCATGACTGATAAAGTCAGTCAAAAACACATACTGCATACAAAACACATATAGCAGTTGAACTGTTAAGGTCCCCACTCCCTGCATACTATATGAAAAGCACTTATTGAGGGATCTGAGTTCAAATGTAACAGTTTAAAAATATGCCCCCCAGAAACCTTATCCTCAAAATTCTTAGAAATATTCAGGAATAATCAGGGTTGGTGATTTAAAGTGCCAAATATGTTTTTGCACGTTTCCCGGGCAACAGGAAGGAGGCAGCTTTCACAGGCAAATGTGAACTCATGTTAGGCAAAGCTGGCCACGTGGCTCCAGCTGGGATTTTATTATTATTATTATTATTATTATTATTATTATTATTATTATTATTATTATTATTATTATTACATATTATTACATTATACATATATTATCAATTTCTATACCGCCCGATCCCCAAAGGGCTCCGGGCGGTGAACAACATAATATATAAACAATAAGCAGGAGCAAATCCGGTACAATACATACATAGGCTCCGTCAATAAAACATCTTAAAATACATAAAAACAGCGGCTAACAATTAGCAAATTAAACAAGAGGTGTCCAGGCTCAATTTAAAAACCCACCTCCCAAGAAGGTTGGGGATGGCATGGCCCCTCAATATGAGGAGCTCCTCTGTTGTACCAGTAGCAAGCAAAGCAGGAGCAGGGGCACCATATCATGCTGGCTGACACTCCAAAGCGTCTCGTGGAACAACACAGTCTTACAGGGTCTCCAAGGAATCTCACCAAGAACCGCGAGGGGCCCTCACAGTTGGTGGGAGGGTGTTCCACCAGGAACCGGGCCAGCTACTTTGTGAAAGTCCCACGGGTCTGCAGTGGGAGGCCAGCCAACTCATTGAGGGGCCGGGGACCACCAGCAAATTGTAGGGACATATGGGGTGATGCGGTCCCGAAGGTACGAGGGTCCCAGACTGCGTAATGCCTTGAAGGTCAGAATCCACACCTTGAAGATGATTCGGAATTCACACGGGAGCCAATGCAGCTGGTACCAAACACAGGCTGGATATGTTTCTAAAGGCTTTCCTCCCAGGAGTGAGCAGTGTATGCCAAGCCAAGAGCTGCATTTTGGACCAGCTTTAGTTTCCGAATCAAACGCAAGGGAAGGCCCACGTAGAGCGAGTTACAATAGTCTTTTTCTTTTCTTTTTCTTTGGCTTTGATTCTGTTGGGCTATTGTAGTTTGGCACTGATTCACTTGGATTGGTCTTGCTTCAGTTAGTTTTGTTTGGTTTGACATTGGATATGCTCAGCTTACCACATTGGTCTGTGGATCTTCTGAGATTTTCTGGTTTGAAGTTGGCTGTACTGGGCTTGGAGGTTCTATTTCCATAAGAAAGCCAGTGGTTGCTTACTCTTGTGTATTTGGCTATTCTTTGCCCCGGAGAAAGCATGGAATTTTTTCCCATAGGAAATAATGGCAAATGGCTGAGGGTACTTGTTCAGGGTTTCATAGAATTTAACTGGTTGGTCCACTTTACTTGAAACTTGGGGGTTCTTTAGGGGCAGGTAATATCAGCTCTGCAGCAGTGTTGTTGTCATTTGATTGAAAAACTGCCCTTCCAGCCCCCCAAAAAGATTCCCCATAGAGAATAATGGACTTGCAACTCAAGTACTTGGGACTCAAATACCAGTAAAACTAATAACTATGTCCTCCCTAATATTTGGAGGTCAATTAGAATTTCCCTTTTAGTATTTCCTGGAATTGCAAGACAGCCAAGTCCACACTCTAAGCTGTTTGTGGAAAATTTTGCAGCATTTTTAATGTATACCAATGTCATGCTATAGGTAGAATAAATTGATAGTGTGTTCACAGTCAACAGGTGCATTGTTGATGGACAATATGTTCACCTCATGCTATTCCTAACAGAATTTCCCATTTACTTTATACTACATTATTGCTGCAAAAAGGTGAGGATTACTACCACCGTATGCAGAATCTATGATAAATCTTAGAACAAAGAGAGGCTGCTCTATTAGTGCCCATGTAGCAAGAGGGTCACACAGAGTCTTGAGATGAGTTCCAGTCTCGGTAAGGAACTAATATTTCATTAATAGAGGTGACTTTTCTGATGACACTTGATCATCTGGCCCAAGCAAGATGTGCATAAAAACTAGACTTCAATAATGTTATCATTACATTTACAAAATAATCCTGTATAAAATTGTATATGTGTCAAGGGTCATAAGCATAAGCATAAGCATTTTATTGTCATTGTGCACGCACAACGAAATTTACAGCAGCATTCCTCGATGCACACAATTTCAGACTCATACATCATTCTCACTTTCCCCTTCTTCCACCCATCCCTACACAGCCCCAAATACATCAATATGAAGCAGAGGAGTTTAGCATAGCCACAGCTCTAGAGTAGAAGCTGTCTCTAAGCCTCTTTGTCCTAGTTCTGAGGGCCCTGTATCGTCTGCCAGATGGTAACTAGCTTAAAAAAGAGAGTGTGCTTGATGAGACGGGTCCCTCAGAATATTATTTGGGCTTTATTTAGGCTTCGGGAATTCATAGATTTCTTTCCAAGGAGGGAAGAGGGCAGCCCATAATCCCTTGTGCAGTAGTGATCACCTCTTTGGAGCTTCTCTTCCTATTCGCCACTGTGCAACTGGAGAACCATACACAGATGCAGTAGGTTAGGGACACTCTCTATAAGCAATAAAGGTAAAAGGACACCAGAAGTTTTCCATCCAGTTGTTGCTTCCTTAAAAGTTCCAGAAAGTACAGTCTTTGCTGGGCTTTCTTAACCAATCATGCAGTCTGTAAATGGTGGTCAAGTCCTCCTAATCATAACGCCTAGAAATTTAAAACTAGCCACCCGCTCCAATTTGGATCTCCATTTATAGTCAAGGGCTGAATTTCTGAGCTATTCCTTCTATAGTCCAATTATGAGCTCCTTTGTCTTGTTAGTGTTAAGAACCAGGTTATTTTCCCTGCACCATGAAAGCAGTCGGTCCACTTCATTCCGATAGGCAGACTCATCCCTTCCAGAGATGAGCCCCACCACCGTTGTGTCATCAGCAAATTTGATAATGGCGTTACTATGATAGACAGGAGTACAGTCATATGTATAAAGGGTGAACAGTAAAGGATCAAATCTCATCAAATCTTTTCTGACTTAGGGCAACTCCATGAATGAATGACCTCCAAAATGTCCTAACATTAACAGCCTTTCTCAGGACTTGCAAACTGAGGACCATGACTTCCTTTATAGAATCAATCCATCTTATGTTGGATCTTCTTCTTTTCTAATGCCTTCAACTTTTCCTAGCATTATTGTCTTTTCCAGTGACTCTTAGGCTCATTCCGCACATGCAGAATAATGCACTTTCAAACTGCTTTCAATGCTCTTTGAAGCTGTGCGGAATGGCAAAATCCACTTGCAAACTGTTGTAAAAGTGGTTTGAAAATGCATTATTTTGCGTGTGCGGAAGGGGCCTTACCTTCTCATATCCTGACTAAAGTACAATAGCCTAAACATTTCAGCTGCTAGGGAGAATTCAGGCTTGTGACAAGGCTAGTCCAGCCTAAAACCATTTACTGGAGTGACTATTGAGGGCAGCGATGGCATTTCCAACATAACTGGCCTTTCTGTCACCTATCTCCTTTTCCTTTCCATTCCGCTTTCCCTTTCCATTCCCTTTCTCCCTTTTCCTTATTCTTCCTTCATTTCTCTGTAGTAGAGTGGATTTTATGGTGTCTTGGGGAAGTATGATGAGCATTGACTGATGTTTAACTATTGAATTCCTGTTGTAAGCCATCCTGAGTCCACCATGGAGAAGGTTGTTTTATAATTCAAATTATAAATGAATAAAAATAGGATTACATTATTAAAGTATTTTTGAAAATGCAATAGTAGAACTGAGACTTTATGAGATCACTCCTCCCCTTTTCCACTGGTCTCACAATAAGGGCATAGGTTGCTTACCAGCATCACCTTGGTTGAGTCTGCAATCTTTGCCACATAAGGCTTCAGAATATCATAGTGGAAGGCAGGTGTCAGCAACCGCCTGTGCTGGTGCCATTTGGGTCCATTTAGGATAAGCAAACCTTTCCCTAAGCATACAAATAGAAAAAACATTAATTGGGCCATAGCAGTAGCAAATGCTTTATTGCTGCAGATGATGAGACCTTTCTCCACTCAAATAAAGTCACGACAACGACAGGCTGGAAAAGGATTGGGCCGCAGCCCAATTTATTAATATATATATCAATAACATGATTAAACTTCTATATACAAAGGAAGCTGGGCGGCAAACGGGTCGCACATCAAATATCCCAATCTCCATTGGGAACTATCGGGAAGGGGAGCCCCAGAGATATCACTCTGGTTTGAATTCTCTCCCCGCCCTTGCTGTGAGATCGCACCGTTGTTCCATGAGCGTTTTTTTTACCGGCCCGCCCTCACCACCGTGCTTGCTGGGGTGTCGGGCACCGGCTAAGCTCCATGGTCACCTATCGGTCCGACCCACCCCACTTCCTGGGGTGTCGGGCAGTGGGTTCGCCCGCTTTGGCCTGCCAGCCGCCTGCCTCGCCCCAACTCTCGCCCTTCCACAGGCAATAAGCCTGGGAGAACCTGCCGTCAAAGGCTCGTTTTTCTTCCCAGATATGTAATTCCCATTGCCAAACCCGCCAGGGGCTAAGCGATAGTAGTGTAACCACAACCACAACCCTCTAAAACATAGGGAGGGCGGGTGGGCTTTCACGCCTTTCTGAGTCTCACCGCCGGGAAGGGCGTAGATCTGGGTGAGGCGCTTTTTTTTTTATATATTCTAGGCTCCAGTTCTCGCTTTTACCGGCCGGTTTCCAACCAATGCACCTCTTTGTTGTAGCATGCCGTCAAGCCATGCTTGCAAGCCTATTTTTGCTCCCCTCAACACTCGTAGCAATGGCTGCACCCGGCCATTCGGTTGCCGCTTTTTGCCGTGATGGCGAGACCTTTCTCCACTCAAACAAAGACACGACAACGACAGGCTTGAAAAGGATTGGGCCGTTTCCCCAAATTCTATTAATATATATATCAATAACATGATTAAACTTCAACTATATACAAAGGAAGTTGGGCGGTAAACGGGTCAGACATCAAATATCCCTACCCCCATTAAACTATCGGGAAGGGGAGCCCCAGGAGATACCACTCGGGCTTCCACCCTTCCCACCCTTGCTGAGGGAGACGGGCAACTGCTAAGCTCATTACGCCTTACCGGCCCGCACTTCACCCCGTATTTGCTTGGGTGTCAGGGTAACTGCTAAGCCCATGGCCACCTATCGCACCGACCCACCCTAATTCCCTTCTGGTGTCGGGCAGCGGCCCGGCCTCACCGCCTGTTTTCGCTAGCCTGGGTGCCCGCCCCACCCCCGGCCCTTCCACAGGGCACAAGCCTGGGAGAACCTGCCGGAAGGCTCGTTTTTCTCCCCAGATGTGCGTCTCCCGTTGCCAAATCCGCCACTAGCTGCCCCTCTTGCAGCTCCCGCCCAAGCTTTTCAAGCCTGAGCCTGTCTGGTCCTCACCAACCGGAGGAGGGTATATCGGACGGACTGCAGCCAGAGGTCCAATCCCCATTTGAACAGGTGGACAACGTCCGGCTCGTAAAGTTCCTTGACATCCCATGAAATTTCCGAATGGTCCGCCACCGCTTCCCCGAGGGAGAGCACCACCTTGGCGGCCGCTTTGTTTACCTTCCAGAGAGCCCTGTCCACCCCCATGGGGTCAATCACCCCCTTCTACAGCACCCACTGTAGGAGGTCGGACCACACCAGGACCATGCCTGGTCGGTGCTTTGCCAAGCTCTTCAGTGTGGTGGCCACAGCCCACCTCAGTTCGAGGCCCAACCTGGCCGGGAGATCCTCCTCCCCCAGGTGGATAACCAAAATGTCCAGGGTAGCCAGTTGAAAGATGTACTCAATTAACTTGCACTCAAGCTCGTCCCACTTCGCGTCAAATTTGGCCAACCAGGTATCTCTAATGGGCGCTGTAAAGTCCAAGGTGTCATCCCATTCAGATGAGCAGGCGTAGTCTCCCGCTTGATTGACGATGCTGTGCCCCATGACCCACACCTGTTGGACAACAGTCTGCGGCATCCTTGGAGGCACGGTGAAGAAAATCAACAGGATAAGTGAGGGCGGATGTAGGCCCGAAAGGCGTCCGAGCGCCACCTGTCTTAGGTGTGTATCTCATCGTGGGCCCTGCCCTCCTGCACCGCAGTTGTGGCGGCCCCTATCCGGAAGGAGTGCAGGCCGAACTCAGCGGCTGGTAACCCAGCCTGGGCCAGGCAAGCCCTCAGCACCGCCAGCATCTGGAACCTGGTGAGGGGGGAACCATCCTCATGTACCAGGAGCATCCCGCCTTGCCGCGGCCTGTGGCGGAGCCAAGTGGTTAGTGAGGCAAGGGGGCAGAGCACATCACCCGGCAAGACCGGCATCATGACCCAGGCACTGTGGCCCTCCTGATCGGTTTTGGAATGGGCAAGCCATGCATAGACCATATCCCCGGACAGGATCAGGTGCTGTCTCTGGAGCACCATGCTTGATAGCCGCTCCCTAGTGGGGGCCACCAGCTCCCCCGGCCTGAAAGCTCCATGATGTGCCAAGTGGAAGGCGGCTGCAAAGAGCAAGTGCTCGTAACGTGAAGCGCACACCTGACGCAGCACCCCCGTGACTGCTCATAGCACCTCCCTAGTGATGGGGCGCCTTAAGTCCCTCTGGCTGGGTCCCGCCCGCCGCCAGCCTGCCACGAGCCGGCGGACTACAAATGATTTAGTGACGTCTGGGAAGCCAGAGAGCCTGCAGTAGAACGCAATCCCCGCTAGCTGGACCCCCATGGACCATGGGTGCATCCCTTGACCATGGAGGTGGACTAGGTATTCGAGTAGGAGTCCCGTGTCCACCCCGCCGTGGACCGTGCGCCCCGTCGCTGCTGCATAACTCTGGAAGTCGCGCACGGCTCTGTCGTATTGTCTACACGTGGCCGGTGCCAACGAATTCAAAACGCCTGTGATGACAGTTTGCTGCCAAGGTTCCATAAGGCCGCCGGCACTGTCGCCGGGAACAGCTCTGCCCCGGGGGCCAGGCGCCTGAAGCGATCCACCTGCTGGCGAGATAAAGCGTCAGCGATTTCATTCTGCAAACCTGGAACAAAAGAAGCTTTAAAGGAGATGTTATGAGTCAAGCAGGTAAGGACAAGATTGCGCACCAGCCGCATAACCCATGCAGATTTGCTAGATTGCCTGTTCACCACATGCACAACCGCCTGGTTATCGCACCAGAAGAGTACCCTCTTGTTCCGCCAGCAGTCATGCCAGATGTGCACCGCCACCAAGATGGGAAACAGTTCAAGAAAAGTGAGGTCCCTGGTGATTCCCAGTGCGTGCCAAGCCGCGGGCCAGAGCCCAATGTCCTTGAAAGTATACACCGAAACCGTGGGCCCCTGAGGCGTCAGAATGCACCTGTAACTCAAGGCCGGGATCCAGGGATGTCTGCCACAAAGAGATGCCATTAAAGCCAGAGAGAAAGGATCACCAAACCTTCAGGTCCTCTTTCAGTCCCCTTGTGACTCTAACGTGGTGGTCAGGGGACCTGCAGCCAGACATTGACCTTGCCAGCCGGGAGCAGAAGGCCCTGCCTGGTGCCACCACCCTGAAGGCGAAATTAAGGTGACCCAGTAAGGATTGCACCAGACGCACTCTGCACTTCCGTAGGGGCATGATCGACTGGATTAGGCTGGCTAGAGCGAGCAGCTTGTCTCTGGGGAGTGAGGACGTGCCATGGACCGTGTCCAGCTGTATGCCCAAGTAGCTGAGGGCGAAAGTGGGGCCCTCCGTCTTATTGGGTGCCAAGGGGACCGCTATTTCGGCTGCCAATGCTTGAAAGGCGCCCAGGGCGACCTCGCACTCTCTGGTGCCCTGCCTGCCAACAAACAGGAAATCATCCAAGTAGTGCGTGACTAACCCAGAGGGCACCCTTTGCCTAAAGGCCCACTCCAGAAAAGTGCTAAAGGCCTCGAAGGCGGCACAGGCTATGGAGAATCCCATGGGCATTGCCTTATCCACATACCACCGCCCTTGGAAGTGGATGCCCAGCAGCTCGAAATCTAGGGGAGAGATGGGCAGGATCGGAAGTATGGACTGGATGTCGCATTTAAAGCAATGCACCTCCACAGCTCGTCTGGGATAAGCGCTTTCAACGGCCTCATCCAGGGTGGCATACCGCACGGAGCATACCTCCGGGTCTATGAAATCGTTCACTGAGTCGCCCCGGAGATGGGAGAGATGTTGTATAAGGCGAAATTCTCCTGGGCATCCCGCCTTGCCGCGGCCCTTTTTTGGCCCTACACCAATGGGGGAGACCCTCAGGTTGGCTAGGGGAGGCTGGCTATAGGGACCTGCGATCCGGCCAGCCCTCACCTCCTTGTCCAGCTTATCGTCGGGGTGCTCCAAGACAGATTTCAGGTTGTTCGCATGGTAAGCCTTCCTGCACCCTTGGTAAGGGATTCTGAAACCCGATGCAAAGCCATCTCCCAAGAGGCGTGCTGCGCACCTGTCGGGATATTGCTGCAGCCACCCCTGCAACACCCCCAGCCGGACGGGGGTGGGGGCCAGGGTCTGCAGCATGGCTGGGATTTCAATGCTTCTGGGGGGCGGTACCGCTGACCTGGCCGCCGGCGTCCTTCTGAGAGGGCCCGGCGCCAGGGAACCGGGCCTGCCGAAAGGGAGGGCGGCCCGCCGGTTTCAGGCAGCCCACCCTGCTGTGGTTTCCGGAACAATTGGAGCAAGCGTGCTCGTACTTGCATTTGAGTCGCTGACAAGAGCCCCTATTGAACTCCCAGCAAGTCCCTTTTGCCACCCCCCGTCCCTGGTAGCCTCGGGGAGGCCTGTTGGTGGCAGGGAAGTCCTGGGCCCTTTTCATGGCAGGCTGGACCACGACCATCCAGGTTTGATCGTGGATGAGGTCCCAGCGGAAGCGGCTCTTATGAGAAGCGTTCTTACGGATTGCCTCGTCATAGGCTATGGTTGCGAGTTCCCCGGCCAGGGATCGGGCCCGCAGCACATGCGACATATGAGCCATCAAGTGCCAGGCCGCTATTAAGGCTAAGTACTCAGTAAAGCCCTGCAACCAGTTACTAAAAGTGCGCTCAGCCGCTAACGGGTCCTTCCTCTTCTTTGCCGGGCTTGGCTCCCCAGACAAACCATTGCAGGTTTCACCCTCCTCATTGCAGGTACGGAACACGCTTCTGGGCGTAATTCGCCTAGGGCCCGTTCCCAAAGTTTCCTGGGAAGATGTGACCTGGGAGGGTTCCCATTGTCGTCAGGGGACGGGCCGGTAGGTGGTGCCTCCAACCCCCGAAGGCGTCTGCGCTTAGCTAGCCAGGGGGGAAGAGTGGGCACCTTTTCCCCTTGGTACCAAAACTCCCCGCTAGCCTGCATGTCGTCATCCTCGGTTGACTCACCCGATGAAGACGAGCTACGACCGCCTAGAAGACCGGGAGTGCCGCGACTACCGCTTTCTCCTTCGGCCTTCCCGCTCCGAGGGCCCCACGGACGCGTCAACCGACGTGGAAGTGCTCACGGGAGGGGACAACTGGAGTTCCTGCGCCGGCTGCTCCGACGGGCCCGCTCCCACCACACCAGCGGCCGCCGGCGTGGATGGTGCCGGGTCCCCTGATCCGCCAGGGGTCCCGAGGCTCCCAGACGATCCGCCGAGGGCTTGGGAGAGGTGGAGCAGTGTGTCCGCCAAATTCCGCACCAGGCTGGAGTTGGGCGCTGGATCACCGGCAGACGCGGAGGCCGCGGAGACAGTGCTAGGGCCCTGCAGTTGCTCAGCCATCGGAGCTGCTTCCCCGGGTAAGGAGGGCTGCCCCACAGCGCACGCCGCTCTGCCCCTACCTATTGGGGATAAGCCCAGGGCCGCGGCCGTAGCCGCCCGCGCAGCCGCACCGATGCGTCCGACCACGGGACCCTCCCCCACGGCTTCAGGCCCCATCTGAGCTCGAACCCTGTTAAGAAGGGCCCTTGCCCTGCCCGAAGGTGCCTGCTCCTCCCGGGGGGGGGGCTCCTTACTTTTAGCACGTTTTGGAGGCATCGTGCCCCAAGGCTCCGTCCTAGTCTGGCCGAGGAGTTGGGAAGAGGAAAAGGAGGGATAGAGGAGAATTAGGTTAGGAAGAAAGCGGGCTCAGAGAGAAGTTAGGCTGAGAAAGAAACGCTGAGCAAGAAAGCAGAAAGCTGGATCAAGCAGAAGCAAGAGACGGCCGTGACTAGGCTCCTTCCAGGCCTTACGCTCGACTCAGTATCGCACACCACGCCTTTCTGAGTCCCGCCGCCGGGAAGGGCGAGATCTGGGTGAGGCGCTCTTTATATATCTAGGCTCCTCCCGCCTTTACCGGAGTTCCTGCGCCGGAGGAGTCAATGCACCCCTTTGCTGTAGCATGCCATCAAGCCATGCTTGCAAGCCTATTTTTGCTCCTTGGCTCACCCCGGCAGCAATGGCTGCACCCGGTTATTCGGTTGCTGCTTTTTATTATACATGCTCCAGCAAAGGTAAGAATTTGTATATATCTGAAATCAAGGGACTATTGCCGTGGTGGCGAACCTTTGGCACTCCAGATGTTATGGACTACAATTCCCATCAGCCCCTGCCAGCACAGCCAATTGGCCATGGGGAAAATATCTGGGTGAGGCTGGAGGGCTTTTTTAAAAGTTAATAGCTCCAAAATTGTTTCACAGCTGCTGGTGCCTTCCCACAGAATAATCACAAGTTTCAAGAAGTCAATAATGTCAGATTCCACCCTACCCCACCCCCAAAAAACCCCAAACAGATCCAAATGCTATACCAGTATTTGGAACCCCAAAAAAGGACAGTGCTGATTTTTTTTTGTCTCCAATATATCCAGATTGGGCGGGGGGGGGGGGAATTGCACACCTGTAATTACAATAACTGCCCCTGAACTTGCACATAAAAATGCTGAATAAAGAATTCACTCAGAAAAAAAGCACACTTACCAATCCAAGGAGTTAAACTCTCATAGTTAATTCTAGCCTTGGGATCTGCAAAATTGATGTAAAAACAATGTGACAAAATAGAATCTATACTAAAAGTGAATATCATCAAAATGGACCATATTGACCCATATTATGGGCCATTTTATTTTTAACAACTAATATTGTTTGTTTGTTTGTTTGTTTGTTTGTTTGTTTGTTTGTTTGTTTGTTTGTTTGTTTGTTTGTTTGTTTATTAGATTTGTAGACCGCCCCATCCCAAGGGGCTCTGGGCGGAGCATGAGCCATAGCAGAGATTATGCCTTTTTTCCTTCTGTGATGCCACAAGAAGCTATATACCTTTCAGTCTGTGCCCTATGTAACACATGTGATACCCACACACCAATTCCTGTGCCTCAAAGGATATATGTGATTAGAAATACACACATGCACAAACGTAATTATTGTGGTGTTTTGTTCTATAAATATTTTGTATGTGCTTTATTTCCTTTATTTAACATCGGGTTTTGTATGTATGTGCTGTGGGTTAAAATGTAGGTCTCTAGAGTAAGAAACAGAAAGCTGGGTAGATTATTGAAATGTTTAATGATTAGTTGGCAGAGCGGTGGAACTGACTGGTTTGTTGAGAGAGTGTACTCCAGTGTGTGTGGGAAGAGGGTTGAGTAGGTTAAGAGTGAGAATATTGGTTCTTTGTGAATGTTATAAGCCTAAGTAACCATTTAGGAAATTAAAATGTGTAGAAATTATTAGTCTAAGCAACAAGTGAAAAAAATAAGGCCTTATGACTAGGTCTATTAAAGCAATTTTAAAGAAAGAAAAACTGCACCTATCCGAAACCATTACATTTATGAACTTGATGGAAACTGTTACACTGCTTTACTTCTAAATAAACTTTGTGTTCAAGAGCAAACAGAAGTTTTACTTAGAGGCTGATCCAGAGGGCAACTGTGCTGTGGGAGCAGTGGAGGGCTACACCAACTCATTTGCCCCCTCTGTCAGTATGAGGGGTGCCAACTGGGGACGGGAAACACCAGCTTCCTGCCATCCCACAGCTTTGCAGTGGGCAAACCCAGAATTCCCTGTTGCCATGGATCTACACTAGTGTCCAAGCAGATGCCAGAGCCAAGGGTGGGGCTGGGCATTCCCAGGAATGAGGCCAACTTTAATCAACTTCCATCGGCATTCCTCCCTGGGGATGCTGACCCCTGGCCCAACAGACTTATGCTGCACAAAAGTGTGTTATAAGCTTACTTGTTCCATGGAATGATTCAGGTGGTCAGGGGGATTTAAACTTTTCCTCCTTTTGTGGTGCCATCCCTGGCTGCCTACGCCCACACACACACACACACACACACACACACACACACACACACACACACACACACACACACACACACACACACACACACACACACACACACACACACACACACACACACACACACACAGAGAGAGAGAGAGAGAGAGAGAGAGAGAGAGAGAGACCCATCTGAATTGCAGTGTTAGAACAAAGAATTTTACCTCAGAGTAGCCTCCATGTGCTGACTGTTCTGTCCCTCTACCAAATACAAATAAGTCTTCCCGTTTTTTGGGTTCAACTAAGGCCCCATGCACAGCAAAATAAAAGAGGGTGAAAGGCAGGTTACATGAACCCATCTTCATCCTGGCCCATTCGCATGGTTGGCTGTCCAGTGGAACAGGGCACACGCCTTCACACAGAGGTGCGGGGTTTTTTGGAGGTCCCTTCCTCCCTCTGATGTGCAGCTTTGGAAGCAAGCATGACTGACCCCTAGGCTCATGAAAGGGCCCCTTCTCCCTGCATGGCTCCACATATGGGAGCCAGGAACTGCGATTCTCTTGTTGGATCGCAGCCACCTAACATGCCTCACAGCCAAGGCCGTTTGTTCAGCCGCAAGTTCAAGGCGCATTAAAACTAAAGAATCGCACATATCTCAATTCTTGAATAACCCTGGGGGGTTATGGAGCAGATCCACATTAGAATCAAGATCCGTAAAAAGCCCCCCCTGCCCAAGTTTTTTTACCAGTGTTATCCCACTTTAATTGGTCCATGCAAAAAGGGCTTAAGAAGTCTAAGGCGTTTAGAGAGCCTTTAGTGGCAGTGAAAACAATTGGTAAACAGTAGCAAATACAAGAAGGCACTATAACCAGTGGTGGGATTCAAATAATTTAACAACCGGTTTCAGGGGTTGGATTCAAATAATTTAACAGCTGCTTGTTTACAAGCACTATTTTAACAACCTGTTCTGCCAAAGTGGTGCAAACCAGCTGAATCCCACCACTGACTATAAGACCTATGGCCTCTCAGAACACTGTAGAGAAATGCCTTTATAGGTGTTGCACATTTTAAAAAGTCTCAGAGAACAGCAAAATTACACTTCTTTGCCTACTGTTTTTTCCGGTTAGCATCTCTTCAGCTCTACCATGAAAGGTACAGTAACTGAACCACAAGAAAGCTTCACTAGGTTATTGCTGCAAGTGTTTCTTCTTCCATGTGCAGTGTAGTAATAACATTGCTGTAGCTTTTCATCAGATACACATATGATGATAACAGTTTGCTTTGGATTTTAATCTGGAGAACCAAGTTCAATTCCCCACTCCCCCACATGAAGCCTGCTGGGTGATCCTGAGCCAGTCACATTCCTCCCAGAACATTCTTTGTTCATGCAGGGGAGAGGAAATGGCAAACCACCTCCTAAAGTCTTGTGCCTTGAAAACCTTGTGGGGTTGCCATAAGTCATCTGTGATTTGACCGCACACACACATGCACGTGCACGCATATGCACACATAGTTCCACTGAATTCAATGGGGCCTGAAACATAACATGTATACATAGATTTACAGCCTTTATCTTAAATATATCCAAGATAAGATCTTTAAATCTTGCTCAGAATATTGTTGCTTCCTATTGAACCTAGCGGCACGTACTGAAAACATATGTCTTTAAATTATAGGAGATGTAATATGTTTAGATACATTAGATTTTAAGTGAATTATGCTGCAGTTAACATATAAAGCCTACATTGTCGAGATGATTTATCCTTTCCCAGATGAAAAGTGGTGAGATGTTAATATAAAGAAGAATCCAGTGTAGAAATGTCTATATGCATGAAACAAAGTTTAGAAAATATTCTATGAAAATTCCAACTAAACACAGCCATTAGTTGAAATATACCTAGCTTACCTCCTCTGCCAAAGATTGCTTTGGCATAGTCAGGATGATTGACGATTAAGAAACATAAAAATCCCCCAAACCATCGTGGATAAGCATAGGGGTATTTCTCAGCCCAATTCAACATAATGTTTAATTCTTCTCTGTGGCTGGTGATCTGTAATGGGAATTTTATTTCCAGTTACAACCTTCTGTCTTTTTAGCATGCATTTGATTCATCCTAACCTACAGGACTACTTAGACCTTTCATCCACACATATCCCTCCTACAGGAAGCAACTAGGGTACAAACATGAAAACTCTGGGTTGCAACATGTTGGTTCCAAATATTACTTTATTTCCAACATTCTTTCTAGGATACCTAGTGAAATGGAAGAATCAAGTAGACTTCCTTTTCTTCTGGACAATTCTGACAATGAAACTTGTGAATTGGTTGCACAATTTTTACTGGAGGTGATGCACAATCAATAATTTATATTTTATCTTAAACCTTTGTATTTGTATACCTTTTATCTTAAACCTTTGTATTTGTATACCTTTTATCTCAGGTTTTTTATTGTTATGATTATTGTTATGCCAAATAAAGGCTTATTATTATTATTATTATTATATTACTTTATTTTGATATGCATACAATATTTTTTTCCTTAATGGGAACCCAAAGTAGCTCACAACATTACTTTCCCTTCTCCATTATATCTAACAACAACAATCCTATGCTGTAGGCTAGACGGAGAGAGAAAGTAACTGTCCCAAAGTCATCCAGCCAACTTCCATGGCTGAGTGCAGACTTCCAACCCAAAGTCTCACAGATCCTAGTCCTACACTCTGACCTGTGCACCACACTGGTATAAGTCTAGTAGGACCAATTGCTGAAGCAGTATAGACATGTTTATTTTTTAAACACATTTTATGCCACTTTTCCACTTGATCAAGCATCACAAAGCATGGTTGAAGGAGGTTGCTCAGTGCTACTGCAGAATTTCATCAGCTCTGCTTAGATCATTTAGATAATTTCTTGTAAGTCTTGTTAATATTTAAACAAGGTCATGCTTATGGAATTCACAACACTTGCTGTCACATAACACCACCTTAAAAGCAGTCAAAGTTATTTGAATACACATTGAGAAGTAAGCTTCCTATGATGTCCAAAATTCACCCATATCTCTTATATATTTACCTCTCCTTTCCCTTACCTGGGGGATGTTACCATACAGCCAGTGGGGTGGAGGACCTGGGAAACTCTCCAGAGCCTTAAGATGTGCTTGTTTCTTGTAATACAATTGGATGACTTTCATCAGCACATAAGCAAAAGAGAACCCAAGACACAGGAGCAAGAGATGGTAAGGAATACCTGACATTTTCTCTGTTATGATGATTAAGCCTGTGAAATTCTGAAGAACCCAGAGCTCCCTTTCACCAAATGTCAACTTTGTTCCTGCTTTTATCTCTCCATAATCTGATGCTATAGCCAATTGGCAGTGAGATGAGAAACCTCACACCCTCTCTCAGGTGAGTGCTCAAATGCAGCACTGATTCTACCCATAAAATTAGCTCAAAGTACTTCGCTGGGGCAAAGTCGGAGAAAACAGCTCACTTTATAATTCATTTTACCTTTGCCCTGTTTCATTTAAATGTGATGCCAGCAAAGGACTAATTAAAGAGGGCAGGAACGAAACTGTGCATTGTTGAATATTTCTCACTTCTCCTAACTGACTCATTTGCCAAAAGATCACAAGATTAGTTTCAAATTAATATTTATTAAATATTAATGTGTCGGCATGCTTTCTTGTATCTGAATCTCTTGGGTATCCTGCATTTACATTTTCTACATTTTCTCAGTATCCAAAAATTGTGAGCTATTTTTATCAAATGGAATATTGTGCTTTGCTTAATTTCCTCACATGTCCCAACATTTATTCTTGAAGTACTTATAGTACACTAAATGAAATACATCTGCTTATTAAAGGAGCTAAAATGCAAGATGCAGCTAGTTTGGGTGCCAAAATAACAAAGTTTTACATATACATAAGACATCAGACCGTTTCACAAGACCTTTCCCCCGCTTTACAGGGAGGATGAAAGAAATGGCCCTGTGTTGTTCTTTGCTTGGGGTTTTTTGGCTCCACCCAGCCTCTCCCAACTTCTGTTCTCGCCAATGATCTGTTCTCGCCAATGATTGGGAGGGCTTTTTTAAAAAATTCAACTTTAACCAGTTGTACAGTATCAGATCTAATGATAGATCTAATAAAGGAATATCAAAATACCCTAATATTGAAATACCCTGGAAAAGGGAGCACTGAGAGCAACAAGCCTCTCTCTCCTCTTGCAGCAGCTGCCGCAGGAGCTACAGCCAGAGGAGGAAGGGAGACTGGTGATTGGTCTGACCAATCTCTATTCCTGCCCTTTCTCCCTTCATCCTTCCTGGAGAAGGAGCTAGTTAGAACAGCCAGCTGTGGGGAAACGGCAAAGCAGAGTGAGCTACCACAGGGCTAGTAGTGCCTGCACAATAGGTCCCTGCCTTATCCTCTCCTTCTCAGGCATTCACCAACTTACCTTTTATCTGCCTCCCCTCTTCAGCTAAATTTATTTACGTCATATATACCTCCCTTTTTCCACAGTGGGACCCAAAGCAACTTACATTATTTTCCACTCTTTATCCGTACAACTCTGTGAGAAGATTAGGTTGAAAGTATGTGATTTGTTGAAAGTCACCCAGTGAGCTGCCACAGTATATATGTCAGAACCCCCAGTCAATCAACAAACTCGTGTTGTATAGAACAGTAGTTTATTGAAACGAGAGGTCTGCAGTTGGCAAAGCCAAGAATACAGGAGTCGGAATTCACACAGCAATTATAGTCAAGCGGGCAACCACCCCCCCCCATGGGAAAGAGCGCCCCACATAGAATGCATGTTGATAACCATGTGAAAACCAGTCCGTGACCTTGAAGACACCTGCGAAGTGCAGACATTCCACAGCAGCTAGGAAAGACAGTTAGAAACAGCATTAACCCTTACCCCCCTCCCCACAGTGAGACACAAGCAGCAAAAGCTATCCCTGTATTTAGGCCTCCTGACAATATAGGGATTTGAACCTGAGTCTCCAAATTCTATTCTGAAGCTGTAACTGCTACACTACACTGACTTTCATAGAATGGCTGCTGTTGAACAATAATAAGCAGCCAGGCCTAGTTGAATCATGCAAGTCAGGTGGTATCAAGTAACCCAGAGGTTGCTTCCAGGCCTAGGGTTGTCAACCTCCTAGTGCAGTGGTGGCGAACCTTTGGCACTCCAGATGTTATGGACTACAATTCCCATCAGCCCCTGCCAGCATGGCCAATTGGCCATGCTGGCAGGGGCTGATGGGAATTGTAGTCCATAACATCTGGAGTGCCAAAGGTTCGCCACCATGGTCCTAGTGGGATCTGGAAATCTTCAAGAAATACATCTAAACTTCAAATGACAGAGAACTGACTCCCTGGAAAAACTGATTGCTTTGGAGGGTAGGCTCTATGGCAGTGCATTTGGCTAGGGCCTTTCTTCACCTAAACCCTGCCCTCCTTAGAATCCACCAAAAAATCTTCAGTAATCTCCCAAACTGGAGCTGGCAATCTTAGCCTGGCCCCAATGAGTACTCCCTCAAAGATCCAAATAGGCCTGGAAAGGACTTTTTTTTCTCACAGAAACACAGCCTAGAATAGTGTGGTTGGCTAGCAATAGCCACTGAGGGAGTTAGTTCCTGAAAGCTACAGGCCCTCCCTCTGTCATTTTCTGGTTTTATTAACCCACAATATGGGGTTTTTTTTCAGGTTTTACATTTTTCTGCAAACTTAGGGCTCTTTCTTGCCTGTTCACAGTTCTAGCCACTGGATTTAAGTAACCATAGATTTGGTCAACTATTAGAATATTGTTTTCTATTTGTTTTTATATGTTATTAACATGTGTTTTCACTTTCTCTGTTTCATTGTTCATGCTTCCAGTTTGTCTGTTTCTCACTTTGTTTCATTCATGTCTTGTATAATTTAGACGTCAAAATAATGTAAAATTTTTTGAAATTAAGTCATTTCTAATGGGAAACAAATGAAAAAAATAGGAATTTCACAAACTGTATTGTTAACCCTCGGTTAAAAAAATGTCTATGTATTAGGGCTGCAGGTTATATTCAGGTGTTTAATTAAAATGTTAATGCTTGTCTTGCATCATTTTCTCAGAACTCTTACATACCAGCAGCTGTCAGCTTTTCCTGTCCCCAGGTCATGTGAGAACTTTACCCCAGTTGTGGTTAATATTAACCTGTGTCCTTCCCCCCCCCGCCCCCCCACACACATTGTATGCCAAAGTTTCCCTCACTCTTCTTTCTCCCATGCCCTTTCCTCCACTCTCTGTCTTTTCCGTCACTTAGCATTTTTCCTATTTGAGTCATGTAAGTTTGATAGAATCAAGTCACCTGGAGGCTGCTTCCAGAACCTGGAGATTTCACAGAATTACATCAGAATTACAACTGAACTTCAGATGACAGTGAATTGTCCCCATGGAGAAAATGACTGTTTTAGAGGGTGGAGCCAGGTCTTGCCCCAATGAATTATATAGCCTGGGATGCAATGGCTGATTAGCAGTGGCTGCTGAGGGAATCTGTAGCTTAAAGCCAAAGGGGCTCCTTTTATAATTTTCAGGTTTTTGAACCTCCCCCCCTTCCCATTCCCATGTTGATGTTTTTTAATTTCACATTTTTCTGCAAACCTAGGGCCCTTTTCAGGTTTGCAGAAAGATGTACCTTGCTCTTTCATGGATCTGAATATTTTTTAACATTACTAAAAGACATTCATTTTCTAAACTGAAACAATAACAAACAAGAGGGTAAACAAGAGAGCAACCACCACATCAGCGCCGCACAGATAAGGGCCACCCAGCAGGAGGAGTTCTCCTGGGCAGCTCAGTTTCAGATAGCACTGGGGAACTTCCGCATAGCACCACAGCACAGTTAGAGGGACTATTAGAGGGACTATTGAACAAGAGAATTGACTGTGGTGAGTTTTCTGGCTGTGTGATCATGGTTTGGTAGTTTCTGCTCCTTACCTTTTACCTGCATCTGTGGTGGGATTCCACACAGCCCAAATATAATGAGTGTAGGATGCTATATAAACCGGGGGGCGGGGGGGGGGGCTTAGCACATGTCCGGTTCCCAAAATAAGTCTGGCCTGTTTCATTCCCCTCAACCAGGATTTACAAAAATTGCTAAACCAGCTATCCTTATTTAGACAATCCCAGGTTGGAGGTGCTCGTACATGAACACAACTGGCAGGAGACACTTTATTTCCCTGCCTTCCAGCCGGTGGCATATCTGCCTAGGGACAGGGGGTACACTCTGTCCCTGGGTGCCAGTAATCAGGTCATGTTGGGGTGCAAAATTGCCCCCTCATGTGACCAGGAAGATGGCAAGGCAGCAGGAAGTCCTCATCATCTTCGGGTGCCCTCAGCCCCACCATCATCAACATGGGTGGGGAAAAGGAAGCCCAAGGAGGTTGGAAGCCGCCAAGTCTCACCCCCCACTCCTGGCTCCCGACTCCCAGCCAGCAGCTGGCAGTCCCTTCTGCCCTCCCCTCTGGGGAGAGGAGGAGGAGGAGGAGAGTTGGATTCATATCCCCTCTTTCTCTCCTATAGGAGACTCAAAGGGGCTTACAAACTCCTTTCCCTTCGCCCCTCACAACAGACACCTTGTGAGGTAGGTGGGGCTGAGAGAGCTCAGAAGAACTGTGACTAGCCCAAGGTCACCCAGCTAGTGTGTTGGAGTGCACAGGCTAATCTGAATTCCCCAGATAAGCCTCCACAGCTCAGATGGCACAGCTCAGATGGCAGAAGCAACTGGAAGGCTCTTTCCTCAGCTTCTTTGCTTTAATAAGCATGGGGGTGGAGCTTTGGGCTTAAAAGCAAAGGAGCCGACGATGGAGCCTTTCAGTTGCTTCTGCTCTCCCCAGAGGGGAGGGCAGAAGAGACTGCTGGCTGGGATCCGGGAGGGGGGCGAGGCCTGGGGTGGGGGCTCGGGGGCCACCCTCCTGAGCCCCTCCCCCTGACATAGCAGGAGAACAGCTATCTCCAGGCACCATTTTTCCACCATACACCTCTGCTTCCAGCCGTTCATGTTAAGTTCCTAGCCATCCAATGTCAGGGAGAAGCTGCTCGCCTGCCATTCTGTACAGGTCACCCAGCAGGTTGGGGGCAGATTTGTTGAGTGCCCAACAGTATTCAAAGTCCCCCAAGCATGTTTCCTCCCAGTAACAGTGAGTATGACCAGTCTACAACAACACTTTCATTATTGCCTGGCAGTTGCAGGGAGGTCCCATTTCCTTTTTCTTTCTTCTTTTTTGTGTTACGCATGCACAGCTATGCAGGTGCATCCAATTGGATTGTGGGACAATCGCATGGTATTAGGGGTCGTTTCTTTATGCCTGTGCAGCTAGGCATATGTTGCAGGAATTTTTTTTAAAAAAGAGAGAAGTGTCTACATGCAAAGGCACAAAAGCACCTGGATTGTTTCTATGGGCTTTTATCACTGCCAGAATGGGTGAAGGGTACTGGAGAAAAGGAAAATGAGTTCCTTCATAACGACTGCAACTCATTATACATATGCTGTGCAGAATCCACCTACGACTGGCATCTTCAGAGGCATGTCACAGTAAGATGTGTTTCTCTCCTGTGATATTCCTCTGAAGATGCCAGCCACAAAAGTGGACAAAACCTTGGGATCAAAAACGATCAAAGCATGGCCCCACAGCCTGGAAAACCCACAACTTCCTGATGATTCCAGTCATCATCCAGTTGAAAATACAACAAAACAGAGGTTTATTCAAGTTTCTGATTAGTTATACTCTGGCTGCAGATATCTATTGTATAAGCCCTCACATGACATTGCAATGTGTTTCCCCAGAATCCAAGGAGTGTGGGAAAAATTCCCAAATGCTTCTGTTATGCATGCATTCTAAAGATCCAGTAACTGCCTTATGCCAGTTAAAGTTCTCTGCTGTAATTGAAATGTCCCAAAGATTCCCTGCTGACTTCGGGAAGTGGTGTAGGAAGACTGTGGTAGGATATATGGAACCTCAGTGTCTGCATCTGGGATTTCTGGAACGAATGTCTTTGTTTATAGAACATCTTGGTCCTAAAGAGGCAGAAGCCCAGTTGACCCCTTCTATAAATCATATTTTTATCCCACCCTTCTTCCTTAGTATTCAGCATACCTGGTTCTCCATTTTAGCTGCACAACAATTTCACAAGGCAGGTTAGTTCAAGTATGCAGCAGAGCCCAAAGCCATCCAGTCACAGTGAGAGTATTTCCTAGCCATGACTAATTTGGATTCTCTTAAGACCATCCTGAATGCAACTGGAAGGCTGCTTTCTCTCACTGTGTAAATCAGCTTCCTGTAACTATGTTTTCTGAAAGCGCAACGTGAATGCCCAAAGGAAAAAGAAAAGAAAGGCAAGCAGAGTTTTAAGACTATTTCAGCTGAAAACGTCAGGTGGCAGCAAAGGGCTGTAAAAAGCATAATCATGTTAGAACCCAGTTACACAGATGCTACCCAGTAAATATCAACAAACATATTCTGCGTGTTTGCTTGAAATTCATTAAAGGCTGACTCAATGTTATTGTTTATAGTGTATACTTCTTTCAGTAAGTGATACGTTTCGGCTGTAAAATCCATTTGTCTATTTTCATTACAGATGGATTTAATATTGTAAGTTATACAACTAATGATCCAGGGCAGGAGGCAGCCATGTCTAACGTTGCAAAATAAAACCCAGCATACTGAACCACTGATGTTGGATAATGTGACACTTTATCACAGTTGTTGAGGTAATACACCAGATTTTAAAACAAGTAAGTGGCACATGAGCAGGGTTGTTCAAAATTTCATTCAAGTCTTCACACTTAAATGCCAGTTTCAACCAGTACCCAGTTCTATTAAGGATCCAACTATGATGCTTGAGCATCTTGTAGGCACAAGGGCTGCTTTCTAAACCAGCATAGACTGTTACGCCAGCCCTATAAATAAATTACCCCAGCACCTATGAATGATAGAGGGAGAACAGAAATAGAAAAAGTGGAGTACAAATCAAATAAGACATAAAAATAAAATAAATTTTGTATGTTTGAAATTGTGATTTCTAAACCAGATGGAAGGGAGATTTATAAGTGTATTCTCCATCCAGCATTCATGGTGTGAAGAGAAACTGGTAGAAAAATGAAGTTGAAAAGACTGTTCAAATGCTTGCATTCAGATGGCAAAGCAGGTGCAAAGCCACACACGCCTTCCCCTAAACATATTTTTGTCCTGTAGTTTATAGCCAGAAGCTAAAGCCTATTGTAGAAATGGGATTCTGCCCCCCTCCCCATACAATACTGGTACTTCCACATCAAGGCAGAAGTGACGTTATCAAGCACTGATGCAGATCACTAGCACCTCTCTTTTGGCCAACCTATTTCCACCGGCCAAACAGCTGAATGTTGACAGGCAGCGGCTGAAATCACTGAGAGGTTATCCACTATTAGTAGGTACACAGTGACCCTATGCTATCTACTATTTTGCATGTAAAACACAATGAAACAATTCCAGCAGCTTATACAAATATGGCATGCTATTATTCTATTTTAGAGTCTGCACACACCTATGCTTTTTTATAATCATGATTTTCTGCTATAATTAAAACACAAAACTTTTATCCTGTAATATACCTTAATATACCATTTGTATCATATTGGGCCTTCCTTAGCAATGAGGTAGCAAAGCAGAAATGCAATTGTAATGAACATAAATATTTTTGGCAGTGTGGCATTAGACGTGGTCATAATACAAAACTATTCACTGTTCAGGAACAAGGTTAGTGATAAAGTTAAAGCTTCTTTTCTTCCAAAAAAATTATAAATTGCAAATTAGAGGCTGATATGGGTAACTAGGGTAGCCAAGTCCCCCCTGGCCACTGGCTGGGGATGGGGGAGAAGGGTTGCCAGATCCCGGTTGGGAAACTCCTGGAGATCTGAGGATGGAACCTGTAGAGAACAGGGACCTCAGTGTGGTATAATGTCATAGGACATTATCTCTATAGTCTGGAGATTGAGCTGCTAGGGGGTCCCCAAGTCCCACCTGGAGGCTGGCATCCCTATGATAGCATCCTGCTCCTAAGTACTCTCTCCTGTTGTCTGTGCAGTCAAAACAATTCTTGCTGAACTGGAGACAGTGAAGGTGCTGTGTTGTAAATCCCAGAAAAGAATACTCCAATGAGAAATTTCTAGACTGTGGCTAATTATGCACAAGGTGTTTGCTGAGTGTTGGAGGTGAATGTCTGCTGCAGCAAAATTTCTTGTACAGATGTAATTCCTCTAGCCCTGCTTTCCAACCTCTCCCTGTGTAGCATGATTTCAATTTTACTTCACTGCCAGAGCGGGGCAGTGCGAGGGAGTAGAGGGGTAAGGCAAGGTGGGCACAGCTTTGCCCCGGATCTCTTCCCTCTGCCATCAGCCAGCCTGCCTAGTCTTTCCCCCACACACGCACCCTCTCTTTTGCACTGCTTTGCACACTTTCCCTCAGCCTCCTCCCTGTTGCTGACTACTTCCCACTTCTTGTCCTGACATATCATTTCTACTGCCCGTGGTCTCCCCGATCCTGCATATCTTTAGATTATATTTTTTAAAATAACCATATCAGTAGATAGATAGATAAATTGATACTAACACTTTTAAAAGATAAAAATAATAAGACTAGGCCATCAGTCCAATCACCCGATTTGCCCCTGCATTTGATCAACAAACTGGGATGTCTCTAGCCTCAAAATTTAATACATAAGCAATCAGCGATCCCAAACCACACCAGGAAAATCCCACGGGTCTTGATGCTTGGGTTTGCAACACATTGGTAGGCAGACGATCATGAACTTGGGAGCTTAGGAAACGGCAGTTCATATTGTCTTTTTGCGTTTCTGCAGTTTGGACGCCACCATTACTCCCCCACACTTCCCTCCATAAAACACAATCAGTGTTCTGGCAAAGTGTACAGATGTATTCAATACTTTTCTTCAATAGTTCACCTTTTTAGTGTCAATCTATCAGTCAATCTTGATTGTCAATTTGTCAATCTAGATTGACAATCTAGTATCTAGATCCGTGGTGGCGAACCTTTGGCACTCCAGATGTTATGGACTACAATTCCCATCAGCCCCTGCCAGTATGGCCAATTGTAGGGGCTGATGGGAATTGTAGTCCATAACATCTGGAGTGCCAAAGGTTCACCACCACTGATCTAGATTGATAGACTGATATATCAATCTAGTTGATAATATTAAAGATAAAAGTTAAAGATTATATTGAAAATTAAAGCAACCATGTGCAATAGAGAACCTGTGAAACATGCCCCTCCTCCTAGACACAAGCAAAAAGCCAGCTGATGGGTAATGCCTGCCCCACTGCAAACAGCAAGGTGGGTAATAATGCCGAACATGCCCCGAAACAAAGACTATCTAGACAATTTTCGTTGTAGAAACCTCCGTGTACGCAATGACCCTGTATGTTTTCTTTAGAAAACCTAATCATAATCTCTCATATTCACAGCACCTGTATTTTACATTGACAAAGGTGTGTACAGAAAAAAATTAAAAGCGAATCCATCTCAAACTGCTTCATTTTTAAGAGACTTGGTGAAATTATCAAATTGTTACTCCTATCAAAACCACCAGACAAAACCCATAAATTGGAACCTATCCTTTTCGATTCCCAGCATTTTTTCCACATACATGAGCTCTGGATTACACAGTGTTGCTAATACATTCTGTTGGCAGCATTATTATTGCTTGAAGGCTTTCTGAAGAACAGCTGCTTTGGATTGGTCCTCTGGAGGCTGCTCAGAAGAAAACTTTCCCTTAACTTACAACTGAATGCAGTAGCATTGCATAACATTCACCAAGACCGCCCACTTGTTGGAAATGCGGAGAAAAAGTTGGCTCATTTGTGCATAGCTGGTGGTCATGTAAAATGATCAAAAATGTTGGTCAAAAATTCATAAACTAATGCAAAAATATTTACAATAAATTTCCAAAAAAAGATTGAAATATACTTAAGTCCAATATTTTCAAATATTAAATTGTCAAAAAATAACCTATACCTTTTTCTCTATCTGACATCAATGGCTAGACTCCTGTTAGCAGCTAAATGGAAAACAGCCACAACACCGTCTATAGAAGAATGGATTCACAAGGTGCAGGAATTTAGCCAAACAGACAATATTATGCAACAGAATGTATATGACGTTATAAAGAAAGAGAACTCAAAAATAAAGAAACGGACACCTTGGAAGAATTTCATCAGAGATACACATAAGATATAAGAATAAACAATATAGAATGAATATAAAGAAGATACAGCTGAAAGAAAAAAGGAGAGCAAAGCAGGGAAAAGGGAATAAGATAAAAGAGAAATAGAAAAGTAAATATTTGACGTAAGGTAAAGTCAAGAAAAACTTGATTCTCCAGAAATAAGAATGTAAAATGGAAAGTAAGGGTATGAGTCTAAGGGAAAGTCAAATGTGTATGTGTATGCTTTAGTAGTTTTGGTTGTAATAGAGATGTTAGCTGCAAATGTTTTAGTTAAAATTGATTATAGTTAACTGATAACTGTTGCAATAGAATGTATTAAGAGAAGGATGTATATATGTTTTGATTAAACCATATAAATAAAGGTATTAAAAAAAAACATTCACCAAGACTGCCAGACTGAGTTCCTATGACTAGAAATGGCAGCCAAGGCCCTCCTTCTCCAAGAACCAAAACTGGCTAAAAGGAGGAGGTGGTCAGTAATAGTGATGAAACATGTAACCACTGGAGTGTTATACTCAGTTGGTTCCTCTTAGCATGATGCTATTTCTATACCTTTTTAGCCTCCTCCCTGAATCACCATGGTAACAAAGGCTGCAACTCAAACAGCAGTTTATTAAAGAGGTCTGAGGGGATGGACCATAAATCCACTGAAACAGCCTTGTTAGCTTCCTGTTACATTCACCATGAGGTTACATCACAGGACTAAGGAAGACAGATGTGTGTGTGCAAGTGCTCAGCACCAAATATTCTCCCTTTTCTCTTGCTTTTTAGAACTGCAAACAATAGAGCTAAAAGGTCATGTATCGGTGAGATAATCGTAAATGACGTGTCATTATTACATACTGTGCATTTATTATCTCCTACTACAGCCATGTCAGAGGCAGCTGCAGAGGGCTAGATAATTGGGTTCCTTCATACAGATGGTTTATTATCAGTGTCTTCCAGGAGGAGGTTTAAGACAGTTAGTGATGCTGTTTGCCAGTTGAAGATTAGAGACCCTGGAGAATAATTAACAATCCCCAAGCCCAGTCTTTCTGAAGGATTCTTATGTCTCCTCTCCCTTCACTGCCTTTTAATCTATTCATTCTAGCAGGTGTAATAAAGTGATAAGGAGAGGCTCAGGGGATGTTTGTTTGAGTGCTTTAGGGTACACAAACCAGCAAAAGGAAGGCATTTTATTGCTGCCTTCCCTCCTCATGTACAGAGATGGGGAAAACGTGTGTGCTGCCTTGTGTGCACACAAACACAAAGAGCTGCTGCTGTCCAAATTCCTGCCCAGTTCTCACCTGAGCATAGAGAGACTTGCCTGCTACCATGGCAATAAACACTAGTGTTTCACACATGTCCTGGAGAGAGGCTTTCTGCCAAAGTAGCAACCACATACAAACGCACATCTGGGATCTCTCTTTGTTCTAGATAAAACAGTTTCAAACTGATTTTTCCATTCTCTGTAGCCTCTCCAGAAACAGTTGGGCCTTTTCTGCTTGCTGGGCGAATGGCACTGTTGTGCCAACAATCTACTCGGTGTACATGTTTTGCCTCTCCCAAGACAGACAATTCCTTTCAGCCTGAGTCCCAGGACAGAACTGGCCAGAAAATCTTTCCCATTAGCTCCCAATCTGTTTCAGCATAAAACAGAATGAGGCAATGAAGACATGCCAAAACTGCATTTATTATTGGAAATTGATTGAAAACAGAACAGTTAATTCAAGGTCACTTGCTCCATGTGTAACCATTTTCAAATTCTGAAACTTAATGTGGTCACACAGCTCATATTTTGAAACAGGACATTTTAATTATTAAGTTTCTAGCCCTTAGAATTGGGGGGCAAAATAAATTTGAGCTGCTTGAATTTCAAGGTTTTAAATTGTTTTCTTAAGGAAATACAAACCAGAATTTAACTAGTTAATTAATATATGAGATACCTGTCAAATTGTAAGTCAAGGTGAAAATTAATTTAGCATTCTACAGAGAGAACCTCTAAACCAGGGGTAGGGAACCTTTAACACTAAAAGAGCCATTTGGACCCGTTTTCCATGGGAAAAGAAAACACTTGGAGCCACAAATAATTTTTGACATTTAAAATTAAGATAACACTGTATATATTGGGGTTTTTTACCTTTTACTCCACTCATTCTGAGAAGCGCATGGTTGTGCCCGCCCTGCTGCCTGCAGGGCGGGCAAGGATGGGGCCAGTGGCTTGGCCTTGCTGACCGCCGGGAAAGGGCCCGCCCCGCTCGAACGGGGTGGGCGAGAGGGGAAGCCCGCGGCACTGCCCAGCCGGCCACGGTCAATTGGTGCGCCTGCCCTGCTGCCTGCAGGGCGGGCAAGGATGAAGCCGGCGGCTCGGCTCGTGGAGCCGCAGTGCAAGGGCAGAAGAGCCGCATGCGGCTCTCGAGCCGCAGGTTCCCTACCCCTGCTCTAAACAAATGCTTCTTGCTTTGGCTGTAGAACGATATCTAAAAGTGCTTTTCCTAAAAAAAATCAAGAAGTATTGGATAGTACATACGAAAATGCATACCAATAATTAAAATTTCCTCTTATTGCTGAAATGATGTTATTGGGCGTCTTACCGGCAAACCTTCCTAAGAAGCTTAATGAAATATGTTAGCACTTATTAACTGCAGCAAGAGTAACAATTGCATCTTGTTGGAAATCCAATACAGATCTCAGTACAGAACTTTGAGAAAATAAAATCAGAGAATACGCAATAATGGCTAAATTAACAAACTTTGTAAATAGATGGCCAAAACACGGATGTGGTGAGAGATGGGAATTTTATTTCTTATTTGAAGTTGAATCGATCAAGTAAAATTTAAAATAATTGGAGGTTATTAATTTGATAATGATTAAGATTTAGGAGACTGATTAGTAAAGATATTGCAGAGATGTTGCCACCCCTCCCTCCCCTTCCCTCCCTTGCATGCCACCCTTCCGTCTCCTCCCCCTCCCTCCACTAGGGTGGGTGGGCCATGTCCAGATGCTGGGCCCTCTCCCCTCCCCTTTCCTCCCCTCCGTTGCATGCCACTGTACTCTGCATGATTATATCGGTGCAGTTCTGGGTAGATGTATTGTGGTTTTTTGCTCTGTTTCTGTCTGTTTTTTTATTTTCTTTGTTTCATATCTTTCTACTGTCAATTATACTGTGAAAATTAGTTTAAAATTATTTTTTAAGTGCTTTTCCTGGGGTTGATCAGGGTTATTTTTTTTTCAAGTCAGAGAAGCTTGGTCTCCTGAGTTTTAAGTAATCTTAGGAACAGCTCAATCTGAGGTATGCCTGATTTACGCCTGCCATTTCCAAGAGTACTTTTATATTTGGGTTTTGAAGGCTGACATTTTAATAAACAGCTCATGAATCTAAGTTGTATATTTTTAGTATTATGGAATACCTTCCACAATAGCTGTTAGAATTTAATTTTTACGAGAATATACAATATAAATACTTTTTCACTTCATAATCAACCCCAGGACTTGGACCACTCAATGAGTTGTTATTTTGCTGCTATCTGGCAGAGATTCATGAAATGTCACTGAAAAGTCACACCTGTTCACCTTAGCGGCAGACAAAGTATGTCAAGTATTTCTGAAACAAATTCTGATTGCCTTTTATGCTGATGACGCTTACAGGTTGCACATTTGTAGCAATGACTTTATAACTGAAGTAGTTACTGGTATGAATGAATTAATTTGTTTATTGTGTGACGCCGAAGGCCATCCCAATGCAGTTAAAAAACCCAATAAAACAAAATAAAGTAAAACAGGCACCCAACAAATATACATTTCAATTTCATCCTATCTCAGTAGCAGAACTCAAACATATGCTCTCAGATAACTGTCATTTGGCTTGTATTTTCTTGGCAGCCAGGGCAAAAAGTGACATGTATGTAATCAGAGGATTGGTATGTGGTAGGAGAAAAATCAGTTTATCTAAATTGGATGATAAATTCTGTTTTTTTACAAACTTATCCAAAAAAATTAACCCTGGGTTCCAAATACAATGGGGAAAATAGAATGTAGTGTGGTAACTCTTCTACTGTAGATTCTCCACATATATGGAAACATAATGCCATTGGCATTTGAGAATATCAATCACAATAGAGACATTGGTAGTGTCTACAATCATAGCTGAGTAAGTGCCATTCAAAGCTTTTGAGTTGGTATATAAGCCAGATAAGGAGATCTGACATGGGCTCTTTTTTAAAAAAATGAACCGGGGCAAACTTAGATTAGGATAAATGTACTTATCATACAATGCATCCTTTTTGTACACACAGTCTCAAAAATGAATCTATCTGTCTGAACCCTTCAAAAGTCATCCAGGATAAATAGCATATCAAAATGTTATTATAGCAAGAAAATCATATTATATCTTTGCTCAGAAATTATTCAAACATAGATTAATAAATGAGTTGGCAGAGATGTTGCCATGTTTGAGCTGGAATTTTATCTGAGCTAGATGTACATGGACCTTGATTGATGGCACATCAGGGCTGCGGGAGTCCCTTTGGGTAAAGCAAGTATATATCTGAGGAAATGGTTCTGTATCGTTAAAAGTCAGTTCCAAATATCTAAAAGAACTACATTATTCTATAACTACTTCATGGATACTCCATAGGAACTTCTTTGGCCTTTTTCTGAAGACCATAATTTTAGTCATGTAACTTACATTAAAAACATCCTCTTTGCAATATTCATCCAGACGACACAGCAGCCTCAGGCCTATATGGGTGTGCGACCGTAATCCATGTCATCTGTACATAGTAAGACTGGGATTTTTTGGTGACCCAGAAAAGGAGGATTAAACTCTTGGCCGGACAATTTTGCAACAGTATGATTTAAATACAAGTTGAAGAGCTTGGGAGTTGGTTGGTACGCTCCCCTACTTTACAAGGATTGCTGTAATTGGAATTGCTTTATGCTGATCTTGGCTTTAATGTCTATGCGTAACTCTAGTATCAGATAAAGAAGGCAGATGCTGATGTTAGTTCTAATTAATTTTGCCCAAAGGCAATTTCTATAGAATCAAATGCCAGTGTCAAGCATACAACGGTCATGAAAAGGGCTTTGATAGGTCCATTTATACCTATGATGGATAGTTGATATAAGCAGTGGTGGGATTCAGCAGGTTTGCACCACTTCGGTAGAACCGGTTGTTAAAATGGTGCTTGTAAACAACCTTTTGTTAAATTATTTGAATCCCACCACCAGAACCGGTTGTTAAATTATTTGAATCCCACCACTGGATATAAGGTCTGGTGGTGGTCTACTACAGTATTATGGTGCTTTCTAAAGCCAACCTGATGGTGATATATAATACAACTCAAGGTTTCCCATTCCTCTAATTTGGCCAAGAAATGTTTACTATACAGTTTGGCAGCATTAAGCAGGATACGGAATGATTGTTCCGCAGGTCTGTTTTTTCTCCTTTCCTATGGATAGGGACCATAGTGCTTATTTTCCAACTGGTGGAACCATGCCTGCACCATTAATTTGGGTAAATAACTGGATCCCACCAGTCAGGAAAGTATATAAACAGTTCAGGAAGGATCAAATCCTCCCCAGGGATTTTCCAGCTGATAAAGAAGACGTGAGACATTTGAACTCAGAAACTGGGGACCAGGCTGGTAAAGATGTAATTTTCAAATAAGTGGACTTGCTTTTGACTGATATAATTTGGGCACAAAGATAGAGAGGCACTAAAAATATTTGCTGAAGTATGTTTGCCAATTTTTTCCAGTAATTTGAGCTTCGAACTGCAGAGGGGGTTGACCAAATCCAGGAGAGACCAGCTACCAGAAAGGTGTCTGTTTTTCCCCACTACCACTATGCCTAGTTCCTCCCAGAGTTGTGTTGAATGGTTTAATTTCTCTTATTTGAGTGGTCTTTTATAATTATATCTAAGCAACACTAAATATGGTAGAAGTGAGCTGTCCAGCTGGCCTCCAGAAAAAGTCTGGTGGAATAGCTATGTTTTGCAGGTCCTGTGGAAACTATTCAAGTCCCACAGGGCCCTGATCGAGATCGGGAGCATATTCCACCAGGTAGGTGGCCAGGACCGAAAACGCCCTGGCCCTTGTCAAGGCCAGTTTGATGGGGAGAGGCAGTCTCTAAGGTATGTGGGTCTGAGACCACTCATGGCCTTAGAGGTCAAAGCGAACACCTTGAAAATAACCCGGTACTCAATAGGCAGCCAGTGGCGATGGAAAAGGACAGGTGTTATATGGTCCCTACTTGATGCTCCAACCAGAAGCCTCACTGCTGCATGTTGGATGAGTTTCAATTTCCGGATTAGGTTCAAGGGCAGGCCAGCATAGAGCGAGTTACAATAATCTAATCTGGAGGTGACTGTTGCATGGATCACTGTGGCCAGATCAGAACAGGAGAGATAGGGAGCCAACTGTCTTCCCAACCGAAGATGATAAAATGCCGTCTGGGCTGTTTTGGTGACCAGGGCCTCTAGGGAAACCCCCAATTTCAGAATCACCCCCAGACTGGTCACTGACAAGGCCAAAAGTAAGGCCTCACCGTCCAGCACATGCAGACTACAGTTGTCCGGCATCTCCCCATGATCTATCCTCAGGAACTCCGTCTTTGCTGGATTCAATTTCAATCTGCTAGCTCTTAACCAACTACAGCCTCCAAACACCGCTGGAGAGCCTCAGGGGCTGATTCCGGCCAGCCCACCATTGTAAGGATAAGCTGGGTATTGTCTGCATACTGATGACACCGCAGCCCAAAGCTCCAGACCTGCTTGGCCAGGGAGGGCATATAGATGCTAAAAAGCATAGTGGAAAGGATCACCTCCTGTGGCACCCCACATTCAATGGGGTATCACCTAGAACGTTCCTTCTCCGACGTCACCAGCTGTCCCCGGTCTTGGAGAAACGAGATATAGTAGTGGGATGTCACCTTCTCCTTCAGCCATTTTCTCCTCCCCCTCATCCTCTGTTTTTGAAAGAATTTTTTAAAAAATAAATTTTGTATTGTATTAGTGCTGTAAAATTAGGGCACAGACACAGACAAGGTCAATTGTCTCAGCTTTGTTAATTTCAAATGAGTGATGTCACACTAAGGCAAAGATTCAATGTGCCTGCAGTTAGTAGCAAGTGAAATTGATAATGGAAGTTGATTTTGCCAAAGACACTATAGAAGTGACAGCTGCAGTTAAGGGTTACTGAGGCAGTTACTGAGGCAGTATATCTTCACCTTAACGTGACATTTCTCATTTGGGATGAAATTGACAAACCTGATACAATCGACCTGGCTTGTGTCTCTGCCCTTACATTATATTACTAATATGATAGAGAAAGCTTTTAAAAAAATCTTTTCAAAAATGAAGGATGGAGGGCAAAATTGCTGAACGGTAGGTTGGGTGATCACATGGGGATGTGAATAAGGGCCAGGTGTTTGGTGAATGGAGAAATGAAGATTGTTTCAACATGACTGCATGCTCAAAAAAAGCTGGCTAGGAAACAGATTTTTGTTTAAAAAACCCATTGTGTTAAAAGTACTTGGTAAAACAATGCAGGAAAAAAAATGAAAGGAAAACATTTCCAGAACCAAATGGAGGAGGGGGGGGACCCTGTGAAAGTAAAATGTGGAAAAAATGTAATATTTGGCAACAAGATAAACTGTAAACAGTTCATGCAGAAAAGGCCATCCAAAGGGGTATTGTGGCAGATGGTTGTTAAGTGGTAGAGATTTATATCCTTGGCTTCTTGGCCCACATAATGCCTTGTCCATTTACTGACTTGGTATTGAATCAATCCATTTAATTTATCTGTTCTCAGATTCTCAGTGCAACCCTCAACACAGTTATGCCCTTCTAAGTCAACTGATTTCAATGCACTTAAGGACATAATTCCTGTTGGACTGCACTGTTAATTTTGCAGTTTTTTAACATTATGTTATTTACCAGTGTGATTGTTATGTTGATCATACATCCAGCCACTAGAGGACAGTAACACAACTCTTTTAAAAATGCTAGATGCTGGAGTTAGAATAGAACAATGTTATTCATATTTCTGTAGTTGTGCCTTACACTCTGCCTCCATTTAATTAAATTGCAAAAAAAACCTCTAGAGGTGTGACATACTGGCATTTGCATTTTCTCAGTTAAAAAAAATTATGAGTGCTTAAACAGCTTTCCATCACAAAACACACACACACAAAAACATGGAAAAACGAAAAACAATTTCCATAAGCCTCCCAGTTTTATTTGTACTGAGTAAACACTAAAAATATTTTTACCACTTGCTCTTTAACCGCCTAGGTAAAATTACTGCTAATAAATGTACTGCTAATAAAGTAGTTCTTTACTGCTAAAATTAGTTCTCTACCTTCTGCTAATAAAAGTCACACTTTTCTTTACTGGATCTTATTTTAACCATCATTATCAATTTATTTATTTTTTCTGTTTTATCCCAATTATCAAGGGTTTCCAATTACCCAAGAACTTAAATTGGGGCAAAAACTGAAATTGTCCCTCCCCACCCCCCCACCCCTAAGCACCTGACACCCATCTTTTGAATAACTACACAATAATATTAGCTCAAAAATGCAATGTCTTCTGTGCAGATAAGCTAAAAAACCCCACATACTACCTGAAAGGCAGCTCAGTCTCAAGAAAGGCAGGAGAACCTGCATCTACAGATGGAGATATGGGGGGTGGGATGCCACAACACGTTTTCAGATTATGATCATGATGCCTGCTGAAACAAGTCACAAAATGGCAAGGGATGATGGGTCCACCAGAGGCAGGCAATGGCAAACCACCCCTGAATGTCTCTTGTGTTGAATGCACTTCAGGGTCACCTAAGTTGGCTTTGACTTGATGCCGAAAGAAAGAATTCCTAGTAATATTGAGGGGGGGCAGCAGAGCAAGAAACTCTTTCTTAATTAAAAATGAATATTAATAGAGTGGTTGTAATGTTGCTGTGGATCCCATGGTGGAGGAAATATTAGATCTGTTGTTGGCATTTTCTTTTTTGTAATTATTGAAACGTTATGGGATAGCTCCATACAAAGTGCAGAACGTTAGTTGTGGGTTTTCTGGGGTGTGCAGCCTGGTCTGGTAGTTTTATCTTTTGTCGTTTCACCTGTATCTATGGCTGACACCTTCAGAGACATGTCATGGTAAGATGGGTTTCCCTCCATGACAGAGACTCACTCCACACTGGGTCACAGAGAAAAACATATATTTCCATAATTAGCCTCTGAAGAAGCCAGCCATAGATGCGGGAGAAACCTTAGGAGCAGAGGTGGGATTCAACCAGTTCTCACCACTTCTCTAGAAGTGGTTACTAATTTTTTCTGAGTGCCGAGAAGGGGTTACTAAAGCAATAGGGACTGAAGGTGCGTGTGTGCTGCGGCGCCACTGTTTGAATCCCACCACCATCGGATCCCGTTATTAAAATTTTTGGATCTCACCACTGCTTAGGAGTTAAAACTACCAGACTAAGGCCACACAGCCTGGAAAACCCACAGCAGCCTATTGATTCTGGCTGTGAAAGCCTTCAACAAAACATTGTAGAATATACAGCATGTGATTGACACTATGGGAACAAAGACATATTTTGTTACAGGCAATTCAATAGCCTCTGTGCCCATTGATCAGTGTAGAAGAGTGGGAGCATGTATGAACCTAACTGTGAGTTCTGGAAAAATTAGAGAGCATGGATGATTTACAGACTTCTTAACTTCTTATAACTAACTTCTGAGCACTTCATGGTGAGTGGATTAAGATCACAAATAAGAAGAAGAAGGCTGGCTGTGCGTCTGTTCTTCAGGTTTTCTGCCATTAATTTTAAAAACGTCCTCGTTCAGCTGGATGGCATGAGACATCAAACTCAAGGCAGAACAACACGTCAGAAGAAAAAAGGAACAAAATGCAAGGCATTCTGTTCCCTGTAGACTGGACAAGGTTGCTTCTGCTGCCTCTGCTCTTCAGTTAATATCTCCTAATAAGTAATAGGCTAAACTGAACAAAGCATAATTCAGACTGGACTTCTTACATAGCGGCATGAGTATTAGTTAATAAACATCCCAACTAAATCACCTATTATAAACATACCTTGTCTGGTTTTCAAAACCTTTAGCAAGCAGTACTGAAGAGCTGCTTGCTGTCATTAACTGTAATTCACATATATACTAGTTAACTATCTGGCTAGTTGTTCACTTCCATCCCATGACTCAGGGAATAAAGTTCCTTGGGATCAGAAAGGTCTTTGGCAGGAATGGGAACATGAAAAAGATTTGTCACTATCAAAGTCTTCTGTTGATGGATTGTGGCATTCCAACCAAAGGGGACTTGAAATATGTCAGGAGGATACTAAAGGTGGGGCACAGCTGTGCACTCACAGGACTACTGAGTTACAGAAAGTGCAATGAAGAGTTTGACAAAATATTCCTAGCAAATAAGGCGTAAGCAACTAGTCTATCATTTATACTGTGGAGTCAGGTGTCATGTAGGTTAAATTAGAGTCTCTATTAAGACCATAAAGAGAAACAGTTGAAAGAAACAATTTTGGCACACTACATATATTAGCTATACCTATTTAATTATTTTATTGAAATACAAAGTTTATGTTGATCAAAATGTATTTTTATTTTTCATTTAAATATTCATTTAAATATTTCATTTTAAAAGAATGCTCTTCCTCACTTGTATTAACTGCATTCACAGGCAGGGCCTCCAAGAATCAGAATGGGGAAGCATACATATACCGTTATTTTTCCAGGTTAGGGTGGTACATAGGAGATCTGCACCACATTATATCATGTCAGAAAAAAAGTCGAATCGTGACATATATGAGATAGGATTGCTACAAGAAATGTCAGCAAAATGTCTGTACTGTGCCCAGGGAAATTTAACTTGGGTGTAATCCCAAGTGTATGAAATAAGTATGCGATTCTCACAGCATTCTCACAGCATATTTGACAATGCCCTTAGCATGCATGTGCAGCTGGTGTGTGTTAGACCTATGCCCCACCCATCCACCCAGTTTGCAGTTATTCACATTATAGGAATAGTCCAGAACAAAAAGATCAGGAGTAGCAAACTCTCCTGGGCAGGCTTCAAAATGTTGAGAGCAATGAGAAGAGAGAGTGGGGAAGAAAGGGAGCCTTGGAACCGCTGAGGGAATTAAGGGATGGGGTAGAATCACTGGACAAGTAGTCCGGCCTGGGACTTTCTGGAATGTAAAGGCTTTGTTCTGACCCTAACACCTTTTGGAATGTTGGCCACATCTGACCACTAAACTTCAACAAATTGCCCTGAACATCCACACTGTTTACAAATATATTTCTTTATTGATTACAAACTGCACAATAATGTGGGTTAATATTGGCAAATTACAACCTGGATTTTATTCCTGTGATGAAAAAATTGTGATATTTCAAAATCTTTATCCATCAAATAGCAGACAAGATGCAGTAGAACATAACAAGTCCTTCAGCTCCTTTGATGTAGGTATGGGAAGAAAGCAGAGAAGCCATACAACCTCCTTCTCCAAACTCGAGTAGCAGTTGTCTCTGGACCAATTCCATAGCAAAGCAAAAATAAAATGGCAGAAGCTTCATGGAGGATTGCCATACACTCCCCACCATGAATACCATCTACTTACAATCCTTGTGTAACCACTACCTTCTTTGTAAGTTGTCTGGTCATAATACAAAGGCCAGGGAGGAACAGCCATTTGTAGGGATGAAATTCCTATATGATGACTTAGCCCAGTACTTTATGGAAGACTAACAATAGATTTATAAATTGTCTGTTGCAGTCAGCAAAATATGCCAAGGTACTAAGTAGGAATAATAGGTAGCTATGGAATAAAGGCCACATGTGATGGCTTCTTCAATATGCAAGATTCCAGTAGTGGGCCTATTATGCGAAAAATCTAGGACCCACGTTGTGACAGTATATTCCCAAGAACTCAGCCCATAACAACAAAAAGAGGATCCACCATACATAAGTGTAAACAGGAAGACAGATCTTCGAGCTTCACAGAGTTATCAGTCCTAGTACAGTGACTAAATCCATGAACAATAATTCATGATAAGTGTTGGTGTCACCATATTTGCAGTTCTGCTGTATATAGGATATTTTTTCAAACATGAAGGAGTGATGGCCAAGGGTGATGCTACATTTCAGTAGAAAGAATTTCAATTGTGTTCCCACAATCTTTTTCAATGGTGTTTTCATAGACATGGTGCCCTTCTTCACATCTGAAATATTCAGAACAGTAAGGTCAGTTTTTATGAGATATGAAGGATCTGTAAGCTGGAATTTGATGCAAATATATTAATCATGTACACTGCTGCATTTCAATATGAGCTATCATGCTAATGGAAAACTGTCATGAAGATGAGTCAAAGATCTTACAAGGCATTCTGAAGTTAATTATGTAGCCAGAACATTTCAATCCTTAAAAAATTCCTATTTTTAGGTCTACCAACTTCCAGGTAAGCCCTGGAGTTCTGGAATTATACTTGATGTCTAGACAGCAGAGATCAGTTCCCCCGGAAGAAATAGCTGTGTCAGAGGGACAACTCCATGGTATCATATCCCCATTGGACTCCCTTCCTATCTCAAACTCCACCCTCCCCAAGTACCACCCCAAAATCTCCAACAATTTTCCAAGCTGGAGTTGGCAATCCCAACACTATTATACTATCTTCAGAAGTAGAACAAACTGTAGCCACAGTAGCATTTTTTATTCCCATTCTATTGATAACTGCAATTATTCTATTGATAACTGCAATTAACTGTCCTCCCTCAGCTTCATGAATCTAAGTGGTGGCGGGCAGTGGAAACTAAAATACTTTCCCTGGGATTTTCCTGGGAAGCCTTGCAAATGCTGCCTGCTCCTGAAATCTTCTCTCAATTAAAAAGGCGACTACTAGATCAAGAGTTTCAAGTTCTGCAGGACAAGGCGAGAAGCAATTGCTCCCCCCTCTTTTTTAATATCAAATTTAAAATCAATCATATGGCAGATTATTTGAGTTTACTTCAGGAGCCCAAGCATAGATGGATAATCACTAGGGCTCGATGTAACTCCTTCCCTTGCTCTATGCTACAAGGAAGGTTCCGAAAAATCGACCTGCAAGAGCGGAAATGTCCCCATTAAAATTACCTACGGCCATTCAAACCATGGAACATATATTGCTCGACTGCCCCAAATACGAGGGATCTAGGACCAGACTTTTTGCTCTTTGTCCTGTAATCTTTAATGAATACTCTACCGTGGGGAAGATTAACGCTCCTCATTAAAACAACAATTCTTGCCTCCCGAGATTTTTACTTTTGTAGCTAGGTTCCTTATGGAAACTTTGAAATGATTACCTGCGATGGTTCTCATGTATGGGATACTTGTTTGGACAATGTTGGCTGTTATATGGATTCTATGCCTAATAAAGGTTTATATATATATATATATATATAACTGCAATTAACTGCAGAAGCATCAGGGACAATGAAGAAAGTGATGTAACTTGTCAGTATTTGCTGCCAACATTCTACTGTGTGAAATGGACAATACCATTTTCTGGTCAGTAGAAAAGTAAACTTGGATAATAGGATGTTTCAGCTAATAGACCAGTGAACAGCTGTTTTGCTATATGAGCAGAGATGAGCAGAGAATGAAAGTAAATAAACAAGAAGGTAGGTCAAGTGATGCAAGCTGAAGAAGATAAAATATGTGGGTCAGTTGCATTGGGATCAGCAATAGTAGTTGTAAGATTTTTGCTTCAGATATGAAAGTGTGATAACTTAGGGTAAGACCATGGTCGAATCTCCACTAGAAATTAAATACAGATACAGCCAGGTTTGAAAAGAATCAACACCTTTTCATCGAGGTTTCACTCTCCCCACTGCAGCATGTTTCTAGTGAAGACATTGATGCCTATCTCAGATTCAAACAATGTTACACTCCTCACGAACAAGCCAGCGGCTTGGCGGGTCTATCCTGATAGGCTGTTGTGAAGTGTTGGAGCAGGAACTTTTTTTAAAAAAAAATTGGCATGAGAATACATGCTTACATAAGCATGTAGGTGCATACGTACAATCTCCCCGCCTATGTGTCTTTCTTTTGATTTGCTACTCGTGCCCACGTTTCAACGATTTCTGCTACTCGTGCCCATGTTTCAACAATTTCTGCTCCTTGTGCCCATGTTTAAACAGCTTCTGCCCATCGTGCACATGTTTAAACAATGCCATGTTGCCTCCGCCGGCACAAAACAAAAAAAGGACTGCACACAAATCACGCACAGCCTACTGTGCTCTGATTGGCTTTGAGGATTTGCTAAATTGAAACCTCGATCCTCCCCACCGATCTGGATCTGGCATGTGTTTTTGAAAAAGGTCACATACATGCAGGTTCTGAAAAAACACGTGATTGGGGGAGAGGGAGTGCCAGAACCGGGATGAATCCCTGTTCGGCGATCAGGCAGTGGGGAGTTCTTCCTGAAACCTGGATATTTCAGGTGAGTCGCACATGATTTGTCCTCCCTTTTGTGAAATTATATGCATTTATTAATTCAACAAACATCCATATTGGTATCATATCCCCATTGGACTCCCTTCCTATCTCAGGTGAGTTGCACATGGCAGTGGGGAATCAACCTACGAGGGGTATTTGTAGAAGCTAGTCTGATCTTGTCAGATCTCATAAGTCAAGGAGGGTTTTGGATGGGAGAGCATCATGGAATACCAGGATTGTGACATAGATGCAGGCAAACCACTTCTGAACATCTCCTGCCTTGAAAACCCCACCAAAGGTCACCATAAGTAAGATGTGATTCAATGGCAAAAAAAACCAAAAACCTGATGCTGCCCCTTTCGCATTCAAAACCCATAGTGGTTTTAGGTGAAAAATTCAGTTAGAGGCCATTTATGCACTTGTTGTCTGCCCTGAAGTGAGTGTACATTCCCTTTAAGTCAGATTCTTGCTTATGCACATATTCCCCACTCCTGAACTCACTGCACCACATATCAGAAAAGCCCTATTTTTTTAAACCTGGAAAAACAGACCCCCCCCCTTTTTTTTTTTGCAGGGAAAGCAAAAGAGATTAGCATGCATTTTGCTTTCTTTGGGTTTTCTCTGTTCTCCCAGTTTCCCTGCCCACACAACAGCAGTTCCTCCCAGCACTGAAAGAACAAGGAAGTGGAGGTCAGGCAAAAGGGCAGATCAGCTAGGCTCTGCACATTTTGCAACACTGCAACAGAAAACCATGGGAAAACCCCATTGTGAAGTGCACAGCCATGAGGTAAACAATGCATGCATAAATGGCCAGAGATTTGATTGTCCAATCCACTGGAGTAAGATGTCTGAAATAATGGCAGATTCATACATTACTTTCAACTGCTGAACAAGAGGATTAGTTATATGATGAGCATCTCTTATGTCAAGAAAATATCTTCTTTGCAGTAGATGATAACAAGTGACGACATGCAAGGAACTTGAAGGGGGGAGAATCTCATTCCCCCTCCCTTTGCTTCTTCCCCTCTCTATCATCTCTTCTCTGACACTCATCCCCCCTCTTTCTCCCCTCCAACTTTTCTCTGTCACTCCCCTGCCTCTGTTGGCAGCTTGGGTGTGGGGGCAGTAACAGAATCATCTGTTTTCTGTCAGTGTGGCCTCAATCTGCTCTATAGTATTTAAGTATCCATAGATGGCCCCATTTGTGTGTGTGTGCGTGTGCATGAAGATCCAGTCCTCTTATAGGCAATTGCCACAACTAACTACTCAGTGTCTGTTAAGGTAGTTTTCTGATTCTGATCTATAAGGAAACATTGGATGTTTGTTGAATTAATAAATGCATATAATTTCACAAAAGGGAGGACAAATACCTTTCTCTCAAACCAGACCTGATTTCACACTCCAATAAAATATATTCTAAGGACTCAAGCTGACTAGATCCACATTTACAAACTCTGTCTGAATATGCTACTTCTGCAAATCAGACTTCCAGTGTGGCTGAGAGAAAAGAATTTTACCAAGTGAACATAAACGTCCTTCAAGAACGAGGGACGCTTAAGTCTTTTAAGTAGCTTCAAATAGCACAACAGAAGAAACTCTAAAGAATGCTGGTAAGTATACATGTTGTTCGTATTATGATAGTGCCTTAGCTCTGTGAGGCTGACCAGATGGCCACAGATATGTTTAATTATGTCATTTGTAAGGCATCTTAAGCAGGTTCCCAAGGAGAGGTGCCATTAAAATTCTGTAACTAGACCTATAAATGAATAAAATATTTACCACACGGTTAGGTCAGTTTTGAAGGTGCTGTAAACTGGCAGAAAATCAGTCAAAGTAAATGAGACAAAACACATGAAGGTTCTCAAAGGTTAGTCTGAAGACTTTTTAACAAGTGCCTTCTAATGTATACCTAGTTTGTTTTATGCTAATATTTTTGTTGCTTAGGAAAGGATTCTAACCTGAAATTTGCAGCAGTTATAGAATAATTTCCTTCTGTGCCTTTGGGAATGGCCAAGTCTTCCCTGTTGCCGTTTTTAAAGACCTCTGGATCTTTTCTGTGAAAAGGAATACATTAGAAAAAATTACAGGTCCAGAAGGATGGATTTTGTGTGCAATGCAAATACATGGAAAATTTCATGTCACATTTGACCACTACATAAAATCTTGCTGCAGTTTCCTTTCTGGTCTAGCAAAAAAGACAAATATTTATTAACATGACTGGTTCAGTCATGATTACCATCTGAATGAAGCCCATCAAGATATCCCATTCATATCTATCTGATATCCATCCATCTCATCCATATCTACCTGACCTTTATGATAGATGTACATGCAAGAAGTATAAAATAGTTTAAGAATTGCTGTTTCAGAAAATGTGTTAAATGTTCAATCTTTTTTGGTTCAATCTTTCCCAGTTCTCGTTCTTACTATGACTCTCACCCTGTTTAGCTTTTGTCCATAAGAATTCCATGATCCCCAGCATAGTCTTTTAGTGGTCAAAAGACAATGCTCCTTTTTTGGAAAAATGTGTTTGATCCAACCCTTTGATTTTCAGCTTTAAAAATTTTGAGTATTTATATCATGGCCCAATATTCCACTTTTGCCATACTCACAGACTTCCATTTCCATTCAGATTTTGTTTCACAACTCTGTCATCATTAATGTATCAGAAATAGAGATGGGAATGTTTGTAGTCAACATTTTGGCTTTGGATTGCTGTCTTGAGGTCAGAACAACGGCACTTTCCGAAATCAAAGGGACCCATAAAACATGACTGAGAAAAAAACAGCCTGTGTATATTTTTGTGCATAGCTTCTATGCCCAGTTCTAGACTATCAGTACATTATTGACAGTGAAAGAGGGTCAGAACAGTTTCCTCAACATTTTTGTATGATTGGAGGAAAAGAAAGACAGCACTTACTCTTTATCCTGGCACCAGTATTTATGGACAACGAAGGCAATCCCTGTCAATGCCAAGAACACAATCACTGCAATGAGACCCTGCAACCATGGCTGAAGATTCCCCCGAACTGCCAACAATGAAAAAGGAATAAATCAAGATCACAGTGAGTCCTAATACTAGGAGGCTGATCTATTTCTACATACCTTGCAATATACTATCTCCCAAGACTGTGAATTCTTTGGACAGCGGGGATGTTAAATAATTAAATAGGAAAAGACAGTACAGCCTTTCAGCCAACTAAGAAAACCAGGACACCTATGCATAGCCATTACATTTCCTAGAACAAGCCACGGAGTGTCTCTGCAATGGTGCCAGGGATGTAAAACAGGCAAACAACGTCTCCCCTGGAATCTGCAGCCACAAGCAAATGTTTCATATTACATAATAGTAAAGACTAGCAGTGATTGCAGTTTCTCAACTGAGAAGGTGGTTCCTATATGACCTACATAACTGTCCCAACCCAACCACATTATTCATACTCCCAGTGCTTCTTTCCTGGAACAGAAAACACCCAACCCTTGCCTCGCCCAGAAAAGAAAAAAAACTGCATTTTTTTCTGAAGCTGCAATCTATTGTTAATTGTGATGGTGTTGTGAAGAGGATTATGGACATGATGAGCACAAAAAGGCCTGTCAAAAAAAGGGAGAATGTGTTCAGATCTGAATACACTACTAAAATAAAGCTGCACAGTACAGAAAAACATCTTGACTTTCCTGAATTTGTAATTCCAAATTTTGACTATTCAGCCAAGTTAGAGGCCATTTATGCACTTGTGGTCTGCCCTGAAGTGAAGTGGTTGCACAGGATACAGTATTGCATCTTTGGACTAAACTGGCACATGTATTAAATTGCCCCATGCGTTTCAACCATTCTCATGTAGTTGGTGAGTATATATGAAAAAAATGAAGAGTCAGCATGTAATAGTGGTTAAGGTGTCAGACTTGGACCTGGTAAACACACATACACAAACATATATGAAAAACAGAAAGACAATTTAAATGTGCTTATATCGAGTTTCTGAACTGATTGATGGTCATCCAGTGAGTTTGTATTTTATTTCATTGTTATTTATTTCAACACAGAATTCAAGGAGGCATACTTGGAGTTCTCAGGCAGTGACTAGACCCAGACCTTGCTGAGCTTCAATAAGTTTGCTGTGACATGTGCCTTCAACCTTAGCCTGGAACTGATATATGCCAGTTGACCTTCTTGTGCTTTCAAAGACAGCCAGTATGGTGTAGTTATCAGAGTTGCTGAACTAAGATGAGGAGCATGCAGGTTCAAATTCAAATTCCTGTTTGCCATAAAACTAGCAGCATGGTTTGTGGCCCATCATTCTCTTTCTCGGCCTAGCCTACCTTGTGAGGTTATTACAAGAATTAAACAGGTGAGAGGAAAACCATTAATCCTGCCCTCCTTCGAAGAAAGTAGGACAAAAATACACTAAGACCCCTTTTGCACAGGTCAATAAACACAGGTGTAGGACAGTAAAAAAACCATTTTGGGGGCAACTTCGCACAGATACCGCCCCTCAAATGAGTCCGCCTTGTGTTATTTTCCCCAAACCGAGTTTTTTGAGAATTGCACTATTAGCAAGTCTTTTCAAAAATCCTGGGTTGCAGCCACACTCAAGAGGACGGCCAGACAGGAGGTGCTTTATTCGCTGCCATTTTCCTTTTAAAGTTTTTTTGTGGCTTACATCTGTGTAGCTACACAGGTGCAGATGGTCATATCATAAGACATCAGCATGGCTGTGGGGGTTCATGCCTGTGTAGCTACACATCAGTGGGAAGTAAATAAAAAAAATAGATGTGCCTCTGTGCAAAGGCATGACAGCAACTCGGATTGTTTCCGTGGACTCTAATCGCTACCTGCAAGAATGCACGTGAACACGAAAACAGGAAAACAGGTTAGTTTATCCCAACTACAACCTGTTATACATTTGCTGTGCGGAGGGGGACCTCACAAACACAGAGCATGGTGGTGTGTTTGTACACATACTTTCTTTGATCTTTCCCAGCCGGCTTTGCTCTGTAGTTTCAGAAAAACTGCAGCGAGCACTTCTGGACATGGAGCCTGAATCACTGGTGTGGGGGAGAAGATAGTTGTGAATTTCCTGCACTGTGTAAAAGGTTGAACCTTGGAGGTGCCTCCCAATTCTATGTTTCTTGATTTCTATGAAGGAAATGCACATGTGATTTCAGTCTCAGTCCCTAGTGTTAAATATCTACAGTTAGGGTTTTTACATCTATTTTCATTACTTTGCAATAATGATATCTTACATTTACTATTCAATTGCCCTATCTTCTCATGCCCCATCCAGAGAATTTTGTTTTGTTATTATTAACTGTTAAAAAATCTATTAAAATAAAATAAGTTTGGGAAAAATTTTGTCAAACAGCAATACAAAGACTTTGGAACAGCAGTTTTTTCTTCTGTTTCATGTTTGGTGATTCAAACTGAAGGGAATTATTGCTTGAGAGCTTTTGTATGCCTCCATTTTCCTTCTACATTCCTGAGGCAAAATTAACTTTTACCTACTACAATTTAGTGCTCCGCTCAAATTCTAGTTTTTTAAAGTAGCTCTATCTTTTAAATCCCCAGCTTGCTTTGCTCTTCAGTAAGTTATCTCATGATAACAGAAAGGCAGAAACAGGTACGTGAGTTTCTCTTGTGCTTCATACGCTTTTTGACACATCTGCAGAATTTCAACACAGAATGTTCAAACTTTTAAAAGGGGCAGTATGATAACAATTGTCCAGTCCTGGTTAATGCTGGACTAAGTCAACAGAAGGAAATCTGTTCAAAGTTCTCGCTTGCCATTTCACATCTTACCTATCCTGAGGAATGACAACATTCTCTGTCTCAGACACACACATACTGTACAGAAAATCCTATCCAGGAACTAGAAATTGTAGAGTTTTTTGTGACAAGACACAAACAAGGACCAGCCTCTTCAATCCATAATATAGCACAGAAGATAGATTCTCAGTGAGTATAGCTTTTCTCGCCCCTTCAAGATAACCTGCACTGTTACCCCTCCCCAAATCTTTCTGGCATAACTATTAAAGGGTCAGCAAATGTGTTCCCCTTGGGGTCCTGACATCTGAATAGAGTTCTAGGCCTGGGTTGAACGCCATAACCTGCCTCATTCCCTGTTACCATCTCGTGAGTCAGAGGGCTCCATATGTTAAACTGGTGATTCATTATTGTCTCTCCTAGCATAGACTCTAACCATAAAAAGCATCTGTATGTGGGAACTAATTTGGATCAGACCATAGAACTACAGCAGGGGGTTGACCCTCCCAAACATAATTTTACCCCACCTCTCTCCCTAATGTGGATGTGCTATGATTGAGCATTTTAATTGAGACTCCACCCCTTTTGATGGCATAAATTATAAGAAAATAAGAAGCAAGTGCAGTACCAAGTACAAGAAGTTGATTTTTTCCCCTTTGGTGCTATTTCTAATAATTCATGTTGGGGACCTGTGTGATCTGCAAGTAGGGGACTGACATCCCCTCACTTGTCCACCTGGCCAGTCATACTGCCTTCCCTAGGGCAGAAGTGGTGGCCATAGGGAAGGCAGTATGACTGGCCAAGTGGACAAGCCTGCCTAGCTCACATGGTGACAGCAGAGGTGATATCCCCTCCTCCTCCAGCACCACCCACCTAGTACATGTGGCAGAGGACAGCTGTTACTTCTCAAAATGGTGGCCAAGATTTTACAATGCGAGACCCCTTCCCCCCCCCTAACAATGTTATTTTTTTTCTTTTCTGGATTATTTTACAAACCTGAGTTTGCATGAAAATGACTCCTCAGTGTACGTGGCCCCATTCTTTCAGTTTTTCAATCTGTACAGAGTCCCAGTTCAGAATTAGATACATAATGATTGGCCTTCTAATCTTATCTGAGCTTTTAGATATGCATTACTGACAAACATTCAAGAGACTGAACTTTTCTGACATGAAGATATCACTGATTGGTTGGGGGGATAATAAAGACTGCCCCTCCTAAAACAATGACATTTGGGTGCATCGGGTTGCTGCTTTCAAGACACTGGAACAAACCTGGTTAAAAAGCTGCCAAACCCAAGTTTATGGCACATCAAACAGTAGGACTGTAATCAGTGGTGGGATCCAAAAATTTTAGTAACAGGTTCCCATGGTGGTGGGATTCAAACAGTGGCATAGCGCCAATGGGGCTGGGTGGGGCACGGCGGGGGCGTGGCCGGGCATTCCGGGGGCGGGGCATTGCTGGGCAGGGCTGTGGCAAGGACGCAGTCACTGTGCTGGTCCTTGGGCGGGGAAACGAATGCACGCAGGTGCAGTCTGCCACGCATACCGGTGCACCTTCTGCTAGACTGCTTCAAGTTCTGCGCGCTACTGCAGAGGAGCGGAGGAGGGGCGTAACTAAGGCAAAAATCACGTGGCAAAATCACCAATTAGTAACCCCCTCTCGGCACACACAAATAATTAGTAACCTACTCTCGGGAACCTGTGAGAACCTGCTGGATCCCACCTCTGACTGTAATGCTGATTTATGAGCAGATGCATAGATGGAAAGGTGCAGTTTTCAAACAGCCACAGCCTCATGGTGCCAGACCACTGCTAATTTCTCATTGTTCCTAATATCTGGTGTGTATGTGCCCCCAGGAAGGGGGCGGCAGGGACTCACCATGGCCGCCATTTGCCGCCAGGGGAAGGGTGGCGTGCTCTTCCTTCCCTTCCAGCTCATCTGGGGGGCGGGCCAGTCCCCTTGGGATGAGGCCAGCAAAGGTGAGCCTGCTGACTGGCGGGCGGCTGGCGCAGGGGCGCAGCGCCTCGGTGTCAGTTGCCTGGGCTGCCCCCTCACTATATAAGGCAGGGTTGGGGCTCGTGCAGGCCCTCTTTTGCCCTGCTGCTGAAATTGTCCCACCCACTGCTCAATTACTGCTTGAAGGGGTACAGGGGCTCAAGATTTTGCTTTGCTCTTGTCATAGCCATCTGGCGGTGCATGGGGGACTGATCTTGCCTGGGGTAAGCTGCTTGCCCCTTTTGGGAACCTCCTTATGAGGTAGGGGTGGAGCAAACCTGGTGTCTGGCAGCCCAGGCTTTGGCTGAGACTGCTTGCGCCCCCCTCAGCAAATGGGGGATTCTTCAGAATGACGCCCACTGCCCATCTGGAATTCCCCCTTTCACTGCTGCCCTGTTTAACTCAAGGGTGAGTTTATTTTCCTCAAACAGCGGGTTTGAGGAAAGCTGCTTTTGGGACTGCCTGCTTGGCTTCCCTGCTTTCAGATCAGACCTACATGCTGCGCCTCACGCTTATCTGTTCTTTTTTGCCAATAAATGCAAATGGCTATGGCCAATTTTATTTACCACAAATACAGTGTTGTGTGTTATTTTCAATCAGTTGTACGTTCATCACCAGGATAGCCAATCCCTCCCTCTGGTGGCAATAGCTGGTCCTCCAGAATGTCCCTTTAAACTTTTTTTAGCATTCACGCCATGACTAAAGAATGCCAAGCTGTAACATAGGTTCAAAAATGTATCTGCCTAAAATTATTTTAAAGAAGCTAATGGATCTTTTCCAGCATTTTAATCCTTCTGTCATATAGAGAGGCATTGCCACCTATTTTTCCTGAAATACTCCAGCTCTCTTGACTGCTGTATGACAGTCAAAAATGCAGAAAGTGGCACTCCTTCTGTGTTGGATCTCCATGCCAGGGGTGATGAGATGCAGTGAGTGATGAAAAGACAAGCTGTTCAAAAAACTGCTGCTGCATCCAATGCTTGATAAGCATTAAAACCCTTCCAAGAACTGCATTTCTTTCTGGGGGAAGCCAACGAGCCCCAGAATGATGAATACTCATTGGGATGGAAAGGAAAACTTTGTAATCACAGTTCCAAAATTAAAATTCCAGGCTGGATGGGATGGAAAACAGTGACAGGCAATAAAACGATATGTCAATTCCATTATTATTTATTAAAATTGGTCCTTTGAAAGTCACATGTTGGAAAAGTTCCATATTAGTCTAATGGTTATCATATCAGTGCACTAGATATATTTCATCACAAGGTCAGCATTTGGACTGTTCTGTCACATTCAGGTAGAGAAACTTACTTGGTAAGAATGCAAGTTGCTTGGACCCCTGGGATCTTGCAGCCCAGTCCTATACACATTGGCTCAGAAATCATTTCTACTAAATTCAATTTAATTAACATCCATGGCTAATCCATTATTGATTCTGGCATTGTTTGTGTTGCATTGATGTTGCCAGAAGTAATCCAGAGAGTAACTGAGAGAAGCCAGCATCTTTGGCCTTACAACTGTAAAACTGTTATACACAGCATCAATTCAAGACATAAACATACTCTAATAAAAAGTCAGTTTCAAAACCTTCTCTGGGATGTATCACACTAACTTTTGTCCTTTACCAAAGGAAAATGAGGCCCATTCTCTCTTCTTTTGGTATTGTTCTATGAGTCAGCTTTTAAAAACAACATTTTAGAAAATGACATAGCAGAAAGGGGACAAAATCAGTGCTGAATTGAGTCCAACTGGTGCTGGGTTATGGCATATTTCACAGATATTTTCACTTCACACCAAACATGCCCCCTCCATTTATAGGGTTTCTGGCAAATATAGAAAATTCTATGGAACCCAGGTCAAAATAGGAGGCCCAGGAAAGTGAGCAAGGTTTTGTTGGGAATAGTAACATTGTATTGGTTCCAGGCTAGTATCATGCGTGTGTTCTGAGTGTGGAGGGAAGCCCTGAGTAAAAATTTATATGACATGTAGGGTTGCCAACCTCCAAATGGAATCTGAAGTTCTTCTAGAATTAAAACTTCTGAAATCAACTCCCCTGAAGGAAATGTCAACTTCAGAAGGCAGACACCTCCTTGCTAAACTTCCTCCTACAGCCAAACTCTGCGCTCCCCAGGAGCAATCCTCAGTAATTTATAAAGCCAGATTTGACAAAACCTGGTCTCAGCATCAGTACCTGTTTGGTATTTTTTCAGGACAGGCCAACATGGATTAGTTTTTCCTTACTTTCCCCAATTCAGAATAAAGGAAATTGAGGCATTTATTTGCTCTTAATGACACCACTGTATAGTAATCAGATTCACATTTTGATTGGCCAGGATAATTCATAGTAAGAAGAAGAAAGAAAACCTAAAAATGACACTGATCAATCAAGATGCTGGAGTTTAGAACAATAATGATAGTTATTCTCTCAAGGTACTTTTTGCTTCCTTAAAAAGCCTTCTTCCCACACACTGAAGATATTCCGCACAGTACAGGGTGGGGGGGGGGGGGGATGGCTGCCCCATTTAAAGAGTTACCAAGTTACAAACAAGAGAACAAAATTTACCATTTGAAGTTCTGACCAAGCAGAAGAGAGGGTTATCAGGGAACTTCCTTCCCAACTCCCCCATCTCATTTTGTCCACCCTTCACCTCTATATACAATGGTTTGCCCCTGTGTATGATTTATACTCCCCTGGGAACAGGAGACTGGGAACAAAAGGATGAGGAGGAACATTAGGTGGAGAGCAGCTGAGACTCTCGTTTTTCATTCAATTTATGCATCTAAAGCTATGGATGGCAACCCCATTCAACAACAACCAGCCTTTGCTAGGTTGTCCAGAGGCATAGGAGTGCAATGAATTGTGCTGCTTTAGTACACTTGAAAGCCAGGCAGACTCTGTTGAGCCATGCTGGGGCACTGCCCATGACATATTGCACAATCCTGACCAACAATAGACTATGGGAGTACTGTGAATCAAAAACATGTGGTGTCTTGTAACTATTCTCTCTCATGCTACTTCCTGCATTTCCAGTTCAGCAATGGAAGCACTGTGACAAGCAGTTCTCTAGGGAAATCATTAGGTGAGATGTTTACTCACAACTTTTTGATTCATTGTTTCTTTCTTGCTTGTCCAAAGTCCCCTTGTGTGTAACTAGAAACTTAGTCATTAGCATTGCACAGGGATACAGAAATTCCGCAGAAATGCGGAAATTTTATTTTTTAAAAAAAATATGGAAATAGGTAAAGAGAATATTTTAACTCACTACATTTAGGAAGGCATGAAAGAGAGTTTTATTCCAGAGAGCATTTGGTCAAGGGTAGCTTGTCCCAGCAGATCTGGCTGGGAATTTGCTTATTTTTAAAAAAGAAATACTTGTGTGCTTTAAATCTGAATTATTTTAAATTTGAAATACAGTGGAACCTTGGTTTTCGTTGGTAATCCATCCGAAAAGAATAGATGAAAACCAAAACCGATGAAAACCAAGGCAAACTTTTCCATAGGAATCAATGTCAATCCAATTACTCCATTCTAGGCAGTCCAAAAAACATACCCAAAACACATTTTTTGGTGAACAAACATAGTGTTTAATGCTGAAAACAGTAACAAACAATAACACTAGGACCAGCTTCAGAGCCAGTGGACCAATATCGAACCAGAAAGCTGTCCAAAGAGGTCTGTTTCTGATGCCTGCAACAGCTTTGTCCAGGTGATTTTTCTCCACAAACCCCTGCACCTTACTGCAAATCAATTAAAACCGAGGCAAATCGATGAAAACTGAGACTAATTTTTCACTGAAAAAATTGATTAAAACCGAAACCGATGAAAGCCAAAGGCAATGAAAACTGAGGTTCCACTGTATGTGCATTTTAATCTGTTTAAGTTTTATTAATTGAAATATTATTTATGTTCTTGCAACTTAGTTGCTATACTGTTCACCATCCTGCATCCAAAGAGATAATACAAGATAAAACTTAAAAATAATTACACATGTATGCACATATGGCCCTCTTCACTTGATTGAGAGTCCACATATATACACTTGTAGACATGAGGGCTTTGTTTACTCATTCCAAAGAACAAGTGTAGATAAAATCTGTTGCCATGCTCTTGTTCCACCCAGCCATAAATAATCACTGTACCCACTTTCAGTGACTGAAAAAGACTGATGGTGGTAAAAACTGATCATATTACTCTGCAGAGGTCTGGTAAACAAATAATGCAACATGATTACGTCCCATGTTCACAGTCACTAAAATTATATGAAGCCCCCACTGTACCAATAGATAGGTAAGTCCTTCACAATTCTAACAATGTGTTTTAAGAGTTCCAGGGTCACTGAATCATATTGAATGCAAATGCCATTGAGAGCTGGAGGAGCAGAAGAAATGTGGGATGCAAACCACACCTCAGTTCCTAGAATTCATTTTGCTTAAAAAGCATACATGGCCCAAGCTTTGTTAATAACCCTTGGTGGTTTCATACATCTAGCTGTCTGCTCTAGTTCAGAGGTGAGTTTAAAAGAAAAGGCATGACAGGGGAGTTTCTTAGTTCCAGCTGCCGGTTACTAAGCCAAACTTGGGTAGGAATATATAATAAATCCAAATGAGTATGTCCAAACATCAGTGAAATGGCTTTTGTAACACTCTGTTCTCCAAAGCCCAACATGTTCAATGAGCATTTTTTTTGTGAGTAGACATCTATGCGCCCCTAAGAGTAACACAGATGTAAAAGAGAAATTGCATAATTAATCCTTACAGTTTCATCCAACAGAAAAATAATTGGAACTGCATATTGCCCTATCACATCTTCTTCTGTTTTGAGTTGCCTGACAACTTCATGGTCATTCTTTTCTGGGGGATTCACCCAATTCAAAATTTTGTAACACTTGAGGCTATATAAAATAATACAGTTTTCTAAAAGGGATGAGATTGGGTGTTTGCCTAAGTTAATGAAATTTCACAATCTTGCCACAATATTTTTCTTCAAATAGTGTTTCTAATGGGCTTTGCCACACCCACCAGAAATAGGACTGTGTTTATAATCAGCTTCAGACTATAGCTAAAGCTATAGCTAAAGCTGATAGGATGATTTTCCCAGATGCAGTTAAGGACACAATCCTGTGTGCACTTCATCAAAGTCAGTGAGTTCAATGGCAATGATTTGTTAATAAGAGACACTGAACTCTGTGAAATTTACATTTAAGGAAACAGGATTAGGTTGTGTTCCAGACTATCTGGAGATGAAGTATTTTATGTCTGGAAGATGGTTGGAGCAATTTTATTGTTTTAATGTTCCATTTGTAAGCTGATCTACATATTTTATTTGTATATATTATATTGATGTCAGCCAATCTGAACATGTCACAACAGGACAGTCCAATCAATCAATCAATCAATAAAATTCATTACTGAGGAAAGAAGATCTGATATTCTCAAAGGTACTCTATTCTCCAGAAGTAGCAAAACCACAAATGTGTGTGAATATAAATATACATAAACTAGGCAGGTACATACATATCCAGAAAAATAAACTGATAAGAGACAAATAATGATAAACACTTGTGAACAGATGGAAATATGCCAACAGACTTTCTAAAATGTAGATATCTGCTTAACAAGGGAGGGAACAAGCAGACCTGAGACCAAGGAAAAGTATTATGGAAGGTGCATGTAAATAATCACTTCTAATGTTAAGCAACATTGTAATAATGTAAGCTGCATGTGGTCTTAATTTTAACATTTTTTTAAAAAACCTACAGTATAACATAAACTAGGAAAGGGTCTAGATACAGAATGCAAAAAAAATGTTATTTACTAAATCCAGAGGTTTTTTTTAAAAAAAAACCACTGCTAATTAGTACCATGCTCCCAAAGTAGTCAAATAAAATGTGTTACCTGTCTGGCAGTTCACAGGCTCCACAGCAACCAAAATGGAAAAAGTAATAGTCAAAAGAGTATTCATGATTGTCAAAAGTGAGTTCACTTTCCTAGTCAGCACCCTGTGTTCTTTCCTTTGAGAAGAGGCATGGGACTGTGCCCTCTCAAAAGAAGGCAGGCAGGTCAAATGTGAAATTTGAGGTCCCAAGGTATATTTGAGCACGCCTCCTTTCCAAGTAATAATCCGAGTAAATTATCCAACAAATTAATTGGAGGATTGAGCTCAGTATCAGCTATGCAACTCAAGCTATTTCTGACACGTTCTGGCGACACAGGTAGGGATGGAATTTTTCTGTGTATTTCCGCTTTGCTTCATACCTAAGAATGTTTTGTGGTTTCGTACAAGTGCAGTTGAAATTCTTGGCATGCTGCTAAGGATTTGGAAGCAACCTGAAGAACTGAATGAACATTTAGTGTTTACTGAGCTTAGAACAGATGGAGAACTAAAGTAACACAATGATTTGTAGGAGGCATGCAATGCAAGTAATATATAATCTGGGACAATGCAGAAGCGGGGGGGAGGGGGCAGAAAGCTGGCACTGATAGTTTTAGCCAGGAACCAAAGGGCTGTGAAAAGCTGAGGGAATATTAAGTATCTATAAAATATTTGTATTACACTGTACTCACAAGAATTATATTAAAAACATTTAGCAAACCATTTAAAAAATTGTGAAAAATTCAACAGAAATATAAATCCAGGAACTGCATCTCCAACTATACCAAAATGTCCGAATTTTTTAAAAAATAAAACTCTCATTAAAAATAAAACTCATTAAAAATAAAACTTTTAATGAAAGCTATCACGTCACAAGTTGAAAATCATGTTTGAAAATCCTTTACTGTGACAAACAGGCAGTGCCCCTTCTGGTTCTTACAGCTCTGATCTATCATGCAGCTTCCTGTCTGGCAAATTCTACTGCTTAATAACTGAAGTTCTTCCAGTTATCATTTTATGCCTACAGAAATTGTGTGAGAGTAGTTTTATCTCTTTTGGGAATGAGTACATTAGGATATATAGCCGATAGCACAGAGTCACAATGCATTCTTTTTCAGGCTGATGCCTACCAAGGATTTGAATTGCAACATTTGGAAGGAGAAGCAGATGCCAGCTGTGCTTTTGCCTTTGGTTCTGTATCAATGCTCAGGACATCTGATTGTTCAGTGCAAGCAAAAGCTAAACCTTTGCATCACATCAGTTGATCAGTAACATGGAAAACTTCCACCTCAACTCATAGCAGAACCATCAGTCTGATTTGTTTGCCAGGAGCAGGCAATCTCAATGGACCAGAGGAAAAAAATATCCATGCCTGTCAAGTTCATGCCAGTCCTTTCTCCAGATACACAACATGTGCTGCAATAGAATTTGGGTGCTTGCACTTGTGTATTGCGCTGATGCAGTGGTGAACTACTAGATAAACTGCTTGGGTGGAGGATAAGCAGCCTGGCTTCAGTCAAGGCATGACTAGCTGGCTAGTTCTGGCAGCCATTGATAAACTAAATGCTACCAAATCCCCTGGCCCAGATTTCATTCACCCAAGAGTGAATGCAAGAGCTCAAGCATGAAATTGCTGATCTTTTCACTTTAATATGCAACTTATCCCTGAAATCAGCCTCCATCCCTGAAGACTGGAAGATGGCCAATGTCATATCAATCTTTAAGAAAGGATCTAGGGGGGACCCAGGAAATTACAGGCCAGTCAGTTTGACATCTGTTCCTAGTAAGTTAGTAGAATCTATCATTAAAGATAAAACTATAAAACATGTAGAAAAGCAAGACCTGCTGAAGAAGAGTCAGCATGGCTTTTGCGGAGGCAAGTCCTGCCTTACAAACTTACTAGAGTTCTTTGAGGGTGTAAACAGGCATGTGGATAAGGGGGAACCATTGTTTACTTGGATTTCCAAAAAGGCTTTTGACAAAGTTCCTCACCAGAGACTATTGAGAAAACTCAGCAATCAAGGAATAAGAGGGGAAGTTCTCCTATGGATTAAAAACTGGTTGAGAAACAGGAAGCAAAGGGTGGGTGTAAATGGGAAGTTCTCACAATGGAGAGATGTAGGGAATGATGTCCCCCAAGGATCTGTTTTGGGACCAGTGCTATTCATAAATGACCTGGAAGCAGGGGTAGGTAGCATGGTGGCCAAGTTTGCGGATGATACCAAATTATGTAGGGTGGTGAGAACAGACCAGGAAAGGGATTTGGGCATCTTAGTTGATAGTTCCATGGGAATGTCAACTCAATGCATGGCAGCTGTGAAAAAGGCAAACTCTATGCTGGGGATAATTAGGAAAGGAATTGATAATAAAACTGCAGAGATTGCCATGCCCTTATATCAGGAGTAGGGAACCTGCGGCTCTCCAGATGTTCAGGAACTACAATTCCCATCAGCCCCTACCAGCATGGCCAATTGGCCATGCTGACAGAGGTTGATGGGAATTGTAGTTCCTGAACATCTGGAGAGCCGCAGGTTCCCTACCCCTGCCTTATATAAAGCAGTGGTGCGACTGCTATGGTGTTCAATTCTGTACGGTATTCAGTTCTGGTCGTCACATCTCAAAAAGGATATCAAAGAGATAGAAAAAGTGCAGAGAATGGCAACAAGGATGATTGAGGGATTGGAGAACCTTCCTTATGAGGAGGGGCTGCAGTGTTTGCGACTCTTCAGTTGGAGAGGAAACATCTGAAGGGGGATATGATTGAAGTCTATAAAATTATGCATGGGGTAGAAAATGTTGACAGAAATAAATTTTTCTTTCTTTCTCACAATACTAAAACCAGGGGGCGTACATTGAAAATGCTGGGGGGGCGGGGATTAGGACTAATAAAAGGAAACATTTTTTCACGCAACGCGTGATTGGTGTTTGGAATATGCTGCCACAGGAGGTGGTGATGGCCACTAACCTGGATAACTTTTAAAGGGACTGGACAGATTTATGGAGAAGTCAATCTATGGCTACCAATCTTGATCTTCCTTGATCTCAGATTGCAAATGCCTTAGCAGACCAGGTGCTCAGGAGCAGCAGCAGCAGCAGAAGGCCATTGCTTTCATATCCTGCATGTGAGCTCCCAAAGGCATCTGATGGGCCACTGTGAGTAGCAGAGAGCTGGACTAGATGGACTCTGGTCTGATCCAGCAGGCTGTTTCTTATGTTCTTAATTTTTGTATAAAATGTGGCAAGAATACATATCCCATTCCAGTCCTTTATTTCGCTGCAACAGTTGCACCAGCATATTTTATTCCCTTCTTAGCTCCAATTCCAGAAGTAAAAAATGGTGGGATCACTGGTGTGATGCAATATGAGGAAAAGGAAGGAGAAAGGTTCAGTGCCACTCTGTGGCATGCTCTGTTGACAGTTAAGAGAGTGTAACTGCTGTGTAGAATTGTGCTGAAGTACTAGAATCAAATGAACTCAGTGTGTCACTCAATGTGCAAGCTCACAAATGTGAAGTAAACCACATTGTAAAGCAAAGCATTGTACAGAGATATATATAATTCCACACAGACACGTCACCAACATACTATTAAACATTTGTGTTGCATATGCACAAGCTGAACAGACTTTTGAGTATTCAAATCATACTTTTGCCTTCAAAATCTTGCAGACCCAAAGAAATTAAATTATAATCACTCCAGAAGGTGACCTGTGGTTGAACTGTTTTCTCTGTGTTTGTGTTTAGCCTTCGGTGACAAATCCATAAACATTTTTCACAACTAGAAATGCTACAGGAAAGGAAAATAAACTTCTCAAGCATCCTCTTAACAATTAAAGGGAGATCTCCTATTCCATCTCGGGTCACCGCAGAAGGTAGAAGAAGGGCAGAAAATCCTCCCATGAGTAGGCTTCTGTGACAGATTATCATTTTCATGTGACTTCCAGGGCTATCAGCCTTGCCACTTATCAGCAAATGCAGCTTGCAGTTGGAAACAAGCTCCCATCTCACTGCTGATTCGATGGAGGGTACAGATTAGAAAAAAGATGGCCAATAATTCATTCTGTTTGGTGTCCACTGGCCAGCAAAGGTGGCCACCTGCAATTAGCCATTTCACCTTTTAAAAAACAGCATGTTGTGATGGCTTTAAGACAATGCAGAGGGGAAAAGATGCCTTAAAATATACTGAATGGCCTTTTATTTTTTTTAAAAACCTGCAATATGAAATGTCTTCGTCTAAAATCCTGAGGGTTTTTCAGCATGGTGTCCACTGTGCACACACCACTGTCCAGACGCAGATGCCATGTATGACAGCAGCCATGAGAAAACCAGTACTGCATACAGAACATCAAAAGTTGTTTTTCTGTGACATGACAAACAGGGAATTGTTGTGCAGGTACTGGATCAGAACTAGCACTAACACTAAGAAAAATAAATTATTAATTTTTTGGAAGCTTCTTTGTTTTTCCCCACACTGAGTGGTAATGACCGGTTTCCTTCCCTCCCCACCCTGCCCCCTTAAATCTAAGCCATTTAAATGGAATAGTATTGACAACTTCTTTAGCTACCTTCCCCCCAATATATATGAAGGATATATACCCACATTTTACATAAACTGTGCATGTGTTATTTCCCTCAAAACATGATGAATGTGAAGCAGCTCCTTCCTTGCAGTGTGCCCTAGTGGTGCAGCTGTTAAAAACAGGCCAAAATTGCATGGTAATTCATCACAGTGAGCATGATTAACCACTCAGTAACCTGGTTGTATGTATTGTCCTATCAAGTGATTAAGAAATTTTTGCTGCTTTTCCAATACTTGATCAGAAGTACACTTATTTAGTTATTTTATGCCATCCCTCACTTCTCAGACTATATGATGAAATTCTTCTTGTCAAATGACAGAATAATACAGACAACAGATGGATAGGATAGTTCTACATGAAAATTGTTTTCTGCTTTTTCTTCTGAACATACATATACCCTCTTCCTCCCCCCCCTTTTTTTCTGAGTGTAGTGCTTAACCATGCTCCAGTCATCCTTTCTCTGACTTTGGTGTGCCCTTTCCCACAGCTGTTTTTTCCAAATCTTTTGTGGAAAAGTGAAGTCTAAGCATGTTATCATGCCATCAGAATGTGAAGGAGCACATTTTCAAAGAGTCTACCCATACCATTGCCATTTTCCTGCCATCAGCCCCTCATGACTGCCATTTTTTCTCACAACATCAGAAGGCTTTTGCAGAACTGTAAAAATAATTGTGTTATTGGTGTGGCACTGGGCCTTACAGATGGTGGGCTTTTCCTGCTCCAAAATCCATGGTGGCCATTTCCCACTTGGAAGGCCACCCCCCCCCCCCCCCGGAATTTGTTTTAAACCCATGATTGGCACAGCATGATACAATTACATCAGTAGGTTGTTATGCCAATTACTTTTTTAAAAAAAACTCAAAAAGCCTCCTGTTTCAATGGGAAAGCAGACGTGACTGCCGTGGGGACTGAGGAAGGGAAAATAACTGTCATGTGGACAGCTTACAAGTTTCAATCCATTAATCTGCAAATCATGATGAAATTATTGTAGATGCATGAATGCTGAAACTGATATGGTTGTGTAAAAGCAATAAATATTGGCTATATGGCAACTAGATGGTTAAGAGTATGATTTGTACTGTAGTAAAGACTGGGAATGCAGGTTAAATAAGTAATGGCAGGTATGTGAAGAAGTGGAAGAGACCACAAGGGCCATCAAGTCTAATCACTTGCTGTGCAGGAATACACAATCAAAGCACTCCTGACATTTGACCATCCAGCTTCTGTCTAAAGACCTCCAAAGAAGGAGATTCCATCACACACCAAGTCAGTGTATTCCACTGATGAACAGCTCTTACTCTCAGGAAGTCCTTCCTAATGTTTAGGTAGAATCCCTTTTCCTGTACCTTGAATCCATTATTCCTTGTCTTAGTCTCTGAAGCAGCAGAAAACCAGCATGCAGCCTCTTGGAGCACCTTCCTTATGAGGAGAGGCTGCACCGTTTGGGACTCTTTAGTTTGGAGAGGAGACGTCTGAGGGGGGATATGATTGAAGTCTATAAAATTATGCATGGGGTAGAAAATGTTGACAGAGAGAAATTTTTCTCTCTTTCTCACAATACTAGAACCAGGGGGCATCCATTGAAAATGCTGGGAGGAAGAATTAGGACTAATAAAAGGAAACACTTCTTCACGCAACGTGTGATTGGTGTTTGGAATATGCTGCCACAGGAGGTGGTGATGGCCATTAACCTGGATAGCTTTAAAAAGGGCTTGGACAGATTTATGGAGGAGAAGTCAATCTATGGCTACCAATCTTGATCCTCCTTGATCTCAGATTGCAAATGCCTTAGCAGACCAGGTGCTCAGGAGCAGCAGCAGCAGCAGAAGGCCCTTGCTTTCACATCCTGCATGTGAGCTCCCAAAGGCACCTGGTGGGCCACTGCGTGTAGCAGAATGCTGGACTAGATGGACTCTGGTCTGATCCAGCAGGCTAGTTCTTATGTTCTTATGTTCTTATGTTCTCTTCAACATGACACCCCTTCCAATATTTAAACATAGCTATCATGTCACCTCTTAACCTTCTCTTCTCCAGACTAAACATACCTAGCTCCCTAAATTTTTTCTTATAGGGCATGGTTCCCAGACCTTTTACCATTTTGGTTGCCCTCCTCTGGACCCGTTCCAGCTTGCCAATGTCCTACTTGAATTGTGGTGCCCAGAACTAGACACAGGTGGATTAAGCACAACAAATGTATAACGGTTTGCAGTCAGTACAAAGGAACCCGTGTTCCTTTTTCCTGTTCACATGTGTGCCATTCAGGCAACGATTGGAGCCCATGAAAACAATCCGGATTGCTTTCGTACTTTTGCACGGAGACGCTTCTCTCTTTTTTAATGTCCTGCAACACAGTCATAGCTGCACAGGCCAGAAATGAACTCCTGCAGCCATGCCCATCATCCCACTATACGACCAGTTGCACCTGCATAGCTGTGTATGTGCAACGCACAAAAAAATATTTAAAGGGATTTCCCTGCAATGGCAGAACAATAATAAACATGTTGTTGTAGGTTGGTCATACTCACACCCACGGGGAGACATCATGTTTGGGGGACTATGTACCCTGTGAGGTGCTCAGAGAATCTGCCCACAACCTGCTGGGTGACCTGCACAGAATGGCAGGTGGGTGGATTCTCCCTGATGGTGAATGACATGGGACTTACACTGAAAGGTAGAAGGGAGGGAAATAAAGTGTCTCCTGCCTGTTGTGTTTGTGTGGAAGCGTCTCCAACCTGGAATTTTGGAAAAGAATCACTGGTTTAACAGTTTCCAAAAAACCCATGTTGAGGGAAATCAAATGGGGCAAACTTGTTTTGGGGTTGGGACCTGTGTGAACTTTCTCCCCCCCCCAAAAAAAAATGGTTTGTATTGTGCCCTATACTCGTTATATTTGCCCTGCGCAGAATCCAAAACAGTACTCCAGGTGACATCTGTCCAATGCAGAATAGAGTGGTACTCTAACATCCCTCAAGCTAGATACTATAGTCCCCTAGATGCAGCCCAGAACTGCATTGGTTTCCTTAGGTGTTGCATCACACTGCTGATTCATGTTCAGTTTGTAGTCTAGGAAAACCCCCAGAGCCCTTTCACATGTACTATTGTCAAGCCATTCTATATCTGTGCATTTCATTGCTTCTGCCTAAGTGTAATATCTTACATCTATATATATAAAAATGGAACCATGCGTTTGTTGCTTCGAGAATAACCCTGCACCTGCTGGCCCAAACGCTCTGAAAATTTCACAGACCCTTACTCATTCCCCCAACTGTGTTCTTACGTACCTCCCACTGTCAGACAACACACCTGAGCCAGGTAAAACACCTTTTTCCTGACGCACCAGGCCATGAAGCTGCCTATGTGTAACTGTCACCCTTAGAACGTTCGTGCCCTTAGAATGTTTGCTCAGATGGCCAGATATGAGCAGTGAAAACAGTACATAGGCAATAACTCGAGTGGACGTGAAACACATACACACATTGCCATGTGAGACGTCAGGTGGGGTCCCCCCCCCTCACATGCAGGTACCTTTCTCTCTGTGTGCCTCACCCACTACTACCACACAACACACCTACTCTCATACACATTCAGCGGAGGGAGACGGAAGGGACGGAGGGGGAGGCATGCAAGGGAGGGGAGGGAGCGAGCCCAGCATCTGGATATGACCCACCACCCTAGCAGAGGGAGACGGAAGGGAGGGAGGGGCAGGGGTGGCATGCAAGGGAAGTTAGGGAGGGAAGAGAGTGAGGGGTGGCATGCAAGGGAGGGGAGGGAGGGGGCCCAGCATCTGGATATGACCCACCCACTCTAGCAAAGGGAAAGGGGAGGTAGGTAGGGGGAGGGGTGCCATGCAAGGGAACAGAAGTGAGGGAGGGGAGAGAGTGAGCAGTGGCATGCAAGGGAGGGGAGGGAGGGCCCAGCCAGCCTAGATTCCCTGAATACTGAGGTTACAGTTCAGAGAACCAGGTTGCCTCCGAGGCACGCGTTACTCAGGAGTAAGCTCGGTAAAGCAACCGTGACATACTTTGAATGGCTGAGTCGTGCCCCTCAGGGGGTTTACTCAGAAGTGACACCCATTGCCACCACCCTAACTTACTCCCAGGAAAAGGATCATGACCAGCCAGCCTAGATGTGTGGGAGGGGTGCCTTTCCATTCCCCCCCCCCAGGAATGCGGTCATACACATCAATGACATCGCACAGTATAACCCTGTGCGTTTCCATGAGCACGTACTGCTGGCCTCTGCAATTGATTTGCTGCTACTGTTCCTTTCCCATTTCACCACAATAAGCCACAGCAACGCGTGGCTGGGCCCCGCTAGTTTATCTCTGTTGAAATTCATTTTGTTAGTTTTGTCCCAGCTCTCTAATCTGCCCAGATCATTTTGAAAGCTGTCCCTCCTAATTTAACTCCTAAGTTATTACACTCTTTCTTTCTAACACAGATCTTGCCTTCTTTTTAACTTAGGCCCTTATAACAATGTCACCTTAGAAGTTTCTCCTTTCTGTAATGCTGAGGAGGCCTTTCCTCTGTTCCTTTTGGCACACACACATCTTCCCTTTGCATTGAGAATGTATGTGTAATCTAGAAGAATAACACAGAGGTCAGCAAATATTTCATCACACATTTTTATGTGCACAACACCAGAGGTGCAGCAAAGGAGGAAAGCAATTTTTTATGAAAATAATAATCTAAGATACTTGAGCAGAGGAAAATTAAATGTATAAACTGTTGTCAAATGCTACATTACTTTTCGTCTGCTTGCAGAAATTATCTTCTCTTACCTCAAATGGGTTCACACACAAATTCTATTCCTTTCAAATGCTAATCCCTAGCAGACATGGATTTACAATTACGAATTCATAGGCATCTTTCCCAGGAGCAAGAATTGTTTTGCCCCATAATAACCTTTAAAATGAGGTCTTAATAGAAATTCACTAACAGTCACTGGTAAAGCTTCATTAGCCAAAGAGAAAAGAGAAGGGCAGGCAGCAGTGGTCTCTAACCACTCTGGGGAAAAATTAATTCAAATTACTTTGTGAAGTAACAAGGCCAGATAATGTGTTTCCTTCTTGGGATTATTGTTTTCGCACCTTCTAATGTGCTTGTAGATTACGCTGCTGTACGTAATCCTGCTGTGGTCCACAGTGGCAAGACAGGAAACTAGTAGGATCACTGTCCTCTTGGAAAACTTATTTTCACATGATTTTGGCAGAAATGAGGTGGTAGAGTCATTTGCTTTCTCACTGTAGTAGCTGGCCTCTGGCACAGAGGATGGGAAGAAAGATAAATACATCTATTAGTTACCTCTGCCAGGCAATAAGCAAGAGTAGGGGACAGGCTGGAGTTGATTCTGCACAGCAAATGTATCACAGGTTGCAGTCATTATAAAGGAATTTGTTTTTCCTTTTCCTGTTCATGTGCATGCTGTGCTGGCAGAGATTGGAGCCCATGGAAACAATCCAGGTTGCTTTTGCACATTTGCACAGATGCACTTCTGGGTTTTTTTAAATTCCTGCAACACATGCATAGCTATGCAGGCATGCAGAAATGAGCCTCCATAGCCATGCCAACTGTCCACAATACAATCAGCTGTACCTGCATAGCTGTGCATGTGCAATACCCAAAATAAAATAATAAATTTAAGGCCTTAAGCTGAAGTGAATTGGGGGGACATGTAGAGGCACTTGCAGTAATTCAGGAGACACACACACACACACCCTGCAGGTGGTAGGGAGGGTCATTACAAAGTTGCCTAGCCTGGAGTTGCTTCATCTTCTGTTGGGCCCAGAAGTCAGTGTGTTGCTTCGTCTGGATTTGAGCACAGAGTGTGGAGGTGTAATGTGTGGTGGCAAAGGCTGTGGGAGGCAGGATCTGGTCAAGATTTGTGATACTCCAGTTTCCAGGAGAAAGCATCAGCTTGTTTGCTGTGTGAGGTGGGGATGTAGGAAAGGGTGAAGTTGAACTGGGGAAAAAACAGTACCCATCTGATCTGTTACTGGCTCAGGTGGTGCATGGACTACAAGTGTTCTTGATTTTGGTGGTTAGTGCAGACCTGGACCATTTGGCAGGTACCGTCCAGGTGGGGGTGCTATGCTTCAAATGCAGCTTTAATGGCTAAAAACTTCTGCTTCCAGGTCATGTAATTGTGCTCTTTGGGTGTCAGCTGCCGGGAGTAGAATGCGCAAGGGTGCAGTGGGGCATCAGGAGATTCTTGCTGAGATAGGAGAGCACTGAGTTCATAAATGGAAGCATCTGCTTCCGCCACAAAGGGCAGGTTCAGGTTTGGGTAGGTGACCTTGGAAGGTCAATGGTAAAGTACTCCTTCAAGGCAGTGAAGGCAGTTTGGGCCTCTGGGACCCATGCAATGTGGTCTTGAACTGCAGCAGTGGGGTCATGGGAACTGTGAGGGCAATGTAGTCTGAGGTAAAAGGGCTGTAATAGGACTGTAACCTGAGAAGACGCTGTAGGTTTTTCCAGTTGTGGAGTACCTGCCAGGAAAAAAACAGCCTCAACCTTGCTCAGGTCTATGCGAATGTGCTGGAAAGTCAGGATATGACCCAGGAACTCAACCTTGGTCTGGTGGAAAATGCCCTTTTCAGCCTTGGTATGGAGGCCATGGTCCCAGAGTTACTGCAAGACAATGCGGATGTGACCTTCTACCTTAAGGATTTTTTGTAGCCTTTTTGGAAAAAGATTTTTTGGAAAATTGCAAGATAGCAGGCCACTGTGAAGGTTTCACAAAGTCATTCAACAACCAGAGAATGATAGCCCATGTGCATATTGTTTATATTAATGTGTTGCTATGAACCCTTTGTAGAGGGATTGTTTGGTTTAGAAATCTTTGTGTGAATCATCACACAATAATAAGCATTTATGCACTCTTTATTGGTAACTTCAGGATGAAGCCTAATTAAACTATGTGACTCAAACTGATCCATTGCTATCAAAAATTTATGTATACAATTATGTTTAATGCTAAAAAGTTGAAGGAATTGCATTAAAGTTAATATTACAAACATCAATATGCCACAGGATGGCTTCCTCTCTGCTTGGTGCTTCCCTTCCCCCTTACATAACCCATCAGAATCCTGACTCAGAGATTCCCTTCCTAAACTCTTCCAAATTGAGAATCAGGAATAGTTTAAGTCAAGAAATGACAGCAGCCTTGTTGCTTGTCAGGTAGTTTAGTAATTGTGTCACAAAAAAATTCAACATAGTACATTTTTCAAGGTAACAATTTATTACAAGCTTCAAATACGACAACTTTACAGCAGTCAGTATAAATGAGACACAAGTATTATAAACATGGCTACCTTGCTAAATACTGTATCTTGGGTAACCTTCAGCCTGCATATTCTGAAACAGGAGACCTTTCCGCTTCTTCTCTCTGCAGTAGACAGAGAGGGAACCTGCTGATTGGCACACGCCAAACCATGTCCCTTGGCTGGCAGCAGAGAGCAGAGCTTTTAGCCAGATCTGAAGGCTAAGGTCTCTAGTCATAGAATACCACACCCCAGACTGGGCAGGAGGCAGATAGATTGACCCCCTGTTATTTTTGGAGCTGCCACTTGGACCTCTCAGTAGCTGGTTGCCAGATACAGTTGGGCCATGGTGGCACTCCCAGCAGACAGGCTAGATGGATGGTTTGTCATTGGCCAAAAGGAGCATCACCTGATGCTGCATCTGTATCCTATGCTGCATCAAGGATCCTGTGATTGTTTTGCCAGTAAAATCTGTGATTTCCTTTCCTCCAGTTATGTGCATGTGGCTTCGTTATTCCCCTTGAGGGCCTCATTCCCTTCCTTGCCCCTGGAGCTTTTTCCATTTGGCACAAATGTGGACATTTTTAAGACACATATCTACTGCCTCCTTTCACGGCACATCCCACTCCCCCACACCCCCATCACCAAGGAAATGAAGCCAGGCAGCAAAGCACCAAAATGACAGAGTGATCTATTGAGTTCCTTGGAGCTGGCTTCCTGAAGATGTGTTACCCTTCCAAGGTGTGTAAAAGTTGGACCATCTGTAACTAAGTTTTGATTATTTACATTCTGAATGCATACTGCTGAAATGCATATCCCTTCCTTGTCTGCAGTATTTTCCTCAGATCTTTCTAGATGGCAGAAACAGACCAGATTTAACAGAGGGAGGGGGACTCAAGCTACTGCTGCACTGGGAATAGTCCAACCAGGAACAACTGATATAATAGGTTGTGATCATATGGGCATAACTCTGGTTCCAGTGGTTCTATGAGAGGCTCGCTGTGGTCACTGCCCTTTAAATTCTTTACACAACTTTTTAAACAAAAAAAATTCCCCCAACAATTAAAAATTTTAAAAATTCTTCCTAAGATAGCCTAGAAGGACTAGACATAAACTCTTCTGTATTATACTTTAAAGAGCTAACATATGCACCTGTAGGATTGCCAACAGGCCTGGGAAAAAATGTCCAATCTTGAATAAAGGTTTGATGTGTAATCCTTTTCATGACATGAAGGCAAATAACATCACCTGGCAAATAACGCCCTTTTAAGTCTCTATGACAGAGTTAAGACATTTTTGCTCTAGGCAGTTGGCAACCCCAGGTACCTGTGGTGACCTTTCATTGCAGTAGTAGGTAGTAGGAAAGAAGGGAGCTTGTTTTATATTGCTCAATGGTGCCACTTTGTGGTCAAGAAGAGGAGTTACTTGTGTGGGGAAAATTGTAACTCAAAGCCATAACTTCTGGGAGAAACAGCACTGTGCCTGATAAGTACATAGGTAAGAAATTCCTGGTGTCTGGTGTGCTTTTGTGTGTTTATTCTGCAGATGAATCACAGTGATTGAGGACAAGAAAGTGGCGATCATCAACATAGTGGTACATGGTGACAGCAGGGTCATTGAAAAAGAACATGAGAAGGTCACTGAATACCACGATTTACAAATCTAGATTCAGCTACTATGGCACAAACCAGTTGAGGTCGTCCCAGGAGTATTGGCACCCTGGGCACCATTCTGAAAACACTAGGGTGGCGCTTGAAACATCTTCAAATAGACAAAGTCAACATCTGTCTGATTCAGAAGGCAACCCTGCTGGGATCCACACAAATACTACACTGATGCATTACAATATCCTAGGCCCGTGGTGGCGAACCTTTGGCACTCCAGATGTTATGGACTACAGTTCCCATCAGCCCCTGTCAGCATGGCCAATTGGCCATGCTGGCAGGGGCTGATGGGAATTGTAGTCCATACCATCTGGAGTGCCAAAGGTTCGCCACCACTGTCCTAGGCCTTTGGATGTGGCTCAAATTGTAACAAAAGGCCAACAACCAGTTGTTGGTAGCTGTGATATCAAACAAAATTAAATACTACTACTACTACTACTACTACTACTACTGCTGCTGCTGCTGCTGCTGCTGCTGCTGCTACTACTACTACTACTACTACTAATAATAATAATAATAATAATAATAATAATAATAATAATAATAATAATAATAATAATAATAATAATAATAATAATAATAATAATAATAATAAACATTTGTATATCCAGAGGTTGGCATCTTTGGGCAAGGTCTACAATGGCAAAGGGAAATGATTATATAGAAAATGGTAGGGAACTGACAGGTGATGAGGAAATCAGCGGAAGTTTAAAGACAGGGGATAGGGCAAATAGAAGAAATCTCCAGTACTTGTTCATAGAATACCATGCCCCAGACTGCACAGGAGGCAGATAGAATAGGGTAAGAGAAGAGTCCAAATGGGGGCAGGTGATCAAAACAGGTCAGCTGATGGGGAGACCACTCACAAGTATTAACTGGGACATGAGTGACTAAAGGCTTTCTTAAGAGTAAGGCAACATCGATAGAAAGTGGGAACAGCTGAAAATTTCTGCTTTAAAGAAAGGAAAAGTACAGGGGGGAAGGTTAGAGAAAGGTGAGAAGGCAGGTGGATGCACAACATGATATTCCATCTACAAATCACAAAATCTTCATGTGTGTTGGGGATCAACTTGAGGACTCTGTATCCCATGTGCAAAGGAAATGTGCCTTCCTGAGTATGCCAGTTCTTTTCTCTTGGCAACCACAGCAACCTGGGGAAAGCTGCTTCAGCCTACCTTCACCCACACCACCTGCAATCCTTGCACCTGCTTTCACGTCCCCATGGATCTGCTATTGGTTCCATTGTGAAACTCACAAGTAGCTATCGAAGTAGTGTGATTTCTAGAGGCAAGGATGAGAGCATTCCTAGCCTTGTGAGAGACAGTCTTAGGCTTGTTGTCATTAGCTCCAATTCAATAGCAGTATCACTGCAGTAAGCACCTAAGTCTCCCCCACCCACTCTCGCTACACATGTCTTGTTAAAATACACCAAATTTTGAGTTAGGGTTTTTGTCTTGGTTTTTCTCTCATTCTATTAAGTGCTAGTGATGCTCAATTAGAGCTAATCATGTTTTCATACTTCCAGTGACCAGGGCTTTCAGGGGTTCATCTGCAAAAGGACATTGACCAATAAGAAGATATTTCCTGATTTTTTTCTTATGCAAGGAGCTTGCTTTCAGAACAACAAAATGTTTAAGATGTTTACATTTGAAACCAGCAAAACATGGAGCAAGCAGCCCTATGAGACTGCCCCTTTCTAGAGGTATTTGATTCTATAAACCCCCAGACTAGTTGGTAGTATTAATGCATTTGCATTCATTAGTTTCCCCAGCAACTCCCCCCCCCCACAAAAAAAGCTGATGCCAGCAAGGCAGTCATCTTTTTCATACCATAGAAATGACTTTCAAAATGCTGCATCCAAGTCACTTCCATAATTAAACTGAAAGGGCGGAAGGGAACCCATCCGAAGCAAGTGAAATGCATCTAATCACCTCTACTTATATTCAATGAGCTCCAGTTACACAGTGTTGTTTCCTTACAAGTGCACTCAAAGCCCCAGCAAGTGCCTAACAAAAGAGTCCCTCTCCTCTTTGCTGTCTGTTGAACAAGCTCTTTATTTACCAGCCTGCATATGCTCAGCTATGGCAACAGTTCCCTTGCATTACCATCACAGTGGTGTGGATTTGGCCTGGCTGCTCAGGAAAAAAGCACCACAACAACTGGACTGATTGGCTCAGTTTGTTTTTAAAAAGAAGAAAGAAAGAAACCAGACTCACCAGCACAAGAACTGCCTTGAGTCCCTGTGCTGCTGGCCAGAGACCAAAGGAGCAGATGCAGGTCCTAACAAGAAGCTCTGCAGTGACGGGCAAGAGGAAAACAAGGCAACAGAGTGGCAGGATGGATGCTGCGCTGGTTTCAAGGCCTATGGTTTTTTAAGGGGAGTTGGGGAGGCAGATTCAATATCTGTTCCAAGAGTGAGAGAGAAAAGAAGTGCAATGATAATCAGATATTTAGATTTTTTTTCTCATGTAGAGCCTGAGAACAGGCATGTTGTTATGAGTCTCCCATGGCCTGGGAGTAAAGAGAAAGGCAGGTTTCCAGGAACTGAAGGGACATACTAATTGGAAAATCATAAGCCACCCCCATGCCAGCTGAGAACCGGCAAGTCCCTATACAGAGATTCACAAGCCATGCTGATAATTGGAGCATCTTTGACAAATGGCAGGGCTGCCCCCTGGGATCTCTGGAAATGTCAGCTCTTCCCCGATCCCACCAGCCGCTCACAACACAAAGACATGGTGGGAAAGCAACACTGTGCAACCTGTGAGACTCTTCAAAGGCATCAAGAGGTCATTTGGGGTAGGATCAAGACAACGGTGTTTAATTTCACAGACTTTTGTTGGCTACACATTTGATTTTGTTGCTAAAAAAATCAATCAGTAAAATAAGATATTTTTTAAAAAATTTAAATGTGATGAAGAAATGTTGAAAGGGGGACTGGAGAACTGGCAGTTAAACTGGATGTCTTGGTTTAGTTCTTGGTTCTTTTGCAGGAGACTTTAAATGCAGTTTTGTGGAGTGGCTCCAACTTCAGCCTACTGAAATGAGTTGCCTCAGTCTAGAGTAATTCATGTATTAAAAAGTATTATTCATATGCAGAAGTTCCACAGTTTAAACCTGTCTGAGCATTTATGCTTTTTCAGTCCTTTAGCCCTAATTCCAGATTTTGGGTGAGAGAAAGATGAGAAGTTTGATGGTAAGCTAGTAGTTAGAGGATCAGACTTGAAAGCTCTCTGGATGACCTTGGCCCAGACACAAACTCTCAACCTAAAAGTTACACCTAGTCCTTGTGGAAATAAAGTAGAGAAGGGAAGAAGGTTATAAGCCACTTTGGACCCTTATTAGATATAAATAAAATTGATTGATTGATTGATTGATTGATTGATTGATTGATTGATTGATTGATTGATTGATTGATTTTTCACTGCTGAATAAAAGGCATTCAAGCACCCCTTGCCACAATGTATCTTCTTACTCCTTACAAACCTACTGGCACAAAAACAGCATGAGAAAGCTTTACTCTATGGTAGCGAAAATGGATTGGGCAGGATTGAAAAGAGTCATGATTGTAAGGAAAACGAGTTTGCATTGTAAGGAATTATTACCACAATGGGGAAGAGGAGGAGCTGCAATTAAGGGGGCCAACTATGCTCCATCTCACCAAAAGAAAAAAACAAAATTGTAACTTCATTCGTCACATGCCTGACCATCTTTGTTTTAGAATGCTCCATTTGGGTCTTAGGTGTCTGCTGTGGGGAGAGGAAGGGAGAGGAGCTTGTAAGCCACCTTGAGTCTCCTTACAGGAGAGAAAGGTGGGATATAAATCCAAACTCCCCTCCTCTTCCTCCTTTTTCCCACTAATTCTCCTGGAGTTTCCCAACCTGGAACCTTATCCCCCATCTCCCACTGGTGGCCAGGGAGGACCTGGCTACACTAGCTGGACTAAATGGATCATTGTGATCTAATCCAGCAGGGCTCCTCTTATCCATGACCCTTCTTAGAAAAGGGAAACTTCACCATGGTTGTGAATGCCTAATATTTAAGTTATATTAATGTGCTGTTGTTGGGGCTTACTCCACTGGTTGTTAATTGGTTTCTGTTCCAGATTTAGGGTGCTGGGGCTTCAAGTTTTGTACAATGAAAGGTTGCTGCTGGTTCACTGCCACTCTTCCTCACAGCTATTAATTGGCCTTTCTTGGGAATAATTAAGTGCTTGTGGAACTCTGGCCTTTTTGGCACAAGTCACCTACAACATTTTCAGAATGTTTTTGACAGACACACACACACACACCCTTTACCATGATGTTTATCTGCATTCATCTCCCCAAATATTTCATGGCCACTGTGAGGGAGTTTTTATTTATTTTTATTTTATGGGATTAGTTTTAGAAATGATGCTTCACTGATTCTTTGCTCCAATTCTCAGTAGTTCTGTTTAATTGATGCTTTGCAGATTTAACCAAATAACAATAACAACTCCACCCCCGTCCCCCAAAATGATGAAAATAAAGAGGCAAGAGGGAAAGGAGTGAAGTCAAGAACTTGAAGAAATGTGAAAAAATGGTGCCAAGGGGAAAGTGGGGCAACAGCACAGAGACATGGAAAACAGCAGCAGGAAAGATAAAACACTATAAATATGACCCCATGTCAAGGGGAAGACAGCTTGGAAACATTTCAGTCAAAAGAATAATTGTAAAAGAAGTTTTAAAAATTGAAAAAAAGCTGCTTGGAAATATTTTCAAAACAAAAAGGGGGGGGGGGAGAGAATGCAGAATTCCATGGAGGAAATGTTTTATGTCCAGCCTGAAAACATTGTAAGTTCCTTGTGTAGAAAGGACCTTTCTCATCTGCCAGGTTCAGAAACTTCATTCATTCCAAATGGCAGATAGAATCTTTTGGACTTAACTTTTTTTCTGAAAGAGACTCTGATTTATATATCTTATGTGGCATATACTGGATATATTTGTCCCCCAATATGCTCATTGTTCTTATAATGCCTTTATTATATCCTGTTTTGAAAAGTTCTTGTTGAATAAGTGGTCATTACATGGTTAAAATAAATAGATGTGTTTATGTTCTTGCACATTCCACTGGAAGGAAGGAATGATAATAAAGCTCGGCAGATTATACCTAGAAGAAAATACTGGATTTCACCGATGACGTTGCCTCTTTAAAAGGGGATACTGAATTTTTTAAAAAAAATGTACACAGAAGGTTAGGCAGAAAAAGTCATTTTTAAGGCAAAAAAATAAAATGCCCCCCCCCCTCCACACACACACTTTCCTTTTGAAAATATATTTGTTTGTATTGAAACAAACAGATAGGTTAGGGATAATTTCACAGTATGGTCTGAATTTGCATGCAGTGTTCCATATCTGTGGCATTAATGGAGCTGCTGCAGTTATCTGTACAAATTCCAGTTCCAATCCTAATGATGAGAAATGCTTCAGCTCCTCATCATTATACAGAAGCTGCAGTGGGAACAGACTATTTGTTACTTTCCAAATCGGCTCAGCACAGTCCTTTCCCCATATGCTAGGCAGAAACCTGCCAGTTATCTGCCTTGCTTCGCTTTCTCATTGCAGCAAAACTGCTGTGATCTGACCAGTCCCAGGGGAGAAGAGGCTGGTGAATTCAGATTTCCTGGCTGGATCCAGAATATGCAGGAATTAGAATTCTCATGGCTTTTATTCAAGACATTTTGGATATCTGGTAAAGTCATCGCATTTGATCTCAATCATGCTGTAGATTAATTTGCATCAGCTGCCATTAATATCAGATGGAGGTCAAAGCACAACTGGCTAGCCACAAATCTGGTCAGCCGATCGGGAGGTTTGTAGGCTGCTTTATTCAGTTGCACCCTCTCAATTGCAGCATTTTTGCTGCTGCTGATTGCCCCCATGGGTAACAAATGATTATCTGGTTGTTATATTTAGGGCAGAGCAGAAGTTTTATGAGAGGTTGGTTGGGGTTTGTTTGTTTTTTGCCAAATTGGCTAAGAGCGAAGTCCTTTTTTTCAATTGCTCTGTGCTGTCTCTGTGGGCAGGGTCATTCCCCCTCCCCAGTAAGTAAAATTAGGCCAAAACAAAGTGGCAGGAATCAGCAAGCACCCTGAGACATCTGGTATGGGTGTGCACCATTGGTGTAGCTGAAATGTGGACATCCAGGGACAAACGGAGGAGGAGGAGAGTTGGATTTATATCCCCCCTTTCTCTCCTGTAAGCAGACTCAATGTGGCTTACAAGCTCATTTCCCTTCCTCTCCCCACAACAGACACCTTGTGAGGTAGGTGGGGCTAAGAGAGTTCTGAAGAACTGTGATTAGCCCAGGTCACCCAGCAGGAATGTAGGAGTGTGGAAACACATCTGGTTCCCCAGATAAGCCTCTGCCACTCAAGCAGAGGAGTGGGAAATCAAACTCAATTCTCCAGATTAGAATCCACCTGCTCTTAACCTCTACACTCTCAGTGAGAACCTCAGTGGGTACAATACCATACAGTCTACTCATCAAATCATTCATTTTCTCCAGGGGAACTGATCTCAATAGACTGGAAATGAACTGTAATTCATCAAGCCCCTCCTGGAGGCTGCCATCCATAAGTCCAATATTACCCAGTGGCCAAGCAGTTGCCCACAGAAGACCTGTATGTACAGTATGAAGACCAAAACCTCCCCCCCCCCCCTGCCTTTGTGGCCTCAAAGCACAAGTATTCAGCGGGACTCTGAACAGGAATGTGTACACTTTCCTTTTAAAATGAACTAAATTTGTGGCTATTACCATGTCCCATAGCTCAGAATTCTACAAATCAATCACTCCTTGAGTGAAAAAAATACTATTTTTGTCTATCCTTAATCTATAACCACCAGATTCCTTGGGAACCCTCAAGCTCCAGTTTTAAAAGAAAGAGAGAAAAAGTTGTATTCACTTTCTCTACCCAATGCATAATTTTATAAACTTCTGTTATGTACCCAGATACTTTTTGTTGAACTAAAAGTCCCCTCTGTAGCATTTCCTCATAAGGAAGTTGTGCCAGCCTCACAATCAGTTTGGCTGTTGTTTATTTGTCCATTCATTTATTTACCGAGAAGCTTTTTACACCATTGCTCCAGAAAACATACTCAAGGCAGCTTACCAAATAAAATATAAAATACAATTTAAAAATTAACTATTAAAAACCCAGCTAGAGCATAAAACAACACAAAATATTTAGCAGTTTCTTTAAAAGTTTTTGGACTAAAAGCAGACAAAGAATGATCAACCCCTTAAAGCTAGTTTTTTTAAAAAAAAATTGGTCTTACACCTAAAGGTAGTAAGTTAGGGACCAGGTGGGCCTCAAGGGGAAGGCATTCTACAGGCAAATTGTGACTGTTAATTAACCCTGTATCTGGTCAACACCCACCTTTTCTGCACCCTTTCCAATCCCAACCCAAACTACATACAGGATTCCAAACGTGGTCATACCATCATCATTGCACATATTCTAATAGCAAAGTGTGCCCCCACTTGCAAATACTTAAATTTGTGCATCAGAGTCACAGGGTCTGCAGCCTGCGGCTCTCCAGATGTTCATGGACTACAATTCCCATCAGCCCCTGCCAGCATGGCCAATTGGCTGATGGGATTTGTAATCCATGAACATCTGGAGAGCTGCAGGTTGCAGACCCCGGCCTGTCTAACAGAAAAATATGAAAACTGGGGGAAAAGTGGAGGGAGGGTTCTGGATCCATCCCCTATGCTGCGCCTCTGCTTCCATCAACCAGCTAAGTCAATAAATAAGCTGTGGCCAGTTTTCATCCACAAATCAGTTGTCAAGTGCATTATCATGGGCCCTCACCGTCTCTCTCTCCCACTCAGTCAGCAAGAGCGTTGTCATAAATCCCCCCAAATATAAGAGTGTTGTCCGTGCAAGTGCAGACAAAGCTCCTACTCCACCACTGTGGCCAGGCCAGTGAGGCAGTGAGGCTAGGTTGGGGTGGGCTGGTGGAAAGCCACTGCTGATATGATAAAGCTAAGATTGGGCAGGATAAGCAGAATCCCACCTCTGCAATTCTCATAGGTCTTCACTTGTAGATAGATAAGTATACAAAGGCATGACAGTACTAGCTGTCTTATTCTCACCTTTCCAAATAATCTCTATTATGGAATTCACTCTTTTATTACAGATGCCATACACTGAATCAACTTTTTCATGAAGCAACCCCAACATCACTTTCTTCATCAGTGACCTCCAGTTCAGAATCAGTGTACATTTCAAGTTAGTATTTTTTCATCCTTATGTGTATGGCTTTATACTTACATTGAACCTCATTTGCCACATTGTCACCTGCTTTTCAGTTGGGAGACATCTTTTTGGAATTCTTCACAATTTTCCTTATTTTTACCATCCTGAATAGTTTGCTGCCATATGTAACTTGGCTACTTAGCTGCTCACCCCCTATTCCAGTTATTCCTAGTCCAAATACCTGTGGAACTCTGCTATGCTCAACTTCCTGGTATTTAAGCAGTTTTTAATTCTTGAGAGGGCACATCCTTTTATCTCATGACTTTAAAGTTTATGTAGGCTACTCTGGCAAAAGGCCCTATCAAAAGCTTTTGGTATAGTATGTCAGCAAAGCTCGATGCAATTGGCAATGCCTTATCAGCAAATGAATATCACATGTGCACAAAGTGAAAAATCCACACTTACAAATCATCACACGTAACAATCTATACTTCAGAGTGTTTACATTTCAAATCCCCATATTGGAAGTGTGAATGACGCATCCTTTGGCTTCAGCTGATTATGTCCTCAGCTGACAGAGCATGTCTCAAGGCAGTTGCAATAAATGGCATAAATGTAGCTACTATCTTTGGGGTTCTTTTTCAGACTTCTTGTTTGCTGTTGTAGTGGTTGCGGGATAGGGACCAGAGGGCTCCAACGAGTTGCTCATGTTGGGGTTTCAAAGCTACTTTCAGGCACTGTCTTTCAGAAAGTGGCAAAGATGTAAAACAATCCCACAAAGGGAAAGCAATAATATATAATCTTAATATGCCATCATTAGACTCCACAAGGTTTTACTGTTTCCAACAAAAAGATACAAGTTTGGTCCCTAGTAGCACGCTTCCGCAGTAAACATCAGTCCAATGCTGCTATGAGGTGAGGAAGAGAGCCCAGGGAGCTTGCAAGGCGGGCATTGGTGGGTAGGTTCCTGCACTGCTGCTGCAGCAGAGGGCAGCGCTCAGGCGGGGAACCAAACCCATGGGGCCCAGATCAGAAGTGCAACCCGACTGAGCGCTTCGGCCATTGATGAGCATTGTGCCGGAGATGCTTCCCATGGCCAGCATCTCCCTGGGGGAAAGGGCTCCCCCGAGGCTAAGGTGTCCTCCCTCTCTCTTCCCCACCCACCCTGTCCTCTCCCTGTGGGAGGGGGAGCGAAGAAGGTCTGGAAGGAAGTGATGGCCTATTGATCAAAATTGGAGCTTGGTTCAGAGTAGAGTGAACCTCTGAGTAGAGTGAACTCATCACTGTTGGGAGGACATTTGAGGGTTAGCTAAAATAATAATCAGTCACACTCTTCCTAAGTATTCATATTGCTTTCAATTGAAGTCATAATGAGAGAAAGCAAGGATAAAAGGCATTACAAGATGGCATTGCTCAGGAACAGCAGCAGCAGCAGGCCATTGCTTTCACCTCTTGCATGTGAGTTCCCAAAGGCACCTGGTGGGCCCCTGCAAGTAGCAGAGTGCTGGACTAGATGGACTCTGGTCTGATCCAGCAGGCTCTTTCTTATGTTCTTATGTTCTTATGGCCCAAGATGCAAACAGCATCTAATTAGCACTGCTCAGGTCAGGGACGTAGGTATAGATTTTTTATGGGGGGGGGGTTCAGGGTGGGGCCACACCCCCACCCACCCCAGGGCATGGCCACACCTCCCCAAGCCCCGCCCCTGGCCTGGCTCTTATAAAAGCAGCTCTCCGAGGTCGGGGATGGCAGACTCCCCTGCCCTGCCCTCCCCTCTGGGCTGAGGCATAGAGGGAAAATGGAGCCTGGTGCAAAATCTGAGTTTTGCACGCACACACACACACACACACCCCGGGCAGCTGCTGTGATGCAGGAATCCACCCCCAAACAGCATCACTTTCAATGGTGTTTAAACTAGATCCACCTTAAAGGGAGAATCTGGGGTCCCTAGTTAAACAACATTGAAAGTGATGCTGTTTGGGGGTGGATTATCCCCCACCCTAAAACAGCATCACTTTCAATGTGGTGTAGTGGGATGACCTGGGCTTCTTCAGAGTGCTGGGGTTTCCGATTGGGAAAGGCGCTCATAGCGTGGAGAGTTGGAGTTTGCCGTTCTCCTCCTTTTGGGGCTCGAGCTAGGGAGCTTCCTAAGCTGGAGGGCTTCACAAGCTCAAGTAAAAAAAAAGGAAGCCAAGGCTCATCTGTGGAGTGAGGGTTGTGACCCGAGGCGGCAGGCTGCTTGGAGAGAGACGGAGAGGAGTGTGCGCGTGGGAGAGACGCAAGGCCTTCTCCATTTTTTTCCAAAACTTGGGAGGGCGAGCTCAGAGCCGTGAGTCATGGCAGCCGGGAGTTTTTTCAGAGCTGAGGAGGCGGCAAAAGCGAGTCCAGTTTCATCGGAGGGTTCCCTCAGAAACACCGGCTTAGCGTCTCAACCCCTCCTCTCGCATAGCGTCTTAGGTAACTCTTCAACTCAAGCCATTAGGGTTTTTTTTTAGCTTCCGGTCCCCAAGAAGGACTGGCTTGTGAGGAAAACTTCTCTTTGCGCTGGTTGCTTTCCCTCAATGTAGTGTGGATGTTTTGTGTTTGTGTTTTTTGTGCTGTGTTTTATTGCCTTCATAAACATGCTCGTGGAGCAAAGGAGTTTTTTATAGTCGGCAGAATCTTAATACAAATTGGACTGAAATGTGAAATGGCTATTCACGAGAAGATTTCATATGTCTTCACAATATGCGACAGGGGTAGCTAGGACCCGGGGGAACCCTGGATTACAATTCCTGGTAGGAGGTTGAGGCGGCATATGGATAGAAGGAGGGAAGAGAGAGCTACGGGCTGGTGTTTTTTACTAAGCTGGGAAGGTGTAGTTTCAAGTCTGCACTTCCAAGCATTTTTCTTACTAATGCACGATCTCTTAGCAACAAAACAGTTGAATTAAAAGGCTACAAATTGTGAAGAGCAGATTTGGCAAGAACAGCTGTGTTTTATTAATTACAGAGAAGCCTGGGCTTCACTCACACATTCCCGGATTCAGCAGTTGAACTGATGCCTGGTTTCACTTCTTTCCGGCAGGACAGAAGTAGTAAAGATTCTGGGAAGCATAAAGGAGGGGGGTTTAAATCTCTATGTGAACAAAAGCTGGTGCATGGCTAGAAAAGCATCACAGGGGGTCACTGCTCAAGGGATTTGGAAAGTATGACTATTAGATGCAGACCCATATATCTGCCGGGGAGTTTAGTGTGGTTATCATCATTGCAGTATACATTCCACCTGATGCTAATAATGTGCTGCCATGCAGCTTTTGAGCTCTCTGTATAACATTGTTGAAAACCAGCAGAGAAAAAAGCATCCTGATGCTGTGCTCATTATAGGAGGAGACTTTTAATTCATACTCAATTTATGAAACTTCAGTGCTCCCCTAAACTCTACCAGCATGTCAGGTGTCCCCACTAGAGGAGCCAATACATTGGATAAAGTGTATACCAACATCAAGGATGCCTACAAAGGTGATACAGTTACCACACTTGGAGTCAGTCAGACCATTTTATCACTGTTTCTGGCAGCACCAACATATATTCCCACTTGGGGCCGCGGTGTTGCCTGGAATAAAGACTGTAAAATCATGGGCTGATGATGCCTCTAAACTAATTCAAGCTTGTTTTGAGACAACAAATTGGGATATTTCTACCACCCAGATCTGGAGGAGTTATACCACTGCTGTTCTGAGTTATATCGCCCACTGCACGGGCACTCTTACTGTGTATAAAGCGATCCCGGTTACTCGAACCATAAACCCTGGATGACAAGGGAGGAGTTCAGCGACTTTTGCATGACAAGAATATTAGCGCTCGAATCTGTGGTGATGAGGCCAAAGTATGGTCTCTTGGCCGAGAGCCAGTCTCAAGAAGAGGCATCTCGACAAGCCAAGATGAGTTATAAGAGAAAAAATTGAAGATTATTTTAATAATAACAACATGAGGCAGGTGTGGCAGGGAATTCAACAAATTACCAACCATAAAACCAAACAGTGACATTTCTGTGGATGGGGGGATTTCTTCTCTGGCGGAGGAGCTAAATCCCTTTTTTGCCTTTGAAACAAGGACTATCAGAAGGAGATGACACACAGCCACCAGGTGATTGCAGCTCACACCTCACTGTGGGAGGAACATGAAGGTGAGGCAAGTTTTGAGAACATGAATCCAAGGAAGGCTGCTGGACGGATGGTATCTCCCGATTAGGGTGTTAAAGATAAGCTTAACCAACTGGCTGTGGTGTTTTACTGGGATCTTTAATGGAGTCTTTATCCCAGTCCACCATTCCATCTTGTTTGAAAGCTTCCACCATTGTTCCACTACCAAAGAGATTTCCTAAGCTGACAATCTTCAGGATTATAGACCAGTGGCACTCCACCCCCCCATCATCATGAAGTGTTTTGAAAAACTGGTCCATAGGCATATTAGTTCTTGCCTTCCAGATACATTTCTGATAAACATCGGATTCGCATATGGGACTAATATAGATCTGATGGAGGACGCATACATTGCCATTATAGCCTCCCACACAGCTTTGATGCATCTGGAACAGCAGGGGAATTATGTCGCGAATGCTGCTTTAGCGGACTCTTTTAGTTCCTCAAGCATTTATCATAATCTAGCCACAAAGACTGGTGACAAAACTTGTGGATGCTTGGACTCTCACATTCAATCTGTTTGTGGATTAGGGACTTCTTTGTCTGGGCGTTCCCAGAAGGGTTGGAGCTGGGAAATGGGGTTTCTGTGTTCTTACTCTAAATATGGGAGACGCCACAGGCTGCTGTGTTGAGCCCTTTACTGTTCACCCTTTATACATATGATTGTACTCTGTCTATCATAGTAACACCATTATCAAATTTACTTCGATGACACAAGCGGTGGTGGGGCTCATCTCTGGAGGGATAAAGGTCTGCCCTATCGGAGATAAAGAAGTGGACCGACTGCTCTCATGGTGCAGGGAAAATAACCTGGTTCTTAACACTAACAAGACAAAGGAGCTCATATTGGACTATAGAAGGAATAGCTCAGAAATTCAGCCCTTGACTATAAAATGGAGATCAAGTGGAAGCGGGTGGCTAGTTTTAAATTCACAAGTTACATGATTAAAGAGGATTTGACCTGGGGGGAGTACAGACTACAGCGGTGGTTAAGAAAGTGCCCAGCAAAGACTGTACTTTCTGAGACTTTTAAGGAAGCAACAACTAGATGGAAAAAACTTCTGGTGTCCTTTTGCGGCTGTGCTATAGAGAGCGTCCTAACCTACTGCCATCTGTGTATGGTTCTCCCAGTTGCACAGTGGCGAATAGGAAGGCGGCCCAAAGGGTGATCAATACTGCACAAAGGATTATGCGGCTGCCCTCTCCCTCCTTGGAAGAAATCTATAATGCCCGAAGTCTAAATAAAAGCCCAAAATATTCTAAGGGACCCGTCTCATCCAGCACACTCTCTTTTAAACTGCCACCATCTGGCAGAGCGATACAGAACCCTCAGGAACTAGGACAAAGAGGCTTAGGAGACAGCTTCTACTCTAGAGCTGTGTGGCTATGCTAAACTCCTCGGCCAAGCTTCATATTGATATGTATTTGGGGCTAGTGTAGGGATAGGTGGAGGATGATGTGATGTATGAGTCTGAAATTGCATGAGTCTGAAATTGTATGAGTCTGAAATTGTGTGCATCGAGGAATGCTGCTGTAAATTTCGTTGTGCGTGCACAATGACAATAAAATGCTTATGCTTATGCTTATGCTTATGTGTAGTGGTTAAGAGCAGGTGCATTCTAATCTGGAGGAACCCGGTTTGATTCCCTGCTCTGCCACTTGAGCTGTGCAGGCTTATCTGGGGAATTCAGATTAGCCTGTGCACTCCCACACATGCCAGCTGGGTGACCTTGGGCTAGTCACAGCTTTTCGGAGCTCTCTCAGCCCCACCCACCTCACAGGGGTGTTTGTTGTGAGGGAGCAAGGGCAAGGAGATTGTAAGCCCCTTTGAGTCTCCTACACAGGGAGAGAGAAAGAGGGATATAAATCCAAACTCTTCTTCTTCTAAACTGAGGACCTCAGATTCTCCCTTTAAATCCATGCCAAAGGGGGGTGGATTTAAAAGGAGAATCTGGGGAAATTTGTGAAGTGCCTGCTGCTCAGGGGTGCAATGGTTAAGCTAGAAGCACCAAACTTTCCAGGGTATCTTTAGGAGTCTCTTCCTAATGAGTACACCACCAGGTTTAGTGAACTTTGGTTCAAGGGGTCCTAAGTTATGGACCCTCAAAAGTGTAAGCTCCCATCTCCTAAGCTCCCCATTGAAAACAATGGAGGATGGGGCACTCCTTGCACTGGAAGTCCATAGCTTTTGGACCCCCTGGACCAAACTTCACCAAAATGCACTGGGTGGTATCCAATAAGAGACTCTCCTGATATCATGCATCCCAGGTTTGGGTGAAGTTTTGTTCAGGGGGTCCAAAGTTATGGACCCTCAAAAGTGTAGTCCCCATCTTCTATTAGTTCCCATTGGAAACAATGGAGGATGGGGGGCACCCCCTTTGGGAGTCCATAACTTTGGACCCCCCTGAACCAAACCTCACCAAACCCAGGTAGTATCATCAGGAGAGTCCCCCAAACAATCCCTGAAAGTTTGGTGCTGCTAGCCCAAACGATGCGCCCCCTGCAGGCCAAAAACCGAAAAACACTAAAAAATGTTTTAAAAACCCACAAACGGGTGGGCGGAGCTTCGGACATGAATGGGGGGGTTCAAACCCGAGAACCCCCCCCCCTTACCTACGTGCATGGTTCAGGTACACAGATGTTGGTTGGCCAGGTCTCCCAAGCATGGGTACAGACTACAGTTAGGCACACTGGGCAATGCTTAACCCGAATGCCCTCTGTCTTTGCTGCTTCCACATGAGGGCTACTAATGGAATCTATAACTATGTATAAGCATATTAGACCAAATGCTTTAAATCCCAAACTCTCAGATCTTCCTAGCAGACCCAGAATTGACTTGTTGGTCTAGATGATGGGGAAGTACAGCTACCTTCAACAAAAGAAGATGAGATGGAGGTGTGTTGATTTGTAAATCTTTATTTTGAAATATCCTCAATATATCATTATATATATTTTATTTATATATACATACACATTACAACAAATGTGTTTTCTAATTAGCACATCCACAGTGGATCACCTCATGGGCTGTACAAAGGTAATAAGAATAAAGGTACCAAGTCTGGTTACTTAAATTCTGCTGCAAAATGCAGAAAACCCACAGGGGCCAGAAAGGAATCCATCACACAATAGCACACTGACCAAAAGTGTGACTTCTTCAGAACCTAAAGTTGTGAGGGTGTTATATACACCAGGAAACAGAGAAGGCAGGATAGTAGATTTGTGACATTACAGATGTACCATTAAAATCACAATCTAAAGTACACATCAAACAAACCCTAGATACACTTAAACTGTACTGTGCTGGGACAAATAGACTGGATTTCTGAAAAGGATAAAATATGTACCATTCATTCTCTCAAAGGAATTGAAACAGTAGGAAAACACTGGGCTTATGTGTGTGTGTGAGTGAGACCATCTACAGATGAGTGCAAAACTAATAAAAAGGTTTCTTTACTGATCCATAAAGGCACATGCACACAAATACACCCAGTACATAGCGGGATGTAAGAATGAGAGCAGGGCAAAGGGAAAGTTCTAGGCTTGATTCTCTGACCTAACTGCAGCCTAAAATATGCATAGCCAAATGGTTAATACTACAGCTTTAAACTGTAGCAATTCTTTGTTGAGCAATATCCAGCTCGATCATCACAGCGTCTTTGGCCCCTTCCGCACATGCAAAATAATGCGTTTTCAAACCACTTTCACAACTGTTTGCAAGTGGGTTTTGCTATTCCACACAGCTTCAAAGAGCACTGAAAGCAGTTTGAAAGTGCATTATTCTGCATGTGCAGAATGAGCCTTTCTCTGAACATTTCCACAGCTCTCCTCTTCACCGTTTCCTTGTTTACACCAGTGACTCAGACTACCCATGCAGGTGCTTCTTTACTGTTGACACACCCACACCCACACACACACACGTACACATACATACCATCCCTACTCTATAATATTTTTATCACACATGTTCGCTTTCTTTGGTTATTTTGGGGGCTATCAGACATCACAAATCAGCCAAAGTTAAATGATAGCTCAATTGAATACAGAGTAGTTTCAGATATTATAGATGGCATGCATTTTTAGAGAACTTATGCAGTTGCCTGAATATCAAAATAGTGTTCATGCTATTTTTACCTCAGCTTTCATGTACAAAACATCAAGACCTGCATAACTTGTGACCAGCAAGTTGAATATTATTGTTGCTTGTGCCACCATCCATATAAATGGGACTACATTTGGCTTTGTGGGACACAGCTTACACATGCCTCAATTTATAGTTGCATTTTTGCACATCTAGCAAAATGTACGAAACCAATGTACATCAATGGTGAACCAGTTACCAATTATCCACCAAAGAGATTTTAAACTGCTACATCTGCACTTCATGGGAACATGTATGGCCAACTGGCACTCTCTTGCAGTCATAAGTGCTCTACCGGTAGAACATTCTTGTAAGCCACCACAAGTTCAGGTGTTGCTAAAGAGCTACATTCATATCCAGAAGAGTATGCATGTGATAGCAGACAATACAGGTTTAAACTTTATCAATGTAACATGCAGTGCTCATCTGGTAACAATGTGTAGAGTCTGAAAGCAAGTTCACGATACTGGGATCTTTCAACAGTTTGAGAAATTAAATCACATTTTCTTGAAGAAAATGCCTTCCATCAATGAAAGGGACCACAGAACCATGCAGGGTAAGGAAGGACTTCTCTTCAGCACTGTGGAAATGGTTCTGAAGTTCTAAAAAACCAAGTTGTGAGATGGCTCTAGAGCAGGGGTAGGGAACCTGCGGCTCTCCAGATGTTCAGGAACTACAATTCCCATCAGCCTCTGTCAGCATGGCCAATTGGCCATGCTGGTAGGGGCTGATGGGAATTGTAGTTCCTGAACATCTGGAGAGCCGCAGGTTCCCTACCCCTGCTCTAGAGGATGTTGTTTATGGAGCACTACATGTTGTTCCCTGATCTCAGATTAGCATTTATCTAGAATCTTGCTATTAGGTCCTTGATTAATTTCAGTTGATGAAGATAATTTTAAGGCTGGGAGGAAGCTTCTGCATTTCATAAACCCTAGGTTAATATCACCTAAAGCATATGGGTTTATATGGGGTGAAGATAATTTTCAAATAAAACAAACCAATTGGGCTTACAACACTTACATCAAGAAACAAAACATTTTAAAGGTAATATTTTCACCTGAAAATACTTTTATACATACAAAGTTTAATGCTTACATACACAAAATAATTCACATAGTGAATTACTGACACAAAATAATGATAGTTGACACAAAATAATTCACATAGCTTTCCTCTTAAAAGGGAAGGCTGTGCCTTCCCTGCAGTTTCCTTCTTATCATGGCTACCACATTAGATGTCTCAGTACCAAGCAAGCTTCCCTCTTCAAAACTACTGATCTGACAAAACAAACGCCTCAAGACCTTTTCAGTACCATGGTAATAGTGTTTTTTTTTAAAAAAAACACCATATTTCCACACTTCCAAGGTATGGTTTATAAAGCAAACTGCTCAACTTATATATTAATCAACCAAGTGCTGTTATGCTGGTGTTAGGAAAAACATTTTGATGTATGAAATAATGAGATATATTATTATTAAACTGCATTAGTGCACATGAAAATAGATGGAACAGGTTCCCAGCTGATTAATTTTGGATATAACATGAATATTAAATAAGTACAAACAGAAGTAGCTATATGTTGTTGTTATCACCAAGACATAAAGGGACATACAAGGGACGGAGCCCTTCTGGGATCGGGCGGTATATAAATTTAAGAAATAAAAAAATAAAAAAAATCATATCTCAAAATCCTCATGTCTACATACATCATGTGAGAAAATTCAGGGGTTACAGTGCTATCCCATCTTTCTTCAGCCTCCACAAGAACCAAACTGGGAAAGAGCTGAGTCTCTTTTAACGGGATATACTGCTTTCAACAAAGATTTCCAGGCTTAATGGCAACATAGGCAAGGAGATCTCCTTGCCAAGCAACATTCTCTTCTTCATTGCTTTCCTCAGGCCCTATCTCTATATCTGCTCCCCAGACCCTTTAGCTACAGTCACAGTACCACATCATTATGACCCCACTATTCCTGTTGAAACAGTAGGGTTAACAACTCCAAGCTGGGAATGCGTTGGAAATTTGGGAGTGGAGTCTGGTGAGGGCAGGATTGTGGAGGACTATAATGCCACAAAGTCCAACCTCCAAAGCAGTCATGTTTCTCCAGGGGGACCTATATTTATATCTGGACACAACTTTAATTCTGCGGAGATCTCCAAGTCCCAGCTGGAGGTTGGCAACCCTATAGCTTCCATTTCTGTCTTCCACCTGGCCATGAATGCCTTCATCCTTGCCTCCAGGAGAGTCTTGTCTGTCACCTTAGGCTCTGGAGACTCTGAATTTGTTGGCTGCCTTCCACTAAAGCCAGTAAATCTGTCCTTGCTCATGCCTCTGCTTTTAACCATTTTTTTCCCTGCCTTGTCACTTCCAGACTCTCACACTGCTCTTTACGATTATTTTAGTCCGGACTAGGCTAGTGCTGGCATCCAGTTCTTCTTCCTGCTCCTGAGGACCCACTCCTCTCCCAGCAATTGAGCTGCCCCTCTTAAGCCTGGACATGGACTTGGATTAAATACAGGTTATTTGTCTCTGTACCACAAAAAACTTATGATTTCTCGTGTAATTCTATAATTCTTTTAGGGATTCTCAAAGGAGAATTGAGAAATGGTTTTACAGGCAGTTCCTAAGCATATTTATTCAATTGCAAGATATGCTGAATTTAACTGGGTTTATACTTAAGTAATTATGTCAAGTATTATAAAACCAGAATTTATTTCGTGTCTATCATATGCTGCTAGACCAAACACTGCTTCACTCTGAAGAAAATCAATGACACCCAAGATGTCTTATTGGTAATTTTAAAATGTCACATTTTATCCTCAGGATTACAATTTAAAAAATGTTCTAGGAAAAGCAGTTGATTGAAAAGTGGGCAATTCAGAAAGGTTCTCACTGCTATTATAATATTATATTATTAGAATTAATCTCTGTGGAGAAATGGGAAATAATGTCTCACATCTTGATAGGGCATTAATGTTCTCTATGATTATCTCTGTCTCAGAGCACCTATGTGTGATCCTTACCACCCATAGCAACTATGTGAAATAGCACTCTTATAATTTTACCACTAATATCAGTCAGGTTTGCCAAGCAAATGACCCAGGCCAGAAGTCTCCAATCTCTTTGAGCCTGCAGGCACATTTGGAATTCTGGCATGATATAGTGGGTGCAGCAACAAAATAACTGCCACAAAATGGCTGTTGCAAGAGGTGGAGCCAACCACAAAATGACGGCTGCAGCAACTTCAGGAACACAGTGAAGCTCCTCGTGCTGTGTTGGCAGCTGCTGCCAAAGCAATGTTGTTTTTGCACAGCCAATCAAATGTCCAATAGTCAATCAGAAGCCTTGCTGGGCAAAAGCTCTACCTAACCCCACTCACTTCTTAAAAACACTTGGCAGGTACCACAGAAGGTGTTGGCCGGCATCATGGTGTCCACGAGGATTATGTTGGGGATCCCTGCCCAAGGTAATTTATTAAAATTACCTCATTATCCCTACTAAGTTAAAGCATCAGAGGAAATCACATAGAGCATTGTTTTCTCTATAGGAGTTTTGTCATCTCAGTCCCATTGATAGTTTTCAACTATTTTAGATTCAAATAGTATTGTTATGAAAGAATCACAAAAATGCTTTGTTCTTTCTATAACAATGATGTAAAGGGCAACTGTAGCTAGGAATGGACAACTGTGAGAAGGGGTAGCTTTGATTGGCAGAAAGCTGAGGAAAAACTATACCCAAATAGCATGGCAGAGAAGAGGAGGGAGTCCCTACTTGGACTCTTGCCTTTGCCATGAACGCACTGGATGGCCTTACTCAGCAACACTAGCTCAGCCCACACACCCTTATATGAACATAAGGGTAATGACACTGACCTACCACACAGAGTTGGTAGAAGATTACAAGACATGAATGTGTATGAAACAATTTAAACACTTGAAAAAATCATACATACCCTAATTTTTATTCTTACTTCACTCTTAGGTATCCTCTAAGAAAAGAGACTGTAACAACTGAAATAAGAGGCCAAGGAGGGCACAGTCTAGTAAGGACATGGTGCTTTTGCAGAACTACAAGACCACTGAACGGGTGACATGCACTAAGCATCAAGATTCAGTCTTTTCAATGCCATTTCTAATCTGCATATTTTTTTTCATTGCTTCCAGTTCATATAATATTTGCAATGCACAAGCCATTTACTACAGTGCCTTCAAATGCCTTAGGTTGTTTATGGACTACAAGGCTACAAGGCACCAAACACTTAACTGAAATATTTTATTTTTTTAGCATGTGCACCCCAAGACCCCAAATTAAAATCTCTATGTTCAAAATATCATTTTTCTTTTTAAAATATATTTTAAAGAGCAGCTGTACAAGTACAAGTAAAGCTTATCAAATAACAGTTAAAGAAAAGGTTCAATTAAGTTTCCAGAACTGCATCCTCCATAGACAGTAATAGGTGTGTGGACAGAGCAGTGAATGATGTTTCAGTCCTGTAAATAAGCTGCAGCTATTCTTTAGAACCACTTTAAACACTACATAGAGGCACTGCAGGGTTTGCCACAAAATGTGCACATTAGCCCATGATGGATCCCCAACAAGCATATCAACAATACATGAATTGCAGTCACATTTTACATTTTTAGGTTTACATTGAAACATCTTAATTGCAACTTTTAAAAAATGTAATGAATAAAGTGGTCGTGAGAATGGAAAATATTTTTTGATTCTGCAGTCCCTGTGTAAACAGACTATAATCCTAAAAAATTGTACTTGGAAGTAACTCTGAAATAATCTCAAAATTTTCAGTGATTCTTCAATAAGATCATGTGAAATCACGTGGTTTGTGAACTGCAGCCTTGTAAAGTCAAATAGGTTGGACCGAATGAACACAATAAATGGGGTAAGGAAAAGATTTCTATAGAGTGCACTGGGCAGAAGATCTATAATCACTGGGATATTTTGCAACATAATACAAATCAACTCTGAATTAATGCAAGTCCTGAGAAGAGCACCTCATGAGCAGTGTCCTTGGAAGATTCTCCTAAACAAGACTCAGTACCATGGGCCATTTGCCCTCTGGGGGTCAGCAAATACCTACTTGGCTGACTAGTAGCATCATCCACGAAGAGGAGATGCTCCTGCACAACTCCTGTTCATTTTCATGCTACTTGTGTGAGGATGTGGTGGCAGATTGTACCTCTTGACTTTTATGCAAGTAACTCCAAAATAATCAAAGTACATTGCTGAAAATTTGTTTATACCAGTTTTCTCTCTCTCTCTCTCTCTCTCTCACACACACACACACACACACACACACACACACACACACACACACACACACACACACATCCCTCAGTAAAAATGAAAAAGAGAGCCCCAAAGTGACAACTCCAGGGAAATGCCATTGCTCACCCATGTCAGAAGAAATCATCATTGTGATGGGGTGTCAGAAGCTGGGAATCCAATTCCCACTGCTGTATTTTTTCAGTTCAGAAGATACTGCATGTTAGAATTAAACAGAAAGAATTCCACATCATTAATACAATCCAAAACTGGGCTAGATTTATTTTTTTAAAAAAGATGAGAGGAACCAAACAACACAAAGTCTCAACTGTTCCATCATGAGAGGATTTCTTTTCTTCCTTAAAAGAATGAAAAATTATTGGATAAAAATTATCTGCGCAGACAAGCATCAATTTTCCCAAAGTGGCCTGGAGGAAAAAAAACATAATGCCACATACACATATTATGGAAGATACTTGGGTCTGAGCAGCTGAGAAACGGGGAGGAGCGATATAGTGCAGAAATGTAGATATTCTGCATAAAACAGTTCATTTATCAACCTTTCTCGAATACAAAATGTGCTGCTCACACATTTCACACATTCTTTCAAAAACAACACAGATAGCAAAATGACTTCTCAGGCCTGTGCTTCATTCACAGCACAGACAAGAAAGATGCACTTGCTTTGAATCAATTCCTTATAATCCTGTTGTCCTGTTCCAGTTGAAAGAAATCTCAGGAAGTCCCCATTTAATGACTGAGCTAACAATGGGGGAAGGGCTGCATAACTTCCAAATGCCATGGTGTCAGAGGCTTGCCTGTGCTTCATCATCGCTGTGCATTATTTTCGATTGGAAGAATAGAGTGGTGGATGCCTCTTGCATGTTTAGAATCTAACATGTCATGCTCCTCTGTGAAACTGTCTGGGCTTCCTGCTCCATCTAATGAACTTCCACAGCTTGAGTTTGGGGACAACATGTCCTGAAGGAGATCTTCTTGCACTATGCCAGTGTCTTTGTTAGCTTTCCCCCTTTGATTTCCTTCTTCTTCCTGGTCGTTGAGCAGCTTAGCCAAGAAGTTGATGTATTTCATAGCCAGGCGTAAGATTTCATTTTTGCTGAGTTTTTTGTCTGGTGGGTGAGTTGGGATGAGCTTACGAAGCTCAGCAAAGGCCCCATTGACATTCTGCTGCCTCCATCTCTCCCGACTATTGGTAAATATTCGACGGACCACTTTTGTATGAGGACCTAAAAATGGCAAGAAATAAAGTGAGCAGCAACATGAAAATTTACATTGAATCTCTTCATTTTAAAGACCAAAAATGTTTTTCAAGCTACAGGCATCTTAATAAAGCTAGTTCCACATCCAAAGTCAATTAAAACATCTATACCACATGGTTGCATCCGCACAGCTGTTTTGCTCTGGTTTGGCATCCAAAGGTGCACATTTTTGAAGGTCCTGCTTACATCAGCTCCATTTTTGTTGATTCGGTCACTTCAGATGCCATTACACTTTCTGCCACCAGAGGGTTTCTCAAACTTTTAAAAAAATGATAATTGCTGTATCATTATAGCATTATAATGTTACAATTTATTGCCATGAGTTGGTAGTTTTTCTTAACTCCCAGCTCTCTCGCTCTGTCGCTCTCTCGCTCTCTCTCTCCCTTTTCATTGTGGGAAAATAAGGGGGGAGTACTAGTGGAGATATAAAGAGGAAATTAAATTAGTCCTTAAAACATCATGGACTCTTGGAAAGTTGATGTATTGCACTAAATGCATCTTTCAGAGGAAAATCATTAAGTTGATTGTGGTCCATAGTAAAATCATTGCTGTGAAATTCTCAACTCAGGTCAAAGATCAAATGATCCTGGAAACTCAGTTATTTTCCAGGTCTCCGTAAGACGAGCAATCTTGACCTATAGTTGAGTTCATTGAATGAGACTGCTATGGTTGTTTATACTCAGGAACTATATAGATATGCAGGTTGTTATCAGCAAGCTAACAGAATAGAAGCCAGCTAGGGTGACAAAGAATTGATGGAAGGAATGGTGGCCAGTAATTACTTTTCTGAAAGAGAAGCATTGAGAAAAGCCTAATAAAAATATAAACCTATATGCCTATATTTATATCACCATACCAAATATATTATTTCAATCTGTTTTAATGTGAATAAGCTACATAATAGGAAGGAAAGGAAGGAACCTCCATATACAGAGGTAGTAAACCTCTGAATATCAGTGCTGGGAGGCAGCATCAGGGGAAGGCCTCTGCCTCTGGTCCTGTTTATTTGTTCTCCAGGGCAACTGGTTGGCTGCTGTGTGAAACAGATTTCTGGAACAGATGGACCACTAGCTTAATCCAGCAGGCTGTACTTATTGAATTCTTAATTTTCAATTACATTGTTTTATAAAATGGAAATGATATGAAATGAAAAAAGAAACAAAAGCAACTCAAATATACCAGAAATCATCCTTGTAAATGTTCCCAGATTCATTCAAAGTACTACCATTCAGAAGATGCAGGACTAGGTTTGACTATGTCCCACTCCCAAGATGTAAATGCATTTTTGTAGTCACTACTTAACATTACATCATAACTGAATTAATTTGTCATATTTATTTCTGTATAGTGTTTGCCTGGTAATTAGGTAAATCATAAAGCACATTTAGACCAAATACTGTGCTCAACTAAAAAGCTGGGGCAACAATAAAAAGAGGGCAACAATAAGAATAAAGCAATAACTGGAAGAGTACAAAGATAGCTAAAGGATGGATGACTAAAATTAATGGAATTCAGACAGATGGTTGTGTTGGGAAACCTTACTCTGCAGACAACTTGCAACCATTTTATTTGTGCTGACATTAAGAATTATATCTTTCTATGGATTTTTTAAATTGTGCATATATGTATAATTGTGTGTGTGTGTGTGTGTGTGTGTGTGTGTGTGTGTGTGTGTGTGTGTGTGTGTGTGTGTTTAAATTCAAATGGTTATTGAGAACAAGTATTTGAGTAATAAATAAATTCATTTAACCGACAATGAGGTTCTGGTAAATGAAGCAAATTAGTTACATATGAATGAATTATGCAGTAGCAGTAATTCAGGTAGATATATAGTTTTATTGAAGATTTATTATGCATTTATATAGTCTGTTTATCTCACTGACTCTTCTTTAATGATATATTTGTTCATTTGCATTTTGTGCATTATTGAATATATTGCAGAAGCATAATTTGGCCTAATTTATGAAGTATTGTAACTCACATGCAATAGAATTGTTTTCAAGGAAAGGAAAAGAATGCCATAACACAGACCATAGATTGGTGCCTGCAAACCACAAATTGAAGGAGTTCCCAGAAAAGATTTCTTCCTTTCTGTCTTGCTACTGTGCCCTGCAAAAAAAGCTGCTCCCTGATTACAAATAGGGTGAGAAATCTTCAGAAAGAGAATACAATATGGTGGGCTGCAGTATGAGGGGAAATCACAGCCATTATCTGCCCTCCCCTATCTTGTAAGATCTTCTGCGGCCAGTCAGAGCAACTGTTCATGCAATGGTGGCAATTAATTTCTTCAGATTCCCTCTCCTGGCTGAAGCCCCTTGCCCGCAACCCACTCTCCAAAGGTTACCAGCCTTCAAGAGCAGCTTTTCAGGAAAAGGAAGATTATGCAGGGAATTGCAAGGGAAATGGAGCCAGATCTGTGTTGCGAATTCTTTCTGTCCATGGTTTGTAAGATCCAACCCAGTTTACTGAGTCAACAAATTATTGTACCCACAGGCAATCTTGATATTTCTTCATCATGATCTAGATTCTCCAGTTCAAAATGTGACTCTGCCTTGGAACTCACAAGGTGGTACACACTAACTTTCAGATTCAGCTGGCATCAGTAATATGGGAATAATCATGCCAGCCTACCTTAAAGGAATATTATAAGGATTGTTATTATGTTTATGAAATCATAACATTAGGGAAAATAAAAACTAAATAGCATCAGTTTTATAAATTTTAAAAGGCCTCCTGAGTTACATTAAAGCAGAGATTACAAAATTCTATGGCCTACTATGTGTAATGTAAATCATTCTATCTTCATAAGATCCATATCTTAGTCCTTAATATAAAAGTATTCTTGACAGTTGAGTCCAGGATTGAAAAAGGAGAAGGAATGCATCTATTTGTAGTTCATGACTATAATCCACAAATGTTTTCCAGGTATTTGCACATACTCAACTTTTTAAGATATATATAAGTTTTGATCATTTTATGGCTGCAGTCCCATACAAGAGTATTCAAAAGCCTGAGATCCACCAGTGTCCAACCAATTAACCCACCCTAATTCAAAGCAGGAAGGTGATCATGTGGGATATGCCCACCTCTTCCTAACAGATGATCCCTGCTCAATGCTCCATTGAGGTAAGCGAAAAAGCTTCGGTGTCTGCCAATGTGCCGTGGAGGAAAATTCCTTCCCAACGCCAACCCAGATGACCAGCTCAACCCTGTGCATAAGAGCAAGAACCACCACATGTTAAAGCAGAAGGCAATAGCAAGCTTCATGTCCTTTTCCCTTGTGCAACTAATGTTGACCCATATTCTCTGTGAACCGCATATTGTGTGAGTTAAGAAATCTATACAATTGACTTAACTAGTATAATCCACAACTACCTTGCTGTGAAATTGGCATTCTTTTTTCAGTACCAGGGCATTGAAGGGAGAGTAGGAGTGATGGGATAAAGGTGTGTCTCATGGACCTGGGAATACTGGGATGCAATGAGGAATCTGGGAGAAACCACTACAAAAAAGTAATGTTGAACCTCCTAATTCTCAAAACTGGGTATGCGTTGGTCTTGATTCTCTGGCTGCAAAATGAAAAAGCTTACTGGATATCTTGCCATTTGAGCTGGAAACCCTTGTGGTACATGAGAACTGACTGAAGTTTTCTCTACAAGAGTCATTTGGTGTACCCCATGGAAAGATTCATCACTTTTTTTCCCTTAGCAGCTCAGACGCACTGGGAATAGAAGAATGTCTCACTCCCTCAGGAATTAGTTCACAATCAAGATGGGAACCCAAATCTCATAATTCCAAATCTACTACTGGAGTCCTTATCAAAACAATTGTGATAATATCTAATCAATTACATCAAAAAGACCATTACTGGCAGGATCTGCCAGTCCCCATGTTCAGCATCCATGTGGAATGAGAATTTATTTTGCCACCTGTGTGTATGAATTGTAATGCCTCACAAACCCAATATGCCTTCATAACTACATTTATCAGTTATGTAGTATTTTAGGTAATAAAAGTGTTTTGAATGTTTTCTACCAACAGCCCTTAAAAGGCTTCTGTAGGATCCATATTGTTCTGCCTATACTTGAAGTGTTGAGAGACTGAGAATTGCCCCAAACCACCTAGGGCAGGGGTCTCTAACTGATGTTTGTTGACTACAATTCCCCCCAGCCCTTGCCACCATGGCCAATTAGCAGAACTGATGGGAATCATAGTCCATCTGGAGGTCCATAGGTTGAAGATCCCTGACCTAGAAATTACAGAACTTGAAAGGGGACTATCTAATTCATGTTTATTGCCAGAATGCGATACAAGCTCTTCTGCTATTGCTGGGCCATGAGATCTGAAGGCCTGCCTCTTTTTCAGACAGGGAGTACATTATATTTCCATTCAATGTCCCAAAGAACTTTATTCTCATATTTTGTAATCCATTCCAAATTCTTGCTATGAAATTGATTCAGAGAGACAAAAACATAATTACAAGATTAATTTCTAGTGGGTTGGGGGGAGGTGTGCCCATTTGTTCTATAAAGTGCATGACAAATCAATACATGTGTATGTAAGACTGTTCCTTAATTTTTATGCAAACTCTGTTTGATTTAGCAGATTTCCCAACATTTCCCACTTTTCCTGTTTGCCCAGATTCAAGCACCATAAAGATGACCTGCTGCTGCTGCTGCTATCTATATGCTGTAACTAACTACCTGCATTGGTATAATAAACTGTGCTGTTAGTTGTATGGGACAATGTACTGAATCCATAGAACAGAATTCTGCAAAGTATTACTGACCAGTTCTACAAAGGCTTCCATAAAGATTCTAGTCTTAAAGCATCATACTTAAGAATAGTCCCAGTAAAGCCCTGACAGTCCCATGGACACCAGGAGCAAAGACTCCCTGGGTAATTATACATTTAGAATACTGACTGTAAACCATTCTAGATGACAGCTCCTTGTGATCTCAGTTTGGTGTATGCCATGAAGTGAACATTCAGGAGGCAAACAACAAACATTATTTAGGACTGCATGAACAATCCCCCAGAATTTCAATGGCATGTAATTGCCTAGTCTTGTGGTTTCCTTGTAGGAGCTACAATGTACTTATAGAGTTCTCCTCCCCTTTCAAATTGATTGGGGAGGGTGACACATACTGTCTGTGTACACAGAGGTTCACACTGCATGTTGCCCACTGTAGTGAATGGGGAAAGCTATTTGAACAGGAGTTCTATTGCCCCATTAAAGTACAAATGGTGCTCTGGAATGAAGGCAAAACATTTAAGGTTAAATTATTAGTATGATACCTTTGAGCTTCTTCACTCTGTTTCTTTTGGAGGGCCTTTTAATTAGAATCTTATCCCTGCTTTTAAATTATGGTTTCATGTCTAATGTTCTCAGTGACTTATGTAAAGGCAGAATAAAAAATTTTTAAATGTGATGCTTTAAGTACATTAAGGTTTGGCTGCTTTCAACATACAAAATATGAGAAAGATGCATGCATCCACAAACACATGGAAGATAGGATATGCTCTGAGGAGTCACAGCCAATTACTGTTCTTAACTGTCTGTCCTCAAATATCTTGAGATGGTATGCATCTCTCTTTCACACTTTGTGCACTTAAATGTATTTATCCAGCAAATGCTGGTTAAAAGTCATTGCACTGCTACATAAAATGTGAATCTGCTTGATACTGTATAATTTTTTTAAAAAATCAGTTTTTTTGGTACATTAGCACAAGGTGAAAAATCTTAATAAAAAGTATAACGCTGCCAGTGTTCTTAAATTTGTAATTCGATCTCACTATCACACACAGGTCTATAGCTAAGTTTTATGATATAATGAGGCAGGACTAATCTTAAATTGATGATTGTCTCAATTTGTGGCTTGCTGGCCTGATGAATTTATGGCTGGCCTGATGAACAATTTAGACTGTTCCTGTAAAATGGAATAGATACTTTGTTCGACTGAAATGTCTGATCTGTTTATGAAATGTAGAAATAGGGACCCATTTAATTAGCTTTCTCGCTCCCTTCCAAAATCAAATATTTGATCAAATGTTAACAAGTCTTGTTTATCAATAGATGCGATGGCATACACATAAGCCTAGTTAATTAGAATATACAAATCAAGATTTCATAAATGAATATAAAGAAATCTGCCATTATGTAAAAAAGCAGATGAAGCAAATTTGAAACTTGGTTTTGAAAACATAAAATAAAGGGAGGAGATTTTTCAAATACCTTTTCATTTTTTTAGCATAATCCCTAATTAAGCTTTAATCAGTATACTCTCTTGCTTTGAGATACATTGCAAATCCTGACCATCCTCTTTAACTGGTGATCTCATGCTGGGAAATGGCAGTGACCTTTGTATGGCATTTAGCCATTTAATTATCCCTGGGTAATTATGTTATCACAGTCACAATAACCTGATTTCTCCATGACAGTTACTAACTGAATTGCTCTACACTTGAGCTAATGAGGCATAGATGGCACAGTCAATGTTACACTGTTAATCATCTGATCTAGGTTCTTTGACAAAGTTGCTAATAGGTATTGCTGCAGTTATATTCTGCAGCTCTTGTTTTGCTGTTTGCCTGACACTGAAAACATGGAAGGGTTGTCAAGATGGGTTGGGTTCTCTGTATTGTGAACCTCGCTGTGCATGTTTGGTTTCTGAAGACGTCAAGTTCAAATTCCAAAGGATTACTGCCTGGGTCCTTTTCACGTACATCAGTGCATATTTGTATGATAGTGTTACCACAATCAGCTAACCCAACGCGATCAGATAAACAGGAATCTTGAGGCACCTAAGAGTTGAATAAGATTTTTGCATAACTTTTGATAAACTGCTTACTTTAAGGCTCTCCTACTCTAACTGGCCTTATTCAAATATTGCTGAATTATATGAGCCCAAGGGGGAATTGAAGTTCATTTAGCAAATGATTTTGTGTAAACCACCAAGCAACCCCCCATTAATCCCATGGACTTCAATGCCTGTTTGTCTACATGGAATGAATAGGTGTGTATTTCTTTACTTCAGACTAAGATCCAGTCTTACCCTGAAGGAACAGAGGTGGGGTGGGGGGAGCCCTGCATAACAGAATAAGATTTCTTCAAATAAATATATATCCTTCCACCTTTTTCTGACTGCAGCTTAACCCCATACAAAAAGTCCTTACCACATTTCTGAAAGATACTGAGGCTTGGGCTCAGGCAAATCTGCAGTATGAGGAGCAGCCACCCAGAGGATTTTACTGCATGTCCACTTGCCCCATTTATTCTCTCTCCCACCTCTTTGCCTTTAAACCTGATGCTGAATAGAGAGATGATAGGTCACAACTTTTCTTGGCTATTGCCCTTCCCCTCCTTTCCACACACACTCTCTTCTGCTGTGCAGCTCATCTAGAGCCCTGCTCTTTACAGCAGGCAGGAGAAAATGGACAGATGGCAGGACTAAGTAAAACAGAGCTAGAGAGGAAGCAATCACTTTGTCCAGCAGTTCAACCATAGACTGAAAAGGAAAGCAGAAATCTCCGGGCTGATCCTTTCTAGCCCAGTTGGAGGTCTGAATCCCTCCCCACACCCCCATACACACACACACCTATAGCCATTAATTAGTATGTTAGTTTGATCTCAAAAGTACCACTTTTACAAAATGAGCACAGCAAGTTGGCTGAACAGACATTCAGGACCAATAACAATCAGTCACTAAGTGAAACATGGGCACTGTTTTTTAATTATAGACTCATGGTCATCTTCAGGCTAGAGGCCATAATGTGCTCTAAGCAAGTTTCCTACCCCACCCCAAATAAGCAACAGCAACAGTCCTTGGGGCTCCAATTACCCTATCTAGGGAGGCTAACCAAGGGTCTCCTTACCATCAGAGATCTCCACTTCATAAGGGGATGGTCTTCTTTTCACTTGGTTTTTGTTGTACATCGGGAAGGTGTCTGGCTCCCCAAAAAATCCACTGCAAATCAAGAGGCAGAGAACACAGTGAGACAGGAAAAGCAGCCAGTGTAAATCACCAGAGCTCTATATAAGCCAAGGAGAAAGAATTTGATATAATTCAGAGGAGTGTGTATGTATATGTCTGTGTGTGAACTGTATGATGAGCATTTATACTGTGCGTAAGCGCTGTAAATGTTCAGCAAGCACATACCTCCACACAGAGCTTCTTGGACTACAATTTGAAGGACATTTATTTGAGTGTAGTTACTATGAAATCCATTTGGCATCTAGCAGTCACTTCCTAAACACGGTTATACTATTCTAATACCATTACAGTGTTGTGGGAACTTAAATGAATGACATGCCTGCTTCAAGCACTTTTGCTGTGCTTCTAATAAAAGCAGCAAGATACAATTTGCAGCAGCACCTTTTTAAAGCCAACTTGATTAAAATATTAGGTTCAAATAAGTAATTGTCCAAACAGATACCAATCTCTAAGGCACCAGGAATGGGCATGGTTTCAGCTTGCAGCTGACATTTTACTCAGGATTATACTGCATTAAATTTTTGCATGAAATGAGAAAGACCTTCAAAAATTGCCTCACTAAACTGTGGTAACACATGGGAATCCATCTGTAAAACCAGTATCTTTCCATTGGGATGATCATCAAAGCACAATAATTGCTTTTGCTATCTTTTATGCTGTTTCTTACTATTATTAGCAGTAAACCCTAACCACTCCGGGTTATTTTTAGTGTCCAGGGAACATTACTATTTTTCTAGCCCTCCTGTTTGATATGGCTGTAGTTTAAAGGATTCAGCTGAAAGGAATTCACAATTTAATTCACTTTAAATTTTAAGAAATGGAGTATATGGTCAATGCCACCCAACCCTCAGTAATTTGTCACTTAATGGTAGCTAGCTGCTGCAGCTTTGAAAAGTAGTCTAGGCAAAGGATAGGTACAAACAAGAGAAGAGTCTTTTCCTCTGTTTTTTGGAAGTCTGGCCCATTTAGAAAACTAGCTCAGAGTAAACTAAGCAAAATTCACTTCTATCCATTCAATAAGATAATTGAAACAAAAATTTAAAAAGATCGAGGATGTAGAAAGAAAGGGAACAACAGGCTGTTTGGAGGAAGGAAATGAAATGAGACAGGGAAACTGCTAGAAAGAAAGAAAGAAAGAAAGAAAGAAAGAAAGAAAGAAAGAAAGAAAGAAAGAAAGAAAGAAAGAAAGAAAGAAAGAAAGAAAGAAAGAAAGTGTTTTTAAAATGTGAAAAAGGAAACATCAGGAAAGAGGCACGGCAAAGCTCCGAGCGGGAGCGGCGGCGAGGAGAAAGGAAGAGCGCAAGAGGAGAGCCCGAGCGGTGCGGGCGGCGGCGGCGGCGAGCGACGGACCTGCTGGCGGCGCTGAGCGCGGGGGGCCCGAGGCCGTAGAGCATGGCCCTGGCGGGCGGCTGGAGCGGGAGGCCGGGCGCTGCGGCGGGGCTCAGCTGCACCATGCGGGCGTCGTGGCTGTGGCCGTGGCTGTGGCCGCCGCCGCCGCCGCTGCTGTTGCTGCCGCCGCCGCCGGGGGGCGTGCCGGGGCCCGTGGCGAGGGCTGCCGCAGGCGCTCTGTTGCCGCCGTCTCCCGGCTGGCTCTGCATGGCCCCGGCCGGCGCCTCCCTGGCTTTTATAGGGTGGCCGCCGCGCACCAGCTCGATCACGGGCACCGGCGCGGCAGGGGGCGGCGGGCCGGGGGAGGGGGGCGGCCGGCCGGTCTCCTTGGCAACCCCGTTGAGCAAGGCCGTCTGGCCCGGGAGCGCCACCCCCCCGCGCCGCCCAGCCTCGCCGCCGCCGCCGCCGCCGCCGCTGCTGCTGCTACCGGAGCCCAAGCCCAAGTCCGGCTCGCCGGCGCCCTCCGCTCCGGCTCCGGGGCCGCGCGCTGCATGATCCCGCGGCGGGTCACTGGGGGACCTCTCCGTCAGCATCCTGGGGAGAAAGCGGAGAGCAGACGGCTGAAGGAGGGGGCGCACACCCAGCCAGACCCAGCCAGGGACGGGCGCGCGGGCTGGCGGGCGGAGGGAGGGAGGGACGGGCAGAGGAGGGGGCCGAAAGGGGAAGGGGAGGAGGCGCGGCGAGAGGGAGGGAGGGAGGGAAAGCCGGGCGGGGGCGGCGGCGTAGGTGGGGGGGAGGAGACGCGGTGGAGACACGCGGCCCGGCCCGGTCTGAGCAGCAGCGCTGGACCAGAAGGGCGCCTTTCCGTGCGCCTCCTGCTACTGGTCTTAGGGGGGCCCTGGGGAGCCACTCCGGAGGCGGAGCGGGTGGGGCATCGGGGCTGGATTTGGGCCGCCCGGGGACGGGGCTCACCTGGGCCTTCTGCTTCGGCAGGCTCCTTGCAAAGGTGAGACGCAGGACGCCGCGTCGCTGGACTGGACGGAGGTGCTCGGCTGGAACCGCGGCCAGAGAAAAGGGGCAGGGGGTAGCCGGGCGAAAGCATTTGCTTGATGCTGCTGCTGGCGGCGAACTGGAAGCCCCAGCTCCGCCACCGAGGGGCTGTGGGCGCGCGTGCCTGGCGAGGTGGCCTTGGAAGGGATCCTGGCAAATGCGGCTTAGTTGCTCGAACGGATCGTCTCCTTTCACTCAGTTCGCCCGGCAGCCCCCGAAGGGGAGCCCCTCGGTGCCAGCAGTGATTATGGGGCGGGGGGGGGGAGGGCGATGCAAAAAAGAAAGCACATTGTAGGTGTGGAGGGGGGGGGTCACAGTTTGAAACATTTTTGCAATAGGCTTCGCTTTTCTCTTGAACGGCTTCTACCCACACAGAAAAGAATGGTGTCCGTGCTGTCTTGATCCTGGCAAAGCCTGCAATAATGTGACCGACTCTGCCATTGTGCCGCCGTGGAAAAATCGGCGTGCCAAAATGTAATGTGTGGGTCGCGGGGGGTGGGGATTCCTTCTGCAGGATCTGCACGGTCACAAGGCCGCCTCTGCCTCCCGGCCAGCAGGGTCACACACCCCCCCCCCGCACCGGGGGAGCTGACCGGTTTTTTCCACAGTTGGGGAATTAGATTATTGGGTCGAGCTAAATTGCTCTTCGAAAGTCCTTCACTCCCTTCATTCTGTTCCTAACTTCGGTTCCTCGGGTTTCAAGCTGCGAGCTGCCCCGTTCGACGGAGTCCTCCCGCGGCACGAATGGCGCCGGTTCCAAATGGGCTGCAGTGTGCCGCGAAATGCAGGGATTTGGGCCCGGACTAGCGTCCCTGGCGTTTTCCGTGTCCAGAATTCACTGGGTTGGTTGGGTTGACCTACTGAAGGCGGCAATCTTATGCGCGCTTACTCAAGAGTAATTAATTCGATGGTTTCCTTTCCAGTAAATATCCATAGGACTGGGTTCACCGCCAAATCGTGAACCCGTTTACTCGAGAGGAAGTGCCGTAAAAGACAACAGGGTTTATAGTAACTCGACCGCATTTACCCCTCACACAATTCTCTTTAGGACTGCAACCTTAACCCTCTTCCCCCCCCCCAAAAAAAATTTCAATCTAGTAGATTGGGTTTCTCGTTGTTTTTAATTTTAGAACAACCACGGGCATCTGAAATAAATTTATATGGGGAACGAATGACGAGGGGTTATAAAGAAATGTGTGTTAGATTTGCTTTTTAAAAACCGCTTAATGCGGCATAATTCTTTCCAGTGATTTTTCTCTCCTGAATGGCGGGTGGTTAATTTCACGCCTCTGGTATCAACGCCGTCCCGCCGCCCGGCTCTGCTGTGCTGAGAAACAACCGGTTGCCCAAGGCCCGAAGGGGCGACTCTCCAGTGAGGGACCTGAAGGCCGCGCCCTAAACCCCCCCGGGCCGCAACGAGAGCCCTGAAGGCCACAGTTTGGAACCGGGAAAGCCGAGCTCAGGTCTCCGCTCTCTACGGCGGCCGCGGCACTTGTTTTCCAGCGGAAATCTAATCATCAAGCGATAGCCCTGAACACCTGGATTTCAAGGGAACAGAGATGTGCTGAACACGTTTAAGTCCATACTGTATGCGGAGTGGTTTATAAACGAGACAAAGAAAGACTCTGAGTCCGCAGTATTATCCCTGATAATTTTGTGGGATATTTTGTGCCCAGAGGTTCCGAAGTCAACAGCAAGCGCCCTATAACCCGGGTGATCCGTTAGGATTTAAATCGATTTTAATCCGGTTCAATTGACAGATTTGCCTTTTTTGGCCCCTTCCGCACATGCAGCATAATGCACTTTCAATCCAGTTTCACAATTGTTTGCAAGTGGATTTTGCTGCTCCGCGCAGTAAAATCCAGCTGCAAAGTGCATTGGAAGTGCATTATTCTGCCTGTGCAAAGGGGCCTAACTCATACAATGGAAGTGTCCCATTGTTCCCGATAACCTTTATCTTCCACTCCAAACAGCCGACCAGTATGCGAATACACACTCTTTATTCCAACGCGATTTGCCTTCTGGTAAATCGCTTTGGACGGGGCTCGTCGCCTTCGCCAGTGCGCAATTGAGGCAGACCCGGAGAATAACAAATTGTCATTCTCAGATCAGCATTGGACTTTCTTATATTGTTTGGTGGAGGATGCAGCTCACATCTGCCAGATTTAGTGAGAAAAACGTGCAACAAACGCGGTCCTTCGCTCTCCTCCGGTCTCTACGATCCTAAAGTAGACTCCGACTGCAGCAATGCAAACTTCAATTTGGGGCAAAAACGGCTTGAGCTGGTCTCTGCTAAACCTTGGAGCAGCAGAAAGGAGCTGCCAGGCCGAATTTGCCCGGGGTCGGGGTTACACAGGAAATGACAGACCCCGCATCAATCTCACCAATCAGTTGGGTCGTAAGGAGCCTTTCGGTTTCTTTTGATATGCTTAAAAAATTATTCCCCCTCAAACACTCTTCTGGGAATGGGAGCATAGGCAGATATTGCTGTTGCTCACTGTACAGACCGCCTTCTAGTTATTATTTCTCCTCTTCCTATTGACGCCCTTATATTTGCAATTTCAGGGAGATTCCTTTGTAACTCCAAAGTCCTGTTTCTGCAGTCTGTTGTTGAAACCCGGCCTGGTCCGACTGTAATCGTTTTGCCAGCTCGATGCTTCCTTCCTGTCGTAATTAGGACAAAACAATGCGGATCTTTAGTGAGGAAACCGCGATCCTCAAGGCACTTGGATTGTTCTCGCCAAACGCACCACTGGCTCTTGAGGAAGCCCGAGTCAATCAACCAAGTAAACTGTCTGCAAGTGGCAGATAAGCTTTGGCGTGCGAGTCAGACATCTCCTTAGTGAGGATCTGGCGGGCTAAATTGCGTTCGGGGATTTTGTCGCAAGCAGACGGTTTCCAGGGGCTGCCCCCTCCCCCCACCCCCGCTCATGTCTCCCGCACTTTCAAATAAGTGTTGGTGTGTGGGTGTCTGCAGAGCATCCCAGTGCCGAATTAACTGTTGTGGAATTAATTTATTCAGCTGTGATGGCGGTTTCAGAAGAGCACTAGAATAGATACGTGCCATATAGTCTATCAATGGCTATTAGGCATCGAACTTCCGTGTTTGAAGGCAATATGCCTTTGAATTATAGATGCTTGAAATACTCGGCAGGACCAGGTGGAAGCTTTGCTGAATCTCTTATTTATTTCATATTGGTTTATATTTACATCGATGGCCCGTCCCCCTCCTCCCCAGGCCTTCAAACTGGCTCACAAAAGGTATCTAACCAAAAAATAATATCGGCAAAGCACCATTCAACCATTTAATTTCGCTATATTCATAAGTTAAAAATAAAAATTTGGGGAAAAACCCAAGAACAGGAACATCTATCTCTCTGGACCTACCTCTGAGCTCCTCCCCCCACACACACACCCCAGAGCTGCCCAGAGGGCACCTGGCTGCCCATTGCTGAGGAGGGCGAGACCAATGCTCTGGATGACAACTGTTCGACTGGTGGACGCCGAGTGCCAAATTCGCAGGCATTTCCGTGCAAAGTGGTCATGAAGGTCACAGCGGCGGGGCCCTTCTTTCTGAACGGGCCCGCAGACTTGCGCGCTGTGCCACTCCCCGCGCCCCACAAAGCCTGCGTGCAGGCGCGGAGTGCTGCCCTTGTTCCTTCCACATGACCGGGGGGTGGGTGGCTGGGTACAGATTGCACCACCGACAGCTCCCCCCCGCCCTCTTCTCGGGCACGAAGGCGGCTGGACGACGCGTCTCTCGCTATCGCCAGCGGGACCCATAGAATTTAGTAGAAACGAACTGCAGCGGCGGATGACCCGGCCGCCAAGAGTGCCGCCCGCCTCCCCGAAGAATCGCCCCCACCCCCGGCGCGCCCCAGAGACAGACGGGTCGGCTTTTAAACAGCAGAAAACGGGGCCTCCGGACGGAGGCTGGTTGTGGTGCGGAGGAGGCGGCGCCCCAGTCCTGGCCGAGGCTCGTCCTTTAGGCCGGCCGGAGGAAATCCTCTTGCCTGTCCGGGTCCCGCACGGACTCGATGGTGCGGGAGGGAGGGAGGGGGAGGGAGGGAGGCGGCGGGAGAAGAGAGTCGCGGCTCCCCAAAGGCGAGGAGGGTCTGGCTGGCTCCTGGTTTGGTCTCTCGTTGGGTGGACTCTTTGCTCCGCGAAGCCCTCGGCCGAGCCGAGCCAGACCGGACGGAGCAGAGACGCCCTCCGCCTTCTTCGGCCGTGGCTTCTGGCCTGGCAAGTGGCCATCGGGCCGCAGCGAAAAAACGGGGTTGTGGGGTGGGGGGAGCAAGAGCTTGCCGGGCCCCGCGGGGCTTCTCCAATCGCTGGGGCTACGGGGCTCCCCGAGGGGTTTTGCGGCGGAAAAACTGGCCGCCTGCAAAACATAATCAACATACATTGCCTCCCATTTTGCTCTCTCCCCAGGACCAGGCCTAGAGTCCAAATGACACCTGAAGCTTCCTGACAGGCAGCAGCTCAATACAGTGCAGAAGGGGAGCTTTCCCGTCAGGAACTGTGCGCGCGCGCGGGGGGGGGGTCCTCATTGTCTGTAAGGGCACCCTCCTTTGAACGCGGCTTCCCACCGCCACCCGTTATTATGTTCTACCCAATATTTCCCAGCCGGAGGCTGCAAGAACCGGCGCAGCCGAGAAAACCTCGCTCCCCCCCCCCCCAATTTGCTTTCCTTTGGTGACAATGACTGGAGCCATTTTGGGCCTGGATATATTTATTTATATAGCTCCACTTCCCGCCTCCCTTTGCTGTAAAGAAGAAGAAGTCGAAGAAGAAGAGAGCAAGAGCGCGGCGCTGCGTGGCGTGGTGTGTCGGGTGGCTTCACAGCGCCGGGATCTCATTCCCACATCACGTCCAGTTTCCTATTTAGTATGGAGAGCGGAAGACTGGAGCAATGTGGCCAAGAGAGATAAGGCGCCAGCGATGGCCCGCCTGCCCTGATAAGCCCCTAAACCCATTATTTATAAAATGATTCATTATTATTGGCCAATTTTATCGAGGGAAAGCGGAAAATTATGGCTGGGATATGCGGGGAGGGGGGATTTGGGATGCGGGCCTCCTGGCTTTGTGTGTTTGTGTGTGTGCTTTCAAGAGAAGGCTGACTGGGGAGAGCGAAGGGAGGAATGAAATATTCGCCAGGACGGCCCACATTTAAATAACGAGCGCTTCTTTTAGCTCTCTTGGAGGTTTTTATCCTCTCCTGTGTGTGTCCCACCCACCCCCACTCACACACACTCACAATTAAATATGGAAGACCAACTCGGCTCTTTAATTAAATTTAATGAGCCACAATAATTGCAAAAGGAAAGGAAAGTCCGCCGCTGGAGAGCAACCGGGGGAAAGGAGAGGCCTGCCTGGGTCAGTCAGTGCAGTAAACCACAAACGTTGATATTGATTATTTATTACTCCCCCCCCCCCCCGAAAAAAACACCGTTCTTCACTGGAGACACGAAGGTTGAGCACAAGATTTACAAGCCGAGCTGGATCCGGCAAATCCAAGAGGGGGCTAGTCAGAAAGGAGCTGGAGGTTCCCGTCCAAAACCTCGCCAATATGCTCCAGAGCACGTCCTGCGAGATACCTCGCTACCTTTCCCCTAGTTTGAGGCAGGTCAGATCTAGGCCCGCTGGAGGAATGGGAAATTTGGCTCCCCGACCTAAGATTGATTTCCGATTAATATTCTCCTGAAATCAAGGGGATGCTCATAAATGGAAGAGGGGCAGGAGCAGACAAAGGCGGGTCGTTTGCTCAGGTAGCCCCTTCCACCTGAGCTCTATCGCGTCAAGATGGAGGATGTGCCCATCATCTTAGAGCCTTTTTTCCACGAACGGGGCGTGGGGCCGGATTAAGACACGCTGAGGCTTTAGTAGTTCCATCACATATTTTTCTTTTTTAAAAAAATGTGTATTTAGAGACCCCTCATGATGTGAAGCCCTGAATTGTAGCTTGGTTGTCGTGCGCATAAATCCAGCGCTGCCAATGGACTTCTTCCTCGAGCCAGTTTTCTTCTGTTTCCTTAAGCGTATCGAATGGATCGTAGCCCATCCCACTCTAAGGAAAGGTGGTTTTAAACCGCCTTTGTGTTGAATCTGCTTGTATTTTTGCGCTTTCCCTCGGACTCCTGGCCTAAAGTCCCATTACTGTGCTCTGAATTAACATGTGGGTGGAGTTTGATGCGAACGTGTGAAAAAGAACAGGCGACGAGTCCTAATAATCCGGACGGCATATTTGTATTGAAATAGTGTCACATAAAAATCGAGGTGGACGTTATTATTATAGGGATGCTTCAAACCGACTATTTTAGCTCTGCAATCCTAAAACGCATTTCCAAAATAAATTCTGTTAATGGGCAGTTGGCCCGCTGTGAAGAACACCCAGGAAGAGGGCGCCCCCCGCCCGCCCGCCCGCCACCCCACCCCGCTCCCTCTAGAGAGGCCAGTGGTTCTCTCTCGGCGGTGGGAAGCAGGGTCGGAGGCCCTCGACGTGACCCATGCAGACTCTTCCACGGGATGTGCTGCAGTATGTGAATCGTTCAGTTGGAGCTGTAGCACTTGATCCGCAACGTGCCATCTCCAACTGAACGATTCACATACTGCAGAGTCTCCAGCACATCCCGTGGAAGAGTCTGCATGGATCACGTCGAGGGCCTCCGACCCTGCTCCCCACCGCCGAGAGAGAACCACTGGCCTCTCTAGAGGGAGCGGGGTGGGGTGGCGGGCGGGCGGGCGGGCGGGCGGGGGGCGCCCTCTTCCTGGGTGTTCTTCACAGCGGGCCAACTGCCCATTAATAGAATTTATTTTGGAAATGCGTTTTAGGATTGCAGAGCTAAAATAGCCGGTTTAAATTTTAGCCCCTTTGTAGTGAAAGGAGAGCTATACACCCAAACTTTCTCCACGAATGATCTACCCGTCTCTTCCAAGACTGGCATTTTCGCACGAATTGAACTAGATTTGCATCAGCCGTGCGGATGCTGGGGGTGGGGTGGGGGGTACTTCTGTAAAAACTGAACGGAAGAAGGACAGATCTCATGAAACTGTCATAAACGCTGTGGAAGATAAGATCACCGTCCCTGTTATCAGTCCCGCAGCGGATCAAGATATGCTTTCCCTTTGTCTCTTGATCATCCGTCTTCTCTCTTATTGTTCGGTACAGTTAATTTCCAGCCTCCCTTCCGCATCTTCTGTTCTTGCACTCGTCCTTAGCGGGCTGCTTGCGGTATTGGCTTAACTAAATCAGGGAACAACTGGGCGGCATTGAAGGGTGCTGCTGCCTACACAGTCAGTAAGGGACCGCCGCACTGAGCCTGCAGGTCTCGCAAATACAGACAAATGACTCCAGTCTGTTCCCCTCGGCAGACCTGTTGCGGCTTGACAGCTCACCGTTTCCGACGACTTCTAAGATGTATAAATCTGCCTGTAAACACACAGATTCTCAAGGAAGGCTGCGACAAAATGCAAAGCAAACACATCGGTGTAGTGCAGCTCATCAGATTTAAAACCATCAATCACTGAAAATCTTTCTACCCCCCGCCCGCCGCCGCCTTCTGTTTATTTCCGTGCCTGCAGCGTCCTGCTCCAGAACGCTTTCTAGCTAAAACAACAGTCCTGCATTCGAGTCGTTCGCTGAAGAAAGGCAGACAAGGCTTTTTAGGACAAGCGCGGCAGTTTGCAGTTAGTCTTAATCAACGGTATTGATGACATTTGCAGCCCCCGACGCTTTTAGGGGGTGCAATCCTAGGAACACCTGACTTCCAAGCGGATTTCCTCAGGACTGCTTACTTTTGACTCCTGATTTGGACATACCTGGGCAGCATCTACCCCCTGCAACAAATGCCCGTTCTGTAGAGGTCGCCGGACTATGTAATGAACTGTTCTACGTGGAGGTACTTAGAGAACTGCCCTCTTGTGACTATTACTATTTCGGATAAGTGGGGATTTGGCCACTGACACCAGCTGTGTAGGCCTGATGCCCTCTTTCTATGTTAACTACAGCACGGGAGTCAGGAACCCCCAGTCCCTTTTGCGCGATATCCCATACAGCGCCCACTCCCACAACTTTGGGGTTCACTCTCCCCAGCCACGATCCGCTTTGTTCTAAGCTCAAGCAACGGCCCCCGACGCAGGACGTCCAGAAGAACTTGGAAAGGTCCCGATATTGCTTCTTTTAAATTTACAACCTCAGCCCCTAAGTAGTGTGTGTGTGTGTGGGGGGGGGGGAATCTCTCTGAATTGTAATGCTTTGTTGCGCGCGCATGAAAAGCTCTTACTGTGAAACAAATGAAAGCAACGCGAGTATACGATTAAGATCCCAATTGCATCTATACAGAATTGCTGTAGCAGTAAATTGAAATGAATGGGAATTGTTTCCAAGTCGAAGTACAGGTTTGGGTGGATGGGATGTAACTCCGGAGCAGTTCCGAAGCTTTGCCTAGATCGGGCCCAAACCCTTTCTTTAGTAAAGGCAGAGTTCAGGATTTCTTTATAAGGAGTTAGACATCGGTGCGGGGTTGCTTAATGTTTCCAAGCCCACCCGTCTCCCCCAGGTATCAAAATATGAGGAAGAGCAGGGGAGAGGGGTGCCAGGGATGGGTCAGCCTTGATCTTTCCCCAGAGGGGAAAAGAGAGTCTCACGACACTGGCAGGAAACTGGAAGCAGCAGTCACGACTGCTCACCAGGCTCCACATCCAAGTTACAGCCAGGAAACAGGAGGACAACTTCCTCTAGCCAGAGCCAGGAAATGGGAAAGACAGAATTAAGCTGTGGGTGTTGGTTAGGGAGGGATCATACTGCAATTCCAGGCAGCTACAGAAGCCCTGAGAAAAGGCACTCCCCCAACCCACACACACTGTTTTGGTTTTCTGTGAATCATGGGACCAGCAGCACTGCTGACAGGCAGAAACTCTCTAGTAAAATCTTTATCCCACCCTCCTCAGTAGAGCTCAGAGCAGCAGATAAGGTCCTTCCTCCTTCCATTTTATCATCACAACCACCATGCGCTAAAGGTATAAGATTCAGGGAGGTCACACAACAATTTCAAGGTATTGTGGAATTTGAATCTGACTTTCCCAGATCCTAGTGAGTCCAACACTTTAACCCCCCTCTAAAAGAGCAATCCCACCCATACGGGAACTGGGTGGGTAGCAGCTGTGGCCTCCAGACTCTGCTCCTACTGTCTTTACAGGAACCCTGAAACAAAGCTACTTTGCTCCACACTGTCATAACAATGGCTTGCTTGCAGAAGCCTTTGAACGTTTACAGTAAACATACAGCAAACACACACAATGCCATTATCAACTTTTGGAAGGAATTTCCAGTGTCTATGTCACACTGGTGTCTAAATTACACATGCAACCTGCGATACCAATAGTGCATGACTCAGTACTAATTCTCCATCTTTATTGATGAATCTCATAATTGGTAACTTCTATGACCCCAAAGGGTTATAGTGTTTGAGGACAAATTTCTGTATGAAAGTGCCATTTTCATACAACAGCCCACTTTCAGAGCAGAGGCCTCGATTCTTTTTTTGTACAATTTGGATTTTGCCACTTCTTTGGTATTTCTTCAAAGCAGATTTTCAGTAACATTGTTGGTGCAAATCACTATCCTGTTTCATTAAGATTATTTCACCTTTAGCCCATAATTCAATATTAACATGCTTAAATATACACAGACTTACTTGAAATATAGTTAACATTTTACAGAATCCCCATTGGCTGCATGTATATGACCTTTCTTGGATAGTCCAGGCCAGTCCAATCTCATCAGATCTTGGAAGCTTAGCTGGGCCAGCCCTGGGTAGTATTTGAATGGAAAACCTCAAAGGGAATTCAGGGTTACTACACAGAGGCAGGCAATGGAAACCCCCTTTGGAACAGATCTTACTTTTTTGCCATGGTAAAAATTAAGGTTAATAGTCTATTTCAATTATTCATTAAAATATTAGGGAGTGTATTTCATACCTTCCTCCTTCCAATCCACTCTTCTTAGCTGTGAAAGTCACCTTTGCCACTGAGCACATGCCTCTCTGGTGGTAGGTAGGGCCATGCACCATTTCCCCAGTATTTTTAACGATCAGGTTTAACAGATGTGGAAATTAAAACATATCTGCATGCCTATGTGAATATGGGGAAGGGTCAGCTTTTCTGGATAGTCAGTTTTTTTCTATTAAACCCAAACCTCCAAATTCAAGTTGCCTCTAAAGTTCACCATGGATCTCTGAGGCTGCAGGTGGGGCAGAGCTGAATGCTGGGCTTGGCAAAGCTGAACCCAGTGTTCAGTTCTGAACCACTTGCAACTCTGAGCCTATGTGGACTTCGAAGGTACTACAGAGCTCAATATGACACCCAGCCAGCCACAGAGAGGTAGGGTAGAGAGAGGATTCCTGATTTTTTAAAGGACAGCAGGGCCAAAGTGGCCCAAATAAATCTGCGATCCACTTTTTGGCTCCCTTAAATTGCTGCCATTGGGGGGGGGGGGAGGGAACAACCCCACCCAAAAAATACAGATAAGGTATTTTTGCCCCCCACCCCAGTTTGGCTTTGCTGAACACCCCCACTCTCAGTAGTAGGTACTTCTGATCAAGGAACATCAATGTCTTTCATTAAGTCCAAATATACCTAGAAGAATGCACTTCACAGCAGAAAAGTAGCTTTACACAGGTCAAAAAGGTATGCAAATAGAAAGATACAGGATCTTACCAAATTGGATAAAGCCTTATCTTTTCAACACACCACCTGCACTCCTGTAAAGTTGCTACTTCTAATCAAGAATTTATACACTGACATGTCACAACCCACAGTGAATTTCAGATTTTTGTTATGTTAGCCGCAGTCCATTACGTGCACTCAAATTTTATTTAACTTAGTTTATCCCCTGCCCTTATTTCCAAAGGGTCCCCAAATCAGCTTATATAATACTCCTCTCATCATTTTATTTTCATTTATAAATGGTAAAAAGATTCAAACTGGCCTGATATCTCAAAGTCAAACAAAATGCTTTAAGGAAGGCATTTCCCTTTCCTTTCAGGCATTTAAAGTTGCTTTATGGTAACTCTTTTTGAGCAACTAAGAGCTGAAGTACAGGGTATAAGTATCAATATTTAGTAGCACTGTGATCTAAGAACAGATCAGTTTGGACAGATAAAACAAAAACTTAGCTTTAAGAAAAACCTTGTATTTTACAGATTTGTTACAAAAACAGCCTAGCATAGTTTATTAATTTATACACATGAAGTGTTAAAGAGTTTAAAACCCACAAAAACGATATACTCCAGCAGTTTATGGAATGTTTTCCTTTTGTCATAATCAGAAACACAAAAGACAGAATTCCTCAACTGTGCTTCATGATCGGATTTGTAACAAGGAATTTTATCTGAAATGTATATAAGGAGCAGAGATGTAAACAGAAGTGATTATTCTAATGCTTGGTTATATGCAAATGGTAAATAAACAGGTTTAAAAAGTGAGTTTTACCTCAGACAGGGCAAGCATGGACATTTAATCTCTCTTGCTTTCATTAATGCAAAAGTAGACATTAATTAAAAAGCACAGACTGGTTTCACATTTTATGCCTACATTAAATTGATTGGCCACTTAGAGTGTATGGACACATGAAATGTGACACGACAGTACAATAAAGCTATATTCAATGTGATAACCAAGCCATCGTACTAAGCAACTGGATTGGCTGGGCTGAAACTGGACTCTTTCCATATTTATCTTACTGCCAAACAGCTTTTTGAAGAACAGTCACTGTCTTCTCTTGATTTCACTGAACGCTAAGAAAATGTAAAGTTGTACTAAGGACTGGTTGTCTTGTAAAACCACAAAGGTCAGAATAACTTTGGTAGCTGTCTGAGTTGCTGGACATCAAGAAATGTACCCACTGAATGCATGTTATCACCTTGACTTAAATGACCAAGAATAGGAGTTTGCAGAGTTTCAGGTACAACTGGGACATCTAAATTCTCTTTGTCAGGATGTTGTGTAAACTCTGCTTTGCCAGGCAGAAGTTTGGTTTTTGGCTTTAATTCCTTCAAAAATGGAACTGAATTTTCATTGGATTGCTGCAGGATTCTGAGTGGAAAGACTGCATTTGCAACATTTTTTAATACAAGGCCCTCTGAATTTGATAAATGACTGTTAGGCAACTCAGTTTCACACTGCCCTGGATTAGAAAGTTGTCTTTCACTAGCTCTTTCAGATGGATGCTTCCAGTGGGAAAAGTTTTCCAAGACAGGACTGATATCTAACTGCAGAACAGGTTCTAAGCTCTCTCCTCTTCTAAGGCAGTCAGCTTGCTGCTCCTCTTCATCATCACTACTGTCGGTACTTTGTAGGAGTCCATACCTTTTCATATACTTCTTGGTTGCAAAAGACATGTTACTTGGTGATATTAAGTTAAAGCCAACTAAACTCTTGTCTGCATTATTATGTAGAGGATTCTGCACTGATAAATCCATGGGATTTCTTTGGCTTGAACGACTCAAAGAAAGCTGGGACAGTTGACTTTCATTCAAGTACTTGAGGGCAATGGCGTTTGCCTCCATACTCAGATCTACTCCACTGGGAGTTAAGCCACTCATACCAACATTAGCAAAAGAGATGTAGTTTAGGCCAGGGATGACTGCTTCCGGGTTAATGCAGGCCAATGTACTAGAAGAGAACAAAACGTTATTTAGCTTTTTGTATACTCAATCACAAATGCAATTATTCTACCTAACAAATCATTAGGACAAAAAAAACTGAATGCACCACTCAGTACAAGCTGCTCCTGGCTACTCTGATCTTCATGCACTATCTCCTAGTCTTTCCTGGTATAGGATCACCAGAAGAAATATAGAGTATGATGTACTGTAAGCAGAGATGTTCCGCTGGGCTTTTGGTTGAGGTCACGCATTGTCTTGTACCATAATACTGGCCTCCCGACCACTACCACCAATTACACCACTGACCATCAAGTCTTTAACACCAAAGAACACATGCTGTTTTATATTCAAGTTGTGCACCTTCCATCTTCTGTTTATATTTATTTGGAAATTGATCTTGTTTCCCACCTTCATCTTTATGGTGACTACAACAATTGAGGAATCTGAGATTGGAGTTATAGATTGAATGGACTGTTATTTTCATCACCATTGAAATTTATTTTTGATTTTAGATTTTGATATTCTAATTTTATATTAAGGCTATGTCCTGTGTAGTGCTTTTAATTGTAAGCCACCCCGAGCCTGGCTGTGGCCAAGGATGTGCAAGGTTTAATTTATTACAATAAATAAATTTAAAAATACTGCTACAGGATGCTCTTTCTGCTGTGCAAAACCCAGAAAAGGCAAAAGGAAAGTCATTGTGGCAGAACCAAAAGCGCTGCCACAATGACTTTCCCTTTCCCGCATTTTGAACAGCAGAAAGAGCATCCTATAGCAACTACAGACAAGGCAACAGGTTCCAGGGTTACTTTGTTGGGAATGGCAAGAACTTGCAGTAGACAGGACATATTTTAGCGCACTTATGTTTTGAAAAGTTTTAACATTCCATCTCCAGTATAGTTGCAGTTGAAAACTCCATTGGGTAGATGGGGACATCTCCTTTGTGGGCCCATAAAATTGGCTTCCCTGACCCAAAATTTACCAATGTAAGGGTTCTTCTTAGGAGAGTCACCTACAGCTGCTATGCTGCAAATTTGATGTCTCTACCTTGAAAAACAGTTACCATAGAGCCCCTCCAAAATTCCAAATAGACTTTAATGGAGTTGAATATTTTCAGATATTAAAAAAGCTATTTATCAATACGAGTATTTGGCTTTTTTGCCTTTTTAAAAAAATTTCAGGTCTAATAAACCCAAATCCAAAAAATATCCCTTGTGTTGACTTGCATTTTTTTCCAGAAGAAAGGCAGACATACAAATATCTTAAATAAGTAAACTGTTGTCATCTAAGGTTCAAGCAAGTTGCTAGCCCTGGGTTTAAGGATACATTACTGAACTGGAAACATATACAGATCTTGTTTACAAATGTACTAGTTAGCTGAAAAGTTCTGCAAAATACTACACATAATTTAGTCTGTCTTCTGTTCTCTCTTATTTATCTTAATTTAAGCCTTTCTCCACAAGGAATATATGCCAATTCAATAATCTCTTCTAATTGTTCTTTTCAGAAATTTTCTCTAGTATTATGACATTCTTAAGCAGTGGAGTGCAGAGAACCAGACCCATAAACAGTTCTGAATGAGGCTAACAAACGCAGCTTGGTCTTTTCAACACAAATAAAGCAACCTATCATCCTTTACATTTTGTTCTTTTAGTCCAACTACCAAAGCCCACACTATTCATAATTTTAAATTATATTATTTCATTATGTTTTACTTTGCAAGTCACTTTTAGGAGTTTATCTGGAGAGGCAGCATAGTAATTTTATCACTCTTCTTTCAGTTACCTGGCATTCTCTACTTTGTGTACATTTTTCATCATCTTGTCAGGAAAGTCAAAATTAACTCCAAGGTTCTTTAATTGCTTCAGTGTGGAATTGAGTACACTATCTTTATCATTCAGGTCTGGGTTTGGTGCTGTACTTCTACTCTTTGTCTTGCTTGTTCTTGAGGATGCAGTACTTCCATTGCAAATCTGATCTTTCTTTGTAACACAAAAACTAATTTCTTCAGAAGATTCCTTCCAGAAGTGTTTTACTTGACCCTAAGAAATTACCAAAAACAAAACAAAACCAGAAAACATATTTGAATGTACTTCATGTTACAACTTTGGTAAGTCTATTATTATTTGGTAAGTCTATTATTATTATTAATTATTATTAATTATTATTAATTATTATTAATTATTATTAATTATTATTATTATTAGTATTATTATTATTTGAATTTGGTATACTGCTCAATCCCCAAAGGACTCTAGGATGTCAGAAAGCAATTTTTGTAATCAAGTGCTGTATCTGAAATATGCCTTTGCCTTCTTAGAAGCACAAGTTTGTGCAAGTATCTAACTGTAGCAGAAGAATCAGAATCAAATGCCTAAGACACAATGCCACTGTAGTTACTGTAATGCAAGCCTCTATCAGCATCACAGTAACTCTGCGGCATCTGCTTAAAACGAGCTACTGGGTTATCTACTCTACAAATCAGACTGAGGAAAGTCAAAGTACCACTTATGCCTCAACAAGTTTGAAATGAACCTGTGCTCATTAGCACAATTCTTTTTGCACAAATTGACAAAATTAATTATTTAAAAAAATTATTCTGAATTTTGAAATAATCTGATCATTTAAAAATTTAGAGATCAATGAAATCCTAGATTACTGCTATGGCATACAGTACTAGAAAGGATGAATCATGTAAGATGTGAAAAATTATGGAATTATAAACACAAGCAGGACCTTTAAAGAAAACATAAGACTTAATCTACTGGACAATGGGACACAGTTTATTGAATGAAAAAGGCATTATCTTTTGACAGAAAAATTAATTTTCCAGAAAGATGCTGTAAGAAGTGTGAAATAAGATTATGCTATGAAAGCTTACCAAAATGTCCTGGTGAAACTTCTGATCATCTGGAAGTGCACATGGTTGGGATGAGATGGCATGTTCAACATTTTGTTCATTAATGGTTACCAAATGGTCATCATTTCCCTCCAATGGCCTTATTTGTAAGCACACGCCAACATTTTCACTAAGTACAGAACTTGGGGTCATTCCTTTGGCAACTGCTACACTGCTAGAACTGGGAAAAGAACAGGGAATAAGTAACCACAGGACTGACGCTTTATCTATTTATTTGCATCAATTACATTTTTATCATCTTTGTGGCAAAACAGAACTTTGGATACTCACCGTGAAGGTTCCTTCTTCTCTGAGGTAAGGACATCTTCAGAGTATGGGTTATTCCTGCCCATTCCTCAGGGAGGTAGGACTAAATTTCCACTTATTGGCCCTCTGTTAGCCCTTAGAACTCAATTTAAAAACTTTCAAAGCAAGAATAGCTGATTAAACAACAACAACAACAAAACTTGACAATGAATAGAAGGCAGAAACAACAAAGTAACTGCAAGAAAAAATGAACAGTCAGATGGAGAGCTACCCCCAAGAAAGGACAGGAGGACTGTGCTGAAAGACAGCAAAGTATGTTCCCTTCTTTGTTTTTCTCTTTTTTGTGGGGGAGGGGGGATAGTTGTTGACTGTCCAGTAGTTGATCTGAATCCGGTATAGCTCACTGTCTTCCTCTCTTAGACTTAGTTGCTCTGGGTGGGCCAAGATGCCCTCCTTACCTCAGAGAAGAAGGAACCTTCATGGTGAGTATCCAAAGTTCTGTTCTCTCTCTGAGGACGAGGGCATCTTCAGAGTATGGGACATCCACAAGCAGTACCTCTGTAGTACTTCTGGAGGATCTATCGTTTTTATACCACCTGTTGCAGAACTCTGCAACCAAAGGCAGAATTGATGATACCCAGGAGTTTAATATATAGTGCCTTACAAATGTGGAGAGAATGCCCATGTGGCTGATTTGCAGATTGCTTCCACTGAGGCTTGGTAGTTCCTGGCTGCATTCCAGGTGGAATGAGTGGTGATGCCCTCCAGATGCATGAGCTTGCTGGCCAGGTATGTGCAAATGATGCACTGTTCAATGGTATAATTGATGGCCACCCAGAACATCTTCTTGCCCTTATTCAGTGCCATTAAAAAGATGAAAAGTAAGTCTGTCTTCCTGATAGTTCCGTACATTTCAAGTAGATATGCAGAACTCTAACATCTAAGGTGGATCAGGATGCTCAGGATTTGGAGCTGCATTTCTTGTTTTCAATGAAAATGTAAGTTAACTTTGGGGATGAAGGTTGGGTCTGGCATCTGGATCACCTTATCTTTATGAAAGTGCCCCCAGTTCAGAAACTCTTATGGCCAATGCTATGGCAATAAGAAATAACACCTTCATCCTCAGCCACTTGAGTGTTACCCGCCTTAGTGGCTTGAACAGTACTTAGTGAAAGCAGACAGGACCACATTAAGCCTCCAAGCAAGGAATCTATGGACTGCTGGGAGGTGCTACTGACCCCTTCGCGAAAAGCAAGGATGGGCAGGCGCTTAGAGGTAAATATTCCAACTATGATGGGTTCAAAAATGAAAATGGCCGTAACCTGGCGATGTAGGGTGGACACTTTAAGGCTCTGCCTGATTCTATCCTGAAAAAGACACCAAGGTCTGGATTCCGGTTGTCAGCCTTCTTACAATGGTACCATTGGAAGACGGCCTTCCAGGAGGTGTTGTATATGTGTTGTGTAGAAGTTTCCTGCAGGCAATTATGTGCTTTATCACTACAGGGTCGTAACTGAGAATTGTTAACATGCCCCTCTCAATAACCAGGTGGTCAGATGGAACCAGTCAGGGTCTGGTTGCCACACGAGTCAGTCGGAGGTCTGGATACAGAGGTAACCTCCATGGTTTTTGGGTTGACAGTTCCACCAGGGCTGACTGAACCTCTTCATGGCTTGCAGAAAAAACGTGGGATGCAAGGACCACTCATTCTTGTCTACGGACTTCTGGCTCAGTCAGTCCGCGAAGACGTTGCAGGATCCCTGAATGTGCTCTGCTGAGACAGACAGAAGATGGTTTTCTACCAAAGCCAGGATGCTGATGGTTTCCCAATGCAGTTGCGATGACTTGGAACAGCCCTGCTCTCCAGTCCAACAGGTTGGAAGATCCTGTTTTAGAGAATATCCCTTTTTACGTAGGGGAGACTCATCAGTAGGTGGCCAGGATTGGTCCACCAGTCTAGGCTCTGACTTCTGTGTTCAGGGTTAGTGACTTGTATTTTCTGTTGGCAATGTCCAGCTGGAACAGATGCAGGAAGCGCTACATTAGGTGAACGTTAGAAGCCCTGCTAGTGAGCCAGGGCCATCAGGTGGAAAAGCATCTTAGAGAAGACCCTGGGAGCAGAGGCCAGCCCAAAGGGGGGGGGCACAAAACAGCAAATGTTGGCCATGATAGCAGAATCTGAGGTATCTTCAATGGACACAGAGGATTAGAATGTGGAGGTAGGACTCTGTAGATCTGTAATGGTCATGAAAGCACTGATTGTCAGGGCTTCTGTGAGGAACCTCAACAACTTCATCCATAATCTCTTTTGGACCACATGTCTGTTCAAACTTAACGTCCAAAATGGTACGCCAGTCCCCATTTCGCTTGGGGATCATTAAAAAAAAGCGTATACCCCAGAAGCTGCTCCCAATCTGACCTGGTATGGCATCACTGCTTTTTTTCATGGTCCAATCTATCTTCTTGGGCCGGAAGAACAGGAACTGGTTGGGCCTGTTGAATCAAGATCCTCACTGGAAGGATCCCCTAGATGGGGCCAAAGGTCTTTGCTGATCTGTGTTGTTCCTGGGCAGGTTGAGGAAGGAGAGAAAGGAAGACAGCAGGGATGAGTAGTCCTAGACAGACAGAGAACAGAAAAGGCTAGGAAAAGAGGAGAAAGGGTTTGAAAAGATCAAAAACACTGACGAGAAGCCAGAGTCTCTCTATGAGCTACTCTCCCTCCCAAGGCAGGAACTAAACTGAGCTCTAAGGGCCAACAGAGGACCAATTAGTGTAAATTTAATCCTGCCTCCTTGAGGAATGGGCGGGAGTAACCCATAATCTGAAGATGCCCTTCCCTTCACAGATAGAAAAAGAATGCTACAATTTTAAGTTGTGTGTTTGTTTTTTAGTTATTCAACATATATCATTACTTTTCTGAGTTCATTTTTGCTAAACAATTAATTGTCTAGGAATGTGCTGTAAAGCAACTGTTAAAAATACAGCTTTAATAATTTTAACTGACATGAAGAATTCTTAAAATCAAACAGGACAACAGCCTCTGCACTGTGTATGCATTGCACGTATGTGTGTTAAGTGCCGCCAAGTCACTTTTGAATCAATGTCCTCAAAAACATCCTATCATTAACAGCCTAACTCAGATTTTGCAAACTGAGGGTTGTGACTTCCTTTAACGTCAGTCCATCTCACATTTCCTGCTGTCTTCCACTTTTCTTAGCATTGTTGACTTTTCCAGTGACTCAGCTCTTCTCGCAATGCGACACAAGTATGACAGCCTCAGTTTAGTTATTTTAGCTTCTAGAGACGTTCAGACTTGATTTGATCTAGAACCCACTTATTTGTCCACGGCATCCATAACACTCTCCTTCATCACCACATTTCAAAGGAATCAACTTTCTTCCTGTCAGATTCCTTCACTGTCCAGCTTTTAGACCCATCTATAGTAATAGGGAACACTATGGCATGAATTAACTTGATCTTATAAAGGAAGCCATAGCCCTCAGTTTGTAAGACCTGAGCAAGGCTGTTAACGGTAGGACATTTTGGAGGACGTTGATTCATAGGGTCACCATGAGTCAGAAGCGACTTGATGACACTTGACACACATATATATGCCACTGTTAAAGCGGCAGGCTGGTATTGGCAGACCTAGAGCCACAAATCTGGGTTCTGTTGGGTGTTTGTAGGATATAACCCTTACTATTTTCCACCACCTTTACCACCTTGCTGTTCTGCTGTTCCTCTAAGCATAAGTCATAAAATAAGCAAACAGATGGTGCCATTCCTCTCTATGCATGCACACTAATAGCAGGTCCTTCCAAAAAGTAGCTGAAAAGGGTAACTCTCTAGGTGTTGGCAGTTCAACAAATGGGGCTTCACATCACACCTGAGTGTTCTGGCCTTTGGGTCAAAGAATACATTTCTAAACAGTGTATTTCCTGAATGATTAAGTTTCAGCTCCCAGCAGCTCTCTCTCTCTCTGTAGATTAAGGGCTGTTGTTCAAACATAAATAATGGCAAGGGCATCAGGAGAACAACAGTGCAACTGGCACTGTGTAATAGATGCTCATGATTTCACACAACTAGTTGGGAAAAAGAGCAATAATATATTGCTGTGGAAGAAAGTATCATCCCCCAAACGCTTTCTTGAGGGAAGAAGTCTGGAACTATGCAATCAAGTGGACAACAACTGTGCAATTATTCTGCACTAAACTATGCCCAGCCTCTCAGAAATAAAGCTTAAAGTATATCTGAAACACACACACAATGTAAAGCTAGAGAATTGGGTAATAAATGGTGAAGTGTCAGACAAGTCACAGAATGACCCCTAAAAAATGTAGGCTACGAAATTCTGGTGCTCAAGGCAATCAATTGCGTATGTTGAAAGAGATAAGATTTAAATCATGTACTGTGCCAGTTAGTCAATACAGGTTATCAATTGCTGCTGGAAAGGTGATTTTTCATCATTCTCAGCAAAAATATGTAAGCTAAGCTTTCCTAAAGTCACTTGGGCAACTGGGACTCAAGTATTATCCAAAGACCACTTATTTAAAATTGCAGTTATCACATGTCCATGAATCTTGCTTTCTATATAATCTGAGATCTCAAAACTGCCCTTGATTGCAACATCAGGCTGATGTAATAATGTATGCTTATTCTTACAATTTTCAGTCCCATAGGATGAGCAAGCAAATTACACATAAGGGCAATGATAGTGGCTACTGATTGATGCTTGTGCTGTTTCACCCCACTGGAAAGACTACAATGGCATGCAGAGTTGGTTAGCACATATGGTACAGGTGAGGGAATTTTATTATTCCCTCCGTAAACTCTAAAGACCTAGGCCACTTCTAAGATATTTGTCCTGGGTTCAGTGTTGTTGGGAAGCACGCTTGTTTCTCCTCTCTTGTTTCCCCACTATTGTAGTATATCTATGCACCTCCCAGAAGTGGCTGTTCACTGATCGTTCCCCAAACCCACTTTGGACCAATCTACTCAGCAGTTACCCTCTTTACAAATATATTGTTGAAAGTATGGGGGAGGTGGGAAGGAAGAGACAAAAAAAGATGGAGTTATAATGCCACCCTAAATACTGCACAATTCAGTTTTCACATGATAGAACAAGAGATAATCAAAATTAAGAACATCAAGAGTATGCTCCAATCTAAAAATTTACCAGAGGCCCCCAGTGGATTCACCAGATCCTTCTTCAGCAACATGAATACTGTCTACAAAGCTGGGTATGTCAACAGCTTCTAATGATGAAGCAATACTTGCTTGACTCCTATCTTTCTCTGTGTTCATAGAAATATGAATGTCTTCATTAGAAATTTCACCATCCTCCTGTTTTGTAGGCCTTTCGCTTCCTTCTAAGGGGGTATTCAAGAACAAACTAGCACCTAAACAAAGAAATCAAACAGAAGCAACTTTAATTTGATTTATACTAGGTACTTAGCCACCAGATTATTGTTAGTTTTAAACAAGTGGAACTGACAATACTAGCATTATTTTGGGCAGTTGAACAGCATGATTGGGCAATGCACTGTGCATAGGTCACCTTACAATATCAACTCTGAATCTTAATTCAAGACACTGGAACAAATGCTTTACGTTCAAATGCAATTTTTGCATGCTATGATCCTGTTATAAGTTTCTCATTGGCAAGGTAAGATGTGTTGCATAGGTGAGATACTGCAGTTTTAAGAAGACATTTTGTTTTTGAAAATATGTTTTGCTCACCAATTAACAAAACCAACTCAACATGCTAATTTTTCTGCAGACTTGCAGCATTCAAATAATTGAAATTCTGTCCTTTTCAGCAGAATTTGAAACAAGAAAATTTACCTTGAGACAGAAACTGTCAAAGGGTCTGAGGATGTTGCCACTGAACTAGACCAGGCACAGGAGCTATGATTGACAGCAAAGCTTTCTGCTGGGCCACAGCTCAAATAGGAAATAGCACAGCAGACTACAAAAACAGTTAAATCAAAATGCCTGGCTCCACTGTCTGGTGTTTCTACACTATCAATGTCTGTCAATTACAGAAGGTGTACAATAAACCATTACCTGTGCTCACTGCAATACTGACACTTTTTTTCACTTGTAACCCTAGGGAAGATCGAGTTTCCATGGTAACAAATTCTAGTTGCTTCTCAGACTGTATGCTATTGCTGGCTGTAGTCTTAGTTGAACAGTGCTGAAGAGTCTGTGCTTCTAAAAGCCGCTGAATCTGTAACCATGCAAGATCAGTGTTAATTATATTGCAGAGATAATAAAAGTGGAAGAAGCAATTAACGCAATAAATATAAACTGTCAACAAATTGCCTTTCGTATGCATGACTATTCTTTCCTTGAAATGAGAAAAAATCTTCTTTTAAGCTCTCTTTAAGAAAGAATTTAATACAGGGAATTGTAGTACATAGAACAGTACACAGATACTGCTATTACAGTCGTAAGGCTAATTAATTAAAATCTAGCAGGCTTTCACTCAGTGCTGATGTCCATTCCAAGCAAGTTAATGGCTCATTAAATTGACCAATAAACATGCCAGCATTAGCAATTCAGAAGGAATAGCTATTTACCATGCGAATGTATTTGGAAAGATAGCATTAATCACTATATATTCCTCCCCTTCCTACTTGTCTTAATAGAAAGTGAACATTGGCGAAAGTACACAGAATCATGAAGTTCTAGTTTAAAAGCATCATACATTCAATAAAAGGTTATAGTCCAGTCAACCACACTCAATAAACTCTAACATTATGGGTAAGACAGAGATCAAGTACCAAACAAACCTGAGCTTGCAGAAGCTTGAGCTGCCGATCTTGTTCTGTAAGAATTCTGTAAACATCGGGAGATAATCCCATAATTCCGTTATCTAATCCTATTCTGGGTGAAGGAGTGTGCATACAAGTAGAACACACTGCATGGTCTGCAGGAGGGGAAATGGTTGCTGTAGAGGACACATCCCCAGCAAGGGGAGAGCAGTTTCCGATTATTTCATAGTTGCCAAGGTTTATAGGACTACTTGAGGGACATGTTGGATTGCATCCCCCATTTATAGATTCTACATTCTGATGAAATATCAATTGTGTCCTCTCCTGAGCAACATTTGTCTGGATTTCAGATGTCTGACTGGGGCCCATGTTACATATCCCTTGCAATATATTAGATGGATTGTATTGCATATGACCATGTAACTGACAGCTGCAGGCGCAGGAAGAACAGCAAGTTGGACCTTGAACTGGTATCCGAAACTCTACTGGCCTTAGGTTTGGAGGTGACCAAGCACAATTGTGCCAAGGAGGCTGAGAAGGTATAGGGGACTGAATTGAATTAGGTACCAAAGGTCCACTTAAAGAAAGTTCCTCTTTCCTTTGCACGGCATCATTTTTTGCAAACAGTTTTTCAGCAGGTGTTCCAAGTTGATGTGCAGATGTATTTGGAGAGGATCCACTACAAGGTGTTGAAGGTGAAGAGGAGGGTGAGGAAGACCCAAAGCTCTTTCTTGCTTGATATCCAGCTGCACCACTGCTGGGCTGCTGTTGAAATGGTATCTGTACTCTGCTGCAAGGTATAAGAACTGGCATTCTTTGATTTAACTGGCTAGATAATTGCCTTGGAGAAGACTCTCTGGCACAGCTTTGCTTCTTGCGATCAGAGCTTTGCATTTGGCAGGATGGTTGACCTACAGGACATACTTTCTTAGGTGGCTGATATACATGTAGATTTGTTTTATCCACAGTCAAGACATGTTTGGATACTGGTACAGATTCTATGAAGTTGCCATCAAATACAACAGATAGTTCAGGGACTGAAGGCTGGATCTCTGTAATCTAGAAATAAAGACATATTACAATCAAAGCGCTTTGTTAAATTTTGATGGTGTATCTATTTTTATCCCACTCATCCTCCAAGAAAATTAGTGTAGTACACAATTATTTTCACCACTATATCTTAACAACCATTTTGGGATGTAGGTAAGACTGAGAGTACTTGACCAAGGTCCTCCAGTAAGATAGACGGTGAAGTGTGAAGGTGCACCCAAGTCTTTAAGGCCCTAATCTGACAACTTAACCACTACAGAAAACTGCTGTAGAATCACACACTAGTGCAACAGTTCAGAACTGGAATACAGAGCTTTGCCTTAGAATAAGGACAATGGCATGGAAAAATCTAATCCAGGAAATACTGCACTAAATTTGCCCTATTGTGCAATGGCCCTTATGAATAAAAACATGATAACATAGGTATTAATTACAATTAGAAGTAATGTATTTTATATTTAGCTTAGGTTTATGAGAAATGGGAAAAATCAGAATTAATCTCAGCATAGTGTTGCTGAGCAAAAATAAAAAAAACACTTGAAAATAGGCATCTGTTAAAAAGCTCACCTGCTATTTCTGCTACCTCCTTTTATGTTTAAAATTAATAATCCTCTTATGTCAAAATTAATAATTGGGAACTGGTTTAGTTCTGCTTGTGTCTGCATGGTGGATGTTGCAACCTTCTAAAAGATTTGTTTTTTTAAAAAACTGAACTGAAAAATATGGTTGTGGTGATAAAGGGTTAATATGACTGTGGTACAGCCTAGTGGTACAGTGTGAAATAACACCAGCCTGGTACCAATGAAGAATATTGGCATTTAATATTTCTACCCGACAAAAATATAGAAGCGCAGAATGCATTTTCTCTGAAAAAACGAAATAAGAAGCACAGTAGTTACCTGTTGAAACTTTGGGTGAGGACGGGGGAGTGGCCTAGGAGATGCATCATCTTCTACGCCAGAGTCATGATCACAAACAGACAGTTTGCTTGGTGAGGATCCCTGATTGGGGCTAAGAGTACAATTTTATTACACGTAAAATCTATAATTTCACCAATGCATTTAACATGAAACCTTTATCAAATTTGCCATATCTATTTTGATATGTCCCACCACATTCAGAGGTAGGCATATTGGTTTGTACCACCATCTGCTTTTGACTACAAATGAGATTTTTTTGTTTATTTAAGTTGTTTATAACCCACTTTTCTCACTGAGGCAGATTACATAGTGTAGATCAAATACAGTTAACAGGATGGGGTACCCCAAAATAAAGAAATAAGGTTTGGATTGCAGAAATCTGAAAACAGAGCTGGAGGTATAGGCATTAATATGACACATTAAATTATGCAAAAGTTATACACTAGAATCATACTGCAACTAACAATGATTTCTGCCATTGGAGGAGCAGTTTCCCAAATCCTCACCTATACTCTTTCCCTTAAGTTGTTCATAAGAGGCCTTGAGAAACAAAATTTCAGGGGGAAAGTTCAATAGGATACAAATCATAGAAACTACATCAAATATTCAATTTAATAAACAATATTGTATTGTCCTAAACATTTTTGAATTTAATCAAAAAACAGCTGATTGTTCCTGGTAAGATGTATTATTTCTAAATAAGTTTCATCTAGCTGCACTTGAAACCTTCCACCTTATCAGCTGATACGACTTTGAGAAAGTATGTTTTAATTATGGCCTTTCATTGTACATATCAGAAGGAAAACTTGTTCCCTTATGCTATCTAGGGTATAGATTTGTCAACCAATATGGTAAACATGATTTTATTGTTTGTTTCTTTGGAAACGAGTACATATACATGTTATTATACCATACATTTAATGACATCACCTGGAAGTTCCCACCTTGAAATTCTGAAGAACCTAAAAAAGTTCTCTTTATTTGCTTACTTCCTATTTTACACCTATATTTAACACGATAGTAGTATCATCCTCAGCAATGTAGGTTGTGACTGTGCTCAGGATTCTATTGCAAAAATATCATGCACTAGAAATAGCTCGAAGTGGGTACATATACTTTCACCCAGTATTGTAAATACTAGCATTTCCTGTTGAAGGCGTGTACCTATTGCAGAAGATAAAAGATTTCCTGGAAGATACAACATAATAATAGACACAAGGGGTATGCTGCATGCATAAACACATGAAAAATACTTACCACCTAATGGAATCCTCCTTGGAGATTTTGCTAAAGAATTCAATTTCTGCATTTTTATTTTCAGAAGTCAAATTAAATTGAATAGGATTCTTATCAGAAGGGTCAACATTCTGAAATGAAATTCATGCTTTCACTGAAGGGCAATAATTATCATGTAAACCTAACCTTGATTCTTACCTAACCTTCATTCCTACCTCTAAATGCTAAACTGAAGATGCCGCCTCCTTAGGGGGGCTATGAAGTTATTGCAAACAAGTAACTGCTCAGCACCTGAAGGCTTAAGAGTCTATTACATGCTGCAAACTGCCAGCAGTAGTATCAAGTATAATGCAGAAGTACTCGGGCGTTAGAAGCTCAACAGATGCCTGCCAACAGGGATTCACCACATAAACAACCCTGCATGAAGTAGAAAGTTATGCCCTGCCTGAATAGTTCCCAATCCCATGAAATATTTCTAAAATATTTCCATAAACTGGATAAGTAGCTCTTCAAAGCTTCCTGATTTATTTTTCCCAGCAACAGTAAGCATTCAGCTAATGAAAATGTTTAGCACAGAAGGCATAACAACAAATCAAGCCATTTAAACCACACACACAAACTCTATTTACCCTGAGATCTATGACTAGGGTGTCAAACAAGCTACCGGTAACTTTCTCATGAAGTAGCATTTGTTATTAAATTAGAATTGTTACCTTTGGAAAAAGTCCCAATGCAAAATTCCTAAAGCTTGTGCTGAAGTACAGGACTAAAAGCAAGACGATTTAAAAATATTGTTATGGATTTTAACTCTAAATCACTGTTTGTAAGGTTCTGACACAGGCCTTTAGGTTCTTGTGTACACCTGCAAAGTTTTTTTCACTGTTTTAATTTATACTTTTCAGCCTTGAAGAAAAAATTATGAATTAATAGCTTTATACTCAGAATAACTCCAACAAGTGAAACAGAATTTGCAAGCATCAGAAAGTTTAATAAAGTCATATATAGGCCTATGTAGTAGTTATTACTGTATATACTGGCCTATAAGTCGACCTGAGTATAAGTCGAGGCACCTAATTTTATCACAGAAAACTGGGAAAACTTGTTGACTCGAGTATAAGACAAGGGTGGGAAATGCAGCAGCTACTGGTAAATTTCAAAAATAAAAATAGATACCAAAAAAATGTTTTTGAATATGTATTTCAAAGAAAAACAGTATGGTATCAACAATAACTTCAAAAGTTCTGAAGTGGAATATATAACTCTCACAGACAGTATCTCTTCAGAGTTTCATAGGGAAGATGCTCAACAAGATCCCCCTTTTAACAAGTCCCTACAGGTTCTCCTTCAACACGGATAGCTTATCATTACACAGTGAAGATTCTTGCGTGGTAATGGCAGCCGCTGCCCCAAAGCAAGGGGTTTTTTTTTGCAGGTCTGCAAGCTCAGCCGTTCACTCGTGTATAAGTCAAGGGGGGCTTTTTTCAGCACAAAAAATGTGCTGAAAAAGTAGACTTATATGCGAGTATATAAAGTACTAGCAGGATGCCTGTGCTTCGCTACGTAGTTTGTAGTATGTTTGTAATCTGTTTTGATTGTAATTGGCTGTAGTGGTCTGGTTAACGTGAGGGTTGGTCAAGGAATACTTTTTCACAGCCTGTCTGTTAGCCTCGGGATGACATTCAGCATACTTCATCACAGCCTCTCTATGAATTTCAGGGTGACATTCAGCATTCAGTACACCTGTCTGTGCACTTTGTATGTTGGCAGGAAATTGCTCTCTTTCACCTGGTGGGCTCCAAAAGACGTCATTTGGAAGCAGCCGTTTTATTTTCGGAAGTGTTCTGCCATTGGATGCTGATGAGTGAGAAGGCTGTGAAGAGGTTCAGGGTAGGGTTGAAGGGCAGGGAGCTGGACTGTACTGCCACTGCAGCACATTCCTGGAGACTTCAGAGCACGACACAGCACAGGACGATCAGAGGCCGAGAGCAATAAACTTGTCTCCACAGTAAGCAATCTGATGTCCATATGCAAAACCCGACAAATGTTTAGTAGTCCAAGGTGATAGTGTGGTTTGTAATGTATTTTAATAGTATTTGGCTGTAGCAGTGTTGTTAATGTGAGGGCAGGTGGAGGAGTACTTTTTTGCAGCCTGTCTTTTAACTTTGGGGTGACATGCAGCATATTTCCTCACAGTCTGTCTGTGGACTGATGGGTTTGTTTTCAAATAGGTTCACATGTGTTGTGGAGGGTGGTGGTAGAGTGCAGTTGGTGAAGGACATGAAGCTGGTGGTGTTGAACTGTCACCCTTAGAATGTTCATGCAGCATGTCTGTGGACTGAGTGGTGGGTTTGCCCTTAGAATGTTCATGCAGATGGGCAGAGATGAGCAGTGAAAACAGTAAATGTGTAATAACTCGAGTAAAACTGAATATTTTGAAAAATCCTTTCATAGTGAGCACCTAAACCACATAATGAGCCAGTGGGCCAAATTTCAACTTTGTAGGTTCTGTGGTTTTTTAGTTCTTTTGATGAGTCAGTGAGTCAGTCAGTGGTATTTCACGTTTATATAGATACAAGCTGTACCTAGAATCTCTGAATCGCTCAGATCTGGAATTCCCTGAAATCTGCTTTCCCCCTTTTTAGCAAAGTGCTGAACGAAACTTTGAAATGCAACCTTTTTCTAAAAGTCAATTTAGGCAGAATAGGAATAATATGTATGCTTATACAGGATGAGTTTCTATAGGGTTTGCCAGTGTTCTATGTTGTTTATTTAATGTTTTGCTTAATCAGATCTGGAATGATCAGATTATTTTAAATAGAAGTGAATATATTAACTATGTTTCACTTTGAACCTGGAATAAACAAATAAACCTCAACGTCTTCCTTAGAGAATGAGGGATGTGCCTTGCGAACACATTCAGTTGTCAAGTAGCACTGTGACTTAGTAGTTCATTTCATTTCATTTTAACCTTTAATGGCATACAAATTATTTCCATTTAAAAGAGAAAAGAGAAAACTTTTAAAACATTTAAAGGAGAAAACTTTTAAAACATTTAAATATGGGTATTTAAAATGCTTTCCAAGAATTTAGCCACTGCCAAGGTGATCGATGGATTACAGTCACTTAGCAGAAAGCGAGTGGCCTGGAACTTGGAGTGCTCAAGTCTTGGAAGCAGCAGAGGGTGAATTAAAATCACGCGCAGGTTACTGTGAAGACAGCATTCCAGAAGAATATGGGTTATGGTTTCTATAGATCCACATCCGCAACGGCATAGTCTCTGATGTTTAGGGATCTGGAGGTATCTCCCTGAGGTTTCTGCTGATGGGAAAATATTGAGGCGTGCTAGCATGAATGCACGACGTTGGTTGATGGATAACAGAGATGAGAGATATTTAGCTCTTGCTCTGTAACTTGGTTGTATTCCGAGGGAGCGGGGAGAGCATACAGCCGCCTTTGTTGGATAGAAACAATGATGTTCCAGATCCCTCAGTCTTTCACGGATCCTGATTGAAAATATGCAGTTCACTATCAGTCCCGACATTGTCCAAATCAAATCCTATGGTTCTGATTTTGTTCTCAATGACTTTGAACCAATAGAATTGAAAATTGTCTTTAAAAAGGTTTGAGTTTATATCACCTGAAAGTGATCTAAAATGTATTTTGAGCCAATACTTTATGGTGGCAATCCAAGCTTCTGTTTCCACATATGAGAGGCCAACTTCGAGACATAAAGTTGGATAGGTAACACTATTCGGGACTCCCAAAATCCTTCTCAGAAAATATGCTTGGATTTGTTCAACATCACGTTGGAAATCGCTTATCCAAATTGGGATGCCGTAGAGGATTTTAGGCAACAACTTTGCTTGGAAAATTTTTAATACGGCTTTTACTGATTGGTTTCCTTTTCCGTAGTAAAATTGGATTATGCCAGACATGGTACGTCTGGTTGATGAGATTAAGCAGGATCTATGAAGGGACCATTTTAAATTGTATTGAAAAGTGATCCCTAAATATTTAAAAGATTGTACCTGCTTGATCTCAATATTGCTGATTTTCCAGGAAAGAGGACGCCAGTTTTTGGAAAATACGATTATTTTTGACTTCTCACTGTTTAGTTTTAGTTTGTTGAGATCACAGTAGTCAAAAAAAGCTCTGACTTAGTAGTTAATGTGCTGTTTTAATTCAATCAGGTTTTAATCTCCATGTGATTGTTTAAAGTAATGCCCCCTCATATTTGGGTCCCAATGATTGGCCATGATCTTAGATCTGCAAGTTTCAATTATATTGATGTCTTCTTCTGAAAGAATGACATTTTAATCAACCCGACAACCACATTCCAGTAATCTCTCTAATATAAACTAGGGGAAAAACAATCAATCACTTACTTTGAATAGATGTAATGTTTCCTTGCTTGTAAGTAGTTGGAAACCAAATTCAGTAAGTCCACAAGGAAGGCATTCATAAAACTCTGGATCTCTATGTATCATAGAATAAAGAACTATAAGAAAACTTCCTGATTCCGAAAGTACCCTAAAGAAGAAAGATAATCAATTAAATTATTTTTTGGGAAAAAAATATAGGAAATGAAGCATACATTCTAGACATAAATTCAAAGAAGTATAGTCCTGTTTCAAGGTAAATAAAAATTAATTTTTGGTCTATTTAAAACATTCATAAACTCATCCTTCTACCAGATAACTGGAACCCCAATAAAATTAGCATAATTCCAAAAACAACAAAATTAAACACCTGACAAAAAGAGATCACTGCCTTTAAAGAAACTTGGAGAGCAACTGTCTTGTAAAATGGGATTTTAAAAGAGTCAGGCAGCCCCATCAAAATGGCAGGCTGCATGCAGTACTGACCCGCTAGTCCTACAGAGACTTCCTAGTTGCATGACAAGGCTCGCAAAGTGTAAAAGTCTTCCCACTGCTGAGAAGTCAACAACAAATACAAATACAAAACCTTTAATGGCATATAAAGAGTGGTAAAATACAGATTATGTTAAAACCAATTGACTAAAATTTACACAAAGGTTTCACTCTTGATCCAAGTGCCTTTGTTAAAAACCTGGCAACTGATTCAGTAGTGTGGGGATGATGGTCACTAAGCAGGTGTGAAACTATTTCCTTGTCTGATCTCACTGAAAATTTCTTCAAGATGGCCTCGAGAAAAAGCAACCGATAGACTGCCAAATCTTTGCAATGAAGGAGCACGTGTTCAGTTGTTTCGGGTAGGCCCGCTGCACAGGAACAAGTCCTGTTCTCCTGTGGGATGCCATGATATCTGCCTCTTGTTTGGGCAGTCGGTAACACATTTAGCCGAGCAAGCATAAAATATCTGCGGAGATGTGGATTGATTAAATTACTCATATATTTAGCCATAAAACCCGGCAATGGTGGTGAAATGCCATAAAATGTGGGAGAACAAGTTCTGCAGGCTCCAGCTGTGAGAAGCTGCCCTTCAATGTCAAGAGTACGTTGTTTCAAAACTCCGAAAGCCTGTCTTTCGTCCATCAGTAGGAGTTGGTCAAAAGATACACCTATGTTGTTTATTTGCTTGATAATTTTGGTGTGCCAGGTGGAGTGGAAGTGGTCGCTAACAGAAAATATGTGAGACTGCCCGGGAGGGCTCTATAATGAAGGCGAAGCCAGTATTTAAACAAAGAGAGCCAAACCCGGGAAAAAATTGTCTTGGCTCCGGTTTCTAAACAAAGAACTTGATACGTGACTGAGTTTGGAAGACCCAATAAACAACGAAGAAACAAAGATTGAACACTCTCTAATTTCTCAGCGGTTTTTGCTCCCCAGATTGGAGCTCCGTAAAGTAATTGTGGCAGTAGTTTTAACTGAAAAACTTCCATTGCGGCAGGAAAAAATTGACCGCCTCTGGTGTGAAAAAATCTGGATATTGCCAACACTTTGATTTTACTTGTATTGAGAGTCTGGTGGATATGAGAGGTCCAGGTTAAGGAATGATGGAAGGTGATTCCTAAATATCTGTATGAATGGACCTGTTCAATCAATGTACCGTTTATTTTCCACGTGCTGAGTTTTTTTGAATTCGAAAAGATCAGCACTTTGGATTTGTTATAATTAATCGACAGGGCACTGTTTGGAGAGCAACTGTCTTGTAAAATGGGATTTTAAAAGAGTCAGGCAGCCCCATCAAAATGGCAGGCTGCATGCAGTACTGACCCGCTAGTCCTACAGAGACTTCCTAGTTGCATGACAAGGCTCGCAAAGTGTAAAAGTCTTCCCACTGCTGAGAAGTCTCAATGAGCTGCAATGGATTTACACAATCCAAAAGGGTGACTTAAGTCCAAACTTAAGTCCATGCCCCCGGCCCACCCCTGCTACGCTAGTGGTGGAAGGGCCCCTGGATGCTGGTGTGGCATCCAGCACCATGCACAGTGGGGCGAGTGGTGGTGCCCACATGTCAGTGGGATTGCCCTGGGTAAGTTCCCTGGGGAAAGTGAATCTGACAGTGTGGCAGCGCACCTCTCCCAAGAGCAGATTTGGACCCTCCCTTTGGCACCTCAAGCCATCTGAAACTGTAAGAGAGATATAGACCTTCAAACTTGCTTCAAAAGGCTATTTCATTACACGAGCAACCAGAAAAAAGCCCACTAATGGGCAGCTGCAGAATATATACTTGAGGGTTGAAAGATTAATTTTAAAAATTGATGTGCTAAACAAACCTGCTGCACCAGATCACACCAGGAAAAAAAGCCCTTCAAGTGCATGGGCCATAGGTTGTGAAGGACTTTAAGGCAACCATCAGCATCTTGTATCAGAAACCAATAGGCAACCAGCACAAAAATTACAAAACAGGTGTAATATTATCTATGTAGCCCTCCTCAAATAACATAGACTGCTACATAGTACACCAATTATACTTCTCGATACTTTTCAAAGACAGCACCATGTACAACATGTTATAAAAATCAGGCATTGAAGTTCATGTTCCATGCATCAGAGTGACCAGAGCAGCCACCAAAAAAGGGAAGAACTTACACACTGAAAAGATAAAAGGCATGTTTCTCAAACAGTTCTTGATCTAGAAGACTTCACAGCTCTTCATAGTGTCCATCAAAGAAAGCTGAAATTCATGTGGAAGGTAAAACCCTCCAAAGCAAATGCTGGTCCATAAGACTGGCAACACACTGTTTTGTTGGAAGTTCAGTTTATTCTTAGTCATTTGACCTCAGCAAGTAAAAAATGATTGCTTGATTGTTGCTGCTGGCATTGCTGGTAATAGCTTTCATGTTACTAGTCCTCCAATGTTAATCAAATGGCTTTCAGAGTGGAACTCTAGATGAGAATCATTCTTCACAACAGGCTTGGGAACTGGGAATTGCAAAAAGCCTCTAAAATAGTCTCCCTCAAGCGATTCACCATGCGATTAACCTTAATAATAGAAAACCTTACTTTTTGAAAATCTTCATGGCAGGCATTTTTTGCCCAGGCATTTGGTAAGCCACTCTGAAACCCCATCTCTACAGCTGTTTGTCTATGGGGTGAACGTGGGGATTGGGGTTATTTTAAGGCTATTTTAATGGTTGTTTTAATTGTTATATTTAGGGAGGGGTTAAATTGTTTTTAACATATGTATGCCTCCTAGAGATATTGGTATAAGGCAGGATAAAAATACTTATAAATAAATCCCCACTTGTGCCTGCTCCAAAACAGTACAAGCACAATTTTCAGTTAACAGCAACATCAGAATATAGATTCATGCAGAATAAGAGTACTATAACTACTGGTAGTTATAACTTCTGTGGAGGGACAAGTCAAGGTGGAAACACACATCCATTGTCCCATTACTCATGGAACACTTACCTTGGGCCTTTTAGCTACATGGTGGGGCTGAAGTGTGGTCTCCTCATGTTTCTGTTTACACATGAGGAAGCAGCCCAGGCCTCTCCTGCAGCTAGTCTCAACAGGCCTCTGTTTCTGGGTTCTCTGAACTCTGCCCTTCTTAAAGGCACAGATCACATAACCCTCAGTAGTTCCAATACTCCCCTTCCCTTCCACAGACTCTCTCTCGCTGCTGCAGTGGGAGAGAGGGCTTGTTTCTAAAAAGAGGCTTGTCTGGAAAAAAGTTTTTAAAAGTCCTCCTGATCATTAGGGAGGACAGAAGCAGAGCGGGAGAGGGGTACCGGAGTCAGAAACAAACCCTGCTTGTGCTATTCCTTGCAAAAGTCAACTTTGTTTATCAATGCACTGACATATTGAAATGAGCACTAGTGAAGCAGGAAGGAGCCAGCAACAATGGGGCAAGGGTAAAGACATGGATGACAATGCAATGAGTGGAAAGGATGGAGCCAGGTAGGCTGGCCAAGGGTGAAGAGAAGAGATCCGGGGCAAAGCTTTTTAGTGGAAAATCTCCGTGTTCTGGTGGCAAAGAAAAATTACATTTGTGCAACATGTGAACTGGCAGGGAGACTAGAAAGTGAGAACAGAGTTTGAGGAAATACCCTGCTGCATAAAGACAGACATTTGTCCCCATCGTGCAGTAGATACCTTATGCATAATTGACCTCTAAGTACTAAGTGAATGCATACACAAAATGGTTGCAGATCAAGTGTATTCACTTCAACAGCAAATGGATAGTTTCATATGCATAACGCCAGGGTATTACAAGTTGTTCCCAATACCAAAGTGAATGATAAAACTCCTGCTGACATAGCTCAATGTTCCCTGAGCATTAGATCAAGACCATTTATTTACCACAATTCATTCATAGGAATTTTGATGGTATACAAGCTCTAGAGTGATCCCTGTTGATTACTCAGAAACTTTTAAAAATAACTATTTTTAATTACCTTTCTTGAATTGAGGAATTGTATAAGTATCGCAGGCTGTAGGTCCAGACTTGTGGACTGAAGATATGAGTGATTCCACTCAACCAACTAAAGAGATTAAAATAACATTGATGGAATGAATGCTTTATCAGATGTTTCCTCAAACAGAATAGATTATCGAAACATGAACATATATTGCATCTTAACAACTAAAACCATCGAAGAAAGAATTTAGGAAAAATACTTACATGCCAATTAATGGCATCGTGTAAACTTTAGGGTCAGACTCCAGAACTAGAAGCAGTTTCCTGGTCTGGTCCATTGTAAGGTATCTGTAAGCAAGAATGTACATATTGCTGACTTACAATAGTTAATTCTTAAGTCATTTAGGCAAAAACTGTAAAAATTAATAACATTTATACCTTATACTGCCATCCCAAATAACAAAATCTCAGAGAGAGTTATAACAAAAATACTTAAGGGAGCATTACAATAATTCCAAAGCCATTAATTAATGCCTCCAATGTCTTCTTTTATCAACATCATGAAAAAACAGAAGTAACTTCCAAAACATGCAAGGATTGCAAATCACTGTTGGATGTGTTGCTGGGTTAAAGGGTAAGAATGAGTAAACTGAAACTATACCCGGGAAAGACAGGAGTCATAGCTATCACAAAGGTATTGTCCAGGTTTTCACAGCTGGAATCAACGGACTGTTGTGGGTTTTTCAAATTGTATGGCTGTGGTCTGGTAGTTTTAGTTCCTAACATTTTACCCACATATATGACTGGCATCTTCAGAGGCATGTCACTGTAAAATGTGTTTTCTTTTGGTGGTACAGTCGGGGCTGGTGGTCCTTGGCACAAAATCTGCTTAGCTCAGCCAGGACCAGAGCTTTTTTGACTCTGGCATGGTAGAACGTTCTATCAAGTGAGAACCAGGCCCTGCAAGTTTTAGTTTTGCAGGGCCTGTAAGATAGAGCTGTTCTTTCAGACTTATGGCTGAGGTAGCAAAGGTATCTAGTTGGCCTCCCTTTCTCTTCCTTCCCTCATTGTTTCCTTCCCTTCTTCAGCGCATAGTGTGAATGTGGGTTTTATTGGGGGTATAACTTAATTGGACTGTCCATCTCTCCGAGGCGATTGATAATATCAGAATATAGATGATTATGTTTTATAAATGTTATTGTTATAAACCAGTGCTGTATAAGCCACCCCGAGCCTGTATGGAGGAAGGGACCCCATACATTGAATAAAATAAAAATTTAATTTAAAAAATGTAGGGATGATGCTAGGAGCATAAACATCCAGACCAGGCCACACAGTGCAAAAAACAACAACAACCCCACAACAGACAGTACCATAAAGAGAGCTTTTATAACCACCACCATGTAGCATCATTATGGAAATTATTCACAGAACAGCTGTCAATCTACATGGCAAGAAAAGTTTGAATGTATTGCCTAGAGAAGTTACCATGTGGGAGATCATTAAACATTTTCTAGCCAGTAAACATTTTTAAAGTGTCCTGCAGCATTACTCTTAAATATTCTATACACAGCTGTCATAGTAAAAACAATCCTAGAACACATGCAATATCATAAAACATAAATATTAAAATATAAAATTATTCAAGTCAAAATCAGTGAAGATATCTACAAGACATAGGTTATTATATAGCAGGCCATTCCATTTGCAGTTAAGAAGTGCCATTCACTAGTTATTTATGCAGAAAAACAGGAAGGATTAACTTCTTATATATCGGTAATTGACTTAGAGACAGATGGATGCTGCCAGAATGGAAGAAGGTACTCACTGTAATGTGATTTCTTCCACTTTTGATAGCTCAAATAAGCAGAAGCTACATGTAAGCAACTGAAATGTTTGAATGTGATACCTTAACTTACCCACATTTGCAGGTCCCCTGAACTTGTGCAATGCTCATATGGCTATTTAGGTTTCTGGCAAGTGCTGTAGGAATGATTGGAACAGAATTCACAGGAGTGTATTTTAAAATATTAGCCAATGTAACAGCGGCCCAGTGAAAGACAAAATTTAGATTGTCCATATTCTCTGCAGAAGAGATATAAACTCTTAAGGTAAGCAATTTGGAAGGATCCAGAAAGTCACGGCCATTCAAATTCTGTTGAAGTATCTACAAACAGATATAAATATAATCAAGATCAGTCACAGACATAACATTACTAGTATTTGTACAAGGCTTAAGGAGGACCCTTTCTAGGTCAGGCTTTTTCACTTGGGAAGTGAAGGAGCCTCAGCTGAAAACAGCACCAAAGAAAGGGGATATGATAGTCCAGAGATGATCTTACTATCCCAAGATAAAGAGCTGCAGCAGCTGAATGGAGAAAAATAGAAAAGGAGATTGACTGGTCAGAGGAAATTATTCTTCATAAAGAACATAAATACAACCATGACATATTGCTTTGCTATATTGCTCTGAGATTGACTGTAAATAGCAGCTGAACATTAACAATGGAAGAAATCTAATCTTCAATATCAACAATTCTTACCTTAAAAGATAAGCTGAAATCTTCAGAATTATGTACTATAATGTCGCTTGAGGAAGATCCCCAAGCACTTACAGTACATGGAATCAAAAAATCTCCAGGAAGAGGTGCAGTGGGTATTTTCTCCAAGCCACCAGTTGTTTCACGACCTGGATCAAAACGGTCTATTGTTATAGAAACACCTTTGCAATCTGCAGCAGAAAAAAACAAGGACTATCCAAGTCAACATGGAATGCATCTTATGATCATTAACTTCTGATTTCATGACGATAGATTAAAAACAAGAATTCAAAGATTTGTCAGGCTTCTGGTCCAAGGGTATGCTTTTTGCATACTCTGTATTCAGACAATGCCCAGAAGGATCAGATGGGTGTATTTTTGAAGCAGGTGCAAGCTCAATAGATGATGAACTTGCTTCTACGAAACAGGTTCCTGGGACAATCTGCAGTCCCTTGGGTTTAATCATTGCATCTCAAGGCCTTAAAGCAGGGGTCTTCAAACTATGGCCCTCCAGATGTTCATAGACTACAATTCCCATGAGCCCTACCACTTGGCCATGCTGGCAGGGGCTGATGGGAATTGCAGTCCATGAACATCTGGAGGGCCATAGTTTGAAGACCCCTGCCTTAAAGGATTTGCTGACTTCAGTGGATACTTAGAAGGGATATGAACCTCATCTCATGAACCTTATCTGATTTCACCTACATGTGAAATGACTCGCCTCCAGCAATCAAAGAACTGACTACCTATGCTGCACTGATCTAAAAAGGAACAGTGTGAACATAGCACCAAACCTATATCATGGTGGAAAAAATGATGCTATTAAAATCTTATCTATATAATATATACATGCACCATTGCTTGATAAACAATTCAAAATAAATTAGAAAATAATTGAAACAAGTGTTCATGTCCATCTCAAAAGCATGACTATTTAGTTAAGAGTTAAGAGTGATATTCACTCAGTGGCTCAGGAGCCATTTGTGGCTCTTCTGTTCCTCAACGTGAGGGCAAGGGCTTTGTGGTAGGCAAGTGGTTTTCACTTTGAAACAGCCACTGCTAGAACAACAGGTAAGCCACAAGCCTCCTTGAGATGTAAGTCTCATGCCAGGGATGAGAGTGGATATGGCTCTTTTGGTTGAGGGTAAATGTGAATGCAATTCTCTATGATCTATAGAATGAACACTACTGAGTTTAAAACCCAACTTGTATTGCGTTTTAAGATCACCCTGACTTAATGTCAATCGAATCTGTTCCAAATTATAATAGAAAGCAATTATTTCTTTAAAGAATACTTAAAAGAAGAACTCAGAGATTCCCTCCATCTCTGGGAAAAAGACCTGTTCATGTTTGCATGCTTGCCAAACAAAGCATTAAGGATGAAAATGAACAAATACAAGCAGAAAGAACAGCTACTGCCCAGACATGTAGCTGTGTTATATCTCAGCATGTAGGAAGCATGAACATACTTCAGAGCAGAACTGTGATTAGATTGACACACTCAGACTACCACTCCACCAAGAAGCTTGGTAGATAACCTTTGGCTAGTTACCTACTTGGCACAGCCTACCTCACAAGGAGATAAAGTGAGATAAAGTGAAAGAAGCGAGAATCACACATAATATCCTGAATCATCCAGTAGCACATTAAAGACCAACAAGATTTTCAGGATATAAATAAGCTTCTAAAAGTCAGAGCTCTCTTTGTCACATACTTGGGTCTGACTAAAGGAGATTTGACTCTCAAAAGCTTACAGCCTGGGAATTGTTTGTCTTTAAGGTGCTACTGAATGCAACTCTTGCTCCTCTATTGCAAAACAACACAGCTATCCACCTGGAAATGAATATATGTTGAGCTCCTTAAAGGAAGACTGTTATAAAGATTGAGTAGCTATTAAAAAACAATATTTGAAATGGGGGAAAACTTTAATCTCTGCATGCTGCTCATCATGCTAGAAACTTAACAATAATAGCAGATAGGAGACATTTGTATGCTTCTGACAAGCAGGAGTGAGCTGGCAAAGGATCCTGGAAAGCTAGACGACCATGCAACTGAGTGATGGAGAAAGCAAAAGAGGCTTGTGTTGTAGTATACATACTAAAACAGTTAAACCTTTGCCTTTAGCTGCTCTAAGCCTTGCAGAAACAGCTCCATTTCAGAACATGATTACATAAAGTACAAAGCTAGTTCCCAATGTTTATGCTGATATGCTGTACCCCTAAGAATGCCAGACTTTACAGAAGCTCTACAATATGCTCCATTGTACGATCAGCATATGCTCTAGGATAGCTTCCAGATGTATAAAGAGAATTAGAAAAAAACATAGTTCAATACTACAGCGCGCCTACTAAATTCCAGATTAAACTACTTTCTCGACCTGAAAGGATCTCAAAAGACTCTGAAAAGCTACTGGCAGTTAATATTAGACAGAAAAAATCTTGGACGAATTCAAAATGAGCAGCTGCTTAAAATACACAAGAAACTACTGCAAAAAGATTTACTCAATGATTTTTTAAAAGCCTTTTATTTTGTATGTTTTTCTTTGTTCTTCTTAGCCAATAACTGCGCTGTTCCTCGTCCATGATGTGTTTCAAGGACGAGAGGCAGAGCAAGGGGAAACTGTGCCTGGGGTGCAGGTGCACCCCTGCCACGGCGTTGCCCGCCCTGGCACACCCGGGCCACGCTTCCACTCCACCTGGGGCATCGCATCCCCCACCCCTGCCCTGTGGGCACTACACCATCGTCAAGGACAGAACAAAATTTGGAAACATGCTGCGGGGGAGTGGGAGTAGCTTATGATATTTTTCATTACTCGGAAGTAGCTCTAATGAAAGAAAAGGTTGGTGACATGGGCTGTATCAGTCAATGGTCTGCCAATAAATAGCACTTTTATATACTCACTATCTTTTGGTATCACAAGGTAATGTTACAAAAGATAAGATTGGGAATCTCCCATTTAATCAAAATTGAAACAGCTGGCCATTCTGACAAGACACATACCTTCATCTATTTCAAGTGTTCCAATTAGAAAACAAGTGAAGGGGTTCTTTCTGCTTTGCCTTGCATGACGATGGGCAAGTCTCACAGTTTTTTCAGTCACAAGTAACTTAGGGTTCCTGATGGAAGAAAGAGGGAAACAAGGAAAGAAAAAATAAGAAATCAAGTTAGCAAAAAACAAGGGAACGGTTCTCCTTGGATCACCTCCGTGTACATCTTTCTTAGTTCAAAGGCTAAACTTGCTTGACTTCACTACTCAGAAAGTGTCTACAGGGATAGCAGATCTTCCCCATGTTCCCCTCACTTCAGCAGTCATTTCTGACCCTGGGAAAGTTTATTCCTGTGATCACAGAACCCATGTAAAGTGAATAGGGAGAGGAGTCAGAATAAAACTTTCACCAATAGTGTGTTCTTAAATTTTATAGTGTCATACCTATGACAACTTAGGTGGGCTTCAATGCTTTCTCCAGTAGGTGTTGGATTCCAGAGTGCACATTTTGATGGAGGAAAGCTGAAAGGTACCATTTTCCTCAAAACAACTCTGAAAGAAAAACAATCACAAGTTGAGTCCTTTTTATTTGTGAGAGACAAAAGCTAACAGTTTAACTATACCCTGTTTTGTCAAAGCAGGAGGGCAGAATTTTCCCATTTATGATAGAAAAGACAGACCATTATTTCTGTATTTTAGTTATTTGTCCCCCCTGCCATTACAAACTTAACAAAACATGTATGAACTTTCTCACACTCACTCCTGTAGAAATAGTCACCTCCAAAAAAATCACAACTCTGAAACTACTATACTCTTTTCCACAAAAAGATTACAGTAAATGTGTATATTAATCTGCCATTTCTCGAATCTTCTTTGTAGAATGCTCTGCAGGGGTCTTCGTATCTAACTAGTTCTTCTAGGTAGGTACTAAGACCCCCGTAGAGCATTCCATTATACCGAAGGTCCAAAAAATGACTGATTAATATACAAATTTAGTGTCAACTGTTTGTGGAAAAGCGTGTAAGCTTGTCTAAATTTGTACTGGCAACAACATTAATCATTTCTATTAATTTTATGAAACACTGAACATTTCACAAAGGCAAGTTTTCTGCGTGAGAAAAAAAATTAAAAAATTCCTTCCCATATCTCTACGAACCCAGAAAATGAATGTTTCGAAACTACTGAAAAAGTATAACAGCGTTTGTTCAGGTTACCACTAATTACTGTTCTCCAAGTCCAATTTCATTCTTCCCATAATTCCTATTTCCTTATAGCTGAATAAACGAACTACTACAAATGTATGCATTTTTTGAAGACAGTTCAAACACATTCTAATTTCATTATCAGGACAGAAGTGATCTGTCTTTCCTACTAACCACATCCAACACTTCACCAACACATCATTCTAATCAGTAAATCCCCATAAAGTAAACTCATGCCAGAGAGAAAGTGAGCTAAGAAATCAGATGGTAGCATTTATTATACACCGTGACAAATCTGAACTTAAATGACAGCAGAGTGCAGTTCTCAACCTGGCTTTCCTGTACCCCAAACCAGCGTTGTAGTTACTATTATACTACGTTTGCTGTAGAGAGAGATATCACTCTAAAATGCAGCTGTCAATGGCAAACAAGCCCTAACAGAAAGGTTACCAACTGGTAAATCTCGGCAAATGCGTGCCTCTTTGTACTTTTTAGGCGAGCGAAGGATAAATCCTCCTCCTTTCCTACAATAAGAAACCGCTAATATTGATTTAAGAACCTAGTAAGGAGCAACGGAAGAGGGCGCCGTGACAATGTGATGCAAAAAGGGCCAAGTTTAGCCATTTGGTCAGAAATCCGCCAGGAAAAATTCGCCTGGGGGAAAGCAGCGGCTCCCGCAACTTACCTCGCCGCTTCTCATCAACGGCCCGTTCCCACGAATCAATCGAGCCCCAGCAGAGGCTCCAGACTCATAACTGAACTCCTGCCGCGCCCTGAACTGGCGGCTCCAATGGCGGTACTATCAACCAATCAGGATTCCACCCGACCATAGGCCGGCCAGCCAACCACAAGCACTACAATACCGCCCTCCGCCCAGCGTCCGCACTCTGTGCCTTCCGTCGAGCCAATCACTAAACCTATACCCGCCTCCGGTTTTTTCGTAGCCAATCACAACATTTCCTGTGCAACAATGCGCGTCCCTGCGCGCGACAAGCTGTTGTGGGAGGGATATTTAAAAAGAAAAGCTTATTTTAAACGGTTGCAGTCAAGGAGCTATTGCGCAAGCGCCATGGGGGTGGAGTGAGAACCGGAGAATTTAAGTTATTGCAAAAACGGTAGTTTATATAGTGGCTGCGACCCTGAATAAGCTAGCTAGAGTTAACTTGGTTATATAGTATCGTTGCCAAATGACAGCGAGGAAGCTCCTGGAGGAGAACAAGACCTGAAGGCACTGTGCCACTGAATATTACATGGGAAGAGGCTGAAACGCTCGCCTGAAACCGAGAATGCTGGAGAGCTCTTGTTGCCCAATATGCTACTTTGCATGGGAGGATCTAACTAAATCGTAACTAACTAAATCGTGTTGTACTGCTAAAGACCGATTAATGTTTGCAGAACAGTCCCAGGCATATTCGAAATAGAGTACCACTAAATGTTTTGAGCCACTGTCTATGTCCCATGACCCGAATTCTGCAAAAAGGTTTTGCTAACTCTACTAGCTATGCACCACATTCCAACAGAGCTGCATCTTAAAGTGTTTAAAGAAACAATCACTGTGTATTGTTTGTTTATGGCATAAAATACATTTGCCTCTTGAAACTGCCATACCTATGGGTATGAGAGAAAGACCATGGAGTGCTGTAGCTCAGGAATAGATAGCGTTACCAAGTCCACCCTGGCAACCAGCAGGACTTGAGTGTACGGTTGCCAGATCTAGGTAACTCTTAGAGCTTTGGGGGAGGAGCCTGGAAAGGATAGAGGCTTCAGTAGGGTACAATGCCATAGAGTCCACCCTCTAAAGCACCCATTTTCTCCAAAGGAACTGATCTCTGTAGCCTGGAGATGAGCTGTAATTACAATGAATTCCCAGGTCCCACCTGGAGGTTGGCATCCCTAGCAGTAGAGCACCAGTCTTGCATGCAGAAAGTTCCAAGTTCAGGTCCTGGCACCTCCAGCTGATGAAATTACATAGCAGGTGATGTGAAAGACCTCACCTTGAGCCCCTGAAGAATCACTTCCAGTCAAAGTAGACAATACTGATCTTAGTATATCAATGGTCTGACTCAGTGTAAGGCAGCCTCTTTGTGTTCTTGGGGAGATGGCTAGCAAAGTACAGAGGGAGGCTGGCAACACTCCAGCTGGGTCCTGACTGTTCTAGATCCTAACATAGGTATAGAACAGGGGAAATGTAAGATGGGCCAAAAGTATTGCTTAAGATGTTCCTGTGTGAAGTTCAAATGTACCACTTATCATTTCTGATTATATGAAGAGAAAAAGCAACAGAGAAAGATGAGATCAACCATCTGGGAATACAATTCATGCATACAATTAAGTCCACAAACAGTCAAGAAAGCCACAGTTTCATTTTTGTTTTTATTGGAGTAGTTCACTATCCAACTTTTGGGAACTCATAGAAAGGAGATTGTGACATCTGTCTCTTTCACATTTAGATTTATTTATGTTATTTATAATCTGCCTTTTCCCACTAGAACTCAAGGCAGATTCCACAGAGTTAATCAATACAATCAATAAGATGGGACATTCAATAAACAATTAAATTAGATTTTGGATTTTAGAACCAATCAGAAGTCTAAAATATAGAACTGAAGCAAACCATAAGCCTTCAACAATACAAAATGTAAGTGTTTACATGACAAATTAAACAATATAAAATTACACAACAGGATCCAATCCACAGCAAACTATTCACAGTAGAACAGTCCACAGTCCCTAACAATTAATCCAAATCACTTTGTGAAGCCTTTTGTACAGCATGGCCTTGTTGCCTGTGTAGAAGAGCCCTCTTGAATCATTCAGCTTTGTATAGTTTGCTGAAAGCCCAAAGAGGGGGAGTGTTCCTGACCTCCTCAGGCAGGCCATTCCACAAGGTGGGGGCTGTAATGAAGAAGCAAAACACCCTGCTCCGATAAGTAAAGCTGTCATGGTGGAGCACAGCGGGAGAGACAGCCTCGCAGATATGAGGCTGCCCGGTGAATCAAAGCATGCATGGCTTTGTATGTAATAGCCAATACTTTAAATTGTGCCCAGTAACTTATGAGCAGCAGTGGAGTGACTGACAAATGGAAGTAATATGCATGCTTTGTCTAGCTCTCAACAATAGTCTGCCCATACCATTCTGCACAAAATGGAGTTTAAAAACTGACTTTGAGGGGAAGCCTCGTGTCTTCTCAATAGTCTAGTCTCAATGTCTTCATGCCACTGATCTAAGTGGCCAGATCAGCCATCTGAGGGGCCATTTTTCAAAATAGTTGGAAGAAAGCTTTTTTTTTTGCAACTGCATTAAATTGTATCTCCAGCAGTAATGTTGGGTTCAGTATAACCACAAGTCTTTTAACTGAGTTACAGGTATAGTGAAATGCAATATTAATTAAGGAGGGAACAGGGGAGCAGCAACAGAAGGAAACAGGAAGCTAGAGAGAGTCTGGGGGAGCTAGAAGGAGTCTGCAAACAGAGAACTGTTTGATCTCTTCTTTTGTATTATATTAGTCCAATAAATAGTTTGTTATCCCAACAACTCCATCCCTTGATATTAATAAGGTATGGTATCAGAGATCTGAATCTTCAGTCACCACTTTGCTGCATTGTTTGGACCCTTTTCTTCTACACCTGCACTATGATTAACAGAGCAACAGATGGTCAAGGCTCTCAGATAGTCAGCTGCTCCAAAACCATTACTGACCCAAGGGTAGTATCATTACACATTTATGACCTTCCTCTAGAATTCAAAAGAGATACTGGGTGGATGTGGATGTAATTCCAGATTCAGTCTATAACGGGTTGGCAACCCATGGCTCCGGAGCCACATGTGGCTCTTTCAGCCTTATACTGCGGCTCCACATGGCCTGGAGGTTGGAGAGTAGCATGGGCATGTCTCTCCAGCCCTCCAGAGCAGTGCTGGAAGGAAAGGTGAGTGGAGGGACCGAACTGGAGCCAGCTCCATGCGTGAAGGCGCAGCTTTTCGCATCCCCTCCAATCACCTCTCCTTCCAGCCCTGCTCTGGAGGGCTGGAGGGACATGCCCATGCTGCCCTCCGACCCCTGGAGGTTGGAGGGCATGTGGGCGTGTCCCTCCAGAGCAGCCGCTATTCCCCCCTCTGCCATCCCTGCCGCCACCATCCTCCCTCTGCCCCACGGAGCAAGTAGCTGCCTGCTCCATCGGGCAGAAGGGGTTTCCCTGCCCGGTGCCACTGCCCCCCACAGCGAGAGAGGTGGCGGCACTGGGCAGGCCACAGCCGCCATTGCCCCTCTGCCCCACGGAGCAGGTGGCTGCCTGCTCCGTCGGGCAGAGGGGGTTTCCCTGCCTGGCGCCTTCACCTCCCAGCGCTGGAAGGAAAGGTGAGTGGAGGGGCTGAACTGGAGGCAGCTTCATGTGAAGCCGCCTCTCTGGCTCAGTAGATCTTCGGGGAGGTGGAAAACAGGTCCAAATGGCTCTTTGGGTGGTGAAGGTTGCCGACCCCTGGTCTATAAGCCCTCCTCATCTCCATCAAACATCCTGAGTATTTTCCAGTCCATGGAAAGACAGTCTGAATGGTATAGGTAGGATATTTCCAGACTCAAACTCAACACAAAGGGGAGGGTTACAGTTTTTAGATCTATGTGCTTTGAGCTCCATCTAGAAATCTATTGAGCTTGGACACTGCTGTTGCAATGGGCTTGATACATTGTCTAGATTAACTCCCTGTAGGACCCCACCATGAGGTGGGAACTTTGCAGATCACTCCAATAAAAATAAAGTTAAAGAAAAATGTTGTACCTTATGCTGTCAGCAGCACAGCTAGGACCATATCAATCCCAACTATTTCAAACATGTTACAGCTAGCCCCCACTTCCCCACAGTCCAATGGAAAGGCAGACAGAGCTGTACAAAAACAGTTTTTAAAACAAGAGGATCCCTTTTTGACTTTATTAATCTATTGTGATATAGTCCAGCACAGTTTGGGTCAACAACTATGAACTCCACTCCTTGGAGACAACTTTGTACCCTCAATGGCCTAATTTGGAAAAGTGTGTGCCACAGCTGAGAAGGTAAAAGCTGCATATAAGCGACATTATGATAACATAATGGAGTTCAGGCATTGCTAGAGCTCAGTACTGGGTCACAAATGAGAATAAAACTTGATGACAAAAGGAACTGTCTGATCATGCAGCAGTTTTGAAACAGAGTCAAACATACCTTGTGCAAACCAGTACTGTAACACGCAGGAGAAATAGAAGCCTTTTATAGCTTGCATTAGGATTAGAAGAATGTTCAGATACGCCACCAACAAAAGCTCCAGAAATGGAGCACTCAAGACAGTGCAAAGCTCGTCCATGAATCACCAGACCAGAACTGACACACCAATGTCTGAATCAGACCCAAGTGTAGCCTACACCCAGCAAATCCTGCCCTCTGCCTTCAAACACAGAGAGAATTACCGGTACTTCAAGAGGCAGAGTGATTTCGAAATCAGCACTGTTATAAAGACGACTTTTTCCTTAGGGCAGAATCATCCCTGCTATTATGGGTAACTGACAGTCTACTCACCACATCAAGACAGCAAGTTCATAGAGAATGTTAACAGTTTATAGTTTAATGTTGTTGCTAATACTACTAAGAAGAAAAGTGTAAACTTCAAAAGGAGCAATATAGTCTTGATTTAAGTGCTGGAACAGGAGAGGAGTAACAAAATAAAACAGGAAAGTAGAAAGACAGGGGCGGGGGGTTTAGAAGGAAGCTGGAAGCAGATACTGAGGAGGAACTGTTTGCTCTTTTCTTTTGTATTATATAAGTTCAATAGATAGCTTGTTATGCCAACAACTGAAATCCTTGACATTAATATGCAGCAAGAACCAGCTGAACCCCATGGAAAGTAGGAAAAACAATGTCCTTTAAGAACTTCCCAACCAGCATTATTTCTGTCTTTCCAGGTTTTAGTGCAGATATTACACGATTTCTGACTTTAAGCAAAAATAGTCATCACTCGTATACTGAGGTTGCAGATAGATTCGCTAGTAAAAAAAAAATCAAAACAATCTTGCGTATTAGGACCACTCAAAGTGACACAGAAAATTTTTCCATCAGATCATCAGTGTGCATGAATCAAAACCAATTTAACTGCAAGGAGATGCGAAGCTATTTCTGACAGGTTGTTGTGGGCTTTCCGGGCTGGGTGGCCGTGGTCTGGTAGGAACAAGATCTACCAGATCACGGCCACGCAGCCCGGCAAGCCCACAACAACCAGTTGAATCCGGCCGTGAAAGCCTTCGCCAATACATTATTTCTGACACTTCTGCAGCCACCCACTCTCGGCCATTCCATCTTTTCCAGCTTCCCCCTCCACGATTCCTGGCGGGTCTCCGAGCCCCGCGGGGCTGAACTCCGCCCACTCCTCCTTGGCCTCGCCTCCTCTCAAAGTCCGCCATCTGCCTCTACCAGTCAGGAAAGTGACCGGCGGGCTGGCAGGAACCCGGAAGCGCTTTCTCTTCCTGCTGACGCCTCACGCGCCACCTCAGCCGGAGAATCTAGGCGGTCTCGGAGACCCCCTGTTTTGTTTCTGTCTCGGCGGCGCATGTTCTGTCGTTGTCTCTCCTCGGCTACCGCGATTGGGCTTCGATCACCGGCTGCTCGCCTTGGGCCTCTTGCCGTCCCTTCTTCCTCTTCTCTTCGACGCCTGTCGCGCCTCATGAAGCCGGTCGTTGTGTTCGTTCTTGGCGGGCCTGGCGCCGGCAAAGGGACTCAGTGTTCTCGCATTGTGGCGGTAAGAGCCGAAAAAGGCACCCCCGCTTTCCTTCTCTCCCCCCCACCCCCGGAACGACGGGACTACAACGTAGGAAGCCTGTAAGAATATTTGAAAGTTCCACAGCTGGCGCTCAAGGAGCGATGGGAGTTGTAGTTTTCTAATCTAGGCCGTTGGAAAACCGGTTAAATTGACTGGATGCTGGTAGAGGGAGTCTGGCTGTCAGACGCTTCAAGTTATGTATCATTCGAAGCCCAGATGTTCCTTTAGTAGGTGGTCCTTTCTAAGGATTCAAATAAAAATAAAACACAGAAAGAGCAAAACTGCGTTTGAATTGGATGGGCACGGTGCTTGCATGTGGCACTCTGCATGTGGCTGAGCACATCGTGCTGGCCTGCTGGAATCTCATGCTTCGTGTTTGCGAGTTGATCCCGTCAATTGCATTGTTTTACAAGGGCATTAGAATGCATACTGAGAAAAGGGCATCATAACCCTGAAGAAAGCCATATGATTTAGGCTGGCAATATTGTGTTGAATGTGGATCATTGCATTTTGGGTGGCCATATAGTGTAGGTTAGAAAAAGAAGGAAGTGAGATATTATTCTGAACCTCTAATGTGTCTGTTTCCATTGATGATCTACAGTGCCATTCTGTGCTGGTATAATCAGAATCCTAAAACCTGGTGCTAATTCTTAGGAAAGTGTTATTAGGATTGCACTGTGATGTTAGTAAGCATTAAAGAAAAATTGCCAGGAGTGTTGTACACTGTGTAGTGCTGTCTTTACTATGTGTGGCAGTTACAGACTTAGGCAACTATCCTGGCTCCCAATCAAAAAATCTCATCAATTCTGTTATTGTGAAATGGCTAGGAATTGCACAGAGCTACGCATTTAAGGGTGGGGGCAAAACTGTTGATGTTAACTTACACTGATTTCAACATGTAGTGCAAATGTGCTCCCAGTCTATCTTTTCAAATAAAGATGCTCTAGGAGCAGCAGTGACATAGGAGATTAAGAGTTTGTGTATCTAATCTGGAGGAACCGGATTAGATTTCCAGATCTGCCGCCTGAGCTGTGGAGGCTTATCTGGGGAATTCAGATTAGCCTGTGCACTCCCACACACGCCAGCTGGGTGACCTTGGGCTAGTGACAGCTTTTCGGAGCTCTCTCAGCCCCACCCACCTCACAGGGTGTTTGTTGTGAGGGGGGAAGGGCAAGGAGATTGTAAGCCCCTTTGAGTCTCCTCCAGGAGAGAAAGGGGGGATATAAATCTAAAACTCTTCTCTCTCTCTCTCTAGTAATCTTTCAAAGAACCAAAACGTACAAATATACATTGAGAGGGTTGTGGTTGAGTATTCATGTAATGAAACTGGACTGACAAGTATTAAGTGATCAAGGGCAACATTATTATGGCCGATCTTCCTATAGTGATCTACATTACAGTAAACATGTGACTAGATTACTGTTCACTCTGCATGGGTCTGCTTTTCAATTTGGAAACCTCTTAGTACAAAATGCTGCTGCCTCGTTGACACAGTTTCAGCTTGTACTCAGAATTTATTTAAGTTATTTATGGGCCACGTTTCTTACTGAGGTGGACTACGCAGTGTAAATCAATCCAGTCAGCAGGATGGGACATCCAATGATCCATGTAGTAAGATTAGGATTGCAGAAATCTGAAACCCAAGTGGAACTCCCAAGACAAAGCATGATGTGTTAAGACGATAGAGATCAAATGGTAGGATAATACATACAGCAACAGATAGTAGGCACTCCACATAGTAGACTAGTCCATAATCCCTTTTAAAGCATTTTTCTGAACCATTCCATTATCGTATAGCCCTATTACCATTGCTTTGGAATGGGTGGATGGGAGAATTTCACTGAGTGTATTCTCCAGTTCTCTTCAGGGGAAAGTGCAAGGCTGTGTTATTTAAAAGGGCCTTGGGTAAAGTTTAGACGACTGGGGAAGGCAATGGCAAACCATGCAATAAAAATAGTCTGCCTGGTAAACATTGTGATGTGACATAACCCCATGGGTCAGTAATGACCTGGTGCTTGCACAGGGGACTTTATTTACCTGTTATGGAAAGTTATCTACCAGCTGAGCTGATTGTTTGAATCTACTGTTGGCTTAATGCAGTGATACTCATTCAGTGGCTTTGGAGTCACATGAGGCTCTGAAATGCCATATGTGGCTCTTTAAAACACTGTTCCACAATTCAAGTTCTTAATTTTCAGGGAAGTGGGCAAAACCGTTGCCCCTGGTGGAGCTTGTGGTTGGCAAGTGGTTTTTACTTTGATACAGCCACTGTCAGAGGAACAGTTAAGCTGCCATCCGCCTTGAAATACAGGCCTCGTGCCATTTTTTGTTGTCAAGTCACATTTGGCTTATGGCAACCTCTGGTGGGGTTTTCAAGGTAAGAGACATTCAAAGGTTGTTTACTTCCATGGCACAACCCTAGTATTCCTTGACCCTGCTTAGCTTCTGAGATCTGTTGAGATCATGCTAGCCTGGGGTATCCAGAGCAGGGATGAACATAAATTTAGCTCTTTTGGATAATGGTGAATTGGCTGTTCATGAGTCACAGAGTTAGTACACTGATATAATGTTTTAATGATTATTATTTCATCTGTTTTGAGTATTGGTCAGAAAAATGGAATATAAAATTTTAAATAACTAATAAGAAAAACTTCTCAGTGATCTGAGGGCAGAAATTTATTTCCTGGTAGACAGGTGATAACTGAAGAAACCCTGCTATGAGTCTTTCCAGTCTTGTATCAACTAAAGTGTGTGTGCTGAAGAAGGCCTCATTAGCAGATTTTGAAACACAGAGGAAGGGTTCATGGCTCTGTATATGCAAAGATGCTTACTGTGATACTTCAGGTTATTTAGGGCTTTTAAAGAGAAAATCAACACCTTCAATTGAACCTGGACATGAATGGCTCAGTAATTTGATTTGTACTCACTTAGAGTAGATCCTAGTTGAAGGGATTTTGCTAACTTCCAAGGAAAGCTGTAAAATCATGATTGTCAAGCCAGATGTGAGTCTAAAAAGAAAATGCTGAGTTATATGAAGTTTATATTTTGGGTTTTATTGGTGACTTACCATCACTTTGTTTGAATTGGATTTTATTGATGGTGAACTAAAAGGTGAACATAAATTTCATTGTATAAACAGTTAAATAGTTGTGTTATTGTTTGTTTCTTTCCCTCAGAAATATGGTTATACCCACCTTTCTGCAGGCGACCTCCTTCGAGATGAGAGGAAGAGACCAGGCTCTCAGTATGGAGAGCTCATTGATAGCTATATTAAAGAGGGGAAAATTGTACCTGTTGAAATAACAATCAGTTTGCTAAAGAGGGTAAGGTTAAAATTAAGGTTGACGTTCCAGTTTTTCATGATAAACTGAAATAAATTTTATGAGATTTTGCATTCCTTTTGTTAGTAACTAATAAGGTGATGTCATATAAGTGAATCGCTGTTGTAAATCTTGATGATGATCATAATAATATTCCTCTTTAGGATTCCTCTGTAGGATTGTCACAGTCTAGGGCACCAGGCTATGTAAGGGCCTTTTCATATTGCAATATAATTCATATAGTCCCACAAAATAAATTAAAATAAAAAACACACTATATTGTGAATATATTGTGAAATCTGATCAGACTGGCCTGCAAGTAAACTAAATTATGAATCTTGCAAATGGAAGGGCCAGGGAACCAAGGCTGGACTGTACTTAGGGCATAAATTGAACTTAATCTGACCCTGTGTGTGTTCTATACAAATGTGACAGATCAAATGAAAAAATTCTAATTCATGGCAACATTTCAGAGATTACTGCTATGATTCCCCATATTGTCAGTATGGAATAATGTTTTTGTTTGAACTTTGTAACCGTTCAGGTTATGGATGAAACTATGGCGGGAAATGCACAGAAGAATAAATTCTTAATTGATGGATTTCCCAGGAATGAAGATAACCTTCAGGGCTGGAACAAAACAATGAATGGAAAAGCAGATGTATCTTTTGTTCTTTTTTTTGACTGCAATAATGAGGTAAATTAATTATCAGTGCACTTTCAACTTCCCCATGTAGTATGTAAATGGACACATTGACTTCTATCTCTCACTATGTGCTGTGATTATGTAATAATCAGTTTAATTGGGTACTGCATGCGGTTTGCTGTTTTTAATAAGGTAACAACATGGGGAAGGCAGTTGGGGCTATGGAAGGAAGTGTGGTTTAACTCTTTCCTATCCTAAGTTATGCCTGCTTTTTCCTGGGAGGCAAATAGTAGCACCTGGAAAAATCAATTTAAATTGAAGAGAGATGACCATGGGGAAGGAAGCAATTGCAGACCTCCCCCCTTCATGCCATGGCCCTAGTTAGAGCCATGTGTTTTTCCCCCCTCCCCACTGGTTCTCAGTTTATAAGAAGTGAAGTTTTGATTGCTGCTCTATTGCATCATGAGCAGCTAAACCCTGGAATTAAGAGACATTTGTCCAGATACGAAATTACAGAAATTATTCAGTAGGGAAGAAATGTCCTGGTAGCCAGAACAGTAGTAGAAGTGTAGAATCTTGATATCTGTTCATGAATGAGCTAGCTCTTTAAGGGAGTCACAGTAAACATAAGTACTACAAAGATATTCAGGCAAAATGATTGCCCATAGCAGAAAAAGACATGCAATTTTAATGTAATTTTTCTTTTCTTTCCACGTCTCTCATCTGAGAGTCTTTCATCATTTCATTAAAAATAAACATACTGGATTGGCAATTGCTCAGAGAGATTATAGATCTTGTTAATGTTCTATTTTAAAAATATGATCTTAATATAGAAAATAGATGAAACAGAGGGTGCAAAATCCCATTCTCCTCCCCTGTTGCTAAACCAGCATGGACCCAGGCTCAATAACTCACCCTCAAGTTGCTCCCGGCATCTGCCATGACTGGACTCCAGGATTCTGGTAGAGTTTCTGGTAGAGTTTCTGTCGTCACCTCAGAAGCAAAGCACAAACAACGCTTTTTAATTTTTTATATTTTTTATTTTAATGTGGGGGAGATTTAAACATTTTAGATTTTTCTACAAACCTGCACATTTGCAGAAAAGTCTGTTTGGTGTCTCTGGTGGCCACAAGTCACTGTTAGCATATAGGTGCTCGCGCATTGATCACTTAATATACCATGAAATAACAAATATTTTAAATGAGTCACTAGAATGCTGGGACATTATGTTAAATCCATTTTAAAAATGTCTCCTGGTTCAACTTGGTTTTTTGTATTGTTCTGATTTTGCAGTTTTTAGAATGTAAACAGCTTTTCTTTCAGTGAAAGTTTTTCCTTGACAGATGGCTAATTGGCTACCACAGTTCATGTGCTGTGTACTTGAATAGCCAATGAGCTCATCTGTCCCCAGGTAGAAAGCACAACGTTTGTATGTAACACGATTAACTGCAGAGTAAAAAACAACAAAATGTTTTGGTAAGTCTTTTCTTTTTGTTTGTAGATCTGTATTAATCGCTGCCTTGAAAGAGGGAAAAGCAGTGGCAGAAGTGATGACAACAGAGAAAGTTTGGAGAAGAGGTATTATGTACAAACAAATTGCCTTAATTGTGCTTTCTGATACTTTTCAATTATGTAATTTTCTGTTTTTTTCTTCATCTCAGAATTCATACATATCTAGAATCTACAAAGCCCATAATAGACTTATATGAGAAAATGGGCAAAGTCAGGAAAGTGGATGCCTCCAAATCTGTTGATGAAGTAAGTTTCAAAGGTTGAAGATGTAGTTTTGAATTTTCTTAAAACTCATACAATTTTGCCTCGTGGGGGAAGGTAGGGGTTACAGCTATGCAGATCAACACTTTGTTAAGCTGTTCCATTTCCATTTGACATTTTATTTAGGCATTTCTGTCCTGATTTTTTCTACAAAAGGGCTCGCAGAAATTTCCAAATTCATGTAATATAGTCAAACATATAACACAACAAACATATCAGCCACATCCTTGGCAGGCTCTCATTTGCTGGGCTGGCTGCTTCCTGGACCCCAGCTGTGAGCCTTGATCAAAAAGCTGTTTACAGAATAGTACGACCTACTAAGTCATAATGTACATTGCATAAGAGTAATGCTTGAGAATCATAATACAGTTTTAGGGATGAGGAGCTGGGAGCCAACCTTGCCTTCTGCGTTAAAACATTGGCTAATGCTGATGTAAAACACAGGGACAAATTTTCAGGCCAGGGGTGTATAGAAAGAGAGTTGGACTGGGAACCCTGATGGGCACTGTCTAACAAAGGATGTCATTGCTGCTGATGTGGCAGAAGCTTTTGTTTATACCCCAGTAACTTCACCTCATGATAGGAATTTGGCTGTGAATCTGATTGCAAGACTTAAGATCTCTCTTGGGTCCTTGGATTCCAATTATTGCTTTGTGTTGCAGGTGGCAGTCATTTTTTCATATCGCTATTGCCAGTACAATAATACTGAAGAGACACTATGTAGATTGAGTATAGTTATATAAGAAGAGAATTCTCAGTAAATTCCTTACTAGTTATATGAGCCTAGCTGGCTTGAGTGACAGATGTACATTCAACGAAGTGGATCACTAATTCAGTGGTCTATCTTACCAGTCAGTGCTGTCCACAAATGACTTGAACTCCCAATTAAATGCAGTGTGGCGGGGGGGGGGGGGGACTTCCAAATTGGTTCCAAATTGGTAAAAGACTTGTGCCCTGAATGGGCCGAATGGGAGCAGCAGTTGCATGTTTACTTTAAATTTACATTTGTGAACACTGCACAATTTACATTATGTATACTTATTGGTATAATGTACAAAGGTTTTCTATAATGTCCTTTCTCTTGCAGGTTTTTGCTAAAGTTGTGAGCATCTTTGATAAAGAAGGCTAGTTCTCTACTTGAACCTTTTTCAAGCATGCTTGAATCTTGCTTTAAGAGCTGCTACTATAGTCCATTTTTGTAATGACTATAAAATATGCCTTTTTAAATAACTTGTGTAAATGGTTAATTATTTGAAAACATGGCTTAAACTTTGACTTGCAAATGGCCTGCTGTTAAAGGTATGTACATCTGAACTGAACCGAACAAAGAACCCAAATTCTAGAACAAAGCTAATACTCAAATGGTATTTCCAAGAAGCATCTGGTTATCCTTTCATTGGTAGCAGTACTTCAGTTCTTTTCCTATTGCTGGAAGCCATGTTGTTTTTAGAATCCCACAAACACAGAAATTGTAAATATAATAGAAAGGACCCATTATTATTTGTTTCCTCTAGTTTTGGACCAAATGTAGGAAAATTGTGTGGTTTTTTTTTACTTACAAAAAGATTATTTTGAATGACCAGCAGTTTTTGAAAAATAAAAAAAGCTTTAAGTATGCCATTTTACTTGAGTACTTTTTGCTTCTTTAGTTATTAGAATGCAAATTGGTTGAAATATACACAAAATTACTTAAATTAAGCAACAAACCTTATGACGTTCTCGACTATTAAACACAATAGGTGTCCCATTGATTTTACACATTGTCTTTCACATATACGAGGTCTCTGAAAATGGAGCCATTCAGTATGGTTAATACCTGTGTCAGTATAATCTGGCTCCTTTCTCAAAGGGGATGAGAAGCTCTTGCACATGAGGATTTTGGGCTATGACCATTTTGTTCAGAACTGAAGTGTCAGATTACAAGGGCACCATATTTTCAAGTAATAAAGGCCCTTGCAATATTTTCAAAGACCAAATGGTAATTAAGTTTCAAAATACTGCTATGCTTGTCTGAGAGCAACTATGACATCTTTTTATCATCTGTCATGATTTTCTTGTAATGGTTTTTAAGCGAATTGCTTATTTATTCAGTGATCTAAAGGATAGGAAGGACAGGAATATATTAATTATTAATGTTTGCCCCCTCCCCCAAGAAAATAGCGTAACTTGAATAACAGTAATTTAATTATACTTTTGATATGGTTTGATCAGTGTAAAAACACATTTGTTAAAATTAATTAGCCGTATTAGATCTATATTGTGATGCTTAAATACATTGTGGTGCCTGTGGCAGCAATAAATACTTAATAAACAGATGATTGGGTGGAACATGTTCTAAGGTGTGTTTGCACAACCATTCTAATCACACTTTTGAAGCAAAAAAAAACATTCTACAGAAAAAGGGGTTGCTACATAGATTTGTTTGAAGATCATTATTTTTATGCTTAAGAAATCTATCAGAGAGGACCTGGAAAGTTGATATGTGCTTATTACCCATTAATATTTTTGGTAGTGGTGTTGGGTGAACTGCCATTTGAACTGACTATGTTTACAGTTATGAGTGATTCTTCTTATTTATGTGCATATCACATATGAAAGTTGCATTGTTAGTGATTTCTTTTGTCTTTAAAATGTAATCAAGGCTCTGTGATTGACTTTACACAGGTGAATAACTGGATTAGTGGTTTTCTCAGCAGCAGAAATGTATACATGAAAACATAATTCCTGAAATAAAATCTTTGATTAAAAATGCAAAGTATTACAAAATTAGTACAAAACATATCAGAAAATTGTTGAAAGGTGCTGCAGCTTAATTTTAACAGTTGATAAAAACATAGAAATTTTTAAAGATGTGAATAAATGATCACACAGTTTGATTCTAGAGCAGTAGATCTCTGGTTTTCTATCCATTTGTCTGCCATGGAATCTCTGTCCAGTGTTCAGAATTCTAGGGCACCTTCAATAAGGAAGGTCTGTCTGGACCTAATTCCATGTAACCATGGTACAACCTTGTCCATGCCTTGTAAGACAGATTGCTGATGACAGGCAAGCTGTCTTTTGGGGATGGTTATCCGCTGTTGCCGTTCTTGTTGAGGAACCCCTATTAAGCTAGGAGTGCAGTTTGAAAGCCGCTGTTCTAGACAATGAATTGACATTCGCCTCTGGTTCTACATTAATAATAAAAAACACTCTTTGCTATTAGTACAGCCAATTTATATTTGACAGTTTGAGAAATCTACCCTTCTCCCTTATTGCTGTGTGACCGGCAGACTGAATGATTTGGTTATACCTTAGATTTCTTCTTACAGCCTCAAGAGACGCACTGAGAAGTAGGGCATTTCAGGACTATTGGGAGTTGACATAGTAGGTTTCAGGAGGCTAGACCTTCTTTCTTCCTCCCGATAGGCGGCTATCAACTTCAGTCAAGTGAGAAACTGAGCTAGTTTCTCCGACAGTGCTGACAGAGAAGCTGCTGGTGAGGGAGAAGAACTAGTGATATAAGACAAAGGAGAAATAAAGGTATTAGGAGACCACGGAGGAAGAAAGGCAAGAAAATCAATGTTTACTTTGATTGGTAAAAAGTCCTTTTGCCTTGGATAAAAAAAGTCAGTGGGGAAACTTAGAATTTTTTTATTATTCATCTGCTCCCGTGCACAGAAAGTGATGGTATTCTAATGTTGAATGTCTCTGGCCCCTTTCGCACATGCAGAATAATGCACTTTCAATCCACTTTCAATGCACTTTGCAGCTGAATTTTACTGTGCGGAACAGCAAAATCCACTTGCAAACAATTGTAAAAGTGAATTGAATGTGCATTATTCTGCATGTGCGGAAGGGGCCAATGTATATCATGGAACCCTAGTGGTGTGTTTTCCTTTTAAACAGGAAAATAATTTAACATGGGTGAGTCAGAGCTGGAGTACAGTGGGAGAAATTAAAAAAATTTTTTTTGTCACCTTCTATATCTGCATTCAAGTTGCCTCCACCCATTCCAACAGGATTCTAGATGCATTATTTGTAAAAGTAAACTCTTGTTTGGAAGAAATGTTGCTGGGTTAGTGATGGACAAGGGAAGCAGCTGCAGCAAAAAGCTTAAGCATTCCCCACTGATATTTCTTTGTTCTGACTCACCCCTTACTGAAGCAGCTCTTAATTGTTTTTGTAAAAGCCTGCACATCTCAGCGTGAAATAACTAACTAGATCCTAGGGGTCATAAATAAAATCCTGTGTCTTCTCCCATGCAGAAGACACAATCCAACTGTAAAACTCAAAGCCATGTAATGCCTTTTATTATATCGCATATTTATATATATACCTTCTCTAAAAGGTATTACGTGATTTTGAGTTGGGATTTTTTCTGGGACCAACTTTTTGAAATCCAGTTGTAGGGGCATCTTTTCCATGCGAGCAAGAGGCAAAAGAATTCCAAGGTATGATGTTGAGGCCTGGATCTAAAGAGGCTTGTATACATGCGTGGGGTGGGGTGGCAGGGTTGTAAAGCATTATAGCGCATTGTGTGAACATTATAGTCCTTGTGTGAACTTGTTTGGATCCTGGCTTCAACCTTTCACCATTCTGCAGCCACCTTCCTGATGTTGGAAGCATTGGTTACACTGTGCTGAGGAACTCAGAATCATGGACACTGATCCCACTTGTATGGTTCTAAATAGTCTAACCTTGTAACAAGTGGAACAGAGGCATTATCAGTAAAACTTCTTAGAATATTTTTTCATGAAACTCGCCATTAGAAAAAAGTTCTCCTTGTAGTGATAGTAACATAATATTGTTTGGCTTTTAAGCTATTAGTAGGAATAAATGTATATTACTTTCTTCAATCCCAATGGAAGTTGGCTCAGGGGTGAATCAACCTTCCATCCTCCAAGGTCAGTAAAATGAGTACCCAGCTTGCTGGGGGTAAAGTGGAGACGACTGGGGAAGGCAACGGCAAACTGTCTGGTGAAACAAAGTCTGCCTAGTAAACGTGATATGTCAGATCCAGAGCTTGCATAAGGGACTACCTTTACCTTTTTGTTGTACTTTCTTACTATGTACTGCAAAATGAAACAAGGCAAACAACTTAATAAAAATGTTGCCAGTATTGAATCTGGGGGTTAATCATGCTCTGAACAACTTGAAATGATTCATTTTTAATAACTTATTGATTTCTTAAGTGCTATGTCTTCTCCTGTGTTCTTTGTCTCCTCCCCCATTTTAAGCAGTCAGTAGACCAATGTATAATTCTGTGTAGCTGCCAATTGTATAATGCTTCAAAATGTTCACAAATAAACCTTTGTTTGAAAACAACATACTAGTAAATCATTATCCATCAAGATGTGTCATATAAAATTATATGATGAAAGATACTGGAGTAAAGGGGAAGTGTGCATGCCATTTTGAGCAACTAGGAGGAAAGGAGAGATAAAAATGACATCGATGTGAAAGTTGTGAAATTACAAAACTACGTTGCAGGGTTTTTTTAGTTTGTTTCTGCTACACTTGTAGTTTCTTTGGTGAATTGGTTGGAATAAAGCCTCAGAGCTTCGTCAGGTATTAGTAACACCCCTGCTTCTCCTGTGGGGGTGGCGCATGTATGGGAAGCACATTTTGCTCCCTATCCAGGACAGGAAGAGAGTAGTTTCTACTATATAGGTGACAGGGGGACAGAAACAAGGTAAACAATTTATATATAAACAGGTTCTTGAATCTAGGGTTAATTACGTTTTCCTCAGAAGTGAAGTGCTTGCATTCCAAGCTTCTAGTTAATTTTCTTCTGTATAAATGTGTGACTAATGCTTGATTTTTTTTTCCGCTGAACTTTTCGGAAGAGTGGCATGTGGCAGATTTCTGAAGGTGACCACTTTTATTCTGTGTTTGCCACAAGGGGGAGTGCTTGCTTTTTAAAGCAAGAGCTCGCAATTGACAAGCTCATTTATGTACATTACAGTAATGAAAATGTTTCTTGAAATCACTATTCCCACATGATTTTCAAAGTCAGAAAAATAAGAAACCTCTTCACAGTTCTAGTATTTTAACAGGTTTTCCTTGAAAAGCTGTACTCAATACATATATTTAGCATCAGATTCGTATTGATCAGCTGGGCCTTAATAGTGGATTTGGTGCTTCAGAGTGGTGGGTAGCTTTGAAATTCTTTTTAGCGCAGCCTGGGAAGTTTGTCATAGTTGGTTGGTGTGTATGAACTCTTATGCGAAGTGAGGAGCACTCCTCAAGAGGAAAAAGCCTTGCTCCATTAATGACTTTCTCCATTGAATGAAGCCATCCTTGGTTAGTGGGACTCAAAGCATTTAACTTACAGTTTCAAGTTGGGTGTTCTCATTACGATGATCAGAGATCAGAAAATGTGCTAGGTGATAAAAAACAGGGGTCTTGAAGCCTACATGCTACCCACTGCTCCACAGTGTTAGTTCTTATAGGCCCTAAAGGACTGACCCTGGCTTCCAACATGCCAGCTAGGTAGGCATGCCTGAAAACAGTAGGATGGTCCTGGGATGCTGCTATTCTGTCAAGGTAATCTTTTGGGGGGTGCTTGCAAAACAACAGCAACAATGCTTGTTTATTTTTCCTCTAATTTGTCGATTTTTAGTTGCAATGACTTAAAATAGTTTTACATTGACAATGGCAACTATTGTAAAAGATTGGAATTGTTTCTCCTAGATTTGGGTACCAAAATTATTTGAGCATTAAAATAGCTAATACAAAAGCTCAACATTTTAATTTCCATAAATTGTGAGAAGCCCAATATTCTTTACTATTAGTAGGGGGTACATCAGAAATGATATGCTTTTCATTTGAAGTGCCACTGTGTAATTCCAAGGACAGTAACTCATGTTTCTCTGTGTCTGCTTAGAAAAACCTATTGGGTATAATAGATAGGAGGCTCGCAATAAAAGACCTTTCATTGTATAGTACTTCTCTAAACTTTGCATGAAAATGAATAGCTTAGTTATTGCAATTTGGACAACAAACTTGTTAAAAATTAAAGGGCATCCTTAATTAAAGTGGTAAGGTACCAGTGACCTTCATCAAATGTGCTTTCTATATTACGGTGAAATTATTCATTTTTAAGGATATATGTGGCCTTCTATCTGAGATTCTTCTTAGAGAGTTTGAATGGGTATGTGTTTCAGACTCTTCTGCAAAGGAATTTAATATCTGAAGTGTCTGTGGTGGTTATGGCTTCCTAAACAATAGCAGTCATTTATTTATTTATTTATTTATTTATTTATTTATTTATTTATTTATTTATTTATTTATTTATTTATTTATTTATTTATTTATTAAACTTTTATACCGCCCCATCCTCCAGGGGCTCATTGGCCCTTTAACTTACAAAGAAGGTTCCTGGTGAACTGTTTCCCTGAAACACCCCTGACCCTGGGCCAAGTTGAATGAAGCCTCAGCAGTTGTTGGTACAACTTGAAACTCTGTTCTGCTCCCAAGATGAAAGTAAGCTAGCATGGACTGATACCAAGTATTGGTAAGAAAGTGAGAAAAGTGGGCCATCCTATCCTCTGCTTCAAGCTCTCAGAGAAACAGTACCAGTAAGAAATCTAAGCAGTGGCGTATTTGCCTCGGGACAGGGGGTACCCTCTGTCCCCAGGTGCCACTGAACTGGTGACGTGGGGGCCACAAAATTGGCTTCTCACGTGACCAGGAAGACGGCAACGCAGCAGGAAGTCCTGCTACCTTGTCTTCTGGCGCCCTTGGCCCGCCCATGTTGTCATTGACATGGGCAGGGCCAAGAAAGCCAGAGGACCCCCCAGGCCTCGCTCCCCCTCCCGGCTGCCAGCTTGGAGCCGGGAGTGGGCGGGGCCCAGGAGTGGACCCCCCAGGTGTAGTGGGGGGCCGCCCGGAGAATGGATGTCTCCGGGTGCCATTTCCTCCCAGTACGCCTCTGAATCTAAGTTGCTTACACCTCTGTTTGTACACATAGAATCCAATTCACTACACAGTACATCCCATACGAGCTACAGGCTTGGAAGCTTGTTCTGAATCAGCTTATTTTTTTTTCTCTGCCTCCCCTATTTTTCTGGATTGGACATCAAGCCTGACAGATAATTTTTGAAAATTCGCTTACTTGTTTGTTGGGTTTTAGTCCTAATCAAAAGCATCAGAAAACTTTTATTATAGATTTTTTTCTGAAGAACAATATGGTTGCTTGCTATCTTGTTTGTAATTATACAACTGCTACTGAATCCAGAAGTTCAGTAATTTTTCAGCTATGAATATCCTAATTTAATTTCAAGAAAAGCTAATGACACACTTTGCAAAATCTGCATAAACAGGTACATTGGCCTTGGAATTGAGCCTGATTTGCCTGGAGGGATAGAAGATGGTCTTGACAGGCTTTCTATGTTAATGCAACTTTATATTGGTAGAGCCTGAAAATTAACTCACATGCCTATTTCAAATCACTATACAATGTCACGTGTACTTCATTTATACTCTACATTTTCTGCCAGCTAGTCACAGCTGACTTCTAGCGACCCTGTAGGGTTTTCAAAGCAAGAGACGTTCGGAGGTGGTTTGCCATTGCCATTGCCTGCCTCTGTGTCATGACCTTCGTATTTCCTGAGGTCTCCTATCCAAATACTTGCCAGGGTCAACCATGCTTAGCTTCTGAGATCTGATTAAATCAGGCAAGCCTGGCCTATCCAGCTCAGGGCATTTTATCTTTACAACAATGTTATATGTTATCTTAACAAATGTTAGCCTCCCCACACACTAGGAATACTAATTAGCATAAATAGTGGATAGTCTCTATATTTGTTGTGATTAGAACAGAATTTTTCATTAATGTACTTCATCCTATACTTCCTGCAGTTTCCAGCCCCTTGATCCTGCTGCCTGTTTTTGTTTTTCCTAACTCCTGCAAAAATGTCTGCAAAGTGAGGATCCATTGATTGCATCTGAAGAAGTGGGCTTTATGAAAACTTGTGCTGAAATAAAACAACCTTCACAGACTTTTAAACAAGTCAACCCAAGAGATGCAGGTCAAACTTGGCTTGAACAGGCAATTTCTTAGGCAGATAAAAATGGCAGAAGGGAAAGATACAGCCTGGCCATAGAAATACATAGGGACATAGCTTACCAGTCCTAGAATCGGACTGAGGATGAGATCATTGAGCTGCTTCTTCCATGTTATTTGGGCCAACCTGAGACGAGTGAGAGACTTCTCCGATGCTCTGTGTCTCCTGTCTGTGAGGAGCATGTTGTACATTATTATTTCCTGGCATATTGTTATTGTCTGATGAACATAGTAGCACAGGGGGGAAACTCCTCATCATGCTTCACATCTTAAATAAATTTGTATTTTCCTCTGTGGATGTTCGTGTTGGAAAATAGCAAGGTTTAATGTGCTGTGAGGGTCTGTCTAAGAATATCACATATCTCTAAGAATCGCACATTTCTGTCTTGTGTGATTTTTTTAAAACCACCCATATGAATTCTCAAGTGTGCCTCACTGACCAATATAGAATGCATATGGAACCACATGTTGCTGCAAGCCAAATTCCATTGAACAAGCAAGCAAAGCTCTCCAGTTGTGTCTCTGGAAAGAAACATGCCATAAAAGCTTAATAAAGTCAAAAGCTTTTTATTATTCTAAAATGAGCTCCTGTGTGTTTCTGACCTTTCAATAGATAATGAAGACTTACCTGCTGTAAAGACTTTAGTCTGGGCCCAAATCCCATCACCTCGCTTCTTTTTTCTCTAGAATAGGAGCTGTCATCACATTATTGAATCTTTTAAGTTCGCCTCAATACTTTTTGTCTTTCTTGCTCAATAAAAATGAGGCAGCAGGCGTTTTACATGAGGTCATACTCTTCTTTTCTGGTGGGCTCCTTTTTTCACTGTTTTCCTGCACCTCTTTCTTACTGAGATTTTGTCAATCAACATTTCTGAAGAAAAGCTTGGTAGAACAAACAGAAAATCAGTTTCATGTATACAGCAATTGAGAAATCTGATAGGTGCCTTCCTTTCTAATAGTGTAAGTGCCTTCAATAGTCCCCTGTGTGTGTGGTTCGAGTTGCTTATTTATTTGATTTTATTGTTGCTTAGTTTGAATTGTTAATAGTTTGAGTTTTTAATAGTTTTATAACATAAATCACTATGAGAAACATTTAAAAGGGGTCTTTAAATGTAAGTAAGCAAGCAAAGGCTTTGAAGAAAGATGTGTTTTGTCTGTTCATGGGCCCAGCTTTGTGGATTGAATTACCCACAGATAGGGCAATGGTGAGAATTATTTATGTTGATAAATGTGTGGTACAGAACTGAGAAGTAGATGAAAGTTCTGTTGTCTGCACTCATTTGTAAATGGCTTACACTTCTCCCCTCACTCACTGGAACCAGGTTCACCAAAGAAGGTAAAAGATCAATGGAGATGATGTGCTGTTTGACAATGGGAAGGATAATATGAAAGGATATGTGAAGGAGAAGGCTGAACTTATTTACACATATATTAAATATAGTAACATAAATAGATACATAATACTGACTGTTTTGGGGTTTTCTGGACTGTGTGGCTGTGGTCTGGTAGTTTTAGCTGCTAACATTTCACTGACATCTATGGGTGGCATTTCCAGAAGCATGTCATGGTAAGATGTGTTACTCTTTGTGGTACAATGTGGAGTGTACCATGTAGCTGGGTATCTGTTTTGTCCCCCTCCCAAGTAGGAGGGGAAGAAGGTGCATTTGCATGTTGGATAGAATTTATTTACACTTGCATTTGTACATGCCATTGTGCTTTGAATGGATGTGGCTCATCCCAGAAATCAGAGTGAGGCAAGGTGTTGCAGGAAGGAAGAGAAGGAGTTTGTAGTATCTGATGGATTAGTGAATGGTGTTTGAAAAGTCCCCTGTAGCCAGATTTTATTGATTTTCAGACTCAGTGTTTCAGTATCTCATCGTTTGGGGAATTCAGTAGCTTCCCTGAATAGTCTGACAAAGTACCTGTGTCATCAAATAAGATCCTACGTCTGGCTTGGGTTAAAGAATGTTCAACTACTGCTGATTTATCAAGTTGGTTTAGTCTGCAGTGCCTTTCATGTTCTTTAATTCTTATCAGAAAGTTGCATTTTGTAGTCCCTATGTATACCTGTCCACAGCTTTCTCTTGTCCTTTGCTAACTGTAGCATTTGTTGTGTTTTTCTGCTGAGTCTGAAGACTGTTTGAAGGTTATGTTTTTCCATCAGTTTTCCCTTTCGGTCAGTGATTTTCTTGATGTACAGCAGGAATTCCTTTCTCACGGGGGATAATTTTTCCTCAGTTATGCATTTTTCTCTTGGCTTTACAGCTCTTTTGATTTCCATTTGTGGAGTAACCATTTGCTTACAGAGCCCAGTCTAGGGGATTCAACTCACCTCACTCTGGTTTCTGAGATGAGTCACAGACCACCAGAGCCATACAAATGCAACTGCAAATGAAGTCCACCTGAATACATGCAAATGTGCCTTCTCCCCTCCCACCTGGGAGATGAACAAAATAGATACCCAGCTCCACAGAACACTTCACACTGTGCCATGGAAAGAAACACATCTTACCATCACATGCTTCTGAAGATCCTCGCCATAGATGAGGGTGAAACATTAGGAACTAAAACTACCAGATTATGGCCACACAGCCTGGAAAATGACAACAGCCAGTTAATTCTGGCTGTGAAAGCCTTCAACAATACATAGATACATAAAGTTAAAGATGTTGAACAGATAAAGGCAAATTAGTTTAATTTAGTAACTGGGATACAAAAATTATTAGGACATTCCCACATGTCCTAGAAAACTGAATTTTAGTATATACCTAGTCCAGAGGTGGGATCCAGCAGGTTCTCACCAGTTCCCGAGAGTGGGTTACTAATTATTTGTGTGTGCCGAGAGGGGGTTACTAATTGGGTCCGCTTTTCCATCTCCACCAGCCTCCCCGAGAGTGCATACTCGCCTTTGGAGCACGTGAAGGAGTTCTCTATAGCACTAGTGGAGCTAATAATGTAACTCCCTGAACAGGGTTAATCCCTTTCAGGTACTGCAATTCATTGATTCTCAGCCTTTCATACCTTTTATCTCACCAGTCTCTATCAAAGAACCTGTGTGTTTCACCATTGCTGTGTTCAGATTTGTGAGTTGGGGCATTTTCTATAATGTGATGATGATTTAGAAATGACCTGGTCCAAAAAAATTTTTGGGGGGTCGTGGTGGGGTGGCTGCCCATGGTTTTGCCCAGGGCTCAGGTTTGCCTAGGTACGCCTCTGCCCCCTTTGCTGAGGGGGGACTGGCGAGGGAACCTGTTACTAAAATGTTTGGATCCCACCACTGACCTAGTCCAAGGAATTCTGAACTTTAAAAAAATTTGAACATCAGCTTTGGGGAAAATCAAAATATACATTTAAAATGTAAAAATACGTTGATTAGGGATTCATTCCTGCAAAGCTGGATTTGTATACCCTTGTTACTTATAATGTCTGGGAATGGAACTTAAAGAAAAAAAACTAATGCTTAAAATTTGGACCATGTAAGGTTATTTTAGAATAGAATAGAATCTTTATTGGCCAAGTGTGATTGGACACACAAGGAATTTGTCTCCGGTGCATCTGCTCTCAGTGTACATAAAAGAAAATACATTTGTCAAGAATCATAAGGTACAGCACTTAATGATTGTCATATAGGTCTAGTAAGCAATCAGGAAACAATCAATAGTAATAAAAACATAAAATGTAAAATCATAAAATAAAATGAAATGTCATTTTTATAACTGAGGCCAGCACACAAGCAGTGAGCATTTGTTTATTTAAGGCCAGCTTTACTTGTAATGGGAACAGTTCTTAATTTTATAGGAGAAAGGTATGTACATCTGCATGACTCTGAGAGTGAGATATCTCAGTTTAGGATTGTAGTCAGTCTCTCCTCCTGTGATAATTCCTCAGTTAAAAACTTCTTTTGAGCTTCTTTTATTTCTGGTGGAAGGCTGGGGGAAGATTGGCACCAGGTATGGTGTCTCTCTTCCCTAAAAGTAATTTGAGGAAGCCATGTTTGTTCATGGCACACATATGAAAAAGAACTATAATTCACTTCCACAATAATTCCCATCTTCCCATGTCCCAGCTACTTCCCCTCCCCACTCCCCCATGCCAAGAGTTCCAGTTACTGAATTTCAATGTCAGATGTAATTTTCACTTGGAAGCTGACTGGGAGCAGGGATCCGTCTTACACACACACACATGTGATAGAACAATTTCTATCCGATAGGATAAATTATACATTTAACTAAATCCTCATTTATTTGTATATTTTATATTTGTAAAAAACCATCCCAAGCAATATAAAAAATATATCCCTTTTTCATGCTGTTTTGTCTAAGAGCCTGTGTTCAAAACATGATATCAGGTTCTTGCTGTGAAAACTATTTAAAATGTGTGTTGTCAGGACTCAGAAAATTACTCCAAGTGGAGACCTGATATTAGCCACAGCTTTGCCGCCTGGTCTCATCATACTGTTTGAAGTGTTACCTTATTTGGTATGGATGGACTGTGATGCTTGACGTGTGTTATAGATGCATATTTCTGTTTCTAATAATAAGTATAATGTTATGATGTCTAAAAGTGACTTCTCTTGCTTTCAGAAAAATGATACTGGATATAAAATCAATTGAAAGAGTATAAAATTTGGGAACTCTTTTTGCAAGCCAATCACAACAGTATTGCCGTGCCTTCAAATCTTGCTTTCTGTCAGTAAAAGTTGGGGAGGACTCTTTCCAGAGCTATTTTTATTTATTTATTTATTGTTTGGTTTTGTATACCGACCTATCCCCGAAGGGCTCTGGGCGGTGTACAACAAAATTAAATCATAAAACAACTAAACAACAATCAAACTAAACAATTAAATTTCAATACAAATAAATTACTAAATCCCTTTTAAAAACAGCAGTTAATACAAAATTTTAAAGTCAAAGGCGCCCAGCTTTTGCTTCCTAATCTATCCGACTCCCTTACCTCTTGTCCTGGAAGGAAAATACTACCACATGGAACTTGCTGCCATGTAATTTGCATGGCTTTTTAGGCACAACACTGGCTACCAGATGACATCATTTCCCACTATGCACCTGACTGTAGCAGCTCAGCACTGGCTGATGTAATGCTACACAAGTTGCCTGGGTCTAGCAGCAGCCTCTATACCCGTGGTGGCAATCCTTTGGCACTCCAGATGTTATAGACTACAATTCCCATCAGCCCCTGCCAGCATGGCCAATTGGCCATGCTGGCCGGGGCTGATGGGAATTGTAGTCCATAACATCTGGAGTTCCAAAGGTTCGCCACCACTGCTCTATACCACTTGTACAACTTGGCATGGTAGTGGCCACCGCACTTGCCTGACTCATTTGCATGGGTTTTTGCAACCAGGTAAGACTTTTCCCAGGAAGAGGCTGCTGGTGGAGCGGGAAACTGACAGCCTGAGTGGTATAGAAGTAAAAGTGTCAAACTACAGTCTGGTTCAAATCTCTCTGGCATGGAAGCTTGATCTTGGACCAGTCACTCTTAACCTAATCTACCTCACAGGGTTGTTGCAAGGAAAAAGGAGGAGAATGATGTAAATTGCTTTGGATCTCCATTGGGGAGTCAATAATAAAGATGAAAAGTGAGGGGAAGAGATAAAAAGATTAGTTGGTGAGTATGAAGGTGTGAGGGAAGAAAAAAAAGGAAGCGGTGATGGGGCCTGTCAGGAGGCAAGAAAGAGGAAATGTGTAAGGAAATGGATGCAGGGAAAAATGAAGTGATCCTTGCAAATTGTTGCAGGTTCCCTCCTTGCACCTATATTAGTTTATATTAATTCACTAACAGCCAAAGGAGCTAGTGAAACCAACAGCTAATTGTGTAATGTACTGTATTCTTTTCAAGAATAGAATCAATTTACAAATATGACCACTGGGCAGGAGCTAAAATGGGTGGCTGACTTCAAGTCCATTGAAGTCAATAGGCTTAGAAAAGTCTAACTGTTCAGGATTGCACTGGAAATGTTCTTCCATAGTAAGGTTTGTTTATTTCATTTCTACTTTGCTCAGAGGCATCTTAGATACACTGTGCCACACACAGTAGAATAGAACAGTTCTAAATAATTTCATTTTAAAAATATTAGACAGAAACCGTGTTACTAAAGGAAATTGCTCAGTTATCTAAAACTGTAGATGGCCTATACATTTTGAAACCCATCGTACTTAAAATAGTATTGATATAAAAATCACTAATGTTTTTTTCTGGAACAAAAGAATCCAGAAAGAATTCTTTGTTTCTGTTTTGAAAATATTGGAAGTGAAGAGGTAGTCAAAATGATCACCTACCATTCCTCATTTTTAAGAATCCTCATGCTTATTGTGTAATGAATATTACTTAAAACAAATAATGAACCTTGTTTAGTTGAAGGCTTTCACAGCCGGAACCTTGTTTACTTTCCTACTTTATTGTTAAATGTAAAATATGTTAATGAAAATATCATGGTGTAGACAACTAATCCCCCAATATTAGCTGTCTGACACTGACATGAGAAAACAATGTTTAGTTACATGTCAAGAAACTGGCATGTCAAACCCTGCCTTGAAAGCCTTTAGAACACAGTTGACCCTGTAACAAGACCTCCTGGGTTGACTGACAGCCTTTAACTTCAGCATTAGAGATTAGCTGACCTTGTTTATCCAAGATCTACCTGAGAGACGGCAGACATGCCCACATCTATTAAGTCTCATGCTGTAGATGTTTGTTCAGATAACAGGGACCAAGTTGAAGTGGCAGGATAATAATATCCATTTGGTCTCACAATCCATAAGAACAATACTCAGGTGAACTAGCATTGGTTTTGCGCCAACGGAATAATTAATGATACGATTGATACCATAAAGACATTTCCAATTATGTTTTTGCCCTCAAACATTAGCTAAGATTCTGAAGCACATTCATATTTGTGTCAGATTTACTAACTTAGTGAGACTGTGATTCTGGAAGTCTGTGTAATTTGGTTGTATAAGCAGTTGTGAAAAGGACAGCATCACCCTACACAATCCACCTATTAAAATACTTCCCTCCCTGGCTACTTTAAGCCCTAGAGAGTGTGAGTGGGATGGGATCCCCAAATTGTGCCTTTCTTTTTATCTAACAGCGTTTAAGCCTGGGAGGCCATTTTTTGACATCACTGGCATAGAGGGAGGAGTTTGGTCCATTCTTGTCAGCATTCAGCTCTGATCCACTTCAAGGGGCCTCTGCAGATGCTTGTTAAATATAAAAAAAAATGTTGTGAGTTCCATTCATGAAACTGCAGTGTCACATGTTGTTGACCTAGTTTTCACTGAGTGTTTACACTTGTATTTAGGATCTGCTATTACAGACTACAGATGGAGGTTCACAGGCTCAAATGCTTCTGTATACCAAAAATTCCTTCTGCGTAGGAAACTAAATATCAAGAAGAAGGGGTCTTCTAGGTATCTGAGATTTTTTTTCATATGGAAGAATGTTCAACCATGCCACCTACAGTCTAGACCAGGGGTAGGGAACCTGCTGCTCAAGAGCCACATGTGGCTCTTCTGCCCTTGCACTGTGGCTCCACGAGCTGAGCTGCCGGCTTCATCCTTGCCTGCCCTGCAGGCAGCAGGGCGGGCACACCAATAGCCCATGGCCGGCTGGGCAGTGCCGCAGCCTTCCCCTCTCGCCCACCCCGTTCCAGCGGGGCGGGCGGTTTACCGGCGGCCGGCAAGGCCAAGCCACTGGCCCCATCCTTGCCTGCCCTGCAGGCAGCAGGGCGGGCGCATCCATGCGCTTCTCAGAATGAGTGGAGTAAAAGGTAAAAACCCCCAATATATACAGTGTTATCTTTATTTCAAATGTCAAAAATTATTTGCGGCTCCAAGTGTTTTCTTTTCCCGTGGAAAACGGGTCCAAATGGCTCTTTGAGTGTTAAAGGTTCCCTACCCCTGATCTAGACTTGTTGCCTCTTTGAAACTGTTCCTTAAATATTAATAATAGTTGTGATATTCATGGAAAAGGTGCAGCAGAGCTGTAGAAGAACAACTCTTTCTAATATATTACAAGGACAGAATATACTAACGTTGTGATACATGTAATACATAGTTTTCCTAGGGTCAGTTCAGAGACTCAGGGTTGTACTGGACCCAACATTATTGCTCGTAAAACTAGCTGCAAAAAAGGTTTTCTTCCAATTCAGCCTAGATCACAAATAGCCCCTTACTTCAATACATCTGATCTGGCAATCTGAATCCATGGTGTGGTGACATTGAGACTAGACTACTATAATGCACTGTACGTTGGTCTCCACCTCAAAACCAATTTGGAAACTCCAGCTTGTTCAGAATACAGCAGCTCAGCTATTTTTGGAAGGTAGCACGCTGATTATTCCCATTCTACTGTTAGTCCACTGGCTGCCCATGAGTTACTAGGCTCAATTTAAGGTATTGACTGTCACATACATAACCCTGCATAGTCTTAGACCCCCCACCCCACCCCCCATAACTGCCCATTCGCTGTTGCGGTCCTCACCTGGTGGAATGGTTGACCTGCCTTTCTGGCATTCTACAAACTACAAAACTGAATTATTGAAGAGGGCTTTTCTTCACAAGCAGTGGGATAGCACTACAAAATAATTCACAAAGTTACTTTGATCCGTTATTAGGGACTGTAGTCTATACTACTGTGTAAGTTTGCTGTTAGTTAGCTCCTACTGTATAATCTTCCCTCGTTGCAGGTTTCATTAACACTTGTGCTTTGCTTCAATTAGGGTTTTTAAAAAAGATTTGTGGTTGGTTCTACAACCCAAATCCTATTTCACTGTTTATTGGCTATCCCATCCTGTTGATTGTATTGACTCACTCTGTAATCTGCCTTGAGTCGCAGTGGAAAAGGCCGATTTCTATCCATTTATCCATCCATCCAGTCAGTGGTGGGATCCAAAAATTTTAATAACAGGTTCTGATGGTGGTGGGATTCAAACAGTGGCGCCGCCGCACACACGCACCTCCAGTCCCTATTGGGCAGGGAGGTTGCTTTAGTAACCCCTTCTCAGCACTCAGAAAAAACTAGTAACCACTTCTAGAGAAGTGGTGAGAACTGGTTGGATCCCACCTCTCTCTCTCTCTCTCTCTCTCTCTCTCTCTCTCTCTAAATGAATGAATGAATGAATGAATGAATGAATGAATGAATGAATGAATTTATATATATATAAGCATATACTGTCCTTGGCTTTTCTGTATATTTATTGATATTGATGGTAATAGAAACCTGTTGATATATATTGTTCCTTCCATTAGATTATTTGTAATTTTGTTGTCTACCCATTTGGCATTTTTTTGCACAGGCCTGACAATGCATCTGTGGGCCTTGCATACCTCCAAAACGTTAGCCCTTCTGAGACAAATTGTCCCATACTACTACATTGCATTTGACAAAAGATCAAAAAAGGTATTTTATGTAGATGTTTTTAGTGGAGCCTTTGGTGGTCACAAAGAGTCTCCTCCCTTAATAGACTCCACACTGCCCTTTTCTTCAACCCACTCTCAGCCTCTCTTTGCTGTCTTGTCAATGGTTTCACAAATGACCCCATTTACTTATGTGTCTTGGTCTATTGATATCTCCTACCATTTAGACCTTCCCCTTCCCCTGTTTGTACACATTGTCCCACTGGATTCCAATTTGATAGATTCCATAATGTGCAAAAGTACTATTTGCAATACTGAAAAGTATTAGGTTATAAGCATAAAATATTTCGTGTTGGAAGATGTTAAAGAAGAAGAATGTGGATTTATACCCTGCCTTTTTCTCCTGTAAGGAGTCTCAAAGCTGCTTACAAACTCCTTTTGTGAGGCAAATGGGGCTGAGAGAGTTCTGAGAGAACTGTGACTTGCCTAAGGTCACCCAGCATGTTTGATGTGTAGGAGTGGGAAAACAAATCCAGCTCACCGGATAAAAGTCCATTGCTCATGTGGAGTGGTGGGGAATCAAACCCAGTTCTCCTGATTAGAATCCACCAGCTTTTAACTATTACACCACACTGGCTTTAACAGGTTAAACATCCATATTGTCTTGCTGATGCTGAAAGTACCTCTGCTCTGAGGAAGGCAGAAGCCCACCATTTGGTTATTTATTTAGGAAAATAAATATTATTTCAGGCATTGATGGCCTTGGGGGATATACCATTGTGTAAGCTGTGTGTTTAATACACCACCCTCCATTTGGTTGTTATTTTCCTTCTCAGCCAGGCAATTAAATTTAGGAAAACTCTGGTTCCCTTGAGCAAACAATAAGGGTTGCTAATGCTACTGATGGTTCTACATTAGGAGCTGCAACTTTAATAATGTAGCACAGAGGTTGATGGGATGGTTTGGTGACTATGTGACCATATACAATTACATTTGTCTCACAACTGAGCGAATTGGGAATCTTTGTGAACAGGCACTCAATTCTACATGCTACCAGCCGTGGGACTGAAGCTGAATTGAAAAAGGGACTATTTCCAAGATACTTACTACAACACAATATGAGGTTTAAATAACCATTGTGTTCATGAATTATTGTTATTAATGAACAATAGACAGCAGAAATATGAATGAGCATCCAGGCCAGTGTAGATTTTATATTCTTATTACAAAGGATTTAAGCCAAATTTCTATTCTATTTTATTGTTCTACTACAGCAATCACTTCTTTTCTCTACAGTTGGTTTTCAAGGTGGTAAAATACAGGCATTCAGCCATGCTAGCAGCGTGGCATGAGCCAGAGGACTCTGGACCAGCAACTCTGCATTTGAAGATACAGTATGTTTGTAACATCTCAGAATGTGACATGATTTTGACTACAAAATGTTACAAAATCATATCAGGGGTCTGGGGACATCTGGGGGGACTAATGGCCCGATCTGGGGGGAAGCGGCATCTAGAGTTGGACAGCGGATTTGCTCTACCTGGGGCACTTACTCAGGGATGTAGTTTGGTTGTTCTGAAGGCATGACTGGGTGTAGAGCTGACATTAGCCAGCTGTCAACCCAGCTTTCCCTGCAGATGTGTGGAATTAAGGTGCAACTCACTTGGAAGAAAATCTCTTTGCATTCAGTAGATTTCATTTCCAATTAAATATGCTTGGAATCAGCCTGTAAGACAGATCTGAATACTTCTAAAATCTCTGAATTAGGAACAACTATGCAAAATAAGCTTAAATCACTAACAGAAGCTGTAAAGTCTGTGCTTTCAGAAGCAGTGTGCAATTATATATGACATATCTTGGGCACCCCTTTTTAAAGGAGCTTTGGGAGGGGGGATTCAGAAAAGGACGGCTGCTTAACCCTTTTACTTCCCATCATTTCCCTGCTGTACATTCTCCTGTCTTGAACTTTCAAAAAAGGCAATTTCTAAAGTCTTTTTTCCAGTAGAACGTGCTGTTGGACTGCTATGGCTAGTAGGAAAGTATGGCAATACATTAAATTACCAAAGCTTCAGGTAGTCAGCGTTGTAGGGCTCTTATACTAGGAAAAAGTATAAAGACACTTGAAATGAGAGACCCAAGTTCCAATTCCACACTCACGTATTCATTGTATGACCATGGCTACTTTCAGCTTCCTATTTAACAAATGGAAATAATATCTGTCTCAAGCCATCACTGTTAAAATACATCACAATATATGCTTATATGTTATGAAGCAGTTTTCATTTGCACCTTCATATGGTCAGTTTAACCTAGTATTAGTTGTGTTTCTCATTATTCAGTGGGTGTAGTGGCTAGGATGTTAGTCTAGGGTCAGGAGACCCAGGTCCAAAACCCAATTCTGCTAAGGAAGCTTGCTGAATAACCTTGGACCAATGACTTTCTCTCAACCTAACCTACCACCCACAGTTGGTGTCTGAGAACAAAATAAAGGAAGAACAATGCTGTAAGATGCTTTGGGTCCCCACTGGGGAGAAAAGCAGCCTACAAATAGCTCAATGAATAACTAAGTAGGTATTCACCACAAATAATAGCTGTCAGAACAATGCTTCCTAAATATTTGCTAGAACAGTTTGAGGTGCCTTCATGTCAAAAAACAAACTTGAAATCTCAGGCACAATTGCTACATTTCCCAAATGTCTCTCCCCGCCTCCTTTTTATGTTTTGTAATTGCGTGTCAGACCAAGTGCACTCTAAACGCGAGCACTGTTGGCTCCAAGGAGAGTGCAACGAGATAATCCATGTTTTCAACATTCACAGGCTGCTCTTTTCACAGGCCATGGGCCGTACTTTATTAGGTTGAGCAGCTCTGGGTCTGCAAGAAAGGCCCATGCCTTTCTCATCAGTATGAGAATGGCCCAATGAATGGTTTCCAAGTGTTTACTCAGCATTTGTCTCATGGCTCATCAGAGGAATGAGGAGGGGGGTGCCGACAGGTCTTTTGTTCGACTGAACTGCCTGATGTGTTATGACAATGTTCCATGAATATGCAGAATGGCAGAAGGGATTATGACCAGCACAATTCCCCCCAGGCCCATTTCTCTCTCTCTCCCCCCCCCCTCTTTTTGCCTGGGATGTTCAGGGGTTTAAGGATGACCTGTTCACGATTAGGGCACCGAACATCAGATTGTCCAGCAGATAGGGGTGTAAAAATCCCACACTTGTCCAAAACTGTTAACATCTGACTTGAAGGTCAGTCAGTCTTATGCTGTGCCCTCTCTTTATAAATTTCCAGCTGGCAGGGGCAGCTTCATAGACAGCATTGTTTTGCCAGAGACATGGAAATATCCATGTGTAATGAATGACTGAGTCAGTGACGCATGAAGTCCAAGGAAAAAGATGGTGAGACTGACTTGCTCTACGTGGACAATATTCTTCTGGTCTTCTGTTACTGCTGATCTGTAGGTTTCTTCTTGCTGCTACCTGATTTTTCTCTCTTAGTTTCCTCATTTAAGAATCTAGGAACAGAAATGAACGTGATGAACTGTACAACTATGAGTCTACATGTTTACACCTCATCGTAAGAATGTGATTTTTCATTTACAGTAAGATTATGTTTCTAGCCCTCAAGAGCATACAGACAACCTTGAAAATATGGATGTTGCCAGGTTAGCCATATGTATTTGGCATCCTCATCTAAATATTTAAAACTCCTCCCTTGTCCTTCCCCAAATTTTTAAACATTCATATCTCAGCTATCCTTTGCTGAAGTCTGTCATCTTGTTGCTGCCTTCCTGAACAAGTCTCCTGGATTCCTGTGTGTCTCTGGTGCTCACTACTCTTTGTCTAACTCCTGTCACTGTCATACTGTAAATCAAAGTATCTACTACTAGTAGAGCGGAAGATAGGCAGATAGCAGTCTGATTAGTTATTGGGGGAGGGGGTATTATCCCATTTTAAATTTGAGTTTGTAAGCAACCTCAACCATGGAGAAAAGTATGATATAAATATCTGAATAAAATTTAGGTGGATTCTGCATGGGCCAAAAACAGTGTGTGCGAAAATGGTGTAAACCCTTTTAAACCATTTTACACCGTTTTCACACCACTATTTTTGGCTCATGCGGAATCCCCCATAAACACACAGGGGAACATCTCATATCCTCCTCCCCTACTACTTCCTTTTTTCTGAAAACCTCTATTTTTCTGCATACCTGGGCTTTGCTCAGGTTTGCAGAAAGATCCATCTTGTCTGTCCATGGCTCCAAATTCCAGATTTAAGTATTCACAGATTTGGCCATGTTGAGAGTTAGCCATATTGATGATGATTAGTCCTCTCAGGAATAGTAGTGTGCTAATCTACACCAATAAGATTTTAGATCAATCCTCGTATTCTGTACATAAAGCCAGTGTTCCATCCTTATAAGCAATTGCAGCACTTGATGTTGATACAGTAGGATAAGTCCCCATTATTTTGACAAAAGTGGAACCATCAATTAGAAATGTGTGTAATTGGTTTATTTGGGATATTTAAAAAAATATTTCACTCTACACTTTATTAAAACTGTTAGTTTTACAATGTAGTCCTAAGGAGAATTACTCCCTGGAAATCAGTGTGCGTCAACTTTAGTAACTTTACATTGGGTGACACTATTAAAGTGCAGTCCTAAACTGAATGAATCCTTCTGAGTTCATTAAATTTAATGAGGTTAGAAGGGTGTAATCTTCCTAATGATTGTCCCCTTAATTTTGCAAATTATTTTACTTGACATCAGTTTCAAAGGCAAACAACTTTCTGTATGTAGCTCCTTTCCCTTCTCCAACTGGAGTGAAATTTTCATGGACTATACCTGTCACCCAAGAGATCTTTTCTGCCAAATAATAAGGTGAATCAAAGAAGGTATTCCATTTTACAAGCAAATAGGAAGATGCCCAGAGATTCAGTCAGACTCTCCAGCACCACTCCTGGTGAATAAACTAGAGAACTGTGGACTGGACTCCAGGATAATTAGATGGATAGGGAACTGACTGGAGAATCGCACTCAAAGAATGGTTGTGAATGGCAATTCAACTGAATGGAGGGAGGTGTCCAGTGGAGGGCCAAAACCAAGCCAGTACTTTTCAATATTTTTATAAATGATCTGGATGAGGGTGTGGAGGAACTACTCATTAAACGTACAGATGATACCCAATTGGGAGGAGCAGTGAATACACCAGAAGATAGAGATACAATTCAGCAAGCTCTAAGCACACTGGAAGAATGGGTGGAGGTGAACAAGGTGCAATTCAACAAGGATAAGTGCTGAGTTCTACATCTGGGTCACAAAAATGAGGAACACACATACTGAATGGGGGGTACACTACTGAGTAGCATGTATGTGAACAAGATCTTGGAGGTACTGGTGGCAGTAAGTTAAATATGAGCAGTCAGTGGGATGCAGTGGCAAAAAAAGGGCTAATGTGATCTTGGGGTGTATCAACAGAGGCATAACATCCAAATCACAAAATGTCAGTCCCACTGTACACTGCATTTGTCAGACCTCACCTGGAATATACAATTACGGAGGCCTCACAGGGGCCTGGAGACCAAGCCCTATGAGGAAAGGTGGAGGGGCTTGGGGATGTTTAGTCTGGAGAAGAGGAGATGGGGGGATATGGTTGCTCTCTTTAATTATTCGTAGAGCTGTCACTCAGAGGAGGGCAGGGAGCTCTTCTTGTTGGCAGCAGGGGATAGGACTCGCAATAATGGGTTTATATTGCAGGCAGAAAGTTCCAACTGAACACTAGGGAGAATTTTACAGTAAGAGTTGTGGAACAGTGGAATCAGCTGCCTAGAGAGGTGATGAGCTGCCCCCTCAGTGGCAGTCTTTCAGCAGCAGTTGGACAAACACTTGTGTAGGGTGCTCTAGGCTGATCCTGCATTCTGACTGGATATTAGGGGGGGGGAAGGAAGGCAGCTGGAGGGTAGGAGCCATGCAGCAGGCCAATGTAGCAAGCGTTGTGGTCCTGAGAGAGGAGAAGGAATAAGGTGCAATCCTGTTCTCCCCATTCTGAGGACTGGGGAGACCTATTGAAAACAACTTGCAAGATGAGGGCAAGCCAGTTGAGCTTCACATAAGATTTGGAGAAAAGCAACCCAAGAAATCAGGGCATGTGGAACAGCAGACACAGAAAATAACATATGACAACTGGCAGCTAACATGGCAGAGGAAAACAGATGTTTGCATTTTGGCAAACCAAGTAGATAACAAGCAGCATGGCAGCATGGGGATAAATAATTAATATATAGTGTGAAAAATGTCATTGGAGAGGTATAAAGTAGTAAAGATGTGGGTTTATCTCTGACCTGGATAACCCAGGAAAATGCAATCTCAGAAACTAAGCAGTGTCATCCCTGGTCAGTATTTGGATGGGAGACCACTAAGGTGTACCAAAGTCACAATGCAGAGGCAGGCAATGGCAAACCACCTCTGAATGACTCTTGCCTTGAAAACCCCACCAGGGGTCACCATAACTCAGTTGCAACTTGATAGCAACCCCCACCCCACCTCTGTTAAGTAAAAAGGTGAAAGATTATTTGATTTGTAGAGAAACCAGATTATTATGGATACCATCCTTATATCTGTGTTAGGAGTCTGAGACCTGCGGCTCCAGAGGCAAGCGTGCATCAGTGACTCTTAAAAAGAAAATGCAATCTTTCAAGTTAAGACCAGTAGGGGGAGGTGGGATGCTAGAATAATTAGTATGTGAAGGGAATGGTAGACTAAAATTTGTATGGGAACAAAAAGATCCTTTACAGAAAGAAATGATAGAAGTGAACAGTTGCCAGCTATCCATTTGCAGATTAATACGTCTGCAGTAAAACAGCTGTGCAGCATGTTCTATTGTAGCCTCTCTCCTACTGGTTGCAGTGAGAGCACATTTCTGAAAAGACTATAGCAGATACTGCCCAGTACAGGGACATTTTCCCTCAAGTCCCCTGTCCTCAGTCTGCAGCATTGCCTATGGTCCCAGGGGTGAAAGCAAAATGTTTGCAACTACTTGTCAGTCCTGATGGAAAAGTGCCACATTGCTGGGGAGTGGGGAGCAAAGCATGTATATTTCCATTTCCACAGACTACACCACTTTTTTTCTTTTAGAATTTGCACACAAATTATTTGTCCCTGTCCCTAGCAGGTACAGCATTTTAAAAAGGAAAGAATCACACCTAAAGTGGAGCAGCAGTGTTTACAGAATCAGAACCCTTTCAAAGCCAGTGATCTAGCCATGTAAGCGATATAAAGTCTATTCAAAGACATGCAATCCTTGTTCATGGCTAGGTCAGAGTAATCTGCTGTATAATTCTGTTTTTTGAACTACAGGCCAGACAGTCAGGCACCATAATAACACACAAGTCCAAAGATTTCCAAGTTATCACTATTGTTAATTTTTCAGTTTGAATGGGTAATAAATATTAATGAATACAGTCATCATGCAGATGTTAAGCAAGTCTGGGTCTAATCAGTGCTTAGATCGGAGATGTCCTGGGAATTATACATATTCCACCTTGAGTTCCATGATGAGAAAAAGCATATTAATGTAGCAAACAAATTAATTTAATATTTATTTTATTTAACCAGTCAAAAGAAACAGATTTGAAATCTGAAATTTGGCCACCAGACTGTGAGCTTCTAGTCTGGAAGGAAGTCTGGAAGGATATACTAATTGCCTGTCACAGTGTTATGATGCAGTGACTAAATCTGAAGGCATTCCTTCTCTTTTCATTATTTTAACAATTCCATCCACCTTTCACGAAGGGAAGCAAACCTCAGTCTTTCCTATGGGACTTGGTGCGGCTGAACTTTCCCATGCAGATCTTGTTTGTGAACAATTTGAATGAGAGCCAAAGAGACACCTAGCCACATAGGTGGGCCTTAGAATCCTGGTTTTCAAATCATTGAGCAATCTCAATGAGAGACTCCAAATACTTGCTTCAGGCTTACTACACTTAAGTTTTGAGACAGGGGAGGAAATGTGCTGTGACAAATGGATTTTCACAGCCTTGGGGGCAGGAAGAACTTGTCTTGTTACAAATGAACTATATTGCTATTGTCAACAAACATTAGATGCAAAGATAACAAGCAGGAGCAAAACTGCAATAGAGTATATGTTCATTAGTAGTCTAACCGCTCAGAACCTCCAGTGTTGGCATCTGTAGGCTCTACTAATGTATGAAGAAGGCACCACTAGGGAGAGCCCAGTTCTCCCACAGGCTCACTAGGTGACAACAATAAATGTCATTTGACCTCAGTTCCCCATCCGTAAACTATCAATGAGAGTGACCTACTTCACAAGGTTGCTGTTCTAATGACAAATAATCTGTATTGTTTGTGTTGATGACATTTTCATTAGCTGTCATACAGCAAAGAATGTTGCAATATGCATCTATGGGCATAAATGGGTCCCAGTCCATGCACAGAAACAGGTTTCCACTCATGGTTGTCCCCCTCCATCCCAAAACTCATATATTCTGGGCAAATCCTTTGCATTCTGCATCTGAAGCAGCATACATTGAGAGCTTGCCTGGAACTTGTCTGCTACCTGTGCAAAGTATGTGTGTGTTTGGCTACCACAACACCCATGTTGGCTACAGATCAAATTGGCCATGCTGGCAGGGATTGATGGGAATTGTAGTCCATGAACATCTGGGGCACCAGAATTGGACACCCCTGCTTTAGAGAATCTGGAGAGGGAGATTTTAGGGGTCGTGGCAGGATTTTGTTTTTCACTTCGAATTTTAGTAGAATCCAATCTCAAATTTGTGGAAATCAGACAATAAGGCAAAAGCTCTGTCGAAAGAAAGAAGCAGATGTGTCCTAATGCTGCACGTATTTATGTATCTAGTGGAACTCAAAACAGCTTCTAACATCTCTCTTTCTTTCTCCATTTCCTTTCTCCTCTCAGTGACATTGTGACTGGCCCAAGGTCACTCAACAAGCTTCTATGGCAAAGTGGGAATTCAAACCTGGGTCTCCCATATCCCTCTAAGCACTACACTATGTGTTCTTAATTCAGAAAACCATTTTGAAAAGTGTTCTGAGGAAAGGGAAAGGATAACAATAACTATCACCCACCCCCCCCCACCCCCCAAATCCGCAGATATTCACTGGCTGCCAAAACAGAATCTCAGTGGAGCAGAATGGGCTGCACAAATTCGTCCAGCAGGTGGGATAGTCACGTTTGCAGTCTTAACCCATGCAAAAACGTCCAGCAAATTAAAAATAAATATATAAAAGCGCAACAGGTGGAAAGATTTGTAACTTAGCCCATTGCATGTTTTTCCAGTTTCCAAAGAATTAAAATTATCGAGGAAGTTTTACAAATGCAATCAAGCTACGGGCCGATCCAGTCCAACGTTTCAGCCCTCTCTGCCAATTCATTCCGCAGCATGGTGATCCGGGCCTCAATGGTCCCTTATCACAGACTGTCTTAGGGGAGGCCGGGAGATGAGTGAGACCTCTGGGGACACATTGGGGTCGTCTTGACGAGAGAAGTATTCCTCGGCCTCTATTGCCTCAGCTGAATGGGGGGACTCGCGCTGAGCCCCTTTAATCTGCACGCTTAAGTTTCCCATTAGACTACCGACCGTGTTACACAGAACAAATGGAGGCAAACAACACTTGTAGAAGTGGTGAAGCCCGCCCAAATGCAGTGACTAGCGTCAGACTGGGATCTGGGAGGCCCAAATTCGCAATCCCACTTTGCTGGGTAACCTTGGGCTGGTCTAATTTTCCTGACAGGGTTGTTGTGAGGATAAAGTGGAGGAGAGGAAAATGATGTAAGCCGTTTTCTGTCCCTATTGTGGGGGAAAGGCAGGCTGTAAATGAGCTAAACAAAATCAGTTAAAAAGTCAAGCCTGCACACCAGACGGTAAGAAACTGTCCCCTTCAATACTCCGCCTTCCGGTTGCAGCGCAAGACGCCTTTCCTAGTAACTAGAAATCACTTGACTGGGAATTTCGAGCGCGAAAACATTATTCTCCAGTTTGAGCAGATCTGGAAACGCGGCATACAAATTCCCTGACGCAATGAACAAACTGTCCCCTGAAGCCCAGTCCCTCTTGTTTTCATTCCAATCCAGTTTCCTCCGATCCCGGGGAGAGGGGGGTAGTTTAAGAGATTTTCGAATTCTGCAAACACCTCCAGAAATGTTTTCTTTAAAAACCAGCACCAAAACCCGGAACATGCACCTTTGGATGTACAATCGAATCTACTATAGCTTGTCCCCCCCTCCCCCCATTTAGGATTCTCTGTCGAGGCAGGAAACAGCGTAACAAAGTCCTTCACTTCCAACAGCCAGCTCCACAACCGCACTGGCCAATTGGGAGGCGAGCCAAGTCACATGAGAAGGTAGAAGATGCTAACAGCTTGAGACGAATTTGTAACTCTGCTCCCCCTCCCCATGATCCCAACCCATACATGAAGCAATCAGCCCCCCCCCCCCGCCAACTTCAAGTCAAGCTGACTCATGACAAGAGACGTTCAGAGGTGGTTTGCCCTTGCCTGCCTCTGCGTCATGACCCTGGTATTTGTTTTGCAGGTTCCCCACCCCAATAGTCGCCAGGGCTGACCTTGACCCTGTTTGGCTTCCGAGATCTGACGAGATCGGTAAAGTAAACCCGTTCTCCCCCCCCCCCCCTCACAAGTTCGTCCATTTGGAGCAACATAGATCTCGATCTCGTATTGGTGATGCCGAAAAGGACAGTTCCTTGGAAGCAATTTCATTAAATTAAAGGTATTGTTGTTTAGGGTGGGGTGGCAGATCAGACAACAGTCCTAAACTTTTAGGTTCTTCTAAGTCCATTAAAGTCAGCGGCCTTGGAAAATTGCGATTCTGCTTAGGATCGCGCTGTGAAGCACTGCAGACGGCTGGTGGACCTTCGTTGTTTACTCTGACTTGGCATATCGCCGTGTGCTGCAATTCTAAACCGGCCTCATTTTCGTGGGAATAATTTTGGCCATTAATCCTGTTCATTTTGCATCAGCTATATAAGCGTCTTCTTGGAAACTCTCCCTTGCAAATAAAAAAGGAGCTGCAATGCAAACCGTAGACCCCGCTGGGAAATCCCATTACTGAGGCTCATTCCGCACACGCAGAATAATGCACTTTCAAGCTGCTTTCAGGGCTCTTTGAAGCTGTGCGGAATGGCAAAAACAGTTGTGAAAGCAGCTTGAAAGTGCATTATTTTGCGTGTGCGGAATGAGCCTGAGTTTCTCCTTCCGCCACAATCTTCCCCATAAAAAGAAACCCCATTATGATCACATCTGACACAGTGAGTGAACTGTGACTCAGAATAGTTTATACTGAAACAAATTATGAGAGTCTTTAAGGTTCAAGTGGACTTCTCTTTTGCTAGACAAACTAAAAGGGGAGGGGGGTTATCCCTCTGCAAGCGTTTGGAATCCCCATTCCACGAAACTCAGCCCCAGCCCAAGGGAATGGGGGAGGGAGGGAGGGGAGAGCGCCGGGGAACAAGCACCAGAACGCCTTCCAAGGTGCGTGAAAAGGAGAGAAAGAAAATGTCCCAGTCGCCAGGAGAGATGAAACCTCAGCTTGGCTGCTGGGCAGGGATTCGTCGAATGCTGCATGGAGGGATTCAATGGCGACAAGGCGAGGACTGAGCCCCTCCAAGCAGGGCCACTGCACTCCATGGAGTTAGTCAGAAAAGAGAAGAGTTTGGATTTCCCCCTTTCCTTTCCCCTCCCCACAACTAGTCACCGTGTGAGGTAGGTGGGGATGAGCGAGTTCGGAGAGAACTGTGACTGCCCCAAGGTCACTTGGCAGGCTTCGAGTGCAGGAGTGGGGAAACACATCTGGTTCTCCAGATTAGAGTCCACCTGCTGTTAAGCACCACACAACGCTGGAACTGGCCTCTCTTCTTTCCCGCGTCTTTACAAGCAGAACTCCCCTCCCTCCCATTCTCCTTTCCGACTGGAACACCTGTGGTTGTCTCTACTGTCCAACAAACCGAGTACTAGTTTTAAACGCTTGAAAAGACACAAGCATGGACAGATCATCCCGGAGAGCTGTAGGCATTCTAAGTAGTAAACAGCCCTCTGTCCAGCCTTCTTGCCACAAAGCGTTTAATCCGTCGCTTCTGATTGATCTTGCAAACCTGAAGAGCAACTAGTTAAAGGATTCCTGTGATGCCTCTAGAACCGGAGCTGAGAGACCTTTGGAGTCCGGTCCAATTTGCTCCATGATGACCTCTTCATAAACACAGTAAGTATTGTTGACACATGTTGGACTCTCTACGCTGAGGTGCTGTCATACGCAAGCTCCGCTGAAATGCGTGGGATCTGCGCCAAAATGCTGTTGCTCCTTCACAGCGCGATTAATTTCATTGAGGACTGAGCAGAAGGACTTCCAGACAGAAACAGCAAACCCCAAACCACTCTGGCCCGCATTCCTAAATCATCTGTCCCGGAAAGAAATGTCTCTTGAAATTCAGAAATCCTGCTTCTAAGCCAGTGTGCTTCCGGAGTTGCAGCAGAGCTCTGTGTAAGCCCGAAGCCAAACGAGAGCCAACGGATGTGCGTGCACAGAGCGCATCCAGAGACCTCCGGGTTCGGGTGGTAGCCGCAGTGCCACTTTCCCAACCGAAGTATTCCACCCCTACCCGCACTATTCTCCCCGTGGCGTGGCTGGGAATCACCCAGGAACCCGTAAGGCAGGGGTACCCTACAAGTCACCTGTTGCGGCGTGTCCCTCTTTGAGCTACTGGTGTTAGCAGATCCCCAAGAGGTGAGTGGGAATCTTCCTGGCAAACACACTTGGGATCGGGCTGCACACTTTTAGAAAGGCTTCTCCGTCTGGACTTCGTTTGAAAGAGAACCCGAAAACCAGGCATCCCTCCCGTCCCCCTGAACCCCAGCCAGAAGGCTCTGTTCGGGCTTTTTCTTAAGATGAGCAGCACGCAACGTCTGTATGAGGGTTGTGCTCCTTGGGACAGTGGTGTTTGTGTGTGTTTGTGTGTGTGGCGAGCGCATGAGACTAGAGGAGAGAGGCGATTACAGGTGGGTGGGCAGGCGCTGCACCAATTAGGAGGGGTGCGTGCCCGGGTGGGCCAGGCCGTGATCTATATAAGGCGAGTGCCTGCTTGAGACCTGGTCCCCGGGGGAGCTGTCTGGTGTCGTCCGCTTTTCCCTCCCGGGGCTCGCCTTGTATATGAATCTGTCCGACTTCTACTTCTTCTCGGGTATGTGCACGATGACAGCCGATTCGCTCCACTCGCCCAGCCAAGGGGCCAGCCCAGGTTCCCCTCACCTGCACGGCGCTTCCCCGCCGGGCTGCAAGGTGGAGCCGCCGTCGATCAAATCCGAGCCCAGGGGCAGCCCGGCGGAGGCAGGCGAGGAGCAGCTACCTTGCTCCGGTGCAGGCGGCGGCCGTCGGCGGAAGCGGCCCGTGCAGCGCGGCAAGCCGCCTTACTCGTACATCGCGCTGATCGCCATGGCCATCGCCAACGCGCCGGAGCGGCGGCTGACGCTGGGCGGCATCTACAAGTTCATCACGGAGCGCTTCCCCTTCTATCGGGAGAACCCCAAGAAGTGGCAGAACTCCATCCGCCACAACCTGACGCTCAACGACTGCTTCGTCAAGATCCCCCGCGAGCCGGGCCACCCGGGCAAGGGCAACTACTGGACCCTGGACCCCGCCGCCGAGGACATGTTCGACAACGGCTCCTTCCTGCGGCGCAGGAAGCGCTTCAAGCGCACCGACCTCACCACCTACCCCGGCTACGTGCACAGCGCCAGCGCCTTCACGCCCAGCCCGGGACAGGTCGCCCGCGCAGGCCCTTGCAACGGCGCAGCGGCGGGGGTCGCTTATGCCGGCGGCGGCGGCCCCCTCTACTCGCCCGGCGGCGCCTACGGAGCGCAACTGGCCGGCCTGCCCCAGTACCCGGCGGCGCCCCCTGCGCTGCAGCCGCGCATGTTCAGCATCGACAGCCTGATCAGCTCGCAGCAGCAGCAGCAGCAACAAGCCGCAGCCCTGCAGGTCTCCCCGGTCGGGGCAGAGATGGCGCATCACGCCCTGGGCCTCAGCAGCGCCGGCGAGATGGGCGCCCCCGAGGGCTGCTTCCAGAGCCAGCAAGTCAGCCCCGGCTTGTTGGGCCGACAGGCCCCTGCTCTGGCCTATCCGTACTCGGCCTCTCCCCCGGGCCACCTCGGGGTGCCCCAGGGCGCCTACGCCTCGCCCAACACTCAGCTCTACGCAGCGCCCGGCAGGTTGGCCCTGCAGCCTGGCCGCCCGGCCTCCTCCTGCGCCGACCACGCCGAGCAGCTGCTGGGCCTCTCCGCGTCCCAGCTCAACGGGCTCGGGCAGTTCGGAGCCGCCAATAACTCTTACATGAGGCAGCCCAACTTTCCCTCCGGACTGGAAAGGTACTTGTGAAGCGGAGGAGGAAGCCAAACATGTCCCTCTTGGAACACTTTGAAATAGGAAGCTCGCACCTAGTACTTGAATGGCCAGCTTTTGATGATACTGTGCACCCCCACCCCCACCCCCACCCCGCCACCCCCAATATCTCTGATCCTGGAGAACTACATGTGGGATCTACGGGCGCCACCTTTTGTGACCTGAGGCTTTGTGCCTTTAATGACGCTTCGAGCATCTGCGCATAAATTCTTAGGTGTGATACACTTGCTTGCCCTATACGTACTACTGGTGTGCTACCACATAAACACAGACATAGTGCCTTTGATTACAGTTGTTTTCATTTGGATTCTCGAAAAGAAGGGGAGATGCAGAGCAAGTTAAAAATAATGCATTGAATTAACATATGAGGGTTTTTTTTTTCCAGGGTACATATTTGTTTGCCAAAGCAGATTGATCTGAAGCAAGCCATAGGCGGGAGAGTTGAGGTGCAATTTAGAAATACCAGGCTTGCCATCCCTAACTAAAGCCTCTCACAGCCAGGGTGGGAAGAGTTGGAGGAGGCCAATAAAGCCTGGAAAAAAAAACTGGTAAAAATGCTGGTCCTACATTTTTATTATACTTTTTGTTCCCGAAGGGATAAGTAGTATGTTAAGTAGACTTTTACTGAGCTCCAGCTGCCTTGAAGACCCCTGGATGGTGAGTGATAACACCTGGCTATGTGATACCTCTAGTTTTTTCCTTATTACAGTCTTTAAAATTACATGGTGCCTTATTTTGGCACGATACACTTATGATTAAAGAAAGACTCCAACGTTTTTTAAATGGGCATCTTTTTAATAAATTGTTAAGGGCAATGACTGACACACATTTTCACTGGCAATGCATCTCCCGTCCTGCAAATGCTTCACTGAATAGGCAAATGTACAGCACACTTCAGATGTAGCACAGTGTTCCGTTTTGGTATCCTGCCTTATGTATAATAGTGATTTGCATTATACTGAGGAAAATGTTCATAATGTGTAAAAAGTAATGCACAATACATGTATTATGCAGCATTGCTCACTGTTTTATTCTTACTATGTAACACAATATGTTGCATATGGCTTGTACACTGTATATAGTGCATATTGCATATATAGTTTTCATACCATTTATAGTGCATAATGCACAATAGTGCCTTTCAAATGATGCAGACTAGTACATTTCATAGATTTAAGAGATATTAAGGATATGGGGTTCTTTGTTGAGTTGATAAACTGTAACCAAATAAATATTTAGTTACATCAAAGTCCTTGGATGTAGGTTTGAAGATTAATTATTGGGATTTGACTGATTCCATTGCTTTCATGGTAGTTGTTGTTCCACAGTTTTAGGATGATATCCCACACTGTCTTAATTCTAATTGGACTATGAATTGAGCTGTGGTATTGACAACATATATTGTGATATGAATTTTGATGTTAACTTAATACACAAAGGGAACAATCCTAAAATGGTCTGTTTAGAAGCCTGTCTCCCCCCCCCCTTTTTTTTTTTACCAGTGGGGCTTACTCAGAGGAAAACATTCTTAGGATTGTAGCCTTATAGACCTGGTCTCACTGAAGCAGTAAAGCTGTGTCCAGACTGCATCCCTTCAGGTTGCAGATATGGATTTCACAAGACCACAAGCTCCTTGACACACACATGTGTGCATGCACGCTCACACTCTAGAAAGAAAAACAGCATATTGTGGGGGCTAGAAAGAGCCTTTCTTTCTGTCAGTCATAGCCTTAGAACAGTCTTAACTCTTCTTGTTTTGTTCTAAAATGTCAAATATACAATTTTTACTTCCTGGTTTAGTATTAAAAGGGGGGAAAGTTAGAAGAAAAGTCCATAATTCATTCCATTGTTGTTTGTAATATCGTGCAGCCTAGTCCAGATGAAATGAAGCACTTGCATCAAATAAATGGAAGGTTAAGGATGTGCTTCACTTCCTCCCTTGGAAATCAGAAACCTTTAAAAGTGTTTTATGATCATGCCTTAGATTTGTAGTACTGTTCAGTATTTTCTGACTCCAAAAGAGAGGATCATTTAAGTAACTGGGGAGAAAAAAACTTGTAATTTTCTGTTTTTTTACTAAACCAAATATAATCTAAAAAGGCAGCTCTGTCAAGCAATATATCACTGTATTCACAGTTCAGAAATCTTAATGGTTTGGTTTCTGCCCTCCCAACATGAGCATTGGCTATCCTGGCAAGGGCTGATGGGAATTGTAGTTCATGAACATCTGGAGGCCCGTGAGTTTGACACCTGTGGATAGGACCTGGATCCTTCCTCAGTAAATGGGTCATTCTGGCCTTCACCCTGTGTATACTTATTTGAGATATTGGTTGATCTATGCATACAGCAGAATGAGGTGGAAATTAAGTGGTAAAGTTCTGAGGTAATTGTTAGGCTGTAATAATATAGGTCAAGGGAGTCCCATGTCTGTAAATCTCTCTTTAAGTAGAAACCTATCACAGCCAGGAATGGCCTTTTTTGTTATTGTTCTCTCCAGTGTTCTAGTCTCTCATGTGAGGTGAGTTTTTCATGTATTCAAGAGAAACTGGACCCCATATTTAAATTGGCTGTTCTACCAAATGTGAGTTCTATCACCTAAATTCCATAGAATTTAATGGAGCTGGGAATAAACACCCAGGTCAAGACTTAATTTTTTTCTTTACCAGGCCAATTTAGAAAATACACCACATGCTTGTTCTTCACCTAATTTTGTGACTAATATTCATTTTCTCTTCATTTCCAGTGCTCTTCAGTGGAACAAAATTTGTTCCTGGTACATCATTCTTCACTAGGTTGTGGGTACGGTGGATTAGGACATGACACTTTCACCTTCCCGGTCTTAAGGATAATATTGAAGGAAATGGTCAAATGTTCAGACAGATTACACATGGTTAGGAAACTAGCATAAATATGGAGATCTGGCAACAGGCCTATGGACTGCTTTGGAGTTGCAATGTTGTGAAAAAACAGTGTAGCCCCTGTCCTGGGGGAGCGGGGTGGTCTGATGTTTTGGAACATGACATTCTCTTGAAAACAAGGACCAAATCTGCAAGCTTTGTTTGACATTCCTCTAGACTGGATGTAAACCTTGGTTAGCAGAGCCCTTGTCCCTCATTCTTTGGCAAATGTTTTCATCAAGGTTTAAGTGGTAAACAGTCATTCCTTTCTTTTAAAAAGTCATTAGATCTAGTAGATGCATTTGTACTGTGTTGGTTAAAGGATATGAGAGGAGAAAATGGCAGAATTAGCAATCATTGGGGAGGAGGGCATTAGCTGATGGTAGATGAGATGGACTTCCCCCTAAGAGAAATACCTGAAAGATCCTGCCATAGATGTTGCTTAAATGAAAGATGTCAGTCATGATATATTATATCTTCTTTAGTGCCAAACACTAATAGATGTATCTGTTTCTGTCAGTGAGTTATTTATACCCAAACCTGAGTGGCATATACCTCTCTGTTTGGAAAATGGTGATTAGGTTACTTAATCCCTTTCCACTTCTTTATTAGTTGGAAAAAAGCTCGGATGCAGGGCCTGTCAGAGAACCTCTCAAATGGCTCTTGAAGATCTTCCCAGTTTTTAGTTTCAGTTGAAGTGTGCCTGGAGCCAGAGGAGCTCAGGTTGTCTGAAGAGCTGCCTTATCGCTCTCTGGTCTTCTAGTTGGCTCCTCATTTGTGTACTTGATGTTGTCTTTGAAAGCTCTTTGCCTGTAGTGGCTAAGCCCAATATGGAATTTTGCAGTGTTTTGTGTTGGGTTTTTTTGCAGTGGTTTTTTGGGTCCTATTTATATCTGTGTATATATCATATATATGTCATTTTCTTGGCAGGATGCTTTTTTAAAATATTGAACCAGCAGCTTTCTTACTTGTCATGTATATCTTTATATGGAGATAGCTTTGATTGTATGTCATAAAGTAATTAAATCATTATAGTTATTTCTACTTAATTTAGTCATATAATTCATTGGAATTAATCTGGTTTATGGGCAAATACATTTGAAGACTGCAATCTATGGCATTCTGCTCAGCAGTACTGAGAATTGGAAACTGCTATAGATAATTCAAGATTTAGGAACTGAGCATTAGCAGGTCTCTTTTGAAGTAAGACCTATTTTATTCAGTGGAGTTCAGTCACAGGAAAGTGTTCTTAGGATTTCAGGCTCAGTGAAGCAATTAATGTACATGGTACCTAATATATACTTAGCTCTGTTCACAATCTGGCAATATTCAGAAAGATCCAGTCATACTGGCTAGGAACTGAGGTGGCCCATATTTGTTGGAATAAATGGAGAAATACATTGCTGATTTCAGATGAACTTTAGAAAAGACCTGGAGTAAAATCTGAAGTGGGTAAAGCTATAATTTTTAAACTGTGAACCAGAAGACAAGAAAGCTCATACAGGGAGCATCTTCTTGATTAACTTAACATATCACAGCTAGTCTTTTAAGCTTTCATGTCTAAAGCTTGTTTATAATTGGGGTGAATCAAGCAAATGAGATGGATTAAGGTGTCATGAAGGTCATAAACCAGGCAGGACCAGAGTGGATTTGGATTGCAACAAAGTTTACATGTATCTGGAAAATGCCACAATATCACCCTAAGGCTGAGTGGCTTTGGGTAGGTTAAACTCCAAGGAGCAAAAGTAATTATTGCAAAGGCAAATTCTTAATAGTATGTCCTCTGTTTAGCTATTATTACACAGTGCTGATTGTTTTGAGCAATTGTACATTGACTCAATTTGTTTTCATTGCAGGCAATGGCAGATTTCCTAAAGGCATTTTGTGCCTGTTATGTGATCAATATTAGAAGTGGCTTGGAGGAGTAAAGAGGGCTGTGACCATCACTGAGGCCTAATTTAAGCTCAGTGTCTTGTATAAACTGTGTTGCTACCATGCAAAGTTCCTGCATATGCTTTGTTAGAATGCCAGCACAGTATCTGCAAGGACTATGGGTCTCTAATATGCAAGCTAAGGACTGGTTGCAACTTAGTTTAAAAGACAGTCTGTGCAACATTGCACACCAAAGTTTTTTCCTCACATTGACACTGGCCCTGACATTTTGCAATCTTATATTTTAAAAGTGTGGTCCAATATGTGAATATGTAAATCCACACATCAGGGCCACACTGGCGGTAAACACATAGTTCTGCAAACCTGGGGAATCCACCAGGTTTGTGGACTCCACCAGGTTTGCAGAAAAATCTGAAACCGTAAAAAATACATTGGGAGGCTTCAACCCCCCCCCCCCCATGCAAATAAGGGATGTACTTTACCTTTGGAGAACCACTGGCACTCTGGGCGTAAAGTGACTACTGGATACTGCTGCCACAGTCAGGCCCAAAGCTGCTGAGGAGGCATGGAGCTACACTGGGTCTGATGACTAGGGGGAGGGGAGGATGGAATTCCTCCTGAGAATCTTGGAGATCCCAACCTTATTTCTAAACTCTAAATGCTGCAAGGGGATTTGCCTTACCAAAAGTAATGAAAAACCCTCCCTCCCCTCCCTTGCATGCCACCCCTCCCCCTCCCTCCCTTAGGGTGGGTAGGCCATGTCCAGATGCGGCCCCCTCCCTCCCCTCCCTTGCATGCCACCCCTCACTCCCTCCCCTCCCTCATTTCCCTTCCCTTGCATGCCACCCCTCCCCCTCCCCCTCCCCCTCCCCTCCCCCTCCCCTCCCCTCCCTTGTAAGCCCTCATGACTTGAGCCACCTGTTTGGGAGATCCTGTTTGGGAGTAGGGACCTCTTAAAGCAAATACACAATGAAGAGAACTGATCCTCTGTGGAATGAATACATGGAAAGTGTGCTTTGAAAACAATGAGGGTTAGTCTGCATAGTCCAGATTTCATAGAGGTACAATCTTCAGCTGTTTTAATTTTATGCTGGGATTTTTTTCCCCTTCTTTCCAGGATTGAGAGCAGAAATCAGTTCAGTTTAAGTGGGAATGTGTGTTTTGATTGGTTTCACTTAGGGATTATATCTTATCAGTTTTCCAGACAGTTTTCTTGGCAGTAAAATAACAAAAAAGGTCTTGTATTGCCTTAAAGACTGACACATTTATTATGGTATAAGATTTTGAGAGCCAGAGCCCACTTCATTGGATGCATGAAGTGTTGTTATTTTGACTGTAGCAGACCAACATGGCTAGCCCTCTGGAATTCATATTCACTGTTAATTTGCCCATTTTAGTACAATGAGTTTATGGCACTAGGCTTTCTATGAAGGCTCCTTCTGCTGCCAATTGGACTTAGAAAAGGTGTTTGCAACAGCAAATTAGAAAAGGTGTTTGCAATAGCAAATTACAAAGGAAAGCTGGAGGGAAAGGCAATTGATGACTGTTTGTCTGAAACTAATCATTAGGGGATCTGGTTGAGTACTAACAAACTAGTGAACTGGTTGTGGAGAGAGGTTGTAAGTATAGTGGAGGGGGGCATTTGTTCTTGGGGCACATTGATAAATACAAGCTAAGCTTCATTTGCAGTTATATCAATGATAAAGTACAGAAAAGTGATTTCTTAGTGTGGTTTTGCTCATGCACTCCTAATGTACATATTAACATAAATTTATTTCTTGGCATTGATTTGGTAGAATTGCTTTGGCATTTCTAGCGCACAAGATCAGTAATTAATTGTAGTATTAACTCTCTGCCTCTCATTCAGTCCTGCCCTTTCCTTTGCCAAAATGCTGTAATACTATGAAAAGTGATGTTAACAGTCTACCTTCTATGTTTGTTGAGATAGCTCAACTCCAGATTACCCTCTGGTGTTGCATAGAGGAATAGCAGCTTTTATGAAACTGCTGATAGTGTTTCTATTTTCAAAAATTAAAAGGGAACCCCAGATTACTTAATGAATTTGGGGTATGGGCAAAGTCTATAGATGCCATTATGATTTCAAAATGCTGTGCCTAAATAACTTTACTGTAATTTAATTTTTAATATTTGAACACTGTTCCCACTCAAGGTGGGGTAAATAGAAATCTGTTTTGGGAATTTCTCCCTTGAACATTATTCTCACTTTGAGTCACATATGATTGAAGATGAAAAACTTGAGTTTATATCCATTAGTCCTAGTTCTTACTTGGTGGTTGTAAGGATGTAATTCTATGGATGCTTACTTGGGAGTAAGTTCCACTAGAATCATAGAGTTGGAAGGGCCATACAGGCCATTTAGTCCCATCCCCTGCTCAGTGCAGGATTAGTTTACATCCCTGACAAGTGCCTGTCCAGCCAGTGCTTGAAGGCTGCCAGTGAGGGGGAGCTCCCTAGGCAGCGGATTCCACAGTTGCACAACTCTTACAGTTTTTTTAAAATCCTAATACCCAGCTGGTACCTTTATCTCCATAATTAATATCCTCTGCTTCCACTGGGAACAGCTCCCTGCCCTCCTCTAAGTAACAACCTTTCAAATACTTAAAGAGAGCAATCATGTCCTCTCTCAACCTCCCCTTTTCAAGAGTGAACTTTCCCAAGTCCCACAGTTTTTCCTCACAGAGCTTGATCATCTTCATTGCTCCCTATAGTATCCACTGCATTCTGTTCACATCCTTTTTGATATATACAAAACTATGTTGTGGATTGTGCTTCTTTTTGCACATTTGCATTGCAATTGAAACATATTTATAAGACTTCTTAATTAAACTTAAAACTGCAGCTTTAATTAGCTTAGTCTCTGCTCCTAAAAAGCACCTCTGTGAATTATTTTAACTGATGTGTAATTTGTTAAATTTATTTCTGTGAGGGAAGATGACATGGTACAGCCCAATCTCACCAGATTTCAGAAACCACTCAGGGTTGTTGTTTGAAAGGGAGACCTCCAATGAAGTCTTTGCAGGGGAAACCAGTGGCCAGCCACCTCTGCTTCTTGCTTGCCTTGCAAATCCTTTGTTGGCATCGCCCTAAATCAGCTGTGACATGATGACACTTGTATATGTAAATTAATATCTGACCAGTGGCTGAACACATTCAAATGCAGAGAGCTAAGAAGCATTGAAACTAGAGACTTGCAACTACTCCATGTGAGAGTTTTGTCTTGTCAGTGGAATGTCTTCACCTGGTTATGTCTCTTAAAAGGTAGAACATCTGATGATTCAAAGTTGGTGCCAAATCCTGCTCCCTAATGATGTGGTTGTGTCAAGACAATTCAACAGAGCTGTTTAATGTAGGTATCTAAAACGTAAACTGATGATCCTTTGCACACATGAGAAGAAAAGAGTTGCTTTAAAAAATCATCAATGTTTGTTTCTGTGTTTAAGGTCTGCATGCAAAGCTGAAGGTATTCACAGCCTGCTATTTTGCCCCTCCCACATAATGATTAAGGTGCAAAGGATTGCCAAATATTTGTTTATTGAATTTATTTTGCCCTGATCTGGATGGCTCAAGCTAACTGATCTCATTAGATTACGCAGGGTCAGATTTGGTTAGTGTTTGGAAGAGAGACCACCAAGGAAGTCCAGAGTTGCAAAGTGGAGGCAGGTAGTGGGAAACCCCGTCTGAATGCCTCTTGCCTTGAAACCCCCAAGGGGCTGCAGTAAGTCAGCTGTGAACTTGATGGTACTTTCCACCACCAATTCAATTTAAATTATTTGTCCCCTGCTTTTGTCCTGGGGCCCCAAAGTGGCTTTCATCATTCTCCTTCCTTAATTTTATCCTCACTACAACCTTGTGAGATAGTTAGGCTGAGTAAGTGTGACTCTCCCAAAGTCACCCAATTAGCTTCCATGTCACAAATGGGGATTTGAACCTGGGTCTTCCAGATACTAGTCAGACACTCTTAACCACTGTACTACACTGGCTCCTACTCTACAGTGTACGTCACGGGAGCCAGTTACATGTTCAGTACCATCACCCTCATTATTCCCCTTATTTTGAATATTGTCCCATTGTTTACAATGAAACTGTATCAGGGATTTGGGAAATTACACCTTTGTACCCCCCACTTATTTATATTAATGCATTGAGTCTGCTCTAGTATACTGCTGGTGCAGTACACAGTGGGATTTGGCGTTCCTCCCATTGGGCAAAGTGGCAGTTGCGCAGGGCGCCCCCTAATGGGGGGCGCAAAAACTGCAGGTTCGTTTGTGGGTTTTTTTGCATTTTCAGTGTTTTTCCATTTTTGGCCTGCAGAGGGCACAGTTTTTAGGCTAGCAGCACCAAAATTTCAGGGATTTTTCGAGAGACTCTCCTGATGATATCACCCAGGTTTGGTGAGGTTTGGTTTAGGGAGTCCAAAGTTATGGACTTTGTGACCCCATCCCCCAAAGTGCCCCCATCCCCCATTGTTTCCAATGGGAACTAATAGGAGATGGGGGCTACACCTTTGAGGGTCCATAACTTTGGACCCCCTGACCCAAACTTCACCAAACCTGGGTGAAATCATCAGTAGGGGCTCATGAAGATACTCTGAAATTTTGGTGCTGCTATCTTAATAATTGCACCCCTGACAGCAGGCACCCCCTAAATTTCCCCAGATTTTCCTTTTAAATCCACCCCCTTCCTGCCAATGCTTGTTTTCTTTCTTTCTTTTATTCTCTCAATGCCTAATAAAGGTTGTGGTGGTGGTTGTTGTTGTTGTTGTTGTTGTTGTTGTTGTTATTGTTGTTGTTGTTATTATTATTATTATTGTTATTATTGTTATTATTGTTATTGTTGTTGTTGTTGTTGTTATTGTTATTGTTATTATTATTATTATTATTATTATTATTATTATTATTATTAAAAATCCACCCCCATTCGGCATGGATTTAAAGGGAGAATCTGAGGTCCCCAGTTTAAACATTGAAAGTGATGCTGTTTCATGGTGGGGGATAATCCACCCCAAAACAGCATCACTTTCAATGTTGTTTAAACTGTGGACCCCAGATTCTCCCTTTAAGGTGGATTTGAAAGGAGAATCTGGGCTCCCTAGTTTAAACACCATTGAAAATAATGCTGTTTGGGGGTGGATTCCAGCATCATTTGTTTAAACTAGGGAACCCAGATTCTCCTTTCAAATCCACCTTAAAGGGAGAATCTGGGGTCCCCATTTTAAATAACATTGAAAGCACTGCTGTTTCCCCCAATTAGGGGGACTGGATACAACACCATAAAATGTTTTCATAGCAGTAATAAAACATTTTGAAAATGTTTAAAACAATATTTCTGCTGTGTGGCATGGCCCATTGCTGTGTTCAGATTTGTGAGTTGGGGCATGTTCTATAATGTGATGGTGACTTTGAAACGACCTGGTGGAAAAAATCATTGTTTGATCACGGTGGGAGAGGGTGGCTGCCCGTGGGGGGGGGGGGAGCATCAAACTCAGGTTTTGTCCAGGGCTCCAGTTTGCCTAGGTATGCCACTGGGATTTGTTCCAGTCCTGAGAAATAAAAGGTAACTCATTGAAGAAGTGAAAAGTTGTACATGGGGTGAACACTGTTTTAACATGGCATGTTGATTTGTGAGAACTGGGGAAGCAAAGACAGAGAAACAACTGTTCTAATTGTGCTTTACTAGGCAACATCCAGAGAGTTAAATGTGCACCCCACGTATAATGCTTCATGGGCTGAAATTCCTCTTACATTCCCCTTGATGCATGCTGCTCCACTGCTTCCCCAAACCCTCTGCCCCCCCCCCCCACCCTAACAGCCCTTCCTGGCCAGCATTCTTCCCACTCCAAGCCTCCACATTCCTCCCCCACTCCAAAACTTACCTTTCAACCCTCCCCCACCCAAGACCCACCTTTCAATCCCTCACCCCAAGCCACACCTTCCCACCCTACCCTCACCCAAATACACTCTTTTGCACACTACGACCACTCCAAGCCACAGACTCAGGACCAGGTAAGTGGGAAGCATCACACCAGGAGTGTGTGTGTGTTTGGGGGGGAGTTGGTGCCTGCTGCAGGTAAAGCCTGCTGCAGGGGAAAATGCTTGCTTGCCCCCTCCCTTTGCTAAGGCCCTTGCATCTCCCCTGCAATAGACTTTGCTGCTAGTATTTAGATGAAAGCAGCCATGGCTATTGGAAGGACACAAAATGCAGTTCTAAAACATGCCAATGTTCCAGTGCTTTATGCCAGTTTCTCTACCCTTACAGCAAAACAATGAATAAATATTACCACTGAAGGAATATCTGAAGTATCTTAAAGCCTTCAGCCTATGTGCTGGAAACAATTGTTTAAAAATATAGCTTCTCCTGAGGACATACTGGATTTATGAAGGAGGTTTAGGGTATCAAATACCCAGGTCCTCATGTTTTGTAAAAGTAGTCAGCCTTCCAACTTGAGTTTTTGAGAGTTTGGAAACCCTGGTAGGTTACATTTATTTGTACCCTGCCTTTGTCCTGGGGCCCCAAAGTGGCTGACATCATTCTCCTTTCCTTAATTTTATCCTCACTACAACCCTATGACATAGGCTGGGTCTGCATTATTATTATTTTTGGGATGTTTCAGATTCAGGTTTATTGGTCAATAAATTTTTCAAGAAGGCCAAAAAAGGCAAATACCCATTCTGGTAAATGGATTTTCCCCCCTGATATCCATTTTTTTCTTCATTAAAGTCTATAAGTAATTTGATTAAATTGTCAAAAAGAGACTGTCCAGTCTTCCTCTAAAATCCAATAGATGGTGCTAATTTATTATAAACCCCCACCATAATAGATGGCCAAATTCTCTGGAGAAAGATGCTGAATGCATATTATCTCTTCTTATTATTTGGAAACTCAGTACTCTCTTAAGCAAGTAACCATAGTCCTAGTGCTCTTTGGGACCAATTTTGAGGCATATTTTATTTTAAAACAAAAAATAACACAAAGATGTTCAGCTGGAATATTTAACACACATACACTGGGAAATTTCTGGAATGCTGCTAAGGGAACAGTTCTGCATTCAAAGGAAGACTGAGTTAGGAGAAGAAATGAAAGCGAGAGAAAGTTTTGAAAATTACATTCCTTTTTAAAAGCAATAATAATTGCAAGAGGATGCAATTTCTATTTTATTCAAATGGGCAACCATTTTAGTCTGCGTGTGCCTGTGTGCTGTCAAGGAGCAGCTGACTTGTGCTGATCCCGTAGGGATTTCAAGGCAAGGGACTTTCAGAAGTGGTTCGCCATTGCCTGCCTCTGTGTGGACTGAGAGTTCTGAGAGAACTATGACAGGCCCAAGGTCACCCGGTATTCATCATGTTGAGGAGAGGAGAATTACACCTAATTCTCCAGATGAGAGACCCTGATGTCTGTGAAAACACAAAATTCAAGTCCAGGAGCACCTTAAAGACCAAAAAATAAAATAAAATTCCATGGTATAAACTTTCATGAGTTAAAGCTCTCTTCATCATGTGCAATATTTGACTAAAATTAGCTTTGACTCATGAAAGCCTAGACATTTTTTGTTGGATTTTAACGTGCTCCTGGACTCAAATTTTGTTCCATTATATTCAAGTTGCATATAAAATGAAAATGTGTATAATTATATTCTAATCAATGTTAAGACTTGATGTCATTTTCCAGTGGGGTTATCTTATTCTAAAATTGGTAAATGATTGCCAATATTGTCTGAATAAATCTCTTGTACATATTTTGCCATACCACATATGTTTGTACAAGGTCCACGAATTCATTAACATTGTATTCCATACCCTTTGCAAGTATTCAGCTATTTCTGGAATTATCTCTTGTTTCCAGTATTTAACAGTCCAGGAAGCAATTAACAGATTTTAAAAATTGAAACCATATGATAATTTTTAACTAACTTAGTCATACCCCCCCAAATAAAAAGCACAGTGTTACAGCCAAGCCAACTGAATAACCCACTCCCCCCCCAAAAAAATTAACTCATATCCATCCAAAAAGAATATAGAAGAATATAGAAGAACATATAGAAGAATGTTCCTTTTTTGTTATTAACATTCTGAAGTTCTGGATGAAAGTTTTGTTGTTGTTTTTACCATCAAGTCACAGCTAGCTTATGACAACCCTGTAGGGTTTTCAAGGCAAGAGACATATGGGTGTGTGTGTGTGTGTGTGCCATTGTCTGTTTCTACTTCATGACCTTTTATTCCTTGTAGGTCTCCCATCCAAATACTTGCCCTGTATCAATGCCTCATCTATTAGAATGTTTTATCTGACTTTCTTACAAGATTGTAAACTCTTGGTTTAACAGAGGGGATTTGTGGCATCTCGAGATGGTGTGGTGAAGGTGGCACTGCACCACCTTCAAAGGGGCTTTGGGCACTGTAGGAAGGGGGGAAATTCAAAAACCCTTCTGCTGCCCAAAAAGTCCCATAGACCAAACAGATTTGTACCACATTTTCCAGTGGTGTAAGTCTGCACCCAGGAGGGAAGCATTTCAGGACTGGAAGCCCAGTAGAATCTGACTGAAGTTGGCTCCATCCCTGGGAATGCCCCAGCTCACTCCCTGCTGTGGCAGCATGTTTTTCTACACTGGTGTAACTTCAGTGTGGCGGACTCTTCTGGGTTTGGGTGCCTCATAGCTGTGTTGGGCCTGACTGCTGGCTTTTTTGATCTCTCTGCTGCTCCCTTACAATGGTGGGGTGGGTAAACATGCCGGTGCAGGCCCACGCTACTCTCAGGACTCCTTTTACCCACTTCCCCTCCCCCCAAATTGGGTTATAAGTTTGGTAACATGGAAGAGAGAATATGCTTTACAAAGCGTTGGTCAATTGGTTCTTTACATATTATTATGACACACAGAAATTGTGTAGGTGGAGCTTTGTCCTCTCGGAAAAAATGTGTTGTGCTCAATGACTGCATATGTTGTGTTCAATAACTCCAATTCCAGGAACAGAGCCCCCATGACCTCAAAATGTAACAATTGTCAATCTGTATATTTTAAAAATAGAATTTCATCAACTTGGTAACTAAATGCAACAATTGGCCCAGGTTTTCCCTGACACAGAATATCTCATTGTTTTATTTGTTTGTGTTATTTAAAATATTTATATCCCACCTTTCTTATTCTCAAGTCTAGTCCAAGGAGGTTTACAGATATGACTGTAGACAAAATGCAGTTAAAACAATGAAGCTGCACACTATAAAATCACAAAACTTTGCAAAAAAAGCAGCATCAGATTAATCACCTTGCCAGGAAAGGCAACCTGCCTTCGACTGAAACCTGCCTTCTCCAGACAGTTCTCTTGAGAAACGAGGGTCTTCTAGGTCTCAGGTGGTTTTCTCAGTGCTGGTGCTGTCCAAACTCCTTTGCCTGCAGGGTGCAGCGGCACAAAGTAAGAAAGTCCAGGAACAGACAGAAAGGAGAAACATGTCATGTCAGGTGAGAAGTCAATCTGTACAGGGGTTAATACAGGAAGAAGCAGTCCCAGGTTATAGAGAACTTCCCAAGAAAGGACCACTATCTTGAATGTAACTGAACAAACAAGAAGCCAATGCAGTTGTTTCAGTACCTTTATGTGTTCATATTGGCCAAATATTGTATGTAGGAAACTGTCCCATTCTGCACTAATTGAAGCTGGTAAATCAATCCTGTTGAGGGCATCTGCTTATTCAACCAACATTACCTTCCTCTTATCTGCATTCAGTTTCAGCTTAATCTGCTTTTTTCACTTGACTGTATGGTTCAGATTGAGACAGCTGCTTCTGGGGGCTTGTTTAGCTTCATGAGATTAAGACAAATATACACATTGGCATAATGAGGATGGAGCAAGTCAGGGTGTGTGCCCTGGGCACCGCTTGACTGGGGGTGCCCTGGCTGCCCCTTTGTGAGGCTTGGGGCCCCCATCCACCTCTTTCTCTGTTGCCTAGGAAGACTGCTACCATGGACTACTTCTGCAGGGGGCGCCCAGCAGGGTGGGCAGTGAGGGGCTCCAGTGGTTCAGTGAGGTGCCTGGGTGGGGCTGGATGGGTGGTGGCAATGCAGGCTAGAGCCACTAGAATTGGAGGTGTGCAGCTGGTTGGCCTAGGTGAAATGACCACGGACAGCAGCGCCACCTGGGGGGGGGGGGTTGGTCACCAGCAGTGTGTCAGTGTGAAAGCACTGTGACTGCTCCATGGCACTTACAAGCTGACCCTGCACAGCAGGAGGCACCCCACTGTGATGGCCCAGCCAGAGCTCCAGCACTCAACCAGAGTGCCACATAACCGTGCTGCCTGGTGCTGGGCACTTCAAGGCTTGCCCACACACACCTGGACTGATTTTCACCTAAGTCCTGGTAGAAGATAGGCAGGTTCAGGTGAGACACTATATTGCCTGTCCAGTCCAAAGGATTTCAAATGTTTTGTTTGCTGGCATACCTCATGGAGTGGAGATGTTGACAAGTGGCTCTAGGGGCAAGGTTTTTTTACACATTAAAATTAGTTTCAAGAGGGGGTAATCCAGAGCCCTGTGTCTTTCCCAGTGGGTTTCAAAAACAGCTGGCTGGCCATGTTTAATTTTGCTTCCAAGGAGCTCATAACATGGAAGGAAGTTAGGCTTAGAGGTAGTGATGTTTCATAGTATACCGACCATCTGCTTGAACCAATCTTGTCCATGCTTACTCCAAAAAAAGTCCTACCAATTTTAATGACTTGTTCCCAAGTAAGTGTGCCTAGGGTTTCTGCCTGATGGTTTGATTCTGGAAACGTAACCTGAGAGAATGTGGTGCTGTTAAGCTAATCAATCTGATTTGATGTTGCAATGCTTGGGCACAAAAGTTTGCTGAAGTTCTTCAGTTTTGCTGTGCAATCCTAAGCCTAAGATCCAAACTGCACATTTCAAAAACCGTGTAAGGAATTCCAGACAACAGGTTCCACAACCTATGGCTGCTTACCGGAAATTACATTGAAGTGCACGTGTGCTGAAGAAGGCCACAAAATGTTCTCCATATGACCCTGTCACTTGGCAGTGCAGGCACAATGGGTTTTTTTTGGGTGGGGGCCTACAATTTTAGTACTTGCTTGAGGCACCATTTTTTGTAGCTACACCCTTAAGAAGAAGAAGAAGAAGAAGAAGAAGAAGAAGAAGAAGAAGAAGAAGAAGAAGAAGAAGAAGAAGAAGAAGAAGAAGAAGAAGAAGAAGAAGAAGAAGAAGAAGAAGAAGAAGAAGAAGAAGAAGAAGAAGAAGAAGAGAAGAAGAAGAAGAAGAAGAAGAAGAAGAAGAAGAAGAAGAAGAAGAAGAAGAAGAAGAAGAAGAAGAAGAAGAAGAAGAAGAGTTGGATTTATATCCCCTCTTTCTCTCCTGCAGGAGACTCAATTGCCTGTTTGTTCTCTCAGACCCAGTAAACTGAGACTCATCTTCCATCTTTAGTCATTTGCAGGTGATGCACATGTCCACATGGTGGCAGTGTAGTAATACATTGCTATGGGAAAATACACTCTCTTGTTCTGAAATGGAAAATTACAGAATTATTTGGCAAGCTATCTCTAACTTTGGTTTAAGCATAGGGTCTTTTGTAATTAACCTTTGATGAGTTATTAGTGTGTATGTTTTACAGAGCAGTCTCCCTTTGCACTCAGTATTATTTTAAGATTATCTCCCCATCCAGTTTCTTGTTTCATAAAATCATAGATTTTGAAGAGACCACAAGGACCACCAAGTCCAACTCCCTGCCATGCAGAAATGCACATCAAAGCACTCCTGATTGTTGGCCATCCAACCTCTGTTGAAAAACCTCCACCACACTCCAGGGCAGTGTGTTGCACTGCTGAACAGCCCTTATTGTCAGGAAGTTCTTCCTAATGTTTACATGAAATCTCTTTTCATGTACCTTGAATCCATTATTCCTTGTCCTGGTCTCTGAAGCAGCAGAAAACAAGCTTGCTGCCTCTTCAGCATGACAGCCCTTCAAATATTTAAACATGGCTATCATGTCACCCCTTAACCTTCTCTTCTCCAGACTGAACATACACAGATCTCTAAGTCTTGACTTGCAGGGTATGGACCCATTCCGGCTTGTCAATATCCTTCTTGAATTGTGGTGCCCAGAACTGGACACAGCATTCCAGGAGAGGTCTGATAAATGCAGAATAGAGAGGTACTGTTATGTCCTTTGATCTTGACACTAAACTCCTATTGATGCATTCTAGAATTTCATTGGCTTTCTTGGCTGCTGTATCACACTGCTGACTCATGTTCAGTTTGTGGTCTACTAGGACTCCCAGATCCCTTGCACATGCACTGAAGCCAAGCCAGGTGTCACCTATCCCATATCTGCATATTTCATTTTTTTCTGCCTAAGTGTAGTATCTTACATTTATCTCTGTTGAAATTCATTTTGTTAGCTGTAACTATCTAATCTGCCCAGATAATTTTGAATTCTGACCCTGTCTTCTGGGGTATTAGTCATTGATAAAAATACAGAATAGCACTGGGCCCAGGACAAAACTCTGTGGCACCCCACTAATCACTTATCTCTTGGTTGAAGATAAGTCATTAGTGAGTTTGGTCAGTCAACCAATTACAAATCCATCTAAGGTTGATTCCCCACTCACCATTAGATGAATGCTCGTCACTCCAAATATCCAGGTTTCCTGCAGCATTACCCACTAAACCAGTGCTGAAAGCACATTCACCCCATTTCTGCTGCTCCTCCCATCCCTCAGCGCGCGTTATTTTGGAACCTGGAAGAAAGAACGCACACTGAATGTGGTGGGGAATTTCGGGAGTGAATCAGGCTTCATTTCTTTCGCTGCTAGTAGTGACGTGGAGCCTCCCGTCTAATCTGGGCGCAGTGGGCTGCGCGCGATGCATGCACAGCTCTTTATTTTTTATTTAACTTATCTAGAATCCAATTGGATACGTGGCGATGTATCCCTCTCTCCTGATGTCCACCCATGTCTGTGCCTGCTCGCACAGACGTGGATTCGCAGTGCAAAAGCATCAAAAGAAATGCCCGCCCCAGCACAACTGCAGGCTTGTCGCCCCAGCCTTCCCCAAAACGCATTTGCAGGGGCTGGTGAGCTGTCCCCTCCAAAGACCAGCTCCGGCAGGGCTCCCTTCCTCACCAAGCCAGAGACATTTAGGCGGCCCCAGGCACCCCCAGCACAGCCACTCAGCTGGCTCGCCAGACTGGGCCCGAATCACTCAGGGCTTCCAGCGCTCCTGTCACTTCCAACTGTGAAAAAGCTCCTTCCGTGCCTTCCCAGCTGCATCCTACACGACAAAGGCAAGGACTGAGGAGAAAAATACAGAACACAAGTTTGGAAGGGGGGTTAGAAAAGGGAGGCCAAGATTTAGACATGTAGCTTGACCCCCCCTCCCCCACACAGCAAAATTACTTGGAAATATGTCCTCTAGGCGGCGGTGATTTCAGCAAGTTAATTTCCGCCCTAGCACAACACAGCAGCCAATCAAGAAGCCCCTGAGCGGATCGCATGGCAGATCCACAATCAGTGGGGAATTCAGCCTGACTGCTGCGTAGCCTGGAGCAGGGGTTGTTTGGCTGCAGTGGGGACCATGAAACTGCGCTGAAAAGGTCCCGAATCAAGCCAAAGTGGTTTGTATCCACTTTTATTTTTCTAGTGGGAAATCGACCTAAGGGTAGCATTGTCTATCCCACATTTTACTAGATTGTTTCCAAGAATATCATGGGACACCTTGTCAAAGCAATATATGCTATGACTATAGCACTCTTTTTGTCTGCCAAGCTTGTCACTCTATCAAAAAAAGAGATAAGATTAGTCTGGCATGATCTGTTTTTGAGAAACTCATATTGAATTTTAGTGATCACAGTATTCCCTTCTAAGTGCTTACAGACTGTTTAATGATCTGCTCTTGAATCTTTCCAGGCTGACTGAGCAGTAATTGTTTGAGTCCTCTCCCTCCCCATTGGGGACAATGTTAGCCCTCCTTCAGTCTGCTGGGACTTCTCTTATTCTTCAGGAGTTCCCAGAGATTACAGCAAGTGGTTCTGAGATTACTTTGGCCAGTTCTTCAATACCTTGGGAAGTAGTTCATCAGACCTTGGAGATTTGGCTTCTTTTAAAATAGCCAAGTATTCCTGCACTATCTCTTCATTTATTCTCTGCTGAATTTCCCCTACTGTATCTTCTGTTCCATTTTCCTCTGGTTGATCACTGTTTTCCTTTTGGGAAAAGACTGAGGCAGAGAAGGTATTGAGTAGTTCTGCCTTTTCTCCATCCTCTGTTAGGATTTTGTCATGTTCTTCATGCAGTTACTGTAACGAACTGAGTCCATACAATAGAATCTTCATGAAAGCAGAAAGATCTTTAATACGGCTAGATGAAACATGGTCCTTGAGAGAATTAAACTTCAAAAGTACTGTAAGACATGAAGAGAACTTTTGGGTCCTCCTTTTTTAGATACCTTCACACACAAGGCTAGACCAGTCTGGGAATAGCACCAAGGAAGAGATAACACAAACTGCAACAGTAAAAACAGGTGTCAGCAAGAAACCATCACATTCCAATCCCCTCTTTACAGTTACCCTGTCATATCCCCTTTCTTCCTTTTGCTATGGACATAACAAAAAAGCCTTTTAAAATTGTTTTTAACACCTCTGGCAAGCCTGAAATCATTCTGAACTTTAGTTTTTCTGACTTTCTCCCTACACATCCTGACTCTTTGTTTGAATTCCTCTTTGGTGATTTTCCCCCTTTTCCATTTCATGTACATGTCCCCTTGAAATCTTAGCTCAATTGAAAGTTCTTTAGACATCCAGCCTGATTTCCTTATATACCTCCAATTTTTCCTCCTCATTGGAACTATTTGAAACTGTGCCTTCGAGATTTTACTTTTAAGAGACTTCCATCCACCATGCATTCCTTCCCTTTTAGCATTCCTAACCACAGGATCACACCTAGTAGTTTCCTAAGTTTACTGAAATAATTTTTCTTAAAGTCTATGCTTGGCATCCCCTTTCCTCTGTATAACAAACTCCAGGAGAACATGGTCACTCTCACCTAAGGATTCTACCACTTCCACCCCATTAACCAGATCATCACTGTTGATTAGGAGCAGGTCTAAAATAATCGATCCCCTTGTTGCCTGTTCCATCTTCTGGACCATGAAATTATCTGCAAGGAAAGTGAGGAATTTGTTGGCCCTCATAGACTTGGCAGAGTTTGACTTCCAACAAGTACCAGGATAATTGAAAGCTCCCATTACTACTACTTCTCTCCTTTATGAAAGTTTGGGTTATCTATTCCAGGAAGGCATCATCCAACTCTTCAATCTGATTTGGGGGTCTGTAATAGACCCCCACAATGAGATCACTGTTGTTTCTCTCCCCCTTAATTTTTACGCAAATGCTCTCAACTAACTGATGCTATTTACTGTGCCTAGACATAGTAGCTCCATTACCATGGACTACAACAGTTCCCCGCCAGCATGACACCCCAGCCCAGTTGACAGATTTTGCCAGCATGGGCCAATTGGCTGGGCATAGGGCTGATGGGATTTGTAGTTCATGAACATCTGGAGAGCCGCAGGTTGCAGACCCCTGGTCTAGATAGTCCCTTTCTGGTTTAGGTTTTATTATTTTAAATCCTCTCTGCTCTTGCTTTCTTTGTAATATTTTTGCACAATTTTAATAAATGTCTTTAAATATATTTTGTGGTGTTTTTGTCTTCAGATGGCTTTAATCTATTTCCAGTACCTAGACTATGTGGCTACACTTACCAGGTTAATTGTTTTGTGAAACTCATGCTGCAAGTGGTCTACCTTCAGGGGTGACTTTTTAATGTTAATCCCAGGAAGGTTGGAAGCTTACCCCTTGGATTCTAGCAGTTTGGGTAATGCAAAGGCACTGGTAGCAACAATGATGACTGAGGTGAGAGGACTCATACTCCAGGGTTTTGTAAGTTTGTGTTTTGATTAGCCTAAAAAAGAATTCCCTTGGATTAGGGGTTCTGCACCGTGCCAAGCTAGATTTGACAGCATCCTTGCACCTGACATGAGGAAGCTGCAGCCATTTTAAAGTCTTAAGAAGGATAGTTAAAAAATGCTGCAAGGACCCAATCTAGCCAGCCTTCCAAAAGGCTGTTTTAGCACTTTGTGGGGAGAGGAATAAAAGTCCTCATCCTGTTGTGCTGCTGGCCCAACCAGGTTCAGGCCTTTGTAGCATTTTTAAATTGTCCACTTTATGCTTTAAAATGGCAGCGGAGTGACGGAATCCCCATGTCAGACATGAATTTATCCCAAATTCTCACATTCCCAGTGTCTCAGAGGGGACAAAAGGGTTACCATATTTAACTCTGATCAGATCCTGTTTCCAACAGAAATGGGCATTGGCTTCCTGCCAAATACACTGTCTGACCATTCTGATATGCTACCTCCTAGCATTGCCAGACACCGCTCTGTGTCTGCTCCAGTCTACGAAACAGAATGACGGGTGAATTTCAGAATGACAGGTGAATATGTGCAAGCAGGATCCCTTCCATGAGGGGTGTGTGCTTCCCATTAAAACAAATGAATATGTATTGTTGAAGGCTTTCACTGCAGGAATCAACTAACTGTTTTGGGTTTTCTGGGCTGTGTGGCAGTAGTCTGGTAGCTGAAAATATTTAATAATATATTTAATAATAGCTTGAATAAAATGAATATATTTAATAATGAATTAAACAACACTGGGTCCAGATTTTTTTAAACAGGGAAATGAACCAAAAATGAAAATAGTGAATGGAATATGCTTCTAAAGTCTTTTGAAGTGTGGAAGTGGTGAAAGTTTAAACATGCTGGCTTCAATGGCTTGTGAATCACATGAAAAAATTTACTGGTCCTGCTTCAGTGTCTTTAGCAACATCTGACATTCAAATTTAGCTGATAAAACTATAATAATCATATCACTGTCCCCCTCCCCCAAAGTTGCACTCAATAACTTTCTGCATATTGAGCTGCTGTTAGAACCTCAGAGGGACCAGCAAATACCTGTGTGATCATGTTATAATCCAGCTAGTTGTATGTGTGTAGGGCAACTAATTTGGTTTGAGGTTTCAGTATTTTATTTATTTAAAACAACTTGTATACTGCCTTTCTATATAATTTTAGGATCCCTGGGGTGGTGAATAATCAAAACAAAGTTCAAACAAAACACACAAATATGGACACACAAATGAGGAGGACCAATGAGAGTTAGAGAGTTAGGGAGTTCCAGCCTTTGGGTGCCATACCTGAAAGCCCCTTTCACAATTTGCCAGTCATCTAGCCTCAGATGGCAACAGCATCCAAAGCAGTCGCGAAGCTACAAGGGGGCGGGGTGTGTGCTGTGAACTGGGCACATGCCTGGGGAGTGCGAAAAATCGCCCCAGGCCCCTCCCCCTTTTCCCGCCTATGGCGCTTCTCCCGAGATATTTACCTTAGTTCCTTATCTTTCAGGAACTTTTTCAGGCTGGGGCAAGAAGAGCCAGTGTAAAAACGGCCTGAGGAACTACAGTTCCCAGGAGACCTTGGGGCTCACAAGGTCTCCTGGGAAGTATAGTTCCCATCAGGCAGTTTTTACTGAGAACAGGCTTTTTGCAGTCTGAAAAAGTTCTGGAAAAGGAAAGGAACTAAGGTAAGTGTAGGAAGAGGGGAAGTGGGGTCGCCGCGGCGGGGCATGGGGGGCAGAAAATTAGAATGCTACGCCTCTGATCCAAAGCAAGGCTTCCGGAGATGACCAGAGTAGTTGGGTAGCGTCATATGGGTGTAGGCTGTCATTAAGGTATATGGCTCCTGAGCCATATAGAGCTCTGAAGCTCAATGCCAACACCATGAATTGGGCCCAGAAGCAAATTAGCAACCAGTGTAGATGGAACAAGACTAGTGTGATATGATTCCTACAATCACTCCTATAATCAACATTCTTTTCAAGGGCTGCTTCACCATACTGGATATTGCAGCAATCTAATTTAGATGTTACCAGGGCTTGCACCACAGTTGTAAGATTTTTTCAGCTCTGTCTTTACTCATTTCCCATGCCACTTTTGTAATCTTTATAATCCACAGGATTTTTTTTGCTCCACTAGGAAAAACTACCTAATTCCCTCCCCCCCCCCAAAAAAAATCTGATTAGGATTGTGAAAATCCACACAGAAGTGGTGACATTAAATTCTTCCCTCCTATTTCATTGCATATACAATTCAAATAGGGGGGTGGAGATGGAGGTCACAGATACTTATCAATATTACCAGTTTTATTACTGATAAAAACTACTTGGGAAATTTCCATTCATTAATCTCCTAGCATCTGTGTCTCAGCCTGAGAGAATGCTCCATGGGTTAGGCTGTAGTTTTTCCTAGTGCATGTGTTCGTTGACCAAGGGGAAAGTTCCAACTTCCATACATGCCTTCCCAATAATGAAGAAACTGTACTTCCTACCCTTTGTTTGCTATTAAACCTGTTGTTATTCACAAGGTATCTCTATGCCTAATATATTTTCACTGTGTCCCTGAAAGTATGGGATGTTTGTGTGCAGTCCTTATTTCTCGAGTCTTCATCACCTATAATATTCAAGGAGTCACCTTGTATAGTTTTTTTTAAAGCAAAGATTCTTCATGGTTTAACGTAACCATGGATCACACCTTCTGGTTCTAGTCCTGTGAATGCTGCTGCACCTTTGGAATGGCAACTGGTGTTGGTCAGAGCAGAGTGAGGGGGGACGGTGCCTGGGGCACGTGTGCGCCCCGCACCCCTGCCATACCCCCGCCATGCCCCAGAATGCCACGCCCATGCACTGGCGCGCGCCTGGGGCATCCCACCCGTCCACCCTGTTGGCACTACGCCACTGGTGTTGGTAACATCTGATTTCTTGTTTCTTGTCATTGGCGATTGTGTGGGATGTGTGAGATAAAGAATGCTACTGATACAAGAAGTCTGAAAAAACACATTACAATCCACAACATCATCCTGATTGCTTTTAAGAATACAAACTATCAGTCAGTGCCAAGTAAATAGGAAGGCTCATAAGTCCTTCTGTATCATTAACTCATGTACATACATGTGTTACACAGGAGTGGACTGGGGGAGGGGATGGGTAGTCCTGGAAAACGGACCAAAAAAGAGGGAGGACTTTTCCTGTACCCTTAATGGTCAATCTCCTCCTGGTGTGACACTCAGAAATCTAACACAAGTAGAAGTTACAGGGTTCTTTCAAATAAACCTTTTATTCCTTGGTACAGCTGATGTAGCATTGAGCCAAATTTTCAAGGGTACAAAAGAAAAAGGAAACGGAAAAGAAGTTTGGAGACTTCTCCTCTGGTGTTCTCCTAAAGCCCATACTTTACCTTTTCCACACCATTTTGCTGTCATTTATTTACCTTCTTGACTGCTGCCTCAGTGTTATTTTTAATTTTAAAAGGTGATTTATGTGTATGTATGTGAGTTGTCTGATCCATTTTAGCAGGAATCATATAGAAAGCATGATGATATTGTGGCACCATGTAGCCAATCAGATTTTGATACCAGGAAGGCAATTCAACATGAGGCCAATGTTTCCTGCTCTCACTTTGAATGTCAGAATAATTTAATCATATATTTCACAGGCTCCCTTAACGAGGGGGGAATGTTTTATTTATTGAAAAATATTGGCACCTTGTTTCAGCTGCATACCATTGTAACCACCATTGCAGGGTGAATACATTATTTTGTCACATTGCCACTACTCTGGATATGCTATGGAAAATATAAAATGTCTCGGTCACACCTCCATGTGTCTTGTCATCATCCCTGGTAGTGCACAAAACTGTATTATTGCACAACATTTGTATTTTGATCACACTTCCTGTAATCAGGCCTTCAAACCATCATAAAGAGGCCTGCCAATAACTGTAAGCTGCTTCTCTTCTCTCTGATCTTTAGGGAGCAAAGATACATTCTGGGATATTATCCAGGAATTCTTGTGTGGGCAGAAACGTCTTTGGTGGCAAACCAGTGTGATTACTACCAGATTAAAAGAACTTCTAACAAACTGATGATGTCAGTGAAACAGTAGGAGATGACTTTGCTATTCTTGTGCAGTGGGAAAATATGGTGCCAAATGCAGTCTTGCACTTGAAGACAGTGCAGCAAATAATTCCTCCATTGCAAGTGAAATTTCAGATGGGCATATTTATAGCATTTAGCCTTGAGAGACAATTCAGTACATTCTTACATATTTTAAAAAACCCTCTCATCCTTCTTTTCAAGATGTATCCTACAATGGTTTTGAAGGTAGAAACTGTAGACTGAAGGGCTGCAAGCAAACACAGCAAAATGTATCCTTATTAAACAAATAGTGTTGATGTTTTAATGTGTCAATTCCCTGCATAGAATTCATTAAACTTTCACTCCGCTCTTTGCTGTACAACCAGATTTTTAAATTGTTTTTTAAAAAATAAGTCATACATACTACAAAAGGAAAATCTAAAATTCTACAGTGCACTACTGGATGTGAAAATGCTACCCGTGGTTGAGCTCCGGAGATGTGAGTAGTGATTTATTTCTTGTTATAGCAGTTTGGATGTTTCTTACACGAGTCACCATTTTAATCAAGCTATCCACTACCACCCAAAGGTCTGTTTCCCTCTCGTTTCTGGCAGTACTGAGTTCATCAACATATTTTAAATTTAGGATTTTTGAAATTCATTGTGCATCATCTTGCACTTAATCTCTATATTGGAATTCATTTGCCATGTTGTTGCCCACTCACCCCATTTGGAGAAGTCCTCCTGAAACTCTTTGTAATTCACTTTGGTTTTAATCATCATTCCAAATAATTTGGTACCATCCACAAAGTTGCTCACTTTGCTGATCACCCTGGTTCCTGCATGAAGAAATTAAACAGCACCACTCCCAATCTGATCCCTGTGGAATTCCTCTGCTTCATACCTTTCATTGCAACAATTGTCCATTTGTTCTTGTCATGCCTTTGAGAGCTACAGAGACTATCACGTGGCTTCTGTCCTGCCTGAATCAAAATTTTAGTAAGGGTTCCTGTCCCTTTAAAACCAGGCTGCCCATCTTTAGCTTGTACCTATCCATTGCCAGGATAGAGCTTTGAAGGCCCTGCTCAACTTTCTTTCTGAAGGGGAAATGTGTTCCACAAGGGGCAGCACCTTCTCAATTCTGGAGTCTCAGTTACTGAATGCCTACCTCACTCCCAGGCTCTGAGCACTGAGCCTTTTTCATTTTTGGAACCAGGTCAAAACAAACTCATTTTCCCAGGTAATTTGTTCATGGTAGTTTTCTGTCAGGACAGGGACAGGTGCTCCATTAGGACAAGAGGGGCTGTGTGGACCAAGCTCAGCTCTTTGCTGCTTGTCTCCTTTACAGTGAGAGTAAAGTAACAGCCTTACTAAAGTTGCTATCAGTCCAGTGCTTGCAGGCAGTCAGCTCCCTCCTTCAGCAATCTTTGTCTTTTCATATTGTCTTGTTCAACCTCTGCCATTTTCCTCCCTTCACACACAGCTAGAGAGGTTCCTTCCCCTTCTTGAAGTTACTTGCTCCTCCCCAGGACACAACCCACGCTTGTACACTGAAAAACATAGAAAGAGAGATTGAGGGTATTCAAATAAGAAAAAATTTGACAGGCTTGGTCAATGGATTCTTAGGAAAATAATTCCCTAATCAGAGATTCACAGAGGCAACAGAGCCTGATGCCCAGCATCTATTTGTAGCAGTGGGTAGTAGAAGGCTGAGTCAGTGAATGTCGTTTTGCTTAGTCCAATTATAGTCTGGTAACCTTGAGGGGTCACTATAAATTGGTTGTGGCTCGATGACACTTAATTATTATTAAGGAGTGGGGTTGGGAATTTGTGTTGATTTTTTCCCCTGAGGAGGGTGAGAGGGAGGGCATGAGAAGGTGTGAGGGGGAGAAAAAAAAAAGCAAAGGAACTTATCGGGAGGATGTGATGTGATTTTTATGGTGTCGTTAAATATAAGGGGCATTAACTTAATTTATGATTTGATGCAGGCTTCTGTATGTGGGGGCGCATGTGAACAAACAACAACAATCGAGGGATCCATGATCATCCATGTAGCTTTGGCTTTTATTTTTTTACCTTTTAGAGCAAGAATATTTTATCTAGAAATTGTTTATTGTTTTGCTATAGTCAAGGATGTGTGGGTATGTCCCAGTATAGAATTAGTTTCTCTCCAGATGTAGTACTCCAAGGCTGCAAACCTAAGTATGCTTACTAGAGAGTAAGCCCCATTGAACTCAGTTGGATTTCTGAGTCAAGGACATGCTAAGGATTGCACTGTAAATCTCTGCTCCTTCCCCCATTAGCCTGTCTGAGATAACCCCCCCCCACACACACACACTCATTTTCTATTTGCTTTTCAACATACAGCCTGATGAAAAATTCAGAAGAGACTGGACGCTTGCATACTCTGCTGGGCTGTTTTGATTGCTCAGATTTTAAGGACTGTCTTGGGATGAATTTCTGCTCATTCCAACTTTCCTTCTATCCCTCTTCTCTCTCCCCCCCCCCCTTGGTCTGTCACTCTTGGTCTTTCTCTCCCACTCTGTGACTTTAGATTGTAAGCTTCTTGGGGAAGAGGTTTGACTTTTAAGTTTTTCTGTTGACTTTTACACAGCAAGGCACCATGCACATTTATGGTGCAATAGTTATAATAGTCTGTCATCTGTCTATATAAAGAAGATAAAATGTACACAACAATGCATAATTTTTGAAGTTTTTTTAAAAAAGAAAGCTTTTTTTGTTTAGGGGGACCTTGCTAGAAGAAGATGTAGGATCCTTATTTGTATGCAGAGCTACTCCAGCCTAAGTCTACTGAAGTTAATAGAGTTACACTATTAGGGAGAGTTCCCTCTCACCTGGATTGCTTGTCTTCTCAAGCCAGTTGTATTCTTATTTACTTGGAAGTAAACTGTTAGGTTTCACTTTCAAAAAATCATGCATAGATCTGCAGACTACAACTTTTAAATTATCATAGTTTGTTCATATTAGGTGTGTTTCAGAAGGAAGAGGGAAAAGTGTATTTCCCTGATGGCAAACTTCCTTAAACCAACAGTTCCTTGTACAGCACTGTGGTAACTCTCCACCACCACTTAAGGATCTCCTGAGAATATCTGGACGGAGCTGCTGAGAAGATATCTTTCGAGCACAGTACTAGAATCATAATGAAGTGACAGCACAAAATTCTAAACAGTACCTTATAAGTCTAGCACATAGGGAAGATGTTCAGAGAAATATCCAAGAGAAATGGATTGTACTAAATGAAGCCAAAAAAGTTTTTATTTTAAAAGTCTGATTTTATCCCCATCCTTTTCCTTTGCAATACTAAGAACACTCCAATTCAATGAACAGTTTCTTAATACAGGTTGTGGTGGTTTTCCGGGCTGTGTGGCCGTGGTCTGGTGGATCTTGTTCTGTGGCTGGCATCTTCAGAGGTGTATCACAGAGGAAGTCTGTTACACACTATGTCCAGTGACAAGGGAATATTTTAGTGGGGTATAAATTGTCATGTCCCCAGGTGGGGAACCAATCAGTAAGTGTTTGGGTGGAAGTGTTTGGTAAGTGTTTAGCAAGTGTTTAGGTTTCTTAATAGTTTCAGATGAACTGAAGAGGTTCTTTGGTTTAGCGGGCTTATGTGCTGTCATACTTTATTCTCTCAATGGAAAAATGATGTGGCCTCTACCACACCTCCCATCCACATATATCCACTTCCATCCCTCCAACTAAATACCACCCAGTAAGTTTTTTCTCTCAACTTAGTACTTAACTTCTTTTTTTATACTTTGTGACATGAAGAAGGGAAAGTGATTCTAAGCTGGGTTGGGACTCCTTTTGGTAGAGAAAACAGGGTGTAACAATAAATGTTGTAATCCATTGTAAGTCCTCATCCCAGAGAAAAGTGAAGAATATAACAATGCAAAATCATGTTTAATGTTGTTGTATTACATCTTCCTAATTTGTCCAGTTTTGAACTCACCTAAAAGATTTTTACAGAGGCATGAGGGAAGTTTTTACTTATTGTTTGTGTAAATATTTTGTATGTATATTATTGTATTATTTTCATAGACCGCTTGGAGAACTAATTTTGACTGAGAAATGGAGGACATAAATGAAAACACCCAGCTACAGAGCACAGGCAACCTCCAAGGGGAGTTATTTTCCCAGATCTGCTTTGCAGACCCAATAAGGGAACAAAATACATATGAGGAATGGGGTGAGGACTTTATCCATCACTGTTCTCACAACATCAGGCATTGGCCATTACTACCACAAGTCCTAAGAGCTGGGAGCCACAGGTGCCAACTGCTTCAAATAGCGTCAAGTGGTGGTAGTAGAAACATCCAGAGGACTGAGGAGGACTCTGGAAAACAGCTGCCTCCACTTTGTGCCTAACATTTGCTGTTATCACAGCAACAAAATCCAGAGCTGCAGTGCTTGGTCTTTAGCCTTGATTTGTTCGACATCAGTGTTAGCACTTAATGTTCCAAAGACAGATACCTTAAAGAAAAGGTTTGTCACCAGCTAAGAAGGGTCTATGGCTGAGTTGTGGGATACTTGTTTAGTATGCAAAAAGTCCCAGGTTCAACTGCTGGCATCTCCAGTTAATAGATCTTCAGTAGCAGGGCTTCACCTCTGGGGAGCTGTTGCTAGTCAGAATAAACAGCAGTTGACTAGAAACTAGATGGACTGATGGTATAAGAAAGCTGCGTGTGTTCACATGGGTTCTTGTTGGTTGAAACCTTCTTTCTCAGAAGTCAGTTCTGTGATCCACAAGATAAATCATGTTCAGAAATCACCATGTTTTCCAATACTTAGATATTCTTCATAGTTTCATCACTATCATCAGTTGGCTTATCAACTGATTTTATTATTGCGGACTGCTTTGAAAATCAATAGGGTTGAAAAAAGCTGCTGACAAATAAAAAACTGTCCTTTTCTGTTGGTGAGATCAAGAGGTCCTTTTGATTTCATATGCCCACTATCTCTCTGAAAAAAAAAAGGTGATTGATAGAGCTCAGTAATGATCTGACATAGCTTGGTAACAATCATGAATTTTCTTTCATGACTCTGAAGAAGGATCCTGGGTAATGTGGAAACTTTCTGTCAGCATTTTCAAGTATATGTATTGTAGAACTTTATCAACATTCTTGTTCTGTATTCCTGTGCACGTGTTGAGTTTCAGACTGAGCTTTTAAGCCTTTCCTTAGCAATTTGACACTATGTCCTCTAGATGGCAAGCTTATCACTGAGCTGATGCCAAAAACCAGATAGAGGGAAGTAAGAAGCTGACAAATGAATATACAAGAACTGTGCTGCAGTTGGTTTTGTGAATGCACTTTAAACCAGTGCAGAAACAGAGACTTTTCAAATGAATGGCAGTTTTTAAAAAGACCAAATCAAATGCTATTGATGGAGAATTCAATCTGCTGGATTTTTCCTTTGAGTCCAAATTAGATGGCAAAATTGAACAAACCAGTGAAACATGCCACTTTCAATTACACATTATAAAAGGCAGGTTCGAATGGTAATGTTATCTTTTACTCTCTTGAACCAAAGCTTTACAACAGCCCCAACTGCAACCCTACTTTTCCAAAATTCTGTTGAATATCTATGTGCCATCAGAGCTGCATAAAATGATTGAACTTCAAAATTGGTTGCCTTCTGACCCATGTAAAAGATATTCCTTGAGTACACTTCCATGTAATCATGCGCACTGGAAACTTTGTCTTTACAATGAGATACGCAGTGCTCTAGAAATGACCAGGAATGAGACATGATCAACTTATGTAGACTGACAAAATGGTTCTTTGATCCTTTTCATCAGTTGCTATGATGATGTCCTTCCTGTCTTTTTATTCAGCAAGTTTTCTGTCACTGCTGCTAGGTGGTGAGGATGTCAGAAGAATGGGAATACATGGTACATTTCTGTTGGAACCAAGAAGGGCTTGTTCTGGGTCCTCATGCTCAGAGACCAGGACTACTTTCTATCTCTCCATGTTGTTGATCCTCTCCCCACTCTAATCCCAGACTGAATATACTTAAATAAAACATGTTAATTAAATTTATGCAGGTTTATCTATTTGTACAAAATATTCTGATGGCAGAATTTGGAGTTCTGCCATCACAGAATTCTGGATTCCTGGTTTATAAAATGTAATTCCAGTCACAAGACTCCTTTATTTCCTTAGGGCAACCCACAGCATAATTATTTGAAGGACTGAGATATTTATCTGGGTATAATAACTAATATTCACATGCAAGCTTTACAAAGAGGATCTGATTTAGGTCAGATTAATTCCTTAGGATTTTGTAATGTTAAAGATTTACAGCCCAATCCAGATCCCCCCAGCAGGGGGACATAGCAATGCTGCAGAACAGCCCTGCCACCTCCAGAAGGGCCACTTGGAGGCGTAGAGAGGCAAAACACAGAAAAAAGCTTCCCAGGCACCAAAAAGCCTTCCATTGGGCTCTATGGACTAACGCCACCATCAGAACTCCACTGGCATTCCAGCAAGCAAAGTCTGGGTGGAAGCTGACTAATGTTGTCTCCATCTCTGGCCACAACTCTGGAATGCCCCCAGTCACAATGGTGCAGCGTCCTGCGCTGATCAGGCTGGAGCGTGGCGGCCGCTTCTGGGATTGGTTTCCACCAAGCTGTGCAGCTGTGTGGCTCCTGGACACCCTTGTAGCGGCCCCTTTGGCAGCATATTGCCCTTTGAGACAGCGGGTTGGGCACCTGCACTGTCACAATGCTGTGCCAACTCCAGGGGTAGGTTTGTCCCTGCCCCCCTCCCCAGATTGGGCTGTTACTCTGTTCATCAATGTGAGTTTTGAAGGGGCAGGGAAAATATTAAGTTAAAGGTTTGTACAACCATAAGTTACGATCCAGACATTGAATTCTGTGGGAATTTTGCAGTTGACTTTAATAGGTTTTAGGACTCTACCTGTGTTTGTACAGTTAGTTTCTTTGTGAACACATAAGCAAATATCTAAAATACCTGTCTGTTACAAGCCAACAATACATCTCAGTGTAAACTGTTGATCAGTGTTGCTGGAATGTCAAGTGATATACTGTGTGCAGTGCAGCTGAAGGTGGGAAAGAAACTCAGATCATTTGCTTGGGAGCCCAAATTTAATTGCTTTCATTTGGAAAATATTGCCTGATTTTCTAATTTTATTTTGGGACATTAAAAAAAGTCATTTTAACCTATTTATGTTCTCAATACTATTTTCCTTTAGTGGTAGGTGAAATTCCCAGGCTTTAGTATGCCTATATGGAGGTAGGAGTGCCAAGTTGTAATTGGCCTTATGCTGTTTGACTAACATGTTTTTAGTGGCAGAGGGAAACCAGGCTAGGTTTTTTTTTTAAGTTATTTATGAGTTGAGATCACCAAGTTCCACTCCACCACCTAGGTGAACAAACAGTTCTTCACAGAAATTTGTGGAACCATATTGCAAAATTGTGGAAAGGCGCTTATAACGAGAAAGGAATTATGGTAACAGTTGTACTGTGTCCACCTGCAACATTTGGCAGTGGGGGTTCACAGGTTCTTTAAGCTGCATGAAGTCAATGGAGCAAAGCCAGTTTAAGTACCACATGGATTTCAACCTCTGACTTAATTGACTTGTGGAGACAAGCCAAAAAGTGCAGAATACCTGCCAGTAAGCTAGGAATCAGGGTTATAAGACATTTTTTGGGATCCAGAGAACAGCATAGAATAGGGCAGGGAAAAATCATCTTACAGTGCATAATTATCCTTGACCTTAGGTACTCACATGTCATTAGTGTGAGAATCTGTGGGGCTCAAAACTAGTAGCGCCTTTGCTGAATGGAATATAGGAACTGTAGTGTGATGTCTCTGTCAGTTTATATATCAACCACCTAACCCTATTCCATCTATTTTCTGTTTTGCCTCTGATTACTTGAAAATCCTAGACTAATTTCCTGTTCATGCCTTTCAAGCACAACCAGACCATCATCTAGGGTGCTCTAGTGGGATATATGGTTTGGTCACTTCTTGCCTCTCTCTGCTCTGGGTTTCTGCCTTGTCTACCTAAACCTTTTCTTCCTTCCTGGTTTTTTGCACTGGATGAAGCCATTTTGAACGTTGTGATGATTCATCTGTCCCTCCAGTTATGGCAGCACTATAGAGAGGTGCTGTGTCTTTTGATTCTGAGTAAGGCTTGACTGTTGTTCTTAAACCTAATTTTTAGCAAAATATTTTTTTCAAAGGCAGATCAGATGCATATCTTTTAAAATACACATTCATTTACATTGGCAAACTTGTGTCTGATCACTATGTTATTTGAGGGAGAGGAGAGACAGGTGCCTTTTATTATTTCTGAAAGGTGAATGTTTCTTTGCCACCCACCTCAGTGGCTACAGAAAGGTATTTGTGACATGTTAAGATGGAGAGTTTTGCTAACACTGGTCCATTATGCATGGAATGCTTACCTTGGGGTTATTCTCTGCACAGTAGGCTTGTAGTGGGGTCTCCTTTCATTTCTCTGTTTACACATGAGGAGGAACTAACTCCTAGCCATGCAGCTTTTCTGCAAAGAACTCTCCTTACCCTAGTTCCATTAACTCTGCCCATCAACTAATTATTAAATCTCATTACACCCAGTAGTTAAGATTGCTGGCTTAGCCCTTTAAATTGCATTTATATCGATATTACTGTTATATAGCCCTTTCAAAAATAATCCCCCCAAATGAAAGTGGCAAAGCAGTTCTCTGAACCACATGCTACTGAGGAAGGGGACCATGTCTTAGAGCTGATATGCTCTCCCTCCCCCCCACAAATACTTCCTGCTGCTTCTGTCATCAGAAGACAGAGAGACTTGTTATTTCCAAGCACTCTCTGTTATTATCTCAATTTATCAATATGAGAATGTAGATGTTGGTGTGTTGTGGATAAGACCATGTGACTGAGCTTCTTTTCTGTGACTTCAAGGAGCCAGAAACATGGAGGGAGGGGCAAGGTGTAGATGGCAGTGTGAGGGAGTGGGAAGGCTGGTTGTGGGCAAAGAGAAGATGTCTTGGGCAAAGCTGTACTCACTGGTAAATCTGTCTCACTCTGGTGACAAAGCAAATTAGACGTTGTGCTAGAAGTAGTTTTGCTTGCTGTGGAGAGAATGGAAAGTGAAAGTGGGGCTTGAGGAAATACATCTGTACAAGAAATCTTGCCACAATGAACATTCGCCCCCATTGCACAGCAGACGTAATCAGCCACTTGAAAGCCACTTGATATTCTAGACTAGTCCCAGTGGCAGGCCAACTGCAGAGAAAGTTGACATTTAAAACATATAATCTGTGTTTGCACTATTCCTGTGCTTCCTGAAGAAAACTTGGTATCAAGCATGCACCATGCCTTGCAGAGCAAACATCACATCTGTGACATCATTAAGGGTGCTACTACTCCATCCCAGTGGCGTGCTGCTACTCCATCCCAGTGGCATAGCACCAAGGAAATGGAGGGGGGTGACACACCGCATGCGCGCCATGGCAGGGGCTTGGCAGGGATGCGTGTCGCACGCGTGCCCCAGGCACAGTTCCCCAGGCCCAGGCACACCCCAGGCACGCGTGCTCCAGGCCCAGGCACACTAGGTTCTACTGGCCTCTGGTGGCATGGCATATTTTGAAAAGCAGAGAGGATTCCCTGTTGAGCAAATACAGGAACAGGTTCATCACAGACTGCAGTGGATTTGAAACTTGGGCTGATGACACTGCCAGCCTGAGCCTGCTACTATGACCAGTGTTTGCTTGTATCACTCCCTACTTGGTTTTAGAGGAAAGCAAAACTACATCTTCATTTGGGGCTGAGCAGACAGCAACTATTTAGATTGTTTTAAAAAGAGGCTGACTCTATGGGATCACCATAAGTCAGTTGTGACTTGATGGCAAAATACCCATGCCCAACCAGAAATTGATTATATTGTATTCTAGGGCAAAGTAGCATAACTGGATTACTCCCATCTCAAGAGAAGCATCCTGGGTGTTGGATTTCCATACTGAAGCCTGCAGTTACCATCCAAAGAGCTGCTTTAATAACTCTGAATTCATGGGTGTGCACTATGAGATTTATCCCCCGCCCCGGCCATAACATAAACTGCCTTTGAACATTCTTTCACATATCAAATTTGTTTTCTTTTCAAGGAATGGTATGAGGTTGCTGTTTGAGAAGTCCTCTTAAGTGCATGAGATCTGTTTCATGATTTTTGCTTCTCTTGCATGGAAACTCCCTGGAATTCAATCATATCTGCCTAGGCCATGAAAAGGACAACATTTTTGGATCCCTTCCTGCATTTTTTTTTGCTAAAAGCTCTGCAGGGCCACAGACAAACAGTAATCATACTTTAAAAATGGTTTCATTGTCATTATTATGATACTGAAATTCCAATTATTGTGGGAATAAAATGAACTACAGGGGTTCCTGAAACTCAGAAAGACTATCATGGAAATTTGCTTCAAGTGGTAAAGTAGACCTTTGGGACTGAGGAAACAACAGTTCATTTGTATCAAACATGATAGAGGATTGCAAGAATTTGACATTGCAGCTAAATCTACCAGTGGGGAGAAGGAGCTTTATAGAAAAGTCCATCATTAAACTGATGTCTATAATCCTCACAAACCAATGGGTGTTTGTACTTACCATAAGAAATCTGACAATTCCATGTATCTTCACAAAGAAGGCAAATATTATTTTGAGTTACTCAGTCCAGGTCTAACCTTGCCCCCTGCCCCAAATTCTCATTGGCAGCTGCTCTGGACAGAAAGCAAAATGCTTATTCTATGAAAACCTCTCTGCTAAGTAAAACTAGAGTGGTATCTAGTGAAGTGCCAGTCCTGCCTGGACTATATCAGTACTGTCTTAAATCACACACCTTCATCACAACGAAGACATATGAAACTGATGTACTTAAATAAATTAATCTTTTAATTACCCCTTGAAAATCCCAAAGATGCCAAGTAACATAATTTGAAAAACCCTGCCATCTCTCCATTTTGTTCCCAACTGATTGAACCATTTTGCTTCTGCATTCTCTGTAAAGTATACCATTATACAATTTCTGTCTGAAGCTTAAAGATGGGAAATAAAGGAACTGGCTGATGTACGCTAAGCAAACTGATTGCTACATTTCCGTGCAGTTTAAGCAAAACACCAAGCTTTCTGTAGCTTTACAAACTTTTGTTAAAACAACAAAAACAGGATTCTGGGATGCTATATATGATGGAAATGCTAATGTTTCTTTATACCAGAATGAGGGCAGACTCCAATTTATCTTTTCCCTAAAACCATTATCTTCACCACTAAAGGTTATTTTTCCCCAAACCATTAATACATACCCCCAACTGATCAGTGGTAGAACAGCTAGAGTACGCACTCTTGCTTTAAGAACACCAAAAGTTTTGCCAGATCAGACAAATGATTGGATAATCCAGCATTCTTTTTAAAAGGTTTATAATGATGGGCAGTCCTGGTGGTTCTCCAGAAATGTGCCCGCCCCTCAGGGCCTGGAAGAGGATGTGGCTCTTTCTCATTTGTCTTTTGTAGCAAATGGGGTGTGTGCTGTCAAACTCTTCTCTCCAGCCTCACAGCAAAACTATGATAATCTCTCCAGATTTCTAAAGAATTCCCTGAATCTTCTTTTGGCAAGGAAAAACAACAAAAACCCAGAGAAGCCCCTTCTAAAAAGCTGTCCTTTTCTTGATCTGCACCATATTTGATAGAAATAGGGGAATGTTGTCAAATGTTGCAGGTTATAGTAAGTCCTCGCTGGTTTCCAGGCAAATCACTGTCATATTCTCCTGTAGCATTTCTTCAACTAGTGACCGGCCTTTCTGCTCCCACCCCTCCTTCAGAAACATAAACGAGTAGCGCCGGTCATCGGGGCTACTTCAATGCAATCTTTCCTGGGGAAATGAATTTTTGACAGGAACACGCGAGCAGACTTTGGAGCACGGGGTCCTGTGAAGATGACCGGACTGGCCAGTGTCAACCAGATGCCAAACAGAACCTTCTGAGCTATTCGCCCTTGACTGCTTACTGTCCAGGCTTGTTTTTAAAGTACAACATTAAAACGGGGGGAGGGGGGTTCTTCTGCTTCATAGCCCCTAAAAAGATGGTTAGCACAGTGGACAAAGTGCTTCTACTGAATTCGTTTTTACAGCCCCGTTGCAGTCCCGTTTTATTATAAGTACGCCTGCTGCAATTTCGGTGGGATTGACTTCCCTGCGAGGACGCTTCAGGCTGCCGCTCCGCACTGCAATCCTAGGCGTGTTCGTCTGGGAGGAGGCCATCGAACTTACTTCTGAGTAAACGTGCCCAGAATCCCCTTGCCCGTCTCCTGGGTCAATCGGAAGTCGTTCTTTTTGTCAGGGGCGTCCCTAGACCTTCTGTCTTCCGTCGGACCCGGTCGCCTGGCAGGAAAACGCTTCCCCCGCCTTTTGAGTGATGGGGTGTCCAGCTCGGGGGTCTGTTTCCTGCGAGTTCCGTGTATGGGAAGCCAAGGAAAGGCGAGACGTGATCTGCCCTTGGATGGGCTGGTGGCCCAACCGGATTCCTGGGCACCAGCAGCCACGGGGCGCTCAGCCGAGCTTTTGGTCGCCTGTCCTGCACAGCCTCGGTGGACCCGATCCAAGAACGACTCGCCGCGTCCGACGACTTTTAGGACAGCGCAAGAGTTTGGCGGGGCCAAGTTAGGGCAGCCTTTCTCTCACCTGCATTCGCTGGTCCGCCTGGCGGGACAGGGATAAGCCATTTTAGAGCAGCGGCCAATCTCCGTGTGCGTTTAGCGTTATCCGTATGGTTGGGATTGATCCAATTGTGCGTGGCCGTTTCGGCTACGGAGGCAACAGCTGTCTGGGGAGACTGGCAGGGCAAGCCCAGTCGGTGTCTGCTGCAGGGCACTGTTTGCCCAGCGGGTGGGGAATTGACCTAGCCCCCCTCCCCCCCACCCCACACACACACACGCAGGTGGGTACCGAGCTTGGTAAAGTTGAGAGTGCCTGCAAAGACCAATGTTAGCAGTCTAACTCTTGCAAGCCCCCTTCAGACGAAGGGAACTTTGCGTGTGTGTGTGTACGCACGCGCGCCTCTGCTGCGTTTAAGCAAGTAAGGGACCCTGGTACTTTTGTAGCGTGTAAGTGTAGTAGAAGCAGATCTCTTTCGTGGAGATTTTTAAATTATTGTTTTTATTATCATTGAAAGAAGGCGTATTTAGTTTCCCCACCAGCTATTCTTCTTCTGAACTCATCTTTCCGACCTTCGGATCCCCTCAATGATCTTTAAAAACCAGCTCCTGTCCGAAAAGTGCTTGATGGCGCCATAGAGCCCAGTTCTGACAGCAGCTTCCGCAGGCCAGATCCAACCTCACCAGAGGCCCGGGGGGCTCCAGTGCTTGACAGCCGGTGCCAGAGCAAATCTTTAATCTGGGAGGGGTCACACCACAAGCCCTTTTTGCCCCTTGCTGGCACAGACTGGGGCGGCGGCCCCGCTTTCCCCTGGGCTTCATGACCCCCCCCTTCCTGATTTGCCCAGTTGTGACAAGGAGCGCCGGGGCCGTCCACACCGCAGTCTTGAAACGGACAAAGTGGAAATTCGATCTGGCGCGTCCTTCTGTGTGTGGTCGGGAATCGCCGGCTGCAGCAGCTGCTTGAGACGTTTGTAATGACACTTTCGTTCATGCGGAGAGACCGAACGATTTACTCCATAAAAATGCATCAAGGGAGCTCTCTCTCCTTGCCAACACCTTCCAGTGCCCACTACTACGGGCTCCTCTCTTTATACACCTGATTTCCCTTTCAGTTGTCCAAACAGGTGATTAATCTTAAGTGGGAGGAAAGATGTAAGCAGTCCGAATCTTTTTTAAAGGAGCTCCCTTCCTAAAAACAACCATAAGATTCTCTCCTAATGGACACCAATGGTCACCATGTGTCCGGCTGGCGGGATGAGTTCTCTCTTTCCTCGTTGGCATGTTTGGAGCAAAAAGATGCTGAACTCCTCACGGGGAAGCAGGTCCTGCTGATTTCCGCGGGTTTGGAGCCAGAGCGAGCCGGGCTGACCTCCTGATGGCTGCAGTCCGGCGCCCAAGAAGGCCTCTCACGGCTCGCTCCCCACCACCTTCGCTCAGAAATCAGGCGCTAGGACGGGCATGTAGCTGGAGGCTCTTCCTGGACAACTGACCCGCCGCCCTCGGGGCTATTACAGGCTCAAGCATCGCCCCCCCTGCCGCCTTCAGATGGAGGCAGCTCTTGGGGAGACGCTGCCAGAAAATTTCCTCAAAAAATGTGGCTTAAGGACAGCAGCCTTTGCCCTAACCGGATTTGAACAAAGGGAGTCCTCCTTCCATTTCCCAGTCGGGGCTGTGGGTTTTCTGAGGAATCTGCTGGCCTGTAGCCACAGCCGACTGTGGGCATGAACGTAAACGGTTGCTTCCATTCGTAACAGAGATGATGAGCATGTTCCCTTTCAACACACACACACACACGGACAATAAGCAGGCTGATTTGGAAAGGCCCCGTGGCAGCCAATGGGCTGGCGTGTTTGGAAGGGGGGAGGTCTGACTTGGTCTTTCCTCCCCAGAGGAGACCTCTAATTGCCGCTCGCCCCTGTCTTGGAGCCGGGAAGGGAAGCATTCGGGGAACGGCCTCTAGCATTTGGAAGGAAGCGCCTGCAGCTGCCGTGGCCCGCGTGGTCCGAGTTAGGGCTGGAGATTTGATTGCCAAATGCCCGCACCTGTTTTGCAGAGGCAGCGGCAGCAGAGAAGAAGCGAGCAGCCATTCATCATCGGCGTTCTCACACTGCTTGCTAGCGGGGGGCCGCTTTATTTTCTCATTTTTTACATTTTAAAATATCAGCTATTGACATTCCAGTAGTTTGCGCTCTCTCGCTCTCTCGTGTGTGTGTGTGTGGATGGGATGGGGCTTTTCCGAAATAACCTCTCACGGCGCGTTCTGGAGAATTTCCGCCCAGTCCAACCCACCCACCCCCCGGGCGGGAGTAAATCTCTCTGAGAAATAGTGAATTACTGTGAGCGCTGACAGATCCCGAGAATCTTCTGCACCATCTACAATATTGATAAATGTCTGGTTTTTAGACTGAATCTGATTCGGTTCCAATCCGCTTCAGCGAGTTGGGGATCGGGCAGCTGACCCTTTTCGCGAAGCAATATTTCAGAACTCATTCCAAACTGCGCCAATTCTTTGCACAAGCGTTTAAAACAAGAATCTTGAGGGCTGAGTTGTCCAAGCAAGTTGCATGAGCGTCATCGCCGGGTCCGCATCATCAGTGGGGAGGGGAGAACATTTAAATCATTGCTCAAGCTGTTTTGTCTCAGGAAGGGTAGCTTTTTATTTTATCTTCGGGGATCAACTGGTTTAAATCTCGGTTGCGGCATTTCAAAGACCGTTTCCTCTTAAGCGAATTTGCTGCGCTTGAAATTATAATAGAGCGTCACAACGTTTCCAAGAACAAAGCCCCCAATGCAAGCGCAACAAATAACACGGTACACGTTCACAGTGCAGGCAAATGTGCTCCCCTTGGGTGTTGCTACTGTGTTTAACTAGCATCAGCTATTAACCCCCCCCCCTCCCAATAGTGCTCACATCAATTATCCTTTATTGTCTAATCTGGCGGGCAGGGAACCCCCCCACCCAGCTAGAAGAGGGGTCTGCCTCAAATCCTTTCAGCCAAAGATATCGAAGAGCTACCGTGGACATTACCGAGTTTGCGCGCTCTGCCAAGGACCCACGAACCTCGATGTTGGCTTGTGCTTCCTGTAAGGCTCAATAATGCCAAGAGCGTCTGTTTCTTACTGCGGTCCCGTCTCACCGATCCTTTCCTCCGAAGAAAGCCCCACTGAATAGCAGTCCAAGCCACCTCCCCCCCCCTCCCCGCTTCAGAATTGCTTGGAAATTGAAACGTAACAAGTGATCGAGATTTCTGACATGTCCACAATCTTATTCGAGTCATAAGAACATAAGAACATAAGAACTAGCCTGCTGGATCAGACCAGAGTCCATCTAGTCCAGCATTCTGCTACTCGCAGTGGCCCACCAGGTGCCTTTGGGAGCTCACATGCAGGATGTGAAAGCAATGGCCTTCTGCTGCTGCTGCTCCTGAGCACCTGGTCTGCTAAGGCATTAGCAATCTGAGATCAAGGAGGATCAAGATTGGTAGCCATAGATTGACTTCTCCTCCATAAATCTGTCCAAGCCCTTTTTAAAGCTATCCAGGTTAGTGGCCATCACCACCTCCTGTGGCAGCATATATATTCCAAACACTCCAATCACACACGTTGCGTGAAGAAGTGTTTCCTTTTATTAGTCCTAATTCTTCCCCCCAGCATTTTCAATGAATGCCCCTGAAAAGTTCCTAGTAATTGCTTGAGAAAGAGAAAATTTCTCTCTGTCAACGGCATTTTCTACCCCATGCATAATTTTATAGACTTCAATCATATCCCCCCCTCAGACGTCTCCTCTCCAAACTAAAGAGTCCCAAACGCTGCAGCCTTCTCCCTCATAAGGAAGGTGCTCCAATCCTTCAATCATCCCTTCGTTGCCCTTCTCTGCACTTTTTCTATCTCTTTCGATATCCTTTTGAGATGTGGCGACCAGAGATCTAGAACACAAGTACTCCAAGTGCGGTCGCACCACGGCTTTATATATGGGCATGACAAATCTTTTGCAGTTTTATTCTCAATTCCTTTCCTAATTATCCCCAGCATAGAGTTTGCCTTTTCACCGCTGCCATGCATTGAGTTGACATTCCCATGGACCACTATCAACTAAGACGCCCAAATCCCTTTCCTGGTCTGTGACTGATAGCACTGACCCCTGTAGCGTGTATGTGAAGTTTGGATTTTTTGTCCCTACGTGCATCACTTTTTTACATTTCGCTACTATTGAACTGCATTTGCCATTTCTTAGCCCACTCACCTAATTTATCAAGGTCCGCTTGGAGCTCTTCGCAATCCTTTTGTGGTTCTTACCACCCTACATAATTGTGGTATCATCTTGCAAACTTGCCATTTCCACACTACCCACCCCTACTTCCAGGTCATTTATGAATAATGAAAGTTAAAGAGCACTGGTCCCAAAACGGATCCTTAGGGGACACCACTCCTACATCTCTCCATTGTGAGGAACTTCCCATTTATACTTCCACCCTTTGTTTCCTGTTCCTCAACCAGTTTTAATCCATAGGAGGACTTTACCTCTTATTCCTTCATTGCTGAGTTTTCTCAACAGTCTCTGGTGAGGAACTTTGTCAAAAGCCTTTTAGCAAAATCCAAGTAGACAATGTCCACTGGTTCCCCCTTATCCACATGTGTCTGTTTACACCCTCAAAGAACTCTAGTAAGTTTGTAAGACAGGACTCTGCCTCTACCAAAAGCCATGCTGACTCTTCCTCAGCAGGGATCTTAGCTTTCTACATGTTTAATAATTTTATCTTTTAATGATAGATTCTACTAATTTACCCGTAACAGATGTCAAAATCCCTCACCTGTAATTTCCCGGGCCCCCCCTAGACCCTTTCTTAAAGATTGGTGTGACATTGGCCCATCTTCTACCAGTCTTCAGGGATGGAGCCTGATTTCAGGGATAAGTTGCATATTAATGTGAGAACATCAGCAATTTCATGCTTGAGCCTCTTTTAAGAACTCTTGGATGAATGCAATCTGGGCCAGGATTTGGTAGCATTTGGAGTTTATCAATGGCTGCCAGAACTTCTTCCTTGTCTACCACTAACTTCTGCTAGTTCCTCGGATTCACCTCCTAATAAGCTTGGTTCCAGGTGCAGGAATTTTCCTCACCTCCTCTTGGGTGAAGATACAGATGCAAAAGAATTCATTCAGCTTCTCTGCAATCTCCCTGTCACCTTTAGCACACCTTTTGTTCCTTTCTTCATCGTCTAACGGACCTTACCGCTTCCTAGCTGGCTTCCTGCTTTTGATGTACTTGAAGAACTGTTTGTTGCTAGGTCTTGATGTTCGCAGCCATGCGTTCCTCATAATCCTTTTTTTTGCCTCCCTTACAGCTAACTTCTGCTTCTCTTTTGCCACCATTACTTGTGTTCTCCCTTCTGGTATTCTTCTTCATCCAGTTAAGTTGGACTTCCATTTTTCCTAAAAGACATCTTTTTTTTTTCCTAATAATTACCTCAACCCTCCCTTTTGGTAACCATGGTGGCTTTCTTTTGGACTGGGCGCTGCAGCTTTCCTAACAACCTACCCGGAACACATTTCCAGCTGAGCTTTTTTAAAGGAACTGTGTTTTTAAATAACCTCCAAGCACCTTTGGACATTTTTTTGACTCTCTTTGATTTTCCCTTTCAGCTTCCTGCGCACTATCCCCCTCATCTTTGAGAAATTTCCCTTTCTGAAGGCAAATGTAACTACATTAGTAGTTGTCACTTGTTCGCATGCAGAGATAAAGGTAGTTTAAAGGTAGTTTAAAGTTCGAGTCCTCGCCCTCCCACTCGCTTGCAGCTCCTCTTTGTTTTGCTTCCCCAAAGGAAAACATCTGATTATGTCCAGTTTGTGTGCTCCTCTTGCTATTTTCCCACTGACACCGTATAAAATCACAGGACTTTAATCGCTACCTCCTTTCCAAGGATCATCATCGGATAGGGAAAGGGAACAGAGGGAGAGAGAAAGGAGGAGTGAGGGGTGAGGATCAGAAAGCGAGGAGTGACAGTAGATGGACAGAAAGTAAGAGAGGGGTCGGGGAATGAAAGAGAGAGAAGTGTGTGTGTGTGTGAGGGGGGGGGGAGAATTGGAGGAATCAAAGATGAGGAAATGGCAGGGTTCCTTGTACGTTTCCCTATTTCTGATGGACAAAGGTCATCAGAGAATATTGCGACGGAGTTAAACGGCGGCGTAACTGTAAGTGGAAAAGCAGTTTGCGATGAATTCTGATTTTGTTATAAGGAGGGGAAGGGAAAAGGGACCAAACAAGCACAGAACCGTTCGATTGTGCCTGCCCTATCCATGACCCCTTTAAGCCTTTAAGCCTTTGTGCTGTCATCCTATCCGGAAAGCTCAAGACTAATAAATAATTTTAAAAAACCCAGTGTATTAGTAATGTGAAGAGGTGACGCCCATCCCGAAGAGGCTCTTCTTTTCCAGCCCTGCTATTTAGGGTCAATTATTAGTCTCTTCCTCTAACCTTCCCCCCTCCCGCAACAGCTTGTAGGAAAGCTTTGGGCAACTGTCATTCCTGGTTTCTTTTTCCTCTGCACAGCACCCTGCACATAATTCTCTGGAATTCCGCGTTCTTCCTCTTTATGCTAGAAGTTAGTCAACACACACACGATCTTCTACAAGTTGTAACCAATAGCAAGTTTAGTGGCCACCCTCCATACCAGCTTCTGCTGAAATCATATGGACATTCACTTAGGAATAAAACTTGTTGGATTCAGTGGGACATTGCCCCTGGGAAAATATACTTGGCTTACACGTTTGAAGGGATGTCATATTGCAGACGGAGCAAGCTTGTTTTCTGCTGCTTCAGATAGTAGGATAAGGAGTAATGGATTCAAGGTGCTGGAGGAGATTCCACCTAAACATTAGGAAGAACTTCCTGACAGTAAGGGATGGTTGACAGTGTAATATGCTGCCTCAAAGGGTGGTGGAGTCTCCTTTGGAGGTTTTTAAACCGAGGCTGGATGGCCATCTGTCGGGAGTGCTTTAATGGTGTATTCCATGTGAGAGGGCTGGAGTACATGACCCTGGTGGTATCTTCCAGCTTCCAGTTCTAAGGTCTCCTGGTGAAATGGTGGAAATGGTTGAAACCAGCAGAGTTTACCTGAAGCTGACACTTGACCTCGCTGATTTAAGGGCTGAGGTAATTTGTCCTTTGGAATTTTGGCAGGTTTGGCTAAAAAGGGGTTTATATGTTTTCTGGAATTAATTGGGGGGGGGGGAAGGGATGTGTGCGGCTGCATCCATTCATGAGACTGGCCACTCATGTGGATGAGTTTGTAGTGTGTGCCACTAAGACTGCCAGATCTCCCTGCTCCCCCGCAGCTTCCCCCAAACCGCCAGGCCCAGAACTACTTTCTTCATTCCAAACTGAAACCTATCTGGTATCAGTGAAACTTAGGCCCCTTCCACACATGCAGAATAACGCACTTTCAATCCACTTTCACAATTGTTTGCAAGTGGATTTGGCTGTTCCGCACAGCTGCGAAGTGCATTGAAAGTGGATTGAAAATGCATTATTCTGCATGTGGGGAAGGGGCTTTACTGCGAAGCAAGTATATCTGAGATTGCAAGAGACAACGGGCAGCTTTTGTGAAGCCATTTGGGTAGAGGGGGTGATCCTTTCAAGCCATTCCTCTGCCCTACTCCAATGCAATCACAGGCGAGGAGTCCCCCCCCACACAGAAAAATGGAAGGGGTGGGGCACGTTGGCTTTAGGCCGACTTTATTTGTAAATGGCGATTGCAAGGAGCGGGGAGGTGCTGCTTGAAGACAAGCAGTGGTTTGTGGGCCCTTTGGAGGCTGAGCTGTGTTTCCTCTGGCGACTTTCTTCCATCCATCTGGCAAAGGAGGTGGTTTCCCTAGGCCTGGGCAGTGGGTCCTCCAGGGGGGCGGGAGAGAACAAGAATCCTCTTTGCTCTGTCCTTCTTTTGCATCCCCAGTGAATCCGGGCAACCGCTCCCACAAACACTCGACTTACCTCCAAGAAAAGGAGACGTACGTGTGTGTGTGTGTGTGTGTGTGTGTGTGTGAGAGAGAGAGAGAGAGGGGGGGGGGTTCTGTGAGACTGCGCGCGTGCCCCAATCTCACTGATTCCAGATACATGATCTGCGCATGAATTCAGCTTGGTTTCAAGCCTCCTCTCAGCTTCTGCTTGCTGTATGACTTAAAAAAATAAAAGGGGGGGGGGAATCTGCCAAAGAAAAAGAAGCAGACAGGTAGTGGCGTGTGGGTGGTCCTCCTTTCCACCAGATGCCACTGGATCCTGGCTGCCATCCTAAACAAACGTATTTGTGAGTCATCGTAATTAGGATCGGGCTGGCGAGGCGAGGTAAGTGCTAAGCTGCTGCTCATCTCATGTGTTGGAAGTGAAGCATTCCCATTTCCCTGGTCTGCGGAGCGCGCCAGTGGGGATTTCTGAGGAGGGGGGTTGCGGGGGGCTCATTCCATACGAAATATCGGTTCTCCTGGCGCTTATAAGGAGCATCCCTGGAGCCATCTAAAAACTTGGCCATTCTGCGTTGAAAGTATCAAAAGAGGTAGGGAAACCTTCCATCCTCCTCAGTCCAGGCCCTCCAGAAGAAGCTTAATGGGTTCCAGGAGTGCGGGAGTGACTGGGCCGAGAGTCGGACTGGATCGAACAACGAGGCGGCCTTCCGCTTGCCCACGGATCTGGCGGGTTTCAAGCGCTCCTAACCGTCTCCTCCACAACCTGAAGCTATCTATGCTCTGCAGCATCCCACGGATTCAGGGCGCTCTCGGGGCTGGGCAGCTCAGCCAGGAAGCTCAGTTGGGTGACTCTGGTCAGGCAGCCGAAGCACCCGGGTGGAGTGGGGTGTTGTAGGGGGTGGGGAATAACAAAGAAGGAGGGAATAACAAATAAGGAGGCGAGCAGTTTCTTCGCAGTTAATTAGCAATATTTCCTTCTGAGCGGATCAGTTACATCAGGAAATAAATTGTTGAAATTAGTGGCACTCATTTCTGTGCAAAAGCAGTTAAAGTCAGGTGTGAACTAGTTATCCCCTATGGTTATTTCTACCCCTCTTTGCGTCCCGACAATCTCCAGGTGACACTGGTAATCTAACGGCTGCCTCCTAAACGTAATGGCTTCCAAGTAAGTCGTATTTATTTTGACGTCAGTTACCTCTATTGCTGCCCACCTCAAGTTAAGCGCATTGGGTTTAAATATAGTTTGTTTCCGGTTTGGGTTTGTATGCGCTGGAATTGCCCTGACCTGGGTGGTCCAGGCTCTCCTGATCCCATTGGATCCAGGCAGCTAAGCAGAGTCGGACCTGGTTAGCACCTGGATAGGAGAGGGAGGCGATAGCAAACCACCTACGTCCATCTCTGTCCATCTCTTGCCTAGCAAACCCTACGGGGCCACCAGAAGCCCGGCCAGACTTAAGACACTTTCCTCCACCGCCCTTCAATTTCGACTCGAGCTCATTGCTGAAGAGCCTTTCAGAAGTTCACGTGGCATTTAAAGGGTGGAGTCAATGAGCGGGCGGTGTGCTCTCCAACCTGCGAAGTTGGGCTTGTCTTTTCTGTGTAGGCCAGCTCGTGTTTGCGGCTGAACGTTTTATGAGTCTGTTGCAATACATTAAAACTGGCTCAGGAGAAACAGGATCTCGAGCGGTTTGGCTCTAATATTTTGCAGAGGCTGTTCTAGGGACTATTCCGAATGGCTTCGGAATAAGACATGTAAATGCAGGAGAGATAATGAGAAGTAGGATACTGGCCATTTTAGCTTCCAAAGACTAAAAGGTGAGAATATTTGGGGTGCCAGCCCATTGAAATAAAGGAGCATAACTTCATTCATTTTCATTATCCCGTAGCCCTGAAAACTTTCCTTTGGAAAAGGGGTGGGGGTGTGTGAAATTGAAATGATTCTGTTGACGGATATGGACTGAAGAATGGGTGATTGCTTCCCGACAGTCCGACCCACGAAGCAGTTAAGCGAGAATGCCATCCATTCACACACCATGTATTCTCTTGTTTCAAATATTTCTATGTCCTGCCTTCCTCTTGACAGTGCAAGATCTAAGGCGACCCGAGCCAGCGTTTCTTTCAAATATCCAGACAACTTTGGCTTTGTTGAAATAAGAGGACTTTTTCCACAGCAGAGCCGCGGGACAGTCTTCTTAAAGGCGCTTTCGTCGCCACCAGAATGTCAACGCCTTGGCTTGGCTGGCTCCCTTTAAGGCTGCCGATACGTAGTAGCCAAGTCACTGAGGACGGTAGGCAAGCGGGGCTGCTCGGCGGGCCGTGGCCGGCTGTTTGGTCCAAGTGCTAAACTGGAGAGGGCAGAAACTGGGGGAGGGGGCGTGGCTTCGGAAGCGCACCTGCGCCCCCTCAGGTGTCAGAAATGGGTGGAAAGGCACAGGAGCCCCTTCCCTCAGCACTGCGGCCGGCCTGAGCTCTGCTTTGGATTACTTCAGGAAAAGCGCCTCATCCCAGCTCTGTGCCTTCGCGACCCTCCACCTGTTGTCCAAGATGGCGCGCCCAGCGGAGGCCAGGCGGAACGGGAGGACCAGGGAACGTGTGTGTCTTGTAAGGGGCAAAAATGGGTGCCAAGACCGGCAACAGCTGTGGTGGGGTAGCCGTGAGAAACTTGCGGCGCGCTGAGACCCGGACCTCGCTTGGACGGCGCGCAGGCCGGGAGAGCGCGCGCGCGCGCGGGGGGGTCTGCCTGCGCTGAGCACGTGACGCTCCGGGAGCACTATAAAGGCTGCTGGAGTTGGCCGAGGCGCTTCAGTGCCAGGGAGCAGGTCCGGCTGGCGAGAGCGGCGCAGAAGGGACGGTAGTCTCCCATCCCCCCATCCCCCATCCCCCATCCCCCCTCTGGCCCGCCCCACCGCTTTCGCCCCGCCCCGGTCTCCTCCGCCGGAGGGGAGGGCCTTTGCGAGGGGTGCCGGTTGCTTTCCTGGGCCCGGGCCTCTCGGGGAAGTTGGCGGCACCGCCTCCTGGGACGCCTCCCTCGCTTAGCCGCTAGGGGGTGGCCAAGCGGAGACGCCCGGAGCTGGCGAGAAGCGCGGCGGTGGTGGTGGCGGCGGGAGCAGCAGCATGACCCTGGGCTGCAGCAGCGGGAGCAGCAGACCCTGCGCCTTGCTGGCGGCGCCCTCGTCCTCGCCCGACGAGGAGGACGACGAGGAGGAAGACGAGGCGCTCTCCGACCTGGAGGACGGCGACATCGACGTGGTGGGGCCGGCTCACGACCATGGTCCGGCCAAGTTCAGCGAGGAGGACGACCAGGACGAGGAGGACGACGACGACGAGGCGGCGGAGGCGGACTTGCGCCTGGTGCCCAAGGCCCCGGAGCCCGCTCTGGGGGGCGACCGCCCGCCCGCCGTCCCCGCCTCGGCGCCTCCAGCCGCTCCCGCCACGCCGGTGGCCTCGTCATCGGGCGGCGCGGCCTCGGGCAGCGGGGGCGGCAGCAAGAACCCTCTGGTGAAGCCGCCCTACTCGTACATCGCGCTGATCACCATGGCCATCCTGCAGAGCCCCAAGAAACGCCTGACGCTGAGCGAGATCTGCGAGTTCATCAGCGGCCGCTTCCCCTACTACCGGGAGAAGTTCCCCGCCTGGCAGAACTCCATCCGCCACAACCTCTCGCTCAACGACTGCTTCGTCAAGATCCCCCGCGAGCCGGGCAACCCGGGCAAGGGCAACTACTGGACTCTGGACCCGGAATCCGCCGATATGTTCGACAACGGCTCCTTCCTGCGCCGCAGAAAACGCTTCAAGCGCCAGCAGCAGCAGCTCCACCCGCAGCCGCCCGACCTCCTGCTGCGCGCCGCCGCTGCCGCTGCCCTCCCTGCGGCTTTCCTCCCCGGCTTCGCTTACGGACCTTACGGCTGCAACTACGGGCTCCAGCTGCAGAACTTCCACCCCCACCACCCCCATCACCCCCACCACCACCCCACGGCCGGAGGCGGGGCAGCCGCGGAGGGCACTTTCCCCTTCCAGCCTCCGCCGTGCGCCCTGCCCGCGCCGCCTGGCCCCGCAGCCTCGGCGGCCGCCCCGTCGGTCTTCTCCGGCGGCCTCTCGTCCTTCCTGGGCGCCGAGCTGAGTTGCAGGAAAGCCTTCTACCCGGCCGGCCAGCTCAGCCCCACCGCCTCCCTGTTGCAGAGCCTTAAGACGGACCAGGGCGCCGGCGCCGGCAATAGGCCTTCCTTTTCCATAGACAACATAATCGGGGGCGGCGGCGGCGCGGCCCCTCCGCCGCCCAGTAGTGCGGCCAGCAGCGCGCCCGCTTCGCCTTTCCCGGCGGGCCACGGCGGGGGGCAGGCGCAGGTCTTGGCGATGCTCTCCCCGGCGCTGACGCCCATCCCGAGCCACTTGAACCTCACCCACGACTCGCTCCTGCAGGCCGGACAGAGCTTTGCCAATAAACTCACAAACCTCAGCAGCTGCCCTTTTTGAAAGGCCGCCAGTCCCCGAGCCCCGATGCCAGTCGACCCCCCTCCCCCTGTCCCCCCTGTCCCCTTCCTCCTATTGTGTGTTCAAAGGTAGGAATCCTTCCTTTCTTGAGACTGTTTGGCGTCTGGATTGATTCTGGGTCTTTCTTTCTCCCTGCCAAATAGAGGTTGGGCTCTTTGAGGCCGGCCGGGAAGATTTCACCATTGTGCCCTCTTTGAAAATACGTGTGGGGGTGGGTGGGGGGAGAATTCCGGCAACTTCTACGAGTGAACTTCTACGAGGAGTAGTTTTCTACACTGCAAACCCCAAACTATTCAGGTGGAAGCAATCTCCAAGGGCTCCCTTAGGTCTTGCTTCCCTGAAAGTGTTTAGGGTCCAGGGGGGCAGAATACAGCACCCAAGTCCGCCAAATGCTGCCCTTGAGAGCCTGGCTGTAACTTCCGGGCAAGTCTCATAACCTGCAAAGTTCCTCTGGAGAAAGTGTTCTGAACGTGGGAGTTTCTCAGCTCCCAGCAGTACTTCGGTTCAAGGGCCAAGCACTCTACTTGCAGACATCCGATCCCTGTTTACTCTGAAGCAAGTCCCACTTAATTTGCCGGGACTTACCCCCCAAGGTTCAGGCCTTCGCTTGGAGTGGGCGGTGGATCGGACTGCCCTTCACAAGAAAAAGTCCCTGATATTCTTTTATCTCAAATGGTCTGTGAAAAAATTGGAGCATTTCTTTTGAATATCCATGTGGCAAGATAATATTGGAGTCACGGTTCCCTAAAACGGGAAGGTCAGGTTATATATATAATAAGGCAAGATTTCAAGCGCACGATGGCCAGAGATCAGGAAGTCCTCCATTACCCAGCCTCCCGCCTCTTCTCTCCGCCCCTTCAACGTGTGTGTTTCTTGTAAATCTGGACTGATTTGTGTGTGTGTGTGTGTATCTTGTGCTACAGAGCCTGCTTTACCTTCCCCAGTAGCTGTGCACCCACTCTATTTTATTGAAAGAATTGTGAATAATTTGATGTGGAAAAGGCAACATAATTTTTGTCCACCTTTGGTGTAAATTAATAAATGTTTGTGAACTCTTTTAAAAGAAACCCTGTCGGTTTTACTATTCGCTGTCTTAATTGCAGAAAAAGAGGGGGACGGAACAGCTCACTCTAACAGCAGCCTGCTAAGCCTTAAACTTAACATATTCGGTTGTATTATTAAAAATATAAGTAACCTAGGTGGAGTTCTTAAACTTTGTAGTATATAGAGGCCCAAGATAATTATAAGATTGATGTCAACAATTCCTGTGTTCGGTGGCAACCCACCCAGAACTGGGTCTCTGTATTAAGAGGATCAACTTCCGTGGGGATCCCTGAGGGACTTAATTTGAGATCAGTGCCCTTGAAATAAGCAAGACAAAACCGTTAAGCCCAATCATTTTGGGAACAGAGTTTATTGTTGGAGAGGAAAGCAGGCTAGAACGTCACTAGAAACCAGACTTTTGCTTCCTTCTCCATTAATGGACGTTCGGGTTCATCCAAGGTTTCATAGATGCTGGTCTCTTTCAAAACAGTCGTTTCAAATCTAAAGCCCTTGAACGGACTTTTAAACTCTCATATATTATAATTTTTAATTCTAGAGGCAACACTTGGCAACCGGCTAAGCTCTTGTTTTCAGAAAATACTCAAAGTTGCCAGGCAGCTCCTCAAGGAGAAAAATTATACTTCCACTCCTCCTTTAGTTTTGGTTGGAAATGTTGACACATGGCAGAAAGGGAGAGGGAGAAGAGGAAAATGCCAGGGTTTTACTCGTGAGCCCGAAGGATTGGATTGACCATCTGAAACCCGAGATTCCTGCCTTAATTTGTGCGTGAAAAAAAAAGCTACAAAGTAAACAGACGTTTCTCCGTGTGCAATCCTTGCCCTGAAACGTCTTTGTATTTGCGGTAAATTTGAAAATGGGAGGTTTTAATATATTCCCCTAATCTCTCGGCCAGCGGCCGGCTTGTCAATTTCTCAATTAAACGACTCTGAAAGGAGGAGTAAGTGAATGAATCAAATCAAAGCCCCCTTCGACAATATTCATTTACTAGCTTTTACACGCCTCTCTAATGGACTCTCCCATAGAGATCGGGCTATAAAAGGGCGGGTTGAGTGCGGGGGGGGGGGGAGTGAAAAGAAGAAAGACGGATTCTTGTAGCATTTTCCATCTGTCTTTCAATCCAACCTCCCCGCAAGCCTTCAGCCGAGTTTGTTGATGTTGTTGCTTGAAAAGAGTCTTGCCCTCCCTGCAGGCCCAGCGAGCAGTCTCGCGTCTCCCTCTGGCCCACATTTGCTTTTGAAAAGCGATCCCCTGTCAGACACTTGGTCGTCCCCTTTCATGTCCAGTCCCCACAAAAGAGACTACAAGGCAGGACAGGGAAAGCGAAAGGGTGGGGGTGGGGCGCGAAGGGAGCGGGTAGATGAATCTATTTTCCAGATTGCTGGTCACAAGGTTGCAAAGGGGAGGGCTACTCCAAGCTCTTTCTGCCATTCCCCCCCCCCCACTCCATCTTCTCTTTAGCTCCCAGGATTCTGTCCAAATTGTTTAACTGTTGTGAGAATCTTGTCCCTGGAAGGGTGGTCGTGGCGTGTTTCCACCGGCAGCCTTTGATTACCTTGGCCTGTACACAGAACAACGGCCCTCTCTCTGTGCCTGCTTTTTGTTTTGTTTTGTTTTGTTTGCAATGATGTGGTTGCAAAGCACTGGGGAGAAAGTGTGTGTGTGTGTCTATGGGGGGAGGGGAGGGATGCGCCTCCAAGTTCTGCATGCACCTACCCACCCCTTTCTGGAAATACAGATGTTTCAATCGCTTGATGGTTTGGTAGCAAGCAGATGACTCCAAAGGTGCAGTTTGGATTAAATCGGATTCATCAGGCATGTGATATCAGTTTTAGGACAATATATAGATTTTTATTGGGGGTTACAGAAACGGGTAGACGAGTGCCACACTGCTGCCCTCACAGTGTTGATTGACACACAGATCCTAAATGAATTCCCTGACAAATGAATTCAATTCCAAATGTTATGTTTAGACACGCTTGAGAATTAATTCCATCGAGCTCAGTGAGGCTCGCAGCACAAGGTTCTCCATATTTATCGGAGAAACCCTGATTTCAGTGAGCCTGACTTCCAAACGGGTCTTCTGTATAATATTTAGCACCTCAGCTCCAAGTTCCTCTGTTGAAACGGGGCTCCCGCCTGCCAACTGTTTTCTCTCTAGGAATGAAAATTTCAACTAATACTTTAGATTCCAGTGGCGATCTAAGGAAGCAAAGACTTGGCCTCTTCAGCAACTGCAGGGTAAACTGAAATTTGCACAAATGGAAGGCAGGAACAGGACTCGGAGTTCAGGGGTTAAAGGTTGTAATGCCTAAGCAGCTTATTCCAGAGCCGGAGCCTCGGTGGAACAATTGCAAAGTAAGTGGCCTGAAAATTGACTGCGGCCCTGCAGAGCCCTTGGCCCGAATCAGAGAGAGGCCTGGAGCCTCCAGCCTGAAGGCCCACCTCGCGCTCCCTGGGAACACCAGGCTTTGGAGTAGATGATGTGATGGGGGGCGGAGAGGAGGTTGAATCATGCCTTTGTTTCTTTCAATTTAGGCTGAGTTTCATCTATTTTAGCAGAAACCCAACTGCTACCTGTAGTTCTGTAGATGCAGAACTCGCTGGGAACTTCGGATGTGGGTAGCCAGGGTGGCTTCGCCTTCATCACGAGGTCCATATGCCCCCTCCCTGTCCTTTCCTCCACCCCGGGGAGGGTTTCCAAACAAGCGTGTCTGTACTTGTGATAACATCATTCACGTGTTAACGCGGTAACGAGAGAGGCACGTGCTTTTAAACTTTCGGCAGCCCCTTTAGCTGCAGAAACACAGCCTCGAGAAGGCGTCTGTGTAGTTTGCATGAAGGGAGGGAGGGAGGGAGGGGAGGGAGGGAGGGAGGGCGGGCGGGCGGGCGGGCGGGGGGACAAACAGTTGTGCTTCGGGGTTCTTTGGATGCAGGTTGGAGGGACAGGCTTTCAACAGGCATTTCTCGGGGACACCGTCAGATTCCACCTGGTCAGCAGAGAGGCAGCCCTTCTCCCTTAATGGACTCTGTTTAAATTTGTTTTGTTTTAGATCCCGCACATTTCCCTGCGTTAAACGCTCTTCTTCCACAGATGGGGCAGCCAGGCTTTTGAAGGGCCCTTGTGCTTTCATTGGCGAACGGGGGAGACTGCTGCTGAAGATCGCGGAGAAAGTCCTCTCCCCCATCCTGTCAGCAGATCTCTGTTTCTACCTTCCCCAAGAGGTCCCCAAAACGGGGTTTAAGATCGAGACGTCCAATGGTTTGATTCTCCGGAGATGTGGAATGATTTGACCCTTCTCTAAAGGTACCACACGCAACGGCATCGAATGGGAGAGTCTGCGCTGGAGGGGGTGGGAGGGGGAGCGGGACCTTCCTTTTCTTTAACCCTCCTGGTTCTTGGAAAGACCTGGCTTTTCTGCCCTGGCTGTGGAAAGAGATGGCTAAGAAAAGTTTACTTGCAGGAATATCCATTTAGTGACCCTGACCCGTTAGTGTTCTTTCTGCCAGGGTTTTGAAAAAAAAAGGGGTGTGTGTTGTTGTATAACGTTTTGTTGGGAAATCTGCTTCGTTTTGAAAGGAAGAAGCAGCCTATCTCTTCAATACTGAACCCACAGTCCATTCCTGGGCCTAAAGTGAGAACACGGGGAATCAATCTGTTTAATTTTGGCTCTGCTCTTGAACTGCTGCCAGGCTGCAGATCTGGAGGGTAAACCGGTTTAAAGGGACCCGATTCACTTAACCGATCTTAGCGAAGGATGTTTAGGAGCTGATAGAAACTTTAAGTTCTCACCTCTCCTATCCGACTGTCAAACTAAAATGTCTTGTTCACTGGCGTCTAATATCTGATAGGATTCAAAACGCAGTTTCCTGGATGTTTGTTATCGATTAATTTAAAAGCGTTTATATGCAGCCTCTTCAGCGGATATTTGGATGCACGTGCTTGCAGAAAGGAATTTTCAAAGGATGGGCGGTTGGGAACAGCAGGACCTTTAAAACACGGTCCGTGTCACAGGAGAAGGAGATGTCGCTTTCCTTCCCTCTCTTTATTTACTGACTTAGGTAGTACAAGCCTGCAAATTATGAATTTTGACCAAGTCCAGAATCTGTGGAAATGTTAGAGAATGTCCTCCTTTTGAGTCCTTGGCCTTTAAGCCCTCTGCGTGCGTGCGTGCGTGCGTGTGTGTGTGTTGGGGGGGGGGGGTGTGAGGTGGGGATTTCTAATAATCCAAGATCGGGAGGGAAAAAAAGTGGTTTCCTCCTGGGGCTCAACTGTGTCTCGGTCTTTCTCCTTCACAATCAAGTCCTTCTTTTTCCTAAGTGGATCATCTTTTGGCCTCTTCTGGTTCCCATTATTGTCACCATCAGAAGCCTGCAGGCGCGTTTGAAAGTGATTTGGGAATTAGGAAGGTCAGGATAGCCACCCCCTTGACTGTCTCCTTTGTTTCTAACCAGAATCGAGAAAATATTTGTAGAGTGAATTTGGCTGTATGCGTGTGAAACGCTGTGCAGGGAATACTTTGTTTAAAGCCCCGACATCCCTTGTGCAGCTGCAGTGGGCAAAAATCTTCACGGTAGATTTAAGACCTTGATTATAATAGCTGTTTCATTCCGACTTAACAGCCCACCGTCCTGAAACTCCTACAGATCAGTACTAGAGTGGGATATTTTCTTTCCTATCAGTGAAACCTTCCTTTGGGGAGAGAATCGGATAAAACAGATATTTTAAGAGTGAATGTTAAGAACACCCCGTGCTTGAAAAGCCTGTATTAGGTAAACAGTAAACACTATATATCCCCTACAAACCTTTGGAAAAACACGTTTCACTCCTCAAAAGTTTTTTTGGGGCTTTTATAATCTCCCCCCCCCCCCAACAAACTACTGCTTTCAGACTTACTGTGGCAATTGTACTGTTAAAAAAAAAGAAGAATTAGATATGTTTGGATTTTTCTCTCTATTGTTTTGTAAAGCAGCAACTAATTTGTAAATCGGATTGATTGAATGTAAAAGGGCACCCGATACACTGGCGCCTATATGAATGTGTGTGTTGGGGGTGGGGGGTGGGGTAGGTCCTTTGGGTAAAGGGGTAGGATCGGGAATTTAATACTTTCCCAAATGTAAAGTGCGCCTGACATTTATGTGGTGCTTTAAACTAGAACAACCACTCAGATACTGTTGGGAGCAGAAACCAGCTGAAAAGTGTTTGTCTTCGCTGGAGTGTAGATAGGCCGCTTTTGGTTTTTTCTCCCATAAATGTTTCAAACAGCCAAGGTCTCGGACTGGAAGGGATCGCCTCGTGACCACCCACTGCCATCCCCTCTAGATACTTTTCTTCCCTTCTTTTTAAAATCTGGATTCTCAGTTTAGAAGTTCCTCCTTTGTCTCTGCCTCCTTTCTCTCTGGGTGTGTAACGACTTGTTGGAAGGCTCAGAAAAGATGTGTGCCAGGGACTGTAGGCTTAATTCCCGGGTTAGAGTCGTTTAAAACCTGGCCCGTCTTCCTAAGGCGGCTTTGAGGGGGCAGCTTGCAACGTTGGTAGTCACTACAAGTAATAATAGATGTTCAGATTTTCTCAGTTTGAGAGGCCGCTGGGATGGGGAAGCTCCATTGAACAAAAACAATATAAACAGGAGAGTGAGGGGAGAAGGGCTATGGGGAGGTTCCGAAAGGTGGGGGGTTTCCCAGAGCATCTTTTCTCTCCTGGCAAGAGAGCGTGGGGTTGTGTTAGTGCAGTGGTGGTACTCCAGATGTTCATGGAGTACCTGTGGTACTCCAGATGTTCATGGACTTCAATTTCCATCAGCCCCTGCCAGCATGTGTTAGTGGGAGACGCGGATCTCTATTAGAAAGGCCGACTTCATTTGTTTTTCAGTGGGAGGGAAAGGAATGGGTAGATCCACGATCAGGTTCTTCATCAGTCAGCGGTGACAGAAGAACTGCGATGAATCTGAGCTGTTTCGCACCTGGAAGCTAGTGGGAGACTCTTGCAGGTCGCTTTGAAGTGTTCTGGAATTAAAAATGGACAGGATAGGCCAGGCCAAGAATACCTAACTGCCTGACAGGGGATATGCAGATTTCTCCGCCTCCCCCCCACCCCCCACCCCCATGAAGGAGCTGGATCGTGAGCAAACTCCGCCTTTCCCTTCTGGCAGCTCCCCAGAATATGCCCTCTGAAATCCACTCCTGGGAAATAGGGACCCCCCCCCCCAAAAAAAAAACAGCATGAAGGGAAAAGTCGTAGGGTTTTTTTCGGGGTGGGGGGCACAAAACGTTCCGCTGGATCCAATCCACGGCATGACGCAAAATTAAAATGGAAACGTATGAGTGACACTTTCGTTTTAGAGGGAAAGCGCAGAGGTCGAAACGCACGCCGAAGGACAACCCTCCAGTTGAGTGGATAGCGCAGGAAAATGAAGCTTGCACAAGTCTGTTTGGGGCCCAATCCATCTCTGGGTTTCAGCACTTCGTCCTGGCTAAGCAACCAACTTCTGGGTATGTGTGAAGTGCCCCCAGCCCCCAACACCCGGGAATCTTTAGACCATCCTCGCGCTGCCATGCACTGATTCTAGCCCAGGTGCGGTTTAGTAAGGAAGGAAGCCATGGTTTCAAGGAAAATCTGGCTGCAGGGAAGCGACTGTCAAGGTGCTTTGGGTGGGGGCGGATGTGTGTCTTCCTCTGCTCCTTCGGGCTAGGCCCGAAGGTGTTCCTGCTGCTGACACCCCCTCCCCTACTAACGGTCCGGCAGTGTCACTCCCAGCTCCAGGGCACCAATTCCAAGCAAGCAGTTTGCGGATTGAAACCAGTTCGAAGGAGCCACACACTTCCGTGTTACTTGGCACTACCCGCTCAGCTTTCCCCTGGAATTGGGCAGATTTTGCCTAATGGGCGAATCGGCAAATGGACTCTTCGGGCCGATCCCTTGCTTGTGCTAGCATGACTCTACAAGATTCAAATTTGAGTTATCAAAAAAAGGGGAAAGAAGCCTATCAGTCTTCCACTGTATTTCAGGGCAATAACCAGGTAGCTGTACAGATTAGGGACAGGAAAATAAATATGAGGTCTGATCGGTAAAGGGGCGGAGTTGTTGCACATGCTACTAGAATGTGCCTTAGGGAAGTAAACTTACTTGAAATCGATGCCTTTACCCTAAAGTAAAATCAACAGGTTGGGCCGTAAATTACAAGATCCCAAACACTTGCCCTAAGAATCAAATCGAGCAATTTATTCCCGAGGAAATGCGCTTAGACTCTTTGTAGCGCTTTAAGCGTCTCTCCCGTTCTGTAGGATTCGGAAAGAACCTTTTGATGTCATTTAAGGCAAGATTAATTGGAGTTATTAAAGTAAATAACTTTTCCTCTCTTTTGCTCCGCTGACGTTCTCCTGCTCTTTCTCTTCTTGACTTCCGGGTGGCTTGTTGAGCCACAAACTCACTTGAACCGAAGCGTTTGAATGTAAGCTGTTTTTTGTCCCGTTGAAGTTAATGGAATCAAAGAGGCTGCCGTCGTAATGCTTCTGTTTGGGTGGAATTTGAGCTGTCGAACATGTGAATTTGATTATTAAAAGAGCCGCTTCATTCGTGGAATGGGCTTAAGCTTTCTGGGCGGCCCCCCATTTTGCTCCTTCCTCTTTCGGGCTCTCTGTGTGTGCGTGCGTGTGTGTGTGCGTGTGTGTGTGTTGATGGCTGTGGGCCTCCCACTGCCGGACTCCATGCTGGTGGTCTTCAAAAGTGAGTAGATAAATAGTGACTTTCCTGCGGGATAGAGCAAAGGCCCTTCCCCACCATAGAATTCCGATCTCGGGAAGAGGGAAGTCCAGTCCACCCTGCGAGTTTTGTCTGAACCGAAAAGCTGAAACTGCATTTTGAAACTAACGAGTTCCCAGTTAAAGTCTCCTGCTCGCTATAGTTCGGTAAAGGGGCGGAGCCATTCCCAGCTCCCTACAAAACTGCACTTCCCGGGGTTTCTTGGGAGACAGGCCCCCTCCCTTTAAACTGGATTGAATAGGAACTGTGGATGTGATCCAAATAAATTCTGAAGAGGTATGATTTGATTTCAACTGTACAAAATGCATCAGGAACTGTCCAGATAGAGCGGTGGGATAAGCCGAAGCATTCTTCAAGTGATTCCTCCACGCATTTTTCAAGCAGCAGCTTATTTCTCTCAAAACTCCAGTTAATTCTATTCTTCGCTACACCATAGTCAGGGAAATTTCCGCAAGTCTACTCAGGACTGACTTCCCGTGGCCTCAAATGCTCTGTTTGCAACTTCTCTAATGTAATATTAGGTAAGTCACTGTGCCCTTCCGAACATAGTTACACCTTTCTAAACTCACTGGAAGTCAGTGAGTTTAGAAAAAGGGCGTGATCCTGCTTAGGAGGTCAGTGCTATAAGAGCTAGAAATAGAATTAGCTTTCCGTAGCCGTGTTTTTCGGGATCAAGGCAAATGTGGGAGAGCCTCACCAGTACATTTACATTCACAGACGTGCCTCTCCTTTGTACGCTTTTTCTTGACCAGAGCTGGAGTTTTGAGGGAAGGCGACTGTTGTTATTCTTACGTGTTAGGCTGAATCACATGGTGGGAAATATCTGGCTAGTTAGTTGGATTTCATTTTTATTTTTTCACACTCCTTTTAGCAGGCTCCAAGCACCAGTCGCGGCTTGAGCCCGTTGTTCACTTTAATTTTAATTTTATTTTATTGCTAAACTTTCTGCGTAGCAGTAGCAACAGGCAGTAAGAGGAAGCCTGGCATATAATGGAGCTTTTGATCTTCCAGCTTATGTCAAATGAAAAAGCTAATGGCTCCTGATCGCCTTTAGTGACCCCCTCCGGAGAACAAATATCGATGAAATAATTTAGCCAGGGAGCTGCGGGAAGGCTTAAGAGGGAAAAATGGATGGGGAAACAAGCTGGAGGTGATACACGTATATAAAATACCCTTGATCCAATAGTGTTTCTTCAATAAAACGTCATGATCTGTGAGTGGCCTTATCTTTCTAATTGTGTTGTGCTTATTTGGGCAAGACATTCACCCCCCTCCCCTTTAGGTTGTAAAATACGAAGTCTATTTAAGATGGCTTCCAAATCAGTGCCCTGTTTTGTATCTGCTAAAGGTCATCCTGTAATACGTAGTTAAAATCAAAGGCCCCAATATGGAAGGGCGACCAGTTCCTCCTCTGCTTGTCTGTGGAGGGGGGGGGGGTGCAGATAAATAAAATGTTCCCTACTCTTCTTAACTCATGCAACTCCCCACACCCCACAAACTCGTGAATCAAGAGTGGACAACAATAACGATCCGAAATCTGACATAATCAGAGTTACTAAAAAAAAAAAAAGCCCTACTAGATCAGGTGAAGACTCCCTGCAATCTAGTACTCTATTTCCAGCACTGGCCCGCCAAATGGTGGGCATGCCTCTCTGTATGTCCCAACCATTTGGCACTATCCTGCTTCTGACCCCTGGAGCTATCCTTAGGCAAATTCATTGCTGCCAGCTTTGTCAAACCCCCATGAAAACATCATCACAAGCGATGAATGCAGCTTTCTTCAATAAATTATCTCTTCCTCCTAAACAAATAAACAAACAAATACAAAAAAACCCACCCAAACTTGTCCTCTTCTTTCATATATTAGTATGTTACAACAAACTTTACTCTTCATGGCACATTATATTCCTTAGAGAAAAATGGCTGTGATTTCCAGGGTATCGTAAAATGATTTAAACGCCTTCAGTTCCCTTCAGCTTCTTAAATCTGAACCTTTTTGTTTCTGCTGAAATCAACTGCAAAGCCTTTCTTTCATGTATAATCAGAATTTTAGATAAAGGTTCTTTGAGAGGGTGATCTAATATTTGACTGGATTAGGCCCCTTTCAATCTATGCTAGAGGGAGAAGTGGAAGAGCGAGCAGAAAGTCGCTTGTCAAATCCGTGGCGCCTGCCAACACGCGGGGGTGGGCGGGAACGCTCGTGTCAGAACAGCGTGCCTAAAGAAGGGCAGGCCGCCCCGTCTCGGCTTTCCCCTGAGAACGGATGAAGGCAAATCTGGCATGCCAAGAAGCATTTTTGGTGGAGAGGAAGGGACTCTGAGAATAACCAACGGCTAAGAATCATGTGGCTCACAGACTCCTGGTTATTCATCCCATACAAATTAGTCAACATCTTCCCTGTAAACGTTGTTATTCCTCTGGAAAACCAGATCAAAATATTGACGACTTCCAACAGTGCAAAAGTGGAACCCAACTCTGAGGCCCCTTCCACACATGCAGAATAATGCACTCTCGATCCACTTTCAATGCACTTTGCAGCTGGATTTTGCTGTACGGAATAGCAAAATCCACTTGCAAACAAGTGTAAAAGTGGATTGAAAGTGCATTATTCTGCATGTGTGGAAGGGGCCTGACTTTCTCCTCCAGTTGCGCAAAGATTCCCCTCGATATTCTCTTTTGCCCATTAAAGCACGGTGCCTCTCACTTGGCCGTTTTGTGCCTTAGGATTACTTCCTGGAAATGCGGCAAACAGATGCGGCAGAGTACCCTGAAATGGTTACTACTTCCGAATGTTTAGATCTGAAATAATGCATTGCATATTTGGATTTCCCGTTTGTGTGGAATGCAGTTGAATAAGGTGGCATGGAAAGCGACCAAATCCTCCCCCCACCGCGATGACTTGATTGGACGTGCCTCATCGGCTTCTTTGCCCGGCCAGAGGCCGCAGACATGCGGCAAACCCAACCACACTAGCCTTGAGCCACGGCTGGCTTTGGAAGCTTCGAGGCGACAGCGCTCTGCAAACCCAAGGGTGCTGGCGTTCAAGTCAGGCGATGCACGGCCCTAATGTCCAAGCAGGCGTTCTCGTGACTATACTCCCCTCCCTTTCCGGAATCATAAGATGCTTGGAGGGAGCAAGAAAAATGCAGCCAGCTGGGTGGAAGGCCTCCTGTCAGCCTGCTGCAAACAGACGGGACTGATTTGACAGCGCAGAAAAGAAACGCTCTCTCTCTCTCTCTCTCTCTCTCTCTCTCTCTCTCCTCTTCAGCCCTGATTTTAAATCTCACTTCTCCAACAATACCGGCCCCTTCCGCACATGCAGAATAATGCATTTTCAATCCACTTTCAATGCATTTTGAATGCATTACTGTGCAGACTAGCAAAATCCACTTTCAAACAATTGTGAAAGTAGATTGAATGTGCATTATTCTGCATTTCCGGAAGGGGCCTCAGATATGCTTTAGTTGAAATTCTAAACCTGCTTTAGCAGTAATTAAGACCCACAGAGTCCTGTGGCATTTACTTCTGAGTAAACCCAATGTGGACTCTGTTTGCTGTATCTACCTGGATTTCTCTCTGCCTGGGCCTAATGAGAGGAAAGTGCAAAATTACCTGCAAAGTTCGAGGGACACTGGATCAATCCTTGGTCCATCAAAGCCAGTGTTGTATAGTGAGACCAGCAGGAGCTCTTGGGGAGGTCTCAGGTGGAGATCTTTCACATCATCTAATACAAGGTTCTTTTCGCTGAAAATGATCAAGGCTGAATTGGTCTGCACTCCAAGCAGGCTCCCCGCTGTTGAGCCAGGGTTTTGCTTTCAATTCATTTTCAAGTGAAGTTCATCCAATGATGAAAGGAGACCAAAGAAAAACAAAATGCCTGCTGTTCTTTATTATTTTAATGCACCTGGCCTTGGAGGCCCTGCAATATTCATTTGGAAGGCAGAGCAGAGCTTGGGGTCTCCCGCCATCACTGCAGGGCTGTTGGCTTCCAAAAGTCCAGAAGCTTCTATGCTGTGAGAGGGTTGAGCTTCTCCGCATTAATTCCTTGACCCTGGTCCCACTGTCTTGGAGGGAAGTCAGGTTGCACTCAAAAAAATCTGGTTGTGGGAAGGAAGAAAATGCACAGAGCTCAGCTGCAAGGAAACTCTATGCAGATTTAGTGGCAAGCCAGTCTCAGTGTGTTTTCTCCCCCAATGAAAAGAGTAGGCTGAGGCCAAAATCCTTCATAGTTTTATTTTGAACCAAGCCACACCTGAGCCAGTAGGGCTTTCTTCTGAGCATACTTGTACCCAGGCTGTCAAAGAAGTAGGCATCTAGTGCAATCCTGTGCAGAGTTAGGCTTGCCTAAAACCGCTGATTCCAATCAGACTGGAGTAATTCCACACAGGAGTGTGGAAGAAGAAGAAGAAGAGTACAATAGTAGTAGTAGGAATGTGGATTTATACCCCACCTTTCTCTCCTGTAAGGAGACTCAAAATGGCCTACAAGCTCCTTTCCCTTCCTCTCCCCAAAACAGACACCTTGTAAGATAGGTGGGGCTGAGAGAGTTCCGAAGAATTGTGACTAGCCCAAGGACACCCAGCAGGATTGCAGCAGTGCGGAAACACATCTGATTCACCAGATAAGCCTCTGCCCCTCAGGTGGAGGACTGGGGAATCAAACCTGGTTCTCCAGATTAGAATCCACCTGCTCTTAACCACTACACCACACTGGCTCCCTGGTGCCTGTGATCAGTATCTGGGAGACCCTGGCTTCAATCGGGGTGCCACAGGTCTGGAGAAAAATGCTTCTGCCCCTTAAATTGAAATTTCATGTGTGGGCATGAATGGTTGGAGCTTTTCATGGCTGGGAGGTAGATAACACCACTTGCCAGGTAACATCCTATGTCACCCCTGTAAAAAGGGCAGAAAAGTTGTCTCTAGGCCAGGTGGCACGGTTCCCACACTCCCATGAAACCCGGGATAAAATGGGTAGGGCAGGCTAAAAAGGCGCTCCATCGGAGCCAGTTGGCGATTCACAGCGGAGCACGTGCTTGCAGTGCGATTTCAGGCTGCTGTGATGTCGGCTTGGGGGGTGGCTGGGTTCATTTGGCCGAGTTCCGCAGCTGCCCTGGTGACGAGCAACCGCGCGGAGAGCATTCCCGGATCAGCCAACGGGCACGGTGAAGAAGGCTGGTATATTAAACCCCGGAGTGGACTGCAGAAACTCGAGAAATCTGCCTGGCGGCGTTTCAACACGGCGACCCGGACCCAGAGATCTGTGGGTGCTTAACAGTGCCCGTCTGTGTTGGGACCTGTCCCTTATTACGCCGCAATCGCTCCGGAGAACAAACGCCGGAAGACAGGCGTGACTCATTTCTCTCGATCTGTCCTTTAAGAGCCCGATGATCAGACCCCCCCTTTTCTTTTAAAAAGTCACATTAGTCCGGGTCTTTTCCTATCTATGTCTCCCCATTGCCGTGATCCTGTTTTTGTAATGCTCGGAAGGCATATGTGGGTGGTTTATACCGGGCTCGACTCAGCGCATTAAAAACGTTATGCTGTATTAAACGCTTTTTTTTAAACGGGGAGAGGGACGGCGGCGGCGTGCTTCTCAGGACAGAGAAATAATAGCCGACCTACTGCCCTGCAAAATAACAAACTGCAAAGCGATTGGGGGTGGGGGTGGTTTACACCTACACTGCAGACATTGGATGTGTTGGAAGAAAGGGACCTTACGCTGTTTCCTGCCTCGACCTACAGAGGGGGTTTTACAAGATAGCCAGTGACTAGATAGGGATCTAGGAATTGTCACCTTTACTCTATCATGCTGGTTCTATCCTTTGAAGTAGACTGATACTCTCAGGGATTTCCTTCCGCCTTCTCCTCGGCCCTCTCCATCTTACTTTTACCATGCCTAGTGGGAAGATGGGTGCCCTGTGCATCCGTCTCCATCCAGCTAGAATAGGATAGTTAGTGAACCTATCTCTCCACCTTTCTATCCAGAATGGAGTTCACTAATAAATACTCTTTTTAATAGATTAGAAACTACAAATGACTCCGACTTTCTTTTGTGTCCTAAGCTCTCTCTCCCAAGCTCACCCACACGTGCGTGCCCAGGTAAGCTCTGCTGTGTTCTAACCTTTGTGCCGCTCTGCTCATTGTGCAAGGGAAAACACACACGAGGTGTTGTTTATCCCAACAGGTTCCAGACCCAGGCTCCAACAGGATGCACAGTAATTTGGGGCTAAGTCCGTAAACTGTTTATGGACGAATCCCCAAATTACTGCTCATCCAATGTCTGTAGATCTAAAACACCACCATCCCGGTGAGCATTTCGCCTTCTTTCAAGGGATCGCTGGAACTGTAATGGAAGGGGCAAGGAGCCAGTTTGGCTCTACTGGGCCATCTAAACTAAAATTCCCAGGACTCTTTGAGGCAGTTAAGGTGGTAGAAATCCGGCGTCGGTTTGCAGTATTCCTCCGCCTCTGGGCGCAAAGTGAAAAAGGAAAGAAGTGAGCCTCTGGGCAAGACTGGGCTATCCATCTATCCCTCCCTCCCTCCCTCCGCCCAGGCAGGGCATCAGGCAGTGTACAATATAGAAATAAAATAAGCAACCTCCCCATTCCTGTGCGGTGCTGCTTGGACTCTTCATTTGATGCCGGAAGGACGGCACCGCGCTCCCCCCCCCGCCCCCTTCATACCGCTGGAAATGTCTCTCTGGATCCTGGCACTTTCAAATTGTTGACTCTTCACTTGATCCATTTACAATTTCCTATAGCTTGAATTTTTTAGGAAGTTCATCGTTCGGTTCCCATCAGTTTTCTCAGCAACTGAACTATGTAAACCTCCCCTCCTTTCCCCAAACCGGCAAGCTACCTGGGTGTTGGTACCTTGATACTCTGGCCTGGAGCTCTGAAACTTCCACGAGCGAGGATCTCTTAGGAGGCGATGTGGAGTCAGGTCCTAAAAAAACTGAACTTCAGGGAGAGAGACGTCAACTTCTATTCAAAGGATTCAGATGTGTCCTCTGTTGGTAGCCAAATCAGCATTTTCGAACTGAGCACAGTGGAGGTTAAATGCTGGCACAAGATATATTTCTAAATACCTAATTTTGCCGCTCTTTTAGAAAAGTATCTAAGAAATCGCCGATTTCAATGGAATCTCCTTTACAATCTGCAGCTGTAACAGCTATTTTCCTTTTTGTAGGCAGGGGCTAGTTGAACTCAATACCAAGAAGCTCCTCTTTGCTACCTCGCTCTGCCCTCTCTTTGCCTTTCTCCTGGAACTGCCTTCCCCCATCACCCTGTGTGTATGTGTGCTGCTACCGGTATCACACACACCTTATTTGATTAATATTGACAATCAAAGAGTGGAGCCAACTGCAGAAATCAGGAGGCGACCAGACACGAGGGAAAGTCCCAGGACAGATCACAGTGGATGAGGCATGCGTTGGAGGTGGTTTACCTCCCCTTCCCACCCCCCACCCCCAGCTAATGCCCCAATTAATAGCCATAACATCAGTTTTCCTCACAGTGCTTTATTTTTTTTAACCAGACTTTCATCAGTTCATCACATAAGCATTCAGTTCAAGATTCATTTTAAACAAGAATATAGGCTATTTCCTGAAAACAAAACAATTTTTTTGCATAAATGTTAAAAGTCACTTTAAAAGAAATGGGGCATTAAAAATCATTTGTATTTTAAAAAACCATTCTGCTCCTAGTTGGAGAAAATGAGCACAAGGTTAAAAAACTTAGCTCAGGTTTGATACTTTGCTTCTTCTATCAGAAAATGGGAATAACGTAATTTCCAGTCACCATGTCTTTACACAGAATGACTAATTTTGCTTGGATAAAAACAGTACCAAACTTTCACAAAGCTTTTCTTTAAAAATTCTTTTTTAAGGCTATGCATAGTATATGCATAGCCTTTCTCAGGGGAAGGTGGACTACACACAGTGAATTAATACAATCAACAAAATGGGATGTTCAGTAAACAATGAAATAGGATTAAGATCGTAGAATTCTACATCTAAGTGACAGAAATGATACAAAGTCCCTTTGAATAATTCAGTTTTGCACAGTTTGTAGAAAGCCAGGGGAGAGGGAGAGGGAGTGAGAGCCTTCCTTACCTCCACAGGCAGGGGTTCCATAAGAAATGGAGATGGCAACTTTACTGGCAGTTGATTTTACCCATTTGCAGGTTGGCACCTTCAGAAATGCCCGTTCAGATAAATGAAGCAGTTGGGTAGCCAACCGCAGGGGCAGAAGCCCTCTGAAATCCCCACACAGGGCTGCTAGATGTCCTGCTTGGATGGAAAATCCATTCATTTTACCTGGGAACAGTGATTGCTAAAACAAACAGACAAACTACAGCTGCATCAAGGTAAATGCCATCCCACCAGGAACTCCTTTGAACATTTGGATGGACCTTCTTTGGACTTCCTCCACTAGCTATCAGAGGCAGGGAATCCAATTCTTATGGGACTGAGAGTGGTGGACTGAGTGATGGTGAGTGTAGTGCACTGGGAAATTGCTTTGTGACTCTGTTGGATAGGTTGGTTTCCCACAAAAAATAATATTTTGTCAGCAAAATCACTGGGATTGCTCTGCAATAAATAGGTTGTGCACTGTGGCTTTATTAAGGAAGGACGGGTCTAGAAATGAATGTTAGATTCCTCAGTGGAAGAGTTAATTCCTCCTAATCTTTAGTAATCCATTCTTCCATCCTTTACACTGGTATCAGGTTTTCCTTGCCCATTTTGGGTGGATAAAATAAAGAAATGCTCTTTAATGTTGCTGTGGAAGTCTGAGTTGAGGGATCTTGATTTCTTTCTAGCATCTTGCCTGCTTATCAGTCATTTCTGAAGCACTTTGAATTGCTCAGCAGTCTCTAAACCTTTGAGCTCATCTCTTCAACAAGCCCGGGTTAACAGGTGGGGCACCCACTGAGGCTGAGAGACAGACACTTATCCAAGGCTGTATGAGAGGGCCAGCAGTTAGATACCAGTTAGATGACTCATGCTTTGCTGATAAAGGGACACCCCCAATTGATAATTCAACATTTTTCTCTTTCCTTCCGCCCAAATCCCTCCCAATTTGTATGGGTGGAAGAACTAAAATTACTAAAGAAGGCGCACAAAGTCAGAGAAACAGTGCACCTCACCAGGGATGGGGAGAAAAAGATTTGGAGCAGAAGGCTTCTGGATGAGGGAGACTGCACTTTTTGCGTAACACTTCCTGGGGAATCTGGCCCTGTGCACGGTGCCACTTTTCCATCCTTTCGAGGGCCGGAATAAACCGCCACCGCCAGGTCAGTTCTGTTGTACACGTTCATCAGTTTTACTTACTGGGCCCAGACACACCTTCCAAAGCTTCAAACAACCTTGTCAGAACAGTGGCTGTTTCTGAGGTCAGCAGCGGGAGAGAACTGAGGAGGGCTGGCAAATGTGGAAGCCATGCTCTGGGCTTATGCCTCCCATCCCGTCCCCTCCAATGTTTCAAATTCTCTGGGGTGGGGGAATCATCCTCCTTAGAGCAAAGTGACTTTGATTTCTGAGTCCTGGTGTGGAAAGAAAAAATCCCTTTCGATCAGGTCTGTGCGTTTCAAGTTAAAAGTGCATCGCACTTTCAAGTCCCATCTGTTCACCAGCAGGCGGATTTAGCACCTAATACTGGAGCTCGCTTCATTGTTTCGGGGAATATGAGGCCTGATGTTTTCCTCTACAAAGCTGGGAGGGGGAGAGGGGCATTTAGTAAACTTGCAAGAATAAAAACCACGATTGAGGTCTTGTTTTGTGGAAATACCCATCTGCAGACCTTTTAATGACAGGTAAACCCAAGAAGCTAACCTTTTTCTTGAAAGCCATAACATTGATTGAACTTGTTGCTTACTTACAAGGAAGTAAGTGCAAAAAACAGCCCCAAGTGATTCGCGGATGCACCCAATCACTATTCTTACTTGGTGGCTTTGAGCTTTCTCCTGAGACATTTTAGTTATCGATTTTAAAATGGGAGTGAGAAGCCGAATGCATACATTTTAGAAATGTCTACAAATGGTTTGTGTGTGTAGATATCTATCTTTAGGCACACTGTACAACATATGTGTGGCATGTGGATACTGAACAATTAGCTAAACATTTATTTGGAAGTTACAGTGTTGTGGACTTTAAGGTAACAGACTCCTTATCGTGATGACGCACAGCTCAGTGGCTTCACTAGAGATGCTTCTCCAAATTCCCACCCTATGGAACTGTAATCCTCCTGGCAATTACTGCTATGTATCTACTTTTACCAAGTGTCAAAAGAAAGGATGCACTTTATTGATATCCCGCGAAACTTACGCCATTTTGCTGTGAGTGAGTGACTGGCCCAAGGTCACTCAACAAGCTTCCAAAGCACAGGTGGAGATTTGAACCAAGGTCTCCCAGATCCTAGTCCAACACTCTTAACTACTGTACTACTGACTAATCACTGGAGGATCGCAGCCACACTCGAAAGAAGGGGGGCCTTGACTCTGGAAGGCTTTCACACCGAAAATCTGGTTAGTATCTAAGGTGCTACTGGATCCCAAGCTTAGCTAGTCTATTGCAGACCAATACAACTACCCTGTGAAACAGTTGCGATAAAATCTGGTAGACTTTAAAGCACCGTTTGCTGTAACTAACCCCTCTGGAAGTAGGAAGCGTATATCCCATGAATGCATCAATGGGCTGCAAGTTTTTGAGGGGTCTCAAGGCTCCTGCCTACTATAAGATTACAAGAATACCCTAGATCCAGGTGAGTAGTTGCAAGATGCAACTCCTGTAGCACCACAAGATTTCCAGGATAGGAGCTTTGGAGAGTCCAAGCCTCTGTCTTTAGACAAGTAAACCTTGTTGGTCTGGAAGGTCCTAGTGGAATCTTGCTCTTCAAGAGCACCATAGAACTTGAATGCTCACTTCCAGCGTTTTACAGACCCAGATGCTCCAACTAAAAATATTTTCGTCACGCTTATATATATGCAACAAAAATTATTCTGCTTTTATGCAGATTTCTGACTCATTCGGTGAAGCTTTGAATTTCTCTTCCATCAGATTAGCTGTGTTGTTCCGTTTGTTTATGGAATGTTTACTAACCAAGCTGCTTATTCCGAAAAGGCATTCTGAAAGTCCAAGCATGTGGGTGAGAACCCGGGATCAACTCCCGAGGGGAAGATCCTCGCCCACCCTAACGATGTACGCATTTTCTTCAAAAAAAACAAACAAAACAACAGCAACTCACTCCTCCTTTCAAACACAGCAGAGGGAGTAGATGCATTTTTGCATACATGAGGAAGCCCTGCCTGCCACCTCCTTTTTCTCTTTGGGTAGTATTAAAAGATCGTCTACTAATTCCGCTATTCAAGGGTACAGCAGATAACTGCTTGGGTATAATGTATGTAATAGCATGTATCTGTGGGGGTTTTGCACAACAACAACAACATTATTTATTTATTTATTTATTCTATAACCCCTCTTTCACCCTAATGGGGACCCAAGACGACTTACATCATTCTCCTCATTTCCGGTTTTTCCTCACAACAACCCTGTAAGGTAGGTAATGCTGCTGTCTTTTGCAGAATTGTCATGTATTTCTTGAGAGGCAGAACTGAAGAACATGTTTTGCTTTCTCCGGTTTCATATCCAAATTCTCTCCTGAACTTATGCTTGGTTCAACACAAACAGATGTACTCAACACTTTGGAGTGAAACACAGCCAACCCCCGATACAGGGGTTTGTACCTTTGAATAATACATATATTGGAAAGGGACACACATCCACACGGAGTTTCCTATCCACACCTACTTCTTTATTGAACTTAAAGCCTAATTCTCCTCCCAGAGAAACTGAAGCTTACATGTGGGATAAGGGAAATTGGCCTGCTCGCTTTGGCTTTGAAACTCGTCACACTCCCAGATCCCAAGACTCCTTTCTGTGGGCAGGCCGTTAGGGAGGGAGCTTTCAGCGGAATCGAGCTCCCGTTTAAAGCCATTTTGTTGGCACTAAAGGCCGGATCTGCCCTGAAAACCAAAAACACCAAGGCTGCGATTCACAAGCCAGTTAAGCTGACATGTTCCTAGTTGGAGCGCTTTAAACGTGTAATTAAGTTTGGATTAAACCCAAGGAAGACACTTCCAAATAAAGGTGGGTTTTGGTGGCAAAGTTCAGCATCAGGACTTCAGGACTTCGGCTTTACTGTCTTATGGATCAGACTGTTCACAGCGTTGAGCCCTTTTTCTCGTTTGCTGGTCTTAAACAGCGGGAAGAAACCGGACAGACCAACGTCTCTCTCTTCTCTCGTTCAGCGTGTGTGGTAGGAAGAGGAGAGCATCGCTCAGAAGGCGTGGGTGGGTTCTCTCCATTTTAATGTCATTATAGTTGCCTTGGCAACCCATTGGATCACTGCTCTAGGAGTAAACCTTGCAACAATGATTGGTTTAAGAGAAATCAGCAAATGGGCAGCAGAGACACACACATATATTAGCTTGAACAACAGCGAAGGTTTAACATGTGACCTTTCCAATTAGACTGATGATACACTGGCGCAGCTGCCTCTGCATTGCTGAGATAATGTTGGTTCTGCGCGCATTAGGAGGAAAGGGAGGGGGGAATCATTCACTTGCTAGGCGTGCTGGTTGTCAAGCAGGCAACCAGAGGTGGCAAGCAGAATAAAAGACCTGAATATAAATACCCAGAAACGCGGTAGGTGCAAAGACTACACAAGGAGGGGAGCATTTTTAGTACACAGTGCAGTCCTGGACCATTACTAATGGCCGGTAGCTTAGAAGACTTTAAACGAGCATTGAAGAAGGTTAAGGAAGACAGTAATGGATGTTAACCATGCGGGATAAATGGATCAGGAACAATGTACCTCCAAATACCAGTTGCTGGACATCTCAACAATATACTTTGGCCTTTCTGCACTGCAGAGCTTTCACCTTGTGATTTTTTATCTGAGCCAGTAGTTGTGGGCTAGTGTGATGCTGGAGTAAGACTATTGATCTTCTAGGATCTAAGAAGCCCTGGCTCAAATTCCCAGTCAGCCCTGGAAGCTTGTTGGGTGACCTTGGACCAGTCATGCAATCTCAGTCTAGCTTACCTCACAGGGTGGTTGTGAGGATAAAATGGAGAGAAGTCCCCAGTGGGGAGAAAGGCGGGGTATGAATGAAGTCAAAATATAATCAGGATTCAATCTTAGGTTCTTAAAAGGGCTTCTCAGCTCCTACTCAATATCCATCTATCTCCCTTTTGGAAGAATCAAACTCACTGGGGAGAGCAGTGGGCACAATCTTCATGCTTTCTGCTCCTTTAGAGTGTCCCGGAAATATTTGCCAGAATTTTTGCTGCATCCCACGTCGAGATCTGCACTTGCACTTCCTTAAGAGTAAGCCTGGAAGACTATTGGGGACTCAGGGAGTGGATGTTGCTTTGCCTGTGGAAGGCATCGACCTCTGATTAAAAGATTTCAGGCATCAGATGTTGCCAAGGAGCAGCCTACTGTGCTTGGGTCCTGATACCAGTGAACTGTATGGACCTTTCTTTTGGATAACATCCTGGCACACACATAGTCATGTGCAAAATTCCAGCCTGGGTGCTTATCAGTGCCCTCCTAAGGATCCCTTCCAGGGAGTAAGTCTTATTGAATAGGCTTGAGTAGGGCTTGGGCCATACCTACTTAGAATTTCTGTCTGTCCTCTGAACACCTGTGGCTACCTAACTGCATAAATCATATTCTTTCTCTTCAGCAACAAACCTGTGTTAGCACATGGAAGTGGTTCAGAATCCATTTCTTGTTGGAAGAAGGGATAGGATCCACTTTGTCTCTCTCTCTCTGCCCGCCCTTCTAACTGATTGGGTTCTGAATCTTTACAAAAATCAGCAAGGATGTGATGTTTATACATATACATAACTGTGAGTAATGGGGAAGGGCCTATATTCAAGATAACAGGTATTAGTTAATTGTCTCTCTGAAGTTCGGAGGGGAAAGAGTAGTAACAGGCAGGCATATAATTAATAAGGGTGATTTTAAATTTAATGTAATAATAAAGCGCACATATTCACTAGTTCAAATGAACTAGTTCATTCATTCATTCATTCATTCATTCATTCATTCATTCATTCATTCATTCATTCATTCATTCATTCATTCATTCATTCCACTTTTATACCGCCCTCCCCCAAAGGGCTCAGTTTAAAACAACGGTGCTGAACAAACTATAGGGCAAATTCCATTCACAGGTCCTCACGCTCACCGTCCACCTCATCCCAACAGTGCCGTGCTAGGTAACTATTCGGCGAACACGGAAACAGAATAAATCTACATACCCAGCTCTCAAATCCACATGTGCCAGAGCAATTAGTGATATTAAACCCAAATGACTGCAGACGGCGAGATGATTTGATCCGCGTGTGATTGGGAGCGCTCAGAACTTTTCTCAGCCAGGCGGTAGCGCTGTGGCAGTAGCCGGTTGGCCTGTCTAGACTCTAAAGAAATGTGTGGAAATCTATCACGTTAAACAATTTAACATTATATATGATTCATGGCTCACTGGGATCCCGAAATCCCGCCTCCCATCCCCAGTTAAGCGCAGGGGGCTCTCCAGAGACGAGAAGCAGAACCGGAGCAGATATCCGGAGAGCACTCTGGAAGTTTTAACTTCCATCGCAATCAACTAGATTAGTCCTCTGCTCACTTGCTTGGGAGTCAGACTACCTAACTTCAGAAACGCTGCTTAGTAAGGAGAGGTAGGATCAGACCTCAGCGGTATTAATTTCGTAGTACGGTTGCCTGGAAATGGGAATGGGCAGGTGAGACTTTTAATGGTTTGAAGGGAGATCGAACTCCCGCCCCTCCAGGTTGTGGACAACCCTCTCCATATGTGCAGCTAATCCCCCCTTTCTTTCTGCTTGCAGTTGTAGCTTAGCACCAAAAAGAGGCAAGGTCGCTTGAGTTGCCTTCGGGAAGTTCTCCGTTTCAGTAAGTGCTTCTTCCTAAAAGGGCCACCAAAAGTGGTGAAGTGGGGAGAAAACGGGCGGAGCCAATCGAAATGGCAAAACTGAAGACGCAAAGGCAAAAAAAGAGAGAGGAGGCGCTAAACCGAAACAAAGGGAGCAGTTCTGTTCAAGATCTCCCTAAACACACACACATGGTCTATTAAAGGTGCAGGATTTTTTCCGCTCTGGGCAGTTGGCAACCCTAAAATTAACTGTTGCAATGTTGAATAAAGGTCATAACAGTCTCCTCTTAAGTGTAAGAATCAGTTCCTCTGGTGTGCATCTCCAGCAAACTGTAACAATGGTGTATTGTCGAAGGGTTTCAGGGCCGGATTTAACTGGTTGTTGTGGGGTTTCCGAGCTGTGTGGCCGTGGTCTGGTAGATCTTGTTCCTAACCTTTCGACTGCATCTGTGACTGGCATCTTCAGAGGTGTATCACAGAGGGAAGTCTGTTACACACTGGACACGTTAGGAACAAGATCTACACAGCCTGGAAAACCCACAACAACCAGTTGTAACAATAATCGCTGACAAAAGGCAAGGAGAGGGCGATTCCCTCCTAGGCTTGTCCGCTGCCCGGAGGAAAAAAAATGTCCTGTCCCTTTAATAGAAGTTTAATAGGATGTTATTTATCCAGTGATATTATATACCTACAAGCCATAAAAAGTTTCAGCTGTTCATTTCCAAAGATTAACCTTCTGTTAAAGGACCAGGACGAGATCTTCTCCAGGCTTATTGCCAAACCTGTTTCCTTCTCTCTGCAATATAGGTCTGCTTCCAAGTCAGACTTGATTGATTTAAATTAACTCGAATCCAAGTAAGTCTTGGCTTCACTTATTAGAAGTGAATCAGCCCGAACACATTAGAATTTATTTTGATCTAAAGAAGAAGAGCTGCGAGTAAACGCTCTGAGAATCTCTTCCGAAATCTGTTGACTCCCAGCCACAAAATGTTAAAGAACATGAAAGGTTATAACGTGGAAATCCTATACACTCTTGTGAATAAACTCCAAGATACAAAGTTTGTCTTACTTCCGAGTAAATATGGCTAGATACGGTCTGCACTCAGCCTTTAACTGGAATGAGCTACTCTTTAACTAACCTTTTCCATTTTGTTAACAGTCCTCCGGATGTTCCACGGATGAGGATGAGAGGGAATATTGACTTCCTTTGGATTCTCTCTTATGGCCTCTCTCTTACCCCCTCCCGCGTGGAAAAAAAGAGCTGTATGCCTTTAAATATGGTTCAGAGAATTACAAGTAATCAGATCTGCAGGGGGTCAATAGTGCAAACTTTTTAAGACTAATGTTTATTTAGAAAAGTGAGTGGTGTCTGCCTTGCTTTGCTTGTGCCCCGGTGCCAGAGCCTTAATGGCTTTTGCAGACTTACCCTCGCAAACTCCTGCGTGCCGCAGAAGGACGCCCCGCGGGGGGGCGGGGAGGGAATCTGCCCCCTGCCGTCGTTGTTTTTGGGAAAAGGGGTCGTTGAAGGACGGGGACTCTCCGACCGGAACTGTGTTTGTGCAAAGTTTTCTACAAACAAAACGCAGGCAGGATGTTCATCAGGAAGAGAGAGAGAAAGAGAGAGAGAGCGCGCGACCAGACTGGCAGGCAGATATAATAATAAAGATAAAGTATCTTCAGTTTCCTGTATTTGTGAACGTGCGCAATGGAACGGGGGAACAGCACTGAAATCCCCTTAGACCTCCTGTTAGCCTACAGGCGTCCAACCACACCTTCTGCCATCTGCTAAAAACGTTTTACCTGCTTTCAGAAATGTATTCCTCAAACTACATGGAAACCGGTCGGAACCACAAGCCATATAGCAGGCTTTTGTTGATGTGTGTTGCTGGTTCCAAAGGTCCATCCATTCCCACTGAGACTCAGACACCCTCCCGACCTCCCATGTGTAAGATTACCTGCCGCACAGTGCATTTCATGAGTTCTGAACATTGGAAAATATTTATATGCAACTTAGGGTGGTCGTGTGGAAATTATTTATTAAAGTACTACAAGCAGTGTATCCTATGGATCCCACACAGTGGTGGGATTCAGTCTGTTCGGTAAACCAGTAGCTAATTTTTTGCCTAGTTCGGAGAACTGGTTGTAATCCCACCACTGAGTCCTTTTGGAACCGGCTGTTAAATGATTTGAATCCCTCCACTGATCCCACAACTATCTTGAGAAGAATCACATTGATTTTTTTGGTTTTTCAGTAAGATAATGTGGATATGGTAAATAAATACATTGCTTTTGTAGCACTTTTGAGGTCCAAAGCTGCACACTATCTCTCAAGGATAGCATCCCATGCATTTCAAGTCATTCTTACAACAACGCCAATGTAGTTTAGTTAATTGAAAATACAGTCCACTAAAACCAGGAGCCCTTAACTCAAGGGAATAAGTTTAGGCACCTAGACCAACGCTGGATTAAGCCTCACACTCAAGAAAGTTAGGTCCCAGGCATTTAAAGTTAGTTGGGACTAAAGCAGCTGGCCTCAAAATTAATGAAGCAATTATAAGCAAATCTACTCAGAAAGTCATTTAGAGAGGCTTAGTCCTAGGCAAGAATCTTTTGGATTGGAGCCTTAGTTTAATTTCATTCATGGGATTTGGCTACTGAGACAGCCTGCATTAGATTGGGCTGCAGTGACTTTTAGCTGGATTGGGTATAGACTGTCACAGTTCAAAAATTGCTTTAAAATGTATGTATTCCATTTGGTCCATTTGACCTTTCCAGTTTGGCTTTGAAGAAAGCCAGAAGAAAGATAAAGAACTAGGATATATCTGCTGGTTCTCTTTGGAATTTTTAAAATAAAAACTGGAAATCACATTAGGTCAGTGCCTGTGTGCATGTTAGAATTTTGGGTCTGAGCCTGGGCAAAAGGCCAAAATAAAATATGAGGTCCATTTCTGGTTTTCATTCTCTCAAAGGGGATCCCAGTTTATGCTGGCACTGGTGCTTCCTTGGCTTTCTCTTGCTGGCAGACTGCTAGTTCAGGGGCAGAGCAAGGGGGAACTGCGCCCAGGGCATGCATGTGTCCTTTGCCGCTGCCACACCCCCGTCCACCCCCACCATGCCCTGGAATGTGCCCGCACCAGGGCAGATGTGTTCCAAGCCTTTTCCTGGAGAAAAATGTGAAAGTATACATAAGAAGATGAAACTTGTGGACTGTGCGCACTAGACCTTGAGGATGGGTGTTGGAAATAGCAATGTCTAGTATGCAAAGGAAAAGAGAAGGTGGATAAGCATCGTGCCCCACGCTGTCCCCTTAGCACTACACCACTGTGCTAGTTACACAGAGAAGTGGCAGACTCACTGACTAAAGGTAAAATTAAACGTTTATTAGAGAACTATGTTTCATATACAAAAGCTGAGAGACAGGGATAGCCTTCAGCTACCTTGCTAGCTAAGGAAGGAGGGAGAGACTTCCAAGAAGGAGGAGGAAATAAGAGCTGAGATTATATCAGTCTGAGGACAGATAAGAGGTGACACAAAAGGGTAGAAGGGTCTCTAACTTTAGAGTCCTATCTAGCTGACCACTTGCCCATCCACCTTCTCTTTTCCTTTGCATGCTAGACATTGCTATTTCCAACACCCCTTCTCAAGGTCTAGTGTGCACAGTCCACAAGTTTCATCTTCTTATGTATACTTTCAAATTTGTCTCCAGGAAAAGGCTTGGAACACATCTGCCATAATTTCTTCTGTACAACAACACAGCAAATCAGCAAGCCCATTTTCACACATGTTTCTCGCAAGCTGATGATTTACATCCATATGCTTGGTTCTGGGGTTTATCTTTTCTTTCTGTACAAGCTTTATGCACTCTTGGTTGTCTTCAAATGTTATATGGGTTTGGGTTCACCTATCCCAATGTCTTGTATCAGTTGCAGTAACCATTTAAGTTTCTTGCCTGCTTCAGTTGCTGACCCACATTCAGCATCAGTTGACGATGCAACTCCTGTTCCTTGCTTTCTGTTGCTTCGTCTGATTGCTCCACTTTCATAGAAGAACAGGTGTCTACTGGCTGACTTTCTGTCTTTTGTATCTCCTGCCCAGTCTGTGTCCATGTATTGCACCGGCTTGGATTCTTGCTAGTTGAAACAACGTTAGTTTTGGATGGATAGTGCTATGTAGATATCTGGCAAGTCTGTTGAGTGCATTTCAGTTTCTTGTATTCAGTGACTAAAAGTGCTATGTGAGGGAGAGGGGCAAATCTGCCAGCAGAAGTGGCATATGGCCATGCTGATGAATTTGACCTCCCTGAGGCACTTACCCTGGTAGAAGGGTGATTGTGCTAGTGTGTGGATGCTGCCCCCCAATGCTGGATGTGATGCAAGCATCCCAATACCCCTGCCCTACTGCTGGCATAACAGGGTGTGGGTGTGGCCAGGTGGCATACTTCTATTGAGCCCCATAGAGGCTTTGAAGCAGAGATACTTTTTCACTTCTTGAGCCTCCCCATACCACTGGGAAGCCTCTTTGGGGACAGTGGCTCAGCATCTGGCTGTTGGATGGAGCTGCTCATCTTCCTGCATACGATTCCCAAAATTGCTGCTGTGCCCTGACGTATCATTGTGCTTATGTATATCAATTTTCCAATTACTTCTCTGTAAAGCTTGTTGTCAGGCTCTGCAAAGCTTGTTGCTTCCTTCCTGATTCAAGTAATATGTTTCCATAGGCATTCTAACTGGCTTAGCATCTTTCATATTCAGGAAATCCAAGATGTTCTGCTTTTGGTTAAGAAGATAGTTTCCATCATCTTCCCTTTGTATTCCAAGATAATTGTTTCATTTCCAATTGATTCAAATGTTGAACTATTTCATCACAGTCCTCTTTACTTTCATAACATAGAATCAGATAATCCACATATTTCAAAATGTAAGTCTATTTGTTGTCTCTGTATCTTGACTATGAACAAGCTTCTATTTGTTCATATCATTTGCTAAGCATTTGATGAAATTTCCTATTCCAGCATCTAGCAGTTTGTTTTAGTCCATAGATGCTCTTTTGCAGTTTGCTCACAAACTGCTTTCCTTTTTGTTTCTCAAATCCTGATGGCTATTCCATGTAGACTTCTTCATTTATTTTTCCATGTAGAAAGGCAGTCCTTACATCTAGATGCTCCACTTGCATCTTCCTGCTGCAATACTTAAAAGTAGTCTCACTGAACTGTGTCTCACCACTGGTGCAAAAATTTCATTGTAGTCCTCTCCAAATGTCTGAGAGTAGCCTTTAGTAGCTAGTCTTGTTCGGATCTTTGTACTTCCCCTTATGTACCATATTGGGGTTTAAAAAACCTTTTGCATTCTACTGCCTTCTTTCTAAGTGGTAGTTCTGTAAGTGTCCAAGTTTTGTTTTGAATTAGTGCATCAGTTTCTTCTTCTGCAGATTTTTGCCACTTTCTGCTTCCCTGGCAGGCATTCTTGCAATGTCTTCCCATGTGGAGGGTTCTGGAACAACTGCTGATTCTGAGATAAGTGAATACTTTAAGGTGGTACTCCTTTGTTTATCTTGCTGAGTGTTTGAAACATGCCTCTGCATCACCTTCTGTAGATGCTTTATGCACACTCTCCATGGTGCTCTGACCTGCAGGTAGTTTCAAGAGCAAAGATAGACTGATTTTGCTCTGTTGAAGTGGGTTAACTGGAATCTCCTATCTTCCTTTCTGATTTAAGGATCCTGTATTCTTATCATCCCAATGAATAGCCTACAGAAATCTGCTGTTCAGCTCTAATATCAATCTTGGAGTGCTTTTCCTTCGGTATGTAAGCATGTGCTTTTGATTCAAACTCTCTCAAATGATTTATGTTGTCCTTGTGTCCAAACCACTGTTTATATGGTATGCTACTTGCACCCTTTATAGGTAATCTACTTTGCATATAAGTTGCTGTATTAACAACTTTGCCCCAATATTTTTCTGGCAATTCTGCTTCATGTAACATACATCTAGCCATCTCAGCTAGGAAGTGATTTTTGTGCTCAGCTACTCCATTAATCTCAAAATTAAAAGTAGCAGTCAGATGATGTTCTATTTCATATTCAGCTAAAAAAATATTTATACCATTTCCTACATATCCCCCTCCATTGTCTGTGAGTATTGTAACTGGCATTCTCTAAAATCTGTTATTAACCAGCACAATAACAAGACTTACATTAGGCCTTTATGTCTAATGAAGTAGGTCACAGGGTATCTTGAAAAATCATCTACAAAGGTTAGCAAATATTTGTTCCTAGATGGTGTTTGCATTTTAAAAGGTCCACAGACATTACTGTGTATTAATTCCAGAAGATACTGATTCCTGCTTGTGGTCAGGCGCTTTGATAAACTTGCTGTCCAACTATTTGCACATTCTTAGTTAAATTCTGGCTTTTGAGTTGCTTAATTGCATTACCATCTTTATGTTAACATCATTAACATCTTTTTGTCCATTGTATCTATTTATGTACTGCCTATGAGCACATCTCTGAGTAAGACTTGCTTTCAGCACTTATAGATTAGGTGATACAGCTCATCTTTTCTTGTTCTTTGTGCAATCAATTCTGACCCTTCCTTTATAAGGCATTTTTCATAGTATTTATTTATTCAGATCCCAATCTTGGGGGTGCATCCACCCGTAAAGCAGCACACAGTTGCGCTGGCAGATTTGCCTCCTTAGGGCACTTACCCCAGCAGAGAGGCAATTTCACCAGTGTGCAGCTGCTGTGGCCCTCCCAAGCATTGGAACGCAGTGCCAGATGTGGCACCAGTGTTCCTGTGTCCCTGCCACTGTCAGCATAATGGGGGCAGGGAAGGGGCATGGCGAGGGAGGAGCTGACATTAGTCAGCTTCCCCTTGGCCTATTGCTACATCATGCCAGGAGTGGCATAAGTCTATGCAGTCCAATGGAAACTACTCAGCAGCGGGGAGGCTTTTTCATTTTATCAGCCACTCTGCACCACTGGAAAGCCTCTTTGGGGGTCACAACGCAGCATGGCTGAGGTGCTGTGGCCAGGCGTACAGCCCCTTGGATGAGGCTGCCTGTTTGTTAAAGCATTAACTGAAATCAAGTTGTTTGTGAGGGGACAAAAAAGCAGTTTGTAATTGTAATCTCTCTTGCAAATCCTGTGGATAATAATCACTTGCACTACTTCCACCACTTTTACAGGGTGATCAACTCTTACGTACATCAGTTCTCTTCTACTTTAATCCAGTATCAAATAAACTTTTATCTCCACATAAATGGATTTTACAACCAATGTCAAGGATCCATGTGTTTAATTTTATTCCTATTGGGTTTAATATGACAGTTTTCTTCAATAGAGTCTGTTTATCTTCAGTTTCAGCATGGCTATTTACAGCTGGAGTTGCTATCTTCTGAGTTTTATGGTCCTTTGTTTCAATGGCCATCTGCTGCAATTGCCAGCCAGCCAGCTCCCTTCCTTCTTCCTCCCTCTCCCCCACTCCCTCTCCCTCTGTATTCATTTGCAAAATGACCCATTCTCCCATAGGCACAATACTTTAGTTTCCTTTTCTCTCATAATTAAGGCTTTGACACTATTTGTGTCTTGAAGGAATTGTCTTCTAATATGCTTTTTCTGTAATTCTTTAACAACTTTGCTCTGTATTATAGCAACCAAATTCTCATAACTCTTGGGAAATGAAATCAATAATAATAATATCATGTCATCACTAAAATCTCCCCTTTTGGGCATGTACACAGTAAACAAACATTTTTGTTCTTTCAAGTAGTTCAAAATCTCCCAGGTCCTGGAGAAAGTGGTTTCCATTCTGGTAAGTCCACATTAGATCACTGTGTCACCTTTTCACATCAGGTGGGGAAATGCAATTATAGGAAAGGGAATAAGTCATTTGCCATATTTTAAGAACCAAGGGCGGCTTTTATTCAATCTTCAGGGACTTCCTATGGAATAAATTGACCCTTATGAATATTGATAAGCATTTACTTTTCCTTATATATAAATTATACTCTTTCATATTAGCTGTCAAGTGAAACATGACTTTCTCAGGTAACCAGATGTCCAAGATTCCATCTGACCAAGACATAAAGCAAGAATACATATTAGCACCATGTTTATTTAATCTTTTTATGAATGATCTTGCTCCAACTCTAAGCTTAGTAAATGGCCACCCCCAAAGCTGGGTGTTTTCTTTATCTCTTTGTTTTTATACGATGATGATGCTGTAGTGCTTTCACACACTCCAGTAGGTTTAAAATGTCTCTTTTGTAAATGTATATCTTTTTGTGAGGCTAACTAACTTCTAGTGAATTTTGCAAAATCAAAGGTCATGGTTTTTTCAAGATAATGAAACCATTACATATGGTATATTAGAGGTAACAACACTGAACAAGTTAAACGTTTCAAATATTTGGGAGTCCACTTTCAATACAATAAGGGATGGTCGTCCTACTGCAAACATGCCATCAGTTTAGTTAAATGCAGCTTGCTAGGCATTTTCTGTTTGTTTTTTTAGGATGCAGGACATACCTGAGGCCATAAAAGTCTTTAATGCCAAATCAGTTGCACAACAGCTTTATGGCATCCCTGTTCTGTATTGAGTTCTTTAACCAGCCTTATAATAACACATTCAAGTTCTATTTCTACAGAACATCTCAGGGATCCCCAACTGCACATCATATGTAGCCTTATGCTTAGAGATTTTCCAGAAGCTATAAGAGACCAAACACTGGCTTGTAACGTTCAAATTCTGGTGGACCTCCATTTTATGTCAGACCCTTCTAGTTACATGTCCTTTAGGTTTCAGACCATTATTCACCTAAGTAGCAGGGACATAGGTATAGATTTTTATGGGGTGGGGGTCAGAGGATGGGGCCGTGCCCCCACCCACCCCTGGGGGCATGGCCACGCCTCCCCAAGGCCTGCCCCTGGCCTCAGTGCTTATAAAAGCAGCTCTCTGAGGCCAGGGATGGCAGGCTCCCCTGCCCCCCACCCCCACCAGCTGGGCTGCCAGTCAACAGCTGGCAGTCCCTTCTGCCCTCCCCTTCAGGCAGAAGGATAGCTAGGAAAAAAGGAGACTGGTGCAAAATCTGAGTTTTGCACAACCTCCCCCCCATGGGTGAACACTGTGATGCTGGAATCCACCCCCAAACAACATCATTTTCAATGGTGTTTAAACTAGGGAGCCCAGATTCTCCTTTTAAATCCACCTTAAATGGAGAATCTGGGGTCCCCAGTTAAAACCACATTGAAAGTGATGCTGTTTGCGGGTGGATTATCCCCCACCCTGAAACAGCATCATGTTCAATGTTTAAACTGGGGACCTCAAATTCTCCCTTTAAATCCATGCCAAAGGGGATGGATTTAAAAGGAGAATCTGGGGAAATTTGGAGGGGGGGTGCCTGCTGTCAGGGATGCAATTGTTAAGCTAGCAGCACCAAACTTTTAGGGTAATTTTAGCAGATTCTCCTGATGATACTGATCAGGTTTGGTGAAGTTTGGTTCAGGGGGTCGAAAGTTAGGGACCCTCAAAGGTGTAGCCCCGTCTTCTATTAGCTCCTATTGGAAACAATGGGGGATGGGACACCCCATTTGGGAGCCCATAACTTTGGACCCCCTGAACCAAACCTCACCAAACCTGGAGGGAAATGTATTGGATCATCAGACACCATTGGGGAGTGAGATATGTAAATAAATAGCAAATAAAGAAACCTCCACTATTGTCAGCTGCTGGAGTGGCAGGATGATCCAGCAGAACAATTCCTGTTTGTCTGGGCTTTTATTGCACTAGCTTCCATCCCGCACACCTCCAAGAACCATTATATGAGGAAGTGCAATCAAGTCTCAACCAATTTATGGCCACCTGCAGTGCAATGGTAAACTGCTGTACTGCAGTCAAAACTCTGCTCATCACCTGAGTTCAATCCCAAGGAAAGTCCATTTCAGGTAACCTCTCCAGCTTGACTCAGCCTTCCATCCTTCTGAGGTCAGTAAAATGAGTAACCAGGTTGCTGGGGTAAAGTATAAACAAATGGGAAGGCAATAGCAAGCCGTACAATAAACATGGTCAGCCTAGTAAACCCAGGTGATGTAACTTAACCATGACTCTGTGGTTTGGCTAAGAAAGAGAGACTGTCCCAAGGTCAACCAGTGAATTGAACACACGCTGCCTTCAACTCTCCATCAAGGTCAGTATTGTCCACTCAGACTGGCGGAGGCTCTCCAGTCTGTATACTGTTTGAGAGGGGTCTTTCATACCTGCCTCCTCTTTCTAAGTGAAGATACCAGGGGCTGAACAGGAAAACTTTTGCATGCAGAGCAGGAGCCACAACCCCTCCCTTAGGACTGACAGTGCAGTTTTGAGGTGACCTTCCTGGAGTAAGCTCCACTGAATAGACTTCTACCAAGATTCAGATTAGACTTGCTTAGGATCACTCTTCTGGTAGCTGAATTATTTGAATCCCAGTCCTGGTCAAACACCCTCATCATGCTGGTTTCAGATGGCTTGATCCTGCAAGCACTTCTCCCGGATCCTGCGTGGACTATTCCATGGGAGCGTTCTGGAGCAAGAGGCAAGAATCTGGGCCCCAGACTGAACCAGCGATGCCTGTCGTTGGAGAGCTGGCTGCAAATAACCCCCTCCCATTGTTGCACTCAATTGAAGCATCACTAATTGATTGCTGGGTGGTGGCAATGGTGGGGTTAAGATCAAAAATATCTGTAGCATCTCATTTTCCCTAAAGGACAACGATCCCTTTTTGAACTTCTCTTAAATATATATATTCCGAGGAGGACAGATAATTTCCAATAAGCGGAACAATAGATTGGGTTTATCCGCCTTCTGCAATCTACCTGTCTGGTTGGTGAGATGCATACCGTCGGTGTTTTATTCCAGACAACACAGTAGGCCAGATTCTCTGCAACATTTATTACCTATACGTGTAACTGCGTGCCAGAGCCTCCTCGGAGACTGCAGAGGGGCGGGGGGAAAGGCGAGGCAGAAGTTGAACTTTGAAAGATCACCGCTGCGGGACTCTGATTAAGAAGGTGCTTTGTGAAGAACTGGCAAAACCGAGGCCTTGGTTTTGCTCTCCCTTCCTCGGGGAATTGAGGGGGGGGGGGTTTAAGATTGAAAAGGCTGACGTGAAGGCCCTTCCCCAGGAGGCTCCCTGCCTGCCTCCCTTTACTTCACCGCTAACAAAAATCCTCCGACTCCAGTTTTGCTCGCCTTCCACATTCTTCGCATGAAACACAGAAACGGAGTAAAAAGACAGAGAGAGAGAGAGAGAGAGAGAGAGAGAGAGAGAGAGAGAGAGAGAAATGTTAGAAGTAACCAAAAACAAATGTGTGTGCTGGGAGGCATGATGCGTATTATTTGGATTTATGGCAGAAACAGACAAAACAACATTTCAGTAAGGGAGCGGATGAAAAACATCGGGGGCATAGTTAGAAAAGCCACCTAAGGAAAAAGCAGCTGGTCTAGGCAGCCAGCCGCCTTGCCTTTGTTATAACAGATTAACCAGGCAGCGGCCACCTTTGCACGACTCTTGTCTCGGAAAACCCTGCAGGGTCTCCATAAGTGGGCTGCGACGCTTTCTTCAGCCACCAGCTAACGGACTGAAACCTGGCTCATTCCGGGCCGATATCGTGAGAAGTTAAGATGGAAGGTTTAAAGGGCCACCCAGTAGCTCCACCACCGGTCCAGTTCACTGACTGGTGCGCCCTCATAATAAATCAGAATAAATCTCGGAACAGCGTCCGTATGGAAATGCTTAACCCTGAATTTAAGCACGAAGGCTTCTGCCCCATTCATGCTTACCTGCGCCTATTTACGGTCTGCACATCTTGGAAGTGGGAACTAGAGAACTGAAAAATAGCATAGCGGATCTCACACAGTTCTGTGAGTGAGTATACAGAAGATTAATGCGCAGCCCAGTTTTCAAGGCCGAACCCTAAACACATTTCCTTCCGGTTGCAGAGAAAAATAATAAGGTTTTACAAGCAAGAGAATTTAGTGGGTTTTACTTCCAAGTAAGGGCCAGGTTGCAAAACTCAATGAAAATCTGTTCAAGCTTCACAACAGTTGCGACTTTCCTCCTATAATCGACTTCACAACAGTTGCGACTTTCCTCCTATAATTATAACTTTATAAAAAAGTAGGTATCCGCTAATCAGGGTTGCTTGAAGGCGAAGTGGTACATATAGGCAGTTCTCTCCCTTCTAGCATTTGATCCGCTAAGGAGCACTTCCACTTGCCCCAGATCGGACGTCCAAACCCAGGCACGGAATTACTTTTAGAATCGAGTCGAGCAGTACCTTTCCATGTGTTCGAATTGTTCTTTCCAAACACGAACCCACTTACGTTCCTACAAGAAGCAGGTACAAAAGGACGAGACACACCTCACATTTTAAGGGAAAGATCCTTCTCGTGGATTTCAGGTTTTTTTTTAAAGAAATCTATTCAACTGGACTACCCAACTGGACTAGGATTTTCTGTTCAGGGAACCCGAACAAGCACTTGTTTTGTCTGATTTTCTCCATCCAAAAATGCGTGTAGACTCAATCCCAGCGTACACGCATTCCGTTGGCTACACCGATATCTTTAATTGCACCGGCTCGATTAGAGGGAATGTGCCAACTGCTGAGGCTCTGTCCCCTCTACATCTCTAAGATCGTTGAAGTAATTCAGTGCAACCTGAAAGCCTTCAGGTTTCAGGGACACCAGGGATTAATTCTGTCTCTTTACACTTCTGAACTATCCCAACTTGAGTCCAGCTAATGAGCCTCCTATGCCACGTTATAATCCAGGTGATGGCCACCTATCCCTATGGGATGGGACCCGCTTCAGTTCGCGAGTCCTTAATCCAGTCTGTGGCTCCTTTTGGCCTTCAGGAATCCTCCGTTCCAGCTGGGAGCCGGGCGGGAAGACCTTCCGCTTTAGCGAAGGCAGCACATTGCCATCTAGCCTGCAGGAAAGAGCTATTACTCGTATCACTCCTACCCCCGAGCCTTCGGGATCCGGGTACCTGTCTGGCACAGGATCACCCCAGAAGCAGTTGCACGGAGACTGTGCCCAACCTAGGCCACCTTTACATTGACTCCAGCTAGGGGTCTGCAGCCAATTGGCCATGCTGGCAGGGGCTGATGGGATTTGTAGTCCATGAACATCTGGAGAGCCGCAGCCTCCACGGGCCTTTGTCCGCAGCAGGTCTCAAGGCTCGAGCTTCCCGCCCCCTCCAGTCGACAGGAACAGCCCTTTGGAGGCCACCGCTTTACACCCGTCACTCCCGCCCTACTCAACCTCTCCTTTTGTCCCCCCCTCCTTCTGTGACGCACGACTTTGGGACCGGGGCTGTCAAAAGGGAAAGCCGCGTCAGCCACGCCCCATTGGGCTCCTCCTGCGGCCGTCGGAGGAGAACTGGCCCACTCGAAGTGGCTCCCGGGAGGCTCGGATAAAGCCGCCGTGGTCCACCTTGCGGCGAGAATGAGCAGCTCCTCCCCGGTTTCCCCCCGTAGAACCCGTCTCCTTTCTTCTAGGCCCTGGGTAGGCCTGGCCAGCATCTTCCAGTAGTGGAAAGTCACCCCAAGTCACAGCTGACTTGGGGTCACCACGTAGTAGGGTTCTCCAGGCAAGGAAAATCTGGCGTAGCGGGGCGGAGAGCCCTGGCAGTGGGCCAAAGGTCAGCCCGCAGGCTTCATTGAGAGGAGTGGGCGATTGAGCCCGGTTCTTGAGCCCCTCTTCACCCCCACCCCCAGGCTGGCTCAGTCCTGTGGCATCCCGGACCTGCCAGCAGTTTGAAACGTTCATACCCTTTTCTCTGAGGGACTGGTGAGCCACTTCCCGCTTTTTCAACCCAAGGGCTGCATCTAGCCGGGTCAACAAAAATGCCAATGATTTGGGAAGGCATCGCTGCTTCCACAACCCAGCCCGTGCAGGCCCCTACGCCCTCCAGGGAATTATTTTCCCCTTGCCATGTGTGCCTGATATATTTATATGCAAATTGGCAATTTGAAATCGTAGCTTGATTTTGGCTTTCCCAGGAAGTTCAACTCAACAACGAGCCTTCAGCTTTAAGAAGTTAAGGGATTTTATGCACCCTGCATCATCGTCTTAGGGTGAGAGAACTGCAATTAGTGCTTATAATTATCTCGCTGCAGTCCATCAGTTAACAAAACCTTAAATACAGAGCCTGAAGTGGACAAGGTCGTTCAGAGTATCCAGAATTACTGAGGTGAGAGGAAAGGTTAAGGGGGGTTATTAAAATACACATACTTCAAAATCAAATGGAAAATCAGTCTAGCCTGATGGTTGCTAACAACTAAGCCAAAATAATTACACCTTATTTGTTTCCCATTTGAATCAGGGGAAGGTTGCTTTGCTTGATTCACTGAAAGTGCTCAAATGTTTGAGAAACAATAGTAGTGTTTTTAAAAAGTAATTTAAGATAAATCATGGGACCATATTTTAACATCATATTGGAAAAAAGAGGCCCCAGCAAGGTTTAAATACCTAATTCTTGGGGGATTCCTGCAGCAGTTAGCTGGCACAAGTTCAACAGGTGCAGCTCCCATACTGATAGGAACATTTCAACTCTTGTTTTTTTGCTGGTCATTGCAAGTGTTAGAGGTACTTCAGCTCTGCAGGGCAAGGGTAGGGGGAGAGCAAGAGAGATCAAACTCCAAGAAATCCAGGCTCTGCAGAAGTGTGTGTGTAAAATGCTGTCACTTCATAGCTGGCTTATGACAACCCTGTAGGGCGTTCAAAGAAAGAACGATCAGAGTTGCTGGTGGCTTGCTATTGTTTGCCTCTGCATAGGGCAGTGATGGCGAACCTTTTCGAGACCGAGTGCCCAAACTGCAACCCAAAACTGCAACCCAAAACTCACGTATTTATCGCAAAGTGCCAACACAGCAATGTAACCTGAATACTGAGATTTTAGTTTAGAAAAAATGGTTGACTCCAAGGTTGACTCGGGAGTAAGCTTGGTGGTAAGAACATAAGAACATAAGAACAAGCCAGCTGGATCAGACCAAAGTCCATCTAGTCCAGCTCTCTGCTACTCACAGTGGCCCACCAGGTGCCTTTGGGAGCTCACATGCAGGATATGAAAGCAATGGCCTTCTGTGGCTGTTGCTCCCGAGCACCTGGACTGTTAAGGTATTTGCAATCTCAGATCAAAGAGGATCAAGATTGGTAGCCATAAATCGACTTCTCCTCCATAAATCTGTCCAAGCCCCTTTTAAAGCTATCCAGTTGGTAGTTGGTGGCTTTGCTTTGAAGCAACTGTGCAATGCTTTGAATGGGTGAATCATGACCCAAGGAGGGTTTACTCAGAAGCAAGCCCCATTGCCAGCAACTAAGCCTACTCCCAGGTAAAAGATCGCGCTTTAGTTCTTCCCATGAAAATCAGTGGGGTTTTACAGTGCTTAACAGGGTTACCTACACTGTTTCCCCAAAACTAGGTCTGAGGTTTACTGCTAATAACTTCCCTGAAATAATTACACTATTATCACACTGGGGGCCTGGCGGGGGAAGGGGGAAGGGGGAGGGATGTGGGGGAGAGGGAAGTAAAACTTTCGCTTTCTAAAACCCAATAACTCCACCCCCACAAAATAGGAGTCAAAAGGCAGTCAAGGAAGGCAATCCTAAGCAAGAATGCTGTGCGAGGGGTGGGATAACTTCAGGAAAGCTAAATTTGTAGAGCAGCCATCTGAACTGTGGTTTTTCCTTCACATGTCATCACAGCACTTGACTTCCCACAAAAATGCGACAGGAACAGAAAAATAACAGCATGGAGAATATTTTGAAATGGACCTCTCTGTCTCCCATTTGCCTCTGTCAGAATGGCCCTAATTCTGACAAGGGTGGGGGGTGGGGAAGGGATACTCCTCTCCCTTTCCTGCCAGTTGGTTGGGGTCTGGTTTAGCTCAATTCTTTATCGGTGTGAAATGCCTTTTGTCTTTTGTACTTTTGCTTTGATCCTATGGGAACTGGATTGGTGTTGTGAGCCTAGAGACCTTGCAAGATCTCTCCTCCCCGCCCTGGGCTCCCAGGTACTAAAAGCCCCATCTCTCTCTCCCAGGGGAGGGGGCCCTTAACAAACAGTTCACTCCAATCAGGGCGAGTACCTGAATCCCACCACTGCGCCTGCCCTTTTCCCTCTCTCCCTTTTAGCTAGCAAGGTAGCTAGAGGCTATCCCTGTCTCTTAGGCTCATTCCGCACACGCAAAATAATGCACTTTCAAGCTGCTTTCAGGGCTCTTTGAAGCTGTGCGGAATGGCAAAAACAGTTGTGAAAGCAGCTTGAAAGTGCATTATTTTGCGTGTGCGGAATGAGCCTTAGTTTTCCTATCTATAGTGTAGTTCCCTAATAAACATTGAGCATTATCTTTAATTAGTGAGTCTGCTGCTTCTCTAGTGCTCTGCAAATATGGCCTACCCTGCATAGCAGCCAAAATCTGATTAGATTAGGCTAGCAAGAGACATTTGGAGGTAGTTTGCCATTGCCTCCCTCCACATCATGATCTTAGTATTCCTTGGATGTTTCTCATCCAAATACTAGCCAGGGTTAGGACTGAGAATGTTGACTGGCCCAAGGTCACCCAGTTGGCTTCCATGGTGTGAGTGGGATTCGAACCTGAGTTTCCCAGGTCCTAGTCCGACCCTTTAACTACAACACCATGCTGGCTTCCCAAACAGTTTTAGGAATAGATTTTTTAATCATCTGCATACAATAGACTGAAGCTGAGAGTGGCATTTAAGTAGTAGCATTTGTATTTTGCTGTGCATTTGTATTTTGTTTTTAACCCCATTGAGACAAAATGGAAGGAGTGTGGGTAGGTGGGTGGGTGGGAGACAAACACAGGCCTGCATGTGTATAGAGAAGCAGGAGAGAGGGACAACAGGTTTGTTTGTTTATTCATCTATGGAAATGCAAAATGGACTTTCTTGTATGCATTGCATTGCAAATAGATTGAGTCTTATTGAACTCAACATTGTTTTATTTTAGGGAAGAAACAGAAAAAATTCCTCAACATGTAAGAAAGCATAACACACAATTTTAAGAAGGCCCTTTCTGAGCATAAAAAGAGCTCTGCTGGATCAGGCTAGTGGTTCATCTAGCCCAGCATGCTGTCTCGCACAGTTAGACGTTCAACAACAGGACATAGAGGCTGAGCTCTTCCCCTGATATTGCCTCCTGCCACTGGGATTTTCTGCCTCTGCACATGAAGGTCCCCTTTAGTCACCATGACTGGCAGCCACTGATAGATCTCTCCCCCACGAATCTGTCCAATCCCAGTCTATACCCATGGCCACCACCACATCCTCTGGCAGTGAATTCCTCATTTTAATCACTGTGTAAATATTTCCTTTTTTCTATCTTGAATCTACTGACCATAAGTTTCATTGGGTGCTCTCAAGTTTTAGTGTTTTTTTGGAAGAGGGAGAACAAAAAAAAAATCTTTGTCAACTCTGTCCACCCTAAACATAATTTCATAAGCCTTTATAATGTTCCTCCTTAGTAATTTCTTTTCTAAACAGGAATGTCCCAAAGTCTTCTGCCTTTCCTCAGAGGGAAAGTGCTCTAACTCCCTAATCATCTTGGTTACCCTCTTCTGTACTTTTTCTAGATCTGCAGTGTCACATTGCCTGGGACCCCTTACTCCAAACTTTGAAATTACTGAGCTTCTGTATGGATGTGGCTGCAACAAAGAGACTGTTGTCACCACGGGTGATGGCATCTGGGATTATGGTTGTCCCTGCTTGCTCCTTTGGACTCATTGTGCACTGCCCCCATGGTCTGATGGAGATGGACAGCGTGGCCCCCATGGCCCCAGCCATGCAGTTCTGCCCATTGTGGACCTTTCAGGGCTGCCTTGCCCAACATGCAAATTACTCTATTGGCTGTGTTACCCAGCCCTGGAAGAGGTAGAGGCTCATGGATGATCTCCGGGGCCAGGAACAGAGGGTAAAGTCAGAGAGGGAGACTCCATGCGCTATTCATTGGTGCATGGAGTCCCACAAGGGGTGATTGTCTCTCTGATACAGTTCAACATCTATATGCACCCTCTTGCCAAGTTAGTCCAGGTATTTGGGCTAGGATGCCATCAATATGCTAGCAACAACCATTGAATCTGTTGATGGACAGCCATCTGGACTATGCTCCAGATGTTTCAGCCAGCTGAATGGCGGCTGTGATGAGTTGGTTGTAAGAAAGCCAGCTGAAGTTAAATTCATCATAGATGGAGGTTCTGTGATTGTACAAGAGAGGATTGGACAGGCAAGATTATTGGCACCAGTGATGTAGATATAGATTTTTTATGTGGGGGCTTGGGGGGTGAGGCCATGTCCCACCTGCCCTGGGCCTCAGTGCTTATAAAAACAGCTGTCAGAGGCTGGGGACGGCAGACTCCCCTGCCCCCCCGCCCCACCACCAGCTGGGCTCCCAGCTGGCAGCCAGCAGTCCCTTCTGCCCTCCCCCCTGGGCAGAGGTATAGCTAGGGAAAATGGAGCCCGGTGCAAAATCTGAGTCTTGCCCCCCCCCCCCCAATGGGCGGCCACTGTGATACTGGAATCCAACCCCAAAACAGCATCACTTTCAACGGTGTTTAAACTAGGGAGCCCATATTCTCCTTTTAAATTCGCTTTAAAAACTGGGGTTCCCAGTTAAGACCACATTGAAAGTGATGCTGTTTTGTGGTGGATTATCCCCCACCCTGAAACAGCATCACTTTCAATGTTTAAACTGGGGACATCCGATTTTCTCTTTAAATCCATGCCGAAGGAGGTGGATTTAAAAGGAGAATCTGGGGAAATTGAGGGGGGGGGGGCTGCCTGCTGTCAGGGGTGTAATTGTTAAGCTAGCAGCACCAAACTTTCAGGGTATCCTGATGATACCAGGGGTTCAGGGGGTCCAAAGTTATGGACCCTCAAAGGTGTAGCCCCCATCTTCTATTAGCTCCCATTGGAAACAATGGGGGATGGGGCACCCCTTTTGGGAGTCCATAACTTTGGACCCCCTGAACCAAACCTCACCAAACCTGGGTGTTGTCATCATGATTGTCTCCCAAAAATGACCTGAAATGTTGGTGCTGCTAGCCTAAAAACTGCATCCCTTGCAGGCCAAAAACTGAAAAAAACCACTAAAAATTACAAAAAAGCCCCACACAAACGGGCGGAGCTTCGGACATGTAATGGGGTTTTTTGAACCTGGGAAGCCCCCTCCCTTACCTACGTCCTTGGTTGGCACCCTACATGTCCTGAGTCAACCTGGCTGTAGTGACCCCATGCAACAGTTACCTCTAGAGTGGATTTCTGCAACTTGCTCTGCACAGGGTTTCTCTTAGGCCTACTCTGGAAACTCTAACTGGTACAAAATACAGCACCATGGGTCCTTACCAGGACTCTGTGGTGGACCCATTCTCAACTGATGCTCTGCCAGCTGCATTGGTGAAGTAGTGAATTAGGTTCAAAGTTTTGGTAATTAACTTTAAATCCCTAAATGGTCTGGGGCCCTTGTATCTTTGGGACCACCTTTCCCATTTCATTCCCCCAAAAGTACTCCAGTTAGTGAATAACAACTTTCTGGTGATCCCTGGCCCCAAAGAGGTCTGGTTAGCCTTTACTGGGACCAGGGCTTTTTTTGTCCCTGGCTCCAGCCTGGTGGAAGGCTCTGTGCCAGGATGGCAGCTATGGGGGTTGGGTTGCCTGGGGAACTGTGACTTTCAGCTATGCACTGCTTTTGCTTCTCTGCCTTTGTCCACAGCTGTCTTATGAAGTAACCTTGAGTGTCTGAAGATGTTGCTGGGGAACTGTTCGGTTCAGTGTTTCACATGGGGGGAATGAAAAGTACAGTGCATAATAGCACTGGTCTGAGAGCTTCAGCCTCAGAACAGTCTTCTGCTCCTTTCCTGTCACTCAGTGGCAGGGCTACCAGGGGACGGGGGGGGGTGCGTGCCATGTAGCGGGTGCATAGCTTTGGGTCATGTGGGGGGCAAAAAATTCCCTCCCTCCCCTCCTCCTCCCCCTCAACGGTCAGCCGCTCAGCTCACCCCGCCCCCCTGCAACGCCCCCCACACTTACGTTAACAAACGGAGCAGGCTGGAGAGGAGGCCTGCCTGTGTTCCCTTCCAGGCTGCAAACGACCTGGTAGGAACTACATTTCCCAGGAGACCCTGGGAAATATAGTTCCCACCAGGTCGTTTGCAGCCTGGAAGGGAACAGGCATGCCTCTTCTCCAGCCTGCTTGGTTTGCTAAGGTAAGTGTGTGTGTGGGGGCACCACGGGGGTGTGTGTGGTGCCATGCCCCCCCGAAAAATCACCCCGCGCCCCCGCGATGCCCCCTCACACTTACTTTAGCAAACCGAGCAGGTTGGAGAAGAAGTCTGCTTGTTCCCTTCGAGGCTACAAACGGCCTGGTGGGAACTACATTTCCAAGGAGATCCTGGGAAATGTAGTTCCCACCAGGTCGTTTCCTGCGATATGGATTAAAATTTAAATCTACTTGATTGGGCATCATCATACTGTCAGCTTTTGTGCTTTGTTAGTCCATTGCAGACAACATGCCTGCATTTCCTTGCTTGTGTGATCAGAATTTTTTTTGCATATGTATATATGCTCATGGTCCTCGCATTAAAAAAAAGAAAAACAACGAACTATAACTTTAACACAGAATGAACCTGGGAGGAAAACGAACACTTTGATAGCCTGCACCTTCTGCTGTTATAGTTGGATCAGATTTGTACATTCTGTTCTTGAATTGGCTGACCTCTAACAAAAGTTCTCAAGATTCCACAATGCTATCCAGCTGAGAAAAAACCATCACCGTAATTGAGGGTTTCATCTTATTGGGGACACACATTTTTCCTCCCTATTAAAGAAACTAGCACAAGCAAAATGATTCCCATATTTCAAGAGTTAGGGCATATGGAGGTTGATGGAATGCAATATTGCCTTAAATCTTTTATTTGATTTTTGACTGTGCATTGGAATGCCTGCTGTAGGATTAACATTATCTAGTTCACTGCTGTGCTTTATTATCTAATACACTGATATTCTAAAGAAATAATTGTATATGAAATACTATTTAGTGTGAACTTGTTGGAGGAGGTTGGCTACAAATCTAAAACTTAAATAAGAAAAATGAACCCAAATTAGGAATGAGGCAGGGTAGTATAGTAGCTAGTATTCTACAATGTAGGCTGTAATTTATAGTCTCAGTGAGGGAAAGCCTGGTGTTAGCAACTGAAAATTGTGCTGGTCCTTATACAGATTCAGAAAGCCCTTTCCAAGCTGACAAAACAATTTAATGATTGGGAGAATACTGTGTACTGAGAGACTTATCATCATAACTTGCTTCGGCCAGAATACTTGCTAACTCTCCTGGTTGGATAAAGTGCCTGTCATTAATACAATCTGCAGAACCCACATCTGTCGTTCCCCCCTAACCTACTGCCAATGCATGTGTTTATAAAAAATCCAGTGGTAAAAATCCATCAATAGTTACAGTTGAGCTAAAATGGTACAGAACACTGAAACAATTGGCATATATGATAAGAGGATTCAGTCCGAAGTGTTGGCATTGTGGGAATAAAAGTGCAATTTATATCCATATGCGGCTGGAATGTCCAGAGGTAAAACAATTGTGGAATAACGTTATATTGTATATAAAAAAATATGTGAAAGTAAAAATAAAGATAAATATAGATCTATTATTCATAGGTATAATGGAGTATACAATAATAGAACAAAGAAAGAGAATGTTATTTAAATTTATGATCTGAGCGGCTCATGCATTAATAGCATTGGGTTGGAAAGATAAAAGAACTTGGACTATAGAGAAATGGATGGAATATATATGGGAACAAATACAATTAGAAAATTTTGATATAATGTCAAAAAATCAAATATGGCAAGAAAAACAAAAGGATATGTTGTGGATCTGGACTGAATTCAAAGATTGGTTAAACGAAATTGGAATCACAGAAGAAAACTGGAAAAGAAGACTAGAAAGAATGAACCTGCTGCTGCACATTTAAAGAAGAGAAGAAGAAGAGGGGGTGGGGGAAAAGGGGGGAAAAGAATATGGAGGATGGAATATAATGATGTATAGCATAAGCATGTAATGATCCAAAATATCAATTAAAATTATTAAAAAAATAGTTACAGTTGACACTTCTGGATATTAATATCACATTTTTAAGAATTAGTTGCAAAATACTAATAAGTATATTAAAAGAAAGAGAGGATTTGGTTTGTATTTTCATTAGTTAATTTCTGAATGCACTAATCATTTTCATTCACTTCCCATTCTCCTTAGCTTCTTGTTGTGGAGATTTAAAGGAGGGTAGAGATAGTTTTTGTTTATTTACAACATTTATATCCTGCTTTTCTGCTCTCATCAAGGCTCTAACAGTTTAAAAACTATTAAAATAAAATTAAAACATATCATTAAATTAATTAAAACATTAGCTAAAATACACACATGAAACAATCAATATACAGAGTTGGAATGAGGAAACATCAGACAAAACACCAGACAGAAAAGTCTTGATCCACTGGTGGAAGATGACAAGAGAAGGGGCAGACAAGTCTCCCTGGGGAGAGAATTCCAGAGGAAGTTCTAGAACAGGGGTAGGGAACCTGCGGCTCTCCAGATGTTCAGGAACTACAATTCCCATCAGCCCCTGTCAGCATGGCCAATTGGCCATGCTGGCAGGGGCTGATGGGAATTGTAGTTCCTGAACATCTGGAGAGCCGCAGGTTCCCTACCCCTGTTCTAGAACAATCATTTGCAGGATTGCCACTAGAAGGTGCAGGCACCTGTAGCTGTTCCTAGCAGGGGACCAGTGTTCAGGAAAATTCATAAAGGAGTAGGTGATCCTTCAGATAGGCTGGTCTGAAGCCCTAAATTACTTTGAAGGTCAGAACCAATGCCTTGAATTGTGCTAGGAAACAGACTGGGAACCAGTGTAGATGGAACAAGACTAGATCCACTCCAATCAACATCTATACAACCCACCCCAGCAGAGGTGTTTCTAGGGTGGGGCAACCAAGACATTTGCCCCAGACACCACTTTAAGAAGGCACCCTTGGCTGCCTGGCTTACTCTCTGCCAAGCACTCTGCTCTGCCGTGGAGGGGTCCAACTTCAAACTGCAGGTTCCGCCTCTGAAGTCCATATGGACTTTGGAGGCAGAGCCCACAGTTCAGCACTGGGATCAGCTTGGCTGGAACCAGCGTAGTGTAATGGTTATGAGCAGGTGGACTGTAATCTGGAGAACTGGATTTGATACCCCACTCTTCCACACGAGCGGCAGACTCTGTTACCTAGCTTAACAGTTGGAATATATTTCTAAAAGTAGCGATGGGGAAAATAACTAAGCTTGGCAGTGTGAGAGGCAGGCTAGGTGGGCTCTTAGACAACTATACCAGAATTGGCTTTTAAAACGTTCCTCAGAGAATGCAAAAGAGACCAAATTGTAGTTTAAATATTTTTATATAAATTTTGGTTGCAAGCAATCATACAGTGAGACATTAAGAAGCATACACACAGTTCCTAATGGATATAAGCAGGGAGGAAAAGATAGGTTTGGATGATAGAGTAGGAGGGGGAGCAGGGGATTTATACATTACTGAAATTCTGCAGAGAAGTTCTTGAAGAAGGCAAGGATCCCTATGCCAGCTTGGGGACCCGAGCGAAGGATGATATATCGTGTCTCAAACCAACTATACCAAGAGAGGTTTAGCCAGTAAAGAGCGCTGAGGCTAGGGTGCACAGTACTTTTATACCCCTTAGCGCAGATAGGGGCGGGAGCTAGGTAAGTTTCAGTTTCGTTTTCCTGCATCTGTTGGGATTTTCCATGCTGGGATTGCTGGTTTGAGCTAATCAAAAGCTCATCTACTGTTTCTAAGTGTTGGGATAATAGAGTCAATTGTTTCTTGATTGGATCAAGGAAGCTCTGAATGGCTTTATGCAGGGTAACTCCTTGGAATTCCTGCTCAGGTATTCAAATTTAGCTGAGGAAAGGATCTACTATCAAGGAGATCGTATCTGAAGGTAGAGGAAATGCAGGGAAGGAGCGATTGTTGAGGAAATGGTTTCTACAAAGCAGAGGAAATGTACAGCCTGGTATCAGGGAGTTCTCTAGGATCCATTGTGTCACAACAGCATAGTGGGGTGTGGTAATCAAGATGAATGTCCGTGGTTCATGATGCTTCCAGCTTCTATTGACTGGAGTAACTCATTTACTGATCTAATTTTGCAAACAGATCTTTTGCCTTTGGCCTGCTTTTGGGTGGACACTCTGCTACCCACACACACAAATATGAAAGTTGGCTTCTGCCAATACAGTTTTGTATAAAAAATCATAAAATCCATATTTCAGTTAAAGTGGGGTATGAAGGGTAGGGCAACAACTCTTATCGGGTAAACTGGATTTGTTTCCCTGCTTCTATATAGAAAGCCTGCTGGGTGGCCTAGGCTGTTTTGGGACTCTTTATGGTTGAGAAAAGTGGGATATAAATCCAAATTCTTCTTGTTCTTTAAACTTCAAGCTCAAACAGGTTCAACACTGAATTGCATGCAATGCCTCCACGTGGAATTTGGGGGTGTTTCTGGAAGTTCATAGCTGGACTCAGCCAGTTGCTGGTGAGGATGGGGGGAGTTGGGGAGAGGGGTTTTGAGAGTTTGTCCGACCTATGCAATGTTTTCCATAGGTATGCTCTTGCACTCCAGTCAATATCCTGGCTGCAAGATTCTGTACCAATTGAAGATTTTGGCCATCTTTAAAGGGCAGTCACACATAAAGTGCATTGTGGTACTCTGATCCAAATGTCACCAACCAAGTATTACGCAGTCTTTTTGATGAGCCATTTGTTACAGTATAATCAATTATGATATGAGTCTCTAACTCCATTGCTTGTTCTCTCTACTTATGTATGTGAGGATATTATTGCTGACTTAGGACAATTGGCTACTGTTCATGAACTAAATACAACTAATCTCCTAATCAAGGACATTGGTAGAACAATTGAAGATTTCCAACAGCATTGAAAAGATTCCAAAGAGATTCTGGGAGAACTGGATAGAACCTTTTTGTGTTGAATAATTGTCATATACGATTATTTCTTCTCTATTGTAACAAGTATAAGTGGTATATTCATATATTAGCTATTTGAGAAATTTGAAGTAGATATTTTGTAAGAGGGGTATAAGCTGTCTTGAGAGTTTGTTGGTATCAATGTGGTGTGTGTATGAATGGATAATTTGTTGTAACATTTATTCCTTCACACTATTAAATTTTTTGTACTTTGTAATATTGAGGTTTGCTAAGCAGGGTGTAATATTTATTTATGTTCAGGTCTTCCACTGCCATTAGCACTTTTGTTAACTCAGTTGGTTACCACCAATGATCCAGAATGCAAATTTTAAAAATTGGCATTTTGAAACTGTGCATACAAGGGAATTTTTCTGGACACCAGAAAATTCCCAAGTTTGAAGATACATCTGAAGAGTTAACAACCCCCCTTCTCTGTTCAGACTTTGCAATTCCAGTGAAAAAATGACTAAGAATTTATGATACTACTGCTGGCATTAGAAAGGAGATTTTTTAAAAAAATCCTGAAAGGAGAATATGGCAAGAGAGCAAAGATAGGCTTATAGCTGGAAGTCTGGGGGAGGAAGAGGAAGCAGGTGTAGAGGTTTGGAAGAAGGATAAGGTGATAATCTACAGTCATTGACCCCCAATCAGCTGGGTTATGTAGGGGAGGAAGGTTGAAGCACAAAGTGCACTTTCTGCACTTGCAGCTACCTTTACCCTTCTGCTGATTGGGGGAGGCAGGGAAGAAAGCCTGTCCCAACCCTTTGATCAGCAGGGTGGCACAAGCAAAAGTGAGAAGCACAGGAGTACTTTCTGCTTCAGGTTTCTTTTGTCTTTCCTCTCATGCCCAGCTGGTTGCAGGTCTGGTCAAAAGGAGTGTTGAGAAAGAAGGAACCAGTTGAGGAGTGCTGGAGATAGAAGGGGGAGAAATTGAGGGGCAGACAGATGAGGTTTTTCTGTCTTGTAAATGATGTGGTTCCACTACTTAGAATAATTGAATCATAAAGTTGGAAGAGATCCCAAGGGCCATCAAGTCCAACCCCATGCAATGCAGGAACACACAATCAAAGCACTCCTAGCAGATGGCCATCGAGCCTCTCTTTAAAAACCTTCAAAGAAGGAGACTCCACCACACTCCGAGGTAGTGCATTCCACTGTTGAACAGCCATTACTGTCAGGAGGTTTTTCCTGCTGTTTAGGTGGAATCCCTTTTCCTTCACCTTGAACCATTACTCTTGGTCCTACCTAGTCTCTGGAGCAGCAGAAAACAAGCTTGCTCCCTCACCAACATGACATCCTTTCAAATATCTGAACAGGGCTATCATGTCATCTCTTAACCTTCTTTTCACCGAACTGTATCCAGCTTCCTAAGTCTCTCCTTGCAGGGCATGGATTCCAGACCTTTTACCATTTTGGTTATCCTCCTATTGATTCATTCCAGCTTTTCAATATCCATCTTTAATTGCAGTGCCCAGAACTGTACACAATATTCCAGGTGAGGTCTAATCAATGCAGAATAGAGAGCTACAATTACATCCCTCAATCTTGTCACTATACTCCTATTGATACAGCTCAAAATTGCATTTGCTTTTTTGGCAACCACATCACATACTTTTTAACTTACATATTGCAACACTTGCTGTGGCTTCCACAGCATTGCAAAAACTTTGAAGGGTTTAGATTTAGGTTTAGTGGTAGGAATAATTGGAAAATAAACTAATTAAAATACAAAACCCTGATACCGTGTTTCCCCGAAAATGAGACAGTGTCTTATATTAATTTTTGCTCCCAAAGATGCGCTACGTCTTATTTTCAGGGGATGTCTTATTTTTCTGTGTTCTGTTCGTCGGGCATGCTTCCAAACAAAAACTTTGCTACGTCTTACTTTCGGGGGATGCCTTATATTTCGTACTTCAGCAAAACCTCTACTACGTCTTATTTTCAGGGGATGTCTTATATTCGGGGAAACAGGGTAGCTGAAAATTAATTTGCTTCCTGATTTTTTGGGGTTAGCTCCTAGAGCTGAAGAAAATTTGTCAACGCCTGTGCTAGGGCATATATGTCCCATTGTTTAGAAGTGTAAGCTCCCTGGTGTTATACTGCTGACATTCTCACAGTCATAGAAATGAAATTGTTTTACACTATAGAACATGCAAACTTAACCACCTTTCAACAGAAGCTAGCTTCAGCAGTACACAGTTCCCAAACATTTGACTAAAGGGGAATCATAGACTGATATATTTACTACCCATCCCGATTCCCCAGTGATTCCAGTTACAAAGCAAGTCACAATCTCAGCTGTCAACAGGCTGTCAAGTCCACTCGATAAGTTGTACATTTGGAAAAAGAGAGACCCAATCATCATTGTCCATTTATTTCATGTGTTTTTGAAAGCAAAGTTAAAGATTGTTTAGTATGGAGACAGCAAATCACCAGGAAGGCCAAAACACTAAATCAAAAGATTCCTTTGGTGCCTAGAGCCCTTTGCTCAGTTCAAGCCTGTCAGCGTATTGCTAAATCTTTCCCAGCTTGGCTATTGTGCCATCCATGCTTCTCTGAGCAGCCCACATTTTATTCTTGGGCTGTTTGGTATAAATCAAGTTTTTATAATGCCTCTCACAAAATCTTTCTTGATATTTTGCCCAGGAAGAGTGGGTGAACTAGCTGACCAAAAAAAGAGAACAAAGCACCAGACTTTTTAATATTCTTCTCATCAACAACATAATGATAAGCATGTTGCGGAGCCTTGCTATTCTGAAGAGATTATAGCTTCTGTTGACATATTATACCTTCCTTTAATACTGATTTTAATTAAAATACTTTGAATCAAACGGACAGTCCCAAACTGATGTTTTAGAGTGACCTCTTCTCTTATAGTTCCCACTAAATAAGGATAAAGTGTGCCCATTGTTGATCTTGAAAGATACTTATTTTTTTCCCTAATCTCATAGCACAGGGAATAGTTTAGCAGGTGTGGTATCATTTTATGCAGCATCAATGTGACAAGAAAAACCAGATGTCACCATGGAAGACCTGGGAAATAGTATTCATCTTCCTCTGTTGCAGTGACCTCCCAGCCTGTGCTCACTCCCTGAGTAGCATTCATGTTGTTTGTGAGTCTGGTATCAATCTGTTCTCAGGCATGCATTCCAACTATCCCTATTTACTAGGGTAGACTCTACTTACTATTACTTGCCTCTGGCAAAATATTGTCCTTCTTTTGCCTTTTGAGAAAATAGTGGAGATGCTTGTGTTGTGCTTCTTGTCCATGCTCCATCCTTTTACTGTGAATTTAATAATAACTACAGACAGTCTCTCTCTCTCTCTCTCTCTCTCTCTCTCTCTCTCTGAGAGATGTCTTTGGCATACAATGCAACTACCTAAACCAAGTATATATTATTTATAACCAATAGGACACAGCATGGAAAAGTAACTGATTGGCCAGAGATACAATCCACTTTTAATGACTATCTCAGTTGGTCAGAAACACAAAGGTTTGTGTGTTATTTATTCTTATTTTATTTTATTAGATTTAATAGCCTGCCTTTTCCTGACTTAATGGCCAGATTCAGAGTGGCTATCAAAATGTGAGAAATACATCAATACAATCAACAAGTTTCAAATAGCAACAACAATAAAACATTAAAATGCCTATTCCAGATGGCATTTAATCAGTTCTTTAAAACAATTTTAAAGAGTCAGTAGGGGAACCCCATCTATAACCAGACTAATGCCCCCCTATTCCACTGTTTCAGATTTATTAAATGGTTCGCTATCTCCTATCCTTCTTGAACAACCCCCCCATCACCAATATACCACACCTAGGAGTATCTCTGGAATTCATGTTGATATTTCTAGCTTTATTGACTGATATTTGGTATTTCTTGAGAGGTGTCAAATTTGCCATTCGTCTGCTAATTCAATGGGATTTTAAAGGGTTTCTAAACATGGTAACATTCTTGAACATCCATCCATCAATCCATCAATTTGTTTGCATGTTCAAGGTGTAGATCAGAGAGAAAAATGAGCTGGGACCCAGAAAACCCAAATGCAAATCCGTACTCTGTGATACAGTGGCATATCAACAGAAAATGGAGCCCGGGGTAAGAACTGAGTTTTACGCCCCTCCCTCAATAACCGGCCACCTTCCCCCACCTTCTCACATTCCCCACTTTTGTTGTCCCTGTCCTCCCTCTGTGCACTTGCCACCCCCTCCAGCCAAGTAGTGTCTTCTGCCTGGCCCTACCCATGGCCTCCCTGTCAGATGTGGGGGCCATCCTCAGGTTTGCTGGCTCACTAGGGGCTGCTGGGCTCTTGTGGCTCATGCCTGAGCTACCTTCTGAGGGGCCACTCACCACTGAGCTGCTTGCCAGGCTGCAGGCCCACCTGCCACAGCTGCAGGCCTCTTGCCCTCCCCGGTATCACTTGCTTACTGCCTGCACTCCTAGCTCAGGGTAGGTTGTCGGGTAGCTGGGGTGGGGTGGCTGGGCCAGTCTGAGGCGGAGCTTGCCCCTGGACTCTGACACAAGGGGGAAGGAGGAGGGATGTACGGGGTGATTTTCCACCCCCATGTGACTAAATGGCTGCCTGGGGACATTTGATTCCATATGTTCCCATGGATGGTACGCCCCTGCTGCCATATAGAATGCTGGGACACATGAAGCTGTTTTGTATTGAATTAGATCTTTTGTTACTCAGGATGGAAGTGCACTTTTTAAATTATGTGGGGAAAATTAGTTCAGAGCAGACTGCTTATTAATATTGCAAGAGGTTGGGTAGGGAATCATTAATACCAATGTATATGAAGATCAGCTCTTGGAAGAAAATCCACAGAGAGGAATATAATGCAAATTTGACAGGGGGAGAGGTTCATAAGCACTTGATTCAATGCAATAAACACACACACACAGAATTGCTAAGATATAAATAGGTTAGAAAATAGGTTTGGAATAGAAAAAGTTATGGGATACACACACACGTGCGCGCGTGCGCGATCTGATCACGATGTGAAGAAGATCCAGGATTTAGAATCAAACAGTCAGCATCTGGTTCCTGGGGGCAACGCATTGGGCACAGTAACAGAAAGGTGTCAAAGGAACTGGGCGATTGGCCCTTTGAAGGGTAGGATATTTAAGAGTGGTTAAGAGCCAGTAGGTTCTAATCTGGAGGACCAGGTTTGATTCCCTACTCTTCCACCTGAGCGGCAGAGGCTAATCGGGTGAACCAGATGTGTTTCTGCACTCCTGATGGGTAACCTTGGGCTAGTCACAGTTCTTCAGAACTCTCTCAGCCCCACCTAACTCACAAGGTGTCTGTTGTGGGGAGAGGAAGGGAAAGGAGCTTGTAAGGGTGTGTGTGTCAGGATGACCTTTGGGAGGTGCTAGGATAATCCCTGAGAGGTGTCCAGATGGATTGCCTGAGAAACAGTAGAGTGCATTGTAAAGTGGTCAGGAGAAGTTAGTTACAGATGAGAGTATCTGGGTTAAGATAATCAGGGGAAGCAATGTCATCAGGGGTCCTCTTGTGGCTGGAAAGGAGTATTCATTAAGTGGGGCTACTGTATCATGATGAGGAAACATTCTTCTTTGACTGTGGAGCTGAAAATGTGCTGTCTATGGCAAGCAAGCTGAGAGCATGAGAACAGAAAGAAAAAAAATTCCTGAAAGTTCCTTGTAGGTAGACATGGCTATTGCCAGAGAACGGGCTTCCCATCTCTGCAATGCAAGAATCACCCTTTAGACTGGCATGTGGGCAGGGATACCTGTAAATAAGCAGTCCCCCCACTATCCCAGGGCAGCATGGTAACACCTTGGTCCATCAAAGTCAGTATTGTATACTCAGCAGCTCTCCAGGGTTTCATGCAGGTGTCTTTCACATTACCTACTGCTAAATCCTTTAACTGCAGATACTGGTGATTTGAACCTGGGACCTTCCCCAAGCAGATGTTCTACCATTAAATCTCACCTCCTAATAATTTAAAAAGCTGGATTGGGGTATAATGTGTTTTTTATGTGAATGGTTTAAATCTTGCTACAGCCATGAATCTGAGGGACCTTAATCAGTCCACTCTCTCTCAACTCCCTCCTGCAAATCATAATCCTATCCTATGTTGTTGTAAAAGTTACCCAGTCTACAGTTGGCACAGAATGAGGGTGATGGAAGTCTGAACTGGTAGATTGCATGATTGTGGGCCAGACGCTCTTAGCCTAACCCCTCTCTCAGGGCTGGTGGGCGGATAATATTGAGGAGGTGAGAATAATGCCCTGAGCTCTTTGAAAGAAGAAAAGGATAAAAGTGTACTAAAGAAATATAAAAGAGATTTCACAATTCTTTGGCATGTTTAGATATCCTTTTTGCATCCTGGGTAATATGCTGATCATATAGCCAAAGCACAACTATTCATCTGTGATGGATGATACTTTACAGGGAAACACATACTTTCCATCTTTCAGTAGCTGTGGCTGATGTCATAAGATAGTCCAAGAGGTTTTCTGATATCTTATTGAGCAACTAACTTCTGTGTAGGAACTGGCTGAGGAAGTGTCAGGTACCACTAGGTAGAGCCAAAGCATAGTTCAGCTATCCTTAAAGGATTACAAACCTCACTGCATTGTGTGTAGAAGCCATCAGCGACTTAAGAGTTAAGTCACACTAGGTTAATTCTCCTGAATTTTTACTAAAATATATATGGCATATTAAAGCTATGAATCTTATTAATGACCACATAAAAATAAAGAGGAAATTAGAACCTTATGAGAAGTTCTTTTCTATGCACATGACAAGGGCATCCCAGTCCAAGAAATCTTGCCAAAAAGTCCTTGACATTTTTCCCTGCACTAAGATTCTGATTTTTTAAAAAAATCTTTCTGAAATGGAAACATAGTTTTTAATGATTTTTGTTCTTTCCACTTCTCATTTCTAGGATAGAGTTGCCTTGGACTGGCAAAAGCAATATATAGGATGATTGATTAATAGCGAGTGACTGGTTGACTTGATACAGGAGAGAAGGAGTCTTGCCTACTGGATAAAATAATGGCTTGCAGTGTGGCTGACAGTTCTATTTTCAGTTCCAGATAAGAAGAACATGTTGGATGCACCAAACATCAGTTATGCACTGAAGTCAATAGGGATAGAAGGGTGTACAGCTTCCATTTTGGACAAATCTGCCTGGATCTCCAGGGCTATTAACTGTTGCTTAGCCATACTTAGTTAACAGAGTTAAGTGAAGGTTTTAACAGCATTTTTTTGGTAGCCCACTCTTGAAGGGGAAGGGGGTTGCAATAGAATATAAACCACTAGATATATCTGCAAACAAACCACATTTCTTTAACATGGGATAAAGTTTTGATTAAATAGTAGCCCTTCAGAAAATATCCAGCAGAAATTCTCAGTGGACCATGTTCTGAGTTCAGATAACAAATCTAATGGTGGAAAGTACTGTCAAGTCACAGCTGACCTATGGTGACCCCATAGGTTTTTCAAGGCCAGAGAGGTTCAGTGGTGGTTTGCCATTGCCTGCCTCAACAGTGGTTGAGAGAATTCTGAGAGAATTGTGACCTGCCCATGGTCATGCAGCAGGCTTCATGCGAAGGAACAGGAAATAAAACCTGGTTCTCCAGGTTAGAGCCCACCTCTCTTAATCACTGCACCAATGTTTTAACCATCCTTCACATCTCTTGTTCCTTAGGATTGCAAGACTCATAAATCATGAGATGTCTTAAATTATTATAGAGCATTTAGAACATTCTGCCCTCACATCAGAAAACCTTCACTTGAACAGGTAAGATTCAGCATCTTTGTTTACGTACTTTAGTCAGAATTTGCTTTTTAGCTTTCAAATTTTCCAAAACAGTTCACAGAGCAAACTAAAATTATATCACCCAAAACCAAAACAGCAATAAATACATAAAACAAATTGAAGTGTTGGTAGAAATGAACAGATGCAAGTGCTTAGCTTACTTTTGCCCATGCATATTTTTGGATCAGAATATGTCAAATGTGTATATGTGCATGTATGTGTGAGCTTATTTGAACACATAAATACATTTTACATTTTATACTTGTTCATGCTGGTTATGTTATATCATGCTTTTGAGACATGCAAAGAGAGAAGAAGAAAACTAGATCCAAGAGCTGAACTTGGAATATTAGTTGACTACAATCCAAATTCAAGAAGCTACAGAGTCAGAGATCCTAAGACCTATGATGTCCAGATCTGCAACAGTGCCTACACCTACCACACGAATGTGCAAAGCCATAATGAACCCAAAAGCTGGGATGGAATGATGGAGCTGCCTCCACATAAACAAGAAAAATGGGTGATGAAAGTAAAAGAAGAATTAGACTCTTTACATAAGAAAATGATAGCCGACATACTGACAAAACCACATACCAAGATAAAATTTGAGAATTTCTATCAGAACTTATCCCTGGTTGACAAGCTGCACTTGAGAAAGGGTTTGTTAGTGTAACCTCAGCTTGTGGGTTCTGTGGGGCAGTACTTGGAATGAGTTGCAACAACAATTTTTAAACAACAAAATGGTTTACTTTTCTTTACAATTAACACTTTTAAAACATCAACATTTAACGTTACAATTCAAGGTCCTGTTCAGGTTGCATTTCAAGTCCTTCTATTTACAGTCTACTGATATTGCCAAGTCCAAATTCTTCTTTGCAAGTTGGCTGGCTCCTGAAGACTCCAAGGGCTTGATGAACAGGTTGCAACATGATGAAGGTTTCCAGGAGAACTCTCACCCATTACAACCACAAAAGAAACCCTGAAACAATAAACTCCAACATTTACAACATAGCAAAAACAACTACCTTCCCAGTAGTTCCCAATAATATTGCAATTACCTTAACAAGGTGTTAAGGGCTTATAGAAATCAAGGTCCGAGTCTGGTACCCTTGTCTTCTGCAAAGAGCTCTTTCAGCCTTTCTGCTGCTCTGAGTCTCCACCCCCTTACTGGGTCAACCCATTCTGGGCCAATCCATTCTGGGCATGGGGGTTACATTAGGATTTTATAAGTGCCTGCTTCATTCTGTCAAGCAAAAGCTAACTGCTGAAGTCACATGCCTAGAATCACATAAGCTTCTGGAAAGAAATCTCCTTTCTCCTTCCAGAAAAAAAGGAGAGGCAGACACACAGGCACATAAAGACTGCAAAAATGCCCAGACTGAGTACTTGCATAGACAGAGTTTGCTGTTCCTATATTTAGTGTAAATTAATTTGTTATCTAGTGAAGTTCTACAAAACAACTCACGCATCTCTGCCCTATTGTTTACTCTGTTAATTCATGGCAATATCAACACTAATTCATATGACTTGTAAGTGATCTAATTGTCTATCTAAACAAATGCCTGCTGATCACAACAGTTATACAGTAAGAATGGACGAGTAATAGTCCTCAGCCAGGTTGTGTGACACTGCTTTTACAAAAAAGCCCACAACACTGCACTGTTTTGCTAGGAAGGAATATGGTGAAGGATACAGTGAAGCAACCTGTTGAACACTAATGAACAGATTGATGAACTATGGGACCCATTGTTGAATCATGTTTCTCTTTGTCCAATCAGTGGGTGTTCAAACACCCCTAATCCTAACTGAAGGTACAGATATTTGCCATCTTTGGACCTTTATCAATGGACACTGATCATGTTTGCCACTAAAGTAATTAAAATATCCTGTCCTAATCCTCCTCACTTCCCCATTATTTCACTTAGTACTCGTCATACCTGTCTTCTTCCTTTTGGCCTTTATTTGATATTTTCTTATTTTCCTGTGGTCATCTTTGCAAAAATCCAAACGCACCAATAATAGCCAAGATTCTGAGTTCTCAACCATCAGAACCAAAATCCTGACTTTTCTTCATCCTAAAGCACTCCATATTCCCTCAATCATGGACAGAATCCAAACAAAAACTACAAATGTGACCAATAAAATTTGGCCCCAGTGATAAATGTCCAGGGAAAATAGGATATAAGTGGCATTCTGGCATGAACACATTGGGTTCATTTGAGCATCCCAGACTGTTTCTCCACCGCTACAGGACAAGGGTTAGACGTGAAAGTTTTAATCTCACCACAAAGATTCTTCCACCAGTGACATCACTTGACAGAAACTTCCCCTTCTCATCTGGCCCCTCCCCATTGCTACTTTGGAACTTCCTTAACTGTGTTAGACTGAGGATCAGGCAATGTATGAAACTTTCTGGTCTCCTTCACTAACCTACTTCTGCTTTTCTCATGATTTTCATCTCCTCATTCCTTGAATTTATCCTTTCCCTTCCTTTGTTCTCAGTGCTGCTCAGAGAGAAAAACCTCAACTTTCACCAGACTTATCCCCACCCCAATCCTTTTTTCTCTGTCTCTGCTATGCTCATACCAAAAACCAATAATGGATTCTAAGTTTTGGAAAAACATGCAGAGCAACATGCAGTGTACTTAGGATGGCTTCCACTAGGAGTCACACGATCCGTTTGTTGTTGTTCATTATGCAGTTAACTAATTCCCAAAATTTAGTATTTTATATTGCTTATTCAATCTACTTGCATTTTCCTGATTTCCTTCTGTTGATTTTATATCTTCAATACAGATTAAAATTTAAGTATTCACCATTTGCTATCCTAAGTCCCTCCCCAAGGGATTGCCCAACTGTGCTCTTTTCATGTGCTGGCAAGTGATCCCTAGACACAGAAGACTCAGAATGTACTTGTGGAAGAAGTACACATGTGGACTCTGAGAATTTTTGGTAACAAACCCCCTCCCAGTCTGAAGATTGTTAAAATATGGAAAAAGAAATGAGCGACATGTAGCCGGTCTCATTTTCAGGCTACAGTGTTATCTGCCATTGGGAGTCGCCTCCATCCAATCTGAAAACTCTCACTAGCTAACAGTTTCTCCCCCCTGTGTCTTGTCTTTCTCAGTCTACACTGTATACATTTGGTATTATGAACCAGATTTACAGTATAATCCTAAACAGAGTTATACCCAATGGATTTCGAAGGATATAGTTTGGTTTCAGATTGCAGTATTACTGTCCCAATTATTAACGGAAAGTGGTTAAAATGCATTATTTTCAGATGTCTGCAAACCAGATTTTAGTTTTAAAAAGTGAATTCCGAGCCAGAAATGTCTTTAAACTAAACAGAAAGAGCCCAGTTCTGGTCAGGATAACCATGATGCAGGGAAGGAGGGTATCATGCCTTGCTCTGTGTCATTTTCTTTTATGAAATGCCACTAGTGGGGCTTATGGGCAAATAGTGCCCCCTGGTGCTATTTCAGGGAGGAAAACCAGAACAGGGGGAAGGCAGGATCTCCTTCTCTCCCTATGCTGCAATGTTGCTGACCACAGCTGGGGCCTTGTGGTGGAGTTTAAAGAGGTTCCTAGCTGGGAACTCATTTTTTAAAATGGCAGCTCATCCCCAAGATGAATTTATGGAAGCCCATCAGGTTTAGGTGGGCCTTAAACATATCCAGAATATTATGTACAACCAATGAGCCTTTTTCTTTCCTTTGAACAGGAAATGCCTCATGTTCTAAATATCAAAGCGGTTTCTTAATGAAAATCAGAGTGACTCTTATAGTGAAGCTTCACCAAAGTACCAAACTAATATCCAGGCGCTCTGCATTGCGACCTTTCTATCCATTAGGCCAAGGAAAATAACCTGCCTGATTGCTTCTCTACTGATGTGCTGGGACTCTGAAGACATTGGTATCAACCTGCATGTTCAAAATGAATTCCCTTCTGTGGAAAACTGCTGACTATCCCATGACTCACCATAATAATACAAGCAGCTGCTGAAGGAATTCCTAAGCAGCCGGTGAAGGCGACTTCTTCAGCAGCGTCTGGGGAACTGACAAGGCTGCACAACTGTCTGCAGATGGTGTAGGGCAATGGAGCAAGAATGGCAGGTGACACACGGAGACTTGTGCAGCAGATGGGAAACTGGCTCTGGGCTATGATTGCCTGTCAGGCTATTATTTATGAAAACTCTCATGTTTTCATGCTTAGAGATGACATCTTATTAAAAAGTCACAACAGATGTGCATACAAGTCCAGTCATCAACGAAGGTATGGCAGCTCATGCCCCGGGCACAGTTTCCCTCCCTTTGTCACTGGCCAAATGTCAGTACAATTGATGAATATACTGAATGACCAACATAACCATATGTGTCCTGGCCCTTATGGCCTTCCTCAGTGGTCAATGAGAAAACATTTTTAAAGATACACATTCAACAATATATGTTTAAAGCCAAACCAGGAGTTGCTTTCTCACCTGTTGTGCAATGAATAAGGATTTGTGAGGTGGGCCTAAGCCTTTCTTGTTTGCACAAACACCTATAGGATCTTCAAAATATTTCAGATCTGGCATTGGATAGTCAGTCTCCCTGAATGTGTATCTCATCAATCAAAAATTAAAGAAGTTGCCATATCCTCCCTAAAACTTTAAGTGAGAATGAAGATTAACGTTGAGCATATGCAGAGTGACTTTTTCCTGTTGGGTGACCATAAACCATTCTACATCTGTTCTATATCTTTCCCTCTCTCTGTTTAAAAATAAGATTTATCAGGATATTGCTCTGGAGCAAATGAGCTAATTCCCTTTTCTTCTCCTTTTCTTGTATACCAGGGGAAGTCATTAGTGGGAATTTTAGCCAGCTTCCTTTGGACGTAGTCATAGATTTGGAGAGAGGAGAGAAAGAGGGAAAAGTCAATGTATAGTGGAAATTTAGACCACATGGGCAGACACCATAATCTTTTATTTAGAAAGTGTCTAAACTTGTTAGATGCTGTACAATAGCAATAAAATATTATAAGGTCCTGCCAGTAGGCTTCTTGCAATATAAAACATACATTAAAAAAGGAGAAAAGAAAAGAACAGAGAGAAAGAAAAACCAGGGAAAAGACAAAATATAATGAAAATGGTTAATGTGAGCTTTGAAGCATCTCTTTAGTCATGCTACTGTCCTTTGTACCCCACAATCTTTTATACCCAACAGACTCTTACTTTGTTTCAGAGGCAACAAGTTGCCTTAAATGACCTTACCTGGAACGACGTCTTCAGTAGACTTTTGCTGGGACTTCCAAGAGTAGGATGCCCCTTGGCTTTGTTCACCAGGTAAGGCCAGAATCCCAGCATTTATTAATGGCTTATTTATAATGGCCTCTATTGTCTGTCTTTCCACAGAACTAATTTGACATCTCTGTTTCTGGCCTTGAAAAAGATTGGATTCCTTAGTTGTCCTAGAGAGCCTTATAGTCTCTGGATCTGAACTTTGGTCCATGTAGTTCTGTTCCCTGTGATCTAAATATAAGAAAGAGCTAGGTGAAATATTGGGATGTAGGGATGATTTGTAAAGTTCATTATTTTCATTACAAAAACAAATCAAAATAAATTCAAACTAGAGAGTCTATTAAATTCGATTCCCTTCCCTATGAATAAAAATAAGGCAATACCTCTTCTTCTTGGCTTTCATATAGCAGGCCCAAAGCTGACCTTCTACCCATCCACTTTTCTGACTAATGTCTTCAGCACTTAAAACACCATAGCATGCACATTCCAGTCACTGACCCCTTACACACGTAAATATTTGGCTTTAAACTTACATCTGAAAAGTGCTGAACCATCTCTTGTCACAATCGTGGCACTGCCTCCATCAACTCCATCAGTTCATTTATCCCCAGAGATGGATTCCTTAACTTCCATTTTCTCTTGCACTGATGCATGTGCCATTTATTAACTTACCTTCATCTTCTGTACCTTTTCATCCTCCACAAAATTATCACGAGGTGCAGAAGGGAGCAGTTTAAAAATCTGGAGTAACTGGCAGATTTCTTTTTAAAAAGCTCCATTCAGAACTATACCTCCCTCCTTCACATTCCTTTGTCCTAACAGCTTGTCTTCCCACTCCCCACTTTCATATACAAATATTGACTTACCTGATACTCCCCCCTTTTGACTTGTTTAAAGGAACAGCAGCATTAATCTCAGACTGACTTTGTTGTTGTTGAAATTTTTATTATTCACTGTGGTTGTTTTCAAATTGTATGAATGATCAAGCTCTACATAGATATGCCTGCTGTAGCAACAATATTTTCCTCAGTATGCATTGCATAACAGGAAATACTTGCTCTTGATCAAATAATCCAGAACAATTTATCTGCTATTCATCACTGAAATCATTACCTTCCATACTCCAGTGTTGTGCTCTGAAAATGACTTATGATTTAGTTCATTTTAATTCAATGCTACAGTATAATCAAGCTAGCTGACATAAGACATCTTTATGCAGACCAAGTATCACTAGGAAGGGGAAACCAAGACATTGTCTACTATTCCTTCACATTTCGTATTTGTCCCCTTTGTTTGTGGAACATACAGGTTAGCTAGTCTTGCCTTCTTATTGTGGTGGAGATTTTGGTGGGATTAGGAGGCCATAGACTCGGCAACTATCACACTGCCTAGGACACCTTGCTTTGACAGATACAGGCAAAGTTTACCTCCAGCTCATAAGCACAACCTGTGATAACTGACTAATAGCAAACAGGATATGCTTATATGTACTCAGAAAATCCTGCTGCAGCCGCTAAAAAGATGCAATAACTGGCTAAAATGGGAAAGTCAGATATTGATTAGTAAATATCCAACTGCACATCTCTAATGAATAAAATATTAACTCCTTTCCACTTTTAACTAAAGTGGAACTAAAAACACCAAAGTCTTAAGATCTTTAGCCCCAGACTGCAACTATCAACCAAAACAGCCATTTTAAGCCATTCCCAAATCAACTGAAAGTTTTAAGCCATTCCCAAATCAATCCTGGAAGTTTGGGAGAAACCACCAAGAATGGCCCTCTAGATTCCCATCCTGTCAAAAAGTGGTAAATGAAAGGCATGATGAGGAAAATCCTTCCTATCTTAAGAGACCATTAAGGGGTACAAGGAAGTGATCTTCCAGCAGGTTTATTTATTTACTTTATTTTTGCTGTCAAGTCACAGCTGACTTGTGGTGATCCTGTAGGGCTTCAAGGCCCGTTCTGCACGAGCCAATAAACACAGATGTAGGATGATTTAAAAAGTAGGGTTTTTTTTGGGGGGGGGAACTTTTTTGGGGGACTTTGCACACATCCCGCCCCTAAAAAGAGTCTGCCCAGGCTGTTTTCCCCAAACCGTTTTTTTTTAGTACTGCGTTACTAGTGAGTCTTTTAAAAAAATCCCAGGTTGCAGCCACTCACAAGCAAACAGCAGGGCAGGAGACGCTTTATGCCTCCGTTTTCCTTTTTAAAAATTGTTGCCACTTACATCTGCATAGCTATGCAGGTGCAGATAGTTATATCATGAGACATCAACTTGGCTGTGGGGGTTCGTTCGTGCATGCCTATGTAGCTACTCATTGGTGGGTGGTAAATTAAAAAAAAAAGAGATGTGTCTCCATGCAAAGGCAACCCAGATTGTTTCAGTGGGCTCCAATTGCTGCCTGCATGGATGCATGTGAACATGAAAACAGGAAAACTGGTTACTTTATTCCGACTGCAACTCGTTATACATTTGCTGTGCGGAAGGGGCCTCAGAGATGATTTGCCATTGGGTTTGTGACATGCTACAAAACCAAAATGAGCAAGCCAGTTTACCTGTATTCCATGTGTAAACTTCAGTTCCTTTTGCAGGAAAATTCAGCTTTATGTTTGATAAAGAAGCAGTAGGAAAGCTTCATGTGTCCATATTTCTTTTCAATACATGTACTATTCACAAGTATAAAACCATATGCAGGTGGCTGGCTAGATTTCACCTCTAGGCATTGAGAAAATGTGTTTGTGATGAAACATTCATGATAGTGAGAGTCAGAGGCGTAGCTAGGGAAAATGGTACCTGGGGCAAAATCTGGGTTTCCCCCCTCCCCCATATGGGTGGCCACCCTCCCGCACCACAGCCAAACAATCTACTAGCAGTTGGGGAGATCCAATGGGCCCCAGAAAAGGGTAGAAGAGGAAGGAGCTCCCCTGCAATGGGCTTTTGTGGGGCTGTAGCAGTCTCCACCCCACCCTTGCTCAAGGTGTGACACTTACCTGGGTGTGCATCTGTGGCTTGGGGTTGGGAAAGGTTGAAGAGTGTGACTTGAGTTGGAAGGAAGGCGAGGATAGGTGCAGGGTGGAGACTAGTGAGGTGGGGAGAGGGTGGCAAAGTGGGGGCTGGAGTGGAGGAGGATGGAACAGAGTGGCTTGGGGTGGTGAGAGGGTTGAAAGGGCAGACTTGAAGTGGCAGATTGGGAGAGGGTGGAATGGGAGGCTTCAGGTAGGGGAGGTCAAAGAGGGTTCTGGTGGGGCAGGGTGCAAGTTGAGGCATGAGGGAGGGTTGAAAGGTAAGGCTTAGGGTGGTGGGGGTGGAAGGTGTGGCTAGGAGTAAGAGATGGTTGTAGGACAGCATGAGGGTGGGGAGGGTTAGCAGGTTAGTGTTGGGGTGGGGCAAGGTGGCAAAGCAGAGGCGTAGCTGGGCTAAACTGTGCCCGGTGCGCAGTGTGCTTTTTCCACCCCTCATGCCCCCCCGCGGCACCCCCTTCCCCTTCCACCACTTACCTTAGTTCCTTTTCTTTTTCTCATACTTTTTCAGGCTGAAAAAAGCGGCCAAAGTTCAAGCTAAAAACTGCCTGATGAACTATACTTCCAAAGAGACCTTGTGAGCCCCAAGGTCTCCTGGGAACTGTAGTTCCTCAGGCTGTTTTTGAGCCTGAACTGTAAAGGTAAGACTTTGGGTGGTGGGAAGGTTAAAGGTGTGGCATGGGGAGGGTTGACAGGTTAGTATTGGGGTGGGGGGGAGTGGCAAGGTGAGGGCTGGAGTGGGAGGGTTGGCAATGTGAGGCTTGGGGTGGGTAGGATTGGAAGGTATGACTAGGGATGGGAAGGGTGGAAAGATTAGGATTGGGGTGGGGGAGGGTGAAAAGTGGATGGGGGTTGGTAGGTGAGTATGAGGGCAGGGAGGGTTGGGAGTTAGTATTGAGGTGGGGGAGGGAGGCAAAAGTAGAGGGAAAGGTTGTTAGAAAATAGAAATATGGATGGGGGGGGAGAGGGTGGGAGGAGGCTGTAACCCAGGATTAGGAGTAGGGGTGGCAGGGCTCGAGGAGAACTTCCCTAGTGTAGAGGGGTGGGAGGGAGAGCAGGAAAAGGGCATGTGGGCTTGCTGGGGGTGGGGGGAAGTGGAGAGGGCTTGCAGGGGGTGGGGGAAAGGTGGGGAGGGCTTGCCTGGCAGGGCACAGCGTGGGGCTCTCCAGGTGGCGGTAGTGGCAGGCAGAGAGCAGGGTCTGGTGGTGGGGGATGGGGCAAGCTGAACCTTATTTTTTCTTTGCTCGCTCACCACCTGCTGCCAAGTCGGGCTGTGCCGAGCACCCCAAGTCGAGGAGGGCTACCGGGGGAGGGGGGTGGAATGAGGAGGGGCATGGAGGTGATTTTCTGCCCCCATGTGACTGAACTAAAGATGTCCTCATGGAAGCTCTGCCTCATTTTGTAAACACAATTCAGTGGTATTTTGGAGGAATTGTTGATGCAGCTGGAAAAAACAGTATGCTATACAAGCAGACTTTCTAAAACTGAATGAAAAATAATTTTATGATTCACCTTCTGTTCTAGTACTGCTTTTCAGTGTCTCAATGACATATACAAAATAAAATTGATGGGCCAGGTTTTAATTGGGCAATTATCTTTAAGTTGTGACTCATGAAAGACACTAGAAGAGAGTGGGATTAACAGGTTTTGTAATGTTTTGTATTTCAAATATAATCTGATTTCTGATCCAGTAAGATCAGTCAAACATTTATTTGTCTGGCAATCTCATCCCATTTCTCTCTCTGCAATGTCTAGTGAAAAAAATCAAATGTGATCCCTTGCCAAAGTTAACTGAACCCTATATAGTTAAAAACCTATAAAACTGCACAAACATTAATTTCAATTCTTATAAATGTCCAACAATAAAGCAAATCTACTGAAACTCTCGAAATTATCTCTAACATTTATGTCCATAGATTTGTTAATCATTTTAATTAACAACTAATCACTTTCAGAGAGAGAGAGAGAGACAGAGAGAGAGAGAGAGAGTTCTAATGGACTGCAACAGTTCATTGTCTGCAACAGCAGATAGAAAAGGTAAGAAAGAGGGATACATTTCAGAATGAAATGCAGGGAAATCACAGGTTCTCTATGTAATGCTGAAGATACAATGCAGAGCAACTAAACAATTTCCAGTGGAAATAGACTCATAAATTGATTGATAGATAGGCTGCTCTTTCCCATGATGGGCTCAGAGTGGCTTACAATGAATACATAAAATTAAAACATGGTCAACTCCTGGCATGGCAACCAATGACAATAAAAAACAGATCTAAGTAAAGAATGAGAAAATAGATGGAAAAGGAGAAGAGAGGGAAAAGGGATGGGGAAGGGATAAGGATAGGGACAAGGGACAAAGGGGCCAGCTTTGTTGGAAATACTGTTGCTGCTCTCAATCACAGGACTGGCAGAATACTTCCATCTTACTGGCTCTGGGGAACTGTGACAAGTCCTGCAGGGCCCTGGTCTCTTTTGATATAGCATTCCCCCAGGCCCCTGATCAAGGACAGCTGGACACTTTTGGGCCAGGAACCACCAACAAGTTCTTGCCCATGGAAATAAGTACTCTCTTGGGTATGTCTTTGAAGAGGCAGCCCTGTAGATATGAAGGTGCCAGACTGGACAAAACTTTACATGTTAAAACCCAAACCTTCAACCTGATTCAGTACTCCATTGGGAGCCAATGCAGCTGAACATACAAGCTCTCACCATGGAGTCCATGTAGAACTCAGCCATGAAATTCACTTTTGATCTTTCAGCATGCCTAACTATACTTTACATTTCCCTTCGATTTCTTGAATCTTATAGAACATATCTTTTGTTCTTCCCTTTTCTATTTCTTTACTCTGTTTATTGTAACAGTTCTTTTTGTCTTTATATGCAAGTCATTGGAACATTGCATTTAGACTTCTAACTCTATTTCTGTCACCTTTACTTTTGTTTCTAGCCTATCTTTAGCAATATTAATTCATCAGTCAACCATTGAAGCTGTTCCTTTCTTTTGGCTACAGGAGTAGTCTTTGAGCATTTCTTTCTCGTTCACATTCACTTTAACACAGTAATACAAATTTGTTCTTTACATGGTCTTCAAACTCTTCAGATTACATTTTCGAACTATGAATGTTCTAGTGTTTTCTTCAGCTTTATTCTAATTTTTGATATTTACAGTTCATGGTCTGTACCACAGTTAGTTCCTGCTCTAAACTGAGGAGTGAGAATGGAGCTTCTCCATCTTCTGCTTCCAACTGTGTAATGTATTTTCTGTATCCGACATCTCTATTTGACATTTGATTTCAGTATTTGACATCCAGTAATGTCTGCATATACCATTTGGTTGTCTGAACTGTGAAGGCAAATGGTTGTTTTCACAGAATTCTGTGAGTAACTTTTCGCTTCATTTCATGCTCTTAGCCCAAATCTACCAACAATGTTTGATTCTGCTTTGTTTTCTACTGTACATTCCAATCACCTTTGCTTATCAGCTCATATTGTTTAGGTATGTGATCAATTTCTTGGATATAAAAGCTTCAGGTTAGAATACATTTTTCTTTAAATGTGGGTTAAGTCAGGGTTACACAAAGTATAAAAAGTTGGAAAAAAGTGAGTTAACCACTTAAAGTAACTAGCAATGTCTATGCTGTGTTTTTGAAGATGTTAGCCCCCCTGCAACTCCAGCTTTGTCAGCAACTCAAATATTGTAAAAAAACCCAAACCCCTTAATATTGTAAAAAGAAATTAAAGGTAGGGATTGGCTGAGGGGAGAAGAGGGAAACTAGTTGATCAAACAGATTGAGGAGAGGTCTGGAAAATGCGCAACTGAAGAAGGAAGGGAAAAAATTAGCAACTCAGTACAGGGACTACAGATTGTTTGCTAATTTGGAAATTTTGGTTGCAGAACTGGAAGTTGAAAGACTTTGAATGCATGCAGAAATTAGCCGCACTGCAAAATCTACTTGCAATTTTGCCTTCTGGTATTGGAAGGGTTAAAACGCAATTTCTTCAGGCATGATACAAAGTTGCCATTTACCTTTCCTTGCAATTCCAGCTGAAATCTATTCAGTTTCTAAAATGGCATAAATAGATTACATTATCATAATGGGTTTTCAGCCACTGATTGGTCTCAGGAAAGTGTACATGATTTCCCCCCACCCCGGGTCTTAAATATTGGTTCTAGGAAGCATCAGTTGCCAGTCCCAAATAGTTGCCCTGAGAGACAGCTCTGAACATATTCTCCCACCTTGTTGAGTAAATAATTCTCATAGTGCCTTTCTGTTTTGATTGTGGAAGGACACCTTTTCTTCAGAAAGCTTCAATGCTCAAAACACCCAGCTATCCGGTTAGAGGTGACAGTTGTCTTAGAATGACTTTCCTATAAAAACCTTGAGATATTAATGACATTTCAAGGCTGCAGAAAGGACAAGAGGAATGTTTACTCTACCTGACACCTGCTCCTCGACTGAATCTGTTCATTGCACCCTGGAACCTCCAGAAAAGAGACCACCCACAAGGAGCTCAGTCTCAGGCTGTTGAAATAGATAAGAACATTGTTAGTCTCAATGGAGGAAGACCCCTTACAGGCAAAAGATCTTTGAAGTAATTGGCAGCACTGATGTCTTGGTAGGCTGGGAAAACTTTGCAGTGAGATGCATGGAAATGACTGGCGCTCGTGGATGAAACTGGTTAATACATTGGTCTGACACCTGTACTTTAATGATTATGAGATCTCAAACAAATGTTATTGAAAATTAACAGTATAACAAGCTAGCCGGACAAGTGAATCTTAAACTTTCATGACTACGTGCATATCCAGTCTCTCCCCCCACCCTTGTTGTACTATATAAGCAAGCAAGTACCATGGCAAAAATGAGCATGGCAGGTATACAGGGAGTGACTCAGTGTTGTGTTTGCTTTGAGGCCTTATTTGGGCTTATCATAGAAGTCAAGACATGTAACAGTATATTATTGAAAAGAATAAAATAAATTCTCTTTGAACATTTTCTGTATACTTATAATTAGCACCAGCTCTTATAGATAGGTTTTTACACTTCCTACAGAATACAACATGGTAATGTATTCTTATAAACCTCCATGGAATGGCAGTTCTATAAATGGCAAACTGCTAAGAAGAATGTAACAGAAGTGAATAATATCATGTTTCAAGCAAAAAAAAAAGGAATTAATACTCTGTGCATGTTTATAAAAAACTGGGGAATTATTTTGCACAGAATGGTTATGATGTACACTGGCATCCTTTAAAAAGGATTAATCATATGAATGGCTCATGGCTACACTGTCTAAAAATGGAAACTCAGGCTGATTATGCACAATGTGCTTGCTAGGTGACAGGGGCAAATGTCCATTGCAGCAAGATTTCTTGTATAGACCTATTTCATGGAACTCCACTTTCACTTTCCATTCTCTCTGCAGCAAATGAGACCACTTTTAGCACAAGTTTTAATTTGCTTTGTTGCCAGAGCGGGGAAATTTGCCAGCAAGCACAGCTTTGCCCTGGACATCTTCCCTTCTCTAACAGCCAGCCTTCCCTCTCCCACCCACTGCCATCCAAATCTTCCCCCTTGCTCCCCCTCGCATGTTGCCAGCTGCTTCAAGTTAAAGAAAATAATTTTACTCACATGGGCTTAGCCAAAACACACCAACCTCTGCATTTCATGTTGTTGATAGATCAATATCTCAACATAGTAAGAACAGAGAGTGCTTGGAAATAACAAGCCCCTTTTCCTCTAGTGGCGATGGCAATTGCAGGAAAGGGGCTGAGGAGAGAATATCGGCTCTAACAGGGCTCTATATGTTCCCCTTTTTAGCAGCATGTGTCCAGGGAATTACTTTGCTCTTTCATTTGGAAGAAGGGATTAGTTTTGGAACAGTAAACATCAAACATAAAAATACCTTTATTAGGCATACAGTTTTGGAACAAAAATATGGATAAAAGTGCAGTTTAAAGGCTAAGCCAGCAATTTTGACTACTGGGTATAGTGAGATCTGTGCCTTTAAGAATAAGTGCCTTTAAAATTTGTGCCTTTAAGAATCACTTGATGGTAGAGTTAAGAGAACTAGGCCTGGAGAGTTATCTTCAGAAAAACTACATGCCCAAGAGGGAGTACCTCATCATGTGTAGGTTCACTGCACACTGAAGAGCCCATGAAGAACCCCAAGGTAAGCATTCTATGTGTAATGGGTCTCAGTATTCAGAACCACTGGTTATCTGATGCCAGAAACTAAAAATAGGTATTAGCTGCCTCCCGCAGGTATTGCTATCATGTCAGCTTTCTGGGGATTTATGTATGGGCACAGAATGCTGTGTTAGAAATTTTTTTCTGACCCAGCAAAAGAATGTGAAAATTATATGAAAGCTTTCTATACAGTTAGTTTTGAAAATAGGGTACTCTGTATCTACTATTATCCTGTCTATGTTGCTGTTCTGATAAGAAATAATTGCTACTTGTAATAGGGTTCAGTGAAGGAGGCCACATGAAAATATATCTCAGATCCGAGAGTGGAAACTACTTGAACTTATGCTCAAGCAATTAGCATAATTTGCACATCATATTGCATAAGTATGGAAGATGTCAAGATACAGGTGGTTGGCATCTTGAACTTATTCTGTAATATACTTGTTCTGGAATAGAATACCCTGAACATGAAGGACTTTGGTTCAACTTCTCAAAAACATTGATATGCATTTTGAAAAAAAATTGAGATGTTAAGGACCCAGTAAACATAGAAATCTTTTTCCCCCTGTCTCTTAGTTGTGGAGCCCTATGCTATTAGGTGTCACTGAGCCCTTGGAAAAAAAGAAACTTGTTAAAAAGCATGAAAGGTGAGGTTTTTCTCACCACAGAATGGTGCTTCAGCCATTGTCTATGACCAGTTTTATGCCTCTCATGCTCACACAATACTTAAAACAAATATACTTAAAACAAAGAAGAATTACAAGTGAATTTTATTTTTTCACATAATATCAAAGGAAAACATGAAATAACAGACATCAGCAATGTGATCCCCATGGTCAACATGGCACCCACCAGTGAGTTTCCTGGTACCTACTTTCTTCTTCCCCGAGGAAAGGAACCAATCTTGCCTTTCCTGTAATTTATTGGAGCAGTAGATGTTTCAGAAGAGCTCAGGAGGCATCACCCTTGTGTCTGCAGGGAAAACATATTCAGAAACAGCTGCCTCCATCTTGGAACCATCTAACTTTCCAGCATTTTGTGATTGAACCTAGCTCTATGTTGTGGAGCCCACTACCTGTTAAAGTTCTAACAATACCCAAAGGTTCAACAAGGGTATACATTATTACATTCTAAAGCTAGAAATCTGTGGCGACAACAATCCTCATCCAAGTATCATGTTCACTTGGTATCAGTATTTGCATCCCAGAGATAAACTAATTGCACAGGCTGCATTTAGAAACCTTTAATGGCTATCTTTTTTTGGACAACACCACTCTGGTTCCATCTGTGGCTGACAAACAATTGCCAACCTTGAGTACTATTCCCTGCATACAAGCTGAAGTGAGAGATGCTAAGCTTCACTGCCATCTTCTGATATGACAACTAAGGCTGAGGAGTCTTCAGTCTAGAAAAAAAGTCAGCTAAGAGGAGGCATTATAGGGATTTCTAAAATTATGCATGGAATAGCGAAAATGGATGGAGGAAACTTATTCTCCTTTTCCTATAAGACTAGCATTTGTCCTCCCCCATTAAAGTTGATGGCCAGGTTCTGGGCAGTTAAAAGGAAATACTCTTTTCAAGTTGAAACAACTTTCTACTGTCAAACAACTTACTGCATCTTGTTCAGCATGTTGAAAGGCTGGGTCAAGGTGGAAAAAAAAATCAAAGAATGAGAAACTGAAGACAAATTGACTTTTCAAGGTATGAGCAACTGATTCAGAAGCTTGGAATGACAGCTGTATTTTGATGATGATGTGGAAAAATAAAGTGGAACTGACCACACATATACGCACTGCACAAACACATACTTTTTTCTGCTGTAAGAAGTAGAGCTGAACTGGTCAGGAACTGGATGGGAAGAAATAAAATGTAGAGGACCATGAAAATGAAAAGAGGAGCTTGAGCATTGGATTACCTCAACAATGCCTTCTTTGCATTTTATTTTCTTGGCTTTTTGTGCAGAAAGTACATCAATGTAGTAGATCTAGTAGATTTGAATAGTAAAAAGAAGCAACTGAATCAGACATTTTTATGGTTTAACTAAAAAGAATTTTCTGTGAGCGCAGTCCAGATCTATCCGAAAGTTCCTCTTTATTCCATGAGGCTTAGACTAGAAAAGGGTTCTTAAGATTACAACTGTTAGTCTCCAACTTTAGTCATTGTTTATTATTGTTATGGAAGTGATTCGTGTGATTCTCTACTTTTAATGTAATCCACTGTATTAATCAATGCTACAGTAATCTAAATTAACATATGCAAAATGAATCACAGTTGTTACAGGTAATTTTGCTCTTGTCCTTTGCAGTTTTTATTAAAAACCAGCCATTGATTAACCCTTTTCTGAGCTAGTCTTGGGCAAGTTGGGAAGCTCAGTGGTGCTGGAAAAAGGCCACACACCCTCCTGTCTGTATTGCTCCTCACAAGCATGGTGAGCTCAGTGAAGAGCAGTATATGTAATGCCAAGCTTCTCATCAATGGCCAGACTGCAGCCATGCTGGAACTCAGGTATTGCTGTGCCTGCACTCCTTATTACTGGACACACTGTGTGTGGGTGGTGGACACTGCTGGGATAGGATGAAGCTGGGTCCTACTCTGCCCACGCTTGTCTTCACTGGTCTGAGTATGGTGGCTATGGAAAGGAGGAATGTCACTTCCAAAGTTAAAAAAGCTGGACATTGAACTGCCTGTGCTCCTGTTCACTGGCCTGAGTGAGGAACAGCATAGGCACAGGGGCTCTTGGCTTATCCCTAAGTCAGCAGCATCCATACTTATTGGTACCACTGTGGGGGACAGATGTGGTTTACAGTAATAATGCTCACTTTTAGGATGTATGAAGTAACAAAGATGAAGAGAAAAGGAAACCTCATATATCCGTAATTAAAGTCTTCCTAGTTAGCTTAAATCAGAAACTCTTATTTTAGACATTAGAGTTTAGAGCATCTTAAGCACAGCATAATCAAAATTATATTGGCTACAGTGCCATTTACACTTTGGTATAACGACTACTCTTTTTAAATTGCTACTCTTTTTTATAAAGCATTTTTAATGGAAATAGCACTAAACAGAAATAGGGCCTGTTGATGATGATGTTTGTCAAAATGATGTTATCAAGCAACCAGGCAGAAAAACACACACCTGCTGAGTGGGTCATCTGAAACAATTCTATTCAACTTCAGTGCAGATGGTCTGTGACTTACAGATATAAAGATGGGACAAAAAATCTGAGACAAATTGTGACAATATTAAATGTTATGTAATAATTTTACAATTATGATAATTTCTAACCAACTTTCAGGAGTGGAAAGAAGTGTGACTGTTCTTTGGGTGCCTCATAGTTCAGTTTCATTTCTCCAAGAACTATGAGGGGCAACAAGGTGAAAAAAATAATGAGCTGACATGTGCCTGCCTCAGCAGCTGTTTGTTGACTTGAAGAAAAAGCATGGGAATGCATGTGGGATCATGTGTGAGAACTGTTAAATGAAATGGGGTATGCAGGTGAGGGGAAAGAAATGCTGTCCTTTTCTGTAACTGGCTTAGTTACATATGTTGGGGGGACCTTTAAAAGTGCTCATTCTATTGGTGCTGTGAGGGAGTGCTACAAGCGGGGAAAGGAACATCCCGTTGCTCTCCCATCTTTGTTTTCATCAATGGAAAGGGCAGCAGGAGCCTTTATCTGGATCCCTATGTCCTTCCTTGTAACATTTTCCTCCTGGCTAACTTCTGATACCTGGTATGAACTAGACTGGGAGAAAAATGATGAAATCAACTCAGAAATGTAGATAAAGAACAGGATTTTTTAAAAATAAAAAAGCACAGATCCTCCTTTTCCACCCTGGATCCTGGGAAATGAGGAAAAACATATTAACACACTGACTGTCTGTATCCCACCACATAGGTCTGACAGAACTGTGTTAGATGGGATGGTGTACTAGATGGGATGGTCCTCTGATTCCTCCTCCTTCTGCAGGGTTCCCCTCCTTCTTCAGGAGAGGACAGTGGAAAACTCCACTCTGCAAAGGTCATGGATGACTGTATAGTTGGCCAGCATGTCTGGTTTCTTATGCCTGCTGAGTAACTGAGAATTTACATTTTCTACAGAGTTCTCCAGGTAGGGGTGCAATCCCAAACCGTTTTATCCCAGAATGCATCATGCATGGAAAACAAAAACAAAGTTGCAGAAGAAAATATTTTCCACATAAATAAATAGAAATGAGTAATGAATAAAGAATCCTAACAGGTGGCATAGCTTCAATAAGGAAAATGATAGATATTAAAGAATAAAACAAATTGAAAATGACTAAATTTTTTAAAAAAATATTTTTGATGCACATCCCAATAAAAGTCTAGTGCATATCCCAAGGAGTAGCAACTCTCCAGGTCAAAGTGTTAATAGAGGACCTTGCTGCTTCCTACACCTGAAAAGAAAGTTAATAGGGGACCTTGCTGCCTCCTACGCCTGAAAAGAAAGTGTACTTCATTGCTGTAGGAGAAATCCAGTCTCAAACAAATGGCTTTGTTTTTACCCAAGTTTATATTGGCTTTCACATGAAATTGTCTAGTTGTTCCCTGCCACCCACCCCTGCCCAGCACTTGTCTGGTATTATTCCTTTGGACCTTGTTAGGTGCAAGAGATATGTGACAGCATTAAGTGAGCATAGCCAACAAACCCATTTTAGGCTTAAGTTATGAACTGCCTCAAGTGAAAATAAAAAATCTGCTAGCAAAGTCCATTCTGACTGGCAGTTCAAATCTCCATCTGTTAAGTTACTTGAGATAAGAGGAATTTAGCTGGATTCTTGTGCTTGTTGGAAATGAGCCTTTGGCTCAGGATGGTCAGAGCTTCAGGGGCTTCAGGGGCATTCATAGCTGTGACTAGTGTGATGACCTTCAGACTGCTGTTCATGGTGGCCTTTGTACCCACACCAGGAGCTTCATCACTCTGAGTTTTCAGCAGGAAGAGGGAAACTGGCAAATTCCTGCCTTTTAATGCAGCGTCTACTCAAACAGATGGACTGCATAGAAGTTGGTCCCAACATTCCAGGCAGAGTTTGGCCCAAGTTATGATTCTAGTCTCTAGCCTTGGTTACCCTGCAAACTTGAAAGGAGAAAGCTATGGTCTTCTCCTCCAACCATCCATGTGCTATGCTTGTCTTTGAACCCCCTTGTGATCTTTTGGGTCCTACCATGCTGATCTACTGGGGAAGATTTCTCTAAGACAGTTGTGGTTCCTAGTGCTGACTGTCCTTGATATGTAGTCTATCATGTTCTGCATGTTGGTATTAATGTTGCCAGTTCTGGATTGTGAGGTTCCTGGAGATTTGGGGGGTGGATCCTGGGTAGGGCAGGGTTTGGGGAGAGGAGAGGGGTATAATGCTTTCCAAAACATCCATTATCTCCACGGGAACTGATCTCTTTTACCCGGAGACCAGTTGTAATTCTGGTAGATTCCCCAGCCACCACCTGGAGACTGGAAATCCTGGTTGGTATCTGGGTTTGGGAGTTTCCATCTTGGGTATCTCCTAGTTATTTTAAAATCTGAACAAAAGAACATCCCTGTGGGTTGTATCTCCAGTCTGAATCATTGGATCAAATGTTATATTTGTGTCCTTGTTGCATCTAAACAAATCTAGGATAGAGATGAATAACAGCTGCATTCTATGCATGTTTAGGTAACACAAAATGTGCCAGGGAGTTCAGCAAGCTTTACACCCAAATAAGCATGAAAAAGATTGCAGCCTCCTCTCCCTTAGTTGCCGCAAGTTCTTGAAATATGAATGAAAACTCCTCGTAAAAGAGGATTTCCCTTGACCCTGTTACTTACTCCAGTATCTGTTACATGTATCTGGCATGTTTCTATGTGCCACAGTGCACTTATTTTGAAACCAGACACTTTTGTAATGTTTGATTGGTATGTTTGACCTAGAGGTAATTATACATGTCAGTGATATTTAAGTAGGGTATAGTGGAATGCTGTGCGAAAAGCAGGCCATTCTCTTCTTTCTTTGCAGGCCTGGGTTTTACCAGCTTAACTGAATGCGATATTAATGCATAGAAAATAATCCTCTGGCTCCTCCAGCACTGGAGAGCTGAATGGGCAAACTTAACTGAAAAGCACTGTGAGCTGCAAGGTTAACAAAAGAATCCTCTCATTATACTGCCTGGCTCTTGAGGGAAATTATAGAGCTAGCCGAGGGAGGTAACAGCGACTGTAATAACAGGTAATGCTGGATACATTAGTGGCAGTGCAGAAGAAGGGAGGGATACATTAATCCATCCAAGGCTTGAAAGCAGTGCTTTAAAAGAAGAGCTTTATTTGGAGTGAAAGAGATTCTAAGTATATCTGGGGGGTGAGTGAATGCACTCAAGGAAATATCTGACAGACTCTCGCTGCCTTAGCTCTTGTATACATGTGTAAAGTATGAGGCCATATACAAGCCACAGGCCATTTACTTGTATTGAAATCTTATTATCACTGAAATCCATGGGATCATCCCAGGGCCAGATTACTCTAGAATGAATTATTTGTTTTGTATTAGACTGACCGTGAATTCAGTACCTGTTCTAGTAGTTTAGCCCATAACATTCATGGGTCAATTTCATGCTTTATTATAATTCCACAGTACCAGAATCTGCAGCAGATCCAGATCAGGTTTTATTTATGGCCACCCTAACAGACTTGAGTAGGAAAGCTGCTATAGGGACTCTGGCAGTCCTTGTGCTCCTTTCTTTGTTTATGCTGAATAAAGTTGTAATGTGTTTACTTGAGAAGACCCTCAGCATATTCTTGAGTTATTGTGGCATTTTATAGAGCCCCACCATTGTAGTAAAAACAAAATAAGTATCTGGTGGCACCGTAACAACTGACAAATCTATTGTTGTCTATGCTTTTGTGTACTTGATCCCACGATTTCAGATGCATGAAATGAATTCTCAGTCAACAAGATTTTGATATGCAGAGCGAAGAAAGAAAATATTGTGAGTAATGGTTAAATGGATCTTGCAGCACAATATATTGTTGACCGGAAAGTCAGTATTCTGAAACAAAAGAACTTCATATGAAGATTCCAATTGGAATTCATCCATAGATTGGATAGTATAAGCCTGGAGTTCATTCAGTCTGACAAATTTCTCAGTCTCCATTGGTGTTAAATTGTATAATATAACTAATAAGCCTATGATCATCAATTATAGCTATTGTGGAGGATCATGCATTACTATCCTTTTAGCTCCTTGTTTCGAAGCCAGATGACTTTGATTATACTCATTCACAGATATATGTGGCAAACTTCCTAGTGATATGTGGAAAGACCATCTTGAGTATTGCTTCTTCAAGTGACATTACTGGATCCTATCCTGTGACATCTCTGAATTCCACCCCATTGCATCAACAGGCCCCACCCAGCACATTTGAGGGTTTGAGTTGCTGGAAGCCTGGCAATCTTATTTGGAACAGTGCTGAAAAGGTTACTGAGTTATCCCCTACAAAGCCGTTAACGGCCTTGGATCCACATACTTCTCCTGCTGGGCTCTGCTGGGCTGTGACAGCTTTGCCCATTCAAGCAAAGCCTTGGTACCACCCTGCAAATTGTTAAGAATGGGACCTGCCCATTTATGCGCATTTGCTATGGTGGCTCCCACCTTGTGGAATGAGTTGCTGAAGGAGATCAGGAAGCCTCCTCCCCATACTTTGGGGATCGGGCGGTATAGAAATTGAATGAATAAATAAATAAATAAATAAATAAATAAATAAATAAATAAAAATAATAATAATAATAATAATAATAATAATAATAATAATAATAATAATAATAATAATAATAATAATAATAATAATTCTATCATATTGTAGAATGTGCAAGCAGAAACATTTAGGAAGGTATTTTGATCGGACTGTAGTAGAATGGAACAGTCCAGGATGAATTGGGATTGTAGTCCACTCCATTTACTCCAGTACATTAATTACTCTAGGTATCATCTTGCTGCTGCAGAATTGCCTTCTATATTTGTAATTCCACTATACTTCACCTACACAGTTATAGTTTTCATTTGACTACTGATTTTGTATTCTTAGTCCAATTGCATTGTATGCTGGCATATGATGGCATTATACAATGGCATTGCTTTTATTCTGTTATCCATCTTGAGTCTCAACAAGAGAGGTGAGCTATAAATGCAGTAAGTAAAGCAGACTATTGACTATGAGGGTATGTTGTCGTTTTTGCAACACCATTTTGCAATGTTATTCTCCACAGTCTGCATCAATTACAGGCTCAAAAGAGTTATTGGAGAGCAACATTTGGAACATTCTTACTGTGATATATTTATTGGCAAATACCTGCAGTGCCACAGGGAATGAAGGAAATAATGGGAGAAAAGTCTAAATCATGTGGAAGAGGCTGTAGCTTATTCAGCCAGGTACCCCATCATCTAGTGCTGTCTTCTGGCACAGCTCTTGTCCACATCTTAATGTAAAACTCACAAATCATCAGTACATTCAACTGCTTTTGCATCTTTGTTTCTAAAAATTTCAGAAAGGCTAAAACTTCAGATGTAAGTGCTGCTCAGTGATTATTAACACACACACCCCAAAATTTCCACACTCCATAGATTTGTGCTTTCAGGTATCACCTGAGAATTTTGGCTGTGACTGCAAGGAAGAAAACCTGCCTGAAAATCAGTTTATAGTTAACACAGAAAATATATACTTAAGCCTGATGGATCCTGTTGATGAATGTCAGCTCCACCCTGGAACCTCCTCCACCACACCCCCATGGCTTGCGGTGGCATGGGAGCACTGCTGCAGCACTGGGCACCATGTCTCAGCTTTGTGGAGCATGGCAACGGGTAGCTGCAAATGTTTCTGCTCCCCCACTGGGGTAGGTACCTCAGGGAATGTGAATCCACTGGTGCAGACATGCATGGTTTCCACAGTGTGACCCCCCACTTTGAATGGGGCTGATAATGCCATAGAGTCCTCTCTCTGAAGCTGCCAAAATCAGTACTAACATGAAAGATTCCTGCTTGGTAAGGACCAAAGTTCTATCTAGCCCAGAATCTGTTACCACCAGAGGCCAGCCCAGAGTCTGATTTATGCACTAGCTAATTAAACTTCAGATTAAGGGTTTAGATTATGAGGAAACAATAAATTAAAAGAAAAAGATAAAATGACTTACTGCCCAATCCAAAGGATGCTGTGGCACTGCTGTGCTGCCTCCATAAGAGTTTCAGGTGGTACACAAAGGGACGGCAAACATGAAAAACACAGGCCACCTGAAAAGCACCCATAGGGCAAAATGGAGGGGGCATGTCTCTGCCTCCAAAAGTGTTTCAGGAAGCACAGGAAACCCACCCCTAGTTGCACCAGTGTTCTCAGTTGCACTTCTAAGTCCACTGCACTCAATGGGCTTAGAGCGGTAAAGCTCTGCTAAGCATGGTACTGTAAATAATCATTTTTGTGATGCTATGTGGCCACTTGAGCTTGTCATAATTTAAGGCTTCATAACATGGCTTCATCTGGCCCTAGCTCAGCCTAGGCTCGGGAACTGCATGAGCAGGCAAGAAGGCAGCAGGCCTCTCCTTTTGTGTGACCCCAATATCTGATGCTTACTGATACAATGCCACTGAATATGGAAAGTTTGTTTATTTTTCTCAGCTACTAACCATTGATAGGCCTATAGTCCATTGATTTGCTTACCCACAACCACTTTCAAAAAGCCATCCGAACTAGTGGCCATCACAGTATCCTATGATAGTGTTATGTATTATTATTTGGCAAGAAGAAATATTTGACAAGGTAATCTGACATATTAAGTGGCTGCATGAGAGGAAACCTATTATTCATGTTTTTGAAATGGAGCCACATGTAGCTCCTGCACATTTGCATTGGCCATGAGTTTGCTGTATGAACTATGTCTCATAAAAAGCCAGAGCCACCTCACTTTTTAAATAATAACTCTATTCAGTCCTCTCCACCCCCAATTAGAATTTTGGAAGAGAGTGGGGAGAGGTAACCTAAATCCAGCAGTGGAGAAAAATTACTTCTGTTCATATAAACCTCCAAATGTCACAGCTGGATCCAATAATCACTTTAGACAAACAATAAATGATAATTAAGACTAAAAGTGATTTTAATTTCTTCGGAATAATCTTGGCAAAAGAAGAGGCAATCCAATCTACAACACCTAATGGGAGAGGCAATCCAACCTACAACACCTCATGGGAGGTCTATGTTACAAATGGAAAAGTTAACAGCAACCAACGATAACAACAAAATAAAACCAGGCAACAGAATCAAGGTCACTGCTTAGATTACTTTACCAAATATTAATGTATTGGGATAGAGGCTCAAATGCCTTGTTAGGTTGGGTTCAAAGAACATGCTGTATGCTGCACTGATATTTAGAAGCTGGTTGAAGTTTCCCCATGTTCTGCCCTCTTTGCAAATTCCAGTCAGTGTGGAGAAAGAAGTTTTGGCTTGAGGATTGTGAGAGTATGACCACACCAATCACTGAAGAAATCTCCAGATTGCTACTTCTGGACAGTCTCTGGACTGCTCTGGCCAGTCTTAGATTGTTGAATTGTGTCATGTGGGCACAGGGCACCCTTCCCCACCTTAGGATGTTATTCTCTTCCAGTGTGCGTAGCGCTGATCAGTTTCACCATAGTGAGTACAATAATTCAGGAGCATACCAAAACTGGAATGTGGCTTGCAGTCAAAGATGGAATGGGCCCCCTAGGTTGGTTTCTTCATTCAGAGCAGAACTGACTTGGAGAAAAATATTTTTTTAAATTTTTGCTCAGCAAGCCTCTGCCTTCCTTTTCCAATCCCAGTGTATTATAAACAACATAACAGTTCTTGCCCATTGTCATGCATGTGTAGTATGTTTAATAAAACCTTGGTGGCTTGGTTGGCAGAGGCAGTGGTGACAGCCCCATGTTCTATCATTCCACCTTTCAGCCAAGGCCTCCTATATCCATGTGTAGCCTGAATAAAGGTAGCTCTACTCCTAGCTGGAATGACAACTGCACCACAGATATCTTTTTAGGGAGGGGCTATATTCAGTGGTAGAGCATCTGTTTTACATGCAAAAGGTCCCAGCTTCTGCCATCTCTGGTTAATGGAACAATAGCAGGCAATTTGAAAAACCTCTTCCTGAGACATTAGAGATTCTTTGCTTGTCACTGTAGGCAACATGAGACTAGATGAATGAATGGCTTGATTAATTATAAAGCAGCTTCATGTGCCACTTCTTCATCCCTAACATTCTTGCTCAACAGAAAGGAAGCAACCATGAAAATGAACAAAATTTGGCTACCAGTAATTAGATGCACCTGAATAACCAGGGGCAGCCATTGCTGCCGTGGTGAGCAACGCAGCAAAATAAGGGGCATGCATGGCCTGGTGGCATGCTGCAGAACCGGGTGCAATGATTGGCTCCTAGCAGAAAAGGCGGGAGGAGCCTGGGTATATTAAGACGCCTTCCCCGGTCCGCGCCCTTCCCGGCGGCGAGAACCAGCAAGGCGTGGTCGTGTGGTTGGTGTCTCGTGTAAGGCCTGGAAGGAGACGGTCACGGCCTTCTTAGCTGTTTTTCCTTCTTTTCTCTGGCTCTCCTCGCTTCTTTCGCTTCAACCTTTTCTTCTTTCACAGCCGCCATGGGGCCGAAAAGGGCCAAGAGCAGGGAGCCTGCTACAGGGGCGGCGGCGCCATCGGTCAGACTGGCCCTGGGACGTCGGACGACGGCCCCGTTGTTGGGCGGATCGGAGCAGCGGCGAGGGCGGCCGCGGGCTTGGGCTTGTCCCCCATCGGCAGGGGCAGGCCGGTGGGCCTGGGAGGGCCCTCCCCGCGATCCCAGGGGGTGCCGGCCCGGCTTCTTCCCGGCCTGAGCCTGCCGGCGAGACAGGCCCTGATCCTGCCTTGGTCTGCAACCTGGCGGACACCCTGATGCACCTTTCCCAAGTCCTCGGTGGAGCGGCTGGCAAGTCTGGTCCCACATCGGGGGTCAGGGGCCCTGAGCCCACCGCGTCGGCAGCGGCCGGTGCGGCGCGGGAGGGCGCTGCGAGCGGAGCAGTGGAGGAGCTGCACCTTTCGCCACCGGTCAGCGCGTCTACATCGGTGGATGCGTCCGTCGGCCCCTCGGAGCGCGAGGGCAGGAGGAGGAAGCGTTCGTCGGGGCGTTCCCGTTCCTCCAGGCGATCTCCCAGCTCTTCATCGTTGGGTGAGTCCACCGAGGATGATGACGCGCAGGCTACCGGGGAATTTTGGGTGCGTGGGGAGAGGGTGCCTGCTCTCCCACCGTGGCTTGCAAAGCGCAGGCATTTGGGGGGTGGGGAAGCGCCATCCCCAGGCCCGGCCCAAGACGACCGTGGCAACCCGCCCGGGTCCCATCTCCCCAGGAAGCTCCGGGAGCGGGCGCTGGATGGGTATTACGTGGACATCTTTAAGTTCCTGCGGCGGGAGGGGGAGTTGGGCTTGTCGGGTGGGAAGGCCGACAAGAAGCGGAAGGACCCGGCAGCAGCCGAGCGGAATTTCAATAACTGGCTGCAGGGTTTCACTGAATTCCTGGCCCTCATCGGGGCCGTGTATCCCCTGCGGGCTTGGCACCTGGCAGCCCACATGGCGCATGTGCTGCGGGCTCGGGCGCTGGCCGGGGAAACTGCGGCCATCGCTTACGACGAGGCCATCCGCAAGAACGCTTCGCATAAGTGCCTTTTCCGTTGGGATCTCATTCACGACCAAACTTGGATGGTTGTGGTCCAGCCCGCCATGGGAGGGGCGGCGGAACCATCCGTCCCAGTAAAACCCGGCAGAGCCTACCCGGGGCTGGCGGGGGCAAAGGGGCTGTGCTGGGAATTTAACAGAGGCGCTTGCCAGCGGCCCAAATGCAGATTTGAGCACGTTTGCTCCAACTGTTCCGGCAGCCACAGCAGGGTCAGCTGCCCCAAGCCGGCCGGACGCTCCCCCTTTCGGCAGGCCCGGTCGCCGGGCCCTCCCAAAAAGAAGCCGGTGGCCAGGGCAGCGCCCCCGCCCCCGCAAAACACTGAGTTGCACGCTCAGCTGCAGTCTTTGGCTCCTACACCCGTTCAACTGGGGGTGCTGTTGGAGTGGCTGCAGCGTTATCCCGATAGGAGGGCTGCGCGCATGCTGGGGGATGGTTTCTCTTCCGGCTTCCGCATCCCATACCAAGGCCCAAGGAGGGCTTACCAAGCGAGCAACTTAAAATCCGTCCATGATCTCCCTGGCGTGGTGGCTGACAAGCTTAACAAGGAAATCAGGGCCGGCCGCATTGCTGGCCCTTATAGCCACCCGCCCCTCCCTAACCGCAGGGTCTTCACCATTGGCGTCGTGCCTAAGAAAGCCCCGGGGGAGTTTTGCTTAATTCAACACCTCTCCCACCCCCGGGGCGATTCCGTGAACCATTTCATTGACCCCGAGGTTTGTTCGGTCCGATATGCCACCCTGGACGAGGCCATCCTCTGCATCAGGCAGGCGGATCCAGGGGCCTCACTACCAAATTGTGACATTCAGTCCGCCTTCCGGCTCCTGCCCATTTCCCCCCTCGATTTCGAGCTGCTGGGCATCCACTTCCAAGGAAATTGGTACGTGGACAAGGCCATGCCCATGGGCTGCTCCTTTGCCTGTGCCGCTTTTGAGACTTTCAGCACTTTCCTAGAATGGGCTTTCAGGCAGAGGGTGCCCTCCGGGTTGGTGACGAACGGTGACGATTTCCTGTTCATTGGCAGGCAGGGCACCAGGGAGTGTGACCTTGCCCTGCAGGCTTTCCAGGCCCTGGCCGCCGAGCTGGGGGTTCCCTTGGCTCCCAACAAGACGGAGGGGCCTTCCACTGCCCTCAGCTACCTGGGCATCCACCTGGACACGGTCCTAGGCACGTCTTCACTCCCGGCTGACAAACTCACAGCCCTTTCCGCCCTGCTCCAGTCCGTGCTTCTCCTTCGAAAATGCAGGGTGCGCCTGGTGCAGTCCTTACTCGGCCACCTCAATTTCGCCTGCAGGGTGGTGGCCCCAGGTAGGGCTTTCTGCTCCCGGCTGGCGAGGTCCTTGTCGGGCTGCAAGTCCCCTGACCATCACATCAGGGTCTCCCGGGGCATGAAAGAAGACCTGCAGGTCTGGCTGTCCTTCATCCGAAGCTTCAACGGCATCTCTCTGTGGCAGTCAGCTTTGGAACCTGGCCTGGAGTTGCAGGTGCACTCTGATGCCTCTGGGGCTTTTGGTTTCGGTGTGTACTTCCGGGGTCAGTGGGCGCAGGGCCTTTGGCCGCCAGAGTGGCACGCGCAGGGCATCACCAGGGATCTCACCTTTCTGGAGCTGTTTCCCATCCTGGTGGCGGTGCACATTTGGCACAACCTCTGGCTTAACAAAAGGGTGCTTTTCTGGTGCGACAACCAGGCAGTGGTCCGTGTGGTGAACAGACAGTCGAGCAAATCGGCACGGGTCATGTACTTAGTTCGCAATTTGGTTCTTACCTGCCTCACTTATAATATTTCCTTCAAAGCTGCTTTCGTTCCAGGTTTACAGAATGAGATTGCTGACGCCTTATCTCGCCAGCAGGTGGATCGTTTCCGGCGCCTGGCCCCCAGGGCGGAGCTGTTCCCGGCGACAGTGCCGGCGTCCCTCTGGAACCTTGGCAACGAGATGTCATCACAGGTGTTTTGAACTCGTTGGCACCGGCCACGTGCAGGCAGTACGACGGAGCCGTGCGTGACTTCCTGAGCTTCGCTGCGACCTCCGGGCGCCCGGTCTGCGGTGGGGTGGACACTGGCCTCCTCCTCGAGTATCTGGTCCGGCTCCATGGGCAGGGGATGCACCCGCGCACCATGGGGGTGCACCTGGCGGGCATCGCCTTTTACTGCAGGGTTTCGGGTTTCCCTGACGTGACCAAGGCGTTTGTAGTCCGCCGCCTAGTGGCTGGGTGGCGGCGGGTGGGCACCAGGCAGAGGGACCTCAGGCGCCCAGTCACCAAGGAAGTGTTGAGGGCGGTTACCGGAGTGTTAAGGCAGGTGTGTGCTTCGTGCTATGAGCGCTTGCTATTCACCGCCGCCTTCCACTTGGCACACCACGGGGCCTTCAGGCCTGGTGAACTGGTCGCCCCTACCAGGGATCGACCTTCCAGCACCGCGCTGCAAATGGAACATCTCGTCCTGTCGGGGGACATGGTCTACGCTTGGCTGGCCCATTCAAAAACCGACCAAGAGGGCCGCGGGGCCTGGGTCACCATGCCAGTCCTACCGGGCGACGCCACCTGCCCCCTCCCCCCCTCATTGAGTGGCTACGGCACAGGCCTCGGGTGGGTGGCATGCTCCTGGTGCATGAGGATGGGTCCCCCCTCACCAGGTTCCAGATGCTGGCGGTGTTCAGGGCATGCTTGGCTCGGGCCGGGCTACCGGCCGCTGAGTTCGGCTTGCACTCTTTTAGAATAGGGGCCGCCACGACCGCGGCACAAGAGGGCAGGGCCCAGGAGGACATCCGCAACCTGGGCAGGTGGCGGTCGGGGGCCTTTCGGGCATACATTCGCCCACACCTGACCTGTTGATTTCCCTTCTCAGTGCCTCCAGGGACGCCGCAGACTGTCTATCGGCAGGTGTGGGTCGTGGGGCACAGCCTTGTCAACAGAGTCGGGGACTACGCCTGCAATTCCGAATGGGGCCGGCATCTCGGACTCGGGGCGCACATAAGAATTGCCTGGATGGGGCAGGGACACATGCTTTGGCATGAGCTAGAGCCCAAGATCATAGAGTACATTTTTCAACTGGCCACGCCGGACCTCCTGGTCATCCACCTGGGGGAGGAGGATCTCCCTGCCAGGTCGGGCCTTGACCTGCGTTTTGCGGTGGCCGCCACGCTCAGGAGCTTTGCCAGGCATCGGCCTGGCATGACCTTGGTCTGGTCCGAGATGTTGCAGCGGGCCCATTGGAGCGGAGCGGTGGATCCCTATGCAGTGGACAGGGCCTGCAGGAAAGTAAACAAGGCGGCTGCCAAGGTGGTGCTTTCCCTCGGGGGAGCGGTGGCAGAACACTCCGAAATCACCCGGGACGTTATGAACCTTTTCCAGCCGGATGGCGTCCGCCTGTCCCAATGGGGCATGGACTTGTGGCTTCAGTCAGTTCAGTTTACTCTTCGTCGTTGGTTAAGGTAGAGACAGGCTCAGGCTTGAGGAGCTTGGGCGGTGAGCTGCGAGGGAGGGCAGCTCGTGGCGGGTTTGCAACGGTGTCGCACATCTGGGGAGAGAACGAGCCTTCGGACGGGAGGCATGAACTCTGGGAGGAGAATCGCGAACAGCTGCCAAAAGATCGTGAATGCCTGCAAAGGGACGAGAACAACAACATAAGGGCGATCCAACTTCGAGCTGAACCGGGCCAAAGAAAGCGTTACAGCGGCAGTATCAGCAAAGGCTCTCGGTCCATGACAAGGTCTTGGATCACTCCATGCTGGATCCTGGAACATAAAGCATTAGGGCCATCAAGCGCAGAGCGAGTTGACTCGCGGCCATTCAGCGTGATGAACAAACAAAACTGGATGCGTGAAAAATGGCCTTACATGCGCATCAAGAGATGCCTTAACTTCGCCAAAGAAAGAGGAATTGAAAGCTTGCCTTGGGCAAAAGAGCTGAAGAGGCAGCCGGGATGCGATGGCAGAACCGGGTGGAGTGCTTGCCTTTACCAGGCTACCACCGCTCCCCTGCCATGGGGTCGGCTGCAAGGTCTACTTCAATCCCGGCTGCCTCCTTTCGCCCCAGGAGCAGCCGATTGCAAGGTCAGCTCTACCTCCTCAACCCGGCGGTAACTCAGCCGGCCCTGCTCTCCAGCCCACCGCCCCAGCCGTTGCAACCACAGCTGGCGAATCTTCCCCGGTCCGCGCCCTTCCCGGCGGCGAGAACCAACAAAGGCGTGAGTGAGTGTGGTTGGTGTCTGGAGTGTAAAGGCCCGCGGAAGGGAGGCGGGTCAAACGACCTTCTTAGCTGTTTTTCATGCTTTTCTCTGGCTCTCCCATCGCTTCTTTAGCTTCCAGCCTTTTTCTAGCCTCTTTCACAGCCGCCATGGGGCGAAAAGGGCCAGAGCAGGGGAGCCTGCTACATGGGCGGCCGGCGCCCATTGGTCGTGGACTGGCCTCTGGGATCGTCGGGCCGACTGGCCCCGGTTGTTGAAGCCGGATCGGAGCAGCGGGCGCAGGGCGGCCCGGCGGGCTTGAGCTTGTTCCCCATGCGGCAGGGGAGCAGGCCGGTGGGCCTGGGAGGGCCCTCCCACGCTTGATCCCAGGGGGTGCCGGCCCGGCTGTCCTCTTCCCGGCCCTGGACAGCCTGTCGGGCGAGACGGAGGCCCTGATCCTGCTCTTGGTTCTGCAACCTGGCGGACAACCCTGATGCACCTTTCCCAAGTCCTGCCGGTGGAGCGGGCTGGCAAAGTCCTGAGATCCCACATCGGAGGTCAGGGGCCCTGAGCCCACCCAGCGTCGGCAGCGGCCGTCTTGAAGCGGGCGGGGAGGGCGCTGGCCGAAGCCGGAGCAGTGGAGAGCTGCACCTTTACGCCCACCCGGGTCAGCTGGCGTCACTACATCGGGTGGATGTGTCCGTCGGCCCCTCGGATGCCGAGGGGCAGGAGGAGGAAGCGTTACCGTCGAGGGCTGTTCCTGTTCCTCCAAGGCGATCTCCCCAGCTCTTCACTTCGTTAGGTGAGTCCACCGAGGGATGACCGGACGCCAAGCAGGCTACCGGGGAATTTTGGAGTGCGTGGGGAGAGGGTGCCTGCTCTCCCACCGTGGCTTGCAAAGCGCCAGGCATTTGGGGGGGGTGGGGAGAGCGCCATCCCCTGGCCATTGGCCCAAGACGACCGTGGCAACCCGGGGCCCGGGTCCCATATTAATCAATCTCCCCAGGAAGCTCCGGGAGCGGGCGCTGGATGCGGTATTACGTGGACTATCTTTAAAGTTCCTGGCAAGCGGAGGGAGTTGGAAGCTTAATGTCGGGTGCAGGAAGGCCGACAAAGAAGCGGAAGGACCCAGCAGCAGCCGAGCCGGAATTTCAATAACTTGGCTGCAGGGGTTTCACTGAATTTCCACTGGCCCTCATCGGGGCACGATGTATCCCCTGGCGGGCTTGGCACCTGGCAATACGCCCACATGGCGCATGTGCTGCGGGCTCCGGCGCTGGTCGGGAAACTCGACGGCCATACAGCTACTTACGGCGAAGGCCATCCGCAAGAACGCTTCGCGCATAAGTGCCTTTTCCGCTTGGGATCTCATCTAACGACCAAACTTGGATGGTTGTGGTCCAGCCACGCCATGGGAGGCCGGCGGCCAGTGAACCATCCGTCCCTAAGTAGTAAAACTCCAGCAGAAGCCTACCGGGGGCTGGCGGGGAGCAAAGGGGCTGTGCTGGGAATTTAACAGAGGCGGCTTGCCAGTGGCCCAAATTGCAGATTTGAGCACGCGTTTGCTCCAACTGTTCCGGCAGCCACAGCAGGGTCAAACGCTGCCCCCCAAGCCGGCCGGACGCTCCCAACACTGGCAGGAGCCCGATCGCGGGCCCTCCCAAAAAGAAGCCGGTGGTGGCCAGGGCAGCGCTCCCGCCTCCCGCAAAAGAACACTGGAGTTGCACGCTCAGCTGCAGTCTTTGGCTCCTTGGCACCCGTTCAACTGGGGGGTGCTGTTGGAGTGGCTGCAGCGTTATCCCGATAAGGAGGAGCTGCGGCCGCATGCTGGGGATGGTTTCTCTTCCGGCTTCCGGCGATCCCATACCAAGGCCCAAGGAGGGCTTTACCAAGCCGAAAGCAACTTAAAATCCGTCCATGATCTCTCCCTGGTGTGGTGGCTGACAAGCTTAACAAAGGGAAATCAGGGTCGGCCGCATTGCTGAAAGCCCTTATAGCCACCCGCCCCTCCCTAACCGCAGGGTCTTCACCATTAGGCGTGGAGTGCCTAAGAAAGCCCCGGGGGAGTTTTGCTTTAATTCAACACCTCTCCCACCCCCGGGGCGCATTCGCGTGAACTCATTTCATTGACCCCGGAGGTTTTGTTCAGGTCCGATATGCCACCCTGGACGCAGGCCATCCTCTCTGCATCAGGCAAGAAGCGGATCCAGGGGCCTCACTACCAAATTGTGACATTCAGTCCGCCTTCCGGCTCCCTGCCCATTTCCCCCACCTCGATTTCGAAGGCTGCTGGGCATCCACTTCCAAGGAAATTGGTAGTGCGTGGACAAGGCCATGCCCATGGGCTGCTCCTTTGCCTGTGCCGCTTTTGAGACTTTTCAGCACTTTCCTAGAATGGGCTTTCCAGGCAGAGGGTGCCCACTCCGGGTTGGTGGACCCATTATCTTGACGATTTCCTGTTCATTGGCAGGCAGGGCACCAGGGAGTGTGACCTTGCCCTGCAGGCTTTCCCAGGCCCTGGCCGCCGAAAGCTGGGGGTTCCCTTGGCTTCCCCAACAAGGACGGAGGGGCCTTCCACTGCCCCCTCAGCTACCTGGGCATCCACCTGGACCACGGTCCCTAGGCACGTCATCACTCCCGGCTGACAGAACTCACAGCCCTTTTCCGGCCTCTGCTCCAGTCCGTGCTTCTCCTTGGCAAAAATGCAGGGAATTCGCGCCTGGTGCAGTCCTTTACTCGGCCACCTCGAATTCTCGCCTGCAGGGTGGGTGTAGTCCCCAGAGTAGGGCTTTCTGCTCCCCAGCTGGCGAAGGTCCTTGTCAGTAGCTGCAAGTCCCCTGACCATCATCATCAGGGTCTCCCGGGGCATGGAAAGAAGACCTGCAGGTCTGGCTGTCCTTCATCCGAAGCTTCAACGGCATCCCTCTGTGGCAACCAGCTTTGGAACCTGGCCTGGAGTTGCAGGGGCACTCTGATGCCTGTGGGGCTTTTGGTTTCGGTGTGTTCTTCTCCGGGGTCCCTACGTGCGGGCGCAGGGGCCTTTTGGCCGCCAGAGTGGCACGCGCAGAGGGCATCACCAAGGGGATCTCGCACCTTTTCTGGAGCTGTTTCCCATCCTGAGTGGCGGGTGCACATTTGGCACAACCTCTGGCTTAACAAAAGGGTGCTTTTCTGGTGCGACAACCCAGGCAGTGGTCCGTGTGGTGAACAGACGGTGTCGAGACAAATCGGCCACGGGTCATGTACTTAGTTCGCAATTTGGTTCTTTACCTGCCTCAACTTATAATATTTCCTTCAAAGCTGCTTCGTTCCAGGGTTTTACAGAATAGAGATTGCTGACGCCTTGTATCTCGCCAGCAGGTGGATTGCGTTTCCGGCGCCTGGCCCCCCAGGGCGGAGCTTGTTCCCTCGGGCGACAGTGCGGGCGTCCCTCTGGAACCTTTGGCAACGCGAGATGTCATATCACAGGTGTTTTGAACTTCGTTGGCACCGGCCCGCGATGCAGGCAGTACGGCGGAGCCGTCGCAGTGACTTCCTTCGGAGCTTCGCTGCGACCTCCGAGCGCCCGGTTCATGCGGTGGGGTGGACACTGGCCTCCCTCCCTCGAGTATCTGGTCCGGCTCCATGGGCAGAGGGATGCACCCGCGCACCATGGGGGGTGCACGCCTGGCGGGCATCGCCTTGCTTACCTGCAGGGTTTCGGGTTTCCCGGACGTGACCAAAGAGCGTTTTGTAGTCGCGCTTCGCCTAGTGGCTGGGTAAAGCGGCGGGTGGGCACCAGGCAGAGGGACCTCGAGGCCCAGTCACCAAGGAAGCTGTTGAGAGGCGGTTATCGGAGTGTTAAAAGGCAGGTGTGTGCCCGTGCTATGAGCGCTTGCTGGCTTCACGCCGCCTTCCCGCACTTGGCACACCACAGGGCCTTCAGGCCCTGGTGAACTGGTCGCCTTACCAGGGGACTGAAACCTTCCAGCACCCAGCGCTGCAAATGGAACATCCTCGCCACACTGTCGGGGGGGGACAGGGTCTGCAGCAGCTGGCTCCATTCAAAAGAACCGACCAAGAGGGCCGCGGGGCACTGGGTCACCATGCCAGTCCTACCCGAGGCGGCGCCACCTGCCCCCCTCCCCTCATTGAGTGAAGCTCGCCCACAGGCCTCGGAGTGGGTGGCATGCTCCTGGTGCATGAGGATGGGTCCCCCTCACCAGGTTCCCAGATGCTGGCGGTGTTCAGGGGGCATGCTTGGCTCGGGCCAGGCTACCGGCGCTGAGTTCGACTTGCACTCTTGCCTTTTTTAGAATAGGGGTCGCCATGCGACCGTGGCACAAGAGGGCAGGGCCCAGGAGGACATCCGCAACTCCTGGGCAGGTGGCGGTCGGGGAACTGCCTTTCGGGCATACATTCGCCCACACCTGACCTGTTGATTTCCCTTCTCAAGTGCCTCCAGGGGCGCCGCCAGACTGTCTATCGGCAGGTGTGGAGTGCGTGGGGCACAGCCTTGTCAACAGAGTCGGGGACTACGCCTGCAATCTTCAGAATGGGGCCGGCATCTCCGACTCGGCACATTACAAGAATTACCTGGATGGGGCAGGGACACATGCTTTGGCATGAGCTAGAGCCCAAGATCATAGAGTACATTTTTCAACGCTGGCCCACCGGTTACCTCCTGGTCATCCACCTGGGGAGGAGGAGGATCTCCCCTGCCAGGTCGGGCCTTGACTCCGTGCGTTTTTTCGCGGTGGCCGCCACGGCTCCAGGAGCTTTGCCAGGCATGCGGCCTGCGCATGACCTTGGTCTGGTCCGGAGATGTTGCAGCGGAGCCCATTGGAGCCGGAGCGGTGGATCCCCTATGCAGTGGACAGGGCCTGCATGGAAAGTAAACAAAGGCGGCTGCCAAGGTGGTTGCTTTCCTGCTCGGGGGACCCGGTGGCAAAACACTCCAGAAATCACCCGGGACGTTATGAACCTTTTTCCAGCCCGGATGGCGTCCGCCTGTAATCCTGCAATAATGGGCATGGACTTGTATGGCTTCCAGTCCAGTTCAGTTTACTCTTCGCCGTTGGTTAAAGGTAGAGACAGGCTCCAGGCTTGAGGAGCTTAGCGGTGAGCTCCTGCGAGGGAGGGCAGCTCGTGGCGGGTTTGGCAACGGGTTAGTCGACACATCACTGGGGAGAGAACGAGCCTTCCGGCTGGGAGCTCCCCAGGCTTTGCGCCACTGTGGTAGGGGCCGGGGTGCAGAGGCGGGAGCAGGCTGGCAGCTGCCCGACACCCTAGGGAGTAGGGGTTGCGGGTTGGGCGACAGAGGCTGACCATGGGCTTAGCCGGTGCCCGACACCCCAGCAACGCAGCGGGAGGAAAGGCGGGCTGGGGGCGACGCCTTAGGGGCTCAGCGGAGGTGCCGTCTCCCTCAGCATGGAGCAGGAAGTGTGGAAGCAAGCAGAGGAAGTATGATCTCTGGGCTTCCCTTCCGCCAGTTTCCCATTCATTGGGGATGTGATGTCGCGACCCGCTTCGTCAGCCCAGCTCTGATGTAAATAGTTCTTGTTGATATGTTTGATGTTTAATAAGCGGGCTCGCGGCTCCATTCCTTTCCAGCCTGTCGCTGTGGTGTGATTGATTGAGCGAAGGGGGTCTCACCATCTGCAGCAAATTAGATGCACCCTGAATAACCACTAGGGCGTTTTGCCATTGCCTGCTCGTGGTGAGCAACAGCATGGCGTGGAAATAAAGGGGAACATGCAATGGCCTGGCTGTGCCATGCTGCAGGAACCGGGCAGTGCAATGATTGGGCTCTAACTTAGCGAAGAAAAGTGCTGAGGAAGCCTGGGTATATTAAAGAGCGCGCTTTCCCGGTCCGCGCCCTTCCGGGCGGCGAGAACCAGCAGCAAGCGTGGCCCACCCACCTTCCCTTTAATTTAGAGGTTGGCCCGAGTTTTTTGGGTCCCTACTGTATGCAGAAGTCACTGGCGGGTTTGGTACAGCGGTGTCGCACATCTGGGGAGAGAACGAGCCCTTCCGGCTGCAGGGCTCCTTGCAGGCTTATAGCGCCACTGTGGTAGGGCCGAGGGGTGGGGCAGGTGCAGGCTGGCGAGGCCGGCAGGCCGGGCCGCTACCGACACCCTAGGGAGTAAGGGGTTAGGTTGGGCCCGACAGGGTGGCCATGGAAGCTTAGCCGGTGCCCGACATTGACCCCAGCAAGCACGGAGGAAAGGCGGGCTGAGGGCGACCTTGGGGCTCAGCCGGTGCCCGTCTCCTCAGCATGGGCGGGAAGTGTGGAAGCAAGCAGGAGTATGATCTCTGGGGCTTCCCTTCCCGCCAGTTTCCCATTCATTGGGATGTGATGTGCGACCCGTTTGCTGCCCAGCTCTGATGTAAATAGTTCTTGTTGATGTGTTTGATGTTTAATAAACGGGCTGCGGCCCATTCCTTTCCAGCCTGTCATTGTGGTGTGATTATTAAGCGAAGGGGGTCTCACCATCTGCAGCAATTGAAAAACACTAGAATTAAGACAGTGACTAATGAATACCACTCAGACAAAGGATGTCCCTAGGCAGTTAGCAATCAAAGGGATCAAAAGGCCAGGCTACTGCAATGCAGATGTTCTCACTAACTGATTATGCTATCTTTATGGTTACTCATATGCTAAATGGGTGGATCCCACCCAACACATGCAAATCAAACTTGCTAATTGCACCCATTACACTTGTTAACAGGCAAATGGTTCTTTCTCCCACCCTGGACAGGAACATATACTCCACTTGCTTTTCTACCATCAGATCCTCTGAAGATGCCAGCCACAGATGCAGGCGAAAGGTCAGGAGAAAGTGCTACTAGAACACGGCCGTACAGCCTGGAAACCACACAGCACCCCACATCTTGCTCAGTTGCATCCTCCATGAGCTGCTCCCCTTCAGGCAGCTAAATTAAATGATAAGGCAGGAGTTAAACAGAAATTTTCCAGAAGCCCCTCTGATAAGGAAATGGCCATTCTATTGCTAGTGTGCTTAAGATTACCTTCCTTCCATAATGGATCCTCCCCTCTTGCTTGGATATTTACCAGCCTTGTCATCTCACTTGGCATAACACATGATGATGTTGTGTCACAAATGTTACTGAGGGGAGAACTCACTGTGGGGACAGGGGGAGATATACTGTTTGGGGCACTATCCCTATGACAGGGGTAGGGAACCTGCAGCTCTCCAGATGTTCAGGAACTAAAATTTCCATCAGCCTCTGTCAGCATGGCCAATTGGCCATGCTGGTAGGGGCTGATGGGAATTGTAGTTCCTGAACATCTGGAGAGCCGCAGGTTCCCTACCCCTGCCCTATGATAATGCAGTGTATACACAAGAGAGTGTATAAATCAAACATCATGCATGTTTGCTGAATAGCTGTTAAACCTGCTGATGTGGGGAGATCAGGCGGTGAGGCAGGAAAAATAAATGTGCTTGGGGGGACATGACGGGAAGAGCAGGCTACAACGATTGCTGGTCGGCGGGAGAGAAGAATGTGATGCCAGGGAGGCGAGTTACTGGGTTGGGGAGATCAGGCAGTGAGGTGGGAAAAATAAACTTGTCCAGCTGCCGCGGTGTTTGCATGGCAGTAGGTTAGGCTCGGGATCTGTGAAAAGAACCACCAATTTGGCAATTTTTTAAAAACCTTGGATATGGGAAATTGCATGGAGCACCCCCAATTTAGGACTGGGAACCGTGTGAAAATCTTGCACAAAACGGGATAAGTCACTGTCTCATCCCAGGATATTTGGACTGTGCGGAAAATGCCTTTGTGTGAATGAGACTGACCCAACCATTTCATACATGCCATCATTTAGCTTGGCCACTAATAACTATCCCTGCATAAACCAGTATCATCCTTGTACGGAAAAATTATAGAGAGGTAATTAGCTGTGTAACCAACCCAAGATGACCTGACCATTATCAGTTCTTAGAGCAGATTTTGATAGATATTACAGTAAACTTCTTCCATGATCATCACACTGGTCTTTTCTGGCCTCCTGCCCTGTATATCCAGCTCCCAGATTGTTTACATGGAAATGGTAAAAATTATTTAAAGGACCTCATTTCCCTGCCAGTGATGGAATAAGTTTGAAAAATATCCCTGTGAACTTTGTAGTCACTGATATTTGAACTTCTGGTCTTGAGAAAGGAGCCAGGTAAGAAGAATATGAAAAATCTTTGCGGTTCTGTGTTCGGCTTTATGGTTTTCTAGATGACCAGACAATGTGGGCAGTTAAGGTCGCATCAAGACCTATTAACTCCCAACATTAACTTCACCCCTCCTTTTTTTTTTTTTTTTAAAAAAAGCAGAAGTGACCTTTTTATATAAATTACACAAATGTCTGTTTCCCAAAGTCTGAGAGTCTCAACACTTGTATGTGAAAGTTGACATTCTCTGAATTTTGGACATGGAGTTGAATGTACTTATGTATGAAATCCAAACTAATTGTTTGAACCTACACAGCTGGGAAGGAGAAACATAACTAGCCGAGATCTTGCAGCATCTGGATAGTGTGATTTGTCACTCGCATTTTGTTTGTTTAACCTTCTGTTTACCAGGAAAACCTTCATGGGATTCTATGGATTAAGGAATCTGGAAAACATATGCTTCCCTAGGGGCCACAGTATCTCTTGCCTGGTTAGAGCGCTGCAGTTTGAATTCCATTTCTCTTGATCTACCCTACAGCTATCTCTGCCTGCTAGAGGAGAGTACAAAAAAATTGGTATCCAAGGAGGTCTTGGAAACAGGTGTATGCAACAGGAAGGAAATCTCACTTGGAACATGCATATAAACCAGATGGAGATGAGTGTTGACTGCTGAGCAAGCACAAAAACACTGCAAGTGCAGAAAAGGGCTTTTGAATGGATTTCAAAAACAAAAATGTGTGCAGAAAGTCATGCATAACCAGCAATCACAGCTACAATGAAACCATTTGGGGCCAACAAGAAGGCAGGTGTGGTAAGCAAGATATTACAGAAAAGAATTCCATCTGGTGTAAAATGGATACAAAATCCCTGTGCAGATGACATGAAATCTGAGGGTAATCAAGGCATGAGCAGGGAGCAGGATTGTACCAGCTGGCCTCAATCCTGACTTCTGTACACTGGATGGATTTTCTGAACAGAGCCTAGATGATTATTCGTTGAATGTACATAAGCTTCCTCTGTAAAATGTGTAGCAAGGGTACCAGTTGGATAAAGAGGACCCATTGCTGGCCTTCAGCTGCCTACAAAGGGCCTGATCCATATGTGGCAGTTGGGATTAGGATCACAGCTTATGTTGTTTCCTGCATTAATTTATTACCTCCAGATTTGATGTCATAAGAACAAGGGCAAGCATTTTCAAGAGCACATCTGCCCACAACTTCTCATGTTCAAAATGTGGAATGCCCACATACAGTCTGTGTAGTGTCATTAAGGAGAACCCCTCACTCAAGTCTGGACCTTTTGTTATCCCTTATGTCCAGCATTTAGGCATTCTAGGTTATGAGGGTCTTTGTTCTGAATTTATCTTGTATGATTATGCCAGTCGAATGTACACCTCCTCCCCCAAATCTCAGGTTTCCTGTTTGCAACTTTGCCATAGCAGCTACAGTGAATCCCACTAAGTCTTGCTGCACTTGGCTGACTTTTTTTTATTGGAACAAGTGTCTGTTTACAGAGTTTTAAAAGGCAAAAACACCTCCACAATTTGATTTTGGCAAACAGCTGTGAGTCAAGTGTGGCGAAAAAGAAATCCCTGTAAAATCAGAGAAAATGCCTGCAAATTTCCACACATTTCACAGAGGCAGTGTGGTCTGAGAGGCAGCTGGGTGGTCTTGGAGATAAATTAACTGTGGGTGAGGAAACAGAGAGGGCTAAAGCCTGAGCTAAGCTCTGCCACTGAATGACCACATGGGCTTGGCTAAATCATTCATATTATTTATGTCTCAGTTTTATCCAGATGTATTGTGAGAATAGTGGCCTCAGTTTTGGGCTATGGCCAAGCTGAGATTGGCAAATCCCAAGAAAACAAAGAGGACAGGGCAAAGGTGGCTTAGATCCCAGAAGCTGAAGGCAGCCAGGGACTGGATAGTTTCCAGAAATTCATTTCATTGCATAGTGCTAGTTGAGGGCTTCAGTTGTGCCTCTTGAGGGACTAAAATGGTCCCTGGTGGAATACTATAAAGTCAGTAGGACAGAATAGGCTCAGTAGTATACCCTAGCTTACCCTGATGCAATGGAACCTAGAAGCAGATCTGGAACAGATCCAAAGGAGTTTTTAACAAAATAAACTTCAGTTTTTGCACAGTCTTAACTTTTCAAAACATTCATCTTCAGGCTCAACTTTTCCATGCCTGATCTGGTTCCCAAAGCAATTTACTTTTCAGCACGTTTGAGCAAAATCCCTTTTAGCTTTGTTCTGAGGTAACTGAGAGCAAATGAAAGTGTTCTATATACATGTATCCATTTGAGAAGGAAAGTATTATCCATGCTTTATATAGTGCTGAACTTTTGCATTTGAAATTCTGTGGACCCCACAGAAGACCACACAGATCCCAGTGATTTACATAGAAAGGAATGTTTTTAATTTAGTCATGCCCTTAGCAAACAAGGGGAAGGCAAGGGGTCATGGGGGAAAACCAGTGCCAATCCAAATTCTTGGACACTCCAGGTGGTATCTGGCCTAAGGTCCCCAAATTGGCAAAGGTCAGAAACTCATGCAGCAGAAAAGGTGTGATTTTAAGAGAAGGGCTCAGAGATGGCCACACTCTTCCTGAGATAATGAAGCACTCTGGCAGAGGAAAATCTTAGTGGGGTCTTTCCACCATGAAAACATTGAAATTATATTGATTACTTTCAGGCATGATACTGTGGAGAAAGAAATCTGAAACAGCTCATGTGCATGATGATTATAAACAGAAGAGGCATATGAGCATAAAAATTCCTTTTTGCCAAGGACTTCCCACATTCAGCACAATCTCATATGTTTAATAGAAGTTGGGGAGGCTTCATTTTACATAATATATGAAGGAACGGCATGGCTTTTTTTTTTTAAAAAAAGAAAAGTCATTTGAGATTATGAACTCAGTTATGTTCTATATGGAGGTATTAAAAGGAGACATAAAAAGGAAGTCTGGCATGTAATGAATGGAAAGATAGCGACAAGTGCATCAGTCGCTTAGTAGGGGTTTACACTGTCAAACTGGCACTGTGATTGATGGGTTGTGGAAGTTTCTGGAAAATTTATTCAAGTTACTGTTAGGGTAGGGGAGGCTCAAGAAGCTGGGATATAGAACAACAAGCTATACAGCATTCCTGACAGTTGACAGGTGAAGAAGGTTTGAAAAATGGGAAAGAAAATCCTTTAGGTAGGCATGGGAAGTATTCTCAATGTGAGGGAGACCAAGTTTTTCTTTGTTCTTCACTTTTCTTTTTTTTTGGCTGAAATTTGGTACGTCATCCAATAATGTATATAATTACAGAACGACTTGTAACACCAGTTACTGGCTGGGATGTCATTGTTCCCATCTGTAACCCTCAATGATTAATGCATCAATAGGCTGTATTCGATAAACTGCAAGCATAAGGACTTCCCCACTTTTCCTTAGCAGCTCCCTCTGATGCTGGTGGTCAAGAGACACTAGGGGACAAAATGCCATGGGGCATGGGGCAGAGAAATTAGTAAAATCCTCCCTCCTCCTTGCACTACTTAAGAACATAAGGAGAGCCCCACTGGGACAAACCACTGGTCTATCTGGCCCAGCATCCTGTCTCACAGTTCCTCTAGAGCAGGGGTCTGCAACCTGCGGCTCTGGAGCCGCATGCGGCTCTTTCAGCCTTATACTGCGGCTCTGCGTGGCCTGGAGGTTGGAGGGTAGCATGGGTATGGGTGTGTCCCTCCAGCCCTCTAGAGCAGTGCTGGAAGGAAAGGTGAGTGGAGGGGCCGAACCAGAGGTGCCTCTGTGTGGAGCCACCTCTTTGGCTCGGTAGATCTTCGGGGCTGTGGAAAATGGGTCCTAATGGCTCTTTGGGTGGTAAAGGTTGCCGAACCCTGCTCTAGAGGTTCAACAACAGAACAGAGAGGCTGAGGGCTTCCCCTGATATTGTCTCTGGGTACTGGTATTGGGAAATTTACAGCTTCTGAATGTGGAAGTTCTCTTTAGTTACTGTGCCCAGTAGCCTACTGATATACAATCCTCCATGAAATCTGTCCAGTCCCTTTTTAAAGCTGTCTGTGCCTCTGACCATCATTATATTTTCTAGTAGCCAATTCCACATTTTTAAATCACTTGCTGGTTAAAGAAGTATTTCCTTTTATCCACTCTGAATCTACTATCATCAGCTTCATTAAATGCCATCAGGTACTAATATTTTGGGAAAAGGAGAAATATTAGGATGCTTTGGGGAAAAAGCTGTGCGTTCTTCCCCAAAATGCTTTTTATAACATTCTCAAGATGTTTTATTTGTACTGTGCAGAAAAGACCTTTGTTGACTCTCTCCATCCCATGCATCCCCTTTGGGGTGGGCAATATAACAAGTTGAATGAATGAATGAATGAATAATGTTATGAACGTCTATCATGTCCCATCTTGGCCATCTCTTTTCTAAAATGAACAGTCCAGATTTTTCAGCCGTTCCTCACAGGAAAAGTGCTCCACCTCCTAACCATCTTGGCTACCACTCCCTCTTCTGTATTTTTCCAGCTTTGTAATGTTCTTTTTTGGTAACCAGAACATATACAGTATTCCAAATAAGCCCACACCATAGATCTATGCAGGGACATAGAAATAAAGTCTTAAATATGCTACCCAGGATACCTCAGAGAAAGGGGAAAGAGAAGGTTTACTCTCATATGCTTAATTCCCCTATCACTGACTCCCAGCATCACATGTAGATCTGCATTGAGCTACTTCCCTACAAACATACAAGCCAGGAAGACACAGTCATGAGCCAGTTCATGGAAATTGAGGACTCTGAGGCAGAGTCTGAAGACCCAGAGCTGGCTCCATGAGAGCTGGCTCCATGAGAGGAAATACAAACAGCAAAACCAGCCCCAAGCCCTTACCTGCAAACCAAGGCAGAGACTCCCAAGGAAAATGAGGTGTCAGCAGCAAAGCAGAACCTAGTTTCATTAGACAGAATATAAACCCAGGAAATGGAGGAAGCCCTGCAGGAAATGGAGTCATCAGCAGCTGAAGCTAACCTAGCTTCATTAGGCACAGTATAAAACTGGTTGTGCCGCCTGCTCCTATGCAGACGGCCCCTCACTCCCTCTGCTAGGGTAGGTGGGCCATGTTCAGATGCCGGGTCCCTCCCCTCCCTTGCATGCCACTCCCTTGCATGCCATTTCTGACAACCTGGCTGGGTGTTAAAGGCTTCCCTCTGTGATACACCTCTGAAGATGGCAGCGACAGATGCAGGTGAAATGTTAGGAACAAGATCCACCAGACCATGACCACCCAGCCCAGAAAATCCACCAGAACCAATTTACCAACTGGTTGTTTACAAGTACCATTTTAACAACCGGTTCTGGCGAAGTGGTGCGAACCTGCTAAATCCCACCACTACTCCTGTGCCCTTTCACAACAGCTTTGCTTATCTGAGCAGGATGTTGTGCAGCTGACACCCTACAAACAGGAAAGATAAAGAACTGCCCATACAAAGCATTCTTTGTTATGAGTCCACCTTGTGGAATGGCTTGTTTGAGGTCAGGAAGGCTCCCACACTTCTTTTTTCAAACTATGTGACACAGAATTGTTCTGGAAGGCATTTTTATAATGGCAATAGAGCTGTATTATAACAGAATGGTTCAGCAAGGTGCTTTAATAAAGGGAATAGGACTGTGGACTATTATGCTGCATATAGCAATGTTTCCCAACCTGTAGGTCTTGACCTAAATGTGAGTTGCAAAGCCTATGAAAGGAGGCCCAGGCATTTGCAGTTTTAATGACTTGTAAATGCTGTTTGGCCAAGTGGGTTTCCATACCAAGTGAATTTTGACTTGTGGATCAACATGCCAAAAAGGTTGGGGATCACTGGCATATAGTGTGTGTTATCTGTTTGCTGTATATACTATTCTGCTCCCATGCATTGTCTTCTAGTTATGTAACAACATTTTCTGTACTGTTTAACATACCATGGGTGTCCATTTTTGATTTGTTTGAAATTTTTGTGACGCTACACTGATTGCATTGCTTAATAGATGTCATATTCTATTGACGGTGTAGAGTTATGCTGTGTAATCCACCTTGAGTTTCAGTGAGAGAGGCAAACTACAAATAAATAAGACAATAACGAATGAAACATTCCATTATTCCAGTGTGGTAACGTGGTGTAATCATAAACTTGAAGAAAGCCAGGAGTATATCTTGCTTATTTAATGCCCAGGAGCAAACAGACACCCTACTGAGATTAATGGAGGGCAGAAGTGCTGCAGCAGCTGACTCTTTAATGTTTCCACCATGTTGGTTTGGAAGAACTCCTGAAATAAAATCACAGCTTTTTCTGGGATTAGGAATGGAACACCAAATCTAGACCTGCCAAGTGGTCATATTACATTCCGGTGATTTATTTGTATTATTTGAAGCAGAGATTAGCAAGAGGGAAATCAAATTTGGGAAGGAGAACAAAAGTCAATTTGGCAAGTATCTAATGATGATGATTATTGTTCTCATTGGCTTTAATTAGGCACCCCTTAGTCTTGGTGGAAAAACACTGATTATTATTAAACTGAACCATCAAGGGCTCATATTCTTTGTTTGAAATATATAATTTTGTTTCTTTTTCTTGGATGTATCATATCCATTTCCTTTCTGATTTATCTTTCTTCTTTGTGCTTGTAGATATTCCTCTTCAATTTAACATTAAGGCATGCATTCTAATATTGTTGGAAGAGAGGTGGGGAGTCAGGAATTTGGTGCTTGTAATGTTAAGTCAAATTTGGTAACCAGAAAACTGCTGTCAGAGAAAATACTGGAAAGCAGACAGACTTTCACAATGGTGTTAAGGAATGTAGCTTATTCATAACACATAATGTTGAAGCTATTGTTTATTTACTTGTTTAATTAAAAACGTATACCTTGACTTCTCTTAAATTCAAAAAAGTCTACAAAATAAAATCAGGATTCATGTACATAATAAGACAGTTGAAAATAATTCAGTGAGCAACCTACAAAATTTATAAACCAGCTCTCCAGAGTCCACATATAGAAAGATAAATATTAATCTTTTAAAAATCCTCCTGTAAGTACAGGCTTAGTGGAAAGCTACAAGTGCTAGTGCCCATGAACATGGAGGAAAGAAGAACAGTGTAATGAACTTTGGGCTCCAGAGGGGAGATAGGAATGGTACAAATGAGGTAAATAAATAAATATTCATATTAGAGGATTTTAACTTGCCTGCCTAGCCTTTTCAATGCTACCTCACAAACACTCATGATCAGCATTTGCCTGAACAACCATCCACCTGAGATTTGGGTCAGATTCTCACCTTGAGTTTCTCACTATCATGACTTTCAGTTTTTTTTAAATCCTCTGTTATTCCTTGCTCCCTAATCCTGTTCCTGGATTTCACAGATGGATCCAGCTATGACCTTGGATTGGGCACTCTTTCTTATATTTTAATAGTCACAAGGGACTCCATGTAATGTAGGGCCAAACTAGATGAGATGTTTGGGAAATCTTGACACAAATCTTTCTGGCATTTTAAAAGGGAAATAGTAGTGATGGATGCTTGTAATTTGGATGGGGGCCATGGTGCTGGGCACAGAAGGAATTTAACTTGCTCCCATGCAGTTTTGCTAATCAAAACAGAGCTGCCCTGCTGTTATTAATCCTGCAAGGGAATAAAAGACTGGCACCTTTTCTTAGCTGATTGTTTTCCTTTTCAGGATAATAATGTAGTAGGGTGACAAAAAAATAACATTGCTAACTTCCAGGCAAAGCCTGGAGAGCTCCTGGAATTGCAACTGATTTCCAGACTACAGAGATCAACTCCCCTGGAGAAAATGGCAGCTTTGGAGGGTGGATTCAAATCCCTACTGAACTCCATCTCTTGACTCATCTCCAAATATCCAGGAACTTCAAACCTGAGGCTGGCAATCCTGCAACAAAACTACACAGGTAGAAAAGTTTAACCTACTCCATAGCTCCAATTTGAGCTGGGGCCCTGGACGGCTGCTGTTTTCATTTTGGAACTCTGGGAACATCTAGTCAAGGATCTCCCATACTTCCATCCAATTTGGCCCCTACTCTTTATTCTCTCTTGACACAGGTGGCAAAGTTAGATCTAGTGGATGTACAATCTGACGTTCCACCTACTCATGGCTTGAATTGCTGTTCTTCTTAGTATGACAATACCTTTGCTCAGAACTAGGTTTCTATTCTATATGACACTCTCATTATTGTTTGTTAATTATTATAAGCAACTTTTATTCTTCCCTGTTGACACATCCATCTATTCTCTGAAACCACAACTATAATGGGAGTTATTGTTTTACAGTATAGCCCCCCAGATAAATATTTGGTCTACAGTAAAAAAAATGTCCAGAACTTCTTGCTGTATCGAGAAACTTTTTTTGTGATTGCCAGACCTTGCTCAGCAAGCTATACCTTGTAATCCTGTTTATAGATAGTATCCCCTGCTGTGTTTACATGGTTCAGCAGTGATTTCTGAGCTGCTCCAGTTTAAAGCTAAAGCGAGGTAGATAAAATATTCTTGATTTTAATTAAAACAAACTCTATTGTGTGATTTTATTAGTCAGCCTTGTTATTTCAGTGTTTGACAATAAAGTTATACGATACCCTGTGGGTCCTTATACTTGTATTATAGGGTTACTTATTCACACGTCTGCCTCTCAGTTCTTTAACTTAGAATCAAATCAGTTCATGGAAAAATGCTGAATTACAACAAGGTTCCCCAGGATTCAATTTTATGAGAAATTGTTGTATTGATGGTTTTTGTAGGCAAATGTATTTACTTCAATGTATACTTACTTCATCTCTTAAGATTCTTGTGCAAAAAGGAATTATGGGAAAATCTGATGAAGGGAGAAAATAAGATGTCAAACCTATTGATGAAGACTGGAAAATATGGGTGATGATAACAAACACAGTTACATGACTGTATTGAGGCAGGGCTTATATTATGCAAACTATACATGTAAAATATAAGCTATTCTCTCATGAGCAAACCAAATTATATTGTGTAACCACAGAAGTTTTTATATTTGTTTTTCTCTGGAAAAATCACACTATTATTTATAGGTAACAAACAAGTGAAGTTCTGGAATGTAATATATGTTATTTTAACACATTGTACTCCACAGTACTTCACTTTGTTACCTACAGACAAATGATACTTATTACTGTATACATTTTTAGAAAGTATAATGAAGCAATGTGTGTTTAAGTTTTTCATAGTCAACATGTGGCTTCTGGTATAGTCCAAGTGCAGACCAATAAGATGGGGAGACACTGAAAAGAAGAGAGCTTGAGTGCTGACAACAGAACAGGGGGATTCAAAGAACAGGCAAGAACTAAGAACCCATTTGAGAAAGTCTTCCTTGACAACTTACACTGGAGAAACTTGCTATCTTATTATCTTGTTTCCCTGAACCCATTCTCAGAAACACTTTTTGAATCACTATTGGTAATATTGCAAGAGACAACTTTAATGCTCCCCAGCTTGGAAAAAAATGCACAAGACATTTTTAAGAAGTGAAAAAAAAGGGACAAATTACAGTATATCGAACAGGATTGATATGGAACAGAATGAAAGACTCCACTATTGTTTTCTTCTGGATTATTTTGCTGTTGTCTCAACCTCAGGACAGCAACTTTAGCTTTGCTAATTTTCTTCCCCAAAACTGTTGGTAAGTTAGCGCCATTAGCTTACATCACTCAGCAGTTATGCAAAAATATGAACTTTCAATGTAATTTTATCAAGGCTTGGCTGTCTACCAGGGTTGCACTGTATTTAACCTTCCATAAATAATTTTCTTAGTAGTTTGGGTTAATATGAATATAGCACTTCATGTGTATAACAATCTTAGTGGGAGAATAAAGAAAAGTTCCAGATTAGATTCATAATGATTCCTTGTAAGTGCAGTTGATATAGTTTACTTCATTCTTGGCTCAGCTTCCAAAAGTAGCTAGAGGGGTGGAAAATAATAGGAAATGATACAAATGATATCTTGTTGGATAAAAGAGATCTCATTACGTGACTTGTCAACATTAATAATTCATGCCTGCTCCTCAATGCACCAAGCTGTCAATTGGAATTTGGACTGAACCAAGATAAAAATGATCTGTCAGAAAATAGATCATATCAGAAAGATAACAGTGAACTTAATTTATGACATAGTGCTTACAAAGCAGGATTGAAAACATCAGCTGGAGAAAGGTCTCTTGAACAAAGTCTAAAGTTATCCGATGATTATGAACATTTTATGTCCCTAGAAGCTAAAATGATTAAACAGGAGCGATCATACTCTGCTCACATAAGACAAGAATCACTGGAAAAGACAATAACGCTAGGAAAAGTTGAAGGCAGAGGAGAAAGACCCAACATCAGATGGATTGACTCTATAAAGGAAGCCACAGCTCTCAGTTTGTGACACATGAGCTAGGCCAGGGGTCAGCAACCTCTAGCACCCAAAGAGCCATTTGGCCCCACCTCCCCAAGCCCCACCCCTGGCCTCCCCAAGCCCCGCCTTCAGCCAAGTGGGCGGGATCGACAGCAGCATTAATGCGAACAATGGCAAGTTGCACTTGGGACGCAGCAAACATGCCTCCTTCCCCGCCCCCTCCTTTCTTCCTTCCTCCCTCTGGCGTCCTTTCCTCTCCTTCCCAAGCACCAGATGAGGGAAGGAGTGGAAAGGACACCGGAGGAAGGGGGGGCAGGGAAGGAGGTGCGCTCACTGCATCCCAAGTGCAACTTGCCGTCATTGGCATCACCGCTGTGGAGTCGCAGTACGAGGGTGAAAGAGCTACATGAGGCTCCAGAGCTGTGGGTTGCTGACCCTTGAGCTAGGCTGTTAACGATAGAATGTTTTGGAGAACATTGATTCATAGGGTCACCATGACTTGGAAGAAACTTGACTGCATTTAACACATGCACACATAGATGTGGTGGCAGGGAGTCGATCCATATTTTAAGATCTGGGGCTTTTGCTTTTTTCCATTAAATTGTATCAACTAACAATGTCATTCAGCAGGTTTTTGCAGAATGCACCAGGACACTACACCAAACATTTTAAGGATTTGCCCCCTTACCCCGATCATCCCACTGTCTTAAAGTAAAAAAAAATCAGTGTGATAAATGTGCATGCATAGGCATAGGAATTAAAAAGTAAGTTTTTCTGAGGTTCAAAAGGAGATTGCAACTAGCAAAAGTGGTCAAGAGGGAGGAGTTCAGAGTTTACTCTCTCCTTGCCTGTCTAAATGATCTCTTAACACCACAGTGGCATCTGCAATATTACTTCAGTGATTATACAAGTGGAGTGAATATTAGTGGAAGTCTAATGGGAGAACTGCAGCCCATTTAAAAAAATCATTTTTCTTTCAACTCTTTAGATTGGATGAAGCACTAGGACAACAGATACCTAAGTATGATTCAGAACTGACTTGGCATTTATGAGTTTTTGTGATGAGCATTTTTTTTAATCCCTGTGTTCTGAGAGTTATTGTATTACTTATAATGTTGACACATGGACTCGTTGTGCTTTATGCATATCCATTACCATATTGCACTTGTTGTGACTGAGAACCATTTGATAATCAGAAGTTTCAACAAAATCCCTGTATATAATGGAACTGGAACATCTTAAAAGCCATAAATGGTTTGGACCACAGTACTTTAAGAACAGCCTCCTTCCATAAAAACGTATCTAGAAATTAAGATCAGCATGACCTGCATGTTTTTCACCCACTGAAGTGAGGTCGGTAGGTACAAGGAACCGGGCCTTCTTTGTGGCGGCACCTCACTGAGGAATTACTACTTCACTGCTATCTACCTTCTCTGATTTTAAAGAACTGGAAAAAAATGTTTTATGACAATACACCATAGAAACAGGAAGTTGAGGATACTGAAGATGAGAACATCTTTTTCCCAGCTGTGAACTATGAGCCTCAGGCTAGGGATGCAGTTTTTGTATTTTAAAAATGCTGTATATTGCTGTAGTTCTACTGTTCCTTGACCACATCCCTTTATTTCAGTCTAAACACACACCACACCAAACCTAGGGCTACAGTAAATGCAGAGCTGAAGGATCATGTACGCTACCCTGACCTTCTTACAGCCAGGTGCCTTTTTCCTGCATGGACAGCTTGAGGGCTTCAGGACTTAGTTGGTCAGCCATTCCTTTCTTCTCTGCACAGGGCTTAGCCGCTTGGGCACCTCCTCTCTGTGCTGCATGGGTAGCTTCAGGATGTTTTAAAAAATATTCCCAACCAGGCACTTCCTCCTCATGCCACACAGGTGATTTTGGGAGCAGCTGGGTGCAGGCATCTTGGAGGCCCTGCAGTGTTGGACCAGGGCATCTGCCCGGGGTGCCCCATGCCTAAGACCTTGTTGAAAGTACTTCTTGTGACAAAGTCCTGAAGGTAAAATGGACTTGAACTCACTCCTGTTAGTTTGAAGGCTTACATAGTGCATCCATTAGATCACCACTCTAATGTCTGCTATGATTAGTGATGTTACTGTAAGAGATAGAATGGTAACTTGCTACAATGGTTTTGAGAATGCAAATGCTTTTGGAATTCTGATACAGCATGCTGGGTGCAGTCACCCAATGGCTGCCATCAAATGGCTCCGTACCTTTAATTATAGTGAAGTTCCTTGTGTTGTGGTGGCAGCTGCTGGTAAAGTAACACCTTTAAAAATCTGCACAACCAATCAGATCTCCAATGTTGAATCAGAAGGCTCACTGGGCCCTATCTGGCCTTGCCCTTTCTAAAAACAGTAAATGGACACAATATTTTTTTTAGCAGGCACCATAGCGCCCATTGACACCATATGTGTGTGTGTGTGTATATATGAGTATGTATGTGTATATATGTGCGTGTACATATATGTGCGTGCACACACACGTGCTATGTATATTCATTTGTGTTGTGTATATTCATTTGTTCCTGGAAGTCTTAACTGAGAGGAGATAACTGGTAATATTCTCTAGCCAGACTAGGATGCTTAGATGTCATTGATGGTTGAGGCAGAGTTTACATTTACATATCAATGTGCATCTTTGGAATATTCTAACCCTGATTGCCCGAGAAATAGCTCCTATACCTTATTTTCCTATCTCTACATTGATGGCATGTTTCCTTTTGCTTCTTAGTACCAAATCTGATCTTCTGCTAATGCTCTGCACATTTCTTTGCGTGTCTGGATGTTATCCATGTTCCATTGATATTACAGTCCATTATATATAAACATTAACCCACTCTCCATTGTCATTTTTTAAACAGCCCTTCAGCCTCAATGGTGTTCAATTTCTGTTTAGGTCTAACCATGAAAATGTAGCAGTTCAAAGCCAGTTCCCCATAAAATTCAGACTGAAACAGTACCTCTCCATATTTATAATAAAAATAAATTTTAACAGCCCTTAGGAGCAGAAATGTTTCCATTTCTAAGTGCTGACCCAACACAGCTGTGTATGATCGTCCATTGTACAATTGATTTCAGTGAGATTATCAAGGATTTTCACTGAAGAATGTGTTAAGGGTATGGGATTATGTTTATATTGTCCAATCCTTGGGATCATAGGATTATGAGAGATCAGTGAAATACTTATCTTGTTTTTGAATATGGAGACATGGAGTGGAACCAGGCCGATGATATAATGACTCTTCACTATGGGATCATATCAAATGGAAACCTTTCAGCCGCAGTGGCATAGTGATTAAGAGCAGGTGTACTCTAATCTGGAGGAACTGGGTTTGATTCCCCGCTCTGCTGTCTGAGCTGTGAAGGCTTATCTGGGGAATTCCAGGAATTGGTTTATATCATAGTGTGGAACCTGCGTTTTCCAGATAAAGCTCAGGTCTCACTTATCAAGCCTCTACCAGCATGGCCAATTGGCCATGCTGACAGAGGCTGATGGGAATTGTAGTTCCTGAACATCTGGAGAAGCCCAGGTTCCCTACCCCTCGGCCTATGGGGTAGGAACCTAGAGCTCTCAAGATGTTCAGGAACTACAATTCCATCAGCCCTACCAGCATGGCCAATTGGCCATGCTGACGAAATGAGAGGTGTAATTCTGAACATCTCGGAGAAGCGCAGTTCCCTTCTCTACTCCAATACATGCCAGCTGGGTGACCTTGGCCTAGTCACAGTTCTTCTGATCTCTCTCAGCCCCACCTACTTCACAAGGTATTTGTTGTGAGGGGGGAAGTGAAGGGAGTTTGTAAGCCCCTTTGAGTCTCCTTGCAGGAGAAAAAGGGGGGATATAAATCCAACTCTTCTTCTTCTTCTCCTTCTCCTTCTGGCTTTTTAGACTCAAATTCTGCAATTTATTTAAACCTTTTTATGTTACCTTTGCACCCAGTTGAAGATCTATAGAGGCAACCAATCAAAAACCTTAAAACAAGCTTTTGAAATCCATAATATCATAACAATTAAAAGGAACAGTTAAAAACATAAAAAACATAAATCCCTATACATATATAGGGAAGAGAGTGCAACAGAACCCCTAAGACTTTTAGAACACCAAGGAAAGGGAACCACTCCCTAAGATTTTTCCCACTTTTTCACTTCAGGGACTGAGGCTCTAATAATGGTAGTGTGAAAGTAGAAAGCGATTCCCACAGCTCTGTCAACACACACCAGAAGGTGTTGGGATGCCTGTTGACTTTTCTTTTTCCCTCTCAGACACCTCTCCCACACTAGGCACAGTAAAATAAATATACTGATTTAAACTTAAATCAAGAACACAGATTTATTAAACAGGCAGAGGAGATGGTGAAGGAAAAGATGTTTTAACTTGGAGGTGTATGGTTGAAGCAAACAAGGCAGGAGGCAAGAGAATATATCCATATCTATATCTTTTTTTAAAATAGATTTTTATTGTATAGAGTATTTATACATTTGTTACATTTAGTATTTTTCTTTCATCTTTCATCATCATTTTTTCCATTTTCGCCCCCCTCCCCCCTTCTTCTTGTTAATTTTTTCATGCAAGCAGCAGGAGGTTCATTCTTCTTATTCTCTTATTCCATGGCTCTTCGTTAAATCCGGCATCTTCCATCCATTCTTTATACACTGTCCATATCTTCTTAATATCTTCTATTTTTTCTTTCCATAAAATATTTTTTGTCAGTCATTCGAATATCTCTAGTTGTATTTAGAAACTCCCATACATATTGCAAACCATCCTGGAAACTGTCCATTTTTTTTAATCTTTCCAGCCCAACGCCAACACTGCGTGTGCTGCTCTGATCATTATTTTATACATTGGTTCTAAACTTCTATTCACTCTTAATGTCATCCTATTATCCCCACAATTTAGTAATTCTTTTATTTACTTCAATCTTTTTACTTTGACCAATAGTTCTACATATTTTAAAAATATTTTCCCAATTTTTTTTTTTACCACATTTTACATCTCTATCCACATATGTGTATAATATGCTCCATTTTCCTCCCACAATGCCAACACACTTTCGACTCAGGCCTTTTAATCATGTAAGCTAGCTGTATTTGGGGTTCTGCCATTACCATTTTAAGTATAACCTTTTCTTTCCTAATTCCACATATTTTTCAATCTTTTATCTTCTTCATGCACTATCCATTATTCTTTCTATTTTTTCATCCTCTAAGAAATCATGCTGTTTTCCCATTTTTAGCTTGTTTCATAAACATTCTTATCATAAATTCTTTTTATCCTCCACTATATATTTGTATACCTACTCCTACTATCTTCCCTTTCATTTGTTTCCCATGGATTCTTAACCATTGATTCATTATACATTCACCTTTTTTATTCTATATTTCCTTAATTTTTCCCATAATCCTCTTATTGTCAACCAATTCTCTCCCACCCATCTCTATTAAAGTTTCTTTTGTAATGGTATAATTTGCTCCTTCATAGAACCCCTAAATCCTGATACTTTTATGTATCCCTTTCTTTCTTTCAACTTTCTTATAAGTTTTTCACCTTTCTATTCCAGTCCAATGGCTTCCCACTGGGACCCTATCCGAGAACGCCAGAGCATCCATTTACTTCTCTGCATTTTCACCGCCTCTTCCCAAATTTTACTTTTTCTTGGACCTAAGTACTTTTATTTATAACCTTTTTATAATCATTTTGTATATATACCATGGTTACCTATTCCCTTATTTACTTCATTTTCAAATTTCAGCCATTTTGAGGTGTTATCTTCATTAATGTCTAATAAGCTTTTTATCTGGAATGCTTCATAATATTCCTGAGTTTTCGGTATTCCCCAGCCAAAGAGATCATTTGGCATAGATACTATCTTATTCATCACTCTCGCATTTTTTTTATTAAATACCCATGCTTTTATTTTCCTATCCCATTCTTCAAATTGTTTTTTAGCAATTTCCATTGGTAATGTTCTGAATAAATAAGAGATTTTAGGCAATATACACATCTTTACTGCTTTTATCTTCCCCGTTATAGATAGGGTTTTTGCTTCCCACCTTTTTATTTGATTTTGAATTCTTTTCCATCTATTTTCATAGTTATACTTATACATCTTATCTTTTCTGGTAGAAATTACAATTCCTAAATATTTAATTTTTTTCTTTAATATTTCTTTATTAAATTGTTTCTTTTCTATATTCACTCCTAATATTTTCATGTCTTGTCCATGTTCACTGTTAATCCTGAATATTTCTTAAAATCCTCTAAAAATTATTTTTTTAACTCCTTTCATTGTGTCTTCAGGGTTAGTTGTTATTAGTAATACATCATCTGCAAACATGTTTATTTTAATTTCTTCCTTATTTATTTTATATCCTCTTTATTCTTCCGTTATTTAGCCAGATTCTGTCCTTGCTTCTAAATATTCCATGGCCATTACAAATAGAGGCCGGAGACATGGACAACCCTGTTTCTAATCCCCTCGTTTTATATAAACTATTCCTGATAATCCTTCGTTTACTCTTATCTTGGCCTTTGCATCTCTATATATTTCTTTTAATACGTTTATGAATCTTTCTCCAAATCCAAAATTTTTTATTGTTTGGAAAAGAAATTCATGGCTTACTGTATCAAATGCTTTGTATACATCTAGTTTTAACATAGCATATTTTTTTTTCCATGCTCTAATATATTTAGCACATTTCTTATTGGATGACATATATCCCTTCCTTTTACAAATCCATATTGATCTTGTTCTATTATTTTAGGAAGTATATTTCTAATCCTATTTGATAATATTTTTGCAAATATCTTATAGTCTTGATTTAATAAGCTTATTGGTCTATAAGATTCTACTGAAGTTGCATTTTTCTCCTGGTTTTCAGGATTGTCACTATCTCCCGATCTCTCTCCATGTATCCTGGGGCTCTCTGACCTCTTATTATTGTATTAAATGAAATTTTTTACGGAGTTCTGGAACTAAAAATTCTCCGCCATTTCTTTTATAATATTCGCTGTAAACCCATCTGTTCCCTCGGGGATTTATTATTTTTTTAATTCACTAATAATACCTTTTAATATTTCCTCTTGTGTTATATTTTTTCGTCTATGGCTTTTCTGTCTCTCCTGAGGAATCATTTTATTCATTTTTTCCTCCATATTGTATATTGCTTTCATGAAATCAAATAGGTTTTGGTAAAACTCTTCAAATTTTTTTTCCTAATTAATTTATTTTTCAGTTATTATCCTGATTCTTTTTTCATCTTTTAGCTTTTTTACTTACTCGTTGTTTCTCTTTTTTTTTTTTTTCTTCAAGTGAATTTGCTAATCTTTTTTAACTTCGAGATTGTATATTATTTCTTTTGAAACTGGTTTTTTACCCAAATCTCCTCCTTTTCCATAAATCCATCTTATCTATTTCCTCTAGCTTATTTTGTAGTTGTCTTATTTCATTTTTTATTCTAACGTCATATTTATTATAGAGTTTAAACCTATTTTGTTTTAACTCTTCTACTATTTTTGTTCTTTCCTTGTTTATTTCCTTCTTCATCTAACCTCTCTAGCCAAGCAATAGCCTCCTAACTGCAGCCATGTGAGGCATCCCAGAAGTATATTTTTTTTCTGTTACTGAATTTTTTATTCTCTCAAGAAATAGAGTTTTAATTTTGGCCATTAGTTCTTTTCTATCTTTTTTCTCCTTTCCAAATCATATTATTATATACTCCATTTATATTGTTTTCCTCTTCACCCCTGTCATCCTTGAACCTGGCCATAGCCAGCGGCAAGGCCAAGCGTGATCTGAAATCCATTCTTTATGTGTTTCTATAACTATAAGCTGTAAATTGTTCATGTTCTTTTTAACAGTACGTCAATCTATATATGTATATTTTTTTTATGTCCTATTAGGAGAAATAGAAGTTTGGCTGAAAGCTTGATTTTATTCTCAATTCCTTATAGCTTTTCTCAAGCTATATTCCATTTTTTCAACATCTCATGCCCTCTAAGATCCATATTAAGATCTCCCATAATCAATGTGTCTCCATTGAATATCTTCTGAAGTTTTTAAAATAGTTTTTCTAAATATTTTTTCTGTTTCCTATTAGGAGCATATACATTCATCAGTGTTATCTGATTTCCTTGAATCTTTGCTTTTATTACCATCATTCTCCCCTCTGTGTCAGTAATAATTTCTTGTAACTTGAAATCCAAAGTTTCTTTCACTAAAATGGCTAACCCGTTCTTTTTTACTATGGTTCATGTTTCTCCAACAACTTTCCAGCCTGCAATGTTTATCAAAACATTTCTGTCTGCCCTTTTTTTGTGTGTTTCTTGAAAACAGATCAGATCTGGTTGTTCTTGCTTTACAAATCTAGCCACCTTATGTCTCTTAAAGCCCGAATTTAACCCATTAACATTCATTGAAATTATTTTCAGTTTATTCCCTGCCATTTATTTTTACAATGTGAACCTTTTCCCCTGCTTGCATTTTCAATTTATATTTCAAATACCCATTTTCCTTTCCCTCTTCCCCTCTCCCTCCCTCCCATCTCCTTCTGGTGTATAGGAGAATCACTTCTCCACCCATGTAGGAGTTTTTGTTGTCCCCTGCACCGCTTTTCCGCCTCCTCCCAGCCCTTGTTTTAATAAGTATGTCATGTTTCACCCAGATTTTTTTTCCCCCTTTAAAGTTTTGTTACAGATACATCGTTACACAATTCTATTGACATTCAGTGTTGTATATAGTCGGCTCCTCTTATCGTTCCAGTTCTGGGCTTTTGTCCAAGTTCTGTGAAGGTCATAATACCAGCTGGTGTTATGGTTAGCTGTTAATAAACAATTCACACACTACATCTATTTAAACAGTTCTGTTAATATTTTTAGTTAAAAGTATTAGTTAACAGTATTAGTTTATAGAGTGAAATATTAATTAGAACATTTAATAGTTGCATGCCAGAAAAAGCCTTTAAATTTATCTTCGTCTTCCTGAACGTTTTGTTTTTCTTTGGGCTCCTTCAGGAATATCTTCCCCTGAAGACTCAGAAGATGAGCTGTCTTCCTGGATCACATTAGCAGGCAATGGCACCCCAACTTTTAATAAAAGTTTTTCAGCTTGGCGTGGGTTTTTTGCAATTAATTTCACGTTTCCCTCATGATGAAGGAATCCTGTTTGATTTATCCATTTTATTTTTTTATCAGCTTTGGGTATTTAACATTGCTGCTGTATGCTAAGGAATTAATAATGAATCTCTTTCTTTATTTCCAATGTTTCTGGAGATAGATCATTTCTAACAATGATTTTTTTATCTTCAAATTTCAGCTCAGAAATTGCTTTCATTTGTTTTATTATTGTCTCTTTACGAGTTTCAGAGTCGCATCTTATCAGTATGTCCGCTGGTCTATTGCCCATTTTTCTGAATGCTCTGTGAGCTCTTTCAAAATAAGATGCGTCTGCCTCGATATTCATTGATTTCAGCCATTCGACTATCACAGGAATTATTTGTTTTTCATCCTTCAATGGTGGAATTCCCACCAAACGTATATTCATCCTGCGAAGTCTATCAGACATTTCTGCTATTTTGCTTTTTAAAGCTTCTATCTCCTTAGAATTTGTTTTCTGTCTCTTATTAACTTTTTCCATTTTTTTAAAGAGCATAGTATGTTGCTTTCTTATCTCTTTTATATCTTCTCCCATTGCCAGCACATTCTTTTGGAATGTTTGTTCCAATGCCTTTATTGTTCCCATTATATCAGACAAGAACTCTGCCAAGTCTTGCTTTGTAGTTAAATCCTTAGATGGCATGATGTTGTTTACAAGCTTTTTTTCAAAAAAAGTAAGAAACTCACCGGCTTTTCTGACCTTCACAGCTGTCCGGAATCTTTTATTCTTCAATCTGTATAAATTCCACTGTGAATTATCAGTATTTTCTTTAATTATCTGGGTTTTTCTTTGATCCGGCCGGGAGAGACCTCAAAGCTCGACTTTCCTCTAGTCACGCATGCGCAGGAGTCATATCCATATCTATATCTATCTATAGTTATAGATAGAGAGATAGAGATATATACTCTAATTACATGAGATAGCTGGCACATAGACTTATAGTTTTGGTTTTCTTTAGCACAGCATTTAAGATTACTTAGATGGTAGTTACAGAGATATTTCATAAGATATTTCACAGCTTATACAGTTCCTTTGTTTAGATAGTATAGCTTTTGGCTACTCACTTTCAGGGTCCTAACATAGGCTAGGTACATTCACTCAGTAACCACACACACAGCATTTCACGTTAGGTATAACCCTCAAATAAAAAATAAACTCTTTACTGAGGTAAATTTAAAGCAAAATCCCTACACCCCAGACAAACTGATATACTAGAACTCTCCTCTCCCTAAGAGAAGTCCTTATTTTGGTTTATTAAGACTTCACCTAGCCCTTCAATAAACCCTGCCAAAATACAGTGTCTGTGTATGATTGCTTAAACTCAGATGACTTGTATGACTGCCTATTGTAAAATGTATTATCTGGGGCTTTTGGAAAATTTCTTCTTTTGGGGCTAAGGATGGATTGCTGCAGTTAGTGACTTCATGTTAGCAGATGAGGTGAAGAAAGAATCCAGAAGCTCAAACGTGTTTGGTTTTCTCAGTACAGGTTTGATTTCTGTAAATTATTTTGTTCAGCTGGTGGAACTCTTGTTTCTGAGTTATAACGTTGCTTACACAAAGATAAAGTTCTCAGTTTGGGTGGCACTAAGAATGATAAGGCAACTGTTTGGATCCCGAGTTATTTGAATCATGCTTTAGTGAAGATTTAAAGACACTTTGGTAAGAACTGTTCATTCTTTTCTAATTAATGTTTCCCCTGTAATGCTAAAGGAGGTTCATCTTCTTTTGAAGAAACCGTCATTGAACAAAGGGCTGGTTAGACATGTCAGACCAGTGTCCAATTTGATCTTTCTGGGGAAAGATGATTGGCTAAGCATTATTATGGCTGCTCCAGAATTCCTTAATGGTAATCTGCCCTTGATGCCTTTCAATTAAGTTTCAGACTGGGCTATGATCAGAGGAGTATGGCCTATAGGATATGAGGTCACCCATGTCCTCAGGTAAAAGCCTTTCTGTCACATGGGAGGCACCGGGCACCCCCCACATGACAAAATGGTGTGCACCCCATCCACATACCACTGAGCCCCGCCCCACTGCAGGAAGACTGGGGGTGGGACTTGGTGGCAGGCAGTCATGGCACCCACCTGGGCTGCCTGCTGCTGCCGAGCCCCGCTCCTGGCCTCTGCGCAGGCTGGCTTTTGCGCTCCCCGGGCCCTGGGGATGGCAGGAGCTGGTCTGCAAAGAGGTAGGGGCAAGGCTTGATCTGAGCCCTGCCCCCAAGCCCTGCCCCAACCCCAGCCCCAGCATTGGGGGAGGCGCCCGGAGGAGGTGTTACCCTCAAGCACCATTTCCTCTCAATGTGCTTCTGGCTATGGTACAACAATAGCCTTGGTAGTTCTGGTACATGATCTCAATTTATAGGGAAGACAGTGCCTACTTTCTGTTAGGCCTGTCAGCTGCATTATCATCTTTGACAATTTTACTGAGATGCTTGGAGTGTAGCATGGGAATAAGGTGATAGGTACTTAAATTGTTTAAGTGTTAAACCTCAGGTAGTGGCAGTAGATTCAGGACAGACAAAAAGAATACTACTTTACACAATGAGTGATCAAAATGTGGAATTCGCTGCCAGAGGATGTAATGATGATCACAGACACAGACATCTTTAAAAGGAGATTAGACAGATTCATGGAGAACAGGTCTATCAACAGCCACTACCCATGTTGATTAAAGAGAACCTCCACATTCAGAGGCAGTAAACTTCTGAGTACCAGTGCTAGGAGACATCATCAGGGAAATGCCTTGGCAACTATGGTCTGTTGTTGGTCCTTCAGAGTAGTCAGTTAGCTACTGTGTGAGACAGGATACTGATATGATCCAGCAGGTTTCATTGTATGTTCTTATGTTCATTAGGTCAGCAAGAGAAGATTGTTGTGGGAGCTGAATCAGGATACATGAAGCTTATACAGAATTGTCCATCAAGAACATTAGTCTGTCAAGACCAGTATTTTCTACTTACATGGGCAATGGCTGTCCAGGGTCTTAGGTGAGGTCCTTCACATCTTTTAACTGGAGATCCGAAGGATTGAACCTGGGACCTTGTGCTTGCCAAACAGATTCTCTACCACTGAGTATCTACCACTGAACCATAGCCTTGAACGTATTTGGTCGGATGTTTCCTATGAAACAATGAAATCATCCATTGTTTTGAACTAGGGTGTCATCAGTATATGGATGACACTCAGCTATGTAAGCAGTTCCCTAGAAGCTGCTATTTCCATGCTGGGACACTGCATCCATTCAATAGCTAAGTGGATATGCTGAAGCATAATCCACACAAGATGGAGTGAATGTTGCTTGGCAAGGCCAAGGTCCTTGAAGAAATGGTGTTGCCTATTTTGTGTGGGATGAATTTTTTGTTAACTGACTCAGTGAAGAGCTTGGGTATCCTTTCATAGTTTGCTCTTTTGTTAGATAAACATTAGAGCAACTGCAAGAAATGTTTCCCTTCAGCTATATATTTCTATCTGTTAACTCTATGTATTTTTCTTTCTTGCAGTAAGCTGTTCCAATCAAGATGATCCTTAACTTCAAGAGTGGATTGTTATAACATGATATGTGTGAGGCTGCCCTTGAAGATTATCTGGAAGATTACATGGCCACAACTAGTCTGACCATGTTTTGACAAAGGGAAATCATCATGCATATAAAGTGCCTATGCTTAAAGTAATGCATTGGCTACCTTTTTGGGGATTCAGTTTAGGATGCTGTTCTTCACCTTTAAAACCAACCATGGTCTAGGTCAAAATACTTGAAAGAGCATTTCTTTCAGTATGAACCCATGTATTTATTTATGTTCCTCTCAGCAAGGCTTTCTTATTCTAATTTCTTGCTGGATTGCAAAGATTGCTACTGCCCAATCTCTGACAATTTCAGTGACAGCTGTGACAACTAGAATAGTCTCCTAAAGACGTTTTGTCCCAAATCTCTTGACATTCAGAAGGAATGTTTGGTGAGCTTTTCATGATGTTAACTGAACTGGTTGTATAGCATCATGTCAGGGAAATTGTATTGAGGTGCATTCCTAACTTGATGTTACTGCTTAAAGCTACAAATCAATGCTTTGAAAAGATATATGTAACCAGAAATATGTTACCACTGCCATCTGGAGCATTCCTTCTTTGATCTTTACTTTATGGCTTCACATACTTTGTGGATAACTAGGCTTCCCACGACACCCTGGTCCCATGGGAAATGGAGTTGCATCTGTTATCTCGTGGGGGCAGAAAGCCAGGTGGCCTTCTCTTACTATCTGCTGCTGACCTTGGGGTGCCTCAGCTCCGGGGACTGTTTTTCACAATCTCTTGGGAAAGCGGGAGGGGAGACTTGCAAAGGGGTAAAGGGGATGGCAAAAACCAGGTTTGTCGGAACTGACTTTGCCAAGCTTTGGTGCTTTGTTGCCTCATCAATAAATGCTACTGATCAACACTACAGAGTCCGTTTATTGGTTCAAGATTCGAGACCTAAAACATCATAGGGAATAACAGGGATTATAACATTTAAACATAATCATGTGAAAGCACACAATGTAGGCCTATAGAAGAATATGTGCATGAGCATGCTCTGGATTTATCAAATATGTATAGAGAAAGGATGAGTAATTGGATTAGAGATCTGTCAACTTTCCACCCTGGGTTGTCCCAGTGTTTCCTGCAGTACAGGAGGCTGAGGGTATACAAGGCAGATAGTAATGTATATTAAATACAGTGATGTTTCCTTTGGGACTTGATCAGAGATGTATATGTTAAAAGATTAATACTGTAATTTCAAAATTGTTGGCATGTTTCATTACATCCAAACATTCAGTTCTGTTCCCAGGCAAAGGAAAACAATGGTCTACATGTAGGTTAGAGACATAAATATTTATTTCTGTGTTTGTGAAGTTTATATACCTTTTAACTTTTGCTAATAAAAGGCACACTAAATTCACTGTTAAAAGAGGCACTTAAAAGGTATTAGAAGTATAAATCCAGCTGTTGCAAAGGGCAGTAATTTGGATTAAATATCCACTGTTTGAATTTGACTCTGTGTGTGAGTTCCTGACCTCAAAGAAAGTTATTATTTTTTGTAGCTTATTGATATATTATATTACATTATGTTCATTAGAATTAGTTACATTTTATGTTACCTGGAATGAGCTCATGGAACACAGTGTGATGAATCAAAAGAACATTTAATGATGCAAATGTTTTGTAGGTTTGGCTGATTTCCACCATCAAGCTATCGTTCGAGATAACTCCAAGTATAAGCACTGTCCTGAACTTTCCACTTCACCTTTCCCAATTTCCACAGCCCTTCGCATTCCTTAGCTCTGGCATAGTACAATAGCCCTTCGCATTCCTTAGCTCTGGCATAGTACATAGTTTGAATAGACAATTAAAAAAAACCTAGATAAAATGTTTGGCTGTGTTCTATCAAGTATGGGAAAATTATTTTTTAAAGGACTTCCAGTCTAGGAAAAAAATGTGAAATTGAAATTTACTTTTCACCTGTAAAATATTCCTGGATATTATGCTCACTCAGTGACTGGAATACTACATCATAGCTTGGAAAGTGGAAGGTAAAGATACCTCTAGGGTTAAAGGTTCCAGATAGAACAGCATGTCGCAGAACACACTGTTGACCTGCAAATACCATGCTGCTTGGGGTTTTCTGTGAGGTCAAGTCATTCAGTGGGTGTTCTGAATTTCTGCTGAGCAATGAACCTCCCTCCAGATCTCACCCAAATACCAGCAAGGTTACTTGCTTCTCTATGGTTACTGCATTGCCATCAGCTAGCTGATTAGAGTATTTCCTGCTAAGAGGGCCAGCACTCCTAGAATTCCATAGGAATTGCCATTTACAGGCTCCATCTAATGCCCTTGTCTCCCACTTTTGCTCTGACTAACCTTCACAAGGGTAGCTTACCTCACTTGCAGTGGCGTAACTAGGCAAACTGGAGCCCTAGGCAAAACCTGAGTTTGATGTCCCCCAGATGCGTGCCCGGTGCAACGTGCACCCCCCGGTCCCCTTGTAGCTACCCCAGTGACGTATCTAGGCAAACTAGAGTTTGGTGCCCCCCCCACGGGCAGCCGCCCTCCCCCACTGTGACCAAGCAATGATTTTTTACACCAGGTCGTTTTAAAGTCACCATCACATTATAGAACATGCCCCAACTTGCAAATCTGAACACAGCAATAGGTCATGCCACACAGAAGAAATAATCTTTTTGGAAACATTTTAAAAATGCGTTCAAAATGTTTTATTACTGCTATGAAAACATTTTATGGTGTTGTATCCAGTCCCCCCAAAAAGGGGAAACAGCATCACTTTCAATGTTATTTAAACTGGGAACCCCAGATTCTCCCTTTAAGGTGGATTTAAAAGGAGAATCTGGGCTCCCTAGTTTATCTGGAATCCACCCCCAAACAGCATCATTTTTAATGGTGTTTAAACTAGGGAGCCCAGATTCTCCTTTTAAATCTACCTTAAAGGGAGAATCTGGGGTTCCCAGTTTAAACAACATTGACAGTGATGCTATTTTGGGGTTGATTCTCTCCCACTTTGAAACAGCATCACTTTCAATGTTTAAACTGGGAACCTCAGATTCTCCCTTTAAATCCATGCCAAAGGAAAATCTGGGGAAATTTGAGGGGGGGGGGGCTGCTGTCAGGGTTGCAATTGTTAAGCTAGCAGCACCAAACTTTCAGGGTATCTTTATGAGACTCTCCTAATGATACCACCCAGGTTTGGTGAAGTTTTGTTCAGGGGGTCCACAAGGGGGCGCCCTGGGCAGCTGCTTACTTTGCCCAATGGGAGGAACACCACTGCTCACTTGCGCACTCTTGGGTGCCTAGGGATTTAGTGACCAATCACCTTCCTTCCCCTGAATATCCTTCAAGTTAAATGTTTGAGTGGGGCTTATTGTGGTTACAGATAGCTTCCACCACTCAAAATAATAATACATTTATTCAAAAAGAAAATGTCCACAAGCATACTCTTGCACAGTAGTGGACCAAGCAAGATTACAAAGTAAAGGTGCATACACATCTGCACTCTGTCTTTCACTACATGTACCCTGACAGCTGTTATTCTTGGATGTTTTTCTTAGTGTTTTGGATGTTATTCTTAGTGTTTTGTCAGCAGAGCCGTAGCAAGGGGGAACTGTCCCCGGGGCACGCGTGCGCCCTGCACCTTGCGCCTCCACCCGCCCCACTCGCCCCGGAACACCCCCACACCAGCACACGCCTGGTGCAAAAACCCCCCCTTTCCCTTGGTGCTACGCCACTGTCTGTCAGTCATCTATTACCTTGAGTCTTTGTCTGGGCTGCTTGCCCTTTATTAGCTGCACATGCTAGCCATCAAGATGAAGTCCAAGTGTGAGAGCACCTTCCTCCAATTATCCCCAGAATAGACTTCTTAAAATGGACTCTGTTCCCAAATGAACAGGGAATTTAACTTATCTGACTCCCCCCACCCCCACCCCCAGTAGGTCAATTCTTCTCTTCCAGTCCTTTCCAGGAAGAGAGATAATCTAATTTTTGGCATTCCAAGTCTTGGTTACTGCTAGGTTTCAAATTCCAACCAGGAAGTGGGACAGTGTTAAGACCACAGGGTGTGTAGACAATTTTTCCAATGGTTGTGCTACACACAAGTAGATCACCCAGGAGTAAGCAAAACAGGAACAGCACACAGATACACAGTCAACTGCTCATAAGTTCCATTATTGCTTCAATATTGACTAACAAAGCGATTCGCCAGGCAACAGGTGTTTCAAGGCACAGTCCTTTGCTTTCTCTTTGCTACATACATACAAAACATTTACCTATCAGGTGCAGGTGTCTTATCTTCGTGTGCCTATGGCACAGATAGCTGCACATGGCCCTAATATTGCACACAGCACATGTTCAAGGTTAGACATAACTGTCATGCAGATTTTGCTCATCTATTCGACAGCACCTGACAGATAGACCTTATTGTTCTCTGTTGGCTTTTCTCTGTTGTAAGAGCCATCAGTATGTTGTGGGTGCTTGAGAACAATTAGCTGTTGTGCTGTTTCCTGTCCTTGTACTGACAGAGAAATTTCTTGGAATACATGTGAGGGTACGATATAGCATAATGCAGCCCAAAATGAAGTGCATTTCTGCATACAAGGATTAATCATTGCAGTAATTCATTGGTGACCAGTGATACTGAAAAATATATGAATAGATCATATGTAGCATTTAAAGGATGAGCAGCAGCCTGGAAGAATTCAGTTACAGGCCATAGTTTTGGAGGAGGGATGTTTAACTCTCCTGTAATATTCCACTGGCATAACACTGCTGAAAAAGTGGGACTATTCGCATGCAACAGGAAAACACTAGGAAACCTGCTCTGCAAAATACTTACCTTGACTGTGAACTTCAGAAAATTCTAAAAGACACTTACCTTTATTGTGGACTTTGAAAGTGCAAATTTTTAGTATGGACTATTCTTATTATCTGCATTAAGGTTTCTCTACAAGATACCTATTACCCAAAGTCCATAGGATATTGTTGACATTGTTCATTCTGCATTCTTTTACATTTTCATGTTAGAGATGTACTAAATTTTTCACATGCATTTCATCATTGTGCACTAGTAGCTGCACTTGTTGCATTAACTTGTCTTGTAGCCTGGGTATAACTATTTTTATCCCTTAGGTTTGGCTGACATATCTGTCAGATTTTAACAGATCCCACTCTGATCAACCAGTTTTCACATCAGCTCTATCTCTTATCTCTATCAGAAGGACTATAATTTGAATATTAAAATGTCAATTTTGTAATTCAGTCTATGGATCATGGCAAAGAGGATAGGAACTAATTGGACATGGTTGAACACACTCAGGGCCAGACTATGTCCCCCCCTGGACCCAACATGGCAGCTATGGGGAACATCATTGTAAATGTTTGTAAGGACTTGATTTGGCTTGAGACCATGTTGTGCAGCCCTGAGCTGAATAGGCCCCCTACAGGCTTCCATTATATTACTATTAGCTGCTGTGGGATTGTATGGAAAGCAAATTGGGTAAATAATACTGTGTAGTTTGGTGCAGTATGTCTACAAGCTAAGCTTAGTTTGATCAGTTTATTGAAACTATTTCGGGACATTGTCTTGTTAGAATCTTCACACAGTCAAGGTGAAAGACAAGATAATTTGATTAAATATTTGATTGGAGCAAAAGTGCCAAGTAAATTTTTTAAACAAATTTCATCCCGTCTTTTCTTAAAAATCATGAAGACTACATCATCATCATTATCATGGGATTGGATTCCACCCCCTCCCCCAACTGTTTTAGGGAGGCTTCCCTGAACATAGATCATTATTGTTTTCAAAGCCTGATAACAGTTAAAACTTCATATGTTAAATGCTAAGGTAAGGAATGTTAGGTCTGGAATAAGTGGGGGTTGCATGAGGCCGATAGAACTTAATTTACTCTCTCCATTTTTTTAAAAAAAGTGAAAAAACTTGCAAAAATGTAAACATTTCATATTTATGCATAAAGTTTTTTTTAAATCACTAGGAAACTCACAAAATCATCTACATATTGATATCTTCTATGGATGTCAAAATCCATGTTCACCTGATGTAAAAAATGCAAGGGGTATGTGGTCCAGGGCATTTTAGCCTCAGCACTGAGACTAAAATGCATCTGAGTCTCTGAGTTCAGTTCCTCCCGACTATATACAATATTTTCCCAATGTGACAGTATTTTTGAATTTTCTTGGCTCTCCAACATTTGTTTTGATATTGATTTCCTTGTATTTCAGTGATTTTGGAGTGTTCTTCAGTACAAGCTTTTAAAGTAAATAAATAATAATTAATTAAGTGGAGTGGAGCACTAACCTACATGAAAAAGGAGAGATCCACAGTTGGTAGCAGATGATTTTAGTTTTACATCCTTTTTTCCTCCCTCCTGCTGAGCTGCTTTCCCAGAGAAGGAACAAAAAAAAGGGGGGGACACCCCCCCCACCCATCCAACCCCAGAACTTCTTTTCCAGATCAGGGGCTGGTGGCCCCCACATGTTGACATAGCAATAATTTTTAATGAGAATTTTTTAGTATTTGTGTGGGAGAAGTGAGCATTGTGTACACAGATGCAGCGCTGGCCACCATGCTGTGGAGCTGGGCCGCTCCCTCGCCTCCCTCAGGCCTGGTGTGCAGAGTCCCAAGACAGATTCCTTTCAGGCAAAGGGAAACATTTAAGCCTGCTCACCTTTGAACTGAATGAGATGATGTTTACCTTGGCAAGACAAAGTGGCAGTTTTACAGATATTAAATACAGTCCTGAGGGGAAACTGGAGGCCGTCCGAAATTTTAATCACCCAATTTAGACAGCCTGAGGAGCTGGTTGAGGGAAAAACCTGTGGCACAAAAAGGAATTCACAAAACAGCTCAATGCTTGAAAACAAGAGACGGAAGGGAAAAAATTAAAGCACAACCAGAAAAAAAGAGGAAACAGTTTTGTAAATTATTTTTAGATGAATATATTTTCACAAATTAATCTGCAACACCTTCTTGCACCAGATGGTTTTAGATATTTCCTGCTCCACTTCTACCTCAACTAACCCCAACTCCCTTACATTTTCTGCTTCCTCCAGTGCTCCAAACTCTATACACTCCACACATTCATCTTTTAATTCGATTTTGCCTGTCAGGGAATATTACCACAAACAAGTTTAACACATCTTGAATCAAGATTGTTTCCCCCTCTGCAGAACGTTTTGTATGTGTTTTAAAAGAGAGAGAAAAAAGATTCAAAGGACATGTGAATGATACCTGAAAGTCATGGCAGGGTCAAGGCCCAGCTTACTGATTTTCAAGCATAGCAAAACAGTACACAAAAGGGAGAAAGAAAAAGAAAGGGGAGGGGGAGATACTCCCTGCTGCCTGTAGAAATCTGGCTGCAAATACTAAGACTTCAACAGGGCTGTCAGAAGATTCCCGGCAGGAATGCAATTCATGTTGATTTTACAGAGAAGGTTGTTACCCACATTTCACTGTTGATTTATTGTGTTTTAACCAGCTCCTTATGGTACACTTTAAAGAGACAGGAGGGGAAAAAAGATAACTTGCACTTCATTAGGAGAACTGCTGACTCTTGGTAAAATGACAATTGGGATTATCCTGACAAAAATAAGACAAGGCACCGTGATGGAGTTTCAAGAGGGTGTGCTGCTATTTCCAGAAAAGTGATCTGCTGTCTACCCAGCCCATTTGTTGACCACCTGCCATGCTTGTTTAATATTTTTCAGAATTTATGAAGGCCGCAGCTAATGTAGAATAACAAACACCATGTCCGCAGTTCCACATGAAGCTTTGACAAGCAAGATGCTGCTGTTACATAGTTACTGCCAGGCTGAAAGGAGAAAAAAAAATATCTGTGTGAGTCAGACCTTTAAGTTCCTCCAAGAGGACTTAAAGAATAAGATGGGTATATTCTAAGACAAGTCTGATAAAGCCCAATAGAATTTACACAGCCAAATGAGGCCTGGGGTTGCCATCTGCAGAATTCATTAGACTGCCTTGATTGGCCTCTGTTAAACAAAGATGGGATAAAGTTTCAGACTTTTTCTGTGGGAGTCAAGCTAAAGTTTCAGGCTGATGATTTAGTCAGGTGTAAGCATGAAGTTTCCAATTTAAAGAAATAAATCTGAAGTGTTTTTATTATCCTCTGTTTTACCCTGACATCCTGCTTCACCCCGGCTCCTTGTCAAAATGCACATGATGTGTTTATATAGGCCATGCTGTAATTGATTGGCATGCAGAAGAATATGACACATAAAATGCATCTTCTGTGAAACTCACAGAGTTCAGTAGCTTCCTTAATTCATTATGGGAAGTTTCCATTTATCTGCTGTCAAAATTCCTTCTTTCAAATTTTAGTTTCTCTGTAGGAACATGTGTTCCAAATACCACTCAATGAGTCAAGTAGTCTCCAGGACTAAGCTAATGTGTTATTCTTCCAAGAAGCACTTTACAAAGTATGATCTTAACCCATTTATGAGCAGTTCAAGAAAATGTACAATTTTTAAACAAGATAATTTCAGTGGCCAGCCTTGTTGGTCTGCAGCAGAAGAGCTAAATTCAGGTCCACCAGCACTTTAGAGACCAACAAAATTTTGTGGGCATAAGCTTTTGAGAGGCAAACTTTGGAAGAGAACTTAGACTCTCGAAAGATTATACCCCGAAAATATTGATGGTCTGTAAGGAACTCAAATTTGACCTTTGTGGAACTTCATTGCACTGGGACTCATACAGAAATATATATAGCTTGAGTATACTGTGAGTGTCATATCGTGTGTCATAACTTAGAGATCTTGCTTTTTCTAGGTGTTGATCACTTTTGGAAATTAACAATATATTTGCATGCAAATATGGTACATGTAGTTTGCAGACAACTAACCTTCTATCCAAATGGAGAGAAATGCCCAGAAAAAAAGCCCATAGGTAAGGCTAGTCTGATCTCATCAAATCTTGGAAGCTAGGTAGGACCAGCCCGGGGCCAATATTTAGATGGGAGACCTCCAAGGAATACCAGGCTGGCTACACAGAGGCAGGCAATGGAAAACTACCTTTGAATGTCTCTTGACTTGAAATACCTGTGGGGTTGTCATGTGAGTTGCAACTGGACTGCAAACACACACGCACACGATTCACAATGATAGATGCATGAAGGTACATGTGGTAAACAAAAGATAAAACATTAAGAAAGAAAGTTCTTCTGGTGCAGACTCAGTCTTAGGCTAACCTGATCTTTCCATTACCTGATCCATGTCTGTAGAATTCCATTGGCAATGAATCTGCTCCTACTGGCTCAGACATAAAAAGAAGCTATTTTTGTTTAATATTTCAACAAAAGGAAGAGGTTAGGAAGGGAATTAACATCCACATAAGGACTGTTTTTCCACGGAGTTTACCCAGGGTAGCCGGCACACAGCCAGTTACAGTGTATATTTGTCTTTGCTAAGGCTGAGTGATTTCTGTATAGACTCTCTCCAGCTACTCCTGGAATGATCCAGCCCTCAAAGCATGTTTTGCTGTGGTGAACGCTTGTGTGCCTGACAGCGGCAACTAAAACAGCAGTTCAAGATAGAGCTCCATCAGATCCTAATAGTGCATGTCTAGGTTGGAGCTGCAGTTCTGAGGTTGACATAAATTCCTTTGGGCCCTGTTTCGTTTGAAACCAACAAAAACAGAAGACCTGTGTTAAAAAGTAAGATCACACCAAGTCTGATTCCAGCCAGATCTCAATTCTGTATACTTGCTTAAGCACTTTGAAAAACAATTAAGGAATGATTTGATCTTAAACTTGGGGTGTAATGGCATTTCCATGAAGAAAATAAGTTAAAATAAAGCCCAGGGCACCTTTAAAAATGGAACAGGATGGTAGTCTATTCCCTTGATTTGCAAGCAAGCAAATGTAGCTGAAAGCTACTCAGGTATGGCATTTGAAAACTATTCAGTAATACAAAACAAAATAAAATACCATCTTAATCTAGTCTGCTGAGAACAACCTTTATTTTCACCACTTTTGAAGAATCAAGAAATGCAGATTCCTTGACCATTTAACAGCTATCTATACCATCAGAAGCTATTAGAACAGTAATCTTACGGCATTCTTCCATTTGACAAGCCATACAGAGGCCATTTTTTCCTACTCAAAAGTGACAAATGGACTATAAACAGTCTATGTTGTTTGTGCCCCGAAAGGCATTTATTTGGCTTTAACGTCATTTGACTGGCTTACTAGCATATAAATCTGTTAACGTTTGGGAGGGGAGAAGGGGCAAAAATCCCTCCTGATGGGAACCAGTATTGCATTTATTTCAATTGAATCTCTTCCTAGTAAAAGTCAGGACTTGAACTCTGACACAATCATAAGTGTATTTATGCAGCATCAATAATCATTTATGCAGCATCAATAATCATCCTCCTGGATGAGATCTGCACAGAAACAATGAATTTAGCATTTGGTTTTAAATTCAACCCTATATATGCTGCAATAAGGGCTAATGGTGTTTTCATTATCCCTATACATTTTATTATCCCAACACATAATTGCCTAAGGATTGGAACTTGCCTGTGGAGATGATGCACTTCCCACCAATTGCCATGTGTTCCATTCCTCCCCAGTCCCACACTCTCCCTCCCCCCACTCTAAAGAACAAGCCAGGCAGGGAGGCCAGTGGCAGCACACCACCATCCTGCTGGAAGCCTCTCCATTCTCCCTTATACCCTCCCCCAGCCCCCAAACCCAAGCTGGCCCCAGCTGGGCTGTGGCAGCAAGCTGCGGTCTCACCAGAAGCCTCTCTGGTCACACACCCTCCTCCAGCCCCAACTGGTGTCAGTGGCAGATCTACCTATACAAGGAGAAGGTGGGGGGATGTAACTGCAAAATGAGCCAAGTAATACATACGGTTTTGATCTTACTTTCATATGTGCTCTACCCTTCAAAGGTACCATTTTGCACCTGCATACATGTCAGATTGTCAACTGTGTCCCACTACATGCATGTCATGAACATTTTATGTACATGATAAATTGTTAGTTCTTAAGGCTCCATAAGACTATTTATTGATTTGTCTGGAAAAAAATGAACATTCAGGAATCTTCAGGATTAAAGAATCACATGTTAAGTTTGTGGGAATGTTGACTGGGACACTCTTGTTGGATCAACTCCATGCATACCTCCTCTAACAGATAGTTTTCCATTCAGTTCTGACAGACATTGTTTGGGAATGAGAATAATGAATGTTGGTCTCTCTCCACAGTGCCCAGGACTATTATATCTAATATATGGAATCATCCAATTGGCAGAGGTACATTCATTGAGGGAGATGCCTGTTGGATGCGACGATCTTGAATTGAGTTCATTATGCCATCTAAAGGCAAGTTAGGGGAACTCAGGCCCTTTCTGCACAGCAAATGTAAAGTGGGTTACAGGCAGGATAAATGAACCGGTTGTAGCCCCAGGCCATTCACATGGCTGTCTGTCTTGTGGTCAGTGAACGCATTGGCAGGGGTGCATGCTTTCACATGGAGGTACTTTTTTTTCACTCACTTCCCTCCTCTGCATAACTATGAAGCCTGGTAGGCATGGACTTCCTCAGCCCTGCTGCTATCCCCGTGCCCCTCTGAAGCTAAGCAGCAGAGAGGAGGGGACTGAAAAAAGGGAAGCGTGGCCAAGTAACATGCTTCCCGGGGCAGCTGTTTGCTTGGTTGTGACTGCAATCCACGATAAAACAAAAGAATCGCAGATAGTGCGATTCTTGAAAAACCGGGGGGGGGGGATGCGGAGTGGACTCATGTTAAGAGTGGGATATGTGTGAAGTCCCCCCCCAACATGGGTTTTATACCATGGTTAGCCCGTATTTATTGGCCCGTATGGAGGGGGCCTCAGTGGAGAACCATGGTCCATTCGGCACAGCTAAAAAAAAACATCCGGAGGAACGTCTTAAAAAGAGGACACTGCTTCTTTTCATGCTACACAGCCAAAAAAAATGCAATGGGGACATATTAAAGAGAGATGGCTTCTGGTGTATTTTCTGGACAGCAAAGGCATCAGAGGCACTGGCGTTCCTGCCTAGGGACATGGGGTACCCCTTGTCCCCGGGCGCATCGATTGAGGTCACGTGGGGGGTGCCAAAACATCCTCCTACACAGGGAGGGATTGAGCAAGTCCTAGAAAGCAGGCATTGAAGCAGCAGACTGCTCCCAGTGCCTGTCGTAGCCCCCCCACTCTGTACGGTGGCCTGGAGTGTCCAGGGGGCGGGGGAGAAGTCCCACTGGGCTCCCAGGAGCAGGACTGGGGAGCTCCGCCTCCCCTCCCTCTAACCCAGCGTGCCTTATTCGCCTTAAATTAAGTGTGGCATTGCTCAGAAGCCTTCTCCCCGGCAGCCGGGCGCTGTGCACAGGAAAAGGCAAGCTGAGCAGGGAGCCCAGCAGCAGCAGCAGCACTGAAGATGATGCTGACTTGCTTGGTAAACCTTCAGATGGGGGGTGACTTGTGAGAGATTTACATGCTTAAAAGTTAATTCCCCTTGCACTGGCTTGGAGCTGTTTCTCAGGCTAGCAGCCTACCTCACAGGGTTGGTGTGAGGACACAATTAGGAAAGTGGTGGGGAGAGAGCCATGCCTGTTTTGCTGGGGGGTAGGAGGTGATTTGTGAGAGATGATGCTGACGTTTGCTTGGTAAACCTTCAGATGGGGGGTGACTTGTGAGAGATTTACATGCTTAAAAGTTAATTCCCACTTGCACTGGCTTGGAGCTCTTTCTGAGGCTAACAACCTACCTCATAGGGTTGGTGTGAGGACACAATTAGGAAAGAGAGTTGGTGGGGAGAAAGCCATGTATGTTTTGCTGGTGGTGGGAGGTGTTTTGTGAGCTGGTGCAAAAAATCATTGTTTGGTCGTTGTGGAGGAGGGTGGTCGTCCATACCTGGGGTGGGGGTGGGGGGGCACCAAACTCAGATTTTGTCCCCGGGCTCCAGTTTGCCTAGATTCGCCCCTGATCAGAGGGGAAAAGAGGCTTTTTTTGTTCTCTAGTCAGTTTCACCTTCAGCTTGTGCCAGACATTTTGTGTGTTGCTGAAGGGATTCTCCCTGCCACCATTTCTGTGCAGTAAGAAAAAACAAAGTTGGCCTGCAGAGGACAGATCTACCCAAAGCTTCTCAACAGGCAGTAGACCCATCATCTTTTGCATTTGTGTCTACTTAGCTGTGGAGATAGCTCCTCTTTTTTTTTTTTAAATAGAAAAACTATATTTTGCCAGAATCAGCAGGATGAGGTGAGTATGACTATTTACCTTTTGGGCTGAAAAGGCACCCAGGATTAAAGCCTGCAGAGCAACCTGGGGCAATGTTCAGCAAGTGGGGGTCAGGGAGAATCCCCAGCTGCACACAAAATGTCAGGCACAAAGCTGAGGAAACTGACCTGAGAGCAAAATGGTCGGATGGGAAAAATAAGATGCCTCCTGAGCTCTTCATTCCGCACAGCCAGGCTATGTGACAGCAAGAACTATTGAGCCAAAAGCTGATGAAGTTGTCTTCTACACCTGCATAGGTTTTCTCTGGATCACAGCCAATGTCTAGAAATCTGCCTGTGCATATAGGCCCTTGAATGACTATTGCAAATAAGCAATATAGAGGAAAAAATGAAAGTGGAAATGTACTTAAAATATTTTTCCATTGAAAACATTTCATTAGTACCAGTATGTTTCTGTAATTCTTCATAATCCAACTAAATGTGATAATAAACCTTGCAGCTTCTAACAGCTTTAATGGGTAAAGTCTATATAGTATTAACTATTAATGTAAATCACACCATTATTGGCCAAAGCAGAATCATTTTTTTAAAAATCAAACAGGATTCCGGTTTATTTTCTTACCTGTTGGTATAGAGACCTGTGTCAAATTTCATCCTGTTATTTTGTTATTATAAGATTATGGGAACTCCATTAGGCTTTTTAAAAAATCGCTCATGCACATACCTGGCTAGAGGTGAAATCTCAGTAACAAACACAAAAAGTCCATTAACACCTATATATTTGACCTGCACTTTATAAATCAGAACATGTGGTTTCAGATTTGAAAACTGTTTTTGGAAACATTTGTTTGAATAAGAAGTTGAATTCAGATACCCATTTGTCAAAGACGCTGTGCAGCTCGATCAAATGCGCTTAGCACAGCTCCACTGCCATTGGAGCAGAAACTTGATCTTTTCATTTGGGATCTTGTAGTCAAAGTGGAAAGTAGCTTCCAAATATGTTACTAGAACAGCAAAACAGATACTGATGCATATTTAGGTTGTAAGAAAGCTAGGGATAAGTCTTGGCTGTAGCGTTAACTCCAGGTGGTGTCTGGAGATCTCCAGGCAACAGAGATCAGTTCACCTGGAGAAAATGGCCACTTTGGAAAGTGGACTCTATGGTATTAAACCCAACTGAAGTCCCTCCCCTCCCTAAACCCCACTTTCCTCAAGCTTCACCCCCAAATCTCCAGGTATTTCCCAACCTGGTGCTGCCAGCCCTACTCAGCTGCTACTTCTGCTGCCAACCTCTAGGTTGATCTCAAGATCTCCTGGAATTACAACTAGTCTCTAGATGACAGAAATCAGTCCACCCCCAGAGAAAATGGCTGCTTTGGAGAATGGACTGTATGGCATTATACCTTGCTGAGGTCCTTTCCCTTCCCAAATCCCACCCTCTATAGGCTGCATCTCCAAATCTCCAGGAATTTTGCAGTCTTGAGTTGGAAACCCTAGTTGTCACTGACTATTAATGTTGCTGTCTCTCAACAACAGCATGCCTTAGGGCTTGGTATGAGGGTAAAATAAGATAACCCCAGGTACACTAAGCTAGATTCCTTGGATAAAAGGCAGGATACATATCTGACAAACAGATAAATATTAAAGAAAACTATCCACCTGATGTGGCCTGCCAAGAAGTAGAGGGAATCTGCTTGCTGCTCAGTGTGAACTACAGAGGCACAAGATAACACTATCACTTCATTGTAATGAAATACTAGTAATATCTCTCAAAATGCAGGTTTGTTTATCTTGAATAGCGGATGCCCTTGTATTGTATAATACTTTCCCCCCACCATAATACTATGTATAGTATTCATGGCCCCCAGTTAATTTTCTTTTTCTTTTCATTTTCCTTTTTTGCTTTATCTTCATTATCACACGCTTATTTTCTTTGTTAAATTCACTATTAGTTTCTGTTGGTTTCAAGGGAAAACTTGTTTCCAGTTATCAACTGCACCCCCCCCCCCCACAATGGAATAACATTTGCTGGCTAAGTATCCTCCTGCCAATGAAATTTCAGGCACAGAGGAGAAACTGTCCCCATTTATATTCTGTCAGAATTCTCCCTTACGTAGTGAGCACATGGAAGGTTTTGGTAGCTCAAGAAAGTAGTGGACAATGTCATGACTGCTACAGAATAATAAGGGAATCCTCATGTATAAGTCTACCCATTCACATCTAAAGCAGAGGGTAAGGGTTTTTTTTAACAAGAACGAAAATGGGGTATACACATTAAACACTGTTTTCTCCTATGTCCTAGCTTTGCTCTGGAGGTTGCAGTACAGCTTGTCCACAGCTGTTCTTTTTCTTAATCCGATCCTTCCTCATCACTAATCTTTGCATCTTATCTGGCTGGTTTCAATCTCCATCTTCCTCTTTTATGTTACTGGTTGCAATACATACATTTTGCTGCCTACTGTATAAAGAGGGAAGGACCAAATGTGGCCCTTACCTCTATCTTGTCTTTTAGTCTGCAGCACAGTCTGCCTGTTTGCCAGGAGATACAAGCAAGATGTTTTCTCCTATCCGATTAGCAGCAGTTCAGCTTACCAATGGATGAGTGGGTAGGAAGAGAAATACTGTATTTGTCATATCCCCCTACTCTGAATGCTGGTTTCATATGTTCTGGACTGAACCCTTACATTAAAAACAAAGATTTAATGGATGTGATGGATTAAGCAGCCATCACATTTGTATGCATGGAAATATATGTATCTGGTTTGGTATTTTGGGATATTTAATAATCTCTCACTTCCAATAACAGTTTTTAAACTAGAAACTGACCTTACTGGATGTGGTTGTGGAACAAATCCTGTGAATAATAGCTGTGTGTGTTTTACTTTTAATGGAGCAATGCAATTTCATGGGCAATAGCTTTAAAGGGTCCTGTATTTTTTAAAATGGAAAGATCTAAAGTCTAGTCAATGTACTTAGCTATATAAATCCCTGTAGAGCTTCAGATTTCTTGCAACGGGGTTGCCTGCCTGGAGTGGCAAACACAGGTCTTTATAATTGTCAGTTCGGAGAACATTAACAGTGTATTATAAAAATGCAGGCCACCTCTTCCCTTCCCCTTTTGGTTGGTTGTTTCTGCATGGTGGGAAAGAAAACATTTTCCCAATCAGCCATTTACTGTGCAACAGGGGGAATCTGTCACTCAGCTATGAACAACCCTTGCAAGATAAGTCAAAATGATTTACCCTGTAAATAAAGTTTGCTGTTTTCTTTAACTGGAAGAATTGCCCATGTGGCGAGACTTCCTATGGGAGGGGATGTGGTTGACCTTCTGCATTTATCCATTCTGTTTGTCTTTTTTGAAAAAGCAACACTGGAAAGATTAACAAGTCTATCAGTGTAGGAACTGATCTATCAAAGCTATGGATACAAAGCAGACCATTCATGCCTACTTTTCTGAAATGGCACTTCAAGTTCAGCCCAGCTTTTCCCATTTAGATTCTGATTAAAGGAGGGATTTCCCACCTCCCAACCACATAAAATGTCTTTTCAAATAAATTACACATATCCAAGTGGGGATAGACTGAGTATGTGAACAGGGAGTGGGATGGGCTGTGCATTTTAAATTTGCAGCTGTATAAATGCAGCACATATTGCACAATTTGGCATCTTTATCATATTTTGGAATTTGCTGGATTGGTTGTACATGTGATAGTAAAATACTTATTCCAGGTCACAGAGGCATGGCTAATGATGCATGTGAAACTTCGCAGTCTTCAAAAGGGCAGAAAACAAATGTTGGGCAAAGTAAGAAACACTTTCCCCCGTGTTCAACAGAAAGGCAAAAATTATAACAAGGTATAGGCAGGAGATTTCTAAAATCATCAGCAAGATATTGAACTCCCCCCCCCCCATAATTTGCAATCCAATGGATATTTGTTGAGAAATAAGGCAGTAACAATAGTTTTATCTAAGCCAGACACATAGCTAAGGAAAATGGAACCCAGGGCAAAATCTGACCCCCCCCCCCCCCCCCGGTATGGGCAGCCGCCCTTCCCCACCATCACCAAAGGCCACCCTCCCCCACTACAACAATTTTTTACACCAAGTCATCTCAAAGCCACCATCACATAATAGAACATGTCCCAACTCACAAATCTGAACACAGCAACCGGCCATGCCACACATCAGAAATAATTTTTGACAACTTTTTCAAAATGCTTTCAAAATGTTTAACAACTGTTATAACATTTAAAAGATCGGGAAAGTAGACTTCTCACATTAAAGCTAAACAACTAATCAATAATGTCACCAGTGTCTTTTTTTGCTTGTACATTTTACCTGTTGTAGCTAATCATGGAGATTAGGGCTTTCAGGTGGTCATAATTCATAGTGCAATCCTATGCAGTGTTATTCCAGTCTATGCTCATACATAATGGTTACTCAGTTGCAGAGAACTCACTTCTTCAAGTGAATGTGTTTCATTAGGATTCCACTTTTTGAGAAAAAATGACTTGACTGTGAGGTAAAAGAGACACATTTTATAGATGTGCCACTTACAAATCTACTCTTTTTTTACTAGTTTGTAGTAATAATAAATTATTAAAATTATTTAATAATAAATAAAACAACTTTTAAAATTTGAAAGTTTTACAAGGCTGTGGAAGGAAGAAAAGGGTGGGACACAGCAACTTAAACTCGTTACATGCATTGCATGTTGGTAGAATGAATGGGTCATAAAGGGGGAGTTGAATTGTGCCTTTTGCCTACCTGTATTCACTATATTATAAATGACCTTTGTACATACAAACTATATGCAGATATGCTCTGAGCATATGACTAGAGAACCTGCTGTTAAAGTTATGTTGAATATGGATAGCGGTGGCCAAGACCAATGGGCATGGTTGAATTTTTACAGTACAATCCTGAGCATAGTTACACTACTAAGTCAATTTACTTCACAGTTCGTCTACAGACACTATGACCCTTTCCGCACAGCAAATGTATAGTGGGTTACAGTTGGGATAAAGTAACCCGCTTTCCTGTTTTTGCGTTCGCATGCATCCGTGTGGGCAGTAAATGAAGCCCACGGAAACAAGGCGGGTTGCACAGAAGCACATCTATTTTTTTTTTAACCTCCCACTGATGCGTAGCTATGCAGGCAGGCATAAATGAACTCTCACAGCCATGCTGACTTCTCACGATACTACAAAATGACCCTTTGCGCCTGCATGGCTACACAGATGTAAGACAGGAAATTTTTAAAAAGAAAAGCACAGCCTAATAAAGCACCTCCTGCATGGCCATTTGCTTGCAAGTGACTGCAACCCAGGATTTTTCAAAAGACTCACTGATAGTGTGATTCTCAAAAAACCCAGTTTGAAGGGAAAAAACACATGGCAGACTCGCTTTGGGGACGGGATCTGTGCAAAGTTCCCCCCCCCCAAATGTTTTTTTTAACTGTCCATAACCCATGTTTATTGGCCCATGTAGAACGGGCCTTAGTATTTATGAGGGTTTTTTTTATTTGTTGTACCTCCCTAATTGACCTTACATTTACAGGATTTGGGCCTGACTCATGAGGACATGAGAAGAAGAGGAGGAGTTTGGATTTATACCCTGCCTTTCTCTCCTGTAAGGAGACTCAAGGTGGCTTACAAACCCCTTTTCCTTCCTCTCCCCACAACAGACACTTGGCAAAGCAGGTGGAGCTGAGAGAGTTCTGAAGAACTGTGACTATCCCAGAGGCAGAGTGGGGGGGGGAACTGTGCCCGGGGCGTGTGCTTGCCCGGTGCCACCCGCCCCACCATGGAACGCCCCTGGAACGCCCCGGCCATGCCCCCACACCAGGGTGCACCCAGGGTGTCACGCCTCCCTGTCCCATGGGTGCTACGCCACTGGACTAGCCGAAGGTCAGCAAGCAGGCTTCATGTGTAGGAGTGGTGTGATAATCCAGTTCACCAGATAAGAGTCCACTACTCATGGAGGAATGGGGAATTAAATCTAGTTCTCAAGATTAGCTGCCACCACTTTTTACTGCTACACCATGCTGACAATCAGATATCTGAGATGGTGGAATGGATTGTAGGTTGAGGTTCAAGAAAGATCAGAGTTTGGAATTAAGTTAAAAACATCTGGCAAACTGGAAACCCCTGCAACAAGCAGTTAGAAGTACCTTTCCCCCCTTCCCCCCTACTGTGCCAGTTTTCTATTTGTGTAAAACTTTTGAAAAGAAGGAGCATTCAGAACTAGAATACCAGCTCCGGGCTTTGCTACCATAGTTTCACCATAGTACACATGAACCAAGTTTTATGTATCAGGCAGCAGAACAGCCAAAGTTATCCCTGATCTGATTAATAACTTTATAATCCCAACTACTTGGACATGCCTAAACTTTAACTGAGAATTCAGTGTTTCCAGCATGACTAGAAGTAATTGCAGAATGTTACTATGGAACATTCCTTTCACAGTATGTTTCTGTCATCTTCAGAGAAGTGAAAAACTGGATACAGTTTCCATTGAAATCGATTAAAAGGGTGCAACTATAATGGAAGAACTTCTGTACTAAGCCAGTGTTAAAATGCTAGTGGGGATTCACTGTCCTGCTTCCATGTAATCACAATATTGTCATTTTTTTTGCTGCATGTTATCACTGAGAGCCCCCATGTTATGTCAGATACATTTCTTGATTTTTATGACATGGGAAAAAACTGTTTATATATGTGCTGGTGACAGGGAAATGTTGTGCAGACCATCTTTTCCTTTTCAGGTAAGCTGAAATGGCTTCACAAATTTTAGAAAGGGTGGGCAGGTGCCTACTATCCCTCAGAGACCAGAGTTTAACAAACAAAGCTACTGCTGTATGTTGCAAGTTACTAAAATATATGAGGTTTGGAGGACCCTCAGTAGTCCGCTTCCTTAGGCCTTTAATGCACTGAACCACTGTACAAACTTCATCTGTATTATTTTACATGACCTTGGGATATAGTCATCCCTGAATAAAGTGTTTTCTTTTTGCCTTTCTTTTCAGAGACCTAGTTTGTAATTTGTGTAAAATATGTACACTTTGATGGGAACAGTAAACATGACCATGAACTCAAGAACTCTAATTTCTTTATCAAATGTCTACTATTTTCCCCACAAGGTAAAATATCTGGAAAGTATTGAATCTTCATTGCAGAAATGACAATAAACTCAGTTTGCTAAGCACAATCTGTCAGGTTGTATAACAATTGCTTTTCAGCTCTTAAGTATGCTGTACAGTAGTCAAGGATCACTGCTTCATAGACAGGCTCCTTGTTTGGTGACATTGACCCTTCACATGCAGTTACTGATTATTCAAAAGAAAGAAGAAGCCCATAAAGCCTTTTTATAATGATGCTGTGGGTTGTCCTCTTTTAATCTGTGGTCAAAATTCTCAAAATTTTGTTTTGAAGCAGCATAAACGGACGAGATGAGTGCTATGGAGTACATAGCACAATAATTAATTGTAATGGAGGACTTAGGGTGGATAGGACATTGGATCCTGGGAGTTTGCTTTATTCCCTGCCCAATCACAGAAATTTGTCACAGGGCCAATTGTTCCATATGTAATATGATCTGCTCCATGAAACACACACACTCTCACACACAGTGTTGGTCTGCATATGTTTTGGTGAATGGATCCCAGAACTGATTCATACATTTATGCACATCACTGGATTGTTCTATCATGGATTTCTGCTCATTTGATGACAGGCAGCTGAAGTTCATTAAAAAGTTTGTATCTGAGGCAATCTGTGTCAGGAGTGTTGTGTCTATGAAGGTCTATTTACACATGGAAGTCATCATATGTCATTGAACTGATACAGTATGAGCATGAATGTGTGAAGTAGGTCTACGAATGCCTGGTCCCCCTGGTCACTGGCAGGGGATGGGTAAGGTTTCCAGATTCAGGTTGAAAATCCTGGAGATTTGGAGATGGAGCCTGAGAAAGACATGAGACCTCAGTAAGGTACAGTGCCATAGAGTTCATCTTACAAAGCAGTCATTTTGTCCAAGGAAACTGGTCTCTGTAGTCTGGAGATTAGTGTAATGCGGGGGATCCCTAGGTTCCACCTTGTTAGCATGACCTTTATCCCCTGCCTTATGAAATATTGGATTATCATATTATTTCTCATACTGTGTGCTACAAAATGCTAGTTTCCATGTTTGTATGGGCGGATAGCAGAGTGTCCAAGCTGAAAGCAAGCCTAAGGCATAACCGTCTGTTTGCAGAGATTAGATCTATGAGTTACTCCAGTGATACAATCTGGACGCCTCATAACAAGGACATGCATCTTTGATTATCCCACCCTGCCAGAGTACTCCGTTAACATAATGGAATCTGTAGAACTCCTGAACACCACACCTTGCTAAACTGTTTTTGGAAGCCCCTGATCCTGTGCTGTTGAGAAACCATTTCCTCAAACAATTGCCCCTTCCCTGCATTTCCCCCACCTCTAGATACGATCTCCCTAACAACAAGATCCCTTCCTGATTCACTCAAGCCTCAGCCAAATTTGAATACTTAAAGCAGAGACTTTAGGAAGCCCCTCTGCATAAACCATTCAAGGTATCACTGATATAATCTAGGACCAATTGACCCCGTTGTCCTGGGGAGTAGAGACAATAGATAGAGCTGCTAATTAGCTCAACCCTACTAGTCCAGCAAGGAGATCCCAAGCAGTTGCAAAGATGATTTTGTTACCATGAAGTTCCAAATGGATATAGGTTTCGCTTGTGCAGTGAACTGGCTCAGATGATGTGGCATACACAACATGAAATTCAACAGCCTCATTTGGGTGGCTTGACATCTACAGAGAGCAAAAGTTAGCATGAGCTAGGGTTTTTCTTAAAGTGTGTTCCCTTAGGGATCTCTCTAAAATGACACCTGTAAAGCAAGGCAGGGTATACACTTTTACTACCGTGTTTCTCCGAAAATAAGACAGTGTCTTGTATTAATTTTTGCTCCCAAAGATGCAGTATGTCTTATTTTCAGGGGATTTCTTATTTTTCCACTCCACAGCTGCATGCTCTGGTGTTCTGTTCGACGGACATGCTTCCAAACAAAAACTTTGCCACATCTTACTTTCGGGGGATGTTTTATATTTAGCACTTCAGCAAAACCTCTACTACGTCTTATTCTCAGAGGATGTCTTATTTTTGGAGAAACAGGGTAGGTATACCTGATCCCTGCCTGCTAAAATGTACTCTGTGAAAATCCCTCTTCAACCTTTCAATTCAGTAGCATTGTAAAGATACAGCAGCTCTGCTTTTCTTTATACCTGGTCAGCCTGCTCATCAGTACCTTGGATGATGCAGTATAGCAGCCCAGGATGGTCCCAAAGTTTTTGTGACTTTGGGTCTGAGATTCTGTTTTAAGTAACATCTATTACTATTCTGATTCTAGCAATCACAAAGCTCTATTGCAGTGATGGTGAACTTATGGCATGGGTGCCAGAGGTGGCACTCGGAGCCCTCTCTGTGGGCACGCACACACAGAGTTTGTCATGTGGGGGGCAGAAAATCACCCCCCCACACACACACACCTAGGCGGGCCTGGGCCACTGAGCATGACGTGCGCGCACCGCAGTGAGCAGGGAGGACTCGGCTGGTGGGCCTGGTGCCTATGCTCCAGGTGGCTGCTGCCCGAGGGGGGGTGTGCAGAGGAGGCAGAGATGCTAGAGAGGCACAGAGTGGTGCGCACGGGACTTGCTCGAGGCTAGAGCAGGCTGGCCCCTGCTTGAGTGGGTGGGGCAGAGGAAGAGGGAGCCAACCGTTTTTTTCTAAACTAACCTCAGCATTCAGGTTAAATTGCCGGGTTGGCACTTTGCGATAAATAAGTGGGGTTTCGGTTGCAATTTGGGCACTCGGTCTCAAAAAGGTTTGCCATTACTGCTCTATTGCTGGTCCTGGCAACTTGGGACACACTACCCATCAATCCATCACTTCCTCAACTATCTTCAGATAAGAAATATTCTTTCAGCATCAGCTCACAGCTTGAGAAACACTCTAGAGAATGTAGCATGTTTTAATGCTCTTATCTCAAAAAATCTTTATGCATGACAAATAGTGTATCAGTAAGCACATCAAGAAAACTAGGCTTCTTTGTCATAGAACTTCACCGTGTGCTGGATTGTTTCTAGCACAGTTTGAAAGTGTAGGCAATGAACTATAACAACTTAAGCAGTCTTCGACCTAGAAATATATGCTTGCTTCCATAGAACATTGACTATTCATTAAGATCTATCAGAGGTGACTCCTCCACATCTAGAAATTGTTGATAACTAGAGGGGCTTTGCTGTGACAGCACCCCATCACAAATTTATCCAGTTCCCACACTGACTTCTTTTAGGTGACTTCCAGACTCTTTTGTTGGCAATTATTTGCAACCCATAAGAAGCCTGAATAGTATTTAACACTTAAATGATATTTTACTTTTGCTGTAATTTGATTCACTATCATGTTCATTTGCCCCCTAAAAGACCCTGGGCTTTCTTTGATGGTGCAATTTTTATTTAGGCTGCTTCTGTGACCCAACCTTTTCTCCTAGAGTATAAAACAGAAAATAAGATTCTTGAAACCAGATATTGTATCAGTATTGACAGAGGAGCCAACATTTTCTTTTGTGTAGATTCATCAATCAGATTGGCAGAGTGCAATAAAGTAGAATAGGTCATCAATTATACTATTGGATGATTATTTTATGTCTTGGCAATATCCTGGTGTTGTTATCTCCAGACTAGTTAAGACTTGACTGATTAAAGATTGGACCTTTTGCAAAATTTATTGAAGCTGCTTCTTTTATTCAAACATTTTCATAACAAACTAGCTAGAATAATATTTTTCTTGGCCAGAATCTTAAGGGAAGAGTCTTAAATTCTAGGTAACAGTATGCAACTGTTTGTTTTTCTCAAAGGAATGGGAATAGTACGCACCCTGTATTGTCGAAGGCTTTCACGGTCGGAATCACTTGGGTGCTGTGTGGTTTCCGGGCTGTATGGCCGTGTTCTAGCAGCATTCTCTCCTGACGTTTCGCCTGCATCTGTGGCTGGCATCTTCAGAGGATGGCATCTTCAGTACGCACCCTGTTTGTGAGTGCCTGTATATGAGTTTGCATGTGAAGTTTTAGAAGAACAGTATGGGGGAAGCACATTTTATCCATATTATCTTGTCACATAAAAGTAGGTTTTCATTTAAGACAGACATTGTAAAGAAAAGCGAAAATGTCTGTTGGTTGTAAAATAGATTTTTTTTGTTGATCAATTCAGCTTTTTGCATACAGCCTGAGCTGTATGGGTTACTTTTTTTACAACTAAAACAGGTTGAGGCCCTTTTTAAAAGCGTTCTTTGAGGGAGGAGTTCCCACAGAACTCATCCCTAAAACGCTGATAGTTAATTCTGCAACTTTTCCTCTAAACGCAGATTGCAAATGCTTTCTTCTTGTCTGTGTAAATTATGGCAAGCAGGAAGCGTTCATTCCCTCCCCTCTTCACTTCCCTCCATCATTATGGTGGATTCTCCAGGCACTTGCAATTAGAGGGGATACTCTAATAGGTGGATGCAGGTAGGTGGGGGGATTCTCGGGGGGGGGTAGATTCTCGGAGGGGGTAGATCCTTGGGAGGAGGGATTCTCTGCTGCATGATTTGCAGTGAAATACAGAGTTTCCGTATGAACTGTGCTTCTTTCAGGATCCCAGCTCTCCCGGCTGGCCTCTGCAGCCACTATGCAAATGATGGCAGAGGCAGCAGAAATTGGTTCCATGAACCTGTTGCTGCCCATGCAGTATCAGCCATATTCAAGCATATTCTACTGGCAGTGTTTTATGCATGCTTATTCTCACACGGTTGACAGTTCTGTGGGGATTCTAATTTCCCCCTCTCCCATATGATTGTCACTGGTCCCATTGTGCAGTCACTTGCATAAATAAATAGTGAGCAAAGCAAATCAGTCAGCCAGCAATTATAAGCACTGACCTTTTTTTAAAAAAAGTCCCACTGTTTAATGTTTAAGAGCCCCATCTAGAGGGGGTGGGGCATGGAAGTGGTGCATGGTTGCATTGGCAGATTTGCACTCCCCAGAGCAGCCAGTAACCATGGTGGAGGGTCACTCAGTTTCACCCATGTGCGGCCACCACAGCTCACCCGGGCACTGGGATGCAGCACAGGACTCTGTGACAGCATCGCTGCATTTTCTCTGCTGCTGCTGGCATAGCAGGGTCAAAACCAGTGCATGGCTGAGGGAGGAGCTGATGTTAGCCTTCCCCCAGCCTTTTGTCCCATTGGTCCAGCAGTGTTTCAGTCAGACTTAAGCCACCTAAAATGTGGCACAGGTCTGAGAAGCCCCATAGACGCTGCTTAGTGGTAGGGAAGCATTTTCTCTTTGAAGGCCTCTTCATGCTGCCAGGAAGCCTCTCTGGGAGTGATGGCTGGGTGTAACCATGGCACCATGGCCAGGCACCCAGTTTGTGGGGCTGAAAGTCCATGTTATAGACCAGGGGTAGGGAACCTGCGGCTCTCCAGATGTTCAGGAACTACAATTCCCATCAGCCCCTACCAGCATGGCCAATTGGTCATGCTGACAGAGGCTGATGGGAATTGTAGTTCCTGAACATCTGGAGAGCCGCAGGTTCCCTACCCCTGTTATAGACATTATTTTGTGCAGGCACATTTTCACATGGCTTTTTGGGAGACATTTAGTACTTGACCCAACCATCAATGAACCTTCATCTCACCTACTGTGCAGATACATAAGCCACCACAAGGCAAGGAAATTAAACTCCACCACCACAGCTATTGTGACAGTTGCTTGGCAGATGTTCAACAAACATTTCATAGTTGTGGATAGATTAACAGATCAGGAGTTCAGCTCACAGGTGATTGTGGCTGCTTTGTGTGGTATTGTTCCCTAAAAACATTATCACCATGAAGTCTTATTTTGATCTTGCCTTTTTAGTTATTTGATTAGCAGTAGTTTGAAGGATAGAGAGCAGTGATAATGCAGATGATAATATTCATGATCTGAACAAGCTTCACCTTCACATCAGGCTGCAATTCAAAGCATAAGAGCAGAGTAGGGCATTTTTTTTCTGATCAGTTGGCCATCTTATACTTGATTCTTCCAGCCACTTTTTCATCATTCTGTAGGAGAATAGAGCCTTTATATTCATCCTGTTTTTCCAAACTTAAAACTCTCTTGCTAACTAAATACTTGTCTTTAGGGTTAATTGTAGCTATGGCAAACAGGTTCTCAGTGATGATCTGTATAGTACAGTGGTTCTCAACCTTCTTAATGCCGGGACCCTTTAATACAGTTCCTCATGTTGTGGTGATCCCCAACCCTAAACTTTATCAATTTTACAGATGGAGAGAGTTTACAGATGATGCAGAGAGTCTTAGGTGACCCCTGTGAAAGGGTCGTTCAACCCCCAAAGGGGTCGCGACCCACAGGTTGAGAACCGCTAGTATAGTAACAGCCAACTTTGCCAAATCTGAGGATACTTAAGTCTGGTGACTGGAGCTGTGAACAGCCAAAACAGATAACTCTACAAACTTGAAAAGGGTCCCAGGTTTGCAGGAACGCCTATAACTTTAAGCAATTGATTCCTTCAGTGGTCTTTATGCCCCTTCCGCGCACAGAGAACAATGCACTTTCAATCCACTTTCAGTCCACTGTTTTCAGCTGGATTTTACTGTGCAGAATAGTAAAATCCACTTGCAAACATGAAAGTGGATTGAAAGTGCATTATACTGCATGTGCGGAAGGGACCTCACTAAGCAACCACAGTATCCCAGGCTGAATTTCCTAAGCAAAAAGGCAGGGAAAGAGGGCACAGTCATTGTCAGGACTATTTTGGTCTTTGAGGGAAGTTTGATTAGGGTTGCTACTTTCAGGTTGGGAAATTCTCAGAGATTTTGTGGTGGAGTCTTAGGAAGGCAGGGTTTGGGAAGGGAGCAGCCCCAGCCAAATATAATGCCATAGAGTCCATTCTCCAAAGCATTCATTTCCCCAGGAAGACAGATTTCTGTCACCCGGAGTTGAGTTATGTCTAGAAGAGCTCCAAATCACAACTGATGGTTGACAACACTTGATCTAGCAACAACTGGTTGTGACTCAACTAGGCCTGATTACTTGCTACTGTTCAACAGTAGCAACCCTATGAGAGCCCATGTGGTAAGGTGGTTAGAATTTCAGAGTAGGGTTTGTGAGACCCTGATTCAAATCCCTAACTTCCTGTGGAAACTCACAGGATGATTTTGGGCCAGTCATATATTTGAACCTTACATACCTCACAGAGTTGTTGTGTGGATTAAAAAAAAGAGGAGAGGAGAGTGATGTAAGGTTCTTTGATCCCCGCGGTGGAGGAAGGTGGGATACAAGTGAAGTAAATAAATAATTAATATAGTTAAGATGGAAGGCAGATAGAGAAGTAGGCTTGTGAATTGCCGAGAAACAGAGAATGAGGCAGGGAAAGGGGAGATGATGTGGGGCTTGATAGAATAATGGGAGAGGGGAAATAATGCATGGAGGATAATACTGGAGAATGTGAGATGCCTCCCCACAAGACCTTGAGGATTCCCTACCATGCAAATAGGCCTGGCCTAGTGGCCGCTACCACACAACTGGGTCACAGTTTTTCTAGGTAGAAGTTATTGAGGGGCAGCAGAGGAGCAGATAAATGTACGTAGACTGTTAGGTGGGAAGGAGAGAAGGAAGCAGGAAAAGGGAGAGGCTATGAGGAGTTGCAGAAAAGGGAGGAAGGAAAGAGTAGGGTGGGGGGGAAATGTGATGCCTTGTAATTGTAATGCCTTTTAGTGAGATCCCACTTGTAATTGTAATGCCTTTTAGTGAGATCCCACTTGTAATTGTAATACCTTTTAGTGAGATCCCACTTGTAATTGTAATGCCTTTTAGTGAGATCCCACTTGTAATTGTGATAATGATAATAATGATAATAATGATAATAATGATGATGATGATGATGATGATGATGATGATGATGATGATAATAATAATAATAATAATAATAATAATAATAATAATAATAATAATAATGAGGCTCAAATTGTAATGAAGGCCAACAACCAGCTAAAGCAACTGTGAAATCTACAATAACAACAACAACAACAACAGCAGCAGCAGCAGCAGCAGCAACAACAACAACAACAACAACAACAACAACAACAACAACAACAACAACAACAACAACATGCAGAAGGCAGCCCTGCTGGGATCCGCACAAATACTACGCTGATATATTACAACTTCCTAGGTCTCTGGTTGAGGCTTGAATTGTAATGAAGGCCAACAACCAGCTAAAGATCTGGCAGCTGTGAAATCTACTACTACTACTACTACTACAACAGCAACAGCAACAACAATAATGAAATGAAATGAGCCAGAAGCAGTATTCACCAAAAGCCAAAGCAATAGTTCTCATCTCATTAAACCATCATTTTTATTTTTCAGAATGTGTGTGTGGGATGATGAAACACACTGAATGGAATCTGCTTCTTCAACTTTTCCTTTCTTCAGACTTTTTGCTTGTTATAATCCCTTCTTTTTCTTTTCCCATCAAGTCAAAGCTGACCTATGGCAACCCCATAGGCAAGAGTTGTTCGCAGGTGGTTTGCTATTGCCTGCCTCTGCATCACGACCAAGGTATTCCTTGCAGGTGTTTCATCCTAATACTAACCAGGGTCAGGACTGAGAGTGTGTGACTGGCCCAGGGTCACCCAGCAAACTTTCATGGGATAAGTGGGGATTTGAAGCTGGGTTTTCCAGGTGCTAGTCTAACACCTTCAACACTATACCACATTGGCTCTAAGTTAGTCTTTCCAGGGCTACAGAAATCCATTCCATATCAGCTGAAGTTTTAAGATCAGAGTAAGTCAAAGAATGACAATATGATCCTTGAGACCATTCAGTTGAAGCACTTTGACTGTCCACTCCTTCCCTGACAGTCAGGTACTTGTGTTAATCACTGTCAAAAGCCTCACCACAACCATGAGATTTCTGACCGCATTATAGTATAGATTATACCCTTGTCAATAGGATTTAATTTTAAGATGCCATTTAGTTCCCAATTTTGATAAAGGAAATACACATCTAATGGGAAATTATTTATTTTCATATGCCATTTGCTAAGAACATTTATACACTGCAGGTATTACCAATCTAAACAACATGAGCTAATGGAGGGCTTTGTGAAAATAAAAAAGTGCTTGTTTGACGAGCTGTCATGGGTTCCTGTTATGAAAATATTTAAATGTCAAAAATGCTCAACATTCACAATCTAATTTTGTACTCTTTCCTTCCACATTAAAGACAGCAGGAGAAACAATTCCTGGCATGCCCTCTGGATGGCATGATATGATATGAACCCCTTTCCCATCCGGTATCATAGTCTGTGTGTTTAAACAACATAATTGGGCACACAACAACCTCTTTTATAAAGGCTTATTGAAAGTAATGATCTCAGTTTGCAGATGTAATGATCTGTGAAAGAGACCAAAACTGTAATAAATGAAGGGACATTTGTGGAACTTTTATGGATGAAGTGTATGTTTGCTGAAGAATGTTAAAACAACAGGAACAGGGGGAAAAGCTAGGATCTCCAGATGTGACTGAGTCATTGAGGAGATGAGTGCCACTACCTTCAGAAAGGAAGAAAGAAAGAAAAGAAAGAAAGAATTGTGCTCAAATGAATTAGGGGAAAATTAAATTATTTTCTGCTCTCTACCCCTGGAATATTCTTCTTCTCGGCTAGCACTGAAAGAATTCTTTAGGTTCATGTAATAGGCTTGTGTTGGTATTTTTGACTTTTAAACAGCTGACCCCTTACATTTCCCTTCGTTTCGAGCAGTTAGCAATGCCACATAAATGTAGGATGTGGATGGTGTTTGCAAGGTGCAAAGCACCTTGGCTCTCAAGTGCCCTGTCTCTTCAGGCTCTGAGTACCTCTTGCTATATATTACTTTAGAAAACATATCAAGTAAGCGATTTTTATTTTATAATATCATGGATTTTCCCATCCTTTTGCAGAAAAATAAATTGGGCACAAGAGGCTTTGTAACATAAAAAAATGAACTATTATAAATGAATTTAAAAATAGTAAAGAGGTTTGGCAAAGTAATGAAAATAAACAAAACAGGTAAGTTTATAAGCAGGCAGTGTTTACAATTGAGATGTTGATAGTTTGACACTATTTCAAATGCTAGTTTAGTAGTTTCTGATTCAGTTATTTTCAACAGATGTCTTACTTTCTTTTACTGCTTTAAATATCAGTAAAGTTTGAAAGATTTTTAAATGTTATTTCTCAGATCTCTTTTCTCTTTTCTGAGAGATCTCTCTCAACCCTCAGGTAAAAATATTCCAGCAAATATACTACACACTGAATTACTATTGCCTCTGACAGACTTCTGCATAGTATATTGTCCATATTGAACCAATATTCAGAAGTGCTTTGGCAATGCCTTCACCTGCCCAGTGATGCTGGTATTCCTCGTTAGTTTCCCACACAAACAACAACCAAGGCCAGTCCCCCTCAGCTTCAGAGATCTGACCAGCCTGGGCCATCCAGATCAGGGCATAGTGCAGGGGTAGGGAACCTGCGGCTCTCCAGATGTTCAGGAACTACAATTCCCATCAGCCTCTATCAGCATGGCCAATTGGCCCTGCTGGTAGGGGCTGATGGGAATTGTAGTTCCTGAACATCTGGAGAGCCGCAGGTTCCCTACCCCTGGCATAGTGGAACAGAAGTGAGTTCCAGGTAGCTGGCTATATGTCACTAAACCATTCCACCAGCTCTAGTGATGGAAATGGAGAGTGCTATGGTGCAAGAAAATGGAAGGCAAGTCCTGTCATCTGCAACCTGAGTGTATTAACTGCTCTGCTCAGGTATTACACTGTCTTGAGACGTCCTATATGCCACAAACTGGGCCTGCTTGAGACAAGGAAGACACCTGCAAGGCTTTCGTGTTGATTGCTGAGAACAAATTCTGCCCCCCACCTTAAGAACACATTATTAGGACCTCCCACCTTACTGCCTTCTAATTCTATTAAGAAGCGTTTGGTTACATTTTTTTTGTTCTGGGGGAAGATGATGGCTTAATCACTGCATTTAATTATAGTTTGAACAAGAAAATCCGGTTCACTTGTCATTAAAGAACCACGCTGACAGTTGAAAACCCTAGTTTTTCATAGTGCCAATGTGCAGACTGGCACTACCAAGGAAACCAAATGCTTGTAATGGATTTCGCCAATTTAAAAATGGCTCCGTGCCAATCAGCTTTTATTTTAAAAACTCCCAATAACCACTTTTCAAGCCATGCTAATAGTAACAACAGCTTTTTGCATAGCACTTTGCTATGCTAAAAGCTCTTCAAGGGCAATATCTCAACTAGTAATCTTCTCAGTCTAAAAAGTACTGCAAAATTTCTTTTTGACATTTTTAACGCACGAAGCTGCTTTTTACCCAATCAGAACTTTGGTCTATCATGGTCAGCATTGCCTACTCAGACAGGGGGCAGCTCTGCTGAGGTCTCAAGCAAAGGTCCTTCACATCACTCACTGCCTGATCCTGCACTGGAGATGCCAGGGATGAAATCTGGCACACTCTGCATGTAAAGCCAACATTAGTACATTGCAGCACCCTCGATGATTGCCTGCCAAATGTGGCTGGCCAAATATTCTGATGAGGGGCTATTTTGTAATGCCCAAGTACTGTTCTCAGGTTGCTGAGATCTATAGACGCATTGCACTGCTCTTTCAGCCACCTGATGCAAAACAATTAAAGGGGTAGGAAAGCGGTTCACTCATTGAAAGGAATTTGCAAGACCCTCTGAGTTTCCTTACAGGAGCAAAAGGCAGGGTGGAAATCCAAGACTTTAAAAAATAAAGTGGCTTCAGCTTATATTCCATATAAGGCGGCATAGCCAGGGCCACGCCGCCCTGGCCCATTCATTTCTGCTGTAGGCACCGCGGTAGACAATTTGGACTGTTCTCTCCTTTTAAAAACTTTTCACATTTTATTGGGCAATATCTTGTTGAGTGTGTTTTTCACGTGGCAAAAAGTTGCAGATTAATGTATTGGCGAAGGCTTTCACAGCTGGAATCACTGGGGTGCTGTGTGGTTTCCGGGCTGTGTGGCCGTGTTCTAGCAGCATTCTCTCCTGACGTTTCACCTGCATTCAGAGCCAGCCACAGATGCAGGCAAAATGTCAGGAGAGAATGCTGCTAGAACATGGCCATACAGCCCGGAAACCACACAGCACCTCAGTTGCAGATTACTTTTGGATGGAATGTATTTTAAAAAAAACTTTTTAATTTTTTATTCAAATCTGAGGATTGCCCAGGTTTACAGAAATGAACAAAGAGAAAGAAGTACAATTAATTACATTCTAGACTGGTCCTGGATTCACTAGACTGGCACATTCAAAGCCATGGGCAAATATCCTGTTGACTTTTGCTAAAAGCTTTGTGACCATGTCCAAGTTCAGATAGTTACCAAGAGTTAGCCTGGATGCTATGCAGCTGATAGGGATGTTCCAAAGAATCTCCTCCTTTGCTGCATGAAATGCATACAATTAAGGATAATGATGTCCCAGGTGCTTTGCATTTCAGTTTGAAGTGAGCTGGGACTGTGTATTTGGGTATGGGAGTCAGAATGACTTCTGTTAAAGTCTTGTGGCTTATTACACAGGATGGAATCTTTGTGGTGTATTTTGTTGACCTTAAAAATCAAGGAGATGTTGTAGATGGGGAAGAATGGTTATAGGAAAGATTTTAAAAACTCTCTATGCCACTTTTCTGATAGAAATCAGCCTCAGTCGAGGAAAAAGTCTAGCACAATATGAAATCTTGTTTGGTGCTGAATCTTGTGCTTTAAATGATGTCTTGAATTATATTGCTTCTATTATTCTATTTAAAATTTGTATGAGATTTATTTTGGGTATATGGTTTAGCAAGTAGAGTTTCTGAAATATTCAAAGGAATAAATGTATTAATGAAAATACTGCCTGCTGTGAGACTGCACACTCATGGCTGTCTCCTCCTTTTTAGAAATGAAACATTTGCCCTTTTAGAAAAAAGCAGCATCACCCTTGATGGCAAAAGCACTAGCAATGTGTGGCTTTTTAAATTACAGCACACATGGAAAGTCAGCTTCTTCAGTCTAGTCTTTCAAATTGATTGAAATCCTTCCAATGCCAGGTTGCCCTATCCATTTTTTTACCCTTTATTTTATATTTTCAGTTCCGCGGTCCATCTGGCTACCAGCTGAAAATAGAAAGAACACAGCAAAAATACAGCAAAGGAATTCTGTTTGTGTAGTTAATTTAGCCTAAGGAAAAGTAGGGCTTACCACAGGAAGCTTTGCTGTGTTTCTTAGCCCATTGCCACAGATTTTTGTTGTAAATATCTGTAGCCCTTTTCAGATGTTCAGATTGGGTGCACCAACCATGAATAATGGGAGTGTGCACTACGCAGAATCTTCCTTCAACACACAGTCACCATTTGATGTGAATAGGACAGTGCACATATTTTCCACCTTTGAAACATATAAAAGGAAGATTAGATTTTTGAGGGTAGATGCTTTTCGCATATCAAAACTATACACATGGGGGAAAATATCTGGTACACACTAAAGGTCAGAAAAGGACTATTGTAAGAGTCACATAGAATACTTGCTAGTAGCATGAAGGGTTGTAGAGATATGCAATTTCAATGTCAACATTAAAGAAGTAGGAATCTTTTTTGGGGGGGAGTGAGGGGAGTTGAAATATTTTCTGTAAACCTGCTGCTATTGAGAATAGTTGGACGTGCAATTGCTTCATAGATTATAATTACTTCCTCCTTTTGCCATCACTTAACATTTGACATTATTTAATGACCTTGCTTGCTATGTTTGAATCAGTTCTAAAGGTGTCTGACACTTAAATAGTAACAGGTTTTTCTAGTAAGCAAAATTGTGTATGTTATCAATGGCCTGAGTATGATTTAAAGTACTAGAAGAGAAGGCCTGATTTCAAGTCTTGGGTGAAAGGTGTCAAACTGACATAATTGCCAAGCAACCTTTTGAAATCACTGCAGTATCTCCAAATTATGCATCTCAAGTGATTAGGAGCTAATTTGATAGTGTTGTGATAGGAATAAGTGAGTTGGAGGATATATCAGGATTCCATAGTAATATTTGGATTTCGCAATAAAAACATTAAATAATTACATTGTCTGTTATGTTGTATGTTGTCAATGTGATTTAAGCACCCTAACCATGTGCAGAATTGCAAGTAACTAATGTGACAGCAATCACCTTTCAAAGTGTACGGGATTTGCAGCAGGTTCCCTGCAGGCAACAATGGTGTAAGTTACTTTCCTAAATCCTCACATTCCCAATATACTGTTCTTACATGGAAAGCACAGTTATCTCATGAATATCTTGCATACCAGTTGCATGCAGTGAAAAATTTTCTGATAACTTTTGCTATAGCTGGTGAAAGGGGAAAAAAACCAGTTAAAAAAAAAAGCTTAAGCATATTTGCATTCGGTTCTGTAGGGTGTAATTCTCCTGCCCCATTTGGCTCTGTTGTAGCCTATGGGAATCTTTCCAGGCCTTTGGGTGGCTGTTTTTTAAGGTAGAGGCACCAAATATTCAGCATTACTGCTGGTGACTCTCCTTAAAGGAACTCCCAAGTTTGGCAAAGATTGGGCCAGGGAATCCAATTTTATGGGGCCTCATTTTTCCTCCTTTGGAAACAAAGAATTGGGGCACCCTGCTTGGGATCTCCTAACATTCAGGAATCCTACATTCAAATTTTTCCAAAATTTTTGTATGCCCTTAATCTGGCTATAGGCCAGGATTTGGAACAGAGACTGCTTCAGTTGCCTTGGCTGATTACCTATGTTGAGCTCTGAACAGGGGGAAAGTGAGCTATCAGGAGCATATGTCACCAATACTACAGCAATTACACTTGTCACTGATCCTCTCCTGTGCTGAATTAAGGATGTTGGTTTTGTCCTTTAAAACCCTGCTTGGTTTGGGACTGGTGTATCTGAAGGACTGTCTACTCCTATACTTTCCTGCCCAAAAATTGTTGGGATAGTCAGGAGGGAGATGCCTTCCGGTCTGTCCCATTAATTAAAGATACTCGTTTGTTGCGTACATGAGACAGGGCCTTTTCCATGACAGCTCCATAATGATGAAACAACCTACCCAGGGAGGTACACAGACCCCATCATTGCCAGGAAGCAATTGAAAACATTTTTATTTAGGACTGCATTTTGACTGATTTAGCTTTTATTATTGGCTGTCCTATTTAGAGCTCGTAAATATGACTTTTGTGGGGTTTTATTGCATTTTTTAAAAAATAACGTTTTGTTTATAGTGTCTTGAGTTCTGCAAAGAAGAAAGACATTTGATAATTTTTTAAAAATAAATAAATAGTTGATCCTGAAGGCAATTTGGTGTCCCAGAACTCTGACAAGAAGCTAGTTAACCATACACTTCACCAGGACTTCCAGAACGTTTGACTGATATGAAATGAGTCTGTTAATATAGAAACTGTTCATATTTCATTATAGACTGAATGCCTACAGAGATGCATGTCACAGGGAAGCAGAATGATAAATGTTTAGATATCAAGCTATGTGTACCTCCTTGCATTCTGTGAAACTATTGCTGCGATTCTAAATATATTTCTGTTGGGGCTGCTCTAGCTTTGAATGTCCTGCATTGATGGTGGGGGCAGGTTTGTCTGAATGGAGTATAAGGCTCCATCCAATGCTATGATTTTATGCAAGCAAATTATATTGGAACCAACATGTATTTATTTACTTTTTAATTTCTCAAATGTAATTTCAAAACCCTGCCTGCTCAGTTCAACTCATTTGCAATCCTCACCTAAAGCTAAGTAATGCTTTGGAGCCATCGTGCAACGAATTTCCTTGTAAGGTGGGGGAAAACATAGGGCCTTTCCCCACTCTCTTCCATCCCCCCTATGCCGAGCGCTGCTCTCATCCCTTAAGAAGAGCGCCTGGGATGCCGCGCGCTGAGGGGGCGCGACAGCGGCAGTGTCGGGGCGGCTGCGCTGTCGCCGCCCCTGTCGTGTGGAGTGCCGGGGGACCCCGCGCTACTCTCCTCAAGTAGCACGGGGCTTAAGGTAAGTGGAGAAAGGCCCATATGCATGCTCCCTTCTCCTCCACAATGGAGATGATGCAACATATGTACTGGCTACCTCATGCTGACACTGGATCATGTTGTGACTAATTTCTGCTGGTAACCTGGGCTCTTTTCAGTTGAGTTACATTCTGGAAATAGCTTGTGTAAGACAAACGAGAAAAGTGTTGGGTGCTGTCGCTTAAAGGATTCTGAAGCATTATGCCCAGCATTTCATGCATTCTGATAATTGTTGCAGCTCCAATAATACTGTGAAGCTCTGCTCTTAAGCTACATACTTTGCAATCCCACATGGAAACTCATAAGGCAACCACCTGCCAAGTGAACAGTAAGATTGTGTAATTCCTGTACTTAAGCTGAATAGAATGATTAGACATCGTATTGAAATAAAATTAATGCCTTTTTCTCCATGAGGCCACAGTACTGAACACAATCAACAATTTTGAATTATACATGCAATTATATTAAATTATTCAGTTGGCAATGAGCTTTTTGACAGGTTTATAATTCAATAGGAATTAGAGATTCAGATGATTGCAGATGAGTTGAAGATTGCAATATACTTGTGTCTTTCTTTGTAAGCATGTAAAATGTTTTCCCCAATGGCAGAAAAATTTACCCATCACTTCCAATACTTCCCAGGGATAGAGTTTATGAAATATGATAATGGTTTTGTGTAGGAAAAAATAATTCATTTATCAATTCCATTTAAAAAAAGCATTTTCAGAGTTTAAAACTTGGGGTGCATTTTTACTGGAGCTCATAAAATGTATTTAAGGATTAAGGATAAGGATAAGGATTAAGGATGAGGATTGGACCTGACCAGCACTGAACTGTGGGCTTGGCCTGACTGGGTCTAGTTTTAAACTGTGAGCTCTGCCTCTGAAGTCCACATGGACTTTGGGGGCAGCACATGCAGTCAAATGCTGGACCCAGCCAGGCTGTAGATAAGTGAGGGGAGAAAGAGGATTTTTTAAAAAGAAAAAGTCGCAGGCTGAACATGCCTGAAAAGGGCCGAAAAATTTAAGCATTTTTTTCAGGATCTGATTTTTTTACTACTTTCATTCCTGCCTTATTTTGGGTGAACCCCTCCTCCCCAAATACTAAGATTTTTTTTTTCTGGTTTGGGTTTACCAAACGCCTACACCTACTTGACACCCCAACCATTGCAGCTTCTTCTCAGTAGCCTCTGAGGCAACAATACTGCATGCAGGGGAGGAGGCAATGCAGCAGGTGGGGAGGAGGAGCTGTCCCCTTCCATGGTTTATGCCTCAACTCTTGCATATTATCTGCTGCATGCTCTCTGCTGCAGCTGCTTAAGGAGAGAGCAATGTCACTTCCAGTGAGCATGTTCAAAAGAAAAAGATGAGAGGAGAAAGGGAGAGAGAGAGACTGAAAGTAGGTGTGGTAAGGGAAAAAGCAAAGTGTGTGTGTGAGAAAGATTGATAGTATGTATAAGGAAAGGAAGACAGAAAGAAAGTGAGAGAAAGATTAGACATGCGGGAGAGGTTACACAGATTCATGGAGGACAAGTCCAATAGTGGCTACTAGCCATGGTTAGTAAGTGTAACTTTTGTATTCAGAGGCAGCATATTGCTGAATACCAGTGACAGGAGGCAGGATCAAAGGAAGGCATTGAGCTCTATGCCCTATCTAATGGCTCTTCATGGCAACTGGTTAGTGGCTGTGTGAAAAAGGTGTTGGACTGGATAGGTCACTGGTGTAATCCAGCAGGGTTACTCTTCGGTTTAAATATAGTATGAAGAGTATGAATTGCAATCTTGTACACCCTTACTTCTGGGTAAGTCTCTTTTGAGTCAGTAGAATTTACTTTCATATTAGAATGTATGGAATTTTGCTGTAAGCCACAGCAATCAAATAAAACTTGCAGGGCTACATGGAATAAATAAATAAATAGCCAAATAAACATGTCAGGATGAGCAAATTTTGCCTTGAGTTTCTTGTGTTAGTTTACATTCTGTTTCTTCACTTTTTCCCTGCTGCTGTTGTAGAGTCATTTGTATTGTGTGTACATCTGTGGTTTTCACATTAAATGTATCTGGTCTTTATTAACTCAATACAAATAATAATCCTTACAATTTGCATTAAGTATTACAATGATTTCTTGTTGTACCAATAATGTAGCGAAATACATATCTTTAATTGGAAAAAATACATTGGAGGAAACAGAAAATGACATCAAAACAAAGTACCGTGGATGGGATTTGCATGAACGGAAAGAATATTTTTTTCAGATTAAAGTATCAGAGATTAGAAATTCTAAATCATTTACTAAAACACACAGACTTATGAAAGACAACTATATTAAAAGTATGTCGGCAAGGAAACCACTGTCAGCAACAGCTGTCAACTGTTGCCAGTTGCAATACGTTACTAATCATATTCAAGGCATCTTGATTAGAAACATCTTTTAAGAAGTTCTTCTGCTTACTCTGTTTCAAATAAAGATGATAAAGCAAACAACTATTTATAAATAGATTGCAAAAGAGCAGTGGTTTGCTGAGCTCTGTATTGTATGCCTGGTGGTTGTCTGTCAATGAGAATTCCTGCCTCCTCTTCTGCTCTTTATTTGGAAAACCCACCCAGTGTGATCCTTTGGGATAGTTGCCGGAAACCATATGTACCCTACCCACCCCCAAATATGCTCAGTGATGAGGGAGTTCTGTTCTGCAGATAGGGCTGAGAGCCAGAACTCCTGAATTCTTCTGGCTGTGCTAGCTACTCCCTGTGTGGCCTTGGAAAAGACCCTTAACTGTTCCATGGCTGTTTGCTGGATAATGAGCAAAAGTATCCCAAGGAAGCATAGGCTAGGCAGGGCGTGCCCTGCCTCAAGGAAACCCACATCCTTAATTCCAAATCTATCTGCAAATTAGGCACATTTGAATCATAGCAGTGTAGAGTTGGAAGAGTTCCCATGGATCATCTAGACCAGGCCTGTACAACTTGTGACTCATCAAGACTAACAAAACCCAACCACCATGTTTTGTGACCTGCCAGGTGATTGGCAGAATTCCTAATGTTGCAGTCCAAGCAAAACCAGGACATTTATTGAGCCCATAAGAGGCTGCCAAACATGGTTGATAAACTGCACTGGGCTTCGTGAATCACAGCTTGTGTGCAATCCTAAGCCTAGGATCTCACCTTATCCAATAGAATAATATTATGGCTGGCAGAGGGTAGATACTTTGAATTCAAGTGAACCAGTTCTGGTACAGGGGTTTAATGTGTGATGTTACCAATTTATTTCTAATTGGATTTCAGGCTAGATTTTGGAGGTTGCATCTGGAGATAGATTGTTGCCAGATCAGAACAGAAACCTATTGAATTCAGGGTGGGATCCTGTCATGGTTTGGAGGCTTCCAAGGCACTTATACCTTGGTCTGGGTGGGATATTATTCCACTGGACTGCATCTTATTTAACAAGCCTCACAAGGTCTAGTGCATTCACTGGATACCTCATAGTGTTTTAAAAGCTGTCTGTGAAAGCTGGATAGAGGCTAAGCATTTTTTTAAAAAATTCATTTCAGAAAGTTTGTTTCTCTTTTAATAATTTTAGGTGTATTTACCTTAAATTTTTGTATTAAATGCATAAATTGCATATAAATGGATTAAAAGGAGCAACAAACCAATACATCAGTGAAAGCAGGAAATATTTGTACATCCTGTTATACCGGTAGGAGAAGATTAAACATTTATTATTCTTTGGTTCAGTCATCAACCGAAAGGGAGACTGCAACCAAGAAATCAGAAGGAGATTGAGACTAGCAAGGGCAGCCATGAAGGAGCTAGGAAAGATTCTTAAATATAAGGATGCTTCACTTGTGACAAAAATCAAGTTAATTCATGCCATAGTATTCCACATTGCCATGCATGGGTGTGAAAGTTGCATGGTGAAGAAAGAAAGGAAGAAACTTGATTCATTTGAAAAGCAGTGTTGGAAGAGAGTGTTATAGATATTGTGGACTGTCAGAAAGACAAATAGGTGGGTTCTAAATCAAATCAAAGGCAAACTTTCCCTAGAAGCAAAATAACCAAACTGATGCTATTTTATTTTAGCCACATTAGGAGAAGACAAGAGTCATGAAAAAGACAACACACAGTGCTAGGAAAAGATGAAGGCAACTAGAAAAGAGGAAAACCTAACATGAGATAGAGAGATCGATTGTATGAAGGAAACCTGCAAGACCTGAGCAAGGCTGCAGGGGCAGAGTGCCCATGGGGACATGTGGGATCACATGTCCCCGGGTGCATGCCATACTGTCATGTGGGGGGCAGCAAAATCACTCCCTCACCCCTCCTCACCCATGCTGACTCGGCTCATCTGAGTCAGCATGGGGAAGAATGGGATGGCACCCATGGGGAGGGGTGCAAAATTGCCCCACACCCCTCCCCCTTCCCCCTCAGCCAGGTCCAGCACCACCAGGCTGCTCCTTCAGCCAGCAAAGGTTGAAGGAGCAGCCTAGTGGGGCCGCCGCAGGGCTCCCCTCGGACCTGCCCTGCCACGCCTGGTGGAGGCCACAGTTGAGTGTCCCTCAGCCTCGCCCCACCAGGCTGCCTGGGACCACAACCAGCTCAGGTAAGTGGGGCATGGGGGCGTATCTACCACAGGGCATGGGGCGCAGGGGGTGCAATTATGCCCTGGGTGCCATTTCCTCCCGCTATGCCTCTGCAAAGCTGCTAACGATAAGATGTTTTGGAGGCCATTGATTTATAGAGTCACCATAATTCAGAAACAACTTGATGGCACTTAACACACAGAGACACGAGAAAGGATCTCCATTGTATGGGCAAGCACTGATTAATAGAAACACTGTGATGAGAACTGTCATCTGAATTCTCTTTTGTTCCAAGATCTGGTTGTTTTTGATGACTGGTGTTAGTTTCACTTCTGCTGAATTCTCCTGTCTCGTCTAAAAACGTAGCAATAAAATAGGTAGTTAAATAGTCATCCTTTGCTATTCCATTTGCTTTAGTTACTCTTGACAAATATAATGATCGGGGCTTTTTAAAATTCAAGTTTTGTTTGCTAACAAATATACAAATCTGATGGACAGAGGGAAAGATTTTTTAAAAAATGAGTTGGACCCAATACAGCATTTTTGTGGGAGTAAGGATTTCAGCCCACAGAGTACAACCTTCTTGGTTTCCCTAACTGCAGCAGTCTGAAATGCCCACCCCCCAATTCTGTTTTATATTTGTATGCTATGTGGTTATTCAGCAAGTTTTATTGCTGAATAAGAGTTCAAACATGTGCCTTCTTGACCCTGGCCCAACACTTTAACTACCATGCTATGATGGATTCCGCACAGCATAAGTATAACAGGTTGCAGTCATTAAGAACCCCCTTTTCTTTTTCCCATTCACATATGTGTAGTGGCATAGCTATAATGGGGACATTTGGGAACAAATGCCCTGGGTGCCCCCTGGTGAGTCATGTGAGGGGGTGGAAAATTGCCCTACACCCCTCCCCCTCCCCCTCCCCCTTAGCTTGGCAAAAGGTTTTCATCTGGTTGCTCTTTGCAGCCTTTGAACTAAGGTAAGGGGACTAAGGGAAGGGGGCAGGGGGGGAGTTGCCCCCTCCTCCTTTGCTGCCAGGCCTGGAAGAAGCTTTTCAGTCGGCTGCAAAGAGCAGCAGGCTGCTCTTTTTCAGCCAGCTGAACTAAAGTAAAGGGGGGGGGTGCTGGGGCCTCCATGGGCGGGCAGGCGCTATTTCCGCCTACACCTCTGGATATGTACCCTTCACCCATTCAGGCAGTGATTGGAGCCCATGGAAACAATCCGGGTTGCTTTTGCTCCTTTGTATGGAGATGCTTCTCTTGCTCTCTTTTAAAAAGTTTGTTGCAACACATGCATAGCTGTGCAGGCATATGAAACCCCGCAGCCATGCTGATCATCCCACAACACAATCGGCTGCATCTGCATAACTGTGCATGTGCAACACAAAAGAAAAAGGGAGCTCCCTGCAACAGCCGGGCAATAATGAATACGTTGCTGTAGATAAGTCATACTTGCTGCCATGGGAAGAAAATGTGCTTGGGGGATTTTGTACCCTGTTGGCCACTCAGAGAGTCTGCCTACATCTACTGGGTGACCTGCACAGAATGGGGGGTTGGCAGATTCTCCCCGACAGTGGACGGTGTGGAACTTAAAGTGCAAAAGAATAACTGGTTTAGTGATTTTCAAAAATCCTGGGTTGAGGGGAATAAAACAGGCCAAACTTTTTTTGGGAACTGGACCTATGTGAAGCCCCCCCCCCTCTGATTTATACAATGTCCTATACCAATATATATTTGAACCCTGTGGAATCCACCTATACTGATATGATAGAACAGAATTCTGAGGCAGTGTGGTACACTCACCTTGAGAACAACCAGCACTGTGGAAATAAGGACATCTGATTTTGGATTCAAATGGACAGCTTTCTATTCCTGGTTGCTTTTTCAGTTGCCACCTGTTGACAATTAAAAGAGACATGTTAGCCATACAAAAAAATCAGGCCAGGATTGATGCCACAGTATTGGACAAAATGTAAGTGTTTTAGTCTTATGCAAAGGATTTTTGAGATTACTGTCAGGGTACATAATTTCTCTGGGACCAGTATGCCTTTTTAACATTGCCCTCCCATCCTACTCCATTCATACACATTCATGACTTATGCAATATAAATGTCTATTTTCTTTCTGAAATGACATACATAGAATATATTTCATGAGAATGAGCTTAAAGCCCAGGCTGATCTCTGAGACCATTTGGCCACCATACTGATTCTGCCCCACATACTGTGTGATACCGTTTTGATTTTGCTCTCCTTAATCCACCTGTTTCCAAGGTAAGAAAAATGAATGTCTGAAATAATCTGAGTCTGTTTATAAACCAAGGTTATCACTTCTGCTTTTCACTACATTGCTAATGCACTTTGGAGAGGGACCTGTATATAAAAGAATGTCATTTTATTTTATTTATCCCATCTTTTCATTTCATGCTCTTTAGGGTTTTGTTTTACTAGTGTCAGTTTACATGCTAAGGACAACATAAGGTTGTAGGTACCATATAAAATGGGTTCATGTTGGTTTAAAGTAATTCAAAAATTATAGCCTGAGCACATTGATCTGGTTAAAACCACATTTGCAGTTCTTGTTTATGACAAGAGACCCTTAAATTGTTAATTTCAGTATTATGATCAGACTTGCCCTTTGATCCTACCACCCTTGCTAGATTCATTTGTATATGTGCAAGAGTCCAATAGCAGAAACATTTTGTTTATTTATGCAGTATATTGGCAAATGATTTTTCATGTCATTTGCTGCATTGGGTACACATACATGCAGGCACGCACACACACACACACACACAAAGAGAGAGAGAGAGAGAGAGAGAGAGAGAGAGAGAGTAAACTCTTTGGTATGAAGAAAAGCAGTATAGCCTTCCCTCCCCTTTTCCCCTTTTCTGATCCAGCCATCTCTCTGGTCTTTATTTAATTTTCAGCTGTTTTATTTGAACATTCATAAACTTTGAGCCCTAAGCCAGGCTTAAAACCACATCGGGAACACATTAAAAAAAACATGCCTCAAACAATGCTGAGAAGAATAGGCTCATGTTGAGACGATGTACGTTTGATAAACATGTGGATTTACAGGCACATAGGACTAAGCAGGCACTTCTGCAGCATATAGACTTTTATTTATAGATGTCTGTTTTGTGGAGTGAAGAGCAGGTTCTGTTTAGCTGTCTCTTTGGGTGGTCCAGGATAGCTCTCGCTTAGGCTTTCAGTAGCCTGCAGGCGTAATTGGTATGCATGCTGTTGTATCTAAGATAGCTTAATAAAGCATTACATATCTTACTGCTTCCATATTTTATTACCTAACCCAGAGCATGTGGTCAATGGGTAATTCAAATCAGCTGTGTTTTTACTTTCTGTTTTAAGGTTGAAGTATGAATTTCTCTGTGAATTCTTTGAAATGAACTAATAAGATGTATGCAACGATAAAGGGGGTTAATCAGAGACAGATTGTTAGTACAGTATTGGGTTGCCCCAGGTGTAGTTTATTTTCATATTATCAGCAGTTTTACTGTGGAGTATATTAAGAAGAAGAAATAGTTTTTCTCAGCATATGGGGAAAAATTGCAAACGTCAGAACAGGGGTTTGCTTTTTATTGTCTTTTAATGGCTACTGTGCCTCCCCTCCCCCCAATTAAATCTAGTGGAATTAGCCCACTTGGTCATTAACTTACTCTGTAACAGAATATGAGCTGCATAGTAATGGAGTGATCTTTGTGAAAAGCAATTTCAAGAAATTTAGTTAAATCTGGCACATTTTCCAACAAGGGCCTTTAAAAGATTGACTAAATGGATATATAGGGTGGCCAAATGGCTAGGGAAAAAGACAACTCAACCACTAAATCTGTTGTAGAATGGACACTATTTCCTTGTGTAAAAGAAGTTTATGAAGACCCATTTGTTAAGCCTTTTTCTTATGACTTCTTGGCTTATGAATTAACAATATACCATATTTATTTTGGTACTATTTTTGTCTATTTGGGTAGAGTTCCCTTATTCTAATACAGCACAAGTTACTGGGTTAAAATGCAGCTATATGCAAAAATTCCTTGCCTCTGCCAGATGACATATGCCAAAGAAACTCTTCAAGAGCCAAATTCTCTGATGCCAGAGTTTCTTCTAAGAACATATCTTCCTGTCAGTTAACTTCTGAAAATCTTGCTATATATTACTAAAACAAAGCAATGCTCTAGATCCTGACTCATTTTCCAGGAGACAGTTTTGCCTGCAGAAAATATGTGTGTCTGATTTTTTGCCATTTTTCTTCTTTTTATTGTAAAAAACTGCTTTTTTTTGCTGTTCCAGGAAGGGAGGGGACACCAAATCCCAGATATATGATTTCAGAGGCATAGCAAAAGGGGCAATATTGAAAAGTTTGATTCCATGAATGCTGCTCCACTTGTTCTAAATAGTATCCATTTTGATATCTTCTTAAAAGGTCAACTCCATTGCCAGTTATGTATTCCAAGAACAGATGCACATTAATTAACATTAGTTTGTAAAATATGAAAATAGAGTAGAATGTCAATATGAAACAAAATATTTGTGTCCAAGGTGTACTTTGAAGTGAAGTTTCTTTTGAGTCATGAGCTCCTTCCAAGAACTTCACTTATTTGTCAATTAACGAAAATAAAACAGGTTTTTGTAAATATTGATCGGTTAGATCAATATGAGATTTTTGTCTGCTCTGCAAGATAGGATTGGCATTTAGAACAAAAATGATGCTATATGGCATTCCCCGTGCCAACAGAGGGGCAATTTTGGCGTGCAAAAACAGCCATTGATTGGCTGCTACTGGAATCAGAATGCTGGACTAGATGGAGATTGGTCTGATTCAGCAAGTCACTTCCTGTGTGCTAACTGTGCACCATGGCCACAAATGTATGTGGTAGTTAGAGCATAGCTCAGCCTATCCTAGAATATCATTTGAGGACAAAGCCAGTAGGTGCAAGGTCAAGAAATTAATTGAATTTGAGCTAATTCCCCCATCAGTTGCATAAGGCTGCGCAAGCAATTTTTTCAATGTACATAGGGGGAACACTGCCTCTCTCCTTCACTCTCATACTTGCACAGGATTTCACCTTCCTTGGTTTTGTTACATATTCATAATTAAGTAATCAAATGTAAAGTCAATGAGAATTTAAAAACTAAGATATGCCATTGAGAGGATGCTTAAGGAAAAGGAAATAGGGAAATGTGAAACAAAAACTAGTTGTGTATTAGATCTGTAGCAGCATGATGGCATGCACATGTTTTTCAACAATATTTTTAAAATAGCATTTAAGGGGTGTATTTGGAAGTGATCTCTTTCAAAACATAACTTCACATGGGAGAAAGGTGCCCAGTGCAGAGACAAATGTAGAACAGAATTTAGCCCTGAGATTATTATCAGGATACCTGATGATCAACATCGGGTATTTTATGCGAGATCATTTTGCTTTGGTCTGGTAGTGTTAAAGAAGAAGCTTTGATACCTTTCATGCACATTGTGCACGCATTGAGCCTACAGTGCAGGCAGGAATGATTGCAGGGTATTGAATGATGACATTCTGCTTATTATCCTACTAGTAAAGCACAACATCCCTTTGAAAACAAAATAGTAATCATGTTTTAAGCAAAGACCAAGGCCAATGGGTTCTGCCTCTGTGTCCTGGACTAGAAAGGGTTACTAGTGAGTTGAGTTGTAAGTCTGGATGATGTCCAGGTTTCAGAGGGCAGCAAGCTCTGGGTGACTTGATACCACCTGGCTTGCATGGCTCTACTAGCCCTGGCTGCTTGCTACTGGTCAACAGCAGCCACCCTATGAAACCCAGTGGGGTGTTGCAGTTAAAGCTTCAGAGTAGAGTCCAGGGAATCAGATTCAAATATACATTTTTAGTGGAATCTCATTGGGTTATTGTATAGATAAAAAACAGAAGAAGATAATGATTTTGTCTGCTTTGGTCTCCACTGTGGAGAAACATTAGGTAGGAATGAGGTAAATAAAATATAGCTGTAGATGGAAGGCAGATAAAAAAGTGAGTTGGTGAATGGCTGAGAAAGTGAGAATGAGTCAGGGAAAGAGGAGAGTATATGCGGGTTGCCAGAATGGCAGTAAGAGGAAATAGTGTGGAGAAGGAGATATAGCATAAAATGAGATGCCGCCTCATAGGTCCCTGATGGGTCCCTGCAGTATAAGTGGACCTGGTCCAGAAGCTGGAAACACAGAACTGGGTCACAGTTTTCTTAGGCAGAGACTGCCAGGTGTCAGGGGCAGATAAAGGTTGGTTGGCTGTAGGGTTAGAAGGTGATAGTGTTGCCAACTCCAGGTTCAGAAATACATGAAGATTTGGGGATGGAACCTGTTGAGGGAAGGGTTTAAGGAGGAGGGGGACCTCAGAGGGTATAATGTCATAGAGTCCACACTCCAAAGCTGCCATTTTTTCATGGGGACTAATTTCTAGGTGGAGGCTAGAGATCACCCAGAACTACAACTACTCTCCAGAAGACAGAGAAAATGACTGCTTTGGAGGGTGGACTCTATGGCATCATACCATGCTGAGGTCACTCCCCCCAACTTTGCCATCAAAGCTCTACCCTCTACCTTCATACCACCCACAGGAACATGTGGGGTCATATGTCCCTGGGTGGCACCCATTTAGTCATATGGGAGGAATCTTTCCCCACACCCCTCCTCCTTCCCCCAGCCATCTTGCAGGGCTGGAGGGGAGAGCAGCGACCTGGCAGGGCTGGGAAAGGAGGCAGAGGCATCGGGAGGCAGGAGCCTTTACCTGGCCTGCCAGCTGCTTCTCCCAGCTCTCTGCCCTGACTGCATCCTCCATGAGCTACAGCATGTGGGCACCCTTCTTTTCCCACCTCCTGGTTCAAGAGACAGTTCAGTCCCTTCCCCTTTCCCTGGCCTGCAGCCTGCTCAGCCACACACCTCCCACCCTCAGGGAGGCTGGTGTTGCTCACAGCACCACTGGTTCCCCCGTCCCCTGAGGAGGGACTGTTTGATGATCTGTGGCATTTCCCGGAACTGGGGGAGAGACGCTAAAGGGGCAGCTGCTGCAATCTTGTCCTAGTTCCGGCTCCTTTTTTTCCTGCAGCAAAATTGACCAACGAGGGGGAAGGCGAGGACGGGACCAAAGACAAGATCTTGAGAAACAGTCCTATCCTCCTCTTTGTGCATTAAGGTATTTTGAGGGTATCTTTTTTTGTTCTTTTCTCGCAGACTCCAATATATACAAACGTAGCGAAAGCTGGGGAGGCGGGGGGAGAATGCCACAGTAAAGGCAGCAGTGGCCTATCCACACAAAATGGAGCCCAGGACAAGAAATGAGTTTTCCACCAGGCAGGGGGGCTGTGGGGGGGACAGAAGACTAATTTCTTGCCCCGGGCTCCATTTTGTGTTGATACGCCACTGCCTCAAACTAGGAATTTCCTGATCTGGAGATGGCAATCCTTATAGTGAACTGATATCTGTAGTTGGGAGATATGCTGTGATTCCAGGAGACTCCAGACCCCACTTGGAGGCTCCTGACCCTAAAAAGAGAGAAGGAAGCATGAAGCGTTCAGGAAGAGGTTTTAGGAAAGAGAGAGAGGAAATTAGATGCCTCCTGCATGTCCTTGTGGGCTCTACTTGTCAATATCTAATATACACCAATAATAAAAGCCACTTCACAGCAGCATAAAAATTAACCTGAAACAAAAGTCTCAGTTTTGTGGCTGAAACGGAAAAAAATCAGGTGTCAGGTGAACTGTTATGGAGAGGACATTTTACAGTTGGGGTATCATCACAGAGAAATTAACTCTCACATCCCCACAACTTTGTTTCACAGTCTGTGAGCTGAAAGCCACTTTTTATCAGGCAGTTCAGCAGTTTCTGAGCAGCATGAACCTGTTTACTGAAAAATGTTCTCAATTAACCTGAAAAGAATCCAGGTTTTCTCTTCCTGTACACCTTTTGTCACTACACTACTCCACAGTAGGTGGTGCAGATAACAAAATTTCTGAGCTGAAAATATTTATTTATTGTTTCAACTTTTAATCTGCTCTTCCCCACCACACCTCAAGAGCCAGGAGTTGGCATGCCACCCTTGCATCCCCCTGGTCCAGCCACAGCGCTCCAGACTTACTTTAAAGGGACACTGGAATAGACATTGGGGAATAGACAGGGTATGAAAAAAATCATGGCTCAGAGATGACAAATTTATGTCATTGTCCCATAGAGGAGCAGTTTAACATCCCACCCATTACTCAACAGTGTGCTTATAGAAGTCCTTTGAGATTTGGAGTTCTGTTTGTGACTTTTAATATCCAGACTCCACCGCATGCTGCAAGCTTAATTGTGTTCATCTGTGTCTTTTTAGAAATGTGGCTGCCTGCTGGTTGTGTTTAATCCTTTATCTTATTCCTGCTAATCTGTTTTCTATTTCTAGACAAATTCCCAAATCCTGGCCACCTAAATAGAACCCACAAAATATTCACATGCAACAAGGGAAATAAGTCTCTTTTAGAGAGCAAGTTTGAATAAATGCTTCTTTAAATAGCATGGCTTGCAGTTTACAGCCAGGAGTCTGCCCTTTATTTACTGGGCCAAAGCAGCATCTTCGCTCTCCATTTTGAGTCACAAACTTGCCACAAACTATAATTGCCTAGTATAGAGAATCATAAGAATACTGACCCAAATTTTTATTGCTAGGAACTTTACAACAAAAAGCAGTCTGGCTTGGGTGATCTGGTGCTAGCAAAGTCACATGACTCCATATCTTGGGCAATGGTCACCTAGATAGCCTATGGCTCATGATATGGTGACTTATTTGCCCATTATGCATGGAACACTTATCTTGGGACTTTTCAGTGAGCAGTGAGCTTGTAGTGGGTCATGTTTCTCTGTTTACATGCGAGGAGGCACTCACTCCTGGGCACATAGTTTTTCTGTAGGGAACTCTCTCCTGCCTGGTTCTCTGCCCATCAACTTATTCTTAAAGACACACATCTTAATGGCACTTATTCTTTTTAAAATTAATTTTTATTTTTTTAGAAGAAATTAGAAAAGGAAAAGTTTTTAGAGAAAAGGAAAGAATAAATACACATAGTAATAATAGTGTTACATGGATCTGCAATATCATTTTAACTGATTATTACACTGAAAAAACCTTACATTTAATCTTTCAAACAATTTTGTAACTTCTGTCTCTGTTATTGCATTTTAGATGGGGAAGTGCAAATTCACACATAAACTATGATATCTTATCAACAACACAATTGTCTAGATCAGGGGTCTGCAACCTGCGGCTCTCCAGATGTTCATGGACAACAAATCTCATCAGCCCCTGTCAGCATGGCCAATTGGCCTCATCCTCTTTGCCTGCATTGGTATGCAAGCATTAATGGCGAGCCGTGCATATTGCTGAAAGGCGGCTACCATGGGGGGCAACCACTCCCATCTTTCTTCCCCCTCAGCCGTATGTCACCAGCTCCCTCATCCTTTTCCTGCACTTCCTGGACACCTACTCCTCTACCTGCCATTTTCATTCTCATATCATTCAGGAAGTGGCAGAGTGCCCTAGGCAAGTGGGGGAGAATGATAGGCAGATCTAAAAGTTGGGGAGGGAGAGGCAGATCTAGAAGTTGAGTGAGGGAGCACAATTGGACAGCTTGTCCCAGGCATTGTTTTCTGTAGATATGCCCCTGGCCTCCTGTGGCTACTTTGCATTAAAAAATGCTCTGGAGGAAACTGCTATCCACATGTTGGTTAGTCCTTTGCCTGAACAGCTGCATGGTTCTCAACAATTGCTGCTGTGAGTTCAATGAATCATCCACATTATTCGCACTGTGTTTTAAGTTTAACTCCACCATTTGAAGTCAATAATGTGATGAAAAATATGGTTGTTTTTGAAATGAGCAGACTAAACAATTGTCTTTGAGTGGAAGAAAAAAAAACCAGGACAGAGAAACAATATCACTCCCCCTAAAATCACATTCCTCTTTCTCATTTGTAAAAAAGAAGAAGAAAAGGACAGCTTTAATACATGGTCTGACCACAGACCTGAAACATGGCATATCTTAAATTCTAATCTAAATTCAATGTCAGTTATTCATGTGACTGTAGGGAAACCACTAACTTAAACATTCTTTCTGTAAGGGTAAGTTCATGCAGCTAGTTAAAATTATAACCATTGTTTGGACATGTTGTTCCAGTGTCCCACATGTTCTGTGATGTGTATATGGTCCAATCTCTCTCTTGTGTGTGCCAATTTCCATATTAACTTCAATGGAAAAGTTGGTTCTCTATATTCACAGAGCTTCTGCTTCTCCAGTGGAAGTAGATGCCAAAGCCCTTGAAATAGAAGAGTTCAATATGCCATCAGAGTGAATTGGTGACTGTATAAGATTCTTGAAAAGAATATCACTTATACAGAAATAAAAAAGAACATTTTTGAATTGCTTGATTAATAATTCATTTTTTTAAAATAGGCAAAGATTCCTAAGTATGTTACTTCCCTTCAGTCAGAAGACTTGATTTTCATACACACCTCAGTGAAACTGTACTCACCAGTTGGCCTTAGGTAACCCTCATTTTCCCCATTTTTGAAGAAGGTTGTGGTGAGACTGACAATGACATTTTGCTTTATGAACTGTAGGTCAGATGGTCTTCCTCAGTTCTAAGGGCCTATTGCTATGATGGAACCCTGTAAATGTTTACTGAGGTGGACAAAGCCATAAGATGACTATTTCAGATTATCTTTTGGTTGACAAGATAGCCTTGTGAAAGAAACTCCATATTTTATGGAATAGGGAACTTTCATTCTTTTTCAGGTTGTGGTACATGTCTAGAATCATAGAATCATAGGGTTGGAAGAGATCCCAAGGGCCATCAAGTCCAACACCCTGCAATGCAAGAACACACAATCAAAGCACTCCTGTCAGATGGCCAGCCAGCCTCTCTTTAAAAACCTCCAAAGAAGGAGACTCCACCATATCAGTTTAGCTGGAAGAATGATTTCAGAAGACAACTTCCACAAAGAAATCCACGGGTTTGTATTTATTTTGACAGTAGAAGAGTGCATTAGACCTAACAATATGTACACCTTCACATAAACTCTTAAAATGTGTGTGCCTTGCCATCATAAGTTATTACTTATGCACTCATTATGTAAGAGGAGCCATGCTGGATCAGACCAAGTGCCATGGTCAAGAGCCATGCATCAGCACTGCAGTCAGATGTCACTGAGAATTTTTAGGATTGGTGTGCTAAATAGTATTATCAGGTGGATATAATGATACAAATATTCAGGATTCGATGCCAAATAATGTGATCATACAGACTCCAGTAAAGAATATTAGGGATGATCTCACTCATCTATAATAGCACATGTAACAAACTGCTTTAATAGCAAGCGAATCTTGCAAATTTGTGGAGCCCTGTCACACAGTGCATGAAAAATCACCACTGCAGCCTTATCCATCTTTTATCGTTTCCATCTCTCTGATGAGTGACATGTATTTTCTTCCTTTCTTGACCCAGAACGCCAGGACTCTGAGACTACTGAAATGTTTGCACAATCTTGAAGCATTTATTTAAAAGTTGCTTTTCCCTGAAGGGCAAGTGCTAGAGCCAGATTCAAAGTCAGATCAAGAAAACAAACAAATACTATCTTTACAAGCCCTTCAGACCGGAATGCTCCAGAGGACCTCTCCTCCCCCTTTCATTTGGCAACTTGACAAACAACGTGGTGCCTTAAGGCAGTGAGCTGGAATTCGTGTTTACAACCCCTTCACATTCACAGGCCAAACAGGAAAAGAAGGGAAATGTCAAAACTTACAAATAAAACAGTTGATCCTCAAAGGCAACGAGGCCTGCAAATGAATAATTTTTAGGCAAGCTGTATCAGATTTCTTAAATATTTGTCACAGCTGGATAGTTGCATGGTGAAGTTTTTGTTAACCTTAGAGTTTATCTGAAGTGCTCCAAGGAATAAATTTATTTATAGGGAAAATTGGAGTGGGCTAATAAGTGCAATAGGGTATTGGAGATGTTTTTTGTCTGCTGGCGGGTGACGGTGATGGTGGTAGTGAATACTTCCAAGATTAAGGTCACTTTGTAATTTCTTCTTTGGCTTTGAAGAGAAGCAGTGGGAGCACAGTGCGGAATAATTATTTCAAGAAATAACAAGATAAAAAGACTAATGGCTTCCAATGTTAAATTAGGCTTCAGGACATAAATGACAACAGTAGTGCATATAAATTATATAGTACTTTCCAAATGGTCTCCTTTGCTTTATCTCTACAATCTTCACAACAATAATGCAAAATGGTTGGTGTTATAAATGCCCATGTTGCAGATGTGAGAAGGGGTGAGGCTGAAAGGGAATGGTTTGTTAAAGCCCCCAAAGGAAGTTCATGGCAGTGCTTTTGAACTGGTCTGAAGAGTCAAATCTGGTCTGCACAGAGATCCTGCACACATGTAAGCAGCAGTGTGAGGAATTATTCGCATCTGTCCACTGGGAAGGAGTGCATAGAATTATGCTCATAGTTTACCCATCGCTGTGGATTTGATTAGAGGGTGAAAAGGGATAAAATGTAATGGAATTTTTAAAAACCGGCAATTTTCCCCAAGGAGATTAGCAAAATGCATTCTAAGACTCAAGGCTTCCCAGAATCTTAAACCTGTCTGTGATTACATAGCATCACGTTACCATCTCTTCCTTAACATTATAATTCTCCCTTTTTTTATCTACACTTTTTCTTCTCTCCCTGTTAGAGTCCAGTAGCACCGAGATGAACAAGATTTCCAGGGTATAACCTAGTATAAGCTTTCAAGAGTCAAAGCTTCTTTTGTCAGAATGGAGTTCTGTGTCATCCCAGACAAAAGGTGGGAGGGGTGTTACAAAGAAGTAACTTAAGATGTAGAGGTAAAATGCACATTGTAATCAGTTTGCTTAGGAGAATGGAAAATTTAGCGCTGCGGGAAGGCAGGGAGTCATTGTTCTGAACATCTGAATGAACTCAGCAATCTTCCGGTGTAACTTCCCATCCAATCTCTTTGCCTAAGGACTGGTCAGCAATGGAATGACCTGGAAGATTATTCATGTTAAGAAAGTCATTGTTGTGGGTGAGAAGTTGTTTAAGGTTAAGGGTCTGTCTATGCCTGTGGAAAAGAAGCATCATTGTCCAGCATAGGTTGTAGGTCACTGATGATGCATTGCACTGGATTGAGTTGAGAACTGCATGTGACTACTGTGGGTATTCTGTTGTGGTTTTGTCTGGGCCTATCTTGTTGCAGGCTATCCCTTGATGTATTTGTGGCTTTGCTGATCTGCTTCTTGACTACAGCAGATGGGTATCATAATCACAAAAATGTTTTTTTGCAGATCCTGCAGGCAAAAATCTCTGCCTGAGGGGTTAGAACAGATGCAGCTATAGCATAGATCTTGGCTGTAGATGATGGATCTTTTGGTGTGTTTAGGTTGGTGACTGGAGGCATCCTATTATATAAAAGGTTAGTCAAGGTGGTGACAACTCACTTCCAGCCAATTGCAATCTACACACAGCTTTGGGGCGGGGCTTACACAGAATGGGTAAAAACAACACAGACAAAATAGTGGAATGTGATAGTTACTTACTCTCTCATGTGCACCCTTCTCTGCAATGCTGAATAATTACAGTCATTGTACTGTCTGAGGAGGGTTGCAACTGGAGGTGGCTGCAACTGTGCCATTAGCTCTTGTGTGACAGTACAGGTGTCCAGGAACAGGTGTCTAGGAGGTGGAGGTGAAGGAGGAGCAAGTGAGTGACATGAGGCTGAGAGGGGAGAAAAGGCAGAGGAGTCACTCCCCTTGATGTCTGCCATCAACTCATGTGTGCCAATGCAGGCATCAGGGAACAGGAGGAAGACAAGGAGAGAGCTGGTGATGCGGGGCCAAGGGGGGGGGGGAGGAACAGCAGGAGTGATTGGCCCCCTTGCTGGGCACTGTTAACACACCAGCAATTTTGTAGACCCTTTTGTATTTGTTTGTACAATGGGTTTAGTATAGATATATTTGGTGAAAGGAGTTTCTGGTGATAGGTAGTTTTTATGCTTCCATTATATATTTGTACATTGGTGTCTAGAAAATATATTTCTTGTGTGGATTAGTTTGTGGTCAAATTGATTAATCTTCCAGCCCATTCCATTACTGTCCTAAAAATGGTAGTCTTCAAGCAGAGAAACTTCAAGGGAAGATTGCAATGCTAGATTACTGAATTTGAGCTTATTCACAAATTCAGAACCATGGGCCCCCCCAAGGCCGAATATGGAATATTCTTCTCCTTACTACAGATGCTAATTTTCTGCCCCTAAGGATTTCTTATCTGTTCTAACCAAGTTACTTACAATATGCATTGTACGACTGCATGCTGAGTTCATTTTTTTTTTTTGCAATGACCTTCTGACTTGAATATAATAGAGATCTTTAGTTCGGACTCATATTTGATGAAGGGAGCTTTGACTCTCAAAAGTTTGTACTCCAAAAACCTTGTTGGTCTCTAAGGTGTCATTGAACTTGAATCGACTTGTTCTACTCCAGACCACACGACTACCCTCTGAAACTGACATAGAAAGTAATCACTCCATGTGGGAACCATGTCATTTTGTCCTGGTCATTTGATCCTGGAGATTGATTTGAAGACTCTACACATTATATCACTTGCAATAGAGAAGTAGAGACTGTCCCATTCAATATCACAGCAGGCACCTGACCAGGGCAATGCAGATTGCCCAGAAGTACTTTACCTTCTCTACAGGAATGAACAAATCAACAGCTGTTATGCCATTACCTGAGAAAAGTTAAAGATCACCACTTGGAGGAAAGCTAAAGTTACCCCTTCCTCTAGTGACTACACATCTAGAGAAGACGCAATCTGGCACATTGTCCTGTCTTGAAGTTGGTTTAAACTTTTCGATAAAACTGGATAGAAGCCATTAAGATCTGCTTCTCTTTGTGTATCTCTAAAATCCTTTTTTTTTGGTCACACTTAAAAGTGGCAAAGAGATGGAACCCAGCAACTGGCTTTAAAGTGTGATTGCTGTATTGAGAATAGCAGTAGTCCTAGCAGTATGCATTGGGATTCATTGGGATTCATTATTAGTGTGATACAGTAGGGATGCTCTTCAGTTATGTCTTTTATAATTCATAAGAGTAAACTTCAGGTTCCAAAAGTTGAAGTTTACACACTCACACTCACACTCACACTCTCTCTCACACACACACGTTTATATTACTTCTTTAAAAATACTTTATTGGTTAAAAAATAAGATTCTGTTATAGATGGGAAAGGAAAGGGGAGGGGAACGTACAGAAAGTCAATAGGGTAAAAGGATAATAGGGTAAAAGGATAAGGGGAGGTACATTACTTCTTGAGCAGCATTCACATAATCCAAGTAGATATTTATTCTGCAATCCTGAAGAATTCATACCATCCAACCTTTTTCTGCAGTGTGAGTACATTTAATTATTTGCACTGTATAGATCAGGATTTCAGGAAGCACAATGTCTACCTTTCAGTGCACGAAATAGAAAAATATGCATTTTAAACTACTTCTTTGTCAAGATATTTTAAAAAAATAAATGCAAACTAATGCACTTAGAATATTATTTCCCCTGGAAGTGCTCAGAAATCCTTTAATCAAATAAAAATTAGCACTGTAATTGAAAAAAAAGTATTTAGTGGAAATGCACTTTAGAACACAGCCATTAGTTCTCACTGGCTCTCAGTAAATAATGTTACATTGTATGAAAGGAAGTGACAGCTACAAATGTAATTTAAGATTATTGTGTAATACATTTCACATTTCAGGTTCAAAGGGAATCCCTGACCACTGTTTGGAAAGCAATTCTTGCACCTGTTTTCCATGTTTAATATTATAAACCTGTATATCACAGGAGAATTGGGCCCCTGAATACTTAAAAAATACCCAATGTCATGTGAAAAGGCATTGGCACCATGCACAGAAAAACAAAACACAGCACTTTCAACATCTGAAGCTTCACCTGTGTTCTTAGACCTTTTAGTCAGTCAACTGCAGTGAGAGAAAATAATATCTCCTAATCTGATGATGAATTGTGGAGTGAGATTTTTACATTAGTGACTGTGCCTATTTACACTTTTGGAAGATTAAAGGCAGCTTTCCAAGGCTGTGCAGGGTTATTAATTAGTGCTTGTTATGAAGAAAAATTGCAGGCAAAAAGAGTGGAATGAAAATGGAGCTAACCTTTATGATGAAATTAATCTTCAGTTTAATGTGTCATTGATCAGATTTAAGGGGTTTGGTACTTTTCCTGGGAGATTTCCAACAGACATGAAAGTGGGCTAGTGCACAAAAAGTAGGGCTGAATAAACACTTTGAGTGCTGCTCCAAAGGAGCTCCAAAGCCACTGTAATTTGTACAAAACTTTCATAAATCTCCCAAGATAGGTTGAGTGTGAACCACTGATCTCAGGGCCAAATGTTCAAATGGCTTATTTCAACTTGTATGCAATGGAGCCACTTTTTCACTGAAACAGGATTCTGATTTTAGATGTATGAGGGGAAACAATCAACCTAAGTCCAGCTCTTTGATCTGAAACCTTGGGATAAGTTTATCTTCAAGGGAATTGTCTTGGAGCATACTTTGAATCTTGAACTTACACTGCAAGGGAATCATAGAGTTGGAGGAGACCACCAGGGCCATCAAGTCCAACCCCCTGCCATGCAGGAACATACAATCAAAGCACTCCCGACATATGTTCATCCAGCCTCTGTTTAAAAACTTCCAAAGAAGGAGACTCCACCACTCTCCAGGGCAGTGATTTTCACAGTGAATTCCACTGTCGAACAGCCCTGACAGTCAGAAAGTTCTTCCCAATATTTAGGTGAAATTTCTTTTCCTGCACCTTGAATCCATTAATCCATATCCTAGTCTCTGAGGCAGCAGAAAACAAACGTGCTCTCTCCTTAAATTGTGGTGCCCAGAACTGAACACAGTACTCTAGGTGAGGTCTGACCAATGCATAGTCTTCTTCTTCTTTATCCATTTAGTCATGTGCAACTCTTGGATACTCTGTAAAGCAGTCCCCTCCATGCTTCCCTGTTTGCCACAACTTCTTTCAGTTGGTTGATGTTCATGCCCATGTCCCTCTTAATGGTTTCCAACCAATGAATCATTGGTCTACCCCATTTCCATTTACCACTGACCATTCTGAGTAGCATCTCTTTTTCCAGTAAATTTGCCCTCATCACAAGTCTGAAGTAGGTCAGCTTCTGTCTAGTGATCTTGCCCTCCAGGGACATCTCTGGGTTAATAAGCTCTAGGACAGCTTTGTTGGTGATTCTAGCTGTCCATGGGATTCATAGACGTCTTCTCCAAAACCACAGCTCAAAGGTATCCACTTTTCTTCTATCTGTTTTTGACAGATAGAAGAAGGCAGAGTAGAGTGGTACAATTACTTCCCTCGATCTAGACACTTTACTCTTATTGATGAATTTCAGAATTGCAATGGCTTTCTTGGCTCCCATATCTCACTGCTGATTCATGTTCAGTTACTAAGTCTACTAAGACTCCCAGATCCCTTTCACATGTAGTGCTGTCAAGTCAGGTGTCACCCATCCTACATCTGTGTATTTCATTTTTTCTGCCCAAGTGAATAATCTTAGATTTATCTCTGTTGAAATTCATTTTGTTAGTTTTGGCCCAGCTCTCTAATCTGTCTAGATCATTTTGAATTCTGACTGTTCTCTCAGGTACCATGTTTCCCTGAAAATAAGCCAGGTCTTATATTAATTTTTGCAGCAAAAGCTGCATTAGGGCTTATTTTGGGGGCAGGTCCTTTTTTTGCATCCCAGGGGGCGAGGGTGTTCCGGAGTGTTCTGGGGGACATGGGGGTATGTTCCGAGGGTGGGCGGGGGTATGGTGGGTATGCTCCAGGGATGGGCGGGGGTGTTCTGGGGCCGTGGTGGGGTACTTTCCAGAGGTGAGTGGAGGCATTCCCGGGGCATAGCGGGTGCTCTCCGGGGGTGGGCGAGAAAAGTCCGGGGCAGTGGCAAGGACGTTCTGGAGGTGAGTGGGGGCATTCTGGGCATGTGGCGGGCGCACTCTGGGGGTGGGCGGGCATGTTCTGGAGGTGAGCAGGGGAATTGTGGGCATGTTCTGGGAGTGAGTGGGGGCAGGCGGGGGTGTTCCAGGGGCGTGGCAGGGGTGCAGGGCAGGAGCTGTGCCAGGGAATCTGGGAGTAGGGCTTATTTTTTGAGTAGGGCTTATATTTCAAGCCCCCTCCAAAAATACCGAAAAATCACGCTAGGGCTTAATTTCAGGGTAGGGCTTATTTTCGGGGAAGCATGGTATTAGCTACCACTCCTAATTTGTGATCACAGTATTCCCTTCTAAGTGCTGGCAGACCGTCTGTCTAATGATCTGCTCCAGAATCTTCCCTGGTATTGATTTCAGATGGACTCGGCAGTAGTTGTTTGTGTCCTCTATTTCCCCCTTTGTGAAGATGGGCACAACATTAGCTCTGTGCTGAATTTCCCCTACTGTGTCTTCTGATCCATTTTCCCCCAGTTGAGCACTGTTTTTCTTTTGGAAAAAAACGAGGCAAAGAAGGTACTCTGCCTTTTCTCTGTCCCCTGTTAGAATTTCACCATTTTCTCCATGCAGTGAACCTATCATATTTTTTCCTTCCTTTTGCTATGGACATAACCAAAAAAATCATTTTTTATTGTTTTTAATATCTTTTGCAAGTCTGAGCTCATTGTGAGCTTTAGCTTTTCCGATTTTCTCTGTACACATCCTGGTTATTTGTTTGAATTCCTCTTTGGTGATTTCCCCCCCTTTTCCATTTTTTGTACATGCCTTTTTAAAATCTTAGCTCACAGACCCCCACAATAAGATCACAGTTGTTTTTCTCCTCCTTAATTTTTACACAGATGCTCTCAACCTGGTACCCAGGATTTAAGTCATGGACAGGTGTAATTATTTCTGACATATAGTGCTACTCCACTGCCTTTCCTAGTTGATCTAGGGGTGGGGTGGGGTGCCACGGGAGGCATGGGGGTGGGGCCCTGGTGCCATTTTGCTCTGGGCGCCATTCCCCCCCACGCCATTGGATTCATCCCACCAGGTTTCAGTGATGCCTGTTATGTCATATTTATTATGTGGTGTTTAGAGTTCCAGTTCATCCTGTTTACTGCCCATGCTTTGTGCATTAGTGCAGAGACATCTAAGACTTTGGATATGAGCAACAAATGTAGGGTCATAACAAAATAAATAAACATATTGTTTCCACAATATAATCCCAGTTTCTGATATGATTTTTTCCTGCATGGGATGAAATTGCAGTCCTCTTTCTTTCTCTAAACATAATAATGAAAACTGATAGCATTATTATTATAGTTTAAAATTCCTTTTGAACTATATACATTATCTGCATGTAAATGGCAGAAGGTATCATACAATGCTGTAAAGAGGCAGGGGAAATAGTCAGGAATACTAGCAATGACAATCAACTAAACAAAAATATTCACAATGACAAGAAATGTATACACAAAGACATAAGAAGGGCAAGTTTGTTCACCCTTAGAATGAACCATTTTTTCCTTCATCCAGTTACGATCAAAAGAGGGGTTAGCAAGGATAGCAGCTTTATTACCAAGGATGTTCCATCAGACTGGAGCAGGCCAGTAAATAGATGAGTTGGGATGGTATTATGGCTAAAACAGTTATATGATTCAGGTCTCTCTTCAGCCTCAGACTAAGGCAAGTTACTCTTTCTAAAAGCGTGCCGCAAATGCCATGTGAAGATGATAATGTTGGACAACCTTTTAAGGATTTGTGATAATGTGAAACAAACACTGAAAAGTTACGGTGTTGTAGATTTTCCGGGGGTTGTATGGCCGTGTTCCAGTAGCATTTTCTCCTGATGTTTTGCCTGCATCTGTGGCTGGCATCTTCAATTAACTGAAAAGGTAATCGAAAATTACTGTATATAAATTTCTACTATTATTATACTAAAATTTGGACATGGAACATATTTTGCCATTCATGGGAAATTCTAAGTTCATACTGCTTAAAACTTCTTCCTTTCCAGAAGAAATGGTACCAATTAAAGAGACAAGAATATTTGCTCAGCATTGACCAAACCTATTTGATCTTCTTCCTGTTAAGAAAGAGTACCTATATACTCGTGTATAAGTTGAGTTTTTCAGCACATTTTTTATGCTGAAAAAGCCCCCCTCAACTTATACACGTTAGCTGTACTTTAAAAAATATTTTAGGGTTTTATTTTCTTGGCCTCCAGGGGGCGCAGTTTTCAGGATAGCAGCACCAAAATTTCAGGATATCATCAGGTGACACTCCTGATGATACCACCCAGGTTTGGTGAAGTTTGGTTCAGGAGGTCCAAAGTTATGGACCTCCAAAAGGGGTGCCCCCATTCACCATTGTTTCCAATGGGAGCTAGTAGTAGATGGGGCTACATTTTGAGGGTCCATAACTTTGGACCCCCTGAACCAAACTTCACCAAACCTGGGTGGTATCATCAGGAGGGTCTCCTAAAGATACTCTGAAATGTTGGTACTGCTAACATAAACATTCCTACCTGACAGGTTGTGTGACTGTACCTTCTAAAATGACACCTGCCATGTGCAATTTTAAAAATATGTACACTAAAAATAATGAACTATTCTTTTTTACCAAAAGCAGGGAGTAGTTTTGGAAGTCACAGTGAACAGGCATGTTCATTTCCAGTTTTATTTAATAAGATCCATTGTTTAAAACCCTTCCTTACAAAAAAGCTAAGGTTTTTGTACTTTTAAAGTTATTGTTGATACCATATTGTTCTTGTTGACCATCTTTTCAACTTACAGAGCTAGTTTACTGTTTTTCTTTGAAATAAATATTCAAAAACATTTAACCTTCTGATGCCTGAATTAATGTAATTTTAATGGTATCTATTTTTATTTTTGAAATTTACCAGTAGCTGCTGCATTTCCCACCCTTGACTTATACGCGAGTCAATACGTTTTCCCAGTTTTTTGTGGTAAAATTAGGTGCCTCGACTTATATGCCAGTCGATTTATACCCGAGTATATATGGTAGCTAGTTTTCTCTTTTAGTGGTAAAGACAGATCAGAGATTTTCTTACAGAATTTGGTCACTGATGTCCAAATAGCTACTTTTCTTGATGGCTTTTACTGTCTTGCTTTTAGCTTTTAACCAACAGTCTCATTCTAAGCAGAGCTACACTTTTCTAGGTTCATTGATTTCAGTGGAGCAAAATATATGTAACTCTGTTTTGAACTGCACTGGAAATCACTGAAAATTTGTATCAGGAAAATCTAAATGCATGCATATTCAATTTGACCTGGGAAGATTTGTTTGAAACTTTTCTCCAACTTGATTTCAATTCTATTTTACATAATGTAAAACCAGGATTTAATTTAATATGACAAATGCTGAAGAGTGTGAGTTTGAAACTTCACATTAAAGCAGAGTGAATCAGGACAGAGTGTGAAGAAACAGGAAAGTGAGAAAGTAATTGAACATTAAGCAGAGGCCTTGAGTTTCAATGGTTCTCCAAAAATTTACAGACCTTTTTTCATCTATTTTCTGGAATTTATTTTACTCACTGTCCTCCGAAGTATCATATGACATTAATAGCCCCAGTGATGGAGACACAGCTTTTGGTGAAAATGAAATCCTGTACAACTAGTTAACATGTGTTTCCATAAAGCTGCTAATCTTGTTCAGTTTGCTTTGAAAGTAATCTGGACCCAGTAAAATATGGGGGTGTTATATCCATTTTTATGGTAAACCAACCTTCAAAATGCTTGCATTGTTACGTAAGTGATTATAACTTTCCTATTTATATCATATTTCCTTGGCACTTCATTTGAGCTTATAAGGATCTGAGGTCATAAGCAGAATGAAGGTTCTGTTTTTAGTTAACTCTTGCTCATGGATCAACCAACATAAGTTTAATGAAAATGTTGTCATTTTAGTGGCTTGCTAAAACAACCTACATGGGGAATGACTTAAAAGCTGGCCATTTCTTTCCATCAGCGTAGAATTGTTTTGTCAGAGTATTCATCAGAACAGTCAGCACCAGGTATAAGAATTCCATGTTAGAAAGTTTCCCTGCCCCAAAACCCAAAGGCAACTTCAGCAAGTGAGACCACCTGTGGATTGGCTTTATTTGGACCTGATCTTTATTTCTAAGGGATAGCTGTTCACACCTGTCTGCCAGCTGGTCTTCATTATTAACTTTTGTTTGTCATGTGGATTCATGTAACTCAAAATTGGCTGCTGAATTGCTTGATATTTGAAATAGACTGAAACTATTATTGGCCATGAAAAGTTTTTCAAAGCACTCAAATGTCTGGCCATATTTTAAACTGGTAAAAAATGCCCAGACTATGATATAGAGCCAGCATAGCATAGTGGTTAAGATATCAGACTAGGGTCTGGGAAACCCAAATTCAAATCCCCACTTGTGCCATGGAAGTTTGTTGGATGACCTTGGGTCAGTCACAGATTCTCCGTCCTGGTCTAGCTAGTATTTGGATGGGAGACTTCCAAGGAATATTAGGGTGATGTGTAGGAAGGCAATGGCAAACCACCTCAAATTGTTCCTTGCCTTGAAAGCCCTATGGTTGGAGCAGGCCCATATTATAGCTGGGATAGTTTAGGATCTTAGAGCTGGTTGCAGGGGCGTATGGGCCGGGGGACATATGGGGTGAAATGTCCCCCAGGCTGTGGCCATTTAATCACATGGGTTTTTTTAAAAAAATCACCCCCACACCCTCCTCCTCCCCACCTGGGTCCATAAACTAACTTCAAGACCTGGGGCAAAAAAAGTTGTTTTGTCATGGTGGGGGAGGGTGCCTGCCCATACTGGAGGGATGTGTGTATTTGGAAAACTCAGATTTTGCACTGGGCTACATTTTCCCTAGATATGCCTCTGGCTAGTCTACAATGTTCAATAAACGCTCAGTTTATGAGTCTCATTCAACACTAGTTCCAGTGTTGCCAGAGTATTAGTGGAATTCTTGTAGAGGCTCAACAATTCTGAATTTTACCTCTACATTCACGAAGAAAACTCTAATGACAAACAGGGAAGAAAGAAAACTCCCTGACACTGCTGTGGCATTGGTGGCCCTGGTACTTCAGGGAGAAGAGAAATATAGCAAGCAACCAACAACAACTGCACTAGAGATTATAATACCTATCTTGTCTCCAGCCAGGATAGAAAGTGCTGCTGGTTTGTCCAAGCACTAGAAAAAAAATAACATGTTGTGTCAACTTGGCATCTAATATTCTGTATGGAACTGTTTGTATTTGGTATGAAGGAATATTCAGCAACATGCCTGAAGTCTGAAGTGATAGAATCCACGGATTCTGTTTACTATTTTGTCTGTGGGAACTAGGCATTTGTGTGACATCACCCAATTAAATTGCTTTAGAAGAGATCAGGCAGACAAAAGAAGATACTTCTGCACACAGAACAATCTTATGGCATTTACTGACACTAGTTTGCTTGGTTGTAAAAAAACCAAGTCTCCTTATTTAGTCCAATACAAGAAACACACATCTAGTTTGCCTCCTCACTGAAGCAAACAAGAAAATCTTCATGACAAGGAGCTGTTCCTTTATAATGGATCCTCAATTTCATTAGAGTGTATGAAAATGCTTTTGAAAATATTTTAATTCTTTTTCATGGTTGAGAAAACTATTTGTATCTCTCCTCTTTTATATGGCAAATTTTGCAGTGCCCTGCAGTACCATTCATTTGGATTGTTTTAATGCCACTTTGTGTTATTTATATGTGATACAAAAAATAAGCTTGAATTTTATCAGAATTTTATCAGCCTTTGGGAAGAAGAATCAAAACAGATAGGCCAAATTATTACCCAAAAAAAGCTTGGTAACCAGAAAGGTTGACAAAAAGCCTAGTAATGAAATGGATTTTATAGGGTTACATGTGATAAATTAACAATACTTTAATATAGTACAAATAGTAAAAATAAAATAAAATTCATTAAAACCAAATGTATTTTGGGCAATAGACCTTGTTCAGTAATACAAATGTTTAAAATACACACCATAAAGTCAAATTAATATTTTTTTTAAAAAAAGGTTAGTTGGAAGGCTAGTTTTTTAAATGTACCACTGGGTGAGACCTATTGGCTAAAACATGTTTGGTTTTAATGAAGTTTAAAAACAGAAAGGCTATATTAAAATTTTGTTAATTTATTACATGTAACTATAATATTCATTCTATTGTGAGACTTTTTGTTAACCTTTTGTTAACCTGGTTACTTGGGGGAAAAAAGAATAACAGCAGTTTCATCCTAAGTGTGCAGAAACCATAAGAACCTTAAACTTTCAAATAAAACCAAGTTGTCATAAAATTCAGGAACATCCTTAGCTTTGATGCTCTAAGGAAACCGCTGGATCAGGATGCCTGTGTTTGATGCAGTAGAGCTTTGGATCCAGCTGAGTGATGACGTCAGCTCTGTGTCTGTGCACTCTCTCTCTATATGTGTACACACATCTTTTCAAGTAAGCAAAAGTGAGTGAAAAGATAAAATGGAGTATCAATCAGTAGGTCAGAATTGGTCAATGAGTAAAAGTTGAGTTGGGGAACAGCTAAAGTCATGGGGATGCCATGGGACCAGTGGTGAGAAAGCACGGTCATTGTGGTCAGGGAATCATTGCTATTCATGTTGAGGGTGGCTCTGCAAATTAAGTGGGTCTCCCTCTTCTGATCAGATTGTAAATCCTTTTCTAGCATGCATTAATATTGTCCAGAAGTATAAAATGTGACATTAAAAATACCTCAGTTGAACCCCATCATGTTGTAATGAGGACCCAACAAAATATCATGCCTTTGAAATAATTTGTCATTGAGATTTGTATAAATAAATGATCAATACACCCCAAAATAGGCCCCTTGAAGGTAACTTTATAGGGCTACAAATGTGTCAAGCAGACTTATTAGATGTGAGGGGAATGATTATTTGTACAAAGTGAAAGGAACATGTGCAATAATATTGTAAAATGTTTATTAGTCTAGAAGTGCTGAATTTTCCTAAAATATATCAAGTTCTCAGTTTGCATTTAATGTAGTGTTAGGTATGACAGCATATCCTTCCTAAGCTATTTTCAGGGACAGGCATACCCTTTTTGGAGAATAAATCTTGTTTTTAAATACTTCTTTATTATAATCAACATAAGGCAGTGTTACCTGTCTCAGAACATTTGATGATGTCTTTTCTTGTGCTCAGCAACTTTGCCAAATCGAGTGGTATGTCAGGATAGAGGAGAGGAAACTGTTACTTTAACAATACTTTGAATAACACTTCCTTCCACTCTATTGTTAATGCATCATTGGATCTGGCTAACAGTTTCCAAGATTTTGCACAAGGCAAGCATTTCTCAAGCTATATTTTCCAAATTAGTGATTGAATCTAGAAGAAGAGTTTGGATTTATATCCCCCCTTTCTCTCCTATAGGAGACTCAAAGGGGCTTACAATCTCCTTGCCCTTCCCCCCTCACAACAAACACCCTGTCAGGTAGGTGGGGCTGAGAGAGCTCCGGAAAGCTGTGACTAGCCCAAGGTCACCCAGCTGACGTGTGTGGGAGTGTACAGGCTAATCTGAATTCCTCAGAAAAGCCTCCACAGCTCAGGCGGCAGAGCTGGGAATCAAACCCGGTTCCTCCAGATCAAAGTGCACTTGCTCTTAGCCACTATGCCACTGCTGCTCCTTTAGACTGGCACTGAGGAAACATTGGGAACTATCAGATCCTTTTTCAGTAGCCTTCTTTGTTTAAAAATCTGTATAATAAAATAATGGGAATTGACAATAATACATTACTGAAATAGAAATAAAATAGATTGCTTTGATTTATTTTAATGTCAGCTCATCTCTTGGTTTTTGGCACTATACACCTCTTTTGTATGGGACATATAGCCTTGGAAACCATGTATGATAATTTACATGTACATTGAATTTAGGGAACATTAATGCTTTCCTAAGTTCCTAGAAAGTGCAAGATTCCTGGGTGGTGAGAAGCAGCTAAATGTCCCTCTAAATGTCATCAGAGCCATATGCCTTTGAAATATTAAAATGCAGACTTTTAGATGCAGGAATACAGAATCTTTGTTCTTCAGCTAGAAAATCTTATTCACCACTAAATTCTGGAGTAATTCTGAGGCAGGGATCTATATCTTCACCAGTGAGGTAGGTATAGATTTTTATGGGGGGGGGTCGGGGTCAAGACCACGCCCCCACCCGCCCCTGGGGGCATGGCCACACCTCCCCAAGTCCCGCCCCTGGCCTCAGTGCTTATAAAAGCAGCTCTCCAAGGCCAGAGATGGCAGACTCCCCTGCCCTGCCTGCCCCCCCCCCACCAGCTGGGCTCCCAGCTGGTAGCGGCAGTCCCTTCTCCCTCCCCTCCAGGTAGAGGGGTAGCTACGGAAAATGGAGCTTGGTGCAAAACCTGAGGTTTGCGGGGGGCCCCCATGGGTGGCTGCTGTGATGCTGATATCCACCCCCAAACAGCATCACTTTCAATGGTGTTTAAATTAGGGAGCCCAGATTCTCCTTTTAAGGGGAGAATCTGGGGTCCCCAGTTAAAACAACATTGAAAGTGATGCTGTTTTGGGGTGGATTATCTCCCACCCTGAAACAGCATCACTTTCAAGGTTTAATCTGGGGACCTCAGATTCTCCCTTTAAATCCATGCCAAAGGGATTGGATTCAAAAGGAGAATCTGGGGAAATCTGGGGGGTCAATTTTCCTGCTGTCAGGGGTGTGTAGTAAGATTTATTTACGGTCTTTGACCAAAGCATTTACAATACAATTTAAAATAAACCATTTTAGAACCTTCTTAGCTAATATAAAATAACAATTAAAGTAATACTCCTGCATATCTCAGCAGCCAAGATGACCAAAACTTATAATGGTGTTTCTCAGTATCTATTTAAAAAGTCACTTCACCCTATTTTTCATTGTTCTTCAAAATTCTTAAATTTACACAAGTAAACACAAAATCTTGCAACTGATGATGTAATATTAGGGTCTGTTCCCTGGAGTAACCTTCTTAATATATATTTATTATTATTACCAGCATCACTTTCAATGGTGTTTAAATTAGGGAGCCCAGATTCTCCTTTTAAATCCATCTTAAAGGGAGAATCTGGGGTCCCTAGTTAAAACAATACTGAAAATGATGCTGTTTTGGGGTGGATTATCCCCCACCCTGAAACAGCATCACTTTCAAGGTTTAATCTGGGGACCTCAGATTCTCCCTTTAAATCCATGCTGAAGGGGTTGGATTCAAAAGGAGAATCTGGGGAAATCTGGGGGTCAACTTTCCTGCTGTCAGGGGTGAAATTGTTAAGCTAGCAGCACCAAACTTTCAAGGTATCTTTAGGAGACTCTCCTGATGATTCCACCCAGGTTTGGTGAAGTTTGGTTCAGGGGGTCCAAAGTTATGGACCTTCAAAGATGTAGCCCCCAACTTCTATTAGCTCCTGTTAGAAACAATGGGGGTGGGGCACCCCTTTTGGGAGTCCATAACTTTGGACCCCCTAAGCCAACCTTCACCAAACTTGGCTGGTGTCAGCAGGAGACTCTTCTGATGATACCACCCAGGTTTATTGAAGTTTGGTTCAGGGGGTCCAAAGATATGGACCCTCAAAAGGGTAGCCCCATCTACTATTAGCTCCCATTGGAGACAATGGGGGATGGGGCACCCCCTTTGGAGGTCCATAACTTTGGACCCCCTGAACCAAAATTCACCAAACTTGGCTGGTATCATCCAGAGTGTCACCTGATGATAGCCTAAAATTCTGGTGCCACTAGCCTAAAATGCGCCCCCTGCAGGCCAAAAACCGAAAAAACATTTTAAAATACAAAAAAACTTTGGACATGCAATGCGGGGGGTTGAACCCAAGAACCCCCCCTTACTTACGTCCTTGATCTTCACAGCTGTGTTTTCAGGAAAGTTCCAAAAAGTTCCCAATCAGGAAATACTTTGTTCTTGTAATAACAGTTGTATCGATTCTATTGCTCATGTCGTCATTGATTGTGTTTTCTACGCTAGTGTACATGGCTACTTCATTAGCCCCTTCCTTCATAAACTGGGGGCTCCCTGAAGAAAAGAAGGTATCCTTCTTTCTGTCTGATCAAAATCTGCATATAACCCATTTGGTTGCTAGTTTTTCCTTATAGCCATGAAGATTCAAGGTCAGAGGCAGAATACTTCTATTATTGATATCTGCTACATTATAATTATATTTAAAATTCTTTGTACATGAATTTTGCCAATAAAGGTTGACTAACTGGCTGACATGATTCCTTGTATCAAAGACTCCTAAGACTAGTTACACTAGCTGGGAGGCTCTGCCTTTGTCTACATTAAGATGAAAGTCATTCACTAGGGTCACAAGTTCTATCTCTGTTTTGTAGTCCCGCCTGAAACTGACTGAAAGTAGTCTAGGGCAGGTGATTTATACAGGAAGGCCTGGGTAAATTTTGCCCAAGAAGGGGAAAATTAGATACCAGGAATCAATTGGCTATATTACTCTTCTCTAACGAACTTTTTTAAAGCTCTCAGTAACAGCCTGTTTTAGGGCTCAAAGGAAGATACCTTGGGACTGTGATTGATTTACAATTAACATTGCAATGATGCAATTATTACATGCTTTAAATATCCAACCAGGACATGCAAAGGGGTCCCAACTTTTCTCCATCTGTGGACATCTTTGGAATTCTGACTCAGAATGTTGAGTGCTGCCACAAGATGGCTGCCATAAAATGGCTGCTGCAGGAGGCAGAGCCAGACACAAAAATAGCTGCCACAGATTACCTGCAGTGATACAGTGAAGATTCCTGTGCTGTGGTGACAGCTGCTGCCAAAGTAACTTTAAAAAAAATCTGCATAGCCAATCAAATCTCCAAGGCTAATCAAAAGCCTTGCTGGACTAAAGCCCCACTTGGCCACACCCACTTTCAACATACATTTGATGGGTTCCAGGAAAGGGGTTGTTGAGTATCTGCTGCCCACAGGCACCACACTGGGGGCCCCTGGACAAGGGTTCAATATAGAACTGGTGGTCTTCATAGAGCCCATGTTCCTGCCAGCCTCCATAGTACTCAGCAAATAAGAGTGATCCATAAAGGGATTAGATGTTGTATTGGCAATTTCTAGTGGTACAGATTTATTAAAACCAGCATCCAAATTAGAGCATATTTGAAATATTTCAAAGAACTTTGCAGAAGGATCACAGCTAATTATCAGTACTTGGGAGCATATAGATTGTTAGAACTGTCAGGATATTGAAAATTGCAAGGTGGTCATATGCTGGTCTAGAATGACTGGAATGTAACAGTCAGCAGAATTGTAAAGGTCGGAGCCTCTCTGTCTGGGTCTGCAGTGATTGGCATGTAACAGTCAGCAGAATTGTAAAGGTCGGAGCCTCTCTGTCTGGGTCTGCAGTGATTGGCATGTAACAGTCAGCAGAAGTGAAAAGGTCACAGGCCAGGATGATTAGATCATCTAGCTAATGATTTGCTGGACAAAACTATATAAGAAGACTGCATACCCAATTCAGTACCTCTCCTTCACCTTCAGGTTCGGGCTCAGATTGTTGTCAGAGTAGAGAGTGGATAGTTATTGTTATTTTTGTTCCTTTGAGAAACAAGAGATAAAGTATTCCTGTTGGAACTAAATCTACTGTCTGAGTGTTTCTTTTTCTTATACTGCAAGCAGTTACCTCCTGTTCTAGCAAGGGTGAGTTGGCACCTAGTCCTTCCGCTGTGCACTAGGCCAACAAGAACAACATTTCATCCACATTAATTCCCTGGGTACAGTAGTAGTAGTAGTAGTAGTAGTAGTAGTAGTAGTAGTAGTAGTAGTAGTAGTAGTAGTAGTAGTAGTAGTAGTAGTAATAATAATAATAATAATAATAATAATAATAATAATAATAATAATAATAATATTTTATTAGACTTAATAGACCGCCCAACCCCCGAAGGGCTCTGGGCGGTGTACAATGAGACATAAAACAAATACAATATAAGGTCTCATAAATACAATATAACGATAAAACATTAAAATTCATTAAAATACATTATAGCAGCAATTCCAAAAATTACAAATAAAAGTACATGCCCAGAGGCATGCACAGATGGCGCCCAACCCAAAGGCCAGGAGGGCCAGCATTGCCCAGAAATGGATGGTATCAGCGATCAGGCAATGTTGAAGATGGTAAAACTGTCGTGGGGGCTACAGAAGGGGCAGGCAGTCTGCGGCTGGCATCCCCAAAGGCCCGGTGGAATAACTCGGTCTTACAGGCCCTGCGGAACTCACCAAGATCCCGCAGGGCCTGGACAGCAGATGGTAAAGCATTCCACCAGGACGGGGCCAGGGCTGTAAAGGCCCTGGCCTGGGTAGAGGCCAGCCGTATCGATGAGGGGCAGGGGACTACCAGCAAATTGGCCTCTGCAGAACGCAGAGGCCTATTTGGGACATATGGGGTCAGACGGTCTCGCAGGTATGAAGGCCCCAAGCCGCTGAGGGCCTTAAAGGTTAACACCAACACCTTGAAGACGATCCAGAATTCCACTGGGAGCCAGTGCAGACGGTACAGCACAGGGGTAATATGATCTCTAAAAGAACCACCTGTCAAAAGCCGGGCCGCTGCATTCTGGACCAGCTTTAACTTCCGGATCAGTCGCAAGGGAAGGCCCGCATAGAGCGAGTTGCAGTAGTCCAGCCTGGAGGTGACCGTGGCATGGATCACTGTGGCCAGGTCGACCTGGGAGAGATAGGGGGCCAGCCGCCGTGCCTGGCGAAGATGGAAAAAAGCCGTTCGGGTAACACAAGCCACCTGTCTCTCCATGGATAATGAAGAATCCAGGTGGACCCCGAGGCTACAAGCCAAAGAGGTCGGGGCCAATGAGACCCCTTCCAGCACTGGTGGCTGGAAATCCCCAGTCTCCCCACCGCGACCCAGCCAAAGGACCTCCGTCTTCGATGGATTAAGTTTTAACCTGCTCTGCTTCAATCAACCAGCAACCGCCTCCAAACAATGCTGTAGAGCCGCAGGGGCATAGGACTTTTGAAAAGGTCCAGATTGGCATAGCAGCTTGCATTTTGGACTGTTGCTGGGGAGAGGTGGGTTTAAATTGTCGCTTTCCATCATACTTAGTGGGAAGCTTTGAGAAAGTCTTCACTCACATGAAGCCATAGACTGCACTGATGGATGATATAATGATTCAGCAAACAAATAAAAGAAACAGATGGAATCATTATCAAATGTCCATTGGAGAGTACTTAGAGGAAACCATGTGGTTTGAAGTCAGGCTTCTCTCCACCTTCTTCATAGCCTCTCTGTTATACATGTCCTGAACAAGTATATCACTGTTTGAACTGTTGAGTTTCAGTAAAAAGGAAAACTGGTTAGAACTGATATTACACTGTTGCATATCCACCTACTCTCAACTGGGTGGCATTTGGCTGAAACTGATTTGACCTGATGTTCTTATACAAACCTTGCTGAGAGCAATGGCTTTACAATACTTCTTTGTATACTTGCTTCTCACTGTGGCTTGCAAATTGAAGTCCAACATTTTGATTTGTCCCTTGCTGGACATTTGAATTACTTAATCTATTTTTATTTCCTTTTTAAAAGTTTGTTTTCCTGAGGAACAAAGGAAATGGATTACAGTGCTTTGCATTGTGATTTATGGTTTCAATTAACATTGCTCTGAGATGTTAACACAGCTCATCTGGAGTAAAAATAAAAGCTTTCATTAGTATTCTGAGATGAGAACAACTTAAACATGTTCCTCTTTCATCAGCAAGCAAGGTTCCTTAGCAGAGATGGTATAGTGCAGTGCTTAGAGTGCATGAGTACGATGGGATCAAATCCCAGCTTTGCCATGAGTTCATGGGAGATCTTGGACTAATCAACATGTTTCAGTCTAACTTACTAACATAGTTGTTATAAGGATGAAATGGGTGGGCAAAGTATAATCATGTATATCACCTTGAGCTCCTTGATAAAAGGTGATGCCCCTGAAGCCCTCATTCTTTGGGACCCCTATTTTTCCATGGCTTGTCTTCACTTTTTACTATAGATGTGTACACCTCAATGTGGCTATTCCCAGAAAACTGATCTTAGCTAAAAACCCAGATTTCCAAAACAATAAGCAACCATCCAATTCTACCAGTGTACTCCATATCGCAATGTCTGGATAGAAGGACACCTGCCCTTCCCCAATCATGACAAGTACCTGTCTATATCTAACTTTGAAATCTTCCCAAGGGAATACTATAGATGCACTCCTTGCAAAAGGAGAAAACTCCCCTCTACCATGTAGACTTGCAGCCCCATTTAAGACTTCAGGTAATTGGCCACAGTGCTGTGTCCATGGTGTCCTGCCACTCCCAAAGTGAAAGCCACCCCGCCACCAAGAAGCCCCCATTGGTTTAACAGACTTACACCACTCAAAAGGGTTGCATAAATCTGAATGCCCAGCTCTAGTGTCATGTGCCCAATGGTCACACCCTCATCCTGCTATGGCAGTGGCAGCAGGAGCCCTAAGATGTCTGGTGACAGAAGCCCTGAGGCGTTTCAGCACGCTGGAGGGCCACAGAGGCCACACGCTCTCTGTTTCATTCTTCAGGGGAAGGTGACTTGGGGAGGGCAAATCTGTTGGCAAAGGCTGCATGCCACTCCCATGGGTGGAATTGTTATTTATAATATGTATACTTTGTCCCCCCCAGATAGGACTCTAAGGCTGGCACATCTTCAAAAGATCCAATGCAAACACTCCTTCACCTAAACATTTTTGAAAATTGTTTCTAAAGAGTCACCTCTCAGCACTGATTGTTGCAGCTGGTTTGGAATGCATTTTGTTTACGGGGTTTGCAAAAAAAAACACCCAGTAAAATTTTGATTTGGATCTAATGGATCTGAATTTTTCCAGTAATCCCAGGTATTTCCAAATCCCTGCATCAGAAAATCCAGGATTCTGGAAAAAAATAGGGTCTATTAGATTTGAATCCAAATTTTATACCCCCATCTCCTCATTCCCTCACTTATCTGAACTCCAGCAGTGGGAGTGGCTGCCTCCAAGTCCCACATGGAACCTGGAGGCTACAGCCAGGGAGCTCTGCACAGAACTGCAAGCTTGGGTTGGCTGGGCTGAGCCAGCTCACATCTCTGTACCCACTGTGACCTCTTAGTCTCACATGGAACCCAGATGCCACAGCAGTGGAGCTCTGCACAGTGCTAGGGGTCCAGCTCAGTTGGGTTTGCAGGTCTGCACCTGCCCTAGCTTTTGAATCCCATGTGGAACCAGGAGGCCATGGGGGTGGAGTTCTGTGGTTGGCCAGACCTCAGAGTCCCACATAGAATCTGGAGATTGCAGAGGTGGAGATCTATGCAGAGCTGCAAGTCTGGCTCAGCTGGTCTGAGCTGGACTCCCAGCTCTGGACTCATTGGAGAGAGGAGTCTTTTTTAAAAAAAACGGCAGGACCAAAGTGGCCCAAATCATGCCAAAGAACCAAACCAAACAAAATTGGCATGATTTGGGATCTACTTTGGGATCACTTTAAAATACTGTCTTTTTTTCGGGTGAACCCCCACCCCCAATACTGGTAGGGAATTTTTCAAGTTTTTTTTTCAGTTCAGCTTTGCTGAACATATACCCCTAGTACTGCTTCTCTAGCCTCTTGGTTCCATCTCCTGATGGTTTATCATCACTGAGGACAACCACCCTTCTCTCCAGGAATAGGTTCACATATTTTATTTCCCTCTTTCCCCTGTTTAGTTTTATTCCTCACATAGGAAGGCAGTTTTTCTAAGGAAAGGTTTTATTTTGTATCTTTCATTGTGCATTTTCCTTTCTCTAGCTCACGTTTACTCTGCAAATTGCTTAACTTAATTTGGTCTCTTTTTTCATTAAATAACAATAATTTCAGTTTAAGAAGCTTATTTTCCCCTTGTTCTTTTGAATGTTGGCCTCAGTTTGGACCATAGAATATACAGGCAATATCCCAAGTACTGAAATACTGCAAAATACACATGTTAGCTCAGTGATAGAAAGAGAACACCTTTGAATGTTGGTAGGATGAAAAAAAAAAACTTTTGCCTAGGATCTTATATAACATCAGTGGAAAGAACGGGTAGAGGTGGGGTTTTCTCATGTTTACATTTCTCCAGCATGATTGCACTGAAAAAGCTGTTGCCAGGGATGATGGAATCACTGTAAGTGTAGATGAAAGGCCATGCAGCATTGGTGGCTGCAGAGTGGGAGGGAAAGCCAGTATCATTTCTCCTGCCTCACCACTCCCATCATGGAAGATCATGGGGGATTCAAATGTAATAAAAAAATAAATGATGAGCAGCACAACTCATTCTTCTTGTGCCTGTTTTCTGACTTCCAAAAATACCTGTTTATATATTCCATTTTTTATAGGATAAAGGAAGATGCTAGCAAAATTTTCACCTCCTCCCAGCAATATTGTACACAATAATGTTTGTTATTTTTTTTGTCCCTTTTCTCTTGTGCCTTAAGGCATCATCCAGGCCAAATTAAACAATTAACAGTCCCATCTAGAAAGTCCAGTGAAGCCTATCCAAAATCCACTGATGTTAATGGGCTTAGAAGGGTGTAACTCTGTTCAGGATGATATTTTGAATCTGACTGATTTCAACAGAACAGTTTAATGTTGTGAAATCCATGGGGCAGGAATCTTAGTTTTTCCAGGATTGTACTGTTATTTTTCAGTTCATTATGTGGTGACAGGATATCACACATTGTTCTAATTCTGCAGTAAAGAACATCTGTTTTATCAACTTCTGTAACTGAGATCAACGGAAATGAATGCTTCATTCTGTGAGTTATATTGCATCAAAAATTGCTGTAGCTGCCTTGCAATGTCTGTGGTACCAACAACTTCACCAGATGTTATGTAAAGGTATCGTGGAACAGTGTTGGAATGATGGGGTGAAATAAATATAATAACATCCTCCGTCACCAAAAGCACTCTAGCGACTATTGAACCAGCTGGTTAATACAGTCAATGGGTTTCCAATGTGACTGTATCATCATTATGATTCTGACAGCTAAGTAGTGAACATGAACAGCAGATGACCCCAATGTTTTCAACAGCTCCCATCACTTGTGATTCAGGCTTTGGATATCCCTGTCTTTTTGCCTGTCAAACAGTTCTGTGGCTGTACTGTACCAGTGGTAGTGCAGTATCATTTCCTTCTGCTTTGAAGCTTCTTTTATACTTCCACACTAAGTAAAATCAGTTCTCCCCCGGGGACATGGATGACTAGGTCAGATAATTAAATGATGATGAAGCAAGGAGCTATGACTTCTATAAAACTATGTGAAGGCCTGAAACAATATTGACAGCATGGTTTTAATAAAGACATGTTATAAACAATTCTTCTGCTACTCTGTTGCAAAGGGGAGAGGAAGGCTGCAGCTCTACTCACCCCTAACAAATTACACCTGCTGTAGGGGCAGGGCAGTTCAGCTCGCCATGCCTACAAGAGGCAGGCTGGTTCTGAGGCTGGCGACATAAGGGGGAACCAGTAAGGGTGGGACAGGCCATTCTTTTTTTAATTATTATTGACTTGAGTGGTGGGGAAGGGTGGTGCAGATGGTTTCTTGAGAGATTTGTGGGAGTGTTTTTGGCCAGCAGTTGGGTACAGAGGGAAGACACCCTGATCTATAACTCTCACCACTGTGAATGGGTGTGGTGGTCGGTGTTGGTGGTGTACAGGGCTGGAGTGAGAGGATATCTTTGGCAGAGCAGACTGTAATTCTGAATGGGAGACAGGAGAGTGGTTCACCAGCATCCTCCTTTTGAGTGGAAGACAGAGGGCCTGGCCCACCTGCCAGCTAGCATGGTGTGAGATGGTGTCAAATCTGGGGGGGGGGGGCATAGTATCTAAGGTCAGGGGGTTGGTTGATTGGGAGGGTATGTGCATGGATAGGGAGGAAGAAGAGGGCTTGGGGACCATATTCCAATGCTGATGGGCAGGAGGCACTATGGTGTTGGAGTACAGAGAGATACATTGCAGAGAAGGGGTGCTGTTTTCAAGAGAAACATTTTACACACATTTTACAACTTTTAACAGGCACTCACAAACTATTGTAAATAAGGGAGGAGGCTGCATGACATTACAACCCTGATGTTGGCACACTATTAGCTTAATGTCTCTTTCTTCCAAAAGAAACCTCAGCTGACTATGAGTATGCCTTGCAACTTGCTCTCAACCGCCTTGTACACTCTACACCTATCAGAAAGGTCAAAACCCTAGGGTGCTGGTAACAATGCCTCAGCAAAAAAATAAAGTTATGAAAATGGATGGGCCCCACAGGCCTCAGCCTAGTCAGCTTCATGGATAATATGGCCCTGGTTAGGGGAAGAGTAAAACAAGGCTATACCCTACCACCCTTATTTAATTTTTACAGAAATCCTATGGTGCAGCATCTTTCCAACCCTGACTTCCACCCCCCAACAGAGGCGGAACTTCCTCAGGATGGCCTAGGGACAAATGCCCGAGGCGACCACCGTTCAGTCACATGGGGCCCCCTGGAAAATCGCCCCCACATGGCCACACCCCCGCTGCTCCAGGGCTCGCCATTGACCACCTTCCCACCCCCAGCAAGTCCTCTTGGGCTCATCTGCCCCCCATCCCTGTAAGGAAGGCCAGGCCCATGGGCCCTTCCCTGCCTCCCCTACCCCCGGAAAGAAGCATGGGCTCGTGGAGCAGCCCCACGGGCCCTTCCCTGCCTCCCCCCACTCCTGCAAGGAAGCCTGGGCCCCACCACCCTACCCTAACCTACAGCTTCCCAGCTTCCCCCACCCGTCTCATTTTCTAACCTTCCCCCACCCTACCCTCACTTTGCCTGCCTCCTCCACTCCAATACTCTCAACCCTCCCCACCTGCACCAGAACCCTCACCTTTCTTACCTCTCCCAACCAAGTGTGTCCTTTCACCCCTCCCACCACCCCAAGCCACTCTGTTCTATCCTCCTCCACTCCAGTCCTCACTTTGCCACCCTCCCCACCCCACTCCTCTGCACCCTGTACTTATCCTCACCTTCCTTCCTACCTCAAGCCACACTCTTCAACCCAACCCACACACAGATGCACACCCAGTGGGGTGGGGGTGGAAGGGGGCTCATACAGCCCCACTAAAGCCCATTGCTGGGGAGATCCTTCCTCTTCCACCCTTTTCTAGGACCCACTGCATCTCCCCAGCAATGGGATTTTTCTGCTAGTAGATTGTTTGGTTGTGGTGAGAGAGGATGGCCACCCGTGTGTGTGCGTGCGTCTCTCTCTCTCTCTCTCTCTCTCTCCAAAAAGATTGATCCCAACATTATAAAATGCTGATGACATGACTATCCTCTCCCACACTGAAGTAGGGCTCAGAAGATCTTTCAGGGCACACACAAACTATTGTAAAGAAGAACATTTAACAATCAACAAGTCAAAGACTAAAATACTTGTATTTTCTAACTAGCAAAAAAAGGTGGCGAATTAATGGTCATAAAATTGACCAAATCAAAGCATTTACATACTTTGGTGTTGTGTTCTAATCATCCAGATCATGGTCAGCTCAGCTTTCGTATGCAACCGATTCAGCCCAAAGAACAGTAACAGCTACCTTAAGATTCTTTTCACAAAAGTAAGGTCCCATATACCACAAGTATTGAAAGTATTCCAAGGTAAAGCAAGTATGGTGCCCAGGTGTGTCTATATAATGATTATCAAAAATTAGAAACAATTCAGTCTAAATTTCTCAGAACTGTCTTTGGAGTACCTTGCTGTATATTCAGTGCCTTGCCTAGGTTAAAAGAACTGGCCTCACTGGAAACACATGTTGGCTTTGAGCCATATATTTCTGTCTCAAGCTAAAACTTTCCCTTCTAGCTTAGCTACATTAATATTTGTAGATAATTTCCATTCAAGATGGTCAGGCATAATAGAAGGAAAATTGCTTCATCTTGGCATGTCCAGCAGAACTCTATTGCATCATCGGGCCAGAATACTAATTAAACAAAGATTATGGGACATTTCCTTCCAAGCTGACAGAGCACAGGACCACTCCACTCTTGAAGTGGAGAACAAAAATAAAAACTTTGCTCTGCCAAGTTATTAATATACTTTGGAATACCCTAAACATTGCAGATCATTTACCTTAGCCCAGTTCAGTGCCCTTCATCGGTTTTATTGGAAGGAAGGTATGCCCACATTCCTTATGGCCTTTGCCACTGTCCATAACAGTCGGGAATGATAGAAACATGTAGTTTCTATGAAGAAATTCCAACTCAGTACATTTCTACAATTTTCTCTAAATATCCAGGCAGAACAACATTACATCTCCTTATTTCTTGAGGATAACTCCAATGAAACTACTTTTAAGGCAGCAAAATTCTGTGTTACAGCATGCACAATAAGGCAGAAAACTGTTTCAGTTTTGATAGCCCAGTATTTTATTTTGTATTTTATACATTGTATATTACCTGTATTGAGCATTTCTTAATACGATCATTGTAGACAATGTATCTTCACTGTGTTTGTTCTCTGATCTTGGATCATAATAAAATTGAGTTTCAATACAGCTGCCAACTTTGGCTTAGGAAATTCCTGGGGATTTGGAAGTAGATCCTGAGAGGGCAGGGGAGGAAGGGGGGACCTCAGTAGGGTATAATACCATAGAATCTACCTTCCAAAGCAGCTACTTTCTGCATGGGAATTGATCTTTCTACTCTGGGTATCAGTTGTAATTCTGGAGATCTCCCAACTTCGTCTGGAGGTTGGCAAATCTAAGAGAAGTACATTCAATGAAGTGAGTTTGCTGATCCAAATGTAGTGGTTTGATAGCACAGTGAATTTGCATTTGGATCACTCCTGCATCAAGCATAGCAAAATCTGTCACAGAACTTCAAACCTGAAAACATTGTAACCCAGTTTAAAACTGTCTTTAAGTAAACAGTTTGGTGAGGTCATATGATTTGATATCATGATCACAAAATGGCTTCCAATCTACCCTGCAGATAATCTAATTTAAGGTGAGTATATAAACAGATGTATGTTCTGCTCCCCAGGTGGTTATTTAGGTGCCCTGCACATTCTGCCCAAGCAGAATGTAAGACTCACTGATTCAGTTAACAGTTCAATACTTAAAGCTTTAATTGTAACAATGTTGACAGACCCTGACTCCTCCCGGGTCTAACTAAATAAAGGTTACTTTGTTGCAGAAACTTCTGGAGTCTGGAATTTATTGTAAACACTGTGAGACTATAACATCTATGATTTTTTAACTTAAATACTGTGAATCTCTAACATCTTTGACTGTTAAATACTGAGAGTCTATAACATCTTGGACTGTCTAACTTGTTGCTGTCACCCAGCTTCTGTTGGCACCTAACTGCCAAAACCAGACTGGTTGCTGGGTAATAACTGCCATAGAACACCAGCCCTAGGGCTTCTTAAAGGGACAGAACTAAATTCTGTTCCCTCCCACTGAATACTATACAAACATAGCTAAACCCATTCTATATAAAGGGCAACTAAATCTTAAAGGGTCTGTGGGGGCATGACAATGTACATATCATAGAAATATATTTCTGATGAGTGATAAATTATTCTCTATGAATATGGTTGTCAGCACTAAACATTATTTTATGAGGTTCTGTATGCAGATGGAGAAATCCTTAAAATAGCATTATTCAATTATTGGCAACAAACTAAAAAAACACTACTTCTGGCTGCCCTAGTATTTTTGAAGCCTAATATTTTAGACAGAAGGCATATATCATTCAAGCTTCTGGAGAGATTAGGAATCACTTCAATAAAAAGCATGGACATCCCAAATGTCTTTCATTGCAACAGGGAGCATCAATAGAGTCTTTAGTCTCCATGAGCAGATTTCTTTCTCTGAAATTACTTTACCTAGATTTTCTAACTGTGTTTCAAAACTCTGGAGAGTTATGCAATACATGGAGGAAAGTAGCAAATTATTGAGAATACTCCTGCAATGTCCTCCTATGGATTAAAAACTGGTTGAGGAACAGGAAACAAAGGGTGGGTATAAATGGGAAGATCTCACAATGGAGAGATGTAGGGAGTGGTGTCCCCCAAGGATCCATTATGGGACCAGTTTTGGGACCAGTGCTCTTTAACTTATTCATAAATGACCTGGAAGTAGGGGTGGGTAGCGTGGTGGCCAAGTTTGCAGATGATACCAAATTATGTAGGGTGGTGAGAACCACAAAGAATTGCGAAGAGCTCCAAGCAGACCTTGATAAATTAGGTGATTGAGCTAAGAAATGGCAGATGTAGTTCAATGTAGCAAAATGCAAAGTGATGCACATAGGGGCAAAAAATCCAAACTTCACATACGCGCTACAAGGGTCAGTGCTGTCAGTCACAGACCAGGAAAGGGATTTGGGCGTCTTAGTTGATAGTTCCATGGGAATGTCAACTCAATGCATGGCAGCTGTGAAAAAGGCAAACTCTATGCTGGAGATAATTAGGAAAGGAGTTGATAATAAAACTGCAAGGATTTTCATTATATAAAGCAGTGGTGCGACCGCACTTGGAGTACTGTGTTCAGTTCTGGTCGCCACATCTCAAAAAGGATATCGAAGAGATAGAAAAAGTGCAGAGAAGGGCAAAGAGGATGATTGAAGGATTGGAGCACCTTCCTTATGAGGAGAGGCTGCAGCATTTGGGACTCTTTAGTTTGGAGAGGAGACATCTGAGGGGGGAATATGATTGAAGTCTATAAAATTATGCATGGGGTAGAAAATGTTGACAGAGAGAAATTTTTCTCTTTCTCACAATACTAGAACCAGGGGGCATTCATTGAAAATGCTGGGGGGAAGAATTAGGACTAATAAAAGGAAACATTTCTTCATGCAACAGGTGATTGGTGTTTGGAATATGCTGCCACAGGAGGTGGTGATGGCCAAGAACCTGGATAGCTTTAAAAAGGGCTTGGACAGATTTATGGAGGAGAAGTCGATCTGTGGCTACCAGTCTTGATCCTCCTTGATCTCAGATTGCAAATGCCTTAGCAGACCAGGTGCTCAGGACCACCAGCAGCAGAAGGCCATTGCTTTCACATCCTGCATGTGAGCTCCCAAAGGCACCTGGTGGGCCACTGCGAGTAGCAGAGTGCTGGACTGGATGGACTCTGGTCTGATCCAGCTGGTTCTTTCTTATGTTCTTAATGTCAGCAACCAGGTAGTAGTAGGACTGACTTCATTCTTCCTCTACAAATAACAGCTGGAGAAAGAAGCTGCACTGCAATGCCTATGAAACTTAGATAAACCAGTTAATTTGGAAAGGGCATGAAAAAGATACAATTCCTGCCAAAGTTTTTGTCCATGTGCACAATATCATAGGCAAACACAAAATGTATGCTGCTCCACTTAAGAAGTTCTACACAGAAAGCCACCAAGCAGGTTGTTGGCACAGCTGTTGAGAGACACTGAAGGATAGCAATTATAAGAGCTGTACTAAGATCTGGGAAATACAGGTTCACACTGTTGCTGCAGCACTAAGTAAAGGGCAGATCCATAGCTGTTTTTAAGAGAGATTAAAAGGAGATCTCAGATTTGTATCACTGATATCTCCCTTTTTGTCTTATGTCAGAGTTTATCAGTTATTCATGGCACTGGACATGGATTGGTGAAATAAGATGCTCTCTTTTTTTGGGGAGGGAGAGCAGTATTTCTCTCAGTCTCCCAAGTTCACAGGATTGCTTGCCTGAGTAAGAGCTTGCTCTAGCAAGACTGATACCTGAATGTCATGTCTTGTTTGCCACCAGGAAAAAAATGCTGTTCTGATGCCACCATTACAAGATGAATTAGAAGCAGTGGGCCTGGAAACGTTTGCAATTAGGTGTCTAGGCATAAAAATTATGTGATAATGGAAATATCCAAGAAACACTGGATTAACTGTGGAACACTGATTAATCCATTTCTGATGCACTGTGAGTTGGAGTGGCAACCTGAGCCTCTGAAATCCTGCTGTCTTGTCCTTAAAGGATATTCTCATTGCATTTTTTAAGTGATACAGAAAAAATTTCACATTTTCACATGTTTTTAATTCTCAGATTTAAACATTTTCATCTTAAATCAATGACCCATGAATTAGAATGGGAAGTTTAAGATGAATTACTTGCAGTGGAGGCCCATACCTAATGCAGTGGAGGCCCATACCTAATGCCACAAGCTGTCTTCTTTGTGTAAACGTGCAGCTTTCTCTTTATAGAATCATAGAGTTGGAAGAGATTACAAGAGAAGGGCCATCAAGTCTAACTCCCTGCCATGCAGGAACATACAATCAAAGCACTCCCAACATATGTTCATCCAGCCTCTATTTAAAAACCTCCAAAGAAGGAAACTCCACCATGTATTGTCGAAGGCTTTCACGGCCGGAATCACTTGGGTGCTGTGTGGTTTCCGGGCTGTATGGCCGTGTTCTAGCAGCATTCTCTCCTAATCCTCTGAAGATGCCAGCCACAGATGCAGGTGAAACATCAGGAGAGAATGCTACTAGAACACGGACATACAGCCCGGAAACCACACAGCACCCAAAAGAAACTCCACCACTTTCCGAGGCAGTGAATTCCACTGTTGAACATCCCTGACAGAAAGTTCTTCTTAATGTTTAGGTGGAATCTCTTTTCCTGCAGCTTGAATTCATTACTCTGTGTCCTAGTCTCCGAGGCAGCAAAAAACAAGCTTGCTCCCTCTTTGACATGACATCCCTTCAAAGATTTAGCTATCATGCCCCCCATTAACCTTTGCTTTTTCAGACTAAGCATCCCCAACTCTCTAAGTTTCTCTTCAGGGGGCATGGATTCCAGACCTTTTACCATTTTGGTTCCTCTTCTCTGGACCCGTTCCAGCTTGTCAATATTCTTCTTAAATTGCGATGCCCAGAACTGAACACAGTACTCTAGACTAATGCAGAGTAGAGTGGTACAATTACTACTGTTTTCCACCTAAGTGGATAATCTTACATTTATCTCTGTTGAAATTAATTTTATTAGTTTTGGCCCAGCTCTCTAATCTGTCTAGATCATTTTGAATTCTGACTCTGTCCTCTCGGGTATTAGCTGCCACTCCTAATTTGTGATCACAGTATTCCCTTCGAAGTGCTGGCAGACCGTCTGTCTAATGATTTGCTCCAGAATCTTCCCTGGTATTTATGTCAGGCTGACTGGGCAGTAGTTGTTTGTGTCCTCTTTTTTCCCCTTTTTGAAGATGGAGACAACATTAGCTCTGTGCTGAATTTCCCCTACTGTATCTTCTGATCCATTTCCCCCCCAGTTGAGCACTGTTTTTCTTTTGGGAAAAAATGAGGCAAAGAAGGTGTTGAGGCAGAGTAGTTCTGCCTTTTCTCTGTCCCCTGTAAGAATTTCACCATCATCTCCATGCAGTGACTCTATCATATCCTTTTTCTTCCTTTTGCTATGGACATAACCAAAAAAAATATCCCTTTTTATTGTTTTAACATCTCTTGCATTTCTGACTTTCTCCCTACATATCTTGGGTATTTGAATTCCTCTTTTTCCATTTTTTTGTACATGCCCCTTTTATATCTTAGTTCACTTGAAAGTTCTTTAGACAGCCATCCTGGTTTCTTTAGACACCTCCCATTTTTTCTCCTTCAGTTTACTGAAGTGGATATTTGTATCGGAGGACAACCAGATCTCAGACTGTATGAATGACATAGCTTGTGCTTGTCCCACCATTATCCAGACCTGTTGTTAGACAAACAATTGACTGTAGACACCCCTTTCTAGGCATGTGGATTCCAGGTATGTATTGCCTCTCATAATTACTCGCATCCCTAAGTAATTATCTGTAGTGAGTGAACATCAGTAAATATTAAACAATAGTACTGGAAGCAGGTTAGCCAGCACTATGTAGGTACAGGACTACAGTTTACTAGAAGGTATGGCTTGGCCCTTGCTTGCACCTTGTATCTGATGCTGCTGCCTGATGCTCATCAATATGAATATGGGTTCCTGTCACCTTTGGATGCCACTTAACAACAGCCAATTTCTACCTGGAGCATCACTTCACTGGCTCCTTCTACAAGAAAGTGCTGAGCAGGATAATGGACATTAAATTAGATACTGGTTAAACATCTACTTTTGATGATCAAAGGCTACACTATCTTTTCTTAAAAAGATTGAGTTAATGCTCTTGAAAATTCAGGCTGAATTAATGTGATGGCACTGTACTTTCTCATGAGTTACACACTTCAAACATGAAAGGATTTAGCACATTCAATCATGAAACAGCACTTTAAAGGTCAAAAATTCATGTAGTGTTTCTCTTCCTTTTCATCCCAAACCTTAAAAAATTGAAAACTGATGATTCAATTTCAATTTTGTTTCTTCAACTTCTGCATGCACTATTTATTGATGCTAGCTGTATGTATCTATATATCTAATTCCCAAGTGTGCTCCCCTCCATCTGCAGTTACCTAAATTCACAGATAGGAATTACACTTACCGATACTCCAAGGTCTGTAGAAAAATATGAAAAGTAAAACAAAAACAAAAAACAAAAAGGGGGTTTAAATTCTTTGAATGTTTACAGAAGTGTTGCCTGTGCATGCACTTACAATTGAGATTTAGAGGGGTTCAGCCATGGTGACAATGGAACCCAGGATGCTTGGAATACTTCTGACCCAGCCTCCATAGTGGTGGATGCAGCAGATCCTGGAGTGGATCTGGGCCTAGCCACACCAGGGGAAGATGACGGCAGCTGTTCTGGGTTCAGCAGCAGCAGAAGAGGACACCAGCAGCCAGGGACGTAGGTATAGATTTTTTATGGGGCGGGTTCGGGGGTGGGGCCACACCCCCACCCGCCCCTATGGCATGGCCACGCCTCCCCAAGCCTTGCCCCTGGCCTAGCATTTATAAAAGCAGCTCTCAAAGGTGTAGCCCCCATCTTCTATTACCTCCCATTGGAAACAATGGGAGATGGGGGCACCCCATTTGGGGAGTCCATAACTTTGGACCCCCTGAACCAAACCTCACCAAACCTGGGTAGTATCATCAGGAGAGTCCCCCAAACAATCCCTGAAAGTTTGGTGCTGCTAGCCTAAACAATGCGCCCCCTGCAGGCCAAAAACCGAAAAAGCACTAAAATGTTTTAAAAACCCACAAACGGGTGGGCGGGGCTTCGGACATGAATGGGGGGGTTTTCAAACCCGAGAACCCCCCCCTTACCTATGTCCATGCCAGCAGCAGGAGGTGGGAGTTGAGAACATCAAGAGTGTATGTGTGGTGGGGGAGAGCAACAAGGATGGGGGCATGAGAGGAATGCCAAAAATGGAGGAAGTAGATGGGATGATCAGCAAGTGTGGGAATGAGTGGATTGACAAGGGAGAGAGTAGATGGGGAGAGCAGTGAGGATGGTGGGTGGGCAGAGTTCCAATGGAGGGGGTATCCTTATGGATTTCAGCATGTCAACATGTAGTTTGTAAAAGCAAACTACTATATACACAGAGTCAGTAAATATATATTTTGCATATCATTGTTAACAATATGTTCTGAAAACCCTGTGAGAATTCATTGCTTTTTATTTTCAGTGCGTTTTGCTATCGAATTCAGTCCAACCCATACTTCATGCTATGAAATGTTCATGTGTGTGTGCTAAATATTTGTGCTTTTCTTTTTCCTTCACTATATTTGATCAATGCTCAGCCATGTGAAAAGTCTTGCTTTAATTTAGGTTTTATATTTATTACTAAACTTGTAAAACATTTCACAGCAGAAGCTCAACAATTTTACATCAATAGCAAGCCAACTTTGGCACTTTTCCATTAAGTCAGTTTGTTTTTTTAAAATAAAACTAATATGACATAATGTATAATCTAATTTGGAAATTACAATTTACTTGAAAGGATTATACTGCCAGCCAGTACCAACAAAGAAAGAAATTATTTGATAATGTTTCTTCCCCTTCGTAACATGGTTGATAATTTATTTTTCCTTCAGAAGATTGCTTTCTTTTTACAACATTTCCTGCTGGTGTGATTTGCATTAGGATTAAATAATATGTTCCATGCTTACCTTCTGCACTGAAGAAAGTAAAGTATTCCTTGAGTTAAAATAAAGGTGTAAAAATTGCTATGCAATTATGGAATGTACTTTATTTTCCTTGTGAAGTGTGTTGATAATTACTGAGTCAGCAAGCCATAGGAAAGGGATGTTACTCCACATAAAAGTATGTTACTTGAAGAGGCAATTTGAAAGTAGCCGAGTTTACATATTAAGATCACCAGCAGATTTAGTGAAGGACAAATGAAAAAGTGGAGAAGGGTATTTATTTAATAATTCAACCATGGGGGTTTCCATCAACATCGTTAATACATGCAACTTACAACAAAACTGAAATAGGGTAACAACATTATTAGGAACAATTTATTTGCATAAGCCATCAATTTTTTGAGTGATCCAATCTATATATACTTTAATTTTTAATCTGTGACAAAGTCTTGCAGGGCAGCATCAAATTCGTATAGGAACCCTGTAGGATTGAGTCACCATTATCAAGGATGATCAGGAGTCAGTGCAGAACTCTGGATAGTTCCAAGGCTAGCTACTTGTTCCAGTGGCTGCTGAGCTTTTAAATATTGGAGCTTGCTCATGTAGATCCAGGCAGTTCCCACCCTCCAGGGATGAGTTTGTTTGTTTTTTAAAATATCTGGTCATATCTGGTGAGTCATTGAGCATCCATGATGACTTAGGATGCTGTTGGGAGGTCAGAAGGTTCATGAGCAGACACAAGACTGTAAGTCTCAACTCAAATCTTAAACAATTTTTTAAAATTTACTATATACCCTTTAAAAGTTGGAAGCAGCCACAGACAGGTGGTGAAGCAGACTTGGCTGCCACAAGAATGTATAATCTTGTGAGAAAACAGTGTGATCATGCAAACAGGCATATCCAAGTTCATGCAGATGTTACTGAATAGCTTACCAAGCAACTCAAAAGCTGAACATGAGTTAAACTAGTGGGTATTTAAGCATGTCTAAATTCTGGACCTTATTAAAATGGCTGGTTGTTTGGGGAGCTAACAGTTGTAACTGTATCATCTGAATCAGGACTCATCCCTTTTACAAATATGAAAAACAGTTCACATTGTCTGATGTTAATGGAAACATTTCAGAATACTTTAATGGTGTAAACATGGTGGCAGATAGATCCTGAGTCCAGTCAAAAGTTGAACCAAAATGATTCAAGCAGATTTCGCTTTATCCAAATCAGATTAAAATGGCTTAAAAGCAAGGGTATTTTTTTTAAAAAAAGATAAACACTAGTGAATTGAGCAGCTAGTCCTGTGCTTAGAAAGAAAGTTGCATTCTCTCTCACACAAAACAGTATAACCGATTGGACTGGGAGAAAACGTTTTCATTCAGTAAAATATCTACAGATGTAACTTCAGGCTAAGAGGATAAAACCAGGCCAATCTGATGAAGAATTTATGGTCTTGTCCAAAGTATGACACAAACCAAACAAGCCTTTTCCTTTTTGTTATGGAAACATCACATCTGCTTTAACACTAGATAATATAGGCATTTCTGATTTTCTCTGTTCAACAAAAGACTAATAGTTTATTACAGCATAGCTTATTTATTTATTTACAATGTTTACATATTGCTTTTCAGTACAGTGCTTGAAAAGTCATTTATCTAGAAAAATAGAACTACAGTGCCTTTTCTTTTCAAAGCTTTCACTATGATTTTTCTTCTGCTCTGTTCTTTGAATCCCCTGATCCTTCTGGGCAGATGATATCAGTTCCTGTTGTTGGAGGAACAGTGGGCTTCACCAGATGGGCCCTCTTCTTGCTGTCTGGCAAAGGCCACATCAGTCACCAAGGAAATCCTTACCCCCACCCCCAATCTGATGTACATAAGCCCGAGACCTAGGGTTGCCAACTCTGGCTTTGGAAATTGCTGGAGGTGGTTCCCAGGGAGAGTAGAGTTTGGGTAGGGAAGGGAAGGGAGTTTAATGAGGATGTGATGCAGTAGAATCTACTCCCTGAAGGTGCCATTTCCTCCAGTGGAGCTGATCATCATAGTCTGGAAATCAGTTGTAATCTGGACGAACTCCAGGTCAACATGGAGTTTTGGCAACTCTGGTCCAGAACTGGAGAATTATTACCCTGTTTATATTGTTTGCCTTGCCCTTTCTCCTTTAAGAGTTTGGTGTTGAGGGTCTGAAGGAGACCTAGGTTCATCTTTCTATTCAGACTTATTGGGTGGTCTTTGGTTGCTATTCTTTCAGAGTGGCCTACCTCACAAGACTGTTTTAAGAACAGAATGAAGGAGGGTAAATTAGATGTGTCACCCTGACCTCTTGGGATATAATTATAAAATAAAATGAATGTTTATGTATGGAATATTGTATGGAATTTAGATACATATACAATTTGATAAATAATTTTTTAAAATCCATATCGTATTGAAAGAATGGTTCTATTCCATTTGCCAATGAGGAAACCAATCTCAAGACTCAGTTTTTCAGGTAAGAGTCAGCTGTTTTGAATCACTATACCACACTGGCTGTACTGCAGAACTGTATAGTTAGAAGTGTAAATCTTCTGAACACGTCATTGTGGTGTAGTGGTTAAAAGTGGTGGAGACTCTAATCTGGAGAACCAAATTTGATCCCAGAGGTCACCTGGGAGTCCATTTCAAGGTCTGTGGAGCAGTACTCTGGCACAACCACCCAGCCCAGCAGAGACTGGCACGGTCTACAACACCATCACATGGGTGACATGCATCTCCAGTGCAACAGCAAATGCTGGATCCATCTCAGCAGCTGCTCCACAAGGCTGGACTTCTGCAAGGGAATGAATTCAAGAGGTGTGTGGTTACAAACTCCAGTCAGCATAGTGTGGCTCTGCCTCCAAAAGCACCCTGTTCAAGGGTGAGCCCAGCAAATGAATGAGCTGTCAGGCCATTGCAGAGGCAAAAGCTTGACCCTCAGCAGCCCTCCTGGCTCAGACCCCACACACCACTCTTTCTTGTGTGTAATGAACCATAGTAATAGGGGTGTGCAGCTTCTGCTGGCCCCACTGGATTGCCACACTGCTAGCCTTGGGTGTGGAAGGTAACATTGCTATAGCAGGCTCCTGGAAAATGGGAAGGGAGGGAAAAGGGGAAGGAGGGCGGAGGAGTAAACCGCTTCTTACCTGCCAGTGTTTGGTTGCCCCTTATGGTCTTGTCTCAGGAGATGGGGTTCAGAACGTCAACCATGGAGTGTGGACTTTGGTCTCCCTGATGAGTGTTTACCCAATAGTTCTAAGTGCCATCTCTGCGATGTTCCTGCCACCAAAGTACCTCAGGGCTCACTCTAAATTCTCATGGCAGGGAGCTATCAGACAGTATCTCATGCTGTGAACCCTATCTTGTGAGTTGTGGGCAAGGACGTAGGTAAGGGGGGTTTCTGGGTTTAAACTGCCCCATTACATGTCTGAAGCTCCGCCCCCCGTTTGTGGGGTTTTTTGCATTTTAAAGTGTTTTTTCAGTTTCTGGCCTGCAGGGGGCGCAGCTTTTAGCAGCACCAAAATTTCAGGGATTTTTGGAAGACTCTGCTGATAATACCACCCACATTTGGTGAGGTTTAGTTTAGGGGGTCCAAATTTTTGAACTTCCAAAGGGGGTGCCCCATCCCCCATTGTTTCCAATGGCAGCTAATAGAAGGTGGGGTGGGTGGGGCAGGGGAGTCTGCCATCCCTGGCCTCGGAGAGCTGCTTTTATAAGCACTGAGGTCAGGGGCGTGGCTTGGGGAGGCATGGCCACACCCCAGGGGTGGGTGAGGGTGTGGCCCCACCCCTCAACCGCCCATAAAACATCTATACCTACATCCCTGGTTGTGGGGCATCCTGGCTGGTGTTTTTGTAGGTCTGGGAGGGTGCTATCATTGGGTCCTTGACATGGTCACTGCAGGAGAGGGAGGTAATTGGCCATGCCCTTAGTCAGCACCTGAGCTGCTTGGGGACTGATAATTGTGACTGATGCAGTGGGGAGCACTTGGGTTTTTTTTCACTCAGTGGATACCTATGGGCTGTGATATATGTTTGCTGACACAACTCTGTGCCTCTGTCAAGGGGCATTCCTAGGCTGAAAGGCTCTAGGGAAAGAAATAACTCCATCCACACCCCTTGATCTACCTACAATGATGCTAATGAAGAGGCCTGTGCCTGAGTTGTACAGATGTGCAGCTGAACTGCACTACTACCTGACAGCAGGGCCGCTGTGCTGGAGTCCTGTGCTAGCATATATGGCTACATACACATGTATGTGTATACACATATCCCTGAGCCAATTTACCTCACCCCTTAGGCTTGCTATTCTCTTATATGGCAGGAATAGTGTGAGTTGCTACATGATGCTTAGGACTATTTGGGAAATCTCCTTAATGATCAAAGGATTGGGGGCACTTTCCATGTTAGGCCATTATTGTCTTGAGCAGGATGTGTAGGACTGGAGTGGAAATGGCACTGATGACTGAGCAACTTGCACTAATCCATGTTCAGTAAGAGTCAGCTGCTCTTAACCACTATGTTTAAAAATAAAGTAGTTAATCCATATACTGGTGTTTCATGCCTTTGTTTGGGAGTACTGGTACAATAGTAATTCTGTAAGGAAGACACTCAACTGAGAGAATAGCCAGAACACTTCATGGATAGTGAGGTCTACTTTCATACCAGACTAGAGAGGTAAAATATCCAGAAATTTTGATTCTGTAGCCTGTGAATAAAACCTTTTGTTTTCTGTGTTATATTAGGGAAAAAGCAGCAGGAATTTTAGGAAAAATTTAAATGTGTGCAATACTTTTATCAACTTGAACTTAATTTTTTAACTATATGATTGGATATCAAATTATCTTAATGCAGTAAGACAGTATTTAAGTGCATTTGCATGAAGTGAGACAGCATGTACATAACATTTTAATGGTATACATTTTGGTATATATTAATGGTATACATCTTTTTCTTTTCAAATGACTAAAGTGTTTTTAAGACAAAGAACTATTTCATAGTTTTTCCTGGACACTCAAAATTTCTCATTATTTTCAATTTGAAAAAATGCCCTTGAGTGAAAAGGGGGGCATGTTTTCTAATATTTCTATTTTTTCTTGTTTTTTTATATCTTTGTGCAATACAAAGACTTGTGTGCATTCCTTATGGTATTCATGTCACATGTGGATGCTATTAATGCAAGATAGAACATGGAAGAGAAATCAAATGTATCCTCCCACAAATGTAAAATTTATATTTGTAATGCAGACTGATTTAAGGAAATGCCAATTTAAGCCACATGTGTGAAAATGCCCCTAGTGAGGCTTAAAGGTTCTGTCTAAATCCCAGGAGTTATACTTGAATACTTTTAGGCTGTTTTCAGAGCTTGCAATTCTATAATGTACATTTTTATTACTGTAATATATTACCAGCTATGCTCCAGCATTGAATCCTTGGGCAAGTAATCTGCTCTTGTAATTTTCAGTGACTGCTACATGGACCAATGATGTTCCAAAGACAGTTTCCTGTCTGTGTACGTACACAGAGATATGAAGAGAAGACAAGCAATACCAGTGCATGCTCAGTATGTTTACTTGGGGTGTAGGGCGGCTTGTTATGATAGTCTGTCTCAGGAAAGCAAAAACAACTAAGTATGTTTAATAGGTTTGGGTCATATATTTGGGAAATATGCATGGACATTGTAAAACTCCCTTCATATACCCTTCCATAAAACATATCAGTCAAGTTCTTTGTGTGGCATTTGAGGACAGTATACATGCTGTTGCCGTAATTCAATATGTTTCCAGACAGTTAACACAGAAAAAAAAGAAACAAAATGATTTTTAGGGAACTGCCATATTGAGATGGACAGGCTGATGTAAACCATTGGCTGGGTGTCCAATGTGCTGTCAAATAGAATCCCTGTTTGTCATCTGTAACCAATTACCTTTTCATTGTGTTAAACAACATTGATACGATCTGTTCTACAGGGCTGTAGCTGAAGTTGCTTTACACAGACAACCCACATACCCTGATTTTTGTATCCATCTGGGAACTATTGTTGTTAATGTCACATATACTTTGACATTACCCAAAGGGATTCTGCCTTTGGATGCAAAACTGATGAACAGAAATCATGAAACTGATGGGAACTGATGCTGAAGAGAGGCAGAGACAGAGAGAGGTATACTGAAAGCACTCATAACATGAATGTTGAATTAAAGCCTTCTCAGGTAAAGACACATTAGCTTTGCCACTATAGGGATAAGTTTGTGTGTGCGTGTGTATGGGTAGTGACTTTTCTTTAGTCAGCTTTGTAAATTTATAAAGTGTATCCATAGTAACTGCTGATACCTTCCCTAGACCCCACCAAGTGTTGTCAGAAAGTGGAAAGGGAGATAGGGTTTTGCCCAGCAGAGTTTCTGATTGGTGATTGGATTAGCTGTGCAGATTTAAAATAAAACATGGCTTTGGCAGCAACTGCCAACACAAAACAAGGATCTTCACTGTGTGACTGAAGACAAGCCTCATTTTTCCTCCTCCAGAAATGAAAGTGCGTTAGCTCACTTTAACACTTGTAACTGGCTTATGCTTGAAGTGATACAATAGGCTGTAACACTACAAAGCTAGGTGCTATAAAAACATAATGACCTCTCTCCTAATCTTAGTGCTTTCATTCAAGCACTTCTGTAGCAGCAATAATTTAATATTCTGCAGTGTTTTTAAAATGCAATCCAATGAATTTTTATTGGCGAGACTCTGACTAAATAGCTATAGCAATAGTAATTTGAAAAAGCTGTTTAACTGCAGACTGAACATGGGTCAGTCGGTCCTGAGAGATAGGCGAGCGCCGTTCCGAAGGGTGGAGAAGGGTTCCATGTGGACTGAAGACAAGCTATATGTAAGAACAATATGCAAGAATATATGTAAGAACAGTATGCAAGTGTATATATACAAGAACAATATGACTATTTAAAAAGGCATCCTGTCAAATGGAGTCCCTGCCTGAAATGCTGAAGAGTTATTATTAGAAATATGCCTCCAGGGCTGACATTCTGTGGTTGGCTCAGCCTCCTGAGGCAATTGTATGATTGTACTCATCACTTTATATCAAAATTCCAAAGGAGCCCACATGGGCCCTTTCCGCACACATGAGGGAACGCACCTCCACTGGCATGAATTATGCTGGTGGAGGCTCCGGGGCTGTTCGCAACGCAGTGTGTGAGCAGCCCCAACTTCCTCCCCGGCCAGAAAGGCGGCTCCGCACAGAGCCGCCTCTCCTCCAGTCCCCTCCACTGACCTCTTCTTCCAGGGTCACTCTGGAGGGTTGGAGGAACCCACCCACGCTGCCCTCCGACCTCCAGGGGTCGGAGGGCAGCGTGGTTGGGTCTCTGCAGCCTTCCAGAGTGACGCTGGAAGAAGAAGTCAGTGGAGGGGATGGGAAAAGCGGCGTCTTCCCAGTGGTGCGGTTTGCATCACGCCGATGGGAAGACGCCGATTTGCAAAAACCAAAGTGGCAGCTTCACGCCGCTCTGGGGCAGCCAGGATGGTGCTGCTGCGATGCAGCAGTGCCTCCTGTGCGAACAGCAGCCCAGGAACGGCATTTTTGCCGTGCCTGGGTCACTGTAGTTTGCCCGTGCGGAAAGGGCCATGCTTAAAAGGTTGAGGACTCCTATTGTAATGAGTTATGTGTACTGTTAATCAATACCAAGAACACATTGCAAAATTAATGCATGACAAAATTACAAAAAAGTATGAGAAAGCATCTATTTTAATTGTTTTATATACAATCAGCTTTAAAACACATATGTTTAATTGTCTGCTGCATCGCAGGCCCTTATTTGGTAGAAAGGCAGAATACCAATTTTTAAATCAGTTAAATAAAATGCAGGGCCAGATCTACATTTTTATAAAGGGGGAAAATTATAAAATACCCCCCCCCATATATTATTTCTTTATATGTCTTATTTAAATGTATGTACATATTCAACATAAATTGTATTCATATCTTTATTGTGCTAAAGGTATGAAGGCTAAAAGAATTTTTTTTTTACATATCTGGCTTGAACAACCAATCTTTTTCTTGATCTGACACAGGAATGTCCAAATTTCCACTTTGTTTCCATGACTAAGAATAAAATAAAACAAGGGCAAGCCAAACAAGTTTGTAAGCCAGTGGTATTATGAGACTGGGCATGGCTGGACTAGGGAGAGGAAGATCTAAACAGACTTGGAGATGGTATTTGGTTGATTTGATATTTAATTTATATGCTGCCCTCCCCTGAAAGGCTATTATGTAGTCTCTGTAGTCAAACCTTCTATCTTAACTAAAAAAAAACTGGTGCCATGGATCATGAGAATAATGAGTGTCATTCCTAAATGTCTTGGGTTTTGCACATTCATTTTCTTGGCATAGACTTTATTAGTTCTACACAACTTATTTGATTTAAAATTTACAGAAAGATAAATTTAAGCCTAATGCCACACAGGAATATATTTGAGGAGACCCCAGATACCACAGTTCTGTTCTGTTTTTTTAAGTTCTAGTCAATAGATAATAGACACCTTCTCTCAAACAAAAGTTTGTGTCTGTGTATAGATGCACCCTAACTTGAGTTGCCCTATATGGATTGTCATAATGTGCCTTGTGAAGAGGAGCTCAGCAACTCACCTCCGCGCAGGCACTTCTTCTCTGCTCTCTTCGGCCTCCACGGAGTATCCCAGTGCAAAGAGTCCCAGCAGCGGCAGCACCAGCAGTATCCAGGAAGGAGACAAGGAGGAGGAAGGAGACAAGGAGGTGACGTTGGAGGCCAGAGTGCCAGTTTTCACAGTGAGAGAAGTGCCGTCATAATTGTGCAACCGCCTTTGGGAGAGGAGGCCATCCCAGCAGGCTGCGCTGCTTGCCTCCCCTGCCCAACATTGGAAAGGGGGGGGGGTGCAGCAGCCAGGTAAGTGGGCAGCGAGGGGGGGCACAGCGGGCGGCATGGCAGGGGGGCGGGGGTGAATCAGTGGTTGGAGTTTTAGAATCCCACCACTGACTATATGGCATCACATCCCACTGGGGGAAGCTGGAGAAAGCTGCTGCTGGTGACCAAGAGGTACACTAGGGAGCTGGCCAAGAATGGAGGCAGGACCAAGGCATGCCGGGAGCATGCAGGGGGCAGGGGCCCTGTTGTCTGCTGTTTTTTGTGCTGTGTCAGCTGAACTTGGTGTGGGCAGGATGCTCCTGCTGCCAGCCTGGTGAATGTCCAGGTGTTGGAGGCAGCATGGCCGAGTGGAAAATAGCCATTTTTGGCTGGAGACCCTGCTGCATTGAATCTATGCCTGGCAACCCTTTGCAAGCAGCTGCCACTGCAGCCCACATCACCTGCTCTCTGCCATTGCCTCCTTCTCTCTTCCCATGCCTGGGACAGATGCTACCCTTGCTATCCCTAGATCTTGCCCTGATAGAATGAATACACTGTATGCACAGCTGCTTATTCTAGTTCCACTGTACCGACATATCTCCAACATAATGGCTAAATGGAGCAGCTTTATACATTCAATTCATATAGCCAATCCTTATTTTCTCCTCCATTTTGAATGATAAAGTTACTAGATATACACAAATAATAGTTAACTAGATATTACTAGATACACACAGAGGTGGGATCCAGCAGGTTCTCACAGGTTCCCGAGAGTAGGTTACTAATTATTTGTGTGTGCCGAGAGGGGGTTACTAATTGGTGATTTTGCCACGTGATTTTTGCCTTAGTTACGCCCCTCCTCTCAGCAGTAGCACGCAGAACTTGAAGCAGTCTAGCAGGAGGTACACCGGCGTGCATGGCAGCCTGCGCCTGTGTGTATTTGTTTCCCACCCAAGGACCTGTGCAGCGTCTGCATCCTTGCCACAGCCCCGCCCAGGAATGCCTTGCCCCCGGAATGCCCAGCCATGCTCCCGTCATGCCCAGCCCAGCCCCATTGGCGTTACGCCACAGTTTGAATCCCACCACCATGGGAACCTGTTATTAAAATTTTTTGATCCCACCACTGGATACACACAAATACACTCTACTTGGGAGGTTCCCTGTTTCTACAGGAAACTGAGGTGGGGTATTTTGAGCTTTATGTGGAGGGGAAAGCTAAAAAGTCATGATTCACTGATAGAAATTCCAATCACCAGAGAATTTCAGTTGTATCCAAACCTTTATACTATTTTGTATTCAGTATACATATATTGCTGAACATATTTATTTATTTATATTTATTTGTTAAATTTATATGCATAGTTATTCAGAGACTAGATGTTAGGGCACCTTTTGGCTTTTTAGTAATATCTCTGGTTGTCAGGTGATTGTTGTTGTGTATTTAAAAAAAATTTTTTTTCTTTAATGGGACCGGCATAGTGCTGGCAAACTCATCAAAACTGAATCTGGCTTCCATTCTCCCCATTCACCATGATAATCCTTGGGAGGTTTTGGGAGATGTCTGAATAGAATTGCTCTGTGGTCTATGACCTCACTCCTCATTACAATAAGTGAAAGGGCTGCACTTCTTAGTGTTATAAATAACCAGTTAGCATTAATATTAAGCACTAAAAATGAATGCTGGCCAATAATTCACAAAAGCAGTGTTTCCTTTGAGATTCTTTTTCAGCCAAATGTACATTTAACATAGCTGTGTTTTGTACATTTTAGAACCAGTAAAAATCAGAACAATTAAAAAAATTGGAATTTAATGGAAAATTCTTCACATGAAAACCCCTTTGGGAGGAAAGAATTACAAGTTCACATCTCCATCTACACATTTGTAAGTCAGATGTCTTCAGACTGTGTTTTTCCTCACAACAACCATGTATGGTAGGATAGTTAGTCCTCTAGTGACTTATCCAGAATGAACATTCATGATTGTGGAAATCTTTGGACTTGCATCTCATTTACATAACCTTCCATGCCTTACTGACAGAACTGTACATTATAGTAATCAATAAACAGGGACAGTTTAAAAAATAGACTGGTTGGTTGAGTTTTGAAAATACATTCTGAGTAATTTAAACTGTGGCCTAGTTAAAATCTATCTTTTAATTAATTAATTAAAATATTTATATTGCCCACATCAAATAAAACCTCAAGGTGGCTTACATATGTCACCCTGCATAAGATAAAGAAAGCAAATAAATAACACTGTTAAAACAAAAGTGTTAGTACCGAAAAACATAACAATGAATTACAGATCCATCATTTTTATTAAATCTTATGAAAGTTAGGCATACTGTAAATCTCAACCCCAACACAATGACCAGGCAAATGTGTTTTGTTTGACTCTTGATTGGATGCAAGGTGATATCCTGATCAGATTCAGTGGTCATTATTGGCATTTTGTATTTATAATTTTGTATCTGTACAGTGGTGTAAGGGTCTGTTACTCCAGTCAAGAATTGAGATTTAGGAGTATTTCCAAAGCTTTACTGAACCGTGTCAGGACCCTAGGCTGCAAAAAGCCAGAGCTGAAGCTCAAGGCTTTGCACTGAGGTTTTATTACCAAATGGTGAAATTTGGCCTATTCAGACATCCACCCCTCCCATTGATTCCCACAATAGCCTGCTTGAGAAGAGATAGTGTGAAAGCAGTATTGTTATGACAGTCATCCTCCCATCTCCAGGAAATGGGTGATGGGGGGAAGGTATGCATACTTCAACTAGTTACAAGCAAGCACAAACAAACAGAGTAAAAAGGCCCTCTGGCCACAGATAACAGCAGGGCCAGGTGTGACCTTGGTTCCAGCCCCATGATGCCAGGCCCCAGCAGAGCCAGGCCTGACAAGTGGCTATTTATTCTACAGTGTTTATTTTTATTTTATTTTATTTGATTAAGCTTTTATACTTTTTATACTTTTATTTGATTAAGCTTTTATACCGCCCCATCCCCGAAGGGCTCTGGGCGGTGCACAGCAGATAAAAATAGTAATAAAAACAATCAACAGTTAAGGCAGCGATAAAAGCTACAAATTTAAATTATGTAGTACATCACAATAAATGGCATAGTTGGCGTCCAATATTCCAGATTAAAATTCCCCCTCCCCCGATGTTGGGCATTGTAGGTTCAGTTCTTGCAGTTCTGAGCTGCTTGCTACAGTTACCATTTATTTTGTTTTAAAACTGCCATTATCAAACCATTACAATAGTTTTTTAAATCAATAGGCAACATTCCTGGCATGAGTCTTGACAGGTTGGAGCTAAAAAAAAAAGAATAACAGAGATATACTCAACAGTGTCAGTAAACAAAAGGGGAAGAAGATTCATTATGCTGTCCTGTACTCTGCCGTCTGCAAGCTTAAGTGTGGGACAGAAAAACAACAACAGACAGATCATAAGTCTCAGGAGGGATAGTGGTGGTTGGTGAGGAAAAAAATATTAAAACAAGTAGAGATCCATCATACTCCACTTTTGGATCCATTCCTAAGGTGACCAGATTGTCACCTTGCCCAAAACCCGAGACGGGGGTGGGTGTGGGTGGAGTGTAGCACCAATCACACAGGCTATACTGCCTGCTTGGGAGTGCTCCCTGGATTCCCTGCCCTGTCACAGAGGCGAGCCGAGGCGCCCCAGAGGCAGTGTGGCAGCGGGAGGCTGCTGCCTTCTGAGAGTATCCATTCCACTGTGACAGGGCAGAAGCCAGGGTCCCAAAAGGCTGTCTTGCTCCCTGGCTACATCTTGCATCCAGTGCAGGAGACTGCTGCACTGCCTTCTGGGGCGCTACCCTGTTTCCCGCCCTGTGACAGGGTGGGAAACCCGAGAGGCTTTACCAGAAGAGCAAGCTCGAGACAGGTACAAAACCCAGCGGGGCCTTGAGACAAAAGATTAATTAGGCGGGACATCTGGTCACCTTCATCCATTCCCACTTGGGAGCTATGCGGAGCTTCCTGGGAGGAACCGCCGTTTGCACCCTGTGACAGGCTGACAAGCGGCAAGCCCAGAAGACCATCGCTCAGGCTGGGGAGGCTGCCGCTGCCTTCAAGCCCCCAAGGCTGGTCGGCAACCTCCCAAAATCGGGACCATTTGTAGAACCAGGTGGGACAAACTGTCAAAGGTGTAGCGGTCCCTTAAGCGGGACAGCTGAATCAACCACCTTTGGTGCACATTAGCAACAGAGGCCTAAGCAGAGGTGGGATCCAACCAGTTCTCACCACTTCTCTAAAAGTGGTTACTAATTTTTTCTGAGTGCTGAGAAGAGGGGTTACTAAAGCAACCTCCACCGCCCAGTAGGGACTGGAGGTACGTGTGTGTGGCGGCGCCACTGTTTGAATCTCACCACCATTGGAACCTGTTGTTAAAATTTTTGGATCCTACCACTGGGCCTAAGCATCAGTTTGCTCTTGTTAAGTTCCCCACCATCCCCTGCAGCTTGCCAGAGGATACCTAGTTGTGCTAACTGCCAAAATTCCTGCAGAATGGGATGGGTCGGTATAAGTCAACTTCAACCCCTATCCCTAGCAGTGCCACAATTTGGCTATCTGAAGGGTCAGTGGTGAGATCTCCCTCACAGGCTCTGCAGGGTGGTGTCTGATCCTGCTGGAACAAGTCAGAAGGCACCTCTTCAGTACTGGGCCCTTGCTGATTGCTCTGGTTCTCCTCTGTAAATTTGCAAAGACACTTTTTCACTGTTCTAACTAAAGTTACCAAGTCCACAGAAGGCACTGCAGCTTCAGTTCTAGCTAATTTACAGTTCTAGTTAATTGACAAGAACAACGCATGAATCAATGGCTTTATGTTCAGAATAAATCCTAGAACAAATGCAACAGCATTTGCAACAATTTTTTTGAAATGATCATAGCTTTATAAAATTGCAGTTCTAGAGGAAACAAATTTGATAGTTTAATAATGTCATAGGTGGCTTATGTAATTGTCTGTCAGAGGCTTAGCTCCAAGAGGGCAAGGGGGGGGGGCATGATACACCGGGCACGCACCCTTGTGGGGGTGTGGTGAGGGCATTCCAGGGGTGTGGTGGAAGCATGGCAGGGGCATGGCGGGGCATTCCAGGGCAGGATGGGGGAGGAGGAGGCACCAGTGCACCGGGCGTTTTTCCTCCTTGCTACGCCTCTGTTGTCTGTAAAAAAATAGCTAAACCCTAAAAACCCCAGATCTTTAAAATCTGGATTGTGGTGAGATTATCTTATTTTTCTGAAAAGCCTTGGTAAGAATTTTAGAAGTTGCATTTCATTTTAAAATATAAGCTGTGTAGAAAAAGGGATGAAATCTGCCCTTTTATTTGTAATCCCATTTACATATGCTAGTGTTTTCTGTGTAATTGTAATTGTTTATTTAATCTGTTCAAGGGTAACTAGAGTGATTTTAAATAAAGTTCTTCAAATACAACATTGAGTGAACTAGAGCAGTTTAATTGTGCAGAATTGCTACATCTTAATTTTTTGGACCAATCAGAAAAGCTTGATAAATGCTCAGCTCTCTGCTTAGGATCAGTGAGCAGAATGTGAACTGAATCAGTGGGTACTCGGGTATGCCTACTGAAAGCCAGAGAAAAAGGCATCCTTGTGACCTCTCTAGGAAACCATTCAAGAAGATTACAGAAATGACTGGAAAGTCTTGCAACCAACTAAAGAAGATTGCGTAGTCCTTAAAAATGGCACAGCAAACACATTCTGAGAGAAGCATAAATATAAATAACTTTTAAAACCTCAGACAACCTCAGAGGATTCACAGTTTTTCAGGCATTTTGCCATCACAAAGAACACCTTTGTTTATGTAGTCCACAGGATATGACCTTCCTTTTTCATTCAACCAATGGAGAAAGTAACGCAGAGAGAAAAAAGAAATAAGAAATGTCAAGATCACACAGACATGTTCACCCTAACCAGGGACTCAATGCATGGCTATGTTTTGAAACATCTACAATGTCGATGGATCTGGGATTACTCTACCCACAGCTGAAACTTAACAGTTGGTCGTTCCTGTGAATCTTCAACCCTGCCTTCACATTCTCTAATGTTGCAAGGACTTGATGTAGGAAGTAGAGTGGAATTTCCCCTCTTACTTTCAAGACAATCACATTTCTAGTGAGTGTACATCAAAACCAAACTGAGCTGTATTCTTTCCACATATTTCAGTAAGGTCTTAAGAGGCTGATTTAACCTTCACATCACTAGGGGTGGGGATAGGGCTGAAAGCATTTCATTGCCATGTGAAGACTGTTGGATGGCAAAGTCTAATTTATCTCTAGGCCAAATAATTTTGTTTACGAGTTTCTCAAATCATTCATTAATTGTAGTGGCCCATCAAATCAACTCAGGAGGACAGTGTGTTCACCAAGATCAGAGAAGTTTTCACGTGTACTATTAAAACAGAGCAAAACATTACCCTGAGCCAGAGTGGCCTTGTGTTTTGAAAGGAAGTCTTTAGCTCATTGTGTTGATAACCACACACCACAATATTACACTTGAGGAGCAGTAAAATATCCTTTCTTATTGCAAGTGGGTCAATATTGTGATAAGTGCTCATTTACTGAAAACCACTTTCACCACAAGTGAGGAAATTCAGCCTCTCTAGAGCTGTCAGAATGTCTACTGCACTCTTTTTTCCATCTGTAAAAGGTTAAAATGAAGTTTCAGGTTGTTATCCTGCTATTTCTGCTAGAGATCCGGTGATTTATTTGCTAGTGGGTGGTGTTGGAGGTAGTAGAAAGCCAAGGAAATTCCCTTCCTGTCTCCTCCATAAAACTATCTGTTATGTGACGGTATAACTTCCCAGCCAGGGAACATTCACCCCCTCTTCTCCTTCCTATGCTGCTTTGTGTTTTGCATTAACAATTGCTAATCTAGAACAGCACTGTCTCCACTTCTAGTGTGCTGTGAGGCATGTGGATTCTGAAGCAGTTTGATGTGTGCCACTTATAATTTCTGCGAAGTCAGTAGGCTAGCAAATGACAGACTTGTACAAACTTAACACTAGAAGGTCATATTATTATTGAGTTGGAAGGTCACCTCATGCACAGAGACAAAATCAATGGTATCAGATCTCCCATATTATCGAGATCATAGTGTCTAGTATCCCAAATTAATCAGCAGAAAGAACCAAATCATCAATCAAAGGAGAAAACTCTATGGAGTCTTCTGCAAAATTTGATATGACAAAATGTTTGCTAGCGTTCCCCATAAGTAGAACCTAATGCATGCAATTCTGCACAGTTGTTGTTGACCTTGTCTTATGTTCTAGTGATCTGATGATACCTAGATTTTGGTTTATGACAGGGGTCGGCAACCTTTACCATCTGAAGAGCCATTTGGACCCATTTTCCACGGCCCCGAAGATCTACCGAGCCAGAGAGGTCCACCTCAGAGTTTACCCCTCACTCACTTTCAGCCCCAGCACTGGGAGGTGGAGGCGCCGGGCAGGGAAACCCCCTCTGCCCGTCTGCTCCATGGGGCAGAGGGGAGATGGCGTCTGCGGCCTTCCTGATGCCACCGCCTCTCACATTGCGGAAGGCAGCAGTGCTGGGCAGGGAAACCCCCTTTGCCCGACAGAGCAGGCAGCCACAAATTTTGAAGATATAAAGAACCCATTATATACATTATAGCCCAACATCATTACTGAATACTGACTATAAGATATTTATTGCAGTTTTAGCTGACAGACAAAATAGTGTCACCAGAGGTTATTCATGCTGATCAATATGGATTTTACCTAAAAGGCAGTTAAAGGACAATGTCAAAACTGGAATATTTGGAGAAACAATGAAAAACAAGCCATTATGATTTTTCTAGATGAAGAGAAAGTGTTTGATAATTTGAACTCGTCTTTTTTGTTTAAGGTTATGGAAAATAATGGATTCTGACATTAAAAATTCAACTCATTTGGAAGGGTTTTCTATACACCAACAATCCATCAGGAAATACTCCTAATTTATGAGAGTCTTTCTTAATTTTCACACCCTCAGTTCTCTCATAAAGTCTTATGTATCTATTCAATACTTCCAGAACTAATGTAAACATGAAAGCAGGTAGTGGGTACCTTTGTTTTGTTCCTCTCTTTATCTCAGATAGTTTCATTAAATCTTCATTAGTAATTATTTGTGCTGATTGTGACAGATAAATCAATTTTACCCATATATAAAATTCTCACCAGAATCCATTACTGAATACTGACTATAAGCATGATAAAACATGCCAATTGCCCATTTGGCAGATTGAATCAAGCTTCCCTCCTTTTTAACCCAAGCAATTGTTTAACAGAATTTAAAGATTTTAAAGGCTCTGTACATGCAGTCCTGGCTGTTAAATCTGGAAGGTGGAGAATATGTAACACTTACTTGCTTGTATGGCTTTTCAAAGGCCGTTTCTGCCGCGGCCCGATGGCAGCGCCCTGGGGGCGGGATGGCAGCTGTCCCCAGGGGCCGACCCGCTGGCGGCAGCGCGGCAGTGCCGACCTGACTCCCTCTCCCCAGGGCGTCAAGCACCTGAAAAACAGCTCTTTAGGGTTGTTTTCCTTCCACAAGCGTGTTCCCGGCGGTGCGAACAGCGCCGGGGGAACACGCTGTTATTTCCACCCGTTCCACTCACGATGTCCCGTGCGTCGGCCTGCTGGCCATCGCGGTAGCCCACGCTGTCCTCCGACCCTGGAGGTCAGGGGCGGCGTGGGCAGACCAACAATTGCTGAGCGAAGAGAAAAGCGGCTCCATGCGGGCAGCCTGCAGATCTACCCGACCTCTCTGGAGACGCCCGCGTACTGCATGCGAGCGGCCTCCGCCTCCATGCGGTGATTCTTGCCAGTGATGGAAGCCCGCTACGGCCATGCAGAAACGGCCAAAGATAGGGATACACATATGGAATCCTACTGTTGTGCGTATATTGCTCCTAAATGGATCAGAGAAGCGGCGTGAATTCACCTGTATTTAGCATCACAAATATATCAGTGGTGTGACTGCATATATCAGTGTTTATAATAGAAACATCTTAGTTCATTTATTACTCATTTAGTACATTTAGAGCCCTCCGAGGGTTGGGCGGTGTAAGGAATTCCATAGACGCAGAAATAAAAGGCTTTGGGAGTAAAAGTCCATTTATTAAGACATCTTAGAAAGCTCAAGTACACGCAGTGGCAGGAATGACACTTCCCGCCAGAAGCACAGGCTATAATACCAGTCACCCCATCCCCCCTTCCTGCTCCCATGGGAACAGGGCTTCATCTCCAGCGCAAAGATAAAGTCTCGCGATGCATCGGCCCATCGCCCGGGCGGCTGTATGGAATGCACTCAGGTTACTTCACCATCAACATCATTGAATCCTTTACACTCTACTTACTCCCCTAAAGAAGACCCCTTCCCCCCAGGTTTATGCGGAAGAAATTTGTGATTGGAAAGCAGCAATAAAGTTAGAGGGCTTCAATGTTTTCGGAATAAACCCATTGATTACCACCCAGAGGAATATCCCACCCAAGAAACTAAATATTACAAGCGTTCGCGATTAAAGCGAGAGTCCAGGATAAGCGTCAATTTAAGTAGTGCTTGTGGCCATCAATAATAGTCGATTAGGGGCCTCTCCGGATGGTCGTGCAAGAACATCCCGAGGGCGGGCCTCCTTGAGCAAGCTGGAATGGAAGACAGGATGGATATTACTAAGAGAGTTAGAGCAAATCTAAGCGGACAGTGACATCATTAATCACTTTAGTAATCTGAAAAGGTCCCACAAATCTCTTACCAAGTTTGGAATATTTGCTACTTACGTCTCTAGAGTTTTTTTGTAGATAAATACACGCAGGAGCCCACACGCATGAGAGGAAATCCGGGCGGTGTTTATCCGCTTGCAGTTTTTTGGGAGTCCTTTGCTTGTTGTAAGGCAGTCTGGACCGACTTCCATCCCTCGACTAGGGATGAAATCCATTGTTAGAAATTCTGGGGGGTCCAAAAGCAGCTGCGGGTGGTTGTGGCAACGGCGGGAAGGAAGGACCAGACACAATTTCAAAGGGGGTTTTCTTTGTACCTGCTACTATAGAACCACATTGTTGTAGGCGTACTCCATAAGCCGGAATAAGCTACGCACCAATTGTCTTAGGTAGTTGGTGTAATAGCATTAAATACTGCTCTAGAGGGTTCTGTTAAGTTCTCTCCGTCTAGCCGTCACTTTGAGCGTGGTAAGAGTGACGGCTGACGGCGACTAACAACCCCAAAAGCGCGCTTTCCAGAATTTTGAGATGAATTGGGGGCCGCTTGGTCCAGAAAGAACTCCTATACTTAGTGAATGGGAGGCGGTAAACATGTTGAATAAACAACGTGCCAACTTAGGAGTGGAGGGGATGGAAACACATGGAATAAAATGGGCTTGCTTAGAGAATAAGTCTACCACCACCCACAAAACCGTATTGCCATGACTTTCGGGCAAATCTGTAATGAAATCCATGGAGATGACCTCCCAAAGGCGGGAAGCTACCAGGAGAGGACAGCAGGTCCATAGGGCTTTCCCAGGATGGTTTTGGCTTCTGCACAAACCGAGCAGCCTTTAATGTAATACCTCAATGTCTTTGCGCATTTACCGCCACCAGAACTGCCGGCGGGCTAAGTGCAGAGTTTTCAAAAAGCCAAAATGTCCCAGCTGTGAGCGGGCATGCGTGGCAGAAGCTTCAAGAACACTTGCTTGCGGAGGGGGGGAGGCGCGTACCCAGCATTCCCCCCTCCATGAAACTCCCATTCTCCAAACGCAATGGTGGGAGTCTCCTTCGGCGGCTGGAGGCTCATGCAGCCCCGCCTCCTCCCAATTCCATGGGAAAGGAGAGGCAGAGACTGGGAGCAGGAGGTGGAGGAGAAGCCCCGGACGTTTGAGGTCAATTGACAACCAACCCCAACTGGGAGGGGGTAAGAACAGTGCGTGGAATGTCTCGTGCAAGACATTACCCCCCTCCCCGGGTAGGTGTGAGAGCGCGTCAACCAGTTTGTTAGTTTTTCCAGGGGAAAAAAATGATGGGCAATAAAGAAGCGAGAAAAGAAATCGACCTTGAAGTTGTTTTGCGGACATCTTGAGGGGGGTGGAAAGAGCTGCCAGGTTTTTATGATCCGACCAAACTTGAAAGGGGTGTTTAGCCCCCTCCAGCCAATAGCCAAGTGGAGAGTGCTGCTTTGATGGCACTTGATCTCCTTGTCTCTAGTCCAGTTGAGTTACGGCACCAGAGAATTTTTTAGACAAATAATAAGCACGGAACCAGTCTACCATCTTTATTTTTTTTCTGCAACAGGGCTGCCTAAAGCGCTTTGTCCGAGGCGTCCACGTGAACCACAAGCAGGGAGAGTCGGGTCCAGGGTGCTTTAGGATAGGATTCGGTGGTAAACGCAGATTTTAATAGTTGAAAGGCTGTTTGACATTTCTCTCAGACCAGAAAAGGGGAGACCCGGGCTTAGCCGGACAGTGGATCTTTACCTTTAGTGCGTAAGAGGTCTGTGAGAGAGGAGAGTCAGTTCAGCAAATTGGGGTATAAAATCCGCGATAGAAATTAGCAAAACCAAAAAAGCGACTGGAGTTCTTTGCGGTTGGTGGGGGGCAAGCCATTGGAGGACTGCTACAATTTCTTAGGATCCATTGTTAAGCCCTCGGGAGAGATCCAGTAACCCAAATAGTGTGGAGGTCTGATTAGAAAACATCATTTTGGAGAGTTTGGCAAAGAGAGAGTTGTCAAACAAGCGTTTTAATACCTCTCGAACCAATATTTCATGCTCTTCATATAGTTTGCGAGTAGAATTAAAACGTCATCTAAGTATACTTCCACTCCCTTGTACAGTAAATCATGGAGAACTTCGTTGATAAGGGCCATGAAAGCTCCGGAGGCCCCGCCAACCCGAATGGCATTATTAAATATTCAAAGGGTGTCCAAACTTTGTGTTAAGCGCGGTCGGGTGTTCATATCCTTCCAGCAATTCTGACTCTGTAATAAGCTTCTCTCAAGTCCAATTTCAGGTAAAAATGGAGTCCTTTGCCGAGTGCATCTGGGTCCTTGATCAAAGGCAAAGGATATTTGTGGACAGGGGAGACCGCGTGAGACCTCGATAATCTGTACAAAGCCGTAAGGAGCCATCTTTCTTTTTGACAAACAAAGCAGAGCGGCGTGTGTGTGTTTGGTAGCCCGCCCGTATGAACCAGCGAGCAAGGTTCTTATCTAAGAAGACCGCGAAGTTCCTTCTCCTCATTGGGACTCATGCGGTAGATTCTACACTGGGATAGTTGTACCCCTAGTTTGTATGACAATTTTACAGTCAGTGTCTCTGTGAGGGTGGCAACTGATCGCTTATTCCTGCTCCTAGAAAACCCTGGCTGGAATCCTGATATACGGGTGGGATGTCAATAGAATCGGGAGCAATCACTGAGGAAGCCAGAGAGGGGTGTGTGTCAGGAGGCGTTGGGTTTTTTCTTCCCAATTTATGTGTTCCACCACAGGGAGGGTCAGTGAATTCTAGGATCCTTTCTTTCCAAATGAATTTTGGTTCATGTAGCAATAACCATGGCATGCCCAAAACTATGGAGTGTTTGGCCACTGGTAAAATGAAACTAATTTATTTTCTCCCAATGAATTGACAGCGGAGAACCGGCTGTATTTTGTATTGGGCCGGTCCTTGGTTTCCGAGGGGGCTGCCGTCCATCTGGGTGAATGTTATGGAGGCTTAGCCAGGGAAATTCGATCTAGACCTAAGCTCCTCTGCCACCTGGGGCCGCATTAAGCAATTAGGAGCAGCCGGAATCCCACAAAGGGCTGAGGCTATAATGCGAATTTAGCCCGGGGTTGGCCAGGAATGCTTGAACAGTAATGGGAGGCGCTGCCTTCACTCACCGCGTCAGTATCCGGGCCCATGTCCATGGTGGCTGAAGAAAGGCAAACAACTGCTTCCCCCTCCTCTGCGTCGCCTTCGGTCACCGCTTTAGGCGGAAGCCAGTGGGAAGCGGCCCCGACCTGCGTGGTGGTTTGGCCGATGATGGAGTGCTGTGAGTTGGAAGCGGTTGGTTTTTGCTAGCAGGACGGTTGGCGGCTAGATGACCTGGCCCTCGCGAAATAAAGACACAACCCAAAATTCGGCGGCGGCGTTCAGAAGAGTGGTTTCGGTAGGAAGCGGCTGGAAGGCTTGATTTGGTGGACGCAATGTAGTGGTTTTAGAGCGTGGGCGGCCTCAGCGAGCGTATTCCAAGCGAGGCACGCCGCAGAGACCCCAACTGGATCCAATCTGCAATGATGCGAGGAATCCGAATTAAAAACACCGTTTCCACGTAGGTTGCTGTCCACAGCATCCGAGAAGTATTCGCATTTCATGCGTTCCAGGCCACTCAACGGGAGGAAGTCGGGCAACCGCCGCCGCGAAATTCCGCACGGACAAATTCTGCAAACGGGCGGTTGCCTTGCTGGATGGTTTTGATGGAGTGCGGATAGCTTCATTCTCGGCGCCTGGATCTTGAAAGCGCGCTCTTAAAGCTTGGAGGAATCACGGGCACTGTATGCGAGTCCCTCATCCTGCAAGTCCAAAACGAATCCACGAACCAGTCGGCTGCTGCCCCATCCAGGACTGAGCCGATGTCCATGCATTTTTCGCGAACAGGCCGTTATAGATCATCATAGTCTTCCAAGTGGGCATTGAGTTGCAAGATGAAGTAGGGAAGTTTGGAAGCGGTCCCATCAAAGCGGGCTGGTATCGGGCAGTGATAGTAGCCCCGTTCGGCAACTCTAAGCCTGCTGAGGGAGGTGGACTGCGCTGGTTGAGCAGGTTGGGCGGGCAGCTGTTGTACGGGGGGGGGCGGAATCCGAGGCGCTGGCGTTCACGCTGGCGTTTGGGTGGCAGGACCCAGATGCGTGGCCCCCCTGGCACCGGCATGATCAGTAACAGCATAGACTCCAACTTGGGACCCCCCTGGTCTGCTGCCTCCTTAGTTCCCTCTCCAACGCAGCCAGCTCCCTCTCCTTGCGAGTCAATGCATCTTAGTGCGCGCATACAAAGCAGCTTTTTCCCGTTCTAACTTAACCAGTTGCGTCCCGTTTAAGGGCTTCAGTGGGATTCACTTTGCGTGCGCCGAAATTACCTGAAGGCAGCGTTGCCGTTGTAAATCCAGTCTGGACTGTTTCCAGGACTTTATCGCCGGACTGACCCGATTCTGGGCATGTTATTAGTTGGAGCGCGTGGCGTTGGCACGGTCCAACTCGAGCCTGGACTTCTTCGCGTTGCTGTTCCTCGGTCCCTCTGCAGGTTTTCGCGCTCTTGCTGCAACTGTGCCCGTTCCTCCTCCCATAGCTGGCGTTCGCGGTTCCATGCAGCTTGGGCATCTCATGATCGTCCCACTTCCTCATCCCAGTCCTCTCTTCGATGGGAGAGGAAACCGATCCGGCTGGGAAGGCAGGCTTTCTTCGGACTCGTCGTCGTCTGGAAGCGAGGGCGCCGAGGCACCCATTAGCCGCCGTGGCCACCGGTGGCTCCCAAAGGCACCTCAGGTGCGGTCGCTGGCCGGGGATTAGGGGGGTCCGATTGGGAAGCGATGCGGATACCCCTCCCAATGCCAGGTTTAGTCCCGGTGTCCTTTAGCAGGGTGAACTGGTGCTTTGTGCCACGGTGGTTTCTTTGGGAGCATCACCAAAATCTGAGTCCAGGAATGGATTCAATGGATTCCTGGGTTTACCGCATGCCAAAGGTGGTCAAACCCGTCTCTCCTCCATGACAGGTTGCATCTGAGGGTTTGCGCCAATCCACACGCAGCGGGTAGAGATCCGATCCACATTTCGATCCATGGACGGCGCCCCAAAGCGACTCGCCTGGAAGTCCCCATGCATTAAAATGCGTGCGTCCCTCGTTCCAGCGGAGTAAAGGAAGACTCGTGCTGATACGAGGACGGGAAAGAGCCACCAGCGAGGCCCGTTCTCCTGCTGGACACTCCAGATCCAGAAGGGAAAGGTCAGAGCCCTCTTTAGGGAGCTACCGCGCATTCCGCAGTAAAATTCAACCTCTCCAGCGCATGAGACAAGAGGTCCACTGCACAAGAATATAGATGAATTAGGATTCCTGCACCACAATGGCAAAGAATTCCATAGGCGCTGAAATAAAAGGCACGGGAGTAAAAGTCCATTTTATTAAGACATCTTAGAAAGCTCGGTACTGCGCGGGGGCAGGAATGACACTTCCCGCCAGAAGCACAGGTTATAGTACCAGTCACCCCATCCCCCCTTCCTGCTTCCCATGGGAACAGAGGCTTCATCTCCCGCGCAAAGATAAAGTCTCCGCCGATGCATCTGGCCCATCGCCCGGGCTGTGGAATGCACTCAAGGTTACTTCACCATCAACATCATTGAATCCTTTACAGGCGGTCTATCAAGTCTAATAAATAAATAAATAAATAAAAATACTAAGAAACACATAGAAGCTGAGTCTGATATTTGGGTTTTTGTCACCATCTGCTAATATTATCCCGTATTGTAGACAAGAGAACCGGGCTTAAACGGGATGGGTTTGTGACTAGCTCGTACTGTTACTCACTGTTCTGTACCACTGGGCAATGGTATGTCAAGTGCATGTGCCTAAGGGTCATGCTTCGTGTGTTTGCTGCAAGGAAAAATGTTGCTTCGACTTTGGCATATTCATATTTGAGAGCCTGCATGGTGCAGTAGTTTAGAGTTAGTGCCACAACAAGACAGCCAGACTGTGGAATGCCTCTGGCTGAGGGCACAGAAGCTACATAGAGACCAGAACTTTGCTGAGTTGCTGAGGCAACACATTGTTTGCACAGACATGGAGAGGTGCATCTCTAACCTTTTCCTCCTTGAGGTCCCTTTTCTCTTGTTAGGGGTGTCCATCTTGATTCTTCTAATTTACGTCTTGTGGAGGCTCTGCTTGTCCAAGAAATGTTTGGTGGCACAACTGGAAGCCTGCCCAGCTATTCACAGGAAAAAGTGACTGCAGCATGATTGGGGTTTGCCCATTCTCACCCAGAGTTCCATCCAGGCCTCTGCGCAAGGGTTCCCCCTGGCCCCGGCCTTCCTCAGAACTAAGATGGACATCCAAACCCTCCAGCAAGACTCAGCATTTCTCCCTCAGGAGATCTGCACCCACCTAGAGCACTTGCTGATGCCAGAGAGAGGGACCTGCCCCATTGATAGGACAAGCTTGGGACTGAGGAGACACTATGTCGAGACTATCACTGCCATGGCACCCAATCAACCTTTCCACTCTGTCAAGAGCCAAAGGGCTGCTTTTGGACTTCTAAAAGGACAGCTGCCATGTCTCCAAGGGCTGGAAGAGACAGGGAAGGGCAGTGGGGCATTCAGCCCGGGCAAATGGACAGGAAATGCGGCAGGCTTTGGATCAAGATTCATCAAACCCCCCAAAATGAAGCCCTCTTTCCACACAGACAAATGCTTGGATCTCCTGGAAAGCCACATCTGGCACAGGAAGCTGCAACATGAATGGAGACTGCTTTTCGCTATCCAAAAATCCCTTAGGGCATTCGTTCTATTCCCTTCAGACGTGCAACAGAGCACACAGTCTTCCAAGCAACCAGCCATGAGGCCATGTTGTGTTGGCAGAGGGGCATCAGTAGTGGAGACTGCCAGGGTCACAGTTGGCAGGTGGCCTGAAGGTGGCAAGAACCAAAGAGCTAAGGAAGAGGAAGACAAGATGCTACACAGGAAAAAGGAAGGGACTAAAAAAGACCACATCCTGGTAGGGAGACATTGGCGAGACATGGCAGTAGCCACCCATTGGGGACGCCGAGAGACATGGGGTGCCTCAAAAGGAAAGCACACGAGATGATGCAGGAGGTCAGCAAGGGGATTCGGGAGCACAGCAACCATCCTCAGTTCACATCAGAGCTCTATGGCAAAGAGGTGCCTATGAAGCTGGCTCACCTTGCCATCATCAAGAAGATGAAACTCCACCTGTGACAAGGGCTCCATATCTGTCTGAAGAGCCAGAAAGGGGAAGGCAGAAGGGTGCAGATAAGAGCGCCAGGATGCCTCCGCTGATTACTTGGCTGCTAGTGGATTAGTATATCTTTGTATTTGTATATCTGTTTTGGTATTAAGATATCTTTGTATTAGGTATTAGTATATCTTTGTGTTAGTATATCTGCTTTGGTATTAGTATATCTTTATATTAGTATATCTGCTTTGTATTAGTTTCCTTTGTATTTGCATTGTGTGGTTTTATATGGTTTTATCTGTTGTTCACCGCCCTGAGCCCTTATGGAGAGGGCAGGATATAAATTTAATAAATTAATTAGATATAGTTCCCATTTTAAAGTAATATCCTGTGTTATTGTTTCTACTGTTTTACTGTTTTTAACTATGATAGGTTTTACTGTGATTATATGTTTAAATTATTGTACTTCTTTTGTTGTTCACCGCCCTAAGCCCTTCAGGGGAGGACGGTTTAAAAATTCAAAATATAAATATAAAAAAAATGAGTAAAAAAATAAGGCATTAAATAAATGCATGAAATAATTTCAGTGAGCATGTCTCACAACATGACCTACAATCCTGCCTAAGTTGTTTAGAAAATCCCAGCCATCATTATTCTGAAGACATTATCAATTGTCCTGAAGTAAGCTAAATCAGTGTGTGTGTTTTTCTTGCTCGAACTCATATTAGAAATGTTTTTTTGTTTCTAAAAACAAACTGAATCTTTGAAATCACCTGCCCCCAATTTGGTCTTGATTGACCCTGAAGACCCTAATCTGTCAGATCAAGCCCACATCTGTGCCCACCGCTAAAGAATGTGGTGATTCAACACAACATATGCTGCAAGCTGTGCATATGATATTCATGGGAAATTGAAGAAGCACCACCATTTCCTTCATTCCAAACACCTCCTTGAGCTATATTTGTAACCAGGGCACCCAAATATTCCAAGGTTTCATTCTGTGTTTAATTATATCCCACAGGAACCCAGACCGGCGAGGATGTTTCCTCAAATGTAGCTGTTGCATTACTATAGAACAACTCTAGCAGTTATTAAAACGAATGATGATAGATAATGCTTATTTCACTTCAAGATAAAATACTGGCCTAATTGCAAGCAAAACCACCATGAGCACATTTATTTTAATTCCATCTGCTTTTAGATACACCCCTCCCCCAGATTTGTGGCCATGGTTCCTTTTAATGTTGTTTTTCCAGGAGTTCAGAAGAATGGTACTGGCTGACAATCAACAGCTTAGGGGACAGATTCACACAACCATTGGAAGCTAATATGACCTTCCTATCTTAAATTCAGTTTGGTAATTTTGCCCTGCCACAAAAAATTACACATATCTAATGACAGCTGTGGATTTAACAATTACAGGTACTACTTTTGTTCTGGATTGTACCCTCATGTACCCAGATTATACCTGTTGCCATTTATCCACATTTAACCATGCCACTATATTTCTCACCAGTGGGTTGAGCAGTATGGTGATAGCATGTGTACACTCAGAAATGAATTGGTATTGTTTCAAGGGACACTAACACACAACCATTCATCACAACCTTAGCATGAACAGGGTATATGTAAAACATGACTGCTGCATGTAAATGAACCATGACATTACTCACAGAAAGCAACAGTACTCTTACCTGTAAAGGATTCAATGGTGTTGATGAGCGGGACAGCCGCCTGGCCTTGACTGCATTCCATAACCCGGGCGATGGGCCAGCATCTGCAGTGAGCCTTATCTCTGCGAGAGGGTGAGCTCGCTCCCGCTGGGAATCGGAGGGGATAAGGATGGACAGAGTTATAACCTGTGCTTCTGGCGGGAGACTTTATTCCTGCCACGTTGTGTACGTGAGCTTTCTAGGATGTCTGAATAAACGGTCTTTTACACCAAAAAAGCCTTTTATTTCTGCTTCTATGGAATTCCTTACATTATAATGCGGTTCATAGCAGTACTAAAAAAACCCCCTTCGAAATTGTGTCTGGTCGGTCCTTCCCTCCGTTGCCGCAACTACCTGCGGAAGCGTTGAATCCTCCGGAGTTTCAGCAGTGGATTTCATCTCTGGCCGAGGGGTGGAAAATGGTCCCGAACCATGCCCCCAACAGGCTAAAGAGACTCACAAAACTTCGTGGGGATAAGCCGCTTCGGATTTCCCCTTGCGTGTAGAAGCCTGGGTGTATTGTCTACCAAAATCTCAGAGGCGTTGCATAAATTTTCAAAACTGGGCAAAAGATTCGTGGGACCTTTTCAGATTACTAAAGTGATTAATGATGTCACTGCCCGGTTGGACTTGCCTAATTCTCTAAGTAATATCCATCCTGTCTTCCATTCCAGTTTGCTCAAGGAGGCTCCGTTTTCCGATGCCACAGCGACCATGAGGAGAGACCCCCGACTACCTGGTGTGTACAAGCATTACGAAATTGATGCCAGCCCTGGACTCGTTTTATCATAAGCGCTTGTGTTTAGTCTCTTGGTGGGATATTCCTCTGGAGTATAATCAATGGGTTATTCGAAATATTGGCCCCACCCTCATTTCTGCTTTCTCCATTGCACCTTTCCGCTTCGACCTGGGGGGGGAGAGTCTTTAAGGAGGCGAGTGTAAAGGATTCAATGGTGTTGATATGGCCGGGACAGCCGCTGGCCTTGACTGCATTCCATAACCAGGCGATGGGCCAGCGTCTGTTGGAGACCTTATCTCACCCGAGAGATGAGAACTCAGCTCCCATGGGGAATCGGAGGATGGGATGGACAGGATTATAACCACCTGTGCTTCTGGCGGGAGACTTTATTCCTGCCGTCGTTATCTGGTGAGCTTTCTAGGATGTCTGAATAAACGGTCTTTTACACCAAAAAAGCCTTTTATTTCTGCTTCTATGGAATTCCTTACATTACCATTGTTTCTCTTATTACAACACTCTTTTCACTCTTATCACTGTGGGGTTTTTTTTCCTCCAGTGTTTTGTGATATGGTCAGTATACAGTACATTAAAGTGTCTGGGGAAGGATAATTTTCAGGCAAACAAGAAGCAGAGAAATGTGGTGCCAGAGGAATCAGACATAGGATTGCCTAGCCTGTGCACTGGCTGCCTCTTGAGGAACAAATTGGCTTTAGAGATTCTGAAGGTTCAGAAAGCTTTAAACAGATTTCTACCCATCCTTGTGGATCCAGTCCTGTTCAATAAAGTTGTATCGCAAGCAATCATAGAAGTAGATTTTTTTTTAAAAAAATTAACATTCAAACATTTTGACAGAATTGGGCTGCCTAGAAAATGTGCTGAGCCCCTCCTTCCTATTAAGGAAGCAACACAAATGAACTGAAATCAATCACTACACTGTGTTCAGACCTAGGAGAGCTATTTCTTGTCAGAGTGGACAGACAGATAGGCTTGATTCAGTAAGTGGGAGTTTTATATGTTGAAAAGTATGTCTATATAAGTCTCCATGCATTCAGAAAAGAATGTGGGAATCTGTGTTTTACTCCTTATGCTCAGTCTGCCCAAGTATCAAAGTTTGCATTTCATCTCATCAGCTGGATTGTAGTTTAGTTGCTGCTTTTTGTTCCTCTGATGGCACTGAACAATGGCTCATAGCCACAGAGGACAATGGGAGTCTTTTCCGTGTTCTGGAACACTTTTGATAGATCTGACATGCAAGAGCAGTTTTGTGCTGTCCGTTCTCAGCATTTTGCTTGAGAGTTGGCACAAAAGAACAGAACAAAATCCCATGCAGACAGATCAGGTACTAAAATCCCATGCAGACAGTTCAGGTGCCAAGAGTTGTTTTATTTCTGAATGGAAGACAGAAATTCTTCTTTTTTTCTTGTTTGTTTGAATCTCCCAGAAAAAGGCAAAGGGCAGATGGCTAGCATTCTGCTTCCACTACATTATCTCAAAGGAGTTTGAAAGAGGCTGTGAGAGTTCGTAACAATGCATTAAACAGTCTTTTCAGGCAAGGCTGTCTTAGCACACTCCAGGAAAAGAATGAGAGTGTCTTTGGTTTCTTTCCTTGCAGAGACATAAAAGTTGAGCATTTCAACAGCAATGGAAAGCTTGGGTAGGCCTCAAGAGGAAAGGTAAGTCCAAGGGAAGGGTTGTTAATCTCTTAGTGTTGAGTTCTCGTTTTTAATGCTGCTGCTTAGTTGATCCACCAGGAATTTAAATACATTCTATTCCTAGAGAGGGTGGTCTGTGGGATTAGTCCAGACCCCACTGAAATCTATAGGAAGTTTCCCACTAGAACCCTCAGGGTGGGTCTGCTAAACATTTAGACTGGCTATGTTTTTAGAATAATGACGTATCATTTGAAAACCAGTTTTTGTTAGTTCCAGTAAAAAGGATGGGGTGGATTAAGGGAGGAAAAGATCTTTATGACAGACTTTTGCCCCACTAGATCTTTCTGCCAATATTGGATCTCTTAAGAAACAAATGCCAAAACAAGGGTTTAATTATAAGGAAATGGTTAGAACTGACTAGTAATCCTTGTATTTGAGGGGGGGAAGGATCTGGTGAGGTTGTCTCTTTTACAGTAGAATTAATGAACACTGAACAAGTTTCCTTTTACACCTGCACCGCAATCTTCTCTGAGTAAAATGCTGGGAGTTAGCATTGGGTTGCCAACTCTGGGTTGGGAAACTATTGGCAATCTGGGGATGGAGTAGGGTTTGGGGAGGAGAGACCTCAGTAAGAAATGATGCCATAGACTCCACCCTCCAAAGCAGCCATTTTCTCCAGAGAAGAGATCTTTTTAGTCTGGATACCTAAATACTAATTACCTAAGGCAAAAGACCAGAGTTAAGCTATGAAGAAATTAAGCTTCTCTTATATTTCACCTGTTATTTTTATGTTAGTATTTTCCTGAATGAGATATTTCAGCAAGTTTTTAAAAAAATTAAAAGATGCTGAAATTCTCCACTTACTCAGAGGTAGACTAATTGAGTTTGGCAAGATTACTAAAACAAACAGGTGCAATTTCTTTGTTTTAAATAAAATATAATTTATGGACTTATGCATCTTGGTTCATCTGGCCCAGTACTTTCTGCTATGGGTTAGAGCTGCCCTCCAGGGTTTTAGCAACGGAATTTTGCTGACTTTGCTACTCCTGTTTCCTTTTTAAACTGGAAATGCCAGTGAATAAGTACGAAACCTACAAAGCACCTGCTCTACCACTGAACTTATCATATGACATAACTTTAGCGTTGCCACCCTCCTGATGGTGGCTGGAGATCTCTCGCTATTATAACTGATCTTTTGCAATAACAAATATTGAAAGATTTAGCCACCATTTGGTTTTACATTGTTAGTTTTTATTGTGTTTTATTGTATTTATTGTATGCTGTAAGCCGCCCTGAGCCTGTGAGGGAAAGGGTGGCATAGAAGTGTAATAAAATTAAATCTCCATGTGACAGAGATTAGTTCACCTGTAGAAAATGGGTCTTTTGGAAGGTAGACTCTATGGCATTGTATCCCATTGTAAGTACCTCTCCCCTTTCCAAATCCCACCATTTTCAGGCTGCCTTCCCAAAATCTCCAGGGTATTTTCCAACTGGCAGCCCTATATAGCCACACTAAGAAGACAATTGTACCTAGACTACCAAATACAACCAAAGAGTGCTTATATATGCAAACAATATAAAGTATTCTACATGAAATTAGACATAAAATAGTATCATCCGATCCAAATATTGAAGTTCATAAGCCAAAACAATGAGCTGTTTTGTGGAACAATCTCCACTTCTTCACTCCATATTTGTTTTGCTCACTAGTCTGGTACATCTGTATAAATGGTATATAATATATTCATCCATTCATATAGCAATATTTGAATCTGCAATAAAGGTGTCCAACCTGTGCAAAACTGAGTAAAAAAGCAAAGCCTACATAGCTTGCATGAAGAATAGCTGCTTAATGGAAGGGTCTTGTTCTCATTTTCCTTTATGCATTTCTCCATTATTCATAAGCTGAACCCTGTAATTAAAATTCTGCAGTTCCAAAGAGGATGTTCTTCTTGAGGCAGGCTTCAGCAAAGGTGCCAAACTTGCAGCTGCCATTGAGTCTGATGGTTATTTATTCTTCTGCTAATTACTTAATTCTGTCACTCTGAGTTTTGGTAGGCCTTGCTTTAACTGCCTCTCTAAATGATTGCTGCCGCCACCATGGGCTATATCTCCTCCCAGCAGAGGACAGAAACATCTGTTTGAACTACAAGAAGTTTCTTTTCCTGTGTTCTCAGACAGATACTATCCCCCAGCTTTTATGGAGAAAAAAATAAAGGGAACTTTTGCAATCTACTGTATCTGGGAGAAGTCACCTTACCCCTGCTGCAGTCATTGAAATCATATCACTAACAATTCCTGTAGGGCAAAGTACCTATTCCCATATGCAAACCATGCATAAATTCCAAAAGAGTTCGATTGCACAGCTTACATCCTTGTGAAGTTCAAAGCAGAGCTTACAAGCCACTGCATTATGCTTCCTAGGAACTGTAAATTTGGTGTAAAGGGCACGACCTTGCCCAAAGTGATCTCACAGTAGTGATGATCTTGGAACACATATTAACTTTGATAAAGCCAAGGTCACAGCTTTTGGTAATCAACCCAAAAAGAGGATCTGGAAAGTCAGAGGGAAAGAAATTGAACAAGTTGATAAATTCAGCTACCTGGGAATTGTGGTTCAGTCAACAGGCTCGAATGTGCAGCTTATAAAAATGGTAATGGGAAACGCAGAGTGGACAACAGGGGCAGTCTTAAGGTTTTTTTGTACTAAGGGAGAGCACTACATACCAGCTGCCATTAAACTATACCAAGCAAAAATTCTGACACAACTTACGTACGGTGTATACAACAAAAAAACCAGTGGCAAATAATATCGTTAGAGAGAATCCAAAGTAAATTCTTGAGAGCCATTCTACAGGTTCTGCCTGGTGTACCGAACATCCTTGTGAAGTTATGATGAAGCACCAGAAAGAAAAGTAAGGAAGAGGAGATCAAAATGTGGGAATCATACTGATTATCCAGATCTGATGAAATATTGTTGCCCAAAAACTTCACATAAGAACACTTAGAGGAACATAAGAAGAGCCCTGCTGGAGCAGACCAGTGGTTCATTTAGTCCAGCATGCTGTCTCACACAGTGGCCAACTAGTTCCTTGGTGGTCCAACAACAGGGCATAGATGCCTCCTGGTTCTGGGATTCACAGGTTTACTGTCTCTGAACATGGAGGTTCTCTTTAATCACCATGCTTAGTAACCACTGATAAACCTGTCCTCCATGAATCTATCTAATTCCCCTTTAAAGTTCTATATGCCTATGGCCATCACTACATACTCCGGTAGCAAATTGCACATTTTAACCATTCACTGTGTAAATATTCTTTTTGTCTGTCAACTTCATTGGATGCCTTTGTGGAGAGGGAGAAAAAAAAACTTTTTGCCAAACCTCTACATTCAAAACATAATTTTACAAAGCTTCCCCATGTCATTTTTTAAAAAAACTGGAAGATCCCCAGCCTTTCCTCATAGGGAAGTTGCTCCAACTCTCCCAATTCAGGTTTTTTGAAAAATCCCAGGTTGGGATTTATTTATTTATTTATTTATTTATTTATTTATTTATTTATTCATACATACATACATACATACATACATACATACATACATACATACATACATACATACTTCTATACCGCCCCATCCCCGAAGGGCTCTGGGCGGTGTACAACATAAAATATAAATAAGAAAATTACTAAAATCTTTAAAACAGCGATAACAGTGACAATGATAATAATAATAGTAGTAGAAGGCGTCTGACCAACCCTACTTTTTAAAATTCTCCCCAGGGAGGAAAGGGGAGGGAGGGTGGCGAGACGCATTGAATAGTGGCCTAGATGGAAAGGCCGGTTGGGGGCACCATTCAGCGGCTGGTCCCTCCAAAGGCCCGGTGGAACAACTCCGTTTTACAGGCCCTGCGGAACTCATTAAGGTCCCGCAGGGCCCGGACAGCCGAAGGCAGAGTGTTCCACCAGGCCGGGGCCAGAACCGTAAAGGCCCTGGCCCGTGTGGAGGCCAGCCGCATCATTGAGGGGCCAGGGACCACTAATAAATTGGCCTCCACTGACCGTAGAGGCCGTGCAGGGACATATGGGGTGATGCGGTCCCGAAGATACGAGGGTCCCAGGCCGCGTAAGGCTTTAAAGGTCAACACCAGCACCTTGAAGATGATCTGGAACTCTACCGGGAGCCAATGCAGCTGGCTTTGCCTGACTGTTCCAGGGAGGACCCTTTTCCTTAACATTTTGTGGGTTGCATCTGCATAGCTATTCAGGTGCAGCGGGTCATATTATGGGATGATCAGCATGGTTACGGGGGACTCATCTGTATCTATGCCTGCGTAACTACATATGTGTAGCAGGAGACTTGAGAGAGAGAGAGAGAGAGAGAGAGAGAGAAGCCTCCCTATGCGAAGCATGAAAGTGACCTGGGTTGTTTCTGTTGGCTCCAACTGCTGCCTGCATGGAATGCATGTGTATGGGTAAACAGGTTCCTTTATCACGACTGCAACTTGTTATACATTTGCTGTGTGGAATTAGCCTGAGGTGACACTTTCATTGAGCTATCTAAACATCTTTCCAACATCAGTCCTAATATCTTTCCCCCACTCAGTCACAGCTAGTTCTGATCACATTAACTTTTACTTGAAGATGGAAATATTTGTCCCAGTGTGCATCATCTTACACTTACCCACTCTCAATTTCATCTACCATATTGTTGTCCATTTACCAAATTTGTGGAGATCCTTCTGGAGTTCTTCAGTTACCCTTGGCTTTCAGCATCCTAAATAAGTCTGTGTCATTTGCAAACTTAGCCACTATACTTCTCAACCCTAGTTCCAGATAATTTATGAACAAATTAATTTGTCCTTGCTCCAATATCTGTGGGATCCCACTGCTTACTTCCTTCCATTGTGAGAATTCCCTCCATTTAGTCCTTCTCTTCACTCTCTATGATTTAACCCATTTTTAATCCACAAGAGAATTCATCCTCGTATCCCATGATTACTAGATTCATTCAGAAGTCTTCAGTGAGGTAATTTGTCAAAAAGCCTTTTAAAAGTCCAACTATAATGTCTACCAGGCCACCATTGTCTCCATACTTGTTCACTTTCTTGGAGAACTCCAATAATTGGTAAGACTGGTATTCCCTTTCCAGAAGACATACTGATTTTCCCTCAGCAAGCTGTGTTGCTCTATGTGCCTAATGATGCTATCTTTGATCAAATCATCTATTAATTAGCTTGGGACAGACATGCCTTCTGGACGCCCTTTTAATAATCTGTGTAACATTTGCTACTCTCCAGTCTTCTGATACAGTGACTTAATTTAGTGTTAGGTTACATTTACACTTTAATAGTTCAACACTCTCATGTCTGAGTTCCTGTAGACCCCTTTCGTATGATCTGCACATGGTTTTATTGTGGTTTTATCGCTTGGCTGCTGCTGCGAGCCATGTTAAAAAAAGAAAATTGCACACAACGTGATTCTTGAAAAACCCAGGTTGGGAGGAAAACATGGAGCGGATCCATGTTAGGATTGGGATCTGTGAGAAATTACTTCCTAAACCTGGGTTTTTTACCGATGTTATCCTGATTTAATCGGCCTGTGTGGAAACGGCCTATCAATATGAGTGTTTTGGTGCCGGCCAGAACAGAAGTTACAGTATATTGGAAATCTGCAGTACTATCATAATCATTCCCCTAGTGTGCTAGAATCTGGGACCATATTCTTAAACACAAAATTATGCATCAGATATATCAGGCAAAATGGCCACCAAATAAGCTTTTTTTAAAAAGAAAAAAACAGTTTGATATCTCTTCCTAGTGTTCTCAGAACATAACCACCATCTTATTTTTGGAATGTAATTACATTATTAATGGTTCTTCTATTTGCTATTTTGTTTTTCCTTTATAATATTGATTAGTCTATGGTTTATTATATATACACACTACTTTTATTTCCATTCCACATACTCCCTGTTACATTTGCCTTATTGTACTGCAAAATTTTAATAAATAAAAAGTGAAAAAGATATGTAAATTAGGTGATCTAGATTTGCATTCCTGAAAGAGGACTGGCAATCTCAAATCAGTGGAGTTTATCTTTTTCAGAGAACCTGACATCATTTCTCAAATATCAGTTAAAAAAAACACAAATGTTCAGATTCCCAAAATGCTGATCAGAGAATTAATTAAGTCTGAAGTTGGCTACAAAGGTCATTTATCTACATGGCCTGGGGACAACACAAACAATAAGTAATCACAAGGTTGAATATACAACTGCTCTGTTTAGAGAAGGGTACAGTGACATTTGGCAGATTTGTATTTGTGGGGTCCTGGTTGTTTTGTTTTAAGCTTCTGTGATGGACTTAAGGAAAACAGTGTATAAAAACTCTATTCCTTTTAATGCTACTTCAAAACTAAGAGCATGTAGAGGCAGGAAAAAAACTTAGGCCGTATCTGCACGGCCCTTTTACGACGGCCTGGGGGCGCCAAAAAAGGCGCCCCCCCCCCCCACCCCCCCCCCCCCCCACCCCCCCCCCCCCCCACCCCCCCCCCCCCCCACCCCCCCCCCCCCCCACCCCCCCCCCCCCCCACCCCCCCCCCCCCCCACCCCCCCCCCCCCCCACCCCCCCCCCCCCCCACCCCCCCCCCCCCCCACCCCCCCCCCCCCCCACCCCCCCCCCCCCCCACCCCCCCCCCCCCCCACCCCCCCCCCCCCCCACCCCCCCCCCCCCCCACCCCCCCCCCCCCCCACCCCCCCCCCCCCCCACCCCCCCCCCCCCCCACCCCCCCCCCCCCCCACCCCCCCCCCCCCCCACCCCCCCCCCCCCCCACCCCCCCCCCCCCCCACCCCCCCCCCCCCCCACCCCCCCCCCCCCCCACCCCCCCCCCCCCCCACCCCCCCCCCCCCCCACCCCCCCCCCCCCCCACCCCCCCCCCCCCCCACCCCCCCCCCCCCCCACCCCCCCCCCCCCCCACCCCCCCCCCCCCCCACCCCCCCCCCCCCCCACCCCCCCCCCCCCCCACCCCCCCCCCCCCCCACCCCCCCCCCCCCCCACCCCCCCCCCCCCCCACCCCCCCCCCCCCCCACCCCCCCCCCCCCCCACCCCCCCCCCCCCCCACCCCCCCCCCCCCCCACCCCCCCCCCCCCCCACCCCCCCCCCCCCCCACCCCCCCCCCCCCCCACCCCCCCCCCCCCCCACCCCCCCCCCCCCCCACCCCCCCCCCCCCCCACCCCCCCCCCCCCCCACCCCCCCCCCCCCCCACCCCCCCCCCCCCCCACCCCCCCCCCCCCCCACCCCCCCCCCCCCCCACCCCCCCCCCCCCCCACCCCCCCCCCCCCCCACCCCCCCCCCCCCCCACCCCCCCCCCCCCCCACCCCCCCCCCCCCCCACCCCCCCCCCCCCCCACCCCCCCCCCCCCCCACCCCCCCCCCCCCCCACCCCCCCCCCCCCCCACCCCCCCCCCCCCCCACCCCCCCCCCCCCCCACCCCCCCCCCCCCCCACCCCCCCCCCCCCCCACCCCCCCCCCCCCCCACCCCCCCCCCCCCCCACCCCCCCCCCCCCCCACCCCCCCCCCCCCCCACCCCCCCCCCCCCCCACCCCCCCCCCCCCCCACCCCCCCCCCCCCCCACCCCCCCCCCCCCCCACCCCCCCCCCCCCCCACCCCCCCCCCCCCCCACCCCCCCCCCCCCCCACCCCCCCCCCCCCCCACCCCCCCCCCCCCCCACCCCCCCCCCCCCCCACCCCCCCCCCCCCCCACCCCCCCCCCCCCCCACCCCCCCCCCCCCCCACCCCCCCCCCCCCCCACCCCCCCCCCCCCCCACCCCCCCCCCCCCCCACCCCCCCCCCCCCCCACCCCCCCCCCCCCCCACCCCCCCCCCCCCCCACCCCCCCCCCCCCCCACCCCCCCCCCCCCCCACCCCCCCCCCCCCCCACCCCCCCCCCCCCCCACCCCCCCCCCCCCCCACCCCCCCCCCCCCCCACCCCCCCCCCCCCCCACCCCCCCCCCCCCCCACCCCCCCCCCCCCCCACCCCCCCCCCCCCCCACCCCCCCCCCCCCCCACCCCCCCCCCCCCCCACCCCCCCCCCCCCCCACCCCCCCCCCCCCCCACCCCCCCCCCCCCCCACCCCCCCCCCCCCCCACCCCCCCCCCCCCCCACCCCCCCCCCCCCCCACCCCCCCCCCCCCCCACCCCCCCCCCCCCCCACCCCCCCCCCCCCCCACCCCCCCCCCCCCCCACCCCCCCCCCCCCCCACCCCCCCCCCCCCCCACCCCCCCCCCCCCCCACCCCCCCCCCCCCCCACCCCCCCCCCCCCCCACCCCCCCCCCCCCCCACCCCCCCCCCCCCCCACCCCCCCCCCCCCCCACCCCCCCCCCCCCCCACCCCCCCCCCCCCCCACCCCCCCCCCCCCCCACCCCCCCCCCCCCCCACCCCCCCCCCCCCCCACCCCCCCCCCCCCCCACCCCCCCCCCCCCCCACCCCCCCCCCCCCCCACCCCCCCCCCCCCCCACCCCCCCCCCCCCCCACCCCCCCCCCCCCCCACCCCCCCCCCCCCCCACCCCCCCCCCCCCCCACCCCCCCCCCCCCCCACCCCCCCCCCCCCCCACCCCCCCCCCCCCCCACCCCCCCCCCCCCCCACCCCCCCCCCCCCCCACCCCCCCCCCCCCCCACCCCCCCCCCCCCCCACCCCCCCCCCCCCCCACCCCCCCCCCCCCCCACCCCCCCCCCCCCCCACCCCCCCCCCCCCCCACCCCCCCCCCCCCCCACCCCCCCCCCCCCCCACCCCCCCCCCCCCCCACCCCCCCCCCCCCCCACCCCCCCCCCCCCCCACCCCCCCCCCCCCCCACCCCCCCCCCCCCCCACCCCCCCCCCCCCCCACCCCCCCCCCCCCCCACCCCCCCCCCCCCCCACCCCCCCCCCCCCCCACCCCCCCCCCCCCCCACCCCCCCCCCCCCCCACCCCCCCCCCCCCCCACCCCCCCCCCCCCCCACCCCCCCCCCCCCCCACCCCCCCCCCCCCCCACCCCCCCCCCCCCCCACCCCCCCCCCCCCCCACCCCCCCCCCCCCCCACCCCCCCCCCCCCCCACCCCCCCCCCCCCCCACCCCCCCCCCCCCCCACCCCCCCCCCCCCCCACCCCCCCCCCCCCCCACCCCCCCCCCCCCCCACCCCCCCCCCCCCCCACCCCCCCCCCCCCCCACCCCCCCCCCCCCCCACCCCCCCCCCCCCCCACCCCCCCCCCCCCCCACCCCCCCCCCCCCCCACCCCCCCCCCCCCCCACCCCCCCCCCCCCCCACCCCCCCCCCCCCCCACCCCCCCCCCCCCCCACCCCCCCCCCCCCCCACCCCCCCCCCCCCCCACCCCCCCCCCCCCCCACCCCCCCCCCCCCCCACCCCCCCCCCCCCCCACCCCCCCCCCCCCCCACCCCCCCCCCCCCCCACCCCCCCCCCCCCCCACCCCCCCCCCCCCCCACCCCCCCCCCCCCCCACCCCCCCCCCCCCCCACCCCCCCCCCCCCCCACCCCCCCCCCCCCCCACCCCCCCCCCCCCCCACCCCCCCCCCCCCCCACCCCCCCCCCCCCCCACCCCCCCCCCCCCCCACCCCCCCCCCCCCCCACCCCCCCCCCCCCCCACCCCCCCCCCCCCCCACCCCCCCCCCCCCCCACCCCCCCCCCCCCCCACCCCCCCCCCCCCCCACCCCCCCCCCCCCCCACCCCCCCCCCCCCCCACCCCCCCCCCCCCCCACCCCCCCCCCCCCCCACCCCCCCCCCCCCCCACCCCCCCCCCCCCCCACCCCCCCCCCCCCCCACCCCCCCCCCCCCCCACCCCCCCCCCCCCCCACCCCCCCCCCCCCCCACCCCCCCCCCCCCCCACCCCCCCCCCCCCCCACCCCCCCCCCCCCCCACCCCCCCCCCCCCCCACCCCCCCCCCCCCCCACCCCCCCCCCCCCCCACCCCCCCCCCCCCCCACCCCCCCCCCCCCCCACCCCCCCCCCCCCCCACCCCCCCCCCCCCCCACCCCCCCCCCCCCCCACCCCCCCCCCCCCCCACCCCCCCCCCCCCCCACCCCCCCCCCCCCCCACCCCCCCCCCCCCCCACCCCCCCCCCCCCCCACCCCCCCCCCCCCCCACCCCCCCCCCCCCCCACCCCCCCCCCCCCCCACCCCCCCCCCCCCCCACCCCCCCCCCCCCCCACCCCCCCCCCCCCCCACCCCCCCCCCCCCCCACCCCCCCCCCCCCCCACCCCCCCCCCCCCCCACCCCCCCCCCCCCCCACCCCCCCCCCCCCCCACCCCCCCCCCCCCCCACCCCCCCCCCCCCCCACCCCCCCCCCCCCCCACCCCCCCCCCCCCCCACCCCCCCCCCCCCCCACCCCCCCCCCCCCCCACCCCCCCCCCCCCCCACCCCCCCCCCCCCCCACCCCCCCCCCCCCCCACCCCCCCCCCCCCCCACCCCCCCCCCCCCCCACCCCCCCCCCCCCCCACCCCCCCCCCCCCCCACCCCCCCCCCCCCCCACCCCCCCCCCCCCCCACCCCCCCCCCCCCCCACCCCCCCCCCCCCCCACCCCCCCCCCCCCCCACCCCCCCCCCCCCCCACCCCCCCCCCCCCCCACCCCCCCCCCCCCCCACCCCCCCCCCCCCCCACCCCCCCCCCCCCCCACCCCCCCCCCCCCCCACCCCCCCCCCCCCCCACCCCCCCCCCCCCCCACCCCCCCCCCCCCCCACCCCCCCCCCCCCCCACCCCCCCCCCCCCCCACCCCCCCCCCCCCCCACCCCCCCCCCCCCCCACCCCCCCCCCCCCCCACCCCCCCCCCCCCCCACCCCCCCCCCCCCCCACCCCCCCCCCCCCCCACCCCCCCCCCCCCCCACCCCCCCCCCCCCCCACCCCCCCCCCCCCCCACCCCCCCCCCCCCCCACCCCCCCCCCCCCCCACCCCCCCCCCCCCCCACCCCCCCCCCCCCCCACCCCCCCCCCCCCCCACCCCCCCCCCCCCCCACCCCCCCCCCCCCCCACCCCCCCCCCCCCCCACCCCCCCCCCCCCCCACCCCCCCCCCCCCCCACCCCCCCCCCCCCCCACCCCCCCCCCCCCCCACCCCCCCCCCCCCCCACCCCCCCCCCCCCCCACCCCCCCCCCCCCCCACCCCCCCCCCCCCCCACCCCCCCCCCCCCCCACCCCCCCCCCCCCCCACCCCCCCCCCCCCCCACCCCCCCCCCCCCCCACCCCCCCCCCCCCCCACCCCCCCCCCCCCCCACCCCCCCCCCCCCCCACCCCCCCCCCCCCCCACCCCCCCCCCCCCACACCCCCCCCCCCTCCCGGCCCCCCCCCCCCCCGCCCCGCGCCCCCCCCTCCCCCCCCCCCCCCCCGCCCCCCCCCCCCCCCGCCCCCGCCCCCCACACCCCCCCCCCCCCCCCCCCAACCCCCCCACCCCCCCCCCCCCCCCCCCACCCACCCCCCCCCCCACCCCCCCCCCCCCCCACCCCCCCCCCCCCCCACCCCCCCCCCCCCCAACCTTCTTCTTCTAGGGTTGTTTTCCCCTTGAGGGGGTTAGCACTATATTTTCTTCACCAAATAGCTCTATTTTAGGCATTTTCAGGGATAAGGAAGACACATGTCTTCAGCAATGCTATCCATCCACCTTTTCCTTGGTCTTCCATGTGGGCGGTGGCCTTCAGCTCCAGGGTCAAAGTTTAGGGCCATTTTTGCAACAGAAGTCTCCTCCTGGCGCATTATATGCCAGTACCACCAGAGTCGTGTTTCCCTCATTTTCTTTGTAATTGGTGTAATTCCAAGTCTGTCATATGACTTCATTTGTAACATGATCAGAAAAGGCCAAGCATCCACCGGGGCATCAGGCTCCACCTCCAGTTAGTAAAACATCATGTTGATACCCAAACAGACTGCTACCCATCTGCATTTAGGAACATCCGACATTCAGTGAATACCAGGGCTGTTGAATATGAAACTTCAACTTGCCCTTTTCTAAGCTGGACATTTGTAGATTAGAAGCATTTAAAAATCAATATTTTGATGTTTGCTTAGGGAACTTTTGCACAAAATGAAAAACTCAGTCTTGCATTCAAAGGATTCCGCTGGCACGCTATTCCTCATTCTTGAACACAACACACAGTACTTCTACTTTGTGCTGGAAAACAGCTGGGATAAGGAAAATTGGAGGCATGCTGATGTTTTGAAAGGTGTCCAAGAGTAACAAAAGCTCAGTTCTCCATGGTAGTCTTGCCCCTTGCATTTCTCAACCAGGGTGGCTGAATGCATTACAGACATATCAGAAAATTTGCTACAAATGCACTAATATTAATCTACAGCCATTTCCTTTGCTTTCTTAAAGCTGAATGAAGATGTTTATCCCCCCTCCCCCTACATAAATTGCTCTTGGTCAAAGGGGGCATGTTCCATGTCAAGGTTTTGACCACCAGGATCAAACAAAAAAAGCTTTGTGAACTCAAAGGAGAAACAAATAAATAGCTATTACATGGAAGGGGAGGTTGGACCTTGTCTCTGTCAACAATATTGACTTTGTTCACTTGGAAGGAAACAGAGAGAGAGAGAGAGAGAGAGAGAGAGAGAGAGAGAGAGAGAGATTTCTCTGTGTGAAAAAAACCTCTTAGTTTGGAAGGTAGAATGAAAAAAGACAGAGGTTACAGGAAATGGTAGACATTTTTTGTTGAATTAAACCATTAGGAATGACCCAAAAACCAAAGGGAAAGAAAGGAAACAACTGGATACATTTAGGTCATAAGAACCAGCCAAATGGTGAGCTGCAACCAATTATCATAAATGAATGTTTCTCTTTTATTCATGACCACCGTGCCTGCTCCCATGATGCTCTCTGTCTTATTGTAAAAACAGATGAAACTATTTCATTTTGTTCTTATAATATTAGCTAATGCAATTGATCAAATGTTAACATGTGTTGCAGTTAATAAGGGTAGAAAATTAATCACTCCTCAAGTCCCTAAAAATAGAAATCTGGTGATACTGATGCTGATGGCTTTATATAGACATATATATGTTTATGCAGGATTATGTAATTTAGCTAATGGCTAGAATTATGACGTTAGTCATGCATTTTACTTTAAAAGCGTCTTGAATCCATGTTTGTGCAAGCTGTAATTATACTCTTTGCTCTGGTATAATGCCTTGCCACACACTAAAAGCCAAATTATATCTGCCCTGCATATGTATGTTTGAGGGCTCACCACTCTTTTAGTTTGCAATGAAATATATGAAGGAATAGCAGCAATTTAGGCTGAATGTGATGTAATTCAGATTAAGGTTTAAATAGTTTTATCAGATTTTGATGTAATTTCAGCTTTCAAAATGTGCCATTAGATTTTGAAATAAAAATTGTACTTCATGGCAAAATGTGATAGAACATGATTATTGAATATTATTTCCATTAGGAATCTTTCAGGTGCACTGTGGGCCCTATTCACTACTAGCTCTCAGTTTACAATCCGCATTACAGTTACAAGGTAGGGGTTAAGAGAAAATGTCAGAGATCAATAATAGATAACAAGACAGAAGTAGAGGCTACATTGTTGTCATCTTATGATCCATAAAAGGACTTTCTGCTTTTAGCAGCCCAACTTTTTTATTTGTGATGAAGCTTGCACGGAACCTTCCCTCTACTTTCACCAGAAACAAAGGAGGTAAGATCTTCTCTCTCTTGGTCAAATTAGAGTGTGACATTAGGATGTAACAAAGACATGAAAACTTGGACTATAAAAAAAAGTTAGTTGAACAGCATTTTACATTATTTGCAGAACAATCCTAAACTGTGTGTTTGAATGGCTTATGACATCAGTTTTCTGATGTCAGCAAAGGTAGGAAGTGCAATGGATTAGGAGTAATATCAGGACCCCCCACTGGCATAGAAATGAGTGGCATTGGTTGGTGTTCTAGTGAGAAGTGATGCTTAGGACCCCAAGCCTTACCAGCCTGTTCCACATCTCTGGAACCAACATATCATTATATCACCAACAGCCCTGTTATAATTTTCAATATTCACATAGGACTCAGGTAGAATGAAAATCCTGCCCATCTCCAGTCTCTTGCCATACCTCTAGGCCACAGTCAGATTAGGATACCAATGAGCCTTCAAACCAATCACAGCTTTCTCAAACACTCTGTAATGTTCTGCCAGGCCTCCACTGCTTGGATCAAGGATGTAGGTAAGGGGGGGGTTTCTCGGGTTCAAACCCCGCCATTACATGTCCAAAGTTCCACCCCCCTGTTTATTTTTTTTGTATTTTTAAGTGTTTTTTGGTTTTTGCCCTGCAGGGGGCGCAGTTGGTTGCCCTGCAGGGTTGGTTGCCCTGCAGGGGGCGCAGTCAGGCTAGCAGCACCAAAATTTCAGAGATTTGTTGGGAGACTCTCCTGATGATACCACCCAGGTCGGTTCAGGGGGTCCAAAGTTATGGACTCCCAGAGAGCATGCCCCCATCCCCATTATCACTCCCATTATTTCTAATGGGAGTGAACAGAAGATGGGGGCTATACCTTTGAGGGTCCATAACTTTGGACCCCCTGAACCAAACTTCATCAAACCTGGGTGGTATCATCAGGAGAGTCTCCTAAATATACCCTGACAGTTTGGTGCTGCTACCTTAACAATTGCACCCCTAACAGCAGGCACCTTCCAAATTCCCCCAGATTCTCATTTTAAATCCATCCCCTTCGGCATGGATTTAAAGGCAGAATTTGAGGTCCCCAGTTTAAACATTGAAAGTGATACTGTTTCAGGGTGGGGTAGAATCCACCCCCAAACAGCATCAGTTTCAATGCTGCTTTAACTGGGGACCCCAGATTTTCCCTTTAAGGTGGATTTAAAAGGAGAATCTGAGCTCCCTAGTTTAAATACCATTGAAAGTGATGCTGTTTGGGGGTGGATTCCAGCATCACAGCAGTCGCCCATGGGGGGCAGGGGTGCAAAACTCAGATTTTGCACCGGGCTCCATTTTCCCTAGCTACGCCTCTGCCTGGAAGGGAGGGCAGAAGGGACTGCTGGATGGAAGCCCAGCCGGTGGGGGGGGGGGGTGGGTGGTGTGGCGGCAGGGCACGGGAGTTTGCCATCCCTGGCCTCAGAGAGCTGTTTTTATAAGCACTGAGGCCAGGGGCGGGGCTTGAGGAGGCGTGGCCATGCCCCTTGGCAATGCCCCCCTGAACCCCCTCCCCCATAAAATCTATACCTATGTCACTTGCTTGAATCATAGGGTGTGCAGCATAGGGGTACATCTCTCTGACCATAAATCATAGAGCTTAGAACACACATAAGTGGACTTTGGTGGTGGGAATGCTTAAGTGAACTTTTCACTCTTTTGAGTGGGAACTATCCCATTCAGCCTAGGACGAAGAGTTCTCAAGCATTTGAACAGGAAACATGTATGTAATGTTAGCAGAATGATCAGTGTTCCTTTCTCGTGCATCCATGTGGTGTATTTGCAGGTATCAAACATGCACCTGTAGCATTCTCTAAAATGAATCCATGCCAACCTCCTACTGGGCATTATGCAATATACTCTACAGAAAGGGGTGATGTGCTTCCTTTGTTCTCTCCAGTATTATATTCTGTGCATGGATGACAGCAGAGTGATATCCTGATTGGTGGATTGTAGCATGTTTTCTGCTTATTTGCTTATTTATAACTCACTTTTTTCACAGGGACTCAAGGAGAATTACAAAACAGTGTAGATAGACAGCATAAGACTACCAGTGAACAATGCAACAGGACTAGGATTACAGAAATAGAGAACACTACTAACAATAAACTATTTAAGGCAAGCTATTCTGTGATTAATTCAGACAGTGGATTACAAAACATTACACATACATTAAAGGAGGTGATACCTGAAATAATTATTTCAGAGGACTATAGTTCTATTCTATGATAAAGGTGCACTCCTGAACTATTCCATTCTGCCACATTTCTAGTCTCTTCCTCTCTCTCTCTCTCTCTCTTTCTTAAAGAGCTTCCTAATCATTTCTGTTTTGCACATTCTGTGGAACTTTAGCCCAGATGGGAGCCATCTAGACTCCCTCAGGCAGACTGTTTCACAAAGAGAAAGCCACCACAGTGAATTCAAATGAGCAGACAGTTGTTGATCTTACCTATTTACAGGGTGGGGCCTTCAGAAAGTTTTGTTCTGGTGAGCAATGATGTTGTGGTGGAATCACATCAGGACAGGTAGTGGTTTCAAGTCCAAGAAAGGCTTTGTATGTGATAACCAGATAAACTGAACCTAGTAACTGATCAGCAACCCATGGGTTGATTGCAGAATGGTTGAAACATGATGTTTCCCTTAGTGTCTGATAGTAACTGGGCTGTAATATTCTACACCAGCTCCAGTTTCTGAGTTGTCTATAAGGACATACCCATGTAAAGTGCATTATAGCAGTCTAGCCCCAAGATAACCATAGCATGAATCCATATGTCCAAATCAGCTAAGTCAAGGTAGAGGGCCCTTTCCCAGGCTAAATTAAGTGGGAAGAGTGAAATTTTTGCAATTTCACTAACTTGCTTCTTCAACAATAGTGCATGATTCAACAATAGTGCATGATAGGTGGGTTGTAGTAGGGGTTGCTATGGATTCTGGTATAATTGCTTTATACTGGCCAATTACAAATGGTGAGTTTCCCGTGGCTTCAAAGAGAATTGGCTGGGAGTCTTTTTCATGGGATGTTTGGTATTATTACCCACCACCTTCTTTGCAGGAGGTTAGGCATTACTCGTCAGCTGACTTTTTGCTTACAACCAGGATGTGGGGGTGTGGGAAGTGATGTTTTGTGGGTTTGCATGCTTTAATTTTTAATATAATCTTTAATTTTTACCTTTAATATTATTAATAGATTGATATATCGATCTATTAATAGATCAGTAGATCAGTAGATCAATACCAACTGATTGATATTTCAAACTATCAGTAAATCAGTATATTAATTGATTGATATATCACCATTAAAAAGGCAAACTATTAAAGCAACGTCTTGAATATGGCATCTGTACACTTTGCCCGAACACTGATTGTTTTTTATGGGGGTGGGGGGGTGGTGGGGAGTAATGGCAGTGTGCAACCTGCAAATACGCAAAACGACAACATGAATTGCTGTTTGCTAACCTCCCCAGGTTCACGATTATCTATCTCCCCATGTGCTGTAAATCCAAGCATCAAGACCCATGGGATTTTCCTGGTGTGGTCTGGAATCACTGATTGCTTGCACATAAAACTACAATGCTGGAGGCATCCCAGTTTGTTGATCAAATGCACGGGCAAATTGGATGTTTGGACTGATCAACTAGTCTTATTATTTTTAAAATTTTTAAAGTATTAGTATCAATTAATCAATCCATCGATATGGTTATTTAATTTTTTTAAATTCAAAGTTCTAAAGATACGCAGGAGCAGGGAAGCCATGGGCAATAGAAATGATACAGCAGGACAAGAAGTGAGAAGTAATGAGCAACAGGGAGGAGGATGGGGGGGGGGACCGTGCAAAGCAGCACAAGGGAGTGTGTATGTGTGTGGCGGGGGGTTAAGACTAGGCAGACTGGCTGCAGGCAGAGGGAAGAGGTCTGGGGCAAAGCTGTGCCCCCCAGCAAATCTGTCCCACTCAGGCAGTGAAGTAAAATTAAAATTGTGCTGTAAGTGGATTTGTTTGCCTTGGAGATAGTGGAAAGTGAAAGCGAGTCTAGAGGAAATATTCCCATATAAGAAATCTTACCACACAGACATTCGCTTCTACCATGCAGCAAACACCTTGTGCGTATTTGGCCACTGTGTACCTTAGAGTTGGGTCTTTTTTTGTACATACTTCTCTGCTGAACAAACACAGTATAGCATTGGCACAAGCACCCTGCCAGCCATGTAATGGTGTCCAGAGCGTAGGTTACTCAAAACTTTAAATATTATTCTAGGCAAGTCCAATATTCTATGTACATCAGAGCAATTAAAGTGGCAAATCCTGTGGTTTTTCATACCAATTTTCTGCCTGTCAGATGTTTAGTGATACTAAAAGTATCTCTTGAAACAATGACATTTCCTCATTGTTTCCCTTCAAGCAAAAAACCTTTTCATCACCTCAAAGCCATGAATTACACATCTTAATTGTGCATTGTGTGAAAAAGTACTTATCTTTCTTTGCTTTGTGGTTTGAATGCTTGATTCTAAATCCTTTAAATAAAGTTGAGTCATTCCATAATCCTCAAGGAGATGTAAAGAATTTTTTTAGTCAACATGCCTGAGCAATCTGTTTGGTCGTTCATGAATGTCTTTGGTTTGGTGCAGTTTGTGAAGCTACTTGCTTTTTGAAAGCTAAATAAAATGTCCCCAAAGACTGAACAGTTGGAAATACTTTGGCAGTTGCAAAACATGCCTGTCCAACACCTGCTGTTTTCATAATGACAAGATATTTTGTTTCAGATCTCCTGTGTCTGAGAATTAATGTTTTTCTTTCTCCTGAATTAATCCGTTTTTTAAAATAGGCAGTCATGGTTGCAACATTTTATTGGTAGGGTCTGTGCACAATTTGGCCTATGAAGGACAATTTTTTTCAGCACATACTGTGCCAGGAATACAGACCACCACCTTTTTCTTTCCACTTTCCAATAGAGATAGCCAGAAACAGAAAATTAAAAAGTAGTCTTTTCTTTTTTTATTTTGGTACCCCAATGTGGTCACTAAGGCATTGCTTAGAAACATAAACATTACAGCTCATATGGAATCCTACTGCCTAGTGGAGCCGTCCTAAAGAAACATGTTAAGTTGGAAAAAATTTACGTCTATGCAACAGCAGCAAAGACCTAGTCAGTTTCTGTGGAAATGAAAGGAATGTGTTTAAGACAGAAATAGCTTTTCCTTTGAATGTAAGAACATAAAGTTAGTTCTGTAACTTGGCAAACTGGCAACTGGCCATGTGCCAGAGGGGAAAAAAATTAGGATTGCAAATTGCTTGCTGTCACAATATCAGTAAATGTTTTATTGTGCTTCATACCTAAATGACATTTTCAGTTAAAATCTGTTTAAAGATACTAAATAAATGAAAAAAATTCCCATAATGCATACATTTATATACAAAATTTATACCTCACCTTTCCGCCTCATCAGGGCTACCAACACAGCTAACAGAGTAAATGCATACATGATTTAAATACCAAACAAAAACACCTAATTAAAACCTAACCAAAAATATAAAAACAACAATTAAAACATAAGGCAGGAAAGTGGTATAACTGAAGGATCACCAAATGAAACAAAAAAGTCTTGACCCAGTGGCAGAAGAGGGCAACAGAAGGGAACAGATGAATATTACTGTGCAGAACATGACAGTCTAATGAAAGAACATTTGAGGTTGCAAAGCCAAGTCTCCCAGCCAAGAAAATGCCAATAGTGAAGTTGTTTAGGTAATTCTGCCTCCACCTGCACAAGCTTTGAGGTATTGCCTTTGGCACCAAGACTCTGATGACCAAAGTGACTAATTACTATATTAACCTTTAAAGCCCTAAATAGTCTGGGACTCTCATTTCTGCAGGACCACCTCTCCCAATATGCATCTTGCAGAGCGCTATACTCAGCTAATAATAGCATACTGGAGATCCCTGACCCACAAGTTGTCCAGATATCCTTGACCAGGGCTAGAACCGTTCTGGCTCTGGCCCCAGCCTAGTGGAATGCTCTGTCTCATGAGACCAGGGCCCTGAGCTATTTATCACAGTTTCACAAGGCCTGTAAGACGGAGTTATTCCTACTGGCCCATGATCGAAGACGGAGATCCTCTGGCTGGGCCGTGAGGGGGAGAGGGGGACGTTTCAGCCGCCGGTGTGGGAGGGGGTCTCATTGGCTCCGACCCCCTCCGTACGCAACCTGGGGGTCCACCTGGATTCGTCTCTATCAATGGAGACCCAGGTGGCCCATATATGAATCTGGTTGCTTTTTCTCCATCTTCGCCCGGAAGAGCCCGCTGTGGTTGGCCCCCCTTTTCTCTCCCAGACCGACCTAGCCATTAGTGATCCATGCAACAGTCATCTCCAGATTAGACTATTGTAACTGGCTCTGCGCCGAGCCTTCCCTTCGCGTCTGATCTGAGGAAGTTAAAACTGGTCCCAAGAAAAAAAAAAAATGCAGCTCGCGGCGGTTTTGCTTTACACTGGTAATGCCATCCTGGGATCATATCCAGCCTTTTGCTTTACGCCAGCTGCACTGAAGCTCCCAGTAGAGTTCCGAATCATTTTCAAGGTGTTGAATTGTTGGACCTTTGCTAAAGGCCTTACAGCGGCCTGGGACGCCTTCTTTCATCTTCGGGACCGCATCACCCCACATGTCCCAATATGGCCTCTTCACCGTTCCAGCAGAGGCCAACTTACCTGGTGGTCCCTGGCTCCCCTCGATGATACCGTGGCTGGCTTTCCACCACGGGCCAGGGCCTTTACAGCCCTAATGGCCCCAGCTCCTTCCGGTGGAGCAACGCTACTACCACCAGCTGTCCCGGCCCCTCGGGACCCTGACAGAGTTCCGCCAGGAGCCTGTCTAAGACGTGAGCTGTTCACGGGCCTTTGAGGTACCCAGCCGTTGATGGTGCCCTCCCCTCCCATGGCCGTACATCATGCGCCTCGTCATCTTGGGATTTGCTGCTCTTCCCTCCCATAAGAGGGTTTGAAATTGGGATTGCGGATGCCATCTTATACATTAATTTATCTATTATAGTCAGTTTCTATTTTACCGCTGCTTTTAAAAGTTTTAGTTGTTTTTAACTGTACCTGATGGTCATTATGTTGTGCACCGCCCAGAGCCCCTAGGGGTGGGGCGGTCTAGAAATCTGAAAATAAATAAATAAATAAATGATTGAAGACAGTAATGGTAGACCATTTCTACCCTGTCTCAGGGAAAGTGTTTGTATAGTCAGTTGAAGTGCAGCAGTCAAGAAAATTGTATGCTTCTGCATTAGAATATAGTCCTGAGCAAATATGAGAATTATCATTCATTTTTTCACACTGCCTTGGTCAAAACAATTATTTTGTGCATTACTGCATATGGTACCTTGATATGAGAGCATGTATAGTTCACTGAACAACTTTCAACTGGATGGTGAAGGGGAGAAGGACCCGCTGGCACTAGAATCCAGGCAGAGCATTCTACAACAAAGACGGTTTGGAATGTTTGCAGGCTTGGAGATTCAGGTAAAACAAATACCAGATTTGACCTGAATCTGGGTGAATTTGGGCATATTCAAACAAAAATCTGCTGAATATGTCCTGCTAAATATGAACAAATCCGAATGCAAGGTATTCAAGCTTTTCGGGGATATTTTTTGGAGGGGGTTGCATTTCAGTCTGCAGGGGGCGCATTTTTAAAGCTAGCAGCACCACAATTTCAGGGTATCATCTGGAGACTGCCCTGATGATACTACCTGAGTTTTGTGAAGTTTGGTTCAGGGGAGCTAAAGTTATGAACCCCCAAAGGGGGTGCCCCATCCCCCATTGTTTCCAATGGGCTAGGATCCAACTTTTAAAAGTACATTTAAACATTCACATAGGCCCCTTCCACACATGCAGAATAATGCACTTTTAATCCCCTTTGCAGCAGGATTTTACTGTGCGGAATAGCAAAATCTACTTGCAAATAATTGTGAAAGTCGATGGAAAATGCATTATTCTGCATATGTGGAAGGGGCCTTAGATTGACAAGTGAAGGGAACTGGAAAGAGAAATCAGACTGTAGAAAGAAAAGTACAGTCTCTAGATATCTCACAAAGGGTTTCTGTACTTCAATCCATCCTTCTGATGGTGTCCGAGCATTTTACAACTTGCAGTTGAAAGTTGACAGAAACTTCCTTCTTGCTTACAATGCCCTAGATTAAAATGAACAATGTGTAAAACACTATGCAGGAACAGAGCGGAAAGTGTGATTTATGAGGACCATGGGTGTGGCTGAAACTGAATGGAGACAAGGGATGAAGTTTGTGCTTTCATTAAGGGCCTTCCTATATCCCCCACCCCAATAATTCAAGCATTGATTAATATTAGAACTTGTAATCTCCACTAGTGGACCTGTGGGGAAACTAAAATCCTCAAATATATTCACTTCTATGGCTCTTGTGGGATTTTCTGCATGTGCAACTTATTCCTACTTTTTGTAGCTGTCAATTTACTAGCATCAGAATTGTGTTAAGCATGGGGGATCCACATATCTTCCCTGCTTCTGCATGTTTCCAATTGCCAGTTCCGTTTTCTTCAAACACAATATAGCTAGGACTACAATATTTAGAGCCAATGTAAAAGTATCAGACATGATGTCATAAACAATGCAAAAAAAGAACGGAATCACAAAAATAGAACATAATATGCAGTAAGAATAAGATAATAATTCAATACACAGTGAAATGAACTAGTAGTATAGAGTTGATGCCATGTTGAGTGAATACAAAGAGAAAAAATGAAATTATTTCTTTTACTAGGTTCCATCTCGGACAATGCAAAATAATCTAAATTGATCTGAAATCATATGTGGCTGCTGTTCATCAAAACCTTTGCTGTTCAGTTAACTTCATGACTTAACTTAACTTCATGACTGCAACATTCTTAGTAAATGTCTGGTAAAGTTTTGTTTCAAAGATGGCTAATGCTTAACTAACATGAGTCCAAGTTTAATTATATGAACTCATGTGTAATTATTCTGGTGTTCTACAAATGCAAATATTTAACAAGAAACGTTATACTTTTGCATCATCAAAGTTCAGCCTTCGACAATACATTATTTTAGATATATTTCTGCAATGTAGGAGGTCTACTATATTTCCTGTAGACTGTTCAAAAAGATACTGCAGCTTTTGGCAAAATAAAAGTGGTCCAATATCAGTACTTGCCTTTTGACAGCATAAGCTGGATCTTATTGAAAACCAGAATAAAGATTTCACACATTCCTCTGAATTAGAAAAAGGTCAGAGACTGGGCATCAAGGTATACAAGGTAGCTTGCCCTAACCTTATGAAAAAGACACACAAATTCTTAAGGCTGTAACAAAAACATATTTTAGCCTGCCAAGAAAATAATATTTTCTCTGAAAAAACAACTGGGATATAGCCTTAGTCCCCTGAATACCCCACAAAGAAACTCACTGGGCAGAGGCGGAGGGAAGAACAAAGTGTGACTATAATTGGTGTATCCCAGTTTAGCAAGAAAATCAAATCCTGAAGATGGGGGGGGGGGATATGACTTTATAATAATTTAGTTTAATAATATCACACTAAAATCATAATGATTTTAACCCAAAATGATGAAAGAAACAATAGATTTTGCTTTTGTTTGTAACACCCCCAACCCTGAACAAATCTGATGGTTGCACATATGTTTTGATTTCCAGGCCGACATATCTGAATGGTCAGGAGATGGCAAAAATATCAACAGCTTCAGATTTTCCTCTACTGTTTCGTTCTACATGTCTGCACCAGATGTGCACAACTTGCAACTCACCAAGTTGAATAGTCCACAACATATATGGTATTCCATGAAAGAGGTTTCTTCTGTTTTCTCCTCTACCACCATCCAAAATGAAGATACAGGACATCCCTTATTAGGTTTTATTAATGTTTGATCTACATCATAAAACACTTCTCTAACTTTTACTGCTAACAAGCAATCTATTATGGATAGCAGCCCCCCCCCCCCCCCCGGATAAATTTATTGTATGGATTACAATGGAAAAGACACACATGACTCCTGCCACTGCTCGCAGCCTCCGGACTCTGACATGGGGGAAAGAGGAGGGTGTGATGGGCGATTTTCCACCCCCACGTGATGAAATGCCACCTCCCCTGGTTGGCTTACATGCTTATATATGCAATATAAGCATTATAGTGTCACTTGCTTATTTCTGGATGACCTGTATTGCAAAGCTTAGTCTTGCAGCAGCAGACATCACACATAACCAAAAAGAATGTGTTCTATATTTTTGTACTGGCAACACAGCATTGGACAATGGCATTAAAATTATAAAACTTAGAGCATGTCAGGAGCAGAACACTCCTTTCTTCCTGCCCGGGAGAACTTGACAAGTGGAACAAAAAAGTGTTGTTGTCATTTAAATGACCCATGGTAATGCACCCCCAAAAGGTATTCATCTCTGCTTGGGTAGCATCAAAATTTGGGAGAGTCATTTCAGCAGTAAGAGAGAGGAAGGAAGAAGCAGCTTGACTTGAATGGGAAGGAAGTCGCACTGGATTGATTAAAGGTTCAGTTACCAGGATTTGGGGTTCGTGACACATTTTGCCTAAGCCTGTCCCTGCTCCAGAAATCCAGAGGTGTCATTCATTAGCATAGAGAAGATGTAGCTTCCTGGTAACGTCCCACCCATCTCCCATCCTCTGTCTTTAAATGCATGAATTCTTGATCTGTCTACCCCAGTGACTCTCTGGGTGCTATCTTGGTGCTTGGAGACTTCAGTGAAGAGCTTCACAAAAAGGTGTGTGTGTGTGTGATTGTGAAGGATAGAGGAAAGTTTTGTGTTGGCAGGAAGTAAATATTTGTGGAGGATTAAAGAGCAGAGGAAAACCCAAGAAGGAATTTGTACAAAGTAGTGGTGAATCCTCTGTGCCCAGTGCTAGTTAGTTATGGGCAGCTGATGGATTAGTGGGAGAGGAAGATGAGGGAACAGAATGTAGAAGTATAGAGGGCTCCAGCAAGTCAGAAGCGGGGGGGGTGGGGGTGGGGGCTGACTGAGTTGGATCAAATAAAATATGCTGGGGTTTTTTTGTATCCTTTTTAATATAGGCAGGAGCTTTGGCACTCGATTTTTCAGCCGAATATATTTAATGTGCTCCTGCAGTTCTGGAGGAAATGATGGGAGAATCTCCTGACGATACTACCCAGGTTTGGTGAGGTTTGGTTCAGGGGGTCCAAAGTTATGGACTCCCAAAGGGGGTGCCCCATCTCCCACTGTTTCCAGTGGAAGCTAATAGGAGATGGGGGCTACACCTTTGAGGGTCCATAACTTTGGACCCCCTGAACCGAACTTCACCAAACGTGGGTGGCATCATAAGGAGAGTTTCCTAAAGATTTCCAGATTTCTGGGCCCCTATTTTGGCTATGCTATTTATCCAAATCAACAACAGTGGTTGCATCCCTGAGCCTTGAACTTGGGCCATTGTTGTATCTCTACACAAAAAAGGTGATCCACTGAATCCATCTAATTATCGGCCGAAAAGTTTACTCTCAGTGGCCAGCAAACTTTATCGAAGGTATCTCATTATACGTCTAACTACCTGGTCTTTCTCAGTGCTGGCCCTGGAGCAGATAGGATACTCTACTGGTAAATCCACCCTTGACCATATCCTATATCATCTGGCAGAGAAATACTGCTGCCCCAAGGGTGGGAAACTTTATGTAGCCTTCCTGGATTTGAAATGTGCATTTGACTTCATCCCCAGGGAACATTTTTTGAATAAACTGACAGTACTGTGAATAGATCAGAGACTACTGTTTCTCATTCGTCAACTATATTCTTCTACCATTTGTCAAGTTCGCTATGATCATGCTGGTCATCTAACTTCACCAATAATTTCCAACAAAGGAGTTAAGCAGGGATGCATTCTTGCTCCCCTTCTGTTTAATCTCTTTTTAAATGATCTCGCTCCTTAACTGTCCCAGATTGATAATCACACACTATTCTGGGACAAAGGCCAACCCAAGTATTTCTCTATGCAGATGACGCAGTGTTGTTGTCTCGGTCCCAGGGGGGCTTATGAAGAGTTCTTTAACCCTTTGCCACTTACTGTGGAAATAATATACTGTCGATAAATTACAACAAATATAAATAATTGGTTTTCTTTAAATCAAAAAAGTAGTGTGTGGAAAATAAATGGTATGCCAATCAAACAGGTTCACTCATTTAGATATTTAGGAATTACTTTCCATCATTCTCTGACTTGGCTTCCCATATCTACCTGATTCTTAACACAACCAAAACTAAAGTGCTGGCAACATCTAGATTTTTCCATTTTCAAGGCGGCCAATTTGTTCCTGCCCCAATGAAGATTTTTCAGTCGAAACTACTGCCCCAGCTACTGTATGGTGCCGCAATCTGGGGAGTGAAAACCACCACCAAATTAGAGAATGCCCAGTCTTTGGTTTTTTTTGTCGCTTATTAGGTCTTACGAACTTGATAACATATCAAGTTCTTTGTTTAGAAACTGGAGCCAATATGATTTCTTCTCAGGCCTGGCTTTCTTTGTTTAGATTTTGGTTTTGTCTTCATTTCAGAGCTTCTTCGAGTAGTTTGACATGCTTTTTGTTAAGCGACCATTTTAATTCTACTTGGCATACCACAATTCTTAGTCAAATTAAAAACATAGGAATATCATTTGACCAACTTCTCCTGCTTGCTAAAGGACAAACATTTAGAGTTCTGAAACAGTGAACCCTCGATATCGAAGGGCAGCTGCTCACGGCTGGAGCCAACAGAATTTGTTCTCCTATGTTTTATGGCATTCTGCCACCTCTGCCAGGTTCTATGCCAAAATATATGAGCAACCTGATCTCTCCTCACCTTCGTAGATATTTTATGCTAGCTCAACTGAACGTACTTCCAACTGCTCAAACAAGAGGCTGATATTATAACATTCCATGGGAGAACAGAGTATGTTCCTGCACAGCTGGCTCGCCTGAAACGACAGAACATGTGCTTCTTCATTGCAATGATTTAGCGGACTATCGTTTACTTTTTCTTGAAGCCATCCTGAAGAAGAATCCAGTGAGATCAGATAGGAAAACAGTTTCATATCTCTCATCATCCTCACACTACAGAGTTAGTTGCTCAGTTTTTAGACAAGGCTTTTGGTTCTAGATGAAAATCTATTTGTTAATTTTAGCTGTTTGGTTTAATATATTTTGTTTATCAGTACCATCTTGTTATATGCAATTAAAAGTTTTGAAATTGAATTATAAAGGAACCTGTTTTCCTTTTTTTCCATTCACATGCCCTTCACCCATTCAGGCAGCAATTGGAACCTATGGAAACGATCCAGTTTGCTTTCATGCCTTTACATGGAGTTGCTTCTTTCTTTTTTTAACTTTTCTGGAACACATACCGATTGTCTCACAATTTGATCAGCTGCACCCTCCCCACATACCCTTTGCGCCTCCCCTGCACCCACCTATCGAGGGGAGGCTGGCAGGTGGTAGCAGCCAGTGCCGGGCCAGGAGCCTGCTGTGGGCCCATCAAGGGGCACCCCGCAACAAGCTCCTGGGCTGGCTGCTGTTGCCTGCTGCTCCCCCCACCTCAATCAAAAGCCACACATGCCTCACTTGAAGCCCTTGAACAAGGCAAACACAGCCTTTGATGGAGGAAGGGGGCCTGGAAGACAGCAGCATCCAGCACCAGAATGGGAGCCTGCTGTGGGCCTGCCGGGCACCCCTCAGCAGGCTCCTGGCCTGGCATCGGCTGCTGCTGCCCCCCATTTCCATCGGAGGCCATGCCGCCAGAGGGACATGCAGGCTCCAGGCCTTTGACTGTGGCTTGATCACATGGGGGTGTGATTTTGCAACCCCTACATGATCAAATGGGTCACACCTGGGGGCATGTGGCCCCCCCATGTCCCTCTGGCAGATACGCCTCTGTTGGCCTATGCAGAATCTACCTGTGTTTCACAAATGATGCTGCCGTTGTAGTAAATTTCATTCCCTAACCTGTTGAAGTAGCCGCTCCAAGTTCTCTTTCCCATTGGCTGGACTGCACAGAGAGAAATAGTCCAGGCAACTGGATAAAAGAGCAACTGGTGCATAGCATGACAAAATGGTAATTAGATGTTGGGGCAAATCATATGGAATCAGTTCTCTAAAGAAGTATAGAAAGTAACCCTTTTTCTTTCACAAAGGTTGAAAGCTTTCCCATTTAATGTGCTTTTAATTTATAACTGCGACTGTGAGGTGTATGTCAATAGGTTAGCAGAATGAGCTTATTCTACTGTTATTAGAATTATTATTTAAAATAATTTTCAATTATTTTATTTATGCATTTTTTAATTTTAATAAAATAATTATTTAAAATATTCGTTTGTAATTATTGGTGTTGTCTGTTTTTATTGGCAATTTGGCTGTTGATTAATGTGTTAGCCCCCTGAATGTGAGGAAGGTGGAGTACAAATTCATCAAATATTAAATAAATATAAAATGTGGGAGTGGAAAAATAGCTTAGCAGGTGTTAAAAAGGAAGAAAACACCATTAGAATTCCTAAAATGCATTTGTAAGAAATCCTTGGTCATTATGTCTCTAGCACAATATTGTTGCTTAAAAAGAAGAGGAGGAGACAGACGAGCAAAATATTTATGCAGAAAACGTTAACACTGGGAATAATAGAAGGTTTTTATAGAAGGGTTTCTACATGTTGTAAAAGGTCTTTGAAAACATTGTAAAAACACACATTCAGCATTACTGATTCTTTTAATACAGCTGCTTTGTATCCCAGAGGTAGTGTATAGGTGTGATGTGGCATAGATTTAAGTGCTGTTTTTACACTGACTTCTGTAGTAAATAATTATGTAAAAGCCTGTCTAAATATTGAGTACAAACTAGAGTTGCCTCTGGAACTACATGTAGTTGTTTGCACATGGCTTGTTCTGAGTTCTTTTATTCAAGCGTAAAGAAGGTTTTTTTTAACAAGCAAGGAACATCTTTTATGAACAGAGATTTGAATCCACCTGAAGTAGCAAATGGAGTGGCAAAAATACAAATAAGAGGGGGGGAATCCCCCCCAAACTTAATAAAATGAGTTCCAGTAAAAATCCCATGTTTCATGGAGGGAAAAAGACTGAATGACTGAAGAAGCTTGACGAGGACTGCAAGAAAGAGTTTTGCATCAGCATATCAAGAATGCTTCAAGTCAAGTATGAGGAAGCTTCTACTTCATTGTAGGTAACACCCTGTAATTCCCTTCTGCTGCTCTGTAGTCAGTGATAGCGGAGCCAGAAGTGAATTTATTCCACTTCTGGATTTTTGTTCTGAATAAAGAGTAACCGATGTTTTATTTTTGTGTTAAAGGAGCCATCTGTATTAGATAGAAATAGGGTTTATAGTTATCTTTTATATTCATGTCCGCATGGAACTTCCTTGGCTCAAGGCACGAGTCCACCCCCGCTCCACCTGGACATGCCCCTTTCACTTGTTAAGCTCCTCGATGGACGCGGACAAAAGGGGATCCCGGAAGAAGCGTCTCACCTTGCCTAATCTCGCCAGCAAGCAGATAAGGGGGCCATCATCATCAAGTTACGTTTCCCGACCCCGAACACCCAAGGGACCCTTTGTGTTCTTCCTGCCAGTGTATACGTCATCGCCTTGCCCTACTCCAGCCGCGAGATCCACGAAGGGGATGCCCCTCGAACTCTGATTGGTTCCCATGTGTTGCAAATGCATGATTGGTTATTTTGTATTTTGTTAATGAATGGTGGTGGGCTGTCTTGTATTCTCTTGTATTCTCTGTCTTGTATTCTGCGCTGCCGAGAGCTGGGTGTTCTGGAGTTAATAAAAGTTACCAGGCAGCGCGGTAACACCAGCACAAAGCAGACTCTGATAGTTGCAACATATCTCTTTATTATTTCCAACTGAGAGAAAACGGGCCTTTCCCCACTTACCTTAAGCCCCGTGCTACTTGGGGAGAGTAGCGCGGGGTCCCCTGGCACTCCCCACGAGAGGGGCGGCGACAGCGCAGCCGCCCCGACACTGCCGCTGTCGCGCCCCCTCAGTGCGCAGCATCCCTGGCGCTCTTGCAAAGGGCACCTTTTGATGACCCCATGCAGAGCGTGGGGTCATGGGGACACCGGAGGGCGCCAGGGATGCCGCGCGCTGAGAGCAGCACGCGGCATAGGTGGGATAGGGGAGAGTGGGGAAAGGCCGAACATGGACCAAATGAGAATGGTTATAGCGAGAGGCTACAACCTCAGCACAAGGCTCAAAGTAGGCTCCTCCTGTACAGGCCTTGATACATCTCAGTTGCTTCCTAATCATACAAGAATAACAAATCTAGCTCAAATAGAGAGGATCAGTGGAGCTGATGTAACCCCCATGCTCAGAATGGGTTGACCCAGTAAGGGGTGGAGACTCAAAGCAGCACGAGGCTGCAGAGCTCATGTAGTTTGGAGGAGACAAGGCTACCAGACTCAGACCTTGGTTGGTATAAGCCCTTGACACCTTGTTAAGGTAAGTGCAATGTTGTTGGGAAGTACTGGGAAGGTAGTTGTTTATTTTTGCTATGTTATAAATGTTGGAGTTTATTGTTTCAGGGTTTCTTTTTGTGGTTGTAATGGGTGAGAGTTCTCCTGGAAACCTTCATCATGTTGAATCCTGTTCATCAAGCCCTTGGAGTCTTCAGGAGCCCACCCACTTGCACAGGGGCATAACGAGGCAAACTGTAGCCCTGGGCAAAACCTGAGTTGGATCCCCCCCCCACCATGGGCAGCTACTCCACCACAACCAAATTTCTTTTTGCACCAGGACATTGGTGCATGCAGGGGGTGCATTTTTAGACATATCAGTACTAAAATTTCAGCATATCATCAGGAGACTGTCCTTATGCTACCCCCCAAGTTTGGTGAGGTTTGGTTCAAGGAGTCCAAAGTTATGGACTCCCAAAGGGGGTGCACCATCCCCTATTGTTTCCAATGGGAGCTAATCCCCAAATTGCGTGCCCTATGCAGCCCTTTGTCTGGAGTTAGGTCAAAACTCCTTGGAATCAGCCGCTTGGCTGAGGGCTTTTAGATTCTGGTTGCAAATTCATTTTCTCTCGGACTGTAATTCCCTGGTCCACCGTCTGCTCTCTGACACCCATTGCAACCCCTGGTTTTCCATAATTGAAGAAAACCAGTGGAACCAGTGGACATTGTCTACTTGGATTTCCAAAAGGCTTTTGACAAAGTTCCTCACCAGAGACTATTGAGAAAACTCAGCAATGAAGGAATAAGAGGGGAAGTCCTCCTATGGATTAAAAACTGGTTGAGAAACAGGAAGCAAAGAGTGGGTGTAAATGGGAAATTCTCACAATGGAGAGATGTAGGGAGTGGTGTCCCCCAAGGATCCGTGACATTGGGACCAGTGCTCTTTAACCTATTCATAAAATGACCTGGAAGTAGGGTGGGTAGCATTAATTTGGCCAAGCTTTGCAGATGATACCAAATTCATGTAGGGTGGTGAGAACCACAAAAGGATTGCGAGGGAGCTCTGCAAGCGGACCTTGATAAATTAGGTGAGTGGGCTAAGAAATGGCAAAATGCCAGTTCAATGTAGCAAAATGCAAAGTGGGATGCACATAGGGGCAAAAAATCCAAACTTCACATACATCGCTACCAGGGGTCAGTGCTATCAAATACCAGACCAGGAAAGGGATTTGGGCTGTCTTAGTTGATAGTTCCATGGGAATAAGTCAACTCAATGTATGGCAGCTGTGAAAAAAGGCAAACTCTATGCTGGGGATGAATTAGGAAAGGAATTGAGAATAAAACTTGCAAAGATTGTCATGCCCTTATATAAAGCTGTAGGTGCGAATCCGCACTTGGAGTACTGTGTAGTCTAGTTCTGGTCGCCACATCTCAAAAAGGATATTTTGAAGAGATAGAAAAAAAAAAGAAGTGCAGAGAGAAGGCGGCTTAACGAAGGATGATTGAGGGACTGCAGCATCCTTCCTTTAATGAGGAAAGAGCTGCATGCGTTTGGGACTCTTTAGTTTGGAGAGGAGACGTCTGAGGGGGGATATGGATTGAAGTCTATAAAATTATGCATGGGGTAGAAAATGTTGACAGAGAGAAATTTTTCTCTCTTTCTCACAATACTAGAACCAGGGGGCATTCATTGAAAATGCTGGGGGGAAGAATTAGAACTAATAAAAGGAAACACTTCTTCACGCAACGTGTGATTGGTGTTTGGAATATGCTGCCACAGGAGGTGGTGATGGCCACTAACCTGGATAGCTTTAAAAGGGCTTCGGACAGATTTATGGAGGGAGAAGTTCGATTTATGGCTACCAATCTTGATCCTCTTTGATCTGAGATTGCAAATGCTCTTAACAGTCCAGGGTGCTCGGGAGCAACAGCGACGGAAAGCCGTTGCTTTCACATCCTACATGTGAACTCCCAAAGGCACCTGGTGGGCCACTGCGAGTAGCAGAGAGCTGGACTAGATGGACTCTGGTCTGATCCAGCTGGCTTGTTCTTATGTTCTTATGTTCTTATGTTCTTAAAAAATGGCCTGTCAGTGGATTGGACTGTCAGTGGATTCACTTTGCCCTTTGTCCTATTCAGAAGCTTATAGAAAATTAAAAGGTCAACTATTGGATAGAGAGTTCTCTACCCTAATCACCGCAGCCAAGAAAACATGCTCCCTCCTTTGTATTTTCTCTCCCATTTGAATGGGGCCACTTGGCACACTACTTGTATTGCTTAGTAAACCCTGCTCAAAGGAGAGCCACAATGCTTGCCAGGTTTAATGTTATGCCTTCTGCCTTGTTACCTGGCAGATTTAATAAGCAAGAAAAGGCTAAAAGATTGTGCCCATGTAATGATGGCTCAGTTGAATCTCTGGCCCACCAATTACTACACTGTCTCAGATTCAAGGAAATCAGATCCAAGTATGTAAATCTTACTCCTTTACATTTACCAGATCTCCCTCGCATTTAATTAGATTACACTCACTTGTTGGAAAAAAGCCTGACTTTCTCTCTCTGTATGATAGTGGCAGACTTTCTCCTGGAAATTACTAAACGCCAATAGATTTCCTTCGACCTAACATTTATTTCCTGTATTGTATATGCTTTTTAATCCATTTTTATTATTGTTGTACTGTTGTCTATGCCAATAAAGGCTTTCAATGGGAGCTAATAGGAGATGGGGGCTACAGTTTTGAGGGTCCATAACTTTGACCCCCCTGAACCAAACTGCACCAAACCTGGGGGGTATCATCAGAGCAGTTTCCTGATGAGACCCTGAAAGATTTGAGACTGGGCCTTCAGAAATGTGCCCCCCCCCAGCCTGCAACCCCCATTGACAGCAATACAGAAAACTCAATGCAGAACAAAGATTCTTGGGCAAATTTCTGGGAAGTTCCTGAAGGGGGCACATTTTTGGATGTATCAGCACCAAAATGTCAGGGTATCATCTGGAAACTATCCTGATGGGACCCCCCAAGTTTGGTGCAGTTTGGTTTAGGGGGCCCAAAGTTATCTTTTTACTGGCAGAAAACAGGAGTGGATGGGGAAATCTTCTGCTTCTGGTTGGAAACTGGCAGCTGTAGTGGCATTCATATTTAAGATAATGGTGTTGATCTCATGGGTTGAGTTATATAATTGAGTGTTGCCTTCTTTGATCTGATGCTCATCTATAGTATGTTTACCGCGCAATTAGGAGAACATATATGAATAATGATAGCAGTGGCCAGTCACTATTTTTAGCAAGAATTTGTGGGTGGATTATTAATGATCACAATAATAGAACTAGTCTGAGTCCCAGAAAGGTAAGGTGTTTTGATGAGTTCGAAAGTATGAAGTTATTTGGTGGAAATCTTCAAGACTCTGAACAATATATCAGTCACATACATGCGTTCACATGCATGAATTTACATTTATTTTTATCCTGCTTTTCTCCATAGTTCAAAGAAGCATTTTGAACAACATTATTTTCTCTTCCACTCTCCCATAGCAACAGCCCTGTGAGGTAGGCCTGGCTAACAATTTGTGCCAGGCCAAAGGTCACCCACCAAGTTTCTTAATGTCTGAAAAAGGCATTTTTAAAAATCCATAAGTTTTATATTGCCAAGAATATATTATTGGAGGAAGTTTCCTTGCAATTCAAGGGGATTATTTTAAAACTGTCATTAAGTGTACTTGAAATGCAACAATAAATCTGTATTTTTCCTTAGCAATAAAAAAGTCAGCCTTTATCAACTCTTTGAGGATGTAGTGCAGCACAGATACCAACAAACACATAATAAATAAGACACTGTGCCTTTTCTACAAAGTCAAGAGAGAAAGATGGGTTTTTAGATTCCAGTCTGCAATTTTCAACTGTTCAAATTAAAAACAGATATGATATTCTGATGAGGACTGCCTGGAACATTAATTGCAGTTTCATATTCAGAAAGGCATGCAGTCACCCAAATAGGTATTTTCGTCCCAGCATGCTTTTGTGTATTAGGAGGAGGATGGCCTTGTGAAAATGAGATTTACAGGAATTTGGTCTAGTAATATATGAAAAAGCTGCATTTGCTGCAAAACCAGCTGGAGGGAAAGCAAAGGTGTCCAAAGGGTCAAAGTTTAACAATAGGATTGTCAACTCTGAAAATATCTAGAGATTTAGGGGTGGAATACGGTTGCCAGATTTAGGGTGGAGTAGGCAGTGGTGGGATCCAAAAATTTTAATAACAGGTTTCGATGGTGGTGGGACTCAAACAGTGGCGTCGCCACACACACGCACCTCCAGTCCCTATTGTAACCCCTTCTTGGCACTCAGAAAAAATTAGTAACCACTTCTACAGAAGTGGTGAGAACTGGTTGGATCCCACCTCTGGGAGTAGGCTCTGCCAGGTCCAGCCTGGCAATTAGTAGTAGATTGGAGGGAAGGGACATCCATTGCCAGCAGTGTGACCCCAATTCCAGGGAAACCCAGAAGTGATGTCAGTCCACTTGAGAAATCACTGGAAACTCTATAGTTTTATCATAGTGTTTGCAGAAATTTCTAGAGATACATGATATCACTTTTGGGCAGAGCCTGGATGGAGACCTCCACAGGGTATAATATTATAGGCAAAGCCCACGGGATACTGTGAGATATGAAGAGTGAGGTCAAGGATACTGCAACTTTGAAAGATTGGGAAACACTGGTTTAGATTTAGTCTGATCTCTAATTACACGCAATGACTAGCTACTTACTTATTTTAGCCACAAGCATTTGCAAGCCTTTACCAGTATATGTCTTGTTTTACCTTATTAGCTAGTCCAGTTAGTCTGTCCTGTGTTGTTTCTGACTGGATACCAAACTGGGGATAATAGCTTCCAGGTCAGGTGACAGTAGGATTGTCAGGTTCACCCTAGCCACCAGTAGGGTTGCCAGACCCAGGTTGGGAAAATCCTGGAACCTTGGACATGGGGTTTGGAGGGGACAGGGACCTCAGTGTGGTACAATGCCATAGCATCCTCCTCCAAATCATCCATTTTCTCCAGGAGAACTGATCTCTGTAGTCTGAAGATAAGCTGTAATTCCAGGGGATCCCCAGATCTCACCTAAAGGCTAGCATCTCCAGCCACAGCTCTTGGCCTGGGCCTTAGGCTTCTATTTAAGATGTTAGACACTTTTGATTAATTTCCTTGTGGATATGGGATAAAATGATCCCTACCCTTTAGGCAAGTAATATAGACAAACTGATTCCAATATAGCTATGGACCCACTTTGATAAGTTATGACTTGGAAAATGTTTCTCTGTAACTGGCTATCTTTCATTTTATTTAGTGACACTATATTCTATCCATATGCCACAACTGTGCAGATAAAACATGGAGGGGGGTGGGTGGGTGGGTAGGGAAACCTAGATGTGAGGAATAGTTCTTCTGCTGGCAGTGAAATGGTTATAGGATTGTTTGCAATCTCTCCAAATAAGTAGATGGACAGCTACTTTGATATGGAGAACAGGAATGAAAGTAGAAGATGGATAATTTTTAAAATTAAAAATGGGATAAGGCCTAATTGTTGGGAGTCAGCATTTTCTACATTTTTGTTCTCCTGTGATGTTGTGCCTCTGTAGGTAGGAGAACCACTGCAACACTAAAGTTTGCCTTGTTTGCACATTTTTTTCAGTGGGTGGGAGTATTTGTCTGACAACCGATCAATGATGGCTGCTACTGACATGATGACTTTGCGAAGAGGTTTGTGTCTGAGTATACCAGAATATCATCAGTGCAGCAGTGGCGTAGTGACTAAGAGCAGGTGCACTCTGATCTGGAGGAACCGGGTTTGATTCCCAGCTCTGCCGCTTGAGTTGTGGAGGCTTATCTGGGGAATTCAGATTAGCCTGTGCACTCCAACACATGCCAGCTGGGTGACTTTGGGCTAGTCACAGCTTTTCGAAGCTCTCTCAGCCCCACCCACCTCACAGGGTGTTTGTTGTGAGGGGGGAAGGGCAAGGAGATTGTAAGCCCCTTTGAGTCTCCTATAGGAGAGAAAGGGGGGATATAAATCCAAATCCTCCTCCTCCTCCTCCTCCTCCTCCTCTTCTTCTTCTTCTTCTTCTTCTTCTTCTTCATCATCATCATCATCATCATCATCAACAACAACAACAACAACAACAACAACATTATTGTCTTCAGAAACAGAAGGCTCATCTTAGGGAGAGGGTCTTAGGGAGAGGTAACAAATATGAACATTCACAACTAGGATTAACAACAAGCCACACTAGTGAGCAAGGACCAAAGGCTGAACTGAACTGAATGTAATTCAAAACCTCCACAGCTGTTTTCATTTTCCTCCCTTCAACACAGCCTCTGTGTGGCACTTCAGGGAGAATTATGAAAGTGGTGTGTAATTCAGAGAAGAAATGTCCTCTTCATCTCCTTCCCCCCAGCACGGTTTTTTCCTGAAGCAGTGAAAACTGCTGTGGTAGATCATTTTCTGTTAAAGGGAAATATCAGATTCTGTTTAATAGGTATTTGCTATGTAGACCCTGACTATTCCTAACTGCTCTCTTACCAGTCCTGTTAATGCTTCCATTCTCATTCAGAACTTCTATTCATTAACTTAAGCCATTTATTGTGCATGTCTTTTGTGATCAAAATGGAATTGACTTCAGTAGATGTAGCATAGTTCAGTAAAGCTTGAGGGTTTTGCATCTCTTGAAAGTAAATACTGAATTATTTGGTTTATGCTGATAGAGCTAGTTCTTTGTATATGTCACAAAGACTTAAAATCTTTAAAATTCATTGATGCAGTCTCTGGCAAGCTTAAACCAGTTCCAAAGATTTGGGTTTGTGTATGATGATACTAGACACAGACCCAAATTACACATATTCAAATGTCAACACTTTTATACTCTTAAGTGCAGTCTTAAATAGGTCTACTCAGACCCATTTCAATTCTATTCAATAGGGCTTAATCCCAGGCAAGTGTTTTTAGGGCTGCATAGCCAGGCTGCAATCTTAAATATGCTTATTAGAAAGTAAGTTCATTAAATGCAGCAAATTTTTACCTCTGAGGATACATGCTTAGGGTGACACTGCATGATACCTCCACCATTCCTGGAATACAAGAAGTCACCCTCCCATGGGGAAAGCCTGTTCTGTTTCTCTTTGATAAGATAAGCATACTGACATAAAGTACAGGTATGCATCAGGACAGTTCAATGTATATACATTAGATCATTCAAAGTAAATGTTCAAGTTAAAATGAATTGTCTAATTAAACGTGTGTCTGTTCTGTTCCTTGCTAGTATGTTAAAAGAAAGATTTTAAAGACAAAAAAGAGACTGGATATGATTCAACTCCTTCTACACTAGAGCAGACAGCAGTGTGTGGAAAAGATCCTAATTAAAAATATTCCCTTTTCTACTTAGTAAATCAAGAACATCAGAAAGCCTAATCCAAGGCAGGATGGGAGTGAAGGTAATGAAAAACATTCTGTGAATGTGTATTTAATTCCAAGCATAAGTACTTAGTTTTGAATCTGTGCCTCTTGACAACATGCAGCAATTGACACTGAGGATGGTTGGTTTCCGGAATGCTCTGCGGGATCCTGAGCCCACTGTTGGTTGGTTGAAGCAGAACAGGCTGAAACTGAACCCATCTAAGATGGAGATCCTGTGGTTTTCCAGCTGCCAGTGCTGGAGGGGGTCACTATAACACTAACCTCCTTGGCCCGGAGCTTGGGAGTCTACCTGGACTCATCTCTTTCCATGGAGATCCAGGTGGCCTGTACAACCCAGGGGGCCTTTTTTCATCTTTGCCAGGCTTGGCGGCTGGCCCCTTATCTTTCCCAAGCTGACCTGGCCATGGTGATCCATGTTATGGTCACCTCCAGGTTAGACTATTGCAGTTTGCTCTATGTGGGCTTTCCCTTGCAGCTGATCTGAAGACTGAAACTGGCCCAGCATGTGGTGGCACGGTTTCTCGCAGGTGGCTCGATCAGGGACCATATCTCCCCTGTGCTGTGCTGACTTCACTGGCTCCCAGTGGAATACCAGATCACCTTCAAGGTTGGTTTTGACATTTAAGGCCCTTCAAGGCCTGGGGCCCTCATATTTAGGGACTGTCTTTTCCCCCATGTCCCCACTTGACCTCTGTATTCAGGGTTTTTTGTACCCTTTGGAAAAAAATTAAGCAGTGTATAAGTAAAGGGGATGGCGTTAGAGAAGTTTCAGTCATTTTGTTTGTTTATTTGTTGGATGTACACCAATATGCTGCTGATACACTAATTAAACTTCCAGAAGCACTTACCTCTGTCCCAGAGTCTATTCTGGTGAAGTTAATCCAGTAGATCATTTGTACAGTTTAAGTGTGCTCTGGACTCAGCTTAATTGTAAAACAGATTGGCATAGTTTTTTTAAGAGTGCTTTTTACAATTACTTCTTGGACACTATGCAGTGGAGCAGCAGTGGCATAGGAGATTATGAGCTCGTGTATCTAATCTGGAGGAACCGGGTTTGATTCCCAGCTCTGCCGCCTGAGCTGGGGAGGCTTATCTGGGGAATTCAGATTAACCTGTACACTCCCACACATGCCAGCTGGGTGACCTTGGGCTAGTCACAGCTTCTTGGAGCTCTCTCAGCCCCACCTACCTCACAGGGTGTTTGTTGTGAGGGGGGAAGGGCAAGGAAATTTTAAGCCCCTTTGAGTCTCCTGCAGGAGAGAAAGGGGGATATAAAACCAAACTCCTCCTCCTCCTCCTCCTCCTCCTCCTCCTCCTCTTCCTCTTCTTCTTCTTCTTCTTCTTCTTCTTCTTCTTCTTCTTCTTCTTCTTCTTCTTCTTCTTCTTCTTCTTCTTCTTCTTCTTCTTCTTCTTCTTCTTCTTCTTCTTCTTCTTCTTCTTCTTCTTCTTCTTCTTCTATGCTTAAGAACATAAGAACATGCCAGCTGGATCAGTCCAGAGTCCATCTAGTCCAGCTCTCTGCTACTCGCAGTGGCCCACCAGGTGCCTTTGGGAGCTCACATGCAGGAGGTGAAAGCAATGGCCTTCTGCTGCTGCTACTGCTCCCGAGCACCTGGTCTGCTAAGGCATCTGCAAACTCAGGTCAAGGAGGATCAAGAGTGGTATCCAAAGATCGACTTCTCCTCCATAAATCTGTCCAAGCCCCTTTTAAAGCTATCCAGGTTAGTGGCCATCACCACCTCCTGTGGCAGCATATTCCAAACACCAATCACACGTTGCGTGAAAAAATGTTTCCTTTTATTAGTTCTAATTCTTCCCCCCAGCATTTTCAATGAATGCCCCCTGGTTCTAGTATTGTGAGAAAGAGAGAAACATTTCTCTCTGTTAACATTTTCTACCCCATGCTTAATTTTATAGACTTAATCATATCCCCCCTCAGACATCTCCTCTCCAAACTAAAGAGTCCCAAATGCTGCAGCCTCTCCTCATAAGGAAGGTGCTCCAATCCCTCAATCATCTTCGTTGCCCTTCTCTGCACTTTTTCTATCTCTTCAATATCCTTTTTGAGATGTAGCTGCACCAGAACTGAACCTACAAGTACTCCAAAGAATGCTGATCAGCATCCACTGTTTCTTTTATATTAGAGGGCATGACAATCTTTGGCAGTTTTATTTATCAATTCCTTTCCTAATTATCCTAAGCATAGAGTTTGCCTTTTTCACAGCTGCCACGCACTGAGTTGACATTCCCATGGAACTATCAACTAAAGAGCGCTTCAAATCCATACCTGGTCTGTGACTGATAGCACTGACCCCTGTAGCGTCGTAATGTGAAGTTTGGATTTTTTTGCCCCCTATGTGCATCACTTTTACGATTTAGCTACATTGAACTGCATTTGCCATTTCTTAGCCCTAATTTATCAAGGTCGGCTTGGAGCTCTTACTTGTCAATCGCTGCGGTTCTCACCACACCCTACATAATTTGGTATCATCGAGAAAACTTGGCCACCATGCTGCCCACGCTTATTCTACTTCCAGGTCATTTATGAATAGGTTACGAGCACTGGTCCCAAAGCGGATCCTTGCAGGGACACCACTCCTACATCTCTCCGACTTATTGTGAGAACTTTCCATTTTACACCCTACCCTTTGCTTCCTCTTCCTCAACCAGTTTTTAATCCCATAGAAGGACTTCCCCTCTTATTCTATTGTTGCTAGAGTTTTTCTCAATAATAGTGCTTTGGCGGGGAACTTTGTCAAAAGCCTTTTGGAAATCCAAGTAGACAATGTCCAACTGGTTCCCCCCCTTATCCACATGCACCTGTTTACACCCCAAAAGAACTCCTAGTAAGTTTGTAAAATGGGACTTTGCCTCTGCAAAGAAAGCCATGCTGACGCCTATCAACCCAGGTCTTGCTTTTCTATATGTTTTATAATTTTATCTTTAATGATAGATTCTACTAATTTACCAGGTGTGACATTGGCCATCTTCCAGTCTTCAGGGATGGAGGCTGATTTCAGGGATAAGATGCATATTAAAGTGAGAAGATCAGCAATTTCATGCGTGAGCGAATATTTAAGAACTACTTGGGTGAATGAAATCTGGGGCCAGGGATTTTGAAGTAGCAATTTAGTTTATCAATAATGGCTGCCCAGTCTACCACTATCTTCCACTGGTTCCCTCGGATTAAGCTTCCTAGAAAGCTTGAATTCCAGGTGCAGGAATTCCTTTCCTTACCTCCCTCTTGGGGTGAAGACAGATGCAAAGGAATTCTTTTGGCTTAGTTTCAAGGGGTGGGAACCTCGTGGCTCTCCCAGATGTTCAGGAACTACAATTCCCATCAGTTTTTCTGTCAGCATGGCCATTGGCCATGCTGGTAGAAACTGGAATAAGTAGTTCCTCGACATCTGAAAGTCAAACATATTCCTACCCCTGGCTTAACTAATAACAACCTACTAGAGATCCCTGCCCTGAAAGTTTTCTGGCTGTTATTGACCAGGGCTAGAGCCTTTCAGTTCTGATTCCAGCTTGACGGAAAGCTCTATCTGATGAGACCAGGGCTTTACAAGACCTTTCACAGTTCCTCAAGGCCTGAAAAATTGAATTGTTCCATCAGGCCTATGGTTGAGGATAGCAATGGTAAACCATCTAAGCTGGGCTCTCCTCTTTCTTTTACATTTTTATATTTGGTATCAGCCCTACCCTCATGAATACAAGGGGAAGGGTGCCCAACTATGGGAATTATAGTTTTAAGTATTTATGTTTTAAATGTATAATTTTAATTGTATATGCACTGATGTTCACTGCTCTGAGACCCATTCAATGGGAGAGAGCAGTTTATAACAGTAATAATAATGCTGATGATAATCTGTAATACCAGACAGAATAGTAATAATGATGATTATAGAAATAATAATAATCATAACAATAGCCCAGACTGAGTACAAACAGAAGTACAACTCAATAGCCAAGATGATCCACTGGAATTTATGCAAGAATTACAACATAAAAACAGCTTTAAAATGATGAGAACACTATCTAGAGAAAGTCACAGAAAATGAGGTCAAGATCCTGTGGGACTTTCGAATCCAAATGGACAAAGTGTTGGCACACAATACACCGGACATCACAATGATCGAGGACAAGAAAGTGACCATTGTCGCAGTGGTGGGATTCTGCAGGTTCACACCACTTCGGCAGAACTGGTTGTTAAAATGGTTCTTGTAAACAACCAGTTGTTAAATTATTTGAATCCCACCACTGCATTGTCAACATTGCGGTACCTGGTGACAGTAGGGTCATTGGAAAAGAACATGAGAAAGTCACTAAATACCACAATTTGAAAATCAAGCTTCAGTGACTATGGCACAAACCAGCTGAGGTCATCTCAGTGGCAATCAGCACTCTGGGGGCCATTCCAAAAGCACTGCGGCAGCACTTAAAAACATCTTCAAATTGACAAAGTCAGATTCAGAAGGCAGCCCTGCTGGGATTCGCATGAATAGTATGCCAACACATTTCAACTTCCTAGACCTCTGGGCGAGGCTTGAATTGTAATGAAAGCCCAACAACCAGCTAAAGAATCAAATAAAATGATAATAACCATAACTGAGCTGGCTGCACAGGTCCACTCTTCTGTTGCTCAGTAGTCTATGTGAAATTGTAATGACATCTCTTACACTTCAATTAGTATGATTGCTCATCTTGTAATGGAAGCAAGCCAGTTTGAATATGGTATGCTTATTCTAGAAATAGGCATTTATTGGTTACTTTTCTGGCCTTAATGTACGGTTCTGGTTCTTACCTTTAAAACCCTATAAAACTTAAGACCCACATATCTGAAAAATTGTCTCCCTTCTGTGAACCCATTCAGCAAATATGTTTCTTCCAGCAGTTCTTGCTCTCTGTGATTTCTGCATTAGGTCGTCTTTGGCCCAGTTATGGATATTTTCACTTATTGTACCAGCTCTATAGAATGGGCTGTCACAGGAGTCAACAAAGGACCTTCCCTATTTGTTTTGAAAAAGCCTTCTCAGGCAGTTGCATTCCAAGCAGATTTTTGCTCAGTTTTTGGGTTTTATTACTTTCTATGTGATTTGAAAATAGTGTGCCTTGTTGGTTTGATAGCATCTCAACTGCCATTAAACTGTTCAGTGCCAAAATGACTGTGCAAAGTTTACATGGAACTGGTATCTGGACTGACAAAATAGGAGAGTCCTTTGATCTAATTCTTCTTAAATTCCTATAGTCTGCTTCCAGAATTCCAAGTCATGTAGTGTATGTGGCCCTCCGAGCAGAACTGGGACAATCACCTATTGATTGAGGCCTTGGTTGAAAGCCTCTTCTGTTAATGTTTCTTTGTGTAGATGTGCCTTTCTGTTGGTGTGCCTAGAATTTTGCAAGGAGAGATCTTAAGATACTGTACTGTGATAGAGTATGTGACTATGCTGCAGGTAGTATAGACCTTTGAGTGAAACTATTTTACTAAAGCTAGATTTTTTTAAATTTTTCCTTTGCTCCAAAATATTGATCCTGTGCAGACATTACCTGATTTCTGCAGCCAAGCAGATGTGGTCCAGTTTTTTTTATGTTTCAGTAATTTGCTTAAACCTAATAAATGTAAGGAATTCCATAGACGCAGAAATAAAAGGCTTTGGGAGTAAAAGTCCATTTATTAAGACATCTTAGAAAGCTCAAGTACACGCAGTGGCAGGAATGACACTTCCATGGAAGCTGGGTTATAATGCACCATTCACCCCATCCCCTTCCTGCTTCCCATGGAGACAGAGTCTTCATCTCCAGCGCCAAGATAAAAGTCTCCGCTGATGCATCTGGCCCATCGCCGGGCTGTGGAATGTATACCAGTTTACTTCACTATCAACACCATTGAATCCTTTACACTCTGCCTCCCCTAAAGAAGACCCCTTCCCCCCAGGTTTTATCTTGAGCAGCGATTGAAAAGCAGAAACAAGGGTGGGGGGGCTTCAATGTTTTCCGAGAATAAACCCGTGATTATACCCAGAGGAATATCCCACCCAAGAAACTAAATGTTGCAAGCGTTTCGCGATTAAAGCTGGCGAGAGTCCAGGATAGCGTCAATTTTACGTGATGCTTGTGGCCATCAATAATAGTCGTTAGGGGCCTCTCCGGCGAGCCGTGCCAGGCTTGTCGGAGGCGGGAGCCTCCTTGAGCAAGCTGGAATGGAAGACAGGATGGATGTTACTAAGAGGATTAGGCAAATCTAAGCGAGCAGTGACATCATTAATCCCGCTAGTAATCTGAAAGAGTCCCACAAATCTCTTGCCAAGTTTAGAATGTTATTACGCGTCTCTGGGATTTTTTTGTAGATAAATACACCCAGGAGCCCTGCACGCAGAGGGAAATCTGAAGGTGTTTATCCGCTTGCAGTTTTTAAGAGTCCTTTGCTTGTTGTAAGGCGGTCTGGGACAGAGCTTCCATCCCACCTCGGCTAGGGATGAAAATCCCATTGTTGAAATTCACCAGAGTCCAAAGCAGCTACTTGGTGGTTGTGGCAACCTTGGCCCGGGGAAGGAGGCGACCAGACACAGTCAAAGGGGGTTTTCTTTTGTACTACTATGAACCGCATTGTTGTAGGAGTACTCCATAAGCGGAATAAGCTTCGCACCAGTATGTCTTGGTGGTAGTTGGTGTAACTGCTTGTCAAATACTGCTCTAGAGGTCTGTTGGATTCTCTCCGTCTCGCCGTCACTTTGAGCGTGGTAGAGTGGCCCGGCGGCAGAGGCTGACCCCAACAACTAGCGCTTTCCAGAACTTTGAGATGAATTGGGGGGCGCGGTCGGAGACCACCACCTATAGCGGAGATAAAAAAAAAAAAAAGGGCAGTAAGCATGTTGAATAAACAGCCGTGCCAACTTAGGAGTGAGGGGATGGAAGCACATGGAATAAAATGGAAGCTTGCTTAGAGAATAAGTCCACCACCACCCATAAAACCCGTGTTACTTGACTTTTCGGGCAAATCTGTAATGAAATCCATGGAGATGACTTCCCAAAGGCGGGGAAGCTACGAGGAGAGGTTTCAATAGTCCGTGGGGCTTTCCCGGGATAGTTTTGGCTTCTGCACAAAGCCGAGCAGCCCTTAATGTATGCTTCAATGTCTTTGCGCGTGCAGCGCCACCAGAAGACACCCGGCGGGCTAAGTGCAGAGTTTTCAAAAAGCCAAAATGTCCAGCCGAGCGGGCATCGTGGCAAGCTTCAAGAACCTGCTTGCCCGGAGGGGGGGAGGCGCGTGCCAGCATTCCCCCCTCCGCCCAAACTCCATTCTCCCAAAGCACTTGGTGGGAGTCTCCTTCGGACGCTGGAGGCTCAGCGCAGCCCCGCCTCCTCCAATTCCCGAAGGAAAGGAGAGCCGAGACTGAGGAGCGGGGGGGTGCAGGAGAAGTGGGCGATTTGAGATGGGGTGACAGCCAACCCCAACTGGGAGGGGGTAAGAACAGTGCGTGGAATGTCTCGTAAGGCAGCCCCACCCCCCTCCCCGGGTAGGCGCGAGAGCTAGCGTCAGCCAGTGTGTTGAGTCTTCCCAGGGAAAAAATGGACTGTAAAAGAGAAGCGAGAAAAGAAATCGGCCCATTGAGAGTTGTTTTGCGGGACATCTTGAGGGGGGTGGAAAGAGCTGCCAGGTTTTTATGATCCGATAGGCAGAAAGGGGTGCCTAGCCCCCCCTCAGCCAGTGGCGCCAAGTGGAGAGTGCTGCTTTGATGGCCGCAGTCTCCTTGTCTCCCACAGTCCAGTTGAGTTCGGCACCAGAGAATTTTTTTGGAACAAATAAGCTACGGAACCAGTCTACCATCTTTATTTTTCTGCAACAGGGGCTGCCCCAAGTGCTTTGTCCGAAGCGTCCGCGTGAACCACAAGCGGGAGATCCGGGTCCAGGGTGCTTTAGGATAGGTTGATTGAGTAAGCGCAGATTTTAATGGTTGAAAGGCTGTTTGACATTCCTCCGACCAGAAAAGGGGAAATTTGGGCTTAGCGGACAGTGGATCTTTACCCTTAGATAAGTAAGAGGTCTGTGAGAGGAGGAGAGTCCAGTTCAACAGAATTGGGGTATAAAATCTGATAGAAATTATGGAAACCAAGGAACTGACACGAGTTCTTTGCTGATTTGGTGGGGGGCAGGCCATTGGAGGACTCGCGTCAATTTTAGCAGGATCCATTTTTAAGCCCTCGGGTGAGATCCGGTAACTTAAATAGTCAATGGAAGTCTGATGAAAACAGCATTTGGAGAGCTTGGCAAAGAGAGAGGGGTTGTCAAGCAAAGCGTTTCCAATACCTCTCGAACCAATATTTCAATGCTCTTCTATAGTTTGCGAGTAAATTAAAGCGTCATCTAAGTATACAACCCGCTCCCTTGTACAGTAAATCATAGAGAACTTCGTTGATAAAGGCCGCCAAAGCTCCGGGGGGCCCCACTTAACCCGAATGGCATTATTAAATATTCAAACTGTCCAAACTTTTGTGTTAAGCGCGGTCAGGTGTTCGCAACCTTCAGCAATTCTGACTCTGTAGTAAGCTTCTCTCAAGTCCAATTTGGTAAAAATGCGTCCTTTGCGGAGTGCATCTAAAAGGTCCTTGATCAAAGGCAAAGGATATTTATTGGACAGGGAGACCGCATTGAGACCTCGATAATCTGTGCAAAGCCGTAAAGACCCATGCGCATTTTGACCATAAAGCAGAACTGGAGCAGCGTGTGTGTGTTTGGTAGCCCGCCATATAAACCCGCGAGCAAGGTTCTTGTCTAAGAAGGCACGAAGTTCCTTCTCCTCATTGGGACTCATGCGGTAGATTCTACCCTTGGGTAGTTGTGCCCCTGGTTGTATGACAATTTTGCAGTCAGTGTCTCTGTGGGGTGGCAGCTGATGCAGCATTCCTGCTCCTGAAAAAACTCTGGCTAGATCCTGATATGCAGGTGGGATGCCAATAGAATCGGGAGCAATCACTGAGGAAGCCAGAGAGGGGTGTGTGTCAGGAGGCGTTGGGCTTTCTTCCCAATTCATGTGTTCACCGCGGGGAGGGTCAGTGAATTCTAGGATCCTTTCTTTCCAAATGAATTTTGGTTCATGTAACAATAAGCAAGGCATGCCCAAAACTATGGAGTGTTTGGCCACTGGCGCCAAAATGAAACTAATTTTCTCCCAATGAATTACATAGCGGAGGGAGAACCGGCTGTGTGTTTATACTATGGGCCGGTCCCTTCGTTTCCGAGGGAGCTACCCGTCCATTTGGGTGAATAATTATGGAAACAGCCAGGGGAATTAGGTCTAGACCTAGCTCCTCTGCCACCTGGGGCCGCATTAAGCAGTGGGAGCAGCGGCGGAGGTCCCACAAGGGCCGGGGCTATAATCTCACGAGTGTGTTTAGCGGGGTTGGCCAGAAATGCTTGAACAGTAATGGGAGCGCTGCCTTCACTCACGGCGTCAGGAGGCCGGGCCCATGTCCATAGGGGCTGAAGAAAGGCAAACAGCTGCTTCCCCCTCCTCTGGGTGCGCCTTCGATTACCCGCTTTGGAAGCGAGCCAGTGGGAGGCGGCCCTGACCTACGTGGTGGTTTTGGCAGGCAGAGTAGCGGAGCTGGAGGCGGTTGGTTTTTGCTTCTTAGGACAGTTAGCGGCTAGATGACCCTGGCCCTCCGCAGTAAAGACACAATCCAAACCGGCGGCAGCGTTCAGAGGTAGTTTCGGTAGGAGCGGCTGGAAGGCTTGATTTGGTGGACACAGTAGTGGTTTTAGGGCGTGGGTAGCCTCGCGTGACGAGCGTATTCCAAGCGAGAGGCGCCACCACCTGAGACCCTAACTGGATCCAATCTGCAATGATACGAGGAACCCGAATTAAAAACACCGTTTCCACGTAGTTTGCTGTCCACCGCGTCACAGAAGTATTAGCATTTCATGCGTTCAGGCCACTCAGGAGGAGAATCCCGAGGAAAGAGCAGCCGCCCGCCGCGGAAATTCCACCGGACAAATTCTGCAAGCAGGCGGTTGCCTTGCTGGATAGTTTTGATAGTGCGGATAAGCTTCATTCTCGGCGCCTGGATCTTGAAAGCGCGCTCTGCAAAAAAAGCTTTGGAGGAATCACGGGCACTATGCGAGAGTCCTCATCCTGCAAATCCAAAACAGTCCACGAACCAGTCGGCTGCTGCCCCATCCAGGACTGAGCCCGATGTCCAGTATTTTTCAGCGTTCAGACCGGTATAGATCATCATAGTCTTCCAAATTGGGCATTGAGTTACCCAAGAGATGAAGTGGGGAAGTTTGGAAGCGGTCCCATCAAAGCGGGCTGGTACTCGGGGGCCGATAGTAGCCCCGTTCGGCGGCGGTATAGCCTGCTACAGGAGGTGGATTTAATGGTTGAGCAGGTTGGGTAGAGCAGCTGTTATGCAGGGGGCCGGAATGCGGTGGCGCTGGCGGTGCGGCTGGCGTTTGGGTGGTGGGACCCAGGTACGTGGCCCCCCTGGCGCGGCATGATCGGTAACAGCATGGAAACCAGCAGGGGCCCCCTGGTCTGCTGCCTCCTTAGTTCCCTCTCCAGCGCAGTAGCTCCCTCTCCTCTTGAGCCAATGCATCTTGAGATGCGCATGCAAAGCAGCTTTTTCTCGTTCTAACTTAACCAGTTACGTCCCGTTTAAGGGCTTCCAGTAGGTTCACTTTAAATGCTTAGAGCCTGAAGCGCTTTAGCGTTGCCGTTGTAAATCCAGTCTGGACTGTTCCAGGACTTTATCATGGACTGACAGATTCTGGGCATATTAATGTCGTTGGAGCGCAGCGTGCTTTGGTACGGTCCAACTTCGAGCTGGAACTTCGCTGGCGTTGCTGTTCCCGGTCCCTCTGCAGGTTTTGGCGCTCTACCGCTGCAACTGTGCCCGTTCCTCCTCCCGCTAGCTGGCGTTCACGGTTTATGCAGCTTGGGCATCTGAAATTAAGCCCACTTCCTCATCCCAGTCTTCTCTCGATGGGAGAGGAAACCGGTCCGGCTGGGAATGCAGGCTTTTCTTCAGACTCGCCGTCATCAGGAAGCGAGCCATTACGCCGGAGACTTACCGTAGCCGCCGTAGCCACGGGGAGTGGCTCCCCGAGGCACCTCAGGTGCGATTAGCGGACCGGGATGGGGGGGGTCCGATTGGGAAGCGGTACGAATTACCCCTCCCAATTCCAGGTTGAGTCCCGGTGTCCTTTGGGCGAATTTGAAGTGCTGTGCCCACGGTGGTTCCTTGGGAGTATCACCAAAATCTGAGTCCAGGAATGCGTTCAATGGATTCCTGGAGTTCCGCGCTTTATGAAAGGTGGTCAAGCCCGTCTCCTCCATGACAGAGTTGCATCTGAGGTTTGTAATCCACCAAAGAGCGGGTAGAGATCCGATCCAAAGGCGCTCGATCCATGGACAGCAAGCGCCCTAAGCGACTCATGGAAGTCCCCATTTAGCCGATGCGTCACGTCCCTACGTTCCAGCGAGGAGTAAAGGAAGACTTCGTGCTGTCACGGGGACGGCGGAAGAACCACCAGCGAGGCCAGTTCTCCTGCCGGTTTCTCCAGATCCAGAAGGGAAAGGTCGGAGCCCTCTTTTGAGCTACCGCGCCTTCGCGCAGTAACATTCAACCTCTCCGCGCATAGACAAGAGGTCCACTGCACAAGAATATAGATGAATTAAAAGTTCCTGCCACAATGTAAGGAATTCCATAGCGAAGCGCTGAAATAAAAGGCTTTAGGAGTAAAAGTCCATTTATTAAGACATCTTAGAAAGCTCAAGTACACGCAGTGGCAGGAATGACACTTCCCGCCGGAAGCACAGGTTATAATACCATTCACCCCATCCCCCCTTCCTGCTTCCCATGGGAACAGAGTCTTCATCTCCCGCGCAAAGATAAAGTCTCCGCCGATGCATCTGGCCCATCGCCCGGGCTGTGGAATGTACTCAAGGTTACTTCACTATCAACACCATTGAATCCTTTACAAGAAGCAATATGAGGTAGAGAAAGGTTTCATAGTTGATTTGAAAATGGTTTTTGATTGTTTTTAGTGCATGCCAAGAAGAAAAATTTGTATTCAAACCACATGTCCTCACCTTTCCCTGCTTCCTTTTCTCCTTCCTGCTCAGGGGCATATTGTTATAAAATCATGCTCCCCCATGGTGGGAGAGCCAGTTCCGGCAGGAAAGGGAGGCTGGGGTTTTGGCACAAATCCGCCGGCTCCAGGAGACAGCAGTGCATCTGGGGGAGGCTATAGAGGCTACCCTGCCCCACTACAGTGCCAAGAAGCACTCAGGCAGGAGGAAGATGAGCAAGCAGGGCTGGCGGGCAGCCTGGGTGGGCAGTGCAAGTGAGCAGGTCAGGCTGGTGAGCAAGTGGGGCAGGTGAGTGGTGAGCAAAGCAGGCAGGTGAGCGGTAGAGGCAGGCAAATGTGTGGAGAGGGGAAGTGGCAGCCAGCAAGCCTCCCACGTGACCCAGGCAAATTGGGCCTGGGCCTCTAACCCACTCATGCTCCCTAGGTATGCCTTTGTTTCCTCCCCCCATCTTCAGGTTTATTTATACTCCATATTTCTCCACAATGGGGACCCAAAGCAGCTGACATAATTCTCTTCTCTGCCATTATGCCCTCTCTACAACCCTATAAGGTAGGTTAGGCTAAGTGAATAGCCCAGGGTACCCAGTGAGTACTATGAAAGAGTGGAGATCCATACCTGGATCTCCCAGATCCTAGTCTGAAATTCTAATCACTGTGTGACAGTCTTCTGAGCTGTGCCTGACAGTGCCACAGACTTTGGTGGCACTGGCCCTGATGAGTCCTCCCTCGACAATCAGAACAGCCCTGGAAAGAGCTCTTCCTTCTCCACCTGCCTTTTACTGATAGAAACCAAGGCATAAATACTGGCAATTTTGTGTGAATATCTGATTAATCTGGTCATGGCCCCAATCTCTGGATTTAAGTATCCACAGATAGAGCCATACTAAGAATTAGATATGATGTATTTCTTCTTCTCTAACCTTTCTATGTGAAAAAGCACAACTAAAACTAAGACCAAACAACCAAAAAATGTAGCGAAGGTGTGCTATATTGTTGCTTTAAAAATAACAGCCCAAAGAAACAAGTTGCAGCAGAAAAAAAGAGTATATCACTAGGATGTACTGGAAACATTCTGGGAATGTTCAGAGTGTTTTTCCTGTCCTCTCAGCTTGGCTTCCTCCTTTTCCAAAGTAACAAGCCAACAAAAAATGCTTATCAAAAATGTGTCATTGGCTACTACCAGCTAGTTCTTCCTATATGACTTGCAAAAAGAAAACTGGGGTTGCCTGCTTCCAGGTGGGGCCTGGAGATCTCCTGGAATTACAACTGATCTCCAGGCTGCTGAAATCAGCTTCCCTGGAGAAAATGGCTGCTTTGCAGGGTGAGCTCTTTAACATTATAACCCACTGCAGGCCTTCTCCTTCCCAGACCATGGCCTCTTCGAGCTCTACTCCAAATCTCCAGGGATTTCCCAACACAGAACTGGCCTGCCTGGAGGGGAGGTCAGAAGAGACTGCCGGCTGCCGGCTGGGAGCCCAGCCGGTGGCAAGGGAGAGGAGGAAGGGAGGGGGGAGTGCAGGGTGGGATTGAGGGTGCTTGGAGGTGGCAGGAAGTCTTTTTTTTGCATGCTGTTTTTGCATGCCTCGACCCCATCCATGTGTCACTGACATGAGCGGGGGTCAGGGGATCTTGGAGACAATGAGGCAGCAGGACTTCCTGCTGCCTTATGGTCTTCGAGTGCCCTGACCCCACCCATGTAGGTGACACATGGACAGGTCGAGGTACGCAAAAACGACGAGGCAGCAGGACTTCCTGGTCACGTGGGGGGCTAATTTTGCACCCCTCACGTGACCAGAAGAGTGGCCCTAGGTAGATATGCCACTGGCTGTGCACCTCAGCTGAATTAATGTTAGGGTTCTGTCTCTTTACCCTTAAGCTCTGTTGCTGGTCACATGGGTTCTGTCCCTTAACAATCTGGTTCTGATGCTGGGTAAGGCCTGCTCCTTGCTGGATTTGTATGTTCTTCAGTTGGCAACCTTATCTCAGTCTTACTGGAAGAAAAGTTCTTTCCAGCAAAAGAAACACAGGCTCTTTTAGAGATGCCATAGATTCTACAGTAAGCAAGTTCAGCAGTCAAAATATCCATATTCAGCTCTCACAATCAGATGTGCTAGTCCCAGAGTTGCTTGGCTCACCAGTGAACGTTTTGAACTAGTGCCAAACAGTTCTGCATCTGCCCCGTTATTACTGGCTCTAGGTGGGAGATCCAAAATTAACTCTTCCCTGACTGCAGGGTTCAGCTGGACATCTACTTCTGACAACTGCACCCCCCCCAAAAAAAGCAGGAGATGAGAATCATAAGAAAGTTTCTCATATGGTTCTGATAGGAGGCTATTAAGACTGTGAGTCTAACAATAAATTCCTAGCAGTAAGCCCCACTGAGTACAATCAGACTAATTTCTGAGCAGATTTGCTTTGGCTTTCTGTTAGAAGACAGTAAACATGAATGTGAAGTTTTATTAAATTATGTGTAATGGGCCACAATTTTGTAAGTCTGTTGTGTTTTAGGATTGGAGTTAGATACAATATTTTTATAAATGAAATCTGGCTGAAAGTTTTCAGCTCCTGGACTTGAAAGATACCTAGCAAGAAGTCCATATCATCCAGATAATTAAATAGTTATACTGCTGCTGTTGTCTACTTTGAGAAATACACATGGCCATGATCTCAAACAAGAGAGATCAAGAGGTGGTGTGCAATTATAATGAGAAGTTGTCAAGCAGCCTATTTATCTAGGGCAAGTGATGCTGCAAAATGCAGATGTTGTTTCAACTTGGAGAACAGCGAGCATAAACATAATTGCTCTTCAATTTCAACTGCAATTAGGTGGTAACAATATCATGCCTGCAATTTCCATATTTTCTAAATCAAAGTGGCAACTGGGTTGAACAGGCACAGTACTTTAAGGATTAGGCTTGTAGCCTTTTCTCTTGAAGTTTCCTGACTGGAATATTAAAGTTTCTGTCCTGGACTGATTCAAGTTGATTAATTCAAGTGAAGTTAGTGAGCTTTAAGCAACCTAACTGTGTGCAGGATTGCCACATTGTAGACTAGCAATAAAGCCCATTGTGCAAAAAAAAAAACAACCTCTAGAAAACTGTGAGTCATTGCAAATACGCCTTGCACATGCTCATTTCAGTGTGGCCTACCCCCAGTGGTGGGATTCAAAAATTTTAGTAACAGGTTCCAATGGTGGTGGGATTCAAACAGTGGTGTAGTGCCAATGGGGCTGGGTGGGGCATGACAGGGGGTGTGGCCAGGCATTCCGGGGACAGGGCATTCCAGAGTGGGGCTGTGGCAAGGACGCAGGGTGCGCTCGCCCCAGGTGCAGTTCCCCTTCCCCGGCCTCTAGATTCAAATGACTGTTTAAAGTATTCAAAAAGCAATATACCGAAAGGTAGTGTATTATTTCTTTTTTATATAATTATATTGATTGATTTTAAATAATAACATAAGTAAGGAGAGAAACCAAAAACTGTTTACAATTGTTAACATATTACAAACATATCTAATTGTCTCTCTCTCTCAACCTCCCCTCCAACTAAAACATCCTAGATTGCCTCCCTCCTTCCCATATTTCCCTCCCTCCCTTCTTTCTATTTCCCCTTCAGATTCCTATAACTACTTTATCTATTCCACTTGAAAGAAAACTAACAGAGGGAGTGATCCAAAATCCTTAATCTAAAAGAGTAGTTTAAACTCCTCGCTTTCCAATATAAATTTCAAGGGGAAAAAAGAAAATGAAAAATCTTTACCTATAATACTTTCCTAACCTTTATACCAATGAACAAAAAAAAATAGAATTACTATATGTTGTATTATTTCATACAGTTCATACACATGTGAGGGGTGCCATGGGGGGCAGGGGGCTGCAGGGATCCCTGGGGGGAGATTTTGCATCCCCCACTTGACGAGATTTGTTGTACCCAGGGACAGAGACTACTTCTTTGTCCCTAGTGGAGTTAATCATTAATAATCGGTTCTTCGAACTGAGAAACTGAGAAAAATTTAGTATCCGGTTCTACTGAACAGGTGCGAATAGGCTGCATCCCACCTCTGCCTACCCCCCAATGACAATTCACTTTTTAAAGAGCTGCACAGGCTCATCATCAACTTCTTCCTGGGGCCCAACATCACCTTGCTTCGACTCCACTCAAGCTAAGACAGCACGAACACTCACATTCCGTCATGTGAAGATAACCCTCTGCCCAACCCCCATGGTCTGGAAAGCGACTCTCATTTCAGGCCCAGAGAAAAAGTATGGGAGTGGGCAGGGGTAAGACCGCAACATAGCCAATCCTTGAAAATGACCACCTTCATTCTGTCAGTCAATAGTAGGAGGTCTTTAAAAAGTGAGTCATTGCCAATATGTGTCACTTTTTTAATACACACACAGTTTTAGGCTGCTGCTGTTTGAGTTGAAAATATTTTCTAATTAATTTGGATAAGAAAATGCCTTTATCTGTGATAAAAAGTAAGCCATCAAAATTGCCATTACAATAATCATAATGACTACTCAAAATATGCGACCAGAAAGTCAGCATGGGATTTAGAGAGTGCCAAAGCACAGGTTGCTCATTCAAGTAATATGCCTTGACATTTATTTGCTAATAAAAAGTCATTCCTTTGAAGCACTGACTTCCTTTTCCCATCAGTAGCTAAGGAAGAAATTTATTTAAAACTGACATAAGGATGGGTACTAAACAAGATAATGTAAAAAATGTTCAGTTCCTCCTGTGCCACAAAAGCACAGACAAGCATCAAGAAACCTGAATAAGTCCCCCTTTCAAGAAATTGTCAGTATCAGATTAAATGGAGGAGTGTAAAGGCTCTCCTTAGTGGGAACTAATCTGAATAAGATAATCTTCCCAACTATTCTGATATGCAAACAGGGCCAACCATGGGGCAGTTTTGTCACTATTCACTAAAACTGTATCAGACTGAATGAAAGCAACATAAATCCTACACTTAAATTTTAGTTGGCTATTTTTTGTCTGGAAAAGGAACAGTAAATTGGTGAGAAATATTGGGGATCCCAAAGGAATAGTCTTACTTGGTCCCTCATTTCTTCCCCCAGACCGAATCCAGTCATCATACTGGTAGTCATAAAAACAGTCACATTGGCTCCCTGAGTCTTCTGGGAGGCCAAGGTCCCCAGAATACCATCTATCAATAATCTATTATTCTAATACCATCTCTCCCCTTGATAGCCTTTTATTGTTTTGCTTGACTGATGAGGAAGACAGGATATTATATCCTGATCTTGTCAAATCTTGGAAGCTAAGCAGGGTCAGTACTTGAAATGGAGACGTCCAAGGAAGGCTCTGCAGAGGAAGGCACTGGCAAACCACCTCTGTGTCTCACTTGCCTTGGAATTTTTCCAACATTAAAAGGAATTTCAGACAGTAGTTAAATTTCATTTATTTTATTTACATCCAGCCTTTCTCCCCAATGGGGATCCAAAGCAGCTTATATTATACTCCTCTCTTCCATTTGTTCCAATAATGGACCGGAATATTCTATTTTGGAAGATTTCCTTACTGGTACTTACTTTGGCCCTTTCTGCATGGATGAGCGAGTGGGGATGCACCAAAATAGATGCAGTCAGAGTCCCCCCCCCCCGGGCCGTTCGCATGCCATTCTGTGAATGGCCCGGGGGCCCCAGCAGCACGCTGGGCCACCTTTGCACAGGACTGCCATTTTTTTCTGCTCTTACCTCCTCTTGGCTGCTGTTGCTGTACAGAGGCCAGGGGACACCCCCCCCCCCGTGGCCATGGCAATGCCTCCAGGGATAGAGGCCAGAAGGCATGTCCCCTGGTCTCTGTACAGCGATGACATCCAAGACAAGGTAAGAGCAGGAAAAAAGCGGTGTGGGGAAAAACGCCACCTTCCACCCAGTGCCATTCGCTCAGCACCAGGTGGAAGACTCTACTTTCCAAAAACCTCACTCATTGAGCGAGTTTTGAAAGCAGCGTTTTTGCACTGTTTGGGGGAGGTGAGCACGGTGCTGCTGCGCTGTAGCAGCTGTGCAAACAGCATCCCAGGGATGGTGTTTTTACCATCCCTAGGGCACTGTTTTCTGCTCATGCAGAAACAGCCTTTGAGACCTAAACCTCCGTATCTTAGAGAACATGAAAATGATTTTTCCTCTCTAAATGCAAAACATCTGTTTATTTCCATAAGCCCCAAAGCTGCTTATTTTAATTTTAGGTAATAGCCTGAATGTGATTAGTTCAAGTCTCAAAACAAGCAAACAAGAATTTTCAAATAAGTACACTGATGTATATATGGGTGTTGATCAGCTATTTGTATTTAGGATTATCTATGAAGACCATTTCCATGGACAATAAAGAAAAAGAAGCATATAAAGTTACCTTATACTGAATCAGACTTTTAATAAAAATGGGCACTAATATTTAACCCAGTTGACAGGACCACCAAAGTAGACTGAGATTTCATGCGCATCATAGGTCAATTATGCAAAGTCTTTGCTATGTACTGGAGGCCAGTGTTTGTCACAGCAAGATTTCTTGTACGGATGTACTTTCTGGACCCCCACTTTCACTTTCTACTCTCTTTGCAGCAAGCAAAACCACTTATAGCACAATTTAAATCCTGCTTCACCACCAGAGTGGGACAGATTTGCCAGTGGGCACAGCCTTGCCCTGACTTCCATCCGCCTATGGCCAGCCTTCCCACTCCCTCACAGCACTTTGAACACCTTCCCTTTCATCCTCCCTTTATGCCATTGGCTCCTTCTTGTTTCCCTAAGTGCACTGATCAAAAGATCGATAGATCTATCTCTCATATATGTAGTGGGAGAGCGGAGAATCCCACCCTGATCTCTGTCTAATGCATGTGTTCACTCTCCCCTTTATCAGCGCAGCATCAGCACAGCACAACCTCAGATGCCAGATGCCCTGGAGCCTTCCCATTCACCCCCCTCTCCATGGTGCTTCTTTAAAGTGAATGTGCTATGTCCAAAACAATATAAGATTCACAAACACGCGTGGCACATAGGCGCTGGCCCAAGCAATTTATATTACCAATTTATATCTCCATTTCAAATCCAATTCATGCAACAACTTATTACAAGACAACCTTCTCTCAAGTTTATAATCATGTATTTATTAAACCAATAATGTCCATAGTCTTGTACATATTATTGCGTCAATGTCACCCATTGTGACTGTAATACAAGTTCATGACAATTAATGAAAATCCTGAATTGGTGGCTTGAATTACTTATAAATACTGTCCCAATTCAAGGGCAGTCAAATTTCTCATCATTTTCAGTTGTATATATTTCAATCCACTCCGTTGTACTTCCCAAACCCTTCGCGCTGATTATCGCGTTTTCGTCTGTCTTCTTCAAGGGAAATGTTCATGCACTTGATAAGGAACCCTCAACAGGTGATTCTGTTCATAAGACTATGGACATTATTGGTTTAAAAAATACATGATTATGGACTTGAGAGAAGGTTGTCTTGTAATAAATTGTTGCATGAATTGGATTTAAAGTGGAGATATATATGTGTTATGAAGATATAATAGTTTGATAAGTCTAATAGCCAACAATTTGGCATACTTTACAAGAAATTGCTTGGGCCAGCACCTATGTGCCACGCATGTTTGTGAATCTTATATTGCTTCTCTAAAGTGCACATATTGAGAGATTGATCTTCAATACAAAGTAACAGCAAAGAGGACTTTTGCAAAGTAACAACAAAGAGGGCTTTTACAATACAATGTAACAAAGAGGCTTTTGCAAGGACCAGTACAAGCAGGCATCTTTTTCGCTCCCCCCCTGCTCTGCTTCTGCCCACCCTGATGGCTGAGCAAGACTCTGTTTTAAAACAAGTCTCTCTCTTCTCTTCTCTTGCGATGGCGACAGAGAGTGTGTGTGTGTGCATGTGGGTGGAAAGGAAGTGCAGGAGAGAATAACAGCTCTGTGCCTTTACAGCTGTTGGTGGGCGGAGTTAAGAGAACCGGGAGAAGTAGAGACCCAGCAGAGTTCAGCAGGCAAACTGCAGTACATGCTGTGGGCTGCCTCCTCGCATATAGACAGAGAAATGTGATGAGAGTCCACTATGAACCCACTGCACAGAGAACAGGCTCGATGTAAGTGTTCATGTGTAATGGGCCAAAAAGAATACACAATCAGGGTTTTCTTAGTTTAAAGGGATGGGCTATAACAAACATGGAGCATGAAAGCATCTTTGTGGCAAAAGGTGGCAATCTTTCATTGAAGCATTTCAATTTTATTATTAATTTTTGGGGCCAATCAACACAATATACTGAAATTTTCAGATATGAGGCCAATGTTACTCTGGAGGCTGTTGTAAACTGTTTGCAGAAACCACCTCAAATTATATCCAACCTCACTAACCCTAATAATCTGCTTACGCTTCTTTTAAACTCTTTTAAAGCAAACACAGTCACCCCTGCTGACAACTTTGGCATACTTTCTTTTCTCTTGTGGTGTTATTATATACAGGAATGAGGTTAAGAAACCTCTGAAGGCTGAGGTTCGAAATAGAAATGCTGACAGATGCTTACCACTTTATCCCATCATAACATTTCAAAGAGGAAGGAATGGGAGGATTGTGGACATAACTGGCCATGTTCTTGGGCTAAAAAAATGTTTCCCTTCATTGACTTAACTGACGTAATCATACAACATTGGATCTACATATTTTTATAGGGCCAAAAGTCCAAAATGATGCTGTCCATATATTTTACACATATTTATTCTTTATATATACATATATAATGAATGTGTATAATCCACAACTCATTTAAATGGTAAAATAACTTATGCTGACCTCAATGAACTGTTAATAATTTCTCTATTACAGTGGTGGCAAACCTATGGCACGGGTGCCAGAGGTGGCACTCACTGCCCTCTCTGTGGGCACGAGCAAACAGAGTTCATCATGTGGGAGGGAAATCGCCCCCCCCCCCACATCTAGGCTGGCCTAGGCCACTGGGCTCAATTATTAGCATTAAACCTAAGATCTAGTTTTGGGGAAGCAGTGTAGGTAACCCTGTAAAACGCTGTTAAACCCCACTGATTTTCATGCAAAGAACTAAAGCGCGATCCTTTACCTGGGAGTGAGCTTGGTTGCTGGCAATGGGGCTTGCTTCTGAGTAAACCCTGCTAGGGTCTTGATTCACCCATTAGAAGAGTTGCACAGTTGCTTCAAACAAAGCCACTGACTACCACCATGCTTACTCTTGAGTAACACACGCCTCAGAGCCAATAATTTTTTCCTAAACTAAAACCTCAGTATTCAGGTTAAATTGCTGTGTTGGCACTTTGCGATAAATAAGTGGGTTTTGGGTTGCAATTTGGGCACTCGGTCTTGAAAAGGTTCGCTATCACTGCTCTATTACATTATTTTATTTTATCTTTCTTTAATGTTCAAGTATTCTCTCAGTCTCTCTGCACACATAAGAACCCAACCCAAGAAGAGTTTTTCAGCCTACCCTTTTTGTGGACATTTTTTTAACACTGCACATATAATTTAGACATGAGATACACCAAACACGTCTCTCACTCCTTTGCAGTCTGATAAAGTATGCCCCAAGAAAAAACTTTAATTAATTTGGAAGAAACTAAAATGACTGAACTGAAGATATTGTACTTTAGTCACTGGAAAAGATTGTTATGGCCCCAATTACCCACATATTATTATTGCCATAATATTTTCTTCAAAAATCATATTGACAGAAGCCAGTTGTCATACACTTCTTTGTAGGTAGCAGCATGTCCAAAGGTCACAGGTCTGCTTTACAAAATCTAATTAAGAGAATGAGTTACTCCTGCATAACCTGGAGGTCTCATTTTGTTGAAGGGCATGCTTAATTACCACACCTTGCAAAGATACTGTTAAAGACAAAGAATATGGAAAGCCACTTTAATATCAGATACTGTCTTTTCCCTATCTCTTCTGGAAACCAGGTCAGCAACAGATGGTTGCTCCTCTGCATCTCCTCTATCCATTGTTATGACTTTCCTAAACCACTCACCTTATCCCAATCTAAATGTCTCTGCCAAATCTGAATAACCTGGGCAGTGTTTCTACAGAGTTACTCTGCATAAAGCCATTCTGTGCTTCCTGATTTAATCTAAGAGCAATTGATCCCCAATGTCCCGGGTACTTAGAACAATAGAAGAGCTGCTAATTAGCTCAGCCCAGCAAGCCTAGCATGGGAAATTCCAGAGAATTTAGGAAAATGAGACTTAAAACTCACTTGTTCCCGCCCCTGCTGGGGCAAAAAGGTATAAAAGTACTGTGCACCCCAACTCCAGTGCTCATTGCTAACTTGAACCTCCCTTGGTCTTGTTGGTGTAAGACACAAATTCGTCCTTCGCCTGGATTCAGATGCTGGTCATTTGAATTCTTGCCTTCTACAAGATCTTCTTCAACTGAATTTAGGTAACGTATAGTCCCTGCTTCCCCAACTCCCTGCGCTATCCTACCACCTATCTTCTCCTCCCTGTTTATATCCTAGGAACTGTGTATATGTGCCTTGACTTCTTACTGTGTGATTGTTTGCAACCAAAATTTATATAAAAATATTTAAACTGCAATTTGGTCTTTTGTGAATTCTCTGCAGATACATTTCAAGCCATTTCTGGTATACATAGTCTTTAAAAGATCCCTACCCAGCCTGCCTCTCGCATTGCTAAGCCAAGTTATTTTCCCCATTGCTACTTAAATAGTTGTGTGCTGTTACACTCTTAGCAGCTGGTGGAGATTCCTTAAAAATAAGTTCACAACCTGTGAAAGCTGGGTAACAAGATTCACTGGAAAAGACAATGATGCTAGGAAATGATGAAGGCAATAGGAAAAGAGGAAAACCCACCATGACATGAATTGATTCAATAAAGGAAGTCATGGCCCTTAGTATCAAAGACCTGAGCAGGGCTGTCAATAAGAGGAAGTTTTGGAGGACATTGATTCGTCAGTCAAAAGCAACTTGATGGCACATAACACACATGAAGAAGCCCTCTACTCTTGTCCCCTCCCCTTTCCCAAGGCGTAAAATCAGACTCTTTGGGTGAAGGCCAATCAGATGAGGGAGCAAGTTGTAGCATCTCAGCAGAGTATAAGATGGGGGGACAGGAAAGAGGGACACATCAGGCATTCTAAACATTTAAAGGTCACCAGCCTCCAAAATTCTTCTCCCTGTGAGCATTTAGAATGCACCCTAACCCCTCCATCATCAGAAGTCTCACATGCCCAACCTACCATGCCTACCACAGTCACTGTCAGTGTATAGTCCTTGAAGGGTGTTGATGGTGGAAAGGCAAGGAATTGGAAGGTCCTGCAGGTGGAAGAGCGAAGGATGGGGGAAGGAAGGAGATTAGTGAGGCCTGGTGGTCTGTGTCTCCCATTGCATAGAAATTGACATCTTTGATCATCTCCTCAAGAACCTTTAGCCTTCGCTCTTTGCTAGCCATAATCTTGCCTGAATAGCAGCTTCAGTTTCTGCCTTACCAAGGGCTGCACCTCCCCTCTGAGGCCAGCAGTCTCTCTCTCCCCCCACCTCTTATCAGCATCCTAATGGGGGGAATGGGGTGCTGCAGAATGAGCTATCTCTGCTGGGCAACTGAGCCTCCCCCATCTCTTAGCAGCCTAATCAGGGGAATAGGGCATGCATTGCTGAATGAGTCATCTCCTTTGGGCAATTGAGTCTCTCTTACCTCCTGCCACTGCCTCTTCTCTGCCCACCACCCAAGGCACCTGTCCCCCCCTTGACCCTCCAGATTTGGCCCTATGCCAGACAAATTATTTTCAAGTGAATTTCTTTTGAATGTCAAATCAAAATGTCACAAGAGATAAAAAAGAAGATCTATTAGGCATCTGATGATAATTTTTTCCATTGTAACAGTTCAAATTGCTATTTTTCTTATCTATGATGTATCAAACACATAATCCCTTTTTCACTAACAAGATAGATGTATTGCTTTCCCACAGCATGAGGACGGACAACTGAAAAAAGCATTAAAGTCCACCAGGGTGTCCAATCTACGATCAGGGAATACTGACAGAGCAGAATTTTCAAACTTTATGCCCATGAAGTCAGTTATTCATGGTGAAGAGAAGTAATGCACTAATTTTTCCTTCCTACTGCTGTAACTATCAGCATTTTCTTGTGTTATCCACACTGTATTGTGTATTAGGCCTTACTACTCCCTTTATTACCTTTTTTGCATTCAGTTCAAACATGTTCCAAAGATGGCATTATTCTCATACCAGGTGCAAGTTCTACTACAATGCACTTGATTAGTGCATGGACTTTTCTCTTTTCATGCAGCTTCATTCTCAATCATGTCGGTTGGTTCACTGTTTTTTTTAAGGGCATATTTCTCCTTATAATTCCTTAATCAATTATTTTGATTAAGAAACTTAGAGAATACCTTTTTACATTTTTAAATTTAGTGTTCTTTGTTTTTTAATTTGTTTTTTTCAAAATGCCAAATTCGAATTACATCACAATGAAACAAATAATGATCAATAAATAATTTAGAACAGTTCGTATGTTGTAAGATAGGTGATCATTTGGAAATGCAAGCATCTGTTCATTACAGAACAATCCCAAATGATTCATACGAGTGGTCTTGCCCATAGCCATTTTTGTGTGGAGTGGGAAAATGCTGAAACACATCCTTGGAAATTATACTGACACAGGAGCTGCAAGATAATCAATTCATTTATCACAATGTTTAACCAGATTGTATATTGTCAGGATGATAATGTAATATTATTGTGTTGCAAGAAGCTATTCACTCCATCTGGTGAAGATAATTTATCTATCACTGGATCACATTAAAACTGTGGGCACTAGATCTGGCCTCTGAAGGTCAAGTCTACATCAGTGGGTTTTAAAATGTAAAGGGGGCTGAAAGCCATGGTCAAGCGAAGGCTCTTTCTCTCCTATCATTCCTTGCTGCTCCTTTTTCCTCTGGGAGGCACTGTTAAATTTGTTCCCCATGTAAAATCTGGTAATTTAGCAGAGTGCTCAAAGACTACCATGCGCAGAAAAGCCCAGCTCCATGTGTGTCAGGAGCAAAAATACTTGCAACCTTTTATCTATTCAAATTAATATACTTGATTCATGATAGGAACTCCATTTCTGGATAGGAAAGTAAATATGGTTTCCTAATGTAGGATTGAGGGAAATACGGGACCTGCATCCTACCCTCATATTGCAAGATGGAGAATAATGTGTGTGTGAGGTGGGACAGCAGGAAGGAAGAGTCTCCCTGACAGTAGCAATCTATACATGAAAAGGATAGTGTTAGAGCAATAAAGGAAGCTCAGTGCCTTGATCCCTCTCTGACTCTCCTGTCAAGTCCCCAGGTGAAGTCTGAGGTTAAGAGACAACACGAAGTCCTTCACTTCTAACAGGCACAGCATTTTAATTTAATATGTAAATATTAGATAACTGCAGGTGAAATGAATTAGAGACACAAATATGAACTCCCTTTTTTCTATAGAGGAGCTTAATTTAATTTAAGGTTTTGTTTTTCATATTATTTTTCTTAATATTCCTGAAGCTTAAAAAATGGCTCTTAATGGTTTTCCAGAACGGTATCAGCATTCACAAAACTTCCAGTTAACAAAAAACATGCATTTCCCAAAATCCTGAAATAAAATTAATTTTAATTTCATTTTTGAGATCTTCCATCATTTCTCAGTATGTGTAAAAGCAGTATCTGTAAAAAGTGTATGTGTAAAGTGTAATTCCTGTTGTTATAAGAAAGTTAGCTTAAGCTATCCATAATTCTAGTACAGTGTACAGAGAAACATGACAGTACCTGATGGTTCATGGGTCATTCCAAAAATGTGAAACTGGTAATTAAAAATTTAGTGTTGTGGTTTCTTGAAGACCTTATTCTCAGAAAGTTCCTTGTATTTCTCTGGCTTCTTGTTTCTTCTTCCTGGCCAGAGAACATTCTTAGTAGAGTACTGTAGGGAAAACATGCTACTAGTAGATTTATGCCCTAAGAAGTCAATGTGCTAATTTGTGCTGTGCAGTGCAGACACTATGTTGTCATATTGTCATTAAATTAAGATGTGCAGGCCAGATGTGAAGTCATGATAAAAAGGTTTATTGCATAGCAGGTCTTGTCTGTTGATTAGTCTTTTAGACAGTCAGCAGATCTCTGGAAGCTCTTCTATAGAGGAAAGGGAGTTCATATTTGTGTTTCTAATTCATTTCGCCTGCAATTATCTAATATTTACATATTGCAATTATACTGCTTGAGTTTTTAACTTAACGATTGTGAAAGTCTTGTGAAAACTATGGAGAAGAAGTTTCAGAGGGTGGCATAGCCATGTTGGTCTGCAGTTAGATTTGAGCCCAGTAGCACCATAGTGACCAACCAGAGGCCGTTTCCGCACGGAGGCGTAAGGGGTCGGCTCGGCTTAATCCAGCGGGTCTCAGTCACGCGTTGCTGTGGCAATTATCCTTCTCATCACAGTCCGCAACCCACACAGATGTCCATGCAGGTCCAATGATCCACAGCATAGCCTTTTGGGGTGGTCAAATGGAATCCCTCTTAGAAGAAAAAGGCAAACTCCAGCTTGCTTTTAGTAAAAGAGAGCTGTGGCGAATATGGGTGAGGAGTGTGAGGATAAAGTTGATGTGTATGAAAGTATGTGTGTTATGTTATAGCTGTGGGTGAGGCACAGAGAGTGAAAGTTACCTGCGTGTCTGTGGGGGGGGGGGAATCCCACCTGAAGTCTCACACGGCAAAGTGTGTATGTGTTTCACTTCCAATCGTGTTACCTAACAATGTAATGTAAGATATTTCTGACCTTAAGAGTGACATTGAAAGAATATAAATGGCTAATTCTAGGAAAAAAAATACAAAACAGGAATGGCGAAAGTGGGAAATGTTAGGGCGCGAACGCTCAGCCTCCATTTGACCAGCCTCTAAATTGGTGGCTGCTTGTGAGGAGGAGTGGTGGCGGCGCTTCTTTCCCTGGCGGGTCATCCCATTGATGGTTCCTGCAGGTAGGCCTTGACAGCGCCCAAGGCAGCAGAGGGGAGATTAGTAATCCCTGGGCGTGAATCTGCAAGTGCTGTTGATGGCCCAGTTGGGGAGGTTGCTGCGAGGAAGGAGCCATCTGCCTGCTTTCCTGCCATTTCTCTCACTGACTAGGCAAGAGAGGGGCAGGGGCTATCCTATTATAGGAACTATTAGAACAGCAGCTGCCAACTCACAACAATATGCTATAGATGATTGTGCTAGTAAGAAAGTTGAAGTGACCAGAAGAAAGACAATTAGAAAGAAAATTAGTAAGAAACTAGTGGGCCCGGCCACGCGTTGCTGTGGCAATTGTCCTTCTCATCACAGTCTGCAACCCACACAGATGTCCATGCAGGTCCAATGATCCCCAGCATAGTCTTTTGGGGTGGTCAAATGGAATCCCTCTTTCCCTTTTCAATGCACATCGTTATATGGTGCTGTCTTGTTTTTTTTAGTATAAGGTAATCCTTTCCATTCCACAACAGAACTATCCAGAGTGTGAATCCCGCTGTCAATGAGGCTGGTTGACACACACAGTCCTGGCTTGGGTAAGGCAGAACAGGGGCAAGGAGGCTATCCCAGTCAGGCAGCAGAGGCAGGGTGTTGAGGCGCTCAGATCGAGGCCAGCTCCCTGGGTTCTTAAAGGGCCACGTGCAAAAGAAGTGGAGCCAGTAGTGTTGGTTCGCCCCCACCCCATGGATTTTCTTAGAAGAAAAAGGCAAACTGCAGCTCACTTTTAGTAAAAGAGCGCTGTGGCAAATATGGGTGAGGAAGTGGGTAAGTGGTGGTTGGATGTGAGGGAGGGCAGAGTGAGGTGTGTGAGGATGAGCTGGATGTGGATGAGAGTATGTGTGTTGTGTGGTAGTAGTGGGTGAGGCACAGAGAGTGAAAGTTACCTGCATGTGTGTGTGTGGGGGGAAACACCACCTGACGTCTCACATGGCAAAGTGTGTATGTGTTTCACTTCCACTCGTATTACCTAACAGTATTACCTATTTACTGTTTTCACTGCTCATCTCTGCCCATCTGAGTGAACATTCTAAGCCCTCATACCAAGGCGTCAGGCCACAGACAGACAGGCTGCACGAACATTCTAAGGGTGACAGTTAAACACAAACAGCTTCATGGCCTGGTGCGCCAGGAAAAAGACGTTTAACCTGGCTCAGGTATGGACTTTTGGCGATTTGAAGGTCCGATTACCTGCCCGCAACAGGGAGGGATGTCCTGTGAAAATTTGGGGTCGATCCGTCCAGCAGCTTCTGAGGGAGACCATCAGGGACAAACACACTGTTAGATTTATATATATATAGATAGGAAGACAAAAGCTTGGAGCTTACTGATGTCCCTGTCTCATTCTCCTAAGCAGGAAAAGAACTGGAGGTGGTGACACCCACCAAGGGACTGGAAATGGAGAAAGTTGTTCTTGCCTCCTGAACCTAGCAGTGGGAATCACCCACTCAAGATGTCCAAATGATCTCAGGGGGAAAATGATCAATTCCCTTATTCAAGCTCTGGGCCTTCCCTCACCTGCTGTGGGCCAGATTGACTCAGGTGGCATTTAAACCATATTTTGAACAGCCTGACAAAGCATTTTGTTATGTTTAAGGGAAATTCTAATGTGTCATTTTTCCCTTGTTGGGTCAACCATGTATCTGCAAAGAAATGACCAATTCCATCGGTCAAGGGATGGGGGGGGCAGTCTTGCAATTGGTAACAGATAAGCAAACTTACCAACTGCTCATGCTCAGTGAGCTCCTCTTCCTTAGGCCCTAAAGTCCAAACATCACTCCCCCCCACCCAAATACAAATATTAAAATGGCATGGGTTACAAGAGCATGATCTCTATATTTAAATATAGTATGTATTGTTGTGTTGTTGTTTTTTAAAAATAGGCCCAATGGAGGGCGGGAGAGACTTTGAGAATTTAAGAAATGTTGAGTAATTGATATCTCTGTTTGGTGGATTAGGATATATGTCTTTCATATTAAATCCCTAGAAAACGTGATCTGGGTAGTGATAGTCTTAGATAATTTGGGTGAATTTTGATCAATCTATTTCTACAATGATATTTTGTAGGAACTTGATGGCAATAGTCTATAAAATCCAGTATTATTAGTATGCCACTTCTCAGAGTTTAAGTAAATGCAAATGAAGGGGGGGGGAATGATTTTGAGTCCTGTTAATGTCATTAAAGAAAATGACATTCCATGTAATTTACCTTTCATTCTTCTGGAATAGTTAAAATATGTTATTCTGTTTGAAAATTTGGAAATGAATATTCACATTTGTTATAGCTAGCATGGCCACGGCCTGCAAAGCAAAAAAAAAAAAAAGGCAATGTGCAGAGTAGAAGGCACAGAAAGAATGTAGCCCACTTCTGCATGACTACCCAGATATAGGCACAGCACCCTGAATATGCAGATCCTGTCCTCATAATTAGGAGGGCTACTTTTCAAATATTCCCAAACATGGGATTACAGCCTGTGTAAACATTATATGGGTGCAGTAATTGTATTCATGTGTGGCAAGCATATTCATATGTAGGATAGGGCAGGGCCTCTGTACTCAGTCATGAGAAGGTCAACATGTTCTTTCTTCAGTTTCCCTTTCACATGCATTGGCTCTGTCCACATAAAGGTCATGTACAGGTCACCCAGTGATCTCTTTCTTTAGATTGTGAAGTGTATGCAATCTTTTTTTCAGCACTAAAGTAATAGATTATTTTGGAATCCTTCGCCTTCAGCAAATTAATATGTTCAGTCCTCTAGGCTCTTAATAAGTAAACTTATAAATATAATACCAGTGATAGAAGGAAGAAAAATAATCTTCAACTCTGCAAATATGAACTTAGGATGTTTCCACACGGGTGGATAACAGTGACCCAGGGATGCTAAAAACTGCATCCTTGGGGAGGGTTTCGCACGGCTGATGCTGCTGCATCACAGCAGCGCTGGCCTCGCCATCTTTGAGCAGTGTGAAGGCGCTGCTTCCGAACCTCACTCCCTGAGCGAGGTTTTTGGGAAGCAGTGTCTTCCAACTGCTGCCGTGTGAACGGCAGTGGTTGGAAGGCACCATTCCCCCCCCCCATCGCGGAATGCAGTACTTCTCCTCCTGGCTTCTAGCACGTTGCAGAGGCCAGGGGGGGCATGCGACTCCAGAGCCACCTCTCCAGCCTGTGGCGGTGGGAGGGGGTGTCCCCTGGCCTCTGCGATATGCTGGAAGCCAGGAGGAGAGGTACAGCATTCCATGATGGTGCAGCCTGTCTGAAGGCTGCACCGCTGCCTGCTGCCCTGCTGGGACCGTCCATGCAAATGGTCCCGGGGGGGGGGGTGCATTGGCATTGTTGATGCCGACGCACCCCTGCTTGGTGTGTATTTTGTATTGCTTTTACCATCCTGGGGCAGAGTTTGCTTTTTAGCAAATGTTAAAATTCTTTAATTTTTTGGCATGCTATAAAACTCCTAAAAATGAATTTGTCTTTCTATTTTATTTCCTCATTGTGCCTGTGAATTTGATCTTCTAAACTAACTGTAGATAACCATGCGATGCATCTTCTATACTACAGAAAAAGCTAGCTGTATTTTTGCATAAAAGAAGTTGAGGTGTCCCCAAACATTTATAAAGTTGGCATGGTAACTGCCCTCTCACTCCATAGCCATTCTTCTGCATGGGCCAAAATCAGCGGTGTGAGGATGGTAAAAACACTGTTTTGGGGGAGGACTTCAAACAGCTACCACTGCAACATCCTATTCCCCCAAAGTGGCATATTTGTGACTCACTAAATGAGCGAGTCTTTTAAGAAATGTCGTTTTGCAACCGGTGCCAAGTGAACAGCCAGGCAGGAGGCGCTTCTGCTCTGGTCATGCTTGTGTTTCTCTTTTACTTCCGGTTCACATCTGCATAGCCATGCAGACGCACAGGGTCATAGCGGGGTCTTGCGGGATGTCAACATGGCTGTGGGGGGTTCATATGTGCATTCCTCCATAGCTACGCAGAAATGGATGGCCAACAAAAAAACTGCTGCACCTCTGTGCCAAGGTCCACAACCCAGTCAATTTGCATGCTGTCCACAGGCCATGCAAATGCCCCGAGGCAGCAGCATTTTAGTTTATACCAACTGTACTCTGCTGTTTTTGGCCCTTGTGGAATTCGCTTTAGTCAAGATTTGCTGAAAACCAAGGGGTTCTGGTTGTTTAAAATACTTTTTTAAAACATCCCCTCTTGGCCTAGGTTATTACTTGAATAGCTGAGTTTCTGCCATCAAGATAATTTTGCTCCCACTTTTTATGCTTTAATGTCTCTTTTGTATACCAGAAGTATTTGGGGAGGATGTATGAGTATGAAGGTGAGCCAATGGCTTTCAGAAATATTGCTCCTTCCCCCATTCTCTCATACAGTCTCTACTTTCTCCTGCAGCATAGCCCAGCAATTTTAAGTATCATAGGTATGATTTTCTAAGCAGTCAGTTCACATCCAAAAACTATTAATAAAATAAATCTTTAATGACTCTGTATATATCCTAGAAAGCACAGATAACTGTGAGCAATCACTAGACAAATTGCTTTTGTCAGAATACTGAAAACAAATATGAAAATATATCTTGTTAACTAATTCTGTACTTAAGAAGAACCTCAACGTGTCTTCTTAGGAATAGGTCCAAGACTGGGCATCTTGGCCCATCAGAGACTTGATATGTCTGAATTCCAGTCTTAACAACTAAGTCCACTCCAGGACAACAGTTTATAGATTTTCCTCAAGCCTGGGAGCTTTGTTTTTAACCCAATAAAAACTTAGGAATTCAAAATGTTCTTTCAAGCCTGGTCTTGATCAATCCCTATAAAAGTCTTGATAATGGCGATAGTAACTACGAGCTTGATAGCTTGATCAAATAGCATCTTGAAGCTGGGACTCTTTTGGTTAATGCCTAGATTTACCATATACCTCTTCCTGTGATGTAATTTTAGGATTTAATTTCCCCTATGTCACCATATCCCTGAATGTCATCAGACATAGACCAATGTCACCAGCATAGCCCAGTGTCATCAGAGCTTAGAAGCTGAACAGGGCTAGCCACACTTGGACTGAGGACCAAAGAAAATTAGGGTTGCTATACAGAGGAAGCTAATGGCAAACCACCTTTGCTCCACTTGTCCCTTTAAAACCCTGTGGTCCTGTGGTTGCCATGAGTTGGTTGCAACCTGATAGCCCCCAATTACCTGTATATACTCAAGTATAAGTCGAGGCACCTAATTTTACCACAAAAAACTGGGAAACTTATTGACTCAAGTATAAGTCTAGGGTGGGATATGCAGCAGCTACTGGTAAAATTCAAAAATAAAATAGATACCAATAACATTCATGAAGCTATCTCACTGATTGTAAGAAAAGTTGACTAAAAGAAATCTTCATTATCAGAGGACAAGCAGGATGAAGGCAAGAAGGGAGGCTGCTTCTGCCACAGCTGGTGTGATCTCCTTTCTCGGTGTGTCACAGCTCCGATGGCCATCTTGGAATTACCGTATATACTCGAGTATAAGCTGAGGGGGTCTTTTTCAGCATTAAAAATGTGCTGAAAAAGCTGACTTATACTCGAGTATATATGGTATTATTACAGCAGACCAGTCTGTGTTATTTAGGGAAAATCATGGGGCGGGGGGGGGGGGGGGGGGGCATAAATAACTAAAATAGGAAGAGGAATTTTTAATGCAAATATAACACTACTGACAATGTTAGCAAAGAGTGGCTAATTTCATTAAAATGAAATAAAATCTCATTTTAGGGAACACACATTTCTGGTGCATAATTATGTGTATTCAAACCTCACAGAAAAGTAATTGATGTTTAAACCCTAACAAAGTGCTTTGTATCTCAAATGTTTTATTGGCATTTGGATTTAGTAAAATAGAATTTATTAGATAATTTTTCATGAATGCAATAGTTTCCAATATTGAATATTTTACTCTCATTCATAAACAAAATTAATTAAATAAAAAAGAATATATATTTTTTATTGGAACATTCAGAATTCTGACATCTTTGCTTCCTTGTTTCTGTTACAGAACACCTCCCTCAAGGAATTCCTACATGCTTGCTTCAATATCTTGACACTTTCTATAGCTACTGCTTGGCTTGCTTTACTGTAACTGACCCCAGACATTTTCTCCCTTGCCGGCCACAGAATTTATTTGACACTTTTCACATCACTTCATTTGTAGTTTGGGATGGAAAGTTTACAAAAGAGCTGTAAAAACATGAACAGATTATTGCTCCCAAAGAAAATGAAATCAGAGTCATTCAAGCAAGAAAGAATTGAGAATTTGGCTAAACCATGTGGCATATGCTAGAACCGTTAACAATATGTAAAAATACAACTATGAGTTTTCAATTGTGCATTTCTAGAGTCATGGTACCATGACGATGCAACAGTATTAAGTATTAAGAGTGGTAACAGTGCTCCAGTCTCCTCACCCTTCCCATCATTCATCATTTTAGCACTAAGAAATGCTGACATTCAGAAACTGCAAAGCTAGGATTGACCATTCTAATGTTAGAAATAAGATGCAAGACAGAACAAAGGAATTTATGGCCTACAGACTTGCTGATTTGGAATTTGTACCACAGACTGCTCATAATTTCTCATATGAAAGCATTTCCTTACCTTTTTCACAGCTTTTCCCCACCCTTTTCCCTCAGGTTGTTCAGCTTTTCATCTTCATTAATGACTGCTGACTTGAACTGCTAAAACCACTAGTCAGTCTAGCATATTTGATCTTTTCACGTGTTGATACAGAGCTGTGTAGTTCACTCTTTAGCTTTGGATGCTGGCATATCATTGCCACTGATATGGTACTGGGGAGGAGAGTCAGTGTCCCATGCTCTCTCAGCAGAGAAAAGATATAGTAAAAAATGCTTTGAAGAGGTAAGAGTACACCAACTGCATTAGAGTTCTCAGCAACACTGCTGACCTCCACCTACCATCGCCATTAGCAGTGATGGTCTCAGAGTTGTCAGAAATTGGAAGCATGGGTTGTGCCTCTGCACAATGATTCCCTCTCCTCATATGTCAATGGATATCTGTAACCAGAAATATCCTAAAGGAAGAAAAGATGTGATAAAGAAAATCAACAAATGGTGGGACTTGCATTGTCTACTGTTGCTTGAGTGCTTTTTCCCAAATATAAAATGCTGAAGAATGCTAAGGATTTAATAAAACAATGTGCAACTGTAATTCCTTCCCTGTGTCAGACCTGAAATGTTCTATGTAGCTGACTATGAAATGTACTGTTATCAAATTGTTACCTTGACATAATGAAAGGGTATTTGAGGAATCCCTGAAACCGAAGCTATTCTCTTTACCATTTATAAGTTTTTTTCTCTATTGAACAGCCTTTTATTAAAGCCAAGCAGATAATGTTTAACTAATTGATTCCATTCCGAGAGTTCATAGTTGGGGCAAGGAAAATAGCTTGCTGATCCTGCCAATAAATGCAGTAATAGTTGTCTGGGTTCTCTTCTTCTTCTATAGCTATAAAAGGAAAAAGAAAACCCACAACTGATAAAAATAATGTTGTCTAACCTGTGAATAAATAAATGTAAGAGAAGGAATTTTATCTGTTGAAGATTCAACATTACAAAATTCGTAATGGAAATTAATCTGCTTCACCAGTTATTCAGGTTCATTTGCAAAACGTACTGTGTGGTCAATAAATCTTGCTGATTTGGAATTTGTACCACAGACTGCTCATAATTTCTCATATGAAAGCATTACTGAAGGTGGTGGGTGGTGGAAAGTGTTGCCAAGTCCCAGCTGACACGGCAACCCTGCAGCATTTTCAAGGAAAGATACAGTGGTGTATCTTTACAAAATGATGCCCAGGGGTTTCCTGGGCGCCTCGCCTCCTGTCTACAGTCCCCAGCTGAACTTCTCCTGCCCCCTCCCAAGGTCCTCCACCCCTGCAAAAAAAAATGTTTTTAACTTAATCTTCTGCCACTGCAGAGGCCAGCAAGGAGCAGGGCAGGCAATGGAGAAGCCTTCCCTGGAAGGACTGCTGCCAGACCGGGGCTGTCCCTTGGCAACCTGCATGAAGCTTCTTCTGCTTAGAGCAGGGTGTGCCACCCTTCTGCTTAGAGTGGGGTGTGTGTGTGAGGGGAGTTCAACAGGAGGGATGCAGTAGTGGCCTGGTGGAGCTTTGCACAGCTTGCTTAGGGGGAGACCAGGGCTGGGGAAGACTTCTCTCCTGCCTGCCTGCTCGCCCTTCTGGCATCAGCCAAGTGGGAACACTGCAGCAGTGGCAGGATGAGTGCTTCAAGCACTCAGCTGGGGGCTGGGTATTGGGGGGGGGGAAAGAAGGAGATGGCAGGGGGCCAAAATGCACTCCCATGTAATCCAGGCAAATGGTGTCTTGGTCATCTGCCCCCTCTTGTCCCCAGATACGCCATTGGCAAGAGTCATTGGAAGTGGTTGACATTGCCTGCCTCTGTGTGGGCTGAGAGAGTTCTGAGAAAACTGTGACTACCCCATGGTCACCCAGCAGACTTCATATGGAGGAGTGAGGAATTGACCCTGGTTCTCCAGATCAGAGTCTGCTGCTCTTAACCACTAAATCACACTGAAAGTGTGACTTTATACAACTTAATATTTCCACTATTATCATGATAGTTTGCAACAGAAATGAATGACAAAGTAAAGAACAATTTAAGAAGTCATTATCTGAGCAGCTCTAAAATAGCAGCAGTTGAAGGTCTATTGATACAGGAAGTTTACAACTCAATGTTTAGCTTGCCACTGCACTGTTGACATTGACAATAGTAGCCAGTGTTCTGCACTCAGAGCCTTTAAGGATCTAAATGTATAGCAACTACACTAGAATCCACAGCAGCACTGTTGACATCCACCTGTCATGGTCCAGCAGGCTAATTATACCTTATTTCAGTCATAGATAGCTTGCCCCCACTGACAGGCACGACAAACTGAGATAAGGAACACAGGAAATCCTTCTTCCTTTATTATATGAGGGGTTGTGATACGCCTGCTAGCCCAACTACCATGTATTTAGGAACTCTCCAGTTCCAGTGTTTGAATCCAGTTGTGGAAGTTAATTCGTCTTTGACAGATGGACATACAAGTAAGGAAGCATGAACACCCCAACCATATCACACAGAAACTTCCAAAGTTCACTTAGTAAAGTAAACTCTGAATGAAAAGCTATAGTGTCTCCTTAGTTATCAGACCCTGTTAAATATGCCAAGGAAGGAAATACTGCAGGGAAGGCAAGAACTGTGTAATTACACAGTCTTTAGTATGCCTGAAGTCCTGGTTCACACTCCGGATAGTATTAGCTGCCAGACTTGGAAGCCTTGGAAGGAATCTCAGATATTTCTGAGTCTTAACAATCATTTTGGACATTCCACTGATTCCCCAGCTACATTTTGCTAGAACTTTCATATATAGCCATCCCTTCAACACATTTAATGCATTAATGAGGTTCTTCACTGCCCGGCAACACTTGCTTCTCAATCCTCTCTCATTGTACATCCCATGCTTAAGAAAGCTGAGGTTAGAAACAAATGAGAGGTGAGAAGAGAATCTTGTAGCCAGCCATTGTGGTGGATGGTAAGTCATACTAGGATATAAGAAAGTCAGATCTGAATTCCTGCTTTGTCATGGAATGACCTTGGGCCAATCACTTAGCACAAAATTGTTGTTAGGATAAAATTTTCTTATTTATTTCTTATTTATTTACATTATTTCTTGTCTGCATTTCTCATTTGAACTCAAGGCGAATTGCACAGAGGCCCTCTATGCATGAAGAGGCCCACTATGCATGAAGTGTTTTCCTTGGGGCTCTTCACTCTGCATTGGGGATTCATTTCACTGTTTACATATGAGTAGATGCTCCACTGCCTTCTGCAAAGCTTGCCTGCCTCCATTTCCAGGTCACTCCCAGTCATCACAAGACTGCTGGCTTTGTTTTTAGAGCCCTTTAAATGTGATACTGATATTTCTATGTTTTATCAATATTTCTGTGCTATATCAATATTCTATGTATATCAATATTTCTGTGATCTTTCTGTCCTATAATTATATTTTTATGCTTTTAGTAAAAGCCAGTCGTAAATGCCCATGAGGAGTGGTGGGGGTTGGGGGACCGGAAGAAGTGAAAACCCTGCAGGTCTTTCAGGATCTGCAGTGCTGCAACACAGAGTTCATCAGTGCAGAAATCTCTGCCCCAAAGGAAATGTTCCCTCACTGTGGGTCAGAGCAGCAATGTATAATCGGCCAGACTGAGTCAATACAATCAACAGGATAGAATATTCAATAAACAACTCAATAGGATTAGAGTTGCAGGAATTTAAAAACAGAACTGAAGCAAAGCATAAACATTAAATGATACAAAAATTACATAGTAGGATTCTTTTTCAGTAAGCTAAACACAGTACTGTAGACCACAGCCCTTAATATCTAAGTAACTTTGTGAAATCATCTAGGACAGTAAAACTCTATTGCCTGAATAGAAAAGCTCTCTTAAATAACTCAGTTTTGCATGGTTTGCAGAAAGCCAAAAGAATGGGAGCCTTCCTAACCTCCTCAGGCAGGCAGAGCCTTCCTAAGCTCTTTAGGTAAGGTAGAGGCCACAATGGAGGAGGCATATAGAGAAGGCCCGTTTGTAGGTTGGCACCTGTAGAAGACCTTGCTGAGATGGGTGAAGCTGTTATGATAGTACATATTGGAGAGAAGCAACCTCTCAAATACACAGGTCCAATGCCCATACTTATGGGCCTCGGACCTGTACATTTATTGATCTCAAAGGTAATAATTTATTAAATACTTGGTATTGCTACCCAATATGGACTGTAACTGTTTCAGCAGAAAGGTGACCACACACACATACACACAAGCAGGAACCTGCAAATACTTGCAGGAGGCATATCATTCCTTCCTCCTCTAGGTTTTCTGCTTTTTCTTTTCTGAAAGTCCCCATCGCCTCTTCTTTTTTTTCCTGTTTCCTTCTGTTCATTGAAAATTGCCAACTTCCAGGTGGGATCTGGGCCGTTTCCACCAGGTCAAAATATCCTGGGTTGAGCAAGAAAAATATCCCTGTGTAGCCAAGATGTTTACACAGTTCACACAGTTCCCGGTCGTAAAGCAGGTTTGCCCCACGATATTTTCCTCATCCCAAGGTATTAAAAAACTGCCAGATTGGTGATTATTTAAAAAACATTCCTGGGGTGAGCCTGCTAAAGCCTGCTATTGTGCAAACACCATTTGGGAGCAGAACCAGCTCATTTTTCCTGCCCAGCCACCTGATCTCCCTGCCTGATGTTCATTCAAGCTGCCACTCAAAAACAACAGCTAATCAGAATGCGGGACACCAGGCATGCTCAGATATGCTTGCAGCTGCTACTCAAAAACAACAGCCAATCAGAATGTGGGACACTGGGAATGCTCAGATAGCCTTGCAATGTAAATACAGAAGTCCTGGGCTCATGCAAAACAAGCTGGAGCATTTCCTCCCAGTCTTCACTGGATTCCTTCACAAAACGGGCAGCCATGTGAATGGAAAAACCAGGATTAAACAGACCAGGATTATAAGGAACTGGTGCTACACAGGTATAATTCTGCTGTGGGGAAACGACCCTGGAGATCTCCTGGAATCACAATGGATCTTCAGTTTCCCTTTAGGATTTCCAGCTCCAGGTTAAGAAATTCCTGGATATTACATTCCTGGAAATTCCTGGATATACCCTACTGAGTTCAGCTGAACTGTGTTTGAGGTTGTGAGTTAACTAGATATAGACAAATGCAACATCAAAAAGCTTCCTCTATTTTGCATTGGCTGTTGCTTGAGTACCTATGCTTCCATAAATCTTGTTACCATCATACACCTAAAACCATGCTGTTCCCTGTGCTTGCTTGCTTTGGGTACTGGTAAAACTAGAAATGGAAATCTGAAGTTGCTAAACCCAATATAAAATCTTTTGGGCTATTTTTAACTCCTCCAAGTTAATCAAAATATTTGAGGAAAAAAGACTTTGCTCAGCAAGAACACTCGAGCTGGCAAGCTTCTCTTGCTCAGTAGGCGAGCTCATATTATAACTTCCATGTCCTGCATTTAAAAATAGAATTAGAGGAGAGGTAGTTTTCAAAAAACAGAAACAAGAAATACATATTTGGTAAAGACCATCCTCCCCTTTCTTTCGACATTGTCATGAACTTGTATCTAACCCTCAGCTTTTTGCCCCGCCATATAAATTTAGATATGGTAGTATTCCATTTTTTAAAGGGTTTCGCTGAATTGATAAAGGGAATATTTTGAAAAAGGTACATGAACTTAGGTAGGACTGACATCTTTACTAGTGCAATTCCACCCAATAAAGAGAGCTGGATCTTTGTCCATTTCTGTAGGTCTATTTGGACTTTTTTCCACAAGGGTATGTAATTCTTATCAAAAATATTTTGATTTTTCTTTCCTAATAATACTCCTAGGTACTTAATTTCTTTTTCTATTTTAAAGCCTGATTGTTCTTCTAGATGTTGTCCCTCTTTATCCTTCATATTAAAGGTAAATAGTTTTGTTTTCCCCTTGTTTATTGTTAACCCAGCAAGTTTCCCAAATTCTAACATTTTTCCTAAATACCTTATTTTTATATGGGGTCTTCTAAAAAAATCACTATGTCTTCAGCAAATGCCCTTAATTTGTGTCTATGTTTGCCTGCCTGCATTTTGGAGATTCAAAAGTGTGTATCTAGATTTTTCTTATTCAACTACACTAATGAGAAGCAAAAATCATTAGGATTTTACAAGTACCTGCTTCATTCAGTCAAGCAAGAGTTAACTGCTGAAATCACATGACTGGAATCACATGAGCTTCTGGAAAGATCTCTCCTTTCTTCTTCCAGCAAAAGAGGAGAGGCAAGCACACTCACTCAGATAGTGTGCACAAACACCTGAGCGCTTGGATAGAAAGAGTTTGTTGTTCCTGTAAATTCATTTGTTATCTAGTACAGTTCTACAAAACAACTCATTTGCATCTCTGCCTTATTATTTGCTCTGCTAATTTAGTGCCACACAATAAAATTGCATTCTCTCTTAATTTTTTTGTAAATGAAGCACTGATAAATTACAGATAAGATTCTGTCCTCTATACAACTTGAATGGATAAAATAGATGAAATGAGTTATTCGTTAACTACTGAGTTTCCATATTTGAAACCGGAATGTTGTGTGGTTGAACTTGTCAATGAATCCCCCTGGGAGACCTAGACCATGACAAATTACCTCAAAGTTAAAGATGATTATAAACAGCACTAAAAAGGGCTACATTAGGTGTCCTTGGTGTAATAAAAATTCAAATTTTCAATTGAGAGAAAATAGAGAGGTTGCCAGCACATACTTCAGCTTATCAAAATGTAAAGTGTAATATAAATATTCATACCTTTCTCTCTTTCAAAAAAACTGATGAAAATAACATTCTTGAATATTATATTGTGGCAGTAAGCCAGAACAGGTACTTGTTGTTACTATGGGAATGAGTAAAAACAAATCTGAAAAGCTTGCCATAAATATGGATGGATGATGTTTTACGATTAGGAGCCTCTGCAGAAACCAATTTGCCAAACCTAAGCAATCTAATTGAGGGCAGTCATTGTGACAGACAAGCAAAATATACTAGTCTTCCATTTTCGTATTAAAATGCCATGCCTTGGTGTAACCGTTCCAAGTGGTTATTTTAGTCCTTTTGGAAAAAAACAAAAGCTTGTTCAGGATAGGGTAACTCTGTTGACCAGCGTATTATTGAACTTGCTTGTCTCTGGGAAATGGGACCACCCGATCTCAATAGGTTTTTTGCTACTTGCTGAAAACATTTCACAATTAAAGCAGAAGAGGCTTGTCCTGTAGTTCTCACCTTTTGTGGTTGCTGCACTGAATAGGCTCAGAAACAGAGGGACACATCCCCCCTGCATTGAAGTCTGGTGTAATTTTCCCTTGAATGGGCTCTCATGACAAGAACAGGGAGGAAGGAGGGGGTCACTATATGGGATGGTATGCAATAAAGCCTGTGATTGCACAGCCCTCCATCACGACAAAACAGGCTCCAACTCTCAGCTTTATGATAGCACAATTGGCTGGCACAATGGTTTGGAGAGAAAGCTAGAGAAACATAGAGGAGGGGCAGAGATATTAGTTGGCCAATTGTCCCTCTTGGTATGTTTCAAGTGCTGAAATGCACAAGTGGCTGAGAACAGGGTCCCCAAGCATTAGGCTGAAAGGCAGTGAATGAGAGGGGGGAAAGATGCCTGTAATGGATCAATCATGCCTATAGAATGCACCTTTGTGACCCAGTGTAAAAGATAATATATAGCAGCTGTATTACAAGCCAGCAAAAAGGAACTAAATGTACAAAGCACAATATATTTCAATAGATTTTTGTTGTGGGAACATCACAAGTTTACAAGCCAAATGGCAAGAATCTGCACTTACAGTAGTTGTCTGTGCTGAACATGGCTACAGTCCATATACACTTATTAAATGAAAGTGTAGCCCAAACAGGATTTGGTCTTCAGTTAACCTAGGCATATTTCATTAGATCTATTTGAATATCCAGATGAAGGAAAACTCCCATTATTTTAACAAAAATTACAAATGTATTTATTTATCTATATGGCATTTCCTTAAGCTGAAGGCAGCCAATAATGCAACAACAGGATGAAAGGACACAACACTTCACAACAATCCTTTATGCAATTAAGAACAGCAACATATTAAAAACTTGCTAATTAAAAAAAAGTACAAAATAAAAATGCAACCAAAACTGTCAATACAACTTATCTTCCACCAAATATCCTTTGAAATAAAACTGTTTTATGTGTCTTCCTAAACACAGCCGGTAAAGACATTACCCAGAGAGTTCCCTGACCTCCACTGGGACCAGGGAATCTCATGTTTTTCAGCCTCTCCCCAGCACAGTTCAGCCAGCCAGTTGGGGAACTTACTGTTGGGTGGGTATATTGGTTAATATAGCAGAGTTTGCCCAGTCATGGAGGAATGATGCTGAATGCAGTAAAAATCAGTCTTCCCAAAAAGTAAACACAAAAGGTGAAACTTACATTTCGTCAAGTAGATTCTATTCACATTCTTGTTGCATTTGAAAGAAAGAAGTCCTAATTTTAAAAATACACTTCTCTATACAAGTGGCCATCTATTGCGGCATCATGGGTGTGCAAAGTATGGGGTATTTGTAAAACATCTGCCTCCAGACCTGTAGAAGCATCTGCCTCCATGAAGGTCCATGTGGAGAGAGATAAAAGAGCAGTGGTGACTGAGTCAGAAGGGGGGGGGGGGTCAGAGTACAAGTACAGAGAAAGAGATGAACTTCCCAAGAGATAACACTTATATACTTAGAGAGATTTAGTGTCTCCAGTGACCAAGCATGTTGAGTCACTGTCTCCAACACTTACTAGCAGTAAACTTAGACCTACTTCTCTGCTGTCAGAAACATGGCAGCATCACTTCTGGCATGCACCAGAAATGATGTTGTCATATTGCCAACAACTGCAGTTAAGCTGTGGTATTTGGACAAATTTTATGATAAAGCAGCTTCTATCATAGAGTTTTGCCCAAATACCAGAGCATCCCCATAGTCCTCAGTGACGTGATGATGTCATTTCTGATGCAGGATGACACCCTCATGTTGCTGACAACAGAGAAATAGGCCTAATTTTGCTGCCAGTAAGTTCCCCCACCTCCACCCCCTTCCAGTTGCCAGGTGGGATGGTGCAATCCAACATCATCCTCACACACACTCTGACAAAGTCTTTCTAAAGGACTGGGCCTACCACCAAAAGACCGTAACCTGTTTGTTGCCAGATTAAGAAAGAAAATTGTAAATAGATGTTGTGCACATTGTGGCACATGGGATTATACACAGTTCTATAGTACCCTAGGTCACAAAGGGCTTTAAATTTTTTTTCAGAATTCAAATACCTTGATCGGCGTTCATAAATAAATTAGAATTTGTTGAACAGAAAAATTAATAAATTATAAAAGAGGAATTAATAGTTGTACAGCTCAGCCATTTTGTTCCAGTTTTCAACAAGTCTTGGTTTTTAGTACCAGTGAAATAAATTTAGCAACAGAGCTTGGGAAGACTGGATCCTTATCTGATAAGAATAAAGCAAGTCATTTTTTTTTACTTTGGGTTGTTTTAACTTGTAATAGTGGGGTGATTAACTTCTCTTGCAGATCAGTATGAAGCTATCTGAACAACAGTATGTGGGAGGTAGAATCTGGCATATTTCCCCCACATATATAGTTTTGTTTGGAATATCAAACACGAAGAAATCTTCCAGAAAGAACAGATGATGGGAAGAAATTCAATTGGCCATCATAAAGGTGTGTTTGGGGGAAGATGGTTAAAGGGCAGATAAATAGGGTAAATTGGTGTTGTGTTTGAACTGAATATCTCAAAATTGTGGGGAGTCAATTTTTGGTTCATGAGGAAACATTGCTATTTCAAGGTCACAAAGTCTTTGAGTTATTATCCCCAATAGACTAGTCAGACTGAACCAAGTAAGGCCAATGCCAATAGATCAGATCATTCAATGAATTGTTCTGTTCCAGTAGGATTCATAAGTGTCTTCTAGCATTGATGAGAGCAAACTCAAAGTTTAAAGAGTACATTCTGCCAATATTTATTGGTAATTGTCCAGGCTTTGGTTTTCACAAAGGATTGTTTGGTTTTTCTTATGTAGTTCAAGGAGTGAAAGAAACCTAGCTGAAGGAAACATTGTAGGTTAGGTAACTTCCATATTCCAGTATGAATAGGCAGGCATAAAAACATGGTTCCAGCAACAGCTTGGAAAAAGAACTTGAATGGGAAGGTCAAATACAGTCATGCCCCTCAACACGATTTGGACTCCAGTACTTGAAAATGACTTTTGAATTTGAGGCCTGGAGAGTCTGGGTTCAAATTGAGCCCTGAATATCAGTCCTAATATTGATATGGGAATTACAAGTCTCCACTACCACTGCCCAGATGTATTATCATTCAGCAAAAAAAAGTCATTAATACATTTAGGCCAATGAAGTATGAACATTTACATGAAGTGAATGTTTTGATCATAGAGTTTAGATATTTTGGCCCAGAAGCAATTGTAATGTGCAAAATATACAGACAGAGCATTACGAAAATAACTGCAGAAAACAGTGCTGACTTAGTTCCCTGACGAATGCTCCAGTCAGAATGGAATGGAAAGTTCAGAGACTAACCAAAATATGGAAGATATTTTGCATGAAAAGAGTGGACCAATCCAAAGAAAGATGATCGGAACATAGTATAAAAGTTGTAGAGCACAAACCATGTTAAAACCATTAGCTGGAAGTCTGGAGTACTGCCAATGAGACCACACTGCTGGTCAACCATCATCTTAAATAGATTATTCAAACAAATATTAATGTAAGTTGCTAGAATGGAATCTCTTGCTTTACTGTTAAAACTCACTGTATTTCATGTGTAAACTGATTATTAATAACAAATGTGCATGTACAGAGCAGAATGGAAAGCAGAGGAATGTTGTAGTTTGCAAGGCTTTGTCTTTTATTTTACTTGAAATTACTCTGTGGTCACATGTTCTGAACTTGGAGTACTTCCTTGGTGGCCTCTTTATATTAAAGTTTGATTAAAACAAAAAGGAGATTTGTTGATTTTTTTCTCCTTCTTGCATGTATTACCACACTATCAAGGAGACTCTTTACAAAGGCAGGAAACCCTTATTAGGATTATGGTCATGACAGGAAGTTGGACTACTTTAGAATTTCTTATGTTTCTTTTTAAAATTCCAGTCCCTACCAGAGTAAACTAAGCTGCAGTTCAACTTGCAATTATGCACATATTAAGTCTCATGGAATATGTTTACTTCCATACCTATAAGTGCACTTAACATCACAGTCATTAACCACAATCCAAAGAAACTCTGACTCAACAAATTCAGTGGGTTTTATATTGTTTCTCCCCTAAAATAATCCTTGTGATGTCATATTAAAAGCGACTTTCAAAACAAAGTTAGTTTGCAATATATGTGTTGGGTTAAGGTAAGCTGCTAGAATTATATATTGGGTAGGGATGCTGTGAATTTCATGGCAAATATGTTTGATTTGATTATGGAACATGCTTGGCTCAACAGTCATGATCAGACTGAGCCGAATTCTGGATCTTTTCAGTTCAGTGCTTGATGGTTCAAATGTTGGTGAACAACTTTGTGGTCACACAGTAGAGATGCTTGCTACCTTTAGTTGTTTGATCTGTTGTCCCATTAGGCACGAGGCTAGGCATGGTTGGGGAAATGGGCAGCCCAATGGCTGAGAGGGAGTAGGGCAGTTCAAAAGGAGGCTAGGAGGTGCAGTCAGGTCAGTGGGCAACAGGGGGCATAGGGCGCTGGGGGCACGCGCGCACAACGGCAGGGGCACATATGTGCTCTACAATGGGGGGTGCACGTGTGGGGTGGGGGCACTTGGCGGGGGGCGAGTGAACCTGTGATTGAGGGATTAGAATCCTACCACTGCTCAGCAGCAACAATGGGAGGGAGAAACAGTAGGCCATTTGGGCATTTAAAAAACTCAAAAGAGTAAAAAGAGAGGCCTGTAGCTTTAAGAAATAGATGTCCTCATTAATTGTTAGGCAACCACAAAAGGTTTCTGGCTGTTATAGGTTTTCTGGACTGTGTGGCTGTGGTCTGGTAGTTTTTGTTCTTAACATTTTTCCCGCAGCTATGACTGGAATCTTCAGAGGCATGTCATGGTGAGATGTGTTTCTCACTATGATATGCCTCTGAAGGTGCCAGCCTTAAATGTGAGTGAAATGTTTGGAACAAAACTCCCAGACCATGGCCATGCAGCCTGGAAAACAAGGGAACAGTTTGAGGAAAACAATGCAAACTAAACTAATTCTTGACTTTATTTCAAATGTCAAAGTACTTGAAAATGTGATGACCTGATGTACCCTATGTATCCTAAATTCGTGGCCTCGAACCTACATACCTAAGGGACCGTCTCTCCCCTTATTGCCAGGCTCCTCCGCTTCTTGGAGGTGGACCTGTTAGTGATCCCTGGCCCCAAAGTGATCCGGCTGGCCTCAGTGTTTTCAAATAAAATGTTGCGTCCAGTTTTGTTTAAGACATGTTCTGCGTGTTCTGATAGAACGTGCAAAATGAATTTGTGAACCTCACCTCCTCCCTGATGAAATCAATCATCTAGACTGGGCTCTGTAGGCTAATGGCTAATCCACAACAGAAATCAGAAGAGCTTTAAGACCAAGAGAAACCCAGAGGACTGAGGAAAAACAGCCCACCACAAGAAAAATATTTCTACAATACATCAAGGGAATCACTGATCAAATAGGGAAACTGATGAAAAAACACAACCTACAAACCATTTTCAAACCTACCAGGAAAATACAGCAGATGCTACACTCAGCAAAGGACAAGCGAGACCCCCTCACTTTTGCAGGAGTCTATCGCATACCCTGCAGCTGTGGAAAGGTCTACACTGGAACAACAAAATGCAGCATTCAGACTCGTATTAAGGAACATGGAAGACACTGTCGGCTTAACCATCCTGAAAAATCTGCAGTTGCAGAACATGTCTTAAACAAAACTGGACATAACATTTTATTTGAAAACACTGAAATTCTGGACAGTTCAGAAGGTTACTTTGTCAGACTGCACAGGGAGACCATTGAAATTCACAAACACCAAGACAACTGCAACAAGAAAGAAGAGACTCTGAGAATTAGCAAAGCTTGGCTATCAGTACTTAAAAACACCAAAAGCAAACCCCAAGGGCATGCTAAGTTCATGAACAATGGACTCCACCCAAGCACAGGATTTGCATTCACCAATACTGCTGCTGCTACAGGGCATGAAAATGTGAATCACTCCCTGGACTGATAAGCCCCACCCACAATACAATACTATCAACCACATCTTTGCATATCAAGTTCCACCCAAACACTTACTGAGGTTCCTCACCCTGGGACATGGACAATATATACCCAAAACATTTCCATCTCTCTGGACACAGTGTGTAACAGACTTCCCTCTGTGGTCCACCTCTGAAGATGCTGGCCACAGATGCAGGCGAAACGTTAGGAACAAGATCCACCAGACCATGGCCACACAGCCCGGAAAACCCACCAGAACCACTTGTTCCTAATGTTTTGCCTGCATCTGTGGCTGGCATCTTCAGAGGTATATCACCGAGAGAAGTCTGTTACACACTGTGTCCTATGAAAAGGGAATGTTAACAGCCCGGAAAATCCACAACAACCAATATATTTTCTCTTGAATCCTGCTTCCATTTTTTAATTCTTCCCCTACTGCCTTACAATGATATGAAAGCCATCCGGCATCCCACATTTAGGCATATATAGTTAACCTCGTCTGTTTCTCATACATCTCACATTTGCACATAAGTATTTCAGGGCCCTTATTTGAGGCACCTTTGAATTACTTGGCAAGCTATCAAATACTTTCTCTTCCCCCATTCCCATTATATATGAATCACTGCGTGTTAATGTACAATCTCCATTTATTCATTTCTTTGATATGTTTTAATTTCTGAGCCCTCAGAACACTGTGTTGAAAACAAGATTCACAGTCAAACAAAACTCTCCATAAGTGCACACCTTCTCCATGGTCCTTTACATATGCAGAAGCATTATTTTGTCTAAGCTCCTTCGTCAGGTAGATTCTACCATCTACAACCAGGCAACCAAAATTATGCACATGAAATAAAATCCTTCTATACCTTGATAACCAGAAATGTACAAATGTACAATCTTTTTGTTACTGGCAAATACATTCCACTGAATACAGAGTTGGCCATGCTCACATAAGGAATATAGGGCCATTGTGGCCCCAGCTATGAATGGATGACTGAGGGCTGGAGAGAGGGATATAGAGGACAGCAACATGTTTGGTGGGGGATAAAAAAGACCACATTTTTATTGATTACAGCTGTAGAAATTTGGCTTAGCATGGCTCACTGAATCTGAGTCAGGAGGTCCATCTGCCAACCAATAAAAGGTTTGATCCCTCAGCTTGCCTGCTAAAGAGAACACCTTGGGATGGCTAAAGAGGTGGACCATGCCTGAATATGTACATTGCTGTAATTCAACAAAATAATAATAAAAAAAATTAAAAATAAAATTTAAAAAGAGGTGGATCACATAGGCACATGAGAGTGCATGTACGCCCTGCCACCTAGGGGTGAGGTGAGCCCAACAACTGCCCAAGCTGAGCATACCTCCAGAAGCCTCCACCCCCAAGATCCCTTAATGTGATCCCAAACCAGGGTGATGGGCATGTAAGCCCTATCTCCCCCCACCCCACACCGCTCAATGGCAAAACCACGTGGTGATGAGAGAGCAAGACAAGCACAGTGAAGCAAAACCCATCAATGCCAACAGCCCACACCAGGGAGTGAAAGTGGGAAGGCAGCCAAAGACAGAGTGAAGCTGGAGAATCATTGAATTCTTTTATGCTGTACAGGCAGACTAGACAGGAGACTAGCCTCCTGAGATCCACTCACCTGGGCCTGCCCCCCACAGCTGGCCCAGCAAGCATTGACTGGCTGTGAAGCAGGGGTGTAGGGGTCAGCAAAAGGCCCATAGTTCTCATGGGTATGGCACCTAGCCCCAGCGCACTGCACCACCTTCGTGGGGTGCAAAAGTGTTCCCTGGATAAACACCCAACAACTTTTATTAACTATAGTTTTAGCGGTTTGGTTTGGGACATTGGATCTGGGATTAGGTGGCCCATCTTCCAACCCCTGAACCTCTTCCCTCATCGTGTGTGCTGAGAAAAACACCTTGGGATGGCAGAACAAATGGGGTACAAATGGGCACATGCGACTGTGTATATTCCCTACCACCCGGGGGAAAGGGATAAAGGAACCTCCGATCAGAGTGGAATGTCTGCCTCTCATCAAAATTACCGCAGCTGCAACCATTCCTGAAGATAATTGTGCAGCCACAAGTCTGGCCACCAGTACAAGAAGTGCACCCGATCAGGTCTAAAAGAGGCATCCTGACTGAATGATAAGCTTGTGTGCAGGATCAACTGGCCTTTTGCTGTGATTACAGGGTCACCTGCTACCTTGGTGACTTTCTCGCTGACCTCATCAACCTTTTCGGAACAACCTTGAAAGAACCAAGTCCAAAATGATGCGTGAGGTGAGGTCATTCTGTCTGAGTTGGATGATGACAGCTTCTGGCAGGTTCAAAACATCTGGCCCATCACAGGATAATAACCAGTACCAGGTCTTCTCACTTCATGACATAATGCCCAAGTCAGGCAATATGCAAGACATTCTCCAAGCTAAAGTGTGGTCCCCAACCTGTTCATGCAGCATATTTTATGGCCCAGTGCACAATGCTATGGCCAAACGGACTTGTGGCAGGATGTTGCAACTGAAGGACTGTGTATTAGAAGACAGACCCTACTAGCACTGTTCTAACATATGAGTTAACTTTGGAAGATTACCACCTGCTGATATCCGGAAAGTGCACCACTGGCAAACCTAGCTCTGCAGATGTGGTTGCATTCCCAATCCTGAATTAGTGTTCCCTGCATTTTCCCAGCAAGAGCTCCAGAGCTGCCATTCAGTCCTGCAGGATAACTATGAACTAAAACCTGGTAAGCCAGAACATTTGGTATGGATGAGCAGGGAACTAGGGTGGTCAAATGGTGAACAAATCCTCCAGGGCATGAACTGGTCTGATCACACATGAAAGCAGATCTTGGGCCTATGTCCTCACAGGTCAGACCTCCTGATAAAAAAGTATATGCTGTAGCCACTGGTTTACATATTATAGCAGTCAGCTTATTTGCACTATCCATTTAGCTGTTTTGTTATTTGTTTTGATTTCTGTTTGTATTTACACCACAAGGTTAGTCTTTTTATTCTGAGTAATTCAGGTTGCTGTTTTGACTAAATAATCTAACTCATTTACTTTCTCCAAGGAGGAACATGAACATATTTTAGGCAGCATGCCTTCTATTCATTTCTCTTCTCAACCAAATAATGGAGATTGGTCCTATTTAACTAATTTGCTGAAAAAAGAAAGATAAAATAGGAGCTTCATACTACTTCATTGTCAGACTACAATAAATTCTCAAGCAGTCCTAAGGGATTTTCAAGTTAATTATTAAAGTTAATTAAATTATTTAAACTATATTTTTTTTGGGGGGGGGGGCGTGGAATGGTTGATAGACCATCACAGAAATTTTGGGTCAAATCTGAATTCACTCCAGTGGTAGATAACCATTTAATGCAAACTTTCTATGAGTTGGTCTTCAAAGATATAATAGAGATATGTCTCAAATATGCAAAGTACCAAGGCCTCAGATGTGGGCCATGCACCAAATTCCCATCCCCACATCCTGGTAGAGGCCAGTAACCTAGTGACTGCCCTCATGTAAAAGTGCAGAGAAGTGGAACAACTGAATTAATTACTCCATGCATTATGGATATTTGCTAATCAACCAGAGGCCTTCTGGAAAGGATCATGTCAGGAACCCTCCTCCTGAAGCTGAGGCAGGATATCAATCATGTTGTTATCCAAGCCTGGAATATAGTCAGCTGAAAACATAATATTACCAGAGAAGGAGACTAGAACAAATTTGTTCACCAAGCCTATAACCTTCTTGTCTTGTAACAGGATGGCTGCCTGTTGATAACCCTAGTCAAGCCTGGTTGTTGCAACAGACAGGTCCTGCCTGATAGTAGCTGCTATCATGCTCAGAAAAAAAAATAAAAAGTGAGGTACCTGCGATGTTGGAATACTGTAGTCAGGCCAATGGCACCATTGGCCTGCACACCAGAAGCCATTAAAGTACACCCCCAACCCAGACTGCCTGATGCATCTAATTGTACTTGAAGGATTGAACTACCTTTGAGGAGATCTACTAGTAAGATACTCCATTATCACTTTTGAGAAAACTAAGCCATACCCTGAGATTGTCTTTGCAAATGGTGATATGAGGACACTACTGCAACAATGCCGTTTGCCAGGCAAGTGAACAAGACATCCTCAGAGAGACCACTTGACATGCATAACTGACATGCCCAAGCAGAGATTGCAACTCCCTGGTTGTGCATTTACTGAGAGAAAAAATATTACAAAGCAAGGACCAGAATGTTTCCAGGTTATTTGCCAGGAAACAGGAGATCCCTTTGATCAAATCTAAATCCATCAGGATACCCAGGTACACCAACTGTATGATGGAACCCTCATTCTTGTCACATGCTGGGGGAATGCTAACCATGTTGGCCAGCAAATGGAAAGTACCAAGTAGATCTTCACAGGTGGGGCACCTGCTTGTTTTCCAAACCAAAAAAAAAATCATCCAAATAATGGTTATGTACAGGCTGCTTAATTGGTATCAGAGATTAGGAATGAGGCAGGAGACAAAGGGGCTAGAGACCCCGGCTGTCCTTAATTCCTTGTCAGTCTCCTCCAGCAGATTTCAGAATCTGGAAACCATAAAAATGAGAGACCCAGTGAAAAGATGTGGAAATCACCAAGGAAGTCCTCTCACAGTTATGTGGCTGCCACTGTATTTGGATAGCAATCTAGCAAAGGGTACAAAGTCTCAGGGTGGACTGTGGTCAGGGCTCAGAACAGCCAGTGCCCAGCTGGTGAGTTGGGAATATTTAATGGTGGGAAAGGGGAAATTAGCACATCTCCAGATCCTCCTTCATTTTTGCTACTGGGATTGGTTTGGATTGGCTACCACAAAACAACTGTAAGAAACAATGCAGGGAACCATCTCCTCAGATTGCAGACAGTAAATTCAGCCTACCAAATATGATGCTAAAAGAATCTCTGTGGATGAAGAATGGGCAGCACAATCTGGGGGGAGGGGTGGACTCACCTCAGGGGTCAACATAGCCTTGTGTTGATGCGAGCGTCCACCTCACTGGCACGAGGGGCAAGTGCACCAGAAGAAGGTGAAAATATCTGGGCAGGTGCTAAATGGCTCCACGGCATCTGACCCTGAAAGCTGCCATTATTCCCCAGCCCAGCCAGTGTAGAAAGATGTCCCAACATGGCTTGGGGCATTCCAGGGGTGTTCCAGGGGATGGAGCCAACCATAGTCTGTTTCCACTGCCCTCCCAGCCCCCGTGCACCAATGGAGCCAGTCTAGGATGTACGCAACATTTTCGTGACATACATCTATTATCCTCTATGGGAGATTTTAGCCAGCCCGTGCTTTCTCTTTTTGGGGGTGGGTGGGTGTCTTGTTGCAGAGAAGCCCTTTGGAGGCAGCAGGGTGGTGCCACAGCAGCACCATCTCCACCCTGCCGAAGAGGTCTGGATTGAGTAATAAGCTTTGAGTAGGGGTGGACGCTTTGCTCCCATCAAGAATTAAGACATATAATCAAGAATTTTTCATATTGTGTATGTAAACAATTAGTTCCTCTGTAAGGGTGATTAGAACTGAGAATGGCCTTCTCCTGTTGAAGTAATCATTATATATTATTTTTAATCTATCTGTTCAACTAGCAATCAACCAACTAGCTTATTCATAATGTTCTACAACACCTAAATATTGAAATCATAGCAAACTAGTTACAGATTTCTTTTCTGCACAGAGCTAGCGTATCTTGGACTCATCTTTAGTGGCAATGAGTGGGGAGTATGGAGCTCCTGTGTAACCTGGCAAGTAATTGAATTGGATTTTTAAAATGCTCTGAGATGCCTACTTTTTGAAAGACTGATAACTCAAAAACTTGCTGAGCCAGATTCATTTTGCAGAGGGCTCTCGCAATTCCTGACTTGTTAGAGTGAAAGCTTTATGCTGAAAGAAAATAAGAAAGGATTGCACCCTTTCTGATATGCCCAGGGTAATGCTGATCATCACTTTGGGGCCAGGAAGGAATTTTTCTCCAGACCAGGGATCCTGGAAACATTTTGCCTTCCTCTGTGCATAGAGGAAGGGTCACTGAGGGAGTGAGGGAGTGATGAATTTGTTGCATTGTGCAAGGGATTGGACTGGATGACTGTTGAGGTACCTTCCAGCTCTATGTTTCTAGGAGAAAAAAACAATGATCTGAGAACACAGACAGGTGCCCATTAGGGATTTGACAGATCTCAGGGAGTATGTTTTGTTTTATTTGTTTTTGTTTTATTTTCATGCTTTTACATCTGGTTCCTTTGCCATATAAATGATATAAAGAATGATTATTGTAAGGTTGAATTTCCTTTTAAAAATGTCAGAGTTTCATCCCAGAATTTGTTCCAGATGCTGGTAACTAACACTGGAGCAATAGGCTTTAGAGAGATAGTCCTGTCTGAATCAGGATGACAGCAAAAAATGCGAGCTGACCAATGGGTTTCCTAGGAGCTTGATTCTTTATAGGCTATCTGATTCCCCTGCAGTTTGTTTAAAATTTTTACTATGCAGATGTTCCTCTTGGTGACCAATTTTTATAGTTTTGAAAAGATTATATCAGTTTTCCATGGTATTGTGTTACTGTATTTCTTGGATTTTTTAAATAGCACTTGAAAGGCTAAATTTTTAAATCAGACATTACTAGTGGAATGTAGAAAGAGAGGTTAAAAAGCCAACCTGGCACTGAGAATTAAACACAGGTTCATAATAATATGAAAAGAAAACAAAACACATCAACCAAAGGATGTTGTTATTGAACTAAAGTGGCTAGGAGCATGCATTTTTTATTATCAAAGGTGTTAAAATATATACATAGCACATGTTTGGCACAGGATGATTGTTATACCATTCTGCAGTATTCAGCTGTCTTGGGTGAAAAAAATCCTATCACTTTGATACTGGAAAATTATTATGAAAATGTTAGTTTTGGGCTTCATAGTAAAAAGTAAAGCCTGTCTTGCATGCCAACAACTTTGAGTATTAAATTGTCAGATTTCACCCCTACCAACAATACTGCCTAGTAAGTTCTTGTCTTCTTTTAACTTATGGTAAGCAAAACTGACAAAAAGAAAAAAGGCTTAAGGTGGCTGGGTGCCATGAAATCCACATGTCAATTTCCTGCACAGCTCTGTGGTTGCACAAATTTTTTTCTTTTAAAAACCCCTGCGTTTTACAGCAGAATATAAATGACAGCATTTTAAACTATTTTTGCATTTGTATTTAGTACCTAAATCATGTGCAAACTGTAATTCAGAGATCTCAGGGATCTCAAAGGCCGCATTTACCTTACAAATGTAAACTAGTACTAAAGTGACTTAATGCCTACCACCCCTTATATAGCCTGAATTCCAAAACAGGGGTACTTCCCCTAGGTCTATTTGGATCTAATTAAGCACAAATGTGCATTTCACAAACATCAACATGTATTTTTAAATGTACATGTGTTTATTTCAATCCATTTATACAGCACAGGTATTTGTTAGGTACACACATGATGGAATAGGATGCATGTCATGAACCATCTGAATATAAATGTAAGTGGACTTTGTGTGAAATTCATTTTGTGGAAAATAGACTATGACATGCTGAGCCAGGGTGTCTGGATGAAGACACTCAGACAGTGCGCCAACTGGAAATGTCTTGCTCCCTGTCTCAAATGTTGTCAGAAGCAAAGCTTAAAATAAGAAAATTATAGAGAACAAAAGACCAGCCCAAAGAACAGTCACATGCTGGTTAGTGAAAAGAGAGTCACTGAGTAGCTTTCTTACCCCCAATACACCGTTAAAAGCTTTTAGCAAAAGAATGGCCTAACCAAGTTGTGGAATAAATTACTTTGGGGAAAGCTCCAGGGGAACAGAAGGGGTACAGTGTCAAAGAGGCCCCTTCCGCACGGGCGGAATACGGCGGCCTGGGGACGGCAAAAACGCCGTCCCCAGGGAGCCGTTCGCACAGGGGGCGCAGCTGCTTGCCCAGTGAGGTTTTTGGAAAACGGCGGCTTGGAGCCGCTGCCGTGCGAATGGCAGTGGTTCCACGGCACCATGTCCAGGCAACCTACCTGTCCTGCGGCCCTCCGGCGCGTCGCCGAGGCCTGGGGACACGACCCCTCTGCCACGCGACTCCGGAGCGGTCGCGCAGGGGAGGGGGCGTGTCCCCTGGCCTCGGCGACGTGCTGGAGGGCCACGGGACAGGCAGGTCGGCCTGACGCCGTCGTCCCGGGAGGTTCTGGGACCGACCCCTTCCGCCACCGTGCGGAAACGGCCAGAGTGTGAGGAGACAACCTCTGGCTTTAGAAGCTGACAGACTAAGGGTGATGCTTAAGAACTGGATGGTGATGATGTAAGCTCTTCCTCTATAAAGGGAGGAGCTTAGATCCCTGATAGGTTATTGGATTTCTAAAATCTTTCTTGGAAACAAAAATATCACCATGTGAGTGGCATGTAGTAAAAGGGGAGGGAATCTTTTTTAAAAAAATTCTGTTTGATGGGTAGTAAGAACATGAATGTGAACTGCTTTTCCCCCAGCCCTGCATCAACCAGGGAGAAGCTAGCAGTAGAGAAAATCTTCTCCTAATGATCTCCTGTAAGAATCTCACTGTGAAGATCAGCTTGCTATCTATGACAATAGCTTTTAAAATAGATGTATTTTATAATGACTGCTTTGCTTTGGGTTCTGTTTTTCCAAATACCATGCTGATGCTGGAAATCCAAAATAAAAGACAGAAACAACATATTAATTGAATCATCCATATATGTAAAGACCTAACTAAACATTGTTAAAAGTTGTAATGATTTCTTACAATTTTAAAGTTAGTTTTATTGTTTTACAATGATAGTTAACCAGTTTGTTGCTAGTAATTAATAGTATAACACCTATTGGTGATCAATGCACCTTTTATGGTAGTTCTAATAAAAGTAATGCTTTCTAAGTATTTGAATAATATTTAATGTTTTATTTGACTGGTTGCATGGCCAGCTTTCTTGTGAGTGATTGCTGTTGGTTGTGGTTGAGTAGCAAAGTTTTCTCAAGAAAACTAGACAGTCGTGGTCCCATCTTTAGGCCACAAACAGCAAAAACTAGATGTCACAGATTATGTTTCTGGTTGTAACTGAATTAATAGCATTATAAAGTTAGCATAACATGTTCTGGAAGGTATTCAGAAGCAATGTGGCATGTGTAAAATATAAATTTACACTGTTGGAGCTATAGAATTTTGATGAGCCATAGGATTTTGAGGAGCTTTTTATACAGAATTCAAATATGTATTCTTGCTTTAGGCTTTATCATACTCTGAAGTTACCTAAATGGAAGCAGCCAATAAATAACAAGTTTGCAGTACAATGGCATGTTACCCCACATATCTGTGTAAAGTTCCTACCATCTACTCCAGTAACCTTCAGAGGTCCTGCTTCAAGTCCCCCTCCACCTGAGGGCATATGGGTGGCAACACATGAGAGGATCTTTTTTGGTCACAGCCAAAATTTTAGAATCCCTCTGCCAACAGAAAGTCATCTGCCTCCCTTTATCATCTTGCACAAATGTGCGGTGAAGACTTTTGTTGTTTTGCTTGATATTCTTCAGCTAACTATTATTGTTGTTATATGTGTGTGTTTACTGAATTATTGAATATTATTGAATTATTTAAATATTTTATATAAACACTGTTTATATAAATGCTGTTTTAATGTCTCTGATATTGAAACTTATTAATGTTTGCTACCTTGGGGACCCAAATTTAGGTAAGAAGGCAGAGGAGAAATATTTTAAATAATACATATTTAAATAATACATTAAATAATACATAATATGTACTGCTGTTATGGGGTTTCCAGGTTGTGTGGGCATGATCTGGTAGTTTTCTTCTCCTAACGTTTCACCCATTTATAGTTGGCATCTTCAGATGCATGTCTCAGTAAGATGTGTTTCACTCCACGATTCTTGTAAGGAGAGTCACCAGCAGCTAGACTGAAAATTTGGTGCTTCTATCTCTAAAATGCCCCCTCCCGCATAGCCCTGTAAAGATTTCCTAATAATTACCTTATGTTGGGAAAAATTTATTTCAGTGATTCTCAGCTCTGACATAACTCAATGTTATGTTAATGGGGGATCTTTGGAGGGATTTTCTGGGGGAAAAGGATTTATCAAACCTGAATCTGAAAAATGTACAAAAATGTGGTGTATCCCTATTCAAAGCCTCTTTTTATTTTGTAGGAGAAAAATCCTATTAATGAATCATCTGTCTTTTCTAATGGCTGGCTTGATAGGTTCCTATATCCTTGCCTAACTAGCCTTCCCCCAAAAAGATCTCTGTGACAGAGTTGGCACCCCAAATGGTCTGTGACAGATGGTGCGAGAGGGGAGTAAAGATATGAGCAGTGCCAGAACAAAAAATCTGGAAACTTGGTGTCTGGTCGCCTTTGCTTTTTTGAAGATACTATTTTTCTATTTACCCTACTTTATCAATATAATATTTAGCCAGTCACCTTTCAGAAGTATGACTGGATTATTTTGGATTTCCTTCCAATTGGTTGTAGTGGCATCTTTTTAAAACTAATATACTTGGTGAATGCAAGACCACCAGTGAGGTCTTGTGACTGGTTAGGTTGCAGTTGGGTAGGCTGGAATAATGTGAGTTATTAATACAAAGGTAGGGATAATTGGCAAGCACACTGAGAGGTCTGATGATGAAGGGGTAGGGTTTTTTTTCTGAACCAGCCTACCATTTGTTATGCAGCTAGATGGGATTCTCTTGGTACTGAACAGCATCACGAAACCTTTAGTCACTTCAAAGCATTAGCAGAAGAGATGAGACTTGGCATCTCTCAGCATAGTCTTCTGTGCAAGCTGCAGTGAACAAAGCTTGAAGCAATTCTGGCTGAATTTGGAGTCAGAAAGGTGTTGCCCAGGAATGCTGGCAGCCTTAGCATATTGCATGTTAAAAAGTAAAACTTTAGTAATACCCGTGAGATATTTAATAAACCACCCCAAAACTTGGTGTTTCATCACTTTATTTTGAGGTTTATGGGAAGAACGTAATGACTGCAGTTTTCTCCAAGATCAGTTGCCAAATGATAATGAGAAACCTCCTCTGGAAATTTGCTCTATAGTCCCAGGGCTACTGAATTAAAGATCCTGCCTGTACCTTTGGAGTCTTAATATAATGAAAAGTTGCTACATGAGGCAGAGCTCTGGAAGATTACGTTAATGTGAATATGGTCCCTGGTGGCCATTTGAACAGCACTGTGATATGAAATGTGTTTATGTATCAAACATGCACACTGAAACAATGGCAAACCTTTGCACATTTGTGATCTTTTTTTTTAGATGAGTGCACTATGTAGACTCTGATTAGATTTCAGTGGGATCAGATTGTAACTGTTCAACAAAGGATTGCTCATTTCTCTTTTAAGCTAATAAATAATTAATGACTTAGACTCAACAATGTTTGGAGACACATCACATGAAAAGTCTGTCTTCATAATGACCATTTGCTTTAATGTTTGAAAGCTGGTTGTAAACTGTATTGAGGCATTATTAATGCATGTATGGCATTGGCCTGACATCCATATGTTCAAAGGTCCTATGTGAAGGAGTCCTTTGTGATCTATGTAAATGCAGGTGAATATGTGAAGGTCTTGTTACCATAGAAAGTAAAAGTTCTATGCCAGTGGTGGTGAACCTATGGCACTTGTGCCATAGGTGGCATTCAGAGCTCTCTCTGTGGGCACATGCGCACAGAGTTCATCATGTGTGGGGGACAGAAAATCGCCCCCTCCACACATCTAGGCTGGCCTGGGCCGCTGGGCATGACGTGTGTGCACCGCGGTGAGCAGGGAGGACTTGGCTGGCGGGCCTGGTGCCTGTGCTCTGGGTGGCTGCTGCCCAGGGGGAGGGCAGAGGCAGATAAGGTGGAGATGCTAGAGAGGCACAGAGCAGCGCACGCGGGACTTGCTGGAGGCTACAGCAGCCTGGCCTCTGCTCGAGAGGGTGGGGTGGAGGTGCTAGAGCTCTAGAGTTATAATGAATGTATGGAGGGAAAGAGCCAGGATCATATTCACTGGCCCTGTACCTGAATGGACCCTATAGACTTATACAACCAAAAAAAAAGCTCCTGTTTGCACAGCCTAGAACAGTGATGGCAAACCTTTTCAAGATCAAGTGCCCAAACTGCAACCCAGCTCTAGAAAGCGAGATATCAAACACTATGTATTGAATTACCTGAAATCTTAATATTTGTTTAGTATATTATGTTTAAATAATCAAGCAGGAGCTTATTCAGTTGCCTCAACAATTTTATACATATTGCTTTTGTGACAAGAGATTTATGTATCCTGCCCTGTGATTGATAATGAACTATCATCTAAAATGGGAACTACATCCCTATCATAAACCGCCCCCCCCAACAAAACATACATAAAGACAGATAGAAATGGTTTTATTATGAACATCTTTGTGGTACTACCGTGTGCAGTATTGAAGATGGCTGCAACCATAAGTTAATCTAACAAGACACGTCTTATTTGTTTTAATCAGGAGTTGCCCCTCTGATTTAAAAGAACAAAGCGTTGTTTCTTTTTAAAGTCACATATGATAGATCATTAATGTGCGCCCACCCTGGAACTGAGGAAAGCCAGCAAATTGATGCCCTGCCAGCTAACACGTTACAGGTGGATACCACATGAGCAGGTGAAAATGCAGCTTTGGAGGCGTGATGACAGTTCTCTGCCTGTGGTTTGTGCATCTGTTACACATTTAGAAAGGTTTCTTTTTACTGAGTTATTTTAAAGATATTTAAACCTCTGCAATAAAACTTTAAGAGAACACATGTTGTTGAGGGTGCATTGGTGGGTGGGCAAGAACAGCATGCTTACCACAAGGGACAAAGATACAAAAACTTCAGAATGTGTATATCAGAGACTGGTTTCCCTCACTCAAAGATCTCTGATACAATAGATATAGTGATGAAATTTGATCTTACATGAGAAACAACAATCCAAAACTGAACAATCCAAATCTGAATATCAATTCTAACAGTCAGAATATGCTTACAAAGTTTTCACTGATGGTTGTGTATTTTTATTGTTATTATTTTTATCATACCCTTTCTAGGTGAAACTGAAGGTGACAGTTTTTATCCTCACAACAATTGTGTAATTGTAGATTAGGACAAGTGATGGACCCACAAGGAATTGTGGGGGCATCTCATTTCCTCATCCCTTACTGTTTCTTCTTTCCCTTCCCTGAAAGCCCCTATAGTCTCTCCTCTTTTCCAGTTTCCTTCTATAAGAACATAAGAACATAATAACAAGCCAGCTGGATCAGACCAAGGTCCATCTAGTCCAGCTCTCTGCTACTCGCAGTGGCCCACCAGATGCCTTTGGGAGCTCACATGTAGGATGTGAACGCAATGGCCTTCTGCGGCTGCGGCTGTTGCTCCCGATCACCTGGTCTGTTAAGGCATTTGCAATCTCAGATCAAGGAGGATCAAGATTGGTAGCCATAAATCGACTTCTCCTCCATAAATCTGTCCAAGCCCCTTTTAAAGCTATCCAGGTTAGTGGCCATCACCACCTCCTGTGGCAGCATATTCCAAACACCCAAATCACACGCTATGCGTGAAGAAGTGTTTCCTTTTATTAGTTCTAATTCTTCCCCCCAGCATTTTCAATGTATGCCCCCTGGTTCTAGTATTGTGAGAAAGAGAGAAAAATTTCTCTCTGTCAACATTTCTACCCCATGCATAATTTTGTAGAGCTTCAATCGTGATCCCCCCCCTCAGCCGCCTCCTCTCCAAAACCAAAGAGTCCCAAACGCTGCAGCCTCTCCCTCATAGGGAAGTGCTCCAGTCCCTCAATCATCCTCGTTGCCCTTCTCTGCACTTTCTTTTTTCTATCCTCCTCAAGCCATATCCTTTTTTTGAGATGCGGCGACCAGAACTGGACACAGTACTCCAAGTGCGGATTAGCACTCACTGCTTTTATATAAGGGCATGACAATCTTTTGCAGTTTTATTATCAATTCCTTTTCTAACGATCCCCAGCACAGAGTTTGCCTTTTTCACAGCTGCCATGCATTGAGTTGACATTTACCCCCGTATGGAGACTTCAAGAGCTCCTAAATCCCTTTCCTGGTCTGTGACTGATAGCACTGACCCCTGCTTAGCGGAATATTATGTGAAGTTTGGATTTTTTTGCCCCTATGTTGCATCACTTTACATTTTGCTTACATTGAACTGCATTTGCCATTTCTGGGAGCCAATCTCACCTAATTGATCAAGGTCCGCTTGGAGCTCTTCGCAATCCTTTGTGGTTCTCACCACCCTACATAATTTGGTATCATCTGCAAACTTGGCCACCACGCTACCCACTCCCGCACTTCCAGGTCAGTTTATGAATAGTTGTTAAAGAGCACTGGTCCCAAAAGCGGATCCTCAAAGGGGACACCACTCCCTACATCTCTCCATTGTGAGAACTTCCCATTTACACACCACTCTTTGTTTCCCGTTTCTCAACCAGTTTTTAATCCATAAGAGGACTTCCCCTCTTATTCCTTCATTGCTGAGTTTTCTCAACAGTCTCTGGTGAGGAACTTTGTCAAAAGCCTTTTGGAAATCCAAGTAGACTATGTCCACCGGTTCACCCCTGTCCACATGCCATTTTACACCCTCAAAGAACTCTAGTAAGTTTTGTAAGACAGGATTTGCCTCTGCAAAAGCCATGCTGACTCTTTCTGCAAGCAGGTTGCTTGCTTTTCTACATGTGTTTTAAGTAATTTTATCTTTAATGATAGATTCTATTAATTTTACTTCAGGAACAGATGTCAAACTGACTGGCTTCCAGGTAATTTCCCGGGTCCCCCCCTAGATCCTTTCTTAAAGATTGGTGTGACATTGGCCATCTTCCAGTCTTCAGGGATGGAGCCTGATTTCAGGGATAAGTTGCATATTAAAGTGAGCAAAGGATCAACAATTTTCATAGCTTTGAGGCTCTTTAAGCAACTCTTGAATTGAATGCAATCTGGGCCAGGGGATTTGGTAACATTTAGTTTATCAATGGCTGCCAGAACTTCTTCCTTGTCTATCCACTATCTTCGCTAGTTCCTCGATTCGGCTCCTACAGAAGTTTTCTGGGTTCAGGTGCAGGAATCTTTCCTCACCTCCTCTTGGAGTGGAAGACAGATGCCAAAAGAATTCATTCAGCTTCTCTGCAATCTCCCGCTACCATCTTTTAGCACACCCTTTGTTCCTCCTTTGTCATCTTAACTTGGGCCTACCAGCTTCCCTTGCTGGCTTCCTGCTTTTTTTTGATGTACTTCTAGAAGAACTGTTTGTTGCTTGGTCTTGATGTTACGCAGCCGTATGCGTTCCTCATAATCCTTTTTTGCCTCCCTTACAGCTAACTTGCTTCTCTTTTGCCACCATTTGTGTTCCCTCTCATATTCTTCATCAGTCAAACTGGACTTCCATTTTCTAAAAGACATTTTCTTTTTTCTGATAATTTCCTCAACCTCTCTTGTTAACCATGGTGGCTTTCTTTTGTACTGGGTGCTGCCTTTTCTAACCTGTGGAACACATTCCAGCTGAGCTTTTATTACTGTGTTTTTAAATAACCTCCAAGCATCTTGGACAGTTTTGACTCTCTTGATTCTTGGAGGGGCTGTGGAACTTCCAACAGTCAGCCTTAGATGGTGAGGCCCAGGGTGGAGTGAGAGGGAACTGCGCCCGGGGCATGCGCTCTCCCTGCGCCCCTGGCACAGTGCCACTCCCCCACCCCAGAATGTCCCCAGAATGCCACCCCACACCCCTCCACAGCCCCTCAATGTCCTGGTACTGGCGCCCACCCTGCATCTGGCCTCATCAGTGAAGGGTCTTGGTGTGATCTTGGACGCTAACTTTTGTTGGAGGCCATTTTACAAGAACAGCCCAGACTGAATTTTTCCACCTTTGCCTTGCTAGGCAATTGGCCCCCTACCAGTAGTGTAGCTGCCAGGGGAAGGGGGGTGCTGCACCCTGGGTGCACACCATTGGGGTCATGTGGGGTGGAAAATCACCCCACACACCCCCTCCTTCCCCCAACCTTCCAGGCCCAGCAGAAGCCTGGAGCAGCCTGGAGTTCAGCCAACTGAAAAGAGCAGCCAGCTAAGGTAAGTGGGGGATGGGGGCATGGGGGGCATCCTGGATCCTTGCAGGGGTGCATCCTGGAGCATCCTGGAGCTCAGCTGGCTGCAACTGCAGGCTCTTTGCAGCCTGGAGTTCAACTAGCTGCAAAGTGCAGCCAGCTGAACTAAGGTAAGTGGTGGGGTAGGGGTGTGTGTGGAAGGCAGGGCCCTGCGGGGGGTCCACAGGGAGGGTAGGGTTCCTGGATGCCATTTTGTCCTGGGTGCCATTTTTCACCCATGCCATTGTCCCCTACCTCTCCCAGTCCAGCCTTGCTGCAATAATCCATGCAACGGTCACCTCAAGGCTAGATTACTGCAACTCACTCTATGCTGGCCTACCTTTGCTGCTGATCCAGAAATTAAAATTCATTCAAAATACAGCTGCGAGGCTGCTTACAGGAGCAGCCAGTGGAGACCATATGACACTGGTCCTGGAATATCTACACTGGCTGCCCGTCAAGTACCGGATCATCCTCAAAGTTCTAGTGTTAACCTATAAGGACATAAGCATCCTTGGAACCACATATTTGCAGGACTACATCTCCCAATATCGCCCTCAGAGACTTCTCTGCTTAGCAGAGGGGAATATACTGGTGGTCCCAGGCCTGAGGGATATCCGGCTGGGTGTAACAAGGGCTAGGTGGAACATGCTGTCGAGTAACATCAGGACCCTGTGGAGCCTGACCCGATTCCGCAGGGCCTGTCAAACAGAGCTGTTCCACCAAGTCTTTCCATCAAGCCAGCTGGATATTTCCTGATATCTCCCCTGAGTCTCCCATGAAAGAAACATTATGACTCACCATTTGGGGGGGTTTAGTTGGATTGTTTTAAATGGGGTTATGGTTTGTTTTTATTGATTGTTACTTTTACTTTTTAAAATTAATTTTATGTATGATTTTAGGCTTTATGCCATTATAAGCCACCCTGAGCCCTTTGGGGGTATGGTGGGGTATAAATTTAATACATAAATAAATTTAATAAATAAATAAATATGTCTATTGGGTTGTTAATTCCAGATTGGGAAATTCCTGGAGATTATGATTAGAACTTGGGAAGTTCAGTGCTTGGTGGAAGGAGAATGCTTTGCAGGATGCGATGCCATAGAGTCATTCCAAGTCATTCCGAAGCTGCCATTTCCTCCAGCACTACAACCAATGGTGGAATTCAGCAGGTTCATGCCACTTCGACAGAACCGGTTGTCAACACCGGAACCAATTGTTAAATTACTTGAATCCCAATTGATTCTAAGAAGGCCATGATTTATGATCATTTCATCAAAGAAAAAACTTGCAACAGCAAGAGCCCAGTATGAGGCCCTGCTCTATAGCATATTTAGCCATAGCATATTTAGTTAATCAAGTTCTGAATTCAAAAGTCATAACACACAGCCCATTACAGACTCTGGGCAGCCAGGGACAGCACAGCTGCCACATTTAGTGTGCTGCCTCCAGAGAGCTTTCAGGCAGTGTGGGGAGGCAGAGAAAAGCTTAAAAACCCCAGCCACCTGAAACTTCTCCACAGGGCTCAACAGAGTTTTGGGGGCATAAGTCATTCAACCGTCCAACCAACATTCCGGGGCCAAAACTAGTGGAAGCCAGCTAACATTGGCTCTGCCTCTGGGAACTCCTCAGGAATGCCCCCAACTGCATCAGTCTCCACGTTAGGTCAGCACAGCTTTGCAAGTGGCAGCCGCAAGTGGGTCAGGTGCTGCAAAGCTCTGCAGTGCCTGCCCACATCCCTGCTTGCCTTCTTGGCTGGCGTAACTGCTCCTTACACAGCCGGGAGAGCAAACCTATCAGCCTGAGCACACACCACCTCCTGTGGCTGTTCTGCCTCCTCCCAGATTGGGCTGATAGAATCCCAAGAATCAAGAATAACATAGGGTACAACTTCAATGTGCAAACTGTGCTCCAAAGAATGCTGATTTAAAACAAATAAATCTGAGGCCCCTTCCGCACATGCAAAATAATGCGTTTTCAAACCACTTTCACAACTGTTTGCAAGTGGATTTTGCTATTCCGCACAGCTTTAAAGAGCACTGAAAGCAGTTTGAAAGTGCATTATTCTGCATGTGCAGAATGAGCCTGATATACTTTTAAAAAAATATGAATGTTGTTGTGGATTCAAAAATCCTTAATTGGTTCACTTCTACTGTAAACTAAATGGCACTCCTATCAAATATCACAAATTTCCCTCAGTGTTTTGATAATCTAGGCAAAACATGTGACGCCTAATCAGATAATTCTATAAACTGTAACATGAACCATCCTCTTGGCTTTGAATCTGCAACTAGCCAATGGGGATAAGTTTCTGTTCTTCTTCAACTTGCCTTTTGACAAACACAGCTATTTTCTGCTTGGTATCCTAATGTATCTTAATGGACTGTTTACTGATTAGATGGGAAATTTTAATCTATATGAAGTTTTTCATATATTGATTAAACCACTGTTGCCTATTTCTTTCTAGCAACATGAGTGGCAAAGAGCTGAGATGAACCGTCAGCTTCCAGTGCAAATTTCCAGGCAGAGCCCAGTGTTGAATTGCATGCAATGCCTCCAGTTTCTATGTGGAGATTGGAGATGGAGCCTGCAGTTCAACGCTAGATCTGGCCAGGTGGCAGGTGAGGGAGGGGGAGAGGAGGGTTCTTTCTTTTTTTAAAAGGCAGCAGGCTGAAGAGCCTGAAAAATGCCAAGAAAAAAGTCAACATTTTTGGAGATCTACTTTTTCAACACCCTTTTATTGTTGCCTTTTGCGGGGGGGGGGGGGGGTTATGTTTGGCTTTAGCTGAATTCCCACCCCTATTGCACTGTACCTATAATGGGTGACTAAACCACCATAAAGCATTCAGTAAATTAGTAATCATTTCTAAAGGTACAAAACTGTTCTAAAATGAACCAAGATTAGGGCCAGCTAGACAGATCAGTCTACTGAGACTGAATTTTTATTGTCAAGAAGTTACAAGGTGATCCACGGGACTTTGCAGTAGTGGATTCCTGACTGTTCATACAGGATTGTTGCATCCATTGCAAGGACTGATCCTTTCCTGTGAACAAAAATGAAGAGTGATATTATATCCTCACATGCATGATATAGATATTTATATTGGGATATTTGTGATAAGTTAGATATTTAATGTTAGTTTTTGGTGTTAGTTCACATTGTAGAAAATGATATAAGAAATTATATAAGGAATTGGGAATGAGGATTAATATTTCAGGGTTCAGTGGCAAGAGGCCTTGTATATATATGTGGTGATATATTCCTGTACAAAGCATCATCTAGATAGATCCCAATGTGTTAGGAAGAAATCTATCAGTATAATTTATCCATTGAAATCCTGTATATATATAGGCACTCTGGCCCAGCTACGCCTCTGTGGTATCCTACTCATTTTCTAATATATTTTTTTATTTCATCACAGTATTTCTAGTGTACCTTTCTCAACTGAATCTTAATGCAAATTACAAAACTTACAAATTTACAATAAATAAAATACATTAATACATTCCCAACATACATTAAATGTAGCCACAATGGACCCCCATCTTTATAGAAGTTCCTTTCTAAACCAGTCTGTCTTACACAGTTTGTGAAATAACAGTAATGTCAGTGCCTTCCTAAGGCAAACCTCCGACAGATTTCCAATGTAACTGACTAAACCAGAAAAAATACTGACTGCCAGAAAATGATGGGAAGTAGGTAAGGGAGAATCTGTGGTTTTGATCCTTGGAGCTATATGTGGAGTAGAGGCTTATACTGACAGAAGTTTCTTACATTAGCAAAGAATGTCTTCTTTCAAAAAGCTCTGTTGTTAGTGGAACAGAATGGCAAGTTCCATTCCAATATGTTCTAAGAACTTCAGAATATTTTACTTTAAATTTCATTCCACTGTAACCATTGGGAGTGATATTTCAGCCTTAACTACATACAATTGTCTTATTGGCCTCTGTGAAAAATACTTCCACAAGCTTATATTTGAATCAGAATCAGTTTAAATTCATTGCTCTGATTGAACACTGCTTTATTGATTGCATTGTAAGCAAGAAGGAAGTCCACAAAGAAATACATATTAGAAAATAGAGTAAATTCATTTGAGAGTAATTTAATGAGGCTTTCTTTTCCATTTAAAAGTGCAGTGCACTTGGAATGAAGATTTAGTGAAATCCACACAACTTTTTCTTCAGGAAAATGTATTGAGGAAATATTGGGTGACAATAAATTTTAAAATTAATCATCCCTAAAAATGGATGTTCATATTCTCTGCTCCACTCTTGCTGAACCTGCAGCCTCTTGACAAAATGGTTTCCAGAACCACAACTGCAAGTATAAAAATCGCCACTCCTCAAAGCTCTTGAGGCTAGAACAAAATCACTTTGTAGATTGGGAATGAGGATTAATATTTCAGGGTTCAGTGGCAAGAGGCCTTGTAAATGTTAATTGATTCTTTTTTGGAAACAAACTGTTTCCCAGAAGACCGTGAGAAAAGGGCTGCATGAGGAAACAAGGAGCCACCCATTCTGTAACCTTTACAGCATGTGTTCATCTTTAGAGGCAGGTTTCTTGTTCCATGGGGTTATCTATAAATTGTACGCAGGAGTCTGCGTGGACGTGTATGGAGACATATGGAGACCTTGTGTTCCCAAATCACTCTCTTCCCTTCCTTCTTATAATTTACAGTGATTCCCTTGTTGCTCCCCTGACTTTTGTCTAGCCGTTAAATTACCAAGGGAAGTATTCTTTTGATTTATTTATTATGGAACTTGGATAGAAACTTATTGGAAGTCTTCTGGTAAGAATTGTGATACCCATTTGATAGAATGAAGAAAGGTCGTTTTAAAGAGTTTAACACGTCAGTTATAACAACCAATCCAGTAAAAGTGTGGGTACAGGAAAAGTTTCTCCAAGTTAACCACCTCTATCAGAAGCAAAAAGAAGGGGGGGGGGGGAGATGCCACATCCAGCACATGGAATGTACATATTGTTCTCACACTATGAAAGTAACTTTGACAACAGATGTTTTAGAATTCTGTAATATCACAGCAACCAGCACCGAACAAGTTCAGGGCAGAACAACCATTGATCTGTTACAGCAAAAAGGGAACACAATCTTGTCACATTAATAATGAATTGTGGCAGACAACTGTGATGATGGAAGATGCAAGATAGGACATTTTTAAGTTTATTTGTTTTTGTTTTTTTAACAGACAGCTGGATCAAGGAAAAATTGCTGGGAGAATATTTAATCCTTTTTTCCTAATCTATTAGGGCAACCATAAACAGGTCTATTCAGACTCCTACATGTCTAGTCAAATGGGACTTATTATCAGGAAAGTGTTCTTAGGCTATACTATAAATTTCTCTCATTGATACAATTTCCCCAAAAGAAAATATGGGGAAGGAAGGAGGGAAACCTGAAGACAAGAGGGCAATAAAAATAGGTTGGCTGGTGAATAGGAGGAAGAGAAAAGAGCAGGAAAGGAGTAGAGGCTATTGAGGCTTTCAGAGAACTGAAACAGAAATTAGTGGAGGAGAGGAAAATGTGATGCCCCCACTTCTTTTCAAATCCTTCAATTGTCAATATATCTAATTCTCAACATTGCCAAATCTGAAGGCTGGAGATGTGACATACAAGACAGATCTTTTTTCAAATCTGAGGCCCTTTCCGCACGGGCCATATGGGCGCCCTTGCACTGGCAGGAATTCTGCCGGTGGAGGGGTGGGGGCTGCTCGCATGGGAGCGGGCGAGCAGCCCGCGGTGAGGCCCGTGCAAGAGAGGCGGCTCCGCACGGAGCTGCCTCTTCCCCGTCCCTCTCCCACTCACCTTGTTGCCTTTGTCGCCCTGCTGGCCTTCTAAGACCCGCCCATGCTGCCCTCTGACCTCCAGGGGTCAGAGGACAGCGAGGGAGGGTCTTAGGAGGCCAGCAGGGCGACGAAGGCGACGAGATGAGAGGGACGGGGAAAACAGCGCATTCTCGGTGGTGCCGCTGGGAATGTGCTGTTTTCCAAAAACCTCCCTCCAGGAGGGAGGTTTTTGGGGGGAGAGGGAGGGGAGCCAGGTCGGCGCTGCTGCGTTTTCGCAGCACTGCCTGTGCGAACGGCTCCCTGGGGACGGTGTTTTTGCCATCCCCAGGGTGCCGTAAATGGCCCGTGCAGAAAGGGCCTGAGAAAAGTCCAGGGCTTACAGAAATATCTGAAATGTTAAAGAAAATACACTAGGGAGGGGGCAATACCCCCAAAATAATGGACGCAGCTCCTGTTTCTTTAAGAAACAAATGCCCTCTGTGATCATTGCTAGGCAACCACAACATATTCACAACCTCTAAGCCTCAGTTTTCATCAGTAAAAGCCAGGTGAGAGGGCAAGATATTTCTAGGGCTGTTTTGGCCTTTGGGGAGGACTCTTTGGGGCCACGCCTGGTTGCAACTACCAAGAAATTACACAGTTCACCCAAGCCCAGCTGTTCATTACTGTCCATCAACAGCTACCCCATGAAAGCCACTGTGGTGTAGTGGTTAGAATTTCAGATTAGGATCTGGGAAACCCAGGGTCAAATGCCCACTTTGCCATCAAATCCTGCTGGATGACTTTCTCAACCTAACCTATCTCAAACGGTTGCTGGGAAGAACAAATGGATAAAAATGATATAAGCTGCTTTGAGAACACATTGAGGAGTAAGATGAGATATGTTTTTAGAAAAAAATTAATAAATAAGTTTAAAATGTGGGCAAATAAAACAAAGTAGTTGGGTGGTGGAAAAGACAGCATGAAAAAGGGAAAGGTAAGGATATGGTGGCTTCTAGGAGGAGTGGAAATAGGCTGTACAGGGAAAGTGTGATGTCCCTCAAAATTCCTTGTGGATTCTCATCACATGACTGAGTATGACCTGGCTACTGGCATTGCATAACATGACCACAGTTTTCCTAAGGAGAGGCTGCCAGAGCAAGGAAAATAGGGAAAACTAAAGATGGAGGGGGGGGGGGATAAAATAGGTTGGCAGGTGTGTGAGAGGGAGGAAGAAGAGTTTGGATTTATACCCCTCCTTTTTCTCTTGTAAGGAGACTCAAAAGGGCTTACAAATTCCTTTCCCTTCTCCTCCCCACAACAATAACCTTGTGAGATAGGTGAGGCTGAGAGAGTTCCGAAGAGCTGTGACTAGCCCAAGGTCATCCAGCAGGAATGTAGGAGGCGGAAACAAATTTGTTTCACCAGATACAACTCCACCGCTCATGTGGAGTAATGAGGATACAAACCTGGTTCTCCAGATTAAAATCCACCAGCTCTTAACCATAACACCTCAAAGAGAAGGTAGGAATAGGGGACAGGCTACAGGAATTTTAAGGTAAGGAAAAGAAGAAATAGAGGAGCATGGAAAATGAGATGCCCCCACAAGTTCTTGTGAGTTCCCGACTTATAAATCTATCATTTATAATATGTGGAGTTACTCCAGTCCTTTGATTTTCATGGTTTTAGACTGAGGTAACACTATATAGGATGACAATGTTAGAATCACAAATATATGGTTTCAGATTGTACATTTTATTTCAGCATTTATTTTTAAAATACATTTCTCCCAATATGGTTATTTTTCGCTCATTTAACTGGTTGTTTATTTGTAAAAAGAAAGAGAATGAAAGGAAAATGTACTAAAAGGAAGGACAAGGATTTCCAAAACAAACCTGAAGCAAACACAAATGTACAATGTGTTTTTTTTACTAGTTCTGTAAAAAAAGACAAGGGGCAAAAAGCTATGTTGGGGATTAGAAGCCAAGTAAATCAATTAGTCATTAGTCACATAAATTTCCCTTTCTTGGGGACGTTCAAACTTCTCCTATCCCATGGATGAACTCTGAAGCACCTGCAGTAGATTCCTTTTCAGTAAAGAGATTACAACTTCAGTAGATGTTTTTCCAACAAAAATACAATGTTGACAGAATAATGTGTAGAAGAAAAGGGGCTACTTACAAGACTGCTATAAATTGCTTTGGATGTATTTCCCCTTGCAGAATGCCCTGGGCCACAGGATGTGCATTTGTAGAAGCTCTCCATATGGCTTGGAGTGAATATAATTCCCTCCCAAGCATAATTAAACATGTAGTGTCATAGCAGAAGCTCATATTTTTCATGCTTCCTCCCACAATGAATGTTAATCTGCTAGAGGTATTTTGGAACATAGTTGAGGATGTTAGCATTTTCTAGTTGGAAAGCACTAGCTGTTCAGACATTATACTGGAGAATAAAGAAAAGTACAAAAGTATCCCCTCCCCAAGTCTTTCAAAGGCTATTTAAAAAGAACTCTGATGATATACATATTGGTGTGTTCCCTGACAAACAAATCCAAATGTGCTGGCAGGGTGGGTAAAGTGGGAGGCAGGTAGGCACCACTGACCTTGGCAGTTCCTGACCCAGAAGTGAGGCTGGTCCTCAGAGCTGTGTTGGTGTCCAGCCGGATGCCAGGGTAACTGGGGATGTCACGGGGGCATTCTTGGGGTGGAGCCAACCTCAGTCAGTTTTCACTTACCCTTTAGAGCCAGAAACACTAACACAAGGCCTCCAAGATACCATTTTGGCCTGTGGGGGCTTTTCAAGTGACCAGGGTTTCCTGGATCCTTGCTGCCTCATCCTGCTGCCTGGAAGCCTTCAGGAAGTGGTGCAGTGGCATGGCTGGGGTGCTGTCCCTGGTCACCAGGGCCCTTTGGACAGGGCTGTTAGTCTCAGAAGGTCATATCTGTCATTGGTTTTTCTATGTACAATTATTGGAAAGATTCAAATCAGATAAAGATCACACGGTTTTGAATGTTCTAATACTGAATTTGAAGTGGGACTTTGTATGAATAACAGTGGCAAAATGTATAAGTTCCTGTTGAAATCTGAAAAAAAAGAAGGTGGAGTGGAAGACTATATGATAAGATGGGCCAGTAACTTTGGATAAAATATAGAAATAGATCAATGGGAGAATATGTGGCTAAAGGGTCATAATTTACATTAAGATACAGTCTCAAAAGATAATTTCTATAAAATGATATACTTGTCACTGCATAAATTAGCAAAACTGTATAAAAATGTTACAAATGTGTGTTGGAAATGAAAATGTCATGATGGGTCATTTTACCACTTGATGGGGGACTTGTAACAAAGCTAAAGAATTTTTAATACAAATCCATTCAATGATCAGGAATATTTTATACTAATATAAAAATTTGGTTTGATAGATAGTTTGAAAAAATGTGGAATTCTGTTTTCATATATGACATCGGCAGTGAGAATATTATATGGACAAAAATGGAAAATTTCATCTATACCCACAATTGAAGAATGGCTTGTGAAGACATTGAAATTGACAGAGACTGCTAAGCATACTTCTTTAATCAGGAAAAAAGAACTTATTTATGTTTATCAATAACTGGAAACCCCTGATAGACTTCTTTTTGATAAGACATAAAAAAATGAAATGATGATTGAAGATTGGGAGAAATAGAAAATGGATATTATGGAGAAAAGTGTGACTTTTCTTAATTAGTAATTATAAGTAAGAATTAAGCGAATTCTATTTTTATCATTGTACCTAGGGAACAAGTGGCAAACTTTTAATTGTTTATATTGAATGAAGAGGAAATAGGAACCTTTTCTTTCCCCCTTAATGTTGTTTGTTGTTTTTGTTTGTTTTTTTAAAATGCATTAATTATATTTATATTTAGAAAATTGATAGTTACATACATAGTTACATATTTAGAAAATGTTATTGCACCAGTCTTCCTCCTCTCAGTCTGCCTTCTCTGGCAACCACAGAGGGTGAGGCTGGCAGCTGCAAGGTTACTGTTTCTGCTTCAGGTCCCAGGCTGCAGGGCTGAGGCCATGGCCTACTGACCTCAGCCAATGACTCTCCCTCTGCACCTGATGAAATCTCCTCCCTGTCCAGCAGGTCTTCCTCCAGCATCCAAGGGCTAGAAGCACATTCCTCGGCTCCACTTCATCTGAGGAGGCATCAGACCCACAACAACTTTTATTATTCTCCTTTGAATTGAAGGATCATATCTTCTCCTTTTTAAGTCTATACTTTAAGACATAAGTACCACATTTGAAGGCAACAGTGTTCTCCTCATACCTTTGTCTAGTTGTTGACACATCTGAAGAAATATTATCCTCTTGACTATTTTTATATGGGCCAGGTCAGATTCTTAGCTTTGTGCATTTAGCTTCTGGGCCTGTAATCTTTGGCCCACTTACTGCTCTGCAACAGCTAGAGAACAAACACAGCTTTGGTTCAAGTCAATGGTAAAGCTGAGTTGTAAGGCAGGATAAGACTTGTATATGCATGGCTAGAAGGATGGTCACTTTTGCAAATGCAAATTCATAGGCATTTGGACACACCACTGACGTGTCACCCATGTGCTTTGTAGCTCTTTGCTGTTCCCTAAATTGTTTGCTGCCCTCCTACATTCAAAAAGTTCCAGGTTAGCACTTGCTGTATAGGTCTGTGACCTTTTTTCGAAACTTTTTCTTTACGAGTTTATTTTGGCTGCTCCCAAGCATTCATAAAATTCCTAGGGAATGGGTTTTTTTAAGAAAGGCTTGTAAAAGGAGGGAAAGGGAGGTGGAAGAATGGGTTGAGGAGGAGAGTTTTCCATTACCATGTCACAGCCTCCCTAATGGGAGAGTTACACCTTTCAAATCCTTTCTGAAGCAGTGAGCTTCTGACAAGGGGAGGGGATGAAAATAACCCTGACTTAGTGTGGCAGGTCCAGACCCTGTACAGATAACATTCTCTCTCTATTTCCCTTGTCAGTCATTCTTCCTTAGCTTTTGGTCTTCTCAGCAGGTCAGTGGAGTTGGTGAACAGCTTAGAAAGCACAGAGCATCTGAAACAAATTAGATCTGTTATAGCCACCCAGAGACCGATGATGGATGGAGGTCTGTATTTACAGCAAAACTAATTGGCAACATACACAGACATCCCCCCACCCCAAGTATATTATTTTGCCAGACTTCAGAATCACTGGGACAGTTTTGTAATTGTAGAACATTACATTGAGATAAAAAAAGAACAGTGAAAGTTTTCAATCTAGTAAAAGCATTTGACTGGAGAGTTAAAAATAACAGGGAGCAAAGAGTTTGATTTGGAATTGGGTTTTATTCCTGGCCCGTTCATGGCAAAAATGTTTCCAATTATAAAACAATTCAGAAGGTGCTATATTAATAAGTGCCTTCTCCAGCTCAATCCTTCATTAGCGGGGCTGAGATTCCCTTCCCCCTCTTTTCCTGAAAATCTGAAGTGGATGAAGGGCAAAAAGGGCAGGGGGCATATATATTAAAACATAATTTAATATAACCGATAATGCATATATATAGTATAGACAGTCTTCACTGAACAACAGTATCTAGAACAGTATACCAATGTTGATTTTGTAACCCAAGTGTGAGTGTTTTTTTAAATAGTCCTCCTTCCTGCTTAGTATCATACAACAAAGAGCCAATGCAAGCAAGCTTTTTCACACATATATATAGGCCTGTCGAGAGCACCATGTTCCCCTGAAGATTCCACTGTACCCCTGCCCCTGATTGAAACCATGTGTCTAATATAATTTTTTTGTATTCGTACACACATGCTTATGTGTACTAATAAAAGACACACTTCTTACATCAGATGAAGTGGGATGCTGCTCACAAAAAATGCCATATCACAGTAAATCTTTACTATTTAAATCACTAAGAAATCTACTTAAGTTTACCTTTACCTAGCAAAAGGCAGGAGTAAATTGATTGTGTAATCATGCTGGATGAGAAGTACTGGGATCACTGGGACTGATGTTGCTGACATATTCTCTAAAAAGATTATTGACCATATAACCTGAAACTAAATGTATATGGTAGCAAAGTAGCATTTATAAAGAATTATTAGATGTCTCACCAAATATAACAACCCACTGCCTGAATAGTATTTAAATTGTAGTTAAGTCTAATGGGAAGGGGGAAAGAAAATGTTATAATTTCAGTTCCACACGTGTAACCAGTGGTGGGATTCAAATAATTTAACAACTGGTTCCGGTGGTAGAATTCAAATAATCTAACAACTGGTTGTTTACAAACACCATTTTAACAACTGATTCTACTGAAGTGGTGTGAACCTGCAGAATTCCACCACTGTGTGTAACCATTAAGATACATTAACATTCAATTACCATGCATATAAAGGGGCTTTGAAAAATTGTGGAAAAATATCCCCCCCCCCCACATACACACATTTCTGTTCATAATACTAACAAGGGTTTGCTGAAATACTACTGTTAAGTACATTCTAAGTTGCCAACCAGGGATGAGGAGGAGTTGACACCAAGACTGAGAAGTAAAGGGAGGATTTGAAGAAGGAAGAGAAATTACTAGAAAGGAAACATTGTTTTATTTTCTACAACACAATATTAGAGAAAATCTGGCTGAGCAGAGAAAACTCTAGAAGGAAAAGATGCAGGAAGCAGATGCTAGGAACAACAATCTTGTTAGGAGGCTGCAGCCTGGCAATGACAACGTCAGCATGTGTGTTGTTGGCTGTTTTTGCCTTGGGTTTAGCAGGATGTGCAAGTGTTTGCCTCCTTTTAGTAAACCTTGCAGAAAGGCATGGGGAGCAGAAAAAAGAACTACTGCTGTTTACTGCAGAGGTGTAGCTGGGCCAGAGTGCGCCCGGTTCGCACTCTGGCTTTTTTGCACCCCCATGGCGTCCCCTCCCCCGTGGCACCCCCCACGGCACCCCCACCACACCACCCACCACCACTTACTTTAGGAAATCGAGCAGGCTGGAGGCCTGTTCTGGTGGGAGTGCTGTGGGGGGGGGGGAATCACACCTGCCCCCCGCAGCGCCCCCCCCACACTTACTTTAGGAAACTGAGCAGGCTAGAGAACAGGCCTTCCTGTTCTGGTGAGAACTACATTTCCCAGGGTATCCTGGGAAATGTAGTTCCCACACAGGCAGGCCTGTTCTCCAGCCTGCTTAGTTTCCTAAAGTAAGTGTGGTGGGGGGGCGTGGGGGGCACTGCAGGGGGCATGGGGGAAGGGGGAGGGGCCGCAGGGAATTTTGCACCCCCATGTGACCCAAATCCATGTGCCGGTGTGTGGTGCACCTCCCTCCAGTGCAATTCATCTGCCTCCTTCTAGCATTTTCTTCCACCAGCTTGGTGAATCCTTTTTTGTTCCTTTTTTATCTTGTACTCACAGTAATTCTTATTGGCCTTCCTTGGTTGTGTTATGCTTGTCTAAATTTTATTGAATTATTTAAATATTTTGTTTACCATATTTTAAATGTTGCTATTATGTTTTTAATATTGTAATGTTTTGATGTTCACTGCCTTAGGGACCCAATTTGGATGGAAAAGCAGCCAGATTTTTTAACACTAATAAACAACCAAACAAATTTGCATAGTATAAACAGAAAGATATTGTGGAAGAATTGAAAATTGAATAACTGTATCACCCCCTAAAGCGAGATATACTAGTTTCAGGTTTGTTTCCACATTACTTTGGGAAAGGGGATGAGAATTATGGAAGTTCCACTGAAGACATTAGACAGCAGAGCAGAGTCACCTGTGCAACCTGGTTCTTCCATATTTAGTTACGTCAAAAGCCCACTTTACTGTACATCTGATGCTGATGACTATTTTTTTCATAAACTTTAGGCCAAATATGGTAACACTTATATCCTTCATTTTCTCATATGTTTCATTCTCTCACATGTTTCATTCTCCTGCCTCTTACCTCCCAAATCTTTGTGGGTGTATATGCTTTAAATCTGAAATATGCCCAGCATCCATTGTTTTAATACCTAGGTTTATGGGATTTTATCCTTACTGAAGTCAATTACTGCTAAACCACTTAAATCCAAGCACCTGTTTTTTCTTTACGATCAGGCTGCCTGTTGTCAATTCATTTTCCCAGAATAGCTCAATAGTAGTTTGCTTTGGAATAAGTGGATTGAGGACTACAATAGAACTCCTTTACACCAGCATAAAGTATTACTGTATATGGCCATATGCTTTTCTTAAGTGACCCATACACAGTAACTTTGCTTTTCATTTCACTGATAGGACAACAGTTATGATTTCACTGACAGAACAACAGTTATGACTTGTTCAGTCTCATGTTTCCTGTCTTGTCTGAGATGTTTGAAAAATTAGTGCAATAACAATAACCAACAGAACTCTTGTTGGTTTCATAGTTGCACCCGTCAATTTCTTCCACTTGTGATTCTCTGTCTCATCTGCCATTTGGTGGAGGTTAGCTACAAAAGGTTTCCTCTCCTTGAAGCTCATCGGCGCACGATATCACTGTAAAAAATGCATGGATAAAATCTGTTTTGCCTAGCAATCACGCACATGTGTCATTTTCCTCTTTTTTTGAGGGAGATGTCTGCAAAGATACTACAACTCAACTATGCACATATTGTAGGTTCTCATGTTATGTTGTCATAGCTTTGCAGACATCTCCCTCAAACCAAACAAAAAACCCAAGGAAAAATGATACGTATGCAGGATCACCAGGCAAAACAAACTTTATTCATGTATTTTTACAGTGAAATCACCCATGGATGAGCTGCAACCAGAGGAAACCTCTATGGGAAACCTTCACCAAATGGCAGAGGCAGAAGGCTCCCGAAGAGGGCAGAAAATGGTGAGCACAACTACAGTGAAAATGAAAGTAAGGACTGGGAGGTGGGAGAACTAAAGCATCGCCTGCCTGCTTTTGTTTACACAGGCAAGCAGGAGACGTCTTCAACCTGCCTTTAAGAAAAAAAGATGACTAGTTTTAGCAATTTTTTTAAAAAAATGGGTTGAGATAAATAAAATGTCCTGAAGAAATTTTGCGGAAGAGAGCTGTGTGAAGGTCTTCCCCAAAACTCTTTTTATAATGTCCTCAAGATGCTATATTTCTGCTGTGCAGAAAAGATCTTGGTGCTGTGGTCTTAAGAGATCATGAAAACTAATCTAGAGTCCCAACAGGGCCACTTTTCAGAGGTTAAGTACTGCCAAACAACAACAACAACAACCCTTAATTGGTTCTATAGAAATTAAAGCTTGGGTGGTGGTTGTTTTTCCCAAAATGGGAATTCCTAATCATGCACTATGGTTGAAGTTGTCCTTATTTTTGGCTGGGCTCTTACTCTCTCTTTTTCTTTGGATCTGGGAAGCTGTCCCTTGTATAAACAACTATCAGAAAGCACTGGAGTATGTGAACACTTAGTTCTGCTGAAAACACAATCATTGAGTTATTCCAAGTTGATGAAAACACCCTCCGCCGTTTTCCCTCACAAGCTTCACATGCCAATCAGCATTTGTCAGTGGTATAATTTTCTCCCATAAACACAACCTTTGAACAACTTCCACTCAGAGTAAATATACATAATTCCCAAACCAAATAACGCACGTTGAAAGGAAATGGAGATTATATAAGGAGGGAAAGAAGGAAGAAAGTTACATGAGAATAACCTTAATTGCAAGTGTATGTGTGTTGGGAAGGGGACAAATATATTCTGGCAAATCAGGCAATGACGGGGAGGAGGGATGGCGGTGGAGCTGGTTTATTTCTTCACACTGCAAAGAAACTGGGGAAGGCAAATATTTGGGAGAACTGTTTTTATGCATGTTGATGTTTGAGACCACCAGGAATTGCTGAAAGAAGGATTCAGGCTGTTTATGGGACAAGGAAAACATTTGTGTTGCTGACCTATCTAGAAGGAAATGGACAACATGCATAGTTTAGAGAATATTGTTTCCTCTCTTCTTTATTCTTTTTCGCCTGAGGGCCTCTAAGCCCCACCCACCCCCTTTTAGAATGTTGATGTGGCTAGCTGCAAGGTAATTCTTCCAAGAGCAGGACATCAAGAGAAAGGGCTCTGATCCTCTACCCAACCGTATGCCGAAGGACTTGGCTCCAAGTGTGTGGAATCATTTCTGCAAAACAAAATCAGCCGGACAAAAAACAGACAAGAAGCATTTTAATTTAATTAACCTGTGCTTCCTTTATCTTAAAATAATAAACGCATCTAAGTCAGAACATTTTGAAAGAAGGAAATATAGTGGTCTCATGGAAGAAAAACTTTTTAACATTTTCGCAAGCAAGAAAAATTGTAGCACAGATGTGTGCATCATGGCAGATTTGTAGCACTTTGCAACAGTGTGAATTAGCAAAATGTAAGTGTTTCAGTTGCAGCCTGCATGTTACAATTATATGAAAGACTCAGAGTTGAAAACAAGATAGAAATATATAAAGGGTTGTTCGTTTTACATGTTCTGTGTTTTGCTCCTTATCTTACAGATATAGAATTTTTTGTTCTGCTGAAGGATTCTTTTTCACCAAACTAACTGAAAATTGTTCTATGCATATCCAGCAATGCTTTTCTCCATGGGCAAGATTCTACTATTAAGTTTCCTTGGAAATAAAACAAGTAAATCCTGTTCATTTGAAGTTGTGCTTCTCCTGTCAATTGACTCTTTGCATTTTGTTATTTACTTCTTTTGTTACTGCACAGCAGGGAAGTGACCATTTTTGCTTGTCCATGCTTAATTAATTACTTCCTGTTCCTGCCATTGGAAACTTTAAGCACTTACTTTTTTGGTGTAGCGAAGTTTTCATCACTGCCAGCGTTAATTATCTTCCATTTGTTACAATTATCATGTCATAATGCTGTGAGTGTGTTATTTTGTTTTTAAAAAGAAACTTAATGAATAGTCCCACCTCAAGGGCAAATACTGATTTGAATACATTACAGTGAGAAAGCATGTAATTAATCAAACTGTCTTTAAATAACAGAGGCAAGAAGGAAATTTTAATGTGACCGAAACACTGAAAATCATCAAATGCATTGTCAGCATGCTGCACTAATTGTATTTTAATTTTAAAAGGAAATACAAAAGCACAAAATGCTAGAATGTGGTGAATTGACAATGTCATCTGTATTCTCATTTTTTGGAAAATAGATGAATGATATTTATTTCAGACTGAACAGATAGTGTGCCCTGAGCTGGATTTCAGAAGATAAGCAGGGTCAGTCCTGGTTAGTACTAGGATAGGAGATTACCAAGGAATACTACAGGAATACCAGAATATGCAGAAAAAGCAATGGCAAACCATCTCTGTTAATATCTTGCCTTTAAAACTCTACTGGATTGCCATAAGTGGATTGCATTAGGCTGTGGCCCTTTCTGCACGGGCCATATACGGCGCCCTGGGGATGGCAAAAACGCCGTCCCCAGGGAGCCGTTCGCACAGGCAGCGCTGCTAAAACACAGCAGTGCCGACCTGGCTCCCCTCCACCACCCCCAGGGTGGTGTCAGGCCGCCTCAAAAAACCTCCCTCCTGGAGGGAGGTTTTTGGGAAAACAGCGCATTCCCGTCAGCACTGTGCGAACAGCACCGCCGGGAATACTCTGTTTTCCCAGTCCCTCTCCCACTCACCTCGTCACCTTCGTTGCTCTACTGGACTGCTGAGACCCTCCCTCGCTGTCCTCCGACCCCTGGAGGTGAGTGGGAGAGGGACAGGGAAGAGATACGAGGTGAGTGGGAGAGGGACAGGGAAGAGGCGGCTCCGTGCGGAGCCGCCTCTCCTGCGCCGGCCTCTGCGGGGGCTGCTCGCATGCTCCCGTGTGAATGGCCCCCACCCCTCCACCGGCAGAATTCCTGCCAGTGGAGGAGCGCCCTTTCTGCAGCGCGGAAAGGGCCTGTGAGGCATTTGCAAACTACTTCACAACCAAAGTGTTGACCCTCCGCCAAACCCTTCCCGCCATGATTGATACAATAAGCGAACTGGAGGCCCTTTGGCTTTTTGGGTCCTTGTTGGATCACTTCAGCCCACTCAACCCAGCGGATGCGGACAGGACACTGGCAGCTGTATGATCTACCACATGTCCTTTTGACCAGTGCCCTTCCTGCCTGGTTAAAACCAGCAGGGAGGAACTTCGGAGCCACCTGTTGGAAATTATAAACCGCTCCCTTGAGCAAGGAGTTTTCCCTGGTTGGTTTAAAGAGGCAGTGGACCGCCCCCTCCTAAAAAGACTGCAATTAGATTCTTAGGAACTGGCCATTTACTGCCCTGTTGCGGTAATTAAGGTTATTGAGCGAGAGATGGCGGATCAGCTCAAGCAGTCCCTGGATGATACAAATGCATTGGATCCCTTCCAGTCTGGCTTCTGCGCTGGCCATGGGACCAAGACGGTGTTAGTCACTATTGTGGATGAACTCTGGCTCCACTTGGACAGAGATGGCTTGGCACTATTGCTGCTATTAGACCTCACTGCATCATTCAATGTGGTAGATCACAACTTTCTGGTCCACCGCCTCACTGATATTGGAGAGCGAGGTTCAACTTTGGTCTGGCTGTCCTCATTCCTCCAAGATAGGGGATTGCAGGTAGTGTCGGGGGGTGAGAACTCCAAGCATCATCCTATAACTTGTGGGGTGCCGCAGGGGGCGATCCTCTCCCCAATTGTTTTTAACATCTACCTGCACCCCCTGGTGAGTCTGGTCCAGAGTTTTGGGCTGCAGTGTTATGAATATGCAGATGACACCCAACTCGTGTTCACAATGGAGGGTCACCCACCTTCAGCCCCTGGAGCTCTCCAGCGTTGTTCGGACGCTGTTGCTGGTTGGTTGAGCACGAATTGGCTGAAGTTAAATCCCACAAAGACGGAGATCCTGTGGCTGGGCTGGGGGGAGTGTCCAATGGACTTTGGCCTGCCTACGCTAAATGGTGAGGTTTTAAAGTTAACCTTGTCTGCCAAAAGCCTAGGAGTGATCCTGGATCCAGAATTATCACTGGAAGCCCAGGTTATTCAGATGGCTCAAACAGCATTCTACCATCTGTGGCTGGCATGGCAACTAGCCCCATATCTCTCCCATTCTGACTTGACCACAGTGATTCATGCAATGGTCACCTCCAGATTAGACTATTGTAACTCGCTGTATGCTGGCCTACCCTTGTCCATACTCCGGAAACATACTCTTACAACATGTGGTGGCCAGGTTCCTTACTGGGGCATCTGGCCAGGACCAGATCACTCTGGTCCTATGTCAACTGCACTGGCTGTCAATTGAGTACTGGGTCATGTTCAATGTATTGTTTTTTTACCTTTAAGGCTGTTAGCAGATTCAGGCCTACATATCTGAGGGATGACATCTCCCCATATTGCCCCACCAGGTCCCTCTGTTCTTCGGAGGAGAACCTGCTTAGGATCCCCGGCCCAAGAGAAATCCCCGGCCCAAGAGAAATCTACAAGGGCCAGGGCTTTTACAGCCCTGGCCCCTACTTGGTGGAACAGGCTCCCTAAGGAGACCAGGGCCCTATGGCACTTACAAAGTTTCTGCGGGCCTGCAAGATGAACTTGTTTCACTGTGCATTCAGCCAATTGAATTGAGGAGAACAACACCCCAATTCCATCCAGACCTCCTGTGGGCGCAGGGTCAGGGTGGGAGGAGGGTGGGGTATGCCACCATCTATTTACACATGGTTCCTGAGTTTTTAAGAAATTTTAATACTAGCTATTGTAAGGTATTTTAATGTTTGACAGATGTAAATTGGTTTTAATAAAATGAATTTAAATATTGTTAAATTGCATTTTTTATCTGTTGTTCACCGCCCTGAGCCCTTTGGGGGGGGGGGGTCTATAAATGCAATAAATAAATAAATAAATAAATAAATAAATAAATAAATAAATATGGCATTACTTTTACACACAAACAGCTAGTGTGGAGGCAGCTAAGTCTGCAATTTTAAGAAAAACAAGTTGAAGAGAAGAATTTTCCTTTTTCCTTTTATGTCATTTTTCACGTCTTTGTGCATTGAATTATGCAATGTTACTTAATACCTTTTTGGAAAACATGCATATATAAACACTGTACCCACAGATATGTCATGGAGTCTAATTATGGTTATCGCTTCAAAACCAACCCAAAGCCATTATAATCATCAGGATTTTTACCATTAATTTTATTTTGATGTGGAATGTCCCTGCAGTGTGCAAAAAAATATGTTCTGTGATGCAAGAAATTTGCATAAAGCTATGCTCACAATAACAAATATAGATCAGCATTATAGTTTCATAAGGTACTTGAGTTTATATGGGTGTGGTGGCAAAGTTAGGTTTACATGTAATCACAATAGGTTAGTTGCTATTTTCATCACAATTTTAAACAGAAACCTTACTTTAAAACTTTAACATTTCTACACAGCAGTGCATAGACATCACTGTCAAAATAAGGCCTCTGACTAAAACCCAACATAATGTAAGAGGTTTCAATCCTACTGAAATCAATGAGCCCTTCAAACACTGTAGGTGGCGGGGGGGGGGGGCAGAGGAGAGAGGCAACAGGGTGCAGAAGAAGATTTCAGTCCAGCTGGTTTACATCTAACAAACTCTTTTCACATACAATATAACACGCAGAAGAATGAGATGTAGAATTAACTGTGCCACTTTAAATTGCAAATGGCAGGAGGGCAAATGCCATTGATGAATGCTCCTTTACGTTAAAAAACATCCTTATGCAGCACATCAGGGAGAAGCAAGAGGGCGTTTAAAAAACTGCAAGCTCTCCTTGCCTAGGCTCTCCCTGCATGCTCATGTATATTTGTGCCAAGATCACATCAGGGTGTCACTGTTTTAAATCAGAAGAAAAGGCAGGATATTAATGTTTTTAAAATGTAATGAATAAGTCTGTTTTTAACATTCGGTCTGAGTCCTAGGCTGTTTTTGCATGGTCAAAATATCCCGGGGTGAGCATGGAAAATATCCCTGTGCAGCTGGGAATTCCGCATGGCTCCCAAAGCTGTACAGGATCTGCCAGGTGTTGCGCGACAATATTTACCTTAGCCTGGATTTTTCACCAGTTTGGAGGTTCTTTTTAAAAATCCCCGTGTGACCCTGCTTGTTGCCTGTGCTGTGCAAAAACCAATCAGGAGCAGGACTGGTTTATTTTTCCCGCCCAGCCACCTGATTGTCCATTCAAGCTGCCACTCAAAAACAGCAGCTTGATCTCCCCGCCTGATGTCCATTCAAGCTGCCACTCAAAACAACAGCAAATCGGAACATGGGACACTGGGTGTGCCCAGACATGCTTGTGAAGTGAATGCAGAAGTCCGGTTTGTGCAGAACAAGCTGGAGCATTTCTAACTCTGCTCCTGGGCAGAAGCAGAGTGTCATGTGTATGTAGGAATCGGGGATAAAATAGCCCAGGTATATATGATCCCTGCTCAACCCTGGTATAATTGTGTCGTGCAAAAATGGCTGTAGAACATGGAAATTTCCTGGAATTATAACTAATCTCCAAACTGCAGGAACCAGTTCCACAGGCACCATATGGCATCATATGAAGGGCACCATATGGCATCATATTCCTCTACATTCCCATCCTTTCCCAAACACCCCCCTCCCAATGCTCCACCCCCCAAACTCTAGGAATTTTCTAAGCTGGAGTTAACAACCCTGCCTGGCAGAACTGTAGTAGTTTCTCTTCCCCAAACTTTGAATACAAACGTTGTCACTGAGCATAGCTTTAGGCATGGTTTTCAAGTACAAGGACTGGGTCTGTAATCCCTTTCCTTCAAACAGATAACAAATATATCCTCAGTTGGTTTTGCTTCCTCTCTTTCCCTTCATTTCAGTCACTTCACAAATCAAAGATACTTTCTGTATCTCTCTCTCTCTGTATGTGTGTGTATATGAAAAATCAAAAGCACAGGTCTGGAAGGTGTTTTCTTATAGATAAATATAACCACACCTGTGGTTTTCTTGATTGATCTTTTATTAATAAAGTGAGGGAGCAGGAGGCTGCCTGTTGTTTCCAATTTGAGTGGCTTGGAAGAAAAAGTAGCTGATACCAAAGCATCTAATTCATAATATGTAAAAGAATTTATCTCTGTGTGTATCAGTAATGAATGTGTTTAACAACTGTAGGGTTGGGGGTTGGGTTTTTCTTTTTTTGCATCACCATAATCTCTGTGACTGCCAACCCTAATTTGGCATCAGAATACCAGATCATGGATACTATTTTGGGAGCACATGTATGTGATCCCTGTTTTGAACTTTAGCTGTTAAATGCACTATTGTGCAAATTGAACAAATTTATCATTCTAGTATGGGAATGTCCTTATGGAAGAGGTCTGAAAAATGGGGGTGCAGTTGGAGCATATAAAATGAGCCCCAAAATAATTTGGTATATATAGAGTAAGGAGAAAATACTAGAAAGAAAATAGGGTGGTGGAAAACTTTGAAGCCCTTTCTATACCTTTCTATACCTGTTTCCTTAAGTATGATGCATATGGGCAGAGGCATATTGGGGGAAATGATGCCTGGGGACAACACTCTTTTTGCTGAAAGGAAAATCACTTAATGGCATGATTGCTTCACCACCAGAGCAGGACAGATTCGCCAGTGGACAAAGCTTTCCTCCAGACCTCTTCCCTCCACCCATGGTCCACCTTCCCACTCCTTCACAGCAATTTGCAAGCCTTCCCCCTCAGCCCCCCTTCATGCAGTTGGCTCCTCACTGCTTCCCTAAGTGCACTAATCAAGGGATCAATAGATTGATCTCTCATATGTTTAGAGACAGAGGGAGGACCCCCCTCATCTCTAAAATCTGTGTTTAGTCTCTCCTCTATCAGCACAGCCTTCACAGGGAAATACCCATGCACTGTGCCGCCTTCTGCCACCAGGATCCTAGCAATCCCAGCTGGCCCCTGCACTCACTGTGCAAATAGCGGCACAGGCAAATACAAGTCCATTTGGAATCCAGTTAGTAGTTAGTTCGTGCAGAATCAGCTGTGGCTGTGCCTCATTCTTTTCAATTGACTCTTTCCTGTAGGTTGGCTAACTCTCTTCCTGTTCTTGTGGGGGTTTTGTACTGATTCAGTTGCAGAGCTGCCACTCTCTTTTAGGCTATTCTCGCCTCTTCTCTGAACTTTCCTTTCTATAGAAAGGAAGAAGGAAGCTCTCACCACAGAAATCATTGTCTCTTTTTCAGGTCTCTTTCCCCCATTTCCTAGCCACTTCTACAGATACAAAAGCAATGCCCTCCCCCCTAAAATCCACCCATAAGTTTACACTTGGAACACATTGTAGTTGCTAGGAATTCCTTAAGCTGTACAGTGTCATTTCCTTCTGGAGCAATTAAATCTTGTTGGAAGCCAAGTTTTGGGTTCATTGTAACATGACTAGTAGCATCACGTTGGGAATTTACTTTAGACGCCAACATTATACTGACACCTAGCCCCTGAAGTGGAAGCACAGCAAGGTGATAAAGGATATTGTGTTCTTAACATTATTTCCATTACAATTGATAGTATATATTTGGGTAGAACAGTTGACTAATGATAAAGTTATTTCTAGCATGACAAGCAATCCACTGTCACCAGTTCCCAATATCTTGAACACACACAAACACACATGAAGCTGCCCTGTACTGAATTCATTAATTGCACTGATCAGGAAACAAGCTAATCTTTTATTTTGCTTCCATTTTAGAAGTCAACACCATGCAAGATTTGTTGAATACATTACTGTGATTGTTCCCACCCCCACTTCAACTTGTAAGGTATCCTTTTTATGGCAATACTGCATTTTTATTAACATAGTTAACCAGAAAATTGCATTTTTAAAAAGTTAGTTGCCATCTGAAAGCCATTAGCTGCACAAAATAACTGCCATGTGATCCAATAAGATAAAAGGATACCAGTTTCATTAAAGGACAACAATCAGGGCACAAAGGATTTCACAGATGTTTGCAAATGGTAATACATTCAAAATTCAGCTCATAGACTGTGATGCAGCTCATTCCTATGTATGTTTACTCAGAAGTAAATCCCATTATTTACAGTGAGTCTTATTCCCATAGCAGCATGAGCAGGATTTCAATCTGAGACTAATGAACAAGAGCAAAAAAACCCTTCACTTTTTTGTTCTACATAAATAAAAAATATTTTCACATTGAAATGCTGAGGAGTAGTTATCAATCAATCAGACCTTTATTAGTAGTTATCACTGAGATACTTTTTCTAGTGCTTCAGATTTCTTCACCATAGTTAGAAGCACAGAAACAAAATATGAATGTATTAAATTTGGATCCGAAATTAAAGCTTGCATAAAATCAATTTTAAATTTGACATTTCCAAACTTATATCTTGACTTTTTGAACTGCAATCATTTTTCATTTTTGCTTTTTTGGTTTTCCATGCTCCAAATTATTGACAATATTATCTTAATGTTGCTTGAAGTACACTGAATATGCTGTCTATAGAATTCTACTGAATAACAACCATATATCCTGTTTTTTCATAATTTTAGAGTTGCTGAAACAGAGAGTAGGAAAAATAGTCTAAGCCTTGTTCATGATTAACATATTAGTCAAAATGAAGTTTATCTCCCTTGAGGCAGCACGTGTGTGGGCTTTCACCATGCAAACTAGCAGAAAGTCGATCCTGTTGCAAACACGTGCTACATATTACCATATTTACATTTTTTCTGTTTGAAAAGATGGGAAGCCTGCAGAGGTCCTCCGTTAGGTGAGCCGAGAGCTGAAACCTTAAACCCAAGAGTTGAAACCTTAAACCGTTTCATGCTTATTTATTTTATGATCCTATTGGGCCCAGTGTTTATCCAGATTGTTCAACCATCTGGATTAGATAATTTGTTGGAAATTAACAGTGTTTGATGGTTATCAAACTCTGTATGATTAAAACTATTTGAAAATTTATGGAGGTAGGCAGAGAAATCCTAGCATTGAGAAGTGGATTTATATTAGCCAAAGCCTGATCTGTGAATCACTGTGAATCTTCTCCCTTATTATCCATTAGCTGGATGCCAAGATGGAGCATAAATTACTACTGAACACAGCAACATTCTAAAACATAAAAAATATCCAGAAATAGAAGTTGAAATCTTTGTATTGATGGCACTGTGTTTTTCCTCATGCACCCATATTCTTCTAGTAAATCTGGCAGGAGATCTAAATTGCACCCTAAAACAAAATAAAGGTGCAAAACGTATCAATCTGTCATTAAAATAACTGGACTTTTCCTTCAGGGAATGTAAATATTCAACAAACATTTCAGTACTGTGCATGAGGAGAACAGAAGGGCAAGAAACAGGTAGTGTAGGATGTCAGGCTGCCATCCCATGCATAGTTTCTGGGAAGTAAGCACCAGTCAACTCACTTGGACCTGCTTGTAAGTAAACATGCACATCAAATAGTTCTTGCTACATATCAGATATTCCCCTTTTCTTGCCAATTAAATATCCCTCCTGATGTTTTGCTATCCTACTGCCACCTTTTGCAACAGCCTCCCAGAATCCCTGTGCTTTTCTCACTGCCCAATTCTGCACAGCACAAAAAAGTTTTTAGGATGGAAAAAAACGTTTTCGGATGGAGTACCACACAATTTCCCCCCAAAATTTTTTTGAAAACTTGTTTTTGCTCAAAATGGCGTATTCCAAAAATGCTAAACCAACATATTTCCCCCTGAGACATTTTCACCCCATTTTCCCTTGCCTGTGTTGAGGAAGAAATCATTGCAAATGATCTTCATTGCAAATCTATCTTTTCTATGAAGGCTTTGTGACAACAGTTCCTTTTGTCTACTGAAGCATAGTCAAAGCACATGTACCATATATACTCAAGTATAAGTCGACTTTTTCAGCACATTTTTAAATGTGGAAAAAGCCCCCCTCGACTTATACAGTATATATGGTAATTCCAAGATGGCCACTGGGGCTGTGGCACACCGAAAAAGGAGATCACACCAGCTGTGGCAGAAACGTTTTGCCTGCATCAAACTTTGAGTATTAAATTCACCATTCCCTTTTGTGTTTTTATGTAAAGCTAGGCTTGTAAATCCTCCAGCTTTGATAAAGCCACAGTCTTTGCAACGAGAGTTGCTCCATTGACTCTGAATGCCATGTTAGGTATTACTCTGTGCCCTTGAAATTTGTGTTCTGACAGGCATGGCATCCTCTTGGAGAGAGATTCCATTGCACTTGTAGCATTTAAAGACTGCAAAATGCAAGTCAAGATTTGTTACTAGTAAATCAGGTCAAGCTGAGTTTTTGTGCAAATTCCTCTCTGTAAAGCAGTACAAATTAAAGCTGAAAAGAGAGGGTCTTACAGTTTTAAGGACAGAAATACCCTCTGTTCTATTTAGCAAGTGTGGTAGGAGACAAAGAGACACTGCAGATCTTCCTAATGGCTAAATCTTACCTTTGAATAAAATATGTCCCTGAACATGCAAGAATAAAAGTGTACATTGTTCACAAGGTGGTGATAGCAAACAGTATCTGCTTCCTTTAAAAACTGCCTTGCTTAATGACATTTTAAAAATTCTAGGGAGCTATTTTTGAGGGAGGCCTTGTGGGTACTCACAGTCTCTGGCATGAAGCAGCCAGGCAGCCTCCCTTCTTGCCTTCACCCTGTTCATCCTCTGATCATGAAGATTGCTTTTAGTCAACTTTTCTTACAACCAGTGAGATACCTTCATGAATGTTATTGGTATCTATTTTATTTTTGAACTTTACCAGTAGCTGCTGCATTTTCCACCCTAGACTTATACCTGAGTCAATAAGTTTCCCAGTTTTTTTGTGGTAAAATTAGGTGCCTCGACTTATATTCGGGTCGATTTATACTCGAGTATTTAAGGTAACTGAAATAAATTCACCTACTTTCTCTGTTTCTCCATCTCCTTATCCTCCCACCTGCTTGCAGGGTGGGGCAGTTTAGCTTGCTGTGTCTACAAGTGGCAACTGGTTCTGCAGCTGCTGGCTCAAGGGTGGAAGCACAAGGGAACCACCCATTTGGTGGACCATTGAGGGCAGGGTTGGCCCTTTTTAAAGAAAATTGACTTGAGGGTTGGGTAGGATGGTGCAAGTGGTCTCATGGTTAAAAATGGGTTGGGAGGAGTGTTTTTGGCCATCAGTTGGGTACAGAGGGCCTTTGTGCTGATTCATCTGATTTATCCATATAATTCACCCGCTCCACCCATTTTTGGACAAAGAGGACCTGGCCACAATGTTACACACTCTGGTAACCTCCCAATTGGAATACCGTAATGCGCTGTACATGGGCTGCCTTTCCAGATGGTCTGGAAGCTGGAGTTGGTGCAGCATGCTGCAGCTAGGCTGTTAACCGGTACATCTGGCTGGATGTACATCATGCCAGTCCTTAAGGAACCGCACTGGCTCCCAATTTGCTCCCGGGCCCAATTCAAGGTGTTGACGTTGATGTACAAAGCTTTAAGCAGCTTGGGCCCTGTCTACCTGAAGGACTGTTGATGCCCCTATTACTTTCCTGAACACTGAATTCACAGGGAGAGGCACTATCTGGTGATACTGAGGTGTGGTAGGTGGGGACACACAGGAGGGTTTTTTCTGTAATTGCCCCCGGGTTCTGGAATAGACTAACCTTGGAGAATTGCCATGCACTTACTTTTATGGGTTTAGGTGCATGGTGAAGACCTTTCCCTTCACCCAGGCATTTGGTTAGCTTCCTTGGAAACCCCCTCTATAGCTGCTAGTCTGGGGGAAGATGGGGAGGGTAGGAGTGAGGATTTGGGTTATTCTAATGTGATTTTTATTGCTGTTTTAATTGTTACATTTTATTCATGATGTTTTACTGTGGTTTTTACCTTTTTAAATCTTTGTAAGGTGCCTAGAGATGCTAGTATGAAGAGGAGTATAAATGCCATAAATAAATCAGTGAATTTAAGTAGAATTCCTTGCCCAAAGGTATATATTCAGATCGTAATAACTCTGAAACTAAACAACAACACTAATTCCCTCTATGGTGACCACAGTGCCCAGTTACAATGGCAGGAATTTTAAAAAGAAACATAACCAAAAAGTTATATAGTGAATAAATCCATTTCTGCCCATGTTTCTTGCACTAAGATCCATGCAACGGTCACCTCCAGGTTGGACTATTGTAACTTGCTCTACGTGGGCCTACCCTTGTGGTTGATCCAGAGGACAACTGGTCCAAAATGTGGCAGCCCGGCTGCTCACGGGGGGCGACTTCCGTGACCATATTCAACCAATACTGTGTCGCTTGCATTGGCTCCTGGTTGAATTCCGGATCATCTTCAAGGTATGGGTACTTACCTTTAAGGCCTTACGCGGCCTGGGACCCTCATACCTACTGCATTACCCCATATGTCCCTACTAGGCCTCTGCGTTCAGCAGAGGCCAATTTGCTGGTAGTCCCTGGCCCCTCAATGATGTGGCTGGCCTCCACGCGGGCCAGGACTTTTACAGCCCTGGCCCCTGCCTGGTGGAACACTCTTTCTCCAGCTGTCCGGGCCCTGCGGGATCTTGGTGAATTCCGCCCATGGGAGCCTGCAAAGACGGAGGATTGTTCCGCACGGGCCTTTGGAGTGCATAATCCAGCTGCTGATATGGAGATGCCCAGCCGCCCCTCCTATATTTTGGGCCCATTACCATCTATGGGCCCACTCTTTTTCTCCCCTTCTGGGAGAGTCCAACAGGAATTGTTGCGGGCACTGTTGTTAGTTGTTTATTAATTGCTGCATTTTAACTTAAATTATTTACAGTCCATTATGTAATTGTTATTTTATGTTGTTTACTGCCCAGAGCCCTTTGGGGGTTGGGCGGTCTATAAGACCGATAAATAAATAAATAAATAAATAAATAAATAAATAAATAAATAAATAAATAAGATAATGTCAAAACTACAGAAAAAAATATCAAGGATCAGCTTAATAACATCGAAAGGAGAAAGCACAATCAGGGTCCACTAACAGCAACTAACAAAGTGGGCTGTACTCCATTAAGTCTGTGCTAGAATAAAGAAGTCTTAGCATTTGAGATGTCAGAAAGTATATTGTATTTTTATTGCAACCAAATCACATAACTACTCTTCTAAGAAGTATTGCCATTTGTATTGTATGGAATCTTATTAACATATGTATTTGCAAATGTTCTAACAGTCCAGGTATTTACTGCACATTTATTCCCACCATGTTCTCTCTAGATATGCTTTATTTGAAAGGGCGACTAGTAAGCCAACCAACAAAGATTTTTTGCTAAAAGTATGTAATCACATCACCCCTTTCCCTTAGTAAATATATATTCGGCAGCTATTTTGCAGTCATTGACATTTGACAGCATGCTTATATTTCTTCCCATTACCATATTTTTTTCTTGAAGAGCACTTGACCTAGGCCAAAAATATCCCACAACTTTCATCACTATGTACTGAATGGAAGTAGCACTAAGAAAAAATTTAAATTTCACGGGCTGTCACAGTTTCACGGAGACAAGAGATCCATTTCTACCACTTAAGGATCTTGTTGGCAAAAAAATAAATATGGCATGGGAATTAATTAGGGGATGTGTTGTCACTATTTATGCAGATAATTCTATGAGGACACATAGTTGAGAGTGCACTTTGTGCTGAAACTCTCCTGCCTTTCTTGGGGCAACTGCAAAAGCGGTATTGCTGCTTCTCTTCATATTAAACAGTTAAAAAATTATGTGCTCTGATAAAAGCAAAACTTTGCATTTTGAAAAGATGTACCTACCTTTTCTTTGCATTAAATGGGCACTGCTTTGCTACTTCATATTTGTTTACTTAAGAGATGAAGTCCCACAAGATCATTGAATTTGAGATCTTTTATACTGGATGAACTTGACACGCGTGCCTCAGTCTTAAGCCTCCTCCACAGAAGAGCACCCATTGAAATAAATGAGACTTATTTCTAAGGCCCCTTCCGCACACGCAAAATAATGTGTTTTCAAACCACTTTCACAATTATTTGCAAGTGGATTTTGCTATTCCGCACAGCTTCAAAGAGCACTAAAAGCAGTTTGAAAGTGCATTATTCTGCATGTGCAGAATGAGCCTAAGTGTTGCGGCATGAAAGCCAATTTGGTATCAGGCACCAACAGCTGGGTTAAATATCTGAAGCTTTTAAATACAAAAATATATTCATATAAATATTCCCTTTGCATGTTAACTTGTGATCCAAGTATTAATATTTTTAAAAGCAGTTTTGGCAATTTGACTTTGTCATCTCACATGAAAAATGCTATTTTTTCAAATTAAGATGTTTGACAAGTGAGAACCTGTGAGATTCACTGCGAGGGAAATCTGATCTGTTCCCCATAGCTCCTACTTACCTTTTTTTGTCCCTTCTCTCTGCCAATCCCTCCTTTTTGTTTCACCAATTGGCCATGGTGGAAGGGGCTGATGGGAATTGCAGTCCATGAACATCTGGAGTGCCATAGGTTGGCCACTCCTGTGACCTAGGCTGTGCTAGGTTTATAAGAAACCTCCCTTCTCTGTACATTGCCCCATTAGATATATTTTGATCTGCATTCTCAGGTAATGTTCAGAATTAGGCACACAAATATATCTTCTATATATATAAAAATCTAACAGTGTGTTTGTCCCTGATAGTCTACCTCAGAAGCTGCTGGACGGATCGCCCCCAAATTTTCACATGACGTCCCTCCCTGTTGCTGGCAGGTACTCAGACCTTCAAACCGCCGAAAGTCCATACCTGAGCCAGGTAAAACGTCTTTTTCCTGGCACACCAGGCCATGAAGCTGCCTCTGTTTAACTGTCACCCTTAGAATGTTCGTGCAGCCTGTCTGTCTGTGGCCTGATGGCTTAGAATGTTCGTGCAAATGGGCAGAGATGAGCAGTGGAAACAGTAAATAGGTAACACTGTTAGGTAATACGAGTGGAAGTGAAACACATACACTTTGTCATGTGAGACGTCAGGTGGGGTTCCCCCCCTCACACGCAGGTAACTTTCACTCTCTGTGCCTCACCCACTGCCACAACACAACACACATCCAGCTCATCCTCACACACCTCTCTGCCCACCCTCACATTCAACCACCACTTAACCACTTCCTCACCCATATTCACCACAGCTCTCTTTTACTAAAAGCGAGCTGGAATTTGCCTTTTTCTTCTAAGAAAATCCACGGGGTGGGGGCGAACCAACACTACTGGCTCCGCTTCTTTTGCACATGGCCCTTTAAGAACCCAGGGAGCTGGCCTCGATCTGAGCGCCTCACCACCTTGCCTCTGCTGCCTGACTGGGATAGCCTCCTTGCCCCAGTTCTGCCTTACCCAAGCCAGGACTTTGCGTGTCAACCAGCCTCATGGACAGCAAGATTCGCACTCTGGACAGTTCTGTTGTGGAATGGGAAGGGTTACCTTATACTAAAAAAACACAGCAGCACCATATAACGATGTGCATTGAAAAGGGAAAGAGGGATTCCATTTGACCACCCCAAAAGGCTATGCTGCGGATCATTGGACCTGCATGGACATCTGTGTGGGTTGCGGACTGTGATGAGAAGGACAATTGCCACAGCAACGCGTGGCTGGGCCCGCTAGTATTACCTAAAATTCAAATACTCTTTAAACATTTGGAAAATCAGGGCTGTTCCAACATGATTTAGCTATGATCAGGTTATGTAGCCCATTAAGATGAATGTTTTCTATTGTTTGCTGTCTGAGGAGTACAGGAAGTTTCATCAGGCTTAATCCTTTTGTTGTTGTTGAGGACGTTGTCTTCAGAAGCCGTACTTCAAGAGCCTCTGCCTTCTGAGATTAGGTGGTTTGTAACTCAAGGGAGGGCCTTCTTTACCATGGCATTAAAGCTCTGGAGCTCTCTCCCAAGTGGAAAAAACTTTTAAAATTTCATTTATCATTTCCTCAGCAATCTCTCCTTCCTGACCCCAGACCCACACAAGGAGCTCAATCATTGTCCCAAGCCACTGGTTATGGGAAGAGCATATCTGCTTGGGTGGTGGCAGGCCTTAAATATCCTGAGGAACGTGGTGGTGGGGGGGAGAAATAGGGCAGTCCCTCATACACACACTCTCTGCCCACTTTGATATATGCATTCAGAAGTACCCCACACTATTTACATGTTGTGCCTTCTGCAGTCCATGTAGTAAGAAGTTTTTCTTCTACTTACACCATGCTTAACATAACAGCCAGCTCTTCCATATTTATCACATGGAGCTTCTCTACAGAGAATCAAAACCAATAACTGATAGCTTCAATACAACTGTTCAGAGCTATTCATAATGCTAGAAATTTTATTATGTACAGAACCAGAACTGTTTCAAACTTACAGAGAAGTTTGAAGATAATTAAGAGTACTTCAAAATTGGTTCAGGCCATTCATGGTGATCAGGTTAGATTCTGGATAAAGAATAACAAGTAAAATGTATAGCTATCCATTTAATTCTGGAAGATAAGAAATAACTGGTTCATTTGGTGGCATCTGTATTCCATAAATACACTGCAAGAAGTTAACCTAAGTTGTTAATTTATCTAGGGCTTTGCATAGAGATTACCCAATACTTCTTGACCACCTGAGCATCACCTGTTCTAACAGAATAAGCATAACCTACATTTAACCAAGGCAGGAATATTTAGGATCTTGAATTTCTATAATTTATTGAAAAATCAAGAATGCACAAATGTACTCATTTTTAAAATGATGCAGCATTCAAATGTTTTGTTCTACAATTGCAATCTGAAGTGGTACAGTTCAGCCAGACATACATAATGTTGGACTGCCAATTACATTTTTTTTGTCTACCAAACTGCAAAATATAAACTACCAGGTGTATCAGTCCAGGGTCAGGGCTACCTCCACGCCCCCGCCCCCCTCAATTTAGTTCTTCCCCAATAGCCTGGATATTTCATCCCAATACCTATGACACCATACATGAGTGGTGAGTAATGTGGTAAAAACTGCATTTTCTCATCACACATCTAAGGGTATTTGTTGCAAGAAGGACTTTGGCTAACAATTGCTTTGCATGAAATATGGTTGTGCTTATAGCACGTTTATTTTTTTGTCAGTTTTCCTGAATGTGTTTAGCTTTTTGGATTCTTTTCAGCTGAAAGCTAATATTTTGACAGACACAGAGGCAATCTTTAGGCGAATCTTTCACTGTAAATGTTGCTATATTCCTTGGAAAGAAGTGCCAGAATTAATGGGACGTGTTAAGATCTGGAGTTCAATGTATTTGAACACACTTGAAGGTATTCCGACGTTGACTCAAGTCCAATTACTGTCATGCAGATAGTATTAACATAGACAAATCACTCAAAAGGCATGTGGAGACTGATGAGTGTATTACTAGAGCCTCATATGTGGACCTTAGATTAAATGCAGCCCAGCATGCTCAAAGCATTTCTCTCTCAGTTCATGAATTAGAACCAGCCATCCCCAAACTAAATCTAAATTCCATTAATGAGCCATTTGGGAACAACTGTTTTAACAATACCCTTTGACCATTAACAAATAATAAATTATACTTTAAAGCCATCTACTTGAAACTGACACTGATTGATTTGTATTCAAAGGCATTCAAAGGCATTCAGTAAACAGCAAAAATTTAGGATTCTCAAATTATAGATATCCAGTCAATTATTCAGTTTTTGTTGATCTGATATTTTTGGGTGCAGTATTTCCAGTTTCAGAAATCTAAGGCCGTTTCCTCAAGACGCTTGAGGCGCATTTATGACGGCCTGGGGGCAAAAAAAAAAGGCGCCCCCCAGGTCGCTGCTTCGCACAGGCCGCCAAGCTGCTGCAACGCAGCATGGGCGACCTGACTTCCTCTGTGGCTCCCCCCAGGGCGGCATTAAGTCACTTCTAAACAACAACCCTTTAAAGGGTTGTTGTTGGGGAGGGAGCCGCTTCCCTGCGGTGCGGTGCGAATCACTCCGGGAAGACGCCGTCCGCCATCTTCGCCCTACTCAAGTTGTCCTCCTATTATGTGGGTAGCGCCGCGAAAGCCCTCGCCGACACTGTCCTCCGACTTCCAGGGGCCGGAGGGCAGCGTATGGCTGCTACGTCCTCGCGAGGCGACGCAGGGAGGACACCGCGGAGTGGGGCGGGAGGGCGCAGGAGGCGCTCCATGCGAGCCGCCTGCCGCTTTGCCAGCGCCTTCCGGTTCTCCCGCTCAAGCGATGCTTGCATGCGCTTAACGGCTTGCGCCCCATCACGCCTTCGCACTCTTGGCGGCGTGGGGGCGCAAGGAGGCCGTGCGGAAACGGCCTAACATTTTGAAATGGGGTTATTTCTCATGGAAAATTGACTGATATATCCATTAAATTTCAAATTTTCAGATTTTTTTAAAAAGTGAAACAGTTAAGTATTTGCATTTAAAAGCTTGTGATAATATTTATTTATTTATTTATTTATACTTTGGGCTTCTAGACCGCCCCATCCCCGAGGGGCTCTGGGCGGTGTACAGCAGATAATAAATACAATTTTAAAACATCATAAATAGGCTAAAACTTATAAAAGCAGCGAAAACTAGCTAAACATTAGCATTTAAATGTAAAATAAATATAGGCATAGGTGTAGGTGGTCGCCCGGTGCCTAATATTAAATTCTTCCACCCCAGGAGAACGGTAGGTCTAGATAGATGTTATAGGCCCAGATGTAGAGGCCGGCGGAAGGGCCAGCGAAAGGGGCCAGCCGGAAGGGGCCAGCGGAAAGGGGCCAGCGGAATGGGGCACCCATCAGCTGGCTGGACTCTCCAAAGGCCCGGCGTGAACAGCTCCGCCTTGCAGGCCCTGCGGAACTCACTACATCCCCGCGAGGGGTCCCGAACAGCTGGTGGGAGAGCTGCCCATCTTCAGGCCGGGGCCAGGGCTGTAAAGGCCCTGGCCCGGTGTGGAGGCCCGCCAGCCGCATCATCGAGGGCCGGGGACTACCAGGCAGATTGGCCTCACCGAATCCTAAGAGGCCGTGGTGGGGAACATATATGGGGTGATGCGGTCTCGAAGATAACGTAGGGTCCCAGGTCACGTGAAGCGTCTTTAAAGGTCAACACCAACACCTTTGGAAAACGCATCCGAACTCTACTGGGAGCCAATGTAGTCGGCGAAAGCACAGGCTGAATATGGTCCCAACTGGCGCTTTGCCTGTGAGCAGGCGCCAGCCAGGGCCGCAGTGTTGGACCAGCTTTCAATCTCCGGATCGAAAGCCGCTTAAGGAAGGCCAGCGTAGAGCGAATTACAATAGTCTAGCCTGGAGGTGACCGCGGATCACAGTGGCTAGGTCCGGGCTTTGGGGAGAGGAAGAAGGCCAGTCACCGGGTCTGGCTGGCTAAGGCGGGAAAAAGGCAACCTGGGTTATATGGGCCACCTGGGTCTCCATAGAAAGAGACGCAATCCAGGTGGACCCCCAGGTTACGCATTGAGGGGTCGGGCGCCACCGTGACCCTCCCACACCGGGCGGCTGAAAAGTCCCGCCTCGCCGCCAAGCTTCAAAGCGATCTCCGCGCTTCGATGGGATTCAGCTTTAACCTGCTCTGTCGCGAATCCGCCAACCAGCAACAGCCTTCCAGACAATGCTGTAGAGCCGCAGGGGCGGCGGCTGCTCCCCCCTCCATCGACAGAATGAGCTGGGTGTCATCCGCATACTGATGACAGACCAGCCCAAAACTCCGTACCAGCTGAGCAAGGGGTCGTACATAGATGTTAAATAATAGCGGGATAATGAAGCCTCTGGGGTACACACCGCAAGAAAGCTGGCACTTCTGGGAGGCTTGATCCCCTGGGCCACTTGTTGATTCCGGCCCCGAGAAACGAGACAATCCATTAGAAGGACCATGCCCCGTACTCCGGAGGCGCCAGGCGGTGGGTCATAAAGGTCATGATCGCACTATATCAAACGCCGCATGTAAGATACCTAACAATACTAAAAGCCGCCGATCCGCCTCGGTCAAGCTGTATACGGAGTGTATCTGTGACGGCGACGAGAACAGTCTCCGTCCCATGCCCAGCACGGAAGCCGGACTGGAAGGGGTCAAAAAAAAAAATATTAATCCTTAGTTACACATCAGTTACACATGACACGATCCATCCAGTATAGGTTTAGTTCCCACAAGAAAATGAGTCTCATAGGCTCAATACAGCTTTGGATACTCTCCCCCTGCCCCCCTCCTTGTCAGTGTCATGTGCAGGCAGCACAAGAAGAGATTAGGGTGAATGGAACACCTCCATTATCCCCATCTATCACTTTCACTCTCTATATCTGAAACCTATTAGTGCTCCAGAACATGAAAAACTTGCTTCAAACTGAGAGGATGACTGGATGGGGATATAGGAGGTGGGTACAGACCTTCCATTAAATCTGGGGCAGCCTCATGTTGACCACATAGGTCCTTGTATGAAGAGTGGAACCAATGGAATTTTTTAAGTGAATGTCCTGACAATGATTTCTTTTATTTTTCATTTTTAAGTAGAAACAGCCCACCAAGACAAGCTTCATCATCACTCCATCACTGTCCCTCCAATCTCATAGTACTTCCAAGGATACACAAGTCAGAAGCTGACATAAAGATATCTCTTCACTGAGTGTGCCTGGTGCCTGAATGGCAGTGGCTCCCAACCTTTTTTATCCCTCACATATCCCTAGGTAATCCATTTCCTTAAAATCGTACTCCCATATTAGCAAACTCATTATGTCATTTTTTCACATACCCCCAAACACTGTGGTGTGTTCCCCTAGGCGTATGCATACTTCAGAGTGGGACCTACTGTTATAAAGGTCTCCATTGACTGATGTGAGAAGTTACAATGGAAAAGAATACAGGAGATATTATTATTGGTATTAGGGTTGACTTGTCCCCCACTGCAGGAGGAAACCTCCCAGACAGTGCCCCAATACCCACTGTCACTCAATCAACCATGAGGTAGCGGGGGAGAGAGAGAATAAGATGAAAATATCCTTCCTATTGGTGGTGTAATATCAGAGCAAACCATAGAATTTCCACTGAATTCTAGAGTGATGTGACATTACACCCAGTTTTCCCTGGAAATGACATTACACTTGATGCCAGTTGCTGGCTGACAGCTCTATTGTGCACGCTGGACGCAAGCCCTTTATTGGTTAAAAGAGCCCTTCGGGGGTTGGGCGGTATATAAATTTGAAAATAAACAAACAAACAAACAAACAAACAAACAAATAAATAAATAAAATTAATATCTTCAATTGTTCTTCAAAGACCAAAAGAGACTACTGTAGAACTGGTCCAGAGTTTCTGAAACACAGGTGTCAGATGCTTCTGTTGATAGGTCACATCAGGAAGCAGGCCATCATGTTCTGATCAATTCTCTTCTAAAGTGTCATGGAAGACTACTTCATTATCTCTTAAGGCACAAACTTTAACTTTCTTCATTTTTATTTGTCTGTTACTTGAGAAATGAAGAGTAATAGTCTCACATTTGGCATTTTCTTCCTTGGTCAAAATGTACTTATTTTCCTACTTCCACCTACATATTGATATGTTTATCTAACTGAAATGCATCTTTTGATGCGTCAATGAATCCAGAGCCACTATTTGTTGCATATCACTAGTTGTGTATGACTACAATTGGATTAGAGAATGCTTTCTGGTCAGTCTGCCCATTTTGATAACTAATTACATTAACCTTCCTGGGCTCAGAGACTTAACCCAATAGTATCTCTTCCATCCTGGCTTAGAGTCATGCTTGCTCTTTCTGCTTTCTCAGTGTTTGCTGCATCTTTTTCTTCCTTCAGCCTCTGTATTGAGTATCCATTTTTTTGGCTTATATACAAAACTTTGGGATGCTGCCCACTTGTGTGTGGTCTCAAGGGGTGCTGGAGCGATAGCAAGCTGATTTTTGACTGTGGGGGTTGCAATTCTGGAACTGCAAACTAGCTCAATTAGCAGTTCAGAGCTGAGACCCCACACACTGGGCCTGGGGGAAGAAGGGGGAACTGCCATTCTTCCATCCTCACTCCCCCAGGGTGAGTGCACTGACCCCTGGCACAAGGGTCATGCCACACCACAGACAGAGCTGTAGCTCAGGAAAATCCACATATCCGAGATGCAATCTGTAGCTCCATTCAATCTGCCTTACTTGTACAACTCAGGGGGGCGAAGCTGGATCATTTGGAAAGCATTTGCTAACATATGGATTGCCTTTAAGCTGCGACGTTTTAATTCACTGCATTTCCCAGTTTCATTTCTTAATTGTGGGCTGACTTTTTTTTACTCTTGTTTCCTGTACTGCAGAAAACATCACTGCAAATAGAAGGTGAGGTCTACATCCTAATCCAAATAGACCATGACAAACTCTTCTCCTCTCATGCCACTTCACAAAAGCAGACAGTGTGGAGACAGATATCTTCAACCTCCCATGGAGAAACTTCCTCACCGACAGCCAATTACAGCAAAAGATCTAGTGTTTATTAAAATGAATACTGTCAAATAAAATCTTTAATTGAAAAAACAACAACAATGTCGTTTTCCCAGAGCAGCTGTAAAGGAGCTTGTTGCACCCTTCTTCTGATTCTTCAGTAGGAGGACACAAACACACACACAAACAAATGCACGAAGAAAACACCACAGTCAAAGCCTTGGACCCTTGGGACAGGTTGCCATTCTGCCTTTGTGGTCCTCTATCATGAAGAGATGGTAAAACATTGCTTGAACTTAAGTTTGGGCTCATGCTGCTTCTGCAGGTTGGAAGAACAAAAACATGTGCATCCTATTCCCCCTGCCCCCCTTCCCAGTGCAAGTACATGCTTACTGTATTAAACGCATTATGAATTTGGAGATTTGGGATTGGAGGGTGGGATGCTTATTTAAGGAAGGAAACGAATAGCCACAATAAAATAAGCAAATTATTTCATGAGTAAAAAATTGCAGCGGACATTATAAAAATCTACCCAGAATGACAAATTAATACGATATTATTTAGTAATGATCTCTATATACTCATTTACAGCCATACAAAAATTATTTCTTGATGAAATAATTTCCCCCTCCAAAATATTTGCACGTACTGAAAATACTTGGATGGATTATACATACATCTTACCCATGTCCTGCAAAGAGGATGGAGTATTTAGTAGTGCCTGTTCTGTCATGTCATAAAAATGCTGCATTTGCCAGTGGGTTTTTTTTTTGTTAATTTATGTTACCTATAGTCCACCTTTTTAACTTTCTCCTTCCTTATGTTTTGACTGAGAATTTTTTATCAGGTCTGTTTCTTAATTAAAGACTTTTAGCCAATAAATCATCTGCCTTCCAATTAATTAATTGATGAGGAATTAATCAATTATACTTAAACTAGCAGCAAATGTAACTGAGAGATACAATGGGCCCTAGCAAAAGGTTTCAAAGATAAAGCCTCTCTCTTGCAGTGGGCTTTAGTGGGGGTGTATGGTCCCCACCCAGTGGTGGGATTCAGCAGGTTCGCACCACTTCAGCAGAACCGGTTGTTAAAATGGTGCTTGTAAACAACCAGTTGTTAAAAATTATTTGAATCCACCAAATAATTTTTAACAACCAAAACTGGTTGTTAAATTATTTGAATCCCACCACTGTTCCCACCCCTCCCTTCCTCATGGTGCACCACTGACCTGGCTCTCTTCTGTGGCTCAAGGGTGGGAGAGATGTGGTTTAAGGGTAGGTGGGAAGGTGAGAATAGGGGAATGGTGGAGAGGAGTGGCTTGGGGTGGAGGGAGAGTGGCAAGGGGATAGTTGGGGTAGGGGTAGGTGGAGAAGAGTGACTTGGGATGGGGAAAGAGTGCCAAGGTGACTGTTGGGTTGGGGAGGGTGGGAAGGTGAGTGTTGGAGTGGGAGGTTGAAAGGTGTGGCTAGGGGTGGGGTAGAATGTAGATGGTTGGGATGGGAGGGGTGGGGAATGTTTGCTGAGCCCTCTGTGGCCCAGCTTCACCTGTGGGGTGGGGGCAACTTTTCCCAGGCCCTTTGTAGCCTGGTTTCATTTGGAGGTTGGTGGGAGGGAACGGGGCGGCCTTTTGCTGGGCCCTTTGTGGCCTGGCTTCATCTGGGGGTGGGTGGGAAAGGGTGGGGTGGCCTTTGCAGGACTCACAGGGCTTGAGTCCCTGTGTGTTCTGCACGGTAATTGGCTAAGGGTTCCTCATTGGACATTCAAACCCTTAGCCAATTATGTATAAGAATGTTATCAAAATACAGGTATCTTTTGAGATGCTCAAGGAAGTATTAAAAAGCTTGAATTTTTAAAAAATGAAAGTAACCTCGAGGGAAAAAACAGTTCAATTCTCTACAAGTAGACATCAGAATCAAAACAACTTGAAAAGATAAACAATTGTGCCCTTAGCTGATTAATCAGTGCAGCTGGGAACTAAGAGTGCAATCTTAAACAGAGTCACGTTCTTCTAAACCCTTTGAAACAAGCAGGTATTGCTTAAGATGACACTGCCAAGATTTACAGCCCCATCCAAAAGGGAGCAGTGGGAGCAGTGCGTGGCCACTCTGGTGGGTTTGTCCTCCCTGGGGCACTTACCCCAGTGGAAGGCTGAAACTGCTGGCGTGTGGCTGCTGCTACCCGCTCCAGCAGTGGGATACAGCGCAGGATGCTGCAACAGCATGTTTGCACCTCCACCACCAGCACAGCAGGGATGTTCTGTAAGTGTTCTGGGTGGAACTTGCTATGCAAAGGTGTGGTTGACTGCATTGTATTGCGGGTGGGGTTTTTTCAGCCCAGGAAGTGATTCACATTTGCATTCCCTGAAGCAGCAACAGTATTAGTGAATGCAAATCCTGTGTCTGGGTGGAGTCCATTGTCCACGAACCCAGCATGCCCTTGGCCTTTGATTCTGGTGTTTTTAAGTACTGGTAGCCAAGTTTTGTTAATTCTCAGAGTCTCTTCCTTCTTGTTGAAGTTTTTTTTTGGTGTTTGTGGATTTCAATGGCCTCCCTGTGTAGTCTGACATAGTAACCATCCGAGTTGTCCAGAATTTCAGTGTTTTCAAATAGAATGTTATGTCCAGTTTTTTTAGAGCATGTTCTGCTACTGCAAATTTTTCAGGATGATTAAGTTGACAGTGTCTTTTGTGCTCCTTAATACAAGTCTGAATGCTGTGTTTTGTAGTTCTAATGTAGACTTTTCCACAGCTGCATGGTATGCAATAGACTCCTGCAGAAGTGAGGGGATCTCTCTTGTCCTTTGCTGAGCGTAGCATTTGCTGTATTTTTCTGGTAGATTGCTGGCAGGTTGTGTTTTTTCATCAGTTTCCCTTTTTTATCTGTGATTCCCTTGATGTATGGTAGAAATATTTTTCCTGTGAGGGGCTGTTTCTCCTCTGGGTTTCTCTTAAAGCTCTTCTGATTTCTGTTGTGAGGCTAAAAGTAAGGTTATCAGCTAGTCTGATATCCAATGGGAGATAGAAGGGCCACCTGTGTTATGTGTACAACAACATCCCTTCTAGGGAAAGCCATCTTTTCTAATAATTTGTAGAGCAATAGGGCATTGCTTACAAGGACATTCCAATAATTCATAGAGCAATCGAACATTACTTACAAGTGATATCATGCTGAATGGTATGCCAGTGATTAAAGTATCTGCCATCATTGAAAGAAGTGGTGGCATGAAAAGAAGGTTGCTATCAGGATGTCTCCCAGTATAGCAGGAGACTGGCAACCCTGTCAGCTCAGATTTCTACAGCTTCTGAAATGACCTATTGTTATATGCCTCTGAAACGTATGACTACAATTTCAATGTAAGTGTCTTATCATAGCAATCAATTGTAATCTACAGAGAGCACTGTGTGTGATTTTGTGTAGTGTACAGTGAGAGCCAGCATGGTGTAGTGGTTAAAAGCAGGTGGACTCGAATTTGGAGAACTGGGTTTGATTCCTCACTCCTCCACATGAGCGGTGGAGTATTATCTGGTGAACCAGATGTGTTTCCACACTCCTACATCCCTGCTGAGTGACCTTGGACTAGTCACAATTCTTCGGAACTCTCTCAGCCCCACCTACCTCACTAGGTGTCTGCTGTGGGGAGAGGAATGGAAAAGAATTTGTAAGTCCATTTGAGTCTCCTTACAGGAGAGAAAGGGGAGGTATAAATCCAAACTCCTCCTCCTCCTCCTCTTTTTTGTATTTACCTATCTTTATTTGTGACTATTTTTAAAATATGGAATTAATTTCTCACAGGAATGAACAATGAATTAAAATATGCCAATCATACTTCTTATCCAAAAGGATATTCCAATGTAATATCCCCTCAATCAATACCTTTCCTTAAAACAGAACATATGACTCCTGCCCATTTGGAAGCTGACATGAAACCAAAACCACAATAGAGTGCTCCACACATCCCATGAATGGGTGAACCTCTCTCCCCCCACCCAAAGAAATTAAGAAAAATATTATGAGAGGAAAACTGGGGCAGATGGGATGAGTTCCTACAATGTTTTAGATCAGGGTTCCTAATGTGGCACCAGCCAACTCTTTTCCTGATATGTGCCAAGTATTTTGAAAAAGTGGGTAAAGCCTGGTAGTATTTTTGTCCAGCATTGCCCAGTACGGCCACTGGAGATTTGATTGGTTTTGCAGATTTTTTTAAAATGTTGCATTGGCAGCAGCAGCTACCCCAGCACAAGGATCTTCACTGTGTGACCGAACATAAATTGTGGTAGTCATTTTGTGACTGCCTTCACCTCCTGTGCTGATGCTACCATGCTGTGCTAGAATTCACATGCCTGTTTTCACAAACAAGCAGGGGAACAGAAAGGATATACTTTTAAGCTCAAAATATTTTTGTTAATCAAATCTTAATTTATTAATGATGTTTCTATCCAGTCCCCTTTATTCTACCAAAGCGATCAAGATTGTTTTTATGGGACCTACTGAGCTTCATCAAAGATGTACACCATCTGTCTTTCAACTATACTCTTGGACCTAATTGCACACTTATATATCAACCATAAAGCCTCAGTAACCAAGATTACTTAACATTAAACTGATTTGAGGCCCGATCCTATTAATGTCTATTTGAAAGCAAGTCTCTCTGGGTTCCATGGGAGTTACTCCCAAGCATGGTATGAATAGGATTGGGGTTGTATTCTTATTCAGTAGGATTGAAATAAATTTAAATGCAGGCACAGATTTCCAGACTAGGCTCTGTGTGTGGGAGCTTGAGTAATGTCAGCAAGTATGTGCACATTTATGCATATATTCATTTTTGTATACGTCAACACTTTTGTATTAATTGAAAATGTATCAGAGCTATTACTGAGTGATCTACTGGGAAAAAATCCCTTACCACAAACATAAATTAAATGCAATTGTTGGCCTCAAATCTATCACATATTATAATTTGAATATGGGTACATACGTGCATGTTCAGCTCCTTGGACCCTTTAACATGAGTTTCTTCACTTACATTAAATGTATTTCAAGTGTTATTTGTGAGTAGTGGGAAAAATTGACATTTTAAACTTTTTTTCTCCTGCTTCTCCACTTTCTTTCCAGCTGACAGCCACTTCATCTCCCTTTACAGACAGGAAGGTCTTACGTTCTCTCCCATTTGTGACTTCTTTATAGAAATGTTCCTGTGTCTTCAAAAATAATCTTAAAAAGCCTCAACCCATGTTGTACCTTAAATATTTGTGAAGATTTTGTCTTTCTTATTGTAGAAAGAGCAGGGGAGAGAGACATTCGAAAAGAAGGGGAGGGAGGGAGTTGCCTACAGAAGTGCATTATTCACTCTCTTGAGTCTTCTCTTTAAAGCTTCTTTGCAGGACTCTTTAAAGTTGGGCAAACTGAAAAGAAAAACAATAATTAGAGATAATTGCTTGTGTCCAAACACAGGCATCAAAGCCTTTGGGACTCATTTGTAGTGGGCCTTGGTGTGTGATCCAGAAAAGTGACCCTTATTTTACTTAGAGTGGGGGGGGGACACATAGAAAGTGGCAGATGGAGGGACCCCTTTGCACTCTCCATTGGCTCAGCTGTGTCTGCCAAGGAGAATAAGCACAGAGTCCAGGATGAAAGGGAAAGAAAGAAGGGTCACAAGAGGTTGAATAATTACCAGGGTAAAGGGTAAGGCAGTGGGAATAGTGAAGGGTACTCCACCACCACCTCAGAGTTAGCTCTATGCATGTGGCAGGCCGTCTGGGGGCTGATGGGATGGGCATTCATTCTCATTAACTCCATGTTTCGCAGAATCATACACATTAAAGAACGAGGAACCTCATTAAGATCTCAACCAAAGCCCCCAGTACTAACTTCAATAGAGGTGGTGAATCACCACCCCCAGTTGAATGCAGGGCAACCTGAGAGAGAGCAAATGAATACATTTGATTTTAAAGGAATTTTTTTTACTTAAGTCTCCCCGTGTTTAAAGGAGAAAGTATGCCTAAAAATATTATCCCACACCATTACTGTTAAAATCTAAGAATGTGAAAATAACTCACAACCGTATTCTGCAAAGTCTAATTTGCAGCTTTTTAAAGCTGCTACAATTATGTTTGTTCTTTGACAGTTGGGGGATAAGAATTAACTGGCATGTGAAGAGAGAATGAGGTACTCTCAGTCTTGATTTTAAATAACGGAGGAAGAGTCAAACAGTGGAGGAAAGAGCATAAGGCGAGAACCATTGAATCTCTTGGAGGTTTAGATAAAAACATCTGCTGGTAGTATAAAAGGTATAATTATGTTTCCCCTAAAGCTCAGTATTTACGGAAGAGATTCTCTAGTTCATTATCATCCTTCTTCCCTACTATGAGTATTTGTTTTTAAACAGCCAACTGGGAACTTTCTAAAAGATACTGAATTTAAAAACAATCAACAGCTTCTTCTAAGTGGATAATTCATGCAAAGGAAAGGAAAGAGTAAGCATGTTCTCCTGATTTTGTAGAATCAATGTAAAGAGAGAAAAATTGGTTTTGCAACCAATTCTGTTCTGTTGCTGAATAGAACAAGTTGAAGAATGGCCCTGCTTCAGAGAACCTTATAGGCTGTCTTTGCAACTCATTGGTTCATATGATCCCCTTGAGCAAAGGCTCCTCGCTGCCCAGCCTGCCTCTCTGTAATGAGATTGTAATGACCTAAGCGATCTGTTGATTAGGGACAATAAATCTGCCCTTTTCATCCTGTCATTTCATAGGATCACGAGGGAGGTTATTGGCTTAAAATGAACTCAGCCAATTTAGAATGCATTTTAACCAGAAGGTGAGTGGGTGTGAATCCCAGTTCCAGAGTGACAACATTGCTTCAGTCAGAGGAAAGTATAAAAACAAAACAAAACAATAATGGCTAGACTGTGCTCTTTGTGTGATTCACATTTGTAGTTATCTTTAAGTGGACATGGGTTGGGATTTAGTACCTTCATGACACATCATCTAACAACGTAACAGTCTAATTCTGCTGACATTTTTTTTGTGAAAAAGTGAACTCAGTTGCAGTTCCAACATACAACAGAAATCTCATATCGTATATTATGGCAGTAGTCCATCAACTAGAAGAGCCCTGTTGAATCCATTGTTCACTAATATTATTTAGTGGGTTGAAGACCAAAGTCTGTATCTTGTACATGCTGTTCACATGAAGCATAAAACAGGGAAGAATGATTGATATGATCTTATTTGTTCTAAATTTCATAACTATATAACTGCAGAAAAAATGTTCACATTTAGAAACCACAAGAGGAAAAAAGATTTAAAACTTCATAGCCTTAATTTGTTTCTCTCTATAAGTAAAAAAAAATAATTACAGAGTAATTAGAGAACACTGAAATTCAGTGTCCATTAAAGAAAAAACCCTAAATTCCAGGACGGTACATACTCCTGTGCACTTAAATATGTGGGGGTTTACTTCAAAGTAGTAAGGAAAATGGAACTGTGCAAAGAATACTAGTTGCATCCTCAGCACTAGAGTCTTTTTGTGATCTAATTAATTATGGCTGTATTAATAAAAATGCAGACCATTTCATTGTACAAAGCAATTCAACTTTTAGTTCTGAACATAGGCATAAGCAAACCTATGAAATCCCAAGAATTGCACTCCAAACTAGAGGAGTAAGTTCTAGGCACACAGGCAATCTAGTTCAAATACTGACTTGCACCTATGAAACTGACATTATAGACCACAAACAATGTTTTCATATTATGGTGCCTTACCCCAAATGCAGAACAATCAGACATTAAGTGATGAAGCCCTGAATGGTGCAATGAATTAATTCCTTAATGAACTGCAATTTTAAAATGTGATCCCCCCCCAAGTTTTAATTAGATCTGTCCTCTGTGAAAAGATTTTTGGTTTGAGTTTCAAAATGACTTGCAGAAACTGATCTGTGTATATTGTATGATTTGCTCTTTTAAGTTATCACCTAATTAGGGAACTGATATGACACCTCTCTAGAGATGGCTCAAGGTGTCTCATGGTGTAACCCTAAGTATGTTTTCTTGGGCGTCAGCACCCTTGCACCGAAAGCAGAACTTTGGAGAAGGATTCTGAGTGAGGCTCTCGGGCGTAAGGGTTGCAGACTCTTAGGAAGTAGAGAACGTGACAGATGCAATAAAACGGGGGACCCTGCACAAACTATAAGTATTAAAAATGAGCTGTTTAATACAAGCCATTTTAATACAAGCCACCAGCCTGCTGGTTCATTAAAATTATTCCATTATCAGCATTATTGTAATATTTGTTTTATTCAGTAATTGTCTACCTAAAATATTAATTTAATATGCTAAACATGTAACATACTCACAAACAATAATTTATAACTAAGGCTTATTAAGATACATACAGAAGAGATACATGCAATGCACCCATCTCCTAATTGTACACCAATCAGTAATGAAGTCTTCAATTAATCTTCCTAAACATAGCAGTTTCTTCCCCCAATGTCTCCTGCAAATTACACAATATTAATTTGCCTGAATGTGTACTAATACATTTCTAAAATAGCAAGTTCAATTTTTTACCAAAGCTGTATTTCAGATAAACAACTAAACTTTAACCTGTGTGAGTCTGGACTGAATGGGAACAGGTGCTGTGTGTAAATGCGTGGCGGTAATAACAAGCGTGTATGCACTAAGATATATATTTTTTTTACCCCTACGGTATTTCGTTAAGATATTTGCCCAAACAGCAGATCAGCGCGCACATAAAACTGAAGAGACTCTCTTTCTGGCAGGAGGACTCAAAAGAAACTCCGAACGGCGATCCTTTAAATCAAGCCAAACAAGAGAGATCTCGGGCTCTAACCAGCGACACTAATGCGAAGGTAAGCGACACGGTACTTTTACCTGTTTCCAAAGGACAGTTGTTCCATGAAAGCTCATTCTTCACCACCAGTCATTTGACCTCTCCATATGTTCCTTTTTTTAATCCCCCTACTTCGACATCTCCACGCTTTCCTCCGAAATCTCAACACATTTGCAAAATGCAAGACCCGCTTAAACCCGTTGCCATAATCCCACTGCGCCCCCTACGCATGAAAGAGAAAAGTGCCTGCTAAGGTTATCCCTTAACAACCAGCAGAAATACGTTTCCGATGGGAGAGTTTTTATGACAGGAGGAATATTATTTCCTGCCGCACATTGAACAATACAGTTGGTTTCTCAAGATGCCCATATTTTAAGGGAAAGAGATTAAGCGTTCCTGTAATACTGGGCAAAAAGAACTGTGCTTAGCGAAGGAGGTGAATGGAGCGTGTTCGCAGAAGAGTCTGTTCCTGTTTCCCTCCAGTTCATTTCTTAAATTGGTGATAGTGGTGGGAGAACAAGAATACACAGTCACTCACTGGAAAAAATATTCATTCGTTTATTGTATTTTACCACGCTTTTAAGTAAAAATGCCAAACCAATTTTGAAGGGTAGTTGGACAGGGGACGACTGCCAGTGAAATATTGCTCCTGGGGTAGTGGAAGAAGCACTTTGGCTACTACTTTTTCCACAGTAAGTGGTTGACAGGTTGTGGGGAAGGAGTTCTCAGCTAAAACTAGATCCAGTTATGATACACAGATGAGCACAGGAGTGCAGAACACTGAATACAGGAAGTCCCAGGTTCAGTCCCTAACATCTCCAGTTAAAAGATTCAGTACCAAGAGATGTGAAAGACTCTATCTAAGAGCCTGGAGAGTTGCTTCCAGTCAGAGTAGACAGCGATAACTGTGATAGACCAGTGGTCTGACACAATATAAGGCAGTCCTTATGTATGTATTCAAACCTTGCACAGACTGATGATGTCATCAACCTGAGCAAAATGCTGATGGTATTCACATATGTACAATGGGGACTAGCATACACAAGGACATTTGGAACCTGCTGGACAGTTGAAAGACTAAAGGAAATCCCATGGCAGGATCCTGTATTTATTGTTGAAATTTGGTTGAAACTGAATTTCAGCAGCATTTCCCCCAGATGCCAAATGTATGCTGATTATTTCTCAAACAGCAGCTCATCATATGGATTAGGCAGTTTTCACCAGGCCATTGCAAATCATCTGAGAGTTTGCAAGTTGAAAATCATATAGGAATAAAAAAAAATCGTGCTTCTTCTCTTCCATTTTTTTACCATTTGAGATACACAAATACCCCTTTTTGCCCAATTATATATAAATATGTTTGCATGGTTTAAAAACTACTTTTTGCTCCTGAAAGCAGGAATGTATATATCACCAATACCTCAATAGCGAGATGAAGACTGCAGTTTTACGCTGTTACACAAAAATTACATCTGACACTTCAACCATTTGCTCTCTTTTTAGAAAGCATAAGGAACTAGGTAAAGTTGTCCCCTGTCTCTGTCCTTCATTATCTGGGCAACAGGGGGAACCAGCTAAGGTCAAGTAGCTCTGACAAAAAAAGGGATTATTTTAAGAGGGGAGAGTTGTTTGCAAACATACAAGCTTCCTATGGCAGGAACCAATGGCACAATTACTTATGTCAATATGGGTTTATGATCCCAGTATCATTTCCTTGACTGGTGACCTTGAAGTTACTTATTAGATACACCTGAACCAGGCAATAAACAGAAACTGACTTGCTGCAGTCATTTGTGCTCTCTCCCCCAAGAGGCAAGAGCCATCACTGCTGTAAAACGTTCAAGGGAGATGAGAGAGTAGGAGACTCCAAAGTGTTTATGTTTCTGTCAGAATAGTGGGTTTGTTTCATCAAGGTCTCTGATCTCGGTGTCACTTGTTACTCTAAACCATAGGAAATTTGTGTAACAGAGAACTTGGTGCCTAAAATAGTAGACAAATTGTCACCATTTTGCCAGGAGTAAATGGAATGAGTGCAACATTTGTTCTGGCTAATGTCCCTTTCACACAGTCTCATTAAACCCTCTTTGGCTTCTGAAGGTCAACAGTTTTTTTAAAGGTTTCACACACCTTAAGGAGAAAGTGCAACAACAGCAGCAACAAAATGGATCAAAACAGGTTTTGGAAAACCCAGATTAACATGAGGACAGCATCTTATCTTTTAGATGTGTGAAGCCTTTTTTAAAAAAAAAATCCATTTGCCTTCAGAAGCCAAAGTGGGTTAAATAACCTATATGTACAGAACGTTGGTTTAAAAAATACAACACCTCTTTTTTTGCTATTTCAAGTCAACACCTCTTTTTCTGCTATGCCAGGTCATTCTCTTCTCTTAGTGTAAATCTTTTAATTTAGTTGTATGGTGCATCTTTTCCTTTCCCCCTCCCTGAAGGCTTACACAGAGAAATGTGGCTCCTGGGCAATAGAATCAAACTTCCCACCTCACCCCATTGTTTTGGTTTTTGGTTTCCCAGTTCTGGAGTAGCTTAGTTTGATTATAATACAATAGACTTAGAAAAGAGGGCCGTTGTGGGACAGTAGATTTGCAGCATGTGTGCTCATGTGCATATGTGAGAAGGGCAGGTTTGCTGCAAATATAAAGTACTGCACTCCAATGCTTGTATGAAGGAAAAACTCATCATATACACCTTATATTTCTATTATATTCCAAGTAATTTACAAATTAAATTACAGCTGCACCCCAACATTAAACAACTGAATTAACATTTTTTTAAAAAAAATCCATTGTAATATATCTGTAGTTTATAAATATTCTTAAGTATATATTTATAATTTTTAGTATGGTGCAGAAGGAAACAGATGATCATTAATAGAGTATGGGCATATTATATGATGCTGAGAAGTATTTTAAAAATGGAGACCAGTTATGTTTACATGTTGGTAGCTGTCTTTATGTGCACCCTTCAAAGAAAATAAAAATGGTAGGGAAAGACTTCAGTAAAAGAAGTAAGAATTATACTATTGTTGTTGCTTTATTAAAGGTTTCCCATATTTTGGAACTATATATTTTAAAATTATGGGAAAGTGTTTGATGACCAATGACTATCCAGTTGAAGTCACTGTGATTCCCAGAAAGATTTTCACACATCTACAGTAGAAGTGCTGGCTGAATTTGTATGGGAGTGGTTTTGCATTTTAGTTAATTAGCTTCCAAAATGCTGCTGATCTCTGGGGAAAAAATGTTTACTGGTGACAGAAAAGCAAAAGCAAAAATAAAATTGTACATTCTGTGCACTGAGAAGAAGAACACAAACATGAAAATATGTTTGTGAATCATTGTAAATAAGAGACTTTGACTGGGAATAATTCCAGTTAAAATGCTCTATATAATCAATTGATCAGTGTTTTTCCTCATTAAAATGGCCATATTAATACTTTTAATAGAAACTGATCTAAAGGAAGGCTTTTAAAAGGACATTCTCTTTACCCATTTATGTTTATTGGATGATCAGATTAAAATTCATCTATGAATTACAGATTCCTGGGTGGCAGAGGTTTTGGAAAAATAGGCAAACTTGAATCACTGGAGGGAAAACATGAAACTAGTCTGAATTCCCTTTGACTTTGGAGCTTTCACCAAAAAACCCGAGGAGGCTTGGGGTAAACCCATGTGAATTATTTAATAGAGTTGTTAGATGTAAGAGATGCAGAAGTGGGTATATCTGAGGAAATTTTAGACAGGATCAGAGGAAATTTTGTCTCCATCATTAGATGTTTCTATATTTCTGTATTTGTGCGATTTGTGACTAAACAGAAATTTATCCTCTCCATTAAATTATTTTCTATGATCTTTCTCTATTCCCCCCCCCCCCTCGCTATGGTACTCTATCCAACAACCCTGTCTGCAGCCCCAACTCTGTTGTCAAAAAAGCACTTTAACATAAATATTTCAGGACAACTCCTAAAAAAAATTACTTGGAAAACTTAATATATTGCTTGGTCTTTCATTTTGATTGACCTACACAACTTCAGGAATAACAATGCTAAATGTATGGCATCATGGTTGAAGAATGCCGTACTGCTGTGGAACATATGCTACAAAGCACTGGTCAAAAAACACACTCCTTTGTTCCGTTGATGAACTTGTTACCTGGGGATGGGTGTGTGTGTATGTGTGTGTGTGTGTGGAGATTCAAATTCAAACAATCAAAAAGATGTTTTGGATGCACAGCAAATCAGAAGCTCTGCTTAAGAACAACGAATACTTAAAAAACACAGGCAGATAACAGAAGGGGGAAAATTGTGACAGTCTGGGACAATAGATTTGGAGGACAAAAGGGCATTTCCAGAAGTCTTCTAAGCATCATCTGCCTACCTTCTCCCTGTTATCCAGATGATGGAGTTTTGGCACCCAACATCATAACTTATTAACCCAAGATCTATTCAGTCCCCTTGACTCTATGACTTGCTCCATCCATTTCAATTCATACAGAAGCACAAGGAAGTTACAGCTTCCTTTGATACACATCTGCATTTTGATCTCCTAAATGTCAGGAAATACCAAAGTATTTGGTAGCGAGGTCCATAGATAGAAAGAATCCATACGTTTCCTTTCCTTTCCTTTTTAATACAGCAGTCCAAGAGTGCAGAGTTACACCTTTCTATTGAGCTCAATGGACTAGAGCTGTGCTGTCGATGTAACGTATTTTACTGCCCCCAAGGAAGCAAGGAACAAAGGACAGCTAGTTTCTGTTTATGAAATCTGACAATAAGAAGTCCAATTTATAACACAATCCCAGGGATGTTATTTAGAAATATGTTCCATTTTATTCACTAGGGCTTTCTCTCAGGTAGGTGTGCATGGGCTTGTGGCCTTAAGAGTTTTCCTGTTGATCCAGAGGTCAGTACCTTGACCCAGGCTGGGAAAACATGCAGTAAAAGCAATGTCAAATAGTATAGTCAGTTTACTCAAATGCAAGACTAGGGTTTTTTCCTGTTATGTAATCCAAAAAAAGTTGTCTTACATTTACATACAAATTGCAGCTATATTCAGCAATAATTTTTTTTGAGTGTATACATAACTTGGGGCTAGGGGGGAGGCTTACATTCAGGATGGTCTTTTTTCAAATTAATATGGTATTTCTTTCACAAGCATTTACAGTGTTAGCATTTTTAAGAATACCATTAGGAAGTATTGAAAAACCTTAAAGTATTGAGATAAATCTTGCATTACTAAATTTCAAGTCTGAATACTGAATTTATATTTCTCTTTCTGTTTTCATTGGTAAATTATAATCTCAATGGATTGATTATTTAGCTCTTGCAGTATTTGTTTTGTCAGACCCTTTCAATTGTACTTTTACAGGGCAGTACAATTTCTTGTAGACAAATCTGTTTTGCTCCATGTGCACATAAAATACATTCACTAGGCTATATATAATGATGCAAACCTATCTGTTATGCTTTTCTAGAAGGATTTGAAATCACATACCCAGCTTGGCATCGACTTGACTATTCAGCTCTTGCAATACTGACTTGAGTGGTAATATTTATGAAACATCAAAAATAAAAAGAACTAAGAAATGTGATCCACCCCCCACCCTCTGAATTAACTGTATTTGAGATGGCTGTTGCTTGACAGGCTAAATAAGGAGTTTATTTCAGACCAGGGAGTTGAAGGAAGGCTATTGTTAAGTTATTCAATTATCACTTGAACCAAGTTCAGATTAGTCTATTTTAGGACTGATATTTCAATATCATCACACTGGTTCCCTGCAGGACCATGGAAAGGGATAGGATGGCTTCTGGGCCCATTCCTGAGTTTTCAGCATTAATCAAAGATAAGTCTCGGGCTTTTGTATATACTGAGACATAATGAAAAATAAGCTGGCAATACTTTGCCAAACTGTTCATTAGGAAATAAAGTTGCTCATGTTTTCTAGTGGTCTAAACAGTAAAAGTACTGAGATGATTGTCACTTACACAGCAATTGGTTTTTAATTTAATTACAATAAAAATGTATTAAATATTTAATATATTAAGCTAAACCAGTTAGCCCTTTTGGATTTATGTTTTTGTTATGTTGCACTAATACCACGTAAATTAAAAATATATATAGAGAGGCCTTCTTTTCAGTAACAGTAAAACAAATGTACCCTCAAGTGCAAGAGATGGGGGGCTCATATACCTGAAAGCCCACCCTTTAAAATAGAAATCTGAGCCAAATCCAGATGAGTCTATTTTAGGACTGATAGAATAAAATATACATTTGATTTTGAATGAAGACAAATCAAGAACCTTTATTTATGGCATCTTGATTTCTGTTTACGGGAGTTTTCCTTTTTACCTGGAAGAGTATTCATTTGTAGTTTCCACCCCATTTAGTCCAAAGAGTTAAATACAATCCTACTCAGGATGAACCTGGGTTTATTTTAGGATCAGAACACCTTCTGCACTCTCATATGTGCAATACAGAGCTCTTGCCAGGAACATGGAAAGCTTCCCTCTGAATTATTCAGCTTCACCCTTTCACCAGAGCCCCTAACCTATTAATGAACCATCACTGATTTATAACAGGTGAGGATCTTTCCCCCGAGACACAGTAGTGAATAGTGCTACTGTACTGGATATGTTTGTGTGTGTGACAGTGCACAAACATAATACAAAGATTAAAAAAATTATGAGGGGAAAATGATTACATTTCAGGGAAATTCTGTAATCCCTGAGGTTCAGAGATATGCTCCAGTCACATAAATAAACATACAGAACCAGCCTGCCATTGATGCATGGATAACCAGATGGAGGAGGAATGAAATTTCAGCTTTCACCTTCTCTTGATGGTGAGTTAGTGATTGCTCTTTCTATTTTGTTGCTGCTGTTGTTCAGAGGGAAATTGTGTTTGAAATGGAAGGTTAAAGAGCAGGACCAGCTCAAGCCTGCACTAAGGGAAATGTGATCAACCTATTCTAGAGATGCTAATGATTTCAAAAAGCACAATTTCCTTTTGATAAGATTTTAGGAGTCTAATTTAGAGGCTGGATTGTCAGATTCCAGGCATTGCTGATAAAAAAGTCAGATCAAAGGTTGACCTATTTTTCAAGCATAATAGTTACCTTGTGCAATTTACAGTCTGGTGTTAATCTCAGTGCTATCATCTGCTTCCACTGGCTGCTAAAGCATACTCAGATCCCCTTCATGCTAATCATGGAACTGGACAAACACAAATAAATACTCTTCTTTAGCAAGAGTAGTAGCAAAGATCTAAAAAGCAACCTGTGCTTAAACAAAGTTTCAATTCATATTGTACACAGAGCTTTATATGAACTATGGGTGAATCTTATTAGCAAGTATTTACTCAGCAGTTCTAATTATTTCATTTATGTATTATGCTGACAATATCATTTTTATACAAATGGTAAGTTTTAGATTCTGAGTCAAAACGTCATTAATTATAGAAACAGTCAAAGAAATACAAAGAGCTAATTTGTATGTTTCTGTTATATGAGTCCAAATATATCTAGGTACTCCATCCAAAATCATGGAGTGTGCAGCAAGACTAGGGTTACCAGCCCAGGACTAAGATTTTGGGGGTGGAGCCTGGGGAGAGCAGGGTTTGGAGAGGGGAGTTCTAACTTAACTCTTGTGAATAGTGTATACTGAGTCATGGTTGAGTGTTTCCCCTTTTCCTTGCTGTTTATAATGTAATGGAATCCATCCTGTGAAGCAACCATTATATCCAGGGGAACTGATCTTGGTTGTCTGAAGCTGAATTGTAATAGATGGAGATCTCCAGGTGTCACCTGGAGGTTGGCAACTCTAAGTAAAACAGTGAATACATATGCTTTAAAATCCATAGTTAAACATCCTATTAAATAACACGGTAATGTAACTGTAGTTGAAAAAGAGCACAGTAATAATATATGGCCAAGAATGAGAAATTCTTGTATCCAATTGCAATTCCCCAATAGATGTCCTCTTTTGTAGTTATTACAATACAAATTGTGCAGACAAAGTTCTTCAATATGTTTCCAAAAATGATCAGTTCCCAGAAATCTAAAAACAAACCAGAATAAAATATCAGCATGCTACAAATGGTGAATAATTAGTTACTGCCAGGTGTGATAATAGGATATTCAGTACCATCTTGATAGATGGGAAATCATACCTTACCTATGCCATGTGAAGCCACTGGGGATGGGGACAGCTATGTATCCACATCTAATCTGCATGTTTGGTTCTAGGAAGAATGGAGACCAGTTTCAGCATGTGCATATATTGGAGTTCTCTTTTTATTTAAATAACTCTTTAGAACAATGGTTTCAACATTTATTGATGTCTTCCTTTCTTTAAAACAGAAAAAAGAACAAGGGGAAAAACTTCAAATCTAGTAACTAAATAAACTTACAAAGAAAAAAGAAAAGTTATAGAGACAAAAAATATAACAGTAGTGATGGTGGACCTACGTATACATTCCAAATACCTTAAAATAATTCTGTATATATTTGCCATCTAGATGCCATTCATTCAAATATTGGTAGAATTCTAAGGTCCTTAATCCACTGATTTATGGAGGTGGGCTTTTTATCTTTCCAAGGTTGTAATATACATCTTTTGACCATCAGTTAACCTTCAAGAAACAGGTAGATGGCTTAGAAGTGCATAAGCATCCTCAAAAATCTATGAACATTCTAATACAAAATGGATAAGAGTGATAACTTCTTCCCAAAACCCCCTGAATGACTGGACATGCCCAGTGGTGGGATTCAAATAATTTAACAACCGGTTCCAGTGGTAGAAATTCAAATAATTTAACAACTGATTGTTTACAAATACCATTTTAACAACCGGTTCTACCGAAGTGGTGTGAACCTGCTGAATCCCACCACTGGACATGCCCAAGGAGAAGGTTCAAGGGATGTGTCCTGTGTGTTACAATGCCAACAGTTAGATACATGTCTCAATCCTTTGCTAATAAGTTTTTGTTGTGTCCAGTATATCTTAAACATTTTTATTTATGTATGTGTTCATTTATTTTTGCTGAATAGCTGGCTTTACTATCTCTACCCTTGTTTTCATTTTCTCAGTCGTTTTGCTATATTTGGTTCCTACCTTCCCTTTCCCCTTTTCTCCTCATCTCACTGATCAGTTATCCCTGTCAAGGAATCAAATTACTAAGGGTGCTGACTGGAGTTTTAAAATTGGAATGTTAAAGTTAATCATAGTATATTTTAAATCATATTTTTGAATTGATTGCATAAATCAGATGTAAGCTGTCCTGAGCCTGATTATTGTCAGGGAAGAACAGGGTATAAATCTAATAAAATTAAAAATTAAGATCCATGGAAAGAACAGGTATAAACTTCAAGGTCATATCGCACTGCTTTGACAAAATAGGGCTATCTAGTTCCTTATTCAATTCATTCCTGAGACTCTGCATATCATATTTTTTCATCAACATCAAAAAGTTATGAAATAATATTGTACAGTTTGTTTTCTGCTTTGATCCAATTAGAGTTCCCAAAGAAAAGGGGAATCTTAGGTACTTAATTCCTCAGGGCCAGTAGATGTTACAATTGTAAATATTGCCATTCAACAGAAGTAGACAAATCATATCTCAGAAGTAGACATAAGAACATAAGAGCATAAGAACAAGCCAGCTGGATCAGACCAAAGTCCATCTAGTCCAGCTCTCTGCTACTCGCAGTGGCCCACCAGGTGCCATTGGGAGATCACATGCAGGATGTAAAAGCGGATTAACTTCCTGACAGAACAATTTGAGAGGCTTTTGGCCTTTAGAGTTCCTGGTGTTAACAGCTATTGTGTCTTAACTGTGTTTTAAAGCATTACATTTCTGAAGGGAGTTGTTCAGTCAAGGCATGACTGGATTACTAATATCAGCTTGTGAACTCTGGTGAAAGCAATAATATACACAGACTGAGAGAACTGGTGAAGGGTTTATAAAGGGGTCAAGCTGAAGCGCCAGTGAGAGCGCCAGTGAGAAGTATCTTCCAGTGAGGGAAGAATTCTTGAGTACTAGTTAGTCTGGGGTATTGGGTTTTGCTTTTTTTTTTCCTCAGTAGAGTGTTTTATGTTTTAGTTGAGGGTTTTTCTAACTATGGCTCATTCCGCACATGCAGAAAAATGCACTTTCAAACTGCTTTCAGTTCTCTTTGAAGCTGTGTGGAATAGCAAAATCCACTTGCAAACAGTTGTGAAAGTGGTTTGAAAACACATTATTTTGCATGTGCGGAAGGGGCCTATGAGGGCTGAGTGAGGGTATTGAGTATATGTACCAATCCTTTTAAAATCCTATGTGTTTGAATAAGCCATTAGCCAGAACATCTGAATTTAAAGGAACTGTACCATTTAAGAAACAACTATAAATATCTAAGCTGAACTGTAACTGAGAACAGAAATTGATGTCTGTGCTTTTAGAACTAAAACTGAATCACTGTGCCAAGCTATAGTGTATATGAATTTCTCCTGCCTGATTTGCCTCATCCATTCCTAATCTCCAGATTATTTCATCTTCCTTTCTTATCTTTGCTCTGTTAACAAACCTTTTATTCTGTTTAAGTTTAAAATTAGCCTCAGTAGTCTTATTTTGTGTGCCTTATTGAGGAGTTTGCCTAGAAAGGGTTGAAGTCAACAGGCATCCTTCACCACAGGACTGAGGGAAAGTGCTTATATCTCACCAAACACTACCATTTATGAAGCACCTCAGGCCCTGAAGAAAAAAGGCAGGAAAAATCTGGCAGCCTGGGTTTGCCTGGCTGAAGAAGTTAAAGAAGATGAGGGGAGTCCCTCCCAACCCAGCTTGAAGTTAGTGCAAGATAAGTTGAAATTTGCCTTTTCCACATGCAACGCTTACCATAGATTTTCCCAGTGGTCAGACCTTGCATCTTGAAAACGTTTTATGTGAAATCATTCTGCACATTTCAATCTCCGGTGTCATTTCCCCCCTTATCCCTTGAGTTGCATTTGTTCCACATGCTCTTGCTGAAAACATATTATTCCTAATGGTGATGTCATCCTTGATGTATGGCATGGCATGAGAAGGGGAAGGAACTGCAGAGAGGCATTACAAATTTATACTGAGCTCAGAGAAATAATCCCTGGGCCCTAAAAATGTCTACTGATCTTTAACGAGTGTGTCTAATCCTGTTATAAAACATTTAGACGTGGCTTTCATCTCATCTTTGGGTACTGAATTTTTACATTGGGTGAATGCTTTCATCACACTTTTCATAATTGTATATCCCTCTTCTCATATATACTTTTCCTCGTAATATTTTTAAACTAAAAACCCTCCACAAAAACAAGCATGCCTGTCCACCAGCCCTTGATCATTTTATTTGAACTTTTTTTCTTTCTTTCCAAGGGCCAGGGTATATTTTTTAAAAATGTTGACTGGAATTGCATATGTATTATAAACATGGCCACATCAGACAAAATGTATGGTAGATGGGATATAAATATAATAAATAAAAGTACACAAGTATATATAATAAAAAAGTATACCATAATACCCAATGGAGAATGGAACCATATTTCCCCTGCTCCCACTTAGTGGAGGCTGCCCTTGTGCTTGCAGTGCCAGTGCCCATACCTGCCTGGCTTAAAAGGCAGCAGCAGCAGCAGCAACAACAACAACTCCTACTCCTATTCTTCCTGCCTGCCTGTTGTACCACTGCTTTTACCTGATCATTTGGCAATGATTTCCATTCCTCTTCTCCAGCCTGCCTGTATCTTTCAAAATGGTGACGGAGATCTTGCAAATTAGTGGAATGTCTCAAGATATGGTCTTATCTCAGAAACATAAAATGTATTTTATTTTTTGCATTTTTCTTCAATCTCCCCCCTCCGCCCAAGTACTTTGCCCCATTTTTTGTTTTTTTGATCTTCATGAGAAGCCAGATTGAGAATTAGATATATGATAATGGTGTCACAAAACCATTTTATTTTCATTCCCACCCACCCCGATACTAATTATTCACACTGAATGTCCCCTTTCCACTTCTGCAGCACTGGGGATGTTTTCAGGAAGATTTTTTACAAAAAGAGCTGTCCTACATGATTTATGAGAGTCTGTTATTTACTGTATATTAAAATTCTTGATTTGTATCACTTAAGACTCTTAATCTAGCAAACCATGGTTTAAAGTAAGGATGCAAATTGACTTTTCTTTGAGGTGTATGACCTGTGTCTTTTTCCAACCTCATTGTAAAGTCTTTTATTAGTGGTCTCCTTCTGCAGTCTCTCATTATATGGGTTGTGCCGTCTTTAAGGAACTTCAACTGATTGACTAACATAATCAGGGCTGGGGGGGGGTGGGGTGGAGAAGGTTAGGAAACTAAATTCTAGAAGCCCTGGTTACCATGCAACTAGACAACCTGTGTGATTTGTTTTTCTATGATGTTTGGGTTGGGTGGTGCAGCCTTGAATGTTATGACTCTTGGTCTAGAAGAACTTTGATAAACTACATATTCAAAAAAACATAGCAAAATGTTGTTGCAAACTAAGATATTTGGGAGAAAAAAATTAATGTCACTCCAAAATGATATCTAACTTCTGAAATATGGTACTCCAGAATTCTACCACATTTTATGTAATGTGTACAGTGGTTGAGTCTCTTGTATGAGAAAAAGGTATTACAGAATCCAACTCTGACATCTGGACTTTTGCAAACAGTACTATCTTAACTCTAAACTTGTGTCAATCTTGTGTATTTCCTGAGCAGCTCTGTTATATTGTGCTGCAGCTTCAGTGCCTGCCCAACAGGGAAACTAACTTGGACTCCAGAGCTGGCATCATTTAACCTTGGAGTCTTTAAGTCAACAGCCTGTATCTAGAGAGACACTCAAAAGCATACACATTTTATGCTTTAACATGGCTGGTAAATCCTGGGCGGTTAAGTCAACTTAACCTTCATTTATGAAACTTGTGAACCAAATGCTGCTTGTGCAAGTAATTATGAAAGAATCTTTGAGAGGAGTTATCACTTACAGAGACAGAGCATTGCTAATGAGTTGACTGAGAATTGATCCTTTTGTAATTTTGCTATTTATATGCAGCTCCTCTTTTCTGTGCTCAGCCATAGGTCAAGCCTACTTTGAACTGCTCAGAGACCCCAAGTTTGTAAAGCAAGGTCCCAAAGCCATGGCAAAATGATATTTTAGAAAAGCAAATATTGTCCTGAGGGGGCTTTAAAAGGGGAAGGAAAGCTGTTTATCTTAGAGCTTGTTCTTTAAACTGGATAACTGTTTCCTGTTACTAAGGAGTCTCTCAGCAACTGAGCTCAGCTTCATTTAAACCGGAAAGATCTCTAAGGAAAAAAAAGTTACCAAGCATTTTGTAATGTGCCAAGAGAGACAGCAAAAAATGCTAAGGCCAAGGTTTCTTATACAAAGAGAATATCTTGACCCTGCAAGAACTTTCTAATGCACGAATGGTAGCCAGTGATGCAGCAGCACACTCTTTCACAGTCTTTAAAGGAGGAGATGCTGATGGTGTGCATCCACGGAAACCCCATACAAGGTGGAATCTATTAGAATTTGAATTTGGTTTCCTAAGTATGTGTTAGTGCTTGACTGCAACAGTGTGTCAGTTGAACATCAGGGCTGTAACTCTATGATTAGTTTCTTACACAAGTCCCATTGATATGTGTAACTGAGGGCAAGTAAAGTTAGTAGATCTAGATCTTGAAAGATCTCCTGGCCTTTAAAAATACACAGAAGGGAACATTTTGCCAAGTACAATGATTTTCCAGGCTTCAGTGTTGTGATGGACAGCCAGCTATCTTCATCTCCTACATGATCCTAACTTGAGATGAGCGGTCACCCTGGCCAGATGTAACGTTCTTCCCTCCACTAGATGATACAACAGAGAGTTCCATCTTTTAACTACTGGTAGAACCTGTAGCTGCATTCTTGGTCTGGAGGAAACTGTTCATCATGTTCTTTGTCACTGTCCTTTGTATGACTCTGACCGGGAAAAATTACTCTTATGGCTGGTTTATGCAACTCTACAGATGTTGCCAAAACTTTGTTCTTACTAGACAGTAACTCAACTGCCATACTTGAACCAACAGCCAGATGTTTGTGCGCTATTATTGCTGAACATTCCCAAATTTTTACTAGACATAATTAAAATTTAATGAAGAAGAAGAAAAATTTGGATTTATATCCCCCCTTTCTTTCCTGTAGGAGACTCAAAGGGGCTTACAATCTCCTTGCCCTTCCCCCCTCACAACGAACACCTTGTGAGGTGGGTGGGGCTGAGAGAGTTCCGAAAAGCTGTGACTAGCCTAAGGTCATCCAGCTGGCATGTGTGGGAGTTCACAGGCTAATCTGAATTCCCCAGATAAGCCTCCACAGCTCAGGCGGCAGAGTGGGGAATCAAATCCGGTTCCTCCAGATTAGAATGCACCTGCTCTTAACCACTACACCACTGCTGCTCTTTAATGTTTTCAATTTCTATTTACTGTATGCCTAAACAGATCTTAATATAATTTGTATTGTATACTACCGGTACCCAGCCATGCGTTGCTGTGACTTATTGTGGTGAAACGGGAAAGGAACAGTAGCAGCAAATCAATTACAGAGGCCAGCAGTACGTGCTCATGGAAACGTGCAGCCTGGTACTGTGCAGTGTCATTGATGTGTGTGACCGCATTCCTGGGGGTGGGGATGGAAAGGCACCCCTCCCACACATCTCGGCTGGCTGGTCATGCTCCTTTACCTGGGAGTAAGTTTGGTTGGTGGCAATGGGTGTCGCTTCTGAGTAAACCCTCTGAGGGGGCAGCTCAGCCATGCAAAGTATGTCACGGTTGCTTTACTGAGCTTACTCCTGAATAACGTGTGCCTTGGAGGCAACCTGGTCTTCTGACCCGCACCCTCAGTATTCAGGGAATCTATGGTGGCTGGCCCCTCGCTACCCTCCCTTGCATGCCACCCCTCACTCTCTCCCCTCCCTCACTTCTCTTCCCTTGCATGCCACCCCTCCCCTCCCTCCCTTCCCTCTCCTTCCGCTAGGGTGGGTGGGTCATATCCTGCTGGGCCCCTTCCTCCCCTCCCTTGCATGCCACCCCTCACTCTCTCCCCTCCCTCACTTCTCTTCCCTTGCATGCCATCCCTCCTCCTCCGCTAGGGTGGGTGGGTCATATCCAGAAGCTGGGCCCCCTACCTCCCCTCCTGTTAAGTGAATGTGAGGGGGGGAACCCCACCTGACAGCTCATACGACAATGTGTGTATGTGTTTCACTTCCACTCCAGTTATTGCCTATGTACTGTTTTCACTGCTCATATCTGGCCATCTAAGCGAACAATACGATGCTGCATGAACATTCTAAGGGTGACAGTTACACACAGCCAGCTTCATGGTCTTCACCATGGAGCGCCAGGAAAAATGTGTTTTACCTGGGGCAGGTGTGAAATTTCAGATATGTGAACATCTAACAACACTCTCCCTTGGCTGACTACAGTGGCTGTGAATTTTCAGAGGAGTTGGCGCAGCAGTTCCTGTGCTAGACCATCAGGAACAAACTCATGGTTTGCTTTTTATATATATAGATATTTGTTATGCCATTAATGGTTTCATTCAGTGTTGTGATGGGAAAGCCACAGATAATGATGGAGGTATACACTTAACTATTACCTACCAGATATTGATTACAAGAACAGCAAAGTTACACTGTAGTCTCTTCCAAGTACTATACTTAGTGCCATTAACTATATATAACTATATAACTATATATATATAACTATATAAAACTATATATAACTATATATAACTATATATATATAACTATATATATCTATATAACTATATAACTATATAACTATATATATATGACTATATATATATAACTGTAATATATATATAAAACTGTATGTATGTATGTATGTAAGTGTGTGTGTGTGTGTGTGTGTGTGTGTGTGTGTGTGTATGTGTGTGTGTGTGTGTATATATAAAACTGTATGTATGTATGTATGTATGTATGTATGTATGTATGTATGTATGTATGTATGTATAAAACTATATGTATGTATATATGTATGTGTATGTATGTGTGTGTGTGTGTGTATGTATGTGTGTGTGTGTGTATAAAACTATATGTATGTATATGTATGTCATGTAGTATATGCTGTATACTATTTATATATATAAAACTATATATGCCAAGCAACAGAAAACCATGTCAAAGGCAGTTCTTCTGTTACTAGGTATAGAATACAGTTTCTTAGTGAAGGAAGGAAATGGCCACTGTGGAAGGTGAAATCTATAGCATTAGTCCCCAGGCTCCACCCGCAAAATCTCCAGGTATTTCCTAACCCAAAATTGGCAATCCTAGTCTCTCTGGGGCTTGTAAACTCTCCAGGGCTCCAACCAGCATGTGGGAATGTTGTCATCATTGGGTCCAGAATATAATCATGTCCAAAGAGGAATTGTCATTATGGGATAATTCCTCACCTGAGAACAACAGCTAATGATCATGTGGCTCCTCTCAGTTTCAACGAGTCTCCAATAAGCAGATGCAGGCATTTTAACATAAATTATCTTTAGGACACATTGCCTTGCAGTGACAACTAAATTTCATTCTTTCTAAAACATGAAATCTTTAGAAAGAGGGAACATTATTCTCTCCATCATTATTATATCTGGCTGAATCTAAAGAAGCTTGATCAGTATGGCCCATTAGACCACTTGCCATGATAATAAGGAATAAGATAACTTTACTCTGATGATCTTAGTTTATATTTCTGCAGTTTATAATGCATGCTTTCATAATTTATTTAAATTGTTCAGTAATGAGTAACATATGCTAAATGGCAGAATGAAAACCCAAATACGTAAATATTGAAATAATACATTATGAGCTGCAAAAGAAGTTACAAATTAGAAATCAAGAGGAAAAAATGGGAACTACTTCACAAATACTGGAGACGTATAAGGGCATGATTTCAAAGTTACAGTTCTGATAATAAATAGAATTTGCTGAATTAATGGAATCACATAAAAGGACTGTCTTAAAAAGTGCTATAGTCCAGATGACTTCAGACTTATTACAGTGAGTTCCTTAATCAAGAAAAAAATATAAGAAGAGTGTCCATAGCTATCTTACTACAAGTGATGTTAACCACTACTTTTGTTTGTTGGCATACTTGCTCCCAGGCTTTGGAATAGTCTCCCCTCAGAAATCCACCATGCGCCATCCCTTTGCATTTAGGTGTGTGGCAAAGACGCATTTAGGTGTGTGGCATTTGGCGCATTTAGGTGTGCGGCATTTGGTTAGCCTCCCTGGAAAGCCCCTCCACTGATGCTGGTCTGGGGATTGGGATTGGAGGTTGGGGTTATATTAATGTTATTTTTAATGTTAATTGTTATTTTATAATGTTCTATTGTGTTATTTATTTATTTATTTTAACCTGTATAAGCTGCCTAGAGATGTGGGTATGAGGTGGGGTGCATGTTTTTATACATAAATTAAAAAATGCTCACCTTGTTCACATACGAACTGTGAGGATAGGGTAGATTGTCCATAAAGGTCACAGAAAAAGTCCTGGTGGGCCAACAGTCCCTGGTGGGCCAACAGCCTGTCCTTCCATCAGGGCCACCACAACTGAAAGTGAGGGGGTAGGTACATTCCATCACAGCCACGAGCCAATAGTCCTTGCCCTTCAAGACGCAGGGAAGGAAGTGTCTGGGTTTGCTTAGTCTGGTGAAGGATATAACCAGCCTTTCTCCCCTAGGAGTAATATGACTGGACAAGCTTTGCAATGTGGGGCTAGTTGGGCAGGTTTGTTCTTCTTTAAGGGGACAGGCTAGACTGGGAGAAGGCCCATTTTTTGTTCCCAAACTGCCCCTGATATGGATGCCTAGTATTTATATTTAAATATATACTTGGGTTAAGATAGATGATTCCCCCTACCTCTGTGCACTAGTTGGGCTAATATCCTGTCTTTAAGTTAGACTGAGGAAAAAAACTGAGATCTGTCTAAACAAATTGTAGAATCGCAGAGTTGGGAGGGACCACACAGGCCATCCAGTCCAACCCCCTGCTCAGTGCAGAATCAGCCTAGAGATCATCTATGACAGTGGTGGCGAACCTATGGCACGCATGCCAGAGGTGGCACTCAGAGCCCTCTTTGTTGGCACGCTCGCTGTTGTCCCAGTTTGGGCACTCGGCAGTGGTATAGCGCCAGGGGGGCAAAGGGTGTGCAATGCACTGGGCGCACGCCCCTGTGGGGCCATGGCAAGGGTGTTGTGGGGGTGTGGCGGGGGTGTTCTGGGGGTGCTCCAGGGCAGGACGGAGGTGGATGGTGACATGGCAGGGGCACAGGATGCATGCGTGCCCCAGACCCTTTCTCCACCCCTGGCACTCGGTCTCTAAAAGGTTCGCCATCACTGATCTATGAGAAGTGTTTGTCCAGCTGATACTTAAAGACTGCCAGTGAGGGGGAGCTAACCACCTCCCAAGCTAGCTGATTCCACTGTTGAACTACTCTCACTGTAAAAAAAAAATGGTTCATAATATCCAGCCAGTACATTTCTACCCATAATTTAAACCCATGATTGCAAGGCTGCCAACAGAAACAGTTCTCCGCCCTTCTCTAAATAACAGCCATTCAAATATTTAAAGAGAGCAATCATGTCCCCTGTTGCAACAGACCTCCACACATTCCTTGAATTACCAAGGTAGGGAAACCACTCACTAACCAGGATTGTCAGATTTTTCCTGCCTTTTTCACCCCAGGGACTGAGCTGCTTCTAATATGGTAGCGTTTGGTGAAAAGGAGCACTTTCCCTAAGTCCGGTTATACTTCTCAGTAGGTGAAGGAAGCCTGTTATTTTAAAATATTTCTTGGCAAGTCCCTTATAAGGCACAACTAATAGTAATACTGAGGCAGAGATAACTTAAATGGAATAAAAGGTTTATTTAATAGAGAGGAGATGGGGCATAAATAACTGGGGAAAAGGAATGGGGGAGATAGTAGTTGTATAGATATATATAGATCTTTGGCAGATAAACAGTATTTATTCTCAGGCACAGGCTTAAATAAGTTTGCTCAGTTACAGTAAGCTTAAATGGTACATTCAAAAGTTCTGAAGATGGTACAGTTACTTAATTCTGGCTAATGGATATCAACATTGGGTTCTATCCACCTTGTACATTTCCTTCGGTACCCTCATTCGACTCTCACAGATAGAAAACCCTAAAATCAACATAAAACACTCCCTTTTGAGGGAAATACAGCAAAACCCCATGCAGCAGACTAATTGGTCTTTAGGATTCTTCTTCCCTCTTCCTGGAATCATAGAGCTGGAAGAGATCACAATAGCCATCAAGTCCATCGCTTGCCATGCAAGAATATACAATCAAAGCACTCCTGACAGATGGCCACCCAGCCTCTGTTTAAAAACCTCCACAGGAGACCCCACCACTCTCTGAGGCAGTGAATTCCATTGTCCAACAGCCCTTATTGTCAGGAACAGCTTTCCTGCATTTTGAATCCATTACTCCTTGTCCTAGTCTTTGGAGCAGCAGAAAACAAGCTTGCTCCTCTTCAATGTGACATCCCTTCAAATATTTAAACGTGGCCATCATGTCACCCCTTAAATTTTTTCCCCAGACTAAACATACCTAGCTCCCTAAGCCACTCTCATGGAAGACCTATCCCTCAGCTTGAACCCTCAATAACTTAAGCATCAGTTCTCCTAGTCCAGAGGTCTGCAACTTGCGGCTCTCCAGATGTTCACGGACTACAAATCCCATCAGCCCCTGACAGCATGGCCAACTGGCAAGATAGAATCACACACTGACTGCCACTGATTTCTTCTATGTTGTTTATTATGTCACAGAAAAGGCAGATAGGTCTTTACTTCAGAAACTTCAAACTCCAAAAGGCCTGCAGATTGTTCTGAACAGGAAGATATCCTCGTCCCTCTCAGTGGCATCAAGTTTTCTTCACCCATTAAGAGTTCAGGGTTGCCTCAGCCAATCTGGTGGCTTCCCTGTTCCTAGGCCTATGTGATTGTAAACAATAATGGCTCCTGACAGATCTGCACTTTAAAATTAAGTTTTCCTCTGCAGTCCTGACTAAACATTCTGAAGAAGAAGAAGAGTTGGTTTTTAAACCCCACTCTTCTCCACCAAAAGGAGTCTCTAAGCAGCTTATAATCACCTACCCTCTCCCCCCCCCAGAACAATAGGTATCATGTGAGGTAGTGAAGGCTGACTGGCCCGAGGTCACCCTGCAGGCTGCGTGTGGATGAGTTGGGAATCTAATCTGGTTCTCCAGGCTGGAGTCTTCTGCTCATGTGGAGGAGTGGGGACTCAAATCTGGCTCTCCAGGTTGGAGTCTGCCATTCTTAACCACTACAGCACACTGGCTCTCAAGTCCCTCAAGTTCTCAGGTCCCTCAGCCTTTACTCATAGGGTTTGGTTTCTCTATGAGAAAGATTACTACATGGTTAAAATGTAGCAGCTTTTGTTATAACCATGTTGAGAGGACACAGGGGGAGGGGACATGATGTAAACCAATTGTAGTTAACTCATGCAAGATTAAAATCCTCATGCAACTTGTCAAAAAGGACATCTTGTTCCTGCCAGTAGATGACATATGCTACTGGCTGGTATCATGAATAAGTTGTGCTTTTCTGCTGGTCTGCAACATGTATCCAGCAGTGACTATATTCTTGTCCCAGTACTCCAAATAAAAACTTGACACAACTTCCTAGGTTTAGCAGGCTTTACTAGTTTATTTAAATCAGGTGATCTATACCATCAACCAAATTATGCTAATGGTTCTGGTGGTTTTTCCGGGCTGTGTGGCCATGGTCTGGTGGATTTTGTTCCTGCATCTGTGGATTTTGTTCCTGCATCTGTGGCTGGCATCTTCAGATGTGCATCACAACAGACTTTTCTCTGTGATACACCTCTGAAGATGCCAGCCACAGATGCAGGTGAAACGTTAGGAACAAAATCCACCAGACCACGGCCACACAGCCTGGAAAACCCACCAGAACCAGTTGAATCCGGCCGTGAAAGCCTTCAACAATAAATTATGCTAATATTTTAATTGAGGGCTGCCTCTTTTTCTGGCAAATCCACCCTGGTTCTAAACTTGACCAGCAGCTGCTGCTGGCTTTGTTTATCCTAGTCTACATTTGAAGTGCTGAGGGGTGCCAAACCCCAGGCCCCTAGTCTGATGAGCTGGAAAGCTACTACCAGGTTCATAGAGATGTTCCTCAGCACCTTCACAAACCCCCATCCCGCTAGAAAGCCAGTGATTATCTGATCGGGACACACTTTCCATCACCCTCCATCATACTCAGGGTGCTTTCTGTTTGCATCTTACTCGATCCCTGTGTGGTGCCCAATGTTTTGTTATCAAATATCAAGCCAACAGGAGATAGTCCTAAGTAGTTTTATTTGCAAAGAAAGGGGAGCTGTCCTCACATGGGCAGACTCCACTGGCTCATTATTCATTCATTCATTCATTCACTCATTCATTCATTCATTCATTCATTCATTCATTCATTCATTCAATTTATATACCGCCCGATCCCCGGAGGGCTCCGGGCGGTGAACAACATTATCTAAATATCAACAGGAGCAATCATACAAATATAAATACATAGGCTCCATCCCATAAAATAACTTAAAACTCATAAAAACAGCGAATAACCATAATACATAATAAACAGGAGGCGTCCGGCCCCAATTTAAAACCTACCTCCATTACATATGTAGCATATTTATTTCCTTTATCTGATTCCACCACACCCTCTCTGTTCTCCCATTGGCTAAGGGTACTTGGAGTTACAACTTTCCAGGCCATCTATTTACGTGTTACTCCTTGATATGTGCCCCACACTCTCACCACTCTTGTATGTGCATTAAAATGAAGGTTGTTGTCAGAGCAGGAGGATAAGTTAATACGCATTAGCTCATTAAGCATGCTCAGTTAACACTGCTTGCATAACTTTTGCCCTTTAGCCTATATACTCAACTCTAGTTTCAGCCAGTTCTTATCTTGTCCAGCCACAAACATCCTCCCTTATGACTCATTCCCTCATTCCTAGAAGAAAACACATTTTTCATTTACTACACCTGCTAAACTAGTTGTGGGCTAAACAGTTAGAGACCAGATCTAATTATTATCATCATTACACATAGCTTATCTTATCAATATAATTAACACTGACCTTAACATCATGAAGCAGGCAAACAAAAGAGAAGAATGTGGATTTATGCCCCACCTTTCTCTCCTATAAGGAGACTCAAGTTGACTTACAAACTCCTTTCCTTTTCTCTCCTCACAACAGACACCTTGTGAGGTAGGTGGAACTGACTAGCCCAGGGTTACCAGCAGGCTTCATGTATAGGAATAGGGCCATGGTGGCGAATCTTTGGCACTCCAGATGTTATGGACTACAATTCCCATCAGCCCCTTCCAGCATGGCCAATTGGCCATGCTGGAATGGGCTGATGGGAATTGTAGTCCATAACATCTGGAGTGCCAAAGGTTTGCCACCACTGGAATAGGGAAACAAATCCAGTTCACCAGATAAGAGTCAGGTGCTCATGTGGAGGAGCGGGGAATCAAACCCAGTTCTTCAGAGTCCACCGCTCTTAACCACTACACCACACTGGTTCTGTCCCCTTTGCCAATCAAAGAAGGCCACCCAAAATTCTGCTTAACCCTAAATGGTGACTGACTAATCGCATGGCATTCTAGAGTGGATGGATGGGTCAGCAGCAGATGGCCTCTGTCTGCTGTTCCTCCTATTGGCTGGCTCTACCCTGCCCCAGCCAATCTGGTCTTGAGCTTTATTTGAATCTGGAATAGAGCAAACCAACCCATGGCAACATTGGCCATGAATGCCTCTTTTTCTTCCTTTTCCCAGAATTAAATCACAATTCCACTGAAGCTGATAAAACGGTATATGTAGATTTCAGTAAACTATCAGTCAGTCTACTGAACTGCACTGCTCTGCACTGACAAGAAGCTAAATCCCGTCTTACCTTCTTCATAAAAAATCTATCTTAGGTGAACCAGTGAAGTTATTGTGCTTCCAGTCCCCTCTATGGGGATAATAATATAGTCTTAATTTTTTTTATAGAATTTATACCCCACCGTTCTGCACTCACAAGGGCCATCAAAGAGGCTAAAAATAAAACTCCATCTTAGAACTATTAAAATGAATTCCCCTCAAACCCACATTGTTGAAAACAATCAAAAACTAAATTTAAATACATACAAGATATAAAAGTAGCAATTAAAATATTGGTCAGGAAGGGATCACTGAGGGAATATCAAATGACACACACACAAAACTTCCCCCAGTGGGGAAGAGGGCAACAGAAGGGGACAGACAAATTTCCCTGGGGAGAGAGAGTTCTAGAGTTTTAGTGTCATGATCATGAAAACACTCTCCTGGGTTACCACCGCCTAATCCCCGAAGGCAGGGCATCCAAAGCAGGGCCTCAGAGGATGACAGGAGTGGCCCAGAATGTTTGTAAAGGAGTAGGCAGTCCTTGAGATATAGTTAAAAGCAGTGGTGGGATTCATATAATTTAACCGCTTCCGGTGGTGGGATTCAAATAATTTAACAACTGATTGTTTACAAGCACCATTTAAACAACCAATTATGCCGAAGTGGTATGAACCTGCTGAATCCCACCACTGCTTAAAAGGCTTTAAAAGTCAACACCAGCACCTTATGATTTGTGCCTAGAAAAAGACTGATAGATAGTAGATAGGCCAAGACTAGAGTGATATGGTCCCTATCACCTACTCTAGTAAATATTCCAGTTGCAGCATTCTATATCAATTGAAGTTTCCAAATGCTTTATATGGACAGCCTCATGCAGAGTGCATTCTAACTGAGATGTAACCATGGCTTGTACCAAAGTTGCCAAATATTTTCAGTCCAGGTGCCAAATACAAAAGTGAGCTGGCTCCAATTATTGTCAAACTGAAGTGTCTGTTCCAGTTTCAAAGCTCAAGATACTTAGTTTTTGAGATTATTTTCTCTTTCAAAAATATAAAGTGGCTTTGCCACATGATCATCACTGAGGAGTTCTTAGGTGAAATGTAAGTTGATTTTACCTCCAGCGGGCAATGATATTGTTACAACACTGTTATTGCATAGTACAACCTGCAGACGCTGGGTAAAAACTAACTATGTAATCCAACATGATAACTTTAACAAGGTAAAAGGAAGGTTGTTTGTTAGTTCTAGCTGTATGTGTTACCCCATCGGTACAATTCACATGGAAGTGCCAAGAAGAATGGTAGTTGCACACGTGTTGTGCAATTCGCTATATCTTTTAAAATTCTGTTGAAGTCAATGGGTATACAAAGATATACCTCTGCTAAGAACGTCCACAGCCAGTAATCCACCCCTACTTCTGACTATTTCCAGTTAAAACTGTCACAAGGGGTGTGATGCCTACTACAGTGTTGTGTGATTTATGTTATCCACCCCTATTCCATTTTTATCTGTAGTGCTTGTGTGATCATATTCAGGGTATGACAGTAAGCTGCCACTGATTCACTATGATGACCCGAAAATTCCAGATTTTGCTGAAAGCATAAGAAATCTGTGATGGTGGCTTCATGATTCTAAATCACTGTAGCTTCAAATGACACTTAAAATAAGTAATATACAATTTTGAAGACTGTTGTAAATGTTGAAAAGAATTATCTAAGGTTACCCAATACTTTAGATACATGGAAAAATAGCATTGTCTTCTGGTACTTCACTTGCAGGTCTCTTTACAGATTTTTTGACCTTTCATTCATCCCATTCTTTTCCCTGTTAGTGTTTTCCTCATAAAGTAAATTCCTTTTACTGAAATTCCTTTTACGGAAACATATTCCTTTGAACTGGGGACAAACTTATTTTCTTATGTGGGTTCCTTCTAACCACTTAGGCAATTTTAGGCTGGAAGGTAATTGGATTTTGCCATCTAGTGGTCAATGTTGTGATATATACTCGTTTTTACCAGTCTTTTAAAAAATAGCATTCTGGTGAGGAAGGAGGAGAAGACTGTGGCATCTGTTCCATGAAATTAAATCATAATGGAGGTTTTCAGATTACTAAATTTGTCCCCATTTCAGCCAACATCTGATCTGCCAACATCTGATCTGGCCTCAGTGATCCACACCATGGTAACTTCAAGGCTAGATTTAACACACTGTCTATGGGCTGCCCTTTATGTTCATTCCAAAACTTCAGCTAGCGCAAAATATGACAGCTTATTTGTTATTTATTATTGTGACCCACTCAGTGGAACCACATAACACGGCCCTCAAGTTAATGCGCTGGTGCCTGTCTTTATAGTCTTTCATGGCCCACATACTTGAATGACTATCTCTCAAAATACTTTAAAAGTGTGGCAATTGTGCTCCTCACAGTGTCCAAAAAGATCCCTCACTCTCAAGAATCTGATTTGTTGTCACTACCTAGGCACAGGCCTTTTCTCTTGCTGCCTTCTTGCTGTGGAATGCCCTCCTGGAAGGAATAAGAAAGGCACCTATCCTCAGAGCCCTCTGATGAGGCTGTAAAAATCAAACTTTTAAAAAATGCTTATAGGGTAGCTCTAAATGTATAGATGCAGGTTCTGACTTATCTTTCTCTCTGAAGTATTTTAATAATTTTAACAGATGGTTATTTTTGTACTGTATTATTACCTGCCATGGGTCCTGATCCTGTTGGGAGAAAGACTAGGTATACAAATGCCCATAATTAATAAATAAAATTATTAACCAATACTTGAGTACAAATATTGAATTTGGTGCATACTCCTAATCATTAACCAATGTTTTATTGTGGGTCATGATGGAGTTTCTTTCTTTCTTTCTTTCTTTCTTTCTTTCTTTCTTTCTTTCTTTCTTTCTTTCTTTCTTTCTTTCTTTCTTTCTTTCTTTCTTTCTTTCTTTCTTTCTTTCTTTCTTTCTTTCTTTCTTTCTTTCTTTCTTTCTTTCTTTCTTTCTTTCTTTCTTTCTTTTGCCCAGATGAGTAACCGTGATTGAGCAAGTGCCATGTGCTACCCCAGGGATGACTGCTTGGGTCTCTTAATGTAGACATGGATTTGTAAATTGCTTTGTAACTGTTTTAGTGCTCTCTGTGGACTACATTCATCGCTTGTTTATAGAATATAACTCCTGTTAAAGCCAAAGTTCATTGTAATGGAAAATGCTAAGTATTATTGTTAAGAGAATTTGGTCTCTATTTAACTTGGCTGCATTTCAAGGGGTACTCATATGTAAAACAGAATGGCATATTCTGTAAGTGAAGAATCACACAGGCTGCAAGGCCTATTTTACAACCCAAACGGATGTTTCTCCAGGCTCATAAAATATGCCCTTTAAGTAGTAGCTGTTTTGCTAAAGCCGCTCCCACACCTGCAATGGCCTTGTAAATGAACCTGGAATATACAGTCCTAAGTCTCCTTGTAAAAAGTAAGATCAACACAAGATTTACACAGTTTTATGGATTGGCTTTATAAGCTAGTTTGACAATGAATCTTGCTATCAAAATTACTTCTGGCATTAATTGGGGAATGAATAGTGTGAGTTGAACTCAACACCATTACTTTGTGAAACTGCAGGTAAGATGATGTGTAAGCCTGATATTAAATAGTAATACTGAAAGGGAGAAAAGATTCTGAGGTGAATAAATCTCACTTCTTTTGTGTAAACTTGCAGGAACATATTAACCAGACAATTCTCAGATAAACTTGCCTCTATGATTTAGTCAACACTATTCCTATTCACGCAGTGTTATCTTATTGTGAGGCCTTGGATGCTTTGTGATGGCTTGGATGCCTTTCAATTGGTATGGCCTGTAAACATACTGGTTGGAGAAGTCTTGATGACCACTTCCTTGTTTGAGCCTAACCTTTCCTGTTTAACTTCTTTAACGTCTAGATAATTTGGATGGCCTGTTTTGTGCCAGGGGATAGGGAGTACTTCCCTAAAAAAAAGTCCTGAAGGAGGTGTTTTTTTGGGGGGAGGGGGGAACACGGAAAAACCTGTACTGAAAAAGCCTTCCTTGGACTCTAAAACAGCAAATTATTATTTCAGTCTGTTGTCTGATCTGATTTTAAGATGGCAACAAAATTTATTGTCCTGCTCTATGATCTCTGCTGCAAAAGGGGAAGTGGGTCCCTGTTTGCTTTTCTGTTTCTCTCTCAGACACTTTTGTTACCAATCTGGATTACTTCACTAAGATGGATAACAGTGGGTCCTCTAGCAGTTCCATTGTTATCTGGCTTACTGGTGCTACAAGGTTGTGCTGGCAGACTCCTGCTTGACCCTGTGGAATGTTTTTTTGATTCCATTTTGTTCCCCATGCTGTTCAAGCTTTACATGGTAAGATCATCCAAAGCTTTCAAGATAGGTGAAATTAATATGCTTATGATGCCCAATTCTGTTTTTCCTTTTCATCAAAGTTAGGTGAACCATTGAATGCTCTTAACATGAATGAAGATGAAGATCAGAGCTGATGTGAGCTAGTAGCTTGAAGTTCAGTTAGGTAAGACTAAAGTGCTGTTGGTCAACAATATGGCTGATCTACAAATGCAGAACCAGTCCATTCTGCGTGCTATTGTATTCCCTAAAGGATCCAGTTTGCTGTCTGAAGGGTGTTTTTAGATCTGTGCTTACAGATGGAAATGAAGGTTTTATCTGTAGCATGCAGAATCTTATTTTTGGCTTTTCTGCCAGCTGTAGTCCTTCTCTGAGAGGAAAGAATGGCCATAGTTACCAATGCTCCAATCACATCCAAGATGAATTACTGCAGTTTGTTGTTCAATGATGAGATGACTTTGACAACTATTAAGGATCCTTGGGTGCATCATCAAACAAAAGGGAGACTGCAACCAAGAAACCAGAAGGAGATTGAGACTGGAAAAGGCAACCATGAAGTACCTATAAAAGATTTGTAAGTGTAAGAATCACTGGCAACCAAGTGTCACTGGCAACCAAGATCAAGATTATTTATGATATAGAGTTCCCCATTAGTTTGTATGGGTGTGAAACTTAAACAATGAAAAAAGCTGACAGGAAGAAAGTAGATTCCTTTGAAGTGTGGTGTTAGGGGAGAGTTTTACAGATATAATGGACCATTAGGATGTTTTGGAGGACACTGATCCATTGGAACTTAACACACACACACACTCACATCACACACACAACAATCTGTGGTGAAAAATGCTTCAATGATTGTGTTAGTGTGATCATATTTTCTTTCAAACAGCTAACCTGCACCATTCCTGATGGAGATTTTTTTTTAAAGTCTAACAACACCTTCATAAACAATGAAACTTTATGCTACAATTAATCTGTTAATCTTTAAGGTGCTATAAACTGTTCATTGCACAGAGAGAAACACATTTTTTTCATGACATGCCTCTGAAGATGGCAGCCATAGATGTGGACAAAATGTTAGGAGCAAAAACTACCAGATCACAGCCACAAGATCTAGAAAATGCACAACAGCCAGCTGTTGTTTTTAGCAGTGATTTTTTTAAAAAGAAAACTCTCCATGGCTTGGAACTTTTTTATTACAATGAGGCTCAAGCAACACTTACCTCTCATGAGATATTGCTAAGGCCATTAATCAACCTGGCATGTTTCTCTGTTCCCCCACCTTTGAAATCTTCTGTGCTTGTCTCCCTTTAATTTCCACTCTCATTTCTCCTTATCTGGGTGGTTCTCCTTATCTGGGTGGTTAAAATATACTTAAATATACAACAGAAAAGGAGGGGTGTTAAATTAATATTTTCCAATAATTTTCCAAAGAAGTAACAGGATGGTTTTCCCACTGTTTGCAATTTATGTGTAGTCGGATCAGTACAAATCTGGATGCATGTCTTAGTTCCAGTGTATATCAAAGGAAGCAATGCTGTAGTTTAAATATCTGACTATAATATGTTTCTGAGGTAATAAATCTTGTTTTAGACAGAGTTAAAGCACATATGAAGTTTGAGATTACATTTGAAACCACGTTTAAAACATTCAAACAATGGGTTGTTATTATTGTATTATTGTATTGGTGGGGCACTATCTGGCCTTTCGTAAATACAATTTTTTACTGTAGTCATTAAACTTAATCAGATATAAGAAGTGCATCCTATATTGGTAGGCATATCTGTATACATATGCAATTAAAAAATTAGACAGATAGCTATGGAGAGAAATATTTAGATGTACAGGCTGTACAAATTGAGTAGATGACATAAGGAACCCTCATGGTTTGATACAAAGAGAATGGGGAATTTCTAGAATTTTTAATAGATGGACTAGGAGGGCATTTTAGAGGGAGCAGCTTGACTAGAAAGATGTGAGGAAAGCTGACTGCTTCTTATACACAATTATGAAAGAAAAAGGAAGTACTACATCAGATGCTGCATAATTTTTTAATAAACTACTGTAAAATATGACACCCATTGGTATAGAAAACTATTAAAGGAGATTTGATTCAGACAGGTTCATGAGTGGCCATTAGCTATAATGGTCAAATAGAACCTCCATGTTCTGAAGAAGTCTACTCTTGGATGCCAGGGTTTTTTGGGATTTTTTGGAGGGTGGAGTTTGCATAGTATATCTATTTTCTTTATCCCTTGCTGGTGGAATAAAGTGTTTGGCTGGCCAGTATGGGAAATAGAGACCTCTGGTATAATCCAACAAGCCTCTTATTGCATTCTTAGGGTGCAAAGCAATTATCTTAACCTCACTTTTACATCATGATGTAAAAATATAATTCAGTGATTCTATGGCTTCCTCTGCATCTTTAAGAATGCTATTGAATTATTAAAGTGTACAAGAAGAAAAGAAACTGCAGTTTTTTATACAGAGGGGAATGCCTTCTGTGCATTCTCAGAAGTATTTTTCTTCTAGGACTCTGCTCATGCCAAAAACAAACTCTTGGACTAAGCCCTAGTGAAATCTTGGCACAAATATTATAATTAGAATAGGTAAATTCTAGATGTGTAGCCATGTTAGCTTGTTGTGGTAAAACCAAAAAGGAATATTGTGCCACAATAAAAAATAATATCTATTGTAGCTTTAGCTTTCATGGTTATAATCACTCATGAAGGAAATTCTCAGTCTGGACATAGAAAAAATGTTTGTAAGAAAGGAAAGCAGATTTATTTCTCATTAAAATGTGTGTTTCAGAGCTATAATATCTTGATTAATTAATTCTTGTTGAACAATTCGATTATTATCAATATGCTGGTAACACCCAGAAGATCTATATTACTATCTCCAGATGCACCTCCCTCTATTCTGAACCTGTGCCTGGAAATACTGTGGCTGATTGGATGAAGACAAAAATTGAAGCTATGTTAGATGCCTTCACTGTCTGCCCTGCCCCCCTCCCAAATTTTAGAAAATAAAGCCTGGCAGGAAGAAGATTTTTTTTCTATTTGGCATTGTCAAGCAAAGTTAAAAGTCTGGTTGCAACTTCTGGATCCACTTCACTCCTAGAAAAATAGGCTGGCATTGCAGCTTGAATCCCAAGCTGTGTGCCTTCTCCACATACTTTCCTTCATTGTGGACCCATCTGGCCTAGTCATAACAGTTCATATTTCTGCAGGGTTTTCAAGGCAAGAGATATTCAGAGATGGTTTGCCATTGTCTGCATCTGAATGGGTTAAGAAAGTTCTGAGAGAACTTTTCACTTTATTTGAATTTATATCCCACCCTATCCCAGTTGAAGACTGAGCTCAGGGCAGCTTATACACAGTCAATATAATACATAAAATCAATATATAACTCTCACTCTGACTGGCCCAAGATTAACCAGTAGACTTTATAATGAGGAGTAGAGAACTGAACCTAATTCTCCAGAACCCAGTACTCCAGATTAGAATCTACCGCTCTTAACCTCTACACCATACTGTCTTTCCTTATTTATAACTACAGGGTGTCAAATTAATTAACTGTGAATATTAAAATGAACCCAACAGCTTGTAAACCAGCATCTTTACTATTGGTCAGCATCCTTCTCTGTTTTCTGAATTCAGACATTAAAGAATTGGCCCAGGAAGGTACATGATATGGAGAGAAACGGTACACATTTAGGTATCTTTACTGTTATCCATTTAATTTTTGCTGCCTCTAGATGGCAATATAGCAGTAAAGAATTCACTGAATTCCACGGTTCAATGTGAAATTGTTAGGAGATGTTAACTGAAAATATATTATTTTAAATGGTAAATTTAGTTATCTGAGTTCAGCTGAATAGTTACATTGTCACTTACAAGTTTATGGTACATTCAGTTTTTTTTTCTGGTGAGATAATTATATTAGTCGGATGTATACAGGAGTCGTGTGGTGACTTAAACACTAACTTTAAAATTTTTTTAGCATAAAATTTCATGGACTAGAACTCAGTTCCTCAGATGTATGTTATTTTTATTCTGTAGTATTATTACATTCTTTGGTTTTTGTACTTTTGTTTTTTAGCAGATTTGCGTATTGGGTAAGGAATAACTATCTCCATCTCATCACTATTTCAGTGAGGTTCATGGCAGCTTCTGAGCTTTGAGCATTCATAATACAGAATAATTCAGGATACATGGAAACATGTATGAGTGATAATTAAAATGGATTGCAAGTGCAACATTTTTAAGATGTCCTTAAACTCCTAAGTACTAAGATCTCTGAGTGAACAGCAAAGAATAACAGCACTATTCCATCTGCTGATATAGACCATTGGCAGGAATGATGCACCTTATCCAAATGGACCACTGACTTTCCTAAAAGAATGATTGACAACACATTTAGGATTGGTCACCATGAGTGGCCATCATATTTAGATTTACCTAATGTTAAATTCAATGCACAGGAAAGATCAGGATGTGTTAGAGCAGTGTCCATTCTCTTAATTGTACTGTGCAGAAAATGAATTGTATGGTGACCATACCCTCAATCCAAAATCTTGATTTTTGAGGCATGTTTGTAAGAAAATAAACCATTGTAGCAACATAAAAAAAATCAGAGGGATGAAAGTTGTGCAGACCTGCATTCCTTCCCCAATACTCAATATGATTCTGATTCTAGTGGATTGACTGCTAAAAAGGGGGGGGGTAAGTTGTGCATGCAGGAGACACCTCAGTGAGGTTATTGGGACCACTTTTCCCCACAGGACCCATCATATATTGGCAAGATATACAGAGGACTGAATATTTGTGCATTTTTGTGGATCCAATTAAAGCTGAAATGAAATGTTACCAGCATTTAATCTATTGTCTTTCAAATTCCTTTATCTTTTACCTTTCAAAATCTAAACTTTTAATTTTGATGTTGTAATTTGAAGCTTCTGGAAGTTTTATTTCAGATTATGTGGCTTGGATATGGAAAAATACACACATATATAAGACTACAAACGGCTCAGAGTTTGGTTATTTTGCTGGTATATCAAGTGCTTAATGCACCAATTGATACATTGTCAGACCTGTTAGAGGTAGTGTTGGGCTGGGCCTTGAGAATTTCCAGAATGTTGGTACTGGGGGATTTCAACATCCATGCCAATATGGCCTCTTCCTTGCAGGTTTAGGATCTAGCATCTTCTATGGCAGCACTGAAACTCTCTCTGGTTATGTCAGGTCCCACAAACCAAACTGGCCACATGCTGGATTTGATATTTGGCATGAGGGGACATGTTGATCTTGTCTCTATTGATAGAATGCTACAGTCAGATCACTTTGACCTAAAAGCCTGTCTGGGATTCTCAGCTTCTCTTTGCATAGGCTGTGAGCAGATTTATATTCTCCTGCAGAGACCTGTGGATCCAATTAATTTCCAGAATGCTACCCCCAACCCCCCAGCAATTCTCTAGATGGGCTAAAAACCCAGACACACTATAAAATTTCCCCCACACACCCACCCAATCATCCAAAAAGGGGAGGGGTGTATGGATGTCTTGAGGACTGTTACTACCCAGTCTTAACACAACATTTAACATGGTTGATTATGAGATTATGGTTCACATTTCACTGTTTCTGGATTATATGGGACAGTCTTGCAGTAGCTGGTCTCATTCCTCCAAGACCGGGAACAGCGGGTAGTGCTGGGGGAGAGTGTGTAGCCATAACACCCTTCACTGTATGGAGTTCCTCAAATCATCTCTCCCATGTTACTTAATATCTACATGTGGCCCTTCACCCAGTTAGTTTGGAGTTTCAGGCTAGGCTGCCATCAATATACAGATGATATCCAGCTGTATCTGTTGATGGCTATGGTTGAGGTTGCAAATGCTGCCCTGCCTATGCCTACTCCTACTCCTGTTTTTATTCCCTCTGTTGTTTAAATTTTTAATATTGTCTTCTTTCAGTGTTCCCCCTGTCATCGATTTGTTATCTGTATTACATAGTATTAACTATGTTACATAGTATTAACTTGGAATTTTAATAACAAAAATGATAATGTCTTAATTTTTTATATATTATGTATTTTATTGTATTATATTTTAGATTGTTAGCACCTGGGCCTGATATTTGTCTGGAAAGAGCAGGATATAAATCTAATAAAATGAAAAACAAATAAGATAAATAATTTGCATTGGAGTCAATTATAATTTTTTTAAAATAGAACAAATAACATTATTTGAGTAAGTGCTATGAATTCAAAATTCCAATTCTAATTTATGAGGTAAAAATTGAAACCATTCTGAAGCTTTTACATTCATCTTGATGGGAAATATCTATATCTTAGATTTTTAAATTATGGTAGGGAATTTCATTTCAATATGAATGTTTGATCAATGATATTCAGCAAGGTTCAAACTTGGCCATAGTTTCCCCAGAGAGAGGCTGTGGGGCAAGGGAAGGAGGTAAAGTTGAAGACAGGGGGGCAGATAAATGTTACCCACAGTGCTGGTAGTCTCTCCCTTTTAGAGTGGGGAATTAGTGAGAGGAGACTCTTGGCATGGCAAAAGGTTGGGCAAGTGCAAGGTCTTTGTTGCCTATGTAGACCGAGATCAGCTTTTGCAAGAAATTCCACAGGAGAACAAATAAAGTTTAACAGGTTTATTTAGGGATAATGGGGGCACGCAAGCATACAATGATAAAAGCAGCAGAACACACACACAGTCCTAGGATATAAGCAATGTTGAGGGGATAGGTTTGGAATAAATGAAGGGAATTTTGGGGAGTAAGGATTATAGTCACCTGATCTTGGAGTGGAATGGTCCGATGAACAGACCTGAGTGACTGGCACTCAGGCCCCTTCTGCACAGGCAAAGTACATAAGGTTGCAGTCGGGATAAAGCAACCCGCATTGCTGTTAGGACATTTGCATGCCTCCATGCAGGCAGTGGACAGACCCTGCAGAAGCAATGCAGGTTGCTGTCACGCCTTCGCATGGACACACTTTAAAAAAAGAAAACCTCACCTCCTCTGCTGCATAGCTATGTGGGCAAGCAGGCATGGACCTCCCCAGCTGTGCCAATGCCTCTGTGTCCCTGCGCAGCTATGCAGCTGCCAGGCGGGACCTTGGAAAACAGAAGGAAGCACAGTTGCTGAAAGTCCTTCCTGGCTGCTGTTTGCTCAGGAGCGGCTGCAAGCTCCATTAAAACAAAAGAATTGCAGATAGTGTGATACTTGAAAAACCCTGGTTGGGAGGAAAACATGGAGCAGACTCACGTTAGGGGTGGGATCTGTGTGAAGTTTCTCCATGAAACTGTTGCTAGCCTGCATTTATTGCCCCATGTGGAAGAGGCCTTAGCTCTGGTAGAAGAACAATTTGTATGGAAAAATATCAACAGACTGAGAGGTGTCCAGAGATATTGAACACTGGCTACTGGGTGAGGATGCTCCTTAGAGGGATTATAAAGAGTGACCCTTAATTTCCAAGAACAAAAGGGAATCCTGCCTTTCCAGGGAAAGGCAAGAGATAAACATCAGTCTTAATGTGTTGGGTCATTAATCTAATGGGTTAAGGTATTAACTTGATGGGCCAAGTTTGGGAGTGCTTAAAATGGTGAAGGTAGCTGATTGAATTGCAGCTATAGAACAATGACAGAGCAAATGAGGTGGTCATTAGTGACAGGTTAGTCATAGGAAGAAGTTCTTAGGTTAATACAATGCTGGCAAGAACACTTTGGGCAAAAACATTAACAAGTTCTTTGTCTTTACAGGGTGTCTAGTTTAGGTCTGAACATGGGAATGTTCTCCAGGGCTTGATTCTTTCAGGAAGGGTGTGAGAAAGGCATCATGTTTGGCTGATGTAGTGAGGGCAAGTCCACACAAGCTTTTACTGTGTCCTTGTGTCCTTGTGGGAATACTAGCCAATGAGAATGGGCTCCCCATTTTGGCATTGCATTGGTAGGCACTCCAAGGATTGGCAGGATGAGTGGAATCACTTCTGTCTTAAAGCAGAGCCCCTCCCCCCACGGGTCAGTCTGGCAACATTAAGGGAGGTTGACTAGTGGGTAGAAAGGAGAAAAGGAAGCAGGAAAAAAGAGAGGCTATGCAGGACCTTAAGGTAAAGGGAAAAGAAGGTATGTCCTCCCTCTTTAACAGGGGCTTAATAGAAATAGACAGTGGAAGCTTTTTGTGGCATGGTCATAAATAACATCAGCTAGCAAATAACATCCTTTTAAGTACTGAAGGTTTTTTTCTTGAGGCAGTTGGCACTCTGAATTGGGAAAGATTTATTATTTATTTAAAGCATGCATAACCTCCTTTAATCACCCACTTGGTCACACAAAGTATCCTACATAACAATAAATCCACATTATATATATTATAAAAAAACCCTGACAGTTAAAGCAACTAACAACAATTTACTGCAGTAGCACTCCAAAAATCAAAACAAAACCCCACGCTACAAAGAAAAGGTTAGCCATTAATATTCATCAAGTGAAATATGTTCCTTTAGAATTCAGCCAGAGCAGTAAAGAAGGGTACTTAAGAAGAATCCTGCTGTTGATTTTCCCTCAGATCTTGATCTGGTTGCAGACTTTCACTTGGACTTACCTCTCCAGTTCAGATTTTGATAACTGCTGTGTCCACTTTTGATCTGTTTACCGTCTTCTTCCTAGCCTCCATTCACTTCTTTTGCTCCACTTCCATTTTCAGTCCTGCTTTGCTGTTTAGAGGGCTTGACTGCATGTTTCTTCTAATGTGGTCTTTTTCTGTGCCATATGGTTTGGAGCCTCAGGGATATACCCTTTAAAACAACATATTAAGCAAGCACATTTAAAAAACTCTCACTCTTCATTCAAAAAATCTGGGTATTACCTATTTTCACAAAAAGCTAAGAGGAAGGTTAGACTGTGAGAGGTTGATTTAGCAAACCTACCACAGTGACTGAATGGAGATTTAAACCTGGATGTCTCAATAGAAGTCCATGCTTTATCCCACACCATGTTGGCTCTCACTAAACCTGCTAAACCTACAAGGAATGCAGAACTTCCTGTCTCCATTCCCTTTCTCTTGCCCCAAGTGACCTACACAGAATCATGAAATGGTCAGGGGTCTATGGCAACAAAGACAGTGGGTGAAACAACCACTGAACAACAATTATTTGAAAGAAGGCAATGGCAAAGGTTCCTTGGAAGTTAATGGATTTATATTGCAAACAAGCTAGTGAAGTGGAGCTACAAGGAGAGATGGTTCTATATACTTTTAGAACTTGCTTGCATTAAGGTCATTCTGATGATTACCTAAGCTTTCAACTGACATGAAAATAGAATAAACAGATCCATAATGTTTTGTACCCATTAAATAAAATTGCAGCAAAAATATACTTAAGCCCTTCAGAAAAGATTGAAATACCAAAGTAGATAATGCTGTAATTATCATGAGAGTATCCAGTCAAATAGGCTGATACATTAAACTGGTGCTTCCATTTTTGTTTGCTAGGCTGCAGTCTTCCACCACAGCTGCTGCACCTGTCACCAGATTTGGTAAGTGTTATTCTAAAGACACTTCCATAATTGTATACTAATTCAACTGAACCGCAGTCAAGAGGGTGATCTGGTCAAGTCAACAATGTTAAACTGGGTCTAATAAAAGATCTAACGTTGGTCCATTTGACAGCTTCCAATCCTTAAAACTGCACTACTGCATCAAAGGGTTCAGTTAGGTTCACTTGCAAATGAAGCTGATACTGAACCACGTAAAAACAGAGAAGGAAATAAAGCCTCTTATCAAGACCAAGGGGATTGTCTCCCAAAATTCCTGTAATACTGACAATGTTTTGACATAATATAAAGCAGCAAAAGGAGAAAATGTTTGGGGTGAGCAAAACTTCACACTTCAGAGGACTGAGAAAACATTGGCCCTTTCTGCACAAATCACCTAAAAAGTTTCTAAAGTGTTTTCAATCACCCCTTTAACATGATATATTTCTGTACTTACCCCCTTGAAACAATCCATGCTGCCATTATGTGACCCCACCTTTTTTTAGGTAGATGATGAATTGATGCTTCAATGCTTCACAGCCTCATGCTGTGATTTTCTACACCTTGTATACTCGATGTTTCAAAAATTACACCTTCCCATTAAAAAAACAGAAATAATGCAAAAAAAAAAAAGACAGGCAAGGGGGAATGGAGTTAGCTCAGAAAAAGTCACAGAGGAGAAAGTTCAGGGCTGGCACAGAGGTGTGGAAAACATCTTTAAAAGATTGCACAGGCAACTGAAGATTCTTCAAAAATGTTTCAAGCAAAGGAATAGTTTTAAAAGGACATTGTATGAAATTGATGTATTGTATGAAATTGTATGAGTATGATGTATGAGTCTGAAATTGTGTGCATCGAGGAATGCTGCTGTAAATTTCGTTGTGCGTGCACAATGACAATAAAATGCTTATGCTTATGCTTATTCATTTAAAACATTCTGAGGCTGCAAATAAAATGCTTTGGGAACCAAAAGGAGATAAAAACAATGTGGAACTCTATAGAGGAAATGCTTTTATTTCCTGCCTCAAAATGTTTTAAAAGGTTTGTGCAAAAGGGTCTGTGTCTTGACTTTATGATTAAAAATGCAAGAACAATGAAAAAACCAATGCACTTAACAATACAGCTGCACTGGTATAATTAACTTCTTAGCTGTGCAGCCCAAATCAGAGTTACCATATATACTCGCTTATAAGCCGAGTTTTTCAGCCCTGTTTAAAGGCTGAGAAAAGCCCCCTCGGCTTATACACTAGTCACCATTTTCTATCAATGGCAAGCAGGCTGGGGATGGCTGGGACAACCTCCCTGCTGCCCAGAAGCCCCTTGTCACTGCCCTCCTCAAGGGTGAGGGGGGAACCCGGAGGCACCCTGGCTGGCTGGGCTTCCTCAAACCAGGAGGCAGAGGGAGCTCCTTATTTGGGCAGTGATATCAGGGGGAGTCACTGCCCAAATAAGGAGCTCCCTCTGCCTGTCGGCTGGGTTTGATGAAGCCCAGCTAGCCGGCAGGCAGAGGGAGGTCCTTATTTGGGCAGTGACTCCCCCTGATGTCGCTGACCAAATAAGGAGCTCCCTCTGCCTCCTGGCTTCCCACCCTCGGCTTATACCCGAGTGAATAAGTTTTCCCAGGTTTTGGCAGTAAAATTAGGTGCCTCGGCTTATACACGGGTAGGCTTATACACGAGTATATACAGTATACCCTTTGGTTTCAATGAACAGGCAGTCCAATTCAGATGGGGGAGGGGGGTTGCTTCCTGAAGCTGGTGCAACCCAGTGCCAGCATGGGTGCCTTCCTCGCCAGCACAAGGGGCAAATGTGCGAGAAGATGGGGTACTTATCCCAGCAACTAGGCACTCATGGCTCCATGATGCCTGACCCAGAAACCACTGCTGTAGTCAATTTGGCCCCCTGGTGCAAAACGCTGTGTGGGTATGGCTGGGGGCAGACCAGAACTAGGGCTGACCTTAGTCTCCACTGCCTGGTTGGGCCCCATGCACCGGCAGAGCCACTGGCAGAGATATGCCACATTTTCTGTTCTCCCCAGTGTCGGAATTGCTGGGCTTTTCTTCTTTTTTGAAAAAATGTTTTTGGTGGGATAGCCCTTGGGGGGTGGAGGTGGGCCGCTCTGGATGGGGCTGTAAGACAAATAAGTATAGCTTTGCCAAGGATTGTGTTGCAAGTGCTTTAAAATTTGATTTGAATTAAAGCTCAAGGCCAACCAGCTACTATCGTTTCAGTACTGATGAACCTCTTTATTATACATAGATTCTACCTATATCACTTGAGTTGAAAGTGTTGCCTCGGGCACCTGAGATAGCTGTATGGAAGAATATTCAGTGCAGTGACATAGTTTATGCCATTGTATTGTGATTGTTTTTACTGTATTGTTTTTACTGTATTGATGGTGTATAAACACTTTGATGGTGTGCGATATCAAAAGTATTTTTAAAGCCTTTTAAATACATGCATTAGTCATTCCTGGGTGATCATTATTTCAGGATCCCATCCTCATTCCCTGCTTATATTGTAGCAGGATCATATGCTGGTTCTTTGTTCCCACAAAATTCCTGTACTCCTATCTCCCTTTTATTGCTATCTCCTCCAAATGAGACAAGGATTTTGCTGCAGTGTGTGTGTTCCTTCCCTGAAAAGAGTTATGCAACCACCAGACTTAATTTCTACACCATTGCCACTTCCTTGTGGTTTTTGCAGGCTGGAACATTCTTATTTATTGTGAGTCAAAAGCCGAGTTCTTTTATCTTCCTTTCCAATCTGTCACTATAATTCAATTCAACATCCTATCATTGAAATCAGATGGGATTATTTTCTAAAAACTAATTTCATTCCATTTCTTATCTAAAAACTAGATTGCAATACACAGATAAAGTTTATGTTTGGTATGATTATGGACTGAACTATAAGTGAATTTATTTAGACATTTCGTCTTTACAAAAATGGAGAATCCAGATCAGAGATTCTAATTTCAGAGACAGATTTTTTCCCCAAATAACTTATCTCCTGGCAGACTCCAAAATGGTTATAACTGCGTGTTCAAGTTATGGACAAATATTCAAAGTCTGTTGGCGAATTTATGACAATGGGCAATGTGATACCAAAGAAAACACTACCACTTTTGATCTTCTACTGGGCAACAAGGTTCAGATTTTCAGAAGAGCAAGCTGAATATTATGACATTCTTTATCCCAATTTAATTTGTAAACTTATTTTATTAAAAAAGTAGAGCATTCCAAATGTTTTATAGATCAATTTAGGGTTTTGAGAGAGTTCTATGGGTATATTTATTGTTAAAATTCTAGCATATTCCAAAGGCTGTAATATCTGGACATACTTTCATTGACCTTTTACCTATCTATTCTGCATGACAATTAGAAATGGAATAAGAGAAAATTCTTCAAAAGCTGGGGCCAAGGGAAATCTTAAAACCCTGAGTTAACATTCTGTGGATCACAGAGTAGCTTTTCCTATGCCTACTAAAAGATATGAAAGGATTATGATAGCTGCGGGGATTTTTAAATTAGATCTTATATAATAATGACAGTGCTTGCTATCAAACTGATCCCTTAAACCATTTCTAATTGGAGATGTACCTGGACCTTTATAGACCAAGAAGAACAGTGGGCAGGCTGTGTGATTCAACACAAGGAGAGGAATTAGGTCATTCTGTCCTTTCCATCTTTTTTTCTTGTTATTTTATTTGTCATTTCTGTAGTTAAGGAAAAAGAAGTGTGGAGCAAACATAAAACAGCCCATTTACAAACACCCCAGAAACTGTCTGCAGTTTTATTATTTCTCTCGATTTTACACTGCAAAGGGTTTTTTATTTCACACATAGCTCACAGTTTCAGGAAGCTTGCAGTTCATTTACTGTTTTGTTCAAAAATGTAAAGCTGCCTAACCTTTGGACAAATGATTTTCCCCTCCCAATATAAATGTTTAGAAAGTTATAGTTTTGTATCTTAACTCATTTAAAATCTGTTCTTCATTAAGTGAAATCTTTTAAAAATCAGCTTCTGAAAAAGTGTTGAATTATGTCATGTATCAGGAGTAGGTTAGTTACCAACCCCCACAAACACAGATTAATGTGAGGAATAAGCTGGTGTAGTTGTGCAGGATGAAGAAAAGTGGGCTCTTTTACTAAAGAGGTGGCTGTGAATAGTATGTTTTAGAAGGAGGAAGATTACATATGCTTCATTTTATTATTATTTTATCAATAATTTGATTTCTAGGTCACCCTTCCCCAAAAAGGAATATGAGGTTTATTAAGGAATTTGGTACAATAGTGTGTTTAGGGCCTTATACTAAGCGAATACTAGCAATACTAAAAGTACTGACAAATAACACATTCCTTATCCTAAGTAACAACAACCAAACATCTTTCAGGGGTGCACCAGGGAGTAAATTGACTCAGGAGTGGGAAAGCAGGAGACTCAGAGGTAAGCCCTCAGAATTGGAATGGAAGCTGGGGGGGGGGGAGGGCTCTGACCCTCCTCAATGGATGATTCCTACAAAGGTCAGGTGATGGCAGTAGTAACCTGAGGGAGGGAAACAGAGACAGCAAGGGGTGGCAGTAAGGGGTGGATTATGGCCTGTAATCAGAGCAGGCTTATTCTGAGCCCATTGGTGGTATATCAATTAAAAGTCAAATCAAATTTAAAAAAAATTCTGCCACACACTGACTACCTTTCCAAAATCTGAAAAAAACAAGTATTGGTTCCCTTTCCCATTGCCTTATACAAATTCATAGAGGGTTTTCAATTGTGGTACTGTGTAAGGAAACAAACAAAAACACATGCCTCTTAATGACAGTACAGGCTTCCATTCCACTTACAGCCCCATCCAAAAAGGCAGTGGAAATCTGCCACTGGGAACAGTGGAGAGGCCACGCTGGTGGATTTGCTCTCTCTGAGACGCTTACCCCGGCGATGGGATGAAATTGGCAATGTGCAGCCACTGCTGCCTCCCCCTACAGTGGGACATGGTGCAAGTCGCTGTTGTAGCATTCCTGTGCTGCCACTGGTGGTATGGCTGGTGAAGGTTGGCTCCCTCCTGGCCTTTGCCAGCATTGCTCTGGAGGTGCGCAGTCTGCACTAAGGCCAGACTTTTGACTGGCATAAGTGCAGCTGTTGGGGCTTCTTGGAGGCGGGGAGGCTTTCTGCCCCTTTGGGAGCAGCCCAGCGGTGCAGCTGTGGATAGGGCTGCCCGATGCCTTTGGTTCACTAATATACGATGCCCATCTCTTAATTATACATTGAGGTTAACCAAATAGTATCAGTATAAACAAAATTACAAGAAATCTCCAAGAACTATCTGGAAGCTGGCAACCTTTGGCTCCCTTCCTTATACTAATCTTTTTTGTTCAAGGACAGATAGTAACATTTTCTACTAATTCACAATGTTCAGTATCTGGTAATAAGAAGTATTTTGTCTCTGAACATGGGTACTAGGAGGAAAGGGACTGACAAAGAAGGCAAATTAATGTTTCTCAGGACAGGGAACAGCCTGGGCAGGGACAAAAGTATCAATCGGTACTAAGTGTGGTTAACTATGGGGAAATGTGATGCACTTGGCTATCAATAAAGGCTAATAAGGGAGGATTGCAAATTTGTGAGTGGTGTGTGAAGCAATGCAGGAAGAATTCAAAGTGTCCCTTCTTGTGGGAGGGCTACACAGGTATAAACAATTAAATCTTCAGTCTAGCCTTAGCTGTTCAATGGTTGCTAATAGCAATATGTTTGAATAAAAAGAATAATAAAGACAGAAGCACAATATACAACATTATTATGCTGTAAATCTGCAACATCTTTTATTCACATATTACATTACAAAAATATTCTGACAAATAATGTTAGAAACTATCTTTTCCTCCTTATTAATTTGATGATGGTATCACAAAACATGGAGAAACAGAAGGAATATATTTCCATTTTTTTTAAAAAAATAGTTTTCAACTGAGAATTGATAAAATAGGCACTTTGGATGTCAGAGGAATAATGTAAGTATAATTTTCACATTGGTTTAAGAAATTAGGAGTTAATTTGACCATGATTACAGTCATGTTAAAAAGAATGTTGGCAGCATGAAACTCAGCTTTTAAAGCTTAGCATGAATCTCAATCTTGATAAAAATTTTAGATCAAAGTGACACACACAATCAATATGAGGAGTACTTGAAAACAAGTGGTAGTCATTTTGTTAAAATCAGGGAAATCTGAGCTCCTAGAAATTCTGAGGATTATTTTTATATTACTAGAGGGCTCTCTAAATTATAAAAGTGGCTCGTGACAACTCACCTTCTTGCCTAGGAAAGGCCACAAAAGATAAATGATCTCTCTTACACATTCTGTTTGTCTTACACACTAAATTTTGTATTTCTCTTCCATTTGAACTTGAAAACCGAGAGTATGACAATACCAGTCTGAACCATAGAACTTAACATAGTCATGAGATACTGCCTGCAACATTTTATGGATCAAAGCATTTTATTACACAAACTGTATGACCCATGCTGAAAATATTCCAACTACAAAACATGACTTACCTTTTCATTGTACCGAAGAGGTTCTCCAACCAACAATGCAACTCAGGTTAACATGTCTAGCAAAATATTGGCAAGATAAGCACAAAGAGGTAGGCAGATTCCTTTAAAAAAACTGGTAGTGCAGAATTGTTTTTGAATGGCAGCAATTCACTCAACAATGCACTCTCTCCTCTAATCTTCAATTGGCTTTAACACTGCACTAATGGCTAGAGAAAGTACACAGAGGGATGCAAGGCAGCATAGTACAGTCCAATCTTGTTAGATAGAAGCTAAGCAGGGCCAGTACTTGGAAGGGAGAACACCAAGGAAGTCTCTGCAGAGAAAAGCAATGGCAGACCACCTGTGTTTCTCACCTGCCTTCAGAGCCTTGCTAGGATTGCCATAGGTCAGCTGCAATTTGATGGCTCTTACACACAATTAGACAGAAATTTGTATGGAGCCTTACTGGTCTAATCTGAGGCCAATAAATACGGATAATATATTTAATAATTTTCCCCTTATATTTTAGTTTAAGCCAACATAAATACAGTGAGAGGATGAAACAAAAAAGTAGCAGCTTGTGGCTATTTGTTGCAGTTGCAAAGAGAAGCTGAAGGCCAGCAGAAAGTGGTCTATAGACTATAGTAAAGTCTCGTTTCTGTTGGCCCTTAAAAAATAAATATATATTTGGTGAACTGCTTTTTCCACTTTGAGGGCAACAGAATGTACAGAAAAAGAAAATAGTTCGATATCAAGACCTTTTTTCCTGTTATGTTGAAATCACTGTGTGAGACCTTGAACAAACCTTAAATGAACGTTTTCAGTGTTCACAGTACGTGACCCAAACAAGTATTTTGAATTACCGGTATGTTTGCCTTAACAAACACTTCAAATCATTACAAGCCAACATATACAGTGTAGAAATATGCACCAACTCTGCCTGAAACATTCACAGGGGTAACATTCCATGTTCTTAGTTCTATCCTTCTTGTTGTTATTTACTCAGCGGAAGGATGGGGGAAACTATTAACCATTCGGTTGCTCAATTTGACAGCTGAATGTCCTGAGTAAGTGCAACCTATTCTTGCCTTTTTAAAAATATATATGTAAAAATCAAACATGGATTAAAAGATATTAAGCAGTGGTTTAATATATTCCTTATCTGTAGAAAATAAAGCAAAGGAGTTGAAGTTATTCATAGACTCAAGAAAATGATTATAGAAGTAACCTGTTTTATTACAACAAAGTCATAAGTGATTACCTACACATTTAGAATCATGTTTCAAGTCTTCTTGGTGTGGGTGTATTCAGAATGCAAGGGAAGGGGTCCATGGAAAACAGAACTTCCTACACAGTATGGCTGGTGATATATACAGAGATCCTAAGCTCGTCTACTCAGAAATGTCCCATGTTATTCAGTGGGGCTTACTCTGAGGAAATGATCATTAGGATTTCTTTCACAGCAGATAAGCAGAAAAACTGAAATAACACTCTTGGAAAAAAATATGCATAGGCTGTACCTGTATTAGCTCTTTGTCCTAGATTTTACTTTGTCCTATGCTGAATGGAATTTATATGAATGTGATCTTAGCTGGCTTAAATAGACTCAACTAAATTATCAATAGAAATGTAGAGTTGAAAGCTATGGATCCTTACAATCATTATTCTAATGGCAAATTCAGAAGTTTCTTACAGCTGGTTTCATGTGGTCATTTTCCATCCAGATATTCTCCAGGTAAAATGATTCTTGGGAAAAAGCACTTCATGAACCACAAATGTGCAGATATCTATTGTACAACTGTGATATCGCTCAAAAATGCTACATCAACCTTCACACATGGCAAACCTTTCCAGAGGAACAATCACAGAAGCCTGCTTCTGTGTGACAATTGTTGATTGTTCTGAATTAAAAAAAAACAATTTATGTGGAAAAAATAAATGTGAGAACTTTTGATTAACCCTTTGGAGCACGATTAGACTTTTGCTAAGGCACTTTTGTACAGAATTTTATTTCCTATTTCTTTCAACAACCCCAGTCATCATTTCATTTTTAAAGGTAATCTTTTTTCAGCTCTCATGGCTGTGCAGGTAAGCTTGAAACCACACAAAGTAACTTTTTTTTCAAATGAAGAGTTTTTTTAAAAAAATATTTTGATATTATTTATGAGCCCTTTTCAAGGCCACTGAAAAATGTTTCATGTTTTGGGGAAGGAAAAAGTGACTGCTTAAGAAGCCCAAATGCCTAGCAGTAATATCTCTGAATCCACCATGTTTCTAGCAAATTAACTTTAGCCCTCTAGCTAATAAGACATTTCAAAAGCAGCCCTCATTTTTTTCCAATCAAGATTCTTGCCATGTGAAAGTCTTGTCAGCTTTCCTTTCCCTTGTTACTTTGAGAAATAGACATGTGAAGGGAAAGCTGAAAGACTCAGGATTTCATTCAACAACTGAGTTTCAAACAAGGGTCTGAAACTGTGACTTGGAAGAAAAATATGGTTAAAAATTCACAATATTGTGCCATTTTACCAGAATATCAATTCAGCTATTATTAATATAGATTGAAAAGGAATATAGAAAATATTAATTTATCCTTTGTCACTACTTTTGAACAAGGATTTTAACATTTCATAACAAATACAAGTTTACCAATTGAATAAATACACTATTTTTCTTTTATATATATATATATATGAACATATATTTTACAAACCCCATAGCAAAATGGGAAATAAGTATCCTTCTACAAAAAGAAGATGTAAGTCAGCACACAAAATAAAGCTTTAGAGTTTCGAAACTATTTCTGGGCAAGAGACAAATATACCAGTTACAAATCCTAGTATTCTATTTTTGAAGGCCCAGCTGAAACCATTCATTGAGAATGGGTATTAACAGACGGAAGCTGATCATTCTTCTCTGTTTTGGATATTGCACAGCTGAATCCTTCCTCTGTCAGGAAAGTAGATCCAACAGAAAAGAAGCCAGCGCTACATAGACAGAAGCAGTTAAGGGCAATGCCAAGTGGCTGGCTAGGGCAGAGCTTTTGAGATGATGGTGGAAGGTGAGATCCTGGTGCAGCTGCTGGTCCAACTGGTTTGGAAACCAGATGGATGGGTTGATGGAGATGTAACCATTTGTAATCCTAATGTGGGATGGCATTGTTGTTGTGCTACAAGAAAACATAGAAGATAAAATTAAAATATATTCTCTGTCCAGTTCATAAGATTTAGAACGAAATGCTAGATCAGGGATCTCCAGCATGGTGCCTGTTGATGCCAGTGCATCTGCCAGTTCCTTTCCTGTTGCCCACCAATTGTTTTTAGAAAGTGGGTGAGGCCAGCAAACATTCTGATTGGCCATTGGAGATCTGAAAGATACTGCCAGCTGTATTGTTGAAGGCTTTCACGGCCAGATTCAACTGGTTGTGGTGGGTTTTCTGGGCTGTGTGGCTGTGATCTGGTGGATCTTGTTCCTAACGTTTCGCCTGCATCTGTGGCTGGCATCTTCAAAGGTGTATCACAGAGGGAAGTCTGTTACACACTGTTACACACTGTTATACACTGTTACACAGTGTGTAACAGACTTCCCTCTGTGATACACCTCTGAAGATGCCAGCCACAGATGCAGGCGAAACGTTAGGAACAAGATCCACCAGACCACAGCCACACAGACTGGAAAACCCACCACAACCATACTGCCAGCTGTTTCTTAGCTAGCTGTTTCTTGTGTATTTGAAAGAACTTATTTTTAAACAAGATGCTTTTTTAAAGCAGAAATTCCAGAAATTCCTGTTTAAAACAGAAATTCCACCACTTTCCCATCAATTATACCATGAAGAAGAAGACACATCTCTGAGAAATTCTCAGAAAATCCACAACAGCCAGAATTTCCTTCTATTTGAAAGACAGCATGAAAAGAAGAATTTTTGGCTAAGTTGATTCTCAAACTACTGCAGGGGTGGGGGGTGGGGGGATGCCTTGTAAAATCAGTAACCTTTGAAGCACACCCTCAGTGTGATTACCCCATTCCCCAACCTAATTGTTTAAAGATGTGAGAGTCCTTTCTGATTTGGCAACAACAAGAATTTCATCCTTATTAAAACCAGTCTGTCAGGAAATTAAATATCATCATCTAAAAAAAAGTCCAACTTTAAAATTGCTATAATGATTCAAGGTTATTTAGCTGGAAAATGGCATGGAATCTCAAGAAGTGTCTGTGTGGTCCATAGACAGGAAATGACAACATAAACTGCTCCTCCTGCCCTCCTTCTCACTACCTCAGAAATGCTTTGATACTTTTCTAATACTTTGGAAACATCCCTTCCTAATTCCATACCATGACTTTCCACCACAGTCAACACTACCTCCCCTGAAGAATATAGACCATGTTTCATCCAAATCACTTTGCTGAGACAAGACTTTCTGTGTGTGCCATTTATTTTGCCAGTTGTTCACAGACACCCAAGGCAGAATGAATTCAGTAACAGACACAGAGCTTAAATTCTAATATTACCTCAAGAAGGTTCATGTCCTATTTAGACTTGTAGAAGATACGGGATTATGACATTGACTTTTTGGTTTGTTCAGTATTAACAACAATAAATATGAGATCTGAATATGCAATACAGTAGCCAATTGTTTACTTAGCTATGGCTTCAATTGCAAACAAAAACGAGTTCTGATTGACTTGAGCTTACTATTTAGGCTCAGCAACTGTTTCTTATATTCTGTAATAACTTTTAGACAGTTTCCTTGCATAGGATCATCTTCTGTGCCTTAGAAAATGAAAACTGTCTATTACATTTTTATCTTGTTCTTTATCAGAGAAGCTCATATGCCTTACATGGGTCTTCCTTCATTTTATGTTCTTAACAACTCTATGTGATAAGTTAAGCTGAGAGGGAGAGGGAGGAAGTTGAGGTTGGCCTAATGTACAAGATTTTTGCATGGTTCCCCATTCTAAATTTGGGCTGCCCCACGGCATTTCCCTAAACTGGGATTTTCAAAAATCACCAAATTGGAGGTTCTTTTTAAAAATCACAGGGTGAGCCTGCTAGAGCCTGCTACCATGCAAAAAACAATCAGGAGCAGATCCAGTTTATTTTTCCTGCTTAGCTGCCTGATCTCCTCACCTGACATTCACTCAAGCTGCCACTCAAAAACAACAGCCAATCAGAACGAAGGACACTGGGTATAAGAGGCTTTCAGCTTGCAGCTGCCACTCAAAAACAACAGCCAATCAAAATGCGGGACACTTGCAATATGAATACAGAAGTCCCAGTCTCGCGTGAAAGAAATGTGAATATTTCATCTCAGTCCTAACTCGATTCCTTCATGGAAACAAAGGGAGGAGCGGGATAAAATTACTCCAGAATTTATGATCCTGGTTCAACCCCGGTGTAATTATGCCATGCGGAAAATGCCCTAGATATGGAGTGGCTGTCAGGGCTGGGTCTAGTTTTGTAGCAGCTGCTGCTGCAGGACCAGGCCAAGTATCATGAGTAGTAAATCTCAGATGGTTGCAGCTTGGTCCCAATGCTTTTCAATGGGAGTCCTCTGAACAGCTGATTTTCTTATGGATGTCTGTGTATCTTCAAAAATAGCTCATCAATTTTTTTAAAATGGAAATTATATATTGCTGGAATTGGCAGGACCAACTGAGCACAATTATATACTTTTCAGGCTGAAAAGGTGCCCAGGATCAGAGCCTGCGGAGCAAAGATCCTGGGGGAATCTTCAGCAAATGGAGGCAGGGAGAATCTTTTCACCATCACACAAAATGTCAGGCGCAGACAGAGGGTGAAACCAACCAGAGAGCAAAATGGTTGGGTGGGAAAAATAAGACACCTCCTGAGCTCTGAATTCCAAACAAGCTGGGGATGCCTTGCAGGAAAAAAAAGGTGCACTTCGAAGAGTTTCAAAAAAAGATGCCTTGAGCTGAAATAAGGCCTGCCTGGCACCTTTGGGTGTCATGGCAAACTGGGAATCTGATTCTGGGGCATAAGTCTCAGGCTTTTGTTGTCCCACATGGACAAGAAGTTCTAGTGGACTCCAACTCCTTGGATGTAAGTGGGAAGTTTGTCCCTGGACATTGTTATAGTAGAGATTAACACAGATACCTTCTGAAACTACATTTGCTTCTCAGAATGCTTTGACAATGGCTAGTTTTACACAGGTGCTCTGCCCTTTGCTGAAGGGATACTCTCTTTAGGGCAGAACTTTTGTGACGATACCTTTTCCCCTCTCTCCCACTCACTGTGGGGCGCAGTGGCGTTTCTCCATAGGGACGAGGGGTACCCCTTGTCCCCGGGCGCAACAATGGCGGTCACGTGGGGGGCGCCAAAATGTCGGGCGGCGGGCCCCTCCCCCGCCTCCCCAGACTGCACCAGATCATGTGAAGCCAAGCACATAGCAGTCGGCAGCCTGCCTTAGCCACGCCCACCCTGGACGGTAGACTCTCTGGGCCAGTCTCACCATTCAGACAAGCCACCAGAGTCGAAGGGCGGGGAAGCTCCGCCTCCCTTTGACCCAGCGTGCCTTGCCTCCTTCTCCTTCTCTCAGCGCATGTGGTCGGAGGTTGCACAAACCTCCTCCCCTGCTGAGTGACTGTAGCAGCACATAAGGGAAGGAGAGGTGAGAGAAGGCCTGGGAGGAAGCAAGCAGCGGCAGCAGCAGGCAGCACAGGCACGTGGCAAAAGAAGCGGGCTCGGGCTTTTGCCTTCGAGTCCTGCCAGTGCCGAATTCAACAGCCTGTGTCCCTCCTAGTCGCAGCCACAGGAAGCAGGTTTGTTTTTTCATCCGTCGGCCCATTGCTCCCCCCTCCCCCTGGCATAACAACTGGCCTTAGAAGAGGCTTAGGAAGGGAGTGAGGGAGAAAGAAGGGGTTGCTGCTGGCTGGGTGCTGAGGCCATTCGACCTCGTGCACTTGGGGGGGAGGGGGATGCGGTCGCTTCACACAGCCTCCCGTTCTGAGCAGAGAACAGGGGGCACCGGGCGGCACGCTCATCTGGGCCTTCGGTGCCGCTTTCAGCTCCTTTCCTGTGTTTAGAGGCTTCGAATAGGCGGGCATGGAGGTGGACTCCAGTCCTTGCAGGGCTTGTTGCTTCTCCTCGAGGGAGGTTTGTTTAGTTTTCCCTGCGGGCCCATTGCTCCCCCTCCCCTGGCATAACGACTCACTAAGGCCTTAGAAGAGGCTGAGGGAGGGAGAAAGAAGAGGGTTGCTGCTGGCTGGGCCGGAGGCCATCTCGACCTCATGCACTCACGGGAGGGGAGGATGCGGCCGCTTCACACGGCCTCCTGTTCTGAGCAGAGAACGAGCGGCACGCTCAGCTGGGCCGCCGGGTGCGCCGGGCCGAAGGGCCTCTGGCTGGGAGAGTAGGTGGCAAGCAGACGCCGGGGCGCAGACAGCCTGGTCAGCTCCCTCCCTGTATTTAGAGGCGCCGGAATAGGTGGGCATGGAGGGGGGACTCCAGTCCTTGCAGGGCTTGTTGCTTCTCCACCAGGAAGGTTTGTTTAGTTTTGCTCCCCCCTCCCCCTGGCATAACAACTGGCCTTAGAAGAGGCTTAGGAAGGGAGTGAGGGAGAAAGAAGGGGGTTGCTGCTGGCTGGGTGCTGGAGGCACCATTCGACCTCATGCACTTGCGGGGGGAGAGGGATGCAGCCGCTTCACACGGCCTCCTGTTCTGAGCAGAGAACGAGCGGGCGGCAGCGCGAAGGGCGCTCTGGCTGGGAGAGGACTGGTGGAGTAGACGGCAAGCACATGCTCACGGGGGTGCGGGGTGCATGCAAATGGCCCGGGGCCAGACGGCCTGGTCAGCTCCCTCCCTTTATTTAGAGGCGCCCAAATAGGCGGGAATGGGAGGGGGGACTCCAGTCCTAGCAGCGCTTGTTGGTTCTCCACCAGGAAGGTTTGTTTAGTTTTCCTCCGTGGGCCCATCGCTCCTCCCGCCCCAACAGGCAGTTTCGATTCCTTCCTGTGGCTGGTGCCAGGCACTTGTGGAGCAGTAGTGGTTAGAGCGGGTGCAGGTAGTGATGCAGAACCCCAAGGAAAACTTCAGGGGTGGTGGGGATGCCAGCCTCGGCGCCTTATGATGAGGGGCTGGGACAAGGAAGGACCAAAGTCCTGGCAGGGAAGTTGGCAGCCGGGAATCCCTGGCGGGACACAGGCTGGCAAGGTTCCCACCCTGTACCAAACTAGGAGTCTTCCTAGGGGCACTTTGTAGGGGACACCCTGCTAGGAGGGGGCTCAGACAGGCACAGGAGATAGCCGCAGATTGCCTTTATTACTGATCCCCAACATATCCTGTTTAAAAAATTCAAATAGTGAAGTGCTTAAAAAATTACGTGGATGGAACTGTGGTGCCCTCTTCACCTCTTCCCCAGCCAACCTCTTCCCCAGCCCTCCTTGTAGGAGAGAAGCCCCAGCAGCCCCCAGGTGAGGGTTGCTGGCTTGAGCAACTCTCTTTTCCAAGGAGGCTGCCCAGCTGGTTGGGAAAGATCCAGCTGTTAAAAAATTAGAATCCCACCACTGCTTCTTCCCATCCCCAGCCTCACAATGAGGTTTAGGAGGTCAGAAAGTGTGTTCTACCAAAGATCTACCAGCATGATTTCTGAATTTCTAGCTTTATAACTCTGCAAAGAATAAGTCTATGGGGGGGGGGGGTTAATGAAAGCTGAGAATTCAGAGATCATGGCAAAGGATTTTTAGAACTTCAAGTGCACACTTTTGGAATACAAATTAAAGAGAACATTCCATTGAGTTGCAACTGACTCATGACAATCCTTTGCATGGAGCATTCCAGGCAAGAAACAGAGGTGGTTAGCTATTGCTTTCCTCTGCATAGCAACCTGGTCTTCCTTGGTAGTCTCCTCCTATCCAAGTAGTGACCATGGGTGACCCTACTTAGCCTCTAAGTCCTGACAACCTTGAACCCAACTGGGCTAATCAGGATGGTGTGATAGCAATAACAACAGCCAATGTTTTTAAAAAGCACTCTAGTGATACTGCACCAGAGGAAGCGGGAATGCTGGGGAAATAATGGGTGACTCTCTGGGATGCAGTCACAGATAATTAAATCTCAGATTAATCAGTTACCAATAAATGCTGTATGTGTGTGTGTCTGTGGGGGGGGGGCGACTCTGTGCATGCCCACAGAGAGGGCTCTGAGTGCCACCTCTGGCACCCGTGCCATAGGTTCGCCACCACTGCTATACAGAGTTCTCCAATCTAAGCCCATGGACCACTGTATACGAGCCTGGCAAGGAAGGGCGGGGGGTGACACCACTCATCCTTGACAGCTGGAGTAGAGCTGTCTGGGGGTGATTTTTGAGAGATTTGCATGCTAAATACCCACTTGCACTGGCTGGGAGCTGTTTCTCAGGCTAACAACCTACCTCATAGGGTTGGTGTGAGGACAAAATTAGGAAAGACATTTGATTGGGGAGAGAGCCATGTATGTTATGCTGGGGCTGGGAGGTGTTTTGTGAGAGATGACGCTGACATTCGTTTGGCAAATGTTTTGATGGGGGTGATTTGTGAGAGATTTACATGCTTACTTGCACTGCCTGGCTTGGAGGAATGTGGCAGCTACTTTCCCTTCTGCCTAGGGACGCCTGCTGTAGTAAAACATTTTGAAAGCATTTTGAAAAAAATGTCTAAATGTTTGATTTTTGCTGAGTGGTATAGACTATTGCTGTGTTGGGGCATGTTCTATGGTGATTTAGAAATGACCTGGTGCAAAAAATCATTGTTTGGTTGTGGGGGGGGGGGAAATGGCCACCCACACCGGGGGGGGGGGGCGCCAAACTCAAGTTTTGTCCCCGGGCTCCAGTCTACCTAGCTACACCTCTGGTGGGGCAGATTCTATAAAATCTGCTGCTTGTGACAGCAGGCAAAGAATGACCTATTACCTGCTTCACAGGGAAGATGAAACAAATGGCCCTGCACTATTCTTTTATTTGGGCTTTTTTTGCTACACCCTGCCTCTCCCATTTTACTTCCATCTTCCTCGATGATTGGGAGGACTTTTTAAAACTTTGTACCATATTAGATCTATTGAAATAATGATAGCTCTAATACAGGAATATTAAATTACCTAGGAATATTGAAATAACAAGCCTTTCTCTCCCCCCACAGCAGCAGCAGCACTAAGTATGTGTATGTGTGTAGTGAGAATGTCAGTTGTAGGACATGGTCCCCTTCTTCAGGGAAGTGTGGTCCAGGGAACTGCTTTGCCTCTTCCACTTTGGGGTGATTATTTTTGGAAAGGCGCTACCATATTGATGTACCAGCAATGTCGATATAACAACATTCCATGAATAATGAGCCTATGGCATATAAAGAAATGATACAGTGCACAGACTAAAAATAATGCAAAGCTATGAAAATGGGTATTGCAGTTCCTTGCTTTCCTTGAACAACACAAAGGTGAAGCAATGGGAACTTGAAACCCCGTGATACAAAAAGAATGGGACTTTCACTTCTGACCTGCTTGTTGCATAAAAATTCATGAGCATATGATCAGATAACTTAATTACTATATCCTATACAGTCTGACCAGACATCTAATCCAAATAGCCCTAGTAAAAGCTACCTAGGGAAAGAGAATATGTCATTGGAGACAATGAGCAAAGAGATTTACTTCTTCCTCACAGACACTGCCGAGTTATACTATGTCATTATTTTATGTGCAGATCGTGTTTATGTTCATCATATTTATCAGGAATCTAAGGCTGCCAAGAGCAGCTGTTGGACCAGTTGTGCAGGTGCAGCCTCCTGGGTTTGGGCAAAGCTGTGCTGATCCAGCTGAGAGGTGGATATGATCCTCTTCTATCAGGTGATTTATGCTTGGAATTTCTTGCCAGATGAAGAGGAACAAATACATGTGAACTGTAATGTATTGTATGGTTTTAAGAGTCTGCAGCTGTTGCACTGTACCCCCCCCCCAAAAGGTGTAAATTTAAAGAGGCACAATGTTTCTGTTGTAAACGTTGGGGGCATATTGGGAGAGTGTGCAGAGAAAAAAGGCATCAGGGACCAAGAAGACATGTTCCCGGCTCATCTGCTACACACTCTGTGGATGCACCTTGCTGTCCCCATGTAGCTGGCTTGACTGGCCAACCCCCACATGAGCAGTGTGATGGTGTTTACGCAGCTGATGTAATTAACCACGTGCAACCCGAGATTCAGCGTAAGTTGTCGGTGACTGTGAAGATCCAGGATGTCCCTTGTGTGATGGAAGTGGATTCTGGGTCAGCATTCTCCATCGTTTCATGGGACACTTATAAAACATTTTGCCCACAGGGTGATTTGGACATTCAATCTTGTGACTTACCACTTACGGATTATCAAGGACATAGGGTACCTGTGGTTGGCATGTGTAATGTCCATGTAAAATATCATATGTTTGATGGATGTTTGAAATTGTTAATAGTGGAAGGAAGGCGGACGAGCCTCTTGGGGTTGGACTGGTTTGGGAGGTTGGGAATTGCAATTACTGGAATTCATGAGGTTAGCAAGTTAACATGGGAGGTGCTAGTGGAAGAATTTAAGAGTGTGTTTGCTGAGGGACTGGGGCAGTATAAGGGTCCATCTATATCATTGTATCTTGATCCTTCAGTACCCCCAATACGTCTAAAATCACGCCGTATTCCATTTGCTTTGCGCTCTAAAGTGGATGCAGAACTAGATCGGTTATTGGAACAGGGAATATTGGAGCCAGTGGTAAATGCAAAGTGGGAAACTCCAATTGTGACCCCCCTGAAGGCCAATGGGGATGTGCGCATTTGTGCTGATTATAAGTGCACAATTAACAAGGCATTGCAGAAACATCCGTACCCAGTGCCAGTTGTCAGTCAGTTGTTAGCAACATTGGCAGGGGGAAAGGTTTTTGCAAAATTAGATCTAGCGCAGGCATACCAACAGCTGGAAGTGGATGATGCCACTGCAGAAGCCCAGACTATAGTGACTCACAGGGGGGCATTCAGAGTAAAGCGGCTGCAATTTGGAGTGAGTGTAGCTCCTGGGATATTCCAGAGTTTGATGGAAGAAATATTAAGAAACTTGCCGGGAGTCATACCGTATTTTGATGATGTCTTGATAGTGGGTGCAACTGAGGAGGAACTGATGACACGGGTACGGAAAGTACTGCAGTGCTTCTCAGATGTAGGGTTGCGTGTCAAGCGTGAAAAATGTGTGTTTGGAGTAGCGCAAGTAGAGTTTTTGGGATACATGGTAGATGCAAGGGGAATCCACCCGACATCAGCAAAGGTGAGGGCCATCCAGGATGCCCCAGCACCACAGTCAAAGCAAGAGCTACAGGCATTTTTGGGATTGCTAAATTTTTACCATTCATTCTTAAAGCATAAGGCCACAGTGGCAGAGCCACTGCACCGTTTATTAGATAAGCGGGCAGTGTGGCAGTGGACAAGTCAGCATGAGAAGGCATTCCGAGATGTCAAAAGATTGTTGTCATCAGAAAGTGTATTGGTTCATTTTGATGAGAGGAAGCCATTGATTTTGACGTGCGATGCCTCCCCGTGTGGAGTTGGAGCAGTGTTGAGCCATCAATTGGAGGATATGCGGGAAGCTCCAATTGCGTATTATTCTAGGACGTTGTCTGCAACGGAGTGTAATTATGCGCAAATAGATAAGGAGGCATTAGCAATAGTGGCTGGGGTTAAGAAGTTTCATGATTACGTGTATGGGCGACCATTTGTGATTGTTACAGACCATAAGCCGCTGTTGGGATTATTTTCCTCAGAGCGCCAGACACCACAGATATTGTCCCCTAGAATGCTGCGGTGGGCAATGTTTCTGAATGCATATGATTATGTCTTGCAGCACCAGTCGGGAAAGAAAATTGGGCATGTAGATGCGTTGAGTCGCTTGCCAGTACAAAGGGAGGAGGAAGATCACTCCCCACTTTTGGAGGTTTTGATGTTGGAATCATTATCAGAGCCTCCAGTGCAAGCGGCAGAAATAGCAGAGAGGTCAGCTAAGGACCCAGTGCTTGCCCGAGTCTTGAATTGGGCATGGAAGGGTTGGCCATTGGGTAAGTTAGAGGAAAAATTTAGACCATTTGGAATGAGGCAGCACGAGATATCCGTCCACAAGGGGTGCTTACTATGGGGAAATAGAGTAGTGATCCCAGCAGCTTTAAGGATTAGGGTGCTGGAGGCCTTGCATGTAGGGCACCCTGGAATAGTGAGAATGAAGGCATTGGCCCGTAGTTATGTGTGGTGGCCAAAGATGGATAGCGAAATAGAAGAATGGGTGGCCAGGTGCAGGGAGTGTCAGATAACGCGACCTGCCCCACCTCAGGCCCCTACCTATCAATGGGAGTCCACAAAAAGACCGTGGTCAAGGGTACATATTGATTTTGCAGGGCCTTTCCAGGGCCAGGTGTTTCTCATTGTAGTGGATTCATATTCCAAATGGCTAGAAGTAGTGCCAGTAATGTCAATGACATCACAAACAGTAATTAGGGCACTGCGTAAGTTATTTGCAACCCATGGCCTCCCGGATACGGTGGTATCGGATAATGGGACAGCGTTTGTATCTAAGGAGTTTAGAGTATTCCTGGCTAATGGTGTTATTCGCCAGGTTACCTCGGCCCCTTTTCATCCGGCTACGAATGGGCAGGCAGAAAGGATGGTGCGTACAACAAAGGATGCATTGCGGCGAATAGTAGAGGGGGATTGGCACCGTCGGTTGGCGAATTTTTTGTTAACACAGCACATAACACCGTGCACAGCCACCGGGAGGAGTCCTGCGGAGTTGCTAATGAATCGGAAACTTACGACGTTGCTGGACCGAATGCATCCCGATTCAGTTGATGATCGTCCGCGAAAAGAAGACCAAGTGTTGAAAGCACCTCGGACATTTGATAGGGATGACACGGTGTATGTCCGAAATTATGGAGCAGGTCCGTGTTGGGTCCCAGCAGTTGTGAGGCAGCCAACAGGGCCCTTGTCTTATAGGGTGGAAACTGAAGAAGGGCAGGTGATCCGCAGACATGTTGACCAAGTAAGGAAGAGAGTGCCAGGTCCAACAGTAGATCAGGAACCCCAGGTCCTTGAGGAATCTAGGGCGTTAAGGGGGCAGATGGAGCTGCAGGATGAGGAAGCAGTAAATAGTCCAATTGTCCCCGAGGAACCTGGGGCGTTAAGGGCGCAGACGGAGATGCAGGATAAGGAAACAGCAAAGGGTCCAATTGTTTTGCAGAACCAGGAACAAACACAGACTCAGGAGCCAGAGCGGGAGCTGAGACGATCGCAGCGAAAGAGAATCCCACCAGATTATTACAGGAGTTAGGGGGAAGGGGTGTAATGTATTGTATGGTTTTAAGAGTCTGCAGCTGTTGCACTGTAATTGGTAATTAGTAAGTGTGTTATATTGAGCACAGCTGCAGAGTGATTTTAAGCTATGTGTGAGTAGCAGCTATGGAATAAAGTACTATGTTTTGTTCCTCCGACTCCTGTTTCTTGAGACATGACATGAACATAATTTAAAGTATTCACAAGATTACCTAACATAGCTTGGCTACCTTGTTGTTTGAGCAGCTTGTTGGGTTGCTTAAATAGAAATAAATAATGCTAAGACAAGCACATATATTGCAGGGGCTGGAGATCTTGTTCAGATAGATGCTGAATATTGCTGATATAATATTTATGAAAAATTAAAACTGGAAGATAATGATAAACTTTGCCTGTATAATGTTCATTGCAAGCCCCCAAAGATGGAACACCTTAGAAAGATTCCAGCAAACTGCTTTGGTAAGAGAACATAAAAATATTACTGGTGGGTTGGGTCAAAGTGCCAACTAGTTCAGAATCCTGCATTTTATAGAGGCATAAGCACCCAGAAACCGACAACATGGTTCAGTAGTCAAGGCCCCTTTCTGCCATTGTCCCTCAGCAATTGGTATTCCAAAGTATTATTCTCCTGAACATGGCTAATTCCACTCAGCCATTCCTGTAAACAATTAACAGACCTATCTTCCAAGATGGTTTCTAATTTCATTCTTTCTAGAGGTGGTAAGTTGTTTAGAAAATAGAATGCTATGAAGATGAACACCAAATTTTGGCACTCTGTACTGTCAAAAGGAAACACTTTGAGTTTAATTAGCAAAAGTTACTTTTTAGGAGAAACTAAATTAAATTTGTTGTGACCAATATCATTGCTTTGTGTCATTGCATTGTTTGGCCAGCTGCAGGGGCGTACCTAGGAAAACTGGCACCCGGGGACAAAACCTGAGTTTGGCGCCCCCCCCCCCGCCTGGCATACGGGCGGCCACCCTCCCCCACCATGACCAAACAATGATTTTTTGTACCAGCTCACAAAACACCTCCCACTCCCATCAAAACATACATGGCTCTCTCCCCACCAATTCTTTTCCTAATTTCCTAATCACAACAACCCTATGAGGTAGGTTGTTAGCCTGAGAAACAACTCCAAGCCAGTGTAAGTGGGTATTAAGCATGTAAATCTCTCACAAATCACCACCAGCAAAACATTTACCAAATACGTCAGCATCATCTTTCACAAAACACCTCCAGTGGAATCCACCCCCAAACAGCATCACTTTCAGTGGTGTTTAAACTAGGGAGCTCAGATTCTTCTTTTAAATCCACCTTAAAGAGAGAATCTGGGGTCCCCGGTTAAAACAAAATTGAAAGTGATGCTGTTTGGGGGTGGATTCTCCCCCACCCTGAAACAGCATCACTTTTGAGGGTTGGAGATTCAGATGAAACAAATACCAGATTTGGCTGGAATCTGGGGAAATTTGGGCACATTTGGACAAAAATTGTCCGATTATGTCCTGCCCAAATATGAACAAATGCGAATGCAAGGTATTTGGGCTTTTGGGGGGTATTTTTGGTAGTGCCAGCCCGCAGAGAGCGCATTTTTAAACCTAGTAACATGTGATTTCAGGGCATCATCCAGAGATTGCCCTGATGTTTCTCGAGTCCAAATTTGGTGAGATAGCGAGCCTGGGAAGCAAAGTTATGGACCCCCAAAGGGGGTGTTTATCCTCATTGTGGGCCAATGGAAGGGTCCTGAGATGGGGGTTACCCATTTGAGGGACTATACCTTTGGTCCCCTTGAACACTTCATTGAAACTTGTTGGTATATTAGTTGAGTTAACAGATGATACCCTGAAATTTTGGTGTCACTAGCTTTAAAAATACACCCCTTCCAGGCACCCCAAGAAATTTGCCCAAGATTCTTTGTTTTGAAGTGACTTTGCTCCATTATAGCCAATAGTGTGTAAGCTCTGGCTGCACATTTTTGAAGATAGAGGTGGCAGACTTTCAAGGTGGCTCCAAGAGGCCTTGACTAATAGCATCCAAGCTTGGTGAGCTTTGCTTCTGGAGTGGGGGGGGAGTTGAGAGAGTTCTGAGAGAACTCAGCCCACAGGCTTTCATGTACAGGAACGGGGAAACAAAATAAGCCTTTTGGGGGCCCATAAAATTGAACCCCCAAAAGCAAAGGTCTCCCAACCTGGATGCTATTACCAGGAGGCCCTCCTGGAGCCACCCTGAAAGTCTGGTGCTTCTATCTTCAAAAAATGCAGCCTGCCTACACACTCCAGAAATTCTCATTGGCTACAATGGAGCAAAGTCACTGCAAAATGAAGAATCTTGGGCAAATTTCTTGGGGTGCCTGGAAGGGGTGTATTTTTAAAGCTAGTGACACCAAATTTTCAGGGTATCATCTGTTAACTATTCTTATGATGCCAACCAAGTTTGGTAAAGTTATGTTCAGGGGGACCAAAGGTATGGTCCCTCAAATGGGTAGCCCCCATCTCAGGTTAGCTCCCATTGAAAACAATGGGGATGGGGCACCCCTTTTGGGGGTCCATAACTTTGCTTCCCCTGAACCAAACATCACCAAGTTTGGATGGTATCATCAGGACAGTCTCTGGATGGTACCCTGAAACTTTGGTGCTGCTAGCCTTAAAAATGCACTCCCTGCAGGCCAAAACGTGAAAAAACACTTAAAATGTAAAAAACACACAAACAACCCTGAAATGTTGGTGCCCCCCCACATGACCAAATGGGGGGGGCACCCGGGGACATAGGGTACCCCCTGTCCCTAGGCAGGAATGCCACTGGCCAGCTGAGATTCCAGAAATTGGTAAGGGTTGCTATTTGTGGCTACAATTAGTGTCATTTATAGCATACTACCTACTTCTATTATTGGGATTGGAGTTTTATTCTACATTTAAATTTTTGGCAGAAAGGGCTGTCAAATTAAACAGAAGCTAAAAGAAGCCACTCATCCTCCTTCAGATCAACTACCATTTAGCTTTTTTCTCCCAATCTGTAACATCAATAGCCATTCTATCTGGTCATCGTGGAGCACTTCTACAAATTATCTGAGATTTATAACTAATGATGGAAGGGAAAGTGGGACATTTTCACATACATTCTGCACACAAATGGTAGGATAAGGCTGAGTGTTTCTGCTGAATTTTGGAGTTGAGTACCCAGTGCCTGAAAACCCCAAAAGTGCTAGCTATTTGTGTCAGTATTTATTTATTTACTGTATATTTATTTCTTGCCCATCGCCAAAGTCCCTGGGCAGGGTACAACAATAAAACAACAGAAAAATACAATCATAAAACCATCCTAAAATTGCTTTCATACAACCTCCCCACATACCCCACACTAACCCATCCTCCTAAAAAAACACAGTCATCCAATCCCCATACAGCTCATCCCAATTTCAGAAATTGGGTTGGGGATGAATCAAGAGAGAGCTGGTACAGGCAAGAGCAGGCACCAAAACACAAGAGAATATGTGGGGGTTGCACCTTCCAGAAGAGATCACCCAGGTACAGAAGGCAGTTTTGGCCAGACACTTAAACACCTAGTGGACCTGAATGTGGCTTCTCAGTTTGTTTTCCCGCACTTTTTGGGAAAAGGCGGGAAGCAGTGCATGTTAGCCAACCCAGCAACTCAGTTTACTTTCAACACTATAAATAGTACATTCCTCTGCAGAGCTAGTTGATAATGAGAACTGTCATACCACTGTCTGTTTTCAGTTCAAAATCTATCAACTTGTTGTGTCCTTTCTCTGGTCTCTGATGATAGTTGTTATTTTGTTAGAGCTGTGAATTTAGCAGTGCATTCTTCCTGATATCTGTGGCTGGCATCTTCAGAGGATCTTCATGATCCTCTGAAGACGCCAGCCACAGATGCAGGCAAAACGTCAGGAGAGAATGCTGCTAGAACACGGCCATACAGCCCGGAAACCACACAGCACCCAAGTGATTCTGGCCGTGAAAGCCTTCGACAATACATACACATTTCTTCTTACAATTCAAAGCAGTGAGTCTCTACAAACAGCAGACAATCACCTATATCCCCTGCCAGATACCCCTTACAGGTTTCTCACAATTAAGTTTCAGTATGGTATCACATTAGAAATTAGAAATGACATATACCCTGCTCAATCAGTTTGGAAGTGAGCTAGCTCAGGTTTTTCCAAGTTCACCCCTAAACGTCATGAATCCTGTAGCACGTGTGATGAAACCCTCTGCCCAATTCCCTATAAACCACCAAATATTCCATGAGTTCCTAACCTCCCCCATGAATCCTTTCACTTATAATAGTAATAAAGCCCGCCTGTGGAAAAATACAATGGGCTCTAGAAACAATGGCAGTGCTTGGTGGGCCTCACCCCTTGATGTTAAACAATGTGCTCACATCACTGTAGCCTACCCCTCTACTCCTTTGCCTGCACAGCTGTTAAAAATGTTTCAAGTGCATGGAGACTGTGAGCAAGCACCCACACATTTGTAACCACTGCACTGGGTGCCCAATGGGAAGGGGAGAGATGGGCTGTTTATGTGAGGTAGTGTGAAGGCAGAGAAGAAAAGGTGTGTGTATATGGGACAGGGGGAAGGTTTCTTCCCCTCCTAAAACCTGGGGAGGAGGAGGAGGAAACCAGAAAATGGGGGTGCTGTTTCCTTGTGCCTGGTGAGTCTCAGCCGAAAAAATGCTGTTTGTGAAAACTCATTTTTTAAAGAGCTGCACAGGTGCATGAGTGGCCTACCCCCTCTGCTCGTGTGTCTGTGCAGCTCTTGTTACTGCAATGGATGCTGCAGAAGCAGGGACAAAGAGAACTCTTTCTTTTTTCACCATTCCTGTTTCAGGAAATTGAATGCCAGCCACCAGCAGCCTCAACTATGAGCCCTGTCTTCAATTTATGGGAACTTTTTTTGGATCCACTGCGTGCTTGAGCAGCTTTTATGGTTCGGGGTGGGCATCACCCGGCCACAGACAGGCCTACTGTTGTAGAAGCCAGCCAAGAGGGTAGGAGGAAGGGAGGGAGGAGTTCTTCTCTACCTCTAACTTCAAATTAAAACAATGTATAACTTCAGAGAATAATTTAGATATTAATAGTCTCTGCGGTCTATATTTGCTGGATTTACTGCTGGCCACACAGCTAAATAGGGAGATAAACAGGGCAATTGGATTTCCACATTGTGTACAGCATTGTTCCAGAAAAGACTACTAGCATCCTTGTGAAATACTTACTTGTGCACTACAACAAACCATGAACTCAGAAATATATCTTTAGCTAGAAATAGCTTCAGAAAAAGCTACAAAACTGAAAAATAGTGGAAGACAGCACAAGCTTAACTCACCCATCTTCTATACGAACCCAGAGATCATTGAATTGTCTTTGGCGGTAGTTTTTATAGTGTTTTTTGTGCCACTTTTTCTGCCGGCCAAACTCCTCCAGCTGACTGATGCTATCAGGAAGCAAGAGGTGTGGAGGAAGGCTGTCTTCTTCAATATCTTGAGGAGGCACTGATGGTGGCACTTGTTCAAAAAAATGGATGGAAGGTGCAGCTGTTCTTGAGGAGTCCTTAGGAGGTGGATTGATGTTTGTCTTGGAGCTGCAAAACAGATTTATTCAATAGTGATGTGTAAATAGCTATATATTTTGGCAAAAGCAGGACGTGGAATGCTGTATACATTCACTATTCAACTGTAACCAGTTACAAAAGAACACATAAGGTACATTTTTCCTCCAATGCAGTGACACACACTGTGTAGCTCTATTAAATGGATAGGATGCAAGGTCAACAAGCAAAGAAACTGTGACTTCATCTCTTCTCTCCTGTAAAATCCTGTCCTTGATTAATGTGACTAAGACAGACAAAGATATGTTTTCAGCTGGGATGTTACCAGTTAAGCGCTGTTTTGTTAAAATATATGAACAAGTTGTTTGGGGGGACACTAAAGAAATCACATTCACTGGAAATTTTTAGAAAACCAAGCAGTACAGATGATAAACAAAGTTGATTTATGTATCTGGAGAACTGAAGTTGGTCAGATACACCACCACATACCTTCTTAATCTATACTCTGCTGTCTTTGTTTCAAGAAAAAATATTTTTGTTTAGTTAGAACAGGACTTTTGTTGATAGCAGGCAAGATAGCATGCCACCATTCTGCTACTGCAGGAGCACTGCCAAACATGAGCTATTATTGTTTTATGGTTTGTTGTCAATCCCACATTGATACTGTTCACAAATTCACAAATTCAGCACTTCTTTGCATATGCATTTGTCCTGCATTCTCTGTCCACAGACCAGTGGCATACCTAGGCAAACTGGAGCCCTGGTCAAAACCTGAATTTGATGCCCCCCTCCACAGGTGGCCACCTCCCCCACCATGACCAAACAATGATTTTTTCCACCAGCTTGTTTCAAAGTCACCATCACATTATAGAACATGCCCCAACTCACAAATTTCAACACAGCAATGGGTCATGCCACACAGCAGAAATATTTTTTGAAAACATTTTCAAAATGCTTTCAAAATGTTTTATTACTGCTATGAAAACATTTTATGGTGTTGTATCCAGTCCCTCTAGTTGGGGGAAACAGCATCACTTTCAATGTTATTTAAACTGGGGACCCCAAATTCTCCCTTTAAGGTGGATTTAAAAGGAGAATCTGGGCTCCCTAGTTTAAACAAGTGATGCTGGAATCCACCCCCAAACAACATCATTTTAATGGTGTTTAAACTAGGGAGTCCAGATTCTCCTTTTAAATCCACCTTAAAGGGAGAATCTGGGGTTCCCAGTTTAAACAACATTGAAAGTGATGCTATTTTGGAGTGGATCCCCCCCCCCCCGAAACAGCATCATATGCAATATTTAAACTGGGGACCTCAGATTCTCCCTTTAAATCCATGCCGAAGGAGCTGGATTTAACAACAACAACAACAACAACAACCTTTATTAGGCATGGAGACAATAAAAGAAAGAAAGAAAACAAGCATTGGCAGGAAGGCGATGGATTTAAAAGGAAAATCTGGGGAAATTTAGGGAGTGCCTGCTGTCAAGGATGCAATTATTCAGATAGCAGCACCAAAAATTCAGAGTACCTTCGTGAGACCCTACTGAAGATATCACCCAGGTTTGGTAAAGTTTGGTTCAGGGGGTCCAAAGTTATGGACCCTCAAAGGTGTAGCCCCCATCTCCTATTAGCTCCCATTGGAAACAATGGGGGACGGGGGCTCTCCCTTTGGGAATTCCATAACTTTGGACTTCCTAAACCAAACCTCACCAAACCTGGGTGATATCATCAGGAGAGTCTCCCAAAAAATCCCTGAAATTTTGGTGCTGCTAGCCTAAAAATTGCGCCCCCTGCAGGCCAAAAACAGAAAAAACACTGAAAATACAAAAAAATCCCACAAACGAACCTGCATTTTTGGCGCCCACCACAAGGGGGCGCCCTGGGCAACTGCCCACTTTGCCCAATGGGAGGAACGCCTCTGCTACAGACTGCCTGAGTTAGTCCCATTAAGTGCATGGAACACTTACCTTAGGATTTTTAGCAGGGCTGTAGTGTGGTCTCCTTGCGTTTCTCTGTTTATACACAAAGAGGCATTCACTCCCTGCTCCCCAACTAGTTTGCTGAAGTTACAAGGGGACTTTGCTTTTCCTGGCTCTCTTAACTCCACCCATCAACTCAGATCTCATCACACTCAGTAGTTGTGATCTCATCACACTCAGTAGTTGCAAGATAAAGAACTTTGTTAAAGTCCTTTAAATTGCAGTTACATCAATATAACTGTGATTGCAGTTATATTGATATTGTAGGCCCTTTCCAAAAATAACCCCCCTAAAATTAAGAGACACAGTAATTCCCTGGACTACATTCTGCTGAAGAAGGGGACTGTATTCTAGAACTGATATCTCTCCTCCCTCCCTCCCTCCTACATACATACACACTTCCTGCTACTGCTGTTGCAGGAGGAGAGAGTGGCTGTTTATTAAATTGTTAGGCCATCATTTGTAATTCATCCTTCAGACATTTCCCCACCCCCTGTTGTTAACTGCAACAGCTCTGGAAGTGACAGCATGAGGGAAATGGCTGATCGGCCCTTTGGAGGTTTCTAAATGCAATAAAAGACAGCAAATTTGCAGTTATTCTGTTTATATTGATACATTGATAAATCAATATAATAAATAACAAAAATTGAAGTAATAACAAATCTAAAAAGGGAAAAGAAGAGAGGTGTACATGGGAATATGAGAGAGTGGGAGGGGCTAGGGTGAGTGGAGGGAAGATGTCTGGGGCAAAGCTGTGCTCACTAGCAAATCTCCACACTCTGGTGGCAAACAAAATCAAAGTTATGCTTAAAATGGTATTGCTTGGTGCAGCGAGAATGGAAATTGAAAGTTCGTGGAAATAACACTGTGAAAGAATATGCCTTCTGCCTTGTTACATGGCAGATTTAACAAGCAAGAAAAGGCTAAAAGTTTGTGCCCATGTAATGATGGCTCAATTGAATCTCTGGCCCACCAATTACTACACTGTCTCAGATTCAAGGAAATCAGGTCCAAGTATGTGAATCTTACTCCTTTACATTTACCCGATCTCCCCGATTTGTTTAGATTACACTACTTGCTGGACAATCCTGATCCTTCTCTTTGTATGATACTGGCAGACTTTCTCCTGGAAATTACTAAATGCCAGTAGTTTTCCTTCCACTTAACATTTATTTCCTGTATTGTATATGTTTTTAATCAGTTTTTTACTATTGTTGTACTGTTGTCTATGCCAATAAAGGCTTGCTGCTGCTGTGAAAGAAGTCATGCTATGACAGACATTTGCCCCTCCATGTAGCAGACATCTTGTGTAGTTTCTTCCTTTGAACACAATTGTTCAAGCTTCAGAGACAGAAGCACTTGATAAATGCTTCTCATTTTCTAGACCAGCCCCCATTTCAGCAAAGTAAAAAGGAATGGATATGCTATCTATTAGATATAGCTTGCCTTTAATAGGCACTAATATATACGGGGATTGTAAACTTCATACTTTACTAACGTAAGTAAGGATTAGAAGATTCTTGACACTGCATGAATGTTCAGGTTTCTCTAAAGCTGCTCAGGGGTAAGAATCTGAAACCTGCAAGAAAATCCTGACATGCAAGTTAAAAGTTAACTTCTGTATTTTAAGAAAAAAATAATAATCCAGTAGCAAGGCTTCAGATTTGTTTCCCTACTAACAAATGTTGCGCTAAATTAAGGGGCAGATGACAATTCTGTGGAGGAAAAATGGTCATTAAAAACAAATGGTGATTTCTTTTATCTCAGGAACCAAGTCACTCACAAAAACAAAGGAGTTGTTACAAATCATCCTCTAGTGCAATCAGACATCACTTCAAGCTATCTGCAAGCAGCCTCACTTTACTCCTATAGGGAGGGCTGACTCTTGAAACAAGAGACAGCAATGCTTAGATTGGCAGTATTTGATCTCATCCCCATTTGTTATCAGAATGAACTGAACTTTCTAAAACAGGTCACAAAATAACATGTAACAAAGGAAGAATTTTTCAACTTCTCATGCAAGGCCAGGATGCTGAAGTACATATTGCCTGAATACTACCCTTGATGAAGGTCTGCTGTCTCTCATTGATTCTATTTTACTATTTTCTTAAGAGAGTTCATACCATATATCTAAATATTTTTTAGAAAGTCACATATCCAGTAATGCTTGAGCCAGAAGACCTTGGATTACTCAAAACTTGTAATGATTTGGAACCTGCTTTTTTTGTTTCATATTATCCCAAAATGAAAAATAAAATCTTGCTCCCAAGGGGACAAAAAAAATCTTACTATCAACAACCCCCCATTATGTAGCAAAATGAAAAACTAAAAAAATGAAAACTGTGGTGCCTGTCCCCATAACATATTATGTAATCAAGGGAACATCTTCCATGGTGTGTATGTTTCTTCATCAGAGGTTTTCCTTCGACTGGAAATGTTTTGTCCCAGTGCTAGCTGCCTGAGACGGCACCTCAGCAATTCATTAATTGGATGGCTGGAAAAGCTGTACAGCAAATTCTTTTCCTTTCTTCCAATAAGGCTGGCAACTACTTGTAACTGTGACTAAACTATGGATGGCATTTGGCCTGGATTCTAGCAGACATGTTGCTTGTATTTATGCACTTTACATGCCAGGATATTTTGGAAGGTTTCCTCCAGCAAAATGCTACCCTGCCTCTGCTAGTCTGCTTATACTCGACCAACATTTTTGTTTAGTGACGAGACATTTTGATGGTGTTAAATTCAGCTTTGTTTTTCCAGTCAGTTATTAACATATAATATTAGCATGTGTGGTAAACCACATAGAACACAATCACAAATGTAATGGCTCCCTCACCAAATAAAATGTCACTAGCTATTTCTATTTTTACTTTCTTCGTAATTTTCCAGCTATTTTTCCTGAGTAGGAATCTTCACATTTGTCCTGAATGTTCAATATAAGTGGCAATTCCAAATGTTATTTTAAGGAAGAGCTGCATGTTATATGAAACACAATGATGTCACAGCAAGCTTCAGTCTTGCATTTTCCGCTTTTCCTCTGTAACAGAGGCCCTTTCCGCACGGGGCCAAAAACAGCGGCCCAGGGAGGGAAAAACACCAGTCCCTGGGGAGCTGTTTGCACAGACAGCGCTGCTGCAATGCAGCAGTGCCGACCTGCGTGGCCCTGAGCGGCGTGAAGGCACCACTTTCCACCTCCCTTCCCGAGGGAGGTTTTTTGAAAGCACCGCCTTCCATCGTCGCGGTGTGAACAGCACTGTGCTGAAGATGCCACTTTCCTGTCCCCCCCCCACTCATCTTGTCCTCCAGCTGCTGACTGCTGAGACCCACCCACACTGCCCTTCAACCCCTGGAGGTCGGAGGGCAGCATGGGCGGGTCCCTGCAGCCCTCCAGACCAACGCTGGAGGATGAGGTGAGTGGGGGGGAACACAGAAGAGGCGGCTCCGTGCGGAGCCGCCTCTTCTGTGCTAGCCTCTGCGGGGGCCGCTCGCATGCTCCCGTGCGAACAGCCCCCTCCCCTCCACCGGCATAATTTCTGCCAGTGGAGAGGCGCCTTTTCTGCCGTGCGGAAAGGGCCATTGTTTCTTCTTAAGTCATGTCATGACATCAGCACAATACATGTTCCCCTGAGCTTTACAATGAAAAATGTGATGATGTCATAACATGTGGCAGGTCATACTATACATTACAGAGTGGAAGAGAGAACTTAACATAGATCTATGGGTTTTATGTGCAGCTATCTGTTTCTTGTCAGGAGCACTTTAAATCACAGACCAAAACTGATGATCAATTTTTTTTACGAGGATAACAGTTACTGTTGATGCCATTCTGCACAGATCAGCAAATGGTCAATAGAGTGTGAGACATCAGCAGAACAATCCTAAAGCCTGAAATGACTGTTGTCGCCAGCCGCAGCACAATGATGACACTGCTGGGCTGATCCGAAAGAAGAGATTTACACCATTGCCAGAGGGAAAATGGAGGGGTGGTGGTGGTGGATTTTGTTTTTGTTTTTTCTGGATTTAATAGGTGCTCACAGCCAATCAGGGGACCCAAGGAACAAGGAACATAAGTTGCCAGGCAGTGTTCCTGGATGGGATGGGAGTTTCCTAGTGGGACCTGGAGATCACTCAGTCTGCAGAGATCCATTCCCCCAGAGACTGCGGCTGAGTCAGGCAGTGGACTCAATAGGAACAGATCCCACTAAAATGTCTCCCCACCCCAGGCTCCATTTCCAAACCTCCAGGAATTCCCTAACCTAAACTGTCAACCCTTCCTCCATCCTATGCTGGTGACTGGGGGACCTGGCAACTGTTCATCTGAGCCTTCCTGTTCTTCTGCTCAGCAACCTAGGCCCCTACACAACAGCTTTGTCTGCATGGATGACACCTAGCACCCTGCAGGAGCTCCAGACCCTGTTTGTGTTTTAGGCTGAGGTCCCTCAGTTTTGCGGCATAAAACCAAGCACTGCAAGGTCTGGCCATGCAGAAGGACCACCCTCACTGGGATGAAGGGCTCTGTCTACTCCTCAAGCTGTTTTTAGCATCTATAATCTCAATAAGACTCCATCTCAACCCCACATCCCCCGACAGATAACACAGTTGTTATTTTTCAATGCACCTTATTTGGAGGGGGGAGGTGCTGCAGGGGCAATGAAGCTTGTCCCCACCTCTCTGAGGGAAAGCTAGCATCACTCTCCTGGTAAAGCTTTGCATTAGGGCAGAGGACCCATACACTAGATCAGTGGTGGGATCCAAAAATGTTAGTAACAGGTTCTCATGGTGGTGGGATTCAAACTGTGGCGTAGCACTAATGGGGCTGGGCGGGGCACGATGGGGGCGTGGCCAGGCATTCCGGGGTGGGGCATTCCTGGGCGGGGCTGTGGCAAGGACGCAGCTGCTGCACCAGTCCTTGGGTGGGAAACGAATGCACGCAGGCTCAGGCTGCCACGCACGCTGATGCACCTCCTGCTAGACTGCTTCAAGTTCTGCGTGCTACTGCTGAGAGGAGGGGCGTAACTAAGGCAAAAATCACATGGCAAAATCACCAATTAGTAACCCCCTCTTGGCACACACAAATAATTAGTAACCTACTCTCAGGAACCTTTTTGGTGATGGTGACTAGTGCTTCTTACAAAATCCTCAGTCTCCCCATTTATCACCATGAACTCAGATGACATTCATACTTCTGAGATAAATTTTGGTGCAGGATTGACAATTCTATCAGCAAGACATTCTGGTCATGTACAGTGCCTGTATCCCACCTAACAAGATGGTGATGCTTATATTAAACAATAATGCTCCTAGTAGAATCACCATTTATGCCAAGAGGCTATCAAGATAACAACTAAGATCTTAGCACACTGTGCCTCTTGAAGACATTTAAAAAGTCAGTGTATGGTATGATGAACTCTCAAACTGTAATTCACATTTGAACTCAAACTTGTGAGAAATGTTTATCATATACAACAAGGGATCAAAACACATTCCACAGCCAAGAAACCAGCATCTTCTAGAGTCTAACTGGCCAACTGCCATTTATCCTAATGGCTGCAACCCAGAATATACAGACATATTTTTCCCTTGGTAGAAAGAATATTATTTATCTGGGAAGGAATTTATATCAACAACAATGAGGAACTGTTTCTATTTTTATAAATAGATTAGTACACAACTCCAAAGCTGGTCCTCTGAGGATGTACCAAAATCAAACCATGCCTTTCCAATATAGTTTGATGCAAAGTACAAAATCTGTTGTACTGACCTCATGTCTGTTCACCTCTGCTTTACAGAGTTCTCACATTTCAAAAGGTACTTATGTGATGGTACTTATTTTTTGAGAATATTCACTTTGATGAAAAGAGATTGCATATCCAATGCTGCAGTTTGTAAATAAACCAGCCCATGTTCTCAGAACATAGGTATCTCTAGAACCAGCAGTGTGTTTTCACAGGCAATCTTTCTGAAACATAAAACTGAAACTGATGATCCATGATCTAAATGAGAAATCAGGTATACTGAATGCCACCTTGGCTTCAGTAGTTGCATGATTATTTGTACAAATAAAAAATGACACCCAAGGCTCTGGTAACACCATCTCTATTGATCAAATTTCAAGCTGACAAACAATTTAACTCTTAACAGTTGACTGCGCTCTTAATAGTAATGCTATTCACCAATATATTTAACCAGACTGGGTTTCTTTCCCAAAATCTCACTTAAATTTTAGTGTAGTTTTCTAGCTAACTAATTCAAAAACTTTCTTCAGGAAAGAAATGGGCCTAGACTTACCTGGGGCTGCATTTGTGGCTGCAGAATGGGGAGTGAGCTATGGTGGGGGGGAGGGGGGAGCAGAAGCTAGCCCCTGCAGCAACTGGGGCTGGGCAATAGGACACCTGGGTTTGGCTGGGGAGGGCAGAGTTCCAGGCAGACCTGGAGTGTAGAGTTTTCACTCCAGTCTATTCCCCACCTATTTAGCTAGGCCTACTGTTGAGGGCCTGCTTACTGTCAGTTCTTTCTTCCCCTCTCACTGTTCCTCAGTTCTCTTCTGGATGTGTTTTTTTTTCCCCCCTGCATACATTCTTGTCACAGATTTGGTAGACAGTGCCAGATCCATTTAGGGGTGGAGGTTGTGTCTGGTTGCCTACCTCACCCATTCTAGGGACTCTGCAAGTGCTTTTGAGACTCTCACCTCTATGCAGTGACTTGCCCCATGAGAGATCCCAGGACTTGCTATTAAATCTTTTTTTCCCAGCAAGTTGGCAGAAGGGGTGCAATCAGTCAACAGGTGAATTGTCTGATGCTGAATCTACCCCTGATGCACTGATGCTCCTGTGGTTGTGTTCAGTAAAGTTGTGGCCTATTTTTACTTCAACCACGTTGTCAGTGACTCCCCCCCCTTCAGCCTCATTCCCTCCATTGCCCCTACTACAGTAATCAATTAATATGGTATGATGCATTCAAAATGGAACCTAAAGATAATATTGTCACTTCCAGTATGAGTGAGAAAGTCAGGAGAAAGAAGTTATCATTGGGTGTGCCAAAAGCTGTATCTGGCCAGCTGAAAGAAGGAAACCATAATATGTGCCACAGATGAGAATTCTCTTTGCTCTGGAGTTCTAGATCCTCTGAAGATGCCAGCCACAGATGCAGGCGAAACGTCAGGAGAAAATGCTGCTAGAACACAGCCATACTGCCCGGAAACCACACAGCACCCAGGCTCTTTTGTACTTGTGGTGTGGCTCCCGGTGTGGCTACCCATTCCTGGGGAGCGTGTGGAGAGGGAAGAAAAAAGTGGCTCAGGCCGGGGCTGCCAACTACATGCTCTCCCCTGGAGCGGAGAGTGTGGAAAACCCACTCCCCTTCAAAGGGGGGGGGGGAGAAGAGAGTGGGTGCCTGGTTCAAGCCGGGGCTGCCAACGGCACGCCCCCTCCCCTGCTTAAAGATAAAAAACCAAAATACGCAGTGTTATCTTCATTTTAAATGTCAAAAAGTACTTGCGACTCGATGTGTTTTCTTTTCCGTGGAAAATGGGTCCAAATAGCTCTTTGAGTGTAAAAGGTTGCTGACCCCTGGCCTACCACATAGGTTCTTTTTCTGAGTCCTGAAACTTCAATTCATGAATCATTTGTTCAGAGTGATCCCATTAGCTATTAAACCACCCTCAACTCTGTGGACTGCAAACTGACATTATAATGCAAACTGTTGTGAGCAGAAGAAACCAACTGCTGCTGTACTTCCAAGTGGGATAAGTATACTTTAGGTTTCATTCAACTTTATGAGTCACTGTTATGACTTTAACACACTCTGATGCCTTGCCACCCAATAGTAAGAGATTGATTTTGGAAGTCATTCAGTCAACTTTGTGGAACTTCTTCGCTCAGTTTTTAGGAGGGAAAATCACTGTGGGTCTGAGTGACTGGAAACAGACAGCAGACATCTGTAGATAAACAGGAAGCCTCTTCAGATGCATGATACCACTTGATACTTCTGAAACCACTTAGGTTGGTACAAAGTGTAGCAACACTTTGTTCCAGAGGGATATCACAGAAGACACAATTGCAGCAGGAACTAAAGCAGGATGTGCTTAGCTAGCTGAAATCACTGAGACTCCTTGTCAGTTTTAACATGCAAGAAGTAAAGCTGAAAATCCTCATGTCCAAACAGAGCCAAAAAACAAAACATTTTTGTTCTATTTTCTTCTTCATTTCACAGTATATAAATAGACCTATGTTTAATGAGGAAGTATGCAACAAATGTTAACAAAAGGAACCAAATTACTGATTAATCTGACAAATCTGACAAATTCATTCAAAAGGCACTATGTTTGTTTCAAATGGAACTGGTAAGTGGAAAGTTTTATTGTGTAGGGACATATAGGGAGAAAACTCATAGTTCTTCCCTTGCTCTGGTCAGCTCCCCCAAACCCCCCATAATTCTCTACTGTGAGCTGGAGAAGCTTCATAAACTAGTTGCACTGTAGCACTAGGTGCTGCAATGACAAGGGGCAGCAGCAAAGAGCGGAACTGGGGAAAATGGGCTCCTCCTCTGACTTCTGGTAGCTGAGAGCTTGCGGCACAACTGACAGGAGAGGGATAGAAGGTGATTCTCCTTCCTGCCTAGTGTGTCAGCATCCCTCCCACCCACCCCTGCAGTACCCTTCACCTCAGAAAGCAGATATGAGACTTGGAATAGAGAGAATTGATTCAGGCAGCTTATGGCAACACAGCAACGTGATCCAACCATGTGCCTAGGCCTCTAGTCTCAACTGAAGCTACCAAAAACTAACCTGACTGCAGGAGGAACATAGCTACCCGCCAAAAGTTAATATTTGTTGTATTATGTATTGTATTAAACGTATTGCAGAAGCATTTAGCTACTTTATTTTGTAAAGTCCAATTTATTCTTCAGTGATAAGAGTATAGTAAGTTATGTAGTGAAGGCAGTTTTGTAATATTTGGTTTTTATACTTTTTATAGTTTATACCATATTTTGGCCAACTTAACGACAAAGTGGGTAGGCAGTGAAATATAGACATAATTTGAAATAAAGTGCCATGCAGAATGAAACCTTTCTAAACAGTGCTCAGGATTGCATTGATATTGACCTTGTATATGTTCAACAGGTAGATGGGGAAGGTGCTCATGTGTTTTACTCAGGTTCCAAAAATCTTAGCTATACTACTCATTTTCTGCTACCACATCCTCTCAATTTTCTGCCACTCACATTCTTGCAAAGTCCACAATGCCTCACAGGATATCATCTAAAAATCCTTGTGTGGGTGGATAGGTCCTTGATGGCAAACCGCTACGATATTAATACCAGAATCTCCAAACAGCTTTCAAATAAAGGCTATTAGGGGCTGCTCAGAAAACATTTTGCTACTGGATATGTGTAAATTCTTATAACTCTGAAATCAAAAGAATATTTATCACAGCAATAAGACTGTAAAATATTTTTCAGTTATTTTATTTGACAGGACTTCACCTAATTCATAAAAATACAAAAGCAGCCCTGCTGGATCAGATCAGTGTTCTGTCTAGTTCAGCATCCAGTCAGACACAGTGGCCAACCAGTTCCTCAGGAGGACCAATAACAGGTCACAAAGGCCAAGGCCTTTTCTTGATGTTGCCTCCTGTCAGCTAATATTCAGAGGTTTACTGCCTCTAAATGTAGGCTGTTTCCACACGGTCCAAATATTCTGGGTTGAGCAAGAGAAATACCCCGTTCCATACAAGAATTTCACATGGTTGCCCCACAATATTTTCCTCCTCCCAGAATATTAAAAAATTGCTAAATTGGTGATTATTTTCCAAACTCCCAGGGTAAGCCCACTACCATGCAAACACCACAGGAGCAGAAACAGTTTATTTTTCCTGCCCAGTTGCCTGATCCTCCCATCCCTCCGCCCACCCCCCTGATCTCCCTTCCTGACATTCATTCAAGCTGCCACAGAAAAACAACAGCCAATCAGAATGTGGCATGTTCAGATATGCTTGCAATGTAAATACAGAAAATCTGGTCTCGTGCAAAAGAATTTGAGAGCATTTCCTCCTGTTCTTCACTGGATTCCTTCACAAAATGGGCAGCCATGTGAAGGGAGGAACCAGGACAAAACAGACCCGGACGGGAAGAAACCAGTTGTAACCAGGTACGATTGTGCTATGCAGAAACGGCTGTAGAGGTTCCCTTTAGTCATTCCTTTTAGTCACCATGGCAAGTAGCCACTGATAGACCATGAATTCTTTTCTCTAAAATTTACCCAGGTCAGCTGGAATGCTTAAATTCACCCAGGTCAGCTGGAATGCTTAAATTTTATGACTAAAAGATAATTGGTGATATCAATGTAATAAAATCACAGTGGAAACTATTTTATGAGTAGATGGGAACTCTTTGAGTGCGCTAGGAACTCTTTGAAAATCTGGTGTGTATATTTCCACTGACCAAATTCGAAACCATTAAGTGTTCATGCTTCCCCTATGTCTCAGTTCAATTAAGAATTCACACATGCATGATTAAACTGTCATGTAAAAATCGGTGAGAAAGAAGGAGTTGAGAACACAGAAAACAAATAAGTGTATTAGGGAGATTCAGCCTGCAAATTTGTGTCTCATCTCAGTATTTCACGCTGTGATTAAGAATATAAATATTTCTCTAACTAGATTAATGCACATTATCTTGACATAAGAAGTCTGCATTTTTCAGATTTAATTTGGATATACTATGAATTATTGGGTTGGTTAGTGAAGAAAGGTTTAGTTTTTTTCTGCTGAACCCTGAAAATTTTATTCCATCTATTATTGTCATCATTAAATCATTTTAAAACTTGAACTAAGCAAAATAAATACCTGTTTTAGATAGAAGAGAAGAGTTTGGATTTATATCCCCCCTTTCTCTCCTGCAGGAGACTCAAAGGGGCTTACAATCTCCTTGCCCTTCCCCCCTCACAACAAACACCCTGTGAGGTAGGTGGGGCTGAGAGAGCTCCGAGAAGCTGTGACTAGCCCAAGGTCACCCAGCTGGCGTGTGTGGGAGTGCGCAGGCTAATCTGAATTCCCCAGATAAGCCTCCACAGCTCAGGCAGCAGAGTGGGAATCAAACCCGGTTCCTCCAGATTAGATACACGAGCTCTTAACCTCCTACACCACTGGAACACAGCAAAGATTATCAAGGCAGAATGCATGTGAATTAATCAAAATCAGGTATATTTTGATTAAAAAACGTTTGTGAACGATTGATTGGATTAGCAGGTTATTTTCAAAATGAAATATATTTCCCAAGTGTGCTTACTCAGTGGGCACAAACAATCATTGGCTTTTTATGTGTTTAGTTCCTGGGATACAAAATCAGATTAAAACATACACAGTGCTATATAAATCTCTGAGTGATTTGATGCAAGGTAACTGCAAATAATTACTGCAGTTTCTCTTACCACTCTTTTTAAAAAGGGTATTTTTTTAAAAAAAAGAAAGCAGCTGTACTCTCAACAAATTAGGCACTACAGCTGCTGCCCATTTAATTTGGTACACTAGATGAAAAAGAACAATCCAGGAAGCACCTGTGACCAGTGATGACTCTATTGTTGCAGAATTCTCAGAAGCTTCTCTGTCCTTCAGCTATACATCAACATTGTCTGTCCCTCATAGCTTCATGTACTGGCAAGACAAATTGCATGTTGGACTGCCTTTCTGCTGAATTGTACAATTAGCAATCTTTTTTGGGGAAGGGGGAGTGAATGGAAGAACTGAGGAAATGTTTCTGCACTTGAAATATATGGGACTATCAGCAAAATCTGACTATTTTAGAAACTGCATTAAAATAGGGTTGCTAAACCCTCAGGTCCCATTGCCTACTGCTAGTCTGAGAGGTAGAGGGAGAGACATGATTTTAAAAAGCAGCCTTATGCACTTGACAAAGGGTAGCTCTTAATTGTATGGTAAAACCACAGCATTTTCAGTGATTACATGAGGCTGGTAAAAAAAATAATCTAGAACTCTGCCCCCCCTCCACATGCATACCAGTTGCCAGGTTGCTTTCATTCATTTGAATCACCCAGTCCTCAGTATTATCATTTTGAAACTCACAAGCTACTGTTGGGAAGGGGAAGGCAGGGAATATCTGGTTGATAGTGTTGTACTGCACCCAGGCCAGTGCAACATAAAAGAGATTTTCATTTTATTAGACATAGGTTATTCAGCTCCTGTATTTCACTGGTCTACAGAAGAATTCAACATGTTCAGAGCCTCTCTAGAATCAGAAAATATGCATTTATGTTTTTTGCAATATGTATGTGATGTGATGTGACTGATGTGTATGTGATGTGACTGATTTTTTTTTTTAAAGTCAGTTAGACTTGGTCCAGGCACAGACATTTCTTCCACAACGAATGGACTTATTTCTATAGCTTATAGCCCTTCGACTTCTTTTGATATAAATCTATTTTATTTGCAATTCAAACTGAATAATTCCTTTTGATATAAATAATTCCTTTTGATATAAATCTATTTAAGTTACAATTCAAACTGAATAATTTATTCACATTTAAAGAAAATAACAAGCAACCTCTCACTTAGATGTTAGATCTTCATCATGGAATGACTAACAAATCTTCCGATTAGAATGTTAACTAGGGTGACTGCCTGTGCCTGGCAACCAGTGGGAGTCTGGGATTATGGGGGGCAATTGGCATAACAGCATTATATCAGGTCCGGGGAACACCCAGCAGTGATATCAGAACTCTAAAGGAAATGATGGAAACTCTCGTTTCTTTAGAGAGAGGCATGAATATAATATTGTCATGCCTTTGGTGATTTTTTTCTTTTTTTCTCTCTCACTAGCTACTGGAGTGGCAACAGACAACAGGATCTGAGGGCAGGAAATCTTCCTTCTCCAGCTAGTAACTAGCAAACTTAACGTTGACTAGTGGAACATTTATAATTAGAGCAGATAACTTGTCTGGTGTACAGTAATGGGAATATGTGTTCATATGTTTCTAAGAAATAGCCAACACACATTCACTAAGTAACTGACATCAGGAACCAGTCCCTGGTTTGTACAACACATTTAGCTGTACATACATTCAATTTATGAGAATTATCCAATATATGTACTAAAAACAATCAAGTGTACAGTGGAACCAGATTGAGCATGTGTTCACTGTAACTTGTGATCAGGTCTTCTGTGTGGAATTGAAGAAATGGAGGAAGAGGAAATTATGGGGTGAAACAAATATAATAACAGAATATATTTACCTGGTTGGCAAATATCTGTCATGGTTCTGTTGCTCTAGTATAGGGGTCAGCAACCTGCGGCTCCGGAGCCACATGCGGCTCTTTCGTCTTCATACAGCGGCTCCACAGCAACAATGCCAACAATGGCAAGTTGCACTTGGGATGCGGTGAGGGCGCCTCCTTCCCCATCCCCTCCTTCCCTCCTTACTCCCTCCGGCATCCTTTCCCCTCCTTCCTTCGTCTGGCACCTGGGAAGGAGAGGAAAGGACACCGGAGGGAGGAAGGAAGGAGGGGTGGGGAAAGAGGCACGCTCACCGCGTCCCAAGTGCAACTTGCCATCGTTGACGTCACCACCGCTGTCTATCCCACCCGCTTGGCTGAAGGCAGGGCTTGGGGAGGCTGGGGGCGGGGCTGGGTGAGGCAGGGCCAAATGGCTCTTTGGGTGCTAAAGGTTGCCGACCGCTGCCCTGGTATGTTCACACAGGCCTGCTAGGCATAGAATGTTTTGATCTACTCTGAAGTAGAAGGAACTATTCTCAGCAAGTTTTAAATAAAATACTGAAATCCTAAACATTGATAATGGACATTAGTGGTTTAGTCATACATGATTTAAACAGTACTTGTAATACCATACTATTATTTCTAAGGCTCATTCCGCACTTTCAAACTGCTTTCAGTGCTCTTTGAAGCTGTGCGGAATGGCAAAATCCACTTGCAAACAGTTGTGGAAGTGGTTTGAAAATGCATTATTTTGTGTGTGCGGAAGGGGCCTAAGAGTAGAATCTTATGATCAGCCACTATTGAGGGTTGAATCTCAAATTTTCTTCACAAATCATAAATCCACAGTAAAAAAACTTATTCATATTTCTCAAACGTACATATATGAAGATTAAAGCCCAGTGGTCTGCACAACCTATAATTTCACATGGGCCTTCTGACACTAATGAAATAGAGTTGCTTGTTCATAGGAAAAGAAGGAATAAAAGAGAAAAGGCTCACTTTTCAATTGGCTGTCCTGCAGGTACGTGCTCCACTTCAAATCCTGCTTGCCTCATCACATCGATAACAGTGTTGTTGCCCAGGAAATGACCTAAAAAATGGACGGATACAAAAGTCACTGAGAATGCTGACAAACAGCAGCCTCTGGCATTTTCTGGTTTGACTGAGTATCCCTAATGCTGAAAATTGTATTTATTGCTTTGCTGCTTATTTTTTATTTCTAACCTACTGATGATACTAACTAGGAGAAATGAATTGAAAAACTTCTTAGTATTCATGGGAGTAATTTTCCTGTTTCTGTTAGTCACTGATCCTGTTTCAGACAAAACTGTAATATTTTTTAGTCTGGGCAAAACAAAAAAGATTAGGACAACCAATTGTCACTTGGAATAAGACAGTCAGAAAGAACCATACACCCTCACTTCTTTCAACCACAGAACACAACCCAACATACCACTCTTCTGCCAGATTAACTCTTCCTGCCTTGTATACAGGATGTTACACTTGCACAGGTTGTTCAATCACTGCAACATAAGCAGTATCTAGGAACCTCAGCCATTTGCCCAATTGTGGTCTCTGCAATGAGCGTACATTCCCTTCATTTTTTATTCTTGATTATGCACCTGTTTTCCCATCTTAGATCACAGAACCCCTACTATTTCCAAAAGCTGCTAAAGTGTCACATTTTCTCTCCCTTCACAGGGAAAGCAAAGTTGTGGACAGGCAAAATGGTGGATTTGCTTGGCTAGGAATACTTTGCAGAAGGAAAATCTCAGGTAGAAACAAAAAAACTGTGGAAAAACCCCACTGAAAAGCTAACAGCCACAGGGAAAGTAGTGCATGCATAAGTGGACCAAGTCTTCATCAGCTGATATGGCCATAGGCTAAAAGCCAAAGTTCAAGAGCCCTTTAGCTTTTGCCAAGGCTCACACCTCTACACAAGCTGCAGATTAAATAACCAGAGAAGAACCTGTGGTTAGGGTAAAGGGACCCTGGACGACAAAGTAGATTTTTTTAAAGACAAAGGTGATGCAGTCTTCCTTGCTGGCTCATAGACTGTGAGCCCTTCCAACACCAACCCCTTGCATGAGCTGCAGATGAAATTACAGGAGTAGATGTACCTGTAAATAGGGCAAAGGAATGGGGGTTGGCAGGGGAAGTCTTTTATATTCTTTCCATCAGCGGCCACCCTAGTTTTGCTTTTCCCAGTGTAAATATCACTGTTCTAGGACCTTGGTTAATCTTCAGACATTTACATTTCATCCATCATGTGAGCAGTTCCACTGCAGGAGTTGAATGAGAAAGTAAATTATTAACTGGGCTATCTGTGCTGATTGACAATTTTCCAGAAGCTCACTTGAGCTAATTTATAACCTTCAAAAGTGAAAAAGGATGAATCATATGAGCAGACTATTACTGGAATCCTAAACTGGTGGGCAAGTCCCAACTCATACACTAGTTTTCTCATGTGGTTGGATCTACTAGACATGGGAGACTTTGAGACTTTTGAATTGGGAGGTTTGTCTTTAACATATGCCAGTTTGATTCCGTTACTCTCAATTTAAGGGTATAATAACAAAGAATGTCAGAATTTTCAAACTACATTATACATTTCATAAACTGGGGAAATAAAGTTATATAGGCACATCAATATTATCATTGATGTCAGCGGTAACTATTTTTCTGGCAACAATTCCCCTGTCAAATGATAAAATAATTACGTTTTAGCCTCTACCTCTCTTTTGCTTGGCATCTGTTTCATCTGTACAAACAGCTTCTTGAAACTGAAATATGCAACTTTTAGCTTTATCTTTGCTACTTCTCTATTTATATGAAACAATTTATTTTGTTTTAATCATGACTGAGACACATACACACATATACACAGAAAGAGAGAGAGAAAGAGAAGGAGAGAGACAGTGAGAGAGCAAGCACCATACTCAATCTTTTTTTTAATGAAACCCTCACCTTTTATTTATAACGTGTAAAATACAAGGTGGACTTTAAAAACAAAACAAAGTAAGCTAAACGGGAAGTTTCCAAATAGCAATGGAAATGTTTTTAGAGTTAACAGGCCAGACCTTCAAATTCGCCTGAAACTAGGTTAAAAAAAATCTGTTACACAGCCATTGAAACAATCAGCAATTTATCACAAGAGACCACTTCTAACACCCCCATAGTCAGTCTTTTGGATGATGTGCACCATCTTTTTGTTAGCTCAGAATCTGGCTCCATCATGATTTAGGGCATCAAACTCATTGTTTGTACACAGACTTATTAACAGACCAGATGTGAAAGTAAATATCTATCTACAAGGTCTAGTGTTAATAGAGAACATGTGCATGGCTGGTCTTGTGATACAATATGCATCTGATCTGAAACCACCATTCCTTGGGTGCATGTTTTAAAGAGTGTTCTCAACAAAGCCCAGGAACTATACGTGTACCCTTGGCTGCTGCTTCTAGGCATCCAGCCAGGAGAACTACACGTACTTCACACATGTGCAGATTTTGATCCAGCAACAGGATTATCATGGAGTGGGATGCTTTTGGCTGTAAACCTTGGTGCTGGCTTAGGATGATTCTGAAAATCCCTGAATATTCAAGAGTAATTCAAATTTGTTTTGCTCTTTGTATTACAAAGGAAACATGATAATTGGTGTCAGTGTAAGAGATATGTGCATACAGAAATTGTAGTACAATGTTCAAGTCATAGAGAGGATTATTATCAAACAACACTTTTTAGATGACCTTTAAAAATACTTTGAAATCAAATCAACCAAACAAAAAAAGACAATAAATTCCAATTAAAATTCTGTTTATAGGTCCTAACTTGATCCAAGTTTCCACCCACTCTTTTGGAGAAACAAGTAATTGCTTGATTTTAGTTTGCTAACTGGCTTATAACTAAAGCAGAGAAAAGATCCCAAAAATATGTCAAATGACTTCATAGGTTCGAGCACTAGGTGCGACAAGCCTTTGTTTTCCTATTAAGGCCACACACGGCCCCCTAAGAATTCTGGGATCTAGGTTCATTTTGAACCATAGATCTTCCCCTTAGTTTTCATGTGTTTTACAAGTGATGAGTGTATAGGCTTGGGGTTCACTGCTGTAAGGTAAGTTTTGTGCTGCACAAGGAGATTATTGAGATCACTGAGGCTGGGTTAATACATAGACAACTAAGAATATTTATTTATTTATATGTTGGTTTTTTAAAAAACAACAACAACAACAACAACCAGAACACACATACTAGACAAAGTAGAAACCTGGCTGAGGCACAAAAATTTAAACTGGTTATGACTTCAGAGAGTTGTTAGAATTTTCTCCAATGCTTTCAGGCACAAACAGACTTTTATTGACTAGCCACTAGGTTGAATCCTTGTTTACAGGATTCCACCCACACAAACCTGTCCTTTCTCCAGAGTCAGATTAAATTGTACAAGGTCTACTCATCACAAGACACAGGCCTGACAATTGGGTACTCTCTTCTTTTCCAGAGATAGAGCTAAACTGCTCTGCAACACTGCCAAACAGAGCTGCCCTTCTGCTCCTTTTGCTGAATTGTCACTGCTGTGTCCCTGAACCAGAACTCAACCCCCTCTTCTCTTGTGTTCCCTCCAACATCTCATCCCCCTTTTCAAAGGTGATTGGATGCTGAAGCAGCACTCCTATGGGCTCATCTGAATGGCTGATTTTTCCTTCAGAGGCAGGTTTCCACCCACTCTTTTGGAAAAGGAAGTAATTTTTTTATTTTGGTTTACTAACTGGGTTATAACTGACAAGATCCCAAAAAAGTGTCAAATGACCTCAGAGGTTTGCGCTAGGACATTGGTGAGTCATTAACTTGATTTGATTGAAAGCATCCAAGAAATGTGTTTTTTTTCTCTCCTTTAATGCAAAGCAGGAGCAAACAATGGCCTCAAACCTATAACTTCACAATTACTGATATTTTCCAAAAATACCAGCCCAGATTGTGGTCAGTACCAAGAGAACATTGCCAACACTGCTTGCATGCACAGGTTATTTAAGCAAACATGAGACAAATCCTTTGGGGGAAAATATGTTGTATCACGTTCAGAGAAGCAATCTTGAAATCATTTAGCATCCAGTCACCCCACTGACTTCAAAGTGGTTTACACCAATGGTTTGAAGATTATGGGCACTCTCCCATCTCTTGTATCATGGTCCAAAGCTAAGTGATTTAAAAAGGCTTTTGGCTCTACATCTGAATTTAGTGTACACTATGTTTTTCCACTGGCTGTCCGTGAAAGACTGAAACAGCCCTTACATAGATAAACTTACAATAAAGCAACTCTTCAATCTCCCCATGCAGTCTTCTTTTTAATGACCTACATGACTGAGCTCAAGGTCTAGCATCTCCTTATTTTAGTATACCAGAACAAACAGAGTACTTCTGTACAGTACAAGGAAGTATATCAAAAAAGGGATGGCTTTTAAACTGCAAAATAAAAACTCCACCTGAATCCACAATATGGGAATGTGACAAGCATGTGTGTAAACAACATTCAGTGTATAATTAACACATATATAAATACACAGAAAAATAAACTGTATAATCGTAGAAATATACAAAACATCAAAAATGAGCTAGAACATAATAAACTATGTTTCAAATAGATCTTTATCAGACCATTTCTCTGTATTCAGTTTTAAAACAACCACCATTGTAGAACAAGGAGCCCAAAACAGGTCTCTTGTCCCTGCTGTATGCAAAATCTCTTCAGATCATATTTTGATTGGGAAATACTTAGCTTGGATGCAATTTTTTAAAAAACTTTTGGTACATGGAAGTGAATTTAATTCTGTTCACAAACATATGGATACTGTGTAAATATCTATTCAAAGTATTGGATTTAAGTTTCAATTGAACACATTTCTTCTAGAAGCAAGCCTTTATTGGCACAGACAACAGTACAACAGTAATAAAAAACAGATTAAAAATCATATACAATACAGGTCGAAGGAAATCTACTGGCGTTTAGTAATTTCCAGGAGAAAGTCTGCCACTATCATACAGAGAGAAGGATCAGGTTTGTCCAACAAACATTGGTGTAGTCCTAATTAAATGCGGGGGGAGATGGGAGTGAAGTGTAAAGGAGTAAGATTCACATACTTGGATCTGATTTCCTTGAATCTGAGACAGTGTAGTAATTGGTGGGCCAGAGATTCAACTGAGCCATCGTTACATGTGCACAATCTTTTAGCCTTTTTTTGCTTATTAAATCTGCCATGTAACAAGGCAGAAGGCATAACATTAAACCTGGCGAGCATTATGGCTCTCCTTTGAACAGGGTTTATTAAGCATACAGGTAGTGTGCCAAGTGGCCCCGTTCAAATGGGAGAGAAAAATACAGGGGGGAGCACATTTTCTTGGCTGCGGTGATTAGGGTAGAGAACTCTCTATCCAATAGTTGACCTTTTAATTTCCTATAAGCTTCTGAATAGGACAAAGGGCTAAGTGAATCCACTGACAGTCCAATAGAGGTCATTTTTCTTCAATTATGGAAAACCAGGGATTGCAATGGGTGTCAGAGAGCAGACGGTGGACCAGGGAATTACAGTCTGAGAGAAAATGAATTCGCAGCCAGAATCTAAAAGTCCTCAGCCAAGTGGCTGATTCCAAGAAGTTTTGACCTAACTCCAGACAAAGAGCTGCATAGGGCATGCAATTTGGGAGTCCAGTTATCTTGTGAAAAAATTTGGATTGAAGAGAATTCAAGGAGTGGTTAACAGCTTGAATCCAGATTGGGACTCCATAAAGCAATCTCGAGGCGACTTTGGCATTGAACATTTGAGGGCAGGAGGGATAAAGGAGTGGCCACTGCTGTAAAAGAAACGTAGTAATGCTGACATACTGTTAGATGTAGCTAGGAGAGCAGCCTTCCTCTGGGTTGCCCATGAAAGGTTAAAGGAGAATAAGAGGCCAAGGTATTTATAGCACTTAACCTGCATTGAACACATGAAACAAAATGTGTCAAATACTAAATACCGCTCCCTCTGTTTCAAGTTCTGAGATTTTTTAGTTCACATATAGTTTTGATATTCATAACTACAAGCAAGCTTCAGATGGGTGAATCATTGCATCAGTTATTTGCACTGAAGCCTGTTCACAATGGACACTCATGTAATCTGTATACAGAGTACCCTTGTTTTTATACATCTGTTGATTAATTCTCATACGTACAGCTGATCATGTCTACCTCAAAACAATGTTCCTTTCTTCACAAATAAGGTTGAAATGTTAAGTATTACAGCACCATCTGCTGAACCAAACCAAGACACTCTTTTTAGGGTCATTTAGATGTTATCTAGTAAGAAACAGATTACTGTGCTTGAATAGTCTTGGTATTGCAAGGGACAAGAAAAGAGACAAAACCAGAGTTAGTTTGCTCTGTCTCCTCCCACTGTTTACTCCGGCTACCCCCTTTGCCAACTAGTTGGTTGGTTGGTGCTTCAACCAGTGAATCATTGGCTGAATCATCAGCTGCATGAATAGCAAATGATGATAACAAAATATGTGGGGAGGGGGGAAGGGGAAGAAGAAGGAGGAGAGATTGACATCTTATCTGCTAGTGAAAAATAATAGGGCATACTGATAATTTAAAAAAATGGTAAAGGTCTTTGTAATTTTTCTCTATTTTATAATATACTTAACAATTCTGCACTTTTCTCCATAAGTAATAATTTAAGTCTGTTCTACATTTTTCTTTATAACGTTCAAAACTGTATCTTCTTTCTGTTTTTTATGAATCCATCTTTATCATATTTTAGCAACAATATATCACAAATCATGTCCAACACAACAAACATCAAATCTATCACATAAAAAACAACTGTATACAGTTTGCCAACAGCAAAAAAGAAAGAAAAGAGAGAGAAAAAGAAAAACATCTGGTTCACTTCCCACTAACCTCACACTTTTACCTTAAAACAATTTCTTCATGTTTTTATTCTAGATTCTTATAAGAACAATCTTTTAATTTGACATTTAGGCTGCTGATGGGTCATCCCAGCCAGTTGCATATAATGCCAGCCTTGAATGAACTGCACTAGCTCCTTATTCGCTATCGGGCCCAATTCAAGGTATTAACAGTCATCTTTAAAGCCCTTAATGGCTTGGGTCCCATCTACTAAAAGGAGCGCCTATGCCCATATGAGCTGGCCCGTGACCTCAGGTCAAGTGGGGAGGCCCTCCTGGTGATCTCTTCTGCTGCTGAGGTGCAGCGAGAGGGGGCTTGCAGGAGGGCTTTTTCTGTAGCAGGCCCCAAGCTGTGGAACAGTCTCCCTGCAGAAATTCACCAGGCGCCAACACTTTACTGATTTAGGTGCCTGTTAAAACCTTCAACTTTATCTAGGCCAGTGTTTCCCAACCTTTTCGACATCACGGTACCCTTGACCTCACTCTTCATATCTCATGGTACCCCTGCCATCCCCCCACCTTCCCCTCCCAATGCCCCTGCTTGCCACCCCCTCAACTTCCCCTTCCAGGGTGAAGGGAAGCATTGGGTGGGGGTGTATGCAGGAATTGGCTGCTAACCTTGCAGCAGGCCTGCCTCCTGGGCCAGCTCCATGTCCTTGCTGGCGCCGGCAGGAGACACCACAAAAGTGAGGGGGGCGGTAGCGTTGCCGCAGTACCCCTGGGACATGCTCACGGCACCCCAGGGTACCACGGAACCCTGGTTGAGAATTGCTGATCTAGGCCTTCAATGTGTGACCTCCAGAGTCCCACACATGGATGCCAGCTGAAGGGTGGTGGGTGGGAGGAGTGGGGTTTTTAAATGGATGTTTAAATTGATTGTTTTAAAGTATGTTTTTATGTAAGCCATCCTGAGACTTCAGTGTAGGGAGGTATATAAATGGAACAAACAAATGTATATTATGCCTAATGTCTTTAGATTACAGCTGCAGCACATATAATCAGTTCAGTATCTTAATGTTGTTAGTATATTGACAAATACATGAAGCCATTTCTTTGTTTATTATAATTCAGTATAATTCTTCTTTCTTTTTTTATAACTTCTATTAGTAATCACAGATAAAATGAATAAACATGCTTTGTCATAATGTTTGTATTTCAATACATTAAAATGGTATTTCAAGATATTCAACAGAAACATAGCAGTTTACCTATGGTGGGAAATCTGAATCATTAACCACTGCTCCATAATTAACCACTGCTTCAAATATTGTTGACATACTTGACGGCCATTAATTTGGAGTAATGTTCATTTATATTTTGTATCATTCTGATAATTTCTCAAAGGACACAATTGGCAACCTAGCAAGAAATGTACCAACCCATCTGCCAATATAGAGATGTTACATACATCTAATTCAGGCATTCCAGTCTGCAGTATGGTTTCCTATGTTAGAAAATCTGTCAAACAGCCTGGGTACTCCAGATCAATTTAATTATTTGTAGACATAAATTACTCTTTGCCAAATGTGTGACAATGGCATCATGACATATCTGTATGGGTTGCTTTAGTATTGACAATGTTATGGTTCCTGCTTTTATGATATTACTATATTATTTTTACTTTATGAGCTACCTCAAGCAAGTCTTTGGAGAAGCAGTATACATATTTTAAAAAGGAAATGAACACTGAAGGACACTTCTCCTTAATCAGAAGTACAATATTGTTCCTGACTGCAATAGGCTGCAGAGTGTTGCCATCAAATCTTTGCCTTACTCCCTCCCCCTGCTCCTCACATTTTGGTGGCTGAGATATGTTTATTTCTGTCAGTCATGTAGATCATGGCCTGAATACTAGCCTTGGACTGCAACAAGCCTCTCCCTTTCAGTGATTAATTAGTATTTAAGTACCGTGATAGAGAAAATAATATTTTACTTTATAAGTTAAGGCTCTGGCCTCCTTATTGGAGTATGAATCTATCAATCTATCTAGAACATTTTTACCCAGCTCTGCCTCCAAGGAACTCAGAGTGCTGTATACAGTTCTTTCTTCCTTATTCTATCTCCATAGCAACTTGGTGAAGTCAGTGTGACAGAGCTTCCTGGCAAAATTGGGATCTGAACCTTCCATATCCTAGCCTAACACTGTCGTTGTTATACTATATGTCTCAATTTTTGCTTTCATTTGCTAAAACTGAGGACTACCTCAGTTTTCATTAGCTCTGAATACCTGTGATCTGTCCCTGTTGTACTTATTCTTGGGTTACCTTTGGGATTGTTGGCTACTCAGATATTTGGAACCTCTAGACTCTAGAGAATCAGGTTGGTACCTGGAAACTGCATGGATAGGTAGTTATTTTCCCCACTTTCTCCTCTTGATGTACTGGCCTCTCACCTTCCCTTCTTGAATGATACATGCTGTGTGTGCACCTGAAATAATTATATGCTAATGCAACTGCCTTAATACTGGGTATTATTATGGTTTACTTGCTATTATGGTGAGAGCTTGAGTGTGCTAATTATTCTCCTTGGTGAACTATCTCTGATTTTATCATTCTCAGGGTTGCAGTTTTTCTTCCAAACTTGTACAAGGATTCTCATCATTTGGCCAACCATCACTTCTACTAATTGTCTGTATCAGTGTCTAGATTCTCTTAGCCAGGGGTGAAACGTAAGCCAGCAGTTCCTAGCAATGAGAAGAAGTGGAAGAAAATTAGTATCTTTACACCTAGATTACTCTGGGGTGGATTTGAAGTAAACAGGAAGTGAAAGCCACTCATACTGACACATGTCTAGAAGAATACATTATCTTGCAGACCAAACACAGTAACAACCATTATTTCAACATTATGAAAAGTAGCACCACGTCATGCAAACCTAAATAGATTCACTTTGATTTCAGTTTTATAGTACTTGAAAGGATCCATCTATTGGGAATGTCAAGATAGAATCTTAAGAAAATTAATTCAGTAATCCATATCTTCTCATTCACACAGGATTACACAAATATTATCTTGTTTGTATGACAAGGGAAAAAGTGATAGTTTTCAAGAAATGTTTTATGCTTTCCCTGGCTTTGGAGATACTCTCAAATTACTTAGCCTGGTTGCTACAGTATTCACTGACATAGGGAATTAGAGGGGTAAAACAGGACAAAGGAGAAATGGATAATTCCCTCACAAAAGGCCTCCATCAACAGTGCCTTTGAAGCTATACAAAAGAAGAAAAAACCTTTACCCTTACTAGGCCATTAGCTGACACACAGCAGAAATCCAGCGATTTTGATGCATGTTCAAGCAGAGCTGTATTTTGCACAATTAGTTATTAAAAGGGCCAAAGTAAACAGGGTCAGGAGTTCTCAGTTCTCCACAATCACCACAAATAAATCAGACATTTGTAGCCTCTTGGTCCCTTTTCTTGAGAGAGCCTTTGTGTCCCTGTTCCAGTTCATTTGGCAAAACCTACCGTGTTTACTGTGGTTAGGCTAAAGCAGTTGGATAAAATACAAAAAGGAAGTACTGTCTGTTCACTACTGTAGAAAATATTTATCAGTTAAATTGCTCCCTTCTTCAAATTGTATATTTTTAGGCCAATAAAATATAACATTGGCAATGGCCAATCTCTGAAACGGTGGTGCTATACTATTACTCTCTAACTTCTTCGTCATTTTATTTTTTATTAACTCTCATCAAAGAATTATGATGGCTCAAAGCTTACATTCACTTTAAAAAATGGCTTCAGAATTTTCACCCAAGAGGAGGTGAGGAAAATTCCTGCACCTGAACCAAGCTTCTTAGGAGGCGAATCCGAGGAACTAACAAAGATAGTGGTAGACAAGGAAGAAGTTCTGGCAGCCATTGATAAACTAAATGTTACCAAATCCCCTGGCCCAGATTGCATTCACCCAAGAGTTCTTAAAGAGCTCAAGCATGAAATTGCTGATCTTCTCACTTTAATATGCAACTTATCCTTGAAATCAGGCTCCATCCCTGAAGACTGGAAGATGGCCAATGTCACACCAATCTTTAAGAAAGGATCTAGGGGGGACCCGGGAAATTACAGGCCAGTCAGGTTGACATCTGTTCCTGGTAAATTAGTAGAATCTTGTCATTAAAGATAAAATTATAAAACATGTAGAAAAGCAAGACCTGCTGAGAAAGAGTCAGCATGGCTTTTGCAGAGGCAAATCCTGTCTTACAAACTTACTAGAGTTCTTTGAGGGATGTAAACAGGCATGTGGATAAGGGGGAACCAGTGGACATTGTCTACTTGGATTTCAAAGGCTTTTGACAAAGTTCCTCACCAGAGACTATTGAGAAAACTCAGCAATGAAGGAATAAGAGGGGAAGTCCTCCTATGGATTTAAAACTGGATTGAGAAACAGGAAGCAAAGAGTGGGTGTAAATGGGAAATTCTCACAAATGGAGAGAGATGTAGAAATTGAATTGTCCCCAAGGATCCATTATTAGGACCAATTAACTCTTTAACCTATTCTTGAAAATGACCTGGAAGTGATAGGAATTGGGTAGCGTGGTGGCCAAGTTTGCAGATGATGTAAATTAAATTATGTAGGGTGGGCAGGAACCACAAAGGTTGGCGAGGAGCTCAAAGCGGACCTTGATAAATTAGGGTGAAGTGGAGCTAAGAAATGGCAAATGCAGTTCAATGTAGCAAAAAAATGCAAAGGTGATGCACATAGGGGCAAAAAAAATCCAAACTTCACATTAAGACGCTACAGGGCTGTCAGTGCTATCAGTCACTGAACCAGGAAAGGGACTAAGAAGAGCTGTCTTAGTTGATAGTTCCATAGAGATGTCAACTCAATGTATAGCAGCTGTGAAAAGGCAAACTCTATGCTGGGGATAGTTAGGGAAGGAATTGAGAATAAAACTGCAAAGGTGTCGTACTTATATAGAAACTCGTAGATGCTACCTGCCATGGAATTACTGTGTTCAGTTCTGGTAAGCCACATCACTCAAAAGGATATTGAAGAGATAAGAAAAGTGCAGAGAAGGGCGAATGACGAGGATGATTGAGGGACTGCAGCACCTTCCTTTATGAGGAAAGGCTGCAGCTGCTTTGGAACTCTTTAGTTTGGAGAGGAGACGTCTGAGGGGGGATAATGATTGAAGTCCTATAAAATTATGCATGGGGTAGAAAATGTTGACAGAGAGAATTTTTTCTCTCTTTCTCCACAATACTAGAACCAAGGGGGGCATTCATTTAGAAAATGCTGGGGAAGAATTAGAGAGACTAATAAAAGGAAAACACTTCTTCAACGCTAGCGTGTGATTGAGATTATTTGGAATATGCTGCCACAGGAGGTGGTGATGGCCACTAACCTGGATAGCTTTAAAAGGAGCTTGGACAGATTTATGGAGGAGAAGTCGATTTATGGCTACCAATCTTGATCCTCTTTGATCTGAGATTGCAAATGCCTTAACAGTCCAGGTGCTCGGGAGCAACAGCCACAGAAGGCCATTGCTTTCACATCCTACATGTGAACTCCCAAAGGCACCTGGTGGGCCACTGCGAGTGGCAGAGAGCTGGACTGGATGGACTCTGGTCTGATCCAGCTGGCTTGTTCTTATGTTCTTATGTTCTTAATCTTCTTTGACATATTTGGTGTTTTTCCTACATCAGTGTAAAGCAGTGATCTAACTAATGAAAGAGATTTATCTGTTGTTGAATTGAGCTCCAAGTTTTGTTTGTCATTAAGCTCCCTAGATGGTCATAAGCAAATCATTGGTTCAGAGATATGTCCATGGGAAAGTATGCTGTATGAAACTAATATTAAGTAATGATGCCATGAACATCACAGTGAATATTTGTACAGTGGAATGAATGTACTTGATTTGATGATGGCATTCAGAGTGAGCTAATCCTTAGATTTGTTAAATTCAGCAGCAAATGGTTCAGACACCTTGTGAACAAATGTGCAGCTGCACAGTAACTGTACTGACTAGTTTAAATTTCTTAACTGATCATCTTATTTAGTAACAGATGGACTTAGTGGCCTTGTTATATGGCACTTTGAAAAGGCCGAGCTTTTATAGTTCCCTTGCTATATGTCATTGGGGGACATCCACACCAGTGTAAGTGTGAGGTTTTTTTTACCCACACCTCCCCTCAGGGGGACCAAATTCACTAGGTAGAACTAGGCAGCCCTAAATCAAAAGGGGCTGTTGCACTTGATATCACCAAGATTGATGGGTGCATGCCAGCAAATAAGAAGCTGCCTAACATTGAGCTATTTTTCTCCTCTTCCCCTTTCTTTTACTTGTTTTTCTCTCTCCCCTTCTTTTACCAACAAACAGAGCATATTTGATCTTGCATGATAAAACGAGAGAGCTCTTCAGGCCAAACAAATGCTGGAGAGCTCCAGGGGTCGAAGACGGGCTGCCATCGTGAACATGAGCTCGTGAACACGAGCTCGTGAACACAAGCTGGGTTTCATCCACATATTGATGGCACTGCAGCCAAAAACTCTGGACCAAACTTGCCGGGGGGTGCCTGTAGATATTAAAAAGCATTGGGGAGAGGATCACCCGCTGCGGCATCCCACAAATTGTGGGGTGATGCTGGGAGTTCTCTCCTCCCAATGTCACCTGCTGTCCCCTGTCTCAGAGGAATGAGGCCAGCCAACATAAGGCTGACCCCCGAACCCGATATCGATGAGGCAGTGGATCAAAAGGTTGTGATCTACCACATCGAATGCTGCGGTGAGGTCTAACAACACCAGCAGTGCTAAACCGCCTCTATCCAAGTGTAGCTGGAGTTCATCCACAACAGCAACCAGTGCTGTCTTGGTCCCATGGTCAGTGCGGAAACTGGACTGGAAGAGATCCAATGTGTTTGCTTCATCCAGAAACCTCTGGAGCTGATCCGCCTCTGCTCACTCAGTAACCTTTCCCAGAAATGAGAGATTCGAAACTGGGCGGTAATTGGCCAGATCCAAAGGATCTAACTGCAGTCTTTTCAGGAGTGGGCAGACCAAGAAGAAATATTTTCCAACAATGGGAATCCTTATGGATGAAGAATATTAAATTTATAACTTGTCAAATGCTGAGAGAAAACTGGAACAAGATGTTTAATAGATGGTATATCACTCCAGAGGACCTTGAAAAGATGAACAAAATATTTAAACGGATCTGTTGAAAATGAAAAAAGTAGATGGACCATTTTACCATATATGGTGGGCTTATAAATAAAGTTTAAAAATTCTGGACTGAGATGGCAATCTTAAGGGAGAACATCACAAAAGCACCTTAGGATCTGGCAATCTTCTTTTTATCTTTATACTTGTCCGCTAGCTTCTTCTTTTTTGGCTGGAGGCTCAGAGGAGCTCTAGCAAGGGGAAATGATCTGGAGGCTGAGGTGCCAGCCAGCATGAGAGAGTTGAAGGTATGGTTTACCAGTACCATGCAGTGGAAGAAGAGCCGTCTCATACAGGGCCACTTTCAAACAGGAAGCCGTAACTTGCTTGCACAAGGAATGAGAGACAGGCAGGCCTTACACACTGATGGCATATGGATTTTGCCCAAGCAAAGACACTCTCTGTGCAAGTCCATTTTAGCCATCTTCGTGTTTCATGTAGAACATTCCTTGAAGAGAGAGGTGTCCTTCTTCAGTTCAGCTATATTGATGGCCTAGAACTAGTTGAATGGCAGAGCTACAGAAGGAAGATATAAGAACTGAGAGGACACACTTCTCTCCCTCCCTTTTTCATGCAATACTTAAGACAGGAAAGTTCCTGCTTGAATGAAGGGAGTAAGGGGGAATGAATTAAGCTTAAAGCTACAGAGCAGAAATAAAGCTTTCTACTCTATCCATGGTGAGTCTGCACATGTGGGACTGCACAGAAGACCCACAAAGATGAACAAGATATCCAGGCCCCACCTGGAGGTTTGCTACTCTATTTTCCACTGATGAAAGAGGGAAAAGAGAAATTTTATCTGACTGACCTTCTCACTGTAGTCTTCTTAGATACATGGCTTCTTGCCAATCAAGGTTCCTCTTCCCTCAGCAAAGGTCACTAAAGACTGCTGAAGGAATGGGGAAATAGGGCAAGATCTCAGAATAATGAATACAGTTCTATGGGTATTGTTACAATTCTTGCACTGAGTGATTTTCTAGTTTTTTTTTCATGAAAGAGATGCTGCTGACTTTTCCTAGGATACTGACTAGATTACAAGGGTGTGTGCAGTAGCATATATCTTAGGCCCGTTCCACACAGGCCCCCGCAGCAACTGCACACCAGCATATATGATGCCGGTGTGGCTCCAGAAATGTTCACATACTGAGGTGCGAGCAGCCCCAGAGCAGCCACATCCTGGAAAGGTAGTTTCCCCTGTAGAGCTCCACAGGGACATGGAGACACACTCATGCTGCCCTCTGACCTCCAGGGGTCGAAGGGCAGCGTGATTGTGTCTCCTTGTTCCCTGTGGAGTTCCGCAGGGAGAGAAGGCAGTGACGTAGGTATACAATTTTTATGGGGGGGTTCGGGGGCATGGCCATGCCTCCCCAAGCCAACAAGGCCAGGGACAGCAAACTCTCCTGCCCTGCCTGCCCCTGCCCCCCTCTGGGCTCCCAGCTTGCAGCCGGCAGTCCCTTCTGCCTCCCCTCCAGGCAGAGAAATCTGAGTTTTGCGGGGGTCCCCCCCGTATGGGCGGTCGCTGTGATGCTGGAATCCACCACCAAACAACATCACTTTCAATGGTGTTTAAACTAGGGTGCCCAGATTCTCCTTTTAAATCCACCTTAAAGGGAGAATCTGGGGTCCCCAGTTAAAACAACATTGAAAGTGATGCAGTTTTTGGTGGATTATCCCCCATCCTGAAGCAGCATAACTTTCAATGTTTCAACGGGGAACCTCAGATTCTCCCTTTAAATCCATGCTGAAGGGGATGGATTTAAAAGGAGAATCTGGGGAAATTTGGGGGATGCCTGCTGTCAGGGGTGCAATTGTTAAGCTAGCTGCACCAAACTTTCAGGGTATCTTTAGGAGACTCTCTTGATGATACCACCCATGTTTGGTGAAGTTTGGTTCAGGGGGTCCAAAGTTATGGACCCTCAAAGTTGTAGCCCCCATCTTCTATTAGCTCCCTTTGGAAACAATGGGGGATGGGGCATCCTCTTTGGGAGTCCATAACTTTGGACCCCCCAAAGCAAACCTCACCAAACATGGGTGGCATCATCAGGAGAGTCTCCTAAAGATACCCTGAATGTTTTGTGCTGCTAGTCTAAAAACTGCATCCCCTGCAGACCAAAAACTGAAAAACAATAAAAATACAAAAAACCACAAACGGGTGGCAGAGCATCGGACATATAATGGGGGGTTGAATCCGAGAACTCCCCCTTACCTATGTTTTTGAGAGACGGTAAGTGTGGGGAAAGCAGGAAACGCCTAAAAGCGGTGCCAGTTGGGAAATGCTGTTTCCCAAAGCCTTGCTCACTGAGCGAGGCAGGAAAACAGCATTTCCCCACCGGTTGGGGGTGGGGAAGCCCGGGGCTGCTTTGATGCAGAGGCAGCAGCCATGTGAACAGCACCCCTGGAACGGTGTTTTTACTGTTCCAGGGGCATTGTTTTTGGCCCGTGTAGAGTGGGCCTTAGAGAGACCATGGATCAGGCTGACAGTAGGTTCAACACATAGTACTTGCACAAAAAAAGAAAAAAAAGAACCTGCAAACCAGTCTCCTATGTAAAATGCTAACTATATGTTGCTACTCTGGTGATGCAGATGGAGAAGTCATTTTCTTGTCCTGTTTGATCTTATTCCCTACAGTGTATAGACTCATAGCTGCTTTTAGACAAAGCCATTGGAAAGAAAGTCATAAAGTAGAGAAAAAGGCCAAAACTAAATTGCAGCATTTTGAACTCCATCTCCCTGCAGACTAATTCTCTGTTCTTTCTCTAGATTTGATCACCTCTTTTCTCCCTCCCCTCTCTGCAATTGTCTGATGCTTAGAAAATACGTTCTGGACTAGAGGTGCTCTGTAGATGGGTGTAGAGAGACTGCGGGCCAAAAAGCCTATCAATTTTTTTTCAAATAAAGGCTGGCATTTCTAAGAACAAATTGTGGTCCCACTTGGCTCATTACAAACTGGAATGCAGTTCTGCAATCACGGGAGAAAGCTCTGAAATCTGCCCAGACAGCTTAGGGAACAGTTCCAACACATTATTTCTTGCTGTTTTGTGATGTATAGAGGAATTGTTCTGAACTGCCTTTTGGCCTACATCTTTGCACTTACTCTTACCAGTTGACTTCATTAATTTAACGTAGACCTCATCTTTGACTCTATCCCTGAATCTATATGGGAGGTCGTCCAGAACTGCACTGTTCTTTTTGACAGTACAGTCACTCCAATAATTTCTCCTATTTCTATCTTCATGTCATAAAAGTTTGAAATATCAGGAAACAGGTCAGAGAAAAATCCTTCTGTGGCACAATAAAGATTCAATCCTGGGTCTCCAAGATCCAGAACCAATAGACCAATGCATAGGTCAAAACATTGTGCCAATCTTTGATGCCAGCTGATCTTTTAAAAATATTGCAGGAAGTTTATATATTATTAGTTTGCACATATTTTATTTACATAACCAAATAAGGTCTAATATATATCTATTTTTGTGTGCATGTGCCTACATAGATACATATGCTATTCAGCTTGAAAATGTTCCTTTTATTAAAAAAACAAAAGGAAGAATAATTGTCAATTTCTAATAGAGAAGTATTAGTGTGTGCAGATGAACAAACCTGTAGCCTGATGAGGATAAAATTACTAATTACAATTCGTAGAAGACATCAAGTACTCAACAGAAAAACAAAATTATATTTTGATTCTGCTCACTGGTACCATCATGGCAAGAAAGGAAATTGCAGCAGATAACCACTGATAAAACTGGTTGGGGTTAAGGTACATATTCCAAAGACCAAAATACTGGAAAATCTATTTTTTATGCAAGTATCAAGGACATAAAGTTAGTAAGACAGTAATATTATGGCATAAATTTGTACAGACATGTTGCTATTGTGCAAATGTGAGAACAAATGAACTGATCATTTCTTCCAAAATGCCTTAGATGCATTTTGAAACACAATAAGTATCTGGCCATCTATTGGATAGGATCTGGATGGTACCTTCAGACTGCTTTTGTAAAAAGGATCTGAGTAGTTCTAGAGAAATTACATGGAATGGTTTCATTGATATATTTATTAATAAATCTATGTAATGTTTATATTTTACCCTTGCCCTTCCCTTCAAGGAGTTCAACTTTATTTACTTGTCCCTCCCTTTTCTCCACATAATTCTCATAATAACCCTGTAAGAGGTTAAGCTGAGAAAATGTGTCTGACCCAAAGAATGGGGATTTAATTTCAAGTCTAAGGCTGTTTCCGCACGGGCGGAATATGGCGGCCGGGGGACGGCAAAAACGCCGTCCCCAGGCCGCCATTCGCACAGGGGGCGCGGCTGCTTCGCAGCCGCGCCGCCCTCGCGCCGCCCGCCGGGCACCGAGACGGAGTTTCCAGAGTGCGCTGGGAAGCGCACTTTTCTGGAAATGCTGGCTGGAAGCCGCTGCCGTGCGAATGGCAGCGGCTTCTCAGCACTTCCCCCCCACTCCCTCCCTTCACTTACCTGCTCTCCGGCCCTCCGGCGCGTTGTCGGGGCCTGGGGACACGCCCCCCTGCTCTGCGACGTGGAAGCAGGCTCGCAGGGCAGGGGAGGCATGTCCCCAGGCCCCGGCGACGCGCCGGAGGGCTGGAGAGCAGGTAAGTGCTCCGGGCGACGGCGCCCAGCGGCATCGTCGGGTCGGCATCGGAAACGCCAACCCAAACCCTTCCACCTTCGTGCCGAAAGGGCCTAAGTCACACACCAACCACAATACCACACTGGTTTTCAAATCTCCCATAAAATCCCTTGATGGATACTGACCTTCATTTGGCATTAGCTAAAATTTTAAATACTTTATAGATTCTTGTAAGATACATATATAATGAAAGAGTTGTACTTCTCAGTTGTTCTGTCTACAGCATTAATTTTAACCTGATGTTATCACTGTCTGATAACAAGTTATAATCTTGAGGACAGAGTGAATTTTGTGAGGTACAGAATTTTAAGCCTGCCAAGAGAAGCAATTGGAGCTAGTTGTTATTAAAACATTTGTATAGGAGAAAGTCTGTCACCATATTTTCCACAAATATCACCAACTTGTCCCCTCAAATGGATTCAGGCAGGTAACCTTGAAATGAAGTGTTTCATATCCCACTGTAAATCCCCCAAGAATTTCAAAACTATTTTTGGATGAGGTAAAAGGCATTATTCAACTAAGCCAGTGAAACAAAGAATGGTATCCAAACATCATAGGTCTGTGTTAATTCGCACTGCCTCAGGTAATCAAAGTGACAAGAATAGGTTGCTAAAAACAAACACAACAATAAACCCAAATTTGACCCCTGTCTCGAACACTCAGCAGAAAACTACCATGTCAGGGAATGCTTCATATATATATGTATATTTGTATATATGTATATATGTGTATATATGTATATATATTCAGGCAGCAAGGTGGCTGGAAACAATGCTGCTGCCACCAGAGGCATATGGGGGCCATATGGCGCCTGGAGGCAAAAATCCCTCCAGGTGCCCCACCCCCGTGGAGAGCCCCTCGGACAGACATGAAGCCTGACTCGTGAGTAAGTGCTTAATTTTATAAAGTGCTTACTCGTGAGTAAGAGCCGGGGCCAGCCCTTCTACCTAACCCAGAAGGAGGGTGTGACTTTCTCTCGCTCTGCGGCTGCTGGGCTGGAAAGAGCAGCTAGAGCCCGACCCATGAGTAAGCGCTTACTTTTAAAAGTGCTTACTCACAAGTAAGAGCTTGGCCAGCCACTATTCCTGGCCCAGCAGCCACAGTACAAGAGAAATTCGCACAGCGGCTGCTAAACCGAAAGGCATCTGGTCACGTGATTTTGCATCCCCCATGTGACCAGATTAGTTGTACCCAAGGACATGAATAACCCCATGTCCCCAGGCAAATACACCATGGTCTGCCACCACCCCTCCCCCACTTCTTCTAAAGGGCTTTCAAGTGACATAGGGAGGCAAGAAAATCTCAAAATCCCTTGGCATCCCAAAAGCCCTCCATAGGGTTAAACTTTCCACTCTACACAACTGGATTGGGCTGCTCATCTATGAATCTTGCCTTTCAGTAGTTCAGTTTGGGCCCATCAAAGATTAGGAGTTCAGGGATATCAAAGTGAGCCACCATAAAGTTTGGAAGGTACATTATCAATTGCTCCAATTACCTTCAGCAATTATCTGCAAAGTACACACATTAGATGTTAAACATGTAGTGTATTCTGTCTTTACCTTTAGAGAGGAAGGGGGAGGGGAGGGAGTGTGGGGTGACATGCAAGGAAGGGGAGGGGGCCCAGCATTTGGACATGGCCCATCCACCCTAGCAGAGGGAGGGGTGACATGCAAGGGAGGGAAGGGGAGGGGCCCCAGCATCTGGACATGGCCCACCCACCCTAGTGTAGGAAGGGGAAGGGGAAGGAGCGGTGGCATGCAAGGGAAGGGGAGGGAGGGGGCATGCAAGTGAGGGGAGTGAGGTGGGGCACAACATCTGGACATGGCCCACCCACACTAGCGGAGGGAGAAAGGGGGAGAGAGGGGGAGGGGTACCATGCAAAGAAAGAGGAGTAAGGGAGGGGAGTGAGTGAGGGGTGGCGTGCAAGGGAGGGAAGGGAGAGGGAGGGGGCCTGGCATCTTGACATGGCCTGCCTACCCTAGCAGAGGGAGAGGAGGGGAGGAAGGGGGATTTGTGCCATGCAAGGGAATTTTATCACCTTGTTATGGCCTTGTACACCACTCAGAGCCCTTCGGGGGTAGAGCGGTCTATGAAGTTTAATAAATAGTAATAATAATAAAAGTGGGTTGTAGGTTAAAAGTATTAATAAAACAAATAATTTATAAATATAGGTGAAAATGTATTTCTGTCATCCACAAAATTACCTCTAAAATATCAAATATTTGAAAAAGCAACAGTCTTCATGATTGAATAGTAGTAAGAAATATTGTTTCAGGAACTTTTTTCGCATTACTTTTATATCTTAGCACCTTCAGAAGAGAATGATGTTTATTTCTGTCCACCATCATTTTTTTCCAACTACATCACCACTTTTCCATGAGGCAATAATGATGCTTAGTTCTTGGGGTGATTCACGAACAGTCAAGAAAAAAACCACTGGGGGCCATCTGACAACTACTAAGAACTGCTGCCAGCTATCACACAGTCCATTCAACACTATTCTGATTTCAGGTAGCTGTGAATGTGATTTCTTGATCACAGCTACTGACCTTCCAATAAGGAAAACATTCTAGGGAGCAAATGTCTATCTTTCACTAAACTTGGCCAACTCAAATAGTTTTGTGGCCAGGGCAAGTTATTGTGGTAGGTTAGAAACCTCAAGACATGTGTGTCAAGTTTCTAAAGATCCTGAGGTTATGTGGGCTCAAATGTTACCATAGAGAACTGAAGTTCTCTTTCTCTCACACACTAACCTTTCTGCTCAGCTGACTTCCATATATATCAGTGTATCCTAGTTTATTGTAATGTTATTAATATATTGATTTCTGGGATAAGAGTGCCTGTTTGTATACCTTTAGTCAAAATTATCCAATAACGTGGCTCAAATACCTAAAGTATCATTCTTAGTTTCATTCTGGACTGGCTCATTTTCTCAATATGCAGAGTTTGGACAGCTTGGCATTTCTAATAGTCTTGATTTACATCAAACTCATACAACAAATGTAGCTCTGTCTGTTCGTCCCTCCCTCCCTCCATCATTTTCTGAGATTCATAAATTAAGTAAAAGCAGAGTTTATAAATTATCCATCCAGTTTGTAAAGCATTATTTATTTTATTATTATTTTTATTTTATTGGACTTCTATACCGCCCATCCCCGAAGGGCTCTGGGACTGAATGGCTTATGGGACTGAATGGTGATAACAGTGACCAACCATTAGGGTTGGTAACTGAGTTCAGAAATATCTTGAGATTTGACAGCAGAGTGCAGTTTAAGGAGGGGAGGGACCTTGGTAGAGCATAATGCTATGCCCTAAAGCAGATATTTTCTCCAGGGGAAATGGGACAAATGTTTTAAATACATACATACACAGATACGTACACAAACAACAACTAAGCAGCTCATACAGCCTGGAGATCAGTTGTAATACTGGGAGATCTCCAGACCCTACCAGGAAGTTGGCAGCACTACCAACCATGCTACTGTAGCTGCATACTTTCAACTGAAGCTTGATCTGTATCTCTAGCTATAAAATGTTTGGTCTACAGTCATACCAGTAAGTTGCTCTTCTTTCACTGAAAGTTTGAATCTGTTATCAATTAAAGAAAAAGTAATTGATTAACCCATAACTCTCATTGTGAACCAAAAATTCTTATTAAAAATTATGTTGGTTTTAGATGACTTATGCACATACAAGAGGCACAATATTATTGTAAGACTGTCCATATCACCTGCAGTTGTACACACTTGTAATAAACTTGCTGACAATTGAAAAGAAATTCTATTGCCTGATGAAAATGTTTTCAATCTATCCACATAACTGACTAAACTTTGCAGATCTAATCAGTAATAAAACATTTCATCTAGTACAATGTGTTGAATGATGATGTACTCTTATACATAGTTATGATAGTCTAATCCCATGCATGTCAAAGGATTTAAACTGAAATAACACTACATAGGATTTCACTGTTAGATCCTAATGTTGCATGAATGGATCAGTTCTCATGGCATGACATTTCCCACTTCCTTGTGTCTGTTTCAGTCTTCACTCTCTTTCTCCCTCAAACTGTTTCTTGACTTATTAATTTTAACAGGTTACTAAAATATAAAGAACTAATATCTGAACAGCTGCAAAAATCAATCACAAGAGCATAACATTTGACAATGGAAAGAGTGATGGGTCTACTACTGCCTTCTAATAAAACAGGTAATGTCTCCTCTTGAGCAAATCAAAAATTAAAAGATTTCTAGCCAGAGTAAAATAGCTGCATTCAAAAGTCATGTGATACAGAGTATATATACTACTTGCAATGCAGTTACATACTCTATTAGAGTAAGGTATCTTAATATTCCTCCCCTGCAAGACTCTTCCGCACAGCTGCAAAGTGCATTTAAAGTGGATTGAAAGTGCATTATTCTGCATGTGTGGAAGGGGCCGTAATTTTAGTGAGATGACAGCCATGTTTTTAAATTGTTAGCTGCTTTGGTGGCTCTTATGAGAGCAGAAATGCTCTCATTTGTAAAATAATAAATACATTAATTACTTTAATTAATATCATATTTTGTCTTCTCCTGCCTCTCTGTTGTCTACTTTTGTAATTCCTAGGAAGCTTGCCTTGCCTTGCCTAGGAAGCTGTGGTTCACACTGTAAATAATTCTGTAATTAAATTGCATTGCTCATTGTACATCTTAAGACTATATTGCTTTTATTTCATAATCCACTTTGAGTCTCATTGAGAAAGACGAACTACAAATAAAATAATGTAATAAATAATGCTTACCTAGTGAAAGTGCTAAACTTTTAAAGGAGAAAGGCTGGAGTTCCCAGAAAGTCAGATCAGAAGACTGTGTAGGGCTACCCCCTTCAATATGATGTTGCACAAAACTAAGTGTATAATTTAGAAGAGTTGTTCAGTGTACTCTCTTATTATGCACCTACAGTACAACAACAGCCCCACCACCACCAAATGCCAAAAACAAGGGGAAAGTGGATAGGGAAGCCCGTGGTGTTTGCAAGATCCAGTTTTTGGAAGTGGCATCTTAAATCGTCAAGGGGAGGACACCAGTGAAGCCTTGGGCCTTCCAGTCTGCCTAGGGTCCCCAGTTGGCCATCTGCTGATTGGCTACTATTTTGAACCAGGGTCCAATTGCCTCCACTTATAAGCTGCCACTGGTGAACTGTGTAAACACTAGGGTTGCCAGCTCTGAATTGAGAAATACCTGGAGCCTAAAGACATGGGGTTGGTGGAAGGAAGGGGACTATAATGTCACACAGTGTACTTTCTAAAGCAGCTGTTTTCTCTAGGTGAACTGATCTCTGATGCGTGGAAATCAGTTGTAATCCAAGGAGATCACCAGCCACTTCTTGGAGGATGGCAACCCTAGTAAGAAGCCTCATCCTCTCCCTTGCTCTCAAGTCCACCTGCAACAAAAACAATCCTGTGTGAGTCGAGTGCTGTTGTGTCCAGACTCAGTTAGGACTAGCATATTGTAAGATTTCCCAGAAAGTTAGTTCAATGTGGGATCTTGTAATCATATGTAGTGTGAATACCCTTCATTATATTATTCTACCCAGGGGCGGAGCGGCCACAGGGACATATGGGGTCATATGTCTCCAGGCGCCTGCCTTTTGGTCACATGGGGGCAGAAAATTGCCCCCACACCCCTCCTCCTTTCCCCTGACAGCCCTCCTTGGCTTGGGGTGCATGGCACATCCTGGCCTGGCCCGGCTGGGCAGTAGGCAGCGAGCAAGCAAGTGAGAAAAGAGGTAAGGCTCGGTTTGACCCGCCCCCCGCATGGCCCTGCTCTCTGCTCGTCACCCCCCACAGAGCGCCATTCTGTGCCATGCCAGGCAAGCCCTCCCTACCTCCCCCCTAACCCCACAAGCCCTCACTGCCTCCCCCCATGTCCAGCAAGCCTACGGGCCCTTCCCTGCCTCCCCCACCCATGTGAGGAAGCCTGGGCCTGCGGAGCAACTCCGTGGGTCCTTGCCTGCTTCCCACTACCCCTGTAAGAAAGCCTGGGCTCTGCCACCCCTTATCCTACCTACAGCTCCCCCCTCCCCAGCCTCATTTTCTAACCTCCCCTCACTTTCCTCCCTCCCCCACCCCAATACTAATTCCCAACCCTCCCCACCCTCATACTCGCCTACCAACCCCCCAGCCACTTTCCACCCTCCCACCCCGCTTGTAGTCTTGCCCACGAGGCCCCAAGGAAGAGACGAGACACGGAGATTTCATCTGGTGGAGAGCGCCAGCAGCAGGAAGCGCGGGATCCCGTGATCCTGGCAGCTCTGCCATGTGCTCGCCCCTCACACCTTTTATTAGGGTTTCACTGGGGGCGTGTAAAGGGAATGCAACTTGCAGGCGGGAGAGCGGGAGGCAGTCGGAGAGAGCCCTGGAGAACGGGAGAGATCATCATGTGATGTATGATCCTCATCAGGTGGCTACGTCAAGCGGGAGGAAAGCATCCGCATCCCGGGCCTAATCCTCACCTGAGTGCAAGAGCCCCTTTTGTCCCGTTGTGTGGGACAGCTGGTGACCGGCGAAGTCAAGGTAGTTCATGACCCGTGACTCATGGGGAGGCGGGGTTGGGGGAGCGCAGGCGCCCGGAAGTCGCCTGTGAGCCGGCACCCGCAGCATGCCCAGGCGCTCCTTCTACGGTTCTGCTGGGTTCGCGGGCTCACCCCTACATCTCCCCGTTTCTTATGTTTTAGGAAGGAAGCCGAATCAGTTGGGGCAATTTAGGGGAACGCTTGCCTCCCCAGGGACTCGCTCAAGCTGGCTGAGCTGCTTGTGCAGCATGAGGACCTGGTTGCGACATAGGGGAAAGTCAAAGGGTTTCTTACAAATGTTACAGGCGAAGGCAAATACACATTGAACAAGGCAAGATCCGACAACGAGGCATATGATCAAACCAATGAAGAATTGTACAACAGTGCTTAACCATCCCCCTGGCAGCCAACTCCAAAGAGCCGACCACCAGTGGGGTAATACATCATATTTCAGACTAGACACAACATCTTGCAATTCACGCACCTTCATATGAATCAAATGGGAATTACAAACAACACACATTATGCACATGACAACAACAACAACATTTCTACATCAAGGCATGCGATAATTCCAACGATCGGTGGGGCTGCCAAAAGCGTGGGGAGAGCCACCGATAGCCCTTAGCACTGCAAGTTCGGTGACTTCCTTGGGTGAGGCGGTGAGCTGGAAACAGCGGAAAGTTCCACCGCTCCCCGATGTCGATTTAGTTAAGATCCATGAGGGGGTGACTGAGCGTCACCGGCGGGAGACAGCAAGGCAAGCAGTTGATTATGACTGTGGAACTTGCAGTAATAGCCGCAAAGATGGCAACGCAGGGATCTCCGAGCGTTTTGGGGCGGCCACGCTGTCGCGGCAGCTTCTGAGCCTGGTTGGTCATGATCCTGGTGTCCCCTTAAATCATCCGGGCCTTCGGACCATTCTGGTGCTGGCAGCGGCTCTGTTGGGGCAGCAGGCCGGGGTTCTTCAGGGGGGTCTGTTCCATCTCCGGGACGGGGTCGGTTTTCTTCTGGTGCTGCCCCATGAGCTGGCCGGACATGGCGAGCCGGGATCCACAGGGGACCTGTAGGGAGAAGGACTGAAGCATACCCCCTTCCCCAGGTTATGAGGGGGGCCGGGCCCCGCCAAGCTCTGTCCGGGAGCTGGCGGTAGTAGACCTGGGCATGGGGGAGGGGCTCTGATTGTCTGAAGTGCCTCTCTACAGGGGTGATCTGTTGCCCAGAGGGTAGGGCAAGCAAGTTTAAGTGATTGATGGTAAATAGCACTTTTGATACCGTTTGCTGGATGAGCCCTAAGTTGGGGGGGCCACCTATCCCCCTCTCTTTGGTTTGTTTGGCTAAAATTTCTTTGAAGGAGCGGTTGGCTCGTTCAACGATTTCCTGGCCGGTGCTGTTATAGGGGATGCCATGTGGTAGCACGATTCCCCAGTTGGTGCAAAACTGGAGCATGGCGGCAGAGGAGTACGCGGGTGCATTGTCAGTTTTGAGGCAGAGGGGATGCCCCATAACTGTGATGCATGCGAAGAGGTGCTGTAGGACGTGGTTGGTGGTTTCTCCGCGAAGTGGTGTGGCCCAGATGTACCCAGAGTATGTGTCTGTGGTTACATGCAGATGTTTCCATGGGGCTAGGGCCGGGACTATTGTTATGTCCATCTGCCATAGTTCATTTGCCAGGATTCCTCTTGGATTTACTCCAGGGTCTGAGGAAGGGCCGAGGTGGGAGTACTGGGCACATGACCTCACGATAGACTGCGCTTGGTTGAGGGGAATGTGACACGAACAGGCAAGAGCTTTTGCCCCCTGGTGAAAGAAATCGTGGGATTGAAAAGGATCAGAGAAAAGGGAGGAGACGTGGGTAGCGTCGTCTGCACGCTGGTTCCCCTCACTGAGGGGGCCTGAAAGCGGCGTGTGGCTGCGCATATGGCCCACGAAGTAGCTAGAAGTCCTAGATGCCAGCAGGTTCTGCAGCGTTAGGAAAAGACTCATGAGGTTTGGGTAGATCCGGGGGGCAACATAAGCTCCGGGTAGGTGGGTGATCACATGCGCTACGTATTGCGAGTTGACCAAGAGATTGAAGGGTTGAGAGAAGGTTCGAAAGGCCAGGATGGCTGCCGCGAGTTCGCTCCATTGAGCCGAAGCCTGAGGTGGCGTGTAAGCCGTCTGCCATTGCCCGTCCTGCTGGAAGGCGATGGCGCCGATGCGCTTACTGCCGTCGGCAAACACTGAGCGCGTTCCGAAGCGGCATAGGGGCCGCCAGGGGTCGGACGGGACAGGGGTTAGAATGAAGGAGGGTGAAGCGTGGATCTGGGGGGAGATGGAAAAGGATCTCCCCCACGAAACCCTCCAAGGCCAGCTGTAAGGATGGGGAAGCGCTCCAAAGGTGTTGGAAGTCTGCCCTGTTAAGAGGCATGATGATTTTGTCCGGGTCCCACCCGACCATTACCAGAGTGCGTTGGTGGCCTTGGTTGATGAGGTCAGCGTAGAGCTGGCCTGGGGTGGAAAGTTTTCTGACAGGGGCATGAGGCAGATAGAGCCATTCCACTAAGAAGGTTTGCGGGGGTTTGGTGTATCCCAAGACCCCGGTTGGGAGAGGAGGCGTGCTTAAAAGAAAGAGAGAGAGAGGCTGGTCCCGGAGTGGGACCCAATCCACCCATCGTCGAGCCAGGACCTCCTTTACCGCCTGAAAGGCGTCCTTGTGCTTCTGGGTGAGCTGGATCTTATCCCCAGGACCCTTGGCGAGCGGGAGCAACGAGAAAAGGGGGCTTTTGAAAATCTCTTCAATCTCTTGGTCAACTCGCAAACTTGGTCAACTCGCAAACGGTTCTGCTGGGTTCGCGGGCTCACCCCTACACCAATCCTAATCTTTCTACCCTCACCCACCCCTAGTCACACCTTCCAATCCTCCCCACCCCAAGCCTTACCTTCTAACACTCCCCTGCCCCAAGCCTCACCTTGCCAACCCTCACATCCCCAGCCCTCACCTTGCCACTCTTCCCACCCCATTACTCAGTGGTGGGATTCAAACATTTTAATAACAGGTTCCAACAGGTTCCAAATATTGACTGTTAAAAAGTATTAAAATATTTTTAATATCTCTTTTTTATTTTAAGTATTAAAATATTAATACTTAATAAAAATATTTTAAGTATTAAAAAAGTGATATTTTAAATTTTAACAACAGGTTCTTACAGAACCTTCGTAACCCCCTGAATCCCACCTCTGCCAATACTAACCTGCCAACCAGTGGTGGGATTCATCAGGTTCGCACCACTTCGGCAGAACAAGTTGTTAAAATGGTGTTTGTGAACAACCAGTTGTTAAATTATTTGAATCCCACCACCAGAACCGGTTGTTAAATTATTTGAATCCCACCACTGCTGTCAACCCTCCCCACCTTCTTACTCACCTACCAACACTCCCTTCCCCTAGCTACAACTTCCAACCCTCCCACCACCCAAAGCCTTACCTTTCATCTCTCCCTCACCCCAACCCTCACCTTGCCACCCTACCTTACCCCACCCAACACTAACCTGCTAACCCTCCCCACCCTCATGCTCTACAACTATCACCCACTCCTAGCCACAGCTTCCACCCCCACCCCCCTAACCCTTACCTTTGAACCCTCCCCTATGCCTCACCTTGCCACCCTGCCCCACCAGAACCATCACCTTTCTGACCTCCCCCACATGAATCCTTCCATTCCACCCTCTCCCAATCTGCCACCCCAAGCCTGCCCTTTCAACCCTCCCACCACCCAAGCCACTCTGTTCCATACTCCTCCACTCCAGCCCCCACTTTGCCACCATCTCCCCACTCCATTTCTCTCCACCCTGCGCCTGTCCTCACTTTCCTTCCTACTTCAAGCCACACTCTTCAACCTGTCCCACGCCCGAGCCACAGATGCACACACAGGTAAGTGTCACACCTTGAGCAAGGATGCTACAGCTCCACAAAATCCCATTGCTAGGGAGGTCCTTCCTCTTCTACCCTTTTCTAGGGCCCATTGCATCTCCCCAGCAATGGACTTTGCTGCTAGTAGATTGTTTGGTCGCAGTGAGGGAGGGCTCAGGGGAGAGGTGTGTGGAAAAGTCAGATTTTGCCCTGGGCTCCATTTTTCCTAGCCACACCTCTGATGCTACCAAATGTAGCATATCTAGTGAAAATGCTGCAGGATGTTCAGCTTTTAGTGAGGCAAATTCTTCAAATAACATAAGTTGAGAAATTATGATAAAGGAGGCATATTTGTTTCCCTACTATAAATGTGGAAAAATGTTTTCCTGTGCCTTCCAAAAATAGCTGTCTGCCTTTGTTGGATGAGATTCAGATCATCTGATGGAGAAAATATTCACCACCTGTCTTAAGGATTTTTTTGGCAATTTCATAAAGTGAATTTAGGTTTTTCAGTTTCTTTGCATGAAAGCCATTTTCTATGGCTTAGCTGACCATTTCTTTCTGTTTCATTATATAAATACTTTGGCATTTACTTGGTACTTTTCATCCAGTCTCTATACTTTTTCTTCTGTAGCCAAGTTCCTTCAAGAAATAAACTACTTTACACTGGGGCCAGTTAATCCAAGAAAAGAGGGGGGAAAACCCCAAGAATTCATGGAAGTCATTAGGTTAATGACAAAAAGAACTAAATCCACAAAACCTAACATTTTGCTTTATACATGTTTGTGTGAAAACATATTTATCCCAGACAGAATTGGCTATGTTGACTGAGTAAAAAAGGTAGAAATTGCCAGAGCATGCAAAGATGAGCACTGATTTATAATATGTATTTATTTTCTCTTTTTTTGCTCATAATCCATCACTCTTACCCTCTTTAAGTATATGTGGATGGAATATTTTGAAGGGAACCATGGAAGGGAATAAACTGCGTCTGATGTCACAAATGGCACACCAGACTTATTGTGCCACAATCTATTTCTTATGGTTCATATATTAAGTTAACATATTCCCCAATGGGAGAAGCAAGCCAAGTTTATGTTCCTTGTTTCCTACAGTGTCTTATGCTGGTGATGCTGGTAATCTTACCAGTCCAGTACAGGAAGATAAGAAATGGATCCCTGCATTATATTCTGTTGTTCTTTGGTGTATTGTAAGGCCATGAAATAAAATTGCCAGTGCAGCATGGGCATAGTTTCCTGGTAGTTTCAACTATGCAGAGACTGTACTGTACTGTACTGTCCTTTGGAGTGTACTCCTTCCTTCTTTTGCTCACAACGATTTTACCATACAGCCAAATGTGATTGTCTATCTGGTGCCCTCTATTTATGATGGTCACTGGATGGAACTCTGCAGAAAGCAAGAAGTAGTACAAATAAGAATGTGTCAAAGTAGGAACAGTGAATGAACATTAAAATGTTTGCTTCAGTAGTATTTTCAATTAATATGCCATGCTCCTTGAAAGCACCCTTGCAGAGGCGGGGAAGTTGGCACAGAGTGCCTGGAAAGCACTCTGGTTTTTTTTTCGCTGTCTCCCTGGCTCCTCTCTCACTATCACTCCACCACTCCACCACTCCAAGCACTCACCACTTGCTTTAGGAAACCGAGCAGACTGTTCTGGTGGGAACTACATTTCCCACACAGGCAGGCCTGTTCTCCAGCCTGCTCCGTTTCCTGAAGTAAGTGTGTGGGGGGTGCCGCGGGGGGGGGGGTGCAGTGGGAAGGGGGAGGGGCCAGGGGGAATTTTGTGCCCCCCAGGTGACCCAAATCTGTGTGCCTGGTGCATGGCGCACCCCCCATCCCCTGGGAGCTTTGCCGCTGCACCCTTGCTGTATTAAAAGTGTTCACTCCTCCAAATTTGGTGCAGCTCTCAAAATTATCTTTCTCCATCTGCAATCAGTGTCACTGAAAACTTACCTTACATATACCATATTGTTGCTAATGGGCAAGCTTTCTGCTAAGTGTCAGCAATTTTCTGAATCTTGCCAAAGGCATTTACCAAGCAACTATATTATTTCAACTGGCACTATTAGCAGGCTATTTGATTAAAGGTTAGCAAACACATGAACACATACATATATTCTATGTATCTGTACGTTTAGTAGCTAGTTTCCAGGGTCCAATCACACTCCACTATCATACCAAGAAATTTAATCCAGAGTGGGGAGATACAGATGCTGGAGTTGGCTAAGCATTTAAGAGATGCCTCCATTCTCAATGGCTCTTGTATTCTATTTCACAAATTCATTTAGCTCACGCATACCCCACCAGATATACATTGCAGTAATGTACAGATATATGTATGCATATATTCAGAAATTCAGAAAGATGGTGGGGGAAGAGATTAAAAATAGACATTTCTCTCTTATTTGTTCCTTGTAGAGAAAGCAGTATAGGGGTATGATTGCTACACCCACCTAATGAGTTAACAGCTCGCACTCTTGCAGCACATTTCTAAGCAGTTTCACCTTTATAATGCCTTTACAACATGAATTGACTTCAGTCAGCTTGGACTATAACATGCTTTGTGTATGTCAAGTTTTTTTCTTGCACAGTTAAATTGACATATACACGCTATATATATACATAACAATAATGGGGAGGAGCAAAAAAATTCATTCTTCACAAGACTAAGAGAAAAATGTAAAGCCAAGACTTCTGGGCTATCACCCAAACCAGACATCTTTGAAATATGCTGTGCACTTACATTTTTCCTCTCCTTTTTTTAAAAAAAGCATCTAAATTTTCCAAAGTGTTTATGACTGATGTCTACCCACAGGAGACTAAGACACATGAGACGGGCCTGGCCCACACCATCAAAAGCTTCTCCTTCCTGAGCTGGGGAACAATAGATTAAGTGTCTGCATATGAGACTCATCTTGCTCCTCAAAAATTCCAGGATCTGCTTCTAATTACAATGGAATCAAGAAACACATCTGTTGGTTACTCACTTCCTACCTTCTGTTTTGTTGGCTCAAGGTGTTTGGGTAACTTTTCAAAACACTAGCTCCTGAAAGATGTGAAATATTGGCTTGACAGAATTAAATTCAAAGATGCTACTATTTAAAAAAGGAAAATAAAAAATTATGCCCTTTCCCAAAGCAGTTATAATATCCAAAGCAGTGTCTGCAAAACACTTTTGAATATGCTCCTCCCTCCCTCTCTCTCCCTCTCTCTCTCTCTCTCTCTCTCTTTCACAGACAAACACACATAAACACTATGAATCTCCTAGTAATCAAAAGAGATTGTAGTCATTGGAACAAAATAAGTGAATGATGGGTGAAATTTTGGTTGGCACAGAAAATGTGCCCTAGTAATTTTAAATAGTTATTTCTTCTGCTAGTATTTTAGTTAAAACATTGAGTTGAATACAATGAAACACAAGCTCACATAGATCTTTCCTGCCATCAACCTCCTCCCACCCAGCAATTCACTGAAACCTCCAAAAATATGATATTGATAATTATGGAACCTTTGTGAGGAGAAAAAAAACATGACTTGGGGGACTGGAATGAGGATGGGGAATTGGTTAAAACTGTTTTCTTCTTCTTGGTGTTCTTCCAGTGACGGGCCCTTTCTGCACAAGTCATGTAGAATGTTTCCATAACATTTTTGATTCCCCGCCTTTTACCACAACGTTTGTCTGCCCTCACCTCCTCTAAATGTTTTATGGCTTCCATATTTGTTTTAATTTTAATTTTTGCTTATTCATTGAAACAACATTATGTTGACCCATTGATGTGATGCTTTGTAGATCTGTTTAATCAATACTTCATTGATCCACCCAAAACATTTTTTAAAACCCTCATGAAATGATGAAAATGAAGAGTCAAGCGGGAAAGGAGTGAGGTGAGGGACACACAAAAAAAAGCAGCCACTGAGCGGGATTTTGGATGATGGCACAGGGACATTTAAAATGGCCAGGCTTTACAGCAGGAAATATAAAATATATCAACTATGACCACACTGTAAGGGAAGCTGGCTTGACACCTATCAGTAGGAAATATTGTGCGAAAAAGGTTTTCAGAAATGATGGATTGCAAGGTAAATGAAATGTTTATGGCACCATTGGGGAAAAAATGAAGTGCAAAAGTCCAAGGATGAAATGTTCCATTACTGTTCTGGAAATGTTACAAATTACTTTTGTGGAAAAGGCCATGCTTTCATCATCACAATAGGCTTTAATGGTGTAAAAACAAGGTAGGAGCAATTTTGCCCATCTAGCATTGCAGCATCAACTTTTGAGGGTCTAAGAGGATAGCATGGGAAGGAGAAGGTGGGAAAAATTAGTGACAGCAGGTGTTTGCTAGGGGTATACTCTGTGAAAAAAATAATAATTTTTAATCTGAGATTTTGGAGGGGGGATTTACTGTGTTTATTGATTGTTCGGTAGGACGTTAGCAGTTCAGGATTCAAATTCATTGCAACTGGAGTAACCCAAGCTACTCATGGCTTGTCACAAATTCCTCCATGTAAATTCTTTTTCTGGGGCTTGTGTCCAAAAGTGATTGGCTAGGAACATTTACTAGTAAGGATCCAATCGCCACACCATTTTTGAGTGCTGAAACAGCCATGCCATTTTAGATCTTTGAAAGTGGCATGGGGGAACCCCTGCCCCACCTTATGCAGTCATTCCCAGCCAGACCAGTCCCCCACAGTGTTTGAACAATAAAGATCAGGGGTGTAAAATGGCACCACATGTCCATGGCAGACCCAGGGACAAATTATCATTTAGTTTGGCTCTTAGGATTCCTAAATCATTGGCATGTAGTAGCCAGCAGCAGTCATAGCATTTTCAAAACTTTTCCCCTGTGGCTGCAATCTCCACAGATCCTGACGGGAAAATGAGGCTGTAAATCCAAGTATGAATCCTTCACTGATCACTGGAGATACTTCTGCTCTTTGCTTATGGGAAATCTGAAAGCCTCCTGTTCCTTTGCAAGACCACTGCATTAAATCATCAATATACTTTCTGCTCATGTCCTTGAATATCAGGATCTCAGTTGTCCTAACTTTGACTTGCTACTAGCTTTGCATTCCAACTGGAAAAATTTTATTTCCACACCTGATATTAGTGGTTACTCATCACTGCCTACACTTGTCTAAATCAATAGTCTTTCTGTCCACAATATATATTTTTTCACCTGCCACTGGAACAGTTACAGATGATTGCTTAAAAATCCATTAACATGGTCTGGCTTTGTTCCAAAAGTGGAGCTTACAAGAATGCTAAATCTTCCATCTCTTTTCTAGTTAGATAATGGTCCCTTAGAGCTTTCCATTGGCTGCTAAAGACACTTTATCTGACTTAAATGTTGCAGAAAATTACCCTTGGGGGTAAAGCTTGCATACCATTGCATGGGGGAAGGGAAGGTTTTACTGCTATAAATTCTCTTCCCTAGTTTCTGATCGTTGCTGGTATATTTGAGCCTCAGACAGAACCAGAGCTGAAAAAGTATAATTGTATTAATGAACTAGGTAAGTGATGATGATTGTTGGAGAAAGCTGAGCTGAACCCTAATCACCTATTAAATATTAGCCTGACTTTTAAAATCAAGGGAAACTGTAAAAAGGGTGAAAATGTAAGAGTTTAGGAGCTACAGTGGACTTCTGGCAGAATATTTACATAGTAGTGTTGGTAGAGTGCACTGACTAGGTTAATACTAGAGATAGACTTCATTGGGCATCTGGGGGCTATTAGTTGAACAGGTTTCTCAGAAAACCTTAGATTGCCTTTAGGTAAAAAATGATTTCTATTTGATGTGGGTGTGGAAATAGGCTATAGCTGCTAGATGCATTCTGACTGAAAATACTGTAGAACCATGAACTGAGACTGCTGCATTGGAAGTGGAATTATCTTTGAAAAACTGGTCAATTCTTACATGGAAGGAGGCAAACCTACAGTCACAAACAATATACCTGGTACATATCAGAGCAGGGACATTGGGGATTGATAACATTGCAAACTCCTTTAGTAACAAAAACTTGTTTAGGTTCCTCAGGTTGAATATGTTTCAAATCCCCCCTCCCCACTTATTTTTCCACCAGAAAGTACCTTGAGTTAGTGGATCAACCATTTCACATTTGTATTTCATAAGAACCCTTGGGTGTATACCATGAATACCTGGAGACTTACTGTTTTTTAAAATTTTCCCAGTAGAGGAAGAAGAAGAAGAGTTTGGATTTATATTCCCCCCTTTTTCTCCTGTAGGAGACTCAAAGGGGCTTACAATCTCCTTGCCCTTCCCCCCTCACAACAAACACCCTGTGAGGTAGGTGGGGCTGAGAGAATTCCGAAAAGCTGTGACTAGCCCAAGGTCACCCAACTGGCATGAGTGGGAGTGTACAGGCTAATCTGAATTCCCCAGATAAGCCTCCACAACTCAAGCGGCAAATTGGGGAATCAAACTCAGTTCCTCCAGATCAGAGTGCACCTGATCTTAGCCACTGCTCTTAGCCGCTACGCCATCTCTTTTCACTTCAATTTGACTCGGTTCTTTAGAAAATGGTGGCTGTTGTATGGGTTCATGCCTCACATTTTCCATAGTGAACACAGATGCAAAGAACTCATTCAACCTCTCTGCCATCTCCTCATCTTCAGCTGATTATAGCCTATGCCTATTCTTGACCGAGCTGCAGACAGCAGGACAGCTTGGCTGGTGTGAAATGCCAAGCCTCAGCTTGTCCTCTGTGCTGCATGGTTTCATCTCCCCCTGCATCACCAAGTTACTTGGAAGTAGAATTATTAATACTGTTGTGTGTATTGTCGAAGGCTTTCACAGCTGGAATCACTGGGGTGCTGCGTGGCTTCTGGGCTGTATGGCCGTGTTCTGAAAGAACAAGGCCATACAGCCCGGAAACCACACAGCACCCCAAAAATGTTGTGGCTTGTTCATGCAGCTAACTCTGGGCTGATTGTTATTTGTCATCCTTGTAGGTTTACGAAATACAGATATAATTGTAATAGTGAAATAAAGTGGGATGTCTGAAAAGTTGAGTTATGTGTCTAGGATGTGCATTCAGTTCTTTGAGGGAGAGGTAAGTAAGAATTATTAAATGCGATACCTAAGAATCAATAGATTTTCTGTGCTGTCTGTGAGATGATAATTGTTTTGCAAGGCAGAGCTAATTAGTTTGCATCATTGCTGCTCTTGTAGACAGAAATTACCAAAATAAGGTCAATGAATATTAATGTGAGTGACATTTTCTAGTCACTGGGGAGAAAAATCCAGAGTGTGTAATGCCCCTACAACCCTCTTGTCTGAATAGCCATATCAACCTCATAAACTTCTGTTATATCAATATTGATCCTGTCTCAGCGCTCAGTTTAATTAATTCAGATGCAATCAATGTGGAGAGGAAAACACTTTTGCAAAGTACCGCTGATGCAGCAACTCTGATGGCATTTTATAAGTGGATTAATCAAATGCTAATCAGACACCAGAGAGTTCAGTCAGGTGTTGAGAAAAATCATCTAACATGATTAGAATGTCCCAGGCTTGGTTTTATTACTCTGCTATAAAAGCACATCTACATAAAGGCCACAGGTTATTTTCCATCTAGTTTTGTTTAATGTAGGTCACTTTAATTGTCTCATTATTTGTTTTTCCAATTGGGAGTACTTGAAACACTTTCAATGTGGAATCCATTACCTCTCCTCCTTATCTGAAGCAGAGTCACGCACAGTCAAAATGACATGGTCAGGGTGTTTGCCTGAAGAACTTAGTTTTGGTGATGGAATAGCTGAACAAAACTTTAAGTTTACTCTTTCATAGATTATTCTCATCACTCTTTTAAGGTCAGAACATTCACATTGCCAGGCTGATGCCTCCCTAATAACTCCTTTTCCTTTGTTCTTTACAACAAAGAAATAGAAAGTAAATTTACAAAATCAGACAGCAAACTCCAGCCCAACATTACTAATCTGGATTTTAAAAGATGAACATAATGAGCTCACTGGGTTGGTTTAACTACTTTTGGTATTCATTTTCACAAAGCATTTGTTTTTTGAGATGTTGTGAAAAGTGCCCACATTGTTTTCTGGAGATTTGGAAAGTAGCAAAATGAATGCTGAACACATAATGTTCACTAGCCTTGGAAGGGGTAATGAACCAGAATAAAATTAATTCTGACTTTCGGCTCAAAAGTGATTAGGCCAGTTCTGGCCATTTTTGTGGTGCCTCAAGTCAAACTCTGCTTTCATTTTCCATTTCCCTGCATCATCCTGAAGTTTGTTTCCTTGCACTAGCAGGAGTGGCCCAGCAGATATTGACATGGACCTCTTCGCACCATAACACTCAGCTAATGTTCATACCACACAGCATCATCACTGACAAGTGTTTCTGTAACCCCCCTCCCAAGGATTGATGGCTTATGAAGGAAAGCTTAGAAAGGAAGGGAGGAATTAGGGAGGGAGTGTACTTATTTATGCAGGTCTAAGTACATGTGCTTGGAGTGAGTAATGGGTTTGATAAGGGTAGACAAGCTGAAACTTAATCCTGAGAAGACAGAGGTGCTCTGGGTTAGTAGAAAGACAGAACAGGGACTTCAGATACCCCTTGTCTTGGATACTCCCCTTGAGAAGTCAGGTTTACAACTTGAAAGTGTGGTCAGCACAGTGGTCACCTTAGAAAATCAGGTGGCTGCTGCAATTCAGAGCACTTTCACTCAGTTTCCTCTGGTGACCCAGTTGCATCTGTTCCTGTATCAGTGTGATCCATTACATATAGACTGAACTTTTGGTTTTTGTGGCTTCCTTGAAGAGTATTTGAAGTCTGCAGTTAGTGCAGAATGCTGTGGCTAGATGGCTAGTCAGGGCCAGTTACCAGCATCACCTGACCCCAACCCTAAAGCAATTACACTGGCTTCTGATCTACTCCTGAGCCCAATTGAAGATGTTGGTTTTCTACATAGCTTGGAACTGTGGTATCTGATGGACTATCTTCTCCTATGCATTCCTGCCCAGTAACTAAGATCACAGGGAGAGATCCTCTTGACTGTCCAATTGACTTGTCCAACAGGTACACAAGGTAGCCATCATGGTGTGGTGATTAAGAGCTGGTAAAGAATTGGATTTGATGCCCTACTGCTTTACATGACTTGCAGACTTTTATCTTGTGAACTGGATTTGTTTCCCTGCTCCTATACATGGAGCCCACTGGGTGACCTTAGGCTAATCACAGTTCTCTCAGAACTCTCTCAACCCCAGCTACTTCACAAAATGTCTGTTGTAGGAAGAGGCAGGGAAGGAGTTTGTAAGATGCTTTGAGACTCCTCGCAGGAGAGAAAGGTGGGGCATAAATCCAAACCTTTCTTCACTCTTCATAGGACCTTTTAAGTGGTTATCCCATAGTTATGGAACAACTGCCCCACAGAGATGCACCTGGCCCCTTCACTCTCAATCTTTAGGAAGAACCTGGAGACAGTTTTACTCATGATGACATTTAATTAGTTCTTCTGCCTACTTGCAGTTCTAAATTACTGCTGTTATTATTTATAGTGTATACTGGCTTATACATGTTTTAAATAAATAAAAATAAATTCAGTTCTTAACAAAAATGGATCATAAGGAAGAAGTGTAGAAAGCCAATGCCCCATACCTTTTATCATTGTGCTTTCCACTTCAAAATATTTAATTTCCTCCCTTGAGTTTTCAAGCTCCTTAATATATATCAGAAAACAAGTAAAATTAACAAGTCAGCAGGGTTTTGACTTTTGACATTTATTTTATTTTATTTCTGTCCTGCCCCACTGCAGTGGAGCTCAGGTTGGCTATGCTAAAATAGGCCTCCAACCCCCTTCTTTATTCCAATGGTAGTAAAGGATGGCAGAAATCCAATCTCTAAAGTTATGTGTGCCCATCCTGCCAGGGATAACTTGAACAGATTACAAAATGGGTACCATTTCTCTTTGCTTGTAATTAAGTCAAACTTGAACATGTTTTGTGTGTACCACTAACCTTTTCTAGTTTTATAAGTATTTCCATTCTGTCTTCCTTACAAGAAGCTGAGAATGCATAACCCTGAGAGATAGCTGCAAAACACCATCAGATCAACTTCATAATTGACTGAATATAACTGGTTTACTCAGCAATTCTTGCAACATCTCCAGATATAATTGTGGGTGGGGAAATTTTAGTGTTAGAGACAAAGGCTTCTTGCAGATAGAAAACAAACATTGTGATCTGATTTGGGACAAAATGCACTACTATTTAAAAAGTATTCTACATAGCAAAAGACGAAAGAGAATTATAGCCATTTCAATTCCAAGAGGGGAGCATAGCAGTGGCTAGGGATGGCACCTTGGCAGCACACCCACATTATTTCCAATGGGGTGCCATGCTGCCTGAAAAATTCCATAGGGAAGATACATCATTCACATCAAGTGTTCTTAAACATCTAGCAGACTTAAGGTGGTTTTCAAAGATCTTCAGGGATAGCTACATAACTTCCAGTACAATCCTGAGGAAAGTTACTTCTGTCTAAGATCATGGAAATGAATGAGAATAGATTGAAGAAATTCAACATAGGACTGTATTGTTAATGGACTAAATATACCATGTGAACATGTAATTTTTGAAGTCACAATTCTATCCATATGTATCTGTCCCAATATAATTCTGTTTCCTTGGACTTCATAGTCCTTTTTCACGAGTTCAGCCTCCAAGTTTGAGATCATGGGTTAACTATGGTTGCATGGGTTATCTATGGTTGCATATTTTAAAATCATACCTTCCAGAGTAAAAGCTGAATACAGAATAAAAACATGCCAAACAATAATCTCTGGCTAAAAACAAACATGTACAGTGAAACACAGGCTACTTTCACAACCTTTAGAAAACAGCTTTCAGGAGTTGGCAGTTTACACTTCACGCTGTTACACAGAAGAAAACAGATTTATTCTCTGCTTCTCCAGAGTGGAAGTCTTCAGGTACAAGAGGATAGCTTTCAGTTGAACTTGAGGAGAAACCTCTGACATTGGAAACAATTATTTGCTGGGGGTGGAGCTCTTCCTCGCTGGAAATGTTCAGTTAGAGTATAGACAGTAGTCTCTCAGTTTTGGATTTGCTGCACTGAGCAGACAGTTGGATTAGCCTCCAGAGAGCCCTGATCTGGATAGCCCAGGCATGCTTGATCTCATCAGACCTCTCAAGATAAGGAGGGACTGTCCTGGTTAGTACTTGAATGGGAGGTCCAGGATTGCTACACAGAGGCAGGCAATGGCAAACCACTTCTGTAAGTCTCTTGCCTTAAAAAACCCATGAGGGGTTGCCATAAGTTGCCTGCAACTTGACAGCACTTTGTACCACCACTAAGGCTTCTGTGAAGTGTCTTAAACCTTGCAGTTTTCTATGTTCGGCAATATCTATCTGGGATCATTTTGATAGCAGGCATTTTCGCAGGATACATGAAAGTATCAGGTAATATTCTGCCTTTTTGGATTAACTTTAGACACTCTAGAACCCGTGATCTCTATACACATCATTTGAATACGCTTAGACCACACAGAGGGCTTGTTCAACAGCTGCAGTTCGGTAACCCACAAGAGGGGGACAGAGTGCTGCAGAATTTATCTGCTATATACACATGCTAATTAAAAAAAAATCATGGATCTGGACCAGAATTGCTATTTTCATCTGATCCTACTTCCAAAGTAACTATCAGCTCCTATGTGGTACAATTAATACAGAACAGGGAAAATTGTTAATGTCTATGAGACCAGAGGAAAACCATGTCCTTGTAACGCCAACTCTTTGATATAAAAGCTGATAGCACAGTAGGGTGAAGTCAAAATTTACTGAGAAACCTGCAGTGTTCCATCACCAAAAATGTAATTACAAAAAAAAAATCACAGTTGTTAACAGAAAAACTTAGATGCACCGATTCTATTGAGGGTTGTTGCATTCTTTCCTTTTTCCTGGCTGATCTCATAGTCAGTAAAGAAAAAGCAAACATCTCCCACAACATCTGAATCAAATATATAACTATTGGCAGCTTTTGGTTTTGCATTTCAGTCTGAGCTTTAACTGGCAGGAGGTAGCAAATTCACAAGCTTTTTTCCAGTAGAGCCCAGTGAGAGGGAGGGAGCTGCTTTGACAATGTTATATCTCTGGCAAAGAAGAGCTTTCGGCAATGTTAATAATCACTTTCACTGGAGATGCTGTAAAGTAGGCCATAACTCACTCTTTTTTATGCAATAAATGCAGAGCAATTAAGTCCAGGTCTTTTCAATATTTCTGGTAAAAAAGAGGGACAATCCATCACTGCCTGTTTATGTACAGCATAAGAGAATTAACAAAGAAAAAGCAGATGTGTTTGATTAGGTTGTCTGATCACATTTTCCCACAGTGGGAGGCTATTGGAGGGTTCATAGGCAGCTAGCTGGAGCCCTAATGTAGTCCATAGCATAGACAGCTGAGTAAGAAACAAGTTTGAATTCTTATCAGCCTCAACTCAAAGTATCAAACTCAGATAATGGAGGTGTTACAGGCATTTTCCCCTCATGGGGATGAGGGCTGATTTAGAATGGGGAAGAAAATGGTGCAAGGAGAAAAGACCTCATCGAGTTGCCAACTTAAAACTGGTTCCTCCAGCTGTCCCTTATCAGGGGATGTTATTTACCTTCCTGCCATGAAAAGCTTCAGATGCCAATTTATTTATTTAATTAATTAATTACATTTTATTTATATATTTCCTGCCATTTCACCTCTATTAAAGGACCAGGATATTTTTTCTACCCTCTTGACAACCTCAGTGGCAAAAAAGTTGCGTGGTATGGCATGAATGACAGAAGATTCATTGCTCACCTTAATTACTAAATTAACTTGGTAATACTCTCATTATAGGAAACTACCTTCAAAATAACATATATAAATGAGTGAGGCATGTAGTATATAAACAAAACAACTATTCAAAATGCAAGTATTCATTCTTCTAGGGGCCTCTCCTGTCCTTAAGGCTGCAATCTAGCTTTCTACTGAAGCTTATCAACCTGACCCAATTAGGGGACATTAATGCACATTAAAAAGTTTCTGTACATGTATTCCTAGCAAAGTGCAGAATGTACAGTGCCTTCCTCAGTCTACCACCTGGATATCTCTGTGTAACCTTATTAGAAAATAATCAATGACATTTCTCAGCTGCTCTGATTTTCCTTTTGTCGACTGGTTTGACTGGGTCAGTTTTCAATACATGCTTTCGGCTATGACTATTTAACCTTACAACTAAAAAGCTGCTTCTTTAGATAAGGACTTCTAAACTTTGTTAATACTATAGTTCTTAATGGCAGCTTGGTATCTAAACATACACATATATATGTTCTAATGCTGAAACTATTTTGGTAGTCAGAAGTTTGTATGGAATCTACCAAAGAAGTGAAGTATATGAAATTAAGTATAGGGGAATTGTCAGCCAAAGTTAACACTGGTTTGGGCACACTAAAAACCATCTTATACCTCCCTGAAAAGAAATACATACTCTCATGAGACTTGCTGATGTTGGGATCTGAGAAGATGCTTCTTTTAGGTATTTTAGGACAAACCAGAAGACATTCAACCTGCATGTACCATAAATCTATTTATTTTGCTGGGTCTCTTCAGGTTACTACCGTCCATCACTGTTATCAGTGCTTGTCTTGCCCATGCACTTCTAGCAAGAGATGGTGATACAAGCAATCTGGCAACCAACTTATTTTAACATCCCTCCTATCTCCTCATTTCCTCTCCCACCAGCTTTTAAAATCTCACCCTTTGAGGGTCAGGGTGAGTTACAGAGTAAAGGGTTTGCCTAGGATGAATGCCAACTCCAGATGACTGAGGGTTTTTTTAATTAAAAAAGGATGTTTCATCAGCAGTTCATTCCATGTCACAGGCTCCTCTCCCTTTGTCTTCCAACTCTTCCCATCTCTTAAATACAGAAAAGTCAGGCAGATCAAATTAAATTCATAGTACACTGGGGCCAAACCAGGCAAGATTCTGGGAGTTTCATGAACAGCATTCCCAGTATTTTCCTCCTTTAAAAATCAAGCACCTAGAATCACAGGCTGATTCCGCATGGGCCAAAAACAGCAGTGTGAAAATGGTGTAAAAGGGTTTATACTGTTTTCACACCGTTTTCACACCACTGTTTTTGGCCCATGCGGAATCAGCCACAGTGTAACAAATAGTTACTGAAAGCTAAAAGTTCCCTTCATTTTGTGCTGTTATCCTGATTGAAACTCCCCCTGCCTTATAATTTTTTAAAGAAAAAAACCCTGCAAGATCCATTTATAGAATTCCCAGCATCTAGTCTCCTTTGGTCCCATTGAACAAACCAGAAAATAAGCAAGCCATTACCTTCTGCGCCCTGCTTCCCAAGCACTTGTAGAGGGAAAAGTTAGTTACACACACACAAGCCTTTATTGGCATATAAAACGGGACAAAGTTTTAAAACAAAACAAGGTTAAGAAATACAGTTAAAATTGCTAAAATTACTAATTTCCAGTATAAAATTTGCAACAGTTTCACAAACGAGCACATCAGAGCTGTTCAGGAGATTGGGTATCTTATAACACTCATGCCACTGAGAACATTTCAAGAAAATGGAATTCATGTATTTCATGCGTATCTTATTGTATTTAGGGCATAGAAACAAAGAATGGTCAAGTGTTTCAACCGTAGTCCTATCACATGAACAAACTCTTTTAGAACGTTCCATATTCTTAAATCTTCCCTCCAGCAGAGCTGATGGCAGCACATTACATCTTGCAGTAGCCAAGGCTCTCCTCTGGGTGGGATTTATCAGCAGACGAAGATATGCTGCCATAGTTCATTGCCTCTTTTCCATTAGGTTCTACATTATACAAAGGAGAGAGAACCTACCTGTGCATGACCTTCCATTTCACAAACTCCTATGGGGGGGGGGGGGTAAGAAAATCAAGGAAAGTGAACCTTATACCTTTCTAATAAAGTCACAGAAATGTTTGCTGAGAAAGGCAGCAAATTCCAGACAGCTGTGTTTATTCCAGCAGCACCTCTTGTCAACAGTATCAAAAGCAGCTGAAAGGTCTAAAAGCATCAGGACAAACACTCGATCTTTGTCTGTTCCCCGCAGGAGACCATCAGTGACCAAGGACCTTTCAGTATCTCCAGGTCCACAGATTTAAAAAACAGAATTACAACTTTAAGTTGGAAATGGGCTTGGAGAGGGAACTTGTCTGGTGGTATTCTGCTTTGTTTTTAATTTGAGAAGAGTTCCCTGAACTGTGTGCATGCGCACATACAAAACAATCTTACAGGCCATTTGCAAACCAGTGATTTCAATTAAAACATGTTTGTCAGTCTGGAACTGCTGTGGCATATAGGGGTACAAAGTAATAATATTTATAAAGCATATAGAATTATTTAAAAAGACCAAAGTGAAATAGCCACCTTAGACATGATGAATACATGAATGTGGGGTATAAGTTTTGTAAACATAAATAAATAGTAAATAATTTGTTTGGACCTGTGAGAAACTCTGCAACAAATTTCTCCCTCCTTTTCCACACTACTTACTCTGCTGCCATGACCTCCAGGAGGAAAAGAAGAGTGCCAGTGGTGTTTAAGCTGGAATGAGCCCTCATCCATATGGCTGCCAAGTGTGCATTGGGAAATTCATGAAGATTTGGGGGGTAGAGCCTGAGGTGGGTGGGGTTTGAGGAAAGGAGGGGAGGGAAAAGATCTCATCAGCTGCATCAGCTGTTCTCATGAACAGTCCTGCTGGCTGCTCAGCTGGTGGAGCAGGCTACGCACAGCCGCGCAGTCCCACAAATGCCTCCTTACATCCTCCTGGCTTCTGTCACTCTGTGGAGGCAAGGGGACATGCCCCCATTGCCAGAGTGATGGCCGCAGGGACAGAGGCCAGGAGGCATGTCCCCTGGCCTCCACAGAGCGACAGAAGCCAGGAGGAGGTAAGGAGGCATTTGAGGCCAGCACAGCAAACGGCAGCGGGTGGAAGACAGCACTTTTGAAAAACCTTGCTCCCCGAGCGAGGTTCAAAAGTGGCATTTTTGCACCGCTCGGGTGGCACGACCACTGCGCAGCTTCAATGCAGCAGCACCTGCTGTGCGAACAGCACCCCAGGGAAGGTGTTTTTACTATCCCTAGGGTGCTGTTATTGGCAGAAACAACCTAAGAGTAGCAAGTTCTCTGAATTATCAGCTTAATAAAAAAAAGAATAAGTCTCTGTTCTTGCAGAGACATAAGGAATAAGGCATATCCACAACAAAAAGGGCTAGAGCAGTAATGGCGAATATTTTGGATTTAGTGTATCAAAAATTCAGAAAATGCCTGGCTTGACTCTGCTGGAGTGTTCCCATCACACACACACCCTTCAAAAAGAGAAGCAATTCTTGACATATTCATTCATTCTTCAAAATAAAATACGGTCCAATCTTTTTTGGTGCTATTATATAAAGAAATGTCAAATAACTAAAAAAATGACTCAAACTGAAACAGGCAGAATAGTTGTTGTCAGATATTGGTGTCAGCCAAAATATCATGGTGTGCCACCTTTGACCCGCATACCATAGGTTCACCATCACTGTGGGATTCTTCCCTTTAAAAAGAGACTTACCTCTAAAAAAATGAAAACTGGGAATTCAGAGAACCTGCTACCCCAACTGTTACAATGGCATATTGATATACCAATATTATAGTGCCCATTAAAAATGCAAAAACCTTGGTAGCAACTTCTGGGGACTGGAGTAGGTAAACTGCAGGGAAATTGCTCGTGTGGAGCTTTCATTACTGCTGTATTTTATCTGTAGCCACAACAGCCCCTGCGAAACAAAATTCAATCCTTGTACAGAATACATCTATGTCACATGCGAGACATCTTCAGGTTGCACTGTGCTGAAGAATAGAGCATGTCAGTGGCATATCTAGGGGGGCTAAGATAGGGCAAATGATCCAGGCACTATTCACCTGGGTCATGTGAGGGGCACATTTTGGCCACCCATCCCTGCCCCCTCTCTCTTCCCCACTCCCAGCACCAGGCTAAACTTGCCCCAATTGCCTGGCTTGTCCCGCTCACATGGTCTGGCACACACTGCTCATCTGCTACTTGCCTGCCACTTGCCTGGCCCAGCCCACTCAGCCCACGCTGCTTGCCCCACCCCAAGCCTCACTCCCTCTCAGCTGCTGGCTCCACATTGCTCAGTTGCTCAGTCACCGAATCCACCCCATAAAAAATCTATAACTACGTGCTTGTGTAACCCCTGTGTCAGAATGGGATGACCCAGAAAGGGGTGGAGTCTGAAATGAAGTAGAATGCTGCAGAACTCATGAGGTTGGAGGAAGCGAGACTACCAGGCTGGGACCTTGATTGATTTTATTAAGCCCTTAACACCTTGTTTAAGGTAACTGCAATGTTGTGGGGAACTAGTGGGAAGGGAGTTTATTTTTTTGCTATATTGTAAATGTTAGAATTTATTGTTTCAGGGTTTTTGTGTATGTAATGGTGAGAGTTTTCTGGGAACCTTCATCATCTTGAAGCCCATTCACCAAGCCTCAGAAGTCTTCAAAACCAACCACCAGCAAAGAAGAATTGGACTTGGCAATATCAGTAGACTGTAAATAAGGACTTGAAAATGCAAACTTAACAGGACTGCAAAGTGTAAATGTTAAATGTTTTAAAAGTGTTATTTGTTAAGTAAAGTAAACTGTTTTGTTTAAATTTGGTTCTTTGCAACTCCTTCCAAGTACTGCCCCACAGAACCCACAAGCTGAGGTTACAAATTGGCGCCCAACCAGCGTGGGGCTTGGAAGTGAGATTGCAAATATAAATTGCTTGCAATGGAAGTGTGCAAAAGTTGGGTTTGATCCCCATAAAACTGTCTTGTTATGTGACATAAGTTCAAGGGATGTTAAAGGAGATATTCAACATACTGTAGGAAACTTATGGTGCAATTCGCCATAAAATGCACAGGATAAAGGGCAGAGGGAAAAGAGATGTTGCTGTGTGAATTTGAAATGTATTACAATTCTGTTTCAAAGATAGTCAACCAATGTATAAACTGTATATTGCAAGGGAAATGGGATGTAATCCCTATTGATGCAGAGTTTGCAACAGTTAGTTGGGAAGAAGCAAAACCTGTGCACAGGGAGAAAAAGGAACACTGTTTGGCAGTTACATGAATGAAGGGATTCCAGTTGCAACTTTTACCCCACTGCCAACCCCATCCTCTGGATTGCAACAGCTGCTGGAAAGAGTTTTGCAAAAGGCCAGTACATCTAAGTTTCCAGCAGTAGACCTGAAGTTGCAATTAAAAACATATTCTGGTATTTTACCTAAACCAGCAGGGGAAATAGAATATTCAGTTTGCGAAGTTCATGCAAGAGAATTAATTGCAGAAGACAGTGTTCCTGAAAATATTAAAAGAAGGAAAATTATAGAGAGCTTGCTGCCTCCTGCATTGCCCATAGCTTTGGGAGCTGGAAAGGATAGATGCCTGCAAAACAATGTTTTGCTATTTTGGAAATTGCATATGGCAATATTGTCTCAGTTTCTGAATTGAAAAGCTAAGTTTTATGAGACATATCAGCACATTAATGAACCCCCTACCAGCATATTTAAATCGGTTGCATGCTCTGGCTATGGAAATATTAGGAAGAAGGGGATTGCTGATGAAGAGCTTAAGTTCTATGTTCAGGAACAATTCTTTAGGGGATGCTGGCATGAAGCATTGTTAACAGCCCTCAAAATAAGGAACATAGAGTGCAGTAGTGAACTAAAAGAAGGTCAGTATGTTGCTTCCTCCTTCATGCAGTGAGATCCTTAGAGAAAGAAATCTCTAGTAAACAGGAAAGAAAACTGAAGCAAGAGATGAGGGAAAAGGGAAAGCCTTCAAATAAAATTGTGGGACTATTTGATAAAAATACAGAAAAGACTGAAAAGAGTGGTACTAACAAAGAGATAGACTGGAAATCTAAATACTTACAATCTGAGAGGGAGGTGGCTAAATTGAAGACTACCCTTCTTCATCAAGCATAGGGATTGTAGCAATTAAAGCCTCAGTTCTCCCAGGGTCTGAGAGAAAGGAGAATGGTAGCCTCTAAAGACCCCAGTAAGATATGGTGCTTTAACTGTGGATTAAAGGGTCATGTTAAACGCGGAATGTGTCAATCAGCCAAATCCAGAATTGGTTCATCAAATATTAGTAAATACAGTTGGTAACCAAGAAAAAACTTGTTTAGATGGACCATCTAAAAACAGCATAGCAAGTCAGTGGGCATCTGGAAAGCAGACTATAGGTAACGGGTGGAAAGAAACTATTGCAAGGTTTGATAGGACCTGTATGCTATGACTCGTGATATTTGGATGGAGGAAATGCTGCTGTTTAATAGATACAGGTTCACAAGTGACATGCATTTGTGAGACCTTTTATAAAGCCCACTTATCTCATCGTGAACTGCAGCCTATTAGGGATTTATTGGATATAGAAGGAGCAGGAGGGCAGACAGTGCCCTATTTGGGATTTATATTTCTAGAATTGCACATTCCAATTAATACTGAAGGTATAGAAGAGAAATATGAAATTTTAGCTCTAGTTTGCCCAGACCAACGATGAATCAACAAGTTTCAGCCATTATTGGTACTAATGTATTAAGATGTGTGACTTATGCCAATATTGATTCAGATGGGATCAGTTTTGCAACTACCAAAGACTTGCCATATCGTTGGAAAGAAGCTTGCAGCTATTATTGAGAGACACAAAGGAAGAAGGGTGAAGTGGAAGAGGGAAGTGAAGTATGGCTGCAGGGTGGAAGGCCTGTTACATGTCCCAGCAGGAAGTGCATGCACAGTGACAGGTGTGTTGCAAACTTCACCACAGAAAAATAGGAACAACAGTCCTTTAGAAGACTCCAGAAGTGGCAGCTGGACCAGGAGGGTTATCCATCTTTCCACAAATAGTAAAACCTATGGTATCGGTCTGTGTCAAGAATTTGACACAAAAGGATATTGTATTGAAGCCTCATACAGTAGTTGCTAAAGCTTCTGAAGTAGAATGGACAAGAGCTCTAGCCCTGTCAGGTTTGGACCTCACAAATATAAATGGAAATGAATTCCCAGTTTTAAATTTTGAAGCTTTCAGCATTAAGTCAGTCAGAACAGGAAAGAATTTCTACAACGATAGCAACAGAAACACCAAGGGTCTTTTGCAATGCATGATTTAGGACCTTGGGAGAGTTTCAGGTGTTGCCCACAAAATTCTATTTAAAAAAGTGATGTGCCCTTTAGAGAGAGAACTAGGCGAAGTTTCGCCTTCAGATTTTGAAGACCTACGGCAACATTTGAGGGAGTTGGCTACACTAGGTGTAATTGAAGAAACCAACAGTCCATATGCATCACCAATAGTATTGGTAAGGAAGAAAAAATGGGGCTCTTAGGATGGTAGTGGACTATAGGAAACTAAATAATTTAACAGAAAGGATGCTTACCCTCTGCCAAGAATAGAAGAAATTTTGCTTTACTTGCAGGATCACAGTGGTTCTCTCTGTCTTAGATTTAAAAAAAGTGGATATTATCAGGTGCCAATGGACTCCAGCAGATTTCCAAAAGACAGCATTTACCACCCCATTTGGTAATTGGCAGTTCAAGATGATGCCCCCTAAGGGTTAACAAATGCCCCTTCAACCTTTCAAACGAATGATGGAAAATGTGATGCAAGGCTTAAAACCTTTACTGAAACTATTGCCTTTTGGATGATTTGATCATATTCTCTGCAACTAAAGAAGAGCACGAAGAACGCCTCTCAAGGTTTTTGCAAAGACTTCAGACATATGGATTAAAGTTGGCCCCTTCTAAATGTGTGTAAACTATTTCAACTATCAGTGAAATATTTAGGTCACATCATATCAGCCTCTGAATAGAGCCAGACAAGGAAAAGACAGATGCCATTACCACCTGGCCGGGTGCCTACAAACCCTCAGTGAACTTTCAAGATTTCTTGGGTTTGCTGGATATTATAGGAGGTTTGTGTCAGGATATTCAGTCATTGCTAAGCCATTAAATTCATTGCTAGCAGGTAGTTCTAGAGGAAGTAAAAATAAAGGAAACCAGTCTCTCAAAGACAAATGGGATGTAGGCTGTCAAGAGGCCTTTGAGACTTTAAAGTTAAAGTTGACCACAGCACCAGTATTGGGATTTGCAGACTGGAAGTTGCCATATATATTGCATCACGGATGCTAGTCTCACAGGATTAGGTGCAGCCCCATACCAAGTGCAAAATAACTGTCTCCGTGTCAATGATATGCCAGTAGAGGCTTAAGCCGTGAGTGAACACAATTATCCAGTGCACAAATTGGAGTTTTTTGGCATTAAAATGGGCAGTTTGTGACAAGTTCCATGATTTTTTGTATGGATCAGAGTTCAAGGTAATGACTGATAACAACCCACTGACTTATGTTCTAACCTCTGCCAAATTAGATGCTGCAGGGCAGAGGTGGGTGTCAGCATTATCTTTATATAATTTTGAAATAGTCTACAGATCTGGAAAAGCTAATATAGATGCTGACTCACTTTCTAGGAGACATGAAGAGCTCACTGAGGATGAGGAAGGAGATAAACAACTAGAAAGAATTTCTAAAATGCTCCCTAAAGATTCAACATGATCCTAATGCACTAAAGTCATGGGATGCTGAAGTCTGTAAGGCAGTTATCCAAGTTCATAGTGTAATCCAAACATCCAGTAGTGCCAAGATGTAATGAAGTGGACCACAGTTATATTAAGACCTTACCTTCCTCTGAGAGCAGTATTCCAGAAGAATTTGCAAATGAAGGATGTCATATTAAATCCCCTTCTGATCAAAATGACGAGTTTCCTGACTGGAAGAAGTTGCAAAGAAGGGACAAATATATAGCTAGAATAATACACTTTTTGGAGAGAAGGCATAAACCCACCCAGGATGAAGAAAGAAAAGAGGAGTATGAAACTAGACTGTACTTGAGAGAGTGGCCCCAACTTTTTCTGTTAAATGGAGTTCCATATCGGAAGGTTCAACGAAAAGGAGAAGATGTAGAGCAATCCTAGATCCCTTACACTCATCGGAAGAGAGCTCTGGAAGGCATTCATGATGAAATGGGTCATTTTGGAATTGAAAGAACTTTGGAATTGGCTAGGGATAGATTCTTCTGGCCTAAAATGGCACAAGCTATAGAACAGTAATTGTGAACGCTGTGTAAAGAGGAAAGCGAGAGTAGAAAGAGCAGCTGAATTAGTTAACATAAAAACATATGCTCCTTAAGAGTTAGTCTGTATAGATTTTTTAACTCTTGAACCTGATGTAAATGGCACCAAAAATATTTTAGTAGTTACTGATCATTTTACCAAATATGCACAAGCATACCCCACTCGAGATCAGACTGCAAGAACAGTAGATACAAATCTCTGGGAAAATTCTTATATGCCATTATGGATTTCCTAGAAGATTCCACAGTGATCAAGGAGCAGCCTTTGAGTCGAACTGGTTACAGAACTGAGTAAAATTGCAGGAACTAAGTCCCATACAACACCATATCACCCAAGAGGAAACCCTGTTGAGAGGTTCAATCGCACTTTTAGATTACGTTAGTACATTAGAGGTAAATAAGAAATCTAATTGGAGAAAGTACTTAAAACCATTAGTTCATGCTTATAATTGTACCAAAAATGATACTACTGGAGAATCTCCTTATTTTTAATGTTTGGAAGACAACCATTACTACCAATTGATTTGTGTTTCGATAAAGTCAAGGAGCAAACAGAAGTAACTCATCAAGAATATGTAAGAGACTTAAAACGCAGGCTTCAAGTTATGCATATGATCTGGCCACTCAGGAAAGTGAAAAGCATCAGCAAGCCAACAAACGAAGATGGGATAGGAAAGTCATCAAATCAACCATTTCAACAGGAGACAGAGTGCTAGTTCGTAACTTAAGCCCCCGTGGAATGCAGAAATTAGCTGACCGATGGGAACCTGTTGTGCATATAGTTCTGGAGCAACCTGATGAAACCCTTCCTGTTTACAGAGTCCAATCAGAAGATGGCAAAGGTGTTGTTCGAACTCTGCACCGGGATATGCTGGAGACCATGTGGTTTTATTTCCTCCTCTGAGGATATGAGTGATTTGGACAGTCCAGAGAGTCCTATTAGTGGTAGGACGAGACAAAAGTTAGCTGATGTGAACTCAGTAGGAGAAGATTGTGCATCCACATCTAACTCTCTTTCAGACCTCAATCCCATGGCAAGGGAATTCACACCAAGCTCCCCTTCCAATGAGATTACTGCAGTCGGAAATCCTCGTAAGAAAAGACAAGGGAAAGACAAGGTTGTGCTGTCAGATTCACCAAATGTGGTCCCTACCAGTACAGGGATCTCTGGGGAAATTAGTAACCTACCCCTTAGACCGCAAAGAGTTAGAACCCAGCCTACTAAGTTAGCTGATTATGTTCTGAATTTTTCAATGAGGTTAACTGGAGTCAACACTCCTACTGTAATATGTCATTGTTCAATCATTTCAAGAGTTAAATTGTAAATACTGTCGAGACGACAGAATTTTAGTGGGGGAGAATGTAACCCCTGTGTCAGAATGGGATGACCCAGAAAGGGGTGGAGTCTGAAATGAAGTAGAATGCTGCAGAACTCATGAGGTTGGAGGAAGCGAGACTACCAGGCTGGGACCTTGATTGATTTTATTAAGCCCTTAACACCTTGTTTAAGGTAACTGCAATGTTGTGGGGAACTAGTGGGAAGGGAGTTTATTTTTTTGCTATATTGTAAATGTTAGAATTTATTGTTTCAGGGTTTTTGTGTATGTAATGGTGAGAGTTTTCTGGGAACCTTCATCATCTTGAAGCCCATTCACCAAGCCTCAGAAGTCTTCAAAACCAACCACCAGCAAAGAAGAATTGGACTTGGCAATATCAGTAGACTGTAAATAAGGACTTGAAAATGCAAACTTAACAGGACTGCAAAGTGTAAATGTTAAATGTTTTAAAAGTGTTATTTGTTAAGTAAAGTAAACTGTTTTGTTTAAATTTGGTTCTTTGCAACTCCTTCCAAGTACTGCCCCACAGAACCCACAAGCTGAGGTTACACTTGCTCAGAGCTAGACCCTGGCTGGGGAATCTCAGAGCTTGGACCTGGCTGTGGATCCCTGCCTGCATGCTGTGCCTGAGACTCTAGAGCTGGTCCTACAGGGATTAGTGCCTAGTCAGGCTCTGCATTTACAGGCGGTGCTGGGGAATCTGGAACCAAAACTGTCCCCTCCTCTCCATCTGAGTCTTCCTCCCACCTAGACCAGGTTGAGCCATAACAACTATGTACCACCATGTGTTGTTTTATGTAAAGTTAGTCCAATATAGCTTTGCGTACAATGCACAATTAGTCATGTAAAATAGTTCCAAGGAATGAAAATGTTTTAAGGTCAATCTGACAGTGGTTCAAATTGCTATATCAGCGTGGAGGTAACACCAGCATCTGATAATGCCTTCATTTGAACAGGGCTCCTCATGAATAAGTGGTCCTGGTTTCAATCTTTATTTCTATAGAACTGTATAATTTTTGCCTACAATCTAAACTGTGATTGGCCCCCTGCTTCTTAAGGATTTGAAAGAATCTTTTGTTGCACATCTACTATAAATTGCTTCATCTAAATCCAGTAAGCGTTAAAGTGCAAAAGTAAAGGAAATTGATCCTGGGATCTCTAAAGATATCAAGGGAGAAATGTACTAGATGTCATTCTTAATAAGCAGTATGTTTGTTTTAACCATATTAGTTAGAGGCAGACTGAGGGGCCAGCATTTGGATGAGAAGCTTTGCAAATATTTTAAGTAGCCTTTTAATTGACCCAGTTTGACATTAAAAGCACTTTCTAAACTCTTGATATTGTTAGCCATTTAAGATAAGTGGCAATAAATACAGATTAATTGAAACCCATGAAATGAAATATTTGAGGCAGCAGCAAGTCTATGAAAAGCCCCTTTGTGCTCTTGTTGGATGCCAGGTTGTATGCTTGAGTTAGGTTAACAGAATCTCTTGTCAGACTCAGTGAAGCTTTTCGTAGCTCGTGCTGCGACCATCTGAAAAGACAACAAACTTTGGGCAAAAGCAAATGGCATTATTGGCAAGTCTGAAGAAAAACAAAAATGCTAGGAGGAAGGGCTTTTATTTGATGTTTTACTTGGTGTCAGTTCTGTAGGGTAAGAGTAAGGGGCAGTGGAGGCACTGATGTTTTTCTATTGCATATACTGAGTGGCTTTTCAAAAACAGTAGTCCAAGAGCTTCAGAAAAAGTTTTGTAAAAATCCTGCCCAAACTGTATTTGATGAGGACTGATTTACATTAACATTTAGCATTTCAAAGAACTGACATTACTTGAACTGATAATAATTTGCGTGAGACATTTTCTTAAATTGTATCCAGGCAAGCAGTAACAGTCAGTGTGCTTATAGTAGCAGCCTAAGATTAGGGAGATCTGGGTTCAAATCCCTACTCTGACATGACCTCATTAGGTAACTTACAGGTAGAGGTGGACTGGCCATGTAACTTACAGGGAAATTTTCCTGCAGACCCCAAGTCCAAGCAAAACCTTGGTCAGGGGTTGGCAACCTTTAACACCCAAGGAGCCATTTGGACCCATTTTCCATGGAAAAGAAAACACTTGGAGCCGCAAATATTTTTTGACATCTAAAATGAAGATAACACTGTATATATTCTCATGCAGAGAGAAGTTCCCTTCTTTGGGGCCCATTTTTACCCATCAAAGCAAAAAAAAAAAAAGGGGGGGGAAGCCTGTTGTTTTTGTACATGATTCACATGACCAGCAATAGAACCCCTGTTTCACACATTTCTCTTTTCTTGTGTTGAAAGATACTGATTATGCCCCCCGAAAGAACCCCCTCAAATTCCACTTGGATGGTGAATCAAAATTGGTGCCTTTAATGGGGTTGTCAACTTTGGGGGGGGGGCTGAACTCCCCCCCCCAAGAAAATGTCTGCCATGGAGGGTGGACTCGACAGCCATATTCCTCACTGAGCATGGCCCTGATCCCAAAAGCCACAGCTTCTGAGAACAGACCTCCAAATGTCCTGGGATTTGCCCACCGGGAGTTGCCAACCCATGACAACCATGGCTGAGGATGATCCTAGCCTTCCTTCCTTTCACGATCTACAAGGTTACCCTCCACTGGCTTACTCTGAAGTAAACCTTCCAAGATCCATGTGCAAGGCTTTCCCCATGCACTCCTGCCCTCCTTGGCAATGCAGAAGCAAACAATTCCCACCTACCCCCGCCTCCCCATCAAACAGCCCCGACGGGTACAACCTTGCAGGGCTGCAGGTAATAACTCCTTTAAAAGCTGACATTGTATTTCTCACCTGGACTCAGCCAGGCTGCCATCTGCTAGGAAAGCCCCTGGAGCTCAGTGGGGCTGCTAGGGGGGGTCTGCAACCCAAGGTGGCACTGCGGGGGTTCCCCATGTGGTCCCACCCCTCCAAGAAGGACCCAGGGGAGGGGGAAATGAGGCCACCCAAAGCAGGGTTGACCACTGACCCTATTCAAGGGGGGCGGTTAGGATTACGCTGAAAATCTGCACTCCTGCAACTTTCTCCTGTTTCCCGCCCTTCGCTGCTCACCTGTTCAAGAAGATCCACCAGCGGTGCTCCGCCCCCGCCCTGCGCCATCATCACAAACATCAGCCAACCAGGCAGCTGGGACAGGGAAGCCAGAAGTGGCTTCGGATAGCTTTGGGCTGTGCCTCTCTAGGAATGGGGACTCTTTCCCATTAACCCTTAGGCTGACTCTCCAAAGGAGGCTGAGAGGACCCAAGCCACATGGAGCCACAGTGCAAGGACAAAAGAGCTGCATGCCGTTCTGGAGCCACAGGTTGCAGACCCCTGGCCTAGGTCATGCAATAATGCCACTTAATTCAGACTCCTCATTAACAATGGTAATCCCTCAAGGGGTGCTTAGCTTGCTCCAGGACTATTTACCTCCCAGCCCACTCCTGTTTAGTGAGCCATCATTCCTCCTCAGCCTAACCTCTGTCAAAATTTAATCAGTGAAAAGAAAGGTATGTCATCCTTGGAGGACAGACAATAGATAACAGCAAGGTTTCCAAGTTTCAATAGAAATTATTCTGTTTTTAAGTGCCCAAGCTTTAAAACAAACTAAAAAAGGTACAGGAACTATTTCTTACCTCCTGTGATATTTGATGATAAACCTGGGACTTCTCTTTCCTTTTCACATAAGAGCTGTAACATTTCTCACCACCTTGTTTGGGTTATTCTCCACCATCAATCAAGGAGGCATACTTTGGTCACTTCCTGTAGGCTGGTCATAGCTATCTTGCCCCGAAATCTGACTAGCCAAGGATCGGACTCACCACAATGAGACAAGAACAATGAAACTACAACAACACACACAATAACATGCTGAAAAAACAAACCTAACTTAAAAACTCTGGAAGGGACCAAAGCTCAAAGGAATCCTCACAGGCTCTGAAACTCTAGCTTGGAATGTTAACGTTGCAATTTTATATATGAAACACATTACCAGAGAAGAACGAGAACAGGGAGGGCCAAGATGGCCTACAACCACCCAAGAGAAGACCCCTTCACGGTGAGTATCCAATGGGTCGCTCTCCTGGATGGTGTAGGCCATCTTGTTTGGGTACTCCCCAAGCAGTGACCTGTAGGGTGGGTTCTGTTAATCTCCGATAATGTGCTCCAGGATTCTCCTTCCAAAGGAGGCCTGAACAGCATCCAGAGAGGTCAACCTATAGTGCCTCACAGAAGAAGAGGGGGAGGCCCCAGTGGCCGCTCTACATATCTGTTCTAGGTACATGTGCTTGGCCAAGGCTGTGTTAGTGGCCGCACTCCGGGTAGAGTGGGCTGTGTTGCCACTGGGAACTGGTAGATGGCTGGCCTTATGTGTCTCAATGACACATGCTTTAATGCTGGAACCAACGGCTGCAGAAGACATGGCCTTACCTACCCTAGGGGGAACCATGTTAGTAAACAGCAACTCACATTCTCTGATATTTTCCTTGCGTATGAGAAAGGCCCTCAGGGACCAACGCACATCCAGGTGGTACCATAAACGTTCCCTGGGATGGGTAGGGTTGGAGCAAAAGTTAGGCAGAACCACCTCCTTTTCGTTGCGTGGTTCAAACGTAAAAATATTGATTTTTGTTAATAAGGATAGTGGATTTAGGATTGTTGTTCATATCCCACTGGGATACGATGGGATATGATGTCACCACTGGGATACGATGACGACAGAGAGTGAGGGTCATCTTGATGGCGTCCTACTGGCCTTCCCCATAGTTTTATTGATTCAAGGATTATCAGAGACACCGCTCTTAATCCTTTCGACGGTTCCAGATTGGTTATCCCAGGGTCATCTGTGACATCTGTGGCATCTGGTTCAGTTTGACCACATGGTTCTTGAACAGAACAGTAGGAGAAAGAAGAGCTATTCAAACCATGTAACTGAGTTGTTGCTAGCCTCATGTTGTCTGTCCACCACCAGGATTCACAGATCTTCCTGGAAAGCATTTGTTTGCTGATGCAGGGGGAAGCTAATCACAACAGAGACTCTGTCACTAGATGTCATCCTAGATTACTCACAAGTTGGTCTCAAGCCCAGCCTTTATAGAGCCACCCTACAATGCCAGGTGGAGTTAGACTAAAATGTGCCTCATGCTGTAATGCTTGTTAGTTAACTAACTGACTCAAGGAGAACTGACATTCCTTTTAGAATTGAGAAGTAATGATTATTACTTCTAAAATCACTTCTCTGGAAGCTACGGCTGCCTTCAGCATTACAGACTGGCAGAATGATACTCAGTTCACTTCTGCATTCTCCTCTAAATGTCCCTGTTCGGTCTCCACTGCACTGCCGGAGATTTGGGCCTAGTGTTAACTGAAGCCTTCCTAATTTCCAGAGATTTCATTCATAGATTTAGGTTGTGAAGCTATAGCATTCCCAATAGAATTGGGATCTAAATACCTCCATAGACTCCCTCGTATGCCACTGCCCTCTGAGTTATACACGGGCACCAGCCAGTCCCTATCCCTCCTATGGAGAATGGGAGATCTGAATCTAGAGCGAGGCCTTTGCCTGTAAGGAGGGGATGGCTGCAGCTGCTTAGAGACCTCCTCCCTGATGGAGGAATGCATTAAGGCTACCAGACGGTGATGGGAGAAGACGCTCCACTCCAAGGGAATGGCATCTGCCATGTTGCTTTCCCTCCCCCTCCTCTCTCCCTCTTGCCTGGAGAGTCCAGCTAGATCGGAGGCCTCTGCTGCAGAGGCGTCCATCAGCTGTAGAGTTGGAACACTGGCAGTGGAAACGGGATCAAGACGGGAAGATGACCTGCCGTCCTCTCGGTGCCTCCCTTCTTCGTGGCTGCAGCCACGGCTCTCTCGCCCAGATGCTCCCTGGCACCCTGTACAGGGGCTGGTCAAGCGTGCATGCTGACCTGTGCATCAAGAGGGCGATAGTGAAGAGGCCTGCTGGCTAGCCCCACAGCTGCCCTGGGACCGGCCGGTGAGCACTTCCCTCAGCCACACGGCTGCACAGGGGAGAGCAGGAGGCTTGACTGGCAGACCTGGTCACTGCCGTCCATGTTCTCAGTTGCCGAGTGGCAGAATCCCTCCTTGTGAGGAAAAAATGGCGCCAACGCCATAACCGCTGAAGGGAAGGCTTTTTTTGGCAGGAAGAGGGAAACACAAGGAGGGCAGGGACCACAGACACAGAAAAAAACTACAAACTCTCACAGACACAGAAAGGAGTTTTTTGGGTTGGTCTATCACAAGGACACAAGGCCTATCAATAAGCAAAGAGCCTGTTGAATTTGCTGCACTCCCTGACGAGGCAGGAAAGATACTGGGGCAAGATAGCTATGACCAGCCTACAGGAAGTGACCAAAGTATATTTCCTGCCTCCTTGATTGATGGTGGAGAATAACCCAAACAAGATGGCCTACACCATCCAGGAGAACACTGAAGATTATTATTGGAGATTAAAGAATGCTTGTTCTGGCTGCATAACTTAGCAAAATTCTAATCAAACACACACACTCACAAGAAAAGCTACCAATTTTAGTGTGAGAATAATTTGTTTTCATTTACTCCACTCTGAAGGGTGAGGGTTGAATGAGACCGGCTGCTGAGAAGACAGATGGAATTTGAGGTGAGGAAAGATAGAAAGGCTTTTATGCTTCTACAAGCTCCTGTCCATCTGTTCTGCGGCATCACATACAAAGATGGGGAAAATAATGTCTTTGTGCTGGTGTTCATTCAGCTGCTATTATTGTAATTTTTTTCCTGTTGGAACTGTCAATGAATGATATGGATAGAAATCTAAAGCATGTAAGTGAGCACAGCCCAAACATTCTGTAAAGATTTACTCACTAATTCTTCTTATGGAAAATGAAGTTTTGGAGAATTAGAAGCCTCTTAGACCAACATGTAGTCAGTTATAGAATTTTTAATAGTATAATGAAAGCATTTAGGTGGATTTATATTTGCCAGTATTGCATATGTGGGGATAGGAGACAGTTTTCTGTCATCTTGAACAATATATTTGTACCTCCATCTCCAAAATAAATGGGGGTTCAACTAGGATTTTATTCATTAACAACTGATCTAAACATTATTAAAGACAAGTCGGAACCCCAAGGACTTGGAAGAGGCATCTCATTTCCCTCTCCCCCACTATCCTATTTCCCTTTCCTGAAAGCTGCCACGGCTGCCACAATGGTCACCAGGTAGTCCGGCTAGCACCCTGGAGCAGCACCTCCCAGGCTGGAGTGCCGTTTCAGCCAAGCAGCGGGCTGACAATGGTGGGTGCATTGTCGTTCTGGTTGACCACCACTATGTTGACAGTGGCATTGCCGGCCAGTGCCTCCTGCTCGCCGCCAGCCTCCTTCGGCAGTACCCCACCGGCGGCTTTCAGGAAAGGAAAATAGGCCTCTTTTCCTGCTTCCTTCTCTCCACTTAGAGTTGTCAGTTCCAGATTTGAAAATTCCTGAAGATTTGGAGGTGGAGCATTCAAACAGAGAGATTTAGGGAGGGAAGCAATCTCAGCAGGGTATAATGACATACACTCCATTCTCCAAAATCTGGAGATAAGCTGTAATTCTGGGACTATCCTACCCTGATTACAAGTATGAGGCAGCTAATACTGCTCTTAGCTTATCCTAGCCTGTATACATTAACATGTCAAATGAAGCTATAACTCCACCACAGAGCCATATTGAGGAGGAACTGCACCCAGGGCATGCATAAGAACATAAGAAAGAGCCTGCTGGATCAGACCAGAGTCCATCTAATCCAGCACTCTGCTACTTGCTACCTTTGGGAGCTCACATGCAGGATGTGAAAGCAATGGCCTTCTGCTGCTGCTACTCCTGAGCACCTGATCTGCTAAGGCATTTGCAATCTCAGATCAAGAAGGATCAAGATTGGCAGCCATAGATCGACTTCTCCTCCATAAATCTGTCCAAGCCCCTTTTTAAAGTTATCCAGGTTAGTGGCCATCACCACCTCCTGTGGCAGCATATTCCAAACACCAATCATGCATTGCATGAAGAAATGTTTCCTTTTATTAGTCCTAACCCTCCCTCCCCCCAGCATTTTCAATGTATGCTGCCTGGTTTTAGTATTGTGAAATTATGCTATGCATAAATTTATAGACTTCAATCATATTCCCACTCCAACATCTCCTCTCCAAACTAGAGTCCCAAACGCTGTAGCCTCTCCTCATAAGGAAGGTACTCCAATCCCTCAATCATCCTCATTGCCCTTCTCTGCACTTTTTCTATATCTTCAATATCCTTTTTGAGATGTGGTGACCAGAACTGAACACAGTACTCCAAGTGCGGTCGCACCACTGCAGTTTTATTATCAATTCCTTTCTTAATTATCCCCAGTATAGAGTTTGCCTTTTTCACAGCTGCCAAGTATTGAGTTGACATTCCCATGGAATTATCAACTAAGATGCCCAAATCCCTTTCCTGGTCTGTGACTGATAGCATTATGTGTGTATCCTGTAGCATATATGTGAAGTTTTGATTTTTTGCCCCTATGTGAAACACTTTACATTTTGATACATTTAACTGTATTTGCCATTTCTTAGCCCACTCACCTAGTTTATAAAGGTCCACTTGGAGCTCTTCGCAATCCTTTACGGTTCTCACCACCCTACCTATTTTGGTTCATCCGCAAACTTGGAAACCATGCTGCCCACCCCTAATTCATTTATGAATAGGTTAGAGAGCACTGGTCCAAAAATGGATCCTTGAGGGACACCACTTCCTACATCTCTCCATTTTGAGAACTTCCCATTTACACCCACCCTTTGCTTCCTGTTTCTCAACCAGTTTCGAATCCATAGGAGGACTTCCCCTCTTGTTCCTTGTCTGCTGAGTTTTTTCAATAGTCTCTGGTGAGAAACTTTGTCAGAAGCCTTTTGGAAATCCAAATAGTTCCCCCTTATCCACATGCCTATTTACACCCTCAAAGAACTCTAGTAAGTTTGTAAGACAGGACTTGCCTCTGCAAAAGCCATTCTGATTCTTCCTTAGCAGGTCCTGCTTTTCTACATGTTTTATAATTTTATCTTTAATGATAGCTTCTACTAATTTACTAGGAACAGATGTCAAACTAACTGGCCTGTAATTTCCTGGGTCCCCCCCTAGACCCTTTCTTAAAGATTGGTGTGACATTTGCCATCTTCCAGTCTTCAGGGATGGAGCCTGATTTCAGGGATAAGTTGCATATTAAAGTGAGAAGGTCAGCAATTTCATGCTTGAGCTCTTTAAGAACTCTTAGGTGAATGCAATCTGGGCCAGGGGATTTGGTAGCATTTAGTTTTATCAATGGCTGCCAGAACTTCTTCCTTGTCTACCACTATCTTCGCTAGTTCTCAGATTCTCCTCCTAAGAAGCTTGGTTCAGGTGCAGGAATTTTCCTCACCTCCTCTTGGGTGAAGACAGATGCAAAGAATTAATTCAGCTTCTCTGCAATCTCCCTATCATCCTTTAGCACACCTTTTGTTCCTTCGTCATCTTACAAACCTACTGCTTCCCTAGCTGGCTTCCTGCTTTTGATGTACGTGAAGAACTGTTTGTTGCTGGTCTTGATGTTCGTAGCCATGCATTCCTCATAATCCTTTTTTGTCTCCCTTACAGCTAACTTGCTTCTCTTTTCCCACCATTTGTGTTCCTTCTCATATTTTTCATCAGTCGAGCTGGACTTCCATTTTCTAAAAGACATATTTTTTCTGATAATTTCCTCAACCTCCCTTTTTAACCATGGTGGCTTACTTTTGGACTAGGTGCTGCCTTTCCTAACCTGTGGAACACATTCTAGCTGAACTTTTAATACTGTGTTTTTAAATAACCTCCAAGCATCTTGGACAGTTTTGACTCTCTTGATTTTCCCTTTCAGCTTCCTGCACACTATCCCCCTCATCTTTGAGAAATTTCCCCTTCTGAAGGCGAATGTAACTACATTACTAGTTGTCACTTGTCACTTGCGCCCTGTGCCCTCATAAAAACATTCCTGCTTTAAATTCTGCACCATCCTAGCCATCTTCAATAAGGACCTAACCTGACTGAAGCCAGAGCTAATGAAAAGCAAACAGCTTTATGTGAATAAGCAGCAAAGCTAATCAGACCAAAAAGATACCTTTTCCATCCAATCTGAAAGAGTCTCTCAAAGGCCATTTTTACACAGTCGAAAAACACCACCATAGGGACAGTAAAAACACTGTCCCTGGGGCGCTGTTCACAAATTACTGTGCTCACCCCTCCCAAATGGCAGGAAAACGCTGCTTTCAAAATTCACTCAATGAAGTGCACTGACATGAAGGGGCTGCATTTAAGCACTTCCAGTTTGTTGTGTGTACCTACCTTTTCTCCTGCAAAGCTCTGGACGGAGGAAGGGACATGCCCACACTGCTGTCCAACCTTCCTCTGTCCAGAGCTTCACAGGAAGAAAAGGTAGGTACACACAACAAAACGGAAGCAGCTCCATGTGGGCCACGGCAGCTTTGGAACCACCCACACAGGTGTGATCAGTCCCGAAGCTTCACATAAATTATGACTGTGTGATCAGTCCCGAAGCTTCACATAAATTATGCTGGTGGCCAGCCACTTCTGCTGCCATGCAGAAATGGCCAAACACTTGCTTGGCTCCAATGTAACCAGCTAAGCCTATCTTGCCAAATACAGGGATGAATGGGTGGGAAGCTCCAGGTGGCAAGTGACATTACAGGGGAAGGGCGAGGCAATATATCCTGCTTGCTCCTCAGTCCCCCATTGGCTTGGGAGTCCACTCCCGCAGCATTCACAACAAAACCCTTGGACTCTTCATTTTAGAAAAAGGTGTGCAAAGGCAGTTTTTGGGCAAAAAGAAAAAAAATCAATTTCTTAAATCCCGCAAGTATGCCAAAATAGTTTTCATGTGCAATTCTTTTTGATTAGTGGAGTTTCAGTGCCCACTTATATTTCCAAATTTACATCAATTTGTGCACTTGGCATTCTGTATTTTTTTAACAAAAGTCTTGAGAGCTACACCCACTCCGTTGTCAACCCCCCCCCCCTAAACTCCCTCAAACTGCTGGAACTGAAGCCATCTTAAAATGTTTAATTCACTTCTCTCTTTTGTGGGTTTGCCAAATTCAGTTTCACAACTGCCAACATCCTATTTGATTCAGCCAATCTTGTGATAGACAGCTGGTTATGTCAGAAACTGGGACATCAAAATTGTCTCTGGAGACAGGGTCTTTGACTATAACTACCCCTCACATACACATATTATTTTTATTATTTCCTTTTTCTCCAACAAATGTTAGTGCAGGATAATGATTCCAAATCACGTGGCACTCTGAAAACCAAATTCCAGATTTCTGAAGCCCATTTCTTCCTGCAAAAATGTGAGACCAAAGTCATGCCTAATTTGCATTTAGAATGATAGCCCCATTGTGATGACTAATCACCTAGTAGATTTTTTGCATTCACAATGGCTGTGAGAACAGAACACCAGCATAGTAAGAAACACACCAGGTGATGGTGCTTCACTGTCTACTGAGACAAGTTTGAAATCTGACATTGTTACAAGTTTCATGTTACAAACAGCTACACAGAATTTTAATTGTGCTATCAATCAGGCTGCCCTTCCATTCCCTTTTTTCACCATACTGTTCCACATGACAATTTCTGGTCACCCTGCTAATATGTTTAAGAAAATGATAAAATGATAAACCTGATGGTTAAACGAAGTAGGCAGTAGAACTCTTGGGAAGGATAAGAGATTATATTCACTAATTCTATTGTAGTGGAAATTGATTGTCCAAAGTTTGATTATCTGAAACATTTTGACTGTAACCCAGCTCAATTATTATCAATACACATTTAGCTAGAAACAGAGTGGGTACTCCTGGAGAACTAGTTCACTGTTTTGCAGAAATAAATCATTTTTTGTGCCTCTCCTGGAATATTTAAATGAAACTTTGCTCACTCATTTTTTACTAAGCAAGTTCTTAAATAAATTTCTAATACATTTCCTCACATCAATCATCATTACTGCTATCTGTATAATATATAACCCATACAGAGAGGTACCAGAACGTTGGATGTATGTGTATGTGAGTTAAGTGCTGTAAAGTTGCTTCCAACTTAGGGTGACTCTACAAATTAATGACCTCCCAAATGTCCTACTATTAACAGCCTTTCTCAGGTCTTGGGGACCATGGCTTCCTTTCCAGAATCAAGTCAAGTCAAATTACCTTTAATGACATTTAAAATACAGAATGATAAAACTACAAGTAAATAGAGAGAGACATTGTGTAACTGAAGGCCACCAAAAAGAAGTCACGTTTAAGCATTTCAAACTTCACATTACGATAATTTAAAGAGGTCTGGGAAGTTTCTTCATAGAATTGGAAGAGACCTCAAGGATCATCAAGTCCAACCCCCTGCAATGCAGGAACCCACAATCAAAGCACTCCTGACAAATGGCCATCCAGCCTCTCTTTAAAAAACCTCCAAAGAAGAAGACTCCACCACACTCCAAGGTACCACCACACTGTCGAACAAACCTTACTGTCAGGAAGTTTTTTCCTGATGTTTAGGTGGAATCTCTTTTCCTTCACCTTGAACCCATTACTCCTGTTCCTAGTCTATGGAGCAGCAGAAAACGAGCTTGCTCAGTCACCAACGTGACATCCCTTCAAATATCTAAACATGGCTATCAAGTCACCTCTTGTAATCAAAATGTGTAATCTATGAAACATTATTGTAATCTATGGAACATTAACTGTTTTTCTTCTGAAATTACTGGATGTTGGCTCTAGATTAATTTATACTAATCTCAAACAAAGCAGTAAAAATGCTGTATTGCTCACCCAGGCATTGTCTTGGCTCAAAGGAGTGTGTGAAGGTAGGAGTGCTTTCCTAGAAAGACTGATGACATTCAGAGAAAGCTTTTGTTATATGGTAACAGGATAACAACAGAAAAATGCAGTTCCATAATAATAACCATCACACCAATATGTGTATTATTTACAATTAATAAAAAACGTTTCCACTGAAACAACTCCTACTAGGGTGCGGCTATGCCAGAGAGTTGGAACATTTCCCTGTCACTACTGCTTTGAGAGTGCTTAGATGTCAGAATAAGCATTTTGAATTTTTAATGAATTATTACACTGGGTGGGATCAAACAGAAAACAAATCACTGTAAGGATGGATCTTTTTCTGCTTTTGCCAAGTTTCTGGGAGGTTTAGAAGAGGCCCAGAAATAAAATGCATGACAAGTAGAGGATGCTGCAGCAATGAGAAAGAACTTCTCATTGATTCTTCTTCTAACCCTCCTAGTGGATTTTCAAAGCAAACAGCAGGCAGCTTGCGGAAAGGAGTGATGAGAGAATATCCGTTATACTACATGACTGCAATAAGAACATACAAAAAGCCATGGTGGATCAAAGCAAAGGCCCATGTAATCCAATTCTGTTTAAACAGTGACCAACCAGCCCACAAACAGGAAGACTGCAGCAGCAGCAGCACCCTGCCTGTGCTACTCAGTAAATAATTTATTTGTGTAAGGAAATTCCTGTCCTAATTATGGCTGGCATAAAATCAGCCAATGGGTTAACATTTTCATCAAGCTTTCCACTGTCATCCCAAGACCCATTTCTTGATCTGTTGCTGCCAGCTTGGATCCCATCAGCGTAAATGTAATGTTGGGATTATTTGTCACAATATGGATAATTTTATATTTGCACACATTTAATGCTGTTTGCCATTTTAATACCTGTTTCCCCAGTTTGAAGATATCCTTTTGCAGATCTTCACAATATTAACTGCCCTAAATAATTTACAGCCAAATCCACAAGCCCCTGGCAACTGGGGACAGAGCAACTGCTGCACTGTGTGCAGAGGGCTTTCAGTTGGTGTGTGGAAACAACTTTTTAAAAAGCCTTCTGACAGAACCTCATTTGGATGGTGTATGTTTGGTGCCCTGGACACCTCATTCCTGGCTCTAAAGCCCAGGCCAGAGCTAAGTGGGACATCCTGGCCAGCCCCCGCTCCACGCTGGCATCTAATCATATGTCAGCATTCCTCTGTAGTGGTGCCCACTTTCAAGTTTTTCTGCCATGGAGCTGAGGGGAACCTGGCCACCACTGCTTTTGCCCTCTCTGCTGGGTAAGGGGGGTGCCCCTTACGCCAACAGAGGCGGCAAATGTGCTGGCTTAGCCCTGAGCTACTTCCATTGGTCTGTTCACCCCCCTCCCACATAGGATTGGGCTACTAATATCAAATGGATGCAATGGTGACCTTTCCTGGTACCACAAAATATTTGTAGAAAGTGGGTGGGGCTTCTGATTAGCCATTAGAGTTATGAGACTGCAGATTTTTAAAAAGTTGATTCAGCAGCATCTACCCCAACAGCAGAAGGATCTTCCTAGTGTTGACTGAAGGTAAGATGTGTGTGCAAGGAAATGTTTTAAAACAATATGTTCATTTAAAAAGCCGTTCTGTTAATCAGAGATTCTGCCTGAAATGTTAAAACAAACTACTATGAGTTATGCATACCCTCTTTCTTTGACATTTTGTGTTGGCTCTGTCTTATGTGGCAGCCATTTTGTGGTCAACTGTCCCCTGCAGCAATTGTTTTGTGGTTGTCCCACTGCTCTGTGTTAAAATTCCAAAGGTTCCTGCAGGCTCAAAAAAAATAAATGGATCCCTGCACTATACCAGCTCCTTCAATGAATTTTTCCACTGCATCCAACCCACTGTGTTTCTAGAGCTTGAAACTATTGAAATGACTAGTAGTGCAAACTGCACATCCCCTGCATATCCTGTACAAATTCCTGGGGATTATCGGGAGCAGGTAGGTCAGTTTATCTGAAAAATCCCATATCTCTGATATATGGGGGTATATCTTGCTTAAACATGGTTCAATTAGTTAGCCAATGAATTGGGTTGATTTGATAAATAAGATGAAGAAATATAGAAAAACAGAATAGCATGCTATGATCTTGGATTATGGGCTAGACACCACTGAAACAGCATATGCAGCATCTTACATCAGAACCATCTTAGAGTGCCATGTAGTCTGGCATCATCATTATGAGAACATTCATTTGCTGATCATTCAAATACCATTACCGCCTTTACTAATAAGGCAAATAAACTGTATGGAACTACATCAGTACTTCAGAGATGATGACTACAACAACCACTAAGGCCCAACATGGTTAAATATTTTTTTAAAGACAAAGCAGAAATGGAAAAATGAAAGCAAATAGCTTTTAGAAAAATAAAATTCAAATTAAGATCATGCACAAATTGTTTTTTTTAATCTCATGTGTTCCTACAAATTATTTGCCCATAAAAATGAAATAAACCAGAAGGTTTTTTTAAAACACTGATTTCATGTGTATATTCTTTGTTTCCAAAATATTAACTCTTTTTAATGGCACGTGTGCTTTTGGCAGGCTGTCTGTTTCTCAGCTGTAAAGCAACTTGGCAAACTTCTTGTTCAATCGAACTCTAACAGTCACTGGAATTCACAAGGGTGAAGTTTTCCAACAAAGACCAAAGCTTCAAACTCATTTATTTCATCCCCAAAAGGTGATAATCAAGCCTTATGTCCTGGAAGAATAATTGTGTTTCACAAGTATCATATTCAGTACTGCAGGAAGTATGTTCTGAAAATATTTTAAGCATTGGCTACACAAAACCCAGTTTTATAAACACAAAACTATGGAATGCAATTAATTGATACAAATACATGTATCAGGCAAATTGGTGCACCTCATAAAATTCATATTGGTCAGCACTTCTTACATTTGTTCATTTTTCTTTCTGCTATTGGTATTTGGAAATTTGTGTTGAATTTTTTATGGGGTGTGTGAATTTTTGGGAGGGAATGTATAAAATTCCTAGAAAGTACTAGAGCAGGTTTAAAAAGAATAGGGACAGGAGTTCTATCCAGATGTTCAGAAACCATGAATAACCAACCCTGGGAGAATCAGGATCATGATCACTGCCCCAAATCTCCATTCATATATGAAATCCTGAACAGAATATTTGCACAGTGTGTATTCCGACCTTCAGATCAATACAAAAATTCTGCAACAGTAAGGCCCCTTCTGCACAGGCCCAACCCCCCGTTTTTTGGGGGGAGGAATTCACACAGATCCTGCCCCCCAAACAAGTCAGCCCTGTGTTATTTTCCCCAAACCAGTTTCTTTAATCGCTAAACCAGTGAGTATTTAAAAAATCCTGGGTTGCAGCCAGCAACCCAGCAAATGTGTTGGGAAGCAACGAGCAAATAGATGGGAAGGAGGTGCTTTCTTTTCCTTTCTTTAAAAAATTACAGCTTGCATCTGTGTAGCCATGCAGGTGCAGATGGTCGTATCATGGGACATTGGCATGTCTGTGGGAGGTTCATTTGTGCATGCCTGTGTAGCTACGCATGTGTGGGAAGTAATTAAAAAAAGGGAAGCGTCCAGTCCCTATTGGGCTTGCACCTCCAGTCCCTATTGGGCAGGGAGGTTGCTCTAGTAACCCCTTCTCGGCACTCAGAAAAAATTAGTAACCACTTCTAGAGAAGTGGTGAGAACTGGTTGGATCCCACTCCTGGAAACGTCTCCATGCAAAGGTGCAACAAAAGCCCGGATTGTTTCCATGGGCTCCAATCGTTGCCTGCACAGATGCATATGAACACAAAAACAGGAAAACATGTTCCTTTATCCTGACTGCAACCTGTTATACATTTGCTGTGAGAAAGGGGCCTAACAGTATACATGACCCTGCTTCTCCTCCATGAACTGATTATCTGTAGTTTCCAAATATTGGGTGCTAAATAATGAATGGTATGGAACAGGTAGGAAAGAATGGCATGATGGAGCCTTAAATAAGGGTATGCACCCCCCCCCCACACACACACAAATCTGCATTAAATTTGGAGCCAGATTTTAGCGTCCTGTTACCTAGAATGTTGGGCCCTTTCTGCACACGCAAAATAATGCGTTTTCAAACCACTTTCACAACTGTTTGCAAGTGGATTTTGCCATTCCGCACAGCTTCAAAGAGCACTGAAAGCAGTTTGAAAGTGCATTATTCTGCATGTGCGGAATGAGCCTTGGGGATTATCAGTTTCATTTTGGGATTCTGTTTTAGATTTACTTCTTTGTATAAGGAATGTTGAGCCTGAGCATCTTTTATTTTCTCACATTCTCTTCCCTCTAAGGAAGCAGGAGTGGGAAAGGAGGGGATTAAGAGAGGAATCAGCCTCTGGGAAACAATTCTTAGTAAGTCTCCCTTTCCCCTCATTCAATTTGAAAGGGCCCTTATGTTTTATGTGGAGCAGACATTACTTTTTAACCAATGAGGCCAGGCCTACCCCCACAGAACATAATGGTGACCCTTTAAATTTTAAAAGCAAGAAAAGCACTGCTTGACAGCTGGTTCCCTGGGGCCAGAATCCTCTTTTGTGCAACTGAAAATACTCACAAAATTCAGTGAAATACATTTAATTACTCCTGGAATTCTGAGAGTGCTGTGGGCCATTTAGGATATTTCCAAACTGGTAATTTCAGGTTTAATTTTGGCTCAGGCATTCGTGAATGCACGATCCTCATATTAAAAGTCAACATTTTTTCATTGGCCCATCCCATCTGACTTCTACAGGAAATACAGATCTCTGAGAATGCTTAGATGAACAGCCTGCCAATCAGATTAAATCAAATGGGACTAGATAACCTTAAATACAAATGCTTCAGTTTAATAGAGTGGCTTTGACCAGTTCAAGAATTTACACATGCTTCTACTTTTTTTGTCTTCAAGTCACAGCTGACTTATAGTCACCCTCACTGAGTAACTTTGTGCCTGTCACACATTCTCAGCTTAATCTCACTTGATTGTTGTGAGGATAAAATAGAGGAAAGGAAAATGATGTAAGATGCTTTGATTTCACATTCTGGGAAAAAGTGGGATATAATTTGATGTACATAATTTATATATAATTCATATAGCTGAAGATGAGGGATAGGTAAAAGGTAGGTTAGTTTGTGGGTGGGAAGGAGACAAGAAAGCAGGGAAATGTGAGTATATGCCAAGTATATGCCAAGAAGAGGGATATGCCAAGAAGAGGGATATGCCAAGAAGAGGGAAAGAGGAAATTATGTGGGGATGGGAATACAATGAAAAGTAAGATCTCCTCCCTCAAGTCCTTGAAGGGAAAACTATTGCCCACTTGCACAGTTCTGACCACTGGGTTCAGTTGCATGGTGGGAAGTCCTTGAAGATTTCTCTCCATGGAGCTGGGTCAAGTGGTCAGCACTGTGCAACTGGGCCAAAGTTTTTCCAGGGAGAGGCTGCCAGGAGGTAGGAAGATGAGAAAGCTGAAGACAGAAGACAAATAAAAGTAAGTTGGCTGTGGGCAGGAAGGAAAGACTCAGAAAAAGGGAAAAGACTACAGGGGCTTTCAGAAAAAGAGGAAATAGTGGGGGAGGGGGAAATGAGATGCCCCCTACAAGTTTTTGTGAATCCCAATTTTACTACACTAATGGCTGATATGATCTTTCAAACTTAATGCCATAAACCCAGTGTCATAATGCCATAAACACAAGCAATCACTAACATCCATCCCATGATTTATGTGTTACAACATCACATGAAGATTTATGTTCTACTAGCGGGGCCCAGCCACGCAGTGCTGTGGTTTATTTTGGTAAAATGGGAAAGGAGCATTAGCAGCAAATCAATTGCAGAGGCCAGCAGTGCGTGCTCATGGAAATGTGCAGGCTGATACTGTGCGATGTCATTGATGTGTGTGACCGCATTCCTTGGGGTGGGGAAATGGAAAGGCACCCCTCCCACACATCTAGGCTGGCTGGTCATGATCCTTTAACTGGGAGTAAGTTGGGGTGGTGGAAATGGGTGTCACTTCTGAGTAAACCCTCTGAGAGGCGTGACTCAGCCATTCAAAGTATGTCACGGTTGCTTTACCAAGCTTACTCCTGAGTAATGCGTGCCTCAGAGGCAACCTGGTTTTCTGAACTGTAACCTTAGTATTCAGGGAATCTAGGCTGGCTGGGCCCTCCCTCCCCTCCCTTGCATGCCACCCCTCATTCTCACCCCTCCCTCACTTCTCTTCCCTTGCATGGCACTCCTCCCCCTACCTACCTCCCCTTTCCCTTTGCTAGAGTGGGTGGGCCATATCCAGGTGCTGGGCCCCCACCCACCCTCCCCTCCCTTGCATGCCACCCCTCACTCTCTCCCCTCCCTAACTTCTCTTCCCTTGCATGCCTCCCCTCTGTCCCTTCCCTCTCCCACCCTCTCTTCCCTTGTATGCCACCCCTCCCCCTCCCTCCTTTCCGTCTCCCTCTGCTAGGGTGGGTCATATCCAGATGCTGGGCCCACTCCCTCCCCTCCCTTGCATGCCACCCCTCACTCTCTGTCCCCACCCTCACTTCTCTTCCCTTGCATGCCTCCCCCTCCGTCCCTTCCCTCTCCCTCCACTGAATGTATATGAGAGTAGGTGTGTTGTGTGGTAGAAGTGGGTGAGGCACAGAAAGTGAAAGGTACCTGCATGTGCGGGGGGGACCCCACCTGACATCTCACACAGCAACATGTGTGTTTGTTTCATGTCCACTCGAGTTATTGCCTATGTACTGTTTTCATATCTGGCCATCTGAGCAAACATTCTAAGGGCACGAACATTCTAAGGGTAACAGTTACACACAGACAGCTTCATGGCCTGGTGTGCCAGGAAAAAGATGTTTTACCTGGCTCAGGTGTGTTGTCTGACAGCGGGAGGTACGTAAGAACACAGTCGGGGGAATGAGTAAGTGTCTGTGAACTTTTCAGAGCGTTTGGACCAGCAGGTGCGGGGTTATTCTCGAAGCAACAAACGCATGGTTCCATTTATATATATATAGATTTCACTGATCCATCATCTTCACATATGTTAATTATTAGCAATTTTAATAACCCTTGGATTACACAATCACATTGTCACTCTGTCATTCACTAAATAATGAAATAAAACAAATGAACAGAACACAAAGGCTTATTTGCCAATAAATCAATGGTTCCATCAATGGGTCCCTTTTGTTCTTGACGCCCTATCTTGGGAATGAAGAGATAATAGAACTACCTTTTCCCCTTCACGGCAGGACTTGCATTAGCTGTGACAAAAGGAGAACAAACTTTCTGCACAGCTTTCTTTTCCACACTTTATTGAAATGATGCTGCTCAATAAACAGCATCTGTTTTCAGTTTGGGAAGGAGGAGGGGGTATCATTCAAAGTGTTTGCGATCATCTCATTCTCCCAGGGTAGAACAGGTCTCGGAAACCTGACACCCTAACAGGATATGCATGAGGTAGGCTTGTACCTATTCTAAAAACACGCTGACTCCATGGGAGACAAATAATAAATTGGATACTCCAATACTGGACACAGGCCAGAATACATACAGGGAGCTAGTGTGTATTCCCACATGCAATACATGTTGTTGCAAAATATTTCCCCACTCCTCCCTTTTCTCTTGCTTGAACTCTGTCCTCCAAGAAATGAAAAATGGTCAGAGTTCATTTTAAGGTTTTCATAAATGAAAGGTCTGAGCTGTTAAATCCTGGGTCCAATTTTATGTCAATATTCTAAACATGATAATGTTCACTTTGATTCACTTCAGTGGAAACATAGTTGCCAGCTGTGAAATGTTGGATCTTATTCTGGTACAATGCTCCTTGGCAACTACGTATGTTAGTGTAAGACATGTTCCTACAGACTTCATCTTGAATATTCTAATAGGAGGCCTTTTGTATATTGTAAGTAAGTAGCAAATTAGAACATAGGCGAACTTCTATTATACAGCAAAACATTGTTACAAACAGTGACCTATAGTTTTCCTTAAAGGATATTATAGGCATACAAAAGAAGAGATTATAGTTGACCTGCTGCAAATGATAGCACAATTTGCAATGGGATTTAAATGTTAATTTTATAGGCCTTACAAGATTTAAGGCTCAACCCTTAAGTTAATTCTGTGGGAAAGAAATATTAAGAATGGGATCTGTTATTTGAGGGTATTTCCCAAGCATGCTAAATGAAGCCATGATACCGTAGTGCCATTGTTAGTGGCTGGTGAATATAAAACCAATAACCATTATTGCCAGATGTACCTTAGAGATTTTATGTGGCACAGAAATTAATGGAGAACCAGCTTAACTTTGTGTCAGCAATGACTTATTTTTATTATCCATCACTTCTATAACATTTTCAGGATACAAAGGCAACCTTTAACATTTCTCAAACTGACACATTAGCCCTGCAAGGTAAGTCACTAGTATTTGAGTTTTAGAGACTAAAAACTGAGACAGGCTGTCACTTCCCTAAAGTCACTACTGGACAAATTACTGTCCTCAGATCTCACTGGTGGACTTGGCATGCATGACTGAGACCTGGATGAGGGAAGGTGAAACAGTCACCCTGAAAGAACTGGCTCCCCACCCTGCCAGGATTCTTGGCCCTTCATCAGTCACAGACAAAGGACCAGGGGGAAAGAATGGTAGTTATACGAGAAGCCTTCTCCTACAGGGCACTCCCTATGTTGGAAATTCCAGGTATTGAATGTGTGGGCCTGGCTTGGGACCCTGAGGAGAGTTTGACAATCTAGCTGGTGTACCATCTGCCTAATGCACTGGCAGATTTCCTGTTGAGACTGCTGGGGGTAGTGTTGGGCTGGGCCTTGGAGTTTTCCAGACTTTGGGGGGACTTGGTTTTAGTATTGTGCCCCCTGGTTTTAGTATTGTGAGAAAGAGAGAAAAGATTGTCTCTATCACATTTTCTACCCCATGCATAATTTTATAGAATTCAATCTTATCCCCCCTCAGACGTCTCCTCTCCAAACTAAAGAATCCCAAATGCTGCAGCCTCTCCTCATAAGGAAGGTGGCCTGGTGTGCATCCAGCACAATTGTTTAGAGCGATTCTGCACTTAATGGTCTTATCAGATAGGCCTCAAATTAACAGAGATTTGGCTCTCAGCTGTGACAATTCTGTGAGCTATTTTGTGGACAAAATCTTATTACGCTGTCAGGATCTTCCTTCCACAGTTGAGGCAGATAGTGTTCTGGATGCCTCTTCCCCACCTTCTAGTCCTATGTTGGACCACTTCAGTTGACTCTGAAGCCCACCATGTCCTTCTTGGACCTGTGGCCTTCCTAGCTGGTGAAAACTTGCAGGGATGAGGTGCAGATTCCCTTGGGGAAAATTATAAATCTACTGCTAAATTCAGGAATTTTTCCCTCAGGGATTGAAAGAGGCCATGATGCAATCACTCTTTAAAACCACCACTGGCTCCTTAAGATCCTTCCAATAACTGCCCAGTGTTGAATCTTTCAATTCTGATCAAGGTAATTGAGAACATGGTCAAAGAGTAGCTGTAGAGATTTCTGGATGAGACATCAGCCCTAGAACCTTTCCAGTCTGGCTTCTGGTGGAAATAGCTCTGACTGCTTTCATAGATGACTATGGAGACACCTGGACAGAGGTGGGTCAGTGCAGCTGATATTATTAGAGCTATCAGAAGTGTTAGACATGGTCGACTATGACATCTTGGCCAACTGCATAGAGATTCAAAGGACAGTCTACTTTCATTTCTACAGGGACAGAGGGTAGCAACTGGTGAGAGAACCTCCACATGCCACTATGTGGTATCCCCCAATTATCTCACCAATATTATTTAACACCTATATGTGACCCCTTGCTGGGTTAATCTGAAGGTTTCGGCTGGGTTGTCTTCAGTATGCTGATGACACCCAGTTATATTTGTTGATGTAAGGTCATCCAAGAGCTGCCCCAAAAGTTTGGCCAGTTGTCTGGAGGCACTGAATGGGGATCTGAAATGAACATATAAAAGCAATAAAAGCACTGGCACTGGCTCCCGGTTGAGTTCCGAATCATTTTCAAGGTGTTGGTATTAACCTTTAAGGCCTTATGCGGTCTGGGACCCTCGTACTTAAGGGACCGTCTGGCCCCATACATCCCAATTCGGCCTCTGTGCTCGGTAGAGGCCAATTTGCTTGTGGTCCCCGGCCCCTCCATGATGCGGCTGGTTTCCACTCGGGCCAGGGCTTTTACGGCTCTGGCCCCTGCCTGGTGGAACGCTCTCCCTCCAGCCATTCGGGCCCTGCGGGACCTTAATGAGTTCCGCAGGGCCTGTAAGACTGAGCTGTTCCACCGGGCTTTTGGGGAGGCCAGCCGCTGATGTGCACCCCCCCTTTAACAGCAGGGGCCCTGCTGTCCCCCCTCTAGGGGAGTTTTAAGCTGTTGGACGCCATCTGTTGCTTTTGTAATGAAATATTATAATTTGAGCGCTGTATTTTAATAAGGACCAGTATTAAATGTACGGAGTTTATTTATCTATCTACCTGTGTTGTATATCTATGTTGTGAACTGCCCTGAGCCCTCCAGGGATGGGCGGTATACAAGTTTAATAATAAATAAATAAAATAAACAAAGTTATATTTTCTCAGTGATTTAGCTAGTATTCTATAAGTATACTACCAGAAGAAAATATTTAATGAAGTGTAGATTGTTCAATGAATATCCATGTTTGTTTGTTCTATTATTTATTTTGGGGTCTAATTACATCAGATTAGTAATTTTTTGCTTGGGCTAAACTGGAGATGCCACAAATTTATCCTGTGATATCCCTCATGCAAAGCATGTACTGTACCACTAAGCTAAGACCACTCTCCAGTACAAGATGATAATACTGACATACCTTAGGATTGCTGACAATGTATGAATAATAATCTAAAGCAATTAATCAACAGTGAAATTCTCAGGATGCCTTCCTTGGTGTAAACATTAAGTAGACTTCTGAACAGACCTTAAGATTGTAGTCCCCCAGGCTTAATATTATTATGATTTAAGATATCACCATATTTTCTTTTCATTTCATTTGTTAGTATTTAATAATATTTCACAAAGTTTTAGTATCAGACAAGATAATAAGAAACAGCAGCAACAAGAAAATACCTTTTAAACTCTTTAGTGAAAGGCTTGGCTTATGATCTATATACAGCATCTACAGTATAAATAAATATAGAACAAATATACACTAGAAATATAATGGTAAGCTACAATATCCCTGAAACCTGTTCCTTACTAAAGGAAGTGTTCCTTACTTTAGGAAGTGGTTTAGATTTAAACATTGCTTCATTATAACATAATGTTACAACTTTTTCATTTACAAAAAATATTGCTTTTGTCACACAGAATAATTTCTTCAGTGATTCCCAAAATGTCTAATAGGTTCATAAGAACATAAAGACCTACTTTTCTCTATTGCAAGGAGTCTCAAAAGCTTACAATAGTTTTACCTTCATGTGGAGGAGTAGAGAACCAAAACAAATTAGAGTCTACCACGCATGTGGAGGAGTGGGGAATTAAACCCGGTTCTCCAGATTAAATCTGCCACTATTAACCACTGCACCATGCTGGCTTTCATAAATTGTCCTAATTTGCGTTTTCTAAGGGATTATAGTATTTACAGCAAAGGAGAAAGCATCACAGAAACATATGTTGGCAGTTAAGACTAAATTGTATAAGGGCCAAGATTTGTTTCTCCCCCAACATTTTAGGGCATACATTGTTAAATGTAGTAGTCCTAACTGTAGAAGTAGATCAACAGGAAAATAGTTGCTAATGTAAATGTAATTTCTATAATTTACTTGCATAATGGAAGCTTTCTTAGTACTGACTAGTGTATGCTGACACCACACCATATCCTACCTGCTCCAAAGGCAAAGAAGAAACTCTTGTCAGCATTTTCTCTTAAAAGGGCCATCACTCTTTTACCCATTCTCTCATTCCTCTTGTAGATGAGTTCCTGTCGAAAGTACCTGTCAATCTCTTGTGCCGTGACCTGTTCATGTGGAGGAAGTGTTGTATTGATGAAGTTAGGGAGCTGAAATGAAAAAGAAGAATAAGTGTCAGGCACAGACTGTGCAAAAAAAGAGGAAAAAATGGTGACTCAAAAAATGGTGACTCAGCAGATATAAATAACATGATTCTGGGAGACCTGGAGCAAGAGCACCCTGTAGAAGTGTGTATTTTTTCACATTTTCAGTTCATTTTTGTTTCAACACTTGTTTGCTTTTTGTTACATTCTTTACAGAATTTATTCATAATTAGATTTGTCTTCATTTTCATTATCTTCTGTCAGTGATCTTTTTGCAAAATCCTGTGTTGAAGGAGCTCCAGCATGAACACAACAGGCAGGAGACACTTTAATTTACTATCAGCCACCCTTTCCCTTTAGCTTCTGCCACCATCTGCCATTTCCTGAAGAATCTGCTCGAACACTAGTTTGTGCAATTTGCTCAGCATATTGTGGGCAGATTCTCTGAGCACTTGCCAGGCCAGGCAGGGGGGGCGGCTTGCCTCTGCTGTCCTGCTAGGCCTGTCTTGCTGCTGGGTTGAGGGGGAAGGAGGGCAGGAAACTGGTGCGGGACACACTTCCCACCAACTGCCACACAGAACTCACTCCCATGGCTGGAAGTGTTCTGTCTGTCAATTAGTGGGAAGTGAGTCGTTGCAACATTTCATCCCTTAAAGGGTTAAATGTTAGAGTATGGTTATTTTTTTCTTTTTCTTTTTGGTGGAATTGTATTATGTTTGTATTTTTGTATTTTTTCTTTTATCTACAAAAATAATTTATTTACTTTTTTTAAAAAAAAATGTCAGGCTTAACCAATGATGATCAGAGTTACTATTTACAAAATTCTGTTGTGTGAATGCATTGCAGAGTTTATCTGCATGAAGAAACTTTAGTGCTAACAAAGGTCAACAAAGCATTTCATTTAACAAAATTGCTTTTAAATATATGATGGATGTGAAAGACACCTGTTTGCTATAATTTAAGCATCTTCATAACATCTGGAAAAATAATTTAAAGTTAGCTTAGCATACAACAAGGAAAATAAAAGTGAACAGTGTGGGACAATAGAGTTTCTGCTGCTTGCTGATCTCTTTCTGTCCCAAAATTTGTGAACTAATTTATGAAGGTATTAACCAAGACTCTAAAAAGATTCTTAAATGTGTACACAACTTAAGATTTCCAGACTGACACATCTTTCCAACTCACTCTGTAAAAATATCTACCCAAGACAGGTGGATATGAATACCAAGAACCAGGAAGGTATGGCATTAAACTTTGAGGTAGACTCCTGAAATATCTGATGATTGTGCTGCATACTCTGATAAAATCTATGTTAGCTGCAGCAATATGCTCTACAGTAGAGTTGCTTTTGAAAAAAAATTATTCAATTGTTTTTATAACATGTTTTATAATACCTGTTTTAACTGTTAGCTGGCTTGGTGGAGCTAATGGGACAAAATGATGGGATACAAATTTTGTAAATGAATGAATGAATAAATACCTTCCATGAAATAAAACCAGCCTACCTCATAGGTTTGTTGTAAGGGGGATATAAAACTTCTTGGCAACATTAAGAATGATATGGAAATTAGTATTAGAAGTGGTAATGGGTAAGAAATTTCTCAAGTAACATTGTAGGAGTTTCACTTTGGATGCAAAATGCATGTGGAAGTTAAAAAGAAGAAGGGAGGGAAAATGTCAGATGGACAAGTCAGAAAAGAGAGAGAGAGTCTGCTCATGACTACTACAGTGATATCAACTGCATAATGTTATAGCTGGGGGCTATTTCTAAATGACTTGGCCATTTGGTTTTGCAAACTTGCAGGTCATATGAATAAAACATAAACCACATTTAGGATTAATCTAATGACATTATTGTTCCATTGTCCCTCATGTGTAGAATATATCTTCTTTCTGAAATGTAAAGGAAAATAAAGCCACCCAATCTTTGCAATTCATGCTCCAGGGCCTCCAGGGTACACCTTCCCACTCTGCAAGCAAAATGTCATAATCTCCCTAACAGAAGAACTACAGGCAGGAGAGCTCAGGTTTTAACCAAGTCAGCATTTCCATCACTGAAATGACTTTTCCATCATGAATTTTTGCTGGCACAACTCAGTATTCTACATCCTGGTGATAGTAGATCCAAAAGCTTTGCTACATGTTACAAAAAGGAACACAATGACAGTACTCTTTACATTAGTTATTAATATACAGCATTTTTATCTTTTCACTTTGAAGGAGAATACACAGTTTTACATGATGTGGGCCCATGAAAAACAAATAAATCAATTCTGAGTAACCTTTCATATAACGTGAGACCTTTATAGATATCTTAGCTGTAAGATGGCTAAGCCCTGATTTGCCAGTTAGCAGTTTCAACCTTCAGATCATTGTCTATTTCCTATGGAAATACCCAAGCAGAAATTCACAGCCGAACATGTCTTCCTGCCAGCTGTGTAACTTGGGTAGGGCAGGAGCCCCAGATGCTACTCCCATGGGTCAAATGGGGAGCACATTCAGCTGTCCAACCCCTCCTACCCCAACCCCGTTCAGGCCAAGAAGGCCGCCAGAACATTGTCCTCATGTAGAGAGAGGGGTGGGGCAGAGAGTAAGAGTGCCAAAGAAGATGGGCTGTTAACTCCCACTGCTGCTCCCTCTGGTGGCTTTAAAATTAAGGTTTACTTATTTCTAGGAAAGGAGCAGTGGCCAGAGGAAGCCTATGGGCAGGGACAGGGCTGTCAAAGACATGACCTGGCCTTTGGGATGGTAGTGACACTGAGCCATGGGCTCTGAATCAAAACAACACAAAATATATTTTTAAAGAAAGAAGGTAAAACATAGTTTTTAAAAACACAATAGTGAACACAAAATCAAGGAGCAAGAAGGCAAGGATCCCTATGCCAGCATGGGGACCCAGGCGAAGGACGATATCGTGTCTCAAACCAACTAGACCAAGGGAGGTTTAGCCAGTAAAGAGTGCTGAGGTTAGGGTGCACAGTACTTTTATACCCTTTTGTGCAGGTAGGGGTGGGCTCAGGTAAGTTTCAGTTTCATTTTCCTGGGTCCTGTGGGATTTCCCATGCTGGGATTCCTGGCTTGAGCCAATCAAAGGCTCATCTACTGTTTCTAAGTGTTGGGATAATAGAGTCAATTGTTTCTTGATTATATCAGGGGAGCTCTGAATGGCTTTATGCAGAGTAACTCCTTGGAGTTACTGCCCAGGTATTCAAATTTAGCTGAGGTTTTGAGTGAATCAGGAAGGGATTGATTGTTAAGGAGATTGTATCTGAAGGTAGAGAAAATGCAGGGAAGGAGTGATTGTTGAAGAAATGGTTTTTTTAAAAGGCAGAGGAAATGTACAGCCTGGTGTCAGGGAGTTCTCCAGGATCCATTGTGTCACAACAGTTTAGAGGGGTGTGGTAATCAAGATGCATGTACATGGTTCATGAGGCTTCCAGATTCTATTGACTGGAGTAACTCATTCACTAATTTAATCTTGTAAACAGACCTTTTGCCTTTGGCCTGTTTTTAGGTGGACACTCTGCTACACACACACACAAATATGAAAGTTGGCTTCTGCCAATATAGTTTTACAGGAAAATAATATGAGATCCATATTTCAATAGAGTGGGGTATGAGGGGTAGGCTAACAAGAAATACTTGTAGGCAAAAGGTACTAGATATCTTCAGTACATGTGCAAAGTGCTAGTAGTAGTTCTGGCAGAGTGAAGGTGAAGTATAGAACAAAGAAAAGGAAAGTAACTGCTACCAACTGATAGAACTAATTTATGGTTTAGACTGGCCACACCAAGTGATCACTGATTAACCAATCTCAGATTTTCCTTTTATGTCAAGATCCATAATGAAACTATAGGCCCTTTTCTAGCTAAATTGCCTGGAAGGAATAACAGCTATAAATACCTGCTCCTAGGTACGGACTACTGTATTATAGGTACTGTAATTCAGTTTTGCCTTCTTAGGTAAATATAGGAAAAATGGAAGGCAGCCAGGTCATAGAGAGTTTTTCACTAACCACATAGGCATTTTCCCCATGGTCAATATATCCTGGGATAAGGAAGAGAACCATCCCAGACTTCCGGTTACGAGGGAAACGGAGTCGGACCGTACCTCGGCGGCTGCTGCAATTACTTAAAAAAATAAACTCTTCTAGCCTGTAGTCCACGCCAGCAAAGGGCTAACAGGGAGAAGGGTCCTTCCTGGAAAAAGGAGGGACAGGAGGAGATTCAATTCCCCTCAGTTTCGTCCACCAGCAAACGACGGGGAGACGCTGAACGCCCACAACGCGAACCCTGTCTGTTGAATGGGAGAGATGAAAGACCGAGTACTGCAGAGGCAAACGTCCGTGTAACCTCGTAAATCTCACAACAGCTGAATTTAAGGGGTAAGGAAAAATATCTACTAGACTATACGAAAGTGGGCAAAGAAAGCTTAAAAACTTAAATCTTACTAACCATTGAAGGTTGCGCTACAAGGCGAACGATGCGGAAACTCGCGGTCTCCAAATCATTTAAAGAGACAGCGCGCTTAGTAACCCGGAGCATGCGCAGTTGATGAGGAGAACGGGGAAACCTTTCTGCATGCCCGCAAACAATATAACAAAATAAGAGCAAAACTTGGCGCGCGGACAGAAGGATATTGGTGACGTCTGCCAATTATTGACATTTTGAAAAGACAATTAGCGAACTCTACAGTTAAAATAATGGCAAAAGCTGTTAAAGGGAGGAAGAACAGCATACCGGATATGCTTGATAAAGCAGAAAATGACAGTAAGATGGACCAGTTGATGGAAATGATGATTGAGACAAGAAATGAATCAGTACAGAGATTTAACAAATTAGAAGATAAGTTATGTAATCTTGGGAAAACCTTTGAAAAAATTGAGAAAGACCTGGATGAAGTGAAAGGAAAACTGAGTAAACTGAAACCTCTGGAAAATAGAATACAGAAAACAGAGGAAATACTAAAAAAACAAGAAGAAACTAATGAAAAGGTGGAAAGGAAATTATCCTCATATGAGGGAGAAATTGAAAGACTTACAAAACAAAATGTACTGCTTGAGTTAAGACAAAAAGAACGAATATTAAGATTTAGAGGAGTTCCACCTAAAGATAGATCGGAACTGAACAAGACCATGATTAACAACCTAGCTAAGTATTTGGACATAGACGAAGAGGTGCTTGGCGATGATATCGAAAAAATAATCAGACTCAACTTCAGATCATCAGACAAAGAAACAAAAGGAGATGTGCTAATTTTCTTTAATAGAAAACAAACAAGGGATGAGATTCTGAAAAAAAAACTGCAAGAAAAAAATGACGATTGATATGAAAGAAATAATCATCCTCAAGGAGATACCAAAATGGATCCTCAATAGAAGAAAAGAATACTCCCCAATAGTTAATTTTCTCAGAAGAGAGAACATCTCCTTCAAATGGGAGGAGTTAGAAGGGATTCAGTTTACCTACAGTGACAAATTCTACAGACTCTCCTCAGTCACCCAGATCAAAGAGACTTTAGAGAAGATTAAATTAACTTTAAAATCAGGAAATAAGTGAGTACCAGACTGGTTGTAATTTATTAGTTGAACTGCTAACTATTATTTAAGTGAATAACCGAAAAGATGGTTGGGAAAATTATTTGTTGGAATGTTAACGGAATGAATTCCCCGGTTAAAAGGAGGAAAATATTTTATTATTTAATTAAAAATAAGTTTGACATTGCCTGTCTACAAGAAACGCATATAAGGAAAAAAGACATTGGATTGATTCAAAATAATAAGTTAGGTATGAATTTTGTTACTGCGGGGGAGGGGAAAAAGAGGGGGATTGTAATGTATGTGAAAAACCAATATAACCCTAAACAGGTATTTGCAGATAAAGAAGGAAGATTCATTGGGGTAGAAATTAATTGGAATGATCAAAAATCACTATTGGTGGGAATATATGGCCCAAATGAAAGCAAAAGTAGTTTCTATAAACAGATAGGAGAAATCATGAAAGAACAAGAATACAGCAGCATTTGTATTATGGGAGATATGAATGGAGTGGCCTCAACACAATTAGATAAGCTAACACAGAGTGAGAAAGATAGAGAATCAAGGAAAAAGAAAGTAGATGGGAAACTGCCTATGGCTTTTTTTGATCTTTGTGATCATTTAAAGATACAAGACATATGGAGAACACACCATGGTGATGAAAAGGACTTCACTTTTTTCTCCAACCAATATAAGACATTTTCCAGACTAGATATGATATGGGGCACCAAAGATCTTTGTTTAAGAACAAAAAAGATAACAATTGGAGAAAAAATACTGTCAGATCACAAACCAATTGTTTGGGAATGGAAGGACTTTAAGAAAAATGGTATGTGGAAAATAAATGAATATCTACTAAGGAAAGAAAAGGTGATAGACAGAGTAAAGAAGGAATTAAATAGCTTCCTTGAAATTAATTTGAACGGGGAAGTAAACCTGAATATAGTATGGGATGCCTGTAAAGCATACATAAGAGGCTTATTTATAAAAGAAAATGCAATCTGGAAAAAGGAGAAGGAAAAGTACGAAACAGAAATTAGACAAGATATCAGAAAAATAGAAAAACAACTGATATCGGACCTGAATAATAAAAAACTACTGAAAGAACTAAATAATTTACAAAATCAATTAACGATGTTATATACCAATCAAATGGAAAAACAATTAAAAATATTAAAAGCTAAAGAATTTGACAGTGCAAATAAAATTGGTAAGTGGATGGCCTGGAAAATTAGAAGTAAAATACAAAATAGAAATATTAATTTAATAGTAAATGAGGAAGAAAGATACACCAAACAAGATGAAATTATAAATCAATTTCTGGACTTTTATAAGTCACTTTACAAATATCAAGAAACTAATAAAGAAATAAAAGACTTTAAAGTAGGAAACAAGATGAAAATAAATGAAAAGGAAAGAGAATATCTAGACCAGGAAATAACAAAAGAAGAAATACAAAGCACTATCAAAAAACTTAAAACGAACAAATCTCCAGGGATAGATGGTTTACCAAACGAACTGTATAAAATACTAGAAACTCAACTCACCCCTATACTACATCAAATCATGAATAAAATTAAAGAAGAAAGGATAATACCTAAATCATGGGAGGAGACAGTAATAACGGTCATACCAAAGGAAGGGAACGACCCAACAAACGTTAAAAATTACCGTCCAATAGCCTTACTAAATTGTGACTATAAAATATACGCAATGGTGCTAGCTAATAGACTTAAACAAATACTAAATAGAATCATACCACCAGACCAGAGCGGGTTTTTACCCGGGAGATATAGCAGAACTAATATACGAACTGTCATTAACCTGGTGGAGGTCCTACAAAAAAAAATCAATCAGCCAGCTGCACTGATTTTTTTAGATATTGAAAAGGCATTTGACAGTGTTGGATGGGACAGTATGAAAGAAATGTTAACTAAAATAGAATGTGGGGAAAATTTTCAATCATGGATACACGCGATCTACACTCATCAAACTGCAAGAATTAAAATAAACTGTGAAATTTCACGGAAATTTAACATTGAAAGGGGCACACGTCAGGGTTGCCCACTTTCCCCCCTCCTATTCATACTGACGATAGAACCGCTATTAGAATATATTAGAACAACAAAAGAAATAAAGGGAATCAAAATCAATAAATATGAGTATAAAGTTAAGGCATACGCGGACGATCTGGCCTTATTTATTGACCCGCAGGAAGAAACACTGCAACTATTGAAAAAAACATTAGAGACATTCAAGCAAACTTCAGGCTTACAAGTAAATGAAAAAAAAACTAAAATATTATTGTTTAACTCAAACAAAACTAAGGAAAAACAAATTAAAGATATAGTGAAATTTGAAATAACAAACAAAATAAAATATTTGGGAATAGTAATCACTAAATCGAACATTTTACTCTACCAAAATAACTATGAGGAAAAATGGAAAGTAATTAAGGAAAATCTCCAAAAATGGAATAACTTAAACTTAACCTTGTTAGGTAAAATAGCACTGATCAAAATGATGGTCTTAGCTAAAATGAATTACTTATTTCAATCTCTACCAATTATTATGAACAGAAGGTTTTTTGAAAATTGCAAAAGAGACCTAACCAAATTCATATGGGGTGGACATTAATCCAGAATAAAATTTGATATAATGTGCGATGAAAGGAAAAGAGGAGGATTAGAACTCCCTAATTTAGAACTGTGTTATAATGCTGCAACCATGACATGGTTTAGAGAGTGGGTTACTCTAGATGATACGGAACTGCTTAACTTAGAGGGGTACGATTTAATGTATGGGTGGCATTATTACATATGGTATATGGAAGGAAAGGAATTTATACATTTCACAGACCATATTATAAGAAAACCAATATACAAAATTTGGGAAAAATATAAAAAAGAAAATAGACTTAAAACCCCTAAATGGATTTCACCGCTGGAAGCAGTGACCTTGAGGACAAATCAATATAAAACAATATTGAGATATAATGATATACTAATTAAAGATGGATCTGAAATTAGGCTGAAAGAAAGAAATGAAATTGAAATTGACAATGTACCATGTCAATGGTTTACATATAAACAAATTATTGAAAAATATAAAATAGACCAGAAAAAAGGATTTGAATTAGAAGAAGGAACCTTCTGGAAACTACTAATAGAAGGACAGAAAGGAACTGTAAGTAAAATCTATAAAATACTGCTACAAAAAGAAGAAGAGGCAGAACAGGTTAAAATATGTATGATAAGATGGGCCCAAGACTTTAACAAAGTTATTCTCCTGGAACAATGGGAAAGAACATGGGAAGACCTTAAATTTACTAGTTGTACCAAATTAAAAGAAAACTTCTATAAAATGATGTTCAGATGGTACCTCTGTCCAAGCAAGCTATCATTAATGTATAAAGGGGCTTCGCCTCTATGTTGGAGATGCAAAGAAGAGAAGGGCTCCATGTTCCATATTTGGTGGAATTGTAAAATAATTAAAAACTTCTGGCTGGAAATTTATCAAAATATTAAGACTATTTTAGAAATAGATATATGTTTTTGTCCGGAAATGTTTCTATTAAATATGATAAATGATAAAATTCAAAGTAACTGTAAAACTTTACTCTTGTATATGATAACTGCAGCTAGAATTCTGATTGCACGAAACTGGAAGAAGACTTCTCCCCCTCAAATACAAGAATGGATCTCACTGCTAATCGAATACGCATCAATGGACAAACTTTCTGGTATACTAAAAAAAAGAAATATAGAAAAGACTCTAGAAATTTGGCGACCTTTAAACGATTCTATACAGGTCAGATATGGAACAAACAAATTATTATTGTACCTTCAATGTTAAATAATAATTAACCAATGAATATATGGGAAAAAAATAGCAAGTGCTATACTTACTAATGTAATAAAGTAATCCCTTACAAGGGAGTCCCCTTAAATTGGAAGTCCCCCCTTCTCTTGGGGTTTTTCTTTTTTCTTTTATTAATTTTTTTTCTCTTCTTTTCTTTCTTATAATATCCATTTAATTCTATCTTTACTCTCAAATTTTTTTTCTTCTTCTCTTCCTTCCCTTTCTTTGTTTTTTTTTTCTCTCTCTCTTATTAGTACTATCTATTTGTTTTTTTTTTGGTATTTGGTACACTGTTTTATAGCTAATAATGATTTTCTTCGAAAGGTTGTATATACGTACGATAATAATAATAATTGTAATAACTGTTGATATGTAGATGAATCGGAAATGTATGTATTTGTATCACAGTGGTTGAAATAAACTTTTCTTTTTTAAATAAAAAAAAAAAAAGAACCATCCCGGTTCGGCCATGATTTCCACATGGTCTAATTCGGGCCCACCCTGTGAGATTTCCCTTATCTAGTGCCTTTCAAAAAACGATGAAATTTGAGGGGGTTTTTTAAAGTGCCACTCCTACTCCCATGCAAACATCGCAGGAGACAAACTGGTTTATTTTTCCCACCTCGCCGGCTGCAGCCAATCAGAACAGTGGAAAAATGGGACAGTTTGCGCATGCACAGCAATATCAGTGAGAAAAATGAAACTAAACCAGGGCTGTCCATAATCACCTGGAGTTCTTCTTCCCAGCCTGAACTCACTGTTGGGTTGCAGTGCGGAGGAAGGAACTGAGATACAAACATCCCGGTATGTATGATCCTGGTTTTCCCCCGGAATATTTTGGCTGTGGGGAAAATGCTAAAGTCGCCTAAGTGACTGCTACTTAAATGTGGGGAAAGAAAAACTTATGGTCTGGCCTGAAAATCTGCATCTATATTTATATTGGTAAAGTTGATTAGTATGCAGCTAAAGTGGGGTAGGACATATAGGTATCAATTCTGATATTGTAGTATTTTTGTTTTTCAGGCAATGGTTGTTTTAAGGCAATGGTTGTTTTATACTGGTGATCTTGTTTTGTATACTGTGCTGGTCATGGACTGTTAAAATAAATTCATTCATTCATTCACTGTAATTGTTCTGAGTATATATAGATTGCCAAGGGAGCAAAAGAAACAATACCTTCCAGAATCACTCCTGTCAGGTTCCATTCTCTTAAAATGTTTTCTTTGTGGGAAAAGAGCATGTGGAGAGAGATACTGTACTCATGGAAGAAGCAGTGCTTTCTTGGGGTCTCAACAGTGAAAATATAATGGGCACAGTGTCCTTCTGAGCATATGTAGAATATCTCCTCTCTCATCAAAGTACTGTCACAGATAGGATTTTTGTTCTCCATATTCTGTAATGATTATACTTGGTCTTTTGGCTAAGATTGCTACAGCTTCCGTAACACAGCTCAACTTCACTAACACAGAGTAGTTCCTTGAGCTGTGCTGGCAGCTGCTGCTGCCAAGGCAACATTTTTAAAAATCTGCACAGCCAATCAAATCTCCAATAGTCAATCAGAAACCTTGTTGGGAAAAAGTCCTATCTAGCCCCATTCACTTCCTGAAAACTAAAAGATGTGTGTTGGATGCTGGGGAGTTGTTGCCTGCAGTAGTAAGGAAGAAACAGCTATCTGATATCTGCAGGCTTACTTAAAATATCTTTCTTGAAACCATATAGCTGTGACATCTGAATGAGACTTTTGAGAGTTTCAAACATGTGGAAAAACATTTGTTTTTGTTCTCAAATCTTTACAGTCTTTCACACACACACACACACACACACACACACACACACACACACACACACACAAATCCTGCAGTTCTTGTGCTAAAATCCTTTTATTGCAGCTGCCAGAGCATGAGAATAACATACAGATCAAAGCGAGTATGTGACAATAAAGGGCAGGCCCTGTGGCTGGGAAGAATTTTTTATATATAACCAGTGAAGAATGCAGTTCTATTTCAAATGACATTTTGCTCATAGAACCCTCTTCTTATTCCTGGTAAACTAGAGAACAGGTTTTCAATGGACAAGGTAAGCCAAGGCTGCAATGTTTTCTTGATAAGAGTAGTAGCTGCTTTACTGCAAAGAATGTGTCGTGTTTTTAGCATGTTTTCCAGTTTCTCCCTCCCACTCCCCGAAAATGTGAATGTCAATAAGGGATGCTCATGAAATGTTTTCAACATGAATTTAAAAATCTCCAAATAAGAAAATATAATCCATTAATTAAAAAAAAATCCACCAGTGAATGAAATACAAAAGGAAAACAAAAGCACAATTCTAAAAAGAATTTTATGGAATTGTATGAGGTTTTATAATCCCATTGATCTGGTGGACATGAGTTTTTCTATTCTGATGCTTTAGAAATAAGGTAGGTAAATTTTAAAGAAGCAAACACCATAAAACACATGTGCAATATATGCTACCCGCAGTGCACAAAAAAGAAACCTACCATGTAGAAGGCTTACTGTACCTGGGTTTAGATCTGAGAGCCATTTGTGATGTACTAGTTAAAGTATCAGACTAGGATCTCAGGTTCAGATCTATATTGAACATTTACTGAGTGATATGAATCATTATTGACTTGTTCCATAACTATGCATCAGCCAATGTATTTGCTGGGGTTGGCAATTTTAATGTATACATACACACAATATTCCAAAGTGGCATTGATATGTATCTTATGGTCTATACCAAGGAATGAAAAATGACCTCTCTGCCAAGTCTAAGGCTGAAAGTCTTTATCATATAAGCAAAGGTAACCTGTTCACTAGGCAATTGCATAGGGCACCCAAAGGGTGGGAGTGCCAGGGGCACCAAAAATCCTTGCTGTAGCAAGCAGAAGCCCCAACTGGAGCCCTGACTCTGACATCACTTCCCAAATTGCACTTCATGTCCTGGCCATCTTTTTCCAGGAAACAGAGAGAAAGAGAAGGCAGGAAACATCCACAATACTCCCTCTAGCTTCATGGAGACTTTGGGTGGGGCAGCTTGTCTAGACTGCTTTTCCTAATCCCATCCAACCCCCTTGAATGAGTGAGAAAACTCAGGGAGGCACTCACTGTACCACAACCAGGCTCTCAGTGATGCCAGACAGAAGGAGCATTGTGGCACACATGACCTTTCCTGGACTGCTTGGCTCCTGCAAAGGAGAAACAAAAAGCAGGCAAGCACAATCTCCACTTTATGCCCTCCCTCTTGTTTCAGAGTCTCAGGGAGTGCATCTGGCCTTCCTTCCTGATTCTGCCTCCTGAAAAAGGGAGGGAGAAAAGAAGAGCAGGCAAGCACCAACTCTACTGTGCTCCCTCCCTCTACTTTGCAGCAGGTTGTGGCTTGAAGCGCACCCAGCCCACATGACCAGGGGGGGAGAGTGCCACTAGTAAGTGGCTGAGAATGCCAAAAGCCCTTGGGCCAGCCCTGAATGTAAGATAGGCAATGCTAAATTCTATAATAAGTCTGAATGTAGTCCCAACAACCCTAAATTTTAGTAGACCCATAAGTCTCTCCCTGGCTACAGTTTGTTTTCTTGGTTATTTTTTTTTTTTTACAAATCATCCACTAGAAATACTGCTACATTTCTCTTTAGTGACAAAGCTTCATGCCAACTCTGCAGTGCTGTGTTATATCTAATCTTAAAAGTGATAAGGAAATTATATATACCTACAGTGTACTAAATATGGATTCTACATGTTTTTTTTTAACCTTGATAAACCAGTAAGCCATTCCCTAGACAAGTATAAGTTTTGGTCATCACTCAACACTCTGCTTAATGATCTTGGACTGCATTTTTTTTGTATCCAAAGCATTCCGAAGATAGTTTCACTGCCCAGAACTGGAAACTGTCCAGCTATTCAGCTATATATTTAATCCAGAGCTGGTATGGAAGCAAATTAATGATGTAACTGAGGTTTACCGGGAATCTTACCTCTTGAAGGGCAAATGTGAGAATGGGATGTTCTTTTCAAAAACTAGATTACAGCAGCTTTGCATTTTATAGACAATGAACATGCTAAATGACACAGGTGCTTCATTCTGTGAGGCCAAAGAATCATAAGCTGTTTTCTTTAAATCATTACCATTTTAATATTACTGGAAGTATCCAGGTAGGTTGGTTTCATTGCCAGACCACATCCTCAAATTAGAGTAGCCCGACAATTTTCCAGGAGTGAACATAGAAAAAAAAAATCAAGTCTTCTATTTCTTTACTTTGGCTAAAAAAAAAGAAGGACTTGTTGGATAGAATAAATGTTTTTAAACAAACAAATGCCTAACTTGTAGATATCCTGAAGTCACGGAAAAGGGGTATCACTCGTCTTCCATGTGTTTTTTTATTCTGAGGAGAACCAATCCTTGGCCCCCTCACAGAGTAACGATTGATTTAAACAATTAAGCATTTATTTATAATAGACATGCATGCCAAAAGCATAGATACTTCAAGTCCATTGCTTCTGTGAATTTTGATCTTTAATTTAACAAAGACTGAACCTTCCTGAAATCCATTCACATTTTTTACACACACAGCTGAAAAAAAAACTTTCAATCCCTTTGTTTTACTGTTAAACAATATCAAATGCATAGTTTCTAGTTTCAGTGTCGCCAGATGACCATGACAAATATTTTGTTAAAATTCCTCCATATCCTGCCCTTAGAGTTATGGGCCACTTACAGAACCACAAATGTGGCACCCCCCCCCCCCCAGCCTTCAGCAATCCTTGCTTCTGGTAGTACTAATCACCTCTTTCTTAAAAGAAAGACTATCTCTGAGACATTCCATGGACCGAGGTTTTTGTTGTTATAAAGCATTGATTCAAACTTGCACTCATACTCAGAAGTTTATGTTTAAACTCTGGTGCCTGAAATCTAGAAGGAATGTTTACCCAACTCCATTTTTTCTTTCAGACTTCCCCTACCGGTAGGATCACCTCAGAGCTTTGAAGTAAATCTGCTTTAGAATTAGGCACTGGAATTCTTTCCCACATGAAGTTTAAATTGTCTTCCTGGCTAGAGATTGGTCTGTCTCTGACATCATCTCTATCACTCAGCTAGCTGCCTCTGTTCTACACAAACAGTTCAGGAGATGAACTAGCTATGTTTCTAGAACCTGGACTAGGAATTTTTTTCCCCATAGCAGTTAATTCCTCTCATTGGCTAGAATAGTGTCCTTTTCCCCAAATATCCCCCACCAACACAATAGGTATAATTGTAAATGGGTAATGATATTTAAAATGTAACTTCTTAAAATTAATGCTAGGAAATTATATGTATGAATAATGTAAACCACATGCTTCACCAGTTGCCTAGGAGACATTTGGAAACCTCTCCTTAAGCAAGGAGCAAAAAGGGTGGGATATGTGATAGAACTAAGAAAAATAGCATATTAAAAATTCCTTTCTGTATAATGCTATTTCAAAACTAGGAGCATGCAAAAGCAGAGAAAAAGAACCTGACTATGAAGAATTAATTCCTCACAAAGGCTGTGAGTGTGAGTGACATGCTGGGGGTGGATGGAGTTTAGAATTCAGTAACAACTACTGATAGGAATATAGGTTGGAACTTTCAGAACTGAAGGTTCAGACATGTTTAGTGTCTCTGTATAGACCAGTGGTATTGTCAGGGAAACAGTTATTTCAGAAAAAGCATATCTCCTTCACAAACTTCCTCTTCTTCAGGCTCCATCTGCAATTCTAAGAATTTATCAGTCTGGAGTTGATAGCCCTTGTCTAGCTACACCTTCTTTATTACACTTTCTTGCTGACTGATTTCTCCTAATGTTTGCTTTACTTAGTAGTAACAGAACTGTCAGTAAATATTATCAGAAAGTACAAAGGCAGGACAGCTTATGTCACATGTAGCCAATGTGGTGAACTGTTCCGAAAACACTCAAGTAAAGCTTAAGACACAGAGATAATGGAATTGTATCACATCATCAGAGACTTTTCCAATATTTATTTACCAACAAATGTTGACCAAGGCCGTTTCCGAAAGGCAAATCATGGCGGCCTGGAGACGGTAAAAACACCGTCTCCAGGCTGCCATTCGCACGGGGGACGCAGCTGCAGCGCAGCCGCGCCGCTCTCACGCCGCCCGGCTGGCCCGCAGCCGGCGTATTCCCAGAATGCTAGGAAGTGTTCTTTTTGGGAATACGCCACCGTGAAGCCGCTGCCGAGCGAACGGCAGCAGCTTCACGGCGCCTCCCCCACCCGGCACTCACCTTGTCCCTGGGCCTCCGGCGCGTCGCTGAGGCCTGGGGACATGTTCTCTGCCCTGCCGCCGAGCAGGTGGCGCCAAGGGTCAGGGGCGGTCCCCAGGCCTCGGCGACGCCGAGGCCCAGGGACAAGCCGGTCGCGGCGAGCACCGGCGCCTCAGCGCCGGCTGCCTGCCTCTTCCAGGGACCGTCCGTGCGGACGGTCCCAGCGTCTTCGGGTCGGCGCAAGAAGCGCCGACCCAGCCGTTTCCGCTGCCGTGCAGAAACGGCCCATATTATTATTGGATGACTCTAAAGATAATCATGGTTCTGATAGGACCTTTGATGACTGATCAGTAAATTTATACTTTACTAGAGATTCAGTTTTATACTTTACTAGAGATTCATATACTTTACTAGAGATTCATATACATGGGTCAAAAAATCTGTTACAGAACTGTGGACAAGGGTACTAAACAGCAAAATCTTTGGCTAGAAGTCCCAGAATATGTGTGACCATTAGATAACATACCTGTGAACTATCATGATTGAATATGACAGCATTAAGGTCACCACAGTTGTAGTGCTTGATAAGATCTTCAGTGGTATAAGGGGCCTGCAAGCTGCCGGCTCGAAGGCTTTCATGCTGTAGTAATGTTTGGTTCAAAGCAAACAGCACCTGTATACACATTGAAAATAAATATGGATTCAATAAATATATTGTAACATCAGGTATAAAATACACGAATGACCAGATAAACTTGGGAGGATAGCATGAACAAATTTGGCATGTCCACTTTGCCACAGTTGATTTCTATCTTACTAGCTGGCTTGCCTGTTATTTTACAGAATGGCATCCCATCCAATTCACAAAGTATTTTTAGATAGAGATTAGGATTGGTTAGGATCAGATTCATTGTTTTTTTTATTTCTAAGCACACAAAGACATTGCTTATTTGACATAGCATATGCTGGCCAAATGTATTTATTTATTTAAAACATTTTATGCTGTCTTTCCACTCAAATAAGGCCTCCAAAGTGGCTAACATCAAAACATTTCAACATAAAACATTTGAGACATTAAAACAATATTTTAAATAATGTACATATACAATAATTATATTTCCAACAAAACATAAAAAACAAACAAACGTAACACAACCAAGGAGGAGGATAACCAATAACAATTAATGGGGAAATAACAAACCAAACAAAAGATGTATTCATTTGTTGGTGGAAGATAATGATAAAGGGGGACACAGGAAGAAGCAAATATTCCTAGAGAGGCAGTTTCAAAAATGTGGCATCATTGTCTGAAAAGGGTTGCCATCCATCTAGCCTCAGATGGCAGAGGCACCCAAAGCAGGGTTTGGATAATTAGGCTCATATGAGAGTAGGCTGTCCTCTTGGAAAACTGGCCACAAACTTTATAGGCTTTAAATAACAATGCCATTGAGTTGAATTGGGTCCAGAAGTAACCTTGAAGTCAATATAGATGGATCAAGATGGGAAAGACAAGGTCCTACAACCTAATCTCGTCAACATTCTGGCCATGGTATTCTATATCAACTTCTTTCTCGTGGACAGTTTTCAAGGGTAGTCCCACAAGCAGCACATTGCAGTCTAATCTAGATGTTACAAGAACATGAACCTAGGAGTAAGTTGTCCCCCCCGCCTCAGAAGGTCTGTAGTTGTCTCACCAAAGGAGACCCAGCCACCACTGCAATCTGTTTATCCAATTGAAGATGCTGGTCCAGGAGCCCTCTCAAGTGATGGACCTGCTCCAGTGGGGAGAATGCAACCCCATCCAGAACAGAAAATATCCCAATTCCTTGATCAAATCTTCCCTCCACCAGTAAAGTCAACATTTTGTTGTTTTTCATCCTACACAGGATGAAAAAAACTTATGTCCCTTTTTTGGGACTCCCTTTCTATAATATTACCTGAAAACAAAAGGTCATGATTGTTGCCAAAAGTGACATTTCTCTGATTTTTGTTGTTTTTTCTGTATTTTTACTCATATTAGGTGGGATTAGAGCCACAACAACCTTTTCTTTAGCAAACAGGATGACTGGCTTGTCTTCCAGAGCATATATTTAGTGATCCTTGGAATATTGCCCCTAGATTTATTAAATTAATACGCCACTAGTCTGTTTTAACAAAGCAGTTCTCCTCAGCACAAATTCAAACAGCTCTTTCACACTACACTTGTTAACGACAGACTAAAGTTATTTTAAGACCACAGATAGCAGGCAAGCAGAATCAAGGAAAAAAATTACAGTATTTGTGGAGCAACTCTGCAGGCATCCTTCCCCAGCATCATCTTTTCACTCATCTAATACCCCACCAGCCACCCGTCATATGTTATAATAAAAATGATTCCTTTCAAATATATTTGAACTTCTATCATTATGCAAAGTATGCAAGACAGAACTTATTTTGTCCATTTCTATAACCAGTTTTCATGATCAAAATGACTTTTCCAATCAACTTACCTTCCCTGCGACTGTCCGGCACGTCGCCGAGGCCTGGGGACAAGCCCCCTGCCCTGTGACTCCGGAGCGGTCATGCAGGGAAGGGGGGGTGTCCCCTGGCCTCAGCGATGCACCGGACGGTCACAGGGAAGGTAAGTCAATCAATGCCCAAGTACCGCCATCTTCCTTGGTAGTTTCCCTATGGACTTGGTTCTCGTGTGCGAACGGGTCCTAGTGGCTTGGCTATCGGTGTCATGTATGCTGACCCAACCCCCACCGTGGCCATGCAGAAATGGCTGGTGTCTAGAAGAACCATGAGCTTCTAAATCATATGTGTAACAGGAAGGGCACATAGTCAAGTGGTTTCTGCTCTGCTACAGATAAATCTCTTGTAATGGACTGTGGCTCAAGGTAATTCCATAGATAGTCGATCAGCAACCTTAATATTTATAAAATATATTATTTTAGGCCACATATAAAACAATTAAAGAAATGTGACATGCAATTCAATTAGGCCCGTTCCACACATGCAGAATAATATACTTTCAATCTACTTTCACAACTGTTTGCAACAGTGTTTTTGTTGATGACAGTATACCTCAGTAACTGCTGGGCCAATTCCTCTGAAAATTCCCAACCACTATAGTCAGCCAGGTGAGAGTGTTTTTAGATGTTCACATTCCTGAAATTTCACACCTGGCCCAGGTAAAACACCTTTTTCCTGGCGCTCCCTGGTGAAGGACATGCTGCTGCCTGTGTGTAACTGTCACCCTTAGAATGTTTGTGCTGCTTAGAATGTTCACTCAGATGGCCAGATATGAGCAGTGAAAACAGCACATAGGCAGTAACTCGAGTGGAAGTGAAACACATACACACACATACACACAAGGGAGAGGGAAGGGAGGGAGAGGTAGGGGTGGCATGCAAAGGAAGAGAGGGAGGGAGAGGAAAGGGACAGAGGGGGAGCCATGCAAGGGAAGAGAAGTGAGAGAGGGGAGAGAGTGAGGGGCGACATGCAATGGATGGGAGGGAGGGGCCAGGCACCCTAGATTCCCTGAATACTGCAGTTACAGTTAATAAAACCAGGCATGCATTACTCAGGAGTAAGCACGGTACAGCAACTGTGACATACTTTGAATGGCTGCGTCGCGCCCCTCAGAGGGTTTCCTCAGAAGCGACACCCATTGCCACCAACCAAACTTACTCCCAGGTAAAGGATCATGACCAGCCAGTCTAGATGTGTGGGAGTGGTGCCTTTCCATTCCCCCCCTCCCCAAGGAATGCGGGCACACACATCAAGGACATCGCACAGTATCAGGCTGCGTGTTTGCATGAGCATGTACTGCTGGCCTCTGCAATTGATTTGCTGCTACTGTTCCTTTTCCATTTCACCACAATAAGCCACAGCAACGCGTGGCTGGGCCCTGCTAGTATGAAATAAAAATCTGGTGAGGATGGGAAATTTCTGGATGTTCCCAAGAAATTGACATAATTGTGGGTATTCATGACAGCAACCTTGCATCCAGAGAGTATTTGAATAGGATCTGACTGAAAGGGATAAAAGCATCCTCCAGTACATACTCTAAAAGTTTTTGTAACAGTGTCAGAAATATGACATTTTTTTAACTGAAAGTATTTTAGATCCCCTTTTTTCCAATTAACATTTTTCTAAGCATTTTTTATTAGTCCTATATTCAGAATCCACAGGAAATCCATGGATGAGCTGTTTCCTCCCCAGCCTATAAGCCTCAAAAGGTAAGAAATCCTTTAAACCCATGCCTTTTGCAGCCTGTTTAAATTAGTGAGATGCTAATCTCACATTTTACGGGTCATAGAAGATGCTGAAGCCTAGACTGGAGTACATGCGGAATGTTTTGGACTTTTGAGAGTGAGAACTTGAGAGATGAATTGATCCATTTAGCTGCTGAACTATCAATCTTTTTAACACACTGAACTTCTCGTAGTGGAAAATTCAAACTGTATTTCCACAATCTGCTCTTAAATATACCTAGGAGAATTTTTGCTACATAGCTGCCACATTTCAATTTCTGGCCAACATTCACCACACTTCTGCTGTGAAACCATATTTGTCTTCAATTTTAAACTGGTCTCATTTGAAGGTGGCTATTAGATTTCTTGAAAAGTGTACAAGTAGATAAATTTCAGCCTAAGCAAAAGTCCAGTGGTGTATTTGCCTATGGTACATAGGGTACCCTATGTCCCCAAGTGCCCCGCCCCCATGAAGGGCGCAAAATTTTCAGGTTTGTTTGTGTGTTTTTTGTATTCTTTAGTGTTTTTTCAGTTTTTGGCTTGCAGGGAGGGCAGTTTTTAGGCTAGCAGCACCACAATTTCAGGAATTTTTCAGGAGACTCTCCTGATAATACCACCCAAGTTAGGTGAGGTTTGGTTCAGGAGGTTCTGGGGGTTCAGGGGGTTATGGATTCCCAAAAGTGGTGCCCCCATCTATTGTTTCCAATGGGAGCTAATAGGAGATGGGGCTATGGGTCCATAACTTTGAACCCCCTGAACCAAACTTTACCAAACCTGGGTGGTATCATCAGGAGAGTCTCCTAAAGATACCCTGAAATCTTGGTACTGATAGCTTAGTAATGGCACCCCTGGTAGTAGGCACACTCAAAATGTCCCCAGATTCTCCTTTTAAACCCACCCCCTTCAGTATGGACTTAAAGGGAGAATGTGAGGTCCACCGTTTAAACATTGAAAGTGATGCTGTTTCAGGGTGGGGGAGAATCCACCCCAAAACAGCATCATTTTCAATATTGTTTTAACTGGGGAACCCAGATTCTCCCTTTAAGGTGGATTTAAAAGAAGAATCTGGACTCCCTAGTTTAAACTCCATTGAAAGTGATGCTGTTTGGGGGTGGATTCCACTGAAGGTGTTTTGTGAGAGATGATGCTGACATTTGTTTGGTAAACATTTTGCTGGGGGTGATTTGTGAGAGATTTACATGCTTAATACCCATTTGCACTGACTTGGAGCTGTTTCTCAGGCTAACAACCTACTTCATAGGGTTGGTGTGAGGACAAAATTAGGAGAGAGCCATGTATGTTTTGCTGGGGGTAGAAGGTGTTTTGTGAGCTGGTGCAAAAAATCATTGTTTGGTCGTGGTGGGGGAGGGTGGCAAACTCAGGTTTTGTCACCGGGCTCCAGTTTGCCTAGATACGCCTCTGCAAAAGTCTAGTTAAAAGGGGGGTTTGGGGGTTGGATTAAAAAGTACATATTTTGGAAGTTTGAAAATAACCCTACATTGGTAAGATTGCCAACTCTGGGTTAGTTAATTCCTGGAGAATGAAGATGAAATCTTGGAAAGGAAACTCAGCAGGGGTATGATGGCACAGACTGTACCCTCAGGAGAACTGATTTCTGTGGTTTGGAGATGTTGCAGTTCCAGGAGTTCTTCAGGCCTCACATGAAGGTTGCCAATTTATGGATGTCAGTGCATATGTTCTCCTTATTTTTGAGACACTGTTCCCTTCTAACCATACATATATATTCTCATTGGATTCTACCACAGAGTAAGAGTTTGGATTTATATGCCACCCTTCTCCCTTGACTCAAGAGGATTTACAAGCTCCTTTCCCTTCCTCTCCCCACAACAGATACCTTGTGAGGTAGGTGGGGCTGAGAGACCTCTGAAGAACTGTGACTAGCCCAAAGCCACCCAGCTAGCAAGTAGGAGTGAGGAAAAATCTGGTTCACCAGATAAGAAGCCATCACTCAAGTGGAGGTATGGGGAATTAAACCCAGTTCTCCAGATTAGAGTCCATCTGCTCTTAACCACTACACTGCAACAAGAGCCAGGAGGGATTGGAAACCTTGGAACCTACATGGATAAAAAGTCATGCAGCACAAGCTGTAATGAGTAGGAGAATCAGGCAAGATAATTTGTTTGCTAAACTTAACACTATGAGTGCATTGAAGGAAAAGAAGGATTCAACTGTAAGTAATTTTCGGCACTCACTATTGTTTTTAGATGGTGAACTAAGTAATGAGATCACATAAACATAGGGTTGGCAGTTCAAAATGTTGTCCTGGCATCCAGCAGAATCCTGGTAGGGGACATGGGTGCAGCTGGCAGTGATAGTAAGATGTAATTTCTGGAAAAATCTGGAAATGATGTCATGTCACACTAATATCACCAGAAACTCTATGGTAAATTTTTCTTATAAGTGGTGTCATGCCATCAGCCCGACAGCCATTTGAAAAAAATTACTTTATACTTTTCTTGCACTTTTACAGTTCTGTTTGTTGATGGAAGAAAATTAGGTCAACTACTGGCTTGTGTGTTTACAACCAAATGGTTTCATTTCTTTGTGCTTCCCTCTGGAAGGCTAAGGGTGCAAATTGACACAAGCACCATTTTAAATCTGAATACCTGAGCAACACTTTGCACAAGGCCTTATGTTCACAAGCTAGACATTTTCCCCCATTCTTCCCCTCTGTTTTAAAACATCCAGCCTGATGAAAAGTTCTGCCGATAGCTCCCTACTGTTTTTTGTTATTTTGTAATAAACATTTTTTTAAAAAAATCAGAAAAATACACAAGTATCATTAAAGGTTTGTATGAAATAATGGTTCAGGCACCTGTGGAAAAAACTGCACCACTTTTGAACAGCCCTTTAAATAAAAGTTCAGAAGGAAAACTTATTTTGGCTGCAATCCACAACCCACTAACTTTAGAACTGTTCCAATAAATCCAACATGACTGCTTCATGGTTAAATGGATTTTGGATTGCAGCCTTTCCTAGTTTGGCCTTGTAATTATAATGAGATTTGGGGTTTGAGCTTTATCAAAATGCATTCAAGAAACATAGCACCTCAGACAGTATTACTACCACAGTATTAAAAAGTGCATACATGAACATGGGCTTTGTTCTGAGACTTTTCAATAAAAGTACATTCTTTGTTGGATTTGATTCATGCTTAGTTTGAGGAAAGTAACATTCAGCTACTAAGAATGGCACCTGTTCTAACGAATCATGTGAACCTTCTCATAAATCACCCTTTTATTGTATCACAAAGTCTACAGATCAAAAAGTTCTGAACATACTTCCTTTAGTTGAAGAGCAGAAATCACAACAGCCTTTTAAGCAAAGCCATTCTCCTACCCACGCCAATACATTCTTTTCCTTAATTACCTTTAAAGAGCTAGAGTATTCCTTCATTTACATTTTCTAGTACATTTAAAGGATCTTAGTTCTTCATAAATGAACTTTCCCCTTCCTCCTCCCAATATTTTAACTTACAATAAATTATTATCACTTCTGATTGCTCAGTTTTTTTGCAGTTATTTAGTGAGCCAAATTACAGTCCTGAAATATGCTTTATCTGGCCGAGAAACAATCTAGACCTGCCATACTCAGCATTTACTAAATGAGAAAAAATGTTAAGTGTAACAAAGAGTTTATAAAAGCTTAATATACAAAACCAACTGCCCAATTCAGAGGTCGCCATACCTGGTGTGGAGATGGATCAGAATGTGTATAAATTTGTGTATTTAATCAAGGATTAATTCAAATGAAACAAGGATTTAAGAATCAAAATGGAGTGTCTCTGTATAGTGACCAGCAAAAGCTTGCATTTTAGCAAAGGTCAAAGGAATGTTACCACTATGCAGGCAGGCTACAGATAACATCTTTTGGGATCTTGTCTACGTGACAGCAGAAAGGTGCATTTTATGACATTGTGTTAGAACTAGCTAAATCAAGGTGATTAGTCAAATGATAAATAAGAGTTTTTCTATATAGTTAAATGAACATAGAAAGAATAGAGAGTGATTCATATTCACATGTATTAGTATTTCACTATAATTCTATTGTGTTAGAATCATTGTATTAGAATTATGTTTTAACAAAATCAAACTGGGAGAAGTTTTATGACCCTATAGAATGCTGCATGGCCTAGATGCATAGCTGTAGGCCATAGCTCTCTCTGAGAGCCAACCAAGAATAACAGGTTTTTCTTGTAGACAGCAAGCCAACTTTATGGCTGTAGTCCTTTGTATATGCATATGGGCAAGGATGTAGCCGCTGTCTACAGCCTGCAGTTTGAATTACATGCAGGAAAGCGGTGGACGAGAATATGGGGTTTGTCTTCATGTACAAACCAGAAGACAGATCTGACGCAATTAGATTCTTAAGGGGTATGGACCATAATACGTGAAGTAGGTGGACTGTGTGGACGCCTTTGCATCTTACAAAAAAACTCAGGTCTTCTCGATACTGTGTGTGACTCTCACTCTGAGAGCCACCTGAGTGGGGGCGGGCCTCTCAGCTTGAGAGGTACCTCATAGGGCGTGCCTCTCCTTCGGGAGAAGGTCACCTCCTGGTCTCTAAAGTTTGTGCTCTTTCCCTCGTGGGGTTGTGAAGGTCACCTTTCTTGGACTTTATATCTGTATTCTGTAACCTTCTAAATGCAGTGCCTCCCTCTGAAGGAGAGCCTTTATATTCTGTAACGTTCTGAATTCTGGTTCTATCACTCGAGGGCACTGGGGAGTGTTCACATTCTGTAACTTGCTATATTCTGCTAAGTAAACTGTCTGTTTGTTTTCTAATGTCAGATGCCTTTTTGCTTTTATTTCTAACTTAGTTTTTCTTAAAACTAACCCAGCTGTGTAGGACCAGAGAGGCGGCTCTGGCCCCACACTGGTAATGGCTCTGCCACCATGCCACTGAACCACCTCCAGAGAGCTTTCAGGCAACATGGCGGTACAGCAAAAAAACAAAACAAAACAACCTGATTGCCTGGAAGCTCCTTCCTAGGGCTTAATGGAATTGGACGGCATGAGTCCAAAGCTGTGGCTGCAGCATTACTGGCTCAAAAGTCCAGGTGGAAGCCAATTACAGTTGGCTCCATTCCCAGGAACCTTCCATGCTGTGGTGTGGCAACACTGTACCATGTTCGGGCATCCCAGAGTCCGCAGCATCTGTCTGCTGACACTTTTGTTCCTCTGCCAGGGTAAGTGCCCTGGAGAGGGCAAATCTCACAGTGTGGGCTCATGCTGCATCCAGGAGTTTATTCAGGGCTCCCTTTGGATTGGGCTGTTAGTATCTAAGCAAAGGATTATTCAGTAGCAATAAATTATTTGTTGTTTCTCCAAAACATATTAAAAATTCACAGTACATTTAGATCATCCCTTAGCTTTTTTGTTCCCAACCCAGAATGGAAGCAGTGATCATTAGTTAAATTGTCTATGTACTTTTTGAAAAATATCTTGTTTGAAATGAGCCCTCTACACCTCATCAGTAATTACAAAACTTAGAATGTTATCAGTCCCCCACAACTGTCTGTAGTATAAAACAAAACGTTTTCCATTGTGTCAAAATGTCACAATATATCACACCACATGAAAATAGGTGTCCTTGAAATCAAGGACTTCAAGCCAAAAAGTTCCCTGACAGAAGGGGAAGGATATCTAACAAGGAAAGCATTCTAAACTTAGGAACATGAAAGAACTTGTTTCGATGTTTGAGGTCCAATATCAGCCTCTTTTCCCCATCTTTCTTATGGATAAGGAAATACCTGGAATAGAACCTCCCCTCTGAAAAATGGGGAGCAAGATGACTTCTTGCACCTTTTTGAAGCAGTGTAATTATCTCAGCTGCAAGAAGCAGTGACAAACAGCCTGAGGAAGGTGGTACAGGAAGATAAGGATAGATAGTTTTGAAACACAACTGATAACTAGAATTTGTTATCAACAGGACCCAGTAATCCTGGTAATAATAGTCCAAACATCAGAAGACATTGACAAGCAGTCAAAAAATGGAAATTCTAAGACCTGTATTCATGTCACGTGTTTTCTCTTTACCTTGTGTTTTTGGTGGGAATGTTTACCCAGTTGAGCAGGCATGGATGAGGATCTATATTGGGAATTTTCATAGTGGTTCAGTTTATCTTACGGAATGACATGGAAAATACCTCTGTTTAAAGGCTGACATGGTCTGGGAAGTAATACCCAAAAACTTGCTAGTGAGACAAATTTTCCTGATCCTGTTGAGGACAGTGTCCTCACCAAACAGGGTCTTGTCTTCGGTGGGAATGTCCTCTACTCTAGCCCTACTCTAACCCTAGTCCTCTACTCTAACCCTAGTCAGAGGTAAAGAGCCTTGGAGCCAAGCATATCTCCTTAGTATGACTGCAGAGGTTGTTGCCCAGCTAGTGCTGTCAGTGACTGTCATGCAGCATTTAGCTGCTGCTTGGCCCATCTGAATCCCTCAGCAAATAAAACCTAAATGTGCATAGTTGTGTTGGACATTTGATATATTCGTCAAGGATAATGACATTTGTGTTGTTATTTGTGAGATTTATGTAAAATATACATTGTGTAAAATATATATTGGTATCTGGTTTCTGGAACCTATGCTTTTAACTAGCCATTTTTATTCTGTACTAGTGGTACCCAGCCATGCGTTGCTGTAGGTTATTGTGGGGAAATGGGAAAAGAATAGTAGCAGCAAATCAATTGCAGAGGCCAGCAGTACGTGCTCATGGAAACGCACAGCCTGATACTGTGCGATGTCACTGATGTGTGTGACCGCATTCCTTGGGGGGGGGAATGGAAAGGCACCCCTCCCACATGTCTAGACTGGCTGGTCATGATCCTTTACCTGGAAGTAAGTTTGGTTGGTGGCAATGGGTGTCGCTACTAAGTAAACCCTCTGAGGGGCACGACTCAGCCATTCAAAGTATTTCATGGTTGCTTTACCGAGCTTACTCCTGAGTAATGCTTGCCTCGAAGGCAACCTGGTTTTCTGAACTGTAACCTCAGTATTCAGGGAATCTAGGCTGGCTGGCCCCTCCCTCCTCTCCCTTGCATGCCACCCCTCACTCTCTCCCCTCCCCTCTCCCTCCACTAGGGTGGTGGGTCATATCCAGGTGCTGGGCCCCCTCCCTCCCTTGCATGCCACCCCTCACTCTCCCCTCCCTCACTTCTCTTCCCCTGCATGCCTCCCCCTCTGTCCCTTCCCTCTCCCTCCCTCTCTTCCCTTGCATGCCTCCCCCTCCGTACCTTCACTCTCCCTCCCTCCAGCTGTCTTTTACATTCAAGCTTGTTCAATATGGGTGTGGAATATGGGTTAGGAAGTAGTTAAGTGGTGGTTGGATGTGAGAGAAGGCAGAGTGAGGAGTGTGAGGATGAGCTGAATGTGTATGAGAGTATTGTGACAGTAGTGGGTGAGGCACAGAGAGTGAAAGGTAGCTGTGCGTGAAGGGGGGGAGCCCCACCTGATGTCTGTGCTACAGTGGCGGTGTATGTGTGTATGTGTTTCATTTCCACTCGAGTTATTACCTATGTACTGTTTCCACTGCTCATATCTGGCCATCTGAGCAAACATTCTAAAGGCATGGACATTCTAAGGGTGACAGTTACACACAGGCAGCTGCATGTCCTTCACCATGGAGTGCCAGGAAAAAGGCGTTTTACCTGGGCCAGGTGTGGAATTTCAGGTATGTGAACATCTACAAACACTCTCGCCTGGCTGACTAGAGTGGCTGGGAATTTTCAGAGGAATTGGCCCAGCAGTTCCTGTGCTAGACCACCAGGAACAAACTCACAGTTTGCTTTATATATATATAGACTAGCAGGATACCCGTGCTTTGCTACAGAGATTATGGGGTCCCACCATGAGGCTTCCTATCCTGTGGTAGACCTGTCCCTGCACTTTGAATGTTGTCATGAAATTGCTCTCTTTTATCTCTCAGGCTCCAAAATACGTCATTTGGAAGCATCCATTGTATTTCCGGGAAGCAGAAAGAAAGTGTTCTGCCATTGGATGCTGATGAGTGAGAAGGCTGTGAAGAGGTTCAGGGTAGGGTTGAATGGCAGGGAGCTGAACTTTACTGCCACTGCAGCACATTCCTGGGGGCTCATCCCGCCACTTCAAAGCATGACACCAAGCACAGGGCAATCGAAGTCCAAGAGCAATCACTTTGTCTCCATGGCAGTAATCCAATGTGAGATCCAGCATTCAAACCCGAACAAATATTTTTTAGGGGTCCAAGGTGATAATTTGATTTGTAATCTTTTTTTTTATTTCTTTTGTATTTGGACAATGTAGCGGTCTGGTTAACATGAGGGTTGTTAGAGGAATATTTTTTCACAGCCTCTCTATGAATTTCGGGGTGACATTCAGCATACTTCATCACAGCTTCTCTATTAACTTCAGGGTGACATTCAGCATACCTCATCACAGTCTGTCTGTGAACTTCGGGGTGACATTCAGCATACTTTTTCACAGCCTCTTTATGAACATTTGGGTTGTTTTTTGCATATTTTGCAGCAGCTTCCTGTAGTTGTCTTTTTCTAACCAAATCTGTAAATTGCTTTCTGCATTTAATCCCTCTCCTTCCTTTAGCTGTTCCAACAGAAGGAACAGGTTCATATGCGGTGAGGAAGTCGGTGGTAGAATCCAGTTGGGCCACCATTGGCTCAATTGTGCGTGTTGTTTGGTGGGCATTATCAGAACTTGTTGATTCAACACATGGAAGTATAGCACCAAAGTGCCCTTCATTAAAATCTCCTGTGAAATGAATAATTTTTACCCCCTGTACTGCATCCTTTAGCTTGGCAAGCAGGCTTTTAACTGTCACCTTTAGAATGTTCGCGCAGATGGCCAGAGTTCAACAGTAACGCAGATGGCCAGAGTTCAACAGTAACGCAGATGGCCAGAGTTCAACAGTAAATGTGTAATAACTTGAGTAAAACTGAATATTTTGAAAAATCCTTTCTTAGTGAGCACCTAAACCACATATTGAACAGGTGTGCCAAATTTCAACTTTGTAGGTTGGGTGGTTTTTGAGTTCTTTTGATGAGTCAGTCAGTGAATCAGTCAGTGGTATTTTGCATTTATAGATATAGATAATGTGTACACGAATTAAATATATTTTTGATAATACTGTATTGTTGTTATCTTAACCCCTACAGAAATATTGATATAGTTAGGGACAAAGTTTTTCCTCTCCTTTTCTTTGCAACCTTGTTAAAAGGTTACTCATCAGCAAGATAAAATAGCTACTGGATGGGAGGATGCGTAAAAAGGAAAAAAAATAGAAAGACCTGCTTTGAAGAACTGAACCTGAGAAGTTCTGACTATACAGGCAACATGTTGAAGTTATATCAGGAAGACATATACAACAGGTGGGATTTAGGCTTTCTCTAATGAGGAAAAATATTCTAAATCCATTCTTGGGTCAAATACAAAAGCTCTCTAAATATGAAACTGAATGAAAGCAGTTTGTGTGTTTGTATAAATCCAATAATTCCATTAGCTTCCTGAACGATGTTGGTTTTCCTTCATGATCCCCAACTGACTATAATGCTATGATTGGGGTTGATAAGCTGCAAAAGCCACCTAAATGAGGTCAGTGTCAGGGAAACAAACTCCCAAAATAAGTCCAGGGACAGCCACTTAAAAGACTCTCCCATGTCAGAGAGAACCCCTTTCTGACATCACACAATGAAAAAAGAATTTAGTTTCTTTAAAGGGACAGTTAAGGAAGAAAAACCATGAAATCATCTGCTAGAATTTCTGTCTGCAAAACCATGCCCCCTATTAAAGTTCCTCATAAAAGCCTTTTGCCTAGTTGCTTCCATATGTTCCCAAAACCTCATCATTATTGCTGCTGAAAGGCAAAAGTAGTTAATAGGCTGTGGTTTGGCACTGACCCGAGGAGACCTTAAGACCTTGATTTTTCCCTTTCAAATTGCTAATTAACCAGTTTAATAAAATGGTTTGAATCTGACCAAAGAACTCACTTCAACCAGTATGTATCCTATAGAGCTGTTGGTTGGGAAGCTCAGAATAAAACGTCTGTGCCAACAGTGTGAAACCATGGGATTATATCTGGGTTAATGTGTACTGCTCTTTCACAGAGCAGAAGGTTAAATGGGAGAGAGGGAATGAATCCACAGTTCTATCTTTAGTTGTCAGTCAGTCAAGTATTTATTGTTTGAGCCATTGGCTATAACAATACAAAAATACATGCAGTTAAAACAGTAACTTAGTTAAAACAATAATTTAAATTAAAAAAAAATTTAGTTTTACATTAAAATATAAATTATTAGTGTTCACAATCTCTAAATTAAAATGCCCCATCAAATACGTCAGATGTTTTTGCAGTTTCTTCAGCTAGTCTAAGTTAATCTCCAGTACTTTTACAAACATTACTAGTTCAAACAGCTGCTTTTAAATTACTTTTGCTCTGTGAGTTTCCTTAGGCCGCTATGTAAGCAAAGAGAGCCATCTTATAAGAAACATAGGGAATCAATATCCCATAATAAGAAAAATTAGTTTGTCATCATCGGACAAAAGCTGTCCTAGGTACGTATTGGCTCCAAAACCTTTTCCTTATTTCAGAATATAAAGGACAGGAGAGTATGTAGTGGAAGAGATCCTCGGTGGCTCTTGTTTCTTCCCACAGATACAAAAAAAGCGCTTTGAGAAAATGGTACTCGTGTGTAGGTAGTCTGCCACTAAGCACTGCTGAAGGCATTGTACCATGAAATCTAATAGAAGTATAAGCTATTCTTAGATTTTCTTATTAGTGTAGTGGTCAGATATGTAGCTGCCTAATATGATCTCTTTTAAATAGTTTATACCCATGGAGCAGTTTTGTCTGAACTATTTTAATTGTCTTTTTTCGTTTATTCCTTGGCATCTTCTCTGCACACTCCAGTCTCTCGAGAGTTCCAGCATTTGGATGTTGAAACTCTTAATAGGATCATTCTGGAATAGTAAGTACCGGAGATCTAATTTTTTCGAAAAGGTAGAGCTGTTTTATTTTTTTTGTCATCAGGAGAGTAAAAGACTGATGACCAAAGGATTCCTTTATTATCTGGAGCCAAGCTTTTTTTTCCAGGCCCTTCGAAGATTAGCGGTAAGATGGGCACGTGATTCAATTGATGGTAAATCTAACTCTGCCCTCATTAGTGCAGCCGGTGTTCCCTTTGGCAGCATCAAAATCCGTCTTTAAAAAAGGTTCTGAATGGATTCCAGTGTCTTGAGTATAAGGTCATTCCAGCCCCAAACTTCTATTCCATATAACATATGTGAGATGACTTTACTTTCAAACAGTTTTATAGCTGGATCTACAAGACAACCACCTTTTGAGTAATAGAATCTCATAATTGCCCCTATCCCTAGTTCTTGAGAAGTTTTTTTTTAGATACATACGTACAGTACCAAGATGTGCATGGACTGCAAAAGAGAGTACTTAATCAGAACCCAAGTTTTGCATAGAAGATACATGTCAATACATGTGGAACATCTGAATAGCTACATACTTTATTTCCTTGTAAACAAAACAAAGAAAAGAAATGTACAACAACAACAATGATAACATAAATATAAACATGACTTTCTAAAAATAGCTTACAGATATTGGGAAATAAATCCATATATGCTTGTCATCTTCCTGCTATTCATTCAGATTTTTTCCCTTTCAAACACCTTCTTCCCACTTTTTGTTTGTTCCTTTTCCTTCTCTCTCTCCCCTCCCCCACTCTCTTCCCAGCTTTCTCCCTAGCTATTCTGAAGGTGGGTAAGGCACAGACATACATGTCTAACCTCATAAATCCCCACATTCAGTCATTTTAATCCATGCCACTTCCTTCCCTGTAATTCAAGCTATATGTTGGAACTCACTCCTGGCAAACATTATTAAGTTTAATAAAATAAATAAATAAATGCCCAACAGCCTAGTCTGTATATGAAAGCATTCGTCAGACCACAGTGAGCCATGATGCTGGCACCATGGTATTCAAGCTTTTAACATGGGTTCCTCTCTCCCCACCATATCTGCTTTGTTAAATTTTCCCTCATCTAATTTTTCTGCAATACCAAGCTTTCTGAAGATGCCCTGACAAACTCTCCCTCACTGGCACCCCAGGAAACCTATGCTTACCTGTCTTTGAAGATGTTCCGTGACTCCTTCTAACATTCTTTTAGTATAATTTTTATATAAAGAGATCTGCTATAGAATATATGGCTTAAAAACAATTTAAAAGCCCATCAAGTGTTCACAGAATGGCTTCCAAAACTCTTGTATCCATCCACAAAGATGTTAAAAAATAAGACATCTTGGTCCATTTCACACAAAGGAATTAAAACATCTTGCTGACATTTTAAAAAGAACCATTTTGCCTTTTTTCTTCCCCACAGCATGGAAGAAATAAAACATTGCCAGCAAAACTGGTTATTTTTCAGCAGCCCCCCCACCCCCTCCACTATCTGACTGAAGCTCATCAGTTTCATTTTGTTGCACCCACCATGTTGTGCTGCATGGGATTCTCCATTCCTGCCTTCGTTTGCTGAAGGCTTCCCACAGAAGCATCCTCTGCTAGCTGCTAATCCATACATGATTTCGCTGTAAAAAGTATATGAATAAAGTTTGTTTTGTCCGGTGATCCCATTAACTTTTCTTTTTTTTCTTTTCTTTTTTTTTGTTTTGAGTTATGATGATACAATGTGAGAACTACAGTCACTCAGGGCTAGTCTACCTCCCACTAAGAAGAAATGGGTAGACCTGGCCTCTGCAGAGGTCAGTCTACCCATTACTTTTGACTAGGGTAAACCACCCTCAGAGAGCAGGTCTATCCTTGATGGCGGACAGGTCTAATAATTGGAGGAAGAGCAACCCTTCAAGTGGCTCCAATTCTCATATCATGATGCACCTCCCTCAAAACAAACAAAAAAGGAAAAAAAGACACGTGTGGAATCGCCAAGCAAAATTATCTTTATTCATGTACTTTTTAAATGGAAATAGCAAACAGAGGAGCTGGTAGCAAAGGAAACCTATCTGAGAAACCTTCAGCAAATAATGCAGACACGAAGGCTCTGCAGCAGCAGAAAATGGCAAGCATGAGCTGTGAAAGCTGGTAAGTCAGGCAGGAAAAATAAAATGTCCCCTGCTTTCTGCGCTGCAAGCAGAGAATGTTTTGAAAGCAACCTGAAGGAAAAGAAACACTATTTAGTGTTTTTGAAATAAAATTCTTTGAGGGGAATCCCCCGCCCCCAATGTTAGCTGTGCAGAACTCCAGCAGAAAACATTTTTATATTTCAGCCTCAAGATATTTTATTTCTGGAAAGGACTCTTGTCATCCAAGGGTATGGATCATTGCAAGTTAAGGATAATGCTACCAATGGAATTAGAAACAACCCTGAACTAAGAGACTTCAGGACTGTCAAATTAGGTCTCTTATTTCTGTTACTCAATGAATAACCCAAACAAGAGTAAGTTCAGAGCAACAGAATGACTAACTTTTCCATCAGTGTGTGGGGGGGAACTTGTGTTGAAAGGCGAAAGGCACAGACGTTCCTCATTTCTGCGCATTCCACAGCCTTGACAGGAAAAGTCTGTGAAGAAATCCTAAAAGGGACTTGAACATTCCCCTGATAATAGACTCCAAACTCACTGTTTCTTGTTTCTATTAGCCAAATTGGTATGAAATTTCTAAAGGGGTCATAGAAATACTTTTGAGGTTAGACAACAAGGTTCTCTGACCACAAAACAATTACTAATTTGTAGGCAACAACAAAAACAGTCCTACACCAAACATGTTTTCTTCATTGATTCATGCTCTACTGTGTTTGCCCAAGCCAGTTTGTAATGCAATTCATACGGAAGAGGGGGCGGTGAGAGAGATAGTTGCAGTAGTTTTTGGAGTGAATTGTAAAGAACGATGTCTTGCAGTCTTATCCTATGCGTGTTTAAGTAGTAAATCCTTCTGAGTAATGTGCAACCCAGTCATAAAACAGTTTAGGATCTCTAAATATCCTTGGTGTCTCATGTTTTCATTCCATGTTCTTCAAAGTGATGCCTAAGAAATAATCCAAACGCCTGAATGCACTGGCATACCTCTAGAGGTAACCATCTGAGGGTCACAGCCAGGTCAAAGTATTTTGCCAACACAAACTGGTCCGAGCAGTCTAGGTCAGAAAGAGATTGAGTTCCTATTACCTCAAAAATATACAAGACTCAATCTGCTTATGACAAATAGACTCCTTGTTCACACATTATCTTTCAGGGTTCAAGGAATCTCATATCAATTAACCTTCAGAGTTCATATGTTATAAGAATTTACTGATTTTCTTTACAGATGAGTTTCTGTAAATAATCCTCTTTTGTTGCAGAAAATTAAATATAAATTTGATGGTTATGATTCAGTGCTACAGAATAATTACAGGGTTTTTTTTGCAGGTAATAGTCTGGGATGTAACCAAATGCTTTGTTCCTCACTGATCAATAATTGTATTTTAAACATGGATAAATTATTTCCTCAATATGACCAATATATAAATTCATATGCATTGTCCCCACAACATATTTGTAGGGTACTTATTACATTTATATTATCAATAGGGAACTGAGGCTGAGTGACTTGTGCCAATAAGTTTATGTTTAAGCAGAGATTTGAGTCAACTCATAAGTGTGAATAAGAGCCTTTTGTTTCTAAACAGGTGAGATGAAACAATATTTTAATAATACCATTTTGTATTTCATTAGGAGTATCACAAGAAGGGAATGTTTAATGGGGTATATATTGTCCATGTCCCAGTAAGTGTTTGGGTGGAACTTGCTATGCAAAGGTGTGATTGAGTGCATTGTATTGCGGGTGGGGTTATCAGTCCATTTACATTTGTAGTCACATTTGCATTCCCTGCAGCAGTATTGGTGAAGAGTTTTCACTAGAAAGAAATGACTACATCTTCTCCAGTTTCAACAGTAATGAGGTGAAGGGTTCAATTGACTGGGAGGAATTATGCAATTTTTTTCCCATTTGAAACAATGGAGACAAGGGTGGTTGGAGGCATCTTCAGAGTTCTGTAAAATCAAACTTTGTCCAGTTCCCTTGAAACTTTGGGGGTCATTAGTACAGTGGAAGGAATTGGTTACTGGAAATGTTTGTGCATTAGTTTAAAAAAATAGCTGCTCCAGAAAGCCAAGTTTCTTTTCCAAGAGGAAATGATGGGGGAAATACCCAATATTTCAGAAATTTGGGAGAGATCAGTTTTGGAATGCTGAAATCTCAGGAATGCATTGTTTTATTGTGGGTGTTTCCTATCTGAGACAAAACAAGAAATTTCAAAAAATATTTTGTATACACAATTTAGGAATTTAAAACAAGATAAATTCAAAATGACCCACAAAGGGGAAGGGCAGTATAGAAATCTAAAAAACTAAACACAGAGAAAACAGTAAACTGTTGTTTACATAGTAGTTTTAAACACTCCATATTCAGTAAATCCTTGTGGAGTTATTTATGCTACTAATTTAAATTTCTTTTATGTGTGACTAGACTTTGCAACCGAGTATCCAGCTTCCGATACACCCCCCTCTCAACACTACAAACACAGCTTTTAATTAAACCAAACTGTTTAGTGTCATCCGGCTTCTTTACTTTTTATTCTTGTGTGCTATTTTTTTATTACCTATAGGAGAAAAGGAAGCATTCCTAAGAGCTAATTACATGGCAATGTTTAAGAAACCAAATTTGATAATATACAGATATGTTCAAAAGTAATTTACCTATTTCAAATATCAAAATAAGGTGAAGTGTCACTGAAATTACTGATTATATATAAAGGCTGAAATACAGGCTGAAATAAAGATGAAATAAAGGCTGAAATACAGAAATTTTTTTCTGAGCAAAATGCACACAGTTTATCTGAATGACTTCATTTAATGCCCTCATTGAGAATCTCAACATCAGGAGGTAATATGGCAAGAAACAACTAGCTACTTGATTAAGTGGGCTTGCACCTTACTTTGTAAAACTCTTCATTATTCTGGCTGCAAAAGATTAACTTGGATGGCCCTTACAAAAATACTGACTGTTCGTGGTATTGCTTTAGGGTTTGTTTTAGTAGATCTAATCAAATAAATTTGTTGATGCTGCAAATGGCAGATACCCTTTTTATCCGCCTCCTCCTCAGTCTGTCTCTGTGTGTATGTAAGTATTTTTATGGCCAACAGTGTAATATTAATAGAATAGCACTGATTAATAGAATAGCACTGAAGCTATTAATAGAATAGCTTCTGATGTTGTGTTTATCAAAAGATATATGTGTGTGAAGGCTTTCTACAGTAGACATATTTCTGATTTTTTTTGTATTTTTTTAAAAAGAAACATGCAGGAAAGGAACTGGAAAATGTAAGCAAATCAGCCTTGACTTAATGGCAACAAAATAACATGTCTGAGTATATACAGATTATACTTCTTTTACCATTATGAAAAAACAGCCACCTCATATTTGGGTAACAAGGCAGGGCTTCCAGCTTGGGGACTGCAGTTGTGAGTTATGGCAACCCAGGGACAGACTAGAAAGTTAAAACTGCCCAGGCGCAAGTCAACTAAGCAAACAAGCACTGCAGTGACAACTCCATCTAGACTCCAATAATGGGTTTATTACTCCTTCCTCCAATGAACTGGCAGCAGTGTGGGATGAGATATTGGTTAGCTGGCATTAGAGTTGCCAACTTGGCTTTGAAATTCCTCGAGATTTAAGGGTGGTGTCTGGGGAGGAAAGAGTTTGAAGAGGAGGCAGAGCTCAGCAGGGATGTGATGTGAAAAAGCCTGACCTCCAAAGCTGCCATTTTTTTCCTGCGGTCTAGAAATGGGTTGTAATACTAGGGGAACTCCACACTCTGCCAGTAGATTGGCAATTGCTGCTGATATCAATCAGCATTGCCACTGAAATGGCCAAGCCAAGTTCTCTATGGGATGCAAGGCGAACTGGTGGGGCTTGGCTCTGCTTTCTCCTATCTCTTGGAGCAGGAGATTTCCCTGTCAATTAAATCGTCTGTTTGCTCCTGGATGTGCCCCTTGGAGTCACAAAGAATATTGCCACTTGTTATCTGTGAAAATAGCCTCAGAGAAGAAAATGGTGAACAGGAACTTTGTACAAGCAGAATTAAACTAAATAGTAAACATGGATTGTAATAATGGTTTAATCATATCATTTCTCTCAATATCTGCTTTCACTGCCTTTAAAGTGTATAATGCACTTGATCTGCCTTACGCTTTCATCAATTCCCAGCTGACTCATCTAAGTAGAATAGATTTCATCTCAAAGCCCCATAAGACAAACCAATTAGTTAGTTAAGCTTGTTGTTGAAACATCTGTCTCCAAGAAGAACTTCTTGGCAGCCTGCCTGGGAGTAAGAAAACCTGTGCCAATGATGAGGTTCTTTCCTCTTAAATGTGCATATTGTCACATTGTACAACATAAACTTTTTTTTCAGAGTGGTTTCAGAGCCCAGTACTTTATTTAAGAGAACTTCTGGCAACACAAGTTGTTACCCAACTTTGTTTTGTATTTTTATTACTCAAAAAGTATGGAAATACACTCTTCTCTGGGCAAATAATCCAGTTGCACTCCAGCAATATGTGAATCTCAAATTTAAAAGCCACTATCACAAAAAAGTAGGTTATGGACACAACTTAGTTTCCTGGAAGTTCTTCAGCACCACCCCCAATGAGAATTTAATGTAAATTATACCCTGCATTGCCAAGGTGGTGTACAAATCAAGTAATATAACAATAGACAGTTATTTAAAACATTTGTATACTGCCTTTCTATCCAAAAAAGGTCCCTGAGCTGGTGAAAATCAAACATTAAAATTGCAGCATTAAAACCTTTAAAATTACACGCCCTCTGCCAATTTCAATAAAAATACAAAAAAACCCCAATAACATCAAAAGTAGGGAGGAAGCCAATGCCAATTTCTGTGGGTATGCCAGAAAGAACAAAAAAAATCTTCACCTTGAGGCAGAGGTCAACAGTAGATGAAACAGACAAATCTCTTTTGGGCACCAAAACAAATAATCATAATTGAGCAGGTCCTTTCTCAGATTGCTGCTTGTGCAGTGTCAGATGAAAGGGGTATTGGATAGCTCCCTATAAGGGAAAACAACCCTTAAGGTATTCTGGTGGCTATATAGGACTCTAACATATATGTATGTATGCATGCATGCATGCATGCATGCATACATACATACATACATGCAGAGAGAGAGAGAGAGAGAGAGAGAGAGAGAGACCCTTGAATCAGGCCTGGGGAAAAATTGGAAGTCGCTGTAGACAGAACATGAGTGGAGTGATATGGTCCCTTACAATATACTCCAGTCAATATTTTGTACCAGCTGTAGCTGCCAGACAGTTTCATGTAGAGTGCATTGAAGTAATTTAACTAAATGTTACCAGGGGATGTACTATAGAGGCAAGTTCTTCCACCCCCAGGAAGCTGACTTGAAAGGCACCTTGGCCACTTGCTGCCATCTGTTTTATCTAGCAGGAGGCATGGGTCCAGGAGCAACCCCAAGCAACTGAACCTTCTCCTTTAGGTGAATAGGAGATAACATATTTCCAGGGCCATATACCCCTCCCCCAGACCACCAGTAGCTTCTTCGCTTTGTTGGGATTAAGTTTCAACTTGGTATCCCTCATCCATTCCAAAATTGCCTCAAGACATCTGTTCAGCCAGATCCCAGAGTGAAATGACATCTGTATATTGAGCGAAGTGTCATCTGTATATTGATAGCAGCTCAGCTCAAATTTACAAACTTTCTCAGCAGCTTAATATGGACTTTGAAAAGCAAGGGGGACAAGCAGCAACCTTGCAGCACCCTATGAACCACAGTTCAAGGGACAGAACAGAAGTCCCCAAGAACCATACTTTGAAACCTATCTTTAAGGTAGAACTAAAACCACAGTGGAACAGTGCCTTTCAATCCCAATCCCAGTCCTGTCTAGGATATCATGATTCTCTCAGGAAGGCATTCTCTTTCTTCTGGACCCAATCTGGCAGCCCTCCTCATAGTGGATTTGAGCAGCCAGGAGGGAAAGGTTATACAAACAGACGGTAGCTCTCAAACTTCCAAGAAGTCGATCTGCATTCTCAGACTTGAAAAAAATGGAAGGTATCTCACACAACTGCACAAATCAGCACCCTGGGTTCTGCCATTGATGTCACTACTAATTTACATTCCAAATTGGAGCATATGAAAGAGATTTTATCCACAAGATGCTTAGCAAAATGATCATAGTGGGCTGAAGAATAATCCATCTTTTTCTGTGAGCCAGAACCCAACAGTCCCCTGATCACCTGGTAGAGTTCTGCTGCCCTACACTGTGTGGATGCAATGGTTGCAAATAAATATTGTTTCTTTGTCATCATCATCATCATGAAGTAGGTTTTAGAATGCATTCTTGGATTCGTTCTGAGTCTTTCTCCACTGTTGTTCTATACCCTTTCACAACAAAACATATACCGGTAAGTGCGGTCAGTTATGGTGTGGCAGAGAGTAGTGAGTTTCCGCAGTAGAAAAGAGTTCTTGTCCGGGTGTGAGCCCCAGCGCAGCGCCCAGACTTGTAGCGGAACCACGGGAGGCCGCAACAATGCCCGCTTCCAGAGAGGAGGTGGCCCTGCGCCAGCTGGCTGGGGCAAGCGGCCTCGTCGATCCGCCGCCCGTTGATCCTCTGACCAGTCACCGGCCCATTGATCCTCTGACCAGTCAACCAGCCAATCTGCTGGCAAGGACATGCCATGCCGGAGGAGTGAAGGGGTGGGGCTCTGAGCCTGGCCGGGCTCACCCAGCCGCAGCTGAGGATGATAGAGGAAATCAGGGGGGATGACAGCTGGGATGTGGCAGGCAAATGAGAGGGGGAAAGGATATAAGGGGTGGGAAAGGAAGGACTGGGGCGTTGGCTGGGAGAAGAGGGTGGAAGGGAGAGCTGTAAGGAGGCAGGGAAATGAGAGTGCTTAGGCAAAGCGGGCAGGGAGAGGAAGGGTCCTGCAGACCAGCTGAGCTGTAAAACAAGCTGGGGAACCTGTGCTGTAAAACAAGCTGGGGAACCCCATCCCTGTGACGGTACAACAGGGAAAGGGGAGTGGTGGGAAGCCTAGCAGGTGGACCAACCCCCACTCAGTGAAGTAACAGAGTGAGGGGAAGGGTACGGGAAGGGTGTCAGGGCACGCCCGAACCTGAGGCGCCCTGTGCAAGACTGTTTAAAACATCGGCTGGGGTGGACAACCCCCAGGTCAGGGAAGGTGGGACAGCACACTTGCCCCAGGGGGATGGGCAGCCAGGGGAGGCACCACAGTTCTGAAGGACTATGAGCAGGCAGGCAAGCGAGAGGTGAGTTGTAGGGGGATAGGCCCAGCTTGGTGATTGGTGCAGTGGGAGTGGGAAGTGAGGAGGCTGTTGCCAGGGCCAGCAGGAGACTTGGCGGACAGATAAAGGCAGGAGGGACAGGACAAAGGAGCTGGCCCTGGGCAGCATGTTTTAAATATTGCACAGGACTGGTGAGATGTCTCTAAGCACCAGAAAAGCCACCAGTTGGGGCACCTCTTACCCACCTTGCTAGACTGATGGCCTGCGGAGGAGACAGGGTATGTGTATATGCCTGTGCTGCACACCCACCCCAAACATCAGACAGCGCAAAGGCAGCCTGAACCAGCGACCACCCCACTGGCTCACCTTGGCCATGCTGGCAGTTGCTGTGCTTCTTTTGCAAGACCCAGTTAGGAGACTCACCTGGCCTTGCCACTCCTAGACTTGGCACCATCCTGGCCAGCCACTGCTGCAATGGATAAGTGACACTAACCAGAACCCAGGAAGTGAGAGGACTGTGGGACTTGGAGGGGAAATGGGACCTGTAGCCTTGGAGCACATGGCAACAGTGCCAGGGGAGCAACTGGCTCAGCCCTGGCAGCTACCAGATGTGGCTGTTTGATTTTCAGCCTGCTTGCTGCTTGATTTTCTTTCTTCCCCCTACCCCCCCCCCCCGCCCCCAGGTTTCAAGAAATTAGGTGCTTAAATGATTAAAAAACATACTATTGGATATATACTTTTAAAAGTTATCTATTTTCATTGCCAGATGTAGAGACTTGTGTTGTTGCCATAAAGATGGTTTCGCTGAATATGTGCCAAGTGTCCATGTGTCTGAAATAGTTTCCGTTCTGTTTCAGGTTGACCTGGGGAAAGGACTCTGTAGAATAGGGAGCTGTGCCCAATCCACCAGACACAGCTTGGTGAGGCGGGGGGATGGGGAGGATGTTGTTGGGCACGAGGACCCAGTGGGAACATTCTAGAATAAAGATGGTCCAGGAATGGTAGCAAATGAATTCAAAAGTTTACTTGGATCTTTTGGAGGGACAGAGCATAATAGCAATAGCAATATCTTTAACACTTTCCAAGACCAGTACATCGTTTCATAGCGACTTTACTTACCAGGGCTGTTGCTCTAGTTAACTTTCTTTGTGTTCATCATCTGCAGCCCCTCAGTAAACCAGAAGACTGCCCAAGCACGGACTATACAGATGTTCCCTAGATACAATTGTGTTAATTGCCTGGGTCATTTCTTCATTCCAGAGGTCAAGTAGGGCATCAACAGGAGTGCTGATCATATCAACAGCAAAATCCCCTAATGCTGCCTGAAAACCACTCAGATCTATCAAGCTACAGGTACAGATCATTGTAATCGACCCCCATCCCTGTGGAAGCTTGATATCTCTGTAAGTGATGATCTATTTGTCCAGCTTCAGAACAACTCTCTTCATCTCCCTCCTTAAATGGTATACCTGCAACTTTGAAACTGTTCCATTGAGACAGCCCAAAAGTTTGGGAGTTTCCAGGTTTTGGCCTCATAATAAACAATGGACTGTTATTCAAAATCTGATAATATACAAGGGATACAATACTTTGAAAAGATCAAAACTTTTTGGTTGAAGAAAGAAGGATTTTATTATCTTTGTCAATCCAAGACACAGAGTAAAATTTACAAAGTGTGCATGTTTTCCTTAGTCTCATGCTAGATAAAAAAAGTTTTCCCACACACCTGCAGTGATCAAGGCTAGATACTTTCTCACTGCTTCTTATGAAGGAAATAGGAAGTAAATGTATCTCCTTATGAAAGGGAGTACAGGGCCCAAATCTTTGCAAAAAGAAAGAAAGAAAAACCAACTGGTGCTGCTGTTATTCTTCCTGGAACAGGAACAGACTATGAATGCAAAGGTTGAATTTGATTTATTTTTATTTATTTATTTATTTATTTATTATATTTGTATACCGCCCTCCCCGAAGGCTCAGGCTATTGGCAACACAAATGTATGGAATTTCGAAGTATGCTAGTAAACACAGACAGACAAAGTTGCCAAGGAAAGGGAAACCACCTGGGAAAAAGGAACAGGGCGATTTAACTCTATGAAGTGGAGGTAAAATGAATTATCTCTCTCTCTCTCTACACAGGCATAATTTCTGATAATTCTTGAGGTGTTTCAAAGAAAAACAAACAAACAAAAATTGGAACTTGAATTCTGTTCTGTTCTAAACTTGTCCACTTTCTCCAAATCCCATCCATATAGTTCAACTCTCTCACAAAAATTGGGCCTTATCTCTCCTCTCCCCACTATAACCCTAACAAATACATCCTTTTTTTGAAGCAAATGATGATGCAGAAATATCTAGGGTTGGAGATTCGGACAGTCCGAATCCGTGTTTTGAACTGAACCCGTACTGATTCAGATAGATTTGGATGAGTAGGGTCCGAATCTGAGCCGTCCGAATCTCATCCAATCTGAATCCATGGGATTCATAGGATTCGGATCAGTAGCTGAACCACGTTATTATTTTTTGGTGTTTTTTCACGTTTGGTGCAGTTTGGATCAGGGAGGCCAAAGTTATGGACCCTCAAAGGTGGTGCCCCCATCCATAACTTTGGCCCTCCAACCCAAACTGCATCAAACCTGAGAGTATCATTAGGACAGTATCCTGATGATACCCTGAAATTTTGGTGCTGATACGTCTATCTGCAGTGGGCAGTGGGAGATGGGCCCTACCCTTTTGGGGGCCCATAGTATTGAACCCCCTGAAGCAAAGCCCCCCCAACCTGGATGGTGTCATCAAGAGACTCTCCTGAAGATACCCTGAAAGTTTTGTGACTGTGTCATCAGAAATGTGCACTGCACAGACACCCCCAGAAATTCCCCATTGACAGTAATGCAGCAAACTCAATGCAGAACAAAGAATCTTGGGCAAATTTGGGGAGTGTCTGTCAGAGGTGCCATTGTTAAACTAGTGACACCAAGATTTCAGGGAATCATAAGGAGACTGTCCTGATGATACCCCCCAAGTTTGGTGCAGTTTGGTTCATGGGAGCCAAAGCTATGGACCCTCAAAGGGGTAGGCACGTCTCCTTAGCTCCCATTGGAAACAATGGGGGATAGGGGCACCTCTTTTGAAAATCCATAACTTTGGTCCCTCTAAACCAGACTACACCAAGCTTGGGGGATATCATTAGGACAGTCTCCTGATGATACCCTAAAATTTTGGTACCGATACATCTAAACATGCGCCCCCTGCAGGCCGAAATGTGAAAAACACCAAAAAATAAAAACACATCCGAAATTCTCGGATGTTCCCACAGATTCGGGGCAGTCCGAATCGGCAAGGTTTGGAATTCGGCCAATCCAAGCCCATTGATCCGAATCTGGTCCGAATACGAATCGGAATGAATCTGGCTGGTATAGACCAACTGTAGAAATATCCTAAAATCACTTCTGCTAGGAGCAAAACATGAAGTGGATTAAGACAAATCTCTTGTTGTTTAGTACCCCAGTTTATATTCAATTTTTATTAATTGATGGATATACAAAATTTGTATCCCACCTTTCTGCCCTTATAAGGGTTGCAAAGGCAGTCACCAATTTAAAACATACAAGACAAAATTACATTAAAATAATTAAAATTAGTCCCCTTCCCAAACATACGTCATATTTTCCCTTGGATCCTCTGGATGGTTTAGTGGGTCACAATGTATAGGCTGATTTTCAATCAAAGCAATTTCTTCACTGCAGAGGTCAATGCGTTTTGCACATGCTCAAAAGAGTCTACTTTATTCAATTATGCCTTTGAAATCAGATTATCCAGGAAATCACTAACTAAAATTCCAGGCCTAAAAGCAATAATAATATTTAATATTTGTATAATTCTTATAGATTCACATACATTATTGTTTTGTAATCCACAACATAAAATGTAAGTCATATTGCCAATGGACATCTGAGAAGAAGTGGTTTGCCTTTTACTAATAGGGGAGGTCATGGTGAAGGCAAGATTTGAATCAAGGATCTCACAGACTACAGCTCATTCTCTTAGCCACTACATTACACCAACTAATGCTAATATTGACAAGATGGAAGTGTTGCTGGTAGACAGAAGGTCTGACCTGGGATTTAAGGTGTCACTCATTCTTGATGGGGTTACATGCCCTTTGATGAAATAGTTTCATAGTCTGGGGGTGCTCTTAGACCCCAACTTAATGCTGGACAAGCAGGTTGCTTCTGTGGCCAAGAGTGCCTTTACTAGTTTTGACTGGTTATCCAATTATAGCCTTTCGTGGAAAGAAAAGAAAAATGGCCACTGTGGTGCATGCTGTATTACAGCTAGATTAAATTTGTGGATCATCAAAAAGACAAAAAGATCAAATCTAGCCTAAACTCTCTGAAAAACCTAAAATGACTAAAATGGGACTATCAGAGTATGGTTACATTATGAGATGACAGAAGTCATGGGAAAGGACAATTATGTTGGGAGAAGCTGACGACAGCAGGAAAAGAGGAAGACCCAACATGAGATGGATTGACTCAATCAATGAAGCAATATCCCTGAGTCTGAAATACCTGATCAAGCTTTTAACTACACACCATTTTAAAGGTCATTAATTCATATGGTCCTCATCAATTGGAAATGATGATGACTCCTAAATACTAACACAATGTACCGTGTGTAAGTACGTCTTTAAAGAGCTGCTGGGAACCTAGTTGGTATTAGGGCTGGTCGACACTCAAAAAATTCGGTAAAATTCGGATTTGGGCTGTTTTGGGGCATGTACCATCTGTATGCCCGAATCCGACTTATAGCTGATTCGGATATGCCCGAAAATTCGGGTAAATCCGAAAAAATTGGGTCTGTTTTATTTTTTTTGTAATTTTGGGTGTTTTATTGATTTCCTTTGTCTGCAGGCGCATTTTGTTGCTGGCACCAAACTTTCAGGATATCATCCGAAGACAGTCCCTGATGATTCTCTCCAAGTTTGTGAATTTTGTTCAGGAGGTGCAAAGTTATTGACCCCCAAAGGTGCTCTCATCCCCATTGCTCTGGGCTGGGAGCTTAAGGAGATGGTGGCTACCCCTGAGAGACCATAACTTTGGTCTCATGAACCAAACTGCACCAAACCTGGGGGGTGTCATCAGGGATAGTCTCCTAGATGATACCCTGGAAATTTTAAAAAAGCACATGTCTAAAATGCAACTCTGCAGGCACCCCCAAAAGCTTTTCCTCTCATTTCAGGTGATTCTTAGTTGTATTGTTGTCAATGGGAGTCTTTCTGTTGGTTGTGGTTCAATAGTCACAACTTCCATGATATCTAGAGACCTCTGATGACACCATTCAGGTTTGGGGAACCCTTGCTTCAGGGGGCAGCGGAGATGAGCCCAACCTTTTGGTTCCCATAGACCTGAACCCCTGAAGCAAAAAAAAATTCCCCAAACCTGGATGGTGTCATCCAGAGACTCTTCTGAAGATACCCTGAAAGTTTTGTGACTGTACATTCAGACATGTGCACCCCACAGCCCCCCAACAGAAATTCCAGCATTGACAGCAATGCAGCTAAGTCACTGCAGAACAAAGAAATGGGGAATTTCTGGTGTGCATGATTTTAGACATATTGGCATCATACCTTCAGGGTATCACTAGGAGACTGTCCTGATGATTTGAAAGTTTAGGTAGTTTGGTTCATGGGGCCAAAGCGTGAACTCTCAAAGGGTAGTAGCCGTTATCTCATTAGTCTCATCGGAAACAATGGGGATACCACCCCTTGAAGTCCATAACTTTGGCCCCCTATGAATCCGTGTTCCGCACCAACTAGGGGATATCATCAGGACAACCCCTGATGATACCCTGAAATGTTGGTGCCGATATGTCCAAAATGCGCCCTGCAGGCAACTTCCCCCCCCAGAAATTTCCAAGCAGATTTTTTAATAATTGCCCCATGGAGCACATGTGGGAGGAGTGATTGCTGCATTCAAACATGTGTCTAAGTCCTTAAGTGCTTGTGATGTAATTGTGTTTTAGGGTTAGTTAGCGCAAACGCGGGATCCGCTGAGATCCATGCTTTAACCATGTTTTGTACACTGCATTTCCAATGGAGCGTGGTATCTGTGGATTGTTTTGTGCAGACATGCGGTTCAAGGTCTTTTGCTAAGTGAAGTAGTGGTGGGTTTTGGGGTGACTTAGAGTCAAATCCTGAGGATCCCTTGAACAACCCCTGTTTTAGGTGGTTTTGCAATCCACTGGTGCGCCAGGGAGCATGTGCTGAGGATTGTCTTTGGTCAGACATAGCCATGGGGCTGAGGGCTGTGATGTGATGGTGGTTTTGTAGAACCCGCGCAAAAAATCCAGTGGATCCTAAAAATTTCTGTTTTAGGTAGGTTTTGCCACTGATGCCAGGGAGCAATGTGCTGAGTGGGATTATTTCTCGGTCAGGCATGTGGCTATGTATTGAAGCTTTTCGTGGATGTGATGTGGTGGTTTTGCGGTAACTTAGTGCAAAAATCCTGTGGATCCCAAAATTCTGGTTTTTTTAGGTAGGTTTTGCGCCCACTGATGCCTAGGGAGCATGTGCTGAGTGATTGCTCGGTCAGGCATGTGGCCAAGGGCTGAAGCTGTGATGTGATGATGGTTTTGTGGTAACTTAGTGCAAAAATCCTTGGATCCCCAAAAAATTCCCTCTGGTTTTAGGTAGGTTTTTTGCCCACTGATGCCCAGGGAGCATGTGCTGAGGATTGTTTCCTTTGGTCAGGCATGTGGCCATGGGCCGAAGCCGTGATGATGATGGTTTTAGGTAACTTTAGTGCAAAAAATCCCTTTGATCCTTGGGTAAAAATTTCTGCTTTTAGGTGGTGGTTTTTTGCGCCTAATTGATGCTAGCCAGAGAGCACAGGCTGGAGTGGGATTGTTTTGGTCAGACATGGTTTGAGGTTTGTGGGGTTTGTAAAGTTTTTTAAAACCCCATGCAAATGTTCCTTTTTTCTCCTCATTAGTTGATGAGGGGTTTGAACAGGTCCTTCCAGTTCTGTGCACCCAGTGCTGAGATAGGTGGATTTGCAGGGTTTTGAAACGTTTACAACTCTTGTGGGTAGGCTGAGAGGGATGGATTGGCAACCTCCCCCAGCTGCCCCATGAGGCTTGTAAATGCTTTAAAACCCTAATTCAATTGCTTTCTTCAGTTGGTAATGGGCTTTGGAAAAGTTTTGTTTACATTTCCCAAGCCCCTGCAGCAGCAAGTGTGAGCCCTTCTTTTCTTTTCTGTTTTCGCTGGACTGGGACAAAGGAGGACGGGAAGCCCTCGTGGGTGTGTGTGTGTGTGTGTGTGTGTGTGTGTGTGTGAGAGAGAGAGAGAGAGAGAGAGAGAGAGAGAGAGAGAGACTCGTGGCAGTAGGAGTAGCTCCTCATCTGTTTTATGGACTGGGACGGCGAGGACGGGAAGCCCTCAGATATGTGTGTGTGTGTGTTATACTGCTGCAAGTGGTGCAAAGTATATGAGTTCTCATCTGTTTTGGTTGGACTGACGTAAGGAGGACGGGAAGCCCCCCGTGATATGTGTGTGTGTGTGTTATACCTTCAAAGTGCTTTGCTTTTGAAGATCTCATCTGTTTTGCTGACTGGGACGGCGAGGACGGGAAGCCTCAGAGCATGTGTGTGTGTATATACTCGTGGCAGCAAGAGGAGTCTCATCTGTTTTGTTGACTACCCTGCCAGAGGACGGGAAGCCCTCGTGTGTGTGTGTGTGTGTGTGTGTGTGATATCTCCCCAGCAGCTGCAGTGGGGGTGAGTCTTTAAATCTTTTGCTGAGACCGGGGAGGAGGGGGGACGAGAAGCTGCGCAAGCAGTGACGGTGGAGTCTTTTTCCGACTGGGAGGGAGGGAGAAGGGGAAGCCTGCGGGTGTGTTTTTTTTTAGACTTCTGCCAGCAGCAGTGGGGCCAAAGCCCGAATATGCAGGGTGCCGATCCGAATTCCAGGCATTCGGATCGGCCCAGATTTAGTCATCAAGCATTCGGGCCCCATGTGACCCGAATTTGTCCGAATTGGCCAGATTCGGACCGAATCTGAGATTCGGTTTACTCGAATCTCCAACCCTAGTTGGTATAGAACACTGAAGCCAGGATGTTGACCGGTGTTTGTCATATACTTCCAGCCTTGACCCACCTACATTGGCTCCCAGTTTGTTTCAGGGCACAACTTAAGTTGCTAGTTTTGATCTGCAAAGCCCTATGCGGTTTGACACCAAAATTCCTGAGGAACTGCTTGTGAACCTGCATGACTATTATGGTAATCTTCAGAGATCCTGCTTTGGATGCTCCTGCCTTCTAGATTAGGCAGATGACAACCCAGAAGGACTGCTTGGTCATGGCATGTAAGCTCTGGAACTCTCTCCCCAGAAGATTAATCTGTCTTCTGCCAATGAATCTGTCTTCTGCCAGTGAGTTTCGGTTTTGTTTGGCATTCCACAAGTGATCCCACATTCCTAACCAATGTTTTATCTTTGTCTGTATTTTAGTTGTTTTATATGTATTTTAACTCTGCTTTTAACTTTCTAAAGTTATTTTAACAAGGTATGCTTGTGAAGGGGGCTTATTTTAATTGTTTTAAAATGTAATTATGCATGATTTAAATTGCTAGTCACTTTGGCAGCCATCACAATGTGGGATGTAAATTTTGTACATAAAATAACAAGCAGCTCCAATATTTCTATTATCCAAGCTTAGAAAGGAACAGCTAACCAGAGGGACCATAATTCAAATAAAAATCAGCTAGATGCAGAGAATGCATCCCATGGGGCATCTAGTCTGCTCAGATAAAGTTACATCATTACACTTCTAACACAGTCCTCTGGAGAATCCACAGTAATCTGTTAAGTCTGCAAAACTGGGATGAAAACTCTCTTGGAGCTCATATTTCTTAAATCAAAAACAAACAAACAAAAAGTGTCCTGTCTTCACAGAGCCCCCCCAACTAATGAATACATGTTTGGGAAATGAGAAATTCTAGCAAAATGATAAGCATTCACATCATACTCTCCTAGAGACTACAGCACAGTTCTGAGAAACACATCGTCTGGGAAAATCAACCCGATTAACTTCAATATACAAATGACCACAACAATGCTTACTAAATGGGAACATTTACAATGTAATGCTTAACTGGCTAAGATGATATTGGTTTCATGTACCAACCAAAATTGACCATACATGGAAATTCTATTGAAACAAAAAGGATCACAATATTTGAGGTCAAGGTGTTACTCATATAGGCAGTATTAGACTTAAAATAGTGCAGAAAGCCCTCAGAGCAACTGAGGTATCTCTTATCTTACAGCACAATTAAGAATGGGTGGGTGGGCAGAGACAGTGCCATTTGTGTTGCTGCCCTGCCCTCCCCAAAGGGCTTCTCCATGGTGTGGGAAGCCTGGAAAAAAAGAAACAGCCCAATCATCAAATTTACCTCATGGGGGATAACAGAGATGCATCACAGAAAATGTGGTGTATCTCCAACACCGTCCCTTAGCCTGCCCCCAGAACACCCCGAGCCACACTTGCATATCTTTTTGCATTGGTGGGCCTAGAGATGGAAAGCAACTTCTGGGTCAGGTGCAGTGGAGCTGTGCTGTGCCTGCCTGAATAAGTTGACCCACCAGCAGTGCCTTTGCCTTTGCACTGGCAGGGTGGGCACCCACACTGATGCAGGGCTGCTCTGGCTACAGGAATGGGTCCCCCACCCCACCCCCTGGATTGGGCTGCCTGATGTTTAGGAGTCAATTTAGTAAGTGGTCCATATGTTATTTTTTATTACTGGTCATCATGCATGAAACAGTTGCTGGAGATAAGCCTTAGTAAGATGTAACTCATTCCAGTGAGCTTTTGGTGGTACAATGGCTGAAGCTCATGCTTCCTTGCTTCAGTGTATCTTGGGAAATAAAATTTGGGTGCTTGTACTCTTTTTATTTTTGATCACCAAGTTTTTTACTCTTAGCTTTGTTGACTGGAGCATAGCCCTATCAGTTAGCTGCTTTCAGCAGATTTTAGGACTAAGCCATAGGCATTGCCCAGCCAGGTACTCACTTATCCTGCTCAGTAAGTTGTCCAAATTCAATCTTCTAACTTTTTGGCCCACTACTCTTTAATTATAATCATCATCTTACAAAACCTCCCATTTGGTCATAACAGTATCTTGTAAAACATTGATACTGAATAGTAGGAAGGTAGATAACTTTGTTCAGGAAAATTACGTCTGTGAACTTGACCAGTTATTCCTTCTGGCCTACATTCTTTACATGTATTTTGTTAGATATAGAGGGTATCTATGCCAGTTTGCAGTTGAACAATTAGACCAAAACGAGTTTCAAGGTATAAGCTTTCAAGAGTCAACGTTCCATTGCTCACCAAAAAATCAGCCTTGTTACATCTCAGAGATGGGCTGTTTTAGTAATATGTGAAGTATTCTAATTATACAAGCTAATGGATCACTTTTCAAGTAACTGATTGGTCATTCTTGTGGCTTACCAACTGCATCTTTCTCCTCTCATTCTCTCCCCCCTCTCACACACCTCATTTCTTAAGAGAAATGTGTTCCCAGTGTCTGCTGCTGAAAAGGGCATTCTCTGTCCTCTCTGATTCCCTGCCTGATTAATATTGATGTTCTGTAAATATGTACACATGTGGCAGCAAATTGGCACATACTGCCATTCTCAGAAACACTCCATAAATTCTAACCAGGCTGCTTCTACAGCTGTGCAGTGCAGGAAATACACCAGCAAAATCCTCTAGCTTCAAACTGCTTTGCATTTAGAAAAGCATGATGAACAGAAGTATGAAAGCTTAAAAACAAAATGGTTTTGAGGATTTTATGGCACAGAGGTGTATCTCTGGGGTGCAAAAAAGCTATTTTTCACTTGCTTTTAAATTTTCATATTATATAATTATCTCAGTTCAAACAGTGGGCATAATCCTCTACAAAAGCTATACACTAACTCTACATTCCTATTACGTATTTCACAGTTGCTCCATTCCTTTAGTTTAATATTAATTAAGAATTTCTCATAAAATATGAGTTCAAATTGGCTCCGTGATCTTTTATTTTATTATTATTAAATAGATTAATTCAAAATTAAAATTGGGGCTAAAATAAACACATACGCAACATATAATCCAGGAAACAGCATAGAAGTTTATACAGGTCCATGTCATATTAAAGACACAAACAGCAGCAAGAAGGTTAAAAAGGGATGCAATTACAAGTAAACATCGTTATGTGACATCACTCCATGGGTTGGTAATGACTTGCACAGGGGGACTACCTTTATCTTTAACAGAAATAAAATAAATAAGAACTAGATGTAATGAATAAAACTAATTTTACCCACGTGTTCATCCTTCATAAGACTAATAAATTCACTGAGAAGAAATGTAAATTGCAGAAAACTGCATTTAGCCAATAGAGACTTTAATAAAAACAATGTAAATGTATGCAGTGAAGGATAGGGTGTGTGTTTCATACACAATGGTCTAGCCAAGCTCTTCATTTAATTCATTGCCTGCAAAGAGTTGACAGAAGAGTGCTTAGTGAAATCTGTGTGGCATTACACATAAAAACACTTCTCTCTCTCTCTTTCTCCACCTCACCCCCTGTAGACAAATGAAGACCTCAGCATTCTTTCCTCATGCAGCATTCCATGAAACATAATCTAATGTTGACATAAGAATTAGGCCTTAACAGAATAACAGGTCACTGACAGATGCATAAAAGATAAGAAATGAAAAATCAGTGACCACACACAGATAGACATTAGAATATGTTAATTGCTGGCTTTCTGAATGGACATACCCAAGGTTCAGGGACACTAAATAATTCAATAGTGATAAAGATTTATGTGTACAGGAAAAAGAGTTTGGTGGAAACATAGGAGTTATAGAAGAAGAGTTTGGATTTATATCCCCCTTTCTCTCCTGTAATGAGACTCACAGGGGCTTACAAGCTCCTTCTATTCCTCTCCTTGCAACAGACACCTTGTGACGAAGGTGGGGCTGAGAGAGCTCCAAAGAATTACTAGCCAAAAGTCACCCAGCAGGAATGTAGGAGTGGTTCACCAGCTAAGACTCAGGTGGAAGAGTGGGGAATCAAACCTAGTTCTCCAGATTACACTCCACTTGCTCTTAACCACTATGCCATACTGGCTCTCTGTACAGTCTATGCTTTATATTTCTAGATCAAATCAAGCCAGAACTTTAGGCTAAGATGACTAAACTGAAACTGTTGTACTTTGGTCAGATATTGAAAAGAAAAAGAGTCAGAGTCATAGGAAAAGACAATAATGCTAGATAAAAATGAAGGCAGCAGGAACAAAGGAAGATCCAACATGAGATAGATCAACTCAATAAAGGCAACCAGTGCCCTCTGTCTGCAATATTTGAGCCAGCTTGTTTAACAATAGGATATTTTGATGTCACACAGACATTTTTACATTATAAAAAAATTGCCAATCAGTTATAAGCAGCAGTGACATGAAAAGCGATATGGTTTAGTTTTTAGTACTTTTACCTAGACCAGTGATGGCGAACCTTTTTGAGACCGAGTGCCCAAATTGCAACCCAAACCCCACTTATTTATCGCAAAGTGCCAACCCGGCAATTTAACCTGAATGCTGAGGTTTTAGTTTAGAAAAAACTGGTTAGCTCCCTCTTCCTCTGCCCCACCCACTCAAGCAGGGGCCAGCCTGCTCTAGCCTCCAGCAAGTCCCGCGTGCACCGCTCTGTGCCTCTGTAGCACCTCTGCCTCCTCTGCGCCCCCCCTCGGGCAGCAGCCACCCGGAGCACAGGCACCAGGCCCGCCAGCTGAGTCCTCCCTACTCACCGTGGTGCACACACATCATGCTCAGTGGCCCAGGCCAGCCTAGATGTGTGTGTGTTGGGGGGTGTTTTTCCACCCCCCACATGATGAACACTGTGTGCCCACTCTGGCACCCGTGCCATAGGTTCGCCATCACTGACCTAGACTGCCATAACCTGGGTTATCTCTGTAATTCACTGGGTGATTTCAGATTAGTCACTCTCTTGTTCAATTTAAATTATCTCACACAGCTGAGGATAATATGGAGCATAGGAGAGTCACATATCTTGCCTTGAACTCCTTGAAGGATTGATGATATTAAAATGCCACATAAGAGACCATGACTGAATTTAGGATCAAATGGAATAGGGAAAAAATATTAAAACGTGCTGGAAATTCCCTCGTTTATGTAAAGAGCTGTTTTTTTCAGTCACCTTTTTTTCAGTCACCTTTTTTCAGTCAACCTTCAAAATGTTGAATTCTTGGGAAAAAGCTAGTATGGAGATTCAGCTTTTTTCTAGGTTTTTCAAGAATATTAAAAAAATAGTGCGTACCCCTTTCTCTTCCTCCCTTTTTTCTTTGGGTAGTGCAAATCTTCATTGATGATGCTGTTTTAATATTTTGTGAAAGGAGTCTATGAGGCATGTGGCTTTTTCTCTTCCACTCTCATGTACACAATAAAAGTATGCATTCTGACTCAATCCCTGAAGTAGCCAGGTGAAGAGAAAATAAACAAGGAGACCAGAGTCAGTCAATTGCAAGAAGCTAATTGAAAAATCGTACTCACTTAAAATAAAAGTTGTCAGTATATTAAATAAAAACTTGTGAAAATAATTAAATGCCAATGAACAAACGGCCATTCAATGGAGAAAGTTCAGAAATTTATGGACTCCATTTTAGTGACATAAAAGAGAACCAATGGCCATTTGAAGTTTTTGATATTTCTTTTTAATGGGAACTCCTCGGTCATGCCCCCCACATTTTACTGCCAAAATCAGAAGCCTGTGGCTGTTGCAAAAATTAAAATTAGGGGCTTCTTAAGTAGGAGCAAAATGTGTGATTGCTCTTTGTGACCCCCCAATATAAAAGCAGCTACTGCAAATTCCCCAAGGGAGCATCAACCCTCTGTGAAATAGCCTTCTCTTTTTCTTGTACAAATTATTCCTTTATAACTCAAACTTCTGAACTCTGGGCTCAGTTTAAAAAAAAAGACAAGAGAAATTCAAACAAGTTCCTTTGTTTATTGCTCTATATTAATGAATATCATAAATTTAGCTAGTTGTGAGAACAAATCTCTATTTTAAAAAAGTAGGGGGGAAAGAAATAGAAATTGGATACATTTTATAGTATTACCCAAAATAGTGGGGCCCGCCCTTTTTAGAGTAGGGAAATTAACAAGGGCAGACGTAACATAGTGAGAGTCTGGATAAGTTTGAGATCTTTGTCATTAGTTTACAGAGATGGGTTTCTACACGAAATCTACAGTAAAGGAGAGTAAAGAGATAAAAATAGTAAATGCAGAACCACAGAAAGCAAAGCACAGTCCTAGGATAGTGTTGAGGGTAAAAGTCTGGAATAGCAAGGGATTTGGGGAGAATGAAAGTTCTATGATTCTAAGGTAACAATGCTCTGATCTGGAAGTGGGTTGGTCCAATAAGTGCTGAGCTCTGGTAGAAGAAAAAAGCCAATACATCTGGAACAGTATTAACCAAACAAAGAGATGTCCAGGGAAATACTGAACACTAAGTGCTGGGCAAGGGGGCTAATTATAGGGAGAAATGGGCCTTCAGGTTATGCTAAATAACCCTAATCTCCCAGGACAAATGGAGTCCTAGCCTTTCCAGAGGAGAGACAAGAGAAGGCCACTGAACTTAAGTGGTGGATGCCTAGGTTAAGTGGTGGATATTTAAAATTAATGTTTGACACTTAGACTTAATGTTCTAAGCCAAGGAATGTCTGATGATATTTAGATTTAGGGGGAAGCTGACTCAATCACAGCTTTGGGATAAAGCCAATGTAAATGAAGGTGGTCTTGGGAGAGGTTTGTCAGGAACTAGAAGACAAGATTAGTATTTTAGAAGAATGGCTGGCAGGAACTTCTTGATGAAATCATATTAGCATATTCTTTGTTATGACATATGGAAACAGGTATGCTGAGGCTAGAGCTGGGAACTGGCTTTCTCAGTTGAAGGCATTGTCTTTCCCTTTATCTCTTTAGGGAAATGTATGGCAGCCTTGCTTTGCAAGGTTAGCCAATGCAGAGGATGGTGCCCATCTTGGCACTGGCGCTGAAAAAGCAGCCTGGTGGGAACTACACTTCCCCGGAGACCTTGCAAGTCCCAACTCCTGCAGAGACCTCCTGGGAGGAGTGGGTTGCAAGATCTCCTGGGAAGTGCAGTTTCCACCAGGCTACTTTTTCAGCTGGCTGCTCTTTGCAGCCAGATGAACACAGGCAAGTGGGGGGGCATGGGGGGTGGAAACTATACTTTCCTGGAGGCCTGGGCAGTACATGCATGTTGTGCCAAGGGCCAGCCATGCCCCTCCTCCTTCCTGGAAGTGTGTGTGTGGGGGTGATTTTTCTGCCCCCCTGTGACCTCCACGAGGGTGCCCAGGGCATTTGTCTCTGGGTGCCCCCATGGCAGCTACACTACTGTTTGGGAACCTAAATGGTGTCGGGGGCAGGGGGGTAGAGGTGCAGAATAGGAAAGGCCATCTGTTCTTTATCCATATTTGAACATATTGAGGTGTTGGCAGAAATTACCCTCTCTTCCCTATCCTCATACAGCAAGACAGGCAAGCTCTGTCTGAACCCACCTTTTATACTACCAGGTACTTTGGCAGCAGAAAGAAGCATATACCTCATTTTTAAGCTGAATGTGTATGATTGGCCCAAGGTTACCTGACAAGCTTCCATAACAGAGTGGGGTTTGAACCTGGGTCTGTCAGATCCTATTCAGATACTCTTACCACTTTACTACACCACACCTTCTGACATTCTACTTGATAATTTATAAGGATTTGGAAACCCTTATGTGTTTTTGGATAGCTCAGTCAGCTCTTAGAAGCTAAGCAGAGTTGACCTTGGCAAGTATTTGATGGAAGACCTCCAAGGAATTCCACATTATGTGATGTGGAGGCAGGCAATAGCAAACCACCTCTGAATGTTTCTTGCCTTGAAAACCCTATGGCAGTGATGGCGAACCTTTTTGAGACCGAGTGCTCCAATTGCAACCCAAACACCACTTATTTATCGCAAAGTGCCAACCTGGCAATTTAACCTGAATGCTGAGGTTTTAGTTTAGAAAAAACTGGTTGGCTCTCTCTTCCTCCGCCCCACCCGCTCAAGCAGGGGCCAGTCTGCTCTAGCCTCCAGCAAGTCCTGCACGCATCACGCTATGCCTCTATAGCATCTCTGCCTCCTCTGTGCTCCCCCCCTCGGGCAGCAGCCACCCAGAGCACAGGCACCAGGCTCGCCAGCCGAGTCCTTCCTGCTCACTGCGGTGCGCGCACGTCATGCTCAGTGGCCCAGGCCAGCCTAGATGTGTGTGTAAATGCCCACAGAGAGGGCTCTGAGTGCCACCTTTGGCACCTGTGCCATAGGTTCGCCATCACTGCCCTATGGGATCACTGTAAGTCAGATGTGACTTTATGGCAAAACAAAAGGTGTTTTTGCACAAATTAATACCAAAATGTTGGGGAAGCAAGGAGAGAATCTACTCTGAATACCCATTTTCCCAAAAGTCCACACTTTTATTTTTGGAATTCAGACTGCTTTCACACAATTATCCATATAGCTCTAATTCCTGCAACACAGTATCATATATACACATTCCATTGTGCAATTACATGGGGAAAAACAAATGATAGAATTATTTTTAAAAAGAAAAGAAACTTGGGAACTTCTATATCAGGATAATAATTCATTATAATGCTACAGTGATTCTAGCAATTTGTGAAAACAGCAGCTGCAGAGGCTGAAGCAAGGAAAATGATCGGAAAGAAAGTTAAGTCTGCCAAAATTAACACCTTCCATTCCACACTGCATCCAAATAGGCTTTGCCAGTGATGTCAAAAAAGTGATTCCAGCAAACCAGGTTTAGAAATTATCTCAGAAAAGTACAGGAAAAATCAGAAGCAGGATCAAAGAAGATTATGAAATTGTGTGGATGCTTCCAAAAACAGTGCTGCTATAAGGTAGCTAAGATGGAGGAAACATCCACGTGGAATCAGCTTCAATGTAATTTTTTTCATTTTTAATTCATGTGGGAAATCCATCATAGCTGTGTATTTTTAAAAACATCTACAGTAACAACTTGACTTTCAGGTTAACCAATTTGCCATTTTCAAATCTTTCCTTTCATGATGCTGAAGTGCTGCTTAAGTTTGCCTCATGAGATTCCATTTGATATGGTTAGATTGTATAAAGACCGCAAGTAATACAGTAGCAGAAGCCATCCACCACCACCCTGATCATTGGCATTTAAATTAAAGACTATCCATCATGTGCCTGTGGTCAGAACCAACCCTAAATTAATTCCAGAAACTTTGTTCCAAGATATTTATTGCTTCTAAGTGGGGACATAAAATATAACCACAAAAGAGAAACAACTGTTATTAAGAATACCATAGGGAAGGAAGGGGGTATTTCCTTGATAGAGTGAAAAAATACACTAGATCCCAACTAGTGTATAATCACAATTTATTACAGCTCCTCCGTTAACAATCCCCCCAATATTTTCAGATTAGCTCAGTTTTGTTGTATGATGGATATCCCCTACAGATATCTACGTCCTGATAATAGCTTCAAATTCATTGGAATCCTTATCTTCCTTAGTCCTTCTAAACAGGAAACATCATTCAGACTCCATGATTAAAATTTGCATTGGTGAATGAATTACCCTGTTTGTTATTTCAACCAGGAGGAAGATATGAAAGGCACCATTTTCAACAATGTATCACCAGAGAACACTAAAAATTCTCCATCGCTCTTCTTGAGTGTCATTTTCCTTCAGCCTTATAACAACAAATCATGACCAACAGAGAACTCTCTGTCACATAGTACAAGTCAAGAGCAAAACTCGCTGGCCTCTACAGGCAGTGGTTTCCTGGCTGCTTGTTGGGTTTGATCTTCTGGATTTTGTAGTGGCCTTGTAAATTGGAATGAGTCATTCATGAAGGTCAAAGGTTGCCAGGCTTCATGCTGAAGTGCACATGTTTTACTGAAAGGAAAACTAACAAAAGCAGGTTTTGCAGCAGTTCAGCAAAGGAAGAAGACATCAACAGATGACAGAAAGCAGCTTCTAGGATTTTGTAGCCCAGCATGGATTGGACAGTTTCACTGCAGAGATGGTGTATGGTGGGGGGAATCCTCTGTCACTCAACATAAAGAACAGTAGGACAAAATAACCTCCTTTAAGCTGTGCAGATCACACTCGCTGATCACAATTGGCCTTTCAACAATTACAAAGAGTTTCAAAGACTGATAAGGATTACCCAGAAGACAGGAATTTTGCACAAAATAATCCCAAATATTAGCTGGAACATCTAATTATGATGGCAATATCAGAGGCCATGAATCTCAGGGTCTCAACAAACAAGACATGAAATGCTCCTTAAATCCAACTTGCATTTTACATCTGACTGAAGTCATCTTTAAATAGTTAGGGGAGCATGGCAAAAAGGCAGGAGGGGCTTCAGCTTTGCCTCCCTTGCCACTTTCAACAGCAAAAAAAAATGATGAGGCAGGGGCTTGTGCCAGTTCTACAGCATCCCCCCCCCCCACACACACACAATTGTTCTATTGGCTGTTGAAAGTGGCATGGGATGGGAGGTAGGAAATGCTGAAGCCCTTCTGCCACCCACCTTCCCCCCTCCCACAACACACAACACTATTTGGAAAGTGAGTCCTAGTCAAGTTGACTTTAGGGGAACCCCCAACTGACTCACATTTCAAATGTCACAGAACGAGGTCCTTAATTATGGAGCAGTAAGAATTCCAAAGAGCAACATGATTTCATGGGTAAAACTAAACAATCCTAAATTTGAGAATATTTGCATATGTCCTCAAAGCCATCAATGCTCTCTCAGGCCAAGTCAGAGTGCATCTCATACCTTCAATGATGCAAGCAAGAATTGGATTTCATATTCAATGAAAATTTTAGTGCAGTAGCTGTGATGAATTTGGCTTTCATCTTTTGCACCTTTGTCAAGGTCAGTGGCGTATCTTAAGGAGAGAAGGGGGTCACATAGGGGTGCATTTTGGCTACCTGCCCCACTCCCTCACTTCTTCCCCACAGGCCAGAAAGACCTTCATGTTGGGAAGGCAAGCAGGATACTTAGCAGCTGGCAAGGGTTAGGGTTGTTGGCTCCCTCCCAGCATACCTGCCTACCTGTGGTGCTGCCATCACTGGCCGGCTTCCCTCCACTCAGTGTGCCATGCAGGTGATCAGTGGCAGGCCCAGGCAACAGATTCAACAGGAGGGAGATGAGGAGGCGGGACCACTGCTAAGTTAAAGTTCACCCCAGGCTGGATGGCAAAAGAGGCGGAGCACCCCAGTTGACTGGAAGTGCTGCGCCTTTGCAACATAGCTGCTGTGTTCCATCCTCTAACGCTGGCCAGTGTTTACCTTACAAGGTATTGGGGAGAGGAGAAGCGAGGGGGTAGTTCCTGTGTTTTTCTGTTGGACTCCGGCTTGCTGGCAGCTCTCAAAAGAGAAAGAAAGCACTTTACAAGAATGGGGCTGGGGAAGGGGAGAGAGTGTTGCCCCATCCTCCTTTTTGCCTGGAATAACCACACACCCTTTCAGGAGCCTCATCTTCCCCCATACAAATTAGATTTCTCCATCTCCAATTTCCCTAGAACAGTATGAGGAAGAGTTCTTGATTTATTGTTGGCAATGAGCTAGGGTTGTGCTAATGGGGTTAGGGAGGCCTTTTCTCTCAAGGGAATATGAGGGGTATTGGGCATTTTCTCATTGGGAATATAAGGGGCATTGAGCATTGCATGGATCTTTTTTTTTCTTTTCTGCAATCCGGTTACTCAGCTGTAAGACCCAAGGATTTCAGTGCTTGCACCTAAGTGTGCATTATACCTCTAGAGTGGGTGTGTTCCCAATGCACACTTTTTTGCACCCCACCCTATATCTTGCCTTCTGCTTTTGCATAAAAATTTATAGATTTGTTCCCATCTGAACAGCTTGTTTTTTTTCTTTTTGAACCAAGGAGAAACAGCTGCAAATGTTTCTTTTAATTTTTTTTTAACTCCACTCCCTTTTGTGTGTGTAAGTGAGCTGGGGTGTGTGGTTGCTCTGTTGTGCAGATAAAGGGTTAGACTCTCTGGCCGTATCTGCACGGCCCAGCACCACGATGGCCTGGGGGCGCCAAAAAAGGCGCCCCCAGGCCGCCGTTCGCACAGGCGCCGCTGCTGCAACCTGACGCCTCTTCCCTCCCCCCAGAGTGAGCGTCAAGCCGCCCTAAACAGCTAACCCTTTTAAAGGGTTGTTGTTGGAGATGGATCGTCTTCCCTACTTGGCGGTGCGGAACTGCGCCCGCCCGGAAGGCGCTTTCTCCATCCCCCGCCCCACTTACGGCGTCCTCCTATAAATCGCCCTCTGAAATCGCAGCCCCGCCCACACTGTCCTCCGACCTCCAGGGGAGTCCGGAGGGCAGCGTGAGCAGGAACTGCGACGCCTTAACGGCGACGAGGGGGACGCCGTAAGTGGGGCGGGGGAGGGCGCAGAGGCGGCTCCGTGCGGAGCCGCCCTGCCTTCTGCCGGCCTCCCCGTTGCCTGCTCGCACGCTTGCGTGCGAGCAGGCTCCCGCCCCCACGCTGACAGAACTCCTGCCGGCGTGGGGGCGCGAGGGGGCCGTGCAGAAACGGCCTCTCTCTCTCTCTCTCTCTCTGGGGCAGCAGAGTCGGGTTCAGTTCTAGCCCCGAGGTGTCATTTTCTGTAGATATGCCTCTGGTCATCTGGTCATGGTATGATTTAAACACCACTGAAACATCTTTGGTTTGCTTCAGGCTCAGGCCATTATCAATCTGAAGTCAGGGAAACAATTAGCATTGTAATTAAAACTCATGGGATTTTATTAGAGCGTTTCCCCACTTACCTGCTGCTGCGCGCTACTCTCCCCAAGTAGCGCGGGGTCCCTGGCACTCCCCACTACAGGGGCGGCAACAACGCAGCTGCCCCAATGCTGCCGCTGTCGCGCCCCCTCAGCGCGCGACATTCCTGGCACTCCTCGAAACAGCGCCTTTTGATGACCCCGCGCAGAGCACGGGGTCGTGGGGAAGCCCAGGAGCGCGCCAGAAATGACGCGCACTGGGAGTAGCGCGCAGCAACCACTCACCCAGGTAAGTGGGGAAATGACCTGATTCCTCAATTTACTGCACCTTCTTCTCACATAAAGTAATATTCCATTTAAGGCAAATGTAAATCTCTTCTCTGGTCTTTTGCCTGAAACACTCTGTGGACGGGGTTGCCATGTGTCAGTTGTGACTTGATGGCAACTTCTTCATTTGTACAGATACATATATCCACCCAGAACATTTTTATTCAGTTCTTCCAAGGACAGTATGGAGGTCCCCAATCCTTTTGATCCTGCAGCCACTTTTGCAATTCAAACAGTGTGGTGGATGCAACCACAAAATAATGGTTACAGGAGGTGTAGCCAGCTACAAAATGGTTGTCCGAGCTTAGCTTCAGTCATGCAGTGAAGATCCTTGTGCTGTGGCGGCAGCTGCTAGTGAAGAAATGTTTTTTTTAATCAGCACAGCCAACCAAATTTCCAATGGCCAATCAGAAGCTTTGCTGAGCAAAAGTTTCAACTGGCCCAACCCACAAAAAATCTTGGCGGGCATCAGAAAAGGTGTCAGCAGCTACCATGGCTCTCATGGGCAGCACATTGGAGCCCCTGGTGTACATGGTTTTCCTTCCTCATCTTACCTTTACAGCAATATCATGAGGAAGATCAGGCAGAGACAATGTGACTTCCAAAATGACCCAGATGGTGTAGCCTCATCGGGACCCTGACATTCCTACATTCAGGAAATAGAAAGGATCCTCTAGATTGAAAAGTGTGGGAGTGAAAGGAGAGGAAGAATACAAGCTCTTAAACCAAGAATAATTGCAGGGGAGATAACACAATCAGGATAATTAAAGGATCGATTTTATTTAATTTTAAATCAGTGCCCCAAAGCAAATACAGTCAACCCCTAGTCACTGTGATGTGATCACATAATTGACGTGATGCAGAAGAATCAAGCCTTCTTTTGATTCCCTAACAATATGAGCAAAGGTTTTTGGGTTCAGGATAATGACACCCTTCTAGGAATTCCTGTCCCAGATCCATGAAGGCACTGATGGCCTTGTTTCTGGTCTGAAAATTGTACCCTTATCCTATAACTGATGCCTCAGAGTGCTCACCTAAGCTTTGGAGCATATCACTCAGCCAAGTTTATCCACACTACTACCACTAAGAGAGGACAAGGAGGAAGTGGTCTACTCTATGGGGCCCAAGAAAAAATTTCAGAAGACTGCAGGACTAGAAAAAGATTACTCTTCATCTAAAATCATATCAACCTGATTGCATGCACAGAAAAGTTTATAAGTTATCTCACAGATTATGTAATGGTCATTAAGTTGTCCACAGTAAGCATCTTTAGGACTCAGTTGGCAATAGCCACATGAAATATGAAATCATAAATTAAAATGATTTGAGGATTAATGGAGAGAAGCATTGGGTATACCAACAAGTCAACATTAAAAGGTGTTTTGATAATGCATTCATATGGCAGTTTTCTTGTCAAAAGAGAAGAGCAGGAATCAGATACATGCCACGGGAATTACTATGTCTGCCACAAAGACCATCATTTCCCTGAATTTTACTGTATTTATTTTCTATTTTAATAGCTTTTTTAAAAGACCAAAGCCTAAGCCAGCCTTGAACCCCATGGGCCTCACTGAAAATCTAATTGCGCCCGCTTTGTCGGTGCAACTTTGAAGTTAACCAGCAGTGAGGGACAAGTCATCACATTCTTTCCAGCTCTGGAATATGAATGTAAATTACTTTTGGACACTGCTGAAAAGTAGCACATAACAGATTGGGAAAAGTTTAATTTATAAGCCCCCAAACACACTGAAAATATTCCTATAGATTTCTCTATGTTGGAAATGTGAGATCACTAGAATTAAAAAGAGGCTATATAGCACAGCACATGCCAAACTACACTAATTCTTATTGTACTTATTAAGCACATAGCATAGCCAATCTGCCTCTGTAATTCCACTCAATCATGATGTTCATAAGGCCACAGAATTCCATAGTTGATTATCACATTTCAATGTTGATGATCACATAAATTACAGTGAATGCAAGTACAATCCATGTACAGTGTACAGTTTAATTTTCTTTACAGTTGTGCTTAGTAATTCTCATGTTGCATTCAAAACATGTACAACTGACTGTTGATCTAAACCCCATATTTATTTACATAGTGGTCCCTGTTTTCAGTTGAAAAGGGAACATGTGTTTTCTCTTTCTTACAAGCAAGTGCACACACAGGTTGTTCATACATTCCCCAGGCCAGGACACATGACCCTTTGCACATTGACTAAATGCATTAAGAAGGACAGCAGGCACGAGCATGCTGGCCCTGTACCTAGTCTCTGAATATTGCCAATTGTGGTGAGGGACTGTGTCTGTGGACACTTCTGTGAGACCCACGTTCAAAGTCTGTGCTCATTTACAGAGAGGGCCAACATGTGTGTCTGTTCATGTGTTCTGTTAATGCAGAAAGAGTCATGTGTAGAGGGATACTGTAACATGTGAATAGAATATGCATGTGTAGTTGTGGAGAAGTTAGCAGTAACCTTCACAAGATACTATTTGGCCAATTATGCACAAAGTGCTTGTTGCGTAATGGAGGCAAATGGCTGCCAAGATTTATTGTACAACGGACGCATTTCCTTTAGCCCCCTTTCACTTTTCGCGCTCTCTGCAGCAAACAAATCCACTTATAGCACAATTTTAATTTTGCTTCACTGCCACAGTGGGACAGATTTGCCAGTGAGCATAGCTTTGCCACAGACCTTTTCCATCCATCTGTAGTCAGCTTGCCTAGTCTTACCGTCCCACCCATTGCCCTGCTTTGCACACTTTCCCCTCACCCTCCTCCCTGATGTTGACTACTTTTTGCTTCTTGTCCTGCTGTATCATTTCTATTGCCCAAGACCTCCCCACTCTTGAATATCTTTATATCAGTAGATTTTTAAAAATTAAATAGACATATTGGTAGATAGATAAATCAGTACTAACACTAAAAAATGTAAAAATGATAAGACTAATTGATTAGTCCAAACATTCGATTTGCCCCTGCATTTGATCAACAAACTGGGATATCTCCAATCTTATAGTTTTATACACAAGCTATCAGTGATTCCAAACAGCACCAGGAAAAGTCTTTGTCTTGATGCTTGGGTTGACAGCACATTGGGATATGAATGATTGTGAACCTTGGGAGCTTAGCAAATGACAGTTCATCTTGTCTTCTTGCAGTTTTGCACTTTGCATGCCACCATTACTTCACTTTGAATGCCCTTCACTTCCCACCATAAAAGACAATCAGGCAAAATGTACAGATGCTGTATTCAAGACTTTTCTGTAATAATTTGCCTTTTTTATCAATAGATTGATATAGCAATCTGTTGATAAGATTCAAGACAAAAATTGAAGATTATATTAAAAATTGAAGCATGAATGCAGAACAGAGAGCCCACAAAACATCGTGTTCCCCTCCTTCTCCTCTGGATGCAATCAAAAATCCAACTGATGGGTAATGCCTGTTCCACTGCAAACAGGGGGGTAGGTAATAATCCAGAACGTGCCCCGAAACAAAGACTCCCTGGCCAATTCTTTTTGAAGTCATGGGGACCTTGCCATGCATAATCAGCCTTTGTTAGAAAGAAGTTTCCTGCATTATGCATAGGGTTGTCCCCACCACAGTTTTTAAATGGAGAGGCCAGGATTTGGCCCGTTCCAACTGCTGGATTTCTGAGGGTAAATCAGAGCAGGACGTAAGGGGATATTTACAGCTTTGCATACTTTTGAGCCACCTGTTTGCTGGCTAGAACTTATCCATCCTCCCTTCATAAAGTGATGTGGGATTAGTTGGTCCACTGAAGAGTAAGCAGGAATTTTGAAGGTTCTTCTCTAATTGGACAGGGCAGTTTCTTATTTCTCTTGCATCACAGTGCCTAGGTGAAGAGATTCATTGTTATGATAATAGGCCTGATCTCACTGAGACTAATGTTCCAGTTAAAGGCTAGGCAGGATTCGATAGGCTAGGTTCTAGATGAAAAAACACACAGAGGTATCTGTGAATGGAGGATTCTAACTAAACTGCACACTGTGGGCAGACTAACCCAAAAACCTGACAAGGGATATCTCGGTGTTCAACATCATGCTCTGAACTCACATGCTGACTGACACAAGGGAATGGTGTTGATGAAGAGCATCTAAGTACACTATACTGCGAAGGGAAGGAAAAATTAGGTGTGGTTATGTTACTGCCCCAAATTTTGAGCCAGAGTAGGTCTGCCCAAGAGCCAGCGACCCCACTAGGTAGCCTCTTGGTTTGTACTAATAAGCTGTTTAAAATAATATAATTTAGCTTAACCCTATATTCTAATGTGCCATCTTCAGTTGGGTTTCATTGAGGCAACCAACTCCTCCTTGTCAAGACTTTTCATGGTGACTCTGTGATTAGTGCAATTTTGACAACCTTTGTGGGGGACACTATAATTCCTTGTTACAGTGGCATGTGGACAGGCTCCCACGCAGAATCATCATTTTTACAAATTGTGCTTTTACCACAGTACTATTGACTTTGTAATCCAAAGGGGGAAGGCTGAAGCTGCATTGGAAATGGCAGAAGGGTTGTGCCAAGGAAAGGATTGTTTCACCAGTGCCATGTAAATGGCACAAATGCTGGGGCCAAGGGACTTCCCCCAGTGCCCAGCCACCACAGCAATAAACAGGAAGCTGGGCCCTGCGATAGCTGGCCACTGCCACAAATGCCTGCACTGGCATGAACAGGGGTGTTCTGGGAGGTGATTCCAACTTTAGTCAGCTCCTAATGCACTTTCAGCCCAGGAACATCCCCTCAAAAGGTAGCATAAGTCACTTTTTACTATGGAATTTCCTAAGGGGGGGAAAGAGTTTTTCCTTTCCCCCCAGCACCCAAGCTGCCGATTGCCTCTTTGGAGGCAGCATGGCAGCACCATCCACAGATGCTGCTCTACCCCCCACACTCCCACTTATTTGGATTGGACTGCCCATCTGTAAAAAAGTGTCTGCATGGGGGTTGCTACGTGTCTGAACTAGTCCAAAGTCTAATCCTTCTTACATTTATACAAATTCTTTGTGTTATTTTATTCCATACATTCATTTCTTCATTGACAATAAACATACTGGAGACTACTGGTGGTTTGTGAAAGCAGGCTGTAATGTTAACTCATGCCCACACACAAAAGAGTGGGTAATGGGAAATAGGAGGAGGTGCAGAAATGAATTATGAAGGGTGATTTTCAAGACTGTGGTTATTTTATAGGCTTCCTTGTGGTTTCTTTTTTTATTGTTGAAAGTGCTTTTGAGCTGTCCACATGAATGACTATAGTATATAGTTATCATTAAGCCACATCATAAACAGTCAATAAAAATCTAACTGTTCCCAGGTAACACTGCATTCCCTGACATTCTGTCCTTTGCAGCAAAAGGTAAAGGTGTATGTAATGAGCATTCCCAACCTTTCCTTGTCACAAATGCTGATTACTAAGGAATAAAATGAAACTGCTGCAGAATTCATTCCGTTTCAGCAGATTCATGCATATTTAGACGTTCACCAAAACCTGTTGTAGAGTTTTGGTCTTGGTGATTGATCCAGTAAGAAGATGCAACCCAACAAGTGCCCTAAGTAAAAGATACAATACTAGAAAACAGCAATAATCTGGAGCAACTATATACAGAACAGCATTCAAGAACAATCACCTACAGTGAAGCAGGTAGTAATCCAACAAGTACAGCAATGAAATATCCAATAAGAGCATTCCAGTAGAAACAGTGCAAATGGGTACAAAAGGACAGACTTTCCATGTTAACAATAATTTCTGCTTCGTAAGGGAAGACTTGGAACCTTGGCTGTCTTGGAACCTTGGCTGACCTAGAGTTTTTTGAGGCCCACTATTTCAGAATATTGGTAAGACAAATGCTTTTTTATAATATAGAAATATTCTAATTATTCTAATTTGATTAAAATCTTTTTGATACAGAGATGGTTTTTTATATATATTTTAGAATGCAGATTCAATCCCTGTGGAGCATCCTTTTGGACAGCACAATACTCAAAGCAGACAGCAGTTGTGGGCAAAAAACAACGCTATTCAGTTCCTTAAAGAGAACATTACAGCTCCTGTGCTGAAGAAAAGGTGTTTTTCTTTCCTTATGAAACAGGAATTATTGTTAACATGGAAAGCCTGTCTTTTTTGACCTGTTTCTACTTGAATGCTGTTATTGGATATTTGATTGCTGTACTAGTTATTTTACCACTTGTTTTACTGTATAGGGTTGTTGATTGCAGTTCTGCATACAGTTGCTCTAGACTGTTGCTGTTTTCTAGTATTGTATCTTGCTCAGGGCACCTATTGGGTTGCAACTTCCTGTTGTACTAAATTTTACTTTGTGTCAAATTGCAGCTGCAGTATGCATATCTTTTGCTTATTTTGATTTGGTTTATTTGCTTATACTGCACTGTTTATTTGTATCTTCATCCCTTGAAGCTGCCATTTTCTCCAAAGGAACTGATTTGAGTAGTTGAGAGATTAATTATAATTCTGGGAGAAGTACAGGCCTTACCCAGAAGCTGGCAACCCTATACAGTGATTGGTATTACATAGATCTAGAACACATTTTTATTACAGTGAAATTCTAAATAGAATTACACCCTTCTGACTTAAATGGACTTATACTCTTCTAACTCTTCTAACTTTTTAAGGATTTCACTGTAAATGAAGCAAAGCTGAATTTGACCTGAAAGTGCAATGTTTGTATGTGTTCCATATCGGTCTTTCATGAAGTGCTTCTGGAAAACAGAAGGTACTTTCACACCAGGCCAATCCTTGAGCTTATTTGAAGTTCATTCTGTACTTTATTTGCCAATTACAACATGCTTAAATTGCAAAATTTCAGTTGGATGATAGAATGAAGGAAAAACTCGCAAACATTTGGATTTTTATATAAACCTTTCAGTGTCTACTGACTAGCTGCCATTTTATCATACAGCTTCTATGTTGTATAGCAAGTTACTGGTGCCAAGTAGTGAGAATCTGAATTTTTAATCATAGTATGTTAAAGGATATGGAAACATATGCGACACATTCATTATTATTATTATAATTATTACTTAATTTTGTTTAATATCACAGATGCCAATTCTTTAGCTGGTTGTTGTTGACCTTTCATTACAATTTGAGCCCATAGGCTTAGAACATTATACTGTATCAGCTCGTCTGAACATTTTTTAAAATTCTTGCCTTGATTGCATTTGTCTTAATTGCATGCTCTTTACTGACTAAAATCATTGGTTTAGTTTCCTTTTTTCAAAGTTCCAATTGTTAAACCCAGCCAGAGCTCTTCATTGTCCACCTTGTTCTGGATTGTCTCCAGAAATTGGTCATGCAATCCTTTGTTGTACCAGCTTTCACTCCTCATTTTGATCACATTTTTTTCTGTACTGCTGTTTGGTTCTCTGGGCTTTTAGCAAATTCTTATTCTTCAATCAATGCCTGTGCTTGACGTTCATTCACATAATTGGCCAGCAGATATTTCTCCTCCTCCACTGTTTGCTTTACTTACAGTAACCCTCTGCCACCAGATCTCTGAGGAACATATAGTTTATCAATATCGCTACATGGTCGTAAGACGTAGTGCAGTGTCGTATGCGTCCAAGTTGTACTATCCAATGTATTCCAATCAGCCCATGTCCAGTTTATGATCACGGCAATGTACTTGTTGATGGGTATGGCCAAGGTGTTGATGATCTTGATGGTATCCCTGCCATTTAATTTGGATTTCAAAATTTTCCTGACCCTCTGGTTGTATTCTCTGCTGACCAGGCTCCACTTGCCCTTGCTTGATGTTGTCCAGTCTCAAAATGCCCAGATATTTATAAGCTTCCCTTTGGTTGCACTTGATTAGTTGGTTACTGGGCATTTCTGTCCCATCACTCCTGGTGATCTTGCCCCCTTTTTATCACTACAATGGCACACTTTTTCAGGCCAAATTCTATTGAAATGTCTGTGCTGAATATTCAGACTGTGTTCACTAGTGTCTGCATTTCTGTGTCTGATTTCCTGTAGAGGAGATGATTATGATTCAGTGCAACCATTATTCACATGGTGACTCTATGTCAGTATAAGTGACACTGTTTTCATTGGTGCTGGGAAAATCTCTGTATGAGCACCAGTGCCATGATTTGTATTACAGATATTTTTATATCACCCATGTATGAAGCAATTTCATTCCTTTAGCGTTTGAGACTTCTAGTGAAAAACAGACACATTTTTATTAAATTTATTGTGGCTATCTACTTGGAAGCTGATAGTAGCTCAGGCAGTAGAATCTAAAGCATTTTTACTTAGAAATAATAACTCTGCACAATTCCACTTCCTATTGAGACTGACTAGGATTGTACCCTATTGACTATATACCCAAAGCAGTCCTCCTGCTATCAATAGTGCCGGGGTTCTATATATTAACTTAGTATTACTTCTAGTTACATCAATATAAATCACTACTGCATTTAATAGACTGAATATTTATCAACAAGCAAGTATGATACTTTAAAAAAAATTGAGCCCATCCAGAGCGGGGATCAAATCCACCAGTGAAGATGGTATACAGCCATGCCAGCAGACCTGACCTCTCCAGGGCGCTTGCCCTGGCAGAGGGGTGAATCCACTGGTTTGTGGCTACTATGGCCCTCCCTGATTGCAGGGCACAGCACCAGACTCGGCACCAGAATCCCTGCACCCCTGCTGGCACAGGGGCAGCCTGGGAGCATGACTGGCAGGAGAAGCAAACTTTTGTCAATTCCACCTGGTGGAATTGCACCATTGAACCATTGCACCAGCAGCTGGGACTGTAGAAGTACTCCACCAAGAATGTAGGCATAAGTCTGTTTAGTCCAACAGGGGCTTCCTGGCAGTGGGAAGGCTTTTCAGCATTTTGAGCCTCCCTACACCACCCGGAAGCCTCCTTGGGGGTGGGTGGCTTCTTGGGTAGGGCTGGGTTCTACTGGTTGCTGACTTTAATTAATACCCCACAAAATGTTTTACATGCTGTGCATTTCCTAGGTGGGGTTCATACCATTTCTGTGATCAATCTTTCCTGTTTTTATTTGCTTATGAACTATAAGAAATCATATAGTAATAATAGAGGACATTGGACAATGTTACAATGTAAAGGACAATCTTTGTATAAGGAAAGAAGCCTTTAAAAAGTGCTATTTTCATTTGTATAATTTGTTTGATGCCTGTTTTTAAAAAATGACAAAGGGCAAACATTCCCTGGAAAGCAGTTCCACAAACAGAATGAAATCACAGAAGAGATGGGTATCAACCCAGCCTTCAAAGGCAAAAGTACTTGAAGAGGGGCCTCAGATGATGATGTCACTCGGTGGGTAAGTTTATTTGGGAGAAAGTGATTCTTCAGACACCCTGATCCCAAAACATTCACAGCCTTAAAGATCAACAACAGGATTCTGAAACAAACAGGCTGTCATGGACACATTTCAACACTAATGAAATGAGCCTGTAGCAACAAGCCCTGTTAACAACCTAGCATTGGATCAGCTGAAGTTTCTGATTAGGCAGCCCTTTGAACAATACATTACCTAACATTTATCACTGTGGCAAGTTGATCCCTTTCCAGGATGGGCAGAACTACCAACTTCACATGGCACTTACATTTCTGTAAGCAATCACCAGATCTACCACCATCCCCAAACTAATCACATACAGACAAACTAATCACATACAGACAAAGAACAGTATTGAAATGGCACACTGACGCAGAAGGTTTCCTTTATGACCATTACTATATACAACAATTGAAAATGAAGAAGGCAATATTTGTTTATTTTAAGCGCTACTCCTTAAACCTTTCTTCCACACTGATTTCTACACAGGAAAAGTGTTTTAACCCCTTCCCCCTTCCACACACACATAATGTATTACTTACATACTTTGGTGTTGATAGTATTCAGAAGCATTCATTGAAAAAACCCCTCCCATAACCAATTCTGAATTTATGTTCTTTTAACTCTTTATCTACGAGTTTGGATGAACCTATCCTTGCGTTGAAACAAGTGAGAAAACTCACATTCTCTGTACCACCTAATCAAAACACAGACAATTTCTCTGATATCATTATTCTTTTGGTGCCTATTACAGCCAGAGTGCAATACGATCTTACTTAGAAGAAGGACAACAGTTTGGATTTATATCCTGCTTTTTTCAACCATAAGGAGTTTCAAAGTAGCTTACTAACTCCTTCCCTTCTTCTCCTCACAACAGACACCCTGTGAAGTAGGTGTGGCTGACACTGTTCTGAGAAAACTGTGACTAGTCCAAGGTCACCCATTTGTAGAAGCAGGAAAACAAATCCAGTTCACCAGATAAAAGTTTGCCACCCATGAGGAAGAGTGGGGAATCAAACCCGGTTCTCCAGGTTAGAGTCCACTGCTCTTAACCACTGCTCTCAGAGACCCATTCTTCATTGTAACAGCACCCACTCCCTGAGGGAAGATAGAGGCACCAAAAAGGGAGAAAAGCCTGTTGCTGAGGGTGGTTATTTTGGATAGCTGACTTTATTGGCCTAAGGCACTCCCCTCAATTCACACCTGCACACACACAGAGGCCTTTAAACAGAAATCCTGTCAGGGATTCTTTCTGCTTTTATAGCAGCCAGCACACCCTATCCATGGCTGCCAGCCATACTATTACAGCCTAGCCAATCATGCTGCACTCTGGCTAACTGCACCTTTGCAAATTAACCCCATAAGAGCCTAATCCATCACAGGTGCCCATCACAATGCACGAAAGGGCAAGCAGATGCCATTAAATATGTATTCATTACAAGAAAAGCAAATACAGCCACCATGGGATATTTCAGATCAGAATGTTGAATATAACTAGTTAAAATGCATATATACATACATAAATGCTTAAGGTTATCTAATTTCCCTGGCACAGTTGGATACGTTAATCAGAATACTGAAAAGTAACGAAGCCAGTTTTTGTATTTCGTGTGATTCCCTTGGCTTGTGTAATTAAAACAATGCTGTAGGAAACAAATGCTACAGATTGCGAGCAGAAAATCTGTTGGAAATCAATCACAGGGCACAGCAATTCTGAATTTAACTTCAATCTAATTTCTTCAATGCTACTGCATTTCATCCGAAAACACAAAAATGTGATTTGAAACATGGCCAAATATTATTATAAACCATGTTGAAGTGAAACATAAATAAGCTTGGTTTAGATTTGAGTTTGAAAGTTCAGTGACTAGCCCTAGTGCAATTCTAAGCCCTGAACCAAAAAGGTTTAAGAAGATGACTAAGCCCCATGGCAACACATCTTGGATTTACACTGACACATCTCCAAGTTACATTGGTATATCCAGAGATGTGCCAGCAGCTAATCTCACTGGCTGAGAGTAGGTACTACTCCAATGTAATTGCTAAGTTGGCATAGAATTGACAGTTGCTTGGGGTGTGTGGAGCAGTTGGACTTAATTGACTCCTGAATCTTCTCCAGCCCTGGGCCTGCCCTTGACATCAATGTAAGCGTATGCCAGCAAAGACCGTGGCACAGTCCATAAAAGCAAATGTAAGGGCAAACTAAAGGGAATACAAGGAGTGGGAGGGAGATGGTACACAGGGACTCAGCCAAAACGATAGATATATGGGGCTGCTAGTCAGCATGGGCATCCCACCCACACCTCCTATTATGATTTGTGAACAGGCAAAACTTCAGCTGAGTGCCACTAGACTGTGTTAGAGTTCTATACATGTGGAAATACATGTGACAGCCATGGCTGTCATTCCTGCTTCCTGCCCAGCACCATAAGGCTGGTGCTAATAGCAGAGCTGTGGGGGATGGCAAAAACTTAATGTGGTTTCTTGTGCATCCAGTAGTGTGGGTGGTGAAGCATCGGTTTGGGCCTGCTGCAGCCTGGCTACAGTGTTCTGTTCTCCTGGAGAAAATGGCTGATTTGGAGAATGGACTCTATGGCATTGTACCATGCTGCAGTCACTCTCCTCCCCAAACTTCCATACTCTCCAGGCCCCACCCCGAAAATCTCCTGGTATTTTCCAGTCCAGAGCTTGCAACCCTAAGTGTTTAATCTGAGATTCCTGACTCACCCATGTCATCACTTTGAAAGGGTAGCCCAGAAGCAATGAACATGGATCACACCGTCATACAACATACATGAAAATACAATATTTTAATCACTTCAAACAACAGTGAAACTAAAAAGGAATCTATTTTTTTTAAAAAAATCACTAATTAGCCTGACAAAGTTTCCCTTTGTAAAGAGAGCAAAATTTGAGGTTTCTGGAACTCAAGGAGGAAGTAGTCTGGGGGTCCTGCTGTTAGCCTTTGGTCACTGATATGCTTCCTTGTGGATCTAGCACTACCTGCTTTGACGTCTTTATGCTTCCCAAAAGTGCCTCCTGCACCAAAATGGTAGCAGAATGATAGGTGAACAGAAAAGCGGCAAACTCACTGATTAAAAGATGAAGATAAATGTTTATTAGGGAACTACATTTCATATAGGGAAGCTGACAGACAGGGATACCTTGCTAGCTAGGGTATGAGGGAGAGAGTAACTTTCGAGAAGAAAAAGAAAATTAGACCTAAAAAATTAGACCTAAGAGTATCATTCTAAGGACAGACAAGAGGAGACACAGCCTTACAGTTGTGTCTAACCTTACAGCCCCATCTAGCCTATCCCTTACCACCTGCTGCTGGGTCTCTCAGTTCCTTTGCACAATAGACATTGCTACCTCAAATACAAAACACCACAAAGTTTTCAGTGTTGTCTCCTCCAGAAATCAGTCCTGAAACTTCTTTTCACTCAAAGATGAGGAAAGCTTAAAGAAAAATAGCCTGTCAGTAAGATTTATGTGGCTTACCACATCCCCCCCACCCCAAAAAAGGAAATTGTTTTCTTACAGTCTCATGGCAGATCTATTTGCCTGCGGAATTCTGTAGCACCATGAAAGGAACAATTAGAATGACCAAGACATAACCCCAGAAGTCAAGGACTTATTGTCTGAGGGGAAAAAATCAATTGACCAGTTCCAATGCTGTTTTAAAGTTTAAGTGATACCTGGCAGAATTGCACATGGAGAATCAATGACTGAACTAAAGTAGTGGCAACTTGGAGCATATCATTGTAAAAGAGAGTACAAGGGGTGCGAACACTGATGCTCCATTTATTGGGTGGGGAAAAGTCTGGGCAGACAAACAACAAGGTAGGAACTTGGATGAAAAACGTGCAGAAATAACAGCTGTCTGGCATATTCATGGAGATTGCAAAACCTTTTCAATGCCAAGTCACTCCAGGTAGGATTAATTTCAAGCACAGAGTGCCGACATATATTCTACCTACGTGGCACACAGACCCTTTGCTGGCCTCTCTGTAAAGCTAGGAAATCCATTTTCTGTTTGATAACAATTGCTATTTGTAGGGCACATTCCTCTTAGTCCACTAAGTCCAGTTTGAACAGGCATGAATGTTCCTGAAAATGAATGGTGAATTGTCCACAAAAACATGGACAAAAGGATGGAAAGAAAGAGATTATTTTCTCACTTAAATGTGTACCTGTGTATCACATCCAAGTAAATAATATGAAGCTTGACTAATTCCAGAACCTCACAATCACATAGAATGAGGTGTAACAGCAACAAGTAGACTATTAAACTGCGTAGAGCTGAAAGGCATCTGTGGCACAGTATATCATCCTGCATTGAGGTTGCCAACCTCTCATGGGAGCCTGGAATTCTCCCATAATTATATGAGATATATGAGATATATGTGCCCCTATAGAAAATGGCAGCTTCAGAGAGTGAAGTGTACAGCATCAAATCTCATCAGAACTCCCACCCTTCCCCAAACTCTGCCTTTCCCAAGCTCCAACCACAAATCTAATGGAAATTTTTCATGCTTGAGCCTATGAGAGTGCTGCTACAGCATCCAATCTTCTTCCGAAGGAGAGCAGAAGGTTGCTTGAGGGATAGGGCAAATAGAAAAGGGGCACCATTTCAGCAAGAAAGCAGACATATTTCACATGTAGCTTTGTCTGGTATTGTAGAAGAATGGCTTCATTCTACTTCTGGGAGAGGATACAGTTGTAAGACCTGTTTCCAGTGATGAGCAAACCTGGTAAATACAAGTTTTAGAAATAATTCACCGTATAACCTATAAATTTAATAATTATTTGTTGTTTTATTAAACTTCCTGCTTCAGGGATCTCTGTACTCTTCACACTCAATACAAAACTCAGCTCCCAACATGGTGGGATCCAACCAGTTCTCACCACTTCTCTAGAAGTGGTTACTAATTTTTTCTGAGTGCCGAGAAGGGGTTACTAAAGCAACCTCCCTGCCCAATAGGGACTGGAGGTGCATGTGTGCAGCGGCACCACTGTTTGAATCCCACCACCATCGGAACCTTTTATTAAAATTTTTGGATCCCACCACTGCCCAACGGTGACACAAAACCTGTACACTTGGTGCCCTAAGAACATAATGTAACTACTGAACATTATGTAACTTTGTACTCCATGATGCTGGGCAATTATTAGCAAACAATTAATGACAAACATCCCATTTTAGGGCAAGATCTTGGAGGTGGTGGTGGTGGCTCAGCTGCAGGCTTACTTGGAAGAAACTGATGCCTGTGCTGTCCTGAAAACAAAAGAGGGGTGGCTTTTTTAAAGATGTCCTCCCAGATGTCTTAATTTGTGCTGTGCAGAATGTACCTTGGTCACCCTGATGGATGACATTTCTGCTGGTTTCTAAGAAAATGATCAACAAACAGAAGTGAATGGAGTTAGAATGCAGTCCTTTATAGGTAAGGAACAAAAGGTGATCTACTATTTACAGTTTACTAGTAGTGTATGTAAATGGGACACAACCCTATACTGATAAAAGTAGGAGGAAATTGTCAGAGGAAAGCACGAAGTTTGCACACTGGCATCATATCAAGCCTATGCATGCATTCCAGCAAATCATACCCTTGAAGATACTGAACATGCTAAGGCTTGATAGATAAAAAGAAACCTTTTAAAAATGCATTGCTTATGCATCATTCTTCATGCATGCTCATCAGAATGCAAAGGATTTGTGCTACATTTCAAATACACAGCCTTTTTATTTAGTCTACTTTCTGGATTAATAATGCCTTTAGTGTTTTAAAGTCATGACTGAAACTTGTAAGTCCCCCAAAGTGGCAACTGCTACATATGTACATTGCAATTCAACATGGTGTTCAAAGTTATTAGGCAATTAAATAATCAATAAACCTACTCTAGACTTGCATAAAAGACTGGCAATGCCAGGTTTTGATTTCATTAGTTACACTGTCTCCATCAGCAACACCATAGATGAAACAGATGGAGGAAAAAATCTCCACAGGTGGAAATAACTCTTTCGCTGCCAAGCCCAGACTAAAATAAAAAAACAGCAAAACATGGAATTTGAAGACTGGCACATGAGCAAAATAATACTTGTAGAAATTAAGGGAAATCAAAGTGTTACCCAATTCACAAAATAGAGAGACTACTAAGATAAGCATGTGAGAAAGATGAACGAATATCAACAAATATGCCTTCAAAATCACACGTAGACTTGCCCATGCTAAATCACAAAGTCACAACAATACCATGTGCACGCTGCACATCACAAAATGGTCATACTAAATTGCAAAATATATAAGGAGAGTTGCCTTAACAGTGAGCCATAACAATGATCCATCTGATTTATAGCTAACTGAAGCTCCTCTGGGTGTCTGGAAGACCTTTGCAGTTGCTTCTCCAAGATGTTTTGAATGCTTGGATCTGGGACATTATATATTCAGATGTGACTGCCAATTTCCAGGTGGGGCTTACACAGCTACACTGAAGGTAACTAATTTATGGTTTACGCTGACCACACCAACTGACCATCTACTAACCAATGAGGTTATACTTTCGTCAGAACTTTCCTGATGATGCACACACCTGCCCCCTTCTCTTTAGAAGTAAAACTTATCCAATTAGTCCCCTACCAAGCCAGTTAACAGCTGGATAAAATAATGAGGATGACTTCATGCCTTCTGACAAGATGATGACCTTGGAGTAAAGTACACTCAGCTCCAATCAGTAACACCTGCTTTCTAAACTTTTGTGAACTTATGATAGAGAAAAAGGATTTTTTATTACACCTCTAACAATTCTAAGAAACAAGATGGATTCTCTCTTGACAGGATCACACAGAACTTTGAAAGGCTTATGACTATAAAAGATGGCGAGACGTTCATGAGTTTGGACATTTTCAGAGGCTTGAAAATCCTATGAGAATAAAGATATTACCAGCACCATTGCTAATATTTATTGACTTCTTTTACTTACAGAAAAAATGTGATTTACTTCTGTAAATGACTTCCATTCAAATGCGTGTAAACTGGCCACAATATTTTGACTGATTGATTAAAAATCAGTAATTAATATTTCCACATAAAATTATTTTGACAGTCAACTGAAATGCTCAGTTTTGTAAAGAGCTTACAGACAAAGGATTTCAGGAAAAAGAATTTGCTGACAGCAGAAAAAAAGATGCAGATAATATAATTAAAGCCTGATCTTCTAAGCCTCAGCCTGATGTTACAACAACAAATACAAATACAAAACCTTTAATGGCATATAAAGAGTGGTAAAATACAGATTATGTTAAAACCAATTGACTAAAATTTACACAAAGGTTTCACTCTTGATCCAAGTGCCTTTGTTAAAAACCTGGCAACTGATTCAGTAGTGTGGGGATGATGGTCACTAAGCAGGTGTGAAACTATTTCCTTGTCTGATCTCACTGAAAATTTCTTCAAGATGGCCTCGAGAAAAAGCAACCGATAGACTGCCAAATCTTTGCAATGAAGGAGCATGTGTTCAGTTGTTTCGGGTAGGCCCGCTGCACAGGAACAAGTCCTGTTCTCCTGTGGGATGCCATGATATCTGCCTCTTGTTTGGGCAGTCGGTAACACATTTAGCCGAGCAAGCATAAAATATCTGCGGAGATGTGGATTGATTAAATTACTCATATATTTAGCCATAAAAACCCGGCAATGGTGGTGAAATGCCATAAAATGTGGGAGAACAAGTTCTGCAGGCTCCAGCTGTGAGAAGCTGCCCTTCAATGTCAAGAGTACGTTGTTTCAAAACTCCGAAAGCCTGTCTTTTAGATCCATCAGTAGGAGTTGGTCAAAAGATACACCTATGTTGTTTATTTGCTTGATAATTTTGGTGTGCCAGGTGGAGTGGAAGTGGTCGCTTAACAGAAAATATGTGAGACTGCCCGGGAGGGCTCTATAATGAAGGCGAAGCCAGTATTTAAACAAAGAGAGCCAAACCCGGGAAAAAATTGTCTTGGCTCCGGTTTCTAAACAAAGAACTTGATACGTGACTGAGTTTGGAAGACCCAATAAGCAATGAAGAAACAAAGATTGAACACTCTCTAATTTCTCAGCGGTTTTGCTCCCCAGATTGGAGCTCCATTAAGTAATTGTGGCAGTAGTTTTAACTGAAAAAAAACTTCCATTAGCGGCAGGAAAAATTGACCGCCTCTGGTGTGAAAAAAATCTGGATATTGCCAACACTTTGATTTTACTTGTATTGAGAGTCACGGTGGATATGAGAGGTCAGGTTAAGGAATGATATGGGAGGTGATTCCTAAATATCTGTATGAATGGACCTGTTCAATCAATGTCACCGTTTATTTTCCACGTGCTGAGTTTTTTTGAATTGAGAAAAGATCAGCACTTTGGATTTGTTATAGTGTCGACAGGGCACTGTTTGTGCGATACGTGTAAAGGCTTGAAGTAGTCTTTGCAGGCCCACCTTGGACGAGACAGTAGCACAGTGTAAAGATGCATAGAAAGTGCACATGTGGGTCTTTGTGTCCCCAAAATGGGTCGCGTGACTTTCAGTCTGAGATAAATGAGGAGAACGAGTCGTTTAAATAAAGATTGAACAGGAGAGGAGCAAGAATACAACCCTGCTTGACTCCTTGTTAGAAACTATAGGTGAAGTTAGTATTGCATACGATCACTGCTTGAACTTGACAGGTAGTTGAGGAATACAACTGGCGAATAAGAAACAGTAATCTGGTCTATTCAGCGATCAATTTTTCCCACAGCTGATTCCTGGGGATGAGAGTCAATCGCATTTCAAATCTAGGAAAACGCCAAGGAGTTTCCCACCCAGCAGGGTGGCAATATTTCTCCGCCAAATGGTTTAAAACCAGACAATGGTCAAGGTGCTTGGATTTACCTGTGGCATATCCTATCTGTTCGTTTTGCTTACTAAAGAGGACCAGGCAGTGAGATGTATCATAAGGTACCTTTAGCATTAAAACTTACTAGCCACTGAAAGCAAGCTTACGGTGATAGTTAGATGGATTTGATGGATAAGCCTTTTTATGTAGAGGTACAATGATAGCTTCAGTCAATGCTTAGGGATACAGCCACTGTTGTTAATTTTGGTAAACAGGGTAGCCAAAATAGGGGCCCAGAACTCGGGAATCTTCTAAAGAGTTCAGGTGGCAGGCCATCAGGGCCTGGCGCTTTCCATGTTTTAGGTCAGATATAAGGGTGATCACCTGCATTAAGCAGTTGACAGGAGGCCATTCAGGTAAATGCTTTGCTGCTCCAGTTGCACATGGGAATATCAAAAAAGTTCTGGATTGCAGAAAATGGCTGTAAAATGTGTCCTCCATGCTTCCACTGAAATCTGAGAACTGATGGCTGTATAGGGCTGTACGGCACTTGAATTAATTATCGCCAAAAGCTTTTGCTGTCTCTGGAGTTAAAGGCTTGATGGAGATTGTTCCCAAATCTTTGTAAGATGTAATTTCTTTTGGTCTTTAAAGATGATGATAGGACTTTCTAGCTGCGAGGTACTCTTTTGATAGCGACACTTTTCCTCTAAGTTCACAATGATGAAATAACTTCCGGAGTTGGGACTTGCTGCTCATACATTCTCCGTCAAACCAGGTGGAGAGATTCACTGAATGTGAAATTTATATTGATGTGATTGATTACTGGAACCCTGAATGGTTAGATAGGAAACCAGTTCATTATAGATTTGACAAACCTCCTCTGCTGTCCTTGCAGCAGTTAAGTGTTGAAGAAAGTTAGCCATCGGAGCATCAGAAATAGAATGGCGGCGTTTGGTTCAGTTTCTTGCGTCCGAAGCCCGGACATGACAGGAAAGACCCTTCTTCCTGAGCTGATTTGCTTTGAAGGGATTTGTTTATTAGTCTAAGAAGAAGGGGAGAGTGCTCACTTTCCGTTCGAGCCATAATTGCAAAGTGATCAATGTGGTTTTGTTAGTTCAGGCTGATATTATTACATAATCAATCCTCACTACCATTGCAGATCTAAGCGTGAACTTTCAGGGTAATCAAAGGGAGGAAGACCATTTAAAATTACCCTATTTGCTGATAGGCAAAGGTCTATCAAATGGGGAGCTGCTTGATTTATGGTGTGATCGCTGGACAACCTGCATTGAGATATGGTGTCAGATTGAATTTCATCCAAATTTAAGCCACATCTTTGACTTAGGGCTGAATCATTTTCTCCGATCCTGGTGTTTAGATCACCAGCAATGACGACGGGTGTCAGAGGATGTTCTTGCTCAAGCGAAAGTATGTATTGATGGAATCGTGACCAGTTCTCTACAAGAATGCTTGTCTCTTCTGCGGGTGGCAAATAAACATTTACTAGTAAAAATTTCAGATTGAGCTGCGAAATCAATAGGGCTTGGGCTCAGCCTGATGTTCTGTCCACATACAAGTTATGGAACCAGCTGAGCATAATTTTTGGCTTGAATCAGTGTTTGTTCTATCGATACAGTGGATAGTGGACTTATCTTAATCATATAAAAGAACACAGCTATCATGGCATTTCAAGGACATGGCTGTTGCAAAGGACATACAAGCATGCTACGGAGAACAGTTACCGTATGCCAGTAGCAGACAAAGCAACATCTAGTGGAAGACACCAAACTCCTCAAAATCACTTGTAAAATCAATATATTTGAATGCAGTTAGTCACATTATTGCTTGCCTTGTCTACTCTTCTATATCATATATCAATTATTTTCACCAAGACCTCTCCCTACCCCACCCAAAGTTCCAGAGATGAGGGAAATATGGTATTTTGCCATTGTCCAGTGTGATCAGAGTAGCAGAAGTAGAACAGGCCCATGAAAATCACTCAGTACCCAATTACCATAAGAAACAACATAGGTGTTGCCCACCAGCTGGAGCCAGCCTTGTTAATAACCTACAACCCACAGTGAGTTTTTATAACTGAGCTGCTAGCTCCTGAAAAACACATTTATAATGGAAACACTGACACAATTCAAGCTTCAGTGACAGAGAAGTTGGCACTGCCAACACTTTTACAGGAAATATCAGTCTCCAGAACATCAGCCAAGATGGAACTGGCATCAACTTATATGCAAATACACTTGCCATTCCAAAAACTCATTTAACTCTGAAAGCCTTGATGCTTACTCCAAGAGACCCGAGTAAAAGCCAGCAAGAAAGGCCCAGAATGGGATGGCACAAACTGTAAAAGGCAGCCATTATTTTTAATATGTCCCCAAAGTGCTAGGTTCCCATCTGTGTCCCAAGGAGATGCTAACAATTAAAGGAAAAGCAAAAAAGACCTATGTAGAACTGGCCAGAGATATGTTGTCTGGCTGTGAAATGCTATGAACTAATGAGACAACTATATGACAACTTTTAAATTGTTTTAGTTGCCATGACTTGCCTTGCAGAACACTAAGGAATTAAACTGTGATTTTCTGCAATAGGAGTATTTGACAAACAAAATGATGTTTAAATTTGTATTTTCAAAAAAGAACATCTTTGACAGAAACATGAGGCAATGGTAATATAGCAGTGTGGAACAAAAAAGTATTAAACCTTCAATATTAGGAAATAAGTATTTGAGATTGAGAACTGGAAAACCTGAAGAACTGTTTAAAAAACAGTTTTAAGTGTACAATTATTTGTCATGGAAAGTATCATTTCTGCACATTGGTTAATTAACCATCTCCGTGATTTTTCCTGTATTATATACTAATTCTAGCAGGGATGTTTTGAGAGAGATGATAAATTTCATGTAAGAGCAAGAGGAAAAATCCTGCTTTCCAAATATGTCTTAACATTCTTTCTGAGTTACAATTTTCCCAAGCTGAAAATTTAGTCTAGTGGGAATACAGATGTGTTAGAGAAATTAGGATCCTATAAAGAACCAGTCACACTCTACTTCCTAGATCATCAGCCTTTGTTACCATTCATAGTATTTCCACCACATCTGTAATAACTTTCAATTTGTTTACTAATAACTAATCTTCAAATCCAGGCTTCAGCATTCTCATTCTATATTCTCCATTTTTTTGGTGGAAAACATAGCTAAATTTGCATATCATCTGCATAGTGATAATAGTATGCTTCATATCTTCAGATAATCGTGCTCATAGGTTTCTTGTAAATGTTAAAAAGTGTTGGGGACAAAATAACACACTGTGGCATGCCACAAATCAGAGAGCCAAACACAAGCACCTGAACAACATCCTTTGATAACTACCTTCCAGGAATGAATGATCAGAGGCGTATCTAGGCAAACTAGAGCCCAGGGACAAAACCTCAGTTTGGCGCTCCGCCCCCCGTATGGGTGACCACCCTCCCCCACCACAACCAAACAATGATTTTTGCACCACCTCACAAAACACCTCCCACCCCCAGCAAAACATACATGGCTCTCTCCCCACCAACTCTTTCCTAATTTAGTCCTCACACTTACTATATGAGGTAGGTTGTTAGCCTGAGAAACAGCTCCAAGCCAGTGCAAGTGGATATTACGTCTATGGTGAATAGTCTAAGGTGTATAAAATCAAGAGTGCACAAAGTTAAGGTGTTAACAGAAAATAGAATCCAGATAAAGGACATTGGAGGAACCAAGAGGTAGCACAGACAGACTGGACTTTCTTGGAAGAAGTCAAGAAAGAATAAAAGTCTCAAGCTCCAAGTTGTTCCAGTCAAGCAAGTACCATATCTTAGTCAGACCCTGGGAGGAGTTAGGGTCTCAGTTCTTCTAAGCACTAAACCCTTTTTAAAACTGTTGTACCTTGCTTGTGAGTCTCACACTCTGTTCTGGCCAAATACAGGGCACCAAAAGATTGTTTTACTTGGGGAACAGAATAGACTGCAGGGTAGAGATGTTCTACCAGGCATACAGTTTAGGACAATGGCACAAATAATTTCTAACCTGGCCTCCCTCCCTTTTCTCCTCCTGATAATTGGTCCCTCCTGCTGTACCATAGTATGACTGCCAGAGTTGAGCAACCTCTCAAGAAGCCAATAAAATATTAGGCACTAAGTGCAGGAAATATTCATTAATGGTTGATTTTAGTTGCATAAATGTGATTTTAAATTATATCATGTTTTATATGTATGATATTGTGATGTGAGGAATGTGTTTTCCACCAGAACAAAGAAATGAGTCAAGAAGATGTAACAGGTCAACCAGGCAAGGGTGTTGAACCAATTGAAACTAGCTGAGCTAAGAAAGTGGGCTAAAGGGCAAGGCTTGCATCAGATTGTACGTATTAAGCATGCTTAATGAGCTAATGCATATTAACTTTTACACCCCAGCTTGAATAAGGGGCATAGATAATAAACATACAGGAACAATATGGGAGGGGGCAGCATATCAAGGAGAGACATGTAAATAGGCAGACTGGAAAGTTGTGACTCTAAGTACCTTTAGCCCAGTGGTTCTCAACCATCCTAATGCCGCAACCCTTTAATACAGTTCCTCATGTTGTGGTGACCCCCCAACCCTAATATTTATCCATTTTACAGATGGAGAACACTGATGCAGAGAGTCTTAGGCAACCCCTGTGAAAGGGTCGTTCTACCTCCAAAGGGGTCATGACCCACAGGTTGAGAACCACTGCCTTAGCCAATGGGGAAACAGAAAGGGTGTGGCAAATTTGGGAATAGGGAATAAACATGCTGTGGATATACTGTTTCAGCAGAGTCTACTCAAGCAGGGTGTCTCCCCTTTCTTTGCAAATAAAGCTACTTAAAACACTCTTCTGTTGGCTTGATATTTGGTAAAGAAATATTGGGCATCACAATATAAGACTTCCTGAGCCCAGTTCTTGGGGGAGGGCAGGTATACATAACATCTCTATTCTATTCTGCCCTGCCCCTAGGGCAGTTACATCAGGGTCGCCTCATATTGAGGGGTCCTGCCATCCCCCCCCATGGGGGTAGGTTTTAAATTGGGGTCGGACGCCTTTTATTATGTATTATGGTTTTTTGTTGTTTTATGAGTTTTAAGCTATTCTATGGATTACTATTAATGTTTGTTACCGCTGTTTTAAAGATTTTAGTGACTTGTTTTACCATGTTTTATGCTGTACACCGCCCAGAGCCCCTAGAGGATGGGGCGGTATAAAAGTTTAATAAATAAATAAATAAATAAATAAAAGTGCATACCTCAGAAAGTTTCAGTACAGCTGTTCTTAACGTAGACTGGATGTCAGCAATTGTATATTTGCCAAGTGTAGCAAAAAGTCACAGTGAGCTTAATCTTAGAGACCAGAATGTCTCATACAACTCTAAACATTGTTGTTGGGTAGCTCTTTTTGGGCATACGATGGTGGCAGAGAAGTATTTCTTCACTGACACCACTGATACTGAGTAGGTTTTCCAATGTATAGTTGGACTTGGCTCAAGTTTTTTTTTCTAGTACCTTCTAATAATCATAAATAAAAAATAACAAAGGGCTTTTAGGTTGAGTTTGGCTTGGAGAGTCACAACACTCAAGTACACTAACTTCTATTACTCCTAGCATTATGTAGCAAAAGAATCAAATTAATTCTTATAAAGATTGTGTGAGTAGGAGGACAGCAGTGTTATTTTACTCTTTTAAAAACTGTTTAAAAATTACTGAATGTTATGTATCATTGCTAAGCTTGTTTTAAAATGTTTTCTAGCTTATACATCATTATGCACCACTCCTACACTGTTAGGTAAAACCTAACAGTAAACTATGTGATAATATGCCTAGGGCGGGAAGTTCCTTCCAACCTCAGACATTGAGTCATTGGTTTAACCCCTAGAGAAACATGAAGGTTTATGTCCCTTATAAATTTTAATCCTGTTTAATGTAACCATGGCATTCATATAAACAGCTAATCTATCTTGAATAGTAAGTGCCTATAATATAAATGGGAATCATCTTGCAGAAAAGGTTTAAGAATATCAAAATCATTAGCAAATACTAATGTTCCACTGTCATTATTTTTGACTGTATGTTTGGCAGGCATCTTGAAGTAAAAATAAACAAACAAATAAATTGAAATAATTCTGCTCAAGTGAGATCAATTTAAGATCCTGCACTGTAATGAAGTTTTAGATAGATAGTTAGTTAGTTAGTTAGTTAGTTAGTTAGTTAGTTAGTTAGTTAGTTAGTTAGTTAGTTAGTTAGTGTGGGACAGGAGAATATGCCTAAAAATTCTATTTGATATTAAATATATATAATGGACCAAAGATTCAAGAAGGTTTTCTCTCTAGGCCAAGTGCTTAGCAGTTAGATGCTGGTAAAAGCTCATCACTAAAGAACATGTGGTACAGCGTGGTATATGATTCAGAGATCAGAAGTCAAAGAAGACATAAAACTTGTAGGAACAGTGAAATTATATTTTTCTATATTTTAATGAACACTGAAATGAAAGTGAGACATATGAAAGGTATGCATAGATGTGATCTAATAGAATCACATATTATAGATATTGTTATAATCATTTTTTACCTTTTAAATGAATAAGCTATATGTTTGTTCAATCTTTTTGCACTGGAGAAGTCTCCCTCTTGATATGCTCATCTCTCAGGAAATCAGGGGTCTGTCTTGATAAAAGCCAGACACCATTTAGCTCAGGCTGATTCCGCATGGGTCAAAAACAGCAGTGTGAAAACGGTGTGAAAATGGTGTAAAAGTGTTTAAAATGGTATAGAAGGGTTAATGCTGTTTTCACACCATTTTCACACCGCTGTTTTTGGCCCATGTGGAATCAGCCTCACTCTGAAGGGAGGGGCACCATGCTGTCTTTGTTCAAGGAAGGCAGAAGAGTCATTTTGATTTTAGCTTATGTTGGAGAAATATGATAATACTGGGTGTGTATGTATGTAAAGAGGAGGGATTTGAATTGTGATGTATGTATTCTTTTAGAGTATTTAGACAGTACAGTTTTGAAAATTTTACTCATGTGCATTCTGACAGCCTTGTTCCCTCCTTTTACACAGATGTGTTGGTTTCGCTTGCCTCATGGCTGGCACATCAATATACAGTTAATCATAACAGTTAACGAGTTATTATAGACATCATTTTTAAAAGCCTTATCATTTGGTGTTCATTTAAATGGATATTATTGTTAATTTCTTTTTGTTCACATGTGTATTCATCAAGTTTGACCTTTTCCACATTCTATTTTAGCTTGTCTTGAAGTTCCTGTTTCCTCAGTGCTTTTTAAAAGCTCTGCAAACATTTTACTCCTACTAATGGCCAATTTGATATAGGAGAAACTTAAATCTAATTTATTTCCCTGCTGATTTCATCATCAACATCAACCTTTATTGGCACTGAGAAACAATAAATAGTTGTAAATAAATAGATAAAAAAACAGAATAAAATGAACAAATAACTATATAAAGGAGGATAATTAGGCATTAAAATGGAGATGGTTTTGCTGGGTCAGCACCCAAAAATGTTGCCATATCCACAGTCGTGTGGAGATTTCGGTTGCACAGCAAAAGATCACCTTATCAGAGAAAGAATTATAGTTTTGAATGTGCTGATTTAAGCAACCGCTTTTTACTCTTGATAAAATTGGGTGTGATATCAAATCAACCACTAGAGGGAGCAAAACGTGCAGAATTTTTTTTAAAAACCCTAATGAAACAGCAACTTAGAGCTGAAGAAAAAGAGAATGCAGAAAAACCCTTAATGATAAAACTTAACCAACATGCCTATTCTACAGTCAAAATCTGTTCAGTAGCTGCTTGAGGTGGACATCAGGCAAGTAGATTTGAGGCTCAGTGCATGGATATTTGAGGCTACTGAACATGGCACATTTGCTTACCAAATCTTTTTGCTATAAAGTTTGCACATCTATATGTATAACTTTTTTTAAAAAAAAATGACACATGACTGGCACCAGAGGGCAGCCATTACAGGGTAGACAAAAGCCTGGTTTTGAGACCACCACACACACATATATCAGATATACCTACACACTTTGGAGAGAGGGAGCAGTTCTTGTTTAGCACAGCACTGAAAACACCACAGAGGCAATTTTAGACTTGTCATAGCTATTTTCTTTCCTGAGAAAGAGGAATTATTCCTTTGTAATCTGCATGTAAAGGACATTTGCAAATAGAAGTGCTTTTTGTTTAAGGATTTGAAATGTGATTTGAGTTGATAGTCCCAGACCAGATTTTTGTGTGTTCTAGTTTGTACAGCCTGCTTCACCACTCCTCTAGTTCAAGGCTTTCATGAGGGGATTCCAACACGCAGTCTCTGCTTGTTATCTAAACAACGGATAAGTCAGGTCATATTTATTTTAAGTACTTTGTGTTATTTTCTTTAAAGAGGCCTTTAAGGTAGTTTACACTTAATAGAGGGTGGAAAATTCAAAAGTGTAAATATTAAAATGATATAAATAATATAAAACCCAACATAAAAACAGTCGAGTATTAAAATTATAACATCAAATCCTTGGGGAAATAAGAATATTTTAACCAGTTCCTAAAGTAAAGAACTCTGGACAGGATATTCCCCACTGGACAGGATATTCCACACTGGACCGGATATTCCACACTTTTCCATGTGGAAAAAGGACACTGTCTCTGGCCAAACCCAGCTAAACTCAGAAGACAGGAACACTCAGAACAGAGCTTGAGAAGATGAACCCAGAATTTTCCTATGCAATATCCAGCAAATGTATTAATTGTTTGAACTCACTTCATCTATGAAAGATTGGTCCAGATTTATCCATTGCTTTAACATTTCTACTGACACATAAGTAACTTCTGCCTTACATTCAACAAGAACAGAAAACGACTTTCACTTGGACCTCCGTTATCCAGGACTAGAACTGGAGTGGAGAACAAGCTTCTCTGTCTTGGTAGAGTTAAGCAAGGTGAGTAACAAAAATTACTTCATGCCACCTTTCCAACATGCAGATTGTTAAGGATTAAAATATCAATTGCCTTTGAGTGGCTGGGTTCACACTCAGCTAACACTGAGTGATGGACTCCATTGCTCAAGAGTAACCCACAAGTCATAAACAAGCTCTATTCACGTAATAATTTCTCAGCTTAAATAACTGATCTTTAATGAAACTATTTAGGAAAGGAAATTAAATTAAAAAGGAATGTTAGTAGCCCGGGTGTTGTACCACAATAGAGATAAGCTTCTGGGAAAATGGAGACTCATAAATTGTACACAGAGTACACTGAATGAAGGTCTTTGCCCTTTAGAATTAAGATCCATATTAAAGATATTACAAACATGTAAACACACAAACAAGATGTTATATTCTCTATTTCCTGTCCATAAATCTCAGGGCTCAGCTAAAAGTGCATGGCAGGCATGATATAAAAGAAAAGGATTTAGGTTAGAACAGTGACCTGTTAATATATTGTGCCTGTGTAACCCCTGTGTAAGAATGGGATGACCCAGAAAGGGGTGGAGTCTGAAAAGAAGCAGAATGCTGCAGAACTCATGAGGTTGGAAGAAGCAAGGCTACCAGGCTGGGACCTTGATTGATTTTATTAAGCCCTTAACACCTTGTTTAAGGTAACTGCAATGTTGTTGGGAACTAGTGGGAAGGGAGTTTATTTTTTGCTATATTGTAAATGTTAGAATTTATTGTTTCAGGGTTTTTGTGTATGTAAATGGTGAGAGTTTTCTGGGAACCTCCATCATCTTGAATCCCGTTCACAAAGCCTCTGAAGTCTTCAAAACCAACCACCAGCAAAGAAGAATTGGACTTGGCAATATCAGTAGACTGTAAATATAAGGACTGTAAAATGCAAACTTAACAGGACTGTAAAGTGTAAATGTTAAATGTTTTAAAAGTGTTTTTTGTTAAGAGAAGTAAACTGTTTTGTTTTAAATTTAGTTCTTTGCAACTCCTTCCAAGTACTGCCCCACAGAACCCACAGAAAGAGGTTACACCTAGAGTTTGCCACTGCTGAAATAACATATCACCAGGCTACTCAGATCTACTCAGAATTCTACTTACTTCTACTCAGTGGGGCATATTTAGGACTATGTCTGACTAACTTAGTTTTTATTTATTGGCAGTCTTAACTATGGCCCTTTCCGCACGGGCCATTTACAGCACCCTAGGGACGGCAAAAACGCCGTCCCTAGGGAGCTGTTCGCATGGGGGGCGCAGCTGCATCGCAGCCGTGCTGCCCTCGCTCCCCCCCAGCGGCGCAAAGCCGCTGTTTCCAATCCTCGCTCCCCGGGTGAGGTTTTCTGGAAACAATGACTTCCAGCTGCTGCCGTGCGAATGGCAGCAGCTGGAAGGCGCCATCCCCCCTTTCTCGATCGACGTACCTTCCCTGCGACCTTCTGGCACGTCGCCAGGCTTGGGGACACGCCCCCCTGCCCTGCGACTCCAGAGCTGCTGCGCAGGGCAGGAGGGCATGTCCCCTGGCCTGGACGACGCGCTGGAAGGTCGCAGGGAAGGTACGTCAATCGGGCGACAGCGAAGCGCTGCGCCGTCTTCCCTGCCCTTACCGGGACCATTCGTGTGAACGGTCCCGGGAGGGGTGTCAGCATTGTATACGCCGACGCACCCCCCAGCGTGGCTGTGCGGAACGGCCTGAGATTGTAAACTGTCATCTTTAATGTGTTTTACACCTGTTTTATTGTAATCTGGTTTGAGTGCTCCAACATAAAAAAAGTGGCTAATAAATATTTTAAATAAACAAATAAATAAATATCCCCAGGAAAGTGTTCTTATGATTGCACTATTCACCTCTCAAGACATATAGGGAAAAATGGCCAAAATTAATGGTTGGACTTGACACGATGCATAAAGTTGGTGCTAATTATTTGTTTTCTATCACTTGTAGACCATGCTACAGGATTGCAATAGAACTCAGAGCTTTCTATAACAAGCAAAGCTATAGCCTGTGGATAGCTTTCCATCATCTGAGCACTGGTTAGGCCCACTACAATGAGAAGGTTTTTTTTAGAAATATAGCTAGGTGCAGTGCTCCAAACTCTCACAATTCAACCCAAGTGATTCCACTTACTGAAAATCCTGCTGGATTTTATTATGTTGAAGTGATCCTTAAAAAAACCCACTATCTAACACCTTCTAATGAAGCTCATCAGGATTTGATCCTCCTCAGAGATCCTCAGGTGGCACTGGGCACTACTGAGGACCTTGAGTGTGCAATGAGTGAGGGTCTTGGGGCAGCAGCCTGTGTAGACAGGAAACCAGTAAGCTGCTGTGATCGCAGACAATAATTCAGAGACAACATGGGATATCTGCCTCAGAGGACAGTGAGATTAGATGCATTGCAGCATTGGACTCGCTTCAAGGCTCTAAGGATCTGTGTGCAGCTTCTTCAGGACTTGTAAGATATCCTTGGCTATCATCATATTATGGAAGAGGTATCTGTGAGACTTTTCTGATCCACTCCAGGAATAATTTAATAGCTTTAAGTGTTCTCCTCCCCTTTAAGAATAAAATTGGGAGATTAAGGGGAATAGTGTGCATGTACTGTGAGGAGGGAAGTGAGGTAGTATAGATATTACTAAAGTATAATAGGCTGTTGTAGTGCTGTTGTAGTGAGTAGTGTTAATGAGGTTTTGATTGGATTTAAATTGTGTAAGGAAGACTAGCTTAGGGTGAGGGACCCAGTGATTTGGGGGCTTGGGATGTAGGGTGGTGGGAGAATGCAGCAGCAGCAGCAGAAGGCCATTGCTTTCAAATCCTGCATGCGTGAGCTCCCAAAGGCACCTGGTGGGCCACTGCGAGTAGCAGAGTGCTGGACTAGATGGACTCTGGTCTGATCCAGCAGGCTAATTCTTATGTTCTTATGAGAAAGTATTTAAAGGAAGCAGCTGGAGATATGTTTATGCTCGGTGTCCTTCCAACCATCTGCCCATCCTGCAATATGATGGTGGTGAAGCTAGCAATCTACATGCTTCTCTGACACTGATGTTGTACAGTGCTAGATCTAGCAACAATAAGACTGCTACTAGGCAAAATTATTTTGCAGAGCATAAAGTGGACCTGGCACACATGACTGAGACTTGAACAAGGGAGAATGAGACAGTTGCCTTGAAAGAGCTGCCCCCACCAGGGGTCTCAATCCTTCATCAGTCATGGACAAAGGGTCAAGATAGTGGTCGTACTCATTCAGCAGTTTTTTTTCTTCAAGGCGTTAACCATTCCAAAAAGTCCGGGTATTGATTGTGTTAAGCTGATGTGGGACATTGAAAAGAGTTTGGCTATCTGGTTAGTGTACTGACTGCTCAACACACCAACTGATATGCCAGCAAGCCTGTTCTGGGGGACTTAATAGTTCTGGGGGACTTAAATATCCATGTTGATATGGTTGCCTCTGTACAGGCTATGGACCTGGTATCTTCCATGGCAGCACTAGGGCTATCTCAATTTGTATCAGGTCCCACACTTTAAGCAGGCCACATGCTGGATTAAGTTCTTTGGTGTGCGGATATGGGACTGATCTCTACTGACAGAGTGTCATGGTTGGACTTTGCCCCAAAGGACCAGCTGATCATCCAAGTCTTTTCCTTTGTGAACTGATTTATGTTCACAAATGGATCTGATTGGTTTCCAGAATGCTCTGTGGGATCTGATGCCTTCTGTCAACTCATTGTACATCCCCAACATCCTCTTCACCCCATTCTAAACTGGCCCCTTGGTCCACCTTAGAGCTACAGTGGAAAAAGTGAGAGCACAGACAGCTAGAGCAAGTCTGAATAAGCATTTATGTTGAAGCAGAAAGCATCTTATGGGACATTTATGATATCCTATGAGATGGATGTGAAGGCTGTCAGAAAGGAGTATTGCTCAGCTTCCACCGCAGACGATCTCTGGAGACAGCTGGATCAGAGAGGGTAGACCTGTCAGCAGTGTTTGACACAGTCAATCATGATCTTTTGACTCACTTCCTTGCCAGTGCTGGAGTATGTGGGACAGCTTTTCAGTGGTTGATCTTATTTTTGCAGGGTAAGGAACAGAGGGTAGAACAGGGGAGAGGACATCACCACATCATCCTTTAGTGTGTGGGGTCCCACATGGGGTGATCCTTTCCTCAATGTTATTGAACATCTATATGTGCTTTCCTGCCCAGTTGGTCCAGATTTTTGGACTGGGTTGCTACCAATAGGCAAATGATACCCAGCTATATCTGTTAATAAAAGACCTACCTGATGCTGCCCTGGATATATTGGTCAGTTGTCTGGGAGACTTGATGAAATGGTTAAAGCAGAATAATCTGAAATTAAATCCATCAAAGACAGAAGCCCTGTGATTCAGCTAGGGACTTAGGAATGAGATGTCACCTCCCAACTTTGGACAGTGTGTAATTGTCACTTGCACTGACCATCACAAGTATGGCTGTGATCCTGAATGCCTCCCTTTCCATGGAGGTACAGGTCACAAATCGAGCCAAACTGGCATTTTTCAGTCTTCACCAGATTAAGCGACTTGCACCCTACCTTTCTTGCTCTGACCTAGCCAGAGTGATCCATGTAATGGACATTTCGAGATTAGACTTGCTTTGCATAGGGTTACTCTTGAGACTGCTTTAGAAACCACAGCTGGTTCAGAATGCAGCTGCAAGTGTCCTTACGCAGACACTATGGGGAACACATTTCCAACTAGTATTTCATCAGCAGGATTGGCTTCAGATAGAGTACTAGATAAGGTTCAAGGTTCAGGGGCTAACCTTCAAAACCCTAAACAGTCTGCAACCTTAATAACTGTGAGACCACTTCTCCCAATACACCCCCAAAGAGCATTAAGCTCAGCAAATGACAGGGTCTTTAAAATCAGTTATTGATTTTATTGTTGTATTATCATGTACTGAATGTTGTGAGCCACCCTGAGCCATGATCAGAAGCCTATACATTGAATAAATAAATAAAAATAAACATTGCATACTTGCAAAAGCACTAGCACAGCCACTTAATAGCCATGAAACCATTCAACAAGCTGTTAGTCAAATGGCAGTGAGGTTATCCAAGGCTCAGCTCACATGATCACAGATGTTAAATGGTGTAATTGCCTGCTGAACATGTTTGCTGTGAAGTTCACAACACCTCCAGTTTTCCATCTAAGGTCTACCACCTTCAAAGATTAACTACACAGGCCACCTTCAAGGAATTCTCTCTATCACAGAAGTTTAGTGTTCTGTGGAGTTGGAACCCAAAGAAGAGAACATTGTGCTTAGAACTGAAATGAACTATAGTATTTGGAATGTTACTTAATGGCCATATACAAAATATGCATTCCATTCCATTTCCCAAGCATGATGCCTGCCCAGCAAATGTCATCAGAAGGAAGGAAAACTTCTTCCTGGATACAGAATATGACTTCTCATACAAACTATTTGCCAATGAAATAGTTTAACATAGCTTCCAAAGGTTTTCATCAGAGGACATTTTACATCCACAGCCGTGCATCTACTGCTGGTGGTCTGGTGGGATTCCTTTATTCTTGTGCTGATTGAGCTAATGATCTGAAGAACAAGCCTCAAATTTTGCATTTTTCCAGTTTCATAAAATTTGCTATGATGTCTGCTGTTGGCTGGCAGATGGGACATAGTCCTAATTATCATGGATAGTTCAAATTTTTATGGATAATTTAGTAATACATTATGCAGTTATTTTAAGTTGGCGAGAAATCAATAAGCAGTGTAAGGGAATGTTTCATTGGAGTTGCCAAGTATAATCATGGGCATTTAAGTCAAATATCATGCTGTCCTGAAAAATGGCTCTTTTGTACCCTTTACTTCTATCCCTCTTTAGCAGCAACGTTTGATTATGAACAAGAACACCAAAGTGCTTTTAGTGCCCTGTCAAAACTTTCACTCATGACATTCCATCTAAGCACTCCCTTCCCCCAATTACTGAACACTGTCAACACTTAACATGAAATGTTTGAAAGTATTGTACGAGACCAATAAAGTTGTTGGTGCTTCCTAGAGCAGCATGGTATCACTGTCGGGTTTTCTCTGGAAATGACATGCTGTTGTGCAGACGCAGGTTCACATGTCTCTTCCCTCTTTCTTCCAGCAGGTACCAGCTATTGGCTGTCAATTTTTACCACGATATTTAAAAGACTGCCTGCCCCTATACAGACTTGCCAGGAAACTGCATTTTTAATCTCAGCTCTCCTTGCCCCCTAACCTTCTGAAATGAGACAGGTGAATGGGAGGGGCTGTGGCTGCCTCTCAGCTTTGGATGCTCTTTCCCTGAGTATGGCACCATCTTTGGTACAAGCAGGGCTTAGAGGTCAAGGCCTTCCCCTGTTTTTGCTTTCTAGAGCCTTCTTGCACTAGAGGTTTGCTGCCTCTGAATAGGGATGTTCCCTTTAGTCACCATGATTAGTAGTCACTGATAGACTTATCCTCTATGAATCTCTCTAACCCCCTTTTAAGCCATCTATAGTCATGACCATTGCTACAACTACTGGCAGTAATTTCTATAGTTAAATTTCTGTTGAGTAAAGTATGTCCTGAAACTATCACTCATCAATTTCACTGAGAGTGTGTGTGCACGCGCACACCCACACATAGAGACACAAATGCTGGTATTATGGGTCATGGAGAATAAGTAGAGAGAATTAGTCTAAACTGGAGGTAACTGTTGCATGAATCACAGTGATTTGATCAAAACAGGATAGGTAAGAGATTAACTGTTGAGCTCAACACAGATGAAGAAATACTATCCTAGCAGCATTTGTGTCCTGGACCTGCAATGACAGGGTGGAATATAAAGTCAGCCCCAAACTCTTGAAAGTGGCAGATGGTGCTGTTATCCGAAATGGTGGGAGCCTCTCCCTTTTCGAGTAGGGAATTACCAAGAGCAGACTCTTGGCTTAGCAAAAGGTCGGGCAAGTTCAGATTTTTGTTGCCTGTGTGTACAGCAATCAGCTTTTGCAAGAAATTCCACAGGAGAACAAATAAAATTTAATAAATTTATTTAGGGATTATAGGGGTACACAAGCACACAATAATCAAAACAGCAGAACACACACACAGTCCTAGGATATAAGCAATGTTGAATAGATAGGGTTGAAATAGATTAAGGGAATTTGGGGGGATTAAGGGTTATAGCACCTGATCTTGGAACGGAATGGTCCAATGAACAGAGCTGAGCAGCCCACACTTAGCTCTGGTAGAAGAACAGTGTATTGTGGAACAATATCAACAATGAGGTGTCCATAGATACTGAACACTGGCTATTGGGAGTGAAGACTTCTTATAAGGAAAAAAGATCATGCAGAGTGACTTTTAATTTCCCAGAACAAAGGGGAAATCTGCCTTTTTGGGCAAAGACAAGAGACAAACATCAACCTTAATGTGTTGGGTCGTTAACATAACGGGTTGAGGCATTCGCTTGAGGAGCCAAGTTTGGGAATTCCTGAAAGGGGAAGCAAGCTGATTGAATTACAGCAATAGAACAATGACAATGCAAATTGGGTGGTCATTAGTGAGAGGTTAGAGAAAGAAGTTCTTGGATTAATACAATGCTGGCAGGAACACTTGGGGCAAAATCATCAAGTCCTTTGTCTTTACAGGGTGTATGGTCCAGGAGATGGGGATGCTCTCTAAACCAGGGATATTGTGTTTGCGCAATCCCTTCAGGAAGGGTGTGAGAAAGGCATTGTGCATGGCTGATTTGGCAAGGGTAAGTCCTAACAAGCTCTTACTGTGTCCTTGTGGGAACACTAGCCAATGCAGAAAATGGGCTCCCCATCTTGTGCTGCTATGCTAGCAGGATGGGCCATCACTGTCTTAAAATAGAGCCCCTGCCCCCACTATGGGTTGGTCTGGCAACAGTACTAATTGTGCCCCATCAAGGGTTGGATTTGTCTTTGATGTATTTAACTTCAGTCAGCTCTGCTGTACTCACCTCATCATGGCCTCCAAGAACTCAATCAACATACTTAGTCATCTGATTTAATATAATCCAGTCATTCCCTGAATGGACTATTGTGCAAGAACAATATTCTCATAAGTGGAACTGTTCCTTTATTGGAGGAAGAGCTCATCATGCAAAAAAAATTCCTACATGAGAGGCAGTGACTGTTTCTGTTTTTCTGTGCAGTAAAAAACAACTAAGTGGTCCTGGGATGGAAGGTCAACCTGAAGCTTCTCAATGGGAGATAGGCAGGTCTTCCTAGCATTTAAGATTCTTCTATTTGTGCCTGCAGAAATTCAGCTGATCAAAAAAATATATATATAAAGGAAAACTATATGTTTCCAGAATCAGCAGGACCAGCTGAGTACAGCTATGGACTTTTGGGGCTGGAAAAATAGCTAGATTTGGAGCCTGCAGAGCAAAAATCCTGGAGCAACCTTTAGCAAATGGCAGCAGGGAGAATCCTTTTGGTTGCACACAAAATGTTGGGCTCAAGCTGAAGGTGCAACTAACCAGAGACCAAAATGAGCGAGTAGGAAAAATAAGACACTTTCTGAGCTCTGCAATCTACACAGGCTGGCAGGAGACGTCTTGCAGGCAGCTTAGGGGGGAAATATCTTTGAAGTGTTCTCCAAAAAAAGACACATTGAGCTAAAATAAGGCTGTCTTGTGAACAAAGCTGTGCAGAATGCTTCCTAGGATGCCCTTTTAAGAATCCCCCAGGGCGTCTTATTTGGACTGTGTGGAACGGACCCTTGAGTTGATTTCATTGGGTTCATGACACAACTCATTCGGTTTTGGGCTGGAGTCAATTCTTGATATATTTTAAACAGTCCTGTTTTCTTATGATTTATGTAGCTGTGATCTCCTCTTTTTTTAACTTTCCACATTATGGAAGTTGTAATAAAAGTAAGAAAATTATGTATGGAAAAATCATTAGATTTTAAACTGGTTCTGTCTAAAACATGTAGAAAACAGTGCATTTAAAACCTTATACGAATAGTCTATTATTATACTGTGTAAACAGTAAAACACATGCTAGCACACTAAAGCATATTTTCCCTTTATTAATATCACAGGTATGTCACTGTGATTTAACTGTTTATGTCTGTCAGCCATGAAGTATTCACCAACCCTCTAAGCAGCCTATGAGAAAACAGCCCTTGGGGTGGTAGACATGGATGATTAAAGTAGCTGAAAACAGTGGAATACTTCAAATAAAAGCCTGAATAAAGATAAATGTTCCAGACTTGTATCTAAAGGATAGTGAAGTAGAAAGCAGGTGAGTTTTAAGATGGCTGGAATTTCAAAACAGTGATGTCACTATTGAAAAAACTGTCTCTGGTTACTACCTACTGTACCTCTTCAGACTGGGAGCACAGAGGTTGTCACCAAATCCCTACAGAGTATGAAAGAACAGTTTTAAAGTACATTGCATGAGTGGATAAAAGAGGGAAGTTAACCATTTTCCTAAACATCATGCCTCCCGCCAAGCAAAACATTTTTAAAAGGCCGATTTACCTAGTTCATGACTAGAACTAATCCATACATGGCTTGGGGGGGGGGGGGGGGGACAACAACAAAAACTAAAAGCAATTTAGAGGGACAATGGAGGTTGAGGAATAGGTTTAGCTTTCCATCCTTCTCACACTATGCTTTAACCCACCCACTCCATTTGACCAGGTTATGCGACCATCTCATTTTAATTACTCATTACCATCTCATTTTAATTACTTGGGGTTTTTTGGCATTTTACTGAAAACAGGAGCCAGGATCAGCAAATTCCCACTCATGGCAGGAAACTGACAATGCTTCTACAAACACACACAATCTTATTTATTTACATCATTTGAACTACTTAAAATAGAGATGAAAAACATCATTGTCTAATAGCCAAGTAGTAATTACAACCCCGTTCTCTTGAAATAAACCATTTGACGCTTCCTGTGAACATGCTAGAGTATGTATTTTCAGAAGGACTGAACAGCTAATTTCTGTGCAGTTTTCAATAATTTAAATATAAAATCTTAATGTAAAGTTTCCCCAAGTGTATAATTTGGCATGAGTCTGCTTTCCAGAGGCTTATTCATTGCAGAGGGTCTAGAACAAAGCTCGTACCTGGGGACCAAAGGAGAACTGCAAAATGCAACAATAAAAGCCCATGCAAATTTATAGTAAAGGTAATGTTTGAACAAAACTCTTAATTTGAGACATAGTAAAGTGTCATAATGGTACCAAGCAGAGTCAACTATATAAAAACCACAGCCAGAGTATAAAATATTTATAGCTGAAAATTTAACAGATATTCATCTGCAATTTGAGCTCTGTAGTGGACTTATATAAACATTCTTTATTAACACACTTTATTATTATTTATTAACACAATTGCAGTTAGTTCTGTCCTATATAACTCATAACTCTTCAGCGCAAATGCAGAATTCCAACCACACATGTGCCTCAGCAGGCATTTACTAAACTACCAGTTGTGTGAGTGTGTCTGTGTTGGAAGAACTCTAAGAGGTATATCCCCATTCTTGGCCCTAGTCCCATTTCCCAGCATGCTCATGTCCTGGTTCGTTACTCATCACAAAACCAGGCCAGTTTCAAAAAGTCAGCCTGTTCTAAGCAGGAAAGCTATACTTTTTACATGAGAATAAACCACACAATTGTTATTTGCAAGACTGAAAGGTAGACGTGCTTCTTTTAAAAAGTCAATTTTCTCAATCAAAGGGAACAGAGAGGAGCACAGATTCTGATAAAATAACAGAATGCTGACAATAAGGTGTTCAAAAAGAAAAATTGAAGAGTAGATGGCAAAAATATTAAGATAAATACTAGCATTTCTTCAAAAATACCAGGAATAGGAAACCAGCTAAGTAAGGAGTTGAGCCTTTGAATAACAAAGGAATACAAATAGCTTAAGGAAAACGAGAAACTGAATGAACTCTTTTTTACTGGGGAAAATATGGATCACAAGCCTTGTCTGGAAGCAATGCCACAATTGCTGTTTTGAGAAAGCATGTCTGAAGAACTAGGTAAGGTTGAGGTGACTAGAGATTTTCTAGCAGGCAAACTAAGGCCCCTTCCGCACACGCAAAATAATGCGTTTTCAAACCACTTTCACAACTGTTTGCAAGTGGATTTTGCCATTCTGCACAGCTTCAAAGAGCACTGAAAGCAGTTTGAAAGTGCATTATTCTGCATGTGCAGAATGAGCCTAAAAGAAAAAAGTCTGCTGGTCCAGATGGCATACACCTGAGGGTTCTCAAAGAACTTAAGTGAAACTGTTGATCTACCAGCAGATACAAAACTTGTCACTAAAATCGGCTTCTGTGCTAGATGACTGGAAAGCAAATGTCCAGCAAATGCAGAAATTTAGCTTAGCATACATAGAATTTCCTAGAATATTTCTCATCTATTCAATGATCAGAACCAGATTTGCTTAGTTTAAGCAAGGTGGCTACATCACTTGCCTTCCAACCATGTCAAGGACCTCTTCTAGAGTAAACAAGAAATTAGAATGTTGAAAACCATGTAATTTGTCAGAAATAAAGTCAAATTCAGATTTACAGCTGCCAGAAGCTCAAAGTAATAGGGTACACATATCTGTACAATGATAATATGACCTGATTGACACCCAATCTAAATCTAACTGCATCCTTTAGCCAACTCACATATGGTTCCGCACAATTACATAATTTACCTTCAGATTAGAACAGCTGTAACATAGCATTCTGAGCATTTACCTACAACATTTGTATCTTGCCCTTCCTTCAATGAACTCACAACCATGTACTGTAAACAGGTTTAGACAGAATCATAGAGCTGAAAGGGGCCATACAGGCCACCTAGTTTAATCCGCTGCTCAATGCAGGATCAGCCTAGATCATTCCAGACAAGTGTTTGTTCAACCACTGCTTACAGACTTTCAGTGAGGGAATATACCATCTCCCTAGGCAGTTGATTCCACTGTTGCACAACTTTTATTGTAAAAAGAATTCCTAATATCCTGTTAGAACTTTTCTCCCTGTAATATATACCCATTATTGTGAGTCCAATCTTCTGCTGACAACTGCTCACTGCCCTCCTCTAAATGATAGCTTTTCAAATATTTAAAAGGGAGCAATCATATCCCTACTCAATCTCCTCTTCTCTAGACAAAACATTCCCAAGACCTTCAGCCTTTCATCATACAGCTTTGTCTCTTTATTCTCCTCTGCACCAGCTCCATTCTGTCCACATCCTTTTTTGAAGTGAAGCCTCCAGAACTGTGCACAATTCTCCAGGTGAGGTCTGACCAATGCAGTGTACAGCAGGATTATGACATCTTGCTATTTGGATGTAATACCTCTGCTGATGCACTTCAAGATCACATTAGTCCTTTTGTTGCCATTTAAAACCTATCCTCCATACTGAAAAAAACAAATAATAGCATAATATATTGTCGAAGGTTTTCATGGCCAGATTCAACAGGTTGTAGTGGGTTTTCTGGGCTGTTTGGCCATGGTCTGGTAGATCTTGTTCCTAACATTTTGCCTGCATCTGTGGCTGGCATCTTCAGAGGTGTATCACAGAGAGAAGTCTGTTACACACTGCGAGAAGGAAATGTTATAATGTGAGAAGGAAATGTTCTAATCCAATGGTCTAATCACAACATTCCCTTCTCACTGGCCACAGTGGGTAACAGAATTCTTTCTGCAATAAACCTTTGAAGATGCCAGCCACAGATGCAGGCTCAAGGTTGACTCAGTCTTCCATCCTTTCAAGGCTAGTAAAGTGAGTACCCAGCTTGCTGGGAAAGGCAATGGCAAACCACTCCATGAATATAGACTGCCTAGTAAATATCATGATGTAATATCACCTTGTGTATCATTAATGACCCAGTACCTTTAGAGAGAGCAACAGCTGATCATGAAAAAAAATTGCAAAGGCAAGTGGAAGAATGACTGAAATGTCTTGCTTCTCATAGAAGAAAGGCCTTTATAATTAATGTTGGATAAACAAAAGTCCTTATCTGCAAACACTTTTAATTAGAAATCGGCTAAAATGAAAGCTCCATGGCCACCTCACCCAAAAGGGATTAGCATCAATTCAAGTGCTGCCTGATCAGCAAACAAGAGGCCTTTAGTATCCTAAATTCCTCAGCTCTGGGATCCTGCTTAGTCTCCACTGCAAGGCATTGTGCTAGTAAAGCCCTTCTCCTGGAGCTCAATAGAGGATCAATATTTGCCTCTCTCAGACAGAGAAGAGGGAAAAGAAAGAACCCCCTTGACACAAGCAGCATCTGTGTTTGAACAGCTACCTGTTAACACACAGTAGACTTTTGCTAAATAGATCTTAACACTGGCAGGTCAAAACAGAACCAAAAGTCACCTAGCACCAGAGTTATTCCAGTGTTTGTTTAGTATTCATACCACAGCTACTAAACTGGAGACGGTACAAAGATAACAGGAAAACATGTACTGGCTGATTACACACGGTAGATATTACTTGGGAGACATGCTACATGAAGAATCAATTTAATTTTTTTTAAATCACAGAGTAACACCATGTCTATCCATTGAAGATATCATTTAAAAAATTAAGATACAATTTAATGTGTGCTGTTTTTTTCTTCTTGCTCCACACTTTTTTGTTATGGCAGCACTGGGGCAATAATAGGTAAATGGTGATGACCATGACTATTTGCTACACCAGTATAAGTGGCAAGATAGGATATGGTGTCATTGGCAGGGAAAGTATGTAAGATTCATGTTGCCCAAGTTTCTATACACTGAAGGCCTAGCTGTAGATACATATCAATAGTTGTCACTGCAGGATACAGAGGATACACTGAGCTTTGGAGTCCCTTGAAGTTTACAACTATCTATTTGGTTCTTAGTGGCTGGGATCATGCATAAAGTTTTTGCTGGCAGTTTTGTTAGTTTAACATTTTAAACTTTCTGTGTTTTTAATCTGTTACCTGCCATGTCCCAGGTGCCTGGGAGAAAGATGGGCTTACAAATGTTTAAAATAAATAAGTAAAATCACGAAGTGTATTGGTCTCCCGTGGAATGTCTTAAAACTATTGGGATTTTCTGAAGTCACTTTCGAGCATATTTGTAGCTGGAAAATTCCTGGAAGAAGATAAACATTGTGGGTTTTTAAAAATTACATCATTAACATTTCCCCTTTCCCCGCAGTGAGGACCCAAAATTCCTGTACCCTCTCAACAACCCTGTGAGATAAGTTAGACTGAGAGTATGTAACTATTACAAGCAAGATTCCATGGAAGTGTAGAATTTGAATCTTGGTCCCCCAGTTCCTAGTCCAGTGGTCTAATCAAAACACCTCACCAGCCCTCCCCCAGGAATATGATGGAACATAATCTTTCATTCCAACTATTTGACGTGTAAAGAAGGAACCACACAACATTAGCACGAGTTTATAAAAGGCAGGTGTTGCATACATGGAAAGATAAAAAGGAACCAAATCAAGAAACTGAATGTTTGAGTTAGTTGATCTATTGGCCAAGAGAGAAATAGCATATAAATAATCAAGTTATAGGGAAAAAGTAAAAAGATATGCAGGGACATTTTCTACAGATGTGTGCAATCTTAAAAGAAGGCTTTATTGAGCATTGCCTGGAATTTTTTTTCCCTTCCCTCTTTTACAAGTTGCTATTTGATTATTTGTTTATTTGAGTATACAGGTATGAATGGAGACTATTTAGGTTGGGCAACAGAAAAATGCATTGGAAAATGCATTCAGTGGCAGCTTGACAGCCAGAGGCGTGGGGAAGGGAAATTGCAACTGGGGCAAGACCTGCCCAAGCACACCCCTTCGCTGCCCCCCGCCCCACTTGCCTCAGCCAGCTGGAGGAGGAGCAGCCGGGTGGGGAGCCTGCTTCCCCCAGAGGCCAGGAGGCTGGGGCAGGGAGGCTGGGGCTGCTGGGTTCTTGCAGCTTGTGCCTGAGCCACCCACCGAGGGGCCGCTTGCTGGCCAAGTGGCCTGCCATGGTCACAGGCCTCCTACCCTCCCTGTCAGGCCTGAGGATTGCCCCCACGCCTGGCATGGAGGATGGGGAGGGCAGGAGACCTGCAGTTGCAACAGAAAAGTGGCACTTCAGCAGGGAGGGAGCCACTGGGCGCCAGCCAGGTCCTTGTGCCCAGCCTCTCCTGCGGCGTGGCATCTGGGCTGGGGCCGCACTCACTGACTTTGGGTCCGCCGTGCACCATGCTGCAAGAGAGGCCAGGCGCAAGGACCCGGCTGGCCCCCGCCACCCCCCACATGACTGGCCAATTTTCCAGGGCCCCCCACATGACTGGACAGTGGCTGCCCAGCGAGTTTGTCTCCAGACCACCCCGTGTAAGCTCTGTCTCTGCTGACAGCATATCAGGCTGTTGATTACTGCCACACACTTCCCACTTCTCACCCTCCAGAGTAGCTAGTACCCTTTTCTTCTTTAATCCTAATTTTAAAAAACCAAAACTAATGCTTCCTAAACTCTTATAAAATGGGACGTGCATAGCTTGCTGAGATGTATTTAAAGATGTCTGATAAATTATCAGTAATAGCTGCTGTTGCATAGGAGCAGAGGCAGAGGAGATGGCAACCAGGGGAAGGCAGTGATGGAAATGTAGGATGCAATACATTCCCCGCATCCCCAATCTGCCAGCTGAGACCAACTCATCTCTACTACTATACATTCTATTATAGTATCTAGATCAAGGGATGCAATAGTACTACTCTGTACTGTATGGGTCGCACCCCACTTGGAATACTGTGTCCAGCTCTAGGTACCACAATTCAAGAAGGATATTGACAAACTGGAACGGTTCCAGAAGGTGACCAAAATGGTATAAGGTCTAGATTCCATGCCCTATGAGGAGTGGCTTGGGGAGATAGGTATGTTTAGTCTGGAGAAGAGAAAGTCAAGGGGTGACATGATAGCCATGTTTCAATATTTGAAGGGATGTCATTTTGAAGAGGGAGCAAGTTTATTTTCTGCTGCTCCAGAGACAAGGAAAAGGAGTAATGGATTCAAAGTACAGGAAAAGAGATTCCACCTAAATATTAGGAAGAACTTCCTAACAGTAAAGACTGTTCAACAGTGGAATAAACTGCCTTGGAGTGTGGTGGAATCTCCTTCTTTGGAAGTTTTTGAACAAAGGCTGGATAGCTTTGATTGTGTATTATAGCATGGCAGTGAGTTGGACTTGATGGCCCTTGTGGTCTCTTCCAACTTTATGATTCTGTGATCTCACTTTGTTATAGAGCTGGCCCTGGTTGGAACCAAAGTTTCAGTTTTGTTTATGGTGGGACATTGTTTCGATGCAGTGAGTCTCTGCTACTGGAACATCTTTGACATAACAAGGCTCCTTTCACTAGGGAAAGGATCCAACCCATAGTTTAGTTTTGTTTTTAATTTGGAAGAACTTTGGCACAAACTTTAAAAATCCTATAATGTTAGCAAAGTTGTGAGATCCAGGTTACAGGAAAGAGATAAAGCATATCCTATCCAAACAGATGCAGCTGGCAGGTAAACGCTGGTTAAATTAAAATTGTGTTTGTAGCTTGTACATAATGACAAACAGGCTCTGCACTTAATACATATGTACGGTTCCAAAGTATGTATCTTGTGCATTATGTTTTAATAGAAACCTTTTCCAAAAGGAGTAGTGGTGCTGAGATGCCAGGCAGATGACATTTCTGCAGCCAAAAGAAACCAGAGGTTCTGTGAAACTTTTACAACAGAACAAGAGTCATGCTTGCAATTCTTCAATCAAAAGAAGTGCAAACCAATGAGTTCACTGTTTCTGGGAAGGACTCCCAGACTTAGCTTTTCAACTTTTTTTAAAAAAATGAGCAAAAATGTCAGTTTAAAGACGATCCAGAGAAAGAAGATTTTCTCGGTTGTTGAATATTTGTTTTGCATGTTCAGCTATACCAGTATTTAATCAGAGTGCATGTTCCTTTCACAAAACATTGACTTAATTGAACCTGAAAAAAACATCAATAAGAAGGAAAGATTTATACCTATGAAAGGCCTAATGGGTGTTGTGTGTGTGTTCGTGTGCACGCCGCCTGTCAAATAGACAGCTTGTAATAAAACTAATTACCTTGAAAGCCAACCTCAGTCTTAACAACAACAAGCAAACATCCCTTACAATATGGATACTTGAGAAACAAAGTGACCTTCTGATTCACATACAGTAATTGATAACTGTTCACATTTCAATGTGTTAAGTGAGAGTGGAAAAGGAAAAAGGATGGGGGTGGGGGAGAGAAGATGCCATTGCTACTCTAAATGAATGCAAAATCTCAGTACTAAGATGTAACTTCACAATATAAAATATGATTGGGAAATCATGAATGTTAACACAGAGAGATATAGGGATGCTACTTGGAGGGAAAGCATAATTGCAGCCAATCAGAATTCCTTTGCTAATTCAATTTCCATAAAGTACAGCCCCTAGAGACTCACCTGGGCCCCCATTTCCAGGTCCATGAGTAACTGGGAGTGGGGGAGGAGATAAATTGTTCCTTGGCTGCTGGGGTCAGTGGCACTGCCAAGCAAATGGCCAGGGAAGCTTTGGAGGCTGTGTGGGTTTCCATGTCACTTCTCTCCCTCTAGTCTGGACAATCAAGTTTGGACCAGGGGAGCAGGGCTCAGGCTGGCAGACTGCAGAAAGCGAATCTTCCCTTAAGTCCACATTCCAGGATTTCTGAGAGGCCCTGCCACACTGCTGAGGTCAGTTGGCCTTATGGCTTCCCCTGATCAGCCATTCACTTTTAAAAATTGATGTCAAAAAGATTTAGAGTTGCCAGGCAGGTTCAATCACAGAGTTTGCCCAAATGCCACAGTGTCACCAGCATCTCCTGACAATGTGCTGACATCAATTTTGGACAACCAGGAAATAACATCCCCTCCCCCAATTTCTCACCATTTTTACTCATACTGGTTAGGTGGGTGGCAGCAGGGAATCCCCTGTTCTCGGAGTGGAGAAGGCAGTCCTAAAAATCCATATGAGTAACTTGTAATCTTATTGACTGAATAATACTAGATCCTTCTTTAATCTGCATGTCCAACACTGCCAGAGACTTTAAAGGATCGCTTACTTCTATCTCCCTTGAATAGAAAGACAAACCAATGAAATGCCAGATGCATATTCAAGACATGATTCTGCATTTCAAATCTTAAAATCGGTTATGGGTGGTTGTGTTTTTATTATAGTTTGTACACATTCAGTTGTAGTAGAGGCAGTGCACAGATATTTTACATAAATGCATGCACAAAAATAATTGCATCAGAAGAACTTCATATGAATTTGGCCCTTTGGCAAAACTATGTCCAGATCAATTGAGAGATTAATTCAAGCAAACTCTACCTTCTTACATGGCCTCTGTCATTTCCTGTTTCATTTAGGAGTTTACCAGTTATCCTGGAAGGTCAACTAACAGGGTGTATAAAGGCCTATTTTTGTCTCTGAGCCTTGACATTTTTAATTTTACTGCCTGTGCACAAGGAGGCTCCCTTTAGTCACTATAGCTAGTAGCCATTCATTTATTAGTTTTGATGCCAAAAATGAAATAATCCAAGGGATTGTCTTCCAACATTTCATGGATGAAGGTAGGGATGCTTTTATTCAAGTACCAAGTTTAGCAAGCCAAGTCTCCCTGTCACAGCATCTCCATTATGTTATATTCCTTTACAGTGATATAGTTCATCTCAAACAGTGCTGGCCTTAGGATCAGACGTCATCAAGTCAATTTATTTAAATTGAATTAATTATTTAATGTGGAATTGTGATTCTGCTGCTTATGATTTTAAGGGATTTTAAATTTTTATATTTGTAATTTATAATTTGTATTTATTGTATTGCTGTATTGTGTCTGGATTTTTGTTGAGCACTGCCCAAAACCCCTTGGGGATTGGCCAGTCTATCAAATGTAAATAACAACAACAACAATAACCTATAATGACATTATTTTAGTTAAACTCTACAAGAAAAACATGGCTGTATGTCATTTTCCCCATATCAAATCTGAACTCCCTGCTGTGAAATGGCAGAGTACTCATCAGTGTTCCTATAAATATGTTCACATGTACACACATTGCAGATTGAAATCATTAGGCAGGCTCTACACCCTGAATAATGACAATACTAGTAGTGCACATTGCCAATATTTTAACAAGGAATTTCCAAAAGTGAAGGGCAAATAAGGACCAAACAGTGATGGGAAGAATTAAACATAGCACTTAACCAAAAGATCTAAACGTTGGAATAGTGTAGGGGTGCAATCTCCATCAGTGCAGGTAAGAATGGCTGATTAGCTCTGTAGATTTTTAACAACTCTCATTCAACAGACCTGCAGTTAGTTTAACTCTCCATTTTCCTTCTAAATTCAAGAAATTAAATGTTTTCCTGCTTTTTTTTCATTTTTTCACTTTACTTCATTGTGTACATCCTGCTTGTATAGAAAGCAGCCTTTGGGATAAGATGGAATGCTTATACTGAATACATTTTAGAAGTTATACTGGATTTCTCTTCTTTGTTTTGTTGTGCAGAACTCCTTAGAACATGTAGATGTTGCCTGCTGCATTGCAAGGAATATGAAGTGGGCTGCCAATACTGTTAACAAGGGGCTCATACAACAGTTTCCTTTTCAGCCGGGGATAATTCCTCTGGACCCAAAGCAAACCTGATGTGGGTGGGAAAGAAGGAGGTCTGGAGAATGTATTTTAATGTTTGTCTGTTTAATCATTTCTCAAAACAACATCCAGGGGAAAAGGCAATATAAGTGGGAAATCCATGTTGACTTCATGTAGTTTCTCAGTGAATGTAGTGTAGTGAGAAAGAGTTAATGTTGATCTTGCCTCATTAAATAGGTCACAATATATGTACGTTCTCAGATATTGCACAATTAATAATCCAGACATAATTCAATTTGTATCCATGAAACTTAGTTCCAAATAATAGTGGTTAAGAATGCAGCCTAGATAGTGCGAGTGAAGTATGCAAGCACTACAGTTTGAAAGGGAGCACAATGGTGAGTGGTGACATACATGAACTTTAGAGGCAGTGGCACCAAGCTCAGCATTAAGCTCTCTGCTGCCTGCCATCTCCAAGCCTGTGCGGACATCTGAGATGGAGTTCAGCAGGTAAGTGAGGAGGAGTGGGACTGAAGTGGCCTGAAAATGCTGGAAAATTTCTGCATTTTTCAGGATCTACTTTTTGGCTCCTTTAAATTACTGCAATGTTTCATCTGACAATAAACCTGAAGAAAGTCAAAACAGCTTTTTTCAGGTTTATTTTAAGTTTGGCTTCATTTGGATGCACAGTCATATCAATGTACATGGGACTGAATAAGTTAGGAAAATGGACAAGGGGGATAACTCAGACCCAAGGGATGACAGAGTGTGAGGGAATAGAAAGTGATTCAGCAGACAGTGAGCATTCAGGAGAGAGAAGCAGAGTTATTTAGTACTTTTCCCTATTAATATCCTGGTTGATTCTTAATTAATACCTAACCCACTTGAAACCTGGTGGCAGCAATTTAACAACACAATCATGCTAAAGCAGTGCACCAGGAACAACTAAACAGTTAAGAGTTTTGCAACATGGACTAGCGTTGCCAACATCCAGGTGGATGCTATTACAATTGATCTTCAGATGACCATGATCAGTTCCCCTAGAGATAATGGCTGCTTTGGAGTGTGGACCAAAAAAGCCCGCCCTCTCCAGGTGCCACCCCCAAAATCTCCAAGTATTTGCAAACTCAAAGCCAGCAATCCTGAAAAGTGAAGTAAGGGCTGAAGCCTCCAGCACCTCTGGACTTTACTGGCAGTCTAGCCCAAACATCAAAACGCTGAGCTTGAACTGTATTTAGATTTTATCTTTTACAGAGAGAAGAAAAAGTGAAAGGTAAAGCTTGTGTATTACCTCACAGGAGAGCAGGGCAGAGAGATATGCTACTTTATTGGCCTTTAAACCTGTCATGCCTGGAGAAATTACTCAAGTAACTCAATGAATACTGTATGTCCAACCATAATTAAACAGTAGAATGCTATAAGTTCTGGCAGCAAGGTGCTGAATAGGGGCTGGATGCTTACATAACTGTATTAAGGACTCTAGCAGCAACTTGTAATATTGGAGTAATCACAGACTCTTACTAAAGATAGAATCATATATGGGACATTAAATCAGAGGCTCTGTGAACTACTGTTGAATGCCTATATTCTAAATAAGACTATGCCTGTATGCTAAGGGAGACTAAGTTCTTTTTTAGTGCAATATGGAAGTAAGCTGACTTTTGTTGACTTTAAACCATCCATTTTGTGCCCAGTTACATCATAGAATATATAGCAATGCCTTGTCTGAAGATTAGATGCTTAATTAAGGCTGAAAATATTCAAAAGGAAGTCTGAAGTGATGGCTCCATCTGTAAAGGGAATCCACTCCTATGTTCAAAATATAGGTGGTAGGGAGTGGAAAAATGGATGGGGTGGTGGTTTTGTCCTTTTCTTCCTGAAGGGGTGTTCTGTTACAATGCCTCCTTTTTTTACAGGTATAGTAAGACCTTTTCAATGCATCAATGTTGACGAGGCCAAGAGGACCCTTGGCAATGTTTGTCCTCAAAATGAAATATTTTGTATTGTCTGTTTTTAAAACCTGCTAAGGTAATTATTAATTCAATTAATAAATAAAAAAGAACAAAAAGAAAACAAACAGATTTAATGCTGACTCATTACATGGGAATTGGCAGGGCAGCAAAAGTTTCTAAAAAAGAAGTCAGAATGTTAACAGAGCGCGACCAAATGCTGTAAAAAGAGTTATGGCTGCACCCTTATCAGCAAAAGCAGCCTAGTGAAGCGGTACCCAGAATACAATGCAATTTTTAAAAAAAACAACATTAAAAAAGAACAAATGCCCATCGTATCAATAGGAACACGGGTGCAACAAACCAAACCATGTCCTAAGTCGACAGAGTAAAAAGCAACCTCAGAGACTAGCAGTAAGAATAGTGCAGGAAAATAGTAATGACTGTGAAAGTTATAAGAATGTCCTAAGCCTGACTTTGGCCCTTTTCCGCACGGGCCAAATATCCTGGTAGGCAGCTGGGATACACGGTCCTGAAATTGCCTCGGGCCATTCGCATGGCCCAGGGCAGGGGCCCGCAGGACCACAGTGGGTTGCCACCATGGCTCCGCATGGAGCTGTGGCGGCCACCCATGCCCTGTCTCCCTGCGGCCCGGGGCCCCTCCCCTCCCCTCCCCCATCCCAGCCAGCATCGCAGCTGCAAACAGCTGGTCACCCCACACCTGCATGGCCATACAGGTGCAGGATGGGGGGGCAAAGGGGATGGCGCAGCCGCCATCAACCCAACTCCCTGCTGGGGCTGTTCACTTGGCTCCACCTCCATGCCAGGTTTACAAAAAGAATTGCGGAAAGTGCAATTCACGTAAAACCCGGCATGGGAGAGGTTCCCCCAAGATTCACCCGGTTTAGGAGCTGGAACTGTGCAAAGTTTCTGCCCAAATAGAGTTACATCCCACCCCCACCATGGGATATTTGGCCCATGCGGAAGGGGCATTTGGGATTTCCAGACCATGATGTCCACATAGTAAGAGATACTGGAAAGCCTGATATGTACTGTACTATATTGTTGGCTGTTGCATTACTGGGAAAAAAGCTGGTTTGTTTTCAGCTGGATTGTGGGCCTCTTGTAATTTGCCACCAGTGGCCCTGGTTAGTGAAAAGACACATAGAACCATGTGACTAGGTGCTTATCATGTACAACAAGAACATCCTGAAACCTGTGGGCAAGTGCAGATTTCAGATTTGCAACCCAAAGAAAAATAAGCTTTAACACTTGGAATTTATTGTTGTACTTAAATCACTACTAAGGGGCAGAGCAGTTCAAACCATGCACCAGATTCAAGTGCAGCATCAGAATATTTTGATTGCTGTGCCCAGTGGTCAAAGCCAGCTTCCTGTTGGGATAGCTATAATGATGCTCAACGAATTTGAGGATTTTTTTTCAGTGAAAAAGACATTTGGCAGAAAAAACTGAAACTTAAGATAGAGCCCAGTGTGTAAGCAGTAAAAACCTCCAAAGGGAGAATAGCTATTGCATTGCCAGGACCACTGAAGCCATCTTCTGAGTAAAATTCCACTTGAGAGATTTTTTCCCTCTGCTCTGTCTAGCCAACAAGATAGCACGTGTGCGCACGCACGCGCGCACGCGCGCACACACACACCATTATTTGGCTAAGGTTGTTTTCTCAGGTCTACTAATCAGCTCACTTGTTTCAGCTGGAACAATTTGGGAGAAAGGGAAGTGCTTCAATTCTAGAAGATTTCTTGAAAGACATTATGATTGAAGGTGGTAAGAAGATACATGACCTGCATTTTCTATGAAATGTAGTCTATTCCACGTCCCGTCCCATCTCAGTTTCCTTTCCCTATCTTTGGTGCCTGTTTTGCTAGATGCCACACCTATAAAAAAATTTGCTTCTTACTTTGAACTGAATTTGCTAGAGTGTTAAGTGCTGTACTGAAGGTCCCTTACTCAAAAAGTTTATTTAGGAAGTTAGTTATTTTTGTGTGTACTTGAACTAGCCATTGAAACTATACTGCTTTTAAAATCTTTTTTTTTCTTTAAACAAAGCTTTCTTTTAAACAAAGCTTAATTTTGCTTTATGGATTGCTGCTGTTAGTTTACTGGTCCAAACCTAGATTAACTTGGATACATCATCAAAGACTTGACCCTAGTCTACAAGTCAAAGGCATAATTGCTCCTGTAGATATCAGCACAGAATGGATCAACAGCCTAGTTGTGCAAAAATCATCACAAAAGTTGTGCATTTTCCTTGATCCTAACCTTTGAACAAAGCATAAAATTGTATTCATTACTGGTTGCCAACTATTCATGATATGATATGTAACCTAGCCCATGCCAAAGTTTTCTTAGTGTTTGGTGTAAGGTATAGATTTTTGGAACACAGAATGGAGCATTGAGTCAAACTATTTGACCACATTGGCAATTCCTTTTGGCAGGTATCCTTGGCTACGAATGCCAATAGGCATTAGCCCTGCCCCAGAACTGTTCCAGCACAGGCTAAATCAGGAACTGGAGAATATTCCAGACATATTAATAAGTGCAGATGGTATTCTGTGAGAGAAAGAGAATCAAAAAGAAGCAATGCAAAATCATGATAAAAAGTTGCATCTTTTCTTGAAACAATGCAGAAAACAGGAGAGTGCCTTATACTGGACACCTCTTGACAGTAGGTCTAAAAATTGACCCTGGGAAGGCTGAAGCAGTTAAAGAGATGATAAGACCAGTGAACATGAAGGGTGTCCAAAGATTCTTGGGAGTGGTTTAACTAATTGGCAATCTAATTGGCAAAGTTTAACTAATTGGCAAAGTTTTAGTGAATTATTGTGAACCACTCCGACAGCTGACACACAAAGATGTTGAGTGGAACTGATCAGAAAGTCAAGAGGAAGCATTGGAAAAGATCAAAACACAACAGCAAAGAGTCTTGTACATAAGTGGTACAGTCCAGGTGAGCAGTTAGTGCTCCAATGTGGTGCATCTAAGACAGGACTAAGAGCTGTCATGTTACAAAATCAGCAACCAATTGCATTTGCCAGTAGAGCATTGTCAGAAATGGAAACAGGATATATACAAGTTGAAAAAGAACTTTTTGGCTATCTTAATGGAATGCTTCCATCAGCTCATGTTAGGCCATACAGTGCATGTCCAATGGGACCATAAGCCTATAGAAACCATGTATGGAAACCATTTTGGAGTGTCTCAAAGAGTCTTTAGCAGATGTTGCTGAGACTTCAAAACTATGATGTGCACATTCAGTACCACCTAAGGAAATACCTTGGCAGGAATCTTAAGCAGAGCTTACCTCACTAAGAGCTTACCTCCCAGGTCCCACCTGGAGTCTAAAATCCCTATCAGGCACTGAAGTATCTAGCTTAGTCAGCTTTAGCTTGAATTCAGAACTAGCTGATGAAATTCAAATGACACCTTGGAAGTTCTGATTTTAATTCTGTTTGGCTTATAATTTTGAAGGGAAAGAAGTTGGTGAAAATGTGGGAAAGTCTGTCAATAGATCTGTGCCTGGCTGTCAGGATAAACAAGAAGTCAGCACAAATGTTTCCTGTAATATAGTCTTTCTAGAATTCAAGGTAGATAAGTATCAGGACTACAGAGGTTGCCAATACCACAGAATCCCTGTATAAACACAGAGAGAATTTTTGTATTGAATCAAGGTGGATAGATATCACTTTATATCCTGAGCAAACGATATGATAACCCCAGTGGTTTTGTCTGGCCCAATTGCTAATGCAGCTACTGTCACCTCAAGTAATATAATAACTTCACAGCAGTGAGAAAGATATGAAAAATTAATGGTGAGTTCAATTAAACTCACCAGGCTTAAAATAATATCCAGAAAAAAACTGCAACAGAGAATGTTGAAATATGAACACAACTTTCACTTAGTTATTTCCCCCCCCCCCATCCCTACTGATGGCAGGGTTACCAACCTCCAGGCAGGGCCTGGAATTCTCTCAGAATTACAACTTATTTGCAGACTACAGAGATCAGCTCAGGAATAATTGGCAGCTTCCAAGGATGGACTCCCTAATATACTGTAAATTCGACATGAAATTCCCACCCACCCCAATTCCCGCTCCACATGCTCCACCCTCAAATCTCCAGGAATTTCCTTAGCTGAAGTGGTCAGCATCACATGCTCTTTTTTTCTAGGGAATATAATACTGCTTTGTTGCACACTGCTGAGGGACTATTTGTAGTATTGCTTCAATTACTCTTATATATGAATAGGTGTATGAATATCCCACTGCTACAGAGATTGAGAATACTGCCTTAATGTTGGGTCATATGCAATGCAACACCAGTGAATACAAAGTTTTTGTACCTCCCCCTCCTGTCAGTAGTAACCTATGAACCTCCCTCAAAAAGATGATACTGATAAATCCATGTGGGTGAAAAGTCATGCAACATGGACAGTGCACAAAGAAACACAAGAGAGAAATCAACCCTCCACCAGCATTGACAATGTTCCACTAACAGAAGTGATAGCACAGTTTCACTAATCGTAGTTTAATGAATAAATCTATGGCTCATTCCGCACACGCAGAATAATGCACTTTCAAGCTGCTTTCAGGGCTCTTTGAAGCTGTGCGGAATGGCAAAAACAGTTGTGAAAGCAGCTTGAAAGTGCATTATTTTGCGTGTGCGGAATGAGCCTATTATACTTATTGTCTATATATCCACTAAGGGGAATAATATTTATTTATTATTATACCACCCACCCCCAAAGGGCTCTGGGCAGTATACAAAACCTCCCTCAAAAGAGAGTCAACACAGGAACACAGGATGATGCTTTACAGCAAAACAGGTAGGAAAATAAAGCCATCAACTGACACCTGGTATCTTTTTTCCTTCTTTTTTTTTGGTGGATGGGAATGGTTGCTGGCACATTGTTAGGTTAGCCCAGTGGTTCCCAAATATTTTTGTACCACCATCCCACTGGCTCCCTGGCTACATCCCTAGTGCCCCCCCCCACACACACACATATACAAATATACACCTCTTTCTTGGTATTAGGTCTCCTGCAAATTTAAGTCAATAGTGCAGAGAGTACTTATTTTCATTTTTTTAAAAATCTTGCCTTACAAATCAGTAGCAATGGGACTCTCTGCCTTGACTCCTCTCCTCCCCCCACTCCCCCCAGACTACACAGCGAGGGGAGTGTTGTTACTTTTCCTTTTTAAAAAAATGCCTTTCAAAACAGCTGTGACAGGGATTTGCCTTGACTCCCCACCCCCACCCGCAGCTACACAGAAAGGAGAGTGCTGCTTTTCCTTAAAAATACATCTTGCATAGCAAAGCAGCCAGCTAGCAGGGCCACCCTGACCCTGCAGCCAACCTCGGCTCAGCCACCCATTCCCTCAGCCACACAACACAGGCCCACATGTGTCCCGCTCCCAGCCTTCACAGTGAGGAGAGTGCTGCCTTTCCTTAAAAAGACACACATCTTGTCTTGCAAAGCAGTGGTGTTGGGGCAATTTTACCTTGGCTCCCCACCCCCCCACCCCCCCCCCCCCCCGTCGCTACAGATCAAGAGAGTGCTGGTGCAAAAAAAATATATTGCCTTTCAAAGCAGTGGCAAAATGGCTCTTTGCCTTGCCCCCTTCCCCTCCCCAGGGCTACACAGTAAGGACAATACTGATGTTTTCCCTCTAAAACTCACCAATCACCACATGGCAAAACTGGAAGGACAAGACCTTTTTCTTGCCAGTTGGCCCAGAAATCTCTGTGCTGCCCCCCACCCCAAAATTCCTCACCACACCCTTGATGTTTCTGCCACCCAGGGGGTGGTATCACCCACATTGGAAATCCCTGGGTTAGCCCTATTTTTCTTTCACTTTCAGATTATCCTCTATTTTAGTTTCTCAAAAATCATGGGAGGTAGGTTAGAGTACAAATAGTGTGACTGGCTGAAAATCATGAATTTCATGGTGAAGTAATGACTTGCACTTGGGTGTCACTAATTCAAATCTAACACTCTGATCATTACACCATATTTCCTCTCAAAGTTGTGTAAACCTGGCAAGTAATGAACACAGCCCTATTGCATGTGTATAGGCCAGTGATGGCGAACCTATGACATGCGTGTCAGGACTGACCAACAAAAGAAACCAACTGACAGATGAACAAAAAAGTCACTAAGCAGGTAAGTTAAATAATTAGTTTTTGGTTTATTAAATACAGTTATATATTATGTCCGGGAGCGGGGGCCCACCCCTCCCCGGACTTGCCGCTGCCGCCGCCTCCGCCGTCTTCGGCCTGGCCAGCCTCCCCACAGGGCTCGGGCGGGCCGCCCCCGTCGTCGCCCGCTCGGCCGTGGGACTGAGAAGCGCGGCTCCCCACGCAGCGCCGGATGGAGGAGGCGGGGAGTCCCTCCGTCGACGCCGAGGCGGCTCCGGCGCCGCCGGCGCCGCCGGAACTCGGCCGCCCCGGCCCTGGACTGAGGCCGGGGAGAGAGGAGGCGAGCCTGCCGGGGCCTTGCCTCCGGCCGGCGGACACTGCGGCCAAGATCCCCGGGGCCGCCGACGAGGGTTCTGCCGGCCTGACGCTCCCCGGACGGGAGTAGTCGCGGCCGGCCGCTCCGCAGGCAGGCGGCGCTGGAGGAGGCGGCGTCCCGGCCTCACAGCTGGTGCCGGGCCGAGCCCGATGGTCGGGAGGAAGGCGTGGCTGGGAGAAGGGAGGGGTTTTCAAGAACAGAGCAGGGTGGGAGGGGATAAAAGGAGAGGAACGAGGACACCTGGGGAAGAGTTGTTGGTTGTGGCTGTGGGAAAGGGAAGGGACGGAGACAGGAGACCTGGGAGGGCTGGGAGGGAGAAGCAGGGAGAGGTTGGGAAGAAGACACAGGGGTTAGTGGAGGAGGAGAATAGCAGGCAGGGAAGAGAAGTGGCTACAGGAAGGGAGTCCTGTGCTGTGAACAGGCTCTCCTCTTGGCTGCTTAGTCTGGGCTGGAGGGCTAGAGGAAGGGAGCCCTGTGCTGTGAACAGGCTCTCCTCTTGACTGCCTAGTCTGGGCTGGATAGCCTGGGGTGTATTAGGGCACCCAATTTGAACCACCCCACACGACCAGGGGTGAGGCCGGGAGGTACCAACGCCCGGGAAGGGATCGGTGGGACGGCAACCGGGTACCCCTTTTGGTACCCTGGAGGGGGACCCTGACATATTACAATTATACATTTTTGTTATTTAAACTATAAATATCGCGAAATTATGTTTTTTTTCTCAAAGTGACACATTAGCCAAGTTATGCTCAGTTTTTTGGCAAATTTTGACACACCAAGCTCAAAAGGTTGCCCATCACTTGTATAGGCTGACTATGCAAGCATTCTCTCTCCATTCCTCCTGAATGCAGTCTTTTTCAGGAGCAGTTTGCACATATATAAACTCTGTTCAAAGGTTATGCTGACATGCACAGGAGATCAGAGCCAGTGGGTGCCATAATACCTCACCCCCACTGTACACTTCACCTATACATGTTTAAAGTATTTTGTCTTCCACATAAAGTATACAAATCAAACAAATAAGGAATAATGGCCAAACTTTCTCCAGAAAAAGAAATGTGTAAAACTAGATGAAGTTTGCACATGTTCATTGAGTAACTCAGAAAATTAAATCATACTTTATTTAAACGCACTGCATTCTGAGCTAATTTAGGGTTGGCAATACTTCATGCCAACCAATGAGGGGACTTGTAATCAATCCATTTCTCAGAAAATAAAAATGCCTCAACAATAATAACAAATGGTGCAAAATAGCTTATGCCAATTGGTTTGATTTCTCTTATCTGCCATTTTATCATTTTTCCTGCTGACAGAAGAATACAGTTTCTGTTCAAATACATCAGCCATGTGGTTAGATTTCAGGATTTGGACATGTCCTGTGGCATGTTGTATGTATTGGCGGCAGTGTGGGAATTGGATTTCTGTTGCTTTAGCTATATGAACCATTCCCCAGAATCAAATGCAGCATCAAAAGCCTTACATTCACTTTGCTCATTAGGGAAATTCTCTCCCTGGCCAAATATCTTGTTAGTGATGGCCTTGATTCAACTCAAAGGCAGTTTTGGGCTGTAACAAAGACAACTCTCATGCTATTTCAGCATTGTGGTGAAAATTCCTCAGCATTTCTTGGTGTGTGTTTTTTTATTTTATTCTTTTTTTTTCTTCCACCCCCCTGCTTTGTATATCACAATCCTTTACTAGGACAGATATTTATTGCACTGCAAAATGTTGAGGCTCTTGTGGTTTGTTGTTGTTTTTTTAAATCACTGGAATAGATGTGGTTAACCATTTGCTGAAATCCGAGTTTGAGTATTGAAAAGAAAAACTTCTGACAACTGCGCTAAGCAACATTATGCAAACACCATACCTTCAAATCTTCCCCATCCCCAAATATGAACACCACGACTTACATGATAACTCTAAGTGAAAGGTCAACAGTTCACAGCTGCTTCTTTCATTTTTTTCTTTACTTGTAAAACTCTAACCCACAAAGCTAAGAGATTATTTTCAGTGGTGTTTTTGCTTATCTCATGGGAGTCAATTTACACACTAACACAAGTGCTTAATAAACTTAATAGATCATAAAAGAATAGTGGTTGTATCTTACACGGGAACTCAGAGCTCCTTAGATTAATTCACAATTGTAGTAGATTTCCCAGACCACTGACACAATTCTGGCAAATTGCATTCAGTTCAAAAGATCAGAAGTCCAATAATCAAAACATACCGACCAGGATCCCAACATCACCGCTGGATTTCACAATAACTTCTAATACAATGTAGATTTCCTGCAGGATTTTTCCCACTCTTCTCCAAGCAACACTTTCTTGTACTTTGTTTGAGACTATTTCTAGAGCTCTCCTAGAATTCTGGGATGACTTTCCCTCCAGGGCAAGACACTGATTTTCAGGAAGGGGGGTGGGGAAGGCTGAGAAATCACACTGCACATACGAAGCTCATCGAACAGTTTTTGGAATAATTAATTCTCTGATAAAAAGAGCACACTTGTTGTGCATTAATGTCACTTCCCACCCTGAATGTGAGCAGCAATAATACTAGTGAAGCATCGAGCACCCGAAAGGAATATAAGAAGAGGCATGCTATACTTGGACATATCAGGCAATGAGGCAACTTGTTAATGGTGAAGAGGTATGGGAGTCATTATTTGAAGTGATTCCAACCACTCATAACTTTCTTGCTTGAATATTGGGCAGTGTAGGATTAGGTTCTTGCTTTTGGGGCCAAGCTTCAGTTTTTCAGTTCAGAGGCATTTGTGTGATCTAGATGGGACCCCCTTTTGCCTGCTGAATACCTGCTATGTGGGTTGGTTTAATTAACTAAGCCTAATCATAGAACTGGGAGCATCTACTTAGGTTTGCAGAAATAGTGCAGGTGTCTGCAATATAGGTACACCAATTTAGCAAGCTTCTGAGATATCTAATGACAAAATTGGTTTACTCAAACCAACAAATAATTGGCTATTACAACCAGCATGATTTGGTGGAGAGGGTTCATAGGTTCTGGACAGTGTCTGCTGAATCCTACCAGCTATAGGGGAGGGAGCTGGTGATTCTTAGCACCTCTTGGCACAGAATGTATATGTGATATAAGGCAAAGCAAAGCAGCATGAGCTATGGCATGCTCCAAGCTGATTGGATGGGTATATAAATTAAATATCAAATCAAAAAATAAAAGCTAGCTTAAATGTGGTGACTGGAGCTGTGAACATGCGAGATAGATCTTTCTACAAACCTGAAAAATTCTCCAGGTTTGGGACCCCCCCCCCCCATGAATGAATGAATGAATGAATGAATGAATGAATAAATAAATAAATAAATAAAAACCCCAAATGACAAAAGGAACCCCAGTAGTTTCAGAAACAGATTCCCTAAGTGGCTGTTCTTAGGCTACCACAATGTTCAAGATTTAGTTTTGGTGAGTAAAAGGCAGGGGCAGGGTCCTTTCCCAGGCTGTTTTGATGTTTCAGAGAGGACTTATCAAGGCCAGGAATGGGCCTGGCAGCAACCACTTAGTGACTTGATACTACCTGTGTTAGATGACTCAACTAGGTCTGACTTCTTGATACTGGCTTTTTCTGCACAGCAAAACTGAAACATCTTGCAGACATTATTAAAAAAAGTTTTCACTTTTTTTGTCCACATAGCATGGAAAAATTAAGTGTTGCCAGCAAAGACGGTTCCTTTCCCCACCATTTTCTGCCACTTCAGAGATCCTCTGTGCTGCCCTCCATCTGTGCTGAAGGTTTCCTATGGACTCTTCCTCTGCTTGCATCACAGCCTCCCCCCCACTTCAGCGCTTAAAGTACATGAATAAACTTAGTTTTGCCTGGTGATTCTGAAAATGTGACATTTTTTCCAGCTGTTGTTGTGGTTGTTGTTTTCAATGAGGTATCTTTGTAGCTTTGAAGACACCTCATTGAAAACAAAAAAAGAGGGGAAAAAACAATACATCCTCGGAATTACCAGGCAAAACTAAGTTTATTCATATACTTTAAATGCGGAAGTGATTGGTGGCTGCGATGAAAGCAGAGGAAATGTCCATGGGAAAATCTCAGAAAATGGCAGCAGCACGGAGGATCCCTCTAGCAGCAGAAAATGGCAGGCATGAGTGGTGAAGAAAACAAAAGTGAGAGCTGTGAAATTGGATGGGAGAAAGGTGGGGTATAAATGAAGTAAATAAATAGTAAATATGGCTAAAGATGAGAGGCAAATAAAAGGTAGTGTAGCCCCACTGTAGGTTGGTGAATGGCTGAGGAGAGAATGAGGAAGAGAAAGGGGAGAGGATATGGGGAAAGAGGAAAAGAGGAAAAAGTGTGGGCAGGGGGATACAGGGGAAAGTGAGATGCCTCACCACAAGTCCTTGAGGATACCCTACCAAGTAAGTGGACCTGACCCAGTGGCTGGCCATCACCACACAATTATGCTATAGTTTTGCTAGGCACTGGCTGTTGGGGCAGGGGAGAGAAAAACAGAGAAGACCTGTTGGGTTGGCTGTTGGGTGGGAAGTAAATAAAGAAGCAAGAAACGGGGAAAGACAATGGGGGCTTTCAGGAAAAGGAAAGAGGAAATATGGGTTCTTGTTTGTGTTCTTGTGTATGCTTATTTATGTGTGTGCGTTTTAGTATATTGTGCCCAGAATGAGCATTATTACAGTAGTGTGTGCAGAATCTCAAAATGCAGTGGATATTGATGAAGTTACAACATTTGTCACCAAATTGACACAGTAGGCTGGGATATTTTAGCATTGTTTCAAATTTTGTTTAGAACAGCTAACCATTTATAGGAAGAACGGGAAGACAACAGCACTATTTATTCAAAAATATTTCCTGCTTTTTTGCTATTAAGGACATTAAGGTATGTCACAAAAGAAAGTTAAAACTATAATAAGACAAAGCATTATGGTCCATGATACAAAACAAAGAATGAAGTACTAATTAAACAAATGAGGAGTACTAAAACCAAGATGGTTCCTATGTACACACTGACATTGGAGAACAGGCAACTGTGCAAACAATCAAAAACTGGGAAAGTGACATAAAGAGTACTACCCAAGGAACACTTGTTGGAGAGGAAATAATACATTTTAAAAACATAATAAATCATACTAAAGCTCTCTCAGAAGACCTTACTCCTGCTGAAAATATTACAAAAATGAATCTTCCTTAGCTACAGAAACAATATATCCTGTCGGAAGACAGTATCTCCTGTCAGAAACAGTATGTACGCTGCACTGCAAATAATTTTATATGCAACCGTGTTTGTGTAAACATGAATAAGGAATATAAACCTGATACTTAGAAACACTTAAAACAATAGATTGAACCAGATGCTGGTATAATCCCACAGGGAAGCATAATGCAGAATTTCTGGCATGAAGTAGCTCAGCTCTAAAAGGGAGATACATCTCTAAGTTTAGGTACAATGTCTAGGCATTAACTTTCCCCTCTGAAGTGAGTATCCAAAGTAATATTTACTTTAGTTCAAGTTCCCTTTATAATCTTGTCTTGATGCTGTTATTAGCAGTCTAGTTCTTCATTTCCTTCCTTGGACATATCTACTTCAGAGATTATCAGTGAACCATAGCAGAATTATCCCTGGACTCTATATTTTCACAGTTCCATTGTGGAGTACTCAGTTTTCCGTAAGTACTTTTTTACTTCTGAACATGTTTTGTTAGGAGCAAATAATAGTTAAATACGAAACAATCCAAGGAATAAGCAGCAGTAACCTATTCTCCTTCATAGTATGTTTCAAAACTCTAAGTGCTTGGAAGAATGTAGTCTAAATCCAATAGAAACATTTTGCTAACACACTATGGTCAACAGACTGACAGAGCAATCCTAAGCAGAGTTGTAGTACTCTAACTTCATCTACTTCAACTGTTTAAGGAGTGTAATTTGAAAGTTCAGCAAAAATAATATATTTCAAAGTACACTATTCAATCTTATTGGGTGATATTCATAATCACTGCCTAACCTTTAGAAAGTCATAATAAAGTTTTAGATCAAAAGAGGAAATCTGAGAGATTTACAGTCAGAAAGCATGTTCCACACAAGTTATTGCATATTTCTCATCTTGAACATGTTTGTACCCGTTGCTGACATGTGGCTTCTTAAAGACTACTTGAAGACACAAAAATCATTTTCTCTAATAATGACACCAGATACTGTTAGATCATAATATATCTGGAAACAAAGGAATCAGATTGTCTATTAAAACTAGGAACTCCATTTATGAGATGTATCTCATAAAGTAAATTATGTGGTAATAAGATCAAATGAACTGGACAAATGCTTTTAGACAAGATGGAAGCTATCCTAGTAACCTTCTGGCTTTGAGCAGCCAGAGGAATATAGCAACTTCAGCAACTGCTGAGATGTGGTTTGTCTCTTCATTTCCTAAGTACCACGATAATATTTTTACTGACTTTTTTGTGAGATGTAGGCTTAATCTTCATACTGATTGGATGGGACTCAATAAAAAAAGTTAAACCCTACTAGGTTTCTCTACAGAAAGCCTGTGTAGTACAGTGTTGGGGGCCTGGCTCTTTAGTATATAGCCCTGCCATCAAAGGGGTTGAACTTTAACTACTAAGCACTGGCAAAACATTTGCAAAGTGTAGTTTTTGTATGTATTTCTACTTCAGTTTAGTAGATTAGATTATATGAACCTTGAGATGTGTTCCAGTTTTATAATTCTCTAGTGCATGATTCTCTATATTCTTTCTTTTTCATTGATTTCAGATCTTGTTGTTGTAAATGATATATATTTTGAAGTGTTTCATATTCAGTTGGCACAAGTGCCATTTTCATATAATTTCTTAGCATTTCATTTCATTGGCTTCACTACAAACATATAAATTATCTGAAATTGTTTTATTTTAAGCCTAATCCAGCTTTAGTACTTTTCATACAAAACTGATTTAAAACTGATGTGACTTAAAACACACATGACACCCAGTGTACTCTGGTCTGTTCCCTTTAGTTTGGGAAATTAGCAGGGAGAAGACTTTGCAATGTGAGAGAGAGGAGATCTTACACCTGTGTTTTACGGAGGTCTTTCCTGTTAGAAATCCACACAAAACAGAATTTAAAGAGAAAGCATACAATTTTATTGAAGAACCTAAAATAATAAAAATACACACACAGTTCCACAAAACCCACACACAAGAATTTCAAGGGATGTAGAAAGAAATGAATGATAAATGGGAATAGAAGAGGATGTAGAGGGGATGGCAATATTTACCAATCTAGAAGAGGTCCAAGGAAGTGGGATCCAGCACCAGTGCTTCTTGGGAGGAAAATGTCAGACACAGTGGAACAAGAGCCAAGGACACCCCAATGTCCTAGGGTGGAGCAAGATCCAAAGGCAAGTTTTCTTTGGTTGAGAGGTCTAGTTATAGGAGAAGTTAACCCTCTGGCAATGATAAGAGGGTCGGTCCACTTTACAGAAACAAGGCAGAGTTCCATTCCAGGGCAGGAACAAGGCTATTGATAAGGTCTGGGCTGCATTGATAATATTGCAACCAGTGGCATTCGAAGTCAGAATGAACCTGGAAGAATAAAAAAAACTTCAGGAGGTTGATGGTTCTTTGATAGTTGGACAGGAGGTTTAAAATTAAATTAATCCTTGGGAATGGGGTTTAGGATAAGCTAGTTGGAGTCAGGGTGTAAGGTATTTACATATTATTTGTGAAGTTGAGCACAGGTGAGCCTACTCAAGGCTGTGCTGTTGTTTTCCAGATCCAGGCAGCTGAGCCTTGAGAGAAGGCATTGTCTACTGCTATGCATACTTGATTGGGAGGGGGAAAGCATGTTAGGCAAAACTTTCTTGGTATCAAAGTCCAAGGGTTAAGATAGCATCCATCTAAGTCTGAACTGTCCATGATTTCAAGATATGACTAGTAGGGCACTTTTAGATAATGCCCTATCCCCTGTTTTGCTATGGCCTTGCACGTTAACAAACATACACCTCCATCATCATTATGAGCTGCTAAGACCATTTACCAACTTCCGATTTTTCTGTTCAAATTTTGAAGTGAATTACTTCAAAACAAAAAAATCCCCTTCCATTTTAAAATGGACTTTTTAAAATGGGTTACTTTCAGTAAACCCATGCCTTTTCTCAGTACCATATTCCAATATGTAGTTAGCAAACTAGTTTAACCAGAATGAAACCAGAGAAAGGAAAGTTTATATAGACTCTCTATCTAGACTCGCAAAATATTTTTCCCTCTGGTAAATATCACTGACAGTTTTCCTAGAACTGTCTGAAATAAAATTCCAAGCAGTATGGAACTTATATTTTCAAACTGTTTGAGATGTTAATATATTTTCCAGTGAAATGACTGATTTTACTATTCACAAGCAAACATTTTAATGCTATGATTTCTATATCCAACACATTCCATTTCAACTACCAACTGTACCCATAAAACAAAAAAGTCAGAATTGTTTGTCTGACTGTTGCTCTAGATTGCACAAGACAAGCTGTGTTAGTATGTTGCAACAAAATAAACAAAAGTCCAGTGGCATCTTTAAGACTAACACCATTTATTTCAATATGAATATTTGTGAGTGACAGTTCACCTCATTAGATAGATATGTGAAGGAAAATTACTCTGGAAATTCTTATGAAGAAGGTTAGAGCTTTCTTTGCAACACTGAATAAACATAGACCCATGAGTGGAAGAAGACTGAATGATGAAGTAGTTGACAGTGTCACCCAATATAAGTTTCACTAGAAACTTACAAGAATATCTGGGACCACAACAACAACAAGAACAGTTGGTTTTTGCTTTTCTCTACCTTGAAGGAGTCCAAAGTGGCTTACAAACTCCTTCCCCTCCCCACAACAGTTACCTTGTAAGCTGGGTGGAACTGAGAGAATTCTGAAAGAACTGTGACTAGTCCGAAGTCACCAAGCAGGCTTATGTGGAGAAATGGGTAAACAAACATTGTTCACCAGATTAGATTCCTCTGCTCACATGGAGGAGTGGGGAATCAAACCAGGTTACATACTCCTTCAGTATAGTAAACCTGAGCTAGTATTTATACACATATATCTGATTTTGTACTGCTTTGGTTCCAAAGAGTTGCCTCCTTAAAACATCCTAAAACCATGTTAAGCTAAGAAATAGTGGTCCATTCTGCTCAGCACAAAAAAGACATCTGTGGGACGTCTTAAAAAGATGCAACTGCCTCTTTTCAGTCCACACACCCAAAATAAGATATGCAGGGGATGTCTTAAAGAGGGGTGTTTTCTGGTGCACCTTCCAGACAACAAAGGTGTTAGAGGAGAAAAGAGGCTGCTTCCAGCCTGACTGTTTTGCTCTCTGGGCACCTTTTGCTTGCACCTAACATTTTGTGTGCTGCTGAATGGATTCTCTCTGCTTCCATTTGCTGAAGACTGCCCCAGGATGTTTGCTCTGCGGGCTCTGATCCTGGGCATCTTTTAAGCCCCAAAACTCAGTTGGTCCTGCCAATTCTGGCAATATATTGTTTTTCTTTTTTAATTTTAATTTTTAATTTTATTTTTGAGGAGCTGTCCTCAAAGATACAGTCACACATTACAGAATCTTAGCTGCTCAAAAGACTCCCAAAAATAGGAAAACAAAATATAGCTGGAATTGGCAGGACCAACTGAGTACAACTATGTACTTTATGGGCTGAAAAAATGCTCAGGATTGAAGCCTGCAGAGCAAACGTCCTGAGGCAGCCTTCAGCAGCACACAAAATGTTGGGAGCAAGAGGAGGGTGAAACTTATCAGAAAGCTTAACAGTCAGATGGGAAACATAAGACACCTCCTGAACTCTGCATTCTGCACAGCCAGGGGGTGTCTTGCAGGCGGCTTAGGGAAAAAAGGTGTCCTTCAAAAGGTTTTCAAAAAAAGACACCTTGAGCAGAAATAAGGCATCTGGAAGACAACTTGGGAAGACAGCTGTGTGGAGTGCTTTCCCAGTGTGCCTTTTTTAGTGACCCAAGGACATCTTATTTAGGCTGTACAAAGCGGATCAGTGATTGTATTGTCGAAGGCTTTCACAGCCGGAATTACTGGGGTGCTGTGTGGTTTCTGGGCTGTATGGCCGTGTGCTAGTTTGCAGCGTTGAAGAAAGGTTAGAGAACACAGTAGGTGTGCTTTCCTGAGCCGTAGTTTTTCCAATCTCTGTGTTTCTTGAACTAGAACACTGCCATACAGCCCGGAAACCACACAGCACCCCGGATCAGTGATTGATTAAAGATGACCCCAGTGAACCCAAGGCTGAGGTGGATGAGTTGGCCCACAATTCAACCTAGGCCTTTCTGGTGCTCGTCCAGTACTCTTTTCACTAGATTGAGAAACAAGACTGGCCCAAGGTTATTGATGAGTTTTATAGCTCAGTACTGGTTTAAAATCAGATCTCCCCACTCAAAGTCTTAAAAAGATTATTAATGTCATAATGGTTTGCCAGCCTCCAGAGCTCCAGGAATTACAACTGATTTTCCAACTAGAGAGATCATCTGCCCTAGAGAAAATAATTGTTGTGGACCCTTCCCTCTTCAAACTTCACCCTCCCTAGGCTCCACTCCCCAATCTCCAGGAATTTTCTAAACCTGAGCACACAACCTTAATTGTCACATTAGCACACAGAAAAGAGCTGATAAAGAAAGATATATTGCATTTCCAAGGATATTATTATCCATCAATAAGGTCCCTTTCAGATTACCATTCTAAGCCAGATGTCATCTGTGGTTAGGCCCAATCTAGGTATTTATTTATTTATTTATATTTTAGATTTCTAGGCCGCCTCTTCCCCGAAGGGGAATAAAGGGATGGGTGTTTCATACAGCTTATTTCAATTCATCTGTGAGCAATCTCTACAGCATTCTGGCTGCTTCAAAGAGTGCCACTATTCTTTCCTTACCTTTTCTGCATGAAATTATTTTTTAGCAACAGTGACAGGCATGTAGTGATGATACAGCGCTATAGCACAAATCTTAGAATGTTTAAAAAGAGTGGAAAAAGAACAGTGGGGGTGGGGCAGAAAATATCCCACCTTTGAGATGTGTTTCAGACAGTTCAAACAGCACAATGGAATGATTCAGAAGTGCGAGGAAAAACTGAAAATGAGAGAAAGCGGCTTTCATTTAAAAAATGGCTGAGCTCTGGGACCCCAAGAGGATCCAAGCAGCTTTGTCCAAAAAGGTTTTTAAAAAATTATTTGTAATGGGAGCCATAACAGTTGTGGCTGAAATGACACTGACTGCTCAAACAGATTACAAGAGCATTCTGAGAGGAGCCTAATTGTTATTCTTCTCTACAATCAACACTTTTGCAAGAGGAGAATGTAGTGAGTTCAAAGAAGACTTTTACCTAAGATTACTGTGACATACAGCCTATATTTCCCTAACCCAGGAAATGAAAAAGACAAACAGCTACAGCTTTAAGACAGAAATGTCTCATGGAAGTCTCATTTTCAGACAGCAATGATATTTTCAAATGTAAGTTCTGGCTTATAAAAAGTTACACTCATTCACCTACCATACTGGGGGGGTGGGGGAACTTACATTATTTAGCCCTAACAAGGAAATAGCCGCTGATATAGTACAAGATTGATAAGGGGAACTTTTTTGTGTGTCTTTCCCCATTTCCAAGTTAGAATCTGCTAATATGTCTTTATTGCTTAACGTAGTCACATTCTTTCTGTCCTAGCCATTATTAACTATTTCTTGTGCTAGCCCATTTATTATCCCTGAAACAACAAGAAAAATTGGTAACTATATAAGTTTAATATGGCAATCAAGATTTGGCAAAAGAGAGGAAATATGAAATAAATCTCAGTAGTCTAAAGACCTGAGCTCTTTGAAACTATTGTTCTTTGGATAAGACCAGGCTTTATTTGGAACTGCTATAATATAGACATGGTGCTAGGACATACAGCTGTCCACTAAAATGCTCCCTCCCCCCACATAATGAGTTGTAACAGAATGATTACATGCTTAGTTAGGGTCTAAAACTTTGTTATCTTCAGTTAGGATTAACTCTTTTCCTCTGATTCTCTGCAGAGATTTTCATATTGTCTGATAGCCTCAGACTTGGGTCACTAGTTTCAGACACCTATAGATATTTATTGTGAACATCTTGCTACACCTGTTCTGTACTATGTTTTTATTGTGTAGGCTGATCTGTCCATGAGATCCTTCTGTCTTGGTCAGGTGATAGTCTTGGTCAGGTGATAGTCTTGGAATTTAGCTGAATAGACTAGTGTTTTGAGCCCCCCAAGTAATATGTACACTGCAATTCAAGGATGAACTTCAGTGTCTTATGAATCTATCAATTCTTGAAGATGCTCACTCACTTTCCATTATTCAAATGTGTTGGTAAACTGAAGTCACACAGTGGTTGCTCCAACTTTCCCCAACAACTTTAAAAAAAAAACTTATAAAAATAACACATATAAAGTCTGGGTCAACACCAAAAAGAACAGAATAACATCCTGTGTGGTTAACTGAAATGGTGAAAGGTCAGACAGTTAGCCATTTTGCTCCATTATATCAGGATTCACACATACAACTTTTTTCTTACGCTGAAAGAACTGCTATACCAGCACCAGACTTCCTTGATTTGGAACCATCCACTTTTTGTTGCCTTGCTGTCTTCATTCCTAGCCACTATCTCTGAATACAGAAGGTCAGCTTATTAATAGACCTATCTTGCATGAATGTGCATAATATAACGATACTTATTTCATGAATATTGCATTATTTATTTCAATAAACATTTATTGATGCATTTATCAGATCAATGAAAACATTTATTGATTGATTACTATGTTGTAAGAACTTGTGATGTGTATTGAGAAATAAACTTTTATCTATGGCCAGCTTCATTTGGTTTAGGATTGCCAGCCAATGTCTGGAAGATGAGGGGTGGTGGGATTGCAGAGCCTGGCAACAAGAAGGAGGGATGAGGCCAGGGACATGATGAGGGGCAAAATTGTGGGCATAAAGACATTGCTTCCAGGAGTGAGCCGTTCTAGAAATTACCAGAAACTTTATGATAAACCCACAAAATTTTTCGCAATTCCTAGAGCTATCCACTGTCACTTCCAGGAAGTCAGTTAATGGCATACACAATGTCAGTATTGTTGCTGTTGTTGGCAATTTGGGGATGAAGCCTTGATAGAGAGAGGTTTGGAGAGAGAGTGGTTGCAATTCCAGGTTATCTCCAGGGCTGTTTCTGCACGGGCAGAATACAGCAACCCAGGGATGCTAAAAACAGCATCCCTGGGGAGGGGTTTGCACAGTGGCAGCAGCAGCCTCGCAACCCCCAAGCAGCGTGAAGCCGCTGTTTCCGAACCTCGCTCCCTGAGCAAGGTAATTCAGAAACAGCGGCTTCCGAACACTGCCGTGCGAATGGCAGCAGCTGGAAGGCACCATTTCTCCCCCCCTTTCCCAAACGCCTACCTTGTCTCCTGGCTTCTGACTTGTTGCAGAGGCCAGGGGACACGCCCCCCTGGTCTGCGACTCCAGCGCTGTCGCTCCAGGCTGAGGGGGTGTGTCCCCTGGCTTCTGCGATGAGCTGGAAGCCAGGAGACAAGGTAGGCATTCGGCGAAGGCTGTGCGAAGGCTGTGCCGCCGCCTGCCGCCCTCCTGGGACCGTCCATGCGAACGGTCCCGGGGGGTGCGTCAGCAGTGTTTATGCCGATGCACTCCCGCACCGTTGCGGTGTGGAAAGGGCCCAGGTTAAGGGCACGGTTTAAGGAAGGGAGAGGCCTCTGCTGAATATAATGCTATAGTGTGATGTAGAAACAGTTTTCAGCCTTTTGATTTTACAAGTTTACAGATTTGAGCAACTATTACCATTTAATGTTCTCTTTTACTCTCTTCCATAAAATATGAGTGTGCAACAAATGCTCCCAAAACAACTTGAAGAAGCTCATGAAAATGCTGAAAAGTCAATTTCCACCAATGTAAAAAGAAGGATGCCTACTGGGTGACAATCTTGTTCCACTGTTGAGAATTTTAATTAAATCCAATAAAGCAACAATTTTTCCTGCCTTAATGTCAGTTGGCTTTTGATCAAGCTTGGTATATCTATGCTATTATGAAGCTGATTATTATTTATTATTATTTTATTTAATTCAAACAAATGCCAGGTGTGGTTTCAAGACTAACCAAGACTAACTAATCAGAAGAACGTTTTAAAAATTAAATCTTAATTAAAATCTCTTCCAAGTAGCGTATCACAAATCTCTGGTCATCTGTGAGCCAGCTGGCCCATATGTTCTCTCTACAAAGTGGATAATTTTAAAAGGCATAATTTGACTGGGGATTCATGAATTATTCACTGACCATTTCTTCAAATGCAACTATTTTCTTCTTTTCACATCTTTTTAATCCTGAATATCTGAGGTTAGTGAATAATGGGGGCAGATAGACCAGATGTTTCTTTAATGCAAAAAAGTAGCAAGAAAGCTTAGAATTCTGTGTTTAAAATTCTGTGGTTGGAATAAATAATTTAAATCAGATATTGCTCTTTATTACTCGATGCCCAACATGCTGGATATACAATTTTCACTCTTTGTTTGGAAGTCATATCTTTATATTAGGAATTAGATTACTAGAAATGAAGAGGATTGTGGATTCATGTGATATTGTAAAGCAAATGGGGAATGGGCACAGAAGTAGCCACCAGGATACAACCATCTAAACTAGAATATACACAATTCCTTCAAAGGGGAACACTGTGATTTCCCATTGATTTCAATTGAATTTCAGGCTGTGTTTTTGTGACTAAAAAAGCAGGGAGACAGGGCAGGAACCTTTCCAGGTTATTTTCACCATTGAGGGAGGACTCACTGAGCCAGGACTGGTGAGGGTTGCCAGCTCCAGGTTGGAGGTTTTGTGGTGAAATCTGAGAAGGGCAGGGTTTGGAAAAGGGAGAGATCTCAGCAGAGTTTCATGCCATAGAGTTCACCCTCCAAAGCAGTCATCCAGGGAGGGGCATGGACCACTGTTGTCTGGAGTTCAGCTATAATTCAGGAAGAACTCCAGGTCTCACTTGGAGATTTGCAACTCCAGTAGGCCTGGAAGCAACCAGTGGGAGACTTTCATGGTTCAATTAGAGCTTTCTGCTTGCTACTGTTCAATGGTAGTCACCTTAAGAAAGCTAGGATGGTATGGTAGCGCTTCAGAGTAGGGTCTGGGAAACCCAGGTTCAAATTTTCATTTTGCTCTGGAAGCTCAGAGAGTGATTTGAGATCAGTCAGACTAACCTACCTCACAGGGTTGTTGTGCAGATAAAAAGGAGAAGAGGTGAATAACGTAAGCTGCTTTGGTCCCCACTGTAGAGAATGGTGAGGTAAAAATGAAGTAAATAAATAATAAATGTGACTGAAGATGTTGCGCAGTTAAAAGGTAGACTGGTGAATGACTGAAAAGAGAATGAAGCTGGGAAGGGAAGAAGATACAGAGGTTGCAAGGAAGAAAAAGTGGAAATAGTTTGGGGAGTGGAATAGAGGAGAAAGCCAGTCTTTGAGATTTCCTTTTGATGATGCAAGTGGACTTGGCTCAGTGGCTGGCACCACACAACTGCACTACAGTTTTTTCTAGATATAGACAGCCAGGTGAGAGAGAAAAGGAAAGCTGAAGATAGAGCTGATCTCCAGACTACTGACATTAATTCCTCTGAAGAAAATAGTTGTGTCTGAAGGATCAACCCTGCTGTGGTCTCCTGAAAATCCTGTACAATTGGCACATCATTCCTGTGGGAGGTGGTGGTAAAGAATTGTCCTGGGGCTGAGTAGGAGGCTAAAGCAATGCTGTCCAGTCAGAGCCATCCCTCTACACCTCAGACAACAAAGCACTATTTCACCAAGCCACATCACTGCTAGGTTTCGGGTCAGAAGGGAATTTCCCTCCTGGCAAACAGGGGAGGACTAGAAGAGGTGACAGTGGGTTGCAGCAACCTCTTATAGCATTGGGTAGCTTGGTATGAGCCCAACACTGTCCAAAGAGAGGAGGCAGAACTGGGCAGGAGTGGCAGTTCCAACTGGACAGAAACAGGCAGGTACAGCCAAGTGGCAGGTCCTGGTCCAATTGAATCTAGGGTAGAGGGGAGGGAAGGCAAGAGAGGTAGGGGCTGAGTGGGAATACCTAGCAAGGATTTCATTGGAGGATGTTTCCACCACCCTTTGGGGCCCAACCTCTGCCACAGGGCATTGGAGGATTGTGTGGTTGACCATCCTCCAGTAGTACCTTTATTACACAACTGTAGGGGCCTGTTACTCCAGTCAACAAACAAGACTCAGGAAAGTTTCAGGAACTTTATTGGAACTGTGTCAGCCCAAGATTCAGAAAGCCAAAGCTACCGCTTTGCTCTCTGAACCCCAGTTTATACCTGTAAGTTGCAACATTGCTCAACCCATAATTACCCCTCCCTCGCATTTCCAATACATTAGCAGAACATCAGCATAAGAAGAGATGGTGAGAACAGAGACATTGTTGTGAGACAGGTGATTCCCTTCTACGGGAATTTGCAGATAAGGGGGAATGTTAAAGCACTATTCATTAGCTACATGCAAGCAAAAGAAAACCTTTCTCAGCCTCAGGCAGAGATAATGGCCGGGCCAGCTGTGGTCTTGGGGTGGACATGCGAGATGCCAGGCTATGATACAGACCTGACAACAACCCCACAGGAGATCAGGACAGGCCTGACCCATGTTGGGCCAGACCAGTCCAATGTTGGCTAGAGAAGGTTGCTGGCTAGAAAGAGGGGGAATAAAGGCATTTCCAACCACACTGAATTCTGAGCCTCTTCCTGAGGCACAGCCAACAAAAAGAAGGTTCTGGAGGGAATGGCAGCTCTAGAACTACCCTAGGCAAGGAAGAGGTGGACAGCCAGCTGTGGGGAGGGGGTGGACCTGATGGCATTATACCCCAGGCTGGCCTCAGGATAAATAGTGCCCTGGGCAAAGAGTGCCTTTTCTCTCCCCCGCCCCCCACACTGCCCTGCCCCATACAGCTTTGCAATATCTGCAAGTTATGTGGCTTGTGCCTCAGGCTTTTGCAATGATGTCTGTGAAAAAGACTCAGAATAAGTTACCTGTCCTGTACAGCTTTTATTTCAGTGCTCTCTCCCTGCTTCAGTCGTCAGATTCCAACGAGGACTCCCAGTCATGTAGTTTCCTCATTCTTTTTCCCTCTAGCCAAGTCTTCACCTCTCTCTCTCTCTCTCTCACACACACACGCACGCACGCACGCACGCACGCACGCACGCACGCACGCACTTCACCTTTATCAATAGGATTTCTAACCCTCTAAAATGGTTCTGGAATCTCCAGGAAACTACTGAAAACAATCCTGGAAAATTAAGTTCATTTCAGGCTCCACAAGAGGTTGGCAACCCTATATAAGATTGCTGGGCAGGACAATGAGAGACAACATGAGGAGTCTTGGATCAGCCTGACGGGTGAATACCCAGGTAGTTTAAGTGGTGTGATAACAAGGGAAAGGGGGCGCTATTGTTGCACCTGATGGAACAGTCCCAGTCCACTGTTAGTAATAGTTAATAACAGTAGTTGTGCAAACCTATGCATGCTTACTCAGAAGTAAGTTCCACTTTGCTGATAAAACCAAGCATACATAACATTGCAACCTGTATTCAATTATATTTGGTGTAAAAAGATCTCATCAGACTTCAACATATACTGGGACACAGAAGCAATGGTAGTTCTCAATTTTAAAATATACAGGCCAAAACAGTAATCTCAATGGTCTTCTCCTGCTAATTGAATCACAAGTTTCTTGTAAAACAGAACAGTGGTAAATAAAAATGGCAAAGTGGTAGTATTTTCACGGGTGCATAAAATGTAGAATCACATTCCATACTTCTACCACTTACTGATGGGACTTTGGTACATGCCCCCTCCAGTCACTGGATAAAAGGCAGATTCAAATGGCTGCTGGAATCATATTTTTAGAGGGAGAAAAGTTACAGTCAGCTGGTCTATGCCAATAGCCATGGGTGCAACCTGAAATCCATTTTACATGGTCTAACTAAATTTAACCTAATAAAGAGTCATAATAAAAAACACTATAGTTGGTTTGGGATTTGTTTTCTATGGGAACTATACAAAGTTACCTGAGATTTTAGCATTTATAGGAGTTTAAGCAACTTGAGGTGGAAACCTCAGGTTTAGCACTGAACTTTGTAATTCCTGAAGATTGTCTTGTTTCTCCTCCCCTCTGTCCACTTTTGCAAAGCAGATTGTATCAAAGGAGGGGTTTTTTTGTATTTGTATTGAGTGGGCAGCCCAATCCAGAGGCTGCTGTGGCTAAGAATGGCTCCACTGTGCTGCTGCACTGCTTCCAGATGACTTTCAGGTGGCATGGGGGTGCAGCAAAAAAGAAAATAAAATCTAGCCACCTGAAAGCCCTCCATTGGGCTGAATGGAGTTACACCACCCTTTTGGATGGCATAATTCTGAGGCCAAGGCTGCTGCATTTCTGGCTCTAATGCTCAGGTGGAAGCCACTGGGAACAACTCCAGCCTACCCCCGCTGCACAGATGATGCTGGCTGCAGTGTTTGGGTATCCCAGACTGACATGGCATCTGCCAACCAGCATTTTTGCCCCTCTGCTAGGGTAAGTGATCCAGAGAAGGCAGATATAATGGGGTGGGCCTGCACTGCATCCAGGAGTCAATTCCCCCCCACCCCCAGATTGACCTGATAGGGATGTAATTTTTCAGCTATGAAAGAATGCTATGGCTATCATTATGAAAGCATTTGATTTCTTTGGTGTGGTACTGGACTAGGACTGGGCACGCGCACGCGCACGCGCATGCGCGTGCATACACACACACACACAGACCCTTCCTAATTGTGTAAAAGTAGTAGGGGCAGCTTTGCTCACCTCTTTCCATTCAAGCTGATCCTCCCAAATTGCACTCCTCTTCTTTCTGGTAAAGATTGTGGAAACTCCTCTGCTTTCTTTGTATCAGCCCCTGATAATTCCAACTATATAATCTGTTCACTATACAATGGCTCTCAATAGTTCTCTGTAAAGCCATGTGTCTAATTTTGTAACTTCATATTTACACACACACACACACACACACACACACACACACACACACACACACGTCTGTTAATGTAGGGTACACTTCTTACACCTGATGAAATGAGCTTTAGTTTACAAAAAATTGTTGTGACAATAATCTTAATTAAGTAGATCAGTAAGAAATCTCCTATGGTGGTTTGGTTGATGAGTTGATGAATTGGTAATCTTCTCAGGTCAGAAAAGTGTTTGTTTCATCCCCACTGTAATGTCTAGCCTCTGATTACTTCCACATGAGCTATTTGCCTCAGCTTCACTGCTGCTGGCAAGCAGATATTAAATTTTGGATTTTCATCAAGATTGACCCCACAGTGGCCAATTCCTTCACCCACCTCTCCAGGCTTTTATTGGTTTTTAATTGACATTACAATATTGTTATAACCCAAACCACCAAAACTAGCTAGAGATAATAGTCAAAGAGTGTAACTGAGTTTAATTCTCTCAAAGAGGAAAAAGAAATAAAAGCAATAATAAGTATTAGGGAATAAAATAGCCGTTCTTTTTTCCACAATATTATGATGTTTATTATAAAAAATGTTTATGAAAACATTTATGAAAATGTTTATGAAAAAAGTTCATACTTATAAATAACTTACATTTTCTTTAAAAAACTGTAAAAGATTTACAGCATGACTTTTTTATTTCCATGATATTATGTCAGGGCATCAGAAGAATCTGTACTTCACCCAAAGTATGAACAAAGGTGAGCTTTAGGGGAAAGTCAAATGAATCAAGCAACTGACACCCATCGTAAGACTTCTTTCCCTTACATTTTCAACATACATCTGGTTAATATTGAATAGAAGCTTTCATGTTTTAAAGATAAATTGTCTTATCTTGCTGTAACAATGTCCTCAGACATAAGAATCTTAGTCAAAATGTCTTTGGAGAGCATCTGCTTTTGATCTATGGGAGTTTTTAAAATGTTGTGGATCTGATCTCCAGTTCAATATCCACAGGGTGTTAAGCCCTGTAGAAGCTCTCTGGCAGGAAGAATCTGAATGTGTTCAGCAACTATATCAGTAATTATATTCAGTAATCTCTATGATCAAACTCGGCTTAGTTTTCAGCTTGTATTTACTAGGAATGATTCTCCGTGTGGAATTTCAATAAAATCTATAGTGTTATATCTTATGTATGCTACTGAAGATGACAATGAACACTCCAAGGACATTTCATGCAGTATTTTGTTTCATGACATAATGAAGGTAATTACCAGTTAAAGCATTGTGTTGATTTTTTTGGCTCTGTTTTATTGATAATAATAACACAATGATAATATTATTATTACTAATAATAAAAATGGATCTGAAGAAAATCAAACTTTAGCATCTATAATATAGGATTTCCTCGAAGTTCACATTATGATAACTTATCCATAAGTCCTTAATATAATAACTTTGAGTACTATGGTACCTGCTGACACCTTTTCTAGTGCCTAACAAGTGTTTTTAGAAACTAGGCAGGGCCAGGTGGAACTTTTGCCCAGAAGAACATCTCATTAGCTATGCATATTTTTAAAACATTCCTTTAGTTGAAGTAGCCACCACAGCACAAGGATATTCTTTGGATGACTTAGTATTTGCAAGAAAATATATTTAAATAATACGATCATTTAAAAGGCCATTTTCTAAACAGAGATTCTGTATGAAATACTGAAGTTTTACTCCCTGATATTTTGTGGTTGGGTCCACCACTTGCAGCAGCCATTTTGTGAATGTGTCTGCCATCCTGTACCAGAATTCCAAAGGTGCCAATAGCCTCAAAAAGGTTGGGCCCCCTACTATAAGCTATGCATACACTGTTCTCAAACACACCACAAAACATCTTTTAAAACATTTTCCTTTTGTTTGATCCCATTTCAAAATACAATTTTTATATCTACAAAATCAAACTACAGATCAACATTTTTATGGACATCAAAATATACTGGTTGATATGGGGTTTCAGCATAAGATTCCTCACATCAAACAATAATCAACACACTGGTTTTATGATTATCATATACACTGGTTGGAGGTTATTAAGAGATGTCAGTTACATTCTTATGACACCTGAGTATTTCATTGTGTATAGCTTCTCTGATTGCATGGACTTCACAAGTGACTTATCCTTGGCCAAAAGAAAAGGGGATAGGCACAGGATTCCTACTGGGCACACAACAGTCCTCCATACAGTATGTTGCTATTATTCTATCCTGTTTTCTGTGAGGAGGGCAAGGTGGCCTCAGGGAGGTGTGTTACAATTTTTGTGAATTATTGGGCTGCTTCTATATATGGTCAACATCACCATGACCTTAGTATATAAAATCAAAATTGGTGGATGTGGATAGTATGACTTTGCACTAAAGTGCAGCTATCGCATACTGAACTCCTTGAACTCAGATCGTTTGGGACACTTTTACAACTTAACAAAAGGGTAATGGCATCATAGAAATCATGAGGGGGAGTTGTGATTAAGAGGAAGACAGGAAGAAGGGGAAGAAATTTTTTACTTGTTAGCAGCATTTTTGCTTCTGTTGCCTTTCCCCTATTGAAATGTCCCTTCAAGACTGCAATTAGCACTTGTCCATGTCTTTTGCCCTGATGAAGAAAACTGTATTTTGGAGGCAGAGATAAATGGCAATGGAAGACAAGATTAAAGTAAGCTACCATAAAGAGTCTTGCCCAGTCTTCCAAGCAACCTTGTCAATTTTCAGTTTGGGTGTTGGGTTTCCATAGTATTCAGCAGTCAAGTATGTGTTAAGCCACTTAATACAGGCAAATTTCATTTAGATATCTCTCCTTTTGATGCCTTCAAAATCACTGAAGGATGCTTATCTAAAACTAGCACTGTATGTAAGGGCAATCATAGAATGCTTTCTGAATATCACAAACAGATGGGAATAACACTTGGTATGGTGCATCCATTCACAAGAAACAGGTACTCACTGTTTTGTTTTTGATTCTTAGACATGGATTTTTAAAAATGAAATGAAAAATAGCTATAGGAAAGCAATGGCTTAAGGAACTAGACTGTGGGAGAGTGGAGCCAAGAAAGGAAAGGGGAAAATAAACCAATATTTTACAGACATCTGAGGGTCGGATTGGTTTTGTGCATAGTTCAACCCTTAATATATGGTGGAGTTATTTTCCCCAGGCTCCTTTGCCTATCCCACATAAGCACAGTGCTCTGAAATACTGAATGCCAAAAATATATACTTCCATTGGTTTTACTGTCTGGAAAATTTTTTAAGCAAAACTCAAATACTTTTAGGATGTTATAAAACTTGATGAGTGGGATTAAAAAAATAGGCTGGAAATCTACAAGCATAGTTCTAACCCTGTATGAGCCTCATTTGTTTTAGGAAGTGCTTGTGGTTTAGGGAGATAGGTCAAGTCTAGAAAACTATTTTTTCAATTGCCCTGGGAGCTTTGATCAAACAAAAAGGTCCAGGATAGGTAACTGGAAACTACTGCTAGCTAATCTATTATCTGACTGAGTGGAGTAGAATATTTGCAAAGTATCCTAAATACTATAAGGCAGTAAAATTCCAAACTTGACATTTATCGGCAAAAGAAATCAAATCATGGAATGGTATGGTATGGTATGGCTGGAACAAATCTGAGCAGCAATCTATTTCAATCTTTAGTCAGGATTCATGCACATTTCAGTTGCTTGTCCCCTCTTTTTCTCAACAATTCAAACAGCTAATTGATGTCTCCTTAAAAATTGAATCAGGAAGCATATACTTAACCCCTTTAATAACATTGGCTGTTTCCATGTGGATGTTTTGATCCATCTTGGCTTCCATGCAGCAGTGCTATCACATGGATACAATTCTCAGTGTAGCTTTCCTTACTGCTCTGAATACATCTGTGTGGAAACAGCCAGAGAATAGTCTTTGTGTTGACCTTCACTAAGTAGGACTGGATGTGTGTGACCCATTGCCTGACGGGGAAACATCCTGGAACCAAGGGCATGCTGCCTTGAATTCCATGATTTGTAATGTGTATGTAGTACTTTCAAGTATTCATAACTCAGACTGTTGTAATCCTTTAAGAGCAACCAATAGGGGGTAATTAAGGAGAACAAAATTCTTGTTACCTTTGGGAGGGCCATGTGATATATGGATTGGGCCTGAGTGGTACGAGGGAAAATCCCAGGAGAATATTTACCAGATGGCCATGATGGTTTTCAGTAATCTTGAATCTTTACAACCTTATAAGATCCTCCAAAATCTAAATGGAGGAATAGTCTGTAGTCTGGATATGAGCTGATATCCCAGGAAATTCCCAGCAAGCTTATGGAGGTTGGCATCCCTTCTTCAGAAACAAGACCAAACAATTCAATATCCCACAATCCTGGGAGGAATTTGGATGAGGAAAATTTCAGAAACATTCCTTCTACACTGATCCTTGCAAGAATAGGTACTTCCTCTTGGAATAATGCAGTGCCTAGAGAAATCCAAATGAAAAGTGTAATCAAAGCCTCCACTCCAGACAATGTGCTCATGCTTACCCCTGCAGATTTCTCTGTTGGAATGGAGCTACTTTTAAGCTGCTAACACACACCAGTTCCTTTATAAGCTCCAAGGTACAAGAGGTTAAGAAGATTTTGATATAAGAGCCTACAAGGGATTGGCTGCTTAAGAAAGTAATGCATCATGGGCTTTACATGAAAAGATGATGAGTGGTGGGGGCAGATGAAAGGTAGCTCAGGATTGTTCATGACTACAACAGTAAGGGGAAACTGAATATACTTCAGGGAAATAGAAGTCTTAATCAGATTGGTTTTGCAGCTCATGAATACTGATTGAGTAATGTAAGGATACAGGAGGAGGGGTGTTCTGAGAATCAGGTTTTGGGTCCCAAGAGTTGCTACCTGATTTACAAATCTTTTCCAAATTTATGAGGGTAGCCATAAACTTTCCATTCCATGCTATTCACCTTGTTTGATTTACATGCCCTATTGAATGAATATTATATACAAGAGAGGAGTATATTCTAAGATCCCTATTCCTCAGTGCATAACCCTACTGCAAAGATCAGCTAAAATTACCACCAAAATGTGAAATACTAACAAAGACTTTAAAAATATACACCTAAATTTGTAAATATCCTGTATTACTGGCATTGTTTTATTCTTTTTTATTTGCTGTTTTATGTTTCCATATAGGTTTTCTATCCCTACTTTATACTGTGGTGCTGGAGGAAGATGCAGACATTTCACATTTCACAGTAAAGGATCAGGGCTGAATTAACTATTATGCCAAATCAACAGAACAGAGCTCAAACCAAATTGAACTCTTGCTTTTGTTTGACTGTTACTATATGTGGCCACAGAATATGGGTCTGTGGAAGTGCCTGTGCCAGGGCCACCCTAGGCCAAACAATTAGTACAGGAAATGAGGATGTAGGGGTGAGGATGTAGAGGCTTGCACAGCCCAGCCTCAACATTTCAAGTGATAGGATGAGCCTCACCTCGCCTAGCGAGGGGTAGGGCAGGTCCACTGGTTTCATCTCACTCAATTGCCCAATATGTCCAGGAATTCTTACTCAGTCCTAGTCAGGCATGCTCTCCCTCCCTCCTTGAAGAAACTAGGCATCTCTATACAAGATTGGTGCAGGTGTTCCCTTTAATGCCTGAAGAAGTGGCAGAAGCAGAGAGGTGGATATTTTCACACTTCCAGCTTTCACTGCTTCTTATCAAAAAGGTGGATCTAACACGATGAGAGGATAATAGACTAGTTCACTGCCGCTGCCCCCCACCCAAGACACACACTTTCATGTTCCTTGATTCATAATGTCAACTTGAGGCCAGTGGCAGAGCCTCAAACATAGCATATACACCATCCAGGTACAACACAGTGCTGGATTGCTGGATGTAATTTAAGATTTTCATCACCTGACAATTTGGGAACTGGAGGATATGGTTGATTATCTCTACCTAAAAAGTACTTCCTACTACTAGGTTCAGTAGCGGAGTTCACCTTTTACCATCTTGGGCCCCCCAAATAAGATGTCATAACTCACCTCTTCAGTGTAATCTTAAACATATATATTCAAAAGTATTCTCAGTGAGTTCAATAGGACTTACTAATAAATGTGCTTAGGATTTCAGCCCTTCTCCATCTTTACTCATCAAACTGCATTACTGCAAAGATGATGAGAGTCATTAGGGGCTGCAGAAGTTCCTCCTATATGACTATAAGATTGAAAACAAATTCAGCCATCAAGTAAATAATGTTCTAGTTCTGTTTCTCAAACCATGAGCCAAGACTGTCATTACTGTCATTTGCAATGTTCTTTTGGCTTGGTTTCTTTTTTATTCATACTAGTCTGATTACAACACATGGTCCTTTCTGAACATTGACAAAATAGATCCCTTTTTATTTTATTTTATTTATGTCATGTTTTATTGGGACCACATTACTTTAAGACTCATCAATGAGTATGGAAAACATCCTCTTCAGCTTGAAAAACCAAACCACTCCCTCACCCACAAATTTCCATCACTTCATACTGAATGACTGCTATACTGTTTTAGTCTGGTTTTCATGATCCCCTTCACTCATGCACTGTCCCAGAATATATTATGATGGCAAGACAACTGATGAAGCATCTGAAAAAAATTACCAGAGGCTGTCACTATGCAAAAGATGACACTGTGGTTCCCTGTTTCTCTAAGGCATGTGGAACACCCATCAAGCAATGATATTATGCACACTTGTGACTTCTCGATCACACATCTAGGTCAACAAGTATTTTGATCACAGGTTGGTATACACAGTACAGCCAAATAAGTCTGTGGGAATAAGTAGCAGGAGTAGATTAGAGCTCCCGAAATTAGATGTGGCATTCGCTGTGTCGCTGCCTTGGCCAAGACAGGCAGAATCATCACTGACAATGGCGACATAAAAAGGCAACTTTGCTGAGGCCTGCACAGGCTAACTGCCATCAAACCATCTGTCTTTGGGAAGAACTGTGCAAAAGCAGCACCCCTCACCCACCCCATTCCCAGTTTTATTTTTTTAGTACAGTTTTATCCTACCCTTCTTCCAAGATCTCACACTTCATTTAACCTCTCAACAACCCTGTGAGGTAGCTTAGGTTGAGAAAAAGAGACAGAAAATGACTGGTCCACCAAGGTCATCCAGCAAGCTTCATAGTAGAGTGGGAATTTGAATTCAGGTCTCTCACCATGATGTAGTGGTTAAGAGCAGATGAACTCTAATCTGGAGAACGGGATCTGATTCCCGACTCCTCCAGATTTGTTTCCCTGCTTCTGCACATGAAGCCTGCTGGACAGAGGCATACATAGGCAAACTGGAGCCCTGGGCAAAACCTGAGTTTGATGCCCCCCCCCATGGGCAGCCACCCTCCCCCACCGTGACCAAACAATGATTTTTCCACCAGGTCGTTTCAAAGTCATCATCATATTATAGAACATCCCCCAACTCACAAATCTGAACACAGCAATTGGCCATGCCACACAGCAGAAATAATTTTTGGAAAACATTTTCAAAATGCTTTCAAAATGTTTTATTACTGCAATGAAACATTTTATGGTGTTGTATCCAGTCCCCCCAATTGGGGGAAGCAGCATCACTTTCAATGTTATTTAAACTGGGGACCCCAGATTCTCCCTTTAAGGTTTTTTTAAAGGAGATTCTGGGCTCCGTAGTTTAAACAAGTGATGCTGGAATCCACCCCCAAACAGCATCATTTTCAATGGTGTTTAAACTAGGGAGCCCAGATTCTCCACCTTAAAGGGAGAATCTGGGGTCCCCAGTTTAAACAACATTGAAAGTGATGCTATTTTGGGGTGGATTCTCCCCCACCCTGAAACAGCATCCCTTTCAATGTTAAAACTGAGGACCTCAGAATCTCCCTTTAAATCCATGCTGAAGGGGATGGATTTAATAATAATGATAATAATAACCTTTATTAGGCATTGAGAGAATAAAAGAAAGAAAGAAAACAAGCATTGGCAGGAAGAGAGTGGATTTAAAAAGAGAATCTGGGGAAATTTAGGGGGTGCCTGTTGTCAGGGGTGCAATTATTAAGATAGCAGCACCAAAATTTCAGAGTATTTTTGTGAGACCCTACTGATGATACCACCCAGGTTTGGTGAAGTTTGGTTCAGGGGGTCCAAAGTTATGGACCATCAAAGGTGTAGCCCCCATCTCCTATTAGCTCCCATTGGAAACAATGGGGGATGGGGCACTCCCTTTGGGAGTCCATAACTTTGGACTCCCTAAACCAAACCTCACCAAACCCGGGTCAGATCATTAGAAGAGTCTCCAAAAAAAATCCCTGAATTTTGGGTGCTGCTAGCCTAAAAAGTGCAACCCCTGCAGGCCAAAAACAGAAAAAACACTGAAAATACAAAATCCCCCACAAACGAACCAGCAATTTTGTCTCCCACCACAAGGTGGCACCCTAGGCAGTTGCCCACTTTGCCCAATGGGAGGAACACCCCTGCTGCTGGGTGACCTTGGACTAGGCACAGTTCTTCAGAACTCTCTCAGCCTCACGTACCTCATAAGGTGTCTTGTTGTGGGGAAAGGAAGGGAAAGAAGTTTGTAAGACGCCTTGAGTCTCCTTACAGGAGAGAAAGGTGCAGTTTAAATCCAAACTCTACTCTTCTTCTTCACACATCCTAGTCCACCATTCAAACAGTTACCCCATGCTAGATCTATCATCTCCTATGTATATCTAAAGAATGTGCGTTTCTGGGAAGGGCTTGTTCTTTGCCCCATGGTCACCACTTCAACTTGTACCAGTAGAACAATAATCTCTGGTGTATTTTTCCTGCTGATATTAGATGATGGAAATCTGTTTGTTCTGCCATGGGATATCTTCATTTGGAAGCCTCTTCTTGCTAAGATAGAAAATAGCTCTTCTAAAAAATATTGCAGGTTGCCTTGAAGACACTTGATCTTAGTCAAAAGGCCAAGAAGCAATTAATACTACAGTTATTAGGAGTACTATTCCTTTTTACATTGGGGTAAATGGAAAGTTGTTGCATTGGATTCATTTTTAATTAATGAAACTTTGATGGAACGTTGACCAAAAGTTCTTCCTCAGATCGCAGAAATGCCTTAACAAAGAGAGTTTGATATACTTCAGAAGATCTTGTTCACTATAAAGAAGATACCCCAATGGCTGCTCTCAATCAAAACCATCCTTACTTTTAACTGATATCTCTTCTATGGTCAAGAAGTAAGAAAAGGTTACAGTCATTTGCATATAAATTGATAAATGGCTATTGTATTGCAATGTTACAATGTTTTATTATAAAACTGTACTGATTTCCAGTTTAGTTTTCAAAAAACTAAGTCTCTAGATATTTTGGGGAAGGAGTTAAATAAAAAAAGCACACTGAAATGATGACTGTACAAGTCTCTTTATTTATTTTCTAATTTACTTTTCATTAGCACTCACAATTAGTGTAAGCACTTTAAGAAGTTATCCAATGATCTTGCCTATGAGCAATCCCATCCTGGTTCCAAGTACAGCTGCTTCTCATTTATCATTCATTTGCCAAAGTTCTATTGGTAGCAATTGTTTTCCCATTTTTTAAAAACAAAATTATTTGCTGAAATGAACAAATTAAAATCAGCTCTGGAACTCCTAAGATACTTGAAATTCTGAATGTTTCTCTCTCAGGTTCTTTCCACACAGGCCAATAAACACAGGTTAAGGACAGAATAAAACCTGGGTTGGGGGGGAACTTCACATGGATCCCGCTCCTGAAGCGAGTCCACTCCAGGTTTCCCCTTCCCATGCGGGTTTTACAAGAATCATGATTTCTGTTATTCTTTTGTTTTAACGCCCCTCGCAGCTGCGGCCGAGCAAACGGCCATGGCTATAAGGCACGTTATGTGGTTGTATCTTATTGTATTCTCCTCCCAGCAGGGGTCATCTGTGGCTGGATACGTTGCCAGGAAGGAAGGTAAACAAACAACAGATACGCCTCTGTGCAAATTAGTATTGACTAGCTGCTCCAGGGCCACCTGAATGGAGGCGTGCGAACAGCCCGGGGCTGCACTGGGCTCATGTACCCTGGCTGCACCCTGTGTTTGTTGGCCCATGCAGAAAGGGCCTGAAAGATGGGTTCAAACAAAGTCTGAACAGGATTTGACCAGGATCCATTGTTGGAATGATGTAGCATAGGGGCAGAATCCATGGCATCAGCTAACTCGCCTTCTGGCTGATGTGTAAACCTTATACTTCCCAGCCTGCCTGTTGAGAAGTAGCATGGGCTGGCAGTACATGGGTTTCTATCTTGTCCTAGGCTACTGTGGGATTCCCCTGCCATTTGGAGAGAGGCTGCCCTGACAATCCCCAAGGTGAGCATGCTTCCTACAAGTTCCTCCCAATCCCTTAATGGGATCCCTAAAGATGGGGGAAAGGGTGTGCAGGCCAGTTTCCCCCCCAAAATAGATCTGGCCCCAAACAAACACCACTAATCAGTTGTGATGAGAGATGAAGTAGTAACAAATGAACCATAACATAACAACACATGAACAGACATAACCAATAACCGGTGAAAGGATGGGGCAAAGTGGCAAGGTCAACTGACCGTGGGTGGTGCAGCAGGACCAAATAAATACAGGGCCAGCAGACCAAAGGGAAAACCTCTCTGCTGCAGTCTGATGGCCCTGGCTTCACTCATCCAGCCATGTCAGATTGTACCTGATTAGATGGTTGAAAGGGGAAAGAGCCAGGGAGGAAACAAAACAGAAGAAGATAAACCGCCAGGGAACCTGCACAGATGCACAAGCTTCCCTAGCCATTTCTCCAGAGCAATGTCACCATTTGAAACCATCAGGAGTGCCCCCCCCCCCCGACCACCATGCCCCAGGCCAGTAGGCAAGGCTCCAGGTAAGCCTGGAGACAGAGCTTTTTACCTTTTTGGAGATTAATTCTGGTAATTCTGAATAACATCATATTTGTCATTGCTGAGATTTAGCTATGTAGGATTCCTTTCTCTGCAGTGTTATCTGAGAGGCTGAATGTAAGGAATTCCATAGACGCAGAAATAAAAGGCTTTGGTAGTAAAAGTCCATTTATTAAGACATCTTAGAAAGCTCAAGTACACGCAGTGGCAGGAATGACACTTCCCGCCAGAAGCACAGGTTATAATACCATTCACCCCATCCCCCCTTCCTGCTTCCCATGGGAACGGAGACTTCATCTCCCGCGCAAAGATAAAGTCTCCGCCGATGCATCTGGCCCATCGCCCGGGCTGTGGAATGCACTCAAGGTTACTTCACCATCAACACCATTGAATCCTTTACACTGAAGATATGTCACTAAGATACTCTGGAAAGAACACTTTGGGCAGTCTTTAGAAGAAGAGGTGGATGAGGATACTTGATATTTCAATAGCATTTGGTGAAAAAAAGACTTCTCAGGACAAGTTGCCATTTTCCTGTCATGGAAAACATTGGGCACACATCCAATTTGATGGAACCCAACTAGTCTTCATGATATGATAACACTATTTCCAAGAATTAAAAGCTAATACACCTTACATTTCTTAAATTGCAGCATGGAATTAAAATACTAATTTTTTCCAGAGAACACTGGGACTGCCATTTGCAGGTTGGGGTTGAAGCCTGGGGAAGGCAGGGTTTGGTGAGGGGAGGGACCACAGTGAGGTATAATGTCATACAGACCATCCTCCAAAACAGCCATTTTTTCCAAGGTAATTAATCTCTGTAGTCTGGAGATCAACTGTAAATCCAGGAGATCTCTAGACCCCACTTGGAGGTTAGCAACCCTATGCACACCACTACCAGCCCCACTTTTGATCTTCAAGCATTGATCCAGCTCTTCTGTATATACACTAGTCATGTACAAGGTGTGTATGGCTCAACTACCACACAGATAAAGAGCCCTTGTATCCACAGACACTCTGCAGCAAAATTGGACCAACACATAGAGGGTGGGAATGGAGCCAGACAGGTGATCCTATTCCTCCCAGTAAAGATTAATACAATCCCAATGGGAGGCCCTTATTTTGGCAACAAAGGAAAAGAAAACTAGAGAATTTTGGTCTATTGTTGCCAAATGATTTAGTACACCATCTCTTCCAACTGATATTGATCCTCAGGGTCAGTATTTATATTTTTGTAATCTATTTCAGGGACCCCAAGATTTTTTTTGTCTTGAGATTTATCTCATCTGTCTAAGATACCAGCATGACCTCCAGTATCACTTGATGAAATTAGTATCTTAATCTCCCAACAATTCCAATAAATCTCAGGGCCCAACCAAGTGACTGCCAAACTGTATAAAACCTTCATGGATTGGTAAACTCCAATCTAAGCCAAGTTGTTTAACCTAATCAACAGGATGCGCATAATCCCAAATTCTTGGACAAATGCCTATATAATGCCAATTTTTAAGAAAGGGGATCCCCATGAGCCATCTAATTTCAGACCTATAAGTTTATTATCAAAAACAGGGAAACTGTATACAAAATATCTGCTAAATTGTTTAAATGCCTGGTGAGAAGCTAAGAATATATTGGGCCCAGAACAAGTTGGATTTAGAAAAGGCTCCACCTCATTAGATCATTGCATGCTATTAACTGTGCTAACATCTAAATACAAAGTGCAAAATAATATCAAAATCTATCTTGCCTTCCTGGACCTTAAAGGAGCTTTTGATATGGTAAACAGATCTCTTCTCTGGGCCAAAGGAACATGGGTGTCGATGAAAGACTCCTAATTTTGATAAGAGCTCTTCAGTTTAAAACAACCTGTCAGGTAAAATGTACATTAATTGCCAAACTTACCACAAAAATTCCAATCAATATGGATGTGAAACAGGGTTGTGAAAGAATGGACCTGCTGCTGCACATTTAAAGAAGAAAAGAAGAAGGGGGGAGGGGGGAAGAGGGTAAAAGGATATGGAGGATGAACCATAAAGATGTATAATATAAATCTGTAACAATCCAAAATATCAATAAAACTTTTATTAAAAAATGAAACAGGGTTGTGTGTTGGCACCAACGCTGTTCAATTTATTTTTTAATGATCTTGCCCCTAAAATCAAAGATTCAAGTATGCATTGTTTAATGATAGGCAAAATTGCTGTATGATTTTTCTTGTAAGGAACCTTTTCTTAGTTTAAACTTAGAAAAAACAAAAATCATGGTTATTTCAAACATGTTCAATTCCACTAGATGGACTTTATATGGAGCCATAATCGAGCAGTGTTCTGCACACCCCCTCCCCTTGTCTTTGCTTGAGTTGCCCTGTTTTTGGTTGGGACAGAAAGGGGGAATGCAAGCCAGTTCTTAAAATGGCTTTATTCAAGGAAAGAAACAAGACCCTAACTCCTCCCCAGGGTTTAACTAAACAAAGTACTTGCTTATCCTCAGGCTATAGGAAGCTGCAGACTTGGTTCTTATCTGGCTGCTGTTGGATGGTTGACAGTCTTTGCTTCCTTGTAGCTCTGGAATCCTTGATCTTCGCTCTCACTGTAAACTTGGCTTGTTCTCTTTTTAGCCCACCATATAAACCTATGGACTTCTCTTTAAACTATCCTAAGGTTTATTGATTGATTGATTGATTGATGATTGATTGATTGATTGATAAATTAAACTTATAGGCCACCTCATCCCCGAAGGTTATATGGACGTTACGAACAGTGCGCACATCTTCACCCTTAGCACCTCATAGACTAATTGAACAAACTAACACAGAGGGTTTCTGGGTGGGCAAAAGGAAATTGTCTTCTGGGAAAAAGTCTTAAAGGGGCAAGGTCTAACTAAAACACCTTAACAATAAGGCAAAACCAAAATGACTATGGGTGAACTAAATCTTAAAAGGGAATAGACAAAGGCTCTGTGGGGGCATGACAAACAGGGCAAAACATTTAAATACTTCGGAGTAATTTTCCATCAAAATTCACACTGGACTATTACATAGAGTATTTCACACAAATAATTACAAGATGAAACCCTTCACGCTTCGTCAGATATTTTTTAAGGATTTTGGTTAAAGGTCTGCCTGCAGCATTAAAAGTCTTTAACACCAAGGTGGCCCAGCAACTATTATATGGAGTCCCACTTTGGATAGGCTCCCTGGTCCAACACAGCTGAGCTATACAATCTCGGGCTTCTTATTTAAACTTTTGGGTATTCACTGCGTCTTTACGCCACCCTGTGCCTCGAACCGGCAACATCTCTTAGAGACAAGAGCATGGCGGCCACTAAATATTGGCTGGGCGATCTGTTTCAGCCACATGCAGCCTCCTTTGTCATATAAAGCCCTCAAGACTCTTGTCACTCGGAATGGTGGGGCATTATAGAAACAAAAATCAACAAATTAGGCTATTACTTTTTGGATTATCTGGCTACAAGCAATTTCTAAAAGAGACTTTCCAGCTTCTTGAGGAGAAGTGTTGTTTGACCAGGAAACGCCAGGACCCTATTCGAAAAGGCTTCCAGGACTTGCTCTCCTTAGCTCTAGGCATCACCTACACTGGCAATAAGGGGGCTCAATACCTGCACCAGATAACCTGCCCAGGCCCGTGAGAGCAAAATGATGCTGGCCCGCTGCAATGCCCTTCCATCAGCCGCTTTCGGCTAGGAGGCTACATTAAAACCTCTACCACTCCAAGGCTATGCATATGCAATGGGAACTGTGTAGACTCTATAGATCATATTCTACTTTATTGTCCACTTTACACAGGACCTAGAGTCAAACACCTGTCACCTCTGCTACTCAAAAAAGAGTATGCATCTGACTTGCAAAAGATCACCTTTCTGTTGGACAGCTCCAGTAGTGATGTAAACGATGCAGTCACCAAATTTTTGGACCTGTATATAAAACAACGCTTTAGGAGCAGATCCTGAACATCAGCCTTCTCTACCTGTCCATTTATTTTAGCTTCCCTCTATTGGGTTAAGTGGATCTATGTATATAATGTTGTAATGCCATTAAAGGTTCTTTGTTTGTTGTTGGCTAAAGGTCATACCTATATTCCTGCAGTACTCAAAGTATATAATGCTAAAACCACTCAGCAACTACTATATGGGATCCCTCTTTGGATTAACACATGGAATAAAACTGTACAGTCCTGTTTCTTATATAAATTTTTTGGAGTTCCACACAATGTCCCATGTGCAGTATTGTGCCTAGAGGTTGGACTCCATTTGTTGGAGACCAGAACATGGTTTCATACTTTTAAATACTGGGTCAAGTTTTTCTTTAAGACTTTAGACAGTGCTCTAATTTATGTTATGTTCCCTGAGCTCCAAAAAACTAAATGGTGGAAGCACATTATGCAACAATTGGCCTATCTAGGCTTACATCTTGATTCTTTGTTAATGTTGACTCCTAGAGAGATATTAAGTAAAATCAAAATACGCCTTTTTGATCAGGAACAGCAGTGGCTCTTTATCCATCCAAATTCGTTCTGTTCACCATTATATTTTGGAATCACTCTTAAATCGGGCCAAATGGTTCACCTGTTGGTTGAACCCAAACAAAGATTGGCCCTTACCAGGGCCAGATGTAACATTTAACTATCAGCTCAATATTACTGTCAATTTACTGAAGAACTGTATACTGATAGAGTTTGCACACCATGCCCATCATCTATTGAAACTCTAGAACATATTTTGTTTCATTGTCTGAAATATGCTTTACTCAGAGAGGGTTGTCCTTCGTTGGTTAAATCCCCTCATAATATAAGAGCAATTACAGCTCAAGTTCTTAATACTGACAATCCTTTGATTTTGTAAAGCATCGCACAGTTTTCAATAAGGGTATTGAATGCCTGATTAATGGATTTGTATTCTGTTATTAAGTTTTTATGATATGTTTAGGCCTAATAAAGGTTTTGAGTCTGATCCTATTCCTCATCCATATATTGAATGTCCCCTGTTTGGTCAACTGAGCAAGGTTAGATTTCTACATCCACTTGCTCTTTCTTGTTGCTGATGCAAAATTTAATTGGTGTAATTTATGTACCTTTGATATCATTCAAACATCTTCCACAGCAGATGCCTGACTGTGGAAAAACAATAGCATCTGTTATCTCACAGCTGCTTATCTTTATAAAAACTAAGATATCAGGCATTTTTTTCCCAGATGAAAGTATAAGAAAGTTTTTGAGAGACATTTCAAAGGCCACAAAAATGGATTTAAATTTCTTTTCCTTCAGACATCTCTAGAGTTGAATTAGCCAAGACTAAAGAAAATGCTCCACCTATTTAAATACAACAGAACTAAGAAAGCTACTCATTCGTAACCATGGAAGCTGGCTCAAGTTCCTGGCATTACAGGAAGGCAAACAGCTGCTTCTAGCAAATTGGATACAGTCTTTAGTTGATCTCCTCCTTTAGCTGATCTCACAATTATCTCATAAGATAATTTTTCTGGATATATTTACCTGATCAGGTATCCTGGAATAACAATTCTTTGGACACATTGATTATTTTCCTCTTTTAAATAGAGTGAATCAGAAACTGGAGTGAACCACAACACAGTCAGCAATTTCCAGACAAATCAGTAACTCACATTTATTTAATTTAAGGACATGCAATCATGTCAAAGATAATGCAGGGTTAAATCTTGCAGTTGGAGCTTAAGTTGTACGTGAGTATGTACACATATATGTATTCTCTGGATGTCCTTATAATATGCACTGGCACAATCCTTACCTTTTATAGTTTCAGCATAACATGAAACACGTTTCCTGATTTCAGGGTAGAGTCAATAAATGAACATCTTGTTCTGACAATATGCCAAATGCATAGCAATATGCCAAACACATTTTGTTCTGACAATATGCCAAACGCATGGCACAGCCACAAGGCAGAATCATGTGTGCTGTATATGTGTTCAGTATGCATTATGTGTTTCAGTTCTAGGCTGCAGAGATTTGTGTAAATAAACCACAATTGTAATTTATTTTTGCCTGCAAGTCAACAGTAGGCTATTCACTCAGGTACATGTTCTTTGGTTCACACAGCAGAAACAGGTGTATTCAAAACAACGTCTATTTATTAGCAAGGAGATACAAAGATGGGATCAACTGGTTTCAGGACAAGGCAGTTCATGCTTTCTACACTTCTAACTAACAAACACAACTAACTGACCAAGGGACTTTACCCCATGAGATTAAATCAGTGCAAAAATATTAGTGGGAGAAGCAGACTGTTTCACTTTAAAACATATAATAAACACACCACAACTATAGAATAGATAAAGATTTGTGGATAAAAAATAGCCAAGAATGCTTTATAAAGCCTTGTCTACAGAGGATTATTCTGAAATATCAACTTCAAAAATCTCAGCTGTATAAACAAGCCCTTTACAGAAAGCATTAAAGTCATAGAGAAGTCATTAAGTGCATGTGAAATGTTCATCTTTTAAATCTTTTCCTCAATACTGCAGTTATTCTCCTAATGCTTCAGATAAAAAGGTATTATTTTGTTTTTCTTCAAAAATTATCACGCAAACATCTTTTGTGCCATCTACATCTCCACTCTGCATATATTATTATTGATTCCATACAGGTGTTGTTGTTTTTAATTGCAATAATATAGACTTTGTACACATTTCAGTGAATATAGTCTCAATATACCACTGTTTTACCAATTTCTTCTGAAAAGTTACTTCCCATTGTTTATATATCTACATAAAATATTGCTAAAAATGTGAAAATGTGTACCGCACTCATCAGGGTGGTCTTGGAGCAGAAAACCAAGCTGGATGAACAAATATGATTGCAGGATATAATAAAATTCAAAGCTTCTTTCCAGGTTGCTCTCACATATATTTTTGGAAGAAGATGGAGAAGAAAAATAAAATATTTTTTTGGAATGAGCTGCTTTCTGCTCACCCAGAGGAGACAGCCATAGCTGTCAATTTTTCTCTTTTCAATCCTCTGAGAGTGCATTTTAGAATCTCACAACATGAACATTAACTCTGCGAAGCCCAGGGGACATCTGAAATCCAGATTGAATGGGAGTGCACTTTGATTGCTTCATAGTTAAGAAACAAAACTGAGTTTCTTTTCCTTTAGTGTTCTCTACTATCATAGTGAAAGGAAAAGTACAGAAAAGTGCTATGTTTGAGAGCGTTGGTTAAATATTTGCATTAAAAAGAGGAGATTTTAAAATATTGTCGCAATAACTCCATCACTCTGAACAAGTCTCATGTCTCTCTGAGGACTGAGTCATAGACCATTTCTGCACAGCCAATAACACCGTTGTGCCGTCGGTGTTATTGGCAGCGCTGCAGCCACGGAGCATTCGATGGGTGGGCACTCCATAAACAGGTAGCACATTGACTGAACTGCAGTGCTTCACACAGCAGCACTTCGGAAACAGCATTCTTTTTTTCCAGTTGCAGCTGCACAGCAATGTTGCCACATTGCTCAGACGTCACTGGCATTCGGCACCAGGATTGGCTGTGGTCCTGGTCCCGATGTGATTGGCCTCCCCTCATCTTCATGTCAATGTTTCTCCATGCCACCGTAGGCTGCCCCTGCTGTCCAGCCAGCAGCAATGGAGACTGTGGCGCATAGGTACACTCTGCAGAGGTGAGCCATGGACCCGAGAGAGGTGGTCGAGCAGGCAGTGGTTGCAGGTACGTGGCTGTGGGATGAAACGCAGGTGGCGTCTGACACCTATGTGACTGACGGTGGGCAGCTGTTGGGGCAGCTGGTGGAGTGGCTGCAGCTGCCACCAGCTGAGCTGGCAATCACTAGCCACTCCTGGTCCATGGTCTGGAGGTTCCACAGGTGTGTGATACTATGCTGGTTCGCTCTTGCATGTGCCCCCTGCACACCCCACTACTGGATGGCCACCCAGAGCAAGACCTGGTGAGAGGACCTTGTGATGACAGTCTGGACCAATGAGGAGTGGATGGCTAATTTCAGGATGACGAAGGCCATGGTCATGTACCGAGCATGCAACCTAGAACGACAAGACACCAACATGCAGCCTGCCATCCCGGTCAAGAAGTGGGTGGCTGTGGCCCTGTGGTACCTGGCAAGTGCCAACAGTTACCGGGAGGTATCCCAGCAGTTCAATGTCAGGCTGGCCACTGGGGCAGAATGTGTGCATGGCTGTTGAAGTTGCCCTGTTTAGCAGGGTGGTTCAGTTCAGCAGACAGATAAAGGAGGTGTGTGGAATCTCGGGTCTGTGCAACATGTCTGTGCACCTGGCCCTGCACAGACCCAGGTGCACCAGGAGGGGGTGGGGCCATGCCCTGCACCTGCAAGGGACCCGTGATCAACCTCTCTCTTCCTCCACCCTCCCCACTCATGCAGGTGATGGCTGGCTTCACTAGCCTTGCATTCCAGCACTGAGTTGGAGCCATAGACGGGTGCCACATCCAGATCTGCCACCCTGGTGGGGCCCCAGGCCAGCACATCAACTGCAAGAACATCTCCAAGCTGCTGTTGGTGACCTGTGACCACACAGGGATGTTCATCAACACGGAGACAGGCTACTCCAGCCACAACAATGACGCTTTCATCTTTCTGGAGTCACATTTCTGCCAAGCCATGGACATGGGCATCTACCTTCTGAGGGCCCCACACTGTCAGCATCACCATCCCTCCCATTGTACTGGCAGATGGTGCCTTCCCCAGGTGCAAGTGGCTGGTCACACCATATTGCAGCTTTTCTTATAGTAAATCTTGCCATTTTGTTGAGGTGCCTTGAGGTAGGTATCAGGGCATGTTGGTTGAACTGGTTCCAATTATTCCCCATGGATCAGACTCAAAGGGTTGCTGTTGGAAACCAGTTGAAATTGGCCTAACCTGTGGCATTCCAAAGGGTGCAATTCTATCCCTCAAACTTTTCAATCTCTATGTGAAGCCCTTAAGACAAATCATGCATAGTTTTGGGGTTGGTTGTCAACAATATGCTGATGATATACAGCTCTATATATCCTTATACAAATTTCCTGGTAATGCATTAGGGGCTCTGGATCGCTGCCTGGTTATGTTGATTAATTAGCTAAAAAGGAACAAATTGCAACTAAACTCTGAAAAGGCAGAGGTAATGCTGGTGGAAGAGGCTTTTAGGGACATTGTTCTCCACTCTTGATAGAGTTCAACTGACTCTTGCTGACAGTCAAAAGCCACAGGGGTCATACTGGATCCACCTTTACTATTGGACCACGCAAGTTAAAACAATGTTTTAAAAGGTTTCCTTCTAACTCAGTTTAATCACTGGGGTCCATACCACAGTAATTTCAAGACTAGATTAGACTAGACTAATGCACTGTACCTTGGTCTCCCCTCAAAATCAATTCAGAATCTCCAACTGGTCCAACTCCAACAAAATTCCATAGGTTCGACTATTAGTGGGAGCTAGACAGAACAGGCATATCACTTCCATTCTGCAGATGCTCCATTGGTGGCCCATTTGTTATCAGGTATTGACTACTACATACAAGCCTCTTCATGATCTTGGCCTCTCTTATTTATGGGACCTTGTGCTTCTCCATGAAAACTCCACTCATGGCCGCCAGGGTTTCTGCAAGTGCCAACCTGCAAATAGGCAAAATCAACAACTGTCTGTAAATGAACTTTTCCCATTGTGGCTCCCACCTTACCAAATGGGCTGCCCAAGGTAAAAAAACCCTCCCACTCTGCTGACCTTTCGCAAACTGTGGAAAACTGAACTATTCAAGAAGCCTGTTCTGCACAGGTAATAAGACTGCACTCTACAAGATGGTGTACAAACCTACTTGCAAAAATGACTGTGGTCTATACTGCTATATAAAGTATATTCTAAATAGAATCCTATTATGCCATTTCTGTACTGCTCAATGTGTCATGTTAATATTTATGCTGTGCTTTGTTTCTATCTGGAAATTCCAGGTTTCTAAAATCCTAATGAATCCTATTGATTATTGAAGCTCTGATTTTGTTGACGGTACTTACTCATTATATGTAGTCTGTCTTGAGTCCCTGTGAGAATGGCAGGGTGTAAATAATGTAAATAAATAAATCTGTATATATTTAAGAGCATGTCTGCTAGTTCAAACCACTAGTCCATGTAGTCTAGCACAATGTTTCACCAAAAGGTCAACCACTTACCCTAAATTGTAGCTAAAACAAAGAAAAAGCAGGAGCAAGAAGCTCAGAAGTACTTTATAAATAAATATATGTATATATGTTCATGCTTGACTTGAATAAGATTTACCAATCTCTTTTTAAATATAAAAATACCTTTTAAACATTTTTGAAGAGAAACTGCACAATAGTGTTCATGTATGATCCAAGCCAACCTGATGTCCTGATTCTATCAGCTTATGCCTAACTTATAGGAAGAGCGGGGCTATGACTCAGGCCCTTTCTGCACGGGGCCAATAACAGCGGCCCAGGGATGGAAAAACACCGGTCCCTGGGGAGCTGTTCACGGCCCCGTCCTGTGCGGCCCCGAGCGGTGTGAAGGCGCTGCTTTCCACCTCCCTTCCCGAGGGAGGTTTTTGGAAAGCGGCGCCTTCCCATCGGCGTTGTGCGAACAGCACTGTGCCGAAGACGTCGCTTTCCCATCCCCCCACTCACCTCGTCCTCCAGCGTTGGTCTGGAGGGCTGCTGAGACCTGCCCACGCTGCCCTCCGCGGAGGACGAGGTGTGTGGGGGGGGACGCAGAAGAGGGGGCTCCGTGCGAAGCTGCCTCTTCTGCGCTTGCATGCTGCCATGCGAATGGCCCCCTCCCCTCCACCGGCACAATTACTGCCTGTGGAGAGGCACCCTTTCTGCCGTGCGGAAAGGGCCTTTGTGTTAGAACATCTGCTTTGCATGCAGAAGGTCTCAGGTTCAATCTCTGGCATCTCCAACTAAAAGAATTTGGTGGCAGGTGATGTGAAAGACCTGTGCCTAAGGTCCTAGAAAGCTGCTGTCAGACTGAACAGGCATTGCATTGAAGAACCAAGGGTCTGATTCAGGATTGGGTAGCTTCATGTGTTAATGTGTGCATATCCATTTGCTCCTGGAACCAGAACAAGTTTGTGTGTCTACTTGCTGGGAGTTCAACCACAATATATAAAAACAGTATGATAAAACAGAAAGTTACTGGAGAATCCCACATATTTTCTAATTGACAGCTGTTCTTCATTTCTGTTTCTATGAAACATGATCATATGCATGCCTACTCAGTAGTAAATCTGAATAAATTCAGTGGAACTTGCCTTATACTGCATGTGCTTAAGATTTTCTTTGAACTCTGTTAGGAGAACATTATTTGAACAAACTTATTCTGAGCAGAGCCCTTCTTGGATAATCTTTCAAGGTCTGTTCCTTTTACAGATCATATTTGAATGTGTCATTCTGATTCTAAACAAACATATCTTTTTGTTAACTTACATAAATTATACATTACAATAAATTAAGCATTACAATTAATTCTCCCCCCAATCAAAATTCTTGATATTATTCACATTTTAAAATGTTTTAAAGCATTTTTAAAAGAATCTGTTACCCAGATACTTTTGACACAGTTGACATAGATAATTATAAGACCTTTGATAATATAGTAATAAAGCAAATACTAACACTTGTCCTCAAAATAAGCTGCAATAAAATGACAGATATCCTGTTTGTTTCCAGTTTTGTATATATACATTAAATCAATGCACAATTAAATGCAGTTTTGTATATATACATTAAATAAATGCACAATTAAAATATTCACAAACTTATTCCTTGCTTTGTCTGTTGAATCCATCATATAAAACTAGTTTTGCCCATAGCATTTTCACCATATATGAAACCTGACAAAATAAATTTAATTTCATGGGATAATCCTATGATGTTTTCTTGCAGTGAAACAGACTGGCAATTCATCTAGGGTTGTCAAGCTCCAAGTGGAGCCTGGAGCTCTTCCAGAATCACCATTCTACAGAGATCTATTCCCCTGGAGGAAATGGCAGCTTCAGAGGGAAGACTGTATGGGATTGTGGCCCACTGTTCAAAAGCAGCCGTTCAAAAGTCACAGGATACAGCAGGAAGGAAGAGTTAGGAAAGATTTGTTCCACAAGCAGACCTTGGTCTGTTCACAAGACTCTAAAATATCTGCTTTAATTGTTGCAAGTATAATACACATAATGTATCTGGATACAAACATTCAAATCAGGTATTCACAAATAGAGAAGAGTGAACAATCTGTGCATGACATGGAAACTATATACTTTATGAACTATTCTATTATGTACATGCATCTATGAGAAAATATTTGCATCATTGTGACTGTATGAATCTTTTTTTCTATTTTCAGTTTTTATTTAACTCAAAAGACACATTAATAGAACTAAAAGTACAAAATTAATTTGCAGTATTTTCAGTTGATGCAATTTAATTTGAAATCTGATAAAATGTTTTCCCTAACCACATTAAAATTACAATGAAGCAAACAACAAACAGGGAGGGATGTAACTGCTGATTTCAATTGGATTTAAACCTTTCAGCTGCTTGCTAAAAGGGGGACAGTTTTAGCTTACTTGATTTGCTGAATCAGGACCATGTGATTTTTACTAGTGCAACCCACCCCTATTTCAGGTAGCCTGGTCTATTGCACAAACAGAGCTCTTGATCATCAAGACACATGGCAAGTTGATTGCCCAGTAGAGATGACCATTAAAGGTCAAATAAAATGGCACTGGAAGAACTTTGGGGAAGCTTTCAAGTGGTTGTTTAAGAAACAAATTGCCTAAGGCTCCTCTCAGGCCAATTTCTCTGTATTTTCATAACTACTCCTGATTGTGTTTTTCATTGTCTTTTGCAGTTAAGGGGGAAAAGAATTCAATAATAAACTAAGCCAAAAATACAGAGATCTATTTATACAACAATGAGCAGGAACTTAATGATACAATTCACATCAGAGCTAATGAAAGTGATACAAGGCTGCATCAAGACTATCTTTCAGCAAACTTCCCACACTGTAAATATTTACTAATGACACATCCTACTGATTAAATCCTTCCTTGTCACAACACCTGATTACTTGTTCTCTAGCTCAGGAAACTTTGTGGCTATATACTTTTTAAAAAAATTATGTCATTGCAAACACTACACAAGCATTAGTCACAAGGGAGACGTACTAAGCCATTATAAAAGAGATCAGATATACTATTTCAGTTCATCCAGTAGAATATAAATTAGAGGCAAAGGGGGACATGGTTTCCTGCTTTCAATGGTTTGTGCAAAAAGGAGTTTTGGCAGACACAGCTTGCCAGATATAATAAATTTTGAAAATCAACATTCCTCTTCTACGCAATGGATAAAGTATAGGAGCCCTTGAAGCCAGGCAGCAAAGCAAAAATTAACAGGGTGGCTGAAATTGGTCCTTGCAGGGTACCTCATTTCAGTATCAATGGGCTGTCAAGTCATCATGATTAACTTCATGGAACAATATCCCAATATGCAAGGGAAGAAAAGCAAAATTTCATTCCTTCTCACTATCAGATCTAATGCCCATCAAAGAAAAGATGTCACCCCATGCAATTTAGGATCAAACTGGAGGAGAAGCCTGCAAGGAACTCGCTGTTCACAGCTTCCAAGAGGTTTCTTTCTTTATATATAGCAGTTGCATAAGGTCCCAATTTTGGACAGAACAGTGGAAGAGGTAGTGCACTTGCCTGCCTCTCCCCAGCGCCATTTCCTGACTTGAAACTTCCCTGCGAAGCTTCTATTTGCCTTGCTGGGGAAAGTACAGAGGCATTCTATTTATTCCTTGAATTTTTGCACCAGTGGGACAAATAGCAGCTCCATAGGGCAGTACCTGTTCAGTACAACGCTCTCAGTTCCACCACACCTTGCATGGAGGGATTGAATCAGAATCCCACACAACTAATCACAAAGCAAACAGTAGACACAAAACTCACAGTGTCTCCTCTAGTTCAAGCCTTGTTTTGAATATTATGTTGTCTTTTTTACCATAGAGCAGTGGTGGCGAACCTTTGGCACTCCAGATGTTATGGACTACAATTCCCATCAGCCCCTGTCAGCATGGCTAAAGGTTCACCACCACGGCCATAGAGGATCCTGGAAAAATTAAAACATGAAAAATAATGATACCATACACAAATAGAAACCAATAAAAGATGATCCCCAATTATTGGTCGTAATTGGAAGGTAGTTTTCTCATATGCATTAAAAGGAATGTAAAGGACAAAAGGAGGCTAGCTGAACACCTTTATTCATTCACTGGCATTCTTTTTCCATCAAGGTGAAAAGTCATTTAGCAATATCCATATCCCATTTTAAAAATGGCTTGATTTCAGACAGTATAAAATGAAAAGAAAATAGTAAAAAAATTCAACTGTGATTGATGAAAAAATCAAAAACAGCACTTGCTGAGCTCCCCAGTCAAAGACAGTTACCTTGGGAGCAAGCATAAGAAAGGTAAATATTACTTTTTTAGTAGGGCTTAGGATTGCAGCCCTAATCTCCTGCCAAATGTAAGAATAAAGTACTTACTCCACTATTCTTATCTTGATAATGTACTACCTAGCACCCCTTAAACTTATAAAAATACCAGCCTGCAATTCATTGCTGACCATAAAAAATTAGCAGAAGGTCAGAAGACTTAGACATTGATTGTGTAACCCCACATATTATCATTCCACTATTTATTTTCTCTTCTTCTCATGAGAATTTTTGAGGGTTTTTGTACAGGAAAGGGGGCATCTAACACAATTCTCCAGCTGCCTCTCAAACATTTTCATAATCTGGTTCTTCAAAATCTAGTTACCTACAGTGTAGATGCACACTACAGGCCCTGTGTTCCAATAGATCTTCCATAATGACCAATTGTACTTTCAAGAACTGATGTTCTCTACACATGTGGCTTAAATATGGCTGATATTTTGTCCTGTTTCCTCCTGTGAAATATCTCGGAATGCTGAAAGCTCTACAGAATGCATGCTAAGGGATTTAATTGGTGAAAGCATAGATTATTAGAAAAAGTATTTGAAACCAGGTCAAGATATATTAAATGCACCATTTTGAAAGCCAATCAAACATAAAATATTTGCAAAGTTTACCAACAATTTTATGAAGAACTAGCGGGCCCTGCCACGCGTTGCTGTGGCTCAGTCTGGTGAGGTGGAAAAGAAAGAAAAGGGGAAGCAAATGGTTCGAACATGTATCATTGCACAATGCTTGCAAGGGAGGGGAGGGGCAAGGGGCCCCTCGCTCCCCTCCCTCTCTCCCGTTCCCTTGCATGGCACCCCGCCCCATCCCTCCCTAACGTTTCCCTTCCTCTGCTAGGGTGGGTGGGCCATGTCTAGGTGGCTGGCCCTGTCTCTTTCACTCCCTTCCCTTGCAGGCGAATTACCTAACTTAAAACACACTGGGAGGCATGATGTAAAGGTTTCAATGGTGTTGATTCTCAGCACAGCCGCTTGGCCTTGACTGGATTCCAGGGCTCGGGCGATGGGCCAGAATCGGCAGCAATTACTCTGGTAGAGGCCTTATCTCACAGAGAGAGATGAGAATGCCGTTCCAATGAGAATGGGACTGGGGGAACCGGGAGGGGGATGGGACGGAGAAGGTTATAACCTGTGGTTCTGGCGGGAGACTTCATTCCTGTCACGTCGTGTACGTGAGCTTTCTAAGATGTCTGAATAAACGGTCTTTCAATCAAAGAAGCCTTTTATTTCTGCTCTATGGAATTCCTTACACATGAGCTACGTTTTGTCAGAGCATTTGGTCCAGCAAATCCCCAGACCCTCCCTCACCTTCCCCTTCCTCCGCTAGGGTGGGTGGGTCATGTCCAGATTGCGGGCCCCATCCTTTTCACTCCAGATTGCAGCAATTTTCAAGGAAGGCATGGTTGGTCTAGAGGGTTTTCTGGGCTGTGTGGCTGTGGTCTGGTAGATTTTGTTCCTAACGTTTCGCCTGCATCTGTGGCTGGCATCTTCAGAGGTGTATCACAGAGAAAAGTTTGTTTCTTACTGCGTCTAAGTGAGAAGGGAAAGTTTAGTGTGGTATATTGTCCATGTCCCAGGGTGGGGAACCAATCATTAACTGTTTGGGTGGAACTTGCTATGCAAAGGTGTGGTTGAGTGCATTGTATTGCAGGTGGGGTTATCAGTCCATTTTTTAAGTACTGGGAGCCAGGCCCTGCTAATCTTTGAAATTGTCCTGGTGTTTGTGAATTTCAATGGCCTCCCTGTGCAGTCTGACATAGTAGGCTTCTGAATTGTCCAGAATTTAAGAATTGCTTAACACATGTTCTGCAACTGCAGATTTTTCAGGATGGTTAAGCCAACAGTGTCTTTCATGTTCCTTAATACAGGTCTGAATGCTGCGTTTTGTGGTTCCTATGTAGACCTTTCCACAGCTACAGGGTATGAGATATACTCCTGCAGAAGTGAGGGGGTCTCTCTTGTCCTTTGCTGAGCGTAGCATCTGCTGTATTTTCCTGGTGGGTTTGAAAATGGTTTTGTAGGTAATGCTTTTTCATCACTTTCCCTATTTGATCTGTGATTCCCTTGATGTATGGTAGAAATGTAGGCTTTCGACAGAGTTCCTCACCAGAGACTGTTGAGAAAACTCAGCAATGAAGGAATAAGAGGGGAAGTCCTCCTATGGATTAAAAACTGGTTGAGAAACAGGAAACAAAGAGTGGGTGTAAATGGGAAGTTCTCACAATGGAGAGATGTCAGGAGTGGTGTCCCCCAAGGATCCGCTTTGGGACCAGTGCTCTTTAACCTATTCATAAATGACCTGGAAGTAGGGGTGGGTAGCGTGGTGGCCAAGTTTGCAGATGATACCAAATTATGTAGGGTGGTGAGAACCACAAAGGATTGCGAAGAGCTCCAAGCGGACCTTGATCAATTAGGTGAGTGGGCTCAGAAATGGCAAATGCAGTTCAATGTAGCAAAATGTAAAGTGATGCACATAGGGCAAAAAAATCCAAACTTCACATACATGCTACAGGGGTCAGTGCTATCAGTCACAGACCAGGAAAGGGATTTAGGCGTCTTAGTTTATACCTCCATGGGAATGTCAACTCAATGCATGGCAGCTGTGAAAAAGGCAAACTCTATGCTGGGGATCATTAGAAAAGGAATTGATAATAAAACTGCAAAGATTGTTATGCCCTTATATAAAGCAGTGGTGCGACCGCACTTGGAGTACTGTGTCCAGTCTTGGTCGCCGTGATTCTCAAAAAGGATATTGGAGGAGATAGAAAAAGTGCAGAGAAGGGCAACAAGGATGATTGAGGGACTGGAGCACCTTCCCTATGAGGAGAGGCTGCAGCGTTTGGGACTCTTTAGTTTGGAGAGGAGGCGGCTGAGGGGGGATAGGATTGAAGTCTATAAAATTATGCATGGGGTAGAAAATGTTGACAGAGAGAAATTTTTCTCTCTTTCTCACAATACTAGAACCAGGGGGGCATTCATTGAAAATGCTGGTGGGAAGAATTAGGACTAATACCAGCGAAACACTCTTTTCACGAAATGCAGGTGATTGGTGCTCTGGGAATATGCTGCCACAGGAGATGCAGTGATGGCCACTAACCTGGATAGCTTTAAAAGGGGCTTTGACAGATTTATGGGAGGAGAAGTCGATTTATGGCTACCAATCTTGATCCTCCTGGATTCGAGGTTGCAAATGCCTTAGCAGACCAGGTGCTCTGGAGCAGCAGCAGCAGAATGCCATTCCGTTCACATCCTACATGTGAGCTCCCAAAGGCACCTGGTGGGCCACTGCGAGTAGCAGAGAGCTGGACTAGATGGACTTTGGTCTGATCCAGCTGGCTTGTTCTTATGTTCCATGTTCTTATGTAAATATTTTTCCCGCCAGAGACTGCTTCTCCTTAGTCCCTCTTTAGTTTCTCTCTATCTTAAAGCTCTTCTGGATTTCTGTTGTGGAGTAGAGCTAATAGCTCCGCAGAGATCAGTCTTAGATAAATTGACGAATCAGGAGGGAGATGATGTCTCACAGATTCGCTTCGGCAACAACCCGGTCAGATTTTTGATTATGCCCCTTTTTTCTGGTTGTGGTTGATGGTTGGAGTTTTTATGTAGATACCAGTCTCTGTGTGTTGGTTTTCTGTATACTGTGTGGCCCAGTTGGTGGTTGGGTCTGCAAAAGACCAAGACATCTAAAAAAGGCAGTTTCCCTTCTTTTTCAGTTTCTATGGTAAATTGTATGTTTGGGTGGATGCTGTTAAGGTGGTTCAGAAAATTCCTCCTCACCATGGCTCCAGATTGTAAAAGTGTCATCCACAAATCGGAACCAAGTTGCAGATTTCCTGGGTGCTGTGTTGAAGGCCTCTTTCTCAAAATGTTCCATGTAAAAATTGGCTATCACTGGGCTGAGGGGGCTTCCCATGGCCACCCCATCGGTCTGCTCATAATAATCATTGTCCCCTTGGAAGTAGCTGGTTGTTAGGCAGTGTTGAAATAAAGTGTAAGGAATTCCATAGAAGCAGAAATAAAAGGCTTTTTTGGTGTAAAAGACCGTTTATTCAGACATCCTAGAAAGCTCACGTACACGACGTGGCAGGAATAAAGTCTCCCGCCAGAAGCACAGGTTATAACTCTGTCCATCCCATCCCCCCTCCCAGATTCCCATGGGAACGGAGTTCTCATCTCTCTCGCAGAGATAAGGTCTCCGCCGCAGATGCTGGCCCATCGCCCGGGTTATGGAATGCAGTCAAGGCCAGGCGGCTGTCCCGCTCATCAACACCATTGAATCCTTTACATAAAGCAGTGATGTCATCTGGAAACATTTGGCTGATGAGTGCAAGTGTGTCTTTCACTGGAACTTTGGTGAATAGTGAGACAACATTAAAGCTGATAAGTCTGTCGCTAGGGTTGAGATGGAGATTGCTAACTTTTTCGATGAAGTGGGCTGAGTCTTTAACATAATGCGCTGTGTGTCCAATGTGGCTTTGTAACTGTGAAGTCAAGAATTTTGCCACTTCATTTGTGGGGGAACCAATCGCACTCACAATAGGTCTGAGTGGGATGGATTCCTTGTGGATTTTGGGGAGTCCATATAACCGAGGGTGGAAGCGGCTTCTGACTTGCAGGGTTGTTGGCATGTGTCTGGTTGGATGGAGGAGCTCTTGATCAATGTGATGGGTTGGCGAGTGAGGTTCCTTGGTTGGGTCATGTTTCAGTTTTTTGTATGTTGTGGGATCCAGGAGCTCTCTGATTTTTTCTTTATATTGTTCAGTCTTCATGATTACTGTTGCATTTCCCTTGTCTGCTGGAAGGATGATGATTTCTGGATCTGAGCTGAGATTCTTAATAGCATTTCTTTCCTTTCGTGTAATATTACTGGGGGGAAGTTTCGCTTTTCGCAATATTCTTGCTGTTTCTCCTCTTAATTCCTCTGCTGTTAGTGTGGCTGGCAATGTCTTTCTCCATTTTTCTGTAGGTGAGGTTGTCAATTTTGTCCCAGTCCTGGCTTCTCATTTTTTGACTGATGTGGATGAGGAGAAGTAGTAACACCTTGTCTATGGCTGCAAGTTCTTTGCGGGTGGTGTGAATTCTCTCACGTACTAATGCACATTCCAGGCGGTCATATATACGGTTAGCCTGTGGGGATTTGGAAGTCCTTTCTGCTTTGAGAAAGGCTGGAATAGTCTGGAATAGTCTGGAATAGAAGGCATGTTTGTTTCACTTGTATCAGAGGGTGTTGCTTTGACAGCCAGCAGATGGCGCTGTTGCGGAACAGAACTGTGGTTCCAACTGTCACAGTTGTGGCAGATTCACAATAACGGCCACAGTTGTGACATGTACACAACAGGATGTGTGGAAACAGTATGCAAACCTGGTCACACGTGAGTGCGACGTTGTGTGAAAATTTCAAAGCAATCGGTCCAGTAGTTTGGGAGTTCACTTGTCAGGAGAAAAACGAACTGTTAGATTTTTATATATATAGATTATTGTAATTTCTCATTTTGCAGCATGTTGAGCAAAGTACAAAAATAACTATATTAGGCAAAAATATTACTTTCTCACAATAGTAGGCAAAGTAATACTTCCAGAGGGGGACACTGATAAGCAATAGGTGGGCATCTTGTGAATTAGCATGCTGATTAGCAGCAGAAAAGGAGTGAGGGGAACTGTGCCCAGGGTGCACGTGTGCCCTGTGCCCCTGCTGCGGTGCCACACGCCCCCACCCCAGAACGCCCCTGGAACGCCCAGCCATGCCCCCTCCACAGCCCAGCCACACCTCCACCACTGCTCCACCTGGGGCGTCACACCCCATCTGGCCCCATTGATGCTATGCCACTGATCAGCAGCTTCAGATGGGACAATGTAATTTAAGATTGGGATTTGACCTAACATTTTCACAGCTCCATCTGGTGATGAGGTGAATTCTCCCCCCTGGAGCTGCAGCAGCATGGGTGCTCACCTCGCCAGCACAAGGGCAAATGCACTGGTGGGGGACTACTTACCCTGGTGGCCATGTGCCATGCCAGACCTGCTGGCACAAAAAGCTGTGCCAGTGTAGCTGGGGATGCAGGCGACATTAGTCAGCTTTCTCCCAGACTTTGACCAATGGAACACTGGTGCTGGGAGGCTTGGGCTTATGCCACCCTCTCGTAGAGATGTCCCCCCCTTGGGTGGCATAAACCCATAGAGCCCAATGGAGGGCTTATCAGAAGTGGGGTGGCTTTTTTTGTTTTTAGCTTTCCTGTGCAACTGAGAAGCCCTCCTGGAGCCGTGCCTTCACAGACTCTGAACTGGGCTGTAAGAAATATTGTCCTAACACATACAAGGAATTAGGAGTACATACAAGGAAATGGGCTCAGCAGGCAACACCAACAGGCAAAACCAATAGCTACAGTAATTGACATTGTTTGGCACATCTCAAGCCATGGAGTTTTATGCTGCACTTCTCAGCAATTTAAGTAGAGCTTACCTTTTTTTTTTTACATTAGTTGCTATATACAATAGGGTTGTATTCTCTGCTCATAACTGATCTGTTCTAGCATTTATTCAACAGATGGTAAGGGAAAATAAAGAAGATTATAAAATATGTTTCATGACTCTTAGGACCAATCTAGATGAAATACTGGGGATCTATGAATCTCCCACCTTGTTAAACTTCTCCATATACCAACTATAGGGAGCCCAATTTGGATTAGGGCTGTGGGTCTGGGTGAGATGAAATTTAACTGTTTCCTATCTGAATCATTTTTCCAATGTTAACTGGACCCTTGTTAATGCTATCTGCTCCACTACAGAAAGCATAAATTTTCCCAGATGGCTTTCTGCTGCACTACAAGGAAGCCAGTCTCCCGTTCAAAATAAAAGAAAGTGTGTGTGAATCAGGATAAACCACCCATTTATCTAGTACTATGACCCCCAGTTTGGAAGCCATGTGGCTGATAGTTAAAGGAAGTAAATGAGATAGATGCTCCAACTACAAGACTAGTGGTGGCGAAAACAGGAAGATGGTCTTTTTTCAAGGACTCACAAGGGGTTTTTTTGTGTTTTTTGTAGACACTGCCCTTTGAATGATTAAGGGCAGATTTCCTAAGGAATTGGTCTGTCTCTTACCCACACTCCTGGGAAGACAATATGATAGCCTGTCGATCGAGCCTGACTGACTGAAAGAGGTTCATCATGGCCAGCAGAAGTCAATTAATCCTCTGCTTACACATGGCTTTTCTGAGCCAAGCTAAATTTTCATAACAGAAACTGTTCTGTTTCAAATTTCACCTTCACACTTTCACATCCACTCTCAAAGTATGTGAATTAAACACATGTGTAACACATACACAAAGTTTTTAATAAGCTCCAATGCTTATTAAGTTTTTTAGCAGTGGGAAAACAGAAAGTTTTTACACAAATGAGTCCAATTTAGAAATCAAGAGAGACAGATTAGCATTTCTGACAGGTCCATGGGGAAAGGAAGAATGAGCAGCAACTTTACAACGCAAAGGTCAAATCGATGTGAGGATTCTCCTGTTCTCCAGGAGTTAAGTGAGGTTGCAGTTATTTGATTGCAATTCTCTAGAGCCAAATTCCAAAATGCCACAGTTGCTCAGTTGCCTTTATAAGACACATCACTCAACATCAGCTATTCTTAACCCACTGGGCTTAAATGGGGATATGCACAGAGTAAGCTGCTTACCTAACAAAAGGTTACTTTTAAAATTCTATAATTCAATCTGGTTTGAATAAAAGCTTGAACATCTGGATGAGTCAACACAGAATGTGTAATCTATATTCTTTGAAGAGGCTGAAATGCTAATGCCAATAATTCCAACACAATATACATTGTGACCATGGCCCAAAGAAAATCATATGCCTAGGCTTTCCATTCTTTGCTACAGATGAAAAAAAAACATCTCTGTATGTCAAATGCAGTCAAAATAACATAAGAACAGCCATGCTAGATCAGACCATTGGTCCAACTAGTCCAGCAGCCTGTCTCACACTGTGGCTGACCAGTCCCACTGAAAGGCCAACAATAAGGCATTGAAGCCAAGGCCTTCCTCTGATGTTGCCTCCTGGCAGGGGTGTATCTGCCAGAGGGACATGGAGCGACACAAGACCCCCAGGCACCACCCATTAGATACTGTGGGGGACACAAAATCATCCCCACACCCCTCCCACAGAGAGGCGCCCCCCTCTGCCAGCCAGGACTGTTGCCTTCCACCTCTGCCGGCTGAAGGAGTAGCCTGGCTGGGGCAGGAGCCTGCTGCGGGTCTGCTGGGCACCCCTTGGCCCAGTCGTGCCAGGCTGCATGCGGCTGCCGCTGCCCTCCTCCGCCAGCTGAAGGGGCAGCCTGGCCAGGCCAGATATGCTAGCTGTTTTAAGTGGGGCGCAGGGTGGGATACAAGGGGCGGGGGATTGCTTGAGAAGGTTTTACCCCAGGTGCCATTTTCTCCCAGTATGCCTCTTTCTCCTGGCACTAGGGTCACCAGCCTCCAAGTAGCACCAAGAGATCTCCTGCTTTACAACTGATCTTCAGGTGACCAAAATCAGTTCCCTGGATAACATGACCACTTGGGAAGGTAGACTCTGTGGCATCATACCCTGTGGTCTATGCCTACGTCCATTACTATATCCTCTGGCAGTGAATTCTAAACTGACTCTGTAAAGACTCTGTAAAGAAGTATTTATTTTTGTGTGTCCTGAGTCTATTGCCCAATGAATGTTCTAGAATTGGGTTCTAGTATTTTGGGTTCTAGTATTTTGAGAAAGAGAGAAAGAAAAAATTATCTGTATCAACTCTCTCCATCCTGTGCATAATTTATAAACCTCTATCATGTCCATTTTCTAAACTAAAAAGTCCCAGACTCTGCAGTTTTCTTGATAGAGAGGATGTCCAATCCCCTACTAATATTGACTGCTTTCTTCTGTAATTTTCCCAATTCTGCAATGTCCTTTCTGAGATATGGTGATCTGAACTGCACCAGTATTCCAAATGAGGTGACATCATAGATCTGAACAGAAGCGTTATAATTTTTAACATTTAGTAGTTTATAATATTTAATATTCCTAATAATCACCAATGTAAGAGTTTGCCTTGTTGACGGATATGGCATACTGGATAATTGAACTATATACTATGACCCCACAATCTTTTTCTTCTTCTCAGTCTCTGCAAGTTTACTCCCCATTAGTCTATACTTGAAGCTGGAATTTTTTGTGACAGTGTGCATCTCCTTACACATATTAACACTGAACTTCATCTGCCAGATTGCTGCCCTCTCACTGAATCTGTGGAGGCCCTTCTGGAATTCTTCACAGTCATTCTTGGTTTTCAGCACCCTGAATAATTTTGTGTCATCTGCAGATTTAGCCACTACACAGTTCACCTCTAATTCCAGACAATTTATGAACAAAATAAATAGTACTGATCCTAACATCAGCCCCTGTGGGACCCTATTGCTTACTTCCCTGCATTGTGAGAACTGTCCAATTATTCCTTCTCTTTGCTTCTTGTCATTTTACCAGTTTTTAAATCCACTTACTCATCCTCACATCCCATGATTGCTAGGTTTGCTCAGGAGTCTTTTGTGAGGTACATTGTCAAAAGCCTTTTGAAAGTCCGAGAATATAATATCCACAGGGTCACTATTGTCTACATGCTTGTTTACTTTCTAAAAAAACTCCAAATGATTGGTGAAGCAGGACTACCCTTTGCAGATGCCATGCTGATTTTCCCTCAACAGGCTCTGTTCTCTATGTGCCTAACAATATCTGATTACAGTTTCTACTGATTTCCCTGGGCCAGTCATTAGGCCAACTGGCTTGTAATTTCTTGGCTCCCCTTAGATTCTTTTCTGGACTCTTCTTAATATAATTAAATTCCTTGCCTATTTTTGTTGTAATTACAACATTAAATGAGTCTGTTTTAAATTACTGAATCTGTTTGAGAGGGAAGGCAGCATGATATAGCCCAGTCTCAGCAGATCTTGGAAGTTAAGAAGCACTGACACTTGGATGGGGCACCACCAAGGAGGATTCTGCAGAGGAAGACAATAGCAAACTACTTCTGCTTCTCAATTGCATTGAAGGCCCCTTGCTGTTGTCACCCTAAATCATCAACTACTTTAAAGCACTTTACTCATACAATGCATCTGTTCCCCACTTTGGAAGAGGTCCCTTTTCCAAACTCTCAAGCATCATTGCATATTTGTTTCCATGTCTTTTTGTCAACAGAGATCCAAGTTGGGAACAAAAATGTTTGGGGAAAACATCATGATCATCAGGGAAGGGAAGTGTAACAATACATACAGATCCTAGTTGCTGGCAGCCAACAGTATTTCTTTTTCTCTCTCAACACAATATCCTTTATCCAAATAATGAAGTTCTAACAGTTCAAATTATTTATTGCTAGCTTGGGAGGGTCCATATTTTTTACCCTAGGCACTATTATTAAGGTAAACAAAAATGGAAACAGATTTCAATACTTTGGATTGACAGTATCAAACATAAGTATTTTTTTTATTCTTCTGTATAAAACATTTTGTGACCTGTCCAGGGACCTGCCCAAAGCAACTTACAAAATAAAAATAATAAAAGCAAGGCATTAAAAGATATTCAACAGAAGAATAGTCTTTTCTAGCCAAAGCGTGCCAGATCTTGGAAGCTAAGAAAGGTTGGCTACAGTCAGCACTTGGATGGGAAACCACCAAGGAAGACAAGGCAAGCTGCCTCTGCTTATCTTTGCCCTTGAAAACCCCATGGCAGGTTGCCATAAGTCAGTTGTAACTTGACAGTACTGTATTATTATTACATAATTAAAAGTCTAGGTGAACATAAATGTTTTGGCCTTTGCATAAAAGAAAGGAAAGAGAATCCAGAAAAGCCTCAAGGGGAAGGGCATTCCATAACCAAAATGCTACTACTGGAAAAGTCCAATCTCTGGTTGTCATCCACTTCACCTCTGAAGATGGGTAACAGAAAGGAGGGCTTGTGAGGCATACTTTAACTGGTTGATTTACTATGTGCTTGGGTCAATACTAGTGTATTTCCTTTGCATCTCATTGGATAAAATAATCTGGCCAGAACAGGTGTCAGTTTTATCCTAACTGATATCTTGTCCGTTTAATTTAGAAGAGGCACTGACTGTTTTGCAGACATTCCCAGAATCTGTTCAATTTTCCATACAGATGCTTTCGTCTGTCACGTATTTCTTTTTGAAAAGTGATTTGAATATTAGCCATCCCATTAATTTCTTCTGCTTTTCATCTTGCTAAATACAGTCAGCATTCCACTTGTTCCTTTTTGGGGTGGTGACAAGACTATGCTCCATTTTCTTTGTAGAGGACCCTGCAACTTAAATCATATGTCATCACTTGCCATCCACTTGAATTATAGGACTTCCTATAAGCATTGGTGAAATATTTTTTTCTCAGCAATGGCTTTTATCTTTCTAAACACAGACCAGTCGGCCTGAATTTTTTAAAAAAATGTTTACCATATGCTTCCTATTTGGTTTCCAACAGGCATTCAAGGTAGATGTATTCTTATTTAATTATGGCCTCATTCCCAGGGATCTTTTCTTTCTGTTCCAATCTTATTGTGCCTGCGATTCATTTCCAGAGCATTTTTTAGTACCTGTTTTATTGTTTTTCGTGACTGGGCTACACTACCAACCACCATCTCCATCAGTGTTGTCTACAAGCAAAACAACATAAAGGCCTTGTCTTGACTAATGCCCACAAAATGCTGTTTTGGTAAATGATAAAGAACCAGATGGACAAGTTCTAAGCTCTTGAAGTTCTTTATCCCTTGTCTGAAGTATAAGAACTTGTCCATCTTGTTCTTTATCATCTTCCAAAACAGCATCTTGTGGGCCTTAGTTAAAGCAAGATCATTGTTAAATAGTTATAAATAGTTCTTGATGTAAATAGATCTTGTTATAAAACTATCTGCGTTCAAATACATACATACATACATACATACATACATACATACATACATACATACATACATACATACATACATACATACGTGGGGGGGGGGGCGGTCAGAAGACCAAGGACAAAAGGCTGAGGGTTAGTGTTAGGGAATGTTCAGTCTGGAAAAGAAGAGACTGAGAAGAGACATGATTGCTCTCTTTAAGTATTTGAAAGGCTGTTTCTTAAAGAAGGGCAAGGAGCTGTTCCTTTTGGCAGTAGAGGATAGACATGGAAATAATAGGTATACCCAGCAGAAAGGTACCAGCTATACATTAGGATTTCCAGTAACAGTAGGTCAGCAGTGGAATTGGCTGCCTAAGGAGGCAGTAAGCTCCTTTTCACTGGCTTAAGTCAGTGGCTGGACACTTGTGAGGGATGCTTTAAGCTGATCCCACATTAATCAGGGAGTTGCTCTTGAGGGTCTGTATGGTCCTTTCCAACTCTATGAATCTATGGTTATATAGCACCTATTAATATTACATGAGGATTAATATCATATAACATTTCCAAGAGCCATTTTCTTGAGGTGAAAAGCTATCTTGGCAAATGTGTGTTCCCTAATTTGTGTCTGCAAGGTAAACGTAAAAAATTGGCAGATGGTATGGAAGAGTGTTTCTTGAGCTCTCCTCCTGTATGTGTCTGATTCTCTATTGCAAATGCACACAAGCCTTTCTTCACTTAGGGGAGCTGATTTTGACTTTCAGAGCCTAGCTCTGAAATTAAGCTGGCTAGGGGAAAGTGCATTTGCAGGGAAGAAGTAGCTGATGCAGAACATCAACTAAGGGAGTAATTCCTTTAAAGATTAAGAAAATATTTCTGCCTTACTACAGGAAAAGTAAAAGCAGCTTCTGAGGCAAGTCACTGTTAGAATATTTTGAAAAAGAACCTATAGTTTTAGAAAGTAAAGTGAATGCTGCACTCAAAGCAATAGGGAAAACCAAATTATCAGGGGTAGACAGGATAGTAAAAGAGTTATTTCAATCCACAGAAAATGAGCCTATCAAAAGCTTACCAAGAATATACCCCAAAATATGGAAAACAACAGTGGCCCACAGACTGGAAAATTCAATCTACATTTCAATTTTTTAAAGGAAATGTCAAAGACTGCAGCAAAGATCAGATCATTGCAATAATTTCTTATGTAAGTAAGTGATGCTAAAAATCTCACAACGAACACTGTTACCAGAAATACAACTGATTCCAGACCCTAGAGGAAATGGCAGTTTTGGATCTGGGAATTTATTGCATCACATCCTTACTGAGCTCCCTCTCCAAACTCTACCCTCCCTAGGCTCCACCCACAAATCTCCAGGAACTTTCCAAGGTGGAGCTGGCAACTCTATATTACAATGTATATATTACAATGACATGGTCTGTTACCTTCTCTGATATTTGCGTATATTGGTTTAATCTCTTGGGGTGGATCTCAGCAATCTGAGTCAAATAATGAAATAATATAAAATGTTTTAAATCTGCAATTTTAAAAAGATAAAGAACTATTTTATTGGCATCACCCAATGTTATAAAACTTCAAGTCAAGACAAAATAAAATTAAGCGTTTGCAGCCCCTGAGCATGCTGCATATACAAACCCAGAAGAATATGCTGCCTAGCTTTGCTATCATCTATAAGACAGTCAGTCAAGCAGATTTACTAAGCTGAACCAAAAATATATGTTTGTACATGAACTTGTACACAACATTTTGGAATGGTTTTAAATAAGAAGAAGTCTGGAGTATATCCAGCCAACCACTTTACAGCTAAAATTTATCACACATCTCACATCTGCAGTGAGATGGTTTTGCTTGGCAAATACTTCTCTACAAGATGCCGGGCAAAGCTTAAATAGTTTGAAGGTTACATTTGGTTGCTGAAAGTAGCAAATGTTATTGATGCCTTGCCAAATGTATCAGTACCTCTTTGGTCTGGAAAATGGGCCAAAAACATTACAGCACAAGTCTCTAAAGCATGCAGGATTAGCCAACATTGTTCACATTGGAGCCAATTGAAGTCTTACTGCTTATGTCCATGAGAACAATGGTGTGTACTGCTGAATAAGATCATTCTTTTTTGTTACGTATTCACAGTCTAAGATGAAACCAATTGTTTTTCCTGCTTATGAACCATGATGTGTATTTGGTAATGGGTTCAATATGCTCCACAAGGCATTTTATATAGTTCACTTGCTATTTTTCTCTCTCACTCATTCACACACACGCACACACACGGCTCTTCTAAACCCATTTTGCCATTCTCACATGGTAAATACTGTTAGAATATTTGGCATCTCTTGTTTGAGTTATTAGAGGAGCAAGATAGTTGCACCATTTGGTTACTGTATATTGATGCAGGACAGCTGGACAGTTAATTGGTTAATTGAGGGTGACCTTTAATGACTGCATATTATGGTGTAGCTTTGCACGCTCCACACCCTTCCTCCCATCTTACCCTTTTACTCTCATCCTGGTCCTTACACTGCGTTATTGTATACTGTGCTGTGTTGCTGTGTATTTTTTCCTTGTTTGTTTATTGTGTAAGCTTGTCTGCTTGCCAGTGCTTTTTAGCACATAACTATTTTGTCTTCCTCTTTTTGTAAATATATTTTTGTAGCCTGAGTTTTTATATTTAGAACTTTATTAAAACTTTTTATATAACTCTGCTGCCTTATCTCTGCTAAAGAACTGGGTAGTTTCAGTTCTTCGATCAAATACTGCCTCTATCAAGCTAGGATGCATAGCTATGGGCTCAGTTGGACAGGAACAGGAGAGAATGTTTTATTTCCTTAATCATGCAGGACATCTGCCCTATTTTCAATGCTATCATCTGTTCACACAACACTGTGGTATTGGAATGGGGCTAAATTCAGTGATTTTCTTTTTGCAAAAATTCACCATGAGCTGTAACCCTAAATACATTATATTGGACACCCTTCAAATGATACAAATGTAGCTGTCTAGTAGCAATGTGCCAAAATGGGCAGGAAGGTAAAGCAAGCTCTTGCTCTCTTTGATTCAAACTAGACATAGGCAGGCCATTGTGTTGCTTGATATGGTTGCCAACTCTTGGTTGAAAAATTCCTGGAGATTCAGAGGTGGGAAGGGTGTAAACTTCAGTGGGAAATAATGCCATAGAGTCCAGTCTCCAAAGTAACCATTTCCTCCAAGAAAACTGATCTCCATAGTCTCAAGATCAGCTGTGACTCCAATAGATCTCCAAGTTGTAACTGAAGGTTGGTAAACCTAGAAATGACCTGACCTCCTATTCTCAATAGAGAGCCAGAGTGGTTTAGTGGTTAAGAGCAGGTGGATTCTAATCTGGAGAACCGGGTTTGAGTCTCCACTCCTCCACCTGAGTGACAGAGGCTTATCTGGTGAACTAGATGTGTTTCTGCACTCTTATATTCCTGCTGGGTGACCTTGGGCTAGTTACAGTACTTTGGAACTCTCTCAGCCCCACTTACATCACAAAAATATTTGTTGTGGGGAGAGGAAGGGAAAGGAGTTTGTAAGCCACCTTGAGTCTCCTTAAAGGAGAGAAAGGTGGGATATAAATCCAAACTCTTTCTCTTCCTTTTCCTCTTCAATACATCAGAAAAAAAGAGATTAGATTGCTGGAAAAAAGACCATTTAGACACAAATAAAAAGTTTCCATTAAATCCTTTTAACTTCCACAAAAATCATCTATAAAATTATCATGTAAGTACTCATGTTCTGGAGAAACAAAGCCAACATAGCCACTATGATTTCAGTAGACTTTTGGTCCATTCCATACATTTCTCAATACAAACCCACTGTAAGCTGTGAAAAATTGGGGAAGAGACTGCATGGATACCACCTGTGTAAACTAACCCCCAGATCTCAGAAGAATAATTTAACCTGTCTTGTAACCTAACCTTGATCATTGGAGCCAAGGGTGTCAGATGAACTGGATAAGAAGCAGAACGACACCTTCTCATTCCTATCAAAATAAAACACATACACCCAGTCATTTTTGATAAACTGAGCAGGAATGCATATGAAACCAACTCTCAAAGGACAACCCTTTCTGGACCTTAAACAGATTATCAATAGAAATAACAACTGCCTTTGGTCACAGATAAAGTATCTGTGATTTTTTTTACTTGCACTTCTCTGTGTTTGATAATGATAGCATTGCACAGCATCTCTATAGTCTAGAATCTAGATGAATATGAGTTTAGATTTATACTCTGCTTTTCTCAGTCGCAAGGAGTTTCAAAGCGGCTTACAAACTCCTTCCTTCCTCTTCCTACAACAGACACCTTGTGAAGCAGGTGGGACTGAGAGAGTTCTGAGAAAGTTGTGACTAGCTCAAGGTCACCCAGCAGGGTTTATGTATAAGAATAAAAGATGGATCACCAGATTAGAGTCTGCCACTCATGTGGAGGAGAGGGAAATCAAACCCATCTGCACTTGCATACCCCTTGGACCTTCCATAACATGCTTCACTCTTCCTTTAGAAATGCCTTGCTAATCCACCATTTTAATAGGGGGTAGGCATATACACCAGGAAATTCATAAACATGAGTTCATGACTACATGGAATTTCAATTAAACACAAACAACCTCAACATATATAACTTTAAATTAAGATCATAAATCAAAAACCGTTTGATAATATACATCCTTAACTAAAATTTTCAAAAATAGTGTGGGTTTAAAGTGCAGAGAATTTTAGGGAAGAGGTAATAAAAGAAGTTGGCAGAAGGAATAGGTGAGTTGTATAATCACATCCTTAAGGATTTTTAAGAAGCATCTGGTAGACATAGTTTCAAGTCTCATTAATCCTACTTCTATGCAGACAGCTGGACTGGATGTTCCTCAAGGTGCTTTGTAGCTATGTGACTATGGCTATATCAATATAAATAAAATAGAAAGATTTGTATATTTTTTTTCAGAAAGCTCTGCAGCACCCATATTTCTCCCATAAATCATTTTATCAGATTTTGATATAAAAATTAAAATAAGAGACTCCATCTCTTGCCCCATAAATGTTCAATTTTCAGAAATATAAAATCTATTTACATCCGGATCACTCATCTTCAGTTGTGACTCCATTCCAAAGTCATAACAATCGCACATGCCCAACCTGCTGTTCCTGTGTGCTTGCTGATGTCCTTCCCTTCTTTATTTCTTTATTCCTTATAATAATTGTAAATATCTAGGGGAAATAAGCATAGGAAGTCAGGAATATGGAGGCAGCCCAGACAGTGATTGAGAAGTATATCCACTCCTTTACACAATAAACCTCTTGAAAATTTGCAAACTAAGATGTCTTCTTGAATATGATGCCTATTTGAAATTGTACTCTAGGGGAAGCAGCAGGGGAAGATTTAGAGCCAATTGGCCATGCTGGCAGGGGCTGATGGGAATTATAGTCCATGAACATCTGGAGAGCCGCAGGTTGCAGACCCCTGATTTAGAGGAAGCAGCTGTATTGAAAATACTTATTATAGGGGAAAAACATGGTCAAACACCAGCAGAGTCCCTATAAAAGAATACTCCAAGTACATCAAGCTATGTGGTTATTGTGTAGAACATGAAAATAAGTTCTAGTAGAGAATAAAAGCCTTATTATTTGTGATTGAGCAGGATCAGTTGATTGTCACAGTTCAGCTTTCTGAGATTAGTTGTTCAGATGTAGATCAATTCAGCTACTTTTATCCTCAGTGCAGAGTGGATCTGTCCACTTAGGTCTTGCCCATGGATGGAATAGCCACATATGTGCTCTGAACCCAGTTAGCTTCTTACAGTCATCTGCTATATTCTCATCTGGCAGAAGTGTTGGACACCAATAGCCTCCAACGTGTTCCTGCATTACTACAGCTATTTGGCTGGTGTTCCTTCCCTCTTGCAGTCAGAACTGCAGTCTACAGCATAAAAAGATAAGGACATCTTCGACTATTAACATCACCTTGATTTAACATAACTATTAACTTAAGCAGCTTGATTTCAACAGGACATAAGTGTATCTTTAGATGGAGCACATAACTGAAGTAGAATGACGTTAAAATATTTTTACAGGTGTTAAACAATGGGGGTTAAACTGTCTCATTCTACACTACAACATGACATTGTTAAAGAAAAGAATGTGTTGTGTTATTAATGCTAGGCATCAAAATAAGGCAGTATGATTTAAAACAGGAGAACAGTTTACTGTCCATTTCTTTCCCTGTCTGGAGCTACAGTGAATACAATTTCCTTTTTACCTGTTCCTGCCCACACCACATCCTGGAGTGGACTAGGTCAGTTTAAACACTGGCCCAGAGTAAAGGAACAGAAAGTCAAAACACTATAACACGGAGAATGTATTCCCTGTGTGTTAACAGATTTATTAAACACATTTGGGTTTCCTCCTATTTGGATCTCTTCCAGCTGTTCAAATGAATGAAGCTTGACACTCTTGGAGACATAAATGGTCACACTGAAATGAACGTAACTTTGAACTTAATTGTGATGGCAAGTGTGGATACCCATCAATACTCCTGGTCCAAGATGGATTTGAAGTGATAATTTTATGTAATCTTTACAGACACTAATAACTTCCTTCATTAAAACATAAAGACAGTGAGATTGGTCTAGCAAGTTATTACTTTCTCAGTATTGGACCTTACCAAACAAACAAAACTCAAACAGCAAAAAAGCCCCAATAATTTCAATAATGGATTTGCACAAAATATAAGGTCTTGCTGTGATAGTAGCAAATCTGTGTTTGTAAACCAAGAAATTGAATGACATGGAACAAATGGGGTCTAAATTATGGAGGAAAAGGAGTGAGCCAAACACTATCACATCTGTGGTTTAATTTCCATGCAGTTATGTTTCCCAAGGAAATTGTCACATGAGTATTTGAAGCTGCCTTATGCTGAATGAGCTCACTAGTCTATCAAGCTCAGTATTATCTTCTGTGATTGGTAATAGCTCATCAAGGTCTCAGGCAGAGATTTTTCACAGCATCTACTACCCAATACTTATAACTGGAGATGCCTGGAACCATTGACATGAAAGACACTAGCACTGAGATATAATCTTCCTGGAATCTGAGATTCTCTTTCAGAGTAACAGTGCCAGTCACATTTTCTTCCTAGACATAACCTCAGGAGACAAGATGATATATTAGTAAATTGTGAACCCTCACTTCCTGTCTTCCATATCACTGAAGAGATGTTGGGTTAAGCGCACATCTTACCTTGACTAAAAAAAAGAGTATAAAAACAGAAATCACTGCAAATGTGTGAACTTCATATGATAGCCAAATAAATAAAGAGTACATTATATTTTTCCACCAACCTTAAAAGAAATATTTAGAACTAGTAGTTACCTCTGGACCTATACTGTGGTAGTCACATGTCTGCATGCATTTATGTTGAAACAGTTGCATTTGAGCATTAGGGAATCTGTAGGGAACAATTGGCAAGCAAGAACATAGACTGCTTAGGTCATTGCTTCTCTCATGGAAATGATCCCCCAGATAATTTATCTCCCAAGTGGACTTATTCTATTCCTTCTGTTTTATTCAAGAGTTGGAATTCAAGAGTGTATGGTTAATGAACACCTAACCAAAATAGATCTCAGATTCCAACTGTACACATTACCAACTGTCTTATAAATGAAGCAAGCAAGAAAACCTCTGTGCTCCAAAGAATGTGGGTGTGGGAGTATATATGGAGTGTATGGCTACCTACCCACACACACACACACGTGCGCACACATGCACGCACACACACGCACATGCGCGTGCACACACACACACATACATGTATACATAAAGAAATAGCAGCAACCAAATCACCGGGGGCAGCCATTGTGGCTGTGGTGAGCAAATAGGCAAAGGGCGGTTGCTTGCAAGATGCAATGCCTAGCAGTAAGTTTGCAGAAGGTCTGCATTGATTGGTTCCAAGCCTAAAAGGCGGGAGGAGCCGAGGTATAAAGGGCGCCACACCCTGAGCTCGGCCTTCTTGGCTGCTGAGACTCAGGAACGGCATGGCCCACCCACCCGCTCTATGTTTTCATGATGTTGTATTGCATGTGTTTCTGTTTATATTTTGTTGCAGCCTGGTGGGTTGGCAATGGGAGTCGCAACATCTGGGGAGAAGCTGAGCCATGCAGCTGGTCTTCTCCCATGCTTGTGCCCTGCGGGAGGGCTGGGGTGTGTGGCGGGCCGGTAGGCTTAGCCTGTGCCCGACACCCCAGCAAGTGGGGTTGGGTCGGGCCAGTAGGCGGCCGGTAGGCTTAGCCAGTGCCCGACACCCCAGCAAGCTTGGGAGGATGGCGGGCCGGTAGGCAGCCGGTAGACTTAGCCGGTGCCCACCTCCTCAGCAGCAGCAGGAAGGGTTGAAGCCGGGGGGTTCGCCCCTGGGGCTCCCAGATTCCTGCAGGTGGCCCCAACGGAGATTGGGGAACGTTTGATGTTGCGACCCGTTTGCTGCCCAGCTTCTCTGTACATAGTTATGTTAATGATTAATAAATTGGGCTGCGGCCCAATCCATTTTCCAAGCCTGTCATTGTAGTGTATTTATTTGCCAGAGAAGGGTCTCACCATCTGCATGCAAATAATTTTAGAAACTCATGTGTTAACTTTCAGTGTTACTTTCATTGATTTGTTCTACCTGTGGTCTACCCCCCCCCCCCATTCATTTGGATATGAGTTATCCACTCCCTAAATGTGAAGCTTTTTATTAAAGATTTTAAACCACTTCACTATTATAAAGGAAACTCGCATATTGATCGAAATGCTACAGGCCCATGTTGGGAGAGAAATGCTGATGTATGCATAATGTATGTATGCACTATTGTTATAGTAGTGTTAAAATCAGATTACTACACATTATATTTGACATGGTGAAACTATGGAAATGTTTCTTTAAAAATGCTGTTTTTGTCAACATTTTGTTTACTACTTCTGCACATGAAATCAATATTCCTTCTCCTATCCAGTCTTTAAAACTTGAAACACAACGCCTTTCCTATATATGAATGTTCCCTAATTACTTGTTTTGATTAAACAGGTCTAACAACTGAGTCCAGCAGGAACATTTTATTATTTTTCGACATTCCAAACAATACCAAAAACAGTAACATCAAAACTTTCTAAACAATTGCATTTTGTATTAAGTCACTGCAGTGATCTTATGTCCTGATCATTATCTTCTGTTCCAGCTAACTTAATACTAGATTAAATTATTATCCTGTTAGAACTAGTCAGAAATTTACTAAAAATACACTTACAAAAATTTATGTAATTGCTCTATGGAAGTCAATAAGTGACAGATTCTACCAGCCACCACACCTTCACAATTGAAAATAGGCTATTATGAACTTCTCCTGCTGTTAAGAATAGGTCAGGTATAACAAAATCCAGGTTCTTGACTTTCAGTTAAAACATAAAAATAGCAAGTTTATGTTAACCAAGTCAGTTACTTTCTTAACAGAAACAGCCCTTGAATGAAAATACAAAGTCAGATTCTTGAGTCTTCAAAATAGATTCCAGATTTCATCTGAGTGATAATTACTGAAGTCAGGAAAACTAAGGTAATTTTGACTTCTCTACCATATCAATAAGGATAGTAACAGGAAGCACTATGAATACCTGGCATATGCAAAGTGACATGAACAAGATTCTGTGAAAGAAAAAAAATATGGCATTTCAATACATGGATCTGCTTTACAGTGAGTTCAGACCACTGGTCTATCTATTCCTGTACTGAATATAGTAGCTCTCCAGGGTTCTCCTCAGACCAGGTACATCTTGGATTTTTGCCCCAGGAAGACAGCACACCCCTCCAGACATCTTTTCAGGCCTGCAAATGACTGTTTCTGTTCCCCTCAATAAGGAGTCTCCTACCACCACTACACGTCTTTTCTGGAGTTTTGCAGGTGCCATTTCATGGGCTGAGCCTTTGGACACCTGAGCATTTTCTGAGGGCTGATTCTGTTGCTCCTGTATCTGTTCCTTATCCTCATTGACAAGGGAGAGAACTTCAAATCTATTTTGTCGATTCAAACTCACAGAATGCTCCCTGGTCCCTCTACTTCTTTGAATTTCTTTCCTCCAATTGCCTACCTTTGGTGTTTGAGAGCTGCTGTCCTCCTCAGAGAGATCCCCTGTGGGTTCCACACCTAATACTGTCTGCTCCATTCTGTCCAGGAAATCTTCATTTTTCTTAATGTTCTGAAGTGTAGATACTTGCACCTCTACCTGCTGGACCTTCTCTTCCAAAAGGGCAACCAGCTTACACTTGCTGCAGGTGTAAATACCTACATTGCCCAACAAAAAAACAAACATTCCACAGCTATTGCAGGTGACAGCAGCAACTCCCTGACTAACCATATTTAGTAGTCTTCAATAATTCCTTCAAAAAGTCTTGCCTATTTAAACAAGGACTTGTTCCCTGAGCTCCAGGGAATGAGACCTAGTTTCTGGAGCCTCTACCCCATGTCCAGATTCTATCTCACCTTCTATTGTCTCCCCCAAGATTGCTGCTTACTGACAGACGAAAACTGCGCACACCACTTGGCGCGTACCGCAACCTCAATGAGAGTGCTGAAGATAGTTGCATGGTAGTTAAATAGAGATGGTGACTCACCAGAGGTCCACCTCTGAGAAGCCTGAGGCAAGCACACAGCCAGGACAAAGGAAAAAACCCACACAAAAGCAAACAAAGAAGCACTCCAAAAATGCACAGTTAAAAATTTGACCTCAAGAATACCCCCCAAAAAGCACAGCTCACCTTTTGCTTTCTGCCAGCGTGGTGTAGTGGTTAAGAGCAGGTGCTTTCTAGTCTAGGGAATTAGGTTTAATTCCCCACTCTGCCACTTGAGCTGTGGTGGCTTATCTGGTGAACCAGATTAGCTTGTGCACTCCAACACATGCTATCTGGGTGACCTTGAACTAGACACAGTTCTTCAGAGCTCTCTCAGCCTCACCCACCACACAGGGTGTTTGTTGTGTGGGGCGGGAGGGGGCAGGAGAGAAAGGAGATTGTAAGACCCTTTGAATCTCCTTACAGGAAATAAGGGGGTGGGGGTATAAAGCCAAACTCCTTTTCTTCTTCCTCACAGAGTTCAGGATGCATGCCTCTGCCTTGATGAGAGTGTCCTAGTTTCTATACCAAGAACTGCCTTTCCAACCTGAATTCAGCTTCTGAATTGTGTGCCATAAACTCCCCTGCTTAGCAACTCTTATAGGGTTGCTTTTACAATTCTCCTTGGATTTTTTTCTTAGTTCTCTTTTATTCTGCTTGTATATAGCTGCTTGGGTCTATGCATAGTCTAGGACAAAGTACCTCATAGATCTTCCAGATTTTTGCAGAGCTGAATGTTATTGATAAACTAAATTCTTGGAAACTACCCCAGATGGTTTCTGTCACACAGTCATACAAGGATAGGTAATACAATCTTCCATTTCCCCTGTTATCTTTTTTCTTTCTCTCCTCAAAACTCTCTATTATATTACATAATGCACAAGTGTGTCTCCTGTCAAAATATTTAGCCATCTCCTGTGGGCATTTTAGTATTTGGTGTTTTGTTCCATGCATGCTTGGTCTCATTCTGACTGCATAAGTGTGTATGTGTTTGATATTTCAGTCCGTAAAACTATCCATGATTACTGTACTCTATTCTAGTCATTGTTTCATTTCAAGCTTGCTCTAGAGTCCAATTACTTTGTCATAAATCTCTAAAATACAGTGTGATGATCTAAGTCTAAATTCAGACATATTTCTCCCCAGCCAGGTGTTAAAGCCCAAGTCAGCAACTCTCACTAGAACAGAAGGAGAGGTTTTGTTTCCTAAGTTTGGTCATTTTGCATGAGTCTAGATACTCACATGAGACACATCTTAGCATACACGTGTACAGAGCACACATGGTAACAATTCACATTTACACTCTATGGGTAAATTCACATTTACACATCTAGCCAAAAGTAAGCACTTTGATATCCAATTATTTTAAAGGGGATTTACACAACTGAATAATTTCACTGAAATAAAAGGGACACAAGAGTTTGAGTGGACTGTGTTCAAAACTAGTAGCATCTACATCAGTGGTGGGATTCAGCAGGTTCACACCACTTTGGCAAAAACAGTTGTTAAAATGGTGCTTGTAAACAACCAGTTGTTAAACTATTTGAATCCCACCACCAGAACTGGTTTTTAAATTATTTGAATCCCACCGCTGATCTACATGATCATACACACAAAACATTCTCCATGGCTAAAATGGGTTTGCACATTACATACTGCCAAAGTGAGAACATACTGCCAAAGGTCAAATCCTCATGAAAAGTGAAATGCAACATTGTTATACCTTGTCTCACAGAACGATAGAACCTCACAGAACGATAGAACTTTGTGGACCTTCTGAGCATATGAATGTTCCACTGTGGTCCTAATGCCTGCCCAGTTCTGTTCCCTCCACCCCCAGTCCCGATCTCCAGTCGCATTCAAAAAGCTATTTTAAGCTTCATTTACATCAGAATCTTTGATCTGTGCATTATTAAGCCTGCTACTTTAATATAAGAACACTTTAGTGCATCCAAAGTCTTTTTGCAGTACTTGCCTTTTATAACTGCACCCACCATTTTGTGTCAGCCAGCAGCAGCCCAGAGCCTGCTGTGGGAGAATGCAATGTTCACTTCCACCATACCATACACAATCTTCTTTCTTTCTTTCATTGAGACAAGGTATAATCACATATTTGCTGATAGCAAATGTTTTTTTAATCTCTTTAATCTTTTTTTCAATATAACTGTAATTAACTGGCAGTTGCTTCTGTATATTTTGGACTGAAATGAAACTGAAAAGCTGAAACCATTTTTTTCCTCATTTTGCCAGTTCACATAGCCACTAAGTATATTCTCATTATGAAAAACATGGTCATTTGAATAAAACTTCGGACCCTCAAGCAGCAAGATTGGAAAAGAGTAAATGTCATATTTTCAAGCATATTTATCGTTGTTCTTCAACATATTCAGTATCAACTGATAATACATAATCAGATTGAGATGTCAGTCTAGTAAGGAATTTCTGTTATCTATGTTGCTCCACTGGCCAACATAACTGCAGTCTCTCTTGTCTCATTTATTGCATGAGTCATCAAAACTGTGAACATAAACTTGCATGGATCAATGACCTGACACTTTAGGAAAAACTCACAAGTACATATTATAAGTAAGATATAGTATTCTTAAAAGGACTTTTTTTAGAAAGTAGATATAACATGGCAGTATATCCAATTTATAGTTAAATCCAAGTGATGAAGTTGTCTATATCCTCTGGATTAGAAAGAGATTTTAAACAGCAAAATAGTTATTATCACTAACTCTATGGGATTTTGTGGGATTTTGGATCCTGTTCTCTGTAATATTTAAATTACAGCTGTTATGTAAGCCTGTGCCCATACTGATTTCAAGCCAATTGTTTAATGTGCTTTTAGCGACCAAAACTTTTTTAGAAAAGGTTTCAAGTATTTGCCTATCAAAGTTATTTTGTTTTTATTATTTAACATTCATTTAATAAGTGTTGACCTTTGGATTTGTATGAGCCTTCCAATAAACAAATGAATAATATGAACCCAAGTTCCTTCATCTCCTTTTAACATTTATTTTGAGATAATTTATTGAAATCGGCTTTCTTCAACTGCCGCTATATTGTTTCCACATCAAGAACAAGATGTCTTCACCTTGAAGCCAATTCACTTTTACAAATTCAATTTGTAAATTTGATATGAATACCAAATAGATAGCTGGCCTATGTTTTGATGCTGGATTGAGTTTTTAATACTGAATTTTAATCAATACCTTTAAATGTTTCATTTTGTAAGCTAGCTCAAGCTTACAAATAAACAAATAAGCTGTGATAGTTTTTTTGGCAAAAAAATAAACAGGAATCTCATGCCGCTTTTAGCGGATTTATTAAAGGCTTTTGTGGGTTACATTACATTTTATCAAGCACAACAGTAAAAAGCCATGTAATTCTTTTGAAGACCAACCAAAATGACACAAAGGCCGTTTCCGCACGGCCACAATTGGGGTTGGGTCCAGAAGCATTACTACAACTTAGCTGGGAAGAGCCCTGCAGCGCATGGGGCTTGCACTGTCGTCCTGACAGCCAGCTCATGCCGTGTCTGTGGCCATCTGGCACGTCGCCGAGGCCTGGGGACACGCCCCCCTGCCCTGCACGCAGGTGCTCCGGTACGTCGCAGTGCATGGGCGAGCGTGATCTGAACCTCCAGCGGCGACGTGCTTTAGAGCGGCCACAGACATGTGGAAATGGAGAAAGGCGGGGAGGGGCACCGCCAGGAGCCACTGCCGTTCGCATGGCAGCGGCTTAAAGCCGCCGTTTTCCATAAACCTCGCTCGAAGCACCCCATGTGCGAACGGCTCCCTGGGGACGGCGTTTTTGCTGTCCCCAGGGCGCCGTATATGGCCCGTGTGGAAAGGGCCAAAGATTTTGAGAATCACATTATTATTTCATATTCTTCTTACTTCTCTTCAAGGCTGTTCTAATCTGGGTCTCTAGACTCTCCTTGGCATACTTCCCTGAGGGTTTTTTTCCTACTTATGTGTGCTCCAACATCCTCTATGATCTTTTTGGTCAAGTCCAGCAAATGTTCCCCTACAGAGCTGACCATATCCATGATAGCCAATTGCAGCTTCTGTGAATGGCCATTCTGAGTTCTTCATAAAATTGTCACAGACCTTTGGCATTCATGGCTGACTCACTGTATCCATTTTTTCTTCTCTTCTCCATTCCCCAGGTAACTGATCCAAACAAGAATACTAAAACAAACACATGCAATATTTTTGATTAAGATTGACATAAAATGGGTGGAGACATTCAAATTATATGCCTTATGTCTATGAGTATCAAACTCATTATCAATAGAAACAATTTGTAGAGGCCCACATGTAGAAACATCTGAGAACTGCAAGAATGTTTGACTTCACAAAAGTAAAGATATGGTTCAAGGATAGGTATATTGGTTGAGGGCCAGAATGTTTTCATATATATGAGAAACCTGTACTCACTGTTTTTAAATATACTTTGTCAAGATAAAAAACAGCAAGAATGAAATGACATTTTAATATATTTTAAGAAGATATTTTAAGAATCGATAACCTTGTATGACATTCAGTGATGAAGGGAGGGGAAACTGCGTCCGGGACATAAACTGCCCACATGTGTCATTTTTCCCTCTTATTTTGTTTTCAATGAAGTGTATTCAAAGCTATAGAGACTCAATATGAGAATCACCTGCTGATTATGTGGCCTATTATCATGGAAGAGTTAATTCATGAAAATCAAAAAAATCCAAGATCCCTAAATTGGCTGATGACTCAAGAGACAACAAAATGTCCATAAAGTGAATCATCACTTGTGGACCATGAACAAAGGTGCTTAGCTAGCCAAGTTGAGTCAGCTTGGTTGACTAAGTAACCTGCTAATGCAAATGTTAACAGGCTGCCTGTTACTATAGCTTTGTGGTCTAGTTGGAGAGAACTGCTCTACAAACACTTCTGTGTAAATTTGCTTGCCTACTGTAATGCATTTGTGTAAGAGCTGAGATTTGGCCCAGGATGAATAGACCCCTATCCTGAGTGGTCTAAGAAACAAACCAACAACTGTATAAAATCAAGTTTAGTCATCAGGACTAGCCAGGGCATGAATGTGTTTTTAGAAAACTATGCCAGACCCCAAAGATCAGCTGATTTTCTGTCAAAAATGCTAACAAGTTCAGCCAATGTCCAGACTTCTTATTACACTTTACAAAACAGAGCTTTTTCAATTACTGGAAAACATTAATGTTTATACTACTCCTTGGTCAAAGGATTAGATTACTATCACCCAGCCCTGAGAAATCAGTCAACTAGCCAATTTTAGCAGTCCAGCCCTCATGTGCACTTCCCTGCAATGTCCAAAAGAGGAACACGTGCACCTGCCTATGGAAAAGGAATCTTCAGACTAAGGAATACCTCATCCTTTCCACAATTACATTATAATGGAAGTTAAAAAAAGATATGTGGCTGTTATTGTTTCCTGTAATATCTAAAACTGTCTTGAGAGTGGTTGCTGAACTAGTAATGCAATCCTAAGAAAACTTTCCTGGAAGCAAACTCCATTGAATGGGAGCAGGATTCTCAGTAGACCTACTTAGGATTTTGTCGAAGGCTTTCACGGCCGGATTCAACTGGTTGTGGTGGGTTTTCCAGGCTGTGTGGCCGGCATCTTCAGAGGTGTATCACAGAGGGAACTCTGTGATACACCTCTGTGGTATAAATATTGTAATAAATAAAGCTAAAATAAATACATTTGGACAAACAAATTTTCATGTGACCAACAGTATTAGAGACTATGTATAATTCAGTCTTCATCCTGCAGAGTGGTTCAGTTCTTTAAAAAGCTGCATTGTTTGTTTCTATTTATTTGTGTACATTATTTAAACTCTAGTTTTCTTCCCAGTGGAGACAAAATATGATTTTCATCCTTCTCTTTTCTTCCATTTTATCCTCATAACAACCCTGTTAGTTTGGTTAGGCTGGCAGTGTGTAGTTGGCTCACACAGGAAGCTTCCATAGTATAGTGGGGATTCAACCCTGGATCTCCCAGATCCTAGTCTGACACTGTTCATGGCATCACAGTGATATATCAAATATATAAACTCGGCTTCACCCCTATGATTCTTAAGATCCACACTCTGAGGTATTGTGGTTGTTCATTGGCTGGACAAGCACCTGGGTTGCAGTAGGTAACATTGGAACAAAGCTGCAACCAGCATGAGCTACTCTACGTTTTTAGAGGTCACTGTGGCTTATGCTTATTAGAGAATCAAGCTTGCAGTTCTCTTTTGGTAGGTTTTTTAACAGGGTCATTAGTGCTCTTCCACTTGACACTGACATGCAACTCACCCAATGGTCTGCCTTCTACCTATTAAAGGGCATGTTACACATGAATATTTTCAAGGTTCTCCAAGCATTACAGGTTTCCAAAAGCAACTATGTTTATTTCTATGCTTGCATCTGAAATTGCTCTGGCAGCCTGGTGCTTTTCTCATTGGCTTGGTGAAATCTCAAGCCTGCCATTGTGCTTGTGTAACCTCTAACTGTGGGTTCTGTGGGGCAGTACTTGGAATGAGTTGCAACAACAATTTTAAACAACAAAATGGTTTACTTTTCTTTACAATTAACACTTTTAAAACATCAACATTTAACGTTACAATTCAAGGTCCTGTTCAGGTTGCATTTCAAGTCCTTCTATTTACAGTCTACTGATATTGCCAAGTCCAAATTCTTCTTTGCAAGTTGGCTGAAAACCACAGAAGACTCCAAGGGCTTGATGAACAGGTTGCAACATGATGAAGGTCTCCAGGAGAACTCTCACCCATTACAACCACAAAAGAAAACCCTGAAACAATAAACTCCAACATTTACAACATAGCAAAAACAACAACTACCTTCCCAGTAGTTCCCAACAATATTGCAATTACCTTAACAAGGTGTTAAGGGCTTATAGAAATCAAGGTCCGAGTCTGGTAGCCTTGTCTTCTGCAAAGAGCTCTTGCAGCCTTTCTGCTGCTCTGAGTCTCCACCCCCTTACTGGGCCAACCCATTCTGGGCATGGGGGTTACACTTGCAGGGATAGTGCTGAAAGAATGAAAGGTCTGATTCCCTTAAAATTCCATATATTGTGTCGTCTAAGCTTTTCATGTTCCATAAACAAAATGGCCTTCGTTTCTACATAAGTTTGGTTTCTGTAATTTTCTTGATATGGAAAACTTAGTGTTTATCAAGTTAAGCTTGATTTTGTGCAGGTTCCCAGCAAAAGCCTTGCTCTTAGACACTCAGACTGACCATAGATAGATTAATGGAAATTAAAGCATTTTACATTTCACGGAGAATTAATTATTTAGGAGTAACCAGTCCAAAATTTATCAAAAACATTGAATGAGCAGATATTTTTGTTTGTAATTCCCACTCAACTTTTTGAATACTTCAAAATATTATTTTCCATTAAATGACTATAAACTGCTATTTTCAAATGCCAAAAAATCTTAACTCCCACATTTATTATTCAATTCCTGAATGATACCATTTTGTAGCAATAAATGATAAACAATCATAATCATCACTATATTAACCTGTTTCATTCCATGTTAAAAATATATCAGTTGAAATACTTATGTGGTATATCAGTAACTACTCACATCTGGGGTAAATAATTATCATGCATCATGAAAGCATTCCACATTTTTTCTTATCACCAGGGTGCTCAAGAGTCTTAACAGTAGTGTCAACATATTTCTTGTTTACTTGAGTGTAAACCATAATGAGTTAAGTAGAATTAATGTATTGTCGAAGGCTTTCACGACTGGATTCAACTGGTTGTTGTGGGTTTTCTGGCCTGTGTGGCCATGGTCTGGTGTATCTTGTTCCTAACGTTTCACTTGCATCTATGGCTGGCATCTTCAGAGGTGTATCACAGAGGGAAGTCTGTTACACACTGTGTTCAGTGAGAATGGGAATTTTTGTGGGGTATACAATTGTCATGTCCCCAGGTGGGGAACCAATCAGTAAGTGTTTTCTGTGCTGTGTCCTGGAACCAACCCATATTTGAGGTAGGAAGCAATCTGGTGGTGGGGAGAGTGCCTGATTAAAGCAGCAGTAAAGCCCATTGCAGGAGAAAATGCTTGCTCGTCCCCCCCAAACCTTTTCAAGAGCCCATTGCATTCTCCTCCCCCCCCCCGCAATGGGCTTTACAATGTATAATTACATTTTCAAAGTATAATTACAAAGATCACCAGAGCAATTTTTTGGTATGTGTCCAAACAGTATTGCACTCATGTAGAAAATACAATGATAAGCAAACAAAATCCTTGTGAGTTGCGTTCTGTAGCACAGATGTTGCCCTACCCTTTTTACCCTGCTTTATTGGACAATAGATTCAAAGCAGTTGTTATGCAATATGTATTGGCAGATGCCAACAGCCATGTGCATGAGTCTACAGCAGTGTGTCCAGACCAACATATGTAGTGGCAGATGCCAACAGCCATGTGTGTGTGTGTCTCGGCAGTGTGTCCAGACCAAAGACAGGCCAAGCAAGCAGACAGGCCTGTCAGCAAGCAGAAAGGCCTGTCAAACCTCTGAAAGGGTTAATCCAGTCAGCAGGACATCTGGAAGCCCCATGGACTTGTCCGTGAGCACCACACCCTGCCAAAGGTTATGCAGCACAAAGGATCTAGGAAACACCCTATGAATATATATTTATATATTTTCAGACTGAAGAACTCATAAAGAGTCCTGCCATAACAGCATCTCTGTTAAACTGAAAACCTCACAAATGCATCACAGTCACCCCATCAAAGGAACAGTCTTCATCCCCATAACACACATCAACAACAAGCATAGCCTAAAACCAACAAAACAATCCAACATCCTACTCATAGTGAAATTAAATCAACAACCCAAGGAAGTAGAAAGTTAATCAATCACATTTTATTTCATGCTTTGCACAAGGAATCCAAAACATGGTACTCCCTTTCCCCACATTTTATCCTCATAATAATCATTTTTGGATTCTTCTCACAAGACCTTCAGGTTCTTCCTCCTGTACCATGGTGTAGACCAGGAGTTAGCAACCTGCATATCCAAAGCCACATGTGGCTCTTTTGCCCTTCTACAATGACTCCCTGTGGCCCACCTCACTGCCCTTCAGTCAACAGACCTGCTAGCCCTTGTGACTTCAGGGCCTAAGAGGGAGATAACCCCACCACAACCAACAATGCTGAGGCTGGCATCAAGCTGCAGACCAAGAAGGCAACAGATGGCCAGGGAAACCAGGAAATGTGGCATGGCCAGATGGACAAGTGACTGCCCATGCAGCTTGCTGGGTGCAATAGTAAAAGTAGGACAGAGGAGAAATGGGCCAGTAACAGAAGAGGTATATGGGGGGAGAAGTGGTGCCCAGAGACAAAATGTCCTCTGGGTACCCTCCCTGTGGGTCATGTAGCCTTGTCCCCACGCATTGCGTAACCCCGCCCCCTGCACATTCCTACTGCCAGCTCCTGCTCTCCCCAGGACCTGGGGAGGGCAGAAGCCTGCCTGCACGGACCCCGGGAGGGTGCAGCAGAAGCATACCTAGGGGAAATGAAGCCCAGGGCATAATCTGAGTCCCCCCTGCTCCATTTTCCCTAGATACAGTGGAGGGGGAGAGAGAAATCAAGCCATCTGCCAATCTCATGAAGGAGCGCCCAGATCTACCACTGGGCAGGCAGGAGGGGGCCCAGGTCTACCACTTGGGCAGACAGCAAGGGGCCCAGGTTTACAGCTTGGGAAGGCTGGAAGGGACCCAGATCTACTGCTGGTCAGGCCAGAAGGGGTTGAGTCAGCATGCTGGCACAGGCTCTGGCTCTGGAGGGTCAGCGCCCTCCCTTGATCTGTGGTGCCTTCTTTAAAAGGAGCCCTTTGGGGATCGGGCGGTATAGAAATGGAATAAATAATAATAATAATAATAATAATCTGGGGTCCCTAGTTTAAACAACATTGAAAGTGATGCTATTTGGGGGTGGATTCTTCCCCCTCCCCGCAACAAAAACAGCATCACTTTCAATGTTATTTAAACTGGGGACCCCAGATTCTCTCTTTAAGGTGGATTTAAAAGGAGAATCTGAGGTCCCTAGTTTAAACAACATTGAAAGTGATGGTGGAATCCACCCCCAACCAGATGGGGAAATGAATGGATGTGAAAGTTTCACCTTGAAGGACTATCCCAATTAAGACTGACAAAATGATCTGAAGATTTTTTCGAAAACGGCTATATTAGCGCAATCCGTTCATTTCAAACAATTTCAAGCATTCAGATTGGACATTGACCAGTCTGTCTAACATTCAGCATTAAAAAAGAGTTGGATGAATTGTTGATGCAGCACACTGCAGCCTATGCAAAGTCTCTGAGAACAGTAAGCGTTGTCCCTTTGAGGATTATGGATACGGAGTTTCGTGACAATTAAAGATATAAGAGAACATTATTGAGACGTACTAAAGGCGTGATAAGTGAATGCTGCAATTGTAACCACCATAAGCTGTATTGCTGTAAGAACTGCACTGTTTGTTGTGTTTTGCACTGAACTTCACTATTTGTGCACTTTATTGTTGTTTGTGATGCACATATATAAAAGCGGTTGATGCAACGCGTTTGTGTATTGTAGTTAGTTTTAACGTTGCATCTAGAGAGTTGATTGATACTAGTCACAGTTATCTCAAAGCTCACTCTGAAGTCAGCAGTTGTTCATGCATCCAAAACATTCAGAACTTCAAGGATTAAAACTAACTCTTTGACTTGGGTCCATAAACAAATTGGAACTGAAGTCTTATATCATGAGTTATACTGACTTTGAGACTGCAGTCCCAGGAACATTTTCCTGCTAGTAAGATTCCTTAAATAACACTGGATATATTTTTGAATGAACCTATTTAGGACTGTTCTTTACCCACTAATACAGGACAAATACCTCTTGCAGTAACCCAAAGAGAGCTTAAAATGAGAACTGGTCCACAGTCGTATCACCAGTTCTTCCAGCAAAGGTCAGTTTCATACACAGACAGTTCAATGTAGGTTAATTTTGAGCTGGCAAAATACTTTGTGGTTTCATTTTTAAAGAAAACAGAAAGAGCAGGGTCTGACATCATCACTTTACGTTCATTATATAGTTAGATGTCCTGTTCAGGAAACTGTCTATCATGTCTGCAACAGTGCCACCAGAAACATGTCAATTAGATACTATCCAGCAGAGCCCTATGACCACAATACTTTTCCCATGCACTTACAGCAGCTAGAATATTCTTTATGTCTGCACTGTTGAGATCAGAAATAGTACATCTACAATTGTCTAAATTAGAGCCACATGGACACCACACAGATATTTCTCTGTAGATATGCAAATCTAAAGCCATAAATGTCAATAACTGATATTGCAGTGACTAATTCTTTTAAAAATGTGGCTGAAATTGTGCTACCAGTTTGCAAAGGACCATTCCTTTTGTACACTTTTAAATTGAATGTTACTGCTAACAGAAGAAACATAAAATGTAAAAGTTAGCTAAAGGCAACACAATATAAGTAACATCTGGAACTTGATGGCAAAAATCTTAAATATTCTTAGGAAAAATAGCCTTACAATAAGATGCTTTCAAAACCACAGAAGCAATGCTAATATAGAATGCTTGAGGCAATATTAGATAAAGCAGTTATGAGAACAATCAATGTCCTACAACCCCTCTGGAACAGACACACTAACACCTATATACATCACAGTTCTTTCAAAGACCACGGGCTCCTGAAGTTCCCCATATGGAATCACTTCAGATAACTGTTAATGGAAAAGTTAATATTCCTCTTTGTTTTTCACATATCAAAATGTTTTGTATTTGATCTAGCTCCACTTAAAAGGTTGCCATTCATATTGAATGAATTAGACTTCTGGTTGAATTTTCAGGTCTGTGACAAATAGAACATATATATTTGAAAATAAACTGCAAACCTATAATTGAAATTTATGTCCCTACTAAAAGCTTCTTGGTTCACTCTATCCATTGTTTCACTTTGTTTTCTTGTAATGTTGGTCACTTTTTTGTTGTTATAAAAGTTTAAATTTAAATCTGGATTAGTTTTTGGTTTTTAATTTTTTCCCCAATAAAATAGTTCATAAAGCAGATCAACTTGTTAGTTTTTCCAGCATGTATTTATTTACATGGAAATGCTGCAGTTAGAAAATGCATGGCAGATTAAAATTCAAATACTTTTTCTTTTTACAATAAACATCAATTGCGTTTAAAGACACATATGTGTTTGATGTCTAAAATAAATATCACCTACATAGAGAGTGTGAATATACAACCAAAGATCACAATCCAATAGAAGTGACTTGGCAACAACACAGAAACAGAAGGGTGAAATTAAGATTTAATTATAAGCTTTTATTACAAGATGAAGTATTAAGAAATGAAGAAAGGACATATGACATATTTTTTAAAATCAACAATACAGTTGACATTCCTATTGCAATGATCTGGGAAACCAGTAAAACTTAAATAAGGTGGAATTTAATAAGTACACTGCAAAACAAAAGAATAAAAAATTGGAACAAATCAAGAGAATATTGAATAGTTTATGACTGCTGGAGGAACAGCACAACAACTGCCTTGATAAAGCAATCCTAATTGAGATCAAACAATTAAGGAGCCAATTAGACATGCTTAAAAACTGAAGGAATAAGAAGAAACTAAGATTTTTAAAATAGACACATTTTGGACATTCAAAGAAATCTGGAAGATATCTGAAACATTATCTATGGAAAGAGAACAATTACAGGAGTAAAGAAAGGAGATCAAATTACAAATGTAGAAAAAGAGTTTGAGGAATAGTTATCTCTCTTTTTTCTGACCCAACCAGAAAAGATTTTCAACATAAGATAGAATGGAGAAGTATATAAAAGGGATTCAAACTGAGAGGTTCACATCTATATTGAATCGAACCATTACAATTCAAAAACTATTGCAAGCCGCAAAGGAAATGAAAAAAAAGATATATGAAAGATAATGTCCTTTTTGTAGTTAATGCAACAGCATTTGTGAAAAGAAAGAAGAAAAAAGTTGTGTGTGTTTATCAAGCATTTGATAAAATATCCTGTTTTTTTACTTGAAAATTTAAATTGTGGTTCAAGATTTATGAACTAGATACAGAGTATTTATACAAAACAACATGCAAAGATCTTATTAAACACAGTCTTAACTGAATGACTGGAAACTGAAAAAGGAACAAGTTCATTATCTTCACTGTTATTCATTCTTTTTCTAGAAGTTCTGATTACTAAAATGAGAGAAGATTCTAGAATTAAAAGGATTGAAAACAGATGGAGAAGAGTATAAAATGAAAAGTTACCCTGATGACATGGCACTGACCATTTCAAAACCACAACTGTCAATGCAATATATAATGAAACAAATTGAAAAAAATTGGAGACCTTTTAGGCTACAAAATTAAGACTAAAATAATTTTCAAATTCTTAACAAAGCAGGAAGAAGCTATTAGTAAGATTAGAGGTTGTGATGTGATCTAGTTAAATATTTGGCACAAAATGACACACTATTTAAAGATCATTATAAAATGACATGGAAGATACAAAAAGATATGCAAAGATGGTACAAGCTAAAAAATTTATGGCTAGAAAGAATGTCCACTATAAAAAATAAATATACTGTCAACATTTTAAAAAAATATTTCAAATATTATCAATTCATACACAAGAAAAAATCTTGAAGGAATGGCTGAAACAAATAAATGTTCATTTGAAACATCAAAAAGCCCAGAATCAAATTTACAGTTTTACAAGATGAAGAAAAAGACCTAATAGTAAATTATGCTATCAAGCGACTGGTTTGGTTTAGATTGCAGACAGACCAGACCAGGTTGCAGATATCCAGACCAGAGAATAATATTAGAAATGGAAGATCTGGAAGAAGGATTATATAATGGATATATTTTCAACTAGTTTCAAGACAAATGAGATTAACACAGCAAGATGCGTAATTAGGAGACTGATAGAACTTGAAAAGTTGACTACTCAACAAAATAATATTTATTTGGACAAATTTATAAACTATTACTTCAATTTGATATAGAAACAGAACAAGTAAAACATGCATGGTTAGATGGATGCAAAACTTGGAGGAAGAAATATCCTTTCAACAATGGGAAGCTTTATGGACAAAGAAGTCCATAATGAAATATTATGTCTGTAATGTAAATGTGGTAACCTTACTTTTGGGATGAATAGACATGGCACAAATAAGTTACATGTTTACAACATTTGACTTTAGTCTCATCCTTGTACCACCCACAGAATGAGTTATGGCAGATATATTTAATTTACAGTGCAAAACTAAACTTCTATCTAAATCCATTAAAATCTACCAAATGCTGGGAGATTTTTGGTGCAATCCTTAGACAGAGAGGAGTTTCAAGAGGGCATGACATCATTTTCAGGTGATGCTTAGGAATTTGTCTGATCTCTATGAGAAAAACCATAAGGACAAGAAGAAATTCCTAGAGCACTGTCAAAAATGCCATCCCCCTACATTTTTCCTCCCACTTCTGAAATTACCAGGGCAGGAGATTGAGAGTAAAGAATTGGCCACTGTTAACAGGCAAATGGCAAACAAAACTGAACTATTAATCACATACCACTCCCTCCATCAGCAGCAAACACATCCAGAAAAGGTCTATAAGACCCTTTTGTCTCCTGTTGCATTCACTGAATTCTCTTAAAATCATAAGAAGGATCATTAACAAATTCTGAATACCAGTTTAAAAGATGCTGTCTAATGGTATACTGTAAAATTACTCTTCCCGATACCAATGAAGGCAGCTGCTATATTTCAAAAGTAGCTTCCTTTTTTCAGTTGTTAATTATATCAGTTCAAATGAATATATTTGACACTGACGTCATCACAGCAGCTAAGAACAATATTATCATTGAAACTGGCTGTCACCGACTCTTTTGGTTGCCACATCCCTTATTATTTCCTAGAGGGAAAAGATAATCTGTTTGGCTTCATAAACTTCATCAGTGTTTATGTGGGAAGGAATAACAGGAAAGTAAAAGAGTGAAACTGAATGTGCTAGACCATAAATGTTACTGATACAAATATTTGAATCTGTTTACAAAGCAGCCTATTAAACCCTTTTGAAAATTCATGCTGTGATGTGGATGCTTTCTGCCAAGCAACCCTAGCATAAACAAATGAAAGACAGCTAACACATTTGTTTTGACATCTTGAAAACCAATGATATTGGAAGGAGCCAAATAGATGGTAGAGAACAGCATGTAGCAACAGAAAAAAACATTGCATGACAGTAAGAAACGCAGACTGGGGTTCTTCCAGTCTGCTGCTAGAGCCAATGCTGGCAGATTTACAGAAATTAATTTTGGTAGGAATTACTGCTGAATTAGGACATGCTAGACAAATGGAAATCGAATACAGATTTTGGTATAAATATAAAGTCCAATCAGCTTTCACAATTTATCCTGCTTAAGGGAAGTAGCTTTTAAAGCAAGTAAAATTGTTACTATAACCATAAAGAGGCATAATTAACACACTGTTTGTTAGACCATGGTACACATCTAAGAATTTGACCTTCTCCCCCCTCAAAGAATGTATGAATCAGGCAAAATGAAGACCCAGAAACATGACAGTTTTCAAGATCACATCCCTACACAGATGGAAGTGGACTGCTTGGTGGCTCAAATGACCATTTGCTCAATGCTTTCCAGATAAAATCTTCCACAGACATACTGACTTGAATTTTACATTAGCAGAGATAGGGTCAGATGGTTCCAGGGTGTTGACCTGCCCAGCTGTTGTGGGATACTTTTCAATTTATTCAGTTTGAGGATGTGGGCAGGATCCTTGGAGGTTTGAGACCTACCACCTGCTTGTATGACCCATGCCCTTTCTGGCTATTTAAATTTGCCCAGGATGGAGGGTGCTGACCGACTGGACCCAGGAGACAGAAAATGGCTCCCTGAGGAGAATGTGGTCGCTTCTGTCTGTGTCTAGGCAAGCTGAATAATTACTGTCTAGATGCAAATGTACCATTCTTGAGCAAGGTGACTGAGCAAATGGGGCAGGGCAACTTCAGAGATTCTAGTGACACCAAAATTACAGGGTATCTTTCGGAGACTCTCCCAATGATACCAGTATAATTTGGTGATGTTTGGTTTAGGGGATACAAATTTAGGGACCCCCAAAGAGGATGCCCCATCCCCATTGTTTCCAATGGGAGCTAACAGGAGATGGGGTCTACCCCTTTGAAGTCCATAATTTTGGACCCCCTGAACCAAGTCTTACCAGACTTGGGTAGTATAATCAAGAGAGTCTTCAATAGATACCCTGAAATTTTGGAGTTGCTAGCTTTAAAAATGTGCACCACACAGACCCTCCCCAGAAATTCTCCATTGGCTGCAATGGAGCCACTTCAGAGCACAGAATCTCCCAGTTCTTCAGCAAGTTCTATGGTGGGAAAAATTAATTGGTTTTTCCCACCATAGACTCCAACAGCACTTGCTGTTATGCCCAGCTGGCTCTATGCTGGAGATTTTATTAGGGGCTCGGGGGGGGGCTTGTTCGGGGTAGGGGCACCTATTTCCCACAGGGCTGCTGATGTGTCTTCTGAAAGGAACCAGCCAACTTTGCTGAAGTTTGGATGGCTGGGCATTAGTTCTGTGGGCATTAGGTTCAATTGGATGCCCACAGTATTTGCCCCTCCCACACAAACTTCAGCAAAATTGGCTGGTTCCTTTCAGGAGACTCACCAGCAGCTCTGCAGGAAATAAGTGACCCTACCCAGAGCAAGACTCCCACCAGAGTGCCTTCCATTGAAATCTCTACCACAGAGCCAGCTGGGCATAACAGACAGCCTCACTCCATTTCACGCCTCCCACTGCTTTTTTGCGCCACTGTGGCACCACAGAGCATGGGATGCATGATTGTTCCTAGAACAGACTGCAGGTTTCTTAAATTGGTTGTCAATAAGTGATCTTTATTTATGTAATATATAGGTCATAAGAACTTAAGAACATAAGAAATATAGGTCATAAGTCATGTTTCCAATTGATTTATATTTCTTTTTGTGTAATAATGTGCCATTAAAGGTGTATTGTATTGTTATTGTATTGAGCTTGGTCTGTAATGTGATGGTGATTTGGGGGTGACCAAGTGAAAAATCAGGAGGATCCATGAGGATCTGTCCTTTTAACCATATTTTTCTGCCGCTGCAGCGCCATGGAGTGTGGGATGCGTGATTGTTGTGCTCAGACATGCGGCCAAGGGCATGAGCTGTGATGTGATGGTGATTTTGGGGTGACAGTGCAAAAATCATGAGATCCACAAGGATCCACGTTTTTAAGCAGGTTTTTGTGCCACTAAAGCACCACGGAACATGGGATTCATGATTGTTGTATTCAGACATGTGTCCAGGGGCATGAGCTGTGATGACCAAGTGGAAAAATCAGAAGGATCCACGAGGATCTGTGCTTTTTTATCACATGTTTGTGTCATTGCAGTGCCATAAAGCATGGGATACATGATTGTTATGGGAGGTGGCAAGCAGGGGCATGGTGGGGATGGTGAGGGTAGCAAGCAGGGGCAGTGGGAGAGGAAGGTGTGGGGGTGCAAGCAGGGGCAGTGGGAGAGGAAGGTGGAGGAGTGGCAATCTGGGGAAGGGAGGGGAAGTGGAGGGGAAGGGAGGGAAAGCATCGTTGAAAGCAGAATGTTTGCCTAAAGTTGGCATGGACTGGGGGAGAGCTCCCTTTGAATCTCCCCCCATGCACGCCGAATTTAGCCAAACAAAACAACGCTGCTTTCAGTGTTGCCAAAAAGAAACCCATGAGGTGCCCAACCACCCCTCTCACCCACAAATCCATTGCGATTTGGATTCAGGCATTCAAATGGATTCAGATTCGGCTCAGATTCGGCCTGATTCTGAGCCAAATCGCCTGAATTAGGCCCAATTTGGCTTTTTTGGCAATAATTTCCAAGCCTAGTGGGCTTTCAACCCTGTTAATCCTCTAAGACCTCTTGGCAGCTTTTGGTACTATCAATCATGGTATTCACCAGGACCACCTTTGGAAGTTGGAACTGTGAGGCACTGTTATGCAGCTGTTTTAGTCCTATCTTAAAGGTAGGTTTTAGGGTGTAAAGCTGGTGCACTACTGCTCAGCCCCTTGGCCTATTAGTCCCTCAAGGTTTTGTCTTTTCCCCAATGCTTTTCAACAAGGATGTAGGTAAGGGGGGGTTCTCAGGTTCAGACCCCCCATTAATCTCCGAAGCTCCGCCCCTCCGTTTGTGAGTTTTTACAACATTTGTAGTGTTTTTTCGGTTTTTGGCCTGCAGGGGGCGCATTGTTTGATCTAGCAGCACCAAACCTTCAGGGATTGTTTGGGGGAATCTCCTGATGATACTACCCAGGTTTTGTGAAGTTTGGTCCAGGGGGTCCAAAGCTATGGACTCCCAAAAGGGTGCCCCCATCCCCCATTGTTTCCAATAGGAGCTAATAGGAGATGGGGGCTACACTTTTGAGGTTCCATAACTTTGGACCCCCTGAACCAAACTTCACCAAACCTGGGAGGTATCATTAGGAGAGTCTCCTAAAGATACCCTGAAATTTTGGTGCTTCTAGCTTAACAATTGCACCCCTGACAGCAGGCACCCCCCAAATTTCCCCAGATTTTCCTTTTAAATCCACCCCCTTCAGCATGGATTTAAAGGGAGAATCTGAGGTCCTCAGTTTAGAAGAAGAAGAGGAGTTTGGATTTATATCCCCCCTTTCTCTCCTGTAGGAGTCTCAAAGGAACTTACAATCTCCTTTCCCTTCCTCCCTCACAACAAACACCCTGTGAGGTGGGTGGGACTGAGAGAGCTCAGAAGAGCTGTGACTAGCCCAAGGTCACCCAGCTGGCCTGTGTGGGAGGGCACAGGCTAATCTGAATCCCCCAGATAAGCCTCCAAAGCTCAAGCGGCAGAGCAGGGAATCAAACCCGGTTCCTCTAGATTAGAATGCACCTGCTCTTAACCACTACACCACATTGAAAGTGAGGATGTTTCAGGGTGGAGGATAATCCACCCCAAAACAGCATCACTTTCAATGTTGTTTAACTGGGGACCCCAGATTCTCCCTTTAAGGTGGATTTAAAAGGAGAATTTGGGCTCTCTAGTTTAAACACCATTGAAAGTGGTGCTGTTTGGGGGTGGATTCCAGCATCACAGCAACTGCCCAGGGGGGGAGGGGGAGGGGGGCAAAAAACTCAGATTTTGCACTGGGCTCCAGTTTCCCTCTATGCCTCTGCCCAGAGGGGAGGGCAGAAGGAACTGTCAGCTGCCGGCTGGGAGCCCAGCTGGTGGGGGGCAGGGCAGGGCAGGGTAGGGGAGTCTGCTGTCCCCAGCCTCGGAGAGCTGCTTTTATAAGTGCTAGGCCAGGGGCTTGGGGAGGCGTGGCCATGGCCTAGGGGTGGGTGGGGGTGTGGTCCCACCCCCGAACCCCCCCATAAAAATCTATACCTACGTCCCTGCTTTTCAACATCTACATGACACTCACACTTCCTTATGATCCCAGAAAGAGTGTGGAAAGCATAACAAGTGATTGAGGCCATTTTGGGATGGATGGGGGCTAACAGACACTTATCCAGTGGTGGGATCCAAACATTTTAATAACAGGTTCCGATGGTGGTGGGATTCAAACAGTGGTGGCGCCGCACACACACACCTCCAGTCCCTATTGGGCAGGGAGGTTGTTTTAGTAACCCTTTCTCGGCACTCAGAAAAAATTAGTAACCACTTCTAGAGAAGTGGTGAGAACTGGTTGGATAGAGGTTACTGGTGGGAAGAAGGTTTGACCCAGGAATTGGAATTTCTCCTGTTCTGGATGGGGTTGCACACCCTGTAAAGGAGAAGAATTACAGCTGCTAAAGTTGCAGCTGAAAGCTCATTTGGACAAGGCTGGCAGTAGGGTTGCCAACTTAAAGAATTATTGGAAAGTTGGGGGTAGTACAAGAGGGGGCAGAATTAGGGTAAAGGTAATATCTCAGCAGCAATGTGATACCATAGATTTTGCAAGGAGTTCAAAATCTTTGCAAAGCCCGGGCAAAAAGTTAGCAGGACACAATGATGCCCTATAAACTTCAATAGGTGGAGTAAAGTAATCTTTATTTTACATCTGCCTATGATCTTTTTTTTACGCATTCAGGAAGTATAACTCTTCCTAAACTTTTCACATTGAAGCATAGGTGTCATGAGAGGGAACCGAAGGGAACTCAAACCTTGGGCACTTCTCTGCATGTGATGGGGACCTTTTTTGGCTGCCAGTCTCATCCTTCCTCCCCACCCCAGGAATGAGGAGCTAGAGCACTGCACTCCCTACTGACGCCTCCTCCTGGCTCTGTTGCCCCCCTCCCAGTGGGAGTTGCTTTAAAATTAAGCTTAACTTACTGCCAGGTGAGTGAGTTGCACTGTTGCCAGGAGGAGACCACAGGTGGTGACAGGTCAGGGAAGGCATGCCATCTCTGGCCTTGTCCACACCCCCAGTCTCCCTCCAGCCACCACTCACCTAGAAACAAGCTAAATTTTAAAGCAACCCTGGGGGGGGGGTTGTTGTTGTTGAGGGGGGAAAGTGGCCCACATCTCCCCTGCCAAAAAAAAATCTGTATTGCTTTTAAATTAAGCCTACTTCACTTTCTTGTGACCTGTGGCCAGAAAGCAAGTATGGCTTCCTATAGCAAGGGCTACTGGGAAGTGTGGTCCTCCCCACCCCACCCCCTCGGCCAGGAGAAGCTAGAAACTGAACCTTTCTAGATGGTTGAGGACTAAAATGAACACACAGGCAATCCATGCACAAAAAACATTTGATTCTGCTTTATATGTGTAATGAATAGTTCTTAAGTTATATTCAATACATGTACAACTGAATGCCTAGCTAAAGCTACATATTTCTCCAGCACTGATTCTGGGTTGCATTTGTAAAGTGAATGAATATTAGCTTTTTCTTACAAACCACTTACACACCAACTCGTTCACTTCAACAAATTTGGATTTATTTCCTGCCCTTTACAACAATAGTCTCAGGACTATTATAAAACAGCTTCACAAACCACTCAAAATCATATTACACAGAAATGATTTCTATATCAGAAGTTGCAGATGACAAACAGATGACCACATACATGTATGTAGTGCTTTCCTTAAATATGCCTTAACCCATGAAGCTGCCTTTACTTTTATGATTTCAGCTCCAAAATGTTCTCTCACTTTCCCTGTATTTGCTTCCAAATTGGGGAGCAAGGAAGAATTTCACCTTCCCAGAAGTTTATCAAAGTTGGCTTAGAAACTTAAAATGAAATATGATGTGATGAAGGAAAATAATGGAATGTAAAGACTGCAGGTCCCATAGCAGTGACAGTTATGAATGTTAAACAAGCCAAGCATATGTGAAGCTAAAGTGCACGATTGGAATCAGAGCTGGATGGAATATTGGAAGAGGTCAATGAATAGCAATCCAGAAGTACTATCAGTTAGCCGCCTGAACCAAGAAATTCATCTGAATTAAAATGAGAAAATGTGGCTTCCTTGAAAGTGCAACAGGATCAGCAATGGACTGAACAGTAAACAAGCAAGCAAGTTACAGATAAGGCATAAGTACATAGGATAACACAAAGAAGTCAGCCCAGGACCTCTCTCTTTCTTGGCCTTACCTGGAATTATTTGTAGACTCAATTACAATGTCTGGAAAGTGGAACTGTGGGATACAGGACATAATAAAATACAGCCCAAACCTTCACATTTGGGTGGATAATCTCAAAGGATATTGTGGGCTTCATCTAATCTGCCAGCTCAGCCAAATTGTCACTGACCTCAGCAGAGGTAGAAACATATTCCTTTTCTGCCCTGGCTGGAATGTTCACTGGTCATTAAGGAGAACTCCAGCAACTTCCTCCCTGGCCTCAGACCCTGGTTCCTGTTAAGAGGGCTGCTCTTCCCTTCCTTCATTGGTATAGCCAGGGGGATGAGGGGGCTTCTTGGGGGCCACCACCCTTTGCTAAAGCTGGTTCATAGTATGTAGAGAAAGTCTGGAGGTCCCCTTCCTGCCTCAGGGATGCCTGGGTCGGCCAGCCATACACTCCAGGGGCACGCTCCATCTCGCTACTTACTGCCAGGGAGGGAGATTCTTGCAACAGCTACTGGAAGGGCAGGGAAAAAGAAAATGTGTGTTTGAAGTGGGGAGATGGAAGAAACCAATTAAACCCAAGTATTGGGGAAAGGGGGACACTTTTAAGTGACTATGGGGAAGACTGAGTCTAATATTTGAATAATTGTTTGGAAGGGAGGAAAATTATGAATAACGCCATGTTTATGGGTAAGGGTGGGGTGACCCAGGCATTTCCCTTTTCTTTCTTTCCTCTTTTCTCTCTTCCTTTCATTTTCTGTTTTCTTTACCATCCACTTCATCTCTTTCCCTATTTTCCGCTCCCTACTTCTCTGTCTCTTCACAATTTGCAACTAGCTGGGCCAGGTGGGGAAAGAGTCGTGCAGCAGCAGCTTGTGGGGCCACCCTGGGTGAAAGAAGTCAGTCACAATGCAGTGAAGTTTGGGAGGTGCTTGCAGAAGAAGTTGGAGCAGTGGAGTTGGGCAGGGGGTGGGGGCATATGCATGCATGCACAATCCAGCCTTTTTGCCTCAGCACCCGACTTTTGCCTCTTGCTTTTGGCAGGAGTGACAGATTGGAGATCCTTGTCCAGGGTGTTAGGAAGGGGTTGGATGAATTTGTGTGTGCATGCGTGCTCCTGCCTCACCTTCTCAGAGAGTGAGTGAGAGAGAGAGAGAGAGAGAGAGAGAGAGAGAGAGAGAGAGAGAGAGAGAGAGAGTGTAACAGCAGCATTTTCCTATGTTGGGGGGGACAGCATTTTGAGAGCTTGACCTCGGTGCCACTTGCTGTAGCTATGTCCCTGTCTTCACTGATCCTCTGGGTTGCTTGAGCCTGGAGTGGCCTTGCCCTGGGACCCTGGGATTGGATCCTCCTCCTGTCTGTCTTTGCTTTGTCTCCCTTAGTTTCATGATGAAGTGTCATTAATATGCCATGTCTAATTCCCCAAGGATTAATTTTAATTGTTTGATCAAACCTCTTTCATTGGCCTTAAATGAAAAATAAATAACTTGTATACCAAGACCTTTCTATTAAGCATTAGCTAGAGTTCTCTAGTAATTAATAGGGAATTTTAAAGGCCATATATTGTGGCACCAGTGTTCATTCCCAATCTTGCTTAAAATAGTGCAGTCATGTATGAAATCTTCCATTTGTACTAGTATAGTCTTTTAGATGTCATATTTGAATTATTTAACTTTGCTGATCTATGCCACTGATACTGACCTCGATGGAATTTTAAAATCACGATTTAGCTTGTTTAAAAAATTGTAGATTAAATGCAGAATAGGCCTACAAAGCCATTCAGTAACTGCAAACTTGCAGTTTCTCCATTCTCACTTTCCTCATTCCATTTGCTGACTTTGCATCTTCTGCATAGTAAGACCATTATATGTGCCTAATGTAAAATAAATATTCCATTGCTATTCTCATGTTACCACCTATAAAGGCAAATGTCTGAGAAAAAAATCAAAGGCAAATAAAATCTGCTTGGTTGCAGAAAACAAACCAAGGACTATCAATGTCCATTGGGGTTGCTCAAGCAAATGCATACTAGAGTTTCTCTTTGAATAATTCCCCCTTTCTCTCCCCCCTCTTCCCCAGTTTCTGCTATATCCTGGCTTCCTAACCCTGTCTACATCCAAGCCCAGCCTAATTTCATGTTTTGCAAACTTTGTACTGGCCCATAACTGACACACCCTATCCTATGTCCTGGTCTGCAATTCTGAAAGGTTATGCCTAACACAAATAATAAAATTGCCTTTTGTTCAAGGTTTGCAAAATGTATTTATGAACTTGGAAAACAAGTATGATATAAAAACAAACTCTGGCAACCATGCTTTCAGTGAGTTCCACAATAGCCACCCAGTAATTAAGTGCCATTTTTCCAAATGATGTTTAGACTTCATGGCTGTAAAAAGAAATTGGTTTGTTGGATGGCTTATATGAAATTTCTGAATGAGCTCAACCCATAACTGGAACCTTACATATTCTATAAATGATGTACCCATACATATTCTATAAATGACATACCCAAAAGACCATTTCTTTTCATTTCTCTTCATGTGGATATTTAAATGGTATTTTCATACAAAAATTAAAACACAAAAAATTAAATACTGTACTGGGATGATTGATATTTTTATGTTTATGCTAAATAACCTTCCTAAGGTTTTAACCTTAGTAATATTAAAATTTTACTAGTATCTTCTGAAGGTAAGAGGATAATTGTTTTAAAATTTGCTTATGATATAGAGCATAGCAATTTTTCTGCAGTGTATGAAGTAGGACTTGGTTTATCTATATATATAAAAAGCTAACCGTGAGTTTGTTACTCACGCCCTAACGTGGAAACGGCGGGATGGATCGCCCCCAAATTTTCACATCACATTCCTCCCTGTTGCAGGCCTGAGCCAGGTAAAACGTCTTTTTCCTGGCACACCAGGCCATGAAGCTGGTTGTGTTTAACTGTCACCCTTAGAATGTTCGTGCAGCATGTCTGTGGCTTGAGGGGTTGGTATGCCCTTAGAATGTTCGCTCAGATGGCCAGTGATGAGCAGTGAAAACAGTAAATAGGTAATACTGGTAGGTAATATGAGGGGAAGTGAAACACATACACACTTTGCCATGTGAGATGTCAGGTGGGATCCCCCCACACGCAGGTAACTTTCACTCTCTGTGCCTCACCCATTGCTACCACACAACACACATACTCTCATACACATCCAGCTCATCCTCACACACCTCATTCTGCCCTCCCTCACATCCAACCACCACTTACCCACTTCCTCACCCATATTTGCCACAGCTCTCTTTTACTAAAGGCGAGCTGGAGTTTGCCTTTTTCTTCTAAGAAAATCCATGGGGTGGGGGCGAACCAACACTACTGGCTCTGCTTCTTTTGCACATGGCCCTTTAAGAACCCAGGGAGCTGGCCTCAATCTGAGCACCTCACCCCCCTGCCTCTGCTGCCTGACTGAGATAGCCTCCTTGCCCCAGTTCTGCCTTACCCAAGCCAGGACTGTGCGTGTCAACCAGCCTCATGGACAGCGGGATACGCACTCTGGACAGTTCTGTTTTTTTATACTAAAAAAAGACATCACTATATAACAATGTGAATTGAAAAGGGAAAGAGGGATTCCATTTGACCACCCCAAAAGGCTATGCTGCAGATCATTGGACCTGCACGGACATCTGTGTGGGTTGCGGACTGTGATGAGAAGGATAATTGCCATAGCAACGCGTGGCCAGGCCCCTCTAGTAATGAAATAATCTTGAGGCAATACAAAATGTATTTGTTTTTCAGAGACCCAGAGTTTTAAGGTAGTGGCATGAAATTGAGCAAATGTTCTTGAGAAAGGCACTCTGGTCATTACACTCATGTCTAGCTCTCTGTCTTTCTCACACACACATTTAAACTTTTTACGGACCTTTTGGAAATGTCTCGCCTACCACTTGCATTATCATTTCTTGGCCAGAGTGATTAATGGTACTATCCTAAGCAGTGTTATACCCATAGAAGTCTAGGGGCTTCAATGGATTTGAATAGGACGTATGCTTAGGATTTCTCTGTAAATAGGAGACTAAATGAAATCCAGATAGAAGTGTCTATGTAAAAAGTAAATACATGTGATATGAAAGATCTGATATTTTATAGCAACTGGTAGACACAAGCTTAAAGAAAAATGATATTTGTATTATAAGAGATTCCATTAATATAATATAACAATAGCAGGTTATTTTGAAGTTCTCAGCTATATCTTATTAGTTGTTTTATGACTATTTTGATGCACTGCTAGTATATCAGTAGTGTTGTCACTGGAAATAGGTATTGGTGCAGCCGTTATAATTCAATGGAATCCACATGATATTATTAATAAAAATAACACTGTTCATGAACATTTTAAAGCTACTTTTAAATAGTGCTATTCCATAGTTCATATTAACATCTGTAAATCCGAAGACACAGAAATTAAATGCATTGCTATTGTTCACATACACAACACTTCTTTTATAACTGATGAACTCATGGAAATGGTCTTATAATCATAGATCACAATTTCTGTAAGGCACTATTGACCTCTTCAGTGGAAGATCCATTGCCCAGCTTTAACTAGAGGCCATTCCCATGTACTATGTTTTTATGATCCAGGGAGGAAAAGGTCTACAGATGATTTCACATTAAAGAATATGTGTTGCAGGCAACTTCCCCAGGAGTTCCTATTGTCAATATTATTCCAAGATGGATTACCCAGTTCTTAAATACGAAGAAAATTATATGAAGATACAAAGAAGGCATAAAAAAACAACTTCTGCAATTCTAACATTCATTCTAGTTTCCTTTTTGCTGGACCTTAAAAGGAAAAAAGGAGAGGATTTTATCACCATGTTCACAAATCAAATCATTTCCATCTTAGGGTCTTATAAAGGGTCCATTACATTGTTATCTGAGAACCTCACAATCTGTAAAGCATTTTTAGTCACAACTTCTTTGTGACTGCAGGAAGGGTAGTTTACAGTCACTGTCATACAGATAGGATATGGAGACTTAACAGCTCATATATATGAACAGCAGCTATAATTTGGCACTATACCAAACAGAGCTATATTTTATTTGTCACTGGACCAGCTAAGTATCTCTTTTCCATGGGGATGTTGAAGAAACAGAACTGTTTTGTGAAATAAGAATAGGAAGCAAACAACTGCATATATTAATTTCCCTCTAAAAAATGAAATAAAATATTATACAATGAATGCCAAAATGAAGCATGAGAATGTTGGACCTAGATGAGGGAATATGTTTAATGCCTTGGATACAATATGGTCCTCAGTCTCAATTTTCCATACTGCAAGTTTCCAAAAATTTAAGTCTGATCAGTTTTTCAACAACAACAGAAATTTATTTTAAGTGATCAAAAACAACACAGAAAAAGAATTTGCTCTTTGAAATGTCTCCACAAGAATTTCCAGTGTACTTGCTATGGAACTTCTGAACAGTACACTAAATATGGGATGTCTTCCCAAAAGGTGTGCAGGGGTAGACTGATTATGAAACTTATATGGAAAAAATGCTGAATGGACCACCACCCTAAACAGCCACTGGAGATCAGAATCAGGCAAAGGCAAGCTGCAGCTACTCATTCAGCACATCAAGGGACACTTGGGCCAAGGTATTTTGTACAGTGATGAAATACGATAGGTGTGAATGGATAATCCAAGATGGAACTCGGTGGTGTAAGAGCAGTCATCAAGAATATGATGTGCTCATTCAAGATACCCAATCCTCACAAGTCATGTTGAATTTCTACTGAGAATTAAAAATCACAGACACAGTGAGTAGTAGTAGGGTTCACAATTAGGATTGCCAAAATCCTGGTTGAGGAGACTTAGATCTCCTAGAAAGCAGCTGATCTCCAGTCTACAGAGGTATGTTTCCCTGGGGGAAAGTGGCTGCTTTGGAGAATAGCCTCAAAGCCAGTAATACCATGTGGAGCTCTCTCCCCAATTTCTCACCTTCTCAGTCTACATGCTCAAATCTCCAGGAATTTTGCAACCAAAAGTTGGCAAGCTAGTTCATAGAGTGAAAAAAGCAGATTAGCAAAAGACTTAGAAGCCACATCTTCAGGAGAAGCCTTGGAAATGAAAAGAGCTCTAAAGCAAGCCAAGCTGAATGATACCTGCCACTATAAGTCAGTGCTGCAGGGGCTACTGCCAGTTGCAGAATGCAATTCTTAAGGGAAAACTGGAGAGCAGAGCCTTTAAACATTATACACTAAAGTAGCAAGTAATGAAGAATATGGTTTGAAGGCAATGTTCCTACATGCCAAAGAAATTCAAATTATTTATCAATGTTGTTGCTACTTTGGAGACAGTAATATATTTTACTCATATATGATGAATATTGTTGAATACATACATAGCAAAAAAAACCACACTTTGGGACATGTACAGTTCATGTAACGGACACAACGATGAAATATGAGTCTTACATGTGTTTAACTTGGCATAGTATGTTCAACTTCAAACAATATCATTTGGTGAGAGTTCAGTTTCTAATTATTGGATACACTCATCAAACTCTAGTGAGATAATTGTTTTTTTTAATGGATTTCCTCCTAAATTATAATGGCAGGTTTCAATGAAACATATTTCCCCTTTAATACCAAATATTAAGGTATTAGTGTCACAGTCTAGTCAAAACTAAGAATTTGTAGATCCACTAAATAGGTCTGGCTTAATGTGTATGCTACAACATGTTATATCAATTGCTCAATTTTGACTGGATCAAAAAACATGATTATTAGCAATAATTTTAAATGCCTTTTTAACTACATTTAATTTCATCCTACAGTGGTTCAATTCATTTAAAATATATTTTACAGAATAATTCTTGTATGTGCCATTTTGCCTCAGGGAAGTAAGAAAGAGTATTGGAGAAAAAGAATTCAAATAAAATCTACCAAGTTTAATTGACTTGGATGGAGTTTAATGGTATATAGATTGCATGTCAAATCTCTTATCATTTTAACTGGGCTTTCACAGCACACCTAGGCATTTAAATTGACTGGAATGAAGACCACCCGTTCCTCCCAAATAAGTGTGCTTACTGTTGCAACCTCAGTTTCACTCAACAGTCACTTTTCACCAGCTAAGATCTAAGTGTATCTTTTTCCCCTTGCTAAACTATTTTGAAAGAAAGGGAAAAGGCAAAGAAAGGAAAGGAAGCCAAAGGGCATATCAAAATATGGTCCTGTGTGTATATTAATGTTTCCTGCTGTTCTGCTATGCAGTGATCAGCTTAGAGAGTGCAGATATCTGTCAAGAACCAAACATGATGGGCCACCCATCAGACTTTCATTAAGCAGTGCTTGTAGTCTCTGTAATTCTATCAATAGAGTAATCAGAGCTGCCATGTCTCAGGATTTGATAGACCAGCAGGAGCTGGGAAATGAAGACTTTGGTTAACAAAGTCATTTCTGCCACTTGATGCTGCGAAAAAAAGCAAAAAGTAGGACAACAATGTTTATTAGTCTTTACACAATAGAAAGGAGGAAGGGGAGAATGGCTAAGTGTGGTCTAGGTTGGCACAGTATGGAGACCTTTTCTTTAGTATTTCCCTTGATCTAGTCAGTTCAACTTGAATATTTTGCTGACTTCCATCGTAGTATCCCATAATACCAACTAGATAATCAAATTCATGGCTAAATTAAAAAGAGAGAGATTGGGGTGGTATTCTTTATTTCTCTCATTCAGTCAATCAGAATTATTTTCCATAAAAAGAAAAAAAGAACCTTTATTCCCTATGGAGAGAAATTCAATGGACAGATTTAAAAATCAAGATGCTAATGTCAAGTCCACAGCAAGGCAACTTTTGAAAAATGTGGCAAGAGGCTAAAAGGCTTAGCCTCCAACTGCAGGAGGATTAAGCATGCATACAAAGCACTGGTGATGGGAGATGAAAGAAAGGCAAAGCGAAAATAGGGAGCAAATAAATAAGTAAGAGAAAGGCAGAAACGATAAGCCATTTTAAACATGTTTACTAGATTCTGCATCTTGTAACTGGACTGAACTTTTGAAGTTAAGGCTGCCTGATCTGAATATAAGAAGGAAATAAAATCATGTGAAGAATTATTCCCCAACACTCGCCATTTTATACTCTGATGATAGGTCAGTCAGTTGAGGTGAGAAAATTGTATGCTTCCACATTAGAATATAGTCCTAAATGAATATGAGAATTATCATTTAGGTTTACTCACTACCATTGACAAAACTGTTATTTTGTGCATTGTTGGACACAGTACTTTAGTACAAGAGAATTTATGACAAAATGTATTTTTACTTTAAAACTTTCAAAAAGCTGCAAGGAGCACTAGGACCTAGATGGAGCATTCTACAATAAAGAAGATCCAGCATGCTTTTGATGCAATGGCGGAGGGATATATAACCAACTGCACTGTAATCTTTCCTGAGGAACGCCAGAGTATTATGGCCACCAGTGTTGAACAAGTCAAATGACTGCATCACAAGGTATTTTCCCTAACAAACAAAACTCAGCTCCCAGTTAAGGATGCATTCATTCAATATTTGAAAAGGGCTGCAGTAATGTGAACAATGGTGTCATAACTGGGACTATGCCCACTGGCCCTGGGTCTTAACTTCTACATATGAGCCCTACATGCATGAATGTCCTATATGCAGCCATCTGGAAGCATGCAGTCACCAAATGCATGATTTGATACATTAGAAAACAGATAATACATTTAATATTCTGTTAAATGAATGGGTTAGATGAATACAGCTTAGAGAAGTGAAGAATGCACCCTCCAGGAAAAGAACATATGACATGATTTACAGACCAATCCAGACAGGGCTGGCAGGTGAGGACTGTGCCATTCTGGTGCTGCCCTGCCCACTCCAATGGGCTTTCCATAGCGCAGGAAGCCTGAAAAAGTACCAGAAAAACCTCAACAAAGAATCCCCCATAGGGATGCATAGAGATGCACCACAAAAATCATGGCATACTGCTCGTGACTCTGCTGGTGCACAGGGGCTGATTGGGTGTTGAGGTCAACTAAAGTCAGCCCTGGCCCCCAGAATGCTCCCTGTTCACACCAGAACAGCATTTTGCACAGGCAGGCCTGGGAGATTGAGGACACCTCCAGGTCGGCTGCCCAGATAAGTTGCCACTCTGCCAGCACATTTGACCCTTGTGCTGGCAGAATGGGCACTCACACTGCTTTAAAAGGCAATAAAATATCACTTGATTGCTGGAGCATTGAAGCAATACTATAAGCACATTCTCTGAATTTACTTTTTAAAAAAGCAAGTCTTTAGCCTTTTCCCTTGCAGAGATATGCCTTGTTCCTAATATCTCCACAAGGATATAGGATACAGCCTTTTTTTAAAAAAATGAAAGCTGGAAATTCAGAGAACCTTCTGAGACTATTGGTTTAATCCAGGAATTTAGTGATATTTTATTGCTGCATGCTTTGAAAAACTGAACAGAAAGCCATGCAATCATGAAACTGATCATACCACAGGAAACATAGTGAAAAACTGCCTGTGCTTTCTTCTTCTGGTCAGTTTCATAGCAGTAAGGCTGACTAGAAGATCCTGTGTGCAGGCAGATTTCTCAGCTTCAATCAATAATCTTGCTTTTTTTTTAAAGGAGCAAGGAAATTCCAGGTGGACAGGAAGGGAATGGCGGGGGCAGGGTCATGGAATCAACTGGGAAGGATGAATGTAGGCATGAGTAGACCTCAATGGGCAGTGGAGAAAAAACCTGGAGAATTTCCTCATGTTGAGTGAAGCCAATTCAGAACTGGTTTGAGAAAAAAAAATAGTGGTAAAAATCTTTGTAAGAAAGCCAAAGAAAAGCTGAGGAAATAAATGATACTTCTTTAGGGAGCAAAACCAACAAAAGCCACACTTCTGGGAAAGTCCAAGTTTAAAGCAGAAAGTATCAAAGCAGGATTACAGCTGAATATCAAGAATACAAAAATAAAGACTATTGGGCTATTACACAATATTAAAGCTGATGACAAAGAAATTGAAATTGTTACAAATGTTCTATTTCTTATCCTGGGATTTTCAAAAATCACCATATTGGAGGTTCTTTTTAAAAATTCCTGCTAGAAGATTTTTGCTACAGGGGTGGGGCTGCTAGAGCCTGCTGCCACACAAAGGGCATTTCCCCACTCACCAGGATCCCCGCTATGCCGTGCGCTGCTCTCTGTGTGCGGCATCCCTGGCACCATTCAAAAGGCACCATTTATAAGAGCGCCAGGGATGCCGCACGCTGAGGGGAATGCTTGATGCCAGCCCAGCAGCGTCGATGCTGGCTGCGCTGGAATTTTACTGCCCTATGGAGTGGGGAGTGCAGGACTCCACACCACTTGAGGGAGAGCAGGCGGGGCAAGGTAGAAAGTGGGGGAAAGGCCCAAAAACCAATCAGGAGCAGAACTGGTTTATTTTTCCTGCCCAGCTGCCTGATCTCCCCGCCTGACATTCTTTCAAGCTGCCACTCAAAAACAACAGCCAATCAGAATGCGGGACACTTGCAGTGTGAATATAGAAGTCCCAGGCTCATGAGAAAGAAATGTATTTCATTCCAGTCTTAAATCAATTCCTTCATGGAAATGCACAGCCATGCAAAGGGAGCAGCCGGGATAAAATTACCCCGGAATTTACGATCCTGGTTCTACCCCAGTGTAATTATGCCATGCAGAAAATGTCATGGAGGAATTAGAAAACGTTCTTAAGTGTAAGGATGTGTTGCTGGCATCAAAGATCAAGATAACTCATATCACAGCATAGCCCATTACAACTTGTGAGTGTGGAAGTTGGACGAAGGGTCGCTCCCCACTTACCTCTTCGTGTGCAACTCCGCAGCGTCCCCGCGCCGAAAAGCCTCCGCGGCTTATGACCACGGAGACTATTTGCTCCCCACTCATTTGCCATTAGGGAGCTAACGCGGGCAGCCAAGAACGGGAGTTTCGTGGGAATAGAGGCAATGAAGCGTTTTCATTGGCTGGCTTTACAGGTGTCGCGTCGCATGGCATGGAGAGGCGGGCCTCCATTTTTTCTACCATTGGCTTTGGGGTGAAGTGCGTTTTATGATAGGCTCGGATGTCTTACTTGCGTCATCAGAAACGCGCTGGAAGCTTTGGAAGCATTTGTTTGAGGCGATCTGCACATACTGGCGTCAGCATAAAAATAAAGTGAAAATCAGTTCTTGCGCCGCCACGGACTACTCGTCTGGTCTGGTCACCGCAGCACCTACTGTGTGAATTCATAAAACTAAATTAAGCTGTGAATTTGCAGCAATAAACCGCGAACCGAAAGGGAACAATATCGTCCGTCCACGTTGTGCACGACGTCTCCAGCGTCCCTTCATGTGGCTTCATTCTGCGCGCAGCGGTGACGCCCTCCCCAAACAAAATGGAGGATTCTTTCCCCTGATTGGCCGGAAAGCTCTGCGCCCCAGCGAATCAACCGCGCGTCATCTTCCGGGTTCCCCACCACCCCACCACCCCATGCCAAAGCCCAGCGGGGTTTGGGAAAAATATTGCTATTTTTTTGAAGAGCAGATTTGACGCGCGCCAGGGAGGAGGAAGAGTGGCAATTTCTGCGCAGCCACGCAGTGGACGCTGGGGATGTGGGGAACGTCCTGGCTCCCCGCGTCTGAACAAGAGAACACCCCGCGGCTAATGGTGAGTGGGGAGCGACCCAATGAAGAAAGATGACAGAAAAAAAGGTTTATTCATTTGGAATGTGATGTTTGAGGAGATTTTTTACAGATACCATGGCACACAAAAAAGACAAATAAGAGGATTCTAGATCATATCAAGCATAAACTCTTCCTATAAGCTAAAATGATTAAATGAAATTATCATACTTTGGTCACATTATTGTCGAGACTGCTTTCTGTGGGGGTGGGGAGACTTTGATCTGTGTGAATTCTTGTATTTGCTGGTAGCCAGGTGTGTTATCTAACTGTTCCTGTTGTTGGCCGCATGAAGGCCAAATGCTTTCAGTTCTCATAACTGTGTCTTTGCTTCCAAGGGAGGGGGAAGGGAGTGTTGCTTATATTGGCGAAAGCTCTGCTTGTCAGGCAGAGCTTTCTTTTAGCTGTTCCTGATCTGTCTTCCTGCCTGCAACAAAGAGACCTTTATACTCCTACAAGTGTCTGCATTGTCTGGTCAAGTGGATCTTGACAATTATAAGAAGACAAGAGTCAACAGAAAAGAAAATAATGCTGGGAAAAGTTGAAAGCTACAATAAAGAAAAAGAAAGGAAAAGGTCATGAGGGAGGGAAAGGAGGAGAAGGGGGAGGGAGAATGGCCCTAGCATCTGGTTGTGGCCCACTCACCCTGGGGAGGGAGGGGCAGGGGAAGGTGACCCATCATCTGGTCATGGCCCACCCACCCTGGGGAGGAGGAAGGGGAGGGAAGTGGAGGGGTTAGGGAGGACCATGACCCTCAGTTTGCAAGACCTGAGCAAGGCTGTTAACAATAAGACATTTGGGGGGTCATTAATTCATAGCGTCACCATAAGTTGAAAGCTATTTGATGGCAATTAACACACACAATAAGTTAAGCTGTAGTTGATTCTCAGGAAGTCCCCCTACATCATACTCCAAGGATTTCCCCTAAACTCTACTCCAAGCCTTTTCAGAACCCACTAAAAATGAGCATCAGATAAATGGATAATATTAACTTTATTTACATTTTCAGCAGCATGTAGCTGCTTTCAGATGGGAAGTCAGGGAAAGGAAGCAAACTACTTTTTCCTAGCAAGTGTTTAAAGATTGGATATATTCCCTAAATACAAATGTTTCAGGAGGTTTCAATGCAGCATTTTTTTTCAGACTATATATTATAATTAAAGTAATGCCAAAAAAGACTTATTGGTGCCCACAACAGATTTAGGGTTATAAATGATCACAGATGTTTCCAGCGGCCTAGACTTAAACTGAAATACAAACTCTGGTCAATTTCTAATTTCCACAGTTAATACCACTAATTACAGGTTTCTTAAGAGAAAATCCAAGATTTAGATTAAGAAAGGAAATCTAGTTCATCATAACCATAATACACTGAGAAATGGGATTGCTAGAATGATAGCATTAGAAATTGTTCCTTTTGAACAATTTACCAGGTGACTGAGACAGCTCAGAATCAGGAACAGAAGAACCACTGAGCTACTTGTTATTTTCTCCAGTGTTGCCTTAGAATATGAAGTTTGGCAAGTCAGGATCTTAGAACTATCTTTCAGGTCTGAGTCTCAATTAATCTCCGTTCCACCACATCAATTTATTTTGCAAGGGCTAGGGTGGGTTTCAGCTGATGCCGGAGTGGAATGAATTCATGTCACACAGAAGCAATCCCCCTGGCGTAATGTTATATGCCAATGCAGCAGCATAACAGAGCATACTTTAGATTTGACAGAGATTTGAAAATTCTCTATTGGCTATTTAGTGGTCCTTATCTTGCCTAATTCTCCTGTATTCCTTTCATTCTGTAAGGGTCCAGAAAATGCCTCGAGAGCAAGGACGTAGGTAAGGGGGGGGGGGTTTCTCGGGTTCAACCCCTCCCATTCATGTCAGAAGTCCGCCCGTTTGTGGGTTTTTAAAATGTTTTTCGGTTTTTGGCCTGCAGGGGGCGCATTGTTCAGGCTAGCAACACCAAAACTTCAGGGATTGTTTGGGGGAATCTCCTGATGATACTACTCAGGTTTGTTGAGGTTTGGTTCAGGGGTTCCAATGTTATGGACTCCCAAAGGGGGTGCCCCTATCCTCCATTGTTTCCAATGGGAGCTAATAGAAGATGGGGGCTACACCTTTGAGGGTCCATAACTTTGGACACCCTGAACCAAACTTCACCAAACCTGGCAGGTATCATCAGGAGAGTCTCTTATTGATACCACCCAGGTTTTGTGAAGTTTGGTCCAGGGAGTCCAAAGCTATAGACTTCCAAAGGGGGTACCCCATCTCCCATTGTTTCCAATGGGAGCTAATAGAAGATGGGGGCTACACCTTTGAGGGTCCATAACTTTGGACCCCCTGAACCAAACTTCACCAAACCTGGGTGGTATCATTAGGAGAGTCTCCTAAAGATACCCTAAAAGTTTGGTGCTGCGAGCTTAACAATTGCACCCCTGACAGCAGGCACCCCCCAAATTTCCCCAGATTCTCCTTTTAAATCCACCCCCTTTGGCATGGATTTAAAGGGAGAATCTGAGGTCCTCAGTTTAGAAGAAGAAGAGGAGTTTGGATTTATATCCTCCCTTTCTCTCCTGTAGGAGACTCAAAAGAGCTTACAATCTCCTTGACCTTCCCCCCTCACAACAAACACCCTGGGTGGGGCTGAGAGAGCACAGAAGAACTGTGACTAGCCCAAGATCACTCAGCTGGTGTGTGTGTGTGAGTGCACAGGCTAATCTGAATTCCCCAGATAAGCCTCCACAGCTCAAGTGGCAGAGCAGGGAATCAAACCCAGTTCCTCCAGATTAGAATGCACCTGCTCTTAACCACTACGCCACATTGAAAGTGATGCTGTTTCAACAGTTAGAATGCACCTGCTCTTAACCACTACGCCACATTGAAAGTGATGCTGTTTCACGGTGGGGGATAATCCACTCCAAAACAGCATCACTTTCAATGTTATTTAACTGGGGACCCCAGATTCTCCCTTTAAGGTGGATTTAAAAGGAGAATTTGGTCTCTCTAGTTTAAACACCATTGAAAGTGATGCTGTTTGGGGGTGGATTCCAGCATCACAGTGGCTGCACGGAGGCGGGGGGGGGGGGGGGTTTGCGCAAAACTCAGATTTTGCACCAGGCTCCACTTTCCCTCTTTGCCTCTGCCCAGAGGGGAGGGCAGAAGGAACTGCCAGCTGCTGGCTGGAAGCCCAGCTGGTGGGGGGGCAGGGGAGGGGAGTCTGCTGTCCCCGGCCTTGGAGAGCTGCTTTTATAAGTGCTAGGCTGGGGGCAGGGCTTTGGGAGGTGTGGTCATGTCCTAAAGGCGGATGGGGGTGTGGCCCCAACCCCGAACCCCACCCATAAAAATCTATACCTACGTCCCTGCTCGGGAGAGAGGTCAGGAGGTCCAAGAAGGCAAAGATCTTCTGCCACCAATGAAACAACTATAGGATACATAAAATATTGTTCAAACAAATGACTACTGCAGAATCAAAGACAATCTTTTTTCTTCATTATGCATGAAAACTGATAAATTTTTGGGCTGCGATGTCACCAGTATGCGGATGACACCCAGCTAGTTTTGACAATGGTGGGTCATCCACACTCAGCCCCTGATGCTCTCCAGCATTGTTTTGAGTCCGTGACTGGTTGGTTGAGAGCGAGCAGGCTGAAATTTAACCCAGTGAAGACAGAGGTTCTGTGGGTGGGTGAGGGAGAGATGCTGGCCGATTTTGGACTGCCTGCATTAGTTGGTGAGGAATTACAGCTATCCTCATCGTTGTGCAGTCTGGGCGTGATTCTGGACTCCAGGCTGTCCTTGGAAGGCCAGATTTCTAGGACCGCCCAGACTGCTTTCTACCATCTCCAGCAGAGATGCCAGTTGGCCCCATATCTCTCTAGTTCTGACCTTGCCACAGTAATCCATGCAATAATCATTTCTAGACTGGATTATTGTAACTCGCTCTACATGGGCCTTCCCCTGAATTTGGTCTGGAAATTGAAGCTTGTGCAGCATGCATCTGATTGTTTCCTAGCCGGGGTCTCGAGCAAGGACCACATTACACCTGTCCTTTACCAATTACATTGGCTGCCATTTGAGTACCGGGCCATCTTCAAGGTTCTGGTTTTAACCTTTAAGGTCATGAGAGGTCTTGGACCCACATACATGAGAGGCCGCCTCTCTTCATATTGCCCGACTAGGTCCCTTCGTTCATCAGAGGGGAACCTTCTGGATATCCCCAGCCCAAAGGATGCCCGGCTGGACTCAGTGAGGGCCAGGGCCTTCTCAGTCCTGACCCCTACCTGGTGGAACAAGCTCCCTTCGGAGATCAGGGCCCTGAAGGATTTAAATGAGTTCCGCAAGGCCTGCAAGATGGAGGTGTTCTGCCAAGCTTTTCCATCCAGCCAGCCGGGTTGAACCATCAGGTTACATCAGGGCCTCCCATGGGTTCATGTAGGGAAGTCACCATCTTTTGGGCTTATTGCTGTAAACTGTTGATTTTATGATTTAATTGTATTTTAATACTGTATTATTGATGTACGCCGCCCTAAGCCCTTTTCAGGAATGGGTAGCCTAAAAATCTAATAAATAAATAAATAAACAGACAAACACATAAATAAATAGAAAAAGAGAGTGACTGTTGGACAGTAAAATCAGGGATAAAGAAACAACAGTTTCCATCTCAGGAAATTAAAAAATATTCAGTAATCATGCACCAAATATGCAAGACTACTCAGATTTAAAAGGCTACCAATGATTCAGCTTTGTAATGAAGAACTTTTACAGGTTTTATTTTTAGTACTATTTGACTCTATGAAAGCTCAATGTCAGAGGCATATTGTATTTCTACTATTTATTTTGAATTCTCTTCCAAATAGGATAGAGTTGATAGAGAAGTGGAAACTGACTTTTTGGAGGAAATCGTATAAAATATATCTCGCTCTATCTGCAAAGAAGTCAATTTGTAAATGTTTCTGTCATTGCATTTGTAAATAAGTGGCACTGAAAATATTTAGTGATTCATTTGGTGCAATACATTGATATATTTGTTAATTATTAAAAGTGGGTGTCCAGGCGCGGCAGTGGCTCCTGCCACCGAGCCCGGACTTGCACCGCTTATGGGCCGACCGGGAATCTCGCTGGTTGCATCGACATTTCAATGCGCCGGCCGCATCGGGACATCGGCGTGGGATTAAGTGGGAGAGGCTGGGGATGGAACGAGACGGGGCCAGGTCGAAGAGGCGACGACAAGGCAGGGCAAGGGCTCACTGCATGCTGGGGGGAGGAGTGAGGCCGTAGTCTCGGCCGCGCTCGGGGCGCAGCTGGGCATGGTCAGCGAGGCTGGGAGTGGACTCAGGTGGGGAGAGGAAGGGATTTGAAGGCTGGAAGGGCATATAAGGGGGAGGCAATGGCATTCGGGATCTGCTGCTGCAGTGGGGTGCTGGAAGGCGAACTGATAGTGACACTGGGGAGGAAAGGAGAGTGTACAGCTGGGTGAGGCTGGGTGTTCAGGCGAAGGATAGCCAAGCCTGGGAATCTGGCCCTGGTCCCAGTGAAGTAACTGGGCAGGGTGTGCCACACCGGGGAGCTCGGGTCCAGCTGCCAGTGAGGCAACTGCGGCAGACCCAACTCCTGCAGTCACAGGGCTAGGAAGGGAAGGCTGTGACGCCTGGGACGGGCTGCCTACAACAGCAGGTGCCCTGTGGGCTAAACTGTTTCTTGGCCCCTTGGGCCAATTGGAAAAGGACATGTCTGGGGAGACAAGCCCCCAGGACAGGGAGGGAGGGAAGGACCCACAGCCTGAGAGCCCCGGGTGGGGAAGGGATGTGCCACAGTGCGTTTTAAATTTTGGAACTATGCTCTGTGTTTACTCCAAAAGTCACTATTCTGCTCCACTGAGATTTCTTAAAATGCCCAAAATATCATTTGTGCTGCAATAGCCTCAGTCTGCTAAGCAACAGAATTAATTTCAGTGATTGCCAACCAAGAAGAATCCCCACCTCACAAATATTTCTATGAACATATCTACCTGTGAACATATCTACCTGTGAACTGGGGCAACAAATTAGTAAACACATTCCCAAGAATAATTTTGAAAATACAGCAAGTTTAGAAATGGATAGTACAAATATTTAATTATTTAACAGCTATAGGAATAATATAAATTTTGAACAGGATGGATAAACAACATTAACAGTACAATCTTGGGAGTAAGCCTCATAGAACAGATCCAAGTAGGCATCTGAATAGACATGAAATGACATAAATATTTCCTAAATGAACTCATTCATGGTACTATCATAGGAAGATAATCTTTTCTGGGAGGAGGCAAGGAGACTCTTTGAAGTTGTGTCATATGATCTCAAAAATTTCCAACAGAAAGCACTGGTCATAGAATCATAGAGCTGGAAGGAACTATATATCCCCTGCTTAATGAAGGATAAGCCTAAAGCATCCCTGACAACATTTAACCACTGCTTAAAGACTGCCAGTGAAGGAGAGGTCGCCATCTCCATAGGCAGCCAATGCCACTGTGAATTACTCATATCGTAAAACATGTTTGCTAATATAGATAAAAAGAAGAAGAGGATTTACACCCTCCCCCTTTCTTTCTTGTAAGGAGACTCATAGGGTCTTACAAACTCCTTCACTTCCTCTCCACACAAAAGACATCTTGTGAGGTAGGTGGAGCTGAGAGTGGGGAATCAAACCCAGTTCTTCAGACTAGAGTCCATCTTCACTACACCACACTGGTATCTTTCTGCCTATAATTTATACCCATTGTTGCTAGTCCTATCCTCTGCTGACAACAGGAGTAACTCCCTGCCCTCTAAGGTCATTTCCCCACTTACCTCGACCAAAGGTTGCTGCGTGCTACTCCCATTTCTGGCGCCCTCCTGGGCTTCCCCACAGAGCGCAGGGTCATCAAAAGGCGCCATTTTGAGGAGCACCAAGAATGACGCACGCTGAGGGGGCGCGACAGCAGCAGCGCCGGGGCGGCTGCATTGTCGCCGCCCCTGTAGTGGGGAGTGCCGGGGGACCCTGCGCTACTTGGGGAGAGTAGCGCGCAGCAGCAGGTAAGTGGGGAAACGACCTAAGTCACAGCCTTTAAATACTTAGAGCAATCATGTTCCCCTCTCAATCTCCTCTTTCCCAGACTGGACATTCCCAAGTGCCTCAGCCATTTCTCATAAGGCTTGGTCTCCAGGCCCTGATCATCCTTGTTGTTCTCATCTGCACCCACTCCATTTGTCTACATTCTTTTGGAACTGAGGTCTTCAGAACTGCACAGTATTCCAGGTATACCCTGATCAATGAAGTGCAATGGAACTATTACACCTTGTGGTTTGGATGTTATGCCTATATTGATACAGTGGCAAAAAAGGTTAATCTGGTATTGAAATGTATCATTCTGACTGCTCACATTTAGCTTGCAATCCACCCAACATCCTTCCTTTGCTTTGGTTGGCTAGTTGTTTTATGTAGGGATGTGTTGATTTTACTGGGACCATAAAAGCATTATCTGAAACTAACCTAAAACAGTATACTCAGTCCCAGTAACTCCTGTCAGTCTTGTAGCATATTTTATCCATTGTATTCCATTCCAGCTATCTATTTTTGGCAGCACTATCAACTAATTGCATTTTTTCACAGGTGATATTTTAAGATTGTTAATGAAAAACAGTTGCTCTGTCCAAATAGCACAAACAATTTATTCTTCAGAAAAGCATCTGAAGCCTATTATCTAACATAAGAGCTATACACAGATGGTTTATAGCATCACCATCAAGCATTGCAACCTTTTGTTTGAACAAGGGACATCTATGACTTTAAAATATACATTGTAAGGAGATTTTTCTCTAATTAATGAGAACAACTTACATGTACCTAATATTCAAAATAAACCATTTTACAGGGAACAGAGTAAAGGCCTGACACACACACACACACACACACACTCACACTCACACTCTCTCTCACACACACTCTCTCTCTCTCTCACTCTCTCACACTCTCACTCTCTCACACTCTCTCACACTCTCTCACACTCTCTCACACACTCTCTCTCTCTCTCTACACACACACACACACACACACACACACACACACACACTGAATTTTCAGAAGGGAATTTTTACAGAAAGTCGCAATTTTCAGGGAAGTTCAAGTGATAAGCAACACACTAAAAACACTTATTTGTGCCAAATATATAAAAAGAGAAAAAATTACTTTCTTCACTACAGTACAAGCAGTGACAAGATTTCAGGATATTTGCTGATCCTACAGTGCTCAAATAAAAGATTTCTATGTCTTGCACATAATATGCCAGGACCACTCTATTTCCTGGACTGACTAGGCCAGGTACAATATTAAAGAAAAAATATGCATATGAAAGCACATACATAAAATGCTAAGGTAGATTTATGTTCAAAGATGTCCATTCACATTAAACACTTACAATGGGCATTATTTGATTACAAAAGCCAGATACAACAGATATTTTAATATTTAGCAATTTGTATACCTTGAATATACTCAAGGGAGGCCTAGCTGATATAAATTTCACATATTGCATATTCTTTCCTGTAAATGTCTGATACTATACACAATGTGCAAGAGAGTTTATGTGCAAGACAGACTGAGACAGGGGCGTAACGAGGCAGCCCTGGGCAAACTGTAGCCCTGGGCAAAAACTGAGTTGGATGCCCCCCCCCCCCAATGGGCGGCCACTCCACCACGACCAAATTTGTTTTGCACCAGGACATTGGTGCCTACAGGGGGTGAAGTTTTTAGACATATCAGCACCAACATTTCAGCATATCATCAGGAGATCAAGGTCCCATGCTACTCCCCTTAAGTTTGGTGGGAGGTTTAAATCAATGAAAACAAAGCTGGATTCCCAAAGGGGGTGCCCCTATCCCCCATTGTTTCCAATGGAAGCTAATAGGAGATGGGGGCTACAGTTTTGAGGGTCCATAACTTTGGCCCCCCTGAACCAAACTGCACCAACGCTTGGGGGTGCCATAATGACAGTCTCCAGATGATACCCTGAAATTTTGGTGCTGATATCGCCCAAGAATGTTTTTTTCTTTCTCAAAGAACATCCCTAAATTTGCCCAAGAATCTTTGTCTCTGCATTACAATCAATGGGGTTAGTGCAGGCTGGGGGGGCACATTACTTCGAAGGCACAGTCTCAAATCCTTTCAGGAGATCATCAGGAGACTCCCCTAAATGGATTCCCCCCCCTGTTTGGTGCAGTTTGCCCTAGGGGAGCCAAAGTTATGGACCCCCCAAAACTGTAGCCCCCATCTCCTATTAGCCCCATCTCCCATTGGAAACAATGGGGGATAGGGGCACCCCCTTTGGGAGTCCATAACTTTGGACTCCTTGAACCAAACCTCTCACCAAACTTGGGGGGTAGCATAAGGACAGTCTCCTGATGATGCTCTGAAATTTTGGTGCCACTAGCCTATAATTGCGCCCCCTGCAGGCCAAAAATGGAAAACCACTAAAAATACCCAAAAAACTAAATCACCGAGTATCTTTTGATGCCCCCCACAATACAGGATGCCCAAGAAGTTGCCCACCTTGCCTTAATGGGCATTCATGCCAGTGGAATCGAGATGCCACCTCTATTTCTGTATTGCTTCTCAAAAAAATTGCTTTAGATTTTTGTACCCATGAAATATTGTATTGTGGGTCCAGCGATTAAGGGAGGAAGAAAAGAACAGGGAGGCGGAGCCCAAATAGCACAGAGTAACCATACAAACACCTCAGCTGGAGAGAACTGACCACAACTTTATTGAAACAGCAGCTATCAGAGCCTTGGTACAGCATGAGGCATGGATCCAGTTACCCTGTCAGCCAATAAATAATAGGCGACCCCACCTGATGGCTGATATCTCCCCTCTGCCCTGTGCCAGTCAGCTGACTGAGCCAGGAGAGAAAACAACTGCTGTGGTGATTAGATGGGTTCCACATGGGTTCTAGCCACTCAGTGGTCTTCTTGCCACTTAAGGTGAGAGCACGCCTGACAGCCCCCAAAACACTTACTCTGAAATCCCTTAAGAGGATCCCCAAAGCAAGGGAAAGGGGCACACAAGCCATTTTCCTCCCAAAGAATCCAGCTCCATGCTGCTACTGTCAATATAGTTGTGACAAAAAGCAGACAAAATTAGCACAACATACAAACAAAACACTCTGAAAACACTACAGAAAGGGAGGGCTGGGTAGAAGAAAGCACAAGACCTAATGAGGCTCAGGTTGAGCAGAGGCATTTAAAGGAGGCTTAGCAAGAACCCTAACCCCATCCCGGGGGCCTTCCAAGCAATGCCCAATGGGCCAGAACAGGCAGGAAGGAGGTCAGTGGCCATGCTGGGAATGTCCCCAGTCTGGACGAAGGTCCCTTGGGCCCAGAGGAAGGGCCAGGCAGCCAGAAACCAGCTGCTGCATTCCTTGATGGATGAAATGCTGTGTGGGCCTCCAGCCCATGCCAGGAAAGCTCCCTCCCTTTCTCCTTCCCCCGTCCCCACGAACCTGCAAACAAGGCTAATGTGGTATGAATACCTACAGGTACACCTTATGGACCAATATTCCACTGTGTGATCATAATGTAATATTCTTTATCTTTCAATCACAAACAAAATATTTCCTTGCAGGTAAACACTGTTTAATGTGTGATATGCAGGTGTGACTGCAAAACAGTCCAAAGGAAAGAATTACCTTTCTATAATCCCATCAACTCTGTTAACCAACTTAAAAAAAACACCACAAGGGCACTTTACACATTCCACTTTATGACTGAAATGCTTAAAGAAGATGTGGGGTGGGGTCCACTCCTCCTTACCTGAGAGAAGTTCAGCTCATTTAATGGATGGCATTGCTCTTCCACCCTCTCCACAGCTCCTGTCCTTTTCTTTAGTCTCTCAGCCTCTTGGGCCAAATAGAGGTCCAGTACAGGTACTCCCCGGGAGCGAATGTCTGTCTCTGTCAGGGAGTTGACCATCAGCATCACCCAGACAGGTCTTTTACGTTCCCAGTTTCCAGCAATGGCATTGAAGAGGTAATCAGCATACAGACCTTTGCCTCGTTGGTCCGGGGTCATCCAGTGAGGCAGCATCAGTTTAACATATTCAAGGTGGCGCTTAAGGCGGTGGTAAAGATCCTGGGGGAGCACGTCTTGTAAATTCTCTCCATGGGGTAGCAGCTGACAACTGGCCAGACCTGAGATTGTGTAGGGATCAGTGAGGTCCAGTTCAAAGTATACGTTGGTGCTAGACAGGAAAGCAGCCTTGGAATTCTCAGGGATAAAGTCCCATACACGAGTGTAAGGCACATGAATGGTGCCAAACAAATAAGCAGGGGGGTCTTTCCGGATTGTCCAGAGGAAAGAGTTCAGATGTCTCTGCTAAGAAAAGAAAAGTAGTAAGTCACTTAAAATTGTGGGAAGACAAGCGAGTTCAACACCAGTGAAGCTTGCTGTATAACAAGGAGTGGTGTAATCATCTACAGTGTGGCTGTTTTCCAGAAACCACTTATTCCAGTGTAATGTTTTTAGTCTTTCTGCTACATCCCAAATCTTAACCCCGCTGCCATGAATACAAGTTCCACTGAAATCAGCATCAGCATTTGTAAGACTAAGATGGCAATTTACAGTGACTGGGCCTCTTAACATTGTATGTGACTGGACAATCTGAAATATAATTTCATCTATGATAGAATTACTCTATTAAACACAACCCCAATATGACTGGGTATGTGGTTTCTGCATTCAGTCTTGCAGAGACACATCTGTGAAAAAAATAGGTTAATATCACTCCTTCTAGGGGGAAAAAAGGAAGATAGGATGAACATTCAGTCCTACTGAATGTTATTTATTTGCTTATATATCCATAGCCTGCCCTGCTCACCAGTGTAAATCAATATAACCAATAGGATGGGATATTCAATAAACAGTCCAATTCAGTTAGGATTGTAGAAATCTGAAACATAGTTGAAACATAAAATAACATAAAATGTTAAATGGTGTGAAATTACATAGTAGTAAATATATACAGCAACAGGTAGCATGTACTATGCACAGCAGAACAGTCAACAGTTTCCCTTACTATGTTCTAACCATCCTTTGTGTAGCACAAACAGGTGATTATTTGGAATAATATATGTATATTTAGGATAAAATGGTATAACAGTTATATAGACATACGGGGCTCAATCTCCCAGAAAGTTCTTCTGCATAAACCTCATTAAAATCCCTGTGGATTACAGCCATGAATCATGGTTTACCATTAACATCCCTTATAATCAATGAGGTTGAATAATTTAACATAGGATATAAACCTAAGGACATTCCCTGGGAGTAAGGCCCATTGAATAATATGGTATTTATTTCTGAGCAGAACTTTCAGGATTGCGCCAACAGTCCCACTGATGCAATCATTACTGGTCTGTAGATCTTGCTTCAGCAAAAAAAAAAAAAAAAAGGGGGGGGGGGGCATTTACACAAGTGGCACAAATAACAACTAGCAAAATGTGTTACAGAATTCCCATGACTTGTGAAATTATGTCTATCTATAGAACAGCTGAAAATCTAACATAAACAGAAGAGGGAATGGGTTGTTCAACAGATTTCACTCAAATGATCAATACCTTTAAACAGCCAGAATCAAGCTGAAACATGTAAATTTATAAATTATGTGGTTGTTTTTTCTTAAAAAAAAATTTCATCTCACAAAATAATTTTTAAGCATAAATCTACAGAAAAGTTGCCAGGTGGGTTCCGACATGCCCAAATCCTCCCTACACAGTGGTACCCGCTTAGGAGTATTTTTACTGTTTAAAACTTCATCAGCCCCAACAATTGTGCTCTAGGCTGCACAGCAGGACAGAAAAGAAGGTGATTCTTTTTCACGCACTCTTGGTGGAACTGGTTCTCTTTGCTTCCACCGCCATCCCCCAGTCTCCCCCTGGCAGGAGGATAAACGCGATGTTTCTAGCGGTCACATCGATCTGGAGACGCGCAAAAACTCAAGAGGAGTTAGTGAACATTGGGACTGACGACCCTCCACTGACTTCCCCCACACAACATCTTGACAAGGATTCTCCCGTTTTGTGATGGGGGCGGGGCAGGTGGGGATGGCAGCGTCCCTCGCCTCTTCAGCACTCCAAGACGGTGGCATTTCCCAATGATAGACCCTCCTGCAGGATCACCCCAGTCATTTTATGAGCAGGACAATGTCCAGACGATCGCACCCCTTTTTTGGGAAAGCCTCCGCTTCATATCACCCCCACCATTCCCTCCTTCACCCGGCTCACCGATCGGGGCAGCTCACACCGCCTTGGGTCCGTTTGCTGCCGCCTCCTGGGCTCTGGGCGAGCCGACGCCGGCAGAAAACCCCCGAATACAAAGCACATCAGCGCCAGGTGGGGCTGCATCCTGTTCCTCCTGGGGGACCCGCCTTGCCGGCTGGGTTGGAAGTAACTCTTCGCCCGGTCTTGCCTTGGGTGTCTCGATCCCGGCCAGCGTCAGTATCGGGCAGTCGCGTCCGCATCTGACAAGTGCAAAAAGCGAAGAGTTGGTAGCTTGCAGCCCTTGTTGGCCTAAGAAAGGGGGCTTAAACGGCCCCGCAAGGGTGATCCCCGGGATCCCGGCGCTGAAGCTAAGCCTCCGCCTTGCTTTGGGAGCAAAAGGGAATCTTCAAAGCGGTAACTTTCTGCGCTGCCCAGGAGTTGGGTCCCCCCCCCTTCGGCATTTAGAAGGAAGGAGGTGGGAAAGGTTTTTTTTCCCCTAGAAAAGGCGGGTGGTTGTGGGGTGTGGATCTTGGCTTTTGGATGGCGACAGATTTAGGGAATGCTATTTGAACAAGTACATGAAGGCGGGCACTGCTGTGGATGTCATCATGTCAGTTGCATAGAGAACGAGAAAAAGCCAGCAGGCAAAAACTTACAGCAATTTCCAAACTTTCCCAAACTTTTCTTCCCTCCCGCCTTCAAACTTTCAAGCGGCGGACAAGCCGGCAGCTAACCAGTCCGACCACAAGAGGGCGCCTGATTCATAAACAATGGTCGGAGTAGCTAAAGGGAAGGTAAGCGAAGATTCGCTGGAAGAAAAACACTCAGAAGCAAAAAAAAGGCTATGAAGCTCAGGCAATTTTTCTTTCAGCACACTTAGTGCATATTTAGAGCAAGGCTGTGCTCAGAAATAAGTCCTCTCTGTAAAATCAGGTGCCGTTGTCCCTATTCTAAACATTCGTCTGCGGAGAGTAGTTATTCCACCCTGACACAACAGGTGGTGATGATGAGCCCCAACTCAAATTTACCGCCAGCAATGGGCAGTGCCCTTATTGCCGACACTTATGGCAGGCAGCTTCTAGAGTGACCTGCCACCCACAGAGATCAGTTCTCCGGCAATAAATTATTGATTTGGAGAATGAACTCCATGGCATCACATCTCTGCCAAGCTCCCTCCTTTCCCTATACTGAGCTCTCCATAGGCTCCACCCCTAATCCCAATGAATTTCCCAACCGGGAGTTGGCAACCCTACTTATACCTGGTTAAAAAACCGCCTATGAGCGAAGGTCCGATACCAGTGTACTTTTAATAAAAGTATGGCCCAATGTGCCACTGAAGTATTTAAAAACGAACCTGCACTGCACTGCACTGAAAAAACTACCATGTCAGCAATAACACCACCATCAACCCTATAATTCTGAAACTTTCCATGTTACTACTCTCACCAGGAAGTTTTCACCCCCTACAGATTCTCTCTTCTGTTGTCCTGGTGCTCATAGAGTAGGAGATGCTGCATGATCCTGTATTGAGACTGGGACTGCCAATTTCATAGTCTCTCTATTTTAGCCATTAATATCAGCTTGATTTTCAGCAAATACCATGCCATTGAAAGTTTGAGCTGCTATTTCTATACATTAAGCTTCTGTTAAAGGGACACAACATTTTCCCCCTGGCCACACCTTTCCTGGTGCCTGCCAAATGTTTTTAGAAAGTAGGTGGGGCCAGGGTGGGCTTTTGCCTGGCAGGACTTTGACATCTGATTGGCTGTGTAGAATTTTTCAAAAAGTTGTTTTGCCAAGAACTGATATCATAACACAAGGATATGTGTGTATGCAATAGTATATTTCAAAGCAATGTTTTTATTTTAAAAGACATCCTGTTAAAATAAGCTCTTACCTGGCAATTAAAGAGTTATTGCTAGAATTATACATAATCTCACTCCCTGACATTTTGCAGTTAGCTCCACCTCCTGCAGTAGCCATTTTGAGGCTGGGTCCATGTCCTGTGGCAGACGTTTTGTGGTTGCAACCACCATCCTGTCTCAGAATTTCAGTGTGCCTGCAGGCTCAAAAAGTTTGGGGATCCCTGTGATGTACAATCTAAACACATTTATGCTAATCTTCTATTTCAGTTGACAGTCAATTGGAAGGGTGTGATGCCAAACAGTCACACCTCTTTGGCATCTGGCTAATTACCCAACCCAACAACTTAGGTTTAATTTATTCACACTTCCAGGGAACTGCTTGTCTTGGCTGAGCCTGATAGAATTGCTCTGTTATAGATTTATATTGTCTGCCTCTCTTTAATGTTGCCAGATCCTCCCGACCATCAGCTGAGGACAGGCAGCATAGTGTAAATGTAATTCCAGGAGATCCCCAGGCCATATATGGAAGCTGGTATCCCTATTCCCTATAGTGGTGGCGAACCTTTGGCACTCCAGATGTTATGGACTACAATTCCCATCAGCCACTGCCAGCATGGCCAATTGGCCAATAGTCCATAACATCTGGAGTGCCAAAGGTTCGCCACCACAGCCTATAGTTATTTTTATCAGTAACTTGCTGTTGTTGAATGGAAGACTTCTGCCAGGGCAGTGGCTGGAGCCCAAACAATCTGTGTAAAGAATAACTGAAATACATATTGTAGCCAGATCCATAGTTGCCAACAGGCCTGGAGAATTATGTCCTACCCTTTAATAGAGGTTTGATGTGTGTTAATAAGACAGACAGTAGGCAACCCTAGGTCCAGATTCATAAGAGGTTTAACTTGGGTGAATGCAAACTAGTTTTAGAATAGGAGCAATATTCATAACTTTGAATTAGACACCCTTTCCAGATATCCTCACCATCCATTCAATTTCATAAACAAATAGAATGGATGGAATGTGTAGAATGGGTAGACTGGAATGGGGTTCATGCTGGAAGTGAATTACTGTTTATGGGATGAGTGGTCTCGTTAAAATAAATGGAGCAAAAAGTGACTGAGATTTCCCTAAAAACATTGCACGTAATAAAAGCTACATCATAGGTATTGGCTACTGTGGTTAGAGTTAAACATCTGTGACTACACAGAATTAATTAATGAAAGTTTGATACTAAAAGCAAATTCAGTTTATTTTATTGGATTCTATTTCTGCCTTCTAGTCATGAAAACAGCATCATTGGCTTACCAGAAAGTCCTGGGCCAGGACATGCATGCTGAACAGGAGATTTGACCACCCAATTAGAATATATATTGTTTCCAAAAAGGGTTAATAATTAATAGTTGTTTTGTAAAGAGTTAAAGATTAATAACTGTCTTCATAAATTATTTTTCATCTTTTTAGAAGCTGGCAGGTCAGTAACTAGAATTTAACTTATAATCACTAATAGCACTTTCCCAATGGAGCACTTTTTAACATCAGAACTAAATATTAGGTGTGCTAATACAGGTTCTATATGAATGTTTTTATTTTCTTTTACATCTCTATGGCTGTGCAATCCTATGCACACTTTCCTGGAAGGCAGCCCCACTGAATAAAGTGAGCCTTATTTCTAAGTGGGCATGAAACGGATTGCAATGCGTGCATGTTTGTAGAACTAAGTTGCGCTGACCTGCCAATAGTTTCCAATCAAATGAATACATTCTCAGGGCTATAAAAAGATTATCAACGTTGAGAATTAAGATGTCGAGGCTCATGAACACATACGGTATACTCACGAACACTGCCTTTCCACAGGAGCCCTGCCCTGCATTTCTGTACAGTCCCAAGTCTCAACTAGAAACTTCCATGTGACAAAAGCAGCTAGTTGTTCCAGGAGCTGCTAGAGTAACCAAAGGAGGCCTCCCCATCACAAAATTGAGTGTGAGGGCATATTCTTATGCTTTGTCAAAGGTCAAGTCTTAGCTGAATGGGGGTGGTGATAAACAATTAAGTGGCAATACTATAGCAACTGTTGAAGCAGCTCTAATAGTGCATATTGGCCTGATATTTTGAGAGTCTGGAAGCTAAGCAGGGTATTTGATTAACATAACAGAGTTTGCCCATTCATCGAAACATGATATTGAGTGTAGTAACTAAATTTTCCAAGAAGTATATTGAAAGAAAAGTTAAACTTACACCTATTCAATTAGACACTGTTTGTTTTCAGGTTGCAGTCAAAAGGAAGAAAGAGACACCTTATCAAAAGAGTACTTTTGCCTGTCATAAATGGCCAGCCTATTCAGCATCATGTGTATGGGAGTTTGAGTAATTGTATCTACATGAGAGACCATGACTTCATGAAGAGCCATGTACAGAGTGACAGAAAAATGGACACAGAGAGGGAGGAGGGGTCAGAGGGCAGCATCCAGGAAAAGACAAAGGCAGATTCTGCATGGGCCAAAAACTGTGGTGTGAAAATGGTGTGAAATGGGAGGGATATCCCATTCAAGGAGATACACATACACAAAAACAGCGGTGTGAAAATGGCTTAAAATGGTGTAAAAGGGGTTACACTGTTTTCACACCAGTTTCACACCGCTGTTTTTGGCCCATGCAGAATCCCCTTTAGAGTGATGTAGCATGCCCCTCTGCCCCCTAATGTGCAGGCAAGCTGAGCCAATCATTCCAACAGGTACTTGGATGGCAGATCACCAAGAAATATCAGGAAAGACAATCGCAAAGCACTTCTGTTAATTTCTGATGTCGAAAGCCCCATGAGATGGAACTTAATTGGGTTGCTATAAATTGTTTGTGACTCAATGGTATGTTTTATCTTACAGCAATTGTCAGAATCAGCAGCTGCTACAATCATTGGAAAGTTTCTATCAAGACAGAAGTTTTATTAAGGACTTCTGTGTGATCTGGATCAGAGAAGACAGCTTTTTTGATAGTTATGCAGTATTTTTCATTAGCAGTCTTTCAATTCTTACAGCAACAGACATGCACCATTGTAACATGCAGATGAATAAAACAAGAATTAAAAACCATTTACAGATAACACTGCACAGGCGTAGCTACCATGGGGACATCCGGGGACAAGTGCCCCAGGCGCCACCTTGTGGTGGGCGCAAAAATTGCAGGTTCGTTGGTGGCTTTCTGTATTTTTTACTGTTTTTTCAATTTTGGCCTGCAGGGGGCGCAGTTTTTCGGCTAGTGGCACCAAAATTTCAGGCTATCGTCAGGTGACTCTGCTGATGATACCAGCCAAGTTTGGTGAAGTTTGGTTCAGGGGTCCAAAGTTATGGACCCCCAAATGGGGTGACCCCATCCTCCATTGTTTCCAATGGGAGCTAGTAGTAGATGAGGCTATTACTTTGAGGGTCCATAACTTGGGACCCTCTGAATCAAACTTCATTAAACCTAGGTGGTGTCATAATGATAGTCTCCTGTTGATACCACTCCAGGTTTGGTGAAGGCTGGTTCTGGGTGGCCCATCCCCTACTATTCCAATGGGATCTCATGGTAGATGGGGCTACCCTTTTGAAGGTCCATAACTTTGGACCCCCTGAACCAAACTTCACTAAACCTGGGTGGTATAATCAGGATAGTCTCCTAAAGATAGCCTAAAATTCTGGTACTGTTAGCTTAAACATTGCTCTCCTGACAGGCACCCTCAAATTTTCCCCAGGTTCTCTCTTTGGAGTGGATTTAAAGGGAGAATCTGGGCTCCCTCGATTTAAAAAAACATTGAAAGTATTTTTGAAGGCTTTCACAACCAGATTCAACTGGTTGTTGTGGGTTTTACAGGCTGTGTGGCTGTGATCTCAGATCTTTAGCCTTAATGTTTCACCTAGAGCCTGTGGCTGAGCAGAGCCCAGTGTGTATCACAGAGAGAAGTCTGGCAAGAGAAGTCTCAACTGCGTATAAAAAAGACTTCTCTCTGTGATACACCTCTGAAGATACCAGCCACAGATGCAGGTGAAACATTAGGAACAAGATCTACCAGACCACAGCCATGCAGCCCAGAAAACTCCATTAACAACCAACATTGATAATGATGCTGCTTAGGGTGGATGTGGGTGGGAAATTCACCCTGGAAACAGCATCACCTAAACAATGTTAGTTTAAACTAGAGAGCCCAGAGGCCCTCTTTAAGGTGGATTTAAAAGGAGAATCTGGGCTCTCTAGTTTAAACAACATTGAAAGTGATGCTGTTTCAGGGTGGATTCCCCCGCTTCAAAAAATAGCATCACTTTCAATGTTGTTTAAACTAGGGAGCCCTGGGTGTGTTCAGATTTGTGTGTTGGGGCATGTTCTATAATGTGATGGTGACTTTGAGATGACCTGGTGCAAAAAATGTTGTTTGGTCGTGGTGGGGGAGGGATGCTGCCCATATTGGGGGGGGGGGCTCAGATTTTGTCCCAGGCTCCATTTTCCCTAGCTACGCCACTGTAACACTGACATTAGATCCGTTGCAACGTCAAGTATACATTTAGGATAAATGTAATAAAGCAGCCCTCAAATCTTTCTTCTAGTATACCATCATGGTAGACAGATATATTGTTCAACAATTCCTCCTCTCCCCACTTAAAAAATACCTAAACTGCAAATGACAGCAATATGCTGTAACTAATTGGAGTGTTTATGCTTTACAGATTTCTTGATGTTTAAATGTAGGAAAAAGTCAGTTGCATAATAAAGGAAGTCTTGGCATTTTTTTATTGTTCTTTTTTCAAAAACTGGATTGAATATAGTTTGCCATGATTAAATTGAAGTAGTTCAAAAGGCACCACTCCAGAAAATGTCAACAGAAACAAGGTTAAGTTATACAATATTAAAGATATACCTATCTTTTTCTACTAGGCAAAAAACAACAACAATCTTATGATACCACAGACTAACAGATCTATTACAGCACTAGCGTGGCCCGGCCACGCGTTGCTGTGGCTTATTGTGGTGAAATGGGAAAGCAGCAAATCAATTGCAGAGGCCAGCAGTACATGCTCATGCAAACACGCAGCCTGATACTGTGCGATGTCAGTGATGTGTGTGCCCACATTCCTGGGGGGGGGGATGGAAAGGCACCCCTCCCACACATCTAGGCTGGCTGGTCATGATCCTTTACCTGGGAGTAAGTTTGGTCACAGGCAATGGGGTGTCGCTTCTGAGGAAACCCTCTGAGGGGCGTTACCTGAAAGGCCATTCAAAGTATGTCATGGTGGCTGTACTGAGCTTGCTCCTGAGTAATGCATGCTCTGGTTTTCTTAACTGTAACTGCAGTATCTTCAGGGAATCTCAGGTGCCTGGCTCCTCCCTCCTGCTCTCCTTGTATGTCACCAAATTCTCACTCTCTTCCCTCCCTCACTTCTCTTCCCTTGTATGCCACCCCTCCCCCACCTTCCTTTCCCTTTCCCTCCGCCTAGGGTGGGTGGATTATATCAAGATGCTGGGCCCCCCTGCCTCCCCTCCCTTTCATGCCACCCCTCACTGTCTTCCCTCCCTCACTTCTCTTCCCTTGCATACACCCCTCCCTCTCCCTCCCTTCCTTTCCCCTCCGCTTAGGTGTGGTGGGCCCTATCAAGAGGTTACAAATTGCCTCCCCTCCCTTGCATGCCACCCCTCACTGTCTCCCCTCTCTCACTTCTCTTCCCTTTGCATGCCTCCCCCACCATCCCGTTCCTCTCCCTCCTTCTCAGCATGCCACCCAGTGGTGGGACCCAAAATTTTTAGGTAACAGATTCCCATGGTGATGGGATTCAAACTGCATGCGTAGCAACCACGGGCTGGGCAGGGCACAATGGTAAAGTGGCTGGATATTCCAGGGGTGTGGGATTCCTGGGTAGGGAGCTGTGGTATGACTGCACAGCCAATGCGCCGGTCCTTGGGTGGGAAATCCATCGCATGCAGGCTTAGGCTGCCAATGCACACCGGTGCACCTCCTGCTAGATCAAGCTTCAAGTTCTGCGCGCTACTTCTGAGAGGAGGGGTATAACTAAGGCAAAAATCACGTGGGCAAAATCACCAATTAGTAACCCCCTCTCGGCACAATAATAAATAATTAGGTAACCTACTCTCTTGAACCCAGAGAACTCAAGCTGGATCCTATCTTCTGATGCCACCCCTCCCTCTCTCTAGTGGCAGTGGAGGTTAAGAGCTCAAGGGTGTATCTAATCTGGAGGAACCGGGTTTGCTTCTCCTGCTCTGCCGCCTGAGCTGTGGAGGCTTATCTGGGGAATTCAGATTAGCCTGTACACTCCCACACATGCCAGCTGGGTGTGACCTTTGGGCTAGTCTCTATTTCTCGGAGCTCTCTCAGCTCCCACCTAATACCTCTACAGGGTGTTTACAGAGGGGAAGGGCAACGAGATTGTAAGCCCCTTTGAGTCTCCTGCAGGAGAGAAAGGGGGATACAAATCCAAAGTCCTCCTCCTCCTCCCTCCCTCCTCCTCCTCTTCTTCTTCTCTCTCTCCCTTCCTTCCCTCTCCCTCATGTGTATGCTCACCTACACTCGAGCACTGCCTATGTGCTGTTTTCACTGCCCATGTATACCCACTGCCTGAGTGGACATTCCCAAGCAGCAATGAACATTCTAAAAGCTTTTATTTACACACAGGCATGTCCTTCTCACCAGGGAGCGCCAGGAAAAAGGTGTTTTACCTGGGCCAGGTATGAAATTTCAGGTATGTGAACATCTGAAAACACTCTGGCCTGACTGACTATAGTGGCTGGGAATTTTCTGAGCACCTATCTGTGCAGTTACTGAGGTACCCTGTCATCAACACATACACGGTTAGCTTTTTATATATATAGATAAGTATTCATGTGCTGAAGTCACAAATATGAGAGCAGTATGTAACATATATAGTTAGAGAGAAAAATGTGAAAATAACAGCCTGTATAGACGTTTCGAATTCTAAGATGTACAGCGAGGCAAGGCAAGCACAATGGCCAGATACGACAGCAGAAATCTACTGTCATAACTGAAACCAATTTTTCAATAAATTCTAATTCAGTGATTTTGTTCTGAAGGCTCCCTTTGAAGTTTTGTTCAATGATAATAAACTTTATTAGAAGAATGTCTTTGGTCATTAGAAGGTCATTAGAAGAATGTCTTTGGGGACTGAAAGATTCTTTCAGTAGTTTCTTAATGTTGACATTTTTATTTCACATATATCTATTTTATTGTTCCACATACAGATTGACCTGTTCTGTTGGATAAGCAAGGGAGTGAGCCACTATTGTAACAGATAATGCCATTACATGATGTAATAATTAAACAGTGTATCAGAATCTCTAAATCAGAAGATATGATTGTCATACAAGTTCATTAAAATGTGAAAATCTGGGAAGTGCATCCAGATCTCATTAGATGTCATCCATCTTTTTTTATTGTGGTCATGGTGATAGTGATGTCCTGACCTGAACTCAGATCATAGGAGCTAAGCAGGGTTGGCCCTTGTTAGAATTTTGCTAGGAGATCACCAAAGAAGTCCAGGGTCATCAGACAGAGGCAAATCTCCTCTGTTCGTTTTTGTCTTGAAAATCCCAAGGGGTTGCCAAAAGTTAGCTGCATCTTGATGGCACTTTCTACCACCAGTGATAGAGATACATTTAGCCAGTTTTTTTTTAAAAAAATCTCAAACCCTATCTATCTAGTGAGGCCTGATCCTTACATTTACTTTTTAAAGAAAGGCAATAATTGAATACAGTGATATATCCAGGTCCATGTTAGGCTCATTTTGGATACCTGTTTAAATTTAAGATAAATTGATGGTTTGTGATAATTGGCACACCGTGTCCCTGGCTCTTAATGGAATGGCTACCAGCAGATTTAATGGAATGGCTACCAGCAGAAAATATGAGCATGTTTTTGGCATCAACAAGCCCAGTTTTTCAGATAGTCCTTAAAAGCTTTGAATTGATGTTTTCATTGATAATAAACATGGCAAAGTGAATTACAGTCCAGAAACAAATGTTATCATTGCTGATTATGCACTGTCAAATATTTGTATAATATAAAAATCAAACAGTTGCCATTCAACTGGCCTTTGGCAGTAGCAGTGAAAGTAATGTGGAAATGATGTGAAATATGTCTTTGGGACTGAGCAAGAAGTGATTATCTGTTTTTTTAAGGTCAGCATTGACAAGTTGTGTGCACTTTTTTCTTCCTTTTTTCCCATCAAGTCACAGCTGACAAGGGGTGTACTGCCTATGGGGACATGGAGTAACACATGTCCCCAGGCACACATTGACCTGGGCGCTGGAAGCAGCTCCAGGCAGTAGACCTGGATGCCGGCATGAGCTCCAGGCAGTAGACCTGGATGCCGGCATTGGCTCTGAGCAGTAGACCTGGATGCCGGCATGAGCTCCAGGCAGTAGACCTGGATGAAGAAGAAGGGTGGAGGAGCACCTTCGCGGTTTCCCCTCCCTCTGAGCAGGCAGCCCGCTCAGAGAATAAGGGAAGTGGGCAGTTGTGTATTGCTAATGGGGACATGGGGTAACCCATGTCCCCATTAGCAGTATGCCACTTTCTAATAGTTTACCATAAGTGCCAATTTAACTGGAAACTTTGATGAATATGGGAAGACTGTAGTTATTCAGCAGTAATAGAATGTTCATCTATTCTATACATAATTGTATACGTTCTATACAACTATGTTGTATGTGAGACTGCTTCAGAAGCTTCAGTTTCTATAAAATTCAGCAGCACTTGAAAAAGATAACCCCACTGATGGATCAACTGTGCTGGTTATCTACTTGCTTCCTGGACCACTTCAAAGTGCTAGTTATCTTTAAAGTCCTTCATATCCTGAGGCCCTCATACTTGTAAAACTGCATTTCTCAGTGTACTCCTGTGCATCATGTACAGTGCACTCCTGTGCACCACATGCATCCTTGCAGTGTACTCCTATGCTCCTCAGACGGACTTCTCCTGGTGTCATATGTTGTAGATCATACGCTACTTAAGCAATAGGTCCAGCCTTTGGAATAGTCTACTAGAAGGGTGTTGAAGGTACCTTTACTTGCTGCATCCCAAAAGGTGTGCAAAACTGTTTTATACAGAGGGCATTTGGTAAAGGGTAAAATTTTTGGCAAATTTGGCTATATATTTTTATTGTGCATAATTTGTTGAATAGTGATAATGTTTTTGAGTCATCCTACTCTTCCTGTTTTGTTAGCCACCTTGAGTCTGAGGATGTAACGTGGGATGTGATAGATGATAGAGAGGGAGGGAGGGAGGAGACCTGGAGCTTCTAAACTTAAATTCAAAATGTCTTACCTAAATTAGAACTAAGAAAAGTTCAAGTTAAACCTTAGTAAACTGGGAATGTAATTCACTGTGTCCTATTCCACATCAGCCCAATATGGGATAGTCTAAGGTTTTAGATGTGATTTTCCCCGTGAACATCACAGCAATATATGAAGTCTTCTGGGGTTGGGAAGAAGAGTCATCTGCCAAAAAATTAGAATACGCATCAGCAAACAACATGTTAGTTTCCAGTTCCAGCTTTGACTCCTGTTGTTTACATTTGTCCAATAGCAATGATGGACTACAATGCACTGGAATGTTGGCATTTCAAAATGTTTTACTGCATAGGTATGCAAACAAAGGTTTCTGCTTTTTTGTGCAACATGAAGGACAAGAACATAAGCCATATATGGAGAGAGTTGTGCATCATTATGGAAGGGTTAGTTTTCATAGACTGATGGACACATCACATACATGCTAAAGAACAGAGGAGGAGCAAGGGTAAACTGCACCCGGGGTGCATGTGCGCCTTGCGCCCCTGACCTGGAGCACCCCCAGAACAGCCCAAAATGCCCCCGCCATGGCTCTGCCACACCTCTGCCGTGGCTCTGCCCGGGGTATTGCTTACCCCTCCCATCCTGTGGGTGCTACGCAACTGCCAAAGAATGGAAACTGGAGACCATAGTCCATCTGACATCCATGATGACATCTTGAGCAGCGGCCTCAGATTGTTCACTTTTACAAGAATGTCTCTTCTGCAATAGCAAGAAATTCTCTTGCTATTAATTCTACTTTTTCTTCTTCTCTGCAGATCAGTTCCATATGTCACTGCCATTCACCCAGCAATTCTGAGTGAGCCTTGATAATGTTATTACCAGTGTCTAATCAATATTTACTCCTCCCCCCCATCTCTTTAACTACAGTCTTCTGGGTTTCAGAAATGTATAACCAACTTTACTCTAAGTAATACAAAGTGCCATTAGCTAAGGTATTAATTAGTGTTTCGGATGGCCTGAATCACTTGCGTGCAGGTTGTGAGTTTCTCGAGTTGTATGGTCGCATTTCAGCAGCATTCTCTCCTGACGTTTTGCCTGCATTTGTGGCTGGCATCTTCAGAGATCCCCTGAAGATGCCAGCCACAGATGCAGGCGAAAAGTCAGGAGAGAATGCTGCTAAAACACGGCCATACAGCCTATTAGCTAAGGGTTTTTTCCCAGTAATCCATAAACCAGTCACTTATTATCCTTAACTAGTGGTAGTAGCTAGCAAATCCATAAATTTAAAAAATGAACAGCTAAGAAGAAAGCAAAATAATGTTCATCTTGGAGTATGAAGATATTCATCTGCAAGCCATCATCAAAAGTGTTCAACAATTGGGGCAGGGCTACAATAGTTTGTTATCATATTTGGAAAGTGTCACAACTAACAAACTTAACAAGTTTTTCTGTCAGCATTCCTCAGCTTTTTGGAAGCACTAGCTAGAATTGTTTCTTTCAGTCTGAGATGCTTGCTCAACAATAAACCACATCTCCAACATAATTCCAATATAGAACTGTGAGATCAGAAATCTTCCAGCTGTTGACCAAATAAACAAAACTCTACTTCGTGATTATACATATATTACGTGGCTATTACATTAAAATTCCACCCTGAAAAGTTGTATAAAGTTGCACTTCTAAAAAAACAGAGACAGGTCTGTGATGCAGAACTTTCAGAACAGTGATATATCCTGGTTCAAGATTGTGAAAATATATACATTACCTCTAAAATTAACAGTGCACTGGATAATTCATTAAAATGAATGAAGTTAGTCTGAAGCTGCATCTTTTTGTATATGTAGTATTGAATCATCTCATATGAGTCTATCCTCAATATTTGTCCCTTAGAAATGTTTGTACTGACACAACTCTTTTAATGAAACAGAAAGGGAATTATTACTAGGTTGCCAACCTGCCTAGAGAAAAATGTCCTAGTCTTTTAGAAGAGACTGAATGTGTGGAAAGTGGAAGCTGAAGCTTTTCATGGTATAGAAATAAATAATACCATCTGGTAGTTAACATCCTACTAAGGCTCCATTAAAAGAGCAGAGCATTTTTTCTCCAGGTAGGTGGCTAGAAACATTGTAGATTATGTAAGAAGAGATACAGAACTGAGATTAAGGCAGGCCACGAGGAATTTCAAGAAAGGCTTCAAGAATAAATGTCAAGCAAAGGAGTTACATTCAAATTATCTGCATTTACAATCACAGGAACAGTACCCTGTGAAAACAAGTCTTCACAGTACTATAGAAGGGGTGTGGCTGATATAGGTCCTTCTATGGGTTTGCTGGAAAACACAACACCAGATGATTTGCTCTTTAAGGCAACTTCATACATGCATTTACCAAGTCTGAAGCTGCATTGTTTTGCATATGTAGTATTTGGCACTAACCATGCAAATGCAAACTCCTTTGCAATATGCTTAAATTTCACATGCCACTGAAAAGAAGCTCCTTTTAATGTTAAGTTTAAACAAAGTTTTGTGAATGGCTGTACTCATAGTACTTTGTATATAAAAGTTGCTGATTTTTTTTAAAAAACTACATTCTTATGAGATAAATATACATGACTAAAGCTACCCTTGGCAACACTTATACTAGGCACAAGAAGCTTGGGGAAAGTGTTAATTCTGGCATGAGAATTAGGACACGGTCATTGAGCATAGAAAATTAAGTATGAAGTGTGAGTAAAGTGTAAGAATGAAAGAATTTGTGACCAGAACAATCAATTCAATGTTTGCAAAGTGATCACCGCTGGATAATTTATATAATCAGGATTTAGGAGACAATAGATCTAGATCACACAACTGTCACATAGAAATCAGCTGCTCTAATTGTACCTTAGTTTCCAGTTTCCTCCTACAGATATGATGGTGCTCTGATATGTACATGCACCATGAAATCAAGCTAGGCACCTCCTGTGCAAGTATTACAATAACAAAATTAAAATGAATTTTATTTTCCTCTTCAGAAACTGTTCCACCAAATTCCTAAGTTGTTTTACAGACCAAAACTGTTGATATTTAATTATGAGTTCACTATGTAAACATTGTGCTTTGATAAATTAAATTATGAGTGCATGTCTATGTAATGCAGACATGAGATTTAGAAATCTACCATGAGCATCTGTCTTTATTAGGGTTCCAGTCCTTCTCAGATAGTCTCTTTTGCTTAGTTTTAAATACATTTCATCCTTTTGCAAAGGAACCAAAATAAAATACAGTATTTTTCCTACTTACATTAAGCATTAATTCCATAGGGAACAATAATAAACCTTTGAGAACTCAAAAAGGGCACTTTGCCAGTACAGACCAAGAATTTTAATCTATGCAGGTCTCCCCTCCCTTTTCCAATGTTAATAAGGTTTGGAATTTAATTGAATTTTTTTCCAATTAAAAGAAATATTCCCTATATATAGATCATTTCCCAGTTTACCAGTCACTGTCCAGAATCTCCAATTTTATGGTTGCCTTTTTTTGCTCATCATGAATTCCCCATTTTATTTAGCTAATTACAATTATTTGATTGGTATAAAAGTGATGGGCAGGTACCCAAGAGAAACTTCTATTCATTTCCATGGAAGCTAAATCCAAGTGTATCTAGGATCACATCTTGTGTCTTGTTCACAAAGGGTAATCCAGAAACAACTTTCATCCAAAGATTACTATTTTGGATTGGGTTCACTCACAAAAGGGTCTTATACTGAAGAAATAAAAAAACCCATCCATCCAACACTAAAGTATATATATACAGTACCATATATATATGGTACACTGTTGATTGACATGGGACAATTTTATTATTAAATTGGGGTTCTGAATTTGATTTAATGAAGATACTTTTATATAATGATTTTTATTAGATTTTTAACAACTACACATTATAACTAAAACAATACATAGAACTCTACGGTGACCCAGTCATCCTAACACTAAAAAAGCTGTTTACACAGCAACACCAGAAAAAAAAACTACTTGATTTCCTGCCCGGAACCCCTTTCAGATTTTTTCTTTAATATTATACTGTTACCATTGGTATCTAGACTAGCAATTAGCAGAAAATAAAATTAAATATTTGTACTTCTATCTTTCCCAGTAGAGAAGATACATAGTATAACCTTTTCTCTCTTGACTTATTTCTTGAATTTAAAGGGAATTAACGTATAATTTCTTCTTAAACATTTTGACCCATTAAATAAACACTTAAATCTAACATTCTTTTTTAAAAAAAATCTAGCATTCTACTTCGTTTTACTGATTTTTATCAACATTTCAACTATTTCACTGGATGTTTTCATGTGAATTCTTTAATTTTTTTGTAAAACTCTTTGGGGCTTGTTGCTGAAGTGATTCTCTGTGTCTGGCCTTTGTCTGTGAAAAGAATTCCATTTTAACCATGTGAACCTAACTTGTTTCTTCTTTATAGTGTCCACTAAAATGGTATAGTCCTTCTGCTTCTGCAGGACCCTCAAAGGAATTTCCTGTGTTTGTCAACCAACTTAAATTTAAACTTTTGATGGGCCTCTATAATTTGATTTACAGTCTCTTTTTCATAGAATACAATGACAATATCTCTGCATAGTCCCTGTGTTTCTGGATTTTTGAAGTTCACTCTGTATATCTTTTCAATCTTTCCAGCCATCTCTTCATTTTATATCATAACTTTGGTCAGAGCCAAGGAAAGCTTCTTTTAAAGATCTCTTTCTAAGGGTCTTGTTCTTTTGCAACTTTACTCAATCTAAGGACCTTTCCGCTGTGCCAGTGGAGGGAAGGGGGCATTCGCATGGGACCGCTCTGCATGGAGCCGCCCCTTCTGTGCCCCCCCACTCACCTCATCCTCCAGCATCGGTCTGGAGGGCTGCAGGGACCCACCTCTGCAGCATGGGCGGGTCTCAGTAGCCCTCCAGACCGACGCTGGAGGACGAGGTGAGTGGGGAGGAATGGGAAAGAGGTGCCTTCACGCCGCTCAGGGCAGCACAGGACGGTGCTGCTGCATTGCAGCAGCGCTGCCTGTGTGAACGTATGCCCAGGGACCAGTGTTTTTCCATCCCTGGGCCGCTGTTTTTGGCCCCGTGCGGAAAGGGCCAAAGAGCCTTTTCTCTGGTCTAATATTCCAATCAAAAAATGGCTTGTTCATGTTCTTCAGATTCTGTTTGAACTGAGTAAACTCCATTTTTAAAATCTGTAACTTGTTCCTTTACTGTCTTTATGTCCTCCTCCAACTGTCCAATTTTTTAAAGATTGTTCTCGACTTTTTAAACTTCCTTTAATAGTTCAGCTATGCTGGAATGTTTTGAATACTACTTTTTATAGAGTCCATTTCCAGTTTGTATTCATGTTTCTAGATTTGTATTCATGGTTCCAACATTGTTCAACATTTATTGAGAATCTGATTAAAAGGAACCTTTTAAGTAGCCATTTCAAGCCACTAAGTCACTGTGCAACAAGCCTTCTTGTTTATAATAGAGTATTGCTGAAGCTGTCCTTTCTTTCATGTCCCTTTCTGTGATTCAGCAAAACTTTCCTTTGTAACATTTCTTTTCAGGTGTAAACTAGACTTAGCCTGCCACCCTACCAGCTTCAGAGAATAAAGAAAGTCAGTTCAGTCTTATTTCTATATCTACAAAACAACCTTTTTCTCTCTAGTGCCTTTATTTCCAAGCTTCTCCTTTAAAAAGAGATTATTTTGTGTTTATTTTTTCTTTTAAAATGTTTTGTTTAAGTCCATACCTATTAGAGAGATCTTCCAGTTTTTCTGCATGTATCTGTAACAGATTCTGGACTTCTCTTATTGATCTCAAATTTATTTATTTTTCTTTATGAGAAGTGTATGACTTAGGATGTTGTCTTCCAGAGGTAAAGTCTCCAGCAGGAAATAAAGGCAAGTAAAGGAAGACACAGTAGAGGATTATAAAACTATGCCTAAAGTATAGTGAGTGGACAGGGAGAATTTCCTTCTCTCACTCATATTACTAGAACCTGTAATCATCCTCTGAAGCTGAAGGATGGACAGTTCAGTACAAACAAAATGAAGTACTTCACACAGTACATAATTAAATTGTGGAACTCCCTGCCACAGGGAGTGGTGATAATGACTATCAACTCGGAATGCTTTAAAAAGGAGAGTGGACAGATTCATGAAAGATGGAGCTATCAATGGCTATAATCCTCATGGCTACCTACTGTCTCCAGTACCAGTGACAGTATCCCTCTTTATATCAGTTGCTGGGGAGCATACATAGGAAGATGCTGTTGCAGTCATGCTGTTCATCAGCCTTCTAGAGGGACCTGGTCAGCCACTGTGTGAACAGAATGCTAGAATACATGGGTCTTTGCTATGATCTGGCATGCTCTTGTTACGATAAGTAGACTTCAATAAGTAGAATGATAAATTATCATGTGGGAGGTCAGATTAAAGTCTGCCGAACATTGAAACAAACTTGGCATCACTTTTTCTCACCCTAACCGTGTAATGAAATAATTGCAGTTGACACTCAAACTCATGCCACTTCTGCACAGCCATGCTGGGGGTTGGGTGGTGTACATGACGCCAACCCAACCCCCCCGGGACCATTTGCACGAACGGTCCCGGTAACGACCGGGAAGACGGCGCCGCACTGTGCCGTCGCCTGATTGACTTACCGTCCCTGTGACCGTCCGGCACGTCACCAAGGCCAGGTGACATGCCCCCTGCCCTGCGCGACCACTCCGGAGTCACAGGGCAGGGGGGCGTGTCCCCAGGCCTTGGCGACACGCCAGACGATCGCAGGGATGGTAAGTCGATTGGGCAAGGGGGGAGGGATGGCACCTTCCAGCCGCTGCCATTCGCATGGCAGTGACTGGAAGCTGCCATTTTCCGAAAACCTCACTCGGGGAGCGAGGTGGGAAAATGGCGGCTTTGCGCCGCTGGGGAGGAGCGAGGGTGGCGTGGCTGCGAAGCAGCTGCGCCCCCCCATGCGAACAGCTCCCTCAGGATGGCGTTTTTGCCGTCCCCAGGGCGCTGTAAAAGGCCCGTGAGGAAAGGCCTTCAGAGAGACTTTGTGACTGAAGAAATCCTCTTGGGGAAAATGCTTTGGAGATCACAATGTCAACTCTGCGCCATTATTCACCTCCATCCTAAAAATAATCCATATTTATTGCATAAATTTCCAATGTTTTAAAACTGAAGCAAATATTAAATTGGAGGGATGTTTTTGCTTCTCCCCTCAAGTTCTTCTTTCTCTGAAATCAACAATCAACCAAAAGAGCTAAAGGGGAAGAAGACAAAAATAACATTTTTTTTGCAAATATTGCAGCAATACACAATGGCCCTTTCCGCACAACAAATGTACCACAAGTTGCAGCTGGGATAAATGAACCTGATATAGCCCCAGACTGTTCACATGGCTGACCATCCCACGGTTAGCAAGCAAATTGGCCAGGGTGTGCACCTTCACACAGAGCCAGGTATTATTTTTTAATTTACCTCCCATTGATGCATAACTGTGCAGGCATGCACGAGTGAACCCCCATAGCCATGCTGTCTGATGTCATGACCCTTTGAGCCTGTGTGGCTACGCAGATGGGCACTGGGAATTTTTTTTAAAAAGGAACGTGCGGCAGAAAAAAGCGCCTCCCTGCCCAGCCATTCACTCGGAAGTGGCTGCAATCCAGGATTTTAAAAAAGAATCGCAGATAGTTCAATTCTCGAATACCCCATTTTGGGGGAAATAACACGGGGAAGACTCATGATTGGGGTGGGAACCATGCAAAGTTCCCGCCCACCATGTTTTTTACCATGGTTATCCCAGGTTTACCATGGTTATCCCAGGCTCATGCGGAAAGGGCCAATGTGGTGCCCATGGAGTCCACCAATCCATTTCCTGATGTTACTTGCTTCTTTGACAAACCATCTCTTCTCTAAAGCAAAGGGCCGGTGATGATTTTCCTCCATCTCAGAGAAGCATGAGATGCTTCAGTAGCACCCAGAAGATATCACTATTGTGCATGAAAGGAGTTCTCATTCAGAAACTTCTGCTTCCATCAAAAGAGGATGCAGTTTTGGTGGAGGGGGAAATTGTCAGGATATTGAAAATTGCAAGGTGGTCATATGCTGGTCTGGAATGCCTGGAATGTACCAGTCAGCAGAATTGTAAAGGTCGGAGCCTCTCTGTCTGGGTCTGGAATGATTGGCATGTAACAGTCAGCAGAAATGAAAAGGTCACAGGCCAGGAGGATGAGATCATCTAGCTAATGATTTGCTGGACAAAACTATATAAGAAGACTGCATACCCAATTTAGTATCTTCACCTTCAGGTTCGGGCTCAGATTGTTGTTAGAGTAGAGAGTGGATAGTTATTAGATGAGTAAAACATTGTTATTTTGTTCCTTTAAGAAAGAAAAGATAAAGTATTCCTGTTGGAACGAAATCTACTGTCTGAGTGTTTTTATTTTCTTATACTGCAAGCAGTTACCTCCTGAACTTTCTAGCAAGGGTGAGTTGGCACCTAGTCCTTTCGCTGTGCACTAGGCCAACAGAAATGTTTAGTGTTCTGTGGCTATTCATAGAAGTGTGTGCTTGCTGGAACCTTGTGCACACTCACTCACCTTTGTGAGGGCACCTTTTCCAGCTCCTGCTTTCATTGGACCCCTTCTCTACTGGGCCAGTAAATATCATCCATCCCTGAAATCTATCCAGTTTCCTCCCTTATCCTTCTAGTTAGCTCTAGTATGCAGTGTGTGTGTATATGTGCACACATATATTGATCAATCATAATTTGATTTCTGTTAACTTTATTAATACAAATCTTTATTATTATAATTGTCTCTTTATTAGAGTCTCCATTTGGATTATCATGGTATAAACAGGTTATAGATCCCAGTTACCAGTACTCCTTTCTTGCTTTGTCTCCAAAAGCTAATTCTCCAACTAAAAGTAGAGACAGGCTACTTAGGGTAACACTTGAACCAGCTTAATGTGCTGGAAAACATGTCATGGCAAATATAAATGTGAAACACATGTGAGGAATGCTATGTATCTAAAATGAGAGCTTTTTACTCAGCCCTAAAATAGCGACTTTTAAAAATTAGCAAAATACAAAAGATTGAGCAAGGTTTTACATAAATGTATTTGGTTCTAGTACCAGTCTTTCAGACATAAAACCAATCCCTTGCCCCTCCATTCCGCATCCCATGCATTAAGTATTGTACCCAAAGCCCTCCCCCCTCAAAAGCATTCTCTAATAAGCAAGAATTCACTTATCCCACACAATGCTGAGAGCTGCCTCTCTTGGAAGCAATTGCTAGCAGAAAATCTCTTTATAAATATAGTCATATAAAGCAATAATTGTTATTATTCAGAACTGAGGCTGAAAAACAAACCAGTGATTAACCAGGTAGCTAAGGGTAGATGGCCAGATGCCAAGACAGTAGTGGCAGGAGACAGGTTTCTTCAAACATTGTTTGTCCTCGGTTCTCATACATATATTCACCAAACATGTGGCTCACATAGTACTCTTACATTGGAAAACAATGTGTTGTGTAATTATTTTACTCTTGGTTTGCTACATGTGGACAACTCTCCATTATGCATGAGTGCTAGTGTTTCAAACTGAAGCATATACACCTTCTGGAGTGATTACAGTCATCCAGGAACTTCAGGGAAAAGTCATCAACTTTAAGTAGTAGCAACATAATCACTAGTTTTTAGTCTTTAAAGTACCACTTGATTTCTGTTTCACTGTCCTCTCTTCTTCCTCTCTAGCTTTTATTATAGCTGATTGCCTCTCTTCATCATCCCAAAGTAGGGATTTTTCCCTCCCACACATTAGCCTTGCCACCCCCTATGTGGACTCTGTGTCTGTGCCTTTAACATACCCAACACACAAAATCTTAGCTGGTGAAGAAATTCCTATCTCAGAGTTTCAGAAAAAGGCATCACTGGCTAAATTCATGTACATCTGACTGTTGTTAATATGTACAGCAGGCAGTTGGCGGATATGTAGCGATTGGAAACCCTATTATGCATAAGTGAACAAATTTGTGCTGCCCCCTCTCACCCTCCATCTCACACATTGCCTAGTCACAAAAGAGATACCAAAAGAACAAAAAACAAATCCACAAAAGCCAGCTGCAGTAGAATTTCCCACTTTTTAAAGAAAGGAAAAATATTCAGTCTCACTTTAGGCAAGTGAGTATTTTCTCACCCCCTCCCTCATCAGTGATAAGCCCCTGAACACTGTGTGCTTTTTAATGAAATGAACCCCTGCTACTTTGCTCAGCTCCTGTCCCTAAGTGCAATAATACAGGATTGTAGAACCATTAACACCTACTTAGGAACAGAACCCTGTTAGTCTAGTACTGTTAACGGTAGTTTCCTTTCCCCCACCCACCCACACAACAGGTTATATAAATACTTCAGTCAGAAACAGCACAACGGATAATGAGCTAAGTTTGCTCATGAAGCAATCAAATTCATTGTGCAACTTGATCCAGTCCTTGTTATTTGGAAGCGTTTCAGTGGGATTTACTCCCAACTAAGCAATCACAGGATTGCAGCCTTAGTTTTACGAACATAGAGATAGCTTTTCTGTAGTACTGAGGAGTGGGCTCTCATGGTTGGCTTTCTTATTACTGAGAGAAGAGAAGAGCTGCAAAAGAGACCACATGAGTCTCAATGCAACACCAGACCAGTCTACTCAGGAGTAAGTTCAATAATGTTCCGTGGGGCTTACACCGACATATGTATCTGTACTATGGAGGAGTGGAAACTCCTGAGAGCAGTTCACCAAATGTTTGCTTGATCAAATCTTGAACTTCAGGGTGAAATAACTGTGCTGCTCTCAGATCTCATTTTTTAAAAACAGGATGTGTTATGAATAATTTATTGTGCTCTCATACATTCCATAAGTGTTAGAATCCCTTTAGCAGGCCCTGATTCATCTTAAGGACTTGGACCCTTCCTAACCAAAACAGTTTCAAGTGTTGCTGTTTCATCTGCAAAACATTGTGTTGTTTCAGTTATCCTCAAAGCCAGAAATTAGTTTTCTTCTAAGAACAAGATATGAAGCAAATAGTTTTCTTACTTCCATCCTCCATCCCTAATGCTACATAGAAATGAGCTTGGAAAGAATAAGAACATTATACAGCTCTGGTAATAATCTGAATATTTTGGGGGAAGTATACATGTGCTTTTGGACTGGGAACTTTGGACAGGAGAAAGAAAAACATTCAACTGTGCTGTTGGTTCCAAACAGACCTCTCCCATACAGTTACCTGCTACTTGCATGATATTGCAGTTGGGTTATGCAACTGCTCTTTTCATATAAAAATGTTTTTTCTAACCCATGCCTTGTAAAAAAGAGGGATTTTTTCCTTAACTCCATAGGTGAAAAAACAAACATTGGTATTCTGTAGTTCCCCTGCCCCATGATCATAACAAATAGAGATATCTAATCAGATCTCATATATCAGCCTATTGGTTCTGGTGGGTTTTCCGGGCTGTGTGGCCATGGTCTGGTGGATCTGGTGGACCACGGCCACGCAGCCCAGAAAACCCACCAGAACCAATTGAATCCAGCCATTAAAGCCTTTGACAATACATACATCAGCCTAGATTAACACATTTTACATAAACACTATGATATACCTATTTCTCTTCAATATTTCACACATTAAAACCAACCAATGCACATATGTATTATTAAAACAATTTAAAACAGAGCTAAACTACATATGAAGACATAAAATAACAATTAAAACATTGGTCAGGAAGAAGGGATCACTGAAGAATTTCTCTCTCCTCTTCAAATGAGTCTGTACAGGATTGTACAATTCTAGAAGGATTGTTGGTGAGTATATTATTGTATTTTGAGACTATACATTTATTTCTTTATTATATGTATGATGGTTAGTTATGATTTATTACAGGAAAGTGTAGTTAAGGAACCATGTACTAATTTGGAAGATATTCTATATTTTTAAATGATTCTTATTTAAGAGTATGTATATGGAATTTATTATTTTTACATTTTTGGTAGTTAGGATTTACAATGGTTGTTAGCTTAGAATATAACAGAAGGAACTTCAGGAAGAAGTTCTGGCAAAATATGACATCAGCACAGTCCATTGTTTCTCCAACTGATCTCTTTATTATCATTACATTTGGCTGGATCTGAACTATCTGAACTTTATTTTATATACACTAACATCTATGTAATTGGAGTATTGGATGTGAAATAATTGTAATGTGAAATAATTTGTATATTGATTTTGTATGATTTATTGTGACTATAGTACAGATTAGTCGTTTGAGATTTTTGTGCCTGTTATGCACAGCTTTTTGCTTTTCTCTTTTAGCTGCAAATGTAGAGGCATTTGTTATAACTGAGCAGTTTTCTCTGTACTTTCATCACCTTAGCTTTTAATAGCTACCATCCCTCTCTACTGGATGGATTTTTTAAAAAAAGTCAATAATTTTTAGATTGTTATAATGTTACAGAATTTATAAAGATATATAAAGAAAATACACATATATGTATTCTTTTACCTGTGAACAGACCTACTGTATACATGGCTCATATGGATTACATGAGTCAGTAGTAGTAGCCATCCTTAGCTAGTGATCAACTTGATTAAACTGATGATTTTTGAATCAAGACAGTTAAACACATGTGTTTAAAAACTCTCTGTTGAATATACATGAAAAGTTTACATTAGCCTGAACCACCTGAATCCTCTCCCAACATAAATAGAATCTATCAATGCTGTTTGAACCATTAATACTGACAACTGATGCTCTCCAGAGAGAAATGCTATTTAAAATGGGACCAAAAAGAAACCTGCAGGGAAAAATTTAAGTCTTTCTTTAATGTATTTCAAGGACATGTGGACTTATATTCTCAGCCCTACCATGATATAATTCAAAGATCCCTGGAGGTTTTCAGTTTAGTGTCATCGATATAGTTACTCTCCATTTACTATTATTTTTCTAAATTTCTTAGTTCACAGGAATCCAAGATACTCGTGTTAACAATCAGATATTTAAAGTTCTAATTCTCAGTAGTTTTGGAGTCAAACAACATGACCTTCAGGCACCATCAGCCCTAGTTTTCTGAGTGATTATGTAGTAAAAAGACAGGAAATATTTTTGATCCCAGTGAAAAAAAAATCTGACATTAATTAATTGATATTTTGGTTAAAAATGGATACTGAGAGACATACTTGGCCAGAAAAACATGGGCAAGCCAAGCCTTGTAGTGCTGCTGTCATCTCAGAGATTTGCCTTGGTATCAGCTTGTGGCTGTGATGGTTCAGGAGGTAATGATGGTAAATCTCTGAGATGACAGCCATACTAATTACCTTTTGTCACACTGCTAACTGCAACAGTTCTGCCAGTGGGTGGATCCAATCATCCACCCAGGTGCCAACCTCCCCCCTAAGAAGCCTTCCTCCAACTTAAGTGGTTCTTCTTCCAATGGGAAGGCTCTTCAGATTGAAGGAAGACTTCAAACTTTGCACAGTGGAGTAGGAGGATGGGGTAAGATCCACCCCTGTGACAACAGCTGAATGAGAATGACTTATCCTGGTCACAGAACCTTGAGTGGCAGGAGCTTCAAAAAGAAAAGAAAAACCCTGAAAATTCTACAAGTAGCAGTTGCAAACTGACAGTTGAAGCCAACAGTTGGGGCTGGTATCTGGAGTGAGATGAACACATTTGTTTTGGTCAAGAAGGATCCAGTGTGTGAAGGGGATTTGAATGGCCTTCTCTAAGGGAAAGAACTCTTATGTAAAGAGAGTATTTCTTAAACTGTTCTAAGGGAAATTGCTCCTAAGCAAATAAAATGATCCCTAACCAGTTTTAAGGAAGAAAACTGGGAAAATTTGTTCCTAATACCTCAAACTTAAGAAATATTATTTCAAGAAGCTTGTGTTTATCTAGTTAAGCAATGACTGTCAAGTAAAATCTATCTCAGTATATATCAGAAGTATCAACACCTATCAACAAAATACATCTTTATTACAAAAGATCTATTATGTGTAAACATCCTAAGTTTCCTAATTCATGTTGTTTTGTTACCAGTCAAGAGTATTTTTTGAAACCTGGCTAACCTGACTTTTCGATTTCTCCCAAAAAACAACAGCTTCACGCCGCTTGGTGGTTGCGAGGCCGCCGCCGCTGCGATGCAGCAGCAGCAACCGTGCAAACCCCTCCCCCAGGACGCTGTTTTTAGTGTCCCTGGGTTGCTGTATTCTGCCCATGCAGAAAGAGCCTGACTCTCAAAATTTTTCTTGGTCTCCAAGGTGCTAGTGGACTTGAATCCAGCTCTGTTCTTAACATGTGAAATGTCATTGTGCAATAGAGAAATTACTAAGTAGTGCTCTTTTACAAAAAAAAATTTCTGAGCAGAAGGTAGCTTTTTTTAGCATGCAGTAGAGCAGCTACATTTAAGTCCAGTAGCATCTTTGAGATCAACAAGATTTTCAGAGTATAAAGTGATAAAGGAAGCTTTGGCTTTCAAATACTCATATCATTAAAATCTTTTTGGTTTTTAAGATGCTACTGGATTCAACTCTAGCTGTTTCTCAAATACAGAAAACTCTAGGTTGGGAAGATGTTTTTACTTTCTCCCTGCTTAGTAAAGTTTTATTTTAAGACTAGCAGGGCCCGGCCACGCGTTGCTGTGGCTTATTGTGGTGAAATGGGAAAGGAACAGTAGCAGCAAATCAATTGCAGAGGCCAGCAGTACGTGCTCATGCAAACACGCAGCCTCATACTGTGCGATGTAATTGATGTGTGTGCCCTCATTCCTTGGGGGAGGGAATGGAAAGGCACCCCTCCCACACATCTAGACTGGCTGATCATGATCCTTTACCTGGGAGTAAGTTTGGTTGGTGGCAATGGGTGTCGCTTCTGAGGAAACCCTCTGAGGGGCTCGACGCAGCCATTCAAGGTATGTCACGGTTGCTGTACCGAGCTGACTCCTGAGTAATGCGTGCCTGGTTTTCTTAACTGTAACTGCAGTATTCAGGAAATCTAGGGTGCCTGGCCCCTCCCTCCCATCCCTTGCATGTCGCCCCTCACTCTCTTCCCTCCCTCACTTCTCTTCCCTTGCATGCCACCCCTCCCCCTCCTTCCCTTCCCTTTTCCTCCGCTAAGGTGGGTGGGTCATATCAAGATGCTGGGCCTCTGCCTCCCCTCCCTTGCATGCCACCCCTCCCTCTCTCCCCTCTCTCACTTCTCTTCCCTTGCATGGCTCCCCCTCCCTCCCTTTCCTCTCCCTCCCTCTCTTCCCTTGCATGCCACCCCTCCCTCCCTCTCCCTCCCTTCTCTCTCCCTCGTGTGTATGTGTGTGTATGTGTTTCACTTTTACTCAAGTGACTGCCTATGTACTGTTTCCACTGCTCATATCTGGCCATCTGAGTGAACATTTTAAGCAGCACGAACATTCTAAGGGTGACAGTTACACACAGGCAGCTGCATGTCCCTCACCAGGGAGCGCCAGAAAAAAGGCGTTTTTCCTGGGCCAGGTGTGAAATTTCAGGTATGTGAACAACTAAAAACACTCTCACCTGGCTGGTATAGTGGCTGGGAATTTTTAGAGGAATTGGCCCAGCAGTTACTGAGGTATACTATCATCAACAAAAACACTGTTAGCTTTTTATATAGAGAGATTATGTAGCATATGTGATTTTACTTTTCTGATGCTTGTACGCTGATAATTGTACAGCCCTGCCCTCAACCTGTAATCTGGCCTCCATCTTCTACTTATCTGAATTAGACAACATTTGATCAAGTTTTTTTAACAGACATTGGACCATTTGAACTCTATAGGACTTCACAGAAACAAGCAAGGACTATTCAGTGCAGTTAGTCTGAAAACAGCTACTTCCTTCCCAAGGATTTTGAAGACTTTAAGTAAGTGCACTTCTGTTGAGAAACAGAATGGCAGCATCATTCGTCCTTTGTGTCTTGCTAATGTCTCAGTAATGACTAAGGCACTTTTTAAAAACCAGCAGCCTTGGCATTACATATACTTTCAGTGAGAAAGTATTGCTTAAGTACTTTGAAAATCTGAGATATAATTCTTATTTTGACAATATCCCTTTAAAACTACTAACTCAGGAAAGTCTACTTAGCAAGAAAGAGATTCCAAAATAAATGAACCTTTAAACTTGGCACTTTTGTGAGTTCTCTTATGCTGCCAAATTTCACTTGCAACTCACCAGCTCACTTCCAGTCATTAAGTCTTTTCCAATATACTCCCCACAGATTTTTTTTATTTTACAAGATATTTGTGGGTCACTGACACCTTCTGTCATCAACCCAGCAGAGGAATTAAGGGAACGAACACAAGCATAAATAACATATCATTCTAAATCCTAAAATTTTCCAACCAAGCAATTTTTTCTTTGAAACTTTTAATCTGTTCCCGTGTGAAGACTTTGACACATCAAAAGTTGGTATTCATAGCCACATTGTGTGTGTGTTGACTTCTTTAGCCTAGTTAACTGACAAATGTCTGGAAATTTCCCCTATGGCATTCAAAAATCTGGGGTGACCTTAAGCTGCAAATGGAGAACCTTTGATTAAAAATAATGAAAGGAAAGTTTCTCACTAGTCTCCAGAGGATGTTCTGCATACTGATGCATGCTTTTATTACCATTTACATCACTATGTAGTCCCAAGAATTGCTGTGTTGTTACTGAGATGTTTGTTATGGTAGGAGTTCATTCCAGAGGGAGATAGAATTGGAAAATTTGGCTGCGGGGGGCGAGGGGGGGATATCAATTGCTTCATACAATGAAGTTCATGTGAAACTGGCCAAAACATCAGCAAATATTTTGAAGTCACATCAGCTTCAGGAGAAAATGTCTTCACTGACATAAGACACTAGTTTTGGAGATGCACATTTTTTAACTTTCCAAAACACTATTTTCCCATTCCTCCTGCAGCCTAAACAAAACTTGGAAGCAAATGGGAAATTCTGCAAATAATTGCAGAGACTTATATTAATCTGGGTGAAGAGTGATGGAAATGCCTGTTCTTAAGGTATGCAGAATTGTATAAATGTATTCTGTTCCTGCTTATATTCATAAATATATAAGTAAATGATGCATGTGAATGTTGAATGTCAGACATCTAAATTGGATCCTGCCTGTTTGATGCAACTGTTATGTCAAGTATGCACATGGTTATAAATTAATTATCTAACCATCACTTTAATAAATGTTTACTTTACCCATATTTTTATTGTGTCCACAATTGCCCTGAGTGGCTACTTTGGAGCACACAAATGCTACATGGGAATCTTAATCAACTCTTGATTAGTAATGTGGCCTCTAGCCATGTTAGCTCCCCTTGGTTGGTCTTCAATGTGAAAATTGCAGATATAAAATTCTTCACAGAATTCCAAAATTACATGCTGTCAGCTTTTGATCATAATTCTTGTGCGCACTTAAGAACAAGAGACTCAGCTTCAGCAGACCGCTATAAGTCCCTCCTACCAGCTATTCCAAGGGCCAAGAACATTTTCATTCTCAGAACAGGCTGTTGGTTGGTGGGGAGAGAGGGTAATGGATACAGGGATGATGTAATGTTATCTACCTAAAAGTGTACGTATGCGTTTTTCAGAAGTTAACATAGCACATAGTGAATCGAAATTGTCCATAATAAGGGTATTGTTTTACTTTATTAGTTTTCTTCATACCTTGTGAATTAAAAATGTATTGTGTTTATCCTCAGAACAATCCTGTGAGATATGATGGGATCAATGTCATTTTTATAGATGGGAAGAAAAATGGAGAAACTCTGAAAAGCTGAAGACTGCTAATGACTCAACTGGGCACAGGGTTGCCATGTCCACGCACCCACACTCCCCCGGCCACCAGCGGGAGATGAGGATGAAGAGTTGCCAGATCTAGGCTGGGTAAATTCTGAAGATTTGGGGATGGAGCTTGAGCAAGACAGGGTCTTCAGTGGGGTACAATGCCATAGAGTTCAGCCTCTGAAGCGTTCATTATCTCTAGGGAAACTGATCTCTGTAGTCTAAAATTGAATTGTAATTCTGGGGATATCCAGATTTCTCCAGGAGTTTGGCATCTCTGTCACCAACAATCTTTATGATACAAAACCATTGACTAAACATAGTGAAATATAAATGAAGACTTTGAATGACCCTCATTTGCTCCAATGTTATTTGCTCCCCAGAACGTGCTTGAAAAATAAAACAAGATCTTTATCTATGGTGAAAAATTGACATTTTTTACCAGAAAGAATATGCACATGTTGGCAGCTTGCAGACTGTTGGATGAAAATATCCCTTCACATGCAAAGAAAAGATATTGTTGAAGACACTGGAATAGCATAACATCTGTCTTTCTTTGCACAATCACCAAAGGATGCAAAGATGGGTAGTAGAGATAAATATTTTCAAGGATCTAAATGGCCAATTGCTTGATGAGTTAGTAAATGAATTCTCCAGAGATACACAAATTCCTCTTAGGAACAGTCTAGTTCATCATCTGTGTTAATGTCTTGCTAACAACCCAGCTGAATTAAACAAAACTGTTGAACCCCATCAGTGTGCTATAAATATAACTACATTACAGAAGAAGAGTTGACTTTAGAAGGATTATAGTATGCACACACACATGTGCATTTATGTGAGTGTTTTATCTCTTGATGACATTTTCAAGAGGTTGACTGTAACAGTTTAGGTGCTGACATGAACTATAACCAGAAAATCAGCCTGAAATATTAGGCCAATAATATGGATAATATACACCCTATTGTGTCTCTGAAATGGAATTCTTCTAGAAAAATTAAGATGCATTAAGGGCACTAAGAACAGATGAACTAAGATGCACAGAGAAGAAACTTCATAGTTTTCCATTCTCTTCAAATTTATTGGGAATGAAAATGCACTGAATGAGCCCAACAAAGGAAAATGGCCTGTTGAAAAAGTAGTATTTGTGTAATCCAAGTGCCTTGTGGTTTTATTGAAGGAAAAAATGAAATGATAGTTTTCTGGCCAGCTCAGTTGTCATTTTTTGTACATATGTTTGTAAATATATTATATGACACCAAAGAATGTTTGGGTCTTGCTCTGAATACTTTTTCAAAGGTTTTTGTACTTTGTAAATATTCTTAACTTACACAGCCATTGCTACTAGCCATGTTCAGTTCACGTACTTTGTTTTCAGTTGTCATGACACAACTTAGTGCCCTTTCCTTATTTTTCTGAAAATGCTTTTCCTCAGTGTGTTCACAAAATGATCTCATATTTGACTGCTCCATCTAGATGAGTTCTTCAGAGATGTGCCAGTCATGACAAGGTAACAATGTGCCCCAGTTTGTCAGTACTATTTAATTATGAGTATGGTTTGTAAATTCTGATTTGAATTAACCCTAGCATTCTCAGAGGCTTACTTCTTACTTTTTGATTTTCCAAATGCACACTGTGCAACTTTAATATGCAATTTATACATTATTATTTGAACATACAACAGGGAGTTTCAAGCTGTGGGTGAGTTATTTATATGCACAATATACATATTGGATTGAACACTAACTGTGTTATGGTTAACTCCAGGTCTTGGCACAGGTTTCCTAAGTAAAATATGTCCTCCATGACACTTAATCAGAGAAACACAACTCACTTTGAACTGGCCCTTAGCTACCAGAGAATGGAACTACAACAGAACAACCATTCACTCTGGGCTTTTTCGCACACAAGGTTTACTCTGGAATTAATGAAATGTGCAGCGGCATCCTGACCTTTTTGTTGCCGTTTTGTTGCTCGACAATGTCTGCACTTTAGCCGGTTGATCTGGACCTGCATCTGACTTCAGAAACCCTGATAGTTTGCATTGCCACGGAATGCAATACAAACGAAAGTCCTGATTGGCTGCTGTGCCAATCAGTCCCTGGGCGTGCTGTGATGTGGCAATGAGATGATGACACTCCACTCTTCCTATTGAGATGATGACACTCCACTCTTCCTATTGGCTACCATTATCTCATGGTTTCTCACGGTAGGTATAATGAGATCTCAGAAAACTGTCTTCCCATTGGCTATCGTGCACATGGGCTCTCGCTACATTAATTCCCCTCATATTGATTTCTCACACAAGCAAAATGATGCTCATAATCCTCCAGCAAAGAATGTTAGCTAATGGCCCTTTACGCACTTTCAATGAGATGTTACTTGTGTAAATTACTGCTAAATTTGTCAAACTCTCGAACATGGAAATAACAGAGACCATAGAAAAGTCCTAAAGCAGTTCATTCCAGGTAACATGAATAGTAACAATGCAAAGCAGGATCTGAGCTCGAGAGCTCAGATCCAGGACCTATATCCTTTAACCCCCCCCCTTTCACCCTACACCAAATGGCTACTACAGTTTCTACTACAATTACTCTACAGAGCTTCAAAGAACCTAGAAACCTTTCACACCTCTTTGAAGAAGAGCTGGCACCAGGAGATTGCCAAGAAGGGAAGGGGGGAAACAGGGAAACATTTACAATTCATACACAGCAAGACCTCAAGGCACTGACAGGCATGGTCCTGACAAAATTAATGTGTGGGTAGTATTTCAAGGAATGTGCGAGGGGGAGAGAGGGCAGGAATCAGCCACTCTGCCAGCCTTGCACATCTTCCTCCCCACTTCTGGAAAGACACTTGCAGCCCAACTCCAGGCAAGAGAGCAAGCATGCCCCTCCCTGCCCTAGCTCCCCCGGTATCCTGCAAGCTGCTGCACCACCGAGGGTCCCGGCAGCTTTGCAAGCAGGAAGGAAGGGCGCGCAATGGAAGTTGGGCGTGCTGCTTTGGCTGCTTCCCCCATCTTACTTGGCCAGGCCCTCCCCTCCCCCTCCGCCTTAACGTTCCTGGCATCGGCCAAAGCTGAGCCCATCACAGCTGCCACTCTGCCCGCACTTCCATCGCCTCCGGCTGCTGTGGGCCCGCCGCCACCGCTGCTGCCAGGGCTCCATTTTCTTGCTCATCCCTTCTGCTGTTGGCACGCTTGTTCTTCTTGCCCTTGTTGCTCTTCTGGTTCGGTATTGCCAAGGGTCACAGCAGGAAGCTGGCTGCGGCTGTTGCTACTTTCCCCGCTGCTGCTCCCACCAGCACCACGGCGGCTTAGTGCAGCCCCATTGTTAGGCAGCGGCAGAGCAGCAAGCAAGCTGGGCTCTGCCTCTCCCCCTCCAGCCCAGCCGCATGCACCCCACCGCTGCCAGGCTGCGGGAAAGAGTGCCAGCCCAGGGAAGGAGAGGTGTGTCTCATTTGTTTTTATTCTGCTTCTCACCCCACTAACCCCAAAGTGTGGCTGACCGCTGATGCTGAAAAGACAGAAGAGTACATTCCCCCCACTTTTCCCAAAGTGTGGCTGAGTTATTGAGCTCTAGAGCTCTCTGTTATTATACACATTTTAGATTTCGTCACCAGATAAGTTGATGAGCAGAGCAATCTTATGCATGACCAACCGCCATGAGCTGGGGGAGGCAAGTGAGATGAAAACAAAACTTAAAAATCTGCGAGCGCATCAGCAATTGCTCAGCACCTTCCGATTGGCTGGGATAAATTGCATCATAGTGGGGGTGTGATTCTTAAAAGTTGCTCATTCGCATTGCGTTTTGCACATAGGCACTGGAATGTGGAGGGAAACTGTTTTATAGAGGAAAGTTGCACAAGCATTGAGCAACAGGAACAATCTGAGGTAAAGGTTTGAATGGGCAACAGATTAGGGGTCGAAGCACATTCCGGCGCAAGTGTGTGCGAACAAATACCACAAACCGTGACAACCACATATATTTATTCCAGAACAAACTGTGTGTGCAAAAAAGCCCTCTTCTGGCTCCCAGTTTTCCTCTCAGAACTTCCTGCCCTCTGGCTATAGAACACTATACAGTTCTCTCAGCCAATCACACAGAGTTCCAGATTAACTTTTTGGGTTCTTAAACATTCTACTGCTCAAAAGTATCCAAGTGTCTATATTCAATTCAATTCAATTTCCAAAACCTTTAATGGCATAAAAGGACAATGAACTACATTAATCTATAACTTGTCATAAAATAAAATAAATAAGTATTTAGAATAAAAACAATTACTTCAAACCTCAATTAAAATATAAATGGTTATAGATGTAAATATTTGCTCAACTGTTTTAAAATTAAGGATCTATAACAAGTTCTGGCCTGTTATTTGACTTTATCCTGAAAATTTTCAAAGCTTCCATTAAGAACTTGGACACATTCCATATTTTTTTTGGCTGGTTATCAGACAACAGGTGGCAAACTGTCTCTTTATCCAAAAATAGAGAAGGTTAGTCGAGATGTGGTTCAATATATATAGGTCTTATCCGATTCAGATTCTCACTGTATAGCAAAACATGTGTAACTGTTTCTGGTTGATTCTTAGAGCACAAGCAAGTCCTTTCTTCATAAGGCAAGTGCAAGTAACGACCGTTTAACATTGCATTTGGTAATATGCTTAATTGGACCTGCATGTAGGCACGGCATAGTTGGGGATCTGTGAGGTAAGAAAAATATTGTGGAACTGTGCCAAGTTTAATTGGTGAGCAAGATCTGTCCAACTGAGATAGTAATCTTTGTATGACAATATTGATAAATCTTTGTTTTAATAATGAAAATGCTTGTCCTTCAATTATGTTATACAAAGTAGCCAGGTCAATTCCAGTTGATAAAATTTTCTTTATTATTCGGCTGTACCAGATGGATTGATAGGTGTCCAGTAACATGAGATGCATTAGAGAGCCAGGTTTGGCTTGATGATTAATATGCAGTCAATATTTTAGGGTGATTATCCATACTTTTGACTCGATAAGGTTTAAGCCAACTTCTGTGTATAATACTTGATAGGCTACACAATTCGGGACTCCTAATAGGGATTGTACAAAATTTGATTGGAGTGCCTCTAGCTTTCTGATAGCTGTGTTTGCCCAGAGAGGTGCACCATAGAGAAGTTGAGGTAGTAGTTTCATTTCAAATAATCTGATTGCTGCTGGAAAATATTGGCCGCCATCTTTACAGAAAAGTCACTTAGTTGCTACTATGTTTGATTTGGCCATGTTTAGTGCATATTAAGTATCATTATTCCAGTTTAGATTATGTTGAAAAAGAATTCCTAAATATCAGAAATTTTTCACCTGCTCAGTTTGATTGCCGCTAAGCTTCCAAGTTTGTGGTTTCCAAATATCTTGGTTTGTGGTTTCCAAATATCTTGGTTTTCTCAAAATTTATTATCAACAAATTTTGTTCACAGTAGTCTGCAAAAGCCTGGAGTAATTGATTGAGAGCAGTTTTTGTTCTTGATAATAGCACTGCGCCATCTGCATATAAGAGTAATGGCACCAGAGTGTCTTTAATCATTGGGCAGTGGCTTTCTGTTTTCCGCAAAAGAGGAACTAGATCATTTAAAAATGGATGGAAAACATTGAGGACCATTACGCATCCCTACTTCACTCCTTTATTTATTGTCATTGATGGAGTAAGTTGTCCATTGGTGTTTAACCAAATATGACATGTAGTGTCAGTATAAAGTTGACGAATGAGAAGAAACAGGTGGTGCTTTATTCCCACAGCTAACAAATTGTGCCACAAAAGTTGTCTGGGAACAGAGTCAAAAGCCCTCTTCAGGTCAAGGAATGCAACATGTGGGCTGTTTCCTTTGTGTTTGGTGTATTTCTTGGTGAGATGATATACTACAGTGCAATGATCATATGTTTAGTGACCCTTGGAAAATCCAATTTGCTCAGGCCCCAATGTGTAGAACAAATGTAGATCAAGTGTAGTGTCTATGTATGTTAAACTGTCACTCTTTTGAAGTCTTCTCCCATCACAGGGAAGCCCCTTTGGGAGTGGCAGTTTGGTTTGGCCACAGCCAGCTGCTTGATCTCAGATATGGGGCAGTAGGACTTCTGGTCCCCTATAGGACTTCAAATCACCACTAACTCACAAAATATACTTAGTAATCTTGGTCATTTTCCAAGTGCAGTTCCTTACAAATTCTCCCCTTGTTTGAACAACTGGCATTCAGGAATACTAAGCAATGGCACCAACATGCAGTTTAACACCCATTTTAACAGCAATTTAACATGCTCTCTTTAAATACTTTTTAATTTTATTAATGGGAGAGGTAAGGAAACAACATTTTATTATTGTGAGTAATTTGGGAAAAAGCACATATATTCTTTATATCGTAACCATTCCTCAAACTGATCTGAAACAAAAAAGGGCTAATTAAGAAGGTAAGTAGTTGCCAACATTACACTTTCCTTCCAAGAATTTGCTACAGTTGTGGATGAACCAAATATATTTCTAGGGTTGCCAATCCAGAAGTGTGAGTGGAATGGAATAGACATTTTTAAGTCTTTTTTATTTAAAAAAGATTTAGCGACAGCCCTTTTAAGGTGAAAGAGGGCAGATTTCATTTTCTTAATCACTTCCAAGAAGGGATTCCTTTGGCTTTGTCGCCCCATCCGGTTAGTTAGAGTAGAATTTGAGACATGCACAGCTAGAAGTATTCATCATTTTCCTTTCATCTGCTAGTGGGTCACTTGCTTCACATGGCTTACACATGTTCTACTGCCCCAAACAGCTGTCAAAACAAACATCAGCTGGAGTGTTTCAGTTCTGAAGACTAAGGAAAAGAGCCCCGGAGGCATGTCCAACAGGATTTTCATATTGTGTATTATCCTCTTAATCTGATTCCACTTCAAATGAATCAGGGTTTGGTGCATGTGGATGAATGGCTGAGCAGAGTGGTATGCCAATTCCAGTCAACTGTCCCAAAATTTCCTGTCCTGAAAACTAGGTGAATTCTCAGCCAAATGATCCTCCCAAACGATAGTGGCAAGATGCCATAGTTTGCAGTAACATCCTAGTTCTCACAAGAAAGTCAACTCCAATTAGCTTTTCTTTTTGGAGCTGGCACTGGTATATACTGCTAAATCTCTCCAATACCCAGGTATAGTATCAACATGGAAGACTTGGAAGAAAAATATTTTTTTTCAAAATTAATGATTAGGAGAATCATTCAAGTAAGCAGATTTACCCACAACACATGATGAACTCATTTTCCTCTCACTTAAATGGTAGCAGCAGTGGCGCAGTGGTTAAGAGCAGGTGCATTCTTGTCTGGAGGAACCGGGTTTGATTCTCTGCTCTGCCACTTATGCTGTGGAGGCTTATCTGGGGAATTCAGATTAGCCTATGCACTCCAACACATGCCAGCTGGGTGACCTTGGGCTAGTCACAGCTTTTCAGAGCTCTCTCAGCCCCACCCACCTTGAAGGGTGTTTGATGTGGGTGGGAAGGAAAGGAGATTGTAAGCCCCTTTGAGTCTCCTACAGGAGAATAGGGGGGGATATAAATCCAAACTCTTCTTTTTCTATAATCTCAGTGACCTGATTAAAATAATTCTTGAAGCACAACACTACAAGAAAGATTTGCATATTTATAGAGTTCAATTTATAGCAACTTCTAGCAGGTTTTGTGCTGAGAGTGTAGCACATTCTTCTGCACACTACCTGAGAGATAGCTTTGTGTGGATTCTTGAAGTCTTTGGGTCAGTGTAAAGGAATTAATACAAAATAATACTGATGATTCCAGTTGGCTCTAGTTATAATGCTCAGAATAGGCATTTTTAAAACATCATTGAACTATCACTAGTAATGATGATCAGGATCTTTTGTTGGTAATCTAAAAATGTTGCTGCCTTTGATCTGTATTGTTGCAGGATTTGCAGGGGAGAAGAATCAGGTGAACAATCTGTGCTTACACATCCTGTCCTATCGCTTTATCCTGTAACCAGCCATCTTCCAGAACTTCCAAGCATATGTTTGCCATGTGAACTTTAAGGAAGGGGACATGGTGTGCACAAGCCAAAAGGTGGTTAACTATACCCCCATCATATGGTTACTTTGCAGAAGAGAATCAACAGAGTTCCAGATCTGGGTTGCTATGCCTGATGTGCAGCCTCTGCCAACTTCTCCAGCTTCCATGGACTTTGCTAGAAGAATATATGATCACATGAAGCTACCTTGTACCAAATCAGACCATTGATCGATCAAGGTCAACATTGTCTACTCAAAACTTTCAGTGGCTCTTTGGGTTCTTGGGCAAAGGTCTTTCACATCACCAACTAAAGAAGAAGAGTTGGTTCCTATACCCCACTTTTCTCTTCTGTAAATAGTCTCAAAGTAGCTTAAAATCACCTTCCCTCACCCCCAACAGGAGGCCTTCTGAGGTAGGTGGGGCTGGGAGAGTTTTGAGAGAACTCTGACTTACCTAAGGTCACCCAGCAGACTTCATGTGGATAAACTGGGGAATTAAACTTGGTTCTACAGATTAGAGTCTGCCACAGATGTGGAAGAGTGAGGAATCAAATCCAGTTTCCCAGATTAGAGTCCACCACTTTTAACCACTTCACTGGCTCTTAATTAGTATACCACACTGGATCCTCTTAGGTCATTTTAACTGGAAATGCTGGGAAATGAACCTGAAACCTCCTGCATAAGAAGATGAAGGGATAAGAAGAAGGCTTCGGTTTGAGTGCTTGGGAGTTAGTGGGAAAATTTGCTGTCCACATATCCATCTATTTCCCTGTCAAACTGATGGACCTATATTAACAAGCAGGCCTGTTCCTTCTCTTGTTATCCTTGGTATCATAATATTGTTAATGCAAAGGAAAACTCACAGCTGCTAGATGGTGACCTAATGCTTGGTAGAGTAGATAGAACCAACTTCCTCCCTCTTGTTGGTTTATCTGCCCTGCTGAAATGCTTAGTTCTCATCACATCAAGACTGTAACAGGGGAGGGGCTGGGTTAGATCTTTCACCCCAACTGGTAGAATCCAACCCCATATTGAAGAAGAGTTGAATTTATTCCCTCCCCTTTTTCTCCTGTAAGGAATCTCAAGGGGGCTTACAAACTCCTTCCCTTCATCTCCCCTTACAGACACCTTGAGGGGTACATTGGGCTGAAAGAGATTAGATAGAACTGTGAATAACCCAAGGTCACTCAGCAGGCTTCCTGTGTAGGAAAACAAATCCAGTTCACCAGATAAAAATCTGTGCTCAGGTGGAGGAGTGGGGAATCAAACCTGATTCTCCTGATTAGAGTTTACCACTCTTAACCACTACTGCATGCTGGCTCTCAAATTTTAAACTCAAATTTAGGAAAGTCTTCTTTGTAGTTAGGCTGTGAAACAAAATATGTGGGGAACATCCTCTTTGGAGCTTGATTCAATAGCTTTTGAATAAGTATTTCTTAGGAATGGTTGGATGCTTTAAATTTGGTAACATTGTAGAGCTGACAACACTTTCCACCACCATCATGTAACAAGTGTAAGGTACAGAAGATAGGAACAGTAGATATGATAAGAAATGGCAGGGCAATTAGCTGGGATTGCAAATCTTGTTTAGGCGTTTTTCTTGCATAGGCACATAGAATTATGTGTCTTGAATAGGTGTAACCAGAGTATGTTCAGAAGAGACAGTTGCAGGAATATGATTCAAATTCTCTTTTAATCAATTTATTGAAAACAATGCCAATATTTTACATTAAATGTGGTCTATCTGGCAAAGTTAGACACAACAATGAGTATGTTTCCTCCTTCCAATTCTCAAAAAGACATAATGTCTTTTATCACTGAAGTAGCACTCTTGACACCCATGGGTGAGATAATATAACATATGAGCCCTTTGGGGATAGAGCGGTCTATCAAATTGAATAAATTATATATATATATATATATATATATATATATATATATATATATATATATATATATATATATATATATATATATATATATATATATATATATATAATAAATAAATTATACACACACACACACACATGTATATACAATTTGATTATTTGCAGTTCTAATAGAGTGCTATTGCTTAATAAACCTGTTTGTTTCATAAATGTAATTCACAGTGTGCAAAGCTGGTCTTGATCTCACTGAAACCTGATAAGAAAATGGTCACCATGAACTATCAGATGGATGAGTCACAATGTAACAATATGCACTATTGATAGCAAATATATCCAACTGAAAAATAAATACTTTTCTTTGTTGTCTTAATTAATTCTTCTGGAATTGAGGGGGAATATGGCTGGGGGAGCTATATGTCTGCACTATTTTAACCATACTCATTTTGCCTGCTTGACCACCAAAGCCAATTTAATTCATGTAAATCAGGTGTAGTAAATTTCATTGCAAATACTTCTCATGTTTTCAGACTACTGTCAGGGAATTGTAATGTCATCCAGTATATTATGAATGTTCTATGGCGGGGTAGGGAACCTGCGGCTCTCCAGATGTTCAGGAACTACAATTCCCATCAGCCTCTGTCAGCATGGCCAATTGGCCATGCTGGTAGGGGCTGATGGGAATTGTAGTTCCTGAACATCTGGAGAGCCGCAGGTTCCCTACCCCTGTGGGGACAAAAGCAACCTATGCCTTCAAGCTATAGCTGATTTTTAATTATGGATGACAGCCAGCATGCTGCAGTGGTTAATGTGTCCGACTAGGATTGGGAAACCCAGGATCAAATCCTCACTCATGCCATGGAAGCTTGCTGGATGACCTTGAGCCAGTTACACATGCTCAACCATGACCCTGGTAAATATTTGGATGGGAGACCTTAGAGGAATACCAGGGTCATGATGCGGAGGCAGGCAATGTTGAACCACCTTTGAACATCTCATGCCTTGAAAACCCAATGGGGTCTGGTCACCATAAATCAGCAGTGACTTGACAGCAAATTAAAAAAAGATCTTCCCATTATTGATACTGATCACACTCCAAGCAACCCAATATTTTCTATGTACTATCAAAAGCTACCAATGCCAGCAAACAGAAGATGAAAAACTATTTGAAATATTGTTCATCTTAAATTGTGAACAAATCATTGTGACTGTATGAAGTGGTGAAAGGTAAGAAAAGTGCACTGTAAGTAAGCTAAGTTCCATTTTCAAACACTTGACTTGTAGGGATGCTGGACTTCTGGGGAAAACATAATCAACATTCAAATTTCCTGGCTCATGATGCACATTTTCTGTTGCCAAATACTTTGATCACCTCAACATTTTTCTTGCAGTTGAAAATGCAGAGGACCAATTTTTAAATATTGCAGCTGGCTGCTATGAACATGTTCTCACAATTGGTGTCTTTCTCAAAACATGTATGCCCTCAGATCATCATAATTATAGACAGGCTATATGCTAGGCTTGAGCAAAACAAAATTTAGTAAAATACAGGTTCAGTTTTATCAGAATTCAAAATTACTGAGAAATCTAAAAAAAACCCCAAATATCTGATTCAGGAAACCCAAATACTCAGGTTTCCAAAAATTGGGGGGGGGGCCTCCATTTGAGCCTATGGGGAAATGGGGGGGGTTGTGGTTTTCCATCCATAAAGTATGTGTATTTTTTCAAAGTAGAGGCACAAAACTTGCAGGGTGGCTTTGGGAGACTCTCCTGATAAAAGCCCCCATGTTTGGTAAACGTTGGTTCAGGGGTCTAGTCCTATGGGTCTCAAAAGGGACCCTCAAAATCTTGGAGACCTACAACCAAGGTGTATAATATTTTTGACACTTTCATAGGCCTTTCCTACAAATGATGTAATGATGTACTGTAATGATGTACTGATGTACTCTTTGTAACCGTGCTCTATGTAATTGCACAAAAAAGGTTTTATTTTTTAATTTCATATTATATTAGATAGAGCAAAGTCTGATCCCATAATCCCCTGCGATAACATGCTTGGCCTGAATCTTCTACCTCTCAAAAAGTGCTGACAGGCAGAACTACACAGAGTTGTTAACAAAAAGACTTTTTGGCTTGTAGAATAGATAACACCTCTGCAGAAGAATATATCAAAGACCCATATAGTCTGCTCCCATGGTCCTTGAGAATGCCAGATGTATGCTATTAATCTTTAAATAATTCTCAGCCTCTTGCCTCCTGATATTCCCTGTTCCTCCCATTGTGAGTTGCGTAAACCTGCCTGTTGCTTTCTGCAGCAACATTTAAACAACCCTTCAGTAGTTTTCATAGTGTAACGCTGAGTCTACTAGGGGTTAAGAGTTAGGATATTCCATATAAGGAAGAAAAGGAGCAATATTCTCAGATTGACTGGAGGCCCTGAAGCTGCAGGTAGTTCCCCTCAAAAGGACTCCAACCTTGTTATAAACTACATATTCATATTCTAAGTTGCTGTTCTTTATATGTAAAGTGGAGCCCTTCCCATTTTGGCCAAGTGATTCTTATTTATTTCTTCCTTAGAACATCCACTAGAAAAGTATATTCCTTTTGCTTCTGCAAGACTCTCATCAGAATTACCTTCATTATCATGATGTCTTTGTCATCCATCTTAAACGGTGATTTTTGATGAGCCTCCATAATTTGATCTGCAGTCTTTTGCATAGAAGACCATAACAATATTTCTACACAGTCTCTGTGATTTTGGATTTTTGGAGTTTGTATACTTTTTCCATCTTTGAAGCCATCTCTTTGTCTTCCATCATCATAAAATCTTTAACTTTTTCCTTTGCCACTTTCAAGTCTTCTTCCAACTGAACAATTTTTTTGAGATCATTCCTTATTTTATTAAATTCTTTCACTGATTCAGCCATTGTTACTGATATGTTTCTTTCAAAGCTGTTTTATGTAGAGTCCATTTCTGAGTCCAGACTTTGTATACTTGAAGCCATACCTTAATAAAAACTCTGCCAAAAAAATTAAGGAAACCAACCAAAAGGGAGTAAGCAGGCACAAAAACAGCAATGAGGCAGGAGCAATTGTGTGTGTGTGGTGGGGGAAGATTTAACTAAGAAGCTTAAAGTTCTATCCACAAATTTTGTAACAACAACAATCTTACATCAGAACTCTTAGAAAACACAAAGCCAATTATATAACTTTTACAGACCCAGAGAAGGGAAAGAACAAACAAAAAAACAACCCCAAGCAGTATTTTTTTTATTTGGGAAAGTTTTCAATAATCAGGTCAAACCTTGACTTCCCCCACCACACCACCAAGCCAAGCAGAAGTAACTAAAACACACAATCATTAAAAATTAAAAGGTAAATATTTTTTAAAAATTACACAGGTTCAGCCAAACACTTCTATGCCTTCTCCATGTAGGCAGGTCTCCAATGTGCAGGACTGCAGGTGATTCCAAGACAGGTGCTCCAAATAACAGAGGGAGGACAAGTTAAAAATCCAAAGGCAAAGCTTGAACTTATATTCAAAACCTCAGTCTGGAACTGAATGGGCTGGCCAGGAACCAGGTGTCTGCCAGACATAGCAGACAATATTGAGCTAGATGGAAGGAAAGCACACTTTGCATATGATCACTAAAGTTCTTTATATAATTTATGTTCCAGGACCAAACTGTGACAGGCAAAACTAGTATAGGATTGATCCCTGGTGAGCTCAGGCTCAAATTAAGCCTTATAGTCATTGGAGAAAAACTACTGAGTGTTTGGACACACATTCTGTAATTTAAACTGTCTGGCCAGGCACCAAAAATCCAGAAATTTGAAAACATCCTAGGAAATAAAAAACTTTGATTGACCAAAGACCAGTGCTGGCAATTATGCTGACACCTTATTGGCAGCTTTCTTCCCTCTTCCCCCCTCCTCTCTATAAAGGTGCTAACTTTGCAAGCAGCTCAGCTCCCTGCAGAAATGCATGATAGCCATTGGCTGGGAGAGAAACTCCAGGAAGCGCTCCCATTTGCCAAGCAGAATGACTCCTTGTTGCCTGGAAAACCACACACAGGGCATGAAGAGGGCATGGAAGACTCCAGCTAAGCTTTTCAGCAGTGTGGAGAGGAGCTTTAAGCAGCCCTCTCAACCCCACCTAGTTGTTTAAAGGGACAAAACCAAATAACCCAAATAGCTATTCAGGTTATTAGGTTTTTAAAGTATTCAGCTCAGGTTTTGTTGGTGTTCCTTGTATTCAGGGCTCAATTTATCCTGAAAAAAGCCGATTAGGGCTTGTTCATGCTTTTTGCAGATTCAGCTTTATCAAATCAACAAGCCTACTATAAACAATTGGAAATGAGCTACATTTGTATATATGAGCTGTTGTTGTCCCCGTGCAGTTGGTAGCATTCATCAGTTATTGGCATGTTATTATGCTGGTACAAACTCAGAAATAACTGTATAGAACTTCAGTTCCCAAGTAGAAATGAAAAAAAACTGCTACAAATGCTACAGGGAACTGAACAGAAGAGGAAAAGGCCAAGTTTGAAATATCTGAGGGCAGCTCATGCAGTTTTCCTCACTCCACACCACCCCAGTAGTACTGAAACATCCAAAGCAAATTAATGTGTTTATCTGTTGGTTTGTAGAGCTAATGACTGGGGAACACAATATTTGTGATAAATGCGGTGTAGTTCCCACCAGGCCATTTTCAGTCTGAAGGAACAGGCTGCTTTTCCTACCTGAACTAAAGTAAGGGGGGGCGGAGGGGCAGGGCACCAAGGGGGGGGGGGACCCAGAGAGCGCAACAGGCGCACTCTGGCCCAGCTACACCTCTGAGGCTAACATAAAAAACTGAAGCCACATGTCTCTTCCAATTCAAGAAGGATTTAAGCACCTATGTCTGTTTTGGAGAGTTTTAAAACACAAACATACAGATGGGGATATGGGAGGCAGTGTGATATAGTGTATGTATAGTGTAAGTTAAAAATGTTTTGATTGCTTGATAGTTCTGTTTGTGATTTATAAATAAAGTGCAGTTCAAATCAAATATTGAATCATCCCTAATTTAAATACTTGAGTACTCAAGCAGGATTCTGGCCTATACATCTCCTAACTAAATAAACAATAGTACTAAAATTTTAGCAACCCTGATTGCTTACATTTGTGTAAAAGGCTTGCAACATACTTAGGGAAAAAGGCCCAGATATGCTTAATCTAAGTCTGCCTAAATCTTCTGTCATGTTTGTTGCCACACTGAAGCTTGATGAGTTTGTGCTTTTCAAATGTTTGCTTCCTTTGCTACCTGTGCCTCTGTTTTGATTGCTATTATTTATCATTTAACATATCCAACAGTTTGCATGAAAGCTAGTATCCACCACTGTCCTCTCTGACCAGTTTACAGTGGAAGTAACTCATTTCATGGTTGCATTATTTTGCTCACAACTTTCTAACCTCCTACTCTCATTTCAAAGCATTTTGTAATACAGAATGAAAGCATCATGGAGTCAAGGTTAAAGTCTCTGGTTAGAATTCTTTGAAGGAGGCTCCCTTTATTTTTCCTGCCAATTTAATGTGCATTCTACTCAAAGCTTTTCCCAGAATTTCATTTCTCATTTTCCAAGCAGCCTATGATACAATGGATAGTAAACAAGTTATTTACAGATATTTTATGAAGCTGATTCATTCTGTGGCCAGGTTAGAACAGCAGATGTATATTATTCATTCTTGCTCATAGTGACAAATCTATTTGTTCCCATGATTGCGTAAAGCTTGGCAAAGTATCAAAGAGCAAATCTAAATAGATTTTCCATTCGGAATTTTGAAATAACCTTGATTATAAAACATAAAGTCCTCTGAATACCTACAAATTAGATTAAATGCAATTAGAGTTCTGCCTCAATATGGAAAGAAACTTGTGTGTATGTGTTACAGGTAGGAGATAACATGCTTACTGTATTTATAACCTATTTATGTTAATTAACCTGCAGAAAAACATAAATATTACATGGGCTGGATGTAGCAATCTCTACCCTATAAGAACATAAGAACAAGCCAGCTGGATCAGACCAAAGTCCATCTAGTCCAGCTCTCTGCTACTCGCAGTGGCCCATCAGGTGCCTTTGGGAGCTCACATGCAGGAGGTGAAAGCAATGGCCTTCTGCAGCTGTTGCTCCCGAGCACCTGGTCTGTTAAGGCATTTGCAACCTCAGATCAAAGAGGATCAAGATTGGTAGCCATAAATCAACTTCTCCTCCATAAATCTGTCCAAGCCCCTTTTAAAGCTATCCAGGTTAGTGGCCATCACCACCTCCTGTGGCAGCATATTCCAAACACCAATCACACGTTGCGTGAAGAAGTGTTTCCTTTTATTAGTCCTAATTCTTCCCCCCAGCATTTTCAATGAATGCCCCCTGGTTCTAGTATTGTGAGAAAGAGAGAAAAATGTCTGTCAACATTTTCTATCCCATGCATAATTTTATAGACTTCAATCATATCCCCCCTCAGCCGTCTCCTCTCCAAACTAAAGAGTCCCAAACGCTGCAGCCTCTCCTCATAAGGAAGGTGCTCCAGTCCCTCAATCATCCTCATTGCCCTTCTCTGCACTTTTTCTATCTCCTCAATATCCTTTTTGAGATGCGGCGACCAGAACTGGACACAGTACTCCAAGTGCGGTCGCACCACTGCTTTATATAAGGGCATGACAATCTTTGCAGTTTTATTCTCAATTCCTTTCCTAATTATCCCCAGCATAGAGTTTGCCTTTTTTACAGCTGCCATGCATTGAGTTGACATTCCCATGGAACTATCAACTAAGACGCCCAAATCCCTTTCCTGGTCTGTGACTGATAGCACTGACCCTTGTAGCTTGTATGTGAAGTTTGCCCCTATGTGCATCACTTTGCATTATGCTACATTGAACTGCATTTGCCATTTCTTAGCCCACTCACCTAATTTATCAAGGTCCGCTTGGAGCTCTTTGCAATCCTTTGTGGTTCTCACCACCCTATATAATTTGGTATCATCTGCAAACTTGGCCACCACGCTACCCACCCCTACTTCCAGGTCATTTATGAATAGGTTAAAGAGCACTGGTCCCAAAACGGATCCTTGGGGGACACCACTCCCGACATCTCTCCATTGTGAGAACTTCCCATTTACACCCACTCTTTGCTTCCTGTTTCTCAACCAGTTTTTAATCCATAGGAGGACTTCCCCTCTTATTCCTTGATTGCTGAGTTTTCTCAATAGTCTCTGGTGAGGAACTTTGTCAAAAGCCTTTTGGAAATCCAAGTAGACAATGTCCACTGGTTCCCCCTTATCCACATGCCTGTTTACACCCTCAAAGAACTCTAGTAAGTTTGTAAGACAGGATTTGCCTCTGCAAAAGCCATGCTGACTCTTTCTCAGCAGGTCTTGCTTTTCTACATGTTTTATAATTTTATCTTTAATGATAGATTCTACTAATTTACCAGGAACATATGTCAAACTGACTGACCTGCAATTTCCCGGGTCCCCCCAGATCCTTTCTTAAAAATTGGTGTGACATTGGCCATCTTCCAGTCCTCAGGGATAGAGCCTGATTTCAGGGATAAGTTGCATATTAAAGTGAGAAGATCAGCAATTTCATGCTTGAGCTCTTTAAGAACTCTTGGGTGAATGCAATCTGGGCCAGGGGATTTGGTAGCATTTAGTTTATCAATGGCTGCCAGAACTTCTTCCTTGTCTACCACTATCTTCGCTAGTTCCTCGGATTTGCCTCCCAAGAAGCATGGTTCAGGTGCAGGAATTTTCCTCACCTCCTCTTGGGTGAAGACAGATGCAAAGAATTCATTCAGCTTCTCTGCAATCTCCCTGTCATCTTTTAGCACACCCTTTGTTCCTTTGTCATCTAACGGGCCTACCGCTTCCCTAGCTGGCTTCCTACTTTTGATGTACTTGAAGAACTGTTTGTTGCTGGTCTTGATGTTCGCAGCCATGTGTTCCTCATAATCCTTTTTTGCTTCCCTTACAGCTAACTTGCTTCTCTTTTGCCACCATGTGTGTTCCCTCTCATATTCTTCATCAGTCAAACTGGACTTCCATTTTCTAAAAGACATTTTCTTTTTTCTGATAATTTCCTCAACCTCTCTTGTTAACCATGTTGGCTTTCTTTTGGACTGGTGCTGCCTTTCCTAACTCAAGTGAACACATTCCAGCTGAGCTTTTAAGACTGTGTTTTTAAATAACCTCCAAGCATCTTGGACAGTTTTGACTCTCTTGATTTTCCCTTTCACCTTCCTGCGCACTATCCCCCTCATCTTTGAGAAATTTCCCTTTCTGAAGGCGAATGTAACTACATTAGTAGTTGTCACTTGTTCGCATGCTGAGATACTGAATCTGACAGCATTGTGATCGCTGTTCCCTATTGGCTCAACAACACTGACTTCCTGCACCAGGTCCTGGGTCCCACATAGAATTAGATTTAGGATCACCTCTCCTCTGGTTGGTTCCACAATCATCTGTTCTAAGCCACAGTCATTTAGAATATCCAGGAATGCTCTCTCCTTACTATGACCTGAACATGCATTTTTCCAGTTTATGTGGGGATAGTTAAAATCACCCATTACCACTACATTTTTGTTTTTGTTGGCCTCTCTAATTTCTTTTTCCATCTCAGAATCCTCTTGTGCACTTTGGTCAGGGGGATGATAATATATTCCTAATATTAAACTGTCCTTCACACCTGGTATTGATATCCACAGTGATTCTGTGGGGGAACCAGCTCCCCTTGCATTGTCTATTTTATGTGACACTATGCTCTCTTTGATGTAAAGGGCAACTCCACCCCCAATGCGCCCTGTCCTATCCTTCCTATAGAGCCTGTAGCCTGGTATAACAGCATCCCACTGGTTCTCCTCATTCCACCATGTCTCTGTAATGCCCACTATATCAAAGTCCTCCTTCAAAATTCTGTACTCCAGCTCCCCCCTTTTAGGTCGAATGCTTCTACTATTAGCATAGAGACACCTGTATACCCTGTCTCTGTCCTTAACCTGGGATTTATGTGCTTTACCCTCAAGTCTTTTGTAGACACTATCCCTTGTCACAGGCACATTGCTATGTTCCTTGCTTGTATGTGGTTGATTTAGAAAAACCTCCCTCTCTGTCTGCATCCCCATAGATACTGTATTCCGAACCGAAGTCACCTCTGCTCCCGTTGGCTTTCCCCCAGGGATCAGTTTAAAAGCTGTTCTGCCACCTTTTTAATGTTGAGCGCCAGCAGCCTGGTTCCTCTTTGGTTCAGATGAAGCCCGTCCCTTTTGTACAGGCCTGCCTTGTCCCAAAAGGTTCCCCAATTCCTGACAAATCTGAAACCCTCTGCCTTGAACCACCTTCTCATCCACGCATTGAGACCCTGTATCTCTGCTTGCCTAGCTCACCCTGCGCGTGGAACGGGTAGCATTTCTGAGAATGCCACCTTGGGGGTCCTGGACTTCAACCTGTTTCCTAGCAGCCTAAATTTAGCTTCCAGAACCTCCCGGCTACATTTCCCAATGTCGTTGGTGCCAATGTGGACCACAACTGCTGACTCCACCCCAGCACTGTCTAAAAGCCTATCTAGACAAAGCATGACATCTGCAACCTTCGCACCAGGCAGGCAAGTCACCATGCGGTCATCACGCCTCTCACAAACCCAACTCTCTACATTTCTAATGATCGAATCACCCACTACGAGGAGCCCCCCACCTCCCCGAGGGGTATCCTCAGTGCGAGAGGATAGCTGATCACCAGCTAAGGAAGGGATCCCATCTAAGGGAGCATCTTCCCCCACCTCAGACTGGCACCCTCTGTCCCCCAGACCTTCATTCTCCATGACATCTGAAGAGATGTCACCTTGGGAGTGGGACCCGGCTGTTAGGTCCCTGAAAGCCTTGTCTGTCACCCTCTCTGCCTCTTTCAGCTTCTCCAGCTGCCACCTTGGCTTCAAGAGAACGCACACGTTCCTTGAGTGCCAGGAGCTCACTGCAGCGAGGGCACACCCACGACTTCTGTCCTAGTGGCAGATAGTCGTACATGTGACACTCAGTGCAAAACACTGGAAAGCCCCCATCCCCCTGCTGGCTTCCTGCCTTCATATCTGATTTTGTTTAGATATTTAAATTTTAAACTTTTAGTCAGTGCCCCTCTGGAGCTATCTGCACGTACTATCTGTCAAATATGTCCTTATTAATTTAAAAAAACAAAAAAATGAAAAACAACAACAAAATTGTGTGCCTCTCACCTCTCAGCAGCCCAGGACAAAGAGGAAGAAGAGATGAACTCTGTTAACCCCTGTTAAGCCCCACCTTCCAGCAGTCTCAGCTCTCAGGAGCCTTACAAGGAGAAAAAGAGATAACCCCTGTTAAAATACACTGTTTTAAAAGCTGTGGCTTTGAGAAAAGCCCTCAAAAATGAACTCCAGAGCTCACTCTGCTCTTCACTCTGCTCTTCTTGGCCCAGTCTTCTCCACTGTTACTCCTCTCTGCTGGTTCCAGAGACTGGAATTAATTATTATTCCAGAGACTGGAACCCTATATGTAACTATTACTTTTCTAGTGAACTATCATGGATGTATTCTTTTTTGCACATCATAGGGATCAAAACAAAAGCAATATGTAGGGTCTGAAAACTTCCAGAGATGATAAGAAGATTGCCTTTTGCTAGTAGTCACCACCCTTTGCTAGTCATCATGTATTTGCTAGTCACAATAGGCTTTTGTATTACAAAAGCCTATTGTATTTCTTGGCCAATTACAAGATATTTAAGACCATACCCTGGTAATAAAAAATATGTACTATTGTGAGATTCCATATTTACATTCCATATTAAGAAGTGTGTAACTCTGCCTAAGATTGCATTGTAACAGCCCAATCCCAAAGGTTGTGTGGCAGCCAGGGTTGATAATATATATTTTTGAGTAATATAAGGTTTTTAAAAATGTTTAAAAAAGGATAAAGGACAGATGTATGGTGGGGTGGAGAAATAAAGACAGTTTCAACATGAAGGACAAGAGAAGAGTTTGGATGTAGACCATGCTTTTCTCAACTGTAAGGAGTCTCAAAGCGGCTTCAGATTGGAGTCTGCCACTACACCACACTGGTTCTTGCATACTCAGGGAAGCTGGCTGGAAGCAAATAAAAAAAATCACAATAAAGGTGCTCAAGAAAATGATTTAGGCTTCTATTTTCTGGAGTCTAACTTTTTTCTACACTAAAAAATGTACTTGCAGTCCAACCATCCTGTTTATTTCAATGAATTTGATTCTTTTCCTATAGTTAATCTCACACCGAATGTGTTCAGCACTGACCCATGATTTAGAAACATTCAATCCTGAACACATCTATACATGGTTTGTTCCACAGGCAATTATGCCATAGAATGAAGACATCACTTTTGGCAGGAAAAGTCTATAAGGTTACCAGAAAAAATGCTTGCATTAATGTTATGTCTGCCTAATGCCTTTTTTGTCTGTTGATCTCTTGAATTTGAAAAAAAAATATCCATGAATGTATCTCCTTATTCAGGCCCTGTGATGCATGCCAGAGATGGGCTAATCTTACATTCCAGCACTGAATAGGATCCACAGCTGCAGGCTTTGCACTGGGTACAGGCATATCCAGTAGGTCTAAGGGGAAGCTACTCAAAGAAAAGATATCAGGCCAACAGAGGATGCTGTTGAAAAATTTGGAATATTTTTGGAAATGTTTCTACTATATAAATTGTCAAGATGCTCAGCAGGAAATAGATCTACAGATGAAAATAAAGATGATTTTGAGTTTCTAATCCCTGCTGTTTTGGATCCCAAATTCCCATTTACATTTTATTGTTCCTGTATAGATTGAATGTGTAATTCTTGTTTGCTTCTTCTTGGCATCCTGTTTTGTTTCTAGTTCCATAAAATACATGTATTAGTCAATGGTATTTGTGTATTGGTTAGTTAGTATATAATATGTATAAATGATATTATTATTATTATTATTATTATTATTATTATTGTTATTATTATTATTATTATTATTATTATTGAATTTTTCACAGCTGCCAGATCTTTAGCTGGTTGTTGGGTTTTCATTACAATTCAAGCCTCACCCAGAGGCCTAGGAAGTTGTAATGTATTGGCATAGTATTCATGCAGATCCCAGCAGGGCTGCCTTCTGAATTTGACAGATGTTAATTTTGTCAATTCGAAGATGTTTCAAGTGGTGCCTTTGTGTTTTCGGGATGGCACCCAGGGTGCTGATTACCACTGGGACGACCTCAGCTGGTTTGTGCCATAGGTGCTGAAGCTCAATTTTCAAATTGTGGTATTCAGTGTTCTTTTTCAATGACCCTGCTGTTATGTTGATGATCGTCCCTTTCTTGTCCTCAATCACGGTGATGTATGGTGTATTATGTTTCAGTACTTTGTCTTTTTGGATTCAAAAGTCCCACAGGATCTTGACCTTCTCATTTTCCATTACTTTCTCCAGGCAATGTTCCCACCAGTTCTTAGCTGATCTTATGTTGTAATTCTTGCATAAATTCCAGTGGATCATCTTGGCCACTGAGTTGTGTCTCTGTTTGTATTCAGTCTGGGCAACAGCTGAGGACTCAGTTTTTGCAACAGTTAAGAACATGATCTACAGTTTTTGCAGCAGCGGAGGACATGATCTACAGTTTCGTCAGCTTCTTTGCACAATCTGCATTTTGCATCATCTGAGGATTGTTTTTGATTCTGTCCTTGATTGAATTTATTCTAAAGGCTTGCTCTTGAGCAGCTAAAATCAGGGATTCAGTTTCTTTTTTCAGACTTCCAGTTGTTAACCACAGCCAGGTCTTTTCATTGTCCACCTTGTCCTTGATCTTCTCCAGAAATTGGCTGTGCAGAGCTTTGTTGTGCCAGCTTTTAGTCCTCATTTTAATCACATTTTTTCTGTATTCTTGTTTGGTTTCCTGGGTTTTCTGCAAATGTCTGTTCTTCACCTCAATCAATGCCTGTTCTTGACTTTTATTCACATAACTGGCCAGTGCATGTTTCTCCTTTCCCACTGCTTGCTGTACTTGCAGTAAGCCTCTGCCACCAAATCTCCAGGGAAGGTATAATCTGCGTGGATGTAAGGCATGGTGCATTGTCATAAGATAATGATGATAATGATGATGATGATGATGATGATTGTTATTATATGTACATAACAGCAACAACAACATCAACAACAACCTTTATTTGGCATTTAAAAATAGGTTCTAGAGCATTGCCAGACATTTTTGAAATACAAATCAAGAGTACATTCAAAGCGCAGACAGGAAGACTATATATAGCAGTATACATTACTTAGAAAGTTCTGTCACTTGTAAAATAAATTTTGCTACTTTTTCCAACAGCATGACATCTATGTTGTTTAACAGAAGCTCCACAACAGAACAGTCAAAGTCACTTTCAAATTTGTCTAGGGCCAGCATGGGAGAGAAATTCCTAATGCCCACATATCTCGGACAGTCAAGAATAATGTGAGCAAGAGTCTCCACTTGATTTTTACAGTGTGGACAAACCCGGTCCCTGAGAGGTATGGATAAGTAACGATCCTTTGTAATGGTCGATGGGAAGGTATTGGATCTGGCCCTTGTGATAATCCATCTCTGTTGGGGTTCAGTTAATAATTCAAGATATTTGGCTATGTGCCCCTGTTCCAGTATTATTCCGACAGAGAGGGGTGAGCATGATTTATTTGCTTGCCCCAACAAGATATGATATTCCTGTTCTAGAAGTCTACTTTTCAAGGTTTGGAAAATCTCTCTGGGTGTCAGCATACAGAGATCTTCCAGTAATAAACCTATTGAGTAAATTTTTGATTTGAGAAGTTGATACTATTCGGAGGCAAATAGGTCTGGGTGCGCAGTGTATATTAAACTGCACACATCAGAGTTAAAACATAATTTGATCCAATACTTGAATGTATTCAGCCATGCTCTTGTTTCAAGTAGGTTCTGACCAGTTTCTAAGCATAGTACAGCATATGGTACAGAGTGTGGTAATCCGAGTATTTTATAGAGAAAGCCAGATTGTACTCTTTCAACAGAATTGTTCCATGCAGTTATCCATTAGGAAACTCCATAGAGAAGTTGCTGAACTACTTTGGAGTTGAAAACCTTTAGAGCTGCTGGGACATATCCCCTTCCCCTGGTGTGAAAAAACTTTACCACTGCTGAAGCATGGGTGTAAGGCATGGTGCATTGTCATAAGATGATGATGATGATGATGATGATGATGATGATGATGATGATGATGATGATGATGATGATGATTGTTATTATATGTACATAACAGCACAGCACAAGTGTCTGGAATTCGTCGTCGTCATCATCATCATCATCATCATCATCATCATCATCATCATCATCTTATTGATACAAAAACAGTAATACACAGCGAACAAGATCAATATGCTGGATTTTGTATTAAATCACATGTCAGACACTTCCAAAGCATCTAGGACCATGTGATGTATTGACAAATAATGCATGCAGAGCCAAGTGGGGTGGCCTTTTGCAGCTGACATATGGTGATTTTGTTAGCATCGATTGTTTTTAAGTGCTGTCCAAGGTCCTTAGGCACTGCACCCAGTGTGCCGATCACCACTTGGACCACCTTTACTGGCTTGTGCCAGAGTCTTTGCAGTTCAATCTTTAAATCCTGGTATCATGTAATTTTTTCCAGTTGCTTCTCATCAATTCTACTGTCACCTGGTATTGCAACATCAACTATCCACACTTTCTTTTTTTCCACAATTGTGAGGTCAGGAGTATTGTGTTCCAAAACTTTGTCAGTCTGAATTTGGAAGTCCAGATTAATTTTACATGTTCATTTTCAGTGACCTTTTCAGGCTTGTGATTCCACCAGTTCTTTGCCACAGGCAGATGGTAGTTGTGGCACAAGTTCCAGTGAATCATCTGAGCAACAGTATTATGCCTCTGCTTGTAGTCTGTCTGCGCGATTTTCTTGCAGCAACTAAGTATGTGATCTACTGTTTCGTCTGCTTCCTTGTGGAGTCTGCATTTAGGATCTGTAGTTGACTTCAATTCTGGCTTTTTTATTATTATTATTATCATCATCATCAACAACAACCACCACCACCACCACCACCACCACCACCACCACTACCACCCCCGGAAGGCTTTGGGCGGTGCACAATCTAAAACATCAAATAAAATACATGGATATGGATATTATATATCTAAACACCATATAAAATATACCCAAAGACCACACAACATCATATATAATAAAATGAATCTTCAAGATTCATTCAAGACTCTTCAAGATTCAACAGCAAAACACCAAGAAACTGGCACTTTAGCAAAAGTATAAACAACACGAGATAGGAAACCTGTGATCATTTCTAAAGGAAAAGAAAGGGATCGCCATTTTTCACAAAAGAGTACTGTTTTGATCTTTCTTACTGAAGAATGGAGTTGTGGAATGGCATAGTATAGCACAGTCAGGACCCCTTTGAGGGGTCGAACACCCTTTCACAGGGGTCACCTAAGACTCTCTGCATCAGTGTTCTCCATCTGTAAAATGGATAAATGTTAGGGTTGGTGGTCACCACAACATGAGGAACTGTATTAAAGGGTCACAGCATTAGGAAGATTGAGAACCACTGGTATAGCACAATCTCATCAAATCTCAGAAGGTTCAATAATTGGACAGGGGAGCAAGCCTGCAGAGATGTGGGGGCAGGCCTTGGTCTGAGCCCCACCCCATCACCGAACATGGGGACAGGGGGTGCCCAAAGGTGGTGTTGCCCCTCGGGTGCCATTTCCCCTCGATCTGCTTCTGTCAAACCTCCTCTGCGTCTCGCTTGCTTTCAAAGCTGCTTGTTTGGGTTATCATAAGTTGTACAATATGTTTAACAGCCTAATCCAGAGCCGTGGGGTGGCCAGAGATGGCAGTACTGCAAGCACTGCCTTGCTACCTCCAGAAGGCTTTTCAGTAGTGCAGGGAGGCAAAAAAAAAAAAAAAAAAGCTTCCCCGCCCTGAAAAGTCCTCCATTGGGCTCAATGGACTAACACCACCCAAAAGGTGCTGGCATCCTCAGAGGCAATGCCTGGGCTGAAACTGACTAATGTTGGTTCCATCTCTGGTCATCCCTGGCCATGCCTCTGGAATGTCTTTGCTATGCTGGCAGAACCAATGGAAACAGAGGGGCATTAACATGGTGCTCTACATTGTGTCAAGACATCCTGGGAGGCTGCAGGGGCAGCCTGCCAGCAGGGTAAGTGCTCCTTGGAAGGCAAATCTGCTAGCATAGAGCTCCACTGCCTCCACCCTGGATTGGGCTGTAAATGTTGAATGGCAGTTATGGCTTCTGGTACTCAGAAAACAAAAATGTTTTTTAAAGTTTTAAGGTTTTCATGCTTTATTATTATGATTTATCTGCAAGGCTAAATTTTGAATTGCAAAATCAGTAAAACATTTTAAAGTTTAAATGGAAAGACAATTTTTAAAAATGGTGATAAAACACAGAAACAGCAGTATGTTCAAAAAGAGAACATTTCCAAGAGCATTGGTTCTTCAGGTACCAAGACTAGGGAAGAAGTGCTGGTATTGGTAGCCTGGACAGCTACAGCACAAGATTTGGAGCAGTGCAAACTAGTTATTTCAGGAGCTCAAATCTTAAAAGGGGAACAGCCTGCCTTCTTTGATGGCAGTAGCTAGGACTTACCTAGACTTAATTTGGGCCAAAAATCCTGCAATGGTCTACTCTAACCTAAAACTGGAGCAGGGTTGAAAGCCTGGCACTGTGTTTCCACTGGACTGTTTCCATACATGCCTGTGCCTCCAGTACTCCAACTGGGAGGTGGCAGAGTCTGCAGGGCTGGGGGTCCTGGACCTGGCCCAGCTCAGCTGGGTATAGCTGTTATTGGACCTAGAACATCTCTTGAGTCTCCTAGTAGTGAGGTCTCACATGCAGGCTTGTGGCCTAGGGAGCTGGAGGCTCTGGTTCCCCCTGGTTAGTCATAGGATCTTGGGGCATAGTCTCAGGAGCCAAAAATTCTGGGTCTGAGGAAAATCCCATAGTGCCAGGGTTTCCCTGAACCCCCTAATCTGCTGCAGACAGTGTTCCTTTCTCTTCCTCAAGCTCAGGAGGTTCCTCCTCTGAAATGTCTAAGACTAACTCAGTGGAGGTTACGACACGAGAAAGAGCTAATATTCTGATAACTACAGACAGTAGTTATATCTGTGTTGAGTGGAAACAATTAGGGAAGCTGCCAACTTTGTCATGAATGAGTCTGTTAGATTAATTTACCATATTCATTGGGAGTGATTATAGTGAGCTGACTCAAGGACTAGTTCATTGGAAAGGCAAATGTCCTGAATTTCGAATGAACTGTTTGGGGGCTGCAAAGTTGGATTGTTGATTGTTTTGCTTTCAACAATGTTGCAATGATTCTCAGAGATTTTCCATTTAACTATTCTCAGGAAGACCCTCACATTCAAAAAGTGCTGTTGGAACAGCAGCATAAAATGGCAGCAATGACAATAAACAAGAATGAAGAAGAATGAACATTCAGTAAATCTGGAAGCCTTTTCAGTAATTTACTCATTCTAAAAAATAAAATGATTGAAAATTTAACATACCCTCTGTGTATCTGTATGTCTTCACTTTATGTCTCCAAGTCTATTTTATACTAGTCAGGGAAGTTAGAAAGCTTTGCCAAAATAGCATATGTCACATGCTATAATGTACTCTTGTGGGTCTCCTACAATCATGGAATGTAATCCTAAAGTACAGTTCTGCCAAATGCTGCATATGCAAATAAATTTTATTTTTGTCAGTGAAGGTTTAACCTTGGTAATATTGACAAGTATTGGAAACTACCCCAGGGATAAATGTTCTGTACATAGCGAGGGTGTCTGCAAGAAAAATCTCTATCCAAGAATTCCTTGCTGTGGTGAGACATAGTTGTTTTGAAATTAGGGGTGGATTTTGTTTGCTAACTTATGTGAAGAAAATGTGGCACCATTATGTCTGACTCCTGCACTGATAGCAGCATTAATTGCTTCCTGTAGCAGAACCATATTAAATGAATCATCTGAATGTACTAATTTACACCAGGTCCCAGAAGGGGAATTGCGAGAACAGTGACATTTTGAGTTTCATCCAAGTTTGGAGTAAAGATTTGAAACCAGCTCTAGAAACCATGTCAGCCATTTACAGCTGAGGGTTGATGCAAATGTGTACAATGAGGCATCACATTGTGAACATGCCATATCACATTTCAAATGTAGAGACAGTTGGTTAAGAGCACCTCCACATGAAAACTGTCTCCACATTTATAGCCAGAGGAAGGCTGGCTAAGGCATGGCACATGAGCTGTTAGAAGGACAAAATAATTTTCCTGATGGTGTGACTTAGCTGTATTGTCTTTGAAATTCCAGAGGCTCCCGCAATTTCTTTAAAGGAAATAAAATTAAGGAGGTAGAAATGTACCAATCAGAGAATAGCCAAGAGGCAGAAACCACCCCAAGATGGTAATAAGAGTACAGTTAATTCAACTTGGAAACCTGCAATGTAGGTACGTTTGAGAGTATGTGATCAAGACAAGATCACCTACATAAAATTCAAGGCACAGGGAGAAATCCTTAACAAGTAAACTCAGAAGTAAGGTCATTTTATTTGTTGGGACTTGCTCCTGAGGAAGTTCTCTTAGGATTGCAGCCAGAATGGGGATTTGAACTGGGTGTCCCTGAACCTAATCAGATGTTCTAACCCAGCAGTTTTATTCCGTAGAGTCCATTGCTGGCTACTGGTTTTATGAGTGACTGCCATTTTTAAACATACCGGTAATTGTCTCTGTTGCTTTTTAAAGTTTTGAATTTTTACAAGCTTATTTTAAACCTGTTTTTAGAATGTTTTGATTTTATGCTGCGTGTCAGCTTGCGCGCCATCAGTATTATAGAAAGTTTGGATATAAATCATCTAAAATGAATAAAATCCAAAAACAACAGTTGAAATGAAAATAAAATTCCAGATTGTTTCAGAGAGCTGTTGAGTAATTTGTTATCAGCAAATATTATCAGCATAAAGTGGTAGTGCCAACAAAAAGATTGTTGCATCAGCAAGTGTTCTGCAAAATTTTGTGTGTGGTATAATTTCTTCAGCATTGCTTAGTTATTTAACTTTCTAGATCATCATCCATGACATCTAGGAACAGATTTTTTTTCATGGAAATTTAGTATATTGTTTTCTTGAAAAGTACCCACCTCCCAATGTTCTATGATGCCTATCCATAAACACAATATATCTAAACAACCAATCATTTTACTTTACTTTTTCTTGCTACATTTCTTCTAATACAAAGAATCTTTTTTGTCAGAAAAAATGCATTCAGGTTCAGCAATACAAGGTCAGCAACATATGTTTCTATTTCGGTTCACAATACTCTGACTGAGATGTCTTCCTTATTGGGGCACATATACATTAATTACCAACATGGCATAATATTTAAATTGGATCAACATTGCCATGTTTGAAATTGAGGAAGGGGCCTTGACATGGCCCAGAGAGTAACAGAAACTAGGACCCCCAACTGCCCCTTTGCTCTTCTGCTCTTTTTCCCTCTTTCCACCCCAACTGAAAATGAGTAGAATCCATTTAATGACAAAACATCAAAAACTTCATGTTTCTTGAATCAATAGGATATCATGCCAGGAAAGAAAGTTAGTAAAACATGTGTTTCTGATAGATGTAGTCCACCTGGCCACATTCTAAGTAAAAAGGGTGACCTAATGTTGATTGCTTGAATGTCAGTCTCTCTTTTCCTCATGGGGGGACTGGGGAAATTAAGACTCTTGCAATGGCACTTGGTGAATCAGGGAAGCATGGACAGCAAAGTGTGGATCCCTGGGAAGCCCATGTCTTTAGCAGAGGTGGTGTCAGGAGGCCTGTTATTATGGGGATTTTGCTATTGTTGCTTTCTGTATGCTGGGGGTGGTGGAATGGGTTAATTGCATTTCTAACTGACTTTCAACTGTCTTCTGAATGATGTTATACTGTACCAGGTGCTGCTCAAGGTCAGTGCCTGGCCGTCTCTACTGTTATCTCTTTCACAGTTCCTTTTTGGCGCGCTTTCCCAGGATGGAGGGTGCAAGCTGCTTTAACTACTGGGTTTTGCGCGGGCAAATCTCAGTTCTGGCATGACCAGAGAAAATCCTCAATACTCAATAAACTACTGTTCTTATACATGAGTTTGTTTCAGTTTTTGGGATTCTGACATTATGCCAGAACCCCTCTTAGGTTGAATTCCATGCTGCTGTGCATTGCTGGAATTTCACCTTCTACTTTTGCAACTTTTATCAAGGACTTTTCTTGCCAGTATGATCTCTTCGGAGACCCAGCCAGGGGGTGCGTCTGCGGCTGCAGACAATGGGTGCCCCATTCCTGAGGACTTAACAGGAACTTCGGATTCAGCCTCTGACCCAGCAGAGGGGCCTCGGATCCCGCTTGGAAGTGCAAGAAGCGGAGAAGCCCCTACCCCAAGTGGATTTTTGGACTCCATCAACCAGTTCATGACTGCCCAGTTAGATGGCTCACAGGGAGTTACCATGCATCATCGTCAGGGTCTGGACTATCAAGAGTTGCAGCCTTTGGCTTTTAGCAGTGTAATGTGGGCTACAGCACCTTTGGCTGGAAATGTGTCGTTGCCCAGCCATCCATCGGAAGGGGCTGATTTATCGGAAGCTGAAGCTTGGCGGATGCTCCAAGTGTTGGAGGAGGCCTGGGATTCGGAGCGTGAGGAGTACCGCCAGGCTGTGCGCCAGATGGGACGGGATATGGAACACCTGCGAGCAGCCCTTGCCAAGCAATGCCAAGTAGCCCCTGCTCCCGGACCTGGAATAGCCACAACACCAGCTACCCCAGCACCAGCCCAGCCTGCACCAGCACGGCCACCAGCCCCGCCTATCCAACCGGGACCCGCCCCAGTGCCAGTACCAGCTCAGCCTGCTCAACAGGCACTGGTCCTGGCCCCAGCTCCAGTTTCTGCTGCAGCACCAGTGCCAGCCCAGCCTGTCCAACCAGGACCCACCCCAGCACCAGTACCAGCTCAGCCTGCTCAACCGGCACTGGTCCTGGCCCCAGCTCCAGGTCAGCCTGTTCACCCCGGACCCACTCCGGCTCCGATTCCAGTGCCAGGCCAGCCTCTCCAGCCAGTCCCAGGAGCAGTCCTCCTGCCGCCATATGCACCTGCTCCGTTACCTGTCCCACCTCTGATGCCACCATTCATACCACCAGGATGGGGAGCTCCGGGTGGTGTGTTGCCGAACTTTGCACCATATGGGGTAGCTCCCCCTCCATTCATGTCTAGGATCCGGCTGAATACTCGTTTTGATGGGACTCAGGACTTGCTCCTGGATTTCCTGGTTCAGGTCAATGCCCACATGTTGCAGTATGGGCGGCAGTACCTGAACGATTTTGAGCGTGTTTGTGAGGTAGGGTCAATGCTAGATGGCCCTGCAGCCAATTGGTACGTGAACCTGTTTCAACGTCAAGCTGCAGAGCTGTGCAACTTCCAGGATTTTATGATGGCCCTACGATGCCGCTTTGAGAGCCCATTTGTGGGCGAGCAAGCTAAACAGGAACTCATGGAGATGCGGCAAGGCAAAACCCCTTTTGCAGAGTTTGTGGAAAACTTCCGCACCGTGGCCAGTAAGATCCAGGATTGGGATGATCCTGTGAAAGTGTTGGCTTTCAAGAAAGTCTGACACCCGGACTTGTTAAACCGCAGACCCTGATAGAGTGAATTGTACTCGCGGGTACTGCGGACCCTAGAATGCGTGAAGCAGCTATGTTGAGGGTTCAAGTCAGATGATCCTCAATCTCCCAGCCGCGTCGGGGGGGGGGGTGCCCCAAGTTTCAAACCTACATGCCCTGCTCCTTCGAAGCACCAGATCTCAGCGGAAGAAAACACCTGCTGCTGCTGCCTGAATCTCTGCCTGTATTGAGGCAGGAAGGGCCATATTGCTGTGATATGTCCTGCCAAGCGCACCCCCACTCCAGCTACTTCCATCCCGGTTGCCAAGCTGGCCAAGACAACCAAACTGCCACCGAAAGGGGGCACCCGTGCAGCGGCTCTCCACACTGATGCGGGGAACAGCTGATTCCTTGGGAACCTTCCAAACCTGACCGGGTGAGTGAAGCTATAATTCTGCCCCTTGTTCTCACTAACGGGCCCGATTGCCCGAAGCTAGTGGTCCAGGCCCTTGTTGATACCGGCTGCTCTCACTGTTTGATACATCCCCGCTTGGTGGAAGCACTTGGGCTGCAGCCTGTTCTGTTGAAAGAGACTATTCGGTTTGACCAAATGGATGGCAGTCCAATGGGCAGCAGTCCCATTACATCTCGCACCCCAAAGATTCTGGCCATTTGTGAGGGATATTGGGAATGCCGTAACTTCATTATTGCCCCCATCTCCCAATACCCTGTGATATTAGGACTGTCTTGGCTTGTGGATCATGACCCGTCAATGAAATGGTCTCAAGGTGTTTTGACTTTTACCGATCCCCCTTGTGGAGACCACATCAGAGGGGGAGGAGCACAAGGCAGATCCACTGCTTTCCCACACTATCCTTTCCCCCACCCACTTGGGCTTGGCTGTTACCCAGTTGCAGGCGAGGGCGGAGCCCCTGCCATCGGTATCTCCTCCTGGACACCTTCTCTCCACCTTCTTGGAGACAGGAAAGACCCCAGTGCCTCTTACGGAGGGAGGCAATGCTTTAGTGTTACGTGATGACATTTGGTGTCATGGCTCGCTGTTGTATGTTCTGCCCCATCAGCATTCTCAAATCCTCCACCAGGGGCACAATTCCAAGTTGGCCGGTCACTTTGGCTTTGTGAAAACTTTGCATTTGCTTCGTAGACAATTTTGGTGGAAAACCATGCTTAAGGACATTGAAGCTTACATCAAGGGCTGTCCTGTCTGTGCTATGGCAAAAACAATTCCAGGCAACCCCCAAGGATTATTACAGGACATTGCATTGCCTAGTGGGCTCTGGCAGGTGATCTCCATGGATTTTATTACAGATTTGCCTTTGAGTCATGGCAAAATGGTGATCTGGACTGTAGTTGATTTGTTCTCTAAGCAGGCCCATTTTATTCCTTGTACCTCCATTCCCACTGATCAGAAAATGGCTGAACTGTTTATGCTGCATATTTACAGGTTGCATTCTGCCCCCAAGAAAATAATCACAGAAAGGGGCAGTCAATTGTATCCCGCTTTTGGAGGGCCTTTATGAAGTTGTTGGGCATTGAACAAGGGGTGTCTTCGGTCTACCACCCCCAATCTGACGGAGAGTCTGAGAGGTCCAACCAGACTTTGGAACAGTACCTGAGGTGTTATGTGAACTATCAGCAGGATAACTGGGTAGATCTGCTGCCCTACATGGAATACGCTTACAATAACTCAGTTCATAGTAGTACAGGCAAGACTCCTTTTGAGGTGGTTCATGGTCTTTCAGCTCCCCTTCTGCCCATGCTTCAGCCGAGGGACGCCCCTGGACCCAAGGTTAAGGAATGGATGCAATCCATTGCTGATCTATGGCCTCCTATTTTGAAAGCACTTCAGGAGGCTAGAGACTCATGCAAGCTACAGGCCAATAAGCATAGATGCGACTTCCCCCTAGTGGTGGGAGATATGGTGTGCCTCTCCACCAAGAATCTCTGGGACATACATCAGCCCTCAAAACAGTGTGTGAAATATATTGGGCCCTTTAAGATTGTCAGGGTGATAAACAAAGTGACTGCTGAACTGGAATTGCCTAATGCTTTGCATAAAATACACCCTGTGTTTCATTGCAGCTTACTGAAGAAGACATGTTCCCCGGATGTCTGGCATCCAGAGAAGAAGATTCCTCCTCCGGTTCTGATTAATGGAACCAAGCATTATGAACTTTCTGATATTCTTGATTCTTGCATCTATCAAAACTGTTTGCAGTATTTGGTCTCTTGGAAGGGTTGTTTACCTGGGCAAAATCAGTGGATATTTGCAGAGAATGTCAAAGCCCCCCGCCTCGCTAAAGCTTTTCATCAAAACTGCCCAAGCAAGCCGGGGGGAAGGGTCCTAGAGGGAGCGGAATGTCAGGAGTCCTGTTATGGGGATTTTGCTATTGCTGCTTTCTGTATGCTGGGGTAGTGGAATGGGTTAATTGCATTTCTAACTGACTTTCAACTGTCTTCTGAATGATGTTATACTGTACCAGGTGCTGCTCAAGGTCAGTGCCTGGCCGTCTCTACTGTTATCTCTTTCACAGTTCCTTTTGGGCACGCTTTCCCAGGATGGGGGGTGCAAGCTGCTTTAACTACTGGGTTTTACACGGGCAAATCTCAGTTCTGGCATGACCAGAGAAGATCCTCAATACTCAATAAACTACTGTTCTTATACATGAGTTTGTTTCAGTTTTTGGGATTCTGACAGGTGGCATCCTCTGGCTTCTCCAATGGGAGCTGAGATGGGGGAGTCTGTTTCTCCTGTAGGTGTAGATTTCTCTGGACCAGAAGAAGTTCCTGAAGTGTACTTGGCTGTATACTTTGTTTGTAGGGTAGTTTCTTTTGGTTGTCCGCTGCTTTGGGTTTTACAAGTTCTTTAAGTGTTGCTGGTAGAGAGATATCAGAAGAAGTGTTGCTGGAACAAAGATCAGAGTAGTGCACTTGCAGTTTCTTATGTGATGGAGTCAAGGAGGTAGCAGATAATTGGTTATGCTGGAGCTGCATTTCCATATTATTATCAACTCTATGTTTGCTATTATGGACACCACGATATCTGCTATTTTAAAATTAATGTTAAATTACATTTAAATTAACTAAATTAAATTTTAAGTTAATAAGCTTTATATCAATGGATTTGTCTCCCTCCCTCATGGAGAGCTTTGTCTCATCCCTCCTGATCTGGCTGACATTTTTATTATGGTTGGGAGTCTGATTTTTATTACTTTTATCTGCAAGGTTAGTTATTCTCTCAGTGGTAAGGTCATGGATTGTTTCCTCCTTAAAGACCCTGACAGTTCGAATGTGATGAACCTACTATAAATATTTGCTCATCTGTATAAGTCCTGTGGAGAGGGCTGTTTGGGTAAAACACAAAAGTATGCATTTAACTTTTCCTAAACTGGGTAGATAGTGAAAGTCTTTCAAATCTACTGTTCCAATTTGGCTGTTTAGAAGCTGGAACAGGGAGGTCCTTATAGCTTTACAGCTATTTCATCTATGTGAATTCTGTTATATTTCCAGGAGGGGTTTTTTTGTAACACCTGGCAGAGGTTAGTCATTTCCATCTGCACTATAAATGATGACTCAGCCATATTTCATCTCCGTTTTAACCCTCTGAGTACCATGAGCATGTGCATAGATTGAAATTGTGCTGTAAGTCATCCACCTTGACTGAAATTTCATTTAATTATTGCAGTATAATAGTCAAACAGCAGGCAGATCTTATGATAGGTTTGCATATTGTGTTTCCAGGAAGTGCTGTTGGCTTACACCAGGAGGCTATCACAGCAGCCTCCCTGCTCTGGGAAGTGACTTGGACTGGAACTTGGAAGGGTTGGGGGTGGCGGGAATCCTGTCATTATTGACCTCTGGAATGCCTTATTCTTTGAGGGAGTGGAGGATCCTGAGGCTGTAAGGCCATTATTCACATTTTGTGCTGTCTCCATAGAGGGGAGAAAGGAATCAATCCCCATCTGTTTCTCTACCTTTGTGAATTTATGAATCACAGTATCATTGCCAAGGCTAGTCCAGGTTCTCTTCTTGCCCTTGGGTGGCATTTTTAAGCTGTGCAGAAAACAGTTATAAACCAGAAGCTCTTTTTGTGTGCTACTATCTTGGCTCCTCCCCAACAGGAACAATGTAAGACAAAATAAACAGTGTAATGAGACTGGATTACAGAATTTTTAGAATTCCACAAGAACAGAATAAGAAAAGACAAATGTAAAAACTGGGTTACAGAAATTAGAAAACAATACAGCACTAAAAGCAAGATGTTGCATACAATAAAGAATGCATAAGCAACAGCCCTTGTCCCTTTGCAAAAGTGTCAGCAATTCTATTTTACTATAGCCATATTCCCTTTACAAAAATGCTCTCCTGAACAATTGTTTTATACATTCTGTGGAACAAAAAGGCGCAGGAGTCTTCCTGACCGCCTTAAATAGACTATTTCATTAAGTGGGAGCCACTACAGAGAATGCTGAGATACAGACAGCTGCTATCATATCTATGTGCTGGGTAGAGCCTTCAGCAGACTGGGTTCAGATCAGTGCAGTAGCTGTTGTAGTGAGCCATAACAGGAGAGGGGGCTCTTTAATTATGTGGGTTCTAGGCCATCAAAGGCTTTGTAGGTTAACTACTTTAAACTGATCCCAGAAACTAATTGGTAATTAAAGGAACAGCTGTAGAACAGGTGTATATATATAATCCACCTGGCTCCTGATAATAACTGAGCTGTGGCATTCTATATCAGCTGGAGGTTTCAGGTTGTCTTCAACTGCAGTCCCAGGTAGAATGCATTACAGTAATCTAGCTTTGGCTTTACTGTGGCATGGATCCATGTGGCCAAATCAGCTGGATAAAGGAAAAGAGTCATCTTCTGGGTTAACTGAAGATGCTGGAAAGCAATTTTTGCCATTGAATTAATTTGGTTCTTCAATAATGCTTGCAGTATAAATCTTACACTCTTAACTGAAAATATAAGAACAGCCCTGCTGGGTCAGGCCAGTGGTGCATCTAGTCCAGCACCTTGTCTAACACAGCGGCCAGTCAGTTACTTTGGAGGAACAATAACAGGGCATAGAGAACAAGGCTTTCCCTTGATGTTGCCGCTTGGCACTAGTATTCAGAGATTTACTGTGACAGACTTAAGGAATATGGCATATATACTTCAAAACTAGGATTATTGTGAAGGTTTAATTTCTCACATCACCTGTGTGTGTTAGTGACATGCTGGGAGTGGGTAGAGTTTAGAACTCAGTCAGAGCTGCTGACAGGATTATTGGTTGGAGCTCTTGGAACCAGAAAGTTCTAATGTGTTTAGTCTATCCACAGATCTATGATATTAGCAGGGAAAGAGTATTTGGGGGGAAAGACTCTATTCTAGCCAGAGGGGAATAAATTTCTACAGAAAGAAAAAATCCTAGCCCAAATTCTAGAAACAGAGCTAGTTCCTCTCCTGAACTGTGTGTGCAAAACAGAGGGAGCTGACTAAATGAGAGAGATTGTCAGAGAGGGACCAATCTCTAGCCAGGAGGTGAATTTAAACTTTGTGTGGGAAAAAGAATTCCCATCCCTAGCCCTGAGGTGGATATCCTTCAAAAGCACTGAAATGATCTCACAGGTGGGGAAAATCTGAAGGGAAATTGCAGCAAGGAATACTCCATTATTTTTAGATTTCAGGCACCAGCATTTACACATGAACCACTGAGAGTAAGTCTGAGTTAATGCTGTATAATTGCCAGAAAGTCTATCTCATTTCAAAGAATTTAGAAATGTGTAACAAACTGAAATTTTATTAAACAGCCAAATATCATCTTAGGTGTACTTTTAAGGACATCTTAATATTATCATATAAGTCTGAGTCTTTCCTTCTCACCAAATTTCTCCTCACCCTTATTTTATTCCCCTGAGGAGTTTAATAAAATTCTAATGCCCTATGGTTGACCTTTGAAAGTCTCTAGTATGATAGTCTCTGAGATCACGTGAAAGAAAAGCGTAGGGGGCAGAAACACCTCAGCTCCTTATGCTGGTTCAGTTATACATTTTATTGTGGTGTGAGTGGTGGGACAATTGAATCCCCCCCCCCCAACAGAAGGTTATATATATTAAAGCTGACCAGTGAGAAGTTCAAAAGTGACATTCAGATGAATTAGGGAACATTCCTGACTCTGGGGATAGGGAGGTGAGAGATATCCCAGTAGTGTGATAGCTTCTGAATGTGGATATTCCCATTAGTCACCATGCCTAGTCACTTAACTCAAAAAGGGAAAAGTAGAAATTGATGATTTGTCACAACATTCTTCTGTAGTGATTTTGTTTAAAATAGTGGATGAATAACCCATTATCTATATATATAAAAAGCTAACAGTGACTTTGTTAGTCACTCCCTAACGCCGAAACGGCTGGACAGATCGCCCCCAAATTTTCACATGACATTCCTCCCTGCTGCGGGCAGGTAATCAGACCTTCAAATCACCAAAAGTCCATACCTGAGCCAGGTAAAACTTCTTTTTCCTGGCGCACTAGGCCATGAAGCTGTTTGTGTTTAACTGTCACCCTTAGAATGTTCATGCAGCCTGTCTGTCTGTGGCCTGAGGCCTTGGTATGAGGGTTTAGAATGTCCGTGCAGATGGGCAGAGATGAGCAGTGAAAACAGTAAATAGGTAATACTGGTAAGTAATACGAGTGGAAGTGAAACACACACACACTTTGCCGCGTGAGACACCAGGTGGTGTCTCACACGGCACACACACGGCACCCCCCCACACACACACGCAGGTAACTTTCACTCTCTGTGCCTCACCCACTGCTACCACATAACACACATACTCTCATACACATCCAGCTCATCCTCACACACCTCACTCTGCCCTCCCTCACATCCAACCACCACTTAACCACTTCCTCACCCATATTCACCACAGCTCTCTTTTACTAAAAGCGAGCTGGAGTTTGCCTTTTTCTTCTAAGAAAATCCGCAGGGTGGGGGTGAACCAATACTACTGGCTCCACTTCTTTTGCACATGGCCCTTTAAGAACCCAGGGAGATGGCCTTGATCTGAGCGCCTCACCCCCCTGCCTCTGCTGCCTGACTGGGATAGCCTCCTTGCCCCAGTTCTGCCTTACTCAAGCCAGGACTGTGAATGTCAACCAGCCTCATGGACAGCGGTATTCACACTCTGGACAGTTCCGTTGTGGAATGAAAAGGGTTACCTTATACTAAAAAAAACAAGACATCACCATATAACAATGTGAATTGAAAAGGGAAAGAGGAATTCCATTTGACCAACCCAAAAGGCTATGCTGCAGATCATTGGACCTGCATGGACATCTGTGTGGGTTGCAGACTGTGATGAGAGGGACAATTGCCACAGCAATGCATGACCGGGCCCTGCTAGTATATTTTTTAAATTTAATGTATTGTGTGTTTTGTTTCTGTATATTAATGTTTCTGTATATTAATGTTTTATACGTATGTTGCTGTGATTTAGGATGCTGGTCTGTACAGTAAGAATTGGTGATTAAAATGTGTTATGATTGAATGGTAACCGGATCCTAGGGGGTGGAATTGGCTGGTTTGTTGAGAGGATTTGTGTGAGAGTAGAAGCAACTTCAGTGGTAACAAGTCTGAGTGAAGAGCTGTACAGTGAGAAAGAAATCCGTGGTTTTTTTGGAAGTTATTAACTTAAGTGATAAGGAAAATAAGACTGTGAAGAAATCATTAGCCTAAGTGCTAACTGCGAAAAATAAATCTTTGAGTAGGATTCTTTTAGAAAGAAGAATTATAGCTATCTGAAACTGTTATGCCTATGAACTATACTGAAATGTTAAACTGTTAAACTTCTACATTAACTCTGTATTTAAGAGAACAGCTTATTTAATTAAAGGATCCCCTTTCACCTCAGAGTAGGATTGCCAGCCTCCAGGTGGTGGCTGGAGATCTCCAACTTACAACTGATCTCCAGGTGGCAGAGATCAGTCTTCCTGGAGAAAATGGCTGCTTTGGAAGGTAGCATTATATACCTTCCCCTCCTGAAATCCCACTCCCCTCAGGCTCCACCCCTAAATTCTCCCAGTATTTCCCAAACCAGAGTTGGCAACTCTATTTCAGAGACAATTCTGTCTTCATAACGAAATGGTCCTGGTTTTTTTTTGGTTCAACTAAGAAGTTCAAAGGAAGATCTTCTGGTTGCCGTGGGTCATTTTGCTGCAGCAAACCATGCGTGTATCAGGTTTTGTTCAACAGTGCTTAAATAATACCCTCTTCAGAGTAAATTGAACATACTTTGAAAGCCCTTTGGAGTTATTTGCTGGAATAATAAATAAATAAAGGTGCGTCCAATGACTTTATCTTACAGTTCTTTCCACTGGCAGAAGAGATTATTTAAGCATGAAGACTCATCAGTAGAAAGCCCAGCCACCAGCAGGACTTTTTATCCCTAAGAAAACCTTACAAACTGTTTTTCTTCCCTAAAACCCATTTGAGTTCTTTGCATCTCTGTTGTTATGACTCTCTTTTAACTAGACATGAAAACACTGGAAATCCCCACTACACCATCTGATTAAGCAAGATACTCTCCATTTCAAGGGGATTTCAGCAGTACTCCACAGATTTGCTTGATATCTATAGGGCCAGTATACTAAAGTATTCTTTATTGGATTATAACAGGTCTTTTGGCTGAGCTCCACTTTTCTGAGCCACCCATGCATGTGCTTGATTGGACTCTGAGGCTTAGCTCATCCGGTTACCTAAACGTATATTTATATGGTGTTCACAAATCTTCTTTTTCCTCCTGAAAACTGCTAGGCTATAATTACACAACACAATCAACCACATTCCTCTGGGATTCTTCCCAAGTTTATTTAAGAAAAATAAAAAATTATTATGGAAATTACAACCCACTTTTCTTCTTTCTTTCCTTTTTTTTTTAAACTGGGCATTTTTGCATCAGTTTGTAAAACCACAAGAATGAATGTCAGTTTAATAGTTTCCTGTCAAGAAAGCCCTTTCAAGTTGAGCTGTCAATTAACAAGAAGGGTGTAACAACTGAGGTTAAAAAAAACTATCCAACATATGACCTATGTGAGTAAATGAATGAATGGATTGCTGGTGATTGTGGGATGTCTGTTTTTCCTGACCCAAATTACTTTTTCTTCTTTCCTTTCTAACAAATGCACAGAACAGTTTGCTGTAGTCTCTTGTGTGTAGCATTTAAAGATGTGTGAGCAGTGAGTGTGTTGAGATGAACATACCCCTTAGGATTGTTGGTTTCACTTGGAAACAATGCTAGCAACATCTTATCTGCGGGTGGATGGACTAACAGCTCAACACCTCAGAATTTCCCCAGCTGTCTCTCATTTCTGTGTTGGCCTTTGGGTGGGGTTGTGTGGGTGGCAGGCATACAAAAAGGAATTGTTTTTGAATTTTGTATGGGATTACAATCTATGAGCCTTTGTAAAGTTGTTTTGTATTTATATAACAGGAACAGAAACACACTTGAAAATAAAATCCTTGGATTTTTAAGATGAACTGTTGTTCATGAACACCAATAATTACCTCCTTCATTTAAGACTTAGGGTTTCTGTCACATATAATTAGCATAACAATTAACTCCTAGGTGTCAAGGGATAGTGGGATATGAGACCACCACATCACAACAAATAGAAAGGTGTGGTTTCTTTTCACTGGGATCTAAGAGATGTGTATTTTTTTGTAGACTGTCTACAACTTGAGAAATATTGTGTGTGTGCGGGGCGGGGGGGGGGTTAATTATGTGAATTGGGCTGCAAACCCTGTGTGGCTTTGTTGCATATTTGGATTTCTAAAAGTGGTGGGTTTTTTTTTTACAAAGCTAGTGATTCTAAAAGACATTTAGGAGGATGCACATTCTTGTTGATCACTCCCTTGTTAAAAACAGGAACTGGAGACTAAATTCCTTAGAGCTCTGGGAGATTTTCCTGGATACATGGTCAGGCCATGGTCTCACTTTGAAATGGTGAGATCAAGAGAGCTGCTGACATGATCGCTCCTGAATGGCCTCACCCCGTTTGCAGAGTGAGGTGTACTGGGGAGCTGAGGGCAATGAAGTGTTGCAGATCTGACCAGACACAAACCTACCAAATGGCAGTGATGGCTGCGAAGAAGAAATACTTCTCCATCCTCTGCAAGTAGCTGACCGTCAGAGTTATTTAGGATGGTGAACAGCTTACTATCCTTTACTCAGTTTGACCTGGAATGTCTTCAATTGAAATCTCAACTTCGAGATCTTTACTGCCTCCTCATTGAATGTCCAACCCAATCAGAGCATGAAGACTACATCTTCAGTTGTAAAGACTTTTACAAATTGATGCAGATTAAGAGAAGTCAATTGTATATAAAAAACTGGAATATTCTTATCGAAGCTACAAACTCAAAGGACCCCAATTTTTTTTGGCAACTCATGTCTGATGTCCCTCAACCAAACTCAAATTCCACCAATCCATTAATACCAGATGTTACATGGTGGAATCATTACCACAATATATTTTTTGACCTATCTGTTCCTGCCATCGCTGCTGAGGATTCATCAATCCATGAAACGCCAGAATGGCCACCTGTCTCCTCTGATGAGGTATTCTGTTTGATCGGGCAGTTGAAGGGAGGCAAGGCCCCTGTACCTGATGCTATCCACCCAGAAATGTTTATTAACCATTCTGATAACTGGTCTCCAGTCCTTGCCAATTGATCACAGTGGCCTCATCCCTAACTCTTGGACCATTGCAACAATTGCACCCATCTACAAGAAAGATAACTCAAACATGCCCTCTAATTATAGGCCAATCAGTTTTCTTTCTATTGCTGGCAAACTATATGCAATGCATCTTCTAAAAAAACTACAGGTTTGGGCAACCCCCTTTCTCAAGCCTTTGCAAATAAATTTCCTAAAAGGTCACTCTACCTATGATCATTGCACAGTGCTTAATCATCTTGCAGAGAAATACAGCAACACCCCAGGGGGAAGACTCAATGCTGCATTCCTCAATTTGAGAAGTGCCTTCGATTTGGTCAGATCCTTTATGGCACAAACTGCTATTAATGGACATAGATCCCCATCTACTCATACTCATTTGTAGATTGTATTCCAACACAAGTTGCAGAGTTCGCTGCAACCTCACAGGACGTTTAACATCTGATATCCCCTCCAACAGAGGCATTAAACAAGATTGCACATTGGCCCATCTTCTGTTTAACTTGTCCATTAGTGACCTGATACCCCACCTTTTGAAAGGCCACAATCCCACCTTGAACTTACAGAAGATCTCCAGAAGATCTCCAGCAGATCTCCAGAAGATCTCCAGCATTACTATATGCAGAAGATGCAGTTTTGCTTTCACAGACAAAAATTGGCCTCACCCGTAGTCTCCAGGCATTTTCTGATTATTGTAAATGCAATGCTCTGGAGATAAACTATACCAAATCCAAGATTACGGTGTTTGCCAAATCTTGGTGACCTTATTGTAAATGCAATGCTCTGGAGATAAACTATACCAAATCCAAGATTACGGTGTTTGCCAAATCTTGGTGACCTTCTTCATGGAAAATCAATGGGAGCATATTACAACAAATGCCATGGTTCCGCTACCTGGGGGTGATGTTTCATTTCAATCTGAAATGGTCACCACCTCAATGGTCACATTACCACCCTTGCAAAACACAATACTGCAGTGATTAAATGCTTCTTTTTCACCAAAGTAGATCAATACATACCTTCTGCAGTTAAAATCTTCAAATCCAAATTAATTCCAAAGATTCTATATGGAGCCCCAATATGGGTAGGCGGTCCAATTAAAGACCTAGAAAGAATTCAGTCCAAGTTTTTTCACAACCTTCTTGGACTACCCAACATATCAGCCTATGCCTAGAAATGGGTTTAAATCTTATGACTACGAGAGTCTGGATATCAGCCTTGAAATTTTGAGTGCACCTCCACCACAATGCAACACCAGGCAAGTTAATATGGCACATGCTTGCTGATTCATACCACTCCAAATAGAACCAACAAATTACAAATCATATCACAATCTTAGGTTTCACAGTGGAATTTTTTTCCAACTCGGATGAGATCAGTACCTTTCACACCTTAAAACAAAGAGTGCTTGATTTAGAAAGACAAAAACTGCTATCTGAAAATAACAGGCCTTACTCATACTTGAACTATAGACTTCTTCCACCTGATGAATCTCTTCCAGCCTACTTCAAAAATCTCTCATCCCCATTACTGAGACGCTTCTTTATGCAAGCTCGTCTAAATGTCCTCCCCTCTGCAGTTCTCAGTGGCAGATTCCTTCAGGTTCCATTACAAGCAAGTACTTGTCAGTTTTCGCCCAACCAAGTGGAAACAACTGCTCACATACTCCTGTACTGTTCTCACCACATAGAACTCAGGAGTCTCTACATTGGACCTCATATTAATTCATGTCTTGCCACTTCTGACCAAGAGAAGCTACGTCTGCTTTTGAATGACTGCTGCACTAAAAGAACTGCAGACCTAGCAAAGTTTTTGGCAACAGTTTTATCAACAACTGCGCACTCCTGTTGATCACCTAATAACCTTTTCCATTGTTGTTATTGTTAGTCTGGTTGTTGTTTTATCCTATGCCTAATAAAGGTACCGTAATGAATGAATATGAATGATTACAATGTTATATCAAAAAATTAAATAAAGAAAACACACACACACAGAGAGAAAAAAGCTGGGGAAAAAAAGGAACGGAAAAGGCCATGACAGTCCCTCCCCCATTATGGAAAGCAATATTCTCTTTCATTAAAGAGAGCTTTAAAACTAGCCATGCATTCAGGGAAAATAAAATGTCAGCCAAGCCCAAGACAGCCCCAAGGGGCCTATTGTTAAGTACCCTGTCTTGGATGCCTGGCAATGACTTTATTTGCACCTAGCCAACCTGTGTGAATGATGCACTCCCCTCCCAGAGTGATAAATTGAATCCAGAATGAGAGCAGGTATCCTGCCTTGCCCAGAGAGGCAGAACATTAACTAGATCAATTTCTACAACCATCCAAACTAATACTTTGTAATTCCATTTTAATTTAGTCAAGTTTCCTAAACATCCTGCCAGCCTCTCAACAGCCCCTTGTGTGTCAATGTGCTAAGTGCCATCTAGCTGCTTCCAACTTACGCTTACCCTAATGACCTCCAAAATGTCCTATCATTAACAGCCTTGTTTAGGTCTTACAAACTGAGAGCCACGGCTTTCTTGGTTGAGTCAATCCATCTCATCTTGGGACTTCCTCTTTTCTTGCTGCCTTCAACTTTTCCTAACATAATTGTATTTCCACTAACTCATGTCTTCTCATAATGTGACCTAAGTACAATTTGGTCATTTTAGCTTCTAGGGACAGGCTTGATTTGATCTAGAAGCCACTTATTTGCCTTTTGGCAGTCCACAGTTTCCATAAAACTCTCCTCTAACATCACATTTCAAGTGAATCAACTTTCATCCTGTATTCTTTCTTCATGATCCAGCTTTCACACCATATCGAAATTGTTTGAACAGCTAGTCATTCAGTGCATAGAGCAAGTGAGATGGCTAGAAGGATAAGAACAATCACATATGGTTTAAAACAAAGGTAAGGAGGGTGTTTTTGTCTTTTTGGCAGTCCATGGTATTGGTGAAACTCCTCCAACACCTCATTTCAAATTAATCAAATTTCTGTCTGCCTTTTTCATTGTTTAACATTCCCATCTGTACAGAGTAATGGGAAATACCATAAAATGAATTATCTCGATCATGAGTGACACATGCTTACCCTTAACAACTAATTTCAAGTCTAGGAGCATGTTAGAGACCAACAAGATTTGGGGGGTATAAGCTTAAGCTTCTTTTGTCAGATACGAGTGGGAATTGAGATATCTAAGTCTTTATATGCCAGTCAGAAGGTGGGAGGGGTGTTTTAAAGAAGGAACTCAGGATAGAAAGATGCAATGTGCATAGTAATTAGCTTGATTAGAGCAGAGGGGCAATGCCCTGGGGCAGAAAATTAGCATCTTTGTGAACACAAGAATTATGTGTCCTATCCAGCCATGACAGAACTGGTGAATGTACTCAAGTTTAGTAATGTCATGTTATACTCTCCCCTTAAAACTTCTCTGGTCAGCAATGAAATGAGCAGGAACCTTAAAATGTCTGTGCTGTGTTTTTTATTGTCTGATTTATTTATATGTCCATTTATTCTTTTGTATAAGGACTGATCTTGAGAACTGTTGTTACCCTTAAGAATCTTTTCTAGCTCCTTTAAGCTGCTCTTCCAAGTCTCAGTCTCTTTCTGATTTCTTAGTTGCAATATCCCTTTGGGATATTGATGATGGAACCAAGGAATAGAAAATATTTAACAATTTCAATTTCTTCATCATCCACCTTAATTAGCCTTAAATGTATGTAATTCTCCCCACAGTCATTACCTTTATTTGTATTCCTGTTTTGGCATTTTCCACTTTAACTTTTATCAGGAGTAATTTCAAGTCTTTACTATTTTCTGCCAGCAATGTGGTGTTATCTGCTCGTTTCAAATTGTTAATGTTGCTTCTGCCAATTTTCACTCTGCATTCATCTAAATCTAATCTAGCTTTCCTTTTGATATGTTCTGCATATAGACTGACAGGGAGATAAAATGCATCCTTGTCTGACATATTTGCCAATTGGAAACCATTCTGTCCTAACAATAGTCTCTATAAGTTGTGCATGAAAACTATTAGATGTTGTGGTTTATATATTTGTTTTAAAACCAAACAGCTTTTCATGATCCACACATAATACACAGCCCCTTGTAGCACCAGCAAGAACTAGATTTTGCCCTCCCAAATGCAAACCCCAACAGTTCAAGACAAAAAGTACAAAAAATGCTGTTTTCTTTAGAGATTTGGATGTAGCCACCCTCAGGACTCAGAGAGTACCTCAGAACCAGCCAAGGACTTCCTAAAGAACCATGCCCTGCCCCAATCTTCAGTAAATCCCAGACCAAGAAATCCTAGACCCTTTGCATCTTATTAAACAGGAGAAGTATATTTTACATTCCCCCCTTTTATTCCCCATTCAGACGTAATCCCCCTTCCCGTGTATCTTTACATAGGATTAGATTGCGTACTAGTTTCCTCTGGGTGTATATAATATTCTGCTGGATCAACAGGCAAGGTTTTTTTTTCTGCTGCTCCAAAGACTAGGACAAGGAGCAATGAATTCAAGGAACAGAAAGGAGATTCCACCTAAACATTAGGAAGAACTTCCTAAGGGCTGTTTGGCAGTGGAATACACTGCCTCAGAGTGTGGTGGAGTCTCCTTCTTTGGAGGTTTTTAAACAGAGGCTGGATGGCCATCTGTCAGGAGCGGAGGCGTAGCTGGGCCAAACTGCACTCGGTGCGCAGTGTGTTTTTTCTGCCCCCCAGGCATACACTGATGAGGGAATCATAGCATAAAAGTCATGGGCAGTTCACTACAAGGGAGAGGGTGATAAATGGGTGAAGGACGGGGACAGCAAAGTTGTGCTACCTTTTAGGAGGCATGCAGAGGTACAGCAAAGAAGAAAAAAGTAGAAAACTTATCAATGGCCTGAAAAACTTTTATCTATCCCAATGGGCTGCACCTGGCTTTTTCTGGTGCAAGTTGCCACCAGCAAAAGGGGGCATTCTTGGGATGGAAGGCCTGAGGAAACTAAGTTTGCCCCACCCTTGGGAACAACCCCAGTGGTGCCAGTGCAGGCTCCTGTGGCAGGGGAGAACTGGTGCAGTGGCACTGGAGGTGCCTGGGTGACATGAAGCTGTGCAGCTCCCAGGTGCTGGCATTAGTGCCACCTATACTGAATGGACTGGCAATGAAGGCCACACCAGTGCCTGGGTGTCATGAAGCTGGAGGTGCCTGGGTGACATGAAGCTGTGCAGCTCCCAGGTGCTGGCATAAGTGCCACCTATACTGAATGGACTGGCACTGAAAGCCACACCAGTTCCACAGCCCTTTCACACCCTAACTAGTGGATTGCACTGTAAAATAATATGTCCAGAGTGCTGTGGCTGTGCAAAAGTACAATACAATGTAATTATATTACTAGAGAAGGGGATGAACCTACAATTGTTGTTGCATCCATATTTAGACTATTTTCTGCAAAAATGGATATTGGAATTATAGTGTAACTGATTATAATACTCCAAAATACAACTATAATGATCAATGAATGATATAGAGTAATGTAGTATAGAGTAAATCAGCTTTTTAGTATTATCTAACCTCTTCTCTGCCCAGCAAAGAGTCATCTTTCAATAGAGGAAGGTTTTCTCTGGCCGTTTCCGCGACTGAATCTGCGAGGAAGGTTTCGGCCGAAGTCAGCGTTCAAGAACGCCGACCCGGCGACGCTTAGGACCGTCCGCACGGGACGCGTCTAGAAAGAGCCGGGCAGCCGGCCCCACGGAGCGCTGGCGCCTAGCCGACCCGGCGTGTCCCTGGGCCTCCGGCGCGTCACCGAGGCCTGGAGACACGCCCCCTGGCCCTGCGCGCCTGCTCCAGTGGCGCAGGGCAGGGGGGCGTGTCCCCAGGCCTCGGCGACGCGCCAGAGGCCCGGGGACAAGGTAAGTACAGGGAGCGAGGGGGGGAAGCGCCGGGAAGCCGTTCGCACAGCAGGGGCTTCCAGCCGGCATTTCCCCAACAAGTGCGCTTCCGAGCGCACTGGGGAAATGCTGGCATGGGGACAGGCGGCCGGCGCGAGGGCGACGCGGCTGCGACGCAGCTGCGCCCCCTGTGCGAACGGCAGCCTGGGGACGGTGTTTTTGCCGTCCCCAAGCCGCCGTTAATGGCCCGTGCGGAAAGGCTAAGTGGAAGGGAATTTTGGATCAAACTCAATATGTACCAGGTATGTCCAAATATATCAAACATGCCCATGTGCTTTGCATTCCTGGAGGGCGTGCAATGAACCCATTTTCTCTGTTGTTTTACCGGCTTTAAATCAGTTCGGGAATTTTTCTGTATTTCAGCCTGTCTTTGAACCAAAGAGACTTTTGCTGCTTAAAATCACTTTGTTTTAACATTTGTCCATGTAAACTGTTCAGCCATCTCCCCCTTTATTTCAAGTTAATAGCTGTTCTTATTTTAATCATAGCTACCATTTCCTCCTGTTTGGGTTTAGAGAAGAACTGGAAAAGTTCAGATCTGTTTAGATATTTCAAAACTGAACCTATTTCCTTGCAAAGAATAATAGAAGCTAGTTAAGTGAAATGTGCATTTGAAAAATGGCAGTTCAAAACTGTTTCAACTATGCTATTGATACATGTGGTTTCAGTTGCCCAGTAATAAGCGGTGGTCTAAGATGAAAGAGATAATACAAAAATAGTTGAGGAAACTACAAGCCTATCATTATTAGTCCTAATTCACTAATACATTTAACTCCAGGAAGTATCTTGATGGGTAAACTTCAGATCAAATCCTAAACCACTTCTTTTCTGGAATCCAGTGATGAAAAGGGGAATTATCCATTCAAAAAACCTTTATCCTACTAGACATTGTACATTCTAAAGGATGCAGTTCTTTTTTTTTCTTTGCTGTACCTCCAACAAAGAAAGTGTTAGTCTTTGAGGCTTGCTGGAGAAGATGACTCACAAAAGACAAATAAGCTCCCTTTCTCTCCCCCCCCCCCCCAGTGGGGATGCTTTTGAACACCTGATTTTTCAATCCCGGGGGGGGGGGGGATTTGGCTGGACTCAGCAACTTTCAAGAAACATCTGTATAGTGAAACACGCTTGTCCAATGAACTTCTTTTCAATAAACAAACACTTCTGAATAAGATTCCAGCACAAAGCTTAGGGATCATTAATATATTTCAGTGGACTTCCTCCAGCATCAGATTCGTTCATCTAGTTTGTATCTCAGGGACACTTGCCTAAAACAAACAATATATATACAGTTTGCATCACCCACAGTGTAGCGGGTAGCGTAATATGGGGCTGACATACCATGTTTTGATTCCCTTCTGGAAGAAAATTAACATTTTGGAAGCCTGTGAATCTTTGAAACAAATGTATCTTTAGTTTGTGAAGTTCAGGTGGTTCTTAATTACCTATTAAAACTCACAATGCAAATACACTTGAACTAATTTTGGTAAGCTTATCTGTATTTATAGGTTTCTGTTGTATTGCAATGAATTAGCCAAGTAAATAATAGGGCAGAGATGCAACTGTGTTGTTTTGAAGAACTTTGATCGATATCAAATGAATATAGGAACAGCAAATTCTATCTATGCAAGTGCTTTCTCTGGGTATTGTGTAGTTTATCTGTGCTTCTCTCTCTCTCTCTCTCTCTCTCTCTCTCTCTCTCTTTCTCTCCTCTTTTGCTGGAAGAAAGCAGAGATCCCTCCAGAAGCTCATGCAATTCCAAGCATTTAATTTTCGTCTTCTGTCTTTTGGAATTGGAACATAAGTGTTTGTTCCAAATGGCTTCAAGTGTTTCTTCTTATGCCATATCAAAAGGAATCATTCCAATAGGTTTGCATGGTGTTCTGTTGTAGAGATAGACAGCTGTATTGACAGCTTCTACCCAACAGGTAATCCAGCCTGCATTAATGAACATGCATTTGGCCTTAATGCATACTTCACAGAATTAATGCACAGCATTAATGCATACTTCACAGTACTTTTGTTGCATTCAATTTGTTTTAAACCACAGTCTTTTATAAGTTTTCTCATTAAGTCCATAGATCTGGGGTCTAATTTTACCTACCAACCATAAACACAACTGGAGCAATGGCAGTCTTCCTTTTTTTATGTGATAAATTGCTCTCTTAGCACTTTCAATTTCGCATAGGCCCTTTCTGCACGGGCCGTATATGGCGCCCTGGGGATGGCAAAAATGCCGTCCCCAGGGAGCCGTTCGCACAGAGTGGCGCAAAGCCACCGTTTTCCAACCTCACTTCCCAAGCGAGGTTTATGGAAAATGGCGGCTTGGAGCTGCTGCCGTGCAAACGGCAGCGGCTCCAAGGCATCTTCCCTCCCCCCATGTCCAGTAGACCTACCTGCCCTGCTGCCCTCCGGCGCATCGCCGAGGCCTGGGGACATGCCCCCTCTGCCCTGCGACTCTGGAGCGGTCGCGCAGGCCAGGGGGTATGTCCCCTGGCCTCGGTGACGTGCCAGAGGGCCGCAGGGCAGGTAGGTTGACCTGATGATGGCGCAGCGCTGCGCCGTCGTCCTGGGAGGTTCTGGGACCATTCATGCGAATGGTCCCAGAGGGGTCGGGTCGACGTCATGTACGCCGACCCAAACCCTACCGTGGCCGTGCGGAAACAGCCATAGATAGAAAAGTACAGCATGACCTACAATCTTTTCAACTTTGAACTCCATATCAAGTTTTGGATTATAAATCAAACATTCACTATGATCTTGTTTCCACCATTCAGCAATCTAGCCTGATATTAAATATTAAATTTTCACTAGCATCAGGTGCATACAGTTATTAGGTCATGCTGTACTGTCCCTCCAGTAGAACTGAAAACATCAATTCTCGCAGTACCTTTTCCATATACTTCCAGTGGTTTACCATCAGCCTGCAAAAGTTTATCTTCTTCATTTTCTTTCAATTCAATACAATATTTTTCATTATTGCAAACATGGGAAAGATCCTAAGTCCAAAAGACTCCACTTTACTTTTGAAGTCATTTGTAATCATGTATGCACAATTGTCTTTGTTTTCCCCTTTTCTTTTTCTTTTTCTATTTTTCTTTTTCTTTGTCTTTACAGCTAAAGTTTTATTAGCATCATCTCTTCTATAAGCATTACTTGGTTCTTCACCTCTGCCTCTCCCAGCTGATTTTCTTTCATGACAGTTCCTATCTACATGTCCCCTTCTTTCACAGTTAACAGCAAATTACTTCATTGGCACAATCCAGTCTAAGCACAGATAAGCTTTTCGTTGCATTTCCTTTCCTTTCTGCATTTTTTTCTCTTAGATCATTCAAAACATAAGGGATGTCCAATAACTCTCTGGCCTTAAGCACAGACACTTGGTTTTCAAAACTTTCAGACAACTCTAGGATGACAGAAATCACATCTACATCCTCCAGAACTTTTCCCTCTGCCCTGATTTGCATAATCATATCAGTCATCCATTTTAAATGCTCATTCGACCCCTTCTTTCATCCTTACACTGTAGAACTTCCTTTTTAGAAGATTTATTTTCTTACCTGATTTTCCACAGTACTTTTCTCCCAAGCCTTTCCAGAGATACTGAGCAGACTTGCATCTCATAATAAGGGCACTCTCTTCACCTCCTTTTGTTGAAGCCAGGGCTGTTTCTACACAGGCAGAAGATAGCATCCTAGGGATGGTAAAAACACTGTCCCTGGGGCACTGTTCGCACAGCTGCCACTGCTGCTGCTGCAGTGCAGCGGCGCTGTGCTCGCCCCCCTCAAGCAGCATGAAAACGCTGCTTTCAAAACTCACTCAAATAGCAAATTTTTTTGAAAAGCAGTGTCTTCCACCTGATGTCGAGCGAACAGCATTGGGTGGAAGGTGGTGTTTTTTGCGGTGTTTTCCCCACGCCGCTTTTTTCCTGCTCTTGGCTGCCATCATTGTAGAGAAGCCAGGAAACATGCCTCCTGACCTCTGTCCCTGGAGGGGTTGCCATGGCTATGGGGGCGTGTCCCCTGGCCTTTCTACAGCGACCGCAGCTGAGAAGAGGTAAGAGCAGGAAAAAAGCAGCGGGCCCCATGCGAAGGTGGCCTCACAGGCTGCTGGGACACTGGGGCCATTTGCAGAGCGGCATGCTAACAGCCCCGGGGGGGGGGTGCATTGACTGCAATTATGTTGGTGCACCTCGTTTGCTCACCCATGCAGAAAGAGCCCAGGAGATACCATGCTTTAGAATCAGCCATTTTAAATTTCAACTCATGGGGATTTGGGGCATTTCTTGCTCAGTCACATGAAAGAGATTCTGAATAGCAAGAGCATGTTTCATACAAAATTACCAGATCAAAAAAATTCACTCATTCAACCAGGGGAGAGGTAGAGTGAACTGCTTGCCAGGGCATATTGGTTTTGGGTTTGTACTGCATCATTTGCTGAAATAGTTAGTGCTGGGTTAGAGGTGCTGACTGAGACATCTTCTTTTAACACCTTGCTTCTTTAAGAACTTCCTTTATATAAACAACCCATTTTGCACCAGAGAGAAAAGTATATCCAGTGGAAACTTTTGTGCCCTTAACCTTTTGTTAAATTGCAATGAATTAGCATAGTAAATAATATGGCAGAGATGCAAGTGTTTCTTTTTTTTTGTAGAACTATACTAGATAAATGAATTTACACTAAATATAGGAACAGCAAACTCTATGCAAGTGCTATGAAGCCATGATCTACAAACTCATGCAATCAGAACCAGTAATCAAAATTGAAATTAGTTTTGTGGCTGACAGGTGGCTTGGCTTCATGTTTTATAGGTCAACTTTGGCTGTTGGCTTCTTTTCATACTTTCATGTAATTATTTGATTGTTTGCTCTGCCTCAAGAACAATTTCTGCAGCCTATTCGCATGGTGAGAATGAGATCTGAGAGGAAATATAGGCAGAGCTTTCCAGGTAGTCAAGCAGTTATAATGAACATAATGAGTACAGTATGCCGTTAAATTCACAAATATCACATCTATCACAATATTGAAACTGGGTTGATACAAAGAGCAGTAATGATCTAGCTATCAGCTGCATTTTTATCTTACCCTTCGTCTGAGCTCAAGATAATGCACATGGTATCTCTTTTTTTCCATTTCTTCCTTGCAACAATCCTCTGGGATAAGTTAACTTGACAGAAAGTGACTGGCCAAAGTTTCATGGCAATGGGAATCTGAAACATGTCTCCTAACATCCTAGTAAAGCACATTAACCACTACATGTCAATGTTTTGAGTTTTTATTGTGGAAATCACAAGACCGCACCGACACCATCCATTTATCATGCGTCCCACTCTTACTGACCTACTAAAAATGGCATTTTAACTATTTTAATATTTGATGGTATGAATTGGCTTTCAACTATTTGTGTGGGTCAAACACATATGCTTTAGTCAGTGGCATGAATCCAGTTGCTGTGTGGTGTATTCAATAATACTTTATATGAAAAAGCCATTTCACTACTGGTTTGCCTTGACAACAAACGATCAGTCAAGATGAGTTCTAGGGGATGCCATTGAAGCTCTGCTCTATGACACATTTTTTAAAAAAATCTTTCTTTCCAAAACATGTGTCCATTCCAACACATATGTCTAAAATATATAAATTGGCTTGTTGTGCACAATTAATTTTGATTGAAACGCTTAGAAAGCCAAATAATATAACATAAGCCTACAGTGCAATCCAGTTTGGGGGAGGGGAAGGCCCATGGAACTGGCATGATCCTGGTGCTAGTGTCATTGCCATTCAATGCAGTATAAGTGGCACAGATACCAATCCAGGGAACACTGACACCAGATCCAGGGAGCCACACAATTCTGCATTGCCTGATGTCATGGACCATCTCCTGGAGAGCAATGAGTCTTTAGGAGATGAGCAGAGCCCTGTAAGCTGAGACCAGGTTGGGAACCAACAAGGACTGGGCTTGGAGCAGCCAGGCCCCCTGCAGGCTATACAGAGTGAATAACAGCCAGGTCAAAACTCAGAGCAAGAAGCGCCTGCAGAAGCAGGTCGTGCATCCAGCCCTGCTCCATCTGTAGAGACTCAAACACCTAGCTTACCTGAGCCCACATGTCAGCAAAGGCAGAGATAGAGGGAGTTGTTGCATGTTAAACGAAGAAGCACGCACCTGCTAGCTCAGAGAAGGCACCTTCGGCAGCAAGGGGAGGCAGAGTCTTCACAGGATGAAGCCTAACATGCTGGAAGAGCCTATATCAAGCAGGTTCACAGAATATTCCAGCCTGGACACAACAAAGCTTGTGACTGCTGCAACACTTCCTCTGACTTGTGTATTCTGTGCATTCTGACCCTCAGACTGTACTTCTGATGCTGAAACTGACTCTTGGACTGGACAGCTGTCTGCTATCTCAGCTATCTCTGCCTGGCAGCTCAAGCCGGAACACCTGGCTGCAAATGCTGTAGCTGCTCTGGTCCACCTCTGCTATAGGAGCCCATGCTGGGACCAGAGGGGAGGGGGTTGTTCCTGAGGGTGGAGTTGATTTTAGTTGACTTGCTCAGGCATTCCCCTTCCGCTGGCCCCCTTTCGCTGGCCCTTCTGCCGGCCTCTACATCTGGGCCTATAACATCTATCTAGACCTACCGTTCTCCCTGGGGGTGGAAGAATTTAATATTAGGCACCGGGCGCCACCTACACCTATGCCTATATTTATTTTACATTTAAATGCTAATGTTTAGCTAGTTTTCGCTGCTTTTATAAGTTTTAGCTATTTATGATGTTTTAAAATTGTATTTATTGTCTGCTGTGCACCGCCCAGAGCCCCTCGGGGATGGGGCGGTCTAGAAGCCCAAAGTATAAATAAATAAAAAATAAATAAATTCAATTCAATTCAATTTTAATTTATACCCTGCCCTATCCCCGAAGGGCTCAGGGCGGCTAACAATATGATAAAACAGCACAATATAATAGAAGAACCAATAATAACAATAATAATGCATTAATATCTAGAAATAAGACCAAAATACTCAGATGGTGACTTAAACATAGCAACAGCAGCACAAAAACAATACATCAGACATCAATATGAAATCTCTACCATAGCAATACAGCAAATCAATATGTTAACAATAATACAATAACAATATATTAACATATGAAAAAATCAATACATGGACAGTCAAAACATTTGCAATAAATCAATACATTTAAACAATACATTTGCCAATGCATCAATCCATTAACACTGCTCTAATAGGACTAAACTACTACTAGGATTAAAACTTCCCACAATCTATCTGTCGCTACCCCACTGTACTAACTAAGAACAGACACAGTACTACCGTCCTAAGGGAACAAAATTAACCGACAAAGGGGGACAGTACTAAACTAATCATACAAACTAACTAACAACTCTACTGACCCCAATCACAATCCCTAAAATAGTCTCACTAACCCTATCTATTCCTATTCTAAGAAAAACCCTATAGGTTCCTATAAACACAGTGTAAGGCAGAAGGCACAAGTAAGGCAAAGGCAGAAGAAAAAGGGAGTAACCCAAGCAACAGTCTTGGCTCTCTCACAGCCAGAGTTGAAGTCTCGCCCCTCTGCTCTCTCACAACCTGTGTGGCAGTCTAGCTCAGTCTCTTCCAAGATGTTGCCTTTGCTGCCGCCCAACCCACTTCCCAGTCCTGAATGGTGGTCTCTCGTTCAACCAGAGTGGCTCTCTCACTGACACTCTGGTCTCTCACGGTTAATAAAGAGGTTCTGAACACTCTACAGTTGACAGAATAATCCTGTGTTCTCCAGGAGCAGTCTCCTTCTACCACACACTCATTCTCAGTCTGCTGGCATGGTGGTTGCTCCCGGGGTGGCCCTCTCCCAGGCATGATGGTTCCTCCCAGCTGGTGTAATTGGATCTCTTGGGGCATTCTCCTGGGCGACACTCTCGGGGTGGCTCTCTCACACTCCACCCACCCCCGTTCTCACATAGCCAGTGTGGTGATTTCTCTCAGGTTGGTGCTCTTACCCCCAATTTTCACACCGACCGAGTGTTGGTTTCTCCCGGGTGGTTCTCTCACCACCCCCCGGCACTTGCAGAGTTTGCATAGTTGTCCTTCCCAGAGTAGCTCTCTCACTGCTCCCCAGTTTCCTTGCAATGGGCGTATTGGTGGCGGCAACTCCCTCTCTCTCCAACTCCAACTCAGAACCTCCATCTTCATCCCCAGCATAACCCAGCCGTCGCCAAACTCGGCGTTTAGAGAACATAAATGTATGTCAGCCTCTTCTTTCTACTCTTCACAAGATAGTTTTCCATTTCCCTTCCTCTCTTCTTAACTATCAAAGAAGCACCCATAGCTTACTTGTTTTCCCTCTGCATGCAGGAACTCCCTCTTTTAGTGCTATCAACTTACCCCAGAAAAAAGACAGGTGTTGCCCATTTGGCTGGATAATAACCTTTCAGTGTGGCAGGTAAGTTTAGTTTTTATTTTATTTTGCTGTGCTGCTGAGAACCTCCATGGAGATGGCAAGCTTGCTCTGTCTCTATCCACTGCCTATCTTTCCCACCCCCATGGATTGGACTGCCAGTGTGTAACAACATGATAATAAGCCCAACATGCGCCATGTCAAAGTGTATCACTGAACTTGAGAACAGATGTACATTTGGGAAACTTGCCTTTAAAAGTACTTGTTCACTCAATGCTACAAGAAAGCACTGTAAGGAGAGAGAAGGAGTTTCCAGTTTCCACCTTTATTTTGCCAGTGAGAAGTGGGGCTTTTGACCCTTTTTTCTGGCTCCATGGGTACATCCTCCAATGTCTATTTTACCCCTTTTTTCTGGCTCTATGGGGGTATATCCCCATGTATTTCCGTCTGAGAATGTGATCATGCCCCTGTGATCTGGCACAAGCTAAGTGTGTCATGTATGTGGTAGATTGCAAGGGAGATGGGAATATAATAATAATAATAATCCTTTATTTGGCATAACAATAATCATAACACAATTAAAAACCTGAGATAAAAGGTATACAAATACAAAGGTTTAAGATAAAATATAAATTATTGATTGTGCATCACCTCCAGTAAAAAATTGTGCTACCAATTCACAAGTTTCATTGTCAGAATTGTCCAGAAGGAAAGGAAGTCTACCTGATTCTCCCATTTCACTAGGTATCCTAGAAAGAATATTGGAATATTTTGATCTGATATTAGCAGATTTAGGGCAGCAAAGCAATTGATGTGCTAATGTTTCAATTTGTTGTTCACCACAAGAGCATACCCTTTCGCTCATTTCCAAGTTGTTAAATCTACCACGCAATAAAGCGGAGGGGAAAACATTGAAGCGAGCAAGTGTAAGGGCTCTTCTCTGCATTGGATTAGTCAAAAAATACAAATAGGGAGCCATCCTGTTTTGATATAGGGGTATTGAAAGATGTAAGGGTGAACAAATTTTCATAGCAGCCCTAAATAAATTAATCCATTCGCTTTCCAACAATTTTTGTTTTAACAAGTTGTACGATTCTGAACTAGATAGCGGGAAAAGCGAGTCGAGAGATATACCAAATGATTCAATCTTTCTTTTGATCAGAGAGAACCATGGATTAGCCTGAGTATCAGACAAAAGCAGGTGAATCAGCGAGTGCTCATCATGCGAGAAATGCAGGCGAAGCCAAAATTTAAAAGCTCTCAACCAAGCCCTATAAATGAATGAATTTTGGCCCAGTTCTAAACAGAGGGCCGCATACGGTACACAATTAGGCAGGCCCATAATTTTACGGAAAAATTTGCATTGGACAGCATTCAAGGAGTCATCAACTGCTTGGAGCCAGATAGGTACTCCATAAAGTAACTGCGCTTCTATCTTAGAGTTAAAGATTTTTAGTGCTGCTGGGACAAGGGAGTGGCTTTTTCCATAAAAGAAGCGGGCAATGGCAGAATAACTGATGGTAGCAGCTGCAATAGCAGCTTTTTTGTGGGGTAACCAGGAGAGGTTATAAGAAAAAGTAATTCCAAGATATTTGTATTGGTTAACCTGCTCCACTGGCACTTTATTAATCGCCCAGTTATGTTTTTTGTATTGTTTGGCAAAGATCAAAATCTTGGTCTTTTGATAATTGATGACTAGTCCATTATCTGTACAGTACTGCCTACACATCTATTCAGCTAGTCGACTAAGTCCAACTTTTGAGCGAGATAGAAGGATGGGTATCATCAGCATATAGAAGTATTGGAATATGCCTTGAGCCCTAATTTAGGGGGGGGGGCATGGTTGTTAATTTCCAATAAGGCTGATGGAAGGTCACTCAAAAATAAATTTGAAAAGGGTTGGTGCTAACACACAGCCTTGCCTCACACCTTTAAAGGCTAGTAGAAATAGAATCAGTCATGAGACCTTCACTGTGAGCACTTTAACTCTGCAGCTCTTGTGTTGGTATAAAGTTGCCTGATTAAAAAAAGAAGTTTATTGTCTATTCCTTGTATAGCCAATTTATTCCAAAGACGTTCTCTAGAGACTGTGTCAAAAGCTGCCTTCAAATCAATGAAGGCAGCATAAAGTTTGCTTCTTGGACTTTTGGAGTATTTATTAACCAAATGCATAAGAAGCATAGCATGGTCTAATGTGGATTTCCCCCTCGTGAAGCCTATTTGCTCTGGGCCAATGATGTTCTGATGAATCGTCCAGGCCTGTAGTTTGGGTAGAGGTGTCTTAGCATATATTTTCCCAATGACTGATGTCAAACTAATTGGGCGGAAGTTGGCAGGATCCGATGGGTCACCTTTTTTTATAAATAGGTACAATGACTGCAGATAGCCAAGGCTTAGGAATGAGGCTTGAGTCATTGATTTGGGTGAATAGATTGGCCAAAAGGGGTGCCCACCACTCTATATGCGACTTCAGTATCTCTGGGGAAATTATATCTGGGCCAGAGGCTTTACGGGGTTTCAATTCAGTTATTAGATCCATGATTTCCTGAGTTGTAACAGGAGGCCATTTGGAAACGTCTAAGATGGGAATATAATAGGATAGATAGGAAAGGCACTTAGAGTTTGAAAGCTATAGAACAGAACAGGTGTAAGATTCCTGTACAACAGTCAATAATTGAGACTCTAGAAGAATTCAGTAGCCTTTATTGAACTGTGTCAGTTACCATTGCTGCAGAAAGCCAGATCTGAGATCGTGGTTTCTGCAGGCACATTTATTCCCAAACATTCTCCTGCACACTAACCTGGATAACTTTAAAAGGGGTTTGGACAGATTTATGGAGGAGAAGTTGATGTAGGGCTTCCAATCTTGATCCTCCTTGATTTGAAATTGCAAATGCCTTCGCAGACCAGGTGCTCGGGAGCAGCAGCAGCAGCAAAAGAAGGCCATTGCTTGCACATCCTGCATGTGAGCTTCCAAAGGCACCTGGTGGGCCACTGTGAGTAGCAGAGTGCTGGACTAGATGGACTCTGGTCTGATCCAGCAGGCTCTTTCTTATGTTCTTACATTCTCCGCCGCTCCCCGCTCGCCCGCCTGCCCATCTTCCCATAGTTGAATAGAACAACAGAATAACAAGGTGAGAATCAGTGGTGGGATTCAAATAATTTAACAACCGGTTCCGGTGGTGGGATTCAAATAATTTAATAACTGGTTGTTTACAAGCACCATTTTAACAACCGGTTCTGCCGAAGTGGTGCGAACCTGCTGAATCCCTCCACTGGTGAGAATAGCTTTGTTATGTGTCCCAAGTATTTCAAGGACGTACGATAGTCTTCGCGCCAGGCCTGAAAGGGGGGCTGGGATGAGGAAGCCGACTTCACTATGTTGCAAAACTCAGCGATTAAAACAGAAAGGCCCATTAACATAGACAGATAACAGCAAGTGCAGATGTGACCTTGGCTCCAGCCAGCCGATGCCAGGCAAGGGGCGAGTCAGGCCTCACAACAGGCAATGGTGAAGAGTATAGAAAAATTCCCCCCTGGTAACTGGAAGTCTTGTTGTAAACCTCCATTTGGTTTCTGAACTTTCCACAGATACTTAGAACTTTTCAACCTGCTTTCTTAAAACATCATCCTCACAATTCTCAGTTAAAAACTGGTGCCAAATTACAAGTTGTTCACTATCTGAATAAATGTAAAAAGAAAAAATCTGCAAAATTCCATTCTAGCCCAAGATATTAAAAAGATAATAATATGTATAATTGAACATAATTTATCTTAGGAACAAACTGCTAATCTATGTAAATTTTCCCTGAATATTTTAAAACCAGCCAATGCTTTTGGAGGATCTCTTGCCCCTTGGGAAATATTATAAAAAGGGATGTTTGAGAACCAAAACCAAAGTCTTTCATTTTTGAAGTCTTAATTGGGACCGGATCCAAAATGGCCATTGACTTCCTTCTCCCACCCATCTTCATTTCTTATGCTTGGCAAGGCTAACAAGGAGAGGGAGGGAAAATATTCTTGGGAAGATTTCTATAGGTTCAATCCTGGAGATCTCAGCAGGGTGTTAGTAGTGAAAGAACCCTTCCAGCAGAGTTATTAGGAATGCAGAGTTAGTTTGAGTTTTCTTTGGATGGAATGCATATTTCTGGTCCTTCCAAACCTAAAACTTCAAGCCAATAATATTTGTTTGGTTTTGCTTTTCTTCTCCTTCTTCCCACTCTTTTCCCTTCTTTCAAAGAGTCATGGGATCTGCATGGAGATTTATAGCTGCTGGCAAAAAAAGGGTATCAAGGCAACCAGCATAAATTGGTAGATTCCATTATAAAATGAAAAATCCTACCTTGGAAATATAGGATTATGCATTTCTATTAGATCCAAGACAATCATGAATAGCAACTTTTTGTTGAAAGTTTCCATCTTTTGATGGGAAAAGACACACTATCCCTTTATAGTAGGAGTCCCTAAACTTTTTGAACCTGCAGGCATCTTTGGAATTCTGACACAGAGGGTGAACACAACCACAAAATGGCTGCCACAGAATACAAAGCCAATTACATTATGATTGACAGAGGAGCCAGAGTAAACTACAAAATGTTAGGGAATAAGGTTGCCAACTCCAGGTTGGGAAATTCCCAGATATTTGATGGTGGAGCCTGGGAAAGGCAGGGTTTGTCGAGAGCAGGGATTTCAACAAGGTTTAATGCCATAAATTTTGTCCTCTGAAGCTGCTATTTTGAATTGTGATACTGGAGGAGAATTTTACAGATACCACGGTTGGTCAAAAAGACAAATAAGTGGCTCATAGATTAAATCAAGCCTGAATTGTCCCTAAAAGCTAAAGTGACTAATCCAAGGCTATCATACTCTGGTCACATTATGAGAAGAAGATTCACTAGAAAAGGCGATATTGCTAGGAAAGGTTGAAGGCAGCAGTAAAAAAGGAAGACCCATGGGTTGGGTTGGGTTGACACAAACAGGGAAGCCACAGCCCTCTGTTTGCAAGAGCAGAACAAGGTTGTTAACGGTAGGACATTCTGGCTTCAAAAGTCTTCAAAGGCTCATGAGTACGTGATATTTTTAATGTTGATCAGTAAGTCACATCCAGGCTTGTTCTTATGAAAATAAGTTGAATTCATTTGTCTTTGCAAAGCTTTCTTGGTGCAAAAGGACACTTGAAGGACACTTTGCAGAGACAAATGAAGCCAGAACATATTTGGAAGCTGGCCAGCTCATGTTGGGTTTCCAATATTTAGTTATAATAGTTTTCCCTGAGGAGATTAGGGAAGCAGTTGTAATAGTAATTGTATTGGGTGAGGGCTGGCTTCACCTGGTCAGAGATCCAAGATGCAGCTGGCTGCTGGCTGGCTGGGCCTCCCTCTTAGAGTGCTGGTCATTTTGGGGGTCTCCTTGATTGGCTTTTATTTATTTGTTTGCACAGGGGAAAAGAGCCCAATTGCCCAGCCAGGGAAGCTTTCTTGAGGTCTGCGCTGGAGTTGAATGTAGCAACATCCCCTTTTTAAGTGAGAGGGGGGCAGAAATCCAAGCCAGGCTACTCGCAAACTGTAAGCAGCTTCTCTCCCCCTCCCAATTCAAGAGCTGCAGCCCTTTGGGGAGTTTGGCAGGGGGGGAGAATTCGGCAAGGGCTGGGCACAGCGTCCAGGGCTTACAATCTCCTTTCCCTTCCCCACAACAAACACCTTGTGAGGTGGGTGGGGCTGAGAAAGCTCCAAAGAACTGTGACTAGTCCAAGGTTACCCAGCTGGCATGTGTTGGAGTACACAAGCTAATCTAGTTCACCAGATAAGCCTTCACAGCTCAAGTGGCAGAGCGGGGAATCAAATCTAGTTCTCCAGATTAGGGTGCACCTGCTCTTAATCACTACACCATGCTGGCTATATGGCTAGGTAGGGAGGGATGTTACATCTTCTGCACTCATAAAGTGCTATCAGATTAATTCCTTTGACCATGTCCTGCTTGTATGGATATTTCATAATATCTTCTTTCCAGTCTCCTGAGCCCTTATACACAATAGCAAAAATTCTATAATACAAATTTACTTTTTTATTGCATGGGGTGGGGGTGGGGGGCTTGGATTTCTCATTTGTTCCCATTTTCTTAACCAATACATAGTTCACTGGGGATAATGTAAAAGGATAAAGCTATTCCAAGCAACCCTAACCATCGATTCTTCATAGCTTCCAGCATTCTTGGATTTGTAACGTAAATAAAGGTTTTATATTTCAGTAACTTCAGAAATCTCTGTAACAATTGATATAAAAAGTTATAATTAACAGACTGATCCATCATTCAGGCAACCTTAAATACTTGGATTTAAACTGAAGTAGGTCTGCTGATTTAAATCAGAATAAATTGGTTTGAACATGAATACTTTGATTTAATTGAATTATGACTCAAACTGTGAATTAGAACAAACAGAGTAATTTAAGGTCCACTGAACAATTTACACAAATAAAGCAAGAACATCAGAGCAAAAAAAAATTCAATCTGAAGATAGCCATTTACTTCTAATATTCTCAGCATACTTGATATAAACAACTACCAGAACATTCTTCTATGTGAAACATTACACATGTATAAGAAGGCCTATGTAAAAGAACAGAAAGTATAAACTTCTTTTCCTCTGCCATAAATCACAGTGTGTGCATGTGCGTGTGCGTGTGCGTGTGTGTGTGTTTTAAAGAAAACCCTTCAGAGAAGGGCAAATGACTGCTTGTGCACAGTGAATATATTAGTTTTGGTTTTTGAAGGAAATGGCACCAATTATGAATTATGTGGCTTACATTATATTGTCAGTTTTTGCAAATGCAGCAATAGTTCATCTCACTCTCCATTTAACCCTTGGGCATCCTTTTCTGCACATTAACTGCGCTTATTTATGCTGGATTTTGAAACGAACAGCTCTTTTTTTTAGTACATATCAAGAGAAAATAACTATCACAGCATAACACAAGAGCATTAGAAAGCTTCATTTTTGTGCCACATATTCCTCTGGAACAGAGTAAGTTGATCAGCACATGGTAGGTAGTAGGGTTATGAATAATTAAAATAATATGAATAGTTTAAATAATTAATCAAAATCTGTACTGAACAGACCTCTTATATTAATACTACACTAAATCAAACAGGAAAACTAACAATATCCAGAAATAATGAGAGAAAGTTGCTAATGCTGTTTATGTTTTCTGGTCCCTTGTTGCTGTTTCTGATCCACAAGGCAAGAGGCATGGCATAGAAATATATGCCTGACTCAGTGTTATCCAACCAGAAGGACTGTTGATGTTCCCACAAAACATAACTGTCTCAACTGGAACTTTCAAGCACATTTTGCCCCAATAATTGTATTTCCTTAGGCTTTGGAAGAGCTTTCTGATTATAATCAACCAGTTTGTGCTTATATGAATTATTTTACCATCTGGGATTGCAACAAGAGTGAGATAGGCAGGGTTATGCATGGAATTGGGGGTTTGAGGCAGAAACCTAGCATCCACTTCTGCCTTCTCACTTGCAGCAGACTGAGAGGGTTAACAAAATTTGAAAAGTTAACTGTACAAGGGAGCAAAGGCATCTCCTACCCCATAAAACCAAGGCACAAACCATGCATTCAGGTAACTGGAAACCAAACTGTGCTTTCCCCTGTGTTCTCCGATGTTTGAAGCATTTTTCTTAGACTAGGCTTTGTTTCTGGAAGTCAGTTGTGCTGCAACAAAAATTTTGAAAGCAACTGAACACAACAAAGTGAGTTGGGAAGGGGCAAGATTTAGCTCCCCCAAATTGAATTCATAATTTCTGTTCAAAAACAGAACCTCATACTGTACCTATTTGGTGGCAAGTACTATTGGTTTGCCATTTTAATAATATTGATCTCTCAAAGAGAGATTCACCAAAAAGCTGATCGTAAATCAATCTGTCACTTTTTTTGTTAGCCTTTTTCCTTCTTACAAGATGGATCTATCAACATTGGTATAATATACTATGGTATAAGTTTTTCCTTGTACAGCTAACTTTTCAAAGTCTTAATCCTCTTAAAACTTTTTTCCTCTTTAGCTGCACCATAAAAAACTTCTAATTTGTAAATACTGAAATCTGGAAATATTTGTGCCTCCTTTTTCCAGCACAACTTTAAAGGGTACAACTCCGTTACTATTTTTAGTTTATGTTATCTGGCACATTTAGAGTGTTCCCAATGCTTTTAGAGTCATAGTCATATTAAAAGACAACATTTTTAATAATTGAAGATAATGGAGAAATAGAAGGTGCTATTTTCTGGTCAAATTGTAACCAGGTATACAATAGTGAGTCAATTATGAAATAACCATGACAGCAAAATGTGTGCCTTTTTTTTAGACAAATTCAGACATCTAATGGAACTTGAACATATGTTTGCTCACTATGGGTTAAAGAAGAGTCCTCTTTCAGTGGTCTCATCATCTTATATTCTAATAACCAAGCTGACCTAAATCTGGTGATTGGAGCTGTGAATGGGCAAGACAGATCCTTGTACACACCAAAAAAAATGCCACAGGTTTGTAGAAAAATCTGAAACCTTAAAAAGATAAAAAGAACAGCTGGTGCTTTAAAAAACAGAAGCCCTCAAAGGAAGTTACTAGGAAATCCCATTATTCTAGATGATTTTTGTGAGTAAAAGGCAGAGGGAGGGAGAGGGTCTTTTTTAGTGTTTTGGTGTTTAAGGGAGTACTCAGCAGGGCCAACTCTAATAGTAAGGTCCCTTCTGCAAAGCACAGGCAGAGCGGGTTGCAGTTGGGATAAAGTAATCCGCTCTCCTGTTTTCGCGTTCACATGTCTCTGTGCAGGCAGTGAACGGAGCCCAAGGAAGCAATGTGAGTTGCTGTTGCACCGTCGCATGGAGGCGTGTTTTTTCCCTATTCACCTCCTTCCACAGCGTAGCTACAAGGGAGGGCAGGCATGGACCTCCACAGCCATGCTGGCATCCTTCTGCCCCTGTGTGGCTACGCAGCTGAGAGGCAGGGACTTTTTAAAAAAGGGAACCACGACTCAGTAAATTGCTTCCCGGGCCACTGTTTGCTCGCGACTGGCTGCAACCCGCATTAAAACTAAAGATTGCGGATAGCGCAATTCTCATAAAACCAATTTGGGGGGAGTTAACACAGGGCAGCCTCGCTTTAGGGGTGGAAGCCATGTGAAGTCCCCCCAACAACAGGTTTTTTCCCATCCCCATGTGGAAGGGGCCTAGCCACTGAGTGAATTCAAACCACCTGACTGTATGACTCACCTAGGCCTGGCTGCTTGCTAATTTTCAACAGCAATCATCTTATGAAAGTCAGCGTAGTGTAGTGGTTAGAGCTTCAGACTAAGGTCTAGGAGACATAAATTGAAATTTCCCATCTGCCATGGAAGCTCACTAGATAATGTTAAGCCATTCACATACTTTCATCCTAACCTACTTCAGAGGATTGTTGTGAGAAGAAAAAGGAGGAGAGGGAGAATATTGCTTTGGTTGCCACTGAAGAGAAAGATATAAATGAAGTAAATAAATAATAAATATAGCTGACAATAGGAGGCAGGTAACAGGTAAGTTTGTGAATGGCTGAGAAGGAGAGTCTGAGGCAGGGAAAGGGGACCCGATAAGAGTGTTTCCAGGAAGAAGAAAAGGGGAAACAATTTGAGGAGTGGGGTAGAAGGGAAAGTGATGTGCACCTCCCACCCAAGTCCTTGAGGGTTCCTTACCATGCAAATAGTACTGGGCCTGACCCAGTGGCTAACACCAAACAACTGTGCCATAGTTTTTCTAGATAAGGGCTGCTGAGTGCGAGGAGTGAGAAAGAATGAAAACTGAAGAAGGTAGGTTGGCTGTTGGGTAGGAAGGAGATAGGGTTACTAAATCCATGTTAGGAAATTCCTGGAAATTTGGAGAGTGGAACCTGGGTGTGGTTTGAGTAGGGGAGGGACCCCTAAAGGATATAAAGCCATTGACTCCACCCTCCAAAGCAGTCATTTCCTCCAGGGCTAGAGACTACCTGGAATTATTACCAGATGATAGCAGTCAGTTCCCCTGGAACTGGAAATACAGGAAAACTATTGCACTCAGCAATCCAGAGATCCTAGGGATTGTCAAAGGAGTGGCCCTGATCCAAAGCAATCTAGCTGAGATTAAGTCCCTTTGATATAAATGGGGCAAATTAATTATAACTAATGTAAATTTAGGACGAATCATAGCACAAATGAGGATTAACTATAATAATTATATGAAAGTGGTATGAGAAGGCTGCCCTGCAGGAGGTGGACTTTGATTATGTGGCATGAATGGTTTGACTGGAAAAGGATTCAGTCAAGCTAAAAGTGACATAGTATTGGCAGGGCAGAGTGTGTCACCATGCCTAGCACTTCTGTTTTTCTTAAAGGATGCTGGGAAGGGGCAGCAGCAAACTACAGAGCCTCTGGATGCACCTGAGCCAAAAGTGGTAAGCAAGTTTATTTCCAGGTGGCAGAGGAGCAAGGAACACTTCTATCTCACTTACAAACCTCCAGTGTCAGGCACTTTCTCTCTGGGACTTGTTACTGTTCCCTAGAAGCTACAGAAATGTGAGCCCCAACTTATATGTGCCAGAAGGCTGTTGCCTTCTATATGCTTTTAGAGTGTGATGACTATTTTTTTATTTAAACAACTGACTATGTCCTTCAGACCATTTAGAGGGCCAGTGATGAGGTAAGTATTCTCCTTTATATCCAGGTATGGAGGGACACTGAGGCGGATTCCACATGGGTGATAAACAGCACACCTGGAATGGTAAAAACACTGTTCCAGGGGTGCTGTTTGCATGGCTGTCGCCTCTGAATCAAGGCAGCACTATGCTTTTCCTGAGGAAACAGCTTTTCCCTTCTGGTGCTGAACGAATGGCACCAGCTTTGTGGTGCCGCTTTTGGGGCCCTCCGTTTCCCCTCCTCACCTTCTCTCCTTGCTGAGCTCTGAGAGATGGGGAGGCATACCCACACTGCCCTGTGACTTTCGGGGGTCAGAGGGCAGCATGGGTGTGGTTCCCTGTCCCTCGGAGCTCGGCAAGGAGAGAAAGTGAGTGGGGGGAAAGGAAATGGGGATGCCTCCGTGGCCAGCAGACACTCTGGGGCCACTTGAACCTCAGCGTATCTGATGCCAGTGGAATGCCACTGCTTCCGCCTGTGCAGAATCTGACTGAGTGCTGTACTCCTCACCATATTCTGAGGCCCTCAAACTATACCCAGCATGGGGCAAGTAAGGACCCTCATACTAGGCATTTTCAGGTTAAGCTTTGATTTGTTAATATTTGAACATACTTGCCAATTTTTCAAGGCAACAAGTAGGAAACCTATAGCTTTTTAAAACTACCCAGTGTTTTCCATTGTTGTTGGAAGGGGAGTTACTGTGCTTCATTGTTCTCTTGCAGCCAAGTTGTTTTGCCACCCAGTTCCACTAGATATAAAATTAATTGTGCTTCCTGTAATTCCTCCTCCAGAATCATCTAAGAATAGCAAACATAGAATAAACATCTCTGTGGCAGGAGTGGCCAGTGTTTTCTCAGCTGGAAATCTGGTGCCATAACTTTATTTTGACTTTTCCCTCTTTACTGCTGCCTTCCCTGCTGGATCACTGAATCAGCGTTGCGGAAGCAGCACATCCTGTCAATCAAAGAATCCAAAGTCTGGATCAGAAAGTCTGGCTGAGCAGATCAGAAGGAGTCTGTTGAACTTGTGTATGTTTTAACCATCTAGAATGCAGTTGGTTGAGAGGATTGCTCTTATGCAACTTATGCTGAAACAAACAGAAGCTGCAGAAAAGCATGAGAGTAGCTCACTTTTAACTGAACAAGTTTTGTGCAGAGAATTTCCCTATGGATCATGTACTTGCTTTTAGTTCAATTAGACAATTTTTGCTTTGTTAGCCCTAGTACTATGCATTAGTAAATAAGTAGGATTGGTCTACTTACAACTCAAAGACACAAGTGACTGGGAAAGATTTACAATAGCCAAGAAAAGCAAAACTTTCATATAGAACAGATGGTATACCAGCTAATAGTTGTAAGCAGCAGAAATAAGGCTGAATATAGATGCACTGAGAAATTTTGTCCACTTTACCAAATCCATTAAATCAAAACTATTATGCTCTTCAGAATCAATGTTTTTATGTATTTAAGCAACTTCAACTCATAACCTTATGTCACAGTATTTTTTTTTCAGAATATTTTATAAACCCAAATTATTACAGATTTAGCAAACAATATCTCCTATAGCCTACAGAGGTTCTGGAGATGATTTATGAACATAATTTCAAAATTCCAATAAGAAAACAAAATAATGAACGACCTTTCAAATTAAATAATACAACCAAACACCCCTCCTTACATAATAGGAAAGAGGTAAGAGCAAATCAATATTCATTGTTACTCATGTGAACAGGAAAATCTTGGACTGGTGTCTCAAAAATATTGTCTTTTGGAAGTCAAAAACACAGAGCTCCTACATTGCATTCTTCTACTTGCATCTTCAAAACAAATGTAGCGCATGGTTGCAAGTTGGTCTATCTTTGTAGGGTTAGAAGGTACTAACATGCTTTGCATTGTAATTTTTTTGCTTATTGTATTGTATATTAGCATTACAATTTAAAAAATCCTAGAACAATATGGTCAAATTATAGGCCATGGTGTTTATGAATCAGACTAATATGCCATCTTCATTTGACATTAATAAAATAGCGATCTATTTTAAATAGTAGAATTTCCCCTGAGAGTGAGAATTCTACTATTATATATAAGTAAAGTATTTCTTTTTAGATTAGTGGCTCCAACAGCTGCATCTGAAACCAGCAATCAGCAAAGCGCCTTGTTTTTATTGGAACTGAAGTGCCTTGTTGAAAATGGATTGGATTACAGGGATCAATCAGTGGCGAGTCTTAGCGGCTGAGGGAACTGTGCCAACATAATGGCTGCCAGAAACAGAAAATCCTAAAGCCAATGATGGGTCCTAATATATTGGAAAATCCATTGTTTTACAAAGGGCTTTAGAGACAGAAAATGCATACACTGAAAGAAAGAAAGAAAGAAAGAAAGAAAGAAAGAAAGAAAGAAAGAAGAAAGAAAGAAAGAAAGAAAGAAAGAAAGAAAGAAAGAAAGAAAGAAAGAAAGAAAGAAAGAAAGAAAGAAAGAAGCCACAGTTCTTTTGTTTTATAGCATGCGATAAAGTAGAAAACAAACTCCAATTATGTCTGCCTATATTCATAGCAAAGCTAAATTATCCTGCTTTTCTTATGACAATTTGGGAGTGAGATATATTTTAAATTTCCCTAATGAGCAGTTCAGTGTTTAAAAACTTCCTGAGTCCCGAAGACACGAGGCTTACCTTGACAAGTGACAAGAGTCACTAGCTGAGTTGGGGAGAGTTTACTGACTCCTACTACTTGATGGTCCCCTATTCCATACCCATTGTGTGAGTGCAAAGTGTCATGGCTCACTTATAGTGATTTCGTAGGGTTTTCAAGGCAAGAAACTAACAAAGATAGTTTGCCATTGCCTTCCACTGCATGGTTATCCTGGAAATCTACTAAACAACTTATTATCATAGATCTCTCTTCTCTCTTCTTTCCTATGATGTCCTTCAGAGAACAGAGAAATTTCCCAAGTTTTCTCTGAATCCCCTGGGTGCCTGTAGCAAGGAACTTGGCATACTCTTAGGCCCTTTCTACTCTGCAACGGTGCAGGGGTGCGTCGGCATAAACAATTTGGATGGTCCCAGGAGGGCGGCAGGCGGCGGCACAGCCTTTGCACAGGCTGTGCCGTCACCAAACGCCTACCTTGTCTCCTGGCTTCCAGCTCGTCGCAGAAGCCTGGGGACATGCCCCTGCAGCCTGGAGCGATGGCTCTGGAGTCGCAGGCCAGTGGGGCATGTCCCCTGGCCTCTGCAACAAGCTGGAAGCCAGGAGACAAGGTAGGCATTTGGGAAAGGGGGGGAATGGTGCCTTCCAGCCGCGGCTGTTCGCACAGCAGCGTTTGGAAGCTGCTGTTTCCGAAATACCTCGCTCAGGGAGCAAGGTTTGGAAACAGCGGCTTCGCACCGCTCGGGGGTTGCGAACCCCTCCTCAGGGACATTGTTTTTAGCATCCCTGGGTTGCTGTATTCCGCCTGTGCGGAAACAGCCTTAGTTTTAATTGATTTTCAGCTTTTGGTGGGAGCTCTACAATTAACCTTTTACTGATTTCAGCAATAAAAATTCCACTGGTTAGTAATAATAAGTCCACTGATTTCAGCAATAACAACCTCTGTGTTTTCCAACATGGTGAAGTATTATACTATGAAAACTGTTTAATTCAGTATGTCTAATGTTTCATCCTTTCAGACTGCCTGGACTAAATAGGAAATGGTGTCTGTAAGGAAAAATCTCTCTCATTTTGCTGGAACAGTGAGACTCAAAAATTGATGAACAGTTCTTACGAAATTAACTCAATCCCCAGATACTATATATCCCATTACTCTTGGAATGCAACCTTCACAATAATCTATGCATGTCCCTGATTCATCCTCTGCTAACCACAAGGATCACTCAATCCAATTTTCAGGCTACTCACTTTTTACAAAGTGACTGCGGTTCACAAATTACTCTAGCCATAGCCATATATTTAGAAAATATTTTAAACTTTTAAGTTCAATATTCGGACTTTTAAAAAATATATATTTTTAAATGATTTTCATATGTTCATACTCTTGTGATAATCCTTTAATATGCCAATAAAGGTATAATGGAATGAAATAAATTAATTCTAGCTTTCCCATATTCAGTACTTAGAGTAGACATTCAGATGAAACAGATACATTAGATAACAGAACACTTGGGGAAACTGCCAGTACAATCCTATAGATCCGTGGTGGCGAACCTTTGGCACTCCAGATGTTATGGACTACAATTCCCACCAGCCCCTGCCAGCATGGCCAATTGGCCATGATGGCAGGGGCTGATGGGAATTGTAGTCCATAACATCTGGAGTGCCAAAGGTTCGCCACCACTGCTATAAATAGTTGTTAGCCCTGCTTTTCAGTCATTTAGTATCTTTTCAACAGATTTTGTTCATTATTCCTATGATATGGGTATTACTTTCCATCTCTGGCCCCTCTAAGAAAAAAACACTTTGTTAGTTATGAAGTTCTGATTATGCTCTGATTATGTGTTCCTGCATTGCAGGGGGTTGGACTTGATGGTCCTTGGGGGTCTCATCCTATTATATGATTCCATGAAGTAATTTAGACACACCCTTTCAATCTCTCCCCCCCCCTTTCCACAAGCTGGGCCAATAGAAGAGAGAGAATTTACAGAAGTAAATTTACAGAAGTAAATTTATAGAAGTCAGGCATAGATTATGACACAGATTAAAAATAGCATAATGTATTCCATAAATAGCCCTGGTTTCCAACTGGCATATTGCTTCATTTAGTAACATAATTTTTGCTCCATTGTCCTTCAGTTGATGGATAATTCTGTTTAATATAATCTGTGATTTCATGGACAGTTAGAAGATATCTTTTCTTGGGATTTCCACTCATCACAAATTTTGATTCAACAGTCACAATACAAGGAACTCTCTGAATAGTGATTAATGAAAGTATGTGGTCCTAAAGTAAAAAAAACCCACATATCTTTTTAATCAGAGCTGGACAATGATTCTTGATAACTCTGAAATGGTTACTTTTGACTCATACCCATTTGCACAGTTCCTCTGTTTTTTACTGAAGTACATCTAATTTCACTCATCAGCACCACACACACAAAAATCTAATTTGGCACCTCATTGGAGTCCGGAAAGCAAAATGTCAGTGGAACATGAAAGTTGTACTCAGTTTGGCTCTGGCTTTTTCTACAACATTTATGACATATAGCATAAACGTTTATGACTTCCCTATATCTCTAGAGAAAATAACTGTTGATTAGTTTATCCTTGTTGTTTCCCCTGAAAACGAGTCCTCCCCTCCCCCCTTCCCCCCTCCTGGTTCACATTAGAGAAGACAAAGGCCACAGAAAAAAGCAGAATAGGTCCAAAGTCCCCAGGAAAATGATTGTAAGTGGGAGCTCAATCACACTATAGTTGTTGCACCAAAGATTCTAAGGAACATCTAAATCTAAACTGGAAACTGCATACAGGATACATACATGCCCCTTGTCCCACACCAAAACAGCAGCTTTTGCTGCCTGCTGATGAGATAGAAGGAAAAATGTTTCAGATCCTGAAGAGCTGCAAGGAGGAGCCTTTGGATCTTTCCCTGTGGTAGTAAATTTTGTGACAGGAGAGTCTGCATGAGTGCATGAGGTGAGTGAGTGGTGACTGCAATTGGTGAGCGAGTGGCGTTGTTAATTTCATGTTGTTTTTTAAATTGTTCTGCATAGTAGTAGCTGTGAACATTTGAGGGGAGCAATTCAGGAATTTGGTTGTTTTGTTCTGGTGCAAAAATCAGACTGTGGTGCAGATATAGAATAGCGAGTTTTTTAGGAAAGCAAGGCCCCTTCCCACATGCAGAATAATGCACTTTCAATCCACTTTCACAATTGTTTGCAAGTGGATTTTGGAATTCTGCACAGTAAAATCCAGCTGCAAAGTGCATTGAAAGTGAATTGAAAGTGCATTATTCTGCATGTGCAGAAGAAGCCCAAGGGTCATACAATTATGTCATTAGCACTGAAGTTATGTCATTAAAACTGAAGTGCCTGCAACTTAACATTTTGTTTACAACTAGACATGTGGCAGGGTTTGATAACAGTGGGCACTGTAGGATTCGACCTTAGTTCGACATAGGTCCGACCTGGGTACTCCACACAGCCGTAGCGTTGGACTCGTGTCTGTCTCGGCTCATCCCCCCTCTCACCATTAAATTTTTGAGCTCAATTGGGAGGTGCAAATTCCTGGTGAACTCGGGTTGCACTCAAGCCGAAGCCGGCAGAGTGCGGAATCTCCCTCGCCTTGACTCTGCCAGCCAGCCAATCACAGTGCAGTATTTTCGACCATGCGCAGAACGGGAGACTCACGGCGGCAGCGAGAAGCGCGCCTTTAAAAAATCCTCCTACGTAGCTCCTACATCAGTAAACGGAAAAAAAGGGACGTGCACTCACGTTTCCCGCCATAGAACAGCAGTCAATCGGGAATGAGGAGCGGAAGACGCGAGGAGGTAATCCCGCCCTCTGAACTCGGCTCCGGAGAAACGAGTCAGCTGCTGTGCGGAGAAATGGAGGAGTCAAGCTCAGGTAACGATTTCTGCGGACACGAGTCAAACCTGAGTTGCCTTGTGTGTGAGGAGTGGGCCAGTGTTACCAAAACACTATCTCATTTTCAAGAACAGTGGCCATTTTGGCACAGCCAAAATGACCTGGGTTGAGCTAGAAAGATATCCCTGTGCAGTCGAGATTCTGCACAGTTCCCAGTGCTAAAGCAGGCCTGCCCTGGTGTTGCCTTGTGATATTTCCCTTACCCCAGGATTTTCAAAAATTGCCAGTTTGGAGGTTCTTTTGAAAAATTCTGGTGTGACCCTGCTTGTGCCTGCAACTGTGCGAAAACCAATCGGTAGCAGGACCAGTTTATTTTTCCCACTCTGATTTCCCCGCTTGATGTTCATTCAAACTGCCATCTGATTTCCCCGCTTGATGTTCATTCAAACTGCCACTCAAATCAACAGCCCAATCAGAACACGGGACATCAGGCACGCTCAGAGATGCTTGCAGCTGCCATTCAAAAAACAACAGCCAATCAGAATGTGGGACACCAGGCATGCTCAGATATGCTTCCAAAGCAAATACAGAAATCCCAGGCTCGTGCAAAAGAAATTAGAGTATTTCCTCCCAGTTTTCAATGAATTCCTTCAAAAAGTGGGCAGCCATGCAGACGGACACCCTGGGATAAAATAGACCCAGGTTAAAAAAAACCAGTGGTGCACAGGTATAATTTTGCCTTGTGGAAACATGTGTTGTTGACACTGGGTGACACTGGGTGAGTAAAATTTGCATTAGAACCCTGCCATGAGGATACAGCTGTAACAAAGGAAAGAAGCTTTTGGAGGTGATTTATACAAGACAGTGGCACATTACCTAAGCTGGTGACTGGTTGCTTCCCTCCATCTGATGTATACAACCCTAGCCTATCTGATGTGTCAAAAGCATTTGCTATTCAGATTACATTAGCACATAAAAAATCTGATCGTCTAGATACCAGAAAGAAATTAAAATCAGAGCTACTAGTTTAAAGTAATATAACTAATACCCATTTGCCATGAGCATCTACTTGATGAACCCCAGGTGTTTTTTTAAAAAAAGTATTTTAAAGTGATGTGAGTTAAAGTGAGGGATTTAGAGCCGTGGCCAAAAAAGGGCTACAGTAAATGCTCTCTCCTTCCCCCGTGAGCACTGTAGAAACCAAAGGATCTTAAATTTAGGGCAAAAGGAGTCAAATTCTATGTATGCTGAGGTACAATATAGAGTTGCCAAAAGCCCTTCCACCGAGGGACTTTGAGGAGTGCACCAGCTTTACTCTACTTTAAGTTACTTTTTTCAACCTTGCCTAATAGGGAAGGACAGAAAAACACAGCCAAAAATATTTGGCTCTGGGCCTGACTTGGCAAATGTTTCTCTTGCTTCTGATGCTCTGCCGGCTCCATGTCCTTTTTCTCTTCATACCAAATTTGTACAATCTTTTGCTCAGGGGCATGGGTTCATTCCAGACTCTGCTGACTTTTTGTGCTTATGGCTGTAGTGGTGCCACCCCATAAGCTGTTGTGCTTGATTTTGCTACTGGCAGTTAGTCTCAAATATACCCCAAACTCTGAGAAAAATCTGAATGAGGTGACTGGCAGAATTGTTTCTTTCAAGGGGTGGGGGTGGGTAAGGAACGAGCATTTCAAATATGGCAAGTCACATCTTCAAGCTGTATCATTTTTCCTCACATGGGGGCACATCATAAGGTTTGAGGCTGAAGAGCTTTGTATTCCTACAAGTGATAAATATAAAATGCAAACCTTTTCCTGAATGGGAAAAAGGCTGCATCACATTATTTGATCTTGACAGTGAAGCCAAAAGCATGGAAAGCCAAATCACTCTTATGAGCAGAGATAGTCAGTCAATCTGGAGATTTTGTTTTTACTATGCTGCAGTCAAGTTAGGTTACTGAGCTTCTTAAACAGACAAATTTTCAAATTATACTTCTGTCATCTTGCAATTACCCCTGCTTTCTGCACCTTGGATGATGAGTATGAAATGAACAGGAAGGTATTCTCTAGTTTATTCCAGTGCTGCACATTAACTGTGAGAGAACTATCTTTGGAAATAAAATGAAGTGGGAATCCTCAGGAAAAGGAAAAATAGAAGAATTGCAAGATCCCTGGGTACCACAGGTGTGCCATTGTGAAGGTGGTAGTAATTACATACGTTACAAGAGAGTGAATAGCTCATTCAGATTAAAATATTGCTCCACGTATCATAACACTTGCTTGCTAAACATGCAGTAATTTGGATGCCAACTCACTGCATGAGTTAAGCCCTGTGCCAGTGTGCCTTAAGTAGACCACAGTATGATTTCACACTGTTATAAGAAAAAAGAAGAGTTCATTTTTATACTCTCTTTTCTCTCCTGTAAAGAGTCTCAAATATGGATTCTGCTCAGGCCAAATATAACCGATGTAGGACATTATATAAACTGGGTGTGTTTTTTTTGAGGGGGGGGGGCTTTTCATAGGTCCCATTCCCAGAATGAGTTTGACCTGTTTTATTCCCCTCCACCTGGGATTTTCAAAAATCAATATTTTTGCACAGTCCTGAGTTGGAGGCACACCTATGCAAACACAGCAGGCAGGAGACACTTTATTCCCCTCCCTTCTACTTGTTAACTTTAGGTTCTGTGCTGCCCACAGTCAGGGAGAATCTGCCTACCAGCCATTATGTGCATATTGCCAAGCACACTGGAGGTATATTATTTGAGCACCCGACAGTGTATAAACTCCCCTAAGCAGGTTTTCTCCCTGTGGCAGCAAGTATGACTACCATACAGATCTACAGCAACATGTTCATTATTGCTCAGTCACTGTAGGGAGATTCCTTTTTCTTTATTTTTCTTTTGTGTGTTGTACATGCTCAGTTACACAGGTACAACTGATTGAATTGGTTGACTATAGGCATGGCTGTAGGGGCTCATGAGTTGCAGGAAAGTTAAAAAAAAGAGAGAATTGTCTCTGTGCGAAGGCATGAAAGTAACCCGGATTGTTTCCACAGGCTCCAATTGCTGCCTGAACGGTTGAAGGACACACATGCAAATGGGAAAAAGGAAAATGGGTTTCTTTATAACACTGCAACCCGTTATACATGTATCCATTGAAGTGGCTTACAATCACCATCCCTTCCCTTCCCCGCAAGAGGTATCTTGTGACGTGGGTAGGCCTGAGAGAGTGCTCAGAAGACTATGACTCAGCAAGGTCATTCAGCAGACTTCTTGTGGAGGAGTGGGAAAAATAAACCCAGTTCATCAGATAAGAGTTTGCAAAGAGTGGGAGATCAAACTGAGTTTTCCAGATTAGAGTCCACTACTCTTAACCACTACACTATGCTGACTGTTTACTAATGTACTTCTCTTAATAAGTAGCTATGTATAGTATATTTATGGGTTGGATCCTACCACTTCACTTAGATAAATGCAAAAACTTCCTCATTCACAACAAGCAGTCCTCAGGAAGAAGAGTCACTTCTACCAAAGAAAAACTTTCTGCAGGAGAAGTGTCCAAATTTAGGTGAATGGAGAGATAGGATACAAACCAATGACTCTGTGAAATGAGGCTTGCCTTCGCAATTCTTAATTCTTAATTGCTAGTTTATTTATCTCTTAAATGTATTGTCAAAGCAGGATGCCTCACTGCTATTTAATGCCCAGGCTGGATGTTGCAGAGCCAGGGACAAGTCAAACAAATCTACTGCAGTCATATTCAAAGTACTGACCAGAGATGTATAATTTAAAGCATTTCAGGCAAGCCTAGGGCCAATGGTTGACATGGATGGGCATCTACCTTGTGGAATGGCATGCTCAAGGAGGTCAGGAAAGTTCCTAGTTTCCTGCCTTCTGAAAATTATGCAAAACTGAACTATTCAATAGGAATGTTCTGCACAGGCAATATGACTGCACTGTATAAAATGGTTTCACAAATTTATTTGGATAAGTGATTGGGACTTGTGGTCTTTATTGCTGTGTAAAATATATTGTAAGTAGGATCCTATTATGTAATTTCTGCACACTAAATGTGTCAAGTTAATATTTATGCTATACTTCTGTTTCGTTCTGGTGCTTCCAAGCTTCTAATATCCTAATGCATTAGTTATTGAATGTCTCACATTACTGACTTACTTTGAATAATCTGCCTTGACTCCCTGTGAGAAAGGTGCACTATAAATAACCATAGCATAATAAAATAATATAAAATAAAATACCAAGCCTATGTTCTACTGATTGGAATTCCCTATAGCAGATGTTGCTGGGCTTGTTAAATAGTAGTGGAAAGAATGATTATGAGAAACAACTCTTTTCTACCAAAAGATTAAAGTGTGATCAATTGTGGTGTGGTGGTAGAGAAAATAGTATGCTTTTGCATTAGAAAATAGTTCCCAATGAATATGAGAATTAACATTCATTTTTAAGTGCTGCCTTTGTTGAAACCATTATTCTGTGCATTATTAAATATGGTACTTTGATAAAAGAGCATGTATAGTGCATCAAATTACTATCAGCAGTACTTGCCTTTGTAGAACTGTGTCATACTTTTCATTGGCAAAATGGCTGATGGAGCAGGACCACGCATCTCTTCCTCTGAAGAGGAGTACTTGGTGGAATGACAGGAGGGGATGTGGCTGACTCTTTCTTGCCTCCCCCTCAGGCAAGCCCCCTAGCTGTTCCCCATGGAGCACAACAGGATGGGGCTGAATCAGGGTAAAAGCAAGGGGTGCCACAGGTTGCTGATGGAGTGGCTGCTGGGTTGGGCACTAGGGGGAGGAGGAGGAGGAGGAGGAAGAGGAGGAGGAGTTTGGATGTATATCCCCCTTTCTCTCCTGCAGGAGACTCAAAGGGGCTTACAATCTCCTTTCCCTTCCCCCCCCCCACAACAAACACCTTGTGAGGTGGGTGGGGCTGAGAAAGCTCTGAATAACTGTGATTAGCCCGAGGTCACCCAGCTGGCATGTGTTGAAGTGCACAAGCTAATTTGGTTCCCCAGATAAGCCTCCACAGCTCAAGTGGAAGAGCGGGGAATCAAACCCAGTTCTCAAGATTAGAGTGCACCTGCTCTTAACCACTACTACACCACACTGGCTTTCTAAGGGGCCTCTCACCAGTAGGCTTGTTCCACCTGGAGCCTCACTGCATGCCATGGAGGCAGCTTTCATGTGCTCAACGCCATGCAGCTAAGCCTACCCCTGGCTCATGTTACACACTCTTGTATGTATAACCTCAGTGAGTCACTTCCCCCTTGGAGCACTTTTGTGGGATCACCTTCTTTTCTGCTGGCACTTTTGGGCCATTGGAGCAAAGCCACACATGGGCAAGGCGAGTTGTGCACCAGGGAAAGAGAGCTGGATTACTCATGCTGTTGTACCTGCTGCTACTTGCTTGGGGGATTTCTGAGAGTGTCATGGGGCCTCTCGCCAGTGGGCTTGTGCCACCTGGAGCCTCACTGCATGTCATTGATCACATGCTCTTCAGTCGCCTGCACAGCCCTCACCATGCCCCCGGGCAGGGATTGCACTTTTCTCACATTCAATGCTGGCCCTGCATGGCCACTTTAATCACATGTTTGGCACCAGCATAATCTCAACGGTGGATTTTTTAAGTTCTATTTTTGCATTTGAGTGGTGGGGTGGGGGGGATAGAACTTAGTAGGCATTAGGACCCAAGTGGAGAATTTTACAGCAAAGAAGGTCCAGCATTTGGCAGATGAATATACAACTCTAATGTTTTGGTGGAAAAGAGTATATAGTGACTGATTCTCCATTTGGCTGTAAAGAAAGGAAAATTTTGTAGAGATCTCAACTGCCTCAAATTTTGTTTCCCAAGGTAGAGCAAATCATAACATCCTCAAGGATTTTACATTTAGATGGCTTTGTTAAGTACCATTCCAGGGTTGGACATTAGAGAACCCATAAACACAAACTGACATATTGCAGGAAAACGTCACCCTGCATCTAATACCTCTAATACACATTGTCCAGAAGACTATTAAATCCTGTTCAAAGCTCTGTGCACACACACACAAAGTGCTGAATGAAAAACTCACATGATCCTTTGGAAACAATTCCTTGAGCAAGGTCTTTGTGGGAAAAAATATTTGCGTAACTCCATCCACATACACACTTTCAGATTCATTAAAAATAATTATCTGCCTTGCCAGGGAAAGGATTCACGAAAAACAAGACTTTGGTCAGCTTTTAGCTATGACTCTTAGAGAATGATTGGGCCTCTCTTTTTTTAATGCTGCTGCAAAGACCAAAGAATCTTTGTAAGTTCGGAATTAGCTGTATTTTTTGATAGTTTGGAAACTGCATTTTGTGACAAGCAGGGGTTTTTTTTCTACTGAAGGAGACACACAGCTTCTTAAGGTTTTGGGGATCTAAATCACTTTTGAACTATAAACCTTCCATGCAGTTTCCAGGTGGCCTATAGGTAGTAAGTGTACAGGCTTTGGGGCTCACTGCTATGAGGTAAGTTTTGTGGTGCACAAGGAGATATTAAGATCACTGAAGCTGGATTCATACATTATCAACCATGAATATTTAATTACTTACAGCCAAAAACAAAAACAAAACAGCAGCAGCAGCTCAGGTCTCCAGGTAGACAAAATAGAAACCTGGCTGAAGCACAATTTTTTTAAAACTGGTTATGACTTCAGAGAGTAGGTAGGCTTTTCTGCAATGCTTTCAGACTTTTACTGACAAACCACTAGGTTGGATCCTTTCTCACATAAAGGATTCAACTCAAATCAGCCTGCCCTTTCCACGGAGTCAGGCTAAATTATACAAAGTCTGCGCATTACTAGAGACAGGCACTTTCTTTTATCCCATAGATAGAGCTAAATGACTCTGTCATTACCAGGCAGAGTTAACCCCTCACTCTGCTCTTTTTCCTGAGCTAGACCTGAGCTGTCACTGCTCTCTTCCTGAGGCTGAACTCAACTCTCTCTTGTGTTCCCTTTAATATCTTATTCCCTTTTTGATTGGGTGCTGGAGCTCCTACAAGCTCAATTGAGCCGCTGATTTTCCCTTCAGGGGCAGGACAGTCTTCTGACCATTATTTTGTGTTCTAAGTTTTGTGTTTCCCTCCACTAGTTTACTTCGTTGTCAATGTGCATACATAGAAGAAACTTCTGAAAACTGGATTTCTTCTCCGCAGCCTCCTTCCATCTGAGCGACAGCTGCTTTGCTCATACATCACAGACAGGGAAGGCTGAGAAGTGGGGAAGCAGTTGCCTTGCTGGAGATAAAGCACTTGCTCAATTCTCCCTCCTATAGCAGATACTGAAGTCATGCTCAGTAAACACTGTGGCCGATGATATACTGGTGCTCTGCCCCAAAGTGAGGGTACATTTCTTTTGGCTCAGAGGTTTGATTGCAGACAAGCTTACACTTATGGAGAGACAGATTTCGGAAGTCCCATGGTTCCTGAGAGCAGGAAAACGTCAATGTTTTCCCTGGTTTCAGGGTTTCCTGTCTTCTCTTTCTTCCCCCACCCACTCCTCACAGGTATTTCTGTAAGGTTAATATGTGGCTTTAAAAAACCAAAATAACAATAAACATTAAAACAATTTTAAAAATTAAGAAGCTTTGGAAAAATGCAGCAATCCAGTAAGCAACTGGGAATGAGCTGGAAGTGCGGGCATTTCCTCTCAGAAGCAAAAAGCCTTGGAGTAAGTGCTCCATGCATAATGGACCCGTATCTCCCTATTTTCCTACATAATCTGCAACATAATTTCCTCTCATTTTAACCATTATGGATCCACTGTAAACTCCCTTTCCCTACTGACTGAATTTAGGGTTTTCAGTCAGTTTTTTAACTCCAGTAGGAATAAAATAGTGGGACGGAGTGATGTTGTGTGACATCATGACAGTATTTCCAGTTGCACCAACACATGATGGAATGATGCTCCAGGAATTCACTAATCTCTATGACAAAGACATAGACATTTGGAACATCACTAAAGTGTCATGAAATCACACTTAGGTTGCTATATTGCTTCTCAGTATTAAGTTTTGCTCCTGAGAGGGAGCAATGGGGACCAGGTGATGGGGCCTGGAGGTTGCCTGCCATTTGACCATGGTGTAGTCTGGTAAGCTTAGTGGAACGGGCTGCCTGAGACTATTCAGGAAGGCCCTCATGCTTCTGCCACACAATATGCAGAACACAAATGTTCAGGAGGGATTACTTACGAAAGGATCAGAACTACAATATAATTATCAGCTTAGGAGGTTGATTCTGTAATAGATAGTGTTAGAGTGTATTGCAGTGAGTATTGTATTATCACCCCTTCCTTTACTAAAATTAATTATCCTTTGTAACCCTCTCTTCAGTGTGAAATGTCAAACTTTACATTGTTTTGATGCCTTAGTTCTCTGCCTTAGTTCTTTGATGCCTTCTTAGTTCTTTATTTTGTTTATTTGAAATCTTTGGTGTTCGAATTGTTTTTATATTTTATAACTCATTCACTGTTTGATGAAATTGGGGTTTCCCCACTTATTTTGTAACTTGCCTTCAATTAACAGCAGCAGCCACAACAGTAATAGTACTCATGTTACTGATTTACTGATTCAACTAGTTTCCCAGAGGCAGTTTCTGATTGTCTGGAAGTGCCTGTGAGACCATAATGTGAGCCATTTAGTGCCTGACTAGTGACAACTGGACAAACATTCCTAAAATGCAATAAAGCAGTTTGAATGTGAGACCATTTGGCTAGTTGCTTGTTATAGTTTTAGGGTTTATAATCTCTTCTCAGTTACAAATTAAGTTTTAAAATAAACCTCAAAGGACAAAATTGACCAAATGGATTGGTCATCTTTTCACGTTAGGACATGTTAGGAAAACTCTGGAAACACATCCAAAGGGTACCAAAAGATAAACAAGCTGAAACAGAACATAACCACATGTGAAGCAAGTTTAAGTACTCAGGGATATCTGTTACCCAACTTCCATGTGTAGTTTCTCATTCCCAGACCACATTGGATACTAGTCTTTATAAAGGAGAAATTTCTTTTCTTTGGACAGTTTTGATGCCTTAGATCTCTGCTTTAGTTCTTCGATGCCTTTTTAGTTCTTTATATTGTTTATTAGAAATCTCTTTCCCATTCCCCAAAAGTAATAATAAAACTGAACTGAACAAACTCACTGTTACCAATTAGATACTCACATTCATTGTTTTACTGCTAACACTCTTATTTAGTTTTGACAATTCACATGTTCATTGCACAGATGTCGTTAATTAGAGAAGACAGGTCACTATTAGGAATGAGTGGATCCCCTTGTTCTGGTGTTTATTGTTTTGAAAGTATGCTTTCCACTTTCCATTGAATTTCACACCTCTTTAATTCCAGTTTAACTAGGAGAATTTATAACATTAAATTTTAAAACTGGCACAGTTTGCTATAGTTTTCAGTTCCTGCCATTTATTTACACCTTTGCCCCTTTTCTGTTACCAGCATTTACATGTACATTGATCAAACATGTCAATTAATTTGAGATACAAAGTCTACTAGACAGTGGGATAATCCTGTTTGCCAAAGTTTTTTTTACTTCCCAAGTTAATCCACTCATTTTTGAAGGAGTGGAGGTCTTGCTTTTTTTGAGATATAAAATTTTAACATAGGGCTGTATACAATTCTGATGTTGCATATCAGCCTTTCATCGAGAAAAGCATTATATTCATAAGTTTTTTTTTATTTTCAACAGAAAAAATATAACATTGACACAGAATGCCACAAGAGGGAAGATAGTACTGAAATAGACATTTCACCCAAATTCGGTCTGAATAAAGGACCCAGTTTTGGTGTTACCTATTGCGCTCATGTCTATTACAGTGTTTGAAGTTAGACCATTTTTTAAAATGAGCCTAAAATTTTAAAATAGCCCTAAAATATCGATATGATGATGAAGTGTTATAATATTAGTTTCAACAGTTCCTTGAATTCCCAGAGAAAACCTAGAGATTTAAAAAAAATGAAAGGGGCAAAAATGTATTCAGAAATCAGGGAATAAAGTAGTATGGGTCCAGAACTGACAGGAAAAAACCTTGTGGAAAAGGGCTTAGTAGACTTTAATACACTTGCTATTAATTAACATTTATTTCATGCCAGCAATGATTTAGAGAGCATAAAAGAAAGTGTATGTAGAATATGAAATATTGCCATGCCTAATTTTCATACAGTTTAATGGAAAGAATGGTGATTGTGAGGGAAGATAGTGATTGGGTAGGGAAGAGTTCAGTAGTAATAGTGTGAGATCTAGTGGTCCAAGGAGATGTTGAACTTAAAGATGAGTGGGGAAAATCTTGATCAGTAGCTGGTGCAAAGGGCAGAAATAGGAAATAAAAAAGGAATGTATAATGTAGTTTATTAATGTAGGAGGAATTGTTTTGCCTCTTTGCCATTACCAGAGATTTAAGTTAAGAACATACGAACATAAGAACTAGCCTGCTGGATCAGACCAGAGTCCATCTAGTCCAGCACTCTGCTACTCGCAGTGGCCTTTGGGAGCTCACATGCAGGATGTGAAAGCAATGGCCTTCTGCTGCTGTTGCCCATTCAGTTCAGTTGCCCATTCAGATCATGGACCAGTCATGTTCTTTGAATCTCACATGGTTGTTATGACAATAAAATGGAGGAAAAGAGAACATGTATGGTAATGTCCCAGGCTCCTTAGATGAAGAGCAGAATAAAAATCTGATTGATAGAATATTCTTATGGCAACTATAAATGTACTGGGACATTATTTCCAGTTCTGCTGAATTCTTGGGGCATTAGACACTGTTGTCACAACTCCTATTACTAAGAACATTAAAATGTAGTTATGCTGTACGAGACGCTCTTTAGGCTAAATAACTATTGCTATATTAAAGAGGTTGGAGACAAACTGTTCTATAAAGAAAGAAATCCACTAAAATTCAATATAAATCTTTCCAGTTCATTCTGCCTGGGGAAAAAATAATTCCCAGATCAGCAAGTTAGGTCACTCAATCAGTTGCTACTTTTTATACAGATAGTACATTGTAGCTTGCTGTATAGAACACTAAAAGAAATCTGGCCATGTCTTCACATTTCACACCTTCTTAATTACCCACCTGCATTCTTTTTATTATGAGGGCTTGAATAGGATCACTTGTAAAATAAAAGCTAAGAGGAAATTGCTGGGCTTTTTAAAAAATTGCCTCATCAGTGTGAAATAGAATCATTTAATATCTGAGCCCTTTGGTCCCATAATTTTTCTTTGTTCAACCCTTTCCATGCTAAATCCTACAATCAGAACTTAACCATAGGCCTCATGACTTCAGCAATCTGAAATTCTAGCCACAATCTCGCACCCTTCCCCAGCATATCAAATTATAATGACTTGCTTGAAATTCTAGATTTTGTGCTTATCTTTTTGGAAAGTGCCTAAACTATATTTTTTAAGGCATGAGATTCTCTGAGGTGTTGTGATATTCCAATGAGCAGTCATGGGTTTTCAGTAAAATACAAAACAACTTTACTATGAGCTTAAAAGACAAAAAATGACTTGAAACTGAAAAATTTCTTCAGGTCATCTAGCCTGGCTTTTCTGAAATCTTATAGGAAAGTTTAATTTCTCCTGATAGCTCCAGGTTATGATGGTAACGAAACACTGAGATTATTACTGATACTTCCTTACCATGATTTAGATATATTTTTAAAGTTGTGCTATCTTTCAGACATTCAATAAGAGTGAGTTTTTCAGGACCAATAATCACATGGTTATATGCATGCAAAGTGCTCACCATGCCATTTCACTGATCGTGTGTGTGAATGTGTGCAAGTTAAATGTTATCAAGTTGCTTCTGTCTTAATGGATAAATGTTCTCCAAAATGATCTATCATTAATAGCCTTGCTCGGGTTTTGCAAACTGGGGCCCATGGCTTCTTTGATTGAGTCAATCCATCACATCTTGGGTCTTCCTCTTTTCCTGCTATCCCCAACTTTTCCTAGCATTATTATCTTTTCCAATAACTCTTGTTTTCTCATAATGTGACCAAAGTACAATAGCCTCAATTTGGTCATTTTAGCTTTTAAGGACAGTTCAGACTTGATTTGATCTAGAAGCCACTTATGTGCTTTTTGGCAGTCCACAGTTTCTATAAAACTCTTCTTCCAATGAATCAACTTTATTCCTGTATGCTATCTTTATTGTCCAACTTTCACACCCATATATAGTAATTATTGTACAGCTAGTCATTAATTTTCCCCACACAGCCATAGTCCATTCCTCACAGTCTACATTATTATTATTATTATTATTATTATTATTATTATTATTATTATTATTATTATTATTATTATTATTATTATTATTATTATGCTTAATAGACCGCCCAACCCCCGAAGGGCTCTGGGCGGTGTACAATGAGACATAAAACAAATACAATATAAGGTCTCATAAAATACAATATAACGATAAAACATTAAAATACATTAAAATACATTATAGCAGCAATTCCAGAGAATACAAATAAAAATACATGCCCAAATGCATGCACAGATGGCACACAAACCAAAGGCCAGGGGGGCCAGAATTGCCCAAAAATGGATGGTATCGGTGATCAGGCAATGCTGAAGATGGCAAAACTGTCGTGTGGGCTACAGAGGGGGCAGGCAGTCTGTGGCTGGCATCCCCAAAGGCCCGGTGGAATAAGCCTGGAGATGCTAAAAAAGGCCTGGGGATGCTAAAAAAGGCTTCCTGGGAAGGCACTCCACACAGCTTTCTTCTCAAGAAATCCCCAGAATGCCTTATTTTAGCTCAGGATGTCTTTTAAAAACAGGTTTCAAAGTACACCCCCCCCCCCCACAAGCCACCTGCAAGCTGTTTCCTGCCTGGCTGTGCAGAATGCAGAGTTCAGGAGGCATCTTAGTTTTCCTGCCCAACCATTTTGCTCTCTGATCAGTTTCACCCTCAGCTTTGTGCCTAATATTTTGTGTGCAGCTGGAGGGATTCTTCCTGGCCCCAGTTGCTGAAGGTTGCCCCAGGATTTTTGCTTTGCAGGCCCTGATCCTGGGCACCTTTTCAATCTGAAAAGTAGATAGTTGTACTCAGCTGGTCCTGTCGATTCCAGCAATATATAGTTTTCTAGGTTTATTTTTTATTTTGGAGGAGCTAACTTTGAAGATACTCAGACACACAGGCCAGAATTTTAGCAGCTCGAGGACTCCCCTTGAAAACCCTTAGGCAGTGGTGGGATCCAAAAATTAGTAACAGGTTCCCATGGTGGTGGGATTCAAACTGTGGCGTAGCACCAGTGGGGCTGGGCGGGGCATGATGGGGGCGTGGCCGGGCATTCTGGGGGTGGGGCATTCCTGGGCAGGGCTGTGGCAAGGACACAGCCACTGCGCTGGTCCTTGGGCGGGAAACAAATGCACACAGGCGCAGGCTGCCACGCACGCCGGTGCACCTCCTGCTAGACTGCTTCAAGTTCTGCGTGCTACTGCTGAGAGGAGGGGCATAACTAAGGCAAAAATCACCAATTTTTGGTGCAGCAGTGGCGTAGGAGGCTAAGAGCTCGTGTATCTAATCTGGAGGAACCGGGTTTGAGTCCCCGCTCTGCCACCTGAGCTGTGGAGGCTTATCTGGGGAATTCAGGTTAGCCTGTGCACTCCCACACACACCAGCTGGGTGACCTTGGGCTAGTCACAGCTTCTTGGAGCTCTCTCAGCCCCACCTACCTCACAGGGTGTTTGTTGTGAGGGGGGAAGGGCAAGGAGATTGTCAGCCCCTTTGAGTCTCCTACAGGAGAGAAAGGGGGGATATAAATCCAAACTCTTCTTCTTCTTCTTCAATTAGTAACCCCCTCTCGGCACACACAAATAATTAGTAACCTACTCTCGGGAACCTGTGAGAACCTGCTGGATCCCACCTCTGCCCTTAGGACTGCCGAGGACTGTCCTCTGAGCAGCTAAGATTCTCTTATGCATTTCTGTGTATCTTTAAAGATAGCTCCTCTAAAATAAAATAAGTAAATAAAATAGGAAAACTATAGACTGCTCAAATTAGCAGGACCAGCTGAGTACAACCAAGTACTTTTGGGGCTAAAAAGGAGCCCAGGATTGGAGTCTGCGGAGCAAATGTCCTGGGGCAACATTCAACAAATGGTGGCAGGGAGAATCCCTTTAGATGAACACAAAATGCTGGACACAAACTGTGGGTGAAATTAACCCAAGAACAAAATGGTTGGGCAAGAAACAGTCTCTTTTCCCTTCTGATACATTTGCTGTCTGGAAAGCACACTAGAAGCTGCCTCTTCTGAAGACGTCCCCTGGGTGTCTTATTTTGGATTTTCAGAATGAAAAGAGGCAGTCGCCTCTTTTTAAGGCATCCCACAGACATATTTTTGTGCTGTGCAGAAAGCAACCATTTTAAGACACCACAGGGCATCTTACAAAAAAAAAAGTGCCTCCTCATTTTTGTCCGGACAGCACAAACAAACACGGCATGTGAGGAGATTGTGGACCCCCCCCCCCCGGCCTTCCCAGCTCAACTGCAAGGCTTTTTTAAAAAAAAAAAACCTGAAATGGAATCATGCACAGCTCCTGGGAAGAGGGGAAGTTTTGCACTGCTAGCAATTGTGGAAAGGGCTTTTGCATGCAATCGCTCCTGGGGAGAGGGAGAGAAAAAGCTTTCAGAAAGGATACCACTCACTTCTTCCTACACCCCTCCAGCTAAAAGGGAATGTGGCATGTAAATTCAACTTTCAATGGAGGGGGAGGATGAGTCATTCATCATCCTCTCTTTTTATTCCAGTGATGGTGAACCTTTTTGAGAGCAAGTGCCCAAATTGCAACCCAAACCCCACTTATTTATCAAAAAGTGCCAACCTGGCAATTTAACCTGAATGCTGAGGTTTGAGTTTAGAAAAAAACGGTTGGCTCCCTCTTCCTCCGCTCCACCCACTCGAGCAGGGACCAGCCTGCTCTAGCCTCCAGCAAGTCCCGCGCGCACTGCTCTGTGCCTCTCTAGCATTTCTGCTTCCTCTGCACACCCCCCCTTGGGCAGCAGCCACCCGGAGCACAGACACCAGGCCTGCCAGCCGAGTCCTCCCTGCTCACCGTGGTGCACACACGTTCTCAGTGGCCCAGGCCAGCCTAGATGTGTGGGGGGGATTTTCTGCCCCCACATGATGAATTCTGTGTGCACATGCCCACAGAGAGGACTCTGAGTGCCACCTCTGGCACCTGTGCCATAGATTTGCCATCACTGCACTATTCTGAGGCTTGAATCCACCTTGCCGCCTGTCATTTGCTGGTCTCCTGGAACATTTGCTCTGGTATCATGGCTGCGCACCTTTTCAATGATTAAAATACATGAATGGACTCAGCTTCTCCTGGTGATTACTTCGTGTCATTTCTTCATTTTTTTAAAAAAACATGTAGGTAGCTTTGGAGCTACAAAGACTCGATATGAGAATCCATGCCAATTCTCATATTAAGTCTCTGTAGTTCAAGGTTAGCTCCCCAAAAGTTAAAAGAGGGAAAACAGCACATTGCCATAATTGACAGGAGAAGCTTAGTCTAGTCATGTACTTTACTGAAGAAGTGCCAGCCAAGATGCCAGCAGAGCAAACTACCAGGAGAACTTCACCAAATAGTAGCAGGGAACTTTCAAACTTTAGAAACTGGCTGGCGAGAGAGAACAAAAGTAAGAACTTGCAGATCGGGCAGGAGAAATGTGTGGAGCACAGGAACATTTTGATCATGTCTTGGGGAAAAAGATCACTAGTTTAGTGTTTTCAAATTATGACATGTTGAGCTGAAATAAAATATCCTGAAGATGTTTTGGGGAAAAAACTGTGCTGAGTTCCTCCCCAAAATGCTTCTTTTAATATCTTCAAGATTTTGTGTTGTGCAGAAAAAGCCATTCAGTGCCTATAGCAAGTGAGATGCCTAGAAGGATGGGAACAATCACATACGGTTTAAAACAAGGGTAAGAAAGGTGTTTGCTTTCACTAGATAATGCTGTGAAAATGTTTCCTAAAAATATATGGAAAATAATCATAGGGCCCTAGCTTCTGGAACTCTGTCCCCCTCCTCTCCCACCCCAGTATCTCTTCAATTGAATTTAGGCTACATTCTCCAGGGTCAGAACAGAACTTTGCTGCCTCTTCCCTTCCACTGCAGCCACTAAGCTGCATGAAATGTTGCTCTTGGGGAATAAGGGATTCTGAGAAGTGACATGAGAGGGGTCTACAGAGGGAAGAAAAAAATGGTGAAAGCTGCTGACTTACTCTGGATCTAGCCCATGCGTTGGAGCATACCATGCTACATGACAAGTATATATTGTAGCCACAAGATTGTTTGGCATCAAGGTGTGAGCATCTTCCATGCTGTCAGAGCTGAGTGAGGCAGCATATCCTCCAGAAATCTCCTCATGGAGTCTTGAAAGGCCTCAGACTAGATAGGGTAAGGAATTAACAGCACTCAGACAGTGGCATGGGGGGAGAAAATGGCACCTGGGGCAAAATGGTGACAGGCCCCACCCCCTCATGGTGCCCCACCCACCCGCAGCGCCCCCCCACACACCCTTTCCCCACCACCTGCAGCGCTCTGCACCCCCACCCTCCCATTGTGCCCCCACTTACCTTAGGTCAGGCTGAAAAAGTTCAGGCTGAAAAAGTGGTCTGTTCAGTTCAGGCTGAAAAAGCAATCTGGTGGGAACTACACTTTCCAGAAGACCTTGGGACTTGCAAAGTATTCTGGGGAATGTAGTTCCCACCAGGCCCCTTTTTCAGCCTGAACTTTTTTTGGCTGAACTAAGGTAAGTGGGAGGCTGGGGAAACTGGGAGGAGTGTGAGGACGATTTTCCATCCCCCACGTGACCCCAATGGCAAATGGCCGAGGCGAGGTGCCCCTTCCCCCTGTCCCGTTGCAGCTACGCCATTGCACTCAGGTCTTCTACCTCTCTTTCTACTGCCCTCCCTGTAACCAATTAGCTAACAAAATGGTTAACCTATCCTCCAAAGCCACTGACTCTGGCCCTTATGAGGGAGACTCCCTAGGATATGCCACCCCTCCCATTTTCTTCTTGCCTCCCTGAGGTTTGCTCCACCTTGCTGGGTTGATTTGCAGGAGCTATTACCAACCTCTAGTCTAATGTTTTCTAATTATGATATGTTGAGCTGAAATAGAATGTTATGAAGACATTTTTTTTGGGGGGGGAACTGCTGAGTTCCTCCCCAAAACGCTTCTTTTAACATCCTCAAGATCAAAACATTTATTTTAACATACTCCACATCTTTAAAATGGCTGTTTAACCTTTGGCCAGTCAGCTGCCGCCAATGCATTAAGTCTGAAGGCCATCCCATGTGGTGACTGTTCATCTCTCACCTAAACCTACAAGGTTGGGCATGCCACTAGGGTGTTGGGTAGGCCCTGCTTCTATGGGCCTATTACTTGTTGGGTATACTGTTTTGCTGGGTTGACCATAGGGATGCCAGCCTCCAGGTGGGAACTGAGGATCTCCTGGAATTACAGCTAATCCAGATTACAGAGGTCAATACCCCTAGAGTGGCATTGTACCCCCCTTAGATTCCTCCAAGCTCAATCCCTAAATCTCCAAGAGTTTTCCATCCTGAATCTGGCAACCCTACAATCACTCCAATCCTCTGATGATAGTCAGAGGGCACTAACTGACCAGTGGAGTGGCATTAGATTCTGCCATATGCAGGCCCTTACCAGGCAGGCTGTCTCAGCTGGCTCTTTCTTCTTCACCTCTAGTAAGTATGGGATGCTGGGGCTACCTTTGGAATATGGTTTTGCTACCATGTGACTGTTCAATACCCATTGTTATCATATATGTTGATTGTGTATGACTGTACTTCTCTCTACAAAAAAGGGGACACAGAAATCCAAACAAATTATTGTCAAATGGTGATGGAAAGTGCTATTAAGTTGCAGAGCCATAAGATACTATTAAGTTGCTATTAAGTTGCAGATGCTATTAAGTTGCAGAGAACCCTGTCGAGTTCTCAAGGCAAGAAACATTCAGAGATGGTTTGTCATTGCCTGTCTCACATAGCTACCTTGGAGTTCTCTGGTGGTCTTCTATCTAAATACTAACCTGCTTAGTTCCTGAGAGCTGATGAGATCAGGCAAGCCTGGGCCATCCAAGTTGGGGCAATTGATATGCAGTCAACTGATAAAAAGTTGCTTTAAAATTTATTAAGTAACTAGCAAGGCACCCGTGCTTCGCTACACATACTTCATCACAGGTTCTCTATGAATTTCGAGGTGACATTCAACATACTTCTTTATAGCCTGTTTGTGAACTTTAAGGTGACATGCAGCATATTTCCACATAGCGTATATGTGGACTGATGGGTTTATTTTTGCATATTTTGCAGCAGCTTCCTGTATTTGTCTTTTTCTAATGCAATGTGTTTTTGCTCTCTTTCATCTGGTGGGCTCCAAAAGACATCATGTGGAAGCAGCTGTTGTATTTTTGGGATGAAGAAAGGAAGTGTTCTGTCATTGGATGCTGATGAGTGAGAAGGCTGTGAAGAAATTCAGGGTAGGGTTGAAGGGCAGGGAGCTGGACTGTACCGCCACTGCAGAGCACGACACCAAGCACAGGGTGATCGGAGGCCAAGAGCAATAAACTTGTCTCCATAGTAAGCAATCTGATGTCCACAGGCAAAACCCAACAAATGTTTAGTAGTCCAAGGTGAAGTGTGGTTTGCAATCTGTTTTGATAGTATTTGGCGGTAGTGGTGTTGTTAATGTGAGGGTGGGTGGAGGAGTACTTTTTCACAGCCTGTCTGTTAACTTCGGGGTTACATTCAGCATACTTTTTTGCAGCCTGTTTGTGAACTTTGGGGTGACATGCAGCATATTTCCTCACAGACTGTCTGTGGACTGATGGGTTTGTGTTCAAATCAGTTCACATGCATTGTGGAGGGCAGTGGTAGAGTGCATTTGGTGAAGGACATGAAGCTGGTGGTGTGTAACTGTCAGCCTCAGAATGTTCATGCAGCATGTCTGTGGACTGAGGATTTGCCATTAGAATGTTCGTGCAGATGGCCAGAGATGAGCAGTGAAAATAGTAAATAGGTAATAAATCAAGTGGAAGTGAATATTTTGGGAAATTTTTTCTTAGTGAGCACCTGGAGTACGTAAGGAACAGGTGTGCCAAATTTCATGTGTGTGGCTTTGGTGGTTTTTGAGTTCTGTTGATGAGTCAGTCAGTCAGTTTATAGATATAGATTTGAGTTTTCAAGAGTAAACTTTGCAGTTAGATGTTGATTCCACACTAGCTAACCAGATAACTATTAGGTCAGACTGCTTATCTACTTACCAAAAAGAAAAACTCTTCAGTTCAAATACATGGAGGAATCTTTGACCTTGGTCTATCTTCTATCATCTCCATTTTATAGGAAGATCAACAAAATCCAGGAACAAGCTTTCTAGCTGTTGGATGGCATCTTGGCTCCTGGTGTGGCATCTGGTGGGAACTGGGTGGATGTCAGGGCTCTTAGAGCCCTGAAATGGTGCTGCCCAACCCCATTTCACTCACCACAGACAACAGCATTGACCCCATTGCTTGGGTCATCAACTCTTGTAGGTAAGGCCCAGAATTTTGTCCATAGGTTTCTGGTGAGTCCTTGAACTTGTCCAGTATGGCCTCCTTAAGTTTCTTGTAATCCACAAGGCTTTTAGAGCTTCTTTTGTTCCCTCAGTTAAATGGGTCACCAATAAGAAGGTCTATTGTTCCTTTGGCAATTGAGCTGCTTCAGCCATTCTCTCAAAGGTTTCCAGGAAAGTATCTACTTCATCCTCTAGTCCCAATTTAGTCAAAGGGAATCAAAGGCTTCTTTTTGCTTCTGTAGACCCCCCTCCTAAACTCAGTCCAGGCTTGGGCATGCCCATCTAAAGTCCTGCATCAGGGCTGCCTGATGAGTCTTGGAGCTGTGTGACCTTCTTCAAGAGCTGCACCACTAACCTTTGGTAATGACTGGGTGAGCTCCATCTTCTCATCCAGGTTGGAGGCAGGCTGTTCCTTGGAAAGTTCTGTAGTGGCACCCGACATCAGAGGTCCTGGCAGTACCCAAGAACACCCAACTACTGGTCTACCCAGTTGATGAGGGAAGGTGGGGTAGCTGTTGCCTTACAGTGGTATTGGTGCTCACATTCTCCACCACAATGTAAGGACTCCCTTATGCACCAGCCATGCTGCTGTGGTACCTACCGCAAGAGGAAAGGTCCTCAGATGACATTACTGGGGTCTAATAATTGGACTGTTGGCTTTGGGCATTGAGGTGGCACATCTCACTCTTCAATCTCCTCATTTTCAGAGGTGAAGCATCTTTATTGGGTGAGTGAACCTGACTTATTTTCTCATCCTGTGAGGGCAGACAGTTGCTGGAGGCTCCTCAGTAGTCCAGATGTGGTGAGGGATTGTCATTGGGTGGGGCAGACCCGCTGACTCTGGACACTGACTTTTCTTTCCCATTAACTTACTATTCAGTGACTTTATGGCTAAACCAACTTGTTCCTGGGTTTATTAGTGAACTAGTGCAGGAAGTGTAGAGGGAAACTGGTAGTAGCAAAGGATAGGAAAGAATGCCTGTGGATCCAAGCAGTAATCTGTAGTTTACTACCTTGTTTTGTGGTTCTCAATTACTGTCCACTGGTGTGGTAGCACCTCAAGTGTGGGGACTCGTTTAATTGTTCAGTGATGTGGAAAAGTGTTTAGAGGCACATTCATCCTCAAATATCCCATGATTACTCCATTACATTTTTTTTAAAAGATGGTTTGGTTGAGAAGTGCTGAATCCTCACACAAATTATCTCCTACATCTTCCCATTATGTTACTGATTGAGCTGGAGATAAAATACTGAAGACTAGTGATGAAAGCAGGTAATGGAAAATGGGCCAGGGTTCTGGGCTGGTAACATGCTTCAAGTGCAGAAATAAAAACTGATTTGCATTTCTGCAGTTACAGCAGAACTTTATGAACAGGCTGTAGGATTTATACACAAGAATGTAGGCCCATTCACATTTTGCAATTAACAGCGCATATTTGTATCGCCTACTCTATCACCAATTGGTTTGAAATGAGCCAGAATTGGAATTCCAGGAGAGAGAAGGGATGGAGGGGTTGTTTTCTTTCTGCTACTTTATCTCATTTTATTTCAATGAGAACAGTCAAAAATGTTGAGAATAAGTGAAACCAACTGTTGGGCATCAATCCAAATGGTTCACACAGAACCCTGAAGTAGTTTATAACTTTCTTTGAAGTTCTAGAAATAAAAGGTGCTGGCATAAAAAAGACCACATTTTTCTTTGTAAAAATCATGCACTAGATTCCATGGCAGGAATTAAAGTTTTGCAGTTTATGATTTCCCAGAGAGATGATGTGCTAAGATTCTTTAGCATAGGCACAAACTGAGGTTCATTTTTAGTCATTAAAGATTCCAGAAATCTTTTTGTTGTTGTTAAAGGAAGATGGTTAATCAGGTGCCTCAGGAAAATTCCAAATCTTCAGTCATAATTTCCACAGAGCTTTCTATGGCATTTTGAATTCTGATTAGCTCTAGAACATGTTTCTAGCCACATTTTTGCAACAAGAAAATCCACATTTGGTAAATGGAAAAAAGTGTTAAAGTAGCATGGGCATATTACAGGCAGCCCAGTGCAGAGTGGTGGTGGTGGGCAAACCCCACTCTGGAGGCAGTGCAGGGTTTCACCAGTGGATTTGCCCTCTGCAGGCCACTTACAATAATGGAGGGGCTAATCCGCTGGCACCAGGCCTCTGAGGAGCCCATTTGCAGTGCCCAGCCTGTGCTGATGCTCCCACACCATGCCCAGCTACATCAGCATGGTAGGGGCATTCTGGGGTGTTTCAGAGGTTGGGGCCGACCTTAGTTGGCCTCTAGAGCCTGCTCGACACCTATGCACTGGCAGAATACCTGGTAGAGATATCTGTGATGTATTTCTATTCTGTCCTCAGGGGGATTCAAAGGTGAGTTTTATTTTGTTTTTTACTTTTTTTACTTTTTTGGGCTTCCCATGCTGCAGGAAAGCCCTGTAGAGTGGGCAGAGTGGCACCATTCCCAAAGTGACACCATTCCCTCTTGCCTAACAGCTCTGGATTGAGCTGTAAATCTTCTTTATGGACATATCTGGAAAAATAATAGTTTGTAGAACAAACAAGTCACGTGATATACTGTTTTTTAATGTCTCTTCAGTTTCCAAACTAGTGGGCCATGTGCTTCAGACACAGGGACCCAAGGCTTCTTGTTGTGAAGAACTAACTTGAACCCTGGTCTATTGTTTTATGTATTCAAGCCCAGAAAATGGTTTAAAGGTTCTGCATCTAAAAATAAGTGGATCAGGAATGGGAAAATAGTGAGGTGAAAGAGATGTGAAGCTGACAGCCATTAGAAAGCCATTAGAAAGCCATAGGTCTGTAAATACTATAGATAAGGGATTACAGTGCACAGAGCAATTAGCAAAAGTCTTAGAGATGAATGTTTTTCGGCTATGTAGGTCAAGTATGTAGGAAGTAGTCACTGACATTCATCTCCCAAGCAACATCACCTGTACTTTGTAATGAATGCAGGAGTTATTAAGGAAAATATTCAGGGATTGCCAACATGTATGATTTGTGCATCCTTCACAACACAATTTCAAAGTGGGGAGTTTGGTCAGGAAGAGGGGAGAGGAAATAAGATAAAAAGTATAGGGAGAGTGATGGCCCAGATGAAAGGAAGCCCTGTGGGGCTCAAGCAGAGGGGGGGCCACTCCTGACAACTTAGAAGGAAATACATCCGGGCTGGAAGGGCTGCTGGTGCACTGTTGGGAAGGTGGAAGCCACACTGGCCACCTGGGCCAATAGGCTTGCCAGTCTCCAGATGGCACCTGAAGATTCCCACTATTACAGTTGATCTCTGGACAATCGAGATCAGTTTCTCTGAAGAAAAAGCCTGCTTTGGAGTGTGGACATTATACCCTGCTGAGGTCCTTCCTCTACCCAAACCCCGGACTCCTCAGGCTCCACACCCCAAATCTTGAGGTATTTCCCAACTCAGAGCTGACAACCCTATGGGTCAGCAAAAGGTGGCTGAGAGCCACAAGAGAGTGGAGAGGAAGCACTTTGGTGGGGCCCAGGCAGGCTGAGAGTGGTGGCAGGCCAGAGGCAGGTGAAGAGACAGGGCCTGTTCCAGACCTGTTGCAGCCAATGCAAGGGACAGAGTTGCAAAATCCCCAGGGCAAAAATGAGTCAGAGCCAAGTTTACTGATATAATGTACAACTGTTTGTCTTTTTATCTAGACAAAAGTGGAACCAGTGGCACAAGGAGGTGGCATTACCTTTGTGGTACAACTGTGAGATGATGCTAGCCATGGCATAGTCTCTTTCAGATTTATTTTCAGACACAAAAATGCAGTCACAGAGTAGAAACAAGAATCCTTGTGCTAATGACCTTTTATGGTATGTGTTAGCAAACTCTGAAAGTACTATTTTCATAGCAATTCCAACCACATTTATTCAGAAGTGAATTCTGGTTATTTGGATGGAACTAACTTTCCATGAAGAATGTTTAGGACTGTGATCATTGAAGCAACTCAGACAGGATATGATGCTGTCTTTGTTTTGCAGAGGAAAATTGTAACACTTCCAAGTACAACTTGCCCAATTTCATATAGGCCATGTGATAAAAACAGACCTTAAAAGTACTTTTCACAAATTTCAGTTTTCATGTTCTGACCACAAGACTTTCAAACTTCATTTAAAAAACCCTTCTAAACCAGCCAAAGAAGTTGGACAGGAAATGATGTGGATTTCAGCAACAATGGAACATGCATTCACTGAACACAGTATATTAGTGGTAGTGCTGTTCCTAATAGGTCAATCATCATTCATATTTAATAGGTCTTAGTATTTTACCTATATGTGTATAAAATCCCTAACTGTCAGAAGAAATCTCTATGCATAATTGTGTTATGATGTTTAAATATTATGCTCAAACATCAAACGTAAAATACAGGCATTCTAGTAACAATGAGGCCTGAAAAATTTATATGAAAGCCTTCAAAAGCAACAGAAGGGAAAATGAGGACTCTAAGAAGGGAGTGACTCAGGCAATTATTAAGAAAATCCTGCTTTCTTACACATTGTGTTTCACCAGCTCATTAAGGAGGTATTTCTCCTCCTGCTTTAATTAATATCTTCTCTCTTCCTTCCGAAATCCTTAATCACAGAGTGAAATCATTCTCGAAATATTGCCCTGAAGTGAACATTGGCATCTTCTCAAGATATCTTACCCATATATATTTTAATAGCAGTAATTATAAACTACTCTGCCAACTTATAGAGCTGCTTTCCATTCTTGGCTGTCTGCCAATTTTTCCCCCTCCATACCTAATGAATAGAAATATTTATGTCTCAGAGATCTGAACTCCATTTATGAAATACTCCCAATGAAATCGGTCTTCACCAGTAGTTAATCTCATCTTAATTAGACATCACCTGGAGTAACAAAAAGATCCCTGTTATTATATTAGCGGCAGTTGTGATTTTGTTGATGTTCCTTTGTCATATAGTATAGTTTAGTTGTTTTAACATAATCCCTTAAAGTGAAAGCCTTTGGTTTTGTTTCATGTTTCACTTGTGTTGTTGGTTGCTAACTGTGGTTGGTTATTGTGGAGATGGACCAGAATGTATAAAATTTGTATTTAATCAAGTTGCCTGAACCAAGGATTTGATGAATCAGAATGGTTTTCTGTATACAGACCAGTAGGCCTGCATGTCAGCAGCTTGCCAGTGAAGATGCAGGCAGGTACAGATACACATCTTTAGGGTCTTGTAACTACAGGTTACTATATGACAGAAGCCATATACATTTTATTACTTTGTTTTTCCTGGGTTAGGACCAGCAATAGGGGATAGCTAAATCAATGTGATTAATTAAATAAAGAAAAAGTGTTTTTCTATTTATATTGAATGAACACAGAAATGATAATGAGTGATTCACATTTACTTGTATTTGATCATAATTCTATTGTCTTAGAATAGAAGGTGTAATTGTTGTTAGAATCAATATTTGTAAATCATTTCTAAATGGTAAAGAAAAGTATATTAAGCCTGCATTGCCTGAAGGGGAAATATCTATCTGGGAGCAAAGTTAGAAAAACAGAAGAACAAGTTATTCTTGAAGACAGCAAGCTAGTTTTATGGCAGCCCTTTGTAATGGATAGAGGTAACATCATGCAGCGTTTGACGTAGAATAAGAGGCTGTCTTCATGTGACCAGGAGACAGTTCTCTCCAATGAGGTTTGAACATACATGCTTGTATCACGTGAAAGAGGTATGGACTATGTACGTAAATCTTATGATGATGATTGTGCGGACGCTTGTATTTTAAGGTCTATAAAAATTGGTCCCTTTGTATCAAGGGTGTGCCTCTTACCCTTAAGAGGACACCCTGGTCAGATACTTATGCTGTCCAGTAAACTTATCTTCTGTTTCAAACTTGCTTCTTGGGTGTTTGCTAATTCTAAGTTTTTCTTAAACTAATTCAGCTGTGTAGGACCAGAGACGCTGTCCTGGCCCCACATTATGGTCTAGCAGGGGCCACACCAAACCTTGCTTATGCTCTAGTAAAGTTCTGTTCTGTTTTGGTACTGGGTGCTGTGAAGTTAATAACACCAATAATTAACCAAAAATCCCACAGTTTATCTATCTGTCTGTCTGTCCTGATGTTTCAGTGTCATAGATAGAAAATTGACTATTGCCTGATCCACAGCAATTAATTACACTACAGATGGGTGTCTTAAGGAGTTACAATTTTTAAAAAGCTGGATTGATGAATATGTTCGACAGATAAAATAGGTACATAAGCCACTAAGGCAACATATGATAATAAGGACTTTTTAGTACTAATGCAATAACTTTTTAGGGATACTGATTTTTTAAAAAAGAAAGAATGAATTCATTGCCTTCAAATTGATTAAGTATTTTTCTTTAAAATGTAATGATTCTATGCCATCCAGAGCCAAATTCATGAGGCAAATAACAATTTCAAGTATTTCAAACTGACTTTGTTCATTGGTGTAATTCTTTGAGATCTAATGATTTCAGATAATGATATATTTTCATATTTTTATTATTATACCGAGCTAATTGGTAATTTCTGTGCAGCTGTTGGTTGCCTGGAGGGAAGATGGCATGGTATAGCCTGATTTTGTTAAATCTGAAAAACTAAGAAGGGTCAGCACTTTGATGGGAGGCCATCAAGGAAAGTTCTGAAGTGGAAGGCAGTGGCAAATCACCCACATGCCTTGAAAAACCCTTTCTGAGTTTGCTCAAAGTCAGTTGCAAGTTGATAGCACATTCATATGTATTAATAATTGAAATTCACATAAAAATGGGCTAATGGAAGGGGAAGGATGCACTGCAGATCTTCACACTGCAGATCTTCAGCTAACCCCTTCTTACATCTTAGATATTTGTGCTCTGTATGGCTAAAATGGTTTTCAATGACTACTCATCAAGCTATTTTCTTAAACTCCTTCTTTTAAAAACAAACTATTTTAAAACTTCACTTTGTCAGCTTCTCTGGGGCCCTTAGTTTATCCGTAACAGTCATTGTCCATCACTGATTATCCATCTTCTATAGACTTTAAGAAATCTAAGCAAGCATAGCTAGATTCAAATACATTATCACCTTAAAGTTCAAGGAGAATTTCAGGGTATAAGCTTTTGAGGGTCAATGTTTCCTTCATCAGATACACCTCTAAAATGTTACTGGAGTTGAATCTAGCTGTTCTTCTGTTAAGACCAATATGCTCAGCTAAACTAAGATGGGGCGTGGCGGGGGCATTCCAGGGCAGGGTGAGGGCAGGAAGTGCTGCAGCAGTGACGCAGAGCGTGCGAGTGCCCCAGGCGCAGTTTCCCGTCACTCCGCCTCTGCACTTATGTGCTGTGTACACCTAGAAAAAAGGAGGACGACGAAGATCTGCATGGTATATAACCTGATTTCATTAAGTTCTGAGCCCCATCAGTACATTAACCCTGTGCAAGAGAAACTACTGGCCCTTTCCCCACTTACCTTTTTTCCGAGGGTTGCTGCCCGCAATTCCCAGTGCGCAGCATCCCTGGCACGTGCCCGGGCGTCCCCACGACCCCGCACTGCGTGGGGTCATCAAAAGGCGCCCTTTGAAAGAGCGCCAGGGATGCCTCGCGCTGAGGGGGTGTGACAGCAGCAGCGTTGGGGTGGCTGCACTGTCGCCGCCCCTCTTGTGGGGAGTGCCGGGGGACCCCGCGCTACTCTCCTCAAGTAGCGCAGGGCTTAAGGTAAGTGGGGAAAGGCCCACTGTCAGGAAGTGGAGGCTAACAGATCCCATAAGGACTATTCACTTTCATTATAATCTTGATTAGTGTTCTTAAGGACCCTAGACTCGAGCTGGAAAAACAGGTTTCAGGTGGATGTGGTTACATATAACAATCACACACCAAGTGTGGATGGAGCTGAATTACTGTAGGATATTGCTTCCATACTTTCAAGGAAGATCCATCTCAGTTTATACAAGGTAAGGGTTTGATTGATTTGCAACATCTTTTAATATTTCTCTTCTTAATGTGATATACTGATAGAACACTAATCAGCTGTTTCAAAAAGAAGTTGAGAAATCTCTCAGCAGGAGAAAGAATGACTCAGTCGCACCAAGTAGCCTTCAGGCTGAATGTGGCAAAGAAATGGATATGGGGGGGGGGGGGCAATATAGCCTGCAAAATCAGATGAACAGGAAACCATGTATTAGGATCCATAAGCTGCACCTTATCTTGAAAGGATTTAACTTTTGCTGTTGACTGTCTATTCAGTTGCTTGAAAGGGGGGTAATTTTATGGGCCTTACACAAATCTACAGCTGAAAAGATAGCCAAATTTATTTGATGTGGAGCTAAGAGTTGTATCAGAACAGGGAGAGCAAGGATTAAAAGATTCTGGGTATAGCATTATGAATACATTCCAACATGTTAGAAACTATTTCTCATTCTCTGCCTCTATTTCTGCATAATACAGTAAATACAGTACTGGTACGTGGCCTTTATTGGCATACAAAACAGGACAAAATTTAAAAGAAAAGAAGATTAAAAAACACCATTAAAATTCCTAATTTCCAGTATAAAATTTGCAACAGTTTCACAAAAGAGCACATCAGAGCTGTTCAGGAAGTAGAGAAGAGAAGAGAAGAGAAGAGAAGAGAAGAGAAGAGAAGAGAAGAGAAGAGAAGAGAAGAGAAGAGCAGAGCAGAGTTTTGGATTTATATCCCCCCTTTCTCTCCTGCAGGAGACTCAAAGGGGTTTACAATCTCCTTGCCTTTCCCCCCTCACAACAAACACCCTGTGAGGTAGGTGGGGCTGAGAGAGCTCCGAGAAGCTGTGACTAGCCCAAGGTCACCCAGCCGGCGTGTGTGGGAGTGTACAGGCTAATCTGAATTCCACCAGATAAGCCTCCACAGCTCAGGCGACAGAACTGGGAATCAAACCCGGTTCCTCCAGATTAGATACACGAGCTCTTAACCTCCTACATCACTGCTGCTCTTATAGGGTATCTTATAACATTCTTGCCACTGAGAACATTGCAAGAAAATGGAATTCATATATTTCACGCATATCTTGTTGTATTTAGGGCATACAAACAGAGAATAGTCGAGTGTTTCAACAGTAGCCAAATTACAGGAACAAACCCTTTTAGAACGTTCCATATTCTTAAATCTCCCATCCAAAAGAGCTGATGGCAACACATTACATCTTGCATTAGCCAAGGCTCCTCTGGGTGGGATTAAATAGCAGACGGAGATATGCTGCCATAATTCCATGCTCGTGTGGGATTAATAATGTAGTAGGGTAACAGGTTGTCTTGGCTGCAAGAGTCAAGTTATGAAAATCAAGATCCAATAGCCTGTTCCTAACTAGTCTGAAGGCTTCCACATTTGTAAGCATAAGAAGTGATTCCAAAGGAAAACCAATAGTTTCAACCTTTCTAAGGATCAAAGTATACCATTCTGGAATACTCTTGAAATTTTGCCACTGTACATAATGAGTTTGAAGTTAAATATAAGGAGAGACCTAGAAATCTACATAGCTACAAATACACTAGACTAGGTATTGGGGTGTTGTGTGGTTTCCAAGCTGTATGGCCATGTTCTGGTAGCATTTTCTTTTGATGTTTCAGATACATCTGTGGCTGGCATCTTCAGAGGACCTGGAGCCAGCCACAGATGCAGACAAAACATCAGGAGAAAATGCTACTAGAACATGGCCATACATCTGTGAAAATCTGGATCTGGTGTTGGTGAAGAAACACCTTCCTCTGAGTCAGGTTTCAGTCGAAGACTGACGCATAGTTTCTCTGGTAGATGGCCATCCAATACTCGGTCTTTCTTTGCAATGGTGTCAGGTTCGAATGACCGTAGGAAACTTTGAAGAGGTCTGATAGGAAGTCATCCTCATTGAATTAACTTTATGGTCGAGATGAATAAACCCAAAAAACTGCCTAGTTGTCGGAGTGAAGCTTGTCTGCTTACCAGGACAGCTGACACGGCCCTCTGGATCTTTAGAATCTTTTCCCTGGGCAGGACTAAGATATTGTTGACAGAGTCTATCAGGTCGGTACCAGGGTGCTCTTTTCCAGATTTACTAGAAAGTCATAACTTTGGAGGACCTGTTGGACTTGAGAGACATGTAGCATGGCCTGCTCCTTTGATCTGGATCTGATTAGAATGTCATCCAGATGGGGTAGATGTGAATCTTCTGTTGAAGGAGGAGGAGGATTGAGGCCAGGAGAATACTCTCAGTGCCATCACTAGTCCGAACCGAAGAGCCCAAAATTGGAAATGATCATCCCCCCACTGCGAAACAAAGGGAGCACCTATGAGCAGGGTTTATGGGAATGTGTAGGTATGCTTCCATCAGGTCTAGCAACGTCATGAAGTGATTCCACGATGTGCTTGTTTACGTACCATAAACAATGTGCTTGTTTACATACATACATGATGTGCTTGTTTACATACCGAAGATTCAGGATGACTTGCCAGTCCCTGTTTCTCTGGTGAATAAATGCAAATAGATCCCTGAGGACCTCTCCAACACCGGGACTGGTTCTATTGCTCTGATCTATAGCAGATAGTGGATTGCAGATGTCATTCTGAGTGCCTTGTCGGGCTTGAAGTGCACTGGAGATGAGAGGAAGTGGGACTGTGGGAGACAATAGAACTCTTATCATGTAGCTCATAGCTACAACCTCTCTGTTCCAGGAATCAATGGTCACCTACACAATGGCTCTGGAATGAAAGTAGGTGACTGTTGACTGGAATCACATGATAGACATGTTATTGCCATAGAATCATAGAATTGGAGGAGACCACAAGGGCCATCAAGTCCAACCCCCTGCAATTCAGCAACAGATAATCAAAGTACTCCTGACAGATGGCCATCCAGTCTCTCTTTAAAAACTTCTGAAGAAGGAGACTCCATCACACTCTGAGCTAGTGCATTCCACTGTCGGACTGCCCTTACTGTCAGAAAGTTTTTCCTGATGTTTAAGTGGATTCTCTTTTCCTTCACCTTGCACCTATTGCTCCTGGTCCTAGTCTCTGGAGCAGCAGAAAACAAGCTTGCTCCCTCATCAACATAACATCCCTTCAAATATCTAAACATGGCTATCATGTTGCCTCTTAACCTTCTCTTCACCACACTAAACATACCCAGCTCCCTAAGTCTCTATTTGTAGGGCATAGATTCCACACCTTTTACCATTTTGGTTGCCCTCCTTTGGACCTGTTCCAGCTTCTTAATATCCTGCCTGAATTGCAGTTTCCAGAACTGCACACAATATTCAAGGTGAGGTCTAACCAATGCAGACTAGAGAGGTACAGTTACATCCCTCGATATATCTTGGCCACCGCATCACACAGCTGACTCATGTTCAGTTTGTGATCTACTAAGACTCCCAAATCCCTTTTGCATGCATTGCTGTCAAACCAGGTGTCACCTATTCTATATCTGTGCATTTCATTTTTTTCTGCTTAAGTGTAGTATCTTACATTCATCTCTGTTGAGATTCATTTTGTTTGTTTTCACCAAACCCTCTAATCTGTCCAGGTCATTTTGAATTCTGACTCTGTCTTCTGGGGTATTAACTACCCCTCCTCAGTTCAGAAATGCACAATTTTTCTGACCGGGGGGGAGCATTTCCAGCCCCAGAGTCAGCCAAGTGGCTTCCTGGGTGGACCTCAATGCCCTGCTCCAGGTCAGTCAACCGGCTTCCTGAGAGGGATCTTTCTTCTCTCACTGTTGCAGCTCTGATCCCCTCTGTAGAAGCTTTAGAGAATTTCTCTTTCTGAGGGGAAAATTGCTTGGGCTGTTTCTGCACAGCCAAGGGAGAGAGCCTGCATCGGCATTAATCATGCCGATGCAGGCTCTGGGGCCGTTCACACAAATGGCCCCATGGGATGGGCAGCTGTTGGAGCAAACTCTGCACAGCCGCGTATTCCCCTCCCTGGCCCCAAAAGCCTTCTTACCTTTGCTTTATCATCGCTTGGAGGAGGGAAGGGGACATGCCCCCATGGCCATAGTGACAGCTAAAGGACCAGAGACAAGGGGGCGTGTCCCCTTCCCTCCTCAGAGCAACGTGGCTGCCAGCAGAAGGTAAGGAGGTGTTTGGGGTTGGGGAGGGGAAAACGCCGGCTTCTACCCACTGCCATTGGCATGGCAGTGGATGGAAGCCGGTGTTTGCAGGAAAACTCGCTCCCCAAGCGAGTTTTGAATACACTGTTTTGGCGAGCACAGAGCACTGCTGCATTGATTTGGCAGCGGCGCCTGTGTGAAGGGTCCCTGCCAAAATTGTGTTTTACCGGGCTGAAGCTGTTGCTTTCAGCCCATGCAGAAACCGCCTTAGATGCCATCTTGTGTCTTGAAAAAAAGGTGGGAATCGCCTAAGTCTAAGGCATTGGATGCTGAGAAGCTCTCCCCTACCCAGTACAAAAACACACATGGGGATAGGGACAACAGTAGATGGGGACATGGTCCGGGGGTGGGTGGTTTATAAAACGAATAAATGATGATGATGATGATGATGATGATGATGATGATGATGATGATGATGATGATGATGATGATGATGATGATGATGACGATGACGACGACGATGACGATGACGATGACGATGACGATGATGATGCAAGAATTACAACATAAGAACAGCTAAGAACTCATGGGAACATTGTCCAGAGAAAGTAATGGAAAATGAGAAGGTCAAGATCCTGTGGGACTTTCGAATCCAAACAAAGTGTTGAAATACAATACACCAGGCATGCTTAGTCCTTAAGAAAAAATAGTTTTCTTCACATACTGCCCTGATTGGAGTGTAGCACCCTTTCCAAACCTCAGATGGGATAAATTTAGCTTGCCTAGAAGACAATTAGTCTAGGAGTGTGTTGTACTCTCTCTGCAATCACAAGGGGACCCTAGACCTTCATTCCTTCACTTGACAATATACCACACAAACACAGTTTTAATAAACCCACATGTCTAATCACATTAAGACTGCATTTTTGCAGTGTTTTATCAATGAGCTCATGTAAGCTGGTAATAATAAAATGCTAATGAACTGAAGGAACTGAAAACTCCAATAAACAACATGTACAAAATTTTGAAAAAAGAATAATAATGAAAATTTCTCATGGATTGGTTCCACTTTTGTAACATGATCAGAAATTCAGAGCTCTGAAATCTAAGGAGAAATACAGATGTGAATTTCAGAAGCATCCCTAATTGTTTAATGCCTAATATTTAACTTGATTACTAGCTAAAGTGTCTCAAGTGATTTATTATTTCCCATGCATCCTTCTGTATCCTGAATTTTCCATCATCATTATACAGTGCTGTGCTTACTGTTATACCTGTTGCACTCTCCATGGGAAACACTGTAAAAGCTAGTAATATCTCTGGCTATTCTGCTCCATCACCTCTGAATGTAACAGTATGAGGTAGTTACTTGCTGGTTTTTAAATCTGATTAACAGATGTACTCTTAAATGGCATTGGAACTTCTTTTTTGCTGTATGCATGACTATTTCTTGCTGTACTCAGTCTTTTCCACTGATACAGTAACTGATACAGTAACCATTAAGTTCCAACTGCATGTTTGATAGAGATTAATAAAAAAATTAGGGGGCTGTCATAACACTGTTTCAGTGCACCATACCTCCTTTTTGATAGTGTTCAAAAACATAGGTTGGGCCATAACTTGTCCCCTGAAATTTCATCCTGCTCAATAGTTTCAAGTTTTCAGCTAGCCTGAAGATCAGTTTGACTTTCACAATATAGACCTGCATATGTGTTGATGCAATTTAAAGCCACCAGAAAAAATGAAAGAAGTAAGGAATCATCCACAAAGACTTGCAGTGTCATGTATGAAATTAGCAGAGCCTTAACTGCCTTCGAGAGGACAGTTCTGATGAACTGGGCAAGATCTAAGAGCAGTTTTCTACTGAGGTCTCATTCCTCACGTGTAGGTCCAGGGAGCCAGATATTCTGCCTGTGGTTCTACCATGCCAGTTCTGATCTTTACTTTTGGCTAGGCCAACCACACTACAAAAGCTGTCACCTGGTCCTGACAGTTTCCCCACTGTTTTGGATGAGATATTAATGTATCATCTAAGTAATAAGTAAACCTCATGTCTTATGCTGTGGGGGGGGGGGGGTTGTTTGCTTGTTTTTTGCTTTTAACAATGTGCCTGTTATAGATGGTGGTAGTAGTGGTACACACTACTTGGAGGTGGTATCAGCAGACACTGTGGTAGGATAAGGGGGATCAGTGATGTGGCAAAGCCATATGTTGTTGCACCTACATGGTCATCTTTTTCACAATTGAACATATTCAAGCAGTTTGAACAAAGACAAAAGGAAAGTTGAAGTTATTCCCATTAATGCTTCTTAAATCCCCAGGTTCCCTCTTATCCACCACACAAGTCACTGTCTCATATCTATTCATCCTAAATCTACAATATGTAGAAGTAAGCATTGGATTTTTTCACAGAATAACGCAGAATCCTAGTCTTAGCCCTCTTCCCATCTGTAATCTATATTGTTGTGTGGCTTCTACAGCATTTCCTGTTTGGGCTCAAGTAGATGAGATGTTGTGAATGCCAGAAGTCTTTAATTTTCTTTGAAAGCAACTGCAGTGTGTGCATGTGATTTGGATCAAGGCCTTGGAGCTGGGACAGAGAGGATTTAACCCCCCCCCCCCCATATCATCTTCTTGGAACCCAACTTCTGGCTGTAGTCCCAGCTGGGAAAAAAATTACAGGGTGTCTTTTTCCCCTGCCAGCTTAATAGATCTTGGGGGAGGGGTCTCTTGCTCCCTTTCCAGCAATACAGCCCTGATTCAAATCAGCCTTAGACTGACTTTTGAGATCCAGCTATGGAGTACTAGCATTTTATCTGCTTGAGCTCCCAAGTGACATTAAACTTCAGTGTAATGCCTCTTCAAATTTCCACCTCATCTTTTGCAACATCTGTGAGACACCTGTTCAGCAGCCCACCCCACTTCCTGTTGTATTAGGCTAAATTGTCATTGCCTATTTTAAATAATGCATTTTCAAATAATAATTAATATTATTATTGTTGTTATTATTGTTGTTGTTGTTGTTGTTGTTGTTGTTGCTATTGCTGTTGTTGTTGTTATTATTAATAATTTAATTTCTTAACCACTCTACCCCCGAAGGGCTCAGCAAAAGAAGAAAACAATAAAACTAGTGCACAAAGACAATCAAACAATAATTAAAATCCATGGAATCAATTAATTAAAATAGCAGCAGTATAATCCATCTACCACTTGGTAGGTGGCACCGGTCCTAACCCTGGGAGGGGACCAGTAGATTGTACATGGGCATCGAGAAGGGCAGTTACTCAGAGGTCAGATCCCCCCAAAGCCCGGTGGAACAGCTCAGTTTTGCAGGCCCAGCGGAACTCACCAAGGTCCCGCAGGACCCTAGCAGCTGGAGGGAGAGCGTTCCGCCAGGCCGGAGCCAGGGCCATAAAAGCCCTGACCAAGGTAGAAGCCAGCTGCATCATAGAGGGGGAGGGGACCACCACTAAGTTTGCCTCAGCCGAACAGAGAGACTGGGTCGGGACATATGGGGTAAGGTGGTCTTGGAGATATGAGGGCCCCAGGCCGTGAAGGGCCTTAAAGGTCAGTACCAACACCTTGAAGATGATCTGGAACTCCACTGGGAGCCAGTGCAGACAGCACAGCATGGGGTTGTTATGGTCCCTAACTGAACCACCCGTAAGAAAACGGGCCGCCGCATTCTGGACCAGCTTCAATTTCCAGATCAGCCGCAAGGGAAGGCCCGCATAGAGCGAGTTACAATAGTCCAACCTGGAGGTGACCGTTGCATGGATCACAGTGGCCAGGTCAGCCTGGAAGAGGTAGGGGGCCAGTCGCTGGGCCTGGCGAAGATGGAAGAAAGCAACCCGGGTTACTTATGCCACCAGGGTCTCCATTTGAACACTTGGGAACTGGGCAGGAGCTTGCAGATGCGAGAGAAGATGAGAAATAATATTTCTTCGTCCTCTCCGTCATCATCTCATAGGCCTTCGTAAACGTCCTATAGGATGTTCGCACAGCTTCATCATGAGACTTCCTCCACATTCACTCTAGCCATCTGAGATCCCATTTCATTTGGCATAGCTCCTCGGTGTACCGTGGAGCCAGCGGAGAACGGGGACACAGAGGGTGCCGGGGAGCAGTCACCTTGATGGCATTGGAGAGTCTGGCATTCCAGTCATCCACCTGCTCATCAAGGGTGCCAATGGGTTCAGGATCACACAGGGCATTCAGGAATCCAATAGGATCCATAAGTCTCTGCGGGCGAGCATAAATCAGCCCGTCGCCTAGACAGGGTTGGCACAGCAAATCCACCCGAACCTTCAGGGCATAATGGTCAGACCATGGCACTCTGTCAACAGAGGATACAACCACATCAATTCCCAGCCCAAAGACCAAATCCAGTGTGTGACCAGCCTCATGAGTGGAGCCAGAATTTACCAAGGAGAGGCCTAGTGTCTCCATGAATGACACCAGATCCACAACATGAGGCAGTATCAACATGGACATTTAAGTCCCCTAGACAATAAGTCTGGGGAACCGCAGTACCCAGTCAGCCACCACCTCCAGCAGCTGTGGCAGGCCGCCCCTGGCACTCTAGGTGACTGGTACAACAGGAAGACAGCCAACCTCACCATAGCCATCCACTCTAGGCTGACACACTCTATACTGGTGATCCTTGGGACAGGGACAGCCTTGAAGGGGATCGAATCCCAGACAAACATGGCCACACTGCCCCCCCTGGCCCTGGGTTCACCCTTGGTGGAGACACACGAAACCTGGGGGTGAGGCCTCACCCAAGGCTATCATCTCGTCATCACACACCCAGCTTTCGGTGATGTAGGCCAGGTCCATCTGCTGGGCTCCGAGATAATCTCGGAGTGTCATGGTCTTATTATTGATGGAACTGGCATTAACTAACACCAAGGATGAAACAGAGAATGTCTGAACCTCACAGCCCTCATTCAGAGGTCAGAAGGCGAGTGAGCATAATTGCATCTCACCCGCCATCTCTTATATGGCCTCCATCTACCGCCATACCTACCCCATCCCATGAGGACTGGGATCCCCTGCCCCTTAGCTGCCCCATGCGCTCACAGTCCCCTCCCATTTAGAAGGCCCTGGCACAAAGGGAGGCATGTTGTGATTGTTGGGACTGACTTCAGAAGTTGAACCACAAATATGGGAAGCTGGTTAACACTGCTGCAACTGATCCACTCTCTGAACTCAATCAGCAATTCATACCATGGCAAGGCCATTCTGATAGTGTAGGAAGAGACTAGAGAACACAATCATGTAGTATCAACCCTTGAGACTGTTCTCTACTGAGAGAGTGCCATGAAGATTTCCAGTGCCGTGGGAGAAAGGAATGTGTATACAAAAGATATCTAAAGACACATATGTGATTTAATGGCAAGCTCAAAATGCTTTCAAAACTTCTAAGACCTGAAAGAAATATGCAAGCAAGCAAAGCATCCATGTTATCAGTACAACTAAATAATGATGTGCCATGTGTCATGTGTAAAGAATATATGAATGCTTGCATAAATATTTTTCTAATGTCTGCTTGGCCAATGTCGCCTTGGCAAATGACCAGGGGACACTAAATAACACTCACATTTCTGTTTACTTAAGGTCTATTTTCTTCTGTTGAGCTTTATTTGAGCTATAATGTTCATAGGCAGTTTGAAAAGGTGAAGGACCGGAACTTTGTAAAAACCTTTGTTTTCTTTAAGGAGAAATATGCTTATATAATGATGTTTCTCTGCCATGGCAGTAGATTGTTTTTTGTGGCTCTAAAATGTTTCAACTGTGGCTCAATAGCAGCAATATCAAGAGTGGGAAGGGCTGGAGGAGAAAACGATTGCAGAGAGGGGCTGAGTGTCCCTTTCCCATATTGTCCAGTTTCTACTATTACCGGTATTCAAAAATCTCTGTATCTGTTACATCTGTTTTGCCCAACTAATATATAACAGTGTTGCCACCCTCATTTCCTTATATCAGCCTAATTAATACCCTGTGTTAAATGTAAGATCTCCCAGTGTGTTAAATGAAAACATAAGAATTCTGATGTTAAAAGAAGAAATGAAATTCTATGCTTAAGGTGTAGCAGAGGAAATCTAGAATTACATTAGACAGAGTCAAACCAGGCATATGTGGGAGACATCTCTGTGAAGGTGCAGAATAAAATGATTACAGTTTATGTTTTTTGGGAAATGTCCAAGCTGTTCTAGCCACTCTAGTCGGTACTGATGCAGTTTCAATGAAAAATAATGATATCAAAGTTTATGGAAGTTTCTAGAAATGCCATGGGATTTTACAAGTTTAATGCTTCATTATATGTCAAAACTCAAACTTTTACCACAGAGAACATTGTACACCACAGAAAATGCTTGTGTCCTTTTCTAGGGAGCAATTAGTTTTTTAAATATTAATTAAATGGCGAATAAATACATGGCTAAAACTCCTTATTTCCTTCCAAGATAACAAAGAGTATTACATTAACAAAAGATGCTGTCCTCTGCTACAATCTCTAGCTAGCCAAAAGACCAGAGAAATAGTTCACATGAATTTGGCTGTCTCCAACCCAGTTCCACCACCGACATCCATTCCTGTTCTTCTCCATACCCTTGTTTCCTGGTTGTGACAGATGAGAAAACCAGCCTACATACCGGTAGCAGGACCATCTTCCCTGCTACATGAAACTATTTTTCTCCTATTTCTGAGTCATTTTTAAGACTTAGCTAGGTATTTCTATTGTCCAGAGAACGGCCATATTAAGAATCCTCCAGGTCTTTTTGCACAAAGACATCTCATCTCTCTGAAAAGGAGTGTATCTTACTGTGTCAGCAAGAGACTGCCAGAAGCCTGGCTTACCACCCTTGAAGGTCGTAAGATTCTTACAGAGGAGTAGGACCCTCTGAAAGCCCACCTAAGAGGAACAAACAGTGCAGAGTCCAAATAAGATATCAGAAAGTCTACAATGCTCTATCATGTCTAAACACCTGCAACATGCAGTCAATATGCAGATAAACTTGTGTTCAGTAAAACTATATGATACAATGCAAGTGTGAAGGACTGTTAGTTTGAACACCTTTGAACAGCAAGGGATCATCTCTCCTCTAAGATAAGAGAAGTTGCTGCCAGACAGCTTCAGAAACTTTAGCATCATAGCACATAGGATATTTTGCAGCAAGACACAGCAGCATAGAGAATAATGCAGTCCAAACTGAATTTTAAGGATATCTTTCTTTGAACAGATGTTATGTACATTGAAAATACCATGTGTCCACAAGTCTTGGAAGGATTATTGAAGCCAGATATTACCAGATACTGGCAGCTAATTGTGGGTTTTCTACTAAGCTTAGAAAAACTTTCATTGATGTGTATTGTTGAATAATTGTATGTTTTGATGTGTATTTGTGGAAACTAGAACATTAGTTGTCTCATAGTCCCATTTGTAGACTCTGCTCACACTCGTGATTGAGTAAAGTATTACACTATTCAGTCCTCCTGACTTCTAGCCATTGTCTGTGCATTGCCAGTAGGGAGGAGCTACAGAGTCACCTGTTGGATATCATCAATGGCTCTCTTGAGCAAGGAGTCTTCCCAGGTCGGCTGAAAGAGGCAGTGATCCTTCCTCTTTCTAAAAGAGCAAATTTAGATCCTCAGGATCTGGTCAATTACCGCACAGTATCGAACGTTCCATTCCTGGGCAAGGTAATTGAGAGATCGGTGTTGGATCAGCTTCAGAAGTTTCTGGAAGATGCTAAAGTGTTGGATCCCATCCAGTCCATCTTGTGCCCTGGTCATGGGACTGAGACAGTTTTGGTTGCTGTTGTGGATGAGCTCCAGTGACAGTTAGACAGAGGCAGTTCGGCACTGCTGGTATTACTAGACATCACTGTGATGTTCAATATGGTAGACCATGACCTTCTGGTCCACTGCCTCACTAATGTCAGGGTGCAGGGGACAGCCTTGCACTGGATGAACTTCTTTCTCTGGGACAGGAGAAAGCAGGTGATGTTAGGGGAGGAAAGTTCCAGGCAACATCCTGGCTTATCACAGACTTTCAATGTGGCTCCAGGAGGTCCTCATGGTATTAGCATCCAGGCTTGGTGAACTTTGCTTCTAGGGGCGGTGGGGGGATGGTGGCTTGAAAGAGTTCTGAGAGAACTCAGCCAGCAGGCTTCATGTGTAGGAGTGGGGTAACAAAATAAGCCTTTTGGGGTCCATAAAATTGAACCCCCAGAAGCAAAGTTAACAGCATCGGCAATGATAAAACTATGCCACGCCCTGTGCTGGCTACACTTCACCAACACCTTCTTCATTTTATGAGTGGCTGGGGAACCCCCCATCGCTCTTCCATTCATCAGCTTGAACCAGCAGGTACCTGCTGTCTGGTTCATTAACGTTAAGGGGAGAAGGAGGGGTCCAGGGTCACTCACCCTTTCTTGTGTGCCCTTCGGAGGGACCTGGCCGCAGGCACCATCTAGGCCAGGTTGCTGTTGTTTCCCACTGGCTCTGCACTGGAATCACTATCCGATACCTCCTCCGAGGTGGACACATCCCCAACTACCTCCAGGCTCAACCCAGTCCCTCCGGAAACTCTTTTCAAGCCAGATTTCTTACAAGGGACCTTCTTCAGAGTACGTTCTTTGGGAGCCGAGGTAGGCGGACACTTTTTCTATGGGTGATTAGCTATCATATGCTCTGCTTTTCCACAATGCTAACACAAACCCATACATCGGCACCACATATATTAACACTCGGACGCCTCATGTCTTTGGGCACTACTTGGGGCCACCTGATATGCCAGCGGCGATCTCCATTTGGAGATGGTCTTGTGCTTATGCTTTTGTATTGAATACAAGTACACCTCAGCCTCCCCAGCTAACACAATCCAACCCATCAGGGTATTGGAGTCATCAGCCACTATAGCTCAAAGGGATATCTCTGGATCCAGCGCCTCACCCTGTGAGGTAGGTGCTTAGGTCAGTCATTGATATGGTTGGCAAGCTGCCGAAATTCTGCGGAGAATTTGGCCACTGAGCGATTACCTTGTTTAATACTATGACTTTGGCATTTAGCTTTTTCAGCTATAAAGGGATCTTCAAATCTCCGGCACAGTCCCATCATAAATCAATGAAACAATTGTAACTTGGGGAACTAGTTCCGAAACAGGCCAACATAGCAGGCTGCAGCCTCACCTTCCAGCAAGGCTCCCACGTCATGGATTTGATCGACCTCCCATTTGTACTCAGCACCATTGCTCTGCATTCAGGTGTTGACCTGCACCAGGAAATATGGGAGAGTATGAGAGTTCCCATCAAATGTCACCTTCAATTTCCTGCACCATTGGGGCACTGGGGTATGCGTGGGCCCCAGTATTGGGAGAATGGGGGGTGCTGGGATTCCACCAGCCCCGGGATCTGGACCTCCAGCCAGAACCCCTCCTGGCAGGAGCCCTGGTACTCCCGAACCTCCCCGTGGTGGAACAGGTGGTACGGGGGTGCTGCGGTATGTCCCAATAGCAGCTCAACGTGTTGTTGGAGAAACCAAATCTCCTCCTGCATTGCCTCCCTCTTGCACCTCCAAAGTTCATGTCCCCTCCACGGGGCTCAGAACTCCTGATGGATCTGTACGACTCGTATCTCTCTCAGTCCATGACCTGGCTGAGCCAGGTGGTCTCTCTGGGGTCAGCATGGGCAAGTCTTGACTCCTTCTGCCTTGCTCCCTGGTAGATGGGTGGAAGCAAGGAGACCAACATCGCCGACCTGGGGAGGCCGGAGAATGAGCTCGGCACTCGTCTCTTCTCTGTCAAGTCTGTTGGGTCAACTGACTGGTCAACACTTCTATCGAGTTGACAGGGTTCTCCCAGCATCTTCAAGGGGTCCAGGGGTTGGAGTCCTCTGTCCCCATTGGTTCTGCCTGTAGCTCCATCCGTCAAAGTAGACATGGAAGCAAGTGCAGAACTTAGGGAGAATTGGCTTAATGTCAAGCCCTGGATCTGAGACCAAATATTCTACATGTGGAATCCAACAACTGCTTTGTGCTATGTGAACTGATTTACTGGAAATATTGTCTCTGACTTTAAGCATATAGCACAATCATGATACATATATAACTGGCCAACATGAAATTCAATTTGACTTGGAAATATGTGTTCACTGCACTTTTTTTTCAACATTGACATCCAGTAATCGCTCAGGTCAATGAGAATCATTCCACTGTTATCAGTGAAAAATGAATGTTACATTGGTTTGCAGCAAGAAGATGTCTCCCCTAATGGGCTGTGTCACATCCAGAAATGCTTAGGTTTTGTATTTTCTCTAAAACTATGTGATTTGTCAGGTTCATCAACAAAATTTGCTTATAATCTAAGGAAATAATAGAATTCCCTTCTGGTGTAGAAGGAGCTGGAGTGAATATATATTATTCCTTTTCTGTCTTCTGGATTCATTTGTTTGCATTGGACTGAAGTTGCCATATAAATTAGTTTATCTTATGATAAGCCATTTTGGCCACAGCTGGTGGTTGGAAAATTCTTATAGGACATTTACAACAGTTTTTTGGGAATAACAAGATTTCCACTTTTCATCTTCAACTTACTGTGGAATTGCTATTAGCGGCAGATGAGGCAGTTTTGATTCACATGTAGGAAACTACCAATCTTGTAAAAGTCTCCCAAAACAGCTGCCAAATGAAATAGAAAGAAGAGGAGGGGGACACCATAACTAACTAATGAGTCAACTTGTAACAGGAAAAAAATATCCAGTTCTAAACACAGCAAACCTTCTGGCAACATTATTTGCCAAGTAATTATGAATTCTTTTCCAAACTTTTTTTTGCTACAATTTAAGCCTACTTACATCTTTTTCTACAAAGGAAAGTTGTAAAATGAAAGCTTGTCAAACTTGTTTTCCTTCTGGAGGGTTTTATACTAAAAACTGTTATCAGTTTTCCCACAAATAAAACCCCAGTTACATGTATACAAATCACTTGGGAGGGGAAAAAAGCATAAAAATGCTTGTTAAAATGCATTTCTGATACGGAGTCTGAGAAAACTACTTTGGAGCTGTGTGGTTTCATACTACACTCATGCATACATTTTAACAAGAATTGATGTGCTTTCTTTTTTCCATTCAAGGAATCTGTGCACATCTAACTGGTGCTTTATATATAGGAAAACTAATAATTATACATACATACACACACTTTGCAGGCATCTTTTCCCACATGTGTTAGTGGAAATACTTTACATTCAAGTTTGACATAAAACATTAGCCCAATTTGTAATACTTAGCTGAATTATAAGCCAAATGCCAATCTCACCAGAAATCTTTTTTTCTCATTCAAAATGTTAAACACAGTCAGTGTTCAATAGACTAGATGGCTAAGCCAGCTGTCTTTTAGGTGCATGTGCAGAAATAATTGTATGTCAACCCTTTATTCTCAGTGAGACTCTAATTGATTGCTGTAAAACTAGTAAAAGAAGTTTTTAAATTGGTATGCTCAGAAAAAAAATTGAACTGCATGAATACAGAAATGGTGAGCATGTTTGAGCCGTGCATATGGCACCAAACCAAAACACAGTTTCATGTGGACAATATGATAATTAAAGATGCCACAAATTTGGCCATAAATGAGTTCACCAGGTGAACCTACCATAATTGAAGGTCCTGCTACCCCTCACATACCCATCACACTGGTTTCTTGTGGTGTGCTGGTTGCGGGTAGATTGGTGGCCCTCCCACTCGGTCACGCTTCCCCAATGAAGCTACAAACACAATTTAAAGTGGATAAGAAACTGGCCATAGCCAAAGAACTTTATTAACAGAAAGCATAGGTAAAACAAATGGCGCAGAATGTGGGGTGATCCAAGTCTTAGGGCAGCACTAGTGCTGTTCCCAGGGCAAACAATTCCTCAGCCCAGCTGCTGGAGGAATAAACCAAGCGAAAGATTGGAGTGAGACAAAGTCCAGACCGGCGAAGTGCCCATGACTGGAGGCCCCCTCCAACTTACGCTAGGGGCGCAAGCTTCTAAGCCCCCCGCAGGGCGTCCCTATCTTGAGCTTGCTCCACCCCCACCTCTTAAGGAGGTGTACAACACAGGGAAGCTCCCCCAGCTCCCCTTTCCAGCGGATCATCCCCCATGCGCAACTCGCCAGTGGCTATGACAATAACAATGTTTAAACATTCACAAACTGACAGGGATTGGGAGGGAGGGAAAAACCTCTCTTCCTGGGCTCCGAATGGGGCCCAGCCACGAGGCAGGGCCTTTTATAGGCCCTGCCCCGCCCCTTCGACTGATGCGCTCTCGCCTGATGCGAGAGCCGCCAGTCGAAGCGTCGACCGTTCGCCCTGCCCTAGATAGGGTGAACCAACGTCTCACAGTTCTCCGTGCATGTGCCCAAACCGGCGCACATGTGCGGAGCAGGCCCGAAGCCGGCCACCCGCATCGGGCCAGGCAAGCGGCCTCCTCCCCGGGCCCTCCCTCCTGCAATGGCGGGCATGGTGAGGCGCAGCCGCACTTTCCCGTACCAACATTATAAGCTGGGTGAACTCTCAGCAAACAAATAAGTTTCTTCCAAATGCTCACCATGAAAGCTTGTCAAAGTCATTTTTGAATCAAATTGAGAGGAGTTTGCCTATCACTCTTAAAAGCTGATTTAATAAGTTGTTGAAAAAAAATAGTCTGTCAATGGATATTAGCCTTAATGGATAAACATAACATGCCTTTCAGAGGAAATGTATGGTTGGCAGCTACTTGCCAGGGATGGGAGCAATGGCATTAACAGGCTTGTTTGAGGCTTTCTGATCTTGCTGTGGACCTTTCAGGGTATCTGATATCTGATTAGCTAATGTGGGGAAAGGATGCTGGACTTTATGAACTTCTGTTCAAAGCTATCTTCTTATTTTGGAACAGGATAAAGGTCCATCTAGTCCCAGCATGTTTAACTTCCATCACCTTTGTTTTCTAGTTTTGTTCAAAAATTGATTTCCATGTTTACCTATAAATATGCAAATTCAAGCTGTTTGAACATCTGATCTTCTGAATCAGCAATTTTACTGCCTGATTCTTCTTCTTCATCATCATCCTTATATCACCACCACATCACCATCATCTCACATGACCTATATGTGTTCATGTATATCTACTCTTAATATCACTGAGGTCCCTTCCATACATGCAGAATAGTGCACTTTCAGTCCACTTTCAATGAAGCTGCATGGAACAGCAAAATCCACTTGCAACTATTGTGAAAGTGAATTGAAAGTGCATTATTCTGCTTGTGTGGAAGGGGCCTGGGAGAAGACAGATATTTTAAGTTTGCCCAGGCTGCAGGGCAGGAAAAAGACTTACTGCAACAGAGACTTAGCCTGAACCTCGACATCCATCCCCCTCCCCCTCCCCATTTTGATCCCATGTCTGTGTGACAAAGCTTTTTCCTCCTTCCTGTAAGAACCAATGTTGTGTAGGGGTTAAGAGTTTCCAACTAGTATCTGGAAGACCCAGGTTCAAATAGCCTCTGTTGCATGTTTAACCAATGACATGATAGCATCCTCAGCATTGCAGCTGGCCATTTCAAAAAAGCCAAAAAGACAAGTATATAGGAAACAAAATATGGTCAAGCCTCAGAATGCCACCACACATCACAATAGTCTTGTATGGTGATTATGACATAAGGATAGCTTTTATTGGTGGTACAAGTATTTGCTTTTCTCAAGTATACCTGTTATGCAGCTGATGTATGTTATCAGATGGAAAGAAAAAATACTGAGAAATAACTTCACCACTGTGAAAAAATGTCAAGGCTGAAATATTTCTAGAACTGGCACCAGATGGTGCTCTGCTATAAGAGCATGCAGCAGCAAAAAAGTTAAACTATGCAACTCCCAAGTTAATTAGATCTTGTTTTCTTTTTGTAGCAGTTTAATTCTTGAAAGCTCCCCCTCCTTCACTAATTGCCATTTGGAAATGTGTTTCCCAGTCCTACGAACATTTACATGTTGGAGTTACCTCAAGAAAATAAGCATAGCCTTAGGTGACAATAAGAACAAACCTGAGCAGGTCTACACATAGGGCTTAATGCCAGGACTTTGTTCTTAGGACTGTAGCCAAACATTAGCAAAAATATTATTTGTCAGCCATGTTACAGAATATAACAGTTAGCATCTTTTTATTATGTCTGTTGAGGTTTATCCAAAGCAATTTCCTAAATTCAGCTGAAACTGAGAGGAAGCACTTCTAAGGAGCAGCTGGTTAGGGGAGGAGATGTGGTTCAAATTAAAAGCACCAGCTGTATTCTAGGAAGAAACTAATTTGTTATATGCCTTACTGATGTCCAGGAAAGTTACAACTAAAGGAGACTTCAGATACTTGTGAGGTAAGTTTGGCTAGGAGGAGTAGACTATCCTTATTGGTAGGTTTCATGTTGCTTCTTAAGAAAACCCCTTTGCAATCTTTCACAGGTTTAACTCTTTAGGGGCCTGCCACCGGTTGAGGTGTCCTTCCAATTTGAATCCTGTATATGCTGATTAATATTTTCCCTATTATCCTTCACAATGTAGTCTATTTCTAAAGACTCTGGTTTTTCCTTATCCTTCAGTACCTATAGCTACCCTGCTGGAAGCTTGCTGAATCCCTGTCATTTTCATGGAACCAATTCTTAAACCTATCTGAGATTAGGCTTCAACTATCCTGACCTAGAGATGGAAGGTGAAACTTTTTAGAACAGGGGAAAGGAGCTGAAGTTGAGTCTAAATCCTACTGCAATATGCCATTGGATTTTAGATTGGGTTTTTTAAATTGATTATGGTTTTATTGTTTAATTTTTTATGGTTTTATTTCATGCATGTGAAATGTTGGATGCCACCCTGAGCCTATGAGGAGAAGGGCAACATATAAAACTAATAAACAAATAAATTTTCTTATGGTATGAAGTTGCTTGGTGGTTGCTGCTGGTCTTGTTTCAGATGTGTCCTCTCTTAGGCCCTTTCCGCACGGGCCATAAACGGTGCCCTTGGGACGGCAAAAACGCCATCCCCAGGGAGCCGTTTGTACAGGCGGCGCTGCGAAAACGCAGCAGCGCCAACCTGGCTCCCCTCCCCCTCCCCCAGGGCAGCGTCAGGCCGCCTCCAAAAACCTCCCTGAACAACAGCGCATTCCCGGCAGCGCGGTGCGAACGGCACCACCGGGAATGCGCTGTTTTCCCCATCCCTCTCCCACTCACCTCGTCACCTTTGTCGCTCTGCTGGCCTCCAAAGACCCTTCCTCACTGTCCTTCAACCCCTGGAGGTCGGAGGGCAGCGAGAGGCCCGAGGTCTATAAGGAACCAGCGAGGTAATGGCTGAAGCGGCGAGGTGAGTCGAGGAAGAAGAATGGAAAACAGCACATTCGGCGGTGCCTGTTCCGCACCAGCGCCGCAATGCGCTGTTATTCAGGAAGGAATTTGGAAGAAACGACTGGCCTCCAACTTTCTCTACGGAGGGGCTGCCCTGGCGCCAGCCTCTCGCGGGGCATTTCGCCGCCTTCTGTGCAAACGGCCCCCACCCCTGCACCGGCAGAATTCCTGCCGGTGCAGGGACGCCCGCATGGCCCGTGCGGAAAGGGCCTTAAAGTCCAAAACATTCCAGGAAAGATGTTGCCTCTTTCATGCCTTTTGCTAACAGAAGCTGAAGCTTGAAAGCTGATGATAGTTGTGATTGCTTAGCAATGGCCACTATGACCACTCCATGGCTCATTCATTTATTAAAGCTGTATATGCTTTTATGGGAGGGGGTAGTTGTTGTTTTTCTTTCCTTTTAAGATTAAAGACCTGGTTTTTTCCAGTTTGAAGAAAGATCTGTCTTGTATGTTCATGACTCAAATTCCTGGATTTAAATAGCCACAGATTTGGCCATGTATGTTGATGTGTGCATATATTTGGACATGTTAGGCTGCTTTTTTCCCCCAAACATACTCCAGGGCTTGTAGAACACTACAAAACTACAGTTTAAAAACCAGTTTAAACAAACAACATAATTTAAGCATACACAGAAGAAAATAAAAAAAGAAAACAGACACACTCTGAGCTGGTTCTGATTCCCAGGCTGCTCAACACAGACCTTAGCTGCAGGCCATAAGCTATGACATCTTTTAGTTTATACTCAAGCATTTATGTATTGTTGAAGGTTTTCACGGCAGACCACGGCCACGCAGCCTGGAAAACCCACCACAACCCATCAAGCATTTATGTTTCTATCTATGTTCAGGCTTCTCAAGGCAGAGAAGAAATGAATCAACCCACATCTTATTCAGCTGCTACTAGCAACCCAGCAAGATCTTCCCCTCTTCTTCTCCATAAATAAAGGAACCCCATAAATAAAGGAAGATTTTTCCCCATATTCCTCCTGTCAGCGACATTGTTATACAGTTTATATGATTTAATGAATGTTTTTCTTCTTTAATTCTATGGTATTAATTAGGGTATGTTATTTAGATGTATCTAATCACTGTATTAAACGTATGGTGCAATCCTAAACTCTGTTATACCCTGCTAAGCCTAATAACTTCAATGGACTTAGAAGATGTAAGTCTGTTAAGAATTGCTGGGATAGAACACTTGAGCAAACGTTCATTCCTGCTGATCCACATGGTAGATATTTGATGATTTTTCACATATCTGTTTTCCTACCTGCGGTACTTTAAGGTTTTATTTATATTATTGCATTTATTCCCTTCCTCTGTTGGACACTCAAAAGAACTTGGTGATGGCTGATTAACAGTTTCAGGATGCAATGTGCCTGACCACACTTCCCACTCCCAAAGCAGCTTTTTAAAAAACATTATCAGTGGAGCAATTTTGTGGTCAACTCACCCTTTCATTTAAATAGGGTCAGCTAATGAAGTTCACACTCAAAGTAACCTCTGTACTGCTTTTGCAAAAAACCGCCATGATTTTCTTAAGCAACCCCCCCCCCCCGATAATAAGGAACCCTTGTGTTCTCCAGTCTCCAAGCTAAGCATAGCAAGCTGAAAATAAGAGAGATACTTTCAAAAGATTTATTTCTCAGAACCTGTTTTTCAAGGTCAATGATTTAGATGTATAAAATATCCAATGTTATAGTATGTTGGTATAAGATATATGATGTTGATAATAACTGGGGGTCTATGTACATTATCAGTGTAACCAGTTCAATGATTTTTGCATTTATGTGAAATAAAGTAGAGAAAGGATATGTAAATGTGCTTTCTGGAATACAGGGAAATGTCTATGTTAAAATGAGTATTACAGTACTTCTCTGATGGGATATGTCAGCAAACAGCAGTATAATAATTTACTTTTGATTGTATCTTCAGGATGCAGTCCGCCATTCCAGGAGTACCTTGTGCATGGCATATGAAATGAGCGTATCTCATTTCTTGTATCAAGTGTTTCAAAACTTCTCAGTGGTATAAATTTGAATTTTGATCAGGCTTATGTACTAGAGACTCTCCCACAGAAATATTTCTTATTTATTAATCTGCTTGTTTATTTAAAACATCCATTAGGTGTTTCTGTCATTTGGTGTTCTAGAAGGCTTACAGTATAGATAAAATGCACAAAATAAAATAAAAAATACATACAAATCAAAATTTAAAATTAGACTTTATGACTGCTAGTAAATTAATCAAATGCAATCCTAAATAAAAACATCTTCAACTGACTCCTAATGATCCAAAGTTAGATGGCCAGTTGTACCACCCTTGAGAGATTGTTTCCTAATCATGGGGCTGCTACTGAAAAAGCTGTCTCTTGGTTATCCATCAAATGAGCTTCTTTGAAGGGGACAGTCAAGAGGCCGCTTCCCAGCAGGAAGAGGGAATTGGTGGAAATCATTCTGCCTCTTTCATTAATAGAGAGTGTAGTCTCCATCCAATGTTTAGTCTGTATCTCCAATATTTGGAAATCCTCCCACATCTCTGATTTATACAAGTGTTAACAACAACAACAACAACAACAAAACAGCAATGCCTCTTGAATATGTAATATATTCCGAATGTATTAGGTGGATCCTTGGAGCTGCTTATGGAAAAAGTTCATTGAGACAGATCCTGCCTTCCCCTACAGCAGCTCCCTCCGACCTTTAGAGATCTAATGCAGGGGTTCAAGGGACCCTTGTTGATACCATGAGACATGGAATAGCTGCAGTAAGGTGAATCAGCCAAAACAATACCCGTTGTTTGTCTATGACCAATGTGAAACTTGTTTTGTCATGCTCCTTCCATTAACAGAAGATGGAGGCGAGACAGTTTCCTTCAATTTATGGTCTTTGCTGAAGTGCGCAACATTGTCTTAAGCCTTAATGTTGGCTTGGGAGTTCTTTAGCATGTTCTTGGGAAAAGGCAAATTAGAGAAAGATCTAAAACCATGGGTACAGGTTTTATAGGAACTAACTCATAGGATCTGAAGGTTTTTCATAACGTGGTTTCTGAAGGAACGATTTTAATTTGACAGAGAGAAATACAAAACTTGGAGTTCTTTGCCAGAAATTGGGTTAACTAAAACTTGGGTACAGCCTTACTGGGGAGCAGAAGCCACATAATTTGTACCATGGAAACTGGATACTGGGGTACAAAAAATCCTTATTTATAACAGTAAAGAAAAAAGTGAGGATCAGTATAGTATTATGATGTAATTGTACATGTCAGCTCAGCTATTTAAAAAGTTCATGGAGGGAAACCTCCACTGATATCAGGAAGGAAGGGTGAAGTTCTCATGATGATAGTGGAAAGTTCTTGTTACCATTAGAAGAGTTTGGATTTGCAACCCACCTTTCTCTCCTGTAAGGAGACTCAAGGTGACTTACAAACTCTTTTCCCTCCCTCCTCCCATAACAGACATCTTGTGAGGTAGGTGGCAGTAAAATGTATACCTTTATGAGTTTTAATGCCAGTCTGTATTGAAATGTTGTTTTGTTGTTCTTCCCACCCTCTAAGCAATAAAAATGATTGAGTAAAAATTCTTCATTGGAGCATTTTAACATATGGAGGGGGCTAACTGCCACTATATATTTTTACTGCCTTATTTACCTTTCAGTTATTTATCTCCCATTCCCATTTCTCTCTGTTAAATAAATATTTTTATCTAAGTTTTGCACCTCTGTCTCAGTATTATTATTTTGGTGTGCCTTATAAAAGGGGTTTGCCAAGGAAGTTTTTTGAAATAATGGTCTTCCTTCACCTTCTGGGAGTGATACAGGATTGAGGGGAAGTGCTTCTTATCACCATATTAGAAGCAACTACCATATTAGAAGCAACTCAGTCCCAACTCCCTATGTGCTCTTCATTTTCCAAGTCAGGAATCCCTGACTGTGAGCTGGTTTAACTGACTATGCTTTAAGCTTAGTTCCATAATCCCTGCTGGCATTCATCTCAGTTATATTCAGGCCTGTAATATGGTTTGATTTTATATTTAAAGCTAGATTATCAAAAAGTCTCTCCCCAATGGGTTCTCCACTACAAGGACAGGTTGGGAAATAAATCTAAACAAAGGCACAATGAGTACATGGACTGTGCTTTGAAATTACTTTTATCTCTAGAGCTGGATCATATTTTCAATATATATAATTAGAATGTTTATATGTAGCTACAAGAAGGGGACAATTTTTTTTTCAAAAGCTTATCAAGCTACTGAAAAGGAAATTGTATTAAACTACATTGGGCCACAGAAAATTAAAAACATCACACACACACACACACACATACACACAACAGGTATGTAATACCCTTTTTAGTGAAATATTACAAAAAAGAACAAGTTTACAACTGTTGTTCGGTACCAAACTTAAAACTGTTGTTCGGTACCAAAAAGTGGACAGAAGAAGAAGAAAAGGTACTAATGGAATAATGAGAGTGGATTTCCATTGTGCCTTGAACATCTCCCTCGTTTTATCCCCATCTATAAAATAGAAGTGGCTGAGTAAAAAAATATTCATTGTAGCATTTTAACATATGGAGGGAGGTGGCTGCCACTGACTCTTTGTATCCTTTTCACTTTCCATGTTAAGAATCCCTGGCTGTGGGGAAAAGGTGGTTCCTTTTGTATTGAACATGTAGCTCTGATTAGGAATTCAAACATTGTGTGCTATTTTGTTTGGTCCAACTAAAAAGAAAGAGAAACCATGCAATAATTTCTCATTTGTGACACATAGCCACAAACAGTGTCTATTTTTTGTTGTTATAATGAGCTACCAGGCCTTGACCTCAACAATTTCTGTTTGTTGGTCCTCCAGGCAATGGGTTGGGCAGTACATGAAACAGAATGCTGGAGTAAATGAACCACTGGTCTGATCCAGAGGGGCTATTCTTATGTTCTTATACTAGCAGCAGAGGTTTTTTTGGAAAAAAATAGCAAGGAACTTATATAAATTGAGATTCTGTCATTTTCTAGTAGAAGGTTGTCAACAGTATGATGTGTTACTGAATGAGACCTGGTTTAATTCAAGCTGCAGATTTTTTGTTGCTCCCTCGTCTTAGCTGATACCTTTTAAAGGTCTATTAACATTGCTTGTTTTATTGCTCTCATGATCAAGGCCTTAACTGCTGAAGACGGTCACAGAAGCTGATGACAGGTGATTAACAGCTCCAGGATGCCTTGTGCTTGACCGCAGTCACAACTCCCAGAACAGTTTAACAAATTATCAGCAGAGCAATTTATTTTGTGGTTAAGTAACCTATTTCTATAAACAAGCTGCTAATGAAGTTGAGAATCTTGGCACTCAGTTCCATTTCTCAACCGAATTGTGAGAGACACTGTCACTTTCTGTTTCTTTTATTTGTTTTAAATCATCACCTATGAAAATGGAACCATGGAGAAACACCAAAGAACAAAGCTACACCTAGGAAATTTTTAAACAAGGTGTGGATGTTAATGGATCTCTTCCTTGGGGCTATGTTTTCCAGAGTAGAAAAGGCATTGCACTTGAACATGTTTGTCTTGTGCAATTTGAGTTTACATGAGTTCCTTGCCCAGGCGCATCTTCGCATTTCTGAAACTTCACCCTTTTCTTATTTCTATGATTGTCAGATCACATTTTAAAAAATATGAGACTCCAAAACCCATCCTAGACCTTTGCTCTTCTTCTGTGGTGGTAATTGGAAGTAAAGGCCTTTTGGGATGTTTTACAAAATTGTGTGTACTAGAATTAGGGTTTCTTTTTAGGTTTCTCCATAGTCAGAATAAAATTGTAGCCATCTTTTTTGGGGGGGAAGGGTGTACCAGATTAATGAAATTTGATAGTAATATTTCCATTAATAGTAATGGCTGCATACAGATGATGTAGAAATGGTGCATGGTGCACAGTGCAGTTCCAGAGTAAAATAACATTAAGATACTATAAAGAAACAAACATATATGAAATTTGTCAAAGAAAATGAGTTGAATAAAAATACTTTCCTGGGCATGTGTTTAAAAAGGAAGAAATGAATATTTATGTTTACATCCCTAAAATCAGTATATGTGTATGAATGTGGAAAATATAGACAGTTGGTCAGGAGGGACCATGACCAAAAGACTTTTATTATGAATCTCCAAGGAGCAAGCTCTGGCATTCACCATCAAAGACAACAGATATAAGGGAAAATTCCAAGATTTAGAGAGCACTGCTAATCAAAGTGGACAATACTGGACAAGTTGGGCCCATAGTCTGACTTTTCATGTAACAACTTCTTTTATATTTTCATTCCGCCTTTCTTGACTGCTCTGCTAAAAAGATATTGGCAGATTACCTGAATGTCATCCAGTTTAATAGTATCTACTACCTTCTGCAACATCTTGAATTTGTCTCAAACACCATTACAGAGAAACTGCAAGGTGCTTCCTATTGTTCTCAGCCTTCAACTGTGGGTCTGATATGACATCTGAGATCATTTTGAATGAATGAAACTGATTTATTTATTTCAGTGAAAAAACAAAGAGAGGACAACATGGAATGAGTACTGCTTCTCACAGAATGTGCTGTCATTTAAAATCAGCAGTAAAGTCAAGTGTTTTCCTGCATGCTGTTCATACAGGGCATACGTCATAACAACATGGGCTGGGCAATTAGCTTCCCACCCTTTTGTCTTGTTTAAATTTTGTAGCGTCCAACCAGGTGGCATATGAGGGTTGACTTTACCAATGAACTGTCTCCTGCAATCTTGCTTTTTGTCTAATGACACCTGAAAATGGTTAACACAGGCTTCAGTGATGGAAGGAGTGGCCCGTCCTCGAGCGGTTTTAAAACAGCTGGAAAGTAAGGGGAGGTGGGAGGCTGTGTTTAATTGACAGCTGGTTGTTGTTTTTTTCCTTCCTCCCTAAGCCTCAACAGCTTGGAGTGTTAATTTTGTATTAGCTATATTTTAAAAGTTCTGATATATTACATTGGAAGCTGATGATTTAACCTCAGTAATTTTTGCCAATAAATCTTTGAACTTCGTTTGAACAAGGTTTTGGAAGTCCCTATTTACGAACCCTTTGATGAAGATGATTAGATGGGGAGAGACCTTCAGCTGGTCCTCAGCAATTGAACTGCTGTGCCTCCTGACTGAGTTTCTTGGAGTGTTGGGAACGCATGAGAAGAGGGTGAGCAAGCAAGTAGTTCCATGCAGGTGGTCAGCTTGAAATCCTGCATATTTTATTATTCTGCTTTTCCATCACCATCAGACCAAATCTGAGAGCAGTAGATCATCACCATCATCATCTTATTTATTTGCTGGTGTGTTTGTGTTAAATTCCATCAAGTTGCTTCTGACTTAACGGCGATCCTAAGAATTAATGACCTTCAAAATGTCTAATTGTTAACAGCCTTGCTCAGGTCTTACAAACTGAAGTCTGTGACTTCCTTCATTGAGTCAAGCCTTCTCATATTCGATCTTCCTCTTTTCCTACTGCCTTCAATGTTTCCTAGTGTTATTGTCTTTTCCAGTGACTCTTGTCTTTCCATAATGTAGATCACAAAATGTCAGGGATGGGTCCACTTCACCAATTGGTTAGCTACCTCCTGCCCCCCACTCACACACCTCTAGGCATTCTCCACTTTCTATGGACATGCCACCCCAGGGACCTCACTTTGGGTCTCTAGGGATAATCTTGGGTCCATTCCTCCTCGTGGGATACATAGACCAAATCCTTTGATGCTTCCTCATGGATAAAATAGACTCCCTCACCCTCCTCCTTATGACTACCAGCAGATGCTTCTGCCCCCTCGCCTTGCTTAAAGGCCCTAGTGCTTCCAGAAGGGCTCATGCAGGAGCCACTACTCCCATAAACTTAAGGACTACGGGTTAGCATCAAAAAGTACCTAGTGATGACCAATTCCTCCAGTCTCTACTTTTTTACTTCTCTTTGGACCAACATTCCTACAAACCAGACTATTGCTTCTTGTTGTACTGCTTCACACATAAATAATCCTTCTATCTGCTTTGTCAGCTTATTAAAAGGTGTCTCTCATCTTGGTTTTTTAGCTTCATTGTCACTGAGATGATTAACAAGTTTTAAGTTCTTTTTAATGTTATTGTTAGTCCTCTTTGGAAACGCAGTGTAGAAAGCTACAACTGCTACATCACATCCACTTTCATATGGTAGCTGCTGATGAATAGTACCAAGTAGCCAGGCCTAGTTGAGTCAGGCTAGTAGTGTGGTATCATGTTGCTCAGAGATTGCTTCCAGACCTAAGTTGCCAATCTCCAGGTGGGACCTGAAGATCTCCCAAAATCAGAACTGAACTCCAGGTGACAGAGATCTGCCCCCACCCCTGGAGAAAATAACTGTTTTGAAAGATGGACACTATGACGTTATATTTGACTGAGGCATCTCCCCCTCCCAAATCCTGCCCTACACCTCAAAATTTCCAGGAATGTCTCGACCTGGAGCAAGCAACCCTAGTCAGGCCTGGTCCCAACTAGTCCTTCCTGGAAAGGGTCCTTACCTTGCTCCCTGCCTGTTAACTGACAGAAATGCAGCCTGAAATACTGCGTATCAGGGAATCCTTTGTTAAAGCTACAGGTGTTCCTTATATCACTGTCACATTTTTAACTCACAATGTATTTTTTTATTTTAGATTTTTCTTCCTGGGGTGCTTTTGAGGTTTTTAAAAAGATCTGTCTTGCATTTTCACAGTTCTAGTCACCAGTTCTAAGTATTCTCAGATTTCACTGAATTTGCTCTTAACTATAAAGATTTGTAAGGATAGTCCTAAGCAGAGTCACACCCTTGTAATCAATGGAATCATGTGTGGGAAGTGTAACTCTGCTCAGGATGGCATTGTAAATCTCATATCATGGCCTCCTTAAATACTTTTAATTGGAAAAAAAAGATGTATTCTTTCTAGGCTACTGTTCCATATTCTCATTCACCAGAAACAGATCATTTCCCTAAAGGTTAAGAAATTTTATCTCCTGAAAAATTGCCAGTCTCTTTCAAGCCTGTATTTTTAAGGAATTCTTTAGTCTCTGAGGTAATGTAAAACATTGCCCTCAGATTTTGACTGCCTTGGTTTCAGGTTCTTCCTGTCAGCTAAACACATCCCTGTAATATTTTAATGCAAACTAAACCTCTTTACAAACACACACACAAAATCACTGTTGATACTCCTTGGAAGCCTTTCTGACCATCCCAAAAGAAAAGGATGAAGCTATAATAAGTAAATTAATTACATGGGTGGGGCAAGTGAACTCTATATCAAATTTCCAAGCTATCTATCAAGATCTGGATATCCTTCCTTTCCAGTTCTTTCAAAATCACAAATGTGGTCTCTAACCATGTGATTTACAACAAGTTGGTGTCTATTGTCAGAAATGTATCTTAAGGCACTCTGGGTGTGTCAAAAAGATTTAAGACAGGTAGTGGCTTACATAAAAAAGTACTGCATGCAGGGAAAAGCACAGGTTTTTCAAACAGGACCATGTAATTCCATGGTTCAGTGCCTTGAATATCTTCTGAATTACAATAAAAAATTATCTTCCCAAATCATACACATGCCACAAGAATGTATTATTATAAAGTGTTTCTCAGATAAACCAAGCAGCCAGAGTGGTGTAGTGGTTCAAAGCAGCAGACTGTAATCTGGAGAATTGGGTTTGATTTTTCACTTCTTCATAAGAAGCCTGTTGGGTGACCTTGGGCTAGTCACAGTACTCTCAGAACTCTCTCAAGCCCACCTAGCTAACAAGCTGCTTGTTGTGAGTAGAGGAAGGAAAGGAGTTTGTATGAAGCTTTGAGACTCCTTAAATTTGGAAAAAGTGGGGTATAGAAACCAACTCTTCTTCAGATACTTTGTTTATGTCAGCTGGCAGGCAAAGCCAGGCCCAGGGTGAGGGGAAGAGACAGAATCAGAGTTACTATATTGTCTCCCATTTCTGATAGTATCTGTAATACTTATGACCACATGTAATATGGTGTGGGTCTACTTTAAAAATGAAACTGCAATATACAGGAAAAGGTACACAACCCTGCCCAATCTCATGCCTTATTCTATGCTTGAAACATTTTCCTCCTAGCTATGGTGTGATGTCATCCCAGGGGAGAGTAATCATTGGTGCTTGCACAAGGGACTACCTTTACCTACGGTCCAATACTAGGAGCAACTGAGGGGAGTGAGGAAAAAGGCTCAAAGAAATGGAGAGAGCAATTATGTAAAAAATTTAGCTCCTCTCAGTTGTTTAAAAAGAGAGCCTGTTTAAAACTATTTACATAAAAATTCACATCTGCACTGCAATCCAGTTTGCCTGCTCTGTTGAAGTTTGGATGAAGGCTATAGTCCTTAAGCATTTCTTCACAGTTTGTTGGGGTGGGGGGTGGGGACAAAAAGGAATAGCCATAAAAATAATAATGACCAATAGGGGTAGGGGCAAAAATTCTGAGTATGTGATATAACCGGGATAAAGCAAAGAAATTATATTACAGAACAAAACAGGCCAAAATAAGCCAAGTAAAATTGCTTTGTGCATTCTTATGAGAGATAGTATATAGCATTAAAAAAAGCTGCCCATGGATATTTCTGCTCTGAAAGGTTCCCATATTCTTTTGGGCTCATTTGTACACTGTACCTTGGGACAAACACCATTTGGTGTAAGAAGAAAATTAAATCCACGGTTCATACCTATCTATATATATAAAAATCTAATGCAGCTGCGTTTATGAACCCTGATGGTGTCCTCTTGTGAAGCTGCTGGACTGGATCGCTTCCTCTTGCCAAATCTTTCATTAAGGGACGTCCCTTCCTGTTGCTGGCAGGTTCTCGGACCTTCAAACCGCCAAAAGTCCATACCTGAGCCAGGTAAAACGTCTTTTTCCTGGCGCACCAGGCCATGAAGCTGCCTCTGTTTAACTGTCACCCTTAGAATGTTCGTGCAGCCTGTCTGTCTATGGCCTGAGGGCTTAGAATGTTCGTGCAGATGGGCAGAGATGAGCAGTTAAAACAGTAAATAGGTAATTGTACCGCATTAGGTAATATGAGTGGAAATGAAAGAGCACACATATACACTTTGCCGTGTGAGGATCGTCAGGTGGGGTTCCCCCCCCATACATGCAGGTAACTTTCACTCTCTGTGCTCCTCACCCACTGCTACCACCACACAATACAACATCCAGCTCATCCAAGCACACTGACCTCACCCTCTGCCCTCCCTCAGATCCACAAACTTCACCCGACTCTACCCACTTCCTCACCCATATTCACCACAGCTCTCTTTTACTAAAAGCGAGCTGCAGTTTGCCTTTTTCTTCTGAAGAAGACAATCCGGCTGGGTGGGGGGGGAACCAATTACTACCGGCTCCGTTCTTTTTGCACATGGTCTTTAAGAACTCCTGCGGGAGCTCGGCCTCGATCCTGGAGTAACACCTCACCCATCCCTGCCTCTGCTTCCTGACTGGGATAGCCTGAGCTTGCACTTTAGTTCTGCCTTACCCAGAAGCCAGGACTGTGTGTGCTCAACCAGCCACCACCCTCATGGACAGTGGAAGATTGCGCACTCTGGACAGTTCTGGGTTGTGGAGATTGGAAGGGTTACCTTATACTAAAAAAATACAGCACCATATAACAATGTGAATTGAAAAGGGAAAGAGGGATTCCATTTGACCACCCCAAAAGGCTATGCTGGGAATCATTGGACCTGCGTCATGTGGACATCTAATCAATAGGTTTTTTGCAGTGACTGTGATGAGAAGGACAATTGCCACAGCAACACGTGGCTGGGCCCGCTAGTATTTAATAAAACAATAATTTGACTAACACCCCTGCTGATTATTTGAAATAAAACAAGACAGAGTTCCTGTGTCGACAATCTTTAATGCTTTCTTTCACTAAAGGTCATTATGATAGATTACACACATACACACACACATCAGGCTCTTTACATTCAGGAAGATGGATAACTCTGGATGGACACTCAGTAATCTATTCCTGTCAGAGAATCATTAAATTGGCACCAGAGGCAGGTACAGTTCAACCAAAGATTTAAATGTTCATTTATTTACAAGGAACTTGAAATAATCAAGAAGGGTTTTAAGCCAAGAATCACATTAATAAGTATATACAAGAATCTGGTTCAGAGGAGATATTTGTTTTCAAGATGTTTCAATATCTTTAAATTGCTGTTACAAAGGTAGCACTGGTCACTAACTGCAGTGCCTTCAAGTTTGTTACAGTCACTTGGGGGGGGGGGGAAACCCTATCCTAATACTTAGAAGGTGTTTATTTTACTGTTTAAAAATCTCTCATTCCGGCACTAACAAGACTTAATTCCTCACCTAGGCCCTTTCCACACGGGCAAAATACAGTGACCCAGGGATGGCAAAAACACCGTCTTTGGGCTGCTGTTCACACAGGAGGTGCTGCTGCATCACAACAGCACCGTCCTGGCCACCCCAGAGCAGCGTGAAGCCACCACTGTAAACCTCGCTCATTGAGCAAGGTTTTTGCAAAGCAGCATCTTCCCGCTGGGAAGATGCCACTTTTCCCATCCCCTCCACTGACCTCTTCTTCCAGTGTCACTCTAAAGGGCTGCAGAGACCCACCCGCACTGCCCTGTAACCCCTGGAGGTCAGAGGGCAGCGTGGGCAGGTCCCTGCAGCCCTCCAGAATGATGCTGGAAGAAGAGGTCAGTGGAGGGGACCGGAGGAGAGGCAGCTCTGTGCGGAGCCGCCTCTCCAGCTGGGGAGGAAGTTGGGACTACTCGCACGCTACGGTGTGAACAGTTTCGGAGCCTCCACCAGCGTAATTTATGCCAGTGGAGGTTCGTTTCCACTGCCGTGCGAAAAGGACCTTCAGTTAACTCCTAGACTAACTCCCTTATCTGAGACATCTGTTTCACATGGTGCTTACAGAGAAGGACTTGTGGTTTTCCTCCAGAAAACCTAATTCTTTCTGTATTCGTACTTGCACCACCCTCAGGAGCTTCACTGCCCCATATCTGGATGAATTCTCCACAGAGAAACTAAACCAAGTCACCAGTGTGATTAATCAGGGTTTCTGTGTAATGGTTACCTACAGGATTTTGGCACAGATTCCTTCACAGAAATCTGCTCTTATTGGCCCTTGCCTCAAGTTGTTCAGCTTTCACAGAACTGACCCTCAGCCTCCAGATCACAGATCTATATCAGAATAACCTACTCTGTGATTCCCAAAAGTTATTTCCTCAGGACCAACTGCCTTCAGGTTAAGAATGCCCAGCAGTTCTCTCTGGCCAATCAGGCTGCGGTCTCCATTAACCCATTAGGCTTGCAACTTTCTAAGGTCAGAGTGAGTTTAAGTGGCAATATAAGTTACAGTCCTCTTGGCTAAGACAAAAAAATTAAAAATAATAAATAACAGGGGAATTATTTTAACTCTGTACACAGGAACTGAAACATTTGACTGATGTTGCCCTTTCAGACAGTGCCAAGAGGTCTCAAGTAGCTTTCATTGGCATGGCTGCCAGCAGTTTGGAATTCATGCCAGATACCATCTGTGACCAAGCACAAATTCTCTCCCCATTTTCCCCCAAGGTGTGGCATGACTAAGAGAAGAAATTAGGCATGATCCATGAAGCAATATAAGTAGGTAAAAAGTTGTCTATGAAATGAAAGACAAGGGGAACAAAAATAGCCACTTTCATTTTTTGTGAATCCACTCTGTAGCTTCAGTTATTCATGGGGCTGAGGAAACAGCAAACTTTCAAAATTTCAGTGAACACAGATACATATACAAATCTTTGCAAAACTTACCACAAAAATTGTTTAATGCACATTAAAGACCCTACTTGAGCAAATTCAAGGGTGCCTAATTTGCATGATGGGTTTGGAATAATATTAGAATGTTCCCTTTATATGGAGTTACATTGAGTTACATTCTTCCCCATCATGAACACCCTTACAACATTGCTTTGTGCCTTGCTTAATAGTGATATTTATTTTAAACATTGATAAAGAGATTGAACAAAAGTTCCATTATTGAAACTTAGAAATAACTGTAAACTTGTTATATTAATATTTCTCTTAGTTAATATGTATTAACTAAGTTAACTTTTAAAATTATAGATTTAATTTAACAGTTACGGGTTTTGTGGTAAAGTATTAGGAAACTTTAAAGGCTCTCTTAAGTACAGAATATTGCTAATGTTAAGATCCATATTAGTCAATAATGATGTATCTGTATTATTTTCTTTTTGTTAATAACTAATTTTTAAAAACTAATAAAATATTTTAATTTATTAAAATGTATTTCAAAAAGCAATTAAGTTTACAGAATGTCAAATATTAAGAAAGAATTGGTATAAAATGTTCTTCAGATGGTATAACACACCTTAAGATATAGCTAAAGTGAATAAAGATTATAATGAGAAGTGCTAGAAATGTCAGACTGCAGATACAACATTCTATCATAGGTAGTGAACATGCAAGAAAGCGAGAAAATACTGGACAGAGATACATGATAAGTTTAAGATGAAAATGAAAAATATGCTGCAAAATATTGTACTACCCTGTTTCCCTGAAAATAAGACATCCCCTGAAAATAAGACGTAGTAGAGGTTTTGCTGAAGTGCTAAATATAATATAAAGCATCCCCCGAAAGTAAGACGTAGCAAAGTTTTTGTTTGGAAGCATGCCTGTCGACCAGAGTATGCAGCTGTGGAGTGGAAAAATAAGACATCCCCTGAAAATAAGACATTGCTCATCTTTGGGAGCAAAAATTAATATAAGACACTGTCTTATTTTCGGGGAAACACGGTAAGTAATATTCCGAAAACATATAATGAATTATTCAAGTACATAGTGACAGAGTAAAGTATGCAACAAAATGGAAGACAGAAAAATATCCAGATTTGAATGAATGGATGAGTAAATTAACTGAACATGTGCTAATGGCAAAACTAACATCTTTTATACATAACAGATCAATTTTAGAATTTCAGGAAAACAACATCTTGTTAATTATATAGCTTGAAATTAAGAATAAAGTTTAATCAAGTTACACCAAAAGAGAAGAAAAATTTAGATAATATATGTTTCACAATAAATATGTTATTAGATATAAAAGTATGTTGAAAACATAAAGTAATGTATTATCCAAGGTTTTCATGGCTGGAACAAACTGACTGTTGTAGATTTTTCAGGCTGTTAGACTGTTTTCAGGCCTATTCTCAGACCCTACTCTGCAGTTCTAATTTTTATGGGTGACTACTGTTGAACAATAGCAAGCAGCTAAGCCGAGTTGAGTCATGCGAATTAAGTGGTATCAAGTTATCCAGAGGTTGCTGCTAGGCCTAGGGCTGCCAGCCTCCAGATGGGACCTGGAGATTCCCCAGGATTACAACAGATCTCCAGATTCTAGAGATTTGTCCTCCTGGAGAAAATGGTTGCTTGGGATGGTGGACTCCTTGACATTATAACTTGACTGAAGCCTCTCCAAAATCTGCCTCCCTCAGACCCCATCCCAAATCTCCAGGAATTTCTCAGCCTGCAGCTGGCAACTTTAGCCAGGCCTGGCCCAATGATTCCTCCCTCAAAGTCAAAAACAGGCCTGAAAAGGAGCCTGCCCTTTCTTCCTGCTCTCTTCCCCTGCTTTTTACTCACTGGTGCTCAGCCTGGGAGCTGAGTTGGTTTAGCCAGAGCCTCTGAGGGAATCTCTTTGCTAAAGTTATATGAAGTTAAAAAAAACCTAATACATGGTTTTCTTTGCATAAGGATTCCTTCCTGGTATGTCTGAAGACATCTGAAACATTTGGTCCTGTTTATGTACAAAGGTCTACCATTTTGCAAAACAAGGCCTAATCACTTGGAAACCTGCAAATGGCTTTGCATGTTGGTAAAGCAAATCTGAACCACATGAAATCTCAATAGAGCTTAAATTCAGAAAGGGGAATGGGGCTGAAAAGTATATAGTAAATCTCAAGATTTGCAATGTAATCCAATCAGAATAGTTTAACCTCGATACATAGTTTAACCTCCATACAAACGTGGAAAATTTCCATTCTGTGCATCATAGGTTGAATCGTCATATCCACTGATGGGTTAGAATTAGGGATTTATAACGACTATAGACAAAGGTTCAGCTGAACCCCTAAACCTAACTTCCTGCCTCAGCAATCTGAACATTTAATATTAGTGTACTTCCACTATTTCATGAAACAATTGTAGTTACCAGTGTGCTGAGTGAGTGGATTCTGCAAGATGCATGCTAACCCTGCAATGCTTCTACTAGCCCAAGTGGACTGACAGATTGTTGGCAAAACTGCTGTCTTGAAGATTTCTTGCTTTCTTCCATGCAGCCTGATCTACAGCTGGGCATAAACTTTGGCAGCTTTTGCTTGACTGTTTTTTTTCTCCAATGGATTTGTAGGAGTACACTTCCTTTAATCCAAGCTGCTCAGTTGAACAATATTGCAGAATGGATTCTTGAACAACTTGCTGACTCAAGAATTAAATGCATAGTTTAGTTAAGCTTCTATGTGAGTAATGTGTGTTTGTGTACATTGTGAATGTGTATATATGTACATACAAAAATTCAAATTATTGAGACTGGTTCCTGCATCTGAAAACCATTTTGTCTCAGCATCATAATTGTAAAACTAAACCAAATAAATGTTGAACTACATTGCATAAAACCCTCACACAGAAACTGCAATTTGAAATGTAAAGCATACATACAGAGGAACCTGGTCTCTGAAAACTATGTAAAGGTATAACTGTATCTTTTTATATAAGTTGGCTTTAGTCCCACTACTGAGTCACAGACATGAATCCCGATAAACATTCATGGATCATAGGAAGGTGTGAGCCTTCTCCATTCCTTCTTTCCCAAATGAAAATTTGAGACTAGCTGGGCGAGTTGGCATAGTAAATCCAATAAACTGAACTAATTGTTCCAGTCCCCTAGTCATCCCTAAGTAATAGGAGTATGCATCAAATTTGGAGGGGGGGAGGAGGATATTTTTCAAATTTTGGTTTTTTAAACTGAAAGTTTTTGGAACAACCAAAAAAAAAAACCCCAATGACCCCATACTGTTAAAAAACTGGCTTCATTTTTGGGGGAGTGGGGAGAGATATCTGAACATTTTTTACTCTATTAAAGTCTCTGGAGAATCTGAGGAGTCTCATGGAGGCCTGTTTTTCAAGGTAGTTTGGTGATGTTTGGGGTACAGGATCCAATTTTATGGGCTTCCAAAGGGAGTGCCCCATTTATCCAATGTAGTTTTCAATTGTTTCCAAAGAAAGATGCCCCCCTTTCGCAGCCCATAAAATTTGACCACCTGACCTAAACTTCACCAAACTTGGAGGTTCTTTTGAGGAGAGTCATCTGCAGCTGTGCTAAACTTTTCGATCACCTACCTTGAAAAAAGGCTTTCCAGAGGAGAGGAGACACATTTCCCTCAGGGTTGGACTATTAAAGCAACCTCCCTGTCTAAGCACAAAGTAACTCAGTTTTTTCTCAGAATTTCTCTAGGTAGGAAAAGCACTTTTACAGTAGGATACCTAATTTAAATGATCTACCATGAACATGCCCTGAGACACATCTCCTTTGGCGTTTTCCAGACAGACAAAATATCCAGGGGAAAACGGGGATCATACATACCAGGATGTTTCTATCTCAGTTTCTCCCTCTGCATGGCAGCCCATCAACACTTTCAGGCTGGGAGGAAGAACTCCAGGTGATTACGCACAGCCCCCAGTTTACTTTCATTTCCCTCGCCAACATTGCCGTGCGTGCGCAAACTGTCCCATTTTTCTGATTGGCTGTGGGTAGTGAGGTGGGAAAAATAAACCAGCTTGTCTCCCGCAGTGTTTGCACTGTAGCAGGAGCAGCGTGGTTTTTTTCAAAAGAACTGCCAATTTATCGTTTTTTGAAAGCTCGTGGGGCGGGCCCGAGTTATTCCCAGAAGCCATGTGGAAGTCATGGCCGAACCAGGATGTTTCACCTCCTTATCCCAGGATATATGGTCAGTGCGGAAAATGCCTTAGCTGCTTTTTTTAAAAAAACATAATTTTATGTGCTGCAAGTGAACTATATTTACTATAGGTCATTTCAAGAATGTTTTTGTACGAATAGTTCTGGATCCAAACATTTCAGCAACCACCAATGGATGCTTCACAGAATCACCCAGAAACTATGAAGTGGTAAGTATCAAGTTTGACTCAAAATGTCAGTAATATGTGCAGTTGTCTTTATGCAGACTGACATATTTTAGTTGCTCACATGTGATGGAACAAAGAAACAAATGCTTGCTTCTCAGAACTGGTACCAGCAAGCTGGCTACAAGCAAAACTTGTGAGTCATTAAACATCTTTACCTCATATATCTGATTCTGTTTTCATTGAATGCTTGTCTTTAAAGGGGTGAGTCATGAGGTGGCAAAGAGCCTTCTGTAATAAATAAAACAATCTAGATGTCAATTTCACTTCAATTTGTAGATGTTGAGAATATGGCTGGAGTTAGGTGCTCTCATTCATATATGTAAAAAGTCTATGACAGCACTGTTCATCTGTTAGAATGATCAGTAGCTACAGAGAGGGGAAAGCAGCAGGTGCCTGAGGCTTCATTAGGGTATCCCATTCCCTTCTCCTTCTCAATGGCCCTTTCTGCACAGGTGAGCAAGTGGGGGTGCACTGACATAGTTGCAGTCGATGCCACTCTGCAAACGGCCCCAGTGTTCCAATGGCCTGTGAGGCCGCCTTCGCATGGGGCCCGCTGCTTTTTTCCTGCCCTTACCTCCTCTCAGCTACAGTTGCTGTAGAGAAGCCAGGGGACACGCCTCCATAGCCATGGCAACCCCTCCAGGGACAGTGGCCAGGAGGCGTGTACCCTGGTTTCTCTACAACAATGGCAGCTGAGAGGAGGTAAGGGCAGGAAAAAAGCAGCATGGGAAAAACCCCGCCTTCCACCTAATGCCATTCGTTCAGCATCAGGTGGAAGACACTGCTTTACAAAAAAAACCCTCACTCATTGAGCAAGTTTTGAAAGCAGCGTTTTTGTGCCACTTGAGGGGGACGAGCGTGGTGCATCTGTGCTGCATAAGGTAGCTGTGTGAACAGTGCCCCAGGGATGGTGTTTTTTCCGTCCTTAGGGCGCTGTTTTCTGCCTGTGCGGAAACCACCAATGACAGAAGATATGCTACCAGTTTTGCAAGCTCCTGTTAGAAGCAGGTATCAGTCCAAATACTATTCTCTCTGAAAGTCTGGGCATGCACAAAAACTAATAAAAGAAAATGACTATCTTTTATTTAAGGTCATACATACAGAGCCAAATAGGGCCAACATGATCCATTAGAATTTATGCAAGAATTACAACATTAGAACAAACTAAAAACTGGTGGAACATTGTCCAGAGAAAGTCATGGAAAATGAGAAGGCCAAGATCTTGTGGGACTTTTGAATCCAAATGGACAAATGTTGGCACATAATACACCAGACATCATAGTGATCGAGGAAAGAAAGATACTATCATTGACATAGAAATGCCTGGTGACTGCAGGGTCGTTTGAAAACAAAACAAAACATGAGAAGGTCACTAAATACACCTATTTGAAAATCGAGATTCAGTGTCTGTGGTCATTACAGTGATAATCAGCACCCCGTGAGTCATTCTGAAAACAACAGAATGGCACTTAAAACATCTTCAAATTGACAAAATCAACATCTGCCAGATTCAGAAGGCAGTCCTGCTGGGATCCGCAGGAATACTACGCCAATATTTTACAATGTCCTCAGCCTATGGGTGAGGCTTTAATTGTAATGAAACGCCAACAACCAGCTAAAAAACTGTCAGCTGTGATATTAAACAAAATATACTACTACTACTACTACTACTACTACTACTACTACTACTACTACTACTACTACTACTACTAATAATAATAATAATAATAATAATAATAATAATAATAATAATAATAATAATAATAATAATAAAATCACAATCCTACCAGCATCTAACACCGAATGCTAACAAGGTTGGGAATTAAGATTTTGATCAGAAAAAAAATCTGTCTCCCCTTTCCTTTGCTTTTAAAATGTTTTTTATTCCATAACATCTGGCATGAAGAGTTATTGAGCTCTCGAAAGCTTGCACAATGTTTTGTGTCATTTTGATTGACCCTAATATTGAATGGATTTTTTTGCTGGTGTTGTTGCTTTGAATGGAAAAAAGACATGCAAGATTTGTTTGCTTTTTCCTGTGTTTTGAAGTTTCTGTTATCTGAGAGAGATGGTTAAATCTAATATTGCCAGCTAGAAGTGACTTCAAGGCACAACACATGTACGCAGCTTGAATTGCAGTTTACCACCACCTAGTGGCTTGCTAATGAACATAGTAATAGTCATACATAGTGGTAGTCTTCGACGTCTTCAGGCCCAGAGCTAAATTTTAATCCAGACCTTCAAATTCTAATTCTCAGTAACTCCTTTCACATAGTGCATGTTAGCAGAATAAATGGATTTGAACAGTGGCAAGTAGCACTTCTGTCATAGCGTTTGAACTGAGATTGCAACATGTAGGCTTCATGATTGTGATTAAGAAACCTCATCATTTTTGTGGGGTTTTCAATTGTTATATAGATTCCGTTTGAGCAAAAGATTATGCATTTTCTGAAGTTATGCTTAATACGCATGGGATACATACAGCTGATGAGTATACAGCTACTGTCCTCTATCTTATTTGATTTGATTTGATATCCCATCTTTTTCCCTATGAGGTCAGACTCAGGGGGACTTGCAACAATGAATTGGTCTTTATACCAAAATACAAATAACAATTTCTCTTATGATTACAAACATTTTAGCAGATTCATTCTCAAGTGAATTTTAAAGTAGATTTTGGATTATTTTCTTTAAATCCTCTGATCAATAGATCTTGAGCAATGATTAGGAGAGTACTAAATTTGTAAAGGAAGATATGATTAGCAAATGGTAATATTATATTCAGATCATGGTCTAGCATCACATAGGGAAGAACATTCTTTTGAAAATTATTAAATGATGAATCTGCTAAAACAGGTAAAATTAAGTTATTCCTAAAAACAGTAAAAAAAATGGAGCATTCCAGTATTTTATCAGTTTTACCCTGGCCACAAGGACAAAAATGGCATACTGTCCTAGCATACTGAGGAATTGTTAAATATCTTATATAGGAAGGGAAAGACTGAAGTAGTAAAATACCAAAAATTGAGTGATTTTGGATTCATGTTAATGTTTGAAGTAATGCCACTGTGAGGAGATAGGCATTTGAAAAGGCAAAACATGAAGCTTGACTTTATGTCACAAATGTATTAATGACATTAAAAGTACAGAAGTCCAAGAATGATTAAACAGTACAGAAGTCCAAGAATGATTAAACAGTTACACTTCCAGAGTCTTATTTTTTTCTCTTTAATAATGCAAAGGAGAAATGCAGTCTGGACACCACATGTAAATATAGTGTCACAGATACAGAGTTAGGTATCTCATGTGATCTGTAACTATAAAGCTGTCTAGTTTTTGAGTTATAACTGTCAATTCAAAATAAGTTTCCAGATTCCCTGAACAGATAGAACAGATAGAACAGGAGAACAGATAGCAAAGACAACAGTAGCTAGGTCCAGAGCTGGATATATGCCTTCAGTCATGACATTTGCTATTGATTTGATCAGCAAGCGAGATGATTGGTGATTACGACCTTTTAGATCTAGTCATGAAATCAAGCTATATTTTTCTAGGTTGAGAAGAAATTATGTTAATAGGGAAGTTGAGAAATATAAATATTTAGGGATTTTGTTTACTTAATCTTTCGTGGTCAGCCAATTTTAAAACAGCATCAGTAAAAGCTACCTCAACCACAAATGCCTTAATTAAAAATGTTTATGCTAGAAGACATCAATATATTCCAGCAGTAATTACGGCATTCAATGCAAAAGTAGTTCCTCAGTTACTCTATGGTGCCCCAGTCCTTTCTCTAGCTCAAAACACCAATATAAATACTATACATTCTAAATTTTTACACAGGATTATGGGCTTTCCAAATTGTGTGCCTTATACATTGCATTGAATTAAACCTATCCTCTCTAACCACCTTGGCTTGGATTAGTGCAGTAATTTATTGGTTAAAAATCTATCATCATTCCAAACTGGGAAGTTTCACTTCTGCTTGATTCTGATTTTGCCATTGCATTATTGCCATTGCTTGCAGAGTTGAGGAAGTTGCTTATCTCTATAATGTTCCATCCATGTCCATTTAGCTTGCTTGCCTTACTTACAAAGCTGGGCAGGTTTACCTGTATTGGATTATACTTGATCTTGGAATATACATTATCTTGGATCAAGATGAACATTTCTATGTGTGCAAAGATTTCTGCCCTTGGAATATGATTTTCCTGCCTACCTGAGCAGCCTGAAATACTCTCTGAAATCCTGTTCTTGGGGGTAAGGAGATTTTGTGGTGGTGCTGCCAGAATGAGGGGAGTGGAAAAACCACAGACATCTTTGTGCCAGAAGAAATGTTTGGATATAAGATACTGCATTTTCGCACACTGATATCTGGAACTGTAGTTCAGTACTATCTGTTCTAAGCATGGACCCCATACTGAATGTCACTAACTGATGAATGCCACCAACTGTGCAAGCACAGAAGTGCATAAACACAAATGCAGCTGATTTTCAGTGCTGTATGACCTGCCTCTGATGATGGCCCTGGGTCAGTCAAAATCCAAGCAAGCCAGTAATGGTTACCAGGTGTCAAGGATAGCTATCCAGTCAGCTGCTGTACACTGCTGCTATGCAGATGCAAAACTGCTCAAATGGCAAGGAAATAAGATGTTCAACTTCAGATGAAATATGCTTTCTGAACAATTTTGAATGCTGAATGCATTGCTTGCAAAGTCCTCAAAGTCCCATGGAGACAGTCAATTGAAATGAGCTGATGGGCCTCTTTCCCTGTTAGATCTCAGAATAATGCAATGCTGAAAATCAGGAAGTTCAAGATGGTCAAAAGAAAATGCATTTTCTATCAGTGCATCATTAGATTGTAGAATTCACTACAACTCATGCTGGTAGGTGCTAACTTTAAGAAAGGATTAAGAAGATTCATGGAGCATAGGCCCATCTGTGGCTATTAGCCATAACTAAATGGATCTTCCATGTCGAGCAGACATATACCTCTGAATATTGTTTAACTATAAATTTATTTCACTGATATCTACCAAATATTTATACCAGGTAACAATGGGGAGCTTTGCCTTAATGCCCTGCTTAGAAGCATCTGGCCACAAATAGAATGCTGGGATTGCTGGGTACAATCAGCATACAAGGTGTGGGGAAATGACAGCTGGCATTTCACATAGGTTTCTGTGTAAAAATTATACATTTGGAAAGTAATTTGCGCTCTGCTGATGCTCACTGGCTAGTCTGACACAGCCTTCCCAGATGGGTAAAAGGATGTAGATCACATTTTTTTTCTACTAAACTTCCAGCCTGCTTGTGAGGATGATGCCAATTTATATGTTAATGTACAACCTAAGATTTTCTTACTGAATTATCGGGTAGGGATGATCAAACTTCCACCAGTTTGGCTCATGCTCTGTTTTCACTCATGATCATAGTAAATTATTCAGCGCATTTATCTGTTCATTGACACCTTTGTGGCTGTTCGACAGTTTGCTTCATCACATTTTTTTCTTAACAGTGAAGTATGGCTCAATCTGCCTTTGATACATACATATTCTCACTGAACCTGACTAAGTTCTACTTCCCCACATCTTTGCTGTGCAACTGTTCTGCTCCACAACCATCTATTTAAATAGACAGTTAAACTGGTCAGAAATCATACAAATGGATCATAAATTATGTTTTAAAAATCCTACCATCTAGTGTTTATTTAAGTAGTCTTTATGTTAGTGGATGAGAAATTTCCCTAAGCCAGATTACCAGTTTCTAGCTCTGCCCCCATGTTAAGAACCAGAGCCTTACAGCCAGCCCTGTGGGCTAGGCTTTAATCAGTCATCAGACAATGTTGTTTCTGAACATTCCAACATATAGCATAGCAGCCACAAAAAAGTACAACTTATCAGTAATGAATTTATGTAAGCAGAATGAAAGTAATCAAACAGGGCTGGCACAGCTTCACGCAAAAAATAACTCACCTTGTTTTAAATTAGGACATTACAAAACACTCACATCAGTGGCAAGGCAGATTTATACAGATGTTACCCTTGTTAGCTCTTACCGAGCTCTGACTGGCTTCATGCAAATGGTTCTTGGCCCCAATTCCGCAGCCCTTCTAGCCATTCTCAGTTCCTAATCCAAGGTCCTGCAGAGCATAACTGTTCAGGAACCTTTGGCGGTGTTTTTTTAAAAAAAAGCCCATGTGGGGTTCTGATTCCAAGCTAGGCCCATCCAGGCAAGATAACCGATGATTTATATCGGCCCCCTTCGCCCCATGACTAAGCAAACTTCAAAGTGTTAACCCCCACCCCACCCTCGCTTGAATGAGTTACCAATTAACATTTTTAATTTTAACATTTTAATTGGCGCCAAGTCACAGACTCATCACAAGACACTGAAACGTTACTTGGAACTCAAAAAAGATCACCCACCCACATCATGTGATTCCAATCAATCAATCACCTTTTAGGCATAAGATAGAGTTTTAAAACAAGGATAACCAAAATAAGATCAAAGCCAAAGTAACTAGTGTTTTAACAAAGCCAGAACTTCATTACATCTTCAGTCAGTTTGGAACAGTGATCATTTAAAAGTATCTGAATCTTGGCCCTATTGGAGAAGCAGGGTTTAAATTGATGTGCAGCCCAATAAATTGTTTACGTAAATCAATATGGCAGGCACAATGCAGTAGAACATGTTCTGTCGTTTCAATCAAAGTTGAAGAGCAGGAGACATCACGTGATTTACAAAAAGTATCTTTAACAAAAGACAACTCATAAAAGAAAGAAGGAGAGATCATAAAGGAATCTTTTGGGCCCAAAAGAAACTTTGTGATAATGAATGCTGATATATTTGAATTGGGTTTGTTTGTTTGTTTGTTTGCAAATCCCTCTCAATGTTTCAGGACACTTAAAAACACAATTTGATAAACCAATAAACATTTAAGCAACAGATAATAAAATGCATATCATTATGCATATCATCATGACCAATGAACCACATAGGGAAGCAGCATTTGTATATAAGTTCTGGGTCACCCACCATCATTCGAGGCACTGCAGCAATATTATCAAATGTTCCCACAGGGAAGAATAGTAGCTTTCCAAAAGCCTGTCATCATTATGTTAGTTGATGTGGGTGTGTGTGTTTGTGTACATTTATGTGTAGAGGAAATGCATTCATGTTGCAAAAAGTTCTAGGAAATGCAGATTATCCCTGGGAATGCTTCACAACAGTGACACATTATCAGGAAGACCTGGCCACCCATCGTCACAGAGGGAGTGCAGGCTTTGCTATAATCACAGTTGTATCCAGTGGTGGAATTCAACAGGTTCGCACTACTTCAGCAGAACTAGTTGTTAAAATGGTGCTTGTAAACAACCAGTTGTTAAATTATTTGAATCCCACCACTGGCTGTATCCCCGATTATCATTATAGGACTAAATGGCAAATACAACAGGACGATGTCAAGGGGAGCATTTAAGAAGGAAGGTAAAATTGTGCTCTGCCTCAGGTCTGACCTTTTCTACACAGCTTTATCCTGGGGTCTCCTTCTTGGCCTCTGTAGAGTTTGTTATGGTTTCCAAATGACCTGAGGCATTTTAAATTGTCCTGCTGGTGAAAGCTTAAGTAAGCATGTCAAACCATTTCACTTTTTATTTGCCTATATTACTCCAATAAGAAACACAGTTCATTCTAATAATTAAATAACCTGTCCAAAAACATTTAAACACTTCTGTGGCAAAAAGGATACAAAAGTATTGAAATAAACCTTATTGTGAAATCCCATACAAACAAAACATAATATTTGATTAAGATTTCAGATGTTTGTCATATAGTTTTCTGCCACTGAACTGTTTTATTTATAATACCTGTGTAATTACATTAAGGCATAAAACTTTTCCATGCCTAATTAAAACAAGAGTATCTTGACAGAAAAAAACACTAGGTAGTATTAATATCTTAATACTTTTTTAAAGTAGCTTGACTAGAAAGATTCATTTTGAAAGCAGAAAATTTTTGAAATAAAGGTCTAACTCAACAAACAAAATCTTTTTTTTAAATTTAGCTTGTGACATGTCAAAAGGCCAAGAAGCGGGATTCTATGTAGGTGCTGGGAATTTGCCGACACATGACAAGATAAATATGAATGTGTTCTTTTGACAATGATCTTATTCTTTGTACAATGAAAATGGAGGCATTTAAGGCTGAGATCTTTAGCTTTTGCAGAACTGTGGTATTATCTAAATGGGAATCCAAAACTGAGCTACAACCTACCCTACACAATTGACTTCAATGGACTTAGAAGTGTTTAACTTTGTTTAGAGTGGTGATTTAAGTGAACATGATGCTCTAGAGAAGTAAAAAAAAACTTCACCGTCATGTTCACTAAAGCCCTGCTAATAGTGTTAGGGGTCAATTTCTATCCTGGTTATCTATAGAACTTTTTTGTCATAGTATATTGTCACCTGCATGTTAGTAAAAACAATGTTTCCAAAGTACATTCACTTGTTAATTATTATTTTTTGTAAAAAAAAAGCAGAAACAAACATCCAAGCTATTGATTTTGCCATTGTGATGCTTTGTTAGCTCTATTGCAAGAAACATAGTTGTGCAAACTGGGAAACAGTTTGAAGTGCTCTGGGAGAATACAGTCCACAGGCACCATGGCACCTTTGAACACTTTTTCTGGCTCTTGCCAAGCATTTTTTGAAAGACAGAGTGGCCAGGTGAGGCTACTGCCCAGCAGGACCTCTGATTAGTATTGCAGATCTGATTGTGCAGATTAAAACAACATTGCTTCAGTACAAACTGTAACCTTTGTGTTTGTCTTTTCTTTTCTGGTACATTTTTTAAAAAATTGCTCTTCTTGTCCCCTGTAAGGTCGGACGTACTCAAAGTCGACTTTATGAAAAAGGAACGAACTTTATTGATTTACGTTGCCCTAGGTACAGTGTGCTGGAACTGAGGGTTCTTGCCCTCAGATCCAGTATATGTAGAGTGTGCGAGGGGGCATTCCCAGAGTGTGGCGGGAGCTAGGGTTGCTGGAGAAATGAAACTGAAAGTCGGGCAATCCTGACATCCTGCTCCCCTTAAGCCCCCTTCCCACCCAGTTTGTCGGGGTACGCCCGGTGGAAAGCCCAGAGAAGGCGTGGGGTGGCGACGTGGTGGATGGACACCCACTCATTGTACCCGGGGGGGGGAGGTTCTTCCATTCGACTAAGTATTGCAAAGTCCCTCTGTGCATACGCGAGTCCACAACGGCTTCCACCTCCTGGTGAATTTCCCCGTTCACCACGAGCACCTCCGGTGGTGGGGCATCTGGGTGCCAGTCATCGCAGGGCGTGGCTTTTTTCAGGAGGCTAACGTGAAAAATTGCGTGGATGCAGGCCAACGTTTTCAGGAGCTCGAGTTCCACCGCGACCAGGTTGATGACTCAGGAGACACGGAAAGGTCCGATGAAGCGAGCCCCCAATTTGCGGGTTCCCAGCAGTCCTCGTAAGTTCCTCGTGGATAGGTACACATGGTCCCGCACCTGGTAGTCCACTGGCCAGTGCTTGCGGTCCACGAAGCGCTTGTAATCAGCCTTGGCTTTCTAAAGGGAGTCTAGCACGGCACTCCGTGTGTCATGGAGGGACGTGATCCACTCCTGCAGGTCCGGCGGGCTGGCGGGGGGCTCCCCCTCTGGGCTTGGGTTTCCTTCCACTGTAGGGGTCTTTGGGGTTCCCCGCGGCTCTTCCCATTCTGCCATTAGGGAGGCCACTTGGTTCTGCAAGGCCAAGAGGTCCACTTTCAGCTGGTCTCACTCTCGGGTCACCTCCTCAGTGTGGAGCCACAGTGCGTACAGTGGGTACTGTGTTCTCCCCGTCTCGTCTACGGTCGCCGGCATATAGGTCCGACTTGGTTCAGCAACGTCATGTAGGGAGCCAACTCCTGTCCAGGACACACGCCATGCGCGGCTCTCCCCCACCCATTCTGATGTGGGTCGTCCGGTCGGGGTCCCTCTGCCCGCCGGGGAGAGTCCAAGGTAGCGGAAGTGTTCTCCTGGCCCAGCCATTCTCGATCGTGGGTCTGGATGTGAGCTAGAATGTTTGAGGGTAGTTCCAGCACAATGTAAGGCTGGACGTACTCAGACAAAGTCGACTTTATGAAAAAGGAACAAACTTTATTGATTTACATTGCCCTAGGTGATGGAACTGAGCGTTCTTGCCCTCAGTTCCAGTATATGTAGGGTGTGCGAAGGGGTGGTCCCAGAGTGTGGCAGGAGCTAGGGTTGCTGGAGAAATGAAACTGAAAGGCGGGCGATCCTGACAGTCCCCTGCAGTTGGGTTTGCCATGTTTATATGTGTCTACCTCCTGCAGTGGTCATTTTGTGGTTGGCTCTGCCTTCTACAGGGACCATTTTGTGGTAGTGCTCACCACACTGTGTCAGAACTCCCAAGATACCCACAAGCTTTAAAAGTTTGGGGACCCCTCCCTCAGAGAAATAAACCCTTTGAGTGGAAAAATACCCCCGTTAAAATAGTAAATAACAATTACCTGCCGTAAAGATTTGGCAGATTTTTTGCCTCATGTGCGCATGTTTTGGGGTATTATCAAATCATGTCTTCAGTCAGCATCAACACAAGGTATTTGTGGGCAGGGGGTGGGGAGAAGTGATATTATTTCACCCCAAGATACATAAGAATGTGTCTTGGGATATGAATATGCTCTAGGATACAACTTCTGAACTTTTCCACCAAGCTCATTAGTAGTGCTAAAAGCACCATGCCTAATATATGCTTTTGTGGTGAATTTTAAAAAAAATATTTTGATTTTAGCCTGCCCTTTCCTAATCAGGGTGGGTTCAGAATGAGTCACAACACAGTTAAAATTTTGAATTTACAATTAGAAGTTACACATTATGTAATACTAACAGTGCAATCCATTGCATGGGACGGAGATAAAAAATGAACAGAGCCAGTGCCTTGTGACATCAAAAGATGTAGACCACTGGAAAACCACAGTGAGCTTGGAGGGTTTGTGGACTTACTGGATTTTTGCATCTTCTCTGCACCTCATGCTTTTTGGAGATGGTGTGGCTACACCATCCCTGGCCATCGCAAAACTGCCCTTCCCCAAGTTTGCACTTCCCAAACCTAAAACTTTGCAGGCACCAATATTTTCATAGCGGAATATCAAAAAGGAGCAAAAGGAACCAAACTCAATACAGGAAAGAGAATTAACAATAAATTAGTAATGCTTAAAAAGGAGAGGGAAGGGAAGAGGAGGGAAAGGGGGGCAGTTAAATAGAAACCGTCTCTATTCTCAACTATTGGTTTGGCAGAACAACTCTGCTAAATTGTAGTAAGGCTCTGCTAAATTGTAGTAAGTCCTGCAATAGTAGTAATTTTTGACAGTCAGTTTTATAATGACCTGCATCATGGACCAGCCTATGGACTGGACTCAGAGGACTCAGACACAGAGCCAGATAACACTGGGCCCTCAGAAGTGGCTCCTCACGAGGAAACAGAAGCTTACCATATTGTTCAGACAGAGCAGGCTGCTCAGGAGCAAATTCAGGCAGCAGAGTCAGCCACCAGCTCTTCCTCACCTGATGCCACGCAGCTGAGAGAACTTACACAGTCCTCCATCAAGCCCTGTAATGAGCCATCTGTGCAAAGGAAGCAGAGACAGCAGCAGCAGCTGCTACAGAGCCAAAGGAGAAGTGCTCATTTCTCTGCCAGGTATAGCAGAAGGCTCTGCGAGATGGAGGCATCTGCATCTGAGGAGGATTGAGCTCTTGCAGAATCACAGCCTCCGTAACCAGAGCTTCCTAGATAGACCTTGCTTTGGGTTTAGCTCTGCCTGGATGCAACGAGTATATTTCCTGCTGGGCCTTTTCATGCTTGCTGTAGCTCCCAGTCTGCCTGCCTGCTTGGATTCCTGTGCTCTCAACATAGGGCTGTTTGTTTGCCCATGCCTGCCCTGACCTATTGGACTCTGACCTGACTATGCCTTGCCTGCCACCTGCCTTGACTCATTGGACTGTGACCTAACCACGCTTGTGCTCACCACCCGTGTTGCCCTGCAAGGCTGGACCTGACCACACCCTGCCTGCCAGCAGCACAACCTGTGAGATAAATTAATCATCCCACAATATAAGCCAAAACCTATTTAAGTAAAAAGAAGCAGCTTTCTTGTTTTCTTAGTATTTATTGGCTCTGTTGTTGATTTTTTTCTCACTGAAATTCTCTCATCTAAAAATGAAAGCCTGTTAAAAACTTGGAATTGGCTGAACAGTTTATTTATTGAACTTTTTTTCTTTTTAACCTTGTAATTTTAAATGAACATTGAGCATAACTTATTTTTATATGCCTATAAAGGTATTTGTATTTGAATTTTTGTAATTGTAAGTGCAACAGAGAACATGGTAGTTGCACTCACGTCACTGAAATCCCATTTTGCCTGCCTGCTTGGGATTCATATCCATTGGGATTCAATTGGTTCAATAGTGCACAAGCTTGCAGCTCAGGGCTAAGATCCAAAGAACTATTTCAGAGACCCCCAGTGACTCACAACATTCTGTGGAAGTCATATTTCTGCAAACAGCAATCTTTCTTCCTACCCCATGTTACCATCACATGCTGCTTTGGAAACTTTTCTCAGTTTCAAACATAGCTTGTTGTGTGTCCCATGTGTCCCAATTTTCTTTTGTAAAGAAACACCATGTCAAAATGCTTTGGATACTCGCCTATTACTCTGCTGCAGTTCAAGGAATTCATTCTATATCAATGGAGGCTTCAACACATCCATCCCCATCTGCATGGGGATCTGCATGTACCAACAGTTGAGAGTGCAGCTATAATAGAGCCTCTGCTTTGCATATAAAAGTTATGAGGTTTAATCTCTGAAATGTCCTGTGAATAATAATATGTGTTATGAAAGGCCCTGAGACTCTGCAGAGCTATTGCCAGTCATAGTTGACAGTACTGACCTTGCTAGATGTAAGGTCTAACTTAGTGTAACGCAGCTTCATGTATTTCTCACTGTGATCAATCCACTGTGATAATCATAAAACCCCTATGAAAAGTTTTCTGCAGTGACGATGACTGGGGAAAAAGGTGTAGGTAGCCACTATTCTTCCACTTAGCAGATCAGTGTGCTTGTTTTCTGCTTTGAAACAGTGCTTCACATGTTTTTCCTATATACTGCTTTAGATAGGGGTGCATATGTTTTGATTGAAGCATGATTTCAGTGTTTCAGGCTACTTACTAAAAATGTAAACATGGTTGTGTCAAATTATTGCTCTTTAAGCAGAACCCTGCTGGGACAGATCAAGCCAGCATCTGGTTTCTAAAAGTGGCTAGCCAAATGCTTCTGTTTAAAGGGGTGCAATTATTGTTGTTGATCTGCTTATATGGTTGGGTGGTCAAAGTGAGACCTCTCTCAGTTCAACGATTGGAAAGGATATGTAATTAGCATCATTCCAATTTTATTTATTTGTTTATTTACTTATTTTGGAACTTACAATCATGACATATTTCCTGAAGTTCCTTGAAAATTTAGAAAATAAGTAAAAGTGGAGTTGTGGGGCTAGGGAACCTTACATTCAACTGTTGAAATGGTTTTTGGGGATTCAGTTGGTTAGGTACCCTTCTGTTTAGGAAAATAATTGCTTTTCAGCAGGCTTTGATGGGAAATCACCATGCCTAAACTCTCTAGTTCTATCTTTAATACTTTGTGATCTGTATATCTTGACTTCTGGTAGGGTGTTTCTGAAACATGAAGTATTGGAGGAAATGTTCTGGAACTTTGTGGGAGACTATCGGATTTTATAACTAAAGTCCTACTTTTCTGATTGCACCCAGATGTGCAGAGATTCCATCTGGCAAATAACCACAGGACACATCTTGGAATTAAAATGGGCTGCAGCCCTTTATTGAGGCAGAAGCTGGGCAAGCAAGAAGAGAGCATCCGAGCAGCCAGTCAGCACCCATGGCTGAACCCTGGCACCACCCCAATCCATATTGGGGAGGACAGAGAAGGTACAGGGCCACCTGGGCGCCTGCCCGCTATGGCCCCCTTCCTGCTGGGGTGTCGGGTTTGAGTGCAGAGGCTTCCATGGCATGCGGCATGAGCCCGCCCCACCCCAAGCCTCTTATGGAGGCCCCCAACTGCAGGGAGGTCCGGCTCGCAAGCTCGGCCTCACCATAATGATGTGCTCCTCTACCCAAACCACCAAGGCTGTGATAATGTGAGCAGCAAAAACCCTGCCCAAGTAGGGAAGGAGGGTGGGTCAGTTTGCTCCAGGCATCGAAGAACGCCGGAGCAACCGCGTGCTGCCTAAGATGTAGGGAGCATGCTCCACCCCTCTTGCTTGAGCATCAAACGCAATCAGACTGGGTACGGCTCAGCCACCCTGCCAGCCCAGGGCACGCATGCTCACTGCTCCGGAGCTCACCATGTGCCCTGCCCCCTGTTGCAATGACATCCCAGTTGAGTCTAGTGCCGTTATTTAATGTAAACGCTTTTAGATGTAAGCTAATTTGTCCATCCATTCACCCCCAAAGAGACTGAGATTATATCATCTGGCCCTGCTCCCAATATCTATATGTTCAGTGAAATGTGTGGCAAATGGCAGATGTTTGGCTATGTGGATATCAGAAGGAAGGCCAGATGTGCAGTCCTGCTCTCATGTGTGTGCACGTGAGCACCTGAAGAAGGCTCACATCTTGCTGTAAAGACAGGAACATCTATCATACCTGTAAATTTTTCAGGCAATGGCAGCCTTCATTCATTTATTGGCAATGAATTCATAGTCATCCTGAAGAAAGATTTGAATTAAGAGATGCAGAATTTTGGCCTATCCTTAAACTCTCATTTTCAAGTAGGAATTCCCCCTGCACTGTTAATAACATCATATGTCCACATACAATTGTTTGGATTACCTAGACTGCAGTTTGTTTTAGGCATTACATTCTTTCTGTATCTGTGCAGCCTACCACCTTTATGGCCTACACCTCTCTGTTGCACAAGCTCCCCATGACACAACTATGTTAAAACCAGAGACATGTACAGCAGTCTGCAAACATTACAACTATGAAAATATAAATCAGACATCTGTATCGTTAAAAGCTACAGTCTTTCTGCAGAGCTCCCTGCAAGATGGTAAAAGAGCTTTGGGGGCTGGACAGGTTGTATGGAGATTATGAACCCCAGCCAGAATCTCAGATATGAACATATTGAGACACTGAAAGCTGGTGTTGAACTCACAGTGCCTGTCTGGGTTTGTTTTTTACAGTAAGTCAAGCCAATGCCCAATATTCAAATAACAAGGAGTCCTGGGGGAAATTCACATTCAAACACTACACTTGAAGCCATCTCCAATTACTTACATTTTCTCATTAAATATATTAGTATTGAATAAAATTCTAATGACCTCATTGGTCTGCATGTTTATCACATACTATATTCTTGCAGATGTTATGGCTCAGAGAATTTACAGCTGCTCCACATGGCTCTCTTCTAAGTATGTACACACCCTTGGTTTATACTTTGCATGGCCTTTCAAGCCCACTTCACATGTTGGTTCAGTTGAAAACAAATTGAAGAAAAGTCCATGTGAAGAAAAGTCCATGAGGTCAGAGGACTTAGAAGGGTGTAACTATTTACAATTGTTCTGTGTATGGCTTAGGCAATTTTGCCATGTTTCACAAACTCTCTGCATGGGAAATTTCACAAAGTGTTGATATGAGTTTCTTCCCCCCCCCCAAAAAAAGTGGTCACTATATTTAAAAATGTATATGCAAAGGCAGTTTCTGATCTTTCTGCTTCTTGCCTAGGCTTGCCAATATCCAGGTGGGGCCAGAAATGACAGAGATCAGTTCCTCTGCAGAAAATGATTGCTCTGGGGGATGGACTCTATGGTATTATACCCCTCTGAGTTTCCTCCAGCCCTGCCCTTCCCAAGTTCCATCTATAAATCTTGAGGAATTTTGTAGCCCAGAGTTGGAAGCCCTGTATCTTTCCAGAGTTCATTTCTTTAATTTCATGTAGTTGATCCATTATTCATTGTTTCCTCCTTGTTCCTGAGATATTCTGTTTTCTGGTACTCATATGCAGAGGCAGAGTGCCTGGGGTGCATACGAACAAGTGACAACTACTAATCTCTGCATGCGAGCAAGTGACAACTACTAATGTAGTTACATTCGCCTTCAGAAAGGGAAATTTCTCAAAGATGAGGGGGATAGTGCGCAGGAAGCTGAAAGGGAAAAACAAGAGAGCCAAAACTGTCCAAGATGCTTGGAGGTTATTTAAAAACACAGTAATAAAAGCTCAGCTGGAATGTGTTCCGCAGGTTAGGAAAGGCAGCACCCAGTCCAAAAGAAAACCACCATGGTTAACAAGAGAGGTTGAGGAAATTATCAGAAAAAAAAGCGAAAATGTCTTTGTAGAAAATGGAAGTCCAAGTTTGGCTGATGAGAAAGAATATGAGAGGGAACACAAATGGTGGCAAAGAGAGAAGCCAAGTTAGCAGCTGGCAAGGGAGGCAAAAGGATTATGAGGAACGATGCACTTGCTGCAGAACATCAAGCATCCAGCAACAAACAGGAGTTCTTCAAGTATATCAAAAGTAGAAAGCCAGCTAGGGAAGCAGTAGGCCTGTTAGATGACAAAGGAACAAATTGGTGTGCTAAAAGATGATAGGGGAGATTTCGCAGAGAGAGCTTGTGGAATGAATTCTTGCATCTGTTCCTTCACCTGCAAGAGGGAGGTGAGGAAAATTCCTGCACTCTGAACCATAGCTTCTGCTTAAAGATGGCCGAATCTGAGGAACTAAGCAGAATGATAGTGGTAGAACCACAGGAAGAAGTTCTGGCAGCCATTGATAAACTAAATGCCTACCAAATCCCCTGGCCCAGATTGCATTCACCCAAGAGTTCTTTAAAGAGCTCAAGCATAGAAATTACTTCGATCTTCTCACTTTAATATGCGTACAACTTATCCACTGAAATCGAAAGAGCTCCATCCCTGAAGACTGCTAGAAGATGGCCAATGTCACACCAATCTTTTAGGAAAGTATCTAGGGGGGACCGCAGGAAATAAGCAGGCCAGTCAGTTTGACATCTGTTCCTGGTAAATTAGGTAGAATCTATCATTAAAGATAAAATTATTAAACATGTAGAAAAGCACAGACCTGCTGAGGTGAAAGAGTCAGCATAGCTTTTTTTGCAGAGGCAAATCCTGTCTTCTACAAACTTACTAGAGTTATTTGAGGGGTGTAAACAGGCATGTGGATAAAGGGGGGGAACCAGTGGACATTGTCTACTTTGGATTTCCAAAAAAGACTTTTGACAAAGTGTTGCCTCACACCAGAAACTATTGAGAAAACTCAGCAAATCCAAGGTTAATAAAAGGGGAAGTCCTCCTATGGATTAAAACTGGTTGAGGAACTTGAGGAAACAAGCGGTGGGTGTGAATGGGAAGTTCTCACAATGGAAGATGTAAGGAGTGGTGTCCCCCAAGAAGAAGGATCCCATTTGGGACCAGTGCTCTTTAACCTATTCATAAATGACCTGGAAAGTAAGGGGGTGCCGGTAGTGGCGTGGTGGCCAAGTTTGCAGATGATACCAAAATTATGTAGAGTGGTGAGAGAACCACCAAAGGATTCTAGAAGAGCTCCAAGCAGACCTTGATAAATTATAGGTGAGAGTGGAGCTAAGAAATGGGCAAATGCAGTTCAATGTAGCAAAAATGTAAAGAGTGATGCACATAGGGGCAAAAAATCCAAACTTCACATACAAGCTACGAAGAAGGGTCAGTGCTATCAGTCACAGACCAGGAAAGGGATTTGGGAGTCTTAGTTGATAGTTCCATGGGAATGTCAACTCAATGCATGGCAGCTGTGAAAAAGGCAAACTCTATGCTGGGGATCATTAGAAAAGGAATTGATAATAAAACTGCAAAGATTGTCATGCCCTTATATGAAGCCGTGGTGCGACCGCACTTGGAGTACTGTGTTCAGTTCTGGTCACCACATCTCAAAAAGGATATTGAAGAGATAGAAAAAGTGCAGAGAAGGGCAACGAGGATGATTGAAGGATTGGAGCACCTTCCTTATGAGGAGAGGCTGCAGTGTTTGGGACTCTTTAGTTTGGAGAGGAGATGTCTGAGGGGGGGATATGATTGAAGTCTATAAAATTATGCATGGGATAGAAAATGTTGACGGAGAGAAATTGTTCTCACTTTCTCACAATACTAGAACCAGGGGGCATTCATTGAAAATGCTGGGGGGGAAGAATTAGGACTAATAAAAGGAAACACTTCTTCACACAACGTGTGATTGGTGTTTGGAATATGCTGCCACAGGAGGTGGTGATGGCCACTAACATGGATAGCTTTAAAAAGGGCTTGGACATATTTATGGAGGAGAAGTCGATTTATGGCTACCAATCTTGATCCTCTTTGATCTGAGATTGCAAATGCCTTAACAGACCAGGTGCTCGGGAGCAACAGCCGCAGCAGAAGGCCATTGCTTTCACATCCTGCATGTGAGCTCCCAATGGCACTTGGTGGGCCACTGCGAGTAGCAGAGAGCTGGACTAGATGGACTCTGGTCTGATCCAGCTGGTCTGATCCAGCTGGCTGATTCAGGAGCAGCAGTGGCGTAGGAGGTTAAGAGCTTGGGTATCTAATCTGGAGAAACGGGGTTTGATTCTCCGCTCTGCCGCCTGAGCTGTGGAGGCTTATCTGGGGAATTCAGATTAGCATGTACACTCCCACAGACGCCAGCTGGGTGACCTCTCTCAGCCCCACCTACCTCACAGGGTGTTTGTTTTGAGGGGGGAAGGGCAAGGAGATTGTAAGCCCCTTTGAGTCTCCTACAGGAGAGAAAGGGGGTATATAAATCCAAAACTCTTCTCTTCTGCTCTTCTTGTTCTTATGTTCTTATGTTCTTATACATGCCCTGTGCCCCTGCTGCAGAGCTGCCTGCCCCCGCCCTGGAATGCCTCAGAACGTCCCTGGCATGCCCCCTCCATGGCCCAGCCATGCCTCCATGGTCATTTCTTGCTGGGGGGAGTGGGGAGAAGAGTGGTTCTGTTCCTTCATGTAACAGGTGTTTTACTGAATAAGGACATATCTTGAGGGACAGTAGAAGGTACAGAAAGCCAAGGATGTAGGTAAGGGGGGGTTTCTGGGTCCAAGCCTTCCATTACATGTCTGAAGCTCCTAAGATCTGTCCCCTGTGCCCCCCACTGGCTGGGAGCCCAGCCGGTGGGGGGCAAGGGGCAGGGGGTGGAGCCAGCTGAGGGTAGAGCCTCTGTTGCCAGGCAGGGGCTGGCAGGGGCAGAGCTGAGGGGGGCAGGGCTTGGGGAGGTGTGGCCACACCCCCAGTGGTGGATGGGGTGTGGCCCCACCCCCTGAGCCCTGCCCCCTGAACCCGTCCCATAAAAATTTATACCTACATCACTGCAAGCAAGCTCAAGGGGGAGGCACTCATTAAAAGTTTCATATTTGAATATCTAAACGTAATTAAATATAAAGGCAGGAAGCCAGCAGGGAGTGTGGGGATTTCCAGTGTTTTACACTGAGTGTGACATGTATGACTATCCTAGTGGACACAAGTTGTGCCTTCATTGCAATGAGCTCCTGGTACTCAGGGAATGTGTGTGTTCTCTTGAAGCCAAAGTGGCAGATCTGGAGAAACTGAGAGAGACAGAGAGGGTGACAGACAAGGCTTTCAGGGACCTAACAGCTGGGTCCCACACCCAGGGTCACATCTCTTCAGAATGGGGGAAGGTCATGGAGAATGGTCATGGAGAATGGGAGAATGGTCATGGAGAATGGGGGAAGGGTCTGGAGGAAGGAGGGTGCCAGTCTGAGGTGGTAGAACATGCTCCCTTAGATGGGCCCCCTTCCTTAGCTGGTGATCAGCTATCCTTTTGCACTGAGGATACCCCTCGGGGAGGTGGGGGGCTCTTCGTAGTTGGCAATTTGATAATTAGGAATGTAGAGAGTTGGGTTTGTGAGAGGTGTGCTGACCACATGGTGACTTGCCTGGTGCAAAGGTTGCGGATATCACACTTCGTCTAGATAGGCTGTTAGACAGTGCTGGGTTGGAATCAGCAGTTGTGGTCCACATTGGCACCAACGACATTAGGAAATGTATCCGGGAGGTTCTGGAGGCTAAATTTAGGCTGCTAGGTAACAGGTTGAAGTCCAGGACCCCCAAGGTGGCATTCTCAGAAATTCTACCTGTTCCACATGCAGGGCAAGCTAGGCAAGCGGAGATACAGAGTCTCAATGCATGGATGAGAAGGTGGTGTAAAGCAGAGAATTTCAGATTTGTTAGGAACTGGGGAACCTTTTGGGACAAGGCAGGTCTGTACAAAAGGGGCAGGCTTCATTTTAACCAAAAAGGAACCAGGCTGCTGGTGCTCAACATTAAAAAGGTGGCAGAACATCTTTTAAACTGATCCCTGGGGGAAAGCTGACAGGAGCTGAGGTGACTTCAGTTCAGAATACAGTATCTATGGTTTCTTCTTTAGCATCAAAATCAAATTGGCGAGTCTGCCCCTTCCTTACACAAAGCTGGAATTTTCCTCTGCTGTTTGGCTTTTGTGTTTGTCCCTCCCATAGGCAGGGCAATAAACTGAATTTTGTCTTTCTGGTTTTCAATCAAGAAAACCAGTTCCCAACATTCCTGAAGATTTGTTCTCAGAGAGAGAGACCTCTCCAGGGTACAAAGGATTTTACATACAACTTATTCACTTTAAAAGTTTAAAAAAATGATTATGACATTTATAATATGTGATTCTAGTAGAATACATGTTAGATAGATGGATAGATGGATAGATAGAGAATTATCCTTTCAGTGTTCATTAAAATATAGAAAAACACATTTTCAATTATCTGATCAAATTCATCTCTCTTCTTAACCTCTGATCTTTTCATTTCTGTGTTTATTCACGTAGCCTATCTTATATAGCTAGTTATGCCTAACAGATCTATTAGATGTGCTCTCTCTCACGTGTCTAAACCTGTCCCATGATGTTATAAATTCCTTAGTGATAAAATCTTCTCTGCTGTGTAACTGCTGACCAGCTGGCCTTTATAGAGAAAACCCTCTTGAATCCTTGGTTTTATAAATCTGTTATTCTTTAACATCAAATACAATTTTAGACCTATTTTCATGTTCCACAAACTTATTGCAAATACTGTGAAGAATTATTAGCAATGCCTTTACAAAAAGGAATTAATGAAATACCAGAGAGAGAGAGAGAATATACCATCTACTAGCCAGGAAGCAAATATGACTAATATATAAAGAAGGGAATGATCCATTATTACCACAGTCATATAGTTCAATCTTATAAATAAATTTGATTTTAAAATTTGCACAACAGTCATGGCTGAAAGATTAAGAAAATGTTTTACAGATTTTATCCATGAAGATCAAATGGGGTTTATCCCAAGGATATATATGAAATACAATATTAGACATTTACTGAATCTAATTGAATTTTCAAAGAGAGAGAAAAAGTTGACATTTATGTTTCTGAATGCAGAGAGAGCTTTTGACAATGTATCTTGGTTATTTCTAATACATCTTACAAAATATGAATAATGGAACATATTTTTTTAATTGAATGCAAAGTACTTGTGCAAAACAGCAAATTAGAATTTTAATAAATGAGTCTTTAATGAAAAAATATCACCAATATTATTTATTCTGGCAATGGAAATTCTATAAAAAATAGACAAGATATAAAGATCTCTGGAATAAAAAGATTAAGAGTATAAAATGAAAAGTTATACAGATGAAGCTGTTATATCAATAACATTAACAAATATCTCTTTTGAATATACAGTGGAACAAATAAAGAGACTTGGAACTTTTTCTGGATATCAATTGAATAAAAAGAAGACAAAAATATTAACAGCAACTAAAGCAGAAGAAGAAATAGAAAATAAAATCACAGAATGTGTTCTTACTGAAAAAATAAGATATTTGGGGATATATGTCACAGAACAAAACAATAATGTTTATATTCCTGCTCTTCGTGCCTTCTGTTGCTTGGGATGGTATTATGAGCTAGGGAGGGGGAGGAGAAACCAAGATTGATATACTGGGGCTGTATGAAGGTTCTGGCAGAACCAGCTTTTTCCCTCTTACCCATGTATCTACTAATAAAGACTTCTTAACCATCAAGTTACAGAGTCTGATTTGGATCACTGATTCAGGGTTTGACAGCAGGCAGGTTGAAAGCTGGAGGTCAGAGGAAAACCAGGCGTGTGCAGCTTACCAGGGAGTATACTTGTTATACCCAGGCAGAACCAAGCCCAAGACCGAATTTTTATAGGAAATTTTGGCTAATGAGGCAAGGATCCTGCAAGGACATCCTCCTCCTCAGATGGAGGGCCTAGGCCTCACCCTGAATAAGCAGAAATGTGTTTAGGGTCTTGAAGAGAACATGGCTTCTCAGGGAGAATGTGAAAACACTTGTCAGGCCTCTGGTATTTGCCAATCTACCACCATTATTGGGGGTTAACTTTGAATGGGCTTGTATGAGTAATTACGAGGAAGAATTCATGTCTAAGAAGCTTCATTTTCCCACACTGGTGCTTGAACACGAGATGTGAACTGGTCTCGATGATGGAGCAGCAAATCTGAACAAATGGCCTGAAATGACAGAATCCCAAATACTGGAGGGGCTAATGGATGATTTTTCCAGATTCCCAGGAACTGATTTCATCAGAGATCACCCACACACAAGTAATCTAGAAGTTGGGAGGGGTAAAAGACAAATAGGTATGGAATTCAAGCTATGCACAGGACACTCAGTAAAACATTTTTTTAAAAAATTTCTAGCATCCAACAGGAAATGACTCTAAGCCTCCAAAGGTACTTCTCCCTAGGATATATAGACCAAGAATCTGACTCATTATAAAGGATTCTCTAAGCACAGCTTCTAAATGCTAAAGAGTAAAAATATAAATATTTTAATACATAATTTTATAATGCATAAATACTTCTAATGAGGTATAACCTGCAACTATCTCTTGAAGGCATGGGTCATTTGGGGAAAGTTTATTTTTATTTTAAGTTGTAATAGTATTAATTATGATTCATAAGTTGCTTTGAGCCACAAGGAAAGGTGTGATGGAAATGTTTTAAAAATTAAGCAAATAAATTCACAAATGCCAGAATATGCAGAAAAGGTCACAGGAGGGAGGTTTATCTTTATCTCTTTATCTTTATTTAACTATCACTGACAAAATAATTAATTATTATCCATATCTGTACTGACCCTAAAACTCACCAACAGTGGCATATTCTGGTTCTATAGACATTTTGTAATCTAAAAACACTGTACTATAGTTGCTGTATGATTTCCTCTGACAGCCTCCTGATTCAAGAAACAACATTTTGCAAAAATCCCTAAATTTTTGACACCTCTGCTGGTACATCTGAAACTATTCCTAATTTTTGCTTGTGACTGGAGATTCACTCATTTCCCAGGCCTGGCTTGAAGCAGGGCAGAATGGCAATGGCTGGCTGTGGAATGACATCATAAAGTCAGTAACATTGTCAGAAAGATCTTAAGTGACTGAGTTTATTTTATTTTGGAGCCATGATACTCACAGCCTTTAATGAAGCGCCAGTCAAAGCTGCCTCTGGCAGCTGCATGAATATTGGTTTTGGCAAGGAACATGAAGACCCAGTAGACTAGAAGGAGTCGGCAGCAAATGTGATAAAAAAAATGAAACAAATAATAGTTCTGAGACCAGGAGAGAAAAAGCAATGAGTTGCAAAAATCAGGGGGGAAAAAACCCAACCCTGCATACCACCTCATCACCACTGCACCTCCTCTGTAGGCTATCATTCAGCAGTTGGCAAGGTGGGGCACAGGAATGACCGTGAAGAATTAAACCACGTACAGACTGGTGGAATGACAGCAGGGAATGGATGCAGCAGAGAAGTCTGGGGAGTAGCAAGGACAGGAGTACTCTCCTCAGAACATGGTCTGATTTATTATAAATCAGTCAGAACAGATCAATTAATCTGGCATATGTTGAGTTTACTTAATTTTCCATTCTGCAATGACAGTTTTGAATCTGCTAACAACTTCGTACACTGTATTCTGCCAAGAGAATTGGAAACGTATGAAGGACTTCACAAAGTGCTTCATGAGATCTTCAAATGCTTCCTTGCACCTGTGCCCTTCTTAGCTAGATCAATTCCTTTCTCCCCGACTTCTGGCTACGTTAAGAAAATGTAGTGAAAGTAGCAATTTGAGCCACGTATCTGCCACGGCCCGCTTATCGACGACCTGGGGAAAGCCAAAAAAGGCGCCTCTAGGCCGCCATATCGTCCAGGCGCCACTGCTGCAACGCAGCAGCTGGCGCATCTGGACGCCCTCTTCCCTCCCCAGGGTACGGCGTCAAGCCGCCCTAAATCGCCAACAGACTGCCTTTAAAGGGTTGTTGTTGTTGAGAATGATCTTCCCTCGCGGCGCGCTGCGCAACAGCGCCGCGTGAAGATGCCTTTCTCTCCAGCCCCACTTACTGTGTCATTCCTGGAGTAAGCCTGCTGTTGCAAACGCCAGCCGCGCCACACTGTCCTCCGACCTCCAGGGTCGGGAGAGGGCAGCATGGGCGCGGCTGCGACGCCTCCGCAGGCTAATGCAGGAAGACACAGTACAGCGTGGCGGGGGAGGGCGCAGAGGCGCTCGCGTCACGTGGTTTGCCCTGCCCTCTGCCGGCCTCCCTGTTGCCTGCTCGCACGCTTGCATGCTTGAAGCAGGCTCCCGCCCCCACGCCACGGGATCCTCCTGCCGGCATTAAAGAGGGGGCGCGAGGGGGCCGTGCAGAAACGGCCATAGAAAAAACCCAGCCTTGTTGAGAAAAATAATGGGTGCTTCCGGGTTCCTTTCAGTATCCGGTAAAACAATTAGGTGTAGGAGGAACTTAGAAGGAAGACTAGGCAATTTCAGATTGTTTTTCACCAAATGGGTCTGAAAGTGCTGACTTCCCATCCGAGAGAGAGAGAGAGAGAGAGAGAGAGAGAGAGAGAGAGAGAGAGAGAGAGAGAGATTGATTACTGTGGAATTTAGTACTGTAATCTCTACTGGAAAGAATTTCCAAATACTTTATGAAATATAGCTGATGTGAATAGAACCATATATTTCACTGGGTCTGGCTAAAGAAATGCTGTGGACCCTTTCTTGCAAACACAAAAATATTTAGGGGATATTTATACTTACCCGGCTGGGTTTGAGGGACAAGACTAGAGATTGTGAAGAGATCATTTTTTTTCCTCTCTTTCTGCTCCTCCCCATACCATACTGGAGGTGATGTGGCTACATTGTCCCACAGGAGTCCATTTCTTGGCAATGTTTCCCATTAAAAAATCCATTCCCATAATCAAGATTCTATATTTCTTCTTCAAAGTAAATCCTCTTCAGGAAATGTTCTGCTTCTCCCTGTAATTTCATTTTTTTCCACCCTTTTTCACATAAGTAGATACTTCCTGTTTTCTTGGGATGATTATCAGAACTTGTTTATAAGGGGTTTACATATCAGTTTTCATCACTCATTAAAATATTTTTTGCAGCACAATGAAACAGGGATCATAGAAAATCACTTGACTTTCTGCAAAGCCAAAAACCTTGTTTTTAACTACCCTGCCCCCACATGAACCTCTCAGCTTAACCTACCACACAGCATTTTGTAAAGACAAAATGGAGGACAGGAACACAATATAAAGCTTATTGGATGCCCATTGCACAGAATGGCAGGTTATAAATAAATCAAATTGATAAATAATCAAGCATATATTAATTAGTGGTAGAAGATAATAAGCCAGCAAGTTCGAAGAACACAGGAAATTGAGTGGAAGAAGAAGGAAAGTACTTTTTTTTAAAGGCTCATTAGCCTTGGGGACCCACAGCAGTGCATTCAGCATCCAGATGGCTTATAGTCTAGTAGTATAAATACATGTTAACTAGAAATAATGGTCACAGATACTGACTGAAAAAGGCAGAAAAGCAACACAGAAAATAGTGAAATACAATGAGTTGACATCATCTATATGTTCTGTGGAAATCAAGAGTGCAAATGCAATTGCAAGGTTACCATGGAACCAGTCTAGCAGTGGTGGGATCCGAAAATTTTAGTAACAGGTTCCCATGGTGGTGGGATTCAAACTGTGGCATAGCGCCAATGGGGCTGGGCAGGGCATGATGGGCGTGGCCAGGCATTCTGGGGGCAGGGCATTCCTGGGCAGGGCTGTGGCAAGGACGCAGCCGCTGCGCCGGTCCTTCGGCGGGAAACGGATGCACGCAGGTGCAGGCTGCCACGCATGCCGGTGCACCTCCTGCTAGACTGCTTCAAGTTCTGCGCGCTACTGCTGAGAGGAGGGGCGTAACTAAGGCAAAAATCAGTGGAAAAATCACCAATTAGTAACCCCCTCTCGGCACACACAAATAATTTGTAACCTACTCTCTGGAACCTGTGAGAACCTGCTGGATCCAACCTCTGAGTCTAGATCTTGGGCCATAGAGAGACATGAGGGGATAGTCTGATTTTAGCCCCTAGAAGAGCACTAGTCGTTTATGCACCTTTGCTCTAGCCAAGCAACTGAGAGACTAAGCTGATGAACTCTCTATGGAGATAGTGATAGGATGTGACTCACATATAATTTTATGGACTATCTATTGCTTTTGCATTTGAACAATAGTGAGTCAATGAAGAAATGGGTATATAGCAGGAAGATCAAAGTAGGACATTCCAGCCCAGGAACTCAGAGAAGATAACTGTAAGGCAGCACAATCCAGATTGGGGGGGGGGGCAACACGTTTGCCCTCCTGGATGGCGTAAGTGGCACTCACGCTGGCTGGGAGGGGAAATAGGGAGGTGGGTGGATGCTGCAGAGCTCCACAGCATCTGATCAGATTGCAGCTGCTGTTTCCACAGCTGCACTGGCCTAACATGGAGGCCAACACAGCTGGGGGTATTCTGGTGGCATTCATTGCAGCAGAGATGATGCTAGTCCACTGAGCTTCCACTGAGCTTTGGCCCCAGGAATGCCGGTGAGATGGTCAGCGGACTTACACCACCCTTTTGGGTAATGTAACTCCATTAAGCCCTATGAAGGACATTTAAGCAGCTGAGGTTTTTCTGATTTTTGCTGCCGTGCTGTGCTGCCTAGAAGCCCTCTGGAGGTGGCATGGCAGCACAGCAGCTGTGCCATCCCTGGCCATCCCAGGGTCAGGATTGGACTGTAAAAATCAAAGCTCATATCCATATACATCAATAGGTATTTCTGTTCCAAAATACAATATTGGAAGTAAATTTCCCTATGCACTGCTTAACAGTGACAATAAAAGTCAGGCTATTTTTAAAAACTTCTTGTAAGTTTTCCTTAGACTCAGAACACTGCAAAGCTTCAGTTCAACAGTTATAAGAAAAGTTTCTCACCACATCTTTGTGGAACCAATCTCAAGGTAATATAAGCAGGAGCACATCTGAGGTTGATTTTAAATATTGTTATCAAAAAACTTTGATAAATTCGGAATTCTGGCTCCTCAGCCTAGTAAACTGTGAACAGATGATTTAGCAGAGTGCGTAAGGCTATAGCATGTGCAGCAAAGCCCACTGAATCTCTTTGTGTGCCATGAACAAAATAACTCAGAGCCTTTTTTATCTATTTAAACTAATATACTTCATTTATTATAGGAACTCCATTTCTGGATAGGATAAATAGTGTTGCTTTTTAAAATCTCAGTGAAACTGCCTGCTTCTTCTCAGACTTCCATTCACATACACACCTCTTCTCCATCTTGCGACCATGAAAGCAGGATGCAGGGAGGGAGATGCAGGACCTTCATCCTGCCCTCATGGTTACAAGATAGAAAAGAGGTATGTGTACGAGTGGAAGTCTGAGAAGAAGCAGGAAGGAAAGTCCTGATAGTAGCAATCTACACATCAAAGGGATAGTGTCAACAGTAAAGGATACCCATGCCTTGACCCCTCTATCTCAATCTCTCGACTCTCTACTCCAGTCCCCATCAGAAGTCTGAGGTTAAGAGACAAAGCGAGAACATCATGTCAACTTCAAATATACACCATTAACAAGATGTTCCATTAGGTGCCACAGTATGATTCTTGTGTACAGTACAATGAAAGAAAATTATAGTTCAAACAACCATATTCAGCATTGTAGACTGAGGAAAAATCCACATTGTCAAAATATACCTGGAACTAACTAGCAGATAAACTTGCTAACTTGGAAACATTTACAGTTTAAAAGACTTTTTTTAAAAAAAGAACCGTGTTGGAACAATTATGTTCACTTTCAAGTCGTGTTTATTTAGTGACTCATTTGGGAAAGCAAAGTGCCCCCAGATTTCAGTAATATGCAGCTCATGCCTGGTGAGCACTGTGGAACAATTTGCGTGCATCAAGCTATTTCTTCATTTCACTAAGTTCTGGGCTGCATATGAGGTCTTAGCAGTATTTTAGGTATACAATAGATGCAGGAAAATATGCTTGGTGCCCAAACTGAATGTTTCAACCAGTTTTCTGATATTGAATTATTTGCTAATGTCCTAGCATATCAGACATTGCAGTTTTCATCTATAGTTAGTCATGCTTTCCAGATGGGTCACTTGCCTAAACAAATGTCAGCTTTCAAACTATTAATTTTAATGACTAGGAAATGATACTTTTGATTGAAATGAGGGTAGTCAATATTTTTCAGATATAGGAGTCTGCTAGTTCTCCTTATGTACCCAAATGTCTTTGTATGTCTCTGTAGCTTCCTGTTATTATAACATGGTTAAATTTTCACTTAACTTGCTCATTAAGTACACACTGGAGGCTACTCATATTTGCATAGGGCACAACCATCCAAGGCTGAGCATTTTTAAGCCTCACTGGCTTCAGTGTAAAAGTTAATGTTAAACAAAGTGAAATAAATGTAACTTGGAAGGTTACAGCCTCAGAAGCTGCCTTGAACCACAAAGAAAGGCAGGACATGAATAATTTAATCAATCAAACAAACAATAAAACTTTAATTGAAGAACCTTTTTATGGATATGTTGGATTCTGTGCCACATTTAAAATGATGCTGATCAGACAGAAAGAAGACAGACTTGGTACCTGATGAGGAAGCAGGATGGACAAGAGCAAGAGTTTTGATTATTGCAATATATGTTTGTATATAAATGTATACCTTTGTGTAGACTTAGCAATATAAGATTGTAGTATGGCCTTAGTGAATCAACTGAAAACTTAAAATATGTTTCATTCTGATCCCTAATATGATAAAAGTGCGGCTTTCTCCCTACACAATGAATATTGTAGTTACAGTAAAGCAGGTTACTGCCACACCACTAAAAAAAATGAAGATTCTGTTTTTCTGGATTGCAGCATATTTGTTCTCAGTGCAAATGAAAGTTTCTGTTGCCCCTACCATATCCAAGGTAGGCACCTTTTCCTCACAAGCAGTGTGTTGTTTATATGTATTTGCATAAAATGTACAGAAATTTACTAATTAAGATTTAATCTGAAATATGTTCATTTGCACCTAGTGGAAAAAATTCTGAATATAAATAAAACTATTTCTGACATTTGGGAGGAGTCAAAAACTCATATTTGTTCAGGTTACAACAACACAAGCCTTTATTGGCATATAAAACAGGACAAAGTTTTAAAACAAAACAAGGTTAAGAAATACAGTTAAAATTACTAATTTCCAGTACAAAATTTGCAACAGTTTCACAAAAGAGTACATCAGAGCTGTTCAGGAGATTGGGTATCTTATAACACTCATGCCACTGAGAACATTGCAAGAAAATGGAATTCATGTATTTCATGCATATCTTATTGTATTTAGGGCATAGAAACAAAGAATGGTCAAGTGTTTCAACCGTAGTCCTATCACATGAACAAACTCTTTTAGAACGTTCCATATTCTTAAATCTTCCCTCCAGCAGAGCTGATGGCAGCACATTACATCTTGCAGTAGCCAAGGCTTTCCTCTGGGTGGGATTAATCAGCAGACGAAGATATGCTGCCATAATTCCTCGCTCGCATGGGATTAATAATGTAGTCGGAGAACAGGTTGTCTTGGCAGCATGAGTCAAATTATGAAAATCAAGATCCAAGAGCCTATTCTTAACTAGTCTGGAGGCTTCCACCTTTGTGAGCATAAGGAGCGGAAAGCCCCAAGGGGAAACCAATAGCTTCAGCCTTTCTAAAGATCAAAGTATACCATTCTGAAATAAAGTGATAGGATAACAGAGAGGGAATATAGCTATTGGATCCCACTAGAAAATGTATATGCAGCCAATATTTTATGGCCCTTATCCATGCCAAGGTTTCTAGAGTTGTTTGGCCCATCTCAATGCACAACGCAGCATAAGCAAGTACTGGCCATCTAGGGAGCCCCATTAAGCCTCCGAAGGAATTTGGAATGTAATAAATTAAATGATTTATTTATTGCCGAAATCCAAATGGGGGAACCGTACAGTAGCAAGGAGCCAATCCTAGCCTCAAAAACCTTCAAAGCCGCAGGAATGTATTGATTGCCTTTACTGTAAAAAAAAGCAATATATTGCTGTCATGTTGGTATGTGCCGAGGTAGTTACTGCTAGTCGCTGTGAGGACCATGAAAATTATACCTATAGTAAATGCCAAGGTATCGAAAATATTTGACCTGCTCAATTTTGTGGCCTTTAATTCACCAGGACGAGGGCTTCCAACTCTTAGCAAAAATGAGAACTTTAGTTTTAGCATAATTAATTTCCAGTCTGTTCTCTTCGCAATAATTAGCAAAACTGTACATTAGGCATTTAAGGCCAATACTGGACAAGGACAATAACACTGCATCGTCTGCATACAACATTAAAGGAACATGGGTAAGATGTAATTTAGAACTATGCCCATTCACAGACACCAATGCATGAGGTAAATCATTGAGGAATAAATTGAATAGCGCAGGTTTCAGTATGCAACCCTTTGTTTAACCTCTTACCTAGGAGTACTAATTCTGCTGGTTAACTGACCTTCCCCGGAGCATCCAACTTGACAAACAGTGTTAGTATACAACTGTTTGATCAGGAATAGAAGTCTGGGGTCAACATTCAATGATCTCATCTTGTCCCACAGGAGATTTCTTGTCACGGTATCAAAGGCTCCTTTTAGGTCAATAAAAGCAGCAAATAATTTAGAAGCCTTTGTAGTAGCATACTTATTTACCAGATGGGATAGTACTAAACAATGATCCAAGGTTGACTTATTTCTACAAAATCCTGCTTGCTCAGGTCCAATGATTTTAGTTTGATCCAGCCAAGTTTGCAATCTAATCAATAATAATTTTGAATAGAGCTTTCCAATTACTGATAGTAGACTAATTGGCCGGTAATTGGAAGGATCAGTAGGGTCTCCCTTTTTGTAGATTGGTACTAAAACGGCTAATCGCCAGCTGTTTGGGATAATGCCTGTGTTATTAATGATGGTAAACACTGCCACCAGGAGAGGGGTCCACCACTCTAGATCTGATTTCAAAATCTCCAGGATAATTGAATCTGGACCAGCCGCTTTCCCATTCTTTAGACCATATTTGTTCAGGTACTAGCTGCCTTGTTTGATTTCCTGGAGCATAGGAATCATGAGCAGCAGCAAAAGGAAAGATTTACTCGGTTAATTGATGCATGATGGCAGGGTTGTCATCCAACCAGAGCTGTTAATAAGTGTTCCTGCCAAACAGAATAATCCCATCCAGCATTTCTATAAGCAAGTCTGTTATTTACATGATTTTGCTAAACAGCAGATAATACTTGTCTGTTTGTATGCACTGTAAAGCTAGAGGCAGAGGCTTGACCTCAGGCTATACTTGTTCTCTTGCCTTCATAATAGGAAACTTGCAGCAAAGGAAAGAAGCAGAGGCTTCACTTGTCCCTCCTGAGGGAGCTAGGGATGTAGATATTTAAGGAAAGGAACAGAGAACTAGGCCCTGAATTTTGCTTCAGTGAGCTCATCTGCCCTGTAGACTGTGGGGACAGAAGCAGAAATACAAAGCTCTCCCCTATTAAAGCAGGCAAACATACAGAGAGATCTTTGTTGATAAAAGACTGGATCATCAATCTATCGATTCAGCATCTGTGGTCTCCCAGACAACTTCACTGTATTGAGAAACACTGCAGTTTTGGGTGTACCTATTATACATGAGTTTGCCTATTCATCAATGAAGCAGGGAGGATCACTTCTGAAATAAAATGGATGAGAGGAGCTAACCTGTTTCCATTCCCATCTTACCTTGTTGCAATTTGGTACTTCAAGAATATTTTCCCTCCCAGACCAGATTCAGTACAAATTTTAAAATTCAATGGACTTGAATCCAATTGCAATTATTTTTGTACACCCTTGATATATTATTATTATTATTATTATTATTATTATTATTATTATTATTATTATTATTATTATTATTATTATTATTATTATTATTATTATTATTAATTCGATTTGATAAACCGCCCTACCCCCGAAGGGCTCAAAGCGGTGTACAACAAAACAAGAACAACCATAATAAAACAAATTGAATAACCCCAGTTAAAATACAAATCTTAAAACTATAGCAGCAGCAATCCACAATAAATAGTTAATAATTAATAATAAGGGGCATCTGGCATCACACCCTGGCGATCAAGACCTGGGAGTGGACGAATTCTGGGAGGGGGCTGGCAGATGGTCAGACGGTCAGGTGCACAGCCAGTAAACAGGGCAATAAGAAGGGGGCGGAATCAGCAGCCGGTCCCCCCAAAAGCCCGGTGGAACAGCTCAGTTTTACAGGCCCTGCGGAACTCCCCAAGGTCCTGCAGGGCCCTAACTGCTGGATTTAGAGACATATAACCAGGACAGATTGGGAGGGGGACAGCTGTGGAAAAACTGCCTGTCCATATTCATCTTGGCCCCACCTTCATCCCTACCATCATCCAAACAGGATTGGGTGGGGATGGGCCCATGCCTTGCTTGATGGGGTGAGGTGGAGAGGTGCAAAGGTAGACCAGGTGGACACAACCCTGGCTACAGTGAACCTTCCTTCTCCATTCCTCTGGCTCACGCCCTTCTCTTTGTTTTGGCTGTGGTAGCCCTGGAAGGGGGTGACTCCTGGGTTGGGATAGTCCCAGTGGGAAGGATGCCTCCTTAGCTATGGGCTCACTATGGCTGATTCCGCATGGGCCAAAAACAGCGGTGTGAAAACAGTGTGAAAACAGTGTAAACCCTTTTACACCATTTTAAACCCTTTTACACCATTTTCACACCATTTTCACACTGCTGTTTTTGGCCCATGTGGAATCAGCCTAGGACTAGTTTTATTGCCTTGTATTATCATGTTACTGATTTTCTACTATGTTGTGCACTGCCCTGAGCCCTCCAGGGGAGAGTGGTATATAAATTGAATATCAAATCAAATCAAATACAACAAGTAAAATGTGAGCATCATTTTCTTAAACATAACTGCAGCAAACTCAGGCTGTTTCCACAAAGCCACGCTGGGGGGTGCATCAGCGTATACAACGCCGACACCCACACCCCCGGGACCATTCACATGAACGGTCCCAGTAGGGGCAGGGAAGACGGCGCAGCGCTGTGCCATCACCCGATCGACGTACCTTCCCTGCGACCTTCCCTGCGACGGACCTGTCCCTGCGCAACAGCTCTGGAGTTGCAAGGCAGGGGGGCATGTCCCCAGGCCTGGGCAACACGCCGGAAGGTCGCAGAGAAGGTACATTGAACGAGAAAGCGGGGGATGGCACCTTCCAGCTGCTGCCATTCGCACAGCAGTGGCTGGAAGCCGCTGTTTCCAGAAAACCTCAGGGAGCGAGGTTTGGAAACAGCGGCTTCGCACCGCTGGGGGGGGAGTGAGGGCGGCGCGGCTGCAAAGCAGCTGCGCCCCCCATGCAAACAGCTCCTTGGGATGGCGTTTTTACCATCCCTAGGGCGCTGTAAATGGCCCGTGTGGAAAGGGCCTCAGTTAAAGGATTCAATGTGATTTTCAGGAATAGTTCTGATCAGGTATAGTTGATTTCAGATGCAGGTATAGTTGATTTCAGATTCAGGAGACTTTAACTCTGTAAATAAAAATGGAAACAGGATAAGGATCTGTGGTAATGAAGCATATCACAACAATTGGCAACCTACAGTCCATCTGGCAAATATGCATCTCCTGGCTTGTAGTTCATGGAGGAATTTCAGCCCAACGCTAGTTACAGCTCTTGGCACAGGGTTTGCTGGCAGCCCATGATCATTCTCAAGTATGTAACACTTAGGTTTGTATTATAATATTATTATTATTGTATATATAATATTATTATATATAATATTATATATAATGTATATATAATATTATTATTGTATTATAATGCCAAGAGATGTAAGAGATGTAACAGTAGGCTAAACACTAAGGGAAGATTATATACAGTAATCATGTTAAAAACCTGCAAATGTATGTTTAAGTGTAGCTTTACAAAGGAGAAAAGTTACTCTACTGTACTAGCCCTTATATATTCAGGTTAGTAATGTGTGGTTCATAGGCTGTCTGCATAAAAAATAAAATCAACTGTCTTTCAAATGTATAATGAGTTAGCTGGGGATTTGGGATGAAATTATAATGTGCTGTGAGCAAGCAAATGAGTAGCTATGTAGGGGTGAGCCCGCGAACCCAGCAGAACCGTAGAAGGAGCGCCAGGCATGCCGGTGCCGGCTACGGCCTTCCAGGCGTACACGTTCCCCCAACCCCCGCTCCCCCATGAGTCACGGGTCATGAACTGCCTGACTCGCGGTCACCAGGTGTCCCATACAAAGGGACAAAGAGGCTCCTGCCCTCAGGTGAAGATTAGGCCCAGACACGGATGCTTCCTCCCACACGTAGCAGCCCGATGAGATCATGCATCACATGATGATCTCCCGACCTCCCGCTCTCCCGACCTCCCGTTCTCCCGCCTGCCCGACCCCTTTACATGCCCCTGTTGAAACCCCAATAAAAGGTGTGAGGGGCGAGCGCACGGGAGAGTTGCCAGGATCACGGGATCCCGCACTTCCTGCTGGCTGGCTCTCTCCACCAGATGAAATCTCCGCGTGTCGTCTCTTCCCTGGGACCTCGTGGGTACTACTGCAAGCTGGTGCCGAAACCCGGGAATCCTCGAACCTCCTCCGTGACTTACCGTCGCCTGGGAAAGGGCTTCTCGGTACCAACCGTCCGCTGGATTGGCGCATCCAGGGACCCACCCCCTCAGTACCAACCATCCGCTGGATTGGCGCATCCAGGGAGCTGTGTTCTCGGACACTCTCTCGTCTGATCGAACCACCGGTAAGCATGGGTGCTTGTAAAAGCATGGCTTTTGACAAGCACGTTAGCTTAAATCGAAAGCGCCAGCTTAAACGCTGCAGGGTCTCCCTGTAAAGAGAGGGGAGCTGCGTGAATTGGTTGAGGAGATTGATAGGCAATGTCCATGGTACCCAGAAAGGGGGACATTCAATCTTAAGGACTGGGAAAACATCGGGCGCACTCTGCACAGAGAGCCTCGCGCCGATGTCGCTGCTACTGACGTGGAGACAGTGTTATGTCGCCATCAGCCTGCAGGTCCATATGTCTTCTTTGCCATGGATCTCCCCTCCTTTTGATCTTTCACCTACAATTTCAAGCCCGAAATTTTCTCTATCCACTTAAACAGGACGCCTGTCCTACTGCCTCGTTTCACTTGCTTCCTCCTCTTCATTCAAACTTCTCCCGCTCGTGCTCTCCACGGCCGAGCGCAGCCCTCCTCCTTCTGCTCCGCCTTCTGCTCCGCTATCCGTTTCTGCGGCAAGCCACCGCACCTCCGACTACAATGCCACGTGAATGGCGCCGAAGTTCTCAAAAACTTCTAGCTTAGAGCCGTGATACTCCACGACATCTGCGGTGAGGAAAGGAAACCCTGATGGAAGACTTTATGTCGGTACCTCTCGCCGTTTGCTCCAGCCCACTACACTGACCACGTGGGGGAGGACAGCGCCCTCCAACGGGTCATTGAGTATCGCCCCATAGGCTATAACAGTTCTCACAGAGTCTCGGCAAGGTTATCACGGGACGATGGGGATCCACTCAGCCCCTATGTGAGAGGCATGCATGGAGGCCGGCCATGCGGAATCACATACTGGTTCCGATAGGGGACTGGAAAACCACTTTTCACATGCTCTGCAAACCCTCGCGCCGGAAATTTTGTTGCTTTGGGAAAGCGAATACCGCCAAACAATGCATAAGCCAAGAGGAGCAGCCTTCCTGGCAGCGCCTATACCGCCCAGCGCAGCTCTATGGCTCGCGAAGGCTTACGCCCTTCCTGACTGGCTGCAGATCGCTCCTGCCGAGGGCCACCCTTAAAGGTTGCTCTGCTGACTGCGCCTACAAAGCATGCGTTTGTAAGAGTGCCCGCTGCCGGACAGCCAACCCAGAGCTTTTCCAACGTTCGGCCGAAGCTTCCCAGGAGCGGCTTGACGCTGAATTCTCTGAACGGTGACTCTGGTGAGGCCTCTGCAGAGGCAAAAGCTCGACACAACGGACGCTGAAAGCCCAACGACGAAGCTCCTCATGCGCCTGCGCCCGAAGGAGAATGCCTCCGCTGAGTGCCGCTTAGGGGCGATCCACGGGCTTAAGGGAAGAAACCCCGCAGCCACGGATGACATGCCAAGGGCTTCTGCCAGGGATGCATCGGATCTTCTGCCCATCCAGGCCTTAGCTCTCCTCGAAGCCGCAGCCCTTCCTCCACTCACCTCGGGGACAGCCCCAAGAAGAGTGCTTCAACGTCGCGTGCGTAAGCGGGGACATTTCCGGAGAGGGATTGTAGAGTCGCCCGGTTGGGGGGGGCTTACAAAGCCCCCCAGCGGAGGGGGGTTCCCCTTCCCCTTGGGAGACGGAGGCCCTGTGGGCTGGGCCCCCGGACCAAATGCCGCCCCGGCGCCGGGAGGGCTTCCACTGGGCGGGGGTGCCCGTCGGGAAACTGCTTACCCGGGCCTCTCCCACGCCCAGGACCCAGGGAGGAGAATCACTAAACCAGCCTCGGTGAACCAAGCGTCCGAACCCAAGCCACCTCCCTCCCAGCGAGGGAGGTTATCTCCCTCTCCTGCACCCAGCCTCTTTCCCTCAGTTTCCCAATAGGAGATCCTTTCGTTGTTTCCGACCCAGTGCTGTTTTATCCCCATCCCCCCCCCCATAGAGGTCCGTTGTGTTGATCTTGCCCAAAAGCTCTCCCCAGCTGGAGCAGGGACTGTTTGTCGTCCCAGGAGGTCATTGACTCTCTACACACCAAGGAGCCGTTGCACGGTATTCAGTGTGTGGACAAACATCCTGGCTCGAGTTGCCCAGTGGAACCAGCCTGCGCACAGCTGATCCTCCTGCTCCACATGCACCTGCCGCCCGATTCAATAAAGGCCACGAGCCCGGATCGCCATCGGCGAGGCACAGCCGGCACCACAGTAGCCGAGGTAGAAATGCCCATCGACAGCGCCTCCCGCCCATACCTGGAGCTCACTTACCAAAGAAGGGGTGTCCCTATTCAAAGGGGACTTGTGGACCCACCGGCGCCGACGTAACCGGTCATCAGAGCGCTTCGAGTGCGCCTTGATCAGTGGCTGACTGAGGCTTGCCCGTGCATTTGCAGGGGGTGGGGGGGAAGCAGGCCATCAAGCGAGACGGAGCACCTCGCCCGCTCACAGCCCCGCCAGTCCAGGGGCTTTGAGCGACAGCTCACAGTCCAGCCTATCGTCGTTGGACTATCCCATGTTAACTTGTGGGGAAGGGATCTCGCATGAGTCAAGTAAAGATTCGACTCTAGTTTGGGATGGATGATAATCCACCCAGCGCCTTGGCCGCTACTCCAGAAGACGAACAGATAGCAGCTGGCCCACGTTGAGATCCCCACCCCCCAGCTTTGACTGTGTTTCGCTTCCCTCTACCCCAGAGCCCCTCTGCTCCTGGAACACGCTCCTATCTCTCTCACTTCGCTTCTATTTTTTCGCATAACTAGTAGCGGGAGGGGCAGATTGGCTGACTGGCCCTCCCTGGATTAAAATCTGGTTCCAGCCCGATCCTGGGTACGCTGCCACAGCACTGCCAGTTGACATTTAGCCCTAAGATTAAGGGGAGGCCGCTATGCGCCATCTGCACCTACTCCCTGCCAACCCGTTTGGGTTGTGGTGAGGTGCCTGCGCTGCAGATGGCATCTTATCCAGCACCTGGCAACTTTACCCAATAATAATATCATGTTAAAGGCCAGGCGCTTAGCCGAAAACCGCCTCTTTGCAAGGAATGGTTTCGGCGGGCGGCATTTCCCCAAGATACTCAAATTCGATTCCAAATTCTGAACGCCATGCCTGCCTCAACCTCTGTGATCACGGTAAGTATATCTGCCCCAGGGTGGAACCTCCCCCAGCCCTTTGTCCCAAAGACCGACTCCCAAATGTGTGATTGTCTTGCTCTTCTGACGCATCCCCTCCTCTGAACGCACCCCCAAAGTCCCTTTGTCCTACAAATTAGATATGCATACCCATAATCCCCTGACGGTCCACTCCCCCCCCTTGGGGGCTCGGACCATCGCTCTGACGCATCCTGATGACGTCTTTGAAGCCAACTCTCCATAGGAGTTGTCTGCCCTTCGTACCCCCTGTCCTATGTCCAAACAAACTAAAGAAAGGGGAGTAGGTGGGGCCTCCATGGCCTGCCCCCCCTGCAGAATTGAAATTGAACAATTCGAACCTGCTCTCAGACCCACTCCCACCTGAGACAAGACCAAGCTTGGCGGTGTGCCCTGCCCCCTCATAACCTGGGGAAGGGGGTATGCTTCAATCCCTTTCCCTACAGGTCCCCAGTGGATTCCAGCTTCGCCATGTCCAGCCAACCCATGGAATGGCACCAGAAGGAAACCAACCCGATTCCAGAGATGGAGTGGATCTCCCTGGAAGATCCGGCCCCGCTGCCTCCCCGACGGAACCGTACGGCCAGCGCCAGAACGTACTTTGAGGGACCCAGATGACTTGGGGAGACATCAAGGCAACACCAGCCGGGCTCGAGAGCTGCTGCAACAGCAAGACTGCCCCAGAGACTCCTGAGGGTCTCTGGGCTGCCATCTTTGCGATCATCACTGCAAACTCCGCGAGTCACCATCGCCTGCCTGCTCTACAGTTCTTGCCGGTGACGCTCGGTCACCCCCTTTTGGAGATCAAACCAAGTTATCGGGGAGCCGTTCATGTCAGCTGCCAATGTCTCATCCTTTTGCCTGGGCCAGTATCTCGGAGTGGGAAGCTTGCTAAGCTCCTGCCTACTCCCTGTCTGCAAAGCCCCTGGAGATTTCCTGGAAGAGTCCGGGCTGAGCCCTTTCATGAATGCCTCGTCTATCAGGTACTCCATGAGTGCCGACTGGGGACCCATTGTCCAAACCCTCCCCACCGGCGCTCTCTCTCTCATCACCCAAACCGTCACCAACCACGAGTCCAACACTTGCGCCCGCATTGCTGATGTGGCGGGAAGGGAAACTGGCCCGAGCCTCCAGTCACCGGCTCGGGCTAACTGGAATTGCAATAATATGTTGAGGACACTTCCCCCCATATATGGAAACATCCTCCTCCCCTAAAGGCTGGTTCTGGACTTGCGGGGAGAGAACCTTCACCCATATCCCCGCTCGCTTCTCCGCCGGGACTCTTTGTTGCCTTTAGCCGCCTTACTATCGCCCTGCCTCAGGCTCCACCTCCCCGGAGCCCAACGCATGCCGTCGCCCGCTCCGCTTCTTTCCTCTCGACCCTTCCTGCCGGAGCGGCGCTGCATGCCTGGCTTTCCGAAGCCGAATATGTCTCCCTCAAGCAGCCTCCTGGTGGGAGTCCCAGGACTTCGGCCACACTCCATAACGCTAAGACTACCCTGGCCGGCTGGCCTGCACCCTTGCGAGAAGTCCATTAATTCCACCTCCACCGCTCTGGATGCTCTGGCCTCCTCGAGCAACAAGAACTTCGGTCAAGCAACTTTAGATAATCCCCAGTGGCCGCTATTGAGTTACTTTGTTATTACTGCATCACCACAAGGTTGTGAGAATGTACATAATATGTGTTTGTTTTAATCTCTCTTGGATAAGTCTCCATTTAATCCATATGAAGAAGAAGTTCGTGGAGTTGCTACAAGATGTTGGTATCCTTAATCCTGAAATATGATGTGTTTGTCCTCACTGGTGGTCAGCCCTTTGGAGCTGGCTGCCGGGGGGGATGGCTAAGTACTATTGTACAATTCTTCATTGGTTTGATTGGTATGCCTTGTTGTTTGGATCTTGCCTTGTTCGAGGTGTGTAGTATCCTGCTTTTGCCTTTGTGCATATTTGTAAGAAACCTCTTAACTTCCCCTCACAGCCTTGCAACCAGGTCCTCATGCTGCACAAAACTTAAACTCCAGCCAGCTTGAGCAAGTCCCTGGGGAGGCAAGCATCCCCTAAATTCGCCCTGCAACTAGATTCGCTGCTTCCTTCCTAAAATATAAGAAATGGGGAGATGTAGGGGTGGAGCCCGCTTGAACTCCAGCAGAACCGTAGGAAGGAGCGCCAGGCATGCCGGTGCCCGGGGCTACACCTTCCAGGCGCTAATAACGCTCCCCCAACCTCCCACTCCCCCCATGAGTCACGGGTCATGAACTGCCTGACTCACGGTCACCAGGTGTCCCATACAAAGGGACAAAGAGGCTCCTGCCCTCAGGTGAAGATTAGGCCCAGACACGGATGCTTCCTCCCGCACGTAGCAGCCCGATGAGATCATGCGCATCACATGGATGATTTCTCCCGCCTCTCCCGCCTCTCCCGCTTTCTCCCGCTTCTCCCGCCTGCCCGACCCCTTTACACTCGCCCGTTGAAACCCCAATAAAAAAAGGTGGCCAGAGGGGAATTTGAGCCGCAGACGCAGGAGTAGTTGCCAGGATCACGGGATCCCGCACTTCCTGCTGGCTGGCTCTCTCCACCAGATGAAATCTCCGCGTGTCGTCTCTTCCCTGGGACCTCGTGGGTACGACTACAAGCTATTTACAAACAGTATGTGTTTAACATTGTAGTTATTTAGGATGTAATGTTCCCACATTACCTATAAGTGCTGGAATTAATTTTTATTGCATGATAACATTTGCATCATTTTTATGTTCACAGGACTCAGAAAAGTGTATTGGTCACCCCTACTCTTTCTTCAAATGAAAACAGATTGTCAAACCCAACATATTTTACTAGTATAAATTGTCAGAAACATTTCAGTTCAAAAACATGCAGAGTACATGAGGTGAAAGATGTTTAACATGCATAGTCCTCAATGGACCCTGGGACTTCAAGGGGTTCCAACACTGGCATGTAATCAAACGTTTGAACATACAGCAACTTGCCAAAAGGGCTTCTAATTAAAGGACCTGTTCTATGCACCATTTCAAGCAATTAAACTTGGTTGTATTCTATAGCTAACCTTTCATGTAGTGTAAAAGTCTGTTTTAAATACTGAAGCTTGTTTGATCATCAAATTAAAGCAAATGGCCTACTGGAGGACTTACATCCAGCTGCACTAAAATGTTGTGCATGTGTTAATTTTTAAAGAAGAGTTATGCCTCTTTTTTCTTTTCAAGGTATGTGTGTATACAACTGACTATATGAATATGTTTGTATCTATGAGCCAGTCACTAAAAATACGACCAGCCCAACCCCTGGATTTCAAAGTTTTTCATCATCCAAAGTTTTTATGTTCAAGCTCACTTTGATGGCTGCTCTGGCCCTGTGTCAGATTATTATACCTAATTTCAAGAGAACCTAACATGATTTACAAATGCCTTGTTGGTCTGACTTGACCAAAGAATCATTTGCAAAATGCTTAACTCAATAGTGTCATATTGTTTGGCACCATTTAGGCCTCAGATAGAGTTCTGTGTTCCATCAAAGATATTATGACTTATAATTATTATTATATTATGACTTATAAAAACACAAATAGATTTAGAGGGTTAGGAACACACAAATAATAACTGAAGTATCTTTACAGAGAGTGAGTTATTGTTTCATATATACTGGCCCAGAATGAACTAAGTTTACCTTCATGTGAAATTGAGTAGAGAAAAATAGGAAGGGGTATGCTGGAAAAACCATAATCTCTGTAATCCTTCCCCACCCACCCCATTGGAAACACCTGCAGGGGGTGGTTCTAGCAGGGTTCCCTGCAACAGCCCAGCCTTTTCAGGCCCTGCCAGGGACCAGATCCTCACCTGTTTGGTCACCCGCCCTTGCCGCCAGCAGTGAGGAAGTCCACGAGGGTGGCGCCTGCACTGCCACAAATTGAAGTCCTTCCCGTGGAAGCCTGGGGGTGGAAGGGTGCAGCTGGAGTTCCAGCAGCCCAGCTTCAGCCTGCCTGCCTCCTGTTGGTCTGCCACCACCATGGCCGAGGAGGTCGGTGAGCTGCAGCCCTGCCACTACTGGGGAAGGAGCCCCACCCACCCCAGCCACCGGAGGTGGGTGCTTGCCTCCCACCAGCAGCCAGCAGCCAGCCTTTCAGCCCTGGGACCCAGACCACCCTCCTGTTGGCCTGCTGCCTGCCACCAAGCAAGAGAAGTCCCACCCTGGTGAGCTTGCTTGCGCCTGCTGCACCACAAGAAAGGAGGTAGAAAGTCCTTCCCCACACAGCCCATTGGGAACACCTGCAGGGGTTGGGGCCTGTAGCAGCTTCGACCTTGGGAGTTCCCACCGGCAACCCAAAGGCTTGGGTGAGGTGTGGCTTGGAGTGGTGTGAGCCCATACATCCCTCCGGCTGTAACACTTCTACCATGCTCCTACACCCACCGCCACTTCTACAAGGTCTACTGGACATTTAAGTGGTGCAGCCCCTTCGCTATCATCTAGCGCCCTTTAACCTCAGTTTTCCCAGCCCTATATTACACTTCCCTCAAGGTAGAGGATATTGTTGTAATAGGAATGTTTTTGTGGTTACATTACTGTTGTGTGTGGGCATTAGTGGTGGGTAGTTAGTTGATCAGCCTGGTTTTATACCAGGGTTGGATTTGGCTTCTGAGAGACTAGTTGGGTTTTAGATAAAGGGAAGTTGCATAATTATGGGGGCACCAACTTTGGGGCTGGGGATCCCCGTTTTGATGGAGCAGGGGAGGCGGAGATACTGCGGTAGGCGGCGACCATATGATAGAAAGATGTGCAGGGAGATACAGTTATGCTCGCAGCCACCTTCCTGACCTCCAAACCTATCCCAAGAAACTTGATGGTGGATTTGGGATCAGGGGATACTCTCAACCGTCGTGGTGCTTCCAATCCCAGCGAGGTCCCTCAACAACAAGGCCATGGTGCCCGAGATTTTCTCGGTGCCCAGCAGGTGGACCTGGCAGGTGTCCGCGAAAGCCTGGGTGCGTGAAGGGTGAGACCCGTCGCATTGGGCTTAGTCGCGCCCTTGGGTTTCGGGTGCTTATTCACCGATCCGCGAGAACACAGGGCCGGGGAGGTGGGGTGGCATTGTTCATCCGATGAAGTCCTATCCCCTTTAGGGCGGTCATCCCGGAGATCACTGGCATGGAGTGGTAATTAAATTTCGGCCTAGAATGGGTTGGCCTCGGAGAGGTTGGCTGTTCTCCTGGTGTACTTGTTAAGCCTAAGCGCACGGGGAAGGCAATATCAGCGGCTACTGGAGGTGGTGTCGGACTGGGCGTTGCGGTTCCCCAAACTTATTGTTTTGGGGGACTTCAACTATCCACGTCGACGCCGCCTCATGTACGGCGACGCGGCGGACCTGGTGTCATCCATGGCGGCGCTAGGCCTCTCCTTAATCGCTTTGGCCCCACCCATGAGGCCGGTCTGCGCTGGATTTGGTCTTCGGGTCAGGGATGGAACCTGGTCATATCCTCCTATCAATAGAGTGCCATAACCGACCACTATGTAGCGAAGGTCGGGATGGACTTGCCGCAACACCCCGGTTTAGGCGACGGGCCGATTTTTGCCTGCCCGCGGAGACTTATGGATCCACTTGTGTTTCCTGAATGCTCTTCGGGACCCTGAACCCGCCGGCACACTCGATATGAGCAGGTGGAGGATTGGAATGCCGAGCTCTCCGATGCCATCGATGTTGACTGCCCCCAGTCCTCCTAAATGATTTTTTACGCGCTCCATAATTTATCGGAGGAGTTAGTCAAATGAAGCGGGGTCTTAGCAGGCGTCTGAAGCAAGTGTGGAGGAAATCTCGTGACGAAGCTGCGGCGAACATCTTATAGGGCGTTTATGAAAGCCTATGAGATGGCGACGAAGGATTCAAAGAGCCGGTCTTCTTATCCTCCTCCATCACGATCTCTAGCTCTCGCCCAGCTCAATTGTTTCGCATAATTAGGTCAGTGACCTCCTTGTCCAGAGGTCATCAGAAACTCTCAATTGGATATCAGCTGTGAGGCATTTTATGAAGGCTTCGCTGCGGATAAGGTTGCGTCATCTCCGCCATGACCTCCCATCCACGTTGGCTGGTAATTAGTGAACTGGAGACTCCCTTGCGATCTTCTGGCCGATGTTTGGCCCAGATTTTCCCTACTCTATGAAGCCGCTGTAGGCAGGACCTTAGCTGCTGTTAGACCTGCACTACCTGTCCTCTGGATCCGTGCCCGTCTTGGCTTGTGGAAAGCTAGCCTGCCAGTGAGCTACGACCCCATCTGGTAAATTATCATCTATTAACTCCCTTGAGCAAGGAGTTTTCCCAGATGGGTTGAAGGAGGCGAGTGGTCCACCCACTCTTGAAATGACCATTGGTAGATCCTAGGGATCTGTCCAATTACCGCCCCGGTTCGAATCTGTCGTTTCACCAGGAAGGTGGTGATGACGAGAAATTAACTGGAGCAGCTTCAAGGCTTCCTGGATGGCCACATCGGCTTTCGACCCCTTCCAGTCGAGCTTCCGTGCTACTTGGAGACGAGGAGCCTACTCCTCGTCGCCGTCCACAGATACACTCCGTCTATGCAACTTGACCAAGGCCGAAGGATCGGTGCTGTTAATTGCTAAAGATCTCTTACCGCCTTAGCGTTTGATGCAGTCAAGTGATGACCAAATGACCCACCGCCTACAAGCTACCTGCCTCTGGAGTCGCGGGGCACCCGGGTCGCTTCGGTGGATTGCCTCGTACCACCTGCCTGGATTTCTCGGACTCGGCAAGTGAGGAGGTGCAGGGATGAGGCCTCCCGGAAGTGCCGGCGATTTGATTGCGTTGTGCCTCAGGGGGCATTATTATCCCCACTGTTGTTTAACATCCTACATGCGACCCCTTGCTCCAGCTGGAGTGCGGAGTTTTGGGCTGTCTTGTCATCAGTATGCAAGATGACACTCAGCTCATTCTGCTGATGGAGGGGGGAACAGCCACCGCCCCTGCAGCTCTACAGCAATTGTTTGAAATGGAATTCGCTGGTTGGTTCCTGAGCAAGAGTAAGTTAAAACTAGAATCCATCGAAGACGGAGATCCTCTGGCTGGGCGGTGAGGGGGAGAGGGGGATGTTTCAGCCGCCCGGGGTGTGGGAGGGGGTCACATTGGCACCGACCCCCTCCGATACATAGCCTGGGGGTCCACCTGGATTAGATCTCTATCAATAAGAGACCCAGGTGGCCCATATAACCCGGGTTGCTTTCTTCCACCTTCGCCATGTTGTGGCTGGCCCCCTTTCTCTCCCAGACCGATCTGGCCACAGTGATCCCATACGCGGTCATCTCCAGGAACTAGGCCTATTGTGCTTCAGCTCTACTGGGCCTCCCCTTGCGTCTGATTCGGAGGTTAAGAAAGCGGTCCAAGAAATGCGAAAGCTCTTGGCGCGTCTGCTTACTGAAGCGAGATTACCGCAGGATCATATCCAGCCTGTGCTGCATCAGCTGCATTAGCTCCCAAGTAGAGTTCGGAATCATCTTCAAAGAGTGTTGGAGTGCGTGACCTTCAAGGCCAAACGCGGCCTGGGACATTTTCGGACCTTGATGGGACCTTCATCGCCCCACATGTCCCTATACTCACGGCCTCTTAGGCTCTGCGGAGGCCAATCTACTATTGGTCCCTGGCCCCTCGATGTTACGACTAGCCTCCACCACGGGCCAGGAGAAAGCTCTGGCCCCAAATGGAGAACACTCTCCCACCAGCTGTCCGGGCCTCTTGAGGACCTTACTGAATTCCGCAGAGGGCCTGTAAAGAGCCGGAGTTGTTCCGCCAGGCCAGAGGATCCAGCAGGTTGATGGTGCCCCCCCCATATAGCCTTTACATCAGTGCCCTTTGCCATCTGGGGTTTGCTTTGATCTTCCCCCTGAAAGAGGGTTTGGAAATGGATCTGTCGGACGCCATTGCGTGTTAGTTTTAATCTTTCTACTAGTTTTTATTTTACTGCTGCTTTTAATGGTTTTAGTTATTTTACTTGTATACGTGCATTTTTATCTGTATATGTGCATTGTATTGTACACCGCCCAGAGCCCTACGGGGATGGGGCGGTATAATAAATCGAAATAAATAAATAAATAAATAAAATAAACTAATAAGAAAAATATCTGGGAATAACACTATATGCTTTCTGGGTCCTAATTTAGTTTTAATGTATCCTGTCTACTTATGAAGCACTTATAAAGACTCTTGCCCATGTTATACTTGACTACCTGAGATATGTGGGTATCAAAAATTTATCTCCTTGTCTGGTCTTAGATAAATCTGTAAGTGATTCTGACAGTTCTGACATGGAGCTCCTGTTAACTTTGCAGACCCATGCGTGCTCTTTCGGAAAAAATAGAAGCAAAATTCTATCTTTACAAGTGATGGAACTCTCGTAAAAGTAGCAATGCGCCCTGTAATGTTAGATGTACCCAGTTTTCTCTTGTCTTTGATGCTCAATTATATTTTCACTCTGTACATCACAATTTTATTTGGTAATGTATCAGATTTTATATTATATGCCTAAAGAAGGTGGTGGTGGTGGCTGTTATAAATACTTTCCAGCAAAATTTTCAGGCAATGTGATCAGCCAGATTCCATTTTTTCCCCACAACTTCACTATGCATGGAAGGAAAACAGAATGATCATATTACACCAATTCTATAGTCACTTCATTGGCTAGTTTTAATTCAAAGTGATGCTTATTGCTTATAAAGTCCTTCATGGCCTGTGATGAACATATCTACAGGACTGTGCTTTATACTCCACTGCGTCAGCTCAATTCATCTGAGTAGGATCTCTTGAAGATCACCTCCAACAGACAAATTCAAAAAATGGCTTACTGTTTTTAGTTTTGTTTTATAGATGTTCTGTTCTGTGTTAGTTTTAGTATGTTGTTATTTAAACATAACATTTAAACATAACTTAGTTTTATTGCCATCTATTGGTTTTAAATATCTTTGTGATTTGCCTTCAGTCTTTTTTGATAATGTGTGGTAAGCAAAGTAAATATTAAGAAAATGAGACTTTGCTGTGGCATATGATGGCATGCATATCTAGAACTGATTTAATGATGCTTGAGGAATTTGTGCATCCCTATAGTAAAAACCATATAGACGAGTAGGCTGTCATGACATCACTTTCAAGTACAAAACAAAAGGACATCACAACATTATGTGACATCACTCCCCTCTCCCCAAAGAATCCTCTGTTAGCTACCCTGCATTATCTGGAGTACTTAAAGTATGCCCTAATTGTTTTTCTTATTTGTTTGTTATGGGTCTGTTTGTGACCTCAGATGTTCCCAAGATCTCCTTCAGCTATCATATTCAGACACAGCACAGGCCCAGTCTTCATGTAGCTAGTACCTGTGCTGTGGAATGCCTCCTCTAAGGAGGTGCCAACAATTCCTACAAGACTTACTTTCTTGAAAAATGGAAGGCCATTTTTTCAGCATTTTAAAATGTTATGTGTATTTTTCTCTGCTTGCAGCACATCCATGCATGATTTCACTGTAAAAAGTACATGAATAAAATTTGTTTTCCCTGGAAATGTTATGCACATGTCATGTTTCCTTTTTTGTTTTGTTTTGATGGCGATGTCTGTAAAGCTATGACAACTCAAATAGGTGCATATTGCAGATTTTCATGTTGTGTTGCCATAGCTTCACAGACATCTCCCTCAAAACAAAAAGAAAAAAGACACATGCATGGGATCACCAGGGAAAACAAACTTTATTCATACACTTTTTAAACAGTGGAATTGCACGTGGATGAGCTGCAAGCAGAGGAAACCTCCATGGGAAATTGTCACCAATCTTCACCATGGCAGATGCAGGAGGCTCCTGAAGAGAGCAGAAATTGAGCAGTTCAACTGCAGCAAAAATGAAACTAGGAGTTGGGGAAAGGAGGAAGGAGAAATAAGGCATCTCCTGCCTGCTTTTGTTTGCACAGGCAAGCAGGAGATGTCTTCAACTTGTCTTCAGGAAAAAAATATTGCTAATTTAGCAATTTTTCAAAAACCTGAATTGAGAGAAATAAAACATCCTCAAAACATTTGGGGGAGAAAGCTGCATGAACCTCTTCCCCAAAACACTTTTAATAATTTTCTCTATACATTATATTTCTGCTGTGTGGAAAAAATAGAGAGAGGGTGTATGTAACTGGGGAGAGAGACAGCAGTGCTGGGGATTGACAGGGAGTCAGCATGAGATAAACTAAATCAGAGTGTGTACAGATCTTGAGAGAGAGAGTGAGAGAGAGAGAGAGACAGAGACAGAGACAGAGACAGAGACAGAGACAGAGACAGAGACAGAGAGAGAGAGAGGAAATATTAAGTTCTGGACTGAAAGAGACAGAAAGATACAGAGAGAATATTGTGTACTGAAGACTGAGGAGTTTGTCCTGTACTGAGAGTGAGAGACTAGAAAAGGAGTCAAATTCTGATATTATATATGTAAAGAAGGAGAGAGGGAATTGATATAAAGTGAAAGTCACCTCAACAGAAGTTATTGCCTAAGTCTGGTTCCGCACAGCAGATTTATAATGAGTTGCAATTGTTATAAATGAATTAGAGTGTAAGGAGTGGAGCTTAACGAGAGTTTCAAATTCATAATGATTGCAAACCCGCTATATAAAATATGTTGAAGGATTCTTGAGATGTCACCGCCGTCTAGATAAGGCTGTTGTTAAGACAGTGCTGGGGTGGAGTCAGCAGTTGTGGTCCACATTGGTACCAATGACATTGGGAAATGTAGCCGGGGAGGTTCTGGAAGCTAAATCTATTCTAGGCTGCTAGGAAAAAAAGGTTCAAAAATCCAGGGATCCCCCCCAAAGGTTCAGCATTCTCCGAGAAATGCTACCTGTTGTTCCACTTAACACGCAGGGCTGCAGCTAGGGCAAGCCGAGGAGATACAAGGGAGTCTCAATCGTGGGATGAGAAGGTGAGGTATGTAGGCAGAGGGTTTCCAGCTGTACAAAAAAGGGCCGGGCTTCATACTTAACCAAAGAGGTGAACCCAGGCTGCTGGCTCTCAAACGTTAAAAAAGGTGGCAGTAGAACAGCTTTTTAAAGCCCCTGATCCTTGGGGGAAAGCCCTGGCAGGAGCTGAGGTGACTCGGGTTTGGGAATACCACAGAGTCCATGGGGATGCAGACCAGAGAGGGAGGTTTTCTCTAAATCAACCACCATACAAAGCCGAGGAGCATAGCAATGTGTGATAAAGTGATGAGTGCTCACTACAAAAGGCTAGAGGGGGCAAATCACATAAATCCCTAGGTTAGGGGACAGAGACAGAGTATACAAGTGTCTCTATGCTAATAAGATAGTAAAGCATTCAACCTAAAATGGGGGAGCTGGAGTGCAGAATTTTGAAGGGAGGACATTGGATATAGTGGGCATCACAGGGACATGGTGGGAATGAGGGAGAACCAGTGGGATGCTGTTATCCTGCAGGTTACAAGAGCTCTCAGGAAGGATAGGACCAGGGCGTATTGCCAGAAGGGGTGGGGGGTGGCCCTCTACATCAAAGAGAGCAAATGAGTGTCACATAAAATAATGGACAATGCAGGGGGAGCTGATTCCTCTACAGAAGCACTGTGGATATCAATACCAGGGGTGGAAGCATAGTTTAACAGTGATAGGAATGGCCATATTATCGCCCTCCTGACCCAAAGTGCAACAAGAGGATTCTGAGATGGAAAAAGAAATTAGAGAGGCCAACAAAAGCAAAAAAATAATGCTGTGGTGAATGGGCTGGCTTTTAACTATCCCCACACAAACTGGAAAAGATGCATGTTCAGGTCATAGGTAAGGAGAGAACATTCTGGATATACTTGCTAAATGACTGTGAAGAAACTGCTTAGGAGCAGATGGTTGCAGAACCAACCAGGGGAGAGGTGATCCTATAGATCCCTAATTCTATATGGGTGGGGAACCTATAGGACCTATGGTGCAGGAAGTCAGTGTTGTTGAGCCGATAGGGAACCTTGGCGATAGCCACAATGCTGTCAGATTCGAGTATCTCTGCATGCGAACAAGTGACAACTACTAATGTAGTTACATCTTCGCCTCTTCCAGAAACGGAAATTTCTCAAAGATGGAAGGGGGGAGATGTAGTGTAGCAGGAAGCTGAAAGGGAAAATCAAAGAGGAGTACAAAAAAATGTCCAAAAGGTGCTTGGAGGTTTATTTAAAAACACAGTCACTTAAAAAAAGCTCCAGCTGGAATCGTGTTCCACTTGGAGGTTGCAGGAAAGCGCAGCCCAGTCCAAAAGAAAGCTTTCACCATGGTTGTAACAAAGGGAGGTTGAGAGGAAATTATTAGGAAAAAAAAAGATGTCTTTTTTACTGAAAAATGGAAGTCCAAGCAACTGATTAGGAAAGAGAATGATAATGCCAGGGAGAACAATAAAATGAGAGATTTAGCAAAAGAGAAGCAGAAGTTAGCTGTAAGGGAGGCAAAGCGATTATATGAGGCATACGCGATGGCTGTGAACATCAAGACTAGCAAGCAAAACGAGGTTCTTCAAAGCACATCAAAAGCAGGAAGCCGTCAAGCCAAAGGAAGCGGTGAGGCCCGTTAGATGATGAAGGTGAGACAAAAGGAGTTGTGCTAAAAGATGACAGGGAGATGGTGCAGAGAAGCTGGAATGAATTCTTCTGCATCTGTCTTCACCCAAGAGGAGGTGAGGAATTCATTCCTGCACCTGAACCCGAGGAGGAGGAGGAGCTTACTTAGGAGGTGAAGATCGAGGAACTAGCGAAGATGAGTGGTAGCGAACAAGTGAAGAAGGCTTCTGGCAGCCATTGATAAACTAAATGCTACCAAATCCCTGGCTCCAGATTGCATTCAATCCTAAGAGTTTCTTAAAGAGGTTTCCAAGCATGAAATTGCTGATGTTCTCACATTAATAAGCAACTTATCCCTGAAATCAGGCTCCATCCCACTGAAGACTGGTAAGTATGGCCAATGTCACACCAATCTTTAAAAGAAAGAGGGTCTAGGGGGGACCCAGGAAATTACAGGCCAGTCAGTTTGACATCTGTTTCCTGGTAAGAATTAGTTAGAATCTATCATTAAAAGATAAAATTATTAAAACATGCTTAGAAAGCATAGCAAGACCTGCTGTGAGGAAGGGAAGTCAGCATAGGCTTTTTTGTAGAGGAAACAGGAGTCCCGCCTCTTACAAACTTACTACCAGAGTTCTTTGGAAGGGTGTAAACAGACAAGGTGTGGATAAGGGGTGGGAATCCAGTGGACATTGTCTACTTGGATTTCCAAAAGGCTTTTGACAAAGTTCCTCACCAGAGACTGTTGAGAAAGCGCTCATGCAATAGAAGGAAATAAGAGGGAGAAGTCCTCCTATGGATTAAAACTGTGGTTGAAGGAACAGGAAACAAAGGGTGGGTATAAATGGGAAGTTCTCACAAATGGAGAGATGCTTAAAAGGAGTAGGGTGTCCCCCAAGGATCCGTTTTGGGACCAGTGCTCTTTAACTTATTCATAAAATGACCTGGAAGTAGGGGTGCAGGTAGTGTGGTGGCTAAGTTTGCAGATGATACCAAATTATGTAGGGTGATAAGAGACCACAAAGGATTGCGAAGAGCTCCAAAGTGGACCTGGATAAATTATAGGGTGAGTGGAGCTACAGAAATGGCAAATGCAGTTCAATGTAGCCTAAAATGTAAAGTGATGCACATAGGGGCAAAAAATCCGTCCATTCTACATACCACGCTACAGAGTCAGTGCTATATCAGTCACAAGACCAGGAAAGGGATTTGGGAGTCTTAGTTGGCATAGTTCCATAGGGAATACCAACTCAATGCATGGCAGCTGTGAAAAAAAGGCAAACTCTATGCCAGATCATTAGGAAAGGAGTTGGATGTAGACAAACCTGCAAAGGATTTGTCATGCCCTTCTCTCTTTAAAGCAGTGGTTGGGGCTGAAAAAACGCACTCTGGTAGCTACATTGTGTTCAGTTCTGAGTAAATGCACATCTCTCAAAAAAAGGATGTGTCCCGAAGAGATAGAAAAAGAGGAGTCTGCAGAGGTGCAAAGGGCAATGAGGATGATTGAAGGATTGGAGGCACCTTCCTTATGAGGAGAGGCTGCAGCTGTTTGGGATCTGTTTAGTTTGGAGAGGAGATCGTCTGAGGGGGATAATGATTGAAGTCTATAAATTATGCATGGGGTAAGAAAATGTTGACAGAGAGAAATTTTTCTCCTCTTTCTCACTAATTAGACTAGGAACTCAGGGGCATTTCATATTGCAAAATGCTGGGGGGAAGAATTAGGACTATCAATAAAAGGAAACACTTGCTGCACTTAGCGTGTGCTTGGTGTTTGGAATATGCTGCCACAGGAGGTGGTGATGGCCACTAACCTGGATAGCTTTAAAAAGGGCTTGGACAGATTTATGGAGGAGAAGTCAATCTATGGCTACCAATCTTGATCCTCCTTGATCTCAGATTGCAAATGCCTTAGCAGACCAGGTGCTCAGGAGCAGCAGCAGCAGCAGAAGGCCATTGCTTTCACATCCTGCATGTGAGCTCCCAAAGGCACCTGGTGGGCCACTGCGAGTAGCAGAATGCTGGACTAGATGGACTCTGGTCTGATCCAGCAGGCTAGTTCTTATGTTCTTATGTTCTTATGTTGTGCAGAATCCACTTAAGTTTGTTTTATTTTTTTGTAAATTATTACTTGAAACATTTAAGCCAAAGAATATATGAATAAAATTTTATTTTGTTAACTGTAACCTGGAATCCCACACTAGTAATTTCCTCAAGACCATGTAGCCCTTCGAATCGGCTTTAAATCTCAAACACACTATTGCAGGGAAAATATAAAGGGGTTTGGAAATAAATTCCTGATGGCAGCAAAATAGAGAGGGAGAAATAAAGGAATAAACATTTGTATCTATTATATTTATTTGTAAAGAAACGAGAGTGGGCATGGCACAATTATTTTCATGTCAGTATTTAATTTCATAAAGAATATGCTATTTTGAATAATTGTGGCCTTTTTGTCTTTTCCTAACTTTAGTGATGTGCTGTCAGAGGATTTTGTGTGTGTTGGTAACTCTTTCCTGTCTTCAATATTACAAGGGAGGTTCACTAAGACTGCCCAACAAGACCGAAAATACCCCCACTATATTTCTGAGGTCCAATCTATGGAACATATTCTGCTTTATTGTTCTAAATATGAGGAGCTTAGGACCAATCTTTTCTCTTTGTTTCATGCAAAGTTCAATGAATACTTAGTATCTGGGAAGGTCATATTCTTTTTAAATAACTCTTCCCCTTTGCTTGTAACCTCTGTAGCCAAATTTCTTCTTGACACATTGGAATGATTTGTATTGATCTTTCTGGCATAGGAAATAACTTGATATGATTTGGTTTGTTAATGTCTGGTCTTTTCCCTTTTCTTTTTTTCTTTTTTTTCTTTTCCTTTTTAATGCCTAATAGAGGTTTGTTGAGTTGTGTGTGTTTGTGTGTTGTGTTTTTCAAATCATCTTATGTTGCAATGGTCAATGGGAGAGGCAGCATATCATTTTATTGAATAAATAGGAGGTGTTGGATGTTAACATTGTATATTGGGAGTACTAGTAGATTAAAAGTTAGGAATCACAGAACTATTCTGATGAATTAAATGAAAAGGAATTTAAAGAGATTTAAAGAAAGAGGGTTCCAGGCTTGGGACACATCTCTGTGCACTGAGCATAATTCAACTTACTTAAGAAATAGTAGGAATGCACAGAATTTTACCTAAAATGAAACGTAAGGTGATTTTCAGTATTCCTGTTCACAGAGGCATATCGGGGGGAAATGGCACGCAGAGACAACAACTTCTCTGGGTTCTCCCCCCACCACCAAGCTGAGGGGGGTGCTTGGGGGCATGGCTCGGGGATGCCGAGCCCCACCCCCGGCCTCCATGCAGGCTAGCTTTTGCCCTTGCAAAATGTCAGTACATGTACAAAACAGGGTACAAACTTTTTGACTTCCTAGTGGATTGCATAACACATATTTATAACGAGTTGAAATAGTTATAAGTGAACTCATTTTCACTAAAGGGAAACTCTCCCAAGTTAATCTGAGCAACCAAACAGCAAGTTTAGCTCTGCATTTTTCTCTCGCCCTCTCCCCTCCCCTTTTCTCCAGAGTATATTAAAAGCAAACCAGGAAATGGATTGATCCAGAAAGATTTGTAATTCCTCTACCTGTCTCGCCATGCGTCTGCAAAGACTGGAGTTTGCATTCTTTCCCCTTATAATGGGCTGACCAGGTGTGAAGGGAGGCAGGCAGGGAGGGCAGTGTGGATATGCCTGAACCCTGTTGCATTCCTCCTTCCTGGCCCCTTTCAGGATGGACAATCTGCAAGTGCTTTTGCAGCTCCTGTGCCATGGCAGCCGAGGGAGAAGGGCGCAGTGCCCCTGCAGATGGGGTGGGGTCCCCTCAGAGAGGATGGAGATTTGAAGGGCTGATCTCCCCTGCCCCCTCCCCTGCCCCTGAGGAGCCTGAAGACACTGAGCCCAGGACTGCAATGCAGATCAGGGCCAGTGCAGGCCAGGCATGGAGGGAGGGAGTGCTGTCTGGTTAGGCAGCGCAGGAGTCGTGATGATAGCAGTAGGACTGTCTGGGCACTGCTTGGATTTCCCTTGCTGACTGGACTGCAGCCAAGCTGAAGCAATCCTGGGAACAAGCCAAGCCTGAGAAGTTGAGCCTGCGAGCATTTGCTATTGTGGATAGCCTTGATGTGTTGGAAGGGCAGTGGGGGCATGAAGCACCTGCTTTTTAATTGGCACATCAGGAGCTTCAGGGATTGCCTGATGACCAGGCTTGCCAGAGACCAGGACTTTTGCCCTTGCCAGCCTGCACAGAGGCTTTGAGTGGGATGGGGCTCAGCAGCGAAGGCAGGCAGCCCAGGCTAACCCTAACCCTAACCCTAACCCTACCACTGAGCCCCACCCCCTGCCTCCCTGCAGGCCAGCTTCTGAGCTGGCCTACAGGGAGGCAGGGGGCAGGGCTCATCCTTTGGTCATATGGGGGTAACCCCCACATGACCAAAAGGCAGGTGGTCGAGGACATGGGTGACCCCCATGGGTGACCCCATGTCTCTGTAGACTGTACTTCTCTGCCTGCTCAAGCAAATAACCTGAAATTCATTCATGGTCATGAACTCATAGATGCTGTCATCCCAGTCTCTTTGAGAATTTAAATAAAGCACAATACAGGATTGGTAGGGCAGCTTAGCCTATAGGGGCAGAGCCTGGGAGAGCAGTAAAAAGTACTTCTCACCTTCTGCATAAAGGCATTTTCTGCATATTGTTAACAGGGCAACATGGGACTACCTGGATGCTTTGGAATTCTGTTCTGTAGCATTTCATCTCTTCTTCTTCCTACATTGTCAAACTTTCCACACCACCTTTTTTTCCAGCTTGTCTTCAGATTCATATATTCTATTAATGATGTTTCTAATCCAAATCGTCCCATAGGATAAATAAGGAATATTTGGATTTATTAGGCCATAACTAGGGGTGGAAGATATAATGTCACTGGCTCAAAATAGAGTAAATTGGTAAGCATCCTAAGGCATCATACAATTCCTGTAACAGCCATCTTTTATTATATGGTAGGGAATGCTCTTAGTGCTGACCATCATCAACCAAACCTAAGGCAGATTGGCCATTGAGACTACTAGGAAAAGCCCCAGTGGTCTGATGGCCCGGAGGTCTCCATCCCTATCACTCACCCCACCCCACCCACTAGTGTTACCCTGCCCCCAAGGAAGGGGTGATCCTTACCCCATTAAAGATGGGTGGGAATCACAGTCATGAGTCAGTGACCCTCAATCAGTGTGAGGTCCGTAGGAAGCCAGTGGTTTCAAGCTGCCATTGACATGAGTTGGAGGGCAGCAGCAAGCAGCTGTGAGCCAGTGGCCTGAGTTTTATGTAAGGTAGGTACAAGCCACTGTAACCATGAGCTGGCAACTCAAGCCAGCAGCTCAAGCCCCTGTGCAGGGTAAGCAGCAGTCTCCTCTTCCCCTCTCTGCCCCTGCACTTCCCCAGCCCCTGCTCTTCCCCAAAGGCCACAGCCTTGTTCCAGTGCCATTTTTGCCTCTCAGTCCTCCCCTGACCCAATCTTTGGTTTTCTGTGTGGCACACTGGAGAAGGGAGAGGAGGATGGCACCTCTATCCACAGATCACTTGCAGTCTAGGATAAATAAAGCCAGAAAAAATGCTGGCTGCATTTGGAGCCAGAGTAGGCATAGCTCCCAAATCATGGTAGCTGTGGGCTGCCAAGCGCATCCTGCCCTTAAATATTTGAGTAGCTTTTAATATAAACCAGCCATTTAAATAAACTAATAAAACCTATTTTGGTTATCCTGTTTTATTTGGAAATGGTGCTGGGAACAAACATTTCGCATGGGAATTAAAAAAACTTAGTAGGTAACTTTGGTCCATTTATATACTCTTAGCCTAACCTTTTTCACAGAATCATTGTGAGAATAAAATGGTGATGAAGAGAATAACGTAAGCCATGGGTCCCTATTTAGGAGAAAGGTGAGGTACAAGTGAAGTAAATAAATAAAAAGTCTTGTGAAAAAAATTAGAGGGGGTTTGCATATTTGTAAATTGCTACAAAACTTCACCTAGAGTGAAATTCAAGACGAATGTGATTTTTCCTATTGAGATAAAATCCCAATAATTTTGATTACTCACAACATATTTTGAGAAGTGAGCTCATGTTCAGAGTAGGCTTGAGAATAGAAGCAATCTCATTTCACATGAAGAGGAAGTGTGATTAGGAAAATACAAGTGAGTTTGAATGGAAAATGTTCTGACTGAAAGCTGAAGATTTTGCCACAGCAGTTCAGTGATAAATGATGTGCTACGGTATTTAAGAGCCAGCATGGTGTAGTGGTTAAGAGTAGGTGGACTCTAATCTGGATAACCAGGTTTGATTCCCCACTTCTCCACATGAGCGGTAGACTGAATGAACCAGATTTGTTTCCCACTTCTACACTTGAAGCCTGCTGAGTAACCTTGAGCTCGTCACAGTTATTCAGAACTCTCTCAATCCCACTTACCTCACAAGGTATCTGTTGTAAAAAGAGGAAAGGAAATAAGTTTGTTTGTTGCCTTGAGTTTCCTTACAAGAGGGAAAGTAAATCCAAAGTTGTCTTCTTCTCTTCTTTAATAAAATATTAAATTTACTGACCCAATGGCAACAATTTGCACTGAAGTTACTGATCAAAAGAAGAGTTAACACAACTTCCTTTTCACATTTTTGGCAGACAAAGTTGAGGTTCAGCACTGAATTTATTTATTGAAAGATCTTGTTTCTCTTCTGACAACTCTCCTTCTTTAGCATCATTAATCTGTTAGCTGTGGATGCAGACCACCATTCCCCCACACAAGATATTCATTCAGGTGCCAGTTTAAATCACTCTGGGGAAAGCAAGCTGTTCAACCCAAACAGCAAGAAAACAATGTCTTGGGTTACAGCTGGACATGTTTCTGCAGAGACAATACTGCTACAATCCTGAAGGCTGCTATTCCAGAAAGGTCTATTTATGCAGGTGGAAAAGGGCTCTTGCCATTGGAAATAATAGACGTTCTTAATTACACATTCTTTCTTCCCATCTCAGCATCCTGTTTAAACACACACAGAGTATAAAAGGAATAGGGGGAGCTATCTGCTATAGGCTTGTGCTCACTTTCAATAGATCTGCAAAATGTTTTCTTTAATCATACCAATATTATTTAAAAAGGATCTTCCAAGACTTCAGACAAGCAAAGTGCATAGAAAGGCCAAGAATCCTGTATTGCTCTTTCCATTTGGATTGTGTGTCTGGTATTGGATATGAAACGGAGGTGTTGGCAGCTTGATGCATGAAACTCACAAAGCTTAGTTGGCAGGAAGGAGAAACCACCACAGAGTCTTGGGTCAGCTTCTTGTCTGGCACACCTTCTATGCAGTTCTTGGAATTTCACTGGGAATAAATCCAGCTTGTTTCCATTCCTTGTTATAGAAATACAAAGCAAACGTCCCAAATTAACCATTGATTGTTCACTTATCTTTTGCTTTCTTGCCAGAAATATGCAGGGGGATGTTCAGTACAGAAGAAAGGAATGGAACATTACCCTCCTTGAGGTGTCCTTGTTAGGAATTTAGCTTGGCATACAGTTTCTGATGAGATATACTTGCTGATTTGTCTTGGATCTCAAAAATAGGTTGGGAATTTGGTAGTGAATTCTTAATTTTTGTGTGTGCACATGCATTGCATGAAGACTTTCTTTGTTTTAACCTGAAAATACTACCCCTAATTTTCATTGGATGTTCCTGAATCATGCATCTGTCAAAGGAAGCTCAAGTCCACACATATCTACTCTTCAGTAAATCCATTAGGCTTCAAGTTGCCACAAGTCGCCATTTCTTATAAAAGAGAAATTCAGAGGGGATTTTTGCATCTATTTTCTCCAAGCATATTTTATACTTATACAAAAATTCATCTATTACATAGATTCAGACATAGGTGATACTGATACTGTTTTGTTAATGTACTTAGAAAATGCACATGTCACTTGTCCAGAGTCCTTAGTTTCTTAGTCTTTAGTTCTTATAACTAAGACAATAAAACAAAATCAGTGAAACTCAATAATTAAAAATGAATCGGATGAAGAAACCACTAAAACCAAGTCTTGGTTATTACAAAACACTAAAAACAACCCTAGTCATTAAAACTGCTAGGGCATCGCAGCATAAAATACATATTAAGCAGCTTAAAACAGTGTCTTGATCCTCATGACAGAAACAGGCAAAATGTTGAAGAGAAAAACCTCTTTAGTAACAAGCCTGGGTAAAAAGGAATGTTTTAAGCTGGAACCTAAAATAAAATAAGGTAGGCACCAGGGACATCTCATAGCTAAGGGCATTCTCACTGAAGTTAGTATTTTTGCCCCAATGGACATCACTTTACATTTACATATGATAAACTTTATTTTTTAGTTTATTGCCCACTTGGCCAGGTTGAAGATGTCCTTTTGGAGCTATTTGTAAGCAGCTTGGTTCTCACCATTCTGTCATTTGCAATTCTGGTCACTTTACCCTTCACCTGTCATCTCCATATCATTTGTGTATAAATTAAAAAGCACTTTACCAATACAAACAAGATTTTTGCGTATTGCCTTACATTATACATTCTGTTTCTTTAACCAGCTAACAGACCACAAAAGGACCATCATCTTATGCCATGACAACTAAGTTCACCCAAGAGCTTTTCTTGGAAGCTTTTTGGAAATTTAATGACCACATCACACTGTTTGTATGTTCACCTCCAGTTATATTAAATCTGGTTTTCCCCCTGCTGCTGTCTACACTGGCTTCCAAGTCATGGAGACACTGTCCACCATGAAGCACCTTAGCCTTGTTGATCTCTGAACTGCCACTGCCTGCCCCACTAGCCAGTGCAATGGGTATACCTCTCGGGCCAAGCAAGCTCATGTGGAAAGTGCAGCAAGGGCCTCTGTTTGAGGAGTGAGAATTGTTTTGGAGACTTGATAAGTCTCCTCAGGATGTTTACTGATGCTTCACAACCATCAAACATCCTGTGATTTCAAAAGCAGAGACAGATTTAATGAGATCTCTAGATCATTGCGTAATTTCTCTAAAGAGCTCCGTTCTATCATTGTGGGACTGACATTTGATTTGATTTGCTTGTGAAATGCTGACAGACTCTTGGCCTTGTGCCTTTGTCCACTGTAGGATCATGATTTATGGGTTCAGAGGCAACATTTCAAAATGTCTGGAGGAAAATATAGTGGCATGGACAGATTACAAACTCACTGTCATAATATAAAAATTGCCCTGTATAGAGATTTGAGTTATTTATTCAATCTAGTAAAGGTATCTAGACACATCCAAACAAAATCTAGACACATCCAAAAAAATAGTAAAAGATCTCATTTTGAGTTATTCTCATTGTGCTGTTTTAATATGATTTAAGAAGATGAAATATTTGTAACTCAAAATCACTGATACACAGGTGTTCCTAGCAAATTAAATTGCTTTTAGAAAATTGCAGTTACTTATAAAACTGGTTAGTCTCCAGTATCTACTTTTATCTCACTGAAGTTTAAAGTGTCCACATCATAGAGAATTTCTACTTTTGTAACTCTCAATGAAACTCCTTCCCTTCAGCTAATTGGCACAAGTTGGAGGATCTTGTAGAATCCCAGTCCATAGACAAACTGTGTGATAGCTGGTATGTTGGAGGGGTCATGATAATCCCATATGAATCCTCAGTTAGCTGTTCCCTCACCACACTGCAGCTTTCCTTCTTCATTGTGCTCCATCAGCCCTCAGAATTAGGTTTTTTGGAGATCAAAATGAGTTTGTTGGTAAAAGATACATTCATCAATGTCACTGTAATGGTAGTTCAAGAAAACACTGCAATATCCTCACAAGTTCACATGTAGGGTCTGTAATATGCAAAGCATTGTTTTCATGTGTAAGAATGGTTCATATCATCAGAACAGCCATTTTGGGATCAAACACTCTGGTGTAGTAGCACAGCGCAACGATTAGAGGAGAAATGAGACAGAAGGAGATAATCTAAGAAAGATTATCTTTATTCTCACAACTATATTCTCTCAATACAAGGCTATAAAGAAGATATTCAAGAAAAGAAAATACATGTAATCTTACTGTTCTGTCTCTGCTAATGAGGTATTTAAGCAGACTCAAAAGCTGGGTACTTGGTTCAGTCTCGTAAGTAGCATAAAAGCAAGTTAGTCATATGTAGTAGTAGTTTAGTAGTAGTAGTTTATTATTGCGGCCTTTAGGCCAGCCAATAATTTAAAGGCAGAACACATATAAATACATCCAGAGGTGGGATCCAGCAGGTTCTCACCAGTTCCCAAGAGTGGGTTACTAATTATTTGTGTGTGCCGAGAGGGGGTTACTAATTGGGTCCGCTTTTCCATCTCCATGCCCTCGCCTCCCCGAGAGGCATACTGCCTTTGAACATGAAGGTTCCATATAGCAATTGTGACTGATAATGTAACTCCCTGAACTGGGTTAATCCCTTTCAGGTACTGCAATTCATTGATTCTCAGCCTTTCGTACCTTTTATCTCACCAGTCTCTATCAAAGAACCTGTGTGTTTCACCATTGCTGTGTTCAGATTTGTGAGTTGGGGCATTTTCTATAATGTGATGATGATTTAGAAATGACCTGTTGCAAAAAATTTGGGGGGGTCGTGGTGGGGTGGCTGCCCATGGGGGGGCATCCAACTCAGGTTTTGCCCAGGGCTCAGGTTTGCCTAGGTATGCCTCTGCCCCCTTTGCTGAGGGTGGGGGCTGGCGAGGGAACCTGTTACTAAAATGTTTGGATCCCACCACTGAATACATCGCATTCCATTTGTACAAAAATTAAAGTATAAAATCCAATATAAAATCTATTCATTAATAACATTGACTTCAGATATTATTACAATCGTCATCACACAATGAAGCTCTCTGTCTTAATAGTAATCTATTCTTGTTGTATACCAGTATACAAAATTTGGCTACCTTCTGTGATGTAGAGGGAACATGATATTTTAATAGCATTCTTACAGAATTTGTGTCTGGTTTATCTATAAATGAGTATACATGATGAGTTAACAATGGTTGGATTAAAAGCTCCCTTTTACCTTTATGTAACTTACAATGCAATAAGACGTGTGACATTGAGTCCACTTCCCCTGAGCACACACAGGTTCTCCTGTGCCATGAAATATTTTGAAATTGTCCCATCAGATTAGCTGATGAGAAGGCATCAAAGCGAGCTCTTGAAAAAGCCCATCTGCTTCTTGCTGAAGTTATATCAGATAGATAAGGTGCAGCTGAGATACCTATCCATGATTTTAATGGTCTACATAAGATGGGTAACAGGGGGAAATCTATTTGCATCTCAATGTCATTAAGGCATTGGTTAACCATTGGTCATTAAGGCATTGGTTAACCATTAATTTCATTAAGGCATTGGTTAACCATTAAGGCATTGGTTAATCATGGCCATTGCTCCATGGTTATCTAACTCCAGAAGTTGCATTGGATCAAGACCACACTGTCTAAGTTTTAATATTATCTTTTCCAGCCATCCAGGATAAGGTATCACTACCAACAGTGAAGGCATTAATCCTTGGGGACGGGAAAGCACTTTGAGCCAATATTGAATGGTTAGTCTCCAGAAGATTTTTGCAACTTTGGCCATCCCTGCTTCTTGCCTTAGTGCCACGTTGGCTGTACATTTTCGTGCATTTGAAGGGCAACAGGTATATTTAGTATATATAATCCTGTCAAGCAAAGGAAATGTGGATTGTGTGGCACGTTAGAATAGTTATCTCTCAAAAGCCCATTTACCTCAGAAGTTCATAAAAACATAAGGAGAACTTTACTTAAACTGAGAGACAAAACATACAGTATATACATTAACAAAGTATCACATATAATAGTTACATGCACGGCTCATAGTCTGTTACAGTTTGGTTGCATTTCAATATCTTTTAGTCACAGCACTTTTATATATCACTAGCGGTACCTGGCCATGCGTCACTGTGGGTTATTGTGGTGAAATGGGAAAGGAACAGTAGCCGCAAATCAATTGCAGAGGCCAGCAGTATGTGCTCATGGAAACGCGCAGCCTGATACTGTGCGATGTCATTGATGTGTGTGATCGCATTCCTTGGGGGGGGGGGATGAAAAGGCACCCCCACACACTTCTAGGCTGGCTGGTCACGATCCTTTATCTGGGATTAAGTTTGGTTGGTGGCAATGGGTGTCACTTCTGAGTAAACCCTCTGAGGGGCGCGACGCAGCCATTCAAAGTATGTCACAGTTGCTTTACCGAGCTTATTCCTGACTAACGCGTGCCTGGTTTTCTGAACTGTAACCACAGTATTCAGGGAATCTAGACTGGCTGCCCCCCTTATCCCTTGCATGCCATCCCTCACTCTCTCCCCTCCCACACTTCTCTTCCCTTGCATGCCACCCCTCCCCCTCCCTCTCTTCCCTCTCCCTTTGCTAGGGTGGGTGGGTTATATCCAGATGCTGGGCCCCCTCCCTCCCCTCCCTTGCATGCCACCCCTCCCTCTCTTCCCTCCCTCCCTCTCTTCCCTCTCCCTTCGCTAGTGTGGGTGGGTCGTATCCAGATGCTGCGGCCCCTCCCTCCCCCCCTTGCATGCCATTCCTCCCTCTCTTCCCTCCCTCACTTCTCTTCCCTTGCATGCCTCTCCCTCTTTCCCTTCCCTTCCCCTCCCTCTCTTCCCTTGCATGCCACCCCTCCCCCTCCCTCTCTTTCCTCTCCCTTCGCTAGGGTGGGTGGGTTATAGCCAGATGCTGGGCCCCCTCCCTCCCCTCCCTCACATACCACCCCTCACTCTCTCCCCTCCCTCACTTCTCTTCCCTTGCATGCCTCCCCCTTCGTCCCTTCCCTCTCCCTCCCTCCAGCTGTCTTTTACATTCAAGCTTGTTCAATATGGGTGTGGAATATGGGGGAGGAAGTAGTTAAGTGGTGGTTGGATGTGAGGGAGGGCAGAGTGAGGAGTGTGAGGATGAGCTGAATGTGTATGAGAGTATGAGTGTTGTGTGGTAGTAGTGGGTGAGGCACAGAGAGTGAAAGGTACCTGTGTGTGAGGGGGGTGAAGAACCCCACCTGACATCTCACACAGCAATGTGTATATGTGTTTCACTTCCACTCGAGTCATTACCTATGTACTGTTTTCACTGCTCATATCTGGCCATTTGAGCGAACATTCTAAGCTGCACGAACATTCTAAGGCTGATAGTTAAACACAGGCAGCTGCATGTCGTTCACCATGGAGTGCCAGGAAAAAGGTGTTTTACCTGGGCCAGGTGTGAAATTTCAAGTATCTAAAAACACTCTCATCTGGCTGACTACAATGGCTGGGAATTTTCAGAGAAATTGGCCCAGCAGTTCCTGTGCTGGACCATCAGGAACAAACTCACGGTTTGCTTTATATATATATAGATTTGGTTTAAGCAGTATACAGAGCACAGAGAAACATCTTTCCACTCAGTCAGTCAGGGAGTCTCATAGCGTTTCCGCACGGCCAAATAACAGTGCCCTAGGGACGGAAAAAACACTGTCCCTAGGGTGCTGTTTGCACAGGAGGTGCTGCTGCATTGTAGCAGCACCATCCTGGCCGCCCCAAGTGGCGCAAAGGTGCTGCCATCTTCCCACTGGCGCAGTGGGAACAGCACTGGCAGGAAGACACTGCTTTTCCCATCCCCTCCACTCACCTTCCTGTCCAGCGCTGGAGGGCTGGAGGGACATGCCCACACTGCTTTTTGACCCCTGGAGGTCACAGGGCAGCGTGGGAGTGTCTCTCCAGCCCTCCTGAGCAGTGCTGGACAGGAAGGTGAGTGGAGGAAGAAAACCAGAGGCAGCTCCATGCGGAGCTGCCTCTCTGGCTGGGGAGAAAGTCAGGGCCACTCGCACAATAGCGTGCAAACAGTCCCTGAGCCTCCACCAGCATAATTTATGCCAGTGGAGATTCATTTCCGCCACCTTGTGGAAACAGCCTCAGATTGCATGTGAGGGAACAGAACACTACCAACAGATTTTAACTGTCACCTTTAGAATGTTCGTGCAGCTTCTCAGAATTCCCTGCTGCTTTGCTGCTGCTGTATGCAAGCAAGGCTGGAAATTCCAACAGTATTAAACAGGGATCTGAGAAAGGTCGATAAAACTCTCTCCAGTGGCACAATATCCATTGCCAGCGAAGCACCATAAGTCAATTGAGCCAGGGCCTTGGCCTCAAACTAATTGCACTTGGAATGAATCTGCCCCTTGTGAGTGAAAAAACCTGTAAGCTTCTTTGAGCCGACTGAATGACTGATTGTATGTGGGCTGTGGGTTTCCTGTTATATTGGTACACCACACCTAAATATTTGAAGCACTTTGGTTAGTCATATGAACTTGTTAGATCAGTGAGGCACTCTGTTTAGCCCAGAGCTTCAATATCCTGAATGTCAAGAGCCCCCTGGCCAAGGTTTGGTTGAGTGCCAATCCTTAGAAGCACTGAGTGCACTTAGGCAATGATCTGGCTCAGCAGCTGAAATATGGACTGTCAGTCTGGTGCTTCCTCATTAATGAATTACCTCCTCATCATTGAACTGTTCCATCATCTCTATTGGTCTTGCCAGGTTGGTGGGCGGGGTGGGGGTGAGAGGAGACCTTAGGGAACTTGTAGTCCAGGATCTGGTGCTACAAGACAAGGGACTGGCTGCCTTGCTTCTTGCATGTCAGCAGCATTGCTTGTAGCTAAGCCTTCAAGGGCAACTGTTTTGATTGACTTTTCTTCCTCTCCCTTAATACTAGAACACAAGATCATCCACTGAAGCTAAAGAGTGGGATATTCAGGACAGACTAAAGGATTTCTTCACATGGTGTATATTTGATTTGTGGAACTCACTGCCACAGGATGTGGTCATGGTCACCAACTTGGAAGGTTTTAAAAGGGGAATGGACAAGTTCATGGAGGACTAGGCTATCAATGGCTAGTATGATGCATATCCACTCCCTCAAATACCAGAGATAGTATGCCTCTTTAAACCATGAGGAGTACAGGCAGGATGGTATTGTTGTAGTTTCCTTGTTTGTGGGTTTCTAGAGATAGCTAGCAGGCCACTGTGTGAACAGAATCCTGGAGCTGAGGGTCTTTGGGCTGATCCAGCATAACTCTTCATATGTTTATTGAGATTCAGGGGCTTTAGGTTTGGAAGAGGCTTTGGGACAACAGGGGGTCCAGTGGTGTTTGGTATCCCCTGAGCTTCCTGATCTTTCCCCAGAGTGGTCTCTGGCTTTCCTGGTCATCATCTGAGGAATCTGTTCCAATGTCTGTCTGGGGAAGAAGGGGGGGGGGTCACAGCAGTTGCAATACAATAATAATCCTAGCAATGCCACTTTTTTAAAAAAAAACCTGCTTGGAGTGAATGGGGAATCTTTAAAAATTACATGAAAGCATCTTGAATAGAAGGCAGATTCCGCATGGGCCAAAAACAGCAGTGTGGAAACGGTGTAAAATGGTTTAAAGTGGTATAAAATGGTTTACACTGTTTTTACACCGTTTTCACACTGCTGTTTTTGGCCCATGCAGAATCCACCAAACAGTCCATGGGGTTGTGATCTGGGGAAAAGGAGAAGGGGAGCTGGTCCATGAAGCAGGAAAAATCCAGACTAAAACCTGCTAAAGAGCTGGGAAATCTAGGCAGAGAACAAGAGTGGGAGGTTTAGTAATTCAGCAAAGATGGGTAAAGACGTCCAGTGAGAAAGAAGATATTGTGGGGGGGTCCAGTTTTTTCAATAGTGGCAAACATTTGGTTTCAGAACCAACTACAAAGGGCTTGAGATGCTTTTTAAATATAATTTGAAGTAACTGGACTTCAACAAGAATTCTTTTATTGACTCAATTATGTAGAGAGTTTTTGATCGACAATGGAATTGGATCAAGATGGCCTGTTTTTCCATTGGTGTGTTTGAATTTTGGTGCTAAACTTAGAAGGCAGCTGTTTGGGCAATGAACTCTGAAGAAGGATATGTGGAAGTCCAAGTGTGGGCATGCTAGGTAAGGTAGAAGGGGGCTAGCTAAGTGGGGTGATTGAATTACTTTAGTAGTATGCTGGCTCAAACACATTTGACAAAGACTGAGCAGTGACTTGATGGTCTTTCCTGACTGAAGTACTGAAGAAGGCAGTATTATGAAGCAGAGCTCAGTTATTGCCCAGCAAACTTGAGTAAATTATATGGACATGATGTGAGGTAGCTTTTGTTTCCTGGAAGCAGGGAACGCTTAACCGTTAGGCCTAATTGTTTCCTAAAGTTTATATCCCCTAAAGCCTCACCAGAGTCATTCAAATAAACAGTGTGCATTATAGAGAGTGATGGTCGAGAGAAAGGAGATCTCTCTAGCTATATCAGTAAAGTGTCATTATAGGTTTGACTTGGAAAAGCCTGCCAAAGACAAGAAGGCTTGATCAAAGGTGTCATATTCTATGGCTTCACCTCTAAACCTCTTGGTAATCAAGGCTGGAAACTAAAGAATTTGTTATTGCAAGGATGTTTTGTCAGATCATCAAGCACCCAAGCAAGTCAGTGAAAATTATTCAGCCTTCCTGCATACAAGGGTTGAGGAAAATCTTTAAGACTTTCAACCACTGAGACAAAAAAAAAATTTTCTAGATAATTTTATTTTTGTTACTTTCATTTAGCATTGTGTTTTCCCCTATCTCACTTTATTTCTCTATTCATCTGTTCTTCCATCTTTCACTAATCTCTCTCTTGTGTGTGGGTGTGTTTCCCTGCCTGGATGTTTCCACAATGACATATAGGGAGGTGGTCTACTAAGGATGTCTCACATAGCATAATTAATGGTGAACAAAAGGCAGGGAGATGTGAGACTGCAGTCCCAAAATAAAGCGACCTGTAGTTTTTCTTTAAAAAATGTAAGACTTTATTGAGAACTGAAGCATGCGAGGGATGGATGAATTCTGAGGAATATAGAAAGAACAAAACCTTAAATCTCTGCTGCCCTCAGCCCGCCCCCCCTAGCCGGGCCCAAGAGCCTCAGTTACAGTAAAATAACAAAGGAAAGAATACCAACATTCAGATACAAAGTTAATATTACAAAAGGCAGGGCTTGGCCACACCTTGGAGAGCTGTGCCTGCATTTTAGCTTTTTGTTTCCTGGAAGGCTAGAAGGGGGAGGGGGAGGGGGGATGAGCCAAGGGGTCCATCCTGACAGGAGAAACCCTAAAGGATAAATAAGTTGCAAGAAAACCTTTTGCTGAAATGCTTAAAGGAATTTTTTTGTTGGTGGTGTGTAGGGTTGCCAATGTTAGGTAGGACCCTAAAGGCAGTTGGAGGAGCCCATGTGGTGAGAACAGGAAGTATATGTAAAAGAGAGTGGAGCTCCTATCTTATTGCAAAGCCCTTTTTCAGCTGGTATGAGGAAGGACTAGGTACCTATCTGGCACAAAGATATGCTGTCAGCATGAGAAGGGATTTATAAACTGTAAATGGCCTTTCTCATCATATGTCAAAGCATGGGCTCTGCATGGAGCATATAAACCCAGCAGCCAAGGAATGGATTTAGTTGCTGCCTCCTGCAATAAGTCATGCAAAAGGCATCTTGACTGTATTAAGCTGGATGCTTTTAAAGTATCAGGGAATGATAGTTTTTCCTCAGGTAGAAAACCTAGGTATACTTCAGGCACTACATATACCTAGAAATTACTTTACCAGATGTGAATTCCCTAGATGTTTTTCATCTCTTAGGAAAGCTCAGGTGACATTTTTGCAAGTTCAAGTTTGTGAGTGAAAAAAATAATTCTGCACAAATATTTGAGGATATATATTATCTTTCCCAGCATGATTTAAACTAGGCCATTTGCTGGATCCTGTTGCCAGTATCTTTTTTTAAAAAAATGGATGTTCCATATACATGTGCCTTCTCCATTGTGCCCCCAACCTTAAGGAATTACCTGTCTGAGAAGATTAAAAAGTCTCCCACCGTGCTGGTGTTCCACAAATGGTGAATTAGTTCAGAGAGCTTTTCTGTACAAGCAACAGGGTAGCATTGCAGAAAATGATTTACAAAGTTACTTGGACAAATTGTTAGGGTCAGTTGGACCTTTTCAATAACTTGCCTCTGAGAAACCTACAGCTGGAACTACTCCATCAGAACTTGCTTTAGGTCCTGGGACATCTAAGTGCTGGCCAAATCCACAAGGTTGAATCTAATTTACCAACAGGAGCCGCAAAGGCAGTGGCCTTATGTCCAGATTGTCCAGTGAAAATGTAGTGCCAGTCTGGGAGCCTGTATTTACCTCCTGGACCAGATCACAGTCCCAGTCGATGTATTCCTTTGCAAGATACTGACCTCAGTTAAGCCTGGAATCCTGGATGAGTCCCAGGTGCTGCTTCCAGAGCAGCTAGAGCAGGGGTAGGGAACCTGCGGCTCGAGAGCCGCATGCGGCTCTTCTGCCCTTGCACTGTGGCTCCACGAGCCGAGCCGCCGGCCCCATCCTTGCCCACCCTGCAGGCAGCAGGGCGGGCGCACCAACTGCCCACGGTCGGCTGGACCGTGCCGTGGGCTTCCCCTCTCGCCTGCCCCATTGGAGCAGGGCGGGTGCTTTCCTGGCAGCCGGCGAGGCCGAGCCACCGGCTTCATCCTTGCCTGCCCTGCAGGCAGCAGGGCGGGCACATCCATGTGCTTCTCAGAACGAACGGAGTAAAAGGTAAAAAAAACCCCTATATATACAGTGTTATCTTTATTTTAAATGTCAAAAATTATTTGCGGCTCCAAGTGTTTTCTTTTCCCGTGGAAAACGGGTCCAAATGGCTCTTTGAGTGTTAAAGGTTCCCTACCCCTGAGCTAGAGCAACTTCCTTCTCAGCCTGTTTAAGCCTTGGGCTAGGAAAGAAAGCTGGCTGGATCAACTGATTCATCAGACATAAGCCTAGTGTTTCTGTCTCTTGGCCCTCAAGTCTGGCTAGCTTAAAGCTAAGGTACTTGTACCACACGGAAATTTGATTGGCCCTGCTTGCAAAGTACAGGACAGTTTTTGTGTAAATGCTGTTAATCAATGCATACAGCAATCTTCAACAGGTTCTGTGACTGGCAGTAAAGGGGGAAATGCTGGGGAAAAGTAATACATATTATAGATCCACTGGATGTATCCAATAATCTATTTAGCAATACTGCAATAAATACACATTTGAAACCACAAACTCATGCACACATCATGGAGCTATCTTTCCTTTCTCCTGCCCTCTTCTAATAGTAGCTTTTTAAACAAAGGAAAGGTGTAGAATTAAGAAGTTTGAATGCTTGGAATTAGAAATTACATATTTCCTGTAGGGAAAACAATTTACCCAAAATGTAATCTCAGAGTAATCTAATAATAATGCAAGAACGCGCCTGTCATGTTAAGGATGGTCAGAGTGGAAAAAAATTAACTATCCTATATTATTCTCTACTACCAAGGAAACTTCAAGCTCATTTTTAGTTTGTCTTGGTAAGATGTTCTTACAATCGGTAAAATGGTTTAAATAATTTTTACCACCTATTTCAATCTAGGTGTCTATATTACTTATATGTATTTTTAGAGATAGATAGAGATTCTTCTTCTATCCTATACCTTTGTTACCATTGTTTGTACAAAATAAACTTTCGGCCAGGCTTATTATTGTTTTCCTCTCTAAATACCCAAGCAAAAATTTCAATTAGAAATATTTATCATAACCACTGTCAATCTATGGACTATAAAAGTACCCACAGTGGTAATTACTTTTATCAAGGAAGAAAATTAATTTTGTTTATCCTGAAGTAATTAATCATTACAGAGGTCTCATAGTTATTCCAGTTGCAGGCTGGATCGCAAAGGATGGTGGAACTAAAGTGTGATATACCATAAAAGGCCTTTGCAATATTCATGTTTTCCCCCTTTTCCTTCCAACTGTGCTTATCCAAGTGTCCACATGAATTATGTGAAATACTATTCAGGGCCAAAAAGTTATTGGACTGTGTAAAGGCTGCTAATTGAAGAAACAATAAATAACCAGCAGAAGATTTGACACCCTCATTTATATTGACTTATCTGAGGGGATGAGAATTTTTGGACTTCATATATTCATCCTCACAAAAGACTGGGATTCTGACCAGAACTTAAAACTGCAAACCTAAACACATTAGTGGAACAGTAAACATTGCAATCTATTTGAGAGTTTGACTTTCAAGTTCATTGAGGTCAGTGGACATAGATTGCACAGTACAGTCCACTAAACTCAGTGGAATTAATTTCTGAGTCAGTTGGATTAACTTCTAACTTAATATACAAAATTAGAGAGACAAGACAAAAGAAATTCTCAGGTTCACTTGTTAATTTGGTTTTTTTTTCACAGATATTTTTTTCAGCCACCATACAGAAAAAGGTTCTACCACACTTGTTAGGTTGCTTATTGAATTTTGAGCAGAAGTGTAATTTTATCATATTTCTATCATAATTCTATTCTATTCTATCTGTTTTTGTATAGTTCTCAATTTTACATGCATTCACTTCCTTTTTCTTTTTGTTTTCTTCTTTCTTTTATAAATTAGACTGGCCCACTGCTGAGTGTGTTTCCTCAGGCGCTTATAGCAAGTGTTCCATTAGGATCTGTTACATTATTATTGTAGATGTTATATGATTATAGTTTATTGTTAGACAAATGGCTCTCAATAGTTGGTTGATGTTTAGATGTTGTGCTCTGGTGGTTTTTAAAATATCTACCGGTATGAAGATTTGAGGATGTGACCAAATGAGAGCTTGGGATATAAAAAGGCAACATGAATGAAACTGTTGATTTAAATTACAGTTATATTTAAATTTGAGTAGGCCAAGTCATTCAGTTTTTAAATAATGATGATTCCAACTTTATGTCTCGAAGTTGGCCTATCATATGTGGAAACAGAAGCTTGGATTGCCACCATAAAGTATTGGCTCAAAATACATTTTAGATCACTTGCAGGTGATATAAACTCAAACCTTTTTAAAGACAACTTTCAATTCTACTGGTTCAAAGTCATTGAGAACAAAATAATGATGATCAAAAATTGGCACTGTGACATTCATTCTGGGTGTGAAGAAGACACTAAGTTCACAATAATATTTTTTGGAACTGAGACTGCAAGGGAAGAAAGATCCTTTCAAGGCCCATCAATTTACAAATGAGAGATTAACATCCTGATTTCTAATTTATTATAGGGGTTGAAACCAATAAAGAATAATGATAGTTCTTTTTATTTTGGGGGATTTGATTTTTTTTAAAAAAAAAAATTCACATGAAAGGAAACGCTTTACATTGCAATCTTTTATTTATTTATTTATTTAATTAGGCTTTATACCGCCCCATCCCCGAAGGGCTCTGGGCGGTGTACAGCATGTAAAAAGACAGTATAAAACAGGTTAAACATTTAAAAGCAGCGATAAGACCAGAAATTTGGTTTGCACAGTCTCAATGGATTGAGATATAATTAATAAATAGTTAATAGTTAATTGGCGCCCAGTGTTCCACATTTAAAATTCCCTCTCCCCTAGGAAGGGAGGCATGGCGAGTCTCATTCGATGGTATGTGGCCTAGATGTCAGGGCCACAGGGAGGAGGGGGCACCATTAGCGGCCGGTTTCTCCAAAGGCCCGGCGGAACAGCTCCGTCTTACAGGCCCTGCGGAACTCCCCAAGGTCCCGCAGGGCCCGGACAGCTGGTGGTAGAGCGTTCCACCAGGCTGGGGCCAGGGCTGTAAAGGTCCTGGCCCATGTGGAGGCCAGCCGCATCGCTGAAGGGCCAGGGACCACTAGTAAATTGGCCTCCCCCGACCAGAGAGGCCATGTAGGGACATATGGGGTGATGCGGTCTCGAAGATACGACGGTCCCAGGCCAAGTAAGGCCTTAAAGGTTAACACCAACACCTTGAAGGTGATCCGGAACTCTACTGGAAGCCAATACAGCTGATGCAATATAGGTTGAATATGTTCCCAGGTGGCGCTGCCTGTTAACAAGCGCGCCGCCGCGTGCTGGACCAATTTTAATCTCCGGGTCAGACGCAAGGGAAGGCCCGCGTAGAGCGAGTTACAATAGTCTAGCCTGGAGATGACCGTTGCATGGATCACAGTGGCTAGGTCTGCCCGGGAGAGGAAGGGAGCCAGCTGCCGACACAAAGAGAGAATGGAAAAAAAGCAGCTCGGGTTGTATGGGGCCACCTGGAGTCTTACGCATTGAAAGAGCATTCGATCCAGGTGGACCCCCAGGCTGCGAACGGAAGGGGTCGGCGCCAATGTGACCCCCTCCCACACTGGCGGCTGGAAAGTCCCACCCCCCCCTCGCGGCCCAGCCAGAGGATCTCCGTCTTTGCTGGATTCAGTTTTAGCCTGCTCTGTCGCAACCAATCAGCGACCGCCTCCAAACAGTGCTGTAGAGCTGCAGGGACGGCGGTTGCTCCCCCTCCATCAACAGAATGAGCTGTGTGTCATCAGCGTACTGATGACAAACCAGACCAAAACTCCGTACCAGCTGAGCAAGGGGTCGCATGTAGATGTTAAATAACAACAGGGGATAAGTAGTGCCACTCCCTGAAGTGCGGCTGCATTGAAGCGGGCACTTCCGGGAGGCCTGATCCCCGCACCTCACTTGCTGATTCTGGCCCCGGAGAAACGAGGCTATCCATTGAAGCTGACAGTGCCCTCGCGAATGACCGGCCAAGCGGTGGGTCAAATAAAGGTCATGAGTCGACCACATCAAACACTGCTGTGAGATCTAACAACACCAGCAGCCCCGGATCCGCTTCGGTCAAGCTGAATCACGGAGAGCGTATCTGTGGCAGCGGCGAGAACGATCTCTCGTCCCATGCCCAGCACGGAAGCTTGGACTGGAAGAAGTCGAGAAAAGCCGATCGCGTCATCCAGAAAGCCTTGGAGCTGCTCCAGCACCACTCTCTCAATTACCTCTCCCCAGAAAGCGAAAAGATTTGAGGCGAGGCGGTGGTGGCCCGAAGATCCTCGGATCTAAAGATGGTCTTTTAAGAGTGGGTGGACCACTGCCTCCTTCAACCCACATCCGGGAAGACTCCTTGCTCCAAGGGAGCCATTGATTATACTCAACAGATGTGGGAGGTCATAAGCTCCGCCCGGCAGGTTTTCTAAACCAGGACGGGCACGGATCCAGAAAGGACAGGTAGTAGGTCTAACAGTAGCTAAGGCTGCAATAGGCAAGCTGACTTCAGAGAGCAGCAGGAAAACTGGAGCCAAACAAGGGCCACCAAGAAGGCTGAAAGGGAGTCTCCAGTTCACTAATTGTAGCTAACGTGGATGGAAGGTCGTGGTGGAGCGACGCGATCTTATCCGCAAAAAAGCCCATAAAAGCCTCACAGCTGATACTCAATTGAGGATTTGAAGATCTCTCCAATAAGAACATAGAACATAAGAACATAAGAACTAGCCTGCTGGATCAGACCAGAGTCCATCTAGTCCAGCATTCTGCTACTCGCAGTGGCCCACCAGGTGCCTTTGGGAGCTCACATGCAGGATGAGAAAGCAATGGCCTTCTGCTGCTGCTGCTCCTGAGCACCTGGTCTGCTAAGGCATTAGCAATCTGAGATCAAGGAGGATCAAGATTGGTAGCCATAGATTGACTTCTCCTCCATAAATCTGTCCAAGCCCTTTTTAAAGCTATCCAGGTTAGTGGCCATCACCACCTCCTGTGGCAGCATATTCCAAACACCAATCACACGCTATGAAGAAGCAAGTGTTTCCTATTAGTCCCACTTCCCCAGCATTTTCAATGAATGCCCTGGTTCTAGTATTGTGAGAAAGAGAGAAAATTTCTCTGTCAACATTTTCTACCCCATGCATAATTTTATAGACTTCAATCATATCCCCTCAGACGCCTCTAAAACTAAAGAGTCCCAAACGCTGCAGCCTTCTTCCTCATAAGGAAGGTGCTCCAACTTTCAATCATCCCTGCCCCTTCTGCACTTTTTTTTCTATCTCTTCGATATCCTTTTTTGAGATGTGCTTTACCTAGAACTGAAATAGCATCTGGCGCGGTCGACCACGGCTTTATATATGGGCGACAATCTTTGCAGTTTTAATTTTCAATTCTTTCCTAATTATCCCCAGCATAGAGTTTGCCTTTTCACCGCTGTTATGCATTGGAGTTGACATTCCCATGGAACTATCAACTAAGACGCTTCTAAATCCTTCTGGGTTCAGGACTGATAGCATCTCGGACCCTGTGTAGCTGTATGTGAAGTTTGGATTTTTTTTTGTTCCTAATAAGGAGGGTCAGTGACCTAATTATCACGGAATAATCCTGATGCTGGGCAAGAGCTAGGCGGACAGCGAGGGAGGAGGAGAAGAAAGCTCTCTTACCGCTTCGCCATTAAATTACCATGCAGAGCTTGTCATAAAGCGTCCATATAAAGATGTTAAGCGCAAGCTTCGTCACAGGAGATTTCCTCCCATACTGCAACCGAGGCGTCTAAGCCCCCATTTCATGCGACGCAGTTCCTCAGTATACCAAGGAGCACGTCAGAAATGCGAAGCTGTGAAGGACGCCTTGAGGAGCAAACGCGTCGATGGAATTGGAGAGACGTGCAGAAATTCAATCCTCCACCTGCTCATCGAAAGTATTGCGGCTGGTTCAGGGTCCCGTGGGAGGCATTCCAGGAAACTCAAGTGGATCCATAAGTCTCCTCATGTATGGGCATGGGCATAAATAAGCCCATCGGCCATAGAGCGGGGTTAGTGGCATTAGAATTTTGACCTTCAGACCTTCTTAAGCAGAGTTACATCCTTCTAAATCCATCCATGGAAGTCAGAGCTTAGAATAGTGTGACTCCTCTTAGGATGGCACTCCTAATTCCTTAAAAAATAAAGATTTTTTAAAATGAGGATTAAAATAAATGTTAAAAGTTGTAAAATTAATGAAATAGAATAATCATTTAAATTTGGATTTTGGGGGAGAGAATGGAGGGAGGGAAGAAAATGTCCTTAAGAAATAAATAACCATAAAAGTATTTAAAATTTTTAGAAGTATGCATTTCCATGAAAGTACAAAGTGCTATACTTTTTAGGCAGCCTAGTGACAAATATACTCATTAAAAAAAACAAGGGAGCATTTTTCTCTTGTGGTTCCATTTTTGTTAGAAGTTATTATTTGAAAGCTGTGGGAGAAAAATAATACTGTTGTACGATTTTGATAGGACCCTCTTGGCACAGAGTGGTAAGCTGCAGTACTGCAGTAAAAACTGTGCTATCCATTGAGTTTGATACCAATGTTACGTCAGTAGATGGCTCAAGCATTGCATCCTTCTGAAGTCAATAAAATGAGTACCCAGCTTGCTGGAGGTAAAGTGTAGATGACTGAGGAAGGCAATGGCAAGCCATCCTGTAAATATGGTCTGCCAGGTAAACATAGTGATGTGATGTCACCCAATGTGTCAGTATTGACAAGGTGTTTGCACAGGAGACTGGCTTTACCTTTTAAATATTTTGATAGATCTGGACAAATGTATTCAAGGTTTTATGTAGACAAACTTTAATACTAACAGTTATGTTAAAGTCTTTTTACTTGTTACTTCCACACACGCAAAATAATGTGTTTTCAAACCACTTTCACAACTGTTTGCAAGTGGATTTTGCTATTCCACACAGCTTCAAAGAGCAGTGAAAGCAGTTTGAAAGTGCATTGTTCTGCATGTGCAGAATGAGCCTTAGATAAGCTTCATCAGCATGAAGTCTTTCTGTTCACTCAGGCTTTAGGTGGATTTTGGTTATTTTAATTTAAATTAGTGCTGTTTTATTATTAAAGATTCATTACCTATATACAGGTGCCACCTCACAATCTGGTGGCTGAGAAGTATAAAATCTATATATATATATAAAGCTCAGTATTTTTATTGATGATAGTATACCTCAGTAACTGCTGGGCCAATTCCTCTGAAAATTCCCAGCCACTATAGTCAGCCAGGCGAGAGTGTTTTTAGATGTTCACATACCTGAAATTTCACACCTGGCCCAGGTAAAACACCTTTTTCCTGGCACTCCATGGTGAATGACATGCAGCTGCCTGTGTGTAACTGTCACCCTTAGAATGTTTGTGCAGCTTAGAATGTTCGCTCAGATGGCCAGATATGAGCAGTGGAAACAGTACATAGGCAGTAACTCGAGTTTAAGTGAAACACATACACATGAGGGAGAGGGAGGGAGAGGGAGGGGGGGTGGCATGCAAGGGAAGAGAGGGAGGGAGAGGAAAGGGACGGAGGGGGAGGCATGCAAGGGAAGAGAACTGAGAGAGGGGAGAGAGGGAGGAGTGGCATGCAAGGGAGGGGAGGCAGGGGGCCCATCATCTTGATATGACCCACCCACCCTAGCGGAGGGAAAGAAAAGGGAGGGAGCGGGAGGGGTGGCATGCAAGGGAAGAGAAGGGAAGGAGGGAAGAGAGTGAGGGGTGACATGCAAGGGACGGAAGGGTGGGGCCAGGCACCCTAGATTCCCTGAATACTGCAGTTACAGTTAAGAAAACCAGGCACGCATTACTCAGGAGTAAGCTCAGTACAACAACTGTGACATACTTTAAATGGCTGTGTCGCGCCCCTCAGAGAGTTTCCTCAGAAGCGACACCCATTGCCACCAACCAAGCTTACTCCCAGGTAAAGGATGTGTGGGAGGGGTGCCTTTCCATTCCCCCCCCAAAGAATGCGGGCACACACATCAATGACATCGCACAGTATCAGGCTGCGTGGTTGCATGAGCACGTACTGCTGGCTTCTGCAATTTATTTGCTGCTACTGTTCCTTTCCCATTTCACCACAATAAGCCACAGCAACGCGTGGCTGGGCCACGCTAGTTTCAAATAAAGAATTAGAAAGAATTAGGCTACATAGTTATTAAAATTCTTCTTGTGAAAAGTTACTTGCCTGGAAATCAACCACATTATTCAAATTCTATACGAGATCTTCCAGATCCAGTTCTATAGACTTTTTTGTTTTGAATGAAGGGATTTAGGTGTGTTTTTGTGGGATTGATAGTCTTGAGTGTATCCTGTATATAATACTATCAATCCTTCTCTGTTTAGCTGCATCAACCTTGTATATTTTTTACAGTTGGCATCCAAAAGGCCAACTAAGTGGAGAGCTATGGAAGGATATAACGTATTGTTGAAGGTTTTCACTGCCGATTCAACTGGTTGTGGTGGGTATTCTGGGCTGTGTGGCCATGGTCACAGTGGCCGATTGTCGAACATAACATTTCGCCTGCATCACCAGGTTGATGCCAGCCACAGAATGCAAAGCTAACGTTAGGAAACAAGATCTGAACTGACCCGACACACAGACTGGAAAACCTGCCCAAACCGGAAGGATATAACTTTTGCTTCTGCTCCTGGACAACCAGCTTCAGGTTGTTGCTTGAAAGATCTTGGAGGACTAGTCTCTGAGTAAGATGAAAAATGATACCCTTGAGTCCATTTGTTTAAACTGCTATGCTGGGCAAGCTACCTCTGATTTCCTTAGCAACTCATGTACAAATTTGATGAAGTAGGAAGCTGAGCCTCAGGTTATTGGAAACCCATTTGTTTCCCTTCCTGTTTTTACTGCTCATTAAGCGAGGTGTAACTTTACCTCTCGGAACAGTCTTTTCACTTTTTATCTGAAATAATGCTTTCCAATCACTAACCAGGTCACATATGGTCTCTGTCAACTATACTACAAACCTTTTGCACCTTTTAGTAAAAACAAAATGAATGTTTGCTGTTCCTTTAAATTTTGCTTAACCCATCTCCATGATAAATGGTGTTGTTGATGAAATAGCACTTTGTCAAGTAAGTTTTTCTGTTCCAGGCCTGTACTGGTAACTTCATAACACCATGGGGGTCAGGTTAGTATCAACCACAGGTTACAAATGGGAGCACCTTTTTTTACTCTCAGTTTACTTGAGGATGAGGAGGATGAAGTGAAAAAGGATTATTTTTCCCTCATACCTCAGAAGGACAAATTAATTAGCCAAGTCAACTGCGATATTTATAAGAACCTAGAGTTCTGCATTAATTCCCAAATGTTATATGACTATTTTGGAATGTATAATTTCTGTATTTTGATTATTAAATGTTAGGTTTTGTAGAATGGGTTTCTTAAGATTTAAGATGGGTTCCATCAGCCTCTTTTCAGGGTCTTCTCAAGATTGGAATCTGGGTCCTACAAAAGATGACATTTCAACTTTAAAATTGTTAGGAAGACCAGTCATGGATTACTCATTGACTCATCATCTCATAAAATCAGGTCCTCAAGTGATTGTTGAGTTCATCTTTATAGGATCTCATGTAGCAGGTAAATCTTTCTTTTCCCAAGATCCTGGAGAAATGCTGCTATCAAACTAAATAGTAGATGAAAGAACGTTTTGACTCAGCTTAAGACAGGTTCATTTGTTCAAAATGTGGATCAGCCCAATGAACATCCTTTGTTCAAACCGATATAAATAGAACACAGAGAATTCCCATTAATAAAAAACTTGAAAACAACTGCAGAATGCTACAGCAACTCCATTTCATATAGTACTTTCTAACCTGTGGTTTGAAGGCTATGATGCACTTTGAAGTATAATATTCAGACAGACACCTTGCTTCTTCACCAGCAGTATCTGGCTACGGTTCGCCTCCCCGAACGCAAATCAGGCCGAGATCAGCCAGTTCGGAGGGGGTCGGAGGGCCGAGGAGCCGAGCCTGCCCCCTCCTCACTTCAAACGAACCGGCTGTCTCTTCCTCGAGCCAGCTAAGCCCGAGCCAGCCTGGGGAAAATAAAATTTAACTCCTTTCTGGCCCAGCTCCGGCCCTGGCAAGCTTGGGACGACGAGTTTCCAAGTAAGCTTGGGACGAGCAGCTCTGCCAAGTAAAACAAAAAATGAACCCTATCACCAAGCAGCCGGGCCCCCCCCCCACCCCACTCCCTGCAAGTCCTACAAGCACCCACCACCCCCACCCAGCCCATTTCCCCACCCAACCCACAAACCCCAAGACCCCAACTCCCATGTCGCCTCTGGCAAGTGGCTGTGGGATGAGTGGGCTTCAAATCTGCTGCAAAATAAACCCACAGAATGGTCCCCACAAAGTTTCCCTCACCCAAAGAGACCCTTAATTCTACCCACAGTAGTCACTGGGCTCTCCCACTTCTTACCGTGAAGCCCCGCTGGCCATTTCTGAGGAGAGTAGCTGGGTTCCTTCTCCTCCTCACGCAGGCTGCCACAGCGAGCCAGCCTGCCGGGCTGCCGCTTTCGGCCTTTCATCTTTGTCGTAAGCCCCGCGCTAATTTGAGGAGAGTAGCTGGGTTCCTCCTCCTTCCCCACAGCAGGGCGGCTACAAAGCGCAGCCGCCATGCTTGGCCTTTCTCACTTGGTCAGAAGCCCCGCCGCTTACTTGAGGAGAGTAGCGCCGGGTTCCTCCTCCCTCCTCATGGCAGGCAGCCAATGCAGCCTGCCGCTGTCGCTGGCCTTTTCCCCACTTACCGTAGTTCTCAAGGCCATTTCGAGGAGAGAGTAGCTGTTCCTCCTCCTCTCACGGCAGGGCGGCTACAGCGCGAAAGGCCTCCGCCGTCAGCTGGGCTCTTTCCCCTCATTTATCGTAGCCCCGCGCTATTTGAGGAGAGTAGCGCTGGGTTCCTCTCCCATGGCAGGTGGGCAGCCACAATGCAGTCGCCTCTGCCGCTGGCCTTTCCCCACTTACCGTAAGCCCCGCTGCCATTTCTTGAGGAGAGTAGCTGGGTTCCTCCCCTTCCACGCAGGGGCGGCTAAAGAGTCAGCCTGCCGCTGCCGCTGGGCCTTTTCCCCACTTATCGTGAAGCTCCCGCTACTTGAGGAGAGTAGCTGGGTACCTCCTCTCCCCACGGTGGCAGGGCGGCCATTGGCACAGCCGCCTCTGCCGCTACCGCTGGCCTTTCCCCACTTAATGAAGCCCCGCGCTACTTTGAGGAGAGCAGCTGTTCCTCCTCCCCATCGGGTAGGGCGCTACGCGAGCCGCCTGGCCGCTGCTGCTGGCCTTTCCTTAATTTGTCGAAGCCCGCTACTTCTGAGGAGAGTAGCGTTCCTCCTCCATCCCCACGTAGGGCGTGCCACAGCACAGCCGCCTCTGCCGCTGCCGCTGGGTTTCATCTTTACCGAAGCCCCGCGCTACTTGGAGGAGAGTAGCTGTTCCTCCTCCTCCCACGGCAGGGCGTACATGTCAGTTTCACCGCTGCCGCTATCGTAGCCCCTCAGCTGCATCCCAGGCGCTCTTCTGAACGGGCTTCTTTGACGACTCTCAAGACAGAGCGCTGGGTCGTAGGACGCCTGATTTAGATGCCGCCGCTACAGAGCAGCGTATAGGGATGGAAGGAGTGGGGAAAGCTCCACTGTCCACAGGCTTCTCCACTCCAGTGGAAGGCAGGACAGCACAGCAAGGCTGGAAGAAAAAAAGTGCTGGGGAAAAAGAAAACAGCAGAGAATCCACATCCCCTGTCGTTAGAAATGTGGCAAAACAACACTTTAACTGAAAAAAATCAACTACTTTAACTGAACAACTAACTAAAAAACTTAATAAATTTATGTGTGAATTCCACCTGCCTGGGAGTTTTCTACTACAGTGCCGCCGCGAAAACATGGTTAAAAAAGCATGGATCCTCGCGATCCATTGGTTTTTTCACTTGGTCACCCAAAAATCACCACCACAACATGGCACAAGTCCTAGGACACATGTCTGGAACAAAGCAGTCAGCTAATATCCCATGCTTCATGGCCCAACAGTGCCGCGAAAACATGGTTAAAAGCATGGATCCTCAAGGATCCGCGATGGTTTTTTTCACTTGGTCACCCAAAATCATCACCACATCATGGCACAAGTCCTAGGACACATGTCTGCACAAAGCAGTCACACATCCCACTTCATGGCTCAACAGTGCCCCAAAACATGATCGCAAGAATGGATCCACCGATCCTAATGATTTTTTTCTCTTGGTCACCCCAAAATCACACAAACATCACAGTAGCACAAAAATCTGTTTAAAAGCAAGGTTCCTCATGATCCTTTTGGCCCTCAACCAAACTGCACTAAACCTAGGGGTATGATCATGAAAGTCTCCAGATGATACCCTGAAATTTTGGTGTCTCTAGCTTAAAAAAATGTATTGTCGAAGGCTTTAAAAAATGGTTTGTATTTTTCATCCCTCCTCGACATTGGGTGATACTGACCACCTGTTTGTGTGGTCCATAACTTGGGCCCCTGAACCAAACTGCACCAAACATGGGGTGTGTATGATCAGAATAGCGTCTGGGAGACACCCTGAAAGTTTGGTGATGATACTCTAAAAATGCGCCCTGCAGGCACCCCAGGAATTCCCCCATTGAAAGGCAATTGAAAATTCAATGCAAACCACAGAATCTTAGGCAAAATCTCTCAGCTGTAGGGGCGTATTTTAGTAGACAAGATGTAGATTAGCCTTGATCATACCTGTTTGGTAATAGTTATCTGGGGCGATACAGGATTCCCCAAAGATAGCCCCTATATTCCATTGCTCCATTGACAACAATGGAATATGTGGGCTATCTTTGAGGGTCCATAACTTGCCCCTGAACCAAAACTCGCACCCTCAAACTTTGGGGTGCATAATCAGGAACAGTATTCTGAAGATACCTGAAATTTTCATGCCAATATTCAAAAATGCGCCCTGCAGGCCAAAACAGGGTAAAAAACATCAAAAATAAAATCTAACCCGAATCTCGAAATTGGTGTATCCGAGCCTGGCAGGCTTCAGATATGGGGATCCGACCCCCATACATCCGAACTGGACCCGAATCCGAACCGGGCCGAATTTTTTCCATTTACCAAGCAGGTGACTCTAGGGTTAGCGGACTGACCCCTCGGAGAGCGGCAAATCAGGCAGAGATCAGCCAGTTCGGGAGGGGGGCTGGAGGGGCCGAGGGGCCGAGCCTGCCCCTCCTCACTTCAAAAGCATAATCCCGAAGTTGGCTCTTGGTCGAGCTGGCTAAGCTCCGAGAACCAACCTGGGGAAAATAAAATTTAACTCAGCCTGGCTGGCTCAGCTCCGGCCCTGGCAAGCTTGGGACGAGGAGCCTCCAAGTAAGCTTAGGACTGAGCAGCTCTGCCAAGTAAAAAACAAAACAAACCCTATCTCCATGGCGCCCGGCCCCTCCCCCACCCAACTCCCCCAAGTCCTACAAGCACCCCCACCCCCACCCAGCCTCATTTCCCCACCCAACCCACTTGAAACCCCAAGACCCGAACTCCCATGCCGCTCCTGGCAGAGTGGCGGTGGGATTCAGTGGGAGCTTCAAACCTGCTGCAAGGTAAAGCCTGGGAATGGTCCCCACAAAGTTTCCCTCACCCAAAGAGACCCTTAACTCTACCCACAGTAGTCCCACTGGGCCTTTCCCACACTTACCGTGAAGCCCAGCTGGCCACTTCTGAGGAGAATGGCGGGGTTCCATCTCCTCCTCCCACAGCCAGTGACCACAAAGCGATGGCCATGCCCGCCCGCTGCCGCTTTAGACCTTCCCCCACTTACCGTAAGCCCCGCGCTAATTTGCCAGGAGAGTGGCGGGGTTCCTCCTCCTTCCCCACAGCAGAGGCTGACCCACAGCGCAGCCGCCCCAGCTGCAGCTGGGCCTTTCCCCCACTTGGTCCGTGGCTTGGCGCTGCCTTGAGGAGAGTAGCGCCGGGTTCCTCCTCCCTCCCCATGGCAGGGCAGCCACAATGCAACCATGCCACAGCTGCAGCTGGAGCCTTTTCCCCACTTACAGAAGTTCCCAGCGCCATTGCGAGGGGAGAGTGGCCGGGTTCCTCCCTCCTCTCCCCGGCAGAGGCGGCCACAGCGCCAGCCGCCTCCGCCGTCATGCCCCATGGGCTCTTTCCCCTCACTTACCGTAAGCCCAGCTGCTATTTGAGGAGAGTGGCGCCGGGTTCCTCCTCCTCCCATGGCAGGAGGCAGCCACAATGCAGCCGCCCCGCCCGCTGCAGCTCAGGCCTTCCCCCCACCCACCCGGCAGCCCAGCTGACATGCCAGGAGGAGAGTAGCGGGGTTCCTCCCTCCCTCCCCGCAGGCAGGCGGCCTGGCCAGCCCGCCCGCCCCGCTACCCGCTGGGCCTTTCCCCCCACTTACCCGTGAAGCTCCAGCGCTGCACCAGGGAAGAGTAGCGCGGGGTACCTCCTCCCTCCCCACGGCGGCAGGGGCGGCCACCCAGCACAGCCGCCTCTGCCGCTTCTGCTGGGCCTTTCCCCACTTACCGTAAGCCCAGCGTTGCTCCCAGGAGAGTAGCGGGGTTCACTCCTCCCTCCCATCGGGCAGGGCGCCACAGCGCAGCCGCCCGCCCGCTGCTGCACTGAGCCTTTTCCCGCTTGCCGTAAGCTCCCGGCGCTACTTGAGGGGAGAGTGGCCCGGGGTTCCTCCCTCCATCCCCACGTAGGGCGTGCCACAGGCAGCCGCGTAGCCCGCTGCCGCTGGGCCTTTCCCACTTACCGTAAGCCCAGCTGCTACTTGGAGGAGAGTAGCGGGGTTCCTCCCTCCCTCCCCACGGCGGTGGCCACAGCTGGTCAGCCCCACCGCTGCAGCTGTCGTAGCTCTCCCTCAGCCTTGGCGGCATCCCAAGCGCTCTTCTGAGCGAGCCTCTTTGGCTGACTCTCAGCACAGAAGCTGCGTCGTAGGACGCCTAGACCTGGGATGCCTTTGCCGAGAGCAGAAAGCAGCTGGCGGCATAGGGGGGATGGAAGGAGTGGGGAAAAACCACTGTCCACTGAGCTTCTCCACTCCAGTGGAAGGCAGGACAACACAGTAAGGCACTGGAAGAGAAAAAAAAAAAAGAAGTGCTGGGGAAAAAAAAAAACAAAGCAGAATCCACATCCCCAATCGTTAGAAATGTGGCAAAAATAACCCCTTTAACTAGAAAAAATCAACTACTTTAACTGAACAACTAACTACAAAACTTTAATAAATTTATGTGTAAATTCCACCTGCCTAGGAGTTTCTTACCACAGTGCCACCTTAAAGCTTATGGATTAAAAAAGCATGGATCCTCAAGCGATCCATAGGTTTTTTCACTTAGTCACCCAAAAATCACCACCACAACATGGCAACAGTCCCCTTGGACACATGTCTGGAACAGACAAGCGATCAGCACACATCCCATGCTTCCTTGGCCCAACAGTGCAGCAAAAACATGGTTAAAAGCATGGATCCTCAAGGATCCGCGATAGTTTTTTTTTCATGAGATCACCCAAAATCACCACCACATCATGGCACAAGTCCTAGGACACATGTCTGCACAAAGCAGTCCACACATCCACGCTTCCTTGGCTCAACAGTGCCCCAAAAAACATGATCAAAAGAAATGGATCCTCACCGATCCCTAATGATTTTTTTCTCTTGGTCACCCCAAAATCACACACAAACATTATCACACAGTAGCACAAAAATCTGTTTAAAAGCAAAGGTTCCTCAAAGGATCCCTTTGGCCCTCTTCAAACTGCACCAAACCCTGGGGGTGTTATGATCATGAAAGTCTCCAGATGATACCACTGAAATTTTGGTTGTCTCTAGCTTCTAAAAAAAAATGTATTGTCGAAGGCTTTAAAAAAAAAAATGGTTTGTATTTTTCATCCCCTCCTCGACATTGGGTGATAATGGACCCACCTGTTTGTGTGGTCCATAACTTGGACCCCTGAACCAAACTGCACCAAACATGGGATGTGTATGATCAGAATAGCGTCTGGGAGACACCCTGAAAGTTTGGTGATAGTCCTGCTAAAAATGTCACCCTCTGCAGGCACCCCAGGAATTCCCCGGTAGAAAGGCAATTAGAAAAAAATTCAATGCAAACCACAGGAATCTTGGGCAAAATCTCTGGGGTGCCTGTAGGGGCTACGATATAAAATTATCAGCTATACAAGTATGAGGTATCTTCAGAATGCTGTTCTGATCATTGCACTAAGTTTGGTAACAGTTGGTTCAAGAGTTATGTTATGGATTCCCTCAAGAGATAGCCCCTATATTCCATTGGCTTCCAGTGACCTTAATGGAATATGTAGGAGCTATCTTTGAGGGTCCATAACAGCCCCTGAACAGAAACTCGCACCCTCAAACTTAGGATTGCATAATCAGGAACAATTATTCTGAAGATACCACAAATTTTCATGCCAATATCTTCAAAAATGCGCCCCCTGCAGGCCAAAACAGGGAAAAACATCAAAAAAATAAAAACGAACCCGAGAATCTCGGAAATTCGGGTGTATCCGAGCCTGGCAGGCTCAGATATGGGGGGATCCGACCCCATACATCCGAACTGGACCCGAATCCGAACCGGGGCCGAATTTTTTTCCCATTTACCAACCCTAGGTGACTCCATGGAACTATCAAAGATATCTCTGCATGCACATCTCCCAAAGTTGCCCACACAGTTTTATTAAGCTTCAACAGCAACTATTCAGACAATGGCAAACAACTTCTGTCTGTCTCTTGCCTCGAAAACCCTATGGGGTCAATGTATTTCAGCTGAGACTCAAACACACTTACATATATATTCAGGCACCCACCATGTCATGACCATAAAATAGGAAAATAGGACAACCCACAAAGAGTGGCACAATCGGGTTTCCCAGGCTAAGGGAGAGGGTCCAAAATCTGTGATAAAGAAATGCCCATGTTCTCACTGCAGTTCTACAGCCTACTGGGAAAGATCTTTGGCCAAGTAATCATGACAATTTACTGAATTAGGGCAAATTGCATATGGAGCAGAGATATGGATTTAAAATGACATGTTAGAGAAGTGACTTGATCAAAAGTTTACAAATATAGCCATTGCTGAAAAAAATGTTTAAGACCAAACCTGCCTCAGTTCTACTGTTTCCTTATAGTGTCCCTGATCGTGCTGCTTCTCCACAATTTTGCAAGTTGTTTCATGCCTACCAAGGCAAGCATGGTGCTGTTCTGTGTAACTTTTTCCCCCTTCAGATTTAAGGATTTATTGAGTGCGTTGGAACTGTGCTAGACACACAGTTTTTAGCTGCTTTCAAAAACCAAACCGGGTCAGTATTAAGAACTAAAAATAAAGTGCCATTGCTGTAAATTAAAATCTGTTTAATGAAACAAAACATGTCTAAATGTTGGGGAGACGCTACCTCACAGGGGTTTCATTGCTGGTGGCAACAGCTCTGATGGATATATTAGGCAGGAATTCCAGTGGCAGCTAAGGGTTTAGACACTGAAGTAAATTCATAGTGAAATATATTTCCAACAGGCCACATGTGTTCACATAATCTATTTCATCAATACCATTCTAATAGTGGTGTCCCTCTACAAGTAATATAGATATGTATACTCCTTGATGTGGTAATTTGTTTTCTATTGCCATAGCTCACCAATGCAAACTGGAATTCTCTCTTGATTTCTCATCACTGAATTTTCTAGGCTTGAGCAAAATTTTTAAAATTCAGAACAATTTAGATTTGGGTTTTTCAGTTTTCCAAATTATTGGGAAACATGACAAACCCAAATATCTGATTTAGAAAACCTGAACATATTCACCCCCCGCCCCCCAAAAGTGAAAAAATTCAAGTCAGTTTAAGTCTGTGGGGAATTTTTTGGCATTTTTGCAATTTTTCACTGTAGGGGGTGCATTTTTCATGATAGTGGCACCAAACTTGCAGGGTGGCTTTGGAAGAGTCTCCTGATGACACTGTCAAATTTTAGTGAAGTTTGGTTTAGAGGATCCAATTTTATAGGCCCCAAAAGAAGGTCCTTTCATCTCCCATTTTTCCAATGTTTTTAATAGGACATGGGGGCTACCCCTTTGATGACCTATAAAATTGCCCCCCTAAACCAAACTTCACCAAACCTCGGTGGTCTCATTACGACAGTCCCTCAAAACCACCCTGCAAATTTGGTGCCTCTATCTTGAAAACTGTACTCCCTACAGATACACCAAGAAATTCCCCTATTGAACTGTCGTGTCCCTGGACTGCTTAATAACAAGACTCTGTTAAATAATAAGACACTTGATTTCTTTATTATGAAACAGCATCAGGAATACATTTAGACTTCTATTGCCAGAACTAAGCATAGTCAGTATTGCAGCCACCGTTATACCCCATGTCATCCCCCATATCATGTCACCCCACCCCTGTCTATTAATTACCAAGGGAGATGGCACCCCTCTAGTCCCATGGTCCAAGAAAGAAGAACCACTCCCCTGCCCCACGGTCAAAACAACCTACATTCCACACTATGGACAGAGCCACAACAGCAGGTGATAATGCGCTGATAAGGCCTGAGAAGCAAAGCAGGAAAGAACAGAAACACAGCAGGGAGAAGGAATGGGAACAGACAGGTTCCCACATCCCAGGCAGGAGGAGACATGGCAGGATTAAATGGGCTGATCATGACACTGACCTGGCTCCATTGTAGCCAATGGGGAATTTCTGGGTGTATATGCAAGAAGCACATTATTCAAGATAGAGGCATTAAACTTTCAGGACAACTTTTGGAGACCCTCCTGATAAGACCACCCAGGTTTGGTGAAGTTTGGTTTAGGGGATCCAGTGCTATGGGTACCCAAAGAGGTAGCCCTCATCCCCTTCTATCCTCTGAACCAAACTTCACCAAAATTGGGTGCTGTCATCAGGAGAATGTCCCAAAGCCGTCTGCAAGTTTGATGCCTCTGCCTTAAAAATGAACCCCCTACAGATTCCTCATTGGCTATAATGGAGCCAAGTCAAGGTAAAAGAATCTGGCAGGCTTCAACCACCATAGACTTGCATGTATGGGAGTAAAATTATTACTCCCCCCACCCCGGTAGAATTACATGGGGCTTTCTGTTCTGACCAGGCCTGTGCAGAGGCGTATGGGTAGGAAATGGCTCCCAGAGACAACTCCTTCTCTGGGCGCCCCCCTCCAGCAAGTGACCCCCCACACACTTTCAAAAGCTCTAGCTTGCCTGCATGGAAACAGCCCTTTCCACACCTGGAGCCCCGCCCCCTGGTCTGCATGGAGGTTGGGGGCATGGCACCGCCCCCTTCTTTTAGCAGGCCCAGTCCTGCCTTGGACTATCTTTTACAGTTATGATGATCATTTCAACAACATACCCATGAGCCTTTGCTAAATATGCAAATTATCCTCCAGCATCCTCTGAGTCTTTGGGGTGAAAAACTCATCCAGGTTCACCACCAAGATCAGTTCAGCTGTCTCCTGCTGCTGCTGCTGGGAAGTGGGGCAACATCAGTAGCCTGAGGATGGGCAGCTTGTACAGAAACCCTGCACAGTGCCACCGCCTGCAGTGTCCTGTAGGGTGGATCTGCTCCAGTAGCCACCTCAGCTATGAAGAGTGCCTTGCAAGGCACCTTCACTGCAACACTCCAGCCAGACAGCAAGGTGGTAGAAGGCAGCTTTGAAGCAGGTCTCCTTACAAACTGGGGAAAGGCTGCAGGCCTCCCCCTCCCCTCCCCTCTTCTCCCCTCCCCCCTTTGGTTTTCTCCTCCACTTTCCCCTCAGGGCCCCACTGATTTTGCTTCTTACCACTCAGCCCTTTCCACACAAATCTCCTAAAACATTTGTAAAATGTTTCCAGTCTCTCCTTTTGTTCGCACTCACCCCCTTGAAACAATTCCTGGCCACCTTTTTATGTTTTTTCCTGCTTTTTACTAGTTTGTGGACAATTCAGTATTCTATGCTTCTCAGCCTCATGCTGCAGTTCCCTGAGTCTTCTGTAGTGAATACTGTGAATATTATGGACCCAAGAATCTAAAAAATGCTCTGAAATGCTCCAAAACCAGGCCAAGATGCTTTTGAAGGCAAACTGAATTCATAAAATGGCATCTTAAAGGAACAGCCCACAAATGAAGCCTTTTTAAAATGTTTCAGCCAAAAGAATCACTAGAAAAGAAGATGTATTTAAAACATTTTGTTCTTACACCTATCTGAGATTAACTTCCAACTACCCTGATCTGGAGATGGAAGGTGAAACTTTTCGGAACAGGAAAAAACAGCTAAAATTTAGTCTAAGTCCTACTGTAATATACTAAAAGCTACCCCAAATTCCAAAGGAGCCTGGAAGGAGCTGCCCTAGGAACTCTAAGGCTTAAATAGCTAGTCAGCCCATCTTCACTTGTGGTGAAGGTGGGACTGAATCCAGAAAGGTTAATTTTACATTATTTAACTATTTGCAAACCCACCAGGTCATGGCCAGGACCAAAAATGCCCTGCCCCTGATTGAGGCAAGCTGGACTTTCCTTTGCCTAGAGAGGGACTACAAACAAATTTTCATTTGCAAATCGAAGACTCCTTTGAGGGGCATAGTGGGAGAGATGGTACGATAGATACACTGGTCCCAGACCATTTAGGGCTTTGTACATGAGTACCAAAAACTTAAACTTGATCCAGTACTCCACCTGGAGCCAGTGCAACTGGTGGAGCACAGTTTGAATGTGTGCCCACCATGAGGATCCAAAAAGGATCCTTACTGCCACATTCTGTATCAGCTGGAGTTTCTGGAACATATCTAAGGGTAGGCCTGATTAAAACAAACTACAGTAATCTAATCTAGAGGTAACCATGGCATGGATCACTATGGCCAAGTCAGTTTGGTACACATATGGGGCCAATTGCTTTGCCTAGCAAAAAAATGGTAAAACTCCACACAAGTGATGTGATTCACCTGAGCCTCCATTGACAGGGAGGCATCACGGAACACATCTAGACTATTGACAGTCAGAGCTGCAACAAGCTGTACCTGCCCACGTGTCAGTAGCCAACATTCACATACTCACCCTCTCTAACCCAGCCATAGGACCTCCAACTTTGCTGGATTTAGTTTCAGCCAGCTCTCTTTCATCCACCATGGCCTCCAAACAAGTGGCTAGAACACTCAGGTCGATTCTGCACTTGAGAATCGACCTAGGTTCGACCTGAGTCCCTGAAATATACTAACCTAGGTCGACTCTGTTGTTACTCCCCAAAGCAGCCAAGGTCGTTCCGCTGGAGCCGAGCTCAGAGGGTGGAATCACCTCGCCACCTCTTCGCTGCTCGTTCCCGATTGGCTGCTGTTCTACAGCGGGAAACATGCGTCCCTTTTTTGTTTTTTGTTTTTTTACATAATGGCAACATAGCCACAAAGTAGTGCTCTACGTAGCTAAAAGCAGCATCATGTAAACATGTGCTGTTTATATGTATGGTTGTCTTTTCGTATACAAGAAGGAAAATGTTTTTTAAAAGGTGTGCTTTCCCCCGCTGCGAGTCTCCCGTTCTGGCATGCCCAAAGCACTGAACTGTGATTAGCTAAATGGGAGAGTCACAGCGAAGACGATTCCCCACTTTACTGGCTTCGACCTGAGTTCGACCTAGGTTCACCGAAAAAGTTGTACCTCCCTGATGGAGTCAGAAAATTGACAGTTAGAGGGGGCAAAGCTGGGACAGACCCGCGTTGAACTCAGCAGCTGTGGGGAGTACCAAGGTCAAACCTAGGTCAATTCAGTAAGTGAGTAATCAACCTCAGGGTGGCATCCAGATGACCATCCATCACCAGATAAAACTGGGTGCCATTGGCAAACTGATGACAGTCCAGTCCAAACCCCCGAATCAGTCTGGCAAGAGGGCACATATAGTTTTTAAATAATATTGGTAAGAGAATTGCCCCTTGTGAGACCCCATACACCAACCTGTAGTGGCTGGAAGTTCTCTCACCAATTGCCACCATCTGCCACTGGTCCTGAAGAAATTAACCCAGCCGCTGAAAGGCTGTCCCAGATATCCCAGCACTAACCAGTCGGTTGGTGGGAATGTCATAATCAACCAAACTGAACAGTGCTACTTGGTCTAGAAACAACAGCAGTGCTGATCTGCCCCAGTCCATGTGTCTCTAGAGGTCATCTGAGAGAAAATGCCTTTCTTTAGAAACTGAACTGGACTTAAGATTCAACTCAAGGCAATTTCAACATAAGTGTTATGCCAACTAAACATCAATTTAATGCCAATGCCATACATATAAATGATGTAATATTAGTATAAATAAAATAAAAGGATAATCTGTAACATCAGTAGAAATGAGGTAAATCAAAATAGTAACAAGTTTTTTTTTTTACAGAGGAGAAAAAGTCATATCTCCTTGAAGGATCATGTTTTCTGATAATGAACCTATGCATTAGTTGCACTCTTGACAGTACAATCTCCTAGAAGTCATATTGCTCTCAATAACATGATCCATTATTTTGCAAGTCTGGGGCTTTCCTTTTGCTGTGCCATTGCTGTGGAACAGCCTTCTGGATGATGTGAGGCAGATATGTACCCTCAAGGGCTTTCCTGCAAGTCAATAAAACAGTTATTTAAGAGAGCTTTAGGGTCAGTTTAAAGATTACAGCTTTGAGTTCTGATTTAGCTATTTAATGATGCATATTAATGATTTTAATAAATGGTTACTTTATATACTATTTTTTATTGTCCATCTTGGTCTTGATTGTGTCAAGACAAGGGTGGAATATATAAATACTCTAAAATAAATAAATTCCTATTTACTCTGATAGTAAAGCAAAACGATATAAATATAAACATCGCATTTTTTTGTTTTTTTCTGATCAACATTTCAGCCATGGTTACATTTTTTCTTTACACAAGCCATTTGGACAGGGAATAAAGAGATGTAACCTAACTGGGTTTACCAAACGGCTTCAACAGACATCAAGTCCCGTGAGGGGCATTTCAAAAGGGAGGGGTCTTCACATGCAAGAAGTAAAGAGGTTTTTTTTCCACAGATGGAGAAGCAGATGAAAAATACAGACCTTCTCGCCATCCTGCTGTCCCTTGCATACCAGTCTAAATCTGAAACATTATACAATGTGATTATTATGCCATTTACAGTGTCAGGAGGTGGGGCTGCTTTTCATTTCACAGGGGCCCATTAAGAAAATATCTTGACTTATTTTTACGTATAGATGCCCAGGAGTCATTAACAACAGTGGAAGTGCTGGGAAAGGGAGGAACACAACCTCAACAGGCACTAAAGTCATCATTCTTCCAGAACTAACCAAAGCAGCTCTTTTCACCTGCAACAGATTTAAAGTCCTAGAGGTGAGGTGCTTTTTTATTTTGAGGGAGGGGGTAGGGGGGAAATTACTTCCATGATGTAGATGTTTGTGCAGTTCTAATAAAGATCTATTAATATTTCCTTAATAACTGTATAAAAAGATAGGCAGTGTGGGGTAAGAGAACATTGAACAGATACAACAAACATGTTAAAGCCAAGAACAACAGCCTGGTCAACAGCTCAGTAAAAAGGTGAGTTTTCAATTATTCTGCTCCACTGAGTTAAATTTAGCTAAACTGACAGACCATCCAGTCTTGTGCTCCTCCTTCAACTCTTTTCAATGTAAAGTACATCTTCAATGTAAAGAGATTAATGATGCAAAGAGATTAATGATGCAAATGAAGCTAATGAGAAAACAATTTTGTAATACTGATTTTCACTGCTTGTAGTATTTATTTTTAACACAAGTTACTTTACCTGATACTTAGTTTGAAATTCAAGTTTGTGTTCTTTTTATTATTATTATAATAATAAAACAACTGTTATTGGCCTGCACATTATAGAATTGCAAACTCATATCAAATTTAAATATGTCAAATAAATAAATAATAAAATTAGTATTAAAAGAGATTAAAATTATACATTGTTAATTAAAGCAAGTTACAGGTTTCAGTAAAAAAAGAAAACATGAGGAATTTCACCTTTAAAGCTTCTGTCAAATATTTTGCAACTGATACTTCAGAATCAATGAAGTTTGGTTCGGGGGGCAAAGTTATTGACCCTCAAAAGGGGTGCCCCATCCCCCATTGTTTTCAATGGAAGCTAACAGGAGATGGGGCTACACTTTTGAGGGTCCATAACTTTGGACCCCCTGAACCAAACTTCACCAAACTTGGGGGGTATCATAAGGACAGTACTTGTATGATACCCTGAAATCTTGGTGATAGTAGCTCTAAAACTGTCCCCCTCACAGTCACCCAAAGAAATTTCCCCAGATTCTGTGCTCTGTAGTGGCTGGCTGGCTCCATTGCAGGCAATGGGAAATTTCTGTGGGAGGGCTGTGGAGTGCACATTTCTCATGGTAAACCCACAAAACTTTCAGGGTGTCTTCAGGAGAGTCTCTTCATGACACCATCCAGGTTTGGTGACCGTTGCTTCAAGGGGTTCAATGTTATGGGTAGGGTCCATCTCCCACTGCCCCCATAAGCAAAAGTTCACTCAAACCTGGATGGTGTCATCCAGAGACTCTCCTGAAGATACCCCTGAACGTTTTGTGGACTGTACCTGCTAATAAATGTGCACCCCACAAGCCCTCCACCAGAAATGCCCCATTGACAGCAATGGCAGAAGCTCACTGCAGAAAAAAAAAAGAATCTTGGGCAAATTTTTTAAGGAGATTGCCTGCAGGGGTGCATTTTTAGACATATCAGTTACCAAAATATCAGGAGTATCATCAGGGGAGACTGTCCTGATGATACTACCAAGTTTGGTGCAGTTTGGGTTTAGAGGAAACTGAGTGGACCCTCAAAATGGTAGCTACCATCTCCTTAGCTCCCATTGGAAACAATGGGGGATAGGGACCCCCTTTGAGGGTCCATAACTTTGGCCCCCCTGAACCAAACTGCACCAAACTTGGGGGGGGGTGTCATCAGGACAGTCTCCTGATGATACCCTGAAATTTGGTGCTGATATGTTTAAAAATGCCTCCCCTGCAGGCCAAAATGTGAAAAAAACTCCAAAAAATAAAAACGCAATTCGGCTGGTGATCCGAATCCCCTGGATTCGGATCTGATAGGATTCGGACAGCTCAGATTCGGACCCTGCTTGTCTGAATCTGTCCGAATCAGTGCAGATTCGGTAAAAATCCAGATTTGGACTGTCCGAATCTCCAACCCTACAGTGCTTAAGCATTGTGCTGCTCCCAGAAAGCCTCTATTTTATCACTTCTAACCAACACTGTGAAAATGATCAGGCCGTGAAATATTAGATGTAACAGAGATAACTTTTTTGAAACACCATCATTTATGGAGGAAACTTTAATTCAGCTAGAATTTGAGAGAGGGTGGAAGCTATTTCTAGAGTGGATATGATGTTGAGGTCTTGAACCTTAAGCCAATAAACTGACTCTGTATTGTTGATCAGTAGCATTTATTGATAAGCATCAGAGCACCAATGTTTAGCAAAGCCAGTTCTGACAAAACAGGCCTTTGCCATCCCCTTTGTCAGTTCCCCATCCCATTTTCCCAAGAAGTAGTGAAGTCTACAGAGCCAAGGCGCCTCATGGTCGGTGACAGATAGTGGTAGAAAGCCACCTGGCTTCCTGCCCCCACAAGATAACGAATAGAACACTGTTTCTCATGAGACCAGGTTGTCAGGGGAAGCCTAGTTATCTACAAAGCATGTGAAGCCACAAAGTAAAGATCAAGGTAAGAATGTCCCAGATGGCAGAGGTAACATATAGCAGGCTGGTTGCACGTATGTTGTAGAAGCATTGATTTGCAGGTGCAAGCAGTTACATCAAGTTAGGAATGCATCTCAGTCACCTAGATATAATCCCCCTGATAAGCAGCACCATCGTATGCCACTGCTCTCCACTGAAAATATTTTATTCTAAAAATACATGGTATGACATTATATACAAGCAGGGACTACTGCCATTTGGGACAGTCATTCGAAATATGCACAAATATTTATCTTTGGCTTCACTTCTTTATGCTTCTCTATCTCTTTAGGCCCTGGTCTTGGACAGAAAATGCTCAGTTGAGCTGTGCAGAGATAGGACTGGAGTATACTACTGTTGTTGCAGAGTACCTGGATTTTGATGTGGCTGCAAAAGAGGCTTGGACGGTCAAATATTGTTCCCTGAATTCAGATGGTTTTACCTACTGGAATTTTACTTATCAAATGAACAAAAGCCCTGTTTGAAAAAATACAGCACCTTACTTGACATTAACTGTCCTATTAGGTCCCATACTTGCAAAGATGCAAGCTGACTAACCTCAGTAAATTGATGCAAGTTTCATTGATTTCATGCATATTTATTTCCATTTAATATGTTCAGGAATAGGATGCAGGCTGTACATTCTTTTTAAATGTTGAGATGATCTGTGAAATTGTGATGATTTTGTTTCCAATATGCCAAGAAGAAGAGTCCTTGGATTCAGAAGTGGTAAAGGTTGGATGCTAAAAAAAGGGGGAATGGGGAATAGTCTACGGCTCACTCCACATGGGCCTTAAGAGCAGCATTCCACCAGCATACTTGATGCTGGTGTGCCCCCGGGGCCATTTGCATGCTTCTGTGCATGTGGCCCTGGAGCTGCAGAGGCGCCTTCAGATGGCTCATTACATCCTTTTCCCTGTGTAGCTCTGCAGAGGCGAGGGGACAAGCTCCCATGGTCATGGCGACACCTTGGGGGTTGGGGACCAGGAGGGGTGTCCCCTCATCCCCACAGAGCTATGCAGATAAGAGGAGGTTAGTAAAAAAAAGCAGTGCACTGAAAAATGGCACCTTCCACTCAATGTCATTCGCTTGGCATGGGGAGGACGCTACTGTTTTTGAAAAGACTCGCTCACTGAGCATGTCTCAAAAACAGCAGTCCAGGGGGGAGTTATTATTATTATTTTTAATAATAACCTTTCTTAGCATAGATAAGCAATATCTAAGAACAATATATCCATATCCCAGACATTTATCCAATACAAAAAGTATTAGGCTCTGAATCGTGTACATTTATTTAAAGCAACATAGGTTGAAATAGTCATTTTTGAAGTTCAACATCATGTTCTTCCAACAGCTATAGTCCTCTTCCAAATTCAGTCAAAATCTAAAACATATTTGAAGAAAATATAAAACATACTCACTTGATTATTATAAGGGCTCTGGATTCTGTCACATTCGCTCTTAATTTAGACTACATTCCAAGAGTTTCTCCCTGCCTTCTCTGCTAATCTGCTGCAGAAATACAACACCAATGATATGTGTGTGCAGAGGCGGGGAGAATGATTTTTGAAGGAATTCCTTGGTGGGTATGTACCGTGTGTCCTTAATTTAAAAGAGATCTTTTTCTATTAGAAAGTAGCAAGCAAACTTGTTAACATCTAATAAGTAATATCTCCTACTGTACAATGTGTGATGTGCAGGTCCCAAATTCTTTTGGACTTCTTTCTATGTTACCCACAAGTACCTATCTATCAGACAACATTTCTGCAATAAATGTTCATCATCCTCTTTTGCTAAATGTTTCATGTTTTTACTTATGACAAGGATTGGTCAGCTGAGAATTCCATGATGAACTGATTATGGATTGGTGTTATGGGACATATAATCTATTTTATTTATTTATTTCTATTCCTCCTTTATCCCCATTGGGGACTCATAGTGTCTCACAAGCAAACATAATTTGGACAAACAACATACACATGCACGCACATTGCACCTCTAGTTTCTAGGCTGGTCCTGGATCCACCAGACTGGTTTATTCATAGCATTTTTAAAGGACACTAGCACTGGTTTTCAGCAATGAATGGAACAGAGTCCATCACACTATTACATACATCTTAAGTAGAGGAGCTATAAACACACTTAGGTCAATTCCTTGCGGTACAATATCCCAGGTTGATGAAGGGAAATTTCCTGGTTTGGGAAAGAACTTCACAAGGGTCCAGTTCCTAAAGTTGGATTATCCCTCATCCTGGGTTTTTCAAAAACTGCTAAAATGTCGATCTTTTTCAAAAAATCCCACATTTTTCAAAAAATCCCACCTCCTTCCACGGGAACACTACGGGCACGCAGCCACTATATTTTTCCTGCCCCACTGCCTGTCCTCCCTGCCTTACATCATGTTAGTTACAGTTCTGCTGAGTTGATGCCCAGTCTTTCTGAAACTTCCCCAAGCAAGTTTTCTGCCCTTTGCCAGTTCTTTGGGGAGCCAGGCAAATGAGCCCATGTGGGAAAGCATTAGGGCTTGCTCAGTTCCCACTCACTCTTGCCAAGTGCCATAGCCCGGCCAGCCTAGTCTTGTAGCTCTGGGCTCACATTCCCAATGAGGTCCTCGAGGGGAGTGGGGGAGAAGTGCCTGTCTGGCAAGATGTGCCCAAGCACCCCACAACAGCTCCAAAGACCAGACAAATATTATTTGGTATCTCATGGGGGAGGGGGGGGAGTGTGTTGTGCAGCGGTTTTCTGTACACCTTTGAATGTGGATGGGACATAATGCTCTGCCCAGTATTGTTCAAAGGTTTTTACTTTGTTTATCACAACATGCTTGCCATGTTGCTCACTACACCAGCTCCTTTCCAAAGCTAGAGAAAGGAGGAGGGGGTATCCTCCTTTGTTTTCCTGCAGTTGCTGTGGATCTGCCCATCAAAAACATTGCCGGGGAGGGGGGAGAGTCAATCAGAATGCAGCACACTGGGGATGTTCAAGCATGCATGGCTGTGGCTGTGTTGTAAAAAAAAAAGCCAGGCTCGTGCAAAAGAAATTGGAATATTTTCTCCCAGTCCTAACTCGATTCCTTCATGGAAATGGGCACCCATGTTAAGGGAGAAACCAGGATAAAATAGACCCAGATTTTAAAATACTTAATGTAACCCAGCATTATTATGTTGAGTGGAATTGACCCTAGGCAGTGAAGTTCTGAAGACTGCTGGCTGAGCCATACCCAGACACTGATGTAATTATAGCAGCACCATTGTTTTAGTGACTTGAATAACCATGATATTATCTGTTCTCTAGTAAATTAGAAAATTTGGTTCTTTGACTGAGCAAAATAGTTATAAACTACAATGACTAACTGGCTGCTTGTGTAGGTGGCAAGCTGCTCAGCACAATTATATGCTTGAGAAAACTCTGCCTTCTGAATATTGAGACAATCCAACCCCCTTGAGCTGGTGGGGGGAGGGTACACTGGTGAGGGTAAGAAAGGCAACTCCCCTGTATCCTGAACAACTGCAATGACTGAGGAGGAATTTAAGGGTGGTCATGTGCAGGAGCTGGGAGGGGAAGCAGAAGGCAAACATGATGCTGACAAGGTACTGAGAGGGTATCAGGCAGCCAGCACAGGGAGTGAAGTATGCCAGGCCAGAGTTGGATACAGTCTCTCCAGCTTAGCTGTGAGCAAAGCTTTTGATCAACTATTGGAGATGTAATTGTCTGTATGGATTTTTAAAATCGTTGCTTTGGCAGTCACTGCCACCATACTGTAAGGATCTGCATTGTATTACTGAAGTTGAACTGTGGCAATCATTTTGTGCCTGGTTTTGTCTCCTGTGGCAGCCATTTTGTTGCTGCACCCGCCATACTGTGTCAGAATTCCAAATATGATTGCAAGTTCCAAAACTTAGGGGATCCCTCTTCTATTGTTTTTAACACAAAGAAGGATCTCTACAAAGCCTGCCAGAGATTTGTTTTGAAGGAACACTTTTTCTGCCATGATATCCCATAGAAATTATTTAAAAATAGTAAATAGTTATTAACATTATTTAAATTATTATTTAAAAATAATTTCTGTATGCATCTTCTGTTTCTGTACATAACATTTGCTAAATTGTTTCAAAAATATTAGAATGAGCAGCAGTGATTTGAATAAGTTCAATTTGAAGAATGAGGAGGAGCTGGTTTTTATACCTTTCTGTACCCTATGGCAGTGGTTCTCAACCTAACTATTGCGGTGACCCTTTAATACAGTTCCTCAAGTTGTGGTGACCCCCAACCCTAAAATTTATCCATTTTAAAGATGGAGAACACTGATGCAGAGAGTCTTAGGCGACCCCTGTGAAAGGGTGGTTCGACCCCCCAAGGGGTCCCGACCCCCAGGTTGAGAACCACTGCCTTAAGGAGTCCCAAAGTGGCTTACAATTACAATTTGGCTACATGCTTTAGAAGTAGCTGAGTTGTAAAGGAAAGTTGATCACTATAATTCCTTCTGTGTATCCATCAGGGACTTGAGGTTTGTGTTTTTCAAACATCAGTCTCTCTACCTACAGGCACTTCACAAGAAACCACTTTTAAAACTCAAGTGTTTGTTGATCTAAAAAAAAGAATCAAAAGCCTCACTGCTTGAATGTAAAGTAGGTCTTTAGGTTGCACCAAACCTTACAGGCTCAGAGGTTTTGTGTTATACCATCCCAGCAATTCTTTGAATTTTAAGGTTTAGGTGCATGGGAGCCCAATTTACATTGAGACTCTAGAACATGGAGAGAAAAGGAGTTAGGCCTTACCCCCAAATACTGTACTTAGCTGGTCCTGCCGATTCTGGCAATATATAGTTTTCCCATTTATATATTTTTACATTTTTTATGATTGATCTCCGTAGCTTTCTAGACCCACTATGAGAATCTTAGCCACTCTGAAGACCTGTCTACCTCTCATTGAGAAGCCTTGGCTAAGAAAAACAAAGTCGGTTTACAGAGGGCAGGATAGGAAAACTATATATTGCTGGAATTGGCATGACCAACTAAATACAGCTGTGTTCTTTTTGGGCTAAAAAGGTGCCCAAAATTGCAGAGCAAATGTCCAGAGTTCCTTTCAGCAAATGACAGCTGGGAGAATGCCTTCAGCTGCAGACAAAATGTTGGGCACAAGCTGAAGGTGAAACTAACCGGAGAGCAAAACAGTAGAGCAGGAAAAGTAAGATGCCTCCGGAGCTCTGTGTTCCACACGGCTAGGTAGGAGATATCTTAAGGGGAAAGGGTGCACTTCAAAGGAAAATGAGGGGGAAATAAGATGCATTCCACAATACCTTATACGTCCCACACTTGTAAAGAAATATGTATACATTCCCCAAATTCTAGAAATTTCAATAAAACCAATTATATACCATATAGTCTATTAAATATATCAACACTGAATTGAACTATTAGGGCCTTTGGGTGGAACAATTGAATTATGTATGGATAAATATCTTTCCTTATCCTTCTGACATTCAAAACTGCAGTGGCGTGGTACCCACGGGATGAGGGGCATGACGCCCCAGGCAGAGCAGCAGTGGAGGTGTGACTGGGCTATCAAGGGGGTGTGGCAGGGGTGTTCCAGGGCAGGGCAGGGGCAGGCGATACTGCAGCAGTCGCGGTTTCCCCTCGCTCCACCTCTGCAAAACTTGTTTATCAGTAGTATTTCTGATCAGATAGAATGTGGAATGAAACAGTATAGCCTGATGTTATCAGATCTTGGAAGTTAAGCAGAGTCAGTACTTAGAAGGCAGACTTACAAGGACGGCTCTGCAGAGGAAGACAATGGCAAACCACCTCTGCTTAGTCACTTGCCTTGCAAACCTGACCAGGAGTCACTATAAGTCAATTGTTACTTGGCAGCACTTTACACACATACACACACACACACAAACTGCAGTAACTTTATCCCGATGGAACATAGAAAAGGACATAGTCCAATGGTGATGATGATGAAGATGATTAACAGAAAATGGACAAAGGTTGGGAGATGAGAATTTAGCCTGGGTGCAATCCTAAGAAGGTTTTCCTGGGAGTAAGCCTCCTGAGTAGGATTGTAAGTAGACTTAGGATAATTTTCCAAAATGAGTCAATAGTTGTGCAAGAACCACAGTCATTTTCATCTCAGAGGCATACTGGTCACTCTACATTTTTTATAGAATTTCTTTCTATTCTTGTTCTGATAGAAAGCATATGATGCTAATGTTTCCTTTTCCATGGGGCTTTGTAATATCCACCATTCAGCTTTCTATTCCAGAGTGTTTTCTAAAGAATGTTAGTCCTCCAAGAGGCTCCACATATCACATTTTCTGGCAGGTGCTTCAATTCCTCCACATTTTTATATGAAATATCTACCTTACAAATTTAACTCATGGGATTGTTCTGACCATTGCCATCTGTAAATGATATGAATAGGAAAAAAAGTGAACATGGGCCATGCCAAACATACAAAAGTTGTTCAGGGTTGTAAGCCACCCTGAGCCCAGCCTCTGGCTGGGGTAGTGCAGGGTAGAAATCAAATAAAAGTCAAGTCAAGTAAAGGTTGAACAAAATAAATAAATAAAATTGCTGGTGAGATAGTATGGTGTAGTGGTTAAGAGCAATGGACTCTACTCTGGAGAACCTGGTTTGATTTCCCACTTCTCCACAGAAATAAGAGACTCTTAGCTAATGAACTGGATTTGTTTCCGCACTCCTATGCATGAAGCCTGCTGTTAGATCTTGGGTTAGAGAGAGTTCAGAACTCTCTCAGCCCCACCTACCTCACAAGGTGTCTGTCGTGGAAAGAGAAAGGGAAGAAGTTCATAAGACACTTTGAGACTTCTTATGGGAGAGAGAAAGGGGAGAATAAATCCAAATGAGTAGTTCTTAGGAATAAGTTGTATTGCAATCAATGGGACCTGCTCTCAAATAAGTGTTTAGTAGGATAGACTTAGAATTCTTGAATAGATAGTTGCCTTGAAAATAACTGATAAAGGTCAACAAAGAGAAGACACAAGACTCCTGTGGCTTCATTTATTTCACCCCAGTAATTATCACAGCTGCTTCTGTAGCAAGACTTCTTCAGTCATTATGTTTGACTAGACTTATTTTGTCAACATGCATCATTAAAACCTGTTCTTTGATTAAGACCAATATTTACATGGTTAAGGCTTAGACAATGTTTAATTTGACTCCATCATTTAAACAGTGTGATATTATCTTGTGATATTATCTACTTCATAGCAAATGATTCAGCTCTTTTTTTGCTTTTTAAGGCATACTAGGTAATTGTAAAATGTAGTCATTATATTTGTCTCACATTTCTACAAGTTGTAACATGGCACTTCGTCATAGCTTTCAACTCATCCAAATGAAAAATCTAGGTGAGAAATTTAGTTTGGAAGAGAATTTGCTGGCATGACTGGAAGGAATGCATTTTAATACCATATATAGGTGTATATCTGGAATAATTTATCCTGCCTTCCCTCCAAGGAACACAAGGTAATGTACATTTTCTTCCCTGCAATATTTTATCATCAAAAGAACCCCATGAAACATGTTATGCTAAGAAAAAATGACTGACACAAGGTCACCCAGTGAGTTTCAAGGCTAGCAAACACACCAACTATTTTATCACATTAGCTCTCTTTGTGTATATGTAAGTTCATATTTGTACGTTTATGTGTGTGTGGAGAAATATAGATGTTAGGAGCCTGCTGATCAGAAACTGGTAGTTACAGTTTACCTAATCACTGCCATTCTAAACAAAGCCAGCAATGGAGAACCAAAAGTGACAGACAGAAGCAATGCTTCTGAACATAGGCAAGTCAGGTTTCTCAGTGGGTAAATCACAGCAGTGGGCAAGCATGTGAATTTACTATTTGCCTCCTTCTAGGAGTAAAATTATTTCAGTCTACCACAGAATGAACTGTTTCGGCCTATCATGGGTGATTATCAGAATAACACCTGGTCAGAAAATTGTTCTTAAAGGGACTGTTTTTGATTGAGAAAGAACTGGAAGGCCAGCAACAGTGGCATTGCTTATTGACTGATTTCTGCACAAATCAAGACACAAAAGGCTCCTTGACATGTGTGCATCTATACCCTACATAAGCAAAAGACAAGATTTCCTCTTATCATTTGTTTGTTTACTTCATTTATAGACAGACTTTCTCCCCTTGGGGACTCAAAACTGCATACATTGTTTTCTTCTGTATACTCACAACACCCTTGTGAGGAAGGTTAGGTTCAAAGTGTGTGACTGGCCCAAAGTCAACCAGCAAGCTTCCAAACCTGGGTCTTCCAAACCTGAGGCCCTTTCCGCACGGTTGTAATACAGCGACCCAGCAGTCCCTGGGCTGCTGTTCGCAGCACTGTCCTGGCCGCCCGGGAGCAGCGTGAAGCCGCCCCTGCTAACCTCGCTAAACAAGCAAGGTTTTTTCCAAAGGACCGTCTTCCCGTTGGCGCAGTGCGAACAGCACCGGTGGGAAGATACTGCTTTCCACCTCCCCTCCATTCTTTCCACCTCCCCTGGAGGTCAGAGGGCAGCGTGGGTGGGTCCCTGCAGCCCTCCAGAGCGATGCTGGATAGGACGGTGTGTTAAACTGTTAGACTAGCAAAATTTCATTTTATGGTGGAGGGTACGTATGTAAGAAAATCATGACGTATGCATTTTTGAAGGTATAAGAAGAGAGGTCTTTTGCCTGGTTGGGTGTGACTCTCAGAGAGAGAGAGAGCTCACCCTGTGTTAGATGATGGATCTACACAGTAAAAAAAATTTTTTTCTTAAAACCTGTGTCTGGTAAATTGTGACTCTAGCATAGAGCACCCTGTACAGAGACTAAATCTGAACAGTAAAAATATTCATTTTGAAATCTAAGTCCTATGCAGAAAGTCTCTGACTCCATTGGGCACTTCAGAGCTAGGAGATGAGAGAGCTCATGTGTCAGCCTTTAACATTGTATGAAAAGTCTCCAGCTCCTTTGGGTGCTTCACAGCAAGAGGAGAAGGGGTCATTCCCCAGCCTCCATTTCTGTTCTTCCTTGAAGGAACTTCCATGCTTTCTCAGAACCAAACTGCTCAGAATCCCCTCAAAGAAGGTCCCAAGGCAAAGAATGATGAAAAATTATTTAGAAGCTTCTCTTCCTAAAAGGTGGTTGTCTCTCCTTAACAGACAATTAGCCGCTACAAATAGTTCATGCTGTTGAGATCACATTGGCCTCTGAATCCACTGCCTACGGTACCTTCTATGGGTACTCCTCAGACCCAGTGACAAGGCTCTTCAGAGCCAATCCATTTGATGCTAAGGCTCCTTGGAGGTGATCCATTTGACACCAATGTTCTTCAAAGTCAAACCACTCATTGCCAAGGCTTTTCAGGGCCAATCCATTTGGCACCAAGACTGAACCACTCAGCCTCGAGGCTCTTCAGAGCAGATCTGTTTGGTGCCATAAATTGTTGGAGCTGAATCGTTCAGTACCTACGCTTATTGGAGCCGGCCCACTTGGTGCCAAGGATTGTTGAAACTGGTTTGTTTGGTGCCAAGATTCATTGGAACCAATCACTCAGCACCAAGGATCATTGGAACTGATCTACTTGACACCAGGACAACAGTCTGTTGGGCAACCTCTGACAAGCACAGAGACTTTGATGGTGGGTCTTGTCCTGTTCTGAGAACTCAATGAGAGGACAACCCACATTTTCACCCTTGGGTGATTAGCTTTGCTTCTTGGAGCCACCTGGTCTGGATGGCCAAAGCTTCTATTTTATTAGTCCATTCTGCCCCACCTTGGGCAACACATGCCTTCACACCACTCGACAATACTCTTATTTATTGCTTATTGCCACATCTCTCCCGACCGAGTTCTGCTTGATCTAGAGTTACAAATGGGCTTTCATCCACTAACAGGGCCTTTGTAGGGTCCAGAAGGAAGGCTGCAGGTTCCTTTCCCACAGACAAACTCTATGATTGTGTCTACTGTCCCATCCCATAACAGAGTTGCAAGCTGATCTCCCCCTCAGGAAAAAAGGGGAGGGAAATTGATTTAGTTGGTTGTAAGTTTTTATTACCTTTATGACAACACATTGCCTGGAAACACTGTTCTCCAGTATTGGCTGGTTGCCAGATGATCCTATGACTTTTAGCTAGAAGACTTTCCTTGAAGTGGTTTGGCTTTGGCAAGCAGCAAATTATCAATACTTTATATATCTTCAGCTCCACAAATTCTGGATCAAGACATCAATGGCCGTTTTCCCACTCACCTTTTGTTGTGCACTACTCGCTCCAAGTAACGCGGGGTCCAGCGGCACTCCCCACTACAGGAGCATTGACAACACAACCATCCCGATTCTACCACTCTCGCAACCCGTCAGCACGCGTCAATTCTGTTCCTGCTTGGAACAACGTCTTTTGGAAAACCCCGGGCAGAGCACAGGGCAGTGAGGAAGTCTGGGGGGGGGGGTGACTCCGGGTTTGAGTTTCCCACCCCTGGTAGTAATGTGGAGCCTTTTGCCCAATAAGGAAGCAGTGAGCTGTGCGCAAGCGCGCAGCCTTTTTTTATTTCAGGGAACAGTGATCGACGTGTATTTGACCCTACGTTGCAACATAGGGTCATTCATATTGCAATGCAAGGGAGCCCTCACTGAAAGCCTAGTATTTATCCCTATCTGTAATTAGAGTGTCTGTGGCTTAACTAGGTAATGCCCCCTTCTGTCTGCTTGTGCTGTAATGTGAAAACTCACCAGTTCTAATCCTGCTAGAAATGACTATTTTTTTAAAGAAAAAAATCATCTATGAAGGAATTGGGGCTGATTTTTGACCAGACAAGTTTTTTCTGTTTGGGCTGAACGAAATGTGATTCTGATACACCAGTCCCACTGTTACTTAGGTTTACTCAAAACACACCACAATGAATCCCCACAGTTTCTGTCCCCAGCGTGATTGTGAAGCCACAAACAAATAACCAGGAAGTTCAGCAAATTTTTGCAACGCAATGTGCTGGCCAATCAAAAGCCAGCACCAAAAGCAGAGAAATCGCATTGGGCAGCTTTGTGATGATGTGTACATGTGGGGACATTTCAACCTTGATCCCAGGAAGGAAAAATAAAAAATTTAAAAAGGGCTCAGCCTCCAAAACGGGACTCCAACCAATCGTAACAGAGACCCGCCCTGCCGATCACTGCAGAAAGCGGGGCCGTGGGGAGTGCTGCGTCTAAAAAACCGCAGCAGAAAGGTCAGTTTCCCTAATGGAGAAACTGCAGTGGGGAGCATTAACCCGCACTCAACAACGCCGGATTCTTACAAGCCCGGTCTGCCTTCACTTTCACTTCTGAAGTGGGGAAATGACCAATGTCATAGTTTTTGAATATCTCATCCCAATCCTAAAATAACCAGCAGAGGTATTTCCCCTCACCATTCCTTTAACAACTGGTGGTACAAGTGGCCTGATATCCACAGTGGAATCAAAGTTTTCTTATTTTCCTTCAACACCATGCCAAGTACTTACCCCTTACCAAAAATGGGAGACGTCAGGGATGTCTTTTCCTGGGAATCAGCCCAAGGGAAGGACTTCTGCCTCCTCACTACATGTTGTTCATAACTGGTGTCATTTTGGGAAGCCATTACTGATGACGATGGGGATTTTTTTTAATGGTAAAACTGGGCTACCATTTGGAACTGCCTTCATGGCCAGTTTTTTCTCTGAGTTCCAGTATGCAGCCTGTCACCCACTGTCCTGGCTTGGGCTGCCAGGCAGAAGTATCAGGTTACAGCAGGGATCTGAGTCTAGTCTGAGAGTCCATCAGATAATTTCAGCATCAGAAGTCATGTCTGAGGGTCAGAATGTGCAAAATCAATATGTCAGAGGAAGTGCAGCAGTCACGTGCTTCGTTGCATCCAGGCGGGTATGTCTGTGAACTGCTTAATATGGCATCTTCCAGCATGTTAGGTTTCATCCTGTGAAGACTCTGCTTCCTACTGCTTCAGAAGGTATCTTCTTTGAGCTGGCAGGCACATACCTCTCCGTTTAACAGCTCCCTGTGTGCCTGCCTTTGTTGACATGTGGGCTTAGGTGAGATAGGTGCATAAGTCTCTGCAGCTGGCACAGGGCTGGAAGTGCAGTCTATCTTCAAAATTCACACCCTCCATCAAATGGAGCTCATGATTAAACCTCTCCCCATTCCAGTGTATAGACTTTATGGGTGCAAGACTGGATTCCATGCTTCACCAGGTGTCCTGCCTAGCCTTCAGGGCAGCTGCCACTGGATCTTTGGATCATAGGTTGTTTTAAAGCTTATCTCTGACAACTGTCATGGTCCACACCCACTTATTCATGAGAGACAAGCCCTCATGTACATTTTCAATCCCAAAGACTGTGATAAAGTCCTTGGATTGGTGGACTGACCTAAAGAACTTGCTTCTAGTGAATCCCCCACTTTTTTCATGCATGTGGTTACAGATGCTTCCTAGCCAGGTGGGGGCCCCATGGTTAGACTACTGATGTTCTAGGTTGTAATTGACTGTGGGGAGCTCTTTCTTGGAGCAATAGGATTACTCTCCTTTCTTCATCAAGCATGTTGAGTGGGACAGATGTCTAGACCTACTATCAGCAGATGGCCTCCACATATCTGTGCCCAGTATCTGCCCAACACTGTCAGTGGCTGATATAACAGGGGCTCTTCCTGTTGGCCATTCACATTGTCAGCACCTAGTGCAGGGGTAGGGAACCTGCGGCTCTCCAGATGTTCAGGAACTACAATTCCCATCAGCCTCTGTCAGCATGGCCAATTGGCCATGCTGGTAGGGGCTGATGGGAATTGTAGTTCCTGAACATCTGGAGAGCCGCAGGTTCCCTACCCCTGACCTAGTGTAACATTTGGGATTTGGGATACACTGGTAATTAACAGATAAAAATTCAGCATTTTTTTCAATTGCAATGTATGCTGGAATATCAGAGCATATAGCATACATTGTCACATGCTCCAGTGTGTGTGCATGCATGTTTTTTCAGTTTCCACCAGACAAATGGTTGTTTCCAGTAAATGAATTTACTGCCCTTGGACTAATTAATGGCAGAATTCTCAGGGACTCCATCTGGAATAAACCTGCCTCCTAACGTGAAGGAGCCTCACCAGAGCAGATATGTGTCATCAGAAAGTCTTTACCAATGCTAAGGGCTTTGAGCCAGACCACAATGATGCCTAGACCTCTTCTTTTTATTGTTCAAGTACAATTTACCATAGAAGATTCTCATTCTTCATAACTAAAGCCATAACTAAGCCATAACTAAAATTTGAATTTAGATTATGGATCAAATATAGCACATTTGGGGAGGGGGTTCCCCTGCTGTCAGTTACATGGTATATTTTTCTCTCCTCTCATCCATGTGTTGGAATAATTCTCCTAGTTCATCAAGGGGTTTGGAGATCCTAATCCACATGCAGTTTTTAATATCTCACCTGAGTCATTCACCAGCCCTTCATCTCACTTAGCCACCATTCTGCTTGTCAAATATTATTGTTGCTTTTCAACCTCAGTTTCAATTTCCAGTGGGCCTAATATCGGTATACTTAACATGCTATACACTGACATTGCTTCAGAGCCATGGCATGCAAATGATGCTTTCTTGGCAACTTATTAATGCTGTGGTTTTGAGGATTATAAATGGGCAAAGAGGAGAAGAAAGGTTGTCACTACAAGGAAACATTTTTGCTTAACCATTATATATCAGACAGTGCAGCCCTGAGGGGGAGAAGTTGCACTGGAGATGGCACAACTACAGTGCAGCATGCCACGGCCACCTCCTAAGAAACTTGTTGCACTGTGGTCAGAAAGTTGACAATGATTCTGTCCTTGCCTCATGAAAGTGGGCTATGCAGCACAATAGGCTGCACCACCAATTTTGCTGGCAAATAGGGATGTTCGCAAACCAGACAGACTCAGGAAGCTGATTAAAGCTGCCCCCATCTCTTGGAAGGTCCTCTTTGGCATGGGCTGGCATGGGCTCCTGCACCAGAAGAACACGACTACTGCAACTGAACTGGCAACAGGACATCGTGCTGCTTTGTGGCTTCCCAACACTGCAACGGTGCATTTGTGTGAGCATAAACACTTCTTAAACCAGTGCAAGCAGCATTTACACCAGTGCTGGGGTTGTGATCCCCCCCGCTCAGAACTGAAGTGTTGACATATAATTAGGCTCCACTGAAACCAGCAAAGGCAGCCTTATGATTAGGAACAGCACAGTCTTCTCCAGCTTTGGCAATCCAACCTCCCATTTATTTCAACAAAGCCCAATTGTTATTCTTTGAGAAGGGTTGGGAAGTGTTTTCATGAGGTATTCATGGAGAAAGAAAAATAATGAGAAATGTGAAATTATTTTGTCAGAAATATTAAACTACAGGAGAAGTAGTTACCAAAAATATAAGCATCACTACAGACAAACATAATAATGAAAAAGAACAGCATTACACAATTACAATGGCTGAAGGTCAGCATGGATCCAAGGCTTTGTACTATTTCTTCTACACTCTATGCAGGGCAACACCAGCCAGTACAATACACATTGACCATAGATTAATGAAAGAATCTGAATCATCATGTTCCATGGATTCCTTGTTTTAGGTGAAAAGTTATGGCGTAACCTCTGGGGTGATATCAAATAGTAAAATAGCCACAGGAGAAGTAACTGGGGAAAGTATTGATGTATCCTATATTTTTAAATAGCCCAAACCTGGATTCAGAAGAGCTTGGCAATATATTAGTTTGGCTACTTATTAATTTCTGCCATTGTGTCACTTCCTGGTTTTCCAGCTCAGAGTTATTGAACGATATACTGGGTCAGTTACAAACACACACACACACACACACAGATAGAGAGAGAGAGAGAAAGGGAGAGAGAGAGAGAGATCATCATAAGCAAAGACTACACATCTGACATGCAGTGGAAGGCTTTTGGAACATCAATTTGGAAAAAAAGTCTTCCACTGTGAACCAATGAGTATTTATAGCAGTGGTTCCCAAACTTTTTTTCACATGCTTCCCCTTGGCAACCCATTTCCATAAAATTGTACCCCCCCCCATATTAGAAAAAAACATTATGCAATTCTGGTGTACCCCCAAATGTTCTAGCATGCACCCCAGGTTGGGAACTACTGATCTATAGGATCAAGTTGCCAACAGAGATTGATAATAACTCCCTGTCTATGAATGAAGGATAACATTGCTGTCTATGCATGGACAACATGGACAGGGGGGATTTATGCCCCTCTATTTCTTTCCCATTTTCATATTGTTCAGCAACCTGAGGGTAAATTTTCCAAGTTTGCAAAAAAAATCCTTCTGTGTAAATGTGGATTTAAGTGTCCACAGATGCCCCTTCACTATTAGATGAAGACAGTTTTTAGGTACATGTGTCTGCGTGAGTGGGAGGGGAGGGGAGGAATGAAGAAAAGAGAGAAATTAAGGATAATGTGTGTGTGCATGTATGTTTTTATGAATGACACCAGAAGGACATCGAAACAGAAATTAAATATGGTGTGTGTGTGTGAGAGAGTGAGTGAGTGAGAGAGAGAGAGAGAGAGAGAGAGAGAGATGGGGCACTGGAAGACAAGAGAGTATGTGTACACTTCAGTAATCATAGGGGAGGCAGAAAGAAACAGTGACAGAAGGGGTGAGGGAGACAAGCACCAAGAGAAATGCAGACATTGGGTGGAGAAGAACCAGATAGGAAGAAAGTGAGGAAAGGGGTGAGTGCAGTGGTGGGATCCAAAAATTTTAATAACAGTTTCCGATGGTGGTGGGATTCAAACAGTGGCAGCGCCACACACACGCACCTCCAGTCCCTATTGGCCAGGGAGGTTGTTTTAGTAACCCCTTCTCGGCACTCAGAAAAAAATAGTAACCACTTCTAGAGAAGTGGTGAAAACTGGTTGGATCCCACCTCTGGGTGAGTGGAAAGGGAAGGAAGCAAGCGGAGGGAATATGAGTACCACTGCCACAATTGTATATATCTAATGACAATATGTCATCTCACCTGTGGATACTTAAATCCATGGATCAGGATTAGAAGGATGCTAAACAGAATTTTCTGCAAACCTGGGGGACTCACAGGTATGTCAACCAACTGATCCAGGTGGCCAAGGGGCTCAGCCTTGAATAAATCCACATGAGCCCCAGGGCTATGGATCCTATCTTAGACATGCTTGAAGAGATTGATACCTAGAAAGTAAAGCTGTCAGTGGTAGATGGCAACCTCCATTTTGCCCTGGATATCTCCCAAATCCTCTTTGGATGAGGCTTGGGGATCATTGGTGAGAGGGAGGAGGGCTGGAGTGAGACCAATCAGGCACTGCCTCTCTATTTGATTGCTCCCTCCTTATGTAGAGAGCCAATTCCTCCACCGACTATTGCTGGAGAAGCTGCTGCATGCCTTTCAGGAGGTGGACAAATGGCTCTCCTAGGCAGATCACACACTCAGTGTGATCATCAGATGATGAAAGAGAGCAGCTACAAATGCAGCAGGTTTTGAAAGGTATCATCTTGCCTCACAGGAGGTGACTCAAGCTCCCCTGAGAACTACAATACACACAAAATAAATAAAAATACAACAAAAACACAATCTACACTAATTGTAGTCAAAGTAAACAAAATAAAAAACTAAAGATACTAACTGAACCTTGATAGTCCTACAGAGCCCTACGGGGATGGGGCGGTATAATAAATCGAAAAAATAAATAAATAAATAAAAATAGTTGAGAGAATTGAACCAGCAAGCAACTAAGCTCAGCTAACAGCTCAAAACATAACCACTCCACCTGGCAACAAAGAGAGATCTGGAGAGAGAGTGCCCCTCCCACCAGGTCACATGATTTTGCTGGGAAAAGCAGATTGCTCAGGCTTGTGACTGGGAGAGGGGAGCACTCATTTAGTGGCTAAAGCTCTTGAAATGCTAACTAAAATGCTCTGTGGCATGACTGTACAAGTACCCATGGGGGACTGCACAGAGGCCACAATGATGAACAAGACACTACTGAAGCAGCATTCAGTACTGTGCTCATCATCTTCCCCCTACATGTGGATTCAAGTGGTTGGATGGTAAATAACAACTTATATTTGCAACTTTCACAGAGCATTTCCATACACTCCATGCCTTCCCTCACACAGGCAATATAATTCCCAAGTGGAAGTGCAATAATTTGTAGTTTCAGTGACCTTTATTAGGAATTTACAACATGAGAATGAAAAAAGAAAGGTGAACCCAATAGTAAACAGAGCAAATAGTATAAACAAGAGCCAGGGAGACCTAATTCAGAACACACAATAAAAATGTGGCTACAGCTTCAGCTTCAGTCACCTCAACTTCAGAGTTATTAAGCAAAAAAATCATTGTTGCATTAATAGAAAGAGCCGAGAATCCAAGGTTAAGGCAGAAAAATCAGGCCTAACGGTATTATATTTGGGGCAAAAGAGCAAGATGTGTCCAAGGAAGTCAGTATAAGAGGGGCGAAAGAACAATGCTGATCATACCGAGGAATGTTTGAAAACAGACCTTGAAGTAATTTGTATATACAAAGTATTTGTAATTCATAAAAACATAAAGGCAACTGTGCTAGATCAATAGCCCTTCTAATCTATCTAATAGTTCCATGGTAACAAGCTATTTTGGTTATCGATGTCATTATTCAGTCCTCAGTTCTTGATGAAGACACAACATTGTAGGGAAAATACTAAGCTATTTCGACTCTCTGAAAATGCTAAGCTACTTCCACTCTCTGCCAGTCCAGGTCGCACCCCCTCCCCTATGCCCCACTTACCTTTGGTTCTGGGGTGGTCTCAGGCAGCCTGGGAGGGCTGGGCCTCCTTCCCTCCTTGGTCTGGCCCCTCCCCAACAGACTGCTCTTTCAGCAGGCTCTGCTGGAGGCAGGGCAATCCCCAACAGACTGTCGGGAGCAGTCTGTTGGGGTGGGGCCAGGCCGAGAGAGTTAGGGGGAGGGGGAGGGCAGCGATTTTGCGCCCCCCATGTGACTTAACTGGGGTGCGCCCGGTGAAATGTTCCCGGATGTCCCCATTATAGCTTCACCACTGAGTACAGCTAGTGAAGAAAATAAGTATGGGGTTTAAATATGGTTGCCAGTTATGGCTTGGGAAAAACCTGGGGGTGGAGCATGAGGAGGGACTTAAGTTGAGGACAGTGTCATAGTGTCTACCTTCCAAAGTGGCAGTTTTCCCCTGGTGAACTGATCTCAGTCACCTGAAGATCAGTTATAATTCCAGGAGACCTCTAGCCACCACCTGGAGGTTGGCAGCCCTAGTTAAATGAAGGGGTACATAAAGCATAAACAGCTTTAGGTTTTTCTCAATCTGGGTTTATAATCAACCCATGGCAGAGTAGACAGCAAGTTCTCAATATTACTAGCCAAAAGAAATATGTATCAGGGATACAGAGAAGGAGGAAGTAAGTTCTCATAGCCCATTAGATCTGACAGCCCATCCTCAGCAATAAATAATCCCAATATGAAGGCCTAAAAGTGCTTGTGAGCTTTTGATGACAGGTTTTTGTCCATTAATATATCTGTCCTCTGTTACAGTGGGACATCTGTTTTATATTTAGGAAGGTCTGACCTATAGCTTGGACTTTCTGATTATTAATTCATCTTTTAGATATCAGCATGCAAAGGGCATATCTTTATTTTTAGAGAGTGCACTGGTATTTCAATGATGCTCTTGAAACACCACAGTAGCCTCCCACAGTTTACCTTTGGAATAAAGGTTAAGCATGAGTAATAGCAGCGTAAAAGAAGACGATATGAACAAATGTCTTAGAAATTTCACATGGAATGTCTCCTTAAGTGTCTGTAATATCTCTTATTATTCAGAAGCAAATTATAAGTATCTGCAGTTCTATTATCTCTGGAATTTCAAAGGGCTAACTTCATTAAAATATTTCTAATGCAATATTCTAGATTAGACATTCTTAAGTGAATATTTATATTGTGCATAAATACATACCATTGTGTAAATGTAGGGCACAAGCCAGCACTTTGTTGTCCCATTGATTTCAAGAGAGAATTAAAGATCACTTTCCCCCATGGAAATTTTACCGGGGTTTAATTAGAAGAAGTCATGATCTCTGTTTTTATGCACTGGTGACCTCTTCCAAGTTTCTCTTGTGCCTCTTCTTCTTGGTGCATTACAGGGGTGGATACATTGACACCTGCCAAAATTTCAGCCTCATCCTCACCAAACTTCCAATATCATATGGAATTAGCAGATTAAGTGGAAAATCTGTCTAAACTATGAAATTTTAGACATCAGCTGAGGAACTTACATGACTGAATACAAACATTCTCTTCACATTTTAAAAAAGAGACATTCTAATCTAACTTTCTCTCTGATATGCTACTTTTTAATGTACCAAGGTAATTTTTGTATGGCAGAACATCCAGTCAGGTGAACTCCAACTACAGTCTGAATGATTCACTCCAGAACCCAAATTGTTGTTTGTGGGAATTTGGTCTCAGTCTTTGGATTAAGTTAATACATTTGCCATTCTTGACATGTAGCATTCCTCCTCTTGTTTGATGTTGCATGGATTAGGTCCCAAATACTTGATAGCATGGGGGTGAGTAGTAACGTTGTCTCTGTGTGTAAAGTGCCATCAAGTTGCAGCCAGTTTATGGTGACCCAGCCAGGGGCTTTCAAGGCAAGTGAGAAGCAGAGGTTGTTTGCCATTGCTTTCTTCTGTAGAGTCTTTCTTGTAGATTTCCCTTCCAAATACTGTAGAACTTTATAACACCAGGATAATATTAATAACAAGAAGGGGGAACAAAGTTTGTTTGCAAATTGAATGACTCAAACTCTTGATCACTTCTAGGAGCTTTCAGCCTTCTAATGAATCCATTTTTAAAAGTTCAGTAACATGATAGATTTTCTTTTGCTGTGATGCACTGAGCATTGTACACCATGAACAAAACATATGATAAATTCACCCCTTCCAAATAATACAACTCAACTTTACAGTGCACAGCAGCAGTGTGCGTGTATAAACAAATGTCGAACAAGGGCATTTCTTGGTATGACAAGTTAGTAAAATAAAGAGATTTCTTGTGTGAATAAAAATCCCTTTTGGGGGGATTCTGCTAGGACTTGAGCAAATACCCAAACATAGTTCTGCAGACTTCTGATGACAGCTGCACAAACACGACTTAGTATGGTAGATCTCACAATTAAAATCAGGCTGGCTTAATTTGAGGGGAAAATAAACACTGGCCCAGTGCTATGTGGCTTGCTTTCAAAAAGAATCAGCCTGAGAAGAGACAGTCCTTTCAGTTCTTTGCAACCTCATGCAGAAAAAAAACCCTGAGACACAGTTCTTGCTGGTAACATCTGTGACTCACTGCTGCCCCCCAACAGAACAGCTGGAGAAAGGCTAGCCCAGCTTGTAAAATTCTGAACATTGAAGGTACAAGACAGATTTTCCTCCATATTTTTTTCTTGCTTGAAGAAGCTGAATTATTTCTCTAGGAAGTGACTTTAAACAGAGAAGATTTAAGGGATGATAAAAATTTGTTGCAGGATCATTCGAATTTGTTGTCACTAAATTTTTAGAGAATCAGACAGATGTATTTTCAGTTAACAAGTGTTAACATCTGAAAACTCAGTAAATCACATTTGGCTTGTGAGTGAAGTAGCGTTCCATTTACAGTTGACAGGTTGATTTCAGATAGCAGGAGATTTCTATTGTGTTTCATGACATTTTTGCTGTAGAGTGCTACAAAGTTCAATTTTATTTCCTATTTTAAAGAGAGTTCATTTAGAGATTTTTTTATTTTATTTTCACTCCTGTTCCATCAGATTAAATAGTGGAAATTCTGACCAAAAGATGATACAACAGCTCAGGCACTTGCTTGATATAGCATGGCCCATAATTATCTATGCTCTATGTGAGATTACTAACATAATTGAGGTATACTAAAATACTTTTTCAAGATTTCAGTCAGTTCCAAACATGGCAGTTAAGTTTGTAACAGATTCACTAAACTGAACACATTTCACCAATTTTAAAGTATCTTTATTTTAGGGTGTTGTGGGTTTTCTGGGTTGTATGGCTGTGTTCCAGTAGCAGTTTCTCCTGACATTTCGCCTGCATCTGTGGCTGGCATCTTCAGAGGATACCAGCCACAGATGCAGATAAAACGTCAGAAGAAAATGCTACTGGAACATGACTATATAACCTGGAAAACCTTAGTAATTCTAGCTGTGAAAGCCTTTGACAATATATCTTTATTTTGATCTGAGGCACTGTATGAGTTTTTGAAGATGGTGCTGTGGCAGGAACTCCCGACTGCTTAGAAATATAGAAGTAAAGCAACGGATTTGAGATCATGCCCCTCAATCACATGGGGCCCAGATAAACAATTACTCAACTATTCTACAGTACACCAAATATTCCCAAATTGCAGATTATCTCAGATCCCTTGAGATTCCTAAATACTGGAGAATCTTCACCCTTGCATGTTTCAGTGTTCTACCTTCAGCCCTCCTAGAAGGCAGGTACCACCGTATTGCTTTTTCCCCACAATTTTGTCCATACAAAGGGAAAGTAGAGACTATAGAATACATCCTGTACATCTCAGTATATAGCTTCCATTCTGTCAGCCTTACCTGGAAAATCCAAAGATTCTTATTCCTCCCCCCCCCTTTTTTTTTTTTTTTGCAGGCTCTTCTTGGGTGATAATGAGCCAAGTTGCCAAATTTTGTCTTCAGGCTTTGGGTTACACAAGTGTCTGATTGAGACTAATAATCCTGCTACATAGCGGACATGACTTTTTAATGCTACAATTTACTCTTCTGACTTAATTTTATCATTATTATTGTTGCTAATCTTGTTTTACTTTTATTGCTATCGATTTATAGCTAGAAACTGATGCTGGCAGTATTTTTTTAATTTTTAGATGAAATGTTATTATTAAGATGTAAAAGAGTTACAAACACAAAAAAGAAAAAAGAACTCAGAAAATGCATTTAATAAGAGGGTTCTTGATTTCATTTGCACTGAGTATCAACACATAAAGATATTATTTTACTCTTTACTCTTTGCTAACTTACCGGTATATAAAATTAGTTCTTAATAGTTATTACTGATAAACTTCACATTTTTATCTATTAAATCTTATGTTTTGATGATCCTCTAACCCTTAGATTCACAAGTCATCAACTCATTTTTTTCTGTTCCACTCAAAAAGTCTGTCAGGGGTTTCTAATTATCCAAAAATTTAGATAAGTTTGTATCTCTAAGCAATTGGCAGCCCCATCCACAGCTCCAGCTGGCCAGCCATGGCACCACAGTCACACCACCCAGCTGCTCCCAAAAGGGTTTCTCTGTAATGTGGGGAGACTGCACAAGTGTGTCAGCAAGAAGACCCCATTGGGCTTCAATCACAATCCCAGCCTGCCAGCATAGTGTGCTGAATGGCTGGGAGGGAGCTGACCACAGCCCTGGCCTTCCCTTGCTATGACAGCAATGAGGGCAGGGGTGCTGGGATACTGGAGCTGCATTCAGCACTGCATTCCTGTGCTGGGTGGCCCATGACAGTTGCACACTGCCAGATTCTCCCCTTTGCAGGGGCAAGTGCCTCAGGGAAGGCAAATCGCACCACTCCCATGAGCAGATTTGGGTCCCCCCTTTTGAATGGGGGTCAAAGTTTGGCCATCTGAGTCAACTCTAACAACTTCACAAGCCATCCTTCTACTGTAGATATAGATGGAGTTCCACATTTTGTGCATATAATATTCTTGTGTCTGTTGATATATATAAAAACAAAAGTTCCATGTTTTCTTTCCATGTATCTGTCCATAAGTCTTAAAAGGAAAGCTTCTGGTTTAATTTGTATATTAATCTTTAAATACTTTTGAACTGTTGAGCATATTAACCTCCAAAATTTCATAGCTTTTTTTCATCACCATAAATAATAAAAAGTGTTTTCATGATGATCACATGATCAAAACTTATTCAAAACATTTTTGTACATCTCTGCCAATTTTTCTGATGACATATACCAATAGTATATCCTTTTATAAAAATTATCTTTCAACTGGAGCTTAGTATAAATTTAAGCCACTTCAGCCATTTATTTTCCTGTTCTATTTGACTATTATGACCAAAATTAATGACCAAAATTAATGTAAGATCATTTTGTCATACATTCTTTTACTTGTTCTCCTTCTATTTCAAATTTCAACAATAGTTCATGCATTTTAGCAATATGATCATCCATACACAATTCTACTTCAAATTCAGCCTTAGTATCTTCAAAGCTATGAAATTTTTATTTATTTTAAATCTCTCAAATAATTATGCATAAAAACCAGTCAGAAGTAATACTTTTTGGTAACAATTGTTCTCTTGATTCTCTTGTGAGAAGTCTAAGATATCATGATATATTATCAATTTATTTTTGAAGATCATTTAATGTCAGTAATGCTTGTTGTGGTGACAACCACCTCAGCATTTTTAGACATATTCTAAGTATCATAAATACATGTGTCATCATAATTTCAAATCATTACCTTCTAAATCCAGCAATCTTCTGTTCCCTAACTTAATTCATTCTTTCAACCAGGCCAAACAGCCAGCTGCAAATATAATTTCAAATTAGGTAAACCTAGCCCTCCTCTATCTTTTGTGTCTTGCAATATTTTGTATTTAATCTGAGATTTTTCCCTTCCCAAACAAAGTTTGATACATCCTTCTGCCACTGAATATTAGCAGTATTTTAGAATTTAGTTGGTTCCACCATGTAATTATCACCATATTAAAACCTGGGCCAGCTTAGAACTGAATTACCAGTGACAAGCAAGAGAATTTGTAAGAACAACAGACTGTGGATGGATGTATCAGGAGAAGCAGGTGCTAGTGTACAAGAAGAAAAACCTATCAGAAGCCTCCCTGAGAATCTCTTAGAGGCAAAACTAAGATTTGCAGAACAGATAGCCTTGATTTCCTTGATTTCCCGCCTGCTAGAACTTACCAGGCTGGATTGCAGTAACTATAACACTGCTGTGGGAATGGCCAGGGAATCTTTAGCAGAGGGTGGAAAAGGTGTGTGGAAGGTTCCTGCTGCTTGGGACTTGTTTGATTAAACACACCATGATCACCAGTAGCTGCTGAGTGGTTCTGACAGTCCATGGCAGAAAACTGGCCATTGAGTGGCTATCAGCTTAGAGCACTTCAGACAAATTTCAGTGAAGCTGTGTGCCTCGGAAACATAGGGAATCAAATTTCAGTGAAGTTGAGTGCCTTGGAACATTCTGAAGACTCACAGACAGTGTTCCCATCAGCATTTTTACTCAGAGGGCTGACAGAGACAGCTTGAAGGTCCAGGGGAGGGAACAACTCAGAGTAGACTGATTCAGAGACTGATGAAATTATTTTGCTCCCTGACAATGTAGGACACCCTGAAATTGATGCTTAGGATATGCAAGTGGAAAAGTCTTACAGACAAGATGGGTTCCTGTCCAGATGATATCTATGCTGAATTATATACCATCTCCGGTCATGTATAACTGGGGAAGGGTTTGTTTTTTAAAAAAAAAACCACCTTTGCCCTTTTATCAGCTATTGGCTGGCAAAGTTTGCTAAGTTTAGGTAAAATATCCACTTTCCCTCAGTGTAAGTTGAAGGTTTAGTCATTGTTTGGATGTTAGGAGGAGGCAGAGAAGGGAGATGAGGAGTAAAACAGTGTAGCAAGGAGGCTGTTAATGTGGTTAATGAGAGTTAAATTATATGCTGTGATGAGGGTAGCCTGCTAATGAGATCGGGAAATGGTTTTGAATTATGTAGGAGAGGCCAGCACTGCCTCAGGGATGCTAGTGATTGGGGTCATGGGAGGTATGGCAGAGAGACTAAGTAGTATAAAGGAAGGAGGCGGAGATATGGCTTACTTTAACTCCTCCCAACCTTTGTCCCACACCAAAATATGATAGTATGAAGCTAGGAATCTAAACCCTTCTCCAAAAACTGATGTTGTGTAATGTCAGGTCCATTAATAATAAGACCACTACAGTGCAAGATTGTTTTGCAGTGAACAAAGTGAATGTGGCATGTGTGATGGAGACCTAGGTGAGGAAAGGCAAGACAGTTGCCTTGAAAGAACTGTCCCACCCACCTACCTCTAGGTTTTTTTGGTCCATCACTTACAGACAAAAGGCCAAGGGGAAGTGATACTCATTTGGAGTCTTTCTCCTTTTTATTTATTTATTTATTTATTAGATTTTTATACCACCCAACCCCCGAAGGGCATTCCCTGACCTGAGGATCTCTGTTATTGATTATGTGGGTCTGCTGCAGGACTCCAAGGAGGGTTTGACCATCTTTTTGATGTACTGGCCACCTAATACAGTAGCAGATTTCCAGCTGAGCCTGTTGGAGATGGTATCAGGCTGGATCTTGGAGTCCCACAGGCTGTTAGTGTTGGTAATTCTCTCTGGTAAGAGATACCTTTGCATTACAAGCTGAGTGCATTTGCTATACCAAAGAATTTCCAAAAGATCTTATGAAAAAGATCCGGTACAGAAAAGACCACAGTTGGCCATGCATATGTAATGCTTACTTTAAGAGTTTGAAAAGATCAAAGCACTCAAAAGTATTAAGGAGAGCTATGCACAGAAAAGTATTAAGGAGAGCTATGCACAGAAAAGTATGTTCATTGGAATGTTGGCTGGCTGACTCTCTGGTACCACAAGACTGAGTACTTCAGATGATATGCTGTTTCTCCATTGAATTCCACCCTCCCAATTAATGTTTCTCAAAAGCACCAGGAAAATTGAAGATAAAATTTCAAGGCAGTTTGTTAAAAAAAACCCCTCAGACCAATAACCCTCAGGAAAGCTCCCCGTTATGGATAAGATGACAGCAGTCTTTAGATCTTTAGAATCAAGCCAGCTAAAAAAAATTACCTCCCTGGACCTTTTGTGGGTCACCAAACCACATGCAGCTGTTCTTATTGCAGAGCTACTAAGGTCATCCAGCTGCCCCAAATACAGAATTGCACCTTTTCTGCTGTCTCCTTAGTTTAGCCCTCAGTCATCCATTAAAGAAATGGAAATCATGAGGTCAGGTCTGCAAGCAGTTGAGTAGAATGTGAAGAGGATTGGTGAGTTCCTGCTAGCTTTCATTCCTTATCATGCCCTTGTGCCTTTAAACAACAACATGCTTTCTTCCAAGATGTTTAGGGTGGTGTACATTATTTCTTCCTCCTCCATTTTATCTCAGAACAATGATCTGAGGCTGGTTAGTCCAAAAAAGTGTCACTGGTTCCAACCTATTCAGTGCATTTCACCTCAGCGGAGATAGTACAATGTGAAAAGGCAAACTATTCAGTCCTCTTGACTAAAACTTGCTTAATGAAATGTTAGCACCATCTCCTGGCAAAACTAATAATCAGCACTCTTTGCGCTGAGCATGAAGGGAGAAAAAAAGAAAATCAATTTCTGGTCTGTCAGTGCTTCTGCTAAGGTGGATATTTTTTTAAAAAAAAAGTATTTATTTTGACACAGATTGAAAAGGGGGGGAATACTCTGTCTCATATCAAGTTGATAATTAAAATGATCAGTATTTAACTGTTCCTAGCTAAGAAACAGTAACATCAAAGTCACCAATAGCAACTGTGACCTTGTTCAGTCTCTGTAGTCAAGCATTCTTGGATGTAAGACAAATTTTGGAGCAAAGACCAGATTCAGGTCTACCATGAAAACACTTGCCAAGAGGTAAGTAGTTGAGTTATAAGAAATGGATATCAGTGGAGAGATTTTGCTATGGGAAGTGGTTGCCAACAGAGCTGGAGAAAAAAATGTCTTATCCTATTAGAACCTCAATATGTGAAAAGGGGCAAGTAAGGCTTTTCATTGCACAGAAGTAAATAGCAACACCTGGTAAATAACATCCAGTTAATGAGACACTTCCTTCTCTTTGGTCAATTGGTTTCTTGGAGACTGGGAATGGCAGGTAGCGTCATGGCGGGGAGAGAACTCCAGGCATCATCCTATGATTTGTGGAGTGCTGCAGGGAGCAATCCTCTCCCCAATGCTTTTTAACATCTACATGCACCCCCTGACTGGATTAGTCCAGAATTTCAGGCTGTGGTGTCACCAATATGCGGATGACACTCAGTTCACAGAGGCGTACCAGACAAAAATGGTTCCCGGGCCAGTACCAGCTCCCCGGTGAGGCCTCACTGGCTTTCCACCACCACCCCCCACCCGGCTCCCCGCACACACACCCCATGCCTCACTTATGGCAGCCAGCTGCTCTTGCCCTCCTGCTTCAGTTGGGGCTCTTGCCCTACTGCCAGCTCCTGCTTTGGCCATGGCTGCTGTCCTCCTGCCGGCTTCTGCTTCGGCCAGGGAGGGCAGGAGCTGACCTGTGGCTGCAGCAAACAAGCAGCCCACTGTTGAGCCACGGCCAAAACATGAACCGGCAGGAGCTGAAGCAGGAGCCGACAGAAGGGTAGGAGCCAGCTTGCAGCCATGGCTTAACAGCAAGCAGCCCCTTGGCGGGCCTGGCACCTGAGCCTCCCATTGAGGGGCCGCTTGCTGTTAAACCATGGCTGCAAACTGGCTCCTGCCCATCTGCTGGCTCCTGCTTCAGAGCTGGGGAGGGCAGGAGCCAGCCTGAGGCTGTGGCTCAGTGGCAGGCGGATCAGGCACGCCGACACAGAGGGAGCTGCTGGCCATCGGCTGGGTCCTTGTGCCCAGCTGGCAGTCAGTGTCCCCCCATATGACCCAAAGGCATGTGCCCAGGGGCATGGGGTACCCTATGTTCACAATGGCAGGGTCCAGGAGCTCTGCAGCATTGTTTAGAGGCCATGGAAGGCTAGTTGATAGCGAGCTGGCTGAAGTTGAATCCAGCAAAGATAGAGGTTCTGTGGGTGGGTCAGGGACAGAGTCCAATTGACTTTTGTCTGCCAATGCTGGATGGCAAGGCCTTGTATTTGGCCTCGCCCATCAAAAGCTTGGGAGTAACCTTGGGCTCGACATTGTCACTAGAGGCCCAGGTTGCTAGGACTGCCCAGGTGACTTTTTACCATCTGCAACAGGCATGGCAACTGGCTCCATATCTCTCCCGTTCTGACTTGGCCACAGTAATTCATGCAACGGTCACCTCTAGATTGGACTATTGTAACTTGCTTTATGCTGGCCTACCTTTGTCTGATATCTGGAAACTTAAGCTCATTCAACATGCAGCAGCCAAGCTCCTTACTGGAGCTTCAAATAGGGACCAGATCCTACGGGTCCTGTACCAACTTCACTGGCTGCCAATCGAATACCAGATCACATTCAAAGTGTTAGTAATAACCTTTATGGCTGTGAGCAGTCTTGGACCTGCAGTCGTGGACCTGTGGGACTGCGTCTCCCTGTATTGCCCCGCTAAGTCCTTCTGCTTGTCGGAGGAAAACCTGCTGGAGATCCCTGGCCCAAAAAATACCTGGCTGGCTTCTACAAGGGCCAGGGCCTTTACAGCCCTAGCCCCTACCTGGTGGAATAAACTCCCGAGTGTGATCAGGGTTATGCAGGACTTAAATTGTTTCCACAGGGCCTGTAAGACAAAGATTTTCTGCTAGGCATTTCCATCTAGTCAGTCAGAATGACCTGAACGTTATCATCATTGGCCTCCCGTGGGTGCAGAAGGTGGGAGGGATTTCGCCATCTGTGGTTGGTTTTATTGGTTTTATGAGTGTTGAATGGTTTTATGGTTGTTTTATTGTTCACTGCCCTGAGCCCTATTGGGGAAGGCAAGATACAAATTCGAAAAAAAACTAACTTAAAGGTGTTAGAAGAAGAAGAGTTTGGATTTATTACTCACCTTTCTCTTCTACAAGGAGACTCAAGGTAAAACCAGGGAATATAAATTATAAAATATAGATTCTTATATTTTTATTAGGCAACTAGCGTGCCCGGCCACGCGTTGCTGTGGCTTCAGTCTGGTGAAGTGGAAAAGAAAGATAAGGGAAAGTGAACGGTTTGAACATGTGTCATTGAACAATGCTTGCAAGGGAGGGGAGAAGCAAGGGGCCCCTCACTCACCTCCCTCTCTCCCGTTCCCTTGCATGGCACCCCATCCCCTCCCTTCCTAACGTTCCCCTTCCTCTGTTAGGGTGGGTGGCCTATGTCCAGATGGTGGACCCTGTTCCTTTCATTCCGTTCCCTTGCAGGCGAAGTGTGTTGCTGTTGACGTCCATCAGATGGCACTGTCACCAGTGTGGCAGGTACACAATACCTCTCACAGTTCAACTGAAACGCACCCCTAAGAGATGTGTGTATGAAAGGTTATTCATTTCTATGTGTGTGTGGGGGGGGGGGGAACTGGGCGGAACGTAGCTTGTTATCATGGTTTACCTTGGCCAGTGTGGTACATGAGCTAGGTAAGTAGCTTAAAACACGCTGGGAGGCATGAGCTACGTTGTGTTCAAATTTCAGAGCGTTTGGTCCAGCAAACCCCCGGGCTCTCCCTCACCTTCCCCTTCCTCCGCTAGGGTGGGTGGGCCATGTCCAGATGGTGAGGCCATCCCTTTCACTCCAGATGGCAGCGGTTTTCAAAGAAGGCATGGTTGTTTCCCTTGTATCAGAGGATGTTGCTTTGACGGCCAGCAGATGGCGTTGTTGCGGAACAGAACTGTGGTTCGAACTGTCACAGGTATGGCATGTACACAATAATTGGCACAGTTGTGACATGTACACAACAGGAGGTGTAGAAACAGTATGGAAACCTAGCAGCACGCGAATGCAACGTTGTGTGAAAATGTCAAAAGCAATCGGTCCAGTAATTTGGGAGATTACCTGTCAGCAGAAAACGCACTGATAGATTCATATATATATATTAGCAGGGCCTGGCCACGCGTTGCTGTGGCTTATTGTGGTGAAATGGGAAAAGAACAGTAGCAGCAAATCAATTGCAGAGGCTACCAGTACGTGCTCATGCAAACACGCAGCCTGATACTGTGCGATGTCATTGATGTGTGTGCTCACATTTCTTGGGGGGGGAATGAAAAGGCACCCCTCCCACACATCTAGGCTGGCTGGTCATGATCCTTTACCTGGGAGTAAGTTCGGTTAGTGGCAATGGGTGTCGCTTCTGAGGAAACCCTCTGAGGGGCGCGAGGCAGCCATTCAAAGTATGTCACGGTTGCTGTACCGAGCTTACTCCTGAGTAATGTGTGCCTGGTTTTCTTAACTGTAACTGCAGTATTCAGGGAATCTAGGGTGCCTGGCCCCTCCCTCCCATCCCTTGCATGTCGCCCCTCACTCTTTTCCCTCCCTCACTTCTCTTCCCTTGCATGCTACCCCTCCCTCCCTCCCTCTCCCTCCCTTCCCTCTCCCTCGTGTGTATGTGTGTGTATGTGTTTCACTTCCACTCGAGTTACTGCCTATGTACTGTTTTCACTGCTCATATCTGGCTGTCTGAGTGAACATTCTAAGCAGCACGGACATTCTAAAAGTGACAGTTACACACAGGCAGCTGCATGTACTTCACCAGGGAGCGCCAGGAAAAGTTGTTTTACCTGGGCCAGGTATGAAATTTCAGGTATGTGAACATCTAAAAACACTCTCGCCTGGCTGACTATAGTAGCTGGGAATTTTCAGAGGAATTGGCCCAGCAGTTACTGAGGTATACTGTCATTTTCAGAGGAATTGGCCCAGCAGTTACTGAGGTATACTGTCATCAACAAAAACACTGTTAGCTTTTTATATAGATAGATAGATAGATACTGAGTAAAAAAAACTATCTGCAAATTATTCATTTGCATGCAAGCCAGATCTCAATAGAGAACAATTTTATCACTTCCACATTGGGGATCTCTTCAGCATTAATTTACAATTACAGATCTACAGTAAGATTCTCTGCATATTAGCATGCGGGTTAATAGCACACAGAAAACCACACAGATGACAAATTACACCTCTTGCATGTACCATGGGTTTGAGGACAATCAGGTTTAATTAGTTGAGTACATCAGAACACAAACTACTATTCCCTTTCATCAAATGAATAAATTCTGGCAGAATGCCAAAGGTTTATATTTTGTCATGCAGAAACTCTCAATACAGTTTATTAAATACCTTCTCCATGGTCAAGGTTCATATAAAAGCACTGTAAAAGCTAAACCATGCAGTCCTAAGAATGCTTTCCTGGCCATACATACCACTGAATAGATGTGAGTAGGGTTGTGAACAGACTTGCTTAAGATTGCTGTCAAAATGTCACTTAGATGCTATAAATGTCCCCTATCTTCAGGAGACAAATCCCATTATTATTATTATTATTATTATTATTATTATTATTATTATTATTATTATTATTATTATTATTATTATTATTATTATTATTATTATTATTATTATTATTATTAATAAATATTAATATTAATATTAATATTAATATTGATATTGATATTGATAATGATGAGGGTTTTAGAGCATCTGGATTTGAAGTCAGAACAGAGGGGGTCTACTTGTGGATCATTTTCTTCAGCAGCAGCGGCAGTCTGAATCGCTGCACTTTCGGATCCTTGTGTCTGTGGATGAAACAACATATCAATGTGCAACAAAAGCTACAAAGGCTTGAGACTTACTTTATTTTTTGTTTTGACAGTCTAGTATCATCTGGTCTCAACCAGAACCTGGACTTTTCTGTATATCTTTCATGGTTAATTAACAACATCTGCGAGTTGGACTCTGGTATGTGCCTATCCCTTTAAATGTACACTCCTTGGCATGCCAGCCAAAGACAGCTATGAGACAGCCAAGAGCTGGGCATGCAAACTGCAGTCTGGAATGGCAAAGAATCTGCTGCTGTGAGTTTTATTTATTTTAAATATGTTGATATTTCTAGTTGGTATACATTTTTTGCCTTTTTATTTACAGAGATTAAAAGGCTTTGTTCCCTTTGAGCAATGGGATGGCTGAAGGACGAAGTGAAACCTTGCATCAGTTCTAATTTGAGAGAAGCATGTGTAAGTTGAATTTGGTTTGGTAGACTTTATCTTAGTTTTATTGGCTTGGAACAATATTGTTTTATTTTATTTCACTCCACAGAAACCACAAGCCCTGGAAGCATCGGAGAGATTAGGCTTCTACCTGGATGCCAGAGTTTATGCATTTCTTCTCACTTAAGATTGATGTGTATAAGTGAGAGCATCACCCAATTGATGTGTATAGTTGAGAAAATCTGGACTCTAACTAGAGTTGCACTATGATTTGAATTTTTTCAAGGGGCACTCTTTGTTCCTAAAGCAGTTCCTTTAAGTAATTCAGGAATTTGGCTGTGAACCACACAGTGTAACTGTGTTAAGTGTTTGTAGACATTAAAGTCCCCAAGGATCAAAAGTTGTCAGAAATATAATGCCCACTCAAAGACAGTATCTACTAGCCTCTGCAAGTTACTTCCTGAAGAGCTAGGTAGAGAGTAGACCAGTAAGATAGCCAACCCCTTTCCAGTGTCCCATACCAGGCCAAAATATCCAATACCAGTGATTTCTGATATAGGGATCCTCTGAAAGGAAAAACCATCTCTGATCATTACAAGCCCACCCCAACCCCCACCTCAATCTTTTATTCAAAGGTTGATGAAAGACCAAGAAACACTGAAAAATCAGTTATGTGAGAGATACAACTTCATCAGCCTGTGTCCAGGTCTCTGTCAAGCAAGCCAAATCGAACTTCTGGTTTGACCATGGCCGCAGGTCCCTAGGCAAGAGAGGAACAGTACCCTCAATAACTATACCCTCTGAGGCTGTAGAAGAGGGAAATTTTGCCCCCAACAATGGGACAAAACTGCATAAACAGTGGGAGAACATTCGCCAGCACGATCCGAATGGATTACCAGGATTGTAGGATTGGAATATGCTGCCACGGGAGGTGGTGATGGCCACTAACCTGGATAGCTTTAAAAGGGGATGGACAGATTTATGGAGGAGAAGTCGATTTATGGCTACCAATCTTGATCCTCTTTGATCTGAGATTGCAAATGCCTTAACAGACCAGGTGCTCAGGAGCAACAGCCGCAGAAGGCCATTGCTTTCACATCCTGCATGTGAGCTCCCAATGGCACCTGGTGGGCCACTGCAAGTAGCAGAGTGCTGGACTAGATGGACTCTGATCTGATCCAGCTGGCTTGTTCCTATGTTCTTATGTAGACCCACCGAGAAGATCATAGTCTGCTGTGGAGGAGCCAAGGAGATGCGGCCAGATCAGACAACCGAGGACAGTATGAATAAAAGAAAAACAGTACAAAAGCAATCGCGGTCCAACAGAAAAAGCACTAAACCGACGACTGGGAAAAAGACTGGAAAAAAGAAAGTAAAAAAATACAGCGGGTGCATGGCAACAAGGAAGTTACTACTGGAGTAGAGACTGGATAAAAAATAGAAAGAAGGCACCAGTTTGCCTTAGCAATACACCCAGAGTAATGGAGAAAGCATTGCAGACAAGACATAAGTGAAGATAAAAGAAACTTGTTTACCAGTTTTGTGAAAGCAATCAGTGGCAGACTGCCAGCAAACGTTACATAAGGCAGTCGCAAAGGACTGTTGGGAGATTTGGTGACATCAGCTAATACTTCCGGAAAGATGACCTGTGAATGAAAGAAACTCACTAGAGTAGTACAAAACCCAGAAGTAACAGTACGAAGGCTGACCAAAATGGTAAATGAAAAGCTATACCCAGCAGTAAAGAGAGCTATACGAGACAATAAGGGAATAAACAAGAGAATACCTTGTGAAAATGGCGACTGCGAGGAAAGGAAGTGTTAGTGCTATTGCAGGGGAGAAGCTCTTTGAGTCACAGATTATTGTTGATTTAGCCACTCCTGAAAAACAACATGAAAGTTGTTCTAAACTGGAACAAATGATGGAACTACTCTTAAATCAACAAAAAGATACATCCAATCAATTAATGGAGATAAAGAAAGAATTAAATCAAATTTTAAAAATGGAAGAAAAGCTAAATTATATCAGTGATGTCCTGACAGAAAATACAACTCAAATTAAAAATATTCACGGGAAAGTTGATATACTGCAGTGCCAGGTAGACCAACAACAAGACAATTCAGCAATGCTGGAATACCAAATGAAGGAAAATTATCTGAGGCCTGAAGAAGAGAATGAAAACTTATAATTTAAAATGGCACCAATTTGGCAAATGGACATCGAAGAGACAAAGAAAGAAATAGATATAACATCCAGGATTAACTCCAGAATTGAGAGGGAAAATAATTTCTGATAAAGAAGGAAGATGCCTAGGAGTAGATGTTTAAATGCTACATAAAAAGGTAATAATACTAGGCATTTATGCACCTAATGATAAAAGCAAATTCTATAAGAATTTAAGTAAACAGATAGCATCAATACCTGACAAGGAATGGGTAATAATAGGAGACTTCAATGAGGTAGTTTATCCAATACTAGATAAGGCCTTTTATAATAAGAAACATAAGGTACAGAAACTACAATATTAAAAATATAAACTCCCAATTACTTTTTAAAATCTGATGGATAATTTAGGTTTAGAAGACATGTGGAGAGAGAAGGAGGGAACAACAAAGGAATTCACTTTCTACTCAGCTAGACATATCTAGAGTAGATATGATATGGGAATCAAATAGTATTTATATGAATACTAAGAAAATTAATATAAAACCAAGGAGTATATCAGAGCACAGTGCAATTACCTGTGAAGTGGGACTAAAACATTACAGTCAAGACTGGAAAATGAAAGATTTTCTTTCTGGATTTTACTTAACACTAAAGCTAAAATGAATATAGGCAAAAGACTACAAGAATACTGGGAAATCAATGAGCGATCAATTGCTAATTACAATACGGTATGGGACGCCCATAAAGCAGTAATAAGAGGGTGCATAATAAGTGAGGAGATCAAATTAATGAAGCAAAAAAACTGTAAGCCCAAGAACTAGAAGAAAAGCTGAAAAACCTGGGAAAAGAACTAGTAAGAAATAAAAGGAAAAAGAGAACAGAAAAACAGATTGAAACCATAAAGCAGCAATTGGAAGCACACTTAACTGACCAAATGATAAAATATCTTACTTACCTTAAACAGAAACAGTTTTTCTCAGGTAATAAACTAGGGAAATGGCTCACAGCTAGAGTAAGGAAACAAAAAGAAAGGAATTATATCATGAAACGTAAACAAGGTACTCAAATCTTGAAAGATTTAGGCTGTTTCCGCACAGCCACGCTCAAGGAGTGCGTTGGCGTATATGATGCCGACGCACACACCCCCCTCCAGGGCCATGCAAACCCCTCCCCAGGGATGCTGTTTTTAGCGTCCCTGGGATGCTGTATTCCACCCGTGCGGAAACAGCCTAAGAGAAAATTTAAAAAACATTTCAGAACTATTTTAGTATTCTATGACAGGTAGAAAAAATACCCAATCAATCAATACAAAATTACCTTGCCCAACAAAAAATATCTTCAATTTCACAGGAAGACAGAAAAGAATTGGATAAAAAAACAAAAGATTAAATAATAACAGTGATTAATAATACTAAGAATAAGATACCAGGTTCAGATGGTTTATCAGTGTCATATTATAAAAACTATGCTAATATTATATGCCCATATATGGAGACTTTAATGAATGAAATAATGGAAGGAGATGAAATACCAAATATTATGGAATAAAAATAAACTTAATAAAATGGCAAAAATTAAAATTATCATTAATGGGAAGGATTAGTTTATTAAAAATGTCAGTGTTACATAAATTAACATATTTATTTCAAAAATTTCCATTGATAACTTCAGCAAAATATTTTAATATATGGAAAAAAGATTTAATGAAATTCATCTGGGCAGGTAGGAAACCTAGAATTAAATATTTAAATGTGACAGACACTGAAGAGAGAGAAGGATTTGCAATACCAGATATGAGACTATACCACGATGCAGCTGCCCTGATATGAATTAAAGACTGGATTAATTTTTTAAAATACCATTATTGAAATTGGAAGGGTTTAGCATTAACAGAGGATGGCATAACTATCTAGAGTCAACAGACCCTGATAAAAAAGAGATAAAATATCTAATAACCATTGTGTGCGTAATGCTTTGATTAAAATATGGAGGAAGTATAAAATGGCGTTTTATACAGGTATACTCCTATGGCTATCTAGAGCGGAAGCCTTACAAATAAATGATAACATAAACAAAACAAGTTGGGTCACATATAAAGAAATAATCTACTGGAAAGAGGGTAAACCAGACTTGAAACCAAAGACATTGATCATAAGAGAAGACTGCCAATGCCAATGGTTCACATACTTCCAACTGAGAGAAAGCTTTTTAAAGGATCAGGAGAAATGGGGTTTAATTAGATAGAGTAGTGAACTAGATACAGGGTTATTATGTGTAGGACCAAAAAAACTGAGGCCGTTTCCGCACGGGCAGAAAATAACGGCCTGGAGACGGTAAAACACCGTCTCCAGGCCGCCATTCGCATGAGGGGCGCAGCTGCAGCGCAGCTGCGCCGCCCTCGCGCCGCCTGGCCGGCCTGGAGCCGGCGTTTCCCCAGAGCGCTTCCTAGCGCTCTTTTTGGGGAAACGCCGCAGTGAAGCCGCTGCCGAGTGAACGGCAGCGGCTTCACTTCGACTCCCCCACCCGGCACTCACCTTGTCCCTGGGCCTCCGCCGCGTCGCGGAGGCCTGGGGACACGCCCCCCTGCCCTGCGCCGCTCGAGCAGGCGCGCAGGGGCAGGGGGGCGTGTCCCCAGGCCTCGGCGATGCACCGGAGGCCCAGGGACAAGCCAGGTCGTGCGGGCGCCGGCGCTCTGCGGCGCCGGCTGCCCGCCTCTTCCCGGGACCGTCTGTGCGGACGGTCCCAGCGTCTTCGGGTCGGCGCGAGAAGCGCCGACCCAGCCGTTTCCGCTGCCATGCGGAAACGGCCTTAGTAAAATATACCACATTTTGTTAAAACAAAATACAGAAACAGAAGTAGTTAAAAATACAATGATTAAGTGGTTTGAAAATACAAGGAAAATAATTACACTAGAACAATGGAACAGATTTTGGAAAAATATTTATAAACCGAATTCCTAGAGTATTGACCAAGCCTATGGGATACTAGGCAGATCCTAGAGGGAAAAATTGAATAGGTGATGCTATACAGCTCTTTAAAAATACTGAATAAGTTCAGTGATCATACAAATCAGCACAAAACCCATCTCATCTATACAAAAATATCATTGAATTGCTGGCGTTAAAACATTAACAACTGCATCCTAGATACTGACTATATAAGGACAAAATCACTAATGATATAATTACATCATGAAATATGTTAAACTACTAATTACATAGTGTAATTAAAAATACATACTAAAATTACATGATAAATAGTCAATCGCTGAGACACAGGTTCTTTTTTAAAAAATAGACCCAGCATTCCTTAAAAGCCTGAATTTATTTCCTAGTTCCTAGTCCCACCCACTTACAAAGAGTCAAAGGCCTGAAATTAGACTCTACAGCCTAAAATAGAATAAAAACTTCATTTATAACATGAACCAGCGGTATAGCTTGGACTGCTGGTATAGCTTGACGATGTGGTGAGGGGGCATGTGTGAGTTGAAAATTACCAGCTTGGTATCAAGTATTCTGATCACTTAAGTAAGGCTGCTGTGCTGGTGTTACTGGCACTGATGGCACACTGTTCTCATTCAGAGTGCAGGGGGTAGGGAAAATTGTTTTGCAGTGGAGTCCTGTGAAAACTTAGTTATGGGTTTGATTAGTTATGGGTCATGATGTGTTAACATCATGATCTCTGATTCGCCTGCAGTGTAGTTCCCTTAATCATGTCTGAGATGTTACATGAAGAAAAAGAGATCTTTGATAACTGGAAATAGCAATGGAGCAGCCCGTAATGTGGTGTGCATTTATCCTGCTAGTCATTTATCCTTGCAGAGCTGTTATAAAGATTTACTCGGGTAATGCATACAAACTATTGAATGTGCTATACATCGGATTTTGATGATGCTTCATGACCACTTGTAAATTTGTATTCCTTTTTTTACCCTTGGTTATATTTCCTTGACAGCACCTTCTTTTTATTCCATTTCAGTCCTTGGCAGAATGTCCTCTCATGGCAGAAAGACCATAGACAACACTAGGTAGCAGCTCCTTTGGTAGGTATGGAAAGTGCAGGAGAACGCAGCTGAAATTACCAGTTGGTTGTAGCAGTTTCACCACAATGGCCTTTCCCCACAATGAGACATCATATATATTTTCAAAATATTTTTTTTGATCCTGCTAGGATGGGGAGGGGGAGGAGACCTTTTTTGTATTTCCATGGGGCATTAGCGCCTTCCTAAACAACTAATAATTTTGAAAGTAATCTGTCTTGTTATGAATTTATTGGTCAAAGCTCTATTGTTAACAGCTGTGCTGCATTCAACCTCTCATTTTGAACTTATTGTCTCAGAGGAAGCTATTTTGAATGGTGCCTTCTGGCAGGTGCCAGAAATCCAAGAAATGTTGAGTTATATGTTGAGGCAAGGAAATGCCCCCAACTTCATGACTGCCCTGCATTGCCCCAATTGGACCCTGTATGCAAGGGTGGCCCATCACCTCTCTTCAGTCAACCATCCTTAGACTGCAGAGCAAATGCAATCTAAATTCAAAAGGTGGAAGAATACCTTTTACAAGGCCATGGAGGCCGGGGGGGGGGGGGTCTCCGTGTGACAGCCAGGCTCCCTCACTTCTTCCAGCTCCTACAACGTTAGGAGGCAGCTGGAAAGCCCAGGTCAGAGGAGCACCAGCCAAAGGGTAAGTTTCTCCTGCATTCCCATTCCCACTCACCCTCTTACCATAAAGAGTCAAAACCATGTGAGGCAATACCCACGTATGTCAATTCTCTAGTTCTCACAAAAGTGCCCCAAGCACCTGCACTGGATTCCCCCCCCCCCCATGCCTTCAGTGTGTACTCTAATGATAGGCCATGCACAATTAAAGAATCCTTTCAAATTGGGGCAGTTTAAAAAAACTATCTCCAATGTGTCCTAGTCCATGGTAGTTGAAGGGATTGCAAAACTGCAGGTGGATCAAGCAGTGCAATGAACTTGGGACAACATGCCCTGTCTTGATTTTGTTATGTGATTGGCTGCCAGGCCACCCTTGGACTGCTTTATGTAATTATGTGACATTAGTTGCAGCACACCCTCCACTCCTGACTGTTGTGTGAACATGTCAATGGTAATTGAAGTAGTTGCCAATCTCTAGGTGGATCAAGAAGTGCTCCCAATTTGAGACAACATGCCCTATCTTGAATTAGTTCTGCACTTGGCTGCCAGGCCACTCTTGGACTGCTTTATGCAATGATGTGACATTAATTACAACACACCCTCTACATCTGTAAGATGTGTACCATATGGGATCATGTGGATGAGGAAGATTTAATACACCACTCCTTTCCTCTCCTGGAAGGATACTAAAGGGGCTCCCTTCCACTCCCCACAGCAGACACCTTGTGGAGTAGGTGGGGATAAGAGACTTCTGAGAGAACTGTGGCAAGCCCAAGGTCACCCAATGGGTTTAAGAGTCTGTCACTCATGTGAAGGAGTGGGGAATCAAACCCAGTTTTCCAAAACAGAGTTGTGATTCATTGTGATTCTTTGGGAGGGGGGGTCTTCCAGATTTATGGGGATTGATGTTGTGCGTGTGGTTCACATGGTTGTAAAAAGTTCAATGAGCAATCTGGCTCATTGCATATCTTGGTGGTAATTTAGAAAAAAATACCATAAATGTTATATGATTCCACCTTGTCCCCCTGGTGGGTATTATACCTTCCCTGTGTATTTTAATGGGATGCCTTAGTGATTTGGATGTTGGCCACATTGTAGTTCACTCCCGCCCCCCATGAATATTAACCATTGGGCCCCATGTACTTAGAGGATCTGGTACTAAGGTGGGGGAGTTTCACTGCTGTTACCATTATTTATTTATTTATTTATTTATTTATTTATTTATTTATTTATTTATTTATTTATATACCGCCCTCCCCAAAGGCTTAGGGCAGTGTCCATCAATTATAAAACAATTTAAAACATCATAATACATAATTTACATAAAATACATAAAATACTGAAACTACATATGGCTTCAACCCCTCCCTCCTCTTTTATGTACCCACGGGAGGCCAGATGTTCTTATGGCGAAGTTGACATCATCCTGGCTGGCCAAACGCCTGGCGGAACAGGTCCGTTTTGCAGGCCCTGCGGAAACTTTGTAAGTTCCGCAGGGTCCTGATTTCACCTGGAAGCCTGTTCCACCAGGTAGGGGCCAGAGTCGTAAAAGCCCTGGCCCTTGTAGAGGCAGCCGGATCACCTTGGGGCCAGGGATCACCAATAGGTGTGCCTCAGATGAGCGGAGGGGCCTAGAAGGGCGGTATAGGGAGAGACAGTCCTTCAAATAAGCAGGGCCAAGGCCGCGAATGGCTTTAAAGGTCAATACCAAAACTTTAAACATGACCCGGTACTCGATTGGCAGCCAGTGCAGTTGATATAGGACCGGCGTAATCCGTTCCCTAGCTGTTGTCCCAGAGAGGAGCCTGGCTGCTGCGTTCTGCACGAGTTTCAATTTCTGGATCATGGCTAAAGGTAAGCCCGCGTAGAGCGAGTTACAGTAGTCTAATCTAGAGGTGACCGTGGCATGGATCACAGTGGCCAGATCGGAACGGGAGAGATACGGGGCCAGTTGCCGTGCCTGCCGCAGATGGTAAAAAGCTGCCTGGGCAGTCTGGGTGACCTGGACCATGGGTGGGTGCTTATAATTATTTTCCCACCACCACCACTCAAGTGCAGAATTGCAAAACCCAACCAAGAGTGAACCCTGGGCTGGCCCTCTCTCCCATTAGCTGGGTAGGGGGTGGAAAGAAAACCCAGGGGATCTAGCCTGGGAAAGGCTGAGCAAGAATATTAGTTAAATGGCAAGTGCCAGAGAAGTCCACAGCCCCCCCCCCCCCGCCGCCCCAATCTCACTGGAACCAGGGATGAGACATGAACTATTTATACGATTTATTAAGATTTGAAAACCCAAATACTGGGGAGAAATGCAACTGGAAAAACCAAATACTTAACAAAAAGCATACATTAAAAAGTACATTAAGTATGAAGAATGTCTCTTGGGACTGTGCAACTGACACACACACACACACACACACAAAAACACACACACACACACACACACACAAACCCTAATATCAAAGATTTGTGATCTCTCTCCTTTTGGAAACCCAAGCTCACTTGGGGCAGAGGAGGTTCTCCTGCAGTGCTGACAGTGGGCACCTCTTTCGGGTGCTCCATCTTGAGAAGGCATCACATTTTTCTGCTGCATTTCCATGGATTGTGGCACTTGGGCCAGTGCCTTGATAGCATCCATTTCAGCATCCATTGCTGTGGTGGTCCAGTGCATGGTCACATTCAAAGAACAGAGGGTTTCCTCATGTCTCCTCCATTTCTTCTCCATCATGTGTTCAAAGTGCTGCACTGCAGCCTCCTCCTCTCTCAGCATCATTTGCTTGGCCAGATTGCCCATGATGGCCACCCTCCTTTTGTGGGTTCTCATGGTTTGAGCCACAATTTTTGGGGAGATCTGGCCTCCTGGCCACCCACAAGTGGCCACTGCTGCTGCACCAGAAAATATTCAGGCAAAGTCAAGGGGGGGCGGGATTGCTTTCTTTTTTCCCATTCCCTTGCCAAATTTACAGAGAGACTGCCTAGCAACATATCATGCATCTCGGAGTTTCACTTTGCATGAGCGCCATGGGAGATTCCCCTCCAAAACATGCATGTATCTGAGTGTTCCTATGCATTGTCATTATCCTGATGGCTATCCTCATGGGGAGATGCCAGGAATTCCTGTGACTCTGGAAGAAGGAAGAGAAATAATAAATCCTTCTCCCACCCCCTTCCTCAGAACACCTTCTCACACCAACCCCAGTATTGCCTCTCAGAGATTCTTTGTTGTATTTTCTGAGAGATCAAAATTTTGTCCTTACAAATGGAATTGCGAACAGCTTTTATCTGACCTGATAGCTTGGTACATACTCTCCTGGCCCATTCTAGAGATCTGAGTCTCATCTTTAAGTCCACTCCACGGTCTGGAGCTGGGGAGCTGCCAAAGGAAAAGGGGTTAGTTAAAGGACAAAGGGTGTTCTGAGGATCACAGGGTATGTTGCCATGACCATTGCAATCCCTCCACACCTAAGGTTGGGGCAGGTGTGGAAGAATGCAGGTCCTCCAGGTTTATGGTGTGGAGATCTTCAGAAAAGAGGGTCTTCCTAAATTCATGCCCTCAGCCCATCTCCAGGGAATGACTCTGCATTGTCTGGATCAGAGGTCTGCAACCTGTGGCTCTCCAGATGTTCATGGACTACAATTCCCAATTGGCCATGGTGGCAGGGGCTTATGGGGATTGTAGTCCATGAACATCTGGAGAGACGCAGGTTGCAGACCCCTGGTCTGGATCATCCAGGGAGTCTCTGGATTGGTTGAGGGGAGGCCCCTGGAAGATGCTTCATGGTGCTATTGGATGGGGGTGTGGGCCAAAGATAGGTGGTGGATGTCCATGAGTGGGAAGTAGTGGGAATTGAGGGCCACATTTCTATAGGTGATCCCTAGCAATGTACCCCTGCACTTCATGAAACATTGCCTTACTGTTTCCACATCCATATGTTTGTACATTTGTAGGTTTGTCCACAGGTTTGACAGCTGGCAAATGACCACCTTAAAAAATGCCACCAGTCCAAACACCCCTGCAGTTCTCAGTGGTTCCATTAAAGAACCATCTCTGCCAGAATGGGTGAAAATGGACAGGCAAGTGGGTTTGGATGATTGAAAGATGGATATATCAATCTCATGGTTTAAAAAAATAGGAAAAGGGATCTTTTTACAGGAGAATGGGCAGGGGGGGGGTGGGAAGCACTGTTACAGTGACAATTACAGGTATCAGGCTTTAACAGGAGGGGAGGGAATGCCCAGCGATGCGATAGAGGCAAACTGTGCCCAGCATCCCCCCCCCACTCAATTTATTGCCAAACCAACAATGAAACAATACAGAGAGGAAGCCATTGCAATCAGTTATAAAATGTGTGGTTACTCTGTGAAGTATTAGAACTGTCATTCCGAATAGTTAAACAGGTTCAACCAGGAAGCACTTGGAAATAAATTCACAGGCAGTCTTCAAACAACGGTTGGTTGAACACTTTTCAGGGATCCTGCATTGAGCAGCAGGTTTGATTAGAGGACCTGCATGGTCCTTCTCAACTACAGTGGAAGCTCGGTTTTCATTGACTGCTGTTATCATCAGTTTCGGTTTTCGTTGATTTTTTCCATGAGCATTTTGTCTCGGTTTTCGTTGGTTGCTTCGGATTTCATCAGATTTCACCGCTTTTGCTGCTTTCGTCATCGTAGATCGCTGCTAATTTCCTATGGAACTGTCCAATAGAAATCATTGCCTTGGTTTTCGTCAGTTTCAGATTTCACCGATTGTTTTTGGACAGATTACCAATGAAAACCAAGGTTCCACTGTATATGATTCTTCTATGGGATGGCCAGGCTTATCTCTCCTGTAGGAGACTCAAAGGGGCTTACAATCTCCTTGCCCTTCCCCCCTCACAACAAACACCCTGTGAAGTGGGTGGGGCTGAGAGAGCTCTGGCCATTTCCGCATGGAGGCGGAAGCGGCTGGGTCGCATGGACGGTCCCAGAAAGAGCCGGGATGACCCGGCATGTCCCCGGGCCTCCGGCACGTCGCCAATGCCTGAGGACACACCCCCGGCCCTGCGCACCTGCTTCAGTGTCGCAGGGCAGGGGGGCGTGTCCCCAGGCCTCGGCGACGCGCTGGAGGCCCGGGGACAAGGTACATGCAAGAAGGGAGGGGGGAGGTGCCCTGAAGCTGCTGCCATTCACACTCCGGAAACGCCAGCTTCACGCCGGTCAGGCGGCGCGAGGGCGGCGCGGCTGCGATGCAGCTGCGCCCCCTGTGTGAATGGCGGCCTAGGGACGGCATTTTTGCCGTCCCCACACCGCCATATTCTGCCCGTGCGGAAACGGCCTCTGAAAAGCTGTGACTAGCCCAAGGTCACCCAGCTGGCATGTGTGGGAGTGCACAGGCCAATCTGAATTCCCCAGATAAGCCTCCACAGCTCAAGTGGCAGAGCCGGGAATCAAACCTGGTTCCTCCAGATTAGTATGCACCTGCTCTTAACTACTATGCCATTGCTGCTCCACTGTTACACTCCACCATCACTCTCACAAGTGTTTCGCAGTGGCTTTGGTCCTACCTTATGAGTAGTCTCAAAAGGTGGCAGGAACAACCTCAGAATACCCTGAGATGAGGCAGCTCTCAGGACCCAAGGTTTCTGGATGGAGGCAGCTCCCCCACTACCTGAGAGCCAGCATGGTGCAGTGGTTAAGAGCTAGTGGACTGTAATCTAGTGGACCAGGTTTGATTCCCCATTCCTCCACATGAGCAGCAGACTCTTATCTGGTGAAATGGATTTGTTTCCCCATTTCTACATTCCTGATGGGTGACCTTGGGCTAGTCACAGTTCTTTAGAACTCTCAGTCTACCTCACAAGATTTCTGTTGTCAGGAGAGGAAAGAAAGGGAGTTTGTAAGCACCTTTGAGTCTCCTAACAGGAGAGAAAGTGGGTATAAATCCAAACTCGTCTTCTTTCCCATCTGTTTGCTTTAAGTGTTCTACTGCTCATGGTTCCAGCTGCCCAGCATAATTGGGAAGGGCAGTGACAACACACCAGGTGGCCATGACATAAATACTCCTGCATAGCTGCATGAACCAGCTACAGTTCTTGAGGAAAGGGTGTACAAGTGGTGCAAGAAATTGAGCATGGCAGTGAAAAAGATGCACAGCAAGGTGGGGAGGTGTAAAGGAAAGCATGAGGGAGCTTGGAGATAGGCATATGGCACCCCTGGGCACTGTCTATCCAGGGGACCCCCGAATCTGGAACTGGCCCTGGAAGATGGGTAAATGCTGCTTGACCCCTTAGCCTTTGGTCTGTGAAGTCCCGCAGGGTTCCATCTTGTTTCCCCATGCTGTTTAACATCTATATGTTAGGCACAGCAGTGGCATAGTGGTTAAGAGCAGGTGTACTCTAATCTGGAGGAACCAGTTTTGATTCCCTGCTCTGCTGTCTGTGCTGTGGAGGCTTATCTGGGGAATTCAGATTAGCCTGTAAACTCCAACACATGTCAGCTGGGTGACCTTCGGTTAGTCACAGTTCTTCTGAGCTCTCTCAGCCCCATCTACCTCACAGGGTGTTTATTGTGAGGGGGAAAGGAGTTTGTAAGCCCCTTTGAGTCTCCTATAGGAGAGAAAGGGGGGATATAAATCCAAACTCCTCCTCCTCCTCCTCCTCCTCTTCTTCTTCTATATGACACCACTGGGTGAGGTCATCCAGAGATTTTGGGCTGTGTTGCCACCATGAGAATGACACTCAACTCCTATCTTGGTTCAATTTACTTCATCAGGTGAGGGAGAAGTGAAACTATTCCTAAGAGTTCCTTAAAGAATGAAGAAGAGTGTCCAGTAATTCATGAGTCTAAAGGGCATGCAGATTACCGGTTTGTTTAAACAAGTGCTGTAACAAGCAGCTCAAGATGTTTTCACAGAATGCCTAAGTAATTGATTCCTAAGTGTTTATATATAGGAATTCCTGATTAATTAACAAGTCAAATAAAAATATTTGGGTTACAATTCATTTACCTACGCCATTTTATGAATGGGGACTAGAGCCTTTTTTTCTCAGATGTGCAAAAGTCAGTGGAATGAACCAAGACAATTATAGCCCAGCATAGTTTTTTTTTCAGGGGTGGTGGTGGGGGGTGGTGGTTAGTTTTATTTTTAGATTAATGTTGCTTTGCGTTCTGTGTCTCCAAAACAGGCATCATTTGCAATGCTTGTTCATTTTTAAAGGCATAGGAAGGACTTAATCATCTCCAGGAAGTAGATTCTCTGTTGATCTTACAGACATTGAGTTGGCAATGTGTGAGAAGCTGCAGCCAAATAAAGGGTGGAGTATGGTTGATTGGCAGTTACACAATAAGCAGTTTTTCTGGATGTGTGGTTCTGAATAGAACTGGCATCTTGTATGTAAATAATCCACGCCAAAGTAAATGTCTTTGAGACTGGGTTTCTAATTCACTAATAAAAGCAAGAGTAGGAGGAAGTGGGAGTGGTCAAAATGCAGTGCAGAGTTCTAAGGAGGAGTATCTAAATCTGACTGAGATTAACCTCAGCACAGGAAAGGCAAGAGAGAATAGGACAGAGGCTCCAGGTATTGTACTAGAATACTCCAGGTATTCACAAGAAGCTAGTGTTATCCTAGACTGGGTTTAAAGTGTTCTACTGCAATTTAGGAAGAGGAACTTAGTAGATGTTGCCTTTTGTGCATTCGAACTTATTTATTTTAGGGAATCCAGAAGCAAATTTGGAAGATTATCAGTGTAATATAACAGTGAGAAGAGATTCATTGTTTCTCCTGCTAGCTTTTTGACTGGAATCTTGCAGGATAAGAATTGTTGTATTTTCCTCAGTGTTCACCATCTCATTGAAGCTGAAGGTAGGGCACGTCAGGCATGCTGACTGTAAAAAGGATGTGGTGATTCATTTTGTCTAAATGGTATAAAGCAGGGGGAAAGCAGCATTGGTTTGGGAGTCCCTGCAGTAAGCAATCACTTCCTTTGGTTTCTGGATCTGGGTTAAAGTAGAAAACTGGAGAGATCGGAAGCCCTGGTGGAGGTAGTCCCATGTGATTTGCCACAGAAACAGTTCAGAAATGGGGCACCATGAAGGCAAATAGTTTAAAAGGCCAGTTATAGGTGTTGGGGGATGCACATGTGGTTGGAAGGTGCTTTAACAACATAATGAACAGCAAGGGGAACTGTTCCTTGCCTTGTCTGGACACTTGTCTTCCTATATTTCATTGTTTTCAGTGTTTCACTTCCTGTATGGCTTATCTTAGGCAAATCACAAAAGAAAATGTTGAAAGCCATCAAATCAGTGTAAGGTAAGGCACAAAGGTAAGGATGATAGAACAACCTACATTGTTTTAAATTTGAGAATGTATATAAGCATATATAAATCATTTTGTTGTAATGAGTGTGGCCCTAGATCCTTTTATTTTAAGTCTACTTCACAAAATAGATTTTCCAAATGGAAAATTAATCTCATATTGAAATATGAATTTCACAGGTTTACTGTTGAGAGTACTTAAGGAAGGTTGCAGTGGGTGGGAGGGGGTCTGTTTCACACATCTCACACTCATCATTTTATATAAACAATTGAATAGGATGATACTGTAGTTAAGCATGATAAAGGTACAAATACCTCTTCTTTAAAGGGGATGAAACTGACAGTGTGACCTATGTCACTGCAGTTCTTAGTAGTCCCAAGGAATATAAAAAGTGCCAAGAGTGAAGCTCTCCGAATAAATTGCTCTGTTATCATTTAATCTTGAACAAGCTGAAGTCCAGTGGACAGCTCCTTAAAGACTAAGGCCATTTCCACATGGCACAATTAAACTGGTTTAGAACTAGGATCTTACATACCAAGTCTATTTTATCCCAGTTTCTGCCTCCGCATGGCTCCCCGCTTCTTCCCAGAAAGTGAGTTAGGACCGGGAGGTAATACTCCATTTTATTTCACATGAGCACAGGACCTCTGTATTTACATTGCAGGCAGATCTGAGCATGGCCAGTGTCCCACATTCTGTTTGGCTATAGATTTAGAGTGGCAGCTTGAATGGACATCAGGTGGGGAGATCAGGCGGCTGGGCAGGAAAAATAAACTTGCTCTGCCCTGATTGGTGTTTTTGTGTATGCACTGTGGGAATGGAAGAAATTGATATGTGCTATAAATGGTTTAAAATAAGTTTTTGCTGTCAGAGAGAGAATATAGTGAATAGGCCTGCTAATTGATTTAAAATAAAGCTTGTACTGAGGAAAATAGACAAAGTGATTGTTGCAATTGATTACAAGACACATTTTTGGGTACAAGGGAGCAACGCATGATTCCATCCACTTTTTTAATGGGTTACAGTACTTACGGCCATAAGGAAACAACTCAAGTGTAATCCTGAAATAGTCACAGTCTGTGGGCTCTGCTTGGAATTCATGGCAGCCTTCTATGCTGCCCATTTTCTCCCAGATTTTTGAGTGGTAGTAGTGAGCACATCTGAGCATGTCCGGTGTCCTGCGTTCTGATTGGCTGTTGATTTTGAGTGGCAGCTTGAATGGACGTCAAGCAGAGAAATCAGGCAGTGGGGTGGGAAAAAATAAGCTGGGTCTGCTCCTGATTGGTGTTTGCACAGTAGCAGGCACAAGCAGGATCACACTGGGATTTGTAAAAAGAAACTCCAATCTGGCAATTTCTGAAAATATTGTGGGGCAACACTGGGGCAAGCCTGCTTTAGCACCAGGAACCATGAAGAATTCTCAGCTGCACAGGGATATTTTTCTTGCTCAACCCGAGATGTTTTGACCACGTGGAAATGGCCTAACAAACTTTATTCCAGCATAAATGTTTCTGATTCAGAGCTCACTTCATCAGATTCATTAGAATATTATTCTGTCTCATGAAATCTTATGTCATAATTTACTTTGTTCATCTTTAATGAGTTAACAGACCTCAGTTTGCTATTGCACACCTACCTGTAACAATTTAATCTTGAGAATATCTAGGAGCTGAAACACTTGCTCCTATGCTAAAATCTCTAACAGTTGCTTCTGAAATGATGCAGCTGTTCATTAGCCATGGCAGTTGTAGGTCTAATGGTGGCCACTTTCCCTCAGTACACTACACATTCTCTGGAATCACCTATGGCTCAAAGAAGCATATATTTTTTATGTAGTGAAGGTGAGGATATGGTTAGAAGAGCTTGGATTCGTAGGGTAGATGCCAAAAGGGTCTCTTTCTAGGCCTCCATGAATATGCTGCACATTTGAGGAAGTCAGAAGGTATGAGATTGTGGTTTCTAGAGCACCTAGTTTCCCTGGGTGCTTTGCATATGTAAAGGAGCACCCAAGGCTTCATTGAAGCAGTGACCTTCATGTAAAAATGGAGCTCTGCCAGAAATACTTTCAACTTCTGATAAGTCATGTGACATTTGAGAGACAACAGAGAGATTTCCTTCATGGAGCCAAGACTGCAGTAGGATCTGGAGCTTCCAGATCCTTGAAAATATTATTTCATAATTGTTACTCATAACCCTCGTTTTGATCTAGAGAAAAAAAATCTTAACAGTGTAGTGTAATTTCAGAGCCATCCATCCCTTGTTTGTTTAATCCTTGTTTGTTTGTGAAGGTGCACTGGTTCATGTAAAACATTCAGAGAAAACTACGTTACTCTAGAAAATGACATGTAAACAGTCTCCTCCAATCTATCCCAAAGAACAACCCACAGGGAGTGTGGGAAAAGGAGGAAAAGCAAGTGATAGAGGCTGTAATCATGAGCACATTTTCTAGAGAAGAAGTACCACACTGAACTCAGAAGTAAATCCAAGAAGCATTATATTGAACTCTGTTGGATTTACGTCTTGAGTATCAATGCTTAGGATTGCAGTGTGCATATGTTCATGCAAGTCCTGAACAAAGTGAGCTAAGTTAAATGTTCGAACAAATGTTCTTTTCTCTTTTTCATACACAAGATGGTGCTGTGCTACCCCTGAACTGGAACTGTTCTATTCACCACTGCTAAGTTGCCATTTGAAATGATAGTGTTAAGATAAGGATAACAGCATTTCAGCCTAGTTATATGTATATAAGTTTAAAAATGAATGTACATAGGATTGCAGTTTTAATAATCTGTACTAGTAATTTCAAATTGAATTTTCTAAATATTACCCGCACTTTCAAATGTATCTCTTTGAGAGCCAGAACATCTAATTTTCACTGATTTTGCTACAAGTTAGAACAATTCAAGATTTTTTTCCCCTCAAAGTTCAGCACAGTTCAGGATACAATTTTATTTTTTTTCTAGTTTTTCCAGTTTAATGCCCAGTGATGTTTAATAAGGCTGGTGAACCACACAGATACTCTAGTAGTATATAGCAAATAGAATCCATTCCAAAACCATCTGAACATTCATGCCTGAAATATGCTTCCTGCCTAGATTTCTGCATGTTTTCCTGAACTTTAGCTTCAAAGTTGAATGGTGGTTACCTGCAATGGCTTGCTGGGGTCATCTGACTTTCTTCTGTATCATTCTCCCACACCACTATTCCCTTTCCCCGCTCTCATCCTGTTGACTGCCATATCCTTATCTTTCCCTGCTTCTATTTCTCCTTTCCATCCACCAACCAATTTACCTTTTATGTGCCCCCTTCAGTGAGTGTGTGAAATACAAATAGATAATATTTATATAAATATATTAAAATGCACCTAATTGATAGATAAATGAAGATCCAGGCTCTTTTCAAGTATGTTGTTGTGTTTGTCAGGCAACATATTGTACATACATCAATATATCTAATTGTCACTGTGCCCCCATTGTGAATACTTACATCTGGAGACTGGGGCCATGAAAAGACAAGAGAAATCTTTCTACAAATCTGAGGGAAGTCGCAAGATTGCAGAGAAATCTGGAGTCTAAAGATTATTGCAGCTGAAGATAGTTTAAAAATCACAATTTAAAATCTACAAAATAAAATTAAACTCCAAAAAATACATCCCCCCTAAAATGTTACTTTCTGCTCAATTTTTCCCGTGTGTGGCAGGTTAGAATGATATTGTGTGATTGACCCAAAGTCACCTACTTTTTTGGCACCTTCATCTTCCATATTATAAGTCAAAACACTAACCACTATACCACTGGCTCTCTTTCTAAGCTTAGGAATTGAACATACACAATAGTTTGGGAGAGGACAGCAAGAAGCAAAAGTTGTTTATGTTTGGACATAGATGGAGAGTAAGCAACCAAGTTGTGAGTTTTTAGGTTGAGATTTTGTGTCAGTGTGTACTCTGAGCATGACTTCATGATCATGAAACCCTCTGAAAGGAAAGGTACATAGAACTGGTACTTCACTTGCTGGTCTTCTTCCAGTGGCAGCCACTTTGTAGCAACTTTTGTTGTTGTTGTGCCCATCATGCTATGACATAATTCCAAATGTGTCCACAAGCTCAAAAAAGTGGGGACCCTACATTAGACTAAGGATTAGTTGATTCAGCTGTATTTAGACCTGAACCACACTGATGCTTAGCCCATTCTGAAGCTGCCATCTGATAACAAACCAATGTATTACACACTTGCTATACAATCGTCAACATATTTGTGGAACTGTTTTGGGGGTGGTCAATTAAATGTGAACATAGCATTGTGTTAAGAAAACCGGTATCACTGTACTACAGGTTGTACTACATTATGGATTCAATTTCAAAAGTCTAAAATCATCATTTTGGTCTGCCCTATTGTGAAACACTTAGACATGCTTTCAGCATTATGGAAAATTTCATGTCATTCACAAAAAGAAGCCTTGGAAAAAGTTGTCTAGAATGAAAACTCAGCATAGCTGTCAAGTACATCTGAATACAAATATCATTCCTCTGTGTTGCATTGCTGACCATGGCATGCACTTTTCAGTGCAACTCCCAATACAAGGGAGCATTGGCCTCAGTAATATGACTGATTCTTTTCTTAAGCAGCAGTAGTCAAATAGTCCAATGGCTTTGACTAGTAGGAAAAGAACTGCACAAAAGAGTGGAAGGTTTACAGCACACCTCCACTCTGAATGGTAATTTTTGTACAGAAAAAATAACCTCATCAATCTTTTGATACTAATTCTGTGGCGGATCACCAGTTAATAGCTATTGTTCAGATCCATAAAATATCCTAATCCTCAGGGGCACAGCAGTCAAAACAAAATCTCTCAGCACTTGCTAATGCAGGCTGGAAAGCCTATCTAAATTCAGCTTGCTGAGTCACACATAATGCAAACTTGCTTGATATACCCATGTTGAATATCAGCTAAAACTGTAGAATTTGAACTGTCTTAAAAAAAAAGAAAAATGCTACAACATTATGCATATGGGGAGCTTTGGCAAATTTGTCTGATGTAACAAAAGGGTAGACAGCTGTTAAACATTGCAATTTCAGCAGGTGGACTACACAAATCCATATCACATACCACAAAATAAAGATGTGAAATGTATGAAATGGCCCAAAGCCTGAATTTCCAGACAGACTTGCCTATTTCTTCATCAACACTGTCAGTTTCTCAAACCTGTTAATTATTATTAAAGGGAAGTAATGAGGAGAAACGTGTGCCAAAGTCCATTGTGAGGTAAACAGGCAACAGGCAACTCTTTTTGGCAGCTATGAGCCAAACACCAGCTACTTCAGAGCCATCCAAGGAACATGAAGAGAAAAGCTTAGCCTTTGAAATTCCTGACATCATTGTTGTGGTTGCTTATTTCATCTTTGTCCTTGCCATTGGAATATGGGTGAGTCCTGGAATCAAGCTATACACAATGTGCTCTCTTTGGCAATATATATACTAAAATTGGAACAAAGCTATTCACCATAGTGTAGAATGCCAGGTGTCTCTTGGTTTTCAAAAATGCCCCATTACTGAAGAATGTACAGCATTGCCGATGTGACTAATTCTCATTAACTTTAAACATCTTAGAATTAATCTAGATGAGACAGTAGAACTTCCAAGTTTGAAACTTCCAACTTTTGTTGTTGTTGTTGTTGTTGCTGTAAATAGTAGCCATGTGGACCCATTTCTGATCAGAGCTGCAGTATGGGAGGACAAATGCAAGAGAGTACAAACAGATACTTGCTTCATTTGGACCCTTTTGTGGAAGTATAATTACATGGAAAGGAAAAGTTAAAATCCATGGTCCTAATAAACATTCATATTTCATTTCAGTCTTCTCTGCGAGCCAGTCGAGGAACAATTGGAGGCTATTTCTTGGCTGGAAGATCCATGACATGGTGGCCTGTATGTATAAAACATAACCCTTATGTTCCCCTCATTAGATTAATTCTAGGTTTAAGGAATGGAAGAGAATAATAAGTAGGCTTCCAATGGGCAAATGGCTTTTTTTCTGGCTTTTCCCCCCATTCAGATTTATCAAATTGCCTGTCCTAATTTCCAGGTGTACTTGCACAGTTAGGATTATTGTTTTAAACTCTGTCATGAAGATAAATCATTGTGTATTTGTGTATTCCTTTAAAAACAAACACTGGAAAAATATGTTCAGCCATAACACATTACAATTTTGTTAAGCTCCTTTAAGGAATAGGATATGGGCAGAGAGAAATTTGGTGAGAAAGAAAGCAGCAGTCTTATATGTAAATCTTAAAATGTTCTTAATAGTATAGCCCAGATGGCATTTGGCTGTTTGATAAGATTGCAGTTTGTTGCAAATTTCTAAATTCTTTGAAATAAGATAGACTTTCTAGTAGTTATACAGTGCTGACTCAGACTTGCACTCAGAGGTTCAGTGGCCTCAGTTTCCTCCCAAACAGCTAATAGTGCTCAACCAGGGGAAAATGAAATAGAAGATGCAGTAGGGAAAAGTCGGAGCACAGATATTATACGGGTCCCCAATTTGGATCTCTGCAGTTAATAAAACCATTAACACTCTACAATCCAAATTTCTACACAAAATAATGGGCCTACCTAACTGTGTTCCCTTTGCTGCTATTTGCCTGGAAACGGGACAGATCACTTTTGAGACCTTGGCTTGGTTAAGAGCATTCAAATACTGGCTCAAAATACATTATCAACAGGACTCTTCCAGTTTCATTCACTCTTTTCTACAAGATAGCAAATCAATGTTATGGTCAAATATTATCAAAAACAAAATTGAAACCATTGGTCTATCCGCGGAATCGCTTCGTAGTATGCTTTACCCTTATTGAGGCTTATAACACCCCTGAAAAAATGGAAACTGCTTGATGTGGAACTCCAAACACTGACCAGCAGGTAAGCAGCAAAAGGACATGCTTCACCACTTAATCTAGCAATACCCCGATCCAAGGCCAAATGGCTAACTATTTAATTAATTTGGTTAATCCCAACACAACGGCGAGAGCCTTTGACGCTATGCCAGATTTAATGTTATGCCCTTTCCGCTTTTAGCAGTGGCAGGTTCAATAATCTTGATAACATCCTCAAAGATTATGTTCCTGCAACCAAACGCAGATTAGAGGAAACCATAGCCCATTCTTCTGTTTCACTGCTTTCGAGAACCAAAGTGGAGTCAGAGATCGATATGTAAATCTCCGATACCACTACTCACGTCATGGCCACTGCTGACTTTGGTTGCAATTCCAATTCTTCCTGAATAATACCAACCCTGAGATTGTGGCAAACCTTCTCCCTTGAAATAATTGAATGCAAATAATCCAGCAATGGGTCTAAGTATGTTTAAGAGCATAAGTAATTAACTTCTCTCTTCACTTATCACGCCACCTTACTTTAATATTTTATTGCTATACTATAATATATTAACCTGGGAATTTAGCATGTCTCTGTAGCAGCTCTGAAATGTTTATCTGTGGTATTAATTTTAGATTTAATATGTGTTTCAATTTCTGTCTCTTGCTAATAGTAATTATAACAAATATGGCCAGTATGATGCAGACAGAATTTGCTTGTTGTTGGGTGGTTCGGGCCCAGTGGAATGAGAACTGGGGGCCTTCTTTTTGTTGAAGGTGAGAACATGGATCGATGTGTCATGCGGGTTTGCATTGGATGTGTTTTGCTGTATTGGTTTGCTTTGTAGCTATTGTGTTTTTTAATATGCCAATAAAGGCTTTCTGTTAAAATGTTCTTAATAGTATAGCCCAGATGGCATTTGGCTGTTTGATAAGATTGCAGTTTGTTGCAAATTTCTAAATTCTTTGAAATAAGATAGACTTTCTAGTAGTTATACAGTGCTGACTCAGACTTGCACTCAGAGGTTCAGTGGCCTCAGTTTCCTCCCAAACAGCTAATAGTGCTCAACCAGGGGAAAATGAAATAGAAGATGCAGTAGGGAAAATTCTGCATGGAATAAGTGAAGAGATAGTACATGAATACGTGGCTACTTTAAATTAATTCAAATCTCCAGGACCTGATTAACTAAAACCCAGGGTATTAAAAGAACTGACAAAAGTAATCTCAGAACCACTTGCAATAATCTTTGAGAATTCCTGGAGAACAGGGGGAATCCCAGCAAACTGTAGAAGAGTAAATGTTGTTCCCATCTTCAGAAAGGGAAAAAAGAGGATTCAAACAATTACCGTCCAGTCAGCCTGACATCAATACCAGGAAGGGGCATACCACCCAGGGGGACATATGGGGTCAAATGTTCCTGAGCTATGGCCATTTAGTCACGTGAGGGGCAGAAAATCACCTCCACACCCCTCTTCTTTCCCCCTGGGTCCACACCACTGACTTCAAGACCTGGTGCAAAAAAAGTTGTTTGGTCATGGTGGAGGAAGACAACTGCGTATCAGGTGGGGAGGGCTCAGATTTTGCACTGGACTACATTTTCCCTAGATATGCCTCTGATACCAGGAAAGATTCTAGAATAGATCATTAAACAGACAGTCTGTAAGCACGTAGAAGGGAATGCCATGATCACTAAAAGTCAACATTTGTTTCTCAAAAACAAGGCATGTCAGACTAATTTTATCTCTTTTTTGATAAGAGTGGAAAGCTTGGTAGATGGAGGCAATGTTGTGCATCATACCTTGATTTCAGTAAGGCCTTTGACAAGGTCCCCCATGATATTCTTGCAAGCAAGCTAGTGAAATATGGGATAGACAATACTACTGTTAGATGGATTTGTAATTGGTTGATTGACTGAACCTAGGTATGTTTAGAATGAGAAGAGAAGGAAAGGTTTTCTGCTGCTCCAGAGACTAGGTCAAGGAGTAATGGATTCAAGGAAGTGAAAAAGAAATTCAACCTAATCATTAGGAAGAACTTCCTGATAGTAAGGGCTGTTCGACAGTGGAGTACACTGTCATGGTGTGGTGGAGTTTCCTTCTTTGAAGGTTTTTAAATATAGGCTGGATGGCCATCTGTCCAGAGTGCTTTGATTGTGCATTCCTGCATGGCGGGGAGGGGGGGTGGACTTTGTGGCCCTTGAGGTGTCTTCCAACCTTATGATTCTAGGAATTGTTCTTTCCCCGACACCATCACAGGTCTATACACAAGACATTAAACATGTCTGAACCTTCCAGTTCCAAGAATTCACTCCAATAAACCTGTCAGCCTCTCTGACTGAGTTGTAAACTCCACCCACTCCCAGATGTCACCGTCACACACAGACTTTGTGAGGAATTAACCCTTCATAGTAAGGTTTTTTTTCCTGCTTCTGCATGTTCCTAGGTTTGAAGTAGCATTATATGGAATGAAGTTTTTATATGCTATTTTTCCTAGGTACATCACAGGCTCCTATGCTTACTGGTAGCCACAGGGACCCCTGGAGCCACCTCCTGTAAAAAGCTCAGGACAAACACATTTTGTCTAGGGAAGGACAGGAAGAGATGTCTGAGGGTGAAGAGGTTGAGAATGTGGCACCTTTGGGTGCACCTCTACCTTTCCCTCTTGTGTCACCTCTGACCTCCCCTTCTCTCTCTCATTGGAAAGACTGCCAGATTCTGGAGATATCACAGAAGGGGCACCCAATCTCCTCTCTAGCTCCTTCAGCTGCTTCTGCCCTGGGGTGAGCTCTAGAGCTGGCATATTCCTGTTCCCCAAGCTCATCCAAAAAAGCTGTTCATGTTGTCTTCCTGCTGCTGTTCCTGCTCCTCCTCATGCTGCTGAAACACAACAACAGCTTGGGAAGGGTCAGCTTAAGCAGCAGACACCTCTGCTAACAGCATTCTGGCTGCAGCCTTAATAAAGAGGGCCTTGAGAAGCCTCTTCATTGCATCACCCCAGCCAGAGATTGGGGTAATTGAAGATAGCTGTAGAGCAGGCCTCCACACAGGCCTCCTTCACAGGCTGTGGAGCAGGCCTCCCTGTTAGCTGCCATATCACTGCCATTTCCCAAAACTCCACTATGTTCCTTTTCTGCTGATGATTGTGACCATGGGCCAAACTCTTTCTAACTACTTGAGAGATGTACTGCTGAATGCTTTTGATACAGCACATTTGGAGAATCAGATATTAGAAGCTGAAGTGCCATTACCAGTAAAAACTTTACATGTGAGAGATATGATTAAATATAGAGTTTATTTAGCTGCAGCAAGATAACTGAAACTTAGCAATTCAGAAAAACAGAAGCAATGGGAAAAAAACAAGTTTCTATCTTTTACAGTAGTTTGCAGAAAAGCAAATGATACATAATTGATTACATAATTCCCGGTTCATATAAAATGTAAAATCCAGATCATAGAATGTATGATTTAAAAGAGTCTAGACTTCAGGCAAAGAAGCAGGAGAATTTGGAATTTTAATGAGAACTTTAGGTAATCTGGCTGAATCTTATTCCATGTAATTTATGCTGTTATCTGATATGCCAAGCCAGTAACCACAAAGAATAACAATTCACGTTATGTACCATTCTTCTGTCTTTATCAATGGCTCTAAGAGAAAAGTGGGGAGGAGAGAAAACAGTATATCCAAATGTTCCCAAAACATTCTTAAGTAGTTATGATTATTAATTCACTCTCTTCTTCTCCCTCCCTTTTCACCCATTCAGTACATTTGCCATGACAGATACAGTCTTGGTTCAATAGCTGTTTGCTAGTATCTTTTGATACTTGGAAAAAGGGAAAGCATGTCAAAGTTCATTGCTTCTTACTACACTAAACTCTGGCCATTATATATTAGCTATATGTAAGTAAATAAATACAATATGCATTTTACAAAATGCTACCACACTTTTCAACATGAATCAACAGGCTGCTGTGGGTTTTCTGGACTGTGTGTGCTATAGTCTGGTGGTTTTAGTTCAGAGGTGTAGCTCCAAGGGGACGGGGGGTGCACGACACACCAGGTGTGCTGCGCGCGCCCCTGTGGGGGTGTGGCAAGGGTGTCCTGGGGTTGTTCCGAGGGGTGTTCCGGGGGCGTTCCAGGGAGTGGCAGGAACGGAGCATTCTTAGGCAGGACAGTGCATTCCAAGGCGGGACAGGGGCGGAAGATGCACCAATGCACCAGGCGCTTTTCCCCCTTGCTACGTCTCTGTTTTTATATACTAATGTTTCACTTGCATCTGTAGCTGGCACGCTCAGTAAGATGTGTTTCTCTCTATGATACAGTGTGGAGTGACTTGTGTGGCTAGTTGTCTGTTTTGTCCTCTCAGATGGGAGCGGATGAGGCATGTTTGCAAGTGTCTGCGCAGAGTTCCTTTGCAATTGCATTTGTATGTGCCCTGGTGGGTGAAGTGCATTTGCAAGTGTCCTGGTGGAGTTCATTTGCATTTGTATGTGTCTTGGTGTTTTGAATGTGTGTGACTTATCTCAAAAACTGGAATTAAGTGAAGTCAGGTGGAGAGGGAAAGGGAAAGGGAAGGAAAGAAGGAAGGAATTTGTAGCATCTGGTGGGTTGTTGTCAAGACTCTATTAAGACCTTTTAATATTTCAGCTCTTCCTTGGTTCTTGCCATGAAACTATGGGAGGGAGCAAGCAGGAATGTGGGACAAAAGCAAGAGCCAAATCTTTCTGAAAACATAGCACATCTACAAGAAAGATGGAGATGCTTCTGAGATAAAAAGCCAAGGCCTTTTTTGAAGTAAAATGAAAAAGTGCTCAAAAAGTTAAAGAGCAATTTCCATTCTGTTTTGACTTAAAACGATAGCAAGATTCCCTGTCTAGTAACTTCATTTATTGAGCAACTCTGTTATGAGGACTGAAACTCTCCTTATGAAACCACCCAGGTATAAATCTCTGAAATGATTCACTGGGAAGGCATAAACCTTTTGAAGGACACATTTTCTTTGGAGCAAAAAGGTAATATAACAATAATTTAAAGACCTAGAAAAATAACTGTCAGAGGAGTAAATATCCTTTTCACCCTGTCACAAAAAAACACATGGCAGTGGATTTCTCAAGTGTTTACCCACAAACTGAATGTAGTTTAGAAAACTACAGGTTTGTCTTCAATCCTGTGGGTCACATTAATTGTAAAATCTGTGGGCTAAGTTTTCCTCATACCTCCACTGGAGACATATACTGTTATATACCGTTATATAGCAAAAAAAGTTATTGTTTTAATGTGCTTTGTGCTCCCATTTCTCTCAAATGACATTTAAGGACTGGATTAACTTTAGCCTCTACAGTCACATTGCAAGAAATTTTAACAGGCTGACAAAAAACTCCGAAGTATTCCCAGTCCCTCTCTCCTTGCTAGAATGATTTGCTCAGGGAGAACACTGCCATATGAACAGAATTGGGAATTATTTCTGGCTGTGTACATGGAAATTTGATGTGTACTATGGCTTTCCTGTGTCCCTGGATCAATTTTTTTGTATATAGATGGCCTTTAATTCTCCTGATCTCTGGGTTCATGGTAGTCACGGAAGAAATTACTTGGACTACTGTCAGCTCATAGTGATCTAGCTGCAATCTTAGATGCGCTTACTTGGGAGTAAGGGCCATTAAACACAGTTGAACTTACTTCTGAATGGACATGCATAGAATTGTTCTATTAGTTGTGTGAAACAAACCACCACATGCTGACTTCAGTAATTTGTATGTCTTCACATTCTATCCGACGTTTAGGACACCTGCATTGTGAAAATTAATAAACTAGAGACAGCATGAGGTAACTTTTCCCAAAGATCACAACACACCAAGTGGTTGTTGGAGCAAGTCTTAAGATATATGTTGACTTTATACATCAGCTCTACACAGAAGCTATTTCTTGCATAAAAGTATTACCCAAAGACAGTAGCATATCTAGGGTGGACTGAAGGGGGATCTTAAGCCATATTCACCACTTCTGGGAGGTGACTTTTGTGGCTGCACTTCACCTCTGCAACGACGCCCTGGTCAGGAACTCCCAGTTCAGGAGCATGGTTAAAGGCTGGTGAGCAGGGGTTGCCCCAGTCACAGTCTCTACATGGAGACTGCAAACAGGACTAGCTGGGCTAACCCCACTCCCATCTCTACCTGGAGGTCAGGTATGCCACACCCAATATCCACATACAGATGGGAGAAGCAAAGACCTGGCTAAGGCCAGGCTTGGAACCAGAGCCAGACCCAAGCTGGAGCTAGATCCAAACCTGGTTAGAGAAAGATGCAACCCTGGCCTCAGCCGAACTCAGACTGAAGCTGGCTGTTCTCGATCCCTCTAACATTATGCTGTTGTTCCACTTGCCAGCTCCACCTGACCACAGATGGAGCCTGGGGATGGAGACAACAGTATAAAGCTAGAGGCTCCAGTGCAGCTTCAAGTTTAAGCATGGCTTGGACCAGGCTTGGATCCAGCTCTAAGACTGCTGTGTAGAGCTGGATCAAAGCCTGGCCCCAACCAAAGGGCCCCTGCTGCTCCCCACACCCAACCTTCACATGGAAAGGGAGCGTCTCCCTGTTTGCCATCTCCACATGAAGACTGTGAACAGGGTGGCTCCACACCTAACCTCCACGTGGAGGCGGGCGGAGCAAGCCATATTGCCCCAAACAGGGATGAGCCCATCTCGCTGGCCCTCAACTGTGCCCTCCTGGTGAGAGTAGGACAGGGCACAACTGGGGGGGGGGGGCAGTGCCCAGCCTTTCCTTGGGCACCATTTTAGGTACATATGCCCCTGCCCAAAGCCCAAAATAGAGAAAATTATTTTCCCCAGAAGTCATGCCACATCATTTGGTTGATGGTTAGGTTTTATTTATTTTTTCCCACTGTCACTGTGATGCATGGCAGGAAACTGGAGCCGGGGCTACCAATACTAATGCCCTATCAATACCATCTTGGAGCAAAGGTACCAATTTACAGTAATTAATGACCAGAGGCCTCAATCTGAAATGGGAGAAGTAGGAAGAGAAGAAGAAAAGTTTAGATTTATGCCCCACCTTTCTCTCCTATAAGGAGACTCAAGATGGCTTACAAGCTCCTTTCCCTTCCTCTCCCCACAACAGACACCATGTGAGGTAGGTGGGACTGAAAGAGTTCCAAAGAACTGTGACTAACCCAAGGTCACCCAGCAGGAACATAGGAGTACGGAAACACATCTGGTTCACCAGATAAGCCTATTCCACTCAGATGGAGGAGTGGGGAATCAAACCCAGTTCTCCAGATTAGAAACCACCTGTTCTTAACCTCTACACCACATGGGCAGCCTGATCCAGAGCCCCTGGAGGCAGAATGCAGCATTGTTGCAGCTCTGCAGGGGCGTACCTAGGCAAACTTGAGCCCTGGGCAAAACCTGAGTTTGATGCCCCCCCATGGGTGGCCCCCACCATGACCAAACAATAATTTTTTCCACCAGGTCGTTTCAAAGTCACCATCACATTATAGAACATCCCCCAACTCACAAATCTGAACATAGCAATGGGCCATGCCACACAGCCGAAATAATATTTGGAAAACATTTTCAAAATGCTTTCAAAATGTTTTATTACTGCTATGAAAACATTTTATGGTGTTGTATCCAGTCCCCCCAATTGGGGGAAACAGCATCACTTTCAATGTTATTTAAATTGGGGGGGGGGGCAGACTCTCCCTTTAAGGCGGATTTAAAAGGAGAATCTGGGCTCCCTGGTTTAAACAAGTGATGCTGGAATCCACCCCCAAACAGCATCATTTTAAATGGTGTTTAAACTGGGGACCTCAGATTCTCCCTTGAAATCCATGCCAAAGGGGGTAGATTTAACAACAACAACAACAACAACAACAACAACAACAACAACAACAACAACAACAACAACAACAACAACAACAACAACAACCTTTATTAGGCACTGAGAGAATAAAACAAAGAAAGAAAACAAGCACTTCTGGTGGTAAGGGAGTGAATTTAAAAAGAGAGTCTAGGGAAATTTAGGTGGTTCCTGTTGTCATGGGTGGAGGTATTAAGATAGCAGCACCAAAATTTCAGAGTGTCTTCGTGAGACCCTACTGATGATACCACCCAGTTTTGGTGAAGTTTGGTTCAGGGGATCAAAAGTTATGGACCATCAAAGGTGTAGCCCCCATCTCCTATTAGCTCCCATTGGAAACAATGGGGAATGGGAACACTCCCTTTGGGAGTCCATAACTTTGGACTCCCTAAACCAAACCTCACCAAACCTGGATGATATCATCAGGAGAGTCTCCTGAAAAATCCCTGAAATTTTGGTGCTGCTAGCCTAAAATCTGCGCCCCCTGCAGGCCAAAAACGGAAAAACACTGAAAATACAAAATCCCTCACAAACCTGCAATTTTGTCGCCCACCACAAGGTGGCACCCAGGGCAGCTGCCCACTTTGCCCAATGGGAGGTACGCCTCTGCAGCTCTGCCTTGCTGCCTCTAAGAGGGCTTCTCAGTGGTGTGAGGAGATAAAAAACCTTAAAAGCCTCCCTGCCATCATAGACCCTCCATTGGGCTCCATGGACTTATACCACCTGAAAGGGTCATGTAAGCCCAAGTCCTAGTGCCAATATTCTGGCAGGCAAAGATTGGGTGTGTCAAGAGGAAATCCATTTTGAATGCTAAGGCCTAATAAAATCCTTTTGCTTTTCTCATGAGTTAAGAAAGTTCAAAACTGCACTGAAGTCGTTACGGGCGACACAATGAAGAGACAAGATGCAGCGATATCATCCGGTAGAGAGAAGCTAGCGGCGGGCTAGCGCGATCTGTGGATCTGGCTACTCTGCCGAGCTGGTGTCCCTGGCACCTTTTATTAAGGGTTTGGGGAAGGCGGGAGAGCGGGAGAATGTTGCACAATACCTTTGTCCCTTTGTGACCCGTGAGTCACGGGGGTCTTGTGACAGGTGAGTGTGTGTGCCCAGAACATAAGAACATAAGAACATAAGAACATAAGAACATAAGAACAAGCCAGCTGGATCAGACCAGGGTCCATCTAGTCCAGCACTCTGCTACTCGCAGTGGCCCACCAGGTGCCTTTGGGAGCTCACATGCAGGATGTGAAAGCAATGGCCTTCTGCGGCTGTTGCTCCCGAGCACCTGGACTGTTAAGGCATTTGCAATCTCAGATCAAAGAGGATCAAGATTGGTAGCCATAAATCGACTTCTCCTCCATAAATCTGTCCAAGCCCCTTTTAAAGCTATCCAGGTTAGTGGCCATCACCACCTCCTGTGGTAGCATATTCCAAACATCAATCACACGTTGCGTGAAGAAGCGTTTCCTTTTATTAGTCCTAATTCTTCCCCCCAGCATTTTCAATGTATGCCCCCTGGTTCTAGTATTGTGAGAAAGTGAGAAAAATTTCTCTCTGTCAACATTTTCTACCCCATGCATAATTTTATAGACTTCAATCATATCTCCCCTCAGACATCTCCTCTCCAAGCTAAAGAGTCCCAAACTCTGCAGCCTCTCCTCATAAGGAAGGTGCTTCAGTCCCTCAATCATCCTCATTGCCCTTCTCTGCACTTTTTCTATATCTTCAATATCCTTTTTGAGATGTGGCGACCAGAACTGAACACAGTACTCCAAGTGCGGTCGCACCACGGCTTTATATAAGGGCATGACAATCTTTGCAGTTTTATTATCAATTCCTTTCCTAATTATCCCCAACATAGAGTTTGCCTTTTTCACAGCTGCCATGCATTGAGTTGACATTCCCATGGAACTATCAACTAAGACGCCCAAATCCCTTTCCTGGTCTTGATAGCACTGACCCCTGTAGCGTGTATGTGAAGTTTGGATTTTTTGCCCCTATGTGCATCACTTTACATTTTGCTACATTGAACTGCATTTGCCATTTCTTAGCCCACTCACCTAATTTATCAAGGTCTGCTTGGAGCTCGCCATAATCCTTTGTGGTTCTCACCACCCTACATAATTTGGTATCATCTGCAAACTTGGCCACCACGCTACCCACCCCTACTTCCAGGTCATTTATGAATAGGTTAAAGAGCACTGGTCCCAAAACGGATCCTTGGGGGACACCACTCCCTACATCTCTCCCATTGTGAGAATTTCCCATTTACACACCACTCTTTTGGCTACCCTGTTTCTCCAACCAGTTTTTAATCCATAGGAGGGACTTCCCCTCTTATTCCTTCATTGCTGAGTTTTCTCAATAGGCTCCTGAGGTGAGGAACTTTGTCAAAAGCCTTTTTGAAAATCCAAGTAGACAATGTCCACTAGTTCCCTCTTATCCACATGCCTGTTTACACCCTCAAAGAACTCTAGTAAGTTTGTAAGACAGGACTTGCCTCTGCAAAAGCCATTCTTACTCTTTCTCAGCGAGGTCTTGCTTTTCTACATGTTTAATAATTTTATCTTTAATGATAGATTCTACTAATTTGCCAGGAACAGATGTCAACGGAAACTGGCTGGCCTGCCAGCCAATTTCCCGGGTCCCCCCTAGACCCTTTCTTAAAAGATTAGTGTGACATAGGCAATCTTCAAGTCTTCAGGGATGGGGCCTGATTTCAGGGCTAAATTGCATATTAAAGGTGAGAAGATCCGCAATGATTCGTGGCTTGAGCTCTTTAAGAACCTCTTGGGTGTGAATGCAATCTGGGCCAGAAGATTTGGTAGCATTACCCCAGTTTATCAATGGCTGCCAGAACTTCTTCCTTGTCTACCACTATCGCCAGCTAGTTCCTCAGAATCGCCTCCTAAGAAACTGGCGGGTTCAGGTGCAGGAATTTTCCTCACCTCCTCTTGGGTGAAGATAGATGCAAAGAATTCATTCAGCTTCTCTGCAATCTCTCTGTCATCTTTTAGCACACCCTTTGTTCCTTTGTCATCTAACGGGCCTACTGCTTCCCTAGCTGGCTTCCTGCTTTTGATGTACTTGAAGAACTGTTTGTTGCTGGTTTTGATGTTCGCAGCCATGTGTTCCTCATAATCCTTTTTTGCCTCCCTTACAGCTAACTTGCTTCTCTTTTGCCACCATTTCTGTTCCCTCTCATATTCTTCATCAGTCAAACTGGACTTCCATTTTCTAAAAGACATTTTCTTTTTTCTGATAATTTCCTCAACCTCTCTTGTTAACCATGGTGACTTTCTTTTGGACTGGGTGCTGCCTTTCCTAACCTGCGGAACACATTCCAGCTGAGCTTTTATTACTGTGTTTTTAAATAACCTCCAAGCATCCTGGACAGAAGGCAACAGATGACGCAGGCATTCCTGTGCCCTGTCTGAGGCTCTGCTGGGTTCGCTGGCTCACCCCTACACTGCACTTGTTGCTTATTTGGGGTGAGCATTTATCCCCTCGAGGTCACTTTGCTTGTTAGAAAGATGGTGTTATCCTAATTAATTTGAACCAGCTGAGACCAGTTGCTTTGAGAATGTTTGCAAAAGTTTCATTTCATAGGGGAGGGTTAAACTCGCTCACAGTGTAGAATGTGCTGGTCAGAGTGTGCCCAGATCAGTCAATCAATGATCACCTGTTGTGATCAACCTAGATCATAAATTGGTTCACTCAGTGTTAGCAATTATTCTTTCTTTGTTTCTGTGCTTCTTGCCCTACAGTGTGCCCGAAATTCTATTTGAACTTTGTGCATGTTCTGAAGGTGATTATTATTTTCCTGCTTGTGAGATTTTTACATTGGTATTAACTTTTTGTTATATCTGTGTGTGTGTGTGTGTGTGTAACAGTCTTGCACCTTGATATGTATTTTACTATTTTACTTATTTTAGCATCTTACATTAATACATTTTTAAAATATATTTTGGCATTTGAGAATTTCTGGTTCAGAGCCCACAGTGCTCAGAATTGTTACCACCCCAAAGACCAGGTCAGGTCTTTGACAGGGTGGAAGCCAACTAATGTCGGCTCTACCCATGGCAACACCTCCAAAATGCTCCCACTATGCTGGCAGAAAATGTGGGGGTGCTGGAGCACTGACAAGGTACTCTGCACTGTGTCTGGCTGCAGTCTAGGACCACAATGGCTGGCTGTTGGCGGATTTGCCCCTTTGCTGGGGTAAGTGACCCGGGGAGGGCAAATCTGCTGGCATGGCCTCGTGCCATCTCCATAGGAGGGTTCCCTTCCTCTTTGGATTGTTTGTTAATCTCTCAGTCTTTCCCAGATCCCTAAATTGTGTGTGACATTTTTGCAAACCTAGGAAAAAAAGTTTGTGTAGTAAGAAATGTTTCACAAACTCCTTTCTCTGCTTTTGTATTCCATGATATAGGGAGTGCCTGTGGTTTTGAAAATGATAAACTTTTGGTTACTTTAGACGATAGGATATTGTTGCACAGCTTTACATATGTTCTTTATCCTGTCTATTGAACTGGTAATTAACTATGAAAAAACCAAAATAATGGTCTTCGCTAGAAGACCCCCTAGTCATACATGGACCATCAATAACAGACCCATAGAACAAGTCAACCAGTTCAAATATTTGGGCATAACTCTTACCAGCAACCTTAATTGGGCAGTACATAGGAAATTAGCACTCGCTGCAGCTAACAACAGTGCCCTAGCAATTCAGCGTTTCTTTTTCACTGTGGGGCCTGGTATATACCATTGAAGGTGTTCAATGCTAGAAATGCGCTCTCAGCTCCTCTATGGAGCACCAATTTGGATCGAGACTATAAATAAAAATATAAACCTGGTAATCGTTTCTTCCATAAAATTATGGGCTTACCAAATTATTACTTCATATGCAGCCCTATGTTTAGAACTTCGGGCAAATATCATATGCCCGCGATGGCCTGGCTGAGAACTGTCAGATACTGGCTCATTATCACTATTTGCGGATGTCCTCCAGTTTGCACCACACCTCATGCTTTCCGACTATGCAAAATTCACAAGGTGAAACAGAGCTAGTTGAGGGAAAAAATCAACTTATCTTGGCTTTCATTAGAGTCGTTAGTCCCTCTTTTCCCTATCAAGTATGCCAGCTGCTTGAAATAAGCTATTAGAACAAAGAGTATCGGGACATGATAGCAACTCGCGAGGAAGCGTGTTTCCCCTGACCCTGCTTATTCCAGATTGAACAAGGACGCATGGCCAGTGTTGCATTGGATCCACCAACCCTAAATTAAGAGAGCTTTAACACTGGCCAGATTCAATCTAATGCCTTCTATGCTCTATGGCGAGATATCAACAATTGATAAACAGGAGGCTATGTCCATGCAATATGGGTCGGAGTGGAGACACTCGATCATACCCTCTTTCATTGATAGCAAGGTTGCAAAAAAATCAGAATGCAATCTGCACTTATCCCATTTCTGTATAACAATCTAACCGATGCTCTTAAGATACCTATGCTTTTGAACAACATGGATCCTGATAATGAGAATGTAGCAAAATTTTACTTGATAATAGAGGCAGTAGTCTAAGATGAATACGCAATCAAGCGTCTATGTATTATGACCACGCTATAGCTGGCCAGCAGTAATTTTTTCTGAAAGCCTACCAATGTCAGCATCGAGGGCGTTTAGAGTGAGTCCAGCTTAGCTGAAGGAATGTCCTATAGTTACAGAAGGACCATGTATATATTTTAGTATTTAGTATTTTAGTACCAGTGTCTATAATTGTGAGCAATAATGGGCAAATTTTGTATGCTTATTTTGTATGTTTATTTTATGCCAATAAAGGCTTGTTACTTACTTATCCTGTCTATTACAATAAGGACATATGTCTTATAGAAGGTGTTTGCATTTCTTGGGAGCCAATCTTGAAATCTTTCTGGAAGCAAATGCTACCCAAGATAAGAATGCTAGTGAGTCTTGTAATCATTGATATACTAGATAAGATCTTTGTAGCATTTGCTTCCAGAAAGATTTCAAGTCACATACAGAATTACTATTTTAACTATCTAAAAGTTGAGAGGGCAATCAAATTCAATTACTCATAGCTAAGCATTCACCATTGCAGTGACAGAAGACCCACTATTTAGGGGGTGGGGAGGGGAGAGGAATAGAGATAATACAGTTTATTGAAGAAGATACTTCGATTTCCAGGGCCAAGTTTTTTTAAGCCATTTTAGCTAGGCTAGCCCATCATTCAGTCGCAGACAAAATCATTTATCTTTTATCTGAAGAGGATCATTATATCACCTATATGATGTTACAGTATGAACTGGCAGCCAAGAAGATTTATGCAAAATTCTCACCTTGATGCAAACTATGACTGATTATGCACAGGGTGTCTGGTGAGCTACGGTGCCAAATGGGTGTCATGGCAAGATTTCTTGTATGGATCTATTTCCTGGAGCCCCGCTTTCACTTTCTATTCTCTTCACAGCAAGCAAGACCACTTCTAGTGTGACTTTTAATTTGCTTCACTACCACAGCGGGCAGATTTGCTAGTGAGCATAGCTTTGCCCTGGACATCTTTCCTGCTCTGGGTGCAATTGCCCCTCCCCCTCCTCCCCTGTGCCAACCCAACTCAGAAGAGCTGGGTCGGTGCTGGGGAGATGCCTAAAGACACTGCCCATCCAAACTGCCTCCTTCCCTCCCCAGGTCCTCGGGTGTGGCTCAGACTGGCACTGTGGTGGCAGGCTGGCTCCTGGGCCACCTGCTGCAGCACCCTGCTCCCCCGCCTCCCCACAGGCTAACTTCTGCCCTCTCCAGGGCCTGGGGAGGGCAGGAGGTGGCCTACAGGAAGCCAGCCTGCCACTGCAGTGTCCATCTGAGCCTCACCCCTGAGCCCCATTCCTGAGCGCAAGGGGGGCATGGGGGTGGGGGCACCTGGAGCAGGTGTTGTCCCCAGGTGACATTTCTCCCCAATACACCTCTGGAGATGAGAGAAGGGTAGTAAAAAGAAGGGAAGGAATATCAGCTCTTGTCTTGGGACTACAGATTGTTATGAGAGCTGTGCCTTTAAGTGTGTTGATGGGTGGAGCAGAGGCAGAAGCAGAGGCCCAGCAGAGTACAGCAAACGAAGTGCGCTGCAGGCTGTGGGCTACCTCCTCACATGTAAACTGAGAAATGCAAGGAGATTGCACTACAAACTCACTGAACAGTGAAGAGCCCCAAGGTAAGCATTCTGTGCAAAATGGGCCAATGTTATGTCCTGGCCCTGCCAATTTGAACCATGCTGTGTTTTCTTTTATTGCTGTATTTATTGTTGCCTGAACAGTTTATTTTGTAATATTGTTTTGGCCTTCTGTCCTCTTCTCTTGCTGTCTTCTACCAGCATGTGAGAACAACATTGGTAGGAAACAAGATGCAGCCCTATGCAGCTTTTTAGGCTAACAGCAACTGCATTTGGTGATCTGTCATGCACATCAATCATGTAGAAGAGAGAAAAAAGCACACACATATTGAAAGAAATGAATTTTGCAACAAACCCAATTTGTCCAGTGCTCTGCACAAAATTTGAACATAAAACATGATGCAATGGAGGATTCATAATGTATTGATTCTGCTTTGGAAACAAAACCAAGCAACTTAAATTCCAAACCTAGAAAGAAATTATGATGAAGAGATTTTTCAGTAGTATTTCAAAGAGAAATAAACAGGAACGAGCATGGTCAAGTTATAACAACAAACCATGAATATATGATCAAAGTGACTATACTGTTAGGCTATCCAAATCAGGTCTGCTGGATAAATAAGTTGCAGACTTAGAATACTCAAAGTGTCAACATTGTATTGGACAAATAAGTAAAATTCATACATCTAGGTGCTAAAATATTAAAATGATCTTATATAATATATCATTTTCTTTATGCAAAGAAATCTAATCCTTGTAGTTCTTCTAGGTTTAATTGCCATGTGTGTTTTGTGTTTCAGATTGGAGCATCTCTGATGTCCAGCAATGTGGGGAGTGGTTTATTTATTGGCCTAGCAGGCACAGGAGCTTCTGGAGGTCTTGCAGTTGGAGGCTTTGAGTGGAATGTAAGATTTGCTGGAGGGATTCAGCTTACTCTTCAACATAGTCTCTAGCCGCTTCTGTTGTGATGATATGCTTTTTTTTCTCTATATTGGACTTGTGGAAGAGTGCTAGAGCAGGCAGGGTAAAGAACCTGCCAGTGACTCTCAGATGTTCAGGAACTACAATTCCCTATCAGTCTCCCTACCAACGCATAGCCCAATTGGCCATGCTGACAGAGGCTTGAAATGGGAATTGTAGTTCCTAGGCTATCTGAGAGCCAAATGCAGGTTCGGAGTTCTAATAACTAAAACTTCCTTTTTTCTTGAAATGAAAACTGAGAACTCCAAAAATCTGCTACATGGTTTGTGATGCTGTATCACTTTAACAATATTGAACACCTGGTTTTTAAATAATTTTTAAATAGCTGCTGCAGGGACAGTGTCAGGGGAAACAGCTGTCATGTGGGCAGGAAAATCCAGTACTTGATGGAAGACTAGAGTTACTAATGCAGAAGGGAAGGCACTGGCAAATCACTTCTGTATCTCTTGCCTTGAAAACCTCAGAGTTGCAGTGAGACAACCCACAGAAATCATTATTCACTCATTTATCCTTTGATGCTATAATCCATTACTTATAAAACTGTTAGATGGTAAAAATAAGCGTGTTCCTAAATTTGGCTAAAACATCTGAGTATCATCTCTTTGCTGGTAGAAATTATTCCAAGTTCCAGCTTTTTCACAATCCTTTACATCAAATTCTGGGGAATGTGAGACAAATTGACTTCAGAATATCTAAAATTAAATGCCACATTGCCCCTAACACATAGTTGTCACACCCCAGACTGTTCGATAACAAGATTCTGGTTTCAGTTGATTTATTTATTATGAACAGCATCAGGAAATTAGCATTTATACTTCTATTGCTAGAACTAAGCATAAGCAATATTGCAAGCACCATTATACCCCACAACACCCCATGTCCTGATACCTCTGCAGCCCCAAGGTCTGCTGGAAGGAGAAACTGCCCTCCCCCACTACGGTCAAAAGAACCTACATTCCACTCTGCTGAGAAAGCTGCAACAACAGGTGCTTAACAAGCTGATAACAGGTCTGATAAAAAGAAAAGGGGAGGGGGTCTGAACAGAAGCAGGTGCCCAGATCCCAGGCGGGAGGTGAAACATGGCAGGATCAAACAGGCTGATCATGACAATAGCACATATGTACATTTCTGTAATAAACTCCTTCTGTGGGACATTTGAAATCTCTTAAAAGTAGTCTATTATTAAACACTGAGGTACACAAAATTGTAAAAGGAATTTCAGCCACATTCAAAAGTTTATACTACCAACAGAGTCTCTGTGGAAACCAAAAGCAATTTTGATCCCACTTGATGTACACTTCAGAAATGTATCTCTGGACATTATGAGTTTAAGCCCCTATCCCTTGCCCAAAGATATTTAATTTTGAATAAAAGGCATGGTTTTATATGCAATATTGTTAGAAACAAGTTGTTCTTAAACTGCTATTTTCAAATTCAAGTGCCTGTCCATTGCCCCAACAGTAAATAATCCCATCAATCTGACAGACACTGTCACTAGCCTTAAATTAAGTCCTGACTTGGATAGATCATGGCTAAAATGGTCTGGTAAGATCACAGAAGTCTAAGAATGGTCAAGGCATGACATGGAGGGAGGCAAACCACCTCTGAATGTCTCTTGCCTTGAAAACCCTATGGGGTTGCCATAAATCAGCTGTGACTTGACAGAAAAAAAGGTGGGGCTAACCCTTTACTAGCGATACTTGAAGACCAGAACTGTTCCTCTTTTGGAGGAATTGGGATTCCTTGCAGTGAAAGTAGTTAAATAGGCGTGGAAACCCATGGAGATCAGAAGAGAGATGCACACTTTTCAGTTACCCAAAAAACTGCTTATCAACTGTCTCTAAGATGAATGTTTTCTTTTTATGCTAAAGGTCATTTGCTAATAATATCCTGGTACAATGAAGTGCATTCTGGCTGAAATAACAAAGAAGTGGGATGGGGAAAGAGAGAGAGATTTCCCCAAACCAATATTATTATGACTACTGTATATACTCGTGCATAAGTTGACCCACATATAAGTCGAGGCACCTAATTTTACCACAAAAAACTAGGAAAACTTATTGACTCGTGTATAAGTCAAGGGTGGGAAATGCAGCAACGACTGGTAAATTTCAAAAATAAAAATAGATATCAATAAAATTACATTAATTGAGGCATCAGTGGGTTAAATGTTTTTGAATATTTATTTCAAAGAAAAACAGTAAACTAGCTCTGTAAGCCCTGATTCTCCCTTTAAATCCACTCAGAAGTGTGTGTGTGTGGGGGGGGGGTGATTTAAAGGGACAATCTGGGGAAAAATTGAGGGTGCCTGTCAGGGGAGGAATGTTTATGTCAGCAGTACCAACATTTCAGAGTATCTTTGGGAGACCCTCCTGATGATACCACCCAGATTTAGTGAAGTTTGGTTCAAGGGGTCCAAAGTTATGGACCCTCAAAATGTAACCCCATCTACTATTAGTTCCCATTGGAAACAATGGGGATGGGGCAACCTCAGGAGTGTCATCTGATGATACCGTGAAATTTTGATGCCGCTAGCCTAAAAACTGCACCCCCTGGCAGCCAACAAAGTAAAAACCCTAAAATCTTTTTTAAAATACACCTCACTCGCATATAAGTCGAGGGGGGCTTTTTCAGCACAAAAAAATCGACTTATATGTGAGTATATGCGGTAATATTTATTTTCAAATGGCTTGATCATATTAATTATTTTTAGATATACTAGTTGTTATCAAGGGAACAGGTGAGGTACACATATGTGACCATTCACACAGGAACATCAAACTTTGGACCTTGGTCTTCGTGGTACCACTCCCATAACACACTGAGACCAGTGGGTCCACAATATCTTACTGCATCTATTCATTTTATTTATTTATTTATTCATGGGATTTTTATACTGCCCAACCTCCGGAGGGCATATTTCAGCTATTCTCTCTTGCCTTTCTTTTAGTTGCCATGTTGCTCTATACTTGTCTAGCTGACAACCAAACATTATACTCCATTTTCAAAGCACTTCATGCCTCTGCCTTTTGGGTCAATGAAGATACTGATAGTCTAACAGTGTTTGTACTGGCAGTGTTGTTTGTATAGAACTGAGTTTATTTTCTGTGCAAAACCAATATAATGAGTGGATATTTTCCTCCTTCTTCCTAGGCTACCTGGGCATTGCTTGTGCTTGGCTGGATCTTTGTTCCAGTTTATATTGCTGCAGGAGTAGTCACTATGCCAGAATACCTGAAGAAAAGATTTGGAGGACAGAGAATTCAAATCTATCTGTCTGTTCTGTCCCTTATCCTGTATATATTCACCAAGATATCAGTATGTATTATTTGGGCATATAATTGTGGCTTCTACAGCATAGCATTTTCAGAGAGATTGAATGGAGCATGTTTGAACATGTCATTCTAGCATCTCATGGAACTGTTTTTTAATCAGAACCAACAGTGTCTGCAAACTATATCATCTCAGCATACTTTCAACTATTATATGTCGACACATATAAAATTGAAGGCTCCAGCATTACTAATGCCTAGTTAAATTATTTGCAAGAATAATCTTAGGACAACCTTGTACTTCTCAATCTATTCTGGATAAGTAAAATTATAAATTATAAATAATTGGATAAGTTCAAATGTCCAAGCTGTCATAAGATTGTGTGTGTGTTAAGTGCTGTCAGTTGTCTTCTGAACTCACGACAATCCTATGAATCAACGTCCTCCAAAATGGCCTCTTGTTATCAGCCTTGCTCAGGTCTTATCAGCTGAGGATTGTGGCTTCTTTTATAGAACTAATCCATTTTATTTTTGGTATTTCTCTTTTCTCCATTGCCTTCAAGTTTTTCCAAAATTATTGCCTCCAATGAGTCTTATTTTCTCATAATGTGATCAAAGTATGATAGCATCAGTTTAGTCATTTTACTTGCTAGGGAAAGCTCAGGATTGATTTGTTCTAAAACCACTTATTTGTCCTTTTGGTGGTCTATGGTATCCATACAATTCTCCTCCAACAGTCAATATTATTCTTGCAAATAATCTAACCAGACATTCTAAATGCCAGACCCTTCAAATGTATGTGTATTGACATAAATTAGTACCGAACTCAGTTAACAAGAATGCTTGGTTAACCTGCATACTGGGGAGCTGCCACCTGCTTTCCCCAGCAGACTCCAGTGATCATGAGTGAGCATCAGTGACAAGTGAGTGACAACCATGGGCAGGACCCACAGCCTGCTTGACACCACCCATTTAACTCTGCTACTTTCTTGCCATCCCTGGCCTAAGCTTGCTGGCTAGCAGCAACAGTGCCAAGCAAACAGTAGGAGAGAAGGCTATGAGCCCTAGCTGGATCCCAGGCAGGGCCACCACCAAAGTTAAATGCTTTAGCTGTTATTTTTAGTTAACTGGCAACATCCATTTTCCATCACTTCCAGTCACTAACATTTTACTGTATTTATTTGTCATTCTAAGTATTGTTCTTCCCAATAAGAGTGTGGACTTTTAAAAACAGAGTACTTTTCAGATTCACGTATAATGAATCTGAAAATTTTTGGTAAACCCAAAAAAGCCAAATTGTCATACTGATATGGAGTTTTTCCCAACTTTCTTTGGATTTAATGCACATTTTCCACTCCTTTATACCCTATGGGGAATCGTTGCAGGGCTTGGTTAAAAGTCAGAGATACCAAAGTTGTAGTATGGCTGCTGATGACTCTCCTTACATGAACCCTGAGTTTGGTAAAGATTGGGTCAGGGGATTCAATTTTATTGGCCTCTATATTTCCTTCCATTTGCGATCCAATAAAATTGAACTGCCTGATCCAATCTTTAACAAGTAGGGCGGGTGGGGGGGAGGTCTGCAGCTGTTTAAATTTAAAGAACTTTAAGGAGTCCTTTGATAGCAGCCAAAAAAGCTACAAATGTTCAACTTTTTTGAATAATACTTTTTTTTGCTCCAGTCAAATGGCGCCTGTTTTCAGTTTGGCATATCCAAATGTCTACCCTGATTTCCTGATATTAAATTAGTTCTCATTCATCCTTCTGTATTCAAGCTACATTTACAAGAGTACATAATTTAGCCCCTATTAGAAATAAATTATTCATAATTATAGTCACAATCCCGTTTAAATCATTGGGATAAGTTCATAAACAGTTGTCCTATTAATTGCAATGGGATTTAAACACTGTGATTCTCCGTTAGGATTGCCAGGTGTCTGTCCATAGTAATTCAACTACTACCCCCTCTTCAATTGCCTGTGCTCAATCAAGGGAGTAACAAGAGAAAAATTGTGGGGAAAAGATGCCATCAACCTCAGTGAACTCTCCCACTCAGTGAATTCCCCCACTCTCTGTGGTGTACCACAGAAATTGGAGAAACGTCTAGATTATGTGGCTGTGATTACCTTGAACTGACATCTCAGCATCCTTGGCACTTCCCTTTCTCAGGCTCCCCCCTCTCTCTCTATCAAGAACTGTTAGGATTCACAGACACAGGCCTGACAACCCTAGTCTCGATGGATTAGAACCAGAGTTTATACAGGTTCTATTTAAATGAAAAATCAAAGATAACAGGTTCAGTGTCCAAGTTAGTCATACAGAGAAGAATACACATATTAATCCTAAGGTCTTACTTATTCACAACTTTGAAATGAGAATCTGCTCAAAAAAAGTATGTTATTCAGGCAGTTAAAAAATTCCACAACCTGGCCATTTTGCCTCCTAGCCATTTGAATGGTTTTAAGATCCTTTTCAAACAAAACTATTATAAAGACATACTGAATGACTGGACCAAACAATAACAAATATTTCTTTTTTCCCTCTAGACAGATATTTTCTCTGGTGCACTTTTTATCAAAATCTCCCTGGGTTGGAACCTTTACCTGTCTACAGTGATCTTGTTAGTGGTGACAGCCATCTACACTATAGCTGGTAACTGCATAGTATAGTCATGGAGATACCCTTACTTGTAGTATGTAGTTTATTTATCTAGGATCTAAACTCTTTTATATCAGCAAAATGTTAGATCATACATTTTTTTCAATTCAATCTAGGTCATCATCGCCTTGATGTGAAATAGCCACAACAGTGATGAAGACCCACTTGAAATAAACTGCAGTAGTCTTGCAGTTTGCTGCATTCAGACTGGTATCTTCCAAAGCAACTTGTTGGTGTGAATATGCAACATTTAGATGAAGGGCTGTCAATGCACTTCCTATGTGGTTGTTCACTATCATCAAAACATTATTCATTAATTTTGTCTAATTCATTACATTTTTAGCCTACCTATCCTCCAAAATCTACAAACATGTTCCCCCCTGTTTTGTTTATCCTCTCAGTAACCCTGTGAGGCAGGCAAGTCAGAGAGGGAATAATTGACCCAATTTTGTCCTGTGTGAGTGGGGATTTGAGCTTTGGTCTTCCCAGGCTTACTCTAACCCTCCAACCACTAACCACACTAGCTAGTCCACTTGTACTGTTAGTGCAACCAGGTGGCAAAGGAAACTGTCACAAACTTCTCCATTTTCTTCAGATAGCATTGACCTTATTGCGTAGGCCAGATCCAAAAGAAATACAGCCAAGGTTTTAAGCAGGTTATCAGAGCAGGATGAATACTGTGATACCTTGATAAGAGCAGTAACTGCTTTCTTCAGTGTTTTATATGCAGGATTCCACTATTTTGACTCAAGCAGTAGCTTTCAGTGTAAAGGATTTGAATATATAGAGAAAATTTCTTATACTTCTAGTGATGAGAAAAGTATATTATACAAATAAGTACTTTCAAGGAAAATATGGAAGTGGCCATCACATTTTTTCCACTTTTGATTCCTCCACTTTTCTCTCTCTCTCCATCCACCAATGTATGTCCTTCTCTTGTTTGCTATCTGTCCCTCCTAATCCCTCCTACCACTTTTTGTCTTTCTCTCTGCAACCCTATTGCCTCCTGAAACACACTTACACACTATCTCTCTTGTCCTTAAATGCCACTGTATCACACACACATACTCTGTTGATAATTTATCTTTCATTATCAGTCCCTCCAGTCTCACACGGATACACAGACTCATTATTTTTTTCATGTCCTTCCCATCTCACACACATTAATTTGTTACTTTCTCTCTTTTTCCCTCCATCCCTGCACTCAGCCACATGGCTTCTGCAGCTCAGACTGCCCACTGGGAGCATAACCATGGCTCAGTTCCACCTTGCTGTCTTTCTGTCTCCTTTGCCATACAGCCTGGATCTAGTGGTGGCAACAGCTGTTGCTCCCAACTTCTCCACCTGCTCCATGAGGTACAAGAAGGCCAGCTAATAGCGTTGCTTTCTATGCAGGGGCAGAACTACTAGGGGGTGGGGGTGTGCATTGCACTGGGTGCACACCTGGGGGGGGCAGAAAATCACCCGCTGTGGCAACCCCATCCCACCCCCACACACTTACCTTAATTCAGCCTGAAAGTGCAGGCTGGAAAAGCGGCCTATTCACTTGAGGCTGAAAATGGCCTGGTGGGAACTATACTTCCCAGGAGACCTTGTGAGCCCCAAGGTCTCCTGGGAAGTGTAGTTCCCACCAGGCCATTTTCAGACTTAAGTGAACAGGCCGCTTTTTCCAGTCTGCACTTTCAGGCTGAACTGTGGTGTGTGGTGGGGGGCACTCGGGGGCGGGGGGCGGAAAACACAGAGGGTGCATCAGGCACAGTATGGCCCAACTACACCTCAGATAGCCCTACTGTATTTTTGTGGATTTAACCACTTTCCCCCAATTTTTTGAAGTTTCCAGATTTTTCCACAAAACTGGGTGGACCCCTGAGTTTGTTAAAAATCCTTTTTTTAGTATGAATGGGCCCAGTCCTCAGATTTAAGGATCCACAAATATACAGCAGAAGATCTAGTCTTACAGATGTGAGGGTCAAAGGCCATGAAAAGCTTTGCATGTGATAGCCAGTATCTTGAATTAGACCTACTAACTGATAGGTAACCAGTGGAGTGAATATAGAATGGGTATCATATGCGTATGAATATGCACATACCAGTTGAAGTTTCTAAACTGTCTTCAAGCACAGATCCATGGAAGAAGTGTTACAATAGGTTGGGACTGTAGGCTACTGTGCCTAACTCTCAGTAGTAACTAAGGTGCAGCATTCTGAGCCCTTCGGGGGTAGAGTGGTTAAGAAATTGAATTCATCATCATCATCATCATCATCATCATAATTCTGTATCAGCTAGAGTTTCTGATATAACTTCAAGAGTGCATTACATTAGTGATGGTGATCACTAGTGATGGTGATCACTAGTATATTGATCTCAAGATCACCATACATCTACAAAGCCAGAAAAAGGCAAGGTGGAGAGTCGTCTTCCAGTTTAAATGAAGATGGAAGACAGCATTTCTGTACCTTCATTAACTTTATGTGTCCAGTATAACCCTTTAAGCTTCTAATTGAATCAGCAAGGGCTAGCTGCACGCCATCAAATGTAGGAAGCACAATCTCCCTCAGAACCTCAATGTTCACTGACAGCATTACCTTTGTCTTGTCAGGATTCAGATTTGACATTCAGTTCTGACATTCACTTGACATTTAGTCACAGCAGAGCATTCTCAATTTTACATTATTATTTTTCCCAGGTTGTTTCTTCTTTAAATGTTTTGTATTTAATTTTTTAGATTGAAATAAACTCACTTTCAAAGCAATCTCTTTATAGCAATCTCAATATAGATGCACTTGTAATTAAGTCAATTTTCTGCTGTTCTTTTTATAGGTGGCTTATCTGCTGTAATATACACAGATGCTCTGCAGACTGTGATCATGGTGCTTGGAGCTTTGGTTCTCATGTTCATAGGTAAGAGGAAAGAAATATGTTGCTTACTTCCTTAGTTGACAGGATGATAGATCCTAACTTCAAAAACACTCTGGATCTATGCCATCTGTATTCAGAAACAAATTCCACATCAAACAGTTTCTAATAAACTAATATAAAGATATGTATTAATTTACTCCATTTGTAGTCTGCCTTCCTTGCTGAAACTCAAGATGGACTACAACATTTTAAAATAATTCAATGAAAATAGTATAACACAAGCAATAAACAATGAATAAAATTGGATTGCAGAATTATGAAATAATGCAATAAAGACAGTTTAATACATACATGCAATGAAACTGCTTAAAATTTATGACAGTCATTAAAACTATAACTGTATTTCCTTTTTAAAATTACCCTTCCGAACAATTTTATTTTATGCATTCTGTGGAATGATAACAGTGTGGGGGTTTGGTTGGTTTGTTATAGTAATCTAATGAGGCTACTGTGGCATGGATCTATGTTTCCAAATCAACCAGATCAAGGAAGGGAAAAAAACATTTTTCACATCTGAATTTACTTGCTTCTTCAGCAATAATTCCCTCCTGAAGAATTCTGTTTTACACACTGTATGGAACAATTTAAAAATGCAAAGTTTCCTGAGGCAGACATTCCATCAGGTGGGAGATGCACTAAGGAATGCTTGGGTACAGGACTGTTGGTCTTTCCCATTGTCAGAATGGTATCTTCAAAAGGCTTTACTCAAATGAGTGAATCTGTATCAACAGAACCTATCAGAAAAGAAGGTCTTGCAAATATGCAAATCCTAGGTCATATTGGATTTTGTAGATAATAACTAGTATGTTGAGCTGAACCCAGAAATTAGTCAGATTAGATGTAATATGCATATTTCTCCTGGCTTCTAACAGTAATCATGCTGCAATTTTTAGTAGCACCTGAATTTTTAAAATTGTCTTTAAACACAGATCTATGTAAAGTGTTTTACCATATTTTGGCTTTTAGGTTACTGTCTCATAGATCCATGCATCCATATCAATTAGGTTGAGGTACAGATCCGTCCTTCAGGCAAAGCAAAGAAAGAATAAACCTTTTTTTGTGGTTTAGATAACATGCTTCTTCAGCTATAATGCTGGGTCAAGTATAATCCCCAGATTCTTAATTGAGGCAGCAAAGGTCAGCTAAACCTCATCAAAGGTTGGAAGCATAAAGCCCTCCAAGGCATTAGACATCCTTAGCAGCATCACCTCAGTCTTGTCAGGGTCCAGTTTCAATTTGTTCACCTTTAACCTCTTGACAATAGTAGCTAGGTAGTGTAGGATATCTACATCAACATTACATGCCTGGATAAAGAATACGCAGCTGAATGTCATTAGCATATTGACAATACCCAGCTCCAAAACCAAGAGTGATCTCACCTACGAACTTTACATAATGATTAAAAGGGAATAGTGGTTAAAACTGTGTCTTGTGGAATCCACAAAACAAACAATACAGTGATGACAAATGGTTTCCAATATCAAGCATCTGGGTTTGATCTACATAGAATATTTCAAACCATTCTAGAGCACATCCCTTGATACCTACTTCCAAATGTCTCAGCTTGGTGTCATGGTCCACTGTATCAAAGGCTGCTGATAAACCCAGTAATAACAAAGATGCACAGCCTTTGTCTACATTCAAAATGAGATCTGAATATTGAATAGTCCAGCACAAAATGCAAATGAAATGAGTGAAGGGCAAATGTGTCATCCAAGAAGACCTGGAATTGCTCTACCATCAGTCTTGCAACATAAGAGGAATATAAACTATGATTTTTCTGCCTTGTCCCTCTTTCCAGGCTCTAGATTGAAAACAATCTGTTAAAAATGAATATAAAATCCTGTATTCTTCCCCTAAACAGGTCTTACAAAAAAAATTCATTCCTGCAAGGGAACAGAGTTCTTATTATAAAGTTACCAGCAAAAACCAAACAGACCTCATGAAGCGGTATCAAAATAGCTGTAGAGCGGAAATGTAAATTAGTGAGATGATGAACTGCCCTTTACAGCAAATTTGGAAGGATTTATTGAAAAATTAACTTGGTGATTGGATTGAGTCTGAGCAATTATTGAGCCCTAAAATATAGGAAAGTCTGGAAGCTTTATTCCAACAAGCAACAACTGGTGAGGCACTTTCCTGCCTTTTTAGACAGCAAGAGGATTGTACTGTCAAAGGCTTTCACAGCCAGAATCACTGGGGTGTTGTGGGGTTTCCAGGCTTTATGGCTGTGTTCCAGTAGCATTTTCTCCTGATGTTTCACCTGCATCTGTAGCTGGCATCTTCAGAAGATTCCAACCCCAGATGCAGGCGAAACGTCAGGAGAAAATGCTACTGGAACACAGCCGTACAGCCCAGAAACCCCACAACACCCCAGCAAGAGGATTGTGAGATGTTCATATCTATAGATTTAAATAGTACATGTTGCCTTCGATTTTTTTCTTTTTTCGCATCAAGTCACAGCAAGAGGTGGTTTGCTATTGTCTGTTTTCATATCACACCTTAGAATTTGTTTGAGGTCTTCCATCCAAATACTTGCCAAGGTCAAGGCTGATAGTGTATAACTGGCCCAAGGTCACCAGAAAGTTTCCATGGCAGAGGGGATTCAAAGTTGGGTTTCCCAGATTCTAATCTGACAATTCAACCACTACATCATGGTGGCTGTTTTATCACCATACACTGAGGGCAAATAGACAGCAGTGTATGGGTTAACTAATATTTATTAAGAGTTCTGAACTGCAACTCAAATTCAAATATGGAGTCCCCAAGTTTCCTATGTTCTGAAAGCAGGGCCAATGAGGTCTCCTTGAATGATAGTGCCCTCAGGTTTAGATAACAAGGCTTGGAGATGAGGAACTGGAAACAAGGAACTGGAATGGAAACACGGTTACATAGTGGACTAGTTGATCCAGTTAGCTTCCCCTCCCACCCCAAGGCTTAAATTGACTAAGTGGACAGCAGCTTCACAAACTCAGGACACTGTGCTTGGGACTTATCTAGCCAGGCTTAACTGGGGGCAGAATCCTGCAAAGAACTGCATCCACAATGATCTGGCCTATGGTAGCAAAGCACAGGTTGCCTGCCTGGCACTGTGTATTATCTGGGCTATCTCAGCATGAGTCCTCTGCCTTTCCTACTGGATGGAAATAGACTCTGATGGGCTTATGGACTGAGTCCTAGACTGGTGCTTTGTTGTTCTAGGACCTGAGGGGGGCAGTAAGAAGCTCTGGTGGAGGAGCTCTTTCTATAGGCTCTATGAGATCATGTTCTAGAGGAGATTGACCAGGGTCATCTGCCCTGCAGGGATCTTCCAGAGTTTCTAATTCTTACCCAGACCATGTATCTGGTTCTTCAAAGACTTCCACATCAGAGTCCAGAGCCAGCTCAATAGGGATCATGACGTTAGTAGGCTGCCCAATTGAGTCTAGGCAACATGTCCTCATTCAAACCTTTGAGAATCCAGCTGTGTTTTGTGGCTCCTTGCTTGCATAAGATTGTGCAGATAGATACTTCATATCAATCAAAGATGAAGCAAATTCAACAGGAATGCTCCATATGCAGTCCACACCTCTGCCTCACCTATTGGCCAAGCAATTAGTGACTATTGGCCTCCCAACATCTCACATGGTTGTTTTCAAATCTCCCAGTGGGATGTAGGCAAACTCACTAGCTTGACTTAAGCCAAAATAGGAAACATGTTTGCTAGAAGCTGTATCAAAGTAAATTGAAACTGATATGACTTTGGAAATCATAGGTGTTGTTCAGTTTCTAAGGAATTCAATTGTAGGTGGTTGAATTAAAATAGCCCTCAGGGTTAAATTAAAATAACCCTCAGAATCATGATGGGTTCTGGTGGGTCAAACTTCACTGCTGCTGTTGCATTATTGCAATTATTCCCTTCTGATTTTTTTTAGTAATAAAAAGACAGTCAAACAAGTGAATGATTATGATAGCACAGTGATAACACCGAATCAGCAGTGTTGAATGCTGGAGAAGACAAAACAAGGAAGTTCAGGATAGTTTTATTTTGCAAGAACACTCAACCAGTATTTTAAAGCTTTGAGTACAATGTTCTGAATCATCTTATGCAGCTTCCAAGAATGTAGGGAGGGAATGAGAAAAAATCCTAAAGGAAGAAAAGACACATGGCTAAGGAGAAAAATGGGAAAAAAGGACTTTGTTTACTTATGGTATATTTTTTTTCCTTTTCAGGCTTTGAGAAAGTTGGGTGGTATGAAGGGCTGCAAGAAAAGTATAGTAGAGCAATACCCAGCATCATTGTCCCAAATACTACTTGTCACCTGCCACGCCAAGATGCTTTCCACATGCTCAGGGATCCTGTTAGTGGAGATATTCCATGGCCTGGACTTATTTTTGGCCTCTCAGTACTTGCCCTCTGGTGCTGGTGCACTGATCAGGTAAAGTCAAAGGCCTTTTCCACATTTGTTTACAGCATATCTTGCCATCAAATGCTAATTTTTTTCCTTTTAATTCCACATGTTTTTTCTTCCAGAAAGGTTTTCTGATCATTTTTCTCTATTATTTTCCATAGCACTTTTACTGTGATTTTTAAAAAATCCATTTGTGAGCCAGCTTCCTTTGAATGTGCAATCATGTTGAAATGGTCTTTATTTCTCTGCCCCAACAAACACCTGGCCCTCATCCATGCCCCTGTGTAGCCACCCAAACTCCCCTTTAGCCATTTTCTCCTCCTCATCAACCTATTTTCAAAAGGATTTTTTAAAAAAACTCTTTGTCATATCGCATTAGTATTGTAACATTAAAGTACACCCACAAATCAGGTCGATTGTATCAGTGTTGTTAATGTCATCTGGAATTAGTAACGTAACTTACAGTGAAGATACACTGTTTTCAGTTAGGAGTGCATGAAATTGACAAGGGAAGCTGTCTGTGCAGTAGGAAATTGACAGGAGACTGTCACAGTAATGATTGTGCATTACTGCAACTCTGATTTGACTGAAACATGTTGTTCTTTGTGTGGATGGGGTGGGGGCTACATGTCTGTTCTTTCAGGTGATGGTACCTGATCCAGGAGTTGTTTTTTGCTTCCATTTTGGATTGGTAAATCTCAATGGTAGAAATGCATACTAAGACATTTTTTCATTGCCACTTCAAAATGTAATTGTGCATAAACACTAAAGCACCTGTGCAAAAGGAAAAAAATAGGAGGATGGTTAATCATCTGCAACATGGATGACATCCCACTGTTATCAGGAATAATACATTTTCAACAGTAGCATGTGGAATAAATGGAACTGAAAAAACAAAAGGGGGAACCCAAAATGACATGGGGGGGGGAATGTATAGAATAATTTCACAAAAAACATTTCCAAGACACAAGGTTTGACTACTGGAAAAATCTGTGGTAAGCTGTGCATGCAGAAGAGGCCAATGTTAGGTTCCTTCTCTATCCACCCCACCCCCATTCTTGAAGAATGTTAAGGTTTACTATTTTCCTCTAGCATGAGTTTAGGGAATGAGGCCTGTGAAATTATATACATGGAAAAGATAATGTAGGAATTGAATTTTTTTTAGGAAAGATTTACGAATAAGTTCTGATTTTGCTTTATCCTGCTACTTTCAGAACATAAAAAAGATTTGTGTTTCACAGATTTTAAGCATGTTTTTGGATAAGATAATTCAGTAGAAGAGTTAAAGCACACCGTTAGGAAAACGTACAGACTAGAACAAGTTTTATTCCCAGTGGGCAGGACAATAACCTGTGATAAGGGATATGAAAAAATAGAATGAGAAGCTTCTGAATAACTGTACATTGTGGGAACCATATTTAAGGTCAACAAAATGATTACATAAAACTATGCTGTAAAGGCACAACACTTCTCACCAGATTAGCACCAGATATTTAACCCAGAGGTGCAATTCCAGATACAGAATGTATCTTCTGTTTATTGTAAAGTTGTTAGCTGTCTGGATGACAAGAACAGTGTATAGGCATTTGTAGAACAATATGATTTTCCATTTGCTTGTGAATTTAGAATCCCACCCACACTGAAGAAAGTTGCTTTAATTTTACACTGCTGCACTTCACATATTTGTTAGGGATTCTGCAATAAATCTCCACAACAGGAAGGGATCTTCATCATCAGTGGCGTAGGAGGTTAAGAGCTCATGTATCTAATCTGGAGGAACCGGGTTTGATTCCCATCTCTGCCGCCTGAGTTGTGGAGGCTTATCTGGGGAATTCAGATTAGCCTGTACACTCCCACACACGCCAGCTGGGTGACCTTGGGCTAGTCACAGCTTCTCGGAGCTCTCTCAGCCCCACCTACCTCACAGGATGTTTGTTGTGAGGGGGGAAGGGCAAGGAGATTGTAAGCCCCTTTGAGTCTCCTGCAGGAGAGAAAGGAGGGATATAAATCCAAAATCCTCCTCCTCCTCCTCCTCCTCCTCCTCCTGCTCCTCTTCTTCTTCTTCTTCTTCTTCTTCTTCTTCTTCTTCTTCTTCTTCTTCTTCTTCTTCTTCTTCTTCTTCATAGGATTTCTTTACTTCACTCTCAGTGTTGCCCAAAATGCTCCCCTCCAAGAACATCATGGGGGAATTGGAAGTGTGCGGCATGAGGAGAAAGTCAGTAAAAGTCATCTCCCCTTCCATAAGTGAAAATTTTCTTCTGAATTAAACTCATATTCTCATTTACAGTAGCTGTTTCTCACAGAAATTTGAAATTTTGTACTAATACCTGCTTTAACCAACTCAGTGGATGCCATTGCTCAATTATTCTGTTGAAATTGATTTGACCCCCTTTGTTCTAAGGTTCTTTTACCAATTAAACATTTTTTAAAATCTCCATGTTGAGTTTCATTGTAACTTATTCCCCTTTTGTACTCTACTCCAGGTCATTGTGCAAAGGTCTCTTTCAGCTAAGAGTCTTTCCCATGCTAAGGGTGGATCAGTGCTAGGTGGATATTTGAAAATCTTCCCTATGTTTTTCATTGTCATGCCAGGCATGATCAGCAGAGCTCTCTTTCCAGGTAAGCTATCATGAGGTTACAATTAAGCTATTTGTGGCTATATTCACTAATTGTAAACTTACTCTAGGGCACATCCAGTAAACTGGAGAGCTTGTCATAGGTATGGGATTGCTTAAATGAATTTGCCATACACTTACAAGCAGTCATCACAAGATAGACTTTGGCACCCTTTATATGTATAATGGAAGTGTCAGAAGCTCCTAACATTTTTGGATGAAGTCTGAAAGGCCCTTCCCCTTCAGGTCTGTTCTATCTCAAATAGTGACCAGGAAAAGTTGTCCTCTATACTTTCTACAATAAAACCTGTATGCATTTTCCTGCTGTAGATCATGTGGGATGTGTAGTCCCAGAAGCCTGTGAGAAGGTCTGTGGAGCTAAAGTTGGTTGTTCAAACATTGCCTACCCTAAACTGGTATTGGAACTCATGCCTGTAGGTGAGAGAATTTGATTCACTGAGAACCAGGTAGTCTGGCTAAGTACAGAATGGCTACTTCAACCATTGATATGAACCAGGTCTTCCTTATTTTCTTAGGACTCCGTGGTCTAATGATTGCTGTGATGATGGCTGCTTTGATGAGCTCTCTCACTTCTATCTTCAATAGTAGCAGTACGCTCTTTGCTATAGATATCTGGCAGCGACTCCGTAAGAAGACTACTGAGCAGGAACTCATGATTGTTGGAAGGTCTTTTTTTTCTTCCTTATACCTTTATTCCATGATCTGGTTGTACTAGTAGAGTAACTTAAGTTCACCACTGAGTGTATTCAGGTACACATACCATATGGGAACATGCAGCTTACATGCTGCCAGGATTCCTAACTTCTAAACTGAGGCATACTTGAATTCCACCTTTAAGATCTTATTGGAGCCTATATATAACTTGGAAAGAATCTGAAATGCTACAAAAGACAATGGAAACTAGCCTCACATGAAACAATGCATACTATTCCTAGGACATAGTGCTGCCCTATTCCTGAGAAAGCTTCAGGTAAGACTTGAAGCAATGCAAACTGAGCTACTTGTAAGTTCTGAAACTAAACCACTAAGCCTGATCCCAAAACAAATTTAGACCACATGCACACAATTGTCCTCTAAGACTGCTCCATCCTTACACCTATCATTGAAGCTTATGCTTGTAAATGATGTTAAAATCTGTCAAAAGTTCCATATAAACATTTATAATGGAACCAGAGGCCTCAGGATAATAACTGTCTTAACCAGATCTTCCTCTCATCTTCTTTTAGGCCAGTGAAATGTCTAACAATGTACTTATCAATTATGGACATTTGATCATTTTCACCAAAGCCTTTTTGCCAAGATGTATATTGATAATTTCCTCCGTGGAATCATGCAAAGCTAACAAAAGAGTTACATTCTTTTGTTCTGTTCTTTTAGGGTATTTGTTCTGATTCTAATTGTCATCAGTATTCTCTGGATCCCCATTATCCAGACAGCCAACAGTGGTCAGCTGTTTGACTACATTCAGTCAATAACCAGTTTTTTGGCACCTCCCATCACTGCACTCTTCATCCTAGCAATCTTCTGCAAGAGGATCAATGAACCAGTAAGTTCAGGATGAATGAGAAGGTTTGTCTGAATAATAGCATCTCCCAAATGTCATTGTTTCATAGTTTTTAAGGACAGAAGAGACCATTTATTATGATTATATTGACTGACTTCTGAATGCAACAGTTGTGGAATTTATTTCCATTAAAGTTAAGCATCTCTTTAAAAAGATTCTTACAACTTTGATTACTGGTTTAACAGAAAGTTGTGATATAACCCAGGAAGGTAAAGGGGGGGGGGGGTAGTAAAGAAGAAGATTCATAAAGAATTGCAAAAACTTGTTTTTCTTCACTGCTTAGAAAGCAATTCTTATTCCAAGGCTGACCTTTTTTTTCTTGGGGGGGCTCTAACCTTGCAGTCAACAAATCTTCTTTGGTTTGAGATTTCAAGAGAGCATGTATAATTATTTGGGGAATCTATCCCTAGGAATGGAGCTATGTTTCATTCACCTCTGTTTGACAAACTCAATAAATAAACTGATCGTACGTTCCATATTTTGTCATATCATGTCCCTTCAGCATCTCAAATTCAAAAAATCTCACTATTCTCAAACTTGCACAAGCAAACTTTTTCAACTATTTTTATTGGGGAACAAAACCCTAAACTCAAAACTGCACATGATCTATATGACAAGATGGGCAGCCCCATCCACAGCCTGAGGTGATGGAATGTAGCATTGCCACCATACCTCACCGCCACCTCCAGAGGGCTTTCGGGCAGTGTGGTGAGTTAGGAAAAAGCTAAAGCTAAAGTCCTCCATGGGGCCAAATGGACTTATACCACCCTTTTGGTGACATAAGTCCAGGACTCCAGCCACAGCATCCATGGTGTGAAAGCTTGAGAGGGAGTTGACTATAGTTGACTCCACCACTAGGAATGCCCCCACAGACATATTGGCATCTGATCAGATGCCAGCACAGCCTGAAATGACTGGCCTCCCTTCCAGGTCAGGCACCACTGATATATGTGGTGCCCACCTGCCTCCCAGTTTGCCTGCTCTGCTGGCACATTTGCTTGCACTAGTTCCATTGAATCGTTAAAAACAAAACCCTTTTGGATGTGGCTGTAAGGTTGGGAACTTCCACGCACAACGTAATCCCCCCTTGACCACTCCCCCTCAAATCTTTGCCCTTCAACCATGCAACACTTCAAGCACAATGTATAAGGTGAAGTGAAGGGAATGGAAGTGTATTTTTTAAAAAGAAAAGCAGTTATAATGAGTAATAAGAAGCAAAATGAAATGAAAATCCTGTATTCTGGGATGCTTCTAGAAGTACAAAATAACTTCCCAGTATGCCAGCCCATAGGAAGTATAGCTTCCTTCATCAGTTTTCCAGAATCTCCAGGTGAAAAACATCCGTTCAAGGCAGACCTTTAGTCTGGAATCCAATCAAGCCTCCTGCTGCATCTTCACATATATTCCCCAAATTATGTTTCCATGGGCATTCTGGCTCACAGAAGTTCTATTGCCAAACATATGCATGCATACATATATCTGAGGGGACTATACCAGATATAAAAGGCAAAGAATTTGCCCTATAGACGTGAGTGGTTCTGAACTGATTATTTTTCCTTGAGAAACTGAACATCATGTGTAATCTTCAAAAAGCTATGATGTATCTCAGTATTTCAGTCTGGATTCCAACAACATATGCAATGTTATCATTATTTAACTTGTCCTAATATGTCCTCAAACTAAATTTTAATTCTATAGACTGCACATTCAGCTGGAGTAGCTGAATGAATGTGCTTCATGAATAAACTAGGGCTACAGTGATATTTGACCTAAGACTACCCAAGTCTGGGTTTGTCATTCTATTTGCTAGATGTGAATAGATCTCATAAAGGAACATCTTTATTCATGTTTCTTTCCAATCTGTGGGATAACATTTATTTTAGAAAATATACACATTTTGAGAAATCTTAACGGACAAGGCAGCTAACAGTTTAAAAGAACTACTAATCATTATTAAAAGAATATGAAAAAAGCTGACATTTTCAGACCTATTCATTATGTCATTTACATTCTTCTCCTAGGGTGCATTCTGGGGCCTGATGTTTGGCCTAGTCATTGGTCTCATTCGGATGATCATGGAATTTATTTACAGGGTGCCCTCCTGTGGTGAGGAGGACAGAAGGCCAGCTATATTGAAAGATGTGCACTATTTGTACTTTGCTATCATCCTGTGTGTACTCACAGCCATTGTTATTGTCTTAGTTAGCCTTTGCACACCACCAATTCCAGAGGAAAAAGTAAGTAGCTCTGTTGACTTTGGTGTCAGAGAATGTGCTGATTTTGGGCCTCAGCACTGCAGCAAGCTAGTTTGTCCTACAGATATTATTTTCTTTCAAATGACATTGCATCCCAGGTACTGTGGAGTTAAAACTTCTTCAAGTTCAGTGAGCACAGGAAATTGAAGACAGGGGTCCATGCTGGGAGGATACCACAGTGCATCCTATCAAGGAGAGAGTCAGTCAGTGGGAAAGAAATCATATTACAATGGACTGCTGAGGACGGAAAGTAATGGCTCTAATTGAACCCTATCTTGTTTTTCAACAGAGATGCCATCAATCTTGCAAAGCTAACAAGATTAATATTGTTGAAGTGCTGGCATTTTGAAAAAGATTCTTTCCCAAAGTGGTCTCAATTACATCGAATAACTTAGAATTGGTATCAACAACTCTGTTCCATTTGCTGCAAAAAAGGGGAGGGAGGACCCCTCCTAGTTTCCCAGAATCAGTCCGGTCTTGGGCTTTTACATGGTCAGAAAACATGTAGGCTGCCTGGGTTTAGGTGGAGCACAAAATTGTACCCACTGTGCCTGCTTTCTAGTTATACACTTGCATGTGTTCTGTGTTCTCAGGAACAGAGACAATGGTAATACTCTTCTTCCCTTTCCCCATGTTCAGACAACTTGATTTCTGACCTTGGGGAATGGAGTTTTGTGAATCAAAACAGACAGTAAAGGGTACATCTTCAGTAATGTTACCCAAAATGGTGGATGCAACGACCCTCTTTATACTGAGCTTTATACTGAGCTTGACTTCTGGAGACAAAACTACATACTTGTTCTCATCTCCAGCTTGCAGCCCAACCCATACTGTAATACACAATTGCTCACATTTTGTGATGGTGCAGTAAACCCATTCAGAAAGACATTACAAGCTGAGAATGTGGTAAAGGAGGTGAAAACTCACTGCTTATCTATATGATGCACTTCCACAAGCTATTAGAATCTGTGAAATTTGACCACATTTGAATTGGAATGATAATAAATTGAAAAGTGTAATTTGTTTCAGGTCTTAACACTAATTTCCATTCCATACTACTGCTAGAAAAAAAATGAGAAAACATATTTTCTTCTATACATACCTCCAAAACAAAGTATAGATAGAATTTTCAGCCAACATAATAGAAAACAGTTCAGTGGAACTACAGTGGTAATGGACAGATGTATAACCCCAGCAAAACTCCTGTCCCTGCACAACTTTACCTGATGGCCTTGTTCTTTACAGATAGCAGAAGGGGAAGGAGAGATTTGTATCAGGTGTTTTGAATAGTACCATCAGTGCACCAAGTGTTAAATAAATTATATCCCAAGAACAGCAAGCAGAAACATTTTCACTTGCTGGTTTGGATACTTTCCCATCCCTGTGGTGATGGATGCTGAGCCACAAAACAAATATGCAAAAAAATTGTTAGGTACGCTTCAGAGTTCATATGTCTTCATTGTACATAGCCTATAACATGTCAGATCGTCCTTGAAAACTCAGCAAAGGAACTTACAATTAAATTTGAGACTGTGAAGCTGAAACGTAACTACCAGATGCCAGATGACATTTTGGAAGAGAAGGATTTATTTTAGATTTATAACAGAAATGGGGTTGGGGACTTTGCCAAACACTTATAGTTTCTTTTAAAAATGGGACTGAAGAAAATATGAGGAAGTAAAGAATGGCAGAGGAAGTGCAATCCTAACACTGCATCAGATTATGAGTGAACAAGATCAAATGGTGTATTAATTTCCTGTCACGGAGTATGATGCTTAAAGAGTGTTGCTGCAAACAAATTTTGCCCACTATAAATAGTAGCCTTTGTCATTGGTATCTAGGGCAGTTGGTTAACATTTACTGCTTTATATATTGCCACACAGCTGTCAGTAGTCAGCATGCTAATTAAGCATGCACATGTTCAGTATATAATGGGAAAGTGTGCTATCTATTTGCCGGATGCACAAAAGGTTGTGCAGACATGTTTTCTTGACATTTTCTCCATGATATGATTCTCCTTATTTAATTTTTTAAAATCTAAAATGGTTGATATTTTGAGGGAGATAGTGAATAACAAGCAAGTGCCTCCAAATAAATAGAAAACAGACTGGTAGATAATGGATGGACATCCACATCTTAATATACAAGATATTGATTTTATTGCCTTCCAAGTGAGAAATGATTTGGATAACCTGTTAAGAGTTGGCAGGTCTTCAACCTAGAAATGATACCAGTCTCTGTCAAAGCTATTAGACCTCTTATCCTACTGCTTTATTGGTCTCTTTATCCACCCTTCTCTGCTACATGGTATAGTGTATAGAATGCTGGTTTGGACTTAAAACAAGACAGAGGGGAGACTGTGCCAAGCAACCAATGGAGCAGTAGATTTGGCGGTGTGTGTGTGTGTGCAATGGCGGCATTTACTTTTGGAACCATTGAGATTTTAAAGAGATAGACATTCTCTCCATGTAAAGCCTTGGAAATCCTAGTTTGGCACAAATGTATATTCTATACAAGAAGAAGAAACAGAAGTGACCCTTGGCCTTGCATCATTTTCAAATCAAACAAATAAATGCATTTAGATATACAACATTAATCATACCTGCGCTTTAACTGTCTGAAGTGTTTTGTGGCTTCCACTAAAACTATTCAATCATAATGCAATTTCCCCTCTCTTCGCTTACCATTAGTGCTAGGAAGAGGGAAATGTCACTTGTATCTTTTTTTGTCCTCTGACTTTATTACATTCAAGTTAGGTTTAACAAGTAACATGCAGCCCTCCCTCCCAAAAAAAACCCCACACCATAACCCTTTAAATTTTCTTCAGGAAAGATGAGGCTCATCAAATAAAAGCAATTTAGTACAATGTGACAAGAAAGATTAGCCTTGCCTGATGCTCATCTTGGTTGAAAATAATTTAAATAACGCTATAAATCTTCAGGAGATTATACAACTTTTTGTGTCAGCTGCAAACTGTCTTCTAAATTTTATGCCTGAAATTTAAAGTATTAAAACTACTGTTCCTTTTAAGTGACTTAACTTTCCAAGTAGAGTAAAGGGTCATTAACAACATGTTCTGTGCAGTGATGCGTATCAGAAACTGGTGCTTTTTTTTATCTAGAAAAGCATCTTCAGGTAGGGCAGTGGTGGCGAACCTATGGCACTCCAGATGTTCATGGACTACAATTCTCATCAGCCCCTACCAGCATGGCCAATTGGGAATTGTAGTCCATGAACATTTGGAGTGCCATAGGTTCGCCACCATGGAGGTAGGGGGATTTGGAACAGAGAAGCAGCAAGGAAGAATGTTCAAAAGGAGAATCTGGACTCCCTAGTTTAAACACCATTGAAAGTGATGCTGTCAGCATAATCTCTCACAAAACACCTCCAGTGGAATCCACCCCCAAACAGCATCACTTTCAATGTTGTTTAAACTAGGGAGTCCAGATTCTTTTTTTAAATCCACCTTAAAGGGAGAATCTGGGGTCCCCAGTTAAAACAACATTGAAAATGATGCTGTTTTGGGGTGAATTCTCCCACACCCTGAAACAGCATTACTTTCAATGTTTAAACTGTGGACCTCACATTCTCCCTTTACGTCCATGCCGAAGGGGGTGGATTTAAAAGGAGAATCTGGGGAAATTTGGAGTGTGCCTGCTGTCAGAGGTGTAATTGTTAAGCTAGCAGCATCAAAATTTTAGGGTACATTTAGGAGACTCTTCTGATGATACCACCCATGTTTGGTGAAGTTTAGTTCAGTGGGTCCAAAGTTATGGACTCTGAAAGGTGTAGCCCCCATCTCCTATTAGCTCCCATTGGAAACAATGGGGGATGGGGCACCCTCTTTGGGAGTCCATAATTTTGGACCCCCTGAACCAAACCTGGGTGGTATTATCAGGAGAGTCTTTCAAAAAAAAAATCCCTGAAATTTTGGTACATCTAGCCTAAAAACTGCACCCCCTGCAGGCCAAAAACTGAAAAACACTAAAAAATACAAAAAAACCCACAAACAGGTGGCGGAGGTTCGGACATGTAATGGGGGGGGGTTAACCCAGGAACCCCCCCCCCTTACCTCTGTCCTTGAGACAGAGGTTCTTTTGGTTTATCTGATACAGCAAGTTCATTTAAACATCTTTATAAGAATCAAGGTAGGAAACTCTCTGACCAAGGAAATAACAGTGAGCAGATGTGTTAAGCATAAATGCATATTGGCCACTCTCCTGTTTATTCTGTATATCTCCCTAAGGGATAACCTGTTGCCCTTATGAGGGTGAAGCTAATATTACATTCCCTAAGATCATGTGTCAATACCTGTATTCTAAAATATTGGAGGAAACAGCTATCAAATGACCCAAATGCTTTGTTTTCTGATAACTCTACAGAAAGAGAAAACCTGTGCAGAATATCTCAAATTAACCAAACACGCTACTGATATACTTTGAAGTGGAGGTCTAGGAACTGAATCTATCACATGGACATGCAAATATAATAAATCAATCTAAAGTTGCTCCATTTGAAAAAAATTAAGAAGGAATATACCAGATCACCATATTTAATGAATATGACAACTTTAACCTTTAGCATGGCATTTACAAATCTGAGATTTCAAGTCATACCAACATTGGTATGTAGTGAATGGTTCAGTTATGCCCTAGCAACCAATTGCAAGTGTGTGGTAATGAGGCAATTGAGGACATTTCACAGTATGTCTTGGCGTGCCCTGTTTACAATGAATTAAAAACTAAATTTTTAAAGAAACTTTCCAATTGCTGTGGGCACTGTAAATGCTAAAAAAATTTTGTTGTGTCCCCTCCCTCCATTTTTCCATATTATATTGTCCAGTATATGGGAAGATTGTGAAGGCCTATTGCCATTACAATAAAATTTTACTACTACTTTACAAAGTAACTCCCTTGAAAGTTACCAGTGACGAGCTTACAAATAAAAACTACCCACCTGGATTAAGTTAATATGGCTTCAATAAATGAACTCTCAGAAGGTGGTTTGTTGGAAGACTTCCGGTTGGGCTTGGAGACGACCAGCTGCACAAAACATAGGTGCGGTCCGGTCCCTCGAGATATTCAATTTTTGGGGGGAAATAGCGAACCCCAAAACCTTCCCCATCGCTAGAAGAAGGGGGGAGGAACAAGGCGGTAAAATCCGCTGCAAATCCTTGTGGCTGGAAACCCAGAAAAGAGCACTAGGAGCTTTTGAAGGGACGCAAGAGCAAGGAGAAGCACCATTTCTTAAGGGACCGGAGTGAGCAAAGGAACGGGTCGTGCAAAGCTGAAAAGCCCCCTCATGCTGAGGGGCGAAACTGGAAAGGAACAAACCTTTGCTAGTCTAAATAATAAAAATAAATGACGGTTGATTGAACTTACGGGCAATACGGGGAAGGCGACCGGCTGAAGGTGAAGTGGGAGAAAGCAAAACCGCAGCTGTGAAAAACCCGAAAAAGAAAGAAAGGAGCCGCGACCGGGCGGAGCTCCGCAAACGGCGAGCGGAGAAATAATGACGCTCCAGAGAAGTGAGTGATAATTTTCATACTTATACTGGGACTTAGAAAGAGATTATAATTAAGATTCCGGAGAGGGTCCAGAGAAGAGAGAGTTAACCCTGAGGAGGTCGAACCTAACCCAATTGAAAATAACCCGGAAGGGGAGGAGGGAGAATTCTCCGGATTGAAAACAACAAGCTGAATGGAACCATAGAGTTTTAACGATCCAGAGTGGTCAAAAAAAAATACAGTTCAGGAGAAATCTTTTTGGAAAAAAAGCAAACGTATTGGCGGAAGGAGACCAGTACAAAAAATAAGAAGAGATGGCAGCAACAAGAGCCAAAAACGGAGGGAACAACAAAACCCCAGACAAGAGTGGATCTGAAAACTACGACAAGCTGGAGCAAATGATAGGAAGATCTATAACGCTACAGGAAGAAACAAAGGAAAGACTGAATAAACTGGACTGTAGATTTGGGACATTTGAAAAAGAGATTCAAGAAATTAAGAAAGAGATGAGTCAAGTAAAGAAGATGGAGGAATCAATAAAAGAAATAAAGAATGAAGTAATTAATATTAAGAATAATGTGACAGTCACAGACAGTAAAGTTGAAATCTTCAAAAACCAGATGGAAATGATGATGGACCAGATGGCGCTACAGGAACTTAGACAGAAAGAAGACACTCTAAGATTTAGAGGATGTAAAGAAGAAAATAAAGAAAATCTAAGGGAAAAGATGACCACCGCCCTAGCAGAATTCTTAGGAATGGAAGAAAGGTTAATGGAGCGTGAAATTGACAGAATCTACAGAGCAAATACCAGATTTGCAAAAGACAGAAAAGTTTCTAGAGACATTGTAGTGACATTTGCAAGGAAAAAAATACGTGATGAGATTTTAATAAAACATTCAAAAACCAGAGTGACAATAAGAGGTCAAGAAATCAGAGTTCTCAAAGAAACACCGCTTCATATATTAAGGAAAAGGAAAGACTATGCTCCCTTAGTCAATTGGCTAAGAGACAACAAAATAATTTTCAGATGGGAACCCTTAGAAGGGGTAAGCTTTGCATTAAATGAGAAGAAAATTCTGATAAGATCAGCTATGCAAGCGCAAGACTTCTTGAAGGAAAGTGCAGAATACGAAAAGATACAATAATGTCAAAAATGTAAGTTATAAACTATTACAAATTATTAAGTTAAACAAGAATTACAAGATTTGAAAGTATATGTTTTCTCTTTTATTTCTTCTTTTCCCTTCCCATAGCATCTAACTATTTTTCGTCTTACGGCTTGAAAAATTCCTCAACTTTTCTTTTCTTTTTCTTCTTCTTTCTTTCTTTCTCTCTCTCTCTCTTACTGTTTCCTAGCTATCTTCCTTTATCTCCTTACTTTCATAAACTATCCTTGAACTGTTAAATAACCATTATATAAGTTTGACCACTCCGTTAAACCAAATTACCAATTGAAATGTCATATAAACTTTTGTCACTTAATGTTAATGGTTTGAACAGTCCCAACAAAAGAAAGAAGGTTTTCAACTACTTAAAACAATTAGGACAAGATCTGGTGCGTATACAGGAAACACACATAAGGGGAAAGGACCGGAAATACCTAGAATGCAGAAAATTAGGCAAGCTATTTGTGTCATTGGCCGAGAAAAAAAAAAGGAGTGGCGATATATATCAAGGAGGATCTGAGACCCAAATTGATTGTTCAAGATAAGAGAGGAAGATATGTGGGGGTGGAAGTTACGATGAATGAAGCCAAAACTCTCCTAATAGGAATATACGCACCCAATGACAGAAAATCATATTTCTTTAAAGAACTAGCAGACACATTAACACAATACATGTATGACAAGATAATTATCATGGGGGACTTCAATGGTATAGTTAACAATAAGGTAGACAGAAAGGGAAAAACAGGTACAAATGGAAAAATACTACCAAAGTCATTTTTTGAGTTGGTGAAAAATCTAAAAATAAAAGACATTTGGAGGGAGAAAGAAAAAACTGGAAAGGATTATACTTTCTACTCAAACCGACACCATAGCCACACCAGAATTGACATGGTTTGGGCCTCAAGCCTACTACTATCGTCAACAACCAAAATAAAAATATTGCCACGATCAATATCAGATCATAACCCAATTAGTTGGATTGTAATGAAAAAGGAGAAAAAAATAAGAAATTACGTAATTAAGAATTGGATGTTGCAAAACAAGGAAATAGTGAAAAAAATGAAGAAAAATTAAAAGAATTCTTCCAAATAAACAATAATTCAATAGGGGACCTCGGAACTATATGGGATGCAAGTAAAGCATTCATAAGGGGTATGTTCTTAGAACAAGAGATAAGATTTAAGAAAAAGAATAAAGAAGAAGAGATGCAGTTAACTAAAGAACTGAAAGAACTTGAGAAAAGGCTAATTAGAAAACCATCTAGCAGAAAAATTAGGGAAAAAATATTTGAAATAAAACAAAAACTAGATAGAAAAAACCAAATAGAGATAGAGAAGCAGATGAAGTTCATAAAACAGAAGGAGTTTGAATGGGCAAATAGGCCAGGAAAATGGCTATCAGCCAGATTAAGAAAAGAAAGAGATTCAAGAATAATAACGAAAGTAAAAAAAGGGGTAGAAATAATAACTGACAGGAAAAAAATTGAAAATTTGTTTATAGACTTTTATGCAAAACTTTACAAAGAAGCAGGGAAATCAGAACAAAAAATAGAAAATTATTTAAACGACTGTGAAATACCATCAATTAGTAAAGACAACCTGAAAGAGTTAAATAAAAGTATAACGGGAGAAGAGATAACATCGGTGATTGACTCTTTAGACTCCAACAAAGCCCCAGGCCCAGACGGAATTACGGTTAAGTTCTATAAAGAAATGAAACAAACAATACTCCCAAGTCTAGTCAATTTATTCAATGAGGTTATGGAAGGAAAAGGGATCCCTAAAACATGGGAAGAAGCGTTTATATCATTAATACCAAAAAAACAAGAAGAACTATTAGAAGTCTCAGAATATAGACCTATCTCACTTCTGAACGTCGACTATAAAATTTTCGCAAAGATCTTAGCAAACAGATTAAAAAATAACTTCTTAAAAACTTTCATAAGTGAGGATCAAGTAGGGTTTATGGCAGGTAGAAATAGCAGAGACAATATAAGAACAGTACTAGATCTAATAGAATACCTAGAAAATAAACCGGGGGAAAAAACTGCCCTAATTTTCCTAGACGCAGAAAAACCGTTCGACAACGTAAGTTGGCAGTTTATGGAAAAGGTATTAGAAAAAGTAGGCATTCAAAAACAATTCAAAACAGCAATAAAAACGATATACAAGAACCAATTCGCCTCATTAATAATAAATGGAAATCAACTGCAAAAGTTCAGAATTAATAAAGGAACCAGACAGGGATGCCCCCTTTCACCCCTGCTATTCATTTTGCAGTTAGAAATACTAGGGAAAAAATAAGTCAAGACAATACATGGGAGGGAATAAGAGTTAAAAAATACAGCTACAAGTATAAAGCATTCGCGGATGATGTAGCATTGTTCATAAAAGACCCAATAGAAAATATCAAAGGAGTACAACAAAAATTGGAAGAATTCGGTAGAGTATCAGGATTCAAAATAAACAAGACGAAAACAAAAATCTTAACTAAAAACTTAACTCCCAAAGAGAAATTAACTTTACAAGAAAGTTCAGGTTATAAAATAGAAAAACAGGTAAAATACCTTGGAGTAACACTCGAAAATAATAATAAATTTCTATTTGAAAACAATTACCAAAAAACCTGGAATGAGATAGGAAAAGAAATAGAAAAATGGAAAAAACTGCAAATGTCGTTTTTAGGCAGGATAGCCATAATAAAAAGCAACATCATTCCAAAGTTAATGTATCTCTTCCAGAATGTACCGGTCTCGTTATCTGTTAAAACAATAAATAAATGGAAAAAGTTGCTAGTAAATTTTGTTTGGAATGGCAAGAAGCCAAGAATAAAATATAAGAATATGATCGATGAAAAAAATAGAGGAGGCCTGAGGTTACCTGACATACAATTATACCATGAAACCAATCTACTGGTGTGGGTAATGGACTGGATATTACTAAAGAATAAAAAAAATATTAAACCTTGAAGGTTATGACCTAACAGAGGGATGGCATAGATCCCTATGGCCCTCCCAAAAAGGAAAAAACACCAAAAATTTCACAAATCATATAATTAGGAAAACATTAATGAAAAACTGGTTAAAATACAAAAATATTATATACAACCGAACGCCAAATTGGGTCTCAAGAGCAGAATCACTCCAAATAAAGGAATATCACACAGAGGGAAACTGGCCCACATACAAAGAAACATTGAAGTGGGAAAACAATAAAGCCCAATTAAGAAACAGAGAAGAGATTCTAAACAAAGACATACAGTGCCAATGGTTCACATACCATCAATTGACTGAGAATTACAAAAAAGATTTGGAAAATTATGGGTTTCAAAAAAATCCAAACGAATTTGATGACATTATTGGCAAAGGTAACAAAAAAATAATTAGAAGAATTTACAAATTCCTGCTGAAACTGAAAACAGAACAAGAAGTGGTGAAAGACACGATGATTAAATGGGCCAGAGATATAGGAAGAAATATCTCTCTTGAGGAATGGGAAAATATTTGGAGGAGAAATAATGAATTCACGCTCTCAATGAACTTGAAAGAAAATTTCATAAAAATATTTAATAGGTGGTATTACACACCAGAACGTCTATCGAAAATGAACAAACAATCAGAGGGAATCTGTTGGAAATGTAGGAAAAAGAAGGGAACGCTAATCCACATGTGGTGGAAATGTAAAAAAATCAAAAAATTTTGGGAGAAAATAGCCAAAAAAATGGGGAAAATATTAAAAATTAAGATCAAAATGAGGCCAGAACTTTTTTTGTTGGGACTGATCAGGGAAAAAAATATCTTAAAATATGAAAATTTATTTCTTTACATGATAACTTGGCATGACTAGATTTTAGTGTATTAGCAACAAACTATGGAAGAAGAAAGAAGTCCTGACGATGGCGAACTGGGAAGAGAAATTACAAGAAATGATGATACTGGACAAATTAACCTGGAGGTTGAAGGATAAACCAGAGAAGTTCGAAGAAACTTGGAAACTTTATTTAAAAAACTGAAAGTTGGAAAAATAAAACAAATAATAACTTTAATATGATGAAACAGCTGGAACCCCTTCTATAGATATGAAGAGGATAAGGGTTAAAAATAGCCAAAAATATTAGAATGAAACAAATAAGAACTAGTATTGTTATCCTTTCCCGTAGAGCCAATGATAATTTTTTTTCTTTCTTTTTCTTCGTAACAAAATAATAATAAGATAGTTATTTCGTTTAAGAAGGAAAAGTGGACGTTCACTTTTGAGGAAACTCAAATTATAATTTTCTAAAAGCACTAGCAAAAACTGTATGAACGGGTTGCAACAATTAAAATTGATAGAATAGGACTTTTTGTTTAATAAGACTGTATAAGGGAAAATATCCCCAAAAAATAGAAGAAAAGATAGAAATACCGTAGAGAGTTTAAGAAAAACGACAGAGACCACTTTAATCCCTTATTTTTTCATAAATGTTGCAACTAAACTGGAAACATTTTAATTAACTACTTGACAATTGTAAAATTATGATTGTTTTATGTATGTAAGTGTGTGATTGTGTTCATTTTTGTAACTATGTGAATATACAATAAACTTTATTAAAAAAAAAAGAAGGTGGTTTGTTTATCTGATCAGGAGTAGAAATTATCATATGATATCAAGTAAGAGGCTCGGGAAAAGAAGCCTTTGCCTCCATACAGACTGTTCTTCTAAGTGGTTGCAGATTGTGGTTCTCTGACAACAAATAGCAGCTTGACAAGTCTGAATTAGATCTGAATAAGTGGAATAGGGAAATCTGGAGACAGTAAATTGTTTGGTAGGGAATGAATGCTATGACCTTTAACAATCAACAACACAGACTCTTTCCTTCCCAATCTTTAACACACTTATGTTTTTAAAAAATGTGAAGAACTTACACATATGTCAGACTGACAATTCTAGCAATAGACGCCATGACATTTTGAATTTCAGACTTTCCCACAAAACATTAAAATAATGTTTGCCATTAAATATCTTTTTAGTGACAATGGTATAACATAACCAAATATAATAACGAAACTATACAGAATGCTCATCCTATGTCATGTCAGTAGCCCTTCATTTCATAACTTTTCTTTTTTTCAAATTGCTTTACCCAGCTTGCTCGACTGACATGGTGGACTAGACATTTTAAAACTCCAGAAATAAACCTTGAGAACCAAATATGCCAATGTGAAGAGGTGACTTCTGACCAGAAAGGGAATGATTTGGATTCTACTCCATGGGAGAATGGAGATGTGGAATGTAAAGAATATAGAGGTATGTTATCTGTTTCTGCCAAGCAGTCTTTTATGCTTACAGTAAGAAAGGTTGTTTCCATTCATTCATGGATTGTCTTGCCTGGTTCATGGCACTACAATTGTATCCCCACAGATTTAATAATTTATGTTCTTATATCAGAAAATGGTAGTGGAGGTATGCCAAATTCATTACATGGCGCTAGAAACAAATGTACAAGAATATATTTACATAAATACCAGGAGCACAGAAGAAAGAAATGTAGTATGTTTATGACATCTCTTGAACTTTAATGTCTCAAAATCTCATTTGTAATAAATAGCTAGACTTTAGTCTGATAGCTTTGGAGCCAGGAATGCAATAGCACAGACCTCAGGTCTTTCCTGGTTGCCAGAGGATTTTTCTTTTTTGCTGCCTCTCTGTGCCACCTGAAAGTCTTCTGGAGGCAGGAGAGCAGTGTGATAGTGATGCCATCCCTGGCTGCCAGAGCCCTATGGATTGGGCTGCCCAATACATCCACCCCTTCATGAATCAATAGCTGCATCAGCAGAAGAGAGCAGATTATTTCAATGGTGATGAGGGTGTAGAAATCCTTGAAAGGTAGATACTGGGCAGCAGCAGTAGTGGAAGGTGACACATATGGAGGATCTTTCATAGACAATGATAATAAGAATTCAGCTAACACTGGTTAGTACTACACAGAATAAGGCAATGGAAAACTACTTTTGATCGTCTCTCTGAACACACTTGTGGTGAGACAATCCAAAATGGAAAAAAAAAGATGTAGTGCTGGAAGACTGAAATGTCAGGTCAGATGGCACTCAGTCAGCTACTGGGAAAGGGCTGAGGCAACTACAACGATCCCTATTCTTAATAATGCAACTGGACAAAACCTGAAAAAAATTAGTTGCTGATGTAAATGGATACAAAGGAAAGTTCCAAGCTGTTGGATGCATACAATAGGAAGGTAAACTCAAGATTGTAAAATGAAAAATGTAATGTTTTAAGTATTCCAATCCTGGGAGTGAGTGAAGTAAAGTGGCCTAAATAATGACATTTTCAAGTCAGAAAATTATTAAGTGATTTACTCAGGATATGACAAATAGAAGAAATGGAGTTGCTCTAGTACAATGTAAAATGTAACACAAGCAGTCAGGGGCTATAATGCAAAGTCTGACAGAATAATATATATCAGACTTCATGGTAAGACTACCAACATAACCATAATTCAAATTTATGCCCCAGCTATAGATGCTGATGAAAATAGGGGTACGCATTTGGAAACAGTGACATCTTCAGACCTTGATGATCTCCCTTCTGAATTTTTGTAAAGGAACCCCTTGTGATGGGCTTCAGTGCTAGTATCTCTAATTACACTGATCAACCAAAAAAAAAAAACATTCCAGATTCGTGGAAAATTCTGAAAAAAAATAATAAAATGAATTAATATAACTACTGACCAATCAGTCTTTGGGCAGTGATTGGCAAATTATATGCAAGTTATTTGCAAAAAATTGTGCCTTGATAGATGAACAATGAGGAAATTATAGATGATGAGCAAGTGGACTTTAGAAGAAGATGTTCCTTCAAGGATCATTGTTTTACATTGACCTCACTGGTAAATAAATATCCTGTAAATGTGCCAGACTCTTTGTACCCATCATTCACCAGTTTAAGAGCTGCTTTTGACTCAGTCTCTCTCTCATTTATGGACAAGTATTATACTACCTACTTGCCTGCTAGATGGTTAAAATTAATAATGAATCTCTATTCTGGAAATTCATTATGTATTTATATAATTTGGGCCCTGTATTAAAAAAAAATATCTATCCAGAGAGGAGTGTAGCTAGGCTGTGTACTTGCACCACATTTATTCAGCCTATTTTTGAACCATCTTGTGCCTAATTTTTGAGATATTCCAGTTCATGCAAATAGTCTGGAAAGTTGTTATTATATGTGGATGGTTTTGTACTGCTTTCTTGGTATTATATTGACCTGAAAAGATATATAAAAGGTTTTATGACCTACTACAGTGAAACTTCTAGAGATCAATTGCAACAAATCTAAACTTGTTATTTTGCAAAGTCTAAATAGTCACCACCTAAAAAGTTGGCACACACTTGATGCAATGGATTAGATTATTCCTCCTGTTGAGTTTGTAATGGCAGACTGGCACTGAGTTCTGCTGGGCATTCTGGATTGCCATTCCTTCCTCTGGACTTGAACCCTGTCTTCAGTTTCCACTTCAGAGTTTCTCTGGTTTAATATAGGTTCTACTAGTCTTGCACTGCCTGAGTGGGCCTGGAATCTGAAAGGTTTCTGTGCTGGTACTTCTGGGCTAAAAAAAACAGCCCTCTATGGGCTATGCCAGGCCTCCTGCCCCTGGATGTGAATAGGGAAAAAGAAAGAATTTTTTTTAAAGCTGTCATTTTGTGTTTTGATGATGGTTCTGTTGGGCTTGCACTGCGACAGTGAGTAGTTCTTACAGGCATCTGTAGTCATGTTGTATTGGGTTTGTCGGGGCTAGCAAAATGCCCTCCTTTCTTGATTTTGGGTGCTGGGATTCTCTGGTTTGACATTGGTTCTGTTAGGCTTTGCCACATTGGCTTGTGGTTCTTTTGGATTTCTGAGTTCTACTTAAGTTTGAGCTTGTGTTGGCTCTTGGGGTGGGAGGCTGTGATTTCTGATAGGCATGCCTTTTTTGCTATTTTTCTTCCATTGGAAACAATGGAGGGTGGATGAGAGCCCTAACTTTGGACTCCCAACTCACTCTTTACCAAACTTGGGGTTTCTTGTGAAGAGAGTCACCAGCAGTTATACCACAAATTTTATGTTTAAAAAATGCAGAGCCCCAGAAAGGTTCTCCAAAAGATATAATTATGGTAAACTGATTTTTCGAACCAACTGTTTTTCTGTTCTGCTGAAGGTTTTTTTTGAATTTATTGCCAAGATGTAGGCACTAGGGAGTACATCGGGCACAATGACACCCCAGGCATGACTTTAGAGATTGCTGGACTATTCATTAGCTCTTTTGAATCCAGATCCTAAAAGGCAGAGGAATATGTCTGCCATTGCTCAGCTATTTGTGGGAATTTTGCTTATATCCTGGCACATTAACAGCATACCTATTTACATGTACACTCATAGTAATATATTTTTTACTGTATGACATTTTTAAAAGGTGTGTTGGCTTTTATCGTTGACTTTGTAGAATCATCCTCAACTGACCATAGGTGCATGCTAGTGGACAGATGGGGGGGGGGGGAAGAGAATGCATTATACTTGTACTGAATCCAGTAGATTCTTTTTAATATTCTGTGTCCCAGATTTCATTGGAAGTGAAGAACTTTGCACTTCTCTTGCCTCAGTGACTGAGGTGGTCTGATCAGTGAGTCAGATAGCTAGAGGGGGTCAAGTAACTGAGCACCTTTCCCCTACTACTCTGATACTATCCTTTTGATATGTAGATTGCTACTTTCAGGGAACTTCCTTCCTTCCTGCTTCTCATCCACTCTCTATCATTCTTCCATACATCCCTCCATCTTGCACTATGTGTGCATAAGAACAAAAGAACATAAGAACAAGCCAGCTGGATCAGACCAAAGTCCATCTAGTCCAGCTCTCTGCTACTCGCAGTGGCCCATCAGGTGCCTTTGGGAGCTCACATGTAGGATGTGAATGCAATGGCCGTCTGCGGCTGTTGCTCCCGATCACCTGGTCTGTTAAGGCATTTGCAATCTCAGATCAAAAAGGATCAAGATTGGTAGCCATAAATCGACTTCTCCTCCATAAATCTGTCCAAGCCCCTTTTAAAGCTATCCAGGTTAGTGGCCATCACCACCTCCTGTGGCAGCATATTCCAAACACCAATCACACGTTGCGTGAAGAAGTGTTTCCTTTTATTAATCCTAATTCTTTCCCCCAGCGTTTTCAATGAATGCCCCCTGGTTCTAGTATTGTGAGAAAGAGAGAAAAATTTCTCTCTGTCAACATTTTCTACCCCATGCATAATTTTGTAGACTTCAATCATATCCCCCCTCAGCCGCCTCCTCTCCAAACTAAAGAGTCCCAAACGCTGCAGCCTCTCCTCATAGGGAGGAGAGATACAGAGAGATACAGCCTCTCCTCATAGGGAGGAGAGATGCAGAGAGATACAGACTGGATTTCTCTCCATCCAGCTAGATAGAGAAGAATAGAGAACCTATTTCTCCACCTTTCTATCCAGAATGGAGTTTACAAATAAATACTGCTCTTATTAGTTAGTAATTATTAATTGAACTTATTTTGTTTTCAGCATAACCACATGCCTAGGTAAGTTCTGTTTGGTTTGCCTCTGTGCACTCTGCTGTACGGAAAAGTTATCTCTTACCAGAGAGAATTACCAGCATATTTTAGTGTCTGGTGATTAAAAGCTATGCCATGGCACATTTTTTAAAACAACAACAACAAATTTTAAATTGAATAATTGGAAGGAAATTCTTGGCAGGGGGCTTCCCCCCTCCCAGCTTTCTTAATTGTCTTCTGCACTTCCTTATTATAGAAAGACACAGTTCCAGTATCAATGGAAGAATTATGAGATGACATAAAACTTCTATCTTGGAGTCTGACAGGTGGCTTGATTCACATTTGAAGCAGCTGTTCATCCTAATGTTGTTAATTATTTGTCACCTTTGTTTTCACATGAGCTAACTCATCTGTCCTTGCATCTGTTTGCAAACAGATCTTGGTGATTAGGTTGTTAGTACTGATGGCAAAGGAAATGCTACATCCTTCATCCAAAGGTATAATGAGGCTTTGGGTTGTTTATGTTCATGTCACTGTAGCTTCTGAAAAGCTCACCCCAATGTACAAGAAACTTAGCACAGACTCATTTTCATGAACAGAAATTCTGTAATTTTAACAGGTGCATCCTTTATAGATCAAGATTTTCCAGAAACCCATTTTCACCTGCTTGTTATGCAGGTTTTACCTGTTTATTGTGCAGGTTTTAATGACATGATAACCCCACCTATAAAAATGTCATAACTGTGAAAAGAGATGGCAGTTAAAATCATGATTCTCAGAATGAATTATGAGGTCTTCTCAGGAAGACCAAAATCAGTATTTTGCAGCATGTAATAGACGTCCTGCAGAGTTGACAGGAGTGAGATACAATGTATCTTGGGAATAGCCCATAACTTCAAATAAAGGTGACCCTTCCTCTATTGATAATATGGGCAACATTCTCAATAAAGTTGCCAACTTTTTTCTGATGAGATTCCCACTATATATCTATGTGACAAGTTGGTGACAAGGAAAGACAAGCTTTTGTAAGATCTGGTCTGTCATATATAGGTGAACTACAGCTTCTGCAATTCCTTCTTTAATGCAGCTCTGAAAAAGTTCAGGAGCAACTTCCTCATATTCCACAGACCACCCAAAAGCAAAGCAGAAAGTCAATAGATGCAATTTGCCCTGGTAGGCAAATGCCTTTAATGCTATTTAAGACATAGGAGGATAGGGGACAGAGCAGCAGTACTCTCTCCCAATGAATGGGATAAAAATTGAAAGCTGAAGAGTGATACTTTGTAGTGATACTTTGTAGGGCTAACCAGAATTATTGCTATGTTTGTAAATACTTGCTGAGTCGAATCAGCAAGGTTGTGCTCATCTTCTGATTTGTTTTGTCTGAAGGACTTCACTGAAGGGAGTCTGAAGGCAAACAAGGCAAAGTTTCCAGGCAAAGTTTCACCAGTATTCACATGGTACTCTAGGCCCTTCTCATTCTTGTGTATAAGTTATGTCTGAAGTATTCATGGTATCTATAAAACCATAGTTTTTAAGTCTCAGCACTCGAACTGTTGCTAGGAGGTGTGGGTATCAGTATGTGATTTTGTATGATTGTGCCATCAAGTCACAGCTGACTTATGGTAACCTATAGGGTTTTCAAGGCAAGGGACGTCTGGAGGTGGTTTGCCACTGCCTGCTGCTCCGTGGGCTGAATGAGTTCTGTGAGAGTTGCACATTGGCTCAAGGTCACCCAGCAGGCTTGATGTGGAGGAGTGTGGAATTAAACCTGGTTCTCCAGTTTAGAATTGGTCAGTCTTGCTGGCTGGTGTAGGATTAGTTTATATATCCTATCAAGCTGCTTCCCAGGCTTCAGCAGAAACTAGACTGAAAATTAGACTGGTCAATTGCACAGTCCAGAAAGAACGCACATCGAGTCATGTTAGAACATAAGTTGTTCTTGACCAATTGTTGTTCTTGACCAATAAGCTTACTGCAGGGATGGCACACTTGTCCCTTTGACCTCCATGAGAAAAGGTGGTGAAAAAGTGTATTAGCTTTTGGGAGACAGTCTGGTTCATGAAGTACATGTCATTACATTTGCTCGTGTTCATCTCTTATTCTCTTATGAACCATCCATCTCTTTCAGAAAGTTTCAACAATAATCTCTTTGTGAAAGAGACCTGGTCTTTCTTTCTTTCTTTCTTTCTTTCTTTCTTTCTTTCTTTCTTTCTTTCTTTCTTTCTTTCTTTCTTTCTTTCTTTCTTTCTTTCTCTCTCTCTCTGAGAATATAAAGTGAAATATATGTTGACACTAAACCAAAACATAATTCCTTTTCTCATTTTTCCCTATAGAAGAGAAACATCCTTGCTGGAAGAAACTGTATTTCTGGTTCTGTGGCACCACTCCCAAGCCCACTTTAACCAGAGAGGAGGAAGAAGCCCTTAAAAGGAAACTGACCTGCATCAGGGAAGAACCATTGTGGAAAGCCGTTTGCAACATTAATGCTATCATTCTCTTGGCAATTAACATCTTCTTATGGGGCTACTTTGGATGAGCCAAGGTTCCTAGGGAATTTAAATGAGAACGCAGTTGGCTAGCCTGGTTTGATATAGAACAAACATAGGCACCAACTGAACAAAACAGTTTCATCTTGAGGAAATGATCTCATACACCTTACACAAATGAGGATCTCCAGGGTGACAGGACAGTACCACTTCACTGCACTTATAAGCCAAATAAAAACAATAGTGACCTAAACGTGATAAAAAGGTGAAGTTTTCCCTTCAGTCGTGTCCAACCCTGGGGTACCACTGGAAGCAGTGATTTCATAGGCAAGCCGTTTTTGTGGGGTAGTTTGCCATTGCTTTCCCCGGCTATTCTTTACCCCCCAGCTATGTGCTAGGTACTCATTTATCAACCAAGGAATGGATGGATGGCTGAGTTGACCATGAGCCAGCTACCAGCGTATCTGACCCCCAGGGGGTTGAACTCCTGACTATGTGAGTGGCAGTGCAAGCACTTAACCACTACGCCATGCGGCTCCTATATCAAACGTGATAAAGCAATTTAAACGCTAACTATGCTCTGTAAACGATTCTTGATCATTGATATTTCCTCCAAAGTGCCATGCTTCTAGAAATGAAGCAAGAGTAAACTTAAGGGCAATGAGAATATGCCCTGAGAATGCTAGACATTTGTTCAATAGGTACTTGAGAGCAGACCCTTATGCATGTATAGTCTGCTGTTGTTTACAGAGATGTGTGAGCCAGACTCTCAGACTTGGGAAATGATTCATTTTTCATCCTAGCACTTCAAAAGAGAAGAAGAATTGTCAGCACAGTGGAATTCATATGTCCATGTTGCATACAGATTGTGATGAAACAGCGCTATCTTAAATGAAATGCATTGCCTCTGTTTTAATTGATATACAAATCTATTGGCAACCAAACTTTTTAAATGATGTCAATACATACTTTCTTATTAATCTTCCTTGCAAGGCTAGTGCCAATCAGCAAATGATTATCATTCATTTTCCTGACAAATCTATCAAGGTCATTCATTATTGTTCTGCAAAATAAGGAGGGGGAAAAGAATATTCTTTTAAACCAAGATTAATGAGTTACTGCTTTCTTGTCAGGTAGGCTGAGCAAAAGGAAATGAAATTAACAATGAATCCCTACAAACATGTCACTATATTAATTTAGTGGAGAAACATTTTAAAATGTTATTTTTAAATGTAATGTTCTTTCAACATATCTGCTGGTGTAAGCACAATTTAATGCATACAGAAAAAGAAACTTTATAAATCTGTATGGGCAGTAATCCAGACTTTGTTTTATAACACACTACTATATATACATTTTAAATAAATAGAAGAGTTGACTAAAACATTTTTGTTTTTAATCAGTTTACTTTGCCTACTATTATTGTCATTCATTCAAAGTTATAAATTACTAAATTAATACAATTATCATTAAGGAGTTCTATGGAATTTTGCAAGCTTTGCATTTCGATTAAAAACTTCCTGTTTCGATTTTGCTTCTTTCTTGATTGATTGAAAACATGACTACTTCTCGCCACCACAGTTTCTATTCTCTAGGACGGGCTTTTTCTCTTAAAATTCATGCATTTTTAAACATTATTTGAGTGTCAATAAAACATTATATAAATAGTATGAAGCTACATGTAGATTGAGTAACCAACACCAGTGCATTCCTCTGTGACCAGACTATGAGATGTGGACATGCTCCCTTAGTCCAGATCAGTGCCCCAACTGGATGAAGCTGGGTATTCTCCAGCCCAGTAGACTCCAGCCCAGTCTTCCTTTTTAAGCCTGGGGAGACTAAGAAAGAGAAATGTTAGTCCAGAAGGTCAGGATGGGCATAGGACCAGTAAACCATTGTCTTCCAACATCTGACTCCCATGATCTGTCCCTGGGGGAGCCCTTGCCTGAGCCCAGCCAAAGATCTGCCACTGCTGAGCTGCACTGAAGAGTCACGCTGTACCCAATGCAGTCTGAGGCCATCCAAAGTCCAAAGTCACTGCAAGGCATTGTAGCTGGGCAAGGACCTCTGGAGCTTCCTGTCAGGCCAGAAGTCCAATGTTGTGGGCAGCAGAAAAGGAAAGGGGATGAGGAGGCCTCACTTTATTGCTGCACTGTACCCGGTCGGCCGTGCCATCTCTTGAGCTGGCCCAGTTACAGTCCTGCCCACAGGACAGCACACGGCCAGCTTGGAGCCCCCACCTGTATGGCAACCTTTGTCTGCAGGTAAGTTTGTGCCACGTTTTTGCTAAATGTTTAAAAATTGGTGATCCCATATGCTTTTATGCCTTGTATATAGTCTGTGGTGAAAATTTTTGCCATAAAGTGAAACTTTAGATTTTACACAGCTGACATACTGTTTGCATACTTCTGTTTATACCAGTGTTTCTTCATAAAATGTGGACATTATACACTTGTGTAAACGCATCTGAGAATCATGGAATCATACTTATATAAAAATGTACAGACACAGGTATACCACACTTAATGAAATTGCTTCTGTGATTGTGTCTGCTATATACATGTATAGCTACCCTAAAATATGAGTTTCTAGTTTGTATAGTTTAATTGTGCTTTTTCACGTAATGAAATTGAGTACGAACTGCCATATATGAAATAAATAGCAGATGCTGTTCTAAAAGCTGGTTCAGCTGTAACAATTTGTCATTCATGTTCTCTTACATTCACATGAGCAGTTTACTTCCATGAGCAATGTTACTGTATGAACTGAGGACAGTCAAATGTTTGTAGAAACTGTGTGCAAAATATTTACAAGGAGAAAATAAATACACTAGCAAGATGAAATGACAGCGTCATCACACTGAAGTATTACTCAGCTGTTGAAACATGAAGATAGTTTCAGATGAGAAGCCATGTTGGCCAGTAGCTATTACAACAGCTTACCTCACCGTCTGACCACATTTCCTGGGCCCACTGCTCATTCTCAAAGATGGTTTGTGTTTATCACGCTATCAATTGGCCAGCGTGTTCAGATTATGCCTTTAAAAGCTACACCTTCCCCACATGGCTTTTGGCCTACATTCATTTTGTATTAGGGCAGCATCCACCGTGGCCTCATTGGGGTGGTCAACAGAAAGCATACAGTCCCTAGGCTGATGGCGCTCCTCGGCTTACATGCTTAATCAATTTTCTCTATCAGTTTTCTCTGTCAGTTTTCTCTATCAGTTTTGGCAGGTCCTAGGCAGCGCATCTGGATTATTGGGCACAGCATCATCCACTAGGCTTCATGCTACGCTGCTTCTTCAGGTTGGGGATGGAACCTGGGCCTTCCAGCAGGAGTCCACATTTCATAGTTTGGTTTCAGAGGGATGCGGTGGGGTGTCCTGCTGCCCATTCTTTGAGAGAAAGTGAATCACTTTGGATCTCCACACGCTCTCATTATACATCTTGGTGAGAATGACTTACCTGCATCGCGTTAATCCAGAGGATTCTTTCAGACTTGGACTGCATTTGTCGCCCTGGACCACTGTATTTTTGTCCAAGTTGGAGAGGCATTGCTGGCGCGGTGCCATCTCACTGAAGCAAGTGGACTTGGCCAGGAGTAAGACTTGCCGTGTGGCATCACACTTTGTGACTGAGCACAGGGGCGTGGGGGAGGGGTTCATTGGGGCATTAGCCACACTGGGACATTAGCCACAGGCTGGAACTGCTCTACCACTCCGATGGGGTTCATTTGTCTGCATGGATTTTTGGTTGCATAGCCTAAGGGGTGAATTGTATGATTGGCTAGGGGTTTGAGAAGCATTTGGCGGGAACTGGGTTCCCCGGTTCTTTGACAGGTTGTGAATGGGGGACTGATCTATAGCTGTGGGTGAGCAGGGGTGCTACCCACTTTGATGGAACCTCCTTAAAAGGTTTGGGGTGGAGCAAGTCAACGGGTAGGGTGCCCAGACATGGGCTTCTATGGCTTGCGCCCCTAGCAGCAAAGGGAGTCTTCAGGCAGTGGCCCTCCGCCCATCTGGAATCTCCCATTGCTGCTCCAACATGGTGTGTTTTCCTCAGCAGGCGGGCTGGAGGAAATTTAGGTTGCTGAGGGACAGCATTTGGGCTGCCCAGCATGCAGGTCAGACCCCCATGCTGTGCCTTATGCTTCTATTAACCTTGAACCAATATGTGCATAAAAGGTTATGGCCATATCTCTTTACCCCACTAGAGTTTTGTTGTTACCTGGTTAATTGGGTTCTCAACAGGTGAGAGAGCTTTCAGCTACTTCCCTCAGGTGGCAAAGGAGCAGCCGTGACTTACCACAGCCGCCATTGCCGCAGGGGAAGGGAAAGCTCTTTGGTGGTTTTCAAATAAAAGGTTTGGTGGTGGTTTTCAAATAAAAGGCAGGGTTTTTTCATATTTCCTGTACAGACAGGAAGTAGGGAAAAACCCATAAAAAGAACTGAAAACAAAAAAAATACACTTGAAACTGAGATGTGATTTTTGAAATTTGTAGTGCAATGCTGAAAACAGTACAGATGTTTACAATATTTGTAATGTCTGTTGTTAACATCTGCTGTGTTTGATGCAGATTTCTTGTTTCTGGGCTACCTCACAGTTAAGACAGCTCATTGGGAAAATGTAATTACTGGTACCCTTTTTGCTTTGCCTTTGCTTTGTTCATTTGAAATGTTAGTCAAAAGTGAATATTCAGCCACAAGCCATGCCCACTTAACATGTAAGAGTCATAACTGAATCAGAAGAGACAGGCTTCTGGAAGTTTTGGCAAGCAGCAGCTTCAATTCTTTATTAACTTACAGACAATTGTAAGTAAGGTTACTGCTATAATTTCCCTGGGTCTTTGGGGATAAAAAGCTTGGAGAATGTTAAGGTTATTTTAGAAGACAATTGAAGAGCTTAGGTTTACCTTAACATTGCAATGTGTGGTGGGGGGGAGGGGGGAGAGGAATCAAAGCTCAGCTGTAGCTTTAGCTTACATGGAAACAGCATAGTATTCTTGTCATCCATTCTCAGTTAATCATGTGCTTAAGCTTCTTGCAACTTAAGCCTTCCGAACTTTGTATTCAGGAACATGTTTGTGCAAACTAGCACAGCCTTGGAATCCTTTTTAAAATAAGGAATTACACATCATCATAATGGTTCAGTACTCACACTTCCACAGACAGAATGGATCAATTTCACAGATACAGGTGGCAATGCAATGCCTACCCAAGGCTCAATTGGAGTATTCATGTTTCTGGTTCAGTTATGTAGTACCCAACATGGAGGCATGGAAAATTTCCTGGGGAAAGCCAGCTTCCATATCCTACTAGTCTAGTGAATGTGGGGGGAGGGAGAAGGAAACTGAAGGCCTACAATGCTTCTATGCCTGTCTCTTTCAGCAATGGGTAATGATGGAGATGGGTGCTATCTGAAAGAGAAAATGGGGGTTGGAAATCCCGCAACAGCACAACCAAACCCCAAACCTAGGATACTATGGGGAGAAGTGTTGGTACCACTCCTTTCCAATAACTGGTACCAACTGATATCCCCTCCACACACATATACATCAGATTGCATTGTGTAGGGAATGGAACTTTGAGTTGTTGATGGAAGATAACTGAGGCCGTTTCCGCACGGCCCATTAATGGCGCCCTGGGGACAGGATAAACGCCGTCCCCAGGGAGCCATTCGCACAGGCGGAGCTGCTGCAATGCAGCAGCGCCGACCTGACTCCGCTCCCTCTCCCCCAGGGCGGCGTCAAGCCGCCCTGAAAAACAACCCTTTAAAGGGTTGTTTTTCCTTCCACAGCGTGTTCCTGGCGGCGCGGTGCGAACAGCACCGCTGGGAACACGTTGTTTTCCTTCCCTGTTTCACTGGCCGAAACCGCTGTCAGCAGCCAGCCGTTTGGTTGCCGACGCCACGCCGTCCTCCCACCCCTGAGCGTCAGAGGGCAGCGCGGGCTGGGCTGCCACGCCAGCAGGCTGACGATGTACGGGACACGGTGAGTGGAACGAGGAAGTAGAAGAGGCGGCTCCATGCTGAGTCCGCCTGCCGCTCAAGTCAGCGTTCTTCTGAGGCACGCGATGCTTGCATACGTGAACGTCCCGCCCACGCCGGGCGAATTCTTGCTGGCGGCGGAAATTCCCCACGTCGCGGCAGAAACGCCTGAGGTATGATGATAAAGAAGCTTCCTCCAATTGTGGGGATTTCAGCAAGGGAAACTTTAGCTTTCATGAAGACAAAAGACACCACTATCTTCTCTGTTTAAACCTGATCTATGTACATACACTGGCATGATGATTTAGAACTTCTCTGCTTTCCAAATAGTTAATCCCAGGCCTTTATTTTTGGTGTTCATACTGGAACATCCATTCACTTTGTGTACTGTGCACAAGAAAAAATGAAATAAATTCTCATATGCACACTAACCCCCTGCTTTGATTGACCAAATTAACTTAGATTATTTAAAATGTAAGCCCTGAAGTATTTTCCAGTCCTTTTTTCCTCTTTTCGCTATTTAAAGTAAAGTTGAACTGTGTTGCAGCCAAAATACTGCCTACACAAATGCCAGGGAGAGAAGCTAAATGAACCCAGAGCATATGGTACTCTGCTGACATAGCTAAGAAACCAGTTCTGCATGAGCAGTGAGGAACATCTTGAAGCGCACAAGACATATGTGTTTTAGGAAAAAGATTGAAGTGTTTCATAATAAAAAAGGACAAAGTGAAATACAAGTGCTGTATAAAAATTTAATTAAAAACTGGTTTCACCCTTCAACGTGTTTAGGCAATATGCTTCACAGATGGGATTCATATTTTAAATATTATCCATATGCCCCTCCCCCCCAAACCCCAAAATGAGATAAATAAAGTCTTTAAAAATGCCACCAAGGCTAAGATGTATTTAAACACTCAGTGTTTATGGGGGAAACAAGCCAGGCAAAGAAAGCGACCTTCTGTCAAATGTTTACTACTGGAAAGTAGCAAAAAGGCAGTACATCCAGTTGAAACCTCCCCCCCCCCAAAAAAACCCCCTGCATCTGTCCCACTATCATTTTCACAAGATGCATATTATTAGAAGTGTAGCCATGTCCAAGTTCCTCATGCAATACACAACTTCTGGAACATTATGGCATGTGATAAACAATAACTTAGATGTCTTTGAAGTGGAGTGGACAAATTCAGTTCATCAGTGGCTATTAGTCATGATATTTGAGCTAAAATTCTACATTTATATGGAATTTCTAGTTAATCTGGGGCAGAGGTGTTTTAAATGCTGCTATCTGAGCCACTGTTCTTTGCAGACTACAGAGAAGGCTTTCATATACATTCCAGCCATCTCCAGTTTCCTGAATGCAAAGAACCTTTTACTGGTGCTGAAGGAAGGAGAATATGCAGAGAAAGAAAATGGCTGCAGTTTGTTTCTGTTTGAAGGCCTATATTTCAGGATAAGCAGTTGTCTATAATACAAGGTTGTTGTAGTAAAAAGGAGGAGAGATTATGCAATCTGCTTTGGGCCCCTGCTGTGGAGAAAAATGGGGTGTAAAATAAATAATGTTTATGGGGCAGACAAAAGGTTGGTGGGTAGATGGGATGGAAAAAAGGAAGCAAAGACAGCTGAGGATATGGGGTGCCAGAAGGAAAGAAAGAGACTATAGTGGGATACAGGAGAAAATGTGGTGCCCCCCTCCCCTCCAAGGCTCCAACTATGCCATTGGGTATGGCTCAGTAGAGAACACTGCACAAAGTTTTCTAAGGGAGAGGCTGGCAGCGGAAAGGAAGGAGGGAAATCTGAAGACAGACAGATAAATATAGGTTTATTGGTGAGAGGAAAGTAGAGAAGGAGGAGCGAAAAGGGGATAGGGTATGGGACTTTAAAGAAAAGGAAAGATGAAATAGTAAGGGAGGAAAAAATTGGATACCTTCCCCACAAATTCTTGCATGACCCCAGCTTGTAAGGATTTTATTTCCTACATATTGTTTCCAAAGGCAAAAGATCCAAAATGTAAGAGTTGGGAGAGACATCTGGATAATGTACCACCTCTTTTAACCAGTAGATTGCATAAACATATTCTGTAGCAAATATTTATCCCACCTTGTTTTCAAAATGTCCAGAAGCAAAGACTACTTTTGCACATAACATGTTCCATTGCTAAGGATGTGCACCTTGAATAAAAGTCAGTATTTTGGGGTCCAGCTATCAGGGATCCAAAAAATTTCCAGATTCCCAGTTATCCAGATTCCAAATACTGGTTTGGTATTAGGATCCTGCTTCTGGGAGGAGGTGGGGTTCCGGTCTCATATTATTTCTAGTTTCAAGGGAAATCTTTCCCTAGGGTGTGTGTGAGAGAGGCTATTTTTTTAAGCTAATGGCAAATAAGATTGCAACGGGTGTTTCTGGATGTCTCTTCAACTAAATAATCCTCAACTTCAAGTGAATTAGAGATCAAGCATCCCTATCTTATAGTTCCTCAGTGGCAAGGCAAGTCCCTCTAGCTATACTCCCATTGTTTCCTAAGCTGGTGGGAATGCAGAGATCTCTAAGGTAAACAGTAACCAAAAATAAAGAGCAAGCAAAGTAACCACTGGTCAAAACCAGGGAATCCCAGCAGAAGTGCAGGATTGTGTAGCAGACCTAATACAGCAAATGGCAAATTAAAGACTCCAAACTAATATCAAGCCAGAGATTTCTGAAGAGTACAGAATCAAACTGTTCCCCATTCTTTTTTTAAATACACATGATAGTGCTTAGCCTTCTTACACAAGAAGTAGGCTAAAGTGATGCTGTAACCAATAAGCTTCGTGACTGAGTGAAAATTTGAACCGAGGTCTCCCTGGTCATAGTCTGACATTCAAAACCACTACACCACAGTAGCTCTCTTGTACAAACTCAATGATAAGTACTCAATTATGTGCTTTCCAATATGAAAGAAGTACTGAAAAGCAACCTTGGACAGTTGTTTATTGAGGAGTGCTGTCAGCTGACAGCGTTATATTTAAGTGAGTGCATGTGTAGTTGCAAAGCTCAGCCTGATGTATTACTGTGGAATCTGTCTGTGTAAATAAACCTTGTTTTTAACCTTACTGCTTGAGATATAACTTAGAATTCTTCGGCGCTTGATGAATAGCCTGAAACTCTCCTTGTTACTATTAGTAGGCTCGGTTGTCTGCCATTTCCTTAAGAAAAGATCCAGCTCTTTGTCTCTGTTAAGGCTATTAACTGAAGTCCAACCACAAGAATATTATGCACAAGTTCATAACTTATTTATACATATCAAACATTCTTCATACATTTTGCAAGGCCATATGACTAAAAGGTGTTTGTGGTTTGTAATGGAGTAATTATAATAATTTTACAGTTATCTAGGATGCCTACTTTAAAGCAGGTCAGATACTTATTCTGGAAGTGTAGGGGTTCTTCACATTTGTGATAATACTCCATCCTGCTAGTGGAAGGGAAACAAGCAAGACATTAGTCAATGGCTCATTCTGCACATGTAGAATAATGCCCTTTCAAACTGCTTTCAGTGCTCTTTGAAGCTGTGCGGAATGGCAAAATCCACTTGCAAACAGTTGTGAAAGTGGTTTGAAAACGCATTATTTTGCATGTGTGGAAGGGGCCAATGAGAAAATGTAAAGACTGGCTCCAAGCTTTACTGCCTTTCCTTGCTCCTCTCATAAGACTGTCACAGCCTTTCCTCCAGCCACAACTGTAGAACAGCTTTTCTAAAGGAAGAAGCAAAATGTCTTCCTCCTCCCCCCTCTTCTTACTTGGATTGGACATTAGCAGCAATAATAAACACTAAAAGGTAAAGCAATAACCCTTTGTAAACCGGTATACACTTCCATTCTTGGATCTCGCCGGAAAAGCAGCACAAGAAAGAGGACCCAAAATTAAAATACTAATGAATACTAACCACAACAGAATCTGCAACATTTTGTTGCATGTCCCCACTTGTCTCTACACTATTTTCGGAAGATAATTTTAAGGTATCTAGCATAATGATGTATCCAATATTCCTAACTTGCAGATCCTGCAATTCCTCCAATTCCTGCAACCCTCCAATTCCTAACTTGCAGATCCTCTGTACTGAGCTGGGCAGGTTAGATAAAGCAATCAGTTCCATAACAGGAGTTCGGTGAAGCATAGCTGATAAAAGTGTACTGGATAATCTCCTCGCAAATCTAGAAGTTGCTTTGGCAAAGTTTTTCCATAAAAGCTTAAGGATATTAATAAATACAGATGACTACTCAACTAGCAGAGACTTACAAATTAACATAGTCAAATGACAAGACATTTACCATTCCTTGGTTTCTCTAGATGCTGATATGCAGTAAAACTCTTCTCATCCGGATGCACGCTATGGGAAAATTTTATTTGATAAACAGTCATCTCTTTCAACCCTTACTGCACATTATACAAAAACTGCATCCAAATGGTGAACTTGTTCAACACTGAAAACCATTTGGGTTTGGAAACCCACAGTGCATTTGGGCTTCTTTTGCACTTTATTATTATTTCTGAGCTCATTGGGCAAACTGTCCACATTTCTCAGTTGCATGCAGCTCACAAGTTTCTTTTTGCCCAACTGTCTTAATGCTGATTACATTTTTGTTTGTTTGCAGAAGAAATTATGTCTGGCTGAAGTTTGCATAGGCTGCCAATGAATTTATTTTAGGACAGTAAATTTAAATTCTCACTTCATTTTTTCTCCCTTCATTGGACTAGACAAAATTATGCTGATGGAATTATGCCATCCCCTGCCACTGAGACACCACTTTGTGGATATGAAAGATAAGGAATAAGCACAGAAAATGCTATTTAAAGCTCTACTTGGGAATTTAGAAATTTACATTTGATAGAAGGGATTTAAAATGTATTAGGAGGCAAGGTGCACTAAACAATTCCTATTTGTTACATTGTTGGTTCGTTGCCTGAAATATTACTTATCACAGAGGAGATGCAGTCTGGCCACGCAGAAGATGTTTGCCAACCAACAGAAGGTTAGCCAACCACACCAAGTAAAAATGATTTGGGGATTATACACAGGCAAAGGCAAGGAATTTCTACCTACATTTCACATCTAAAATAGTCATTAGCAAGTATAACATTTGGAAGAAAGCTTTACACTCTCTCTCTCTCTCTCTCTCTCTCTCTCTGATTAAAGATGATTCCTAGAAGATAAATGATCCTTTGAATTTGAGAGATGGTCAGGGAAATTCACATGGCTGATGCAACGACAACTTTGAATTTGCACCAGCTGTTGGTAGTGTTACTAGTGGTTTCAGCTATGGCTCAATAATAATGTATAAGAGTACCCAGACAGCATAGGAAGAAGCAGGACGGTTGTAAGCTTCACAACTGAGAAGCTACTTTTCTGCAACAAATTTGAGCTGTTGCTTAAGCATGTAAAAATAGATATAGCTTCCTTTCTGTGTTGACTTCTTGCAATGACTCTTTGCAATGACTCTTTGTGGCCTTTGACTACTAAAATCGGGGCTCCCTAATAATGTCCTGTCAGTGGCATTTCTCCCCTGTGCCTAGGGACAGGGGGGTACCCTAGCACCCCGGCGCCCCCATTTGGTCACATGGGGGGCGCCAACATTTTCAGGGTCTCTTTTTATTATTGCATTTTAAAATTTTTAAATGTTTTTTTTCAACGTTCTGGTCTGCAGAGCAACAGAGTTTCAAGCAAATGGATGCTCAATGGCTTCTGCTTCTCCTCATTGTTCAACACCAATGGGAGCTGGTCTGATATAAGGGTTACCCATTTCGAGGGACTATAACTTTGTCCCCTGAATTAACTCCTCACCAAACTTGGGTGGAATCATAAGAGCTAACAGATGATACCCTGAAAATTTGGTGTGTCACTAGCTTTAAAAAATACATCCCTTCCAGGCACCAAGATTCTTTAGCTTTAGGTGACTTTACCATTGTAGCCAATGGGGAATTTCTGAGTGTGTAGGCAGGTTGCACATTTTTTAAGATAGAGGCACCAGACTTTCAGGGTGGCTCCAGGAGGGCCTCCTGGTAATAGCATCAAGGTTTGTAGACCTTTGCTTCTGGGGGTTCAATTTTATGGGCCCCCAAAAGGCTTACCTTCAAAAATGTGCAGCCTGCCTCAGAAATTCCTCATTGGCTACAATGGAGCAAAGTCACTGCAAAACAATCTTGGGCAAATTTCTTGGGGTGCCTGGAAGGGATGTATTTTTAAAGCTAGTGACACCAAATTTTCAGGGTATCATCTGTTAACTACTCTTATGATTCCACCCAAGTTTGGTGAAGTTATGTTCAGGGGGACCAAAGTTATGGTCCCTCAAATGGGTAGCCCCCATATCAGTTTAGCTCCCATTGAAAACAATGGGGATGGGGGCATTCCATTTGGGCGTCCATAACTTTGCTGCCCCTGAACCAAATATCACCAAACTCGGGTGGTATCATTAGGGCAGTCTCTGGATGATGCCCTGAAATCATGGTGCCACTAGCTTTAAAAATGTGCTCCCTGCAGGCCAAAAAAACACCAAAAATACCCCCCCAAAAACCCAAATACCTTGCATTCTCATTTGTTCATATTTGGGCAGGACATTTGCCCAGATTCCAGCCGAATCTGCTATTTGTTTCATCTGAATCTGAATCTCCAACCCTCAAAAGTGATGTTGCTTCAGGGTGGGGGAGAATCCACCCCCAAACAGCATCACTTTCAATTTTGTTTTAACCGGGGACCCCAGATTCTCCCTTTAAGATAGATTTAAAAGAAGAATCTGAGCTGCCTAGTTTAAACACCATTGAAAGTGATGCTGTTTGGGGGTGGATTCCACTGGGAGTGTTTTGTGAGAGATGATGCTGACATTTGTTTGGTGAATGTTTTGCTGGGGTGATTTGTGAGAGATTTACATGTTTAATACCCACTTGCACTGGCTTGGAGTTGTTTCTCAGGCTAACAACCTACCTCATAGGGTTGTTGTGATTAGGAAATTAGGAAAAGAGTTGGAGGGGAGAGAGCCATGTATGTTTTAATGGGAGTGGGAGGTGTTTTGTGAGCTGGTACAAAAAATCATTGTTTGGTCATTGTGGGTGAGGGTGGTCGCCCATACGCCGGGCCGGGGGGGGGGGGGGGCGCCAAACTCAGGTTTTGTCCCCAGGCGCCAGTTTGCCTAGTTTGCCCTGTGTCCTGTGCTTCTATGTCTGTTCCCTTTTCTCTTTTTGAACTACTTCTCTTCTGTGTGTGAAAAATGTGTTACCTGAAAACTGAGAGGGAAGAGAATATAACATATATTTACCCAAGAGAGTCCTCCTCCCGCCCCAAGGTCCATTATGTATGGAAAACTTACCTCAGGGCTCTTCACTACGCATTGGGCTTGTAATGGGGTCTTCTAGTATTTCTGTTTACACATGAGGAGGCACTCACTCTTTGCTGCACTGTCTGCTGAAGTCTCCTCATGCTTTTCCTGGTTCTCTTAACTCTGTCCATCAACTTAGTCTTAAAAGCATAGTTGCAAGATTGTTGGCTATGATAAATCCCTTTAAATCAAAGTTATGTTGATAGCAATATCAATATTGTAGTCCTTTCCAAAAATAATCGTCCAAATGAAATAGGCAAAGCAATTCCCTCGACTACATGCTGCTGAAGGAGGGGATCATGTCCTAGGGTTGATATTCTCTCCTCATCCCCTCCACACGGACACTTTTTGCCACTGCTGCTGTCACAGCAGGATAAAGAGTGGCCTGCTATTTCTATATCAAGATATCGATATAAGAATTTAGAGGTCGTGTGTTTTGGTTAAGCCAGTGGGGATGAGCCCCTTTTCTTTGACTTACCCTTGCAGGCTATCAAAAGATGCCAGCAGGATGAGTAGGAAGCAGGAAAGAGGTGGTAACATGGAAGGGGGGAGTGAGAGGAAAGGTGTAGATGCGAGTGAGTGGGAAGACTGAAATAGTCCTCACCAGGAACCGAACTGAATGAAATAACTTCATTCCCCAGATCTAGGAAGTCATCAGTACTTTTGTAACAGCTGCTGTCATCACACCTCACCCTTATCTCAGGGTCATCTGCACCCAAAGACTGCCAAGCTTTGTAGCCCTGGAAAAATTAACATGGTCATACAAAAATGAGCAACCATCAGTACAGCTCTCAATACATCTTTTCCCTTCACTTGGCATGCATGTTTCTAACCTACTGATCATCTGCTACTGAATTCTTTCCTATGCATGTCTGGATCCCACTACAACATTAAAATTTAGATGGCATGAGCTTCAGAATGCTAAAAAAGGAACTGGCAATAATGGAACCTTTTATTCTATAACTTTAAACACCAGATTTATGACTGTTTTACCATATGAGCAAATGCAGAGTCAGGCCCTACAGATCTGAGGGAGACAGTGGGTTCTTCATTGTTCTCTTGGGTAGATAAAGCAATATAAGATGAAGAAAGACTGGCAGTAATAACACAAATATTACAGTGACCTAGGGTGTATACCAGGTCACTGGCTAACAGATGCACATGAAATCACCTAAGAGGATGTTAATTTTGTGTCCTTAGAAAGCAAATGTTCCAAGAGAAGTATGTTTGTTTCTTCCATTCTGAAAGGAAGCAGAAAACAGATACGTCTGCCTTTATACAGTTCTCAGTGCTTGAAGAGAGTGGGCAGTCTGCCTTGATTTGTTAATGAGAGAGATGTCCAGTGGAAGGCTGAAAAGGTTTCTTCCCAGGAGAAGTTGGTGGCCTTTACTACAAAGTGATATGTCTAAAAATGCACCCCCTGCAGGCACCAATGTCCTGGTGCAAAAAAAATGGTCGTGGTGGAGTGGCCTTTTTGGTGGCCTTTACTACAAAGATTCTAGCTTTGCCAGTGTGGTTTTGCCAACACCTCTCTTAGGCATGTAAGAAAAGACTCCAAATTTGATCAGATTGCAGAACAAAAAACCCATAATGCTGGTATTTGGGTGGATAATTTCCAACTAGTATTGTCCAGTTTTGTGTTTTTTATACTTACCAATGCACTGATACATCCATGATGTAATATGAAAATAACACTGGAAACTATTTAGATCAAGGGAAGTTGAACAGTAAGAATGGGAGAGATTACAAATAGAGGAATCATTATCAGAAATAAGAGTTTGATTTATTCCACTTTTCTCAACTATAAGAAGTCTCAAAGTGGCTTACAAACTCCTTCCTTTTCTCTCCTGAGACTTTGTGAGGTAGGTGGGGCTGAGAGAATTCTTAGAATACTGTGACTAGCCCAAGGCCACCCAGCAGGCTCAGGGGCGTAACGAGGCAGCCCTGGGCAAACTGTAGCCCTGGGCAAAACCTGAGTTGGATGCCCCCTCCCCCACCGGGCGGCCACTCCACCACGACCATTTTTTTTGCACCAGGACATTGGTGCCTGTAGGGGGTGCATTTTTAGACATATCAACACGATAATTTCAGCATATCATCAGGAGACTGTCCTTATGCTACCCCCCATGTTTGGTGAGGTTTGGCTCAAGGAGTCCAAAGTTATGGACTCCCAAAGGGGGTGCCCCATCCCCCATTGTTTCCAATGGGAGCTACCCTTTGAGGGTCCATAACTTTGGACCCCCTGAACCAAACTACATCAAACTTGGGGGGTGCCATCATGATAGTCTCCAGATGATACCCTGAAATTTTGGTGATGATACATCCAAAAATGCACCCCCTGCAAGAACATCCTAGAAATTTGCCCAAGAATCTTTGTTCTGCATTGAGTTTTCTGCATTGCTGTCAATGGGGGTTGCAGGCTGTGGGGGGGCACATTTCTGAAGGCAGTCTCAAAACTTTCAGGGTCTCATCAGGAGACTACCCTAATGATACCCCCCAAGTTTGGTGCAGTTTGGTTCAGGGGGGCCAAAGTTATGGACCCTCAAAACTGTAGCCCCCATCTCCTATTAGCTCCCATTGGAAACAATGGGGGATGGGGCACCCCCTTTGGGAGTTGTACTCCCTGAACCAAACCTCACCAAACCTGGGGGGTAGCATAAGGATAGTCTCCTGATGATACGCTGAAATTCTGGTGTTGCTAGCCTAAAAACTGCGCCCCCTGCAGGCCAAAAATGGAAAACCACTAAAATACCCAAAAACGAATCCAGCATTTTGATGCCCCCCACAATGTGATGCCCTGGGCAGCTGCCCACCTTGCCCAATGGGCATTATGCCAGTGAGCAGGCTTCATGTGTAGGAGTGGGGACACAAACCTGGTTCACAAGATTAGAGTCCACCACTCATATGGAGGAGTAGGAAATCAAACCCGGTTTTCCAGATTAGAGTTCACTTCTCTTAACAACTGTACCATGCATAGAACATATCAATGGAATGGAATAGAATTTCTAAGGCACAATTTCTGCAAACTGGGCAAATTTCCACAAGTATAACTTATGACTAGCAAATTCAGAAAAAAGCAGACAGAAACTAAAAACTCATAATTCTTTGTGTACAATAGTGCATATACAAATTGTAACATGTCAAATATTCCAGAACAATTCTGCATATTGTTACAATATTAGAAGCCTCAAGCTGTCTCTCAAGATTTAAGGGGATTTCCATTCTCCAACAGTAGGTTTTAATTTTTATTCCATCATGTGACATTTGTTTTGATAAGAGAGTTCTGCTCCAGATAACCAATTCATTGTTATTCATAAAGGTTGAATCCACGCATCCATGCATATTAAGATTCCATAGGAGTTTTACAACAGGCCTCCTCGCACCACACCACCTACTTGCACATATGTATAAATCACTCACTAATGTTGCACAATTGAAAGCAGTGGCGTAGCCACCAGGGGAAGGGGAGGGGCGCGAAGCACTGGGCACACGCCTGAAGGGGGCGCCAAAAATCAAAAAGGTATTTTAAAAAATATTTTACTGTTTTTACTTTGTCGGCCAGCAGGGAGCGCAGTTTTTAGACTAGTGGCACCAGAATTTCAGGTTATGATCAGGTGATACTCCTGATGATATCAGCCAGGTTTGGTAAAGTTTGGTTCAGGGAGTCTAAAGTTATGGACCCCCAAAGGGAGGGTCCAATATTTCCAATGGGAGCTAATAGATGGGGCTTCCCTTTGAGAGTCCATAATTTGGACCCCTGAACCAAACTTCACTAAACCTAGGTGATATCATCAGGATAGTCTCTTGCTGATACCAGCCAGGTTTGGTGAAGTTTAGTTTAGGGGGTCCAAAGATATGAACCCCCAAAGGGGGTAACCAAAGGGGGTTTCCAATGGGAGCTAATAGTAGTTGGGGCTTCCCTTTGAGGGTCCATAACTTTGGACTCCATGAACCAAACCTCACTAAACTGGGTGGTATCATCAGGATAGTCTCCTGAAAGTAGCCTGAAATTTTGGTACTGCTAACTTAAACATTGCTCCCCTGACAGGCACCCTCAAATTTTCTGATTCTGGTCCCTTCTGAGTGAATTTAAAGGGAGAACCTGGGCTCCCTAGATTAAAAAAAAACATTGAAAGTATTGTTGAAGGCTTTCACAGATGGATTCAACTGGTTGTTGTGGGTTTTCCAGCCGTGTGTCCGTGGTCTGGTAGATCTTGTTCCTAATATTTCACCTGCATCTGTGGCTGGCATCTTCAGACGTGTATCACAGAAAGAAGTCTGTAATAAGAGAAGTCTGCACACTGTATAACAGACTTCTCTCTGTGATACGCCTCTGAAGATGCCAGCCACAGATGCAGGTGAAACATTAGGAACAAGATCTACCAGACCACGGACATGCAGCCTGGAAAACACACAACCAACATTGAAAGTGATGCTGTTTGGGGTGGGGAATCTACCCTGAAACAGCATCATTTTCAATGTTGTTTAAACTAGGGAGCCCAGAGTCTTCCTTTAAGGTGGATTTAAAAGGAGAATCTGGGCTCTCCAGTCTAAACAACGTTAAAAGTGATGCTGATTCAGGGTGGAATCCCCCCCCCCAAACAGCATCACTTTCAATGTTGTGTCAACTAGGGAGCCCAGATTTGTGAGTTGGGGCATGTGTTCAGATTTGTGAGTTGGGGCATGTTCTATAATGTGATTGTGACTTTGAGATGGCATGGTGCAAAAAATTGTTCTTTGGTCGTAGTGGGGGAGGCCATCCAAACCTGGGGGCGTGGAGCAAAACTCAGATTTTGCACCAAGCTCCATTTTCCCTAGCTACGCCTCTGATTGAAAGTATCCCTTCTTATAAGAAAGCCTGTTTCTAGAAGTTCCAGATAATGAAATATTCTCAATTGTGTTTGTGTTGGTACTACAGGTACACAATGCATTTGGAAAACTATGGACTGATGTGAGGTGGATGTGTGAAAATCCACCTCAATTTAAAACAATACAGTGGAGAATTGCAGAAGCCAAATGTTGACAGATCTATAAATCTCCGAAGCAAAAAATACACCTAATGTAAAATTCCCCTGATTTGTTTTATTTCCCTGGTAGGGGAGTCCCAGCCTCAGCACAAAATCATGTAAAAACATTTCAGGTAAAAAAATTCAAAACATTTGTTAGACAAAAACATTTTCATTAAAAATATATTGATCCTGTATACTGCTCGGTTTCACCTGTGTTATTATTCGGATTTATTTATTCTTTGAAATTGTGCCAGAAGCTTTTCTGTACATGTTTCGATAGATTTTCTCCAGACTGTCTTCAAAGACTGCTCTGTGGGATTTATTGTTGTATTCAGCAGCTCTAGTGGTCCAATATTCACCATTATTTAGATGAACCATGATGCTCTGCCGTATAGATGAGCTAGAAACGCAATCCACAAAAAACACATTAAAATATGGTATTTATAAACTACTGAAAACATTTACATTACAATTACTAAGTCAATAATTTGAGACTGTAGATGCCATGTCTGAACATTCTTACTTTTATTAAAAAAACTATTTGTAAAATGATAGACAATTATGCACACACAAAAAATGCTATGCTAGCAACTTCTTAATATTGTGTACAGTTATCATTTCAGAAATTTATAGTACCCTTTACAGTTTGCTAAACAATATGTATATTAATCTGAATACATTACAGATTCTGACCAACTTATTGTATTGATCTTTTCGGTACACAAATCTGTATCTGCATGGTTTGGCATGCACCCTAAGCTATCTGTCTGTTCCTGGATATGAAAGAGAGAGAGATAAAAAGACTACCTGGATCACAGGATGATACTGACAGTACTCTGAGTTGAAAAAAGAAGGTACAGAGTTCAAAATGCACCCTGTTGAGCAGAACTCACTCTCCTATCCCCTGTTTTCACAGAGGGAGATTATTAGGTGTCAGCGTTTCTTGAGTAGCTTCTATCAGTCAGTAGGTATAAATACAGCTTGCTGCTCATACCGTAAGTACTTTGTAGCATTTGATAGGATCACCAAAAGAAGGATTCACATAAAGGCATAAGGACTAAGTCTCCCATAGTTTTGTCCATGGCCCCAGGCAGTTTGGCTTGCCAACTGCAACATGGGAAATTACTAAAGATTTTAGGGGTGGGCCTTAAGGAGGGTGGGGTTTGGGGAGGGGAAGACCTCAGCATGATATATTTTCTTGGAATCCATTTTCCAATGCAGCCATCTCCTCCTAGGTAGCTGATCTCTGTTATTTGGAGATCAGTTGTAATTCTCTAGGGCCCACTCGGAGGCAAGGAATCCTACCCCAAATCTAAACAAAATGTTGAACTCAGGTGGATAACTTCTAAATAATATAACATTTTTAAATAATATGGTAACATTTGCAAGTGCCACTGAACAGAACTGTGTGATTGCTAAAGCAGTTAAAAAGAAGAAAGTGCCACAGTAATGGTACACATTCCTCTTAAAATGATGTTAACAAAATTTGTTAACTTATATAAGAGACAGGCATAGCTGACTACAGTGTGGTATAGTGGTTAAGAGCTGGAAGAGTCTAGTCTGGAGAATCACGTTTGTTTCACCACTCCTACACATGACGCCTGCTGGGTGACCTTGGACTAATCACAGTTTTCACAGAACTCTCTCTACCCCACCTACCTCACAAGGAGTCTATTATGGGAAAGAGGAAGGGAAAGAGTTTGTAAGCCTTTTAGAGATTCCTAAGGGTTGAGAAAAGCAGGGTGTAATGTATTCAAACACTTTGGCTAATCATGGAATGTTTAGAGTCCAATGGCTTAATTTAGAACTCCATGGGATTGGCTGTGAGAGCTACACAGCATTATAAAGTCTGAGGATAGGGAATTCTGAAAAGAAAAGAAAGAGTTCTGTTGTGAGAGCCAGAGTGAACACTAGCTCTGAGGTAACTCTGTTCTCTGGAAACGGAGGGGCAGTTCACAATGGACTGTACTTCTGTGAAGTAAGTGCCAGGAAGGTCAGAGTCCAGTAAAGTTCAGCACCAGATTTCCTAGAGTTAAACATAACACAATAACACTGATTAATCACACTGGTGGCTTGGTTATTTTTTCTCTCAGGAGAGCCCCACTCAGATATGAAGCAGTGAAGCTTCTGGGAGAAGGGGAGTTATATAGAGAGGATTGGAGTTTCCTCAAGGAGAGTGGCCATCCTTCTATGATAAGCACCATGGGAGAGACACACTCTAAGGAAGAGTTTGTCTTAGTGTTAGTGTCCAAAGAACTGTGTGTGTGTGGTACATAGCTGAAGGTAAAAAGTAAGATTTTTAGAAAAGGGCTAGATAGACAGGCAGAACTTTGTAACAACTATATCGAAGTAACAGATTTCTTTTGTCTAGTGTCAAAGTGACAGTATCATCAGGAAGGCACAAAGTTAGTGTTATTTCTCTAATTTGTATCAACTGAAAAAGTTACAAAAAAATCTTGTTCATTGTAGCTTCTCTAAAACCAGCTTCCTTTGTACCTATAATTTTTTTCTTCTTAATCCTTAATTTCTTTTAAATTTGTTCCTGTAACTAAAATATTTCAATCTCTGGTTTCAACTTTACAAGCCTCTGGTACCAATTCTTTATTTAGTTTGTGACCAAAAGACAACAGAATTTTCTTTCAGAGATAATGCCCTGCCTAACAGAAAATGCCCTGGAAGAGCAATTAAAGACTATTTAAATGGCTTCTTAGAAAAAAAAATGTGGAAAAACTGAAAGAGAAATATGAACGCTTAAACATCCTTTCCAAGTTGCTATTTATTTTTTGTTCTGACAATAAACTAAATTGCTAAATCGGAGTTGTTCTGTCAGAGATTGTGGAGCAAAAAATTTCCCTCCGTGCACAGGCAGTCGGCAGACACTTGTGTGTGAGAGAGGCACACGTTCTCTCTAGCTGAAGAGACTAGGGGTGCCTCATTATAGAGGGTATAAATCCATTTTTTTTCTTTTACATATGACTTTGTTAACATTCCTATTGAAGAGAATGAAGACTAAACAGGTACACTGGGAGGGGAACAGAACCCACAAGTCTGATTCCAAGAAATCTTTTCTCCTTAACCACAACTTTCATGACAGACGGAACTAAAATTGGCAGCATTTCCTGAAAAATTCATATCACCAGCCTGACAATGTCAAAGTGCTTCAGGGAACTGACTATTTTTGGTGTACCAATGTTAGTCATCCCTTCCTCAGAAGAAATTCGAATAGTAGATTGGACAAAACTCAATCCATGTTCAAAACATATCTATCTGCGATCTTAATCGGAAACCAACCTGGCAAGCTGAGATAAGGTGAACTGAAGATATGTGCACAAATCATAGTACAGCAGGATAAGCTGTACTCAACTCTACTTTCAGAAATACCTGTCACAAACCTGTCACATGCTTTTGTTCCATCTATTTAGGAGTCCCATAAATTCTTTTCAAAGTCACTCACACACTAAATATTTAATCATCATGGAACCTCTGTGAAGTCCCAGTGGTTTTCAATCATTTACTTTAGTGTTAACATTTGGTCAGCAAAATGACATTCTTCTCTGAACTCTGCCTTGGTACTCTATTTCTGAGAATACTGTCAGACTTCAAGCTGTCAGGATGTCACTGAGGCTCTCTTTCTCCCACAATTCTCAGTAATGCTACAGAATGTGCCAGACCCCAGAGCCCAACTCCTACTGAGTATGACATTTCAAAGCCCATCATTTTCAATGATGCTGTAGCTATTACATTTTAAAAAATCATGGCCTACAGGTCCCGCAATTATCCCTAAGGTCCAAACTGTCTCATAAAAATCCACATGGCTTTTATTGAATAAGCTGTCAGGACATGGGCTAGAGAATAAGAACAGGATAAACATACTCAGAATATAGAAGCAGATGACAGTAACAGGATTTTGGATTAGACCTCCCTAAGCTTTATTGGCATAATAGGGACTGTTATGGTGTGCTTGTGCTTCTTACTGAGATGTGAAGAACATCTCACAAAGACAAAATTATGCTGCAGCTCTTCCTCAGAGCATAATTACTACTGTTTCCAGAAGTACTGCTGTGATATGAAGATGAGCTTTGGTATGGGTGCCTTCCATGGAGGTTCTTATGTTACCCTGATGAGAATGGAAGGAGCTGAGCAACAGCAGCCTCCAGGCCACCAGTATAATGTAAAAAGGGTACCTAAGTTAGGTTTACTGCTGCCCACTGCAATTGTTGGCCGAATCAGCACCATTCTAAGATGAGCTACCTCCTTTTAAATTGTAGTAGCACAGTACTCCAAGTTACAAGCAATACTGCAACTTATATTGTTAAAGAAATAACAATAATCATCTCAAGTTCATCAAGGAAACCATCACATACCCACCCACCCCCCCCAAAAAAAACTTCAATATTTACCTGCTCTGAAGATCACTGCTGCTTGAAGTGTCTATATGTATAGTAGCTCCTTTCTTGTTGGAATTCGCTGACTTACTGGAGTCTCTTGTCTTAGCAGAATCTTCTTTTGACAAACAACTCTCATCCTAAGAAATCAAGATCAAAATTTCATCTATCCATAATAACTATTTCTTTTTTTAAAAGGTAGTTTTTTACTGCTAGGTCAGGTAAAGAAGGAAATGTATTTATCATATTGAACCAGATAGGCAGAATAGTTTGGAAGACTTGTTAACAACAGGCATTCTGGAGGTCATTAATTCATAGGGTTGCCATAAGTCAGAAGTGACTTGATGGAACTTAACACATACAGAGGCACAGTACAGAATGACATCAATCTTATTGTGCATGTTTAAAGTGCTAACAAGCCACAGCCAATTTATGGTGATCCCAGTAAGGGGCTTTCAAGGCATGTGAGAAGTCAAGGTAGTTGAGAATTGCCTTCCTCTGAAGTCTTCTTTGGCAGTCTCTCATACAAGTGCCAACCCTGCTTAGCTTCCAAGATCTGATGAGATCAACCTATACTATATCCTTATCCTTATCCAATGTTAGGTTAAAAGTTAGTTAAGCAGAAACAAAGCATATCCAACTGACACTGATATTTGTATAAAGACACTACAGTTTGCTCTGTATCGTATTATTTCTTAGGCAAAATGTACGTAGTGTAGTGGCTCCAAGAATGTGCCAGGCACAACAAACTAACCATGCACTGAAGAAAATTTAATGGAGGGATGAAATAATGTATGCCTAACATAGGAGAAATTCTGACATTGCAACAGAATCACACATGGAAGCTTGACGTAAAGTAACACTACAAACTTTTGGTACGTCAAAAAAACCTCCCATTAAATATAATATGAATATTTTTCTGGATTTTTTGGGGGAGGGGGGGAGATAGTTCAACTTACAAATGTTAGTTTTTGTCGTGCACTATGTGTTCTTAAAATATTTTTCACTCGCTTATGGATTTCTTCACCATTAATTGGTGTGAGCCAACCAGAATGAAACCTAGAATAGAAAGAAGTTTTAAAAGGAATCATTTGGTGTGGTTTTTTTAAAATATGAATACTACTTGGTACCTGAAAATGGTCTCAAAGTTATCTTCTTTGGTCTTTCATAGGTGCTTATACAATCACTCATTATACAGGTCAGAAGACACATTTCTATTCCACGGAAGTAGAGCAGTTATATCCATTACCATAACTACAGTTAGTCAAATTTTCCAACCCAATCTATTCTCCCTTCTCCCTGATACTATCATCATCAGGAAATTAAAATCCATTTAGGCATTTCAGTCCAAGCAATAACACAATAGTTTGTTGTTATGAATACAGATTTGAAAATATTTTTGTTGATAAAAACTGCTGCAAAATTTTTAGCCCTTTTACTACAATTGTGATGTTAGGTCATTTGCAATCGTTTGGGTGGCTACACAGTACATTTTTAAAATACAGGATAAACGTAATGTGGATTTCAAAACGGGGTGGGGGCAGCAGGAAGGATTGAGTGGCATCCTATAGAAAGAGTACAATATTTATATATGGAGATCAGGAGCTTTTCTTAGTTTTAAAAACAGTAAATGTAAGTAAAGAGAATTACTGGGCAATGACAAACTGTGATTAGCAGAACATTCCTGTGCATCTTTGCTTAGCACAAAGTTTTATTTCATTATTAGTTTTCAAATTAAACAAGTGAGGAACCCACAAGGACTTGCAGCAGGCATCTCATTTTTCCTTTCCCATTATTTTGTCTTCCTTCCATGAAAGCTTTCACAGCCTTTCCTTTTCCTGTGTCTTTATCTCTTCCCACCCACCAGCTAATCTATCTTTATCTGCCTTTCTCGTCTTCAGCTCACCCCCACAGAAGACACTGCCTGAGAAAACTATGGCTCAGGTACATGGCACCAGCCATTGGACCCAGCTGTACAGTAGGGAACCTGCAAGGATTTAGAGGGAACATCTCTCTTTCACTCTGCACAATCTTTCCTCTTTCTTCTTCCCCGCTCCCTCCATATCCTCATCTTTTCCCTCCTCCTTCTCATTTGCTAACCACTTTAACTTCAGCTATTATTTATTTACTTCCTTTATACTCTATCTTATTTCTCAACAGAGACCCAAAGCAGCTTCCATCATTCTCTGCTTTTAACTTCACAACAATCTTGTGAACTAAGAATACATAACAGGCCAAGACCACTCAGTGAGCATCCACAGCAGAGTAGGGACTCAAAACTGGGTCTCCCAGATCCTAGTCTGAAACCACTGCACAACACTGGTTTTTCTAGGGTGGACACTGTTGAACAGTAGCAAGCAGCTGGGCCTGGATGAGTCATGCAGTAGCAAGCAGCTCAGTGGCTGCTTGTATACCTGGCCTCAGTAAGGCCTCCTTCAAAGGCCAAATGAGCTCTTGAAAGGGCCAAGCAGCCCTCTCCCCCGGCCACCTTTTACTGACAGAAACCAAATCTTGAAAAATAGTAATATTGTTTTGGTTGACTTCAAACCTGAGGTGTTCTTCAGTTTTACAGAAAGATCCTTTTTGTCTTTTCATGGATCCAGTGGATGAAATATCCACTGATGGGGACAGACTGTGAATTAGCTACACTGATAATATATTCTGCATTTTTTAAAAGCCACAGTTTCCTGTATTCTATGTTTCACAATTTATCTCAGTATTGCACGAAACTTGGCTCAAAATACTAATATACAACTTCTTCACTGCAAACTACCTGCATTTCTTTCATTAAATAACATAATGTTCCACTAGTGTGCGCTGTGGCATTAGGAATGCTTACAAATGGCCTTCAACTTTATTTTTCAAATTCAACAGCATGTTAATAAAAACTGTATCGGCTCCTTTTTAATTGTCTAATTTTAGTAATAACTATAAAACCTTATCTTTATGTTAAGCCATTATCTTAATATTTACCACTCAAAGTCATGACACAACAAAGCAAAACCTGAAATTTAACACTGGTAATTTAAATTGAAGCCATTTTATGATGTGCTATTTCTGGCTGGATACATTCTGTCAAGCTCATTTTCAAAAATTAATTTCTTAAAACTATAAATAAAATTTCAATAGTGAAAAGACTCATCAACAGCCTGTATAAAACCACTTGTTCCTTAGATATGAGATTAAGATGTCAGTAGTTTACTGCAATGTTGCTCACATTATTTTACTTGACTTTATTCTGACAAAACAGAATAAACCCCTACTGCTGCATTCTTTGTCATACTTCCAATTTTCTTTAGGACTAGCAAACATTCTGCAGTTACATCAGTTTAAATTGTTTATTGATTCCAATAGATTGTATAAACACTTTGGATATATAGCTTGGTGACCTAGAATAAGCCAGATCAATACAGAACTACTCATAATTCATTTCAAAGATGCTCTGTCGAGAGCAATCAACGCTACAAAGTATTTTCTCGTGCAATATAGCTAAAAGCATTCATTTTTCCTTTTATGAGATAAGGATTTTCTCAAAAAGTCATGGGGACTGCAGCTTGTATTTTCCACCAAAAGAATCAAGAAATATGGCTAAACATAACTTTTGTATATACGACAAAACAGGTGATAAGATTGACAAAGATAGGATTCATCCATACAGGCTATTTAAACAGGAGCTTACAACTATGTTTGCATGATGATGACATTTAGATCACTCACTTGCATATAGAAATGCCAGCATTGCTTATCAGCAGTAAATGCTAATGCATCTCGTATCAGTAGTTATTACAAATTGCATTCTGCAAAAACACATTTGAGACTTTTCATGTATCCCTTCCCTAGCCACAGTGCCTTACAACATGTGCAGCTGTACCTCTGTGGCTTCCATGAAGAATTAATCAGATTTAAAGACAGAGGAATTATGCAGCACAAAAATCAATAAGGTGTTATAGGAACAGATGCGCATTTAAAAATAAGGCAACTATTACAGAACATACCACAGGAAAAGCTAAAATGAATCTGAAAGCTTCCTTGTACACCAATGCTCACTAACAAATCTAGGTTTAATTTCTAAACAAGGCAGCAAAAGTAGATAACAGTAACTGCCATGTGAAATCAGTAACAGTGGAACAAAAAACAAAGGTTATTGCTTACTGATTCAATAAGGTGAGGTAGCTCACGATTTTCCAGGTCAGATATACATTTTAAATGAAGGAACAAAGGTAGCAAAAACACCCTGTGCCAACAGAAATACAGATACCTTCCATCCCTCCTCATGTTCCTATTTCTAGAAAGGGGAGAGTCCCAGCTGCCTACCCCTCACCCATCTTTGCAATAAGCAACTAGCTCTTGATTGTCAAAAGAAAGAAGGAAATCACTGCACTGGCTGTTTTTCTCTCACAGTTCTGCTTTTGTCTGCTGTTAGGAGTGGGAAGAACAGCTACTAAAGAGAAAACAGAGAGGAAATGAGAGTTCCCACTACTCCCAACAGAACTGCATAACCTCCAAACAAGCAGAAAAGACTTAGCCTGAATACCTGTATCACAGGTGTCTTCAACAGTGAGTTTCAGCAGCTGTTCACCATCAAGAAAATGCCAGTCACCCTGGATGGATGATTATTGTCAAGCAAATCTTTTTCAAAACACATCCATTGATAAAATTACAGAACATTCACATGCAACTGATCCTGGCATCCTCAGATATTTGGGGCCAAAAAAGCAAGCAATTAGGATTTAACTTAACTGTTCTAGTCTTTCCAATAGACTATAAATCCCTTAATTTCCCAAGTAGTTTAAATATCAAAACAGTTTCTCTAAAGTCATTTTAGCTTCACCATCTCCAAAATAAAAATTGGAAACAAATGATCATCAACCAGTTGCTGATATATTCAGAAATAAAAAATCAAACTCTTGTTGGTTCTTAGAAAAGAATGTGTAACACAATTAATTTTTAAATGTATTTTATTTAAAAGCATTGATATTCTGGCTTTATCAAAACTGGAGGATTTACAAGCCTAGCTTTACATAAATACACAAAAGGGAATGGTGACTTTAATACTCAAAGTTGGATGCAGGCAAAATGCTTCTGCCACAGCTGGTGTGATCTCCTTTCTCGGTGAGCCACAGCTCCGGTGGCCATCTTGGAATTACCGTATATACTCGAGTTATAAACCGAGGGTTTTTTTTAGCATTAAAATGTGCTGAAAAAGTCGACTTATACTCGAGTACATACGGTATCTTATAAGGTGACAGGAAAGGACAGAATATGTGCCAACATTACCTTTACCCCCATTCTCATCCCTAAGGAAATTGACAGAATGAACAACGTACCTCAGATATGAGATTAACGTACCTACTCATTCCCTCTACAAGAGAAAAATAGCAGTATTTACCTTACTGCCATTTTTATCTGAGAGAAACCCAGATAAAGGACTGTCACAAATATGGCCAGGAATATAGGGGAACAGCTGCTGATCCTGACCAAAAAGTTCAGGGAAGATGTTTCTGCAGACTGGAAACAGAGGTGGCCTCCTCTCTCAGTTGAACATGCCAAATAGGGGGTCCATAGACTGAGAACAGAATCACATTGGAGAGGGGTAAAAAGCAAAGGTGTAACTCAATAATATAGCCTTTTGGTGGTTTTAAACAGTCTAACCATGTCAAGAGATAATATGTGTTGGGACCTAAGTGCAAGGAACGTGTGAGAATGACAAGAATGTTCACCTTCACAAATGTGAACATACAGTTCAAAGATAAGAGTTCATTGGCTGAGAGCCAACGAACAGTCATATGTATGCAAAACCTGTACTATATATATATATATATATAAAGCTAACCATGTATTTGTTGATGATAGTATAACTCAGTAACTGATGGGCCAATTCCTCTGAAAATCCCCAGCCACTATAGTCAGCCAGGCGAGAGTGTTTTTAGATGTTCACATACATGAAATTTCACACCTGGCCCAGGTAAAACACCTTTTTCCTGGCGCTCCATGTTGAAGGACATGAAGCTGCCTGTGTGTAACTGTCACCCATAGAATGTTCGTGCTGCTTAGAATGTTCACTCAGATGGCCAGATATGAGCAATGAAAAGAGCAGATAGGCAGTAACTCGAGTGGAAGTGAAACACATACACACACATACACACAAGGGAGAGGGAAGAGAGGGAGGGGTGGCATGCAAGGGAAGAGAGGGAGGGAGAGGAAAGGGACGAAGGGGAGGCATGCAAGGGAAGAGAAGTGAGAGAGGGGAGACAGTGAGGGGTGGCGTGCAAGGGAGGGGAGGCAGGGGGCCCAGCATCTTGATATGACCCACCCACCCTAGCAGAGGAAAAGGGAAGGGAAGGAGAGGGAGGGGTGGCATGCAAGGGAAGAGAAGTGAGAAGGGAAGAGAGTGCAGGGCAACATGTAAGGGACAGGAGGGAGGGCCCAGGCACCCTAGATTCCCTGAATACTTCGGTTACAGTTAAGAAAACCAGGTACGCATTACTCAGGAGTAAGCTCGGTACAGCAACCATGACATACTTTGAATGGCTGCATCGTGCCTCTCAGAGGGTTTCCTCAGAAGCGACACCCATTGCCACCAGCCAGCCTAGATGTGTGGGAGGGATGCCTTTCCATTACCCCCCCCCCCCAGGAATGCAGGCACACACATCACTGACATTGCAGAGTATCAGACTGCATGTTTGCATGAGCACGTACTGCTGGCCTCTGCAATTGATTTGCTGCTACTGTTCCTTTCCCATTTCACCACAATAAGCCACAGCAACGTGTGGCCGGGCCCCGCTAGTTTTTAAATAAACTTTGCCACAATAAAAAGCAGCATGAATATCATGACAGTTTTTATATATTCTAATAAGAAATATATAACTTTTGTATGATGTTGCAAATTATCTTATCACCAGTTATGCAAGAATGGGCACATTTATCACAGTCTCCCTTTTTGTGGATGAATGAGCCAATAAGGCAATAGAAGATATTCAACAATTTTAATTTCTTCATCGTTAATCTTAAAGCTGTTTCATTCCACATTACTCATTACTTCTTGCTTTAACCTTCATCAGTAGTAATCTTGTTCTTGGTTGTATCATGTGAGACTCTTGGCAATAATGGCTGGTTTGAGTGGAATACCAGAGGAATGAGATTACATGGATCTAGATTTCCATCTTCATCATCACAACCAAGTCTGGCGTTGAAGTCGCAGGCAATAGATGAATGGGAGCTTTCCAGAGAGTCGAGGTAAATAGAAAACAGAGTCCATTGAGATGTGAGTGCAGGAGTATCCAAGCACGGTGGCAAATATGTATTGACAAAAATACACTGAAGCCAGGCAGAGTGGCACAAAAATGCCTGGGCAGAAGGAGGACAATCATAGAGTCGAGTGAACTGGCACATAAACTTGTTGGAAACTAAACAGCATAAGCCAGCTCTAAAATGGTCCTTCTTGTTCTCCCTTGTGGCTGGAAGAAGATGTGCAGAAAAACCCTTCAAAGCAATGGGATAAGGGCTCCAGGTTTCTTGTAGGAAAATTAGATCAAATTTGGATAGAAAGCTGCTGAAATCAGTATCCCCAAGATTAGACCATCCCACCACGTTCCAAGAGAGACATTTCAGTACGGAAGTGCAGGAAGATGATAGTCAGTCTAAATGAATAATTTTGTTGAGGTTGCCAAAAGTATTGTGGTAAATGCTCCCATTAAGCCCAATGGAATGTGGGCGGCTCTGAACGATGCCATTAGATACAGCCATTGGTTCGGCTGAGATAGGGGGAGGTGTTTGATCCCAAGGGAAAATTGCCCTTTTCAAGACTATATAGCTCGAGGGGAACTAGTTCAGGAATCAAAATGGGATTAGCAATTTGTTCAACATCTGATATATTGTTTGACAGATCAATTTCCAAATCTAAATCAATTAAATCCTTCTGTTGTGATAATTGGACTTAGTCTTTGCCACGTTTGAAGTCATGCCATGTTGATTCATGGGGGATGAGATTGTTAGCTGATTTGTAATCAATGATTTAATTATGGTGTTGTTAAAAAGACGTCGGGGATGGACATTATAACTGTGAAGTTGTCTTTTCCAGTTCATTAAAAAAAATTGGTGCAGAAGAAGTTGCAAATCGTAGCAAGTATCTTACAAAATTTGGTGTGCGATTTAAAATAGATACTGAAAGGACTTTAAAATAAAAAGCTCCTCTAAAAATCTGATTAAGATTTGATATAGCCTGCTGAATCATGTTCCATGCAATAGGTCGATCTCTGTATGGATGTACTTCTAGCACTAACTGGTAGGGTCGAAGTGTTAGATTTTGAAAGTTATTTTGAGAAGTTTGGTTGCCCTTGCTCTTGCAATTCTTGCAGTTGTTAGAGAAGGTTGAGGTTGCAAGACTCATCTCAGGAATGATTGCATTGGGATTGGCTAAAGTGCCCATGGGTAAGTTGTCTCTAGAAGAATTTATATCTCTTGGTGTACAGTTTTAAAAATTTCAAGCAAGCCTTTATTGGCATAGACAACAGTACAACAATAGTAAAAAAACTGATTAAAAACATATACAGTACAGGAGATAAATGTTAAGTGGAGGGAAATCTACTGGCATTTAGTAATTTCCAGGAGAAAGTCTGCCACTATCATACAGAGAGAAGGATTAGGATTGTTCAGCAAGTAGTGTAATCTAAATAAATCGGGGAGTTCGGGTAAATGTAAAGGAGTAAGATTCACATACTTGGATCTGATTTCCTTGAATTTGAAGTAGCAATTGTAGTAATTGGTGGGCCAGAGATTCAACTGAGCCATCATTACACGGGCACAATCTTTTAGCCTTTTCTTGCTTGTTAAATCTGCCATGTAACAAGGCAGAAGGCATAACATTAAACCTGGCGAGCATTATGGCTCTCCTTTGAGCAGGGTTTATTAAACAATACAGGCGGTGTGCCAAGTGGCCCTGTTCAAATGGGAGAGAAAAATACAGGGGGGAGCATGTTTTCTTGACTGCGGTGATTAGGGTAGAGAACTCTCTATCCAATAGTTGACGTTTTAATTTTCTATAGGCTTCTGAATAGGACAAAGGGCAAAGTGAATCCACTGACAGTCCAATAGAAGCCATTTTTTCTTCGATTATGGAAAACCAGGGGTTGGAATGGGTGTCAGAGAGCAGACAGTGGACCAGGGAATTACAGTCCGAGAGAAAATGGATTCACAGCCAGAATCTAAAAGCCCTCAGCCAAGCGGCTGATTCCAAGGAGTTTTGACCTAGCTCCAGACAAAGGGCTGCATAGGGCATGCAATTTGGGAGTCCAGTTATCTTATGAAAAAAATTGGATTGAAGGGAATGCAAGGAGTGGTTAATAGCTTGAATCCAAATTGGATTAGATGTGAAGTTAGATTCTCTTAACTTGCAGTTATCATTTGTCTTGCATGTCTTATAGTCCAAAACATTAGGAGGGAGGGATTCAAGCAGGCTATCAAGCTTTTTAATTAAGCAAATCAATTTCTCAAAAACAAGTTGAAAGGATTTTGCAGAGAGTAAAGACTGATCAACTAGTTCAAGACATATCTTGGTTAGGAGGCTTTCTTCCGAGGGGGAGCAGTTAATGTCTGCTTGCTCTGATCTAGAAGCATTATGATCAGCACTAAGGGTTAAGTCTGTAGAAACTTCTGCTGGCTCTGCTAGCTCATTATTGCTATCCCTCTCCTCAAGAGTAAAGTGGTTCTGAGTACAGACAACAGCTGGGAACCTTACTTCAGGTTGTAATGCAGATGGCATAAATAGTTTACTCTGCTTCAATTTAGGCTAGTCAAAAGCATTTGGTGAGTCTATTCTTCTCTTCTTTCTAGCCATCTGACTCTTATTTTTAGTAGGCATTTGGTTAATTGCCTAGGAGGCTCGTGTGGTATAATAGAAGCAAGCTTATCAGCAATGAGTTCCGTTTAGTTGCCAAAGCCAGAGGAGAACCAAAACTAAGATAATCCCAATAGGAGAGAGCCAGGCTGCTCTGTGTAAGTTTAAAACAGAGAAGTATTGTGGGTGAGGTTTGTAAATAGTGGTAGTAGTGGGTGAGGTTTGTAAATAGTGGTAGTGGTAGTCTTATTTTCAAAGGATGTCCTATTTTTCCGCTCCACAGCTGCATGCTCTGGTGTTCTGTTCGACGGGCATTCTTCCAAACAATACCTCTACTATGTCTTATTTTCGGGAAAACAGGGTAATAGCAATCCACAGAGACAACACTCACTGCCGTCGTGACGCCACCTTGGAAAAAAAATTGTGACCCTACTATCACAGCCTATTACCAAAACAGAAAGTCCTCAGTGTTGATAATGAAGCCTTCAGTGTTGTTGCAACTCAGGAAGTATTTATAATTCCAGCTGTGGTCAATGACCAAGGGGCAGACCGGCAATCCCCCAGCACCACCTTCTAATACCCCACCAGTTTTAATTTTTTGGTAGCAGAGGAAGTACAAAAGATCCTGCTAGTTAGCAACAGTTGAGTAACGCTTAGCTGAATTTGCTCTCTCCTCTACAAACAGGAATTTAAGGTGTGATCATGCCCTTGGGCAAGGGCCAAAGGATTCTTGTCTTTCAGTTCTTAATCTGAGAGCCAGAGTCTGGAAATGGACAAAATATCAGCTGGTAAAGAGAGGAGACATGCTTGGCAACCAGAGGCCTCCCTGTCTTTGTTTATTCTGTTATATTTTTTCTCTCTGTATTGTTAGTCATTTTGTGTCCCCATATATACTAAATAACTGTATAAATATTATGACATCATAATTTGATGTGAGGTGATGCGCACTCTTGCTCTCTTCAGACTGAAAAGGCATCATCGTGGCCAGAGAGGCAGCAGAACCCTACCAGGTGGTGCAATTTGCAACATGAAGCTTTCCACATATGGAAAAAATAGAGGACATTACATAGGAGTCAGTCTTCAGAGAAAAAAACTTTACAGATAGATATCTATGCACAACAGATATTGTCAGTAAGAACACAAGAGAAACATTCAAGTATATGCTGAGTGGGTGGCTGATTTTTTTCACTCTTATCTTATCAAAAAAACATTTTACAGTTCACCCTGAATAAACTAGCATCTGTCAGGTAAACAGCTTCCCTTTTCTGGAAGCCTGTGTGAAAGAACACCTTTAAATGACACTAAATATTTAAATGGGTGCTACCACGCTGCCAGTGATTTTATGATTTCCTCTGTTTAGACATATTTGATGGTACTATGAATACAAAACCAAATAAGATGGAGTATCTGTCATACAAAGGATGTTGTGATAAACATTACAATAACAAAGAAATACTTTGGAAATGTATTGTTTTGACCTATACTAGACAAGTTCAAGTCCTGATGAACCATATCAGACAAGTAACAGAAGTCAAAAGGATCTGTTTGTGATGAGTTGGCACCTTTGTTATTCTTCAAGCCAGCTAGGCAGTTTTCATACCTGTCAACTTCTGAATAGACAAGGGCACATCAGGCAGAATGAATCAAACCCCCAAGTATGCTGTTGCCTATCATAACATAAAGAAAGTGAGCATTTCTCGGGCAATGTAGCCTCTTAGAATAATTGACATCCAAAAAAGTTTGCTGCTCAATTTGAATGACTCTGGGCACAAGATCTCAGAATTCAGTTTACATTGCCTCACCCTGGTTTGTCAGATCAGATAGTTTGCCTTTTAAGGACTATCTACACCTGAGATGCTGCAATTCAAATGTAAACAAGCCTGCTTGATGGAGAAATATTCCAGTTTCAACACCCTTCTCAGAGGTAACTGCAACTGGGAATAATGTCTTCATATGAAGCCAGCTTAAAGATATCTTCTAATAGATTCAAATGGATATTTGTAAGTGCACTTTAAAACTAGATATAAATGCTAGGTCTGTAAAAGGTGGAGTTCAGGAGGATCCAACTGGGAAGCTCTCTTCAGAATGTGGGGGTGCCACAAAAATCATGATCTCTGGTAATGTGGCAAAAACATAGCAAATGCTGCCACCTGCCTTCTTAACATAGATCCTTTGAAGCCCAACACATGACCTTCCTGCACGAACTCCAAGATTCATGAAAGATTGAGTCTCAGAAAGTCAGTCTTTTTTCTTTTACGCCACCTAAGAAGGCCTTCCTGGTGATGATGTACATGTGATTGGATCATAAAAGAATAGCCAAGACCTAGGAACCTTTGCTGTTCAACTCTCAGGCCATCAATCTGAACCACTGAGGTGATGGTTGCAACACTGGACCCTGACTCAAACATGTCCAGTTTTATTAGTAGTATTAGACTAGGAAGCACTGCTAGTTTCTTGAGGATGGTTAGGGTTAGGACAATGACCTGTGCTTTTAGTTCTGAGGCAGTTTTGGTAGAACTGGAGTGTGTGTGGGGGGGGGAGGGGGAACATACACACATATATAGTAGACTCTTGGCCATTCTGCTGCTAGGGGATCAATTGCTTTTGCCCTTGGATGGATGACCCTGGAGAAAAACCTCTCCATTTGATGACTGGTTTCTGAAGAATATATATCTACCATAGGCTGTCTGAACTGGGCCACAACAAACTGAAATAGACTCCTCCTTAGGGACCTTATTGCAACCCTGATCAACTATCTGCTTAGCCAGTCTGCCGGGGGTTCAGGAAGCATGATTGTCTTCTGTCCAATTTAGTACCTTATTGGCTTCACGTGGAGCCAGTATGATCTGTATCCCTCCTGGTTGTTTGGTTATAATTTGGTGCAAATGTTATCTATACATGCTTCCCAAAACCATTTGGTTGAAGCACTGGTTTGACAGGCATATTGTTTTTATTTCTAGAAGATCTATCATCAGCTCAGTGTTGACCAGTGGCTGTGAACTGGACAACAATCCAGAACTGATCCCCAAGCTATCAGACTGTCATCTGTGAATATTTGAACATGTTCCTGTTAAAAAATTTTCCTTGCCATTATTTTGGCAATAGGGTCTACCAACGAAGGCTGAAATTTGACCTCTAGTGGAAGAATTAATTATCTTTCTTGTCCATGGTGTCCAACTGATTTGCGCAGGGAGAATATTGCAGGGTTTTTGCATGTATTCTTCCCCACTGGATGGAAACAATCAGGAAACTCATCAGATTGTCTAGTTGCATTAGACTGGCTGTCCTGCTCGTATGACTGATGTTGTCATTGACCTCGATCTTAGTGTCTTGGCTTCCAGTAGGAAGATGGTGTTGAAGGAAGTGTCCATTGACACTCCCAGAAGCTCTAGGTATTAGGATGACATAAATGAGCTCTTCTGAATACTAATAAAGAAACCATTGTTCTTCAGGGATGTGCTTGTGTATTGGCGATCTATTTCTCCCTGGATGCCGATCTTTATGAAGAGGTCATCCAGGTACAAGTGTATGTGGATCACCAGTTTTCAAAATCTCATTACAGGAGACAGAAGGAACTTGGAAAATATCCATGGTGTAGTTGAGAGCTCAAATGGGAGTGTTCTGAATTGGAAATGGGATTTTTCTTCTGAGAAACGAGGGCAACTTCTGTGCGCCACAAAGATGAGGACGTGCAGATATGCTTTCAAGGAGGTCATGAAGACTCCCTGTTTCATAGCTTTCTTAATGGATTATTTTTGTATAACTGTTTGGCCCAGTCACAATTGCCAATAGCCACCCCTTAAATGGACTGCTCGGCAATGGGGTGGTGCTGCATTTCATCCAGTTGGTCGACAGTGGCCATGAAAGTGGTTGTCAACCCAAAGGGAGCTGCTGGAATCAGGGTCATGTTTGCACATGACGACCTGAGCAAGCCTGAATATGGGGTAAAGGTCCAATCTCAGAGAGGCCAGCTTCTTGACATCCTGATCCCAAAGCTTTTTCTGTGTAGTATCTGCCTTTAATGTCAAAATAACATATGTTCAGTTCCAATACAGTATCATTGCTTTTATCAATGCTAAACACATTCCATTCTAAGCATTTACTGTTCACCATAACAGATATCATACTTTAACAACCTTTTAGCTGCTGCTCACACAAATTGGTCAAAAGAGCTACCCACCTGAAATACAGAAAATAATGTACATACTGAAAAAACTGAACTGTAGCACATTGTGTAATCTGAAACAGATGAGTCATTACCTTTCTCTGAGTGATGAGCGATTTAATAAAGGAGTTGAAGAATACTTTTGCAATGAGGGGGGTGCTGAATGCCAAGTTGAAACGAGCTGCCTTCCAGCTATATATGAGACCAAATGTTGATCAGCATTGTCAGAAAAACTATCACAGTATTTCCCATGATGTGCCCCGATAATCTGTCAGAAACACCAAGATGATAGTATGACTTTTAAAGAAGATATACATCATATTCACTTCCATGCTTATGCCAGAATATTAACTACAGGACAGTGGAATAATACTGATACAGACCACATTTTGCCTATCACTTAACAGCAGCAGCAGAAATAACAAAAACTATTAATCCAGAGATGTTCACTTTCTCTTCCCCCCTTCAAACTGAATAACTTCCCACTAGCCCTAACAAATCTGTCCGCATTCAACGTTGTCCTAATCAGTGACATCGGCACGTACTGTGGGAGAGAATGATGGGAGTAAATAGCTTCTCTGGGAAGGTGATGATTCAGGGTGATATATCTTTTGTGGCGAAAGGGGTATTATTGCCTATCACAACCACAGTTGTTAATTTACAAAGCACCCACTAATTTCTGCCTGGCATAACTGATGAACTATTACTAACAAACTAGAGTACATTCTATCAGGAAAAAAGTCTTTGCTAAGAAGCATTCAAGAATGTTATTCAAATTCCCACCGACTATCCATTTACCCAGGTCTACCTGAGTAGAAAAATAGGTTTGATAAATAGGTTTCTGATGAAATTCTGAGACTCAAACTGATGCTTGAAACATGTATATGTAGCTAAATATTATTTATGTTACTATTGCTCTGAGATATAGCATAAACATTTCCGACAAAACTTGCTTCTGGGGATATAGTATAAAATGTCTCTTCAAGTGGTATAATAGTGCAAAATATACCGGAAAGAGGATCATGGTAAACAATGAAAGTACACAATAGGAAGCTTCATGTCCAGATTTACTTAATTTCACCTGCTTAATCATGCAGTCTCCTTTCCAGCACTTACTTTAGCATTCTTGGGTCTGTAACTGCCAAGAAGGATAGAATCTGTAAATATTTTAAAAGTTTTAAAAAAGGATTTTTATTGTAAGTTTTTGCCAGGAAGAATGATTTCTGCCATATTTATTATACTCACTCATAAAACCTTATTTCAAATAAATTCCAAACCAGTTTACAAAGAAGTGCCATTATCACTACTACTTTAAGTGCAACCACAGAGAACAGTGACATTGTTAATAAGAAGTGAGAACATAAGTAACACAATGTTAATAAGAAGTAAGGACATAAACTGATATTTAAGTAGTCAACTAAATGATAAATTATGACATAATTATTCAGACAAATCCAGCAAACAGTTCTGCTAGGCAGGAAGCTTTGGGATAAAATAGGATTCTTCCATTGAAATATCACTCATCTTGTTTATTGGTTGCTTTCCACTCTTGAAAGACAGCACTGCTTTTAAACTTTTATTAAATGGTGTCTTAACAAGAGAGCATCATATAGGAAATTAACTGTATACTTTCATAAGAAACTCAGTGAGAGATATCACTGCCGTAATGCTAGAATCTACACAGCCAATATGATGCAGTGGTTAAGAGCAGCAGACTCTAATTTGGAGAAACAGGTTCAATTCCCCACTCCTACACATCAAGCCTGCTGGATGACCCCAGGCTAGTCACAGTTCTCTCCAAACACTCTGAGCTCCACCCACCCACTCACCTGCCTGTTGTGAGGAGGGGAAAGGAAAGGGATTGTAAGTCACTTTGAGACTCCTTGAAGGTAGAGAAAAGTGGGGTATAAAATCAATTCTTATTCTTATTCTTCTAGAAGCTGTGTCCAAGCAACCCAGAGCAGATTTTAATGACCAATAAATAAAACTATGATAACTGGTATTATAATAATTTGCTCATATTTCTATCCCATTTCCTGGCCACACCAACATCTTCAGAAGCAGCTTGCAAAATACAATTAGATAAAACATAAAACCAACATGAGCATTTAAAAAAAATCATTTTCTGATTATCACTCCCCACAATCTTGCACAGAGCTAAAGTCCTCAGTTCACAACAGACAGAGCTCTACATAGTAGATTGACCAAAAACTGTCACAGATCTTCTGGAACATGCAGTCAATAATTAGAGTTCAGAACGTTCCACTGGAAACTCACCATGAACAGTCCTTCTCCTGGCAGGCTAGGAGGACATCTTGCATGGGTGATTCTACACCCCTTTCTCTGGGACGCAGAAAATCGTTTCTGTCACTTCCCCTCTGTAGTCTGAGCGTCATCTTAACTCAGTATCCAACTGACCAAGAAGTAGCGAACACATAACAGAATACTGAAAACAGGAAGAAACATCACAATAACAACAACAGATAAGTATGATGACACAAACTACAACTGGAATCTAATGATTAACAAGAGAGGGCCAAGAAGTTCTTCTAGCCTACCAGGAGAAGGGCTTTCACGGTGAGTATCCAATAGACTGTTCTCCTGGAGGCAGAGGACATCTTGCATGGGATCTCCCAGAGCAGTGTCCCCAAAAAACGGGTGGGTCATCATTAGTTTTCCAGAACATGATCTAAGACCTTTCTGCCGAAGGCAGTCTCAGCAGCTGCCCAAGACTGCAGCTTGTAGTGCTTAACAAATGACGATGAGGACAACCATATGGCTTCCCTACAGATCTTTTCTATCGTAACGTGTTTCCTGAAGGCAGTGTTAGTGGCCGTGCTACATACTGAGTGTGCCGTAATGCCTGGAGGAATTGGTAGATTGCCCACTTTGTGCGCCTCTATGATGAAGGCTTTCAGTGTGGAACCGATTGCCGCCTTGGAATATGACGTCCCAGGTTAGGTGGGATCACATTAATAAAGAGGCTCTCCGTTTGTTGAAGTTCCTCCATTCTGAGGATAAAAACTTTGAGAGAGTGTTGGACATCCAGGTTGTGCCAGAGCCTTTCCCTAGCCTGGATTGGCTTAGGGTAGAAGTTAGGTATCACTATTTGTTGGCCTAGATCAGGGGTAGGGAACCTGCGGCTCTCTAGATGTTCAGGAACTACAATTCCCATCAGCCCCTACCAGCATGGCCAATTGGCCATGCTGACAGAGGCTGATGGGAATTGCAGTTCCTGAACATCTGGAGAGCTGCAGGCTCCCTACCCCTGGCCTAGATGAAAAGAAGAGCTTGTCTTGGGTTTAAAGGTAGGATCAGTTCGCAACACAACCCTGTCCTTAGGAAACACACACAGGTTCAAGTTTACAGATACAATCCTCAGTTCTGAGACTCGTCTGGCTGATGTGATGGCTATTAGGAAAAGCAATTTCATCCTTAGCCAGCGTAGGTGTATAGATTGGACTGGTTTGAAGGGTGAACACGTTAGAGCTGAAAGAACAGAGTGAAGCTTCCAAGATGGAAATCTGTGGGTCCGTGGTGGCTGAATCTGGCAAACACCCTTCAGAATGCGCATAATGTCTGGGTGACAGGTAGCTGGAAATCCCTGGAACAGAGGTCAGACAGTGGTGAGAGCACTATGAAGACCGTTATCGAAACCGTCTTGCAGAAACTCCAGGACCGAGGTCAGTTCCAGTGATTCTGGGTTGACCCATTTCCTACAGCACCAGCACAAGAGCACCTTCCAGGAGGAGTTGTAAATCCTGGTGGTGGATTGTCGATGTGAGGCCAGTAGTGTAGTAATCACTCTGTCCAAGTACCCTTTCCCTTTCAGCCTGCACCATTCAAGAGCCACATGGTCAAGAGTAGTCACTCTGAGTTCAGATAACATAGAGGTCCCTGGTTCAACAAGTCCCACATCTTTGGGAGCGCAAACAGGGTACCTCTGACAGTTCTCATAGAACCGAAAACCAAGGGCGCCTTGGCCAGTAGGGTCCCAACAGAATAACTCTTCCCCCCTCCGCCATGATCTTTCACAGGAGCTTTGGAATGACTGGGGTCGGAGGAAAGGCATAAAGCAGAAGAGGAGGCCATCCTGCGGCTAGAGTGTCCACTGCATAAGCTCTTGGATGGAGGTATCAGCAGCTGTGCATTCTCGGCCGTTGCAAACAGATCCACCTGTGGGTTTCGTAATCTGTTGACTATCACTTAGAATACTGCGTGGCTGAGTGCCCATTCCATCTCTAGGACCTTTTGTCTGCTCAGCCAATCTACTGTGGTGTTCAGACATCCCTTGATATGCTACACCTGGATGGATAGTAGTTGCTCCTCTGACCATGACAAGATCTTGATGGCTTCTCGGGGTAGTTGTGAAGATCTGTACCCCCTCCCTTGGTTGTTCAGGTACACCAGGACATGTTGATGAAGGATCAATGATTGGAAGTGTTGCAGGGCCAGCAGGATCGCCCGAGTCTCCAGAACGCTGATCGGGAGGCAGACTTGTTCCACTGACCATCTGCCCTGGACAAATCGGGTCCCTAAGGTGGTTCCCCATCCTTGCAAACTTGCATCCATGAAAATGTGGACCCAGTCGTGATGTAGATAAACCTTCCCCTGACACAAGTTCTGTTGGGACAACTACTGGTTCCGTCTCTGGTACCAACAAGGATCGCTCCTTAGTGTTCATAATATCCAGCTGGTAAGGTTGCAGGAACCGTTGAAGGGATCTGGTGTGCAGTTGTCCCCACTGAATCATGTCTAAAGCAGCTATGAAGAGTCCCATGAGATTGGTTAGCTGTAAAAGTGAGCGGCTCCTGGAAGACAATATCGCTGATACAGTCCTCTGGATCTTCAGGATTTTTTGCCTGGGTAGAAACAGCAAGTTCTTGATGGAAACTATTATCACTCCTAGGTGTTCTATCTCCTGGGATGGAACTAGTGAGCTCTTTTCATGGTTTACGAGGAACTCATGTTGTTGAATCACTTGCAACATGAGTTTTATGTTGAGTCTGGCCTGTTCCCCTGACCTGGATCTAATTAGAATGTTGTCCAGGTAGGGGTGGATATGAATACCCTGCTGTCAAAGTAGGATGACAGGGGCTAGGAGGACCTTGGAGAATACTCTCGGTGCTGTAGCTAGCCCGAATGGAAGAGCCCGAAATTGAAAATGGTCATTTCCCACCGCGAAGCAAAGATATCGCCTGTGGGCCGGGTGAATGGGAATGTATAGGTAAGCTTCCGTGAGGTCTAATGAAGTCAGGAAGTCTCCTCTCCGAAGCAACGGCATCCAGCCTCTCCAGACTGCGCCGGCTCCCAGAGCAAGCCCAAGAGTTGCTCCTGTACCTGACAGCTCAGAAGCAACAGTGGCTGCCTGTGCTTTCAACACTTGATCTTCATGAGAAGTCAAGATCTTCTCATGGCGGGGGGAGCAGGGAGAACCTTACGGCAAAGGCGCACTCACCCCTACTCTTGAATAGCCCGTGGCCTGGCAAAACATCTCTCCAAGGGACTTCGCTGAACTCCTCAGAAAGACCATGAGGGACAAAATAGAACTGGATCACCAGGGAAGGAAAGTCTGGCCTAAGCCTTCCAGTCCCCACCCAAGTTCCAGATCTCATTCTAGATCACTCCCTCCCTTGCCTAGGGGGCAGGCCAGACCACATCACCATGATCTTCTCTGCATCCCAGATGAGGAGGATGTTAGTGAAAGGGAAGACTGCAAGGGGCCTGATCACTTTTCAGAGTCAGGGGATAATCCATCCCTCTGAAACCCCAGAGCAATTCTCACGATTCTTAAAGTGGAGGATCTTTCCTACCAAATGTCAAAGATTTCCAAATATTACAGTGCCTTTTCTACAAAATATCCACTGCAAGAAAACAGTGCACAGAAGTGTAACTGCTTTCAACACTCCTTTTCACTAACAGGGTCTAGCTTTAATCCATGGATTACTGGAAGCAACAGAGCAAATAATCCAAGAGGTGTAAATGGGAAATAAGAGATCATAAGCTCAGTAAGAGTTCCTGAAAGCAAAGCCAGCAGTACAAACTGATTTCATAAAGCAATGGTGTTGCATTTTTATGTCAAATAAAAGACACGAGACACCAATTTCTAGATTGTAAGGAACAGAACCAAATATTTTTCCTACAAATTAGTGTTATTTATATAAGTATTGTATATTATTCTAGTGTTATTTATATGTTGTGTTGCATCTGAGAATACCTTAAACTAGACAGTTTCCAAATAAAAGGCATTTCATGAACTAGATGAAGAGATGCAATTCTGTACCTGTGAGAGGTGTTTATCATAAAGCATATGCACATATTTAGTATTCTAAGAAATTACTTGCCATAGAGTGTCCCAGACCAAGCTTCTTTAATATTCTCCCGAGGAGGACACCAAACGTGAACATCAGATGAGGGAGTCAGAGGCTCATTCTAGAAATGAAATGATTTCTTAAGAACTCAATGCATGAACTGTATCTATATAATTACTGAAAGAATCAAGGCAGTATTTTACACTGACACAACTTTAGAAAGGTAGGAATCTTTAGAAAGGTAGGAATCTTTGAGATGCACTTGCAACTGTGAAAAATATGTACCCCCTGCATGTTCCTGAAATGTATACTATACTGGTTATACAAGTACTGTACAGTTACGGATTACCCCAGAATACTATTTATTTTACACTGACTTCATAAAGCTGAATTCTGCTTAAACCCTATTTATTTAATTTAATAATATAAAGTTACTTCCAAAGGGAAGCACAGCTATTACGATGGCCACTGGCATTAAAGACACACAAAGATAATTTAAACAAAGCATGAATGAAATAACCTTTTGTCAGTTGCCAAGATCAACGAAGAATTCAACTTAATTTTACATTTGAATCTAAGCTTGCAAGATAAAAGTTGTCATAAAAAAGAATAGTTGAATGAAATACTCTTTAAAATAGAAAAGCAAGGCTTGATCTAGGATTAAACTGGAACTGCTGCAGAGAACACATACTCGTCGAATTACAAATGGAGGCCTGTCTGTCTCTTTTCTGAATTCAAATGGGCCTAGATTCAAATGAGCAAGGCGTTGTCTGATTTGCACGAGTTCACACATTCGTCTTTTTGCATATGGAGATGGAGATCGATAGAGAGAGGCTATTGTGGGCTGTTCATAACTCCTGGTTGCTAAGCACTGCTTATTTCTCTCAGGTGAAGGAGTGTTCTTTTTGGATGACCTTGTCTGAGGTGCTCCATTTTGAGGTGTATGATGCTGCCAATCCAAGTTATTCTGAATTGAAGAGAGGAAATTAGAAGGTTTGAAATAAAAATCTGACAAATGTCTCATGCTTTTAACATATTTATTCTTTTGACAAGGTTTCCAGAGCTCATCACCAGGCCATACACTCTTCCAGATTTTAAGCTCACAAGTCCTGCTTTACTACTCTTCTCTTTGACCCAACCCTCTGGTTCAGCTGAATTGTACTGTCCTATCATTCACCACCTGAAAGAAGAAAGTGTGCTACTGACCTTCCTCAAACAGCAGATAAATATTAAATATGCATAGTTGGTCCCTCTGGATCCACTATTACAACAAACCAAGACTATGCTCAATACAGGGGGAAATGGTCTATGTGAACATATTTTATCTCAATTGCTTCATTTTACTCTTGTTTATTCTTTATTTACAGGTGCAGTAGACAGTCTTTTAACAGCTTTTATTATTTATTATTTACTTTTAAAATACTACAGCCAAATATTAAATCTTCAGGTGATCATGGGCTCTTGGGCTTGCCATAATTTCAGATTCACATCACCTATTTTCTCATACTCAAACTACCTTTTATTGGACATTTGTAAAAAAATCAGGTTTTCAATAAACTTTAAAAGAGTTTTAAACCAAATGCAACAGTTTACCAGCAGCATAAATTTAGCTATCAATAATGAATCTGGACATTAAATTCAAATAATGAAATTGAACTAACCTGTTTTTGATTTTTTTCTGAATTTAATAGGCTTTCAGAAATGAGATAACTTGTATAAAACTTCAATCTTGGAGCAATTCCCTAGAACAGATACAGTAACTGAACATCAAGCTTCAACTGGAGAGATAAAAGGTATCAAAGACGTAAATGTCACCTCCTGCAACAAACCATTCCTGATTTCAACAGTTTCCTTTGTTAATTTCAGTCTTTAATAAAGATAATTAGAAAAGCCAGAGTAGCAATGGTAAATGTCAAGAAGATAACATTTGCATTTCTGACAATTCAATTACTAATGATTATATTGCGTTAGTACAACAATTAAGGTCTGGCGTTTATTTTAAGACAAGGCTTTGTCAAAAGCATTTTAAAATATTTTTATAGCATGTTAAATACTACTAATTAGAAGTCAAATCTTGCTATATAACCTTCCCTCTTATCAGATTCAAATACCTTTATGGTATATTTTCTTTCCAAAGAAATTTTTTTCTCTTGTATTTATGTCATGTTTGTGCTTGACAAAAGGAAACACTTAACCATACCCACTTCACCCACCTCTATAAAAAAATCTGTTTTCATAGAATTAAAAGTTACACCATATCTGTAAAAGAAAATAGTATAAAACACTCATCAATGACTCTTAAGAAGAATGAAATAAATTCAAAGTTTTCATCAGTTTTCAATGTTGTGAAGGTAGGGCAGAGAACATAAGAGTCAGCATTTGCTAGGACATTTTTTCCCTTCTATTTTCTGTGGGAAAGTTATTTGTCAGATACTATCTCTATCTTACCTTATCTATTTTTCTTTCTTGTCTATCTTATCTACACATTTTTCTGGCACGCAATTCTCACTGATACCATATGAAACAATTGCAATAAGAACGATAAATCAATAAAATAAACTTGTGTTGCTGAAGTATTTAAAAGCTCAAACAACTGAATATTCACCTGGAAGAAACAGTATATCTAATCTCTAACATGATCCAATCTGTGTACACTTAAATCTAGAGATTGGAGCCATGAACAGAAAAGATAGCTGCTTCTACAAACCTCCCAAAGCCCTGGGTTTTTCAGAAAAATCTAAAAGCTAAAAAAATTTAACCCCTCCCCCAATAATAGAAGCAGCACTTGTAGTTTTATGAGTGAATGCCTTCACAGCAAACGGAGTGGGGGGGGGGGTGTTCTAGCCTACCACAATACTATTGCAGTCCTCTGGCCTTCGGTGTCTGCCAGTCAGGGCCATTTCCAGGGTTATGTTGGCCTTTGATGGAGAAATCACATGGACCAAGCTCATCAGCAACCAACCACTATGTGATTTGCATGACTCACCTTGACACTATGTGATTTGCACTATGTGACTCGCATGGCAACTTGACAACTTGACACTTGTGAGTTGCATGACTCACCTAGGTCCAACTACTTTCACTGTTCAATAGCAGTTACCCCACAAAAGTCAGTAAGGTGCAGTGAGGATAAAATGGAAACAAGGAGTACAATTTAACCAGTTTTGGGTCCGCATTATGGAGAAAGATGGGGGTTTAAATGAACAAATAATAAAGTACAGCTGAAGATGGGAAAGAGATAAAAGGTAGTTTGGTTGGTGGGTGGGAAGGAGAAAAGGCATCAGGGACAAGTGAGGATTCAGCAATTGCCAGAAGACAAGAAAGAGGAAATAGTATGGGGAGGGGGATAAAAAGAAAAGTGATATGCCCTTGCAGGTTCTTGCAGCTGATAGCATGCTACAGGGTCCCACCAGACGGCTGGCAGATAGAAGCTTCCAGGGGTAGGGAAGGAGGGAAAGCTGAATACAGGAAAGCAGATAAAAACAGGTTGATAGATCTATGGGAAGGATAGAAGGAAGAAAAGGGAACAGTCTGTTGCTCATGGAAGCCAGCAATGGCAAACTACCTCTGAACGTCTCTGCTTTGAAAACTCTATGGGCACCAACACCAAATAAAAACTAGGGGAAGAGGATGAGAAACCCCCCACAGGTCACTGCAAATTCCCTTGTAGTAAATAAATAAGGTATGTTAAAAAAAATTTAATTTATAAACCGCCCACCCCCGAAGGGCTCTGGGCTGTGTACACTAGGCCAGACACAGTATTACATACAATAGGCCAAAACAACAATATACAGAATATTAAAATCACATTATTAAAATCAGCTTATTACTAACCCACACCGAGAAATCAAACAAATATTTCTGAGTTAATCATTGCACATTTAACTTCACAGACCTAAATAGAGATTCAACCTTCTATACCCGTTCAGTGGACATTTAAGGATGTGTGTCTGCTGAAGACTGGATTGTAATCACCTTTCACAAATCAGTTTGACTTAATGTAGTTTTACAGCTGTTCTTAGATGATATATTCTTACCCACTGTGCACTTACTGTAAAACCATAGGTCCTTTTCATTAAAACTTCACGAACCAAACCATGTGATCCACGGGTAACCTTAGGGTCAGGGAACATGAAATCTCTTGTATTTTCTTCATATATGGCTAATATTTCTCCCACTGGAAGTAACAGTGACACATTTTATTAGAAAAAAAAATCACCTTTTTCATTATATGTAGGAAAACATGAGTAGTATCCAGCCAAGGTTAACCATTTTCATATTCCATTCTCAATAGACCAGTTAAATACATCGTTAAATGTTTACCACTGAAATCAATGTGGCCAATTAAGCAATTCTGCTACATACTAATCATAAGAAACTGCTTTAAACTGAGTATTGATCCACCTTCCCTGGGTTGCCTGTTCAAACGAGAAGTGGTTCTGTGGGATTTCAGGTTAGAATGGATCTTTTGCAGCACTATTAGCCAGCATCCTCTAATTGGAAGTACCAATGACTGAATCCAAGACATTCTGCACGTCAAATCTGTTATCTTTCATACTAGGGATAGCCTTCTCCAGGCAGCCTAACAGTAATGCACATCATGGATAAGAAAACTATTGTGCCACTCATTTTTTTCATCTCCTATACATTTTTTTAAAGTGTTCCCCTGAAATCTTTGTGTGATAATAGTTTTTGGTAGGGGGTGATATTTGCAGTATATATAGTGTTGAATCTTTAAAACACAAAGAAAAAGTGAAGACATTTTTAAAGAAGTGAAGACATTTTAAAAAAGCAAAATAAAATTATGTAGGAAAAACAAAAACTTAATAAAAAGACTTAATATTTTTTATAAATTCTATATATTTAAAGCCATTATTTAGATGCAACATACTCCCAAAGCAGCTCATGTTTAAAATATAGTTCAAAATCCTATAATTAATCAAATTAAAAATCAACTACTAAGTAGTATCAACAAAAATATTCAATTGCAGCATCACAGTATAAACAAGCTCTCATCCTAAAAACCTCAATCAAAAGGTCTTCTGAAAGGCCTAGCCTTGTAAATTAATCTACTGTAAATTAATTTATTAAAAATGCTAACGGACAACATTTTTTACAGCATCTGCCTAGCATTTTCCTGTGTAGAAGTCAAATTGGTCTTTTCATCTTCCTGATTAATAAGCTGAACCAATGAACCACATGTGCCATGATTTTATACAAGTGGGAAAGATTCTTGGCTGTTTATGCACTATTAATACACTGATACTGATAATTAATTGCTGAAAAGCTATGCTGTTTATATGCGAATACCAAAAAAGAAATTTGTCTAAAATCAAGACTTTCTGTTGACCTATGGAATTGTATAATGTATGAAGACACCAATACAATACCTGGAGGAGCGGTCTGTATTAATTCAAGCACTACTGTTTCAACTAGAAAGAGGGAAAATTTATTATCAAAAGTTGATACACAAATGAAAAACATTTCATAAATGTAACTTTTTCTTCTTTAAACAGAAATTATTTGAACAGTTCTGATGATTCAGTAATAAGAATAAATGAATAGTTTTAACTTTATAACACTCAAATATGGCAGTAGATGCTCTGACCCATAATAGAGTTCTAGAGGGAAACACCATAAATCAGCCAATCCACTTTTAAAGATCTGTGAAAATATGAAGATATCTTATGTCAAATCAGACCACTGGTCCATCTGCTCAGCATTGTCAAATCTGACAGGTACAGGGTCTCCATGGTCTTGGGCACAGAAAGGTCCTTCCATCACTTCATAACTTAGATTATTTTAAGTGGAGATGACAAGGACTGAAACCAGAACCCTGAATACATGCCATTTGGCCATGACCACTCTATGTGGAAGGCTGACAGAATCATTACTCCTTGTCTTATTTATGCTCCCTATTAGCCATGCCCAAGAAGAAAAAAGAAATACACTGTCTGCATATGCCAAGATATCAGAAAAGAGAATAAAATCTGAACATGAAAAAGTAGTGTTTCAGCCACAATGGAGGAAATTCCCTTTACTGCAGAGAACATTCCAGGCTCCCCAGGAGTTAACTTGAGAGATGGGAGATGTTGCAGTGTTTACTTTTCCATATTTATTAGGACATATAGATCATAAACCTACAAGATGCTGAAGTGTAGCTACTGGGCCACATTCCACTATCTGTATAAAAGTCTGTGTTTATGATTCATGTCAAATTTGATTGCAGCCAAATCTTGGCAATGAAGATAGGTGAAAAACAAGGGTTACACCTACCTGTAACTACAATTCATCAAGTGGTCTTCCGTGAAGGCACACATTGGGGACTGAGAGTGCGCAGAGCCAGTGACGGAAAGATCTAGACCTTTTCCTCCAGAGGGTGTTCTTGCCATTAGGCATCGGCGTGCACTTCCCTCCCAGTGGTCACATGCCTATCAGCAGAGCACCCTCCCTTCAGTTTCGGCTGAGGAGCCACCAACTTTACAGGGAGAACTCAAGCAGGACAGGAGGAGGGTATGTGTGCCTGCAAAGAAGACCACTTGATGAACAGCTATTACAGGTAAGTGCAACTTTGTTTTCATCACTGTGGTTTCTGTGAAGACCCACATTGGGATTTTTCCAAGCTACACACAAAGGAAGGTGAGAAGATTTCTCAAACCTCAAAACAAGAGTATTTTTTAAAAACAACGTAGAACAGCTTTCCCGACAGCAGCCTCCCTTCTTGTTTGCAGATCCAAAGCATTATGCTTGATGAAGGTCTCCTCTAATGACCATGTTGCCACCTTGCAGACCTCTTCATGCGACATCTCCTTCAGGAGTGCAGCTGAAGAAGACTGAGGTCTCATGGATATATAGGGCACTGCACCTTTGCAAACTTGTTAACACTCCCTAATACAAGTAACAATTCATTTAGAAAGTGTCTGAGATGTAGCCCATTTACCCTCAAGCTCTCCCTCTAAGGACAAATCCTCCACTTTATAACGTGTCTCCCTCGGCAGCACCATCGACCTCAGCCAGGCATGCCTCCTTAGAACCACACCAATAGCAGCCACATAACAACTTACATTGATAAGATATTTAGAGAGCCTTAGCATCTCCTTTCACATACTAGCCAGCTCTGCTCTAGATGCCTCCAGCAGGTCATCTTTAACCTTGCCAATCTTCTCCCACATGGAGACCTCACATCCAGACATGACGTAGCATAGTTCACCATCTTAAGAATCAAGGCCCCCAATGTATACACCTTGTGACCCAAAGCATCGATCTTCCTTTCCTCCTTGTCAACCAGGGCAGAATGAAGCTGACCCCTAGACCTGGACTGTAACTCCTCAATTAGGAAGAGGGTGCATTGTCAAGAAAGCACAACTGTCCTTCCTAATCTCGTAAAGTTCTCCAATCTTTTAGCTGCATGTGGACATGAAACTGACTTCACCCGTAGTTCATTTAAATATTCCACAAAACCTTCCAACATGGGGAAGGCAACACATCCTGGATAATTTGAATACACATGCTTAAGTACCGTGTCAGTAAGTTTATGTGATGAGGTGGATAACCAGCTTCTTGGTAATCTTCAATATCAGCTGGGCATAAAGTCTCAGATCCTCAGACAGGGATGGTTCCAAACCCTCCTCCACCTTGTCAACAGGGGTATCATCATCAAGACCCACATCTGAATCGACCAAGCAACTCTCTGAATCCAGTCCATGCTCAGAAGAATTAGCATAACCTGAGCCTAAAAACTCTCCCTGAACCAGACTTAGTTTGGAGCCAGAACCAAAAAGATACGTTCCAACCCCTGGTGAAATGTCACAGATATGCAGCAAACTCTGAGCAAAATCCGACATCACCGGAACTGAGGGCCACACTTCCACAGGCACTGGCGTAATTGCTGGCTGCTGTTGTGTCTGCACTGGAGTCACAGGGGACAACAACTGCACTAAGGGTATTCTCAGATGTGACATCCCTTTCACCTTCTCCACAACACTCCATGAAGTGCTATGCTGTTCCTCAAGGTGTTTCTTTTTCTTTACCTTTGCCTTTTTTACAGGTGGCACCACAGAACTCTCCAGAACTGAGGGGTCAAAGATCATTTCCAATGACAACTCATCAGAATTGACCACATCTAGAATACAGATGGTGACCGTGTCCTCTTCTCTGACAAAGAATCTAAAGGAACACACACAGGAACATTGACCACTGACAGAGCCTTCTCACAGATGGCTGCCTTCAACTTAACAGCCCTATCATTTCATGCCTTGGGTGTAAATTGCTGGCACACCAGTCACATTATGTCCCTCCTCAAGGCAAATAACACAACAGGTGTGATCGCCAGGCTTTGTCATTTTAGATCCACACACTTTATATTTTTTAAACAATACCACATTCAAGTGCAACAGCAAGATCCAACAACAAAAACAGCCAACTGATGCAACTCACAAAACTCCATCCTTTCATGTTGTGGCAAAAAAGGGAACTGAGAAAGGGTGCTCTGCCATTATGCATGTGACCACTGGGAGGGAAGTGCATGAGGAAGAGCACCCTCTGGAAGAAAAGCTCAAGATCTTTCCATTACTAGCTCTGCACATGCGCAATCCCCAATGTGGGACTGCCAAGAAGCCACAATGATGAACTTGAGATTCTTTGGCCATTTTGTTTGCTATCACCTAACCATTTTGCTGTCACCTTTTCAAACAGTATCTCTCTTGTATTGTTGAAGGCTTTCATGGCCGGACTCAACTGGTTGTTGTGGGGTTTCCGGGCTGTGTGGCCGTGGTCTGGTAGATCTTGTTCCTAACGTTTCGTAGATGCATCACAGAGAGAAGAAGATCTGCCAGACCATGGTTACATAGCCCGGAAACCCCACAACAACCAGTATCTCTCTTGTTCAGGAACCACCATGGATAGTTTCAAATTGAAATGATCAAGTATCAAACAAAAATCAAAAGTGCATCAATGACCATACTGCAGTTTCCCTACAGAATACATGGCACTGGATGATCAGGATAATTCTACCTGTTCTAACAAAAAATCCTAGTCAGGGATTAATTGTAATTATGAAATGAAAGATAAACTTGATTTACAGTGCAATCCTATGCAGGTTTACTCAGAATTTAGTCCTAATGAGTTCAATGGAACTTACTCCCAAATAAGTATATACAGAATTGTGGCCTTAAATCTATTTTTTTAAATACAGCTGAGAAAGTCAGAGTGACTTTTTGCATATTAGATAATTACCCTTTTATCACATTCCTGCTCTTAAAAATAATCTTTCAGCTTCTTCCCTAATCTCCCATTTGCTTTTCATATATTTTAAAGTAATTTGGTGCATCAAATATAATACAGATAAAAAGTAGCGGGGGGGGGGGACCTACATTCAAATAGTTCAACAATGTCTCCAGGGTCAATTACATCAGTGTATACCTAAAAAGAAATTAAGAGGAACCACTTAGCCAGAGTTATGTCAAGGACAGGGGAAATGTTTTTGTTGCAACAAGTAAAATAAAAAAGAAACCATTCAGCCCAAATAAAGGCAAAGCTAAGAACAGAAATACACATGCTGGCAAAGAAATAGAATTTTTTCACAGTAGATCTTCCCCCTAATTTAATTGTATTTCTATGTTATTTCCCTGTAAACATAAACAAACATGTGCTGTTGAGTGTTAATCTCAATGGCATAAAAAACCTCACTCATTATGAAACAGTAGGTGGTCCTCTTCATCAGTAATTTCATGGGTAACTCACTGACAGAAATTTAAAAAAGAGTATCAACTTGCTTTTAAAATAAATGTGAAGACCCTCTTAAGGCCTGCTCCTGAGCAGTGTTATTGCAGCACATTACTAATCAGATCTACTGCACTCGGAACCATTTCCATTACCACTGCACGGAGGTAGAGAACAACCTGAGAAATGACTGATAAACCAGTGCAGGAAACTGGGCACCCATGCACTGCCCTGAAGACTTCTCCAGTAATCCTTGAACCATTTAAATCATTGTGAAATACACATACAAACTCTGTTCCAGAGATCAACATACTCAGATTCAGAAACTGAGTACCTATCTTGTTGGGCTTCCTCTGCTCACTTTGATGGTGAAGGCAACCATCCATAACTATTGAGTATGGACACATCACTAACCATAACATTTGAGTCAGTGGGGAAACTCCAAGGGTAGGACGTAAAATGCCACTAGAACTGTTAACAATGCCTACATGAGTGCCTCTACAGTAGGTTCAAAAAAGAATTTTTCAGTATTTTTCAACATTTCATGTAATTTAAATAATCTATTCATCATTTATGCTGCCCATGCCCTGACCTTGATAGCCCAGGCTAGCCCTATCTCATCAGATCACAGAAGCTAAACAGGGTCGACCCTGGCAAGTATTTGGACAAAGGATCTCCAAGGAATTCCAAGGTCATGATGCCTAAGGAAGCAATGGCAAACCACCTCTGAACATCACTTGCCTTGAAAAACTCAGCAGGATTTGCCGTAAGACAGATTTGACAAAAAAAAAAAAAGCTGCCCATAGTCTCGCAGTGCAATCCTAAACAGGAACCTAGTGAAATCTACTCAGCGGGGCTTATGCTGAAGAAAGAACTATACTATAAACTGCCCAAACAAAGAGAATAGTAGTGAGAAAAAAGTCTATACGTGTACTCTGTATATATCTACACACTCCATCAACTGGTATCTAGAACGAGGTCCAAATCCCTACTTTATCCTAGAAGTTGACCTTGGGCCAGTCGCAACTCTCAGCCTAATCCAACTCACAAGGAGAAGTGAAGCATCTTGTGAGCCACTTTGGGTCTCCAATAGGGAAATAAGTGGAGTATAAATAAAGGAAATAAGATATGTAAGTACATTTTACAGGTAGCAATTCTAAAGTATAAAATATCCTGAGACTCAGGATATGAACTCATCAGAAAACTAAGGACGTAAGTTAATTACAAAAAAGCCTTGAATTCTTACAGAAACATTAATTTTTGATCAGTCAAAAAAAGGAAAAGAATACAGTAAAAGGAAGTTTTAAAGATATGCTGAAGTCTGCTTAATTTTCACTGCAGTTGAAATTATATATATTTTTTTATTTATCAATTTGATAGGCCACCCCTCCCATTCTGGTGTGTTTTACAAAATTACCTACTGGACGTTTACCTTTTCAAATACCAGTTTCTCATCAAATGTAAGGGGAAATACTGCAGGAACACATGAAGTCTTTTTATATTGTCCGAACACACAGGCACTGATGTAGAGGTCATCTTTGAGCTTCAGGATAACTCCTGGGCATGTGATCTGGAAGATGAATGGTAATTATGATTCAAGATCAGCTTAGCTGTTTGAGGGTAGGATCTTCAGAATGCTGCTGTTCAAAACTTCATTTCTATCTTAAATTTTCCTCTGCCTTTGATCCACATCATTGGCTGTTACCGTATATACTCGTGTATAAGCCGAGGCACCTAATTTTACTGCCCAAACCTGGGAAAACTTACTGACTGGCATATAAGCAGAAGGTGGGAAGTCGGAGGCAGAGAGAGCTCCTTATTTGTGGCAGTGACATCAGCAGCAGTCACTGCCCAAATAAGGAGCTCCCTCTGCCTGCCGGCTGGCTGGGCTTCGTCAAACCCAGCCCAGGCAGAGGGAGCTCCTTATTTGGGCAGTGACTTCCCCTGATGTCACTGCCCAAATAAGGAGGTCCCTCTGTCTGCTGGCCGGATGGGCTTCGTCAAACCCAGCCCAGGCAGAGGGAGCTCCTTATTTGGGCAGTGACTCCCCCTGATGTCACTGCCCAAATAAGGAGCTCCCTCTGTTTGCCGGCACTAGCTGAGCTTCCTGACAAAACCCAGCCCAGGCAGAGACTCCTTATTTGGGCAGTGGCTCCCCTGATGTCACCTTCGCCCCAAATAAAGGAGCTCCTCAGTTTGTCGGGCTGGGTTTGTCGCAAAGCCCAGATATATCGGGTTCCCCCTTCACCCTCCAGGAGGGCAGCAACAAGGCTTCCCGGCGGCAGGGAGGTTGTCCCGGCCCCGCCCCCGGCCTCGTTAGAGGTCTGAAGACCCTGCGGCTGTAGGGGTTCCCCTGTTCGCCCTCCCGGAGGGCAGCAACAAGCGGCTTCGCAGCTGGCCCCGCCCCCAGCCTCATTAGAGCCTGCCAGCTGCAGCTTGTGATTGCTAGAAAATGGTGACTCGCGTATAAGCCGAGGGGGCTTTTCTTAGCCTTTAAACAGGGCTGAAAAACTCGGCTAATGCGCGAGTATATACGGTAATAACACAGGAAGAGAGGCACAGTGTGAAGATGATACGATACAAGTAGGTTTACATACACGTCACCAAAGGAGAGGAAGAACTTGACATACAGATGTCATTTTCAACAGCTTACCACATAGCAGCCATGTAGAATGTAATGCTATGCTTAATTTTTAATTCAGTTGAAGAAAAGTTTAAACTGAGACGAAAACAATTGTTGCAAAATAAGTGACAGGCAGTCCAATGGTTGGGGAGTGTGTGTGAGGTGGCTCCTGGAACTGGTGTGGGAGGGCAAACACAGAAGTAGGTGGGAGCTGCAGAGCTTCATGGTGTCAAACCTGGAAGAGCCTACCACCTGCAGAGCTGCTTTGGCTTAAAAGAACACGCCAGCTAGGTTGTGGGAGGGCTGGGGCATTCCTGAGAGTGGAACCAACTTCAGTCAATTTCCATAGGGCTTTTGGCCTGCAAATGCCCCCAGCGCAGTCCTCCAATTTCCATTTTCACCAATAGGAGCTTTTCAAGCAGCTGAGGATTCTCTATTTTTTGCTGTCTTCCCGTGCCGCTTGGAAGCCCTCTGGAGGTGCCACAGCAGCAGTGCTGTCCTTGGCCAATTTTCCCCAGTGATTTAAGTTGAGAAGACTGAATGACAGCAACATGATCTAGGATAGTGATACTCATTCGGCAGCCCATAAGCCACATGCATCTCTAACAGACTACTTGTAGCTCTAATCCCCAATGTGGCACCAACCCCAGGTTCCAAGTGGGTAAGGTCTATAAGTTAGAATGATTGAGAGGATGGAAAAATCTGGTTGAATATGTAGAACTTCATGCATATTATTCTAATCCCAGCCCTGGCAACTGTACAAGAAAACAAAACATTTAAACTAACATTATGATGTGCAATTTCTACAGGACTTTCAATGCACAAAAAGAGAGGAATCCTAGAGAGCTCCAGCCCCAAAAAGTATTGTTGACCTTCTCCTCCTAGGCTGAGATGAAGTACTGCATTCTGAGACTTTACTATGCTTTTTGGATGCCTTCTTCAACCCCCCTGCACTGCTTCTTGCACATTAGGAAATCCCATTTTTTCATATCTTTCTGCAATTACTTCAATCTATAACAAGAATTGCTTTGTTGGATCAGACCAAAGGTCACAGTAGTCCAGCATACTATCTTTAGCAGGATGCTCAAAAACAAGCTCAAATCAAAACATCATTAATTGCTAACATCTTATACTAAAAATGCTGTTTATGAAACACAGGCTTTATTTTAACAACCATGGCCATTACTTATCAAGAAACTAATACTTCGAGAAAATGTTTATTCAAGCTATTCAAAACTGGGTTTCTAAGGAAGATAAAGACAAGCATTAACTTTAGTTCAGTTGACATGAATATCGAGAAGAGGAACTGGGGGCACACAAGGGAAGGAGGAAGTGTAAGAAAGCACATTTCTGATGGCAAACTCATTTCGCTATTACATGGAAATTAAAACTAAATGGTGTTGCTATTCTACAGCAACAAAAACAAAGAACCTTTATTGGAATAACAACATTATATACACAGATCTACTTAACCAAGTAGAGGGAAACTAAAATAAATGTACAGGTAGCGAAGGCTGATATTCAGGATTTGCTCCTAAAGCGCTGTTTTATATACAAATCCAAAACTTTGGTGACTGCATCGTTTGCATCACTACTGGGGCTGTCCAACAGAAAAGTAATCTTTTGCAAGTCAGATGCATACTCTTTTTTGAGTAGCAGGGGTGACAAGTATTTGACTCTGGGTACTGTGTAAAGTGGACAATAAAGTAAAATATGGTCTATAGCGTCAACACAATTCCCGCTGCATATGCATAGCCTTTGGCGGTAAGGGGTTTTAGTGAATCTCCCTGTTGATACGGCTGATGGAAGGGCATTGCAACAGGCCAACATCATTGCTCTCCTCTGAACCTGGGCACGGTTATCTGAATTGTAGGTATTGAGCCCCCCTTATATTACCAATGGACTAGATGATACCTGAGAGGCTAAAGAGAACAAGTCCTGGAAGCCTTTTGAGTAGGATCTGATGTTCAACTGGTCAAACAGCCTTCTCTTCGGAAGTTAGAAAAGTCTCTCTTTAGATGGTAGCATTGGCCAGATAATCCTGCAAAAGAATAGCCTTAATTTGTTAATTTTTTTTGTTTCTATAATGCCGCACCATTCCAAGTGACAAGAAGTCTTGAGGGCTTTATATGACAAGGAGGCTGCATCGCGGTTGAAACAGATGCACAGCCAAAATTTGAGCGTTGCAAGCCATGCTCTTGTCTCTAAGAGATATTGCCCAGTTTTGAGGCACAGGGTGGCGTAAGGCCGCAGTAAGGCATGCCCAAAAGTTTAAATAAAAAGCGAGATTGTACTCGCTCAGCTGTGTTGGACCAGGAGCCTATCCAAAGTGGGACTCCATATAATAATTGCTGGGCCACCTTGGTGTTGAAGAATAAAAAATATTCTAAAGCTCAGTCATCCTGTTTTAGAAATTTTCAGTCTTTTTGGGATTTTATCTCACTAAATAAAGTAGTGTCATCTGTGAACACAACGTCTACGACTTCAAACTGTCTTTTTGCTGGGGTTTTTGGAGAAAAGTGGAAAATAATGTAATGCAATGCAGGAACAGTTCAATAATGCCAATGCCTGAATAAAAATGCAATATGTATTTTATCAGAGCTGCCAATAATCAGGCTCATTCTAGTAAAGACAAAGAAGTGCTTAAGTAAAAATCTGCAGAGGTATCCTGAGATGATCCTATCCGCTTTCTAAAGCTTATGAACTAGGACAGGCTACTACTAAATACTAACAAAAAAATCCTACTTTAAACTAAAATTAATAAACATATATTTTTTTAAAAAGCCCTCACACTGCGTGATAAAATCATAACAGTTGAAACTGAAAGCTAAAAGAATGAATCCCAGCAAATATTCACGTAACCGTTCAAAAAAGTTTTAAAATAAGATTAAGGATTTTTCCTAGACTTGAAACACACAAAAGACCAACAGTATAGGTTTTTTTCAAAATGTAGGAGTGGCAGTTCTGCTCCTAGAACATGAATAGCTGATGTTAAATTCAGCACTGAGTTTCTCAGCCCACTTTCTGCAAAGAGACTGAGGAAAGGCACACACTCATGCCTAATTGGTCAGAAACGAGTAAAGAGGAGGAGATTTAAGTAACGGTTACTTAGCTCTACAGGAAACAGAAGGAAAACACAAAAGCCAACTAAAAGTTCAAATATTTTTGGGATGGGCATACAGATTGCAGAAAAGTGATGAATGCACTTGATTTTTTTCCAGTTGTGGGGAAGAGGAGAGAGAACAACTGATGTGCAGTTTCACTTGAATGATTAACCCTATAATTCTATCCATTAATTTGGGAGCAACTAGTCAGACCTTACTTCTGAGTAAATATGCACAGGACGCTGTAAGTCACAAATCTGCATACCAGCAGAGTGAGTTTTCAGCATCCTAATACAGGAGAAATGCAGCTCTCAACTTTCCACACATAGTCGGGAGCTGAAATCCTGTCTGAGCCCCCTTATTTTAGCTTTCTGAATGTGTCTACGAAAGAAACCCCACTTAGATTGCCGACCCACTTGCAGGGCAGAGCACCGTGCTCATCGACGAGGAAAGGGCTGGTGACAAGAAAACCCCCGAAAGACAGAGGTAAAATGAATGAAGGTCTGAGGCCAAAAACTGAAGGCCAGGCTACCCAAGCTTCCTCGTTAGAAGCCTCACACGGGACATCGTCTCTCCTGGAGCCTTCTGCTTAAGTACTTCCCAGTCGCCCACCGGCCGCCGAAAGACGCTAACTTCTTAGGCTCCATATTTAAAACAGCAGCGACCTGCTCCCTTACTGCTAACCCTTTCTTTGTTCCATAATGCTTCTCACCGTGCGAATGTGGAGTTCCAGAATGCACAGGAGCCCCTTGCGCGGGAGCATCGGCGCTCCCGTCTCTCCTACCAACCACCGGGGAAGGACAAGCTGGTGCTGCAGGCCCTTCACAGGATGCACCGCGTCGCTAGCCCACACCCACGCCTGGGCGACCCCGTTGCCATGGCAGAAGGAACGCTAACGGAGCCTCTGAGCGCCTGGGGCGTGGCTAAAGACAGCTGTGAATCACCCACTGGCTGCGGTTGCCTCTGGTGGTGGGATGGGTGGAGCCAAGGTGACCTTTTCCGCTTAATTGAGGGCGGAAGCGAAGCCTGGGCCATGTTGGGCAAGGGCTGACATCACCAGGAGGGGAGGGCGGATTGACCCCTTTAAAGGGGAAGCCCTCCTTTGTTCTGGCCATGTGCTTCGGCCAGCCGATTTGAACGTGCGTCAGTGTGACTATGGCTTGAACAATAAAGCTTGTGGGACGTGGGGGTCAGTCTTGTTTTCGGTGGGCTGGGTTTTGGGGGTTCTTTGCTCCTTGGGGGTTCCCCTTTCTACCGGCCCGCAGTTGCAGTGAGGCGCAGAGTGTCCAAGTGCGGAGTTCTCCTCTGCCCCAGCCGGCATGGCCAGGCTGCGCCCCCCCGCCCTGCTTCTCTCCCCACCTGGCATGGTAACGAGGGAGGGGGGTGCATTCTCAGCGGCCCGGCCACTGCCTCCTTCTCTCCCCTCCCGGCACCGGCCAGGGGAGTGCTTCAGCGGCGGCCGGCCCTCTCTGCCCCTGCTTGCGGGGGCCGGCTGGCTGAGCCGCGGACCTTCCTCACTCCCCTCCCGGCAGCCGGGCAAAGGAGCGCTCGGCGGCGGCCCAGCCGCCTCCGCCCTGCCCCCGCTTGCGGGGGACGGGACCTTTCCGCCCGCGGCCGGCCGACCGAGCCACGGGCCTTCCTCGCTCCCCTCCCGGCAGCCGGGCAAAGGAGCGCTCAGCGGCGGCCCAGCCGCCTCCGCCCCGCCCCCGCTCGCGGCCGGCCGGCCGACCGAGCCACGGGCCTTCCTCGCTCCCCTCCCGGCAGCCGGGCAGAGGAGCGCTCCAGCGACGGCACAGCTGCCTCCGCCCCGCTCGCGGGGGACGGGGCCTTTCTGCCTGCGGCCAGCTGGCCGAGCCGCGGCCTTTCCTCGCTCCCCTCCCGGCAGCCGGGCAGGGGAGCGCTCCAACGGCGGCCCAGCCGCCTCCGCCCCCTCTTGCGGGGGATGGGGCCTTTCTGCCTGCGGCCGGCTGGCCGAGCCGAGAGCCTTCCTCGCTCCCCTCCCTCGCTCCCCTCTCCTACTGATACCACCCAGATTTTGTGAAGTTGGTCTAGGGGGTCCAAATCTATGGACTCCCAAATGGGGTGACCCCATCCCCCATTGTTTCCAATGGAAGCTAATAGGAGATGGGGGCTACACATTTGAGGGTCCATAACTTTGGCCCCCATGAACCAAACTTCTTCAAACCTGGGTAATATCAAGAGAGTCTCCCAAAGAGACCCTGAAAGCTTGGTGCTGTTAGCTTAATAATTGCACTCCCGATAGCAGACACACACACACCCCCAATTTCCACAGAGTCTCCTTTTAAATCCACCCCCTTCAGCATGGATTTAAAGGGAGAATCTGAGGTCCCCAGTTAAAACAACATTGAAAGTGATGCTGTTTAAGGGTAGGGGATAATTCACCCCAAAACAGCATCACTTTCAATGTTGTTTTAACTAGGGACTCTAGATTCTTTCTTTAAGGTGGATTTAAAAGGAGAATCTGGGCTCCCAAGTTTAAACACCATTGAAAGTGATGCTGTTTGGGGGCGGATTCCAGCATCACAGCAGCCGCCCATGGTAGGGGGGGGGCATGCAAAACTCAGATTTTGCACTGGGCTCCATTTTCCCTAGCTACACCTCTGCCTGGAGGAGAGGGCAGAAGAGACTGCTGGCTGGGAGCCCATCTGGTGGGGGGCAGGGCAGGGGAGTTTGCCGTCCCTGGCCTCAGAGAGCTGCTTTTATAAGTACTGAGGTCGGGGCGGGGCTTGGAGAGGCTTGGCCATGCCCCCAAGGGTGAGTGGGGGCGTGGCCTTGCCCCCCCCGACCCCCCCATAAAAATCTATACCTACGTCCCTGACAAGATGTAACCAAATGTACAATAGTGTAGATGTGTAACAGGAAGGAAAGGATTTCTTTATCTCCATGTAACCCTCCCTTCATAGTAAACTCATACATAAAAAGCAACTGAGAATCTGTCTCTTCTGTTCTACTCTGCTTATGTATCCTACACATTTTCACAAGGTCATCCTCAGCATCCTGCTATATCCCAAATTCCATGACACCAGGCACTGTTTTCCAAACCTCCAGTAATTTTGCAAACTAGAGTTGACAGTCCTATTCAAAACTCAATGACATGGATGGACTTAAAATGGTGAACACTATAATTAATTTCAGAATTGCATTTCATTAAAGGTACAGTTTTGAGCTGAAATAAAAGTGGATTTTTAATACACAGAAGGAAGTGTAAGGTAATTTGGTAAACACTGTGATTAAATAAAAGTGGTCCTAAAGTAGGATTGCCAGCTTTGTGTTGGGAAATATCTGCAGATTTGGGGATGGAGCCTGCGGTGGAGCGGGGTTTGGGGAGGGGAGGAACTTCAATGGAATATAGTGCTATAGAGTCCACCTTCCAAAGTGGCCATTTCCTCCAAGTGAACTGATTTCTGTCTCCTGAAGATCACTTGTAATGGCAGGAGATCTCCAGCTACTATCTGGAAGTTGGCAGCTCAACTTAATGTATTTAAAATGTTTTGAACTTTTAACAGTGCACCTGGGGAAGGAGGAGTGAATATGAAGACTTGAAGTTGCCTTGTACTTAATTAGACCATTGATCCATCAGTGTAACCACTATGTACCTAGACTGGCAGCAGCACTCCAGGGTTTCAGGTAAATATCTTTCATATTACCTACTATCCATCCTTTTGACTCTATTGCTCTATCGTTCAGTTACAGCCCCTCCCTTCTACAGGGAGGTTACTAACTGGAATGCCTATATATCTCAGTATTGGTATACCTAGGAGATACACTGACACAGCACTCCAGCACCGGTGAGCTGGTGCTATGCTCAAATGTAGCATGACTATGTCTCTGCATAGTGTGCTGCCAGCACACTTCTTGCCCCAGCAGCACAGGGGTTATCACTAACCATAGCTTCTGCCTTATGAATACACACCTGTATCTACCCAGAACATCTACCTGGGTGGCCAACTTCCAGGTGGACTGAACCACCCCCAAAAGAATGACCCCCTCCCAATGGGAGAGACCACCTACAACTTCAAAGATAACTAGTCTACTAGGTTACTTTCACGGCCCCACATCCTTCCTAGCTCTGTTCCCAAACCATCAGGACCATCTCAAGCTTCAACTGCAGAACCCATGTGCCCCAAGACAGTCGGTGAAACAAGGAGGCTTTACAGTGCAATTATCCTAGGTGGAGTACAACTGAATGAAGGCCCAGTCCTACATACATTTACCTAGGAGTAAGCTTCATTACAGAGTGAAATATATTTCTGCATAACGCTGCATTATAAAATTTGTTCTTCAGAAAATCTTCACTGTAACAAATTTTTTAAGTTGTGTGTCTTTCTTTAAAATGAGAGAGGGGTAAGTTGTAGAAGAAGGGGGTGAAAGTAAGATGAGAGAGAGGTGATTGGTTGACACTGGAGAGTGACTGTGGAGAGTCTATGCTGAACTGAGTCAGAGTGTGAAAACATGGAAGAGAGACAGTAGTGTGACCTAAACTGGGAAAGAGTCAGTCTGTGCTGTACTGAGAGAAAGAGGCTGTCTGAACTAAACTTATAGTGTGATATGGAGTGCAAAATTGCCAGAGAAATAGGTAGAAACTTTGAGTGACTAGAAAAGGAGCAAAATTCTTCCAACGGTCTCATTGATGTAAAGGAGTGAGAAAGTAGATTGATGTAAAGTGAAAGTCACCTCACCACAAGTTGTTGCCTCAGTTTGTTTTGTTTATTGTAAATTATTTCTTGAAAGATTTAAGCTAAATAATGTATATAAATAAAATTTTATTTTATTAAATGTTACTTGGAATGTCACATTAGCAATTTGTTCAGGACCACCTAGCCCATTGAAAGCGCTTTAAAGCTTGGACACACGTGTGCTACAGGCAGGCAGGGCGTGGTCAGGTCCAGTCTCACAGGACAGAACAGGCGGCAGACAAAAGCATAGTAGTCAGAAGGCAGTCCAATGGGTCCAGGCAGGCGTCAGGCAAAGGCATAGTCATGGGTCAGTCCAACAGGTCACAGCACAGGAGATCAGGCAAACAGGCTGGAGTTCAGTATTAAACCGGGCACACAGAAGCAACAGGAAATACACTTGTTGCACCCAGGCAGAAGCAAGCTCACAGCAAGGCTTGTACAGAGAGCTTTGTTCAAAGGGCTGGGATTCTGCAAGGAATTAATTGGCATCAGATGCAAAGACTTCTAATTTCCCTTGCTGCCAAATGAGCACTCCTTTTGCGTGTGTGCAGTAGCAGCCTCTGCTTTTGCCTCCTTTGCACACCTGGCTCATCAATGGGTTCCCTAGGAGGATCTGCAGGCTCTCCACCTGTATGTCCTCATTCTGTTAATCTGGATGTGGTAAAGCCAGTGATCAGGAACACAGAGTCCATTTTTACACTGTGCCAGTACTGTGTAGTTGGTGGGGAGCTGCATCGTGATTCCTTTTTTTCTTCCATCTAGTTTGACCTCCATCCTTAGAAGAGGGCCTAGTAGTGGGAAGGGACCTTTTCCAATCTGTCCCTTTCTATACTAAAGCTAAAGATAAAATTCTTATCTGAAGCTATACAGATTTCTGTGCTGAGAAAAATATCACCTTGACTTCATCATCCTGAAGCTGAATTCACAGCGGAGTTTTGCTGCTTTGTCCTTTCTCGCAAAGCTTTGTTTTTAGTATTCTGTTTTACTACCCTTCAAGTCTCATTGCTCAGAAAACTACACATTCATTTTTTACACTCTGGTCACAGTGGGACTTTTTACAGAGTGAAACCCTGATAAATCAAATGTATTGTTATAATATATTTACGCTTGCAAAGTGTAATGTTATCTTATACACTAATGTGGTGGCGAACCTTTGGCACTCCAGATGTTATGGACTACAATTCCCATCAGCCCCTGCCAGCATGGCCAATTGGGAATTGTAGTCCATAACATCTGGAGTGCCAAAGGTTTGCCACCACAGCACTAATACATTTCTTAGTATTGATTAGGCATTATTTATGGGGTTGTCAACTCATGATATCCCATTTTTATTTAACTATCAGGTTTCTTAAACGCTTGCAACTTTTTCCAGGTTTTCTGCTTTCTCCAAGTTTGCAGAAAAAATTATTCTTAACTGTACATAGCCATATTATGTGGGTTTTTAAAATCTGCTCTCTGGGACCATATTCAGAATTAGATAATAACAATTTATATTTTTAAAAATTGCCAGAAGTGTTTGCTCATTCCTTGGCAGCTAACTAGTCTGTTCAGAGCTTTTGTTTGGTTATGTGTTTTTTTGGGTAAATTCCGGTTTTTACTATTGAAAGAAAAAATGTACAAGACTTGATGGACCATTTACTTTATCAAGTATGGCATCTCACATGTTAAATCCAGATTAATTAATTACTGGATTAATAATATATTTCACAGTAGCCAAACTGCAATTTGTACCAATCTATTTAGTCAAGGGAAGATGCCAAAAATATTAAAGTGATATAATCCAACAAAGACAGAATATATATATAAAAATATAATAACTGGATCTCATGGGAGCAAAATGAATCACATTATCAAAGTGTAATGAAACTGGGAAAGTGAAATGATAGATTATAGATTAGATTAAAGGATGGAGATTACCTAAGGGTGTTACAAGAATTCACCAACTGTATTTTTACGTAATATTTGTGCTTTAGCACAAAAGGAAAGTTGTTTCTCATGCCTTAGTGTTTATAGATATTATTTACTTACATATAGGCCATATTCCCTCTGCCTTCTACTTCAGTGCTGTACATTGTGCATTCATCACACAATTGCCTTAGCTGAAAGGATATTACACTCCATATTAAAACTGTTGTGAGCAGCAGCCCATGAAAATCTTTTCATTTCCTGAAACTCATTGTGTTCAGTAGAGTCAAACCATTATTTGGGACAATGTGGATGATTGATCAAAGCAGTAAACATGGGACATAGGCATGAGCAGATGCTGGTATATGATTGCTTATACTGGGCTGAATTCAGGAACAAACAGCTATTGAGTCATCATCATTAATTTTCCTGTTGTATTAGATATACTGCTTTTACATAGTGACATAGTATAATGGGGGAAAGGGGAGAGAAGTCAGCATATACAGTTTTTCACCAGTACATATTTGAATAAATTGTAGTTCTCTGTACATTCATATACTGGTACTTGAAGAACAATGGATTGAGATTAATCACACTTTTCCTTGTCATTCTTTGGTGGTTACTCATAACAACCAAACCACATGTGATACCAGGAGTTCACATTCACACAATGGATCCACAGATACATCATCCATGCAATGGTCACCTCCAGATTAGACCGCTGTAACTTGCTCTGTGTAGGGCTGCTCTTGAAACTACTCTGGAAACTTCAGCTGGTTCAAAATGCAGTTGCATGGGTTCTTACCAGGATGCTGTGGTGAGCACATGTTCAATCAGTGCTCTACCAGCTGCATTGGCCTCTGGTAGAGTACCCAATCATGTTCAAGATTTGGGGAATCAAACTTCAAAGCCCAAACTGTATGGGAACTTTGTATCTACAGGGCTGTCTCTTCCAAATTCCCCAAATGGTTTTTTGTTTGGTGAATTATAACTTACTGGTGGTCCTTGGCCTGAAAACTGGCCAGCTGTCTTCAATGAGGGCAAGACTTTTTTACTCTGGCCTATGCCTGGTGGAACACCCTATCAAGTGAGACCCCGCGGGACCTATAATAATTTCACAGGGCCTGTAAGACAAAGCTGTTCTGCAAGGCCCATGCTTGAGAGCTGCAATGGTACCCAACTGGCTGACCTCCCTTCTCCATCTTTCCCTGTCTTTTAGTTTGATTGTTTTGTAATTTGTTGTTTATTGTTTTGTATCTCTCAGATTAATATTTTCTGTCCTCTGGCTGATCTGTTAGAATCTAAGGTGCCAGGATAGTGCACTGTATGGAAATTAAATTTTAAATACTGTGACTTGACTGTTGCAAGCCACCCTGAGCCTGCTCGCAGAGAGGGGCAGCCTATAAGCCAAATAAAATCAGTGCAGGACAATAAATGGCAATAAATACAGGGACTTCAATTTTTTGGAAATAGGAACTTTTGATGACCCCTAGGAGCAGGCAGAAACAGAAAAGCCAGAATGTAAAGTGTCAATCCATCAAAGACCCTGAATGTGAGAGTGACAGTGAATGGGTAGAGTTTTAGAAGGAGTTAGAGCTTCAAACAAGATTTTGAAGGAGTCCAGCTGTGATATCCTGAGAGAACAGATATGTCTGTGAAAGACCCGTGGTTTTGATGGGAAGAGAGTATTGGGAAAGAGAGACCCTATTCTAGTCAGGAAGGGAATTATATCTAGGCAGAGAGGAATTTCATTCAAGGTTCTTAGAGCAGAGCTAGTTTGTCTTCTGGACAGAGCAGGTAGAACTGAGGAAACTGACTTGGAAAGAGTTTGTGTCAGAAAGACTCTCTTGTCAGAAAGGATAATTACCCTGCATGACCAATTCCAAACATTTTCAAAAGTAGAAGATGAAGTTAAAGAAGTTACACTGCTTTTATGTATTCAAACTAGGTCTAGATCAGGGGTTGGGAACCTGCGGCTTGGGAGCCGCATGTGGCTCCCTCACCCCTGCACAGCAGCTCCACCCAGGCACAACACAGTTGTCCGGGAGCGGGGACTCTCCCCTTCCCGGACCTCGCAGAGAGCCCCAGCCAGCCCCTGACCGTGGGCGCTCCGACGAGTGAGAGCGCCGTGGAGACGGCTGGCCGCAGCCCTCGTCCATCTGCCAAAATCGGCAGCGTCGGGGGAGCGTTGGGCGGCTACCGAGCCGCCCAAGCCGGCTGGGTGGGACTGGAGGGAGGATGGGGCTGGTGACGGAGATGGCACTACTGGTGCCAGCCATCTGTATGGAAGAATCAAGGGTGGTCTAGCGAAGTTTAGCTATCTTTGCAAACAGGTCCATTGCAAAGGAGAGTTGGCTTCCCGTTCTATGAGCTGGTCACCACTGCCAGTTCACCACAGTTCTTGAAACAATGTTGCAAATGCTGGGAAGTTAGGAACAAATGCACAAGTTTTCCAGTTTTCTTCCTTAAAACTGGTTAGAGTTCATTCCCTTTTCTTAGAATCTATCTTAGTGAAAGCACTCCAAAACAACTTCCCTCACTCACATGATCCTTCTTGATTCTACACCAATTTGTTCCTCCCACTCCAACCGCCAGCCTCAATTTTCCGCTTCAATAATCAGATTCTAACTATCAGTTTTTAATAGTCTTTCTCAACTGCCACTTGTACAAATCTCATTTTTCCAAACCTTTGGTCACTCAGGGTTCCATGACCATGACAACTCATCATTATGCAGCTGTCCATCACATCTCATTATACAATTGGTAAAGTTTTGGAATTAAGAAAAATGAAAAGATTTTATACCATTCAACAGGCAACCGCTCTGGCCCTGGAGATTTGTCATTATTTATATTCATTAGCATGCCTATATTTCTTCCATGTGCAAAGGTTCAGCAAGACTCTCAGTAATATCTGAACAAGGTGAGTAGAAAAGTGTTCCCAAATCTTTTTCTGAAAATTCTTTGCCTTTACTATACAATTCAGAATAAAACATATAAAACTATGAAGAGGAAGTATGTACCGCATTCTTCTCATTTTTGATCAAAGGAATATAGTTTTTATTCTTTTTCTGTCTTAAACAATATGCTAAAATTTTACCTGGTCTCTCATCACTTTCCCAATATGACATGTTAAAACACATTCTGTGTTCACTGATAGTATATTCTTTAGTTCATATTTAACATCTGGCTATACTAGCCTAAGCCTCTCCTTGCTGCCTGTAAATTGCCCCACTGTCCAGCTGATCGGTAGTGATAGGTAGGGCCCAGGGATGGAAGATCCCCTACCACTAGTGGAGGACTGGCAGCCCTAGTGGATGATTCCATTATAAAAGTGCCCTTCTTTCTAATCTGAAGGTTAAAGCACAAATGTCAAAGCAGGATTACAGCTGACATCCAAACGACAAAAGCTTAATTACATCAACTAGATAATTACATAACTCCAAGGTTAAAAATGAAGAAATTGACATTGGTCAAGATTTTCTATTCCTTGACTTCATCATCCACCCAAAAGGATACCACAAATAAGAAATCAGGAGAAGATGGAGACTGGGAACAGCAACTGTGAAGGAGCTAGAAAAGTGTAAAGGTTTCAATGGTGTTGATTCTCAGCACAGCCGCTTGGCCTTGAGTAGATTCCAGGGCTCGGGCGATGGGCCAGAATCGGCTGCGATTTCTCTGGCAGAGGCCTTATCTCACGGAGAGAGATGAGCATGCCGTTCCCATGAGAATGGGACGGGGAAAACCGGGAGGGGGATGGGACGGAGAAAGTTATAACCTGTGGGTCTGGCGGGAAGACTTCATTCCTGCCACGCCGTGTACGTGAGCTTTCTAAGATGTCTGAATAAACGGTCTTTCAACCAACAAAGCCTTTTATTTCTGCTCTATGGAATTCCTTACATTGTGGCAGGAATCCTAATCCTCATTTACTTCTACAAATCAGTGGACCTCTGGTGTTCCGGCATGCAGAGGTTGAATATTCCTGAAACTGAGGAAGGCTCGGTAGCCCCCATAGAGGGTTCCGAGCCTTCCCTTCCTGACTTGGAGAAACCAGCGGGGTTCCGGTCTTCGCTGGTAACTCTCTCCCGTCCCCGCCTCGACACGAAGTCTTCCCGCTTCGCTGGGGATGAGGGACGCTGAAGCCATCAAGCGGAGTGGCATGAGACGCTTTGGGGCGCTGTTCATGGATCGTGGCGCTTCGTGGAGCCGGATCTCTACCCGTTTTCGCTGCGGATTACAAACCCTCAGGATGCACTCTGTCACGGAGGAGATGGGCCTGACCACTTTTCATGCAAACTCCAGGAATCAATAGAACGATTCCTGGACTCAGATTTCGCTGATGCTCCCTAAGAATTCACAGTGGCATAGCACCGGAGCCCGCCCTAAAACTGCAGTTAACAACCGGTCCTTGTCGGTGATCGGGTTCGATGATTGGAAGGGGGCCTGCGTGCCGACACCCAATCTGGCCCATCAGATCCCTCGGACGTAGGGGTATTGATGCTAGCAAGAGGATACCCGCGGGGCCGTCGGTGGACTGGAGGTGCTGTACTTTCTGATGAGGAGAAATCCTGAGGAAAGTCTGCCTCCCCATCCGGATTTAGCCCTCCCCGCCCAAAGAAAATTGGGACGCAGGAAGTGGTCCGGACCGCGCAGATGCCTCAAGAAGTGTGGGCCCGTGAACGCCAGCTATGGGAGGAGGAACGAGAACAGCTGCAAAAGGAGCGTGAAAACCTGCAAAAAGATCGCGGAACAACAGCTAAAAGACGCCCAACTTGAATTAGACCGAGCCAAAGACGCGTTGCAACGGCAATATATGCAAGATTTATCGATCCACAATAAGGTCCTAGAGCACTCTAGGATGGATCTGGAATGTCAACGCGAAGGTATTAAGGCCATCCGGACGCAAGGTGAATTGACTGCAGCTATTCAACGGGACGAACTTGACAAACTGGAGCGGGAGAAGGCAGCTTTGCACGCGCATCAAGATGCCTTGACTCGCAAAGAGAGAGAGTTAGCTGCCTTAGAACAGGAGCTGAAGAAGCAGCGGGACAGGATGACCCGAGTTGGCGCCTACACTGTTACCCGAGCGCCCGACACCATTGCCCGTCCTATCGTGGGCGACACTTCTGGGACCCATGCTACTGGCGCTCCTGCCGCCTCCCAAGGTCCTGCTACTCCACGGGAACCAGCGGAGCCAGGCCCACGTGCCTCCCCGATTCCTGCTCCTCCTGCTCCCACCACCCCAACCTGTGCAACTGCGCAGCTGGCCCAGCGGGTTCAAAGGGCCGTGGAGAGAGGATACTACAGGCCCCCGATCCCTGCCCGTTCCGATGGGACCGCTTCTAAGCTCCCCTACTTCATCTTGCAGCTCGATGCACATATGGAGGAATATGATGACTTATATCGATCTGAGCGTGAAAAAATACGGGACGCCGGGTCTGTCCTGGGCCGGGTGGCTGCTGACTGGTTTGTGACCCTTTTTGAGCTGCAGGCTGCATTTCTTCAAGCCCTAAGAGCCCGGCACAAGATCCAGAGCGCTGAAAATGAAGCCATCCATTACCCGCCATCTATTCAACAGGGCAGCCGTTCTTTTGCCGAATTTGCTCGTGAGTTCCGGGCAGCGGCTGCTTTCGACTTCCTCCGGAGTGGCCTGGGCAGCATGAAATGTGAATACTTCTCTGATGCCATCGGCGTAAAACTTCGAGAGATGGTGTTTCTCATCCGTATTCAGCACTATGGCTGAGTGGATGGTCGACTTAGGATGTCACTAAATAGCTGGCTCGTTTGGACTACATTTCGCTTGGGAAGGCGACCGCGTCCTAGAGCCCACCACTCACGACCACCTCTACAACTTCATAAGCCAAGCCCAGCCGTCTCTACGGGAAACCACCTCTGAAACGCCGTCGGCGTTTAGGATTGTGCCTTTATTGCGGGGGACCAGGCCATCTGGCTGCCAACTGCCCGAAAAAACAGAAGCCCACCGCACAGATCCTACGCACCACCTCTGCCAAGCCACCACGAGGAGATCGGTCACTCCTCCAGCGGGCTTTCGTCTAAAAGCGGTTACCGAGAATGACACCGAGGGGGAAGTGGCAGTTTGCCTCTCGCCGAGCCCATGGATGTGGATCCTACTCCCGAATCTCGCGGTGAGTGAAGGCAGAAGCGCCTATTACTGTTCAAAGCGGTCTGGCCAAGCCTGCTGGCGCCTGCATTATGTTAACCTGCGGCCTGCGTAGACTCTGGTTTGCTCCCATTGCTTAATCTGCGGCCCCAAGTGGCTGAAGAGCTTCGGTTTAGACCGAGTTCCTCTAGCAAAGCCCATACCGTTCACACAAATGGGCTGACAGCCCACTCAGGAGCCAAGGGGCCGGCTCGATTCAAAACGCAACCTGGCCATCGCCGTTTAAGCTGACCATTGGGAGAAGATTAGTTTCATACTTGCTCCAGTGGCCAAACGTTCCATTTGTTCTGGGCATGCCATGGATTATTGCTACATAGAACCAAATATTATTTGGAAGGAGCGGATTCTAGAATTCTTTAGTCCCCCCTGTGGAGAACATATGAATTGGAGGGAGAACCCCCCATCCAATGAGATAAATCCCATAGTTTCTTCAGCGGTGCACATCCCAATGGCTCTCAATTCCACAGGCATTCCTCCAGCTTACCAGGACTTAGCCAGAGTGTTTCAAGAACAGGAATGTGATGATTGCCCCCCCATAGAGACGCTGACTGCAAAATCATACTACAGCCCGGGGCTCCAACTACCCAAAGGGTAGAATTTATCGCGATGAGCTCCCAACGTAGGGAGAAAGAACTCCGATGCCTTCTTAGATAAAAAACGCCTTGCTCAGCGGATTCGCTCACGACGTGGCTACCAAACATCACGCCACGCCCAGCTTCCTGTCCTGTTTGTAGTAAAGAAGAAGGACGGGTCTTTGGCAGACTTTTGTACTCCGATTACCCGAGGATTAAATGCTGTTTCCATGTCCAATAAATACCCCTTGCCCTTAATCAAGGACCTGTTAGATGCATTGGGCAAGGGACGGATTTACTAAGTTGGATTTGAGAGAAGCATACTACTGAGAGTCAGGAATTCGCAGAAAGGCTACGAGCATTTGACAGCATTTCTTAACACCAAATTCCGGACAGTATGAATATTTAATTTATGCTTTCATATCTGGGTTAGCTGGGGCATCCTGCTTTCATGGCCCTCCTATCAATGAAGTTTCTTTGCATGATTTATTATATAAAGGGAGTAGTTGTGTACTTAGATGATGTTTTAATTTACTCACAAACCGTGGAGGAGCATGAGGCTTTGGTTCGGGAAGTATTACAAGCGGTCTTCTGCTCGACTAACTCCCTCTTCAAGCTTAAAGAGCACTGTCTAAGTGCTGCTCTTTCATCAACCTCTCCATAGACTATTTGGGCTACAGTGATCTCATCCGAAGGTTTTAAAATGGATCCTGCAAAGGTTGAAGCAGTCCAGCAATGGCCAGCCCCACCAACCGGAAAGAGCTACAATGCTTTCCTAGGGTTTGCCTAATTTTATCGTGACTTTATACCCCGTTTTGCTGAATTGACCCTTCCACTCTACAGACCTATTACGCATCTTCAAAGGCAAGAGACTCACAAGCTGCCAAGCCCGGGGCTCCCCTCCCTTGGTCTCCAAGAATGTCAGAAACAGCCTTCCAGCTTTTTTGAAATCGGCACAAGCTACCGAAGCCTGTCTTAAAAACACCCCGACCCAGACCTGCCCTTCGTGGTTCCACGTGGATGCTTCCGGACAAAGGCGCTTGGCGCAGCCCTATTGCAGAGAAATAAAAATGGTAGGCTTGTTCCGTGTGCTTATTTATCCAAAAAATTCTCGGGCGCGAGAACTCCAACTGGACCGTAGAGGATAAAGAAGACTGCTGCCGCCATCAAGGGGCAGCGCTTTCCACTTGGCGTCACTGGCTTGAGGGGGGCTAAACACCCCTTCCAGGTCTGAATTCGGATCACAAGAACTTAGCTGCTCTCTCTACCCCCCTCAAAAAATGTCTGGCCAAAACAACCTTCACGTTGGGCCGACATTTCTTTTCCCGCTTTTTCCCTTCACACTGTCCATTTTTTCCCCGGGAAAACCAACAAAACTGGCTGATGCGCTGTCGCGCCTTCACTTGGGGTGGTGGAGCTGCCTTACGAGACATCCTCACAAGACTGTCCTCTCCCCCTCCCAACTGGGGTTGGCCGTCACTTTCGATCCCAGGACATCCTCCTCCTCCAATGCCCGTTCCCAGCCTTGTTCCCCCCCCCCTTCCTCGCGTGGAACTCGAGGAGGCGTGGGTCTTCAATGAGCTGCCATGGAGGAGGAAGGTGACTCCCAGCTGCTTTAGTGAATGGTGTTTGGAAGCCGGGGAAATTGTTGGTACGTGCCCCCCCCCTTCGCAAGCAGGTTCTCGAAGCCTGCCATGATGCCCGCTCAGCTGGACATTTTGGCTTTCTCAAGGAACTTACTGCACTCTAGCCCGCCGTCCAGATTCTGGTGGCGCGCCATGCGCTAAAGACATTGAGGCTTGCTATATCAGGGGAGTGCTCTGTTTGTCGCGGAGGCCAAACTCCATCCCGGGAAAACCCCATGGACTGCTAAGAAACCTCTCCCGGTTGCCTCCTCGCCCCTGGGAAGTCATCTCTAATGGGATTTTTATTAACGGATTTACCGGAGAGCCAGGGAAACACAGTCTTGTGGGTGGTGGTGGACCTGTTTTTCCAAACAAGCTTCCATTTCATCCCCTGCACCTCCATCTCCTTCCGCCTCCCCAAATTGGCGCGGTTGTTCATTCCAACATATATACTGTCTACACTCCTCCCCCCTCAAGGTGGTGTCCGACCCCGCGGGCCCCAATTCATTTCAAAATTTTGGAAAGCTTTCCTGAGTCTGTTAGAGGGGCTACCCCGGCAGTTGCAGTTTCCTACCACGTTCAAAGTAGACGTTGAGTCAGAAAGGGACCTAACAAGAACTTCTGAACAGTATTTCACTGCTTTGTTACACCAACTATCACCAAGACAACTGGTATGCGGTTTAATCTCCGTTTCTGCGGAATAATGCCTGTATAACAATGCCGTTCATAGCAGTACGCACTTAAAAAACCCCTTTGAAATTGTGTCTGGCCGCTTCCTTCCTAATCACCGTTGCCCCAACTACCGGCGGAGGCGCTTGCATCCTCCAGAATTCCAGCAGTGGATTTCATCTCATGGCTGAGGGGTGGAAAAGCGGTTCAGACTGGGCTTTACGCAGCAAGCTAAAGATTCCCAAAAGTTCCAGGCGGATAAACATCGGGTCTGACTCTCCCCTCATGTGTTGGGGCTTGGGTCTACTTGTTCACTAAAAATCTCAGAGATCGCATAAATTTTCAAAACTGGGCAAAAAAAATTCGTGGGACCTTTTAGAATTAATGTAAGGTGATTAATGATGTTACTGCCCGGTTAGATCTGCCTAATTCTTTAAGTAATATCCATCCTGTCTTTCTATTCCAGTTTGTCTCAAGGAGGCTCCTGCCTCCGATGCCTGGCACGACCCTCCGGAGATACCCCTGCCGACTATAATTGATGGCCACAAGCATTATGAAATTGACGCCATCCTGGACTCTCGTTTTAACCGCCAAAGCGCTTTGCAATATTTAATGTGGTTTCACTGGGTGGGAATTATTCCACTGGATTTATAATCTCAATGGGTGTATTCAGAAAATATTAACGCTCCCTCCCTTATTTTTGCTTTCCATCGTACTTGCCCACACAAACCAGGCGGTGAGAAGTGTTTCTTAGGGGAATAGCAGAAAGTGTAAAAGGATTTCAATGGTGTTGATTCTCAGCACAGCCGCTTGGCCTTGAGTAGATTCCAGGGCTCGGGCGATGGGCCAGAATCGGCTGCGATTTCTCTGGCAGAGGCCTTATCTCACGGAGAGAGATGAGCATGCCGTTCCCATGAGAATGGGACGGGGAAAACCGGGAGGGGGATGGGACGGAGAAAGTTATAACCTGTGGGTCTGGTGGGAAGACTTCATTCCTGCCACGCCGTGTACGTGAGCTTTCTAAGATGTCTGAATAAACGGTCTTTCAACCAACAAAGCCTTTTATTTCTGCTCTATGGAATTCCTTACAAAAAGATTCTCAAGTGTAAGATATGCCACTGGCAATTTCCAGGCTATGAGAAGCTGGCAGAAAGTGATTTTTGCAGCTGCATTAACTTTCTTCTCCGGTAATAGTACTAGATCCAATATAAACATTAGACTTAACTGAGCCAGAAAGTATCAACTGGACCCTGTTAATGGTGTGGAGCACAATATTTCTCAAGATTTAGTCTTCCCAATCAGCATGACCTCTGTTTTACCAGTATTCAGGTTCAACTTGCTCATCCTTAACAATTTAGCTGCAGCAACAAGGTACAGGTTTAGGATCACTATAGCATCATTCTGGGTGGCAGAGTTGACAACACGGTGGTGGGAGACCTGGTGCTTGTTAACTACTATATTGTTCCAAATGCAGGAAGTTGCTGGTGTTGGTGGCAGCAACTCCCGCCCTCCCTTCAAACTTGGGACTTGTTGGTCCAGACTATACTTTCCAACTATAGGAGGTTGCAGGTGCTGGGTGGCAGCGACTCCCGCACTCCCTTTAAACTTGAGACCTGTTGGTCCAGGCCATTGCCGGCTGAGTGAGAAACCAGTCACGCTGAAGACTGAGGCTTAACCCCCATGGGGAAAATCATCCTGGGATTGACCCAGGACCATAAAGTACAGTACCTTTTGATCCCGGTCTGTCTATCCCCATGGCAGCTGAGGTCTCCAGTTGAAACTGGAGTCAGAGCCTGGGATCAGCTCCGCGGCTCTTCTGCTCCTCATTCCCAATTGGCTGTTGCTTTAGTGGGAATGTGAATGGGCGTTCCCTTTTTTTGTTTGTTTTTTCCCGTAACAGCTACGTAGCTATGTCATCACAAACTTCGTAGACAAGAATACCACACAAACGTGCGCCTATTAGTTGCATGGTCGTGGCTTCGTATGCAAGAAGAAAAAATTAAAAAAGGCACGTTCCTGCCCGCCCTGAGTCTCCCGTTCTGTGCCTGTCCAGGCCACTGTGCTGTGATTGGGTGACAACACAAATGGAGACTCAGGGCGGGAAAAGGATTCCCCACAATATCAGGCTCATCCTGGGATCTCCAGAAATCACCAGAAAAGATGTACCTTCCTGGTGGTTTCTGAAAATCCCTGGATGAGGGGGGTATCGCAGGGCTGGGCCGGGACTGAGCCGAATTTGACACAGGAACCGTGGGGAGTTCTCCGTTGTCCTGGGACACCTACCGGGGCTATCCCAGGAAAACAGTTGGTTTCCAAAGTAACCCTCTAAGACAGTGGTGGTGATCTCTCTTCTTGTGCAAACAAAACATGCTGGAATAAACTTTCATATGCTGTTTTGGTTGTGGCTGCTCCCAGTGCAAATCACAATTATGTTTCAAAATTCTCTGTGATATCATAGTTCCAAAGTACCATCCTTATTGTTCAATAACCCTCCCTAAAACTCAGCCTTCGTACAGAAACAGCAAGCTATCTAGATTTGCATCCCAAATATTAATGGTAACACGTTTTAAATCTCTGTAAGATGTAGCTCTATTAATTTAGAACAAGGATACTGTTGGTAGGGTGACTTTCAATCAGCAAAAAGAGTATTTGACCTGTATTGCATTTTAATCTGTATGTCATTTGAAGCTCAAGCAAGTCGACTACAGTTTTGTAGGACAAAAGTTATTAGACTATGATGGACTTTCCCATGCCAGTACCATCCCTGACCTGATTTTTCTTCTGGATCTTTTTAAAACAGCTTCACAAAACCTTTGCAAAGCTGGGTTCATGATGGAAATGCCTCTGAACTGCAACTACCAGCTCATAAATGAGCTGCTGCTTATGAAACACAAAAGTAATATGTCCAAATGTGCTATTTTGCAGTTTCTCTTCCCACAATTTTTGTTAAAACTAATGAGTCACGATTAGAGTTATGCTTTTCTGTGACTTCAAAACCATTTTGCTTAATGAGGTACTAAGTCTTTATAATTAGGCCCAGAAGGAAACTGGGACTTGGCCCCTTAAGAGCAATAATTATTTAGGTTATTTATGGTAATAAAATGTAGAAAATAGGAATGCTTCCTCAAAATGTGGCTATTTATTCCTTTACATATTGCCTAACAGGCAATTACCCTATTAATGCAACGTTGTGTTGCTAAAGACATTAATTGAAATGTAAATTAAATGTAAATTGGCTAATTAAATTGATATGTAATGAACTTGTCAAGCAGACCTCTGAGATCAGATGCATTTGGCTAATAAATAAGTATTACTGAAGTATACTTGTGCCAGTAGAGTTAAAGTTGTGAAAGTATAGCCTTTTTATGCATTCTCCTTACACTGCTTACACAGGGTAAATATAGTGAGACTGTTATCAACAAGACTGAGACTTCTGTTCTTCATCCTGTTTGTTGAGCTGGCTGCTGCTTGCTTTAAATACTAGTACCAGGCTACTAGGCTTGCCAATCTCCAGGTCAGGAATAATACAAAAGGGGGAGTGGTACCAAAGTCTATGAAGACAATAAGCAAGATACCACTATACAAAACCTAATTTGTGTTTTATATCTATCACAAATAAAAATGCTTGACTGAATAATGCTCAAACTCTGCCCCCCCCCCAAGTAGGTAATTTCTACACGGTCCAAATATCCCAAGTTGAGCAAGGGAAATATGGTCAAGAAGTTCGTCCTTGTCCAGTATTGGTCTTAAACGCCTAATGTACAGTTTTGCTAATTATTGTGAAGAGAACAGACTGGAAATTAGCTATGTTAAAACCAAAGTACTCATTTTTGCTAAGAGTTGGAAGCCCATGTCCTGGCAAATCAAGGGCCACAAAATTGAGCAGGTCAAATATTTCTGATATCTTGGCATTTGCTATAGGTATAATTTGTCATGGTCCTCACAGCGACTAGCAGTAACTACCTTAGCACATACAAACATGATGGTAATATATCACTTTTTTTACAGTAAAGGCAATCAATACATTCCTGGTGCCTTGAAGATTTTTGATGCTAGGATTGGTTCCTTGTTACTGTATGGTTCCCTCATTTGGATTTCGGCAATAAATAATCATTTAATTTATTACATTCCAAATTCCTTCAGAAACTGATGGGGCTCCCTAGTTGTGTGCCTTATGCTGCGCTGTGCATAGAGACGGGCCAAACAACTCTAGAAACCTTGGCATGGATAAGGGCCATAAAATATTGGTTGATATACATTTTCTAGTGGAATCCAATAGTTATATTCCCTCTTTGTTATCAGATCACTTTACTTCAAAATGGTATACTTTGATCTTTAGAAAGGTTGAAGCTATTGGTTTCCCTTTGGAATCACTCCTTATGCTCACAAAGGTGGAAGCCTTCAGACTAGTTAAGAATAGGCTCTTGGATCTTGATTTTCATTATTTGACTCTTGCAGCCAAGACAACTTGCTCCCTGACTACCTTATTAATCCCATGCGAGCGTGGAATTATGGCAACATATCTTCGTCTGCTGATTAATCCCACCCAGAGGAGAGCTTTGGCTACTGCAAGATGTAATGTGCTGCCATCAGCTCTCCAGGAGGGAAGATTTAAGAATATAGAACGTTCTAAAAGGGTTTGTTCTTGTGATCTGGTTACAGTTGAAACACTTGACCATTCTCTGTTTGTATACCCTAAATATGATAAGATACGCATGAAATATATGAATTCTATTTTCTTGCAATGTTCTCAGTGGCAAGAGTGTTACAAGATACCCAACCTCTTGAACAGCTCTGATGTGCTCTTTTGTGAGACTGTTGCAAATTTTATACTGGAAATTAGTAATTGTAACTGTGTATGGGGGACTTTAATGCAAGAGTAGGTGCAAATTTAGCTTCCCTTCTTGAGCAGGAAGGTTTTGATGATGAACCCTATCACTCACTTTTACTTCCTGCCCTTCTTTTTTTTTTTACATAAATGTTTATTGAGATTTACAACATTACAAAAAAGAAATCATACAGTATTTGTCAGTTAAAACTTTTACATAAAGTTGATTTAAAAGAGAGAGAAGAATACTTTTCAAATATGTAGTTCCCTATTTAAGGGTTGTCATCTCTAAAATATACAATTTCTTCAACTAAATTAGGTTTGACTTCACCAATCTTTCTACTGTTCGTTAAATAAAATATCACTTAATTGTCACTAGCCTTCTATATTACACAGCATACATCTTCGTACTCCTTATACAAAAAAGAAAAAGGAATAACAAATAACTTTCATATATATTTTAATTCAGATGGTTTGAAACCTTTTTGCGAAGAATTCTTTCAGTAGAGACCAGCTATCCTCCTTATTTTTTTGTATGTCCTTGTTTTGCAATGTGATCGTCAATAAGTCCAGGTCCATGTAGATCCACAGTTTAACATACCAATTGTTTATGGAGGGAAGTTGTGATGATTTCCAGTTTCTCGCTATTTCAATGCGGGCTGATGATGATAAATAGGTCAATAATTTGGAATTACAGGTAAGTTTTTTGTCCTTGTATAACCCCAACAGATATATTTCTGGTAACATTTCAAAGTTAGTTTTTAAAATAACTTGTGTTTTTTTATGTACTTTTTCCCAGAATCTTTGTACTTTTGGGCACGACCACCATATATGATAGAAGGATCCCACCTCTTTCCCCGCATTTCCAACATAGCGTGAGTGTAGTTATTATTTATTTTGAATATCTTTAGTGGTGTGATATACCATCTATGTATCATTTTCCCTATGTTCTCTCGGTCAGCTGTCTATAACAGATCTATTTGGCTATATGCATTTTTCCAAATACATTCCCAATCGTCTAAGTTTAAATTCTTTTTTAAATTCCGACTCCACTCTATCATACTGTTTTTTATTAATTCCTCCTCTGTATCCAATATTAGAAGTAGCTTATATATTTTACTCAACGTTTTTTTATTTGTTTGTATTATTTCATCGAATGCGGTTGGTTTCATAGTAAAGCCCCATATTTCTTTGTCTTTTTTAAAGTAATGATATAATTGGTTATAGGTGTACCACTGGCATGATCTACCTTCTATTATGATCTGATCTCTGTCTTTCAGAATAATTTGATTGTTTTGTTGGGTTAATATCATTTTGTATGTTGGCCAAATCCTATTGTTTATATCTTTTACCTGTAACGACTCCATACGGGATACCCATAAGGGAACTTTTCTGTATAATATATCTTTGTATTTGTCCCAGATTTTTATCAGGTGTCGCCTCACGTAATGATTATTGAACAGTTTGTATTTTTTATTTGGGTTGGGCCATAATCTGTCATGCCAGCCCATCTGCACATCGAAACCTTCAAGTTGCAGTAATTCTGTATCCTGTAAAGTAATCCATTCTTTTATCCAAACACAAGCACTAGAAACCAGATATAAATATTGGTTGGGTAACAACCATCCTCCTCTTTCTTTGTTCATAGTCCTTCAAGCCTTTGCGACGTACTGCACAAACAGTGCCCTGTCGATTAATTATAACAAATCCAAAGTGCTGATCTTTTCGAATTCAAAAAAACTCAGCACGTGGAAAATAAACGGTACATTGATTGAACAGGTCCATTCATACAGATATTTAGGAATCACCTTCCATCATTCCTTAACCTGGACCTCTCATATCCACCAGACTCTCAATACAAGTAAAATCAAAGTGTTGGCAATATCCAGATTTTTTTTCACACCAGAGGCGGTCAATTTTTTCCTGCCGCAATGGAAGTTTTTCAGTTAAAACTACTGCCATTACCATTTTACGGAGCTCCAATCTGGGGAGCAAAAACCGCTGAGAAATTAGAGAGTGTTCAATCTTTGTTTCTTCGCTGCCTATTGGGTCTTCCAAACTCAGTCACGTATCAAGTTCTTTGTTTAGAAACCGGAGCCAAGACAATTTTTTCCCGGGTTTGGCTCTCTTTGTTTAAATAATACTGGTTTCAGCTTTCATTATGGTAGATTCTCCCGGGCAGTCTCACATATTTTCTGTTAAGTTTACCACTTCCACTCCACCTGGCACACCAAAATTATCAAGCAAATAAACAACATAGGTGTATCTTTTGACCAACTTCCCATTGATGGTGGATCTAAAGACAGGCTTTCTCGGAGTTTTAAAACAACGCACTCTTGACATTGAAGGGTAAAAGCCACAGCTGGAGCCTGCAGAATTTGTTCTCCCACATTTTATGGCATTTCACCACCATTGCCGGGTTTTATGGCTGGGGTCATATGAGTAATTGAACTTAATCCACATCTCCGCGAGATATTTTATGCTTGCTCGGCTAAATGTGTTAAATGACTGCCCAAACAAGAGGCAGATATCATATATCCCACAGGAGAACAGGACTTGTTCCTGTGCAGCCGTGGGCTTCCAATTCAAACAACTGAACACGCGGTTCTTCATTGCAAAGATTTGGCAGTCTATCGGTTGCTTTTTCTCGAGGTCATCTTGAAGAAATTTTCAGTGAGATCAGACAAGGAAATAGTTTCACACCTGCTTAGTGACCATCATCCCCACACTACTGAATCAGTTGCCAGGTTTTTAACAAAGGCACTTGGATCAAGAGTGAAACCTTTGTGTAAATTTTAGTCAATTGGTTTTAACATAATCTGTATTTTACCACTCTTTATATGCCATTAAAGGTTTTGTATTTGTATTTGTATTTGTTCATAGTCATGATTTTATATCTGACCCTTGGTTTTTTCCCTTCCCATATAAATTTAGAAATAAATGTATTCCATTTTTGAAAGTTTTTTATCGAATTAACAAAGGGGATATTTTGAAAGAAGTAAATGAGTTTGGGCAGGACGGACATCTTAATTAAAGCAATTCTGCCCATTAGCGAAAGGTGTATTTTGCTCCATTTTTGTAGCTCTGTTTGAATTTTTTTCCATAGCGGGATATAGTTTTTTTCGAAAATAGTTTGATTGTTATTTCCTAATTTAACCCCTAAATATTTTATTTCTTTTTCTATTTTAAGCCCGGATCTCGACTCGAGTTGTTTTTTTTCCTTGTTCGTCATATTAAAGGTGAGTAATTTTGTTTTTTCTTTATTTATTGTTAATCCTGCTAAAGCTCCAAACTCTGTAATTTTGTCTAATAAATAATTTATTTTTTTATGTGGTTCTTCTAGGAATATTACGATATCGTCTGCGAACTCTCTCAACTTATAGCAGTGTTTGCCTAATTTTAACCCTTCGATTTTTAAATCCTTTCTGATGTTATTTAATAATGTTTCCAGGGCTATAATGAATAGTTGAGGAGATAAAGGGCATCCTTGACGGGTTCCTCTAAATATATTAAATTTACTTGAAAGGGAGCCGTTGATTTTTATGGAGGCTATTTGGGTTTTATAGATTGCAGTGATGGCATTCAGATATTGTCCGTTGAAGCCCAGATGATTAAGCGTTGTTAAAATAAATTCCCAGTTAATCTTATCGAAGGCTTTTTCAGCGTCGATAAAAATTATTGCCATCTTTTCATTAGGTTTATAATTTAGGGCTTCGATTATATCGATGACCGTCTGTACATTACTTTTAATTTGGCGCCCCGGTAAGAAGCCAGCTTGATCTTTGTGTATCCATTTTTCCAAAAAAAATTTAAGTCGTTCTGTGAGTATGGATGTCATGATTTTGTAATCAACATTAAGCAATGCAATAGGCCTGAATTGACTCGGTTCTAGAATTCATCTTCTTTTTTCGGTATTAGAGAGATATAGTTCTCTGTCCAGGATTCAGGTATTTTATTACCTGACATTATCTTATTTAATAGTTCTGTCAATGGTTTAATAATTTCTTTTTCCAATTTTTTATAGTATAATGATGAAAACCCATCAGGCCCGGGAGCTTTATTTATTTTTAATCTTTTAATTGCATTGCTTACTTCCTCTGAGGAGATAACAGCTTCTAATCTTTCTTTCTCATCTTTTGAGATTTTAACGAGGTTTTGTTTTTCTAAATAGTTTTTAATATCTGTGATAGAAATCTCTTTTTTTGAATATAGTTCGGTATAATATTTATTAAATATGTTTTTAATTTCGTCTGGTTTAGTTGTTGTTTTGTTATCTTTCTTAAGCTCGTTTATAAATCGAGAGTTATATGTTTCATGTATTTTCGCTGAGAGCCATTTCCCAGGCTTGTTTGCATTGATATAATTATTTTGTCTAATATACCTTAATTTTAAAGCCAGATCTCTTCTATTAGACTCTTCAAGTTTTTCTTTTATCAATCTTATTTTGGTTTGGAATCTTTGATTTGAGGGGGCCTTAGCTAATTTATTTTCTAGTATCTTTAATTCAAGCGTTAATTGTTTCTCCTCTTCTTTTTTTTCCTTCCGTATCCTTATTTCCTGGCTTATAAGTATTCCTCGCATAACTGCCTTACTGGCATCCCATGTAATTGCTAAATTCTGCGTTGGCGATTTATTAATTTCCCAAAACTCCTTTAAGGCGTTTAGACATAATTCTGTCATATCCTTTCTTTTCAATAGCCAATCTTTAAGTTTCCACATGTATGGTTTTTGAGTTAATGTCAAGGTTAACTTTACAGGGCTATGGTCGGAATAAACTCTGGGAGAAATATGCATATCGTTCAAATATTGACATATTGTACTCGATGTCCATACCATATCAATCCTGGTCCTTAACTTATGTCGATGGGAAAAGAAGGTGTAATCTTGTGCTTTGCCATATTTAACTCTCCACGCATCTCTTAATTTTAAAGTATTTACCAGATCAAAGAAGCTTCTTGGAAGCTTATTAAAGTTTTTCTTATGTTTCTTATTGTTCCCATCACTTTCTTTCCTATCTATATCTGGTTGTATTATTCCATTGAAATCTCCCAGTAGCATTATATCTTCATAGTTCACTTCCAGAAGCTTATCTAATAGGTTGGCATAATATACTGATTTCTCATTACTTTCGTTCGGGGCATATAACCCCACCACTAAGATCTTTTTCCCTTCTAAGAAAATCTCAACCCCTACAGTTCTCCCGTCATCATTAGTGAATATAAGCTTAGGGTTCAAAGCATTTTTTATGTACATAGCTATACCACGTTTTTTCTTTGTGCATGCCGAAAAGAAGGGTATACCCAATTGTTTCACCTTAATAAGGTCTAAATCTGTCTTCTTCACGTGAGTCTCTTGTAAGCATATTAAATCATATTTATCTTTACTTAACTTATGAAAAAATTCTTTTCTTTTCCTCGGATTGTTCAATCCGTTAATGTTATTTGAAAATATTTTACAAATCATATTGAAATAATACTTAGCTATAAAAAACTATTAATATATAAATACAATAAATGGTTGAAAAACAAAATTAAATATTGTTATTTTGCTTACCCTCCTAATCGGCAATCACTTGGACAATTCATTTTTAAATTTTGTCACAGTCTCTTGCACAGCTGAGGCTGTGTTGACAAATATTCTCTTGCCTTTGTATGAAAAGGACACACCTTCTATTGGTGCCCATCTGTAGATGATGTTTTTTTCTTTAAGTATATCCACTAGCGGATAGTAGTCATGCCTTCTTTTTCTGATGGATGCGGGTATTTCTTTAAATATTATTAGGGGGTAGCCATCAAATTCTAGTTTATTGCGAGAATGGAACCTTAATATTTCGTCACGTCTATCCTTCCGTACAAAGTTTATCAGCACATCACGCGTCAATCTCTTATCTTCATCTGGTCCTCTTACATTGATTCTATACAGCATATCGTACTCCCCGTAGGTTTCTTCTTCGGGTATGCTCCAAATTTGTGCTAATAATGGTGCAATTTTCTCTGGCAGGTGTTCATCTTTGGTTTCTTTAAGTCCACGAATTCTTAACATTTTTTCTTTTTGTTTCAATTCCATTATGGCCATTTGATTATTTAAGTTATCTATTTGTTTTTGAGCCAAATCATATTTTTCTTCCATTTCTTCTAGATGTTCTGAATTTTCTTTAACGGTTTTATTTATTTGTTTGATGGTTTGCTCCATTTTTTTAATTTGTGTTATCTCTTCCTTCATTTCAGTTAATTCTGTTTCCATTTTGGAGAGACCTGATTCCATTTTGGCCAGTTTTTCCTTCGTTTCTGTCTGGAATGTTTTAGTGTCTGCTTGGAAAACTGTAAGTATATCAATCAGTTGGTCAAACTTCTGGTTCATATCCGGTTCTGATGCCATCTTGTCTGGTGTTTTGGTTTCTAACACTGTGTTGGCTCTATTTTTCCTGTTCGCCATTCACAATTATTTTTACTACTAATTAAAGTCTTTATCAGTATTCTCCAAGAGCAAATACTTTCCTCCGCGTCAGGGATCGTTTTCCCCCTCCTTTGTTGTGATTCTTATGTTTCCTCCTGAACTTCACTGTGGTACCGCAGTTCTAGGGTCCTTTTTCCTCTATGGAAGGGAAAACCCCGTCTCTCTCTTCTTTCTCCTCCTTACACTTCCACTTCCGGGTTCTCTCTTAAAGTGAAAGAGTTGGGGAATTGAAGACAACAACAACTAAAAGAAATCCTGGACTCCCTTCTTACGTTCTGGCTTCTACCGTTTTCCTTCGTCTCTATCTCCAAACATCTGAGACTTAACCGGACAGTTTAATTGCAGTTCTCAAGCGGCTCACATCGGCATCTTTTCAGCTTAACGCAGCCGCGTCATCAGTTACTCCCGACCGCGCCGCTCTGCCCGGCTTCAGCGCCGGCTCTTTTCATCCCGCCTGAGACCGCCTGGTAAATGTAGCGAGTTTGTTTATTTTTTTTAGATCGTTACTCAGTCAAATTAAGTTGTTCTTATTTGCTAGGTTCTATGATTGGTGGTTTTCTGTTGTTTAAGTTTTCGTAAAAGTTACTGTTGAGCAGAAAAACCGCAGCAGGAGGAACAGAGAGTATGGCCGTTCCAAGGGATCACCGGACAGCCGCTCCTATGGTCTTCCCCCATCCCGTTTCACGGTTTGTTTCGCGGCGACGGGTGGTCAGACTAGGATTGCGACCCTTAGGGTCACCTCTACCCCCCCCTCAACTTTCTGTTGAATCTGCACTGGGGGGTTTAGGGGACCAAATTCCCTCGGAGGGCTTTCTGCGCTACCTCGGTAGCTTACCTCTCACTTGCGCACCCACCGGAAGTCCCAAAATTTCCCACAATTTTCAAAGATGGCCTACTTCCTGCCCTTCTTGACTCCAAGGATACTCACTCCAATGATGCTGGTAGGAAACTCATTCACTTGGTCATCAAGCACAACAAACTTTGGCTTAACGGCTCAAGATTATACCTTTGTTTCTCCTCATGGCTGCAGTGTCATTGACTATCTCCTCATTTCCCCAGAGTTGAGATCATCTTTTTTACCCTTACAATTTTAACTGTGTTTTTTAATCTTGTTTTACTTTGAAATTTTTGTATGCCAATAAAGGCTTGTTGTTGTTGTTTGGTCAAGAAGTTCGTATAGTTCCAGGTCCTAAAGCAGGTTTGCCCCATGATATCTCCCTCATCACGGGATTTTCAAAAATCGTCAATTTAGCAATTCTTTTTTAAAATCCCAGGTTGAACCTGCTACTGTGCAAAAACCACAGGAGCAGAACCAGTTTATTTTTCCCATCCAGCCCCCCGCCCCCTGATCTCTGCACCTGACATCATGTCAGTTTTCAACTCTGCTGGGCCACCAACCGTTGCAGCCCACCCTTCCTAAAACGTTCCCCCAAGCACATTTTCTGCTCATGGTATCAACTGGGTGCCATTTTGCCTGGGTTAATTAGGAGTGGAGTCCCAAAATGTCCGTTTTCACAATTTACAACAAGCACCAGAAGGGTCTTAAATCATAATCTGTCACCTCATCTGCAGGCTGCTGCCGGTTGGAGGCTTCTCCTTGTTCCTAGGCTGAGCCAACCCCTGCTGCCCCAGGCGTCCTCACCAAATGTCACCAGGGATCTCTGCCACTAGCCCCCTGGTCAGGTGTCTATCGTCGCCTGTGAGCCGTTCGAAGGCCCATGTCAAGCCCGGTCCCATCTCAGCTGCCGCCACACCAATGCTTCTGGCTGGCCGCTGCCACCAAGGGGTCCCTGACACTGACCTCCCTGTTGGGAGTTCATTCAACCGTTGGCATGGCCACTGACACTGGGGAGGATGACAAAGGAGGCAAAGGAGATGAGGTCTGGAGCTGCTTGCCTGTTCGTCCGCCAGCTCTGCTTGAAAACTGCCAAATAGAGTGCAAGGAGAATGCCTCCACCATAGGGACTCGTTGGCAGCAACACACACCAGCGGACCACAGCAAGTCCCGTGAGTCCAACTGCCCCAAATTACTGTGGGCATCCCACTAAAAAGTTCATGTGACCTTTCATTAGGGTCGTTTTTAAATGGGTCATGGGATAAATCCTAAATTCGGATTTTAAAAATCAGGATCTCCTGCGGCTAGCGGGTGCTTCCGGGCACCATCTTAGCATACCAACTTTATTTTTTTGTTGGTTGGTTTGTTTTGCTATCATGTCACAGACATCTTCCAGTGACCCCATCAGGATTTCAAGGAAAGAAATGTTCAGAGGTGGTTTGTGTAAAGGATTCAGTGGTGTTGATGGTGAAGTAACCTTGAGTGCATTCCACAGCCCGGGCGATGGGCCAGATGCATCGGCGGAGACTTTATCTTTGCGCGGGAGATGAAGTCTCCGTTCCCATGGGAAGCAGGAAGGGGGGATGGGGTGAATGGTATTATAACCTGTGCTTCTGGCGGGAAGTGTCATTCCTGCCACTGCGTGTACTTGAGCTTTCTAAGATGTCTTAATAAATGGACTTTTACTCCCAAAGCCTTTTATTTCTGCGTCTATGGAATTCCTTACATTGTGGCAGGAATCCTAATTCATCTATATTCTTGTGCAGTGGACCTCTTGTGCACGATGGAGAGGTTGAATGTTACTGCGAGGAAGAGTCGCGGTAGCCCCCAAAGAGGGTTCCGACCTTTCCCTTCTGGATCTAGAGAAACCGGCAGGAGAGCGAGGGCCTCGCTGGTGGCTCTTTCCCGTCCTAAATATCAACACGAGTCTTCCTTTACTCCCGTTGGAGCGAGGGGCGTGTAGCGGCAACGATGGGGACTTCCATGAGTGGATTTGAAATTTTAATCCATGGATCGCGCGCCTGTGGAGCGGATCTCTACCCGTTCTCGTGTGGATTACAAAACCTCAGATGCAACCTGTCATGGCGGAGGCGGGCTTGACTACACCTTTCATGCGGCAGCCCAGGAATCCATTGAGCGATTCCTGGACTCGTATTTTGGTGATGCTCCCGAGGGAACCACCATTGGCTATGCACTGGGGCCCGTCCAAAGGACACCGGGACTCAACCTGGAGATTGGGAGGGGTATTATCGTGCCGCTTCCCTGTCGGACCCCCCCCATCCCGGTCCGGCTGACCGCACCTGGAGTGCCGCCGAGGGAGCCACCGGTGGCTACGGCGGCTACGGTGTCTCCGAGGGGCTCGCTTCCTGATGGCGAAGAGACTGAGGAAAGCCTGCATTCCAACCCGGACCGGTTTCCTCTCCCATCGAGAGAAGACTGGGATGAGGAAGTGGGGCGACTTCGAGATGCCCAAGCGGCATGGAACCGTGGCGCCAGCTATGGGAGGAGGAGCGGGCACAGTTACTGCGAGAGCGTATGAACACTGCAGAGGGACCGGGGCAACAGCGCGCAAAGAAGTCCAGCTCGAGGTGGACCGTGCCAAGAAGACGCAGCTCCAGCGACAGCCATGCCCAGAATCTGTCGGTCCATGATAAAGTCCTGGAACAGTCCAGACTGGATTTACAACGGCAACGCGGCAGCGTTCGGAGCTCTGCGCACGCATAAAGTGAACTCACTGAAGCCCTTAAGCGGGGCGAACTGGTTAAATTACAGCGAGAAAAAGCTGCTTTGCATGCGCATGCCAAGATGCATTGGCTCACCGGGAGAGGGAGCTGGCTGCTTTGGAGAGGGAACTAAGGAGGCAGCAGACCAGGGGGCCCTAAGTTGGAACCTATGCTGTTACTGATCATGCCAGTGCCAGGTACGTGCCTAGGTCCTGCCACTTAAGCGTAGCGGCACGGCCAGCGCCCCCGATTCAGGCCCCCCCCGTGCAACAGCTGCCTGCCCAACCTGCTCAACCAAGCGCAACCACCTCCCCAGCAGGAGCAAAGAGCCGTCGAGCGGAACTACTTTTCGACCCCGATACCAGCCCACGTTTTGATGGGACCGCTTCCAAACTTCCCTACTTCATCTTGCAACTCAATGCCCACTTGGAAGGCCGTGGTCTATATACCCGATTGAACGCGAAAAAATACGGGACATCGGCTCCAGTCCTAGATGGGGCTGACAGCCGACTGGTTACATTGAACTTTGTTTTAGTTTGTTGCAGGATGAGGGACTCTGCGCACAGTGCCCGCATTTCCTCCAAGCTTTGAGAGCGCGCTTTCAAGATCCAGGCGCCGAGAATGAAGCTATCCGCACCATCAAAACCATCCAGCAAAGGCAACCGCCCGTTTTGCAGAATTTGTCCGTGAATTTAGATGCGGCTGCTCGTTTCCTCCTGAGTGGCCTGAACGTATGAAATCTGGCGAGAATATTTCTCGGATGCTGTGGATAGCAAGCTACGGTAAGCGGTGTTTTTAATTCGAGGGTTCCTCGTACCATTGCAGGTGGATCCAGTTGGGGTCTCAAGTGGCGTCTCGTTTAGACTCGGCCTTCGTCAAAGGGAGGCCGTACGCCCTGAAACCACTACTGTGTCCACCAAGATCCAAGCCCAGCGGCTCCTACGGAAACCACCTCTGAGCGCCGTCGCCGGCTTGGGTTGTGTCTTTTACTCGCGGAGAGACTGGCCAGGTCATCTAGCCGCCAACTGTCCCAAGAAGCAAAAACCAACCGCTCCAGCTCCGCGTACTCCGTCTGCCAAACCACCGCGCGGAGTCAGGGACGCCTCCCGCGAAGCTGGAAGTCTAAAGCTGTTGACCGAAGGCGACCCAGAGGAGGGGGAAGCAGCTGTCTGTCTTTCTTCAGCCCCCATGGACATGGGCCCGACTCCTGACGCGGTGAGTGAAGGCAGTACGCTCCCATTACTGTTCAAGCATTTCTGGCCAGCCCATTTAAGCACACTCGCATTATAGCCTCGGCCCTTGTGGATTCCGGCTGCTCCCACTGCTTAATGCGGCCCCAGGTGGCAGAGGAGCTAGGTCTGGAACGAATTCCCCTGGCTAAGCCCATACCATTCACCCAAATGGACGGCAGCCCCCTCGGAAACGAAGGACCGGCCCAATTCAAAACACAGCCGGTTCTCCTCCGTTGCGCCGACCATTGGGAGAAAACTATATCAGCAGTTTGCGTCCATGTAAAAATTTATTCAGTTTAAATTTTATATTTCTACCAGTGGCATCTTGACTTTGTGATATCTTCAGTTCACTTCAAGATATAAGCATAAGCATAAGCATAAGCATAAGCATTTTATTGTCATTGTGCACGCACAACGAAATTTACAGCAGCATTCCTCGATGCACACAATTTCAGACTCATACAATTTCAGACTCATGCAATTTCAGACTCATACATCATCATCCTCCACCCATCCCTACATAGCCCCAAATACATCAATATGAAGCAGCGGAGTTTAGCATAGCCACAGCTCTAGAGTAGAAGCTGTCTCTAAGCCTCTTTGTCCTAGTTCTGAGGGCCCTGTATCGTCTGCCAGATGGTAGCAGTTTAAAAAGAGAGTGTGCTGGATGAGACGGGTCCCTTAAATTATTTTGGGCTTTATTTGGAGCTTGAGACATTATAGATGTCTGCCAAGGAGGGGAGAGGGCAGGCGATAATCGCTTTGTGCAGTATTGATCACCCTTTGGAGCGCCTCTTTCCTATTCGCCACTGTGCAACTGGAGAACCATATACACAGATGCAGTAGGTGGTTAGGACGCTCTCTATACTTTACAGCGGTAAAAGGACACCAGAAGTTTTTCCATCATCAGTTGTTGCCTTCCTTAAAAGTCTCTTAGAAAGTACAGTCTTTGCTGGGCTTTCTTAACCACCGCGGTAGTCTGTACTCCCCAGGTCAAATCCTCTTTAATCATAACGCCCAGGAATTTAAAACTAGGCCATACCGGCTTCCACTTGATCTCCATTTTATAGTCAAGGGGCTGAGATTTCTGAGCTATTCCTTCTATAGTCCACTATCGCGAGCTCCTTTGTCTTGTTAGTGTTAAGAACTAGGTTATTTTCCCTGCAATTCATGAGAGGAGCAGTCGGTCCACTTCATATATTCCGATAGGAAGTAAGACTCATCCCCTCCAGAGATGAGCCCCACCCACCGTTTAATGTCATCAGCAAATTTGATAATGGGTGTTACTATGATAGACAGGAGTACAATCATATGTATAAAGGGTGAAATAACAGTAAAGGGCTCAACACACAGCCCCTGTAATGGCGTTCCCATATTTAGAGTAAGAATCCTCGAGGAAACCCGATTTCCCAGTCTAACCCTCTGGGAACGTCCAGACAAGAAGTCCCTTTAATCCACAAACAGATTGAATGTGAGAGTCCAAGATCCATACAAGTTTTGTCACCAGTCTTTGTGGCGAGAGATTGGCATTAAAATCTTGCGGAACTAAAAGTCCGCGAAGAGCGATTCCAGCACATAATTCCTGCTGTTCCAGATGCGTCAAAGCTGTGTGGGAGGCTAATGGCAATGGCGTCCTCCACGTAAGATCTATTAGTCCGATATGCTTTGAACTGGATGTTTATCAAATGTATCTGGAAGCGCAAGAACTAATATGCCTATTATGACCAGTTTTTCAAAACACTTCATGATGATGGGGGTGGAGTGCCACTGTGGTCTATAATCCTGTAAGATTGTCAGCAGGAAATCTCTTTGGTAGTGGAACAATGGTGGAAGCTTTCAAACAAAGATGGAATGAGTGAAGACTGGGATAAAGAATCGATTAAAGATCCCAGTAAAACACCTCGTAGCCAGTTGGTTAGCGCATTCCTTTAACACCAGGCCGGGAATACTTCATCCGGTCCAGCGAAGCCTTCCTTGGATTCACAGCCCTCAAAACTTGCCTCACCTCATGTTCCTCCTTACACAGTGAGGTGTGAGCTGCAATCACCTGGTGGCTGTGTGTCATCTCCTTCCTGATAGACCTGTTGCTCAAAGCGGGCAAAAGTGGATTTAGCTCCTCCGCCAGAGAAGGAAATCCCCTATCCACAGAAATGTCATTGTTTGGTTTATGGTTGGTAATTTGTTGAATTCCCCTGCCACACCTGCCTCTATGTTGTTATTATTAAAATAATCTTCAATTTTTCTCTTATAACTCATATATCTTCCAGAAGCTTGCTTCGAATGCCTCTTCTTGAGACTGGCTCTGCATGGCATCTATACTTTGCCTCATCACTCAGATCTGGAAAAGCAATATTCCTGTCATGCAAAGTCGCTGGAACCTCCCTTTGTCATCCAGGGTTTTATGGTTCAGAGTAAATCCGGATGCGCTTATACACAGATAAGAGTGTCTTGTGCAGTGGGTGATATAACTCAGACACAGCAGTGGTATAGCAATCCTCCAGATCTGGGGTGGTAGAAAACATCCCAATTTGTTGTTGTCTCAAAACAATCTTTGAAGTAGTTTAGGAGGCACTATAAAGCCAGTGATTTTACAGTCTTTTATTACAGAGCAACACCCGCCTCCCAAGTGGGAATTACATATGCTGAGGGAAAAAAGCCAGAAACAGTGATAAATGGTCTGACTGACCCAAGTGTGGTAACTGTATCACCTTGTAGGCATCCTTGATGTTGGTATACACTTTATCCAATGTATTGGCTCCTCTAGTGGGGCACCTGACATGCTGGTAGAGTTTAGGGAGCACTGTTTTTAAAATTAGTATGATTAAAGTCTCCTCCTATAATGAGCACAGCATCAGGATGCTTTTTCTGCTGGTTTTCAACAATGTTATACAGAGAGCTCAAAGCTATGGCAGCATTAGCATCAGGTGGAATGTATACTGCAATGATGATAACCACACTAAACTCCCGTGGCAGATATATGGGTCTGCATCTAATAGTCAATAATATACATTATTGGAGAGACAAAGCCAATCAATCAAGTTAGAAAATCTACTACACTCTTGTGAGCATAAGGAGTGATTCCACTGTCCATAGCCCCTCAAGATTTGGCCTTTGTGATGTTGCCCTCTTGAGCATTAAATAAATCAGTCATAATACAAAGCTAGGTTCAAATCTCAATATTGCTTTGACTGATCTGCTTTCACTGTGTGTCCCCAAATGGTTAACATCTGCAGTTTCAGATTAAAAAATGTGATAAACACAGTAAAAAAGCAAAAACTGATTAAAATTAATCCTACTATATCATCCATAAATAAAAAATAAAAAGGAAGAAAGGAAGAAAGGAATGTCTGCAATTAATCTGTTTTAAAATGGTCACTGCCTTTTTCTTGCATTTTATACAAATGCAGCTCACATATAAATTGCATGTACATATGAAAGTGGCAAGCATATTGCTTCTATTTGCTAGAAATTCAACAAATATTAAGCATTTAGTTCAGACTTACACTCAGACAGGAATATAAATCACAATATAGCCAAACCACAGGAAGCCAAGTATTAATGTTTGTCTCCATTCATCTGCTTATGGTATTGACATGTAATGTAGGGCTAAAAACATTAATTGATAACTCCATGTGATTAACCAGTTGATTAATTACCAATTGAAAATGCATTTTAATCATAACTTTCCCCCAGGAGTTATAATACCAGTGAAATTATTGTAATGAATTTATGATTGCCTGAATCAGGTCATATGTTTCAAATGATGTTCTAAACAATGAGTTCTCTGTGTTTTTTAACTACATAGGAAGTTCTCTACATTAACTGTTGCTGTTCTGTTGTCATTTACACACAAGAAAATCTTGTATATAAGAAATCTAATGTTTTGTAAGAGCTACGTTCAGGATTGCTATGGAATGTTTTGAAAAGGCCATCTACACTGGATCATGTAATTCATTTTACTGGTCGATTTACCTAATTAATAAGGTAACAGCAACATAGGTGCCTGATTAAAGAACCTTTGTTAGTGTACTGTAAAGAGCAGTCATGTTCATTAGAAAATGCAAGGGGTTAACCCTACATGGAACAAATACACCTTCTGTAGGCCTCCAAAGTGCAACCAGGATTAGCCAATCAGAAGCAATTAAACAAAAAACATTATTACAGACTATGTTTTTGATTTTTACTTGGAAATGGATGGATCATTTTCAAACACATGGATTTCAGCTCATTGAATGTATATCTGCTAGCAAACTAAATGTTTTATAAAACATCCAATGCAAAAGAAAGATTCTTGTATCTGGTTTGTGCACCTGTAACCCCCATGCCCAGAATGGGTTGGCCCAGAATGGGTTGACCCAGTAAGGGGGTGGAGACTCAGAGCAGCAGAAAGGCTGAAAGAGCTCTTTGCAGAAGACAAGGGTACCAGACTCGGACTCTTGATTTGCTTTATAGTTTCTCCTTAAATGACTCTCTGTTAAGGTAATTCGGCAATATTATTTGTGGAACTTATCTGGGAAGGTAGTTGCTTTTGCTATGCTTGTTAAAATGCTTGGAGTTTATTGTTTCCCAGTGGGTTTCTTTGTGGTTGTAATGGGTGCAGGAGTTCTCCTGGAGGACCCTTCATATCATGTTGCAATCCTTGTTCATATCAAGCCCTTGGAGTCTTCAGGAGCCAGCCAACTTGCAAAGAAGAATTTGGACTTGGCAATATCAGTAGACTGTAAATAGAAGGACTTGAAATGCAACCTGAACAGGACCTTGAATTGTAATGTTAAATGTTGGATGCTGTTTTAAAAGTGTTAATTGTAAAGAAAAGTAAACCATTTTGTTGTTTAAAAATTGTTGTTGCAACTCATTCCAAGTACTGCCCCACAGAACCCACAAGCTGAGGTTACACACCAATTGTCTTTTAGAATTTTACTAGTCTTTTAATATATTAATATTTTAATTGATTATGTTTAAACATATCAGCATGTTAGATAACCTTAACATGTGGGGTCCTGCACCAGAAGTATTTGCTTGTGTTGTATTTGTTAATTCTATTCATTTGCGCTCCATTGGCCTCAGTGCAAAACACATTCCTACCTGTAAGCTTTTGGTTTTCTTTCCAATTGGGATGAAAGTTTCACACATCAAACTGTTTATTGATAGGGATCCTCCCTGCCACATTCCATGCAGATAGAAAAAAAAAACATTCCAGTTAAGCAATTAAAGAAAGAATAAATTTCTAGCTGTAACCTTTTCCCCAATCCAATTGCGATGAAATTATCTGGGGCTGTGGTCCTTCCCCATGGGATTTTCCCTGCCAAGTTTGAGGAGGAGAGGTAGTCCCAGTATAATTGGCAATTAAGGTTCTAGCTTGCACAGAGGTTAAAGGGAAGTGTTTGGCATTATAGGGTGAGTGGAAATAGGCATTTGGCATCCAAAAAAGGCAGGGAAAATTAGTGTGGTACAAAGGAGATTGCATTTAGTGATCTATAGAAGCAGACTGCACTACAGAGAAACCTAAGAGAGGCATTTAGCTGGCACCATAAGGAGGCCAGGATTGTACAGTAGGCACAAGGAGGCAATTTGTATAACAAGACTTGAAGTCCAAGTTACAGAGGAGTAACCATTTTGGTCACTCCACTTGGAAGGGAACAGCAGCAAATCGGGAAGTCTCCCTTTATTTTTTGTATTGTTGTATTGATAATATTTTATACATTAATCTATAGAATCCAGCTTTCATTAGAATGGACAGGACTGGAAAGATGGACAGAATTACAACAGTGGTCAGAGGTAACAGTCGAACATTGTATACCGGCAGCAGCATTACAACAGTGGGCAAAACTGGCCTTTGCAGCCCTTATAGATACAGACTGTGTAGGCAGAACTGACATACTACAATAAATCAATCACTTTCCTCATGCAGATCAATCAGTATTACAGTGTGTGTATGTAAAATGGTCTGAAGTCCCAGCTAACTTATGACAACCTCAGCAAGGGGCTTTCAAGGCAAGAGAGAGGCACTGCCTCCTTCTGCACATTCTTCCTTGGTGGTATCCTCCTAAGTACTGAGCCTGCTCAGTTTCTGAGATCTGATGAGATCAGGCTATACCATGTCGTCTTCCTCTCCAGTATTACAGTAGCAATATTGAAAGCAAAATATATCAGTGATAACTTGCAATGGCACATTCTCTTAGAGAACAATATAAGTGTAGGGGGAAAGGGAGTTTCAGGTTACCAGTTTTATAAAATCCAGAAAGTCCTCCCCAAGCTATTAACCCACCAATAGAATTTACTGTTGAAATAAAAACCTTTCTGTGGCAAAATACCTGTTATCTTCTATGTCACATGTGTAACTCCTAATTCTTTTCTTCTGATCTCTTTGAATCCTTAGCCAGGTTCCAGAACAATGGAAAGATTTTTTAAAATGGCCAAATCTCATTATTTTCCCTAGTAGCAGCAGTGGTGTAGTGGTTAAGAGCAGGTGCATTCTAATCTGGTGGAACAGGGTTTGATTCCCCGCTCTGTCGCCTGAGCTGTGGAGGCTTATCTGGGGAATCCAGATTAGCCTTTTCACTCCAACACACGCCAGCTGGGTGACCTTGGGCTAGTCACAGCTTTTCAGAGCTCTCTCAGCCCCATCCACCTCACAGGGTGTTTGTTGTGAGGGGGGAAGGGCAAGTGGATTGTAAGCCCCTTTAAGTCTCCTATAGGAGAGGAAGGGGGATATAAATCCACACTCTTCTTCTTCTCTTCTATTCATCTATATATCCAATTTTCAATGTGGCCCCAAATGTGGATATTTAAATCAAAAGATTGGGGCCATGAACAGACCAAACAGATCTTTTACAAATGGCCTAAGTTTGCAGAAAAATCAGAAGTCTTAAAAAAAACTGCACTGGGGCTAATTCGACCCCCAAATAATAGAAGCAGCACTTTAAGAAATGTAGTCCTCTCTGTGGCCATTGCTAAGGAATTATAATAGTACTGCTAGCCTTTAAGCATTAGTTTCTGTCAGTAAAACACAGGGGTAGCGGTCAGTCCTTTCAAGCGCTGCTTGACAGATGACTTATTGGGACCAGGCCAAGCAGCAACCACTGAGAAACTTCTAACATTACTTCCATGACTGATCTAGGACTGGTTGGTTGCTGCTGGAAGAGGCTGCTAGGAGAAGAGAAGGAGGGGAAGCTGAAAGCAGGAGATAGATAAAAGTAGGTTACCTGGTGGGTGGGAAGGAAATAATGAAGCAGGAGAGGCTGTGAGATCTCTCACAGAAGGAAAAGACCAAACAGCAGGGAAGAAGAAATGAGATACCCCCAACAAATTCTTGTTGGTTGCCTATTTGTAAAAAAATGATATTGATGAAGATTTCCAGAAAGGCGGCCATGTTAGTCTGCTGTAGCCCAAACAATAAATAATCTTGTGTCAAATGAACTTGTGTCCTTTAAAAAAAAACTAATTAATTAATTAATTAATTAATTAATTAATTAATTAGGTTTATATACCGCCCTCCCCCGGAGGGCTCAGGGCGGTGAACAATAAAATAGAGCACATATGTCAACTTTAAAATCTGTTCAGTATCAAATAATATAGGCTCTAATAAAATAAACCCACCCCATTAATGCAGCATTATTAAATCCACATAAAAGATAGCGCCTACTATCAAATTCCCTTTAAAAACCCTGACCTTATGGCCTGAGCTTTCTTCGGGGTGTAGAATGATACAGTATAGCCCGATCTCATCAGATCTCAGCAGCTAAGCAGGGTTGGTACATGGATAGGAGACCATCAAGGAAGACTTTGCAGAAGGTGGCAATGGCAAACCACCTCAGCTTAATCATTTGCTGTGAAAACCCTGAAAAAGTAGCTTGTTATGCCACTTCCATGTTTCTGGATCATAGCAGTCCATGATGCTTTTCATTTTTGTCAGAGTTTTTAGTTTTCTGCTTTTTGTTTCTGGTTCTGTAGATTAATTTATATTACAAGCATATTTATATTTTTTATGCTCAAGTTTTAGTAAGTTATGTATTTATTAAGTGTTATAGCCACAGGCCTTAACAACATAACATAAATCCATATTAATAAAAGAGACAGAATGCAATTTTATATATATAACAAGAGAAAAGACAATAATCAATTCCATAGACAGAAACGGAACAGGCAGGTCTATTTTTGAGGGTTGACATACATGAACCTTTTCCTTATACTCAATTTATATATACAATGCATGTCACTTTGTCATAAAATATATGTATAAAAATAATGTTGATTTGTTGATGCATGAACAGCGTTAAAATCCATATGTTTTAAGGGGAAATTTATGGAGCAAAAATAGAAAAGCAAAATCAAAAGAGGAATTCTGCGTTTTTAAACAACTGAGATAGAAAATGTGAAAATGTTCCTAAGAAAATCTATCCATCACAATTAGAAGGAATGGGCATGTTAATGCTTCCTTAACTTATAGCTCCATTAAAATTTTGGGGGACTTTTTAAAATCAATGAAGACTTTAGTTGATTAATTTATTGAACAGTTGTAGCAGAGAGACAGAGAGAGAGATTGTCTGAACAGCCCCTATGGCACCTTTTCTTGTGATATCTCAAGGTAAGGAAGGCAATTTTTTGCCTTTGAACTTACAGCTGTATATATATTGTGTTTTTTTTTTACATTATAGCAGTTCACAGTGGTCTCCAGCAGATGAACTATTCAATTACTTCACGGCTTTTCCATTTGCAATAGTCTGGAGCAATGATAGCCAGAAGACTTCACCTGTCTTTTAGCGATAGCCAGACTGGTAATTTTAAACTCTGTTCATTTTATCCACACCAGTAAATTTCATAAAATGGTTATAGAAAGATTTCTTTCCCTGCTGTAGAATCTTCTCTTGGGAATTCCATATACAATATTGCCAGAGTCTGTAATGGACACAACCTGAGATTGCATTAATGTTGTTGCCCTAGTGAAGGAGTCAACCCATTTCATGTTTCTATAACAGGTTTGCAGTTTGGCAGTAAAGGTGTTTGGTGATATGACAGAAAATAATAATTGCAAATGCAGTCCCCCAACACAGTATCTAATCCCCCTGACAGGAAGAGTCCAATTCAGCTTTTACTTTCTGTGCTATGGTCTGTTGTAGGATTTTCTTGTCAGAAGAACAGAATGAACAAAAAACAAATAAATTTCCTCTTTTTGAAAAACACGAAAGGAGATAATTTACTGTTGCTTACCTTGGGTCTTATTTCTCCAACCAATTTCACAAGAATAACAATATGCTTGGAAGAATAGAGTTGTGGTAGAGTTGATGGGGGAGGAGGAATGGATACAAATCATTTGGTCCACCTCTGTGCGCTAATGCAGAAAATTCCACATGTAAAACATTCCTAATGAAATGCTCTAATTTTTCATATGATTAATTAATGAGAAAGATTCTAAGGCATCCTAGGGAACTGTCTTGTTTAAGTCTCTGAATGCTTATAAAATTCTGGAGGGGGATGTCTCTCTCTGTGTAATTATTTATCCACCCTTCCTGATATTCCATGGACCCAACCAGTAAATCTATAAGAATAATATACCCGATTTCTGCATATGTACAAGTCTGACCATCTTGCTTATTCTAAGTTTTGTTGATCTGAATTCACTGCTTCAAAAACATGCAGCATTTCACCCGAGATATCCAGAATGTACCATCCAGTAAAAAGTGAGGTCTGGATGCATAATGAATGGTTGTTGTGACTGCAATAGCAAATTACACATGTACATAATGGAAACAAACAACATTATTATGAACAACTCCTAATGTTAGTTCCACTTCAGAAATAATACAAGTGAAATTTTGGAACTCTAAAATCTAGGGAGAAATTCATATGAAGAGAATTTCAAAAGCATCAAAAGCCTTTTAAAAGACAAGCAAGTGGTTGTGGGGACAAACATGTCTATGTAGTGGAAATGTAACCTTGAATCCAAATGAGTGTTCCACAGGAAAATGGATGTCCGTCTATGCAGTGCAACTTTCTTACCACCCTCATCTGCTACAGCCTCCAATCCCCCCCCCCCCCATGCCACTCCTAGCAGTTACTGGGCCCTCTTAGGAACAACATTTAAATGGCATTTTGGGATACAGATGAGAGACCAAAACAAAAAAGAAAACAGTCATGATCCATGAGCAAAAAGCCATGGAAATGTACAACTAGATTCAAGCCATTATACAGTGATTCCCAGCAACCTCATGCACTGCATCCCTAGTAAACACATTGACATCAGCAGTGAATGCATTGCATTCCAAACTGTCTGTAGAAGAGGCAAGTGGTAAGCCTGAAGAAAAGAAATACTAAAGATGGCACTCAGGCTGTAAGAGCACACCTTGATGGTAGTAATCAAAGAGGCCAAAGTAGAAGATTCAAGGGGAGGAGAAATAATCATTTCTATTTCTAAACGAGTTCTTAAAGAGAAGATAAGGATAGTGAGAAAAGAGCTAATGGAAATAAAAAAGTATTTGACACTGATTTCATGTAAATTTAAATAGAAAAAATAAAGAAATCCTAAGAGAAACTGATAACCAATCCCACCAGCCAGTGAAGGAATACAGAGGCCATCTAAAATTAAGAAGTAAACACAAACAAAAGCTGTAGTGAACTCTTTATTCAAGACTCCCAGAGTAAACCAACAAGTTTCTCCAGGTCTCATATAAACACAAAATAAATCCATTCAAACAGCAACAATATTTGCAAGGTTATGTTTCATTCAATATGTTAAACTGATATCACCCCCTCCTGCTGTTATACACCCCATAAACCAAATTCCTTAAATTGAAACCTCAAGAAACTCAACATTTGTCATAAACAAACAAAATGTTTAATTCATTGGACATACAGGAATGTGAATCCAATTGCTGTTCTGCTGGTGGAAGTGGATCTTTCCTTTCCTTTCCCACATCAGTTTTCTGTAAACCCCTAGGGAGTGGAGAATCCTCAAAGATAAAAGGCAGGGTGGGAGAGGGCATGTCAGTGAGTAGACAAATCAGGTGAGACCATCTCTCCTTTCTCTTCCATCAGTTCAACAGCCACAGGATACATTATTCTGCTTTATAGCCTCTAAAGACCCAAAAGCGTGATGTTTAAATACATTGCATTCAACATATTACAGTACTTTGCCCCTCCTTGAAAATGCATACAATTTAATCATAAACCTTGAAATTACAATATGGAAGTGGTTTTTTTTAACCAATTTCCTTTTCTATGGGGTCAATATATTTCTTGCTTCCTATTTTCCACTTCACAAACAAATTGTCTGATCCAGCTTAAGTGCATATGAGTGCAGAAGTGCAGAAGCTTCAGCGTATGTATAAATAACTGGATTACAAATTGCATGCACAACTAGATGCTTGTATATAGCAGCCCACTTAATTCTGTTGATAGACCCGTACATGCATCGTTCTAATCAGAAAACTGGTCATCATACTTATGGAACAGGGCTGGATTTATAGTCTTCTCAGCAGCCTTTCACCACCCAGTTGTTAAGTAGTGTGAATGCTGGTTTTCTAGCACAGGTACACAATTAGACTGGGACCAAAGAGTGTAGGTTGTAGACTGTAATCAAAATATAGAACATTTCACTGCAAAGGCATAAGGGACTTTCAAATGATGCTTGCAATCTGAGACCAAGAAATACAGAAATCATGCAATATCACAGAGAACTTCCCCTGGTTTCCTCATTATTTCAAAATTTAGCAATGCAAATACTTTTTTAAAACTAAAAGTCTTTATTGTTGCAGAAACACTTTTCCAGATCGCCTAGTTGGCTTTTGAAGGAAAAGACTTATTAATAAACTAATAAGGATAACAACAATAATATTTTTATTTAATACTTTTTTCTTCCCTGTCATTAAAATATGTGGCTGGAAGGAGGATCAGAAACCATGTTGATTCAGGCTGCTCTGAATGGTGTGTGGTTTCAATTGTTTTATGGTGAGTGAATGTTCTCTTTAGGACTTGCTTGGATTTTCTTCTCTGGCTTACTGGCAGCTTGGTTATTCCCTGGACTCTGATTGTAGCCATATCTGTAGGATGATGCTTTTTCCTTCCTGTCAATGGTAAAGAATAAAAGAGAGAGCAGTGCTGTGCTACTTGCATTTCACTTTAATGAGCAAAAAGAAGTTCTGACAGGGGAAGAACTTCAGAGTTTGGTTTTCTCAGAGCACAGGAAAGTTGTGGTGTCTGCTGTGTTGCTGGGCTTAAAAACTTGCCTGTGAGAAGACCTGCTAGAGGTCCTGCAGGATCTGCCCCTGTTGACTGTAACTGGCTGCCTCAGTTGGCAACACCTGGGCTAAGATCAGCCAGCCAGCCAGCTACATAATCAGCATGAGGAACAAGGCGGTGCTTTTGGGCAGTGGCCAGAGGGCTGGTTGGGGCAGACCGGGCTGTTGGGATTTTATTAGAGTTAGGGTGTGTTTTGGGAGGAGAAATGGGGGAGTGGGGGATACCTTGAGCCTCGATCCCCCAAGGCTGGGCTTCCTTGGGCAGGCTGCTGGTCCTGTGGGGTGCAAAAATAAGGTCAGGGAGGGTGATTGACTGGGGGGGGGGTGGAGTCTGGGCTGTGTGAGAGACAGCTCTAGTCCCCTGTTTCCTGATAACATCAAGGAGACCCAGGTACCTGGGGGAAAATTAGGTACTCTGCACCCCCTGGGAACTGGTGAGCAGCCAGTGCAGTGGGCCCTAGAGATGGGGGAGGAGATCAGTAGAGAGGGTTAGGAGGAATGTGGGGGCAGGATCTCAGGGATCACAGGCAAACAATGGTGTGGCAGTGGGTGACAAAATAGCTGTGTGCAGAGAAGGGGTATTAAATGTCTGAAGGCTATCACTCCTATTTTGCTCCCTTCTTCATCTCTCGAGTCATGTTGGTCAGCTCTTGAGTCTGAGGATGCTGTTGGTGAATACCAGGTTGGTCCAGAATAAGACCTCCACCATCCATGATTTGATCTTGAGGGGTGGGATGGGGAGGGTCCATATATAGAGGTGATTCTCATCACCTTTTCTGTTTTTTTTGGGGGGGAAGCCTAAAGTGTATTACTTGTCTTGGGCTAGAACAGGGGTAGGGAACCTGCGGCTCTCCAGATGTTCAGGAACTACAATTCCACCCCCCCCCCCCCCCACCCCCCCCCCCCCCCCCCCCCCCCCCCCCCCACCCCCCCCCCCCCCCACCCCCCCCCCCCCCCACCCCCCCCCCCCCCCACCCCCCCCCCCCCCCACCCCCCCCCCCCCCCACCCCCCCCCCCCCCCACCCCCCCCCCCCCCCACCCCCCCCCCCCCCCACCCCCCCCCCCCCCCACCCCCCCCCCCCCCCACCCCCCCCCCCCCCCACCCCCCCCCCCCCCCACCCCCCCCCCCCCCCACCCCCCCCCCCCCCCACCCCCCCCCCCCCCCACCCCCCCCCCCCCCCACCCCCCCCCCCCCCCACCCCCCCCCCCCCCCACCCCCCCCCCCCCCCACCCCCCCCCCCCCCCACCCCCCCCCCCCCCCACCCCCCCCCCCCAAGCTGATAGGGGATGGGGGCTACACCTTTGAGAGTCCATAACTTTGGCTCCCCTGAACCAAACTGCACCAAACTTTGGGGGTATCATCAGGACAGTCTCCTGATGTTACCCTGAAAGTTTGGTGTCACTAGCTTTAAAAATGCTGGTTTGCGTGTTTCACCGCTCACTCACTCCAGCAGGCTTCATGTGCAGGAGCGGTGAAACATGAAAACCGGAATTTTTAAAGCTAGTGGCACCAAATTTCAGGGTATCATCAGGAGACTGTCCTGATGACACCCCCCAAGTTTGGTGCAGTTTGGTTCAGGGGGGCCAAAGTTATGGACCCTCAAAGGGGGGCCTCTATCCCCCATTGTTTCCAATGACAGCTAAGGAGATGGTGGCTACCATTTTGAGGGTCCATAACTTTGGCCCCCCTAAACCAAACTGCACCAAGCGTGGGGGTGTCATCAGGACAGTCTCCTGATGATACCCTGATATTTTGGTGCTGATATGTCTAAAAATGTGCCCCTGCAGGGCAAAAATTTGCCCAAGGTTCTTTTTTCTGCAGTGACTTCTGCATTGCTGTCAATGTGGAATTTCTGGTGGAGGGCTGTGTGGTGCACATTTATCAAGGTACAGTCACAAAATGTTCAGGGTATCTTCAGGAGAGTCTCTGAATGACACCATCCAGGTTTGAGGAACTTTGCTTATGGGGGCAGTGGGAGATGGACCCTACCCATAACATTGAACCCCTTGAAGCAACGGTCACCAAACCTGGATGGTGTCATGAAGAGACTCTCCTGAAGACACCCTGAAAGTTTTGTGGGTTTACCATGAGAAATGTGCACTCCACAGCCCTCCCACAGAAATTTCCTATTGGCTGCAATGGAGCCAGCCAGCCACTACAGAGCACAGAATCTGGGGAAATTTCTTTGGGTGACTGTGAGGGGTGCAGTTTTAGAGCTACTGTCACCAAAATTTCGGGGTATCATAAATGTACTGTCCCTATGATACTCCCCAAGTTTGGTGAAGTTTGGTTCAGGGGTCCAACGTTATGGACCTTCAAAAGTGTAGCCCCCATCTCCTGTTAGCTTCCATTGGAAACAATGGGGGATGGGGCACCCCTTTTGAGTGTCAATAACTTTGCCCCCCCTGAACCAAACTGCACCAAACTTGGGGAGAATCATCAGGACAGTCTCCAGATGATATCCTGAAATTTTGGTGCCGCTAGCTTTAAAATTGCGTCCCCTGCAGGCCAAAACGTGTAAAAACACCCAAAATTCAAAAAAATAATAAAACGGACCCGAATTTTTCGGATTTACCCGAATTTTCGGGTATATCCGAATTGGCTATGATTCGGATTCGGGCATACAAATCATTTTATGCCCCAAAATACCCAAATCCGAATTTTACCGAATTTTTTTAGTATTGACCAACCCTAAATGAGATCAATTTCAATTGTTGGGACCTGAGGACATGGACAAGTTGCTTATAGGGTTGTGGTCAATCACCTGTTCCCTGAATCCTTGCCCATCATGACTAATTAATGCTAGCCAGGGGGTACTGGCTGAATGAGTCCAGGAGTTGATTAATACATCCTTAGGGAGTGGGTAGGTGCCTCATGCCTTGAAGGAGGCAGTGGTATGCTTCCTGCTGAAGTGGTTGTCCCTGGACTCAGAGAGAGGAAGTAGAGGACAGGTGGAGTTCCTCAAGGCTTGGTCCTGTCTCCTATATTGTTTAATATCTATATGAAACCACTGGAGCGGGTCATCAGAGGATATGGCATGGGCTGTCATCAAAATACAGATGACACTCAGTTGTTCCTCTTCCATCTGCATCAGGTGAGGATGCTGCACTACCACTTGGCAACAGTCATGATCCAGATGAGGGTCAATAAATTGAAAATGGATCCCAATAAGATGGAGGTGCTCTGTGTGGCAGTCTCCTAAGTCTGGAGAAGCAAGGGATACTTGGTAATGGAAGGGATGGTTGTACCCCAGAAGGATCTTGGGATCATCCTATATGGGATGCTGTCTCTGGAAGCCCAGGTTGCAACAACAACTGGGAGTGGGGCATCAATATCTCTGGCTGATGTGCCATCTTTACTTTTTCCTGGATCAGGATGACCTGGTCACAGTTATCCATGCTCTGGTAACCACCAGATTGGATTATTGCCACATGCTATAAATGGGGATGCCTTTGAGGAAAGTCCAGAAACTTGAGCTAGTGCAAAATACAGCAGCTTATCTGCTGACTGGTGCCTCATACTTGGATCATGTCACCCCCATTTTGAGAAGTCTGTACTAGCTTCCAATGTGCTACCGGGCCTGATTCAAAGTGTGGGTACTAACCTATAAAGCCATAAATGACTTTGGTCTTGGGTACTTGAGAGACCACATCTGCCCATATATTCTTGACCAGGTGTTGAGATTGGAGGAGGAAGCTGGCCTGTTTGTCCTGCTCCCTTTAGAGGTGAGGGGGATGGGAGAGGCCCAGAGGACCTTCTCAACAGTAGCCTCAGCACTGTGGAATGCCCTCCCACCAGAGGTCCTCAGGCGCCTACCCTCCTGGAGTTTCGGTGCCTGGTGAAGATCACCCTCTTTGCCTGGGCATTTGACTGATCCCCTCACTGGGTCAGGGGGCCCTTAAGGTGTCCTGTATACTCCATCCATTTTAGGGGTGTTTGGGGTGGGAGTTTTTATTATGTTTCATGGTTTTTAGGATTAGGGTTTATAGGGATTTTATTATTGGGCTGGAAAGGACCTTACCATGGTTTTTATTGTAACCCGTCCTGAGACTTGTAAAGGGTGGAAGGATAGTATCCAATCTGCTAATCTTTCCTTAAAAAGCACCTTGTGTAGCCTCCCCAAGATTGCTGCCCTGTTTCAGTTAACTTCAGAGAAAACTTCCATATCTCTGTCTCTCAGGTTCAGACTGCAAATCATTTATCTGCTCCCTCCTGCTAGGTCAAAAGGACAGTTATGGAGATTTCCCAGCCATCAGGGTACATTCATGTTCTTGTATTAAATTGGCACTAGGAACTGACGTTATATCAGGGGATCATTTCTGACCAGTAAAGCAATCATTTTAGGAAAGCATGGGGAATCAGAATCCGTAACACCCAATGACTTTAAATGCCTTCATTGTAGGGTTTCACAAACACAATGCCCTGTGAAGTTTTTTATTTCAAAAAAAGACAGGCAGGGTTAAAGCAATTTTAAAAAAGAAGTGGCACAACAGATAATGACAGTCAGTTTGCCAGTGGAAAGGCCAATTATGAACAACGAGAACAAATTTTAAAGTGTCCAGAAACTCTTAGCCATTAACTCACAGAATATTGATTTTCTGACAGATACAAACATTTTTTCTGGTAGGTGCAAATAACCCATCAGGGAACAGAGTAGAAAGAAATCTGGTTTTTAAGAATCACTTTTGAATAATGCACACAGAAATCTTCGAAATGAGTCATTTGGGAATGACATGCCCATAAAAGCAATCTTACTCCAATGCATACTTTTGGCCATGGAAAATATTGGTGAGAAAGTAAAAAACCAACAACAGTTAGGTGGATATATGTAATCAGGGAATCTTTTTATTCTTTTACTTCACAGTTGAAATCAGGGACTATGCTAGCTAAATTGAGATGCCTGGAAAGTAAAGGACTAAAATAGTAGCACCAAAAGCAGTTACTTACCAGTTAAGATACTGATCGTCATCAATAAAGAAAAACAACAGGATAAGCACTGTTATGACTCAGAGGGATGTGCATGAGTCAAAACATCTCTTGGTACTTCTCAAGATAAACCAGTTGACTTTCTTTTGCTTGTAGCTGGGCCCAAAAGGCATGATCTAGCTCTCTTGTGTTTTCTGTGTTTGTATTCGTTCAGCCTGTGCTCAAAATATGGGGCTTCATTGTTTCAGTCAGCATTTTGATTTCTAAGCCCTTGACAGGGTAATTGTTGTAATAGGGTATTTTGGTGAGCCCTCTGCTGGAAGCTGTTCAAGCAATGCAAATCTTTCTGAATTCTGTAAATGAATCGTTTTCACTGAGCCCACACAAATGTGTCACAGTTTAAAACTGAAAGGATTTTTCCCCCTTTGGCAGCAGCTACCAGCATTGAGATCTGCATTTAAAATGTGCAGACGCACGTAGGAGTAAAACTGACAGATTATAATTATCAATAGACAAGGGGAGAAAACAAAAATTAATTTCCAAGGCAAAACATATCATTTGCCTTTAAACTGTAATAGCTATTCCATTCCTTATGCAATTTACTGCTTCAAAAATCAGGCTTAAAATTGTCTGGGATTCCAATCTCTCCTCCCTACACCAATTGCTTTGACCTGTTAGGATGTAACATGTACTTTGATATAAACATAAATGGACAGAAAACACCTAAAAATGCAGCACTGGTAGATGCCAGCCCGTACAAGCTAAGACTGCTTTTTAGGTTGTGTCATATCAAATGTAAACAATATGGATGTTCTCCCCTGGCACAGGATTAGATAGCTAAGAGGCTGGTGGTATACTGCCATTCTCGATTTGGATTCTATGCTTCAGTTATTTTGAATGCATTTGATTTTATCTGTCTATCTAAAATATTTATTTGGAATCAAAAGGGAAAAGAAACAGCTAAAACATAGTGGAAGCCAATATCTCACTTCTATAATTGGCTGAATCCCAGAAAATCTCAGTGTTCAATACCTGAAATCCTATGTATACATGTATGTGTGTAAGTCCTACTGAGCTCTGATCTGGATAGCCAAGGCTAGCCTGACATTGTCAGATCTTGGAAGCTAAGCAAGGTCAGCCATGGTTGGTACAGTGGAACCTCAGTTTTCGTTGGTAATCAGTCCGAAAAGAATCGATGAAAACCGAAACCGATGAAAACCGAGGCAAAGTTTTCCATAGGAATCAATATAAATCCAATTAATCCGTTCTAGGCACTCCAAAAAACATACCAAAAACACATTTTTGGTGAATAAACGTAGTGTTTAATGCTGAAAACAGTAACAAACAATAACACTAGGACCAGCTTCAGAGCCAGTGGACCAATGTCGCACCAGAAAGCTGACCAAAGAGGTCTGTTTCTGACGCCTCTTTAAGATTTGTCTGAAATGGGGCAAGATATTGTCATTAAACAAGTTGCAGACATGGCCTGCAACAGCTTTGTCAGAGTGATTTTTCTCCACAAACCCCTGCACCTTTCTGCAAATTGATGAAAACTGAGACAATTTTTTCACTGAAAAAATTGATGAAAACTGAAACCAATGAAAACCGAAGGCAATGAAAACCGAGGTTCCACTGTATTTGAATGGGAGACCACCAAGGAATTCCAGGGTGACTATGCTGAGGCAGGCAATGGCAAACCACCTCTGAACATCTCCTGGCTTGAAAACTCTGTGTGACTTGCTGTGACTAGATGGCAAAAAAGTCCTGCTGAAATTTCTAAGGCATAGCTATAAATGAAAAGGGATAGGAAAAGGATTGCCTTCACTTGGAAAAATCTTCAGGGGAAGGGGATTCCAAGGCTTTGAGCCCACTGCCAGAATGTCTCTATGGACATTCTGCTCAAATGTCTCTGAATATCATTTGTTTTCAAACCAATAGGTTTTGCTTTCCTTTTAATGGTATGTTGAGGTGGCACTGCACCTTTTCCTGCAAGAACAGTATAAATTCTGTGCCAGTGTTATGGAAATGGCAGAAGTGCCCCAAAGCAGGAGGACAAACTCACCACAAGGTAAGTGCACTCATGAGCACTTCTTAAAAATCAATGGAAATGTGAATGTTTACAGTGTGTATTTTCCAAAGAGCTTCTCAAAGCACTGTAACTGCTTAGGGAGGTGAGATAACTTCTCAGGTTTTTCTTTTAAAAAAGGCTCCGTGAACAATCATGAGAAAAGCATATGCACTTACTCAACACAAAAATGTATGTAAACATCATCAGAAACAGTTCCAGAACAATGGTGAGGGAAGGGGAAGAGGACAATATAATCCTTGATATTAGATGCTACCCTATAGGTGTCAATGATGAGTTCTGCTTGGGCTTTGGGGGAATATGTTTCAGCTGTCATCAAGTTTTAAATCCTGAAGGTGGATTTTGTATATTTACTTTTTTTGAAACAAACAAACCTTTCCTTGATTTCACATGACAGTTTTATATTGATTAAAACTATAAGTACAAAAAGGAGACTTACTCTCCCCACCACCCATGCAAGCCATGCAACCTGAATTATTTCCTTATCAGAAATTTTTAAAAATTGCATTTTATGAACATTTTCTCTGTGATAACATTTAATTAAATTGGATTTTCTAAACTGTTCAAAAAGTCAGTTTTTCAATTAACTGAAGCTTTTCACAAGTGGGCTATTTCTGTGCTCTGGTGTAGTAATAGAAAAGGCATGGCATTGTGACTCAAAGATGTGGTGGATCCAGATCTTTTCCATAAGCAACAAAATAGAAAGAGGATCATACTCTGACCTCACTGGTTCTAATAAAACTGATATAATCACTGAAAGATTCAGGAGTCATATGTATTTACAATTCAAATATGACTTGCAAGGTATTTCCTCAATAGCTGACTGGATCAGAATGGGGTTCTAGTTTGTAGTATATTCCTAATATGTAGTTAAGAAATACATAATTGCTTTGTCAAAATCTGCTACTTTTCAAAGTTTCTGTGATCTTTTTAGACTGGAAGGGAGTTCAATCACTTGTATTTAATTAAAAATTGCAAGCAGCATTGAACACATGAAAAACTTTATTTTTTCAAACATTAGATTGGAAAAGGATATCTGCATTAGTCTATAATCGCAACATAAAACTAAAGTCCAGAGGCACCTTAAAGACTAAAAATTTTTTTCCCCAATATGAGTCTTTGTGAGTCACAGTTCACTTTCTCAGATATGTGGGGAGGAAGCGAACTGCAGCTCAGGTGAATATGTAGTTGCTCCCATGCAGCTACTACTGTGGCTCATGGCTGCTTGGACTGATGTGCAGTTGGCCATTTCTGGTTCTGGCTCTCCCCATTGCCATTGCATGTAACTACTTGAGTAGTAACAGCTGAGGCCAGCCTCACAATAGTCCTCCTTGATTCTGGAGACTTTATACAGCTTTTGTCTTCACTTTGTTCTCACTAACCTAAGGCAAGGTGGTAAGGTTGGTGGAAACTCTCACAGCTGTTGCCATTTCATGAGGGCTGACCTGGTCTAGTGTAGTAAGAGACAAAGACTGGAGGGATCTTAGCAAAATCAGCTGGCAGGCAAGAGAGGCCCTTTCCCATCCCTCATTACTACCTCTACCTCTCAGCTAGCTATACATACACATGCGCTCCCAACTGCTCTTTCAGTTGATTGTCCAGGCTGCATATTGGGAAGCACGATGGCCAGCCACAGATGGTGGATGCACGGTTGTCAGGTGTGCCGGTGGAGCCAGGGGATATTGCCCCATTTGCCCCATGGCTAAGGCCACCTCTGCAGCCTCACCAGTCATAACGTTTTCCACATGTACTTTAACTCCAACATGCAGAGTCTATCAGGTTGGACATAGATCTATTACCACAGTTGAATGTGTGTACATCATCAGTAAGAAGCATTAAAGATGAAGTATTGACAAGCATGTCCTCAATGTCTTTTCCTTTTCAGCCCATCTGCTGATTAACTGTGCAGATTCCACTGCCAGGCCAGGCTTCATTGAGCTGGGCAAGGAGAGAAGAAAAGGGCTGGAGGGAACTCCACAAAGTTGTCTTCCTTTATTAAATACAGATTCATTTTGGGGGAAAATGGGGGCAGCCTTTCATTGGTATCACTGCATGAACTGGAAACACAGGGGCTTCAGTGATGACTGAGTGTGCCTTTGCATCAATGTCTGGCTCACAGAGAATAATTCATTTGGGTGGGTTTAAGTCTAAGCCCCAGACATATTATTTAACTCTGAAAATATCCAATTGACTCTAAAAGCTGCCACAGGGTATACATATTAGGGTCACGGTGCTGTACAAGGTGAAATTGACTCTTCTCTTGCCCATGGAGTTTCCCCAGTTGGGCTACTCACTGGCATAATGCCCATTGGGCAAGGTGGGCAGCTGCCCAGGGCATCATCTTGTGGGGGGCATCAAAATGCTGGGTTCGTTTTTGGGTATTTTAGTGGTTTTCCATTTTTGCCCTGCAGGGGGTGCAGTTTTTAGGCTAGCAGCACCAAAATTGCAGTGTATCATCAGAAGACTGTCCTTATGCTACCTCCCAAGTTTGGTGAAGTTTGGTTCAGGGAATCCAAAGTTATGGACTCCCAAAGGGGGTGCCCCATCCCCCATTGTTTCCAATGGGAGCTAATAGGAGATGGGGGCTACAGTTTTGAGGGTCCATAACTTTGGCCCCCCTGAACCAAACTGCACCAAACTTGGGGGGGTATCATTAGGGAAATCTCCTGATGAGACCTTGAAAGTTTTGAGACTGTGCCTTCATAAATGTGCCCCCCCCCAGCCTGCAATCCCCATTGACAGCAATGCAGAAAACTCAATGCAGAACAAAGATTCTTGGGCAAATTTCGGGATTTTCTTGCAGGGAGGGCATTCTTGGATCGTGATCATCACTGGGCCTAGGGTATCATCTGGAGACTGGTCACAGATGGTGATACCTGTTTGGTGCAGTTTGGTTCAGGGGGTCCAAAGTTATGGACCCTCAAAAGGGTAGCCCCCATCTCCTTAGCAAAGAATGGGGGATGGGGTACCCCCTTTGAGGGTCCATAACGTTGGACCCCCTAAACCAAACTGCACCAAAATTGGGGGGTCCCATCAGGACAGTTTCCAGATGATACCCTAAAATTTTGGTGCTGATACATCCAAAAATACACCCCCTGAAGGAACATCCCAGAAATTTGCCCAAGAATCTTTGTTCTGCATTGAGTTTTCTGTATTGCTGTCCATGGGGTTTGAAAGCTTGGGGGGACATTTCTGAAGGCATAGTCTCAAAACTTTCAGGGTCTCATCAGGAGATTGCCCTGATGATACCCCCCAGGTTTGGTGCAGTTTGGTTCAGGGGGGCCAAAGTTATGGACCCTCAAAACTGTAGCCCCCATCTCCTATTAGCTCCCATTGGAAACAATGGGGGATGGGGCACCCCCTTTGGGAGTCCATAACTTTGGACTCCTTGAACCGAACCTCACCAAACTTGGGGAGTAGCATAAGGACTGTCTCCTGATGATATGCTGAAATTTCAGTGCTGATATGTCTAAAGATGCACCACCTGCAGGCACCAATGTCCTGTTGCAAAAAAAAATTGGTCATGGTGGAGTGGCTGCCCATGGGGGGGGGCATCCAACTCAGGTTTTGCCCAGGGCTACAGTTTGCCCAGGGCTGCCTCGTTATGCCCCTGGGGCTACTTAAAGGCCCAATAAGAAAAAAAAAGACAAATGAAATCCACAGCCTGAATGGAGAATTTTCTATCTGTGGAAACAGTGTGTGTATTTTGGTTTAGTCGCTTTGAACAGAGATTTTATTTGTGCATCCAGCTGAAATCCTTGTTGTTCAAGTAGCTTGAAGAGAGGAATGGCTCAAGGTCTCTGTTGCTTAATTATAAATTCATAGACCTCATCCATCTTCCTCCATAATGTGCGTTGTATTTCCAAGTAATGCTTTTAATTCATCAGTGCATGTATGAGATCATAACCTTTATCTTCACTATATCACACACATACTTAACTTGAAAGCTTCAGGATACAATTGTTAGAGAGGCAACATTTGGAGGGCTGTGGCCAGGCAAGAAAGAATATTATAGATTATTCAGAAGCAATTGTGAAGAAAGTGCTACAGAGTAAGGTATCAGCAATATTTCTCATAGGGTTTGTAAGTACCCACAAAATTTAATTAACTAAGATAAGCTCACTATTTCCCCTCTCTTTGGATTAAATTAGAGAGGTTCACATGCAATATATTTATCTGAAAATTTCTAACTACCTCTGTTTTTTAGTTTGGGATCACAAATTATGATTCTCTATAAAGCAGCCTGGTATTTCCTGAGAGATTCCTGAAGTTTCCTTCCCGCTGGCTGACCTTACAGGTATGGAAAGTTAGAGATGTTTGCTCACCATTTCAGGTTTTGCCTTTCATTCCCAACCATTTTACAGTGCAGTCCTGTGGTGGGGGGCAGGGGGAGACTGTTCAGGAGGCAGCATGACTCTGGCACTGGTGTAAATGCACTTGCTCTAATGTAAGGGGCATTTACCCTGGTGATTCTTTAAAAACATTAAGGGAGAAGAATGGCATTAGCATGAATTGTATGACAGAAATCACCTGGTACCAAGAGCAAAGGAGAGGAATGAGCTTTTTAAGCATCACTGATTTCTAAAGGAAAGATTAACATTCTAGGCTTCTAGTTTGCCATATAGAGGGAAACCTAAGCAATAGAAAATTATGCCATCCTCTGGAAAATAAAAATGTTATTTTAACACTTTATATAAAGGAACACATCTTAATCTAAAAAAACAGATGTCTTAAACTAGAAAGCTAAAGATGGTAAAATAAGCACAAACTGAATAAAAGAATAATTGAAATTCAAATTTTTGGAACTGGAACACAAGAGGGGGGTGAAGCAGGCTGTTCAAACATTAAAGAAGCTTAAAAACCTTAACATTTACAGGTTTGTACTTCCTATTTAAAACAGCAGGTGAAAAAATAGCCAGATGGCTTTTTGAAACTTACCGTGTGCTGGAGATTGCAGCTAAAGGTCTCTCTGAAATGGTGTTGAGTCTATAGTAGTCCAAGAAAGTTCTGGCCACATTTCTTCCTAATTTCATATCTGCAAGTGCTTAATTAAGGAAAACCTTTTTTTCTTTAAAATTTTAAAAGACCAAGCATAAAAGTATGTAGCACTGTGACATGATGCACAAACAAATTTTACATGAATAAATCAACAAAATCCACAGGGATTATCTCAATGTTTATGAGCAGCTATGTTAAACTGTCATTTTTAAACACAAACATATTGCTAATATTCTAAAGCCAATTCTCCCTTACACCTTTACTGCATTACACCTTAACTGCATTTACTGCATTAATAGTGTCTTGAATAGCAGCCTTCAAAGAGGTTTTTCAGTAGCTATAACACCCTGTCCCTTTGGGCATCACCAAACTTCTTTCTTTAATCCACTGAAATACAGAGCTGCATAGAGGTTTCCAACATGCTCTAGGCTCATCCTGCATTGAGCAGGAAGTTGGAAGGGCCTTTATGGGCCCTTCTGGCTGTATGATTCTATGTTAGCTGTACACAGTAATGAATTTGCTGTTATTTCTTGAAATTCCATAGGAATCCACCAAGTCATATACATGAAATGAATGATGGTTGCCTAAAAATTTGTTTGCTCTAGTCACACACTGATCTAATACCACAATTGATTTTAAATACTCTAATTTATGTAGATGACATTCAAATAAAATCAGGATAAAATAATTCTGAGGGAGCCCTTTCTTCCATATGAGCCCAAGAATTTAAAACAAATACTGAACCCTATGAGTATCTGTGGACAAAAGGTCATTCAGCCTTCAAAAAATACTGTCTTAGTGGTGGCTCTCATTTCATGGCATTCCTGTCCAAGAAATATTTGCCAAATATATGACATTGACCCTTCAAGAAATATAGTAAAAACATTCTTCCCAGGTTCTCTCTCTCTGTGTTTTTAATTTTCTAGTATCTCTATTTATAATATTTTTATCCCACCTTTCCTTCAAGGAGATCAGAGTAGAGTACATAGTTTTTCTCACCTATGTCATCCATGCAACAACCCTGTGAGATAGGTTAAGTTGAATGAGAGTGAATGGCTCAAGACCACCCTGTCAATCTCATGGCAGAATGGGTATATGAACTTAGGTCTCCCAAACTCCAGGTCTCCCCTTCCTTCCCCTCCCTTGCATGCCACCCCTCCCTCCCTTGCATGCAACCCCTCCCTCCCCTCCCCCTCCTTCCCCTAGGGTGGGTGGGCCAGGTCTAAATGCTGGGTCCCCTTCCCTCCTTTCCCTTGCATGCCACCTCTCCCTCCCTCCCCTCCACTGCATGCAACCCCTCCCTCCCCTCCCCCTCCTTCCCCTAGGGAGGGTGGGCCAGGTCTAAATGCTGGGTCCCCTTCCCTCCTTTCCCTTGCATGCCACCCCTCCCTCTCCTCCCTCCTCCACTGCATGCAACCCCTCCCTCCCCTCCCCCTCCTTCCCCTAGGGAGGGTGGGCCAGGTCTAAATGCTGGGTCCCTCCTTTGCATGCCACTTCTTTCCTCCTCCCTCCCTTTGTATGCAACCCTCCTCCTCTAGGAGGGTGTGGTGGCTCCAGGTCTAAATGCTGGGTCCCCTTCCCTCCTTTCCCTTGCATGCCACCTCTCCCTCCCTCCCCTCCACTGCATGCAACCCCTCCCTCCCCTCCCCCTCCTTCCCCTAGGGAGGGTGGGCCAGGTCTAAATGCTGGGTCCCCTTCCCTCCTTTCCCTTGCATGCCACCTCTTCCTCCCTCCCCTCCCTTGCATGCAACCCCTCCCTCCCCTCCCCCTCCTTCCCCTAGGGAGGGTGGGTGGCCCAGGTCCAAATGCTGGGTCCCCTTCCCTCCTCTCCCTTGCATGCCACCTCTCCCTCCCCTCCCCCTCCTTCCCCTAGGGAGGGTGGGTGGCCCAGGTCCAAATGCTGGGTCCCCTTCCCTCCTCTCCCTTGCATGCCACCTCTCCCTCCCCTCCCCTCCCTGAGTCATAGTTATTTCCTGCTGTGTACATTATTAGTGCTGATTTTATTATTTTAATTCTGCTTTTATAGGTTTGAGTTTGGATTTATATCCCCCCTTTCTCTCCTGCAGGAGACTCAAAGGGGCTTACAATCTCCTTGCCCTTCCCCCCTCACAACAAACACCCTGTGAGGTAGGTGGGGCTGAGAGAGCTCTGAGAAGCTGTGACTAGCCCAAGGTCACCCAGCTGGTGTGTGTGGGAGTGTACAGGCTAATCTGAATTCCCCAGATAAGCCTCCACAGCTCAGGTGGCAGAGCGGAGAATCAGATTAGATACACGAGCCCTTAACTTCCTACGCCACTGCTGCTCCTGAGTGTTAAAACCTTCATTTTTTTATAACCAATGGTCAAAGACAGCAACTGAAGAAGTGAATAAGTGAGGAGCAAACAAATAAATGACAAAGTAAAGCACTAAATGTATGGCTCATTCTATACATACAGAGCCAAAGTGGTAGGGCTTAATTGTTGGATTGCTGGTTAGGATCTAAGTGAACCATATTTGAATCCTTGCTCTGTCATGGAAACTTGCTGGGTGATCTTGAGCCTGTCATCTGCCTACAGGTTAAGCTGAATGAGAGTGAATGAGGCATAATGGTTTGCCCAGAGACAATCAGCACACCAGTATATAAGACTAATGGCTTGAACCATAGACTTTCTAGTACCCAACCAATGAATTACACTGACTCACATCAGATAAAGGAGTAAACACATCTGCAATGACTTTGTGTGCACTTCCATCTTCTACATAAAGCCTTATTAACTTATTAGCTTAATTGACTTTTGAGTAAAACTTCATATCAATAGTTAGCTGCTATATCTTCTAATAGTGAAATATTAAAAAGTAGAATGTCAAGATTTTCAGATATCTTATATAAGAATGACATCTTCTAAACAAAGTGTTAATTACTATCTTTGCACTTGTGTTAGTGATATCAAAACAAATGAGTTTAAGATGCAGAGTTCACACTCCATGGAAAAATCTCTGTTCATTATTTTTTTCAAATAAAAATGACAAATGTTAAATTATATGGTTTTTGTTAGATAGCATGGCAATATTATAAAGAGATGTGGATCTGTGAGGTTATATGTGAACAAAGGTCAAATAAAAAACTTATTGGCATAATAAACAGTACAATTGTTAATAAAACAGAAAAAGGAAATGGGCAAATAGATTAATAGTGATCGCAGAGTAATACAATCATGGTTGAAACTTAATGACATAACATTGGTATTTAGCCACTGTTTCAGAGATAGCACAAGAATCATTGTTTGATAATGATTTTTTGTTGGTCTGAAATACCTTCTTTGTTAATGAATGGAGGGGTCAACCAGTAGGACCTGATTGTCTTTAAAAATGGGCAGAGAGCTAAGGTCTAATTGCAGGAATGACACTGAAGCCTCTGGTGAATTACAGTTCAATTGCTGGGAAAGACAAAATATTGAAAAGCATGCTCCTTCATGTAGGATTATGGAAAGAATGCCCAAATAATCAAGTTTATTCTTACAAAAAATGAGATAATAAATCTGTCTGAATTGTACCATTTGAGACTAGAAATAGAGATTCATGTAAAAGAAACCTCTTCTCCCTCCCTTCACCCTTCACCCTTCACCAAACATTTGTAACTACAAACAGAAAACCAGTGTGTATGGTGAAAGACAAGGCAGGAATCTGCTGTTACTTGCAGGGCCTTTTATACTCCTAAGGCCTAGGAATCAAAAGCCCTTTCCACACGGGCAATATACAGCGGCCCAGGGCTGGCAAAAACGTCATAGTTGTTACTGAAGATTTGTTACCCCTGTTTAGTGACAGTCGGCTTACAATCCTTCCATGCAATGGCAGCTCCAAGAATGGCATACCAAGGTTTCTTCTGACAATAAAAACCTCAGTTTGGAAACCTGTTAGCACTATGAGTCTCTCAGGGAGATACTAAGTGCTGTAGCTTTAATAGCTCACTGATAATTTAATAAAGTCACCACTGAAGAGAACAGTGGCATTATGATCATCCTTCAACTTGTTTTGCTTTTTAAAATGCAGGGTCATTCTCCTTCCCAGAGTGTGGGTTGACTTTCCATCCTGTATTTTGTAATGCAACAGCAATTATTGGAAATAATTAGACTCCTTTCAAATCCACAATCTCATTTTCATAAAATCCGTTGTGTCATTTCTATGCAACAGTAAGTGAGGCTGCTGCAGTGATAAGGATTTGACAAGGGCAAAAACTGTTAGAAGTTCTGTTCAATATTTGATAAGTCCTGTGGGGGTTTCTATCAAATGGATTGGATCTTAACTTTTATGTCACTTCCAGAGGGCAGCACCTCCATCAACCTGAATTGCTATTGGCTGAGTTATTAGTGTAGGAAGCTCATCCAACTCTATTCCCTAAGAAGATTAAGAACTATGACCTTCTAAGCTGGAGAGACTGACAGACCTAGGATTCTCCTTTGTTTTATTATGCGAGCAGCTAATATATGAAAAGGAGAGGAGAGAGAGAGTCACATGCTGATAAAGAACAAGTACAAAGCTCAGCTCTGCTAAATGTGCCAGCTTTTTTTTCAAAAGTCACTTTTTAGCATTACATGAATTAAAGGTTTTATAAGACAAAGAACTATTTCTCTCATTTTGCTGTGGATAATAAATACATTTTTGTGTGTGATGGATGAAATAGGCCCTCTATTCATGAAACTCTGGAAACTCTCCTGAATTGAAACTCTGTCACATATCTTACTCTTTACAATTTAATTAATGAGTATTATAGATCATCCGATCCTCTTCCCTTTCACATAAATCTACTTATATCTCTCATCTTGCCAACCAAACAGCCCTCATTGCTAAAAACTGGGCTCTGTTGACTGCTAGTAAGGATCACATTGTTTAAAAAATGTTATGTTGTGCTTTTTAAAAAATACATTTTCAGCATGTAGAAAACTAATTCAGGAAGGAGAAAGGTTTTAGTCTACCAGCTTTCTGGTTTGTTTCTTACTTAAATACACATGTGTTTCCTCCAAATAGGCAAGAAACTGCTGGGGGGGGGGGTGTTATGGAGAAACCAGCATGGAGGGAAAGTTAAATATTTCTTCCTAGCACTGTGGGGAAGTCTACCATCACCATCCCATCACTGTTTTGAAGAAGATTTTCAAGAGACAGAAGATCCAGTTACAAGTTCTAGTTTGGTTCTCATTTTTCCAAACATAAGCCCTTCCTGTAACATAATCTCAGGGGTGTAATGAGGAAAACTGGAGTCCTCAGAAAAACCTGATTTTGATGCCCCCCATGGGTGGCAGAAGAAGGCGGAGCTCCTCCTTTCTCCTCCCCTGGTGGCTTGTGGCTTCCCCTCTCCCTGCTGACTGAACTTACGCACCCCCCTTACCGGCAAAAGGGCATGAGATACGGGGGGTGGGTGGGCGGTGGCAGGCAGTGGCGGCATCCAGGGGAGAGCGGTGTGGTCGGTGGGTAGGCCAGGTGTGCATGTACCCTTGACTGCTAGTCCTGCCACCCCACAAAGATAAGAACATAAGAACATAAGAACATAAGAACAAGCCAGCTGGATCAGACCAGAGTCCATCTAGTCCAGCTCTCTGCTACTCGCAGTGGCCCACCAGGTGCCTTTGGGAGCTCACATGCAGGATGTGAAAGCAATGGCCTTCTGCGGCTGTTGCTCCCGATCACCTGGTCTGTTAAGGCATTTGCAATCTCAGATCAAAGAGGATCAAAATTGACTTGATCCTCCATAAATCTGTCCAAGCCCCTTTTAAAGCTATCCAGGTTAGTGGCCATCACCACCTCCTGTGGCAGCATATTCCAAGATCCATCTGATGACGCAGCAAAGCTGACGAGAGGCGGAATACAGGCAGCAAGGCTTGGCAGTTCGGCTCGGCTCGGCCTGATCCATGGATCAGGCCGAGCTGAGCCAGTTTGGAGGCCCTTGGAGGGCCAAGGGCCCGAGCCCGCCCCCTCCGAACTCTGCGTGATCCGAACTTGTGGTAACATCTGAGATTCTTGGATGCATTTTTATTTTTTGGTGTTTTTCGCATTTCGGCCAGCAGGGGGCATATTTTTAGAAATATTGGCACCAAAATTTCAGGGTATTATTGCTCCAGCACATGAAGCCTGCTGGGTTCCACAAAAAACAGCATTTTAAAAGCTAGTGACACTAGAATTTCAGGGTATCTTCAGGAGACCATCCTGATGACACCCCCAAGTTTGGTGAAATTTGGTACGGGGGGGGCAAAGTTAATGGACTCCCAAAAGGGGTGCCCCATCCCCCATTGTTTCCAATGGGAGCTAATAGAAGATAGAGACTGCCCCTTTGAGGGTCCATAACTTTAGCCCCCTGAACCAAACTTCACCAAACTTCTGTGACTGTGCCTTCAGAAATGTGCACCCCACAGGCTGCACCAGAAATTCCCCGTTGACATCAATGGAAAAAAATCAATGCAGAAGTAAGATTCTTGGGCAAATTTCTGGGGTTGCCTGCAGGGGTGCAATTGTTAAGCTAGTGATACCAAAATTTCAGGGTATCATCAGGAGACTGTCCTGATGACACCCCCCAAGTTTGGTGAAGCTTGGTTCAGGGGGGACAAAGTTATGGACCCTCAAATGTGCAGCCCCCATCTCCTCAGCTCCCATTTGAAACAATGGGGGATAGGGGCAACCCATTTGGGGGTCCATAACTTTGGAACCCCTGAACCAAACTGTACCAAACTTGGGAGGCATCATAAGGACAGCCTCCTTATGAAACCCCGAAAGTTTGGTGCTGATATCTCTAAAAATGCAGGCTGAAATGTGAAAAAACAACCAAAAAATAAAAATGCAGGAGTATGCCCTACAAAATTCCTGAGCCCTGGGCAGCTGCCCACATTGCCCAATGGACATTACACCACTGCATAGTCTGCATATTTCTGCAATATTTCTATATTGTAATATAGAAGTCCTTACCACAATCCTTTAGTCATTTTTCTGGCACCTCCAAAACCTGGGACCTTCTGACTAAAATCAGAATTGTAGCTCATATTCTTGGCATTAGTGCCTTTTTTTGCTCTCCAACACATACAGTGGAAATCATGGAAATGCTATACAGAAGACAGATTGACATCATTGTCAATTAAACTCTACAGTGAATGTGGCCTTCTGACAATCCAGAGAAACGCAGCCTTTATCAAATCTATCTGTGGCTATAAAACAATGTTCAAAAATCAAAAGCAATGCTCAAATGTCCCACCTGATATAAGACCCTTCTATAAAAACACATTAAGAAATTAAAAGAAAAATCCTAAGCAGATCTACTCAGAAATAAATATCATTTATTTTAATGGGGCCTATTCCTAGGAAAGTATTCTTAGGATTGCAGCCTAACTTAATACATAATGCTAGATATACAGATGGAACTTTAGTCAAGTTGGGGGGGGGAAAGTAGTGGGAAATCTAATCGCAGAGGGTTTGCACTGAATGAATGTTTCTAGAATTTTTATTTGATATTGGATTGTAGTGGTACAGAATGAGAAAGATGGATGAGACCTTAAAACTTACCCAGTTTAGTCTGCTACCAAGGCAAAATTCCTTAAAGTTTACAATACCTAGCACATACTCATATATTTTCTATTTAGAAACATTTAAGGTAGCTTCCCTGGATAACTTGCCATGTCTAAGGTGCTTTCTTTAACATTAACAGAAGAGAAGGTAAAGTATGGAAGCCAATTTCTTTGCAAATAACCAGCAGCTTCTATGAGAATCGAGTTTCTCCTGAGAAAGAGAATCGCAGCTTGTGATGTTGTCTCTGCCTTTAAAAGAAGATTCTGCAGCTCCTAAGTAATAGTTGTGCTTCAGTTTGTTCTGTGTTTTGCTGATCTCAGTGCAAACTGTAGTGATTTAAAGCCTGGAGATCAAGCAGGATACTGCAGATTCAAAATTATTTATACCTTTATTGCAGGAAATCTCACTACAGAATATTTACTGCATATGGAGCTATTTTGGGGAAGGGGAAAAAAGATTGATTGAATTTTTTCAATTAAAACAAGCAGCCTTTTTAGAAAGATTTAATGTGGTATCAGGGAGGAGGAAATAACTCAAGAGATTGAAGGACAGGATGTAGATATGGGGGAAAGGACGTGCACATGTTATTTTGTTAGGAAGTTAAAAATCAAAATGGGGAAACAAATCCTACACTCAGTACTATAGCTTGATACTCAATATTTGGGTTATCTTTCCCACTCAGTTGGCTTTGATGCCTGATAATATTAATTTAGAATGAAGAATTGTTCTGTGGGCTAGAGATGGTCAGGAAGGGGGGGGGGTTGTTCAATATTGAACCGTCATTGCATTTGAATGAAATGTTGCTATCTGTTTTGATATAAAGCACTGACAGACGTGAAACTAACAGAGAGAACATGATCTATATTATGGTCAGGATTTGATCACAGTGATTCTGAAATGCTTATTTTTGCAAATATGATTATTTAATCATAATTATGTAATCATCAGGGATGATTACTTTGGAATGATGATTGTATTCTACCAACTCTGGATAAATGGCTGAGGTTACCAGTGCCCAGATGATGCACTACAGAAACAATCAGGGTTTGTTTAGGCAACAAAGCTCTGAAATCTCACTCAGAAGGTTAAAATGTCATAGTTGATCTAAGTCAGAATTTAATGGAATTAAGGAAAAAGTAATTTTTCCTTAATTCCCTTCGGGGAAGAGGCGGCCTAGAAATCTAAAATATAAATATAAATAAATAAAATAAAAACTCCATCTATTCTCTGATTCTCAAAAAATTATTACAAATTTGCGAGAGCACAAGAACCAAAGTACAACCCTGCTGGATCAGACCAGTGGTCTGTCTAGTCCAGCGTCCTGTCACACACAGTGGCCATACTGTGTGTGACCACTGTTGGTAGAATGCAGTGGCCATATAGTTACTATAGATGTCTAGACCTAACACCAGACCTTCCCCTGAGGTTGCATCCTGGAACTGGTATTTCGAGATTTACAGCCTCTGAATGTGGAGGTTCTCTTTAGTCACCATGGCTTGTAGCTACCAATAGACCTGCCCTCCATTGCTAGGCCTACAGTGAACAAAATCAACAGCCTTCAGTGGTTTTTACCAGGTAGGATACTTACCAACAGTGGAACAATAAGCAGTCTAGGTGGTATGCAGGATTTTCATAAAAATTACTGCTCTCCCTTAAATTCCCATGTTCTCCTGCAGGTATGACATCTGTCTCCTGCTGACCTGACTTTCCATGGATTATCCACCTGGGGCCTTTTGACATACTATCAGAAGTAATGGAATGCTTGTAGATATATAAATATCCTTCTTGGGAAAAGTGGGCTTTTTGGTTCTGTCATGGTGGGGCACAGGTTCTTCTATCAAGTGACTGGTGGATGCAAGATACGAAAAGTTGAGAGACATTGGCTTAGATAGCAGAAACTTCCAATGGAACAAGAGAAAGTCAGGAGAAGAAGCCATGAGACAAGAACTCAGCCTACCAGAGATGGAGAAGTTACTGTGAGACTTATTAGAAAAGGAGGGATAAAGGAAAAAGTAAGGGTGAATAAGAAAGAAATCACAGGGAATAGGGGCATGGATGGAATGCACTGAACAGTAGGAGTTTTCATCCTGTCATGGTAACAACAAACAAGATTGTGGGATCACATGGTAGAATTATAGTTTACAATTGTTAAGTCAGAGTTTTCAGACAGGCCTGGCCTGCTAAGACTACAAACAAATACAGTAAAGGCATGGTACTCGCCCATAAAATAAAGACCACAGACAGACTCCCACACTGTTGGGAACTTAATGAGAGAGACGGGATAGAGAGATGGGATGGGAGAGAGATGGGATTGAGTTTTGGATCCTCTCCTTTTACCCAATAGGTGATCAGTTTCGTAAGGGCAGCTGCAGCAGTGTGAAGGGCAGCTGCAGCAGTTATCTAAGCCTTGATACACACATGCAGCATAATGGAGTGCTAAAGTAGGTAGAGATGGAGGTAGTCTTCTGGGCCATCTAGTCCAAGCTTGTGCTCAGTGTCGGAGATTCTAAGCTAAATCATTTTGCCAGATGAGTGTCCAGCCTGTACTTGACAGTTTATAGTGAAGAAGAAACTGCATACCTCACTAGGTAGTTGGTTCCAACATTGAACTCTCTTACTATTTAGAAGTTTCTCCTAATGTTAAAAGTGAATCTGCCTCTTGTTAGGAAGTTAAAAATCAAGGGAAGTTGAAAAATCAAGGGAACTACCTCTTGTTAGGAAGTTAAAAAAAGGGAGATGAATGAGGCATGCGAGGTGAAGAGTGAGAAGAATGAGACATACTTTTATGAATCTGTATTTCATATTTGGTTCTTAACTGCCTTGAGTCTATTATCTAGAACAGGGGTAGGGAACCTGCGGCTCTCCAGATGTTCAGGAACTACAATTCCCATCAGCCTCTGTCAGCATGGCCAATTGGCCATGCTGGTAGGGGCTGATGGGAATTGTAGTTCCTGAACATCTGGAGAGCCGCAGGTTCCCTACCCCTGATCTAGAAAAAGAAGGTTGAGGGTTGCAAACCTACGGGTGGGGCATGGAGTTTGCCTAGAATCACATCTGATTTCCAGGTGACAAAGATCAATTCCATGGCACCTTCAAAGAGTAGACTGTTGGTATATCATAAATTCTTGGAGAAATCCCTTCTCAAACTCTCCTTCCATAATAGGGTTCCAAGCTCCTCTTAGGCAACTTGCGAGGCCTGCTGCTGCTCCAAGTGGGAAAAATGAAGGCGGGACCCACTGGTGTTGCATAAACGATGATGTCACATCCAGGAAAAATCTGGAGAAAAATGCTGAGTAACATTGGGAATCACCAGAAACTGTACAGGTTTACCATAACTGGAAACTTTATGGTTTGATCATAATTTTTTCAACAATAATGTGGCATATACCCCATATCCCAGTCCCTTCACCAGTTCCAGCAGTTGTCTGGCAACCCTACTCTACAGACACCACCACCAAACTTCCTGGAATTTCTCAGGACAGAGTCGGTAACATAGGAAGGTGGGGTATTGTGATGTACTAGAGAAGGTCCCAGAAGCCTATATCTCATTTTAAAACCAGCAGAGGGTCACCAACCTGCCTTCTGACTTTCCTAGGTTAATTCTATAAACTGACAAAATTTCTATCCTAACCCAGAAGTGACTAAAGTCCTGAGAATATAAATCTTCAAAAAATACAAGATCTGTTTTGTAAAAAAGAACCCTGAAAATTTAACTTGAGGTGAAAGAATTCAGTATTTGGTAATATTTGCCATGGATACAAAAGTTGTGTAACTGTAAAAAAAGAACAGTTTTTCTCAGCTACTCCCAACTGAATACACTGTAACTTTACTTTAAAATGCCCACGTGAAAGAATGCTAGAAGTGTAAGCCTGGACAGAGTGTTATGTAGGACCTAGATAGGGATTAAGCAAACATGTGGGATTTGTGCTTAGCAGAACAGTACAGGAGAAGAAAATACCTCTGCACAGGAGAGATTCTGGGACCCCATGCAGACAAGAAGTGTACTTTTTGTAAAATTTGCCACTTTAAGGGGGGAAAAACATTTCTCTGTACTTTTGGGTAAACCTACAGTCCCAGCAGAAGATGTACAGACAAGATAGCATCTGAATCCTACTGACCAGAATTTAGTGAGAGACCTTAATTAAAGTAGAACTGGAAGAAAAATGTATGTCAGTTGAACACTCTTGGGAAAATGCAGGAACTGGGGTGAAACTGAACAAGAGGAAAACAAAAAAAAAAACCCCAGAAAGTAAATGGAAATTGTTCAAAGGTAATTGAATGTATGTCTGAGCATTTACGTGCGCTAGCTAGCAATAAATACACTTTGTGGCAAAGCAAGTCACTATGGGCAAATAAAGAAAGTGCAAAAAGCAATCAAGGGGAAGGAAAAGTATAAGCAACCTGAACTAAAGTAATGTTTTGAGCTGAAATGGAAGAGGTATGAAAGCCAGAATGAGAGAATCAGTTTGCACTGCTGGAGCTAATGCAGAATCATGGACATAGCAAGTGGAGCAGAACCAAACACAATAATCCGATTCACAATTTGAAAGTCATCCAAATGCATTTGTAAAACAGAGAAGGGAATTGTGTGGTACAGGGGAATAAGAGAAAGATCAGCAAGGCATCAGATATGGACTTTAGGTTTCTGAAGTTCAGTGGGCTGTTACTGTGCCACAGCTACTGAGAGATACATTAAATCTATAGAGAGATCCACAAATACATGTTGTAAAAACAATCATGCTTGAAAATTCATATTTCCTCACCTTTCTGTTAATATCCTACTTTTGTTTACAGAGTGCCACTAAGCACCTCTTGAACATTTGACCAGTGCAGTAAGAGTGTTGTTGAATTGTTCATATAGATGTGACTCAAAACAGCCAAGTGATTGTGATACTTTGACTAGTCTCATAGTAACAGTCTGAAATCTGACACGTATCAGCCTTTTCATTTATACTTCAAAGTTTTTATTTGTACTTCAAAATCAAAATGCAAAACATACAAAAAGGCAAAAATTCACCAAATTATAAAGTACTTATTTCATAGAGATTTTATTAATCCTTTAACCCTCAGTTTTCAGCACTTGACCACTAAGCATCAAAATGAAATTAAATCTTCAGCACCATTATTAATTTACAAAACTCACTTGTCATTATTGGATCTTATTTTGATAGTTATTAACATTCAAACAGCTGGAAATGGCATAGCACCACCTCCAGTGAGCTTTCCTGGCAGTGCAGAGAGAGGAGAAACTTGAAACCCCTTCCTGCTGCCAGGACTCTCCCAATTGCGCCTCTTCATGGGACTTTACAACCACCCAAGGCTTTATGGACCCATTACCACACCTTCCAATCATCAAATTCCCCAAAACCACTTTCTGAAATGGCTTGTCAGATTTTTCTTACCTTTTTCTTGTCAGGGACTGAGCTACTTCTAATATGGTAGCTTAGGCCCCTTCTGCACATGCAAAATAATGCATTTTCAATCCACTTTAACAACTGTTTGCAAGTGGATTTTGCTATTCCGCACAGCTTCAAAGAGCACTGAAAGCAGTTTGAAAGTGCATTATTCTGCAAGTGCAGAATGAGCCTTAGGCCGTTTCCGCACAGCCTCCTTCCGCCCCCACGCCGCCAAGAGTGCGGGCGGCATGGGGGCGGAAGCTCATCATTCGCGATGCAAGCATGCGCATGGGCATTAAGCCGAGGCCGGCAGTGCAGGCGGCTCCCGCAAGACGAGTCAGCTTCTGCTCCTTGCTTCCGCTTCACTCATCGGTAGCTCTTTTCGCCAGCCATGCGGGAAATCACAGCCCGCCATTTCGCTGCCCCTCCTTTCGACCCCTGGAGGTCGGAGGACAGTGTGGGCGGGGCTGCGACGCCCCGCAGGCGACTTCGCAGGAGGACACCGCAGAGGGGTGGAGATCTAGACAGCGTCTTCCCAGCGGGCGGCTGTTCGCATCTGGGCCAAGAGGGAAGACGCCTCAAGCAACAACAACCCTTGCTAAAGGGTTGTTGTTTAGGGCTGCTTGGCTGCTGCCCTGGGGAGGGAAGAGAAAGTCAGGTCGCTACGCTGCTGCAACGCAGCAGCGGGCGCTTCAGCGAATCCGCGGCCTGGGGCCACTTTTGGCTCGAAAATATCAAGTAAATGGGCCGTGCGGAAACGGCCTTAGATAATAAAAAACACCTTCTCTCAGCCCTGTTACACTGTCAGAAAGTGAAGGAAGCCCGTTATTTTAAAATCTTCCTTGCCAAACCCCTTTTATTTAACAAGATGGAAATGGGAGATAGATAACTTGGAATAAGGAATGGAAAAGGCAGCAGAAATACATATTTACTACAGAGATCTTTAGCAGAGAAGCAGTGTTTGTTTTCAGGCACAGACTTAAGTAAGTTACTTCAGTTTAAGTCAGCTTAGATAGTAAATTCAGATGTTCTCAAGATGGTACTCATATGCTGGTACTTTGGTTAATGGATTACTTCTCACACTTCTCTCACACACAGGGTCCTATCAGGCTTAGTACATTAACTTCAGTATCCTCACTGAGCCCTGACAGACAGAAAACCTTCACAATAAACATAAAACACTCTCTTTTGAAGAAACTCAAAGCAAAACCCCATACAGCAGACTAAATGGTCTTTGGGATTCTTCTTCCCCTTCCTGGAAGATCTGTCACTCCTTAGTTTTATATATAACCACTAGATCTCTTCCATGTATATTTGCTTTCAACCACAGCACACAGGGGTGTCACACAGTAGAATCAGAGAGGGTTACTTCACCGATTGAACTACTTTCCTCAGAGAGGTTATTTTCTAAGCACAGCAAAGGTAGATAGCTGTTCAGGAACTCTAAAATTCAAAAAGCCTCTCAGTTTTACATAGGGAAATATCCACCTCCCTCCTGATGACACCAATACACTTCACCCAATCAGCCTGCAGGATTGCCTCAGCCATCAGGTGGCTTTCCTGTTCCCAGACCTCTATGCCTCACTCTGAGTGTAAACAATAATGGGTCCTGTCAGACCTGCACTCACTAAAGCACATTTTTCTCTACAGTCTGCCACGCTACCCAAAAGGATGGTGCAATGGTAGGGCTGGGCTACGGTACAACTGGTGTGGAAACTAAATTGGCTCCATCCCCAGGAATGCCATCGCCATGCCCCCACTCCACCAACGCAGCTGGGGACAGCGCAGGTGCACCAACGTGAGGCCAGATGCCATAACCAGCTGTCGCAGGGCATTGCACTGGCGGGGTGCCTGTGAATTTGCCTCTCCATCAGGGTAAATACCCCAGGAAGGGCATTTCCGCTGACATAGGCCTTCATCACTTCCAGAGGAGGATTTCACACACACACACACACACACACACACACACACACACACACACACACACACACAGAGAGAGAGAGAGAGAGAGAGAGAGAGAGAGAGAGAGAGAGAGAGAGAGAGAGATGAAAAGCACTAGTCATAAATTTATATTTTTTTCTGTTTGGTCTAAATATTCTATCAAGGGTTTCCATATATATATATATATATATAAACCTTTAATGGCATAATTAAAACAGCAGCAATATACCAGAAAAATGGCGACCTCAGTGTAATCAAGGGTTTCCAATTGTCCCTGAACTTAAGTTCTTTTCTTTAAGCAACTTGGCCATCTTGGCCAGCTCTAATACCTTCACTCACCATTCTTCATTTGCAGGCATAGCTGCAGTTTTTGGTGCATATATTATTCTTGCTGCTGCAGTCATAAATACAAGCAGTGCTCCATGGTTTTTTTTCCCAGAGATCTGCCCATATGTTCCAACAGGTAAGTCTCAGATTTCATTTGTACATTAATCTTTTAAAAATTTTGGATTATTGTATATATTGACCTCCAAAATTCTTTAGCTTTTTCACAAGTCCACCATAAGTGATAAAAAGTCCCCTCTTGATTTTCCCTGACACATATCAGTCTTAAGGGTCAGGGCATAGAGGAGCCATCAAACCAGGACTGAGCATACATACCTCGATTCAAGAATTTCCTTTCATTTTACAAAAATAAGGAAGAAATGTTTCCTACGAATTATGCTAATTTCCTGTTCTATTCTTTCCCTTGCTCTGTTTCTTTTGTTTCATGTTTGCCAGGTTCAAAGATGCTTTTTTGGTGAGGGACCTATTTGTTTGCATTCTGTAAAATGCCTATGACTTTTAGGCATTTATATGAATCTTCATCTCATTTTTAACAAAGCCATTGCCATATGTTTATATCTGAACATCAAAACTATGCATTTTATCACATGAAGAGAAAATAGGAGCTCAAAAACAAATAAAAAGGGGGGGAAAGGGGAACAACACTCTCTAAGAAAGTGTTCTGAATCACAGATATTTCCCTCCACCTTGTCTCTGTTACAAAGCCTACTTCTGAGGAAGAAATGCTACTGACCAGAAGAAAGTCTTATTATAAGGCACTGGTCACATTTCTCCCCAATATTATTAACCAACACTCATTTGGCTTTGTGGCTCACCACTTCTAGATGGTTCAATAATTGTAACAAGAAATGAAGAGACTCTTTGCTTCCTGTTTCCAGATGTATTGCTTAGAAGGCAGGCACTGCATTTGACCTGCAAGGAAAACCTTGCTGTGACCCAGATATCACTTATCAAATCTAAAGATTCATTCCTAGTCTCAATTGATGTGAACTGTAGCACACTGGTTTGAATTTTCTACCCCTACCACTTCTGCTTCAAGCTTAGCACAAAAAAAGTCACCTTGGCCAGGAAACATACTACCTCAATCACAATCACACTTCAATCACTAGACTGTCTCTTTCTCAGATCCTGTCCTTGGTTTTGAGTATTTACAGCCCATCTGTCAGTCTCAAACACACTTCTCATTCAAGAGGTAAATTAATCTCTCCCCCTCTTCCTTTCTTCGCCCTCTTTTTTTTTTGGCACACATTTGCAGTTTACCATAAACTTTTTAACTCATCAAAAATTCTCTCTAGCTTGGAAAATGTTTCCATCCACACACATGGGCAGATAATTGACTCCATTATTATTTTGTTGCTCCCTATATTGTTTTTTTTTTGCTAATGGCAGGATCTGTCAGAAATTTAAATTGACAAGAAAATGCCAGTGAGTATGAGTGCAATCTTTCTCTTCTTGCTCCTGAGAAGATTGCTTTTCTAGGACTAAGATGACAATTCCACCTTTGAACTGGAAACAGTTGTCACCTAGATGTTGGATGAAAAAGCTCCCCCCTCCTTTCTTCCTCAATGAATGCATTTTAAAAGAAGGCTTGCCTCTTGCCACAAGTGAAAGGGGAAAAGCACAAGGGTTATTGGCTTGTGGTGCAGAAGCAGAGCCCAGGCACTATATAAAAGAAGTGGATGAAGTTTCCCCCAGCATTGAAAAGAGATAGCTATACCACTTAATTACTTGGAAATTGTTCTCTGCCAATACAGAACAATACATATTGGTCAACCTTATCCCCAGCATAGCATGACTATGCTCTGAAGTGTTGTATGGCTTCATTGTGGACACTAGAGTGTTGGCTGAGAAGTGTTGAAGAGGTTTATTACCAGCAGTTGGGAGAAATTATAACTGTAACAGGATGTTTGATTAATGCAATATTTCAGTACAAGTGGGAGCTGGTAGGTACTTGGATGAGATTTATCAAAGATGCACAGTGCTTGGCAAGATACTCCTTGCCTGTCTAACCTTCATAATCATTCAATTTCTGCAGACTTCCAGTGCAAAGTGTCACTGGCATTGACTGTATGCTCCTTGCACTATGGATTAGAAACAGATCAGACATTCCTCTACTACCAGCTACCTGGTTCACCAAAGGGCAGTCCTTATGAGTCAGCAGAGGTTCTGCTGGATGTAGTATTGGTGACTCCTAGTCTGATTGTTCTGGGGGGTCTTCAACATCCATGGTGAGGATACCTTGCCAGGGCCAGGATTTTATAGTCCCTTTGATTGCCTTAAGTGTCCATCAAATTGTAATCAGCCCAACACACAGGTTGCTTCCAGGCCTCAGGTTGGCATGTGTGACCCATAGATCTCCCAGAATTATATCCTAACTACACACAACGGAGATATGTCCCTCTAAACAAAATGACTGTTTTGAAGTTGGACTCTGTGGCATTATATTCATCTGAGGCCTTCCCCTCCCTTCTCAGGCCCTACCACGGAATCTCCAGGAGTTTTCCAGCTGGGGCTGGTGATCCTAGTAAGGCCTGTCCTGAACATGTTTCTCTTCAAAGGTCAAAATAAGCCAGGAAAGGGCTTTGGCACCTCCCCTTTGTTGACACAACCAAGCCTTGGAACACTGTAGGTGCCTAGCAGTGGCCACTGAGAAATCCCATTGGTTAAGAGTATAAATGCTCATTTGATAATTTTTGCAACTTTTAAATTCCCAATGTGTTTGTTGTTTTTAGATTTTGCATTTTTCTTGCAAACTGAGGTCCTTTTAAGTTTTGTAGAAAAGCATCCAAATATTTGACTGACGTGGTTATTATAACATAAGACACTAGCAGGGCACCAGTGCTTCGCTATTAATACTTCATCACAGGCTCTCTGTGAATTTCAGGGTGACATTCAACATACTTCTTTACAGCCTGTTTGTGAACTTTGGGGTGACATGCAGCATACTTCCTCACAGCCTGTCTGTGGACTGATGGGTTTGTTTTCGCATATTTTGCAGCAGCTTCCTGTAGTTGTCTTTTTATAATGCAATGTGTTAGTGCTCTCTTTCACCTGGTGGGCTCCATAAGGCGTCATGTGGAAGCAGCCGTTGTATTATCGGGATGCAGAAAGGAAGTGTTCTGTCATTGGATGCTGATGAGTGAGAAGCTGTGAAGAGGTTCAGGGTAGGGTTGAAGGGCAGGGAGCTGGACTGTACCGCCACTGCAGCTCATTCCTGGGGACTCATACCGCCACTTCAGAGCACAACACCAAGCTCAGGGTGATTGGAGGCCGAGAGCAGTAAACTTGTCTCCACAGTAGTAAATCTGATGTCCATGTGCAAAACCCGACAAATGTTTAGTAGTCCAAGGTGATAGTGTGGTTTGTAATGTATTTTGTTAGTATTTGGCTGTAGCGGTGTTGTTAACGTGAGGGTGGGTGGAGGAGTACTTTCTCACAGCCTGTCTGTTAACATTGGGGTGACATTCAGCATACTTCTTTGCAGCCTGTTTGTGAGCTTTGGGGTGACATGGATCATATTTCCTCACAGCCTGTTTGTGGACTGATGGGTTTGTTTTCACATATTTTGCAGCAGCTTCCTGTAATTGTCTCCCCTCCCCTTCCTTGCATGCCACCCCTCACCCCTTCCCCTTCCCTCCACTAGGGTGGGTGGGCCATGTCCAGATGTCCCTTCCCTCCCTCCCTTGCATGTCACCCTTCACTCCCTCCCCTTCCCTTGCATGGCAAAAAACTGAAACTACTGAAAAATACTAAAAATATGAAACGTACCTGATAAAAGCCTGGGTAAGATTCTGGGATCCTCTTTGTCATTGGAGGTCCAGGTCATACATAAAGGCAGACTGATTTTTTTCCCATCTGCACCAGGCCAGGCAGTTGGCCCCATATCTGTCTGGCTAAGACCATGCCACAGTGATCCATGTGGTGGTCGCCTCCAGGCTAGATTACTGTAACTTGCTCTACACTGGCCTGTCCTTGAGACTGCTTGGAAACTACAATTTGTCCAGAATGCAGCAGCAAGGGGGCTCACGGGATACTGGTGAGGAAATATATAACACCTATCTCTATCACTTTTATTAGTTATCAGTTGAATTCTAGATTGTTATCAAGGTTTTGGTTTTAACCTTTAAGGCCTTGAGTGGTCTGGGAACATCATATCTTTGAGAAAGCATCTTCCTGTATTGCTCATGGAGGTCTTTGCAATTCTCTGATAGTAATCTCTTAGTGATCCCTGGTCCCAAGGACATATGGCTGGCATCCACTAGTGCCAGAGTTTTCTCTGCCCTGGCTCTTACATGGTGGAATGACTACTGGCTAACATCAGAACCCTACAGGACATTTTGCTGGGCTTACAGCTAGTTGGTCCCCATGATTCTATTCCCCCTCCTGTGACATGAATATGAATCTACATGGGTAAAGTGTTAATTCTGCCATCTGAAGAGTTTTAGCTGGAATGTTTTAATTGTAATTGTATACATTACTGTGATTTTAATTATGTATATTAGCTGCACTGTGCCTGGCTTAGGCCAGGGAGGGCAGAATATTAAGTTGAATAAAATAAATAAAATAAATAGATGTATGTTTCCCATATATCCACAGTGGGTTTTACAAACACAATTAACAAAATTTAAACAAAATACTATTTGTCTAATTAATATTTTAAAGAAAATATGTACTCAAGTCATACAAATCTATAGCATTCTGTGCTGAGTGACTTGCATTCTGGTCACAATTATGTTTCTTGAATATCCCTTAAATTTGTCACAAATACATCCAAAATGAAACTATTCTAGATCTGTGTAAGTGGTTTCAAATGCACATTCCTTTGCACATTATGTCAGATCTAACCTGCAAATGGAACTGTGCAAAAGCCCCTGTGCTGGGCTCTTAGGAAACTCCCTGAAAAGAACTTTTAAAGGGTATTGGATGAGCTGTAGAAAATAAGGGTTGTCCCTTAGCAGTGGGCATTTGGTAAACCCAAAACAGAACCCCATCCCCAAATCAGGTTATTAAACCTGAAGCCCAAAAATACACCTGCCTCTGAACTCCATATGGGTCTGGGAAGCAGCAGGAAACGCAAAACTGAATTCATGCCACCTGCTGCCTCCAAGGTCCTCAGAGGTGGAGCCTGCAGTTTAAAGCTAGACCCAGCTGGACCCAGCCAGGTCAACCCAGTGTTGAACTGTGGGCTTAGCCTAGCTGGGTTTAGCTTTAAACTGTGGGCCTCACCTCTAAAGCCTAGTTTAAAGCTGGACCCCACAAGTCTGAGCCCAGTATAAACTGCAGGTTTGACCTGACCAGGTCCAGCTTTATAACTCTGTCTGTGCCTCTGAAGTGCACACTGCACATGGACTTCAGAGTTGGAGTCCACAGTTGGACCTGAAAAATGCTGAAAAAAATCGGCATTTTTCAGGATCTGATTCCTTAGGCCCTTTTTATTGCTGCCTCTTTTGGGGTTTAAAACCCTCTCCCCAAATTTTTACCATTTGTCAGGCTTGTTTGGCCTGTCATTATCATCCAAACACTTTAGATTGCAAAGTCTTGTCAGAAAAGACAGACATTGCAGAGTGAAGATATGAGAATATTTTAATGCCTCCCGAATAACTAACATTCAGATTAGAAAGAGTGATTTGTCATAGTTATGTTCCAAATTTCTATGCATTGCGAACTACAGAGAATCATTTCAGCTGTACATAATCAGAATCTCTGCAGATGTACTGGAATTCTTGAGTAAACAAGCTAGTTTCTCCCTGCCAGATATAAATATAATGTTTGTTCATCAAGAAATGTTATGAGTGACACACAAAGGAATTCAATGTCACTTACCCTCTTAAGGAAGAGAATCAGAACAAGGGGGATCAAGGAGGCAATGCCCATTGGAAATAATTGTGTGGAACATAAAACAGCACAGACATTTTGGATTTTCTCTTTGCTGGTATCCAGGATTCAAAACATGAAAGCATCTCCCTGATATTATGCTGGAATTGGACTAAGTCAAATGTCCACTGACAAATATTTTCTGTGCAAAAAAGGGGGTGGGTGAAGGAAGAGTACATGCCCTGCACCTTCCCGACATGCTTAACTTTTTCATTTTGTTTCACAAGTGTTCGTAGATCTGTTCTGCTGCTGCACTGATATAATTGTTTTTCTTACCCATCTCCTTTCCATAAGAACATTGGAGTTTATATGACTACTGGCTAAGTGACATTACTGAAGTCTAATTAAACCAATTCAGATGGCTATATGGTTTTCTTTTCTTTTTTCTTTGATCTGTTTGTTTGTTTGTTTATTTATAATCAGTTTTGTATACCATCCCTTTCCTGGAGGGCTCTGGGTGGTGAACAACACAATAAAACAATTACATTAAAACCCCATTAAAACAGCAACGGGACCAAAAGTAGCTTAAATTACAGCATTGTTCCTGGTGCTAATTCCACACAGGGCTGGATCCCTGTTTTTTGCCCCATGGTAGCATGGATTCTTTCTCTAGAATCTTTCCTGGTATTGATGTCAGGCTGACTGGGCGGTAGTTGCTTGAGTCCTCTTTTTCCCCCTTTTTAAAGATGGGGACAACATTGGCTCTCCTCCAGTCCTCTGGGAGTTCTCAAAGATTATAGCAAGCGGTTCTGAGATTACTTCTGCCAGTTCTTTTAATACCCTGGGATGTAGTTCATCAGGCCCTGGAGATTTGAATTCATTTAAAGTATTCAGGTATTCCTGTACTAACTCTTTATTTATTCTGTGCTGAATTTCCCCTATCCCCCAGTTGAGCACCGTTTTCCTTTTGGGGAAAAAACGGAGGCGAAGAAGGTGTTGAGTAGTTCTGCCTTTTCTCTGTCCGCTGTTAGAATTTCACCATGTTCTCCACACAGTGACTCTGTCTTAGCCTTCTTCTTCCTTTTGCTACAGACATAACAAAAAAAGCCATTTTTATTGTTTTTAACATCTCTTGCAAGTTTGAGCTCATTGTGAGCTCTAGCTTTTCTGACTTTCTCCCTACATGTCTTGGCTATTTGTTTGAATTCCTCTTTAGTAATTTTCCCCCTTTTCCATTTTTTGTACATGTCCCTTTTATATCTTAGCTCACTTGAGAGTTCTTTAGACATCCATCCTAGTTTTTTTAGACACTTCCCATTTTTTCTCCTCATTGGAACTGTTTGAAATTGTGTCTTCAAGATCTCACTTTTAAGAAACTCCCATCCATCTTTTACTTCCTTCTCTTATAGTATTCTTAACCACGGGATCACACTCAGTAGTTTCTTACGTTTACTGAAATCAGCTTTCTTAAGGGCTAGAATACGTGTTCGACTAGACTTGGCATGCCCTTTCCATTGTATAACGAACCCCAGGAGAACATGGTCGCTCCCACCTAAGAACCCCACCACTTCCACCCCATTTATCAGGTTATCATTGTTGTTTAGGAGCAGATTTGTTGGGATTGTAAGGAAGGGATAACAGTCATTGGGCTTGAAAAGTCTTCTCAGCCTCTCTGTGACATCATGGATGGTTGCCCCAGGGAGACAGCACATCTCTTGATACATCTTGTCAGGCCTGCAAATTGCTGCTTCTGTCCCCCTTAGCAGGGAGTTCCCTACCACATCCACACGTCTCCTCTGGGGTTTTGCAGATGACATTTCATGGGTTGAACCTTCTGTCACTTGTGCATTCTCTGAGAGCTGAGTCTGTTCCTCCTGTGCCTGTTCCTTATCCTCATCGAGAAGGGAGAGAACCTCAAAATGATTCTGTAGTTTCAGATTCACAGAATGCTACCTTGTCCTTCTGCTTCTATGTGTTACATTTCTCCAGTTGCCTACCTCCTCTGTTTGAGAGCTGCCATCCTCCTCAGAGATGTCCCTGGTGTGTTGTCCACCTGGTATCATCTGCTCCATTTTTTCCAGGAAAGTCTCGTTCTTCTAAATGTGCTGAAGTATAGATACTTGTGTTTCAAGCTGCTGTGCCTTCTCTTCTAACGAAGTAACCAGCCTGCACTTGCTGCAGGTATAACTACTCATATCCTCTCGCAAAAAAAACAAACATTCCACAGCTGTTGCAGGTGACAGCAGCAACTCCTTGATGATCCATATTTAGGTATCTTAAATTCTGCAGAACAGACTTCTGGGCCTCCCTTTCAAAAGACCTACAATTTGACCTGCAAAAATCCCAGTTAGCCTTGCTTCTTTAAAGCCTAGCCCTGTTTACTGAGCTCCAGGCCATGATCTAAGGATTGAAGACTTTTGCCTCTAATCACTACTTTATGTTTTGCTATCTCCCTGAAGATGGCTCCTTATTGGTAAGAATTGCGCACGACTATGAAGCGGGCCACTGCTTCTGAGCAAGTCAAAGAGAGTGTGGCAGTGAGTGGCAGTTGATTCAAATTGGTTGTGTGATTAAATAGAATCCCCACTTCTCAACAGCCAGAGGCAAACACACAGCCAACCACAAAAGAACCTCCCACACAGACAATAACTTCCCCAAGCCCTCAAAACACAAACACGCAAGCCCTCAAAAGCATAAACACCAAATAAAGATTGAGCTTTAAGGATAACCCACACAAAAAATAGAGCTCACCTTTTTTCAGTCTTTTCCCCTGATCTCAGAGTACAGTCTGTGCTGCTGCTTCTGAGCAAGTCAAAGAGCGAGTGGCAGCAAGAGGCAGTTGATTCAAATTAGTTGGGTGGTTAAACAGAATCCCCACTCCTCAACAGCCTGAGGCAAACACACAGCCAACAACAAATGAACCTTCCCCACAGACAAAAGCTTCCCCAAGCCCTCAAAAAACAAGCACACAAGCCCTAAAAACACACACACACACTTGATAGGGATTGAGCTTTAAGAATGTGCACTATTTGCTTTTTATGGAAAATATGTAGAGCTGACAGAGATGCAATCCCTGTGTTCCATCACATATGCAATGTTCCTAGTTTGCTGTACAACTGAACAGGCCTGGTCATGGGATGGAGACCATTCTAGTTGCCCTCACAGATGAACTCAGGCTCCAGTTAAATTGAGGCAGGTCAGTGCTGCTGTTACTATTAGATCTAACAGCTGCTTTTGACACTGTCAGTTATGATCTTTTGACCCACTATCTTATCAACACTGGGATTCAGGGTATGGCCTGAAATAGCTATTCTCATTTCTCCAGGGTCAAGGACAGTGGGTGGCAACTGGGGGTGAGATATACCAGTGGATCCCTCTTTCTTGTGGGGTTCCACAGGGGGCAATTATCTCCCTGATGTTACTTAACTTATTTATTTATTTATAATCGATTTTTTTATATCGCCCCTCCCCCGAAGGGCTCTGGGCAGTGAACAGCACAATAAAACAGACAATTACATTGTGTTCATTAAGCACGATTCGCGCGACTTATGCTATCGCACCTTAAGTCTCGAGCTATGCGCTTGACCTAAGTGCTCCGCACAACCACTGGGATCGATGTGGTTTTGTACTACCTTTGCCCCATGTAACGGTCAAATTTCCGACTCAAGTTGGAAACTACTACTTTTTCAAGGAACCACACTCGAACTCAGCTCAATTCCAGTAAAGTGCAGAATCTCTGGTGCCAGGAGTCCCCCATTCAGCCAATCAGAGCTGAGTGTTTCGGGGATGCGTACAGCTGGCCAATCAAAAAACGCTACCCTCTATTCCTGTGGCAGTTTTTTTTTTTATAATGTGTGTGGGGATAGATGGAACATGGCCGTAGAACAGTAGCCAATTGGAATGGAGCGGCGAAGAGGCACAGGATGATTCGGCCCTCTGAGCTGGGATCAAGCTGGTTGCAGTGGGGAACAACAATGGCTTTGACCTAGGTTAGTACCCTTCTCAGGGAACTGGGTGGAACCTATTTTACTTGTGTGTGTAATCGCCCTAAAACAGCAGATTAAACAAGATTACATTGGCATCCAGCATAAAACTTCATAAACCCACCCTGGAAAGAAACAAAGCAAGGGAGCGGAGGGCCCCTATAGATATTAAGGGGCCAAGAATGTAAAGGGGGGAAGGGGCACACATCAGCGGCCGGGCCTCCCAAAAGCCCGGTGGAACAATTTGGTCTTACAGGCCCTGCGGAACTCTCCAAGATCCCGCAGGGCCCGGATAGCTGGTGGTAAAGTGTTCCATCAGGCAGGGGCCAGGGCTGTAAAGACCCTGGCCTGGGTAGAGGCCAGCCACATCATTGAGGGGCTAGGGACAACCAGCAAGTTGGCCTCTGACGAATGCAGAGGCCGTGCAGGGACATATGGGGTAAGACGGTCCCGACGGTACGAAGGTCCCAGGCCGCGTAAGGCCTTAAAGGTAAGCACCCATACCTTATGAATGATTCAGAACTCAACTGGGAGCCAATGCAAGTGGCACAACACAGGTTGAATGTGTTCTCTAAAGGCACCACATGTGAGCACACATGCCACCGCATGCTGAACCAGCTTTAACTTCCGGATCAGACATAAGGGGAGGCCTGCATAGAGTGAGTTACAATAGTCTAACCTAGAGGTGATCGTTGCATGGATCACAGTGGCAAAGTCTGCCTGGGAGAGGATGGGGGCCAACCGCCGGGCCTGTCGAAGATGGAAGAACGCAACCCAAGTTATGTGGGCCACCTGGGTCTCCATTGAAAGAGATGAATCCAGGTGGACCCCCAGGCTGTGGACGGAGGAGGCCAGTGCCAATACAGTCCCCTCCCACTCAGGCAGCTGAAAGTCCCCTACCTCCCCCTCGCGGCCCAGCCAAAGGATCTCCGTCTTCGATGGATTCAGTTTTAATCTGCTCTGTTACAACCATCCAGCAACTGTCTCCAAACAATGCTGTAGAGCTGCAGGGGCGGCAACTGTCCCCCCTCCATCGACAGAATGAGCTGAGTGTCATCAGCGTACTGGTGACAGATCAGCCCAAAGCTTCTGTATGAAACCCCAGGCTCAACTGGTTCAGACCTTTGGGCTTGGTTGCCATCAATATGCTGATGACACCCAGCTCTGTCTGTTGATGAAGGCCCAGCCTGGTGCTGTCCCAGATATTTTGACCAGGTGTCTGGATGCTGTGGTGGAATGGTTGAAAAAGAGAAGATTGAAATTAATTTCATCGAAGACAGAGGTCCTGTGTTTGGGACAAGGTGAACCGGTGGGAACTTCCAACTCCAAAGTTAAACAAAGTGGCAATAGCATCTGCCTCCTCTGTGAAAAGCCTAGGTGTGTTCCTGGACTCCTCTCTTGCAAAAGAGGTTCAGGTTGCATACACAGCTAAAGTGGCCTTTTCCCACCTATGCCAGTGTAGGCAGTTCGCCCCATATCTGTCTTGCTCAGATCTAGCTACAGTGATCCATGCAATGCTCACCTTCAGGCTGGACTACTGTAACTCACTCTATGCTGGCCTTCCCTTGAGGCTCTGGAAATTGTAGCTGGTGCAAAGTGCACTGGCAAGGACCCTTAAAGGGACTCCAGTAAGAAAGAATATTCTACTTGTGTTCTGCCAATTGCACTGGTTCCGGATTGTCTTCAAGGTGTTAGTATTAACCTTCATGTCCATGAGCAGTCTGGGACTGTTGTATCTGAGGGACTGTCTCTCCCCATATTGCACCCAGAGGACATTAATTTGTTCTAGTAATAATCTCCTGATAGTCCATGACCCCAAAAATATCTGACTAGCCTCAACCAGGGCCAAAGCATTTTCTGCTCTGCTGGCTTTGACCCAGGCCTGTTGGCTTAGACCCAGGCCCTGTGGGACATAGCTTAGTTCTGCAGGGCCTGCAAGATAGAGATATTCCAGCAGTCCTATGGTTGAAGCAGCAACAGTTTTCCAATTAGCTGTTCTTCCAAATCCACCTGCACTCCTCCCACCTTTCTTATTATTACAATTTAGATTATTATTGAAAGGAAAGGGCTGAACTCCTTGGATTATAAAATAGAATAGAATTTAGAATGTTTTAGTGGTATTATAGAAAGTTACTACTTATGTTTTTAAGGTTAGTGTTTTTTGTATGATATTGTCAAGTAAAGGTTGTTAGCTGCCCTGAGCCTGGCCTGTGCCAGGAAAGGGCAGGATAGTAAATTGAATAAAATAAAAAAAATGAATAAATTATATGAGAAAGAAAAGAAAGCATATTTATACTCTGAGTACCAATGCACATCAGTAGACATAATCTCAATAATCAACTAATGAGAAGGCACTAACAGTATAATGAGGAAAAATTCATAATAGCTGATCTTTGATAATTTTTTTTAAAAAAAACTATCATGCATGTAGCATTTGCTGTGAGATCAACATGGCCCAAGATAGAAAATGAAAACCTATAAACTTGAAAGAGGAGGGGCACTGGTTTAGTGACAGTTCATCTGCTCGGCATGCAGAAAGTGTTGGAATTAGCAATATCTAGCATACAAAGAAATGAGAAGAAGACCCTGTAGGGGGTAGGCAAGTGGTCAACTAGGTGGGACTAAGAACTCTTAATAAAATGTTATCTCTTGTCTGTCCCTAGTCTGATATTCTCAGGCAAATTTCCTTCTTGTTCTTGAAAGTCATTTTCTCCCTCTCCTTTTAGCCAGCAAGGTAGCTAGAGGCTAAACATGTGTCTTACCTTTCCTTTCTATAATACAGTTCCCTAATAATAATATATTTCTATCTGTAATCGTTATGTCTGCTGCTTCTTGCATAACTAGCACTCTGTTAACAGAAAGTTCCAGGTTCAGTCCCTGGAATCTCCAGCTAAATGTATCAGACAGTAGGTGATGTGAAAAACCTCAACCTAGGATCCTGAAGAGTTGCTATCAGCCTGAGTAGACAATATTGACCATGATGGGCCAATAGTCTGTTTCAGCTTCTTGTGTTCATATGTTCAATATATATAATAAATTTATATCTCAATGCGGGAGGGGGACCACCACAGTTTTTTACCTGAGGAACTTGATGTCAGTGAAAATAATATTTCCAGTTGATCCAGCATCAAAATGATGTGGCATTATTAGATATGGATAGAAGAGCTGGTGTTTATTAATAAATTGACTAATGGGAAGTATATTTCCTTGGTCTGTGGCAAATATTTTTTCCTCATGCTTTTCAAAATTGTAGTGCTACCCAGAGGGACAGTGGAGAGGGGAAAAGACAGACAATTACTTTAATGACATGGTTTGCTTAAAAATTAAGTGTTGATGAAAGTTGAAAGCTACTGCTTACTTTTTAATTCACAGACCAGCTGCAGCACAGCATGAAAAGACGGGGTGGGGAGGGTTGTTTCATTTGCTAAAACACCTTTCTCCTGATATGGTGATGACTACACTCTTCAGTAATTCAATTTAATTGAAATTCCATGCTTGTTAAATTCTAAGTCCTATATTGATCCACATATGTCAACTGTAGAAAATTGCACTAAATTGTGCCATGTTTACTGGGAGCAGTCAACTGTTCACTGGTGTCTGAAGCAAGCTCATATCACCTACAACAGATTGGATCAGGACTTATATTGCACGGAATAGGATTTTTAACTGATTTCTGAGAGAGAAAGAGAGAAAATGGCCTAGAAAACTGATGACTTTCAAAAAATGTAGGTAATCTTGCTGCCTGCCTAGCAAACACTACAACAGTCAAACTTGGTGGCTGTGGCCATGAGAAGAAGAGCTTGGTCTACCTGCAATTAGGCTAGCAGAATACTTGAATTTACTAGAATGTGAAGTGTAGAGAGCCATTTCATATACAATGGATTTAATGATCATCAGTATTTTGTAGGAAATTGTATGCAACCAGTACATTCACTGCTACATATGATGAATCAACAGGTCAACACATGCAGCCGGAAATGTTCCTTAATTTCTTTTCCTGTAGAGAAAAGGCACAGAGATAAAGTTGGAAATTGCCCCCTGATGTTTCTACAATTACATTTAGAAGCAAAACCTAAGACTTCTAATGAGTAATGTAATTGGTAGCTTTGTCCTCAGCTGGAAGTGGGTTGCTGCAACAATGTTTTATATTTATGCAGGATCCAAAGTTTGGTGAATGCTGTTAACCCAAATGAGTTTTGTAAATGCTCTAGAAGTTATTTGTACACTGTCTATCTACAGTCAAATGCAAATACTCAAGTACCCACAAGTAACAAAAATGCAGACAATCATACTTAGGTTACTGTCAATATCCGATGTTAGAGTATGAATTTCTGGGCTGTCATAGTATGTGTTTGAGATTGTCAATAATCACATTAATGTTGGCATTTGATGAAATATGTATACAAGGAGAAATACTTGTGTTCACTACATTAAACTGAGTACACAAGGGGCAAGTCAATCTCTTATCTAAAACTTGAGATGATAGTCACATGAGACATGCTCTGTTTGGAACAAGATGGGATTGGTTTAGATGTTAAATGAAACCATTGTTTAATTAAACCAACTTTAGTTAGTGAGATTATGCAAACCTGGATCAATTGACTAACTATGGGTAGAGTACATCAACTCAATATTTGTAATTTTGTTTAATCTGATTTGTGGCCCTTGCCACAATGCATTTTGGGATACCAGCTGCATCTCTATTGGGAAGTTGGGAGAAAGCTGATAAACTAGAATTCTGACGAATCCTGGTTTCATCACCTGTTGTTAAAAAAAGCATGGTTACACATTGTGTGAATTACATTGTCTCAAATCCAGTTAATGCTAAACAACCAATACTAAATAATAAACTAGCTTAATTGTGGTGTTTGCTCTTCAACAGCAGTTCTCTGGAGCAAACAGTACCCAAGAGGTAACCATTGCTGGATACAGGATTTAGTTCCCCTAATCTGAGATCTCTGCTTTTGTTTAATAATGCCAACCTGTCAAAATAAATTTTGTAAATACTCCTGATTTTTTTTAGTGCAAGTGAAAAGCTAACTGCTTTCCCCCCATGATCAGTTGGAAGAAACTTATTGTGATTGGGCAGAGGGAGGCAACGCTGTTTTTATACGAAACTACAGACCTTAAGAAATCTGACATCATTGAATTCACATATAGAGATCTCATTCTGCCTTATCAGGTCCTTTGTACATCATCTGGTTTGGCTAGGAGTTTTGACCCTGACTAGTAGGCACAATTCAGATTAAAAAATAGCTCACACAAACAGTGTCCATGCCAATATGGAATGAAGTAGCATTCCTAAAGCTATCGAGTCAGTGCAATAATTGGCAGACAGTAAAAACACTGTGCAAAGAAATACAAACTGGGTGAGGATATTAGTAAACTGTTCTGGTCAGATTAGATGACATTCCTGTCAGGCACATAGCCTCAAATATTTCCTATTATTGTGAATTGTCATAAATTGCTTCAGTTGAATCAGTTATCTTAAATTGCTGCAGTTGGATCAGTTATCTTAACTATATTAAGCAAAAACATGATTTGGTCTGGATTTTGATTCATTATTATCAAATGCATATCTCAAATGTGTGCCTCCATGACTTTTTTAAACTACCATTTATATACAAATGGTACAAGTCCAAGCAATTTGGTGCTGATATGGGGTGATGCAGTTAGAACACAAAATTGTTAAATGTTTATCCAGCTCAGTGAAATTAGTTAAAAGCATTTAGAACCAGAATTTCTCCTCTGCTTTGTTTTTACATCATGCTGGTAGCTGTCTGTTATTTCCATTTTCTTCCTCCTGCTTTACACAATGCAATCAGAAGCAATTGATTCTAATCATAGGGAAGAAAAAAGATTGTTGATTGTTCCAACTGGAAAAAAAACAATTAAAAACCTATTCCAGTTGCCCCTTCATCCCTGCTTTTCACCGCAGCACATAAATCATCACACCAGTGTGCTAGAAAGCAAGCTGATGTGCACACAACACAGGGGTTTCAAAGTTCATCTTTCAAATGCTTGACAGGGAGCACTGGTTCCAGTTCTTGAGTTTCCAGTGTAACAGCCCAAGAGACCAGCTGAATATGAGTGGCCTGAAGGCTACAGTCTGTCACATCAGGTAGGAATGAAGGGACTGGTTGCATTACTGCAATGTATCCAACCAATATCCCAACAAATGCAACATGAAATTCAGGGTGTTGTGTTCCAGTTTTACTCTTTCTGATAACAAAATAATAATGTCAAAATAATATTTTTCCATTTCTTGCAGAAAAGTCCCAGAAACAGGATCAACTTTTTGTCCTCCACCGCGTTTTTTCTAAATAGCTATGAAAATAATTTAATTCATTTGTGTTAACTTGTACTACATAAAACTAAGGCAAGTACACACCTACCAACTTCTTACAGTGCAAATAAAGAGACAGATTTCTCATTATTGCTCCTTGTAATCTGGTTCAAGATAGTGGGGTCCAATGGTAACATAATGAGGCAGATTCAAATATCATAAAGCTCAGTGGGTGACTTGGACCAATCATACTCTGTCAGCCTAATATACCTCACAAGGTCATTGAAGATATAAGTGGGTGGAGGTTAGTATGCATTCCACCCTGAGCTCCTTCAAGGAAAGATGATAATAAATATTCAACTTTTCTAAACAAAGATCTTAAACAGAAGTGGGGTGACTGTTTCTTCTTTTTCAAAGTTTGCCTTCTCCCTTTTCCCAACTGGAAAAAACATTCCCAATTGGGAATGTCAACTCAATGCATGGCAGCTGTGAAAAAGGCAAACTCTATGCTGGGGATAATTAGGAAAGGAGTTGATAATAAAACTGCAAGGATTGTCATGCCCTTATATAAAGCCGTGGTGCGACCGCACTTGGAGTACTGTGTTCAGTTCTGGTCGCCACATCTCAAAAAGGATATTGAAGAGATAGAAAAAGTGCAGAGAAGGGCAACGAGGATGATTGAAGGATTGGAGCACCTTTCTTATGAGGAGAGGCTGCAGCGTTTGGGACTCTTTAGTTTGGAGAGGAGACGTCTGAGGGGGGATATGATTGAAGTCTACAAAATTATGCATGGGGTAGAAAATGTTGACAGGGAGAAATTTTTCTCTCTTTCTCACAATACTAGAACCAGGGGGCATTCATTGAAAATGCTGGGGGGAAGAATTAGGACTAATAAAAGGAAACACTTCTTCACGCAATGTGTGATTGGTGTTTGGAATATGCTGCCACAGGAGGTGGTGATGGCCACTAACCTGGATAGCTTTAAAAAGGGCTTGGACAGATTTATGGAGGAGAAGTCGATCTATGGCTACCAATCTTGATCCTCCTTGATCTCAGATTGCAAATGCCTTAGCAGACCAGGTGCTCAGGAGCAGCAGCAGCAGAAGGCCATTGCTTTCACATGCTGCATGTGAGCTCCCAAAGGTGGGCCACTGCGAGTAGCAGAGTGCTGGACTAGATGGACTCTGGTCTGATCCAGCAGGCTAGTTCTTATGTTCGTATGTCCACTTTTCATAAAATTGTATTGAAATGAAGTGTCAGAGCTGCAATTGGGAATCCTGCAAGGGTGGGAGCTATATCTGTCACCCCAGAACCACAGCATCTGGAATGGAGTGGAAGTTATCTTTCCCCCACAGGCCCATTACTCATGGGTTGATTCCCCACTACAGAGTCGACTAGATTCGACCCGGTTCCCTGAAAAGGAACTGACCTCGGTCGACTTCATTGTTACTCCCCACAGCAGCTGAGTTCTTCCCACCAGAACTGAGCCCAGAGGGCGGGATCACCTCAGCGCCTCTTCTGCTCTTTGTTCCCGATTGGCTGTCGTGTTACCATGGGTACGTGAACATGCGTCTGGTTTTTTTACATAACGGCAACATAGCCACAAATCAGTGCTATATGTAGCTAAAAGCAGCATGTAAACGTGTGCTGCTTATATGTATGGCCATCGCTTCATATACAAGAAGGATTTTTTTAAAAAGGGTGCACTTTTCCCTGCCGCGAGTCTTTCATTCTGAGCATGCCCAAAACACTGAACTGTGATTGGCTGACCAGAGGGAACAGTTCTTCGATGATTCCCTACTTTACTGGCTTCAACCTGAGTTCGACCTAGGTTCGCTGAAAAAGTTGTACCTCCCTGATGGAGTCGGAATTTGACAGTTTGAGGGGGTGAAGCTAGGACGGAACCGTGTCGAACTCAGCGGCTGTGGGAAATACCTAAGTCAAACCTAGGTTGAACCTAGGTCAAACCTGCCAGTGGGGAATCGACCATGGAACACTTACCTTGGGCCTTTTAGCTGCATGGTGGGGCTGAAGCATGATCTCCTCACGTTTCTCTGTTTACATGCAAGGAAGTAGCCCAGTCTTTGCCACAGCTAGTTTCAACAGGCCTCTGTTTCCTGGTTCTATTAACTCCAACCCTCTTAAAGACACACATCTCATAACACTCAGTAGCCCCAGTAATATAGAACTAATATTCTCCCCCTCTCTTACCTTCCTTTCCCTTTCCTCCACTCTGTCTCTTTCTCTATCTCTTTCCCCCAGCCTCCCCCACTCTCTTTCATACCATGGGAAAGAGGCTTGTTTTTAAAAAGACGTTTAAAAAAGTTTTTTTAAAACCCCTCCTGATCATCAAGGAGGGCAGGATGGAGCCAGCAACAGACTTTCCTTGTGCTGTTCCTTGCAAAAACCAACTCTGTTATATTGACACATTGATGTGAGTATTTAGAGAAAAAGGAAGGAACCAGCAACATGGGAGGGGGGAGAGGGTGGAGGCATGGGTGACAGTGGGAAGGGTGGAGCTAGGCAGGCTGTCTGTGGGCAGAGAATAGAGATCTGGGGCAAAGCTGCACTCACTGGAAAATCTCCCTGCTCTGATGGTGAAGCAAAATTAAATTCATGCTAGAAATGGTCCTGCTTGCCACAGGGAGACTAGAAAGTGAAAGTTGGGCTTGAGGAAATACATATGTAAAAGAAATCTTGCTGTGACAGACATTTGCCCCCATCATCCAGCAGATGTTTTGTGCACAATTGGCTATACAGTTTTCGGCTATACAATCGGCTATACAGCTCTGGACAAAGATGCCTTAAACTCGCTCAGCCCATTGCCAAGGTCAGTCTTGTTTACTCTAGCTTTCCAAGGCTCCAGGAAGAGGCCTTTCACAGTACCTATTGTGTGTATTAAGTGCTTCAAATCACTTCTGACTGTATGGATTAACCTCAACCAAAATGTCCTATCATGTTGTCTTCCTCTTTTCCTGCTGCCTTTGACATTTCCTAGCATTATTGTCTTTTTCACTGACTTTTCTCTTCTCATCATGTGAGCAAAGTACAGTGGCTTCAGTTTAGCTTCCAGGGAGAGTTGAGGCTTGATCTGATCTAAAATCCACTGATTTGGCTTTTTCATGGTCCACAATATCTCGTCCTAGAACCTAGATGGAGGTGTCGGGGATTGAATCTGGAACCATCAATATTTAAATCAAATACTCTATACCTGAGGACAAGATTATTTTGAATGTGTATTATTTATTTGAGATTCCCATCTGTTTTGATTTTTTGTTATGTGCGGATGTTTTCAATTTTATGCTTTTATGCTTTTTATTTTTATTACCTGCGTTGTTTGGAAGAAATATTGGCCTATAAATAGTTTTTAAAAATACACTGAAACTGAAAGTCCCTCTTTCCCCCCAACACCAAGTCTATTTCAGAGGAAAGATAGCAGCTTGTCACCCAAGTAGCTTTAACTAAGTGCTTCTAGTGTAACATTTTGAATGACAGGTGGTTCCACTTCCAAAAGCATTCAGAAACTATTTCCAAACATACACACACACACACACACACAACACAGATAGATACAGCTTAATTGACAATGTTTTCACAACTCCTTCAAGTCACCTGTAATATCATGTCATTAAAGTGATATTTTCACAACCTATTTACTGAGCTACCTGGCAATCATTCCACCTACACAGTAAAAGAGAAAGTGTTTGGAGGATGGGAAAAGCTTGAAAACAGCAGGGGAACTGTCAGTTTCTTGCAACACAGACAGCTTTGCTAGATTACATTGTCTGACACTTTGCTAGAAATAGGTTTACAGGCTAAAAGCTCCACACTCTGACAGCACAGTACCTTAGCTGAAAATCAATGAAATCCCATATAGTAGTAGAGCATGCTCACACTGGGAGACTACCCCCAGCATATACTGTTTATTTATCAAACATCACATACAAAAAAAGAGATGCATGTGTGCATATACTCTCCCCTTTACTTTTTCTTTGAGTTCTACCGAGGAATCTCTAGATGCCAACTTTCCCACATCTATACTTAAACAATAGTGTTATGGAACCTAATAACATCAGCTATAATATCTACAATCATCCACTTGTTCATCCTCCAATGTAATATATGCCACTTTGTGTCAACAACATCCTTCTTATCTCTGCTCTGGACAAACAGATAAGTCCCTTTGCAACAGATAAATGGAATCAAATATGGCACTTAGACCACAATATTCAGAGAGCAGTGTGTGCACATTTTAATCTTCTAAAGTGTTCTGTTAATTATTTAAAGATCACAAATTTTCTTTAAAAATCCTTAAAATAAATAATTCAACTTGAAAGTGCTAAATTAGGATTCATCACAAAGTTCAATAGTATTTTGACACCCTCCCTCCACCATCCAAGAAAGATCTGAGATTTCTAGCTCACTAGAGGCAGTGACATAGCTGGGGAGTTTGGAGCAGGGGCACAGTTGAACACTAGCCAATGGGGTCTGGGGCAGGGGCACAGTTCAATACCAGCCAGTGGGGCTCATCCCACCCCCAAACTCCACGTGGAGCTCAGGGGCAGGGCCAGCCAGGCTTGCCCCACATTCGAACTCCACATGAAGTTTGGGAGGGGGTGGACCCATTTGATGCAGACCTTAGCTTGTCTGGGCCCAACTTTAAATTGCAGGCTTGCAGTTTAAATTTCAATCCAAGTCTTGCTGAGGCCAGGATCAAACTGACCAGCTAGGCTGACGAGCTCCAACTTTATACTCCTGGCTCCATAACCCAATTTCCACAGTCAGGGGTAAAAAACTGAAGCCCAATCGTGAAGCTGGCAATTGGACTTCAAATTAACTCCCCCCCCCACACACACACACACACCTTTTCTTGGTTGGTGCAGTGGTGAACTTCCAAGTGGGTTCTGCTGAGCTGGCAAAAAAACTTCCCCCTTTGCTAGATTGCACTTTCCGGTTGCTCCTTTCTTGCCCTGTGGCTGGTTTCCAGGGCAACTGAAGTAAGGAAGACAAACATATTGAAGGGACAAATAGGAGAGTTCACTGGAACGTTCTTTTGGGCCAATGGATGCAATGCAGGTTGCACTGCAGTTTTGCAAGATTCCTGCAGCCTCAATGTAGACTGCAAGAACCTCTACAGAAAGGAAGGGGAAAGTGGGGGCAGAAAGTTAGAGTTTATTTTTAAATACTTTGGTTTATTTTACTTTTTTGTGAAGTGTGCCTGCTGCACATTTATTCTTTGGCCTGGTGGTGGTTTGGGGGGGAACCTCATGGCCGCAAGACCTAATGGGCCTTCAGTTGCCTAGAGTTTGTTTTGTTTTCCTGTTTGGTAAAAGTTGCTTAACTTCTTTATTATTATTTTTAGGGCCTTGTGTGTATGGGTGGATTTGCTGTTTTTTGCTCTTTTCCCGAGCTGTTTTTCTCAGGTGTTATTTGGAGGGGGGCATTCCTTTACTGCATCCTTTTTTCTTAGAAACCCTTGTTTTCTGGTGTGGAAAAAGGGGAAGACAGGCCAAAAATCCTTGTGAAGACTGAGGGACTGGTTGTGTTCTCCTGTTTGGTTGTGTGGTTCTTCTTGTTCTCCCCCTGGAGCCACAAAAAATTCCTATAGACTTTAATGGAGCCTATTTGGGGGGGGGCTACTGGGGGGGAGCTGAAAAAAACACATTTACCAATATTATTATTTGACTTTTTTGGCTTTACCAAAAACCTGACTACAAAAAAATGCCAGAAAAAAATAGTGCACATGTCCAGTACACTTTATTAATCTTTGTTCCTTTATCACGTAATGTGACAAAATTAGGATTTTGTGTCATGTTGACTGTAGAACTATAATCTCCTTTCTGAATCACCTGACAGAAATTTTGCCAGATAATGGTAAATGGTTTTAGACATGTATCCTTTCATCTGCTAAGGCCTGTACCACACAAACAGTGATGCTGGCATGACTGCATTTTGTCTACAGCAATTCAATAACTTGGAGACAACAGTGACTCACAGATCTCAGTTGGAAAACACATTCAGACATTTACCATTGACTCCTGATTACTCATACAGGGAGCTTTAAAAATAATACTGTCATCAATAACCACAACAGTGGGTACAAAAACAGGAAGATGGAAGCATTCAAAAGTTCTAAAGAAAACTCTCCCAAGCTCTTGCAAACTCCTAATAACTTTGGCTTTTCAAAAAATTTGGATTGTTCTGCTCTTCTAGTATCAAAATAACCAATTAGCACAGCTAATTAACATCATGAACAGCAATCAAAGACTGGTAATTTAAATTCAGGATTTCAAAGCTTTGCTAATCATGGGCCAATGCTGCTAAACTGAGGGACAGTGAAAGTGTTTGCTTACTGCAATACAATTTTATAGCATACTATCAATTAGCAGCATCACAGGGAATGCTTACTCACATGATTCGTTTGTCTGATCAGAACAAAAAAAGGGGAGAGGACAAAAGGGACAGGGGAGAAATTGCACTCCTTAATGTATGCAGTATCATTTTTTTCCAAATAATTTATACTATGACTAGAAAGGATTCTGAAAAGTAAATTGTCTTTCTCCAAAGTACATAATGAGAACTCGTTTGGCCCCCTCACCCTTCAGCATCTTTAGAAAGTAAAAGCCTGAGAATATGGAACATGAGCAAAACAGGATCATAAAATTGGAGGACAATCTTAAAACACTTGCTTCTTGGTTTTTGTTGCTTTTCATACATTTAATTATTATCACAGATTTCCTTAATGTCCTTGGCTTCCATGTCTAGGTTGCTCTTTTTCTTTGTTTATTTTGTTTCCTTTTTTATTATGCATATTATATGGTTATTACGTTTATGCTAAATATAAATACAGGAAAACTGCAAGGGCATCTAATTATCTTCTTCCCCATTGTTTCCTCTTTCTCTTCAGGAAAAGCCTCATAACCTCTTTTCCTGATTTCTTCTCTCCTCCCCATCTACCTGCCTAACCTACTTTTATCTGATTTCCCATCGTCAGCTTTCCCTTCTTTTTTTCCTCTGGCAGCCTCTGCCAAGGACATCTACAGCCCACTTCTGCAGTGAAACTCTGCCAAGGACATCTGTAGCCCACTTCTGCATCCAAACTGAGCCATGTTGCATGATGGTGAACTCACAAATATTTGTGGAGGACACTACACTTTCTCGTGTATCCCCTTACCCACACTGTTTCCTTTGTCCAGGTCCTTCCATACCATCACCTATCCCTGCTTACCTTTCCTTCCCACTCACTAATCAACCAACCTTTTATCTGTCCACTAACTTCAGCTATATTATGTATTTACTTCATGCTCTACCGTTTTCTGCGAAACAGCTTACAACATTCTCCTTTCCTCCATTTGATCCTCAAAACTCTGAAAGATAGCTTAGGTTGAGAACATGTAACTGGCTCAAAGTTCACAAAGTTCACTCAAAGTTCACTGGCTCAAAGTAACTGGCTCATAGCAATAATTTGAGCCTGAATCTTCCAGATCTCAGTCTGAAGTTCTAACCACTACACATACTGCCTTTCATATGGTGTCTACTGTTGAACAGTATGTAGTTAGTAAGTTGAACAATAAATTGAAAAGCAAGCAGCCAGTCCATGTGGAGTTCAGGGGTGGGGCATGCGTGTTGCACACTGGGTTTGGCTGAGTTGAGCTTTAACTGTAGTCCTTGAGCCTTCAGTTTAAAGTTCAACCCAGTCAGGCTGTACCCAGAGTTGAATTGAGTGCTGGGTCTGACCAACTCAAGTTTTATACAACTGGCTTCCCACAAGCTCCACCTAACCTTCAGAGGTGGAGCTTGAGGAGCAGAGTCAGCAGCATAAAGCCAGAGCTAGTCAGACCCAGCACTCAGTTCAAGGCTGGGCTCAGCCAGACTGGGTAAAGTTTGAACTGCAGGCTTGAAGGTTTTGAGCCTTCGGTTAGCTTGACCCAACCAGGTTGAGCCCAGCCTTGAACTAAGCAGTTGGTCTGATCAGTTCCAGCTTTATACTGTTGACTCTGGCCCCTCAAACTCCACCTGACAAAGGTGGAGCTTGGGGAGCAGACCCAGCAGGATAAAACTGTAGCTGGTCAGACTGATCACTCAGTTTCATGCTGGGCTCAGACTGGCTGGCTTGAAGTTTGCAGTTTAAAGCTGGACCCAGCCAAGCCAAGCTGAGCATTGAACAGGTCTGCTCCACTCCCAAACACTACATGGAGTTTGGGGCAGGTTGAGCCTGGTCAAATGCTGGCCAGGTTCAGTGTTCAACTGCACACCTGCCCCAAACTCTGTATGGGGTTTGGTGCAGGGTGCAATTGGGAGGAAGGGGTGGCCCACGGAATGTGTCCCCCATGTGACTTATTCAAGTGGCGCCTGTGGCTCTAGCACCCTTGCACCTCCCATTACACCACTGCTACTGATCTGGTCATGTTAAGAATTAGATATATAAATAAATGTAAAAATGCATGCCTTTTATATGTATAATATATAATAGACAATGTTGATGCACAGAAAATGTTGACTATGTGCATTTAATGATCAAAATTTAGTGCAAGAAAACAAAATGCTGCTCAAAAACAAAACAAGGGTTTTATTTACCCAATGGAGGAGCAAGACCTAAATTGAGATTTTTCATGGAAACAGGATGGATGACAAAATTGAAATTATCCCTATTGAACCACCTCTCTTTTTCATAAAACACTTCCTTAAAACTCAATCCCTTGGTCTTCATCCTTCTTCAAAGTATTTGCAACAATATAAAAGTATTCTGTTACTCATTTACACTGTCCTCTGCCTTCCATCCTTTCCTCTTTTGCCTCCTCTCATGCCAGATTGCAGTTGTAATGTCCTTGAGACAGGGATCTATCTTTTTCATGGTACTCTTTATAAATAATTAATAGAGAACTATCCTATTTTTCTTACAGAGGTCTAGTGTGGGGGAAAGTTACAATGCATTTCAGGGTGGTTTTCTTGAAATTCTTGGAACTATTACCACTTTTAAAGTCATAAAGCTTTAATGAAGATCTACAGACCCAATCTCCCAAAGTCACAGACTGAATCCTTGCCTCCTTTTTATTAAGCTCTGGTCGTTCTTACCCATTCAATCATCCTTAGTGTAAAAGAGTGCAATAGTTGCTTTTTTTGGTCCTAGTATAGAAAGATTTTCATTTCCTGGTGTAGATTTTTGACAAAATGCCTAAATATTAGATATTTATTGAAATATTGTGCTTTTTGTGGAGCTGGAAGTTGAAGGCCCAACAATCTTCTTATCTGTCAGGCATCTGAAGGGCACAAGCATAGCTCTTTTTATCCTACTTCCTGGAACATGAAACTTAATATACTATACCGGTTTAACACAAGTGTGAGGTCAAAAAACATTTTTCAATATATTGTTCTCCTGTTTATGTTGTAGGTGAGGAGATACAATGGCAATTTTAGATCATGTGGAATATGAAAGCTTTTAGCATTCCATTCTTTAAATGAGATCATGGGCTTTGGTTTAAACTGTTTTTTTGTATAGCTTTTTCTGCAGAACAATGTAGAGCTGCTCTTTCAGCTTCACATCAAGTTTTGTAGGTCAGACTGCAGCCTTAACCTAAGCTCCAAATATTTTACCCACTGTGAGTTTGTATCAGATGAAAAGAACTTCACATGAACTTCATTTGTGTGCATTTTGATTGCATCTTAATGGATATGCAAAGTTCCATACAATTAATAAGCCTCTGCATGAGAAGAAAGCAGGTCTCTTAACACTCTTTATAGATGCAGGCCATTATTAATCAGCATTTTAATGAAACCTAATTAGATGAGTTCATGGTTCCCACCAGGTAAGGCAACAATTACAGGTGCAACTAAATAAAGTAATGCAATACTTTTTAGGACTAATATTAATCGGACTCACAGTTTAGACTAATGCCCTGTCCCTACAAAACCATTAACAAGTTTTTTAAAATCAGTCAAGGTAAATAATCAGGCTGAAGGATAGATTTTTAATTCTAAAGATGGAAACAGAAATCTGAAAGAGAAAAAGAAATTAGCAACTATGGCATGCAAATAAAGACAAGGATATCTTCCAAAAGATATCCAGTATGTACTGGAAATTCAAATTACTTCCCACATTTTGGATACTTTTAGTTTCATCCAGACTGGGAGCTCAAAGAGCTTGAGGGAGTTGTGTGGCCTTGTGACAGGCCTACCAGTGCAGAGACCAAACACACTGGCATTCAGTCACCCCTTAGCTCGCTCCACAGCAGTGAAACCCAGAAATGGTCACTGATGTGCAGCTACACTGTTGTCCCTGGGGTGTCCCTGGGGGTGGATCTGACTATACCATGTTCCCACCTGGGCTTTGGACACCGTGGCCAGTGCCCCAGACTTACACCACCAGAAAGGGTAGTGTTAGTCTTTTTAGCTCCATGGAGGGTTTTTGGGTGGCCAGGGAGTTTTTTTGGTTTTTCTACCCCCCCCTGCACTGCCTGACAGCCCCCTGGAGGTCATGTGGTGGTACAGCAGTGTTGCTACACTCAGCTGCTTCAGGCTTTGGAACGGCTCTGACAGTACTATACTGTTCAGTTATTCCTGTTGATTTGTGTGGAATAATCCTGCAAAGCATTGCACTACTATTTTTTTTAATCTCATGTCCATAGTGGAGCTAGTGCACCAATGCCATGTTTTGTTTTGCAATTCCAGGTTTTTATACAGAACACTGTGCATATGCATACAGGGGGTAAGAATGGGATGTAAACCGAATATAACACTGCATGGTTCCTTAATTCTTGCTTTGTGCCATCATTAAGACCATCTTCATTTTCAATGCCAACTATGCAATCTGCCTAGGGAAAGGACAGTGGCTGGACAGACCCAAATGCTCAGTTTAAAAGAATATACTGTACCAAATACTTGCTAAGGATGAAGAGTTGGATGATGCCTTCCTGGAACAGGTGACCAAACTTTCAGGAAGGAGAGAAGTAGTAGTAATGGCAGATTTAAACTAACCTGATATTTGTTGGCAGTCAAAATCTGCCAAGACTACAAGGTCCAACAAATTCCTCACTTGCCTTGCAGACAGTTTCATGGTCCAGAAGGTGGAAGAGGCAACAAAGGGACCAACTATTTTAGATCCGGTCTTAACCAACAATGATGACCTGGTTAATGGGGTGGAAGTGGTAGGATCCTTAGGTGGGAGTGACTATGTTCTCCTGGAGTTTGTTATACAGTGGAAAGAAGATGCCAAGCATAGTCAGACATGCATTCTAGACTTTAAGAAAGCTGATTTCAGTAAACTTAAGAAACTACTAGGTGTGATCCTGTGTTTAAGAATACTAAAAGAGAAGGAAGTGCATGATGGATGGGAGTTTCTTAAAAGTGAAATATTGAAGGCACAATTTTAAACAGTCCCAGTGAGGAGGAAAAATGGGAGATGTCTAAGGAAACCAGGATGGATGTTTAAAGAACTTTCAGCTGAGCTGAGATTTTAAAGGACATGTACAAGAAGTGGAAAAAGGAGGAAATCACCAGTGGTGGGATTCAGCAAGTTCACACCACTTCGGCAGAACTGGTTGTTAAAATGGTGCTTGTAAACAAACAGTTGTTAAATTATTTAAATCCTACCACTGGAACCGGTTGTTAAATTATTTTAATCCCACCACTGGAAATCACCAAAGAAGAATTCAAACTAATAGCCAGGATGTGTAGGGAGAAAGTCAGACAAGCTAAAGTTCAAAATGAGCTCAGGCTTGCCAGAGAGGTTAAAACCAATAAAAAGGCTTCTTTGATTATGTCTATAGCAAAAGGAAGAAAAAAGATAAGACAGGGTCACTCTGCAGGGAAAATAGCACAATGCTAACAGAGGAAGGAGAAAAGGCATAATTACTCAACACCTTCTTTGCCTTCTTTCGCAAAAGGAAAACTGGCCAACCAGTGGGAAATATAACAGAAGATACAGTAGGTGAAGTTCAGCACAGAATAAATAAAGAGGTAGTACAGGAATACCTGGCTACTTTAAATGAATCCAAATATCCAAGGTTTGATGTACTACACCCCAGGATACCAAAAGAACTAATGGGGTGTCACAGGATTCTGTCCTGGTCCTAGTGCTATTCAATATTTTTATCAATGATTTGGATAAGAGGACATGCTCATTGATTTTGCACATGATAATCAAATTAGGATGGGTAGCTAATACCCCAGAGGACAGGAGCAGAATTCAAAATGACCTGGACAGATGGCTCCCAAGGACAGAGGTGGGCCACAACTAACAACATAAATTTCAACAGAAGTAAATGTAAGATTCTGCACTTAGGCAGAAAAAATGAAATGCACAGATATAGGATGGGTGAGACCAGGCTTGCCAACAGTACACATGAAAGGGATCTGAGAGTCTTAGTAAACCAAAAATTGAACATGAGTGTGATGTGGCAACCAAGAAAGCCAGTGCAATTCTAGGCTGCATCAATAGAAGTATAGTATCTAGACTGAGGAACATAATAGTATCCCTCTATTTTGCGTTTGTCAGACCTCAACAGGAATATTGTGTCTAGTTCTGGGCACTGCAATTTTAGAAGGAGATTGATAAACTGGAATAGGTCCAGAAGAGAGTGACCAAAATGGCAAAAGGACTGGAATCCATGTCTTATGATGAAAGACTTAGGTCAATTCAGCAGAGTATAATAATAACGGGTTGCAGCTGAGTTTTGGTAAGGGAAAATAATCCGTTTTCTTTCTGCTCCTTCTTATGAACCTGCTACTTAAAAAAACTTTTTACTATGCATATGTAGCTACACAGGCACTAACAATAGAATTTACGGAGCCATCCCATTTCTGCCTTCTGCTAAGGGACCACTTTTGATTGTTTATTTATTCTTTATTCTGTACATGTTGTTGGAGAACCTACAGCAACCCAGGATCCCAAGGAGGACGTCCCCCTCCCATTTCTCCAGTGTGGGGAAAAAAGTTTAGGGCATTTTAACCATGACATATGTAAACATGAAGCACACAGAAACCCTTAATGTTGTGATATACAAAATAATAAAATTTTGAACACAAAAAAGTAAACAAAGAAAAAAAGAAACAGGGTAATTGCTCACAATGGCCCTATAGTGAATGCATTCCTGTAGAAATATGGGTAAAATGCAGCTCACAACCTCTGCCATGGGGGGGGGGATGTGCTTGGGGGACGTTTGGGAAATGGTGGGCTGTGATAGAATCAGCTCACAGCATTCACAAAATGGCTGACAGCAAGAGTCACACCATAATGGCAGATGGCAGCTCAGCAGAAATGAAACTGAAATGAGGTAAGGAAGGCGGGAAAATGGGCAGTAGTTGGGAAAAAATAAAGTGTTTGATGCCCATGCTGTTCACTCAGGAATTAGTTCAACCCAGCTTCAGATAAAAAGATTGCTAGTTTAGCAATTTTTGAAAACCCGGAATGAGGGAAATATAATGGGCCGATCCCATTTTGGGGAAGGGACCTGTGTGAAATACTTCCCCAAAACAGGATATTTTCCTTCCTCAGCCCGTTATATTTCTACCATGCAGAGTCACACTCAGGGAGTTGGGTATGTTTAGTCTGGAGAAGAGAGGGTTAAGGGGTGACATGATAGCCATATTTAAATATTTGAAGGGATGTCATGATGAAGAGGGAGCAAGCTTGTTTTCTGCTGCTCCAGAGACTAGGGCTCATTCCGCACATGCAGAATAATGCACTTTCAAACTGCTTTCAGTGCTCTTTGAAGTGTGCGGAATGGCAAAATCCACTTGCAAACAGTTGTGAAAGTGGTTTGAAAACGCATTATTTTGCGTGTGCAGAAGGGGCCTAGGACAAGGAGTAATGGATTCCAGGTACAGGAAAAGAGATTCCACCTAAACATTAGGAAGAACTTCCTAATGGTAAGGGCTGTTGGAGTGTGGTGGAGTCTCCTTGGGAGATATTTAAACAGAGGCTGGATAGCTAATTTTCAGGAGTGTTTTGATTGTTCATTCCGGCGTGGCAGGGGGTTGGACTTGATGGCCCTTGTGGTCTCTTCCAATTCTATGATTCTGTGATTCTATGTATTATTTCTGAGATTACTCCCAAGGAGAGATCAGCAGTGAGAACTGCATCCTGTTTTTCCTTTCCTGCTCAATTCATTATGAGGACAAAATGAATCAAGATACATTGTTTTGTTTATTTAATATGAAAGCTCTCTAGAACTGAGCTTGAAACCATAAGGTTTACTCTTAACCTGCCCTTGGGGACAATGAGGCTTGGCATTCAGATGCTGAAGTTCACAGTATGATAATAAAAAGTAATGTTACAGGTTTAGTTCTCCTCCCTGCCCTTCTCTATTCATTGCTGCTGCTTGTAAGACTCTGGCTCTACTTTATACCAATATGAGGCAGGAGTCCAGATGCCATCCTGCAGCAGCATGCCAGGAAGGAGTGGCCCTAGTATATATGTTCCTTCCACCAACCATTAAAGAAACAAACCTCCTCCTGGGCTGGGTATGATCAATATGCACTAGGTTTTCTTTTTCACCAGAGGTTCATATGAAGTTAGCTGGCTTTCCACTACCTCAAATCCCCCTTGGGCCTTCTGAAGCAACAACTATTAATATGTTAGTACCATTTGTCTAACGCAATTCTGAGTCTGACATCCATCTTTGGAGAGCTGACTTTCATTAACACTTCAAAAATAATTTAAGGTTTTCGCTGTGAAGGTTAGAAACTTTTCACAGCTCAGAGCTAATAACTCTGCTGTTTATATGCTATAATGTCTCAATAACCTTTTCAAATGCACAGTGGCCAGCAGCTGGGACCTGTTCTTGCTATTTTTGTTCCCAAGGAAGTAACAACAGAAATGCTGTGAATTTATGCCCCTGGAATGGACATTATTTCTCTTTAGGCTTTTCTTTCATATTCATGTTAATAGGAAATGCCTCACCTTTTCTCAGGAACTGAAGAGTAACCAACCTTGCCTTTCCCAGGAGAAATGAATTTGACTGAATCATTGAAAACCAGCTCCAAAGCAAAGAATTAATCCTGGTGAGGAACTGGGAAGTGAAGGAAAATCTGTTGGCCACTTCCCTAACATGTAGCTAGTAATACATGGGTTAAAAATGCTAACAAATGAAACTTGCTTTTGGGAGACACAAATCTTTGTCTCTATCTGCTGCTGGAAGGGACAAACACAAAGAAACAAAAGAACTCCCACAAACATTCTTGTCATTGGATATACATCTTGGAATGCTCTGCATTAGAATGCTGTCACATTGCAAATTTTGGGTGCAAAAGGATTTTACTTCCTGACTTTTCTAGCAATCATGAGATAGATACATGTGTTTGACACAGGTATCTCACACAATATTGATTACTACAAAAACTCTCTAGATGGCTTGGGAGTACCTTGCCACCCATTTTTACAAAGATACTTACAAATGTCTCCTTTTCAATAATCTTTTAGTAATCAGCGAACTTTTGGCTACATGCATGAACTTGTTAATTTTCAATTCTTTTAGGGAAGACCAATTCTACTCAGCTTTTGACAAAGTTCCTCACCAGAGACTGTTGAGAAAACTCAGCAATGAAGGAATAAGAGGGGAAGTCCTCCTATGGATTAAAAACTGGTTGAGGAACAGGAAACAAAGGATGGTTATAAATGGGAAGTTCTCACAATGGAGAGATGTAGGGAGTGGTGTCCCCCAAGGATCCGTTTTGGGACCAGTGCTCTTTAACCTATTCATAAATGACCTTGAAGTAGGGGTGGGTAGCGTGGTGGCCAAGTTTGCAGATGATACCAAATTATGTAGGGTGGTGAGAACCACAAAGGATTGCAAAGAGCTCCAAGCGGACCTTGATAAATTAGGTGAGTGGGCTAAGAAATGGCAAATGCAGTTCAATGTAGCAAAATGTAAAGTGATGCACATAGGAGCAAAAAATCCAAACTTCACATACACACTACAAGGGTCAGTGCTATCAGTCACAGACCAGGAAAGGGATTTGGGCGTCTTAGTTCATAGTTCCATGGGAATGTCAACTCAATGCATGGCAGCTGTAAAAAAGGCAAACTCTATGCTGGGGATAATTAGGAAAGGAGTTGATAATAAAACTGCAAGGATTGTCATGCCCTTATATAAAGCCGTGGTGCGACTGCACTTGGAGTACTGTGTTCAGTTCTGGTCGCCACATCTCAAAAAGGATATCGAAGAGATAGAAAAAGTGCAGAGAAGGGCAACGAGGATAATTGAAGGATTGGATCACCTTCCTTATGAGGAGAGGCTGCAGCGTTTGGGACTCTTTAGTTTGGAGAGGAGATGTCTGAGGGGGGATATGATTGAAGTCTATAAAATTATACATGGGGTAGAAAATGTTGACAGAGAGACATTTTTCTCTCTTTCTCACAATACTAGAACCAGGGGGCATTCATTGAAAATGCTGGGGGGAAGAATTAGGACTAATAAAAGGAAACACTTCTTCACACAATGTGTGATTGGTGTTTGGAATATGCTGCCACAGGATGTGGTGATGACCACTAACCTGGATAACTTTAAAAAGGGCTTGGACAGATTTATGGAGGAGAAGTCGATCTATGGCTACCAATCTTGATCCTCCTTGATCTCAGATTGCAAATGCCTTAGCAGACCAGGTGCCCAGGAGCAGCAGCAGCAGAAGGCCATTGCTTTCACATGCTGCATGTGAGCTCCCAAAGGCACCTGGTGGGCCACTGCGAGTAGCAGAGTGCTGGGCTAGATGGACTCTGGTCTGATCCAGCAGGCTAGTTCTAAAATAAACTTATACTTATGCAAAACTTCCTTGTGGCATAGCCACAGGCTGCTGCTGGTTCCAAGTGAATGTCAATAAATTTGTGTCTCATGAAGGTATGGAAACCAAGCCTGTTTGGGCAGCAGCTTCATAAGTAGCTTGCTGGCTCAGGGGGATAACACTGACCACCAGCCTGAGTCTGCACTGCTATAACTGCTGCCTCCTGTTGTTGACTCTGGTCAGACAATCTTGGTCACCCTGATGAATGACACCTTCCCAGGGAAAAGGACAGAGGTCAGTTGTCTCTGTTGGTGTTTTAGATCTTTCAGCGGCCTTTGACACCATTGACCACAATATCCTTCTGGAGTGGCTGAAGGGGTTAGGATTGGGGTCTACTATAATGCAGTGGTTCTCATCCTACCTCAGTGGCAGGCTCCAGAGATGGGGTCCCTGGGAGCTCTCTTGTGGAGTTCCTCAGGGCTCTGTTCCTTAGTATCTATATGAAACCACTGAGGGAAGTCATCAGAGGATATGGCATGGGGTGTCACCAACATGTGAATGACAATGTATTGTCTAAGGCTTTCATGTCCGGATTCAACTGATTCTGGTGGGTTTTCTGGGCTGTGTGGCCGGGGTCTGGTGGATTTTGTTCTTAACATTTCACCTGCATCTGTGACTGGCATCTTCAGAGGTGTATCACAGAGAAAAGTCTGTTTCACACTTGGTCTAAGTGAGAAGGGAAAGTTTAGTGGGGTTTATTGTCCATGTCCCAGGTGTGGTTGAGTGGCTCTCGGTACTTTAAAAATGGACTGATAACCCCACCCGCAATACAATGCACTCAACCACACCTTTGCATAGCAAGTTCTATCCAAACACTTAATGATTGGTTCCCCACTAAACTTTCCCTTCTCACTTAGACACAGTGTGAAACAGACTTTTCTCTGTGATACACCCCTGAAGATGCTAGCTACAGATGCAGGCAAAACGTTAGGAACAAAATCCACCAGACCATGGCCACACAGCCCAGAAAACCCACCAGAACCATGTGAATGACACCTAGCTGTTTCTCTTGGTCCCATCTGCATCAGATGAGACAGCCTAACTGCTGCCTGGTGGCTGTCATGGATTGGATGAAGGTCAACAAATTGAAATTAAATCCCTGTAAGGTGGAGGTGCTCTGTGTGCCAAGCTCCCATGTCCAGGGAATCAAGGGATATCCGATGCTGGAATGGGTGGTTCTACCCCAGAAAGACTAGGTGTGGGATCTTGGGGTCATCCTGGATGGGGTGCTGTCTCTGGGAACTCAGGTGGCAGTAATGACCAGGAAGGCCCATCAACATCTCCGACTGTTGTGCCAACTCTGCTTTTTTCTGGGCCATGTTCTAGTAACCACCAGATTGGATTATTGTAATGTGCTATATGTGGGACTGCCTTTTAGAAGCTTGAGCTGGTGCAGAATAAGGCAGGGCATCTGCTGACTGGTGCTCTGCACCAGGATCACATCACCCCTATTTTGAGGAGTCTACACTGGCTTTCAATGCACTACTGGGCTCAATTCAAAGTGCTGGTGCTAACCAATAAAGCCCTCAATGGCGTCAGTCCTGGGTATCTGAGAGAGTTCTGAGAGAGGGTGCTGAGATTGGAGGGGCAGGTCTGCCTGGCTGTCCCGCTCCCTTCAGAGGTAAGGTACATGGGGGTAACTTGGAGGGCCTTCTCTACAGTGGCTCTTATATCATGGAATGTCTTTCCTGAAGAAGTTCACTAGGCACCTATTCTCTTTGAGTTCAGCACTCAGTGAAGACTGTCCTTTTCACATGGGTGTTTGGCTAACTCACCCTGCTGGGAGCCCCTCCCCCCATGTCCATATACCCTCCTTTTTGGGGTGGGGTGGGTGAGAAAGATTTTAGATTTTTGGTTTTTAGGATGGGGGTTTATTGTATTTTCACTACTATGATTTTAATGCTGTATGGTTTTTATTGTAACTCACCCTGAGACTGTAGTAAAGGGCAGATAACAAATGTAAATAAATAGAAATAAAAATAGAAGACTTCTTCCTTTCCCCTTTTGTGAAAGATGTAAAGCTCTATTGTGCTGCATGAAGCAGACTGGTGCTGTCCCTACTGACTCTTTTCAGTGTGGTATGCACCCACCACTGTCCTCTGTCACCCAGCCTACTTGCTTCTACTCATGTTGCATTTGTGAAAATGTAAATAAAGTAAATAATCAACAATATTATAAATCTCCACTGCACTCTCATACAAAAGAAACTACTTCAGATAGCATTCCTCAGGCTTTGTCATCACTCTGTAAAGTAAAGAATATAAAACAATAAAAGTTCAATAAAACCAATAACTTTCAGTCAACAACCATATCTATGTAAATAAAGCTTAGCATCTGCTGTTGAGTTAATAGTGGACGGTGGAGCCCAACAAAACATGTGAAATCACATCAAACCAAAACCACCAAATCGTTGGGAACTAAGGTCTGTAGGCATCATTATGCATCTTGTTTTTGACTGTGTTTGAACTGATCTGAAGACTATGGCTTGATATGGTGGCTTTTTCACACCATGCAACACTATGATGTTGTAGGTGGATTCTGCACAACATAAGAACAGGCTGCATCTGTTATTTTTGAATCTGGGTCCATTTTGTTCTGTTTTGTCCTTTGCATGGATGTCAGTTTTCCATGAAGGAACTGAGTTGAGGTCAGGGGAGAAACAATTTGTTTTCTTGCAGACCCTTTGCACGAACCCACTATTTTTTAAAAAATGCAAATGGTGCTATGCAGGCTCAAACATTCCATTCTTCCTGCATTCTGATCCGCTGTTCCATTACCACAGCCCCCTTTTCACCTGTTCCTGCCCTCTGCTAAAGGAATGCTTCAGATTGGTGGAGAACCTACAGAAACCCATGGAGCCCAAGCAGAACCTCCCTCTCTCATTTGTCCAGTGTAGAAAAAAAGTTTAGGACTTGGAACTACAACACATGTAAACATGAAGCATGCAACCTCCCCCTTAACATTGTGATATACAAAATAACAGAATCTGTCCAAAAAGGGAGCAAAGCAATTTGTCCCATCTATATCCACAAGTTTGTATCTGTCTAACTCCATATTTTGAGCATCCAGAAAATAAAAGGAAACGGGCCCTGTTTGTTGTGAATCTGTTTGTTGTGAGTCAGTTCTTGTGCACATTAAAGTGAAATGGCACTCACAGTCGCTTCCATGAGAAGAAAATGTGCTTGGGGGATGTTTGGGAAATGGCGGGCTATCACATCAGTCAGCAGCTTAGCAGAAATGAAACCGACATGATGTAAGGCAGGAGAACAGGTGGTGGGTGGGAAAAATAAAGCAGTTGGGCGCCATGCTATTCGCTTGGGAGCGGGTTCAACCCGGGATTTTCCAAAGAGATCACAACTTTGGTGATTTTTGAAAAACCCATGTTGAGCAAAATATAACAGGGCAATCACACTTTGGGGGAGGGCCCCGTGCGAAGTTCTTCCCAAAACTGGGGTATTTCTGGAAGTACTTCCCAAAACTGGGGTCAACCTGTTATGTTTCTACTGTGCAGAATCCACCATTGTCTTTTAAGCTGTTTCTATTCCATTCAAACCATTCTCCTCCTCCTCCTCCTCCTCCTCCTCCTCCTCCTCCTCTTCCGCAGCAAACTCTGCCAGGTTTCATTTGACTAACAGCCCCCCACCCCCACCCAAAAAGCAGCAAATTTAGTGGAAAGGAGCAATGAATCATGGTGGCAAATAAGAACTGGTAAATATCAGGCTAAGGTACAGTAGCCAACGTTGTTAAATTAGGTCACTAAATATGACTTTCCTGCTTTGGGTTATGCAAATGACTGAGAGGGAAACAGAATTGTAAGGCCTTGTAAATTTGCTAGTGGGGATTAGAAAACACAGCCAAAAAGCAAACAACAGTTTACAACTAATCCAGAAATGGGTCAACGTACAAAAATGTGAAAATTAAAGTCAACAAATACAAAGTAATGTTCATTGCAGCACAATCTTGGGAGCCCCTGCTAGGCCTAATTTATATAAATGGCTCTGAGAAGCTGACTGCAAACTGGCTAAGTATGCTGACAACATGGAATTGGGTATAAGAGTGGATGGTGAGAAAAAACACACAAACAAAAAGCTAGCAAAGAAATTTTAGAGTCTCATTCGCTAGGCAGTGTTGTTTGGCTGATGCACAGCAAATGAGGCTTAATGTTGACAAATGCAAACGCAGTGCATTTTTTTTCCAAAAGCGGATGACAGAACAGAACTTGTCCAGGATATAAGCAGGAGAACAACATCCACACAAGATAAAGGGAGAGGAGAGAGGCATTTTCTGATTATGAAACATTCAGGATATGAATTTTCACAAAGGAATGAGAAGGCAGAAGTAAAGAAATACATTGTTTCCGTTATCCTTTTTTTCTGAGTAGAAAGACTGAATGAAAAAATGAGAGAATTTTACAAAGAAATTTATATATCTCCCTTTTTCAACATACATATCTACCTTTTTCAAATACTAGAAAATTCATTTCCACTGAGCATAAAGAACAAGGAAAGATGGAATTTCTACAGCGTGTATTCTGTGCTTTTAGTTCAATTTTTATGTATTAAAATGGAAGCTGGTAGAACTGGCAAAATACAGCTTTTTCACAGAATAAAAAAGTACTTCCTGCTGTGCAGAGAGCATAGTTTGCTCTGGCATTATTTTAGCTGCCACAGTGATATGAATGAACAGGAATTACCCAGAGACCAGTGTCAGGCACATGCATGCTTACTGACACATATGTATCTCACACACACACACACACACACACACACACACACACACACACACACACACACACACACACACACACACATATATGTTCCCATTCAATATGAAAGCCTTGGAACATACACATTCATACGTCTTGGCAATTAATTGGCAGAATAATATTTCATATATTTGACAAGGTGAGGGGCTGGTTCCTAGGGCTAGCTAATTGTAATATTGAAAGGCTGGGATTTTTTTCAGCCTGAGAACACTGAAGTATGTTATCAATTAAATGTAGGTGAACCAGCATGGAGTAGTGGTTAAGAGCAGTGGACTCTAATCTGGAGAACTGGGTTTGATTTCCCATTCCTCCACATGAAGCTTGCTGGGTGACCTTGGGCCAGGCACAGACAGACAGACAGACAGACAGACAGACAGACAGACAGACAGACAGACAGACAGACAGACAGACAGACAGACAGACAGACAGATGCCTTTATTGGCATTATAAATTACAGTATTAAAAAATATTCATTAACTGAACCTGTTAAGTATGTTAAAAATATATATTGAGTATCCACATACAAACCCCTATATATATAACACAATGAGAGATAAATTAACCATTACTATTTGTAAAAAAATAATTACGCTTGACCAGGTAATGTTTCAGAAAGCTCGCAACATTTTCACAAATGAGGTCAGAAGAACCATTGAGCAGAAAATTCATAAAAGATGACATATCAATATTTGACCTCTCTATTAAGGGATGGATATACATGGAGCGAGGAGAATCATAGATAGGGCACTCTAAAAGTGCATGTCGGACAGTCTCAACAACAGCCATTTTACACTGGCATAGCCTATTCTCATAGGGGATATTATTATATCTGCCAAACATCATGGCGTTAGGCAGAGCATTGAAATGAGTTAGTGGGAACGCTCAGGATATACAAATAATTAGCACAATAATCTGACCAGGTGATTCCTAAAGACTGTGGAGAGCAACTCCCCCCCCCTCCTGCATCATTCCCTGTTTCTCTCGCTCAATTAATGTGGATTTGATTTCATTATAGATTCTTGTGGCAGACATGTTTTGAAAGTGATCAGTTGTTATACCTATGTTGTTGAGCTTTTTATCTATGTCTACTAGCCATTTTACAGAAGCAGTTGATATAATAGTTGATATAAGAGGCTGGTAGGACTGGTCTCAAAATTAATTCAAGACCAGTATCTAAAAGCTCTTGTCCACAGGGCCAGGCACAGGTGGATCCTACACAAATCAAATATAATGTCTGCAGGACATTATAAAAAACATTTGTTTCAGAAGGGGGAACTTCGCACAGGTCCCATTCCCAAAACAAGTTTGGCTCATTTTATTCCCCTCAACCTAGGATTTTCAAAAATTGTTAAACTAGCGATTCTTTTGCACAATTCCAGGTTTGAAGTGCTCCTGCATGAACACAACAGGCAGGAGATGCTTTATTTTCCTCCACCCGTTCACCTTAGGTTCCATGCTGTCCACTGTGTCAGGGAGAATCCACCTGCCTGCCATTCTCTGGAGTTCACCCAGCAAGTAGTGGGCAGATTCTCTGAGTACCCAAGAGTGTACAAAGTTCCCCAAGCACATTTTCTCCCCAGTGAGTATGACTGCCAAATAGATCTATAGCAACATATTCATTATTGCCCAGCCATTGCAGGGAGGTCCTGTTTCTTTTTTCTTTGGTGTTGAAGGTGCGCAGCTACACAGGTGCAGCTGTTCAGATTGTGGGACAATCAGCATGGCTGCAGGGGGTTTTGTATGCCTTCATAGCTATGCATGTGTTGCAGGAAATTAAAAAATAAAGAATTGTCTTCATGTGAAGGTGCAAAAGCAACCTAGATTGTTTCCATGGGCTCCAATTGCTGCCTGAATGGTAAAGGGCACACACGTGGATGTGGGGAAAAAAGGAAAACAGGTTCCTTCATAATGACTGCAACCCATTATACAAGACCTGTGCAGAATCCACCACAGTTCTTTCAAAACACTCTCAGCCCCACCTGCCTGTTGTGGTGAGAGAGAAGGGAAGGTGATTGAAAGTCACTTTGAGACTGCTTTTAGAGAAAAGTGAGGTATTAAAAAACCAACTCTTCTCAAGTTAACATGGGAATATGCCCCACTGAAAGAAGTAATACATTAACCTCTCCAAGAGTACAAAAGTGAGCTTTAGCAGCAAGGCAAAAAAAAATTATCTTCATTTTCTTCACAGTTCATAAGACTCTATATAGCTTCCTTAAGCCTTCATAATTGTGTCAAGCTAGAATAGCTTTCCTCATAGAATCGCTGGAGTTGGAAGAGACCACAAGGGCCATCAAGTCCAACCCCCTGCAATGCATGAACACACAATCAAAGCACTCCCAACATATGTTCATCCAGACACTGTTTAAAAACATTTAAAGAAGGAGACTCCACAATTTCAGAGGCAGTGAATTCCACTGTCGAACAGCCATGAATGTCAGGAAGTTCTTCCTAATGTTTTGGTGGAATCTCTTTTTCATTACTCCATGTCATAGTCTCTGAGACAGCAGAAAACTGAGGCAGCTTGCTCCCTCTTTGACATGTCATCCCTTCAAATGTTTAAACATAACTATAATGTCCCCCCTTACCTACACTTCTCCAGACTAAACATCCCCAGCTTCCTAAACCTCTCTTTGGGTCCAGATGTGCAAATGCTTATCTGGTAAATAACCACAGGACAAGTCTTGGAATTGAATGGGCCACAGCCCTTTTTAGTAATAACATCCTTAAACAGAAGCTGGGCATCAAGAGGAGCACATCCATTTTGTGGCCGATCAGCACCCCTGGCTGACCCTGGCACCAACTCAAATCCCTATTGGGGAGGACAGAGAGGTATATGGCCACCGGGGCGGCCACCCTTTGTGGCCCCTAATTGTTTGGGTGTCAGGCTCAACTTGCCGATGCCTCCGTGGTATGTTCATGAGCCCGCCCCATCCTAAGCCTCTTAAGGAGGCCCCCAACCATGAGTAGGTCTGTTGCATAAGCTCGGCCTCCCCACAAGTATGTGCTCCTCGCCCAAACTGCCAGGGCTGCGACGAATAAAGAAGCCTACCCAACCCTTAAAATTTAGGGTGGTCAGTTTTGCTCCAGGCATTGAAAGAGGCCGGAGCAACCGCATGCTGCCAAAGAAACCTAGAAAGCTTGATAAAATCCTGTCCCTGTGACAAAAACCTAAGATTGTACATAGCTTACTCCTGGCTGATTTCCATCTGCTGATTTTCTTAATGATTCCAACTTTGTTTGTTAAAGAAATGTTCCTTTTTAATTTGTTTGAACCTGCCTCATTTGTCAGGTGCCACTTTCAAGGGACCTGGTTTGAAAAGACAAAGGCATTCTACACCTTAGAGAGGGATAATATTAGAACTATAGCCCGAATCCATCACTACCAAAAAGGCTATTCAGTCCCGAGGGACCCAAAAAAGTAAACATTGGGAAAATCTGCCTCACTGTGGTAAAATGTGCAAGGGAATCAAGGAGGTTGCCAGAGATGGATTTTTATCCTGCCTTGCCCCACTTGAAAGTGATTGCAGGGTCATGCCCAACTTCCCTCTCCACATGCACCATTATACACAGAGGGGACATGGCATTATATCCCATTGAAATATCTTCTTTTCCCAAACCCTGACCTCCTCAGGCTCCACCCCTAAAATATCCAGGTATTTCCCAACCCAGAGCAGGCAACCCTAGACCTAAGTGATTAATAGATGGTATAACCTATAACAACGAAAACAGATTGATATGTTCCTCTTTTTTTCTGCAATGTGCTTATGCACCTAGGGGTAGAAAGTAGGCAGTTGCATCATAGAAATGTGTAGTATTGATTTCACTGTTGCAGGCAGCTGGATGATGCAAGCAAGTCTGGGTAGTGGCTAAGAAACTTACAAAGAGGAGGAAAAGAGCAAAAAGAAACTAAAATCAGTTAAAGTATGGTAAGATTGACTGCTGGCAATGAGGTTGCAACTAGCTCTGTCAGAAATGCATAAACATAATCCTCAGACAGGCCACAAACTGACCTGGAAGATTAATTTCATGGCCCCAGAGAAGGAACATTAACTGCCTATAGCTTGAGACTGAAGGTGTACTTTTATCTGGGCTTTCATTGCTCTTTAGATCCAAAGTCTTTACATCAAAGGTCATCAAGATCGGCCAGTATATGATCCAAGTTGGGGACCTGTCAAAGGAATATTTCATAAACAAATCACCCTGCAGCAGCAGTATCAGTTCCCACTAGTTTCACTGGCTGAGGGCTCATTGAAAAAAGAATGGCTCTTCTAAGAAGTGGACTGCCTCTTTCTATGTTCATGTATATTTTTGTCAGCACTTTTAGTTGTCCATTTTCACTCATAGTTATGTCTATTTGTTTCTATTAAGTATATATTGTACATTTTATATGCAAATTATGCACTTATTTTCTCACATAATGTACATTTGGACATAAACGTGTGATTCTAATACATTATACATAGATAATCGACTTTGCTAAACAAAATGATTGGTTATACACCTATCCATTTTTTAATATTATATTACTCCCCCATCCTTCTGCCTGCCCCCAGCTTCTTACTGATACTGTCTGATACTGATAAGATATGGCACCTCAGAAGCACTGAGAAAAGCATTTGAGGCACCAGTGGAGACAAGTGGGAATAGAAATTAGTATTAGCACCAGGTTAAATAGTAAGGGTTGTGGCCGGGGAAGGCTTCCACATTTCTTTCTCTTCCCCCTCATCCCATTCTGATATCTGAGGTCACTAGAATAATGAAAAAATCCAAAATAAACATTAACATATCATATGACAAGTTAATTTTTAGAATGTATTTTCAGTACAGTGAAGGAGGGTAACTAAAATGCCTTTCTTTTTGTTTGAGCATCTGGTAAAATAATTCTAAAGGCAAATTCCAAATATATTCAATATTACTGGCAGCCAAAGCTAACATTCATCCTGTGGCAGTTACACACCAGATCGAACATTTGCAAGTGTACCCTTGATATCATTCACATTCTCCTATAGTTGTGGATATCTGTTGTACAGTGAGCGATAGCAGTGTAGATTCCAAGGAGGCTGTACCTCTACAAATCAAAGGCATTACAAAGAAGCCAGTCTCAGGAGAAGATAACAGAAATATGCACATCATTTGCAGACTGTAATAAGGAGACTAGGCCTATTTATAGGCTGCCCCCATCCCCAGCAGCTTCAAATCACAGCTTTTTAGTTTCTTATAAACATGCCACATAAATCCACAGGTCTCTTTAGAAACAAAAACACAGCCATACAACACCATTCCAGATTCCAGTTGGAACAGTTCTGTGCTTGTGTTTCTCTCTGTGGCAATTTCTAAAGTGTAGAGAAGTTTGCAAATTGCATCCTGCTGTTTTTGGTTTCACAGATCAGGTTGTAGCGTAGTGTCCCCCCTCCCCAGATAGAAAGCTGAGTTCCTGTTTTGGCTTCCACAATGTTTGCCATTCCTTATCAAACCCATTTTCTGTTGACACTTCTAGTGTGGCTTTCTGATTCCTGGTAGAGTTCATTGGCAGGCCAAGCAGGAGAACAGGAATTTCTTGGTTACACTTTCCTTTTATCCTTTTTCTGTCCAGCATTAGCTCCTGAAAGCATTATATTGCCAGATCAACATGCAAGTGATTTATGAACCTCACTGTGGCTTTAAAACATCACAGTGCAATGTTGCATCACAGTCACAGAGGTGTAACCCTGCAGCTTTAAATGAATTATTATCATGAGAAAGCACCAGCTGCTTGTTTAAGATGCATTGTATAGGATGTGCCAGAGCCCAGGAAAGGGTCTCTAACTGTCAGGAAATAGGAAACTCTTGATCTAGTTAGCCTGTTTTAGACAATCATAAATAAAAACTTATTTTGTAGTTTGTTCATAATTTTAATAACAGGCACCACTTGGTCACTGCAGGAAACTTTTTAACAGAACAGATGACTGGGTAAGTTTCAAATAGGGATGATTTCACAATTCTCAGCCTGATAGTTTTGATTGTGTTTAATTTTGCTTCTCCATTCTTCATTGCACAGTTCAAATCCATCACTTTCTGCTTCCCACACATGGATTTTTTTTCTATAAACACATTTCTCAATATTATTGAGAAACACTATTTATATATCAATACATCAGCATAGACAACTGCGGGCAGCAATGGGGCAGCAATGGCAAACCACCCCGTAAACATAATCTCCACGTAAATGTCATGATGTGATGTCACCCCATGAGTCAGTAATGATCTGGGGACTACCTTTACATAGGGGACTACCTTTACCATTATATTTACATCAGCCTTATACATGATGTGTATATTAAACATATAGATTGCATACACTGCATATATTTTGTACAATGGTAAATTAAAAACATCCAATGTGCTTTCACAATGTAAATAATCTAAAAAACCTAAGTAAAAAGTAAAGGATCAAAACTTTTCACTAAACCTTTTGGAAAAGGGTGGCCTAGAAATAGAATAAATAAATAAAATAAATAAATAAAATGTAGATTAATATTTAAAAAAACAAAGCGGGGAGGATTTTATTTTCCAAAATAAAACTGGCTATTAAACTAAAAAGGCCAAGACACACTTCTTGAATATATAGATAAATTTGTAATGCTCAATGAATCATAGTGAAATAGTACATAAAAGCTTTTGCATAGTATAGAAGCTGCAATTTGGACATAAGACCAGTTGCTCTAACATCTGTAGTTATGAAAACTTTTGAAAGGCTAGTGATGTACCATTTGAAAACCATCACGGATCCACTGTTGGACCCCTTGCAATTTGCATACCGAGCAAATAGATCGACAGATGATGCTATTAATATGGCTTTGCACTATATCCTACAGCATCTTGAATCGCCAAAGACCTATGCAAGGGTCCTCTTTGTTGACTTTAGTTCAGCATTCAATACTATCAGACCGGACATTCTTCTAACCAAACTAAATCAGCTAGCAGTACCTGAGCATATTTGTAAGTGGATCACAAGCTTCCTAACAGATAGGAAACAGCAGGTGAAGCTAGGAAAAATTACATCAGACACCTGTAAAATGAGCACAGGGGCCCCCCCAAGGCTGTGTACTTTCACCACTTCTCTTCTCTCTGTATACCAATGACTGCATCTCAAATGATCCATCTGTTAAAATACTGAAATTTGCAGATGATACAACAGTGATTGGTCTCATTCGAGACAACGATGAAACCGCATACAGCCGGGAGGTTGAACAACTAGCCTCGTGGTGCCACTGGAACAATCTAGAACTGAACACACTTAAAACCGTAGAAATGGTGGTAGATTTCAGGAGAAACCCTCCCATCCTACCTCCTCTCACAATACTAGACAACACAGTATCAACAGTAGAGACCTTTAAATTTCTAGGCTCCATCATATCTCATGACCTAAAATGGTCACCTAACATCAAAAATGTCATCAAAGCACAACAAAGAATGTTCTTTCTGCGCCAACTCAGGAAGCTCAAACTACCCAAGGAGCTGCTGATACAGTTCTACAGAGGAATCATTGAGTCTGTCATCTGCACCTCTATAACTGTGTGGTTTGGTTCTGCAACCCAACAAGATCGACACAGACTTCAGAGAATAATCAGAACTGCAGAAAACACAATTGCTGCTAACCTGCCTTCCATTGAGGACCTGTATACTGCACGGGTCAAAAAAAGGGCTGTGAAAATATTTCCTGACCCCTCGCATCCTGGACCTAAACTGTTTCAACTCTTACCCTCTAAACGTCGCTACAGAGCACTGCACACCAAGACAACTAGACATAAGAACAGTTTTTTCCCGAATGCCATCACTCTGTTAAACAAATAATTCCCTCGATAATGTCAAACTATTTATTATATATTTATTATATAATTACTGCACTACTTTTTTCATCATTCCTATTACCCATCTCCTCCCAATTATGACTGTATGACTATAGCCTGTGCTGACATTTCATTTTATTTTATGATTTTACATTTTATGTTTTTATTACTATTGATTGTTTCCTGATTGCTTACTAGACCTATATGACAATCATTAAGTGCTGTACCTTATGATTCTTGACAAATGTATTTTCTTTTATGTACACTGAGAGCATATGCACCGGAGACAAATTCCTTGTGTGTCCAATCACACTTGGCCAATAAAGATTCTATTCTATTCTATTCTATTCTATTCTATTCTATTCTATTCTATTCTATTCTATTCTATTCAATTTGTGAAATCTAGTTTAAGACGCACAGGGAACTTTACAGCTGAAGACTCAAATATGATGTTCGTTAACTCTTTTCTTCTTTACTCCAATTTTTCCCCTATTAGATATGATTTCACATGGCACTCTGGAGCATACAGCCTTTATCTTTACCTTACTGAAGAAATAAGTCGTGACTCACTTTGAAAATGATAGTGTCTGTTTTATGGAAAAGGATATTTATTTGTGTAAATTAAGAGAGTTATTTTAAGTGGGTGAACTGAGATGTTTTCCAAACTTGAAGGCAGAGATAGAAGAAATGTTTTATGGCAGGTTTATCTGTTATAGCAGATTTGTATGAATCCTACTGACCCTCAGTCACATATGAATATGCTGCCAGGCACACCAAGTTACCAATAATCTATCTTTATAGCATACACAAATTGCAGATACATTTATTTAGAGCAAAGTACCATGACTCAGGATAGAGGGCTACATCAGCATTGACACAGATTCACCCTTAAGAGGAACAAATTAAAAAAATAGACCCTTTTCTATATCGTGCATACATTGCATTAAATATAAAAATGATGCATTAAATACAAAATCTTTGTGAAGCTATAACAACACTGTATTGTCAAAGGCTTTCACAGTCAGAATCAGCTGACTGTTGTGGTTCTGGTGGTTTTTCCTGGCTTTCCCTCTGTGATACATCTCTGAAGATGCCAGCCACAGATGCAGGTGAAACATTAGGAACAAGATCCACCAGACCATGGCCACACAGCCCGGAAAACCCCCTAGAACCAGTTGAATCCGGCCATGAAAGCCTTCGACAATACATTGACTGATGTGGGTTTTCCAAGCTATGTGGCAGTGGTCTGGTAGTTTTGCCTGCATCTATGGCTGGCACAGATGCAGAGGCTTCTCAAGCAGGCATAATTTTTGGGTTTGTGTTTAATAACCCAATTTTTAAAAAGAAAAACCTGAAAAAGCCAGGTCAATTTTTTCCGCCTATCCCTAGTTAGGGCTGCTTGATAGCAGGGATACTAGGACTCACTTTGGGGCCCCTCATCTGGCACTAGTTAGCTGGCCAGCAAGGGGACTTTCCAGCAGCAAACTGTGGCCTAGGTCTCCATCATCAGCAATTCGTCAATGTCATTTCCAGCACTCACCTGAAGGGACATCATTATGTCATTGGTGGTACATGGATTCTCTGGTATCTGGGCAAAAACTCTATGTTATAATTGCTTCTACCAGAGTTTTTTCCCAAATACCAGAGTGTCCCTATGTCACTATAATGATATTACTTCTGGTGCACACCAGAAGGGAAGTTATTGGCAACAGAGGTCTAGGCTGCTGATAAGTCCCCACCCCACCCCCAATTCCCAGTTGCCAGGGGGTACTTGAGAGTAGAGAACGCTCAAACATAATTCCCGTTTCTAGAGCTATGGCCACTTCCTCAAGAACTCTCACAATATTACAAGGCAAAAGGAAGCTTGAACAAGAACTGTGGATAAATAGGAAACATCAGCAAATACCTATGAGGTGATTTGTAATCAAGCATTAAGAAACTGTGGTTCATAGAAACTATCCTAAAGAGATTCCAAGAGAGTTTTGAGCCCATTTAACACCTTTGGTTGATCGCTGTTTTGACAGTAAATAATCCCAGAAGGGACTTGCTAAACAGATTGCAGCACTAGAGGATTCTGAAAGTTAGAAAATGGAGAAGGGCAGAGTATTTTCACAAGGGAGCGACAGACAGTATGTTCATTACATGTGTGCTACAGTGTCTGTTCAACATATATTCCTGTCAGAGGATGATGGCAGCAAATATCTATCTTAAGTAAAGTGGGGGAGGGTTGTTAGCAGAATCGAAATCCAGAGATTTTCAAATTGTTCTTCCTATGCTGCTATATTTTAATGAAGATCCTTCAATTAAACATTCCTTTGGTCATTCAAATGTCACTGTACTTCTGTATGGAACTGGGTGTTCCACACGTGCCAGGCAGGCCTGACCAGTCATCAATAATTCACTGGCATAGTGTGGACACAGATGCCCCTCTTCTGTCCATCACCGTATCACCTGTTAATCACTCATGAACAAATCTAGAGAACTGCATTCAGCAGCTGACCCAAAATAACTGACTTTGAAATAGGGTTGAAATAGAGAACTCTCACTATTACAACTGATCTTCAGGCAACAGAGATCAGTTCACCTGGAGAAAATGGCTCTTTGGAATATGGACTCTATAGCATTATACCTCATTGAAATCCCTTCTCAAACTCTACGCTTCTCAGGTGCCATCCCCAAAATCTCACAGTATTTCCTAACTCAGAGCTGGCAACACTTTGAAAACATGATCCAAGGGTATCAATCTGGAAAGTGTTCCTGTGATATGAGCAAATGCTAGATGTTATTATTTTGATAGATATTATTAATAGTGGGATGAGTTACTATGATAGATTCTCTACAGCATAAATATAATGTCATTAGAATGTTATAAAAAGATCTGTTTGGGCATTTTGTGTTCCCATAGCCGGAGAACATAAGCATTGCCAGTCAAAACGGATTTTTTTTCCTGCCTGCTGCATGAAGCTCTTGTCAGTTTCACAGTTGTGTCTGCCATTTTGTGTGATGCAGCAGATTCTCCATGAAGATTCCCTACAAAGATGTCCTCTAATTGCAGCTCATTTGCACACCATTTTGCTGCAAAAAGCAGATCAATAAAGTTTGTTGTGCCTGGTGATCCCAAGCCATGTTGTTTTTCCTTTTTTTGTTTTGAGGGGGATGTCTGTGATGCTAAGGCAACACAAATATTTGCATATTGCAGCTTCTCAGACATTCCCCTCAGAACAAAAAAGGAAATCCAACACATGCAGAGGATCCGTAGGCACAATAAATTTTATTCATTTACCTTTTACAGCAAAATCACATGTAGTTGTGCTGCAAGCAGAGGAAACCTCCATGGAGAATCTTCATGGAGAATCTGCTGCAGCACACAAAATGGTGTGTGTAAGCTGTGGAAACAAAAGTAAGAGGTTTGGGCTGGAGAAATAAAGTGTTTCCTGCCTGTTTGTGTTCATTCAGCAGACAAGAAATGTCTTCAACTTGGGTTGGGTGGGGGGGAAAGATCACTAGTTTAGCAATTTTTCAAAAACCCAGGTTGAGAGGAATAAAACAGGCTGAAGTCATTTTGGGGAAGAGAACCGTGCGAAGTTCTCCTCCAAAATGTTTTTATAACCTCCCAAAGATGTTATATTTATGCTGCGAGGAATTCACCCATCCTATTTATGTGAAGTATAAAGTTGCTCTTGGCTTTAAGTTTTAATACATCCTAGTTGCTGAGGAATATAAAAAACCAGAAATTTATTATTATTTTATCATCATGTACAAGACAGATTTTGGTTGTAATATTTGTATTGGTTGTAATATTTGATTCCTGTGTTCAATTTTGATCACTAATAAAGATGGCTGTCAAAAAGCATTGGGTGTTTCTTGTCTATTTGCTATAATTAAAGGAATATTTTCTATATTACAAATGTACCATATATACTTGTTTATAAGCTGACTTTTCAGCACATTTTTATGCTGAAAACCCCCCCTCAGTTTATCGGGTTTTATACTCGAGTATATATAGTATTTATATACAACTGTATGTGCCCTAGACTGTGCTGACAACCTCACACTAGCTATAGCTGAAGCTCTGTTTGTGTAACCCAGGGTCCATTAGGGGGAACTAAAGAGCCCAGATTTTCCATATAAGGAAGAAAAGGCTCCATTTCCTCAGAATTGTTAAGAGGAGTTCAGTTGTTATGAACTGTATTTGCATATTTCAGGTATGAGAATGTTTGTATTAATTGTTGAGAAGGGGATATTGTGTTTATATTGATTGACTATTAGTTTGTATTTTGGGTTCCTGTTATAAAATGTTGTAATGGGTGCTATATAAATATTATTTTCCTCAGAATTGTTAAGAGGCCTGTAGCTGGAGCCTGTCAACTTCACAGAGTTCAGTTGTTATGAACTGTTTTTGCATAGTTCAGGGCTATCCTTGAAGGCTTGACAATAAGGAGAGAGGGTCAGCAAAGAACAGCAAAGCTGCAAGTCCATCAACAGTGCCATAGGAAACAGCTAGAGAGAACTGTAAAAAACTGAGACCCTGCTAGTCTGTTTTGCATAGCAGGCCAGAACTATTATATGTTGATTATTGTTTCTGTATTGGTTTTCCCTATTTCATTGTTATACTGCACACTATTGTTTATGAAACAGAAAACAGATTTAAAGTTTCTTTTGTTGTAAGTCTGGTGAATGTTAAGGGTCACAAGATGGGATCACACTGTCAAAGACTTGAACTCCTTTTCCATTTCTGATAATATCCCTCTTAAAATCTAAGCTGGGTTACATTTGGACATACAGATGATGATGAGGAATCCAGTTTTGAAGGATTTTAACTCTTATGTTTTAGCTTGGTTGCTGATTGAGCTAAGGTTTTTGTACTTTAAAAATTATTGTTGATACCATATTGTTTTTGTTGACTCTCTTTTCCTCTTACACAGCTAGTTTACTGTTTTTCTTTGAAATAAATATTCAAAAACCTTTAACCTACTGATGCCTCAATTAATGTAATTTTATTGGTATCTATTTTTATTTTTGAAATTTAACAGTAGCTGCTGCATTTCCCACTCTAGGCTTATAATCGAGTCAATGTTTTCCCAATTTTTTGTGGTAAAATAAGGTGCCTCAGCTTATATTCAGGTTGGCTTTTACTTGAGTATATATGGGTATATACATTTACAGAAAATTGTGTTTGATAGATAAATTGAGTATTCTTTTTCAGGTTAGTTTCTAATATGGCCTAGTTGCTGAGGAAGACAAAAAGAGCACTAATAGGCCATTAGTAGCAGCAAGGTAACCTTTTGATTAAAGCATCCAGAGGAAACCTAAAGTTATACCCATTTGGTTGGGAGCTAAAACCAGTATTGCCTCAGAGTGCTAAGTTGTAAGCAGTTTTTGGACACTGATTGTTGAATGGATAAATGTCATTACCCATGTAATTGCTACTACAGCTTCACATATACAGGTGCTTCTTCAAGCTGTATACTTGCAAACAAATTTTAAAATGTACCATGTGTCTTCAGCATTCCCTCCAACATGCAAGAAAAGTTTTCTTCTAAAAGATTTCCCTGAAGTTTTTGATGTTACTAGAAGGAGGAGGTGAAAAAGAAGAGATGAGAATTCTTTGGATTATGTCTGTCAGCTCAACATGACTTGGTCTGAGCATCTGTTTTCCTTCTGGCTGCATGTATTATAGCAGGGGAATGCAAACTTTGTGTTCCTGTGAGCCGCTTATTCTTTTTCAAGAGCCTTGGCTCAGTGGGTGGAACCAGCCACAAAAGGGCAACTTGTAAAAAAGTACGACTTTCAAAGCAGGTCTGTAGCACCTGGGCAGGGAAACATTTCCTCTGCTGTTTTGCCAAAGCAAAGCACCATCATAAACCTTCAGGGGAAAAAAAGTTACCTCTATGTTCTCCCTGAAAAAGGCAAAAAGCAACTTTGATGCAGGAGAAAAAAGTCAACAGCGCAAGGGTGCACAAACGTATACACAAAGGTGAAGATGAGAAAGGATGCTGGTGCTGTCATTTTCTCAACCAGAGCAACAATATATGTGAGTATGTAGCTTCTTCTCCTTGGTTTGAAAGAAAAACCAGAGGAAAGCTGCTGCAGTAATTTCAAATGGAAAGACAAGAAAATAATTACAGCAGCATTAAAGGAAAGGCAGAGAGCTATTTTTAATTGTATGGAAAGTGACTAGCCACTGTTGAATGACCTTCTGCCCACCCATGTATAGAACCATTGGTTTGGCAAAAGACAGGAGACAAGGGGCTATTTGTCCTTGGTTCTTAGCCCCTAGTTTGCAGTATGAGGCCCTGAAGTGAGCTTTGCCACTAGTTCTGACCAGTCAAGATGTAGAATATTCTTTTTTGTTTGATTCCTCTTGTTTTTCTAAATTGTATTTTGTAAGCTGCTTTGGATCTCCACTGGGAAGAAAAGCACAGTAAATACACTCAAATAAATAAATCAAAAAGTATTACACTTCAGGATTAGGGTCCAAAGCATTGTTACAAAGTTGTCATTTAAAAACAGCAACAACTGAACTTGGCCATATATAATAAAACAAATCTCCATTCAGACCCACTGCTCTTATTTTGTAACTCGACTCACAGTGCCAGCTAGAATCATTTGCAGGGTGAAATGGTCCTTAAATATAGAAAGAAAGTTACAAGCATATGCAAAAGCAAGCAATTCAATTATACAAGAGGAATTCCTTGAAATCACATTTACAAATATGTCTAAAGCTGGCTTTCCATGCTTCCTTCATCAGATACAGTTAGGAATAGAGATTCCCCTCTTAAATCCCAGTCAGAAGGTAGGAGGAGTATTGCTAAGAAGGGGTCACAATGCAAATGTACAATTCAAAATGTAATCAAGTTGATTAAAGCAGGAAATGCTTAGCACAAGGATAGGAACAATATTAAAACTCTCTTAGGGATAGCTCCTTTTTTCCTAGCTATTATGGAAACATTTGGATTACATGAGAACCACGGACTATCTGCACTGTCTACCAAGTGGAAATGAAGCTACAAAGAAAAAAATGAAACAGTAACTTTGGCTTTTATTTCTATATTTTCTTCTCGGAGTACTTTTCCAGAAAAGAACAAAATCTTCTTTGTGCCAGAAGAGGGCACTTTAACTACAGATAAATACAATCTACACTGTTTAGGGGTGACCCAGGAAAGAAGGTGATGGAGGAAAATGAAAGCTGGGTTATGATGGGAATAGACTACAGGGAAACAGAAAGATGCACCACATTAGCAGTTCACAAGGATTCCATAACCATCTGTTCAGCCCTAATGTATAAAAAACCATCACACTGATTAATCAATATTTACATTACAAAGTAGGCATGCAACAAGAAAGATAAACATGGTGATCCTATTAGCTACATGTTTGACATTGTATTAAGATTCCCTTGAGGGGAAATTTTGGCCTGGAGAAAGTTATTGCTTGCAGGTTTTAATCTATTTCCTAGATTCAATCTGTTGAACAACTCATTAACTCAAACACAGTCCAATAGCAAAGTATGAAAGCTTGTCAAGGGCTAAACCTTATGTCCTGAGATGTTTACCTGAGACAGGGGCTGAGGGCTGGGATTAAGTACATGACAGACCAAAAATACAGGACAAATTCCTCTTCGCCAAGGCATTTGGTTAGTGATTAGCCTCCCTGGATACCCCCTCTATAGCTGTTTGTCACAAACACAGGATGACCATAGACAAAAGAAACAAAGGCCAGGATACTTCTATTCAGATGCTCCCACCAGTGACCTTGCTATCTACAGGGTTACTCCCAGGCTATAGTCTTCATTGTTACTCATACTTCTATTCAGATGCCCTCAACTATTGACCTGGTTGCCTCCTTTGTGACTCACAGACAAGGTTTCCCCACCCACCCTGGACACTCCAACAGATATATACTCCACTTGCTTTCCCTACATCAGATCCTCTGAAGATGCCAGCCACAGATGCAGGCGAAACGTCAGGAGAGAATGCTGCTAGAACACGGCCATACAGCCCGGAAACCACACAGCACCCAAACAAATAATATGGCTTGGTGAGTTGTGTAGATTCATTCCAGATTATTCAAAACCTTATTGGCAATCATCTTTTCCTTTCTTTTGTCTTTACCAATACCTGCCTTCTGAGCATCCTTGTGGATAAAGCTGCACACTTCCTTACCAAACATATTTTTACAAGCCCTTATGCCCACTGTCCGGGGCTGAGCCAGCTGGCCGGGACGGGACGGGCGGTGCGCTGCGCAGCTCCGTCGATCTGCCGATCCGCTGCCCCGCTGCCCCGCACCGGTGGCTTGCCTCACTAGGAGGCGATGCAGGCCCATCCAAGCGGCACCGAGGCTGGGAGGGGGTGGAGCCATGAGCCTGGCTGGGCTCACCCAGCCCCAGCTGAGGGGAATGCAGAGGGGCATGTAGGGCAACAGCTGGGACGCAGAAGGGGAATGAGGGTGGAAAAGGATATAAGGGGTGGGAGAGAGTGCTGGAGGAGGGCGTTGGCTGTGTGAGGGAGGCGGGAGTGAGAGTTGTAGAGGAGGAGAAAGGAAAGAGAGTGCGTACAGAGAGGCAGGGAAAGAGGGAAAAACCCAGGGGGTTGCAGCCCAGCTCTGCAGTGAAACAGGCTGGGGGACCCCCGGCTCCCTAACTGCCAGTAGTGAGCCCCACCCCTGTGAGGGTATAACAGGGAAGGGGTGGAGAGAGCCCTGGTGGCCCAAGGGCCCACGCTCTGTGAAGCAACAGAGCAGGGGGGAGCCTGGAGAGCCCGAAACTCTGCCAGACGGGCACCTCACCAGTGAGGACAGGGTGCAGGGAGAGTGTCGTGGCGCACCCTTACCTAGGTGCCCTGTGGGCGAGGCTGTTTCTTGGCCCTCCGGGCCAAGTGGAAGAAACATCGGCTGGTCAAACCCCAGGTCAGGGAAGGAGGGACGACACACCCGACTGAGGGCACCGGGCGGCTAGGGGAAATGCCACACCCACTATATCTACTTTAGTCAGTTCAGGCTTAGAGTAAAAAATTTTAAAACCTCAAAGATTCTGTTTTGGTTGCTGACTTTCACAGAGGTCCATATCAGCATTACAGACCTTGTGTACACATTACAGCCCTGAATTACTATGATTTGATCTACCAAACACACAACAACAAAACAACAAAACAACCGCAGTCTTAGACTTAGGTTTAGATTTGTTCAGTGTAAGTGTTTTAAGGTAACAGGTACATAAACTAAGCATGGACTAATGTAGACTGAAGGTGTGTTTCTCAGGAAGAGGTGATAGCTGTCTTGGCTTATTGGCAGGCCATTTATCATCTCAAGAAAACTATTGATGGCTCACAAGATTCACACTTGTCCTGGGCTGGGCTGGAAAAAGGATATCTTCTGAGAAGGCTTTGGAAGGCTTTGGAAATGGATCCAAATCAAAGAGCAGTGTCTCAAAAGAAAGGGTAGGGAAAATATGAAGCAGAAGGGAAGATAAAAGAGAGAGAGATAACATAGCTGTCAGCCACAGCAACTTCCATGATCTTGGATATGCGCTTTAGTCACAGTTGAGATTGGTGAGCTATGAGTTCCTATAGTAACTTATGAAAACTGAAACATGTGGACAACAGCCCCATGTGCACAATATGAACCAAATAAATCATTAGTAGACCCACTTATGAAGGATAAGCTATACTAATAAGGAAGGTATGCTATTTATTATAATTGGCCAGTCTCATGCCAATGTGCTAAGGTCAATGACCTTTTGAAGATTTTCTTACTTGGGGAAGAGATTATAAATGCTATGGGTTGGGAAAAAACAATCAACAGGATTGTTGATTCCAAACAAGTTTCCAGTTTTTGCTGACTTCAGCTCTTAGCCAGATGTGTTTAGTATTCTCACACTGCTTAAAATGCCTTGAAATGGCAAAATGGGGAAAACTGTCAATTATCTCCCAATGTACAAACATGACTGTTATCACAAAGGAATTTGTTCTCATTTTCCTCACTTGTAAATTCCTGTTTCTTGGAGGGGGGGGGGTGTTCTGTTCTGCAAGAGTTTGCTCCCTCTAGTGGTTGATTCAAGATTACATCAGTTTACGTCCAGCAAAAGAAAAGTCCAAAGCTGTTTGACACATATAACAGGAACATAGCACATGAGAAGCCTGAATCAAGGTAAGTTTACAATTGTAAAAAGGAGAAATGGCATGTTTAAACATATCACAAATACATTTATACTGTTCTAAGGTAGTACTCAGAACATACCAAAAAAATCACTGGAATCCCAAACAGAGTTACAACCTTCTAAGTTTATTGACTTCAATTGATTTAGTAGGGTATCTGTTTAGGATTGCATATTAACTATATATTTTGGAAAACTGAGCACATGGAAGTTAGTAGTATTTGAAGCATTTGGAATATCTGCAATCAATCATTAGCTAGACAAATTTCGCCTTTTTTGCCAGAATGGAACAGTCAGAAAACTTAAATTACTATTTCATTTTCCTATTATAACAGGAAAATATCCTGTTCTCTCTCTCTCTCTCTTTTAAAAAAAGTACTCCTTGACAGCATTCACACCTGGATTTTGGCAGAAATGTGTAGGCAGACGTCCAGGTTAGATGAAGAGTTCTGAATATTATTAATGCTGTGAGAGAAACAGCATATGGGGCATACAATAATGTCTTCCTGCTCTCTCTGAAGCCCCACTTGGTCCCCTGCATAGCGCATAATTTTTAAGGGGTGAATTTAGGAGTTACGTTCAATATATACAAGCAACATTGCAACCCCCAGTTTCCCACACACCAATTACTTGTTAAATCTAATATACATAAGAAAGATCTAATCTATTTAGAATACTTGCAGTACAAACATAAGCATTTACACTCAAAAGGAAGCCCCACTGAATTCAATGGGACTTATACCCTAATAAGCATGTTCATGCTAGGATTGCAACATTACTCTGTGTGTATGTGTGTGTGTAAACAGAATGCAATATCAAAATACTTTAAAAATATTTTCTTTAAGGCTAACAGAATATGATTATGTTCCTTAAATGGTTGTAGATAGAATTTTCCAAAATTCCCATTTTTATAATGAGAAGAAATTGACTCCTAAACCAATTACGTACATTTTATGTTCATTTCCTCCCCACTCTTATACATAACTTGTTTTAATAATCTGTATGATCTGTTTAGAATTGAGCCAGTCAGCATGGAACACAGCAGAACAAATAGCTGACTGACAGGCACACAATTTTCACTGAAGTGCTACACACACACAGTTTGCTGCGTATGATCTGTTTAATAAGGGTTTGTGCATTTACAAATATTACAGAAAATAAAGTTGCCAACCTCAAGGTGGGTCATGGAGAACTCTTAGAATTACCACTGATCTCCAGGTAAGAGAAATGAGTTTCCCTGAAGAAAAATGGCTGCTTTGGAGGATAGACGTTATACCACACTAAAGTCTTGCCACTTCCTAAACCCCATCTTCTCCAGGCTCCACCCCCACATCTCCAGGGATTTTCCAACCCTAGTAAAACATTATACATGGCAAAATTAATTGATCTATGCACACTTGCATGAACCTGTACAAAGGAACCTATGAAGTTTAAAATTGTATATTTTTGCTCAGTACTGTAAGGAAATCGGTTGCACATGAAAATACAATAGGCATTATTCTTTAAAAAGATCCCTTAACACAAAGTCTGACAGTTAAAGGGGGATCTCAATAAATATAATTAATTCAAGATATGTACAATATTTAAATACTATATTTCTGCTATATTATATAAAATTAATGAATAATGATAATATTTCATTTTGCTTTGCATTGTTTCTGCTTATATGAGCATATTGAAAAAGATTTCTTCTGAGTATAAATCAACAGCTGCAGTCCTGACACACATCATTGTCTGACATGAGTTTCCATGGTGCTGAGGGATATTGGTACTACACAACATTACCACTACAAAGCAACTTTACAACTCTGAAATTTAGTTTTCTGCTTTCAGAAATATTAAGAGCTTTTGAAATTATGCCTGTGCTTACAAGAGCCTTATGGAATTAGCTGGGGGCAAAGTTCACATTCATTTGATTAGAGAGCTAGTCCTAAAGCAACATTTGTACAAGTGAACTAGAGACTACACAGTGTAAAACAGGATGAATTTGTTAATTCAATGACTAATTAGCTTTGAACAGTAATACAAAGTAAAACATCAGACATGTAAATGCTCCAGACATGAAATGACCTCTCAGTCAAGCACTCTTCCATAGTTATATTCACACAATCTAGTTTTCCTGCTAGATCTACCCAGGGGCATTCCGAAAGAGCTCCATACAACGAATTATCCTTCAAGTCCAACTTGTGTGAGTGGAATCCTACATTTGATTTTCTATTTATATATTTTCCCCACATGGAGATGTCTGAGGGCTCCTTCAAATTCACACATCTTTCCATATGATCCTAACTTTTAAGTATAGTTCTGTTATCATTAAATATTAAAAGAAGTAAATCAAACAAAATGCATAGGGATGCCATGTCTCTCACAATAATGGGAGGTCACCTAATAATCTCTATCAGATGCTGGCAGAAGGAAACTGGGGAGGAGGGATGCATGCCAGTGCCACACTGGCATGTTTACATCAATTCCAGTTAAAGCCAGAAGTTATACAGAAGATAGTCTAGCATTTCACAAAAACAGTATGGTAAAACCTGCTCTCAAATTCTTCCAGAGGGTTGCCAAATGGGGCCCGACAACTCTAATAATGGCAATGAGGGGGGAAAAATACCTCCTCAGTAATCCCAGAATCACAAAGCCTTTTCATCTCATCACAGAGAACTGCTTGACAAACCAAGCCTGTGATCACCTACACCTTATGCAGCTCTTTTTCTCACAAATGCTTGTAATTGCCACATATAATCATCAATCTCTCCTTTGAGCAAGGAGAGTTTCCAGGTGGGCTGAAGGAGGCAGAGGTCCACTCACTCTTGAAAAGACCATCTTTGGATCCTAGTGATCTGGCCATCTTTCGTTTGGGGGCAAGGTAATTGCAGGGGCAGAGCGCCCATGGGGACATGTGGGGTCACATGTCCCCAGGCACATGCCATCCTGTCACGTAGGGGTGCAAAAACACCCCCACACTCCTCCTTCCTGTGGTGACTCAGCTTCTGGGTCAGCGCGAGGGAGAAGGGATGTGCCGTGTGGATGGAGATTTTGTGCTCCCCCGCACTGACTTGACTCATGGGAAAGGAGGGGATGGTGCTTGCAGGAGGGTGTGCAAGCCTGCCACCAGGATGCCCAGGACCTCCGCTGGCTCAGGAAAGTGGGGCATGGGGGCATAGTTACCACGGGGTGTGGGGGGCCCAGGGGGGGCAACTGGTACCATTTTGCCCCAAGCACCATCTCCCCCCACTATGCCTCTGGGTAATTGACGGAGTGGTGTTGGAGCAGCTACAGACTTTCCTGAATGACACATCACCGCTGGATCCATTCCACTTCAGCTTCTGTGCTGGGCATGGGACGGAGAATTTAGAGACCTTTGTTAGGCATATACAACATAGGGACAAAGAATAGGGGTGAATCCAGTATAGAACAGTGTAAGTGATGTGAACAGAAATGAAGGGAACCTAATCTAAAACGCACAGTAGAAATTTGGCTACTAGATTGCAACTGTTCAAGCTTGGATTTCCATGTGTGGATCCATATAAGAACCCTGTACATTACATGTTGAATCACTTTCATGTTAAATACTTTCAGAGCCGCCAGAATGAATCTGCCACCATTAAGGGTAAAAAACTTCAGAACAGCAGCAGAAGCACATTTGCTACCCTTCAGGGCCTTGTCTCTATGCCAGGCTTATGTTGGAAGACAATCCCTAAATATCTGAAGGATCTGACTTGCTCAATATCTGAGCCCTGAATCACCAGGACATAGGGCTGCAAGTATTTGAGAAAACCAGGACCTTGGATTTTGTTGGATTGATTGAAAGCCAATTAGAAAGCCAATTAGAAGCGCAGTAGCAATTACATTTGAGAAGTAAATTTTTGAGGCCGGCCCTTGAGCAGGACAGCAGAACTGAATCATTGGCATATAACAGGATTGAAACTGGAACATTATCCAAATGAGGACAATGAGAGTTTATGCTGTTCAGGGTTGGGGTAAGGTTGTTCAGGAAGAGATTAAACAGTACAGGGGCTAGCACATAACCTTGCTTGACTCCCCAGGAGAAAATAATTTTGGGGGTTAAGTGGCCTAATGGATTGATTCTGATTTGGCAGGTGGGATTTTTATACAGTGACATTAGTAGCATGAAGAGCCTGGGGTCCACTCCAAGTGTCATCAGTTTGGACTGCAAGAGACGCCTGTTGACAGAATCAAATGCCCCCTTTAAGTCTATGAAAGTTGTGTAAAGACTGGATTTGCCTTTCTGCACATATTTTGAGATGAGTGTACTCAAAATCAGGCAATGATCTAGGGCGGACTTCCCTTTCATGAAGCCAATCTGTTTGATACCAATGATCTTTTCCACTGAGATCCAAGAAAGAAGGTGATTCAATAGTGCCATCACAGACGAGCTCCACTTACAGCTTGACTGGGATGGGTCAGCGCTGCTAGTATTATTAGACCTTATCACAGCATTTGACATGGTTGATCATAATCTTTTGACCCACTGCCTCACTGACGCAGGGATTTGGGGCACAGCTTTACGCTGTTTGGCCTCATTTCGCTGTGATCGGGGTCATCGGGTGACATGCGGAGAAGGACCTCCTAGCAGAGCCCTATCATGTGTGGGGTGCCGCAGGGAGCTCTCTTGTCCCCACTGTTATTTAACATCTACATGTGTCTCCTCACTCAGCTGGTGTGGGGCTGAGTTGTCACCAGTCCAGGATGACACTCAGCTCATTCTGCTGATGGAAGGCCAGCCAGCTATCACCCCTGAGGCTCTCCAGCACTGTTTGAAGGCAGTAGCTGGTTGGTTGAAACAGAGTAGATTGAGACTAAGCCCAGGAGATCCTGTGGGTAGATCGGGATGGGGGGGAACTGGTGGAATTTCAGCTGCCAACACTGGATGTCATAGCCCTCAAAGTGGCCACCTCAGTCAAGAACCTGAAGGTCCATCTGGAGCAGTCCTTGTCAATGGAGGCCCAGGTGGCCCATACAGCGAGGGTGGCATTTTCCCACCTTCGCCAGACTCAGCAGCTGGCTCCATATCTCTCACATAATGATCTGGTCACAGTGATCCATGCAACAGTCACCTCTAGGCTGGACTATTGTAACCCTTTCTATGCTGGTCTTCCCTTGTCCCTGATTCAGTGTTTAAAACTGGTTCAGCATGGCTCCTGTCTGGCATTTTGTTGCAGGAGCACATCACTCTGGTGCTCTGTGAGTTACACTGACTGCCAGTGGAGTTCCGAATCAGGTTCAAGGTGTAGGTTTTAACCTTTAAGGCCATTTAAGGCTGGGACCCTCTTATCTTAGGGATTGGCTCTCCCCCTATTGCCCGACATGTGCCCTCCAATCAGCAGAGGTAAATCTACTGGCAACACCTGGCCCCTCTGTGGTATGACTGGCCTTGACTAAGACCAGGACTTTTACGGCTCTGGCCCCAGCCTGCTGGCTGGTGACACCGATTCACTCTGTCTGCCCTGCTATGCCCCCATTGCCTCACCACAACACCTCCAAGGTATGCAGTGGAGCAGTTTGTTGGGATGCTGATGCAGTTGTGGCTAGTGCAACTCAGCGACTGTTTTTCCTTTTCTCTGCTGCCTAAACTAAACATTTAGGGATCGGACTAGTGGTGCCACAATTATGCTGCGGGCAGCCTTCAAGATTGCTCTACCTATTACTGATTTGCAAACATGGTCATGAAGAGTCACTGCAGTCTAACTGTCATGTTCTTTTATAGCTTTTAGTCAGAAATTGTTTGGTTATCAGGTCACATCTTGACTTTTAAAATGTATAGCTTCCAGTGGTGACAAATTCTCTGTTTCAGCTCAACCATGTCTAAATTAGAAAACATCACCCTATATAATGCATTAAACATTGTCCTCTAATTAAGAAATGCAGCAGATTAGAAAACACAATTGAAACCACATAATGTAATTGGTTTGCCCACAAAAATACGATTGGAAAGAAGTGATATTCTAGATAAGAAAATAATATATTGTGTGCTATTCCTGACACAGATGAGAACTCATATCCACATTACTATGATTGTGATGCCTTCCTGTCTTTGTCTTCAGAACAAGTTTAGTTTAGTGTCTTTAATAAATTTATTTGCTATCCAAGCATGGATAAATAGTCTGGAGGATCAAAAGACTGAAAATGAATCAGGATTCAACTAAATCAGTTTGCAGGCAGATATTCTTGCTCAAGTTCATTTATCTTCAGTTGCTATGATGTTGATTTGCAAGGAAATCTTGCAAGGAACAGAGTTTCCAGATGCCCAACCTCAAACACTCCTGACCCAGAACACAGAAGGTAGAAGACAAGATATGAACAACTGTATAATGTATTGGAAGGAAGGGTAGGGATTTCATTTATTTGGGAGAGTTAACATCATCAGCATAGAATGAAAGGGAAAAAATATATATCCAGTCAGGATAGCATTTCAACATTAAGACAAACATTTTCACATCTGCTCGCTCAAACTAGATTGTGCTACTTTTGACACAGTATTTATGGAAATCAAAATGTAGTCTCAGCCTTTCTATACATCACCATGAAAGATAATCACTGCATTCTACAACTTATTTTCTGCTCTGACTGGATGATGGCAATAATGTATGAAGTAAGAGTGATGCAATTCCATTCACACAGAACAACTTGATCCTGCACAACCACCCCTGCATAAACTAATGCCTTTTAACAAACAAGTATGAGATATAAACCATGGAGGGAATATAATAATAAAGAGAAGCTCAGGCTCCTTCCGCACAGCAAATGTACAACGGGTTACAGTCGGGATAAAGTAACCCGTTTTCCTGTTTTCACATGTTCATATATCTATGCAGGCAGTGATTGGATGTTTTTTTTTAAAAAAAACCCATAAATATTGTACATACACACACACAGTAGGGGAAGGGAAAATGAGATGTCCCATGAAAGTTCTTCTGGGTTCCACATTTATATCATTCTAAAATCTGTAGTCCTAAAAGTGGGGAAAGATTGAGGTGGACATTAAAGAGGGGTTTCCCCAATCAATTTTTCTGTTATTTTTTCTGTCATTAAAAATTAGCCGTCAATTTACCTTAGATTCCTGGTCAGTGTAAATCAAAGGAAGATCAGTCTCTAAAGGATACATGTTTCCTCTGTATATGGGACTGCAGAAGTTGTATCTCCAACTATATAACTATAGAATGAGACTTCCAGTGTGTAGCAGTAAGAGGTATCATCAAGTAAGCCACCAAGGAAACGACGTCCTGTTCCTGCCTTAACAGCGTCTCGATTGAAAGAAGTGCTAGACTGCAAAGAAGAAGAAAAAACAGCTGGAGTGGGAGACCTAGCATAAAATCCACTAAGCCTTTAAATAGGCCCTCACACAAAAACACATTTAAGATTTTTGGTGAACTAGCCAGGGGTCAAAATTCTGCAAAACCTTGTACTATAATTCTTTCTTCTCTTAAGGTTAAGGTTAAGGCACCCTGATCTGGGCTAAACAAAGTTGATCACTCTTCAGATAAAAATCTCTTTTTATATAGGTTTTTTTGTCCCTCTTTTCCTAGCTTTTTTATGGGCCGTTTCCCCACTTGCAAAATGGGGGATGATACGCTGCAGTTTCCTTTGCTGCAGGATTTTTTGAGTGCAGGCTCATGGTCCCCACCGCAGCTTCTGCAGCTTCTGCCCCCTTGTTCAAATGAATCCTGCAGCCGCACAGCCTCTACGCAGGACTCCCCACAATCCGCTCAGGGGCTGTCCTGATTGGCTGCTGCACTGCTCTGGGGTGGGACTTCTTTTTAATGTTCTAAAGGACGAATCCACGTCTCCAGGTTTTGCCAAGGAATCCACCATTTTGAGCACTCAAATCCACTATTTGAGCACTCAAAACGATGTGGAGACGTGGATTTGTAGCACTAAAATTTTTTAAAAAGAAAACCCAGGCTGTGCGCACACCCTGCCGTTGCCTAATTGGACGGATGGCTCTACGTCATCAGCAATGGCGGGAAACTTGAACCCGGAGTCACAACCGGGCTTCCCCACTCCCCTGCGCACCCCCGCACTCAGCGTGGGGTTTTTCAAAGGTGCTCGGCTATTCACCAACAAAAATGATACACACAAAAGAGGAAGGAGAGTGGCAGAATCGAGGTTGCTGTGTTGTCACTGCTGGGGCAGTGGAGAATGCAGCAGGCCCCTGGATTATTTGTTGCAAGTACCGCGCAACAAAAGGTGAGTGGGGAAACGGCCATGAATGCTAAAAGAAGCAGGGTATTCCCAGACATGCATACGGTCCAGTACTAGGAATGTTTATTCAGAAGTGAGTCCTGCGGAATACAATGAAACATGCCAGTGCTAATATCTTAACATGGTCATGATCTTGACTTTCCCCCCCTCATCTGTTCCACATGTTGAGTTCCATATTCTGCAAGAAATCTCCTCCTTTTATTATATGATTTTAATTCAGTGGAGTCATTAAGCCAGGGGTCTCCAGCCTTTTCAAGCTTGTAGGCACACCTGGAATTCTGACACAGGATAACAGATACAACCACAAAATGGATTCTTCACGAGGCCAAGCCAATCTCAAAATATGAGGGGGTGAGGTTATGTATACCTGGGAGTAACTTCTCGACTTTTCAGGCAAAAGCTCTGTTTTACAAAATGCCTTGTGTAATAAATGCCCAAAAGGGAGGTGGTTTCCAGTGATAGACTGCACGGAAAGAGTTAAGTCCTGCCAGGTCCTGATTGGCTGGGGGAGAATTGCCTGAGAGGAGAAAAAGAGGCAGCTAGAGTCCTGGGGAGAGACGGAATGAGGGAGACTCCAGAAGAGGGGTCTGAGACCAAAAACTTGTCAGGGTTACAGAATATATAACATTAGGGTGACCCTAGGAATGTGTCATTGGGGCTTTCCCTAAAGGGGAAGTCTCCTAGATATGACTGCAAGGAAGTGCCTGATGGAGACTGATCAGTTTTGAAGTGGAATACCAGCTTCCTGAGGGGAGAGCTGTGATCCTTCTTGGTGTAAGCTAGTAGACACGGGGATTCTAGGCAGGGACCCAAACACCTCACTGTTGGTCATAGGACCATTTGAGAGCCTAAATACCAGTCTGAATGACAATACGTACTTCTGTTTTTTTATATGTTTATGTGTTCCTCAACTCTATCAAAGAAATGCTTGCTGTTACGGTTTATTTTAAATAAAAACAATCTTTTTGTTATGGAGCTGTACGGTGATACAGGCTCTGATGCTGATTATTAGGGAGATCTCTAAAGTCCATAAGGCATAATTCCTGAGGAAATAACTCCCCAGTTTTGGAGTCTCTGAATGGGGAATCCGCCCTCCCCCCCCCCCTTTTGGTTGTGTGTTACACCTTGTAAAATGAACTTATTGCTTGAAAAAAAAATTGCATACACACAATTTATCTTTATTCGCATCGTAAAGATTCTTGTGCTGCAGTGGCATCTGCAGCTGAAGCAGCTTTTAAAAAATCTGCAATGTCAAACAGATCTACAATGGCCAATTAGAAGCTCTACTAGACAAAAACCTTACTTGGCTCTTGTCCTTTCTAAAAACACTTGGCAAGTGCCAAGAAATTAATTTGCATAATTATTCATACAGAGGTTTTCTGGTTAGTGAACATGTGAGGCCTGCTAGGCCCTCTTTTCTATGTCTAGCTTGAGGCAATGCAACGTTCTATCACAAAATCAGGAATGCATTTTCAACATATTGTGAAAGTGCAACAGTCACTAGGCAGAGCAAACTCATTGCTTAGACTGCAGGTGAGCTACTGACAAAGCAATAAAAGCCTTTCCGTGCCTATCGCAAACCCCTGAAGCCAGCTGTCTTCTCAGGCTAGAACATATGTTCATGTACTCCACACAATATTGTAACTGCCAGGAATCAAAACCTGAGAAAATGAGGATATAAAAGTGATTTAAAAATTCACACAGACACAAACAAATCCTGCAGTTTCATTTGTTTAGCTCCTTGAAACTAGGATGGCTGAGATTACAGATACATCTGAATTCATTGCTGCCCTGGATAAATGAGGTACAGGGAAGTTCAAAAGTACCTACTGTTTTATTATCATTCAGTAAGTTTTAAAGCTATCCCTGTTATAAAAAGGTGGATTTTGCACCTTTTGAGATGGATTCCTATTTTTATTTGAATTATAGGTGAGAAACATCAGATATTTCCCAGGTGATTTATGATAGTAACTTTCCTTTGTTTATGCTAAGACATGTCCCAGTGCATTCAAAGTTATCTAAGGTACTAATTGTCATCTTCTGCAGTAGAGTATACCCTTTTCTTAGAAGAGAATACGGGAAAGAGAAAAATCAGATCAGGGCTGAGGAAATGAAAGAAGGGCTGAGGAAATGAAAGAAGAATACAGCCAACAGAGAGAAAACAAAACAATCTCAGGAAGAATACATTCCATTTTAGTGATAATATTAAAGTAAAAAGCTACAGTATTGCTATTCAGATTGCCAACCCTGGCTTGGGAAATCCTTGTAAATTTGGGGTGAGCATCTGAGGAGCATGGAGATTATGGAAGGGGGCGGGAGCTCAGGGTTGATTTCTTGCCATGGAAGCAACATAGAAATGCCATTTCCGTCAGAGGAACTGATCTTTGAAGTCTGGAGATGGGTTGTAATTCCAGAGAAATCCAGAGATCTTATGAACACATGAAACTGCATGATACTGAATCAGACCATTCGTCCACCAGGGTCAGTATTCTCTTTGCAGACTGACAGAATTCTTCCCCTTTTGTATGCAAATTTATTTAGATTATTTCTATTCCCTGCTCCCCTCAAAAATCATGCCTGATGCAGCTACATATAAATTGTGTACATGCAGACTCCATCTCCATCCAGGAACTACTTGTTAATGTTCCTGATCCCAGAGATGGAAACTATACATAAATAGGTTGTATATAGCTTGTACACCCATGTTCTATGAATGCATACAGGCAGTGTCAGGATTAGCATGTTTGCTTGTAGTGGAGGTGGTGCCACCATGCTTCCTCTCACTCCTTGTCCCTGCATATTTTATTCTAAAAGGGGAGTTAGTGTGAAATCATTAGGTCACATCTTGACATTTGGCAAATCTGTAGATTTCTTGAACAAAGGAGATGCAATCATTCTCTTTACTAGAGAGTTTGCTAGATAGTCATTGTCTGTACATGTGACCATGTTTTTTTTAGTCAGATTTTTCTGCAGTCCTAGGTGGTCCCCCAAGTATGCAGAAACATATGTTGGTGTAAGTGTGGATGTAGCTATTTGAAAGCAGGGGGCACACTCTGAAATTAGATATATAAATAGCCCAGTGCTCAAACTGGGAATTCTAACTTCTGTTCCACATGTATAACCACTAAAACAGATTAATATTTCATTAGTGCGGGTGTGAAGAGTGGAGGGTGGAAGTATCCTTTTACTATTTTGTTAGATTGTGGGGAAATACTGATTTTCCCTATTCTGTCCATAATATTTGTGACTGTACTATTAAGTACATTCTAAGTACATTCTAATGTACCTTAAATACATTCTAAGTTGCCAAGGAAGATAAAGAGAAGAAGTTGAGACAAAGACTTAAAAATAAAAATGGGAGTGCAAGCAGAAAAATTAGGTGGAGGGAGAGAGAAATGAATGAGAAAAGTGTGGAAACAAGGGGTAGAAATTAAGGAAAAGACAGAGGCAAGCTGTTTTATCTGGCTGTAACACAAGATTTTAGGCAATTTTGCTTCATTCCTGCAGAAATGCAAGTATAGCCTATTGTCAGATTGCCTTTTACTGTGCTCTGCCATCACTGTTCCCCTAGCGGCTCCAAGAAGAACTGCATTACAAGAAAAATAAATAGAAAGGCATTTGGCTGGATGTAGAATGATGCTGACTTAACCTCCCAGAATTTTGTTCCCTACTTCCTCCCCCAGCCCCAGCCCCAGCCGCCCTGGGAGGAAGAAAAGGGAAAAGGCTACCAGGGTCAGGAAACAGTAGGTTAGTGGCTGGCTGGAAAAGGCAGACAAAAAAAGAGGAGAGCCACAGGAATTTCTGGGGCAGGGGCACTGAACAAAAGCAAAAGGAAGAAAGAGAGCAGGGAAATGTGCATTTTTGCACTTGCATATTTTGAGTAACTGCCAACAGAAATAAGTTTCTTGTACATAAAATTATTTCCACAATCCATTAATACTAATTTTTCATTTAAAATAAATGATTTTACATTATCATATTTAGATTACTATTTTTCTTACCAGTTTCCAGAAGCTAGTCAAAGGTTTTCTGAATATGTGTTAAACTAAGCTTCAATCACAAAGAGTAGCAAAAGAAATCCTTTTCAGTCTACCCCCACTGCCAATTCGTAAAATCCAGACAAATGACAGCTTTACCAGTGATTCCCATTTCACAGCAAACAGGTTATTAGTGTGGGACTGTGTATTTGAAGCCTGCATTCAAAAAGTCTTGTTCATTATTAATGGAATATGAGCTTTTTTACTTCAAAAGAGATCCATTATGTATGCTAAACAGTGGTGTAAAACAATTGGACCTGAAGTTCACATCTTCTCACTGCTTTTGTCCCATGTAAATCAATCAAGCTTGACAGAAACTTTAAGGAGAGTAATCTTTTCAATGATACTGTCAATGGATAACATAATGGAACATTGTCTTGATGATGTAAAGACATGAAGCTAGTCAATTATGGACGACACTTCATGCAGCTGCCAGCTTTCACCTGATTCTGGATATTCTAATCTTTACAAATGGCTGCTGCAGCACATAATGTAAATGAGACCTCCTGAAGCTTCAAAAAACTATTAGCTATAATAGTGCCCCATTCCCACACTTATCACACACGGGTATGATAATGTTAACAATGCAATTTTCCATCCATTTTCTACCTGCTGTGCATTTATGTACACATTATTATAATTATTATTACTTTGTTCCTCACACCCATAAAACCTTCTACCGAGTGACAAAGTCTTGGTAGTCCAGCCAACTATATTCCCTATTGTTCTTACAACTCTTAATCAAAATGTCTGGACTTGTTAATTTAGGAGTCAACAATTTTACAGCCACAAAATATTGTATGAACCACAGGCATGATTCACTACAGTGAGGGGCTTAGAGATTATAACAGTTCTGTACAAACAGAGATTATTCTATTAAATTTCAGAAAATACCCTGACATTATCTATGCCAATCAGATTTTATTCAAAAAAGCAGGGAATACAAAAATACTTGCAGGGCGGTATCTTATTTCCTCTCCCCCACTACTTCTGCTTTCCCTTCCCTGGCAGCCCAAATAGCCTCCCTTATTTTCTTGATTCCTTCTCTCTTATCCACCCACCAGCAAATCTATCTTTATCTGGTCCCCTCTCTCTCCCCCTGGAAGCCTCTCCCCAAACCATTTGACTTGCCAGGCATTGTCTGTAGTAAAGTAACCACCAGCCTGTAGAGCCCAGTTTAGGTGATTCAGTTCATCTTGAATTAGTTTTTATTGTGCTCCTTTTTTCTCTGTGAACCCCACCTCCTTCAAAATGAACATCAGAACAAAACACAAAAAAGTAAATGATCTGCTAATCATGGCTGAACAAGAAAGATTCACTATTATATTGGGGTGTAAACAGCCAAACCCCTTAAGGGGTACCATGAAGGCATGGGGGGGGGGGGAGAAAGACTGGCATAATAGCAAGACACTGTTCCCCATAAAGTGGGTGTCTCTCAGCCAGTTTTGGGATCCATCTTGTGTGTCAGATCTGCACAGGAAGGTGGTTGACTACTGAACTTTTCCCCTGACCATGCCTGGATGGACAATGAGGCTAGCTAATCTCCATTGTGTCACACTAGTGTGAGTCAATCAGTATTTGAAGCAGATTATTACTTACCCTGTCTGCACCCATCCCAGCAATCAGTCAGCATTTAGGAGAATAATCCAGGCATTATCTTGAGTCCTGATGACTCATCAAGCCTTTTTTACTATTTTGTAGGAACCCCTGAAAAATATTTCTTGGTCTCTGACTTTCCTGTCAGCTTACCTCATACTGCCTCTGGGCCATTCACGAGGTGTGTGTTCTGGACTCATGTGCATCACCCACACACACACACCCCACACACACATCCACATCCACATGCACGCACGCACACACACTTGCATGTGGGCTCTTTTCTTTGCTGCAAGAAATGCTGGTTGTTTTCCTTTTCAGCACTGTTTTTCCTGAACATACCTCCAACACTGGTATCACCCATCCCTGAAACCCAATCCAACCTCCTCCGTTTTCTCATAGCCAGCTCTTGCATATTTCATGTATGTATGCTCACTGCTTGAAACATATTTCTTGTTGTATTATTTTTAATTCTTTAATAAAACCCATTTTAACGGTACAAAAGCTCATTTGGGAGTTTTCTCCCAGGACTATCCAGGATAACTAAATCAAAGTAGAATAGAATAGAATAGAATAGAATAGAATAGAATAGAATAGAATAGAATAGAATAGAATAGAATAGAAGAATAGAAGAATAGAGACTACCTACTTAGGATAACAAGGGGTTACTACTCTGACCATTCTTCATGGACGTAGGTAAGGGGGGGTTCTCGGGTTTGAAACCTCCCCATTCATGTCTGAAGCTCCGCCCACCCGTTTGTGGGTTTTTAAAACATTTTAGTGTTTTTTTGGATTTTGGCCTGCAGGGGGTGCATTGTTTGGGCTAGAAGCACCAAACTTTCAGAGATTGTTTGGGAGACTCTCCTGATGACACTACCCAGGTTTGGTGAGGTTTGGTTCAGGGGGTCCAAAGTTATGGACTCCCAAAGGGGATGCCCCATCCTCCATTGTTTTCAATGGGAGCTAATAGGAGATGGGGGCTACACATTTGAGGGTCCATAACTTTGGACCCCCTGGACCAACCTTCACCAAACCTGGGTGGTATCATTAGGAGAGACTCCTAAAGATACCCTGAAAGTTTGGTGCTTCTAGTTTAACCATTGCACCCCTGACAGCAGGCACCTCCCAAATTTCCACAGATTCTCGTTTTAAATCCACCCCCTTCAGCATGGATTTAAAGGGAGAATCTGAGGTCCTCAGTTTAGAACAGGGGTAGGGAACCTGCGGCTCGAGAGCCGCATGCGGCTCTTCTGCCCTTGCACTGCGGCTCCAAGAGCCGAGCCGCTGGCCCCATCCTTGCCCGCCCTGCAAGCAGCAGGGTGGGTGCACCAACTGCCCAAGCAGGGTCCGGCTGGGCTGCGCCATGGGGCTTCCCCTCCTCGCCTGCACCATTGGAGTAAGGCGTGGTACTTTCCTCACGTCGTCCGGGCGAGGTCGAAAGCCGCTGGCTCCCCATCTCTGCCCACCCCTGCAGGCAGCAGTAGGCTGCCAAAGGCAACATCCATGCGCTTCTCAGAATGAGCAGAGTAAAAGGTAAAAACCCCCAATATATACAGTGTTATCTTTATTTTAAATGTCAAAAATTATTTGAGGCTCCAAGTGTTTTCTTTTCCCATGGAAAATGGGTCCAAATGGCTCTTTGAGTGTTAAAGGTTCCCTACCCCTGGTTTAGAAGAAGAAGAAGAGTTTGGATTTATATCCCCCCTTTCTCTCCTGTAGGAGACTCAAAGGGGCTTACAATCTCCTTGCCCTCACAACAAACACCCTGTGAGGTAGGTGGGGCTGAGAGAGCTCAGAGAAGCTGTGACTAGCCCAAGGTCACCCAGCTGGTGGGTGTGGGAGTGCACAGGCTAATCTGAATTCCCCAGATAAGCCTCCACAGCTCAAGTGGCAGAGCAGGGAATCAAACCCAGTTCCTCCAGATTAGAATGAACTCTGCTGTGCTAACCACTACGCCCACACTGAAAGTGGGGATGCTGTTCTCAGGATGGTGATAATCCACTCAGGGAAATAGCGATCACTTTCAATGTTGGTGCTTAACTAGGGACCCCAGATTCCTCCTTTTAAGGTGGATTTAAAAGGAGAATTCGGGCTCTCTAGTTTAAACACCATTGAAAGTGATGCTGTTTGGGGGTGGATTCCAACATCACAGCGGCTGCCCGGCAGGGGGGCGCAAAACTCAGATTTTGCACCAGGCTCCATTTTTCCTCTATGCATCTGCCCAGAGGGGTGGGGCAGGGCAGGGCAGGGCAGGGGAGTCTGCCATCCCCGACCTCGGAGAGCTGCTTTTATAAGCGCTAGGCCAGGGGCGGGGCTTGGGGAGGCATGGCCATGCCCTGGGGGTGGGTGGGGGTATGGCCTCACCTCTGAACCCCCCCTATAAAAAATCTATACCTACGTCCCTGCCATTCTTGGTAGGCCTTTAGTTCTTCTCCCACCACTGAATTCCTTCTTATACAATATAATGCATAACAATTGCTAACTCAATAAGAAATCCAGCGTTTTAGTAGCTTCCACAGTAATTTTCCATACTGGATGCCAGCATGTACTGAAACTTGCTAGTTGCCAGTTGAAATACTTTTGCACCAGTTCTGTGCATGGTGATATATAAAAGTGGAAGCACATAGCTTTTGGTGTATATTGCCAGTAAGCATGCACAAGGCTCTGCTGTGGCATTGAGATTCATACCCATATAACCTGCTGCAAAATTGTCATTGTCATGAGTTCAAACAATAATCTGAAACACATTCATGAAAAAGAGAAACAAGCAAGCATTACTTACAAAGGAGAAGTCTTCAGCATTCTGGCAAAGCAACTTGGGGAAAATAGCTTGTCTCTGAAATCTTTCCTCTTCTTCAAAAATGTTCCCATACATAAAGCCATTCATCATAGTGGAGTGAGCATGGATGTCAATATAGAATTCCAGGCTAATTTTCTGCATAGAAAGAACACACATACACAAGATAAATTGAAACTGTATCTAGAAAAAGTATCCAGCTATAAAATCACCATTGTAATCCACAAAAAACCAAAACATACACAAATAGAAAATGTTTGATATAGCAGCGATTACATTCTGTGAAAAAAATATATCAATTTGACATGTTTTGTATAAGTATGCCATTATAAGTAGAAGGTAGAAATGTTTAAATGTAAATGTTTAAGATGTATATTGACAGAATTAAATGTCTAGACTTTGCTGTCTGAGGTGAGAAATGCCTAAAAATGTTTTTTGTATAAGAAAGTCTGTCTTGAACTTTGGCCCATTACTCTTGGAACACTTACATTGAGCCTTTTCTCTGCACAGTGGGCTCTCTTTGCATGTCTCTTACACGCGAGGAGGCAGCACACAGCCTGCAGCACAGTTTGTCTGCTGAACTCTGCTGGGCCTCTGCTTCTCCAGTTCTCTTAACTGTGCCCATCAACAGCCTTAAAGGCACTGAGCTGATGTTCTCTCCCCCAATCCTTTCCACTCTGCACACACATGCACACTCTCTGCTGCTGTCGCAAGAAAAGAGGAGAGAGACTTGTTTTAAAACAGAGTCTTGCCTGAAATAGTTTTAAAAGCCCTCTCAGCCATCAGGGAGGGAAGAAGCAAAGCGGGGGAAGTGGGATATAGCCAAATGATGCCTGCTTGTACTGTTCCTTGCAAAAGCCCTCTTTATTGTTACTTTGTATCAAAAGATCGATCTCTCAATCTTTCAATACGTGCACTTTAGAGAAGCAGAAAGGAGCTGGCAGGATGGAGATGAAAGTAAGGGGGAAGGCTCCAGGGCACCTGGCAACTGAGACTGTGCTGAGGCTGTGCTGGTGGAAGAGAGATTGAACACAGATGTTAGACAGAGATGAGGGTGGTTCTCTCCCCCACTATACATATGAGAGACTGATCTCTCAATCTCTTTATCAATGCACTTAGGGAAGCAGGAAGGAGCTGACAGCATGAAGGGGATGAGGGGGAAGGGAGTGGGAAGGTTGGCCATGGGTGGAGAGAAGATATCCAGGGCAAATATGTCCCACTCTGGCAGCAAAGCAAGATTTAAATTGTGCTATAACTGGTTTCACTTGCCACAAAGAGAGTGGAAAGTGAAAGTGAGACTCCAGAAAATATGTCCATACAAGAATACTGGTCTCCACTACATAGCAAAAACTTTGTGTGTAATCGTCCTTTTATTACCTTTATACTCCACTGTAAAAGTTACATGATTCTGAGTGTCTCTGAAGCTAGCAGGAGGGGTATCTTGTCAGCCTGCCAAGATCTTGCTAGGTGTTTTCTGCATAGTCACTCACGTGACCTGCAAATGAGACATTGCTCCCTTCTATTTCAGCTTTCAGGTGGAGACTGATGTAGGGCTATAACTTAGGACTATATACACATGCATACTTTGGGGGGGGGGGCTCACAACCTAGGCACCACTCATCTTGGTCATGTGGGGGTGAATTTGGCCATCCCCTCCCTCCCCCTGCTAGCCTGGAAAGGCAAGCAGGGGCTGGTGAGAGTGGGCAGGCTGTTGATCAGGTGAGAAAGGCAGATGGGCAAGCTGTGGCTTGCTGCTCACCTGCTCATCCACCTGACCTTCTTGCTTGCCCACCCCACTCACCTGCCCTGTCCATCAAGCATGCCTGCCCACCTCACTTCCTGCTGGCCATTCACCACTTTTGCTTGCTCACCTACCAAACCCACTCACCTGCCTCAATTTTGGGAAGAGGGCACAATATTTTTGGAGGGCATGCAATTTCAGTACTTGCTCCTGGGTGCCACTTCGTGCAGATATGCCACTGGCTATATAGAAGCTTGGCCTAATTTAAATACAGAAGGTTGATTGAAGATGATTTCATTATGATTAGCTAATGAGATAATGCATAAAACTCTATAAAAGCAGATGTTTTAGTTCACTGTTTGCTCTTTCAACCTGGTTTGTTCTTTCTAGCCAGGTTGTGAGATGCTACTGGATGCCTATAGTCTGGATTTAGAGCCAAGGTACAAGCTATCATTGGCCTTTTGGGCTTGACTTCCAGACTTGTTACAAGATGCCATGAGACTGGGTTCTGACCCAGCAGGAAATCTATGAAACTCCTGCTGGAGCAAAAGAAAAGTCAATAAGCTGGGTCTGCTTTTACAACCAGAAAGAAAGTTTGTTAGGTAAGTTTTGTTAGGTATTCATTTTATTGAATTCTGTTTATTTTTACCTATTTCTTTTTTGATATGGCTCAAGTTAATATCTATACCTTTAAGTCTCTGGAGTTACTGATTGGGTTTAAGGGCTCTAGGGATTTTTAAAGGCTAGGTCACTAGGGTGTGACAGCATGTGGATTTGAACCTGATCAGCAGATGCCCTAACAGGTTTAGAAACTGATATGTCTGAAACTGATAGAAACTGATAGAAACTGACAGAAACTGATATTTAGAAACTGATATGTCATCTCTCTAAATAGTTGTTTGAGGTGGCTAAAAAAGCCATAACAAAGCAACAGTAAAATCCTAAAAGCAACAAAAATAAAAATATTAGTACTAAAATAAGGTATAAACAAATCAAGAGACCACTAGAGGTATAAAATGGTACAAAAAATATCCAGAAACCTACAATTATGCCCATACAACAGCCTTCAGTCTAGAAACAAACATAAAAAGATGGAATCCTTCAGTTAAAGCTGGGCAGAAGAAAGCATAATGCCCTGACACCTAAAGAACAGTAAAGAATACCAAGGTGAATCTAAAGCAGGAAAACATTCTCATGGCAAGACACTATCACTGAAAAAAGCAATTTGGTTGGTACCTGTTATAACAAGGGAATATCCCCTGCACCTTGTTAGAGTCTTTGCATTGAACAATCTTTCAAGGCTTTGCCTGTAAAATGCTGATCAGTCACAAAGTTCCCTAGGGTTTACCATGTTAGAGAAATGCCTCTGCTTCTAACTCTTGATAATATAAAAATAATCATTTGGACATGAGTCATTTTTACTCTTTTGAGCTATCAGCAACTAAAGAAGACACTTCTTTTATCTATTATTGAACAAAGAAAATATTCTTTCTATCAAGCAAACTGAAGAAAATAAACACAAAAGAATTTATTCCAGAAAAACTGTGGAAACATATGCTAATAATATCAGTGCCTCTAGCATTAGTTTTTCATATTATAACTGATTATAGCTGTTTAAAACAAATCAGATATCAGCTTTTGTCTCTACTTTTAGAGATTATTCAAATAGCCCAAAGAATCTAATATCTCACCAAGAGATCTCACTCCTTCTCAAACCTCTGCTTTCTGAGATTTCTAGCCAGAGAGATCTGATTTGCTTCTCACAGTTCTTTTTATGGAGAAAAAAATCAGTCTTAGCTGTCTCTAAATTTGGTTTTGTACTATAATTTGATTATTTCTAAATATTTTTCTAAAAAGATATTTCTAAATATCTTTCTAAAACGATATTTCTAAAAATAGTTACTTTAAATAAGATACAAGCAGCACAGGCTCAAATAGTCAATCAGCAAGTGCATCTGAGATCATCTGAGCTACCAAGATAAGGAGGCCAGCTACAACTCTTAAATAGAAACCACAACTCTTAGAAAGACAAAGAATGATTTAAACAACAGGAATGTAATCTCTCATTCAACTTGCTAATTCTGCAAGAAAAAAGAAATTACATCATTGCTGTAACAATGTAACACTGTAACACTGTCTTGCCTCCGCAGATAGGGTACAAAGAACAGGGCTGGTGGGTTGGACATTATGGGAGGATTCCCTATTCCCTATTCCTCCACATGAGAACTAGGTTTGTTCTCCACTCCTACCTATAAAGCTTACTAGTGGCCTTGGACAAGTCTCCTTTCAGGAGACTCACACCAGCAGCCCTGCAGTAAATTAGATGTCCATATTCAGAACCCCCCCCCCCCCAATTTCCAGCACAGAGCCAGCTGGGCAAAACAATGGGAGAGAGGGCACTCACTTTGGGGGTCTATAACTTTGGACACCCTGAACCAAACTTTACCAAACTTGATTGCTATCATCTGGTGAGCCGGATGATACCCTGAAATTTTGGTACCACTAGATCGAAAAATATGCCCCCCTGTAGGCCAAAATGCAAATACCACCAAAAATACCAAAAAAATCAGACAGACCTGAATTTTTCCAAGTATACCCAATTTGGGTATATCCAAATATGTTATTTGTCTTATTTGGGCATACAGATAATTTTATGCCTGAATAAATCCGAATCCAAATTTCAGTTCAGTTCAGCCCAGGGAATTCAGACATTGCACTGGCTGCAAAAAAGGGCAGCTCTTTATCTTCAAAGTAGAAGGTGGGATAACAGGAAAGAGAACTTTAAATTACCAATTTCATCCAGATAGAGGGATGCTATACTAGTTAGCCATGAAATTCAGCATTCTATCTGCTTTCCTTCTGTTTGCCAAGGAGGAACAGGAAAGAAGGGCAAAAGAATAGCTTGGGAAACAGCACCTCACAGTTGTCCTTCCATTACCTCTCCAGGCTGCCTGCTATGTAAGCAAGCAACACAAGAAAGAGGAATTTGTGTTCCACCGGAGGATTTCCTCAGAATGGAACAGAAATTGTTTTGGGACAGAAGACAGAAGTGATTAGGAAAGGGAGAAAAAACACCTGACACTGTTAGAGAAAAGGCTTCGAAAAAAGGGGGTGTTTAGGATTATTGTGGTTAGTGACTAGATTAGAGGAAAGGGGTTTCTGAGGAAGGAAGGCTGGATACAGAAGAAACAGCAGTAAATCATGGTGTGTGCTAAAGCCCTTTCTGCACAGCAAATCTAAAGCAGATTGCAGGCAGGATAAATGAACCCATCCTTGCTCTGGGGCATAAGCTGTGGACAGCGAGTGCATTGGCCGGGGTGCATGCCTTCGTATGGAAGAACGTTTTTTTAAAATACCTTCCACAGATGCATAGCTTTGCAGGCAGGCACATATGAACCCCACAGCCATAAAACGCCCCTTTGTGCCTGCGTGGCTTGGCCTATGTGAGCCGGAATCTTTTTAAAAAGGAAAGCATGCCCAACTAAAGCACCTCCTGCCTGGCCATTCACTCGACCATGGCTGCAAGGCATGTTAAAACAAAAGAATCTTGAAAACCTCAAATGGGGGGGGGGGAACGTAGAGCAGACTCGCGTTAGGAGCGGGATACATGCGAAGTTACCCCCCAACTTGGATTTTCTCTTATCCTTAATCTGTGTTTATTGGCCTGTGCAGAAAGGGGATTAGGGAAAAAAAGAAAGTACGGGTTCACTCCTAGGAAAAGTATCAGTGTTGAATGTCACAGTGTGTCATACATACAGGTGGGAGTGGGGTGGGGATTAGAACAAGAATAATGTGGAAGCAGCCAGGTCACATTAACAAACCAAGGAGGGTAAGTCTGCTATAGCCTGATCACTAGAACATCTCCTTCAAACAGTTTCAGGTTCTAGTTTTTAGTTTCAGGTTCTAGCACAGTTGCCCTCCTTGTTTTGTAGCCATGTTGGTGTAGATGAGTAAGATTTGAGTAAGATTTCAGTTCAAAGTTGGAACTGCAGGCTCATTGTCAAATGAAATTCTGGTTCAAAGAGGTGTGAAACAGGGGTGTATGCTGGCCTCCATATTATTCAATCTTTTCAGAAATGACACAGTGAGTAAACGTAAAAGTCCTGAGTTTATGGTGCCATTCACTGGTCAAACTAAGGTGTCAATTCTGTTTTTTGTAGATGACATGGTGCTTATTTCATTGACCAAAATTGGTCTGAAAATACTTTTAGATAAGATGGACCTTTATTACAAGGAGAAAGGGTTATGTATAAATTATGTTAAATCAAGGGTGATGGTTTTTAGATGACCAAAAAGATCAGTTTGGAGGACTTTGATAATGCCAATTAACCAATGTAGTGTCTATAAATATTTGGGAATAATTTTTTCTGAAACGCTTTTTTGGAAAGCAGATCTAACTTCATTGTAAGTGTCAATAATGAAGAATATTGGGTCTACAGTAAAGTTATATTTTATGAAAGGGGGCAGTTTGTTTGAACCAGTCAACAAACTGTTGGAAGTAAGATGATACCTAATTTGATTTATGGGAGTGAGATTTGGGGATGGAGAGAACAAAAATTGGCTAATCTGAATAATCTGGAAAAAATGCAAAATCTATTTATGAGGTGGATCATCACCCTCCCTAAGGGGACTCCTGTAGCTCTTATGAGGGCCAAGCTGAGACAACCCTCTATGAAAGCCCAGGCAAATGCTATGATTCTGAAGAACTGGGTGAAAATGATACAAAGTGGCATGGATACACTGAGTCACCAAAGTCTGTTGGTCATGGACCCTGTGAAAGCTTTTGTGGATTATTCAGGTTCAGTTCAGCCTAAATACTCAATCCCAGATAATCTATTAAGAGCTAGGGACACAGGACACGTTCTGTGAGACTGGATCTACCAAATAGATGCGGTATTGGATAGAGGTACAATCTCCCAATCAAAAGTTGCTCCTTTCTTCAAATATTTTAAAAGGAACTATCAGAGAATTCCATATTTAGCGAATCTGACAACCTTAAAGTTAAGGATGGCTTCACTTCCAAGCCATGTCACCCATACTACATAATGGGCAGTTTTCTAGTTTCCCCACTTCTCAATGCCTGTGTATTTGTGGTAAGGAGGGAATAGAGGATCTTACCCACTACATGTTGGAATGTCCACTTCATGTGGAACCTAGAAATAAACTTATTAGAAGAATACTACATTTGTCAGGCAAATCCACTGGCTGTGGAAAACTGGTCTTTTTGATGTCAGACAAGGAGCTAGAAGTGTCTAACAGAGTTGCTCTTTACACTTGCAGCCAGAAACATTAGGTCCAAATTTGCCAAGTAAATCTGTATAGCAGTAGACATCTTGTAGTATACTATATTTAATAGAAATGAATTGGAATTTTTAACTGTAAGTTTGGTTCATAATTTTCTAAATGTTTTGTCTATTTCAGACAATTTTAATTTACAAGATTTTTATCTTTTGAATGTATTTTAAGTATGGGTATGGTTTATGTCTTTTAAAGTATGTGCTTTGTACTGATTGTGATTTTCTATGGCTAATGCATTAAAATCTTTTTCTCTTTCTTTCTCTTTCAGTAGCACCTTTAAGACCAACATATTTGAGTTTCAAAGACTTATATCCTGCAAATCTTATTGGTCTTGAACACACTGGTGAACTCAAATCTTTCTTTTCTTAAAATGTGTATCTTAATCTCTCTTACCTTAGATCCGTGGTGGCGAACCTTTGCACTCCAGATGTTATGGACTACAATTCCCATCAGCCCCTGCCAGCATGGCCCATCAGCCCCTACCAGCATGGCCATAACATCTGGAGTGCCAAAGGTTCGCCATCACTGCCTTAGATAGTGGCTCTTGGGGGGGGGGGTGTTTCTTGTCAAAACTCAGCTAGAGGTCCCAAGTGTGAAGGAGGGAGCAAGGGTGAAGGGAAGAACCACAACACAGATTGGGGAAAATAGGCCTTAGCTTTATTGCATACAACTGCAATGACATGGGCACTGGATAGGGATCGATTCAGCATCAGGTGAACCACCTGCCACCCAAAATAACCTCATCCTTTCAGTCTAACTCCTGAGGGGGGGGGGAACTGGGGAATGACAAGTCCCAGGATCCTACAAGGGACAAACTGCTACATGATTCCATTTTCACCTAGTGGTGAAAGCCAGACAACAAGCTTGGCATACTATGGACTGGCTCCAGCCCCAAGAGCCCTTAAGGAAATGGAGGAGGCAGGTTCTCAGGGACAGCCTCCACCTCAGTGGATCTGTCCCAGTACCCAAGTTGTCAACCAAGATGTGATGACAATGCAGAGCAACAATACAAGGTAAGCTGAAACACAACCCATAACAGCTGAGGACACAAGGGATGGATGGGAGAGAGAGCTGGAGCCAAGCGATGATACCCCAGCAGCAGCCCAGCTAATAGGATAGGGGTAAAAGAAACAAGAGCAGAAACCTGTATGCCCGGTCTGCCTGGAACTCTGCCCCTTCCTCTGGCCAGCCCATGAAGAGTCTATTGCCAGCCCAGTTCCACAGACTTTTCCTTTTGCCACATTTTCCACAGGGCTGAATGCCAGCAAGAGCAAGGCAAGGCGACACAAGACAGCACTTCCATTACACTCTATGGGACTTTTCAGCAGTGGGAAAGTTTCGAGGCTTTCCCAAACTCCCTGCACCACCAGAAAGCCCTATTGGAGGCAGCAGGGTGGCACCACATTGGCGCCACATCCTGCCACCTCTGGGTTTGGATAGCACTGACCAATTCTATGTAGACTTTAACAAAAAGTACACAGTTTAATCGTTATTTAATTCCCTGTGTTAAAAAATATTGTGTGGTCTCATTGTTAATAGAATGCTGCATTGCTGGGGACTTAAATTACTGATAAAGGACTCTAGTAGTTTCAGAAAAATGTTCTTGTGATTTGGTAGGGTGGTGTTTTGCAATTGTCAAATGCTAACTCATCATGGCATTGTTTGATTAAACATGACATTTCCTGGTGTAGCAATTGATGTGAACTTTTTTGATATGAGGACTTCTCAGCTATTGCCTAGGTCGGACCTCACACAGCCTAAGGCCAGCCCTGGCTGATGCTAAGAGATGTCTTCCACATGGTGAACAAGCAGGTGAATCACTGCAACAGAAGATTTTTACTAACATAACTTTGGATCCCAGGTTGTGAAAATTTTAATATAAGAGCATAATATTTTTCTTCTTTGCAATAGTTTGTAGTCTGTCAATTCTACCATTCCATTTCTGGATGTCTTTTGGAAGTCTACTGGCCGGGAAAATCAGCATGAGTTCTCAGGGGTGGGTAATAATGAGCAGATCTCTGTGAAATCTTAGACAGGTTTTGCGATGGTAAAACCTCATGTCTCCCAGATTTATAAGTAGACTATCATGGCACTCCTTTCTGAAGTCACTTTTTGACATTTTATGCAACATAGCTGGGAAACTGGATAATTCAGATTTCACAAACTGAAAAAAAGAGTCTCATCAAAGAAGCCAGCTCAGCAGGCAGGCAGCTAGCCTTCAGCAGAGTGCAAATCATGCCATTTCTGAGCACCTTTTTGATTGCAGAGGTCCTTACTTGAAGTTACTGAGGATTTGGACAGTACACAGTTTCAAATTAAAAAGAAAATATTAAAAAAGAGGAAGTCTTCCTAATTTTAAGCATCAGAGTTTGTTCCTTTAATTAGTCTCTCCTTTTTTTTCAGTGATAGACAACAGGGAATGTCCCAGTTTCTCAGATTCTCATGTTAAAAGTTTAACCACTGTGGTGTGATGATTCATTTGAAACAAAATAGGTGTGCAATAGCATCTGATTGTTTTGATGCACACCCTGTACTCTGGATAAGAGACTACTGTTAGGATAGAATATGGGGGGGGGGGGAGAGAGAATGGTTTCCAGTTGGCAAAGGTTTCAGACAAGGATGTAATTTATCTCCCTACCTGTTCAATCTCTGTGCAGACCATATAAAATAAACTGAATTCTATTCAATGACGCTGGAGTGAAAACTGGTGGAAGGAACATTCACAGTTTGATATCTGCAGATAACACTATATTACTGAAAGAAAATAATGAAGATTTGAAACGACTGATGAAAGTTAAAGAATAAAATACCAAAACAGGATTACAGTTGAACATCAAGAAGGAACTAATGACCACTAAGGAATTAAAAAACTTTAAGGTTGACAATGAAGAAACTGAAACTGATAAAGATTTTTTATACCTCAACACTTTCATCAACCATGAAGGAAACTGCAATCAAAAAATCAGAAGGAGACCAGGACTGGAAAGGGTAGCCATGAAGGAACTAGAAAAAATCCTTAAGTATGAGGATGTGTTGCTGGAGACCAAGGTAATTGAACTATAGTATTCCCCATTATTATATATGGGTGTGAAAGTTTGACAACAAAGATAGCTGACAGGAAGAAAGTCAATTAATTTGAAATGTGGTGTTGAAGGAGAGTTTTAAAGATTGTATGGACTGTCAAAAAGACAAATAAATGAATACTAAGTTAAATCAGGCCTGAACATTCCCTAGCAGCTGTGGTTAAACTGAGGCCATTTCTGCACGGAGGCAGAAACAGCTGTCCACCAGCATAATTAATGCCGGTGGATGCATAAGACCGTTCACACGGTCTCAAGCAGGCAGCACTAAGGCTTCTGAGACCCACAGAGGGAACTCCGCATGGAGCCACTCACAGGTTGTCCTGTTCACCTACCTCTCCTCCCTGCACAGCTCTGGACAGCTGGAGGGACACGCCCACACTACCCTTTGACCTCTGGTGGTTTAAGGACAGTGTGGGCATGTATCTCCAGCCATCCAGAGCTGAGCAGGGAGGAGAAGTAGATTAACTGGAACACGGGATGGGTGAAAAGCGCCGCCCTCACACCAGTGCACTTCACCCCTCGCAAGCGGGAAAACACCGCTTTTGAAAAGCCTCGCTCAGTGAGCGAGTTTCAAAAGCGACGTCTTCATGCCACTTGGGGGAGCAAGCAGTGCCAGCTGTGTGAACAGCACCCCAGAAACAGTGTTTTTACCATCTCTAGGGCACTGTTTTCCGCCTGTGGGGAAACATACTGAGGTTATCACACTTTAGTCACTTCATGAGAAAATAAAGAGTTGTTGGAAAAGTCAATAATACCAGTTGGAAGTAGCAGGAAAAGAGCAAAACCCAACACAAGATGGCCTTTAGTTTGCAAGGCCTGAAAAATGATAATGATAGGACATTTTGAAGGTAATTAATTCTTAGGGTTGAAATCAACTTGATGGCACTCAACACACACAAACCCACAAATAACATTTCAGAAATGAGATAGACTTCCCTTAGTTTACAGAATAACTGTGACAGGGAGGATTTCCTTGGTGACATGCAATATTTTTTTCTGTTAATGGAAACATGGGGAAAAGAGACAAGGGAAGTTTATCTTCTTATTGTATTTGGAATTCTTGACACACACCGGTTTTATGCCTAATAAAGGTTTTGGATTTGGATTTGGACAAGGGAAGTGCTTTTTTTAACTCTTTACCAATTTCCTATTTCACTCTTTACCAAGTACCTTTTACTCTTGGAACTTTTTCTTTCTTATATTCTGAAAGGTATACATATACATAAACAAACAAGAGGGGTAGAGTTTGATCCCAGCATTCCAAGTCATAGGTATGTTTTATCCAAATTTATTGGCAGAATCTTTCTTCTGTTTTGATGGAGAATTAAATACTTTAACTTTGAATCAAGTTTAAAGGAAACATTTTCTGTTCTTAAAAGGACAACATACCTCTCAATCTATATATATAAATGTGAAATTCCACTCACTGACTGACTCATCAACAGAACTCAAAAACCACGGAAGCCACACACATGAAATTTGGCACACCTGTTTCTTATGTACTCCAGGTGCTCACTAAGAAAGGATTTTCCAAAATATTCACTTCCACTTGATTTATTACCTATTTACTGTTTTCACTGCTTATCTCTGGCCATCTGCGTGAACATTCTAATGGCAAACCAATCCCTCAGTCCACAGACATGCTGCACAAACATTCTAAGGGTGACAGTTAAACACCACCAGCTTCATGTCCTTCACCATGGTGCGCCAACTGCACTCTAACACTGCCCTCCACAACACATGTGAACCTATCCCTTCTGCTGAAACCGCTACAGGGAGAAGAGGAATTAAACGCAAAAAGTGCTTTACATACTGCATTAAAAAAGACAACTACAGGAAGCTGCTGCAACATATGTGCAAACCAACCCCTCAGTCCACAGACAGGCTGTGAGAAATATGCTGCATGTCACCCCAAAGTTCACAAACAGGCTGCAAAGAAGTATGCTGAATGTCACCCCAATGCTAACAGGCTGTGAAAAAGTACTCCTCCACCCACCTTCATGTTAACAACACCGCTACAGCCAAATACTATCAAAATAGATTACAAACCACACTATCACCTTGGACTACTAAACATTTGTCGGGTTTTGCATATGGACATCAGATTGATTACTGTGGATACAAGTTCATTGCTCTCGGCCTGCGATCACCCTGTGCTTGGTGTCGTGCTCTGAAGTGGTGGGATGAGTCCCCAGGAATGTGCTGCAGTGGTGGTACAGTCCAGCTCCCTGCCCTTCAACCCTACTTTGAACCTCTTCACAGTCTTCTCACTCATCAGCATCCAATGGCAGAATGCTTCCTTTCTGCATCCCAAAATACAATGGCTGCTTCCAAATGACGTCTTTTGGAGCCCACCAGGTGAAAGAGAGCAAAAACACATTGCATTAGAAAAGACAACTACAGGAAGCTGCTGCAAAATATGCGAAAACAAACCCATCAGTCCACAGACAGGCTGTGATGAAATATGCTGCATGTCACCCCAAAGTTCACAAACAGGCTATAAAGAAGTATGCTGAATGTCACCCTGAAATTAATTGAGAGCCTGTGATGAAGTATGCGTCGCGAAGCACGGGTACCCTGCTAGTGTCATTAGTAAACATATAAATTGGTATCCTAAGAACTGCTGCAAGATGTAAGGCATTTGAAGATAGTCTCTTGTGTTAGTATAAGGGGATCAATAGGTAAATGTACAGAAAGAGTTGGCAGCTCCTAGTATCTAGAGAACATCTAAAGATTTTCAAAGCCTCCCCATCCAAGCAGCAGAGGGGGAGTAAAAGGTCAGATGGGTCCCTCAGATTAACAATATCTCTTTAGAGAACTGGGTTACAATCATCACGTATTTCACCATGTACTATTGTTGTTTCCTTTGGAAATATGGCTGCTATAAACTCCTTATTTGGGGAAAGGAGTTTTCTGAATGCTAATTTTGTGGGGTAACTATTAGCAACTAAATTTATAAAAGCAGTTATTCACTAGTTACTCGGTTGCTTTTGCATAATAGGTGAGAACAGTATGATAATAAAATCCTGCATGGTAGTCCAGAGGAAAAGTCCAGAGGAAGCTGACTAACATGGCTATACCCTTGAGAATGCCCCCAGCTGTACTGGCATTCAGGAGGACAGCAATGCAGTTCTGGGAGCTAGGCTCTCTTCTGAGCCTGGCACCACAAACCTCTGTGGTGTCCACCCGCCTCTCAGTTTGTCTTCTCTGCTGGTGTAAATGCTACTTCTGCCAGCTGGGTGGGCCAATGTGCCAGTGCAACCCCACAATAGCTCCTAAAGCTGTCCTCAGCCCTCAGGATTGGGATGCCCATTTTTCTAATTATTCTGGTCACTAGTAATATCTCTAAAGTGCGAGGATTGCCAGCTCTGGGTTAGGAAATTCCTAGAGAGTTGGGGGTAGAACCTTGGGAGGGAGGGCTAAATGCCATAGATTCCACACTCCCAAATTACAATTTCTTGCAGGGGGAACTGATCTCTGGGCTCTGGAGATTAACTGTAATTTTGGGGACATCTCCAGGTCCTACCTAGAGGTTGGCAATTATAAGACTGGCCCTTAGTTTTTATTATGAATGTATATTGTTTTTTATTCATTGCCTTAAATTTTAAACCACCTAATTGTTTTGCTTCTCTCATTATTCTCCAATAAACTGAACTATCCTGTTTCCCCATTTGCACTTAGGACTGCACCTTGAAAACAAGAGACACACTGAGAACAAAGTTTCACTTGCACCTTCAACTTGCATATTTCATTTGCTGTCATTTGCAAAGTGAAGACAGGAGAACATAAAGAGTGTGGGGTGCATCTTGGCATAGAGCATGAGAAGATTTATTTTAAAAGTCACACAGTAATTGCTCCATATAAAAATAATTCCAATTGTGTGTGTTTAAAAAGACATGCGACAGATTTAACAGTATGGAAGGAAAGGGGAATCCTTCTCCATCAGTCTTATGAAAGCTCACTAAATGCTTTCAAGCTTAATTTTCATAATATATGCCATCTCACATCTGAACTTTCTTAAATGTATTTTGTAGCAAGCTGTAGGTATGGATACAAGAACTTAATGAAAGAAACAGATCAGTAGAATTGCTGCTGAAAAAAAAATCTACCAACCCCTGATCAAACATAGAATGTACTAAACTAGGAGAACCCTTGTCCTTGAAATTAAGCTGAATCCAGGCACTGTATACTTTTCCTAGATCCAAAATTTGCCAAATGCAAGACTTAGGGATAGATGAAAAAGGGGGGTAAAGGTTTTGGCAAAAAATCCTCATTCTTCTTGATCTCCTTTTCTCTCTGCCTGCACTTTTTGTAAAGGGGGCTCATGGTCATACAAATATAGTACCATATTAGATAGACCATAGACAATAGTTTTGAGTTAACAAGATATCAATTTGATGGAGAACTTTCAGGCAGATGCAAAAGGAAAAAATACTATTATTATCTCAGTTCAACAATAAATATATTATAATGTTGAGACAACACCTTTTCCTTGTGAGTGGACATCAGAATCCCTTCCTTGTCCTGGCTTGGTGGTTAAGATTGGACCAACTATGCACCAGTGCAAAGAAGCATCTTGTATACTTGATGTCATAAACTCATGGTCGCTAACTGTCCTTCAAAAGGTTGAGATTCCATGTACTATCCAGATTCTAGTAATAAAGGTGGCTGGTTACTGTACTGCCATGAAGTTAGCCACATTTTGGCTGCATCGGGGTTTTCAATTCCCCTCTCAAAAACCTATGGCACTTTTGTCCATTTTACCTTCTTAAATTCTACCACACAGTTAATGAGCCATTTTTGAACTGATTTTTCAACATGGCTTGTCCCCTACCAGTCACCTTACTGTGCAATATCTCATCTAACTGTATCTGCCCACACTGTGCAAGCAATGCCATGATCAGCTTTCCCAAAACACAGATCCTGACAGTCAGATGGGATCTATTGTCAAAGTAAGCATAATGTGATAAATGCTGTGCTGCTAGCACAGACTTTAAAAACATCTACTGTAGTACCCTGCTGATTTTTATTAGTAGCTGTCCAAGTCCTTGTAAATGTCATTGATTCACATATAAAGCTGTGGCATTTTAGTCTTTTAAAGTGTAAAGAAGATTCATGAGCAGCCACATTCAACCCACCTATCTATGAACATAAAGAACAAACGTAAACTCAGGTAGAAAAGAAAGTGTGTCCCCCCCACTTTATTTTCTTTGATAACTTTCTGGAACATGCCCCCCCCCCCATATGTTATTTTTCTCTTTTTCTCTTTTGTCTTAAGGCTCTGCATCTTGGAAGTAACTTAGTGATCCTTATCTCCATGATTAAAGTGTAACATATTATTGAGTTCTTTGCATCAGATCCAATATCTACCATGCAGGATTTTACATAACACTTAATTTCCCCTTTACTATTGGTAACCTGAGGGAAATAAACATAACATATGAGGCTGCTTATGATGAACACCTGAGATTGTGTGGGAAATTAACAAAAAGAGGCAGAAGAGTAAGATAAGTACCAACTACTCCACAGATTAAAAGGTTTTAGAAACTTTGTACAAATGTATAATTTTCACACAACAGTGGTCAGGAAGTGCTCTCAAACAATGGCAGCTTTTAAACAGAGAAAAAAGAATTACAGAGACTGCGCTACAGCAATTCAAACCACTCTAGATATTTTATACAACAAAAAGATCAAGAGGAAAAAATAATTAGAAAGCATTTTCTTTGGCATTCACAACAATAAAATTTCCTGGGATACAGGGGGTTGGGAAAGGCTCAACAGATCTTTTGTTTGGCAATGCAAAGATCTGCCTTTAATTAAATAATGGAAGCTAGATTCTGACAGATGCCTACTCCAAGGTGACCATGGGAAATGTCTTGAGAGGACAACAGAATGTATGAACAAATATCATGTACTGTACCAAGTAGCAATTTAAAGGGCTGAATATGAACATAAACACATGAAGCTGCCTTTATTGAATCAGACTGTTGGTTCATCAAGGTCAATGCTATCTACTCATACAGGCATAGCTCTTCAGGGTCTCAGGGAGGTCTTCCAATCACCTAGCATGTGCTTCTTTTAACTGGAAATGCTGGGGATTGAACCAGTGACCTTTCTCATTGCAAGCATATGCTCTACCACAGCCCCTTTCCATGTTACCATTTTTCAGCATGGCTACTGGCTGCTTGGTTAATTTCAAAAGAGGTAAGTGACACTAACTGCTTTCACACAGGGGCAGTAAAAGGTGTCCCTGCTGTGCAAGCAGAAGTGAGCAGGACTGAGGTTCCTAAGGATGACCACTGAAATTATTAAGCAGGCTATGATGAAGAAAAAGGAAAGGACCACATTTCAGTTACATTACATTACTTCCCAAGTGTTCTAGTGTTTATCCACTAAATTTGAGCCCAGTAGCACCTTAAAGGGGGCACCTCAGGGGGCACTGCTATCCCCGCTATTATTTAACATCTATATGCGACCACTTGCTCAGCTGGTACGGAGCTTTGGGCTGATCTGTCATCAATATGCTGATGACACTCAGCTCATTCTGTTGATGGAGGGGGGGAGCGGTTGTCGCCCCTGCAGCTCTCCAGCATTGTTTGGAGGTGGTAGCTGGTTGGTTACAGCAGAGCAGGTTGCAACTGAATCCATCGAAGACAGAGATCCTCTGGCTAGGCCGTGAGGGAGAGGCTGGGGATTTCCAGCCACCGGTGTGGGAAGGGGTCTCATTGGCGCCGACCTCCTCCGTCCGCAGTCTGGGGGTCCACCTGGATTCGTCTCTTTCAATGGAGACCCAGGTGGCCCTTACAACCCGGACTGCATTTTTCCATCTTCGTCAAGCCGGCGGCTGGCCCCCTTCCTCTCTCAAGCGGACCAGGCCACCGTGATCCATGCAATGGTCACTCCAGGCTAGACTATTGTAACTCGCTTTATGCTGGCCTTTCCTTGCATCTGACTCGGAAATTAAAACTGGTCCAACATGCAGCAGCGCGTTTGCTCACAGGAGGCGCCTTCAGAGAGCACATTCAGCCTGTGTTGCGACAGCTGCATTGGTTACCGGTTGAATTCCGAATCATCTTCAAGGTGTGGGTTTTGACCTTTAAGTCATTGCGCGGCCTGGGACACCTTTGGGACCGCATTACCCCATATGTCCCTACTCGGCCTCTGCGCTCAGCAGAGGCCAATTTGCTGGTGGTCCCTGGCACCTCGATGATGCAGCTGGCCTCCCCACGGGCCAGGACTTTTACAGCACTGGCCCCGGCCTGGTGGAACACTCTGCCTCCAGCTGTCTGGGCCCTGCGGGACCTTGGCGAGTTCCGCAGGGCCTGTAAGACTGTATTGTTCCACCGGGCCTTTGGAGTGTCCAGCTGCTGATATGGTGCCCCCTGTTGCTCTTACCTGGGTGCTACATCAGGGACCCTCATATTGAGGGCCTGCCGCCCCCCTTTTTTGGGGGGGTAGGTTTTAAATTGGGGTTTTGGACGCCTCTTGACTAATTATGTATTAACTGTATTCACTGTTTTATGAGTTTTAGGTTATTTTATTGATCATGGGATGGAGCTTATATATTTATATTTTGTATATGATTGCTCCTGCTTAATGTTTGTATTGTGTTGTTCACCGCCCGGAGCCCTTCGGGGATCGGGCGGTATAAAAATCAAATAAATAAATAAATAAATAAATAAATAAATAAATAAATAATAAAGATGAACAAGATATTTGGGGTATAAGCTTTGAGAGTCAAAGCAATACCTTTGACTTTCAAAAGCATATACCCCACAAATCATGTTCGATCTTTAAGTGCTATTGGACTTGATCTAGTTCAGGGGTAGGGAACCTGCGGCTCTCCAGATGTTCAGGAACTACAATTCCCATCAGCCCCTACCAGCATGGCCAATTGGCCATGCTGACAGAGGCTGATGGGAATTGTAGTTCCTGAACATCTGGAGAGCCGCAGGTTCCCTACCCCTGATCTAGTTGTATTGCAGACCAACATGGCCACTCTCTGAAATTAGTGTTTACCAAGTTATTGTAGTTACTGAAGTTCCTTTTGAAACTATTTCTTTCTAACTTCTGACTTCATGGTCAGCATACACTGAACATCTAAAACACTGCCCCCCACTGGGGTTAAAAATTGTTGCTATCATTTCTGTATAATGAATAATATTGATATTTTAAAAGCTTTTTATATGAAGGACTATTTGTTTATAAATGAAGAGAGTTTTAGAAAGCTCTATCCTACTGATAGATGTTCCTCATCTTAACTCTTGCTATTTATATTGCATCTTCTCTTTACTGTAAAATGCTATAATCTGAAGAATAGTGAAATATTTTGCCCTGGTCCAGCAAGATATGTTGTTTCTGGTCAAGGAGACAGAACATTGCTACTTTCTTCTGGAGAAGATTTGTTCAGATTATGTGAAATATCTATAGTTAGATTTTCTCTAATGAATTACATTTTAAACCTCATTTTTTTCATATCAGTACATTTGTTGCAGGAATGGTATTGAGAAAAGCATAGAACTGCTGATATTTCAGAATAAAAGAATATAAGATCAAATACTTCTGGACAGTGATCTAACTGAGACAAGCCATGCACATGTTTGCTTATTAGTAGTTCTATTTAAAAAGTCAGTATAGCTATTCTGTGGTAAGTAGTTTGGGAGCAGCTGGAATAACCTATGACTATGGAATGACATACCCAGTGGACCAGCTGTCCCAGTCCATGACTCTGCCCTAAAGCCAAACATCCTATAGCCAAAGCAACCCTGACAGTTGTCTATCCAACTTTTTCTTACATTATCCAAGGAAAGAAAATGTATACCCCCTCCCCAAGGCAGCCTATTAAAGTGAACTGTTTACATTTAGGCAGCTCTTCCTGGTACTTAACCTTAAAATGTCAGAAATACGCAAAAGTATAAACAGAATAATCTGAGCAACCCATGCTGCTTCACAAAGAGTGCATAGTTTAAATTTAAATCTCTTATCAGAAGAGCATTTCAATAAGAGCATGGGGCTGTTTGACTTGAATCACTCATTATTCAAGAAGTATCTCAAAGATTTAATTAAGACAAACAGTTGAAAAGAGAAAGCCAGAAGCTTAATCTAATTGCTTTACATGGCCACCAGCCATGATTGTAAATGGTTGCAGTCCAGCCATTTTTTCACTCAGTTATTTTCCAGATACATACTACAGACATCAGTAGCAGATAATTGGACATTTACATAAAAACCCCTCTTGCTGATATTTATGCATTGTGTCCCCAAGTGTTACTAACTCTGTTTATTTTTTTAGGACCACTGTCCTGCGGCATGTTAGCTTAAGAACCGCCAGCTGTGGCATACAACAGAGAAAAGCTAACCATCTCACAGTTAAGGATTGGAAATCCAGAATCAGATGCAAAACTTCAAGTTTGGTGAGTTAAAAAGTCTTCAAGTTCATGAAGTCAGAAAATGTGTAAAACAAGCTTATACATATTATATAAATCTCATCAGAAGGAACACCAAGCACAAGCAGATCCTCAAAAGCCTAATTTAACCTTGCAATCCAGTGTTCGCAAACTAAAAGCCCAATCCAGATTGAGAGGGGCTGAATCCACTTGTGGAGGTGGTGTGGGGCTGTGCCAATGTGTTTTCCCCCTCTGCCAGCACAAGAGGCACTCATGCTAGTGAAGGGGGTAAAGGTGCAAGTGACCAGTCACCCCTCAGCTCCACAGCAGTGAAACCCAGAAGAATGGGCCACTGCGAATCCCAATCAGATGCTGGCAAAGGGAGTGGGGTAGCCCAGGGCATTACCAGGGATGGAGCCAGCATTAGTTGGCTTCCAACCTGGTTTTCCAGGTTGTTGTGCCATGGCCTGGATCCTGGAATTATGGCACCCTTTGGGGTGGCATAAGTCCAATAAGCCCTCTGGAGGCCTTTCTGGCAGTGAGTTTTTTTCTCGCATTGCTACCAGACAGGCCTTTGGAAGTGGGTGGGTGCTGCTGTAGCAGTACCTTCCCTGGTCACTGGGGGCTCTGGATTGGGCTACTAATAACCAAAGTGGTAAAATGTTCAGTCATACCACCACTATTTATTCACTGTCTGTATTGTTAGTGTTTAAGGGAAGTTTTCCAAAGATAAAATCATGTGCAAATTATTCCTTTAAAGTGGTCTGTTTCATTACAGCTAAAGCAAAATCCTATGCTGCAAAGTGGAACAGAGCTAAATTACCAAAAAGGGCCCTTGCTGCATTAAAAAAAATGTTAGATCCAATAGGGCTTACTCTAAAGGTAAGTAAATACACATAGCAATTGCAGACTGAAACTGCAAATCTACAGATACATCCCTGAGGATGTCCCCATTGAATAATATGGGACTACCAGGATTGCTCTGTGATTTTGGGCAGGTAAATCAGATAACACAGCAGGAATAGTTATCTCACACATCTCTTTGGCTTGCTTGTATATCTGTTAATAGTCACTTGAGCCAAAATTTCATTAGTTTTACCACAACACCAAGATTCTAGCTATGTAGCAGTACCTTGCCAGAACCCTGAAAGTACCACATTCAAAGTTGTAAGCACCTACACTACACTACATAGATAACTTGTAAAAAAGTCAAAGGGAAACAATAGAAAATATTAATTACAACTTAAAATGCCCCCAGACTGAAGCATCAATAAGAAGCTGACATTATGGCAGAACAAAAGAATGCTCAATCATCCCAGCTCAACTCACTTTTTTCTTTCTTTTTATTCATGTTGTTACCATTCTGTTTGCATAGTGTAATAACTTGGTCTATAATCATTCCTCCAATCTCCAACCATTCCTTCTCTCCTATATAATAATGCACAAAACATTTAATATGCGTCTCATACTACCTAACATATCTGACAACTTCCAAGCCAAAGGAGCAGTCCTCTTGCAATTAGGAACCTACACTTTACATTATTCCTATAGAGTAATTTCAAATGGCTGTTGTATTAATTGTACAAGACACAGGATGCAGCAAAATTCTTTTTACTCTTCTCTTTGTCCTGAACCTACCATCCTGCTCATTCTACACACAAACATGCCCACACTGCATATCTGTACAAAGGACAAGCAAAAGAATACAGTGACAGTTCTTTTACCGAATGAATCAAAGTGCAAATTAACGAACAACAAATTTGTGGTAAACATTAAATACATCAGACACAAAACTGTCTACACTATACAAGAGTGCTTTCAGCATTGTCTATTCACAGCAGTGCCTCTTCTCCTGAGGGTCATAAACACAGAGAGAAAGAGCCAGAGAGAGGGGGGTGGGGTGGGGGGAAATGCTCTCATTGAAATTCAGCTCACAGCAAAAGCAATTTCCGAGTGTGCAAAGTGCTGTCAGCAGGCCTGATGTTTGTGTATGAAATATAGACAATATGACTGGCCCAACGGCAGCCACTGTCAGCCTGATGGATGATGCCTGAAAAGAAGTAAAGCAGCTGCCATTAGGGCCCAGTCTATCAGCCTCTTGAAGGAGATTCAGAGGCTTAATAGTGGGAAAACTTTCTACTAATCGGACAAAATTTTCAACTGAAATTGCCAAGAAAATAAAAGGGTGAAGAATGAAAGATCTGAGCCAGAAACATGAGATTATGAAGAAGAGAGGCTCTCTTGCTTTCTCTCCCTCTTGAAGTATTTCCTGGTTCCTCAAAAAATCCTTTTTAATTTTGAGGGCATGTATGAATGCTATATTTGTGCCCTATGGCAGAATGCACATTAGGCCATTCTCTCTCCCTTGCCCCTGTTTTCTTTCCTATCACATTACTTTGAGACAATTCAGAAGTGGTTTTTTTCCCCATAGACTAGGAAAACTAGAGTCCCTGATTAGTAACACTGTTTAGTGTGGGGACCACAGAACCACACAAATGCTAATGCTAATGCTAACAACAACAACAACAATAACAACAATAATGTGTTTACAGAGATAGAACTGGAAGAAATCCAGAAAAATTGTGAAAAGAAAGCAACTGTAACACCAGAAGAAAGAACAGCACATACTCCAGAAACAAAAGGAGCAATAATAGTAGAGCTGCTAGTTGAAAATGCCAGTACAGGGGAGGAAACAATAGTACCAGATGTTAATTTTGTCAATTTGAAGATGTTTCAAGTGCTGCCCTAGTGTTTTTGGAATGGTGCCCAGTGCGCCGAACTCTTCTCCCTGGGGCCCTGGGCTTTTTCTGACCAAGCAACTTACTTGAAGTCAGCAGTGGTGACATAGCTGCGGTACAAGGCATCTAGATCCCTGAGTAGTCTAGCCAAGGCAAGTTTAACTCCTTAAGCTAAGATTTGGTCACCATTACTGTACAAACAGTATCTATCATTACTACAGCTGAGGCCTGGTCCTGTTCCATCAAAAACCATTTTCTTCTCTGTCTCTTATGAGCCACAATAGTAATACTGTGAGGGACCCTGAAGTAGGACCTTGCATAGTTCAGAGGTGAACTGCTAGATTATAACATAAGAATGGTAAGTGCCCAGCAAGTTTTTAATCCAAATACTGATATGAGTTACATTATTCAATAAGGATAATAGTACTAGTTTTGGAACTTAATGGGAGTCCACCAAGTGAGCTTCATATTGCATGAAGCAGATATTTTTAATAAAAGCAAAAGATTAATAGCAAAAAGCTAGGCCAAGGGTCCCCACTATGGTGTCCATCAGCACCACAGCACCCACTGACACTTTTCCTGGTGACCGCCAAGTTTTTTGAGAAGTGGATAGGTCCAGGTAGAGCTTTTGCCCCAGTAAGACTTCTAATTAACTATCTGAGATTTGATTGACTGTGCAGATTTTTTTAAAAAAATGTTGTTTGGGCAGCCACTGCCACTGCCACCACAACACAACACAAGAATCTACACTGTATTAGTGCTATGGCAGTCATTCTGGGCTTCCTCCACTTCCTGCTTTCGCCATTCTGTGGCCCGTTGTCATGGAGCCCGGTGCAAAATCTGAGATGGAGCCCGGTGCAAAATCTGAGTTTTGCGGCGGGGCCCCCCATGGGCAGCCGCTGTGATGCTGGAATCCACCCCCAAACAGCATCACTTTCAATGGTGTTTAAACTAGGGAGCCCAGATTCTCCTTTTAATCCACCTTAAAGGGAGAATCTGGAGTCCCCAGTTAAAACAACATTGAAAGTGATGCTGCTTGGGGGTGGATTATCCCCCACCCTGAAACAGCATCACTTTCAATGTTTAAACTGGGGACCTCAGATTCTCCCTTTAAATCCATGCCAAAGGGGGTGGATTTAAAAAGAGAATCTGGGGAAATTTGGGGAGGGGGTGCCTGCTGTCAGGCATGCAATTGTTAAACTAGCAATGCCAAACTTTCAGGGTACCTTTAGGAGACTCTCCTGATGATATCATCCAGGTTTGGTGAAGTTTGGTTCAGGGCATTGAAAGTTATGGACCCTCAAAGGTGTAGCCCCATCTCCTATTAGCTGCCATTGGAAACAATGGGGGATGGAGTCACCCTCTTTGGGAGTCCATAACTTTGGACCCCTGAACCAAACCTCACCTAATGTGGGTGGTATAATCAAGAGAGTCTCCTGAAAAACCTCTGCAATTTTGGTGTTGCTAGCCTAAAAACTGCACCCCCTGCAGGTCAAAAACTGAAAAAACACTAAAAATACCAAAAAACACAAACGAAGCTGCAATTTTTGCACCCCCCAAAAGGAGGCGCCTGGTGCAACGCACCCCGCCCCCGCCCCCTGGCAGCTTTGCCTCTTCCCATTGTATTGCTGTGCTCATCATGTTGTGCCAGAATTCCAAACATGCCCACAAGCTCAAAAAAGGTGGGGACAACTGAGCTAGGGATTAGGGAAACTATAGGATTTAAGGCCCCTTCCACACATGCAGAATAATGCACTTTCAACCCACTTTCACAATTCTTTGCAAATGGATTTTGCTATTCCACACAGCTACATAGATAGCTTTTACACCCCCAAATGTATTTGAAAAGACTACATCATCCCATAGTGATTGCCTCTGTTCCCCCTACTTTGCTGAAATAAGTTTCCATAGAATTCTGATGTGGATTCCATAGAAGCAGAAATAAAAGGCTCTTTGGTGTAAAAGACCGTTTATTCAGACATCGTAGAAAGCTCATGTACACGCAGTGGCAGGAATAAGATCTCCGCCAAGAAACACAGGTTATAACTCTGTCCATCCATCCCCCTCGGTTCCCATGGGAGCGGGAGGTCTCATCTCCCTCGCCAGAGATAAGGTCTCCGCCCGGGAGAAGCTGGCCCATCGCCCGGGCCAGGTAAAGTCAGGCCAGGCGTGCCCACTCTCATCAACACCATTGAATCCTTTACACTCTGCCTCCCTTAAAAGACCCCTCCCCAGGTTTTGTCGCGGAAAAGCGGTGGAAAGCAGAAATGAGGGCGAGGCGCCAATATTTTTTCGGAATAAACCCATTGATTATACCCAGAGGAATACCCCACCCAAGAGACTAAATTTTGTAGCGTTTGCGATTAAAACGAGAGTCCAGGATGGCGTGAATTTCGTAATGCTTGTGGCCATCAATAATAGTCGGTGGGGTCTCTCCGGTAGTCGTGCCAGAGCATCGGAAGCACGGAGCCTCCTTGAGTAAACTGGAATGGAAGACAGGATGAATGTTACTAAGAGAGTTAAAGAGCAAATCCAATCGGGCAGTGACATCATTAATCACTTTAGTAATCTGAAAAGGTCCCACAGAATCTTTTGCCTAGTTTTGAAAATTTATGCCGCCTCTGAGATTTTGGTGAACAAATACACCCGAAGCCTACACGCGCGGGAAATCCGGTGCTTATCCGTACAGCTTTTGGGAGTCTTTAGCCTGTTGTAAGGCAGTCTGGACCGCTTTTCCACCCCTCGGCCAGAGATGAAATCCATTGTTGAAACTCTGGAGGATCAATGCTTCCGCCAGGTAGTTCTTGTGGCCGAGGAAGAACTGACGGACACAATTTGAAGAAGTGCTTTTGTACTGCTATGAACATTGTTATAGGCGGTACTCCGCCAAAGCGAATTACTTCGCACCAATTGTCTTAGTGGTAGTTGGTGTAGCTGCGTAAATACTGCTCTAGGGTTCTGTTCGTTCTCTCCGACTCACGTCACTTTGAAGCGTGGTAGAGGCTGACAACGCCGAGGCTGACCCCTAACAACCCTAGAAAGCTTTCCAGAACTTTGAAATGAATTGGGGGCGGTGGGGAGACCACCTTAACGAGGCCAGTGTAGACGGTAAACATGCTGAATGAACAGGCAGCTACCTTAGAGCAGGGGATGGAAGCACATGGAATAAAATGGGCTTGTTTAGAAATAAGTCCACCACCACCCACAGGACCGTGTTGCCATGACTTTCTGGCAAATCCGTAATAAAATCCATGGAGATGACTTCCCAGAGTGAGGAGGCCACGGAGAGGTTTCAACAGACCATGGGGCTTTCCGAACGTTCTTGGCTTCTGCACAAACAGAGCAACCTTTAATATACGTCTCCAATGTGCTGGCATCGCGCCACTCAGAACTGACGGGCGGGCTAAATGCAGAGTTTTAGAAAGCCAAATGTCCAGCCGGCCGGGCATCATGGCAGGCCTCGAGAACCTGCTTGCCCGGAGGGAGGCACGCACTAACAATCCCCATGCATGGCATGCATTCTCCAAAGCGCGGTGGGAGTAAGCCTTCCTCCGCCCGGGCTCACGTAGCCCAGCCTCCTCAGTTCCGTGAAAAGGAGACCAGGCTGGGAATGAAGGCGGAGAAGGAGGAGTGGATGTCTGAGATCGGGTGACAGCCCTAATTGGGGGGAGAGGAGCAGTCGCGGCTGAATGTCCCGTAAAAGCTGGCTCCACCCTCGAAGGCGCATCAGCCAGTTATTGGTTTTTTTTTCCGGAAAAAATGGACCGTGAAGAGAAACGAAAATGTCGGTAACGAAGTTGTAGCGGACATCTTGAGGGGTGGAGAGGGAGGCGGTAAGTTCTTGTGATCCCACCAAACTTGAAAGGGGTGTTTAGCCCTTCCAGCCAGTGGCGCCAAGTGGAAGTGCCACTTTGATGGCGCAGTCTCTTTATCCCTACAGTCCAGTTGAGCTCAGCACGGAGAATTTCTTTGATAAATAAGCTGCGAACCAGCCTACCATCTTTATTTTTTCTGCAACAGGGCTGCCCCAAAAGCTTTGTCGAGGGGCATCCGCGTGAACCACAAATGGGAGATCTGGATCAGGGTGCTTCAGAATAAGGTCTCGGTAGTAAAGCAAGATTTTAAAGAGTTGAAGGCTGTTTGACAATCTTTAGACCAACCAGGAAAGGGGCTCGGGTTTTGGCAGTCGGATCTTTCCCTTAGTCGCGTAGAGGTCTGTGAGTGGGAGAGTCAGCTCAGCCGAATTGGGGTATAAAGTCGCGATAGAAATTAGCAAAACCCAGAAAAGATTGGAGCTCCTTTCGGTTGGTAGGGGCAGGCCATTTGGAGGACTGCATCAATCTTAGCAGGATCCATTTCAGGCCCACCAGTGAGATCCGGTAACCCAAAATAGTCAATGGAGGTTTGGTGGAAAGAGCATTTGAAGAAGTTTGTAAAGCCAAGGGAGTTGTTGAACCAGCGCTTTCAATACTTCCAGACCAACGCTTCATGCTCCTCCATGGTTTTCTTGAATAAATTAAAAAAGCGTCATCTAAGTACACAACTTCTCCCTTGTACAATAAATCATGGAGAACTTAGTTGATGAGGGCCATAAAGCTCCGGGGGCCTCCACTCTAACCCGAATGGCATTATCAAGTATTCAAACTGTCAAACTTCGTATTAGAAATGCAGTCAAAGTGTTCATAGCCTTCTGCAATTCTGACTCCTTGTAGTAAGCTACTCTCTCAAGTCCAACTTAGTAAAGAGATGCTCGTCCTTGCCCAATCAAAGGGTCTAACAGGTCCTTGATTAATGGCAAGGGGTACTTATTGGACAGAGACGCATTGAGTCCTCGACATCTGTGCAGAGCGTAAAGAAACCATCTTTCTTTTACAAACAATACAGGAGCAGCATGTGTGTGTGTTTGTAGCTTCGCCCGTATGGGAAACCAGCGGCGGGTTCTTGTCTAGAGAGCCGTAGTTCCTTCTCCTCATTGGGACTCCATCGCGGTGGAATTCTACCTTTGGAGCAGCTGTGCCCTGGCTGTATGTCACGATTTTGCAGTCAGTGTCTCTATGGGTGGGTGGCAACCTGACTCTAGCATTCTTGCTCCTGAAATACTCTGGCTAAATCTTGGTAAGCTGGTGGAAAGCGGGAGAATCGCGGAGCAATTAGAGCGTCATCGCTGGTATGACAGCCAGGGGGGTGCTCAGGTGTCAGGAGAAGCCCGAGTTGTCCCTCAATTCATGTGTTCACCGTAGGGAGGGTCAGTGAATTCTAAAGATCCTTTCTTTCCCCTAAATGAATTTTTGGTTCATGTAACAACAACCATGGCATGCCCAGAAATCTATGATAGTTTGTTTGGCCACTGGCGCCAGAATAAAACTAATTTTCTCCCAATGTGTTGGCCCAGAGGAGAAACCGGGTTGCGTTTTGAACTGGGCGGGTCCTTTCGGCTTCGAGGACTGCCGTCCATTTGGGTGGAGCATGGTATGGAGCTTAGCCAGCTTGGGGATTTGGTTTAGACCCCGGTTCCTCCAGCCACCTGGGGTCGCATTAAGCAATAGGGCAGCCAGAATCTAGCAAGGGCTGAAGGCTATATCTTGGTGCATAGCTTAGCGGGGTTGGCCAGAAACGCTTTGGATTGTGATAGGCTGCCTTCACTCACCCGCGTCGAGTCGAACCCATGTCCATGGGGGGGCTGAAGAAGTGCACACAGCTGCTTCCCCCTCCTCTGGGTCAGCCTTCTATTAATCTGCCTGGGGCCAGCGCCTGTTGGGGGGTGGCCTGGAATCTACTTGGTAACTTGGTAGATGGGAGTGCGGCGCAGCGGTGATTGGCTTCTGTTTTCGGGCAGTTGGCTGACCAGATGACCTGGTCCTCCGCAGTAAAGACACAATCCCAGTCGGCGGCGGGCTCGGAGGTGAATGCCCGGTGAGGCTGGCTGGGCTTGGCTTGAGTGAGAATGCGCCAGTGGCGGGTTCACAGGCGTGGAGGCAAGCCCCCAGCCTGGCGTAGGATCCAACGAGGCGCCACTTGGGATCCCAATTCGATCCAATCAGCTAGATAGTCGCGGGGGGGATCCAATTAAAAACACCGTTCCGCAGCTTGCCGTGGCATTTCGTTCCTGCCACTCCTCGCAGCTGCGTTCTCACGGGCCCATAAGCTTCTTGGGCATCGCGGTCGGCCCACTTCCTCATCCCTAGCTCTCTCTCTTTCGATGGGAGAGGGAATAGATCCTCGATGGGAGTACAGGCTCCTCCGGACTCCTCATTCTCCTGAGCATGGGGGGCGTCGATTGCTTGCAGGTGGCTCCTCTGGGCATCTCAGTATCCAGCCAAGCTAATCCGGGATCTGCAGGGGCCCGCGGTGGATCTTGGAAACCTCCCTGCACCAAAATCTGGTCACTGGAATGCGTTCAATGGACTCCTAACGTTGCCAGATGAAAGGTGGCTGCAGACCGTCTCCTCCAAGTGACATTGTGGCTGGGCATCTGAGGTTCTGTAATCCACATAGAAGCGGGCAGATATCCGATCCACAGGCCAGTCGATCCATGAACCTTGGCCCCAAAGCATTTCATGAAGTCCACATGATAGCCTCCCTGCGTCCCTAAATTGCCAGCTGAGGTAAGGGAAGACTTGTGTGTCAGCCGAAGCGAGGGGCGGGGAAGGAGTTCTACCAGCCAGAGACTCCGTTCTCCTGCTGGTTTGTCTCTCCAAATTCAGAAGGAAGTGCCTGAGGCCCTCTTTGGGGGCTACCGCGCATTCCAGCAGAAATATTCAACCTCTCCCATGCGAGACACCTAAGAGGTCCACCTGCTCTAGGAAGATAGATTTGTAAGCGAAGTGGATTCCTGCCACAATGTAAGTGAATTCCGCTTAGAAGCCAGAAATAAAGTGCTCTTTGGTGTAAAGACCGTTTATTCGTAGACATCATTAGAAAGCTCATGTGACTGCCTTAGTGCTTCAGGGAATAAGATCTCCCGCCAGAAACACAGGTTATAACTCTATCCATCCCATCCCTCTCCTCAGGGATTCCCATGGGAGCGGAGGTCTCATCCCTCCTAGCAGAGATAAGGGTCTCCGCCCGAGAAGCTGGCCTATCAGCCGGGCTGTGGAATGTAGTCAATAGGGCCAAACGGCTGCCCACTCTCTATCAACACCATCTGAATCCTTTACACTATATATATAAAATCTATCAGTGTAGTTTGTTCCTGATGGTCTCCCTCAGAAGCTGGGCTGGACATGGATCGCCCCCAAATTCATTTTCACAGGACGTCCCTCTCCTGTTGGACGAGTGGTGGTAACAACTTCAAATCAACTGAAAGTTCATACCTGTACCTGGAGACCAGAATTAAAACATCTTTTTCCTGGTGCACCAGGCCATGAAGCTGCCTCTGTTTAACTGTCACCCTTAGAATGTTCGTGCAGCATGTGTCTGTGGCCTGAGGGCTTGGTATGAGGGCTTAGAATGTTTGTGCAGATGGGCAGAGATGAGCAGTGAAAACAGTAAATTGGTAATACTGTTAGGTGATATGAGTGGAAGTGAAACACATACACACTTTGCCGTGTTAGACATCAGTTGGGATTCCCCCCTCACACGCAGGTAACTTTCACTCTCTGTGCCTCACCCACTACTGCCACACAACACACATCCAGCTCATCCTCATACACCTCACCCTGCCCTCCCTCACATCCAACCACCACTTACCCACTTCCTCATCCATATTCACCACAGCTCTCTTTTACTACAAGCGAGCTGGAGTTTGCCTTTTTCTTCTAAGAAAATCAGGCTGGGTGGTGAACCAACACTACCCGGCTCTGCTTCTTTTGCACATGGCCCTTTAAGAACCCAGAGAGCTGGCCTCGATCTGAGCGCCTCACCACCCTGCCTCTGCTCCCTGACTGGCATAGCCTGCTTGCCCCAGTTCTGCCTTACCCAAGCCAGGACTGTGCGTGTCAACCAGCCTCATGGACAGCGGGATTACAGCACTCTCCTGGACAGTTCCGTAGTGGAATGGGAAGGGTTACCTTATACTAAAAAAACAAGACAGCACCATATAATGATGTGCATTGAAAAGAGAAAGAGAGATTCCATTTGACCACCCCAAAAGGCTATGCTGGGGATCATTGGACCTGCATGGACATCTGTGCAGGTTGCGGACTGTGATGAGAAGGCAATTGCCACAGCAACGCGTGGCCGGGCCCGCTATTTTTATTTATTTATTTATTTGTTCCACTTTTATACCACCCTCCCCCAAAGGGCTCAGGGCGGTTTACATCACAATATAAACAAGCGGATAACAGAATAACAGAATAATACTAAAAATTCATATCAGTTAAAAGCAGCGCTCCTAATTCATAATCAGTTAAAACAGATGGTGTTCAGCCATTAACTCCTCAACTCCCCTGAGAGGGGAACAGCGGATCTTAGTTGTTAATGGTGCACCCTATCAGCAGCCGGCCTCCCAAAAGCCAGTGGAATAACTCAGTCTTACAGGCCCTGCGGAACTCATGTAGGTCCCGCGGGGTCCGGTTCTGGAGGAAGAGCATTCCCACAGGCAGGGCCAGACGTAAAAGCCCTGGCCCTGGTCAACCCATATCATAGAGGCCCGAGGATCTCCAGTAGAATTGGCCTCTGCCTGAGCCCTTGAAGACCGGCGATGGGACATATGGGGCCAGGCCCGGTCCCTGAGTTACAAGAGTCAGACCGCGTAAGGCCTTAAAGAATACCACCAATACCTTGAAGACCATCCGAATTCAACTGGGGAGCCAGTGCAGGCCAGTTGCAACACGGTGATGTGATCTCTAGAGGCACGGCCCGTGGGCAAGCGAGCCGCCGCAGGCTGGACCGGTTTCAATTTCCAGATCAGCCTCAAGGGTAGGCCAGCGTGGAAGTGAGCTGCAATAGTCTAATGTGGAGGTGACCGTTGCATGAATCACTGTGGCCAGATCCGCCTGGGAGAGGAAGGGCCAGCCGCCCGGGCCTGGCCGAAGATGGAAAGCGCAACCCGGGTTACATGGGCCACCTGGGTCTCCCACAGAGAGGCAGATCCAGGTGGACCCCAGGCCTCTGCGAACCGAGGGGCCGGTGCCAATGAGACCCCGCACCTCACCAGCGACTGGAAACCCTCCACCACCACCCCGGCTGACCTAGCCAAAGGATTTCCGTCTTTGCTGGATTCAGTTTTAACCTGCTCTTGCGTCAAGCCAACCCAACAGCCGTACCTCCAAACAATGCTGTAGAGCTGCAGGGGCAGCGTCTGCTCCCCTCGCCATCGACAGAATAGAGCTGGGTATCATCCAGCATACTGATAGCACTCCAGCCCAAAGCTCTGGTACCAGCTGAGCAAGGGTCGCATATAGATGTTAAATAACAGCGGGGACAATAGCGCTCCCTGAGGCACGCCGCAATGAAGCGGGCACCTCCGGGAAGCTTGGTCCCCGCACCACTTGCTGACTCCGGTCCCGGAGAAACGAGGCAATCCATTGAAGGACAGTACCCCGCACCCCGGAAACGGCCAGGCGGTGGGTCAAAAGATTGTGGTTGACCACATCAAATGCTGCGGTGAGATCTAGCAACACCAGCAGCGCCGATCCGCTAGTGTATTATAAGTAAGTAAAACTGGATCAAATGAATGCCAAGTGTATTGGGCCCAAATAACATATTTTTTTCCCCACAGGGTTTTAACAAACCTTATAGGTTCTGTACTGTAATCCTCCATATTTTCTACATGGGAAATCAAATAAATAGATAAATATTACTAACATACACACACATGGGACAAAATTCAACTACAAACAACCCATTTATTTTAAGACTTCAGAGCAATAGAAATTCCCAATCAGAAATAGAAAGAATGATTTTTAAGGGTGGCAGGGGAGATATTTTGGAGAAGCAAGGGTAATTTAAAACAGAATATGATTTTTGATGAGGCTGCCAAAATGAAAGTCTCCTAGAAAAAAAGTTAATTTACATACAGACAGAGCTGTCAGCCAAGTTGCTGGCAGAAAGAGTGATAACAGTGCATTTGGTAACGACTCTCTTGTTAAGAAAATAGCAGCATCCAGGGGCTTTATTTGGCTGCCACAAAGAAAGTTTCCATGAGCAGATTTTTGATGGGAAAACACATATTTTCTATGGAACTTGCTTGTTTTTGCCATGTTCTATCATTGTTTTGCTTTCAAAAAAAAATAGACAGCAGTTCTCAAAATTTGTCTTTTAGGCCTGTGCAAACAATGATGGGACCTTGCAAAGATGGGAAGAGGACTGGAGCCCATTTCTCCCACCCTCAGTTCCCATGAACTGGTTAACTCTTTTAAAGAAACCTGGTGGGCTGGGCAATATGGATAAGAGGTGATCATCATGCTGAGATTGGAAAGATCATTTCCAGCTTTTGGGTAGAACCTAAGTACTCCTGGAATTGCAACTCATCTCCAGACTACAGACATCATTCCCCCTGGAGAAAATGTCAATTTTGAGGGGAGTAGTCTACAAAGATGGCATCACACCCAACCTGCACTTCCTTCCCTCCTCAGCCCTTCCCCTCCTGGACTCTAATCCTAAATCACTAGGAACTTTCCAAACTGGAGTTGGCGACCCAACATTTCCACCACATTTGGTAGTTTGCACAATGATTGAATTTTTCTATAACTACAACTGCAATATGAGAGCATTCCCACAAAAAGATGCAGAAAAAATACTCTCAACTGCTAGCTCAAAATATGTGTTAATGTCTCCCCCCCACCCCACCCTCAAAGCCCATGAAAAAAGAAGAGTATTTCCCTTAGCATCAATTATCATCATGTTTTTCTTTAAACAGGAGGAAGTATCAACAATCCATCTCAGCTTGTGCACGCCCCCTCCCACACTATCAAGCACTTCCCATTAGGGTTGGTCAATACTAAAAAAATTCGGTAAAATTCGGATTTGGGTATTTTGGGGCATAAAATGATTTGTATATGTCCCGAATCCAAGATCATAGCCAAATTCAGATATGTCCGAAAATTCAGATTAAAATCCGAAAAAAAATTCGAGTCCGCTTTTATTATTTTTTTGAATTTTTTGGTGTTTTACACGTTTTGCCCTACAGGGGAGTTGCAATTCTTAAAGCTATGAGCACTAAACTTTCGGGATTATCATCTGGAGACTGTCGCAGTAGTTCTCTAAGTTTGGTGCAGCTTTAGTTCAGGGGGGCAGGAATTTATTGACCTCAAAGGGGGTGCCCCATCCCCCCATTGTTTCCAATGGAAGCTAACGGAAATGGGGGCTACATTTTTGGAGTCCATAACTTTGGAACCCTAGACCAAACTTCACCAAACTGTGGGTATCATAGGGACAGTACTTGTATATTACCCTGAAATTCTGGTGACAGTGGCTCTAAAACTGCACCCCTCATGATCACCAAACAATTTCCCCAAGATTCTGTGTGCTCTGTAGTGACACAGCTGGCTCCATTGCAGCCAATGGGAAATTTCTGTGGGAGGGCTGTTCAGGTTGCACATTCTCATGGTAAACCCACAAAACTTTCAGGGTGTCTTCAGGAGAGTCTCTTCATCATGACACCATCCAGGACAGGTGACCCACGTTGGCCTTCAAGGGGGTTCAATGCTTATGGTGGGGTCCATCTCCCACTGCCCCCATAAGCAAAGTTCCTCAAGCCTGGATGGTGTCATCAAAAGATCTCTCCTGAAGATAATTTTCAGGCATTTTGTAGGACTGTATCCTTGATAAATGTGCACCTCACCGCCCTCCACCAGAAATTCCCATTGACAGCAAATTCTGAAGTCACTGCAGAAAGAAAGAATCTTGGGCAAATTTTGGGGGGAGGTGCCTCCCCAGGGGCACATTTTAGACATATCAGCTTTAAAATATCAGGGGTATCGTCAGGAGACTGTACTGGTGATTATTCCCCAAACTTGAGGCCTGGAGTTTGGTTTAGGGGGGCCAGAAGTTATAGACCCTCAAAATGGTGACCACCATCTCCTTTAGCTCTCATTGGAAGCAATGGGGGACCTTGCTGAGGGTCCCATGGCACCCCACAGTTGTGCACCACAAACTTCTAGCAGACTTAGTGCTCATCAGGACAGTCTCCTGATGATTCCTGAAGCTTGTGCCACTAGCTTTACAAAATTCCGGTTTCTCATGTTTCAACGCCTCCTGCACATGAAGCCTGCTGGAGTGGAGTGAGCGGGGTGAAACCACGCAAACTCAACATTTCTAAAGCTAGTGACGCAAACTTCAGAATAAATAGGAGACTGTCCCGGTAGAGTACCTCAAAGCTAATTACCAGTTTCTTGGTTCAGGGAGCCAAGTTATAGACTCTCAAGATTAGCCCCCATCCCTATCAGCTACCACTGGAAAACGACAATGGGGGATGGTTTGCACCGCACGAGGGTCCATACCTGGGCCAAACTGCCGCAAACTTGGTGTTAGGCATGGCTGTCAGGACAGTCACCCACAGTGATGCCCATTCTGATAGGCCTGGTGCCCGTGCATCTCGGGGGGTCAAGGTCCCCACCAGGCACCCCAGAATTTGTCCAAGGTGTGTTAGGCCTCTGCAGTGATCTTAAAGAAAGCTATATTACTGTCAATGGGGGGTATTGTTACAGTGAAGGGCTATGAGGTGCGCATTTCTGAAGAAGTCATGAATTGCACAAAACTTTCAGAATTATCTTCAGGAGGAGTCTCTGGATGACACCATCAGGTTTGGGGGAATTTTGCTTCAGGGATTAATTCTATGGGATATTAAAAGGGTAGGGTCCATATCCCACTGCTACAAGAAGTAAAGTTCCCCAGAGCTGGGACGGTGTCATCCAGAGACTCTCCTGAAGATACCCTGAAAGTTTTGTGCAATAATTCATAATAATGTGCCTCCACGGCCCTCTATCAGAATTTCCTAATGACAACAATACAGCTAGAATCACTACAGAACAAAGGAATCTTTGTTCTGGGGGGGGGTACAGGGGTGTTGCAGATGTATCGGTGCCAATATTTCGGTGTGTGTCATCGGGAGACTGTCCTGATGATTACCCTCTGGTTAGTTACGGTTTGGTTGGGAGACCAAAGTTATGGGACCCTCAAAGGGTAGCCCCTCATCTCCTTAGGGGTTTACATTGGAAAGAATGGGAGTACAGTGGGACACCCACTTTGGGGAGTCCATAACTTTGGCCCCTAAATGTAAACCAGAGCTAACTTGGAGTGCTAATCCTCAGACAGTCTGCTGTCGATATCCCCAAATTTTGGTGCTGATATATTTAAAAATGCGCCCCTTTAGGCCGAGACGTGAAAGCTGAAAACCCCAAAATAAAGCATGAATTGACTGGTGATCGAATCCCAATGGATTCCGGATCTGTTGAAGATCGGACAGTTCAGGGTCGGCCCTCCTCGTCCGAATCCGTCCGAATCAGTGCAGATTCGGTAAAAATTCGGATTTGGACTGGCCGAATCTCCAACCCTACTTCCCATTCTCAGGTTTGCTTTAACCAAAGTTACTCAGTGAAAATTTGGTGGAAATCAATGCATGTAGATCTGGCTACTTCAAAATGAATGTTTGGCTCAAGCATTAGGTATTTGAAACTGCTGAAAAAATGTGAGAGGAGTTATCTTTAGAGTCTAATAGTGAGCCCTACAGGATGCATTGTGGTAGTCAAAGTATTTTAATCTAATTTAATTTTTTTAGCCAGATTGAGGATGAGGACAGTTCTTACAATGTCTTATCTGTGAAAAGTTCTGTCTCTCCCCTTTGCAACCAGAAGCAGAATAAAAATCCTCTCTTTAGCTCCATAATGATCACTGTTGATTTATATCCTCACACTATTGTCTCAGTGTACACTATCTGGACACACTTCTTACTGCATGTCTTTACAATTTAATATAATTTCCTAATATGCAGCCCTCCCCCCATGCTGCCTTGAAGTACAAATACTATTCAATAAATATTTGCAGCTTTTTATTGTGTGCATCAGGCAGTTGGTTGGGATAAGATGAAGGGAAAGAACAAATCATATTTATTTTAGTCTTCCAATCATAAATTTTACAGTAGGAGATGCTATGGAGATTTCAATATTAGAGCAGTTTGTGGTAAAGATTTCCATTTTGAGAGAAACCCACTTTGAATGTTTTCTATAATAAAACTTATTCCAACTAAGTAATGAGTGAAAAGTCCAAGCAGAGAAGTTTCCATTAGAATGTATACACTTATTGTTCCTTTGCCAGCTACATAATAAAACACTATCTGTGCAGAAGGGATGGAGGATTTGGTTTTTTTATTCAGTAATCTCATAGCTGTGCCCAGAGGTGTGATAAAACTCACAGACTGGAAGCTCAGAGAACCATATTTTAGCTTCTTTATTTGGTTTTGGTTATTCACTCCACTAGAGGTGTGCATTTGGATACACCTAAACCAAAAATACATATCTGAAAAATAATTTATCAATACTTTTGGTTATATTTGGCATCTCAAATATATCTGGGAATTATTCAGGATACCACCCAAAAATGGTCCTGAAAAATCCCAGAAATATTAAGAATATACTGGGAAGATTGGGAGTCAGCATTTGCAGGGTTCCAGAGACTGTCTTTTCTTTTTGTTGTTGTTGTTGTTGTTCCTTTGTTCAAGAGCGTTTGTCAGTTACAAGAGGGTTTTTTCTTCTGTTCGTTTTTGCCTGAGTTGCTTTGTTACCCCTTTATGGTTTTTTTACCATTACGGTTGAGCAGGCCAAGCAGCCCCTACTCTTCACCTGGCAGCAAAAAAAAAAAAAAAAAAAAAAGCCAGGTTTCTGCTTTTGCTGTATGTGGTTTTCAGTTTGGGTTCCTGTTGCAACTTGCACTACTACAGTGGCTCTTAGGCTCTGCTAGTCACATTTCTGAACATTGCTGTTCGTTCTGTTGGGACTGCACACATACTACACTCACCCCACCCACCCTAGATTTATTCTGCTGTGATTCACTGGGGTTTTTTTTTACATGAGTACTGCACTACCACAGAGGCCCTAGATTTTGTTGGGTTCTGCACAATACATATTACCAGTAGTTCTGCTGGGCTTGCAGAACTCTGCCCTCTCCTGCTGGGTTTCCATTACAGACTGTATTTGCTGCTTTGATTTTGGTTCTGTTGGTCTGCACATTGGCTTGTCGTTCTAGTGGAATTACTGCCATGGTTCTGTTGGGCTTCTTGTTGGTTCTTCCATGTGGGAAACGACGATAGTTATTGTTTTCTGACATGTCTTTTGCCTAGAAACGGTGTGGAGGTGTTTCTTACCCTTTCTTGCAAGAAACAATAGGCGCATGGCTGAAGTCTCACCCCTCTTCGAGAAGTTCTATATAATTGAATACCCAATCAGTGGCAACATACCATCTAAGGTGCATACCATTTCTGTGTCATGTGGAGGCGCTTGGCACCAACCAGGTCCCTACACATTTGGGACCCTCAGGCCAAAGCCACCCGGCTACATGTGACAGAACCCAGGTGCTGCTCAGGCACTGTAGCTGAGTTGTTACCGGCCATGGCTGCAGGCCGACTCTGCCCCTCCCAGGGCAGGCGCCAAGCCAATACGGTGGGGGGCGGCAGCAGCCTGCCCAGGCGAGGAGCCTGCTGGGCTACCCCCTATCCAGCATTGGTGTTCAGGAATATCAATATGTTTTGGGTACAATATATTCAAAGCAAGATTTTTTTTAATTCTTATTTTTTTGCTCACCTACACTCCATTCTATCAATACATTTTAGACCTGGAAATATGTGAGCAGTATTTAATAAAAGTTGGTGTGATGCTGGAAAATAACTTTGCAAGATGTTGTGTGTCAAAAAGCAATTCTATTTACATGGGATGATAGATTAATGAAAAAACCAACTTGAAGGCAAGGTTATTCATCTTTATGGTACACATTGGTACTTTTTTTAAGCGTGTACTAATACATTTGTTTCACTCCATAAATTAAGGCTCCTAATATGGTAAGAAGATTAAAAATGAACTAGGTAATATGAGACTTTTGTCATAAATGTAGCAAATTACCCAAAATAGGTCTGTCAGATCAGAAGGGATAACATTTTGAGTACAAATGTTCATGCTTATTAGCTGGTCAAAGTTAATTCTTTCCAGAAAGTGATATCCCAGGAAGGCAGAGATGCACTGATTTTAATTTTTTTGCCCTCCTTCCCTTATTCACAACTTGGTCTTTTTGCAACCAGATTTACTGGTGATTTTTAGGAGGCTGGCATCAATTAGAGGGAATGAGACCAATCATATATCAGTTAATATGGCTCTAATGGAACATAGATGGATATCAATACCAGGTGTGAAGGACAGTTTAATATTAGGAATATATTATCGTCCCCGAATAGAAGTGCACAAGAGGGATTCTTGAGGATGGAAAAGAAATTAGAGAGGCCAACAAAAACAAAAATGTAGTGGTAATGGGTGATTTTAACTATCCCCATATAGGCTGGAAAAAAATACATATTCAGGTCAGTGCAGGGAGAGAGCATTCCCTGGATATGCTAAATGACTGTAGCGTAGCGCAGATGGTTGTGGCACCAACCAGGGGGCAGGTGATCCTAGGTCTAATTCTATGTGGAGGACCCTGGGACTGGTGCAGGAAGTCAGTGTTGTGGAGCCAGACAATAGGGAACAGCTTGACCACAATACTGTCAGATTCCAATTATCTCAACATGTGAACAAATTGCTTAACTACTAATGTAGTTATATCACTTGTAAGAAAGGGAAATTTCTACAGATGAGGTGGGGGGATAGTGCACTTGGGAAGCTAGAAAGGAAAATCAAGAGAGTCAAAACTGTCCAGGATGCTTGGGAGGTTATTTAAAAACACAGTTGTAAAAGCTCAGCTGCCAATGTGTCTCCACAGGTTAGAAAAAGGCAGCCCCAGTCCAAATTAAAAGAAAGCCATATGGTGGTTAACAAGAGAGGTTGAGGAAATTATCAGAAAAAAAAGAGATGTCTTTTTAGAAAATGGGAAGTCCAGTTTGGCTGATGAAGAATGAGAGAGGGAACACAAATGGGTAGCAAAAGAGAAATACAAGTTAGCTGTAAGGGAGGCAAAAGGATTACTGAGGCATGGCTACCGAACATCAAGACCAGCAACAAACAGTTCTTCAAGTACATCAAAAGCAGGAAGCCAGCAAAGGGGAAGCGGTAGGCCCAAGTTAAGATGACAAAGGAACAAGGTGTGTGTGCTAAAAGATGGCAGGGAGATTGCAGAGAAGCTGAATGAATTCTTTGCATCTACAACCACCACTTAAGAGGAGGTGAGGTGAACATTCCTGCACCTGGAACCAAGCTTCTTGGGAGGCCGAATCAGGAACTAGCGAGATAATGGTAGGCAGACAAGGAAGAAGTTCTGGCAGCCGATGATAAAACAAATATTTTCGTCAAATCCCCTGGCCTAGATTACATTCACCCAAGAGTTCTTAAAGAAACTGCCAAGCATGGGAATTATGGATCTTCTCTAACTTTAATATGCAACTTATCCACAGAAATCAGGCTCCATCCCTGAAGGCTGGAGACATGTCCAATGTGACACCTCAATCTTTAAAAGAAAGGATCTAGGGGACCCGGAAATTACAGGCCAGTGGTTTGACATCTGTTGCAGAGTAAGAATTAGTAGAATCTATCATTAAAAGGGTAAGAATTATAAAACATGTAGAAAAGCAAGATCTGCTGAGAAAGAGTCAGCATGGCTTTGCAGAAGTGAAATCCTGTCTCTTTAAACTTTAGAGTTCTTTGAGGGTGTAAACAGGCATATGGACAGGGGTGACACTGTCTACTTGGATTTCCAAAAGGCTTTTGACAAAGTTCCTCACTAGAGACTGTTGATAAAACTCTAGCCAATGAAGGGGCAAGAGGGAAGTCCTCCCATGGATTAAAAACTGGTTGCGAGAAACAGGAAACAAAGAATTAGGTGTAAATGGGAAGTTCTCACTGTGGAGAGATGTAGGGGAGTGGTGTCCCCAAGGATCCCGTTTGGGACCAGTGCTCTTTAACCTATTCATAAATGACCTATAGAGTAGGGGTGCGGGTAGCGTGGTAGCCAGGATTTGCAGATGATGCAAATTATGTAGGGTGGTGAGGCACTACCAATAAAGGATTACAAAAAAGAGCTCAAGCTGGACCTTTGATAAATTAAATAGGTGGGCTCTGTGAAATGGCAAAATGCAGTTCAATGTAGCAAATACTAAAGTGATGCATGCACATAGAGGCAAAAAATCCAAAACTTCACTTATGACGCTTCTAGGGGTCCAGTGCTATCAGTCACTGAAGACCAGGAAAGGAGTTAGCAGTCTTAGTTGATAGTTCCTTAGAATGTCAACTCAATGCATGGCAACTGTGAAAAAGACAGAGCATCTATACTGGGGATCGTTAGAAAAGGAATTGATAATAAAACTGCTAAGATTGTCATGCCCTTATATACAAAGAAGCAGTGAGTGGAAATCGCACTTGGAGTACTAAGGTACCAGTTCTAGTCGCCCAGCATCTCAAAAAAGGGATATTGAGGGAGATAGAAAAAGGTACAGAGAAGGGCAACAAAGGATGATTGAGGGACTGGAGCACCTTCCTATGAGGAGAGCTGCAGCAGATATTGGAGACTCTTTAGTTTGGAGAGGAGGCGGCTGAGGGGGGGGATATATGATTGAAGTCTACAAAAGAGTATGCAATGGGGGTGAAAATGTTGACAGAGAGAAATTTTCTCTCTCTTCCTACAATACACACTAGAATCAGAGGGCATTCATTGAAGAATGCTGGGGGAAAGAATTAGGTTAATAAAGGAAAACACTTCTTTATGCAGCGGTGATTGGTGTTTGGAATATGCCTGCCACAGGAGGTGGCAGGATGGCCACTAACCTGGATAGCTTTAAAGGGGAGACTTGGACAGATTTATGGAGGAGAAGTCGCATTTATGGCTACCAATCTTGAATCCTCTTTGATTTAGAGATTACAAATACCTTAACAGACCAGATTGTCCAGGGAGCAACAACCGCATGAGAGGCCATTCGTTCACATCCCTACATGTGAGCTCCCCAAAGGCACCTGTGGTGGGCCACTCTGCAAGTAGCAGAGGCGCGTGGACTAGATGGACTTTGGTCTGATCCAGCTGGCTTGTTCTTATGTCCTTATGTTCTTATGTTCTTATTACTGTGATACCAGACCTTGAAAATAAAGAGAAAGATTAAAGATGTGACCAAGCCTCATGATTCTGCTCCCCCCAACTCATTCCTAGTATTGACAGCATTTTTGTATCTTCTTTTATTTATAGACTTCAGTTGTACAGATATGGAGCTGGGGTTGATGGATCTTAGCCCATGACCATCCTGTGAATTTACAGCTGAGTAGGAAAGAAAACCTATGTCATTTGAGTTCAAGCATAGCATTCAAGCTACTAGATTCCTCAGCTGTCAAAATTACAAGTTTTACATTTCAATAAAATGTCTGCAATCCACTCAAAGGGTATAATAAGAACAAATTGTGTGGTAAAGTTGGTGGTGAAGATATATACATGCATGCTATCATACTTTTTGAATGTTCAGAGTTGTTGGGGAACATTGAACCAAAATTACATTCTGTTTTCCTGCTCCCTTTATAGTGTCTCAATTAGAACTTACACATTCATGCCCATCACCCCCAATCATTGTAAGGTTGAAGCTACCTACGTGGGGAAAGTATCCACATCTAATTGCAGGGGAAATGCAAATTTTCCTCATTCATTCAGACAGGCTCAGGGCAGCTTACACCATTAAATTATAACAATAAAATCAATAAAATATAATTTAGAAGTTATGGAGAAGTGCAGAGAAAGGACATCTCCCATTTCCTGTTCCTCTTGCCACTAAATTCTCAATTTAAAAAAATGAAGATAACAATATGTAATGACTGTATCAAGGCCTCAAAGGATGAATTTAGTGTATCTACAGATAGTGAGCCATTTTATACCCACCTATTAAAAACTTTTTTAGACGTTTAAGGAAACCATATTGAGTAAAATGTGGGCCTTCTTGCTCTTTTCTCTTTTCCCAAAAGGATTTAAAATGAAAGAGTTAACTTAATACAATAAAAAGAGAGGTCCTCACAACTTTGGTAAAATTATTCCAAATCTGTGGTGCAACAGTGAGTTAAATAAAGGTCAGGCTCTGTGCTGGGAGTTTCACCTGACCTTTCAATGCAACATCCATCATCAGCGTACACAGAGATATATACCATTTTTTATCATTCAGTGCTGTAAGAACAGAGCCTGACTCTTTCCCATAGCTCTGACAAGTATAAGACTACTCCAAATGAAGATAAAAGTATGTTTGATACACATATTCTTGATAAGCTTTTAGCATTGTCATATGAAAATTGGTGCCTGCTGGGTGATTAGAATAGACTGATATTACTAAAAATGAAAAAAAAATTCTGAACACAACTTCAAAAACACACACAGAAAATTGTCAAAAGTTTTCTTTGACTTAGTAGATAACTAGGGTTTGGTTGATATATGGAGACACAAAATGGTAATTCAAGAGAGCAACTTTTTTTTGAAAGATGGTGATCTTTCTCAAGAATAAATGTGACATGGGTCTCCAAGGACTTGGCACCTAAAGTTTCTAAAGTAGAAATATTACATAAGACCTTCTCATCATATGATACATAAATGGAAAACTAATACTTTCAGATGGAGATTGGCAGTCCAATCCAGGTGAGGGGGGTGAATGGGCTGTGGGGTTGGTGCTGGGCTGTGCCAAAGCATTTGCCCCCTCTGCTGGCACAAGGGGCATCCCCGCCAGTGGAGCGGGCACAGGCGTTGATGGCCAGGTGCCCCTCAAATGTGAAGTGGCAAAACCCAAAAGTGGGTGCTGAAGTGGAGCAATGGTGGCATCTGATTGGATGCTGGCACAGGGAGTGGGTAGGCCAGGGCATACTGGGGGTGGAGTCAACTTTAGTTGACTTCTACTTGGGTTTTAGGGCCAGGAACACTGCAGTTGGGGCTTTTAAATTACACCACCCTTTCATGTGGTGTAACTCCATTAAGCCATATGGAGAGCTTCCAGGTAACTAATTTTTTTAGTAGCCTCCACATGCCCTCTTAAGATGACACTGAAGTGGTGGCACCATTCCTGGCCACTTCAAGCTTTGAATTGGGCCAAAAATAAAATGATTCTTCAGAAGGATACACTTGTTCAGCAGGGTAAGAAAAATTAAAATAATTTTTTTAACTTAATCTGAATGAGGAAACAGATGTGAGAGTGGTCTGGGATATCAATAAATCTTTTATGAGAGGATAATTTATACAACATGAGCTTAAGAAAAAGATGCAAGAAAAAATATAGAATATCTTAGAGAGTAACAGAAAAAAGGAACTGAAAAAACAGCCAGGAGACAAGAATATTTTGCAATAGACAGTAAACATTTTATATTAACAGTAAGAGAAATGAAAAACCACCCGCAAAATTTGGAAAGCAAAAGAACTTTGAATTTGCAAATAAACCAGGAAAATGGTTGCTATATAAACTAAATCTGTAAAAGAAAATTATTTTGAAAATGTAAAAAGACTATAACGTAACAATTTGTCAATTCAAAAATATTTAACAACTATTATAAGAATTTATATAAAGGTCAAGAGATTCCATTAAACAGAACATCTTGGTAAACAAAGTTTACCCAAGATTACAGAAGAACAGAGACAGATTTTAAATGGTAATTCAGTTAGTTGAATGGTAAAACAGTCAGTGAAATGGTGGAGGCTATAAAAAAAATCAGGAAAAGTTCCAAGTCCAGATAGTATATCAGGTCCATATTATAAGTGTTTTAAAGATAAAATTTTACAACTATTACAAAACACAACGAATTCCATTTTGAAAGGAAGAAACATGCTAGAATCATGGAAAGAGGGCAAGATAACATTGACTTTAAGACTTAACTTTAGTAAAATTAGTGTTGGAAATGTAAACACCTGAAAATTCATGTTATTATTTATTATTTATTATTTATGGCGGACTTGTGAGGAAGCAAAAAAAATTGGGATTTATGGACAGTTTGAAAAAAAATTATGGAACTTTGTTTTTATCTGCAGGGAGAATATTATATGCAAAAAAACCTACCTACAACATACCTCCTACAATGGGAGCATTTGCTTTGTGGAGAACAGGTGGGAGACAGATGGAGATACTTAAAACTTACCTCTATGACTAGAGAACTTCTCTAAATTTATGGATAACTGGAAACCCTTGATAGACTTTTTGCATTAAAAAACGGATTCATGATTTGTGGCTTTGAAGAGTGGAAGATCAAGAAAAAGGAATAAGGAAGAAAAGTGTGAATTGTTTTGATAATTTAATTTCTAAATTGACTGTAAGCAGGGAGCAAGTGATAAACATTTAAGTGTGACTATATTGTGAAGAGGAAATTGGGAGCCCTTGTGAGTATTTTTATTCTTTTTTCTTTCACTTTTTTCTTCTTTTTTGTATTGTGACTTTATTTTGTTTTTAAGAAATTTATTTTTATGTAATTTAACACGTCTTAATAAAAAGTATTCTAAATTAAAAGTATAACTCTACAAGAGATATTAAACTTTTGGATACTACTGGTGTTGAATAAGGTTTCTCAGTTGCTAATTTGCCTCTGGCTGCTTTTTGTGTGGGCATAAGCAGCAAGCAGTGAAGTGCAGTGTATTACATGGCTGTAAATCTCAATGTAACAGGAAATACAGAAATTGTATGATATGAATTGCATCCACATGGGCTTCCAGAAAGTATATGTTACCAGTCTGTTGTTTAAAAAAGCCTGGAGAAGCTGAAAGAGGTAGAGAGGGTGACAGACGAGGCTTTCAGGGACCTAACAGCCGGGTCCCACTCCCAAGGTGACATCTCTTGGGAATGTCATGGAGAATGAAGGAAGCCTTGGGGATGGAGGTGCTCCAGTCTGAGGTGGGGAAGATGCTCCCTTAGATGGGATCCCTTCCTTAACTTGGTGATCAACTATCCCTCTACGCACTGAGGATACCCCTCATGAGGGAGGTGGGGGGAGCTCCCCTTGTAGTGGGTGATTTGATCATTAGAAATGTAGAGAGTTAGGTTTGTGAGGAGGCGGATGATCTGCATGGTGACTTACCTGCACCTGGTGCAAAGGTTACAGATGTCAGGGCTTCGTCTCAGACAAACTTTTAGACACAGTGCTGAGATTGGGAGTCAGCAGTTGTAGTCCCACATTGGCACCTTTGCATGACATTAGGAAATGTAGCAGGAGGGTTCTAGGAAGCTAAATTTAGGGCTACTAGGAAACAGGTTGAAGTCCAGGGACTCTGGGTAGCATTCTCAGAAATGCTACCCTGTTCCACGCAGCACTTAGAGAGGCTTTGAAGCTAGGTATGCTGAGGAGATACAAGGAGTCTCTCAGTAAATGGATAGAGAGAAGGTGGTGTAAGGCAGAGGGTTCTTCAGATTTGTCAGGGAACTGGAGAACCTTTTAGGGACAGGGTAGGCCTGTACAAGCAGGACAGGCTTCATCTTTTAACCAAAGAGGAACCAGGCTGCTGGCTCTAACGATTAAAAAAAGGTGGCTTAGAACAGCTTTTAAACTGATTACCTCAGGGGAAAGCCGACAGGAGCTAGGAGGTGACTTCGGTTCGAATACAGTATCTATAGGGATGCAGACAGAGAGGGAGGTTTCTAAATCAACCATACATACAAGCGATGGAACATAGCAATGTGCATGTGACAAGGGATAGTGTCCTATAAAGACCTATGAGGTAAAACACATAAATCCCAGGTTAAGGTGTGAGGCTTAGGGTATACAGATGTCTCTATGCTAATGATAGAAACATTGACCTAAAATGGAGCTAGAATTACAAGGTTTTGAAGGAGGACTTTTGATATAGTGGGCATTACAGAGACATGGTGGAATGAGAGGAGGAGAACCAGTGGGATGCTGTTATACCAGGCTACAGGCTCTATAGGAAGGATAGGACAGGGTGCATTGGGGGTGGAGAGTTGCCCTTTACATCAAAAGAGAGCATATGAGTATCACATAAAATAGACAATACAAGGGGCGTGGTTCCCCCCTACAGTCACTAATGAGATATATCAAACACCAGGTGAGAAAGGACAATTTAATATTAGGAATATATTATAGGTCCCCTGACCAAAAGTGCACAAGAGGATTCTAGGATGGAAAAAGAAATTAGAGAACCAGCAAAACAAAATGTGAGTGGTAATGGGTGATTTTAACCTCCCCATATAAACTGGAAAAATGCATGTTCAGGTCCTTAAAAGTAGGGGAGAGCATTCCTGGATATATATAAAATGACTGTAACTTAGAGCAGATGGTTGTAGGACAACCAGGGAGGTGATTCTAGATCTAATTCTATACGGGACTGGGACCTGGTGGGAGAAATAATAGTGTTATTGTTGAACCAATAGGGAACAAGCGACCACAATGCTGTCAGATTCAGTATCTCAGCATGCAGAACAAGTGGCAACTACTAATGTAGTTACATTAAGCCTTCAGAAAGGGAAATTTCTCTCAAAGATGAGGGGATAGTGCATGGGAAGCTGAAAGGAGGAGGGAAAATCAAAGAGAGTCAAAAACTGTCAGGATGCTTGGGGTTATTTAAAACACAGTAATAGAAAGCTCAGCTGGAATGTGTTCCACAGGTTGAAAGGCAGCCCCAGTCAAAAGAAAGCCACCATATGGTTAACAAGAGGTTAGAGAGAGTATCAGAAAGAATATGCTTTTGAAAATGAAAGTCCAGTTTGGCTGATGAAGAATTGAGAGGGAACACAAATGGTGGCAAGGAAGCAAGTTAGCCAGAGGCCAAAGGGATTATGGGGACATGGCTGCGAACATCAAGACCAACAAACAGTTCTTCATTACATCTCAAAAAGCAGAGGCTAACCAACTAGAAACAGTAGGCCGTTAGATGAAAGGAACAAAGGGTGTGCTAAAGATGGCAGGAGATTAGAGAGCTGAATATAATTCTTTGCATCTGTCTTCACCAAGAGGAGGAACATTCCACCTGAACCAAGCAGAAGCTTCTTGGGAAGATCCGAGGAACTAGCGAGATAGTGTGGTGAACAAGGGAAGAGAAGTTCTAGCCATTGATAAACTAAATGTTACCAAATCCCTGGTTGGTGCATTCACCCAAAGGTTCTTAAAGAGCTCAAGCATGGGAAGTGCTGATCTTCTCTCACTTTAATACAGCTTATCCCACAAAATCAGGCTCCATCCCTAGACTGGAGATGGCCAATGTCACACCAATCTTTTAGAAAGGATCTACTGCAGGAGGACCCGGAGTACAGGCCAGTCAGTTTGACATCTGTTCTGGGCCGTTAGTAGAATCTATCATTAAAGATAAAATTATAAAACATGTAGAAAAGCAAGATCTGCTGAGAAAGAGTCAGCATGGCTTTTGCAGAGGCAAATCCTGTCTTACAAACTTACTAGTAGGGTTGGTCAATACTAAAAAAATTCGGTAAAATTCGGATTTGGGTATTTTGGGGCATAAAATGATTTGTATGCCCGAATCCGAATCATAGCCGATTCGGATATACCGAAGGCTGAACAATCCGAAAAATTAGGTCATTTTATTTTGAATTTTGGTGTTTTTTACACATTTGTACAGGGGTGCAATTTAAAGCTAGCAGCACTAAACTTTCAGGACATCATCTGGGAGACTGTCTGATGTGATTCTCCCCAAATTTGGTGCAGTTTGGATTCAGGGGCAAAGTTATTGACCCTCAAAGGGGTGCCCATCCCCATTGTTTCCAATGGAAGCTAACAGGAAATGGGGCTACACTTTTAAAGGTCCATGGCACAGACCCCCCTGAACAAGCTTCACCAAACTTGTGGAGAATTATCATAGGAGACAGGTACTGGCTAAATACCCACAAGGGGTCTAGTGACAGTAGCTCTAAAACTGCACCCCTCATAGTCACTGACAATTTCCCCAGATTCTGTGCTCTGTAGTGGCTGGCTGGCTCCATTGCAGCCAATGGGAAATTTCTGTGGGAGGCTGTGGAGTGCATTTCTCATGGTAAACCCCACCACGAAACTTTCAGGGTGTCTTCAGGAGAGTCTCTTCACTGACACCATCCAGGTTTGGTGACCGTTGCTTCAAAGGGGTTCAATGTTATGGGTAGGGTCCATCCCTGCCCCATAAGCGTTCCTCAAACCTGGATGATGTCATCAAAACTCTCGGGAGATACCTAATTAATGACTGTACATGATAATGTGCCCAACTCCCTAAATGACAGCAACCTGAAAGTCCTACTGAGAAAAAGAATCTTAGGCATTTAGGGGGGGGGGGTGCCTGAGGGCACATTTTGAACTTATACTCAGCACCAAAATATCAGGTATACATCAGGAGACTGTACAGTAGCACCCCCCCAAGCAATTGCAGTTTGGTTTAGGGGGGGCCGTTATGGACCCTCAAAATGGTAACCACCATCTCCTTGCTCTCATTGGAAACAATGGGGATAGAGGCCCCTTGGGGTCCACTTTGCCCCCCCCTGGGCCAAACTGCAAACTGAGGTGTCATCAGAACAGTCTCCTGACAACCTGTGCCACTAAAGTGGTTTCATGTTTCACGCTCCTGCATGAAGCCTGCTGGAGTGAGTGGTGGTCAGAAACATAAACCAGCATTCTAAAACTAGCACCAAGCTTTCAGTCATCGGGAGACTGTCCCCAGTAGTACCCCCAAAGTTGGTGCAGTTCAATTCAGGAGCCAAAGTTTATGGACTCTCAAGGTGTAGCCCCCATCCTATCAGCTACCATGTGGGGATAGTTGCACCCCTTTTGAGGGTCCATACCTGGGCTCAGAAGCACACCAACAATAGTGAGCACTGTCAGGACAGTCTCCTACTGATGATACCCTGATAATTTGGTGCGATACATCTCAAATGCATTACAGAGCTTGAAATTTGCCCGAGATTCTTGTTCTGCAGTGACTTAGCTATATTACTTTGTCAATGGGAATTACAGTAGAGACTGTGGTGCATTTCTGAAGGTATGGTCACAAAACTTTCAGGGGTATCTTCAGGAAGTCTCTGGATGACACCATCCAGGTTGGGAATTTTAACTTCAAGAGTTTGAATATGGGACCCCAAAGGGGTGGGGTCCATCCCTGCCCCCCCTGAAGTAGAAGTTCCCTGGAAGCCTGGATGTTTATCATCGAAGTCTGAAAGTTATTAATTCCCTACATGCTCCTTCCCTAATAGCAAATGCGAGCTAGAACCACTTTCTGAGAACAAGAATCTGTGCAAATTCTAAGAAGAGTTGCCTACTAGAGGTGCATTTGTAGATGTATAGGTTACCAATATTTCAGTGTATCTGTGGGAGACTGTCTGATGAGTACCCTCAATTTAGTGCAGTTTACAGTTCCAGGGGGGCAAAGTTATGGACCCTCAAAAGGGCAACCTCTCCCTTGGTTCCCATTGGAAAAGAAGGAATGGGAGATAGGGACACTTATTTTGGGGGGTCTAACCCCTAACCTCACCAAACAGGAGAATGTCCTATAAAGGACGTCTGCTGTGATATTCTAGCTGGTGCTATGTTAAAATACGCCTGAGCTCAGGCTGTGAAAAAACCCCAAAATATAAAAGCATAATTGTTGGTGATCAGATCCCATGGATTCGGATCTGTTGAACTCAGGGACAGTTCAGATTAGGCCCCTCCTGCAAGTCCAAGATCGTCCAGATCAGTGCAATTGGTAAAAATTCAGTTGGACTGAATCTCCACAGCCTACCTAAGTTCTTTGAGGAGGTGTAAACAGGCATGGACAGGGGTGACACTGTCTACTTGGATTTCAAAGGCTGACAAGTTCCCTCACTGAGACTGTTGATAAAACTCAGCAATGAAGGAATAAGAGGGAAGTCTCTATGGATTAAAACTGGTTGAGAAACGGAAACAAAGAATTATAGATGAAATGGAGGTTCTCACCAATGGAGATGTAGAGTGGTATACAGAGTCGTTTGGGACCAGTGCTCTTTAACCTATTCATAAATGACCTGGAAGTAGGGGTGGGTAAGCGTGGTGGCCAAGTTTGCAGGTATTTTAAATTATGTAGGATGGTAGAATACAGGATTTACAAAGAGCTCCAGCCGGACCTTGATAGAATTAAATGAGTGAAACAGAGTAAGCAAGTACAGTTCAATGCATGTAAAATGTAGAAGTGATGCACATGGGGCAGGTAAAACTTCACATACAAGCTACAGGGTCAGTACTATCGGTACAGACTTCAGGAAAGTCTTAGTTGATAGTTCCGTGGGAATGTCAACTCAATGCATGGCAGCTGTATGAAAGGCAAACTCTATGGTGGGATCATTAGAAGAGATTGATAATAAAACTGTAAGGAATTTATGCCTTATATAAACAGGTAGTGCGACCATACTTGGAGTACTATGTGTGTGGATTCTGGGTAGCATCTCAAAAAGGATGTGTGAGGAGATGATAGAAAAAAGAGAAAGACAAGGATGATTGAGAGGACTGGAGCACCTTCCTAGGGAGGAAGGGCTGCAGATTTTGGGACTCTTTAGTTTGGAAGTGGCTGGGGAGGATATAGTTGAAGTCTACAAAATTCCATGCATGGGGTAGAAATGATGACAGAGGAGAAATTTTTCTCTCTTTCTCACAAATACTAGAATCAGGGGCATTAATTTAGAAATGTCTCTACAGGGGAAGAATTAGGACTAATAAAAAGGGAAACACTTCTTTATGCAGCGTGTGATTGGTGTTTGGAATATGCACCACAGGAGGTGGTAGCCCACCACTAACCTGGATAGCAGCTTTAAAAGGGGCTTGGACAGATTTATGGAAGTCTGATTTTATGGCTACCAATCTTGATCCTCTTTGATTTTGAGATTACTGGAAATACCTTAACAGACCAGGTGTCCAGGGCAGCAGCCATGAAGGCCATTAGTTCACATCCACCATGTGAGCTCCCAAAAGGCACCTGGTGGGCCCTCTGAGTAGCAGAGAGCTGGACTAGATGGACTTTGGTCTGATCCAGCTGGCTTGTTCTTATGTTCTTATGTTCTTAAAATAATACTTATGTCTAGTCTCATTCTCTTTGCTGTTATTGAAACAAGAGGAATACTTGAAATACTAGCATCTAACCAATAAAGATGCCTAAATTTTGCTGAGAATTCCTGCTCTGCCCCAGGGCCCCTCATGCTGTCACTGCTTGTCACTCTCTGTGTTTTCCAACCTTATCAGACACAGACAGCCCTCTTGTTGCCATTAATAAAGTCTACCTGTCTTTTTAATGCTTTTCTGTGCCTGCCTTTACGGGACAGTTCAGCAGGAGTTGAACCACAAGGTCCTCAAATTCTAGTCAATAAAATGATGTTACAAGACCATGATGCATTTTGAGCCACTGTAGGTGGGTGTAAAGCAAAATAATGGGTCCATTGTTACTGACACACACAGTTGCCTGACCAAATTAGAGAGAGATGTGAGAGATCTATTTTTAGGATCACTAATGTTTTATAAAAAATATTCACAACTCCACTCAACTGTTTTGAAAACAATGATGGATTAATGGGGGAGAGGGTATTTGACCCTTTACTCCTCTACCTTTTAATGCTAGAGTGCCCTCCACCAGTTAGAGCTGTAATTTATTTCTGGTAAAGGACAGATAAAACTGCAGAAAATATACAACAGCAAAGGGCACTTTCATTGGCGTATTATTATATACACAAGTCCACTTAATAGATAGGGGAATCAAAATAAATATACAGGAAAGAGGAGGCTGATGTTTCAGGTTGCTCCTAGAACTGTTTCATATACAAATTAAAAGAGATTTGCTTGGCTGCATGTTTGCGTCCCTCACTACTGGGGCTGTCAACAGAAGAATTAATCTACACAAGTCAGATACGCCTCTTTTTTTTGAGTAGCAAGGATGACACCTATTTCTACTCTATTATTCACAACTTGCCTCTGTTAGCAGTGATTGTGTCACCGTGGCTGTATGGCATGCCGCAAAATTAGATATCACATGTAAAAAAAATTCCTAATTTGACTTAAAATAATAATGACTGACTTCATTTTATTTCACAATCCTGGACATTCTACAGTAGTCAGCCCTATTCAGCATATTCTTCACCACAAATACTGCTTCGTGTCATTTGTTCATTCAAGGCAGTTTTGACCGATAACAACTATATTTCATCTACTGAGATAATGGACAATGCTGAAATACTTAAACCAACATTATTGTCTCCACCACTACTTAGCCAGTTTACTGTTAGCCCATAAGCCCTGACTGACTTCCAACTAGTATTTTAAATTATGTTGACAGGTGCTTTGGGACATGGGAACTGGGTGGGACTAGGCAGCATTAAGTGCTATTTAGGAATACCCCTCCATGGTGGTGTATGGTGGGATGGTGGGACTGAGTGTGCTGGAACAGCAAATAGACAACCAGACTTCTGGTGGCCTGGTTTGGGACAGGTAAAACAACAGGATGAAGATGAAAGACAGGGCTGCAGACAAATGACTGATGGACTTGACTTTGGGCGGAAATCTTGTGGCTTCATGCTTTGGGTTTTCAAACTGTCACTGAGAGACTGAGAGTTGAGAACAAGAGACAAGGCCAATGTTCACTTTGCAGACAGACTGGACAGTGAAACTATTAACAGTTCTAATTCCCGTGGCAAATATTGCTTTGGGCAGGGCTGCAGGGACTGTGAAAGCAGTTGTGACAAGGAGTTGGTATGTTGCTGGGCAGATTTGGGCAACTGCTGTGAATGGGCTGAGCAAAGTAAAGAACATTTTGAGACAGATGGGGATGTTGGGGCTGAGATTGGGCATCATTTGTTGCTTTTAGGCTTGCATTGAGGTGGTACGTGAAAATGGACATGGGCCCACAGACAGCCCTCAGCTAAGGCACTGGGTTGCTGGCAGTGCTGGTAACTTGCCTGTGACATGCACAGGAGAAAGCATGTTGGGCCTTGGCAGCATGAGGCTTTCCCCACTTGGCGTTCTGCTCTCTGATCCAGTTCCACCCTGTTGGCACCCAACATTTTGTGTACAGCTGAAGATTCTCCCTGTCACCATTTACTGTAAGATGTTGCCCCAGGACATTGCTCTGAGGCAACTGATCCCTAGGCACCTTTTCAACAAAGCGATCCCCCCAGAGGCAACCGCAGCCGGTGGGTGATTCACAGCTGTCTTTCCTTTTAAAAAATGTTTTGGAGGAGTTATCTTTGAAGATGCGCAGACACACATGAGAGAATCTTAGCTGCTTGGAGGACTTCCACTGAAAAGCATTGGGACCACAGAGGACAGGTCTACTGCCAATGAGAATCGACAGCTACGTACTTTTCAGGCTGAAAAGGCACCCAGGATCAGAGCCTGCGGAGCAAATGTCCTGAGGCAACCTTCAACAAATGGCAGTAAGGAGAATCCCTTCAGCTCCACACAAAATGTTGGGTGCAAGCTGAGTGTGACACTGATGACAGAGCAAAACAGTCAGGCAGAAAAAATAAGATGCCTCCTGAGCTCTGCATTCTGCACAGTCAGGCAGGCGACATCTTGCAAGCAGTTTAGGGGGAAAGGTGCACTTTGAAGCATTCTGCAAAAAAAGACATCTTGAGCTAAAATAAAGCATCCTGAGGATGTCTTGGGAAGAAAGCTGTGCGGAGTACCTTCCCAGGACATCTTTTCCAGCATCCCCAGGAAGTCCTATTTAAGCTGTGCAGAATGGACCAAAGTTACTTTCAAGCCAGGAGGAACACGGAGGCATCCACCCTGCCTTGGTGTTCAAAAATGTACCATTCAGCTATGCTAATTTTCTAAAAGCATGTCAGGGAAGGTATTGTAGTAAAATAACATTTTCTAGTTTAATCACAAAGGAGGCTATATTTGGATCAGCATCTGACACACCACTAATGCTAAATGAGTATGGGCCGAACTAGATATTACACTTTTGGGTGATTTGGGCCTGGGTTCTCTGTCCTAATTTCTTTTCCTTGCAGTCACACAGCAGCTGCAGTGAATATTATCAAAAATCAGAGGGATTCCTTTCCTACTTTGAACTGTGATGTGGAAGATGTTCCTGTCTTTCCTCATCCCACATACTGCTTTCAGAAACTCAAATTCCTCCAATTTCCTGCCAAAGATCCCCTGACCAGCAACAGTTTTGGGGATCACAGCATACCATAAGGAAGAGAGATCTATTCTGTGAACATGTTCCATTTATGGTTCATCAGATTTCACCAAAATTCTGCATGACATTAGCCATGTGAGTGTACTACATGACATTCAGGGCATTTTTAGCTCTTTGATTTTATGAGTGTTCCAAAACATGGCATTGAGAATGAAAGCAGTAATCGATCCACAGATCTTTTCATCACAAAACTCCAAAACAACCCACAAGAACATCTTAATTAGAAAACCACTGGTAGGCTGTAGGATTAGTGTGTGAGTGTCCTTAGGTCAGTGTATGAGTGACCAGAAATGAGGACATTGTTCCTAGTGCTGATGTAGTTTCTTCATACCTGAAACATGTAACTACATGATGCTTACTCTGCACATCATGTATGAGTCATAAATGATTTTTAAACAACAGCCAGAGAATTACATCCTTTTCCAGCAGCCAATTATTTTCTGGATTTATTTATTTATTTATTCCATTTATACCCCATCCTACAACGAAGTCCCAGGGCAGCTTACATAATAGGGTTAAGAGCCCCATTAAAACATACAATCCTAAAAACATAAAAATTACAAACAACCATAAAAACATCCTTTAAAAACAGTCAATCAAAATATCATTAAAAATCCCCACTCCACCCTTAGGCTGACATCAGTGCAGGGCACCCCGGGGGTCACACATTGAAGGCCTTGGAAAAAAGGAAGGTTTTAACCAGGTGCCAAAATCCATAAAGTGTCGGCACCTGGCAAATTTCTTCAGGGAGGCTGTTCCACAGCTTGGGGCCTACCACAGAAAAAAACTGCATTTAATTTTCCCAACTTTTGTTGCTTGGTGAATCAATTTGAACGGTAGCCAGATTTACAGGGGGTCTTTTAAGGTTGATTAAAATAACCCCAGCACTGAAAGGATTATATCTCACTGGGGAAGCTGTAGATCCAGCTTTGTATAGAATAAATGTCATTTCTTTTTCAGCACACTTATCTATCCTTTGCACATAATTCTAACTTTCCATAAAGAGAAGAGATGAAGAGGTTGCCAGTCAGTCTAGATACCCAAAAGACCACTTGGCACATTCAAACCCCTAGAGCTGACCAGGAAGTTAGTTCTTTTCCTCCAAAAGAATGTCTAGGGGGAGATTTAAACTCATACATTGTTCTGATTATTCTGGTATAGTAAGGAAAACATCTTTGTAAAGGACATGGCCAATCTCTGCTATTCTATTATGTCGTATATAAAAATGAAATGAGATAACATGGGAAATAAAAACATATAGTAATATTATACTAATATTTTACATTAGTATGGACCTCTTTTAATTCCTCAGAAGCAATTTTTAGAAGCTCTGTTTCTAGTCACTGTTTTCTTGACACTGTTCAAAGTAGTAATTAAAGAGCACCCTTCACTGGTATAGAGACTGGATTTTCAGCTTTTTGCCTAATTCTGGAACAAGAAAATATGTCCCATGTGGTCCTTTCCTTTAAATAAATGTGATCCCTCAAAATATCTGTCTCTGTGTTGCAGTGATGAGCCTTTTGTTCCCCCTCCCTCACCCAGAGATAGAGGCATAGCCAAGCAAGGCTTTTTACTACTATCCAACCAACCCATCCTTCATTCAACTTCCTAATAAACTCTACAATGCTGCTGAAGATCTTATTTCATCTTTGTAATCTTTTAAAATAACAACTTAATAACTTAGACAATTCTCAGAATTAACTGTGTAGAATTGGCTGGGATCAATCAATGTTTCTTGATGATGCTCTGGAAATTAATTAGAGCAGTGATACTCACTCATTGGCTCAAGAGCTTTGATATGCTACCTTTGGCTCTTTTGAGTTACATTCTTCTCCAATGTGACACCTACCTGAGTTTCATTAAAATGGGCAAGGCTTGTGGTAATAGCAGATCTCACCTTGAAGCAGCCACTGCCAGACAATGGAGAAGATACAAACCTTCCTTACATATAGGCCTCTTGCCAGGGATGGAAGTAAATGCATCTCTTTTGAATGATGATAATTGGTAAAATGGCTTTCTGTGGCTATGACCACAGTACCACAGCTCTAGTGAAAAAGTTAGTATGCATCAAAATACCATTTTAAAAATAGGTCAGATCCAACCACAGAGGCCTGTCCATTGTTGAGAGGTCTGCAATTAGGGTTGCCAGTGGGAGACCACGTTGGAGACCCAGGGGACAGATACATGGCAACAGTGTGATGTCACTTGTAACAAAAAAAATTATATCACCCTCATTGGGAATCTTTAGAAACTCTGCGGCAAAACCATAGAGTTTCTGGCAATTCCTAGAGATGACTGACATCACTTCCAAATTTTCCCAAGAAGTGACATAACACTCTTGGTCTAATTACCATTTTAATTTTTTTCTCCTGCAATTGCTCATAGTGGTGGTGGGAAACAAATATTTGAGCAAAGGATCTCCCACCCCAATTGGACAAGCCTTGTATTTGACTGGGCACATAGCAAATTAATGAAATAGTTGAAGTAAGTTATCAACTAAATGAATAAACAAAACTGAAATTGATGAATATTTAATGTACTGTTGAAGGCTTTCATGGTCGGAATCACTGGGCTGTTGTGGGGTTTACATGCTGTATGGCTGTGTTCCAGTAGCATTTTCTCCTGACAGTTCACCTACATCTTCAGAGGATATGCTGGTAGTAAAGCAAGTGGAGTATATATACCTGTAGAATGTCCAGGGTGGGAGAAAGAACCATTTGCATTGGTTAATATGTGTAAAGGGTGCAATTAGCAAGTGTGATTTCCATGTGTTGAGTGGAATCCACCCATTTTAGCATATTTAAGTAACAATGAAGTTGCATAATCAATTAGTGAGGGCATCTGCATAGTAGTTGCCTGGCATTTTAATCCATTTGATTGCTTCCTGCCTGGAAACATCCTGTGTCTCCAATGGTATTCACTAACCATTGTCTTGATTTTAGTGTTCTTAAGTATTGGTAGCAAAATTTTGTCCATTTTCATGATTTAAAAACATAAGAACATAAAAAACAGCCTGCTGGATCTGACCAGAGTCCATCTAGTCTAGCACTCTGCTACTCACAGCGGCCCACCAGTGGCCTTTGGGAGCTCACATGCAGGTGGTGAAAGCAATGGCCTTCTGCTGCTGCTGCTGCTCTTGAGCACCTGGTCTGCTAAGGCATTTGCAATCTCAAATCAAGGAAGATCAAGATTGGTAGCCATAGATCGATTTCTCCTCCATAAATCTGTCCAAGCCCCTTTTAAAGCTGTCAGGGTTAGTGGCCATAACCACCTCCTGTGGCAGCATATTCCAAACACCAATCACACGTTGCGTGAAGAAGTGTTTCCTTTTATTAGTCCTTATTCTTCCCCCCAGCATTTTCAATGGATGCCCCTGGTTCTAGCATTGTGAGAAAGAGAGAAAAAATTCTCTCTGTCCACATTTTCTACCCCATGCATAATTTTATAGACTTCAATCATATCACCCCTCAGACGTCTCTTCTCCAAACTAAAGTGTCCCAAACACTGCAGCCTCTCCTCATAAAGAAGGTGCTCCAGTCCCTCAATCATCCTGGTTGCCCTTCTCTGCACTTTTTCTATCTCTTCGATATCCTTTTTGAGATGTGGTAACCAGAACTGAACACAGTACTCCACAGTACTACCAGAACTGAACACAATGCGCCTGGGGACATGGGTGACCTCATGTCCCTATAGGCATACGCCTCTGTTTGGAGGTGATGTTTCTTCATCAGTTTCTTCCTTTCTGTTGAAATTGTCATGTGTTTTTGGATTTCAATGGCTTCTCTATGTAGTCTGATGTAGTGGTTGTCAGAGTGGTCCAGAATTTCTGTGTTTTCAAATAACACTTTGTGTTCAGCTTGGTTTATCACGTGTTCTGCTACTGGAACACAACCATACAACCCGGAAACCCCACAACACCCCCAATGAATATTTACCTGTCTTGAAACTGTTGGATATTTAGATTACAGCAGCACACCAAGTTTGCTAAGGTAGGTGAGATAAAGCCAAGAAGAGGCTTTCAAAGGGTAAAAATGTAAAGCTATAAAGTGGTAAAAAGTACCAAAACCTCTTTTTGTAGGTATAAAGGGGGAGGCGGGAGTGGGCAGAGGCTTTAAAAGCTAAGAATGCAATCCAGAATTATCAGCATTGCCTTCATGTGACTTTTCTTTAGTTACCATATATAAAACTGCTTTCAAAAGTCAGAAGAAAATAAGTTTGAGATTGCATGAGTGACAGTAAAACAATATCCAGAAAACCAGAAAAATAATGTTAGTTCCATTCCTTGCCATTAGCTCACTTCCCATAATCTAGTGACAGTGCTGTGATGCTGGCCTAGGCCTTCCCAGTTGGTGTTAGGTCTCCCTACCAGTCAGCTGATTTGTAGCAGAGGTGGATCCTGGGGGCAAAAGATCCCCTACCCTACTGGGGACCTGGCAACCCTGACCCTACTTCCCTCCCACTGCACCTCTTTCCTTAGTCTGCCTACTTCCCTCCCACTGCACCTCTTTCCTTAGTCTGCCCTGCCTGCTATCTCCTATCTCCTATCCTTCTCACTGCTGTGCTAACCCTAACCCATCCTCCTGCTTGCCAGTGCTTGCTGCTTTGTTTGCCGCTTTGTTTGCCCATCCTGATATGTTTGCCTTCTCTCCCATTGTTTTCCCTGACATTGTTTGCCAGTCCATCCCCCTCACACTCAGTGGACCATGTACTTGCCAACCAATCTTCCTGGGCACTGCTGCCCAGCTTCTGTAGCAGCTCATCCCTCCTCTGCCACCTGAAACTGTAGGTGGGGTTGCTCCTCTTCCTGCCCTCTCCCTGCCGCACTGCTTTCCTATCTGTCTCCCCCTTTTCCTACTTATCTGCCACTGTTCTGAGGATTTTTAAGCCCCCCCCCTTCCTCCCAGATTTTAGATTTTTCCAGTTTTCTGGGAAAGCTCCCTTATGTCTACAGTGCCCTGATCCGAAGATTGAAATATCCATGGATGGGGCCATGGTGATGATTTGGGATTCCCAACTTAAATCCCAGTTCTGCCATGGAAGTTTGCTGGGTGACGTTTGGGTGAATTTATGTATGTTTATGTGTTTTATTTATATGTGAGTGTGTTTGTATGCTGCTTTTAATGTTTGACCTGTTTTAATGTTTGCTGCCTTGGTGATCTGGAGTTGGGTTGAAAGGTACCTTAGAGCTGTTTAAAGTAGATCAAATAAATAAACCTACCTCACAGGTTACTGTGAAGATAAAACAGATGAGAAGATAACTATACAAGCTGTTTGGGTTTCCCTTGAGGAGAGAGTTGGGGTATAAATGAAGTAAATACATAAATAAAGTTCATTTTTCCCCCAAATAGAATATACTCCCCAAATGAAAGCATTTATCAGTTGTAAATGTATACTTCTCTGGTTATCTGGCATTTATTTATTTATTTATTTAAAACATGTATTAGCTGTCTTTCTTTCTTATGGAGCTCAGGGCAAGCTTGCAATATAAATAAAATACATAGAGTACATAAAATACATAAAACTAAAATTTAAAATAACATTTAGGACTGATTAAATCAAATGCAATCCTAAATAAAACCACGTTCAATTTCTGCAGCTAGACTACTGATCAAGTCTAGCTTCTGAGAGCATATGTCATAGACCACCCCAGTGTAGAGTCCTCATCAGAGAAGAACAACATACTCCCAAACTTTGCTGTGGCACACCCTTCTTATGGTACTTATGGTACAGTCTTGCCAAATGAAGTAGCAAGTGGAAACAGGCAAAAAAACCTAGATGGTCTTTTGGTGTTTCCAAATTTTCAATTCTGAGCCTTATTTACTCAAGACAAAGATCTACGTCTCATACCACCTGATCACAAGAAGTTTTGCTAAAACCTTCATTCATTGTTTGAAGTCTTCAGCAGGTCCAAATATTTACATTATGAATTTCCTAACAGCATGCAGAACAGTGATCACTTCTTGTTTAATGCTTGTTAAAGGCCAACACAAACTTTGCCAGCTTTATTATTATTTTTTAAATAGCTACAAAACCTTTGTTACTGAAAGTTACAAAATTGTTTGGGGTGAAAATGGGTGGGAGTGGGAGAATACTGAGCAAAATATGATAGCTTCCAACTATCTAAATGTTAGATTAGATGATGCCACTTGCAGACTCAAAGTATAGAGAGCATAAGTGGGCAATTTAGACATATAACCCCTGCCAAATCTATTATTATATTTTATTCATCCACCATACACTTTTACATTGATGACTATGCTAATAACATCATTGCAGGAGTGGAAGCAGAGCTTGAAGATGGACACAATTTGCTGCCCTGACAAAAAGGAAATTTATGCCAGATACCAGCAGGGTCTTTGCAGTCACGAAGTCATGAGACCGGGGTGTTGTACTTTCATTTGAGTTATTTGATGATGAACAGACATCACAGAAGTGGAGTAAAAGTGGGTGGTAATTTAAGTAATGTTGTCATTTGAGGTGGGCTCAGTTTTTGAGACACAGATTGGCTGCAAACCATAGGCCACTTGAAGTTCAGGAATTAGTTTTTTCCAACAGAACATAAAGCTTTTTATGAAAATAAGCAATTTCCTTTAAAAAAAGAATAAGGTAGAGAATCCCACAGCTAATATTAGAGCTTCATTTCAATCTATTTGGAAGTAAATACTTAAAGCAATCTTCCAATCAGAGTAGTCTCTATATGCCAGGTTTAGATACAAAACAAATTCAGGGTGACTTCAAATAACCTTTTTCCCCCATGTGATGATATTAGCCAAATCTCTGGAAATGTTCGGTTCACACGTTCCGTTCACATGTTCGGTTCACATCTCAACTAAAATCAGTCTAATACTGGCTCTGCATGGATGTAATGTTAAGCACTTTAAAAAAGTATTCATATAATGCCTTTTTGTTTAACTAAACATTAGAGGGAATACATAGGATTTTTCCAAGGCTTCCCTCCACCCAGGAACTCACCAACCCCACACCTGTTTAGCTTTATCAGTGATGGCTGCATCATATAGCCTACAAACCATACTCTAGTAGTAGAATCAGTAAGGCCCTTTGTGTACTTACAGTTTTTTGCAAGGCTGTGTTCTTTGCAGTAGGGTCTCCTTGCATTTCCTCATTTACATGTGAAGAGGTGCCCTGCTGCTTCCCCCAAGCCTAGCCACTATTCTGCCTGCCTCCTGCTTCTCCTCCTTCTGGGTTTGGGTGGTTAATTGCCACCTGTTTCTGAACTTTTTAAAGGCCCTTTCAATGATCTATCACTCCTGGAATAGATTGAAACCGTTTAAGGGGAAAGGGCAGCCCTGAAATGTAATAATGAATAATTATAAATTGAAAACAAGGAGCCCCAATGATCTCCTTAAAATGCCAGTAAAACTGCTCCGGTGTGCATGGGGGAAGGCAAGAAGGAACAGAAAAGCAAAATGAAGCAAAAAACATTGCTCTGCTTCTCTTTCCTTGTGCAGGCAGGGAAAAAATTGAACTTTTCCTGCACTCAGAAACTGCAGGGCTTCTCTGATCTGTGGCACAGTGAGTTCTGAAGAGGGGGAAACACATGCACAAATGAGAATCTGACCAAAAGGTATTGTATATTTGACATGAAGAGACCAAATGTGTGCAAAAGGCCTTAGAGTGTTTTACTGTATATGAAGCAGTATACTGTAAATCTGCAAGAAGAAGAGAGATGGAGCAACTCATGCAACAACGACTATATGCTTACTTTTTTAGAGCCATATAAAATGAATGTTGTACACAGACTAAGTAGATTTGTTCCAAAGTATTTTTTGTGCTAATTTGTTCTCAAATTTGATTCCAAAGTGGCTGGCACTCAAAAGGATGGAAAACAAGTAAAGGATGGAGGTTACTGCAAGAGACTAAAACTCTTCTCTAGCCATTAGTTATATGGCTGTGATATCACAAAAGCCTGGAGTAAGAGTGGCAAATCAGAGGTTTTTGAGGTATTTTCTTTCCTTAAGACAAGGGGGAGGGTGGGCCATGACTAGATTCTTGGCCCCCTCTCCTCTCAATTACCTTCCCCCTCCCCTAAGGTAGGTAGGTCTCAACCAGATGACAGGCCCTCCCTCTCCCTCCTCCTCCCTACAGGGTGGGAGGACCAAGGCCAGATTATGGGCTGCTCCCCTCAATTATCCTTCCTACCCCATCCCTGCCCCCAGAGTGGGTGGGCCACAACCAGATGATGGGGCCCCTCCGCCTCCTTCCTGCTCCTAACTTTAGGGTTGGTGGGCCTCGATAAGATGACAGGCAATATCTCCCTTCTCTCCATCTCCCTACCCTTCCCCCAGGTTGGGTGGGCCTTGAGAAGATAATGCCCCCCTCTCCCTCCTCCCCAGGACTGATGGCCCACAACCAGATGACAGCCCCGCTCTCCAAGGGGGGCAGGTCTTGATAAGATGATGGACCCCTTTCTCCTCCCTCCCACTCCTTCCCTTAGAATGAGTAGGCCTCAACCAGATGACAGGCCCCATCCTTTTGTCCCTCCCCCTCCTCCCCAGGGTTGGAGGGTCACAACCAGATGGGGGCAAAGATGCAAAGAGCAATAGAAATATAACAGCATGAGACTAGGGAATTAGGAGCAAAGGCAGGGAGCAACATTGGGGTTGGTGTAAGATATTGGGAACAGATGGATGCATCACACTGAAAATGTACAGCTCTCAACAATTGAAGTCCATGATGTCATAGAATGTAGCCTGTAGGCCAAGAGCCAAAAATTGCATATCAGTATCACGTAGAGGGGCAAAATTTATTTATGTTTTTCTCAAACGGTGTATGTCTATGTATTCTATTTTGACTCGATAACCTGTCCTGATTGGTAGCTTAAGCTTTTCATGATGTCAATTAAAGTGGCCAAAAACAATGTTTCCAACTTATTCTATTTTAACCATAGCTTATGAACCAAGTGACTAATTTCAACATTGAAAGCACTGTTGGAAAACTAAAACAATTACCCTAAAACAGCTAACAGTGATAATGTCTCTATCCATTGCTATTCTCATGATACAAAGGATAAATTAAAGGGAAAGTCCATTTTTTCCACATTTTATACAGTTACTGCATACAAGACTTTACGTAATCCATGGGCAGGTCCAATCCAGATGTGGGGGGGGGGCTGAAAGGCCATATGAGATGGTGAGGGTTCATGCCCATTTGGCCTCATGGCCAGCATAAATAGCACTTACACTGGCCAGGAGGGCAAACAGGAAGGCAGAAGGATGCTGCAGAGCTTTGCAGCACCAGACCTGCCTCTGGCTGCTACTTCTAGAGTTGCACTGGCCTAACTTGTAGGCCAACATAACTGGGGACATTTTGGGGGCATTCCTGGAGGCTGAGTTGACCTTACTTGGCTCCCACCAGGCTTTCACCCCAGTAATGCTGGCAGCAAGGAGGATGGACTTATGCTACCCTTTTGAGTGGTGGAACTCCATTTTCTCTATTGAGGGCTTTTGGGCAGCCAGGGAACCTTTTTGTTTTTTTCTGTCTCCCAGCACTGCCTGAAAGCCCTCTGGAGGTGACAGGACAGCATGGCAGCAGTGCCATCCCAAGCTGCCTGAGTTCTGGACTGCACTCATAGTCACCCAAAGTATGTTAGATAATTGTATACTATTGCTTTGCCTTGAGGCACAGCAATGAGACACAGCATGGAGAAATGCATTTTAACATCTGGTCTGACCCAAATATCATGATATTCCTGGCCAAATATCATGGTGGGGGCTAAATGCAGAATGAGCTGTGCATCACTGGTATACGTATACGTCTAGAGCAGAGAAGGTCAATTTTTGGAATAACCTGCTTAGAACCAAGCTTTCTGCAAAGCTTACCACTGGCACTTGTTTGCCACAATGTCATCAGACATGAACATGTATTCATGAGGGATGTTTTAATTAAAATTTGATTAGCAAACCACATTTTTAATCTATGATTTATCTGTGTAATGACATAGAATGATTTGTACTCAGTATTGTTAACTTTCAATATTTCAGCCATCTTCTTAGTTTCATCCCTTTTTTACATATAAAAGGCTTATTTAATAATCTGGAAAAAACAGCAAACATTTTTTACAAGCAACTTTTAGATGGTAATTTTTTCCTTCAAAATGAAGTAATATAATGATGTATTTAAATCCTAAACAATTAATCCAGATCTTTTCAAGAGCTTTTTTGAAGTGTCATTATACCTTCTGAGACTCCCTGGCCGTTTCCGCACGGGCAAATCATGGCGGCCTGGAGACGGTAAAAACACCGTCTCCAGGCCGCCATTCGCACGGGGGGTGCAGCTGCAACGCAACCGCGCCGCCCTCGCGCCGCCCGGCCGGCCTGAAGCCGGCGTTTCCCCAGAGCGCTTCCCAGCGCTCTTTTTGGGGAAACGCCGGCATGAAGCCGCTGCCGAGCGAACGGCAGCGGCTTCATGCCGCCTCCCCCACCCGGCACTCACCTTGTCCCCAGACCATCCGGTGGCGTCGCCCGAGGCAGGACGTCGCCCCCCCCCCTGCGCCACTTTCGAGCAGGTCGCCGGGGCCAGGGCGTGTCTCCCGGGCGACACCGGCAGCCAGGTAGTGCACCAGGTTCAAGCTACGAGTAAATCTTGAAACACCGGCGGCTCAGCGGTGCGACTCTGCCCGCCTCTTCGGGACCCGTCCGTGCGGACGGTCCCAGCGTCTTCCGGTCGCGCTTTGGTAGCCGCCTGAGCGCCCGGCTTAGCCGTTCCGCCGCTGCGATGCGGAACGCTTGTTATGATGCTTTTGGTGTCACATTTCATATGTTCCTTCTCTCCTCATGTCTCCTACATCCATTTTTTATCACAAAACTTTCCCCACATGACTAGTTATTGGTTTTTATTGTTTATTGCTAACTAGCAGTTGTGAAACTGTTTGTATGAATACTATCAGGGGAGAGAACTTCCACCACCTTCTTTAAAACACACAAACAATTTTTTAGGAGTGGGGAAATGTTTTAGCAAATCTAAGTTTTAATCAGTCCCAGATTGGGTCAATATAGGGAACTGGTTCAATATATGTAACTATAGTTCACAAGTCCCTTTAAGTTGTATGGAGAAAGAAAGGAATACAAGTGCAATCAATCAACAAATGCCTATTGGGGATGATTTAAACATGAATGCACTTTGTGACTTGTTCTGAATGACTTTGTGACTTGTTCTGATTTCAGCTCAATTTTATAGCCTTTTTCAGCATGGAAGTTAAGACTTAATTACACAGGTACTAACTTCCTCATTAATGTTCCCTAAATGTGTGTGGATTCATATATTGCAGCATTCTTCTACCCTGCCACTGGCTCACAGCTCTTCCTTTATTATGGCAGTCTTTTCTTTTCCTTTTCTTTTTGTTTCTGCAGCATTGTAAAATAACTCTGGAGTATGTATTTTTACATGTATGCACTCATTCATATCTACCGTCACTGCTCAAATTGATTAAAAGAATGGACCCTGTGACTCTGAACTCCTAGGTTGAATAACTTGGGGTGCTTGGGTTTTTGGTTTTGAGTAGTGATATATAGTAGTTAAAGTTTCAGAGTAGGAACTGAGAGAACTAGGACTGAATCTCCACTCCACATTGGAAGCTTGCTGGGTGACCTTGGGCCAGTCATATGCATTCAGCCTAATCTACCTCACAGCGTTTCTGTAAGGATAAAATGGAGAAGAAAATAAAATATTCCCTTGATGGAATACAAATGGTGGAGTATAAATGAAGTCAATTAAAAATTAGTCTACAGTCACCCTAACTGTCCAACAACGATAGAAGCATCTGTCTAAAAGCCCTCATGTCAGCACATTAGCCCATCACACCTTCATATTTGGCAAATGCGCAAGGAGTATGGGCAACTTGGAAGGTGGGCAGGCACTAAGGACCTTGGCAGTGCCCAACCTGGAAAGAAGACCAGCATTAGGATCTGAGTTGGTGTCTGATTGGGTACCTGTGGGGGGGGTGGGGCACTCTCAGGGGAGGAGCCAATAATAGTTGGCTCCTCCCCAGGCTTTCGCATGGTGGGTGCCACAACTAGCACCCCAGACTTAGGCCACCTGAAAGGAAGGTGCAGGTTCATTCAGCCCCAATGGAGGCTTTTGACTGGCAGAGAAGAAGTTTGTCATTTTTCCTGCCTCCCCAACCATCTGAAAGCCCTCTGGAAACAGTTGGGTGGTGCGGTAGTACCATTGTGCCCTGGCACTTCAGACTGTGGATGAGGTCCCACAAAAAGCACGATGGGGAAAAGGAGCTTTCCTCAATTGCAGAAACTGTTTTTATATGGAAAGCATTCAGCCAGTGTTTCTACTCTGAGAAGGACAGTAGCAGTTTAGGATAAAAAATCCTCAATGGGCCTACTACTGCTCCTACCTGCTGCCTCTCAGCAACTGAGGACTTCTGAATTTTTACACAGTTTCAAAATGACTTTATCTGAGTTGAATCCAAAAAGCAGGGTCAAATTATCAGTAAAGCCTACACTTCTGGGTTGCTTTATGCCACTGAGGAAGCGGTCAAAAGGTACTAGAGATAAATGAAAGGATGTTGTTCCGGTCCAAAGAAGGTTCTCTTTCCAGTTCCATCCACTTCAAAATGTACCAACGCTTGTCAAATTAATCTCATTTGAAAGGATTCTTCAATGTGTAAGCATATAGGACTAGGATGCTGATGTGCCAACATGCCATCCTTGTGTCAAGAAACAGGCCACACTTAAATAAAGTTGCTGACTCAAAATATTTAGAATTTTAGCCCTGCCTGCGAATATCTTCTGCTTTTCCTTTTCCTTCTCTGTTTTCCTGTGGTCTGCCTTGGCATTATTTCTTTTGTCCTCTTCACACTTGTATCCCCTTAATGATACATGTAGAGTTAGTGTGGTATAGTGGTTAAGAGCAGTGGACTCTGATCAGGAGAACCGTGTCTGATTCCCCACTCCTCCACATGAGTGGTGGACTCTTATTTGGTTAACTGGATTTTTTCCCTCTGCTCCTTCACATAAAGCTTACCTTGGGCTCGTCACAATTCTCTCAGAATTCTCGCAGCCCCACCTACCTCACAAATTGTCTGTTGTGGAGAAGGGAAGGGAAGGAGTTTATAATCTGCTCTTTATGGCTGAGAAAAGCAGGATATAAATCCAAACTCTTCTTCTCTAAATCTAAAACTGTGCCATTTTTCCTGTCTCTTCTTTACTTTTTTCCAGTTGGCTTCCCCTCCTTGTGTATTTTGTCCCATTGCTAGAAGTGTATGTAAATATATTGATTTCCCTACAATGACCCAAAATGCTAAAAAAAAACCTGTGGCTTTTGTTTTTGCATCATCTGCACATTCACAATGTTGCAATTTTGTAGTTTTTTAAACTGCAAATCAGGTTTCTCATTTAAAGTTGGGATTTCCCTAGGTCTCCAGAACCCTACATCATAGCTGTGTCAAGCTCCAGTATGTAGATATGCCCATATGCAAGTGGGCATGTTCTTATCTATTACTTATAGGGACAATCTCCAAAACCAGCAGCTACAGAAATAGGCATGACAGCAATATGTGCTTTAATACCCTGACATTTCCTTAAAGGGGAGCTGTCACTGTGAGACAGAGCATCAAGAATTTATTCAACAAGATCCATCTATAAAGTACCATTACACTTCTCAACAAATGCCTTTTACTTATTTTATATTTTCAAAAGCACCTCTATCTGTGTTAAGAGGGTTTTTTTAGGTCACCTACTCAATAATCCTTCTACACTTTGATGTCATATATTCAATAATCGTCTGTCTTCCACTCTTCTCCCCTTAATCCATCTTCCCTGATTAGCTGCAATTTTACCTTCAAAATGGTCCTGTTTCTCTTGCTAAGCATCTGAATATATGTGTGTATATGTTGATGTCACATTTGCAAACACAATTTTATATCTGCTCTAGATTGTACATAGCAACAATTGCCTTGGATTTGCATTAAAAATATCACTATTTTCAAATGAAATTTTTAGGACCCGTATCTTTTACTCCTTTTGCAGCAAAGACTCTATAGAAGTAACTATGTTGAATTCAGATATATTCAGCAATTATTGGTTTTTGATACTTTTACTTGCTCCATCAACATGGATGTGACTGATCAGAAAGGTTGCTTCACACACGGTGAGAAGAGATGACACCATTGCCTCTGACCTTGACGGCTGGCCATTAGGTAAGAACATTTCAAGATGTTCTGAGTTAATCTACTGGCTATGATTCATAATGACAGTCAAATCCCTATTCAACATGGTGCTGCAGCAAATACTTCAGTTGTCTTTCCAGCTGAGCTACATATTTAGCTCCAGGTTAGATCTATTATGGAACCAAAGGAAGAAATAGAACAGCAGCTCTGAAGGATTAGTAACAGCATGACCAACACAGAGCTGAGTCACAGAGTGCAATAGTGCAATGGAAGGGAAAAGAAAAGGAACACATATGCACATCTGTTTAGTTGCTATGCCCAAGTAAGGTTATTTACTTACCGGATTGTTGTACATCTCAACGATGAGCTGCTTGACACCATGCAGTGTGGGATGAGCCCAAGGAGAAGGATCTACCCAATGTCGATTTAAATCAAAGCCCATTAGTGAGCACCTGTTAAAAGAATAGTGCAGGCAATCACTTTTCTAGACTGTATAGAAATTCTGTATTACCCCTAGTTCAGTACGATAGGCATTGTGTAGGGCAACATTTTGTGCTCTGCAGTGTCATTCTCCCATATTATGGACTTTATTTGTGGCATATATGCCAAAACATTGACCACCACAGAGCTGCTTGTAGATTTTTTGGGGGGAACCCTGTACTACAGGGAACAAAAAAGTAAAGAGGATTACCTCCCACCTCAGCAGCTAGTATCTAGTTCATGAGCAACTCACAAGTTTCTTAGATCCGCCACTCAAAAAACATTCTGGATTTGAGCTGAAACCACTAAATTCCAAATACACGTGCAGGACATCAGTTACAAAAGACATGTGTTCATTTCAACTCTAAGGTTTCCCTTCAAAATCTTTCTAAGTAGTAACCTCACAGGCAAGTGTTTTCAAGGTAAAAGAAGAAGAACACCCACGTTTGAAATTAACTTGCACTCGGATACAATGCATGATACAATGGTGGGGGGTTGGGGCATGAGTACACAATATGTCATGAGAAATGGTTGTTAGATAGTTTGGGTACACTATTTTTCCTTGAAAGGGTGCTTGGCTTCATGCTACTGTTGAGGTAGATCTAATAACATGTTTGAAGATGTTCTTTATTTTTAGTTTGCTTATTTTTCTTAGTGCCTTGCCTTGCTTTCAAGAGTATTCAATCTATAGAAAATAACTGGGAACTCTGACCTCTCTTCCTTTGATTCCCCTGTCTTTTATTTCCCTTTCCCTGCACCCACAATATGCCTTTTGAGTCTCTTGCAGTCCTTTTCTCAGAAGGTGAGATATATGAAGAAGAGTGGACTGAAAGAGCCAGAGAAATCCTTTTTCATGTCTGTGATTTGTTGCAAAAAGAACAGCACTTACTTCCTGTCAGCTTTGTGAGGAGATGTGCGTACTTTGGATCAGTAATGGGTGAACATGCAGATAATGCCCCACATAAAGTTTGTCACTACAAATCAACAAATGGCACTAGTGCTTAAAGCCAGAATTTGAGAATAAAAATTTGTGCAGGAGAGTATTTTAACCTCCTCCATTCAACATCAGAATGAGGACAGAATATAATGTTTGTTCTACTTCAAGACTGGAACTATTCTGAGTCTGTATTCTATAGAAGAAAGGGATTGTGCTTTCTTTTTGGTGTGGGGGGCAGCAACATAAATCAAATCATTGCTTTATTTATTTTTAGTCCAATTTAAGCTTAGTTGAGCAGAGGAAGTTTTGACTGCCACACAGAGAAAGATGCAGGAATGGAGTACAGGGGACCACTGTTGGTACACACACTATCACATTCAGGAAAAACTGGGGTTGTTAATTTTGGGGGCTTAAGATGCAACAGATTAGTGCATATCTCGGTACTCATTCTCTAGCACTCTGAACTCTTGTCCCATGAACACTTGCCCCAAGACGGGCGGTAGGGCAGTCTAATAAATCGAATGAACAACAACAACAACAACGCAATCCTGTGCAGAGCTACTGCAGTCTAAGCCCATTGAAACTGGAGTAACTCTCTAGTGGAGTAACTTGAAAAATCAGTATGTTTTGTTTCACTTTTACTCCAGTTTTCTATAAATCATAGAAGCATTTTTTTTCAAGTAACGTGCACCTATAAATCTGTGTGATATATATGTATGGTATACACTGTATATCTAAATACCATATAAATTGTATATAAGCAGCATAACACATGCCTATTAAATGCAGACACCTCGAGAAATCTAACTGGAGAAAGCACAGAATAGAAACTGTTGACAAAAATGAACACAATTGTACAATGAAGTAAAATAGAGAACATTCACTTATCCCTTTGCTAAAATACAGAAAGCTACCTGTTTATGTAAACCCCACAGTAAGGCTGTTGATCTGAGTTAATAATTCTGACTTTAGTGTCAGCAAGTCAGTGTACTGACATCCTTGCTAATACAGATGGCAGTGGGATTAGTGAACCCACTCGGGCTGTGCATTCAGATAAAGGAAGCAAAAATAAACCCCCAAAAGCTGTTTAGCTTTTTACAGATTTATTCCACCACCACCACCTCATATTGGTGGTAATATAATGGAGCCAAAAAGCAGATCCTGAAAAATGCCATAAAAATGGGAGAACACCTCTCCCCTCCCCCATCCCCCTCACTTGCATATTGAATTCTCCCTCCAAAGTCCACATGGGCTTGGAGGTGCCAGGTGGCAGGTGGCAGACAGCTGAACACTGGACTCAACCAGGCCAAGTACAGCTTTTTCTTAAAAAAATTTTATTAACAGTTTTTATTACATAAATCACCAAATAAAAAAAACAAAAGACGTTACATTTTGTTCAACAATCTATCTCTATCTTAATTTACTTCATATAATTGTGTTAATCAGATTACTTACTCCAAAAGTATCATAACACTAATAGGAAAAAAAACGTGTGTAACATCTATAAAATCCCACCACAGCTATAAATGTATAAAGAAAAAAAAGAAAAAAAAGAAAAAAAAGAAAGAAGAGAAGAAGAAACAAAATAGATAATAATATAAACAAAGACAAATTGACTTCCGATTAAGGGTCTTATACTTAATAATCTCAGTATCAATAAAAAATTTCTATTCAATTCGTAAATCCTTGAGTTAGTTAATTAGTATTTAACATTGGAGGTAAACCAGCAAGTCTTTTGTTTCAGATACTGATTGTAGAAAATCGTTAAATGGTTTCCAAGTCTTCAATATGATTTCAATGTTCTTCTTTCTTATTATGCACCAAAAGTTTATCCATTGATGCAAATTCAGTTAAGAGTAAAATCCAGACTTGCATCTGGGGAGGAGTTGTCTTCTTCCAACTACGTGCAATCAACATCCTAGCTGCCGTAATCATATATAAAAGTAGGGTTTTACAATTTTTCTGAAGTTTTAAGTCTATCATGTTTAACAGAAATAATTCTGGTCTAAAGCATATATCCATTCCTAATATGATCCTAATATTTTGGTGGATTTTCAGCCAAATTTTTTTAATTATTTTACAGTTCCACCATATATGATACATGGAGCCTTTATCTTCATTATCTTCATTACACCTCCAGCATAGGGGTGAAACCCCTTTATACATTAGGGCCAATTTACTCGGGCAGAGGTACCACCTAAACATCATTTTGTAGTAATTTTCTTTTAATCTTGTGCAGCAGGTAAATTTTAAATCCTCCCAGGTTGTAGAGAGAGTGGCTATGTTAGCTTAACCATCGCCATTTTGTATGCAGTTATTAATGTAACCGTTATTGGTGAACTTTATAATAGTTCAACATCACTACCACGGTCTTGCTGGCCTTAATAGTTCTTGAAATTAATTGCCTGTCTTTGGCTTTTCACCAGCTTTCCCATCCTGGTACCGAGTAACAGTTAATTGAAGGTCTTGGCCCAGCTGCACAATGTTTTGCTAACGGTTGGAACTTCAATAAACTTTCAGCCACAACACCTGATAAGAATGAAGAGTTACATCACCTGCTTTAGTTAATTGGCACTAAGTTGTGATTGGTTTATTAAGATCACCTGATGTACAATTTCCCTATATCTGCCTTTCCATATTGTAAAAGAGGCACCCCTTTTCCCGCTTCCCCCCTCCCTTTTTTCCTCCCAATATGCAATGCTACCTCACGCTGGCTAGAGGCTGTCTATTGAGTTATGAGAGCTGCTTCATTTTCCTTTCACCTGCTAAGCAATGGAGAAGTTTTACATTTTAGTAGGTTCAGTGATTTTGTCTCTGCTTGCTTTTATTCAATTGATTGTATGCATAGTATGCCATCTGACTATCGTTTGTTGAATGATGCTAAGTTCAATAAACTTTAAGAACTTGTTTTAAAGAAACAGTCTCCTTTTTCTGAGCTGTGTGAATGTTCAAAATCCTAACCCACGTTTGAGGAGAGTAGGTCACTCTTCCTCTACACAGGTTCTTTCCCATTGTTCTAAATAAATCGTTTTATTAAAATCCTGGGCCCAACATACCATGCCAACCTTTACTTGTTCTGTTTCTTCAGCTTGTTGAAGCAGTATTTTATATATTTTGCTAATGGTTCCTTTTTTCCCTTCTATTAACAATTTCCAGAGTTCCCCTACCTCCAATTCAAATCCTCTCTTTTGGTCTATTTTGTATTTTTCTATTATTTGCTTATAAGTAAACCATTGACATTGTATGTTATTTATTATAATTTCATTTCTCTCTTTTAGTTGAAATTTGGATCCTATCTTAATTAATATATCACTATATCTTAATTCTGTACTACTCTGAGTCACTTTTAAAGTCACGGCTTCTAACGGCGATATCCATTTTGGTGTTTTGAGCATATTTTCTCTTTTATATTTTTCCCTTATTTTAAATATTGATTTTCTTATAATATGGTCCATAAAATGTTTAAATTCTTTTCCTTCTGTGTACCAGATCCATAGACTAAATCATATCCTTCTATGTTAAGTAATTCTGTGTTTTGTAAAGTTATCCATTCTCTGAACCACATCATACATGCAGCCTTATAATAAAGTTCCAAATTGGGAAGTCCTAAACCACCTCTTTTTATTTCATCGCACATTATGTGGTATTTTATTCTGACTTTATTTTTGCCACAAAGAAATTTAGAAATATCTTTTTTACACTTTTCAAAAAAAAGTCTGTTCGTAATTATCGGTATGGTTTGAAATAGATAATTCATTTTGGCTAACACCGTCATCTTAATTAATGTGATTTTCCCTAAAAGAGTAAGATTCAAATTACTCCATTTTTAAGATTGCTTTTAATTATATTCCATTCTTTTTCATAATTATTTTGAAAAAAGTAAGATATTAGATTTCGTAATTACAATTCCCAAATACTTTACTTTATTTACTATTTCAAATTTTATTATTTCCCTAATTTGTTCTTCTTTGCTTTTATTTAAATTAAACATTATTATTTTAGTTTTCCTTTCATTTACTTGTAATCCTGATATTTGGTTATAGCTCTCTAATGTTTTTTTCAGTATTCGCTGAGTCTCTTCCTGTGGGTAAATAGCGCCAGATCGTCGGCATATGCCTTTACTTTGTATTCGTATTTGTTGATTTTTATTCCTTTTATTTCTTTTGTTACTCTAATATGTTCCAAAAGGGGCTCTAAAGACAATATAAACAGCAGAGGGGAAAGCGGGCAGCCTTGCCGTGTACCCCTTTCAATGTTAAATTTGTGAGAGACCTCCCCATTTATTTTTATTTTGGCTGTTTGATGGGTATAAATTGCCTGTATCCATGTTCGGAAATTTTCCCCACAGTCAATTTTGGTTAGTGGTTCTTTCATATAGTCCCAGCTTAAGCCGTCAAAAGCTTTCTCTATATCTAAAAAAAACCATTAAAGCTGGTTGGTTTATCTTCTTCTGGAGTATCTCTACTAAATTAATCACAGTTCGTATATTATTCCTTATGTATCTACCTGGTAGGAATCCATTTTGATCTCGTGCTATAATTCTATTTAGTACTTGCTTAAATCTGTTTGCCAAGACCATCGTGTAAATTTTATAATCATTATTTAACAATGCGATCGGTCGATAATTTTTAACATTTGTCAAATCGTTCCCCTCCTTGGGAATTACTGTTATCACCGTTTCTTCCCATGATTTTGGTATGTTCTTATCTTCCTTAATTTTATTCATTAAACGCACAATATTGGAGTAAGTTGCTCTTCAAATATTTTATAAAATTCATTTGGTATCCCATCCAATCCTGGGGACTTACTCACTTTAAGTTTTTTAATAGTGTCCTGGATTTCTTCTTTTGTAATTTCTTGTTCTAGAGAGTTCTTTTCTTCCTCTGTTATTATCATCTTAGTTCCTATGTTAAATTCTGTCATATTTTCTTTATTATTTTCTTGTTGCTTATATAATGATTTATAATATTCCAAAAATTGATTTATAATTTCATCTTGGTTTGTATATCTTTTTCCTTCTTTTATTATTAACTCAATTTTTCTGTTTTGTATTTTATTTCTAATCTTCCATGCCATCCATTTGCCGTTCTTGTTTGCGCTATCAAATTCTTTTGCCTTTAATATTTTTAATTTTTTTCCATTTGATTAGAATATAGCATTGTTAGTTGGTTCTGTAGATTATTTAATTCTTTCAATAATTTTTCATTATTCAAATCAGCTATTAATTGTTCTTCTACTTTTCTAATTTTTTGTCTGATTTCTATTTCATTTTTTTCTTTCTCCTTTTTCCATTGAGCATTCTCTTTTATAAACAGACCTCTTATAAACACTTTGCCAGGTACAGCTTTCAGCTCTGCCCTACCACCTCTGAAATCAACTTGGACTTTGGAGGCAAAAGAGCTGAATGTGAGAGTTGGTTGAGCCAAGCCAAGCCCAGCATTCAGCTCTGCTCACTGCTTCCAAAGCCCTTGTGGACTTTGGAGCTGGTGGAAGTACAGACCTGAATGCTGGGTTCAGGTTGATTTTGGAGAGGGTGGGGCGAAACTGAATGGGGGGGCCCAGCCAGGTTGAGCCCATCATTCAGTTCTGTTCTACCTATCCCCTCCAAGCCCATGTGGACTTCAGAGGCTATGTTTAGCACATGAGGGGGAGAAGGGGAGGTGTTCTCATACATGACAAATGTGGCATTTTTGGGGAACTGCTTTTTGGCTACATTAAATTACCACCATTTTGGGGGGGCTGAAAAAACCTCCCCCAAAAATCCAAAACAGTTTAGGGGAGGGTATTTTTGGTTTGGCTTAATCCTGATGCACAGCCCTATTGGGGGCATTGCCCTCTATATTAGCAACGCTAATATTAGCAACGCTGTCAAAACACTGACTTGCTGACACTATTTTTTTTTATTTTAGCAAGGAATGGGTGTATGTTTTCTTTTTTTTCCCTATCTTCAGTTTCATTTCTTTAACTGTTCCAGCAATTGTGCTCCACCCTTCCTTCACTCTGGTTAACTAGGAGAATTCCTAAAATCAGTTATGAGATTGAAGCATGTCATCTGCTGCAGTTTTTCAGTCTATTTGCATCATTTATCCTCTCAATAGCATTGATGTAATTGTATGCATGATTGCACGAAGATCTTTTTGTATGCTGTTTTACCAATCAGTACATGTGCTGAAATACTACTCACAAATACTGGCATAATTACATGCACCATCTCAGCAAGGTCGCTCTCTTTTGGATCAAACTATACAATGTATTTTGGGGGCAAATTAGGTCTAGGTGCCTGGAATACTTCATATGCAAAGTTAGGTAAATACCTGCATGTTGGAGCCATTTCAGTTCAGAAAAGCAATACGTGTGTGCAGAGTAGGGAAGGAGGCGGCAGGAGCCCCTACTTTACCCACACCAGAGTTCCAAGCTAAATCATCTGCCTTGCAGCTGAATGGAAAACAATTTAGTTCAGGTGAATCTAGAGGTGACTCCCCCCCCCAATTGTGTGTAATATGGCCCTCAGTGTTTATTCAGTGAGTATATTGAGGGGAGGGGGAGATAAAATGCATTGAAGGAACTGAAAGCGAAGTAAATTCCTCATGAATAGTGCACAATTCAGTAATAAAACATAGGAAACCATGAGAATTCACAGTGCATTCATTCTGCTTTAGAAAGAAATAATTTGGAACACCAATATCCAGAGAGCAATTTGCATGAAGAGAATTTTGATACAATCTCTAGAGATAATGACCATCTGATATGCTTGGGTTAAATTCTAATCCTATCATGTTGTGCCTTGATTTTTAGTCACAAAGTAGTGGGACTCATGCTAATGCAAGTTCTATACAGCAAAAGTGTAGAATCACAACATTGCTGGAACCTGATCCCAGCCTCACAACTGCTAATCTGCCAATGTTTGTCCCCTGTGGTGATGTATGCTGTGTCAATGTACTGGATTGCTTGCCATTGGCCATTAATCAACATGCTTGGAACCATTTAGAGCCCTAGGAATGATGATCATTAATTAAACCCCTGGCCCCTTTCCTTCAACAGTTAGAGATTTTTAAATGGCAAATGATATGAGTTTTGTTGGCTCCATAATGCGTATCAAATGCAGGATTCTACTTGAGCTGCTATGGAGTAAACAATGGTTTGCATCACAGCAGTTCACTGTCTTTCAGAAACAGGGCATCTCGATTAGATTTCTCATTTTGCCTTCTATTTATTCCAAACCCACAAGGCATCTTGGTAATGAGATATGGCATTTGATTGCATTTTCAGCTAGACATTTTTGAACAGATTTGCTTATGTAGAATTACAACTCTGCAAGAATTCACAAAAGACTATTTAATAATGGTACTCTTAGCAAAGATAGAGTGGGCAGATCAGCATTAGCTACTGAAGGCCACAGGGTGGAGTAAACGTTTGTAGAATGAGTGACACAATTTTAAACAGTACGAGATGGTTAACAAAGTATTTTCTCAATTTTCTCATTCAGCAATATTAAATAAAAATAAGCATGCAGTGAAGAATTTCTTCTTATGTGCTCACTCACTCTTCTCCTTACTTGTTAGAGTCCCTAATGGCACAAACAACAAAGAGAAATTGGGGCATTCCACAGCATGCACTTCATCACTCTCTAATATCAACAAGACATACCTTGATTCAGTACTTTTTTTTCTCCCCATTTCACTCAGATCTCAATAAAGCCAGAGGGGGAAAGTACCAGTCACTGCACATTTGTTTGTATTCATTCAGCTTAAATTTACTAAACTATTCAATGGTGCTCTGGCTATCATTAAGCTGCACTATAAACAGCAGACAAAAAAATGCACTGACAATCTGAAAATTCTCCAATACATCATGATATGGTTTAAACAACTTCTATAGTAAAAACTACCTATAGTAAAAACTATACACTCTCAAAAGCTTACACACTGGAACTAGGGTTCCCAAGTGCCCACCAATAGTGAGCAGTCTCCCTATATTTCCTGCCAGTGAGGACACTCAACTATTTGGCTGGCAGAAGCAGGCCAGCCAAAAGGGGGGTGGGGACAACAATCTGCATCTCTGCACAAGGTCATCTGATGTGATGCAAAAGTGCCAGCATTGCATGAGGGGACACTTTACCACTTTCCCCATAGAAGAGTTTTGGAACAAATGTTACAGCATTCCCCCAGTGGAATATTGGCACTTCCATATCATACTAGAAGTTACATAATTATGCAGGAGCTCAGACTGCCACCTCCTGTACCCACTTTCCCAAAGCTCCTGCCAGCTGCCCGGAGGACCCTGGCATCCCTACCTGAAACTCTTGCTGGACTCGAAGATGCTACTGGATCCAAATGTTTGTAGATTTCCTTGGAAGGAAGGAAGGAAGGAAGGAAGGAAGGAAGGAAGGAAGGAAGGAAGGAAGGAAGGAAGGAAGGAAGGAAGGAAGGAAGGAAGGAAGGAAGGAAGGAAGTAAGGAAGGAAGGAAGGAAGGAAGGAAGGAAGGAAGGAAGGAAGGAAGGAAGGAGGAGGAAGGAAGGAAGGAAGGAAGGAAGGAAGGAAGGAAGGAAGGAAGGAAGGAAGGAAGGAAGGAAGGAAGGAAGGAAGGAAGGAAGGAAGGAAGGAAGGAAGGAAGGAAGGAAGGAAGGAAGGAAGGAAGGAAGGAAGGAAGGAAGGAAGTGTTGTCGTGAGGAAGAATGGAATAGGAAAAAATAATGTTGTCAGCTGTTTTGGGTCTCCTTTGGGAGAGAAAAAACCTTTCCACACAAATGACCTAAAACATTTTCAGTCCCCACCCCCTTTACCCCAATGTTTGTCTGGGTTCACACCCCAAAACAATTCATGGCTGTCATTAGGTGTTCCCACCCCCTTTTTTTAGTTATTTGTCAAATTGATGGTTCAGAGTTCAGTGACATGATAAAATGACACCAAGGAAAAAATTCAGGGACAGCTCAGAGTCATAGAAAACTTAGTAAATAGATTGCACAGTAAGTAAAGACGTTTTTAAAATGTTTCAAACCAAAGAATCATTTCAAAAGGGGATTCATTTAAAACATTTGAGGTTGGAAATAAAAACATTTTCAGAACTTAAAGGGGAAAAACAATGCAGAACTCCATGAAGGAAACATTTTATATCCTGCCTCGAAACAATTTAAAAGGTTTGTGTGGAAAAGGTCATAATGCTGGATTGCATTCAAAGTTTACTGAGTAAAAAGCCAGTTGATAGACTCAGAAATCTCGCAAAGCCTTGTCTGTAAGGGCATCAGCCAATCTGAGGATACTTAGATCCGTTAACTAGAGTTGTGAATGGGCAAGATAGATCTTTCAACAAACATGAAAAAGGCCTCAGGTATGCAGAAAATGTGAAATCTGAAAACATAACTATTTTTGCTATCAAGTCACATCTGACTTATGGCAGCCCCTGCTGGGGATTTCAGGGCAAGCAACATTCAGAGACAGTTTGCCGTTGTCTCCCACTAGGTCATGGCCCTGGCATTCCTTGGAGGTTTTCCATCCAAATACTTGCTAGGGTCGACCCTGCTTGTTCTCCAATCTGATGAGATCAGGCTAGCCTGGGCTATTCAGATTATGATTTAGGGATTTAACAAAATTGAAAATTATAAAAGGAGCCACTGCAGCTTTAAGCAACAGATTCCCTCAGTGACTACTGCTGGGCAACCAAAATATTCTAAGGCTTGGCTCTATCAGTAAAAACAAGGGGAAGGTCTTCTTGAGGCTTATTTTGGTCATTGAGGGAGGACTCATCAGTGCCAGGTCTAACTAGGATTACCAACTCCAAGTTGGGAAATGCCTGAAGATTTTGTGATGGAGTCTGAGGAGGACAGCATCTGGGGAGGGGAGAAGTCCCAGATTAATATAAGGCCACAGAGACCACCCAAACCTGGTCTGCCAACGCTCCATCTCCAAATCTCCAGGAATTTTCCAATCTGCAACTGGCAATCCCAAGGGAAGAATCAAGCAGGAAAAGGCAAGAGTTTATGGGGGCTTGGAAAGGGAAAGAGGAAATACTGGGGAGAAGAAAATATGATACCTCCTGCAAGTCTCTGTGGGTTCCTGCTCTATTATATACTTCCCACTTTCATCAGTGTTTATAACTCTTGAACACATTCATATTATTTCAGTGCCTTCCTTGGAGCTTTGTGAGTCTATTAACAATGACCCTTTCTGCACAAACCAAATAAGACATTTTGAGGCAGGAAATAAAACATTTCCTCCATGGAGCTCTGCATGGTTTTTGTCCAAAATGTTTTATTTCCTGCCTCCAAACATTTTATTTGAATGCTGTTCTCTAGCAATTCTTTTTTGAAAACGTTTTGGAAATGTTTTCACTTGCTGTATAATCTCTTTAAAATGCTTCCCATGCCTCTCTGCAGTCCCCAGACTTCCTCATCAGCACCATTTTCTGACCTCACACTGGCCATTTCACACTGTATTTCTATCAGTTTTTTTTTTAAAAAAATCGGGTGGTTGTGTCTACATAGCAATGTAAGCACAACCCAGAGAATCGCAGCACGAGGCTTTGAAGCTTCATAGCTACAAATCTAAGAACTAAAAACAAAACAGAACAGAACAATTACAAGATCATAAGGACAAACCTATGATTTGTCATTACCCAAGTGAGTTCTAGGCTCATGAGTTCCCTTGTCTCCTTTGCATGGTAGGAGCAATTAAGAACTTCTAATTTTCTGAAAACAACTTCTAATTTACTGTATTTTGTCATTACCTCTAAAGCAGTAACCTATTCTGTGTGCTGCAAACCACAGTTTAAAGCTGAACGCATGAACCTATTTCATATAGTAGAAAACTATGGTTTAGCATTAAGTTTAAATTATTCCTATGTGTTAAAAACAGACCCCTTTAAGAATTCTAAATGGCTTAGGCTCATGTGCTTTCATGCAGAGGAAAAAGAGGATGTCCCTAATTATCTAGTCATAACATGACAAAAAGAAACTCTACACCCTAACTATACATATACACACACTAGGTTGATGTAGGCATCTAGATAGTTAAACAAAATGAATACTTTTGGAAGTGTACTATGGAATCCAGGTAGTCATCATCTACACCTACTTATTTTGCACCTTGACTATAGACATGAAATTTATGAGCATTAAAATGGACTCTCTACTTCCTGATCATCTATATCTAAATTAAATATGTCTAAATCACATCTCATACAACCACCCCACTAATACACAGATAATGTCAAAATATGTGGTCACTTTATCAAAACAATGAAGCTATAGGTCTTACTGCACTCATGAAACCCACCGAATTCTAAATGCAATGTGTCTCACACGCTGACATTTTCAGCTCATTGTCAGAAGAAACAAAAACTCAAATTCTAACCTTGGCTGGTAGAACATTTTTTAGGCAACACATAGGCCTAATTCAGCCATCTTTTTGGAATCTTCCCTTGATGGCACAGGGTCAAAATTTTGCTGAATTATTGTTCAAATACTGTACACAAAACAGCAAGAGACAATTTGTTACAATGCAATGGCTTCCTCCATTTTATTTAGCCATAAATTATGAAGAAAATTAAAATGAAGACATTTTAATGTGCACAGACAATATATGAATTCATGCACACTTGAGAAGGTCTCAGATGGAGGAGGGAACAGAAAAGTAAGTCTTGCCAGAATTGTAATTTCCAATCCTTCACTTCTAATGTGTGAACTCCAAGAGTTTTAAGGACTCTCAAATCCTTGCTATCTGCTTCATGGCAATAAAAGAAACTCTGTTGTTCAGCATGACTTCTGTTCTCCCATCAGTGGCTTCCTAGTGAGCCCTAGCAATGTTTCACTAGCCTTGGCTGAATTAAAAAAAAACCTTGGGGAATTAATTGGATGGAATGTTAAGTTACAGAAGAAAAAATGGAGAGAAACTTAGTTTGAAAAGACCTCCAACAAAGAAATTTCTATTCCAAGATGCTACAATGCAGCTCTCTAGCAGCACACTTGATATTGTGGCTGTACCAACAGTATCAGATGAAAGTGTTATCCGGAATGTGCCCCTCATTGGCCTTATTTTTGTCACTTTCCAATTAAATGGGTTATAAGTGAAAACCCTTTAATAGGTGTTGATATGAAACATTTAAAATCATCTCTATTAAAATGATTTCATATATACCCATAGTATACATATACATGCATACATTTAACATCAGGTAAGCACCACTATAAATATAGCTGTTTCCTTTTTCTAAAAAAGTACTTAGACCAGTGGTTCTCAACCTGGGGGTCGGGACCCCTTTGGGGGTCGAACGACCCTTTCACAGGGGTCGCCTAAGACTCACTACATCAGTGTTCTCCATCTGTAAAATGGATAAATGTTAGGGTTGGGGGTCATTACAACATGAGGAACTGTATTAACGGGCCACAGCATTAGGAAGGTTGAGAACCACTGACTTAGACAATGATGCATAACCTGATTGTCAGATCTTCCCTTTACAGAATGCTCTTTTCAGTAATTCAGAGTGGATCAAGATTTCTAGCACATTGTCAGAATTTGTAAGATTTTCAGGTCATCATAGAGTTCTCTCAATAAATTTACAATATATATATGTCTCATCCTCTTTATTAATGATCTTCCATTTCTCTTTATAGTGGCTCAGTTATCTCCTGAAGTCCTTTCTCACACCTAAGTTATGAAAAGAAAGCCAACATGGTGCCCAGATCAGAGCTTATGCTCATCTTTGCCACTATTTCAGGGTTCTCAGCATCTCACATCTGGGAAGCTTCCTGAAGGTTGCCAGTAGCCTTCTTCATCCATCCACCCTGAAAGTGGCCTTGCAAAGTGATTCTGCTGCCATTTATCTGGCCAGAAAGAAAGTGGGACAGTGATGAAGCCACCAGGGGACAGTGGTGTGCGCAACGCACTGGGAGCACCGATTCTGGTCATGTGAGGGTTGGAAAAATCCCCCTGCCCCCCGCGGCCCCCCACACTTTCCCCACGGTGCCCCTTCTGCTCCCCTTCCGCGGCACCCCCCACTCCCCCACGGCGCACCCCCCACAGCGCACCCCCATTTAGTTTTAGGAATGGAACATCCCAGAGAAGAAGCCTGCCTGCGTTGCCTGGGCCTGGTGGGAACTACATTTCCCAGGGGCTCCTGGGAAATGTAGTTCCCACCAGGCCCAGGCAACGCAGGCAGGCTTCTTCTGCCTGCTCCTTTCCTAAAAGTAAGTGGAATGGGGTGCTGTGGGGGGGGGGGGTTGCAGAGGGGCTGTGGGGGCTGCAGGGGGGTTGTGGAGGGGGCGAGGACACCATGGGGGGGAAGCCAAAGTGTGCACCGAATACACTCTGGCCTAGCTACGCCTCTGAGGTGGGAAGAGTCCTTCAGGCCAACAGCAGCATCATATAACAACTGGTTCAGCCATTAGCACAGTAAGTAAGGCTATTTGAGGCACAAGACTACTGCCTAGTTCCCAGCCCTCAACTTCTCACACTGAAACATGGAATGACTTTGGAAAGTCCAAACAGTAGTGTAATGTGATTGGGAAGATCAAGTGCCATAACACTTAACAGGGACAAACCACATAATATGAATTTGTGTGTGGTATCCAGGTCGCTCTGACCTGACTTTCATTCAGACATTTATTGGTCAGGTGCAAGGGAATATATACTAAGCATGTAGGCCACTGAGTGAGATTTAGATAATGGACCAGGGAGGAAAAAGGCGTTAACTTTTCCCGCTGTGCTTTTTTCCAGAGTTGACATGACCTCAGGAATCACTATCTACCCTGTTGGTAGGGCTGTCATCTACTGATAGACTGTAAAATTCAGAAAAGTATATTAGCAGAGCAGTAATAGGCTATGTTGCTCATCACCATTCACTACAGAAGCAATGCACAATAAATTCCCATGATGTTTGCTGAACCACACTCCACTCAGCATTCACAATAGGAATGGCAAAAAAGCGATGCCAGATTTTTTTTCAAATATTGAAGGTCTTATAATAATTGATTATACTGTGAACATATTCCATCTTTGTCTTTCATAAACAGCTATGCAGGCTTCTGTGGTGCTTTGAGAAATAAACAAAAGCCTCCTTTATTTTAGTTATAGGCAGCCTTTCTTTATTATGGAACTGAAGGCAGCATCATTTCCAAGGAGCATCTTATCTAGGTATGGACCAGACCTGTACCTGTTCAATTTCAACAAGATGGCTGCATCATGTGCACCTTTCAAACATATCCTGGAACCATGAGACTAATTTGAGATGTCCTATTTGCATCTTGAATTTTTTAAAATAAAATATTTATTTATGTATAAAATGTGTATGCCATCTTTCTGATCTTATAAGGGCTGCAAATTCAAGTAACAAACATGCATAATAGAACCACATTTTAAAACCATTTACATTACCCTCCCAAAACACATATTAAAATCATTCTAAAAACAGAGTTAAAATACAATTAAAACATTGGTTGTGAAGGAACAATTGATGAAATGCCAAATGAAACAAACAAAAAAAGTATTTACCCACTGGCAGAAGATGGCAACAGAAGGGGAACCTCCCTGGGAAGATAGTTCCCAAACTTTGGTACCACAACCAAAAAGCCCTCTCGCAGGTTGCCATCTGCCTAATCTCAGAAGATGGGGAAACACAAAATAGGGCCTCTGAAGATGACTATAGGGGTTGGGAAGATAGAGGCATAACTGCCTAAAATTGCACCCAGATGGAGTTCAAGGATGAAGCATGCCTGTTCCATGCTTGGCTTGAAGCGTGCAGTTTAAAGCTCAACCCAGGCAGGCTGAGCCCAACCTCAAACTAAGCAGTTGGTCTGACCAGCTCCAACTTTATATTGTTAACTCCACCTCCCAAGTTCCACCTGACTAGAAGTGGAGCTTAGGTATGGAGGTATGGAGTATAAAACTGGTGCAAGCCAAACTGACAGCTCAGCTCAGCTCAGTTTAATGCAGGCTTCAGCCCGACTGGGTCAAGTTTTAAATGGTAGACTCTAAGCCTACGGTTAAAAGAAGAGTTGGATTTATATCTCCCCTTTCTCTCCTATAGGAGACTCAGTGAGGCTTACAAGCTCCTTTCTCTTCCCCCCTCACACGAACACCCAGTGAGGTAGGTGGGGCTGAGAGAGCTCAGAATAATTGTGACTTGCCCAAGGTCACCCAGCTGGCATGTGTTGGAATGTACAGGCTAATCTGAATTCCCCAGATAAGCCTCCACATCTCCGGTGGCAGAGCTGGGAATCAAACCTGGTCCCTCCAGATTAGAATGCACCTGCTCTTAACCACTACGCCACTGCTGCTCCTGGACCTGGCTAAGCCAGCTTAGTCAAGCAGACTCATCCCGCTCCCAAATTCCATGTAGAACTCGGTGCAGGGAAAGCCCAGATGAACACTAGCTGGGTTCAATGTTCAACTGTGTACCTGCCCCTGAACTCCATGTGGTATTTGGGGGCAAAGCGCAATTGCTCAAGAGACAGGGGGTAGCCTGTTGAACACACACTCCACATGACCTACTCAAGTGGATATTTTACATTCAAACAGTTTATGGTTTTGAAGATCAGGGCTGGCACCTTAAATTGAGCCCACCAACAAACTGGGATCCAGTGTAGATGACCCACTAGATATGCACACAATTTTTTCCCTGACTTTTTTTGGGGGGGGCGGGGGGAGCTTTAAAAAAACAGACATTTTTTGAAAAAACCAAAAATAGCCAAACCCCCATGTCAATTTTTTCAGCTTTTCCAAATGTGGATGAGGGGGATTTCAAACTAAATCCCAAAAATTCCCAACCAGGAGAGCTGCTAACAGGGATCAAGCCCTCTGCCTCTGAAGCCAGCTCCAACTTCAGAGGCAAGGAAAATGCTGTTTATAGGATTCAGGTTGTGCAACCACTGCAAAGTGTTCTGCTGGGCAGACCACCACCTCTGAAGCTATCTCTGACTTCAGAAGCAGTAGAGGAGAGCTGTTTGCAGGGATTAGGTTGCCCCTGCAAACAGCTCTCCTAGCTGCACCCCCAGTTTTGAGCCTTTCCACCCCCAACTTCAGAGGCTGCAGGGAAAAGCTAAGTGGCTGAGTTGATTTCTGCACCCAGCTCTGCTGGATGCCCAAATAACCTGGGGTGGTTTTTTTTTCAGCCAAAAACCCTAAGAAAAGCTAAAATGGTGTTTTTTTCCCACGGGATTTTCCCCATTCAGGTTGATCTAAATGCCCAGCCCTGCCAACTACTACAGCACTTTTACCTTGAGGGAGGAAATCTGAATCTCATGAAGGCCATTAGTGATCACTACATGTAGCAAAAAAAAATATGTAGAAAGGTTTGTACAAACAGAACAAATCCTGATTCTGCTCAGCTGATTCTGCTACTGAATTAGGAAGGGAAAAGTACCACATTTCATGCAGGTTTAGATTTCTGAATTCTTCTCACCTCCTGTATCAATACAGCATTAGTCTTCCAGGTGCACTTGAAGGAATCAGCAGAATTTACTGCTCATTTTTTGCTTAAACTGACTGTTGAAATCCCCCTTCCCTATCCAATATCACAGTATAATCTATGCAGTTTGTCAGCTCAATGGTCACATCAGGGATGAAAGAGTCCATTAGTAACCAGAGCACAGGTCTTATTCAAGGCAAAATGTTTATGATCTGCACAACCTGGAAAAAATGCTTTTTTTCCATAGGGAAATTGGTTAATAGCGAGGGGCTGGAAGTTAATTCCCTTACAGCTTTACTAATACACATTCCTTCTGGTTTGTCACAGGGTAGGGAGAAATATACAATAATATATTTCCCCCTCAGTTTTCTATGCAGTTGTTTCCAATATGCTAGTTCTCTAATTGAAACAGGTTCTCTCTGAACATTGTCTCTGTTTACTAAGACATGAACACTTTCTCTGCATCGCTTATGAACAGAGAGGAAACTCTCAGTTTGTAAATAGTCATAAAGTGTCTGATACTGTTGACCAGTTTGCCAAACCACACTGAATTGATCATGAAGCAAGACAAATTATATTAAGTAAACAGAAGCAGCTGGACATGACCACCCCTGCAAGAGGTCAGTTGCAAGATTAAACAAATGAGCTAATGAGCCAAAGTCACGATGATCTCCTTGCTAGAACTCACCTGAAAGATTAAATAAAATGAAATAAGGTTCACTGACCCTCTAGCAGAGTGGTTTGCAATTTAGTTATTAACTTGTCACGTATGGCTTGATTTGATAGTTTGTCTTTACTGACCTTTTGCTCATCTTCACAATTATTTGTTTTTTGGTTCTAGAATTCACCACTTCACTCCCCAAACTCCTAAAATTAGGTCTAACTCGGTTCTTTCGCAAGAACACACCTCAAAATGCTACTCCAAATGCTGAATTTGTATAAAATGTTGTTTCAGCCCTGAAAACATGCCTGCTGGTTTTCTTTCCTTTATAGAAATCATATCTACTCCCAACAAGTACAACCAACAGTACATGACAAAATAAAAAGTGATCTTATCACCAGCCAGCCTTTCACTAAAAGCTAGCAGCAACTAAATCCTATCTAGCTGATGTTTTTATCCTTTCTGTGCAGGTATTTAGCCTAGGAAGAATGAAGGAATGAGTCCTTAAGCATAGAGCAAAGGGCAACAACCAATGAACTCTTGGAATTTTATTTCTTAGCCCTCAGCTTGTAGCTTTGGACCCACAAGATAATTTAAAAAAAATTCTGAATATTTTCTGAAACCTCATACTGGAAAATCCAGGATGCCCTCCCCAAATCTGGGGCCATTAGAACTAAATTTGAATTTTCTCCATCTCTTCCCTCCCACCCCACCCCCTCCCTCCCTTCACTTACCTGAACTCCAGCAGCAAGGTGAGGGTGGCTGCCTCCAAGTCCCACATGAAACCTGAATGCTGCAGCAGTGGAGCGCTGCACAGGGCTGCAAGTTGAGCAGAGTTGGGCTCACAGTTCTGCACCCACCCTGGCCTCTGAGTTCCCCATGGAACTCATGGAGTCCATGGAGTCCAAAGTGGGACTCGGAGATCAGGGTGGTGGAGTTCTACACAGCTGCAAGCCCAGATTGGCATGGCCTAGTTGGCCTAGCAGCTCTGCGCTCGCCCTGATCTCTGAGTTTCACATGAACTCAATTTAAAGGTGGCAATTTAAAGGGAGCTGAAATGTGGATCCCAAATTATGTTGAATTTTTTTTACTTGATTCAAGCAGTTTCAGGCTTGCCACCATTTTAAAAATACCCCCTTTCCCTTCCCCTCGCTTACCTGCTTGTCGGCTCCACCACCAACTGACAAGTAAGCACTAATTTATGAAGTTTATACCTCATCTTTTTGCCCTCATCTGGGTCCCAAAAGTGGATAACATTAAAAATGTAATAGAAACTTATATTCAAAACAATTAAAACCAAACAAAAACACATCATAAAACCAAAGTTAAACATTCATAGAAAAACATCAAAAACAATAATTAAAACATATGGCAGGTATAAAGGAATCACTGAGGGAATACCAGACAAAGTTTTATTCACTGATGGAAGACAGTAACAGAAGGGACTTGAAGTGAGAATTCCAGAGGCTTGGTGTCACAACCAAAAAGGTCCTCTCCTGGACTGTTAGCTGCCTAATCTCTGAAGGAGGGTACCCAAAGCAGTGCCTTGGAAGGTGACAGTAGAGGTCTGGTAGTTTTAAAAGGCAGTAGGCTGTTCTTTGAACCAGTACCTTGAATACTGTTTGAACCAGTACCTTGAATACCAGGAAACAGATTAAGAGCCTGTCACCAATGCTGGAGTGATATGGCACATATAAAACAAATGATGACAGTTCAATTATCTCACATCATGAATTCTTTTGCCACCTTTTCAGTCAGCCCACTGAAAAGACTACTTTGTGTAATCAGATCAATGTTACTAATGTGAAGGTTACTAAGGTGAATGTTACTAAGGTGAAGATCAATGTTACTGAGGTGAAGGACAGAGCAGTCATTTAAACTAATGCTCCGACTCAAGATAGTCACCAAACAATTACTGGCCAGCCTCTATTAAATACTGTATTGGTAGGTATTTTTTGCCCCAAGAGAAAAGTAAAAATAGATTTAATGCTGCTAAAAAGGTTCCGATTCAACTGACATCCCAAAACAGGAGGTTTAGTTGCTAAGGTGCACAGGTATACTCTATTGATTGGAGGAGTCCTTTGTGCAAGAGAATCTGTCACATCAATAGCAACTGAAAAATACTGAAGAGCTGTAATATGGTTTAAATGAGTAGTTACTACATCAATATAAATAGCATTTTCAATGTCAGGCAGTGGGAACTCTTTTGCAAGCTGGTATTTATTTTCCTTTCTTTTCCCTTCTCATATATGAGGTCCTTGATTCATAAATCTTGAGCAGCATAATTCTAAATTTAATGCTTAAGGGATATAAGGACTGAGATAAATTCTGCCACTGCCAATGCAACCTTCAGATAATTGTCATTTAATAAATAGGGCATTAGCTCAGATTGATCCAAATGGAGATTTCACTTTTTTTAAAAAAAATAGTGCCAGTGTTACTGATTACTTCACCATATCATTGGACTTTTTGCCTTTAATTAATAGCACGAAAGACTGTGACTATGTGGTAGTGATCATCTCCCTATTTCTGTTTTAGTTAACATCTTGTTTTAGTTAACTTATCAACTCAACATCAATCATTAAACCAAAGTCATCAGGACAGAGGCATAGATAGGGAAATGGAGCCCGGGGCAAAATCTGAGTTTTCTGCCTTTCTGCTGAATGGGCAGCCACCCTCCCCACCATGACCAAACAACTATTTTTTGCACCAGGTCATTTCAAACTCACCATCATGTTACCCAGCTTTCACAGGTTGTGAACTTATTAATCTCCACCAGCTGCTAAGAGTGTAACAGCACACAAATATCTGACAGTAGCAATGGGGAAAATAACTCGGCTTGGCAATGCGAGAGGCTGGCTGGGTAGGGATCTTTTAAGACTATGTATACCAGAAATGGCTTGAAACGTATCTGCAGAGAATTCACAAAAGACCAAATTACAGTTTTAAATATTTTTATATAAATTTTGTTTGCAAGCAATCATACAGTAAGAAGTAAAGGCACATACACACAGTTCCTAAGTATATAGATAGGGAGGAAAAGATAGGCGGGATGATAGAGTAGGAGTTTTGGGGAGGCAGGGAACTTATATGTTACCTAAATCAGCTGAATAAAGTCTAGAAGAAGGCAAGGATTCAAATGATCAGCATCTGAATCCAGGCGAAGGACGAATTCGTGTCTCTCACCAACAAGACCAAGGGAAGTTCAAGTTAGCAATGAGCACTGGAGTTGGGGTGCACAGTATTTTTATACCCTTTTGCATGGGTAGGGGCAGGAACAGGTAAGTTTAAGTTTCATTTTCCTAAATTCTCTGGAATTTCCCATGCTGGGCTTGCTGGTTTGAGCTAATCAAAAGCTCATCTATTGTTCTAAGTACCCGGGACAATGGAGTCAATTGCTCTTAGATTAAATCAGGAAGCACAGAATGGCTTTATGCAGAGTAACTCTTTGGAGCCTCCAACAGGTTATTCAAATTTGGCTGAGGCTTGTGATTAGGAAGGGATTGATTGGTTTAGGGAGATTGTATCAATAGGTTGAGGAAATGCAGGGAGAAAGCAATTGTTTGGAGAAAGGTTTTCTCAAAAGCACAGTTTCAGGGAGTTTCCAAAAACAGCTTAGCGAGGTGTACTGTTCAGGAGATGTGCAGATTCCATTATGTCAATGGAGTACTCTGGTAGGGTAAGATTATCAAAGATTCATGTCCTTGTTATGAGACATCCAGATAATTGCCTGGAGTAACTCATAGATTAACTTTCTGCAAACAGGCTGTTTTGCCTTAGGCTTGCTCTTGGCTGGGACACTCTGCTATCCACCTATATAAACATGGAAACTGGCATTTTGCAGCACATAGCATGAGAAATAATATGAACTTCAATATTTTATAAGGCAGGAGATGAAGGCCAGGGTTACAATCACATTATAGAATGCCCCAACTCACAAATCTCAATGGTCCATGCCACACAGTGAAAATAAAATGTTTGGACATTTTAAAAATGTTTTCAAAATGCTTACAGCACTTTAAAGTATTTTAAGTATCATATAACTTAAAATGCTTTCAAAATATTTTATTACTGCTGTGAAAATGTTTTATGGTGCTATATCCAGCACCCCCAATTGCCCCCCCAGCATTGGAAACACAGCACAGAGCCAGGAAGGAAAGGAAGGAGGGAGGGAGGGAGGGAGAGGGAGAGAAAGAAAGTGAGGGAGGGAGGGAGGGAAAGGACTGGGACAAATTTCAAGTCATGTTTTACACAGTAGTTGCACATATTGAATTTTAATACTGATAATATAAGGCACTTGCCAACATGAATTCACAGGCTCAAAAAGGTTGGGGACCTCTGTTTTGAATGCCAGTGCCAATACTGAATGCTAGATACACAGATTTGCTACAGCCGAATTCACTGGGGGAAAGGGCAGGTTACCAAGCAGAGAATGCTTGCTGGGCTCCTGGGGCCAGAAGGATCAGGACTTGCAAGGCTCCCCTTAACATCCACATCTCAAAGGATAGGCTGAAGAGCAGAAGGGGGTCGAGTCACTTCTGAATCATGGTGACCTTTTGAATTAATGCCCTCCAAAACATCCTATTGTTAACAGTCTTACTCTTGCAAACAAAGGGCCGTAGTTTCCATTATAGAGTCAATCCATCTCATGTTGGGTCATCCTCTTTTCCTGCTGCTTTTGACTTTTTCTGGCATTATTGTTTTGTACAGTAATCCTTGTCTTCTCACTATTTGGCCAAACTACCGTAGCCTCAGTTTAGTCATTTTAGCTTCTAGAGACAGTTCAGGATTGATCTGATCTAGAACCCACTTATTTGTCTTTTGAGCTATCCATGGTATCTGTAAAACTCTCCTGCAAAACCACATTTCAAAGGAAACTACTTGTCGGCTTTCTTCCTTGTCCAACTTTCACATCCATACACAGTAATAGGGAATACTATTAATTTGAATGAATTTGATCTTGGTTCTGGGGGTTGCTGGGGGGAATGTGAGAGGGCTTTTTTGTCCAGGGATCTTTGGAGGGAGGGTTGCTGTGGTGGGGAGAGGGTGGGCTGTCTCACTTGCCCAGGTTTAAACAACATTGAAAGACATGCTGTTCGAGAGGGGGGGATCCACCCTGGAACAGCATAATTTTCAATGTTGTTTAAACTAGGGAGCCCAGATTCTCCTTTCAAATCCCCCTTAAAGGGAGAATCTACCCCAAAACAGGATCACTTTCACTATTGTTCAAAATGGGGAGCCCAGATTCACCTTAAAGGGAGACTCTGAGCTCCCTAGTTTAAACAACATTGAAAGTGATGCTGTTTCAGGGTAGATTCCCCACCCCCCACCCCCCCAAACATCATTATTTTCATTGTTGGTTGTTGTGAGTTTTCTGGGCTGCGTGGCCTTGGTCTGGTAGATCTTGTTCCTAATGTTTCACCTGCACCTGTGGCTGGTATCTTCAGAGGTGTATCACAGAGAGAAGTCTGTTATACACTGTGTCCAAACTTCTCTTATAACAGACTTCTCTCTGTGATACACCTCTGAAGATACCAGCCACAGGTGCAGGCGAAATGTTAAAAACAAGATCCACCAGACCATGGCCACACAGCCTGTAAAACCCACAACAACCACTTGAATCTGGTTGTGAAAGCTTTCAACAATACTTTCAATTTTTTTTATTTAGGGAGCCCAGATTCTCCCTTTAAATCCACTCCAAAGGGGGTGGATTTAAAGAGAGAACCTGGGGAAAATTTGAGGGTGCCTGTCAGGGGAGCAATGTTTAAGCTAACAGTTTGGGGCAGCATAGCTATTACTGGGGACATTGTCCAGGGACAATGGCCAGGTTCAAATTGGGTGCAGAAAATTTTTGGCTCATTTCTATTTTTGGGTTTATCAGCTTTGTCAAACCCCAGCAGGGGGTGAATTTTTTAGGCTAGCTGCACCACAATTTAAGGCTATCTTCAGGAGACTTTCCTGATGAAACCACCCAGGTTTAGTGAAGTTTGGTTCAGGGGGTCCAAAGTTATGGACCCTCAAAAGGGTAGCCCCATCTACTATTAGTTCCCATTGGAAACAGTGGGGGATGGGGGCACACCTTTTGGGGGTCCATAACTTTGGACCCCCTAAACCAAACTTCACCAAACACGGCTTGTATAATCAGGAGTGTCACATGACAATAGCCTGAAATTGTGGTGCAGCTAGCCTAAAAAATTCACCCCCTGCTGGCCGACAAAGTAAAAACATTAAAAATACCAAAAAAAATTAGAAATGAGCCAAAAAATTTCTGCACCCCCCCAATGGTGGGCGCCTGGGACATTTGTCCCTGGATTTCCACATTGTAGCTATGCCTCTGGATAAAGGAACCAATTTTCCAAATTATGGCAACCCCAACAAGGGACTTTTAATGCAAGTGAGGAGCAGAAGTGTTTTGCCATTGCCTTTCTCCACAGAGTCTTCCTTGGTGGTCTGTCAGTACCTTAAAATTGTGCTGATTCATTTTCCCCAGTTCTTGGCAAGAAGAAAATTTTCCCTGCTGCCTGGGAAAAATTAATTAAACCAAGTTCAAAATATTAATAGATTGGATCCTATGAACTGTGAGATCAAGGTTGTTCACAGACACAGATCATCCCTACCTCCTCCTTTCTTCAACACCCTCCTGAAATCTCCAAAAAGCTAATGATCAAAGTCATGGGAGCTCTACAGGGAAATGTAGTGGGACATAGGGATGCCATTAAGTGGAGGAATTCAGTGTCATCACCCATCCTGGTCCTTTCCCATAGATATTTCATTGATGCAACAATGTCTACCAGAACTAGAGGGAAGTGAGACTAATGTCACATAATTCCCTTTCTTCTTATGCCTCTTTTTTTTGCCCATGACTTCAAGTGCAAGCATACCAGAGGTCTTTAGAGGATGCTAGGAGAAGGGAAGATGGGAAAGATCTACATTTGTAAACATTTCTGCACTTAGAAACTTAATAATAATAGAGACTTAATGGACTCTTATTTACCAAATGATGTTATTTATCTCTATGTCCTGAGAAGGTTCAGCTTCCCATTTCTACATATTAAGCCTCTATTAAAGGGACAGGATATTTTTCTCCAGGCCAGTTGGCAATCTTACTTGCACTTATGGTGCATAGGAACTCACTGTATGTTTTCTGTTTTGAAACTGTCATATACTGTAAGTAAATTCCACATTATGATGGCTACAGTTAAATCAAATTAAATCGCAATTTTGTGAAAAAGAACATTCATTGCAGAATTTTCAAATAAAATGTCATATAAAAATGTTCATGCACCTTCTTCAAGATTACCCTATTCCCACGCCCCCTGGTATGGGCTGCCACCAAAATTGCTTTTTTGCCATTCCAAAATGGTCAACAATGCCTTAAATTCCAGTTTGATTCCCAGATACCCCATGAGAAACTACCAAGTGTAACAGGAAGACTTTTACAAAGGTTGGTGTGTTAAAAAACAGTGCACAACTTTCTTGAACTCAGTTGTCCCTAGACACTATACTAGTAGGCTGAAAACTCTTCCTTGCTTTATTGGCATAGGTTGAGATACTTTAAAGATGTTTCAGGGTTGAAACATGACAAGTCTGCATGTTATAATTAACATGCACGATTTACTTGCCCAATATGTGTCACTGTCACAGCAAATAAGAGAAAACAGTAATGAATGGGTGTAGGAGAGAGAGCACTAGCCCCTAGCTGCTGATTCATAGACTACAAAGCTTTCAGCAGGAGTGTAGGCATCTTTTCTTCTCACTTGTCACTACATTTCAAGAGTGTTTCAGCAAAGATCTGCCACTATTAAAAACACATTCTCTCCTGTGCCATCATGGGGCCTCTCATCTAGACAAGGTGAGAATGACAAATTGGAACTAATCTAAGCTGAAGATGGTACCATTACAGCTGTCTTGCCTGCAGGAACAGAATTTTGTTGTTCAGCTACATGGTGACAACTTTAGAGCAGACTCTAGATCAGGGGTAGGGAACCTGCGGCTCTCCAGATGTTCAGGAACTACAATTCCCATCAGCCTCTGTCAGCATGGCCAATTGGCCATGCTGGTAGGGGCTGATGGGAATTGTAGTTCCTGAACATCTGGAGAGCCGCAGGTTCCCTACCCCTGCTCTAGATAAAAGAAAGTTCATCCCAGGCCCTGGGATGTTCAGCTTTTAAATCAAGAGTACTATGTTATGCTTCTTGGATTTTATATAGGTTTTATTAGAAATCCAAAAGGTATTAATGCTAAACTACTAGGAAATACTGAAAGCAAAAATCTGAAAGAATCTTGCCCAAAAGTTATTAGTCATCAAAGTTCAGGGACAGTTTGGAATACTTTACAGTTAGGGAATTTATTGATCATAAACTTGCTGATTTTCAGAATGCCTAATAAAGGTTTTGGATTTGGATTTGGATTTGGATTTTCAGAATGTGTGCTTCAGTACTGGAACTATAGTGGGATTCTTTAACTCAGCAATTAAAATGGCAAAATAAAGTCCATTTTTTTTCACAACCCTGAGAAAGTTGCATATTTCAGAATACAGGTGCTCTTTCTGCTGTGCTCTTATTTACTTTCAAATCTGTTCTTTTGAACAAAAATTAGGGATGGTGTGTTGACAGTAAACACAAAGGTGTTATATTGCCTATTTCTAAATTTTATCCATCTAACAGGAATTAGAATTTTTTTCAGGGACAGTTTGCATATTTCTCAGCTTGAAAAACAAAGATTCTATTCAGAACTATTTGGAAAACACAAGAAATGGACATGACAGATATTTCCTGTCCACTCCCCACATTATAGTTACTGTGAATGTAAGGACTTGAACTAAGCCACAACCCCTGTCTTTGTCACTATGCATCTATTAAAAAAAAGATATAAACTACTGGAATATCACATTCAAGTTCAAAGTGTGTCCTTCAAAAAAACTATTTATTTCAGATATGGATTTTGAGGACATTCTTTTCATTAGCTCAAATTTTTGGGATTCTTTTAGAATTTGTTCGGGTATTGGGGTGGGGGGGGTCCTAGAAATCCAGGATGATTTTAGCTCCCATCCTCACAGCCCCACCCCAAAGAATGAGTAGCAGGAAGACAGTAACAGAATGGAAGCTAGCCCAGTGTCTTCATCCTTTTAAAATTTAAAAGGACATTATTTTCTACTGGCGAATCTTAAATGTTTACAATTTTAAAACCTGTTTGTCTGGTGTCGGGACAAGGCCATGAGCTGGCCCGAGGGACAAGCTCCACCCTGGACAATCTTAGCCCACCGGCCCAAAGCCCCAGCAAGCAGTGCGGGACCCAGCAACCGCTCCATGATCCCCACGACCCACTCCACTTACTGGTGCGGATGGCGAACCCAGCAAGACCAGGTCAGATGGCAGGACCAAAGCATCCACAGAGCATCGTCGGCGCCAGGAGGATGGAGGAGGAGTCACACAGCCCTCAGAACCACCGTGACAGTGTCCCAGTGACCAGGGGCTCAGCAGGGCCCACACCAAGAGCCCCAACCCCATCAGAATGGCTGGGGCCTGCCTTAAGAACCAGGGGGTGAGGCCAGGACGGCCCCGGGTGATGGCCCACAGCAACTGAGTCAACCAGAGAAGAGGGCGGGGAAAAGATGAGAGCAGATATAAGGGAGGGGAGGACCAATGGGAGGGAGAAGTAGTAGGAGAGAGGGTAGAGGAGGAAGAGGCAAGAAGTGGGCAAAGCAGGAAACAGTGCAGAGAGACAGTGACAGAGCAAAGTGGAGGAGGAAGGAGTGGTGGAGAAGCCCGTGCCCATGCAGGATGCCTACAGAGGTCAACTGGATGAGGCTGAGAGGCCCCACGAGGAGTGAAGGGCCAGGGCAGGGTCAGCTACCCACAGAAGAGAGGCCAGAAGGCGACCAGCACTAGGGATAGCTGGGGATAACTGCCAACCTGTGGCTTCTGCGCTTGGCCCAGTTAGGACAGCCCCAGGCTGAGGTCAGGACAAACAACTGCTGGGAAGGGATAGGAAGGATGGACCCGGGGCCACTGAAGGACCTCAGTGAAGCAAAACACCAGCACTGTTAATTTTCATTTTGTTATTTTACTTGCTTAAAATATATTGATCACCATATGGCATCTGCAACTCATCATCATCAAATCCATCATGCTCTCCAGCATTTCCGGTCTTGGGCGAGTGTTTCAGCCTCTTCCCATGCAATATTCAGTGGCTTCAGGTCTTGTTCCAATGTTCTCCTCCAGGTGTTTTGACGGCGTCCTCGCTGTCATTTGGAATCAGAAGGTATCCACCTCATTGCCATTTTTGGGATCCGACCGTTCTCCATGCGAAGGACATGACCAGCCAGTCAAAGTATTCTGTGTGCAATGATGGTATGGAGTTTGCACATGCTATTTGCAGCACCTCTTCATTAGTGATGTGGTCATAATATTGGATCTTCAGATTCAGGGTAGGCACTTCTGTTGGAAAACATCAAGACTGTTGTTGATACTTGTTGATGCCTTCCAGGTCTTGCTAGCATAAATGGCTGTCAGGATCACAATGGAGGTGAATGAGTGGAGCTTGGTCTTTAGGGCAAGGGTTGGTGAGCGCAAGATCTTGTTCATTCTCTGAAAAATGGCTGTAGCCTTCCCAAAGTGGCATCTGACATCTGCCTCTGCATCTCCATTCTGGGAGATCACACTGGCCAACTAGGTGAACTTCTCCACTTTCTCCAGCTGCTATGATCCAATGATGATTCCCTGTGTTTGGACTGTGGAGCTAACATATGTGATTTTAGATTCATCAGTGCTTATCCTGAGGCCAATTTTGCCCGCTTTTCTATCTATATCAGTCGTTGCATGCTGCAACTTTGGCTTTTCTTCCTTGCACAATGTGATCAGCAAAATCCAAGTTTCCAATGCAGTTTTGGTCAGGCCAGCATATGCCATTGCCAGAGAATTCTCCACAAGATGTAGAATGCAGCCTTCTCTGACCCCAGTGGTGATTTCAAGGAAGTCTGTACAGCCATTATCTGTATTGATGCAATAGCTGGATCATAGGTAGAAGTCTTTGAAAATGATGATGAAGGCTGCTGGTTCTCCATTCAAACACAGAATCTGCCAGAGGGACTCTCAGTGAACGCTGTCAAAAGCTTTCTTGAAATCGATGAAGTTGATGGTGAGTGGGTGTCGATATTCAATGTATTGCTCTATGATGTTTTGGAGGGTGATGATTTGTTCACTGCAGGACCTTCCACTGCAAAATTCAGGTTGTTCCTCTCTCAGGCGTTGGTCAAGGGGGCTCTGCAATTGCTGGAGTAGGATCATGAGAATGCTTTCCCAGAGACTGAGAGGAGTGTGATGCCCCACCCACTGATGCATTTGGAGATGTTGCCCTTCTTGGGGAACTTGACTATGGCACCTCTTCGCCAGTCTTCTGGGACTGCACCCCTTTGCCAGCAATTCTTGAACAGTGACGTCAGTGCTTCTGTCATTGCCTGCCCACCATGTTTCAGGATCTCTGCAGGTATTTCATCCAACACAGCTGCCTTTTTGTTCTTGGGAGTCTTGATCTTCGATGGTAATCTCACCACTGTTCACTTGGAACTCTTCTTAGGCATCTTCTGAACTGAAGTCATAAGTGGTTGTCAGGCCTGGTTGGTTGATGGTTTATCGAAAGTGTTCAATCCACCTTTTGTTCATCTTGGGTGGTTAGGAGCTTTCCATTCTTGCCTCTAATTGGACATTCAAGCTGTTTCTGGTTCCGGTCAGTTCACTAATGATGAGGTAGAGGGTTTGGGGATCATTTTGGTCAGCTGCTTTTTGTGCTTCTGCACCTTTCTGTTCCAGCTAATCCCTCTTGTATTTTCAGCAGCGTTTCTGAAGAAGAGGAGGAGGAGGAGGAGGAGTTTGGATTTATATCCCCCCTTTCTGTTCTGTAGGAGACTCAAAGGGGCTTACAATCTCCTTGCCCTTCCCTCCTCACAACAAACACCCTGTGAGGTAGGTGGGGCTGAGAGAGCTCTGAGAAGCTGTGACTAGCCCAAGGTCACCCAGCTGGCATGTGTGGGAATGTACAGGCTAATCTGAATTCCCCAGATAAGCCTCCACAGCTCAGGCGGCAGAGTGGAGAATCAAACCCGGTTCCTCCAGATTAGATACACGAGCTCTGTTAGTCAAGCTCTGTATACCTTCAGCTTCTTTCTTCCATTTCATCTGCACATTTAGCCTGCTCCCTTTTCAGTTTTATGGCATTTCTTTCATCAATCAGCTTCCATGTTTGGTCTTGGATCCACTGTTCCTTCCTTTGCTCACACCATCTCCTAATAGAGTTTTGGGCACCAGCTACTTCCAAAGGGACAATAATTACTATGAGCAGACAGTTGGGGTAGCCATGGGAAGCCCCCTCAGCCCAGTGCTAGCCAATTTTTACATGGAACATTTTGAGAAAAAAAACCCCTCGAAACAGGACCAAGAAAACCCACAACTTGGTTCCAATATGTGGATGACACTTTTACAATCTTTTCTGAATTTTCTGAACCACCTTAACGGCATCAACCCAAACATCCAATTTACCCTGGAAACTGAAAAAGAAGGAAAACTGCCCTTTTTAGATGTCTTGGTCTTTCATAAACCCAACCATCAATTGGACCACACAGTATAAAGAAAACCAACACAGAGAGACTGGTATCTACATAAAAACTCCAACCACCACCCACAGCAAAAAAAAGTGGTATAATCAAAACTTTGTCAGATCGTGCAAAATGCATTTCTGATCCTCACCTCCTCCCTAACAAAATCAATCATCTAGACTGGGTTTTGCAGGTTAATGGCTACTCCACAACAGAAATCAGAAGAACTTTAAGACCAAGAGAAACCCAGAGGACTGAGGAGAAACAACCACCCACAGGAAAACTATTTCTACCATACATCAAGGAAATCACAGATCAAATAGGGAAACTGATGAAAAAACATAATCTACAAACAATCTACCAGAAAAATACAGCAGATGCTGTGCTCAGCAAAGGACAAGAGAGACTCCCTCACTTCTGCAGTAGTCTGTCACATACCCCTCAGCTGTGGAGAGGTCTACATAGGAACTACAAAATGCAGCATTCAGACTTGTATTAAAGACACTGCCGGCTTAACCATCCTGAAAAATCTGCAGTAGCAGGACATGCGCCAAACAAAACTGGACATAACATTTTATTTGAAAACACTGAAATTCTGGACAACTCGGACGGTTACTATATCAGACTTCACAGGGAGGCTATTGAATGTCCACCAAGACAACTTCAACAAGAAGAAAGAGACTCTGAGAATTAACAAAGACTACACATGTGTGTGTGTATCAGAGTTGTTTCTTTGGAAGGGCTCAACCATAATATAAAATAATTCACAAGCACGATAGAAAATAATTCACAAGCAGGATCTAAATAGTGCAAAGCAAGCAAACACTCACAACCCCATATTAGATGCCATACCTGTAATTGCCAAGATAAACTCCATCTGGATTAAGCATAGGTGCTACCTTGAAGACCAGATGATCTCTCAGTACTTTGGCAATTGGATGTGGGCTAACAAGAAAATCAATTATACCTAGGAGAGCAAGGAAAATATTAATTTCCAATTGTTAAAAAAAGAAAACTTTTACAAAATATGTTTAATTTTTCATGCAGTTGACTAAAGTTTACAAAAATGAACCATTATTGAATATGTATCAATATACAAATAAAACATTTTCCATACACCATTATACTCATGATAGACATCTAGAGCAAAGATGAGAAAAATAAACACTATATGAATCGTGTAAAAATTACACTGAGAAACACTATGTGGGATACTAAAACAATGTCTCCCCTAAATGGATAACCAGCTTTTGGAAAGCTTTCTCCCCCTTTTCCTTTACAACTGAATAGTCAATATTCAGTGTTAAATATGACTCAGTAGTCTTTTTGACCTGAGTATCCAATCCCACAACTTCTGCCTGTGCAGTTGCTGATGTGCTAGCAGATGTGCTGAGAGGCAGATATGAGGATTGATCAGGCACACTAAGAGCACCCTGAGTCCCAACATCAGTCAGTGGCCAATTATACACTGCTGCACTGCTACGCAGTAAGGGGATGTTTCCTTTGCGGCAGAGATATCTGTACAGAAGTGCTTATACTTACAGCACTGCTGATTCCAGAGATCCCACAGTTAGCAAGAGTGGGGGAACCTCTATGTTTCCTCTCATATAAAGGTTTCACTCCTTCCTGGTCACTCCCCCATCCAAGCCAAGAATGAAGATTGTTGGTTTTGGGGGGCCTGCAAATATCAATATAGGGAATATCAATATTACATTTAAAGGGCTAAAATGCCCCCAAAACAGCATTCTTGGCTTCTAGGGGGAGTCACCTGGAAGTAGAGGCAAGCAAGCCACACAAGCCAAACAGTGGGGAGTGGGGAACCTCCTTCCATGTAAACAAGAAAATGCAAGCAGACCCCACTATGAAGGGACTGCAGGCAAGGAGCAACAGAGGAAGCACTCCACACATAATGGCCCAGTGTCTCAGGGGCTTCCCTTGGTCCCTTGAGCAAAGTGGTCTGGTGTGTTGCAATTTTGGATATGTGTTCAACTAATATGAACACACAGAAACACATTTAAAAAACTATATCATATAGCAACAAAAATGATTCAAACAAATACAAGCTCAAAACTGATCAGTTTGGGCATAATAATCAATACCAATAAATCTAAATTGTTACAGAGGCAGATATGGAGGGGGAACAAAGCAAATGCTGTGGGGACACATGGTTTGGTACCACTACAATTTTACACAATGTCATTTTTCTTTTTGTTTCTGTGCATCTATGCCATTTTCAAAAACTGTACTTCCCAATTTTTTTTCCCTGTAAGATTTCATTGACAAATTTTAAGATAATTGACTCTATTTTCTGGCTGAAACAATATCAGAATCCCATCAGGCTGTTTAGCATATTAACTTACAAAACTCAGACACTTGACTTCCACAGAAATCACACATGTTAAAATCAATGCTTGTAAGGGGGTGCAGATATGAACATGCTGGCTCCACTCCCACTTTCATGAAACTGTAAGCACCTGGAAGGAATACCGTGATCACTCTAAGTCAACATGGGTTTCTCTAAAACAAGTTATGCCAGACTATTCTTATTTCTTTTATATATGTATATGTATATACATACACACACACATATGCATATACATATATACACATACATATAGTGACAAGCTCGGTAGACAATTCAGCTTCTTTATCAATGGCTTGGATGATGGCATAGAGGGCTAATCAGAATTGCAAATGACACCAAATTAGGAGGAGTAGGTAATACCTCAGAGGAAAGGGTCAGAATGACCTGGACAGGTTAGACAGCTGGGTCAAAACTAATGAATTTCAACAAACATAAAGAAAAAAATTTAAAACTGTAGAAAAGCAAGACTTGCTGAGGAAAAGTCAGCATGGCTTTTGCAGAGGCAAGTCCTGCCTTACAAACTTACTAGAGTTCTTTGAGGGTGTAAACAGGCATGCGGATAAAGGAGAACCAGTGGACACTGTCTACTTGGATTTCCAAAAGGCTTTTGACAAAGTTCCTCTCCAGAGACTATTGAGAAAACTCAGCAATCAAGGGGAAGTCCTCCTATGGATTAAAAACTGGCTGAAAAACAGGAAGCAAAGGGTGGGTAAATGCGAAGTGGAGAGATATAGGGAGTGGTGTCCCCTAAGAATCTGTTTTGGGACCAGTTCTCGTTAATCTATTCATAAATGATCTGGAAGTAGGGGTGGGTAGTGTGGTGTCCAAGTTTGTGGATGATACCAAATTAGGTAGGGTGGTGAGAACCACAAAGGATTGCAAAGAGCTCCAAGCAGACCTTTATAAATTAGGTGAGTGGGCTAAGAAATGGCCAATGCAGTTCAATGTAGCAAAATGTAAAGTGATGCACATGGGGCAAAAAATCCAAACTTCGCATACACACTACAGGGATCAGTGCTATCAGTCACAGACCAGGAAAGGGATTTGGGTATCTTAGTTGATAGTTCCATGGGAATGTCAACTTAATGCATGGCAGCTGTGAAAAAGGCAAACATTACGTTGGGGATAATTAGGAAAGGAATTAATAATAAAACTGCAAAGATTGTCATGGCCTTATGTAAAGCAGTGGTGCGACCACACTTGGAGTACTGTGTTCAGTTCTGGTCGCCACATCTCAAAAAGGATATCGAACAGATAGAAAAAGTGCAGAGAAGGGCAACAAGGATGATTAAGGAACTGGATCCCCTTCCTTATGAGGAGAGGCTGAGCATTTGGGACTCTGGTTTGAAGAGGAGACATCTGAGGGGGGGATACGATTGACGTCTTTAAAGTCTATAAAATTATGCATGGGGTAGAAAATGTCGACAGAGAGAAATTTTCCTTTCTTTCTCACAATACTAGAACCAAGGGGCATACATTGAAAATACTGGGGGAGGGGGGAATTAGGACTAATAAAAGGAAACATTTCTTCATGCAACAGGTGATTGGTGTTTGGGATATGCTGCCACAGGAGGTGATAATGGCCACTAACCTGGATAGCTGTAAAGGGGCTTGGACAGATTTATGGAGAAGTCGATCTATGGCTACCAATCTTGATCCTCCTTGATCCGAGATTGCAAATGCCATGGCAGACCAGGTGCTCGGGAGCTGCTGCAGCAGAAGGCCATTGCTTTCACATCCTGCATGTGAGCTCCCAAAGGCATCTGGTGGGCCACCGTGAGTAACAGAATGCTGAATTAGATGGACTCTGGTCTGATCCAGCAAGCTCTTTCTTATGTTCTTATGTTATTGGAAGTGCACATTCATAGGTTCAGTCCTTTTTATTGGGAATGCAGCTTTTTCTAGTGCTCCTGATCAGGGGGATAAAACTGACATGTGTACACTTCCTCCATGAATATATTCCAAGATCATTAGTTGGCAATTCTGTGTAGGCTGGGTGGGACCAGCACTGGCATAATGCCCATTGGGCAAGGTGGGCAGCTGCCCAGGGCATCACCTTGTGGGGGGCATCAAAATGCTGGGTTCGTTTTGGGGTATTTTAGTAGTTTTCAATTTCTGGCCTGCAGGGGGCGCGGTTTTTGGGCTAACAGCACTGAAATTTCGGCGTATCATCAGGGGACTGTCCTTATGCTACCTCCCAAGTTTGGTGAAGTTTGGTTCAGGGAGTACAAAGTTATGGACTCCCAAAGGGGGTGCCCCATCCCCCATTGTTTCCAATGGGAGCTAATAGGAGATGGGGGCTACAGTTTTGAGGGTCCATAACTTTGGCCCCCCTGAACCAAACTGCACCAAACCTGGGGGGTATCATTAGAGCAGTCTCCTGATGAGACCCTGAAAGTTTTGAGACTGTGCCTTCAGAAATATGCCCCCCCAGCCTGAAACCCCCATTGACAGCAATGCAGAAAACTCAATGCAAAAAAAAGATTCTTGGGCAAATTTCGGGATGTTCTTGCAGGGAGGGCATTCTTGAATGTATCAGCAGCAAAATTTCAGGGTATCATCTGGAGACTGTCATGATGGCACCCCCAATGTTTGGTGCAGTTTGGTTCAGGGGGGCCTGAAATTTTGGTGCTGATATGTCTAAAAGTGTACTCCCTGCAAGCACCAATGTCCTGGTGCAAAACAAAATTTGGTCATGGTGGAGTGGCCGCCCATGGGGGGGCATCCAACTCAGGTTTTGCCCAGGGCTACAGTTTGCCCAGGGCTGCCTTGTTACGCCCCTGGGGACCAGTGTAGCAACTCCCCCATACCTGAATTGATCTAAATATATCTTAATGTTATCTGTAGCAGAAAGCTGATTCAGACCATTGGTTTGCGTCGCTCAGTGTGGCCCAGAGCCGTAGCTAGACCAGAGTGTGCCTGGTGCACACTTTGGCTCCCCCCCCGTGGTGCCCCCGCCCTCCTCACGGCACGCCCCCATGCACCCCACCCCACTTACTTTTAGGAAAGGAGCAGGCCAGAGAAAAAGGCTGGAAGCCTGTCTGCGTTGCCTGGGCCTGGTGGGAACTACACCAGACCCAGGCAATGCAGGCAGGCTTCTGGCCTGCTCCATTCCTAAAAGTAAGTGGGGGGTGCGCTGGGGGGGTGCTGCGAGGGGCGCCACGTGGGGTGCCACAGGAGGGCTGTGGGGGGCCCACGAGGGGGAGGGGAGGGGGATTTTTCTAATCCCCACGTGACTACAAATGGTGCGCCCGGTGCGTCGCGCGCCCCCCGCCCCCTGGTGACTTTGCCACTGGTATGGCCTACTTTGAGGTCTTAGAAAGAGAAAGAACTTCCTCAACAATGGCTGCCTGAGGTCCTTTAGCTGCAGATACCAGAAAATCTGAGATGTTTGGCTTACAAAGCATGTGTCAGAGAACACAGTCAGAGCCTAATTCTTCCTTGTGCTAGCCCCCCCCCCCCCGAACACACACACACACACACAATACAAGGAATTCATCATTATTAGTATTCAGATGTAATTACTAAATGCCAGTAAATTTCCCTCCACTTAACATTTATTTCCTGTACTGTATATGTTTTTAATCAGTTTTTTTACTATTGTTGTACTGTTGTCTATGCTTGAAAGTATTCAGATGTATTTGAACTGCCTATAAACCAGCAAAAATAATACCAAAAGATCTCTGCAAACTGAGCAGAAAATAAAATGCTGACAGTTTAGGGTAATAGTTCAAAATAATAATTTTAAAATCTTAAAAAAAAAACCTGCCACACTATTCTTTTAAATGTTTAAAGCAAGATTCAGATCCAAAACCACAATCTCAGCTCTAAAGCCAATATATAAAATTTTGTATTGATCATAAAAGAAATGCAAATATAACTTGCCTTACATGTGTATGCATGCCTCACAATAAAATCACTGTGAAAACTCAGCCAATCAATAAAATTACCTCAGATGTTTTCTTTCACATCAAAATGATGGCCTCCAGATCAATAAAATTTTAAATAAAAATATCCCAGACTTTTTAAAACCTAAGAAACTCATTCCTTAGGTTAATAAATCAATGCAACCTAAAATTTACATCTTTTACAATCAACAAGAGACATCTATGATTTGATTATGCTGAGGTTAAGAAACTAGTAGAAACCAAAGTCTGTTAAATATAATTTACTTGAAGACAGACATTGCGATACAACAGATGCCCTAATTTATTTGTTGGGTCCTTGCATTAAAATAACAGTGTGCTGGTAAACAGGAAGACTAATGATGCCAGTCACCCTTGTTAGAGCTAATAATTGCTTAATTTGTCCACTAATTGACCTATGCTACTGTTGAGGCGTTGGACCGTGTTGCTAGGCTGGAAGAAAACAAGACCACTAATAATATTACCTCTGAGAATGACTTCTGGAAATGGAACTACTTGTTGCAGTATATTTTCTGTTCACAGATGAACAGAGTAATTGGCCTGCCAATTAGTATGCTATTAAAGAAAATAACTGTATGCCCATATATTTGTTTGGAGTTTGGAAATAGTATTATACTCCAGGTCAAATGGAATTATTCAGTTTCAAATCAACCTACTCAACAAGGAAATATGATTTTTTCAGATTGTGGTGAAAGATGAAAACCTCAAATTAGAATTAATTTCTGAATGTAGAAGGTTTGATGCACAAAACTGTGTTAACCTGAAAAGCCGTGCTATCCTGAAAATCTTGTGTACATGGATGTACTCTTTTAACTGGGAAAGAAGCAGTAACCAAGATGAAGTGGATAGAGACATTTTGTTGCTATCTCAAAGTCACACTAAATTCTTTCCAACATTAGAACAAATAGTAATCTTTCTTTCTAGGCTGTCCTCCTTACTCAAGCTCTGTTAAGAATATTACTATTCAAATTATTCTCATCTGAACACCAAACTGCACCTTATCTGAACTCTCTCCAGCTACTTCAAACCTTCAATTAAGCATATCTCCAAGCACTTCAAGCACTTTCCCTCCAGTCTCTAAAACAAGCACCCATGTTGACTAAATTCCTCTCTTCTTTAGTGCTTTTTCACTCTTAATCAAACTTTCTTTAAAATCCTACTGCTACCCCACTATGCATTAAACATCTTACCTGACACACTGCCTGTTTCATACTTCTCCACTAACTTCTCCATTCTCTCTGGATGCCCTTGAATTATTTCACAGAACCAAATTCCTTCCTCCCATCAAGTGTTAACTCAAAAAGTGTAACAAATTTTCATAAACACTCCTTTCCTTTATCTAAGCTCTTTATTATGTGCAATAACATCTGTTGACTCCATGCATTACTTAATCATCATTTCATCTCTCTGCTTTTTTCTACTGAAGCCTCTTTCCCCTTCACCAAATGTAGACTATACTATACTTCAGAATAGAGACCACGCCTTTAGTTCCTCGAGACTGTAAGAGAAACTGATTGTGATGCTAATAATTAAATATTCAGTTCTCAGCAGACCTATTATGTGTAAACCCAGACAACCTTCTACGTTCACTCTATTGCCTGGGGAAACAATGGTTTCCATACTGAAGTCAATATGTGGATGATGCCAGTCTTAAATACAGTGTGCTTTGCAATGTATACCTAACACTGCAAATGAGCACATGGCTGACCAATGTAATTATTCAATAACCTGTTCCCCTGAAGCATCCAGAAAAAATGATGAATTGATAAATGGTCCATGCTTGCTTGTGTAATGGATATTGACAAGATCAAGCATCATTCTGTTCAGGAATTCTTTCTAGAAAGAATCATTGCCTAAATTAATCTATAATGGGTTATCATTGTGGATGTTTGCACTCTGTGTTTCTGGAGTGGGGAAAACAATTACATGATACCAAGACTTTGTTTTAAAAATAGGCTTACAACTGAAAGAAAGAAAAGAAACAGTAAGTGAAAATGTTCTATGGGGAGGGAATGCTAAAGTTCAATTTCAAACACCCAAACATACATTTTAAATGCTTGCAATATTTTTAGGGGAGTATATGGCTCACTCTGTTATTTCTGCAATCAGTTTCTTAGCATGGGGAATTAATAAAAATTAACAGCTTATTCTTGTTAAGTTTTCACTAATGATGGAAAAGACTTTAGTAGTAATATACTTTTGGAGAAAACGTGTACAGTTGACTAAATGGAATTGACATTAATGATAAATTCATTCCACTTCAAAAGGAAAGAGAAAACTTGGGTAGTTTCAGCAGTGTCACTTCAGAATTCCTTTTGGAGAAACACGATCTAGAGTAGGGGCCTCCAATCTGTGGCCCATGGACCACATGCGGCCCCCAAGCTCTTTCTGGGCAACCCTGCAACGACTGCTATCAGCTTCGAGGCATTTTCCCTCAGACCCACACTGTTCTTTCTGCCTCAAGAAGCACTATCTACTACTGTTCTTCCCATCTCTTTCTTGTGAAAAAGACAGTAGTCACATTGTTTCTTGTGGTTTCCATGGTTCCTTCAGCCAGCCTGCTCTTTCTCTTATCCTCCATACTAGCATTTTGGCCATTCTAAGTGCTTTGCCAGCCAGCAAAGCTCAAGTACCTATATCACACACCTTTTTCACTCTCCCTCTTCATGTATTACCATGTTGAAGGCTATTATGTACGTAAGGAAGCTAAAGCAGCAGTGTGAATAAATCCAGAACATGTCTGGTCTGCTTTTACCCCAAAAAGGAGGAAAGGGACAGTAAAAGCACTAGTATTTTGCAAAGAAAAAGGATCCAAAATGTTTGGGTGCTGTGTGGTTTCCGGGCTGTATGGCCGTGTTCTAGCAGCATTCTCTCCTGACGTTTCGCCTGCATCTGTGGCTGGCATCTTCAGAGGATCTTCATGATCCTCTGAAGATGCCAGCCTGGATGCAGGCTAAACGTCTGAAAACTAGAACACCGCCATACAGCTTTACAGCATAAATGATTCTGGCCGTGAAAGCCTTCGACAATACGGATCCAAAATGCTTTGCATACTGAACAGTTCTAGAGGTTCCACTCATCGAGGCTCCTCCAAGTGACTTCCATGATTACTGAGAGGCAGCTGGTTCAGGCGAAAGCATTCTTCCTTCCTCAACAAGCACTGGTTGCTCTGACTTCTTGCGTGCTTGTTTCTGCTTCTCCTCCCTCACCTACTCCAGTTAGTAGTTTTATCGTGCATCTGTGATTGCAGGATCCAGTGAGCAGAGGCGAATCTAGGCAAACTGGAGCCCGGGGACAAAACCTGAGCTGGTGCCCCCACCCCAGTATGGGCAGCCACCCTCCCCCACCATGACCAAACAATGATTTTTGTACCAGCTCACAAAACACCTCCCACCCCCAGCAAAACATACATGGCTCTCTCCCCACCAACTCTCTTTCCTAATTTTGTTCTCACACCAACCCTATGAGGTAGGTTGTTAACCTGAGAAACAACTCCAAGCCAGTGCAAGTGGATATTAAGCATGCAAATCTCTCATAAATCACCCCCAGCAAAACAAATCACCCCCAGCACCCCCAGCAAATCACCCCCAGCAAATCTCTCACAAATCACCCCCAGCAAAACATTTACCAAACAAATGTCAGCATCATCTCTCACAAATCACCCCCCACCAGCAAAACATACATGGTTCTCCCCCACCAACTCTCTTTCCTAATTTTGTCCTCACACCAACCCTATGAGGTAGCCTGAGAAACAGTGTCAAGCCAGTGCAAGTGGGTATTAAGCATGTAAATCTCTCACAAATCACCCCCAGCAAAACATTTACCAAAAAAATGTCAGCATCATCTTTCACAAAACACCTCCAGTGGAATCCACCCCCAAACAGCATCACTTTTAATGGTGTTTAAACCAGGGAGCTCAGATTTATCTTCTAAATCCACCTTAAAGGGAGAATCTGAGGTCCTTGGTTAATTTTTTAAAAAAGTGATGCTGTTTGGGGGTGGACCCCCCCCCCGAAAAAGCATCACTTTCTAGGGTTGGAGATTCAGATGAAACAAATACCAGAATCTGGGCGAATTTGGGCATATTTGGACAAAAATTGTCCAAATATGTCCTGCCCAAATATGAACGAATTTGGGCATGTCCTGCCCAAATTGTCCGAATATGTCCTGCCCAAATATGTCCTGCCCAAATATGTCCGAATATGTCCTGCCCGAATATGTCCTGTCCAAATATGTCCGAATATGTCCTGCCCAAATATGAATGAATTTGGGCATGTCCTGCCCAAAAATTGTCCGAATTTGGGCATATTTGGACAAAAATTGTCCGAATATGTCCTGCCCAAATATGAACGATTCCAAATGCAAGGTATTCAGACTTTTTTGGATATTTTTGATGTTTTTCGGCCTGCGGGGGCTGCATTTTTAAAGCTAGCAGTACCAAAATTATAAAATGTCATCCAGAGTCTGTCCTAATGATGCCACCCAAGTTTGGTGAGGTTTGGTTCAGGGGGGCCAAAGTTATGGACCCCTAAAGGGGGTGCCCCATCACCCATTGTTTCCAATGGGAGCTAACAGGAGATGGGGGCTACCCATTTGAGGGTCCATAACTCTGCCCCCCCTGAAACTAACTTCACCAAACTTGGGGGGTATTATAAGAATAGTTAACAGGTGATACCCTGAAATGTTGGTGTCACTAGCTTTAAAAACACAATTCTGACAGGCACCCCAAGAAATTTGCCCAAGATTCTTTGTTTTGCAGTGACTTTGCTCCATTGTAGCCAATGGGGAATCTCTGAGCGTGTGAGCAGGCTGCACATTTTTGAAGATAGAGGCACCAGACTTTCAAGGTGGCTCAGGAGGCCCTCTTAGTACGAGCATCCAGGCTTGGAGACCTTTGCTTCTGGGGGTTCAATTTTATGGCCCCCCAAAAGACTTATTTTGCTTCCCCATTCCTGCACATGAAGCTTGCTGGCTGAGTTCTCTCAGAACTCTCTCAACTCGCACCCCCACCCACCTCCAAAAGTAAAGCTCACCAAGCTTGGATGCTATTCCTGGAGACCTCTTGGAGCCACCTTGAAAGTCTGGCACCTCTATCTTCAAAAATGTGCAGCCAGTGCTTACACACTCACAAAAATTCCCCAGAATTTACCAGGCTCTTCAGCAAGTTCTGTGGTGGGAAAAATTAATTTTCCCACCATAGACTTCAATGGCACTTTCTGTAATGCCCAGCTGGCTCTGTGGTAGAGGTTTCAATGGGCAGGACTCTGGTAGGGGTCTTGCTCTGGGTGGGGGCACTTATTTCCTGTAGGGCTGCTGGTGTGAGTCTCCTGAAAGGAACCAGACAATTTTGCTAAAGTTTGCTTGGGAGGGGCAAATGCTGTGGGCATCAGGTTCACCTTCAACTGGGTGGGTGCTCAGAGCATTTTCCTCTCCCACATACATTTTAAGAACATAAGAACAAGCCAGCTGGATCAGACCAGAGTCCATCTAGTCCAGCTCACTGCTACTTGCAGTGGCCCACCAGGTGCCATTGGGAGCTCACATGCAGGATGTGAAAGCAATGGCCTTCTGCGGCTGTTGCTCCTGAGCACCTGGACTGTTAAGGCATTTGCAATCTCAGATCAAAGAGGATCAAGATTGGTAGCCATAAATCCACTTCTCCTACATTAATCTGTCTAAGCCCCTTTTAAAGCTATCCAGGTTAGTGGCCATCACTACCTCCTGTGGCAGCATATTCCAAACACCAATCAGACGTTGCGTGAAGAAGTGTTTCCTTTTACTAGTCCTAATTCTTCCCCCCAGCACCTTCAATGAATGCCCCCTGGTTCTAGTATTGTGAGAAAGAAAGAAAAATTTCTCTCTGTCAACATTTTCTACCCCATGCATAATTTTATAGACTTCAATCATATCCCCCCTCAGATGTTTCCTCTCCGAACTAAAGAGTCCCAAATTTTAGCAAATTTGGCTGGCTCTTTTCAGGAGACTCACACCAGCAGCCCTACAGGAAATGCCCACTGGGGACTTTAAAATTTGACAGGTGGTCTGCAGAGATCTGAATACAAACCCACCAGTTCTGAAAAAATCTAAATTCAGCAGTGTGAGAGAGCTGTTGAGCTGTTAGAAACAGCCTCCCCTCCTCCTCTCCCCTTTGTTTTGTTTTTCTCATTAGGCTTTCTCTTCTCTTGTCTTTTTTCTTTTCTTTTTCTTTTTTATTATTGTTATCATTGTTGTGTTTGCTCATGTTATTATTTATTTTAACTTTCTTTTCCTTTTGTGTAATTTTTGTTGATAAAATAAAAATTATTTGAAAAAAGAAAAAAGTCCATATGATTCCTAATCTTTTCATTCCAAACTATGAACACAAGGTATTTTCAGAGGCAGACTTTTCTGTGACTTCCCTTTGCACCCCATCCTACTGATGATGGCATTGAGGGACCCTCTTACAATATGATAAGGATCAGCAAGGAGGTAGAATCATACAAAATCATTACTCCTTCTTATGAAAATGAAAATGCATGTTATTCTGTGCACCTTACACCCACACAAGTGATTCTATCATACTGTGTATGCTGTTCTCCTGAAAATACCAATAATATTTGCTGTTAGGGACTAGAGTATCACTTAGAGTTGAGCATGGCTGATGAGCAAGTCAATCATACAGAGTTGGCAGGGAGGTTAATGCTGTATTTATTCAAAAGGAAGATGAAACTGAATGTAAGATGATCCTCTTAAAATGTTATACACATAACAAATATTGTTAGACATAATTGTAACTTGCATATGAATGTAAGATGATCTCTCTTTTCTCCCCCCCCCCCCCCCCGCTTTTTATGGCATAGTTGTGGGGGGGGGGAAACTAGTTTTGAATCAAAGGCTGATTGCGCATGGGCTAAAAACAGCTGTGTGAAAACAGTGTGAAAACAGTATAAACCCTTTTACACTGTTTTAAACCCTTTTACACCATTTTCACACTGCTGTTTTTGGCCCATGTGGAATCAGCCTAAGTAAATACTGTATGTGGCAGCCAGACATCTGTGGCTTGCTGTGGCATAACGAAAGAAAGAAAACTAGCACTATTATTTTGTCCATTCATCCCAAACAAAATGATGTCTCTAGACCATAAAGCAACAAAGATCAATAATAGCTGAAACTTAGTACTGTTATAATCATTTATTAACTACAGCAGGAAGAAACAGTTGCATTTACTCAGGAAATTTATTTTCTCTGACACCTATTTTAGCTTCTATTTCCATTAAGACATTCTCATATTGAAATCGACAACCAGCTGTTGTGGTAAAGGAAATGACAGGAAGGACTCGAGCTGGATGGTCAAAATTATGGATTGCATAATAGAAGTCTGACTCAAGTCCCAAAACTAAATCCAGGAAGCATTTCCGCTCAAATGGCAAAGCCACTCACTTTGTAGCTTATCTACAATCAGTGTATATGCATTGTTTTCAGAAGTTTTAATGCTCTAATTCAAGCTGTTTTGGAATCGTGCCCCTGCTGGATGACGGCACTGCAAAGAGAAGGTGGTACAAAAAGTAGGTCACCCCTCCACCATAGTCTGTCAAATAGGCACAAGGAATAGCCTCCCTCCTCTGGTGGGATGGGCTTTTTACCCACCTCCAAAAAGGCAGAGAGAAGTTCGGAAGGAGGGTGAACTGACAGGGCTGTGCTTGGTGCGTCACGGAGGTGGGATTGTGACTGTCAAGCTCAGCTGGGAGGAGGAAAGAACAGTCTGAGGGGCCCTTAACTCCACCCACCCACCCACCCCGACACCCCTTCTGGAAGGCGGGAAAGCATGTCCGCTAAGCAGTTGGATTTTCCTGGGAAAAAATGAACGGTGGAATTGAAATGAGAGAAAAAATCAGCCCAGTGAAGTTGTTTGGCTGTCAGTCTACCATGAGTGCTAAGCGCAGCCAAATTCTTATGATCAGTCCAAACTTCAAAGTGACATTGTGCACCTTCTAATCAGTGCCTCCAAGTGGACAGAGCTTGTTTGATTGCTCCTGTCTCTTTATCCCCCACAGTCCAATTTACCTCAGAACCTTGGTACATTTTTTTGATAGGTAGGCACAGGGATGCAGTTTTCTGTCTGCCCCCATCTGCAGCAAGGATGCCCCTAAAGCTTTGTCTGAGGTATCTACACTTTAACATCTTGGGAGTTGTGACATCTATGCCACCCCCTCTCTGGGAGGGGTTTTACTGATAGTTTTAACGTTGGACGCCAAATGATTCATACAGAACGCTGTCATTTTATATATTTTAATGATGTTGATATCTTAATTTCATTGTTATTGTTATATTGTTTTGTAATATTTGTTGTTCACGGCCCAGAGCCCTTAGGGGATGGGGCGGTTTATAAATACAATAATAAATAAATAAAATAAATATTGTACAATAAAGGGTTGAGCTGGGTCTGCATGTTTTAAGATGGGTTCAGAGTCAGGAGAGACACTCCATGTGCTGGATTGTTGCCTGGAATCAGTTATGGCTGGATGAGGACCAAAAAATTGAGGCTGAATCCAGACAAGATGGCAGTTCTCTGTGTTTCAAGCACCCACATCCATGAGATCACAGGGCAGCCAGTTCTGGATGGGATTGTATTGCCCCAGAAGGACTGGGTGTGAGATCTGGGTTTGCTCCTGAATTCATTGCTGTCCTTTGAGGTTCAGGTCCTTCGAGGTTCAGTGACCATGAGGACCTTCCAGCAGTGCCACCTGGCTCATGAGCTCTGCCCAGATTTGGACAAAGGGGACCAGGCCACAATGTTATATGCCCTGGTAACCTCTCCATTGGACTCCTGTAATGCACTTTACATGGAGCTGCCCTTGAATATGGGCTGGAAGCTGGAGTTGATGAGGCATGTGGCAACTATGTTGTTAGCTGATACATCTGGCCAATGCACATTACGTTGGTCCATAAGAAACTGCACTGGCTTCTGATTCACTCCTGGGCCCGATTCAAGGTGTTGATATTGAATAAAAAGCCTAAAGGGTTTGGACCCTGCCTACCTGAAGAAGCACCTGTGCCAATATGTAGCTGCCCAGGCATTGAGGTGATGGGAGAGGCAGTCCTGGTGATACCGCCCCCTGCTGAGGTGTGAGGGGGTAGGTGTATGTGGGAGGACTTTATCCGTGATTGCCCCCAGGCTCCTCTTGGAGATTTGCCATGCACCCAGTCTTTATGGGTTTAGGCACATAGTGAAGACCTTCCTCTTCACTCAGGTGTTTGATTAGCCTCCCTGGAAAACCCCCTCTACTTCTTTTTTTCTAGGGCAGGGGTCTTCAAACTATGGCCCTCCAGATGTTCATGGACTACAATTCCCATCAGCCCCTGCCAGCATGGCCAAGTGGTAGGGCTCATGGGAATTGTAGTCTTTGACCATCTGGAGGGCCATAGTTTGAAGACCCCTGGTCTAGGGGGTGAGGGTGGAGAAGTAAGGGCTGGGGTTATTTTAAGGCTATTTTTATTGTAGTTTTGATTGTTATATTTTATTGATGATGTTTTCATTGGGGTTCTTAGTTGTTAACTTACATAAGCTGCCTAGAGATGCTAGTTTGAGGCAGGGTATAAATACAAACAAACGAAAATACACAAACAAACAAATATATGTAAAAAAGCTGGCCACAGTTTGTTTTTTATTAGTTAGAGTCATAAGGAGCAGTGGGCACAGTAAAGCAGATGGATCCTGTCCTCAGGCAGCACACTTATGTGGTTTACTGTGTATGTCTCTTTAAGAGACTAGTATTTAAGGATATGTAAGGGATGGGAATGTATGCAGCTGTTGGAATGTGTTTTACATTGTTTTGGCTGAGCTTGAATAAAGAGGTTGAATGTAAGACTTGGTAAGCTTATTTCACAGACATAACAGCTTGCTTAAACCAATGCCGCACCATTTCCCTAGTTTTATTCTGGGGAAAAACCAGAGCCACAAGTCCATAAGAGCCATTTGGGCACTGACACTGAATGAAACTCCTCTTGTCACCAGGGGGTGGGTGGGTAGGCTGATGGATATTCTTGCCTGAACAAGGTCATGAGGGCTACCCCACCCCCAAGACTTCTTGGGGGCCCCTCAATGATGGGGAGGCAGGCGCACAGGCTCTGCCTCCCTCAAAAGGACCAGTCCCTATGCACAACCCAAGTTGTGACAAATGACAATAAGTAATATGCAAACATTAAAACATTACATAAAATCAATTATACGCAAAAGAGGGTGGGTGGGAAGGTGGGACAGTCTTCCAGGAATTGAGCCAAAGAAAGGCCAGGCTGACCCCCGCTGGCCTTTTATGGCCATGCCTGCCTTAGCCCCAGCCCCAGCCACAGTCAGCTGAACTGCCCAGCGCCAGTCCAATTTGTAACAGCTTTGCCTTCCAGGCCAGCACTGAGGCAGTCCTCCTCCTCTTCCTCACTTGAACCAAAGGTGCCACCCTTTCCCCACTGAGCCATGAAACGTGCTGGATAGCCTTCAGCCTACCATACTTTCAAACTATTCCACCTGATGAAAAAATGAAGAGGGGTAATCCAATGCTCTTTAGATAAGGATGGGGATAGCATAATTTATATAGATACCTCTTTGTGGGAAGGATATGCTAATAAGGGACAGTCTTTCCTGGGCTAAATTCCAATCTTTTACTTCTATACAGTACTTGCTCTAAAGCTATCACATCAGATACTGAACTGGGATTCCTGGATGCTGAAAACAAGAATCTGCCTTGTACACAGAGAAGTGAGGAAAGAAGAGTCATTATGTTTCCCATGTTCAAGGACTGCAGCTACATGCTACCAACTAACCTGACTTCCATTTCCAGACATACAGAAGACCACACATCTATAAGCCTACAGAAACTAACAATGCAATCCTAAACCAAGTTACAGTCTTCTAAGCCATTGAAGTCCATGAGTTTAGAAGAATGCAGCTCTTCTTAAGATTAACTATAAGTATCTTAAACAATTTTAAATTCTTTGCAAAAGAGCACCAGCTGGAAAACATAATTACATATGATGGGCTAGATGGTCGTCAATCAAGGACAGATCAAGCAGCAAAGACAGGTGCATATGTTGCATGATATATATCTGCTCACAACTCAATTTCAACTTGATGATCTTTAAAAAAAGGTGTAAATGAACTGACTGAACTTGTTAGAAGATTTGTTACTAAGCAGGGTGTAACATATTTTCAATTGCTGCATAAAGGCCCTCCCTTGCTGCATCCCACTAAAAATGTTCTTACAAAAATGTGTTATTACCCTTCAACTCTGCTTTCCTATATTATTTTATTTAGGTACAGATACCGAAGCATAACATATACATCTAATACTTCTTTTTGAAAGGCACACATTTGTTTAAAATGTACATAAGTGATGGGCAAGAAACGGCAGCCTCTCAGCATTGTATGGATTCTATATTGAAGATCTGTGTCCAGAAGTTAATAAAGAAGCTACCCTAAGATACACATTTTTTACTGCTGAGGATTTCATGGTTACTAGTTTTAATATTTAAAGGTTGAGACTGGTTTATATGATACTTTTGGGGGGGTCTGTTCTGGGCTGGGGTTTTTTTAAAATTGTTATGAGGAATTATAGGAAATATGTTGGCAGGACATATATATAAAAGATAAAAATAAATTTAAAATTATTCCAAGACATCTGGGGGATGATTCAATGTCTGTGTAAAATCAGTATTTTAATAACATTTATTGTACATAAACCAGCAAGCTAGTGTGATGCAGTGGTTAAAAATGTCAGACTAGTGTCCAGGAGACCAGGGTTCCACTCCTCACTTGTGCCATGGAAGCTTGCTGGGTGTCGTTGGGCCAGTCGCACTTTCTCAACCTAGCCTACCTCACAAGGTTTTCATGAAGATAAAATAGAGGAGAGAAGAACAATGTAAGCCACTTTGGGTCCCCAGTTGGGAGAAAGGAATTAAATTAGTAAAATAAATATTTAAAATAAATAAATATTTAAAATATTTAAAATATAAAATATAAAAACCAATAAATCACTCGACATAAAAATAGGAATCAGAATCACAACTGATTTTGAATGTATATACACTAGATATAGATTTAATTACATTAAGAGGAAAAGGAATCCCCAGTGGTAATTCATCTTTTAAAAAGACAATCATTTGTTATTTGACATGGGGACAGCACTGGGTGTCATTCATAGTCAGAGGCGTACCAGCAGAAAATGGTGCCCAGGGGGCAATACCTGATCTGAGTGCCCCCCACCACAACCCCCCGTGACCCCAACCCATGTCCCCTCCCCTACACCCCACTTACCTTAGCCAGCAGCTGCTCTAGTGGTGGTGGTCCCAGGCAGCCTGGCAGAGCTGGGTCTGGTGAGGAAGAGCCGAGTGGTGCCCAGTGGTGACCCCGCCAGGCTGCTCCTTCAGATGGCAAAGGCTCCACTGGTTGAAAGAGCAGCCTGGTGGGGCCAGGCCAAGGGGCACCCAGTGGATCGGAGGCGCAGCCAGGCTGGGAGCCTGCCAGGGGCCACCCCTCAGCCTGGCCCTGCCAGGCTGCTCCTTCAGCCAGTTAAGCTCCCCCACTCCCTGAGTCTCTTGCCAATGAGCCACGACCACAGGCTGGCTCCTGCCTCCCTGGCCTCCCTGCTCACAGGCAGAAGCTGACCTGTGGCTGCAGCTAAACAGCAAGTGGCTCATGTGGGTACCACGGCCAGTCTCCCTGTCAGCAGAGGGGCCAGGGAATGCAGGAACTGGCCTGCGGCTGTGGCACCCACCTGAGCAGCACAAAGGGAGCCACTGGGCACTGGCTGGGTCCCACAGGGACCCAGCTGGCACCCAGCACCTCCCCACATGATCAAATGGCATGTACCCAGGGGCATGGGATACCCCATGTCCCAATTAGCAGTAAGACAATGTTCACAGTTCATTACAAGTATGCCTCATTAAACTCAGCAGATCCTGCCTCCAAGTCAACATACACAGATTGGGATTCATGTCTGTGGGCCTTTCCCCACTTACCTTAAGCCCTGCGCTACTCTCTTCAAGTAGCGCGGGGTCCTTGGGCACTCCCCACGACAGGGGCGGCCACAGCGAAGCCCCCCCGATGCTGCCGTGGTCACGCCCCCTCAGCGTGCAGCATCCCTGGCGCTGGAGAAAACAGCGCCTGTTGATGTCCCCGCGTGGGGACGCCCAGGCGCGCACCAGGGATGCTGCGCGCTGAAAGCAGCGCGCGGCATAGGGAGGATCACTTCGAGTGGGGAAAGGCCCTGTGTGAGACTGCATCCAGTTATTTGAGACAGCACACCCCCTGCAAATGCAAAAGTGGGTTTGCCTGCCTTTGAATTCTTGTTTCCCTACAGAGAATGAACAATTTATAAAATTATCTGATAGTCTCTAATGTAAGAGCCAAAAATACAGTCATATTTTATTGCAAGTTGAAGGCTCACAAAAATGTAGGTTTTTTTCTCCAACTCCAATGCAAAATGTGTAATGCACAAAGGCAATCTCCAACTCCAATGCAAAATGTGTAAAGCAAAAGGCAATCTCAAATAAGGGGATAAAATAACTGGCTGAATTAGATTATAGTGGATGGGACACAGTAGGCTGCACTGCCAAATTCAAAGAGTTTATGTAATTTGCTGCCCATAGTCTCAGATCAGCACTTTTCATATTTTACAGTGTGTGACACATTTAAGGAAGTCCTGCTGTCTAATACTATAGCATGAAAGAAAACATCTAGATGCTTAGGATGAGGCAGGTGAATTTGACTGTTTCTTTCTTGTGAGAAAATTTGCAAGAGATGCCTCCTGATTTGTCACACATGCCCTCAGTAACCCAATAACCATTTGTTTACTATTTCATGTGCAGTGGAGCGGTATCGTCAGAATCTTAGTTGGACTTCCATCAGCCTTTTGTGCCGAGGCCAGACGCACCCTTCTAGTCAATTTGCAGGTGGGATGGATGGAGTGTAAAGACAATAATCACGAGCTTCCCTCTTATGAAATCAGTGGGGAGGCAGGAATTGGTTAATATGAAAGCATTCCAAGATCTGCCACAGATATGAAGAATAAGTAGCAGTGCCTTAGAGCTCTTCAGCCAGTGAGTGAAAATGGTTGAGAAAAGAAAACAAGTATAGATGATGGTGCCAGTTAAGGAAATACCCAGGAGAATCTGTAAATGCTATTGAGCAGTTGGAAGGGATGAGCCAGACCCAGATGGGGCTTGAACTCCATAATGAGTCAGTTATGCAAAATTATGCACAATACATTGTACATCTTAGTATGGAGATGGTGGATGAAATCTAGGAAGTGACACATAAGCCTGGTACTGATGACAGCCCATGCATTCACTGCATGCCGGGGAAGGGAGAACATGTCACCACATGATCTTCTAGTCATTTGTATGGTGCAACCACATGGAGGAAACAGCCATGTATACATTCCTTCCCCATGATCCATGCAAGAAGTTAAAATAAAAGTGGGCCCAGCTAATTTCACAGAAGGTAAATTGATATTTTTAATTGATATTTTGATATTTTTAATGAATTGATATTTTTGATATTTGATATTTTTAATTGATACTTTTTTAATGAATGAAAGGCAATGATTTCCACAATAGATCCATAGCTGAGCAGGTATTTGTATCTCTGGTGTCCTAATGGTTTATAATCATGTCCATAAAATGGTATCACTAAAGTTTGGGATTAACTCCAGATCTTTAAATGCTTTATAAAATGCTTTATAAAAAGTCCTTTCACTGAAAAAAAATGCAAACTGCAACATGTAATAAATAGGGCAAGCTTATGAATGTCAGGAGGAAGGGGGTCAGGTAGTGGCACTAAGGGAATATGTACAACTATGTAGATGAACTGCAGTGTGGAAAACAGTTGGAACTCTTCATTATGAGCATTCAGTTCAGATGCCACTGGATTGTGTCTGAAGGTAACATGCAGTTTTATAGTACTCACACATTTAGGATTAACTAACAGGCTCAGGATTTGAAGCTTTGAAATGTACAATAGTTCTGGGAGCTGAGAAGATACGTTTGCTGTCTTCTCAAGCAGCCAAGCAATCACTTTTTTAGGATTTCCTTAAAAATTAAATTGGCACATTGCCACAAATATTAGTTCTTTGCCTGTGATTCAAGTAAGTACTATATTCAAGTAGTGATTCAAGTAGTAATTACTATAAAACTGCAGTAAACATCAAATACACTCTCAGCATTTCCTCCAGTTCACTTTGATGCCTAAGCTTCTGTTGTCTTCCAAGAATCCCTAGAAACATGGTAGATTTGAGCTTTTATCATTAATGTTATGGCTAACTATCAAGCTATAGCCTCAGGCCTTTTTTTGATTCAATGCATTTAGACTTGTAGTGAAGAAAGACTCAGGCTGTAAGGAAGCTCCTGATCTGGGAAATGATGAGATTACCAGCAACATACCAGTAAACAAGTACAACATATTACCTAATTCTGATGCATTAGCAGAATACTGCCTCGAGCACCAAATAGTCAGGAACAAAATGAGCAGCATTCAGCTTTTATCAGTAACTACTACCTGGTCAGAAAAAGATGAAACTAAATTCATATTGGGATAGAAATGTGCAATGTTCTTTATTTTTCTTCTCCCTCTTTAACATGTCATCTCCACAACATTCACTACTGTCTGCCTACGGCAACAGGTTGTCAAGAACAGACTATTCCAGTGCACAAACTTATGTCTAAACTCTTCGACTACGTCTGAGAAATAAATAATAATTGCCATCCTCATATAAATAACTGCACTATGATGGTATAACAGCAAGGTAAAATCTACCCTTGACATGCAGTTGTATAACCATCAGGGGCTACAGGAGATGGAAGCAGCCACCACAGCTTCATCAAATTGCAGAAGGTGGTTTACAAGTAAAACTCCAGAGGCTGACCCTGAAGAAGGGGACAGTGGCATACATGGCTTACAGAATGCTTCTTATCTAGGATTGCTTGGAGAAATACAGAAGAAGGGATGGATGGGAGAACAAGAAAGCAACACTAGGAAATCAAAAGGAAGGACACAACAAGGGAAGGAGCAAAATAAAAGACACGAGGCAGGTCAGGGTAGGAACCAAATCAGGAGCATGGCCAGTTTAGGAAGCATGGGCAAAAAACATTCTACATGACTGACAGCAGTTATAGGACTCTCCTAGCACATGCCATTGTGGAGATCCAATCACCCATCTTTCAATTAGATGATTCATCTGTTTGGACTGGCTTTTATGGGTTGAGGTTAACTTGGTAGAAGAATTTACTGAGTTTCAGCCAAGCTAAATATTTTTTATTTTGTTTTATATTCACTCTCTCCGCTATGAGCTTCAGTGTAGGGCAGAACATACATCTAGATAAATGCATTCATACACACACAGTTGTTAGAAAAATGATCCATTTCTTGAAAATGGATTGCCCAAGAAGCTAATTAAACTTGCTTAATGAGTTAATGTTTGGGGAACCATAAAAATTATTTCTACCATAGTTTAATTTATGCTATAGGAGCAACCTGTAAAATTATAGTTGGAAAGAATGTGTCAGACTTATCAGTGAGAGGGCATATCTGAGGGATGGTGCAGCTGCTCTCTCATTGCCCCAGGGGTTCATAAATTCACTCTAAAGCAGAGTGGATGACTGTTGCTTTTTTCTTTTCTTTTCCTAAAGCACCGTAAAACACTTAGAACATTTCTTGTATCCCAATGAAATTTGTTCCTGCCCTTTCAGTGGGGTAGTTTGTCTTTCCCACTATGGATCAAGCAAAAGGCAGATCCCTAGACAATCTGCCGGGACCATATGATATAGATTTTCTTAATGAATGATGCTGCCTGTATCTGAATCACTTTGAAGACTTTCAGTAAGAGAATGGCAAGCTTGGTTCATTATTATTCAAAGTTAGTCCCTCTTGTGATTTGGTGTGCTTCAGACAGCAGTGAATTTTTGTTGGATTATGGTCCTCATTTTAAGAGAATTAGCTAGTGTTAAATGCAGCTGAAATTTTAACACCATAGAAATGAATATGAATATGAAATAAGTTTGACTGTTGGTGCCATCTAATATGAAAAGGTCATAACCTTGAGAAAAATCAATTGATGCATTTTGGGTGTAAAATATAAGTTCTGAGTAAAAGGACAAAAGTTAAACTGACACAATTATAGCCAGAATTAATGTAAGCACTGAATCTGATCCCATAATGGACTACTTTCTCCACCTGAATAATGACCTCAGAAATAAATTATCAAGAACATCAAATATTGTAAAAAGAACAATATCACCAACCTATAACCTTTTAGCATACTGTAAGTGCTTCCTATACACATCTTGCTAACATGCCTTTTTCTAAGGCTTTCTTTCAAAGTGATGTGCAACACTGAGTCACTATTGCTGGGGTTATGACATAAAGATAATTTCATTGCTAAGTTCATAAAATGCATTTTCACTTTCTGGGAAAAGCAAGCACAAAGTTGTTTAATTCCACAAAAAGATTGTGCTCTACAGTCTACTGATTCCTGGTAGCCAGCATACAAGGAAACAGGATGTATGAAATGTAAAGAATTGCTTCCTTACTAAACTACACACTGAAGATATCAGAAGATGACTTTCTGTTAGGGCATAGAGTCTAGACTTTCTGTTAGGGCATAGAGTCTAGACCAGGGGTAGGGAACCTGCGGCTCTCCAGATGTTCAGGAACTACAATTCCCATCAGCCCCTACCAGCATGGCCAATTGGCCATGCTGGTAGAAAGCTGATATTGTAGTTCCCTAATTTATCTGGAAGCCCCTGGTCTAAACAATGGCTGCAGCCATAGCAACAGATACAGTACCTCAACAGGAAGACTTAAGATTAATATGGATTCCAGAATGTTGTCTGTGACAGCAAAAAGAAGGCTGTTTTTCTGTATCTATCACATCTGTGCAATCCCTTCCAGTAGAACATTTTTGTAATTGGTTTATTGTAGTGGTTCCTAAACAAAGCATCTCCATGTGCTCCACAAAGAGACTGGAATACATGTGACAATATCTCAAAATTGTGAGTTTGTGATATCACGAGAAAAGAATATTTAAAGTTCCAATTTTTAATGACTTTCAATGGGAAAAAATGTTTAGATTAAAATTTAAACTATTTAGAATTTGAAAAATAATTTGTGCTTTTGCTATATATATGATAAAAGACTACCAACATAAAAAATACAGTTAGATAAAAACAGCCAAGAATGCACATAAGTGCCTTTGGCATAAGGGCGACGATAGTGCTCTATGATGAATTTCTCTCTTGAAAAGTGCTCCACAACTCAAAAAGTTTGGGAATATCTGGTTTGTTGAATCCTGTACCCCCACCCGGAAACCAGAGTAGCACTCAGTGGCTTGCTATAACCTATTTACTATGCACTTGGGAGGTAAAGTTGTCTGTACCTGTGTCAACTTGTATGCCACTTTGATTGCAATGTTCTGGTTTGTAACCCTGGCCTTCATCCCCTGCCTTATAAAATATTGAAGTTCATATTATTTCTCATATTGTGTGCTGCGAAATGCCAGTTTCCATGTTTGTATGGGTGGATAGCAGAGTGTCCCAGCCAAAAGCAAGCCTAAGGCAAAACAGTCTGTTTGCAGAGATTTAATCTATGAGTTACTCCAGGCAATACTATCTGGATGTCTCATAACAAGGACATGAATCTTTGATTATCTCACCCTACCAGAGTACTTCATTGACATAAAGGAATCTGCACATCTCCTGAATACCACACCTCGCTAAGCTGCTGTTGGAAGCCACTATGCTCTTGAGAAAACATTTCCTGAACAATTGCTTCTTTTTTGCATTTCCCCCACCTTTCAGATATGATCTCCCCAACAACAAAATCCCTTCCTAAATCACTCAAGCCTCACCTAAATCTGAATTCTTAAGGCAGAGACTTTAGGAAGAATCTCTGCATAAACCATTCATGGTATCACTGATATAATCTAGGACCAATTGGCCCCATTGTCCCAGGGTTTAGAACAATAGATAGAGCTGTTAATTAGCTCAAGCCCTGCAAGTCCAGCACGAAAATCCCAAGCAGTTTCAGAAAAATGAAACCTAAGCTTGAGGTTCCAGCCAAACCAGCGATCCACCCTATAAAAGAGCTTCACACCTTAAGCTCAGTGCTCAATACTAGCTTGAACCTCTCTTGGTCACGTTGGTGTGAGACACGACATCATCCTTCACATTGGGTTTCTATGCTGGCATAGGAATCCTTGCCTTCTTCTAGATCCTCATCAGTTGATTTCGGTAACGTATAAGTCCCCTGCTTCCCCAAAACTCCCATTCTATAATCCCACCTATCTTTTCCTCCCTATCTATATACTTAGGAACTGTGTGTATGTGCCTTGACGTCTTACTGTGTGATTGTTTGCAACCAAAACTTATATAAAAATATTTAAACTGCAATTTGGGCTTTTGTGAATTCTCTGCGGATATGTTTCAAGCCGTTTCTGGTATACATAGTCTAAAAAGATCCCCTCCCAGCCTGCCAAGCCGAGTAATTTCCCATTGCTCTATAAAAATAAGTTCGTACACTGTTAAGCTGGGTAACAGTTTGCTCCTGTGGTCTCCTCTATATTATTTTGCATGGATAGTTTTTACGTTTTGCTGCCTAAGGATGTGGACAGGCTGCCTGAAGAAGGGACACCTGCTGTTTGCATGTCTGACCACTGCCACTTGACCAGAGGAGCACAGTTTGATGGGGAGTGGGGGGGACGGACACACACACAAGCACAAAAGGCTGCAGTTGTAAGGGGAAGGCAAGGAAGTTGCATTCCTTTGGCACGGCTCAGTTCATGCTGCTTAGGATCTAAGCCATAGTTTAACCAATATACTGCTGTGGATACTGAGATGGAGCTGGTTTTGGTGGGTTTTCCGGCCAGTGTGGCCGTGGTCTGGTGGATCTTGTTCCTAACGTTTCGCCTGCATCTGTGGCTGGCATCTTCAGAGGTGTATCACAGAGGGAAATCTGTTACACACCTCTAAAGATGCCAGCCACAGATGCACAAGCAACGATCAAGGCTAAAGATCCACCAAATCCACCACCTGAACCAGAAAACCCACCAGAACCAGTTGAATCCGGCTGTGAAAGCCTTTGACAATACATTGAGATGGAGCTGGTTCAAACCCTTGCTCAGCCATCCTCACTGGTGGCCTTGGATAAATCACTGTTTCTTAAACTAATCTGCTTTGCAGGATTCTTGTGATGATAAAATAGGATGATGTTGTATACAATGGAACTTGCAAAATGTCATTAGTGGGCCACAGTTCAATTGCATGTGAGAAAATTCTTTGTTTTATTTTTCTTTACAGAAAAAAGAAAACAAGAATGGCATAATAGAGGCTTATATTTATATTTGACATGGCTGGAATGCATCCACTTAGGATTATCTTCATCCTCAGGATTTTTCACCTCTAAAATAGCTAATATTTTCAAGAATTTCTTCTTTATGTTTGATTCATGGGCCATATATAATGCTTGTGTGTGGCTTCTAAATAGCTTGGTTTGCTTTCCTGGTTTATCCTCTATGCATCCACACTGTTAATGTCTTGTTTTGGATTATGGAACAACTATCTGAATTTCATTGTGATTTGTTGAGAACTTTTATCATGTGAGGATGCATTAAATTTTTAGGGTTCAATGTCAGAATCTCCAATCTGTAGTCACCTAAATATGGGTCATCACCATCATATGGCTAATGAGATATTCTAAGTAATTATGAATGGCTTAGCATGATTAAGTCACTATTTTGAGATGGGTTGTGGTGAAGCGTGAGGCATCTCTAATAGTTAAAACAAAGTAGTTCTGGACCAGATTTCAATTTTGCCCCGCCCCAAGGATAAAATACTGCTGAACTTTGCAGAATGTTCTTCACTAACCAACTGGTTTAATAAAGTACAGTATACACATAATACCTACACACCCATCAGCTTCATAATACATGCCTATCAGCTTCAGCAAGGTCAGACCACCACAGCTCTTGATGAGCACAAATTTCAGTCATCATGATATACATAGGAAGAAGAGAAGAAGAGAAGAATTTGGATTTATATCCCCCCTTTCTCTGCTGCAGGAGACTCAAAGGGGCTTACAATCTCCTTGCCTTTCCCCCCTCACAACAAACACCCTGTGAGGTAGGTGGGGCTGAGAGAGCTCCGAGAAGCTGTGCCTAGCCCAAGGTCACGCAGCTGGAGTGTGTGGGAGTGTACAGGCTAATCTGAATTCCCCAGATAAACCTCCACAGCTCATGCAGCAGAGCTGGGAATCAAACCCGGTTCCTCCAGATTAGATACACGAGCTCTTACCCTCCTATGCCACTACTGCAGGAACCCATTTGTATGAATGATGCCCATTGCTTACTGAAATGTCACCATAACAAATTTCTTAAAATCTGTATTTTTATCATATTGTTTCTGGGCTCAGTTCAAGTTGCTCACTTTGGTACTCCTGTTAAGACCTCTACAACCCAGATATTGAAATCCATCCAAGCCCTGATAAGGAAGGATACCACCTTCTCTGGATACCAGGTTAGGATCTACCACAAAACAATACAGGAACTTTGTCCTTTCTGAGTAGAACAGCTGTCCTCTTATATTTCCACCCTTTTGGAGGCAGTAAAGACGCTTATGTTCAAGCTCAAGGGACCCAAGTCCTTGAGAAAATATATTTTGTAGCTGGTTGGTTTTTTATTTGCTTTTTTTCTATTCTGGGTTATTTATTTTAACAGTTTTAATATTTTAGTGTTTCACATTTAACATTGTAATAGTCACTACAGTTGGTAAAAGTAAGGTTATCCTAATATGCTCCTTTCATTTTCTTTTTGCATTTTGCCCATATTTGTTGCTGGTGTTGCCTATTTAATGTCACTCTAATGACATTCATACACTGCATGCCATTTATATTAAGTTGATGCAAAAATACTTTAAATTTAATAGGATAAGGCTGGTGAGACAAAACAGTTTTTAGAAAAAATGATGGTTACCCATCATACCAAGTGTGAATAAAGGCACATAGGATGACTGCTTGCAAAAACTGCACCTGCAAACTTTCTGCTGCATTGTGGCTCAAGAACATAACAAGGTATGCAGTTCCTTAGAAGAGTCAGAGTCCACATCTACTTACGTGGCTAAGAGTAATGGCTTTGATGTTTGGGGCAGCATTTGGATATAAAGAGGGGAAATAAGAGTAGAGACAGAAATTGGTAACTAGTTTGATTTGGGAGATCCATCAGTTTCCATCTTATTTGCCTGTTGTTAGCCAGCTCTGCTTCTAGCAGCAAAAACAACCCCAAAAAGTGGCACAACATATTGAGTGGGGCAGCCATGATTAGTAAAGTGGATAGTGGGAATCCTTGTGCTCTATTAATTGTACACTTATGGCTGAGAGAAAGCCTGGAGTATCCCAAAAGCAGAAGACCCACAGCAAAGAAAATAGAAAAATGCTCAAATCTTCCAAAAAAGTCTGTCAGAGAATATCAGACAATCAATGAAGTGGGAGTAGACAGAGGACTCACATTCCTTCAAGATGGGTCATGAGCACACCAGACAAAAGAGAAAAAGAAGTGATTTATTTAACAAAAGGCTAAACCTCCTGGGGAATCCGATGTCCACAGATTGCTGCATGTATTAGAAACCCCTTCACTGGAATTTGAGATGAAAGTCACACATGGAGGTTGCTCTAGCTGCTATTGCACAGAGAGTTTGCTGGTTGCCATATCAACTGGACTTCTTCATAGAAATGTTTGCCTCTCTCTGCTAAGATACATATTAGAATAAAGTGCTACTGTCAATCAGCTGTGCCCCTTATCAGCAGGGCTAGGTTTGTTCTTTTATTTATATGATTCAGGTTTCTGTTTCACAGAAAGAAGGACTTGCTTGCCCAGTCTTGCAAAATGTATCAAGAAAATGAAGTGTTATTCCAGAAAGGGTGGCATACTGCAGACCACCAAGCTCATAATTATGCAGTACATGTACATCATGTAGTCCTGGAACTGCAATGGAGCCACTTAACAGTTTACATATCAATAGAGTCCACCAGAGTTTGTCATGGTGAACTAGTAAAACTTCAAAGGGATGTGGTAGGAAAGCATGATTGGCCACAGCTTCCTGATGCATCTGTACTGCATGCTAGATATATGCACCCCATTTCCATTCTTCGTGAGAGCCAGTGTGTTGTAAAAGTTCGTGGTAGATTAGGACTAGAGAGAGAGAGAGAGAGAGATCCAAATGCTTACTCAGCCATGAAGCTAGAAGTCTCTCTGTCAGTGAAAGCTACCTCACAGGGTAGTTCTGAAGACAAAATGAAGGGGGACCAATCTCAGCCATCCTGAGCTTCTCAGATTCCCTCTCCACACACTCGTCCCCTACATACACATCACTTCCTTGATTTTTTTTTTTTTTAGTCCCAGTAAGGAAAAAAAGCAGTTACAATCTAGATAGTCTTTTCCCGTTCTACTCAGTATGAAACCAGGATGGGAATTCATGCTTGATTGGGGAAATGAAATGGGGAGGAAAGTTAATCCTACCTCCTCGTATTGGATCCTGCAAATAATTTCTTTACATGAAAGGGTTTTTGTTTGTTTTGTTGTTGTTGCAACTGACTCTTCTCTCCAATGGCAGACCTCCAACATTCTGTTGCTGCTTTTAGCATCCCAAAAACAAAATTTGGGGATGCATTTTGAATTGCAACAGGAGAGAGGAGGCAGAGAAGTCACATTCTATTGATAAAACTCCTTCCATTAGCAAAGATATTTGAAAGGATTCAAGGCACTAGACCTCTCTGCAGCTGCTTTTTACAGCCAAATGTCAGACAACTGCAATGTCAGATCTAGAAAAAGGGGTTTTACTAGGAGGGTTGGTGCCATGAGAATCACATCATGCAATAGCACAAACAGTCTTTAGAAGATTATTGAAAACTTATTTATTCTGTCAGGCTTTAGAACACAATTAAAGGTGCAGTGGCTTCAAGTTTTGTTATACTTAAAAATAACCTTTTGACTTTTATTTATGCTCTTTGTTATTGAATAGCATTATAATAATTTCATATGTATTTGTTAGTTATTATTTATTTTGTTGTATAGTGTTTCAAATGTATTGTAGAGCAATGATTTATGAAAATAAACAAATGAAAACTGAACTCCAGTACTTTATGTACCAGAATAATCACAGACCCCCCCATGGGGAGGGGAAACATTTGGGAAGCAAGGTAAGAGACTTTTCAATCTCATATAGTTAGCAAAGGCCGTTTCCGCACGGCCCATTAACGACGGCCTGGGGGTGCTAAAAACGCAGTCTTTTATCATATATATAGCAAAAGCACAGTCTTTTATCATATATATAGCAAAAGCACAAATTATTTTTCAAATTTTAAATAGTTTAAATTTTGATCTAAACATTTTTTTCCCATTGAAAGTCATTAAAAATTGGAACTTTAAATATTCTTTTCTCGTGATATCACAAACTCACAATTGCAGCAGCGGCGACCTGACTCCGCTTCCCTCCCCCCAGGGTGGCCTCAGGCCACCCTAAACAACAACCCTTTAAAGGGTTGTTGTTGGGAAGCGTCTTCAACGGCGGTCGCGAACTCGCCGCCGCCCGGGGAAGGCGGCTGTCTCCTTCTGCGCCCCACTCCGCGGTGTCCTCATTAAAATTGGCCTGCTGGAAGTCGCGGCCCCATCCACACTGTCCTCCGACCTCCAGGGGTGGGAGGGCAATGAAGCGAGCTCTGACATTAACGCAAGCAGCGCCGAAACTACCGATGATAGGCACTGAAAAGCGACTTCTGTCTTGAGCCGCCTGCCGTCTACCGGCCTCCCGCCCAGCCGTTAAGCATGCTTGCATCGCGAGCGGGCTCCTGCGCCGCCAAAACTCTTGGCGGCGTGGGGGCGCATCCTGGCCGTGCGGAAACGGCCAAAGAAAAATAATAGAACCAAGCTCACAAATGTTTCATGGATGGAATTTGGGCAGACGATTAGTTGAGTATGCAGAGTTATCTGCTAGTGAATATTTGAAATGCTGTTCCAAAAAAATATCTTTGGGCTATGGAGTCATTGGATTATAGCAAAAAGGACAGCTGCTGCATCTATGTGGGTATCTCAAGTCAGGGAGCTGCACAGAGGGTATCAAGCTGCAGATTCAATCTGCAGATACCATCATTTTGAGATTACAGAATGCCATAGATAGAAAAATAGTTAATTCAGTTCTTCTCCCCCATAGGGGACTTGCTAATCCCCTAGAGAAATGGAAATATTTCTCAAAAATGAAACCTAAATCTGCAGTGATCCTATCTCTTCAGTCAAGGCCCCTGTCACCTCTTGCCATCTTTTGTCTGGCTTATTTGCTGGGCTTGTTTAGAGAAAGGAGGCCATTGGGCTGTTTTGGAACTTGCTATGAAATCTCAAAGCTATTCCTGCTGCTGAATACAGAGAAAAGGCTGTTTTAGAGTAGCAAAGGTGGAGGAAATGAAGAACAGTGCTTGATTGGATTGATCAGCTTGCTTTTTTTTTCCTTTTGAAGAGAAGAGGACAATTTTCCTGGAGTCTCAGTTTAACTAGTCATTGACAAAAAGTTAAATCTAATGGGATCTTTATTTAATTACTTTTCTTCAATTACCAAGTGTAACATGCTTAATAAGGTCAGCCAATTTGAGAACTACAACAACCCTCCTCAGAATTCAGTCCTAAAATACTGTTTTGACAGTATGTATTTTGCAGAGCAGGCTTCCGAACAAAGGCTGAGATTATGTGAATATATATGAATAAGGCAAAGTGAACAGGACTTAACTAGGGATATACAGCTTTAAAAATGTTAATTTTCGGAGCCAGGTTATCAGGGTGAAAAAAAATTATCAGTATTCCTTGTGCAATGCCTTTTCTGTTATTTCTTTGTAGATAAGTATAGCAGGTGCAAAATAATGTTTATTTTCCCTTTCTCTGTGTATATTTTGCTGCCACCAAGAATTTAATTCCAAATTTTTTATTCTTTCTCCTGAAGTAGTGTGTCAGTTTCAAAGGACTATGTGATCCTGAGGAAATTACTAGTGTGGGATTCCAGATTACATTTAACAAATTAAAATGTTATTTATATGTGTTCTTTAGCTTAAATGTTTCAAGAAATAATTTATAATAAATAAAACAAACTGAGGCAACAACGTCTGCTGAGGTGACTTTCACTTCCATCCCTCCTTTACATCTCTGAGACCCTATTAGGATTCGACTCCATTTCTAGTCTTGCTATGTTTCTATGCTAGTCTTGTCTGCTTAAAATTGGAAATTAGCCAGGCATACTATTTTATCACATCCATGTGAAAGACCTTTACTTGAGACCCTCGAGAGCTGCTGACAGTCTGAACAGACAGTACTGACCTTGATGGACTAATGGTCTGATATACCATGCAAGGTAGCTGATAAAGGACAAAGACAAATCAAAACACATAAAAAAATAAGTCTCCATTCCTGGGGTTTCATTTCAAGCTCACCTTGGCACACAAAAGATGATGGTGTTTCTCCTGGGTGGACACGAGCTGTAATAAATACTACTTTCTGCTCCACTCCAGGGCGAAGATTTACTGTTGGGAAAAACACAAAGGAAACACATAGATCTTGAAATTGAGTTTCTATAAAGCAAAAGGGCAACATTTCCTATTTGTATACATGGGCTAAACATGCACAAATATGGGCTCAAAGATAAGTGAGGTTGACTGAGCATCAGTGGAAACTGCCAAATATGCAAAAACAAAATTTAACCAATCCCCCAACCCCAACCCCCCCTCCCCTCACACAAATTACTTTCCCCGGACCTCTGCAAAAGCAGCACTTTATTTCCAATTCAGGCATAAAAACCTGAAGATTCTATGAATGGTTAACCAATTGGTTCTGAAATGAGGAAGTATGCAAGTAAACTAAGAATCATGGATAGAGGAACAGTTAGATTTGAGTCCAGTAGCACCTTGGATACCAATAAGACTTTGCAGGTAATGCTTATACTCCCAAAATCTTGTTAGCTGCTAAGGTGCTACAGGACTTGAATCTAGCTGTTTCACTGCTGACCAGGAAGGCTACCCCGCAAATCTATCTTCATGGGTAGGTAGAGAAGGAAGGTTAAATTAGGAGGAAATCCACTTTTCTTTTTCCTTCTTTCTTTTCATGATTTTTGATGGTTCAAAACTGTTATTATTAAACTCTAATTTTTTTTATTGAAATGATTCAGTTTATAAATAGTAGGTTATACATAATTTAAAAGTGAAAAAATTATTCCAAGTTATTCTGACCATGCAGTAAAAACAACCCATCAAGTTCTATATGTCAGGCTGATATTTCACTTTTCTAGCATAAGTATGAATGCTAGCAATCTTGTACAAAGTGATAACTTTCCACAATATGCTTGTGAGTGCTTGGTAAGCCAGTCATAGGTATCCAACCAATTACTGAAGAAAATCATATGACATTTCTGAATCTGATCATAAATTTAAGGAAGTGGAGTGGTAAGCTACAGATCATTGGTTACTTAAAACCCTGTACTTATGGTTGCCAATCTCCAGGTGGGACTTGGACATTACCCACAATTACAATTTAGATTTCGACTACAGAGACCAGGTCTCTGCAAGCAATGACATCTTTAAAGGATAAATTCCATGGCATTATATTCAGGCTGAGCTGTTTCCTCTCCCTAGGGACCATCCCCAAATAACCAGAAATGTCCAAAACTGAAGTTGGCAACCCTACTGTGCAGGCCACATAATCTATGCATAAGAAGGGAGGGAATCATAATACAGTTGCCTGTTCCAACCAGAATCAGTGTACCAACTTCAACATGTTGAAGGACACATGGACCCCAACACACAAAAACTGAAATGGCATGATTTATATACACAACATTTTTTCTGGAGTACAGCTTGTGGCACTGGAATTCATGTGAGTAAGGTTCAGATATCATGTGTACAAAAGTATTGGGGACACAAGATACTATCACGCATACACTGAATACCTGAATTAGCTAATATGCTTTTCTTTGTGTATTACTACTTGGCAGTGGTCTGTACTCACCTACAGATTCATGATTCCAGCCACCACAAGGAGCAATATAAGTAGAGAAATCCAGAGCTAGAAAAGCACTTTTATATTAATTGATTATTTTAATTTATTAATTATATGTATATGCTGATTCTCAGGTAATTGTTTCCCAAAGCAACTCACATCAAATTAAGAACACATAATTCTGCCTTCAGGTTTACAAACTATCTGTTAAAATGTTAACCTGATACTAGATTATTGCATATTTGTTGCATTGTTGGTTATTGTAGTGCTACTGTACTGGTTTTATTATTATGTGTATTTCTATTGTAGTATTATGTATCGTTCTATATTATGTTGTGCACTGCCCTGAGCCCTTTGGGGGAGGGTGGTATATCAATTAAATATCTAAACTAATCTAAAAATAGTGGGGGGTAGGGAGGCCCTCTAGGTTAAAATATCTGTTCATATATGATGCTCCCTGATGTTCTTGGGAGCAAACCTAAGCAGGTTTCCTCAGAAGTAAGTGCCATGTTATTCAGTGGGGCTTCTCAACAGGAAAATGCCTTACGACTGAAGTCTGAATATCATCCATTTGTATCTCTCCCACTTGTTGGAAAGAAACATGAGGTAAGATTGTAAAAGCAATAGTTGCAGAGAATCAAGATTTTAGACTTTCTGATATTTACAAGTGTACAGGTAATAGGAAGTAAATTATACCTCTGTAAAACTTGTATATATAATTATCATTATATTCAATGGATATAGCAATTCTCAGGAAGATGTAACATGGATTAATACATTTTTAATTCTTCTCCAGAAGCTTTTGGCCAAGAGGTGTGGGAAATATTCTTTTAGATTCTTTAAGTTTCATGGAAACTCCTACAGCTGCTCACCCTGCACCCGAACCACTTATTTGGAGTTTGATGTGCTAACTTCATGTATCTCTGGTGTGGATTTGAGCACCAGAGGCAGAGTAATCTTTGAAGAGAAGGGCTCTAAAAGAAACAACAGCTGGTAAGGTCAACCCTGTCTGTCAAAGAAAAATGAGAAGCAGCAGAAAGGAGCAAAACAATATCAGCTAAAACATGATGACCGAGCAGTGACATCAGCATTACACTATAGGAGGACAGGGATAAATTAACCTTCACTCACATACAAAAAGAGGAAGAACATTTAAGAATGTCTACAACATCAGAGTTTTTTGTTGTTGTTTTAAGATTATGTTTAACATTAATACAGGATTACCCTTGCAACAATTTTTCTCCGTAATTTTTATTGTTTCTTCTGTTCTTCTTTATGAAGTATATGTAACAAAATACTAATATGAAAACTGTTTTTAAAAAGGAATCGAACCCTTTCATCTGTGTCTAACAGTAAAACAAGTAAATACTCAAACCTGTAGGAAGGCTGCTCACAAAATTTAAGGCCCCTTCCGCACATGCAAAATAATGCATTTTCAAACCACTTTCACAACTGTTTGTAAGTGGATTTTGCTATTCCGCACAGCTTCAAAGAGCACTGAAAGCAGTTTGAAAGTGCATTATTCTGCATGTGCGGAATGAGCCTAAGAGAGGGAAGAATTCTAGGTATTTAAAGACATTATTGTATTACGAGTAGAAAAGCCCATTGCGGGGGAGATGCAATAGGCCCTAGCAAAGAGTGGGGGAGTAGGGATCTCCCCAATGACCTTTACGGGGGGGATAGTGATTCCCCACCCTGTGCTCCCAGCACAAGACTTGTGATCAGTGGTGGGATCCAAAAATTTTAATAATAGGTTCCGATGGTGGTGGGATTCAAACAATGGTGCCACCGCACACACGCACCTCCAGTCCCTATTGGGCAGGGAGGTTGCTTTAGTAACCCCTTCTCGGCACACAGAAAAAATTAGTAACCACTTCTAGAGAAGTGGTGGGAACTGGTTGGATCCCACCTCTGCTTGTGATCTATGTGGTACTGGGGCTGGGGCTGGGAGGTGGGAAAGGTTAGAAAGGTTTGGCTTGGTGTAGGTGGGAAAGTGAGGTTTGGGGAGAGTGGAAAGGAATGAGGTGAGGTGAAGGAGGGTGAGAAGGTGTAACATGGGATGGGGGATTGAAAGGTAAGGATTTGGAAGGTGTGGTTTGGGGTAGAGGCAGAGTTTGAAGGTGAGTATTGGGATGGGTGGAAAGGCGAGGGTTGGCTAGGATGGGTTACTAAGGCATGCTCCTGAGTTAAGGAAAGGTGGGCGGGAGAGGGGGCACTTTGTGAGCTCTGCTTGCTGATTGGTGGAGGGTTCATCATCATGATATTCCATCCCTCAGGGCTTTATTGGTTATGATTATGCATTCACTACTTCTCTGGGAGATGGGGCACCTCAGAGGGCAGTGCTTATGTGAAACAATTCCCTTTGGAGGGCAGAGAGCATTGCTTTATTTTAACAGATGGAACACTGTTGGAAGATCCCTACATGACAGAGGTGCACTATCCCTTATCAGATCTCCAGATTTAGACAGAGGCCGTTTCCCCACTCACCATTTGTTGAGGGCTACTGGTGGCAAATAATCCAGGGTCCGGTTGCACTCCCCACTACACCAGTGGCGAAAACGCAGCCACCCTGATTCTGCCGCTCTCCTACCCCCTCAGCATGCGTCATTTAAGATCCCATTCCGAAGTGCACCTTTTGGAAAATCCCGCACAGAACGCGGGGCAGTGGGGAAATCCGGGGGGGGGGGGTGACTCAGGGTTTGAGTTTCCCAGCCCTGGTAGTGACATGGAGCCTTTTGCCCAATAAGGAAGCAGTGGGCTGTGCGCAAGTGAACAGCCTTTTTTTAAAAATTTCAGGGAACAGAGATCGAAGTGTATTTGACCCTACATTGCAACATAGGGTCATTTATATAGCAATGCAAGAGAGCACTCACTGAAAGCCTAGTATTTATCCCTATTTGCTATTAGAGTTTTTGTGGCTTAACTAGGTAATGCAGCCTTCTGTCTGCTTGTGCTGCCAATGTGAAAGCTCACTAGTTCTAGTCCTGCTAGGGACAACTAATTTTTTTAAAAAGAAAAAAATTGTCTATGAAGGACTTGGGGCTGATTTTTGACCAGGACAAGTTTTTTCTGTTTGGGCTGAAAGCAGCGTGATTTTGAAACACCGGTCCCACTGTTATTTAGGTTTACTCAAAACACACCACAATGAATCCCCATAGTTTCTGTCCCCAGCGTGATCATGAAGCCACAAGTGAACAACCAGGAAGTTCAGCAAATTTTATAGCTGCAACATGCTGGCCAATCAAAAGCCAGCACCAAAAGCATGGAAATCCCATTGGGCAGCTTTGTGATGACGTGTGCATGTGACAACATTTCCACTTTGATTCCAGGAAGGAAAAATTAAAAAAAATTTAAAAGGTTAAGCCTCCAAAACAGCCCTGCCAATCGCTGCAGAAAGCGGGGCCGTGGGGAGTGCTGCGTCTAAAAAACTGCAGCAGAAAAATGAGTTCCCCTAATGGAAAAACTGCAGTGGGGAGCATTAACCCACACTCAACAACGCCCGGTTCTTATGAGCCCGGTCTGCCTCCACTTTCACTTCTAAAGTGGGGAACGACCAGAGAGAAAGAGAAAGAGGGAGAAAGCTCCTGAGCTTGCCAGCTCACTGAAAGGTATGGCTGTTCCTCTGAACCTGAGCAGGTATACTCAGAAAAGTTAAATAGGGATTACTCATAGGAAAGTGGCTTAAAGATTGCATTGTCTCTTCTAGAAACTAAACAAATGCCTTCCTCCTCTTTGGGGAGAGGGATCACTTCCATGATGTGTGCTTGGACAAAAGCATTTCCTAACAATTAATACCAGAGAGGAGATATCTACGACCCTCTTTCTTAACATGACTATTTTTAAATCATGGCCTCTGGTTTCCCAAGCTTGCCACTTTAGGCCAAACTGCAGCATAGGACAATTTATAGTAACCAGGCTCCAAATTCATGACAATATTATGTATGCATCATCATTAATGATGTTGTAAATCTCAGCAGCAGTGTATTAAAGTTACCGATCACATATTTTATTCTCATAGGAACAGCAGGAAGTGAAATAACAGTTTCCCTTGGGGGTTCAAGAAAGGTTTTCATCCCCCCTCCACCAGGAGTCCTAGAACCTCCTTGCATTTTTCAACAGTCCTCTGCTCTTTTGGGCATCTCCAAGGTACTTCAGTTCTTTTGGGTTCCACCTGCAGCCCTCAATCAATTCTAATAGCCTCTGATAGTCCTGAAGCCACTTGAATCCATCCAGAAACCCCGACAGGCCCTGAGGCCCTCTGATCTCCTTTGAGGGCCTCCAAGCCTATCCAGAAACCCTGTGGGAGGCACAGCTGGGGTGGGAGGGGCACACAGCTTGGGTGCAGAAATGCTCCCCCGGACATGTAATGAACATGAGCCCCCCATTACCTATGTCCCAGTATGGGGTTAATTTGCAAAGGATAAGTTAGAACAAGAGCACCACAGTAACAGCCAGAGCACAATCTGATTGGCTGGGCTGTAATGGTATAGCTGGCAGCCACAGATAGGGTGTGCTGTCTGCTATAAAAGCAGGAAGACGCCTGTCAGAAAGCAGATAGGGAATTGAGAGTCTTGAAAGCACACTGAGAGTTGATGTAGCACAAAGAGATTCTTGTCCTTTCCTCAGAGTCAGTCTAGAGATCTTGTCTAGAGGCAGAGAGGCCAGACAGATGGAGAGAGGAAGGCTAGGTTCCCAGATTCCTCTGAGTGATCTCAGAGAGACTGAGAGGAAGGATCAGTGTGCACCAGAGGCTAGAAGCCTAGTTGGTGGGAGACTAAAGGGAAACTTATTACACCCTCCTAAGCCAGTGTAAAATCCTTTGGAGATAAGGGTGGGTGTTTAAGGAGTGGGTTCTAGACCGAGTATGGAAGGTTTGCCCTTACAGAGTTACCTGTGCGTCTGTACTTAAAGCCAATTTTACTGAAACTGCTTGTAACTGAAACAGCCAAACAACATGAATTTGCTCTGTAATGCTAAGCATCTGCCTAAAGTAACACTTGGGTGCCTCTCTGAACCAACAACCAGAGAAGAGAAGTTGGCAAATAAAAATCCAGATTTTTGTTTTAAGCTTTCAAAAGCCTCTCTATACATTCCATTTTACTTCAGTTTCTGGTGGCAGCTTTATAACTATAGTTTAAGTTTCCCTGACAGAATTTCTCTTTAAAGGCCTGTGTGCATGAGTTGAGGGAAGTGCCTTAGGCCAACAAAAAGCTATCAAAATAACCACCCTCAGCAACAGGTTTCCTTCCCTTTTTGGGGCCTCTGTCTTCCCTCAAGGAGTGGGTGCTGTTATATCTCCCTATAGAAGCTTGGTTTGCTCCTTCCCTGATCACCTTTTGTCTTCTGGCTAACACTTTTTTATTCCAGATAGTGTTTAACATCTGAGTATTTTATTGTGAGTTTTAATAAGTGAGTTATTTTTGGTTATTATTGTATATATGGATGATTAATATTTGCTGCTAGTAATTGTTTTATTGTTAAATGTTGTTTTATTCCTAATAGCTGTTTTGATAATATATTATCTTAAATTTTTGTTTTGTTATATATATTTATTATAATTTTATTGTGATTTTTGTAAGCTGCCACAGATATAGGTTAAAGGCAGGATAGAAATATTTTAATTAGTAAATAAATAAAATTTACACCTAGTTATTTAGATGTCCATTTGTCCAACTTTAGAACCTACATATGGCTTTGTAAATAAACAGTAGTTTTCTGTTTATGGGTTAGCACATTATATATCTTCTCTGATATTTTCTTCTGCCTTATTTGTTAAGATGTCAAAGTAGTTATCACTAAACATGCACACAAAAATAGTTTTCTTAACTGTCACTATTTTCTTAAAATATAAACATGAAGCAATAATATTTTGGCTGACTTTTTCAATCAGGTTTAATGGGTTTTTTTTAAAAAAAGCTACCAGGAAATACATTCAAGGAACATAAATGATATTGTACATAGTTTTGTTTTTGACTTTTACTGGTGTATTTGAAAAAATGGGAAAAACATAATCTTCTTTATTGTCTTCAGTATTAGACAACAAATCCTTTCAATTTTGATACAGAAGGTAGGCTGCAAGAAAATGAAGGAAGATAAGAATTCAGGCAGGTAGACACTGGAACGTACAACAAATATATTTTTAATGTAGAAGGGAATGGAGGTGTGCGGGGGTCAGAAGCAAGACTGACAGTAAAATGTTTGTTTCATCTCATTTATCAGTGCAGAAAAATGGAAAAATTGGTTCAAGTCCACATCCAACCCACATTCAGCTATTCTATATAAGCAATATATCGCCTTAATATCAGGCTGATTCTCAATCTACATAGCTATTCAAGACCTTGTGACGTACTGAGAAGGTCTGTTTTGGGAAACCAAAAGTGAAATAGCAGTGTGGCTGTAGGAGTGACCTTTAATTAAAGACAGAATAAATGGGATTTCTGCATGTTGGTTTTCATTTCATTGTGTTATCACGTGGAGTGCTAATCAAAAGTTGAAGTCAACAGATTGGGTGTGGGGGTTGTCCTGTCAGAAAAACAACAAAATAACATTGTAATCTTGAACTATTTTTTATTCAAAGCATGCCTTGGTATCTACTGAATTTCATGGGTTTTTAAACACCACCTCAAAGGGTGTTCTGTCACACAATTTACAAAATGATTTTTCAAATGGAAAGCATAAATTAGAAAATAATATGAGTGACATGACATACACTGTATTGGAATCTTTTCAGATTATTTCCCTACTTTGAGTGACAGTTTTTATGAAACAAGCAGTTGATGAATTTTCAAACTAAATGGTATTTTTTAATTTCTATATCAACTAATTTATTCACTGCCTACCATATCCCTTGCAATAATTAGAGCAAGATTCTATTTTTGGGCAAGATAATAAAGTGGGTAGTAGATATGCATTTTTAGATTGTTTTGGAGAAGATGGGTTATTATTTGATATATTTCATTATGGATTGAGGACTGGGTTTGAGGACTGGGTTTCAGTTGGTTGCTCTAACTGAGACTTTTTACCAGTTGGATGTGGCAAATGTGTTCCTGTTGATTTTCCTGGATCTCAGCAACTTTCAGTTGGGAGAAGATGGAAATGTTCTTTTTGATTTTGTTCTTATTTGGCTGACTGATTCCAGAAGGTGGTGCTGGGAGTGTGTTGCTTGGCCCTATAGAATTCATGCTATAGGTTCCAGCAGAGATCCATCTTGTTCTTATTCAGCTTAACATGAACCCATTAGGAAAATATTATGGGTTTAAGGGAAAGGCAACAGCAACATGCATATGTCACCCAGACCAAACTATTTTATTTATTTGTCTCTTTCCCTTAATAGTTGAGTCAGATAGGTCTGTGAACATCCTGAAAAGGTCCCTGGAGAAGATAATAGGATTTTTCAAGCTGGGATATTGTTGGTCAATGATTGATTATTTTCATACTTCCTTTCTTCTTGCCAACTGTTTCAATTAAACTACCCTTACAGCCCCATCCAAAGCTCTCAGCAACAGGACACGATGCTGCTGTGGCACTGCCCTGTCACATCCAAGAGGGCTTTCCGGTAGTGCAAAGAGCAAAAACTGCAACTCCCCTGCCAGAAAGCTCTCCAAAGGGCTTACAGGACTTAGCCACCCAAAGGGTGGACGCTAACATTGGCTCTGCCCCTGGAATGCCCCAGCCCTTTCCCCATGCTGCTGTCCAATCATGATGTCAGCACAGCCACACCGAGGCCCAGACATTTGGGTTTTGTGGCAGGGGGGCTGAGGAGCAAGCTACTACCAGTGTATCTGCCTCTTTTGCCAAGGTAATTGCCCTGTGCAAGGCCATGCTGCTTCCTCAAACCCTTCCCCACCCCAGATGGGGCTGTTAAGGTAGCAAGATTTTGATCTTTGGCATGTCTGACATGGTCTAGTGTTTTACTAATTTTAAATTTATTATTTTGACTATTTGTATATTTTATATATAATCTCTATGTATTCAATTTGTAACCTTCCTCTGTGGGTGTGGGTGGGTGTGTGTAGACAGACAGGCAGACAGATATAGATATGGTTGTTTTTCTGATAAACTTTGACTGTAATAAATAATTCTGAATTCTGAACTGGAATCTGATTATCATGGATAACAACCATGGTTTATCATGACATCTAATTGCAACCCAAGAATCTAAATGTTCCATTTTCCTAGCTTGAATGTATAAGCATTTCTATTCTTTTTCTAACCAGCCACTAGGGCACTGAATGTCTATGAGTAGGATTGGGGAAACAGATGTGATAATTTTCTATCACTCTGTCTTGGAAATGCTGCAGTCCATTAAACTGCTTTTGAAAGCTAAAAGCCAAGCAAAAGCCTCAATCTGTTTTGCCTACAGATTATTATGGTCTTCTTTATGTTCCCCTAAATGACACACCCATTTGTTTCCTGCCACCATAAACATTTCCTTGTATTAGAATCAGAAATGTTTTATTTTTATTAACCCAAACTTCATGTTTTTAAGAAGATACTGGGGCAAAATAAAATTAGTATGCAAATATAATGCCCTATTTGCATTCTTTCCATGGTCAGCAGGGGAAAAAAGCTGAAGAAAATGAATTGACAGTTAAGTAAACACCACGTGCATCAACAATTCAAATGAAATCATTGTACTTAGTCCTTTAATTTTGGCACCTTTAGATTGATATTAAATTGTTGGAAGAAGCCTAAAGCATCTTCTTGTCTATTTAGAGAGAGAGAGAGAGAGTGTGTGTGTGTGCGTGCGTGCGTGCGTGCGTGCGTGTGACAAAATAAACTGACTTTTGCCAACTTTTCTATCCTGCTGATAATATTAAACAAGTTTTTTCAGTTTCATTCCACAATTACTCCAAAGAGCTCAGGATGGCACATATAATTCTCCTTACCCTGTTTCACCCTCTTGTGAGTTGAATAGACTGAGACACAGTTATTGGCTCAAGGTTATCCTTGTGAGTTCCATGGTAAGCAATGATTCAAATTTTTATTTCCCCAAGCTGAGCCTAAACACACTGGCTCTCCGGTTAGCTTAATTTGAGCCAAAGAACAGACATTGAATCAATATTACAACTAGAACTCAGATCTGAATTAAAAATTATTTATTACAATCAAGTGAATTTTTATGGCCATTTAAGTAAGCAGAGACTCGTCAACCTGGTCTCTTTAGATCCAAATCAGCCAACCTATTTAGATCCAAGAGCAACAAGCTTGCTGTTCCCATGCTAGATACCTTTTTTGTGCCCATTCATGCCTTTAACAGGAAGGGTATCCCTTTGCCACCTGCTTTGAAAATGCTCTTTTCAGAGTGGGGAAATATACAAACTTTTACAGAGTTAATACTTGACTGCATTTTCAACTTAATAGCCCAGTGAGAGAATGTTCTTGTCAAGCAAAAGGCCAGCAATATCTTCTGGTAAAATTATTTTCAACTACAGCAAGTCAGAAACGGCAAAGCAATTCTGAGCAAGAGGATTTTCACCCATCTCACTTCTTATTTGTTTGTTTTTAATCTGCATGCAGTCCTGGAAGCAAACATTTCTGCATCTGTGCTTTCTGACACTGTCATGCTCAGTGCCTCTATGAGGAACAGAAATTAACTAGTATATAAAACATGCTAAGTTTCTACCTTCCCCCCATACCTCCCACACAGAATTTTGCATTTAGATTATTCACAGGCATCTGCATTTTCAGAATATAGGTTCCTATGAAATGGAATGGAAACAGGAATATGAGTGGCACCTTATTTTATTCCAACAGCCAAGATGATAGCAGTGTGCAATTAAGGATGCAGAAAGTAGCATTTAGTGTCACCTGCCTGCATCCTCATCATAGCATAATAGCTTAGCAAACAAGTCCTTTGCCTGCTTTCTTTTTCCCTTGCCTGTATTGCTATTTATAGAGGCAGGCGGTAGCACAGATAAACCTCTATGCCTCAGAGATGAAAGTAAAGCAATAACTGATGCTGAGGGTAAGTGGTACATTAAATGTGTCTCTTCAGAGGTATATATCATTTTGTTAAATTTGATGTATAATCCCGGAACCCCAGAAACCATTTCCCGCATCCCCCAAATGTACATGCTTTTCATCTGATACAGCATAAGAAAAAAAATAATAAAGATTGCCTGCAGAAGAATATCTAGGGCATAATTTATTTAAACAATATCTTCTTCATGGTAGAACTTAGATTACATTAAAAAACATTTTGGATATGCTGCTACTGTACCCTTGAATGTATGTGTGTAAAGTGCCATCTAGTTGCACCTGACTTATGGTGAGCCAGTAAGATTTTCAAGGCAAGAATTTAACAGAAGTTGGTTGCCATTGCTTTCCTCTGTCTAGTGACCCTGGTATTCTTTGGTGGTCTCCCATTCAAGTACTAAACAGGGCCAACCCCGCTTAGATTCTGAGATCTCAGAAGATAATGCTAGCTTGAGTCATCCAGGTCAGGGGATCCCCTTGCAATACTAAAGCTTTATGTCCTGATCCAGCAATGACGATCTTTACTCAGACAATTTGGTTGCAGGTCTACATGTGTGCATATGGCTGGCTGGCTGGCTGGCTGGCTGGCTGGCTGGCTGGCTGGACGGACGGACGGACGGACGGACGGACGGACAGATATGTTGGATAGTGTCCATCTAGGTACTATTATAATCTATATATATAAAAAGCTAACAGTGTTTTTGTTGATGATAGTATAACTCAGTAACTGCTGGGCCAATTCCTCTGAAAATTCCCAGCCACTGTAGTCAGCCAAGTGAGAGTGTTTTTAGATGTTAACATACCTGAAATTTCACACCTGGCCCAGGTAAAACGCCTTTTTCCTGGCGCTCCTTGGTGAAGGACATGCAGCTGCCTGCGTGTAACTGTCACCCTTAGAATGTTCGTGCCCTTAGAATGTTGGCTCAGATGGCCAGATAAGAGCAGTGAAAACAGTACACAAGCAATAACTTGAGTGGAAGTGAAACACATACACACACATACACACGAGGGAGAGGGAAGGGAGGGAGAGGAAGAGGTGGCATGCAGGGGAAGAGAGGGAGGGAGAGGAAAGGGACGGAGGGGGAGGCATGCAAGGGAAAAGAAGTGAGAGAGGGGAGACAGTGAGGGGTGGCATGCAAGGGAGGGGAGGCAGGGGGTCCAGCATCTTGATATGACCCACCCACCCTAGCGGAGGAAAAGGGAAGGGAAGGATGGGGGAGGGGTGGCATGCAAGGGAAGAGAAGTGAGGGAGGGAACACAGTGAGGGGCGACATGCAAGGGATGGGAGGGAGGGGCCAGGCACCCTAGATTCCCTGAATACTGCGGTTACAGTTAAGAAAACCAGGCATGCATTACTCAGGAGTAAGCTCGGTACAGCAACCGTGACATACTTTGAATGGCTGCCTCGCGCCCCTCAGAAGGTTTCCTCAGAAGCGACACCCATTGCCACCAACCAAACTTACTCCCAGGTAAAGGATCATGACCAGCCAGCCTAGATGTGTGGGAGGTGTGCCTTTCCATTCCCCCCGCCCAAGGAATGCGGGCACACACATCAATGACATCGCACAGCATCAGGCTGCGTGTTTGCATGAGCACATACTGCTGGCCTCTGCAATTGATTTGCTGCTACTGTTCCTTTTCCACTTCACCACAATAAGCCACAGCAACGCGTGGCTGGGCCCCGCTAGTTAATGTATATATCTTTTTACATGCTTCCACATATGGTTACTGAGGCCCCAGGGACAATACTGTCCATTAGTATTCAGACTCAGCAAAAGGCCATATGAAAGCAAATCGTATGAATTGATTAGTTCTATGAGACTCAAGGTGACATAAATGGTGTTCCCCTAATCCCATCTTTTAAGAATTCTTGCCTCTAGGACTACTAGCTGTTGCCTATAATGACAGCTAGATTCAGGATATGGTCCTGATGGATGTGTGGCATTTTCTGGGACTATTGCTTTGAGTCCAAACTGTAAATATAATATAATGCCAGCAATGTTGTTGTAACAGAGGAAATTAATAAAAACTAGTTGAAAATTTGCAATCTGACATTGTATCATTGACTCAAAATCATTATTTTCATTAACTTCCTTCAAAGAAGTGACTATCTATAATCCCACCAAAAAAATAGTAAAATAGAAAACAAAATGCTCAGCAATGAACACACTGTTAGAATATCCAAATACTGTCTCAGACTCACCTTAATATTATTAAACTTGGATCTCACTGACAGTTTCAGCCATTGACTGATCCTGTCTCCCAACATCTCACTTAAAATCTGTTTGGATTCTTTTTAAAGTTTTCTTGTTTCACTAAATTCTTATGTCTCAGCTGATACCTGGGAAATCCATTTCTGCAACATATTTATCATACATATAACAGATACTAGGAATGTTCTAGACAAAGATACCAATATAGTATACCAACATGGTTACCAATCTTATCTTAAAAAGTGGCTATTTTGATAAGGGGTTAGAATGTGGGCAAAGCCCCAGGATAGACCCAGGTCACCAAATTAGAGTTCACCGCTCTTGTGGAGGAATGGGGAATCAAACCTGTTATCTGGATTAGAATATGCTGCTCTTAACCACTTCACCATGGTGTACTGGGTTTGTTTCCCCATGCCTCCACATCAGTTTCCCAGATCCTCCACATGCAGCCTGCTGGGTGACCATGGGCTAGTCACAGTTCTCTCTGAACTTCCTCAGCCCCACCTACCTCACCTGCTGTGGGTAGGGAAAGGGAAGGCAGTTATAAGCTACTTTAAGAGACCTTAAAGATAGAGAAAAAGCTAGGTATAAAAACCTATTCTTCCCAATGCTAAAGTATTGTTTCACCTACTATATGAAGCAGAAATCTAGGTTCACAGGATAAAGGAGACTATGGATCTGCACAAATACAATTCTTGCATCAAACCTGTGGCATCCCAAAATAGTTGGGTGGTAGTACTCTTAGACTGGAACTTTAATCTATGGCTTGGGTACTAGCATTAAATCTGAAGCTTAAAATGATGTTCTCCAAGGATAATATTCCTCTTGAGCAACTATGTGCCAGAACACCTGGGAGCATTTTTTTAAAAGTCCCAAATTACTAAATATTAAATTAATTTAAAAGGCTCAATCCCAAGGTTTTGATAATACATACAAGCTCTTAATTTTAAGAGCAGAAAGAATACATTTATTCACAGAGAGTGTAACTCCCTTATTGATATCAGCCAAGGAAAGTAAAATGTGAAAATCATGCGGAAACATGATATTTAACAAGCTACTTCAGTTCTTTGTATCTTTGTCTCTGCTAAGTCACTTCAAGGTGAGGATAATCTTATGATATTATATGAAACAAGATAATTCTCCAGTTCATGGCTATATTGGAAAAATAGACTGTTATACAATTCCCAGAGAAAGTAGTTTTTGCATTAGAGTGGCCCTTAGCCCATAAGACTATTAAGCAGTTGATTAATAAATACTGATGTCAATAATACCATCTGCTAGACTAGATGTGTTTGCTCTACTCTCCATATGGAAGTCCCACCACTCTTTACAATCCCAAAATACTGGTTGAACTTTACACTCCAAGTGTTATGGCTCAGCCTGGTCTGGCTGGGGACCCCTGGGAGGAAGACTCAGTTGGAGAGGAAGGGACAGTTTTGGTTCCAGATTCCCAGCAACTGCCTGTAAACACAGAGCCCAAGCAGTCAGTAGTTCACACAGGTCCAGAGGTTTAGGCAGAGCATTCAGGCTGGGATCCACAGCCAGGTCCAAGCTCTGAGATTCCCAAGCCAGGGTCTATCTCTGAGACCCTTCAGCCTCTTGATACTAAGCCAGAGGGGACCCTGCCAGCTCCATCACCCCCCTGTCTTCAAAGCACTGGGAGCAATGCAGGAGGAGACTGCATGCTAGTTTACAGCAAAGGAGACACAGCAGCAGGTTAGCAGCTATGGGGCAAGCTGAGTTGGATGAAAAGTCTTTGCAGGAGCCAGACTAAAGCTGCAAAAGGTTATTGCACTAGTGCAGGGGTAGGGAACCTGTGGCTCTCCAGATGTTCAGGAACTACAATTCCCATCAGCCTCTGTCAGCATGGCCAATTGGCCATGCTGGTGAGAAACTGATAAGAATGCTAGTTCTGAACTCATCTGGAAAAACACAGGTTCCCCACTAGTGAATCGGGAGCTACGCTATAACAGAGAGGTTGCAGCTGAGTTAACTTGTGGTAGCAACATTGTGGTTCAGTCTGCAGGTCACTGTTTCTGTTTCTTGTCTTCGCTCCAGGCTCTGTGCACTCATTAATGACTGAACCCGCTAAGAATGGTGTCTGGACTATCTTTGGTTCCTGAGTGTCTGTCTATGACACCAAGACACAGCTAAAAAATTATGCTCACAAGATTAAATGCACTACTATCTGCAATCATTGAAGGCCATATATGAGGTATACCATTCAGGAAAACAGTGCTTATGGCTTTGGCAAACCCTCACTGTTGTTGCCCTTCTTGGGTACTTAACCCAGGAGTCAGTCCTCCTGCTGGTCAGCCCTGCACTTTGCTGCAGGAATCTCTTCCCAAAGCTCAGCTTGGCATAGGGTAGGATCAGCTGCATCAGGTTGGCAGGCAGGCTGGGATGGTGCCCACTTTCAAGTCGTGCCCAGGACCATACCTTAGATATGCCACTGATACCATTTTCAGATAGATATTATTGTTGTGGATTAGGATTCATAGAAACTGTGAAGTGTGTTTTGTTTGTATGTCCATGGTATAAGGAGGCTAAAGAAAAATAGATCAAACCACTTACATGTCAGTGAAATGAGCTTTCCAAGATATTTTAGTTTCTAATTTTTTAATGGAATTCAGGCCAGCAAATATTCTTTTCTTAGGTAAATTTCTTGTTAAGGCCATGAAAGTTTAGGCAGTTTATGACAAGACATCTTCTCTAATATGGTATAGCTTACCCTTTCTGGCTTGAATTCTTCCTTTTTTCCTTTCCTATTTGGGATTGATTGATACTGCTCAAGACATTTAGATCAGAGGGAGAGAGAAATAAAGACAGATTTCTTTTTGAATGCTTGACAAAAATCTTGATTTCTTTAAAGACACTTCAAAGAAAGTTTTTAAAATGTCATGGGTAAACACTGCCTCCATAATTTCTTAACTGGGATTGTAGGTTTTCTGCTTCCCAATTTAATCCAGAAGATAGAAAAACAACATTTTCTTTTCTAGGATTGAAGCAATACACATCCAAGATTTCTGGCTAAGAGGAGACGATTTCTGTCTATGGAGACGTAAGGGGCAAGATGGAGATGACCTTTTAGCCACCTGCCAAAAAGGGGCAAGATAGACCACTATTTGGATATCCTAAATTACAACCATAGAAGCTGAGCATTTGCACCTTGTTAAGATTGGGTAAAGGTGCATGGCAACACACAAGGGAACAAACTCAATATCAGGATACATCAAAGAGAAACTCTCCCAGCTTGGGAGAAGAAAAGTTTAACTCTGCTTAGGCACACAAGCTAAGAACAGGAGCACAGGCAGAAATAGAGTGAAGTCTGCCTCGACCAACTTCTGCTTCAAAGTTCCAAGTTTAGTTTGTGTCCATTCCTCAGAAAGGAATGTCCAAGTAAAACTGGAGACTTGTTCAATTAACTTCTGTACATTCTTGCCAACAATCTGAATCTAGTTTCCTACCTCTAGTGCTCCTAGAAATTAGAAGTGTCTATTACAGATTTTATTCCTTCCAGAGATCACAGACAGTGACCAAAGGGCCTGCTCACTCAACCACACAGAGACTAAACACCTGACTAGGCTACAGAGCTAGTAGGGCAAGGAGAATGGCAGTGAATGACAGCAAGAATGTCAATTCCTCAAATTGCTGATAGTGAGGGAAAAGTGAATAAGTTTGCATGGTGACAGGGATCAACCCTGTAAGATAGGAGGGAAGAGAAGTGGAGTAGCTCCCTCACTCACACACAAATTTCCCACTGCCTCTTAGGTACTCTCAAACAACCAACATTAGGAGGAAGTGGATCATTGGCATGAGTATTCAAGACTGTATTGAAATGGCTGCATAGAAAGGGGGTTCTGCTTCTGAAAGAAAGAGCATGCCAGACCTGGGGAGGTCTCCTATAAGCAGAGCAGGCTGACCAGAATGAGAACTGCTCACTTTAGGACTACCCTCTTGACCTGCTCCCCAGACCCCAGGACAACCCCTACAGCTGCATTTCTGATTGGCTGATAGAGGAATGCCATTCAAGCCTCATGGCCATGCTGGCTGGAAGTCAGTCCTGCCCAGCAGTTCTGCACATTCTGCATATTCCACAGACACAAATGAAGATCTCTAGTAAGTTGGGGGCTTCCGGTGTGATCAATAGAGAGGGAGCATAGGTGCAGACAACCTGGAAGAAGCTTAGAGACAGGGGACTCGACTGGGCCAGTTCACTTGAGCCTGCTGTTTCTCCCCAAGCATTTAGTCAGTTTGTAGAGAAGTTGTGAGTAGGAGGCTTGCCCAATGGGACATGAGAACAATGTAAACTGGGAATGGTACTGGAAAGCTAGGGAAGCTAAAATGTGTTGTCATAAGGTGCCAAACCCAATCCAGTTGCAACTGTTTTACATGTAATTCTGTTATTGTATTGTCGAAGGCTTTCATGGCCGGATTCAGCTGGTTGTGGTGGGTTTTCCAGGCTGTGGTCTGGTGGCCACCAGACCACGGCCACACAGCCCAGAAAACCCATCACAACCAATTCTGTTATTCTTAATTTGTTAACTAGAAGTTCAGACATGCTTTGGGTGGCTGGAGCTGATTGGGTGGCTTGTAGTGATAAATCAGTTTTCTAAGAAAGCAATACTCTCTGTTGCAACAGCTGTTGCAAGCAACATCTGTCAAACAAATCACAATCCACTGAACTTTCACAACATATGCTTAGGGACCTGATCCATTGCACCAAATGCTCAAAGGAGGTTACAACTAGAAAAAAATCAATCTTTTCCTTTATGAAGTTGTATAGAAAAATGATAAAGGAGTAGACCTCTCTCTCCCTTTTGAGTCAACACTCTTGACAAAGTGATCTCACATCAGAAACCTTAGTAATCATCTTCAGATATGGAAGTTACATGACTCCCTTAAAATATTATTCATCATTTTAAAATACATGCATAGAAATCCACATGTTACTGAATGAAACATTCTTACTCCCCAATCAGTAAAGTAATCATCTTGTCTTCCTCTCACTCATCCTGTTTTGCTACAAATTTGCTCAGTTCCTTATATCAAGTTTGAAATGCCAAATGAGGGGGACTGGAGTGAATTTCCTCTTTTATCTATAATGCAACCCATACCCATATTCTGCTAGCACTCAAGAAAGCAGCTGAGCAAGCAGTATCCATTAGTGGTCCTATTGCATAAATCAATTTTTACAGATTAACAGAATTCTTATTTCTAAATAACAGCTGCTATACCACTTGCTAGGTTGCCCTGTCTTATTTGTACACTTACACCCTGTGGAAAGGAGAAATTCTGAAGTCAAACTACAGATATCCTCAATCTTACCATCAAAGTCTGAAATGGAATGGAATGGAATGGAATGGAAATTTTATTTATATACCGCCCTCCCCCAAAAGGCTCAGGGCGGTGTACAACAACATAACAACAACAATCAGAATAATAGCAACAACACATCAATAATCATGACATAATCATAACATAGCAGCGTAATAATATCATTATGTAACATAGTAACAGTATAGCATAATAACAAATTATAACATAATAACATAATAACATCAAACAACAAAAATAACAGTAGATAGTGATCTAGCGTTAACAATTCAGCAATTCAATAGCAGCAAAACAATAGCAGCAGCAACTTATGCTAACCTAGCTAATAACATTACAATCCAATACTCAGTTAACTACTAGCGCTAACTACAACTAACCTAATAAATACAATGGTTAATAGTATATGTGCTGCCGAAGCGAGCACTACAATGGTTAATACTAACTAGTGTCTACCTAAAAACTGCTAGTCACAGTTTCTAATTGAAACATTTTATCCAAGCATCTATGAATGGATCATAGTTAAAACTGACCACATACACATGACCCAACTTGCACAATTTAATTTTTTCTTTGCTACCTTCTTTCCATTAACACTCTAGTCATCATAGGAATAAATTTTTCCAGGCGAATAAACCCAGTTGGTTCTTCTTCTTCCACCTCTGCAAGCATATCATGTAGATCTCCCTCACTTGGACAGCAGCCTAGGGACCTAATAATGGTGCCAATCTCTCTGACATCCACAATGGTGCCAATCTCTCTGACATCCAAATATGATTGTTCTCTACCTTCCACCTACTCTGAATAGGATTGCCATCTACTAGGTTTGTTAACTCCAGGCTGGGAAATTCTTGAAAAATTGTGGGTGGTGTCTAGGGAAGGCAGAGTTTGGGGAGGGACCTCGTCAGGGTATCATGCCACAGAGTCCATCTTCCAAAACAGTCATTTTATCAAGAGAATTGATCCCTGTGGTATGCAGATCAGCTGTAATTCTGAGAAATATCCAGACCCCATCTGGCAGTTGACATTTCTACCATCTGCCCACTCTCAGCAGGCATTTGCCCACTAATCCACTCCCTGGCTCTTTGATGGTGATTGTTACAGCAGAAAAGATTTATGTGTGACACTCTAGAAATCCCCCCTCCAAATCTCTGTGGTCTTACCATAGGTTTGGGAGATTCCTAGAGCATTCCCAGTTCTTAGAAGTGACATACTTTTCTGGTTTGTGCACAAGTTCTTACTACCACTTTCTATTGCCACAAGTATCAGCAGGCCTAAAAACACTAACTCATTCTCTTCATTTGGATCAACCTATTTCTTTAGATCAGTACCACATAGATAAGAAGGAAGAAAGAGTAAATAATAGATTGCATTGGTAAAGGAGAATATAGTTGTATGAGGCCAGTGTTTTTTTCTGTGGCACCAAGCAACTTTGGGCCTTGAGACTGCCAGAACTCCATCTAAACTGGGGCTTTTCAACTTCAGCTTACATTTCCCACATCTAGAGAAATGCTCTATGATTACCTCCATTAGTGAACTTGTCCCTCAAGTCCAAAGAACTTTGATAAACTGCTTGTCTCTGTTGTCTGCCCCTAACATCAAATCCTGGCCAATGTTCAGTATTTGGCAGGGCACAATGCATAGTTTGCCTTCTACTTTGAAAGTTACAAGGATAGACAAAAAGAACACATAGTTGCCAAGTGGGGCCTGGAAATATACCAGAATTACAATTGATTTCCAGACAACAGAGATCAGTTTAAATGGCTGTCTTGGAGAATGGATTCTATGGCTCCAATTGCTGCTGAAGTTCCTCTCTTCCCCAAACCCCACTCTCCTCAGGCTACTCCAGGAATTTTCCAATCCAGAACTGGCAACCCTAGACCTGGTTGAGACAAATAATTCCACAGAGGCTATGAGGGAACAGTATATTTTCATTATGCTTTAGATACACTAAAATAACCTAATTTACTCGTCATTGCCACTCGCTGTTGTATTTCAGAGATATGATCATGTTGAATGCCTTGAACTTCAGCAGGGCACACACTTAATGAAATATTGAAAATGAAACACAGTCTTGAACAAGGGTGGAGGGTTTATATTCTAGCTGACTATACACTGTCTGTTAATGCACAGGAAACAGTGGGTTTTTTTAAAAAAATTTCCTCTGGCCGTTTCCCCACTCACTGTTTGGTGCGGGGTACTCACGGCAAGTAACCTGGGGTTGCGGTGCACTTCCCACTGCACCACTGGCGACAACGCAGCCACCCCGATTCTACCACTCTTCTGGCTCCTCAGCGTGCATCTTTTCCGCTCCTGCACGGAAGGGCACCTTTTGGAAAACCCCGCGCAGAGCCTTTCCCCTCTGTTGGCTCTGGGCGTGGATCGCCCTCCGCCCCTCCCTGGGTTGAGTCGCCAGCGCTGCGGGCTGGAGAGCGCGCAAAGGAAGAATGGTTGCAGGAGGGAGGGAGGGTGACGGCTGACTGGGGTGGGGAGGCATTAGCGTGATCAAGAACACCCGTTTCTTATGAGCACGGTCTGCCTCCGCTTTCAATTGAAGTGGGAAATCAGCCTCTGATATGTGACACCAGTGGAGAGTGAAAGATGTTAGGAGCAGAGGTCGGGAAGAAGGCATTTGCAATTTAGTCAAGGTCAAAGATGACTGTTTGGGCTTGGACAGTTACTGTAATTGGGAAACAAGCACTGTTTTTCCATCACTGTCCCCAAATCTCCAGAAATTTACCAAACCAGAGTTGACCATCCCACCTGGCTTCCTAGTGTACATGGATGAGTATGAAGAAAGAGTGAGGGGGTACCACTTCCTTGGAAAGCTCTGCGATCTACCCAACTGCTGTGCTAACACTTATTATGTAATGATTTTATATAATGAGTTATTACTCTGAGATAAGCAAGGGATTGAGAGAGAGAGAGAGAGAGAGAGAGAGAGAGAGAGATTCTGCTTACCTGGGAGCCATCCCCCCCTTTCACTTTAAATCTACTTTGCCTTAGAGTTTGGTTGTATAAGTAAATGCAATAGAATATTTCAAGTATATGCAATCCCAGGAGAAATGTCCACATAAACCAGGTCATAAAAATTCAACTTCTCATATACATACACACAAAATATACATGCAGACCTCTCACAGTTTAAAATTAGGTGTCAATAAATGTGACAGCCTAGGGAGAGCTTTTAATTAAAATCAAAGGCAACTGTAATAGTGGGGAGGGGAGAGATAATCTCACACAGCAAGAATAAAATTAATAAAATAAATGCAGCAGGTTGATGCCTAAGGGTCTTGTCTTCAGTTATCATGTATTTAAAGGATGGGTATGCTAATAGGGAGGTGCTATGAAAGGAAGAACAGAGAAAGGAAAACTGGATGCCTAACTTTTTGAAGGCAGAATCTAACCAGGCATGCAGACTAGTACCACTTTTTTAAATGCTTCTCAGTTCTTGGTTGGTAGGGGAACTGTTTCCTTTGTTCAAAAGGCACAGAGGAGCATCAGTACAGTTACATTCCCTATGAAGAGTGCTGCCATATTGGCTTTCTATTGTTAATAAAGAAAAAATATTGCTTGCACACCATTTACTGGCTTTCTTAAGCTGTAGATTGGCTGCTGGATTTCCATTAAAAGCATCGAGTTTTTCTTAGGATTTTTCTTTTTGAGTTTTTCTTTTGAGAATGTGTTCATTCCATTTGGCATCTGAGAGGGAAAGCTGATTAACTACAAGTTGTGATATTTTCAGAAGGACATTGTTTTTGCGTCTTCTTCCAAGGTTGCCCAATGTACAACCTGGTTGTGGGGACGGGGGCTGCACTAAGGAGACAAAATCTGTCCCTTCTCTCTTTTCCAAACGTGTCAGCTCTGCTGATGCAAATGTCGAGATGGTGATTTTGAACTGTTCCCTCTTTTGAGTTGCTTTTGAGAAACCCTGCCAGAGCCACATTAGTTCCTCTCTCTCCCTCTAAGAAGCCCAGTAGGAGGGTATGGGGCAGGAAGAATCCACTGGGGTGCATTCTAGCTGGTATCTCTTGCTTCAAAAGGTGTCATTGCACCCACCCACTCCCTCACAACCAAACCTTCATTGAAGTCAATGGACTGAAAACCGATGCCACATGGCAGCAGCTGGGCTGGCGTCACCATGGCCCACTCTGCACGGGCCAAAAACAGTGCCCTCAAAACAGTAAAAACACCATTCCAGGGGCGCTGTTCACACTGCTGCCACCTCTGAGAGGCAGTGCCATGCTTTCCCCCTGTAACCAGTGGGGCAATGCTGTTTTCCTGCCTCGCTCAATGAGCAAGGCTTTTGGGAAACAGCGTTTCCCAGCCAGTGCTGTGCAAATGGCACTGGGTTGGAGGTGCGGCTTTTAGGCATCTCCTGCTTTCTCCACACTTACTTCCACTCCCATGCTGCCCTTTGACCTTTGGGGTTTGGAGGGCAGTGTGGGCATGTCTCCTTGTCCTTGCAGAGCTCTGCAGGGAGATAAGGTAAGTGTAGGGAAACAAACGGAGGTGCCTCCATGGGGCGCAGCTGCTCTGGGGTGGCTTGCACCTCAGCATGCAAATGGCCTCGGGGCCATACCAGCATCATATATGCTGGTGTGAAGTCACTGTGAGGGCCCGTGCGGAATTGGCCCATGTGATAAGTCCTCTATATAGAAGCTCACCACACAGATCAGACAGCACCGTTCTGGCACCATTCACTATGAATGCAGGGTTGAATTTGAATGGATCATGATATGGTAGATCTTTTGCATGCAGTGGTTCACATTTGCTTTAGGAACTCATTGTAAGGAATTCCATAGAAGCAGAAATAAAAGGCTCTTTGGTGGAAAAGACCGTTTATTCAGACATCTTAGAAAGCTCAAGTACACACAGTGGCAGGAATGACACTTCCTGCCAGAAGCACAGGTTATAACTCTATTCATCCCATCCCCCTTCCTGCTTCCCATGGGAACGGACACCTCATCTCCCGCGCAGAGATAAAGTCTCCGCCGATGAAGCTGGCCCATCGCCCGGGCTGTGGAATGCACTCCAAGGGTTACTTGTATCATCAACACCATATTGAAACCTTTTACACTCTGCCTCCCTTAAAGCAGACCGTTAACCTTCCCAGGTTTATGTAGCAAGTGGAAAGCAAGGTAGCCAAGGGTGGGGGCGTCAATATTTTCGGAATAAACCCATTGATTATACCCAGAGGAAATATCCCACCCAAGAGACTCAGCATTGCAAGCGCTATGACAAAGCTTAGAGTCCAGGATGTATGCGTCACTCAGAGTGCGCTTGTGGCCATCAATAATAGTCGGTGGGGGCCTCTCCGGCTGGTCGCGCTGTGCATCGGAAGCGGGAGCCTCCTTGGAGCAAGTTTCAAATGGAAGACAGGATGAATAAGCACTAAGAGAGATAGGCAAATCCAATCGGGTGACATCATTAATCACTTTAGGTAATCTGGAAAAGGTCCCACCAATCTTTTGCCAAGTTTGGGAAAAATTTATGCATCGCCCCTGAGATTTTTGGTAGACAAATACACCCAAGCGCCCACACGCAGAGGGGAAACCTGGCGGTGCTTATCCGCTTGCAGCTTTTGGGAGTCCTTAGCCCGCGCCAGGGTTAAGCGGTTCGGACCGCATTTCCACCCCTCGGCTAGGGGATGAAATCGCATTGTTGAAACTCTGGAGGAATCCAAAGTTGCTGCGGGTAGTTGTGGTAACGGGCGGGAAGGAGCGACCAGACACAATTTCAAAGTGGGTTTTCGGTACCCGCTAAGTGAACCGCATTGTTATAGGCGCACTCCGCAAACGGAATGAGCTCGCACTCCAATTGGTCCTGGTGGTAGTTGGTGTAACAACGTAAATACTCGCTCTAGGGTTCTGTTCGCTTCTTTCCGCCCCCACCGCCACTTCGAACGTGGTAGGGGGCGGCGACACAAGGCGGCCCTCTAACAACCCCAAAAACGCCTTCCAGAACTTTGAAATGAATTAGCCTGGTCGGAGACCACCTTAACGGGGCTGGAAATAGACGGGTAAACATAGTGTTGAAATGAACAGCCGTGCCAACTTAGGAGATGAGGGGATGGAAGGCACGGAATAAAATGGGCTTTGTTTAGAAAATAAGTCCACCACCACCCACAAAAAACCGTGTTGCCATGACTTTCGGGCAAATCTGTAATAAAAAATCCATGGAGATGACTCTAGTAAGGGCGGGAGGCCACCTGGAGAGGGTTTCAACAGCCCATGGGGCTTCCCCTGAATGCTCTTTTAGCTCTCTGCACAAACCGAAAGTAACCTTTAATATACTGAATGTCCTTTATAGCATTGGCGCTACCACCAGAACTGATCGCAAGGGCCAAAATGCAGAGTTTTCTGTGGCGGCTTCTCAAAATGTCCAGCCGAAGGGCATCGTGGCAGGCTTCAAGAACCTGCTTTTATGGAGGGGGAGGCACGCACCAACATTCCCAAACTCCATTCCCTCCAAACGCAACTGGGAGTCACTCTCTCTCCCCGGCTGGAGGCTCGGTAGTAGCCCCGCCTCGAAGTCTCTGCAGGGAAAGGAGAGACGAGACTAGGAATGGGCTGTGGAGGAGGGGGGGTGGACGCTTGAGATCAAGTGACAGCCAGCCCTAGCTGGGAGGGGAGAGAGAACAGTGCATGGAATGTCCTCAGAAGGCAGCTCCACCCTCCCCCGGCAGGTGGGATGTAGCGAGCCAGCTAGTTTATTGGTTTTCCCGGGAAAATGGACTGTAAAAGAGAAACGAGAAAAGAAATCGGCCCAACGGAGTTGTTTCTATGGACATCTTGAGGGGGGGGTGGGAAAGAGCTGCCAGGTTTTTGTGATCCCACCAAACCTGAAAGGGGTAAGCTTAGCCCCCTCCAGCCAGTGGCTACGCCAAGTGGAGAGTGCTACTTTGATGGCCGCAGTCTCTTTATCCCCTACAGTCCAAAGGCTGAGTTCAGCACCAGAGAGAATTTCTTAGATAAATAAGCACATCGAACCAGCCTACCATCTCTATTTTTCAACAGGGCTGCCCCAAGTGCTTTGTCCGAGGCATCCAATGCTAGGAACCACAAAATGGGAGATCTGGGTCAGGGTGCTTTAGGATAGGTTCGGTGGACAAAAGCAGACTCTTGGTGAGCTGGAAAGGGCTGTTTGACACTCTTCAGACCAGGAAAAGGGGGCCCCGGGCTTCATGGACAGTGGATCTTTACCCTTAGTGCGTAAGAGGTCCGTGAGAGGGAGAGTTAGTTCAGCGAATTGGGGTATAAAGTCACGATAGAAATTAGCAAAACCCAGAAAAAGATTGGAGTTCTTTTGCGGTTGGTGGGGGGCAGGCCATTGGAGGACCGCGTCAATTTTAGAAGCAGGATCCATTTTCAAGCCCCTCGGGCGAGATCCGGTAACCCAAATAGTCAATGGAGGTCTGGGTGAAAACAGCATTTGGAGAGTTTGGCATAGAGAGAGTTATACGAGCAAGCGTTTGGCCACCTCCCGAACCAATAGTTTCTATGCTCTTTCTATGGTTTGTGAACAAATTAAATCGCCATCTAAGTATACCACAACTCCCTTGTACAATAAATCATGGAGAACTTCACATAAGTACTATAAAAGCCCCGGGGCCCCAATTTAACCCGAACCGGTACTATCGGGCATTCAAACTCGTCCAAACTTTGTGTTAAACGTCAAGTAGCCTTCTGTGCAATTCTGGACTTGTAGTAAGCTTCTCTCAAGTCCAATTTAGTAGTAAAATGCCTTTGCCCAGTGCATCTAAAAGGTCCTTTGATCAAAGGCAAGTGCTGGATATTTATTGGACAGGGAGACTGTACTGAGACCTCGATAATCTGTGCAAAGCCAGAAGACCCATCTTTCTTTACAAACAACAAAACGGGAGTAGCGCAGGTGTGTTTGGTAGCTCATTGCATGAACTCAAGGAAGCCAGGTTCTTTATTCAAGAAGGTAATGTAAGTTCCTCTTCTCCTCATTGGGGCTCATACGGTAGATTCTACCTTTGGGTAGTTGCTCTGGTTGTATAACGATTTTGCAGTCAGTGTCTCTATGGGGTGGCAACTGATCGTGATTCTTGTTCCTGAAAAACTCTGGCTAGATCATGGTACGCCGGTGGGATGCCAATAGAATCGGGAGCAATCATTGACAGCTTGTAGGGAGGGGTGTAATAGAGAAGTTGGGTTTTCCCACCTATGTGTTCACCTCGTAGGGAGGGCCAGTGAATTCTAAGATCCGTTCTCTCCAAATGAGTTTTGGTTCATTTAACAAGATCCATGGCATGCCCAAAACAATGGCGAGTTTGGCCACTGGCGCTAAGATAAAACTAATTTTCTCCCAATGGTCGGGCGCAACGGAGGAGAACCGGTTGTGTTTTTGAACTGGGCCGGTCCTTCGCTCCCTAGGCTGCCCATTTGGGTGGAATGGTATGGGCTTAGCCAGGGGAATTTGGTCCAGACTCCAGCTCCTCTGCCACCTGGGTACGTGATATAAATGGGAGCAGCCAGAATCCACAAGGGCAATGGTGGCTATAATGCGAAAGGTTTGGCTATGGGCTACGAAACGCTTGGACAGTAATGGGAGCGCTTGCCTTCACTCACCAAGGCCAGAGTCGGACCCATATCCATGGGGGCTGGAAGAAAGGTAAACAGCTGCTTCCTCCTCTGGGTCGCCTTCGATGGACCGCCTTAGATGAGTCTGTCCGGGGCGGCCCCGACTTGCGTGGTGGTTTGGCAGATGGGGTGCGCGTGGCTGGAGCGGTTGGTTTTTGTTTCTTCTCGACAGTTGGCTGCCAGATGACCTGGCCCTCAGCAGTACAGACACAATCCCAGTCGGCGACGGCGCTTCAGAGGTGGACTCCGGTAATGGCTGGGCTTTGTCTTGGCGGGCGCCAGTGGCAGGTTTCATGCATGCCTCCTCGCACGAGCGTATTCCAAGCTTAGATTTTCACCTGGGATCCCAACTGGACCCAATCAGCAACAGTGTGAGGGAACCCGAACTAAAAACACTGTTTCAATGAGCTTCTGCCGCCAACAGCATCCGAGAAGTATTCGCATTTCATGGGCGCGCTTCCAGGCTACCATAGGAGGGGAGTCGAAAGCAGCCGCCGCATCTAAATTCACGGGTAAATTCCTGCAAACGGTCGGTTGCCCTGCTGGATAGTTTTGATGGTGCTGGATAGTCTTCATTTTCGGCGCCCAGATCTTGGAAGCGCCTAAGGCTTGGAGGGTCGGCACCGTAAGCGAGAGTCTTCATTCCTACAAATCCAAAAGAGTCACAAACCAGTCGGGCTGCTGCCCTGCATCCAGGACTGAGCCGATGTCCTGTATTTTTCGCTCAGACCGTATATAACTCATCATAGTCCTCCATGTGGGCACCAAGTTGCAAAATGAAGTAGGGTTTTAAAGCGGGTCCCATCAAAACGTGGCAGGTATCGGGGGCCTATAGTAACCCCTTTCCATCGCCTTTTGGCGCCGGCAGGGGCGGCGGCTGTAACGGGTTGAGTAGGTTGGGCGGGCAGCTGCCGTACAGGGGCCGGAATCGTGGAATCACAGCCAAGCGGGCGCTTGGGTGGCAGGGCCCATAAACGCTGCTCCTCCATACCGGCAGCATTAGTAACAGCACCTCCGACTTTTGGGCTTCCTGGTCTGCTGCCTCCTCAGTTCCTCCAAAGCAGCCAGCTCTCTCTCCAAGGGTCAATGCATCCTGGCGCGCATGCAGAGCTGCTTTTTCTCGCTCCAATTTAGCCAGTTCGGGTCCCGCTAATAGCTGCAGTGAGCCCACTTTATGGGCGTTAGCGTCTGGAACGCTTTCGCGTCACAAATCCAGTCTGGAGTGTTCCAGGACCTTATCATGGACTGGATAGATTCTGGGCGCGATATTGCCGCTGGAGCTTATCTTTGGCACAGTCCAACTCGAGCTGGACTTTCTTGCGCTATTGTTCCCGGGTCCTCTGTGGTTTTCGCGGCCTCTTGCTGCAACGCCCGCCTCCCATAGCTGGCGCTTCACGGGTTCCATGCTTCTTGGGCATCTCGCAGTCAGCCCCACTTCCTCATCCCAGTTCTCTCTCGGCGGTAGGAATTCAGATCCGGCTGGGAATGCAGGCTTCGGACTCCTTCGCCGCCTGGAAGCTGGTGACATCGGAGACACCCTCAGAAGCACCGCGGGCTCCCTCGGCACCTTTGCAGGTGCGGCCGCTGGCCCGGGATCAGGGGGGGGGGGGTCCGGGATTGGAAGACGGCACGGATACCCCTCCCAACTCTGTGGTTTAGTCCCAGTGTCCTTCGGATCGGCCCTAGTGTTGCAGCTACACGGTGGGTCTCTTAGAGCATCACCAAAATACCAGTCCAGGAACTGCCTAATGGACTCCCGGGTTGCCGGGTGATGAAAGGTGGTCAGGCCCGCCTCCATGACAGGTTGCAATCTGAGGTTTGTAATCCACACGAAAACGGGTAGAGATCCGGTCCACAGGCGCTCAATCCATAGATTAGCTTCCAAACGACTCATGGGCGTAAGTCCCTATGGTCGCCGTCACGCCCCTCGCCCAACGGAGTAAAGGAAGACTCTCGCGGCTGATAATGAGGATCGAAGAGAGTCACCAGCGAGGCCCGCTTCTCCCGCCGGTTCCTCCAGATCCAGAAGGGAAAGTACCGAGCCCCCCTTGGGGGCTACCGCACCTTCCGCAGCAACATTCAACCTCTCCATGCCGAGACACCAGAGGTCCACTAACTAGGAATATAGGATGAATTAGGATTCCTGCCACAATGTAAGGAATTCTATAGAAGCAGAAATAAAAGGCTCGGTGGAAAAGACCGCTATCTGTGACATCTTAGAAAGCTCAAGTACACGCAGTGGCAGGAATGACACTTCCCGCCAGAAGCACAGGTTATAACTCTATTCATCCCATCCCCCTTCCTGCTTCCCATGGGAACGGAGACCTCATCTCCCGCGCAGAGATAAAGTCTCCGCCGATGAAGCTGGCCCATCGCCCGGGCTGTGGAATGCACTCAAGGTTACTTTACCATCAACACCATTGAAACCTTTACACTCATCAAGCTGCAAGTGAGAATTAACCAACCATGCCAAATTCAAACCTACCCAGCTTCCCAATCCAGTACTTCCTGATAAAAGATTTAAGACCAATATTCAGAACAATTTGCTGAATACCACCTTCCTTTCTTCAAAGCATCACTCTCTGTTCAACTATGATATATAAATACCTCAGATTAAATCAAAATTTGACTGTAAATTGCAAGCAGTGCCCTCAAAGACTAAAAAATCTCTTGCACTAGAAACTGATCCACATTGTAGTGCACATCCATACTTTCCCAGAGCTGTACATCTTCCCTGGCGTTGCCAACCTCCAGTGGAGCCTGGCAATATCTCAGAATTATCACTGATCTCCAGGCAACAGAGATCAGTTTCCATGGAGAAAATGACTGCTTTGGAGGGTAGAATCTATGCCATGATACCATACTGAGATCCCTCCTCTCCACAAACCCTGCCTGTCCCGGGATCCAGCCCCAACTCTGCAGGAATCTTCCAACCCAGATTTGGCAACATTTTTGTTACCTCAACCCATCTACCAACCAACAATCAACAGAAAAATGTTAGTTTTCAAAAGAGTTGCTTTCTTTGGCCTGAGCCAATTGCATCTTGACACATCCCTTGCAACTCTGGAGAAAAAGGAAAAAACTCTTCTGTGAGTAAAGGATAAACAATTCTGCCCTCTTGCACCATATTTTACCGTGATGTGCTATTTTAGGTATTCAATTTTCTCCTAGCAAACCTGGCAGCATTCAGTAGATAACAGGAAATAAGTTAAATTAGGCATGGTCTTCTCAAATTAACAAACATAGCACTAGTGTTATTAATAGGGTAATTTCTTTTCCTGAAATTAACTTTTAAATATTTATTTATTCATTTATTGGATTTCTATCCCACCCTATCATTATAGATATAGTGACTGATTCTTCCTATTCTCTTTTTTCACTTTTAAAAGAGGAATTTCTCTTTCATTTCTCTTTGAGTAGAAATCAATGCATCCTTTGAGAAACCACATAAAATGCAGCAGTAAAATTGTTGGTCTTAGCAATTAACAAGGCTAGATCAGTGAAATGGGCAACTTGGTAGCCTTTGTAATGATATTCAAAGATATCAGTGTATTGTCGAAGGCTTTCATGGCCGGATTCAACTGGTTGTGCTGGGTTTTCTGGGCTGTGTGGCTGTGGTCGGGTAGATCTTGTTCCTAACGTTTTGCCTGCATCTGTGGCTGGCATCTTCAGAGGTGTATCACAGAGAAAAGTCTGTTTCACACTGTGTCTAGTGAGAAGGGGAAGTTTAGTGGGGTATATTGTCTATGTCCCAGGGTGGGGAACAGTAAGTGTTTGGGTGGAACTTGCTATGCAAAGATATGGTTGAGTGCATTGTATTGCGGGTGGGGTTATCAGTCCATTTTTTAAAAAGGGTGAGAAACCCCACAACAGGTATGCTCCCCGGATAAGCCACGGAGCAATTTCAACGTGCAAAATTGGCCTCTATTGGTTGTTATGTTTTAAAGGTATACTATTGTACAATTTACCTGATATTGCTATATATATTTAGCCAATGCTGTATATTTTAATTTATTTTGTATAATAATGTTTTGATATAACTATTGATGTATTTGTAATGGCACATGGCTACACACAAATAAATTCATTCATTCATTCATGTACATAGGACAGAAGTGAAAGGGAGAAAGATCATTATGAGCCTCCCCTCTCTACTCACTAGAATAGCTGCTTAAAATACTTCACATGTATGCACATAGTTAATTCCCATGCTCTGATATACATATTTAAGTAGATGTGATTAAATGAAATTGAGAGATAGAATCTCAATTAACTTCAATAAGAACAAGAAAATGTAAAATTATGGGGAATGATTTGACAAAAAAAATTCAAACCATTTGTCAACTTGACCAGGAAGGCACAAAATTTCTAACTCAAAGCATTCATATTCTTTTACATGTTCATAGTTCTCTAACATGTAAAAAACAAACATCAACATTTGTTTTTGAATACCCAGAAGACATTATAGTAAAGAGCAAAAGTTTCTAAGAGGTTATCTCAGGAGACAAGTTCTGCTATTTTCTACTTAAATGGTGCTGGGTCACCTCTCAAGGTCATACAGCAAAAATGACCTTTGATGGGTTAATGGCAACATGTCATGGGATGAAGTCTACATAACACAATTTACAGAAAACATTTCAGTTTCTTATTCTTGGGTTGAAAAATGAGCTTTTCAGCTGCATGCAAATAGGTCAGCCTCATGTTTATTTTGAAAATGTGAGCTAAATTTGAGTATCTAGGCACATCTCTGTAACAAACTTGGCACAATTAATAAGATGTCATTAAATGTGTAACAACCTTGTATCAGATACACATAAGCAGGCATTATCATAACAAAGCTGAAAGCTATGCTATCAAGGATTTATTTTAAAAAGCTTCCTTTTCCTATGCTAGAGCGATTTATATTTGAAGTGTTCTTTCCTGTTGAGATCTTCATTGACTTGTACAAAAATATCGCTTTTAATCTCCAATCCCCATTGGCATTTTCATATAAGCACTGGAAATGCTACGGGGCTTTAGAGATTTAATTTAATGACAGAAAAGTATTTTTTATTAAAGTGTATTTTTTAACACAACATCTTCAGAGGAGTCAGGAAAACTGGATTATTTCAGTTCTGAAAAACCAGCTAACCTGTGCCCTTTTAGAACGATGGATTCACAATGCAAGCTTAACTGTGGGTGAGACTACAAGGTGCAGGATAGGGGACCTTCAAATCCAGACTAATAGCTAAAAATGCCTACTTCTTACAGTTATGCTAGAGTCTAAGCGCAGTTCATTTCTTGCTGTGCATAGGTCCATGTGCACACAAAGTGAAGGGTAACAGTTTGGGGACAATGCAAATGAAATTGCCCTTCAGAAATAATAACAATACAGCTGGAAGCACAAGCCTGGGCAGATAGTAATGTCACTGCTCTGATAAAATGTGCAACAGAGTTATGACAGGTGGATGAAAGCTGTCTCACTGTTGGACAGGGATATGCATAACAACATTCCCAAGTTATTGATATACATAGATATCACTGGTTTGGGTTTTGTTTGTTGTTGTTTTTCCAGAAATCAGAAACCTGTAATGGCTTTTCTTAAAAAGAAAGGTTGTGCTGTTACTGTTATTTCCCAGAATAGAAGTACAAAACTGGGTTTGCTGCAGATGGTGAGACCTTTCTTTGCTCCAATAAAGACACAACAACGACAGGCTGGAAAAGGAATGGGCCACAGCCCAGTTTGTTAATTATTAATCAATAACATGATCAAACTTGAACTATGTACAAATGAAGCCGGGCGGCAAACGGGTCGCACATCAACATCCCAATCTCCATTGGGAAACTGACGGGAAGGGAAGCCCCAGAGATATCACTCCGGCTTCCACCCTTCCCGCCTTTGCTGAGGAGACGGGCACCGGCTAAGCCCATGGCCGCCTACCGGCCCGACCCAACCCCACTCCCTGGGGTGTCGGGCAGCGGCCCGGCCTGCCGGCCTGCCAGCCTGCCCGCCCCACCCCCCGGCCCTTCCACAGGGCACAAGCCTGGGAGAACCTGCCGGAAGGCTCGTTTTCTCCCAAGATGTGCGACACCCGTTGTCAAACCTGCCACGAGCTGCCCCTCTAGCAGCTCCCTGCCCAAGCTTCTCAAGCCTGAGCCTGTCTGGTCCTCACCAAGCGGAGGAGGGTAAAAGATTGTAACCAAAGGTCCAAGCCCCACCGGGACAGGTGGACACCGTCCGGCTCATACAGGTCCTTGTTGTCCTGGGTAATCTCTCTGTGGTCCGCCACCGCTCCCCCGAGGGAGAGCACCACCTTGGCGGCCGCCTTGTTGACCTTCCGGCGGGCCCTGTCCACGGCCGTGGGGTCCAACGCTCCCCTCCAATGTACCCGCTGCAGGAGCTCAGACCAAACCAAGGTCATGCCCGGCCGGTGCCTGGCCAAGCTCCTCAGCGTGGTGGCCACTGCCCATCGAAGCTCAAGGCCCAACCTGGCCGGGAGATCGTCCTCCCCCAGGTGGACGACTAAGATGTCCGGAGTGGCCAGTTGGAAAATGTACTCGATCAGCTTGGCCTCAAGCTCGCTCCATAACATATTCCCCTGCCCCAACCAGGTAATCCTCACGTGAGCCGCGAGTCCAAGATGCCGGCCCCAGTTGGATGAGCAGGCGTAGTCCCCGGCTTGGTTGACAACACTGTGCCCCACGACCCACACCTGTCGAAAAACAGTCTGCGGCGTCCCTGGAGGCACTGCGAAGGGAATCAACAAGTTAGGTGAGGGCGGATGTAAGCCTGAAATGCACCCAACCGCCACCTGCCCAAGGTGCGGCTGTCGTCCTGGGCCCTGCCCTCCTACGCCGTGGTTGTGGCGGCCCCTATTCTGAAGGAGTGCAGGCTGAACTCGGCGGCTGGCAACCCTGCCCGAGCCAGGCACGCCCTGAACACCGCCAGCATCTGAAACCTGGTGAGAGGGGACCCATCCTCATGCACCAGGAGCATCCCTCCTTGCCGTGGCCTGTGCCGGAGCCAGGTGGTTAGCGAGGCAAGGGGGCAGGTTGCGTCACCCGGCAGCACCGGCATGGTGACCCAGGCTCCATGGCCTTCCTGGTCGGTTTTGGAATGGGCAAGCCATGCATAGACCATGTCCCCGGACAGGACAAGATGCTGCCTTTGTAGCACAGTGCTGGATGGCCGGTCCCTGGTAGGGGCAACTAGCTCCCCCGGCCTGAAAGCCCCGTGATGCGCCAGGTGAAAGGCGGCTGCGAAGAGCAAGCGCTCATAGCGTGAGGCGCACACCTGCCGCAGCTCCCCAGTGACTGCTCGCAACACCTCCCTGGTGACTGGGCGCCTTAGGTCCCCTTGCCTAGGGCCCACCCGCCGCCAGCCTGCCACAAGCCGGCGGACTACAAATGCCTTAGTAACGTCTGGGAAGCCTGAAATCCTGCAGTAGAATGCAATCCCAGCCAACTGGACCCCCATGGTTCGCGGATGCATCCCCCGCCCGTGAAGTTGAACCAAGTACTCAAGTAGGAGGCCTGTGTCCACCCCACTGCGGACTGAGCGCCCTGTCGTCGCTGCATAGCTCTGGAAGTCCCGCACGGCTCTGTCGTACTGCCTACACGTGGCCGGTGCCAATGAATTCAAAACACCTGTGATGACGGCTCGTTGCCAAGGTTCCACAGGGACGCCGGCACTGTCGCCGGGAACAGCTCCGCCCCGGGGGCCAGGCGCCTGAAGCGATCCACCTGCTGGCGAGATAATGCGTCAGCGATCTCATTCTGCAAACCTGGAACAAAAGCAGCTTTGAAGGAAATGTTATAAGTCAAGCAGGTAAGGACAAGATCGCGCACCAGGCGCATGACCCGTGCGGATTTGCTGGATTGCCTGTTCACCACACGCACAACAGCCTGGTTGTCGCACCAAAAGAGCACCCTCTTGTTAAGCCAGCATTCGTGCCAAATGTGCACCGCCACCAGGATGGGAAACAGTTCAAGAAAGGTGAGATCCCTGGTGATTCCCAGTGCGTGCCAGGATGGGGGCCAGAGGCCCTGTGCCCAACGACCCTGGAAGTAAACACCAAAACCAAAGGCCCCTGAGGCGTCAGAGTGCACCTGTAGCTCCATGCCAGGTTCTACAGACGACTGCCACAAGGAGATGCCGTTAAAGCCGTGTAGAAAGGATTGCCAAACCTTCAGGTCCTCTTTCAGTCCCCTTGTAACCCTAACATGACGGTCGGGGGACCGGCAGCCGGACAATGACCTCGCCAACCGGGAGCAGAATGCCCTGCCTGGTGCCACCACCCTGCAGGTGAAATTAAGGTGACCCAGTAAGGACTGGACCAGGCGCACCCTGCATTTTCGCAGGGGCATGATCGACTGGATTAGGTTGGCTAGGGCAGTCAGCTTGTCTCTAGGGAGTGAGGACGTGCCGTGGACGGTGTCCAGCTGTATGCCTAAGTAGCTAAAGGCAGGTGAAGGGCCCTCCATCTTTTTGGGAGCCAAAGGGACCCCTATCTCGGCTGCCAGTGCCTGGGAGGCCCCCAGAGCGACCTTGCACTCCCTGGTGCCCTGCCGTCCAATGAACAGGAAATCGTCCAAGTAGTGTGTCACTAACCCAGAGGGCACCCTTTGCCTGAAAGCCCATTCAAGAAAAGTGCTGAAGGCCTCGAATGCGGCACAGGCTATGGAGCATCCCATGGGCATTGCCTTATCCACATACCAGTGCCCTTGAAAATGGGTGCCCAGCAGCTCAAAATCTAGGAGAGAAATGGGCAGGAGCCGGAAGGCGGACTGGATGTCGCATTTTGCAAGTAATGCACCCAGGCCAGCTTGCCTGATAAGGCCGATGGCCTCGTCTAGGGTGGCATACCGCACTGTACACACCCCAGGGTCTATGAAATCGTTCACTGAGTCGCCCCGGGGATGGGAGAGGTGTTGTATCAGGCGAAACTCCCCCGGGGCCTTTTTTGGCACCACGCCAATGGGGAGACCCTCAGGTTGGGTAGTGGAGGCTGGCTGTAGGGACCGGCAATCCGACCGGCCTTCACTTCCTTATCCAGCTTGTCTGCCACCACGTCGGGGTGATCCAGAACCGATTTCAAGTTGTTCGCCTGGTAGGCCCTCCTGCACCCCTGGTAAGGGATTCTGAAACCCGCTGCAAAGCCATCCCCCAAAAGGCCTGCTGCACGCTTGTCAGGATAATGCTGCAGCCAGTCTAACAGCACTCCCAGCCGGACGGGTGTGGGCGCCAAGGTCTGCAGCAAGGCTGGAGTTTCAATGCTTCTGGGAGGCGGCAGCGCCGCCCTGGCCGCCGGCGTCCTTCTGAGAGGGCCCGGCGCCAGGGAACCGGGCCTGCCGAAAGGGAGGGCGGCCGACTGGTTTCGTGCAGACCATCCTGCTATGGTTCCCAGAACAATTGGAGCAAACGTGATCATACTTGCATTTTGGTCGCTGGCAAGCGCCTCTATTAAATTCCCAGCAAGTCCCTTTCGCCACCCCCCGTCCCAGGTAGCTTCTGGGAGACCTCTCGGTGGCGGAGGGCTCCGAGGCTCCTTTCATGGCTGGCTGGACCACGACCATCCACGTTTGGTCGTGGATGAGGTCCCAGCGAAAGCGGCTCTTGTGGGAAGCGTTCTTGCGAATAGCCTCGTCATAGGCTATGGCCACGGGTTCGCCGGCCAAGGACCGAGCCCGCAGCACGTGTGCCATATGGGCTGTCAAGTGCCAGGCTCGCAGAGGGTAAGCAGCCACTATCAGGGCCAGGTATTCAGTAAAGCCCTGCAGCCAGTTGTTAAAGGTCCACTCCGCCGCTGCAGGGTCCTTCCTTTTTTTTATCGGCCTTGCCCCCGGACAAGCCATGTTCCCCCTCCCGCCTCAGGCATCTGAATACGTCCACGTAATACCCGTCGAGAGCCCGCTCCCAGAGCTTCCTGGGGAGATGGGACCCGGGAGGGTTCTTGTTGTCGTCGGGGACAGCGCCGGTAGACGGCGCCTCCAACCCCCGAAGGCGCCTGCGTTTTGCCAGCCAGGGGGGAAGAGCGGGCACCTTCTCCCCCTGGAACCAGAACTCCCCGCTAGCCTGCATTTCATCATCCTCAGTTGACTCACCCAATGAAGAGGAACTGGGCGACCGCCTGGAGGACCGGGAATGTCGCGACGACTGCTTCTTCCTCCGGCCCTCCCGCTCGGAGGGGCCCACGGATGCGTCCACCGACATGGACGTGCTCACGGGAGGAGACAGCTGGAGTTCTTCTGCCGGCCCGCCCGCCGGGCCCGCTCCCTCCACGCCAGCGGCCGCCGGCGCGGGTGGCTCCGGGTCCCCCGATCCACTGGGGGTCCCGGGACTCCCGGACAATCCACCGAGGGCTTGAGAGAGATGAAGCAGCGTGTCTGCTAAATTCCGGACCAAGGTGGGATCGGGAGTTGAATCACCGGCAGGCACGGAGGAGGCGGGAGCCCCGCCAGGGCCCTCCTGCGCCCCGGGGATCACTTCCCCGGATGAAGAGGGCTGCTCCGCCGAGCCCACCAGCCTGCCCTTCCTATGGGGGATAAGCCCAGGGCCGCAGCGGCAGCTGCCCACGCGGCTGCACTGATCCGCCCGACCACGGGACCTTCCCCCACAGCCCTGGGCCCCGTCTGGACACGCACCCTGTTGAGGAGGGCCCGGGCCCTGCCTGAAGGTGGCCGGTTCTCCTGGGAGGACTCCTTGCTCTTCGCCCGCTTTGGAGCCATAGCGGCGAAGCAGAGACCTGGCCCGCGGCCGAGAGTGAAAATAGAAGAGGAGTGGTGGAGAGGAAAGGAACAGAAAGAAAGTAAGCACAAGTAAAGTCGGACCAAGAAGGAGGAGCTGAGAAGGGTGAGGAGTAGACCAAGCAAGCGGGAGAATGGTCGAGACCAGGCTCCTTCCAGGCCTTACGCTCGACTCAGTTCTGCACACCACGCCTTTCTGAGTCTCGCCGCCGGGAAGGGCGTGGACTGGGTGAGGCGTTCTTATATACCCTTGACTCCTCCCGCCTTTACCGGCTGGGAGCCAATCACTGCACCCCGTTTCTGCAGCATGCCGCCAAGCCATGCATGCAACTTATTTTTGCTCCTTGGCTCACCCCGGCAGCAATGGCTGCCCCTGGTTATTCGGTTGCAGCTTTTTTCTTGGGAATTACGAACCCTTCTCTTGAACAATGCAATCCTTTTACTTTTTTTCCAAGTTTGGGTGCTTACCAGCCATGCAGCATGTGCTCGAGGATTTTTAAAATATAATTCCAATCTAACTCCCCCTTCCAATCAGATCCTTGCAAGAGTGCTACCAGCCAGTTTTCTTTGGAGACATAGACCTGCTGCGCGCCTTCAATCCCTCCATCGAGGGGGTGAAGCCCTTTTTATTTGCAAGTACAGGAGCCTGTAGAACTGGTTCACTTGTTTCGATTTGCTTGTCATGGTTCTTTAGAGGACAGACTGTACTAATTCTACTACAATTTTGGTGACATTTAGTTGAAACACAGCATCTCCAACCCTCATCAAACAATTTCTCCCAAACTGAGGTTCCTGCTCACTTCTTCAATCCCTTTGTGAAGACAGAGTTCTCTTTTTCTCTTTGAGTACAATAGCTGGGGAAGCCTTGTTAAAAAGCCCATAGAATTGGTCTCTGTGGTTGAATTTGTTTGAAACTTTAAAGTTCTTTATTCAGTAAGCAGCACCATTACCTCTGCAAATTTGATGCCCTTTTGTTTAAAAACAGCCACTCCAGTCCCCAAAATTCCCTCCTTCCTCCCTTCTTTGTTAAAGGAAACAAATATCAAACTACAAGAAGAAAGGAGGACAAACACAGAGTTTTCAGATAAAAAAATGTGATTTTTTTTTAGCATAGTTAGTCTGTCATTGTAAGAGGAAATGAATACAGATAGGTTTTGTTTTGTTTTTAATGCCAACACATTTTTTTCCCCTCGTAGGAATCAGTGGAAAGAACTGCACCTGCTTAGAGGCCAATTTTTCATGGTCAAAATGCCCTGTGGTAAATCCGGGAGCTTACCTGCTGAGGCGCTTTTTGCCCTGTTTCTGACTCCCCATGGCTCCCCTGTTCTTCCTAGGATTCGAGGCAGGGCCTGCGCGTTATGCCGCAGCTGTTTCTTCATGACCCTAGTGCTTTTCTATTTGCACCGTGAGCTCTTATGCAATGTCTTCCATGCATGCGTGGACAACCTCCGTTTTCCACATTCTGATTGGCTGAATCTCCCCCCATTCCCCCCATTCACTTTCACTATTTTATTTTTAAATTACTCTGAACACAAAACAGGCATTGAGAATCAGCGCCTTCACCCCCCCCCATCTGAAATCCTTCTCTGTGTGAGAGAATTGCCATTCTCCACCCCACTCTGTCTAAAACCCTTGCGTGTGCGAGAGAATCACCGTCCTCCACCCCCCCCTCTGTCTAAAAAACAAGGTTTCTCCCTCCCTGTTTCTCCCCCACTGCATTGACAGCCACATCCCTGATCAACAGGAATTCTCTCACACACGCAAGGATTTTTCACAGGGGTGGGGAGGGCGCTGATCTATTGATTGGTGGGGCAAGCCAGAGTGGCAAGGTGGGAAAAATAGCCCCAGTTCTGCTGCAGAGGAGTCTTCCATGGCAGCAGAAGCCACCAGAGTAACAAAGGAGCATTCCAAAAGAACCTCAAATTTGACAGTTTTTGAAAGTCATGGAGCAAAGCCAATAATGTGGGGCACTGCCAGGGCAAGCACGCTGCAGCACCGGGAGTCGTGAAGACCTCCCAACTGCACAGGATTATTTTCTGTGCTAACAAGGCATTTTGACCGTGAAAAATTAGTCAGAGACAGAGCTACTTTTGGGAGGGTGGGTATTTGTAAAACTGAACCCCTTTGTCCAATTCTCTTGACACTTGTGGGGTCTTGAGAGTCAAGGGAAGACCACTTGTATTATTCTGCTTGAAACTTGGAGGGGGGTCTTTATATTAGGAGTAAAGCTTCCTGTGCAAATTTGGCACCATTATCTTTATAAACAGCTGCCACAGACCCCCTCAAGTATGTTCCCCTCTGAAAATAATTGTGCTAAAGCACTGTAACTTGAAAAATCCCAATATTTGAATCCTAATCTTGCATTGTCCTACACAAGCAATTGCAGGGGGGAAACCCTCCCCCCAACCCTGGATATAAAAGTATAATTTGTTTTTTTCTTGGCACACACCCCTATTGGGTACAGAGAGGTTTTTGGTAGATGTCAAATATTGTATAATTTGTTTCCTATGAAGATTTGCTTGGTTTGATTTTAACTTTTTTCTCTCTCTTTGATTGGACTGGCTATTTGAAGGTGGTATATGTTATGGTATGTATCTATTCGAGTAAACATTGAATATTTATATAAACTGTGTTTCCCACTCCTTCCTCAGGCATACATTTTGATTCTCTCCAGTTTCAGAAATCCCATTACCTACATTAATCAACTCCAAATCCTTCCTTTTCCCAGAGATCTATATTACCTCACCCTTGAGCCTTAATGTCAAATAACTAAGGACTTATGAGACCCTTATCCTTTTTCCTGTTTTTGTTTCTTTTTGAAAAGCATGTCACTTACGTTCTTTGTTCTACCAGCTATGTGATTCCTTCTAATGCTGCAACCCCAAGCGGAGTTAAGTTCTTCTAGGTCCACTGAAATCTGCTGAGGGTGGCATTGCAAGTGTCCCAGATAGATAGCCCATTCTGCATTTTTGGCACTAAGCAAAAAAAAATTAGATTTCTTTATGATAATATATTGCATACACTAATTTGAAGGGGTGGGGGTGGGGGTAAATATGATCATTCTTATAGATAGCCACATCCTTTGCCTACTGAAGTCAGTCAAGCCTCCTAGAGAGATCACTGGATGCTGATAAAGAAGCTTTAACATGATGGCCTGAAAGCAGCTTTTTTTTCTTACCCACTATTTGTTTTGTTTTTAACACCGAATCTGATGAAGAGTTTCAGAGAACTCAAATGCTTGTACAATGTTTGATCATTCTTAGACAGAAGCATTATGAGATTTTTGGTTCTGGATTTTGCTTTGAACCAACACAACTACCTGCAACTTCTCATCAAAGGATTTGCTAATGTATATGTATGAAACAATACATTTGAATGAAATGTATCTCTGAATAGGTGTCCTTGGTTCACTGTTTCAGACAGATGTCAGGAGCCAAATTCTGCACAACTGCCAATGAATGGGACAGATGAAAAGGCTCAGATAAGTATATTCTACAAAGACCTGAAAATGTTGACTCTCCTGCCTCTCACTGAATTCTTATGCAAAAGTTCTGATCTCAAGGTTACCTACTTTCACAGTGACTTCAAATTGATTTTTTTGTAAAGTAATCTCTCTAGTCTGTCACTTTCCTATTTACAGAGCATACAAAGTAGACCTACAATGCCATCAGTTTGGAGCAAATCTAATTTGCTCTTCTTATAATACTGGGCTCTATGATGATTATCTCATTTTCTTGGTGGCAAATGTGGCATTATTAGATGATGATTGCCAGAGGAAAAAGTATGTTGCTACATCAGCTAAATCAAGGTAAACACAAATCAAAAGTACAAAATACTGAGCAATGAAAAAAGGCAAGCCCTTCACTGGTGACCTGTTTTCCAATGATAGTGACACAAACAGGCTATCATTTTCCTTACACTACTCACTTTCATTTCTCCTTGGTACTTTTGCTTCTAGCTGAAGGAAGGACTACTTTCTGAGCAGGGGTCGGGGTCCAGTTGAACAACAGGAAGAAAAGGGAAAAATGTGGAAGGCAACCAGCTGAAATTGTCCAAAGGCTTTGCACAGAGAGGCAGTCATGGATTAACACTTTACTTGTTCAAGAAATCAAAATGAAACACACAGAAGTGTGCATGCAGAGTGTAATGCAATCTATAAAGACATGGCACCCACATCTCGGGTGACAAGATGTCACTGGTTACCCATTTATGTAGGGATGTCAGTCTTCCCAATATAGAATTACCTCTTGGTAATTCCTAATGTACAGGTACAGTGGAAAGACTTGGTACAGGTACAGTGGAAGGACTTGGGGGAAATGGAAGGCCTGGTGCATCAACATTGTGCCATACCTATGACATTTCTGATTTAAACTGGAAGTGATAGGGAACACTCTAGCATTCTGTAAAACATCGATGGTAAAATGCTAGAGCATCCCCTGTGATGCACTAACATCACTTCTGGGTGCATGGAAGTGCAAGTGACTCCCCACTAAAGTTTTCCTGCTGGTTGCCTGGCAACCTACTTCTGTGACTTTGCACAAGAAAACAAGACTGTTAATTGCAAATATGATCTATTCTACTGTCCCAAATGTTAAGGAGAACATGAAACCTAGTTTTTATAATGATCAAGTTATAAAAGATTTTGCAATCAAAATGTGCCAAGCAAAAAAAAAATAGCACTGTTTAATGTGAGGAGGCAGAGCAGTGATTACATGAGCTGTGAGAAAGCATACAATAACCTTGTATGGCTGAGTCGCAAAGACATTACAGAAAGTTGTACTGCAAGCACACTATGAAAGGGTTTTCTGTGATGCAAGATTTTTGCAATAATGCTTGTGTCAGAGCATCTGTGGCTTTCATCTATTTTTATATCTTGCTTTTACTTATAAATAATTTCCCTGTCAGTATTTTTACCCAATTTTAATAGACTGTACTTTGAATCTCACACTGACTGGTTTGCATAATAAATGAAAATAAATTAGAAGCCTTATGTCTCTGGTCTGATCTAGAAAAAATCCAACACTATGGCACCTCTAACATCAACAGCTTTAGAAAGCTGAGCCAATGTGAGACTGTCAGGCTGTTTCCGCACGAAGGCAGAAGCGGCCGGGTCGGCATTTACGACGCCGACCCGACAATGCTGGGACCGTCCGCACGGACGGTCCTGGAAACAGCCGGGCAGCCGGCGCCACAGAGCACAGGCGCCCGGCCAACCCGGCATGTCCCCGGGCCTCCGGCGCGTCGCCGAGGCCTGGGGACACCCCCCCCGGCCCTGCACGCCTGCTCCAGCGGCGCAGGGCAGGGGGGCGTGTCCCCAGGCATTGGCGACGTGCAGGAGGCCCGGGGACAAGGTAAGTGCCGGGTGGGGGAGGCGTCGCAAAGCCGCTGCCGTTTGCTCGGCAGCGGCTTCGAGGCGGCGTTTCCCCAAAAAGAGCGTTTCCAAGCACTCTGGGGAAACGCCGGCCTCGCGACGGGCGGGCGGCGTGAGGGCAGCGCAGCTGCAATGCAGCTGCGCCCCCTGTGCGAATGGCAGCCTGGAGACGGCGTTTTTACCGTCTCCAGGCCACCATTCATTGCCCGTGCAGAAACGGCCTTACTTTTTTGGATGTCAACTTGGATATATCTGGTCTAAATATATACCTAAAAATATCTTGGTGTTTTTCAGGTACATTCTGGATTGAGATATACATTCCAGAATCCCAGTCAATACTGGTCCCTAATATCCCTGGAAATATTCTGGAATATCCAAAGCAAGCATTTTAAAAGGGCAAACTTGTGAGGTGGGTTTTTGTTTTTTGGTGGTGGTTTTTTAAAAACTTTTTAAAGCTTTCCTAAGCAATGGTGGAGGGGAGCAAATGGGATCTTAAATTGGGTTGGTCTCCCTTCCCTTGCTTCAGTTGGTTGGACTTCAATTTCTGGTTTGACTTTGAATGTGTTGAGCTTGCCACACTGGCCCATATTTCTGCTGGGATTCCCTGGTTTGATGCTGATTCTGTTGGGCACAACCATTTTTATGAGCCTCTTCCACTTCCCCCCTGGTCTGGACTCATAGCAATTGTCACCCATTGACTTTACAGTTATGTTGCATTTTTTTTCCAGGATGTTCAACATGTTATCCCATTATCTTCCTTTGCAAATCTTGGGCAAATTTGTTATTGACTGCCACTTGTAGGTAGTGTAAAGAAACAGGATCCACATTTCTGGTCACTGCTGCTGCAGTTGTGTAGGGGAAAAAGATGTTCACCACAGTACAACCTTGATGCATACAGAGAACTGTGTATTTTGAATGAGCCCACCCTTGCCTAATAAACATCTAAAAGAGAAGGCTTGCAGTACAGCCTTGATTTGATGTGCTGACTTTACACATTCAGTGACATTTTTGATGTGAAGATATATTTAAATGTGCAGTATCCTATCAGGGGGTATACCACATGCCTTTGATAAATATTTGGATCATTCAGTGGCTTTCTTATCTTAATTATCCTTTACCCTGAAAATACATGATGGTTAGCTCTTTATCTGGGCACAGTAAGACAACAGATGAAGGTTACACCATAAAAGACTATCTATCTCACTCCTAACCCTTGGTCCCTCCCAACAACTGCCACCTTAGCTTGCAGTGACATATTAACAAGTGGCTCAGGGTAAACATATGTCTTTCATATCCTGCTGATGTTAGCTAAAGCATTTTTTCCCAAGTGCCCAGTTTTTTCATCCTCTTTTGCAAAATGCAAATGAACCATGAAGAAGAGAATATACAGATTACTAAGACATTGTATCTTTGCACTACCCACGTTGCTTCATGACTGGGAATACTGAAATGTCCCAGTGCTCTAACATTCAATTAATGAACTAGAGGGATATGGCAGAAGAGGAAGAGAAGGGGAGAAAGATAAGATTTGCGCAAGATGTGGCTCCATGAACTGTATTATCCTGGATGACTCACTCAGATAAAGGTTAATGAGGATAGTTCAAATACTAGGAAGTAATTAAATAGAAATAATTAAAGCAGCAGAACTGTAGTAAGCAGCAAAACTCAAAGAGAAAAGCAAACCTGATTTTTAAATTTAAAATATCATTTCTCATTTAAGACATTAGGTTGCAAAGATTGTAAAGTATTCCCATTTTTCAAAGCTGTGTGCAAACACTACCTATTTGGTGTCTAATGATAGACTGGCTCCAATCTCCACCTCTTTGTGTGAGATCTACGGTAAGAAAGGTTTTAATAAAAGCTTCTGTTGACCAAATTTTAAAATATATCTGCTAGGTCTTCCCAATTCCCCATCGGAGGAGTACATAAACTATTTTTCCAGTTTACAATGAATTCGTTCCTTTGCAAATGGTCACTGCTTTTTTCTTTTTTGTTTCTACATGCAGTCATATTTATGTTGAAGTACATTCTGAACAACATTTAAAAATAATTACAAATATGAGCATGTTGGGGATACGACATGGTAAAAAATTTTCACTATCAAAATTACTGTATAAACTTAACCTAAACATGGAGGGACAAAAAACTTCTTTAGATAGTCAGGAGGAGTAGAATGCATTAATACGGGAAAGTTATTCCTGTATCTATCTGCATTAATTAGAACTATATATTGAGGTAACATGAAAATATGCATGTATATGTATGTAGGTTTCTTTGAAAATTGGGATCCCTCAAAAGACAAGGTTTTCCAATTACATAGGAAGAGATTTATATGTATAGGCTCTCTGCATGTGCTTAAATGAAAGCACAGTTCAGAGTCTGACCCTGATTTCACTTCCCCACCCCACTTCCAGATGCATAACCAGGAGGACAAGTGGATCATATTGTAACCTCACAAGCATTTTTGATCTAGTTTTTAATCCAGCCAGTATTATTTCAGCTTGGCCAAAGTTGTATCCCAGAATTCCTCACAAAGCCATATTCAGCCCAAGTCCTAACAAGCAAGCTGACACATATGCAGGATGTGGTAACAGAAGGCCATGGAAGAATAAAAGGACCTTTTGACTTGCAGAAAGGATAGTCCTTCCTTGAAGGAATATATCAAGAACCGATATAGTCTGCCCCAAGGGTCCCTGAGAATACCGGGTGTGTGCCTTAAGGAGAATGATTTCTTTTGTTCAAAAATTCATGCTTTCAGCCCTAAAGTTCCTAATGTACCAGTTTCTACTGCATTGTATTTCTATTTTTGTATGCTTATGTTTTGTAGGAAAATATAGTATCAAAAGAAAAGGGGGAGTTGTTAGGGAATATTAATAGTTGCAGGCTCATATCTGATCAGACATTAAATGAGGAAGCAGGTCACAAGATAGTGAAGTAGGGAGGAAATGGGGAAAGTAAGTGTGGTCAGCATTAGCAATTAATGCAATAACAGTGATGTGCCATATATAGAATGAGTTGTTGCTGAAATTGAGTGTGTTGGCAATATGTGTCTTAATAGATGATTTAGCTAGAACTAAATGCTGTGCTCGCACCATTTAGGAGAAAGGAGTGGTTTGAAGATTGTGAGCTGTCCATATCAATCCAGGATTGGACGAACAGACAGTATAGGATGTTTTAAATATGCTGTGCTGTGACACAGTCTTTAGAGAGCCGCACCCAGGTGCCCTCTCTCCATGCCTGCAGCCATGTATTCAATAAACTGCTCACTGCTGACCGCCTTGTTTGGAGATTCTCTCTGGGAATAATTCCATAACAGCATTAATAAACACATCCCCAAATATCAAAATGCAATAACATCAGTAATCGTAACATAACAGCATAATAACATTTCATAACCCAATAGCAGAATAACATCATAACATAACAGCACAGTAACAGATTATCGTATCTTAAATAATAACAATATAACATAATAATATAACATCATAGACAACAAGAAATGGCCCCAACGACGCCATTCCCGCGTCCAATCCACTCCTACCAACCTATCCTCTCTAACTTACCTACTAGCTCAAGCAAAAAACAACACTATGCCCTTTGGGACCCACAATAGATCATATAAAAGGCAACTGACTACTAAAGACTACAAGAATTGAACCACCTACTAGCCTACAAAACTAACTACTACTAAGTTAGAAAAAACTACAAGATTTACAGAAGGGGTAGATGACAGAGTTAAATTACAAAAGTTACAACTACAAACTACAAAGGAAAATAGACTACAAAAGGGGATTGACTACATGAACTACAAAACTACAGGCTACCATCCCCAAACTTTTGAACACCATAGGATCCCCTCCCTATGGGAATAAGCCACGAATGGGGTTGTAAGATAAAATCCAGTGATGTTTCTCTGGTATTATGGTACAGTTACCTAAAAAATGGGTGCAAGATTTTTTTTTTAGGAGGCACAATTTGAGAAGTTGTCCCAGATACCATTTTCTTTCAATACGCCCCTGTCTACTCCAGCATCCCACCTTATTTGAACATGGAGGAAAGGCTTGAAGGGAAAAGAAACAACATTGAAAGAAAGACCATGTTACCACAATTCAAGTGGATGTTCATTAGAGAGTTGATATGATTCATTAGAGAGCAAGACAGATGGAATAGGACCCTGGGAAATCCAGGTTTGAATCCCCAACATGGAAGCTCACTGGGTGACCTTGGACATGTCACATTCTCTCAGCCTAACCTACCTCATGGGATTATTAAAAAATGCAGGAGGGGAGAACAATATTGTTAACCCCTTTAAGCCCAACTGGGGCGGGGGAGAAAGATAGCAGGGTATCAATAAATACAAATTTCATCATACTTCCTAATCTTATTACACAACCATCTTCTCGAACACCAATTCCTCACAAGTCAAGGCCATGAAATTCCTGCCAATCATCACATGTCTCTAGATGAAGCTCTCCTCTGAATATACCTCATGTAGTTTTATTATAACTTCTAAATTAAATTCTAGGTTTTTCCCCCAAATACTTTTACTCTATGCATGTTCATAAAGATCTGCAGTCAGACGTATGTGTTTATGTCATTCACACTATCATTTTTAGAGTTCCTCATAACTTCTTAGGTGTGCCCCAACTAATTTAGCCATTCCCTTTTGGTGATAGTACAAATAAAATGACAAAAAAGAAATCCTTAGAGTCTCTTTGCATTTATTGCTGCATAATATTGCTTAACAAAGTGTTGATTTCATTAGCCTTATAGGTAGTTTTGAACTAGTTTCCTCTTCTCCCATCTCTTAAGTTCAAAAGCACCAAAAGTGAAGTAGGAAGATTTTAGTTGCTCATTCTATGGCAGCTGCTATCTGTATCAGACAAATGCAAAGCAGAACCTCCTAAATGTACAGAAACAGGACAAACATTTTTTCTTCTAGGAGTCAAAAGTGAACTCAGGCAACAAAACGAAACAGCCTTCCTATTTCTAGTGTATCCATATTTTCTAACATGGTTCTCTTTACCACTCTCTTTTCAAAAAGCATAGACACTGTCTGAAATAAATGGTAATTGGTTCATGTGTAATATTTCAAATGTCTTTGGCAGTTAACAGACTGACAACTATACTGATTGGAATTATCCAAAGGTTTTTTGTTTGTTTCCACCTACTGGCCACTAGGCAGATTAGTTTGCATAGCAAAATAAGAATGAGCATGATTGTGTTGGTCTTGGCTAACCCATTTTGTTAGATCTTAAAATCTAAGCAGGGGCAGCCCTGGTTAGTATTTGGATGGGAGATGGGCAAATAAATGCAGGACCTCTATGCGTGGCAGCCAATGACTAACCACCTCCAAATGTTTCTCACCTTGAAAATTCCAAGGACCCACAGTAGGTTGTCTGTGACTTGACAGCAATTTTCACCCCCACACTTCTGAAGTTCAAGGCATCTTCCAAGATGGATGCTACAACGCAGACTCAATGAACTCAGAACAAAACTAAACTAACTTATACATGACATTTTCATCACATATTATAAAATATATGTATTTTATAATCAGATACCCTGTTTCCCCAAAAATAAGACATCCCCTGAAAATAAGACATAGTAGAGGTTTTGCTGAGGTGCTAAATATAAAGCATCCCCCGAAAGTAAGATGTAGCAAAGTTTTTGTTTGGAAGCATGCCCGTTGACCAGAGCATGCAGCTGTGGAGTGGAAAAATAAGACATCCCCTGAAAATAAGACATAGTGTAGGGGTGAGCCCGCGAACCCAGCAGAACCGTAGAAGGAGCGCCTGGCATGCCAGTGCCGGCTACGGCCTTCTGGGCACACATGCTCCCCCAACCCCCGGTCCCCCGTGAGTCACAGGTCATGAGATGCCTGACTCACGGTCACCAGGTGTCCCAGACAAAGGGACAAAAGGGCTCTTGCCCTCAGGTGAGGATTAGACCCAGACGCCGATGCTTCCTCCTGCACATAGCAGTCCGATGAGATCATGCATCACATGATGATCTCCCGCTCTCCCGCTCTCCTGCCTCCCGGTCCGCCCTCATTGCCCCCCCTCTTGTAAACAATAATAAAAGGAGGCAGAGCCTAGCACACGGCAGAGTTGCCAGGATCACGGGATCCTGCGCTTCCTGCTGCTGGCGCTCTCCACCAGATGGAATCTCCACGTCTTGTCTCTTCCTTGGGGCCTCGTGGGCAAGACTACAAGCTGGTGCCGAAACCCGGGAATCCTCGAACCTCCGCCGTGCTTACCGTCGCCTGGGAAAGGGCTTCTCGGTACCGATCGTCCGCTGGATCGGCGCATCCAGGGATTCACGTTCTAGGACACTCTCTCGTCTGACGAACCACCGGTAAGCATGGGTGCTTGTAAAAGCACGGCTTTTGACAAGCACGTTAGCGAGCTGAAAGCGCTAGCGAAACGCGGCAGGGTCTCCATAAAGAGAGGGGAGCTGCGCGAATTGGTTGAGGAGATTGATAGGCAATGTCCATGGTACCCAGAAAGGGGGACATTCAATCTTAAGGATTGGGAAAACATCGGGCGCACTCTGCATAGAGAGCCTCGTGCGCCGGTGTCGCTGCTACTGACGTGGAGACAGTGTTATGTCGCCATCAGCCTGCAGGTCCATGGTGTCTTTGCCATGGATCTCCCTCCTTTTGATCTTTCACCTACAATTTCAAGCCCGGAACTTTCTCTATCCACTAAGCAGGACGCTTGTCCTCCTCCTGTTTCACTTGCTTCCTCTCCCCATTCAAACTCTCCCGCTCGTGCTCTCGCGGCCCTGCCGCCTCCTCCCTTTGCTCCGCCTTCTGCTCCGCTTCCCCCTCCCGTTTCCGAAGCCACCACACCTCCGTCAATGCCACATAATGGCGCGAGTTTCAAAACTCTAGCAGAGCGTATTTACCACAATCTGCGGAGGAAGGAAACCCTGACGGAGGACGAAGCCGACCTCCTCGCCATGTGCCCCGTCCACTTCACCGACCATGTGGGGGAAGAGGGCATCACCCAGCGAGTTGTCGAGCACCGCCCCATAGGTTACAACGTTCTCACCGAACTCCGCAAGGCAAAGCGCATAGCCACTGATTTGCAGCGGAAAGAAATGCCGGCGGAAGAAAATGCCAACATTCTGGCACCATGCCCAGTCCATCTCGCTAACCAAGAGGACTGCGGCCTTGAGACCTCCGCAAAATGCCCCATAGCCAATCTACAGGGCAGGGAGGCCTGGGAGGGGGAAGATACTCGCCCAATGGCCTTAAGCCTAGAGTCCTTCATAAAGAAGAAGCCCCCTTGGCCCCCTCCAGCAGTAAGGTTCAAGCCAGATCTCACAGCCTCTGAGCATGTGCAGAGCCCTAAGCTCAAAGCACCCAGCAACGGCGAAATCATCAGTACCTCAGGAAGAGCAGGATCCCAGCCTGCAAGGGAACCGCCCTGCAAGGTCCAGAGGATAAGCTTCCCAAACCCAGGTGTAGCCATTCTCATAGTAATCCAACATGTGCGTGCCTCTAAAGACCAGAATGAGCCGGTTCGGAATCAAGCTCGCAGAGAACAAAGGCTTGCACGATTCCCCCATCGACCCCCACCTAAACCTTCTTTTTTCACAGCGAAAAGAGTTGATGGCCCAACCCCCCGGGGGGGAGGAAGGGAAGCCTGAATGTTTCAACTCGTGTTGTTTCCTCCTAGACATGTCTCCCATTGTGTGCTCAATAAAAATGATTCAGTTTGGATACACCTCCTACAGAGCTAGGAAAAAAGACTAACCACACTTCCTTTTCAGCTTGTTTATTAAGCTCACTGGATGCCTGAAAAAGGATTTTGAGTCAAAATTGCAAACTTCCTCATTGTGCTATGTATGCTTATGTATGTTCTGCATGTCTTGCCCCCTTTAAAGAGACCCCTAAAGTTCTCCCCTCATGAGAGGGGCTCTCCCATTGCTTCTAAGCTGTACTCTTGTGCTTGAATCTAAAGTTTTCCTCCTTTTGGTTATGTGTGCCAATGCCTTGAAAGGTTTCACCCATTACAGCATCGGCCTTTAAAAGGAACACAGTCCGTGTACTCCCTAGGATGCCAGTGGAATCTGCTTCAAGCCGCCTCCATCTTAGTTTAAACCCTCTAATTCTTTCTCAAACCTTTCCTTGAGAACCTTTTCCTTCGTCTATCTGAGCCAACACTGCCACATTGGCGTGGCGCAAGTTTATATGTAAAGCCAGAATTATTTCCGTGCTCCCACATTTTCTGCTGAGTGCCACCTGGCTAGTCACAGTGCCAGGGGGGTCTCTCAGCCCCATCTATCTTACACAGCCTCCACTGTGAAGATCGGAAGCGAGCTCAAACCAGCTAGAGTCTCCTTACAGGAGGGGAAGGTAGAGTTAACTTCCGGACCCTTCCCCCTCCCTTCTCTTCTGCACACCTCCTCCTTCTCTGGAATGGGCTGACATGATAAAGGGTTTTTGCAAACCTCTCTCAAGTTGCTCTTGTGATCAAACCTCAAGCCCAGGGACTGTTTTCTTTACATTTTTCTTTCTAAATCTTTCCTATGGATTGTTATATTACAATATGACTATAATTGTGAATTGTTTAAGTTGCTCTACTAAAAACCCACACTCTAGACGGTGATTGGGATTGTTTTGCAAACAAGCACCCGGCCTGGGTGTGACCCCTCCCCCTCCTCTTCCTCCCCCCAAGCCTTCGAGCAATTCCTGTCTCTGCCTTGTGTTTTCTAATGCCTTGAATGTTGCAAGTGATCGTCGGAATGGGCCAACTGCACCTAAGGAAATCTTGGCCAAACAAACAAAGAAAGGGGAGTAGCCCCCCCACACTCAGGGCTCAGGTTTTCCATTGTCATCTATGAGAAATAACTCAGCAAAAACTAACTCAGCCAGTGCACAAACCCCTGGGGGAAAAGCGTTGCTTGTTTTTCTCTTCCACACAGGTTTCCAGCTCGGTGGGGCCAACTCAATCCCAGGGACGAGGAAAGCCGGCCCTATTGAGAGGGCATGATCGCCCCCCAGCCTGGGCCGAGATGGGCGGGATCTCTCTGGAGCCAGCACACCTATTCTTCCACGGAGATCGCAGCCCTCGCTGCCCCCCCCCCACGGGGGAATGGCAGCCTAGGCCAGCTATGGCTCAGAGGTTGATGCTGCGTGCCACTGCTCCTCGTCTACAGTCGCCATTGTCTCTCCCTCTCTGCCACCCCCTGGCTGAAGTTTGGAGTTGCAGCCAGGAACATTCCTGATAGGTTAACCTTTGGAACTTTCCGCTGTTTTCAGCCACTTGATTGTTATCGGAACATGCCTTCTCCCGCAGCCTTGCTCGTGGGAGTCACTGAACTTGCAATGCTAAAGACTATCAGTAGCTCTCCCTACGCTCTTGAGAAATCCATGGACTCTAACGCCATTGCTCCATAGCTTTGGTAGTCAAACAGCAAGAGCCATGCATTGGACAATTATGCAGCCACGGGCTGCCTCCCTCCCTTGCATCATCTAGCTTATGTATTGCTTATCAATGTTTATTGTTTCCATTTATGCCTTGCCCCAATTATGCCCTTTGGAGCTGACCTCCAAAGGAATCCTTGAGTACTGTAACCCAACTGATCGTTGAAGTTATTGCATGCCTTGATTTTAGAAGTTATGTTATTTGTTGTTGTTACATCCCTGATCATCTTTCCGCTGGGACTCTCTGCTGTCTCAGCCTCCTTACCATCGTCTTGCCTCAGGCTCCACCCTGGGAGCCTAGGCGCCGCCGCCGCTCCGCCCCTCCCCTCGACCCCTCTTGCCGGAGCGACGCGGTTGCCCTTCCCGAGGCAGAGTATGTTTCCCTCGCGACTTCCCTCGTGGGAGTCCCCGGACTTATTTCCTGGAACACCAAGACTATCGGCCGTTCTGGCCGGCGCCCTTACGGAGTCCATCAACTCCACCTCGACTATTTTGGATGCTCTGGCCTCCGAGCGGCAAGAGCTTCGTCAAGCGACCTTAGATAATCATGCCGCTACCAATTGTTTGTTATTGTTGACTCATATGACAGTGCGTGAGTTGCCAGATACTGTACTGCTGTTCATTTCTGCATTGATTTGATTGTATGCCTTATTGTTGGAGCCCTTTCTATGCAATGTATTTCTAGCCTTGCTTATGATGTGTGTAAGAAACCCTTTGACTTTCCCCTCCGTCGCAGCCAGGTCCTCATGCTGCACAAACAACTCAGCCAGCTTGAGCGAGTTCCTGGAGAGGCAAGCGTCCCCCTAAATTGCCCCAACTAATTCGGCTTCCTTCCTAAAACGTAAGAAACGGGGAGATGTAGGGGTGAGCCCGCGAACCCAGCAGAACCGTAGAAGGAGCGCCTGGCATGCTGGTGCCGGCTACGGCCTTCTGGGCGCACACGCTCCCCCAACCCCCGTTAGTCACAGGTCATGAGATGCCTGACTCACGGTCACCAGGTGTCCCAGACAAAGGGACAAAAGGGCTCTTGCCCTCAGGTGAGGATTAGACCCAGACGCCGATGCTTCCTCCTGCACGTAGCAGTCCGATGAGATCATGCATCACATGATGATCTCCTGCTCTCCCGCCTCCCGGTCCGCCCTCATTGCCCCCCCTCTTGTAAACAATAATAAAAGGAGGCAGAGCCTAGCACACGGCAGAGTTGCCAGGATCACAGGATCCCGCGCTTCCTGCTGCTGGCGCTCTCCACCAGATGGAATCTCCACGTCTTGTCTCTTCCTTGGGGCCTCGTGGGCAAGACTACAACATAGTGCATCTTTGGGAGCAAAAATTAATATAAGACACTGTCTTATTTTCAGGGAAACAGGGTAGTATAGTGTGCATAGTTGGAATGAGCCAAGAGAGAAGAAATAGTCGTAGACTTTCCCAACTCAAAAGCATAGTATAATTATTTATGTGAGTCCAACTATTTACCTCAGTCCTGATAACTACATTTTCTATTATGTATAATCGTTGTAACTAAAGGCATTTTCACAAAGTTTCACTTAGTTTGGTATGTCACTACTTGGGCATAACTATGAATAAAAGAATCAGAAGAAACATACTTTTAAATAACATAGACATTCTGCTCAGTGTAGCTTTTGCAATTTGTTTTACAAATACAACATTTTAAAAAAATTAGCACTGCTTGAGGAATCTCCCAAAGGGTCTTTTTATAATTATTAATTGCATCACCAATTGCAGCTTTTAAACTCTTACAGGCATTCACAATTGGCTCTTGCAGGCAAGTTATTATACTCAGAGCAAGGCTTAGTCTAGATCATCGACAGGTCCACATCCACATAAGAAGTTAAGTGGGTAAAAGATATAATGAATTAACAAGGGTGAAAGAAACCATTATGCTGTAAATATACTTGCTGCTGAATATTTGATATCCCTTGTAGTCTTTCATTTTAATGTAATACACCTCTGGGCCATTTACTCTATTGTACCTGAAATCTTTCACTATCTATTATCCAGATGCTCAGAGAAACTCAAGTTAGAACTCCATAATACACAAAGGACTCTTCAATAATGCTGACATAATAATATTTAAAAGATATGCTTTCCCAGCACTTCTATATGCTTGAAACATTGAAGAGCTGTTAGCAGACAGCATGCATACAGGAGATCTATAAAATGAGTATTAATGGCAAAGGGGAGGCAAAAAAGATTGCAGTGGATTGCCATCAAGGGTGAAGCTAATAAAGACTGCAATGCTGTGTACTTTATGAGTAATAGTAGTGATAATGAAACCTGAGTTTATATTGTACAGAAACAAAAGCTTCACTTAAAAGGAATATTCCATGCAGCAATTATTGCAGCAGCATTTAAGGGTGAGTTTCATAAATTGCTAACTGGGAAAATACACAGTGTGCCAAAACACTGTCAAGATTTCAACTCTTTCCTGGCTCTTGTGTAGCCCGTGAACATATTGAGAGATTTCACGCTGCTGGGATCCTGGGGCGGGGGGGGGGGACTAGAGGAAGGAATAATAACCAGAAATTGTGTAATGGAACTCAGTTCCAAAAAACTTGCTTGTATCCTGTTCATGGTGTTCCTGTCAATAAGCCAATTTCTGAAACCAGGAGTGTGGTTATTGTGGGGAGATCCTCACACAGATCCTCACACAGTGCCACCCTAAGTAGAGTTACATCTTCATCTTTCTAAGCCAATTGACTTCAATGCACTTTGCAGCAATGCGGAATAGCAAAATCCACTTGCAAACAATTATGAAAGTAGAGTGAAAGTGCATTATTCTTCATGTGTGGAAGGGACCATAGTGGCTCACCTGACACCTATTGTGATTAGCTTCAGCCAAAAGGTAGAGGCCTTTTTATTCACCCAAACTCTGGATTGATATTTTTTTTAAAAAAACCCTAAGTGACATTTATTTCATTTTTAATGCTTTATTGCTTTAACACAGGCTACTGTTGTAAACTGCCTTAGATTGACAGCAAGTTGAACAATTAAACAAACATTCCATTGAGTGGCATGTGCAAACTCATTGCACACAGCTGACCACACCCATCGCATGGAGAACAGTCAGATTCCAAGGATGATAATGAGGTCGATATTTCTGATGCCAAATGACAGTCAGTATGCCCCCGAAACACCTGGAGGAGAACATTCTAGCAAGACCTGAAGGCACTGAATATTGCACGGGAAGAAACTGAAAAACTTGCCCAAGACCGGAACTGTTGAAGAGTACTTGCTGCCTGATATGCTACTTAGCATAGGAGGATCTAACTAACTAAGGCCGTTTCCGCACGGGCAATGAATGGCGACCTGGAGACGGTAAAAACGCCGTCTCCAGGCCGCCATTTGCATGGGGGGCGCAGCTGCAACGCAGCCGCGCCGCCCTCGCGCCGCCCTCCCGGCCTGAAGCTGGCGTTTCCCAGAGATGTGGAGATGGGAGCAATTGTCAATTGCCCTAGGATAAAGTCATTGGTACAGAAGCAAGGCTAATGCCTCGCGCCAAATAGCCAATGGGAGGTAGCATTAGGCAAACTGTTGAAGATCATCCCTGTTGAAGGTCCTCCCTGCACTTGATCTATCCAGACACAGTAGGCAAGATCAGATGCTGTGATGACTGGTCTTTTTCCTCTCTGCTGTTATATCAGTCGAGTCCCCTCCCGAGCCTGGGATTAGGTGCCGCCAAATTTTTATATGTTGCTGCTACTGTATTTTAAACAATTTTAATACTTATATATTTATTTTATTATTGTATTTTATATGTTGGCTATTGGCCTCTGTTCACCACTCAGAGCCCTTTGGGGATTGAGCGGTGGTATAATAATAATAATAATAATAATAATAATAATAATAATAATAATAATAATAATAATTATTATTATTATTATTATTATTATTATTATTATTATTATTATTATTATTATTATTATTATTATTGACAGCAATAATAATTGGGGAGACGGTTGACAGCAAGCAAACATGGGAGTGGCTCAGAAGGGGAACTCTAAAGAAAGAAACTGAAGGCCTGATTTTTGCTGCCCAGGAGCAAGCATTACGGACAAATGCAATAAAGACACGAATCGAAAAGTCCTACAATGACCCAAAGTGCCGTCTCTGCAAAGAGTGTGATGAAACCGTGGAGCACATCATCTGCTGCTGTAAGAAAATAGCCCAAACTGACTATCTCGAACGTCACAATAGGCTAGCAGCAATGGTGCACTGGAACCTTTGCAAAAAGTACGGCCTGCCCTGTAGCAAGCCCTGGTACGAGCACAAGCCAGAGAAGTCCACAGAAAATGAAGAAGCAAAAATACTCTGGGACTTTAGAATACAGACAGACAGACACCTGGCACACAACACCCCAGACATAACAGTGATAGAGAAGAAACATGTTTGGATCATCGATGTTGCTGTGCCAGTTGACAGCAGGGTAGAGGACAAAGAGCTGGAAAAGATCACAAAATACAAGGACCTACAAATTGAAGTTGAACGATTGTGGCAAAAAAGAACAACAGTAATCCCACTAGTAGTCGGTGCTCTAGGAGGAATCCCAAGAAATCTTGAAAACATCTGGAAAGCCTAAACTTGGACAGAACATCAGTCCACATGCTGCAGAAAGCAGCACTTCTAGGAACTGCACATATTCTACGCAAATACCTCTAATATCCTAGGTCCTTGGGAAGGACTCGATATTCAGAGATGAATTCCAGACACTTGTGCTGTGTTGATATGTATAATAATAATAATAATAATGCAATGAAACACTGGAAAACTGAGTTGTTCATGGGCAACCAAAGCTATGGAACTGTCAACATCAAGAGAGGAATTTTCCAGGGTGACTCACTGTCACCATTGTTGTTCATCATTGCAATGATCCCACTGTCAACAATTCTACAAAAAACAAACCTGGGCTATCAAACTGCAAGAAATTCACCAAAAATTTCCCACTTGCTGTACATGGATGATCTAAAGCTTTATGGAAAATCAGAAACTGAAATTCAGTCACTGACCAACACAGTCAGAATCTTCAGCAATGGCATTAGTATGGAGTTCGGCTTGGACAAATGCGCCACAGTGGCATTGAAGAAAGGGAAAATTACTGACAGTAAGGGCGTAGAGATGCCTAATGGAAAAACCATAAAGTGCAATCAACCTGAATCCTATAAATACCTGGGAATACTACAGCTGGACAACATCAAGCATGGACATGTGAAAAATGTGGTCAGCAGAGAATATGTCCAAAGGGTCAGAAAAAATTTTTGAAGAGCAAATTAAACGGGCGAGGGAATACAATCAAGGCTATCAACACCTGGGCCATAAATTCGTCATCAGATACACTGCTGGAATTGTGAACTGGACGCTAGCAGAGCTGGATGATCTGGACAGAAAAACAAGAAAACTGATGACAATCCACTACTCCTTACACCAGCCAGAGTGATGTTGACAGACTTTACCTACCCAGAAAATCAGGAGGTAGAGGGCTTCTGCAAGTGAAACAAACGGTGGAAGAAGAGAAACATGCACTGGCAGATTATGTGGAAAACAGTGAAGAACCAACATTGATGGAAGTCAACAGCAGAAAACTGCTCAAAGTGCAAAAGGCAAAGAGTGAATACCGTAAAAATACACTGCAAAGCAGAAGAGAAAACTGGCAAAAGAAGGCTCTCCATGGACAGTTCCTAGAAAACATTGAGGACAAAATTGACAAGGAAAAAACCTGGTTGTGGCTCACAAATGGAACTTTGAAAAAGGAGACTGAGAGCTTGATTCTTGCAGCCCAAGAACAAGCAATTCGAACAAACGCCATCAAAGCCAGAATTGAAAAGTCAACTACAGATCCCAAGTGCAGACTCTGCAAGGAAGCAGACGAAACAATAGATCACATACTTAGCTGCTGCAAGAAGATCGCGCAGACGGACTACAAGCAGAGGCATAATACCGTTGCTCAGATGATTCACTGGAACTTGTGCCACAACTACCATCTGCCTGTGACAAAGAACTGGTGGAATCACAAACCTGAAAAGGTCACTGAAAATGAACACGTAAAACTACTCAGGGACTTCTGAATTCAGACTGACAAAGTTTTGGAACACAATACTCCTGACCTCACGATTGTGGGAAAAAAGAAAGTGTGGATAGTTGATGTTGCAATTCCTGGTGACAGCAGGATTGATGAGAAGCAACTAGAAAAACTTACACGATACGAGGATTTAAGGATTGAACTACAAAGACTTTGGCACAAACCAGTAAAGGTGGTCCCAGTGGTGATCGGCACACTGGGTGCAGTGCCTAAAGATCTTGAACGGCACTTAAAAACAATTGGCGCTGACAGAATCACCATGTGTCAGCTGCAAAGGGCCACCCTACTCGGCTCTGCACGCATTATTCGTCGATACATCACACAGTCCTAGATGCTTGGGAAGTGTCCGACGTGTGATGTAATACAAAATCCAGCATATTGATCTTGTTTGCTGTGTATAACTGTTTTGTATCAATAATAATAATAATAATAATAATAATAATAATAATAATAATAATAATAATAATAATAATAATAATAATAATGGAAAATGAGAAGGTCAATATCCTGTGGGACTTTCGAATCCAAACGGACAATGTGTTGAAACACAATACACCAGATATCACCGTGATTGAGGACAAGAAAGTGACCATCATCAACATAGCAGTCCCCGGTGACAGCAGGGTCATTGAAAAAGAACACAAGAAGGTCACTAGATGCCATGATTTGAAAATTGAGCTTCAGCATCTATGGCACAAACTGAGGTTGTCCCAGTGGTAATCAACACGCTGGGCACCATCCCGAAAACACTAGGGCAGCACTTGAAACATCTTCGAATTGACAAAATTAACTTCTGTCAAATTCAGAAGGCAGTCCTGCTGGGATCCGCATGATACATTACAACTTCCTAGGCCTCTGGGTGAGGCTCGAATTGTAATGAAGGCCAACAAACAGCTAAAGATCTGGCAGCTGTGAAATCTACAATAATAATAACAATAATAATAATAATAATAATAATAATAATAATAATAATAATAATAATAATAATAATAATAATCTATATATATAAAAAGCTAACAGTGTTTTTGTTGATGACAGTATACCTCAGTAACTGCTGGGTCAATTCCTCTGAAAATTCCCAGCCACTATAGTCAGCCAAGCAAGAGTGTTTTTAGATGTTCACATACCTGAAATTTCACACCTGGCCCAGGTAAAACGCCTTTTTCCTGGCGCTCCTTGGTGAAGGACATGCAGCTGCCTGTGTGTAACTGTCACCCTTAGAATGTTCGTGCTGCTTAGAATGTTCACTCAGACTGCCAGATATGAGCAGTGGAAACAATACGTAGGCAGTGACTCGAGCAGAAGTGAAACACATATGCACACATACACACATGGAAGAGGGAAGGGAGGGAGAGTGAGGGGTGGCATGCAAGGGAAGAGAGGGAGGGAGAGGAAAGGGACGGAGGGGGAGGCATGCAAGGGAACAGAAGTGAGAGAGGGGAGAGAGTGAGGGGTGGCATGCAAGGGAAGAGAAGTGAGGGAGGGGAGAGAGTGAGGGGCGACATGCAAGGGATGGGAGGGAGGGGCCAGGCACCCTAGATTCCCTGAATACTGCGGTTACAGTTAAGAAAACCAGGCACGCATTACTCAGGAGTAAGCTTGGTACAGCAACCGTGACATACTTCGAATGGCTGCGTCGCACCCCTCAGAGGGTTTCCTCAGAAGCGACACCCATTGCCACCAACCAAACTTGCTCCCAGGTAAAGGATCATGACCAGCCAGCGTAGATGTGTAGGAGGGGTGCCTTTCCATCCCTCCCCCCAGGAATGCGGGCACACACATCAATGACATTGCACAGTATCAGGCTGCGTATTTGCATGAGCCTCTGCAATTGATTTGCTGCTACTGTTCCTTTTCCATTTCACCACAATAAGCCACAGCAACTCGTGGCTGGGCCCGCTAGTAGTAGTAGTAGTAGTAGTAGTAGTAGTAGTAGTAGTAGTAGTAGTAGTAGTAGTAGTAGTAGTAGTAGTAGTAGTAATAATAATAATAATAATAATAATAATAATAATAATAATAATAATAATAATAATAATAATATCTGGCATTAAAACACATCAGTGAAGCTGCATGGATTTCACTGAGGGCCTTTCCGCATAGCAGAGGCAACTAGGGCTCGACTCGTGTCTTCGGAAATTGTTATCTGAGCTCGACTCCTCTGTTACTCCGCACATCAGCTGACTCGTGTCTCCGGAGCCGAGTTCAGAGGGCGGGATTACCTCCTTGCGTCTTCTCCGCTCCTCATTCCCGATTGGCTGCCATTCTATGACGGGAAACATGTGTGCGCGTCCCTTTTTTTCGTTTACCAACTTAGGAGCTATGTAGGAGGATTTTTTAAAAGTCTCACTTCTTGCTGCCGTCACGAGTCTGCCGTTCTGCGCATGGCCGAAATACTGCACTGTGATTGGCTGGCTAGCAGAGTCGAGGCGAGGGAGATTCTGCACTCCGCTGGCTTCAGCTTGAGTGCAATCTGAGTTCACCAGGAAGTTGCACCTCCCAGTCAAGCTCAAAAATTTAACGGTGAGAGGGGGGTGAGCTGAGACAGGCATGAGTCCAGCGCTATGACTGTGCGGAGTACCCGGGTCAGACCTATATTGAGCTAAGGTCGAATCCTACAGTGCGGAGGAGCCCTGAGACAAGGCAGTGACTAGTAAAGCAGTGGCACAGTATCCTTAGAGATCATATGAAGGTCTTGGTCCATGAAGGCTCTGATGACTACAGGGCATGGGCACAGAGGTAGGTGGGGCAGTAAACCTCTGACACAACACTGTCAGTATCACTTCTGAACATTTGTGATGGTGCATTAAAAAGTAAATTTTACAAAAATTAAAAGTAGACAACATGACAATTTTCAATAAATGGGTTAAAAAAACAACCTCGAGCCATTTGGTCACAAAAAGTCCAACCAAATGACCTCAGCAACTTTAACTTGAGCTGCGTTTGGCAGTGTTTAGCACACAATCTCCCTTGCCAAGAGACGGCATAGCAGGAAATTAGCATGAACAAACTTTCCATATGGTTATATTCAGGCTACAGTAGTCATACAAATTTGTCATTTAAATCTCAGAAACAGGACCCTGGCAAGACAATAGGGCAGGGTTTAACTTCAGCAACAAGTGACAAGTGTGCAAGCTAGAATGAGACAGGCAAGAAATGGAAAGAAGGAAAAGAATGTTCATGAACAACTGAGGGTCAACTTTTCAAGAAATAATTAAAGGACTTAGAGTCAAAGTAGACAGTATGTGCAACCCCAGGGATGCTCACCATTTTGAAATAGAAAATTCCCAGCCAGGACCTTTCGTAAACTGTGCTTAGACTAGTAATGGTTGGGATCCCCATGATCTGCAGAAAGGAGAGGCTCTTTTCTCTCCTGCCCCAACATTTTTTCAACTCAAAATAGCATCAAGGAGCATATGACAAAATGACACCCCCAGATCAAGAAAATATGGCAAGGGTGAAGGCATGATCCACTCCCCCATGCCATTGTTATCCCAACCAAACGTTGGCCCTAACACACAGTTTAAAAGTATTCATAACTGGCAACTTACTACTTCAAAATGGCTGGCACCCCTACAGATACCCCTTCAGTTAGTTTGGCCCCTAGAACATGGGGGAGATATGTTCTGCAAGTTCATTTAATTTTGTGATGATATCAAAGTCTCTGAAGGACATATGCATGGTGTTTGCACAAAATATTTTCTTTCCATTTCTTTCTGTTGTGGTTTAATTCTTCACCCAATTTTTCTGATTCTGTCATCTTTCTGTATTATGACAGTTGATCAGGTTTAGAGTAATTTTATAGTGCTCAGCTGCTTATTTCATGATTTAGTTATTGCAAGTAATAAAAGAAATCTTGAGGGAGAAAATTAGTGGGGAAAAATTATTCCTTGTGGTAGCTCAAAACAGTGCTTGTTTAAACAGATGCTGTAGTAGATTTTTAATTGGAACACCCCATGGGCAGGCCTTGTCATCCCAATTCACCACAAGGGCAATTTTCATGAAAGCTCAAAAAAATGTAGAAGGCTTTTAAAAAAAACCAAGAAGAATAAAAGTGAAATAATTAATTTTGTTTTCACTGTTTACTTTATGTTCATCCTCTGCTTAATCTATATTGGCACTGCTTATCTAAGAGAACACAGCTATTTCAGCATAATTCAATGCCTGTTTAGAAACAAGCAAACATTGCTCATAAGAGATTAACCCTGAACATTTCATGAATAGAAACAAGAATTTTTCATATTGGGACTGGTTATAGGAATCCCAAGGCTGTGACATGAGCTTTTGGACCACTTAATATAATTATCGAATTATGTTACAGCAAATACCATATTTTTGAACACACATGTGTAAGTAACGAACAAAAAGACAAAAGCATTTTACTTTGGCAAAGCTCACACTCTGCATAAGCCCAATTGGCTTGAAAAGTTCAGAAAAAGAAGTACATAGTTTGAGTTTGAGGATGTATACAGGATTCTTAGACATCTGAAAACTATAGCCTTGCCCTTTCAGGTTGCTTAAGTATGCTAGGTAGGAGACTGGTTGGCTGTGTCAGGAGGGAGTAATGCCTCTTTGGGAGAAGGAGTGCCTCCCTCAGTCGTGAAGCAGGCTAAGATGTGTCCTTTCATAAAGAAATTAATTTGGACCATGGAGACGTGAACACCATAATCTAATCTCAAATGCATCCATTCTTGAGCAAAATAACTGAACTGGGCCACTTCAAAGATTCCTGGATGAAGCAGGTTATTTGGATTCTTTCCATTTTGGCTTCAGGCCTGGTTATGGGACTGAAATAGCCATAGTTGCCCTGGTGGGTGAATTATGCCAGAATATGGATAGAGAAAAGAAGAAAATATGGTTTTTGTACCCAAATTTTTCTCTAGTCTTGAAGTAGCTTGCAATCAGCTTCTTTTCCTTTCTCTACAACAGACATAAACCAGCAGGCTTCATGTGTAAAAGAGGGAAAACAAACCTGGTTCTCCAGATTAGAGTCTACCACTCATGTGGAGGAGTAGAGAATCAAATCTACTTCTCCAAATTAGAGTTTGCCACAACCACTACACCACGCTGGCTCTGAGAAACCACCTGAGAACAACATCCCCAGGTGTCTTCCAGGACCTTTGCCTGCCCAATAAGCCAAGAGCCCCTCACTTACTGAGGGTCCAACCATTAAGAAGCACCAACGCCATGCGTGAGAAAAAAAGGAAGCAAAGTTGAAACAACTGGCACCAGACTTGCTTCTCAGGAAGAGTTCCCAACTCAAATAAAGACTGAAGAAGAAAGCAGGAGGGCAGCTCTGGAGGTGGGAGCTCCTTTGACTACGATATTCACTTATTTACAATTGACTATGCCCGAACCTAGTTGCTGGCAAATGGCACTTCAAGTTTCTGCCTCGGCATAGTGCTGAAATCTGGTGGCAAATACTGTATCATATTTAGTATGTAATCAGAGCTCTAGTCAGACCAGTATGCCACATTTTGAGAAGCTGCTGAGACCACATATGTTTTTGTCTCTGTGTCATTTTCCAAGGTTTTGCTGGTATATCCTAATAGTATTGTTTATTTTACTATGTTCTCAGTTACTGAAGCTGTTGATTATAAAGTGTGCTATATAAGTATTATTTTTATCGCACCCAGCCCAATACTAATATTTATAAGTTATATAAGAATAATCTGTGGGTTTGGCCTTCTATTGGAGTTTACGGGAGGTATTTTGTCCCTGGGTGGGAGTCATTGGAGAGTTCTGAGGGAAAAGAGAGAGAGAGAAGCCATTTGGATCTGAGGGCAGAAAAACAGTCATCTGAGAAGGAGCTGCAGCCTCTGGACATTTGCAGCAACACAAAAATCCTGAAGAACAGGAATACCACCACTACTGAGTGTCATGAAATGGCTGAAAATGTGGAAGATACATTATAGTGCAGCATATTAAGTACAAAATTTGCATTTCAGCTGCATGCATTTCAAGTTTGCCAGGCAATGAATCTTTGTTTCTCACTTATGTGCAACTCATAGAAGATGAAAATATGACCCAAGAGTTGCTATTTGCAAGGCAACTAAGAGTAGGTGAAAAAAAGATCACCTCAAAAGTCATTCGGAGGAAACCCCCAAAATTCCTGCTTGGCCTCAAAGGCTAATCAAGTGATATTCAAGGGAGTGTGTACAGAGGGTGTACCCCTGGGTGGGGTACACTTATACATGGCTCCAGAATTTGTTCATTTCCTTCTTTACAAAGAGGAAAACTACTACTGTACAACAGCTGAGGTCTAATCAGTTCCAAATCCACTGTTTAATACAATGATCAGGGTCTGTTACAAATAAAGATTTTCTTGAAGGAACATCTCCAAATAAGAATTGTTGAGAAATTATTTTAAGTCATCTTTACCCAATTTTAACAATTTCTTCCCCACTTTTTATTAATTTGGAGCCATTTTAGAATCAATTCCAAATTCAAAGAGAAAAGGGGGGAAAATGAAGGTTCCGTAAAATTTCAAAATTTCATTTTGTAGATGCTCAGCAGCAGGGCACAATTTCCCAAACCTTCCTGTTCTCCTGCTAGAGCACTACCCTGCGGAGCGTAATGTGAATGAGATACAAGGGCTGAAGGTATAAAAGGATGTGTTGATTCCTCTATAAATAGAAATTAAAGAGATATCTCTTTTAAAAGAGAAAAAAGAAAACAGGAGGAATCAGAAAGGATTCCTTAATAGTAAAACATCTGCATGGCATCAAGAAGGTTCCAGCTTCAATCCCTGACGCCTCCAGTTAAAGTATCTGGCAGTAGATGATATGAAAAGACCCTGGAGAGCTGCTACCTGTCTGAGTAGTCAACACTGACTTTGACAGATCAAGGATTGGATTCAATATAAGGCAGGTTCATGTGTTCATATGTTGATGTACAGCTAAAAGAATAAATTTCAGAAAAGAAATGCCCCTCCCCTTAACTACACTACTTCAAGCAACCAATCAAATTCTAGGAACTTTCAAACAAATTTCATAGAAAATTACCATCCTCTCTTTCAAATATAAAATTCATTTGCAGCTGTACAAATTGAAAAAAAATATTTTCTGGGTCATTGTGTGATTTCAAAAGGATGTCCCCCATCCACTGATTTGATGGGATTATTATGCATGGGTGAAGTGGATCATGGGAAGAGACAATTATTTTTAGCAATATTTACTTTCAAGGGATATTATTTAGGAAAAGAAAGTTTTCTTTTGCTCCATTGCCTGCTATGACAAGGGAAAGTAATCATTCAAATGCTTTTAAGAGGAGCTAAGATGTATAACGCCTTGCAGCAAGGGAGAAATGAATGTAGATTACAGCAATAGAAAAGCTATAAACACACATTTTGCCAGTTCAATGTTCTTTAAAAAACCTTTCAAAACTATACTATTGATTTTTTTCCTTATAGGTAAAAGAGACTGTTATTAGTGATGTCAAGATTAAAAGTAGTCTTTTGAAGGGTATGTAAGGGTTATCATTTCTAGATCTCCTTATGTTTGTCAGACATATTGCATTTTTTGATAAAATCGCTTACAGAATAGTTTTATCATTGATTTATCCTTATGGAAAGAAAAGAAAAATGCTTTAAAATCAATTAAACTGCAATCTTGATTTTCCTTTTAACTTCTATACATGTAGAAAAGAAAATCATATCAAAAAAATGGGAATTCAGCAAAAAAAGAAGCAGCAAGTATGACAAATCTTTTTTTAGTTATTGGGGTGGGATAGAATATAAAATAGTTTGAAAAGCATCTCTGCAGTGAGTTGTAGTTGTATTTTTTGTGATGTCTCAAAAGGCTAAAGGCTTGTTCAAAAGAATGACTCAGATATTACCAGTTTTTGTCTCAGAAAAAAACCATTGGTATACATACCAATGCACTAATTTCATTCTGAATTATAATAACCACATTAGACTGCAAATTTTCCACTGTATAAACTATAGCTAAGCTGAAAAGAAAAAGGTGTTTTTCATCAAATATTTATTTATTTAGAACATTTTAAAGCTACCTCTCCAGATTAAGGCACCTTACAAAATAAAAAACACAAAACACTAAAAGAGATTGATTAAAATGCAGCACCAAACAAGCACAAAAACATGGACTATGAAAACAGATCACTAAAAAAGTAAAATAACAGTCTCCAGATTAAAACAGTATTAAAAGCTCAACCCCTTAATTAGAAGCTTGGGTGAACAGAAATGGTTTGGTGCAGCACCTAAAAGAAAGCAACATAGACACCAGACAGGGACATAGGTAAGGGGGAGGTTCTCGGGTTCAAACCCCACCATTGCATATCCGAAGCTCTCCCCCCCCCCGCCCGTTTGTGGGTTTTTGCATTTTAAAGTGGTTTTTTGTTTTTGGCCTGCAGGGGGTGCAGTTTTTATGCTAACAGCACCAAAATGTCAGGCTATCGTCAGGTGACTCTCCTGATGATACCAGCCAAGTTTGGCGAAGTTTCGTTCAGGGGGTCCAAAGTTATGGGGGTGCCCCCATCCCCCATTGTTTCCAATGGGAGCTAAAAGTAGATGGGGCTACACATTTGAGGGTCCATATCTTTGGACCTCCTAAATCAAACTTCACTAAACATAGGTGACATCATCAGGATAGTCTGCTGCTGATACCACCCAGGTTTGGTGAAGGTTGGTTCAGGGGGTCCAAAGTTGACTGAGGGCTTCAAAAAGGATCAAAGAGAGAAACACAGGCCCTTTCCGCACGGGCCATAAACAGCGGCTTGGGGACGGCAAAAGCGCCATCCCCAGGCCGCCGTTCACACAGGGGGCACAGCTGCGTCGCAGCTGCACCGCCCTCGCACCGGCCGCCCGTCCCGTCGCCAGTGTTTTCCCAGTGCGCTTCGAAGCGCACTTGTTGAGGAAATGCCGGCTTCCTGGCGCTTCCCCCCGTACTTACCTTGTCCCCGGGCCTCCGGCGCGTCACCGAGGCCTGGGGACACCCCCCCTGTCCTGTGCCACTGGAGCAGGCGCACAGGGCCGGGGGGCATGTCCCCAGGCCTTGGCGACGCACCAGAGGCCTGGGGACACGCCGGGTTGGCCGGGCGCCAGCGCTCCGCGGCGCCGGCTGCCCGGCTCTTTTGTCCTAGTGTCGTCGGGTCGGCGTTGAGTACGCCGACCCGGCCGCTTCCGCATTCGTGTGGAAATGGCCACTGAGAAACATTTGAATTAGTTACAAGGAAGAACTTGCAAGGATTTGTATGGACACCTTCATTTCCCACTGGTATCCTCCCTCACTTATTTGTCTTTTCATATTCTTGGCAACTCCTGTATCCTTTCCCTCCCACCCACTGACAAAACAGCCTTTTAACTGCCTCCAGTCTTCAGCTTTATTTATTATTTGCTGAATTTATAAGCCATCTTTCTCTGTATTGAAGACCTAAAGTACTTTACCCAACAACCTTGTGAGGCAGATTAGGGTCAGTGGGAGAGAAACTGATCCAAAATCATCCAGTGAGCTTCCATAGCAGGGTGTGGATTCAAATCTACATCTTTCAGATCCTAGTCTGAGACTACTGCATTACTTTTGCTTTCAACTTTCCTTCTTCCTCCACCCCTGAAAGCCTGTCCTTGGGAGAAGTCTGGCCAGCTTGCAAAAGCTATGAACTAGCAGACAGCTCAGGTGAATTGTGGGGTAGCTCCAAGCAGGTCCATCAAAATTGCACAAGTTATGTGGTGTCTGCCCCAGGGGGTTATGTAGGAGCAAGTCATCCAGTATCCATCACTGGACCTGGGTGAGTTGTGCTGACTGCACAGTAGCAAGCCACTGAGGCAAATTGTGTGGTGGCTGCGATTGCCTAGCAGAAAATCTCCAGATGGTCACTACCAGGCCTGGGAGAGTGATACAAGTTAAATGGTGGCAAGTTATCCAGTGGCTGCTGCCAGGCCTGGCCCCAATGAGTTCTTCTTCCATGGCAAAATGGATCAGGGGTAAACGGGGAGGCAAAAACAGCCCTGGAAAGCAATCCATCCGCTTCCACTGCATTTTAATGATACAAACCATGTCTTGAGGCCTGGTAACATTGATGTGCTTGCCTAAAAATAAAGGAAGTCCCCTATGCAAGCACTGAGTCATTACTGACCCATGAGTGACGTCACACCACAACATTTACTAGGCAGACTATGTTTACAGGGTGGTCATCTACACTTTAACTACAGCAAACTGGGTACTCATTTTGCAGATCTCAGAAGGAAGAAAGACTGAGTCAACCTTGAGCTGGTTACCTGAAACTTGAGTTCTATCAGGACTAAACTCAGGTAGTGATCAGAATTTTGGCAACTTTGACTGCTGTGCTGCAGCTTACCACTCTGCACCACAGGGCTTGCCCAGCAATCCATTAAAAAAGGCATTAAGATTTCAGAGGGCATTGATTTTTTTAGCAGTATTATTGTGGGGAGGGGGGATTTAATCTACATTTTAAAAAATCAGATTATTATGCAAACCTGTTTTTTTCCCTCCTCCGGTTTTTAGAAATATTTTACTTGTCTGTTCATGCTCCTAAATTGTGAGTTTAAGGATTCACACTCTTCAGCCTTTTTCAGACTTAGATATAATGGCAATAATTTTGTTACTACATTATCATTGATTAGCTAAGATCACTTGGGAAAACAAAACTTGTAAAGAGTTGCTTGGGGAATGCATTTTGGTGTCTCCTTAAATATTTCCTTTCACCCTGAAAATGTCTGCAAGTCATTATTCCTTCTCCCCTAACATAAACATGTTTCATAGGTCTTCTGCTTGGAGTCAAAATCTACAATCCAGTTCACATAATCCTATCCCATCTTCAAGACACAGTGAAGCATTTTTTTTTAAAAAAATAACTCTTACCACATGTAATGGGGAGTTGGGTCTGGGTTAAAGTTTGCTCAATTTCAACAGGGATTTGCCACTAATCAGATTTTAAAAGTCTAATTAAATTAAAAGACTCTAAAGAAGAACAAGGCAGCTGGGTTGGATGAAATACCCTCTAAGAACCTGAAGCATAGTGGGCAGGCAATGTCAGAAGCACTGGTGTCGCTGATCAACTGCTGGAAAAGTGGTGCAGTCCCAGAAGACTGGCGAAGAAGTGCCATAGTCAAGTTCCCCAAGAAGGGCAATATCTCCGAATGCACCAATTGGTGGGGCATCACACTCCTCTCAGTCTCTGGGAAAGCATTCTGCATGATCTCACTCCGGCGATTACAGAATGCCCTTGACCAATGCCTGAGAGAGGAACAAGCTGGATTTCACAGTGGAAGATCCTGCAGCAAACAAATCTTCACCCTTGAAAATATCATAGAGCAATACATTGAATATCGACACCCACCGACCATCAGATGCATCGACTTCAAGAAAGCTTTTGACAGCATTCACCGATAGTCCCTCTGGCAGATTCTATGTTTGAACGGGGTACCAGCAGCCTTCATCACCATTTTCAAAGGTATCTACCTATGATCCAGCTGTTGCATCAAGACAGATAATGGTTGTACAGACATTAAAATGAATGAAAGAAGCTCTCCTTAGGATAGCATTGTAAGTTTTCCCAGTGGGGCAAATTGCACCTTCAAGCACTGTTTTACATTTTGAGAATAGTCTGGGAGATTACTGAACCACCTGCCCACTCTGCCATGCTGATCTGAATTAGCCCACCCTATACACTAGGTCTAAGCTTTTAAAAAATTGCTGGAGCTCCTGACACAGAACTCTCAATGTTTTCCCTTGTTGGGTTCCCAGATACTACAGTAGAGAATATGACATGGCAAGAAGGGAGGGAAGGTCTTCTCTGCTTCTGCAACCTGGGTTAGGGAAAGGGAAGTAAACTTGCCAGCATCAGAAATAGTATGCATATTTGTAAATCTGCCTCAGCACTTAGACCTGGGTTTGGGAAAACTTGCCAAAAATTGACAAAAGTTCATTTTAGTGAAGCCCATTTCCCAGGCAAGTTCAGGATATAGGTTGTGATGGAGAGCTGGCAGTCATTAAAACTTATAAAACATGGTCTCAGAAGATACACCTGACTTGGCATATCCCAGTTAACAGAATAACATAACACTGAGGAAATATAGAAATCCTTATTAGAAAATACAAAAAAACCCCATAGAAATATAAAGTACTGTACACAGTAATTTACAAACATGCATATTTTAGCATTTACGTGACATACAAACTTCACAATTTTCAGAATTCTCGTCCCCCCACCCTTCAGAATTCTAGTCCCTCCACCCTTTTGCCCCTTTTGGTGTTTTAAAGAAACCTCTAATGAATTAAGTTCATACAAATGAAACTTTACAAGACAATAGCCAAGAATGGCTGAAATGGATTTGATTCAAATAGTTATATAGAAACTGAAAATACCAGAACTGGAGCTACATTAATGGTACAGGCTGCAGTAGAGAGTTCCAGAGCTTTACTTAATTTATAAATCACCTTTCTTTCAATGGGGACACAGAATGGCTTGCATAATTCTGTTCTCTATTTTAGTCACACAAGAATTCTGTAAATTAAGTTAGGCTGAGATTATGCAATTGGCCAAAGTCACTCAGCAAACGTCCAGGCAAAGTGAAAATATGAACCTGACTCTCCCACATCCTAACTCAACTCTGACCATTCCTCCTCATGGACTTCCTATTATTCTAAAAAAAAACCTGCTAATCAATTTTTGCATATCATCTTAGCCTCTAAATGTGCTTAATTCACAAGTTTATAGCATACAAAAAGTAGCTGGAAAAGGTCAGATCAGACATATCATACTTTCTGTATGCCTAGGGATGTACAAATGTTCCTTTTTTATCATTTTTGTGCTATATATTATCTGTATAATTACTGTTGCAGAAACAGGAATTAATTTTAATTGTAATATTTACTTATTTATAAGCTACCTTTCTTTCAGAAAGTCGACAATGTTTTTTATTTTGTTAATATGGTCATTAACAAGGACAACCACTGTTTGAACCTCAGCATGGAAAAACCATAAAAGAAACTTGAACTGTTGCCACAAAATTTGGTAATATTTCTAAATATATCTGGACCTTGTACCTCAAAAACTGTGCTCTGGTCAGCACAAAATGTACACACAACACACTAAGAGCATATGCCCATTTTCTAAATTAGTATAATGCATGTACCTATAGCATAAGCATTTCATGGAGAATAGTTTCAAGAAGGATGAGGATTGTAATAGAATATCCTCCTACAAGTGGCAAAATAATACTAAATGAAATGCTAAACTTTTTATTTATTTATTTATTTATTTATTTATTTATTTATTTGTTTGTTTGTTTGTTTGTTTGTTTGTTTGTTTGTTTGTTTGTTTGTTTGTTTGTTCGTTCGTTCGTTCGTTCGTTCGTTCCACTTTTATACCGCCCTCCCCCGGAGGGCTCAGGCCGGTTTACAACATAAATACAACAAGTGGATAAATAAGATAAAAATACTAAAAACTAATATCAGTTAAAATGCAGCGCTACAGACCATAATCATTTAAAACAGATGGCGTTCAACCCATAACTCCTCTAGTTCCTCTGAGAGGGGAACAGCGGATCTCAGTTGTTAATGGGCACCTATCAGCAGCCGGCCTCCCCAAAAGCCCGGCGGAATAACTCAGTCTTACAGGCCCTGCGGAACTCATGTAGGTCCCGCAGGGTCTCGACAGCTGGAGGAAGAGCATTCCACCAGGCAGGGGCCAGGGCCGTAAAGCCCTGGCCCTAGTGGAGGCCAGCCGCATCATAGAGGGGGCGGGGATCTCCAGTAAACTGGCCTCTGCCGAAAGCAGAGACCGACGTGGGATATATGGGGCCAGACGGTCCCTTTAAGGTACGAGGGTCCCAGACCGCCGTAAGGCCTTAAAGGTTAACACCAATACCTTGAAGACGATTCGAATTCAACTGGGAGCCAGTGCAAGCGGTGCAACACGGGCGTGATATGATCTCTAGAGGCACCGCCCGTGGCAAACGAGCCGCCGCATGCTGGACCGTTTCAATTTCCGGATTAGCCTCAAGGGTAGGCCACAGCGTGAGCCGAAGCTGCAATGGTCTAGTCTGGAGGCGACCGCTGGATGAGTCACAGTGGCCAGATCCGCCTGGGAGAGGAAGGGGCCAGCCGCCAGGCCTGGCGAAGATGGAAAACGCGAACTGGTTACATGGGCCACCTGGGTCTCCATAGAAAGAGACGAATCCAGGTGGACCCCCCCAGGCTGGCGGACTGAGGGGGCCGGTGCAAATGAGGCACCCTCCCACACCGGCGGCTGAAAGCCCTCCGCCCCCCCCCCGGCGACCAAGCCAAAGGATTTCCGTCTTTGCTGGATTCAGTTTTAACCTGCTCTGCGTCAACCAACCAGCAACCGCCTCCAAACAATGCTGTAGAGCTGCAGGGGCGGTGTCTGCTCCCCCCTCCATCGACAGAATGAGCTGGGTATCATCAGCATACTGATGGCACTCCAGCCCAAAGCTCCGTACCAGCTGAGCAAGGGGTCGCATATAGATGTTAAATAACAGCGGGGACAACAGCGCTCCCTGAGGCACACCACAATGAAGCGGGCACCTCCGGGAAGCTTGGTCCCCACACCACACTTGCTGACTCCGGTCCCGGAGAAACGAGGCAATCCATTGAAGGACATTACCCCGCACCCCGGAAACGGCCAGGCGGTGGGTCAAAAGATCGTGATTGACCACATCAAACGCTGCGGTGAGATCCAACAAAACCAGCAGCGCCGATCCTCCTCGGTCAAGCTGCATACGGAGCGTATCTGTGACGGCGACGAGAACAGTCTCCGTCCCATGCCCAGCACGGAAGCCGGACTGGAAGGGATCGAAGGCCGATGCGTCCTCCAGAAAACCCTGAAGCTGCTCCAACACCACTCTCTCAATTACCTTCCCCAGAAACGAAAGATTCGAAACGGGGTGGTAATTGGCCGGATCACTAGGATCTAACGACAGTCTTTTTAAGAGTGGGCGGACCACTGCCTCCTTCAACCCACCCGGACAAACTCCTTGCTCAAGGGAGCAATTTATAATAGTCAACAGGTGGGGTCGTAGCTCCTCCCAACATGCTTTAATAAGCCAGGAGGGGCACGGATCCAGAGGACAAGTAGTAGGTCTAACAGCAGCTAGGACTCTGTCAACATCGTCTTCAGAGAGCAGGGAAAACTGGGCCAAACAAGGGCCAAAAGACGGCAAGGGAGCCTCCAGTTCACTAATTGTCTCCAAGGTGGCAGGGAGGTCCTGGCGGAGCGACGTGATTTTATCTGCGAAATAGCTCATAAATGCCTCACAGCTAATAGCCAATTGATCATTTTTTGAACCCTCTGATAAAGAGGTAAGAGATCGAATAATACAGAACAGTTGCGCTGGGCGAGAGCTAGCAGATGCGAGAGAGGAGGAAAAGAACACTCTCTTTGCCTCCTTCGTCGCCATCTCATAGGCCTTCATAAGCATCCTATAAGATGTTCGCGCAGCCTCGTCACGAGACTTCCTCCACACTCGCTCTAGCCGTCTAAGCTCCCATTTCAAACAGCGTAGCTCCTCAGTGTACCATGGGGCTAGCCGAGAACGGGGTCGAAGAGGGCGTCGGGGAGCAATAACCTCGATGGCATCCGAAAGGCGGGCGTTCCAGTCCGCTACTAAACCATCGAGGGTGCTGGTGGGTTCAGGATCCCGCAGAGCATTCAGGAATCCATCAGGATCCATAAGTCTTCTCGCACCCAGAAACTTCAAAAAGAAGTTTCTAGAAAGTACACAGTAAGTTGTCAAACTGTCAACCACAGATTGTATTTTTGGCTGCCATAAAAACATCTATGATTCTAAACTGGTTACATCAACCTCAAATAAAAGAACATTGTGCTACCATGTTTAACTGTTCCCTATGTGTATTGTATACAACTGCTTCTTCATTATACAAATGTACGTTCAAGTTACATAGCCAGTCTCCAGTCGAGAATCAAGTTGTGTGTGCTTTGTTTACTGTCAAAAACAAAATTATGCATGGTGGGAGCAGTAAATTATGTTCTGCCTCATGCTTCTCCAGCAAAACTGCCTGTTAAATTCCAGGTTTAGAATCTTATCTGTTGATGATGATGTGGGAGCATGAAGCAGAAAGAACACAGCTTGAATTCTAGATGCCAGGATGTGTTTGCAGGGATAGCAAGCAGGTACAAAAATCTTGTTTTGACTTTAAAATGGCACAAATATGATATGGAAGTCAGTGATGGAGAATAAATAGGAAAGCAGCAGATTTCAAAAATGTCATTAGATTTATTTAAGCAGAGATTGCTGTTAACAACTAATCGTTCTTCTTATAGCTGTGTTTAAAGTTGCAACATGCCATAGAAATACACATCTGGAAATACACAAAAGGACCTTTGGGTAATACAAATGAATCAAAGCATAGGCAAAGATAAATGGCTAAGTTGTATACTGTTTAAGACTGTCTCCCATTCAATGCAATTGTATTTATCATGTAAGATATTTAGGATCACATTTTACCACAGAATAGTATCTGTTGCTCTCTCCAAGCAGCAGAGCTTACCTAAACACAGTTCAACTACATACCTGGTTATTCCTAAATTTAAGCCAATAGTCTGACTAGAAACCATTATCTCATTATTAGGTTCCAGCTATTAAAATGTAATGGCCAAAGTAGTACTGCATTATCATGTTAATATAGCAAATAAGATCCTACCTGCAACTCCAGTTTACAAAGCCTATTCATCTCAGGTGAATGTCCAATACTAGCAGCAGAGGAAGCTATGCATTCTGAGAATTATTATGCTTTTAGCATGTCAGTGAAGTAAGCTCAACTTCCTTCTTAAAAATCTTTCTGGAAGACAGACATCTGCCTCCAATTTCAGAGCACCTGATAGCCCTCCCATCTTCTCAAAGTTGCAAATTAGCCATACGTGATTCTACACAATGTATAAAGGGTATCACAAACACCAAGAGTTTGTGGCACACTTCCTATTTAGGGAGCACGCTCTTACATGATATTTCAGAGTCCATATCTTAGTGACAGTTGCAGTGCATTTGTATGTATAACTGAATGGCACTGTGACAGACTGAAAGGAAATATGATTTTTTTAAAATGCAGTTTTGTCTAAAACAACTTATTGTTTATAGTCAGAATGAGGCAGAAAGGCCTAGGAACAGGGGAGCCACCTGATTGGCTGTGGCCTCTTGCACTGATTGGTCAAGTACTGAATGATGCAGAGGTAGGAGGAGGTTAACTTCCTGTCAGAAGAATATGTTAGTCTTCAGTGTTCCTGCTGTTAAGGGCTGTCTGCCTTAACTGTGGGTTAAAAAACTAAACATCTCTGTGGGGAGTAATCAGTCAAATTGTGGGACTAGTACTGTTATCAGCCTGAGTGCTGGGTGAAAGCACTCAGATAGATATACACTGACAGTATATCTGTGGAAGGGTTTATTAAGAAGCTTAAATGAAGAGCCATAAAAAACCAGGTTAGGAATAACTTCTAGTGAGAAAAGAATTCCTGTACTAGTGGGATGGGGTATTGGGGTTTACTCAATGCTACAGTTCTTCAAGGACTAGGACTAATCTTCAAGGACTTGGAGCTGCAGTCAGCAAGTGAGGCCTAGGAACGTCTGCCTCCCATCACACAGAAAGCCAGTGGGATCTGATGTAGTATAGAGATTAAGAACTCCATCTGTGGGAACAGCGGGCAGCCACGGCAGCAAATTTGCCCTCCCACACCTGCCCTGGTGGAGGGGCGATTCCACCAGCTTGAAGCCACCCTGACATCAGTCATGGCACCAGTGCCCCTGCTGTCACTGCAGGCCTGGAGCATGGCCTGGGGAGGAGGCGACAATAGTCAACCCTGTCTTTTGGCATTTTACACCAGCAACCAGGAATACAGCTTATGCAACTCTATTGGATAGCATAAAAAGGTTAAACCTAATGAGGACTTCTCAGCAGCAGGGAGACTTTCACACTCACAAAGCCTTCCCAGACACCAGGAAGTCTCTGTAGGGAGGGGGACCGGCATCTGGACATGGCCCACCCACCCTAGTGGAGGGAGGGGGAGGGGAGGCATGCAAGGGGAGGGGAGGGAGGGGAGGGGACCGGCATCTGGACATGGCCCACCCACCCTAGTGGAGGGAGGGGGAAGGGAGGCATGCAAGGGGAGGGGAGGGAGGGGTGGCATGCAAGGGAGGGGAGGGGACCGGCATCTGGACATGGCCCACCCACCCTAGTGGAGGGAGGGGGAGGGAAAGGGAGGAGTGACATGCAAGGGAAGGGGAGGGAGGGGTGGCCTGCAAGGGAGAGGGGGGAGGGGGACCGGCATCTGGACATGGCCCACCCATCCTAGTGGAGGGAGGGGAGGGGTGGCATGCAAGGGAAAGGGAGGGAGGGAAAGGAGGGAGGGAGGGTTGGCATGCAAGGGAGGGGAGGGGACAGTAGTCCTGTTGCTGGGTGTCCAGCTCTTGGATTGGGCTGCCTGAGAATGAACTGTAATTCAAAAATCAACCACAGAATCCACACAAATAATCAAGGAACACTTGATAAAGATGATCCTCTTCACAGTGGGAAGAGAAGACTGAGGGAAATTGGTTCCCCACTCTTTTCACATGCCTATTTAGGCAAGAAATGCCAGCTCTAGTGGGAAGGGCGATGAGCACTCTGACAGTTTGGAAAGTTCTAGAAAGCTGGAGAACTCCTCTTTGTGGCTGACCTGTTTGTGTACAATCCCATGATAATTTCATGAAGTTATCTACACAGAAGCAAGGACAATAAAACTCAGTATCACAGCCATAGATGAATTGCATTGTTTCCCCACATTAGTTTCCTACAAAGCTATAGAAATGAGGGTTCGCTTCAGAGTTCAATTTTGTAAATTTTTGTACAAGTTGCAGTCTGCTATTGTGCAGAGCAGGGCCTTTTCTATCCATGGAACTCTATAAGAAATTGTACACAAATGTGTCCCTTCTGTCATTTAGAAGAATGATTAAGTCTTTTAACAAGGTGTCTGAGGCTAATTATCACTGGTTTGTATGGGATGGTTTGCATTCACTGCTGTTTTTTGATGAATTTTATATAATAATGTTTGATATTTTAAAATTCAATTTTATATTCATGCTACTATGAACATTTTAATTAATTGTCACAGAAGATTTGTTTTCCTTATATTACTTTCTTTCACTTGTTGAAAGACTGATATCCCAAGTTTAACAAAGTACATCCTATTAATCTGGGCTGTACAACTGGAAAATGCATTAGAAAATCTCTCCCTTACTGAAAATTAAATGACACATCATAATGAACACAATACTGTCTTGCAGATCCATTGAATGTCTTGGTAATTTAAGGATGAATTTAAAAGTGAAGATCAAATCTTAATGAAATTTGGACTTTTGGCTTTCCTGGGGGGAAAGTATGTTCTTACCCTCAACGATAGTGGTGAATAAAAACCTTGAAAATATGAACTACAGTCAAGGAAAAGCAGTTTTAAGTGTTAAATTTCAAGCTTACTGTTGTGTATTTAGTCAAGATCATTTGTTCTCCAAGCCTCTTGCTATACATTTTTTACAATGCTTTGTGCAAAAATATTCTATATAATAACCTTCTGAACTGGGGAAAGAATAAGTGAGGGGGGAGTTGCAATGCACAGCAGTAATTAGATGTTTTTGATATAGAGAGTAAAGGTTGTCCCTTGAATACTTCTGTCAATCTGCATTTAGCAGACACAGCAACCTACTCAGTTCAAGCTCATGAGTGCTCAAGTGTGCATTGAACTGACCTTAGCTGTCAGCATTGTCTGTCCTCTTCAATATCCACAGTTCAGTTTGAAAAGTTACATGAATATGTGTGAGATGTTAAAGTGAAAAAAGAAAAAGTTAAAGCACAGTGAGAAAGCACACCCTCAGCCTCAATTAAAAAATTAAACAGGTGCCCAGAGATTGTCAGCCTAAAGATGGAGCATCCACATTTAATTAAAAGGAGAAGATTAGCAGAAAATGCCACTCTAGCAACTGTCAACATGCATGATTAATTTGCTATAAAATACCCAGAACTGTCTAACAGAAGCAGAAAGCCAGGGACCTTGAATTTACTGAAAGGTTGGTTTCTTACTGCCATTGCTAGTGACCCTGGACTTAGCATGAGTATGTTAAAAAAATAAAAATTTTCACACCTGCTCTTAGGGACTCCCTGAGTTGCCAGACTGGCAGCTTTGCAAAGTAGCACAGTATAAAGCAGCAGGGAGCAAAGTAGAGCTCCACAGTGGAGTTCATCACTTTGCCACACTGAGCAACATTCATGTTATTTTAAATTGTCAGAGAACCTATCCATCCTCTCACAGGAACATAAAGGTTCACACCCACATTTATCAGCATAGTGCTGTCTCTACCATTTTCCCATTCAAATGATGTACAATTCATAAACTTACCTGTTCCATCAGCACTTTGCACTTATGGACATTCAGGTGTAGGATAAAAATTAGGTGATGGTTTTACCTATTAGATAGCACCTTTGCAAAATTATTGTGGGTTTCTGCAACCAATTTCCCTCATCTTCAATCATTTCTTCCATACATTTGTTTTTATAGTTGCTGTGCAGTAGGTTCCATGTGTAACAGAAATGAGTCACATGAAGAAGCTTTGTTTCAACCATGTTTTCTGTAGTTGTTTCTGTAGTGCATTTAATTAAAAAGCATTTATGCCCTCACATCATAAAAATGGATTATGAGAGCAGGTTACAATAAAGAATTTCCTTAGGAGAGAATTCCAGAACTGAAGTATGACTATAAAGCATATTATCTTTTTCTTAGCGTTATCATATACTATCTTACTTCATAATGTACACTAATGACTTCAGTGTTCCAGAAAGAACTCTTATCAGCTGAGACCAGGGCCAAGCGGGACTTAGTTTAGTTCCACAAAACCTGCAAGAAAGAGGTCTATTTTGCACAGCACAAAAAAGATATCTGGAGGACATCTTAAAAAGAGGCAACTTATTTTTACTCTGCACACCCAAAATAAGACTTCCAGGAGATGATTTTTTAAAAAAACCCTGCCTCTCATGTTTGTTCCAGACACCAGAGGCATCAGAGGAGAAAAGAGGCTTTTACTACCTGACTGTTAAGCTCTGTAGTCAGTTTCCTCCTCAGCTTGCACCCAACATTTTGTGTGCCACTGAACAGATTCTGCCTGCCTCTATTTGCTGAAGGTTGCCTCAGGATGTTTGCTCTACAGACTCCAATCCTGGGCACCTTTTCCACTTCTATGGACAAAAACAATACAATCAGAAAATGGATATTCTAAATTTAATCTTCAGATATTGTCTGATTCAGGATTTCCATAGAAACATAATGAAAAAATCACACTGTCAAAACTGCCTCACACTAATTCAGTATAAGCAGTGTGTCCAGTTTCCTTGGAATTCTGTTCAATGGTGATACACCAGTAGGCACAAGGACAAATATTTATTTGTATGCTGTGCCATTCTGGCTGTGCTGCAAACTGAGGGAGAGAGGGAAAAGGCAAATGCTTTACTGCTTTACAGCCGCCCCCAGTGTCGACTACAAATGGGGCATTTCATAATAATCATTACTATGAAAATGAAACAAATTTCCCATCCAAGCAGCCTATAATGAAAAATAAATTATTTTCCTTAATTTTGTTCATTACATAATCTCTGATCCTTTCAATCCTTTCACTTTTAAAACTCAGCATTTTCCTGATAAGGGAATGAAGCAAGCAGGATTCTTTTCTTTCCATTAAGTCACCCATAGGGTTTTTAAGGCAAGAAATGGTAAAAGGCAGTTTGCCATTGTCTATCTCCACATCATGTCTGTGGTATTTCTTGAAGGTCTCCCATCCAAATACTTGCCAGGGTTGAAGCTAGGAGTGAGTGAATGTCCCAAGATCACCCATTAAGTTTGCATGAGAGAGTGGAAATGTGAACCTGGAGGAGCAGTCTTCAACAGGTCAAATCAGAATCTGACTATCCAATGGGACTTACTTCCAGGAATGTCTTTTTAGAACTGTGGTATTACCAGACCAACTCATGGTGTATGGGGGGAGAGAGGGGCTGTGTTTTAAAACAGTGATGCCGATGCCCATTTTGCCAAACCTGGAGGGGCCAAACATGCCAAAATGGGGAGCCTATTCTCTGCATTGGCTCTGTGTACCTACAAGGGCATAGTAAAAACTTGTCTGGACTTGCCCTCGCCCACACATCTGCCATGCAAAGTACTTCCATGCAAAGTACTTATCCCAAACCTTTCCTGAAGGGAGTAAAAGAGCACAATTACCTGCCCTGGAGAGTATTCCTATCTCCAGCCCTGAACTATACACCCTGCAGAGACAAAGAACTTCTTAATGTGTTTGCTTGAGTGTTCCTGCCTAGTGTTGTATTAACCCAATGGTTCCTCCTCTGACTAACCTCTTTAACAACTACATCCTTTGCACTGTCATTGTTCTATAGTTGTAATTTCATCAGTTACTTTCCTCTTTTCAAACACTCCCAAGTTTGGGCCATCAAGCTAATGCCTCAACCATTAGATTAACGACCCAGCCATTAAGGTTGATGTTTGTCTTTTGTCTTTCTCCAGAAAGGCAGGACTCTTCTTTGCACTGGGAGATTAAAGGTCACTCTGCAGAACCCTAAGGGTCCCTTTTTTCCTATAAGAAGCCGCCTCTCCCAGTAGCCCTTGTTCAATATCTCTGGACACCCCTCTGTGATATTATTCCATAATGCATTGTTCTTCTACCAGAACTAAGCGCAGGTCATTCAGTTCTGTTCATCAGACCATTCCACTCCAAGATCAGGTAACTATAACCCTTACTCCTCATTTCCCTCATCTATTCCAGACCTATCTACTCAACAATGCTTATATATTAGGACTGTTTGTGTGTTCTGCTGTTTTGATAATGGTGTGCTTGTGTACCCCCATTGTCCCTTAACAAAATCATTAAACTTTATTAGTGGTCCTATGGAATTTCTTGAAAAAACTGATTTCCATAAACATAAATAACCAAGTTTCCGAGCTTGCCTGACCTTTTGCTAAGCCAAGAGTCTGAGCTCACTAACTCCCACTCTAAAAGGGAGAGGCTCCCACAATTTCAGGTAACAGTGGGTTTCCCAGATCCTAGTCTGATACTTTAACCACTACACATACTGACTGTCTTAGTCTTCCTTAGAGGAAGGGAAAAGTGGCTCTGACCTTTCTTGGTCACATGCACCAAGGCACTAAATTTACATCAGATATAGTAGTGAACAGTATTTCACTCCCCTTCGTGTGCTCTATTATGATTTGAAATAGACTCACTATAGTTATGAATGGGAAATCACTTGAATAAATGTTTAATTTGACCCTGTAGTTTAATTTGTTTTAAACAGCCTAGGATTTTTTCCCCTTACCAGGCTAAAAGCCAAAGAGTTTGGAAGAGATTTCTATACGGTGAATAGTTCAGAGGAAAGGGAACAGATTCAGAGTTGAACTAGAGGAAAATGCTGAAAAAAGTGGAGCACAGTGATGTAAGAAACAGAAAGGAGCTGCACACTTTAAAAGACTCCCACAGCTAACTTCTGATAGAATAAGTGGTGGTCTTGAAGAAAAACTATATACACAGCAGACTGAGGGACAATTGGCGGTAGCCCTACCAACTGCATCTTCTTCTGATCCCTATATGGCAATGCAGAGATGACCTCATATTTCCACTCTATTGGGTCTTCTATGTTTTCCTAGATTCTTACTCTGTCTATGTTTTCTTCTGTTCCTGTTTTTGTTTGTTTGTTTAGTCAAGTCCAGTTTTAGTTCTATTTTCTTCCACCTTCAAATAAATTAAGAAATAGAGCATCAGTATTGACTTAAATTATGATTGTGGAACAATTTAGACTTACAGACTTTCAATAAAACAAAGTTACATTTACTAGTAACTATTGTTCATCAAGGATATGATGAACTATCAAGGAAAGGAATATACTTTTATGTACCAAAGTTACCACATGAACTTCTGGTTGCTAGCTGGAATATATTCTCTGATATATCTTAAAAGTTTATCATATTTTACAAGAATTAAGAACTGTGCATCAAGCTGATGTCTTTTCTAAAAGACAATTACCATCTGTGCTGAACTTTGAAAACACCTTAATAACTGTAAATAAAAACTGCCTTTATCTGCCTTTATATTCCCACCTAATCCCCTGAAGTTGTTAATAATGTTTATAATGTATTTGTTAAACTTTTTAAAAGGCTTCTAGAAGCTTTCTGGTCAGATCTCTATCGCCAACCTGCACCAATGCAATCCCCATGTGGAATTGCACAGAAAACACAACAATGAACTAATAAGTATCCAAACTAACTACTTGAATGAATTCTGAAAATACATACTTGAGCTTTCTGTGTTTCTGATAGTGCAGTCCTATGCAGAGGACTGCAGCTTCTACTATGAAACATGTCTCCCATAAGATCATCAACTTCAACAAACTTCTGCATATTAGTTTTAAGAAGAAGAGTTGGATTTATACCCCACCTTTCTGTCCTGTAAAGAGACTCAAATGGGCTTACAAACTCCTTTCCCGTCCTCCCCATGCAACAGACACTTCATGAGGAAGATGGAGGAGTTGGAAAACAAATGTGATTTACCAGATAAGACTCCGCCACTCATGTGGAGGAGTGGGGAATCAAACCCAGTTCTCCAGATTAGAATCCACCTGCTCTTAACCACTACACCATGTTGGTTTTAAGTTATTAAGCCATTTGGGAAGGCAACAACATTCTTCACAATGAGACTAGAACTATCCCTAAATCCAAACTAGATATGACATTAGGTAAATCCCATTTGATAGAGTAGAGTTTTATGTACAGTTTTAAGGAGACCTTAGGGATGCCAGCCTCCAGATGGGACCTGAGGATCTCCCAAAATTACAGATTATCTCCAGATTACAGAGATCAATTCCCCTGGAGAAAATGGATGCTTTAGAGGGAGGACATTATTGTACCCCACTAAGGTCTCTGTCTTCCAAGGCACCATTCCTAAATCTTCAGAAACTTTCCAACCTGGATCTGGCAATGTAACACCCCACCCCACCCCCCAATCCCCTGCTGGTAGCCATGGGGACCTTAGTAGACCTGTTAGGAATTGCTCTCATAATCATGTATCAAATTGATTTGTTAAAACCAAATATAGTCTCTAGAGGGTACAGGGTCAAGCTGCAGAATATTATCAGTGGGGCTTACTTCTAGAAATATATTTTTAGGATTAGATCCAGAATATGATTGTGAATAATTATTAACCTTGTCTGCTCTGGCCATTTTTTTCTTCTGTTCAAAATAATAATTCTCATTTGCCATTCTCTCACTGGGAGAAAAGGAGGGCAGATTTTGAATAGAAAAATAAGTGAATGGGAAAGGCCAGAGAACACCTTCCTCACAACATTTCTTGCTCAGACACCAACCTCCTAAAATGGTTTGGGTTTTAAAAATGGGTTAGGGAAAATATATATGTGAATTGATTTTATGGCAAGCTTGACCTCAGATACTTATTCCCTCTTCAAGAACCACCTTTGCCATGCACACTATATAAAAACAATGTGTGTCTGTCTTTCACATATTCTATAACTAATGCAAGTAGAGCAATTATGAGCTTGCTACCAATATGTAGATATTCTGATGGAAGCACTTAATGTGTCCCAGTTGATCTCACAGAGCATTAGCTTTTCCCATTTGTAGAAAAGCCCCTGACTTCATACATATAGCCTCATTTCCATAGAGGAGAAAGTTTAATAGTCCACTCCAATGTTCTTACTGTAAGAATTTTGTGCAATCAGTGTGAACCACTTTTTAAAAATGTTATTTTCAAGATGGCCTTTACACAATCTGCCAGGATTTCACTTCAGCCCAATACAAAATTAATTGGGAGCAATATGAAGGACTGAAGTTCACCTTTCTGGAATAAGCATTGAAAAATCCTGTTCAGTTAGCCATAACAACATGATCTGCTTTATGAAAATAACACTCGACCTGCTTGTTCATAATTACTAGAAAAACCAGCTCATTATATCTTGAGGCAAACCACTTGATTTCCATCAGTACCAACTCCAGGAATCTAGGAAATACTAGATACTAGATACTGTAACAACAGTTTAATGAATGATGCACTTTTGTCTGAATATGTTAATTGCTCAGTGCATCAGTCAACTGTGATGAAGAAGGTTCCTCTTAGAATAAACACAAAGTCAAGATCCTGATAAGCCAGGTATGGATGATAAAGACCCTATAGTCCTCTCATGTTTTATTTTTACAACATAAACTGTAACTACAATTGGCAAATACTTATATTTTCCATGTTTTGTTATTTTCTTGATAAATTTCAACAGTTCATGAGAGGAGTGTTTTCCTCTTAATAGTATGCAATGCTTCAGAGTATTATACCATCTTGAAATTCAATATTATCTAAGAATTATCTTTACATGTACCAAAGCCAAAAGCAAAAGTTAGGCATGGACTTGTCTAGGGTGGTTGAAACACTTACCTGGCTTTATAAAATACTTTTAGAAAAAAACTGAATGGGTGCAGCAAAGACTTTCGAAAGGTGACCCCACCCCACATTCATAATTTAGTCAGATGTTTGTACGTTTTCTACCACTCTATTCAGCAAGACCTGAAGCTTTCCTCCAGCCTAAAGAGAATTCCTCCAACATAAGTAGCTTTTCCTCTGGCACAAAAGCTACTTAGTTGGATGAAGGCATTTAAGGCTGGAGCAAGACTCTTTTCCTAAGTGGAGTGGTAGAATACAAGCTATCATACATTTTGATTTCATTTTTAAAATTAATGTTAGCTTTCTACCCAGATTAGGATTTCCAAGGTAATGACAATCAAAAACATTAGAACAAAGTTTTAAAATATATAATATAAAATTAATTTTAAAAATAATAAAACAAAGTTAAAAGGCATACACATAGACAAAAGGAGGATCAGTGAGGGTATACCAGATGAAACAGGTAAGTCTTCACTGCTGGTAGAGAACAATTATAGAAGGGGACACATGAATCACCCTGGTGAAGGAATTCCATGATTTTGGTGCCTAACCAAAAAAGCATTTTGTCAGGGTGACATCTATCTAGACTTAGACGACAAAGTCACCCATAAAAGAAGTTTGAAAATGATACAATGGTCAGGTAAGTTCATATGGGAGTAGGAACTCCTTGAGTTATGATGGTACTCAGTAGGACTGCCAACTCTGGATTGGGAAATACTGGATATTTTGAGAGCTGGAACTTGTGGAAGGAAGTTTGGAGGGGGTAGGGACACTGGCAAGGTAGAATTATAGAAGGGGACACATGAATCACCCTGGTGAAGGAATTGCATGATTTTGGTGCCTAACCAAAAAAGCATTTTGTCAGGGTGACATCTATCTAGACTTAGACGACAAAGTCACCCATAAAAGAAGTTTGAAAATGATACAATGGTCAGGTAAGTTCATATGGGAGTAGGAACTCCTTGAGTTATGATGGTACTCAGTAGGACTGCCAACTCTGGATTGGGAAATACTGGATATTTTGAGAGCTGGAACTTGTGGAAGGAAGTTTGGAGGGGGTAGGGACACTGGCAAGGTAGAAGGCCATAGAACCTACTTCTCCAGGGGAACTGATCTTTGACATCTGGTGATCATTTGTAATACCAGAAGAGCTCCAGTTCCCACCTGGAGGTTGGTAACCCTAGTCTATGTGTAGGGCAGTTAAGGTTAATACCAGCACCTTTAATTAGCCTGGGAAGTTGATTGGTACCACTGTTGGTGTAACGAGACTGGAATGATGTGGTCCCTGTGATCCAGAATTCTGGCTGCAGCATTCTTTACAAGCTGTATCTTCCAACAGTCTTCAAGGTCATCTGTATGTGCAGTGCCGTGCAGTCAATTATTTTCTTACACAGTACACAATGGGAACACTGAAGGCCTTTAATACTTTGTTTCAAACTGTTTGGGTAGAAAATTGCACTTACGTTTAAATATACATGTACAGTTTCATACAATACAAATGTTCCCACTGATTCCCCACCCCACATAATTCTTGTATTTCCAGGTTTGTCAGATCCCAACAAATCTAGTTAAAGGTTAAGTGAAGAAGAGCAAAGCTATATTTCCCCCAATAAAGATGAAAGGAAACCACAGCCATGCTCTGCTCTGCAACAGAGCTCATCTAGTGGCCTTAGACAAGCTACCATCCTTCAGTCTAATTTGTTTATTTAAAAAGATTTACATCCCGCTCCTCAACCACAGGCTGCTGAGGCAACTACCTCACAAGGTAACAGTGAGACAAAAATTCAGTGGTAAATGAAAAATGAATTGGAGAAGCCAAACAGGTTCTTATAGAACTCAAGTAATTTAGTATTGTTTCTACAGATAGTCTACATGTACAGCTCATGGAAGTTAGTAGACAAACTGAAACATACAGGAGGCCAAGAGACAACTCTCCAGTACCAAATATTACTCAGTGTCTACCAAAGAATGCTAGAAAAATCTGAACAAAATTATGGCTGGCTTTAAAGGAAATGGGTGTGCCACAGCATCTATTGTTTTGATGTACAATCTGTACTCTGGACAATAGGCAACTTGAAAAGAATATGGAGAAACAGAATGGCTTCCAATAGACAAAGGTGTTAGACAAGGATGTATTTTATCACCCTGTCTTCCAATCTGTATGCAGAACATATGATAAAGAAAGCTGGATTAGATTTAGATAAAGATGGAGTGAAAATTGTGGGAAGGAACATCAACAATTTGAGATATGCCAATGATACTACATTGCTGGCAGAAAATAGTGAAGAGTTGAAACATCTACTTGCTGAAAGTTAAAGAAGGAACAAGTAATTACTGCTAGAGAATTATTCAGCTTTAGGGTGCACAATGAGGAAATTTTAATTGTTGACTTTCTATTCCTTGGCTGCAACATCAACCAAAAGGGAGACTGCAACCAAGAAATCAGAAGGAGATTGAAACTTGGAAAGAAGCTAGAAAACATTCTTAAGTGCCACAGTATTCCTTATTACTATTTATGGGTATGAAAGTTGAACAATGAAGAAAACTGATAGAAATAAAGTAGATTCCTTTGAAATGTGGTGCAGGAGGAGAGTATTACAAATACTGTGGACTGTCCCCCCCCTTGCAAAAAACCCCTAAAGTGGATTATAGAACAAATCAAGCCTGAACTATCCCCTGCAGCTAAAATGTCGAAATAAAGGCTATTGTACTTTGGCTAAAACAGAGAAGCCACTGGAAAAGACAATAATGCTAGGAAAAGTTGAAGGCAACAGGGAAAGTAGAAGAGCCAACATGAGATAATTGACTCCATAAATGAGCCACAGACCTCAGTTTCCAAGACCTGAGCAAGGCACTTAATGATAGGACACTGTGGAGGGCATTGATTCATGAGTTGGAAGTGACTTGACAGCACTTAACACATACACACCTACATACACACAAGAAAAAAACAGATATGGACTCACCTCATGACCCTTAGCCAAGGTCTTCATACCTACTATCTAGATGCACAAGCTTGGTAATTCAGATGCCCTATTGTGTCAGGTATTGACACCATCACTGTTGCAGCATCTACCTACATGGACTCCAACTTCAAGCCTCAGTGTTCTCAGTTACTTATGAAACACAACTAAATTCCTGAGGAAACTACAGTCCATTGACAGCCTCCCATGAATGTTGAGTCTCCACATATTGACATCCCCTACAAAAATGGGCTGCCAGCCATCAAAAATGTTACCCCTGATTAGGGTTTTTTGTGATGGAATCCACAGGTACTGAATAGTGAATACAAACGCCTTTTTCAGGGCCAGCAAATCAACAGTAGAAGAGTTTAGTGCACAGTGGGAAATGGAAATAGAAATAGAAATAAACTCAGAATGGCCACAGATTCACTCTCACCACTGTTCTCATCGTGACACACACCTGAAGATGCCAGCCATAGATGCAGGTAAAACAATAGGAGCAAAAACTATCAAACCACACAGTCTGGAAAACCCACAACAGTCAGTTGATCCTGGAAGTGATAATTATGATCAACTTTACAGCTGTTGTAAGGATTATCAGATAGTGGCCTGTAACCACAAGCATATCAAGGGGAAATGGCACCTGGGGGGCAACACCTCCTCCGGGCACCCACCACCATCTCTGCACCCCCACGTGCTCAGGGGTGGCGCTCAGATCAAAAGGCGTGATCAAATGGCGTGTTCCCGGGGACATGAGTGACCCCATGTCCCCATAGGGTAATAGGCTGTACGCCTCTGCCTGTAACCAACTATACCATTAAGAAAAATGAAGTACCCTTTTTTCAGAGAGAGAAGCAACAATCCCCCTCTTCTGCTGCAGTCTGCTGAGTTCCTGCACAATCAGCCTATTGGGGACCTGCAGAGGACACCACTGTGGACACAGTGGACACCACTGTGGGACACCACAGAGGACACCACTGTGAAATTATGTAGTGGACACATTAGCAATTATATTGAAAACCACCATCGAGCATAGCTGCATTCTTCCAGCTACCACCCACAAAATATAAAGCAATCCATAGTCAAACACTGAGTTACAGTCACATTTGTTCCAACCTCTCTGATGGGGCTCTCCTGGAAGATTTACAGACAGCTTACTTGACCATGACCAGCAAAGAAACAGATCAAAAAGCTGTATACTGGTACCCCAAATCAGTCTGCTACAAGACAAACTCAAATGTGGTAACAACAGAACACCACCAGTTATCAGATGAAGTTCACAACTTAAACCACTGCAACACATCATGAATGACTTACAGCTTCTCATAAGGATGTTTCTAAATCACAGGCCTCAGGTGGCCTGTCTTTCCTTGCTTATAAGCAGTCTTTACCTTAAAGCAGTTTCTCTCCAACAACCATGGACCATTAAACAGAATCAAAAACTGAGGAATCAACAGTCTTAGATGCCAACTATTCACAGAAGTAATATTGTTATGGGACATATAGCCTCAACTACACTATCCTGAGCTCATTAACTTGCATTTCCTCCAATTTAATAGATGTCATCATGTGTCAACCATGCTCTTCTACTATCTGCATGCAAAAACATGAATTGCTGTGGAATAGAATAAATGAATACAAATTGGAGATGAAAAATCACAACACCCAGAAAACAGTAGGAGGAGCATTTTAATCTCCATGGACATACTATCACAGATCTGAAAGTCACTGTTCTAAACACAAACACAACTTCAAAGGGAATATACAACATGAAAGTGCTGAATTAAAACTGATCAAGAAATTAAACATTGTGTCATCTCAGTTTAAACAGAAATTTTAGTTGGATGCTCTTAACATGTTTATTCAGACCATAGCCATGTTACCAATGTCAGTTAATGTTCACCTAAACTTCAGACTACTTCTGATTGAGTAGACTTCAACACTTTGCTTATCTGCTTACAATAGCTAATCCTGTTCTAGTTACTTACACAGAAGATTAGCACTTGAAAAACTCTTAATAGAATTCACAGCTAACCTCTCTATCTCAACCTCCACCCTTTTTAGTCATCCACTTAAATAGAAATGCCAGTTACTTTCCCTCTAAGGAAATGAGCTATGACTCAGGACAGTTTGTATTGAACAAAACATGGCTAGTCTTTAAAGTGCCACTAGACTTTTATTTTGCTATAACAGACTAACATGGTTACCCCTTTGTAATCAAGCTAGTAAGCCACAATAAGCCCCATCCTCTCATGCTGACCTTTACTCAGACTGGCTGTCAAGGAGGTGCCTTTCTCTGAATGTTTCACGGATCTGAGGTGGCAGACAACATAAAAGGCTCATACCTCTTCCTACATTATCAACCTGCATTGGTTTGGCAACCCAAGCCATTACTTGGTTCATGTGAGCAGTGAACCGACCCTGGCGTCATACAGTTTTCTTCTGAAAGTAATTTAAAAGACAGATAAAAATATGTTGAAGTAAAGTCCTAGATTTTAACAAAGGAGATAGTTTCATCTGTTACAGGAAGGGCCAAAAATTCAAACTACTGCAAAAATGTGCACCTATCAGGAAGATTTTATTTCTATGTTAAATACTACTTCAAGGAAGCAAAACATTCTGGAAGGTAAAGGCAGCTGAAAGAGTGAATAGCTGAGAGGTACAGACACTAATTCCCTTTGATTTGTCTTTGCTTCTGCTAGATGTATGAATACAAATCAGCTTATAAACAGACTACTGATCCCTTTGAGAAGAACAAAGCAACTATGAATCCTTGAAGAGATGCAGAAGTTCAAACATTCTCATTAACTTCACTGATTGCAAGACTTAGGAAATTCTGAATCTTTCTATACATGCACAAATTTTTGTCCCTCCTTCTTTTGATAAACTTGGAGGAACACATATAGTTCTTTCCTGTTCTGTTTTATCCTTGCAAGAACCCTGTGAGGCAGGTAAGACAGAGAGATTAACAGTCCAATCCACAATGGGCCTGTAGGTGGGGACAGTGCTGCTCTGATTCTGCCCTCACCAAAGGGCTTTTCCACAAAAAAAGAAAAACAGCAACCCCCCTCTGAGTAATAGAGATATGTCACAAAAATTGTAACGTATCTCCAAGCCGGCCCCACTGGTGCACAAGGGCTTTGCAGTAGTGGAAGCCAACTAACGTCAACTCCACCCTCTGGCCTACCCTTGGAATGCTCCATGCCAGCTAGGTGGGAACAGTGGCTTCCTGGTCAGGCGCCATGGAGTCACGTGATGCCCACCTGCTGGAACAAGTACTTGCCTGGACATTTGCCCTTTGCAGTACTGCACCAGCTTCAGGGGGGGATTTCCCCCCTCCTCTGGATTGGGCTGTTAAGTGTTCTACAGTCACCCAGTAAATGTCTCTCCAGTGCTTCAGTTGGATCTAGACAGCTTTTCTGTTGGTGAAAAGGGGATGAAGTACTTCAATTTGACTACCAAAATGGTTGTTCTAGGGAACTTTGAACATGCATGAACCAATGCCACATATAAAGAGGGTGTAATAAAGAAGGGAATGAGGCAAGATTTAGCCCCCCCAAAATGGTTGGAAATTCTAATCTAATAATGTAATTATTGCAGCACACTAGCTCTTATTTATTTAATTTTTTAAAATTTATGTTTCACATTTATTAGACCGCCTACCCCTGAAGGACTCAGGGTGGTGTACAATCAAAATAATAGCTAAAACAACATCAGTCTTCATAAAAACCCTAGAACAAATTATATAATCTAAAAACAATTATGGATCTGTGCTTTAATTCTGTGCAAAATTCCCCAAAAGGTAAGACTTCCAGAAGTACTGAAACATAATGTTGGCATATTTTTCTTCTCTCACATATACATAATTCATTATTTTAGGATCACAATCCTTACTAATGCATTTTTGCCATGATCAGTTACAACATTCAGTTCAAGGTACTAGATAGCAAGGTCAATAGGTGAGGTTATCTGAATAGAAGTAGCCTGGCCTTTGTTCCCTTTGATTGTTTACTGTCTATAGTCATCCTGTGTTTGTGTGGAGCTGATTAGTCACTGTCTTGACTCTAGTGTTTTTAGTGTTTTTCAACACTGGTAGCCAAGTTTTGTTCATTTTCAGAAACCATGAAATGAACAAAACTTGGCTACCAGTGTTGAAAAACACTAGAGTCAAGACAGTGACACCTATTGACCTTGCTATCTTCATTGTTACTCACATGCTAATGGGTGGATCCCACTCAACACATGTAAATCTAGCTTGCTAATTGCACCCTTTATTTGTTAACAGACCCTGAACACCCCCACCCTGAACACTCCAACAGGTATATATACTCCACTTGCTTTCCTACTATCAGATCCTCTGAAGATGCCAGCCACAGATGCAGGCGAAACATCAGGAGAGAATGCTACTAGAACAAGGCCATACAGCCCGGAAACCACACAGAACCCCAGTGATTCCGGCCGTGAAAGCCTTTGACAATACATTAAACTATATGAGCAGTGGCATATTTACCTAGGGGACATGGGGTACCCTATGTCCTCAGGCGACCCCTAGTGGGAGCGCAAATATTTCAGGTTCATTTGTGTTTTTTGTGTTTTTTTAGGGTTTTTTTCAGTTTTCAGCCTGCAGGGGCACAGGTTTTAGGCTAGCAGCACCAAAATTTCAGAGATTTTTCAAGAGACACTCCTGATGATGCCAACCAACTTAGGTGAGGTTTGGTTAAGGGGGTCCAAAGTTATGGACTCCCGAAAGGGTGCCCCATTCCCCATTGTTTCCAATGGGATCTAATAGGAGATGGGGCTAAACTTTTGAGGGTCCATAACTTTGGACCCCCTTAAACAAACTTCACCAAACCTGGGTGGTATCATCAGGAGAGTCTCCTAACGATACCCTGAAATTTTGATGCTGTTAGCTTAACAATTGCACCCCTGGCAGCAGGCACCCTCCAAATTTCCCCAGATTCTCATTTTAAATCCACCCCCTTTGGCACAGACTTAAAGGGAGAATGTGAGGTCCCCAGTTTAAACATTGAAAGTGATGCTGTTTGGAGGTGGATTTCACTGGAGGTGTTTTATGAGAGATGATGCTGACATTTGTTTGGTAAATGTTTTGCTGGGGGTGATTTGTGAGAGATTTACATGCTTAATACCCACTTGCACTGGCTTGGAGCTGTTTCTCAGGATAATAATCTACCTCATAGGGTTGGTGTGAGGACAAAATTAGGAAAGAGAATTGGTGGGGAGAGAGCCATGTATGTTTTGCTGGCGGTGGGAGGTGTTTTGTGAGCTGGTGCAAAAAATCATTGTTTGGTCATGGTGGGGGAGGGTGGTCACCCATACGGGGGGGGGTGGGCGCCCAACTCAGGTTTTGTCCCTGGGCTCCAGTATGCCTAGATACATCTCTGTATATGAGAGTTTGTAAGTATGAATGTGGTGTATGAATGAATGATATTTTCATATTTTGATGTGAGAGACATTTGCCCCCACAATGCAGCAGGCACCTTGTGCATAATTGGCCCATAATTGGCCCTCAGGAGCCCATGAGCAGATGCGAGACAATGTTTTGTACAAAATATTTTGAGTGAGGGAAGGGAATAAGACTTTTTTTCTTTTGCAGCAATAAAAAGGGTGTTTGGCAATTTCATTTTGTTTTGCCTATGAAGCATATACACAAATACACCCCTGGGGAAATGAGAAAAGCTGTTTTAACACCAACGCTTCCTTCCTTTGCTTTCTGTGAAAAGTACATCAATACCTTCCTTTCTGTCAATGAATACTATTCTTAAAGGATAACCATGGGCTTAAAAGAAGGCTTAGTGCAAATTCTGCCTGTAACAAAACACTCTAGGAGAGAAAGAATTTCCTCACATTTTTAGCATAATTTAATAAGTGAGAAACCAGTGTTATTGCCAAACATAATGTTCATTACCTTCAGTAATCCTCTGATGTTCCTACTTTAGCTGATAAGACACATAGTTTTCTGTATACAAATTCCTCACTGACAGCCCAGGGGTTTGCATAAGGTTCTCCCCACCTTCCACATCCAACATTTAAGGCAGTTATTTCTGCTCATACAGAATGCTGTACATTAGGGAAACAAATGTTTTTTCACTTATAGGAATTAGTCTGCCACTGCCAGTTTAAAAACTGTGTTTTCTCAGCAGTAGCACAAATGGCATATGATTAAGCTTTTTGATGCCTAAACATAGAAATGTTTGGAATTAACAGAAAATGTTGCAGTCCTAGGAATTTTTGAAAATGTCTTGCCCTGTCTTCAGACTTTAGTAAACATTGCCACAGAGAGGATTTCAGGGTCTGACACCATGCTCGGGGTTACGGTAAAGACTCAGAAAAGCAGCAAAGTCACATTAGTTGTCTGAGGTGAACTTTACAGGTTACAAATGTATATCTTCAAAAAACACATTGCCAGACAAGATAAGTTTAAAAAACAAAACTGCTAGGCTCCTCTCCCCTTTACTTTTCCCTTTGCTTTTGGCAGCAGTGTGATGTGCGAGAAGGAAAAAAGAGAGCTTGATATTGAATTGCAAATCTTTCCCTTCCTTATCAAGAAATAGCAGCTGGGCCTATCTCTTCAATAGTTCTTTTTTTAAAATTGAAAGATCAAAAATGTTTTAATGCCACTTGCACAAATTACAACATTTAACCAAAAAAGATGCCGAACCAGAGAGTCAAATATGCCTATGATGTGATGAATATAGGAACAAAAGTAGTAGAATATTACCACAAATTGTGCAATGCCTGAAAATGGAACCCAAAATGTGGTTAATGTTTCAGTATTGCAAGCACATATTTCCCTGGTATAACTGCTTCTGGAAGTGCTAGCATTGCATAGTCATGAATAGAAAAGAATGTCCAAGACAGTGCAACATTATCCTTTGGCACATCTGTCAAGCAGACATGCCAACATTTTCCAGAGAAATGCTAAAGGAATGGTGTTTGTGTGTTGGTTTAATCCAAAACAAGGAAGATATTACCATATATACTCGCGTATAAGCCGAGTTTTCAGCCCTGTTTAAAGGTTGAGAAAAGCCCCCTCGGCTTATATGCGAGTCACCATTTTCTAGCAATCACAACAAGGCCAGGGGCGGGGCTGGGACACCCTCCGTGCCACTGAGAAGCCGCTTGTTGCTGTCCTCCTGGGAGGGTGAAGGGGGAACCCCGAGGAACCCTGGCTGGCTGGGCTTCCTCAAACCCCGGGAGGCAGAGGGAGCTCCTTATTTGGGCATGACATCAGGGGGAGTCACTGCCCAAATAAGGAGCTCCCTCTGCCTGCCTGCTGGGTTTGATGAAGCCCAGCCAGCCAGGAGGCAGAGGGAGCTCCTTATTTGGGCAGTGACTCCCCCTGATGTCACTGCCCAAATAAGGAGCTCCCTCTGCCTCCCGGCTTCCCACTCTCGGCTTATACGCGAGTCAATAAGTTTTCCCAGGTTTGAGCAGTAAAATTTGGTGCCTCGGCTTATACATGGGTCAGCTTATACACGAATATATACAGTACTTCAAATGTACTTCGCTAGTAATAAATCTTGAAAACATTAAACTGATTACAAAAACATGGAAAAGCTTAATTCCAAATCAAAGTACAAGTTCACTTCTTTTATTAAAAAACAACAAAATCTTATATGGTATACATCCTATTTTATAATAGGAGTTAATTGGATGAATACAGCACCTTGGTGGACTGGAAGAGAAATAGGGAAGAGAGTGAGAAGCGACATGCAAGGGACGGGAGGGTGGGGCCAGGCACCCTAGATTCCCTGAATACTGCGGTTACAGTTAAGAAAACCAGGCATGCATTACTCAGGAGTAAGCTCAGTACAGCAACTGTGACATACTTTGAATGGCTGCGTTGTGCCCCTCAGAGGGTTTCCTCCGAAGCGACACTCATTGCCACCAACCAAACTTACTCCCAGGTGAAGGATCATGACCAGCCAGCCTAGATATGTGGGAAGGGTGCCACCATCTCCCCCCCAAGGAATGTGGGCACACACATCAATGACATCGCACAGTATCAGGCTGTTTGTTTGCATGAGCATGTACTGCTGGCCTCTGCAATTGATTTGCTGCTACTGTTCCTTTCCCATTTCACCACAATAAGCCACAGCAACGTGTGGCCGGGCCTCGCTAGTGTCATATAACAAACATTTTTTTAAAAAAAAATCCATTTAAAAACAACGAACAAGGGGGAAGAGAAAATGGCTACTACATGGGAGTGTAGACAAGGGCCAGGTGTTTCGTGGGACAGAGAACTAAAGACTGTTTCAATATAATTGCACATTCAAAAAAAGCTGACTTGAAAATATGTGTTAAAGTGCTTATGAAAACAACGGAAGAAAAATGAAAGAAAAACATTTCCAGAACCAAAGGAGGAAACAATGTGCAGAATTGAAAGAAACAACATAGTGTTTAGTGTCAAGATATATTGTAAACAGCTCATGGAGAAAAGGCCATAGTTCTCTTCTAGCTGCATTTATTGTAATGCAGTGAATATTTTGTAATGAGAGATGCGAAAATAATTTTAAAATGGCCTTTAATAGAGGCTTCTCCTTCACAATAAAAGTCATTTTGGTTCTTGCCAGCTGCTTATCTTATGACTTTTTTAAAGAGCTGCTGCAAGCCATGAAAGTTATCTAATTACTAAACAATACTTATTGGCTGCATTAATGCTTCTGCAATTTTAATAGGAATATGAAAGCTGGGATTTATATTATTTATATTATTTTTTCTTTCTGATTAATTATTTACAGATAGACAAGCCTAGGTTATTAAGTGTATATGAGCCCTGCTCTACTGTGGAGAGAAAAGATGGAAAAAGGGAGGGAAATTTTGAGAACTTAACTTTGTGAAAGAAAACAACAATATGTTAGTACAGATTTGTGGAGGAGTCAGGGATCCACTGCCTAGATACAGAGCTTAGAAGAAAATAAATCACCACTATAATATTGAACACTGAAAGAATCCCCGAGAGATGCTTATTCATCTTTTCCCCTGAAAAACTTCTAGAAAAGTGATCCTTCCATTTCTTTATGCAGATTACGATATTCCATCACTTGTACAGTTAGGATTCCCTTCCTTCTGACCTTTTCCCCAGATCTAACTTTCTGTGATTTAAAGATGAATTACTGTCCAAAGGAGATCAGAACAAGCTTAATATGGAATCATTTCCCCCCACTATGAAGGAGTTTTGATCCATGGATCCATTTGCATTGTGATCCTGTGAATAATAAAAGTAGAGGAAAATGCTTTCTTGTTCCTTCAATCCATCATATGTATGGCTAAAATTTAAAATTTCCTTACTTTGGCTCTCTGATTTAACTACAATTTCTGATGACTAATGAATCTGAGGCTGGGCAGAATATGGCGGCCTGGGGACGGCAAAAACGACATGGAAGCAGGCGTGCAGGGCAGGGGAGGCATGTCCCCAGGCCCCGGCGACGCTCCGGAGGGCTGGAGAGCAGGTAAGTCGACCAGGCGACGGCGCCCAGCGGCGCCGTCTTCCCGGTTCTTTCTGGGTACAGTCCATGAGGATGGTCCCAGCGTTGTCGGGTCGGCGTCAGAAACGCCGACCCAAGCCCTTCCGCCTCCGTGCAGAAAGGGCCTGAGTGATTCCTTGCCCAACAACTGAAAATTCAAACCAGAATGGATTAGAATTCTGATTTGTGGGTAAGAAACAACTCATATTTCAAGAAACACATCTTTTGGACCACAAAATATTCTTGATTTATGTTTTAAATTGTCTTTCTGAAACACAATACAAACATTGGGATAAAAAAGAAATGTGACTGTTTACCAATTACCCACAAAATAAAGTTTCCAGTGGTTGCTAGAATTGCTGATTAAAACTTGGGTCACCTTAATTAATTTAAAGCTGCTGGTGTTTTCCAAGATCCAGTTCCCTCTGGATGCATACAACTTGCAGTATTTCTGAAATTCTTCCCCTACTACTCCCCTACTATTTCTGAAATTCTTCCCCTACTAGCATCACACTCTGCTTCCCCTACTAGCATCACACTCTGCTTTAGGAACCTGCATTATAAGGAATGTATTTCCTCATAACTGTATTTTAATCATTCATTTATTATGGTTATAGACCAATACAATAAAACATATGTCAACATAAACGTTACAAGAATATATATACCTCCTTATATTAACAAGCATATGAATAATAAATATGTATGATTTAAATCAGGTTAGCTAGAAGAAAAAATGTATACCACTCTGCTTATATTCCCTGGAATTTTGGGAGAATATGTATAATAAATATATAACTAACATCATAATAGAAGAGGCAGTGTAGCAGGACATTTCCAACTGTTCCCATTTATCCAGTAGCATAATGACATAAATACTCATAAAGAGGCACACCATGGTATCTCCTTTCTAATAAAGTAAGAACATTAATAAAGTAAGAATAAAGTAAGAACATTAGGACAGCTCCCAATGAAAGCTGTCTTGTGTTTGGGAATCCGACTTGGGATGTAAAGTATCACTCATTCTGAATGGGGCTGCATTCCCCTTGAAGAAACAAGTCATCCTACTGATGGATAAGCAAGTGGCAGCTGTGGTCAGGATTGTCTTTTACTAGTGTTGACTAGTTAGTGAACTGTGGCCCCTCTGGGGCAAAGAAGATCTGGCCATTGTAAAGAATGCCCTGGTTACATTTAGATTAGCTCACTGCAATGTTCTCTATGTGGGCTGCCCTTGAGAAGTGTTCAAAAACTTCAATTAGTACAAAATACTGCAACCAGGGTGTTAACTGGAGTGGGTCATAGGAACCACATCAGTCTTGGCTCATTTACACTGGCTCCCAGTTTGCTTCCAGGCACAATTCAAGGTGCTGCTCTTGACCTTCAAAGCTGTATATAGTTTGGGACCAGCATACCTGCAGCATCACCTACCCATTTGTCATGATCATACCCCATTTGATCCTGCCATGTCTTTTGTCTCTTGCCCAGGCTGTGAGAACCTGTCTCTTTTCATTCACTCTCCCTGCTGTGCTTCTGTTTCCATGCTTTGTTTCTCAGGTCTTATCAACTCATTAGACACCTGCTGTTGTAGCTCTGCCAGTTTATTTACTTACTTACTTACTTACTTACTTATTCATTCATTCATTTATTCAGACTTCTAGGCCATGCATCCCAAAAGGGCTCAGGACAGCATACAATCAGTAAAACAATAACAACAACAACAACAGCAAAACAATAATAACAACAACAGCAAAACACCTACCCCCTGCAACCATAAAACTGTAACCATATAATATCAGCAGAACCCATAAAACAATAAAACCCGAGTCTTCGAGAATGGCGGCTTCCCTCACAGACCCACAGGAGGCCAAAATACTATGATGTTCAGCCCAGCTGGCCAGATGGAAAAACCTGGCAGAACAGCTCCATTTTGTTGGTCCTGCAGAACTCATTCAGATCCCACAAGGCCCTGATCTCCATAGGGAGATTGTTCCAACAGGTGGGGGCCAGGACCGAAAAGGCACTGGCCCTTATAGAGGCCAGCCAGATGTCCTTCAGGCTGGGGATCTCCAGGAGGTTCCCTTCCGAGGAGCGGAAGGGCCTAGTAGGGGAATATAGGGAAAGGTATGTGGGTCCAAGACTGCTCACAGCCTTAAAGCTGTTGGTAGTTCTGGTTAAAAGGTTAAAATCAGAACCTTGAAGATGGCCCAGTACTCTATTGGGAGCCAATGCAGCTTGTAAAGGACAGGAGTGATGTGGTCCTTGCTCGAGGCCCTGGCTAGGAGTCGAGCAGCCGCATACTGCACGAGCTTCAATTTCCAGACCAAATTCAAAGGTAGGCCTGCGTAGAGCGAGTTACAATAATCCAGCCTAGAAGTGATTGTTGCATGGATTACTGTGGCAAGGATATGGGGCCAACTGATGCGCCTGCTGAAGATGGTAGAAAGCAGTCTGGATGGTCCTGGAGATCTAGGCTTCCAAGGATAACCGGAAGTCCAGAATCATGCCCAGACTGCGCACCGATGATGATAGCTGTAATTGGTTGTTGTGGGTTTTCCGGGCTGTGTGGCCGTGGTCTGGTAGATCTTGTTCCTAACATTTCACCTGCATCTGTGGCTGGCATCTTCAGAGGTGTATCACAGAGGGAAGTCTCTTACACACTGTGTCCACAACAACCAGTTGAATCCAGCCATGAAAGCCTTAGACAATACATAGCTGCAATTCCTCACTAGCTAATACAGGCAGTCCAAAGTCGGCCGGCATCTCCCCGTGATCCACCCACAGAACCTCCGTCTTCGCTGGGTTCAGTTTCAGCCTGTTTGCTCTCAACCATCCAGCCACAGTCTCAAAACAACACTGGAGAGCCTCAGGGGTTGACTATGGACAGCCCGTCATCATCAGAACTAGCTGGGTGTCATCCGCATACTGGTGTCACCGCAGCCCGAAACTGTGGAATGGGTTGTTTTGACCCTGACTGTGGTGGGGTTTTTTCTTTTCTGGACTGTGGGACAAGAGGGGTGCCAGCCCCCCATGGAACTGGTAGGCAGGCATGGGGTGACATGACATGGGAAATGACATAGAGTATAATGGTGGCTGCAATACTGATTATGCTTAGCTCTGGCAATAAAAGTCTAAGTGCTTATTGCTGATGCTGTTTCATAATAAAGAAATCAACTGAATACAGAGTCTTGTTAGTTAACAGGTCAGGAGCACGACACCCTTATGAACCTGTCCAACCACTACAGTCATTTTCAGAAGCACTACATTTTCTGAGATTTGACAGGTGGCAACCGAAGAAAAGGCCTACTTGGTAATGGCACCAAAGTTCCAGAACTTTTCCCCCTGGGAGCTTCATTGTAGTCTTCTGCCAGTAGGTGAAAATTGTGTGTGTGTGTGGTGGGGGGGGGGGGTTGTTTGGCATTTTCTCAGTGATCCCTCCTTCCAGAACAATGTTTTAATTGCTATTTTTATGTCTTATATGTATTTTAACACTGTTTTAATTATTTTAATTATCTAAGCTTGGGAGGTGTTGATTTTGATTGTTTTAACATGTGATTTCATCACATGTGTTTTAAATTGTTTGCTCTTTTGGTGACCCTTGTGAGGACAAAAAGGCAGAATACAAATTATGCTAGGTAAATAGTTTGACGACACCAATTTCTTGTCTAAAGTGATATATTTTTCAGCAGAACTTAAATGGTGTTGAGTTTGATGTTCTAAATCCTTTCCTTGATTTCAGATTTAGCTTTGAAATAACCCAAGGCTATTAAACTGTGAGGAGAATGAGTAATGGATTTTTATTTCTCTGAAAGGGCCATTTTCCACTTTGACAAAAAAGTGTGTGTTAATGTCAAAAGTACTATCTCACAGGAGAGAAGACAAACTTCAGCCAGTAATTCATCTTGTGTATCCATGCATGAGCTTGGAGGAAAATTAGACCCATTTCTACATGCACAAATATGGCTCTCAGTCTCAGGACCACATGAGCAGGTATACTCTAATCTGGAGAATGAGTTTAATTCCCCACTCCTCCACATGAGCAGCTGACTCTTATCTGGTGAACCAGATTTGCTTCTACATTCCTACACACAAAGCCTGCTGGGTGATCTTGGGCTTGTCACAGTTCTTCAGTCCCACCTACCTCACAAGTTGTCTGTTGTGGAAAAAGGAAGGGAAAGGAGTTTGTAAGCCCCTTTGAGTCTCCTTACAGGACAGAAAGGGGGGGGGGGTTATAAATCCAAACTACTCTTCTCCTTTCAGAAATTTAGACAGGAGTCTATTGTTAGCATAAGTGCATAGCTGACAGCCATATAGAAACTGCATAATATCCTTGGCCACAAAGACACAAATAGCTGAAAAATATTAACTTATCTTGGTAGAAAAAAGTGTTTCTCATCGTAACTGTTCATTTAGTGACTCTCAGTTCAGGCACACATTGAACTGTTCTTGTGCAGGCCAGCTGCAGAGCACTTTAGTTAGCATTTTAAGAAAGTTTAGTCATCAGGTGAGTGCTCCTCTCCCCAGTCACAAGCCTGGGCTATCTTCATTTCCTGCCCAGGACCATGTGACCTGATGAGAAGGGTGCACTCTTTCCCTCCAGATCTCCTTTTACTGCTGAAAGGAGTGGAAGAGCAAGGAAGTGAATAGTCCTATCATCTATTTTCCACATATTGCAATTCATAATGGAGCAGATTAATACAAGTATTTTTTTTCTCCATACAGTGATATTCATTGTCAGGGCCATTCTTATACATAGGATCACCATGCACTTCACTGAGAGACATCATGAAGGCACAGGATACCCATTCAAAACCAATTCTATTACTCCCTATGCTTGTAGTGTGATATGTCAATATGTGGACTTCTACTGTGCCTAAATGGTGAAGAAGAATGTAAGAGACTTACCACTTTAAAGCTCAAGAAGGAGAGACTAGCCCTGGAATACACCATTAAAAGGAAGAGAATCATTTGGGTTTGAAGGAAGCCAAGCAAAAGATGTTTGTATATGTGTTTTAAGTGTGTTTTGTGTTTATTTGTTTTAAATAACATGCATTTAAAAAGTTTTAAAGTTGTTTTTTGTTACTCACCATCTTGGAGACCCTAACCTGAGTGGAAAGGCAGTATTACAATATTTCACATAACAGAGGCTGTCGCAGAACTGTGTGCTAGCCACTGTCTTCAGCCTCTATACAGGTCTTGGAGGCAACCACAACTGCTGCTAGACTCTCTGTAAGGGGAGGAGAGATGGGGGGGGGAATGGGGGAGTAAAATTGGATTTGGGTGTAATGAACCTGATGTTTTTCAGGAATCCAGATATTCTAATATGGGGGTTCTGGAATATTTAGGTCCCCCCCCCAAAAGAAATCAGGTCCATTAGACCTGAATCTGAATTTTACTGGTTTTTTTCCTTTGCATTCCCTAGTCAGCTTATCATGGTACCTTATTCCCAATAGGCTAGCCCAGTGATGGCGAACCTATGGCACGGGTGCCAGAGGTGGCACTCGGAGCCCTCTCTGTGGGGATGCACACACATTGTTTGTCATGTGGGGGGTGGAAAATCACACTCTCCCTACACACACATCTAGGCTGGCCTGGGCCACTGAGCATGTGCGCGCACAGCAGTGAAAAGGGAGGACTCGGCTGGTGGGCCTGGTGCCTGTGCTCCAGGTGGCTGCTGCCTGAGGGGGTGGGGCGCAGAGGAGGCAGAGATGCTAGAGAGGCACAGAGCGGTGCACGCAAGACTTGCTGGAGGCAAGAGGAGGCTTGCCCCTGCTTGAGCGGGTGGGGCGGAGGCACTGGAGCAGTGAAGGGCAGAGCTGCTGGTGCACGCAGGACTAAAACCTCAGTATTCATGTTAAATTGCCGGGTTGGCACTTTGCAATACATAAGTGGGTTTTGGGTTACAATTTGGGCACTCGGTCTCAAAAAGGTTCGCCATCACTGGTCTAGCCTGTATTCATAATAATTTTGCAGACTGCTGAAACCAGTACTCATCTCCAGAAGATTTCATTCACATTTTTGGTATTGTTCTAAAATTCTTTTTTTAAAAAAATAGGTACAAATTTCTAATGTTTTGAATGAAATTCTAGGATATTATATCCTTTGGTGCAATTAGTTATAGTTCATTTTATGTCCTTTTGAATATTAAAAGTAAAGAAAGTGAAAATAAGGCCAATGTGAAATAACTATAATGCCAAGCCAAATTTCCTACACTATAATCAATTAACCTAGAAATACTAGGTTAATTGATACTGTGCATGAAACAGTGAAAACATGAAGCACAGGCTCTTTCCTACCTTGCCGATGAACATCCTTTATCATTCGGGGGGGGGGGGGGGTTGGCCTGTTTGTAAGGTAAACTTCTGCCTGTTGGACAGATACTTGCCTTGAGAAGAAAAAGCTTGCAGAATTGCCACTTATATGTGTACATATTACATGTGCAGAGAAGACAGTATTCTACCTCTGCAGGTCTGGAAAAACAGCATTAAAAGATCAGCACTGGAGAGTATTTATTTCCATCTTCCAGCATGAGATTCATGGTAGAGTAAACTAGAAACAGCAAGAAAGTCCTGATGTGTATAAAGCAACAGAGGATGAAAAAAGAAACCCTTTCATCACCCTTGTCAGAGGAACAAGCTTCCTAGGGGTTGAAAAGAATCCTCAGCCTTAAACAACTTGCTCTTTAATAAGATTTTCATCTGTAAATCAGCAGGTGAGCATCATTTGGTTGGGGGGGAGGAGGCAGCTCCATGTCTCATGACCTCAGAACACTATTCTCCCTGCCAATCTATGGCCATTACAGGATAATGGAAGAATAGTCCTAGTAAATGTCCCATATTTTAAGCTGCATTTTTAAGGTAAATAATTGTTCCTTTATTCTTCAACCTTGTATTTCCACAGAACTCTATTAAAATTGCTTTCTTAGTGTAATATTCTACAGTTAAGGCTCATAGTATCCAATTCGTAGGACTGATTATTAATTCCCTGAATTTCTCCCAGCTCAGTTCAACAGATGACATTGCACTATATTCCTGTCATAAGAATAGATTGAGAGAAACAATTTCAGCCTGGAAGAAAGTTACAGACATTTCTTTAACACCACTTAAAACTTCCAATTATAGTTTAAAGTATTAATGTTATCACTGTGATTAGCCAATTAAACAATTACACATTACAATGTTTTTTAATCCAAATTCTCTTGTTTTCAACATTATTTTAGACCATCTAATTCCATCTTTTGATTTATGCAGTTTGTTTAATATGACTCCCCCAAAGGAAAAGACATTGTTTACTCTCTTGGGTATTTTTTTAATCATAACATCCACAAAATATCACTTGGTACTAAGATACTGCATGATTCCTTTTAATCAATGGCCAAGTTAAAAGCAATGCAATTGTCTAAAAGCCTTTAAACAGCTGACAGGCTTGCTTTTTATAATTTATTGGTGAACAAAGCTAGTAGGGTTATGCTGCACTGTGCCACCCTGCTTTTCCAATCGGAAGGAATGCAAACAAAGCAGAAAACCTTTAATTTCCCATTTTTCCCCAGCTGGTAAAAAATAATAGCTAGATGTGTGCACAAGTGTAGTCTTCTCCCAAGCAAATGGCACAATGACAAACAGGGAAGGAGTGGGGGAGAACTGTGCAAGCTGGTGTTTTCAATTTAGAAACTATGCATTATTTACACTGCCATTATTCCACTCAATTTGAGTTCACGCTTTCATCCTAATTTCAGTATAATCAAAGTCAATGAATATTTAATCAGCATCGCTTCCAGAAACTGAGCAATGCTATTAACATCATGTTCCCAGGACTTCACTGCTGATTTCCCTCAAATGCATGGGTCTTCCACTTTGGTTCCTTACTCACTTTTCTCCTTTAACCAGCTCCTGTACAAAACATAAGACTGTACCTCAGCAGGAAACAGGACTGTAATAACTTTACTTCTCCACAATGCAATGACTTTGGGTCTCGTACTTGTAAAACTTTATGAAAATATTTGTGTTGATTCCACACTTACAGCATCTATTTTTATTTGTAGATTATTTAAAACATATATATGTCACTTTCCCAAACTAATTCAAAATGGTTTACAATTAAGATAAAAATACCAGTAGATGTACACCCAAGCAACAGTCAATTTTTTTTTAATTCACATTACAGAAATAATTTCAGAAATGTAAATCAACAACATGCCTGTTGGAAACAAACGTTTACAGCCTTTCTGGAATTTTATCTTTAGCTATTTAGCTTCCATAATCTAGGAGTTATAACCATGAAAGCCTTTCCATTATGGCCCTAACAACCCACCAACTTTTAATGTATGCTACCGTCAGGAGTGATTTGCAAATTCTGGAGGCATTCAGATCTTGGGAGAGGTGGAGAGCTAGGTTTTTAGTGTTTTAAGAAGTTCCTTCCTTACAATTGCAATGGCTTCTGACAATAAGTGTAGAAGAGTTGAATTATACTGCACTGGTGACAAAATCCAAGAACACAGGATTTTCCTACAGTTGCATACATCAAATGACAGACATGCCTAACAATAAAGAATTGCTGATGGCCATTTGGCACAAGAGCCTCGTGGTCCATTCTGTGAATATGAAAAATACATCAACATAAATAAAATATATAAAATTTAAAAATATTGAAACAATATATAAAAATACAAAATAAAATGTCTATATAAATGTAATTTCTTGCCTGGAGCTTTGATTTTATGTCCTAAGTTTTTACTTGTTAAAGGCCTCTTAATGACCCATTTTACCAAGACCTCTTCCTGGTTGAGTCTTCCCCTCAATCTGCCCACAGTGACAACATGACTCCACCCTCTCTCTCTTGTTCTCTGTAGTCCCAACAGCACCACAGAATGTTAAGAGTGATGCCAGCTTATACAAAAGTTGAACACAGAACTGAGTAGTTATATTTATCACAAAAGATTAGGATATGTTTAGGATTGCCATCTTCCAGGTGGTTACTAGAGATCTCCTGCTATTATAACTCACCTCCAGGAAACAGAGATCAGTTCACCTGGAGAATATGGTCACTTTGGACCCTTTTGGAACTGTCTAGATATTGTAAAGAAGAAAAATTAGAAATGAACTTTCAAAAAACCAAAATGTTTGTTTCCGGGAAAAGACCTAAGATGAGAAAATGGCAAATCCAGGGCAACAAAATAGAACAAGTTACCAGCTTTAAATATCTGGGGCTAATATTACAAGCCTCTGGTGCCAAAATCCTCCATCATAGGGCACAGGCTATAAAAGGACAGAAGAATGAGAATAGTATTTAAAAATTTAACAAGACCCATGGTGGTTCATATGTCCCAGCAACCCTTAAGCTTTATAAAGTCAAAATAATTCCTCAAATAACATATGGCTCTTTCTTAGGACCTCCTTATCATTCGTTTGGCATATTAGAAGGAGTTCAGTCAAAGTTTTTAAGGTCTTTAATGCAGGTTCCAAAGTGCGTTTCCAACACATGGCTTAATTGGAAACTGGGTTGACCAGGGTGGAGGCTAATATACATCTATTTTCCATCTACAAATGGTTGTCAGGCCATTTTAATCCTCAAGGCCTATTCCCTTTAATCCTGCAGGATAACTTTCAATCCAGGTGGCTAAAATCAGTTGCTTGTTCTCTACACAAGGTGCTATTTTAGGGCTAGGGCCTGTGTAGACGAAATCATTTGTTAAGCAAAGAATTTTGGATATTGAGAGTCAATCTGATTTTGCGGCAACTCCTGGATATTTGTCTCCAGGCCATCTAAAATATAAAAATGTCCCAGCACACCATATATATTTTCTTGAAGACAGCAATAAGAGGAGAGCATTTTTCTTAGCTTGAAGTGACTCACTTCCTTCTTGAGGGAAGATATAAGAAAATCCCTTTTGAAGAAAGGCTATGTGACTGTTCATTAAAAGAGATTGATACCATGGAACATATGTTCTTTTGGTGTCCTTTGCTTGATAAGCCTCACAAAGACATTTTGGGCCCAACATTGGAGAGATTTGTTGGTAGTGATAACAAGCATAAATTATGGTTGCTAATGGGAGTAGATCTTAATATTACATTGTTAGTTGCCAGATTTTGCTTATATCTTTGTAAATTGAAGAAATCTGGAAAAAGAATTAAAGTGTCTAGTGATTCAATTTAAATAGACTCTGACAATTGCCATCATAAGTTCTTGCTATCTCGGTTGTACTCTGCTGCTGAACTATAGAAACATTAATGTTTTAACCATATTTTATATTAGTTATTTAAGATAGATTTAAAAGTTGTTTTTACATAAATTGTATTTTAAATGTTTGGTCTAAGACCGTAAATAAACTTGATTGATTGGTCACTTTGGAAAGTAGACTCTATGGCATTATATCGCATTGAAGTCCCTCCCCTCTAAAAACCCTTCCTCCTCAGGATCCACCCTCAAAATCTCCAGGTGTTCCTCAACCCAGACCTGGCAACCCTAGACAATAGGCCCATGAATAATAATGGACTTCCAGCTGAATTACTGGGGAAAATATTGATAATATTGTAGGAAACATAACTGTTCACTAGATCAAGGTTATCTCTAAGGGGAATTCTGAGCATGTTGTACAGAAAAGGTACCTGAATAACATTATTTTATAAATCACCTTTATGCATACATTTTTTATCTCTTAATAATTCTTCACTAACATAATATCCCTAATTTCTAATGTACACATATAATCTTTAAACAATGTTCTAAAACAGGGGTAGGGAACCTGCGGCTCTCCAGATGTTCAGGAGCTACAATTCCCATCAGCCCCTACCAGCATGGCCAATTGGCCATGCTGGCCAGGAAAACTGATAGGAATTGGCAATTCTAATGAAATTTATCTGGAGCACCACAGGATTCTAAAAAGCATTCAGAGTATATCTTGAGCTGTCTTAATATAGCACTCCTGGGTCACGAAAGAAGCCAGTTACTTCAGTGTTTCATCCAAAAACTTATTCAAAGGACCATTGTAAATAAATATAATATAAGAGAATTGTGCTAAAGCTCACAATATTGAAATATATACTCTAAATAACATGTAACCTGGCAGATACGTCCGATATTCTACCCGAGTCTCTTATATTCCAGTTGTTTAAATTCTATCTGGAAACAGCAATTACAATTATATTAATAGCACTATTTTAGTTAAATGTTAATTACAACAATTTCTATGTGCATTGTCAGAAACAATGCTTATTGAGTATTTATTACTTTTTATGTTTATTATCATCTCTAGAAAGAATTTAGATTCGGAATAGGAGCATCTTTAGCTTCGTTGAGTGCTACTATCAGATAACCCATATTTAATGATGTGGTTATGATGAACACTTAAATAAAATAGTGTTATTACAGGGAAGAGAATGTGGTTGGGAAGGGCAGCTAGTGCTTAGTGCTCCCTGCTTCTCATATATTAGCTGGGCCAAACAAGGCAATAACCCACATTTGCTATCCTCACACGCATAAGGCATGAATGGGCTTCTCTAAACTTAAAAAAAATGCTTTATTTCTATACAATTACATACTTTTGTTTCAAGGAATACACTAACTGAACAAATGTCTACAGGCAGCAAGGAAGATGTTGTACGTGGGAAACAGAGAAAAATTGCAATTGTGGAAATTTGCAGATACAGCCCAATTCATCTTAAGCATTCTCCCACCTCAATAGCATCTGCTGAAGATACTGATTTATTACACTGATGTAATCTCCTAAGTAATAGCTACCGCTATTCTGCCCTCCCTGCAGTTCCTTGCAGAAAGCTTCTTTTCACATACCTACATGGTAGTCAATCAATACAAATCCATTTTTCTTGAGCTCCATTGTTTTTCTGTATTAACCCTACTAACCTCTATGTGTAGGAGCAGGACATTTTATTTGCTTAAGCATTTGCTCTAGATTGTATTGATAACACTGCAAAAGGAATCCAGTTGAAATAAATAGAAGATGGAGAAGAAGAAGAGGAGGAGGAGGAGGAGTTTGGATTTATATCCCCCATTTCTCTCATGTGGGAGACTCAAGGGGTCTTACAATCTCCTTTCCCCTCCCTCCTCACAACAAACACCCTGTTTTCAGTTATTCACATGGATTTTCTTAGGATAATTCTATCCTAGCCTACTTATAGCTTATTCTTGATCAATCAGTTCCAAATAAGAATATCCCAATGTTAGTTTCCACTTATATAAATATTCAAATACCTGCAACATGTGACTAGGGCACAATTTTCCATAGTTTTCCTCCATTCTCATCTCTCCAATGCAATCCTGGAGGTGGACACAGTAGTTAAGAACCGAAAAGCTATCAATTATGGATGCTCACCTTGGCACATGTGACACTAGATGGCACTACAATTTCAAAATTACCAAGACTGTGGCTAATACAAAATGCTGGCTTTCTATGTATTCATTTAAATAATTAATTTATACCCCACCCTCCCCCAGCCAAGTTGAGCTTCCAGGTTTTCCTAGAAGTGACATCATGCAGTGTCAGCTACCTTCTATATATCCACGTCCCCTCTCCTGTCTGCTGCTGGTTGCCAGGTCAGGCCAGGCAATCCTACTTCCAGCTGCTGTACACATTTGTGTCTATGTCTTTTAACTTACTTATGTGTATACTGACTCCAAATACATAAACCCTATCACCAACAAAACAATGAATTTCCTTTAATAAATTTTTTGATATGGTAACAAGAATATTGGGAGTATTCACAAAAAATACCATAGTATCATTGTTCAGCAAAAGTATGCTAAATACAGCTAATTCAGTTAGTTGATATATTTTAGAAAGTTCTACCCAACTGGTCTTGTTTGTAGCTTATCTTAGAATACTCTTTTATTTATATGTTTGTTCCTTTGAAAATACGTTGCAGTAAGCAAAAACAAGTAAGTCTGTGGAGGGCAGGTCAACCCGATGCTTTTTAATGAGCAGCAGACCTGTCTTCCAGGCAGCTAAGATTAGCTTATGTGTGTGTCTGCGTAGCTACAAAGATAGCTCCTCGAGAAAAAAAAAAGGTAAACTGTATATTGCCGGAATTGGCAGGACCAGCTGAGTACAACTATGTACTTTTTGGACTGAAAAGACACCCAGGATCGGAGCCTGCAGAGCAAACATCCTGGGTCATCCTTCAGCAAAAGGCAGCAGGGAGAATCCCTTCAGCTACACACAAAATGTTGAGTGCAAGCTGAGGGTGAAGCTGACCACAGAGCACAACGGCCAGGCAGGAAAAATAAGATGCCTCCTGAGCTCTGCATTTTGCACAGCCAGGCAAGTGACATCTTGCAGGCAGCTTAGAGGGAAAGGTGCACTTTGAAGCATTTTTTTTAAAAAAATGACATCTTGAGCAGAAACAAAGCATCCTAAGAACATCTTGGAAAAAAGGTTGTGTAGAGTCCTTCCCAGGATTTCTTTTTTTGCGTTCTCAGGACATCTTATTTCAGCTGTGCAAAATGGACCGTTCTTACACTTAAGAATCTTGTCAAGCCTCTTCATGGCTACCCTCTGTAGTCTCAATCTCTTTCTAATTTCTTGGCTGCAGTCTCCCTTTTGGAGCTAAGTAATAGAATAGAATGATATGCTTTACCTTTATTTGAAAATTCAGAGAAGTTAATAATTGTCTGGATCATGAAGGACTATTTGAAGTGAATTCAGTTGACTGATGAAATTACTGACTTTATATTGCACTTAAAATTCCTTCGAATAATCAACTAAGATACACAGTAAAAGAATGGTTCACCAGAATGATTAAAATACATTTAATTTGCATGGAGCTCAGGGCATTGTTCTGACATCAAACATCAGTGTCATCTATACGTGGGATTTCAATTGACAGTGCTTCATTTATATGAAAATTAGCTTAAGTGTACAATGAATGAAAAATTTATGATTATTTCATATTTTAATAAATGCAGCACTGTGCATTACTTTTGCCTTCTAAGACTGTTTTGACAGTGACAAGGGAATCCTTAGCAATAAGCTACTGTTCCCAGGTTTCTTTCAAATTTTGCTGCTGAAAACCATGTGCCAAACCAGTCTTTATGATTTGAGTTTTATTTTTATTTGATTATTTCCATTTTCCTCTTTTCCCTCCTCTGCCTCAAACAAACAAGCAAAAATATAAGGTTCCTAATTTGGTTTTATATAAAATAACATAAATACGCTGTGTGAAAATGCATACAATTCCACTAGTCTCTAGTCTACATTGCCAATAGAATAGTTGCTGAACCTGTGCCAATTAGCTGAGTGGGTAAGTGGTAGTGAAAACCACAATTCTAGTTTGCGGGGGGGTGGGGTCAAAACAATGTAGCCACTAAGAAGAAGGTCACTGGAAAGACTCTCAAATACAAACTCCATTTCTTTCACATTCCAATTGATTTTACTTTGATAGGTAAAGTGCTTCACAGCATGGCTTCTTGTGAAAGAAGTCAGCATTTTTTGTATTAGTTCTGCCATTGCTTGAAGCCTCAATGGGCCAACAATTGTTTGCAAGCTACTCTCATTCAAAATGTATCTGTCCCCATCATATAAATCATGCTATTTTACCCCAAATACATAGAAAACTAAACATATTAGCAACAAAGAAGAATCCAATTCAGTGTTTTTAAAAGCAAAGGATAAAACAGAACAAAACAGAATGACAAACCATCCAACTAGAAAATGTTTTTACCAGGTGCCAAAACCTAAATAAGCTAGTTGTCAGACAAATATCTTGGAGAGTTTAAAAGACAAGGCACTGTGACAGAGAAGATTCTACTAAGCTTGGTGATTAGATAAACCTGAAACACAGAAAAACTGATGAAAAAACCCAGGTGCATTTGAAATACCAATGGGACTGAAAAAGCAGTATAATTTTTGGGTTTTTAAACTCACCCCCCCACCCTGCTGCCATTTCCTAAGCCCACATGACCTGGGGGTCAGTAGGAGGAGATAGAGATTTCTGTTGCACTGGACAGGTTCAGTGCGGCATGGAGATCTGTCCCCCGCTGAGGCTTTCCAAGCCCTCTGGGATTTGGAAAGCCTTGGCGGGGAGTGAGGGAGAGATCTCCATGCTACACTGGGCAGGCTCAATGTGGCATGGGGATCTGTTCACTGCCAAGGTTTTTGAAGCCCTCTAGGGCTTGGGAAGTAGTATCCTTGGGAAACAAGGGGATGGAGAGAATTGAAAAATTTGAGGTTTTTTAACCTGGAAAAATTTCAGTAACAGCCAAATGGTTATTGCCTTTATTTAGTTTTACTGAAAATTTTTCTGAAAATGTCCAGGTTCAAAAAACCCAAACCCCAAATTTACCAATCAAAATTATTGGCGCTCATGCCTAGAGTCTACCTTTGTGGCCAGCCACTGAATATCCAAATGTGTGAGTACACAGAGAGGGACCTCTCCACAATCTCTTCATTATGGACAGGTGTGGCAGGCACCTTCACCCTCCTATTTATGGCAGACTCAGGCAGGCTTCTAACTTTGCTGAGCAGGATTTTCCTGTTTTGGTGGTGGTGGTGGTGGTGGTGGTGGTGGTGGTGGTGGTGGTGGTGGTGGTGGTGGTGGTGGAGGAGGAGGAGGAGGAGGAGGAGGAGGAGGAGGAGGAGGAGGAGGAGGAGGAGGAGGAGGAGGAGGAGGAGGAAGAGTTGGATTTATATTCCCCCATTTCTCTCCTGCAAAGAGATTCAAAGGGGTTAACAAACTCTTTTCTCTTTCCCCCTCACAACAAACACCCTGTGAGGTAGGTGGGGCTGAGAGAACTCAGAAGAACTGTGACTAACCCAAGATCACCCAGCTGGCGTGTGTGGGAGTGTACAGGCTAATCTGAATTCCCCAGATAAGAATCCACAGCTCAGGCAGCAGAGCAGAGAATCAAACCCAGTTTCTCCAGATTAGAGTACACCTGCTCTTGACCACTATGCCACTGCTGCTTCTCTGCTGTAAGAGGTGCTGTAAGAGGTGTTTTATGCTTGTCTGCTCAGCTTTAGGACCTCCAGAAAGGTGTTTGCTTTCTCCTTATGACAAAGGCCCCTTTCCAAGGCATCAAGGATTGAGGCAAGTTCAACAAACAAAAATAAAATTGCCAGCCACAGATGCAGGCATAATGTTAGAAACAAGATCTACAGACCATGGCCACACAGCCCGGAAAACCCACAACAACCAAAAGTAAAATTTATTGAACAAACTAGATGGTATCTGGAGATATTCTGAATGGATGGAAATCATGCAAGAAATAATTATATACAAATGTCAGTATTTGGCACTGAAACACTTCTTAATAAAGCTTTATAAGTTTCTTCAGTTGTTTGGATGTTATGAGAGGTTCTTTATTTTAAGATGGTTCAGTTATTACTTTGAGATGTTTCAGTTAGATGTTACTGGCTAGTGGATTCACAATGACTTTGGGTTCTAACAGGTTGGTACCTTTTCACACAGTACACATACAGCCTTGACAGCGTTAGTTACCCACTTCAAATAAATCTTTCTCCTGAGGTAACTTTAGCAGAACACCAATAAACCAGATTGAGAATCCACCTGTGTGAATAATTCCCATTCTAATTTGTTTAGGAATTCATCTTCATCCAGAAGATATATTCCCTTCCTTTTTATTTATAGTCACCTGTGGACAATCTCACTACTATTTCACCTTCAGCTTTGACCACTAAATAAAACTTCCCATTCTCCTGTCTGTGTATTTTTTGCATTCAGCTCACACTGAACTCAGTATATTTCTAGAGTCAGATCTACTCCCTCACTGAAATCCCCTCAGAGTAGATGTGGCCAAGACTTGCAGTTAAGAGAGACTTGATGTTGAATTCTCAGGAAGTCAGATCCAAAAGCTCACAAAAAAATTTTTCTCAGGGGATACCTCCTTTTCCCCTGAGTCATCTGGCTGCTCCACCAATCAGAGTGCAGGTCAGCTTACCCTATCAGAGTGCTTTCCTATTCCTAAGAAGTTTTTCCTCACTCTGTTGTGATAGCACCTTCTTCCACTGCCTGACTTGCTAAACTTCTTGCCAAGCCTGTAATTTTTTTTCTGTGCAGTCACTCATAGCAATCGCTAACATTGTCCCCAAGCGCACGTAAATGCATTTCCACTCCCAGGGAAGTGAACGAGAAGCCATTAATTAATATTGAGCAAATTTTTGTCCCTTTCTCAATTGCATTAATAAGTGCAGAACATTAACATTGTTTCACAAAGTCAGAGAAAAAACCACACCCCTTATTTGCATAAAACCTGGCCATGGATCTGTTTTATATTGTGAGGCTGAGGCCCTTTCCTCACATGCCAAATATTCTGGCAGGCAACTGATAAAGAATACCAGAGAGAACACAAATGGTGGCAAAAGAGAAGCAAGTTAGCTGTAAGGGAGGCAAAAAAGGATTATGAGGAACACATGGCTGACAGAACATCAGAGACCAGAAACAAACAGTTCTTTACTAAAATACATCAAAAGCAGAGGAAGCCAGCCAAGGGAAGCCCGGTAGGCCCGTTAGATGACAAAGGAACAAAGGAGGTGTGTGCTAAAAGAGATGACAGGGGAGATTGCAGAGAAAAGCTGAATGAAATTCTTTGCATCTGTCTTCACCCAAGAGGGAGGTGAGGAAAATTCCTGCCACCTGAACCAAGCCTTCTTCCAGGGAGGCGAATCAGAGGAACTAACGAAGATAAGTGGTAGAACTAAGGAAGAAGTTCTGGCAGCCATTTGATAAACTAAATGCTACCTGCAAATCCCCTGGCCCAGATTGGCATTCACCCGAGGTTCTTAAAGGAGGCTCAAGCATGCAAAATTGCTGATGTTCTCACTTTAATATACAACTTATCCTTGAAATCCAGGCTCCATCCCTGAAGACTGGAAGATGGCCAATGTCACACCAATCTTTAAGAAAGAATCTAGGGGGACCGAGGAATTACAAGGCCAATAGCCAGTCAGTTTGACATCTGTTCCCTGGTAAATTAGTAGAATCTAATGTCATTAAAAAAGATAAAATTATAAGAAACATGTACAAAATACATGAAACCTGCTGAAAAGAGTCAGCACTGAATGGCTTTTTTGCAGAGAGGCAATCCTGTCTTACAAACTTACTAGAGTTCTTTGAGGATGTATGTAAAAAAATAGGCATGTGGCTAAGGGGGGGAACCAGTGGACATTGTCTGCTTTGGATTTCAAAAGGCTTTTGACAAGAAGTTCCTCACCCAAGAGACTATTGAGGAAAAACTTCAGCAATGAAGGAATAAGAGGAGAGATCCATCCTATGGATTAAAAACTGAGTTGAGAAACAGGAAGCAAAATTGGGTATGGCCAAATGGGAAATTCTCACAATGGAGAGATGTAGGGAGTGGAGTGTCCCCAAGAGGATCCGTATTAGGACCAGTGCTCTTTCAACCCTATTCATACAAATGACCTGGAAGTAGGGGTGGAGTAGCATTTGTGGTAGCCTAGGTTGCAGATGATACCAAAATTATGTAGGGTGGTGAGAACCACAAAGGATTCTTGAGGAGCTCAAAGCGGACTATGATAAATTAGGTGGAGTGGGCTACAAGAAATGGCAAATGCACAGTTCAAATGTAGCAAAATGCAAGTGATGCACATGAGGGCAAAAAATCCAAAACTTCACATGCAAGCTACAGGGGTCAGTGCTTTATCAGTCTGAACCAGGAAGGGATTTGAAGTCGTGTAATTGAAGTAGTTCCATGGAAATGTCAACTCAATGTGTATGGCAACCATCTGAAAAAAAAGGCAAACTCTATGCTGGGGATAATTAGAAAGAGGAATTGATAAATAAAACTGCAAAGATTGTCATGCCCTTATATAAAGAAGCAGTGGGAGTGCGACCACACTTGGAGTACTGTGTTCAGTTCAAGTCTACACATCTCAAAAGGATATTGAAGAGATAGATAGAAAAGTGCAGAAGATTAGAGACAGCGAGGATGATGATTGGAGGGACTGGAGCACCTTTACTTATGAGGAAAGGCAGCTGCAGCGTTTGGGACTCTTTAGTTTTGGAGAGGAGGCGTCTGAGGGGGGGGATATGATTGAAGTCTATAAAATTATGCATGGGGTAGAAAATGTTGACAGAGAGAAATTTTTCTCTACTTTCTCTCCCACAATCACTAGAACCAGGGGGCATTCATTGAAAATTCTAGAGGAAGAGATTCGGACTAATAAAAGGAAACGCCATACTTAGCATAGCATGTGATTGGTGTTTGGAATAGTGCTGCTACAGGAGGTGGTGATGGCCACTAACCTGGATAGCTTTAAAAGGGGAGGGCTTGGACAGATTTATGGAGGAGAAATCAATTTATGGCTACCAATGTAGATCCTCTTTGATCTGAGATTGCAAATGCCTTAACAGTCCAAGATTAGCACCGGGAGCAGTAACTTAGCCGCATGAAGAGCCATTGCTTTCACATCCTACATGTGAACTCCCAAAGGCACCTGGTGGAGCCACTGCGAGTAGCAGAGAGCTGGACTAGATGGACTCTGGTCTGATCCAGCTGGCTTGTTCTTATCTTCTTCTTATGTTCTTATGGGATACATGGCCCCGAAACTGTCCCACGCCGTTTGCACAGCCCAGGGCAGGGGACTGCGGGACCACAGTAAATTGCTGCCATGGCTCCTCATGGCTCCACATGGAGCCCTGCCTCCATGCGGGGTTTTACAAAATGAATTGCAGAAAGTGCAATTCTCCATATAAAAAATTAACACAGGAGAGGAGCCAAGGATTCTACCTGTGACTTTAGGAAGGCAGGGAACTGTGCAACGCTTATTCCCTGCCCAGACAGGTTACCCATCCGCCTTAACATGGGATATTTGGCCTGTGCAGAAGGGTCCTGAGTCTGAACAGGTCAACAAAGAAAAGCTGGATTGCGACGAAGTTTTGGGAAAAGTACAGGATGGTGAAATTTGGGACTTGTAAGCATGTGACAAGAAATCCTTAATATTCAATCTGGAACATTCTATTGACAGCAATCACATCAAACTGTTCTACTAGCTGCACCTCCTTTGCTTAGCTGGGATCCAGTTTTGCAAACAGAAATGCCTACTCAGATAGAAAGAACTCTTCCCATCTTCAAAGGCCCCCTGCTGACTGTCCCCCTTTGCAAAGCTTTGCAAGCAGAGGGGTAAGAAGGATTGGGAGTAAAAGTGGAAGTACTCTCCCCATCTTCACAGGTATCCTGCTGGCTCTTCCCCCACCACCACCACTATGCAAAGCTGGAGTTCCTCTTTGCAATCAAGGAGGGGGGAACTCCCCCCCCATCTTCACAGGCATATTGCTGGCTCGCTCTCTCCCCACTCCCTTGCAGAAGCCGTAGAATCCAGCATTGCAGAACAGGGTGAAACCTATATAGAAATGGGAGAACTTTTCTCATCTTCACAGGCACCCTGCTGGTTCCCCAGGATCCAGCTTTGCAAATGGGGGATCCCTATAGATATATGGTGAAAATTCTCCCCAATTTTCACAGCGGCACCCTGCCTGCCCTCCCCTTTGCAAATTCTCGTCATCTTGCAGGATGCAGTTTTCAGTTTCTGCTCCAGGTGCCATTTCCTGCAGATACATTTCTGGGATAATGTAAAGGGGGCACCACCCACTGTGCACTGCTGTTTACAATTCAATGTGTGACCAGAACAACAGTTTTCTAGAGTATGTTGTATTTTTTTGCACAATGGACTTTATTGTTAGTTTATTTATAAATGTAATGATGCTAGTGGAGTATACAAAGCAGTATTTACATACTAACAAAGTGTGTCCATCTTCCTGTATAGGCATCCATCCTAGAATCCCTTGTCTCCTAAAACTTGGAGATGTACTTGTGCAAACCCCTGAGGCCCTCCGTTATCCAATGCTGAGCACATCCATCCCAGTGCCTTTCTGGCTGCTTCCTTGAGTTGGCAGAGATAAACAGCCAGCTGCTAACTTATGAGAGGAGGCACAATGTCAATTACTGCGCAGGTAGATGGAAATGGGGAGAGAATCTGTCAAGAGACTGCATGAGGCAGAAACACTTGAAGGAAAGGAATTTAATGGAAAGAGATAATTACAAGAAGACAGGTATTTTTAATGGTTCCTGGCAGACTCCCCAACTTGTGTATTTAAATGGCTTTTTAAATTAAAAAACAGCAGGGTTTGAATCCTAATTTTTCTCAGCAGATAACACATGATGGCTCTCAAGTTTTGTGAGAACTTTAATCCCATGCTCCATCTTTTGTTACACTGCAATATTCTTCGTGTCATAGATTACTGCTTTAGGCATATTCCTCCCAATGTGGCAGAGAAAATGTATAGGGCACCAAAATTACAGAAGACACCTCCTATTGTGGCCTTGGGTATTGTTTAATTGTTCTCTATGTCTCACCTATCCTTTCTTAAGAAATGCTCTCTCACAATAAAAATAAGTGCAAGTCTGCCAGGTTTAAATGCCCAATCAATTACAAAAGGTGGGGCGGGGGGGAGATAGGAAACACATCTTAGGAAAAAGAACTTGAACGGTTCCACTTGTTTTTTACTCTGCAAGCACAGATACTTGAAGAGGAGGAGTAAAAGGGACAATCATTTGAAAGATGTCATTGCAAAGAAAAAAAAGTTAACCATTTTTTTTATGAACTAAAGCTTTTTTTTTTTGCACTTCCAAATATAAAAACAAATTAGCAATTTAAATCCATTTCACATTGCAGTATCTATAGATAAAGGAACTTAAAAAAATTCAACCATATTCTATTCTATTTCAAGAAACTGCATATCCACATTGTGGTTCCCCCTCCTCATGGTATATTCCTGTCCACACCAAGACAGCTTCAAGCAAAAATAGCACGGGAAAAGAGGCAGTCAACCTTATAGAGACTTTTACATCTCCATCTTAGGTACATTTACTAGGATATTTTAAAAAGCTGAGACCTAAAACAAATAAATAAGGCAAGTTACTACATTTTAAGGTTGATTTGAGCCACACTGGTTTTCCAGATGACTTACATAAAAAATAAATAATAGAATTAAGTCAAATTAAAGCTAAGATCAAGAGTACTGAAAAAACCAATATGTTTTTATTAAAATTCGAGGGAGATAGTGGACAGCAAACAACAAACTAAAGATTCCACCTCTTCCCCCAGGAACCAGCTGCATGCAGAGATCATTTAAAGGGACTCCCAAATGCAGCCGGTTCCTGGAGGAAGGGGGAGCATCTTTAGTTTGTTGCTTTTTGTCTTTAAACATTGTTTCAAGGGATTTCACTCTTGAAACAATGTTTAAAGGCACAACACAACAAACTAAAGAGTCCACCACCCCCTTCCCCTGGAACTGACATGCATCTGCGAAGGGATCATTTAAAGGGACTCCCATCCCAAATGCAGCTGGTTTCCAGAGGAAGGGGGGGACTCTTTAGTTTGTTGTTGTCTATCTTTAAACATTGTTTCAAAGGGGTGGAAATCGCGCTTGAAACAAAGAGTTTAAAGACAGAAGACAACAAACTAAAAAGTCCCCCTAGTTTTAAAGAAGAGAAGAAAAAAAACTAAAGAATCCACCCCCAAACAATCCCACACAATGCTTACCTCTACAGGTGTCTGTCTAAAGTTGCATTTTTTAAAATTAGCAGCACCAAAATTGTGGGGTATCTTCAGGAGACTTTTTTGATGATACCACTTTAAATCTGAGGGGGGGGGGGGGCAATTTTATGGACCCTCAAAGGAGTAGCCCCCATCGCCTTTTAGCTCCCATTGGAAACAATGGGGGCTGGAGCACACTCTTTAGGGGTTCATAAGATTGGACTCCCTGAACCAAACTTCACCAAACATGGGTGGAATCATCAGGAGGGAGATGCTCTGCAATTATGGTGCCACTAGCTATAAAAAATGCACCCGTTACAGGCCAAAATCTGAAAAACACCTAAAAATACCCCCAAAAATCAGACAGACCCGAATTTTTCAGGATACTGGAATATATTTTGGTATATCGAATATGGTATTCGATTTATTTGGGTATACCAATAATTTTACACCCAAATAAAGCCAAATCAGAATTTTACCGCATATTTTTGGTATCACTCAATTGTAATTTGCTTAAGTTAACATTTGCTTAAGTTAGAATTTAGTAGAAGTTAGGATTTGCAGGACATCTCTTTAGTTTGTGTGAGCATTTCAATCTCTATATTAAATTTGCTAATTCTCTTTGCTATAATTCGTTTCTTAAAATAGAATTCTTGACTTTAAACCAATGCTTGTTTATTGAAAGAATCTGTACACCCTTTGTGAGGTGTCAGATCTAATCCTGGATGTCAGTATATACATCAGGCAAGGCGGTCCCAATAATATTTACACTTAGTACAGGTGTGTATAAGCTTTTGAACCCCTAGAAGGTGAACATTGCTTTTGGCTATCTGGGTAACAATGTGGGTGACATTTGTGTCCAGAAGAGAGTGCTCACTGTTTTTACCTATCTTCCAGTCTCTTCTATGTGTCCTTTAATGTGCTGGGATCTGTTTCTCTTCTTCAACCACCCATTCCTCCTACTTTCATGAGATTGCCATGAGGGAGGCGTAGCCAATGGTCTATTGGACAGTTCTTCTTGACAGGTTTTAAACTATGTCTCATTCTCAGACAAGCCTCCATGCTCTGATCCCAGAAATAGGAGCTGTCAATTAGACAATCCAGCATGTGCTCCCATTTTTGTTGATTAGCCTCAATGATGTTGTCAATCAACCTAATCTGCCTGACTTCCTTCTCAACAAACTTCTGTTTCTCAGTCCAAACATTAACTCTAAGAATAGCTCCTTTCTAACAATTTGAATTCAAAAGTTGTATTAGATAGTGGAAGGGGAGAGCAAGAGTCAGAGCTGCACTGAAATTTAAGAGTGATACAAATATGGATGAATTTTAATAGGCAGCCTGACTCCCTGCAATCGATGACTTTCAGCACATATAACTGTAGAGGACTGGGATGTAAATCTTATGCAAAGAAGCAAGCCTTCTCAGAGGTCCACAAAAATCTGGGCTACTTTCAACTTCTGAGATTTATTTATTTATTTATAATCAATTTTCTATACCGCCCCTCCCCCGAAGGGCTCTGGGTGGTGAACATAAAACCAAACAATCAGATTAAAACCCAATTAAAACAGCGAATAAACAAATTTACAGCGGCGTCCAGCATAAAACTTCATACAATATAATAAACCCACCCTGGAAGAAACAAAGCCAGAGAGCTGGGGAGGCCCCATAAGATTACAGGGCCCAGAGATGGTAAGGGGGGAAAGGAGGCAGCTACGATTGGCGGCCGGCCCCTCAAAACGCCGATGGTGGAACAATTCAGTCTTGCAGGCCCTGCGGAACTCTCCAAGGTCCACTTGGGGGGAACCAGATCTGCTGGTGGTAAAGTGTTCCTGTGACCAGGCAGGGAGACCCAGAGCTGTAAAGCTCTGGCGGAGTAGAGGGCTCCAACCAGCACATCATCCGAGGGGCTGGGGACCACCAATGGAGTTGAAAGCCTCTGCCAAGCATGAGCCATGAAGGGACAAATGGGGTGAGATTCCAACCATAATATATATTTTTTTAAAAAATAAAATGGCAGCATGTAAAAACAAAATAATAATGCACCAAAAATGTAATGTTATCAACCAACCCATGATGGGTGAGTAGGGGGCTCTGTCTTAATTCAGCAGTGTCCCTACACATCCTGTCAAACCTTGGGATACCTAGCAGTGCCCTCACCCATATCTGCCATGCAAAACACCTGCTTCATGCTCTTCCTAAAGGGATTAAAAGAAACTATTAAAGGAATAGTAAATGCCAGATCTGTGAAATACACAGTCTCCCACAATGGATTGGGAGAGAGGTTCAATATAACTATCCTTGAGACTACATGTTGTCTGTTGCTACAAGCAGACTTACCAGACTCCTGTTGGGAAGAAGCAGTAAACACTGCCACATGCTTGAAAAATCATAGTTTGTGCAAAGTCACATGCAAAAGTCCATTTGAATTGTGGAATAACAAATTACCAGGTTTGAAAAATTTAAAGGATTTTGCAGCAAAAGCTTACACATATGTTTGCAAAGAGAAAAGATAAAAACTAGATACAAGCGCTTGAGCCTGGGGAGGGCAAAAGCTAGCCTGCCCAGAGGCCAGTGAGCGGGGCTTGGCAGTGGAGGGTAGCCCAGTTGGGTGCTGCAGCCACCTGCCACTGACCCACCTCCAGCCCCCTGCAGGGGAGGCTTGGTGGTGTGAGCTGGGGTACGCATGTGGGGGGCACCTGACATGACCAAAAGGCATGCGCCCAGGGACATGGATTGGCTTGCATGTCCCTATAGGCCATATGCCTCTGATATTTGTTATACAAATTTGCTGAGACTGAGCCCATGAGCTGGGAGGAAATGATGCCGTTACCCACACCTGAGAGAAACAGGTGAATGAAAGCAGTAAGGAATGAACTAGATTTCTAGAAGCAGAATCAAACTTGGACACTAACTAAACTACCACCTGGCAGGAAAGTGGTGGGGTGCAAATGGATATTCAAGATTAAAGCTCAAATGCTGATGGGATCATTAAAAATACAAAGCTCCTTAAGTAGCAAAGGATTTACTAAAAAAACCTGGATATGATTTCTCTAAGACATTTGCTCCAGTTGTTAGACACACAGCTATCAGAACACTGTTAAGAATTGCAGCCTCAAGAAAGATGCATGTAGAGCATCTAGATATTAAAATTGCTTTTCCCAATGGAGAGCTATCAGAGGAAATCTATATGGAATTACCACAGGGGATTCCACAACCCAAGAATGGACAATTTTCAAGCAGGATTTGGAAAAGTCTGTATGGCTTAAAGCAGGTGGCCAGATCATGGAAGGAAACACTAACAGCACTATGAAAGGACCAAGGATTTCAGCAAGGACAAGCTGAGCCGTGCTTGTTCACAAGAGTGAAAGATAGACAATATCAGTATGTGCTCACCTTCGTGGATGATCTATTGTTATATTGCCAGAACAAAGAGGATGAAGCAGAAATTGCCAGTACCTTGAACCAGTATGTCAAAGTCAGGCTCTGGGCAAAGATCAGCGGCTGGGAGAAGCTCAGCAGGAATACAAATGGAGAGAACCCAAGATAGAGATTTTCTACTCAACCAGAAACCCAAAAATTGTGGACTTTATAGAGTCTGTGAACATGATGGATGCTAAGGGAGTTAGCATACCAATAGACCCAGCACACCTGAATCTCCAAGATGGAGAGCCACTAACCAAGATGAAGTTTGAGAATCTTCATGATAAATTGTGTTTGCATGTTTTGTGTGTCTGACACTTAAGAAAGGGTTTGTTGTGGTTTTGTAAGTGTCTGTCGCAACTCAGTATAAAAGGGTTAACTGTTTGTATATTAAAAAGTTGCTGAAGTCACTGTTTATGAACTGATCTATTAGCTTGGGTGCTGTGTGGTTTCCGGGCTGTATGGCCGTGTTCTAGCAGCATTCTCTCCTGACGTTTTGCCTGCATCTGTGGCTGGCATCTTCAGAGGATCCTCTGAAGATGCCAGCCTGAATCTGAAGCAGCGTCAGGAAGAATGCTGCTAAATATAATGGCTCTAAATACAACCTATTCGGCTTAGAAACTGACAATACATTGATCTATTAGCTGTTGGTCAGTGAGATAGCCATTGCTTACATGTTAGTGAACACATTCATCTGAAGTTATGAAGTTAACTCTGTTTCTTTCTTTGAGCCCACCAGCAGCACCAGGACTATGACCACGAGACAGCAGATAGGTACCAAGAAGTAACCAAATGTACAGTAATTTAGATGTGTAACAGGAAAGACAGGATTTCTTATTTTATCACCATGTAACCCTCCCTTTATAGTTAGTAAACTCATATATAAAAAGCAACCCCAAGTTTTCATGCCAGTATTGTATTAACCCAAAACTTTTTCCTCTGACTAATATCTCTCTCTAATGACCACCTTGTTTACCTTGCCATTGTTTTATAGTTATGATTGACTCAGCACTCTGCCCACTTCTGGGCACCTCTGGGCACTCCCAGCTTAGCTCATCAGTCTAAGCACTCAAACCATTTGCTTGACAACTCAAACTATTAAGATTGATTTCTATTTTTCCTGGAAAGGTGAGATTCCCCTTTGTCCTGAGAGGTTAAGATCACTCTGCATAACCTTAAGGGTCCTTTTTCCTATAAGAAGCCCTATCTCCTAGTAGCCAGTGTTCAATATTTCTGGACACCTCTTTGTCTATTGATATTGACCCCAACACATTGATTATTCTTCTACCAGAGCTAAGCAGGGGTCACTCAACTTTGTTCATTGGACCATTTCTTTCCAAGATCAGGTGACTATAACCTTCACTCCCCAAATTCCATTCATCTACCCCTAATGTCCCTTAATAAAATAGTTAAACTTTATGGGGTGCTGTTTCTGGGCTGTATGGCTGTGTTCTAGCAGCATTGTCTCCTGACATTTTGCTTGCATCTGTGGCTGGTATCTTCAGAGGATCAGAGAATCAGTTGTAATGAGTATCCACTCATTCATACACTAATTGAAAAAAATATTCTAACAAAAAATCAGGCAATCCATTCCTTTTCCTTCCACTAGTATACACCTTTCCTATAATACAGTTAAATGGAACTACCAGAGGCCAATATCGCACTGAAGGGAAATACTAGAGGGAAGATGTCCTTCAGCCCCAGCCAAAGATGCAAAAGCACGGGAGAAAAGACTCAGGCAGAAATGGCAGAGTGACGAATCCAGATCAAGGGACAAAACACGGTTTTCTGTTGACCCACTGGCTCTGGTCATCAGACAAGCCAAATAAGGAGAAACTGAAAGTAGGAGGAAGAGGAAGGAGAAGATCCTCAGTCAGTTGCAAGGCTGTTAAAGTCCCACTGATAGAGTGGGTTAAAGGAGGGCTATGAGAAAAGATAGAATTCATTCTCTCTCTCCTGGTAGTGGTACCACCCAGGCAGCAGCTCTTACACTGTCTCACATATAGCTTACTCGGCCTTTCTGGAACATACTTTCTTCAAAATCCCAAAGCTCCAGAGAAGTCCCAACATATTGATTCATTCCACAATTATTTCAATGGAAATAATGCTTTATCTTTTACCTTCTCCATAATGACAAATATCTATGCCAGTGAAATGTTTTGTTTGTTTTAAACAGAGAATGTATAAAGCATACAACATCCAACAGTTCTTTGCTTGTTAGAAAATGCACTTAACTTGTTGGAAGGGAATAAAGTTTTATTTATTGATACCACTGATTTACTTGCCCTCAATATTAATTTTTTTTTCTTGTTTAAATTTTGATTCTAGGATATCTTTTAGCAAGCAACTCACCACGAACAGCTGTCAAAAACATGCATTGTTGAAACAAGCAGCTATTGTAGTTATATGCAGCTACATTTTTCATTATATTAACATAAGCATCATCACCACTGATTGACTTATGCTCTCAGGAATGCATCATATTTATCTGAGCAAATCCACACTACCTGGTGAAATTACACATATAGTTCAAGACACCTTCTTTCTTAAACATGCAGCATTCTGAAAGATACTTCCATACTGTCCAAAAAATCAAACCCACCTCAGTTTCTGATAACATTTTTATGTATTTTGTGTTCAGAACTGAGTATATAAACTGTACCCTCAAAAACAAATGGTACTCCTGTGTCTCATAGCAATCTGAAATGCAAGGTCTTGTATGTCCCTAAAACAAAAGCAAGAAAACAGGATCCTGTGCCCTCTTCTCTTGAAAGTGGGATCATGATAACAAGATAATTAATTCAGTTCTACTCTAGTAATGGTTTCATTTAAGTTTTTACTCCATATTCAAAACCAGGAGGACTGCAGAACATAATCTGAATATAAATTTTAGTTTTAACAGGCACATTCAGGGATATTAGACTTAAGAAATCTTTTCACTGAGCCCTCTGTTCTTTAATATGCATCCATCTAAAAAAGACAATAGAAAATCTATTTCCTGTATTTTGATTGCCTGGATGAAAAAAAGATCAACCTTGCACAGTTTAAAGGGCAGACACCAGAACAAAAGATGATACAAAGCTGATGCTGCTATGTGTATTCCCTAATGCACTATGCACTATGAAAAAGCAAGATTACATCAAGCATGTTCATGAATGACCACAGAGGCACTTGGAAGAAGACCCGGTGAATTTCTGCCAAATTACAATGTTAATCAAATTGCTGGTTGGTCCTTTTAAAAACCTCATAATTTACATTTACTAGTGCCTCTAATAGCACCAAGAAAATTTGAGGCTGGTATTGTATTGCTTGGTTGGGTCACCACAAGCTCTCTTTTAATAGAGTTTGTCATTTGTAAGGCTTTTGGTCCCTCAGAAATTCAGAAGCAACTACCTCTCAAAATTTCTCAGCTCAGCAATATTGCGGGTCCAGTGATGTGCTGTTGTAGCTGGACTGAAATATGTGAATGAATTTAATATCTATGGTGTTCTCTTCATCCACCCTCATTTTATATATATATTAGTATCTATGGTGTTCTCTTCATCCACCCTCATTTTATATATTTTATATATCTACTAGTGCTTATTATATTTACAAAAACAGGACAGTTTGACAATATTCAAAGAAAGCCTTAAGTAATTTTTGAAGACCTGTTTGCAAAAAAGAGAGGAGCAAAGTGTTATCTATTTATAGCATTAATAATATTTCTCATCTGCTAAAGTAAAGGCATGGAACTGGGACATGGGGGATGGGATTTTCTTTCTGCTGGGAAAAACGGGAGAGGTGTGTGAAAAGCAGAACCTCCTCCTTCACCCTCTTAGGATTCTCTTACAGCACCATACAAATAAACACTGTTCAAAATGAGTTCCCGCCAATGTACAATTGACTATGAGTCTACTACCAATAACTTGGCAGATGAGGGGCACATCATGTAACTTGGCCTTAAAATTTAAATCAGGATATCTCCAGTAAGTCTTGCCTTAAGGATGTCACAATCTCCTAGTCTTATCCCTCGTCTGCAGTATGGGTACAACAATACTGATCCATGTTATAGGATTGTTTGAAAGGATAATGTCCTGCGCCCAAGGTGGGGTCCCTGCCGGGACCCCAGTTGCCAACCCACCTTCCCCTGCCTGGCTGTTGGAATCACCGGCCTCACTCCCGTTCTCGGGGGAGTGGACTAGCTGAGACAGCCGTCTCAGCCACAGGATGCCCCACTGCCACTGAAAAGGTGGCCCAGGGTCCGCATGAGAACGTTAGGCCAGACAAGGCAGGGGAAGCCTCCCTGCCAGCCCACTCGCCTGGCTGCCTCTCCCTTGCTCCTGGGTAGCCGGCCCCTCCGGCTGGAGTCTCCCTCCTCCTCCCTTTCCACTCCCTGTTCCCCCCTTGGGACGCTCTCCTTCCCTTTCCCCTTCCCTGGCTTTCTGAGGTCCTTCCCCTGTTCTCCCCTGACACATGGCAGTCTCCCCACTCCCTTCCCACTCCCTTCCCGTCCCTTCTCCCCCCAGCATGCCCGGAGTTCTTCCCCTTTTTATCTCTTCCTCCCCGGTCACAGGAGGACGAAACCCCTCCCCTCCCACCTCCAGAGCCTCCCAGGCGCCGCCCTGTCAGTCAGCCAAGAAGAGGGGCTCCCAGCTGTCTTCAGCGCCCGGCACCTCCCTCGGCCCGCCCAGCTGCTGTGGCCGAGGCTCCTGCCGTGTCGCCCGGTGCCTCGGCGGGGAGCTCCAGCGATACTCCAGCCCCTGGCAGCTGGCCAGGGCCAGCCAGCGTGGGTCCGTTAGCCGCCCGGCCGGAGGCCTCAGCGCTTACCCGCCCGGCCCACGGCGGCAGAGGCCCGGCGAACCCGAGCAGGCGGCGCTGCAGCCCAGAGGCTCCCCCTGCGTCCCGGCCGGGCTCCCGGGCCGCGGGCGGAGTCGTCTACCAGCCTCGCCGGATCCTGGGCACAAAGGCGGGGGGGAGGGGTCCGCAATACCCGGCTCCCGGGACACACACACACCTGAGGAGAGTTGGGATGGCGTCAGGAGGTAGTGTCCCACATGCGGGAGAGGAAGTCGGCCTTGGCGTGCTGCCCTCCCAGTCCCGATGGACCACAGTGAACCTAAGCAGGAGAAGAGAAATGTACCACCCGTAAAGCTTAGCGGGGAGTTATATGGTCTTTCCATATGCGCATCCCATTGCTTAGCAGTAGCATGGTCTGTGGCGACAAGTGAATGTTATTACGCCCTTCAAATAGAAAGCGCCATGGCCCGTACTGATAGCCCACTTGATAGCCAACACCTCTAGTTTGATGGTGGCATAAGCGCTGGCTTCGAGGCCCAGGCTACAGTTTCACGACTGATAAAGAGGGATGGGGGTGATGGCTGTCTTTACCCACTCCTGGGGACAGCACCCGCCCTAGAGCCAGTCCCTGAGGCGATGAGTCTGCCACTATAAGGGGGGGCGTTCTCGGGTCAGGGGGGTTCTGCAAGACCGGCACGGTGTGGAGGGCGGCCTTGAGATCCTGAAAGGCCTGCTCCTGTGCCACTCCCCAGCGCAATTTATTAGAGGCGGCCTTCTGCAATAGGTCTGTCAAGGGAGACGCCTGGGCAGCAAAGGCTTCAATGAATTTGCTGTAATACCCCACCAGACCCAGGAAGCGACGTAAGCCTTTCTTTGTGGTGGGAGTGGCAAAGTCATCCAGGGAAGCAACCTTCTCGGGTTGGGGTTTTAGCACCCCCCCCCCGCCTACCACATAGCCCAAATAACGCAGTTCCTGGAACCCCAAGCGGCTTTTCCCAGGGTTTACGGTAAGGCCAGCAGCCTGCAAAGCCTCCAACACCTGGGTGCAGGAATTGAGTTGAAATGCTGCTGCTCCATGAGGGACTATGTAGATGAGAGAATGTCATCATCAATGTAAAGTGGTGACAAAACCACAACACTGGCTTAACACTGCTTATCCCGATCATGCGGCTGGAAAGTGGCGCCGCCCGGCATATGTGAAAGCCAAAAGGCATCACCCGGAACTGGAAAAGACCTTGAGGTGTCGCAAACCCGGTTTTCTCACGATCTGCCTCTTTCATTGGGATCTGCCAGTAACCTTTGGTCAAATCCAGGGCGGACAGGTACCGGGCCGTCCCGAGCTGCTGGACTAAATGGTCAGCTCGGGGCATGGGATAGGCATCGAAACGCGTGACGGCATTCACCTCCCGGTAGTCGATACAGAAGCGTATCGAGCCGTCGGGTTTCGGCACCAAGACTATGGGGCTCCATGCCAGAAGGAACTCGAGATGGTTCTATGACCCCTAAGGTGGGCATTTTGCAATCACTACCTCCTGCCCGAGACTACCTCCCACGCTGCTGGGGATGGAGGCCTCCAGGAACTACGGGCCACCTGCCGCGGATCCGTGAGTATCTCATGCTGGATGGCATGAGTCCGGCCCGGTAGCGTTGAGAAAAGATCTGGGAAGTGCTGGAGGAGTGCGTGAAGGGCCCGTATCTGCTCTGGGGTCAGTAGGCTGTCCAGCGGGGGAACCTCACTGGTCTCCTTACCGCTTTGCCACGGCACCTTCCCAGTGGGCATCTCCTCGGGACAACTCAGGAGCCCCTCCTGGGAAGGCCGGTCGTGCCATTCTTTTAGGTTGTTTACATGCAACAGTTCTAGCGGCCCGGCCGGAATGAGGGCCACACTGAACCTCATGCACGTGGGGCCTGCTTGCCGGGTTATTTGCAAGGGACCTTGCCAAGGGGCCATTGTAGTAGCATGGACCAGATGCCGCTGCACTAGCACCCAGTCCCCCGCCGCCAATTCCCTAGGCCGACACGACCGATCATATCTACTCTTTTGCTTCCGCTGGGCCCGTTGGAGATTTTGGGCTGCTCTCTCCTGCGCGAGCACCCGCTGCTCTCGTTGGTCCCGCACTAGGGCCTGGACCTCTCTTGCCGGGCTTTGGGGTATCTCCACCCAGGCATCCTCCATGACCTGCAGGATCCCCCGGGGATTACGCCCGTAGAGGAGTTCAAAAGGCGAAAACCCCAGCGAGGCTTGGGGGGTTTCCTGCACGGCGAACAAGATCGGGTCCACGTAAAGGTCCCAAGAGGCAGGCTGGTCCTGAGCCAATTTATGCAGATGCGTTTTAAGAGTCTGGTTAAAACGCTCCACCAGCCCATCCGTCTGGGGATGCCCGACGGCTGTGAATATCTGGCGAATCCCCAAATTGGTACACAACTGTCTTGTTGAACACGTGGTAAAAGGGGTACCCCGGTCGGAAAGGAGCTCCTTGGGTAGGCCTAAGTGAGAAAAGAACTTTACCAAGGCTCGCCCTACCCCTTCGGCTTTCATGTTCCGGAGTGGGATGGCCTCCGGGTACCGAGTGGCATAGTCGACCAGGACCAGCACGTAGCGGGCCCCTCGGGCTGTTCGAGGCAACGGCCCGATGAAGTCCATGGCGACCCGCTCAAAGGGGACCCCGATCACTGGCAAGGAGGCCAACGGTGCCCGTTGGTGGCCCCTTGCTTGTTTTGCGCTGGCAGATGTCACAGGACCGGCAGTACGCCTAAGCGTCTTTGCACAAAGACGGCCAAAAAAATGAGCCAAGACCCTTTTTATAGTGTTATTGGCACCCTGGTGTCCTGACCAGACATAGCCGTGAGCCCGGGCCAGGACTTGCTCTCGATATGCTTGGGGAACCAACAGCTGCTTCACCACCCCTCTCCTCCCGGACACCACCCGGAACCACACCGTCCCCTCCTGACCCGTTAATGTGCGGCTGGGCGAAGAAGGCCACTCCGAGGGCATCCCACCACCTGACCTTCCCTCACTGCCACCAACTGACGGGTGGCCGCCAGGGAGGGATCGGCTTCCTGCGCCTCCCCGAAAACCCGATCTCTCACCCAGGTGTCTCTTTCAGCAGGACCTCCCAGGGGAGGTGCGCCACTCGCTTGCCCCGCCCTGCGTCCTGGCCCGAGCGGCCACCTCTGGCAGCTCCCGCAGTTTGCGGGACAGGCCAGCTTGGAATCCCGTCTCCGCCTTCCCGTTTTCCTGGGACAACCCGAAGCCAACAAGCCCCCCCCGAAGTCCAGGAACATCCCGCCCCAATAGCAGAGGAGTAGGGCAGTGTCGGGTTTAGAAACAGGCAAGCTTCGAGGGGCACACTTGGGTCCCTCCCACCTCAAGAACAGCCGTATCACGGGATATGTTTCTGGAAAGTCTGCCACGGTGAGAAGCAAAGCCACCCTCACCCTCTGGATAGTGAACGACCCCGCTGGCCTCAATTGATCTTTGATCATGGAAACTGAGCTGCCACTGTCGAGGAGGGCTAGCAAGGTATTCCCTTGTAGGGTCACCTCTAGGAGGTAGGGCCGAGGGTGGCGCTCCTGACTGGAGGCTTGGAAACTCCCTTCCCATTGCAGGTCACACTCCATCACGGGACAGTCCCGTTGGAAGTGTCCCCAGTTACCACAACAAAAGCAGGGACCCCTTGCTGCGGGGCTAGGTGCCGGGGGAGGCGCCCATGGCCCTCCCACATTGGGAGGGTGAGATGACCCCGGTCCGCTCCCACCGGAGGGTGAAAGAGGCTGACCCATTAGGCCTGCAAAGGGCTGACGTGGGCCAGCGCCCACCAGGCGGAAGCCGATCCTGGATCCCCCAGGGCCGGGATTACCACCCCAGCCGATGGTCCGTGGCTCCAGACCCGGAGCCCCTCCCTGTCTCGGGGTGCCAGCCCAGCCGGCTGCTAGGAAACCCTCTACCAAGGCGATGGCATCCGCCACCGTCTTGGGCTGCCCACACATCCCAAGCCCTGGCCTTTGGGACCCAGGGTGAACAAACTGCTCAAGGACTAGCAAGCTCCACCCACCCGTGCTGAATGTCGGCGGTGAGTGGGTTTTGCAGCCACAGCTAAGCTAGAGTTCCACGCCAACTGATTGGCTACTGGCGAGGCGGCTGGTCCCCCTTTCCGAGGCTTTGGGCTCAGGCGTTGGCGAGTCGTCTCCGGCGAGATGTTATAGCGCTCAAGATAGCTTCCCTTCCCACTTTAACATAGTCCATGGCGTCTGCCGAGCATCACCGGACAACCCGCCCTGAGGCGGTCACGTCAAATGCCAGGCTGAGGGATAAGGAAAACCCACTGGGCTCTATCCCAGACCAGCGGCTTCCGCCGTCCGCTCAAATGATTCCACGAAGCTATCAATATGGAGTCGTCCCCGGCTGTAAAGCGGAAATCCCACAGCGGAACCCAGCGGCGGCTTCCCTGCCCCCCTAAAGCCCAGCGACGATTGACGAGTGCTGCCCAACTTTTGGAGTCAGGTTAAGCGTAGCTTTCCATGACCCGTTTGGGCATCCTCTGCAGCTGTACCAACTCCTTTACTAAAAGTAACCTGTGTCTCCTGCCTGCGAATTGGAACATGTCACCGGGTCCAACTTGGCACTGGTGCTCCGTCAACCACTGCCCAAATTGGGCGAAATCCATCCCCTCCATCGGGTGGAGCCCCTGTCTGGTGTACGGCCACCTCCCGCCTCCTCTGGGACTCCGCACGACTCTGGCTCCCGGTGACCCGAGGGTGTCGCAAATCCCAGCATTTCGCCAACCCGTTGGCCCTGGGTGACCCAGCCCGGCAGGAAGTATGATAAGTGGGGCTGGAGGGCACAACCACGCTCAGCTACTTGAGGCGCGGCATTCTCCATACCCGCATTCTCCTTTGCCACTTGTCCTGCGCCCGAGGAGGAGGAATTGCCCGCCGGACCCCAGTTACCAACCCACCTTCCCCTGCCCGGCTGTTGGAATCGCCGGCCTCACTCCCGTTCTTGGAGGGAGTGAGACCTAGCTGAGACAACCCGTCTCAGCCCACAGGATGCCCCTGCCACCCAAAGGTGGCCCAGGGTCTACAGAGGCGTTAGGCCAGGTAAAGGCAGGGGAAGCCTCCCACCAGCCCCTCTCCTGGCTGCCTCTCCCTTGCTCCTGGTGTCGGCCCCTCCGGCAATCCACCACTCCTCCCCTCCTTTCCCACTCCCTGTTTCCCCAGCTTGGGACGCTCCTCCTTCCTTTCCCCCTCCTGGCTTTTCCTGAGTCCTTCCCCTGTTTCTCCCCTGACACACAGTCTCCCCTCCTTCCCTCGCTTCCCGTCCCAGCTCTCCCCAGCATGCACGGATTCTTCCCTTTTTTATCTCTTCCTCCCCGGTCACTGGGGGGTTGAAAACCCTCCCCTCCACCCTCTCAGGCCTCCAGGCACTGCCTGTCGTCCCAGCCCAAGAGGGGCTCCAGCTGTCTTCAGCCGGCTGGCTGGCCTCCAGCCCTCAGCCACTTGTGCTGTGCGGCCCGGAGCTCCCCTGCGTCGCCGGTGCCTTGGCCGGGGCACGGGCTTGAGATGCTCCGCCCTGGCAGCTAGCTGGCCGGCCTTGTCGTTAAGCGGCTGGCCGGAACCTCGCAGCGCCCAGCCCGCCCGGCCAACAGAAGAGCCGAGGTGAACCCGAGCAGTGGCTGCTGTGGGCCTCCCCTGCGTCCGGCCGGGCTCCCGGGCAGCGGTGGTGATCAAATCCATGGCCCGTGGATCTGGGCACAAGGCCGGGGAGGGGGTCACGGCTACCCCCGCTCCCGGACAGATAATATATAGAATTACTGTTGTAATCAAATGAACCCAGAGATACCTTTCTCATCCACCTTGCTTGACAGAGAATGTATAGAAGTTCCTTGTTGTTTGTGGGTTTGCTAATAAACAGCCTCTATGGGAAAAGGGGGAAACAGTTATCATAGACAGGATTCACAATGAAGAAGTTATGTAGAAATAATAGCTTTAGGCTTTGCAGAATGTGTTCTTGGGGACTTTTTGATGGGGAAACAGATGCTTGTGGTCAGCAATGGTAGCTACTCCACATGACTGAACTCACTATAAGCTCAGAGGTCAATGGTTTAGGGAAAATCCCTCATTTAAGTGGTAAAAATTACATTCCTTTTCTCTTATAATGAATCGTTGGGAGTGGCAGGAAACATGTGATGATGTGGAGATGGCAGCCTAAAAGGAACAACCATAGGCAGGGTAATTCTGAGGGCCAGCATAGATGGGAGGGCCAACGTATGATAGGAGGGAGCCCAGCATAAATAATAAATTTAGCTGTCTGAGAACGGCCTGTTGCCATTCTCATATGAATGAGATGGTCCTTTTATACACAGCTATGAATAAAAGCTTTGAAACTTTTCACGACTTGGTGCTTGACTGGCAAATAGCACTGGGTTTTTCTGACAATCCCAAGAATCTGGGCTAACGCTGTGAACACAAATGTCCACGGCTAGCTGGAAATGCTCCCAGACTCCTAGAAAATAATTGTTGGATGCTTCTATATTCTAGAAAAACTTTTCTTAAAAATGTGGCTGTGATCTGGTAGTTTTTTTATCCCTAGCACATATATGGCAGGCATCTTCAGAGGAATATCACCATAAGATATATATTTTTTGTACTCAAGTCACAGCTGACTTGCAGTGCTCTCGTAGAATTATTCAAAGACAAGAGCCTTGCTTTCAAGGGTGGTTTGCGGTACCTGCGTCCACTTCACACCTTTAGTATTCCCTTGGAGGTCCTCCATCCAAATACTTTCCAGGATTGAGGCTGAAAGTGTATATCTGGCCCAAGGTCATTCAGCAAGTTTCAGTGGCAGTGGGGATTCAGACCTGGGGTTTCCCAATCTTAGGCCCTTTCTGCATGGGCCAAATCACGAGCAGCCCTAGGGGCGGCAAAGCGCCGTCCCCAGGGAGCCGGTCGCTTACTGAGGCCTTGAAGCCGCCATTTTCCAGCTCTCACCTTCCCCAGTGGCACCCTCCCTCCCCCGTGTCACCATCCCACCTACCGTGTCTGTAGCCCGTCGAAAGCCCAGCGTCCGCGAGGGCGCAGGGGACGCCCCCTGCCTTCCGCGGCCTTAGAAGCAGTCGGCGCGGGAGCAGGAGCGCCTGAACCTGCGGCGACCGGCATTCAGACAAACTGACCACCAGACATGCCAGGCTCGACAGTGGCGGCAATCCCGTGGCGCCGTCTTCCCTGCTCTTTCTGGGACGGATTGCGATGCGGGCGGTCCGGAGGCCAATTAAGTGCCGCCCGTGGGTATCGCCTGACCCAACCTAATGCGTCAGCTTACGTCTTGAGCTTGGCCTTAGTCTGACACCTCCGCACACTGGCTTTCACTCAACATTTGTGTTATTTTTTCATGATTCCACCCCAAAATTATATATGTCCTAAAGATTTCGACAGTTGAGAATTAAGTAGTACACTTTTAGATGGATTGGGACAATGTTTTATCTGAAACGAAACCAAAGCATTTTGAGATAAAATTTCAGGCCCACGTTAAAATGTTGCATTTAAATGGCTAGCAATTCTTCATCTGCAAAGAAAGATATTAAAAGCCAAAACAAATTTTCCTCCTATCGCATATATGTTTTAGGATAATTTGATGAGTTTCTATTCATGCTGCATGACAGTGTAATAAACCCCAAATAATTTTATTTAAATATTTTGTAAAGAGCCTGAAAAAAAGAAACTCCATTTTAGCTTAAGGCAGCTGAATGACAGCATTTTCATGACCAAAACTGACTTGGGAGAGAGAATGATATCTCAGTTCTTATTAGAGATAAATGACATTTTTAATGTGAAAAAGTCTCTATCATATAATGTTGGTCTTAGCATGGGGAAATTAATGTCCAGGTAAGGCTATACTTCTAGGAAACCAATAAATTTGGGTTTGTTATTGAAGTTCATTTGATTATGTTTTCTCAAAGGCAATAGAATTTTGATTTAAGTATGATCCCACAAGATAACATATAGTGCATTTTTATACCTTTAAAATATGGAGGATCAGAAAGGCAAGATTCGCTTTTCACCACTTAATGTCAAGCACATAGTAATAAGCATGTCATCTGAGATTTTTTTTTCTGCTAATAGTATTTTAATTTTTTGTGTTGTTTGGACCTATTAATTTTCCAACTTTTCAATTTAACATCAGACAAACCAATTCCTTCATAACTTCACTTGCCAGATGTCATAATTAGTATTTCAAGGGGTTATATTTACCCTATATCATCACTGTTCCCCAACTATCAACTTTTCTTGTACAAAAAATTGCTCCTAGGATTTAGCTCTATCAATCTATATATACATAAAGCAAACCGTGTATTTGTTAGTGATGGCATAACTCAGTAACTGCTGGGCCAATGAAAATTCCCAATACTGTAGTCAATAAGTGAGAGTGTTGCAGATGTTAACATACCTGAAATTTCACACCTGGCCCAGGTAAAGATGCCTTTCCTGGCGCTCCATGCAGTGAAGGACAATACAGCTGCCTGCGTGTAACTGTCACCCATGAGATATTCGGCACAGCTTAGATCGGCTGCATGGTGGCAGATGTGGGCAATTAGAAACAGTGCATGCAGGCAGTAACTCGGTGGAGGCAGTACACACACACACATACCCACGAGGGAGGAAGGGAGGGAGAGGAAGGTGCAGGGAGAGGGAGGGAGGGAGAGGAAAGGGAGGGAGGGGGGGGGGGCGTGCAAGGGAGTGAGGAGGAGGGAGACAATGAGGGGTGGCATGCAGGGAGAGGGCGGGGGGCTGCAGCATCTTCCGTCAGGCCCATCACTGGTGGAAGAAGGAATGAAGGGAGGGAGGGTGGCATGCAAAGGAGTTATATATATATAAAAGCTTAGAATGTTCCTCAGATGGCAGATATAGCGGTGAAGGCAAGTACATAGGCAATAACTCGAGTGGAAGTGGAAACATACACACACATACATGGGAGGGAGGAGGGAGGGAGGGAGGGGTGGCAGCACGAGAGAAGTGAGGAGGCGGAGGGAGGCATGCAAGGGAGGGAGGAGGGCAACATCTGGATGCATTGCCACTAATGGAGGGAGAGGGAAGAGGTCAGCATCGTCACCCATTCACCACAATAACCCACAGCAACGTGTTTGTTACGTGCCCTGTGCAGGGAAACAGCTGGACGGATTACCCCCAAATTTTCACGCGCAGGCGTTTATACCTGTTGGGCAGGTAATTGGACGCCAGTGTTGAGGCCAGCCGCATAATTTTGATAAAGCGTCACCGCAGTGCATCATTATGCTGACTGCTTCGTGTTTCAAGCTGTCACCCTTAGAGAATGGTCATGCAGCGTATCTGGCCTGAGGGGTTAGTATGCCCTTACAATGTTTGCTGAGATTGCCAGAGATGAGCAGTGAAACTGGTGACAATAGGTATTACTGTTGGGTAATATGAGTGGAAGTGAAACACGCCATGCACTTTGCCATGTGGGACATCAGGTGGGAGTTCCCCATACACTGGAAGTAACTTTCACTCTCTGTGCCTCACCCACCGCTACCACACAATACACATACTCTCATCCCACATCGAGCTCATCCTCGCACACCTCACTCTGCCATCCCTCTCATCCAGCCACCCACTTACCCACTTCCTCCACCCCTTATTCGCCACAGCTCTCTGCACACTAAAAGCTGAAGCTGGAGGTTGCCTTTTCTTCTAAAGGAAAATCCACGGGGTGAGGAGTAGACCAACTTCACTGGCTCCCACTTCTTTTGCACTTGGCCTTCAAGAACCCAGGGAGCTGTGCCTCCAATCTGGGCGCTTACCACCCTGCCTCTGCTGCTGCCAGAGCTGGGATAGCCTCCGCTGCCCCAGTTCCGCCCGCCAGCCAAGGCTGTGTATCCAGCTTCAACCAGCCTCATGGACAAGCGGAGTTAGCTTACTCGGGCCAGTTCCTGACATTGGAATGGAAAGGGTTGCCTTATGCTAAAAAGGGGCCTGCCGCATATGGCAAGGTAGAGGAAAGGGAAGGGGATTCCATTTTGACCACCCCAAAAGGCTATGCTGGGATCATTGGATTTGCATGGACATCTATGTGGGTTGTGGACTGTGATAGAGAAGGGACAGTTGCCACATGCAGCGTGGCAGACCCATGAGTATCTAATATGAATTTAATTATGGTAGAATTACTCTGGAGATATAAATATAGAGTTTAGGGCCAAGGTCCCTTGTATACTCCATCTGCAGAGAAAAGGATTAGCAATTTTACACCATTTTTTTCCCTCCCTGGCTGCAGATTTTCTCTCCTATTTTAGTCCACTATTTTCATTGTATGAATTACTATGGATTCATTGCCATACCCTAATTCCATCACATTACAAATATTACCCTAGTCTAGTGCTAGTAATCTGTTCTGGTCACAGGGCAAAGGAATTATGATTGACTAAGATACTACACTTTTGTACATGGGGAGCCTTACTGCATTATTTGTTGTGAGACAAATCTTTGAGAGTTTCCACTCAGACGTAGCATGAGGTTGCCGAGAATGGTTTTGTCATTACTGAGCTTCCTCTCACATGCTGCTAGAACTTCCCTCCCTCAGTAATCCTGGATCTAAAACTGCCACTTCCATAGCCAAAGCCCTGTTGGACTCTGCTCATGGTCAATGCTTCAGAAATCATAGCATCCTCTAAATGTTGATCCAGAAACATATCGTAAGCTCAGGAACTATTAATTATAATGAATCACTAAATATTAATGGCAGCAATCTTATATTCTCTCAGAGCAAAACTCAATGCATGAATTTTTTCCAACTGAATTTCTTCTTAAATCATGAATTCTGCCACAGCATTCCAATGATGTTAACACCCTGCTACAATGAAATATACCCCTTTTAAAATTGACATGGGGTTTGCTTTAATACCAATTTAATTTAAAAAATTGTTTAAATTTAATTTAAAACAAGCAATGCGCTAAATCCTGTAAAGGAGCCTAGGAAAAAATGTGCAATGTTGCATTATCACACAGTGACATTTTAAAGCATATATTATTATAGTGAGTTCACGGCTGCCAGATCTTTAAACTAGTTATTTGGCCTTTTTTCATTTTACCTGATTCGACCCTCACACCAAAGACCTAGGAAGTTGCAATGTGTCCAGCATAGTATTCATGCTGGCGGATCCCAGCAGGGGCTGCCTTCTGAATTTGACAGATGTCAGTGGTGTCGATTCCAAAGATGTTTTCAAGGTGATGCTGCCCTAGTGTTTTCGGGATGGCACCCAGCGTGCCTGACTACCACTGGGATGACCTCAGCTGGTTTGTGCCATCAGATGTAAAGCTCAATTTTCAAATCATGGTATTTAATGACAGCCTACAGTTTTCTTTTTTCAATGATCCTGCCTTCACCCAGATTACTGCTATGTAACCGATGATGGTCCTTTCTTGTCCTTGATCTGAGAGTGATGTCCTGGTGTATTGTGTTTCAACACTTTGTCCATTTGGATTCAAAAGATCCACGGATCTTGATATCTCAATGTCTCCATTGCTTTTCTCTGGACAAGTATTCCCCACCAGTTCCTAGCTGTTCTTATGTTGTAATTCTTGCATAACTTGTAATTCTTGCATAAATTATTATTATGGTAGATTTCACAGATGCTAGATCTTTAGCTGGTTGTTGGCCTTTCATTACAATTCGAGCCTCACCTAGAGGCCTAGGAGGTTGTAATGCATTGGTGTAGTATGTCCTCTGGACAATGTTTTTCCACCAGAATCTTAGCTGATCTTTATTTATGAATTCTTGCATAAATTCCAGTGGATCATCTTAGAAGCTGAGTTTGCCTTGCCTCTGTTTGCCCTCGAAGTCTAGGCAATCTTTTTTGCAGCAACTGAGGGGACGCGATCTGATTTGTCAGCTTCTTTTGCACAATCTGCATTTGAATCATCTAGGGATTTTTCAATTCTGATTATGATCAAATTTATACTAATGACTTGTTTTGAGAGCAGCTAAAATCAGGAGTTCAGTTTCCTTTTCAGACTTCCAGTTGTGAACCACAGCCAGGTCTTTTCATTTGTCCATGCTTGTCCTTGATCTTCTCCAGAAATTGGCCCTGCAGAGTTTTGTTATGCTGGCTTTTTGGCCTCATTTTAATCACATTTTTCTGTAATTCAGCGATTGTTTGGACTGCAGGTCTTCAGCCGTGTCTCTTCTTCTCCTCAATCACTGCCAGTTCTTGAGCTTTTTGTCCACATAATCAGCCAGCGGATGTTTCTTCTCTTCCACTGTTTGCTGTACTTACGGTGAAAGCCTCTGCCACCAAGATCTCAGGGAAGGTATGTTTTATCCAGTACTTCTTACGGATTTGGTTAATAAATGCTCCAAAGTCCAAGAAGCAAACTTTATCTGCTTACCTTCATTGTTGATTTGAAGGCAGCTTTTGACACCTGATCTCACTAGAGATGTCTTTGGAATAAATTGGCTATACAAGGAGTGAGGTGTGACTTCTTTCTAATCAAGGCAACTTTATACCGACCTAGCAAACTGCAGAGTTAAAGTGCTCGCATGAAGGTCTCATGACTGATTCTATTTACTACCTTTAAAGGTGTAGGCAAGGCTGTGTGTTAGCTTTCAACCCTTTTCAATTTATTTTTTGGTGACCTTCCGTCAGTGTGTATTGGAAATTAACAACCATGCCCCTAGGATTAGGCTCAAGGCATATTCCAATGCTTCTATAATACTGTTCAGTAGTATCCTTCTATACTAAGCTCAAAAGTTGGACTTAGATGGAAGCTGCTGAATAGATGTGGGCAGTACTGTACAGAATAACTGGACTAGTCTTCAATTATCAAAAGATTAGATTTTTGATCTTTTGCCAAACAATACAAAAAAAAACATAACTGGGCAATTAATAAAGTGCCAGTGGAGCAGGTTAACCAATATAAATATCTTGGAATTACATTTTCTTACAACCTCTCCTGGTTACCCCACAAAAAAGCTGCTCTTGCACTCTCTGGGTGCATTCTTTGCTGACTACAGTCTTCACTTGCCTGTGCTTGATATTAACCAGCTGTAAAATGCCCAGGTATTTATAAGCTGCCTGTTGGTTGCACTTGATGAGGTGGCCATCAGGTATTTCTATGCCATCGCTTCCCTTCCCTCTGAGCAGGCACCCCACTTGGAGAAGAAGGGAAGTGGGTTGAGGGGTGCTTTCACCACTTTGCTTCCCTTTGAGTGGGCAGCCCTCTGGGAGAAGAAGGGCCAGCCCACTCAGAGAAGAAGGGAAGTGGGTAGAGGGATGCACTTCCATCACTTCCCTTTCCTCTGAGCAAGCAGCCCCTTCGGAGAAGAAGGGAAGTGGGTGGAGTTATGACTGAGAAACAAAAAGAGGCAAATGCAGCAAGGTTACCACCCTTACCCACTATCTATAGCAATACAACAGTATATCATATATTTCATAAGATTTTTTCTTTTTAAAATGGAATTCTTTGTTGTACAGTCCTCTCACTCCAGTACGCATCTCCTATTTTTGTATGCAATAAAAAATGCCTATCCTATCCCCCTCCCTGTGCCTGGGGAGTTCCCACTGCAACAAAGCTACCATCCCTTTCCCACTATCTTGCATTAGAAGTAAAATAAAAAGAGGCTGGATCAGCAGCATTAGATTAAAGGTATGTAGTAGAATGTATAGAAAGCGTAGAGATAGTCATGGGGAGAAACCATGATCTGTTGCTAACTCATCTAATACAGCCATATTGTAGGAGATAGTAAAACTGAAATCAATTAAATGCTGAATACAGCAGTAGGAAATCAAATTTCCCTCTCCCTAGTTTCCTCCCTGTCTTTGTTATAAATAAGCATAGTATGGTCTCCCAAAGTTCCCCCCCTATCTTTAGCCACGAGGTAGAATTTGTTTTGGCTTAACTGTAGAAATTAAAACAAGTTTGGAATTATGTACTTTGATTCAGCCATTTACTTTTGATTTTGTTTACTCAAGCAATTCCCACTCTGTAGCATCCAAAAGTGTGGTGTGCATAGTTAAGCACTGATTAATCTACATGCCAAATATAATAAAAGCACATGAAAAGATCCCAAATGGATGAGCTTGATAAGACATGCGGATAAAACATTTAGCTGGACAACAGATATACAGGATATCAACCTGTATAATCAATGCTTACCCAGACAAAATGGTAGCTAAAGAGGAGAACTTCAAAGTCTCCAGTGACTAGTGACCATTCTTAAGAAGATGTATAGTGCTGGTGGTTTTCCTGTATGCATGCCCAGGTTATATTTCCACTTGTCTGCTATACCAAGATTTAAGAAAACCGAAAGATGTCTCTCTCTCTCTCTCTCGTATAATTGGATTATAATGATCAACTTATTTAGGGTAATAAATGCATGAAAATAAACAAATTTCCTAAATTAATCAAGCACCAATTTGTGACCCAGTTCAAAACTAATGATCAACATGTGCTATGTACAGGATCCTACTTTCACATGAATCACTGTTAAACCCCTCGAAAGGAACATCCAGTGAGTGTGTGTATGTGTGTGTCCTATTTTCGTTTGTGGTTTACTGTAGGAGTTTCAATAGCTATTTGGATAACTGGGGTAGGAGAGCATAAGGAATCTTCTAAAGTAATGCAGTCTTCGCACATTATCTGGGAGAAAAAAATATGTCCACTTTTATTCAGTGCTTCTGAACTTTTCAGCATGTGCAGCAGCTTCTTTTAACAGAGTTGTTATATTCCATTTTGGTTTTTTTTGAATATCTTTTTCATTCAAACCCCCCCCCCCCCAGGTTTTCTTTTAACAACCACAAGAAATGTCATTAATTGAACCACAGATGTGCAAGACATCTCCCTGTGATGTGGAATGATCTACAGAATGTGGCATGAAAGGGGAAGCCTTTGTTTTGATGTCCAAATTAGATTACAAAATTCACTTAGAGTCCCTTTTTCTAGTACATTCAGGGCAAAAGAGGAAGAAGACAGAGGAATCTACAGAAGAGCTAATTTATGCAGATCTTTCTTTAAAGTTTAAGATTTAAAATATTTTTAGATAAAAAGTGTAATAAAATTTAGCATATTCATCTTCAAAGATTTTAATAAGAGAATGTGCACTGAACTTCTGCTTTAATTTTCAGGTAAACAGTGTAACATTACTTTAAAGACTAATATGTATGCAGAAGAGTTAAAATTAAGGCAATTAAGTAATTCTGCTTTAACAGTTTTGTTGAGCAAAGAGAATATCATATGGGCACTAGGGCATAGATCCCAGCTAAGGACAAATGAATATATGTACTGTCAAAGGAAACTTTTACAGCTGGATTCCTTTGGATTTATTCTTGTGGGTTTCTACAGCAGTGTGGCTGTAGTCTGGTAGATCATGCCACCTAATGTTTCACCTGCATCTGAGGCTGGCATCTTCAGAGGTGTATTACAGAGGCCGTTTCCATACGACCAAATTATGCAAGCCCTAGGGATGGGATAACGCATTGAGGGAACCATTAGCACAGAAGCTAGCTGCTGCACAGCAACTTTGGAAACAGTTCTTTGACAATTACTTTTTGGTTGTTTACTTAAAAATTTATGTGTCCATACTGCTTTTTGTAAAGAATCCAAGAGTAGCTTATAGAAGTAGTTAGAAGGCATTATACATAAAAAACTAGTCACAGTGAGAATAATAACAAATGCATCATTAGCAAAAACCAAAATCAATTTTACAACCTTCTACAATATAGTATCAAAAGCACTATATTAGTTAAACAGTGGTGTGTAAAACAAAGAATAATACATGGATTTTGAATATAAACTGATTAGACGGTTAGCTAATATCAAACACCTACTTGATTCTAAAATCCAAAAGATGTGATTACTACCTGAACCTCAGGTGGAGTTCCAGAATATCAAGAACAGCAACTTGGAAAACTTTGGCCATAGGTAATGTGCAACCCTCATTCACAACTTAGGAGTAAGGGTCCTATGGAGAGAAAGACTGGCAGCATATTGGCTATGCAGAAAGGGTGGCATAGTATTCCAAGGGCTACATATATCTTGGTAAGAGGAAATGCCAGATCCTAGACTGGCGTTTATTTCAAACTCGTAAAAAAATAGCAATCTTCAAGTGATCTCCCATTTACATGTTATAGCACTTTCACAATCCCACTAAGATCATTATTGCTGGGATGAAATTCTACATCTGCCTGTCTATTACAACTAAGATGAGTGGGTGTTTATGTAGGTATTACTCTTCTCACCAGCCTGCCACTATGGCAGGAGGGTACTCCAACTTCATGGTAGGTGGCAAGGTGAAAAAAAAAATGCAGCAGTAGGCAGTAGTATCCTTATTGTGACAGAGGGGTTGGGAGCTCCCCATTTTGAATCATCATTGACAAAGAGGGATGATAAAAGAAAAGATAGAAGAAAAAGAATGAGGCTGATGCTTATATACTCAGCTGGAGCAAAGAAAGGTGGCATGTGGATCCCCTCCACCTCATCCAACAGAGGAAGAGAAGCCAGATGGTTAGTGGCATAATGACACAAGACTGGCACCACTGGGGTGCCCATAATCAAAAGCATTAGGAAATCATTCCATACACATACAGAATAATGCACTTTGAAACTGCACTTTCAATGTTCTTTGAAGCTGTCTTGCGGAATGGCAAAATCCACTGCAAACAGTTGTGAAAGTGGTTTCAAAGCATTATTTTGTTATTGTCTTGACGGAAGGGCCCTAGATTAGCATGCCTAGCCTCAGCTTCTCAAAAAAAACAGAGATGGTAGGAGTGCTGTTACCCAGTCATTTTCTCCCATACACCAGCCGTTATTTTAGAAGTGTTAGTTAGTTAGTTAGTTGAGTTAGTTAGTTAGTTAGTTGGATTAGTTAGTTAGTTAAGTTAGTTCACAGAGCATTTCCAGTTAACTGGTAGGCAAGAAGGAATGAAAGCAGTTGTGCTATCTAGTTTCAGACTAGCTGTAAAATATTCAGTTTTTCACACCTAGAGGCTGTCTTGTGTTTGGCAGTGGATGCTTTACAAAGTGAATACTGATTGCAAACACACTGATTGTATTTATAGCCAAAGCAGCCATTTCATCTCTGCCAGTAGTATGAGCCTGTCTTTTTCCTTTCCTAGTCCATTTTGTGAGGTAACAGACAAATAGTCAAAGGCTAATTAATTTTTTTAAAAAACAGACTGATAAAATGATGTTATTTACGAAGATGTACCACTGGTGTTAGTTTCTCTTGGGACATTTGCTGGGAGTTGGAGCCAAACTCTGCTGGCAAGAGCCTTATAACATTGCTTAGGAAAATGACATTCTATATATGTATAGAGGAGGGCACTGTTCAATCAAATTATATTCCTACTCTACCAGTTACACCCCAAGGTAATGGGTAGGGCCTGTCCCCTTCTGGATCGGGGAATTAACAGGGCCAGACTTTGTGTGTTACTGTAGGGGGGGTAACCAAGGTCTTTTGCCTTTGAGTTATGGATATCTTTCTTCCTTCAGAAAATCACAGAAAGCTAAAAGTTTAATAATATTATTAAAAGAAAATAAAATAATGAACTTACACTGTGAACAAATGATAAAAAAAATACAGATCACACACAGAATTCAGGAGATTCCTGGGATTTTAGAAAGAGGTGAGGATAGAGTTTGAGTAGAGTTGTTCTACTGGGAAGGGAGTGATGTCATGACCTGTCTTGAAAGAAGAAGAAGAGAAGAGAAGAAGGCAGAAGAGGAAGAGGGAAGAAAAAAAGAAGAAGAGAAGAAAGGAAGAAAGAAGAAGAGAAAGAAAGAAAGAAGAAAGAAGAAGAAGAGTTTGGATTTATATCCCACTTTCTCTCTGCAGGAGACTCAAAGGGCTTACAATCTCCTTGCCCCTCACTTTACAGCCCTATGAGGTGGGTGGGGCTGAGAGAGCCTCCTACCGAGAAGCTGTGACTAGCCCAAGGTCACTTAGCCGGCCCAAAGTGTGTGGGAGGAGTACAGGCTAATCTGAATTTCCTAGATAAGCACCTCCTGGTTCAGACTGGCTTGGAGCTGGGAATCAAAACCCAGTTTCCTCCAAGATTAGATACATTAGACTCTTAACCTCCTATGCCACTGCTGCTTGAGAGAGAAAGGTCCAGGAGGGCAGAGACCAATGCACATTGGATATTGAGAAGAAAGTAAAGAACTGTGCTGGATGCAGTGCAACTGGACAAGAGTTCCTGTCCAGAAACACATAGCAAAAGACTACAAGTGACACCAAGGACTCTTATCCTCTAATAAAATTTCATATTGCCAACCTGTACAGAATTTAGTTAATCTTGTCAATAATGGAAGAGAATCCACCTATAGTATGCATTACATGAGTGGCTAGAGGTTAAAATATGCTATGACAGTGTTCCAAGCTCCTAAAAAAAAGGTTACAGTGCATGGAGGCTGGGACTGGTAGAGAACTTCCCTGCATATCTGCTGTGGAGGACTACAGGCAGAAGGATATTTAAACTGAATTTGGTAAAAAAGCCGAAAGCGATAATTGGCAATCATTAAGTTCTTTTAGATATTTAGCATGAGTAAAATGGCGTGAATTGTAACTGATGTTAAAAAGAGAAGGAAGGTGGGCATATGGAGTGGGAGTCCACCCAAAGATGTACAGAGCAGAAATATCCCACAATCTTTGTTTAACTGGCTTAGGTGCAGGTCCTTGGACTAATGAAAAGTAAAGGGAGAAACCACGACTGAACTAGCACATACGAAGCCCCTTTGCTTGTGACTGAGTGTATTCATCCTGGGGCAGAGTGGGGTCTTTCAAATCAGGAAGACCTGATAGAAAGACATATACCTTAAGCCAGAGTTTTAAAGATGCTATCCATGCCCTAGTAGGTTTAAGGGCATTCTCCTAATTTCAGGAAGAGGTCAAGAATTTGAGGCACATTTTGGGTACTTTCAAGATCACTTGCCATAAAATTTTGCCTAGAGTTTATCTGTTGTTTCTGAAGAAGCCCCATCTATCCCAACCAGCGAAACTTGCATACTACAGATGCACCAGCACCACCTTAATATTAAAAACTTTCAAGGTGGGAGGAACATACTAAGTAGCCCCCAGTTGTGGAATCAAGAAAGGATGAAATAGAAACAAGACCCATGTGGCGAACTTTTTGAAGGAGGGCTTCTTGTCTGCAATGTCTAGATAAAAAATAGGGAATGATGATGGAAATTCAGGTCCAAATGCTGGAAATTCTCAACTTGATCCTAAGAGGCAGGGGTAGGGGAACCTCACGCGGCTCTCCAGATGTTCAGGAACTACAATTCCCATCAACCCCTACCAGCATGGCCAATTGGCCATGCTGACAGAGGCTGATGGGAATTGTAGTTCCTGAACATCTGGAGAGCCGCAGGTTCCCTACCCCTGTCCTAGAGCTTGACCATCAAGGGACCATCTGCAGTGTTTAAATTTCCTTTTAAAAACCAATATTTTAGACTTCTGATGATTTATTTTGAGGTCACTTAGGGATCAATAATTTGAAAATTCCATTAAGAGTTACTGAAGCCTAGAAAGTACAGCCTTGTAATCAGAATTACAGGAGTGTTAGTGTTTTCCTGTTGCCGGGTCTATGAAGGTGTCCTGCATCCATCCAAAAAGCATCAAGATAATTTATGAACAATATAAACGAAGGAAAAGCTAAAATGCAACCTTGCTTGACACCCTTGAGCAACAGAATTGTATCAGAGAGTTGACCCTGATATTTAACCTGCATCTGGTTCTGGGAATGTAGAACCATAATTAGATGTAATAGTATTTTATCATTCAGACTGCCATTCAGCTTCCTCCAGAATTTAGTTCTAGACATGGAGTCAAAAACAGCCTTCAGGACAATGAAAGCAATGTATAATTTACCTTGCAATGGACCTGAATACTCTTCAGCTAAATGAGCGAGTATTAGATAAAGAACCAGGGTGGAATGATTGTACCAGAAGGCAGCTTGAGCCTCAGTGATGATGTTGTGTTCAGTTAGATAAGAAGTCAACTTATAATAGTTATTTCATCAAAAAAACACCCAAGTACTGTAACAAAAGTTTAAAATTAAAATACATACATACCTAACACTTCTATTACTTACCTTAAAAATAGCATTTTAAAATTATTAATAATTGTTAGTGCAAGTTTAGAGTTTAGACTGTATTCATCTTGGATTTTGCCTCTAGCACAGTGGTTCCCAAACTTATTTGGCCTACCGCCCCCTTTCCAGAAAAAAATATTACTTAGCGCCCCCTGGAAATAATTTTTTTAAATTTTTTAATAGCAATTAAACAGAAAGATATATGTATTAATGTTTCTACCTGTGGCCATCACCGCCCCCCTGGATCGCTGCAGCACCCACCAGGGGGTGATGGCGCCCCTTTGGGAATCACTGCTCTAGCATGTTGATACATATGTAATTCTCAACCTGGCCAAATTTGAGGACACTTAAATTTGGAGGTTGGAGCCATGAATGGGCAAGACAGATCTTCCTGCAAACCTGAAAAATGGTCCAGGTTTGTTGAAAAAAAAGAGAAATCTAAAAATAAACATTAAAAAACCCAAAATGATGCAAAGGAACACCATTAGCTTAAAGAAACACTCTAACCAGTAAACCACTTTGGCTTTCACCACAAATGGTGTCACATAAGAATGACTTCAGAGACAGCATGAAAATCCAGTTGAAATAAGAGCTCTCTCCCAGATGCAGCAGTGAGACTGAAGGCTGCCATGGAACCGAGAGGAGGCAAACTGCTCAGGCTTGCTTCCAAAAAAAAATTTTTGATGATTAATTGTGAGCTCCCCATGGAGAAATCAGTAGCAAGTCTTGCCTCTGCTTGGAACAGTATTTGTGCTGAAAGCCCCATAGGATTAAGTATAAGGGCTGAGAGACTGCAGCAAAATGATGGACCAAGGCTACTATTTTGAGAAGTACAACGAAGCTCTGAAGACTTTAAGCCTGCTTGTCTCAGAACACATCAAACACAGGAAACTGCATCTACTTCATCAATTCTCCAAAAACTACAGGGGCTGAAGAGGTATCAGCCCCAAATTAAAAGCACAAAACCTTCCTGATACATAACACCTTTTACAAAGAGTAATTGAGAATTGCAAAGCTCTGTTATAACCCATCCCAGAAACTGAGGGTAGCTAGAAAAAGGTTCCTTCAGTCAGGCACAGAAAGACAATCAGAAAAAAAGCCAAAGTGAAACATTTTTCATGACATTCCTCCTGTCTAGGTATTTGGATAGCTGCAAATTTCATTTATCGTATATACTCGTGTATAAGTCGACCCATGTATAAGTCGAGGCACCTAATTTTACCACCCAAAACTGAGAAAACTTATTGACTCGTGTATGAGTCTAGGGAAACTCCAAAGCAGGCAGGGGCAGGGAAGAGCCAGGGCACCCGCTCCCTACCAGATCGCCCCCCGCTGCCTCCTGGATCCCCACAGCAGCCCCAGCCCTTGGCTGCTCTGGCGTTGCCTTGCTTGCAAGCAAGGAAACTCCAAAGCAGGCAGGGGCAGGGAACAGCCAGGGCGCCTGCTCTCCACTGGATTGCGCCCCCCCCCCCGCTGCCTCCCAGATCCCCATAGCAGCCCCAGCCCTTGACTGCTCTGGTGTTTCCTTGCTTGCAAGCAAGGAAACGGCAGAGCAGTCGGGGGCAGGAAAGAGCTGGGGCCACCCATGATGCTGGGCGCACACCTGTGCGGCGCCCAGCAGGCTCCTGCCCACCACCACCCATCCAATGCTGCTGCTGCTCACTCAGCCATCTTTTTCTTTCCCCACAGGCTCTGCAGGCTCGGTTCAGGGAAGCTGCCACTCCAGGCAGCCTGTCTCTATCTTTCTTAAGCTTTCTTAAGCTTAAGCAATCTTTGGAGCATTGCCCTTTTAAGAAAGATAGAGACAGGCTGCCCGGAGCAGCGGATTCCCTGAAACCGAGCCTGTAGAGAAAGAAAAAGATGGCTGAGTGAGTGAAGGGGACAACAGGCGGTGGCGGCTGCCAGTGGCTCGCTCACAAAAAATGTGCTGAAAACCTCGACTTATCCGCGAGTATAAACAGTACTTTACGCTTCTGTATTGTGCTCATGACCACATCAAGATCTATACACCAAAACAATTTGAATATTACTAAGTAGTTTGATAAACTCAGTTTTTGGGTTTTGGTTCTCAGATGCTGGGCACCAGTTTATCATTATTATTGCTAAAAAGCATTTTTAATCTCGGTGTTACTTTAGTTAAATGGAAGCTTATCTAAGCTATCACAAAAAAGTAAATTAATACTAAGTTCATTTTGATGGTGGACAAAGCTAACGTAAAATATCTTTAACCAAAAACTTAGCCTCAATGTCACAGACAACAAAATCATTTCTTCAGGAGGCTGTCCTTACGAAAAGGATAACAGCTGTCTAATTACAACCCCACTGGTGGAATTTAATCTTTAGGCAGTAAAATCTATCTTTCCAGGTAAAATTTACTTCTAAATAATTTGCAATTTAAATATAGACATTCTAGGACGGTCTATATTTAACCATATCTATATAATACTTTTAGATTGTTTTCTGGAAGACCACAGGAATATTAGAATGTTTTGTTTTTAAACTGAGCAGATAGGCACCTTGCATAAACATGAGAAGCATTCAAACCTTTGTTTGGATTATCTTCAATACAACAGCTAATTTCCTTTATAAATTTAATTAATTAATTAATGGAAAATAAACCCTTTTTTGTTACCTCTTATATTTGCCCTCACCCAAGTGTGCCAAAAGTACTTTATTATGCATCAGGTCATGAATATTACAATTATAGCAATAATATTTAATTAGTAGAGATAAGATCATTTCTGTTCAGAACACATCCCCATTGTGACACCTTCCTTCACTAACATAGTATGTTTCCCTTCATATTTGATTGCAGAGACCAGCTAATATGAGCATTACCCCAGTACTATTTATCTTAGGTTTCAGTACAGCCATTGAGGACTCAGAAGAATTTCTGAGGGCATAGAGTTTATAAAATAAAATGAATATGAACAAATTTTATTCTAAAAAACATAGAACTCAACAGACACAACAAACAACCTTTCCCCAAAGCATCACTAGTATCTTCCTTTCCAAACTACCTTACTTTCAATTTTAAAAAGCCCCCTATCTAGCATAGATCTATCTAAAGAGATCTACTAAAAACAATAGTTTTTTTCTTAACCTCTTTCCTGACTCTCTCATTGGTTCTTTCTGTCTTAGGAAACAAAAAAGGCAGGTAAAAGAGATACCAACTTGACACAGAACCTGTGCTGGTAATTCTCTTCTCAGATTTACTAGTAATGACAAACAGTTCCCTATATCTGTTGTACAGATGGGCACAGAGATAGTGTGGACAGCCCATATGCGTCCAGAATTGTGTTGCACTAGAAAAGAGTATTCAAACAATACACCTCTCTCTCTGCAGACACACCAGAATTCCCACTTCTGACAACCACCTGTAAATACATGCACACCCAAGTCTGTGACAATGAACCTGGTTCTTTGCAAACTTCTCACATTCCCAATGAAACAAGTTGCTAGTAATGTTTATGAAAGCTTTACAAAGTAAGAAAGAAGGTGGAAACAAATCACTTTCATAATAAAAATGGGAACAGGTTCACAGTGTTCCCACTTCAAATTTTCTAAAACTCTAACTAGAACACCAGCATTCCTATTGCTTAAGTTTATAAGATTATTGAACCACAGCTGATTTACAGAACAGAAGCCACCAGCATTATGTAATATTTGTTTTTTCTAAAACACATTTTTTTCTTGAACAATTAAACTTTATTTCTCGATTATGCTACATTACACCTTCACAAAAAAAATTGCAAATACCATTAGTGTAGTGACCCGCCGCTGCGGTCATCTCTTGAACTCCTGTCCCTGTGGGTTCCACCAGCTCCCCTGGGCCCAAAAGTGTCTCAGAAGCAAGAGAGGAGGTCACATCTGCTGCTTCTCCCTCCTGGGACATGAACTTTCCCAGCTCTAGGAACAGGTCGCTATCGTCTTCCCCCCTTGCCTTTTTGCTTTGCCTCCTCCTTATGTTTCGTGCCTCACCCTTCACCAATCAGGGCCTCAGCAATGGGTGAGAGGCCACCCTTCCTTGACCCTATTGGTTCAGTGCCCTGCCACTCCAGTGCTGTGCCTACCACTACTTAGACCCTCTTTCCTCCTTCTGCCTCTGAACACTGAGGCAGTATCAGGCTGCTTCACCACAGGCTTCCTGAGGCAGCACAGCCTCACCATGCTCAGCTCAGGCCCTTCTGCCACGGCACCTCACCACACAACCTGCTATCCCCCCACTGCTGCTGGCTCCACTGGGTTGACCGCATTTCTCCGCACAGTTTTGGGGAGGTGGGGGGCTTCCTGTCACTTTAATGGCTGTTTTCTTCATGACAGTAGGTGGCAGCTGGATCTCCAATGGGCGCGGGGAGCCACTGGAGGGGGGGAAGCGTGGCTGGGCACATCCCAGGCAGTGGTCCCAAGGTTGGGGCTAGGCCCTGCCACCATCTTGGATCAATCAGACTATGTAACCTCTAGGGGGTAACTGTAACATACATACTAAATAGGAAATACTGTTCAAATTCAGCATTTTATAGTAGCTACTATCTGTTTTTAAAAGTAAAATATATACATATAAATATCTAAACATATAACAGCGATCTAAGTAGAGTGGCTATGATCTATAATGTATCTTAAACAGCTCTTCTGACTTCAGTGGTACTCAATAATAAATAGCTCGTACGCAAAGATAATAATATATAAGAAAGCATGAAGATGTTTAATTATTTCAAGAATTTAAAAATTTGAGTATCAAGGCAACCTAAAAATATCTGGTACTTTAATAGAATGAGAGTGTGGGCACACAGGAGCTTGCAAAATTAGAAACTTCTGCCTGAACCACAGTTAGCATATTAATTTCCTTGGAACGACTTGGGAGTTTCATGGAGTGTCAGCATCCACTGAGTTTCGTCTATTGCTGTACTCATATGATACCATATAGTGGATTTTTGAAAACTGTACACACATTCACAATACAATCCACACCAAATAGTCAGTCATCCCACAAGCATGAATGCCATGAAAATCAAGACTACCACCAGAGCAAAACACTAACACTTTATTAAAAATTCAAAATTTATTGCAAATTATATTTTGCTTCTCTTTTTTCTTCATTTTTACATGATTTATTGATATCCATGATTTTTTCACAAATGTATTTGTTGACTTTGGAGAGTCTCTGTGCAATTTCAGTTTCATCCACAGTTTCTTGTGCTATCCGGTCATACAAACATTCTGGAATGAAGAGAAATGGTATTTAGAGTGATACCTCTGCAATTATTACGTATAGCATGCATCAATTATTAACCTAACCAACAAATGGAATGGGGAGAGGTTTACTGATAAAGTGGTAAAACTGACAAATGTTTCAGCAAAGAGCAGCTGTTGCACAATAAACTATCAAGGAAGCTGCATAAGAGTTGATCATACATGCAAACCTCATGAACATAGACAAAATAATAATAAAGCATATCTTCAGCATATAATGTGGATGTCAGACATGTTTAATGGTAGTCTTTCAAGTGCCCATCTCCCATTTCTGATAACTCATCTAGACATACTAGGAATCTCCACTTGTTCACAGAACAAGTACCGCATGAGGAAATTCTGGAGAATATCTGTGTTCTTGTCATCTTAGTTTTGTTTTTGTAATAAATACAGCAGACTCAAATGCTTGGATCCTATAACATTTCTCCCCTCATGCTTTTCTCCTGCTGCTGTAGAGACTTTTTCTACTGCAGCACTTGCTTCATCTGCCACTAGCACTTCCACTTTTTGAAGGTGCCTTCTTTATACATGCAAAAATTCAAAGGTCAGAGGAAGTGAGCAGTGAAGTGGAGGAAAGCCTCTGCAGTGGCCAGAGAAGACCAAGGGGATAAACATCATGGGATCTAAGACACTGTCATTCCCAACTAGTATAGCCACTTCTTGCTTGTCTGGCTTGTCTAATCTCACTTCTGTTATCTTTAATTTACAGTATCATGAATGAACAAATGTCTGGTCCATTTCAGCACCATGATAGTATGAGGAACCAAGAATTCTAATATTTCCTCATATAAATTGTGAAGATTTGTGTAAACGACAAGTACAAGGAGATAGCCACAGTCCACTGGAGAGGTAGCCAAAAGTCTCTCTTCCTTAGCTTGCAGTTCTAATTCTCAAGAATATGGGTGATAGTAAACGCTTGGACCAAATTTAGGAAGCAATATCAGGATTACCAAGACAAGGCTAAAAAGGCCATGCCGCATTAATTTTAGCTCCTCAGCACAGGATATATATTAGGATTTGATATACGTTGCCATTTCTATTATATGTAACTGTGAAGTGTGGTATTCTTTCTTGTTCTATTAAATTACTTCTGAATTGACTGAACAACATTGGCTTTACTTTGCTTTATTCTGAAATCTTATCACTGGCCATTTGTATTGTTATATGTGATAGAAAACCTTAGAGATTCATTTAATTAACAAGTTTTATAGCATTGCTAATGCACCATATTAAAATTATGACAATGAACTAGTCTACATCCAATGTAGTGTCTTTTGACACCTTTCAAAAATTTAATAGTAGCTTATTTTTCAATGACAGAGTTTACAATATTTGTTCACTATATACTTGAACAACTTTCTAAAACTACACAACAGAGAATACTAAGTAGCAAATTAGCCTCATTATAGTCTTACTCCATCTTTTAAAGATGTACTTCAAATAAACTACTATAGGCCTGGAAAATAAAAATAGAAATCATTCCAAAAACAGACTTTATTAGTTCTATTTCTGAAATGCAAAAATTATTGGCCATTAAAAATATTACGTAATATGTTAAAATCCCAGTTATCTAAGATAAAAAGTAGGCACTAATATGTATTAAAATTGCAACAAAAAAGGAGGGGGAAAGTAATTTGACTGTAACAGTGATGAATACATTGTTATCAAGGCAAAATATATCCCATCTCCTTTAATACCAAAGCACTATATATTAAAATAAAAATATACGTTTCAAGAAGGCACTATAGGTTGTCTGAACCAATTTCTGGGTCAAACAACACATAGGGATGAAAGCATGAGGTGTCACACAAGATCTTGCACAAATGGAACTGCTCTACATCCATTTATATTTCTGTTTTTGCACTGCTGGATCTAAGCTAATAACCCAACTGATCAGAATGCAAAAGGTGATTTTAAGATTGAGAGAAATAAGAGAGATGACCAAAACAGAAAATGTTGTAATAATGGGTGATAAGGGAGGGAAAGCGGCATGGTATCGTTTGATCTCATCACATTTCAGAAGCCATGTAGGAGCAGTTCTTGGAACAGCTGGCATCTTCGGAGGTGTATCGGGTTCGCACGGCTGCCACCGCTGCATCGCAGCAGCGGCGGCCTCGCAACCCCCGAGCGGCACAAAGCCGCTGTTTCCAAACCTCGCTCCCTAGGTGAGGTATTTCGGAAACAGCAGCTTCCAACCGCTGCCATGTGAACGGCAGCAGCTGGAAGGTGCCATTTCCCCCCTTTCCCGAACGCCTACCTTGTCTCCTGGCTTCTGGCTTGTTGCAGAGGCCAGGGGACACGCCCCCCTGGCCTGTGACTCCAGAGCCGTCGCTCCAGGCTCTTGAAGTGTCCCTGGCTCTCTGCGACGAGCCGGAAGCCAGGAGAAGGCGTCAAAACTTTGTCCGGCGACGGAGCAACCTGTGCGAAGGCTGTGCCGCCGCCTGCCACCCTCCCGAGACCGTCCATGCGAATGGTCCCAGGGGGGTCGCGATCAACGTATTTATGCTGGCAGCACCCTACGCCATTCGCCGTTGCGGTGCAGAAAGGGCCAAAGCTCGATTCTGCTACTAGTATGACTAATTTCTAGAAGTTAAGATTCAGAGTCATAAATATAGGATAGGAGTAATTACAACTGACGTTCTCCACAGCCAAAAATATTTGAGAGAAGAAAAAGACAGCCTGTTTTATTTCAAGAGTATTTGCTTAGGAAGTGTTCTTTCAGTAACTTTTACAAACAATTTTTCCCCTTTCCTGACTGTCATCAATAAACACATTAGCAGGAACTGCTGGCTGCTGCTACACAGCTCCCAATATCAAAAGGAAGCAATTTATGTTGATAACCAGAGCAATATACTCAGTTTCCATATCAATGTCATTCCACCCTAAAGATCAATGATTCTGGATGTTGTCCAGCATTAGGAGAAACAGTCCCCACCTTCTCAAACTGCCATGATCCTGATGGCAATAGGCTATCTGACTGTGCATGGATATGGATGTGCATAAAGTTCATTTAATTTATTTTCTCTTTGTTTACTTCATGTTAAACACTGATGTTTACATCCATGTGCATCCTACAGGTAGAACTAGATTTCATTAGCATAATACTTAAAAAAAAATATGTGGGTGCTTCGCACCTCAACACACAACATAATATATTTAAGGGTACATCTGAATTTACACTGTCATATATGATCAGATGCACTCAAATCCTGCTGAAATCGAAAGGGACTTTATTAAGTGTGCTTAACATGCTTAACCAAAAGGTAGCCTTTTGTTCAAATGCCAGATTTGGTACAGTAACTCCTTTCTACTTTCATTCTGTACTTTTCTCTTAAAATAATTACAGATCTTCTGTTGGCATTTTAAATGAAAATTTGGAGATTAGAGGAGAAGACTTTTGTATGTATACAGAAGTTATAATGGTAGTAGGAAACATTGATTTTTGCAAGAGAAGACACCCATAACAAAATCTCAGTGTATGTTCTGATTAAACTGACAAGGTGACATTTTTGGACTGCTGAGGAAGCAGGACTAAGAGAACAGAAAATTCCAATGGCCTGGGTCATCCTAGGCACTAGAGAACCACGTAATATGTTGCTAGGGATAGTAGCAGCATACCTGCTCAAAATCAAGCATTCTGTGTGTGTGTTCTTCTGAATGGGGGTTTTCATGATGTGATTTCATGGTGGCTTTCAGCAGCCCTGGGGAGAGAAGGAAGAAGAAACACTCTTCCATCTCCACAAAAGAACATTACATTCTCCAAATAACCTACCTCTGACAATGCTTAATTTGTGAGGTGATAGAGGTGGTTTAGGAATAGCATCTTTCTTTTTTTTTGTTGCAACTCCTGTGACGCTTCTATTCTTGAGAACATCTGTTCCCCAGATCATAACTGCTAAGTTTTTTGTATACTTTGAATCTCCTTGCGTTACTTGCAGCTGATGCCATTTCTCCCCATCTACCCAGATGCCACTGCCAAGATGAACCTGAAAACAAATAGCAGTCAGTTCACAATTAGGATACAGCACCTAGAAGTCAGTCTGATAGTTAATTGATTAGTTTTGCCACTCACAGACTAACAATCATTATTCCAAAAAGGACTCCAAATATATTTCTGTAATATTTCAGTGTTTAGAATGATTAATTTTAACCACTGAATGATCTCTTTGGACTCTGCAGCAGGCTGCTTCAGACAACTAAATCAGAAAAATGGTGATACCAGAATAAAGGTGTTCAGAGGATGAAATCAGAAACATAATTACCAGATTAAATTGGTAATTTTCTCTGATTCGACTTTCCTATTACAGGCCCTCCAAATGTAATTCCTCAGGGTCCCTATTCTTCAGGAGTACATTTGTAGACATGAAGAGGCTAAAGTGGGAGGAGGAAGTAAAGAAAATTCCATTCTGCCATCAGAAAATTTAGTCTGGATCCAATTCAAGGTCTTAAAACTATGTCTACCTGCAAGTCAGAAACAGGTTTTCCAAACTATTTTAGAATTCCTCTATAGGAGGACATTCATGTTCTTCTGAAGTTATTATTTTCATTATAGGTATGACCTGTTGGTGTACCCAGTGAACAAGCACAGTCATATTGGGAGAGGCCCCAAAGTAACATCAATTCAGGAAAATACTATGAAAAGCTTATCAAAGTCACTTATCATCATGAGAATGGCATGACAACCACTTAAAAAATATTAACGATGTAACTTCTAAAAATACCTTTCCATTTTCAAGGATATATTTGTCCATTACTGGAACAGCAGCAGGATAGTATGATGATGTATTTGCTTCCTCACTAAATGTCTTCTGTACTTCAGGCTCAGGTTCAATGGATTCTGGATTAACTTTTTCAAGTTCAATGGCAGAACCTAGAAAGTTCAGAAAAGAACATTTAACAATAAATAATAAATGAAACTGTTTACAAATTTGACTATCAGTTCCCATGTGCAAACTGCAAAAGTATGAAGAATGATAATTATAAAATAAAGCTTACAGCATGAACTCTGCACATAAAAGGGCCTTCTCATAAGTTGCTCAAGATGCCCAGCTATCAACATGGCTTCACCGTAATAGAACAACTACAGGAGAGTGAACGTTTTTCTACTCAGTTACTTTGACTATTTAGTTTGTCAAATAGTCAAAGCAATTCTAGATTTTAATGTATTGTCGAAGGCTTTCACGACTGGAATCACTGGGGTGCTGTGTGGTTTCCGAGCTGTATAGCCATGTTCCAGCAGCATTCTCTCCTGACGTTTCACCTGCATCTGTGGCTGGCATCTTCAGAGGATCTGATAGTATTGCTAGAACACAGCCATACAGCACCCCAATTCTTGATCTTCTTTGTCCAATTACTGCTACAATAATCTGTTTTGCATTATGTAATGGAGCTATGCAAAAAAAAAAGTGGCACATCTCTGATGCTGGTTCCGGAGTACTGGCCAGGCAGTGGAAGCTAAGGTCAGCTCCACCCTGACCCACCTCCAGCGATGCCAGCACAGCTTTTTATAATGGAGGGGCTGGGGACAAGCGGAAGCTTCTGAGTTGGGCACTGCAGAGCTGTGCAACACCTGGCCGCTTGGGTAAGTTGCCCCTCTACCAGAGCATTTGCCCTTTGCACTGATGGGTGAGACTGCACTGATTCCAGCGGGAAATTTCCTACCAACCACCCCCGGGATTGGGCTGCCCAACTGTTTTATAAATCAAAAACATGTAAGCATATGAGAGACATGAAGACCTGGAAGAGTTTTCCCCACACATTTTTTTTCCCCTTAAAAATGTTTAATTTTTGAATTTTAACAATGCAAAAATTGGGAAATTTGGGACAGCGCTGGGAAAAAACCTCATGAAATATTTTCTATTTTAGAACAAGTAAAATGCTTCTTAAGATAAAGTTGTTCTCCGAATTCCCTTTCTCTTTTCAACAGAAAAACTGGAGAGTCCTCAGATTTGTTCATGCTAAGCATTTTTTAATGCAAGACAATCTGCATCAGTAGATAATGATGATTTCGATGTATACTGTAGACATATATAACATTTTCAAGACTATTTTAAAGTGTAAATAATTTTAGCAGCAACTGATATGCTATAATGAGTTTAAGGATCACTGACAAATAAGATTTGATTATTGAAAGCTCATACCCCCAAATCTTGTTGGTCTTGAGGTATTGCTGGACTCAAATCTACCTATTCTGCTGCAGACCAACATACCTATCCTCTGAAACGACGCTGTAAAGTTAACAATATGCAAATATGCTGTTAGTCTTGGGCCAATATGAGAGAGCTTCCTACCCAAATAATACACTTCCTTTTGTTTAGTACAGAATTTGTTTTCTAACTTCAAGCTTCATGATGATATACCTTTCAAATGGGAAAAATAAGATATTTGGATATGGCAATATTGGGTGCAACAGTTTAAGACTCTTTATCAAATACTGAGTATAGTTGCAATTTTTCTTATAGAAAATAAATGTTTATACTTTTAGATTCTATGAATATGCCAAATAGTCCAAATTTTATAAGCTAGGTAAGTTATATATGGTTCTTATACTGTTAAATCAGTCAATGTAGTTTAGGTTTGATAATAAACCAAGAAGTGCACACATTTCAATTCTCAAAATTTCCTTTCCCTCCTGCTCCCATAGCTTCACCATTTCGAGAATTTGTCCATCTCTAAAGTGGATGCCAGAAATTTCTCAGGACAACTAATTTACCTGGCCATCTTTTAAAAACAACAAATTGATTAAAATGGCAGCCATTACACAAACAGTACCTATAGCATGCATCTGACAGTTTATGTAACTATACAGTAAAATCTGTAGGATCCATTCTTTTTTCTCATTAGAACAGAGTTTGCAGAACTCTACATGAATCGTCTCTAACAGTTGGGACACAAACACATACACAAAAAGTAAACCTAAAAAAAGCCTTTATGATGTATTTAATTTATTTATTTCCCGATGGGAACCCAAAGTGGCTTATATCATTCTTCTCTCCTCCATTTATCCCCACCACAATCCTGTCAGGTAGGTTAGGCTGAGAGAAAAACAAAAAACACATAATCGGTATGGTATTTCTCAAGCTCTTGGGCACAGCTAAACTAGCTCTTGGGATCCTGGTCAGTACATAAAATTTAGTATCATCATAAAGAAATTATATTTTTTGAGAAAGAACATAGAAAAAAAAATCCTATAATAAAATTGCACATCAAATGTTTAGCTATAATATTTAAGGTGAAATGTTTTTCACCAGCACACACAATAAGGCCGTGCATTTATGAAAGGGTAAAGAGTACTACATTTAGTAGAGTTTGTACTTTAGCAAATGTGCAGGGAGATTAGGCTGACCCAAACTGATGGCTGTTGCACTTTCTAGAGACAATATATGAAAGGTGACTGGATGCTGGATCAGCAGCCCCATAGGCCCAGGTATGAAACTTCTGATCACAAGGAAGATCGTTCTAAAGATGCAGTGCCAAAACCCTTCTGCCTCCCTTCAGGCGTCAGACAAGTGCTTCTCAGGCAAATGAATACACAGGGTCATATGGGAGTGAACCATTCTTCAGATTCTGGGTATCCTCTCTGCTCAAGGATTTATAAGTCAAAACTCACACATTTTATTGTGCTCGGAAACAAACTGGAACTCAATATAGTGTTTGCAATCCAAGGATAGTATGCTCACTGCGGTGATTATCAGCAACCTTTGACCATTATTTTTATGGTTATCTCGTGCTATTTTTATTTGCCAATTCTATATATTTGACATTACAAATATTTCGTAAGTGTATGACTGGTAAAGTCCACTATGACAGCAATTTCAAAGAATTATTGCAAAACCAAGAGATTGTATTCAGAGGTGTAGCTGGGCAAAGCTGCGCCCAGGGCGGCCTGTGAGTTTTTCATGTGCCTCCCCGGGCCACCACTTACCTAACCTTCCAGGTATGATGGTGCGGCATGGGGATCCACGGAGGGGGGGCAGAAAATTTGGGGGCAGCCACCCCCCTCTTCCCCACAGACCACCTGCTCCGTGACCCAGAGGGGTTTTTCCTGCCTGACGACGCCGGCTGCGGCCGCCACTTCCCCACCACCCGTCGGAGCAGGTGGCTGCCTGCTCCACCGGGCAGAGGGGGTTTCCCTTGCTCGGTGCCTCCACTTCCCGAAGCGCCTCCGACAAGCCGCCCCGGATGTTCCTGTTGGTGCTATGCCTCTGGTTGTATCAAGTGACATGAAGCATTAAAAAAGACTTACCTATGTTTTAAATCTCTGAACAGTTTTCATTCAAAAGTTAAATGTTCTATCTAGATAAACTTCTCATTAAGTTTACAAATTACCAAGGCCTGAATTTACAGAACAGCATGTTGTGAACTGCACATTTACTGCATTTTTGCTAATTAGTTTGAATGCCTAACTTGCCGTGCACCATGCTTATTACTGAATTTTAGTTTTCTTTGCAGCTTTTCTGCTTTGATATGCAAAAACAAATTGTGCACGTAAGGGAGGTTTCTGAAAGTCAAGGAAGTATGTAACACCTACATATTATCGTAACACAGCAAATGCAATCCTTAAGGCTACAAAGGAAATAACATTCTTGTTTCACTGGAAACTGCCTCATTTTCACTTCTAGCAGATACTGCATCAAGAATTAAAGAGGCTGAAGAGGAAGTACAGCTACACAAGCTATTCTTCATGGTTTCTTTGACATCATTTGTGACACTCCTAAGCTCTCAGAGAGACACTTTAAGATAAAGTACTACCGTACTTGGATAAATAGGGCTTGATCCAGAATAAAATTTCTGTTTGTGCTACAGCTCTTGCAGAAGTGATAACGCAAGAAAAAGACCATAGTAGCGATTGATACTGTCAAACTTATTGTATAACAACATTTTACACAACCAATGTCTGAACACTATGTCATATAGGGAGGAAAGTGCCAGATATTGCACAAAATCCTCCTCAAGTTAAACTTCACTAAGTCTGATTGTTGTGGGTTTTCTGGGCTGTGTGGCCATGCCCTGGTCTGGTAGTTTTTGCTCCTAACACTTTGCCCAAATCTATGGTACATGTCATGCCTCCAAAGATGCCAGGGATGAAACGTTAGGAACAAAAACTACCAGGCGATGGCCACACAGCCTGGAAAACTCACAACAGCCAGTTGATTCTGGCTGTGAAAGCCTTGGACAATACATTCACTACGTCTGTTTCTGTTTCCGTTTGCACATTACTGGATTCAAACCACAGTAAGGCAAGATAAATAATATAAATAATAAATTTATAAATAATAATTTTCCATGAGTTTGACTGACAAGGCTGGGGGAGAAAAGAAGTGGGAATTTTTTTCTCACTGGGGCCACTGAGAACACACATGAACATACAAAGCATCTTATACAAAGACAAATTATATTTTGGGCTCTGACTAGCAGTACAGAGTCCCAGCTAGGGAAAGGTCTTTCCCAATATCTGCTGCATAAAATTGTTTTAACTGGAGATGCCAGGAATGGAACCTGGGAATTTTCTGAAAGCACAGCATGTGCTTTAAAGTTGAACCCCAACCACTGTATGCTGATCTCTGTGCTACCACTATCAACCAATAGCCAAAGAGGATCACAGAACCCAAAAATCAATGGAAGGAGACTGGCAGCTTGCCTGTGTTCTACACTAGAGCAATAATGCTTCTCCATCAAATTAGGTTATTAGAGGCCAATAGCTTTGCCAGTGGCCCACACACAAATCAAAGAGATTAAAATGTTTAGATAAAAGAGTAAGTCCTATTGCTTTCCATGACATTTAGTCATTCATTACCAGGGCAAAATCCAAAAGTTGAATAATTATGCCTTAAGATACAATGTATGATCACAATCAACTTAGAGATTTTTCTTAAAAGAAATTCTCTCAGACTTCTTTTTTTTTAATTTAAATAGTTATGAATGGCAGGGTAGGTAATAAAGTAACTCTGTGCTAAAACTAGCCTGTGCATTCTGGAAGCAGCAGCTCTTATGGACACAACTCTCATGCTCAAAGTGTCCTTTAATTCAGTAGAACTGAAAGGACAGGACACTGCAGCAAGGAAATGCTAAAAAATGAAAGCAAAGGTGGCACAGAGATTATAACATTGAGAGGAGAGGAGGTGTTACATAAATGCTGACCTGGTAACTTTTGACTTTAACATGATTACTGCCTGAGGACATTAGGATTTGACAGTTATAACTTTGGCAATAACATGAATATGGACTAAGATTTTATACACAAAAGCCAGATCACTACGATCGATATAAACCAGACTATCTTCACCACTTTTGCCTAGATGACAGCCAAATCCAGAATAAGTGAAATATGGGAGATAAAGATTCTAAAGCAATGAAGCACACCTTAGAGATAAGTGGGCATAGAAACAAACTGCCTCAGAAGAATATGAAATATGTCCTGAATATACAGACTTTGCCATCCTTCGGTAATTGTCAGACAGATTAAGCTGGAATTTCCTTTAGTAGCAAATGTTACATAAGAGGTGTTTATGTTTGTATAAGGATTTTTAGTAATAATTCTATGAAGAAAGACATATTGAAAGAATTCAAAACCACATGTTGATGTGCATATGCAGCCATGTGAACTGATGTTGTTGAAAGGAATTATTGAAATGCTTCTGTAAGTACCTAGGACATAGTTAAAATACGTGTCTTATTAGCAGTTCAACAAAAATGTATCTTCAAATTATATCATGCTTTGGATATTCCTGAACTTACACATTTTTAATTTACTTCATTTATACCCTGTGCTGTTCTCTATGGGGGACCCAAAGCAATTTGCATCGTTCTGCTCTATCTTCACAGCAACCCTTTGAAGTAGGTTAGGTTGAAACATTATGAATGGTCCAAAGTCACCAAGTGAGTTTCAGTGGCAGAGTAGGGATTCAAAACTGGATCTCCCAGATCCTAGTCTGACATGACACTCTTAACTATTACACTACACTGGTTCTGAAAGGGTTAAACTGGGGAACAAAATTCCTGTCAGAAAAAGGGAAAGAACAGACTAGGATAGAGAAACAGAGAAATATGAAAACTATACATGCATGCATACAATCTTTACAAATAAATATTAAAACATGCCCATCTCAGACCCCATTTTCTATGAGTTCAAAATGGAACAGTTCTCCTGTTTATGAGGTTTATGCACATACAGCCAAGATAATTAGTCCATTTTCATAGGGTTTGTATTTCCGCCATGAGCAATGATTCTGGCTAAAAGTTTGTTGAACATTTAACTCGCAGCCCTCCAGATGTTCTGGAGAACAGTTTCCCATCATCCTCTGCCAGCATGGCTAATTGCTCATGATGGCAGGGGATGATGGGAACTGTAGTCCATAACATCTGGAGGGCCACGAGTTTGACACCTGAGTAAAGAGAATTTGTCATTCAAGTAAGAACAGTCCCAAGAAGGTGTTCATTAATATCTTCACAAGCAAAACAACACTAAATACTAATGCACAACAATAGAATGATGAGACCACTGGCAACAGGGGCACTGAATTGTCTATTATGAGAATGAGCCTATTTTATCCTCAGGTTCTCACACACTCCTTAACCTTTCCCTATCACTCACATGCAGAATCAAAAATTGATGCCTTCTTGAATTAAAAGAAACCAAAAATTGTTGTAAAGCAAGAATATGAAATGGTTTGGGATCCTGAACAGTATTTAAGAATAAAGCCACAATTTGTTATACCTCCAATTTAGACATTACAACAAACTATTCCTTTCAAATCAGGAAGTTTTCAATCATGGTGTCTGGACACCTAGATGAAACTGACAAAAACCTGAAGATAATAGAAATAAATTGAAAAGGCTTATAGAAGTAAAATGTCAGGAGAGAGGAATGAACAAAAAAATGAGTATCACAGTTTTAAGATAAGAAATAATCCTTATACTGAGGTGGATGCTGCAGCATATTTCTGTGGAGAGAAGGATTCCTGGCTGCAGAGAGTGACTTCCTTGTAGTCCCCTTTCACTACAGCCCAAAATGCCTCTAAGTTTTGTGCTGGTATAGCTGAAGTAGAATCTTATGCAAGACAAGATTGCAGCAACTATTGAACCATCGCATTAATTTTGCACAAGAGTGAAGTAATGCTCAAAATCTTACTACTAAGATTCTAACCATATATGGAACAAGAAACACCTGATGTTCAAGAAAAGAATTCAGAAAAGGGAGAGGCACTAGAGATCATATTGAAAGCCCACTATGTTGGTTACTAGAGAATATGAGAAAATTTCAGAAGAAAATCTGCTTGCTTTTCATAGATTACAGCAAAGCTTATGACTGTGTGGTACATGAAAAGTTATGGCTGGTTCAAAGGAAACCAGCTCCTGATTGTTCTGAAGTACAATCTTACTCTGGACAAGAGGCTTCTTTTAAGACAGAATATGGAGAAACAGAATGGTTTCCAATTAGCACAGGTGTTCAACAAAGATTTATCTTATCTCCCTATCACTTCAATCTGTATGCACAACATGCCATAAGGAAAGTTGGATTAGATTTAGGTGAAGATGGAGTGAAAACTGGGGGGAGGAACATTAACAAATTGAGATATGCCAAAAATACTACCTCATTGGCAGAAAATAGCGCAGAATTGAAACAAGTACCGCTAAAAGTTGAAAGAGAAAGTACCAAAGCAGGACTGCAGCTGAACATCAAGATAAAAGTAATGACTACCGGAGAATTACTCAACTTTAAAATGTATAATGAGGAAATTGAAGTTGTTGAAGATCTTCTATTCCTTGGCTCAATGATCAACTGAAAGGAAAACTGCAATCAAGAAATCAGAAGGGCAGCCATGAAGGGCCTAGAAAAATTCTTAAGTGTAAGGATGTGTCACTGGCAACCAAGATCAAGTTAATTCATGTCATGATATTTCTTATTGCTATGTATGGGTGTGAAAGGTGTACAATGAAGATTTCTCTGAAATGTGGTATTGGATGAGAGTAGTACAAATACTGTGGACTGCCACCCTCCCCCTTCCTAAAACACCTCCACCTTGTTATAATATTTTCCTGTTGAATTATGTTAGGTGCTAGGAAAATGATTTATTATAAGCTTTAAGAAGGAACATAACAAAAAAGAAGAGACAGACACAGGGAAGAATCAAATATGGAGAACAGGAACAATATATAGTAGAGACCTGAACAGTGTACACACAGATCCAATCTGCTGTTCAACAAACGCAGAAGTTGTAGGTGTCAGGAAAACAAATAAAAGGAAGACAGGAAAACTGAACCTGCTTCAAAATACCCAACAGAATTATATGTTCAAAGTTAACCCCTACAAGTCTCAGTGATTAGAAATAAAATGAGTGGGTGCTCCTTGAACATGGTTATTTTTGCAAAGCAGGAGCCCTTCAATTAATGTACACCTTTTTATTTATTTAAAACATTTATACCTCCACTGGGAAGTGAACAAAAATACCTTAAAACTAAAACTCAATATTAACACAGTAATAAAATTAAATAGAACATCATACAAAGTGGAACAAAGCAGCAGCAAAGAAGTAACCTAAAAGACTTTCCATTCTCTCACCCAAATTAAACTGCTTTAACTCATGGCCAGACAAACATTTCTGTGGAAGCAGTTTTCCCAGCCTGAGTGTAATCTCTGAGAAGGCTCTCTCCCTGAGAAGGCATATCATATCAAAGCATAACATAGCGTAGGTCTGAACTAGACATCTGGTACAAGAACTTAATATTACAGAGAGACCCTGAAGCAGAACAAATACAAATAGTAAGGCCATTTCAGCTCCAGAATACAGCATGAGAAGGAAGGCTGAAGCTCCAGCCTCTCCCACATCATAGTCCAAGAAAAAAACAGCACCGGGTATATTTGGAAACTTTAGTTCCCTGATGTCATGTTTGGATGGGCAAAGATCAGATTCTTGTTTGGGAAACTTCACCTGACTTCACCTGATCAGGGGTCAGCAACCTTTAACCTTTAACACCCAAAGAGCCAAAAAACTGTAATTAAGATTGAATGAATGTCAGCTAACAATGTAGAGTGAGGAAAGGAAGTGGAATGCTTGGTAGGTCTTGACCACAGCTACAACTTCTACATAATTTCTGGTTTGGTCCAACAAGAGACATGGTGACATAATGGGTAAGAAATAAGATATAGATAAAGCTGAAAAAACAACCACAAAATTTTAATCACTATTTGTTGTCAAACACATATAATGTCAAAATAAATTCACAACAGAACTCTAGTATGATTTAACGATGCAAATTCAGTAAAAATAACACATGGAAATGAGTGTTTCTTACTTTGCCGTATATAATTTTTTTGCATTACATGATTACAAGCAAATCCACATTAAATATGAGAGTGAACATGAATTATAGAGGTGGAACAGACTGAAAGTAATGGCATCTGTACAGGAAGATTGAATTATAGGTTTTTCCTTTAAGAAAAAATATGCATTCATGTGCTTCTAGTCATATATTTGTAGGATTCTCTCTGGCATTTTACAGAACACTAAGGCCCTTCTCCTTGCATATGACACTTTAGAAATGAAGACTTGTGCCTATTTAAAAAAGTGAATGCACAGAATTTTCAATGTAAAGTGAACTGGAAGATTAAGTTGTATTGAGAGACAGGGTTAGATCTTTCGCTGAATATTTTGGTTTGTGCTAAAAATGAAATGAAGCATTTTTAAAACTTGTCCCGTATACATTCAAGCACTTACCACTGCCTAATCTTAGAAGCAGTACATCCTGCAGTCGTCTGTTTAAGTCTCTGAGCTCCTTCATTTCTGACACTAATGTCCCATACTCCTTTAGCTTTTTTGCTTGCTGAACAAGCTGCCTCCTTGTTCTTTCAAGTTCTTGTTGAATGTGTCTCATTTCTTCCTGCTGCTGCTGGTAGCTTCTTAGCAGCTCCTCATAAAGAATCCGAGGAACTACAGCATCGTCCATATTGTTCATCCTTTCTGAAGACTCCATAAACGTTGCCTCAGGACTGGAATTACTACTGAGACTCATTCCGTTCTGTTTTTCAAGGCGTGCAACAACTGCTTCAATGCTTTTGTGTGTGCCTTCATTTTGCTTCCTTCCATCTTTTCTCTGTGTGTTACAAGAAAATTAAGTGTAAACATACCAGAACAGGTTACATGCTATATAAATCTATAGTTAATGAGTAGTTCTGACAACAGAAAGTTGAGCTGAAGCTTGCAGTGGAGAAAAAGACCATCATGAACTACACCCCACTATGAAATTATTATTCTTCACACAAAAAAAGCGTGTGTGTTAGCATCAACCTTCTAACCAGCTTTCTTGGTTACATTCAGCAACTATAGGCCTTAACACAAACATGCACACATCAGCTCAGGTGCCCAGTCAAAGACTCTGGGGCAGGGACTATTTTGTGTGCAATGGAAACTTGCTACCACATGCATGGCAGGTCCTTCCTTATATGTTGAGAAGAAAAAAAAACTTAAGATAGCAGATCCCTGCTCACACTGTCCTCTTGTCTTTGCAGTTGTGCCTTTGCCTTGGTGTGAAATTTATTATTCCATACATACTAAAAGAATCTTTAGGAATTATATATTTCAACATTATTGTCACAGAGATAATATATTAAATTATGGGCAAAAGATCTATAAGAACCAAAGCATTTGTATGGGTAAAATGATTTATAAAAGTACTATCTGACCTTTTGACATCTGAAACTTTCCTGCAAAGGTATTAGAAAAATATTACACCTCCTTCTGGTTTAATGAAATATTTTCTATGCATCTATCAGAGACTATTAGTTGAAGGAAGGGGCATAAAGGATAAATGTCCAGTCTAGAAAATGTCTAGAAGACATTACAAAAAGAAGAATTCCTTCAGAATAAAAATGCCTATGTTAGAAAAAATCATAAATAGTCTAAAACTGAATTTAATAAAGTTAATTAAATGATTAAAGAGTCTTAAAAGGATATAACTAACAAATAGGAAAAAACAGACAGTAGTTTTCAGTATCTAGAATGTGAACTACAGACAACTGAGAACAAACAAATTACATATTGTCTCAGTCAAAGGAATCATTAAAGGGGGAAAATATTACAATACCCAATAAAACTAGGTTAGAAAATGCTTTTAAAACTTTGGAACAAGACTTCATAAACATTGAAAATGAAAATAAGATATTAACAAAATACACTAAGGCCATGAATAATTAAGAAAATCTAATTTAAGGATCTGGGCCCTTAAAGAAGAAGCGGCAGAATCTAACTTAGAAGACTATCTTACTAACTATTTGCAGTATGTTTCGGCTCAGATTTCAGTGAAGAAGCAAAAATCAAGGCAACCTTTAGAATCAACAGCAGAGTGGCCAACAGAAAAAAAAAAACCGACCTTGAGACATCCTGGTGACGCTTCTAATATAAATATTAGAAATAACACCTCAGATACCTTTAGGACCAATCCCGATCTAAAGATGTATGATCAAAATATTCTGATTTTTTTCAGATATTCCAGATATTACTTCTACACTGCAATCCTATGCAAAGTTACTATAGTCTAAGTCAACTGAAATGGATGGGCTTAGACTGGAGCAAAACTCTTTAGGATTGCACTATGAAGCAAAAACAAAGAGCACTTCAATTTTTAACAAAGAGGTGGAATATTGCATATAGAAGGGGATTCCATTTTAAATTATTGGTCCAATACAGAGGAACAACTATTTAATCTGCAATGGATGAAGAAGAAGAAGAAGAGTTTGGATTTATATCCCCCCTTTCTCTCCTGCAGGAGACTCAAAGGGGCTGACAATCTCCTTGCCCTTCCCCCCTCACAACAAACACCCTGTGGGGTAGGTGGGGCTGAGAGAGCTCCGAAGAACTGTGACTAGCCCAAGGTCACCCAGCTGGCGTGTGTGGGAGTGTACAGGCTAATTTGGATGCAAATAATTTTTTGGAATTATTAGACACAAAGGAGGAAGAGTCAGAAGATGCTTTAAATTAAACACAACTGGAGGGGGGAAATGATGGGGGGGGACTACCAGAAGGCACTTTTGATATCTTTCAAATATAGTGCAGGCTGGATTGTTTGACCCTTGAAAAAACTTTAATGAAACATGTTTTTCTTGGAATTAATTTTCTTTAATGTAAACATCTTAAATATTCCATTTAAAAGGAGAAGAATTTATGAAATGTTACTGAAAGACAAGCCACATATATCTACAAGAAACACATCTGAAAAGTGACCAGGAGAAATAGCTGGAAAACGTTACATGTCAGCTATATCATGTTGTAGATAACAATGCAACTGCAGAGAAATTAATACATTTTATTAAAAATTAGGAGTTAAAAAGGATAAATAGGGACAATACCTTTTATCAGAAGCGTATTGAGGGAAAATGGCGCTCGGGGGAAATGGTGCCCGCCCGCCATCGAGCCCCACCCCCGTCTCCCTGTTTCATCACGTGGGGGGGGGGGCGCCCATGTAGGATATGTGCATGGATCCCACTTGGTTTATTAAAAACACTTTAAAATAAAAAGTCTCAAATACACACACACACACACACACACACACACACACACAGAGAGGCTAGCAACGCTAACACCATCCTTAACGGAACCAAAAGACATGCACCCGGGGACATGTCCCTATAGGCCGTAACGCCTTTGCCTTTTATAAAGGGGGAAATTATGAAATGGAATTACCAGACCAATGGCCACATAGTCTGGAATACTCAAGACAGCCAGAATTGAATTTTGCTTTAGGCTATATTTATGCACCAAATAACACACAAAAGCTTTTCTTTAAAATAAAGGAAAAAACAAAGAAATATCAGAGATATTAATGGTTTAATGGATTCAATACAATTATGTAGTGTGCCCTCCCACAATAGGATCCCCCAAATATTTAAGGACAGGTGGAATATGCATAATTTAATCACTTTGTATACAAGCATGATTCTCAACTCAGAAGGTTTATACTTTCTGAGCAACATAACTCTATCTGACAAATAGATTTTTTCTGGACAATAGTAAAACAATACACACCAATGATTCCCCAGTAATATTAAGGATGAAACTTAATCAGTCAACTAATGGGAAGAAGTGGAGGATGAATAATATGCTATATTATATAGAAATATCACAGGGAAATTAAAGCAAAAAATTACAGACTTTTAAAAAAATCAACAATACTCAAGAAATCAAGTACACTACAATCTGGGAAACACTTTAGGAGTTTGTAAAGGTTCCCAACAAAGCTGCTATTTAAATAGCAAAGAGAAAATTAGAAATAAATTAATTGAAGAACTTATAATAAAAGAACAGAAGCATAAGTAGACTAGAAATATGTCATAAACTTGCATGGAAATCGGCCAAAAAGAAACATGAAATACACAACTCTAATATGAAATCGGAGTCCTTGCTTTATTCATAACAATTGAGCCTTTAAATAAACCTGGAAAAATCTGGCAAATATTTTAGCTGACAGAAAGGGAAGTTCATGGCTATCAGAATCAAGAGTAACACAATAACTATTACAAATGGTAAATTAATTTTAAAATAACTTTTCAAACCTTTATAGGTTTGAAAAGCCCAAGCTGAAATGGAAAAAGTCCAAGTTCATCTTCTAGTCCATCTCAATTCCAAATATTTCACAACAGAAAGTATTTAAATAATATGGTTGAAATATTAGAATTTTTTTTTAAAAAAATTGAAAACTGACAAATTACCAGCTCAAGATGAATTAATTTTACAAATTCAGTTCAGATAAATTGGTTCAATTTTTGGAGAAATTATGTTCATATATGTTGGAGTCTGGGCTATTTTCTAAAACATGGGCAAAAGCTAATATAACAGTAATGAAGTAATGCATAAGGAAGGGAAGGAACCTGAGCAACAGCACAATCCAGATGGGAGAGCACTCTGAGGTAACGGAAGACCACCTCCAATAAAGCTCTGCACAGCACAGCAAGCAGCAGGGCAAAAAAAACCCCACAGGCATACAGAATACTTTATACGAAATAATGATTTGTGCCATATATTAATGTGCTGTAAGTCACTGGCCTGCACCAAGGGCATTCCCAAGCTGAAAGTCCAGTGAAAGCTAAGGTTGATTTTGCTACTGGGAACACCCCTAGCTCACCCTCAGCTGCATTAGCATCCATGTTTAGACTGGCACAGCTCTACGGTCAGGGGCCGCTTCCAGATCAGGCACCACAAAGCTCCATGGCACCCTCCTGTCTCCGTTTGCCCTCCCCGCTGGCATCAGTGCCACTGACACCAACAGGGTGAGCAAATGCATCAGTGCAACCTTGAGCAAATTCCAAGAGCCCCTTTGATCTGGATTCAACTGGCCATTAAGTCATACTATCCCATTTTACTTTGAAATACTGATTGTAAAATGTTAACAGAAATTCTAGCTAAATGGTTAAATAGTGTCCATGGGAAACGAATAGAATAGAATCATGGAGTTGGAAGAGACCACAAGGGCCATCAAGTCCAATCCCCTGAAGTGCAGGAACACACAATCAAAGCCCTCCTGATATATGATCATCCACCCTGTTTACAATCCTCCAAAGAGGGAGACTCCACCACTCTCTAGGCAGCGAATTCCACTATCGAACAGCCCTAACAATCAGAAAGTTCTTCCTAATGTTTAGGTGGAATCTCTTTTCCTGCACCTTGAATCCATTACTCTGTGTCCTAGTCTTTGAGGCAGAAGAAAACTAGATAAAAAAGATAAAACAAGTTTCCCAAAAGACAGATTGATACTCTGGAATGCTAGGATTCCAAAACTGATAGATCTCACAGACACAAAACAGCACAATATTTTATTCTGTAGACACAAAGAAAGAAATCAATAGAAATGAGTAGGGGCATTTATAGGAAGTTCTAGAAGCCTTTGGAATGGGAGATATGGATTAACCTATACCATTAATCTATACCTCTGCAGATGGATTAGATTGATATATCATTAACCTATCTGCAAAGGTATCGATTAATGGTTGTTACACTACTCCTTTTTACCTTCAACATGGGTTAAGTAACAATGTCCACTGTCACCTCTTTTATTCAATCTGGTACCAGAAGTACTAGCTATAAAGCTATGTCAGAAGAAGGCTATTCATGACATTAAATCCTGGAGTACTGTCACAAAACACTTTACAAGCAGAAGGTATCGTTTTCACCCTGCAGGCAGCCTATATAGCAACTATCTATGGTTTTAGGATTTTTAAAGTCAGGTTATAAAACCAACTCTGATAAATCTGTTTTGTTGAGATTGCAGGTAAAATAAGAAGTCATATCAGACATGGCACATTAACAATATTAGATATCTAGGCAACCTGTTTTCTGATAACCAAAAAACAATGTACAGTTGTATTTAACGTCAGACAGAATGGCAAAAATAAGTGAAAAGCCTATTTTAAAGAATGTTGCAGATGCAATGTTCAAATAGGCTCCTTTTTGCGTATATGGTGCCAATATTTTGTAGCAAAAGAATATTGGCAGAATACATTAAAAATTAAAGGAGAATTACCATGTGACTCAGAAATTGCCTATTTAGCATTTTCTCCCTAGAAAGCAGAAACCATGAATTAGAAACCTAGTTACAAACCTATTAGTGAGCACCTGAATGATCTTGGCACAATAGTGGAAAAATACTTCCTAGGTCAGGGGCAGGGGCTGATGGGAATTGTAGTCCATGAACATCTGGAGAGCCACAGGTTGCAGACTCCTGTCCTAGGTCTATAGTCTGGATACACAAAGCACAGCTTATTATGTTGCCTAACAAAGTAATGGCAATTAAGCAGACTTTGAATAGGAAAAAGAAATGTGCAACAACATTATATTAAGATTTGGTAGATGTTTATTGTGTATTAGAATGTAATCAGGCCAGAGGAAAAGGTTGTAGAGGAAATTTTGAAATGCATAATCATGTGACAGATGCTATTTTAGATAAAAAATACAGATATCTGGCCCTACTGGAAGCCATGTATCTCTGGCTCCTAAAAACAAAGAACCTCCTTTCCTACAGAAAGTTATATGCTTTGCATCAGTTTCACATGCAGGTTTCACCAAGTCCTTTATTAAATCTGAAATTTGAAAAAGCTGTGGTGGCCAAAACTGCTGTCAAGTCACAGCTGACTATGGTAGTCTATTAGGATTTCCAAGGTAAGAGATGTTCAGAGGTGGCTTGCAAACTGCTTTCCTCCATGTTAGTGAAGACAGTTCTGAGAGAACTGTGACTGGTCCAAGGTCAACCAGCAAGCTTCATATAGAGGAGTAGGGAAACAAGCCCAATTCACCAGATTAGAGTCCACCACTCATGTGGAGGAGTGGGGAAACAAAACCAGTTCTCAAGATTAGAGTCCACTGCTCTTAACCATTACACCATGATGGTTCCTGCAGAGAAGCTATGCTCACTGAATTACAAGTTCCATATTCTGCCGGGAAGGCAGAAAGAGAGACAAAATGAGAATGGACCGCCTATTTCACTTTGCCTTCTCTAGCTTTGGCCACTTCTGCACGGCCACGTGGGGGGGGGTATCGGTGTATATGACGCCGACACACACACCCCGGGACCGTTCGCACGAATGGTCCCGGCAAAGACAGGGAAGACGGCGCAGCGCGATCGACTTACCGCCACAAACCTTCCGGATAGCCGAGAGGCCAGGGGACACGCCGCCCTGCCCTGCGCGACTGCTCCGGAGTCGCAGGGCAGGGGGCGTAATCCCCAGGCCTATGGCGACGCGCGGAAGGAGTGCGCCAGAAGCACCTAAGAATCACGTCCGGAAAAGGGGAAGTTAAGCCTTCCAGCCGCTGTTTCCTCAGGGAGTGAGGTTTGGAAACAGCGGCTTCACGCCGCTGGTGGGGAGTGAGGGCGGCACCGAGTACGATGCAGTTGTGCCTTCCATGCAGAAGACGCATAGGGACAGGGGTTTTGCCATCTTCAGGGCGCTGCAAAGGCCCATCACGGAAAGACGCCTTTGAAAGCTATAAGCTACGTCTTATTGTATCAACAGGGGTATGTATTAGTAGCTAGATTTTTCTTCTTTTTTATTTCTTTGAAATTTTATGGTTGTATGAAGGCAATACTAGTGTAAGGCATATTCCACTAACACAGGAGGTTTCTCCACTGAAAGAATGCACCTTGCACCGATGGAGCTTCTTGTCCTTATCCGAATGATGTGGTAGGATACAGCATTATGTTTTTAACACTTTTTGTTTTTTAATGTTACTAAAATGCAATAATACATAGAATCAGTATATTCAGTGATCAACTCATGTAGTTACAATTACTCCTTTATTATCCATTCATTTTTTTAAAAGCTTAAGGATTCTCTTAAAAATCTGCCCAAGAGTTGTCAATTTTTGTCATCTAAAATACCATCCTTGCAGAGCTCTGAGCCTACAGCGATACTTCTCTGGGATCAATACTTATGCTGGTATGCATTTTAATATTGTGGTTTTTAATTGCAAGCCATCTAGAGCAGAACTCTAAAGAGGCAGTATATAGTGTTTTGTGCATTTTAGCGTGGTTCAGTCTCAATAGCTGAACTTTAGAGCAACTGGATATCCATCTAGTTTGGTTTAAATAATCTACAAAAAAAGGCTCTCCAATGCATTGTAATGATTATTATTAAGGGCCAAAATCTTTCACACATAGAGGCACACATTTTATGTTCCTTTGTTTCATGTTCTAAGATCTGCTTTTTCTTGGTTGATTTTGGTAGCCAACAGCCGGGTCAAAAATTCTTTGCAAAACTTCCTACAATCAATTCTTATTAGGATGCATCTAAAGTACATATGTACAATACCTTTCACACTCTTTGTAGTTAAGAGTATGTGGCTGTAACTCTCCTGTTTTGTTTTTCCCCCTTTACCAAGAAAGCTCAAAAGAACTGAAAGAAATTAGTGAAAGCATCATGCAAAAGTGCAGACGACCATATAAAGAATGTGTAACAAGTATGTTCTTTTCAGATTTTACTTCTGTATCTAATTTTTATGCAGCTAAAGTTTTAGCCCATCAGCTACAAATTACACACCAACACTTTCTGCTGTTAGCCTGCTAACAGGTATTGTGAAATAATCAGTCATGTCTCCATGGAATTAATGTGTCTGGAACAAAATGTTTCTGGCCCCCTCCTTTGCCTAGAAATAACAGTGCTCACAGTTCCTTATAGACAGGTACCTCATGTAAACTCCATGCAAAGTAGATCTGGAGCAAAGCACTCACAACAATTTATTCTAAAACAGTGGTGACTCCATATGTTTGCTGGGGAAAATGATGTCTTTGTGGCAGCATTTTAGAGAAACAGTACATACCAAGCAACTACATATAAATATTCATAAATGATTCTGTGATGCTGATCTTGTGACAGATTCCTTCATATTTTAATGTCTTTGTTAAAGTTTATTTTAATTGGTAGCACAACAAGAACGAGTAAAAAAGGTCCACACAATGTGACAATAAAATTAAATACTTACAGGAGCAGGACATCAATGCTGTGTCTCAAAATGGTCAAATGTTAGATATACTCTTTGAAACAAAATCATCACTAAAAACTGAACACATTTTTACACAAGCTGATAATGATAGTTAACGAACAGTTAATGGATGAGCACACAAAGCAACTGTTTTATTTCAAAATTTGCTACCACTGTATTATTTGCTTATTTTTATTTTGTCTTCCATTTCAGTATAAAGGTACTAAATAACAGTGGTAATAGTGCTTCTCTACCCTTCTACACTTTATCCTTACAAGCACTATAATTAAGCAGAGAGTGACTGGGCCAAGGTCACCCAGTACGTTTCATGGGAAAAAGGGAATTTGAACCTGGGTGTCAGCTCCTTGTCCAACACTTACCACTATGATACACTGGCTGGTAACCAAAACATCACAAATACAGATGCCAAGTATTCTAACAGAAAGTTTTGATACAAAGTATTAGTCCAAATGTAACAAATACATTAAAAGCATTCACTATACAAGACAATTGACAATACATTTCGGTGAATTCACATACACATATCACTTGGAAAAAGAGTCAGAAGTGCTGAACTTTGTGTTACCTTGAATAAATGAAAAATTATTGGCTAAAATCACTGAACAATGCTCTGAATGATAAACATTATAAAAACAACATATGAGAATGTGCAACTTACAAAATTCAAAGACCTGCTGCAATGAACAAGTCAAATTAACATCTTGAGATCATAAAAAACTATTATCCAGTCACATTTTTTTCCTATCTATGATCAACAGTGTGATTATGGAATATAAATATGGTGCCAAGAGGAAGAACCAAATACTTTATTTTCTAAGAGGAATATACGCATCTAACTGCAGTATGACTCTTTCATTCATTCTACAATGCAGTGGGTCATATCGGTAGACAGATGCTTGTTGGCCATCATTCATTATACTGAACGAAACAATAAATAAACGTTTAGAAATGGGAGTGTGTGAACAAGGAAATCCTAGGGCCATTACAAGAATAGATCAGACCATGTCTAAAGTGCAGGTATGTTTCATGGACTGCTACTGCTGGTCACCCCTTCCTTCCTGTTCTGTTCCCCCATTCCTACACAAACTTCAGAATCCAGCATTTTAATATTCTAAAGTTACACTTGATCTCCAAATATCCTTGCAATCCTGTTGTGACTATATGTGACCACATCTGTAAAAAAACGCTTATACTTTATTGTGTTTATTGCAAAATGTGTTTCATAATTTCTACTTTTATTTTGCCTACCTGTCAATCAGAAAAATGAAGATTTCTGTGCTAAAGTAGCATAGGGTGTGGCAGTCTGCAGCTGTCTCTCAAGTACTGGAAATATTTGCTTGTAAAAAACTAACAGCGTCATCCTTCTTATATCCTTCTAAGTCCATTTACTCCAATGAAGCCATTAGGGCAGGGGTCTGCAATCTGCGGCTCTGGAGCCACATGTGGCTCTTTCATCCTTGCACTGTGGCTCCGCGTGGCTTGGGTCCTCTCAGCCTCCTTCGGAGAGTATCCTAAGGGTTAGTGGAAAAGAGTCCCTGTTCCTAGAGAGGCACAGCCCGAGACAGCTATCCCAAGCCAATTCCGGCTTCCCTGCCAGGAGTGCATGGGGAGATCAGAGCGGCCCATGCAGTAATAGCATTAGGGTGGAAAGACAAAAGTATCTGGACAACACAGAAATGGTTGGAATATATATGTGAACAAATGCAATTAGAAATTTTTGACATAATGTCAAGAAACCAAATATGGCAAGAAAAACAAAAGGATATGAAGTGGATCTGGGCTGAATTCAAAGACTGGTTAAACAAAATTGGAATCACAGAAGAAAACTGGAAAAGAAGACTAGAAAGAATGGATCTGCTGCTGCATTTAAAGAAGAAAAGAAGAAGGGGGGAGGGGGAAAGGAGGGTAAAAGGATATGGAGGATGAAACATGAAGATGTATAACATAAATCTGTAACAATCCAAAATATCAATAATTTTTTTTTAAAAAAAGGAGTGCATGGGGAAAGCCTTGCATGTGGATCTTGGAAGGTTTTCTTCAGAGTAAGCCAGTGGAGGGTAAGCTTGTAGATCAAGGAAGGGAGGAAGGTCAAGATAATCTTAGCCACGGTTGTCATGGGTTGTCAACTCCCGGCGGGCAAATCCCAGGACATTTGGGGGTAGATTCTCAGAAGCTGTGGCTTTTGAGAACGGGGGGGGGGGGCATGTTCAGTCAGGAATATGGCTGTCGAGTCCACCCTCCATGGCAGACATTTTCTTAGGTGGGGAGAAGTTCACCCCCCCCCCAAAGTTGACAACCCCATTATAGGCACCAATTTTGATCCACCATCCAAGTGGAATTTGAGGAGGTTCTTTTGGGGGGCATAATCAGTGTCTTTCAACACAAGAAAAGAGAAATGTGTGAAACGGGATTTCTAGTGCTGGTCATTTGAATCATGTACAAAACAAAGGCTCCCCCCCCCCCTTTTGCTTAGATGGGTAAAAATGGGCCCCAAAGAAGGGAACTTCTCCCTGCATGAGAATATATACAATGTTATCTTCATTTTAGATGTCAAAAAGTATTTGCGGCTCCATTTCTTTTCGATGGAAAATGGGTCCAAATGGCTCTTTGGGTGTTAAAGGTTGCTGACCCCTGCATTAGGGTATAACTGCTATGCATGTCACTGGATGGCCTATATACTTTTAAATTCTACTCTTACGCCAAACAGCACAACTTTATATGCTGAATAATTTATAAACAGTGATTTTTATGATGCTAAAGCAGTAAAATAAGTTAAGGTTTGATAGGAAATTAACTACTGTATATATTTAAATTTTCCCAAACTTTCTTCCTTACCTCCCCACCTTCAAAATAGGGAAAATATCTTACATCTTTGTTTGTGAGACATTAGAAATTACATACAAAACACCACAAAATGGAATGCTCAGGAATATCCAGGCCTTAAGAATGAGGCCAAAAAACCACTTTCTGCATCTGAGCCCTCCCAATTGGCAGTTTTCCTATGTCTTTCACAAGGAAAAGTTTTTTGGAAGAGTGGGAGAACTGTCAAAGTAAAAGGACAAAAGCTTCCCCAAACTTGGTTTTCACAAGCTTTCAAGGGGATTGGGGTGTTCTTAAAGAACAAAAAAAATCCAGAACAGAGTCCTCAGAAACACTTATTTACAAAGAACAGTAGTAAGATTTCCCACATTGTCAGTATCAGAATAATACAAAGAATTGAAGATAGGAGTCACCAAGTCACAATAAAATCTCTTCAATTATATGTAATCAAGTTATTAAACAGAGCTCAACATAGGTTCAAAATCAAAACATAGTTTGACTGGAATTAACCATCTAACGTTTATTAGTAGGCCATATTGCAAGAGAAAACCTTCATGATAAGAATATAAATAATGTCAGGTATGGCTCCAATGTTTACAAAGTCATATATCACACTAGTTTACATTTTTTTATCTACTAGAAGCATGATCAATCCCTTCAATGTTGGACCACAGTGCTGAAGTTCAAGTGCTTGCACAGGTGCACTTAGAGATGACTAATAGCTGCTGAGCAAAAAGGTGAAATTACAATGAAGAGCTTCTTGAATTACCAATCACATTCTGCTACTCAGAAAATTTTCACTCATGAAAGGAACAATGAGAACAAACACCTAATGTTCTCTGCAAATCTACTGTTTTATCCTGCATCTAAACATTTTGTAAGATTTCTAATGAGCCACAATAGAAGGACTTTAAAGAAAGTCTTGTCCTGGTGTGTTTTTTTGGTGGTGGTGGGGGGGGGAATTTGTTTCTTAACTAATAAATTATATCCTATGAGTACTGTGGCAAATCCAAGAAACTGGCTCTCAATTTTAACTTCCATCCACAAAAAAAATGTCGCCTTGTAATTGTCCTGAAACTTACATAAATCTTTGATGGTATATAGCTTGTATCAAAGAATTATATCTTGATTGTTTAACATTTGGTCAGGATGTGGATATGATTAAACTTGCAGTAAAGTTGGGCTTTGGAAGAAATCTGTATCCTATTACCATCTTAAAGAATGTGAATGAGTGTCACTGAGCAGCTGCCTGTTCTCAAGCAATTAAAATGTATGGAAAGGAGAAGAACATCACAGCCCAAGGTAAAAAAGCTTATTCTGTTGCTGAAAACGAAGAGCAGCATAGACAGGTTTCTCAACAAATATGTGTAACGATGACGATTTGTGGCTATAGGTATGGGTGTCACCACTGACGCAAACTATGGATGGTCATTACCATACAGTGTATGAATCTGCAGTGACCAAATTAAAATAATACTACAACAAATGTGAGAATGTATATGACAGAGTACTGGATAAGAACTGGGAAACTAGACAGTACAACTTTTGTTCTAGGGTCAGCAAAACATCAAGAACAACAGAAGAGTCCTTCCATCATCAGAAACATGCTAAAAGTCTCACTTGGTAACATTGCAAAATTACTCTCTTCTAGTCTAACTTACCTAATAGGAGTGTTGCTAAGACAAAATTGAAGACTGAGAAGGAAGCTCTTTGGAGGAATAGTGTAATTAAAAAAATAATGAAATAAAAAGAAAAAAGGTCCTCTGAAGATGCCAGCCACAGATTCAGGTGAAACGTCAGGAGAAAATGCCACGGGAACACGGCCATACAACCCAAAAAACCCACAACACCCTAAAGAGACTATCATTCATAAAAAAACAATTGTTACCTGGGACCATCATTTCCTAAGAAGATGATGCTCAAAACTAATTCCACAAACCACAATTACCAATCACAGCAGCTTGAATTAGTAGGCTGAGTATTGCTTCTCATCTGGCTATAAGAGAAAATACTGCTATCAGCTGGATAACTAATTTGACTTGTGATAATACAATCAAGATAGTACAGTACATATGCCACCGTAAGAATGCTCCAGCACTGTGGTGTTCCTGCTCCCAGCATAATTAAATGTAGCAAGCACACTGAAAAACACATGAAGTCAGACTACTGGATGCTTCTAACTGGAGAAACCAGGGATTGAACCTGGTCCCTTCTGAACACAGAGCTGACAGTTCATCATTCATCAACAACCATGATACAAATATGTGACGGAAAGCATTCAGCCATGTCCAAAAATTCAGAATGAGGATTTTTAGCACGATGTTTTGAGTTTTGAAGAAGAAAACTAAAATACTTTTTTCGTGGGACTGAATGGTCTAAGAATTTGATGCAACAGAAGTACAGGAGTAGATCTAAACAGTCAATTGGAGATGAAACCATTGGCAGTCCCATGTATAATTAGGATGCACATTTTTGTAAAATCAGATACTTGGGTCAAATTAATTCCCAAGAGATACACACCAGTATGATATTAGGATGATGAAGTCATGTAACTAAATTTTTTCTCATGTTTCAGCAGGTTCTATTTCATTGCAAGTTAAACTTCTACTGATACACTGAAATACGATCCATGCACCTGTTATGTATACTTTACTGTTACTACCTTTGTATATACTGCTTCTCTATCATGCTGCCACTAAATCAAACCAAACCAACCACATGCAGTTATCATTATGTTAAAATACTGAAGGTACATCTTCCTTTGTTCCGCATCTACTTTGCACAGAATTAAAATGACACATGTATCTCTGCAAGTAACTGTGATACCTGCACAGAAAGGCAAAGAAGGAGGCCAGGTAATATTCTGTCACAAAAACTACAGAGATGTGTTTGATTATTGTGCAATACCTGATAGCAGACTACATGGAGAAAATGTTGGTGTAACACATAGCTGATGAGCCAAAATTCTGTGCTCGAGTAACAGTTTTACCTGTAAGCAAAATCTGGAAAAAAAAATCACAAATGTTACATACGTTTATACCATCTATTTTACATTTTTATGCAAGATAGTTTCTCTAATTATTTCATTATAGCTTCCTTCTTGGCTCCAAAATATCCAAAACACATGAAAATTATGGGGATGTATTCTTCTGCCACTATTGTATAAAATGTGTTTTAAGGCAAACACCTTTAACTGTATCCTAATTAAAACCACTAGGAAATTTAACCCAAGGTCCATGCGGCTACTGGCTACCTAAATGCACATAGAAATGAGTTTCCTACATAGTGAAACAAAAATCACTGTTAGCAACTCTACACTTTAAAGGCAGATGCTGATACTATCAGATAAATTTAAGAGATTATATATCCTCAATATTGTCCATATGCCACGATTTAGAAATTCTCAGCTCTTGAAAAACTCTTGAAGCACTGGACAAGCACGGGTCACTTTGAAGGAGGCAAAAATTGAAATGATTTTCGGTTGGGACTATTTTTTTTTAGAACTTTCAATAACTTATGGCTTATGTTCACAACTATGCAGCTGATCTTTTTTTAAAAAAATCTCTGGTCCAAGGTGAACCACTGAACCACTACAGAGGTAGGATATAAATGTAGAATGACACAATTTTATTGAGCAAAAATTATACATACAGCAATTCAGGGCTTTCCATTTTACTCTGCCTCTCCCGCAGCTCCCAATTTTCAACTATCTCTATATGCCTTCTCCTAGGGAATGAAACCCATTCTAGAATTCTAAAGTAATGGTTTGCAATAGAGTTGATCACAACTGGGAACTACAAAGGAAAAAAGAACAAACAAGACTTCAATACCTTACAGTGTCTTAGTTCTACATCTTCATCTCCATAATCAGCAATTTCCACTGTTTCTTCTAGGTGATTGAGTGAGAGTTTGGGAATTTTAATTTTCTTTTGCATCACACTGTTTTCAAGGTCTGTTTTATCATCTGCAAATTTACACAAAAATAAAATTGTCACAATAAGCAAGCTGATTATTCAAAAGTTGTATGACTGAGGCCAGACCATTTAAAAAGGATTCCCATGCTCAACTGTTTTTGGTGTTATAGTTCAAACTTGACTGCTCCATAAACTCAGTGTTAAAACAGGTGAAAAAGCAACAAGTGTCTATGCGTATTTTAAGTTTCTGTTTCCCCAGTACAGAAAAATACAATCACCATATGCATGTTTCTAACTCATATGAATTGAAATACATTTATTTCAATAAATAGGATCATAGGATCACATAATAAAACCAGGATTTTTTCAAGAAAATCATAAAATAGATGTATGGAAGCCTTAGAATACACAGAGTGCAAAATATTTTCTATAAAATCAAGACAGCTGCTTTGTTAGCTTTAACTTAAAACAGACTTAAAACAGACCATTTCTGGATTCTACTGCAAACCATATGTCATGTATGAAAAGCTCTGTTATTGTGGGGAAGGGAGGAATTTCCACTGGAACACAATAAACTATTTTGACCTACAGCAGACATGCACATCTTCAAATGGTAACAGTCTGAATTTCTAGGTAGCCACACAGGGCAGGCAACCAGAATCCACACATGGAAGAAAGAAAATTCAAGGACTTTCTAGTTTGTTTTCCTCCTGAACAAACTTGCTTTTCTCATGGAGCATCATTTGGATTTATTTACAAACCATTGTTTTCCATGAAAATCTTTCACTAGTACAAAGGAAAAAGGAGAAAAAGGAGAGGAAGTCCAAGAGCCCAAGGATTCCCCATTTGTAATGACAACCACAGTTTGCTACTACTGTGGCATTTAGAGTTCAACAGAACATGTTGGCCTCAAAAATAGATAACTTTGGCCTAGGAAGGATCCCAATTGCTACCATTTCCCCCTCTTTTCCTTGTATGAAAATACAGGTATGACCTGGTTACTATATTGGGGCCTAGGAGGAAATTTTACAAAAGATCAGATTGGCTAGGAGAAATAAATAAATAAAAATAAATATCCCTGCAGCTTGAATTGGTTGTATTTTACTATATTCCTCTTACCACAGACATTTCAGTGCTTATGGCTCCCTATGACTGGATCATCACATGCCACATTCCTGTTGAATAAAAACTGATCTGTTAGAAAGATTTGTGCTAATCCTAATCAGATGCAGAGAAACAGGTTGGGTGGCTTTTGGTTCCCTTATTAATAACAGTGTTCCACAGCAAGTTCAATAAATGTCCTAAAATCAATGGACGCACTTTAAGTGCACCTGTTAAATTAATTTAACATACCGTATATACTCGTGTATAAGTCGACCCGCATATAAGTCGAGGCACCTAATTTTACCACAAAAAACTGGGAAAACTTATTGACTCACGTATAAGTTGAGGGTGGGAAATGCAGCAGCTGGTGGAAATTTCAAAAATAAAAATAGATGCCAATAAAATTACATCAATTGAGGCATCAGTACGTTAAATGTTTTTGAATATTTATTTCAAAGAAAAACAGTAAACTGGCTCTGTAAGTGGAAAAGAGGGTCAACAAGAACAATATGGTATCAACAATAACTTTAAAAGTACAAAAACCTTAGCTCAACCAGCAACCAAGCTAAAACACAAGAGTTAAAATCCTTCAAAACTGGATTCCTCATCTCATCATCTGTATGTCCAAATGTAAATCCTTGCAATCTTAGATTTTAAGAGGGATATTATCCAAGAAATGAAAAATCTACTATTAGCTTCCATTGTGTAAACAATGGGGGGATGGGACATCCCCTTTGGGGAGTCAATAACTTTGGATCCCCTGGACCCAAACTTCACCAAACCTGACTGGTATCATAAGAGAGACTCTCTCTGATGAGATACTCAGCTTCAGGTTTGGTGAAGTTTGGTTCAGAGGCCCCAAAGTTAAGTGGACCCTCAAAAGAGTAGCCCCCATCTACTAATAGCCGCCCCTATTGAAAACAATGGGGGTACTCGGGGGCACCTCCTTTGGGGGTCCATAACTTTGGACCCCCTGAACCAAACTTTACCAAACTTGGCTGGTATCATCAGGAGTGTCTTCTGAGGGAACCCTGTAATTTTGGTGCCGCTAGCATAAAAACTGCACCCCCTGCTGGCCGGCAAAGTAAAAACACACACAAAATTTTAATGACCCACATATAAGTCGAGGGGAGCTTTTTCAGCATTGAAAATGTGCTGAAAAATTCGACTTATACATGAGTATATACGGTAATCAGAAAAAGAAGGGGTATATATATATTTCAAGCATGAACCAGCGAGGAACCTGGGGGAGTGGCCATTCAATTTCTTTGCCTTTGCTTCCTCGCCTCAGCCTTTCTCAGGCTCTCTCTCTCCTTCCCCCTATTGCCACTACTTCTCTCTCTTTTTTCTCCTTCCTCCATCCTATGTTTCTCTCCTCTGTCACTTGGATTCCACCTGTGGCAGCTGCAACAAATGGAATATGGTGGATACTCTGACAGGAGGTGAGGACAGGTCCTGTGTGGGGAGGAGCTCCTCTTCTGGAAGTATGGTAGGGGGTGGTCCTTCCACCCACAACATCACTACCTCACTGCTTTAGAGGCTGCTGATTTGGCAGGACTGATGGCACAGGTAGTTCTGCACTAGTAAAGATAGAGTCCTTTATGGAGGGATTCCCTCTTTTCATTCCATAAGATTTTAGACCCCCCCCCCCAAGTTTACAAATAACTTTCCCATCTATCCAACTGGTCCTGGTCTATGGATTTAAGTATCTACATTTGGGACCAGATTCATATATTGATAATTACATCAATATATTCATATATTGATAATTACAACTCACTGCGAGTAGCAGAGTGCTGGACTAGATGGACTCTGGTCTGATCCAGCAGGCTCTTTCTTTTGTTCTAGGCTTTAAAATGTTTCCAAATCTCATTTAGACCAATCTCAGACCTTCCACCTATTTCTACATGACATATTAAGAACATAGAAAAATGTATCTGAAATATAATCAAAATATCACATTTAAATTACAGTGCAACCCTCAATATGCCTGTTCACAATTAAGTCTCACCAGTTACAACAGGATATAGTACCTAAAAAAATTGTTTACTACTGAAACCTCAATCTTGGGCAGATTTAAAATGTGTTAAAATTCTTTTTAGGTTTGATTACACAAGAAGAGTTTTAAGACTCCTTGGTGTCCCACCAATAACTAACACAGGAATGGTTTACGGTCAGCTGAGAGAGCCAGAGTAGTATAATGGTTGAAGAGAAAACACAAGAACCAGGAAAACCTAGGCTCCCTATTATACAGTGAAATTCACTTACTAAGCTTGGGTTCATCAGTCTTGTAACCTAACTTACTTCACTATGCTTCTTGGAGAATAGGCAAAATAAAAATGTAATACACAACAAACACCTGTTCTTTCTTACGTGCCCAAAAGTACAGTTACCATTACAGAAATTAAATAAACGTCCTGCCATGCCAAAGAAAAGGGTGGCTCTGCTGCAGGCGCAACTTGGTCACAATGCAGCATTCTCATTGTGAGGTCATAAGCTGGGGTCTCCAATGATAGCACCTGTATTTCCCATTGTGAACAGTGGCTACTACAGGTACTATAGATGTTTTGGATAACATGGAACGTCTTTATTTTGTTAATGCATGATGAAGCATGTAGATATGTTTATTTGTTTACTTGCACAATTGCTCTTATAGGGTAACTTCCTTACGTTATTCTTTTATTCACTTATGACAGAAAATGCTCTACACTGTAGGCTGGAAGCAGAGTTATCTATAGCAGTACGGTAGGAAATGTACTAATATTGGGAAGTTTGACAGGTTTTGCTTTTATGCTTACCAAAGTGCATTACAGACAAGCATAATCTCTACATACTTTCTGTAAAATGATTAGATTGGTTTTATTTACAGAATCTCTTTATTCACCCCTCCCCACAAACACAATTTCTGCTTTTATCAAGATTTAAAAAAACATGCTGCTTATTGCTCCTGTTAAATAAAATGTAATTATTTTTAAAAGCATCTGCTTTTAGATGACAAGTGGGGGACCTGCATCTCATTTTCTCTCTCCCATATTTCCTTTTCTCCGTCCCTGAAAGTCCCATAGTCTCTCATCTTTTCCTGCTTGCTTCTTTCCCCCCCATTCACCAGCTAGCCTTCCCCCCAACCCCACCATCATCAGCTTTCCCTCCTTCCCTTCCACTATAGCCTCTACCAGTAAAAACAATGTCCCCACTAAAGATGTATATTGACAAAAAGGTGCAAAATGATAATGACAGTATAATTTATAAAGAGATGATTAATACACTAAGAAAATTAAATCATGGCAAGAGATGAAAGATGAAGGAAAGAAAATACAATGGCTTATACATTTCTAAACAGCTTCAAGACTGAGAAGAGAATTAGGAGCAACAGGAGGAGTATTAAGGCAACTACAGAACAGGAAATGGAAATTACCCAACAAAAACAGCATTTGTTGGGTAGAACATATTAGCTGTTGTAAAAGTATGAGACTGAAATGGAACAAGTGAAAAAATGTATGATAAAACAGAGGCAAAACTTCCAAGAAGAAATATCTTTCCAACAGTGGGAATCATTATGGACAAAGAATATTAAATCTACAACCTGCCAAACTATAAGAGAAAAATGGTACAAGATGTTTTACAGATGGTACATCACTCTGAAAAATATAGTGAAGGTGAGCAAAAATTTGAAAGGAACCTGTTGGAAATGAAAAGAAGAAAACAGAACATTTTATCATGTGGTAGATTTGTAAAAAAGTGAAAAATGTGAACAGAAATAAAAAAAAATACTGAAAATCAAGTTCCAAAGGAAAACAAAGACTGTACTATTGGGAACTCCACCAAAGAATTTGCCTGAAAAACTGCAAGAACTATTCTTATATTTATTGACTGCAGCTAGAGTGGTATTTGCACATGGATGGAAAGAAAACACTTGTCCTGACTGAGAAATGTGGAAAGAAAAGATGAGAGAATACACTACAGTGGCAAAGCTTACTATTCTTGTAAACAGATGCCCAAAACAGGAATATCATGAGAAATGGAAATTATATTTCTTGCATTGTGCTGATATGACTAAATGTTTTGGAGAAGTAAGAAAAGCAACTAAAATATGCCACTGATGTTCAAAGTAGATCCAGTACACAATTGTCTGCAGATGTTTTAGAGAAGATACACAACTAACTGATTTATAGTTAATATAATTAATGTGTAGCAGATATTTCATCTAAACTGATCTTTAAAAGAAGACTAATCTTAGCAGAGTTATATTACTTGAATAATAATAGATAAGAATGGCTTTATGTAATTAACAATATGATACCATTCAAGATTCATCTGTATATATGTGTTGCATGCGCGTGAGTGTTTAACCTTGTCATTTTTATTTATGAAAGTCTATTTTTTATATTTTGTTATGTTTATAATTATATTGTTATGTATAAAATATAAAATAAATTAAAAATATAAACAGTTATTCCTTCCATATTGATGGGATTAAGGATATGCCCCCGTCTACTGCGATCTGGAAGTCCGCATAAAATATTTTGGCCTGCCTTCGTACTGGAGAGTAATCTGATTTTCTTTTTATTTTAACTTAAAAAAATAAATTATGTATGTTTATGGTAATAAAAGATAAAATATGTTGATATTATACAATACTATACATATATGTCATGCATTTCTCAGTTTCTAAACTTTTTCTGTGTCATCTGCTGGCCTTCATGTATCGTCTGAGGCTTCCTCAAAACTCCTACAAAATTCCCATTTAATTTTTTATTCTAACCCACAATATATCAAAACCATGATGAGGAAAGTTGGGATATGGAAGGGACAACTGTAATAAAAAAAAAGAGGCACAGATAAATGGACATGAATGGACCCACAAAAATTTGTGAGGGGAATCTCATTTTCCACTTCTCCACTATTTCTTCTGTTGTTTCTCTGAAAATTTCTGCAGACTTCCTGCTTTATCTGCTTCTCTCCTGTCCATCCACCACCAAACCTATCTTTATTATCTGCCCCATCTAAAGCATTCATTTCTTCCCTCCCCTGGCAGTCTTTCCTTGGGAAAACTCGTGCTGTCCTCCAGACCAGGCCCAATTGTATAGTAGGAAATCATCAAAATTTGCAGGGAACATCTCATCTTCTCCTTACCCCTCTCCACTTTTATTTCTTCATTTAATTTTTCCTATAACTCCCATATCACCTTCCTTGCTTCCTTCTCTCCTTCCCACCCACCAAGCAATGTACCTTTTATCTGTCCCCCCATCCTCAGCCATATATATTATTTACTTCATTTATAGCTGTCCTTTTTCCACAATGGAGATCCAAAGCAGCTTACTTAATTTTTCCTGTCTTTCATTTTATCCTCACAACAACCATGTGAGATAGATTAGGCTGAGAGTGTGTAACTGGCCCAAGCTCACCCAGTGAGTTTCCATAGCAAAGTGGGGATTCAAACCAAGATCCAAGTCTGAAACTCTAACCAGTACATCACTCTGGTTTTCATGTGGTGGCTGCTGTTGAACAGTAGCAAGTAGCCAAGTCTGAGCGAGTCACAGAATCACTTTTGGCAAGTTGCCTGGTGGTTGCTGTAAGATCTAGCCCTGAAGAACCCTCCCTTAAAGGCCAAAAGAACTCTGGAAAGAACACCCCACAAACCTGTTGCTGTAAGATCTAGCCCTGAAGAACCCTCCCTTAAAGGCCAAAAGAACTCTGGAAAGAACACCCCACAAACCTGTTTCTGGCTAAAACAACAGCCTAAAAGCTAGCAATATAGCTATGATTCCCCAGCTACAAGTGCTATTATTTGGGGAGGGGTAATGCCCCCAATGTATTTTCTTCATTTCAGATTTTTTTTTGCAAACCTGGGCTTTTCTCAGATTTGTAGAAAAATGAGTCATTTTTTTACAGCTCCAATCTCCAGGTATAAGTATCCACAGATGGGGCCATGTTAAGAATTAGTTATACTAACAAGCAGGGGCTCTGAGAAACTCATGGGTCAGTTCTCTGGCATCTAATGCACCCCAGCCACCATTCCCTACCTTTTCCTCTCACTGCCACCTCCTCTTCCCCTTTTTTTGCCCATACCATATTTCTTTCCTAATTTAATATCAACTTTGATTGGTTCTCTCAGTAAGTCTACCCCGTCCCATTCTCACTGTTCTGCCTGCCTACTCAGCCATCTCTTCAGCCCTCTACCCACCCATCATTGTTTCTCCTGCCTGCTCAGTCATCTTCTTGACACTCTTCCCGCTCCCCATCCATGCTGCTCTGCCTATCAGTGAATCTTAACATTCTGATAAATATTCATCAGTAGTTTCCCATCCACTAATTAAATCTAGCCTTCCTCCCCCTTCAATGATCCAGACCTTTAAATTTTAATCTCTTACTCTTTATATATACTATAACTACATTAATCTGCTGACTCCTATACTTTTTTCCTCTGTGGAAATGAAATGTGATTATTTAGATGTAGCAGGCTGATATTTTGTTAAAATGGAAGTTATATAAAAAACACTGGAGCTGCCATGAACTCCAAACCAGGTTTGTGGATTAGAATTTATTTCTTTACTACTTTTCACATCTGCCTCAGACTTCACTGTAACCATATGCAGATCATTTTATATCTTTGGGTGCATGTTTTCAATGTATTCTCTTCACTCTGCCTTAGGATGCATTATCATTATTTGAGAGATCTATTTCTATCTTGTATTGAATTCATCCGTATAACTCATTTCCAATTAATGCTGCGCTCCTGATTGAACTCTGGTTTACCTTTGTTTCCTTGTTCTGCATCCTTAAAACTAACCATTTGTAAACCTGCTAAAAGCAACTGCTACAGGAGAAGGAAACTAAGAACATACTAGCAGCATCCACATGGAAGTGTTTCAGAGAGCTTCATGGAAATTTTTCTTAGAATACATTGTTTGGGTAACCAGATTTATGTTTTCTTAGCTACTCCAAAATACTTATTGCAAAAACAATAAAAGGTATCTCTTAAAGTACAAGAACAACCTTTTCCAACCTTGCTCTATTAATAACTTTGATCCAGTTTATTTGTGATATGGCTAACTTCTCTTGTACTTAGATGTATTCACTACATTAGGGATGGCACGCTTTGGATAAATACAGTTCCATGGGCTCAGAACTGTTATGATTTAGGGATCACTGCAAAAAAACAAAGCAGAATCTGCTGCACCTTTGCTACACTGGAAAATGCATCCATGTAACATGGCAATTCTCTTCTCCATAGTTGGCTTTACTTGGTAGAATGACCTGCCTAACGGTGTTTGAAAGATTTTCACATTCCATAAAATGTATAACAATTGCTCAGGAAGGCATTCTAATAAAGCAAAAAGGGTGGTAATAAAAATGGAAATATTTGGTACAATGGAAATGGCGTGGTCAGGTCCAGTCCAACAGGTGAAGGCACAGGTGATCAGGCAAACAGGCTGGAGCTCAGCAGTAGACCAGGCACACAGAAGCAACAGGAAACCCGCTTGTTGCACCCAGGCAGAAGCAAACTCACAGCAAGGCTTATATAAAGAGCCTTGTCCCAGGGGGATGGGATTCTGCAAGGAGTTAATCCTTATCAGATGTAGAGACTTCCAGTCTCCCATACTTTGCTGCCAAACGAGCACTCCTTCTGCAATAGCTGCCTCTGCCTTCTATGCACAGCTGGTTCATCACTGGATTTCCTAGAAGGATCTACAGGCTCCTCCACCTGCACGTTATCAGGCAGGGAAGGGCTGGGAGTTGGCTCTGCTGCCTCTGGAGCAACCAACTGTGGCTGCACTGTGTCCTCAAGTTCTGCCTCAGAATCCTCTGTGTCATGGTGAGCACCCAGGGGCTGGCTCATGACAACTGTTCTTATTTATGTGTTCTGTTTTGTAATCCAGTTTCATTGCATTGTTGGTGTACATTTTACTGGTCATTGCACTGTTTTCTTATTCTGTAATCTACCTTGAGAGTCAACAAAAATATGACTACAAATAAAGCAAATAAACAGCTTTTTTACGTTTCAAAAAACCTCCTATGAAATATTTTACCATTTAGAATGAGTGAAATTCTTTTAAAAAACAAGGTGGTATGCTGTCAATGCATGCAGTTCTTGAATACAAGGTGCACTTCTGCACCTAGAAGGATACTCGATCTTCATGAAGGCAGCATGTAGGGCTTTCACTACTTCTGTAGTCTTTTTGACATGACTCTTCTTTTGTGGTAGACCTTTTCACCTCTCCCTCAAACCACTATGACACATATACTCAAAAAAAGTGTATTGCCTTACCATGCAGTGGGGAAAAAGAGACCAGAAAGAGGCGGGGTAGAAAGTGCACATTTTGGCATGACTCTTCTCTTGTGGTAGACCTTTTCACCTCTCCCTCAAACCACTATGACACATATACGTGAAAAGTAGTTTATTGCCCTACCATGCGGAGAAATCAGAAAGTAGTAAGGCAGAAACTGCCCCAAAACTTCAGAGGAAAACCCTGAAGGTTTCATTGAGAACTGAGCTCTCTCTAAGCAGCAACTACAGAAGGAAGAAGACAACAGAACTACATCCAGTAGTGTGGATATTATCATTCACCTGTTGTATGACCATTTTTTCTGACCAAATAATACACCCAAATAGTTAACACAAAGCTTGTGTTTTCTGTTTAACTCCTATTTTTTTTCGACTGTTCATACAGCAAAAATTAAGGTACATGGACTAAGGTAGCATAGGAAACACTAGTTTTATTTGCAGTCTTTCAACTTTTTAGACTCCATAAATATTTCTAATATTACAACTCCACACACTAAGTTATAAATGATGTATTTTCTGCTGTTAAAGTAAAAAAATTAGGTTTGACAGGACTGCAAGTATTGCATGTATGTCAATTTTTCCCAAGATTGTCTTGCCTACCTCTGCGGGTCCAAAATTTTCAGAAATGTTACGTCTCTAAGCAGTATTGATCATTTGATCTACATCAAGAGTCTGAAAGAAGAACTTGACCTTTTTTTCAATTTAAAGATTTTCCTGCATGATCACTTGGAGGTGATTCTTGCTAGGTACATGCAAAATGCTATTCACAAGTCTTCATTAGATGCAACACAAAGCAGCATCTTCTAATAATCTATCTCCAGTCAGGAGTCATTTTCACAGTAAGGAATGTATATACCCCCTTTAAAAAACAGTATTGATGACTTTTTTCCCATGTCATATAATTTATTTTTATATTACCATCTAGGTTATCCTGTGAAGGAATGACTTGTAAACATATACATGTTGAAATCACTGGATGATACTGGATGTTTGTGAAAGTTCTCTTGCATCTTCTAATGTCCTGTCTTTACCATGGAATAGAGATTTAACCATATACAAATGTATCCAAGGCCTGCATATATACTATTAGTACATGAGTTGCTGTCCCACCAAAAGAAGGCTAGTTTGCTAGCAGCCAGACCTTGCCTAAACCAATGATGGACTGCCAAGATAAGCTAATATCATCTTTGGCCAGTACTTGACTTGAATCCTCTGCCTAGATCTAGAAAAGCCTGGTGCATGACAACTATTATACATTTGGAAAACATTTCTCAATTTGGCAGAGATAAGTGACAGCCACACTAGCGTAACTGTCATACTAGAACCGGGATTTGGGTTCAAATTCTCACCTGGCCATGTAGCTTATTAGATGACCTTGGGCTGTTCATCCTCTCTTAAACCTAATCTATACCACAGGGCTATTGTAAGTATAAAATAGAGATAAGGAGTATGCCATCCTTAACTCTTAAAAGGAAAGGTGGGAAAAACATATCAGTACAAGAAAAATGTTAATTTACCATCCAACTATACACTATATTTTACGTAGAAGTGTCTGTTAAAATAAAAGTGTACTTCTCCTTTAATCCACTATCTTTACCCTCTTCTAAAAATTATGTTCTTTTGTTCATGTTTAAAGACTCAAATCTGAACTTGAAGGGGACTTTATATTGGAGGAAGGTGTTCCTATTTCACTATCTAAGTTATTGTTACAATTGTTGTCTAAAAGTACTATAAAATTACACTAAAACAGCTTTGAACAAAGATTTATTCACCCCTGACTTTAAACACTAATGTGAAAACATGTGGCTACAACCATCTTACCTGGGTCTTATCTATGTCTTACTGATATATTCCTACCACCTGCTAATGCTTGTAGAATTCTTCAGGTGTCTGAATGAATTTAGAATTATAATATTCACTCAATGAATCACTAATCTTCAGGTTTTTTAAAAAAATACTACCACATATTCCTTCTGTTCTTAACCTTTTAAAAAACATCTATGTTTCATATAGCACTATAAAGAAACCCCAAAGGGGTGTACTGGTTAAGATCAGGTGGACTCTAATCTGGTGGATCAGGCTTGATTTCCTACTTCTCCACATGAGTGGCAGAGTCTTATCTGGTGAACCAGAGTTGTTTCCTCACACCTACATTCCTGCTGGGTGACCCTGGGCTAGTCACAATTCATTGAGAACTCTCTCAGTCTCACCTACCTCACAAGGTGTCTGCTGTGACGAGAGGAAAGGAAAGGAGTCTGTAAGCCGCCTTGAGTCTCCCTACAGGGGAGGAAGGGGGGGGGGGACAAATTCAAACTGTTCTTCTTCCATAATGACACCAACTACTTTTTAATATTTTTAAATGGAGGATGCTATTATCCCTTCCTGAAAGGCCAGAAGTGCAACTTGGTGTCAGGTCCATCCATCCATCTAATTTAATCATGTATTCAGCATATACTGCACAACCTTAGGATCATGCTGACCTGAAATTAATTTCCCCTTCCTTTTCCACATCCACCCTATTAAGAGTTCTGGAGAATGTGACAAATTACACACTTTTTTGTGATATTTTTATTAGTTCTAACAGAAGTTGTCACAAAGGTTTTATTTTGGAATAATTTTCTAAACCTCACACAATCCCAAACAGAATATTAGTAAAAATTAGAATGAAACCGAAAGTGAAGCACCTTAAAGTATATTTCTCTGCTTTAAGGCATATAGGAGTTCCTGATCTTTAAAACCATGGGCTCTACCCTACATCCAAACTATATATTTTTAAAGATGGCATAACTGTGATATGAATATTCTCTTTGGTCACTAGATTTTAATACTGACTAACTGAATTACTTGATTCAAATCTCAAAAACAGAATATGTAATTAAATAAGGACTTATGAATGTGAAAAGCTAAATTTGAATCGAGAACCATAAAATTCGCAAATGTATTTGTAAAGCTTCCACCTGAAGCTTCCATGAGATGACACTAATGTGAGAAGTAGACAGTGTTGAACATCTACTATGTGCACCGCAGCCCAACTGAATTGCAGCTGGATGCCACCATTTTTATCCATGTATTCATACTCTAACATAGGAGTTCTCAATTAGAATGAAACCAAAAGTGATGCCCCTAAAAGTAAATTTCTCTGCTTTAAGGCACATAGGAGTCGCTCAGCACCATGGCATCCACCTACAATTTTTCTGAAGGCCACCAAGTATTTTTAGGAAGTTGGTGGGCCACAAGGGGCTCTTATTCAGCAGGGCTTCTGCTTGGTTATGTAGATTAAAATAATATTGATTCAGTGGCAAATGTGTTGTTAACAGGTTGTGGCCCTGTGAAAGTTATCCTTTCACCATCATAACAATATTGTATCACTGAATAGTTTAACTTTTTGCATAAGTGCATCACCTGAGTAAAAAATGATCTTTATTCTCGCTATAATGAGGAAAAGCCCAAATTGATATTTTACCATCTTCTCCAATATTCAGTTGCAAAGATTTGATGAGTCTGTGCTTCAGTTATTATACCTTTGTTCATTCAAGTTTATTATCTGCAGAATACAGTAATATTTTGAAACTTATTTAAAAAATACAGGCTGAACAGATGGCAGAATGTAAAATGGATCAAGTCAGAAATAAGGAAACTGAAGCTCTGAGCACTGCTGCATTGGGGAGTACTAGCCATCACTGCAATGGGTTTTCCTGAACTTATTTGCTATTGCAGTTTCCATAAGGAGGCATGATAGAGGTATGTAAAATTCTGTGTGGTGTGGAGACAGTGAAGTCACCCAATGAAACTGATGATAGTATTGTCAAGTCAGGCAGCACAAGATTGACATGTGGAAGATGTACTGAGGGACACTAAGTTAGATAAAAAGACTTAGATACACTAATGAATGATCAGTCAATAAACATTAATGGCAGAATGAAACATCTATTTTCAAGTGGAGTGTACAAATTTCTGAGAAACAAACAGCAGGGTTGCCTTCACACCCTGCTTGGGGTTTTCTTAACCACTACCTGGTGACAAAATACTGGACCAGGTGGAACCTTGGTGTTCCCTATTTATGTGGACATTTTCCTTTCCTGTGGCTACTGGCAATTTCCCCATGGCAACTCAAAACTGGCACACCTGAAAACTTACAGAGGAATTAAAGACCCTCCCAGTCCCTACACACATTGCTGCTTGTTGTCTGAACAACTACCTCAGCGTCTACAAATTCTTCCACATTTCCCAGTTCTGGTGACCATTTTAACTGTTTGCCCACTCCCATTACCAGCCGGAGGGTGTCCATGCTCCCCATTTATTCAAATTTACCTAACCGTTTCTTTCTGAATTTATTGCCTTCATGCACACTCATTCAAGTGTATCAAGCACTTAGGGGCAAAGGCAAGGTACGAAAATGCCGACTTATGATGGTTCTATTATGAACATGCAGCCTTGAAAAACCGGGGATATAGTACAGGCCCCTACAGCATCAGTCTCTCCTGTTTTAGTTCCCTCCAGACAGGTGAAACCCCTCCTTCAACCCTCACCACATACAGAAGATGTACATACAGGCCTGGCACCAGGGCCTCTCCCCCACCCAATTCCCACAGTGCGGAGTGAGCTTTCCAGACAGAGAAGCAGGGAGGTTTCAAATGGTCTGGCCTCCACCACCCGCATTGTCTTCCCCCTCCCCGCCTTCCTCAGCTCACCTGCCAGCGCTAAGATCTGGGCCTTGTGTAGCAATGGCTGCTCTCCCCATTCGCCGGAGCTGCCGTCGCCGTCCTCAGGGTCGTGGGCCGGGCTGCGGTAGACGGTGTAGACCTTCTGGTTGTCGAAGTCGAGCTGGGATTTGGGGCTGAAATTTTGCACGCACGACACCGGCAGCGCATAGCACACGTTGTCCTCCAGGAATCGCACGAAGGCATACATTATTGACGGGCGGGAGGGGCCAGGAAGAGGGAAGGCAAAAGCAAGAGAAGCAAAGCAGGCCGCCCGGCTGGCGGGATGAGGGAGGGGGCCGGCGCGGCGCTCGGTTCTCTCAACCCCAGCACTTCTGTTATTGTTCCTGAAAACCTGGCTCTGTGCTCGGCTAAGCTGGTCTGAGAGGCACGGGCTTCTCTTCCTGAGGCGGCTGGGATTGGGCTTCAAGCAAGCAATACGAATCGAGCACTGAGCGAAGCGAGCACCCATATTGGCGCGTGTCTCCGAGAGAGTCGCCTAAGCTGAGCGCAGTACCCGCTGACCACTGCCGGTGTCAACGGCTGAGATATAGTTTGGAGGTTCATAAAGAATTTCTTGTAAACACATTGAAACAGTTTGGGGGGAAAAAGAGAAGAGCATGTAAAGAAGAAACGGGTATGTTCCTGAAGCAAAGTTTCATAATCACACGGTGCCGGTTTATCACTAAAGCAACCCATGCCACTATTTAGGGTTCCACAAACTCGAGGCTGTTTATACACTATCCGGGATTCATGTTGTTCTCAGGTGACAAGCAGAATGGAAGGAAGCCACAAGCATAGCTTGCATGCCTCATCACCTAGAGCCATGCCACTGCTACCTTTGTCCACTGTTCAACAGTGCAGCACAGCTTGGCGTGGCACCTGCGAGCCGTGGAACACCCCCCCCCAACATACCCGAGCCCACAGGAGATCATCTCCGCCAGGACTGCTGTGCAGGGAAGAGAAGCCATCTGCACTGCAGCCAGCCCTTCTTCTCTGCCCAGCAGCACTATACCGGAGGCGAGCAACTGGCTGGAAGGGAAGCCTGTTGGCCTTTCCGTCCCTTGCAACAGAAGCCAGCACACACCCTATATCTACACTAGCTGCTCTAGAGGAGTGGGAAGGGAAGCCAGCTAGCTTCGCAGTGCCCCTTCCCTCTGAGCGGGCAGCACACTTGGAGAAGAAGGGAAGCGGGTGGAGGGATGCCTTCCTGCTTCCCTTCCCTCTGAGCAGGCCAGGCAGTTCGCTTGGAGAAGAAGGGAAACGGCTGGAGGGATGCCTTCCTGCTTCCCTTCCCTCCAATCGGGCAATCTGCTAGGATAGGAAGGGAAACGAGTGGAGGGGCACCTTCTCTGCTTCCCTTCTCTCTGAGAAGGCCAGGCAGTCCGCTTGGAGAAGAAGGGAAACGGGTGGAAGGATGCCTTCCTTCTTCCCTTCCCTCCAATCGGGCTATGTGCTAGGATAGGAAGGGAAACGAGTGGAGTGGCACCATCTCTGCTTCCCTTCCCTCTGAGCAGGTTGGGCAGTCGGCTAGGAGAAGAAAGGAAATGAGTGGAGTGGCACCTTCTCTGCTTCCCTTCCCTCTGAGCAGGTTGGGCAGTTGGCTAGGAGAAGAAGGGAAGTGGGTGGAGTGGCACCTTCTCTGCTTCCCTTCCCTCTGAGCAGGCCAGGCAGTCCGCTTGGAGAAGAAGGGAAACGGGTGGAGGGATGCCTTCCTGCTTCCCTTCCCTCCAATCGGGCAATCTGCTAGGATAGGAAGGGAAATGAGTGGAGTGGCACCATCTCTGCTTCCCTTCCCTCTGAGCAGGTTGGGCAGTTGGCTAGGAGAAGAAGGGAAGTGGGTGGAGTGGCACCTTCTCTGCTTCCCTTCCCTCTGAGCAGGCCAGGCAGTCCGCTTGGAGAAGAAGGGAAACGGGTGGAGGGATGCCTTCCTGCTTCCCTTCCCTCCAATCCGGCAATCTGCTAGGATAGGAAGGGAAACGAGTGGAGTGGCACCTTCTCTGCTTCCCTTCCCTCTGAGCAGGTTGGGCAGTCGGCTAGGAAAAGAAGGGAAGAGGGTGGAGGGGCACCTTCTCTGCTTCCCTTCCCTCTGAGCAGGTTGGGCAGTCCGCTTGGAGTAGAAGGGAAATGGGTGGAGGGTCACCTTCTCTGCTTCCCTTCCCTCTGAGCAGGTTGGGCAGTCTGCTTGGAGAAAAAAGGAAGTGAGTGGAGGGATGCCTTCCCGCTTCCCTTCCCTTCCCTCCAATCGGGCAATCTGCTAGGATAGGAAGGGAAACGGGTGGAGTGGCACCTTCTCGCTTCCCTTCCCTCTGAGCAGGTTGGGCAATCTGCTAGAAGAAGAAGGGAAGTGGGTGGAGGTGCACCTTCCTGCTTCCCTTCCCTCCAATTGGGCAATTTGCTAGGATAGGAAGGGAAACAGGTGGAGTGGCACCTTCTCTGCTTCCCTTCCCTCTGAGCAGGTTGGGCAATCTGCTAGAAGAAGAAGGGAAGTGGGTGGAGGGGCACCTTCTCTGCTTTTCTTCCCTCTGAGCAGGCCAGGCAGTCTGCTAGGAGAAGAAGGGAAGCGGGTGGAGGCGCACCTTCGTTGCTTCCCTTCCCTCTGAGCAGGTTGGGCAGTCTGCTTGGACAAAAAGGGAAACGGGTGGAGGGATGCCTTCCCGCTTCCCTTCCCTTCCCTCCAATCAGGCAATCTGCTAGGATAGGAAGGGAAACGGGTGGAGTGGCACCTTCTCTGCTTCCCTTCCCTCTGAGCAGGTTAGGCAGTCTGCTAGGAGAAGAAGGGAAGCAGGTGGAGGGGCACCTTCTCTGCTTCCCTTCCCTCTGAGCAGGTTGGGCAGTCTGCTTGGACAAAAAGGGAAACGGGTGGAGGGATGCCTTCTCGCTTACCTTCCCTTCCCTCCAATCGGGCAATCTGCTAGGATAGGAAGAGAAATGGGTGGAGTGGCACCTTCTCTGCTTCCCTTCCGTCGGAGCAGGTTGGGCAGTCGCTAGGAAAAGAAGGGAAGTGGGTGGAGTGGCTCCTTCTCTGCTTCTCTTCCCTCTGAGCAGGTTGGGCAGTCCGCTTGAAGAAGAAGGGAAACAGGTGGAGGGATGCCTTCCCGCTTCCCTTCCCTTCCCTCCAATCCGGCAAACGGGTGGAGTGGCACCTTCTCGCTTCCCTTCCCTCTGAGCAGGTTGGGCAATCTGCTAGAAGAAGAAGGGAAGCGGGTGGAGGGGCACCTTCTCTGCTTCCCTTCCCTCTGAGCAGGTTGGGTAATCTGCTTGGACAAAAAGGGAAACGGGTAGAGGGATGCCTTCCCACTTCCCTTCCCTTCCCTCCAATCTGGCAATCTGCTAGGATAGGAAGGGAAGTGGGTGGAGTGGAACCTTCTCTGCTTCCCTTCCCTCTGAGCAGGTTGGGCAATCTGCTAGAAGAAGAAGGGAAGTGGGTGGAGGGGCACCTTCTCTGCCTCCCTTCCCTCTCAGCAGGTTGGGCAATCTGCTAGAAGAAGAAGGGAAGCGGGTGGAGGGATGCCTTCTCTGATTCCCTTCCCTCTGAGCAGGTTGGACAGTCTGCTTGGACAAAAAGGGAAATGGGTGGAGGGATGCCTTCCTGCTTCCCTTCCCTCCAATTGGGCAATTTGCTAGGATAGGAAGGGAAATGGGTGGAGTGGCACCTCTGCTTCCCTTCCCTCTGAGCAGGTTGGGCAGTCGGCTAGGAGAAGAAGGGAAGTGGGTGGAGGGGCACCTTCTCTGCTTCCTTTCCCTCTGAGCAGGTTGGGCAGTCTGCTTGGAGGAGAAGGGAAGCGGGTGGAGGGATGCCTTCCCGCTTCCCTTCCCTCCAAATGGGCAACCTGCTAGGAGAAGAAGGGAAATGGGTGGAGGGGCACCTTTGTTGCTTCACTTCCCTCTGAGCAGATTGGGCAGTCTGCTTGGAGAAGAAGGGCAGCGGGTGGAGGGGCAACCTTAATTTCTTCCCATCTCTCTTAGCAGGCAGACCACTCGGAGAAGAAGGGGTAGCGCACTCGGAGAAGAGGAGTAGCTGGTGGAGTGACACTTTCGCCACTTCTCTTCTCTCTGAGGGTGCAGCCCGCTCGGAGAAGAAGGGGCAGCGGGTGGAGGGGCGCCTTCCCCACTTCCTGTCCCTCTGAGCGGGCAGCCCACTCAGAGAAGAAGGTGCAGCCCACTCGGAGAAGAGGAGAAGCTGGTGGAGTGGGCTTTCACTGCTTCTCTTCCCCCTGAGCGGGCAGCCTGTTCGGAGAAGAAGGGAAGTGGACAGTGGTGTACCGCTAATAGGGACATGGTTACCCCAATATTCCATAGCAACATGCTCACACACGTTACAGGTCACCCCATATTTAATTTCTGTAGAGCCTGACACAACAGGAACTCTGGAATGTCGAAATACTAATGTATATCAGATTGTAAAGATGAAGGTAGAATTGGGAAAATGTTACACTTTGGAAGTGTAAACTATAATTGCAGAAGTTACAGATTATGCAGGTACGCTAAATTCAAACTCTACTAAAATTGTATTGAAAGATTCTTTGATCTGTACAGTCAAGGACCACAAACTGCTCCTTCTTGAAATCAATAAGCATTTTGCTACTGACTTTAATAGGAGCTGAATTCATCCTAAAAGCTAAAGGGGAAAAATAAATTCTCATACAAACCTAATATATTCCTTATGCCTAAACATACATAATGAAAAATATTAAGCATAATGGCCTCATTCAAATACTATTTAAAAATGGTAAACTATTGCCTATCCTGTTAATTAAAAGATGGAAAATAATGTTCTTGAGCTATTAAAAGTATTTTTCTGAGATGTTAACCCAAGTGGTGTACAAGAATGGATGGTACAATATTATTATTTATTTTTATAGCATCACCATTATGCCTATTTAATAAAATAACAAAACTAAAATGACAGTCCCTTGCTCTCAAGTAGAATACAATCTAAACTTTTCAACAACAAAGGTAGGGAAGATGGAATATATATTTGGTTTTGAAGAATTAACTTCAATAGGGGAAGGAGGACTTCATGGAAAAGGTTGGAACTGAGGAGAGATTTAAAGGAAGAAGAGTTTGAATTTATACACTCTTTCTCTCCTGAAAGGGAGACTCAAAGTGGCTTACAAATTTCTTTGCTTCCTCTCTCCACAACAGATGCCTTGTGAGGTAGGTGGGGCTGAGAGAGTTCTGAAAAAAATGTGATTAGCCCAAGGTCACCCAGCAGGCTTCATGTGTAGGAGCAGGGAAACAAACCTAGTTCACTAGATAAGATTTGACTGCTCATGTGAAGGAGGGGAGAATCAAGCACGGTTCTCCAGTTTAGAGTCCACAACTCTTAACCACTACACCATGCTGGAAGAGATTGAGGCAGTGTCACAGATGTACTGTGAGGAAGATCTAGGATCAGAGGCTTGAGGAAAGAAAAGGTGCTTTAAAAATAGTGAAGGGTGGTAGAGTGGGAACATCAAAACTCACAGACAGAACATTCAGGAAAAAGGCCATGGGTGTTTGACAGAATTGGCGCCCTCCACCTCCCAATCTAAAATTCTTGTGTGTTTGAGAGAATTGACGCCCCCTACCCCCCCCCTCTAAAATCCATGTGCATTTGAAAGAATCGGCACCCTCCACACACACCCATCTAAAATCCTTGTGTGTTTGAGAGAACCAGTGCCCTGCCATTCATGGTACCTGCACTCACACACCCCTGTCTAAAATCCTTGTGTGTTTGAGAGAATCGGCACACTCCGTTTGCGGTGCCTGCACACACACTCATCTAAAATCCTTGTGTGTCTGTGTTTTTATACTGTTATATCCTTGTGTTTTTATATTGTTAAATGAAATAATTAAATATTAGCCCTGTTCATAGCCAGTTAGAAGAACTTAAGGGCCAAAGGTGAACATGATCATTCATTAACCTACCCTGCAAGTAATTGCTGTAAGGGTGTTGTTATAGTTATACACCATAACAGAACAAGCTTAAGGACAACATTTGTTTGTGTGCTGAGAAATGTAAGATAGCTACTGCCATGGATATTGTGATCTCCTTAACCTGCTGATCCTTTTAGTACTGTAGACTCTAAAGAGTGATCTCAGTTTCTTACATTCTAGCAAAACTCATAGCCATTTAAGACTGATAATCTATTTCATTTGTAACACCTGATATAAGCATCTATACAGTTATGTTCTAGTGTTTTCAGCTTGGAATAAATGTCATTATCACAGCAGGGGAAATAACACTTGGAAATGGTTTTGATTAATATGAAAACTCCAGTAGGGAGCCTGAAGGGAAGCTGTTTGGAACATGAATAGGCTACAGTAATACTGGGAGGTGGGAATGTCCCTAGAATTTGCACTTAGCAATTCAAAATAATAGCATTTAATAAACTTAGAATGATGTCTTCTCAAATACCTGAATTGCCATCCAACCAAGAGTTTGAAAGCATTATAAAAACTACATTAATATGACTACTTACGTGAAATCAAAGAACTCCATCCACATAAAGAAAATTGTAACAATCAAAGATATTATGCAACAATATTAACAAATTTGAAGCTATATGCTACCGGTATTACCAGCAATGTATCTGGAACTGGTACAAAGGACATCTCACCCCTTTGCCTTGCTGTTTAGTCTTGATTCTCCATTTCCACAGCTTGGCACACAAACAGCTATTGACACTGTTGTACTTGGCTCCTTCCAGGCACTTTCACTATTTAATTCAGATCCCCAGCCTTTTACAGCTTGCTGCCACCTTTGGAATTTGCCACAGGAGGCAAAGCCATCCACAAAAGTCAACCACAAAACATCAAGGAGTGAGATTATGCATAATTTGGATAGAAGGTCTTTAGCACTTAAAGCAGTAGCTCTGTTTCATGGGACGCTTTTTAAAATTAAGAATGTTTTCTTGCATAGGCACAAAATAGGTATATCTCTATTGAGCTAGCTGGGAAATCCTAATCTGGCAGTATCTGTCTTCATTTGCGTCTAATGCCCTCATGCAAAAAGAAAAATGCTGCTTCTCCTGGCTACATAAGTCAAACCTTCTCTGATGAGTCCAGCCATTTTAACTTGCACTATTACTCATAACAATGAGCGTTTCCCCCTTACCTGCTGCTGCGCGCTACTCTCCCCAAATAGCGCGGGGTCCCCCGGCACTCCCCATTACAGGGGCGGCGACAACGCAGCCGCCCCGATGCTGCCGCTGTCGCACCCCCTCAGCGCGCGACATTCCTGGCACCTTTTGAAACAGCGCCTTTTGATTACCTCACACAGAGCGCGGGGTCTGGGGGAAGTCCGGGCACGTGTCAGAAATGACGCGCACTGGGAGTAACGTGCAGCAACCACTCACCAGGTAAGTGGGAAAATGACCAATGACAGTTAGACCTGAAGGAGTGGTAATGTGCTTCTTGCAGATATGTACAGTAAGAGAGTTTCTGGCCAGATTTTGATGAGAATGAATTATTTTTGAAAAATGAACACGATTTGATGAAGTAATGCTATCATCAATGTTCATCTCAAGAACAGCAAAAAAAAAAAACCCTGGGAAGTTCTGATTACTTTAATAGAGGTTACAGTTAGGTGCATTAAGCACTTTTAGCTGTGCACCCCAACTTTGTTTAGTCAGAAGGGCATTCTTACGAAAGGATCAGAACTGCAGCATAATTGATCAACTCAGGAGGATGCTTCTACAGGGGTAGTATTATAGTAAATCATATCTATTTTTATTTGGTGAGTTTTAATCCCTATATGTGTGTGTCTGTGCCTGTGTACAGTTAAGAACACAGAGGAAGGCACAAAGGTAGCTTCTGTGAAGCCACAGGACCACAGAATGCCAGAGAGAGATCCTTCACCCAGGAGATGCTTCAGTCATTCAAGCAAAGGCTGTCTGCATCTCTCAAAGTTGTTCCTTTCCTCATCTCAAAGGCTGAATCTTCGGCTCACACAGACTTCCACAACCAGTGTCCTCCCTTCAATTGTGAAGATAATCTTTTCCAAACTTGATGGCTTCTTCATTAGAGCAATTAAAGCACAAAGAGAGATATCTGAAGCCATTAAAAAAGCATTATCATTCCTTCTGTCAGGAAAGTTAGACTAATGACCCAAGTGGGAGGGAAGATACTGCTCAGATGCAGCACAGGCTCACACTGGCATCTTTGCCCCCTCCAGGGGCATAATGGGCACCCCTGCCAGTGGTGAGTACAAAGATGCTGGCATTGGATTGCCCCACAACTCTGTATCAGCAAACCCAGAAGTGGGAGCTGCTGAGGGGCTACAATGCCATCCAGTCAGGTGTTCCTGGGAGTGGAGCTGACTTCAGTCAGCTTCCACCTGGGCTTTGGTGCATGGATCGTTGTGTTGTAGGCCTTGGGATTACACCACCCTTTCAGATGGTGTAGCTTCATTTTGGGCAATGGTGGGCTTTTAAGGCAGCTTGGGAAACTTCCTTTATTCTGCCCCCCTGCACTGCCTGAAAGTCCTTTGGAGGTGCTGCAGTGGCTCTGTAGCAGCGCCATTCCTGCACACTAGAGCCCTTCATAGTGATGAGGGACCAGGCTGCTTATATGAGAAAAAAAGTCTAACAACTGTTGAGCAAAAGATAAAATAAAAAGAGAGATGGGTGCAATTTTCTTGACCTAGGTCTAAAACAGGGAGGAGGCTCTACAATGTTATAAAGAGACAGAATAACACTAAAGTTTCCAGATGTCAGTTTCAATCTTGATGTGTAAATTCTGTCCCTGTCACTTTCTTGAAGACAAATTTATCCAGCTCTCAATCCTTTAGGGTTTTCAAAGCAAGCAGGCTTCATATAGAGGAGTGGGAAATTGAATGCAGTTCTCCAAATTAGATTCTGCAAATGTTAGCCACTACACCACTCTGGCTTCCAAGTATAGATTCACTAATTGTCATTTTCTGAGTGGGGAAGGCTGAAAACTGGCTAGATCAAACTTGCTCTACAATTTTTGTCCAGCTAGCTACGCTATGTTAAAACTAACATTAGGATACTGTTGTTGTTGTTTTTAACATCTGTGAGATGAGGATTGTCACTACAAGGACCATCATCAGCAACACGACATTCAGTATATGAAAGGGCTTAATTTGAGCCAAACAACTAGGAAGTATCTATAACGTTTTTAATGAAAGTGATCAGCCTGGAAAATGGAAATGTAGGCAGAAACAATTCTTTTTTCCTCTACCACTGAATAAATTACGAATAGCCTGCATATATGAGGAGTTTAAGGAAGGGTTTCTAGGTCAGAGGGTGAGATTTAGAGGTAGGACTGAGTACCAGCATCTCTGCTTTTAGAAATTAAACCTTGATGCTGTGACTATAGCATTTTTTTAAGAATCCAAACCTGAAAAGTTTTTTTTTAAAAAAAATAACAATGGCATTTATTTTTTGCCAACACAGCAGAGGAAATTGAGATTTCTTTTGAGCTATGCTAACATTAATGTGGCTAATGACAACCCATCAGACTCCTACAAGGAATAGCATGCTGCCTTTGGTGAGATATTATGCAAATACAGCTGTGTAAACTAATAGCTCAATATCTTACTTTTTCATATTTTTCAGCCTGTTATGCACAATTATAATTTCTGCTGTAAGTAGCATCCCTTACCTATCAAACAAAACTTAGGATATGCTACCTGCTATTCAAATTCTCTACAAACATCAAAGCCAGAGCTTTGAATAAGCAATGTAATGTATACATTTTTATTCAGTTCAGTATTCTGATCATCTCCTAGTTGGAATAATATTCAGGAGGATGATTGAAGAGAATATACTACTCAGAATATCAATTGGAATAGTCTTGCAGTAGAGCAGCACTGGGTTTTTGATATACCCATTTTTGGTATAATCATTCTTTCACAAATGTTGTATGCAAACCACAGCATGGATATTTTGAAACACGTTCAGGCAGTTGCCAGAGACATAGCTGGGCAAAGCTGCGACAAGGCCGGCTTCTGCATTTTGCCCCCCCATGGGCCCCCACACCGCACAACCCCTGCACCACCACTTACCTTATCCTGCAGGTATGATGGGGCGTGGGGGTGGCCCCGGATGTCCCCATTGGCACTACGCCACTGGCAGTAGCTACTGCATTGTCCAGACTGATGAAAAAATGTTGTCAATGGAGTAAAAAAAACCCATTGACTGTTAAAATTTATCCATGCCATTTCCCCTACTTTTAGAAAGGAAAATAGTACACCCAGTGGTAGGATTCAGCAGGTTCGCACCACTTCGGCAGAAACGGTTGTTAAAATGGTGCTCGTAAACAACCAGTTGTTAAATTATTTGAATCCCACCACCAGAACCGGTTGTTAAATTATTTGAATCCCACCACTGAGTATGTAACCCCTATGTTCAGAATGGGATGACCCAGAAAGGGGTGGAGACTGAAAGCAGGAGAAGGCTGTGACACTTATGAAGTTGGAGGAAGCAAGGCTACCAGGCTGGAACCTTGATTTATTTGTATAGCCCTTAACAACTTGTTTAAGGTAACTACAATGTTGTTGGGAACTAGTGGGAAGGGAGTTCTTTATTTTTGCTATTTTGTAAATGCTAGAATTTATTGTTTCAGGGTTTTAGTGTATGTAATGGGTGAGAGTTCTTTTGGAAACGTTCATCATCTTGAGTCCAGTTCACCAAGCCTCTGAAGTCTTCATGAGCCAACCACCAGCAGAAAGAATGGACTTGGCATTATCAGACTGTAATTAGAAGGACTTGGAATGAAACTTGAACAGGACCTTGGAGTGTTAAGTTAAATGTTAATGTTTGATAAGTGTCATATGTTAAAGAAAGTAAACCATTTTGTTTAAAATTTAGTTGTAGTAAACTCCTTCCAAGTTCTGCCCCACAGAACCCATAATCAGAGGTTACAAGTACACCACACCTTTTTCTATAATAGCTGAAGTACAAAGAGACAAATAAACTTGCCAGAAATTTATTTTCCATTTAATATAGATATTTCTCTCGCACAAGCCTTGTGTGGCAAGCCTTTCTAGGTTTATAGGTAACCCTCTAATCTAAAACAACTTTGTGCCTATGTAACCCCCATGCCCAGAATGGGTTGGCCCAGAATGGGTTGACCCAGTAAGGGGTGGAGACTCGGAGAAGCAGAGAGGCTGAAAGAGCTCTTTTGCAGAAGAACAAGGCTACCAGACTCAGACCTTGATTTCTATAAGCCCTTAACACCTTGTTAAGGTAATTTCAATATTGTTGGGAACTACTGGGAAGGTAGTTGTTGTTTTGCTGTGTTGTAAATGTTGGAGTTTATTGTTTCAGGGTTTCTTTTGTGGTTGTAATGGGTGAGAGTTCTCCTGGAGACCTTCATCATGTTGCAACCTGTTCATCAAGCCCTTGGAGTCTTCAGGAGCCAGCCAACTTGCAAAGAAGATTTGGACTTGGCAATATCAGTAGACTGTAAATAGAAGGACTTGAAATGCAACCTGAACAGGACCTTGAATTGTAAATGTTAAATGTTGATGTTTAATGTTATTTGTAAAGAGAAGTAAACTGTTTTGTTTAAATTTGGTTCTTTGCAACTCCTTCCAAGTACTGCCCCACAGAACCCACAAGCTGAGGTTACACCTACAACCAAGAAACAAAACCCAGAGCAGACAAAGAAATTTCAAAGGGAAATTACAATACAAGATTACTGAACTTGAGTTAATTCACAAGTTCAAAATAGGGAAGAGGGATCATTGAGGGAATGTCAGAGGAAACAAAAAGTCTTCATCTACTAACAGAAGACAGCAATGTGAGGGTACAGACAAATGTCTCTTGATGCAACAACTAAGAAGGCCCTTTCCTTAACCTTCTTACTGAGCTCATTCCAAGTTCAGGATGGCAAAAACTCCTCACTGCTATCAGGAAATGAACGTGCCATCCTGACTACATAGCATGATTGATAATGCAATTTTAAGAAAAGTTACTTTTCTAAATCCATTGATTTTAAAAAAGTATGATGATGCATAGGATTGAACTATATAATTCAACTAGTCTCTCCTTATTTCACTTCCTATAGTTTTTTTCCATTTGTGATTGCAGCCTAGCATATGTTGACCTTTTTATTGATTTCTTTTGACCATCAACTGTCTTTGCAAGAAAAATGAACTGTACAGCCTGCACTACAAAGATCCCAGAATTTTGGCAGAAGCAAATTAACTAACCAGAAAAAACAACTTAAAATAATACTGTCACCAGTTGATGCAATATTTTTGCATTATGTTTTTCATACAGGAAGGACCCTGGACTTTCTTCTGTGCACATTTAATACTTCCAATCATCTATCAAGGTAATACTTTTACATATAATTAGCTTATAGTATCTTGATGGAATTTTAATTTTAATATATTTTGACTTTTGTTCATCAGTCCTCAATGACTATGAAAGACGATTTCCTCACTGGTGATTAATCCCAGGATAGTCACTCGAAATATCGAGGTTTTGTCACGTTCTCCCCACTGCTGAACCTTGGAACACAGATAAATCCTGACTCTGTGCCCCCCCCCCCCCATCCCGCATCTCTCCTATACCTGGTTGCTTGTGCAACTTTTTGGCAAAACACATTACCAATCTGCATCAGTGGTGAGATCCGGGGGCCTGATGTAGTTCAATTTCCCACTGTTCACAGTGATGCAAATGCTGCCAGACCCTTTATTGCCAGTCATTTCATATTTTAGGGTATACTTAGGAAATAGTTGTTTTAGGTTATACAAAAACTCACATACTATACCTAACTTAAATTACAAGCCGTTCATGTCAACTTTTTAATTTAATAAAATCTACTGTGCCTTACTGTAGGAAAACCAGTGGGAACTAGAGCATCAATTTAAGAGACTACAGGGGCTCAGCTTCTCTTTGCTAATTTAAAAAAAAAGCTACCGACCATGAACAGACTTCATGTTCTGGTTTTTCATAATTTCACATCTGAGATCCCATATTACACCAAAATACTTACATATGGAACCCCACACATCTGCTTCAGTAATTGTTCATTAGAAATATAATACAGCTGGTTAAAATGAGTTAATCAATACAGGAAATTAGCTGTGGTGGTAGAATCAAGGGTGGCTTAATACAAATGCAGGAATAATCTTAGTGGCATAACACCTGTGAACATTAAAAGACACTATAGCATGTACTTCCCTCACATTTTAGGGCTGTGCATCCAGATATAGCTGAGCTTGCAAAAAATAAAATAAAAACTTGCTGTCCTAACTAACTGGATAAAGCTGAATAGCGTAAGCCCAAAAAGTTTTTCTTTCGGCTTTTCTTATGGTCCAGTTCCCACAGAAGCAGCCAGCAGAGCTGAGTGTGATCCCTGCACTTAGACCTCCACAGCCTCCCAAGCCCAAGTGAGCTTCAGAGGTGGCAGAGCAGCCAGGAGAACTAAGCGTAGAGGTCAAATCAAATCAAATCAAATTCTTTATTGCAGTCAGAGACCAGCACATAATAATACAAATTGAGAAGTGCACTTATACACAGTCAGTGACTGTTTACTAAAAGGTCAACTCGCGAAAAAGCAAGTAGTAGATAAAATACATTTGATTATGTCAAGCGTAGAGGTCAATTTAGCCAACCCCTGAGGATATAGGGATACCTTCCCCTCATCTCACGAATCTGTCAAATATTTGTCTCGTTTCACACAATTTTATTTTGGGGGATGTATGGCCTTGGAAGGGGCAAAGTTGATTGGTCTGTGCCTATATTTGGAAAGTGCTTGTATTTGAGTGTGTCTCAGTCTGTACTATGCTCACATTTACAGCCCTCCCCGCCTGACACTGAAGTGTGTGTAGTTAGCTAAAAAATACCCTCCCCCCCACCCCGGTAAAGATGCCTTTGTCTCCTGGGAGATGCCTTTGTCTGTTTGGAGAAGTTGGCAACTTTCTTCCTGAGGCATAGCTAGGAAAAATGGATCCTGGGGCAAAATCTGAGTTTTGTGCCCCCCCCCCCCCCCCCCCAGTATTGGTGATCGCCCTCCCCCACCATGACCAAAGGCCACTCGCCCCAACTATGACCAAAGAATGATTTTTTGCACCAGGTCATCTCAAAGTCGCCATAACATTATAGAATATGCCCCAACTCACAAATCTGAACACAGTAATGGGTCATGCCATACATCAGAAATAATTTTGACAACATTTTCAAAATGCTTTCAAAATGTTTAACACTGTTATAACACTTTAAAGTGTTTTAAGTGTCATATGACTTAAAGTGCTTTCAACATGTTTTATTACTCTGTGAAAGTACTGCTGGCCACTGTGTGTGACAAGATGCTAGACTAGATGGACTACTGCTCTAATCCTTGTAGGGCTGTTCTTATGTTTTTCACTGACATCTTTTTATAAATAAAAAAGCTAAAATATTTTGTAAATTACCTGAAAATAGATACACTGTCACTTTCTCTTCCATGAGGGATCCATACTACCTTTCCCCACACCTATACCTATACTATGCAGAATCTACCATATAAAGTTGCCATTTTCTCCTGGTGAACTGATCTCTGCACCTGGAAATCAATTGTAATTCCAGGAGATCTCCAGTCACCACCTGGAGGTTGGAACAGTATATGACTTCCACTCCTTAGCTATCTATTATGTGTCTGAAATTCATTCCACTATCTATAATGAAAAACCATATTATGCACTTACTTTGAGAGAAACAATATTGTAAAATTATATGCCAAAAACTATACCAAAAACAAAATAGCCACAGGCAACTAAAATAGCAAGGAGGAAGACTGGAAGGCATAAAGATAGATCTTTTTCAAGTAGAATCAAGTATGCAACACTTATATCACATACATGTATCTGCATAATTATTTTAACTATATGGCTTGTGCAGCTCCATTTAATAGCATAATATTAAAAATAACCCTACTAGTTAAAACTACAGGTTCAATTGTTTAAGTTTCATGGCTGAATGCATTCTAGCATATGTGAGATTAATTTGTAAACTCTTCAGATTCTGAATCTCCAAGGTTTATGCTCTCTGTGTGCTGTTTGCATAATGCAGTTTTATAGGGCTAAATATCTTCCCTGCTCCCCCAGCTGGCTCTGTCCCATTCCCAGCCCTTTCACCAGTTTTCCAGCCCACACCCCTCCCTCATGAGGCAGAAGCCTCTACAAAACTGAAAGTAGAAGGAGGTCATATTTTCTTTTCTTTTAAAACCTACCACCACAATTTTCAGAACTTAGAGCATATAGCCATGATCTCTTCCCCATTAAAGTAGCTATTTTTGTTAAGAGCTGAAGCTAGTTAGGGTTTTGTTTTGCTACTACTGTAGCCATTTTTGTTAAGGGCAGAAGTTATCAGCTGCAGAAAAGAGACTTAAGTTATGGATCGTCTGCTAATCCCTATCTCGTTTCACTCCTCTTCCCTCTTCCTCAGTTATCCTGCCAAACATAGAGAGAGGTGTATGGGCAGGGTGGGGAAAAGGAGGAGGGGTGTGGGGGTGATTTTCTGTCCCCCCCATAGCCCCAAGGGTTCCGCCTGGTGCACCGGTCCCCACCCCGCCCCCTGGTGGCTACACCTCCTTTCCTTTCCTCCTTGGTATTGGATAGTTAGGGAAGGCAGGAAGGCATTGGCTGTGCTTAGTGACGGCTGTGTTTGTTGAACAGACTGCATTTTTACCTTTTCCCCTCCCCAATAATTACATGAGCAGAGGTTTGGCTTTCCCACCCCCAAAGGTTGTGCCACTTGAAGCTGTTGAAAGCAGTTGGAAGTAAACCCATCTCTCTAATTCCCCTTGGTAAACTGCTTCTCCTGATCCCCTCAGTAAGTGGCAAAAATGTGCATTTACACATCTCCTGGCAGGAGTTTGGTATAGGTATTTAGCAAGAATCACAGAATAAAAGTGTGTGTTAAAAATAAGCCGTTTTCTCCCTCCCCTGTTTTAAGAACACTGTGATGTCCACTGTCTTATTTATTTGTAAATAAATGTATTAGCTGCAAAATAATGGTTATTTGTTAATTTCTATCACTATATTTTGCTGCCACCAGGAAATTAATTCCAAATCCCTTCATAATTTCTTCTGAAGTAATGTATCTGAGCTTTAAAGCAGTTTCGAAGGGCTACATGGTCCTGAAGAAATGACTAGTTTGGGATTCCAGGTTACATTTCGCAAATTAAAATGTTATTTATATACATTCTTTAGTTTCAACATTTCAGGAAATAATTTACAATAAATAAAACAAACTGAGCAGGTGTGGCATTGGGGCTGTTTGCACGCTGAGGTACTACCGTGTTTCTCTGAAATTAAGACAGTGTCTTATATTAATTTTTGCTCCCAAAGATGCGCTATGTCTTATTTTCAGGGGATGTCTTATTTTTCTGCTCCACAGCTGCATGCTCTGGTGTTCTGTTCGACGGGCATGCTTCCAAACAAAAACTTTGCTACGTCTTACTTTCGGGGAATGTTTTATATTTAGCACTTCAGCAAAACCTCTACTACGTCTTATTCTCAGGGGATGTCTTATTTTAGGAGAAACAGTGTAGTAGCCCCAGAGTGGCTGCAGCCCAGGGGTCGAAGGGCAGCGTGGGCATGTCTCCTTGTCTCTGCAGAGCTCCTCAGGGAGAAAAGGTACACGTGGGGAAAGCAGGAGGCGCCTAAAAGCAGCATCTGCAACCTGGTGCTGTTTGCATGGTGCCGGCTGAGAAACGCTGTTTCCCAAAAGCCTTACTCAATGAAAATAGTGTTGCCCCGCCAGTTTTTTGGGGAAAGCATAGCACTGCCTGGATGCAGAGGCAGCAGCCATGCGAACAGCTCCCCTAGAACAGTGTTTTTACCTTTCCAGGGGCGCTGTTTTGGGCCCGTGAGGAGTGGGCCTACATCTCTCAGACCTTACTAGTATCTGACACCATTTCTAGTTTCTTAATGTTTCTCCCTATTTCTTTGGTGATTCTAAACTTTATATAACACTATAAATTTAGCACAAAGAGCCTCCCTTCCTCTCAGTACAGCCCGAATACTGTTTCTCTTCCAAGTTTGATACATCTCTGAGTTTTATACATCTCTTCCAAGTTTTATATATCTCCTTGTGTCAATGGGGAGGCAAAAGGCCTGTCCTTCCTTTCCTTTAGGCCAGTATGAATTGTTTTTATTACCCTCTCCTTCAATGGTTTTATAGTGCTTTATGAATTTTATTATGTTGGATGTTGTATGATGCCCTGCCCCATATGAAAAGCGTCTCATAAATTGACTAAATAAATAATAAAATGTCAAAGCCATTTAACTTACAGAACAATCCTCAAGAGAGTTATTCACTTCTAAGTCCATTGAAGTCAATGGGCTTAAACTGCTGCAACTCTGTTTAGGATTTTACTATTTGTATGGTAAGTTAAAAGTCTATTTGAATTATAAAAAGGATATAGGCTTGATAGTGCGGGCTCATCAGATCTCAGAAGCTAAGCAGGGTTGACCCTGATAAGTATTTGGATGAGAGAACCCTAAGAAATGCCAGGAGTGTGATGTGGAAGCAGGCAAAGGCAAACCACTTCTGAACATCTCTTGCCCAGAAAACTCTATGTGGTTGCCATAAATCAGATGCAACTTTACAGTAAAAAAAAGTTTCTGATTTTTAAAAACAAAGTTACTTGTAGGATAGTCAACCTCCAGATAGGGCCTGGAGATCTCCCAGAATGATGACTGATCCAGATTATAGAGATCAGTTTCCCTTGAGAAAATGGCTGCTTTGGAGGCAGCTCCACCCCAAAATTTCTAGGAATTTCCCAACCTGGAACTGGCAGCTCTATTCTTACTCCTCTTTTCCATCCAGATGGGAGCAGATATATATTCCATATTTACTCTGAAGCTATTCAGTCTTTTTATAAACTCTGCCCTTCCAGTGCAGTGGTTAATTTGTTACACTACTCAATTGGTTAGAACTAATGCCTGTTCAAAAGGCCACAGATTGGGACTGTCTGTGGTCTCTCTATGTTCAAAAGACAGCTTTGAATCAAGATTCAGTTGATCAGGAGCAAAGTCTTTATAATACAACCATAATAATCATTATCTTTTATTAACTGTAGTTTCAAGGCTTCAAAAGATTCTTCTGACAAATTTAATAACTGCAGGTTTAACCAAATTCCCGACACATTTTAATCAGAAGAAAAACTAGAACCATCTTTCTTTCTGTATGTAATTCATGTGCTGACTCCCCACTGCTGAGAAACCTACTGCAGTTCTCACAGGAAAAAAAATGACCTGCTTTCAAGTACAGGGAAGAAAGTAACCAGAAATAAACTCAGCTGCTAATTGTACTATCTTATCACCAAAAGAAATTTGATACTATATATGAGGAATAAAATGGAACTAAATTCGAGTCTCAACAACTATATGTTAAGGGTTCAAATCAAAGGACACAGATACACTTCCATACATTCTAGTCAATAAAAAACTAAATAATATATTGAGAGGATGAGTTTTGAAAGGGCAGCAATATGTTAATCCATGTTCCGGCAGGACCTGGTTGCAAGTGGCATAGACCCCGTTAACACAGTTCAGAGCTGATCCGAGGAGAGGGATGAGGGTTGAAACCCTGACTTGTTTCCCACCCTGGAGTGTGATGCGGAATTTGGGCAACCAATCAGTGCTGCGATGCGCGCGCAGCCTTTCCTTGGTTTCATTTCTGCTTTTGCGATCAGCCAGCAGAAGGGGACGCAAACGTTAAACAGTCAAACGTGTAACTTTGGATCATTAATGGTTTACACAGGTAACAATTAACTGTTTGCACAGTTTAATGTTAAACTTTTACATGCTGGTTTTTTTTATCACACCCCTACAATGTACGTTTCCACAGTGGGAAACGGTCCCGCCCCACCAAGGCACTCCAGCCAATCAGGGGAGACTGGCGAAGCAAGCTCGCCTGGTAGTGGGGATTGCTAAGAGTTCTGCAACCAGGTGTGTCTGCTGTGTGCTTGCTGTGGTGGGGAGGGAGAAACTCCGATGAAGAGGACACGGTTTCACAACGAACAGGTTTGGATCTGTGTACAAATTTCAAGTGAGGATTCAACCTACACTAAGGGAGCTGGAAATCCCATTCATCTGAGTTGCATTCAAACTTCCATTCTTCATACCGTTTAATAAATGTGTGGCTTGTTTCACAGCTGTTTCTCTGTTGACTGGGCTTTGAAAGATAGGGTCTATGCTCATGACTAATGTCAGCTGTCATCTTCATGGGATTCACAGTGGAAAAGTACTGAGAGGCTCATCTCCAATTTGCACATTTGTGCTCTAGCAGGGGAGCAGAGGGAGGCTCCTCAGGATTTCGAGTTTGGATTAATACCCTGCTTTTCTCAGCCACAAGGAGTCTAAAAGCAGCTTTCAAACTCCTCACCATCCTCTTTCCACTTACCTTGTGAGGTAAGCAGGGTTATGAGAATTCTGAAGAACTATTACTGGCCCAAGGTCACCCATCAGGCTTTGTGTGTAGGAGTGGAGAAACGAATCCAGTCCACCAGATAAGAGTTTACTGCTCATTTAGATGAGTGGAGAATCAAATCTAGTCCTCCGGATCAGAGTCCATTGCTTTTAAACACTACACAATGCTTGGTGGATATTGGGAGAGTCACTATGTGCGGTTATTATGTTATCAGCTTGAAGTTGGTTCTTCTTTGGAATTTCTTGTTGTTGCTGAGAAATCATGGGATAATATTCATACTAGCACTGGCTGTATGCTAAGTTTTAGAGCTGAAGATGGCACTGCAAGTTCCCAAGATATTTCAATTAATTTAGAATATAAATTTGAAATGCTCAGTCTCTTGGAAGTGTTTGATCTGCATATTTGAATGCAAATTCAAATAACCAACTTCTGTTCTGTTATTGTACTTTTTCAAGTTCTACCTTCCTGTATTGGCATCTTTAATTAGTGTGATGCATCATTATGGCTAGATTTACCAGATCTTTTTGATACTTTTATTAATAAACTGTTAGACAGTTCAAAGATCTGAATAGCCTAAGTCTAGTGAAGCACTGTCCATTAATTTGTTATTCCAACTCAATTAAATCAAATCAATCCACTTTTTAAAGTTAGAAGGGACTTCCATTTGTTTCAATTAAAGCAATACAGACTACTAGAAAGCAAACCTAAAACATGACTATACTATGGCTACAATCCTAAAGACACTTTCTTGGGAATAAGACTCATATAAGACTTACTCCTGAGCAGACCTTCTTAGGATTGCTCTATATTTCTCACAAAAAGTGAGTCTCACTGTGCAGGAAAGTTCTGTCTTACTCTGTGGTTGCTAGCTCTCTTGTAGTAGCCAGGCTCCTGCTTCAACGCAAGCTTCTTCACACACTGTTGTTTTCTTAGCACATTATTATGTTCATGCAGTGATGGAGATAGATGTGCCTGTGCTTTTGTAGTCTGTCACTTAGTATTGTCAACCTCCAGATGGGACCAGGAGTTCTCATGGAATTACAACACATCTTCAGACTACACAGATCAGTTCCCCTGGAGAAAATAGATGACTGAAGGGTGGACTCTATGGCATTGCTTCCTTCTCCCCTAGGCATCACCCTCAAATCTCCAAGAATTGTCCAACCTGAAGTTGGCAACCCTACTGTCAATGCAGCTTTCAGTGTCATAGGAGTCTAACCCCACTACCGTCTTAACCAGGTTTCAGAACACAAACTAACCAGGTTTGAGAGATGACCTCCACATTGCTTCTTCTTCATGGCAGATCTCCGCTTCTGGCACTTTCGCTCTCCCCTGCTAATCCATGTTCAGCAGGACCCTGGCTGTACCAAGCGGCATAGACTCGTTAACACAGTTCAGAGCTGATCCGAGGAGAGGGATGAGGAGTTGGAAACCCGACTTTGCCTCCCCACCCTTCTGGAGTGTGATCGCGGAATTTGGGCAACCAATCAAGTGCTGTATGCGCCGCCATTGCCTTGGTTTCATTTCTGCTTTTGCGATCAGCCAGCAGAAGGGGACGCAAACGTTAAACAGTCAAACGTGTAACTTTGGATCATTAATGGTTTACACAGGTAACAATTAACTGTTTGCACAGTTTAATGTTAAACTTTTACATGCTGGTTTTTTTTATCACACCCTTACAATGTAATGCTTCCACGAGTGGGAAGCGGTCCCTACTTCACCACAAGGCACTCCAGCCAATCAGGGGAGACTGGCCGAAACAGAAGCTCGCCTGGTGAGTAGGGATTGCTAAAGAGTTCTGCAACCAGGTGTGTCTAAGTGTGCTTGCTGTGGTGGGAGGAGAAACTCTCCGATGAAGAGGACACGGTTTCACTTGAAATCTAACAGGTTTGGATCTGTGTAGCCTGGAACTTCAAAGTGAGGGGATTCAACCTACACCTAAGGGAGCTGGAAATCCCATTCATCTGAGTTGCATTCAAACTTCCATTCTTCATACCATTTAATAAATGTGTGGTTTGTTTCACAGCTGTTTCTCTGTTGACTGGGCTTTGAAAGATAGGGTCTATGCTCATGACTAATGTCAGCTGTCATCTTCATGGGAGTCACGGTGGAAAAGTACTGAGGAGGCTCATCTCCAATTTGCACATTTGTGTTTCTAGCAGGGGAGCAGAGGGAGGCTCCTCAGAGATTCCGGAAAGAGTTTGGATTAATACCCCTGCTTTTCTCAGCCACAAGGAGTCTAAAAGCAGCTTCTTCAAGAACTCCTCACCATCTCTTCTTCCACTTACCTTGTGAGGTAAGCAGGGTTATGAGAATTCTGAAGAACTATTACTGGCCCAAGGTCACCCATCAGGCTTTGTGTGTAGGAGTGGAGAAACGAATCCAGTCCACCAGATAAGAGTTTACTGCTCATTTAGATGAGTGGAGAATCAAATCTAGTCCTCCGGATCAGAGTCCATTGCTTTTAAACACTACACAATGCTTGGTGGATATTGGGAGAGTCACTATGTGCAGTTATTATGTTATCAGCTTGAAGTTGGTTCTTCTTTGGAATTTCTTGTTGTTGCTGAGAAATCATGGGATAATATTCATACTAGCACTGGCTGTATGCTAAGTTTTAGAGCTGAAGATGGCACTGCAAGTTCCCAAGATATTTCAATTAATTTAGAATATAAATTTGAAATGCTCAGTCTCTTGGAAGTGTTTGATCTGCATATTTGAATGCAAATTCAAATAACCAACTTCTGTTCTGTTATTGTACTTTTTCAAGTTCTACCTTCCTGTATTGGCATCTTTAATTAGTGTGATGCATCATTATGCTAGATTTACCAGATCTTTTTGATACTTTTATTAATAAACTGTTAGACAGTTCAAAGATCTGAATAGCCTAAGTCTAGTGAAGCACTGTCCATTAATTTGTTATTCCAACTCAATCAATCAATCAATCAATCAATCAATCAATCAATCAATCAATCTATCTATCTATCTATCTATCTATCTATCTATCTATCTATCTATCTATCTATCTATCTATCTATCTATCTATCTATCTATCTATCTATCTATCTATCTATCTATCTATCTATCATCAGAAAACACACATTAAGTAAAGCATCAGTTTCAAATTGTGTTTCTCTGACCTAAATTTTAAAGCTTTTTTTCTCCACTTCATTTTTTGAAATGAAGACAAACATGTAATAATCTTTGGAATAAGTTGGAGGTGTCCATGTGACGCAAGCAATTTTATGGATGGTAGAACAGCAATTTCATTTAAATGACAGATCTCCACAACATCTCTTATTTAAATGGCTTTGAAATAAGACACGTAGACTTTAAAGTGAAAGCAAAATATGAACCTGCATATTTTAAAAATTAAGGAATAAATATAACTAATTCTCAATGTAGCCCAAGATATGGATGCTTAAATCCAGATACTGGAGTCATGAACCCACAAGACCGATTTTTCTACAAACCTGAAAAAGTCCCACATTTGCACAATAATCTGAAATCTTAAATAAATAAATAAGTAAGTAAGTAAGTAAGTAAATAAATAAATAAATAAATAAATAAATAAATAAATTGGGGTATCTCCCTCCAAATAATTAAAGCAGTGTTTGCACCTTTATAAAAGGTTTTGTGTCACTGATCATTTCTAGGCAACCACAACAGTATTGCCATCTTTCCCAACTCTGCTACCTGAGATGCCTTCTAATTGTAGGTGTCAGTGGTACAACCTAGAACAGTGGTGGCGAACCTTTGGCACTCCAGAGGATTATTAATGTTCCCATCAGGCCCCGCCACCCAGCATGGCCAATTGGCCGCTGGCAGGGGAGCTGATAGAGTGGAATTCTGTAGATCCATAACATCTGAGTGCCAGCGTTCGCCACCACAGACTTCTATGGAGCCGGGCGGACAAACAGTAGTTAACCCTGCTCACTGTAGCATTTATTTCTTCTACATTCTTTTTGCCATTCCTATTGCTTACCTTTTCCACAATTACATTATCTCTTTGTTTTTCTATTTTTTGATTCATGCTAACCAATTTATATTATTCCCACCTAGCCTCTAGAGACAGAGAGTCCAGCAACCTTACCACCCAAAGAGCCATATTTGACCTGTTTTCCACGCCCTGAAGATCTACCACAGAGCCAGACGCCAGTCCGCGACAGACAGCCTCAGTTTCCCAGCCCCTCAACTCACCTTTCCTGAGGGGACATGCCCATGATACCTTCCGACCTCCAGGCCACGCAGAGTTGCAATATAAGGCTGAAAGAGCCACATGTGGCTCCGGAGCCGCAGGTTGCAGACCCTTGCTCCAGAAACACTGCCTGTGCCATTGTTTCTATATCCCCATTTTCTCTTCTGGACATTGTCTCATGTCCTTGCAGGGAGGATTCCTGCATGGAACTAAAAATAGCTGCGTGTAAAATGAATTGCTTAGAAACAGTGTAAACACTTTTACACCATTTTAAACTATTTTACACCATTTTAACACCATTTTTTTTGCCTGGGCAGAATCCGCTTCAGATTGCGATTGCTATGTGAATGGTTGGAAATGTATAATAGAAATATTTTAAACTGAATTTGGATGGCTATAAAATGGATATGGAGTGATGGCAGAGAACCAGGCTTAACATTTTCTCACCTTCCTTCCATTTGCCACTACCTTCCCTGTGACCAGTGGGAGAAAAGTAATGGGAAAAATTGCCATTTGGTGTTGAAGTAATCTCACTTCCAAGGGAAATGTGAAAGTGATGTTAGTCCACTGTAGGAATTGCTGGAAACTCTATTGATTTATGGGGTTTTCTGATGATTCCTATGACATCATCAGAACATAAGAAAGAGTCTGCTGGATCAGACCCACCTAGTCCAGCACTCTGCTACTCATCAGATGCCTTTGGGAGCTCACATGCAGGCGATGTGAAGCAATGGCCTTCTCTGCCGCCGTTGCCCTCGGTACACCTATTCTGCTAAAGGCAGCTGGTAATCTGAGATCAGCGAGGATCAAGATTGGTAGTGTATATATGACTTCTCCTCCACATAACTTGTCCAAGCCCTTTCAGTGCTACTTAAGCGTAGTTAGTGACCCATCACCATCTTCTGTGGCAGCATATTTCAAACACCAATCCACCATTTGCATGAAGAAATGTTTCCTTTTTATTAAAGTCCTAATTCTTCCCAGCATTTTCAATGTGCCCTCGTTTTAGTATTAGAGAGTTAGAGAAAAATTTTCTTCGTTGGCATTTACCTTTACCCCATGCATAATTTTATAGACTTCAATCATATAATCCTCAGACGTCCTAAAGAAAGTCCCAAACGATGCAGTTTCTCTTCATAAAGGAAGGTGCTCCAGTCCTTCAATTAGCTCGCTACCTTCTCTGCACTTTTTCTATCTCTTAATATCCTTTTTTGAGAATTGGCTAACACACCGAACTACGAAAATACAGTACTCAAATGCCAATGCTATTCACTGTTTTTACATAAAGGGCATGACAATCTGTGCAGTTTATTATCAATTCCTTTCCCACCTATCAGCATAGAAGTTTGCCTTTTTTCACAAGCTGTTATGCGATTGAAAGCTGACATTGCCTTGGAACTATCAACCAAGAGGCGCTTCAAATCCTTTTCCTGTTCACAGATCGATAGCACTTATTCTATCTTCGATAATATGTGAAGCTTGATTTTTTTAGCCCTTGGCGTGCATCACTTTACATTTTGCTACATTGAAGTGCATTTCAGTCATTTCTCAATACTTATCACCTCCTATCAAGGTCTGCTTGGAGCTCTTTTTCGCGAATCCTTTTGTGGTTCCTCTACCACTCCTACATAATTTGGTATCATCCGCCAAACTTGGCCCAGCCACTATGCTACCCACCCACCCTACTTCCAGGTCATTTTATGAATAGGTTAACGAGCACTGGTCCCAAAACGGATCCTTGGAGGACACTACTCCCTACATCTCCATTGTGAGAACTTCCCATTTACACCAACTTTTTGCTTCCCGTTTCTCAACATCACTTTGTTTTTTCCCTGTAAGTGATATCACACAATTACTTAATGCCATCCCCATGACCCCTCCTGCTGACTGGCAATACTAGAAATAGCAGATGATTTTCCTCATCACAGAACTTGAGAGATTTGGGTAAAAATCTCTACCTTGTCCTTACCAATGGCAACATTGTACAACCAAGTATTTTTGCGACCTTTAAACAGAAGTAACTTAAAAACACTTCAGAAGTACTTTGGGTTATTTCATTGTTACATTAAAAATGGCCAATTTGATCTGTGGAAATACAGGGTCTGTTGTTATGCAGGAATTAGGATTCAGCAGTTTCAAGGAATCTTATAATTCTGTAGTGTATCGACCCCTCCCCTTCCTGCCAGTTCTTCTTTCTTGCATTCTTATAACCTTTCAATTTTAGCTTCATGGATTTCTCTTTGGCTTCAGTCATTCTACACTTGCCTTACATGATAGGTCTCATGGATAAGATATCTTGTTGAAAGGTGATTATAATTATAATTACCTCTACTTTGACCATTAAAGCTTAATCTTCATCTTAATAAAGAAACTAAAAAGGACAAAAACCCACCCACAAACCATTTCAAAGCTCTGCATGAGTTACTTTTCAATTATAGTGGGTGAAGCAGAACGGAATTGTTACAGCCACTTATTGATTGTGTTCCTATCCATTAAAGTACACCAGAAGAAGTCCATCGTATTGTGTAACAACTCAAGTATTTGAAATAACAAAGGCTTCCTATTGTTTTACTTTCCTTTGCCATTATCCTGACAAATACATTTTGCTTTAGTGCTATTATCAAATTCAAGGATCATAATGAAGAAATTTTGTATTAGAGTTGACATTTCTTCACTTAGCTGACAAAATCATTCTGTATTTGCACTCAATTTGAGCACCTGAAGCAGAACAAAGGTAATATAATATAATAATTACATTAATGATGTTTTAGTGAAACTGCCTGCCTCCTAAGGAGACTGGATACATGAACTATAAGTGGAGATCATATCAGAAAGCATGTGATTAAATAATTATAATTATAGCTGCTTTGAATACTTATAATCATAGAGTTCGAAGAGGCCACAAGGGCCATCAAGTTCAACCCCCTGCCATGCAGGAACAGACAATCAAAGTACTCCTGACATATGATCATCCAGCCTCTGTTAAAAAACCTCCACCACTCTCCAAGGCAGTGAATTCCACTGTTGAGCAGCCCTGACAGTCAGAAAGTTCTTCCTAATGTTTAGGTGGAATCTCTTTTCCTGCACCTTGAATCCATTACTCCTTGTCCTACTCTCTAATGCAGCAGAAAACAAGCTTGCTCCCTCTTCGACATGACATCCTTTTAAATATTTAAACATAGCTATCATGTCCCCCCTTAACCTTCACTTCTCCAGACTAAACATCCCCAGCTCCCTACATAGGGCATGGATTCCAGACCTTTTATTATTTTGGTGGTCCTCCTCTGGACATGTTCCAGCTTGTCAATATCCTTCTTAAATTTCAATGTCCAGAACTAAACACAGTACTCTAGGTGAAATCTGACCAATGCAGAGTAGAGTGGTACAATTATTTCCCTCAGTCTAGACACTATACTTTTATTGATGCATCCCAGAATTGCATTGGTTTCTTATCTGCCATATCCACACTGTTGATTACATGGAGTCGATTCCCCACTCACGACAGAATCACCTTTCGTCACTCCAAATATCCAGATGTCCTGCAGAACTCCCCACTACACCAGTGCCAAAAATGCAGTCACCCTATTTCTGTCATCCCCTCCCCCCCGCTCAGCGCACCTCTTCAGAACCTGGAAGAAAGTAGACCTTTTTGAAAAACACGCACCGAACAAGGAGCGGTGGGGAAACTCGGGGGTTGATTCTGGATTCTAATTACCCACCCTTGCAAGTGATGTGGAGCTTTCCATCCAATCAGGAAGCAGTGGGCTGGGTGCAATGCATGCACAGCCCCATTTTTAAAATTTCCTGGTGCCGAGATCTACGTCGATTTGAGGCAACGTGGAATAGTTTTGAGACAAGACTTAAGTTGTGTTTCCCCCAACCTTAAAACAGTGGTGTCTCTGTGGCACAATTGATTGAGAGCTCAGCTAATGCCCAAGATGGGGGAGCTAGAGTACAGAGTTTTGAAGGAGGACTTTGATATAGTGGGCATTACAGAGACATGGTGGAATGAGGAGAACCAGTGGGATGCTGTTATACCAGGCTACAGGCTCTATAGGAAGGATAGGACAGGGCGCATTGGGGGTGGAGTTGCCCTTTACATCAAAGAGAGCATAGTATCACATAAAATAGACAATGGCGGGGAGCTGGTTTCCCCTACAGAATCACTGTGGATAATAATACCAGGTGTGAAGGACAGTTTAATATTAGGAATATATTATCGTCCCCCTGACCAAAGTGCACAAGAGGATTCTGAGATGGAAAAAGAAATTAGAGAGGCCAACAAAAACAAAAATGTAGTGGTAATGAGTGATTTTAACTATCCCCATATAGAGCTACTTGGAAAGAATGCATGTTCAGGTCATAGTAAGGAGAGAGCATTCCTGGATATATGCTAAAATGACTGTGGCTTAGAGAGCAGATGGTTGTGGAACCGCTAACCAAGGGGGAGAGAGATGATCCTAGATCTTAATTCTATATGTAGGAACGGCAGGGACCTGAGTGCAGGAAGTTAGTGTTGTTGAGCCCGATAGGAACAGCTGACCACAATGCTGTCAGATTCAGTATCTCAGCATGCTTGAACAAGTGGCAACTACTAAATGTAAGTTACATTAGCGGGCCAGAAAGGGAAATTTCTCAAAGATGAGGGGATAGCGCTGCCAAGAGGATAAGCTGAAAGGAAAAAAACGCAGAGTCCAAACTGTCCAGGATGCTTGGAGGTTATTTAAAAAACACAGTAATAATAAAAGCTCAGCTGGAGATATGTGTTCCACAGGTTAGAAAAGGCAGCACCCAGTCCAAAAGAAAGCCACCATGGTTAACAATAAGACAGGTTGAGGAAATTATCAGAGAAAAAGAAAATATGTCTTTTAGAAAATTGAAGTCCAGTTTGACTGATTAAGAAGAATAAGGAGAAGGGAGACACAAATGGTGGCAAAAAGAGAAATACAAGATTAGCTGTAAAAAGGGAGGGCAAAAGAAGTATTATGAGGAACGCGATGGCTGCTTAACATCAAGACCATTCAGCAACAAACAGTTCTTCAAAGCACATCAAAAGCAGGAAGCCAGCAAGGGAAGCAGTAGGGTCCCGTTAGATGACAAAGGAACTAAAGGGTGTGCTAAAAGAGGGCAGGGAGATTGCAGAAGCCGCTGAATGAATTCCTTGGTGCATCTGTCTTCACCCTAGAGGTGAGAGTGGAGGAACATTCCTGCACCTGAACCAAGCTTCTTAGGAGGCAAATCCGAGGAAATCTAGCTGAGAGATAGTGATAGACAAGCGAAGAAGTTCTGGCAGCCATTGATAAGCAAACTAAATGTTACCAAATCCCCTGGCCCAGATTGCATTCACCCAAGAGTTCTTAAAGAGTCTCAAGCATTGAAATTGCTGATCTTCTCACTTTTAATATGCAACTTATCCCCACTGAAATCCAGGCTCCATCCCCTGAAGACTGGAAGATGGCCAATGTCACACCAATCTTTAAAAGAAAGAGAGGGTCTAGGGGACCCGAGAAATTACAGGCCAGTCAGTTTGACATCTGTTCCTAGTAAATTAGTAGAATCTATCATTAAACATAAAATTATAAAACATGTAGAAAAGCAAGACCTGCTGAGAAAGAGTCAGCATGGCTTTTGCAGAGGCAAATCCTATCTTACTAAGCAAACTTACTCTTCATAGAGTTCTTTGAGGGTGTAAACAGGCATGTGGACAGGGGTAGAACCGGTGGACATTGTCTACTTGGATTTCCAAAAGGCTTTTGACAAAGTTCCTCACCCAGAGACTGTTGAGAAAACTCCAGCAATGAGAAGAGAATAAGAGGGGAAGTCCTCCTATGGATTAAAAAACTGGTTGAGAAACAGGAAACAAAAGAGTGGAGTGTAAAATGGGAAGTTCTCACAATGGAGAGAGATGTCGGGAGTAGGTGTCCCCCAAGGATCCGCTTTTGGGATCTCAGTGCTCTTTAACCTATTCATAAATGACCTGGAAGTAGGGTGGGTAGCGCGTGGTGGCCAAGTTGCAGAGATGATACCAGAATTATGTAGGGTGGTGAGAACCACAAAGGATTGCTTGAAGAGCTCCAAAGCGGACCTTGATAAATTCAGGTGGAGTGGGCTAAGAAAATGCATGCAAATGCAGTTCAATGTAGCAAAATGTAAAGTGATGCACATAGGGGCAAAAAATCCAGAACTTCACATACACTACAGGGGTCAGTGCTATCAGTCACAGACCAGGAAAGGGATTTCTAGGCATCTGAGTTGATAGTTCCGTAGAGGAATGTCAACTCAATGCATGGCAGCTGTGAAAAAAGGCAAAACTCTTTATGCTGCAAGGGATCATTAGAAAAGGAATTGATAATAAAACTGCAAAGATTGTCATGCCCTCTTATATAAAGAAGCAGTGGCGCGACCGCGACTTTGGAGTACTGCATGTCCAGTTCTGAGTCAGCCGCGATCCTCAAAAAGGATATTGAGGAGATAGAAAAAAGTGCAGAGAGAAGGGCAACAATGGGGATGATTGAGGGACTGGAGCACCTTCCTATGAGGAGAGGCTGCAGTACGTTTGGGACTCTTTTAGTTTGGAGAGGAGGCGGCTGGAGGGGCTTATATTGCGATTGAAGCTCTAAGCAAAATTATGCAGCATGGGGTAAGAAAATGTTGACAGAAAGGAAGGAATTTTTTCTCTCTTTCTCACAATACTAGAACCAGGGGGGGCATTCATTGAAAATGCTGGGGAAGAATTAGGATCTAATAAAAGGAAACACTTCTTCACGCCAACGTGTGATTGGTGTTTGGAATATGCTGCCACAGGAGGTGGTGATTGGCCACTTCAACACCGATATGTAAGCTTTAAAGAGGGAAACTTCTGGACAGATTTATGGAGGAGAAGTCGATTTATGGCTACCAATCTTGATCCTCTTTGATCTGAGATTGCAAATGCCTTAACAGACCAGGTGATTGGGAGCAACAGCCGCAGAAGGCCATTGCGTTCACATCCTACATGTGAGCTCCCAAAGGCACCTGGTGGGCCACTGCGAGTAGCAGAGAGCTGGACTAGATGGACTTTGGTCTGATCCAGCTGGCTTGTTCTTATGTTCTTATGTTCTTATGTTCTTAGGTTGGAGGTTTGAGCCTAGCCAGGGGCAAGGAAGCTGTTTTTATTTTATTTCATTTTATTTTAGCCCCTGAAACTGCTTGAGAAAGTCCAGCCCATTGTGCACCACACTCATGGTTTCAAGCATAAATGCCCACATTTGGGCACTTTTACTTTTTGGTAGTTGTGGGGAGGGGAGTAGGGGAGTGTGTTTGTGTGTACCTTGCATTCACTTAAAAACATTCCCACGCATGCTCGCAGAGACATGGATCCATTCCCGCATAGGGTCGTTCTGCACATGCTCGCGGAGATGTGGATCCGTCCTTTCGAAAATAAAAAAAATTCCCGCCTCAGCATAACGCAGCAGCCAATCAGGAGAGCCCCTGAGCGGATCACACATTTGATCTGCCGACAGTGGGGACTCCTGCCTGTTATGTTTCTGGGGAGAAGGAGGCACAGACTGTGGTGGGGACCATGAAACTGTGTTCAAAAGGTCCCGAATCTACCCAAACTGGTTCGTATCTAGTTTCATTTTTGAAGAGGGGAATCGACCATGCTCAGTTTGTGTTCTACTAAAACTCTCAGATCCCTTTCACATGTACTGTTCTCAACCAAGGTGTCACACATCCTATACCTGTGTATTTCATTTTTATTGCCTAGGTGTAGAATCTTACATTTATCTCTGTTGAACGTCATTTTGTTAGTTTTGGCCCAGCTTTCTAATCTGTCCAGATCATTTTGAATCATGACCCTGTCTCCAGGGTATTAGCTATGACTCCTAATTTGGTATCATCTGCAAATTTGATTAACATGCCCTCTATTTCATTATCCAAGTCATTGATAAAAATATTGAATAGCACTGGGCCCAAGACAGAACCTGGTGGCAACCCAATAGTCACTTCTCTCCAGGATGAAAATGAGCCATTGATGAGTACTCTTTGTGTTCAGTCAGTCAACCAATTACAAATCCATCTAACAGTTGCATTGTCTAGTCCATATCTTTCCAGCTTACTTGCATGAATATTATGGGGCACCTTGCCAGAGGCCTTGGTAAAATCAAGGTATGCTACACCCACGGCATTCCTTTCATCTACCAAGTTTGTCACTCTATCAAAAAAAGAGATAAGATTAGTCTGGCATGACTTGTTTTTGAGAAACCCATGTTGATTTTCAGTGATCATATTATTCCCTTCCAAGTGTTTACAGACTGTCTCCTTAATGATCTGCTCTAGAATCTTTCCTGGTATTGACATCAAGCTGACTGGGCGGTAGTTGTTGGGTCCTCTTTTTCCCCCTTTTTGAAGATGGGGACAACGTTAGCTCTCCTCCAGTCCACTTCGACGTCTCCTGTTATCCAAGAGTTCTCAAAGATTATAGTAAGCAGATCTGAGATTATTTTTGCCAATTCTTTTAATACCCTGGGATGTAGTTCATCAGGCCCTTGAGATTTGAATTCATTTAAAGTATTTAGGTATTCCTGTACTAGCTCTTTATTTATTCAGTGCAGAATTTCCACTACTGTATCTTCTGATCCATTTTTCCCAGTTGAGCACCATTTTCCTTTTGGGGAAAAAAATGAGGCAAAGAAGATGTTGAGTAGTTCTACATTTTCTCTGTCCCGTTAGAATGTCACCATCTTCTCCACACAGTGACCCTATCATGTCCTTTTTCTTCCTTTTGCTACAGACATAACCAAAAAAAGCCCTTTTATTGTTTTTAACATCTCTTGCAAGTCTGAGCTCATTGTGAGCTTTAGCTTTTCTGACTTTCTCCATACATGTCTTGGCTATTTGTTTGAATTCCTCTTCAGCAATTTTCCTCCTTTTCCATTTCTTGTACATGTCCCTTTTTAAAATCTTAGCTCTCTTGAGAGTTCTTTAGACATCCATCCTAGTTTTCTTTAGACATCTCCCATTTTTTCTCCTCATTGGAACTGGTTGAAATTGTGCCTTCAAGATCTCACTTTTAAGAAACTCCCATCCATCTTGTACAGTCTTCTCTTTTAGTATTCTTAACCAGGGGATCACACCCAGTAGTTTCTTAAGTTTACTGAAATCAACTTTCTTAAAGACTAGAACGCAAGTCCAACTGGACTTGGCATCCTCTTTCCATTGTATAATGAACTCCAGGAGAACATGGTCACTCCCACCTAAGGACCCTATCACTTCTTCTACCCCAGTAATCAGGTTATCATTGTTGGTTAGGAGCAGATCTAAAATAGCCAATCCCCTAATTGCCACCTTCAGGCTCACTTCTGACTGGAAACTCTACATTACTGAGATACTATACGACACCATTCTACTGGAATTGAGCCTGATTGAAAATATTGGCACACCATTTCATATCTTTTGAATGAACAATGGTTCCATAATGAAGACCTGGGTTTAAATGGTGTAACTTTGCAATACCTCAGTCATTTGTAAGGCATTTTTGTCTAAATTGTAACATTTTGTCAGATTGTAATATTTTATAACATTATTTTTGACCACTGAGGAAGGTCAATGGGTCAATTTTGATTTTATTTATTTATTTGTTTATTTCTTCAATTTCTATACCGCCCGATCCCCGAAGGGCTCCGAGTGGTGAACAACATAGTTCACATTAGACAGGAGCAAATCATACACAATACAATACATAGGCTCCATCCTATTAATCATCAATAAAACATCTTAAAATTCATATAAAACAGCGGATAACAATTAATAAATAAACAAGAGGCATCCAAAACCCCAATTAAAACCTACCCCAAAGAGGGGGACGGCAGGCCCCTCAATATGAGGGGGCTCTGATGTAACAGTGCCAGGGCAAAGAGCAGTAAGGGGGCACCACATCAGTGGCTGGGCACTCCAAAGGCCCGGTGGAACAACATGGTCTTACAGGCCCTGTGGAACTCGCTGAGGTCCCGCAGGGCCCGGACAGTTGGAGGAAGGGTGTTCCACCAGGCTGGGGACCACCAGCAGATTGGCCTCTGCTGAGCGCAGAGGCCGAGTAGGGACGTATGGGGTAATGGGACATATGGGGACGTATGGGGTAAACACATTTGTATTTTTGCTACATAGGCCCAATTTTACCTTAACCTTTTGGTTTTTTCATCTGGGGATGTAGAACAGCCATGTGTCTCCAACCAGGCAGACAGCACTGTGGCCTCTTTTGGGGGCTTCTGTCAAAAGGGGGGCAGGCATGCAGGCACTGCCTCCTGCCCAAAAGGATCCAAACCAATGCCAACCCACCAACTGTGTCAAAATTAACAATAAAATCTATATAAAGCACCATACATCAGTTAAAAAAATCTTACAAAGAGGGAGGGTGAGAATGCAGCCAGACACTATGAACAAGGAGGCTGAGGGCCATGCAGCCTGCAATTTATGCCTTGGTCCCCAGCCCCACCCATGCCCCACCTGCTATGGCAGGGTGGATTTTCCTGCTGGCTGACCAATGGTTTGCCCTAGGGGTACCATGTAGCCAGCTCATATCCATGTCTACTTCTCTCCTCTCTCTCCTGCATCACAACCAGTGGCTATCAAGTAAGTGTTTGCCCCATTTCTTAAAAAAAAATTCACCACACAAAGAAGTGACAGTGGGGAGTATTAGTTGCAGGTGGGAGTCTCTCAACATTGTGTGCACTTTCCCAGTAGATCAGGCTTTCTAATTACCGTAGATTAAGAAGTCAAAGAACTCTCAGAAATTTTTTTTAATAGAGTTGGGATTGAATTTCTTTAAATATCATTGGTTAAGCAAGGGCTTCTATACTAACACTTCCGCTACATGGAGATAATTAGGTGTACCAGGATCCTAATTTCTCCACATCTTATTTTTCTCTCCTGGGATCAAGGACATAAAGCGGCAGTTTTGATAAAGCAGCCTTGCAACAAGAACATCAAGAAATATTAGTATGCCAGCCTGGTTTCCTGATAATTAGTAGCCTTGTTCAGTTCCCTGCTAACATTCCTTCATGGTAAATACTAAAGAGGAAAAAGATAATTACTTGTAAATTTAGTTACTCCCAGATTCACAAGTCTACTTTCTTATTGGGATTGCCAGCTAGTGGGGCATGGGGTGGGGGCATGGGGGAGCACCATTGCATAATGGCATTATATCACTTCTGGGGAAGATCTAGAAGTGACACCACCCCATTCTAGAATTTACTGGAATTCCTAGAGTGGAGTGACATAATTTTTTTGGTTTTTCCTGGAAATGATGCAACTCCATCATAATGAAGGCTATTTTTTACTTTATTTTTGTCCTAGCAGCTGCCAGAGAAGCACCAGGCAATGGGAGCTGGGGAGAGAACATCTGCCCCCCTGCAGGTATCTGGCAATTCTGTCCCCTACTTGATTTTATTTTTTCATTTATTTCACACCTTTTCCCCCAGTGAGGACTCTAAATAACTTACATCATTCTCCTCTCCTCCTGTTGGGCTAAGAGTGTATCAGTGGCCCAAGATCATCAAGCACATTTCCATGATAAAGTAAAGATTTGAACCTGGGCCTCCAAAATCCTAGTCCAACATTCTAACACCTAGACCGCACTGGTTCCCTACCATATTGTGGCATAGGAACTAGTTTGTTCATGTTTCTCACATTTTCCTGATGCAAGGAGCAATCCTTCATATTGTTACCCTTTGGTATGCAGGAAATTCAAGTGCTTTTCTTCACAGGATTTTTTTCACCAGCTTCAGACTTATAGTACTGCACATAGATTCTGTCCTTTTGAAATTATTCAGTGTCATGTGATTAAATAATATTATTGCTATCATATAAAAATAACTTTATTAACATTACAGCAAATAAGGGAGGTGACACCACTTGAGTGCAATTTATCACAGAGTTGAAATGAGGTAAATTTGATGTGCAGACAGTAATCTCCAGCAGAACCCTGCATCTTTCACACTGAAAATACTACCATACGCCATAGTGTAAGCACTGCTTGTGACGACAAGTAAAGGAAAATAATGTTTTCAGTATACAGACTTTGATGTTGCAGTGGTTGTCAAAGGGCTTTTTAAAAGTGCATTGTCTCTGAACTAGGTCTGTTTTACAAAAAATTTTTAAAGAGTTCCAATACAAAGCAAAACAGCAATATAAAGTGTTATTTCCTCATGACACTGTCCATTCAATTACATTCTTTATTGGAATTCAAAAGCACTAGTTATCTCTTTGGCAGGAGCTGATAAAATTTTCCTTGGTCCACTAACATTGGGCAAAATGTCAGTAGACTAGATAAATTAGTAGAGTCTGTTTGACCCATTTTTATACAATCACAAGGGTCAAAGTGTTACATTAAATCCACTGGGAAAATCGACCCATTGGATACTTACCGTGAAGGGGTCTTCTCTTGGGTGGTGAAAGCCATCTTGTGGGTTTTCATTCTCCTTCCATTAGGTAGGCAGGAAAAGGTATTTGGTCATTTCCTGTTGGTCGGTTTGCCGCCAATTCTGCTCCAGTATCTGACCAGCCGAGTGATTCACAAACCACAGTGTAACAGACCAACCACATGAAACCTATAACCGGTCCAACAACACAGAAGGGACCAAATACTAACAATGAACAATGAACAATAGGACAAAACTCCTTAGTGCTGAGTTAGGAACACGTTGTGGAAAAAGAATTCTCAGGGGGGGCCAAGATGGCTTCCACCACCCAAGAGAAGACCCCTTCACGGTGAGTATCCAATGGGTCGTTCTCTTGGATGGTTTCAGCCATCTTGTGGGTACTCCCCCAGCAGTGCCCCATAGGGCGGGTCAAGTTAGTCCCCCACAACGTGCTTCAGGACTCTTCTCCCAAATGATGCCTGCACTGCATCTAGGGAAGTTAATCTGTAATGCCTCACAAATGATGAGGGAGAGGCCCAAGTGGCTGCCTTACATATCTGCTCTAATGGAACGTGCTTAACTAGGGCCACATTGGCGGCTGCGCTTCTTGTAGAATGAGCTGTAATCCCAGTAGGGACAGGAATCTGTTTAGCCTTATGGGCTTCAATGATGCACGCTTTGATGTTGGAACTGATAGAGGCGGTCGACATCGGTTCACCTACTCTAGGTGGGACTACGTTCACAAACAGGGATTCTGATTTCCTCAGTTCCTCCATGCATATGATAAACGCTTTTAGAGACCGCCTGACGTCTAGACAGTGCCAGAGCCGTTCCCTAGGGTGCGAGGGTCTTGGGCAAAAGTTGGGTAGGACTATGTCCTGAGCTAAATGGAAGCCTGATGCCACCTTGGGCCGGAAGGACGGATCGGGCTTCAGGACTACCCTATCGGGGAAAAATAGGCACAGGTTGGGGTTCACCGAGATGGCTCTGATTTCAGACACCCGCCTGGCCGAGGTGATTGCCACCAAAAATAAAAGCTTCATGCGCAGCCAACGCAGGTGTATCGACTGGACTGGTTCAAATGGAGCATTGGTAAGTGCGTCCAAAACTACGTGTAGTCACCAGGAGGGAAAAGGATGGGCTGTAGGTGGCTGTGACTGCTGGATGCCCTTTAGGAATGTTAGTATATCAGGATGCCTAGTAACCGGAAAACCTTCTACTGGGGCCAAAACGGTAGCCATCGCTGCCAGCTGATGACGAAGCGTGAAACTGCGCAAACCAGAGACAAACCCCTCCTGCAGGAAAGCAAGGATGTTAGGGAGGGAGGAAGACTCCAGGTCCACGTTCTTCCTCCTGCACCATCTAGCGAAGGCCTTCCAGGACGCGTTGTAGATGGCAAAGGTCGACCTACGACGGGCTGCAATAATGGTATCAACCACCGGATCTGAGTAGCCTCTGTGACTCAAGCGCTGCCGCTCAAGAGCCAAGTGGTCAGCTTGAGCCATGCTGGATCTTGATGGAATAGAGGCCCCTGAGATAGTAGGTCCGGTACGGTCGGCAGACGAAACGGAGGAGCAATGGACAGCTGTTGTAGGTCCAAGTACCAGGACCTCCTGGGCCAGTCTGGAGCTACCAAGATGACTACCCTCCCCTCTACCTGAACTCTTCAAAGAAGGCGGTGCAGAAGAGGTAGGGGAGGAAAAGCATATAGGAGGCCCTCCGGACAGAGGGCGATCAGGGCATCTGTTGTCCACGCCTGCGGATGATAGAACCGAGTGCAAAACCGGCCTTTAGGGCAAGAAAGACTGACCGAACTTCCAGAACATTGATGGGAAGGAGAGCCTGCGTTGCTGACCAGGAGCCCTGTGCCAGATGGTTGTCCAGCTTCGCCCCCCAGCCCAGGAGACTCGCATCTGAAAAGATGTGGATCCGATTTTGTGGTGCGAAGGCTTTCCCCCCTCCCAGGTGGGCTGAGTTGAGCCACCAACGGAGGGACAGTTGGACTGGCAGGGGGAGAGACAGGGCTTGATTTCTCCTGGCGATGATTTGTCTGGCAAATGGTCGTAAGAAGGCTTGCAGTGGTCGGGCGTGTGCCCTGCCCCATTGGATCAGGTCTATGGTCGACAATAAGAGGCCTAGTAGGCTCGCAAGTCGCATCAACGGCGAGGTCCTCTCCGTCAGAACGGTACATTGGTACTTACCCTGAAGGGACCTTCTCCTGGTAGGCGATGAGGGCATCTTGGATTGGGTGATTTCCAACCTATACTCAGGGAGGCAGGACTAAATGATGTCACTTCCTGTAGAGGCTGGAATCCATCTTAGATCCCCAGTATTCCGTTGACTCAGCAGTGAGAGAAAAAACTCTATTATCTTAAGAAGTAGAACAGGAAGTAACGAGAACAACATAATAACGAAGAATAACATTGAAAACAAACATCAAAACGTGAGGAACTCCAAGTATTTTATAACTAACTACCCCGATCCATAGATCATAATAATAAATGAAGGAATGATTAATTTTGGAGACTGCATAGAAAGTGCACACAGGGAGGGCCAAGATGCCCTCATCGCCTACCAGGAGAAGGTCCCTTCAGGGTAAGTACCAATGTACCGTTCTCCTGGAGGCGATCTCGGGCATCTTGGATTGGGACCTCCCAGAGCAGTGTCCCGAAATGGGTGGGAATGTTAGTCTCCAAATATATGTTCGAGCACTCTAGTTCCAAAAGCGGTTTCGTTAGCCGCCATGGAACGCAACCTGTAATGTCTGATAAAGGAGGATGAAGAGGACCAGGTGGCCGCCCTACACACATCCTCCAGAGGAACCTGTCGTCTGGAATGAGCCGTGATGCCGCTAGGCACAGGTATGTGAGATGCTTTATATGCCTCGGTAATGCACATTCTGAGAGTGTAACTGAGTGCAGCCTTGGACATCTGAACTCCCAGATTAGGCATGGTAACGTTTATGAATAGGGATTCAGTCCGTCTGATATTCTCTGTTCTGATGATAAATGTCTTGAGCGCCCTACGGACATCTAAGGTGTGCCAAAGGATTTCTTTGGGATGTGAAGGACTTGGACAAAAGGTTGCTGCCCGAGTGCCCTCTGCCGCGGTCTTGCCAAAAGACTCAGGCGGGGGTGAGAAGGAGCGAGCGTAGATTCCATGGGCGGCCATTTTAAGGCGGCCCGTTAAGGTGGGAAAAACTGACAGTTGGAAAAAACTGACAGGCTGATTCACAAACTGACAGGCTGATTCACAAGAGGACAGGAGCCGACAGAAACAGACACACAGAACACACGTGAGAATAGAAGTAAGCTGAGAGAAATAAGGTAGAAATAAGGTAGAGAAATACAAGTAGCTTGGAGCCCTCTCACAAGCACTGCGCTCCCTGCTAGGCAGGAAGTAATACTGGAGATCTAAGATGGATTCCAGCCTCTACAGGAAGTGACATCATTTAGTCCTGCCTCCCTGAGTATAGGTTGGAAATCACCCAATCCAAGATGCCCGAGATCGCCTCCAGGAGAACTTTGTGGCAGGCCTCCCGGATCTTGATGATCTTTGCAGGGGGAACAAAAAGTGTGCACGACAGGGTGTCTATCAGAGCCCCTAGGTGCTCCATCCGTTGAGAGGGGAGTGTCGAGCTCTTGTCTAGATTGACTAGGAACCCGTGTTCCGTAAGGATCTGCCGTACCTGCTGGACGTCCTTCGACGCCTGGGGGTGGGACCTCGACCTGATAAGCAGGTCGTCGAGGTATGGGTATATATGTATGCCCTTGCTGCGGATAAGGGCAATGGTGGCCACTAGCACTTTGGTGAAAACCCTGGGGGCTGTAGCCAGCCCCAAGGGTAGCGCCACATATTGGAAATGCTGGTCCCCCAGAGCGAACCTCAAAAATTGATGGTGGGCTGGATGGATGGGGATATGAAGGTAGGCTTCCTTCAAATCCAGTGAGGTGATGAAGTCTCCCTGCTGGATTGCAGCCACGGTGGATCTTAGGGATTCCATCCGTAAACGGAACTTCCGAAGGTGCCGGTTGAGATGCCGGAGGTTGAGGATGGCCCTGGTGTCCCCGTTCTTTTTGGGGACAGTGAAAAAGTGTGAATAAACTCCCCTCCCCCTCTGGTCTGCCGGCACGGCTTCGATAGCTTTGATCTTCGTCAAATGTTCTATGGCTGCATTTAGTCTGCATATTTTCTCTGGTTTGGAGCCTATGGGAGAGGGGATGAAGTGGTTCCTGGGCCAGGAAAGGAACTCTAAGGAGTAGCCTGAAGAAACTATCTCCTGAACCCAGCGGTCTGCGAACGGTAGGGTCCAATGGTGCTGAAAAAACTGGAGGCGTCCGCCGACCGGGGGGTCCAGGGAGTCAGGCTTTGTTATTGTTGTTGAAGTCAGGCCTAAAGGGTTTGCCTGGTTTTCCTTGGCCCTTGTGCTCCTGACGTTTACAAAAGGAGCTGTGCCCCTTCCAGTTTTGCCTTCTGGTATCTTTCTGGGGCTGGAAGGATGAGCGAAAGGACCGAAAGGAGGGACGTGCCGTAAATCTGGGCTTCTCTACCCTGACTGAGCGGGGCATTGTCTTTTTGTGGTCCTTGGTCTCCACTAGGATTTTATCCAGTTCGGAGCCAAATAAGATCCCCCCTGGAAATCATAGCTGGAGACTTTGGTTTTGGAGAGGTTGTCCGCCTGCCATGGTTTTAACCATATTACCCGGCGGGCGACAGACGCCGATGCCATTATGCGTGATGTATTTAGGAAGGCATCCAGCGAAGCGTCTGCTAAGAAGGACACAGCCATCATAATCCTTTCTACCCCTTCCCTGACACCCCTATCCCTGGGAGGGATGATGGCTAGCAAGCGCTGTAGCCAAACTACGGCTGCCCTGGAGACTGTGGCAGCGGGGGCTAGAATTCTGGCTGCCATGGCTGCTCCCTCATGGACTTTGCGCAGGCTGCTGTCTGCTCTCCTGTCCATTGGGTCTTTGAGGTTTCCCTCACCATCCCTAGAGACTAGTCCCCCCGAATGTAATGCTGAGACTGGCCCGTCCACTAGGGGCGTCTTAATTAGGTTCTGGAGGTGTTCAGGGGCTAAGTATAGCTTCTTGAAGACCGAGGGGAAGGCCCTCTTGTCTGTCGGGTTAACCCATTCCCTTTTAAATTTCCTTTCAAATGACTCCGGGAGGGGGAAGTATTGTTCCCTATCGTCCTCATTCTGGAAGATGGCGCTGAGACCTTTGGGGCAGCCTCTGATAGGCTTGGTGGGTTGGGTGGAATTGGGGTCTTCAGCTTCAGCTGAATCATGCAGCTCCAATGCTGCGATGGTTTTTGTGAGGAATGTGGTGAGTTGTTCAGGTTTGAACATACGCTGGGTCTTTTCCACCACTTCAGGGGCCTGTGTCTCTGGATCTGAGAAATGTTCCGAGTCAGACTGCAGTTCCCCTTCGCTAACGTCACTGAGGTCGGAGTCCAGTAGGACCGAGACACGATTGTCTCTGCGTGCTCTGGGGGACCTAGAGCGGATCCTGTTTCCCCCCCTGTCAGGATCGGGACGGAGTTGCTGGGTAACCTCCTCCCGAATGGAGGATCGCATTAAACCTATGAGTTGATGAGGGGAAAATTGGCTCCATTCGTTTGGAACGACTCCCGCCCTGTTATCAACCGCCGCTAGCGCCACCTCTTGCCTGTTGGAAGTCTCGGCTGCTCCAGACGTTGCGCCTCGCGCTGTTTGGGCAGGAAGGGCCGTTGGCGCCACAGGAGCGAGCGCGGCCTGCTCGCCGCGCCATAGGGCCTCATCCTGCCCGCGGCTCCTGTGAGATCGTTCTTGGTGACCCGCAGGCGGGTCGGCTGAACTGGCGCGTCTCCGTCCGCGGCTGCCTGAGGAACGCGACTGGCTTCGGTGTCGGTCCTCAGGCTCGGGCGCAGCCGCACTCCCATGGTCGTCAGCCCATCGGCTGCTCTGAGGGAGTAACAGGAGCTTGGACGAAGCCCTGGTGTTCTCCGCAGCCGATCTGGTGAAGGTTTCCCTCTTGGGGGAAAAAGGGGCCGTTGCCATGCTATTAATGAGGAGATTAGTCTCCTGTGGAAGCTAGACGGCCGAAGCCCCATTCCCTGCATGGGGGGGGGGAGATAAGGCTGCGGTTGTGGGTAGGATACAGTAGGAAGACACCACACACCAGGGGGACACAAAAAACTCACGAAAACACACAGTAAGAAGAAATAGTAAGGAGCTTGTCAAAGATGCTGCACTACCGACGAGGCAGGAAAAGATACTGGAGCAGAATTGGCGGCAAACAGACCAACAGGAAGTGACCAAATACCTTTTCCTGCCTACCTAATGGAAGGAGAATGAAAACCCACAAGATGGCTGAAACCATCCAAGAGAACTGGCACAAACCCCATTTGATCTGCAATGTTTAATTCTGAGTCCAATATACTTTGTGGCTGTCATTTTCTAAGATATTCCTGCTGAAGGATATACATCATTTACTGAAAAATAAAATACAAAAGAATCTAGAAATAGTAAATTTTTTAGCCATGGTATTTGTGACAGCAGAAAGGAGAGCAAATGAGGCTTCAGCATATATTAAGTCACTTGAAACGACAGAGCAATGCTGGCATATCAGGATATTAATATTAAGAGAGTTCTGAGCTCTGTGACCTCACTGAAATTTGAAATACGAGGGCATTTTAACATAATGGAAGCAAGCTTAAATTATAATATTGATACTGGATATTATTATAAACATTTATCAACTGATAAAATGCAAAATTCTTATTTGTACTGGCTGTTCTAATGAAAATGAATGGAAAAAACATTCATTAATACTATTTACCAAAACAGTGTTTGTGGGGAGGGGAGTTGGCTTTATCAATAATTTTAAAGCTGAAAAAACCCAAACCCAATTTTTCTTTTTTTCTTGGCTTTGCTCAGAGCTAATGTCCACTGAAATCTATGAAGTTACTCTCAAGTAAGTGGATGTGGGCAGTTTAAACGAAATAAAATCCACTTGAATGTACAACTCACACTTGGTGATCTGGTTAACTGCCAAGATGTGTCTAAACATATTAGCCTCTTTTTTTTGCAACAGTATAAAATGTTATTGCTTCTGAAATAGCTGAAATGTCTAATAATTATGCCTTATGTTAATGACTAACAGGGCACCTGTGCTTCGCTACGCATACTTCATCACAGGCTCTCTATGAATTTCGGGGTGACATTCAACATACTGCTTTACTGCATGTTTGTGAACTTTGGGGTGATATGCAGCATATTTCCTCACAGCCTGTCTGTGGACTGATGGGTTTGTTTTCGGATATTTTGCAGCAGCTTCCTGTAGTTGTCTTTTTCTAATGCAATGTGTTATTGCTCTCTTTCACCTGGTGGGCTCCAAAAGACATCATGTGGAAGCAACCGTTGTATTTTTGGGATGCAGAAAGGAAGTGTTCTGCCATTGGATGTTGATGAGTGAGAAGGCTGTGAAGAGGTTTAGGGTAGGGTTGAAGGGCAGGGAGCTGGACTGTACCGCCACTGCAGCACATTCCTGGAGACTCATCCCGCCACTTTGGAGCACGACACCAAGCTCAGGGTGATCGGAGAGCGAGAGCAAATGTTTAGTAGTCCAAGGTGATAGTGTGGTTTGTAATCTGTTTTGATTGTATTTGGCTGTAGTGGTGTTGTTAACGTGAGGGTGGGTGGAGGAGTACTTTTTCACAGCCTGTTTGTGAACGTTGGGGTGACATGCAGCAAATTTCCTCACAGCCTGTCTGTGGACTGATGGGTTTTTTTTTCCAAATAGGTTCACATGCATTGTGGAAGGCAGGGTTAGAGTGGCACACCATGGTGAAGGACATGAAGCTGGTGGTGTTTAACTGTCACCCTTAGAATGTTCGTGCAGAATGTCTGTGGACTGAGGGGCTGGTTTGCCCTTAGAATGTTCGTGCAGATGGCCAGAGATGAGCAGTTAAAACAGTAAATGTGTAATAACTCGAGTAAAACTGAATATTTTGAAAAACCCTTTCTTAGTGAGCACCTAATGCTATTACCAGGAGGGCCTCCTGAGCCACCTTGAAAGTCTGGTGCCTTTATCTTCAAAAATGTGCAGCCTGCCTACACACTCAGAAATTCCCCATTGGCTACAATGGAGCAAAGTCACTGCAAAACAAAGAATCTTGGGCACATTCCTTGGGATGCCTGTAAGGGGTATATTTTTAAAGATAGTGACACCAAAATTTCAGGGTATCATTTGGTAACTATTCTTATGACTCCACCCAAGTTTGGTGAAGTTAGGTTCAGGGGGACCAAAGTTATTGTCCCTCAAATGGGTAGCCCCCATCTCCTGTTAGCTTCCATTGAAAACAATGGGGATGGGGCACCTCCTTTGGGGGTTCATAACTTTGCTGCCCCTGAACCAAACATCACCAAACTTGGGTGGTATCATCAGGACAGTCTCAAGTCTCTTGTAAGACCGAGTTATTACTCGGTCTTACAGCCATTGGTCATAAATGCTATACAATACCACATTTTCATTGATAGTGGAATCTCAGCTAGCTCCCTTGTATGTCTAACTTGATTCCAGTACAGATTTGATGAGCTGGCAGTGTTAAAGCTGTTCCTGTATCTCTTCTGCCTTTAGTCTGAATGATCATAATCAATTTTCTGGCAAAATGAATATCTTGATCATGACTCTGGTCCTGCAATTTTGCACATTCTTGAACAACCTCTGCTTTCCAAAGGTTCAGGTATGCTATTAAAAGCCCCTTTCCTTGGCAGAAATATTCCCAGTTCCCTTGGCATTATTTCTAACTGTTTTCCTCTCATTCTCTGGTGGTGGATTTTGCAGCTGAGCTAGACAGATACAAAAGTTTTCCACCTGTTTTCCAGCAAAGACATTCTGAGGTCTAAGTCTAAAGGTTCCTGGCAGAGCTGCTGATTTCAGATTTGCTTTGCCAATGTTAGTTCATTTATTTATTTTTATTTATTATTTATTTATTTGTTCCACTTTTATACCGCCCACCCCCGAAGGGCTCAGGGCGGTTTACAACATAATACATACAAGTGGGTAAATAAGATAAAATACGAAAATTTATACCAATTAAAATGCAGCACTCCAAGTTTATAAATATTTAAAACAGATGGCGTTCAACCTTTCACTCCTCTGACTCTGAGGGGGGAACAGCGGATCTCAGTTGTTAGTGGGCACCTATCAGCAGCCGGCCTCCCCAAAAGCCGGGCGGAATAACTCGGTCTTACAGGCCCTGCACAATTCACTGAGGTCCCGCAGGGCCCGGACAGCTGGCGGGAGAGCATTCCACCAGGCAGGGGCCAGGGCCGTAAAAGCCCTGGCCCTCGTGGAGGCCAGCCGCATCATAGAGGGGGCGGGGACCTCCAGTAAATTGGCCTCTGCCGAGCGCAGAGACCGACGTGGGACATATGGGGCCAGACGGTCCCTAAGGTACGAAGGTGCCAGACCGCGTAAGGCCTTAAAGGTTAACACCAATACCTTGAAGACGATTCGGAATTCAACTGGGAGCCAGTGCAGACGGTGCAACACGGGCGTGATGTGATCTCTGGAGGCACCTCCTGTGAGCAAACGAGCCGCCGCGTGCTGGACCAGTTTCAATTTCCGAATCAGCCTCAAGGGTAGGGCTGCGTAGAGCGAGTTGCAATAGTCTAATCTGGAGGTGACCGTTGCATGGATCACTGTGGCCAGATCCGCCTGGGAGAGGAAGGGGGCCAGCCGCCGGGCCTGGCGAAGATGGAAAAACGCAACCCGGGTTACATGGGCCACCTGGGTCTCCATAGAAAGAGACGAATCCAGGTGGACCCCCAGGCTGCGAACCGAGGGGGCCGGTGCCAATGAGACCCCCTCCCACACCGGCGGCTGGAAAAACCCCACCCCCCCCCCCGGCGGCCTAGCCATAGGATCTCCGTCTTTGCTGGATTAAGTTTTAACCTGCTCTGCATCAACCAACCAGCAACCGCCTCCAAACAATGCTGTAGAGCTGCAGGGGCGGTGTCTGCTCCCCCCTCCATCGACAGAATGAGCTGGGTATCATCAGCATACTGATGGCACTCCAGCCCAAAGCTCCGTACCAGCTGAGCAAGGGGTCGCATATAGATGTTAAATAACAACGGGGACAACAATGCTCCCTGAGGCACACCGCAGTAAAGCGGGCACCTCCGGGAAGCCTGGTCCCCGCACCACATTTGCTGACTCCGGTCCCGGAGAAACGAGGCAATCCATTGAAGGACAGTACCCCATACCCCGGAAACGGCCAGGCGGTGGGTCAAAAGGTCGTGATCGACCACATCAAATGCTGCGGTGAGATCCAACAGCACCAGCAGCGCCGATCCGCCTCGGTCAAGCTGTATACGGAGCGTATCTGTAACGGCGACGAGAACAGTCTCCGTCCCATGCCCAGCACGGAAGCCAGACTGGAAGGGATCGAAGGCCGATGCGTCCTTCAGAAAACCCTGAAGCTGCTCCAACACCACTCTCTCAATTACCTTCCCCAGAAACGAAAGATTCGAGACGGGGCGGTAATTGGCCAGATCACTAGGATCTAAAGATGGTCTTTTTAAGAGTGGGCGGACCACTGCCTCCTTCAACCCACCCAGACAGACTCCTTGCTCAAGGGAGCAGTTGATGATAGCCAACAGGTGGGGTCGTAGCTCCTCCCGGCATGCTTTAATAAGCCAGGAGGGGCACGGATCCAGAGGACAGGTAGTAGGTCTAACAGCAGCCAGGGCTCTGTCAACATCGTCTTCGGAGAGCAGGGAAAACTGGGCCAAACGAGGGCCAGAAGACGGCAAGGGAGCCTCCAGTTCGCTCATTGTCTCCAAGGTGGCAGGGAGGTCCTGGCGGAGCGACACGATTTTATCTGCGAAATAGCTCATGAATGCCTCACAGCTAATAGCCAATTGATCATTTTTGAACCCTCTGATAAAGAGGTAAGGGATCGAATTATACCAGGGGTAGGGAACCTGCGGCTCTCCAGATGTTCAGGAACTACAATTCCCATCAGCCCCTTTCAGCATGGCCAATTGGCCATGCTGAAAGGGGCTGATGGGAATTGTAGTTCCTGAACATCTGGAGAGCTGCAGGTTCCCTACCCCTGAATTATACGGAACAGTTGCACTGGGCGAGAGCTAGCAGACGCGAGAGAGGAGGAGAAGAACACTCTCTTCGCCTCCTTCGTCGCCATCTCATAGGCCTTCATAAGCGTCCCATAAGATGTTCGCGCAGCCTCGTCACGAGACTTCCTCCACACTCGCTCTAGCCGTCTAAGCTCCCGTTTCAAACAGCGTAGCTCCTCAGTGTACCACGGAGCCAGCCGGGAACGGGGTCGAAGAGGGCGTTGGGGGGCAATAACCTCAATGGCATTTGAGAGGCAGACATTCCAATCCACTACTAGTCCATCGAGGGTGCTGGTGGGTTCAGGAGCATTCAGGAATCCATCAGGATCCATAAGTCTCCGCGGGCGAGCATAAATTCGCTCGTCGCCTAGACGGGGGTGTTGCGGCATGCTCATCCGAGCCTTAGGGCATAGTGGTCAGACCATGGCACTCTGTCAATAGAGGATATGACCACATCAACCCCTGACCCAAAGATCCAATCCAGTGTGTGACCGGCCTCGTGAGTGGGGCCAGAATTTACCAGGGAGAGGCCCAGCGTCGCCATGGATGACACCAGGTCCGCGGCCACCATGCATGAGGTAGCGTTGACATGGACGTTGAAGTCCCCCCAGAACAATAAGTCTGGGGTACCGCAACGCCCAGTCCGCCACCACCTCCAGCAGCTGCGGCAGGTCCGCTCTCCGGGCTTAGGCGGACCGGTACACCAGGAGAACAGCCAACCTCTCTGATGCCAACCACTCTAGGCCGACACACTCCATACCAATGATCTCAGGGACAGGGATAGCCCTAAAAGGGATAGAATCTCGGACTAACATCGCCATGCCACACCCCCCCGGCCCTGTGTTCGCTATCGGTGGAGGCACGCGAAACCTGGTGGCGTGACCTCGCCGAAGGTCTCACCTTCTCGCACCCAGGTTTCGGTGACACAGGCCAGGTCCATCTGCTGAACTCCAAGAAAATCCCGGAGAACAGTGGTCTTATTATTTATGGACCTGGCATTTATCAACACCAAAGACGAAGCAGGGTGTCTCTGAACCCAACCACCTTCGTCCCTTGGGATAGGTCGGAGGTCAGAAGGTGATCGAGCATAGCCATATCTCATCCACCTTCTCTCATATGGCCGCCGCCTACCGTCATACCTGCCCCGTCCCATCAACACTGGGATCCCCAACCCCAAGAAAGGTGCCCCCATCCCCGCTGTCCCCTCCCAGCTCAACCCCGGCAAAACTCTCCACTGTAGGTGGACTCAGCTCGCCACTAATTTGCTAATTCTAATCTATCTAACACTAATACTATACAATAAGCAAGCTAATATAAATTATACAAACCACCCACTAACTAATCACAGCTAATCAATTAATCAATTAATCTATCGATACAGACAACACAGTCAATCAAACAGTCAATCAATTAATCAACTAATCAAGCAATCAATCAATTAAGCTAATCAACTAATCAAGCAAGCAATCAATTAAACTAATCAAGCAATTAATCAATCAATCAATTTGTCTTCTAGATATAATGTTTCTTGACCCCAAACATGAGTGAGAGGAATTCAACTCCACATTGTATTTGTGAAGTCAGTGAAAGACTGAGCAGATGCATGTAAGTTGCTTTTTGAGCACATCACTTTGATGAGTGCCTCTGTTATAAAAATAGCTCCTTTGATGCTTATGAATTAATAATTTGATTTCTTATAGGTACACAGTGCACCAGTGTGAGGAAGAAAATGGGGGCACTTTCCTTTGCACACAGGTCATTCTTAAGATGGCATAAACATGCCATTGTCCTCCAGAAGTTTGACATAGTGCCCAATACAATATTCTTTTCTTGTCATTCTGCACTAACTATTACTTGATTTATAAAAATACCATTCATTAATTAAATGACTTACATTCCATTTGCTTGTGAGTTGAAATATGTTGTCTCTGACAGACTTGCTTTGCATGTAGCTTCTATACACTTATCAAAAAGATTTTTAAGAAGAACTGTACTTCAACTTAAGACAATAGTCATGCACATTCTGTGCACAAGTATTGGGAAACTGCACTCCAAGTATGACTAATGGGTTGACATTTTGCTTTCCTTCTCAAGATACAGAGCCTTAAGGTTGAAGTTTGAGTGTTGTGCCTACTCAGCCACACGTTTTGCTTGATCAGCTCCTTCTTCAGACACTGACTTACAAATATATTATACTACTCATCCAAAAAATTGGATCCAGAGGTGTAAAGACTGAGGAAACTAGATCTGCATATCGTACTCAGTTCCCTCCCAAGAAAATGAAAGAAAATATAGGGGGGAGGGGGAGGAAAATATAGGGGGGAGAACCAGTGTGTGGAAGGGTAGATACAATTTCTGTAAATATTGGCCTGGTTAAAAAAAAGTTTGAAAAAGCAGTTGTTTCTACAAGTTCCATTCTTTGAGGGTTGGTCTTGGTAGCAGTCACTGCCAGAGACCTTGGGAGGACACAATCTGGAAGCAGGACCTAGGCACCCTGAGTTCCTCCAACAAAGTTCTATGACTGCATGGATGGAATTCACTTCAACTTGGTACATCTCCAGTCAGGTATTGGAGCTCTAGTAGTAATAAGTTTATTGTCTTGGCCATAGACCTTCACAATCTCCTCATACCCAGCATCATAAAATGAAAACATACACAAAAAACACCCCATGTATACCATCATAGTTAAAATAGACTAAATTAGTATTAATATAAATATCCCTATCAAATAATACATCATTACACCATGCTTAACCTGATTCTTCTTGCAGCATGAGCAAAAAGTGCTACTCGATTGGTAATGTATAGATCACCATCAGATAATAGACAAATCAATTTCCCAGTGTTATCAGTATCCCCTGCAATTGGAAGAAGTCCTTTAATATATTTGGTTCTTACGTTACCATAAAGGGGACACTCCAGATCATAGTGCAGAATATCTTCATCTGCATCACTACCACAGATACATCTGTAGTTTGGTACCAGCACATTACTACATCATGCACTATACACTGCCGTTGGTGTGGCCTGGAATCTCAAGTTAGTAAATGCCATTCTAAAGATATAAGTTGACAAATTCTCTAAATATGGCGATCTAACATGATCCTTCTTAAAGTTTAAAGAAGGGGGCAACTTTGGATTGATTTATTCCAGAAAGATCCAGTCTCTCAGATCCGTTCCTTGACTACAACTATTGAGAATATTATCTGGTATGGAATAGCGTGGTTTTGAAAAAGAAGAGCTGGATTTATACCCCACTTTTCTCTTCTGTAAGGAGACTCAAGGCAGCTTACAAACTCGTTTTCCTTCCTCTCTCCACAACAGACACCTTATGAGACAGGTGGGGCTGAGAGAGTTCTGAACAAATTGTGACTAGCCCAAGGTCTCCCAGCAGGAATATAGGAGTGGGAAAACAAATCTGGTTCACCAGATAAGAACTCACCACTCATGTGGAGAAGTAGGAAATCAAACCTGGTTCTCCAGATTAGAGTCCACCTAAGACAAGTAATGAAAATGCCCATGTTAGCAAGTGGAAGTGTGTATAACTAAATATCTTATAGAAATTGAATTATTCATACTTTGCAAGTCATTGTGAAGTCAGTTAATAGCATTTTCTTCAGAGGACTAATGCCAAATAGCGCTACTGATCTACAATGCAAGCTTATTGACAAAGATAAGAATTTTGTTGTTACTGTTATATCACAATACATTTTTAGCAACATTTTTAGCAATTTTCTCTAACTGTGGTGAATGTTTAACAGAAAATTTATTGAAATGAGCAAACTTTGACGTTTTATATTTCCTGCATAAGGTGCAGGAAAGAGCAGTGAAATATTCTAGCCTATACTATAGCCATCTATGATTGTTTTTCAAGGACATCATTTGAGCATATCAACTGTTTTCCTTCCTTTTGTCTTTAACAGCAGTTGCTTTCCCCCTATTCTTTCCCACTGCAGAGAGGAATGCTGATATCCATGCAAACAATGATATAGGAAAGGATTACGTACCAATTTCCTTGTTCTTTGTATCAAAGAAAGCACAGTGCTACTACAAGAGAGAATAACTTGAAATGACCATATCATTGAGAAACTGAAGTCAAGTGAGGGCTGAACAGAGGGCTTTCAGCTATGGACACCTGAAGCAGATGCAGAAACCCATGCTACAACTGAAGGTATAAAGAGCTTTCTGTACATGTGACTTTTATTTGGACTTTTATTTGGAGCTGTTTCTAAACTAAGGTGAAATAATACATTTAATGGCATTTGCAAGCCACCTTGAATCATTGGTTAAGGTGGGACATAACTTTTAGTAAACAAACATCAAAAAGGTAGAACGGTCCATTGGTACTTACCCTGAAGGGGCCTTCTCCTGGTGGGCGATGAGGGCATCTTGGATGGGTGATTTCCAACCTATTCTCAGGGAGGCAGGACTAAATGATGTCACTTCCTGTAAAGGGCCGGACGCCATCTTAGATCCTCAGTATCCAGTTGACACAGCACTGAGAGAAAAACTCTATTGCCAAATCCAAATCCAAATCCAAAACCTTTATTAGGCATAAAACCGGTGTCAAGAATTTCAAATACAATAAGAAGATCATTATTGCGCAACTTGCAGTACACAGAGTAAAAATATAGCAACAGCTTCAGAGATTTCAACATTAGAGTTATTTAGAAGCTTAGCCATTTTTATTTTATCAGAAAGGAGCATAAATCCTGTTGGTAATACAGTTCTCAAATCAGTTCTGATGTTGTTGTATTTTGAACAATGAAGCAGAATATGAGAAAGTGTATCAGTTGTATCAGGACAAAATCGACAGCAACGATCATTTTGTGGAATACTAGAGACTATTGTCTTAAGGAATATAGCAGGAAGTAATGAGAATAACATATTAATGAAGAACAAACATTGAAAAAACATCAATCTAGTACAGGGGCTTGTAAGGGACTCCAAGATTTCTGTAACTAACTAACCTGTGCTAACCAATAACTTATAATTGCATAGCGTATGAGTAACTTTGGAGACTGCAAGAAGCATAACCTCAGGGAGGGCCAAGATGCTAGAGATCTCAGGCATCTACTAGAGATCTCAGGCATCTTGGATGGGACCTCGCCGAGAAGTGTCCCGTAATGGGTGGGAATTTAGTCTCCAAATATGTGTTCAAGCACCCGTGTGCCAAAAGCGGTCTCATTAGCCACCATGGTATGTAACCTGTAATGTTTGATGAAGGATGAAGAAGACGACCATGTGGCCGCCTTGCAGACATCCTCCAAGGGAATGTGTCGCCTGAATGCCACGTTCGTTGAGCGGTGGAATGAGCGGTAATGCCAATGGGCACGGGTGTGTGAAAAGCTTTATATGCTTCGGTGATGCACATTCTGAGTGTGTAACTGAGTAATGCCTTAGACATCTAGGCTGCCAGGTTAGGTGTAGTGACATTTATAAAAAGAGATTCAGTTGGTCTGATGGCCTCTGTCCAGATGATAAACGACTTAAGCGCCCTTCGGATGTCTAAGGTGTGCCAAAGAATCTCCCTAGGATGTGAAGGAGCTGGACAAAAGGTGGGAATGATCACCTCCTGTTTCATGTGGAATCTAGAAGCTACTTTTGGGATGAATGTCAGATCCAATCTCATGACCACTCTGTCCTTATGAAAAATGCAAAGCTGAGAGTTAACCGATAGAGCCTGTAACTCTGAAATCCTTCTAGCTCAGGGGTAGGGAACCTGCGGCTCTCCAGATGTTCAGGAACTACAATTCCCATCAGCCTCTGTCAGCATGGCCAATTGGCCATGCTGGTAGAGGCTGATGGGAATTGTAGTTCCTGAACATCTGGAGAGCCGCAGGTTCCCTACCCCTGTTCTAGCTGTAGTGAAGGCAATCAAAAAGAGCAGCTTCATGCGAACCCACTTTAAATGCACAGAACGAATTGGTTCTAAAGGAGATTTGGTGAGGGCCATAAGAACAATGTTGAGTCTCCACGATGGGAATCTATGAACTATTGGAAGTTGTTTTTGTGAGACCCCTTTGAGGAATCTGAGGATATCGGGATGCCTGGAAAGTGGCAATCCCTGCACTTTAAGCCAGACTGTTGTGAGAGCTGCAAGCTGCCTGCGTAGAGTAGTGCTTCTAAGGCCCTTCTCGAACCCAATCTGGAGGAATTGTAAAACCTGTGGAACAGAAGGATGCAATGGATCAATGTGGACATCTTGAGCCCAAGACAGGAAAGTCCTCCACGAAGAATCATAAATCCGAGAGGTGGATGGTCTTTGGGATGTGATAATAGTTGTTATGCTTGGAATAACCTTTCCTGACTAGGATCTTCCACTCAAGCACCAGGCAGTCAGACAGAACCACTTGGGATTGGGATGTACTATGGGACCCTGCAATAGCATGTCCACAGGCGTGGGTAACCTTAGGGGTGGAGAGGTTTTCAATTGAAGTATCGAGGAAAACCATGGTTGCCTGGGCCACCATGGTGCCACTAGAACTAAAAATCTAAAATATTAGATAAAAATATTATTATTATTATTATTATTATTATTATTATTATTATTAATAATAATAATAATAATAATAAATAATAATAATAATAATAATAATAGAACTACCTCGGCTCTCTCTGACCAGACCTTCCCGAGGAGCTTCGGGATGACTGGAGTGGGTGGGAAGGCATACAGGAGCTCCCTTAGCCATGGGGCTGTCAGTGCGTTTACTGCAAGCGCCTGAGAGTGAAAATGCCTGGTGAAAAATCGAGGAAGTTGAGTATTCTGTGCGGAGGCAAACAGATTGACGCTGGGGCTGCCAAAGGTCTGAGCAATCAGCTGAAATAGTGCCAGGTGAAGCTTCCACTCAGCTTCGATCACTGATTGGCGACTCAACCAGTCTGCTTGTACATTGAGGTTCCCCTGTATGTGCTCCGCCGACAATCAGAGAAGGTGCTGCTTGGCCCACGTCAATATCTCTACCTCTTGTCGGTGAAGACAGGCGGATCTGGACCCGCCCTGGTTGTTTAGGTGGGTCTTGGCCACGATGTTGTCAGTATGGACCAAGAGATGACAACCCTGGAACTGAGGTTGGAAGGTCTGGAGTGCTAGAAGAATAGCTCTCATCTCTTAGAGATTGATGGGTAGACATGACTGACTTGTCGTCCAGAGACCCTGTGCCATGTTGTCTTGCAAGAATGCGCCCCATCCGCGGAGACTGGTGTTGGTGAACAGCTGCATTCGGTGAGGGTGGATAAAAACTTTCCCCCCAGGAAAGGTTGTGCTGATGAGACCACCATCGAAGACTGGCGCGTAGTTGGTCTGTGATCTGAAGAGATCTGTCTTCCTCATAATTCGAAATTGATGAGGCTGAAGGAACTGTTGCAAAGTTTGTGCATGGAACCTCCCCCACTGAAGCATATTGATGACAGAAATGAACAGTCCCATCAGTGTGGCCAGCTGAAGAAGGGAAGCCTTCCTGGCTGAGAGGAAGACAGCTACTAATCTCTGGATCTTGAGTATCTTGGTTGGTGGAATGAAGAGAAGATTGTGTACCATGTCTATGATCGCACCCAAGTGTTCCATTCGAGTAGCTGGAACCAGAGAACTCTTCTGCAAGTTGACTATAAACCCGTGATGACAAAGGGTGGTCAGAAAGACATTAAGATCTCGAAGGGCTTGCTCTCTGGACCCGGAATGTATCAGGATGTCGTCCAGATAGGGGTGAATGTGAAGACCTTGCTCCCGAAGGGCCATGATGGGTGCAAGAAGAACCTTCGAAAAGACTCGTGGAGCTGTGGCGAGACCAAAGGGGAGAGCTTTGTACTGGAAGTGCTCTGACCCCACTACAAACCGGAGAAACCGTCTGTGGAGAGGGTTGATGGGGATGTGTAGGCATGCTTCCGTCAGGTCGAGAGATGTTAGATAATCACCTGGACGAAGAGCCTCCACGATAGACCTCAAGGTTTCCATCTTGAAATGGCGAAAATGCATAAATCTGTTCATGTACCGTAGGTTCAGAATGGCACGCCAATCACCGTTCTTTTGGGGTATGGTGAAAAAGTGTGAATAAACACCGCAAGAACGCTCCAAGGTGGGTACTGTTTCGATTGCCTGAATGCTCAGTAGATGGTGAATGGCCTTTTGCGTTCTCTTTATTTTGTCCGGATTGCACTGAGGGGGATAGGTCCTGAATCGGGATCATGGAAATGCTGAAAATTCCAGGAGATAGCCAAATGTCACAACCTCTTTGGTCCAGTGGTCGACGTGGTCGCCCACCCAATGGTGGTGAAAAAACTGCAGTTAGCCGCTGATTGGGAAGTGATGATAGTCAAGATCAGGAGGGCCATTCTGGTTGAAAGGACTTGCCTCCTCTGTTGGCCTGTCGAAAATTGGGGGGACGAAAGGAACTGTCAAAGAAACTACATCTGCAAAAGGATTGTTGTTGTTGTTGATTTTGCTGTTGAGCAAACCACCATCTGCCGTCCCTGGGAGGCTGAGCAAGTGTGCGCTGAGTGTGAAATGTGGTGTAAGGCTTATAGGTAGAAGAACCTTGATCTGATCTGACGTATCTAGGCATAGACTTTTTGTTTCCCTTGGTCTCTACCAGGACAGCGTCTAAGTCTTTCCCAAAGAGTCTGGACCCATGATAGTCATAGGTGGACACCACCTGTTTGGAGTGGAAGTCTGCGGACCAAGCTCTCAGCCAGTCTCCTAGCGCAGTGATGGCGAACCTTTTTGAGACCGAGTGCCCAAATTGCAACCCAAAACCCACTTATTTATCGCAAAGTGCCAACATGGCAATTTAACCTGAATACTGAGGTTTTAGTTTAGAAAAAACAGATGGTTGGCTCTGAGGCGTGCATTACTCTGGAGTAAGCTTGATGGTAGTTGGTGGCTTTGCTTTGAAGCAACCATGCAACTCTTCCAATGGGTGAATCACGACCCTAGGAGGGTTTACTCAGAAGCAAGCCCCATTGCCAGCAACCGAGCTTACTCCCAGGTAAAGGATTGCACTTTAGTTCTTCGCATGAAAATCAGTGGGTTTAACAGCGCTTAACAGGGTTACCTACGCTGCTTCCCCAAAACTAAGTCTTAGGTTTAATGCTAATAATTGAGCCCAGTGGGCCAGGCCAGCCTAGATGTGTGCGTAGGGGGGTGATTCCCCCCCACATGATGAACTCTGTGCATGCCCACAGAGAGGGCTCTGAGTGCCACCTCTGGCACCCGTGCCATAGGTTCGCCATCACTGCACTACACCCAATGCTAATGCATGGGAAACTAGCAGGAGGGAATCAAAGGTGGAGTCTGCCCAGTACGATACTGCGGTGAGAACCTGCTCTAAACCCTCTCTTAAACCTTGCGCTTCAGTAGGAATCATTATCAGGAGTCTCCGAAGCCATAAAATGGTGGCTCGAGCCATGGTGGATGAAGGGGCAAGGACCCTAATGCTTAGGGCAAGTCTGTCATGGATCCTTTTTAAAAACACATCTGCCCTGCGGTCTGCGGCATCCTTTAAGGAGCCCTCCCCATCCTTGGTGACTAATCCACCTGATTGCAGGACTCCTACAGTTGCATCGATCAGGGGAGTTTTGATAATGTTATGGATGTGTTCAGGGAGTAAGTAAAGGCTCTTAAGATGAGAAGGACAGCTCTTGATAGCCTCCAGATTTACCCATTGCTTTTTTATGCTCTCCTCAAAGTACTCAGGAAGTGGAAATGCCTCTGGGGTATCCTCTGACTGCGGAAATTTTTCCTTAGGCTCTACAATGTCTTCTTCCACCTCTGAAAAATGTTCAGAGGAATTCCACATTTCTCCTTCACTGACTTCCTCCTCACCATGCGCATTAAATGGATCTTTATAAGGAGATGAGGAGGGGGGGCGGAGGAGAAGTGGATGAAGAGCTAGATGAGCGTCTGCGTCTATATCCCCTTCTTGAGCAGGACCTGCACCTCCCTCTGCGCCTATCTGCATCTTTTTTCCTGTCATGAAGAGAAATCTCCTCCCTCATTGTTGCTCTGAACAGATTCATTAATTCCTGAGCAGAAATGTTTGTCCAGGAAGCAGGGTCTGCGATCTTGGGAACAGGGCCACTTTGGGAGCTTCCCTCCCCCACCGAGTCTCCCTGATCTTGCCTGATTCACAGAGATCCACTGGGAGATTGGCGCCTCTTTCCCTCCTCAGATGCTATCAGACCGCCCGCTTGCTCCTGGTTCCCACGACGCTCCCCCGAGCCTCTGCCGCTGGCAGGGCTTCATTGGTTAATTGGGTGCATGGGGGGGGGGGATAAGGAGCTACACCTCCTGCGGCCCTGACTGGGACGCTGGTGCTCAAGGCGCGGCCCTGGAGGGTTCCAGGCACGACTTTTTGGCAGCCAGGGCTTTGGTCTTTGAGACCTGCGCTGCATTCTGAGGAGCCGCTGAAACTGCGGCCACCGCCGTCTTCAATGCAGCAGAAGAATGAGCAGAGGAAACCTCGGCCGAGGTTTCTGCGATGGTGGTCTTCTGCTGGCCCCTGCGGGTTGCTGCCCGAGTACCCTCCGCCTCCATCTTGCCAAAGGACTCAGGCGGGGGGGGGGAGGAGTGCGAGTATGTGCCATGGGTGGCCATTTTAAGGCGGTCCGTTTGGACGGGAAAATAGATTTTCCACAGAAAAACAAAGGCAGGGAACACAGACACACACACAAAGGAAGCAGAACAAGTATTTAAGATGAAAAGAAAGAATAAAGATAGTCAAAATTGGTCAAATTGCTTGGAGCCCTCGCAGAAGCACTTCTCTCCCTGCTAGGCAGGAACAATACTGGGGATCTAAGATGCTGTCCGGCCCTTTACAGGAAGTGACATTGTTTAGTCCTGCCTCCCTGAGAATAGGTTGGAAATCACCCATCCAAGATGCCCGAGATCGCCTCCAGGAGAACAGCTTCTTGTTTTGCAAGAACAATTCTCTTTGCTATAATGTTCATTGTCTGGAATCCTATTGAAGTAGGCCAAAAGTATGTATCAGGCCGACAGGGTTGACCTGATATAACTACCAGTGGTGGCTGCAATACCATAAGGATGCCCCCTCCCAGAATAGCCTTCTGTCATTTACAAGTTTCATTCCCATCTCTACTCAGCTAGATTCTTTGTGTTATATGATCATGCTAAATTTGTAACAGTACCTATTCCCAATACAGCCTTAGCAAACCAATGTGTTGTACTAACTTAATGGAACATGACATAGTGTTGTATTTGTTCCAGGAGGAACACAATCACAGGATCAAGCTACAAACTAGTCTACCAAAATGATTCTGAAACTCTGATTTTTCAGTTAAGATAATACATACATAAAATAGTTGTCTTTGGCTAATTCATGGGAATATTGTTGAAGGCTTTCATGGCCGGATTAAACTGGTTCTGGTGGGTTTTCTGGGTTGTGCGGCCATGGTCTGTTGGATCTTGTTCCTAACGTTTCGCCTGCATCTGTGGCTGGCATCTTCAGAGGTGTATCACAGATACACCTCTGAAGATGCCAGCCACAAATGCAGGCGAAACGTTAGGAACAAGATCCAACAGACCACGGCCACACAACCCAGAAAACCCACCAGAACCAATCATGGGAATTTGTTTGATGAAGTCTTGCCTGTCCTGAATATTTACTGAATAAATTACAGAAAATACTATTTCACTTTATTGCTAGATTTGCACAGGACCAGTTCACATATATGAGTTTATTCATACAGAACAGATTTATATTGACCAGCAACAGTACAAGGGTGTTGTCTGTTTAACACCTAGGAAAATAAGGTTAAAGTTGCACACCATACCTCCAGAAGAACACTTTGTTCCTGGCTGCACATGTAGCAGCAGCCCTGTATGCTCCTGAAGATAAATATGGAGGGAGGGCAGTTGGCTGTATATACCAGTTCTAAGATGTAAACAACACACTGGCCACAGTTAAACATCTTTATATCTATTTCATTAACTAGCCCTCCATTTTCCAACTGCCAATTACAAGAAGGATGGGAAGGAAGCCTCCAGGTATCTCCATAATCCCACATCAAGTTCATCTTAGAAACCCCTTCCTAAAGAACATTTTTATGTCAAATTTTAATTATCACTTGTATTTTATTTCGATTCATGCAAGCTGCTTTGGGGGTTAGTGCTTGCTCGAAAAGCAGTGTAAGTAAATAAATATTTCAAAGAAGTGCATCTAATTTTGTGTTAAACTATAGCTAAGGATTTCAGTGGGAGTACTCTGAAGTAAGTGGACTGAAGATTGCACATTGAGAGAAGCACTTTAAACCTCAGAGTCATGCTGAGAAGTGACATGAAGTCTCTTGATTTAATTGTTTGGAATTTAAGAACAAATTGCTATTACCATCAAGTAAACTTGAACATTAATTCTTAAGAAATGTGTTCTATTTGTCAAGTTAGCTGCTTGAAGAGAATGCTGCCCATCCATGGGATGCCAAATCAATTGTGCTACGGGAGGCTGCTGCCAGGACTAATAAGACTTTTGTTTTTAATTTGCTGTATATTTCCTCAAGATGTCACTTTTCTCATCAAGTAAGCCTTCAGGCACTCAAACAGTTTCTATCTAGAATAACACAGAGTTAAATAATGGTTTCTTGTCTTTTTAGAGGGAAAAGTGAACCTCAAATTATCCAGGATTATTTTATTAAATATCAGAAACTGGAAAGTAAACGTGTAAGATTAGTTCATTTGCCAGCATTCATTAAGCTGGATGTCATGATCTCTAATCTAAAGCCTCACCTCCATGACTTGGATCTAATAGTTGCTGACTTTCTGTCCTCCATCCCTGGAAACCTGCATTCACTACAGCCATTTTTATATTATTATTATTATTATTATTATTATTATTATTATTATTATTATTATTATTATTATTATTATTGTTGTTGTTGTTGTTGTTGTTGTTGTTGTTGTTGTTGTCGTCGTCGTCGTCGTCGTCGTCGTCGTTATTGTTGTTGTTATTATTGTTGTTGTTATTGTTATTGTTATTGTTGTTATTATTATTAAACCGAAGGGCTCAGGGCGGTGTACAACAAAACAACAACAAACATAATAAAACAAGTTGAATAACCCCAGTTAAAAATACAAAACCTTAAAACTATAGCAGCAGCATCCTACAATAAATAGTTAATAATTAATAATAAGGGGCGTCTGGCATCACACCCAGTGGTCAAGACCTGGGAGTGGTCAAATTCTGGAAGGGGGCTGGCAGATGGTCAGGTGCACAGCCACTGAACAGGGCAATGAGAGGGGCGGAATCAGCGGCTGGTCCTCCCAAAGGCCCGGTGGAACAGCTCAGTTTTACAGGCCCTGTGGAACTCCCCAAGGTCCCGCAGGGCCCTAACTGCTGGAGGAAGAGCGTTCCACCAGGCAGGGGCCAGGGCAGTAAATGCCCTGGCCCGTGTGGAGGCCAACCACATCATAGAGGGGCAGGGGACCACCAGCAAGTTTGCCTCCGCTGAGCGGAGGGTACATCCTGGGACATATGGGGTGAGACGGTCCCGTAGGTATGAGGGCCCCAGGCCGCGAAGGGCCTTAAAGGTCTGAACCAACACCTGGAAGACAATCTGGAATTCCACTGGGAGCCAGTGCAGGTGGCACAATGTGGGGGTAATATGATCTCTCGCTGGGACCCCCGTGAGAAGACAAGTCGCCGCATTTTGGACCAGCTTCAGTTTCTGGATCAGCCACAACGGAAGGCCTGCGTAGAGCGAATTACAATAATCCAGCCTGGAGGTGACCATTGCATGGATCACCATGGCCAGATCGGTCTGGGAGAGGTAGGGGGCCAGCCGCCGGGCTGGACAGAGGTGGAAAAAAGCAACCCGGGTTACATGTGCCACCTGGGTCTCCATTGAGAGGGATGAATCCAGGTGGACACCCAGGTTGCAAACTGAAGGGGTTGGTGTCAAAAGAACCCCTTCCAGCACCGGCGGCTGAAGTTCCCCAGTCCCCCCATCATGGCCCAGCCATAGGACCTCCGTCTTCCTTGGATTAAGTTTTAGCCTGCTCTGCTTTAACCAATCAGTGACTGCCTCCAAACAATGCTTTAGAGCCACAGGGGCAGTGGCCGTCCCCGCCCCCATCAACAGAATGAGCTGAGTGTCATCAGCATATTGATGACAGATCAGCCCAAAGCTCCGCACCAGCTGAGCAAGGGGTCGTATATAGATATTAAATAACAGCGGGGACAACAATGCTCCCTGAGGCACACCACAAGTGAATGGGCGCCGCTGGGAAGCCCGGTCCCCACACCACACTTGCTGACTTCGTTCCCAGAGAAATGAGGCAAGCCACTGAAGGGCAATGCCCCGCACCCCGGCAACAGCCAGGCGGTGGGTCAAAAGATTGTGATCGACCACATCAAACGCTGCGGTGAGATCAAGAAGCACCAGCAGCGCCGATCCGCCTCGGTCGAGCTGAGCACGGAGCGTATCTGTAACGGCAACAAGGACAGTCTCCGTCCCATGCCCAGCACGAAAGCTGGACTGGAAGGGATCGAGCGCCGATGTGTCCTCCAGGAAGCCCTGAAGATGCTCCAACACCACTCTCTCAATTAACTTCCCCAGAAACGAAAGATTCGAATCGGGGCGGTAATTGGCCAGATCACTGGGATCTAAGGATGGTCTTTTCAAGAGTGGGCGGACCACTGCCTCCTTCAACCCACCAGGAAACACTCCTTGCTCAAGGGAGCAACTGATGATGGAATGCTTCCCTCCTGCATGCAGTGGAATTTTTGGATCCAAACCTGTGTTTATTGGTAATTTCTGTACTTAACCAGAAATAATTTATTTAGTTATCAAACCCAACAGAAGGATACAGGGCTAAATATTATATATGTACTGTTAAACAATGTTCCCTTATTTCTGGCTTTGAGTGTAAAGAGCCATCAAGTCACAGCCAATCCATGCAACCCTGTAGGGTTTTCAAAACAGGAGACTGGTTGCCTTCCTTTGCATAGCAATGCTGGAATTCCTTGGTAATCTCCTATCCAAATACTAACCACAGTGGATCCTACTTAGGATCCTGGCAAGATTTGGCTAGCCTTGGCCATCCAGGCCAGAGCAGAGGCAGCAATGATCAGCTGCCAAGTTTATACAGCATGTAAGCAATCCAAGTAAATTTCTATAAGTTACCAGAGCTAGAATAAGGCATTCTGTTACAAATCATTACTGCTGAAAAAAGGCAGTAAATGCAAGAGCTCCCCAAGATAGATTCAGGCACTTTTCTAATGATGTCTTCATTTTTTTTAAGCTACACAGCTATGGGATTTCCTTACCAGATATTAACAAATGCTACCTTCTCCCTATTAGACATACATATCTATTCTTATGTATTCACCTGAAAATAACCAGTGAACAGGGGTACCCTAAAAATCAATGTCTAAAAATTGGGCAGCATTTCAGGTGAGCCTGTAGTCTTCTGCTTGCATCACAAGCTAATACTCTACTGCTGCTCATCTCCATAAAATAGACTTCCTGCTTGTGCTCCTTCCCTTGAATTTAATCAAGGTTCTTAGCATAGTCCCATCCCAACAGGTCTACTGAAACAGTGCAGCATTCCACTAATTTCTCAGCTCTACCCATGGACGTAGGTAAGGGGGGTTCTTGAGTTTGCATATCCAGCGGGGACGGGCGCTCCTGTGCACCCACACAAGCACAGCCCGCATCACACGCTTGCAAGCTGCAAGCCAGCTGGAGCCTGGGAAAGAAAGTTTCGCTTATTGCAAGAGGCGAGACTTTCTTTCCTTGGCTCCAGCTGGCTTACAGCCTGCAAGCCAGCCAGAGTCCGGGAAAGATCGCGGCACGGTTTGCGCCAATTTTGCAGCACTTCCCCTTCAAAAGGCAAAGAGATAGTTTCTCTTTGCGCTCCCTTCAAAGCATTTACTCATGAGCAAACGCTACTGGTTTCGGCCTATGTTTCAGATCTGGGTTTCAGACCCCTGCTGTGCCTCCCATGTGTCTTTTGAGAATATTGCAAATGTGGGTGCTGCGATCTAATCTCCCAGCCACGGGAGCTCTCCTTGCCCCACCTGCCCGTGGGGAATGCACCTTTTGTGGCTTCAGCTGGCCAGGTTGAGACAGCGCCTTTCTAGCCAAGTCCCTTAGAGCCTTTCTTGGGGGGACCTGGAGCCTCCCCCAAGGAGCTTTCGGGCAGAGCGATCCTGGATGCAGGGGCAGCAGCTGAATGGGGCCGGAGCAGGATCTGGTGGGTCTGCCAGAAACCCTGCGGATGAGCCCATGAGGGGCTTTAAAAAGAAAGCCGACCAATTCTGGGTGCCTAGAAAGCTCAGTTGCTGGTGCGGGGAACTTTTATTTGCATCCAGAAAGAGACACAACTTGAGCTCGCGTCACCTGCGCCCTCGACTCCCTTCTTGCACTGCCCATTCCCCAAATTTCCTGGCCGAGTCTGCAAGAGGCTCTGCCGCAGTTCCTCTCGGCCTTTCCATTTTCTCCCCGGGAATCGAACCCTGACTTCCCTCCATTTCACCAGCAGTTTGCCCGGGCGAGAAAGCAATCTGCAGCTGGGCGCAAGCGAACTGTAAGCGGAAGGGGGAGCTGTGTGGAAGAGCCCCCCTCCATCCTCCTTGAGACATCTTGAGGCTTCATCCAGGACCCCTGCTCAGACCCTAGCCCTCAAGTTCTGCCCCAGTCTTCCACTTCTAGGCTTAAGGTATTCAGGATCGTGGCTTCTTCGGCTGCTGATCAAAAAGCGAACACCTAGTTGGCGCAGGTTGACAGCGTGCTCAGCAGTTCCACATCTTTTTTAAAAATGCATTTTCTAAAACTAAAATTTAAAAATGCATAGTTTGAACCCTTGTGTGGGTTTTGTGGGAGAGTATATTTGAGAGACAGGATAATGTCTCGCCTCTCACAAAGACCAAGGGTTGGTGGGGACATGGCCCCGCCCTGGAGCCCTGCCCCTGAACCCACCCCATAAAAATCTATACCTACGTCCCTAGCTGTACCCTACCAGAAGGGTGTAGCCAAAAATGGCTACACATCCTGCAAATAGGCTTTACTGACGAGAAAGAATGTTAGACAAGTGGACCAGCCACATAATCTTCAGGGGCAGAAGGAAAGGCTAAACAAAACTTCTATCTGTTAACTATAACACTTCATAAAAGACTTATTTGTGTGTGTGGAAATACCCTATAGGTTATAACAATTTGCCTTGAACAGAGAACATACATTTTTGATTGAACAAATTAATGGTAATTAATCCCATTTCCTAAACATAATGGAGCTTTTATTTTCACATTCTGTTAGGCCTTTTAAGTAAAAAATTCATTTTCACTTGCGCTGTTATTAATGGACCATGTTCAGTGGTGCTATTGCAAGTTCATGCCTACCAAGTTCAGTAAGCATGAATTGAACTAATGCTCTCCAGAAAGGTCAAAGAGCTCGGGTTGGTTGATTTATGTTAATTATGTGAACTTTGCTGGGCTAGGATAATAATTTTGCATAACAAATTCCTAATTTTATTTTATGCAAAATAGCATTATTTTAAATTATCTAATATAAGACTAAAGGCACAAGCTAAATGCTATAATTATCTTACTGAAATATACTGGATTACTCTAGAGTAGAGAATCTATGGTTTTTATTGAGATGTTCCAACGTAAATTGCACTGGCTTCTGGGGTAAATGTAGAAGGAAAATTGCCTTCCTTCAAAATCTGGTTTATCTATGATGTGATATAAAGCTCTACAGACTTGGCTGTGCAGATATTTTCAGCATTCTGTGTGAGACATATCTTCACATTGAAGAGAAAGGAGTCTATTTCTTAATTGAATACATGGAGCCCAGCATGCACAACTAGGGTTTCCAACCTCCAGGTGGTGACTGGAGACCTCCCACTATTACCTCTGATCTCCAGGTGCCAGAGTTCACATGGAAAAAATGACTGCTTTAGAAGGTGGACTTTATGCTATTATACTCCATTGAAATTCTTCCTTCCCCCAACCCCTCCCTCCTCAGACTCTATGCCCAAAATCTCCAGAGATCCACCACTCACAAAAGGTTATGTACTTTAGTTGCATTTGTAGACCAGATGGTTGCGATTAATTCAGTAGAGATATTATATGTACACCTGGTCTCTGTTCTTTTATGTACCACTTATTTATTTTATTTATAATTTGTCTTTCTTGCTGGAACTCAGGGCAGATTTTAGCATATAAATAGGGCAACTAAACAGCACAAATTAAGCAAAGAGCAGTGCAGCATGATTACAATTACAGCAGTGATGTAGCACCCATGGGGCTTGGGGCGCGATGCCCCAGAAGGAGCAGCAGTGGAGGCATGGCCAGGCTGTCGAGGGGACATGGCAGGGTGTTCTGGGGCATTCCGGTGCCCTGGGTACCTCAGGTGACGTTGCAGCAGGGGCGAAGGGCGCGCACGTGTCCCGTGCACGGTTTCCCCTTGCTCTGTTACTGAATTACAGAATTACAGAAATTATTTATTGGATAAATTTCCTTCTCTACACTATTTTCTCTTTTCCTTCCTTGAAGGCCAACATAGTCTACAAGTTGTCTTTAAGGACAGACCTGTGTAGAGTGCATTACAGTAGTCTAGCATTTGGGGGAGGTCAAAAAGAATTCAGTGGATGGCAGACCAAAACCACAGCAAACTCTTGGATTTCTCTGAGATAAAATTGCAGTAAAATACTTTTATTTTATGAGCATTTGTTGCAGTTACTTACTTATACCTCACAATAACCAGAGATATAGATATTTCTCAAGAATCACCATATATGGTGAGAAAAATGAGCTAGCTCTGTAAAGGCACTTTCGCACATGCAGAATAATGCACATGCAGAATAATGCAGAATAATGCACAATTGTTTGCAAGTGGATTTTGCTATTTCACATAGTAAAATCCAGCTGCAAAGTGCATTGAAAGTGGATTGAAAGAGCTTTATTCGGCAAGTGTGAAAGTGCCCTCAGCCTTGTTAAATGATGATCTTTGCAGATTTTCCTTTGCTAACAAGTACTGCAGATGGAATGGAGGTTGTTATATAATCATTGCAAGAAAGCTGCTGACAGTCAAATGAGAACAAACATCACATTTAGGTCACATATCCTAGAAGATGAGATGAGAGGAGTGGAGTGGAGAAGAGAGGAGTAGCAGTGGAGAGGAGTGGTGGGATAGAAAGCAGTAGGCATCTGAGAGGTGGGGCTTGCTGAGATGTGGGAAGACAGTATTCAAGCAGACAGGTGTTCATCAAGTGATAGTGATGATAGTCTAAAGGTTATAGAGAGAACTGAGCAAATAGGTCAAAAAGCCAACAGCGGGAGGGAAAAGACCTTAAAGAAGCAGCCAGAGGAAATGAACCATGGCCTATGGTGTCTCTAGACCAATGCAGGGCATGGGAAATAAACAAGATGAACTTGAACTCTTAACACAGCAAAGCAAATATTATATAATAGGTATCACTGAAACCTGGTGGGATGAGTCTCATGATTAGAACATAAGAATTGAAGGGTATAACCTATTTCAGAGAAACAGATCAAGCAGGAAAGGAGGAGTAGCAGTATTATATGTAAAAGATTATTACAGCTGTGAGCAGGTCCACAACTTAAATCCTGCAAGACAGGTTGAGAGCATTTGGGAAAAAATTAAGGGGGAGAGAAACAACACTGATCTCATTGTGGGAGTCTATTATAGACCCCCATGCCAGTCTGAAGAGAAAGATGATGCATTCTTAGAACAGATGATTCAAACTTTCAGAAAGGAAAGAAGCAGTAGTCATGGGAGATTTCAATTATGTGAATATTTGTTGGGAGTCAAACTCTACCATGACAATCAGGTCCAACAGATTTCTCACTTGCCTTGCATACAATTTCATGGTCCAGAAGGTGGAAAAAGCAACAAGCAGAATGGCTATTTTTGATTTGCTCCTAACCAATAATGATGATCTGATTAATGTAGTGGAAGTGGTAGGATCCTTAGGTGGGAGTGATCATATTCTCCTGGAGTTTGTTATACAGTAGAAAGGGGATGCTAAGCGTAGTCATACACACATCCTAGATTTTAAGAAAGCAGATTTCAGTAACCTTAGGAATCTACTGGTGGTCAAAAATACTAAAAGAGAAGGGAGTGCGTGATGACTAGGAATTTCTTAAAAGTGATATCTTGAGAGCACAATTTCAAACAGTTCTAATGAGGAGGAAAAATGGGAGGTACTTAAGGAAACCAGTATGGCAGTCTTAAAGAACTTTCAACTGGGCTAAGATTTAAAAAGGACATGTACAATAAATGGAGAAGGAGGGAAATCACTAAAGAGGAATTCAAATAACTAGGATGTGTAGGGAGAAAGTCAGAAAAGCTAAAGCTACCAATGAGCTGAGGCTTGCCAGAGAGGTTAAAAACAACAAAAAAGGCTTTTTTGGTTATGTCTATAGCAAAAGGAAGAAAAAAGATAGGATAGACTAGAGTCATTGCATGGAAAAGATGGCAAAATGCTAACAGGGATGGAGAAAAGGCAGAACTACTTAACACCTTCTTTGCCTCAGTCTTTTCCCAAAAAGGAAACACTGCACATCCAGGAGAAAATGAAACAGAAGATACAGTAGGAGAAATGCAGCACAGAATAAAAAGTTAGTGCAGGAACATCTGGCTACTTTAAACAAATTCAAATATCCAGGCCCTGATGAGCTACATCCAAGGGTATTAAAAGAATTAGCAGAAGTAATCTCAGAACCACTTGCTATAATTTTTGAGAAGTCCTAGTGAACAGGAGAAGTCCCAAAGGACTGGAGGACGGCTAATGTTCTCCCCATCTTCAAAAAGGGGGAAAAGGAGGACCCCAATAATTACCATCTGGTCAGCCTGACATCAATACCAGGGAAGATTCTGGAGCAGATCATTAGACAGACGGTCTGCCAGCACTTAGAAGGGAAAACTGTGATCACAAAAAGTCAGCATGGGTTTCTGAAAAACAAGTCATGCCAGACCAATCTTATCTCTTATTTTGATAGAGTGACAAACTTGGTAGATGAAGGGAATGCTGTGGATGTAACATACGTTGATTTTAGTAAAGCTTTTGACAAGGTGTCCCATAATATTCTTGTAAGTAAGCTAGTGAAATGTGAACTAGACAATGCTACTATTAGATGGACTTGTAATTGGTTGACTGATCAAACACAAAGGGTGCTCATCAATGGCTCATCTTCATCCTGGAGAGAAGTGACTAGCAGGGTGTCACAGGGTTCTGTCCTAGGCCCAGTGCTCTTCAATATTTTTATCGATGACTTGGATGATGGAATAGAAGGCATGCTAATCAAATTTGCAGATGACACCAAAATAGGAGGCGTAGCTAATACCCCAGAGGACAGAGTCAAAATTCAAAATGACCTGGACAGGTTAGAGCAGGGGTAGGGAACCTGCAGCTCTCCAGATGTTCAGGAACTACAATTCCCATCAGCCTCTGTCAGCATGGCCAATTGGCCATGCTGGTAGGGGCTGATGGGAATTGTAGTTCCTGAACATCTGGAGAGCCGCAGGTTCCCTACCCCTGGGTTAGAGAGCTGGACCAAAACAAACAAAATGAATTTCAACTGAGATAAATGTAAGATACTACACTTAGGCAGAAAAAATGAAATGCACAGATATAGGATGGGTGACACCAGGCTTGGCAACACTACATGCAAAAGGAGTCTTAGGAAACCACAAACTGAACATGAGTCAGCTGTGTGATGAGGTGGCCGAGAAAGCCAATTTTTTCCCCCAACCTTAATTTTTTTGAGGATCTATCTTTGAAGATACACAGATATGCATAAGAAAATCTTAGCCGCTTGGAGGACTCAAATTGAAAAGAATTGGGATCAAAGAGTTCAAGTCTACCCAATGCTTTTTAATGAGCGGTAGGGTAGATCTGTCCTCCATGGCCCCAATGCTTTTCAATGGGAGTCCTCCAAGCAGCCGATTCTGTTATGCATGTCTGTGTATCTTCAAAGATAGCTCCTACAGAACAAAAAAAATTTAAAAAGGAAAACTATATATTGCCAGAATTGGCAGGACTTGCTGAGTACAATTATGTACTTTTGAGGCTGAAAAGATAACCAGGATTGAAGCCTGCAGAGCAAACATCCTGGGGCAACCTTCAGCAGATGGAGGCAGGGAGAATTGCTTCACCAGCACACAAAATGTCAGGTGCAAGCTGAGGAGGAAATTGACCAGAGAGCTGAACAGTCGGGCGGGAATGCATTCTACACAGCCAGGCAGGGGATGTCTTGCAGGCACATTAAGGAAAAAAGGTGCACTTTGAAGAATTTTCAAAAAAAGTTACCTTGAGCTGAAATAAGGCATTCAGAGGACATCTTGAGAGGAAAGCTGTGTAGAGTGCCTTCCCAGGACACCTTTTATTAGCGTCCCCAGGACATCTTATTTAGGCTATGCAGAATGGACCAGTTGTACAGTAACATAACTTTGTTAATATTATGAACTAGTAGGGGAGGGGGAAATAATATTTCCCAATGATCCAGCAAAGGATGCTTCTCCCCTCTTCCACCCTTTACCTGCATGTGACCCATCTGAACTCTTGGCAGACCTTGTGTCTTTTTCTCCTGTGAGATTAAATGCAGCAGAAAAGTATAATGGAATGATCACAGGAAGACAGAAAAAGACCCAATTAATTTTTTTAAAGGAATCTAGGACACAGAAAGGCAGTAGTTTCTAAATATTTGTTTAGTGAATTCCATGAAATTCTTCCTGCCTGTGATACCCCACCAGTATGTTCTGTTAATTCAGTGAGTCTGAAATTGTTCAGTCTGTCCTGGCCTTGCAATTCACTGATGCCATCAGGGCAATGTTTGTTAATAGGATATTTAAATAATCAGTTTGGAGTTAACTTATTTGATGAGGTATAGGCAGGAATTCTTCATAACTTTCATATACACAAAGCTGCATTAATAGGTCAGTTTTAAGGCTGATAAACTCTATCAATCTATTCTATCTTTAAATGAATCTGCACTGTTATTAATGTATTGGCATTATTTAGCTTAGCTTCAGAAAAAAATAGCAGAGGTTTAAGCATTTATGTGATCACTTTCAAAAGCTGTGCTCTTGAAAAATAATGCACAATTTAAGCAATTTCTCCAACATTCTGTCCCTGATGTAATTTTTAATTTAGCCAGGCCTCTCTTTACTTGACAATATTGCATTTTTATTCAAAGATTCAGGGTTTTTGCATCTTTAAGCACATAATAAATATACAAGTCCCTGTTTTTCTGAGAAGAGAAAATAAACAAAATTAATATTTGAGCCAACATTAATACAGTTTCTGACATATTTCACACAGCACATACCATGTATATTTTATGTATCTCATATTAAGAAAAGAAAACATGCCCTCATTTTAAAAGCTACATGAGGCAAAATAATCCTGGAAAGGAAATAATATAGCAATTGTTTAGCTGTGTACTTGGAGAGAAATGTACAAATACTTCAAAATTATTCTTTGATAAACTACAGATAATGTGCATAGTATTTACAAATTCTGGGCATTCTTATCCTTTCTTGAGTTTTTTATTCACTGAATGTTAGGATCCATAATTTTTTTATAAGACTACAAAAATCTTTCTGTGCTATTTTGTAATCTTAAATAGATATAACACTTGTATTTGCAAGCTACATATTGCTATATTTTGTCACATGTAAATTGCATGCAAATACATGTTGTTGACCTGATGGCTGTTTCTCCCACTGCTGCTTCAAGTGGCTGTGAGAAACGAGAGGCAGGGGCAGGAAATCCCTGCCTTCAGGAGGGGGGTGAGGCTGCCAATCCAACTTCCCAGCTATTTCAACAATCATGTTCTGAATACTGCATTGTGCCCTCCTAGGCAACTTCTTGCCTCAGTGGTCTAAAGTCTCAGCCTTATAGTGCCAATTGGATGTGGGGGGATTTAGAAACTGGTTTAGTTATGCTTAACTACACAATCTTTGAGAAAAGAGTGGGAATCACTTCTGATGCTATCCTTTTGTTTACCTATCCTTTTCAGCAGTTCTCTAACTATCTTTGAAAATGAGCAGTAGTTAATGTTTTTTGGCAGCAGCTGATCTCCCCTAACTAGATAAAGGAGACCACTACAGGAGCAAATGAAGAGCGGCTATTTTTTTTTAGTCATAAAAGCTGAGGATAGGCCTTGGCATTAGTCAGCAGCTCTTATTCATGTTCAGATCCTCATTGTGCCATGAAGCTGAGATTTATTCTCCTATCTTCTGTACTGTACAAAGTAATAACTGTAGTGGAAGATCTCCTTTTTTAAAAATGCAAGATCTCTATGAATTTGAATCCTTCTTGCAGTATGTGGTGATTTGGGTGGGGAGAAGAAATATCTGAGCATGCCACTGAAATATGCAAAACTTAGCCTTATATTAAACTTCATTTTTTTGTTGTTCTAGACACTGTCCTTTTACTCTGCACCTATACATTTTTTGCTTAGGTAAGCCTGAAAGAATTCCATCCTGCTTAATGAGTAGATCAATTATTGTTCATAGAAGAAGATACTGTCTCTTTAAAGGTTATTTGAAGGTTGATTGCTATCTTATTGCTTATATCCAGCAAATCTATTCAGGCTTATGAATGAATTTGACCTTTTTATAGTTACCAGGGAAAAAAATAACAGAACAAAAGTTAATTTAGAACTCCATACTACAACACTCTTTCCTGGAGAAATGAAAGGGCATTCAAATCGATACCTGCACAATAACATTTCTGATGAATGTTTGTACCCAATTTTTTCATTTTGCTAACTTAAGATTGGGGATTTTGAATAGTTTTCAAAGACCACATTCTTTATGTGCTGTGAAGTATGTGGTATTGTGTCCAAACAATGCAAGAGGATAATCATTATAGAAGTATCACTGGGCCTGAAAAGGTCAGTTAGTTGGAAATGTCAACTTTCAATGCAACTATGCTGGACCTTCATAGGCAAGGATCCAATTAAAGGGACATGCCAAGGTGCATGGAAACATCACAGTGACACAGAATAATAAGGTGTTTCAGAAAGCTTTAATCTTTTTTTTAAAAAAGTAATGGCACTTGCTTTTCAAATGCTTTCTCCATGGTTATTATTGAACATGATGAGAATCTACTTCCCAACAGGCACAACATACACATAATTCAGATTGCTAATACAGAACAAAGAAAATTTTCCAAAACCACAAAATGTTAAATAAGCAAAGCCCAATGTGTATCAAAAAATTGTTGCAGTGTAATTTGCACCTTTTAAAGTAATAACTAGGCATACAAATAGATCCCTTCAATCTGGGTTAAATAATAAAAACCTTAGTCAAAAATTAAGTAATAAGGAAAAATACATAACTAACATTTATCAACTTATAAAAGGTTTTAAATCCCATCAAAATGATAGAATATATTCAGCTAAGAGCCAGTGTCAGTATGGGATTGAGAGACTGGATTCAGATCCCCCTCTGCCATGCAGCCCATTGGATGATTTCTGGCCAGTCAGTCTTTCAACCTAACCTGCCTCACAGGTTTGTTCTGAAAATAAAATTGTGTGGTGGGGAGACCATTTAGGCTCATCTGAACTTCTTGGAGGGCTTGAAATAAAAACCAAATATATAAATATCCACAGAAGCATATGTTGATATCTATGTTTATGTCTATAACTGTCAAAATTTCATAGTACAGTATGTCAGCATATATATGACACACCACTTTTCAAACACCGCTGCCAAATTAAAAGTGGGTTCTCTGTTGACAGAACAGTGGGATATTCTGTGCAAAGAGTATTGTTTGGATTTGAAGAATTTGGATTTATATCCTGTGAGGAGACTCAAAGGAACTTAAAATCTCCATTCCCTCCCCCTCCCATAACAAACACCCTGTGAGGTGGGTGGGGCTGAGAGAGCTCTGAAGAGCTGTGACTATCCCAAGGTTACCTAGCTGGCATGTGTTGGGGTACACAAGCTAATTTGGTTCCCCAGATAAGCCTCCACAGCTCAAGTGACAGAGCAGGGAATCAAACCTGGTTCTCCAGATTAGAGTGCACATGCTCTTAACCAATACACCATGTTGGCTCTATTATGGGATCTAGTTCAGGGTTAGCATTTTTTCCTTTGCCTCAGCACATTTGTTACCACTTCTTAATTACTGTTTTCATAACAAAAGTAATAAGTAAAAGCCATTACAGATATTGTGATAGCAACCAATTATCATGAACAGTTAGGGTTGCCAACATCCAGGTGGTACAAACAAGCAAAGAGAGGGTGCAACAAGAGCATTGGAAACCACCACTTTGCACCCAATGGCTAGCAGTACGAAAGTACTGAATAATTTCTGAACGAAATTAATAGAACTTATTCAAAACACAAGCCATACCTTACAGTCTCAGTTTTAATCCAAAGTACAAACTATATTCTTAAACAATACAACCTTGTCCCTGATGCAAACCATGCAATCTAAATGAAGTCTAAACAGATGCTCTAAAATGAGTCCATGTTCACATGCCTTATATTTTTATGTTTCAGGCTTCAGGCTAATCAGTCACTGGCTTAAGACCTGATCTTGATGCCTTCTTGGCCCAAAGGCGTTAGATAAACTGCCTTTGTACAGAACGAATCTTTCTCCACTCTATTGTATTTATATATTTTCATCCTAAGAATTTGAGCAGATTTGATGAGGAACTGCCAAAAGCTGTCCTGGAAGAAAATATAATATAGAGTGGAGTGGAGTGGAGAAAGTCTGACTCCATACAAAGGAAATTTTCCTCCTTAAAACTGGTTAGTGATCACCTCTTCACTTATCTTTTTCTCTTAGGAAAGGAGACTCACATCACATCCTTTACATACAGGATCCTTCCTGATCCTCAACAAGTTCCTCTCACTCCAGCTGCCAGCCTCAACTGTCAGTTTCAACAGTCAATGATCAATTGTCAGTTTTTAAAGTTCTTTCAATCCCCAACTGTAGAGTTCTCAAGGTGGTTTTTTTTCCTTTTTGAACCTCCTGTAACTTAAAGTTCCATGAGCGGGGCAACTCATCCTTATGAAGCTGTCCAGGATACCCTTTTGTTCTGAATAGTCTTTTGGTAGAGACTATTACTAGGAAGATACATAAGGATGCATTTTTTAAATCTAGGAAACTTTCACTCAAAAACATAAAGAGTAATTATGTGAGGTTGAAAACTAAGCCTGGATCCCTTGACATGTACTTTGATCAGAATCAATGCAGTATTAATTAGTGTGGATAATCAAAAATAGCTGGATCATGAGTTTCAGTGGTGAACAACTTTCTGTCACATTTTATTATCCTGTACCATTTTTACTAATAGGTGTAATATAGTTTCATGAGTTCATATTTTCATGCTTCAGTTAGTAAGAAAGGTTCACAATGTTCAAGACAGAATTGAGAATAGCTTGCATGAAGTTAGAATAGTGGAACTTGTTCTTAAGTTAACCTTTTTTTAAAAAAAAGGTTTTCTGTCTTGTCATTTAATTTTATATTGCCATGTCCTAAGCAGTGGTATGTAGGAAAGTAACTCTTGCTTAAGGAAGTAGTACATTAACAGGCAATCTCTAGGATAATTATACCTCTCTATGTCTACTGCAGTCATTGGTATCAGAAAAGATGTAACTCTACTTAGGACTTCAGTGTAAATCTTACACATAATTCCACTGAACTAAAGGAGGGTTAAAATATTATTTTCTAACCACTGAAAATTAATGGAGCAACACAGAAGTAGATCTATAATTTTAAGCAATAAAACCCTTCTAGCAGAAACTAAAAGCACTTGAAAATTATCCAATTGTGAATCACAATGTAATGATTTTGAGATATTCTTATCCCTTTAAAAATGGACTTTAAAATGATAATGCATTAAATGCTCAGGGTACAGGTTATTTTATAGATTTTGGAAATATAATGGGCTGTCCCTCACCCAACCTTTCAGAGGTTTAGCTAAGACCCTCTGAATCTGTAGCTACCTGAAACCTGAACAAATCTGGGAGGTCAGATTTAGAAAAAAAAATATGATGAAAGAGCCACAAAAAGTCACTTTTCTGCTGATACAGGGCTTATCTGATAGTTCAATGAAGCAATTAGATAAGCTCACAGAATCTTGAACCTCTGTTCTCGCAGGGATAGACTACCCCAAATAGTTTTCCATGGCTTCTGGCCATATGGAAGCATTTCTGGAACATGTTCAAGGCCTATCACTTTCTGGCAGGTTCAGCAACTTTATTTTGTATATAAACAAGACAAAACCTTGTCTGAATTCTGCTTCAGTTTGTTCTGCCTTAGCCACCTGACCACAGTCTGAAGCCTCAAAGCACCAGTTTAGAACCAAGATACATACATCTGGATGCTTGGATAATAAAATACAGAGCTGGGTGTCATCTGCATATTGGGTTACACCCAACTCCAAAGCAGGGAATTCTTTAGTTGGTACATTTGCACTTGTGCATCTGCCATGTTTTACTACCATAATAATACAAAATACTTCAATGGGCATACTGCTATAATCAGAGCATAGACTTGAAGCAAGGTCTATTTAAAAAGTGGTAGGAAGTGTAAGAACTTGAAATCTTATTCTGTGCTTCATATAACTTGGGTTTATAGTGAATGTTCATTATGACCAAAACTCAATGGCACCTTTAATACAGACTAATTAATAGAAGAAGAATAAACGGTGTTACTTAAAAATCCATGGAAGTGAATGGGCTTAAAGGAGCATCACTCTGATTTAAACTCCACAAAGGCTCCTAAAATCTTCTAGAACTCTGTATAGTTTTAAGTCACTTTAAGGCACCGCCAAGATGAGGGAGGGGACCTCAAAACACTATATGTCAATAGTCTGACCTTTAACCTTTTGTCTGAAAATTTTATTGGATTTCTCATCATCTTTTCACACTAAGCACAGCAGGATCTTCGTTTTATTATACTTCAAAAATCTGTGTATGATTCGCAAGTATAAAAGGTTGCTGTTCCCTGACAAGTGTAAAGGGCCTGGCTTGTAGGAACTATTCACTTAACCCCACCCCATCATGACTAGTACCCTGATGTTTTTCCAGAAATACCCTGGATGTTTTTCCAGAAATAGCTTCCCACACTTAAGAACACACATGCCTACATATGTGCCCCCTTCTATTTCATAAGAAGGCAGTATATGTTATACTTAATGAGTTAGATTCAACATACCACAAATAGAGCTGCTGTGACAGAGAGGAACTTCACTGCATACCCCACCTACAGCTCTGGCGTGCACATCTCCCCAAACTCCTTCCCAGGAAACTCCTAGGAATAATGTCAGGGGCAAGGGGGGGGGGGTCGTCTCTACTGAAAGGGAGAAACCAATGAAAATGCTACCACTGGTTAAATACCATTCCACTGGTTGAAAATGGAATTCGAATTCAAGACATTATTCATAACAGAACATAAAAAGTGTCAGTCCAAAGAATGTCTCTATTGAAGTCAGTCCAAAGTCAGTCCAAATAATGTCTCTGTTGAAACTTTCATCCCATTTCACTAATCAGTTGTTGGGAGTGATACCATGTTCTACATTCTCAAACAGTGCAGCTTCGATTTCATCTTTGATACCCGCTTTTGCTTCTGGTTTTCATGTTGTTCACATTAGGGATTGGCATAACAGAACTCCTGAGCTCAAAATAAGTGTGCATGAAAATCACTGATGCTTTGTGTTCCTGGAACAGTATTAGGAATACGGAATTCTTACTGAAATGAAACTACTGCCCCTGAAAATCTGGGTTGTTGTTGCTTCAAGTTTGGGTGCTGCTGTTTACCAAGCCAGCAGGACCATGCTCATGTGTCCACTATGGTGTTTTTAAATTGTTCATGTTTTCCCAGGCAACAGCATTCTTCCAACCAATTACAGATCAGGTGCATGGAGGAACCGGGTTTGATTCCCAGCTCTGCCATTTGAGTTGTGGAGGCTTATCTGGGGAATTCAGATTTGCCTGCACACTCCCACACATGCCAGCTGGGTGACCTTGGGCTAGTCACAGCTTCTCGGAGCTCTCTCAGCCGCACCCACTTCACAGGGTGTTTGTTGTGAGGGGGGAAGGGCAAGGAGATCGTCAGTCCCTTTGAGTCTCCTGCAGGAGAGAAAGGGGGGATATAAATCCAAACTCTTCTTCTTCTACATCCTGGTAAGATTCTAGACCAGTGGTGGCGAACCTTTGGCACTCCAGATGTTATGGACTACAATTCCATCAGCCCCTGCCAGCATGGCCAATTGACCATGCTGGCAGGGGCTGATGGGAATTGTAGTCCATAACATCTGGAGTGTCAAAGGTTCACCACCACGGTTCTAGACCTACCAGCCAATAACCATTTCAGACAAGCTGCAAAGAGGGAACTGCACATGTGTAGCACATGTGTAGGACTAGTTAAATGTGTAACACTTGTGTAGGACTAGTTAAATGGCAAACCAGCATTCCATTATCCCCACAGTATCAATCTATAAAGAGGTATGGATGCACTGAAATTGGTTCTTTTGGAATGCCTCATAAAACAATTCAATGCAGGAGGGGTGGGTCTAAGCACCCCTCCCCCCCAAAAAAAAATCTATCAGAAAGTCCAACAGACACCCAACAAAGGTAAGTAAGGTAAGTAAGATGGAAAGGGAGGATTCTCCTGTTTGAAAAAAAAATTTCAAGCCAGTTTAAAGTGATTACAATTGGCTAGTCACTCCCTTTAAACTTTAAATGACCAAAATCCGATAAACTGAATAGAGATTCAGCTCAGGGATTTTGTTGCGGCTTGTATTTGGGGCTGAATAAAACCGAAAAAGCTGAATTGGGCTTTTTTCAGGTTCTTTACTTATTCGGCTTCACTGAATCAACAAGCTGACCCAGAGACAAGCTGACCCAGAAAACTGTGACTAGAACCATTTCTCTGTTTTTAAGGATGATCAGAATTGTCAATAAAAGAACACTGGAGGAAGACCTATTTCAAAAAGCACTTTATCCCAACATTAACACATACATTCAGAAATGCAGAAACAATGGCATATATTGTTCCATTGCAGTCCCCCTGAAATATGCTCCCAATAAGTTCTTTTTTTTACATTAATTGCATTTTTAATGTTTGTTCTGTTCCCCAAGTTAAGCAGTCTTAGATGCCCTGTACTTGGCCAGAACAGAGTGCGAGACTCACAAGCAAGGTGTAACAGTTCAAAAAGAGAGAGAGAGAGGTTTTATTGCTTTGAATTAAGATCCTAACTCCTCCCACAGTCTAAAATAAAGTACTGGCTTGACTGGAACAACTTGAAGCTTGAGACTTTCCTTCCAGGGAAGTCCACTGTGTCTGGGTTTCCTCTTGGTTCCTTCAGTGTCCTTTATCTGGATTCTACTTTCTGATAACATCTTAGACTTTTATACTCCTTATACGCTTTAGACTATACACCATAGACATAAGAGATATTGCAGCCTTCCAACTCCACTGGCACCTTAGACTAAATTAAATAAACAGGGGCACTATTGGTTAATGAAAGGAAGACTGCCTCTAGGGGGATTTCTTAAAGGGACAGGGTCTAACTCACTTAGAACACTATACAAAAGGAACTAAACCCATTGTAATTAAAGGGACAGCTGAGACTTAATAAGAAAATTATAAGAGCTTCTCTGGGAGGATGACAAGGTTTAAAGTTTTCCTTAGAAGCATGGCTCTCTTTTCCTTTCTTAAGATGATGCAATACTCATGGTGATCTGAGCTGCAGAAATTTCTTAAGCAGTGTAAAGGAGTAAAGCTTCTCCAAATGCTCAAAATTCCACAAAATGGAAGTGAACCCTACCACCCCTTAAGCCCTTCATAGATTTACATAAATCAGCTTCTTCTTCTTCTTCTTCTTCTTCTTCTTCTTCTTCTTCTTCTTCTTCTTCTTCTTCTTCTTCTTCTTCTTCTTCTTCTTCTTCTTCTTCTTCTTCTTCTTCTTCTTCTTCTTCTTCTTCTTCTTCTTCTTCTTCTTCTTCTCTCTCCCTCCATCATGCTGGTGTTCTCTTTAACTCTTTGTACAAAGAACATGATAGTATTTTAAATGTCCTTTACATATATCTACTGAATATTTCCTGCAATCCAAATATCTGCACAACTTGTGCTGTCTACCCTAAGGAAGTATGGACTTGTGTTTCTGAAGCAGCCCTACCTGCTACACAGCAAACTAATGTTTGTCTCAGTTTGTGAAATGGTGACCCTTTGGTGCTACTTAAAATTAAGTAGCTCTTTGGATCCTGGCCACTTTGTCTAACAAATGTTACATGGTATCCACACTGATGCTATGAAATGCTCAGCCACAATTCTTAGTCACAATATTTGCTTAGCCATATTGACATAGAGTGGTTTGTGCCCAGCTACTGGGCAATGTCTAATGAATGGGATAGAGACACTGAACATTGGGCTATATTAGGCTAGTTCTGCTTCTTTTAGTACTTGCCAAGACCAAGAAATAAACATATGAAAGCAATAGTTGACTTGATCAAATTATACCATACAACATGAGTAATACTTAGCCACAATCAGTTATTCTTTGGCAAGTATATCTTTGAAAGTATTTGAGCTTCATGTTGGGCTTTTGGACAATAACTGGTTGAACTTGGGGGGCAGAGGGGGCAGTTGACCCAGGTGCCATTCGTCTGGGTCATGTGGGGCCACATTTTGCCCCCCTCTCCGCCTGCACCCAGCCCTCCCCCACTGCTGAACTCAATACCCCTTGCCATGCCCCTTGCCACTGCTGATTTCCCCCTACCACCACACCACCATCCCCACAACCCCCCCTCCCCAACAACCCTTTTCTTCCTCTAAGTGGACTCAGTCAGCAACACAATGGGGGTGGACTCCGTTGCCTTAGTGTATTGCCAGCCACTGCTCAGAGGAGGAACAGTTGTTGCATTGGGGTATTTTTGCAGAGGTGATGGCATGGCAGCAGGGGAGGCAGGGGGACTTTGGCAGTATAGGTTGGGTGCAGCTTACCAGGACTTGCTATACACCACTGTGGACAACTAAAACATCTTCTCATCAACCATTACATTTCACCCTCCAATAGAACACATACATAACATAGACTTTCTTTATTCTTTAGTAAATATCTAACTTTACCACTGCAGAGAGTTTAACTGAATACTTCTATGACTTGACCACACATTATGAGTTATAATGTTTCTGCCTTGAGGCCATACCAGGAGGCTTAAAGGAATATCAGCAAAGTCGTCATGTAAAGGTCTGAAGATAACTACCCAGGGTTTTACCAAACACAATAATGCTACTAGTTATTATGTTTAAGGTTTTTAGGGAGCATTTTGCATGCCAGGAGAGAGATAGAAATGTACATTCAGACAGCCATCTCTTTAAGAAATTAGGTAAAAAAGCTGAGCCTTGTGGCTTACTCACCAGGGTTGGTTATAGTCAAGAGGTCAAGTTGCCGCTGTTGCTAGAAAACAGATGATAAAAGAAGTCATTGAAAGATGAATACTTTTTTTTGCTGTTCAGCTTACACATGCAAAGCCAGTGTTCTAATATTTGCAACAGAATTAATTACAAGTAACATGACTCAATATTATTATTTTGGATGGGAGCCATGTGAATTTAGCATAGTCCTTTGAAAACCGTGCTGCTTTCATTCTTAGAATATTAGTAATTGGTGGTGACAAATCACATAAGTTTAAATTTGGGGGATTCCACAGAGCAAACGTATAACAAGTTGCAGTAGTTATGAAGGAATCTGTTTTCCTTTTTCCATTCAGGCAGTGATTGGAGCCCATGGAAACAATCCAGGTTGCTATCACACCCTCGCACAGAAATGCTTCTCTTTTTTTAATGTCCTGCAACACACGGGTAGCTGTGCAGGCATATAGAAATGAACCCCTGCAGCCATGCCGGTTGTCCCACAATACGATTGGCTGCACATGCGTAGCTGCACTTGTCCAACATGCAAAAATTTTAAAAGGACCTTTCTTCAACAGCAGGGCAAAAATGAACAGGTTGCTATAGATCGGCCATACTTGTTGCCACAGGGAGAAAACATGCTTAAGGGGCTTTGTACCCGGGGGGGTGGTGGTGGTGGTGGTGGTGAGAGATTGCCCACAACTTGCTGGGAGACCTGCACAGAATGGCAGGTGTTAGATGGTGTGGAACTTACAGTAAACGGATGGAAGGGGGGGAAATAAAATGCAGCCACGGACTTACCCGAGGCTGCCACTGCAGTTGGGGAGGGGCGAGCAGGAAAGGCCCGGCTGTGATGGGCGTGACCACACCCAGGGTGGAGTCACATGACGGGGCATCGTCATGTGAAAAGGGGGCCTGGGCAAGCCTATATAAGGCAGCGCCCGGCAGGTCCTGACCTCTTTCGAGGCCATGGAGTGAGCAGAGTGCTGCTTGCTCGCTCTATCGAGAGGCTGCCACATGACTGAGAGGCCTGTAGGGCCTAGTCGTCGCTAATTGAGAAAGTGTGGGGTTGGCCCACAGGACCATAGGGTATAGCGTAGGGTGGGGGCATGGTGTGTGTGGGGGCCGTTGGCAGAGCTAAACCTGCTTGGTTTCGCAGATGTGTTTGGCATCAAGAAAACTTCAACAAGGAAGAGACTCTGAGAATTAACAAAACTTGGCTACCAGTAAAAAACACCAGAATCAAAGGCCAAGGGCATGCTAGGTTCATGGACAATGGACTCCACCCAGACATAGGGTTTGCATTCACTAAGATTATTGCTGCTGCAGGGAATGCAAATGTGAATCACTCCCTGGACTGAAAACCCTTACGTGCAATACAATACTATCAACCACACCTTTGCATAGCAAGTTCCACCCAAACACTTATTGGCCCCTTCCGCACACGCAAAATAATGCGTTTTCAAACCACTTTCACAACTGTTTGCAAGTGGATTTTGCCATTCCGCACAGCTTCAAAGAGCACTGAAAGCAGTTTGAAAGTGCATTATTCTGCATGTGCGGAATGAGCCACTGATTGTTTCCCCACCCTGGGACATGGAATATATATACCCCACTAAAAACATTCCCTTCTCACTGGACTCAGTGTGTAACAGTGTGTAACTTCCCTCTGTGATACCCCTTTGAAGATGCCAGTCACAGATGCAGGCGAAACATTAGGAACAAGATCTACCAGACCACGGCTACACAGCTCAGAAAACCCACAACAAATAGTTATTATAGTTAATAGTTGTAATTTTGTAGTAATACAAAATAAGTTGATAGGTATGTAGATAGATAGATAGTTTGTTAAATAGATAGTGGATAGGTAGGTAAGTAGCTGGGTAGATAGCCTGCTGAGAGACCTGCAAAGAATGGCAGACAGGCAGATTCTCCCTGAGGTTAGATGGTGTGGAACTTACAGTAAGCAGGTGGAAGGAAGGGGAATAAAGCATATCCTGCCTGGCCGTTGGTGCAGGAGTGGCTTCAGTCCAAGATTTTGCAAAAGAATCGCTGGTTTAGTGATTTTTGAAAATTCCAGGTTGAAGGAAATAAAACAGGACAAATTCGTTTTGAGGGTGGAACCTGTGCAAAGTCCCCCCTCAAAGTGGTTTGTATTGTGCCCTACCCCCATTATATTTCCCCTGTGTCCCATTATATTTCCACCTTTGTTAACTACATGCTTCAAATCAGAGGCAAAAGGAATTATGTGATCTGCAAATGGATGCCAAGTTTATGTCTAGCTATCTCAAGTTTTTAGAAACTTCAGCTCAATGTTGAGATGTATTTTCATCCTAGATGGAAGAGTAAAGGAAATGGAAGAGGCCCTCAATAATCAAAGTCTTGTTGGTGTTGCTCCTGGTATCTGGTCTCAAAAACAGTACCCTAGTCCTTACCTCAGATAGATAGTGTGGGGCACAAACTATTCACACAAACACTGAGAGGAATACAAGTCTGAGAACAAAGTCTGAGAACAAAGATGTGTGAATAAAATAATTAAAGGTCTATCCTTACATTACCATAGCAGAATGTGATTTTTTTTTCTGAGGAGTGATGCTGAGGTAAAAAGAAACAACTTCATTCACCTAAACCTTATAGATACCACTGGAAAAATGTGGAATCAGCCACTCTGAAATGATAATGAGATATCTATATAACATGTTGAATCATATATTTGTCAAAATCATTTTTAACCTTTTAAAGTGAATAAGTGAATAAGTTGTATGTGAAATCTTTCCACCTTAAAGATGTATTTGTCGGGAAAACCCACCCTCAGGAATGTTGGGAAGTGGTTATCTGGATTGAAAAACAGAAAAACAGAATTCAGCTTATTGCTGTCCCTTGCATATGGGCAGAGAGAGAAGGGGATATGCAGCTTTTGAGTAACAAGAAATAGTCAGACAAGCCAATTTGATTTTAAGGAAGAATGCATATGTGGGAGAAATATGATTATATGGGTTATGTATGCTGGTATGATTATGAATTATGACGTATGTATTCTTTATATCTATAAAAGATGAAGGTCTTTATCTGGTTAGATGTGACTCTCATAGAGAGATACCCTGTGTTTTGCACATTAAAAACAAATATTTCTGTTTAAAGCCTGATTATTTGGTATTTTTCCTTACCAGTCTTTATAAACGTAACAGCCAGGTCTGGCCTGACAGTTCCCTGTAAGCATGCTGGTTCTCCCCAGTTACCAATCAAACATCTATTCAGGTATTAAACAGTGCTAATATAATCAACACAAAAAATTTAGATAATTTTGTTCCTTCTTTATTTCCATATATGTCACATTTTAGTTTTCAGTGCCATCTGCTTCTTTCCCGTGTACATTCTAATGGATAACAGCTCTAAATTCTCTTGCTCCAACATTTATACAGTTACTAGCATTGCAGAATATCCTGTCCACTTTAATTTATCTCTCCTAATCTGCTCAATAATGTCTGTGTTGCTTTCATTTATTGTCAGGCCTATTGATCCTCTTCTAATCTAATTCTCATCATTATGCTGTCTCTATTCTTTTGGTGACACTTGAAAATCCTTGAGGATGGAAGCACGCCTGACTGAACACTAAAGTAAAATGTTCCCTTTTGCAAAAATTTGCTCATTCATGGCCTCATCAAAACAGGCCTGAATTTGTCACGCTATCAAAGTGGTTCTGAAGACTGTGAATGCCATTCATTACTAGTTATGTGGTAATTTTAAATCCACTGTTGCAGTGCACTCAGTTACCACTTCTAACAAAAACTAAGATATAATTAATGGCCATATTGATGTAGCAAGGTCTGCTCCCTCCTCTGCAGAGCTAAGCCTATACGTTGTTAAAACAATGTCAATCCTCTTTTCACTGTCTTCCCCAAAACAGTACCACAGTTAGACATTCTGCACCCTGAGCCTTGGAAAATTAATTCCTCCCTTTCTACACCTCCCACTTATATAAAGAAAATGAAGTACGTCCCAATGGTGTCTGTCGTTAACCACATATCCAGTCTCACTTTCCTTCCCTCTCCCCTTCCCAGCTTGATTTGGATTTCTTCACTGGTTATGCAATGCAAAACATTATATAAACAACAAAAAACACACTAAAAAACTTGTGTAAGAACCAAACATTGAAAAGCCTTCTGAGCTGAATAGTTGACTATATTTTATGATATGAAGAACAAATTACACTCTTCAAAATATATGAATGTCACTAAATACACACAACAAATGTCATACCATATGAAAGGTACATAATATTATGCATTCAGTCTATTAGAAACAAATCTGGTTTGATTTTGAAATCTGATTGCTAAAATCCTCTGAACTGTGTGAACTGATCATACAGACATAAGGCAATTCATTGAGCACTGTCCTGCTCATCTTCATTTCAGTAAGTCAGCATTGAATTAGTGCTTGTTGGATTAATGCTAAACTGCCATTAAAAAAGGTCACTGGTGAACTTTTTTCACTCAGTTTTAGTGGCTTAAGGCTTTAAACCTTCAGCATTCTTTTAACCTTTTTTTCTAGGTAATATATTCCCTCTCTTTCTCTCTCAGCCCTTACTTCTCTTCCATGGTACTGATGCCCTTGAAGATATTTGCTGACTACTTTTATTTAATTTGAACCTTAATTATCCCAGGGAAACTTGAGAAAGTGCAAAGGAATTATTTTTGTGTAAATTAGCTAATTCATTTGAAGTTTGGTTATCTGTAGGATGTTCTGTGCCACTCTTCTCCAATACTTTATTCAATCTCTATACCCATGTGAAAATATACCATGCACATTCCTGCTACATGTGTACACAAGCCACAGCACAACAGCAATCTTTCTGGCCATCCAAGGCCAAGAACATGTTGCACATATAGCAGCCCTCTTCTCCCCTTTTCCTATCCAAGTTGACTCATTCTATAAAGCTACAGAGCAGCTCATTTGTGAAAGGGGGAAAAGCCATTTCAAGAGTTAAAAGGGGAAATAACCATTCCATTTGCCATTGCCCCACTGTTAACCCAACTGAAATGGATCAAAGGGAAAATATGGGAGTTTTGTGCCCTCATTGGAACAACCTTGTTTGCATCCTGAAGAATAGTGCAGGGACCTTCCACTGCCTGTGTTGTGGAAAATCCCTATATAGAAAGTAATAAGCATAACATTATATTATGAAAAAAAAGTCCAGTGACACCCCTATAAGAACTGTAAATGAATGTTTAAATGTAACACTGAGCTTGTTTTAAACAAATCCGTGCAGTGAATCCTGGTGCTTGTAACACACAAAAGAGAACACTGAAATTGTTTCTAATATGATATATTATTCATTTAGGAGATTTATATCCCACCTTTTCCCATCAAGATGGTCTAGGAGTGGCTCAAAATATCAGTTTTTACAATAATAAAAACAGATCACGGTCCAATAAACAGTTTACCCCAACTTTTAAGATTTCAATTTCTGGTGCCCCAAAAACAATAAGTTAACTAGTCGGGGGGGGGGGGGGGTTATCAGGATAATAGCTGTAAGAAAATTCCCAAGGGAGCAAAAGAAAACAAGGAAAAAGAAAGGAAACAAAAAAGTAAAGGGGAGGGAAAATAGGCCAGTTAAGATAGACACTATTCTCGACCATAGGCCTTGTAGAACACAATTATAAACCCATTCAATAAAAAGTGCCTTAAAATATCAGGCATGTGCAAGACAATCAACATGAGAGGAACAATTAAAAGAGCTAAACAAGAACAGACTGGCAAAGAAATTACTATGGAAACAGGGAGGCATGAAAGCAGCCTCTCATTTCTGAATAGTGCTTACTTCTCTAAGGGAGTCAAATTGTCTCTGTCAAATAGTTCAAATATACTACAGATTTTGAACCAAAAATAAAAGATGGAAACTTAAATGGAAAAAAGATCAATATTGGATAGAAAACCTTTCCAGAAATTCACCATAGATTGTGGAATTATACTCTCTATCTGACAAAGTATAGCTTTCCCATACTCCGCCTGCCTCTGGGATGCCAGCTCCATAATTGTCACAGCAAATCCACAAGAAACAGTTGTTGCATTTAGTCAAGGCTGGCTTCTGAATGCCCACTGGTATCTATGGGGGAAAGGCTGTGAAAATACTGTTAATTTTAAGATGACAGGCAGCCCCACCCAAGAAGTCAGGCATCTGGCTGTGGCACTGTGGCCATGCCAGGCTGCTGTTGCCATGGAGGTTTCCCAGTGACGTGGGAAGGCTCAAAAATAGGGAACATCTCCCTGCCTCAGAGAATCCCTCATTGTGCTGAATGGACTTACACCACATTTTGTTGGCATAAGTCCCAGGCCCCAGCTGCTTGTGTAACTTGGGCAATGACCTGGAGGAATCTGACTAATGTTGGCTTCTCCCTGGCACACCCCCATTATGGTGGTGGCAGAAGCTTTGGGATGCTGGCGTGGCATCTGGCAAAGCCCCCCAATGCCAGGGAGTGGTGTGGCAGCTGCATGCTGGCAGATTCTCCCATCTACTGGGCCAAGTGCAAATCCTGATGGTATGGTGCTGCTCTTGCAGGCAGATTTGCTCCCCCTTTCAGATGGGGCTGTAAATGATGTGTTTTAAAATGTTTTCCAAATCTCCAACACATTTTCCTGTTCAAGAAAGAAAACTTTACCTCAAATATTAAATGGACTAAGATGGTAATTTTATTCTAAATATTTTAATCTGTTAATTAAAAAAAATTCCTTTGTTAAAAATACTTTTAGTATCTGGCAAGCCTATGAAAATTGAAGCTCTACTCATCATAGAGTTGCTCTAAAAATTTTAAAAGCTTTGTTCTTGTGTCCATAACATGCAGATTTCCTCTTGGTTCGCAGTTTTTATTAGGTAATTACAAAGTCACAGTCTTATTGCTGCATTTGCAACATCAATAAAAATAATACCAATACAAATCACTCTAGGGTCAAAAACAGAGAATTAAGCTGAATGTGAGGAATAAGCAGCATGAGCTAATAAAATCTATTAAACAGCTATTTATTTCAAAGATAAAATAGACAGAATAAAAACAATAAGGGCCACATGTGGTGCTATTAAAATTAGAAAAATAATCTATATTAGATACAGATTACTATTTCAGTGTGTGTTATATTAACTAAGTGGTGACTATGACACACACACAGAGAAATTACATAGGTGGTGGCTATACTATATACCTGTACTGGCATAACTAGCAGTTATGTAGATGTTAGTGGCATTTACACTTGCACAGTGAAAAAATAGGGGAAAGGGTTAAGTGGAAAGTAAAGAAAGAGAAAAAGTGAAAGGAAGGAAGACAAGAAAGAAGGAAGGTGGGAAAGCATTCAGACAGAAAAAGTGTAGATTTGGGAAAACAATTATGAACATTTAAGGTCAGCCATTTATTGAGAACATGGGCTATCCTACTCAATGAATTTCTAATTAGAAACAAAGTGCATCTGCCTATGGCAGTAATAAGATATTGATCAACTACTGTTTATTTATGGGACTATTTTTGATAACAGAAATGAGGGGGAATTGCACAATTTTCAAACAAAACACAGAAGAATAGATCAATTTATCTAATGCAAGTCAGGGGAAGGTAATCTTTTTCCAGTGTTGGAAGTAAAATTACTTTGCCCAATATTGTAGTACTCCAGCTACAATATTGCTAGTTTCTTATAATGGTTGCTTGCAGTTTTAAATTCCATTGATTTGGTCTTTCACATTTTTCTTGTCATTCCTGGAATGATCCCTGTCTGACTAGTTAGAACATAACTCTGGCACCCCTTCTTCCCTGCCTGTGACTGCTGGTTTGTGTTGACATTAATGGCAGAGAGATCTAATTGTTACCAGAATGATCCATGATGGGTGGGTGAGGCTCTATTTTAATGGAGTCTCTACCCATCCTGCCAGTCGTTGAGATGCCTGGTAGTGCTGTGCCAACATGGGGAGCCCATTCTCTGCATTGGCTAGTGAACCCATAAGGACACAGCAAAAGCCTGTCTGGACTTCCACTTGCCTAATATCTGCCTTGAGAAGTACTTGCCTCACACCCTTCCAAAAGGGATTAAGAGAAAACAATGCCCGTGCATTGAAAAGCATTCCCATCTCCAGCCCTGGAATATCTGCCCTGCGGAGACAAAGGACTTGTTAATTTATTTGCCCCAAGTGTTCCTGCCAGTATTATATTAACCCAAAACTTATTCTGCTGACTTCTCTTTCTCTAACAACCACCTTATTCACATTGCTATTGTTCTATAGTTATGACTGACTCAGCACTCTGGCTACCTCTGGGAAATCCCCGTTTCGCTTATCAGGCTAAGAACTCAAACCATTAGATTAATGGCTCAGTACTTAAAAGTTGATGTTTGCCTCTTGTCTTTCTCTGGAAAGGCAAGACTTCCCTTTATCCTGGGAAATTAAGGGCCACTCTGCATAAACCGGAGGGTCAATTTTTCCCAATAAGAATCCCCTCTCCCAGTAGTTCCTAGCACTGCTTTCACCCTGTCTTTTGGAATCCTAGTTCCTAGCCCTGCTTTCACCCTGACTTTTGGAATCGAGCATGAGTCATTGGACCGTCTCTGGATACATCTTCAGGACAAGGTAATTATCTCCCTTCTGTAACATCCTGCTCTATTCCCTACGTAACCTTTCAACTCTATCTATATCCTAGAATTCTTAAAATACTGTGCACTTGCATTTTACCTTTTGTGTGTTTGTAAGTTTTTTATTTTGTTCTCTCAATAAAAATTGTTAAACTTTGCATCCTGGACTCCTGCAGATTTCTTGCAGAAATCCACCTCTATAAACTCCAGTGAAAAATATCTGTAGTTACCCCTCTCACAAAGCAAGGTCTGTTCCTCTAATTCCCTATTCTAAAAGAGACAGACCCTACCATTTCAGGTAACACCAAGGCTTCAAAGAACAATTTGGTTCTCCCAGGGTGCTGTGGTGGTGGTGGTGGTGGTGATGGTGGTGGTGGTGTGGTAGCCATCAACAGGTAACCTTATTCTTTGTTTCCTTTTTTCGACTTTCTTTTCCTTTCTTCTACTTTTTCTGCCTGTCACCTTTTTTCCTTTCCTTTTCTAACCTTTTTCCCGCCTTCCACTTCCCCTTGTTTGTTCGTTTATTCATTCATTTGTTCATATGTTCCTTCCTTCCTTCCTTCCTTCCTTCCTTCCTTCCTTCCTTCCTTCCTTCCTTCCTTCCTTCCTTCCTTCCTTCCTTCCTTCCTTCCTTCCTTCCTTCCTTCCTTCCTTCCTCCCTCCCTCCCTCCCTCCCTCCCTCCCTCCCTCCCTCCCTCCCTTCCTGACACAGCATACATTATGCAGGGATCTAAATTTCTAGGCAGGACATCATCTATACTCCTGACCAAGCAGTAAAAAGTAAGAAGGAAATGTATAGGATATTAAAGTAGTACAAAACCATAAACTCCAGAAAACAGGAACATTAACATTAACATGAACAGGAAGCAACATGCGAAATGCAGTAACAATGATGGATAGATGTGTCACACAACCTAAACTGGATATTGCAGGCTGTAGCCCATTTCGGATGCTAATGATTCCATGGGAGGGATAAGATGGTCTCCCACCTACCAAGAGAAGGCCCCTTCATGGTAAGTGTCCAGTGGTTTCAAGGTTGTGTCTGGAGTAAGAACGACTCTATCTTTATGAAAACCGCAGATATTGGGATTCTATCTTTATGAAAAACGCAGAGATTGGGATTGACCCATAATGCTCTGAGTTTGTGTAGTAATGCACCGCTGACCCAGCAGCACCGTGGTCTGCTGGAACCTCTGGCTCCCTCTGACCCCTTCTGGGTGGCACCGCGCCCCACTCCCTCAATGTCCCCTATGAGTCCGCGGGTCATGGTGTCTGGCTCAGTCACGGGCGCCCAGGGACAATGGTCTTGCCTCAGGTGAGGATTAGGCTCCAGGCAGCTCCTCTCACTCCGCATTGTAGGTGAGATCATGCATCACATGATGATCATCTCCCGACCTCCAACTCGGAACTCCCTCCGTTCCTCCCTTCCTACCGAGAATCACAATAAAGGTGCCAGGAACCAGCGGGAGCTAGCTAGGAACCTGCGGACCCCAGCTCCCGCTGCTGGCGATCTCCGCAGAGATGAAACCTCCGCCTCTTCCTTGGCTGACGACCCTGCGGGGATGACCTGGCTGAGATTGCGAGCCGGGAATCTCGAACCTCCACCCTGCTCACCGTCGCCTGGGAAGGGCGGTACGAAGTCAGCTGGATGGTATCAGGGACCACAGTTTGTTATCGCCCATCCACAGCTGGATCGAGCATCCAGGACTTCGAGTCCTAGGACACTCGTCCGACCAGACACCCGGTGAGTATGGGGCTTACCAAAGCAGGGCTTATGACAAGCCGTTAACTTGAACTGAAAGCGTTAGCGCGACGGGAGTCTCCGTAGAGGGGGCTGCGCCAGTGGTTGAGGAGATTGAAGCTCAATGTCCATGGTACCCAGAAGGGGGGACATTGAATCTGGGACTGGGAAAACATGGGCGCCTCTTACCGCGCTGGAGAGCCTGTGGCGCCCGATGTCACTACTACAACCCGTGGAGACAATGTTATGTAAGCCATCAGCCTGCAAGGTCTATGGCTCCCTTGCTATGGTCGCCCTCCCTTTTCGATCTTTCAACTTCAATTTCACCCCGAATTTCTCTATCCACTAAATTGGGGCCGCCCTGTCCTCCTTCTGCTTACTGCTCTCCGCCTCCTTCCAATTCTCAGCGGCTCGGTGCCCCTCTGCTCGCCTTCATTTTCCGAAGCCACGCACCTCGATGGCGCTACTTGTGTGGTAGCCCGGGTTCATCGCAGAGCGGTATTATGCGATCTGCAAAGAAACCCTGGCCGGAGGCGATGCCGATATCTAAGCACATTGCCCATCCATTTCACAGATACCACCGGGGGGGGAGGATGGCATTGTTCAGCAGGTTGTGGTACCCGCCCTTAAGCTATAATATCCTCACTGAGCTCCATAAGCAATGCGGGACGTGAGAATCCACCAGCCCTATGTGGGGAACGTATTTGGAAGCGGTCGCCAGGAACCACCCTAATGGTTCGGAGGACTGGAGAAAACCACCTTCGCACATGCTTTTAAACCCGCACAGTGGCAGTCTGGGAAGCGAAATTACCGCCAGCCCAGTGCATAAGCAGAGGAGCAGCCTCTGGCTGGCGCCTACACCACCCGGCGCAGCTTTGTAGCTCGCGAAGCTTTCGCTAGCCCCAGTACAAGTGCAGCCCTGCCGGTGGCCCACCCTTGCGATTAAGCCTCTGAAGGCGTTTTTGAAGTCCCCAATACCGGACAGCCAACCCAAAGTTTTCCCCAGCACCCGGCAGAAGCCTCAAAGGACCCCTATGCTGAGTTTGTGAACGGGCTCCAGGAGGCCCTCAAAGAGTGGAGTTGACAACGAGGAGGCCAGGCGAACTCCTTAAGCGCCTTGCCCTAGGAGAGCGCCCTCCGTGAGTGCCTGCAGCGGGTCTGAACCCTAGGAAGGAACCCGAGCTGGCCGACATGCTCCAAGCTTGCCGGGATATGGTCTTTAAGCCCATCAAGCCAGCGCCCTGGCGCCGCCCTCTCCGCTGCCATGCAGGACAGCCCGAGGCGAGTGTCTCAGTGCGGCAAACCAGGACATTTCGGAGGAATTGTAGGCTGCCAGTAGGGGGCCTACAACCAGCGGGAGGGAGGTCTCTCCCAGAGACCCCAGGAGAAAGTCTAAGACGGGCTCCCAATGCCGCTGGGGAGGCCAGCGCCCGGGCATCTCCCAGCCGGAACCAAGATCCGCCCCAAACCCCTTCCCGGAGCTCCCCATGAGATCTTGGCTGCCCCAGCTCAGTATAGTGATCCCATCCCCGCGAGGCCATTGGGCTGGTCTTGCCAGCTGCTCCCCTCGTCTATGCTTCCTCTGCTAACCCCTTTACTTCGAAGTCACCATGCACCTCCATGGGTACCCCAGAGTGGCAGCATTTCAAAATCTCTGCAGAGTCCACGGTCACTGAATTGCAACAGAGAAATGCTGGCGGAGAGCATGGCAACATTCTGGCACTATGCCCAGTCCGTCTCATTATCCAAGGGACTGCCGTTTTGAACCCTCCTCAGAATGCCCATAGCCAATCTACAGGACAATGAGGCATGGAAGGGAAGATGCTTCGCACAATGGCCTTAAGCCAAAAAAAGGGTCCTTACATTGAAGCCCCTTGGCCCTCTCAGCTGTAGGTTCAAACCAGATCCTCATAGCCTCTGAGCCTGTACCAAAGCCCTAAGCTCAAAGCTCCCAGTGGCAGCAAAATCGTCAGTACCTCAGAAACAAGATCTCAAATCCAAGAGTTGCAATCCTCCTCGTTACTTTATATGTGCTCTGTATGCCTATGTATGTTCTGTATGTCTTGCCCCTTTCAAAGAGACCCTAAAGTTTCCCTCATAAGGGATTTTCCATTACTTCAAAGCTATGCTCTTGTGCTTCAATTAAAGTTTTTTCTCCTTCTGATTATGTGTGCCAATGCCTTGAAGGCTTCGCCATTACAGCATCCGCCTTCAGCGGGACACAGCGCCGTGCACGTGCTCCCTAGGATACCGATGGGACCTGCTGAAGCCGCCTCCATCTTAGTTTAAACCTTCAAAACTCTTCTTCAAACCCTCTCACTTGAGAACCTTTTCCTTAGATCCATCTGAGCCTACACTGCCACATTGGCGTGGCGCCAAATTATTTTCATGCTCCCATTTTTTTCTGCTGGCCCCTGGCTGGTCACGGTGCGGGGTCTCCCAACTCCACACCTATCTTTACAGCCTCCGCTGTGAGAAGGTAGAAACAAAACAAACCGGCCAAAGTCCCACTTACAGGAGAAGGTAGAGAGCTGACCAACCCGCCTTCTTTTCTGCACGCCCTCCTTCTCTCTAATGGGCTGGCACCCCACCTCTAGATCTAGGATCTGATAGGGGTTTTGACCCCTCTCCAATTTTCGTGTGATCAAACCTCAAGCCCGGAACTGTTTTGCATATTTCTCTAAATCTTTTCCTATGGATTGCTATATTACGATATGACTATAATTGTGAATTGTTTAGTTGCTGCAAAACCCACACACTTTGGAAGCGGTGATTGGGTTGACAAACAAACACCCGACCTGGATGTGACCTCTCCCTTCTCCTAAGCCTTCCCGGCCCTGCCTTATTGTCTCTTAGCGCCTTGAATGTTGCAAGTGATGGATTTGGCCGAGATGGGCCAACCTAGCCTAGGAAGCTTGGCCAAAACAAAGCGAAGAAAGGGGAGTAGTCCCCCTATCGACCCAATCAAGGTCTCATCCAGCAGACCATATCAAAGTATCGTTCTCTATCAATCGATTTCAAAGTGCTCGCCCCCACTCCAGGGCTCCAGGTCCTCTATTGTCATCCTACTAACCCAGCCAGTAGCGCCAAACCCCCTGGGGGGGAAAAGCGTTGCTTGATTTTCTCTTCCATACAGAATTCCAGCTCGCCATGCCAGGCCAGCCCCATCCCGGAGATGGGCGGGCCTCCCTGGAAGAAGGATCAACCCAGCACGCCCTGTTGAGGCCGATTGCCCCAGCCTGGGGCCTGGGCAGCCTTGGCTCAGAGTTTGATACTGTGTGTCGCTGCCCCTCATCCACAGTCGCCATTCTCTCTCCCTCTCACCCTGGCTGAAACTTGGAATTGCAGCCAGGAACATTCGATAGATTAACCCTTGGAACTCTCCGCTGTTTTTCAGCTTGAATATTGTTGGAACCGCGCCTTCTCTCACAACCTTGCTTTCGTGAGAATCCCACTGAACCTGCAATGCTAAAGACTATCAGTAGCTCTCCCTAGCTCTTGAGAAATCCATGGACTCTAGCCATCGCTCTGTAGCTTTGGTAGTCAAACAGCAAGAGCCATGCGACATTGGACAATTATGCAACCACGGGTTGCCTTCCGATACATCATCCAGCCCCATGTATGGATTTAGCCATGTGTTTTGTGCCTGTAGACCAACTATTGCTGAAGTTATTGCATGCCTTGATTTTAGAAGTTATGTTATTTGTTGTGCCATTTCCGCCTGTGTCTGGAACTCTCTGCTACTACCTCTGTCCTACGTTCTGCCTCAGGCTTCCCCGGGCTTAAAGCACAGCGCCCATCCGCCCCTTCCCCTCGACCCCCTTGCGGATGGTGACTCTATGTGGTGTGTTTCCCCTCACAGCTTCCCTTGTGGGAGTCCCGGACTTGTTTCCTGTAACACCAAGACTATTGGCCGGCTGGCCTGTGCCCTTCACGGGGGATCCATCAACTCCACCTCCATTACTCTGGATGCCCTGGCCTCCGAGCAGCAGGAATTTCGATCAGCGACTTTGGAATAATCGTGCCGCCATTGATTATTTGTTGTTGTGCATCACCAGGGTTGTGAGAATGTACATAATATGTGTTGCTTTAATCCTCTGATAATTCCCAGTTGATTCATATGAAAGTCATTGAGTTGCAAAGAAGTTGTATCAATCCTGAAATATTTGATGTATTGCCCCATTGGTGGTCAGCCCTCTGGAGCTGGCTGCCGGGAGGATGGTTGAGTGCTATCGTGCAGCTCTGCATTGGTTTGATTGTATGCCTCGCTTCGTGGGTCTTGTTTTCAATGTGTATCTAATATTGCCTGTAGCGTGTAAGAAGCCCCTCGACTTTCCCTGCCCGCAACCAAGTTCTAATGTTGCACAAGCAGCTCGGTCAACTTCGACCAAACAGCAGGAATAGCGTCCCTAAATCGCCCCTCAACATTTGAAGCCTCCTTCTAAAATGTAAGGAGAGATGTAGTAATGCACGCTGACCAACAGCACCGTGGTCGGCTGGAACACCTACGCTCCTGACCTTCTGGTCGCACCCCACTCCCTCATCCCCTATGAGTCCACGGGTCATGAACTGTCTGGCTCAGTCACGGGCGGGGACAATGGTCTTTGCCCCGGGTGAGGATTAGGCTCAGGCGGCTGCAGCTCCCTCTCCGCACATAGCCAGGTGAGATCATGCATCACATGATGATCTCCCGACCTCCCGCTCTCCCGGAACTCCCTCCATTCCTCCCTTCTACATGCCCAGAGAATCACAATAAAGGTGCCAGGGAACCAGCTACTTGGCGGGAGACTAGCTAGAACCTGGACCCCCGCGCTCCCGCTGCTGGCGATCTCCACCAGATGAAACCTCCGCGTCTCGCCTCTTCCTTAGCGACGACCCTGCGGGGATGACCACAGTTTGGAAACCCTATGTGGAAATGTTATTGCCATAAGGAATAATGCCTTCATACGAAGCCACTTTAGATGAATTGTTTGAATAGGGATTTGGTGAGCACTGTAAGGATTGTGTGGCGCCTCCATGAAGGGAATCTGTGGTTGGTTGTTGGTTGACATTGTTGTACTCCCTTCAGGAATCTGAGCACATCAGAATGTTGGGAAGCTGGGACACCTTGGAAGGGTTGCCGTTCAGTTGATAGGGCTGCCACCTACCTTCTGAGAGTGGAACTTTTAAGTTCGGCTTGAAACTCCTCTTTCAAGAAGTTCAAAACTGTGGGAAGAGAGGGGTTTTCTGGATCTACCTTTTTTCTCCTGGCCCACTGGATGAAGGCTTTCCATGATGAATTATATATCCATATCATAGCCAGTCGTCTGGAAGTTAAAAGGGTAGTAGTTACATCCTACAAGTAACCCCCGGATTTCAACAGTTGCCTTTCAATACCCAGGCGGTCAAGTTGAGCCAGCCTGGATTGGGATGCCATATAGGCCCTTGGGAGAGTAGATCCAGTATGACTGGAAGGCATAGCAGAGGGGTCGTGACGAGTTTCTGTATGCTGGAGTACCAGGATCTTCTGGGCCAGAGAGGAACAACCAAGATTATCTGAGCTCTCTCCTCCGAGATCCTTCTCAACAGTCTTGTTATCACTGGAATCGGAGGGAAGGCATAAAGGAGAGCCCTGGGCCAGGGGGCTATCAGAGCATCCATGGCTGATGCCTCATGCTGCAGGAATGTGGAGAAGAAGGCTGATATCTGTGTATTTTCTGCCATGGCAAAAAGCTCCACCTGAGGAATCCCAAACCTGGATGTTATCAGGTTGAAGGATGATTTGTTGAGGGACTCAACCAGTCTGAACTCAAATTCAGTGTACCTCTGATCTGTTCCGCCTCAATGCTGAGCATCTTTCCCTCTGCCCATGACATGATCCTGGCTGCTTCCCTATGCAGACGCGAGGACTTGGAACCTCCCTGGTGGTTTAGGTAGGTTTTGGCCACTATGTTGTCTGTTTGAATCAACATGTGCTTTTGTAGAATGAGGGCAGAAAATCTTTGCAGAGCCAGATAGATTGCCTTGATCTCTGGGTCATTTATTGGTAGTTTGGACTGTTGTTCTGTCCATTTCCCCTGGGTGAACTCCTCAGGGAGGCTCCCCAACCCTGGAGACTTGCATCGGTGAAGATTTGCCCCGATGACCCGGGAGGTAGGAATTGCCCTGGGCCAGGTTGCGCCGAACTGTCCACCAATGGAGGCTGAACTTGAGGGAGGGTGGAATATTCAAGAGGTGGTCCCTCTTATTGATCATGTTCCATTGATGAGGTCGCAGGAATTGCTGTAGTTCCCTGGAGTGGAACTTGACCCATTGAAGAAGATCTATGGTAGTGATGAGAACACCAAGCAATTTGGCTAGGAAGAAGAGTGATATCACGCTGGTTTTGAAGACCATTGAGACCATCTTCTGAATCTTCTATATTTTGTCCTCCAGGACATACAGGATGTTCTTGGTTGTGTCGATGACTTCCTCCAGGTGAGTCAAACGTTGAGCTGGAAAAGGGAGCTCTTCTGTTCATTCACCAGAAAGCCATGCTTCTTCAGAACCCGTCTCGTGAAGGCAAGGTCTTGATGTGCCGTTTCCCTGGATGTAGATCTGATAAGAATGTCATCCAGGTACAGGTGAATGTGTACACTCTGCTAGCGTAGAAGCATGACTGGTACTAGAAGAAGTTTGGAGAACACCCTGGGGGCAGTTGCCAGACTGAATGAAAGGGCCTTGAACTAAAAGTGGCGAACCCTCATTGTGAAGTGCAGGAATCATCGGTGGGCTTCTCTGATGGAGACATGGAGATAGGCCTCCATGAGGTCCAGGGAGGTCATGAAATCTCCCGGACGAAGAGCTTCTGTGATGGATCGGAGTGTTTCCATTTTGAATCTGCGAAGTTTGATGTAGGAATTCACGATCCGCAGGTTGAGAATAGTGCGCCAGTCCCCGTTCTTCTTGGGGACCATAAAGAAATGTGAGTAGTGACCGCAACCTCTCTCCTGTTTGGGAACCTTCTCTATGGCTTGATTGGATAGCAGGTGATGAATCACCATCTGGGTTCAAGAGGTCTTCTCTAGTCAGGAACTGATAGGGAAAGGAAGGAAATGAGGGTGTGGTATGCTGAGGAACTCTATGACATATCCTAGGGACACCACCTTCTGTGACCATGCATCAGTGTGTTCCCCCCTCCACTTGTCCTGAAAGTGGAAGAGGTGACCGCCGGCTGGTAGCTTGTCAAAGTCAGGATCTGGAGGGGCCTTCCCCCCTGGGGGCCTTGTCGAATTTTGCTTAAGGGCGGAAGCCACCACGACATTGAAAGGAGCCTCTGGGTTGCCAGTTAGAAGTCCTGCTGTCTCTAGACAGCCTAGGGGAGAACCTTTGAAAACGAAAGGCTGGTTTAGGCCATGAGCAGTTTCTGTCTGAATGCATATTTTTTAGGAAGGGCTTTCTTCTTATCTTTCATCTCAACCAAGATGTGATCTAAGTCCTTTCAAAACAGCATTCTTCCTTGGAAGAAGTAGGTGGCAATGAGGGCCTTGGATTGGTTGTCGGCCTGCCATGGCTGCAGCCAGGCATTCTGCCTAGTCACCACCGAAGAGGCCATAGTCCAGGCAGAAAGGACCAGGGCATCCAATGTGACGTCGGTTATGAAGGAGGAGGTAATCCGAATTCTTTCCAATCCTTCCCTGGCTGTCTGCTCTTCATGTGGCAGGAGATCTAACACCCATCCAATCCAGCCAAGGATGGCTCTGGCAACAGTGATTGCGGGAGCAATAGCTTTCATGGCCAGACCTAAGGCTTCATAGGAATGCCTAAGGGGCATCAGACTTCTTGTCTAAATGGTCTTTGAGAAAGCCTTCGCCATCTTTGGAAACCAAGCCAGAGGATTGAACAGCCACAACCAGAGCATCCACCAGGGGCACCCTAAGCATGTTATCTACCACTTCAGGGACTACATATTGCTTCCTGGCTATGGAAAGGAGATGTTTGTTGGTAGCCAGGGTTTCCCACCCTTTCCTAATTCTTCGAACGAAGTATTCAGGTAAGGGAAAAACTGTCTGAGAGCACTCATCTTGTGGAAAAAAGACCTTGCTGCCTTTGGGACAGCCCTTAATAGGTTCCCCCGTAATATTAGATGGTGGCAGAGCCTCCTGGGCAACTTTGAGCTCTAGAGCCAAAATGGTTTTAGCAATCAGGAGTTTGAGGTGTTCTTGATTAAAACACCGGTAGGATTGCTCAGAGGTCGAGGCTTGGGGTTCCTCAGAATCTGAAAATCGCCCTACTGATTCCTGATCCAATCCCTCTTCAGAGGAGTCATCTTCCTGCTGGAGGCAGGGAGGTACTGGCAATGGGGACCTAGGATAACCCCTAGTATGCTCACACGAAGGACGGTGGGAGGAGGATTCCCAGTAACCCTGGGTCCCCAACCCTGCATATAGACTTCAACTTGCTCTGCAGTTGCTTGCTGGAAAAAGGAGGTGAAGTCTGGGGAGGGAAGGTTCTGCCAACCAATCAGGGTGGTAGGTGCCAAGGGAGGATTGGTTCCCTTGGCTCCGTGGGCTCTCCCCTGCCCCCCTCTGCTCTGTCACGGTCTTGCCTGGTCTGCAGAAAAGGATCTGTAGTGGGTTACAGTTGGTCGCAAGTGGAGGAGGGACATCCTGGGTGCTGGTTGAGACATTGGCGCCAGGCACGAATCTCCTGCCACTTTTTGCTGCTGAGGGGGCTGAGGTCTTTCTAGCCACAAGCCTGCCCTTCTTGGTGAGAGCCTCCTCCAAATTGTGCTGTTTTGCCTTCCTCTGGCTGCTGGTCGTCTTTTGCTGCCACAGCTGTTGCTCACAGCTTGGGGCTGTCGCCACGGGAACTGCAGAGATACTCTCTCGGGTATTTAAGGTTGCCAGAGGACTATTTGCAGGAGGGAGCAAGTTGTGAGCTGAAGCTCTGGTGACCTCTGCTGCCCCCCCCCCACATGGAAGGCCTCCCTCTGAGGGGAGAACCACTAAGTCACCATTATGGTGGCAACGGCAGACAAACAGACAGGAAAATTAAACTGAGCCCTAAAGGCAGAGTTTTGTCCCAGATTCTTCCCACACAAGACACACAAAGATAATGGATGTAAGGTGGACACAAATAAGGGTAGAAGATAGTAAAGGTTAGACAGAAAAGAGCCAGGCTGAGTCCAAAAGAATTCGTGCACTCCCTGTCGAGGCAGGAAAAATACTGAGGAAAATGGAGTCCAAGCCTAGACAGGAAGTGACAGATTCTTTTTCCTGCCTCCCTGACATGGGGTGGAAATCACCCACCAAGATGGCCTCTGCCTCCAAGAGAAGCATTAAATCAGCCCAGTTATATGGGCATTTTAACCTCTGATGGAACAGCACCAACAATCCATAAATTTGGCTCCATGCTGTTTACCACTGGCCTGATTTCTTCCTAACAATTTAAAAAGTATACCTGTTGGTGGCAGAAAGTGAAGTCACAACTGACAAGGCAACCCCACAGAATTCTCAATACAAGAGATGTTCAGAGGTGATTTGCTATTGTCTGCCTCTACAACATGATCCTGGACTTCCTTGGTAGTCTTCCAACCAAATATTAACCAATGCCAACCCTGCTTAGCTTCCAATGACATTAGGCTAGCCTGGGCCATCTAGGTCAGGGCTATCATTTTTAGCATATTTAAACAGGGCTATTTGTGTCATTATATTCATAATTCTGCATAATTCAGGCACAGAATGTGGTAACTTGGGAACAGCCACAACAAATCAATAGAGCATTTAGTATATGACAATACTCAAGCTTCCTGTTTGTCTCTAGCTCAAGCTTTTCTTTTTAAGTTGCCTAATTTAGCCTTGATAATTATTAGTGTTTACATGCCTTGGTGTTCCAATAGAATTACTCACAAGTTTTATTGGGAGAAGTTTAGGACCTATGTTGAGAATTTATAGTCCAATTTTCCCTCAACAGAATTTTTTAATTGCAGGAGATTTTAATGCCAGGCTCAGGGGTGACAATTTATCCCTAACTACAGCTATGTACCAGTATGCCAAGATTCCTATTCCTAATTTTTAAAACCTTTATAAGAACGTCAAAAGGCCTTCTAGTCAATGATGCAGGTATTTCATTTGCTAAATTTTGTATTCAATTTGGTTAATTGATTTTAAATGGGTTCCCCCCTCACAATCTCCCAGGATATTACACCTTTGGCTCTATTAAAGGCTGCAGTGTTATTATGTTGTAACATGCCATAACCTGAAAGGATGTATTTAGATTTTCTAACTGGACAATGCATAGACAGACTACTTTCTGCTAATCACAATTATTAAACTCAAGTCACCTTGCAGAGTACCATCCCCAGCCTCCCTATTGGGTGAAATACTAAACTGCTATCAGGATTAAAACAACAGATGTAATATGTGGGGAATTTTCATGAGGCCCTTCAACTCTATAATTCCCTTATTATGACTCTTTAATGGTTCACTACAATGCCAGTTGGCCACCCAAGGCAATTTTCATGAGGATAAAACAGATACTTGATTTGATGGTGACTGGCAGTGGTGGGATTCAGCAGGTTCGCACCACTTCGGCTGTTAAAATGGTGCTTGTAAACAACCAGTTGTTAAATTATTTGAATCTCACCATTGGTGACTTGGAACAGCAGAAAGCAAAAAAAAAAAACCCACATGCAATTTACAGTCAGTATCATAACTGTAATGCTTGTGGAGTTTATTTTTAAAAAAAACTGGGAAAAAAACTGGAAAAAAACTGAAAAAGCAATTCCACAGTATGATGGTTCAGAAAAAAAAATTCCCCTATAATAAGGATCCATTAATTAGTGTTTCCTCTTCAAGCACCAGTATTGGGCATTGGTCTCAGGTGTCTGTCACCCAGCTTTCACAGGTTGTGAACTTATTTTTAAGGAATCTCCACCAGCTGCTAAGAGTCTAAAGCTGGGTAACATGTTTCTCATGGTGGGATCTTCCTGCATTCTATACCACCCCCAGATTTGAACATTACTTTTCAAATCTGTTTTTTTTTTATTCGGAGGTTACATCCAGGAGAAATCATGAGATCAGGTTATCTGATTCACCTGAATGGCCCCAGTTAGCTCTACAGAGATTAAATCAGCCAACTGAAAGCTGAGAGATCTTCTGGGCCAGATGGGATTCCCCTAAATTACTTAGAGACCATTCTGATTGGTGGGTTTCACAATTGGTCACTCTTTTTACTGACAAAACTGGCCGTATGTCAGAGGCATTGAGTCTCAAAACATGAAAAGGGTAATCCCTCTTTACCAGTAAATTATCGACCTGCAAGCCTTTTCTCTATAGTGATAAGCTAGGCATGTATTGGACAAGTTAACTACTTGGATGACTTAACAAAATCTTCTAGGTCCTGAACAGAGTGGTTTCTATCCTGGAAAATCCATATTAGATCCACTGGTTGCACATCTGGTGGGAAAATATAGTGATAGAAAGGGAATAAGCTATTTACTGCCTTTCTAGATCTAGGCTTTTGATTCAGTCTCTAGGGACCTACTTTGGCATAAGTTAACCCATATGAATGTTGTTGTTACTTTTCCTTATATATAAATTATGCTCCTCTACCAGCTGTCAAATTAAACTGACTTCCTCAGGCAGCCTGACATCCAAGACTCCATCAAACAGAGGGGTTAAGCAAGGTTGCATTCTACCACTGTACTTATTTAACCTTTTTCTGAATGATCTTGCCTTAGGTCTGTGCTTAGTGGATCCCTCCCTCCAAAAAAAAGAAGAAGCTGGATGCTTCCTTTATAACTTTGTTATTATATGCTGATGATGCCACATCACTCTCACACACTCCAGTAGGTTTGAAATGTCTTCTTCATGAATTTATATCCTTCTGCAAGGCTAATTGGCTTTCAGTGAATTTTGCAAAATTAAAGGTCATTTTTTTTCAAGACCATGGAAACGTTATAGATGGCATATTAGAGGTAACAGGATTAAACAAGTCAAGAGTTTCAAATACTTGGGAGTCCATTTTCAGTACCATGGGGGATGGTCTTCACACCACAAACGTGCCATCAATCTAGCTAAATGCAGTTTGCTAGCCATTTCCCATTTTTTAGGACATAGGGCAGTCAATAGGTACCTGTAGCCATAAAGGTCTTTAATGCCAAATCATTTGCATAACTGCTTCATGGCATCCCTGTCTGGCTTGGGTCCTTCAATCAATGTGTAGAATGCATTCAAACCCAGTGTCTATGGAATATCCTAGAGATTCCCAGTTGCATATCTTATGGAGCTTTACAATTAGGGACTGGCCAGAGGGCATTAGAGTCCAAAGCAAAGCCTTTACATTCTGGTTGAGCCTTCACTTTAGGTCAGAACCTTCTGGTTATGTTTCTCTTGTGCTTTCTGATAATTCCTCAACTAAGTGGTTAGATTTAATTGAGCATAAAATACAATCAATTGGCATCTTCTACAACACTCTTTTAGTATTACAGGAAACATATGCCTACCAATTAGTAAAACAAAGAATCCTTACCATTGAGAGACAAAACTTTTCTGCAAATAAACCCTGCTTTCCATTGAACTTTAGTGTCACTCCTGCTCAGGGGATCCTAGCCATGTATTTCTATAATCTAACATAACCTCAATTACAAGCCTTCAAGCGTGCTAGATTGAATGCTCTTCCATCTGCAGTCCTTTCAGGAAGATATGGGGAAGTATCCCAACAAGAAAGACTGTGCCCTTGTGGGAACCAAAATATTGAATCCATCTCACATGTTCTTTTGCATTGTGATTTCTGTGCCAATCTATGTGACTCCATTATTAATTCTCTCTTTGTTAAGTATGGCAATCTTTCTGAAGAAAGACATGGGTTATTGTTACTGGTGGATTATTATCCTTATATTACTGCTTTAGTCACAAAGTTCTTTTTAATTGCTATGTGGTTATGAGATTACCAGCTGTCTCTTTTTTTAAATTCTGGGATTTAGTTTATTATATTATATTATATTATATATTATATTATATTTTATTATATTATATTATATTATATTATATTATATTATATTATATTATATTATTATAATGCCAATAAAAGTCTGATTGATTGATTGATTGATTGATTGATTGATTGATTGATTGATTGATTGATTGATTGATTGATTGATTGATTGATTGATTTTAAAGCAAATTTTAAAGCCAGTCAAACTTGGTGCTACTATTTAACTTTCTAAAAATCATATGCATATGTCAAACAGAACTCTCCAGTCTATTTAAATTCAAAATGGAATAAACAGATGGGGAAAATAACAGATCCTGGCAGATATTGCTTAATAGAAAAAAACAAAGCACACCATTTGTTTCTTGACAGAAAGGGGCAGCTAGTTCAATTTCTCAAAGTCTCCTTTCAGCAACTTGTTTTAAAAGATAAACAGTGTATCCACTTAATCAGGACATTGCATAGGGGAAACTGTTAAACAATATCCCTGCGTCTTCATTTTGAGGGATTAATCTATTGAGCAATCTTTCCTTGTACTATTTTCTCATGACATTTACTCACTCTGTACAAAGCTTTTAAGTTGCTGTATAAAAACAATGCAGTCAAAATAGCAGCATAAGGGAGATTCAGTGTGTCTGAACAAATATAGGTGTGCATCTATTACTGCTATGACTTTGTAGTGAAGCTTTAATTTTGGATTATTTTTTCACATTCAGCAGAAACAGCTGTGAACTTTTCTAACAGTCATTGCACCCAGAAATCATAGATTGTTATAATAGTGAAAGGAAGTCAATAGGATTCTTCTGGACTCTCTAGTGCTTAAGTGAAAGATGGATGTCCCCCTGCAAAAAAGTTCCCCTTTTAGCAATCTTGCACCAGGCTGGGGGAGGGGGGGGGTCTTAGCTGCATTTTTTTCCCAAGACGTGTTGAAGAGAGAAGGCTGAAACCCAGTATACATTTTTTGTATTGACACAGCACTCCATTTTGAAAATCTTTTTGATGCCCCTATGTGTCACTTCATTGGTGTCATGTTTTTTGTTCATAGTAACTCTTCTATTTCTACTTAGTAATAACAATAATAACCCAAGCTTAATGTGAGGTGGGTTATCATCCTACTGCTTTTCTGCTAAACCCAAAACTGCCCTAGCAAGGTAATCATAATATTTATGAACATTAGGCTTGAGGGTGGAGCAGGCTCCCTATAAAGTAGGCAGCACGCGGTTGCCCCAGGCTTTTTGGCACCTGGAAAAAAACTGACCCACCCAACCTCCCTGAAATAAGGGTTGGGGTTTTTGTTTTCATTTATTGTCGCAGCCCTAGGCGGTTTGGGCAGAGGAGTGCATTCTTGGGGGGGGCCGTGGAGGCCTCTGTAGGCAAGCCTGACACCCTAGCAGTTTGGGGGCCACAAGGATGGGCAGATGTCGCTGAGGTTGTCGCTGGGGGCAGCCTAACAATGCGCTCCTCTTGCTTGCCCAGCTTCTGTTTAATAATAATAATAATAATAATAATAATAATAATAATAATAATAATAATAATAATAATAATAATAATAATAATAATAATAATAATAATGGGCTGCGGCCCAATTTAATCCAAGCCGTGACCTGTGATTATTACAAAGTATCTGCACATCTGGCCGCAATTCTTTAACTGTTTACATTCAGGTTTTACTGCTGGGCAACAGTGTAAGTACAACCTGATAATCTGGAGCATTCTATTTCTTCAACTCAATTATTTATTGCCTATCTACCTTCAGATCCTAAGTTGCAAGCTAACCTCTGCCTGCACTGTGCAGTCTGAGAATGATGCATTCAATAAATCCTGAAAACTATTAAGATACTGACTGGCATCTCTCTCTTGTTGACCAGGGAATCTCTAGACTAACAGCATGCAACAACTGACATAGCAACAGTTGCAAGATATTTATCAAAAGTTAAATCCAGTTATAGAACTCAAAATTTGTCACCTGAGGGTTTTAACAAATTGGTCCAGGATGTGTGGCGCATATTTCACAAACAGAAAATCTTCTCATAAATTAAACCAACAATAATAGTTGTGACTATTAGGGTCCAGTTCATCAATCTTTTATTTGCTGTGGGTGTAGCTTCATTTTTCACTTTGTTTCTCCAGGCAGCAAAAGAATTCTCTGTATGATTATCTGTCACAATACAGTACCAGGATCAGAATAGAAATATTCTACTATGCACTCCTATATGATTGCTAAAATACAGAGAACAAAAGCTGGGCACAATTAATCACATCTCTGGCTCCAATAATCTGGCTTTGGCTGGCAAACTGTTGTAAGGATTGGACTGTCTCCATAGACTCTAAGCTTATTGATAATGATTCAGTTAGCAGGATTCTTGTGTTTTTGATGGAAGACCCAGAGACTAATCATGCTATGAGTATCAGTTGGGCTAGTTTAAGGTATTATTTCATTCCAAACTAGGTACCATTTTCTTCTCCAGCCTTCCTCTGTAGTTGGTCCGTGAAAAGCATGAATTCATAGAAATAACTGATCCTTTCATGGAATATAAAATAATAATACAATCACAAAAAATGCTTTGGTTTTACCAGAAAGTTTCTACAATTCCTAAACAGGCATGATGTCACTCTCAGCATTGCCCTGGAAGTGACATCACAGCATCTGCATGATGGCCATTTTTTCCCTGCCACTGCTAAAGAGGAGATCTCCCAGCCCCAGTGGGGAGCTCGTTGTCAAGATGGTATCCATCTTAGGAGAATTTTCCAGTCTAACCAGCAAAGTGTTCACATGTGCAGACTTTTAAAAAGTTTTTCCTTATCTTTCAAGATCATTTTCCCATGCCAGCACTTAATTAATTGGAAAGATTCACTTCAGCTGACATTCTGGATGGGCCAATTCCTGTTGGGAGGGGACAGTTTGCTCCAAACCAGGAAGTGCTTTATAACAATCACACTACAGGCTCACTACTTTAGGGGAAGAGGGGGTTGTATTTGATTCTATAGAAGTTTAATGGTTGCTGTTTTTTCAATATGCACAATACTTTGTCCTTTCTCAGTATATCAGCACAACAATAGTAACATGGACATAAGCCAAAATAAGCATGATGTAGCAGATCAGTGATGGAGATGTTTTTGACATTTTTATATTCCTTACAAGAAACCTACCTCCTAAATCCTCCCGATGGCTCCTTGCGCTCACTTCCCTATTACAAAACATTCCACCGTTTCTATTAGCCCCAGAAATGAAAAAAATATGTAACCCCATTCCTATGAAAAGAAATAGATGGGGGTGACATCTATTATTAAACAAAACAGGAACATGGAGTTAAGGGGGCTAATATCCCAGTTCTATTGTAGTTGAATGGGTCAATGTAGACAGTGCAGGGCTGTGCGGGTGTGGGGCAGTAAGGGTCACCAGCATAAGGGGCACCTCTGCTGGTGGAGAAAGCAAAGGCACCTGCAGCAAAACCAAAAGTGGGTGCCACAATGGAGCTATGTCAATGGAAGGGGGCCGGGACAGGATGTTCCTAGTAGTGGAGTTGTCTGTAGTCGACTTCCACTTGGACTTTCACACCCAGAGTGCCACGGCCAAAAGGATGAAATAGTCCATTTAGCTCTATCAAGGGCTTTCAAGCAACTGAGGGGCTGTTTTTCTGCCTCCCTGCACTGCCTGAAAGCTTTCTGGAGGCAGCATGGCAGGGGCTTTTGAATTGGGCTACCCATCTCTCCCTTGCATTACCTTACCTCCTATCACCTGTGCCCAGTACTTGCTATACTGGTTTACCAAATGCATCCCTGTGCCTACTCTGCAAGCACAATTTTTAATTTCCTATAGATATTTTTCTATCTTTCTAATATTTGGCATGAATATTTCCCAGGAAGAGGGCTGAAATCCCTGAAAATTATTCTCATAAGGAAATTGTGGAAAAAATCAGGGTGAGAATTTACAGCTGGGAAGGTCTTTCCCACTGAAGTGGAGATAGATAACAAATACGATAAATAAAACAATATGTTATGATCATAAAAACAAAGAATGTTTAAAAGTTGAAGACTAAAACTGGGAAAATATGAACATCCCTTAAAATGTGTCTTAATTAACAGTCTTGATGCTCATTATGTCAGCTAGTAGCTACCAGTGAACTTTCATAAGACAATTTACCCGTAGCTGCTAGCACAGTGGTGATAATGTACTGCTAATGGGTACTGATTGGGAACTGCTCCAATTCAGATTTGTTTTGTTTTTGCTGGGGAGTGGGAGATATTGTCACAATGCAAGATCTTCGAAAGGAAACACAGGGAAGGGAACCTGGAAGCCCTGCTCCTCTCTATGAGTAATCCTTACAAAGGCCAGGTGGTGGCAGAAGGGGTACTGACAGAGAGAGGAAAAAACCCTTTAAGGGTTTGGAAAATGGCATATTGCCAGGAAAAGATTTGGATGGCTGCTGGTGCCCAGATGTCTCAAAAAGCAAGATGGAAGAGTGTGTGCAGGTCCATAGATCTGTTCTGTCACAAAAGTATCAACTGCTGAATCAAAAACAGTGTTTGTAAATCAGATATCCATCACTATACAGATGTTGATTATTTGTTTCACTTTATAGTGCTGCTAGTTTGGGGAGGAAAAATAAATGTTAGACTGATGTCCTGATGTTAGTTCTGAGTTTTTCCTGGTGCCATATCTCAATAGAAATCACCAGAAACTCTATGGAAAAACCATTTTTTAAATCAAGTTTTTTAATCAATTTGAGGTGGTGTCACTTCCAGGGGAAAAAAAGAACACAAGGGAATAATGTTGCAGTCTGCTTTCATGATGTTTTAGAAATCCCCGAATCATATTGAATAGGAAGGAAGGACGGACTGAGGTTGTGATCCAGATATGCAAGTGTGCCAGATCTTTATGCCCATCCAATTTTACTTCCTTTTTACCATTCCCACCCTTTACTGCTGCCAAATAACCTTTTAAACAACCTACGGTTTAATAACAAAACACTGCAATAAAAACTGTGGCAAGGGCAGTGAAGAGCAAAATACATTTGCTAGTGTCAGCATGAACATGTGTTTTACATACATATCAGCTCCTAAGTCATAACTTTAATTCCCAAAATGGTGACAATGCATTGAGTGGTTATTGTAAACTTGAAGCATCTGGTATTTGGTTTTTAACAGTGTGTTGTCGAAGGCTTTCACAGCCGGATTCAACTGGTTCTGGTGGGTTTTCCAGGCTGTGTGGCTGTGGTCTGGTGGATTTTGTTCCTAACGTTTCGCCTGCATCTGTGGCTGGCATCTTCAGAGGTGTATCACAGAGAAAAGTCTGTTTCACACTGTGTCTAAGTGAGAAGGGAAAGTTTAGTGTGGTATATTGTCCATGTACCAGGGTGGGGAACCAATCATTAAGTGTTTGGGTGGAACTTGCTATGCAAAGGTATGGTTTCTTAAAGTTATGCAAACTTGTCAAATCTATATATATAAAAAGCTAACAGTGTTTTTGTTAATGATAGTATACCTCAGTAACTGCTGGGCCAATTCCTCTGAAAATCCCCATAGTCAGCCAAGTGAGAGTGTTTTTAGATGTTCACATACCTGAAAATGCACACCTGGCCCAGGTAAAATGCCTTTTTCCTGGTGCTCCATGGTGAAGAAAATGCAGCTGCCTGTGTGTAACTGTCACCCTTAGAATGTTCATGCAGCTTAGAATGTTCGCTCAGATGGCCAGATATGAGCAGTGGAAACAGTACATGGGCAGTAACTCGAGTAGAAGTGAAACACATACACACACATACACACGAGGGAGAGGGAAGGGAGGGAGGGGGAGGGGTGGCATGCAAGGGAAGAGAGGGAGGGAGAGGAAAGGGACGGAGGGGGAGGCATGCAATGGAAGAGGGGAGAGAGGGGAGAGAGTGAGGGTTGGCATGCAAGGGAGGGGAGGCAGGGGGCCCAGCATCTTGATATGACCCACCCACCCTAGCGGAGGGAAAGGGAAGGGAGGGAGGGGGAGGGGTGGCATGCAAGGGAAGAGAAGTGAGGGAGGGAAGAGAGTGAGGGGCGACATGCAAGGGATGGGAGGGAGAGGCCAGGCACCCTAGATTCCCTGAATACTGCGGTTACAGTTAAGAAAACCAGGCACGTGTTACTCAGGAGTAAGCTCAGTACAGCAACTGTGACATACTTTGAATGGACTTCCTCCATGTTGGTCCCAATATTCAAAAAAGGAGACCAAAATGAACCAGCAAACTATCGACCCATTAGTCTGCTTTCTATCATTGGGAAGATTTATGCCAAAACTTCTCCAAATCAGACTAGAGACATGGGTCAAGCAAAACAATATTATTGGTCCCGAACAAGTGGGCTTCTTCAAGGGGAAATCAACATTAGACCAGGTTCATGTTCTGGCCCACTTAGCTCTACTAAATTAAGTGTGGCCTTTTTGGATCTTAAGGGGGCATTTGACTCTGTGAACAGAGAAAAGCTCTGGGGAAAACTTGCCTTAATATCGATCCAAGACTTCTTTTTCTGATAAAACAACTGCACACCCAAAACTCATGCCAGGTAAAAGACCACAGGGGATTTTTGTCAAACCCGGTCCAGGTAAAAAAGGGAGTCAAACAAGGCTGTGTACTAGCCCCCTTATTATTTAACATCTTTTTTACACTGACCTCCCATAGCCCTGGCTCCAGTGGATGGGCACAGCCTAAGATTGGTCAAAGCATGTCCCTCTCCTGTTGACTGAGACGTTTGCAGCCTATTACCCCTTTCGTGTGGGTCTAACAAGACTCCTGCATGGATTCATTGACTTTTGTGACACAAATGATCTGCAGGTGAATTATGACAAAACTAAGATCCTGGTTTTGGAAAAGCAGTAAAAAACAAGTCCTGGAAGATAAAGGGCCACTATATTGAGCAAGTTAAAAAAATTTTCAAATATCTAGGATTCTAGTTTTAGCAACAACTTGTCGTGGTCCACTCATCAAAAAAAATATATATTGGCGGACCCAGTCAAGCATAAAATGCCACTAGGAGGTTCTATAATTCTAGGGGCAACCAATATATTCCCCAGCTCTGCAAGTTTCAAAGCAAGGGTGAGAGCACAACTGCTTTGGAGGCTCATTTGGTTAACACCCAGCAACAGTACCATCAGATCATTCCACTCTAAATTTCTGCATAAATTATTTGGCATGCCAAACTGCATCCCATATGCAGTTCTATGCCTAGAATCTGGCCAATACTCTATAGAGGCCACTATCTGGTTAAACATCATAAAATTTTGGCTGCATATTCATTATCAAAGCTCCGACAACTCACTGACGCAACTCACCTTGAGAGAACTCCATCACTCTAAATGGTGCACATCAGTTATAACAAAGATTGGGGAATTGGGCTATGATAGTGACTCTCTGAACATGCTAACCCTTACTGAGACATTTACCATCATCAAAGAGCGGCTACTAGCAATGGATTATCAACAACTGCTGAGCTTGGCCAACAAATCCTGTTCACCAATGAACATGGCAATTCCATTTGTGCAGGGAAACCCAGCCTACTATATTGCAGCGCTTACCAACCCTATATATAGGAGAGCCTACATGCTGGCTAGATTTAACATTATGCCATCCCCGCTCCACAGAGGAAGACTCAAGGGTCTACCAAACGATAAGAGGCTTTGCCCCTGCAGTCCAGGGCAGTTGGATTCCATTGCGCACATTCTCCTCCACTGCCCACTTTACCAGAATCCAAGATCGAGCTTATTATTACAAATCATTGACTCTATGAAAACCCTTACAGAGCTTGATAAAGTAAATATGCTCTTAAACTGTAATGACCTTGACTGTTGTCTCGCAGTGGCAAAGTTTCTGGCTGAGGTTTGCGAACTGAACTTATGATCCAGTGTGAAGTTTTATCTAGTAATTTTAATTGTATTTATATTGTATGTTCTGTATGCCAATAAAGGCTTATTGAAAAATTAAATACTTTGAATGGCTGCGTCGCACCCCACAGAGGGTTTCCTCAGAAGCGACACCATTGCCACCAACCAAACTTACTCCCAGGTAAAGGATCATGACCAGCCAGCCTAGATGTGTGGGAGGGGTGCCTTTCCATCCCCCCCCCAGGAATGCGGGCACACACATCACTGACATCGCACAGTATCAGGCTGCGTGTTTGCATGAGCACGTACTGCTGGCCTCTGCAATTGATTTGCTGCTACTGTTCCTTTCCCATTTCACCACAATAAGCCACAGCAACGCGTGGCCGGGCCATGCTGGTTGTACATAAATAAATTCTAAAAGTGGTAGAATCTTCAGTGAGACCCCGTCATCCAAAATTCCAAGCTGCAAATTTGTTTTCATATGTCTACATCCATAAAATGTACTTAGCATACATTTGTTTTTTCATATAGCTGGTTACATCAGACAAGCTGCAGATGGTAATACACAAGGATTATTCTATTCAATTTTTACTCCTGATATATAAAAACTTCTAACAAAAGAGATCTACACTGTCATTCCCCTGTTTATCTCAATGTGTGACTGAGATCTATCAAGATAAATGAGGTCATCCTACATTAATTTTTTTTGTTAAACAACTTGAATGAAGTCACCAAAAAGTCTATAGTGTTCATTTTAATGGCACTTCTGGAATAGCATTTTGTCAACAAGATAATTATCTTAGACAGGCTGCACTCTTCTTACTCACCATTTGAAACCTTTGGGACATTAATATTAGAATTGTTATATTCCTGTGCTAACAAATGTGCAAACACATTTAAAAATTTAATGTGCATTTAGCTAGAGAAGGAGGCAGAGAACTGGAGCTGCAACAGCTTTAGATAGGACATCAATAATACTGAATATAGATTAAAGACATTTAATCGACTCTCCATCTGCTTGTTACCTATGGGAAGCTCTATTTCTTCAACATTCTATTCCCTTGCCTAGTTGATGAGGGATTTAAAAAAAGAAAGGCAAACATAGGAAAAGTTTCATACAGCAACAGAGAGGAAACTTTATGCCACCTTCCATTACTTTAAAGATATGACACCAATAAATCTAGTGCAAGGCAAGGGCAGCAACAAGCTGTATGTTAGTATTGGTCTTGGCCTCTTTATGTGCTTTGGGAGAAGAAAGAATGATATTTGTGCTCCACTTGAGAATCATAAAACATACTGGTAGTATGAAATGAATTCTGGGCTATGGGGTATCTGCACAGGTGGAAGCATTAGCTAGATGTTCGTCAATATTTATGTCCTATTAAGGTTTTTTTTAATCACAGTTGTCCGTTTACTAAAAATATTGTTGGAATGTTTTTCACTTCAAGCCTGCTTAGGAAGTGTTATTAGTTTAAAATAGATAAAAGGAGTTAGGGGTATATTTATTTGAAAATATCTCCTAAAAGCATTGATAGAATATATCACTCTAACATCAACAAGAATGTGCAAAAACTTATCCATGATAACTGAAGTAGGTCACAGAATAAATTAACAGCATAAGAAGTATGAAACACTAATAAAAACATAAAATTAATTCATTGAATTTAAAAACAATTAACACTGCTATAGACACACACACACACACACCCAAAAAGAAGAAGAAACAACAGCCTGGCCAGCCTGATCTCCTCAGATCTCAAAAGCTAAGCAGGGTAAACCCTGGATGGGAGACCTCCAAGGAATGTGAGGGTTGTGATGTGGAGGCAGGCAACGCCAAACCATCTCTGAACTTCTCTTGCCTTGAAAACCCCACCAGGGGTTGCCATAAGTCAGATGCGACTTGATGGCAAAAAAAAGACAAAAAAATCTTGGTGTCAGAAAATATTGAACTTATGCAGTGTCAAAAGCCCTTTGGCATAAACAATGATGGATGGCCAGAAGGAGGCAGATATACAGAAGATGGCAAAGAGATCAATAGCCTGCGAGCAATAACAGAAAAGATGCTGGGTTGGGTCCAGTTATCTTTTTCAGTCAATTTCACTCAATTTTCCTCCTTCCTAAAGTCCCGACTCTCCTAGCTTTAGTGCATAAACATCCCATGATCATGTTTTAGTAATCTTTTTTATTGCTGCAAAGCTGGTTGGATCTACCCCCCGGATGTCATGCCTTGCCACATACACAGTGGGTTCTGACAGCAGGGCCTGCCAGATACTCTGAAGTTCCAGACTGGTTTATACGCATATTCCTTTAGATACCTTGGTCCACAGTAAGTTCGCCGACTCTGGGATGGGAAATTCCGGGAGATTTGAGCAGGGAGAAAGTTTAGAAGGCAAAGACGTAGCTGGGCAAAGCTGCGCCCAGAGCGGCCTGCAAGTTTTTTGCCCTCCCCCGTGCCACCACTTACCTTACCTTCCAGGTATGATGGTGCAGAATGGGGATCCATGGGGAGGCAGAAAATTTGGAGGCCGCCATCCCCCCTCTGCCCCACAGACTGCCTGCTCCATTGGGCAGAAGGGGTTTCCCTGCCCAGTGCCGCTGCCTTCCACAGCGCGAGAGGCGGTGGCACCGGGCAGGCTGTGGCCGCCATTTATTTATTTATTTATTTATTTATTTATTTTTTAAACTTTTATACCGCCCCATCCTCTAGGGGCTCTGGGCGGTGTACAGCATAAAACATGGTAAAACAAATCACTAAAATCTTTAAAACAGCGGTAACAAACACTAATAGTAATAATAAGAAGAAGAAGAAGAGGCGTCCAACCGGCCCCATATGTCATTAAAATTTTCCCAGAAGAAAAGGAGGGGAGGGGAGGGAGGCAAGCCACATTAGATGATAGCCTAAATGACAGGCCGACTGGGGCATCCGGGGGCACTCTATTTCAGCGGCTGGATCCCTCAAAGGCCAGCCGGAACAACTCGTTTACAGATGCAGAACTCATTGAGGTCCCGCGGAACCCAGGACAGCCGGAGGAAGGGTGTTCCACCAGGCGGGGCCAGAGCAGTAAAGGCCCTGGCCAGCGTGGAGGCCAACCGCATCATTGAGGGGCCAGGGACCACTAATAAATTAGCCTCCACGTTGAGCGGAGGCCGTGCAAGGGACATACAGGGGTGTCACGGTCGAGAATCACGAGACTGGGCGTAAAGACATTAAAGGTCAACACCAGCACCTTGAAGATGATCGAACTCCACCGAGCCAGTGCAGTTGGCTAATACAGGCTGGATGTGATCATAGAGCGAGCTGCCATTAAGTGAAACCCAGCTACTGCGTGCTGGACCAGTTTTAGTCTCCGGATCAAGCGCCAAGGGAAGACCAGCGTGAAGCGAAGTTACAATAGTCTAATCTGGAGGTGACCGTTGCAGCGGATCACAGTAGCTAGGTCCGCTTTGGGAGAGGAGGAAGGAGCCAGCCTCGGGCCTGACGGGAGATGGAAGAAGGCAGCCTGTTGTATGGGCCACCTGGGTCTCCATTGAAAGAGACAAATCCAGGTGGACCCCAGGCTCGCGCTGCGGAGGGTGTGTGTGACCCCCTTCCCACACCCGGTGGCTGGAAGATCCTGTCCCAAGCCAGAGGATCTCCGTCTTGATGGGTTCAGTTTTTAACCTGCTCTGCCGCAACCAACTAGCAGCCGCCTCCAAACAGTGCTGGAGAGCCACGGGGAAGTGGCGACTGCTCCCCCCCTCCATCAACAGAATTGAGCTGCGTGTCATCAGCATACAGATGACAGGTCAGCCCAAAGAAACTCCATTACCAGTCGAGGAGCAAGGGGTGCATAGATATTAAAAGCAGCGGGGATAATAAAGCCCCCTGGGGTACACCGCAATCAAGCGGGCACTTCGAGGCCTGTTGCCCACCTCACTGACTTCGACCCGGAGAAGCGAGACAATCCATTGAAGGGACAGTGCCTGCACGCGCAGGGCTGACCAGGCGGTGGGTCAAAGGTGATGGTCCGACCACATCAAACGCTGCGGTGAGATCTAACAACACCAACTAGCGCCGATCCGCCGGTCGAGAGCTGAATACGAGCATATCTGTGACAGCGACGAGAACAGTCTCCGCCCCATGCCCAGCACGGAAGCGGACTGGAAGGGGTGAAGGCCGATGTGTCATCCAGAAAACCTTGAAGCTGCTCCAGCACCACTCTCTCAATTACCTTCCCAGAAGCGAAAGATTCAAGCGGGCGGTGGTGGCCAGATCCCTCGGATCTAACGGTGAGTGCCCAGAGTGGTAGGACCACTGCCTCCTTCAACCCATCCCGGGAAGACTCCTTGCACCGAGGGAGCCATTGATGATACTCAACAGATGGGGTGCATTAGCTCCACCCTGCAGGTTTTACAAGCCAGGATGGGCGGATCCAGAAGGACAAGTAGTAGGTCTAACAGCAGCTAAGGTCCTGTCAACAGCGGCCGGAGAGCAAGGAAAACTGGAAGCCAAACAAGGAAGGACCTGAAGGCGGCAAGGGAGCCTCCAGTTCACTAATTGTATCCCAGCGTGGGGAAGATCCTGGCTGACGACCGGTACTTATCCTAAAAAAAGCTCTGCAAAGCCTCACAGCTGATGCTCAATTGTGAATTTGAAGACCTCTCCGAAGGGGAGGTCAAAGGGTGAGTATCTGAAATAATTATTGCGGTGGGGGGAGCTGGCCGGGCCGAGAGGAGGAGAAGAACCCTCTTCGCCTCCTTCGTCCCCGCCACCTCATAGGCTTTCATAAACATCCTATAAGATGTTCGTGTGGCTTCGTCCTTGAGATTTCCCTCCCACACTGCGCTCTAGGCGTCTAAGCACCCGTTTCCTTATAGGCGCAACTCCTCCGAGTATACCAGGGGAAGCGCCGGAACGAAGCGTGGCGAGGAGCAACAACCTCGATGGCATCGGAGAGCCGGGAGTTCCAGTCCTCCACCTGCTCATCGGGTGTGCCGGCGGGTTCAGGGTCCGCAGAGCATTCAGGAAACCAAGTGGATCCCTTAAGTCTCAGCGGTGAGCATAAATTGGCCCGTCCGCAGACAGAGTGTTACTTGCGTAGTCCACCCGAATTTTCAGAAGTAATGAATTGGGACCATGGCACTCTGCTAACAGAGGATCTGACCAGATTTACCCCGACCGAAGACCAAGTCCAGCATTATGCCCGGCCTCATGAGGTGGGGCCAGAATTTATTAAGGGAGGCCTGGCGTGGAGCATGGATGACACTAGCTCCGCGGCCACCCGTTACATGAGGCGGTGTCGACATGGGACGTTGAAGTCCCCAAGACAATAAGCCTGGGGCAAAACCGCGATCCGACACCACCTCCAGCAGCGGCAGGCGTCCCAGTGCTGGGCGTGTTACACCAGGAGGATGACCAGCCTCTCCACGACCAACCACTTCGGCCGACGCATTTCCATGCCGGGCGATCTCCGGGGCGGGGACTGCCCTGAAAGAATTGATTCCGCGGGTGAACAGAGCCACCCCACCCCGGCCCTGTGTTCGTGGTTGATGGAACCGCGGAAACCTGGAGCCTTGACCCACCGCCTGGGCGACAGTCTCACCGCCAGCGCAGGTTTGTTGACACACATAAGGTCCACCTGCACAGGCTCCAAGAAAATCCTGGAGCACCTTGGTGCTTATTGTTAATGGACTGGTGGTGATCAACATCAAAGGCGAAGCAGAGTATCCCTGATCCCAACCACCATGCGTGGCCCGGGATGGGTGAGGAGGTCAGAAGGCTTAGCGAAAGCATAGCCATATCTCGTGCTGCTTCTATCATATGGCCACCGCCTACCGCAATATCTTCCCCGTCCCATCAGCACTGGGATCCCTAGCCCCAAAGTAGGTGCCCCCATAATTCTACTAACCTCCCTTCACCCAAAGCCTAAGCTAAACCCCCCCACCAAAGGTGGGTCCAGCTCTGCTAATAAATAGATGGGATAAACCCAACAAGTAGGGTTATCTAAGCTAAACCTAAACTACAACAACAGAGCTGGGCGACTAATTATAACCTACCCACTAACTCAACACTAATACAATTCAATACAATCTATAACAAATCAAACTATTACTACTACAAACTGCTATACTCCTAATACTCATCTAGATTGTAAAACTATAGTTAACTACAATCAGGGAGTTTAAGGGAGAATTAAGTCAGAGGCTAGAAGGGGGGGAAATAAGATGGCAAGGGGAGTTGCTGCCACCAAATCTCCGTGCCCTCTTTGATCAAACAGTAAAATTACATTACATTACATGGTCTACCGGCGGAAACAATGGGGTGATAGCATAGGCCCTACAACACAGGTCACGGATATGGGGCTCACACCACCCAGACCGATTGCCTATGTGCAGGATGTCCAGGTTGGGAAGGCAAGTCACTGGGGGTAGCGACACAGAGAAAACAGTTCAGGTAACAGCCAGGGGGCCGCTGCCACCAATCACCCCGGATGGACCGCTGCCACCAGTCACCAGTCACTCGAGTAGAAAACTCCATAGTCAGAGATAGGGTTGGTCAATACTAAAAAAATTCGGTAAAATTCGGATTTGGGTATTTTGGGGCATAAAATGATTTGTATGCCTGAATCCGAATCATAGCCGATTCGGATATGCCCGAAAATTCGGGTAAATCCGAAAAATTTGGGTCCGTTTTATTATTTTTTTGAATTTTTAGTGTTTTTACACGTTTTGGCCTGCAGGACGCAGTTTTAAAGCTAGCGGCACCAAAATTTCAAGATATCATCTAGAGACTGTCCTGATGATTCTCCCCAAGTTTGGTGCAGTTTGGTTCAGAGGGCAGTTATTGACCCTAGTGCCCCATCCCTCATTGTTTCCAATGGAAGCTAACAGGAGATGGGGGCTACACTTTTGAAGGTCCATAACTTTGGACCCCCTGAACCAAACTTCACCAAACTTGGGAAGTGTCATAGGGACAGTACTTGTATGATACCCTGAAATTTTGGTGACAGTAGCTCTAAAACTGCACCCCTCACAGTCACCCAAAAAATTTCCCCAGATTCTGTGCTCTGTAGTGGCTGGCTGGCTCCATTGCAGCCAATGGGAAATTTCTGTGGGAGGGCTGTGGAGTGCACATTTCTCATGGTAAACCCACAAAACTTTCAGGGTGTCTTCAGGAGAGTCTCTTCATGACACCATCCAGGTTTGGTGACCGTTGCTTCAAGGGGTTCAGTGTTATGGGTAGGGTCCATCTCCCACTGCCCCCATTAGCAAAGTTCCTCAAACCTGGATGGTGTCATTCAGAGACTCTCCTGAAGATACCCTGAACGTTTTGTGACTGTACCTTGATAAATGTGCACCCCACAGCCCTCCACCAGAAATTCCCCATTGACAGCAATGCAGAAGTCACTGCAGAGCACAGAATCTTGGGCAAATTTTTGGGGGTGCCTGGAGGGGCGCATTTTTAGACATATCAGCACCAAAATATCAGGGTATCATCAGGAGACTGTCCTGTTGACACCCCCCAAGCTTGGTGCAGTTTGGTTTAGGGGGGCCAAAGTTATGGACCCTCAAAATGGTAGCCACCATCTCCTTAGCTCCCATTGGAAACAATGGGGGATAGGGACCCTCTTTGAGGGTCCATAACTTTGGACCCCCTGAACCAAACTGCACCAAACCTGGGGGGGTGTCATCAGGACAGTCTCTTGATGATACCCTGAAATTCGGTGCCACTAGCTTTAAAAATTCCGGTTTTCATGTTTCACCGCTCCTGCACATGAAGCCTGCTGGAGTGAGTGAGCGGTGAAACACGCAAACCAGCATTTTGTGCTAGTGACACCAAACTTTCAGGGTATCATCAGGAGACTGTCCTGATGATACCCCCAAAGTTTGGTGCAGTTTGGTTCAGAGGAGCCAAAGTTATGGACTCTCAAATGTGTAGCCCCCATCCCCTATCAGCTCCCATTGGAAACAATGGGGATAGTTGCACCCCTTTTGAGGGTCCATACCTGAACCAAACTGCACCAAACTTGGTGGGCAACATCAGGACAGTCACCTGATGATACCCTGATAATTTGGTGCCGATACATCTCAAAATGCGTCCCCTGCAGGCACCCCCAGAAATTTGCACAAGATTCTTTGTTCTGCAGTGACTTAGCTGTATTGCTGTCAATGGGGAATTTCTGGTAGAGGGCTGTGAGGTGCACATTTCTGAAGGTATGGTCACAAAACTTTCAGGGTATCTTCAGGAGAGTCTCTGGATGACACCATCCAGGTTTGGGGAATTTTGCTTCAGGGGGTTTAATTCTATGGGACCCAAAAAGGGTAGGGCCCATCTCCCACTGCCCCTAGATGGTGTCATCCAGAGACTCTCCTGAAGATACCCTGAAAGTTTTGTGGGTTTACCATGAAAAATGTGCACTCCACAGCCCTCTATCAGAAATTCCCTATTGACAGCAATGCAGCTAAGTCACTGCAGAACAAAGAATCTTGGGCAAATTTCTGGGGGTGCCTGCAGGGGGTGAATTTGTAGATGTATTAGTACCAATATTTCAGTGTATCATCAGGAGACTGTCCTGATGATGCCCTCCAAGTTTGGTGCAGTTTGGTTCAGGGGGGCCAAAGTTATGGACTCTCAAAAGGGTAGCCTCATCTCCTTAGTTCCCATTGGAAAGAATGGGGGATAGGGACACCCCTTTTGGGGGTCCATAACTTTGCCCCCCCTAAACCAAACTGCACCAAACTTGGAGGGTATCATCAGGACAGTCTCCTGATGATACCCTGAAAGTTTGGTGCCGATATGTTTAAAAATGCGCCCCCTGCAGGCCGAAACGTCAAAAACACCAAAAAATAAAAACGCAATTCGGCTGGTGATCCGAATCCCATGGATTCGGATCTGTTAAGATTCGGACAGCTCAGATTCGGACCCTGCTCGTCCGAATCCGTGCAGATTCGGTAAAAATCCAGATTTGGACTGTCCGAATCTCCAACCCTAGTCAGAGATTGTCTGTCATGATGTAGTTCAATCAGCCCTCTCACGACTGATTCATTTGGCGGACAACCGGCAGTGATGTTGCTAAACACCTGCTCTGAGTCCCCCGTGACACACCGCCACTCAGCCGGCTTCTCAAGCCGATCTCGTCGGCTACGTCATCGCGGGCATCTGACCGCCCAACACACCTCCAATGTTCTCTTCCGTTGCCTGCGGGTGCGCGGATATGGCCTTTGCTGCGTCAGGGCAGATTCCCAAGGCTGCGTCCAAAAAAGAGATGATCGCGTTGCAAACACGGCTTCTGCAGCGCCACCTGCAGGGCCAGCTGCTTTGCTATCTCCCACAGCAAGCCCCGATGCAGCCGCCACACCCGGTTCTTTCCGGCAGGGCCCCCGGCGCGATGAAATCCGAGCCGAAAGACAAAGGGGAATCTCTGCCACCGATCCCCAATGCCACAATCTCCCGGCTCTATTCACGGGGGCCACACCCAGCACTCTCCGGCTGCGCAGCCATCCAAGCGTTCCCTCCCAAGTCCTAATGGAGTGGGAGTTGTAATGGCGGCCGTAAAGGGAGTAAGAGGCTCCGCGAAAACGGGGGCGGAGGAGGCAGGGGGGACAAGGAACTCGAAGTAAAGGCACAGGAAAATCCAGGTACCTCATGCCGCCGTCATGCTATTTCGCTCTATTTCACCCCAGTCAATTGCATCTAAATCCCAGTCTTTTGTTGTTACTCGCGTTTGTGTGCGGTTGTGTTGCTTTCGCTTCTGTGCGCATTCACATTCGCTCATTCCCCTCTGCTCGCCGATAGACCAGGCTTCCAGCGTCCAGCCTCCAGCCTCCAGCCTCCAAACTTCCAGGCTCCCAGATACACTATAATGAGAGTGGGCAAAAACTCTCCTTTCAGGCTAACTTAAAGGGAAAATTTAGAAGTTAAAACCAATTGTGGCGGAGCTCCGCTGCTGAGCGTCCGCCGCGGACGCCATCTTGAATTTCCCAACTGCCTGACGGAGCAGGCAGTTGCCAGCTCTGTCAGGCAGAGGGGGTTTCACTGCTCGATGCCTCTGCCTCCCGCAGAGCTTGGGACAAGCCGCCCTGGATGTCCCAGTTGGTGCTACACCTCTGTTAGCAGGCTATAACGTCGTATGGTCTACTCTCCAAAGCTGCCATTTCCTCCAAGGGAACTGATTTGAAGACTAGTTGTGATTCTGGGAAATCTCCAAGTGTTGTATTGAAATGAATTTAAATAATATAGCAGAGTTCAAGTGAGTTGTTTTGTAGAACTTTATTGGATAAGAAATGAAATTACACTAAATATAAGAACAGCAGATTCTGTCTATGCAAGTGCTCAGTCTGGGTATTTTTTGCAGTCTATCTATGCCTGCAGCATGTCTGCCTCTTCTCTTTTGCTGGAAGAAGAAGCAGAGAGCTCTTTCCAGAAGCTCATGAGATTTTAGTAATGTGACTTCAACAGTTAACTCTTGTTTGACTGAATGAAGCAGGCACTTGTAAAATCCAAACAAATACCTTCTCAAGTGTCAGATTCTGAAGTCAACCAGGCATAATTTCTGGCAGAGATTCTCAAATTTCATCTTGGTAAGTGGTTTTGTCAGTATGTCCACTATCAGGTTCATGTGTAAAGAGTCTAATTCTTTTTTTACTGCCATCATCCTTTTTTTTCTTCACGAGAAGAGAGTTTCATCATTTCATTCCAGCTTTTGGGTTCATTATGGCTTTGCAGATTCATATGATAGGTGTATCTCTTTGGTGTCATCCCCTTTGTGCTTCTTTCTGACATCCTTACAGTTACTAGTCTCTCTTTCTGGTAGTTTGGCACCATCTTCTTTCCCTTCTGATTGGGAAGTCTCTTGTTGGGATGCAGCATAGGCAGACAATGCTGTTACCCACTCTGTAACTGTGACTTTTTCAGTATCTTGTCTGATTTCTTTTGTGGAGTCATCTTGCTTTGAAGCACACAGAATGCTTCTTTCATCTACATAGGGGCTGATGGGAATTGTAGTCCATAACATCTGAAGTGCCAAAGGTTCGCCACCACTGACATAGGCAACATTGCATATCTGAACATCATAGGTCTTAGGATCTATGACTCTAGCCTCTTGAATTTGGATTGTAGCCAACTAATTTTTTTTGCCCCCATGTGCATCACTTCACATTTTGCTACATTGAACTGCATTTGCCATTTCTTAGCCCACTCACCTAATTTATAAAGGTCCACTTGGAGCTCTTTGCAATCTTTTGAGGTTCTCACCACCCTACATAATTTGGTATCATCCACAAACTTGGCCACCACGCTACCCACCCCAGGTTGAGAATCAATAATTGCTTTTTCAGTGAACTGTTCCACTGCCCCACCCCCAGCAGGCTCAGTCAGAACACTGGAGCCTGTTTACTCTGACAGCATATTTTTATAGTACTTGTTATAATACCACATTTATAAAGAATCACAGTAATCACAGTACTAGTGCACTAAAATAGAAAGCTGGCCATCAAATCCATCATGCTGAACATGAATCTGAATAAGATCAATGAAAATATTCTTAGCCTCAAAAGACTGGTTCTTTACCTTTTTTAAAGGAATAACTTCCACCAACTCCCACCAACAAGTCTCTCTTAATTGAATTTAAATTATTCCCTATATCTTTAACACCCTTTATCATCACCATACTGTCAATGATCACAGCTTCATGAGTGGAGGGGGCGAACCGGAGGCGACTCCGTGCGTGAGGCTGTCGCTTTTCGCGTTCCCTCCACTCACCTCTCCTTCCAGCGCTGCTCTGGAGGGCTGGAGGGACATGCCCATACAGCCCTCTGACCCCTGGAGGTTGGAGGGTAGCATGGGCATGTCCCTTCAGACCAGCCACCATCCCCCTCTGCCATCTCTGCAGCCGCCATCCCCCCTCTGCCCCATGGAGCAGACGGCTGCCTGCTCCGTTGGGCAGAGGGGGTTTCCCTGCCCAGCGCCTCCACCTCCCAGCGCTAGAAGGAAAGGTGAGTGGAGGGGCCGAACCGGAGGCAGCTCTGTGCGGACCTGCCTCTCCAGCTCAGTAGATCTTCAGGGTTGTGGAAAACGGGTCCAAATGGCTCTTTGGGTGGTAAAGGTTGCTGACCCCTGAGCTAATTGGACTGATTACATTGGAGTAAGGTACACTGATCTCCAAACACTGACACTTGCCTTCTGAGCTATGTAGAATGGTGAGAAGGAAAAAGAATTTTTGGTAAGCCTTTCAGTGATCAAGATGCAGTTTCTCTGGATGTAACATACTAGTAATTCTCTTGACATCTGCCCTAACCATAATTTAAATGTGAAACCCTCTACAGTAGCAGGATCTTGACTTTGTGAGAGTATAGCGACATTGATGAAATTCAGATTATGTTTGAAAAAATAATCTTTGAGCAGGTTTCCCTCATAACAATCATACTACAAAACATGAAATATTTTTCCATATGTTTGAAATGCTCCTATGTGGTTTAAGTTCTCTTTAGAAGGCTTTACGGTTGGGTTAGATATACTGTTTGCTCAGAATATATTTTTAAAAGAGAAACATCCTGCTTGTTTATTACATTATTAATGGGATTGTATAAAGGCTAAGTATTACTGTTGCATGGAAACAGCAGATGGGGTGAAGATGCTCTGCTTTTCTTTGGTAAACAAAAATAAATTCCATTGCAAAAAAACCCACATCTTCGAATAAGATGTCTGTTCAGCCACCTTGCCAGTTCTATTGTATAGAAAGGCTTCGAAAATCTAATAATAGGCTGCTTTTACATGAAGATTCAGCAGGTAAAAGCTCTGATTGAATTTCATCTTGATTTCATTAAATATTCATAAAGGCCAATTAGAAGGGCAGCTAAGTAGGCCACAAGGCCCCTTTCCATCATTCTGTCAAAGGTAGTCCATCAGACAGCAACTATTTGCATTAGGACCCAGTAGTCAATATCTTCATTTAATCTTTATGTACTATCCCTCTAAATCACTGCTCCCTTCTAGTGCATGGTTTTTATGGCTAGATGAAGGCAAGGCAAGGAGAGGGGAGGGAGGGGAGGGAGAAATCTAATAATTCTGAAGGCAAGATGCTTACTCTGTAGAAAGCAAAATGCAAATGAGAAATAACATCCTCAATCAAATGATGGAATGAAAATCTTTTCTTTAATGAGAAATGGCATTGGTAGAGTGCTGATTACCATGAAGAAAAGCTGTTTAAAATTCATAATCAATCAAGCAAGTTTATTTTAACCTTTCATTACTAAACTGCTGGGTTACAGTTTAATATACTGACAGTGCTTATCTTTCCATCCAACCACTAATTTTAAAATCATAACTCAGATAGAATACTCAGTTTTGAGTTACAACTATACACATAGAACTTATTCACTGTGACTGTTTTTCTTAAGGACTCTGTGTATGGAAATAGACAAAGAGAGAGACAGAGAGAGAAATACACAACAGGTAGTATGAATATACTAAAAACATACTTTTTATATTTTAGTTCACAAAAGAAGGGCTGTTTTTTGTTCAGGAAATATGAATTTAATTTTAAAAAATCAGTCAATTTCAGCAAAAAGTTTTTGTGATTTTAAAACTGATACATTAGGGAGGACCACCTTTTCTGGTCAAAATATAATGACCCAGGAAAGAGTTCATATATTGTTATTAAAAATAATCATAAGAAAAATAAATAGATAAGGTGATGTCTCAACACAGAAATAAGGACAGTTGGAAGACTTTGAACAAAGATCAGAATTGGTCTTTATCCACTTTTCTTACAGATGAAGCACAGAGATTATCAGAACAAACTAAAAAGGCAAATTCACTAGATAACCAAAGGTGTCAGTTCAAAAATAAAATATGTTAGAAACCTGAAGACAATGGTAAGCATGGTCAATTAAACATTTGTCTTTCCTGAATAAATGTCAACATACAAATCCCTTTTTATTTGTGGATCTCTAGAAAGTTGCTCTTTCCTCTGCCAATAATACATGATGTGGCTCATCTGTTTCTACTTTCTGTACCTGCTCACCATTTGTTATCCGGTTCCTTCATTTTGTAAATGGAAAGATCAAGGTTGCTGACAACATTCAATTATTTCAGACTTACCCACTTACAAAGCACACAAGTTTGTAGCTGTTCCTTGTGGCCACTAGAGGACAGTGTGATACCTGCCGAGGGGACATTCATGGGGCTTTGGTCCCGCTGGCCTACATGATGAAATCCAGCAATGAAAGAAACTCTGAATGTGTGAGGTAAAACAGAAAGTATTGAAAATAGTGGCAATCACAATAGTTCCATTAGGCCATCAGTAGATTTCAGAAGAGTGGTAGGCAGAAGGATGTTAATTTTTTTATAAATCTTTGTATTACTTTTCTATCTCTGAATCTCTGTACTTTGCAGCTAGATTTCCAGATCTTTAAGAGCTTCACCCATACAGCTCAGCTTTGATTTATCTAGAGCTATATTTTGGTGTTCTAATATTTTCCTGATTTGTATGTACACTTGTATGAATGGATAAAAATCGGGGGTAGCATCGGGATTCTTTGGGTTTAATGTTGCATCAATGCATAGGAAAGAAATTTGATTAGTAAAATGCCATATTGAAAGAATTTTGATGCAACCATACGTGGAATCACATCAAGACTGCTTTTTCCCCCAGCATTTTATTCATGCTCACATGAACCTTGGAGAAGATGTGAAGTAAATGAAAGCTGAGGTAAAATGCATGTACTCTAATTTATTTTAAATTCATTAAATTAGAATTAATTTTGCAATTGTTACTGTTAAATGAGGATTTAGGAAAGTGGGATCTATATCATGAAACAATAAAAAGGAAATTCATGCAACGAACAATAAATTCATGAAACAATAAAGGGAAAGAACAGATATCTGATCATCTCTGTTATCCATACCCTCACACCTCATCTTTGACATTTCCATGTTTCTAAATTGCTTTTACTTTGTGTAAGTTTCTCCTTTATTTTCATCCTTGCAGTTTTTGAGTAAAAAATGCATATGCCTCAAGGCACTGACAAGAAAAGAAAAGTACACTTTTTCATTTCTGCTATAGCAAAAATGGCAACCCTTATAGAGTGCTGCCAAGTGGTAAGGCAGCTGGCATCCCATTTTACTATAGCTGCATTTTCTTTGTCAATTCATTTGTCAACTCTGTTTTTCTGGCCTCAAAACAGTTTACAATAAAAACAATGCCATAACATCAGATTAAAAACCACTCAGTCATTCACAGAATCCTCTGCTGAACCTGATGCAGAGAGGAAAAGAGGGGAAAAAAGGCTGAATGACTTCAGCATACTGAAACCCTAAATTGACCTTAAACTAGGACTTTAATGTAGACATTAATGTAGACATTTAAAAACATGGGACATAAGACAAGACCATATAGAATCCCACGGTACAGTTCCCAAGGAGAACAGAGCCTCCTAACACAGCCACACAAGTGGTTCAGAAAAATGCAGAGATCCAGGAGAATAGCTGGGCTGGCCACTATGGCCTCCAGGTCCACTGTGACCACCAGTGATTGAATAGCCTCCCTTCCACCTGTGCCATGCTATGATGAACTGGGGGTAGCGACCAGCTCATGGCAGGAAAAAGCGACTCCTCTTTGAAATGAACCTGTTTGCCCTCAAGGACAACTAGACTTCCCACAAAAAACTGTCTAAGGGCCTTTCCCCACTCCCTTCCATCCCCCCTATGCCGCGCGCTGCTCTCAGCGTGCGGCATCCCAGGCGCCACCAGCAGTCTCCCACCTAATCTCGGGCTTCAAAGCGGGTCGCCAAAAGGCGCCGCTCGAAGAGCTACTTTGGGATGCAGCGCTAAGGGCGCTTGTTAGCGCAGCATTGGGGCTGGGCTGGCGCTGTGGCAGCCTCTGCCGGGAGGGAGGGAGGAACCCAGCTTACTTCCCCCTCAAGTAGCGCGGGGCTTACGGTAAGTGGGGAAAGGCCCACAAATGTATAAGGGATTATCAAACAAATGCTGGAAATGTCAACAACATGGGTTTTTTTTTTCCATATGAGGTGGACATGTAAACAGGCAAAATTGTTCTGTAATATGATTTTAAAAGTAATGCAAAATATTATGAAAATAACAATTTTTTTAAAAAAACAGGCATTTTTGTTGGTGTTGATGGGGGAAGGTATTCTTGATCAATACAGAAAACTTTTTACGTATATGACAACTGCAGCAAGGATTTTATATACATACAAATTGAAGGACAATGAAATTCCAACAAAACAAGACTAAATTTTGAAAGTCACAGACTATGCAGAAATGGCAAGGCTGATGGCATTTATAAGAGACAAGAATATGGCCTTCTGCTGCTGCTGCTATTGCTCCCGAGCACCTGGTCTGCTAAGGCATTTGCAATCTCAGATCAAGGAGGATCAAGATTGGTAGCCATAGATCGACTTCTCCTCCATAAATCTGTCCAAGCCCCTTTCAAAGCTATCCAGGTTAGTGGCCATCACCACCTCCTGTGGCAGCATATTCCAAACACCAGTCACACGTTGAGTGAAGAAGTGTTTCCTTTTATTAGTCCTAATTCTTCCCCCCAGCATTTTCAATGAATTCCCCCTGGTTCTAGTATTGTGAGAAAGAGAGAAAAATTTCTCTCTGTCAACATTTTCTACCCCATGCATAATTTTATAGACTTCAATCATATCCCCCCTCAGACATCTCCTCTCCAAACTAAAGAGTCCAAAACGCTGCAGCCTCTCCTCATAAGGAAGGTGCTCCAGTCCCACAATCATCCTCGTTGCCCTTCTCTGTACTTTTTCTATCGCTTCGATATCCTTGAGATGTGGCAACCAGAACTGGACACAGTACTCCAAGTGCAGTCGCACCACTGCTTTACATAAGGGCATGACTATCTTTGCAGTTTTATTATCAGTTCCTTTCCTAATTATCTCTAGCATTGTTTGCCTTCTTCACAGCTGCCATGCATTGAGTTGACATTCCCATGGAACTATAAACTAAGATGCCCAAATCCCTTTCCTAGTCTGTGGCTGATAGCACTGACCCCTGTAGTGTGTATGTGAAGTTTGGATTTTTTGCCCCATGTGCATCAATTTACATTTTGCTACATTGAACTGCATTTGCCATTTCTTAGCCCGCTCTCCTAATTTATAAAGGTCTGCTTGGACCTCTGTTCCCAAAACGGATCCTTGCGGGACACCACTAGGCTTGGTCAATAAATTAAAAATTTGGTAAAATTTGGATTTGGATTTATTCAGGCATAATATTATCTCTATGCCCCAAAAAGACAAATAACATATTTGAATAAATCCCAATAATCAGGTACATCAACAAATTTGGGTCCATTTGAATTTCTTTGAATTTTTTGGTGTTTTTTCACATTTTGGCCTGCAGAGGCACACCAAAATTTCAGGGTATGATTCGGGGACTCTCCTAATGATGCTCCCCGAGTTTGGTAAAGTTTGATTCGGGGGGGGCAAAGTTATGGACACTCAAAGGGGTGCCCCATCCCATTGTTTCCAATGGGAGCTAACAGGAGATAGGGGCTACCCTTTTGAGGGTCCATAGCTTTGGCCTCCCTGAACCAAACTTCACCACATTTGGGAGATATCATAAGGACAGTCTCCGGATGAGACCCTGAAATTCTGGTACCAGTAGATTTAAAATTGCGCCCTTAACAGTCACCCTAAGAAATTTCCCCAGATTCTGTGCTCTGAAGTGCCTTGGCTCCATTGTAGTCAATGGGGAATTTCTTGTGGGAGGGCTGTGGGATGCACATTTTTCAAGGAAAAGCCACAAAACTTTCAGGGTATATTCAAGAGATTCTCTTGATGACACCATACAGGTTTGGTGCCTGTACACCAAGGGGCACATTTCTAAAGCTAGTGACGCCAAAATTTCAAGGTCTCATCCAGAGACTGTCCTGATGATACCACCCAAGTCTGGTGAAGTTTGGTTCTGGGGGCCAAAGTTATGGACCCTCAAAGCTGTAGCCCCCATCTCCTGTTAGCTCCCATTGCTTGGGAGGGGCACCCCCTTTGAGTGTCCACAACTTTGGTCCCCTTGAACCAAACCTTGTCCTTCTAATAATAGCCAGAGGCTCAATTTTTCCAAAATCCATGGCAAATTGGGTTCTAAGAGAGGAAGGAGGGAAAAGTAATGACTTGAGGTGACAGAACAGCAGGTTGGTAGATGGGAGGGAATGAAGGAAGCTGTGACAGGGAAGTGAAATCAGAAATAGTTTCAGGAGGGATATACAGGGGAAAATATGGTTCTCCCATGAGCCCTTGCAAATTCTCTGGTAATTGTAACAGGGATTCTTAATTGGGGCAATACAGCCCCAGAGGCAGATCTACAAATCTTGTGGGGCTTCAAAACTCTAAAGGAGACAATAAGGATTTTAGGAAGGTCTTATTATCAATTGTAATAGCATTTCTCTATCAAGAGCTTTTAAAAGTGGCACACAGAAAATAGGAATGAACCCAGGTTAAAGGAGTTTCAAGTTGCATTGAATGTACTTCTGAGATCTGTGTATCATATGCATACATCATAACTCTGTGTAAAGAAAGTTCTCTTTTCTAGAGTGCAGTTTTACTGTCAAGTTTTTAAACGTGTGTATTGTGAGGATTTCAGTGATAACTCAGTGGGCAGTTGTGCACTCAAGTTAAGAATCATCAATGTGTAATTATACTTCAATCATTATAAATGACAATCCACAGACTGATTACTAGAACTTGACTCCTTCTGGGTAGACACTTAAACATCCACATTAATAAAAATGACTCAGTGTTGAACATGAGTCACCCTAGTGATTTAGGGGAGATGGAATCATTGTTTTCAAAAAGGCTATTTGGAGAAAAGGGCTGTTCATAGAAAAGATGGCAAACATACCTCTTAAACTGTCTGATATGCTACTGGCAAGGAAGATGGTACATCCAGAAGTGCACTGTCCCCAACATTCAAAGATAAATGTATACAAAGTCAAATTCCAAATGCAATTATTACTATTTCTCTACTGCTCCAAACCTCCAAAAGATAACCTTTTGGTCTGGATGCGCTGAGGTATTCAGAGAAAGACAATTCAAAGAAAGATTAAGGGGGGGGCACCATCCTGATGAACAGCCAAATCTGATGCCATTATGCAACACCCCACCCAAAATACCTGTAGAACCCCCACCCGTAAGCCTTCCACACAAGGGTTTTTTTTTGGGGGGGGGGGCTTTTTTGAGCCAAAAGAAAGAAAGAAAAAGGCTATCTAGATTTTCTTGTGGCCATGTAACAGCCATGGGGAAACTATTTTTAAAATTTCTTTTTAAAAAATTGAAGCCCTTTGACTGTGCTATATCCCTTGGATGACTGCCTGCGTGTGTTGGATTTGGATTTCTGTGACCTGCCTGCTGCCTGGAGCAGAAGAGTTTGAATGGTTTGAAATAACTTTTTAATGTTTAATTAATTTGATATATTTGTGAAATGTTTCTGTAGCACATTTTTTCTCTGATATGTTGGTGGGGTGGGGTGAGGGAATGGCTCAGTGACAGTGTCTTGTGAGGCCTAAAGGCCTTCAATTGAGTTTGGTTGTTTTTTGTTTCCCTGTTATCTTCCCTGTTGTGTGCAGGGTTTAAAAAAATAGAGCCTTGTGTGTGTGTGGATGGCTTGGGGGTTCTACAGGTATTCTATTTGCAAGCCAGTATGGTGTAGTGGTTAAGAACAGTGGACTCTGATCTGGAGAACAGGGGTTGATTGCCTACTCCTCCACAGGAGCAGCAAACTATTTTCTGGTGAACCTGATTTCTTTCCGTGCTCGTATACAGGAAGCCTGGTGGGTGACTTTGGCCTAGTCACAGTTCTCTCAGGACTCTCTCAGCCCCACTTACCTCTGTTGTGAGAAAAAAGAGGGAAAGGAGTTTGTAAGCCACTTTGAAACTCTTAATAGTAGAGAAATGCAGGGAATAAGTTCAAACTAATCTTTTTCTCTTCTTCTTTTGTGTGCGTGCTTTCTCACAACTGTTTTGGGGTTTTTCCTTTGGGTCACTTTTTCTGGGTTTCAGAGTCTCTTTCAGGTTTTTTTGGGCTGATTATTCCTACTTTTGCCATTTTATTAAATATATTTAAATAGAGGCTAATTTTAATAAGGGCATGTGAGGAATTGGTTAAAAACTGTCAAAATTTAACTTAAGTGTAGGCCTTTAGTTTCTTCCTAATTTGGATTGTGGCAGGTGTTAAGAAGAGTCAAGGATCTTGTTTGCCAAATAATCAGTTAACATACACCACACTTTTTTGGTGTTGGCTTTCAACATTATTACAACTGAAGGTGGACAACCTTAGAAACCTAAGCAAGCTAATGACTACTCCATAACAGAAATCAGAAGAGCTTTAAGACTAAGAGAAACTCAGAGGACTGAGGAGAAACAGCCCACCACAAGAAAAATATTTCTACCATACATCAAGGGAATCACAGATCAAATAGGAAAACTGATGAAAAAACATATCTACAAACCATCTTCAAACCTACCAGGAAACTACAGCAGATGCTACACTCATCAAAGGACAAGAGAAACCCCCTCACTTCTGCAGGAGTATCTCATACCCTGCAGCTGTGGAAAGGTCTACATAGGAACAACAAAACACAGCATTCAGACTCTTATTAAGGAGCACGAAAGACACTGTCAGCTTAACCATCCTGAAAAATCCGCAGTAGCAGAACATGTGCTAAACAAAACTGGACATAACATTTTATTTGAAAACACTGAAATTCTGGACAATTCAGAAGGTTACTATGTCAGACTGCACAGGGAGGCCATTGAAATTCACAAACACCAAGACAACTTCAACAAGAAAGAAGAGACTCTGAGAATTAACAAAGCTTAGGTATCAGTACTTAAAAACACTAGAAGCAAAGGCCAAGGGCATGCTAAGTTCATGGACAATGGACTCCACCCAAACACAGGATTTGAATTCACTAATACTGCTGCTGCTGCTGCAGGGAATGCAAATGTGAATCACTCCCTGGACTGGAAAACCCCACCTGCAGTACTATACTATCAACCACACCTTTGCATAGCAAGTTCCACCCAAACACTTACTGATTGGTTCCCCACCCGGTGACATGACAATTTATACCCCACTAAAACATTCTCTTCTCACTGGAAACAGACTTCCCTCTGTGATACACCTCTGAAGATGTCAGCCACAGATGCAGGCGAAACATTAGGAACAAGATCCACCAGACCATATCCACACAGCCCAGAAAACCCACCACAACTTGTTGAATCCGGCCGTGAAAACCTTCAACAATACTTAGAAACCTAGTTCATCAGTTCAGGCAGAAACTTTGTGGAGTAGCTCTTCTCATTTCCTCTATCTGGAATTGAGAAGCTTGCAGTAGAGGAGCCAGAACTAATTTTAGTGCAGTTACTTATCCCTGTTTAAAAAATTCTGCCATCCCATCTCTAGGAGACTTGCAGGTTTATCTTAGGTTCTTGAACAGTCACTGGGTATTTGTTTTTTAAACAAGCCAAGAAAAGAAAAGAAAACCACACTTTGAAGCAAAGTCAGGTAAAGTGACTTTTTACAAAACAAAACCCTAGTTTTCTTGGGGGAGGGTTCTTAAAAAAAACTTTACCATCTTTTCAGTTGAAGTGCAGAACAAATAGATAGGCACTTAATTTCCCTGTGTTAGTTAGCTAGAGTTTGGCCCAGGAAAAAAAAAGATGCCTATTCCTGCTACATGTCTCTTTCTCACACCACAATGAACAGAAGCATTACACAGGGCTACCAGGAACCACCTGAAGGCACAATTGTCCAATACTCACAGGAGAACTATGCACTTCTTACCCAATGGGTCAGTCTTCAAGCACATCATGCATACCTCTTGCTGATGCCTCACTGCTAGAAACCTGACAACATTCTAGTTAGGAGTAAGAAGACCAATGCTAGGCAGAGTAAGGGCTGACAGGCCAGCTATTGCAAGGCTATGCTCCATGTCATGTTTCTTAATGAGGTGCTCACATCAGACAACATCTCTGCTACTATTGACAGACAGTGGGATGGGTACACAGGGACATCACCATGGGCTTCATGGTGACAGCCCAAACAGTAGAACAGGGGCAATGGAATTGGGCCTGAAGCATATTTCCTAAGTGGCACAACTTATCTACCTCATGGTTAAGGCTACTTTGAATCTGGATTCTATAAAGAATCCCAGCCTGGACACTGCAACTTGTACCTTCTGGCATCTCCTCCAAAAATACCAGCATCTCACGGTTCACTTTTCAAGCAGTGTGAAGGACTGAGGTGTTGTGTGATTTCTGGGCTGTATGGCCATGTTCTAGGAGCATTTTCTCCTGACATTTCACCTGCATTTGTGACTGGCATCTTCAGAGGATTCAGAGGAGATGCAGGCAAAACATCAGGAGAAAATGCTACTAGAACATGGCCATACAGCCCAGAAACCACACAACACCCCAGTGATTCCAGCTGTGAAAGCCTTCAACAATACAGTGTGAAGGTCACCTATCTACTCTGTGAGAAGCAGGCACAGACAGGCAGAACCCTGCCTGTTTGGCAATGTCAGTACTCACCAATGCCATATCTGAGTATTTGTGGAGCAGAAGCTTTTTCCAAGAGATATAAATAGTAAAAAAGATAGTCAGCTCAACTTGGATGAGTGGTTAACCATCTCTTAGATTGTAGATGACCTTAGGTGCTTTAAGGACTTTACACAGTTGCTCCTATTGCACATGGCAGTGCTGGCTCTGGTTATTGCCATGATCCGTACAGCTCGTGAGAACTTGGCCACAGTTCTGGAGCCAACTGAAGGACCCACAAACTTGCTTCCAGCAGTGCACATGCTAGTCCAGAAGCTGCAAGAGGGTGTTATGTCCTGCCTTGAACCTCTCACCCAGCATGTTGGTTACCATATGTAACCTTACATTATGTGTAGGATCACTCACTGAGTGGGCCATGGAGCTTGTGTGCTTGAGAGATGAGCTCTCCCAGCATGTCCAGTGTATCACAGATCTTCAGCAATATGTGAAAAAAAGATTGTTTATGTACACGGCCATGATTTGAGGAATGAGGAACATTTCAGATCCTGCTTCATTTCAGTAATCAAAATTGAGTTCCATCATTTTTATGAGCTTTTGAAAAGAAATAAAGATGGATTTTTAAAGGATACTTTTCACCTTTAGAAAGCTAAGGAAAAAACAGGAAGTTTTGACTAGAGAAATACAGCAGGGCTTTTAACACACAGGTTGATATCTAGGGAGATGAGAATGGTTGAGGCATCTTATTCAGTGCTCATGAAGTCAGATCCTTTTTTCCAATCCCCTTCACACTTGGGGGTTCTTTAAGGGAGATGGATTTTGGTCCCTGTGGATTTGGCCCCATTCACTCAGAAAACACCTGCTCCAGATCCTCAGAAAAATTCCTTCTTCCACCCCAATCTGTGGTTTATTCTGTAATGCTTGGAAGTTCTGTAATAGTATTTTTCTTTCTCTAATTACACAGAATGACTCCCAAAAGGCATTTTCCCCATATAGTTTCAGTTCAGGAATTTCAGTATGTACAACGAAAAAATGATCAATAATAAGGCACCCTTCTTATTTAAGCAAATACTACCACATCCAGACTTGAAGAACTGGATGCAAAATTTTCTTCTAGCCAAGGGGCAACGCATAGGAGTTATGCCCCTGCCCCCAATTTCACCATCTCACTTCCGATCCAGAGCTGTCTTTGGGAATCTCCAGCCTCTAAAGGTTGCATTTTAGATGGTACTGTGGATCTAAGCCCTTCGGGGATAGGGCGGTATACTAAATTTAATAAATGACACTGAACTCCGAATTTACCCACTACCTCACCCAATTCCATATCATTCTATTACAGGAGACATGGATGACCTCCACAATTAACATTCATGGTTACAAATCATTTACACTTCATGCTTCAACTTTAAAGAAGAGAGGCAGACCATCAGGAGGCTTAGCAACATTTATATCTCAAGGAATTGCCTCAACCGAATCCAGATGTGTGTGAACCAATTGCACAGGCTGCATCAAAATACTGTACAATAACAAAAGCTTTATCCTAAAATAAATGTATACTTCCCCAAGAAATGGGTCAGTAGCTAATGACAGTGATTGAGAGAGGACTGTCAAATTTACATAGGTGAGCTTAGAAGCCAAGCATCCCCAGTCAAGAGTTAGTAGTGGCGGGATTTTAACGCCATGGGGTAGGAGCTTGATCCCATCCAATTATGATGTTCCCAAGAAGATATAGATCAAAGAACTCCTTCAGCTACACTTTACACCATATGCAAGGAGATCTAAGGATCCTAGAGATTCCAACTTCAGTCATGGAGCTCCATTTAGCCAAATTGGCCCTCCTACACAACAAAATCTGGCTAAACGGTTGAGCTAAGTTTCCAAGTAAATGCAGGCTTAATTCTACTTTCATCTTCTTCCCCATGGGTGCAGCGTAATGGAGCTATATACTAAGTGTCTCCCACACTTGTTAGCCATTCTCCAAGCCTTTAGGGATAGGGGATTCTCATGATTAGCGATCACCTTCCACTCATCCACTCCCCTGCTGCAGAGACCTCTACTGCCAAAATTTCAAACTATAGGAGCCAATTAACACAACTCCCATAATAAGATGGTCAACCCAAACATGCAATAATAAACCAAGGAAGAAGCACTAAGCAACACCACCTGCAAGTTTCTAGGCTCCTCGGTAGTTATTGCCAGATAATGTTAGCACCAACAGTATAGGGAAATTATGAAAAACTTGTTTCATATTTGGTATTCCTTTTAGGGGGAACAAAGGAGGGAAGAGAAATCTCAAAGGCAGGGAGACTGGTTTGACGCAAATTTGAGTGCAAATATTTTGAATCAGCAGATTAGGATCACATACAATAGATTTAGGGCCTCCAAGGACAAATTCCCGCCTCCTGAATTGTTTGAGTCTCAGGCAGGAACAGAATGCATCCAACCACACCAAAAAACTATTCAAAAGGTCAATAAAAGAGCTAACTTTAGGGAGCAACTACTATATATACCCTATCCAATAACACAAAACAATTCCTGGCAATTAAACCAAATGAGGGGCATGTCCAAAATTCCTCCCAATAGCTGCCGACATCACTCCTTCGATTATGGCAAGAAACACTACTAGGAATTTTTTTTTGCTCCGACTCAAAGAGATTGACCCGAGCCTAGCTTTAGCCCAGCGGCAGGGGTTGCCTGAATGGGCCCCCCAGTTAACAGGCGAAGGAGGTTATTGAATTGATTCACCAACTAAAGTCTGGGAAAGCAGCTGGCCCTGATATCATTGTAGCAGAGATGTTAAAAATCCGGCCCAGACTGGTGGGCTCCAGTGCTTGCCTCATTATTTACACATATCAACAAATCTTTAATGATTCCCAAGGACTGGTTAAAGGCGATCATTGTACCCCTCTCTAAAAAAGAGGAGACCCCCCCAGTGTCCTCTAATTATAGGCCGATCAGCCTTTTATCTATAGTATGGGCAATTAGCCATGCTAACTATCTACTGAGAAAAGAATTAAAAGGCTGGACAGACAAACATCAGCTACTCATTGTTAGAACAAATGGGGTTTAGGGCAGGTAACTCTATTCTAGATCACTGTCTAATTTCTCCAACATCTTACAGAAGCAAAATACGTAGAGGCACAAAGAAAAAAACGAAACTTTATGCTGCTTTCACGGATTTGAAGGAATTGCCTTTGATTCGATGGATAAGGGAGCTTTTATGGCATAAATTAAAAACCTAAACATGGAACAGAGACTTTTTAGCTCTAATTAAAGCCGTTCCACACGAATTACAACTTGCCGAAATAAAGGGCTTCAAGAGATGCATGCACGATTAACAGAATCAATTATGGTTGGCAAGGGGGGGTTTCAACCGAGGGTTGCCCACTGGCGCGCGATCTATTCTTTGCCCTATTTCTCCAATGACTTCCCCTGCAACCTTAAACTAAAATTGATGGCCATCCACCACGCTTTGGGTTAAGCTGCATATATCCACCCTGCTTTGTGCAGACGCTGTTCTCTTGTCATATTCCCAAGTAGGCTTAAAAGCCTACTAAACTGCAATTACAGAATACTGTCATGTAAATAAGCTGACGCTTAACTATGATGACAAGTCCAAAGTCATGATCTTTGCAAAATCTAGGGTATGAAATGCGGCTGGAAAGTGAACAACCATGTCCTAGAGCAAATCAAAGGCCAGTTTAGATATCTAGGGCTCCTATTCAGTTACAACCTATCTTAACCTTACCAGCAAACAAGCAGAGAACAAAGCTAGGGTGAATGCTGGCGTTCTCCGGTACCTGATTTTTTTCCACTCTAAAGGACATAATTTGTCCCCGCTGCACTGAAAATCTTCAATGCTAAAGATAATCCCTCAACTATTATATGGGGCTTTAATATGGTTCCCGAAATTAAATCACCATACTTGAGTTGGTACAGGGGATACTTTTCATGAAGAATTTTAGGGTCACCAAGGTGTGTCCCATATGACTTCTATACGCGAGAGAAACTGGACTGAAATAGTATGGAACTGTTAGCATGGACAAGAGTACTTAAATTACTTTGACCCAAATTCGTTTTGAGCCCAGACCCAATAGTTTTTATACATCAACTCTTATCAGAGATCTACATCTGTGAAAATGGTTGGCTGACACCAGATAAGAAACTTAACAATATGGGCTTAACAACTGACCACACAGTTTCAAACTATGTCTGCCATCAGAATTCATAATGAAATTAAATCTGTTTTAGTTAGGCGAGAAGCGAGAATGTTGCAGGAGGGGAAAAGCGCTGCTCCCCACAAGGTGCTTGGGAATTGTCCTGGGATCAGATTATTGCGCGGCTGTCTATTCGTACATTCTGTGCAACCCAAACAACGCCAGAGTGTACACTTTGGCTTCGTTTGCAATGCTCTACCTAACGCTATGACTTCTTGGCAGGTATAATAACCTCCATATGAGGTAGGAGTTATGTCAATGTAACAGCGAGCGTTGTTAGAGGCCAGTTCAACAATAATATTGGAGTGTAATCCAATATACGAGCTCTATACGCTCCATGTACATCTGTCCATTGTTAGAGAGCTCAAACGCTGTCAGGTTACCATCTGTGATGAACTTTCTACTCAATGGAGTCCTGGTGATCTTGTATGTGAGAATGTTGCAAAGTTTTTTTTTTGAGGGCACTATTTGGTCGAAACTTAATCATTGTCTACATAGTGAAAGTAATGGTTAATTAATTTATATGGTAATGCCGGTTTCACAGAAGCGTGGTTGTGAACGTTTAACATTGTTTTAATGTATTTAATGTATTTAATGTTTTAATGCATTTTGATGTTTTAATGTCTCAGTTAGTAGATAAATGCCTCTTTTCTACTTTTCTACTAACTCTGTAGTTTATAATGCCAATAAAGGCTTTTTTTGGAATTGGAATTGGAAATTTAATAAATAAATAAAATAAATAAAATAAAAATAATCCATTGTGTATTCTTTACTCCTTTTCATTAGTTTATTGGTTTTGTTTCCTACATTTTTTCAGAACTGCAGAACTTCAGAATTTAAATTCTCCCAATCTTTTAGAGAGTACTTCCACTTTTACTTATGCTTCTAACATCTGGCAGCCATCACCATCCTGGGAATTATCTCAATTTTCCAAGGTCTTGCCTGGCAGCTGCATAGCCATGCAGGGACACAGGAGCATTAGCATGACTGCGCGAGTCTATGCCTGCTTGCCCACGTAGCTACACAGTGGAGGTGAGTTTAAAAAAAAAAGCACATCCATGCAAAGGCGCAACAGCAACCTGCACTGCTTTTGTGGATTCTGTCTACTGCTTGCATGGAGGCATGCGAACACCCCCATGGCAATGCGGGTTGCTTAATCCCGACTGCAAGCCACTGTACATTGCCTGTACAGAAGGGACCTCTATGGCATTATACACTACTCCCCTCCCCAACTCCCTCTGCCCTCAGACTCCTCCCCCAACATCTTAAGGAATTTTCCAACCCAGAACTGGCAACCCTATCATAGAACCCATCCTCCAAAGCAGACATTTCTTTTGAAGGAACTTGGGATCTTCTGCATGTAAAGCAAGTGCTTTACCACTTATCCACAGCCCCGTTCCAATTGCTTTCTACAAGCTATCCTAGGTTTGTTGAAACCCTTAGCTATTAGTTGCAGTGTGAAAAAAATTAAAAATCCCAGACTGCATTTTATTAACCAATGGCTGCAGATTATCAAAATAGATTAAGACAACTAAAAACCATCCAGCATGTTGGTAAATGATACTAGCCTAAGATACATATGCCATGTTTTGTTGCTCGTCATTCTTTTTAAAGATCTTAATGCTACTGCATTGTGACTCAATGAGCTGACTTAAACCTTGTTGATTTAAATAGGATTAAAATGCATAGAACTGTATCTAGGATTAAAGTCTAAATAATTAAACATGATCAAAGATGATCATTAATAAGTGATCAAGATTGCTTAAATTTCAACGGTGAATTATTTTCCTAGCCACGTGACAGATTTATCCTCTTATTTACCATCCACAACAATGGGAGTTGGTAAACAGCCACTCAGTTCTTATTACCAATGCAAGTTTTGATTTTTTTAAAGTTGCATTGAAGAGTAAGAATGAATTCACTCTACAGAGAGAATGTGCCACACAGAACACCTAAAATAGACAGTTGGTTGGAACACCATCAAAACAGATAGCTTAAAAGAGAATTCTCATGTACTACACCAGCTAAGAAGACCTTGCTCCTGGATTTGTTTGCAGCACTTTGCTTAAGGTTTAATTCTGTTGATTACACATTCCATTTCCAAAATGACATTTGCCTGAAGGAGCAGGTGGTGTTTGCTGTTTCCATTTAACTGATATATTAGCCATGCAGTGCACTGCATCAGTGGGCAGTATTAATCAGTTTATAGCAAGATGGCAGAGAGAATCACTCACACAGCAAAACTGTAACAGGGAGAAAAAGGACAAAAGGCAAGAAAATAATGGCCACTAATGGAGAACCTGAGAACAGTAGGAAAACTCTGGGGTTTTGAATGGCTACTCCTGTTAGGGTTTCTCTGTTTATTTTGAAATCAGATGGAGAGAGATCAGGAAAAAGCCAGCATTTACACAGGAGAATTTTCATGAATTTTTAAATGCACTGAAATGCCCGGCATATGGGCATTATCAGCAATGCTTCAGTACACCGAGGTCATATTTTTAGAATGCAGTAGAATATAGTCTGTGTACTTTTCTGTCTCTAAAAGGAATGAGTCACATGCAGCAAAATTAATGAAATCATAGAAAGCAGTGTGTGTGCATCTGGTAAGCTTAAATGTGAGAAAATGTCAGTATTTTTTCATATGATTGTGCTGTGATATTGATATAACAAAAATGTTGATGTAATTCTTTGAATGTCTTTAGGGCAGACTATGGCCCTTTCCACACAAACCTTTTAAAATGTTTTGAGACTGGAAATAAAATGTTTCCTCCATAGAGTTCTGCATTGTTTTCTCCCTTTGGTTCTGAAAATGTTTTATTTCCAGTCTCATAATGTTTTAAGTGAATCCCTTTAAAATTATTCTTTAGGCTGAGACACTTTCAAAATGGCTTCACTGGCTGTTCAATCTCTTTAAGACATTTTCCATACCTCTCTATCATTCCCGAATGTTTTTCTTGGCACCATTTTCTGAGCTTACTCGCTGTTCCCCATTGTCTGTTAATTGCCATCATCTCTGTGAGTTTCTTCATTTGTGGGGAGAGGGTATGGAAAACTGCAGCACGAAGCTGTGAAGCCTTGAAGCATAGATTCATTCAACTAATTTTAAAAAGGGAAAAAATACATAATGGTGGCCATGAATCATTTTGAGGGGGTGAGTGCAGACATACATCCTGATAAAGGGGGAACTGAAAACATTTTCCAAACGTTTAATTGATTTGTGGGGAAAGGGCCTATATGGACCAACGGTATTAATGGTGGACTAGTATTCAGCCACCTTTTCATGGTTTAGTATTTAAAATGCCCTCCAATTTTTTAAAGAAAGCATCTCTGGCCATCTGCGTTACTGTTGAACTCTGGCCATCTGTGCAAATTTTCTAAAGGTGACAGTTAAAAACCTGCTTGCCAAGCTAAAGGATGCAGTGCGGGTAATAAAAATGATTAATTTCACATGAGATTTTAATGAAGGGCACTTTGACGCTCTACTTTCATGTGTCGAATTGACAAGTTCTGATAATGCCTACCAAACAACAAGCACAATTGAGCCAATGGTGGCCCAACTGGATTCTACCACTGACCTCCTCACTGCATACAAACCTGTTCCTTCTGTTGAAACAGCTAAAGGGAGGAGAGGGATTAAACACAGAAAGCGATTTACATATTCGATTAGAAAAAGACAACTACAGGAAGCTGCTGCAAAATATGCGAAAAACAACCCAAATGTTCATAGAGAGGCTGTGATGAGGTATGCTGAATGTCACCCCGAAGTTAATAGAGAAGCTGTGATGAGGTATGCTGAATGTCACCCCGAAGTTCATAGAGAGGCTGTGAAAACTATTCCTCAAACAACCCTCATGTTAACCAGACCGCTACAGCCAAATACAATAAAAAAAGATTACAAATCAAATTCTCACCTTGGACTAAAAATATGTGTCGGGATTTGAATATGGATCTCACATTGATTACTGTGGAGACAAGGTGATTGATCTCGGACTTCGATCGCTCTGTGCTTGGTGTCATGCTCTGAAGTGGCGGGATGAGCCCCCAGGAATGTGCTGCAGTGGTGGTAAAGTTCAGCTCCCTGCCCTTCAACCCTACCCTAAACCTCTTCACAGCCTTCTCACTCATCAGCATCCAATGGCAGAACACTTTCTTTCTGCTTCCTGGAAATACAATGGATGCTTCCAAATGACGTCTTTTGGAGCCCGAGAGGTGAAAGAGAGCAATAACACATTGCATTATAAAAAGACAACTACAGGAAGCTGCTGCAAAATATGTGAAACCCATCAGTCCACAGACAGGCTGTGAGGAAATATGCTGCATGTCACCCCAAAGTTCACAAACGGGCTGTAAAGAAGTATGCCGAATGTCACCCCGAAATTCATAGAGAGCCTGTGATGAAGTATGCGTAGCGAAGCACAGGTGCCCTGCTAGTCTATATCTATAAACGTGAAATTCCACTGACTCACTCACTGACTCATCAAAAGAACTCAAAAACCACTGAACCTACAAGGTTGAAATTTGGCACACCGGTTCATTATGTGGTTTAGATGCTCACTAAGAAAGGATTTTTCAAAATATTCAGTTTTACTTGAGTTATTACTCATTTACTATTGAACTCTCGCCATCTGCGTTACTGTTGAACTCTGGCCATCTGCGCGAACATTCTAAAAATGACAGTTAAAAACCTGCTTGCCAGGCTAAAGGATGCAGCACGAGGAGTATAAATGATTAGTTTCACAGGAGATTTTAAAGATGGGTACTTTGACGCTCTACTTCCATGTATCGAATCAAACAACCCACCCACCAAGCAACAAGCACAATTGAGCCAATGGTGGCCCAACTGGAGTCTACCACTGACCTCTTCACTGCATACGAACCTGTTCCTTCTGTTGAAACAGCTAAAGGGAGGAGAGGGATTAAACGCAGAAAGCGATTTACAGATTCGGTTAGAAAAAGACAACTACAGGAAGTTGCTGCAAAATATGCGAAAAACCCAGGTGTTCATAAAGAGGCTGTGAAAAAGTATGCTGAATGTCACCCCGAAGTTCACAGACAGGCTGTACTGAGGTATGCTGAGTGTCACCCCGAAGTTAATAGAGAGGCTGTGATGAGGTATGCTGAATGTCACCCCGAAGTTCATAGAGAGGCTGTGAAAAACTATTCCTCAAACAACCCTCATGTTAACCAGACTGCTACAGGCAAATACAATAAAAAAAGATTACAAATCAAATTCTCACCTTGGACTAAAAAATATGTGTCGGGTTTTGAATATGGATCTCACATTGATTACTGTGGAGAGGTGATTGATCTCGGATTTCGATCACCCTGTACTTGGTGTTATGCTCTGAAGTGGCGGGATGAGCCCCCAGGAATGTGCTGCAGTGGCGGTAAGGTAAAGTTCAGCTCCCTGCCATTCACCCCTACCCTAAACCTCTTCACAGCCTTCTCACTCATCAGCATCCAATGGCAGAACTCTTTCTTTCTGCTTCCTGGAAATACGATGGATGCTTCCAAATGACGTCTTTTGGAGCCTAAGAGGTGAAAGAGAGCAATTTCATGCCAACATTTAAAGTTCAGTTACAGGTCTACTACAGGATAGGAAGCCTCATGACGGGACCCCATCTGCAGCCACCGTTTCTTCAGATATACTTTGTTGGGGATGATAACAATGAGAGGGACATTCAGAGTGCTAACTCTGTAGTTCTAACTCTGTAGTTCACCTGACAGCTTGGTCATCCTTCAACCAGAGAGAAAAACCAAGAAAATTGTTTACAGGGAAGTTTTGAGAACGTAATCTGAGGGAGAAATGAAAACTGTATGCTGAACATGTTATTGGTATGGCTACGTAGACCAAAAAACTAGGGGTGGTGATTATTTGCCTTTTCATGTTTTATCCTGTAACAGAAACTCATCCTACCATTTGTAAATAGTTAATAGAGTTTATGAATTCATTACATTTGAAATTTTCACGGTATTTTTATCAGGTAACTTTTATATTTTCACTATGTTTTAGTATTCTCAGTGTTTTTAAAGGATCTTTATTTTTATGAATTCCTTAAATTGCAACCTTTAAGGGTATTTTTATGCCGTACGTTTTATATTTTCAGTATTTTTCCAGTATGTATATTTTTATGAATCGTGCCATTTCAAACTTCAAGGGTAATTTTATCAGGTACGTTTCATATTTTTAGTATTTTTCAGTAGTTTCAGGGTTTTTTTGCCATGCAAGGGAAGGGGAGGGAGTGAGGGGTGGCATGCAAGGAAGAGGAGGGGGCATTTTTAATAATCTCCGCAGCGAAGCACGGGTATCCTGCTAGTCTTAAATAGTTTAAAACAGTTTAGCACATACTATTTGTGATATTTTCCCCATACAGATTTCTTCCATATTTTTTAATCTGTCCTGTTATCAAAAAGAGATTGTAAATAATTTTGGAGGCACTGGGATATGTCATTCAATGCAACAGAAAAAATGTACTTTTATGAATTAAAAACTTGTGCTGATTGTATGAGCTTGACTGTGCTTAAAATCTGGAGTGGTATCATACTTTACAAAAAGAGGAGAAAAAAATCTGGATGACCGAACTGATGACTAAATTAACTTAATATAAAAGCATAAAGGAAGGAAAACATAAATTAGTATGAAAATGTAGTTATTTTATAGATGGAAATTAAAAGTGTCATAATAATATGTAAACTTGTTAGCTGATTTAATTATTGCAAATTACTTATATTTTAATATAATATTTTTCAAAGATATAACACCATACTTTAGTAAATAAAATGGATAATCAGTTTGAAGCATGAAAAAGTAGCATTGGGAAATGTTCAGAGGAGCATGCTGTTTTTTCCCCCACCATTCAGAGTGAAGACAATGGCAAGGTTTCATTTACTCCCAGTGACACTGTTTCATAGCCAAATCTGATGACTTCTACAGTTCCATTACATCATGTTGTAGATTATGTAAGGCTCAATAATAGTGTTGAAGATGTAAGGCTCAATAATAGTGTTGAAGAAGCATACCGGTACTTGTTCTGTAGAGAGACACTTAAGATTGGCAAGATTTTTTTCAACTTTTTATTATGATTTTTATTCTGCCCAACCCCATCCAAGTACATGGCTCTCAAAAGTCACTAGTCATGTTAAGAATGTAATCTCACATACATTCAGCAAGCCCTAATACAAAAATGTACTTTAGGAAAGCATAATAATAATATCTTTTGTAGATCAATGTTGGTTTAGGTTGTTTAATGAATTATCTTCTGGGCAGTCCAGCCCTCAACCCACGGTGGCCAGGGATGGCACTACTGCAGCACTGCACTGTCACCTCCAGAGGTATCTCCAGTCGTGCAGAGAGGCAGGAAAATTTAAAAAAACCACAACTGGAAAGCCCGCCATGGGGCTTAAATGGATTCACATCATCCCAAAGGGTGGTGTAAGTACAAGGCTAAAGCCCTACAGCACTGAAGCCCCCCCTCCCCCAATTGGAATGCCAGCACAACTTCATAGTGGACTGGATGTCAAGGTTTCATTGCCACATAACTGAGAGGAGGCTGGCTGCTGGCATCTTTGCTGCCTCAGCCAGCAGGGGTGCCCCTTGCACTGGCAAAGGAGGCAAACATGTCGGTACACACTGTGCCAGCTTCACAAGCAGATTCATCCCCCCCCATAGGAGTACATTGTTAGTACTGTAAATTGCCATGGTACACTGATGCTACACTTTATAAATTAACAAACAAAACAATCTTTGAGGAACTGTCTAAATGATGTAATAGTAAAATGAATCAAACTCTTTACTAGAGCCAGAAAATTATCCTGCAATGGAGGGTGATTTGCAAAATTCATTATAATAAAGCACCAACACTTGCTATAGCTGCACTTTATCATGTAAACTTGGCCAACTTTTCAATTAGAAACCACTTTGAGAACTTAATAGCTTGCCTAGGGGAAATTTTTTTCTCACAAACACTGGCACTGTACTGATAAAAGTGACAAACATTTATGGAAGTGTTAAGACCACTGTAATGTAATACTTGGAAAATAGGAATGTGGCATGTAGCAATACATTTGAGTTTGTAATATACTACACTATAAAACTGACCGAAAATGGAGAACAAGGGCAAGACAGGAAGTTGAAAAATTACAAGATCTGCCTCCCGGTGATTGGGGTACGAAAAACACAAACCTATAAGGTAAACTTACCTCTGATTGCTAGGCTCCCAGATCCCATTCACTTACACAGTTCTTCCACTTGTATTAACACCATGAAACTACTCCCTCTGTCAGCCACCTACCCTCTACTCTGGGCTGCACAGTCATTGAATCCATCTACATATTTTTGTCAACTGGCCAGTGAAGTCTCCTCATGCTGCAAAAGAGCAGTACTGCAGTCTGTACTGAAGCCCACCAAATTGGCTGGACATGGGGATCTTGTACAAGCTGCTCATGTGTCTCATGCTCAAGATGTAGGTAAGGGGGGTTCCTAGGTTTAAACCCCCCATTACATGTCCGAAGCTCGGCCCCCTGTTTGTGTGTTTTTTGTATTTTTAAAGTTTTTTTTAATTTTTGGCCTGCAGGGAAACAGTTTTTGGGCTAGCAGCACCAAAATATCAGGGATGTTTTGGGAGACTCTCCTGATGATACCACCCAAGTTTGGTGAGGTTTGGTTCAGGGGGTCCAAAGTTATGGACTCCCAAAGGGAGTTTCCAATGTTTCCAATAGGAGCTAATAGGAGATGGGGGCTATACCTTTGAGGGTCCATAACTTTGGACCACCTGAACCAAACTTCACCAAACCTGGGTGGTATCATCAGGGGAGTCTCCTAAAAATACCCTGAAAGTTTGGTACTGCTAGCTTAACAATTGCACCCTGATATTCGAGTATACTGAATCAGGGATTTGGCTAATTTGGCCATATCAATAATTTTACAGCCAAATCAAGTCAAATCCGATTTTTTCCCGATATTGCTCCAGCTTACACTGTATTCCTCGCCTGATAGGGCAAACTAGCCTTTAACCCATATCCTGTTTTCTTAATGTACATTTGTCAGCAGTTTGGGTTGAACTTGCAGCATACAATTGATAAGCGTAGTATTCTTAAAAGGCTGTTAAGAAAGAAACTTACATTGTTCTTTTTCCTATTGGTTTATAGGAGCAGTTTTCAACCTGTGGGTCTCAACCCCTTTGGGGGTCGAACTACTGTTTCACAGGGTTCGCCTGAGACCAACGGAAAACATATATTTATATTACAGTTATGAAGTAGCAACAAAAATAATTTTATGGTTGGAGATCACCACAACATGAGGAACTGTGTTAAAGGGTTGAAGCATTAGGGAGGTTGAGAACCATTGATTTAGAGTTAGTGCAGTATTGGGTTACATATTGCTACTTTCTTGTGATGCAAAATTTGCTATGAATACTGAAGATGAGTAATGCAACAATGTCAGCTTCTTGAACTTTCTTAGGTGTACATGCTTTCCTTGATCATGATCAATCAATAAAGAAAAGAGTTTCTACTTCAGTTGCTAGTAGTGATTTGGACCCCTTCTTTGAAACCAGCTGAAATTTGTAATTTCTCCATCATTAATAGGCCAAATAAAATAGTAAAAATATGAAGATAACAGGGGAATAATTCATTAGAATGATCTCTGTATGCTTACTCACCTGTCAACCACTCTGAAAATGTACATTGCTTTGTGAGACTTCTGGGATTTATACTGTGACAATACCAGACCTGAAAATGATGGATTCTAATTAAGAGATAATATCAGTAGAATAGAACTTTGTCACTAGATAATGAACTCCTGCTGTGAGATAAATGCAGAATCAAAACTTACATGTTTTATGGAAGTAAATAGCTAGGTGTTTATATTCCAAGTAGAAAAACACTTCCCTGATGTTTATATTCCAAATAAGTAAACACTTTCCTGATAGCAGCATTTTTGATTTAAAAGCTTTAATCTATTTCAATCAGGGTTTTTTTAAAATGAACAAATACACACCTTTTAACTAACAGTCTTGATCATACTATATTCTGCTAGCAAAAACTGAGATCTTTCATGCCAATTTCTCCAGCTGGTTGAAAAATCATTTCCAAAATGCCATACATTTGAGTGTATCCAATTGACACATTGGGAATGAAAATAATTTTGGTAATTCATTTTTTAAAATGTTATTTATCGTCTTATCATCTTGGGGAATGCCTGTTGTATTTTGATAACTAAAACACTTGTTGGGCTTTGATAGTTAAAAACATAAAGTAATGGCTTTTGTGGAATTAATCATACTGAAGATTATTTTGAAGTGAACAATAAATATAATCTATATATTTAATTCCCACCTGTTACCCTGCCTGTGGATACTTAACCTGCAGATGGGAGGCACACTGACCCCAACAGGTTTTTCTAAAGACTCAAGGGACCCTGGGGCTGCAGAAAAATCTTAAAATTAAAAAGAGGGGGAGGTGTTAAATCCCGCTTGCAGAGGCAGCAAATCCAGAATATAAAGTGTTAATCCCTCACAGAGCCTGAGAGTGTCACTCAGGTTGATAGTTGGTGGGATTTTAGGAGGAGTTAGAGCTACAGACAAGATTTGAATGAGTTCAGCTCTGAGTTACAGAGAGTTCAGTGTCTGTAAAGACCTGTGGTTTTGGTGGGAGAGAGGCAGTACTCTTGCTGGAAGGTAATTTACTTCTAGGAGAGGAGCATTCTAACTAAGATTCTTAGAGAATAGCTAGTTTGGCTTCTGGAAAAGGTGGGTAGAATTGAGTGGACTGAATTGGAAATAGTTGGTATCAGGGAGGGATCATTCTATAGTCAGAAGGGGAATTTCCCTGCATGTGGGAGAAGTATCCCCTAGTTCTTTAGGAGGAGATGATCCTAAGATGTGAGGAGTCTGGAGTTGTGGGAAATACTCTTTTCTGTATAATTTACAGGCACCAGAGTTGCAACATGAACCTCTGGGTGCTAGCTTGGATAACCTGAGAAACATCTTGAAAATCTATCACATTTTAAAAGCATTAAGAACTCTGTGACAAACTGACTTTCCCCCCAGAAAACTAATTACCATCTGTGCTGAACTTTGAGAATATCTTAGTATCTGTAAATAAAAACGGCTTCTTTCCTGGTTGACAATATTCCCTCCTAACCCAACACCCTGAAGGTTTTAATAAAATTCTATTTATTTGTTAATGTTTTTTTAAAAAAGCTTCTTGTGTGGTTATCTGAGGTAAAAACAAAGGCTGATTCCGCATGGGCCAAAAACAGCAGTGTGAAAACTGTGTGAAAATGGTTTAAAAGGGTTTAAAATGGTATAAAAGGGTTTATACTGTTTTCACACCATTTTCACACCACTGTTTTTGGCCCATGCGGAATCAGCCAAAGATAGAGTGAAGGGAAATGGATCACCTCAGTTTCCTAAGCTGGTTCAATTGCATATTAATTTTAAAGAAGAACAGGGTGGGACAACTGAAGAGAACCTCTAAAACAGGGGTGTAAAACTCATTTCTTATGAGGGATGGATATGACATCATTGTGACTTAGCTGGCTGGGCCCAGGGGAGGGGGGCAGCTGAGCCTGCAGTAGGCTCACCAGCCCAGATTGGCATGGGGGGAGTTGCTACCCTGGTGCTTACATCTACCATGCCCAGAATAGCATTGTGGGGTGGCTGCCTTGGTGGTTGAATCTGTCATTGGGTGAGGTGGTTGGCACTGAAGAGGGGTGGCTGCCTCAAATGGTGAGCCCACAGCAGGCTCACTAGCCCAAATCACCACTGGGTGGCTGCCTCAGCTGGTGAATTTGCATTAGGTTCAGCAGTCCAGATTGGCACTTCGGGGAGACAGCTGGTGAACCCACAGCAGCCTCTCCAGCCCAGATCACCATTGACAAGCACTGGGGTGTGTGCCTCAGCTGGTAAGCTCACAGCAGGCTCAGATCAGATCAGCATGAGGGGGGAGATGGCTGCCTCAGCTGGTGAGCCTGCATTAGGCTTGGCAGCCCAGATTTGCATGGGGGGGTATGTGGCTTTCTTGACTGGTAAGTCAGCAGAAGGCTCTTTAGCCCAGATTGCCATGGAGGGTGGCTTGCCAAGACAGATTGTCAACAGGGTAGCCTCGATGCTTGGACTTGCCAGCTTGCAACAGGCTTGCCAGGCTACTTTGGAAGCAGGGTGGGTGGGTGCCTGAACTGGCAAGCCCACCATGGGATGGGGTGGGTGCCTGGACTGGTGAGCCCACAGCAGACTCATCAGGCCACATCAGAAGTGAGAGGGGGTCTCTAGACTGGTGAGCCTGCTGCATGCTAGATTAGGAACAGAATGGTTGAGTGCCTGGAATGGCTAGCCCACTGCAGGATCACAATTCAGACACTCACCCACCCATTGCTCCAGATCTGGTCTGGTAGGTAAGCCCTCTGAAGATGGCTGGGCTGCTCTCAGGATCACTATGATGTGGCAGACACTTGGGGCTGCTCCAGACTTTAAAATAAGCAGTTGTGAGGGTTGTAGGAGATGGGATTTCTTCCACAAGTGAGAAATAGGATTCCACCCCAAAGTTAAAGATGGGATTCCTCCCCCCTGCAAGGAAAAGGGATTCCCCCAGTAAGGGGGAAGATGGGTCTGCACTTCTCAACATGGCTCCATTTGAAGATACTTAAACCCATGGACTGGGGCCACAGTGACAGACAACAGATTTTCCTGCAAACTTGGGGAACCCCCCAGGTTTACAGAAAAATATAAAACTGTATGGAAACCCAGCGTATTTACTTATTTATTTTGTATTTTAGAATCCAGGGTGGCGAATTTGCCATGTTGAAACAAATTTGGTTTAGTACAGATGGATCTCCTACTATCGTAAATATGCCATTATTTCCTAGAGGTGACATCTAATTTCAAAACCATCAAACTAAAAACTCCTTGCAATATGTAAAGAAATTTCACAGCCATCTCTGTTAGCCATTGGTTATGAGTGGTTAATGCAATTAGAATGGTTTACCATCAACAACTGCTTGGTTTGTGCCTGAGTTAAAAACTTCTATTTGATAAAATCTAATCTAGTATATATATAAAGCTAACCATGAGTTTGTTACTCACGCCCTAATGCGGAAATGGCTGTACGGATCGTCCCCAAATTTGCACGCAGCGTGGCGTCCCATTGCGGGCATGTTTTCAGATCTTCACCGGGCTCACAGGTCACACCAGAGCCTGGTAAAAGGCACGTTTCCCCAAACCCACAGCGGACCAATGAGGGGCCGCTGTGCCGGGGGTGTGGCTTGGCTGCCTTCATAGCAGCGTGCGCGCACACGCCCGGTGAACCTGCCTGCCGCCGGAATCCCCCAGAAACACACTGGGACAGGAAGGAGGAGCATTCCAAGCCGAGCCGTTTGGAAAAGCCGGTACGCCTCTCCCCTTACTCCTCCCTTCCCTACCTACCTCCCCACAGTGAGCCGGAGCGAAGCCACAGACTGCTTTCCAAGGTCTGCCTAGAGAAGGAAGGGAGCAAGTGGCTGCGTCCTCCCAGAGAGGAAGAGCAGTTAAGGTAAATAGGGAGGTCCACAGTCTCTCGCTTCCCTCATGGCTTCCCTGTGGCAACCCACTTGCGTGGAGGGTCGTTAGGAACAACCAAGCAGGCCCCCATCGGGGAACGGGGAGGTACTCTCAGCCACACCAACGGTTCCAAAACTCACAGGGAGAGGAAGGAAGAGCGTTCCCACCCAAACGGTCCAACACCGCCGTTACGCCTCTCCCCTTCCTCCTCCCTTCCTTTCACACCTCACTGCCCTCAGCCACAGTGAAGCGTGGCCGGACCCACTATTACTTAATATATTATTGCTTATTATTGGAAAGTTTTGTCATTTGTTCCTTTATAGACATCCTGGATTGCAACTTTTCATCACACTTAAGATGTCCATCCATGTTCTATTGTCATTGCAAGGTTATACAAAGTCGGCTGCCCCATGAGACCAGGAACCATTGGAAACAGAGACTCTGACAGACTTTGCAAACAGCAAGACATCCGTGACATTGTGGCATCTGCCAGTTCCATTCTTGCTTGATTAGCTCTTAGTTACCACAGTGATAATGTCTAAAGGTCCAGATTAATGTACAATAATTGTACATCTCACTAGAAAGATAAGCTTATAGAAGATCCATTAAATGCTGGAAATTTCACAGACTACAAGCAGGAAAAATGGAGCTTGGAGAATTTTCTTTCAGCTATTCTTGAAATCAGTTTCTTCTGCTTGCTCCAGAATTTTCATGCAAAATAGTTGGTATTACACCAGGAGGACAGGAGGAAAGAAATACCAATAAACGAAGGGTAACAGTAACTTATTAAAAGTACAAGGAGAAATGAAGATGAATAATGGCCCTAAACATTTCCTTAGCTGTCAAACAAGTACAAATTCTGCTTTGATAATAAGAAAGGGGTTTTCTGTGCGGGTTTTTTAAGTGATTTTTTATATAATTACCTGACAACAACGATGCACAGGAGAAAGCCATTGTTTCATGAAATTACATTGTTTCCAGAGTAACCAAATATCAAAGTTAATATAGGTACAAGGCTAAAATGAAGTTTGTCTTAAATTGGCATCAGAAGTCATTCAAAATAGAAATCATCAACAGGAAATCACATTTGCTTTGCACTGGATTGTAACAGAAAATGACAGCTTTTTCCTCCCCTCCCCTAATTATTCTTTTTTAAAATTGTCAATGGTGGCATTGTAATTAATTGTAAGAAATTAACTTTCACACCATGGATTGGATTATTTTAAATATGCACTGTGAGATTTCAAAAGAAATTCAGCTTTCACTAAAAGAGAAGGGGTGGTTTCCACCAATATCTTTTCTCACTACAGCAATGGTACCGTAGTCTGTGCTATTCCTGAAGCTCCGCTGATTCTCAAGAATGGCTTTTGAAGGGGGATGCAGTATGAAGAAAGAGATTATAAAGATCTATTCCACAAACAATGTGCAACATAATGTGAATATTATCTTTCTCCAAAGATGTTCCTGCAAAAACATTTTTAACTTGTAAGCATACAGCTAAAGAATCAGATGTGCAACATATTTTGCTAATTAAAAATTTACCGTATTTGTACTAAGACAGCCTGTATGCTTTATGGCTTTCACAGACTTAATAGTTCTGCAATGTATTATTAGCAGATGGTGGGGTTAGCCTGGTTGTACAGAGAAAATTTAGAGGTATTATTCATTGAAAAAGGATGACAGTGATTTACAATGCAATCCTGAAGACAGTTACTCCAGTTTAAGCCCATTCATTTTAATTGGCTTGGACTGGAGCAAGTCAACATAGGATTGTACTGTTAGCACTGGAATGAGGATACAGACACAGAGATAAAAAAAACAATAGGGGGAAGGGATTTCCAGAGCTTGAATCAGGGAACCTAGCCTGGAGAGGCATTTTGCATTGAGTAAAGAGCTCAGATCAGGTACAGAAATGAAAAGGGATATGCATCATCAGATCTGTAACATGTGAAGTTTCCTGATGGGCTAGGTCCAGTATAAATATTAGGAATCAGCCTTTCTGTCTTTGCCTAGTCTATAAAAGGTATCTTTTTTCTTTGCTTCATTTCAGGCTGTAGCTTCTGTGGCATCTGCACTGGACTTCGCAGGGGATCTAGGATTTGTGTACAGCTTTTGATTGCTTCGATTATATACTATTTGAGTTTTCTTTTCCTGCCTTTTTGAGGTGCTATTCTTCCTTTTTCTTCCTTTTTGAAGTGCTATTCATTTTTAACCATAGTAAAAGTGACTATAAAAGAGCCCTTAAATGTGAGCAAGGCTTCATGTGACCAATGAGTTCTTTAAGGCACCATTTTTCAGACTGGGACCCAAGTATACTATGAGTCTATGAGTATACTACAGGATATCTACACAACTTTCAGAAGGATAGTGAGCCCCTCTCATACGCATTCAGTAAACATAAAAACAGAGCCCTCGACATTTTCTTCTAGTGGTGCTAAGGTCTCTACCTTAGATGAAGAGGACAAAAATCAATTTTTCTCCATTTCTAATGGTGGGAACTCACAGAGCCGTCACTGCCTGCAGTTAGCTACTTTCCAGATTACCTCAGAACTCCAGCTAGAACAGTGCTGATTAGTTTCTAGAAACCAATAGTTCAGCCCTAGGCCATCGAGGCGCCTCCACGCCGGCAAGAATTCTGCCGGTGTGGAGGCCGGAGGAGAACTCGAGCCATGCAGCGAGCATCGCGGGGCTGGCCTCTGGAGAGCCGACAGAGCTGACGAAGCGGCTCGCGTGGTGCCGCCTCTTCCTTCCCTTTCCCATTTACACTCTCGTTAGTCCAGCCCGTCCCTGCGGAGGGCCTCCTCAGCCCTTACCGCAGCTGCCCTCCGACTACTCCAGGGGTGGGAGGGACAGCGAACGAGGAACAGAGAAGGAACCAGCAGGGGCGGCGACACCATGCATCAGAAGAGAAGCAACGTGTTCCCAGCGGTGCGGTTCGCATCGCGCTGCCGGGAAGACGCTTTCCCCTCAACAACAACCCTTTAAAGGATTGTTGTTTAGGGCGGCCTGACGCCGCCCTGGGGGAGGGGGAGCGCCATCAGGTCGGCGCTGCTGCAACGGCGGCCTGGGGGCAGCGTTTTTACCGCCCCCAGGCCGTCGTTTTTGGCCCATGCGGAAGGGGCCCTAGAAACTCCAATTGGTTGAATAGCACAAAGGAAGTACATTGTTGTCATCAGAAGGATGACAGAAGGAAGGATTATTGTAATAATCAGAGTGACTTCAGTTATACAGTTCAACTGGGTTTTCACTCCATTTTGAATGCAAAGGATTTCATCAGAGACAGATGCCACTCAGAGTCTATAGTCAGTCAGTGGCTGTTCTCAGTGTAATACCTGAAGTTCAGCTTTTGTTCTTCTGTTTTTCGGTATGGCTTTCCAGGTCGATTCCAGCATGCTTAAGATAGCCTCTGGCTAGAAATTTGTTAACCAATTGTTAAGCAATTCCACAGGGCCTACAAAACAGAGATGTTTCACCAGGCTTTGGGTTGATGCCACTCATGCATCCCCAATATCATATGCCAGCCTCCTTATCAAAAGTGTTGTCTTCCATGTATCCCCCTTGATTTAGCCCATGCTCAGAAGGCTCTGATTGAAAATTTATGTTCAAGCTGAAATGGATTTTCTCCAGAGGCTCAGATTGATTGCCATCTTGTGTTTTAAATGATTGTGTATTTTATGTACTTTTTAAATAGTTTTTAAATATGTTGTATACTGTCCTGAGCCTGACTCTGGTCAGGTCGGGCGGGCTATAAATCAAATAAATAATTAATAATACCCAACAGAAGAAGAATTACTATTTATACCTGCTTTTCTCTCCCATAAGGAGTCTCAAAACAGTCTACAAATCCCTTCCTCTCTCAGAACAGGTACCTTGTGAGGTAGGTTGTGCTGAGAAATTCTGAGAGAACTATGACTTGCACAAAGTTCTCCAGCAGGCTTCATGTGGAGGACTGGGAAATCAAACTTGCTCCTTCAGATTAGAGTCTGACATTCATGCAGAGAATCAAACTCAGTTTTCCAGATTAAAGTGTCACTCATAACCACTACTACACCATGCTAGCTCTCAAGCAAGTTTCTTCCTATCTCTGGCATGATGTTCTTTCCCAACAATTAGAACTTAGATGAGAATGTTTTGACCTGTAGGCCTCCAACACCAAAAGCCTTCTGACCACCCTTCATCAGATATATGTTTGAATGGAGATCAGAAGGTGGGGGGGTGTTGCAAAGAAGGGAGTTAGGAAGCAAAGTACAATACACTATGTTTGGAGCAGGGGAGGAATGTGTAGGGGAGGAAAATTCACATCTTTAGTGAGATAAGAATGCTATATGCCTATACAGTCCTAAGTGGGTCCATTGTTCTGAATTTGTGAATGAACTCAAGTTCAGCAATCTCAAATATATTACCACTCATCTGCAAACTCCATTGGTACACATTTCACAGGGGCCTATGTGATATTTCCCAAATAGGTCAGTATGATCCACTGATATTGGTAAACAGTCACTATAGGGATTAGCTAGAGACCTAGATTCAAAAATTATTTGCCATTTCTATCCTTGGTCAAAGAACCTTCAAGGAAATGTAGGTGAACAGGTTAATCACTTTGTAACCACCGTTTGTGTCCAATGGACTCCAAAGATCAACTCACTGCACTGGCCAATGAGACTGGTCTGGATTCCTACATGAATAAATGAACTATAGCTTGAAGCGCAGAGCAAATGAATGGGTGAAGAAATGGAAATATTTAACATGTGAGATATTCAAACTGATGAGAAAATCTTTATAGGATATGGGGAGAAAAAAATTATTGGCTCTATAAGGAACAGCATTTGTTCAAATACAATGAACTCATGAAGCTGCTGCCTTATACTAAGTCACTAAGTCACAGATTGTCACTCTGTCCCAGCCACAAGATTCCTACCCTTTATGGATTACATTTCAACCAACTCTGTCTCAGCCATTTCACCATAGCATTCCTACATCTGGCTAATATTGCTAAAGCAACATCTTGCCAACCTCCCATCAACATATAGCTGGGTATCACCTGCATACTGATGACAATCCAGCACAAACTTTGGACTAGCTGGATGAATGGGCATATATAGATGTTAACATCAGGGAGAGGACTGCCCCCTGAGGGACCCTGCACACTAAAGGGTGCCACAGTGACATTCTCTCCCCTTGTGCCACCCTCCGTGCCCAACCTTGGAGAAATGAAACCAATCACTACAAGGCTGTCCCACATATACCAATAGCAGCAAGGTGATGGGCCAGTAGTTCATGATTGACTATGGCAAATGCTGTCATCAGTTCAAGTAATACCAGCAGCACTGACCTGCCGTGATCCAGCTTTCTTTGGAGATCATCTGTGAAGGTGGCCAAATGCCATTTCTGACTTCTGATCAGGTCAAAAGCCAAACTGAAATGGAGCTAAACCGTCCTCCAGGAAAGTCTGGAGCTGGTCTGCTGTTGCTCTCTCTACGTTATCCAAGAATGAAAGATTCAAAGTTGGATGGATCAATAGGATCCAAAGATGACTTCTTTAAAAGTGGCCTTACCACTGCCTCATTCAATTCCAACACTCTCAATCTTATGGACAGATTGACTCCCCCATCAAGGGGGGGCATATTCCATCCCCACTGGCTTTCATCAGCCACTATGGACACATGTCCAAGGGGTAAATATTAGCTTCTCAGCTGCCAAGTTTCTGTCAACATTGGCCTGGAAGAGTTGACTTCTCTGGTCCAGCTTGGGACCTGAAGATAGCCAAGGGCCTCCACTTCACTTACTGTATCAGCAGTGGCAGGAAGGTCTTGATGGAGCAACAAGATTTTATCTGCAAAAAAGCTCACAAATGCCTCATAGCTAATAATAAATCCCAGTTATTTTGAGATCCCTCATAGAAAGATGTTAACAACTGAATTACCCTAAACAATTGTTCTCGGCATGAACTAGCAGATGTACTGGAGACCCCATAATAAACTTTTAAGTGGCCTTCCCTGCTATCTCATGGGAGCTCATAGATTTCCTATAGATATGTTTTTGCAGCTTCGTCACAAGTACACTGCCCCTGACAACACTCAGATTTGGTCAGAATCCTCTGAACTCTGCTTGAGCCTATAAGAGGCAGGCTTGAGCCTACAGTGATTAAACTACTTGGCACCAGAAATCGATTGTAGGCTGACACAGAAACTCTGCATCATTGGCAAGATCCAAATTAGCCAGCCTCAACACCAGAAACAGAGAACTAGATGAACTTTTGTGAGCCTTTCCTGTGGCCCCCGCCCCAGCAGAGCCCCACTGGCTACTCACCACAGGAATATAGGATTTTTTTAGAAAGAGAATCTGTAACAAAAGTCTTAAATATAAGTTTAAAAATCTAGATGTAATGTATCATGAATTTAAAAGCACTGGATAATGATGTCCAAAACGAAGAGATTTGTTTCTGCTAATTCTTTATTAAATCCTTCTCCCTGGTCTTTCTTTATAAAGCAATCATATTACATCTGAGCGGGTTACCAGTTATTTCCCATCCAGGGAACTATTACATTCACTACTCCATAAGCTTTTCTGTTCTTCAGAATTAGAAACTACCTGGCCATACATTGGACCAAAGTAATGAAAAGTTACATCAAAGCAATTTTACAGATCCAGAGGCATTCTCTGGATTTAAACTACTTTGTAGTAAGATAAGATGTCAGTGTTCATTGGTTTCAAAACGTGTGATTTTTAAATGCTTAAGAAAAAAAGGAAAGAGTGGATTTAGTGAGCACTTTTGCTATTTCAAAAGTGCTGGAAGTTTTATTCTATGGGCTTTTAATTTGTTTTCACAGCGGTTTGAACAAATTGAATTTGTTAATTAAAGTGGCAAAATGAATTGCTGAACATTATTGACAAGATGATAATTATGTTAGTAGAGATATGGAGGGAGGGAGGAACCCTTCTTTTCAACAGCCAGGACAAATTGCATTAAGACAGATAACTGATTGGTATGTGCCCAAACTCTGTGAAGAGAAAATAGTTTATATATTGTGATCTAATGTTTACTGGTTGTTATTGACAATACCAATGGAAACATGATTACTATCAGTCATTGCTGTACCTCTTTCAAATCTCTCTGGGATTTGTTGTTTGGGATATTCATTATCCAATTAAATGTCATGATGCACACTGCACTAATCAGCAAGGCCATCACTTTGAACTTGCTCTCAAGAAAACTACGGAGCTTATGTTCTGTATTTTTTATTTTTTAAAGTCCACAGAACTAGCTACAAATGTTCATTTGTTCCCAAGCTGGGCTAAAATATCAGTGTCAATAATCCATTCCTTTTTGTAGAGGGGAACCAATTCAAGAGTGCACAGTTCATATACACATAAATGTTTATGAATGGTGCCTGTTTGTTTAAAATTGTAGTTTTGATGCAGAGTGCATCTGAAAGATGAGCCAGAATTTTTTTGGTACTAAATCTTGCATATTCACACTTTTAGCCTGAAGATATATGAATATATAAAGAAGCCCAATCTGGAAAATCTGCATCACTGCAGATTGTGGTGCCGCCCAGCCGCTTCCAAAGAGATTCTCTGCAGCACATAAAGCCCCCGCAAAAAAACCCAAAGCCTGGTTGGCCAAAATCTCCCCAAATCCCCCTACGCCAGTTGTGTTGGTGCGCAGGGGTAGGGAGGATAGTGGAAGCCAACTAAGGCCAGCTCCACCCCATGGTCCATCTGCTGAATATCCCCAGCTTCCTGAGATGGTGGGGCTGGGGAATGGTGGCAGCTTCCAGGTCAGGTGCTGTGGCTGTGGTGCCCACATATCTCCTGCCTCCTCTAGTGCATTTGCCTCTGGTGCCAGTAGGGTGAGCATCCACTCCAGCACAGGTAGGTCCGCCTTCCCCAGACTGAGCTGTGCTACTGACTTAAACCATTGATCCATCTAGTGTAGTGCCATTTGCTGTTGTTGGTAAGTTCTCTCATTCCAAGCTCTCCAGCAGGGTCTTTCCTGGGCTGCTGCCTAAGATCCTGATAAGTTAAATTGCCTAGGACTGAACCTGAAAACCGCTGCATGCAAAGCACATAATCTACTACTCTTCTCTTCCACATACGAGCACCCTTTATAAATACTATGTACACAGTTTCTACTTTGGACTTAGTCCTCAATTACATAATGTAATGAATGAATCAGCTCTCAAGAACCATGCTGATATAATTCCTCTTGTAATTTATTTTCCTTAATATAATCATTTGTACTTTAATATGTGGATCCAAGGGCTTACTGATACAGGGATATGGGCAGTGGTGGGATTCATATAATTTAACAACCGGTTCCGGTGGTGGTATCAAATAATTTAACAACTGGTTACATTTGGTAATTGACTGTAAATAAAGTCGTCGTCTTCTTCTTCTTCTTCTTCTTCTTCTTCTTCTTCTTCTTCTTCTTCTTCTTCTTCTTCTCCTTCTCCTTCTCCTTCTCCTTCTCCTTCTCCTTCTTCTTCTTCTTCCAACTGGTTGTTTACAAGCACCATTTTACCAACCGGTTCTGCCAAAGTGGTGGAACCTGCTGAATCCCACCACTGGTTACAAGTGCTTCCCTTGTTCTTTCACAGCAATTAGCACTATGTGCAAGTGCTATATGCAAATTCCTAAAACACATGTACAGACACATTTCCACTTCAGAATCTTTCCCCATTCCAATACGAGATTGACTAGTAGTTTCCCTTGCTCTCTACTATCCAGCCATGCCTCCTCCAAGACACATTTTTTTCTCAGATACATTTTTTTCTCAAAGACTGAATTTTAAGAAATATATCAAATGAGTTGGAACCACTGACTCCTGCACCAGCAGCTCCACTGCAAATTTGGTGCCTCTAATAAAAAAACAAACACTACCCAGAGCTCCACTAACTTTCTCCAATGAGTGAAATGTGGCCATGCTCTTTAAAGAGCTGCCAAACAAATTTCCTCTTGTGAATTGGGAGGCAGGGGTGCCATGCAACAGTTCTTTAAAAAATTGTAAAGAAGTTTTTAAACTAAAGCTGAAAAAGCTTAAAAAATCATTTTTTTTCAAAAGCACTTTTCAGTTTGGTATATTCAGATGCACACCCCTATCCCTGATCTGCACTAGTCTAGATATACCAGCATACGAATCCAGTAGCAGTTTTGAGAATACTATTGCGATTACTGCACTGTTTGGAAATGTTGTGCAGACAGCACCTGGGCTGTCAAGAGTTAGTTTCCCTTCAGCAACTTAGAGACTTCAGTGACAGGTTGCTCTAAGCAGGTAATTCTCAGGACTGCTGACAGGTAAAGTTTGACAGCTAGAGGTTTTTGAAACCAATTGAACTGAGGGGTTTGGGTTTAACAGTTGCTGTCCACTTCAGCGGTATAACTTTGAGGCAAATGGCATTTCCTGGACTGGTCTGGTTACTGCTGTTCATCAAGGTTCCTAAAAGGTTAGTTGAGTACTGGGGACTAGAGAGAGAGAGTTCCCAGACAAGGGGCTGCAGTACTGAATGGAAGATACTAGCCTCTTGGGAAACCTGAGAGAGTCAGGGAATACTCCTTGAACTTACAATAGAGTTATTCTGGAGAAAACAGGTTTGAAAACCTCACAGTATATTTATCCTGAATAATTTTGTCTACAATTTCAAAACTTTTCATGAGCTTGTATTATAGAATCCTATACTATGTGTATACTGGATTATTTTCCCTCAAGAATTTCCAAATCCTGATTTCACCTGACCTTTCCTTTTCTTGTTTAAATAAAACCTGTTGTTTTTTTAAAACTACTCAAAAATCTCACAAGTGCCATTTTGTCACTGAAGTCTCTAAGTTGCTGAAGGGAAACTAACTCTTGACAGCCCAGGTGCTGTCTGCACAACATGTGTAAGAAACTCCTGCCTCTGAGGTAACGGGGAAGTATACAAGGGTTGTCATAATTACCTTTGAGATCTTGGCCTTTCAATTTCTGCCTAATAACCTATTTTTTTCCTCCAGGACCTCTGAAGACCAACATTGCACTTACCTATAACTGTTGTTCTGAGAGTAGTCTTCTGTGCAGGCGTAGGCCAGCTATGGATGAAACTGATTAGCTTCTGTGAAGAAACTTGCTAGAGCACTCTGAGCATTCTTTCCCATTCCCCTTGGGTAGGAGAGGGGAAATCTTCCCACTCAAATGTCTCATGATCTAGGAGGTGGAGACAACACTCCCCTCAGTTCACTTCGAAGCTGCTGAGAGAATCTCACCTGGAACAGCAGGAAAAATCCTTTGTTCAAAGCTTCCCTTACCCCAAGAAATGTTTTTCCCTATAAAGGCATGCCTCAGCCCCCAGTTAAGTGCTCGATATTATCACACACCACCTTGCTGCTTGATAATATTGTTCCATCAGTGTCAATCATTTCAGAGCCTAGTACTAGTCATTAGAACTCTGTCACCTGGATGTTCACTGCAAGACTGGTAAATATAATCTTTGATGTCCCATCCCTTCTATATATATATATATATATAACCTATCCCTTCTATATATATATAACCCATCCCTTCTATATATATATATAGGAAACCTTGTATGTGTGTTTTTTTACACCCAATAACTGAATGATTGTGAGTGGGAATGTGTTTTATTCCATATTCTTATTTCCTCAATAAAATCCTTTAAAAGAGAAATTTATTTTTCTCTGCTGGTTTCTTATGATGAGCTGAAACCCGTATATATAAGTTACCCAGTGCTCCTTAGGCCACACTAAGCGACCTTTTGCTCTACAGCTAATTTCCCCAACCAAAGAGGATAATTGTGTACCACCATTTTGGGTAACACACTCCCTTGCTGACTTTCTACCTTCATAACAGATTTGGTTGTTCAAAGGATTGAAAAAGAGTGCTCACCTGAATCTATACAGATTTCATAGCAGAGGGACACATCTTCCCTCAGAGATGCAGAAACTATGTTGATTTTTTCAGAAAACTTCAGGGCACTGTCCTGCTCCCCTTCAAATTCCTTCACTAAATCTCCAAACTCAGGTCCCCTGCGAAAAGCCTTGGGTGCATGCCTCCATGAGACATATGTGCCTTCTTACAGAACTCTGACCTTTAATGAACTCTGAGTTTTAGCTGTGTGCTGTGGCTGCATCCCCGGGGGTTAGGCAATAGCAGTCAATTGACTCCCTCACTCAGCAGACCTCCCTCCCAGCAGGATCTTGTGCTAGAGAATACACTAACAGCTAGAAGAAGATTTTAAGATACATCCCAAACAGATCAGAAACCACACAAATCTCAAATGGACAGACTTAGAACCATTTTGCCTCTTGGACCAGTTCTAAACTCAATGCCTCCAAATTCCTGGAGGGCAGCAACTAACCTAAGGTTCAGCTAAGTCAACCACTGAGACCTGGGTTTATGTCTAACATTTTGTTTTTCTTACCATAATATCACTTAACTGTGTTTCAAGGACATTGTTGGAAGTCAACATGGAAACTATGTTTATAAGGAAGAGCTTCCCCTAATTCAAGTAAATCAGGTAAGCTCCAAAAAGCCTCCATTTTCTTGAACCTGCAAGTTATGCTCTTGCACAGATATTGTGAATACAGCTAACCAATAAATGTCAAAAGCTGCATACAAGCAAACAAGTACTTCAAATGCTCAAAACAAAGCTATTTCTAAATGGTAGATGACCTGTGTGACCAAGGGCACACAGAATTTAAGAAAGTCAACAAATTTTGAGAATGTGCCGACAAAAACTTCTCAGTCAAATGCCATGCTACAGGTACAAAATATCGCGATTGCTGCTTTGTTTTGAATTGTGAGCAAAGCATTATATGAGGTGATGACTCAAGAGGAAATAGACATTGTGCAAAAAGTAATTTCTATTTTTAACCATTGTTCACAAATGATCCTGTGATGTTTTTGTGAAACTGCATCATCTTAATTTTTGAGGGGTGTTTTAATCATACCACATATGCACTCCTGTACCTCAGAACCTGTAAGGAATAAAAATCACAGACCAACAACTGTCAAACAATGTGTGCAACAATTCCAACATTTTTTTAAAAAATCTCCAAGTTAAATTAGAAGGCAAGCAATGCAGAAAGCAGAACAGAGCCAATCCTCAAAACAATAATGAAAAGGAACAAGAGACTCCCACTTATCCTTGTTCTATATACATCTTCAGTGCAGAACATAATGATATAATTTAATTTTGTGTTTCTTTAACAGGAGCAATAAATCTAATCCAAGCAAGAAAGTGAATTTCCAAAGGGGTTGCACTGGCAATTTAAAGAAAGCATAAAAGAAAAAGAAATGTATAGGACTTAATTAGAAGTGATGAGCTTTAAAAATAAAATGTTACGTTATTGCAAGGTATCACAAATTTGACTAGACATATAGGGGAACAGTAGTTGGGCTTGTCCAAAAATATCATAGAGGACATTGTGCCACACATAGTCAGAACAAACATGGGCTTGCAGGGAAGCAGGCCAAAAATGGACCCAGAATAAAATAGTCATGAAAGGTAGTAAGAAGAAGACAGAGTGGCAACAATTATAAGCTAACACATTGTCAATAGATCCAATTTGTTGTGGCCCATGTGCAAAAGTGTCTGAGAATCGTAAGAATGTCCACCTTCACAGAAGTGAAGATATGGTTCAAGGATATGAGTGTTCTCTGAGAGCCAAAAATATTTATATGAATGAAAAACTTGTAATCACTATTTTTGAATAGGGTTTGTTAAGATTAAAAAGTAGCACCTATGAACTAACATTCTGTACATGTTCTAAAAAGTTATTTCAAGTAAAGATAATCTTGTATGATGTGCGAAGTTATAAGATAGTGAACTAGAGAAGAATGTGCACCCTAATAAGGTGGGGCAGTTAACTATTAGATTATTTTAAAATTGTATAGATAGGGGAATTTGTATTGATTGAGAGTCTCTGACTATGACCTGCTTACTACTGGAGTAAGAAACCTTTATGGACTCGAGTAATCGTTTTCCTTTAATTATCTATGTAACAATGATGAATGGTACAATGCTTTCTTGATTTAGTCTATATTAAGAATGCAATACACATGCGTTAATAAACAATCTTAAAACTGAAGCAGAGGTTCTGTAGTACTATACCCCAGTAGAATCTATAGCACTTCTGAGGTACCTCTGGCTAGGAGTTAAATGATCTGGTAAAGGAAAGCCAACTAGACACCTAGGGGTTCTTAAGTGCATGTCTATATCTGAATCTGGCCTGACCAAGAAATGATGAGAAATAGTTCATGATTCAAAGAGACTGTTATAAGGCTATGCTATTCGAGCTCACCCTCCCATCCTTGGCAACGCCCCCTTGACCACCCTTCTATATGCCGATGACACGGTATTACTCTCGCGTACCAATATAGGCCTGAAACGTCTACTCCACGCCTTCGCAGACTACTGCGAATGCAATCAACTTACAATAAACTATGAGAAGACTAAAATAGTGACATTCTCAAAAGCATGGAAACCAGCAGCATGGTCTATCAGTGGGAACAGAATTGACCAAGTCAAAAGTTTCAACTACTTGGGAATCCGTTTCCAATATAACTTGAATTGGACCGAGCAGTACAAGCACATCTCCCTCTCCACCAATCAGTGCGCGGCAGCAATTAGGCGGTTCTTCTACTCCCAAGGGGGTCAATGCGTCCCAGCAGCAGTGAGAGCCTTTGAAGGCAAACTGATCCCAAAAACCTTGTATGGCGCTCCAATCTGGCTAAATCATAATCTAAAGCCTCTTGAGTCTATACAATCTAGCTTCTTTCGCAAACTACTTGGAATTTCGAACAGCGTGTCATCTCTGTCCTTATGTTTGGAATTAGGTCTAAATCTTCTCGAATCACGTATATGGCTCTCCTCGCTTCGATACTGGCTGCACCTCCATTTCCGACCAGAACAGGACAGCCTAACAAAGCAAATGCTTTCGCATTCCTACCTCTCCACTTGGAGTCTCCTGATCAAGGAAAAAATTAATTCGTTAGGCTTCGCTTTAAACTTCTTCATAAACATGGATGAAGTGCAAATAATCAAACTTCTGTCGCTAAGGCTACTCGACATCGAAAATCAACTGCTATCTACTCAATACATGAAGGGCATTTTACCAGAGGGTTCCCACCCTCTTCCCTTCAGTAAAGGGCTACCAAGGTACTTTTACAATATATCTTCACCATATCTCCAACGTACCTTAATGCTAGCCCGACTGAACGCCCTACCTTCAGCAGTCCTGAGTGGCAGATTTCTCCAGATCCCATACCAACAAAGAACCTGTCCCTGCTCACAAAAAGCCATTGAAACAATCGAGCACATCCTCCTAGATTGCGAACTATATACTTCATCCAGAAGACAATATATAGACCCACACACTGAGAACTATGCCTACTCACCAGACAAGGTCAAATCCTTCTTTCTGCTTTGTGATCAGTCTCCTCAGAGATCCCTAGATGTTGCCAAATTCCTGGCGCTGGCACAGCAGATTCGCCACAGATTTTAGTTTATTTATTTATGGTTTTAACTGCAGGAAATGTCTGAACCTACTTATTTTAACTTGATTTTCCTCAACCTCCCTGTTGTATTTTAAACTTATGCCAATAAAAAGGTTGATGATGATGAGGCTATGCTATTGTCTAGCAAACCACACTGTTGGCATGCACACCCATGGCAAAGCAGGGAGGTACTTTTCTGAGATGTGCCCTACCAGTCACTTGTCTATTGGTGTCATAGACAACAGGGACATAGCTACAGAACAGAATGCCTGGGGCAAGCACTGAAACTGACTCTGCTGTCCCAGACTCTGCTGTCCCAGTATAGCATCCAAAGCCCTTCTAAAATTCATTTACATTCTCACCAGTAGTTTCATGTTTCTGCTCTTTACTCTTGGTTTTGTAAGTTTGTTTCTCTTGTATGCACTTATTCAATTTTATACACAGTTGTAAATTCATCAACTGTGCCTAAAGTTTGATCAAGAACTGGACTCTCCCCAGCTCTGACACATTTGAGAAATTTTCCACTGTATTGTTCTTTCCTGAGAATGAAACTCTGTTTTGTCCAGGAAGACTGCCTCTTTTAGCATCACCAAAGGGCCAAATTTTCCCATATCTAGGTCTCCCAAACAAGGTCCCTGAACTGCCTTTAGTTTGGTTCCACTGTTCCCAATGTCTCCCCTCTCTCTCTGCATCCAGTGAAGGCATTGGATCCTTCCTCCTTGGACCTTTCTTGTAGATATTGTAAATATCACCCTTCCTGCAACAACCTCTGCTATTCCAAGCCTATCTTTAATCTCTATCTAAATTCTAGGTTTCTTGATTCTCTCTCTGTGGATGTGTTTTGCCAAACTGCCTCTGTACCTTTTGGTACCTTTTTATTATTTTTGTTTTCTAATAAAATTGTTAAACTTCATTTAAATTCTGGTGACCTGTGGATTTCTGAAAGAAAGAAAATCACTGTATGAACTGGTAGAGATCCCAAAATCTGGTTTCTCACATTGCAAGATCTGTTCCCCTAATTCTTCAACCTAAAATGGGACAGACCCAGCTTATTTTTGGAAAAACACTGGTAAAAACTACTTATTTTGAAAAGCCACACTACAAGAAATTATAGATACCATGTATCTTGAAAAACAATGAAGGTGCCCTGTTATTCATATTATTAATTTTCAGTAACCAAGTATGCAAGAAACAAAGCTAAAAATGCAATAATATTTTAAGAATGTAATGGAGATAAAGTAAAAGGAAAATTGAACCATCTGAGATCTGCTAGACTTCCATTCCACCATGTGCTTATATTTTTTTCAAGTGGCCAAATGAGTCCCAGAAATTTTGCATATCTCCATATCTAAATTATATTTGTGCTATAAATACTGGGGCAAGACAACAACATTTGGCCAACAAACAAGGCACTACAAAAGTATAATTTGTTCTCTCAACACTTTCCTATTAGAGGATACTCCAAGTAAGATCTCTTTAGATTCCTAAGCTGCTTTTCATTTCTGGCCCATTAAAATAATCATCTGTGCCCTCATTATGAAGGTCCACCAGAAACATAAAAGACAACGTGCTTTCTGAACAGCACAAAAGCAGTACAGATGTATTTTACAAAATCACCGCTTTTTCCTGCTGGATTTTTTGCTGCCTTTAAAAAAGCTTCTGCATGGAGACCAATGATGCCATACTCCCACACAAAAACCCTTGGATGGTGTGGCTAGGAAAACAGCAGCCATGAAGGGCTGACAGAAGGAAGGTGTTGCCAGCATCGGCAGAACCTTCCAGAAAATATAACAGCAAAGCAAACTTGGGAAACATACTAAGGATGGAGAAAGAACAATTGAAGCATGACTAGAGCACAAAATTGATTGCATGACTAAAGCACAAAAGGAGAATCTGGGGTCCTCAGTTGAAACAAAATTGAAAGTGATGTTGTTTTGGGGTGGATTCTCCCCCACCCTGAAACAGCATCACTTTCAATGTTTAAGCTGGGGACCTCACATTCTTCCTTTAAGTCCATGCCGAAGGGGATGGATTTAGAAGGAGAATCTGGGGAAATTTGGAGGATGCCTGCTGTTAGGGGTGCAATTGTTAAGCTAGCAGCACCAAAATTTCAGGGTATCTTTAGGAGTCTCTCCTGATGATACCACTCAGGTTTGGTGAAGTATGGTTCAGGGGGTACAAAGTTATGGACCCACAAAGGTGGACCCCCCATCTCCTATTAGCTCCCATTGGAAACAATGGGGAATGGGGGCACCCCTTTCGGGAGTCCATAACTTTGGACCCCCTGAACCAAATCTCACCTAACTTGGATAGTATCATCATTTTTCTCCTGAAAAATCCCTGAAATGTTGGTGCTGCTAGCCTAAAAACTGCACCTCCTGCAGGCCCAAAACTGAAAAACACTAAAAAAAAATACAAAACACACACAAACAAACCTGAAATGTTTGTGCCCTCAACCAGGGGTGCTCCCGGGGACTTGGGGTACCCCATGTCCTTAGGCAAATACGCCACTGTTAGCCAGCAATGTCACTTACCTATATGACTGTTGCAAGAACAAAAAAGAGCAAGGGGTACTCATTAGGTTATTATAGAGTACTCAGTGTTGTTCATCTTATACCTTCATGTCCAAACCTTGGGGCCTTTGTTTTAAGACAGTGATCCCTCTACCCATTCTGCCAACCCTTGGGGTGCCTAGCAGTGCAGAGCCAAAATGAAAAGCACATTCTCTGCATTGGCTCAGTGTACCCACAAGGACATGCAATACGTAAAAACGTGTCTGGACTTGCCCTCACATCTGCCATACAAAGCAGTTATCTCACACCCTTCCTAAAGGGATTAAGGGAGCACAATACCCTGCCCTGGAGAGTGTTATCATCTCCATCCCTGGACTATAAACCCCTGCAGTGACAAAGGACTTGTTAATGTGTTTGCCCCAAATGTTCCTTCCCAGTGTAGAATCATAGAATCATAGAGTTGGAAGAGACCCCAGAGGCCATCGAGTCCAACCCCCTGCAATGAAGGAATACACAATCAAAGCACTCCTGTCAGATGGCCATCCAGCCTCTCTTTAAAAACCTCCAAAGAAGGACATTCCACCATACTCTGAGGTAGTGCATTCCACTATCAAACAGCCCTTACTGTCAGGAATTTTTTCCTGATGTTTAGGTGGAATCTCTTTTCCTTCATCTTGAACCAGTTACTCCTGGTCCTAGCCTCTGGAGAAACAGAAAACAAGCTAGCTCCCTCACCAACATGACATTCTTTCAAACATCTAACATGGATATAATGTAACTTCCTAACCTTCTCTTCACCACCAAACTAAACATACGCAGCTCCCTAAGTCTCTCCTTGTAGGGCATGGATTCCAGACCTTTTACCATTTTGTTGCCCTCCTCTGGACCCGTTCCAGTTTGTCAATATCCTTCTTGAATTGTGGAGCCCAGAATTTTACACAATATTCCAGGTGAGGTTTAACCAATGCAGAATAGAGAGGTTCAATTACATTCCTCGATCTACACTCTATACTCCTATTGATACAGCCCAGAATTGTATTGTATTAACCCAATGCTTCTTCCTCTGACTAATCTCACTAACGACTGCCTCATTTGCATTGTTCTATAGCTGTAATTCCATCAGTCATCTTCCCCCTTTCAGGCACTCCCAAGCTTGGAACATCAAGCTGATGCTGGAGTCCATTAGATTAACAACCCAACCATTAAAGTTGATGCCTGTCTCTTGTCTTTCCTGGAAAGGCAGGAAAGGCAAGACTTTTCTTTGTCCTGGGAGATTAAGGGCCACTCTGTATAACCCCGAGGGTTCCTTTTTCCCTATAAGAAGCACCCTCTCCCAGTAGCCCTTGTTCAATATCTCTGGGCACCACTCTGTGATATTATTCTACAACACATTGTTCTTCTACCAGAGATAAGCGCAGGTCACTCAGGTCTGTTCATCAGACCATTCCACTCCAAGATCAGGTGACTACACCCCTTATCCCCCAATTTCCTCATCTATTCCAGACCTATCACTCAACACTGCTTATATCATAGGACGGTGTATGTTCTGCTGTTTTGATTATTGTGTGCCTGTGTACCCCCCATAATAAAACTGTTAACTTTTTTCACTCTCCTGTGGAATTCCTTGCAAAAACTGATTTCTGTAAACATAGGCAACCAAGATTCCAAGTTTGCCTGACCTTTTGCTAAGCCAAGGGACTGTGTCACTAATTCCCCACTCTAAAAGGCAGAGACTCCCACCTTTTTGAGTAACAATTGTGTGGGCTGAATTAGGATCATTATAAATGAAAAAAACTCTCAAATATCCTGATTGTTTTCAGGAAAGATAAAAAGTGAAAGTGACTTTTCCAGTGCCAAATTTTAAAAGAACTGTGCTATCATATTTGAATTAAAATGTTTATCTCTATATTTGAACTAACTTAATTCCCACTGAATGTAAAATAATATATTCATAGCTTTCTTGCTACTAGCAACAGATTAACCCATTTTGCTTCAACTAACAAATGATTCATAAAATACTAAGTAATGAACAGCTATATCACATCCAATGGTAAGAACTATGTGCTGCAAAGATGGTTAAAACTTCTGGGGAAAATCTCACAGAATTCATGGAAATCTGGATGCGAAAAGGAAACATTAGTGTATATAGGAAACAAAGCAAGTTCTTCTAACTGTTCATTTTGTATTTTCTGTTTAACTATGTTCCAAGTGGTGCCAATTACCTATGAGTTAGTCATAGACTTGATTATCTTCCAAATTTTCAAGAGCTCACTTCATGGATAAGAATCTTTAGTATACAGTCTGTATCATATACTGCTGCTTCATCAATGGATATTGAGTTAAAAAGACCATAAATCCTCCTTGGCAACCTGGTCTGCTTGAATAATGGAGAGCATTTGGCAGCAAAGGCTGAGCTGTAATTCAAGCTCATCTCCTCTGACAACTGGAGAGGGACACACATGGCAGCAGAGCTCATTTTGGAGTTTGAAAGCCATTAAACATCTTTTGCTGGCTTTGATGCCAAGTCCTATGATGCCAGAAGCTTAGTGCCAAGGGATCCCCAAAGGGAAGGCATATGGTCTGTTTTCACTTCTGCTGAAGAGTTCAATCTCCTTATTTAAAGAAATAAAGGAATGTATGTTTCTCTCTCACCACATCACATGAGCGATGGACTCTAATCTGGCGAACCAGCTTAGATTCCCTACTCTTCCACATGCAGCCTGCTGAGTGATCCAGGGCTAGTCACAGTTCTTTCAGAACTCTCTCAGCTTCATCTATCTCACAAGGTGCATAGGCAGGGGGTGGAAGTGGGGAGGGAAGTTGATTGTAAGCGGCTTTGAGACTCCTTTCGGTAGATAAAAGCATAAAAAAACAATTATTCTATGGAAATTATCAGTTCATTTTAAAAGAGGGATACTGATATGTGATTAAATTTAATTCATGCTCTGTCTTAGATGTTACTGGCAAGACCTATGTGTCAAGGTGAAAATAATACTGGGGAACTCCCCACTAGCCCTCTTAGTCTTGGTCTTGTATACTACCTGAAAAGGTATTTGAATATCTCAACAACAAACACAGAGAGCTAATATGATACTCCATTCAATCTACAGGTGCTTATTCTCCAAGTTCTGCCTGCCAAATAAAATTATCACATGTTGTTTGACTGACAATTTCCTCGCATGCATAAATGAGGTGAGTGGTGAGTGGGGACAGGGGTTTCGTATAGGTGGCTCTCCTTTTGTGGAATGCCCTCTCCTTTGCTTCCTTGGTGCCTAGTATTTTGGCCCTTATGTCAGGCAAAAACATTCCTCTTCCTCCAGCATTTTACCTAATGATTCTTAAATTTTAACTCTGCCTTTTGGTTTTTTGCTCCCTCCCATTATCTACAGATTGCTATTTGTTTCTCAATCATTTTAAGGCTGATTTTACAGATGATTTTCTTCACTGTTCAGAACTTTATTGTGTGGATTTTAAAAAATTAACTATTATTCATTGTTTTTATTATTATTGTTAGCTACCTGCAGAGATTCTCAAACACTTGGAGTGGGACCATGTCTTACTTCTCCAAAATTCAGGCTGCAGAGAATGGGAACATGCTCACATTCTCTGAAGCCCATTTTGTCAGTTTCAGGTAGAGATGAAAAAGTCACTACCAAAAGGGGGGTGGGAAGAAGCCTTTTTCCCCCTCTACTTTCCTCCCCACACCACCTGAAATAGACTGGGTTGCAGACATCACTCTTGTTCTCTGCAGCCCGGTCTCTTTTCTCTTCAAGTTGACATTTTGTGGTGCAGGGGAAAAGAAACCATTTCCTCCTGTTTTCCCCACCCTAGCCTCCTTGGCTTGTTCCAGTCTTGCTGGAATAGAAAGAGAGGCTTGGGTGGTAGAGTAGGGAACATATGAAGAAGTTCAGTTTATATCAACTGAAAATTGGCTTTTAGTCTCCACCTCCAAACTTCTCACTATATTCCTGCGAGGTGGGGTCACAGAAAGAAGTTTGGGAGACAGTTTCTAGTCCACTGCCATTTGAGTTGTTTATCAGAAGGTGAATAGATTGAGTAGTTAGCTCCGCTCATCTGTGTCCAGGTTAGCTTAACACATTATGTTTGGTTATCAACAATGCTCACCATGGAATTTGTGGCATCCCTAGTTACCTCACCCAAGATTTTGGAAAGGTGGGATAGAAATCTTTAAATGAATAAATAAAAGAAACTGTCACGGCCTTGTAGACTAGACAGATACATCTTAGTTCACTGCAATAGTGTTTGGATAGCTACATTAATTTTATATATTATTATTGTAGAATTATTAAATGAATACTAGGATAAGTTTTATTGAGAAATAATAGATATGCCTTTTGCTATAAGATGTCCTCACCAACTATATTGAATTCTAGACTAGACCTATATGACAATCATTAAGTGTTGTACCTTATGATTCTTGACAAATGTATTTTTCTTTTATGTACACTGAGAGCATATGCACCGGAGACAAATTCCTTGTGTGTCCAATCACACTTGGCCAATAAAGATTCTATTCTATTCTATTCTATTCTATTCTATTCTATTCTATTCTATTCTATTCTATTCTATTCTATTCTTTAATGGTACAGATACAGGTAACATTAAAGACATCATCTGCTTGGATTTCCATGAAGATTTTAATAAAATGCTACAATAAGGAGTCATGAACAAACATAGCAGTAATAAAAGAAGTTCCACTATGAATCAGTATCTGCTTAAAAAACAAAAAGCAGGAAAAAGAAATGAATGGTTAGTGACTCTGCTAAGCATCCACAGTCACACAAGTTCCTGACCTGCCTGATCTGAAAGTTCCTTCTTCAAATGGTGGAAAATTGCAAGAGGCTTTGCCATAATCAACATGATGTAAACCAACAGACAAAAAATGGTAGATAGAATGAAGATGATGAGCTTTGGCTGGCCAGAGAGGCACAACAACAAAAGCTTCTTCAGGTACGTAAGGAGCAAACAAATGGTAAAAGAGGCAATAGGCCCACTTCTGGTTGGAAATGGAGAAACTCTGACAGAGGACAGAGAGAAAGCAAAAAGGTTCAGTCCATCTTTGCCTAAGGTTTTTTTTTCTTCTTCTGAAGAAGAGAATGAGCTCATGGCTGACAGGGACCCAGAGATTGTTGAGAGGCACTAAGCTGCACTGGGTGGGTACGAATCCCTTGGGACAGATGGTATGCACCCAAGAGTGCTCAAAGAATTTGCACAAGAGGGATGCTTCAGGCTGACCCTGCACTGAGCAGGGGGCTGGACTAGATGGCCTATATAGCCAGTTTTAATTCTATGCTTCTATTACTCTATTCATATTGAAAGGAAGCAAACAGTATGATTTTTATTGGAGAAGTTACTGATTATAAGCAGTGTGAAGTCAGGGAAGAGCACTGAAATAGTTAAGTTTGCAGATGACACCAAATTAGCAAAAAAAACCCAGGCATACTGTAGGAATGAACAGCAAAATGACAAAAGTCCTTACATTTAAGTAAGTGTAAAGTGATATACACAGGGGCAAAAACTGCTGACTTCACAAATACCATAACAATATCAGAGCTAAAGAAAATGTGAACAAAACAAAACAGACATTATCAAACAGCTGGCATACTTTATGTATGGGAGAAGTAAAGGTAGTTATTAATTAGAGATGGTATGGACAGAATTTCTTTTTCTGGTAATCTCATAACATTAGGACTTGGAGTTTCAGAGTGAACTCGTTTAGCAGTTTGTTCAGGACTGACAAAAAAGAAGCATTTCATGTATCTCATCATTGATTTATCAAGCTTATTGCCATAAAATGAGATCACCACTAGCTGAAATACTGTTTTGGGGACAATTTCTTGGTCTATAAAAGGCTATTAGGCTATTAACTAGGACAGATACACTCAACTTCTATGCAAAGAGGCTTATTAGTGAATGCAAACAGCAAGGGAAGATAATCACTTTACATCTTCCTTGTGGGTTTCCAAGAAACATATCCTGGATACTGACTGGACCTTGATCAGATCAGGCAAAATGAGGCTAAAAAGATACAGAATAACAGGATATGATGCAATGTATCTGATATTATTATTTCCAGATGGATGGTTTTTGTTTCTAGGTAGCAAGTACATTGATTCAGTATCAGGCATAGCTGCAGGACCACTGCAGGTGACACACACCAAATGACAGATTGTGACAAGCTAGTTGCACAAAATCCCATGTAATTTTCACAAACCTTTGTGTATTTGTTTATTGCTACATTGTGCTCCAACAGACACAACCGAAGAATATTTGGCATCAACCACTCCCACCCAAACAGGAAGTGAGATTAGAATTAGATGTTTTTCGGTTCGCAGACAAAATTTGGCACCTATACTATATAGATAACAGGCAGAAACTAAAGGCACAGATATATCCTCATGAAATCCAAGGGTACAAAGTGAAAAGCAGCCAAATTCTTTGCAAATATTGCCAGGCTTAATTATAGGATATAAGATAGCTGAGATGGCATTGTGGCAGGTGGACTAATGCTCCCATCTTTTAATATCCTCTTATTTTCATTGAGGTTCTTGGTGCTGCAAAATACTTTCAAATACAGCCAAGAGCTGCTTGCTGAGGGGAAAAAATTGAAAGCTTAATAATTAGAAGAAATCTATTTGTACCTTATCAAGACTCATTAAGACTTTTCTAAATAGTAAAGTGAACACTTTTTTTGAGCAAATGTCTGCTTTATTAGCCAATTAGAATCTTATAAATCAAAAGCATCTTTATGTTGTGTGACATTCTCCTCTCAGCCTACATATGTAAAGACAAGCCAAATGGGTCCACTTAGTGCACATTTATACAGTTCCCCTTCCCATGAAACATTTCTCCAGAATTACTCGTAGGCTGATATCTTGTAAAAACTGCTACTGAAAATGCTGCTAACATCAACGTCTCCCAAATGTAAGGAGATTCAAATGGGTACCCATCTGCATGTTACTTCCTTTTTGAGCATGTTTTCTGGATTGTATTGAGTATAAGATATAGAATCAGACCTTTTTGCATCCACCAAAGAGAGAAGCTGTTTTCATGATATAAAACAATCTATGTTCATTTATGACTCCTTACTTAGGAACAATACAAATTTCTATTGAATGCAAACACGTGCAAGTATAGAGGTTTTTACAGAGGTTGTGCTGTGATAAAGGAGAAAAAGTAAGCAACAAAAGTAAGCTTACAAAAGTAAGCAAAATGGAAGGTTCAGATGTTTTTCTGTGGAAGTATACATCAGTAGCCAAGGGGCAACTGTGGAATGTTCTGTTTCTTTTATCCTCATCAAAAAACAAAGTATTGCAAAGCCTCTGCCTTGAAACTTCAGGAACTAAAAACCTGCCCTCTTTCTGTTCTGTCATTTTCTATCCTAACCTTCTAGTCGGCAAAGACATCCAGTTCAGTGTTATCAAATGAAAGAAATCGATATGCTGGCAGCCACAAGGTAACACATTGAGTCACCCGACCATAGCAGCCAGAGATCACTTAACTTCCTCTCCTTTTCACCCCCTTTTCTTCCCTCCTCCATCTCTTTTATCAACAAGGCACTAGAAAAATCATCTATCTATCAAACTGTGTTTACTTTGACTTGTGCTACTTGTACAGAAAAAAAGCCAAAACAGAATATTATGATGGAGAAAACCAGCAACTGTTTTCTTTCTCAACAATGCTTAAGGCATACTTTGTGAACAACAGGAACAGAAGCCTAATTCCAAGACTTCAGTTAGCCCCCTTGCCTCAAAGTGCTTAGGATTGGAACATAAATTTCTTAACTGGCTTGACTTCATTAGATTTGCTTATATTCAAAACCATTCATGTAACTCCTCATCGTACATCAGTCTAGAGTTCATATTTCCTGACATTTTTATGGCAGTGGTGGTAAATGTAAGGATAAAAAATCCTGGCAAGTCAAGTATTCAATCTGCTAAGTAAGGGTATTCTAGAGAAAATATAATTTACCATTAAGGAGAGCAACTCATAAGAATCTCCTTCCAATCTAGACTTCATTTTCCATTTTATTTAGCTTTTCTCCCAGAGTGGGGCTTCAAGGGCACAGTCCTTTTGTCAAAGCCCTCTGATGGAGCTATCAGGATCCATGATGAAGGGAAGAAGAAAAAAAGAAGTGGGTTAAGAAGGAAGGAGTAATCCTGTTGCAAAGGCAATAGGTTACTGGTTTCCTCCTGCAGGCCAGGCTAGCATGGAAGAGCAAGAAAATCTAGCTATGACAGCCCCGAACAGCTCAGTCTGGCTTAACAAGTGTACCTTGATGGAAGAATTGGCTAAACCAGAGCTGCCAGACTTGCCAGATGAAGTTTTGGAAGTTTTGGTTCCATCTAGGAAGCTGTATGGGAAAACTACTGTTGATCCATTAAGAACATCACCAGTTGAAATCATGCCTGTAGCTCGTGAGCCTCCACCCAGTTTAACAACACCTGCAACAGTTAACAAGTTTAGGAGTATGTGCTAATGATATTAATCAAAGAAAGTATATGGGGAGGAGGTCAGAAGGTGGGGGGAGGAAGCTGGTGGATGCATCAGTGGTAAGGAGTGTTAAGGTCCCTTGCCCAATTGCCAACAGGGCACACTCTAACATGATGCTAGTCACTTCTATGGCAGTTAAAACACACATGGACCTTAACAACATATGCAGTGTGGCTACGTGGTCCACTCCTTTAACTTTCATCAGGCATTATGCTGTGAACGTCAGTGCTAGGGGTGAGATGACTATGAGTCAAGTTGTACTGCAATCTGTGGTTCACTGACAAGCCACACCCACCTCCACAGCATGTAAGCTTGCCATTCTCCCACATGGGATTGCACAGAGTCCATAACAATGGAAACCAGAGTTGCCTACTGTAACTGTTCACCTAGTGGTCCTCTATGCAGGCATACATCCCTCCCACCTTTAGACCCCCTGAACCAAACTTCACCAAACCTGGGTGGTATCATCAGGAGAGTCTCCTAAAGATACCCTTAAATTTTGGTGTTGCTAGCTTAACAATTGCACCCCTAACAGCAGGCATCCTCCACATTTCCCCAGATTCTCCTTTTAAATCCACCCCCTTTGGAATGGACTTAAAGGGAGAATCTGAGGTCCCTACTTTAAACATTGAAAGTGATGCTGTTTCAGGGTGGGGGAGAATCCACCCCCAAACAGCATCACTTTCAATGTTGTTTTAACTGGGGACCCCATATTCTCCCTTTAAGATGGATTTAAAAGAAGAATCTGGGCTCCCTAGTTTAAACACCATTGAAAGTGATGATGTTTGGGGGTGAATTCCACTGGCGGTGTTTTGTGAGAGTTGATGCTGACATTTGTTTAGTAAATGTTTTGCTGGGGTGATTTGTGAGAGATTTTCATGCTTAATACCCACTTGCACTGGCTTGGAGCTGTTTCTCAGCCTACCTACCTCATAGGGTTGGCGTGAGGACTAAATTAGGAAAGAGAGTTGGCAGGGAGAGAGCCATGTATATTTTGCTGAGGGTGGGAGGTGTTTTGTGAGCTGGTGCAAAAAATAATTGTTTGGTCGTGGTGGGGGAGAGTGGCTGCCCATACGGGGTGGGGCACCAAACTCAGGTTTTGTCCCCGGGCTCCAGTTTGCCTAGATATGCCTCTTCACAAAACCCCCCACAAAGGTTGTGTACTAGGTAATAATTGCAGAGAAGGAAACGCGTGATACACTGGCTGGCTGAGAAAATTACTGACAAATTATTGAATTTTCTTATATCAATTTTACATTTCTCATGAATATACCTTCATATAAATCTTATTATGACTCTATAATCAATAATCATGTTGAAGGCTTTCACGGTTGGAATCACTGGGGTACTGTGTGGTTTCTGGGCTGTGTGGCCGTGTTCTAGCAGCATTCTCTCCTGATGTTTTGCCTGCATCTGTGACTGGCATCTTCAGAGGATCTGATAGTAGAACAGGAAAGCAAGTGGAGTATATATACCTGTGAGTAAAGGTCAATAGGTGAGGGCATCTGAATAGGAGTGGCCTGGCAAATGAGTAACAATGAAGTGTAGCATGTGAGTGACAATGGAGATAGCAAGGTCAATAGGTGAGGAATCTGAATAGAAGTAGTCTGGCCTTTCTTCCCTTTGATTGTCTATAGTCATCCTGTGCTTGTGTGGAGCTGATTAGTCACTGTCTTGACTCTAGTGTTTTTTTAAACTGGCAGCCAAATTCTGTTCATTTTCATGGTTTCTTCCTTTCTGTTGAAATTGTCCATGTGCTTGTGGATTTCAATGGCTTCTCTGTGTAGTGTGACGTAGTGGTTGTCAGAGTGGTCCAGAATTTCTGTGTTTTCAAATAAAATTCTGTGTCCAGGTTGGTTGATTATGTGTTCTGCTATTGCTGATTTTTCTGGCAGAAATAGTCTGCAGTGTCTTTCGTGTTCTTTGATTCGTGTCTGAGCGCTGCGTTTGGTGGTTCCAATGTAGACTAGTCCACAGCTACATCGTATGCGGTAGACTCCTGCAGTAGCTAGAGGATCCTTCTTATCCTTTGCTGAATGTAACATTTGTTGAATTTTCTTAGTGGGTCTGTAGAATGTTTGTAGGTTATGCTTCTTCATCAGTTTTCCTATGCGGTCAGTGGTTCCCTTGATGTATGGTAAGAACACTTTCCCTCTAGATGGCTCTTTATCTTTGTTCATGTGGCTTGTTCTTGGTCTTGCAGCTCTTCTGATGTCTGAGTAGAGTAACCATTAGCCTGTAGAGCCTGGTTTAGGTGGTTCAATTCCTCCTGAAGGAGGTGGGGTTTGTTTGTGCGATCTACCAAAGTTTTTATGGTGCTCCTTTTTTTTCCTGGATGATGATTGGAGTTTTTGTGTAGATATCTATCAGTGTGTGTAGGTTTTCTGTATACTGTGTGGCCCAATTGTTGGTTTGGTTTGCGGCTGACTAGGACATATAGAAGTGGCAGTTTTCCTTCCTTTTCTTTTTCCATAGTAAATTGGATGTTTGGGTGGATCTTGTTGATATGGTCCAGGAAGTTGTTTCAACATTGCCTCACTACTAGCTACTTCCAGTGGGATAATGAATTCTATAAACAGAAATATGGGGTAGCCATGGGTAGCCCTCTTAGCCCTGTAATAGCAATTTTTTATACGTGACACTTTGAGGAGCAAGCCCTGGAAACAGCACCAAAAAAAGCCCACCATATGGTTCCGTTATGTGGATGACACATTCACCATTTGGAGCCACGGAGAAGAAGAACTAAACAAGCCGCAAGCAGCAAACCAAACCAGTGGTGTAGAAATGTAATGTAGAAAGTGGATTTCAAAGGTTCAAGACCTTGCCATAAAAGCAAGTTGAAATGTAAAATAAAAACATAATAGTCTACAAATAGTCCTGAAGTGTTGTATTATACTACAGTTCTGAGCCCTTTATAGCAGAGATCCCCTGAACATAATACTGAGCCATGGCCTATTCTCCACAGACATTATGTTTGCCCTGAAAGATTAAACTATTGCTTGCAACACTAATTTTAAGGCTTGTTTAATTCTTTCATGGAGTCATTATGTAGATTTGTTATTTTTAAACATGGAAATTATTTGATTTCTTGTACAAACGTTTTCCAGCCATAGTTTTTCAGTAATAATTAATTAGCTTCTTACTATTTCTTTGGTTCTCCCTCCCATCAGTGTCAAGGTTCTCTACATGGATTAAAATCTTAGAAAACCTTCAGTTGATTAACTAAGCCTTATGCTTTCATGCCCATTTTCCTTCCCAACAGCAAGAGATGCCTTTCTGTTATGTCTGCGATGGCCTATGCATTATCCAGTTTCCAAGGACTAGATGTGTCAGAGATTTGGGGGGGGGGGGGGGGGGGGGATATTTAAATGATATCAGAATTACAGTATTTTCCCATTACATCTCTGTATTGGGGTATTTCATATGGCCTCAGAACTATACAAAATAATGTTAGTATTTGTAGATTTGTGAATGGTCTACCCTTGTATGGTTTTATTCAGCAGTTGTCCAACTATATCATATAAATTAAGCATGCATTTTCCACAAGATGGAATGTTTTTAATTAATGCAGGAGAAACATTATATTTTGATGTATTATATTATATTCACAAGCTAAGAAATAAATAAATAATTTAAATGTGGTTAGATTAATGTTGCCAAAACAATGGAAAGTAACAACCACCAGGCTGAGGAAATTTTTCCTTCCAGTTCAAGTGATTAATTAAAAGGGAAAAAAGAGTTAATTAAGATAAACTTCTGCACCTGGCAAACATAGGAGTGAAAGTTTATCATGTCTGAATATGTTTCTCATACATTTACTGCAAATTAGTTTTTGAAAGTGAATTTCAAGGTCTAGTGACTCCGAGGTTCACTAACTCAGTTTTCATTAAGTTTTCACAAATGATCTACTGTAGCATTATTCTTTTATAGTGCTGCAGATTTAGGACTCACTATAAAAAGCAATTATGCTGTCAGAAAAGTGTATTTTGACTTATTAAAAAATTGAAAGGTTTCAGAAAACTATTTTGGTTCTTATTGGATGTACATGTTGACAGTATTGTGGAAGAAAGCATTTTAAGAGCTTTTTTCTGGGCCGATTTGAATCATACTTCTTTGCTAGAAACATGCAAAAACACCTATTGGCAACATTCAGAATAATAAAATTGAGTATGGATAGTATTATTCCCATGGAACAAGGAGAGATGTTTGAAGAATATCTGAGTATCAGTGTCTATGTTACACAATATGTCTATGTGTCTATGTTACACAATAACATCTACACATAACATCTACATGACAATTGGAGTATGTGTGGAGGAATTCACATTAATTGAGATAAATCTCTGCTTTCTTTGCAACGTAACCTGACATCTTCTGTGCTGGAGGCTGAGCTTTTCTCCCATTTATAGACCAAAACATAATGTCAGATATCTTGGAAGGAGAAAAGAAACTAATTTATCATGAAGTTCTGAAGAGGGCAGTTCTGCTGATTCACCCATCTAATCCTAAAAGACCAATCCAAGTGTGTGTGTGGAGGGGGGTGCAGACTCACCAATGGAGCTGATGCAGCCTTGCACTGAAGTGGGTGCCAGGAGATAGGTGGGTGCCTGGGAGCCACGCGACTCTGCAGTTCTCAACCCTGCCATCTCTCTGCTTTGTCAGTGCAGGATGCTGCACTAGCATGGCTAGGGGCATTCTGGAGGTGGTCTTGGAGATGGAGCTGACCTTACTCGGTTTCCACCCAGGGTTTGGAGCCAGGAGCCCATGCCCCAGCCCTCAGACGTATGCCACCCTTTCAGGTGGTGTAAGTCCATTAAGTCAATGGAGGGTTTTCTGGCAGTAGATTTTTTTCTCTCCCTCCCCATACTAGTAGAAAGCCCTCTGGAGGTGATGGGGCAGCACTGCAGCGGCACTATGCCTGCCCTCCAGGTGCTTGGGATTGGGCTGCCCACACTACAAGTCAGAGTCAACACTGACTATTGCTAGACTATGCTAGGAAATACCAGGGATATTGTGAACAGTGAAAGCAATCCAGAGTTCCAAACTGCAGGCTGTATTATAGGGTCTTCTTGGAATATTAGCTTGTTTACTTCCTTGTTTTATTCTATATCTCTAACTCAAGAATGCATAAACTTCCTGGAGTCCCTACAAAGTGAACAGAGGGAGGTATCTGGCATTCCAAAAATGATAGCCAAGTTAAACAGTGGGTACAGAGAATTCTATTTTGCACATCAAGGAAGTTGAACATCAAGAAAGTCTATTTTGCACATCAAGAATTACAGAGGGAGGTATTTGGCACAAACAAAAGGAAAGCTCAAAAACTGAGGTAAAAATGTAAAACACTGAAAACAACTGCAAGACAATATTTCCAGTGCTTTTTAATTAAATATTTATAAAAAGAAATTACACGTCTTTCACAAATCTGATTAACAAAACTGGATATTGCATTACTTGCTTACTTTTGTTTAGTTGCCTTATTAGCAGCAGAGGCGTAGCTGGGCCAGAGTGCACCCGGTGCGCACTCTGTGTTTTCTGCCCCCCGTCTCCTTGGTGCCCTGCCCCCTCACTCTCCCTTACCTAAGTTCAGCATGGAAAAGTGGCCTGTTCCCTTTAGGCTGAAAACGGCCTGGTGGGAACTACACTTCCCATGAGACCCTGGGTCTCGCAAGGTCTCCTGGGAAGTATAGTTCCCACCAGGCCGTTTTCAGCCTGAAGGGAACAGACCACTTCTCCAGCCTGCACTGTTTCACTAAGGTAAGTGTGGAGGGCGCTGTGAGATGGCAGGAGGGGGCACTGCGGGGGTGGGTGGGGTGATTTTCTGCCCCCCAGGCACGTGTCCAGTGCAATGCACCCCCACCCCTGATAGCTCCGTCTCTGATTAGCAGATGAACAGTATGATCTGCCAAGCAGCCATTCCTTTCACTCATCTAAAATGAAGACCAGCTCCTGCATACTCAAGCCAGCTCCATAAAACCCTACACATATATCTAGGGTTATCAGCTCTGGGATAGAAAATCCCTGAAAATTTGAGAGTGAAATCTGGGAAGGGGAGGGAAGTGGGAGGGACCTCAGCAGGGTATAATACCATACATTCCACCCTCCAAAGCAGCCATTTTCTCTCTAGATGGCTAACATCTAGGTGGGGCCTGGAGATCAGTTTTACTCTGGAACATCTCCAGGCCCCACCTAGATGTTAGCCATCTACTCTTTCCAGAAAGCCTACAATAATTTCAGTTTCTCTGTTCAAAATGTTATTGAACAGCAAGAGTAGACTATGTGTTGTAAAAGAGGCTCTGGTTCTTAGCTTGCAGCCCAGAGCACTTCAATATTTACTCAAAATATTGTTATTTGAAGTTCCTTTTTTAAAAAAATACAGTGTACAACAGTTTGAACTAGAACAAAACTTTCTGAGAAAAACATCTTTTAAATAAACACAGTGCACTTCTAATTGCCTTGAAAGGGTTAAACTCTTTTCAAGGTTAAGGAGTGATATGTTGGCAAATTCAGGCAAAGTGAAGGCTGCTGAACTTCAACAGCACAGCCCACACTGGCTTCTGCAGGTGCAAAATCACAGATGGTTACATGTCATTACTGCTAGTCAATTGCTACTGATTTCACTAAAAATTTGCCAGGTTATGCAGAATACTGTACACACAGTATGTTATAGAGTCTGAACAGCTTTGAATTTCTCTCACTAAAATGAACTGCAATATGACCAACAGAACTCTGTTTTGAAGAGCACTGCTCTTAGCTGGCTTCCAAATATTCTACTTTGTTTATACCAAGAGCAAAATCTATAGATATTGAAAGAGTATTTTGATTTAAGGAGTGGCAAGGGACCTGGTCACAGTTTACAGTACAACCCCTCCCAACCCCCATCAAGATTGCAGGAAGGCCAAATGTAGGTGCAAAAAATAAACAATCACATCTATGGCTTTAAAAAAGAACAATTATATAGTTACCATATATACTCATGTATAAATCGAGTTTTTCAGCACATTTTTTGTGCTGAAAAAGCCCCTCTTGACTTATACATGAGTTAGGTGTATTTAAAAAAATGTTAGGGTTTTTATTTTGTCGGCCGCCAGGGGGCGCAGTTTTTAGGCTAGCGGCACCAAAATTTCAGGGTATCATCAGGTGACACTCCTGATGATACCAGCCAAGTTTGGTGATGTTTGATTCAGGGGGTCCAAGGTTATGGACCCCCAAAGGGGGTGCTCCCATCCCCCATTGTTTCCAATGGGAGCTAATAGTAGATGGGGCTACCCTTTTGAGGGTCCATAACATTGGACCCCCTGAACCAAACTTCACCAAACCTGGGTGGTATCATCAGGAGGGTCTCCTAAAGATACTCTGAAATGTTGGTACTGCTAACATAAACATTCCTCCCCTGACAGGTTGTGTGAATTTTCTTTCTAAAATGACACCTGCCATGTGCAGTTTTAAAAAATATGTACACTAAAAATAATGAACTGTTCTTTTAAAAACAGGGTAGTTTTGAGTCACAGTGAACAGGCATGTTCATTCCAGTTTTTATTCTAAGATCCATTGTTTAAAACCCTTCCTTACAAAAAAAGCTAAGGTTTTTGTACTTTTAAAGTTATTGTTGATACCATATTGTTCTTGTTGACCCTCTTTTCCACTTACAGAGCTAGTTTACTGTTTTTCTTTGAAATAAATATTAAAAAACATTTAACCTACTGATGCCTCAATTAATGTAATTTTATTGGTATCTATTTTTATTTTTGAAATTTACCAGTAGCTGCTGCATTTCCCACTCTCGACTTATACGCGAGTCAATACGTTTTCCCAGTTTTTTGTGGTAAAATTAGGTGCCTCGACTTATATGCGTGTCGACTTATACACGAGTATATACGGTATGTAACTACCTTCTATTAGTTTAGTCAGCTATAAAAGTAGATAGCTTCTAGCATATATGTTTCTGACCACTCTGATTTATCTATTTTACATAAAATATGTAAATAAGAATTAAATAAAAACAACAAACAAGGATAAAAACATTTTTTTAAAAAATATGTCTTATACAAACAGCATCATATGTATCATACAGCCAGAGAAACAGCCTTAACTAAACAGTTAATGGCAAGAAAGTGGGGGAAGGAGTCTGGCTAGGGAGCAAACATGCACAAACACACTGAAGCTGAAGAAAAGAGAAGGCTGTTTTTCTTTAACCTGGTAGTTATGGATTTGTACAGAACATTTCTATGCTTCCTTTCCACCCAAGTCTAGGTTCCAAAAGTTGAAGAACATTACATTACAACATTTCAGACCTTAAAACATTTCAAACATTTATAAAGCATTTAAAACAAACACACATTAAAACAATTAACCATATGAACATATAGTTTAAAAAAATGAGGAGGGCCAGTAGAAATTAGGAAGAGAATGCCAAAACAAAAAGTCTTCGCCCACTTGTAGAAGACAACAGAGTCAGATGAATCTTCTTGGGGCGGAAATTCCAAAGCTCAAAGTTTTGGTGATATGACCTTAGAAGGCCCTTTCTCAGATCACCACCCATCTAGCTTCAAATGAAGGGACAGCCAAAACAGGGCCTTTGAATACTACTAGAGTGCACAGGTAGTTTCATATAAGAGTAAATGGACCTTCAGACATACTGGCCTCTAACCATATAGTGATTTAAAAGTCAACACCAGCACTTTGAATTGTGCCTGGAAACAATTCCTGTGTAGATGAACCCTGGCTGGAGTGATATGGTCCCTATGTCCGTGTTCTGACAGCAACATGCTGTGCCAACTAAACACTCTGGAAGATCTTCAAGGGCTGCCCCAAATAGAGTGCATTGCTGTAGTTTAATCTAGATGTTAATTGGAAATACACCATAGAGGCAAGATCTTTTCCCCACCAGAAAGAGCTCACAGCTGGTGAGAGGCACCCCTGGCCACCACTACCACCTATTTATCCAATGGAAGCCTGACTCCAGTAGCACCCTCAGCCTATGATCCTACTCCTACATCCAGAATGAGAGATATCCTCATTCCTGGGTCAGACCTTCCCACCTAAAGCATCTCAACTTGGAGGTGATTATGGCTCATTCCGCACATGCAGAATAATGCACTTTCAAACTGCTTTCAGTGCTCTTTGAAGCTGTGCGGAACGGCAAAATCCACTTGCAAACAGTTGTGAAAGTTGTTTGAAAATGCATTATTTTGTGTGTGCGGAAGGGGCCCATGTTTCAGTTTGTTAACCTTCAACCATCCCAAAATGACCTCCAGGTAACTGCTCATGGTTTCCACAACCTACAGTTCTAAAACCTTGGCACCAAGCAAACAACACAGTAAGGAAATTCCAGAACTGAGGAATCACCATGGAGAAGACCCTGTTTCTAGTAGTCATGCACCTTACTTCTGAATGTTAAGATCTCACAGAGCAGGGTCATAACTGATGGTAGCTTGCATAGAAAAATGTGATTCAGAAATATTTACTCTTTAAACATCCAGTCCAATTCAACTGAATGATTATGGGCGCAAGATGCATGTTTAAGTCACTGTGAATGTATGCCACTTTTACATATGTAAGCTTGGAGTATTACAAACAAGACTTTATTAGATAACTAGAAAGTGTAACTCAGATTTTCTGAGAGTAGGCAGAAATATACACTTCCTACCCACTAGGAGCCCAACCTCAGTGAAATGAAAAATAAAAACAAGGAAATGTAGATGTCTAGATGCCAACAATGTCCACAGGGGCAAAGATGCATATCACTAAAATAGGGACAATTGAAGTACTAAAATAGGGTAGTGTTTAATCTGGGACCAAAAATAGTTTCTCAACTTTGCTTGACTAGTGTTTTCAAAAGGCTGGCCCTGTGTCCATTTTTTTCATTCCTCTCCCTCTTTTCCAACCAACCAAAACAGAAGTAGTCAGCACAAGTTTTCCCTGTGGCTTAAATTTCTCATTGTTATGCATGCTATTCAGTTTTTAATATTGTAATTGCACTCAATGTAACTGGCAATTTAAAACTTTTCCTATATTGCAGCCAAATGGATAACAATCAGAATGTTCTTAAAACTACAATCTATTAATGCTATCTGCTTGATAAATTGCCTATGGTGCAAGAAAACCAAACAAAATTATAATGACTTGGACATCAGAGAATAGAAGTATCAACTGTACTTGATTTTTACGATTTTTTCACTTCTGCTACCCAGTGATTTAATAGAATTAAAGTGCAACATAGGCCCAAGACAAAGAAATATCTGGAAATTGTTTATATGCTTTATAGAATAGCCATTAAAAAATAATCACCCAGAGGCTACATTCTGCCCTTTTGTCCAGGTACAGAAACTCTGGAAAATTGGAGGGCAAGGTACAAATGATAAGCTATTGTGCTCAAATGGCCTTACAGCCCAATCCTGTGGGGGGGGGGGGATGGCCTCTTGGAGTTGGTGCAGGGGCATCCAATCAATGTCAGTGCAATTATGCCAGTGGGGAAAACAAACTGGGAGGTGGACAGGCATTCTGGACTTTGGTGGCACCCCCCGGAAGAAAGCCCAGCCCCCGTAGTTGCATCGGCATCTAGGAGTATGCTGGCATGGCTGGAGCATTCCAGGGGCATTCCCAGAGGTGGAGTCAACTTTAGTCGACTTCTGCTGGGCTTTGGAACCAGGAACATCCTGGAATAGCCCTAAGTCTTATGCCACCCAAAAGGGTAGCATAAGTCTGTTTTGGGCTATGGAAGAGTTTCGTGTTTGCTGCTTCGCTGTGCCACCTGGAAGCCCAGTGGAGTGTGATGAGGTAGCACTGCAATGGCACCCTGCCCAGCTGCCTGAGCCTGTGGATTGGCTGCTAAAGAAACTATGGTGAAATAAAGCACCATTATTCAGCAGTAAGACTTCCAATCAAATAGGCAGATACCAGCTACAATATCTATGGGTTAATCAGACTATTGTAAAATCAACCATTAACACTCTCTGGAACCCTCAAATTCTCCAAGGTGAGAAAACTCAACAAAACCGATTTCTGAAGGGTGATTGTTCTTCAGATAGATGTTAGATTTGGATAATTCTTAGATTTGCTGCCTCTGAAGTAACATCACACTTTTATTCATCTCTGATTCATCTCTGATTTCATCTCTAACCATATCCAGCCATGAAAAATGATTTGTTGCTTGTACACAAGAAGCAGAGAGATTCAAACTAAGAATGAATTTTAAAGGTGTGCACTTTTTATATTTTCAACTCATTTTTATTTGAAAAAAAACCTTTATTGTTTTCTCATTACAGCCAACCTATGGCAACCCCCCAGTGTTTTAAATATAAATTTTTAAGCACAGATAGTGTGCCACTGTCTTCCTCTGCAAAGTCTTAACTGATGGTTTTCCATCCAGGTTTCTGAGAACTGATGAGATTGGATTGTACCATACTATCCCACATTCCCCAGGAAAACAATAGGTCTTTAAACCATACTCATATGACAGCATCAACTAGCAAGAATAGGTTTGCCAGGTAAACCCTGACAACCAGCAGGGGATAAGGTGGGTGGGAATTTTCCAACTGCAAACAGAGGCTAGCTTTGATGTGTCAACATCATTTCCAAAAGTTATGTTATCATGTCACATCAATGACTATGTCATCAGAGACACTCTGGTATTTAGGCAAAAACTCTATGGTAGAAGCCATTTTCCCCATAGACTTTTGCCCAAATACTAGACTGTTCTGTAGTTATTAGCAACATGATGATATCACTTCCAGAAATAATGTTGACCCATCAATGCTGGTTCATTTTCCAGCTGCTGTCCCCTTGCCAACCAGCTGAATGGCAGACTGTGAATGGCTTTAAAGGTCAGTACCAACACTTTAAACACAATTCGGAACTCAGCCGGCAGCCAGTGCAGATGGTATACGATAGGCGTAATCTGATCCCTGCTCGAATTACCAGTAAGCAACCTGGCTGCTGCATTCTGAATGAGTTTTAGCTTCCGGATCATGGCTAAAGGCAAGCCTGCATAGAGCGAGTTACAGTAGTCTAACCTGGAGGTGACCGTTGCATGAATCACAGTGGCCAGATCAGGACAGGAGAGGTACAGGGCCAGTTGCTGTGCCTGCCGCAGGTGGTATAAAGCCTTTTGGGCTGTCTGGGTGACCTGGGCCTCCAGCAATAAGGATGGGTCCAGAATAATCCCTAGGCTTTTAGCAGATGAGGCAATCTGTAAAGCCTCACCATGCAGCGTAGGCAGGCCAAAGGACACTGGACACTCTCCCCGACCCAGCCACAGGACCTCTGTCTTTGTAGGATTTAACTTCAGCCGACTCGCACTCAACCAACCAGCATCAGCATCTAAACAATGCTAGAGAGCATCATTTATTCCAAATTAAAATAATTGCAGCATAGCAGAAGACACATAATATACTGCCTTATGTACATAAAGTCTCAATGAAAACACACACACACACAATTCTGTATCACACTTTATGACCCAAAACCACAGGTGTTTCGGCCCATTGAGTTCATCAGTGGTCAAAAATGATAATACAATGTATTCCCTATCCGACAATCCTAAACAATATTAGGCTAAGGGAATGGAATGTCATGACAAAGAATTCTCCACCAATGGGGCAGCAGGACCAACTGAGACCTGCTCCCCCATTGGTGGGTGAAATTCCATCCCCCCCCAGAGCAGTGTGTCAGAGGGATGTGTATCTGAATAAACGAAATGCATTCTTGAAACTATGTAATCACTATGTATAACCAATCAATCCTCTTTGATAACGTGTAACCAGCCTGCTATATGTTACCACTGCCATCTGTGCATTCTTTCCTTGACCGATGCTTTATGGCTTTGCATGCTCTGTAGTAAACTAGGCATCCCCTGCATCTCCTGTCCTGTGAAAAAAAGAGTTACAACTGTTATCTTGTTGTGGGCAGAAGACCAGGTGGTTCCTTCGCTATCTGTTGCTGACCTTGGGGCAGTCTTGTTTCCAGAGGCTGCCTCTGGAAAGTTGAAGGAGGGATTTACATATTTATTATTACGGCCTTTTGGCCAGCCAGGGAGGAGGGATTTGTAAGAGGATATATGCTTTTTTAATCTAAAATGTCTTGTTTATTGTATTTTATTCATTATTTTGGCAAACACACAGTGAAAGAGACTGGCTTTCACCCATCAAGGTCTCAATAACAGTTAAACAAGTTAATTGGAATAGCATTCCTTTTGGTTTTGGTAACTGCTTCCACCTGGGAATCTTTGAGATAAAACAGCTTTTGCTATGGTTTAATTAATGCAGTAATCCCATTGATTCAGCAAGTACCACATGGGGTAGAGTCTTTTTCCACATTGTTTTAATATGGTGTACTAGAGGTATCTTTTTCCGGTTATCCTGCTATCCTGTCATGAGTCATTGCTTTGACTTTTGTCTTAGCACTTTTGAACTCAGTTCCTGACTTGAAAGAATTAAAACAGCTTGCTTCATGAAACCAAGGCCACACAAGAATGGACTTTTCTAACTGGGTTATACTGGGACTCTTTTTTGCTAAGCTAGCAGCAGCGGTTTTTCAATTTCTATTTTGTACTATCTGCACCTGCCAATATCAGTGCCTTTGCATTGTTCCTTCTTTAATAAATTTAAAAAATAATTTTATATGTTGTCTGTATGAAGTGTCTGGTTTAGAAAGAATGTCCACACACAAGCACACACCACACACAAATCGGAATTGAAACTGAGGCTGCCATTCTCCATCCCTTGTTATTTCGGTCGGGCCCACTGTTGATTCTATCTGGGGCCGCCGCTCCCCCCTTTTTCCTCTTCTATTATTTAATTCTCCCTTTTAGCCTTGGGATTGGGCGCCCGTTTTTACCGTTTTATTGGTTTATTGTTTAAATTGTATATGATTGTTGCTGGATTTTAAATGTGTTATGCTGGATTTTAAATGTGTTAATTTATGCTGTTGGAGCTGCTGTCAGAGAACAGCCATGTTGGAAGCCGCCTCGAGCCCCTTGGGGAAGAGGCGGCCTATAAATTTGAAATATAAATAAAAATAAATAAAGCAGGTCCTGGGTAAATACTCAGGAACCTTGACACAAACCTTCCAACCCTCCCCCACCCAAAGCCTCTCCATTCCATCCTTCCCCACACCAAGTTTCATGTTTTCACCTTCCTCACACCCCAGACCTCACCTTTCCAACCTCCCCAACCTGAAGCCTCCCCATTCTATCCTCCCCCACACCAAGCTTCATATTTTCACCTTCCTCACTCCCAGTGGTGGGATCCAAAATTTTTAATAACAGGTTCCGATGGTGGTGGGATTCAAACAGTGGCGCCGCTACACACACGCAGCTCCAGTCCCTATTGGGCAGGGAGGTTGCTTTAGTAACCCCTTCTCAGCACTCAGAAAAAATTATTAACCACTTCTAGAGAAGTGGTGAGAACTGGTTGGATCCCACCTCTGCTCACACCCCAAACCTCACCTTTCAACCCTCCCACCACCTCAAGTCTTACCTTTCAAACCTCCTGCTACCCCAAGCCACTCTGTTCCATCTTCCCCTACCCCAACCTCACCTTGCTGCCCTCCCCCAACTCTAAGCCACTCCTCTTCACCCACCTCCTATCCTTACCTTCCCACCTACCCCAAGCCACATCTGTCCAACCTCTCTCACTCCCAAGCCACAGACCCAGAACTAAGTAGGTGGCAAGAATCATGCCGGGTGCAGGGGAGCCACTACAGCCCCAGCAAAGCCCACTGCAGGAGGAGATGCTTCCTCTTCTACTTTTTGCTAGGGCCCATTGCATGTCCCTTGCAATGGGCTTTGCTGCAAGTAAATACAAATAACATATTTGGTTGACTGAGACCAAATCTTAAATAGTTATTTAAAATTGGCACCCAGGTCTTCAACATAAAGCCACTGTCCACTCAAAGAAGTATAATGCAGTGTGCCAATCAAGGCAATCATGCCAAATTCCTTTTATGGCAGCATCCTAAAATATCTCAGTCAAATTAGTTTAAGTCAGGAACAATAAGTTTGGTCTGGGTTGAAAGCAATGAAAAAGTGAAAGCAGTGAAAAATTCTCATAGCTTCCAATAGATGCAAGCTTAGAGATTTTACAGTCTAGAAAACATTATCAACAATAGTTCAAGACAAACCATCACACCTACAGCTGTGCCATAAAATATTTGATTTTCCAACACCTTCTTTTAAAAAATCAAATAATCATTAATCTAGTCTAATCAACAGCCAGCATGGTGGTTAAGAGCAGGTACACTCTAATCTGGAGAACTGGGTTTGATTCCCCGCTCTGCCACTTGAGATGTGGAGGCTTATCTGGTGAATCAGATTAGTTTATGCACTCCAACACATGCCAGCTGGGTGACCTTGGACTAGTCACAGTTCGTGGGAGCTCTCTCTGCCCTATTCACCTCACAGGGTGTTTGTTGTGGAGCAGGGGGAGGAGAAAGGAGATTGTAAGCCTCTTTGAGTCTCCTATGGGAGAGAAAAGGGGATATAAATCCAAACTCCTCCTCCTCCTTCTTCAGAAGAGATTATTCATTCATCAATAGTGTTATATGTAAGTTTAACATTTCTGATTTTTTCCAGATTTCTACATTCAATTGTCAGGGTATATTCATTCTTACATATAATATTAGCTACACACATCCATAAATTCACAGTGGTCATGTGAAATGTCTCTTTTAAAAATCAATATCAGCACAATGAAACTATTCTACAAGCACAATGACATAATATCAATTTCTCTACATTTAAAATAATAAGATATTTTTGCTGTACTTCCACATTTCATAAATGTCATGGTTTTTCCCCAAGTATTTATGCAGCAGCAGGGGCCCATTGCCCTACAACAATGAATGTTTAATACCACTGGCATACCATTGGCATAATGCTTAATTAAAATTGATCTTTTTTTAACCATTGATTTGCTAAGCATGCCAAGCATATCCTGAAGCAAAACATTTGGGTTACGACTGAGGAAAGCAGTTGATCATAAATCCTCCATCATTTAATTGATAAATGTTCATACATTTGATCTTGGATCCTCAGATGAAAACAGGCGAACACCAAAATACAATGTAATTGTTTTTGCTTTCATGGTATGTGTCCCTTTCACAAATCATTATATTGAGGAGGGCATTATGATTCATTTATAAATCTTTGATGTGGTTTTGCATTATCACCCTTTTTGTGCAGCAGTTAGCTACATACATTGTCATATGCAGCATATTATGTATAGGACATCCCCATGACTAACAGCTCCATCCAAAGGGGGGGAAGGTAAATCTGCTTTGGGAGCAATGTACTAGCCATGCCAGTGGGTTTGCCCTCCCTGGGGTACTTGTCCCAACAAAGGGAAGAGTCCAGTGGTATACAGCCATCCCCCCCTCTCCCTGGTGCTGGAATGGTGCCAGTGTCCCAGCACTCCTGCTCCTTCCACTGGTGTAAAGGGGGCAGGCCGGGGGCATGGCTGGGGGAGGAGCTGTCGGGCCAGGATTCATACTTAGGTGACCCTTTTGACAGTATCATCAGGAAGGCACAAAAATAGTGAAGGAGGAGGAGGTGTTTGGATTTATATCCCACCTTTCTCTCTTGTAAGGAGACTCAAGGTGGCTTACAAGCTCCTTTCCCTTCCTCTCCCCACAACAGACATCTTGTGATGTAGGTGGGGCTGAGAGAGTTCTGAAGAACTTGGAAGCACATCTGGTTCACTAGATAAGCCTCTGCAGCTTAGGTGGAGGAGTGCAGAATAAAAACCAATTCTCCAGATTAGAATCCACCTGCTCTTAACCACTACACTATGCTGGCTCTCATGTCTGTAATACATATTTTTTCTCCTTAATCCTTTTCAAGTTTAGCTCTTTTAAATTTGTTCCTGCAAATAAAATCTTTCAATTTCTGGTTTCAACTTTACGAGCCTCTGGTGCCATTTCTTTATTTAGACAACAGGTTATTTTAGTTTTCTTTCAGAAATGCTACCCTGCCTGGCAGACAACTGTCCTGGAAGAGCAGCTAAAAACTATTTAGAAGGCTTCTTAGAAAAAATATATATGTGGGAAAAGTGAAAAACCAATATGAACATCCTCTCCAAATTACTAAATTTATTGTCCTGACAATAAAAAGTTGTTCAGTCAAAGCTGTTCTGACATAGATTTTGTTGTGGGGAGAGGAAGGGAAAATCTATCCAGGGCATAGGCAGTTGGCAGATGCTTGTGTGAGAGAGAGGCACCCCCCTCTCTCACTAGGGTGACTATATCCATCATTACCTATTCTCAGATTAAGGACTTCTCCCATTGTCCTTTGATAATTAAGATGGAATCTTTAGGTGAACATTTACAGCTCAATCCAGACAGGTGCATGGGAATGCAGCGGCTGGGGAAGGTGTGGCTGCATCATAGCTGCATCTCATCCTGTTTGTTATGGAAAAATCCATGATTGTGAGGTATTCAGAATTGATTAAGGGGAATTTTAAGTATAAAGCACATTTATGGGGCTCTGCATATTTCACAGTTGTTTATTAAAACGGATGTCAAACGCTTGGCTGAAAAGCAGAAGTAACGCTTGGTTAGAAGAATGCTTAATGGAAAGGAGAAGTACAAAGTATGTGGGAGGCACTCACATGAACCTGAAGGTGTAAGATACTGGACAAACTATTGCTTAAAATTGTACCCGTGTTCAGTGTACTGGAACAGAAGTCGCTTAAATGCCATTGCTTAATTAACGGTAGCTAACAGCAAAACAAGTTTAGGGGATTTTTGGGGTGGGATGATAAGAATTATGATGTTGCCTTATTAGGAAGATTGTGAGGCTTGGGTCAGCCTAGAGGACCGTGTGGTACTTCGGGATTGGGCCAAGAGCCAGAGATGATGCTTTAAATTGAGCTGCACTGTGCTGCAGACTTCAGAGTGCCACACCCTTGGGCGTGGTTCCTCTCCACCTCTATAGACGTGCAAGAATAAACTGCTTACTGCTGACTGCTGGATTTGTGAGTATTATTTGGGAATATCTGAAAATACTCGATAACATGTTGGGTTCCCCAGTGCCATGGGCAGGAAGAAAACTGTGAAATCCTCCTGCCTTGGTAAACCCCGTAGGGAAAAGGAACTTGTGCCCATGGAACTTGCCATAAAAATCATGATGCAATATCGGGGCCAACTGTGGCAGCATCCAGGTGCTGAAAGCCTAGTGGAAGCCTCTTGCAGTTGGCTCCACTGTTAGGCCCACCCCTGGAACGCCCCTTCCATCAGCAGACAATTTCATGACAGTTAGTCACAGCAAGAACTTGCACTTCGAGGTGCAAGTACCGCAGAACTCTATGGCACTCCCCTGGAGGTGTAGGTGCCCTCACTGCTAGTGGCGAGGGCTCTTAGTCCTTCATGGCTTGACTTTTTCTGGACAAAAGCTGAAAGAGAATTTTTTCACATGTCCTGAGAATTTATCATCTCTCCTTTGTGAGCTCATCTCTCTCTAGGGTCATTCTGGTCTTCCCACCTTAAGGAATATCTAGCCAGGAATATCTGTCCCATCTCTATCCCCTTGAAATGGGACATTCCAGCAATCTGTGAGATGTTAAATCTTTTGCTCTTATTTGTCCAGATCCATTAGCATAACTAGCAATGCAATCTTAAGAATTTCTCTGGCCTGTCCATAGGATTCTGCTGTTAGAGCTGGAGATCTCTGTGCTTGAAAGAGAGATTACTCATTCTCTCTAGGGTTTTTTTTGCCAATTGTTCCTAGCGTTATTGATTCTAGTGTGTGTGTAGAGCATAGTCCTAATTAATAAAACACTGAGGTCATTTCTAGAGTGAAGGACACTTATCCACACGAACAAACTGAAGAAACCACCCTATAGCAAATTGTGTTTATAGTACTATATTAGAAGTTTAGAGACAAAAAAATGAAACAATAAAGGATTCCTAACACGTCGATTCCACATCAACCAAAAGATCTAATAATTTGAATCTCAAAACTTTCAAAGCATCATTCTATCTAATTATGAACTAGGCCTTAAAATGTGTATCAGATGTGTATCAGTATCATATACTGGGCAAAAGGCAAATAAGGACATTTTTCTATTTGCTAGGAGAAAGATACTGATTCACAGAAAAAAATGTAACAAAATAACTAATGGGGCTTTAAAAACCCACAATCATAGAAGCAATGTCTACTTGTTTAAGAAAAGTAGAGAAGAAAAAAGGGAGAGACTGTGCTGGGGGAGAAAGTGAGAACAAGACAGGTCACAGGGTGGGAGAGAAGGAAAGCGGCTGGGCTGCTTGGAGGAGGAAAGCTGAAGATGGAAGGGGAGAGAGAAAAAGTAGGAGGGCTGGCTGGGCGAGGGAAAGAGGAAACAGAAGATGGTAAAATGTAGTGGGGAAATGAGATCCCCTATGAGTTTGTGCAGACCCCATTTTTCGTATTATTGTCAGGATTCAGTGAAATTGTGCCTTCTTGAATTGGAGTAAGAATGCTTTTACCTTTTCAGGGAATATTACTGGGCAATTATTTTATATCTAAGTTAACATCGCTTCTTGGCCGTTTGACTAAGATGATGTGTAGTGTAGCTAAAGGCATTACGCACTGAGACAAAAAATCACTTTACTCCTTAATTTTACCACAGCACCATAAATGTAAATAACAGAAAAGAATATGAGAAACTACCTGCGCCTGTGAAGAGCTAATTAGACCTCTACTATACAAGTTAAAAAGTTAAATTTGAAATGTGGCTTGGAGGCATGCATATAAATTGCTTGATTCAGAAAAGGGGAAAATATTTTCCAGGAATGAAAAAGTCATAAGCCAATTTACAATAGCATTCTAGAAAAGGTGTTGCCAATGACATTGCAAGTCAGAAATCCATTTAAGCTAGAGTTTGATTGGTGTTTCAGAATTGTCAAACTTGCTAAATCTGTGAGTTCTACTAAAATAGCCCATATTTCATATACAATATTGTGTAGAAAGCTATGCTACAAGCTTACACTTTTTTATTTCATTGGTAACCAGTTTGTATTTTTATGGGAAAGTGATGCATAAGAATGTTTGTAATATAAGATACTGTATATATTTGGAGGCAGCATCTACTTTCACTTGCGCAAAACATTAGGAATCTTCAAGCAGGAATTGGAAAAAAGTAGAAGCCATGTTGTTGTAAAGAGAAACCTCCTGACTTTTAGCAGTCCCATCATCAGCACACCCACAAAGCAAGTACTGACATTTCTTTGAAAAATTCTCTAAGGTACACTGCTGATAGCAGACCAACCAAAAGAACCATTCAAGAGGAATTAATACAGAAATCCCCAAGTGAGGTGTTCTGGGTTCATTCAAATCTGCAGAGTGCAATGTTGTTCTGATTGCATCTTCTTGGTGGAGGACCATCAGTAGCTTTCACAGTCAATACATTAATATGCCTGCAGAACTCTGTACAAAGAGCTTCAAAGAGTTTACTGAATTGGATCAGTCACCATCCATATAGAGCTCCATACAGATGCATTCCTGCAGAGAAAGAAACTAACCTACTCTGATAAGGTTTATGTGGTAATGGGGAAAGTCCTTGAGAAAAAATTTGTCAGGAATGGCCTACTATGTTGCCTCAAGGGTTGAAAGCAATTTGAGTGGATGTACAGAAATTGTGCTTGGGGCAGGAGGGAGGGGAGACTTTAAGAGAAAAATGCTTGAACCTGAGTGGGTGAAAGGTAAGAAAATGATGAAGAAATTCAATCACAAACTCATATTGATACTGATACTTAGAGCAATGCCCAGCCTGTTGGTGCTCAGAAACAAAAGCAAACTACCACACAGCTTTCTGAGCTAATAGCATCTCTGAATGGAAGGCTGTTCTTACTGTTGCCAGCTTGGGCTCTGTCTGCACATCAGCTAATACAGAAGAATTGCCATTCCACCTCCACTACTCTGGTGAGAGGCCAGAATTCAGCTTTGGCAGTGAGCTCTGAATTAAAAGATGTCTTGGCAAACCTGAGCAAAAACAACTTTTCTGGAGAGATATCATTAGCCCATTGCATTCGTGGGTCTAAAAAAATCTTCAAGCTGCTTTTTCTCCCACATCCCAACCCTGATGCATATGCTTCAGGATTAAAGAATTTTCCTTCCATATATTTTATGACATTCTTCGATTTCTTTTTTTCTTCCCATGACATGAACAATATACATATGATCATATTATTCCAACTTTCTTTCCACTGGGATTCAAGACGTATTCTTGATGGGGCACCATCAATCACTTATAGGTAGTGAGATGATTAACCAAATAACTATGTGGGAGTGCAAATTAGTAAGGGGAAACAGAAGCACATACCTAGATTTTAAATACTATATATACTGCAATATTACATAAAATTTAACTTTTAAATTGTTACAAACCACCTTTCTGTGGATAATAATTAAGGAACTTTCCACAGCTAAGTATAAGGGAGTGACCAGGGATTGGGGGGAGGGGAGAGACTGGCAGAGCCTTAGTTGCTGCCATCACCTGACCTCTATTGTACAGTATAATTTTCCCCCTTTTGAGAATTCACTACCTTAGGAATCCCTGAGGTTATCCATTTTCAGACTGGATGGTACTGGGGTAAGGCAGACAGGAAATGTCTAGATGAGATGAACTCAGCATGACTTGGACACAATTCTTTGTTACAAAGGGTATGTTAGTATATGATAGTAAACTGTGGCCATGTACTCCTATGTGATTTTGCATTGCCACCCGAGGGCGGGATTGGTACTGCCCAGAGTCCCCAACCACAATAACAACACTACACTCTTGTCTGTGGGGTAAGATTTTGGCCATAGCCAAACCGTTTTATTGACAAAAGATGCAAAGAAGCATAAGGTGCAGCACAGATCTGATCTGTGCACTGGGCAGCACGAGTGCTGTCCCCCAGCGAAACATTCCTCCAGCTTGGTTATGACAACAAACACATGCATTAACTTTGTCAAAAGGGGAGCGATGGGCAGGAAACTCATTTTCGTTCTTCTCTGGCAGGAGGGATCAAGGGGCCGGGCAAAGCCTTATAAAGGCTCCTGGCTGCCCCTCTTGATGATGTCATGACATCGAGCCGGCGTCATGATGCAACTGCCCACAATGGGCATGGATGCCTACCTTCCGCCCTACTAAGGGGAGGTGTGGTGGGGCCTCTTAGCCGTGCCCTTTCCCAGGCAGCAATGGCAGACCTTGCTGATTCACAGCTGCTCTTTGTGTATTGCTATTTAACGGTTTTAGAGTAGTAGGAATTGGTTCTTAGACAGAATGCACATTTTTGCCACAACCATTAATTCACCAGTGGCTGCCATTTGGGTTCATATCACAAATGCTAGAAGAATCCTTTACCCTGAATTTAATGGATGTCATGATTTGGTTAGAGTAGAAATTAAAGGGAAAATTACTATATCTAATAACTATTGAAATCAGGTGGATACGTGAAGGAAATGAAGGCTTTCTGTGTTTTTATGGACAGCTAGATTTCTGAAGTCAATAAAAATGTAACATTCATTCATAAAAAAGATGGATGCTTTTTAATTCACGGCCTCCAATGCAGATTTTAAAAAACTGAAAAAATACACTATGCATTGACCTGAGCTAAATGTATTTAAATGAGGACATTTAGATCTTGCTAAGCTATTCAGTGCTGAATAAATGAACATACAGCAAAATTTTACCAAGTTACAGCATATTTGGGATTATAGAATGACCATTGGTCACTTCTTCAAGTACATCAAAAGCAGGAAGCCAGCAAGGGAAGCGGTAGGCCCGTTAGATGACAAAGGAACAAAGGGTGTGCTAAAAGATGGCAGGGAGATTGCAGAGAAGCTGAATGAATTCTTTGCATCTGTCTTCACCCTAGAGGAGGTGAGGAACATTCCTGCACCTGAACCAAGCTTCTTAGGAGGTGAATCAGAGGAACTAGCGAAGATAGTGGTAGACAAGGAAGAAGTTCTGGCAGCCATTGATAAACTAAATGTTACCAAATCCCCTGGCCCAGATTGCATTCACCCAAGAGTTCTTAAAGAGCTCAAGCATGAAATTGCTGATCTTCTCACTTTAATATGCAACTTATCCCTGAAATCAGGCTCCATCCCTGAAGACTGGAAGATGGCCAATGTCACACCAATCTTTAAGAAAGGATCTAGAGGGGACCCGGGAAATTACAGGCCAGTCAGTTTGACATCTGTTCCTGGTAAATTAGTAGAATCTATCATTAAAGACAAAATTATAAAGTTACATGTAGGTAAAAGCTAAGACCTGCTGAGAAAGAGGTCAGCATGGCTTTTTGGGCAGAGAGCAAATCCTGGTCCTTTACAAACTTACTAGAGTTCTTTTTTTGAGGGTGTAAACCATATGGGCATGTAGACGAGGGGTGAACCAGTGGACATTGTTCAAATGCCCCTGGATTTCCAAAAGTTGCTTTTGACAAAGTTCCTCCTACCAGAATCACTGTTGAGAAAACTCAGCAATGAAGGAATAAGAGGGGAGAAGTCCTCCTATGGATTAAAAACTAGGTTGAGAAAACAAGGAAACAAAGAAGTAGAGTGTAAATGGGAAGTTCTCACAATGGAGAGATGTAGGGAGTGGTGTCAAACCCTTTAGGATCCGTTTTGGGACCAGTGCTCTTTTTAACGGCTATTCATAAATGTACCTGGAAGTGGGGGTGGGTGGCATTAATGGTGGCCAAGTTTGCAGATGATACCAAATTATGTAGGGATTGGTGAGAACCACAAAGGATTGCTTGAAGAGCTCCAAAGCGGACCTTGATAGGAGAATTAAGGTGAGTGGGCTCCAGAAATGGCAAATGCAGTTCAATGTAGCAAAATGTAAAAGGTGATGCACATAGGGGCAAAAAATCCAAACTTCACGCATACATGCTACAGGGGGGGGTCGAGATGCTACCAGTCATGCAGACCAGGAAAGGGATTTAGGCGTCTTTAGTTGATAGTTCCCAATGGGAGAAATGTCAACTCAATTGCGCATGGCAAGCTGTGAAAAGGCAAACTCTATGCAGGGGGGATCATTAGAAAAGGAATTGATAATAAAACTGCAAAGATTGTCATGTCCCTATATATAAAGCTTAGTGGAAGCGACCGCACTTGAAGTGTACTGTGTCCAGTCTCTGAGTCGCCGCATCTCAAAAAAAGGATATTGAGGAGATAGAAAAAAAAAAAGAGAGTGCAGAGAAGGGCAACAAAGGATGATTGAGGGACTGGAGCACCTTCCCTATGAGGAGAGGCTGCAGCGTTTGGGACTCTTTAGTTTGGAGAGGAGGCGGCTGAGGGGCGATATGATTGAAGTCTACAAAATTATGCATGGGTTAGAAAATGTTGACAGAGAGAAATTTTCTCTCTTTCTCACAATACTAGAACCAGGGGCATATCTATTAGCAGAAAATGCTGGGGGGGGGAAGAATTAGGACTAATAAAAGGAAACACTTCTTCATGCAACGTGTGATTGGTGTTTGGAATATGCTGCCACAGGAGGTGGTGATGGCCACTAACCTGGATAGCTTTAAAAGGGGCTTGGACAGATTTATGGAGGAGAAGTTGATTTATGGCTACCAATCTTGATCCTCTTTGATCTGAGATTGCAAATGCCTTAACAGACCAGGTGCTCGGGAGCAACAGCCGCAGAAGGCCATTGCATTCACATCCTACATGTGAGCTCCCAAAGGCACCTGGTGGGCCACTGTGAGTAGCAGAGAGCTGGACTAGATGGACTTTGGTCTGATCCAGCTGGCTTGTTCTTATGTTCTTATGTTCTTACTGTGAAGGGTCATTCTCCTCTGAGTCCAGGAAGACATCTCCTACAGATGGGTTGCTCCCACCCACTAGCTGGAGAGGCAAGAAGTCAAAGCTCTGCTTCCTGCTTTGCCTGATGGAACCCTCCTCCTTCTCAGTTCAGATTCTTCCATTGAGCAGTGCAGCAACGAAATAACAGCACCCCTCACTTCCCCCAGAGCACATAAGAGATAAAGTGAAAGGTAAAAGTGGAGCCAACAGTAGTGAACAAGGTAACCAACAAGGTAACTAACAGTAAGGGTAAACCCTTAATTGCTAACATAAAAGAAACTGTCCTGAATTTAGATCTCCGTTTGATTGCAATAACTGTTCTGCTGCACTATCCTATGTAATTCGGGCGGGCAAGATGTCCTCCTGGAATCAGAGAAGAATGACCCTTCATGGTAAGTGACCAATGGTCATTCTTCCCTGAGTAGGAGGACATCTACAGATGGGACCTTACAGAGCAGTGTCCCTATATGGGTGGGTTAGAAGTTTGGACTAGCACATGCTGCAGAACACTGTGACCAAAAGTGGTATCGGCCACACTGTATCTATCCACCTTATAGTGCTTAGTGAAGGTGGAGACTGATGTCCAGGTGGCTGCTCTGCATATCTCCAAAACTGATGCTTCCCCTACAAAGGCAGCGCTAGTTGCTGCCACCCACACTGAATGGGCTGCGATGTTTCCATGAGGGGACAGACCTGAGGCTTTGTGCACCTCCATTATGCAATCCCTCAAGCATTTGCCTAAGGCCCAGCTAGATATCCCTTTTCCTTTATTGGGAGGCATTAAGGAGATAAACATGGAGTCAGTGCATCAGATTGGTTCGGTACTCACTACGTGCACCTTAAAGGATCACCTGACATCTAACGTGTGCCAAACCCATTCCTTGGGATGAGGGGGGTTGGGGAAGAAGGCAGGGAGATAAATCGCTTCCTGCCTGTGGAATCTAGAATCCACTTTTGAGCTAAAAAGTGGGTTAGTGAGAAGGACCAACTTGTCCTTATGGAAGATACACAAGGAATCATCCACTGACAGTGCCCCCAACTAGGCTTGGTCAATACCCTAGAAAGTTGGTAAAATTCGGATTTAGATTTATTTGGGCACAAAATTATCTGTATGCCCGAATAAGACAAATAACATATTTGAATATACCCTAATACGTGGGTACTACTGGAGCCACTCTGCACCATTCTTTTCTTCCCCCTCTAGCATTGATTGCCCCCTTAAGCCTTCCAGCCAAGCTCCTTGGCCCCCAGCCAAGATAGAGATGAGACAGACCCAGTAGGCACTACCAGATCCACGAGTCAACAAACAAGGTGGAGGGAGGGCTGGATAACTATTTTCTAGACAGGGAGAACAGGTAGAATGGAGAAAATGAGAAATGTGAAAAATAGAACAGGACAGACTCTAGAGTACTGCTTCTCCTTCAGAGGCAGGAAGAGAACTGAGGAGGAGGCGGGTTCTCCCAGGCAAAGCAGGAAGTGGGGCTTTGACTTCCTGCCTCTCCAGCTAGCTCAGGGGTCTGCAACCTGCGGCTCTCCAGATCTTCATGGACTACAAATCCCATCAGCCCCTGCCAGCATGGCCAATTTGGTGGGAACAACCCATCAGTAGGAGATGTCCTCCTACTCAGGATAGAACATTGTAAGATGCTGAAGAGACAGACTAACTTTCATTGAAAGAGTGCTTCCTTGTAGAACTAAACAGAAAGTTGGAGAGGTTGGGTGAATATCAGTTTCATTTTTGGGGGCGGGGGGTCATTGAAGATTTTTCCATACATTTATTTTTCCAAGGGAATTTTTGCTCAAGTATAGTAATTTTCCCTTTCAGTTGACTGATGGATTAAGATATTCTTGGTGGGAAAGGTCCTTTTAGGCATCATTTATATACTACAATATACATTATTTTGTTGAAAAAGGATCATATTTTGACAGTACTACCAGCTAAATGCATGTGAGTATTAGCATGCACACAAGCTTACAAATACAATGTGATCAATTGTGAGGGTCAATAATCCTATTTCAGGAACAGTCTTGTTGTGCATTGAAATGAAATAAAGTAAAGTTGGAAATAATGGAATATGACAGAACTACATTTGCTGTCATCCTCCAAATAAAGAAAGCAATGTATCTCTTAGTGAAAAAAAATATGAAGGACAGAATGTTCAGAAAGGAAGGTGGACTTTCTCACAGCATGAAGTCCTTATATCATCTGTTTTCAAGCATCCAGGACTTTCTCCTTTGGAAAAGACACCAAAAGAGATCTGCTGAGAGTTTAGATAAATTTAGATTTATTCCAAATGAATTATTCCAAATTTGCCTGAGGTAAACAAGTGTTTTCCATATTACCTGTGGATAAAACACTGAGTAACCTGAAAGCTAAGACATTCATTTCCAACTATGATGCAAAGTGGTACAAATCTATGTAAAATCCAGACATGGGGTCATCCTCCGGTTGCATGAAAAGGTCAAAAAATTATATAAGAAACTCCTCCCCATCTGTATCTGCAGCTCTCCACATTCTCTAAAAAAACTTCTGCTAAGGGTCAGGGCACATTCAGCAGCAAACTACACCATTGCATGGGGGCTCCAGTGAGGAGGAATTAGGCAAAAGTGCCACCCCTTTCTCTTATTTAACAGAAAGTTTTGAAGGCATGCAGGGGGCTGCAGCAAAAGATCTTTTTGTGCAAACTCTTTCCATTTATACAACTGTAGGATCCAGCCCTAGGCTACCTCCTAATGTTTACAGTTTATATATTTTGTTGCTTGCTTTAGACCAGGGGTCCCCAAACATTTTAAACAGGGGGCCAGTTCACTGTCCCTCAGACTGTTGGAGGGCCGGACTAAAAAAAACTATGAACAAACTCCTATGCACAAATGATTGTAAAATGTTTAATTTCACCTTTCAGCCTTTCTGTCATGGTCTATTTTTAGAACAGTGACCAAAGTATGTCAAGTACAGGGTGGGCTCCAAATATTGTTGGGGAGGCTATGAAATACCTTCCCCTGTAAAAAAAAAAAGCAGAACTTTCCCACTGAAGCATTCCATCTAACCCAGGATCAGGTATCTTCCTGGGTTCTTTCCTCCCTAGCAGCCATGCGAGCAGTTAGCCAGGCACTGCCTGAATGCCAATGGGAGTGGGAAGGAACAGAAAGCCTAGGGAGTGCAACACATGGAGTAGCCAAGAGGGGAAGGGCAGAGCAGGCGTTGTTTACATGTAAGAGCTCTCAACTCTGGGCCAGAAAAATCATGGAGATTTGGGGGTGCAATCTGAGAAAGGCAGGGTTTGGGGTGTGGAGCCCACCGTCCAAAGAAGCTTGCATTTTCTCTTAGGGGTGATCTCCTCACCTGCGCACGGAGGTCAGCTATAATTTGCCGGGACATTCCTCCAGGCCTCTACAGAGGTTGAAAGCTATACTCTTACATAGAGGTAATATCCATGCAATGTCTCCCTGCCACCTGTAATCAGCAGTGTGTTTCCGGCAAGCAGCAAACTCCAGTCACAGAAAAAGTAAGACCTGTAGCATTGCCTTGTTGCACGTAGGCTGGTTGGGGAAGGAGCCCAGGAGCCTGCAAGGGAACCGTCCGGCAGACCCCGAAGGCCGCGATGGTATCTCCAGGGACTCTGTTTTGTCACTCCAGCAGACCCAACAGTCAAAGCCACTGAGACCCGTTAGCCGCCTATCGGCCTGTCCCGCAGGTGGAGGGTGGGGATCGCCCTGATTGCTTGCCGCTGGCCTTGTTGGCGGGGCAGCACTGAGCAGAGGTGTGTGGCCCCATTCACAGGTTGTGGAGGACACAGAAGGCAGGCGAGTGACTGCAACTTCACAACAACCCATGCAGTGGGAAACCACCTCCCATCACGAGCCTGCAGAAGCAGATGGCTAGACCCTGGGTGCAGTTCTCGGGAAGCGCCACGGGGCTGGGGAATCCAGGTGGATTCAGTGCCCTGTCTCAAGAGATCAGGGTGACTAATGATGTTTGAGGGGCGTGACATCTAAGGCTTGTACCAGCCTTGAGATAGAAAGGCTGCCCCAACTGGGGCTCCACACAGTCACCTGTCCCTCTCAAAAGCTACGGTAGTCCTGGCTCCCCCACGCCCTGTCCTGGGGCTGTCCTGGGCAATCAAGGGATAAGGAAATCCACATCAAAGCTTTGCTTCCCTCCTCCGCCGAACTGAAGAGGAGTCACCCTCCGTGCTCCCCCAGGATGGCCTTCTATGCTGGTGGTGAAGCGGGTGAAACACTGGTGCCAGAGGGGCCGATTCCTCCTCTCCCTCGAGCCCCCACTGCATGTGAATGGAGCCATCGCTGCCATGCCTGGTGGGGCAGATAAATGCCTTCAGGGGGCCACATTTGGCCCCGGGCCGTAGTTTGGGGACCCCTGCTTTAGACTATATGATGGTAATACAATTTTTCAGTCCACAGGTAGTAATCTGTTTAACATTGATTCATAAGTGGCAAACCTGTAATAGTCCTTAGTAGGCCCAGCAAGTCCAAATTCCTATGTTCCTGGTTTTCACTGACCTCAAGTTGGCTACAGGTTTTATCAACCTAAGGTCATATCAGCAACAATATAAATTTAAAGGCTGCAATTAAAAATAAAGCCATAAACAAATGGAGTTAAAACCTAGATAACACGGAGTTCCATTTTATTTATTAAAACATTTATCTTTAGAGATACCTCCTGTAGTAACCACCAAAGTACACTTTCTCCTAAAGAAACCAGCCTATGGGTATTCTCAAGAATCCAGAATCTGATACCACTAAATGACTACTGGCACCTGTACAGGCAATAAACTGTAAATTCGAATTGCTGGTGTTTCGGTCCCTGTATCCAATGACCCAGGTTCACTCTGGTCAGCAGCCTGTAATACCCAATGCATTCAGGAAATACTCTCATTGCTTAACGATCCCTGGCTCTGACCTCAGCCAGCCTACAACCATAGTCCAGAGTGGCCCTCTGCCCCAGTGCAGTAAAGAAGTGAAATTGTAGTTACCAGCACCCAAGGCTCTGTGGACCCACGGGACTCCTTTTGAGCATTTAAGAACTTGCTGACTGGTAACCCCTGCAACAGCAGCTCTTTTACATCCGGCAACTGCAAACAAACACCAGATTTAGAATCACAAAGGACATAACCGTTCCTCGCAAGGCAGATTTTTTGCTCTTCCAATTGAATTTCGTCCGATTAGTTTATTATCCATCATCATATATATGCAAAAATATCAACAAATAAACTCTCTCATATCATGTTAAAACCACACCAGGTTCCAGTAGACTCAACATAAACGCCTTTTAGATCATTGTTTATCCTAGGACTCTCTATCACAAAATGCACCGTGCCTGAAGCCAAATCATCCCTGTTTGTGTGTCTTTTGGACTCTAGTGCATGAATTTGTCTCTCAAATCACTGTGGAGGAAACCATTAATTCAGAATCACAGCTACCATGGTCAGGTAATATCTTACACTCATGACACTACCCGTCAAGTCAACGCTCCATGGTATACCAGTCCCATATACCACTCAATAGGGGTCAAACAGGTGTGTTTTTTGGCCCCAACCCTATTTGAATCTTTTAAGCAGATTCGGCTCTTTGATATTGAGGACTTCTAACGTCTCCTGCTTTGAACTGCATGGTCCATTCCTTTACTCTTGTATGTTGATGACGCTGCAGCTACCTCCGCATTAAACGCCAGTCGAAACGCTTTTACTGTACCACAGGTTGTTATTGTAGTCATAATTAACCCGACGCTAATTTTGCAAAGTCAAAAATATTGCTTTACTTGCCTGGACCATTTAGTCAATAAATAATGAACAGCTTGAACAGGTTCAAACATTTAAATGTCACTCCGTTCCACTTAATTATAACTCCTGGTTACCCAAAGGAAATTGGCCATTGAACGCTGCGCAAACTTAGTTGGTAAAATGGGCCATACGCTATTTTCGCAGGTTCAAAGGTCATGAATTTGAAACTCCAGCCATTAAGCATTTAACAAGGCACCACCGCAATTACTATAATGGAATCCCATCAGATGCAAGCATGGAGCTGCGAAAGAGTTCAGCTTCATGTTTTCTCTTATAGTATACCCGCCATTCCTCACCAGTCCCATATGCTGCGTCTGTTTTGGAGGTGGGTCAACATCTGTTCTATTAATAAGAGCAGTAGCAGACCTTCCAATTCTGATAATGATTGTGTTTAAACAACTGTCACAAAGTTTCACCTACCAGTGGCTCTTTCTAGCCAAAACCCGAAGTGGTATCCTTGTTGGAGAAAACTAACGGTCCTGATGTAGCTGTTTTGAATATCGCTAAATTGGTTATAAGTTGACTATCAAAGAGACAGCGCGATCTCGAAAGAGAGGAATAACGATGTAGCAGGCTAATAAAACGCCGTTCTCCCTTAAAATTAAAACATTAAAACCCAAAAACACATACATTTCCATTTGGTCTTGGAACCCAAATTGCTACGAGCCCCGACCTTTGCTAGGTAAATATTCTCCCTTCAGCTCACTCAGTAAGAATGCCAGAAAGTGCTCTAATGAAAGATTTTGTCCCTGCAGTTCAGTTTTACGGGTGAATCAATCCACGGATATTACACTGCCCAAGTTACACAGTTTAGTCAGGAATAAATATCTAAAACCTGAAAGAAACCCCCCATTGATAATAATTAGTCTATCAATTAGAAAATTGATGTTGGATGTGGTTCTGTAAGTATTAAAGCGCTTGGCTAACTTTTTTGTGCCCAGGCCATCAGTAAACGGTCAGTAATCACCGGAGATTGTATCATTACACTGAGGTCGCCATTTTTCTGGTATATTGCTGCTGTTTTAATTATGCCATTAAAGGTTTATATAATAATATTAAAACATTTATATATCCCATATTTCCTTCTGATTCATTATTTAAGAATAATTCTGTTCTCCAGTTCAGTTTAAAATGTAAAAATGCAAAAAATTATTTTACACCATCCTTTCTAATTCCTGGGCTTGAAGGCAATGCTTGTAATGCTAATTGTAATAAAATAATTAATAGATAATACAATATCTTAATAAGTAAAAAGGCATGGGTATTAAAAAATAAGATTAAGCGCCTCTAACACATAGAAGTCCTGTTCCTTCACAAAGATTTGTATGTGTAAACTGAGTATGAATAAAACTACGCAAGAGCATAAACATAATATCAGTTTCCCATATGGAATCCTGTAAATGTTGTTAGCCTGGAAGGTGCTGCTGCACTCATGCTTTTCTACTGTGACAGACAGACTAACACGGTTATCTATCATGATCAAATTCAATTAAATGAAGTTCAGTTTAAACTGTCTAAAAATAAGAAGAGAAGAATGACATACAATTATTAATTTGGATGAGGAGGGGAGATTCAGTTTTTTAAAAATGTCCACTGACAACTAGAGTAGAATAAAGGAAGGCTCCTTGTAAACCCTATTGATTTAGAAAGGCAAATTAATATTCCTAATTCAAGGGAGGGACACAATGGAACAAAATGACAACCTGTTCATAAACACTAACAAGTAGTTTTTGTTCTAAACATCACATAGAATCAATGCGCATTAAAGTCCTGTGCATTATTACTGGATTCGTTTAAAAACAAAGATCCAGCATGCCATTTACCCATTTAGTTGCCGTTTGCTGGCGTCATTTGTGAAGCGCCAAGCAGAACTGAGCTAGTCCGCCTTGCTTTCCCCAAGCATGCCCCTTGCAAACCCAGCCATTGAAAATTAGTCCCCTCAGGATCTCTTGAAAAGAAGCCCCATCAACTCCTCTGACTACCGTCCACATGTGACTTCCTTGATTCTCCCTTCTTTTTTCTGTGTCCAGCACAAGGTAAGCACAATACCAACATTGGATTGGTAAGAAGCACCCATTTTTATGACAGTTTTGGCATTGGGATGGATCCTTTTGAGGGAACAGTGGGCCTGTGTGTCCACATCATGATTGGGGGTTCCATCAATGATCCTTGGGGGTGTGGGTTAAGGAGGCATGCTAAGCATGGCCTCTGTTCACCCCAAGATGGCAAGGAATCACATAGTGGCTCGTGCCCAGGTGTTCCCAAATTGCTGCCATCCCAGGTTCTTCCCTTCAGCAATCAGGCTGAGGAACAGGGGTTACAAAATCAGGCAGCAGGTGGGTTCCTTGATGCCTTGGATCTATTACTCTATGCCAGGGGTTTGCAACCTGTGGCTCTGGAGCCACATGCGGCTCTTTCAGCCTTATACTGCGGCTCCAAGTGGCCTGGAGGTCGGAGGGTAGCGTGGGCGTGTCCCTCCAGCCCTCCAGAGCAGTGCTGGAAGGAAAGGTGAGTCAAGGGGCCTAACCAGGGCGGCTCCATGCGTGAGGGTGCCGCTTTTCGCAACCCCTCCACTCACCTCCCCCTCCGGCAATCAAGTTTGAGGGCTGGTGTGAACCTCCAGAGCAGCTGCCATCTCCCCTCTGCTATCCCTGCAGCCACCATCCCCCCTCTGCCCCACAGAGCAGGCAACTGCCTGCTTCATCGGACAGAGGGGGCTTCCCGGTCTGGCGCCATTGCCTCCCGCAGCTGCCGGAAGGCAGCAGTAACTGGTGGCCATTACTGATCATGGTCCTCTGTCCCGCAGATGGATTAGAGGGGGTTTCGCTGCTCAGTGCCGCTGCCTCCCACAGCACGAGAGGCGGCAGCACTGGGCAGGCCACAGATGCCATCACCCCTGTGCACCACAGCGCAGGCAACTTCCTGCTCCATCGAGCAGAGGGGGTTTCCCTGCCCAGTGCCTCTACCTCCCAGCACTGGAAAGAAAGGGGAGTGGAAGGGCCGAACCGGAGGCAGCTCCGTAGATCTTCGGGGCTGTGGAAAATGGGTCCAAATGGCTCTTTGGGTGGTAAAGGTTGCTGACCCCTGCTCTATGCCAACCTTTGCAGCTGTAACAAATAAAAAAACTGTGGGCTGTCATACCCACACATGGTGTTGTCTTGCTTTTTTTCTGCGTGGCACCCACCATCCATTCACTGGTGGGTCCACAAGCATGGGCGTGCGTTCAGTTAGGAAATTTACCTAAAATCACCTTTTATTGGTGATACTGAAATAACTAGTTGGGCTGATGGACTTTAAAAAGCAAAAAAATCACCATACTGGAACAAAAAGAGAAAATGAATACATTTGAATTATCATGCCATGTTAAAAGTGTTCTATGTGTGGTATTAGTGAGAGACATATGACTAAACAGTCATGCACTACTTTGAAAATGTATCTCCTAGTTCTGAAAAGGAATTACCTTCTATCAGTGCTTAGCTTGAGCCGAGAATGAGGAATATGCGGATTTGGGGAATGGATTTTGCAATATGTAGCAAGGCTTCTTTGTGTTGAAAGTCCTTTAGGAAGCCAACATTCCAAAGCATTTGAATATAAATAAAAGTGGAATATAATTATAAATGCCATTATAGGGGAAAATCCTTGATTACCTTTGAATTTTTCTGCCCTTTCAAAAGGTTATACTTAACTGGTTCAGTTTCTTACTTGACGTTGCTGTTCCCAAGGGAAATCAGACTTCCATACAAACTGTTTCATTTTGGTTACATGGCTTTACTTTGTGCCATTCATTTGTCAACTGGCAGGTTATATAATACTGCAGGCTAAATATGTATTGCTGTGTATTCAAGTGGTACTGCTGGCCTGTATTTGAGGATTAACCAGAACTGGTGATAAGGCATGCATAGGAAGTAGGACTAACTTTCAACGTTAGTCTTTAAAAAATTCTGTTCAAGAGAATGCTGTTTGAAAGGTTACCAAATATTTTACTGAACAGTAGAAGAAAAACATAAAATTAAGAATTTGTGGAAAACTTCCTCTAGTAATACATTATCTCAACTAAACTCATCCACTTCATACATTCATTAATTGATTTAAATCTGAAGAATCTAGATTTGCATAGCACAAACATTAATTAAAACAGAGAATCATGGGACATGCAGGAATTTCCTGTCCTGTTTCTATTTTAAAATGCTTTAAGGAGTACTTGGTTTATTAAATTTCCTGCTATTGTGGCAGAGGGGAAAGGTGACAACCAATCCCCACACCCACATTACCAACATTTTTAATCTAGGTGTTTCCACATTTTGTCCTGAATCAGTAACACTCATAGGAATTCTAATGTTGGGGATGAAAAACAAGTAAAAACAGTTCATTTCAAACTAGCAAAAACTCACTGGTCTGTAGCTTTGAGATCTTATAAAACATAGGGACATGTATGGTGTGTGGTTGAGCAACTCTATTTGAAAGCTGAGAGACCCAGCTGGGGGTTTATCAAGTTTGAGAGGTCTCTCAAGCCTGATTGTCATCTCCAGATCAAAGATATAGACTTGAAATCAACCACATATCTGCTAAAGGCTTCCTCGGGAGAAGGGACTGTCGGAGAATGCCTCTTTCTGTCCCAGAGTGAAACCTGGGAGTGGGACCACCATTTTAGCTAAACCCAGCTGCGAAACCGAAAGGAATTAAGTTGCTTCAAACCAAATTTCTTTTATTTGGTTAATCATATGTGGATTTACAAAAAGAAGTTATCTCAGAAGTGGAGGAAGCAAGAAGTGTAAGACTGGCTGTTTAATAGACTTAAAGTTATAAAGACCCAATAACTGTGATTTTTTTCAATTTAAAATAAGTAAAAGAGTCTTAATATAAAGTTTGGAAACAAAAAGACTCAATAAGGTTTTGCTTAATTTTACTTAAACATAGAGATTAAAATGAGAAGATCAATGTATATTGAAACTTACAAGAATTGAAGGATTTGATTGATTTGTCAGATCAAAATATTTATGTAAGGAAGAGATAAAAAGCTGTGAGAAACTGAGAGGAGGAGAGGAATGCTGGATCCCTAAAGTCACGCGCCAAATCTGAGTCATCTTCAAGAAAGGAGGGGCAGCAATCTAGAGTAAGGTGGGAAGAAATGATTTGACCTAAAGACAAAAAATCCGGCAGCACGAGTTGCAAAAGGCAAACAGGGAAGCGGAAGCATCTGTGATCTGTGGAAAATAATTGCTAATTCGTTATATTTTAGTTTTGAGAAAGTGCTGTTTGTGAGTTTTAAAATATGGCAAGCAAGCAAGACCCTACCAAACCAAGGAAAGACTGGGTAAGTCAAGTATTGGGGCCAAAAAGGCAGAAAAATGGGGAACAAAAATACTGATAAAATAAGTAATGCAAATTTAATGAAGGTGTTTAATAAATTGCATGATATGTTAGAAGTAAATACAACAACTCTCAAGGAAGTAAACAAAAAAGTAAATTTAATTGCTGTCATCACCAAGAACCAATACTAGAAAATCTGAGGCCAGCCAAGCCTAAGAAGCATGGACTGTATATATAGAAACACAAGGCAATAAACTAATTGGTATATGCAATTAATTCGAGTATAAAGTCAATAGATAAGTCATACACCATTCATAAAGATATATTGTGATTGTATTATAAGTAATATGCAACTGGATATAAATGTGGTTAATGCAGCCCTACAGTGAGGGTACCTAGGAAACCTAAGAAGCGTTTAATGGGATAGCATTTAGTAAACAAATTCCCCTGTCACTGTATAAGATCCTCATAAAACATTGGTAACATAAGGGCAAGAAACCTGTAACATTCCTATTGCGTTCCAATAAATTGAAAGAGTCAGTATCACCAATGTTCAATGAGTCAAAAATATTAAATGTATAAAGGACTATCAAACAAATGCTGCCTGGAAATGTCAACAACAGGATGGTTCTTTTTTATATGTGGTGGACATGTAAAGAGGCAAAATTGCTTTGGGATATGATTCTAAAAGAAAAGCAAAAGATTATGAAAATAACAGTTGAGAAAAAACCTGAGGCATTCTTGTTGGGGTTGATAGGGAGGATATCCTGGATCACTGCAGAATGTTTTTATGTACATGACAACTGCAGCACAGATTTTAAATGCATATTAAATGGTGCAAATGAAATTCCAACTAAACAAACACTGGCAACAAAATTCCAACGTCGTCACAAGAATGGCAGAGATGGCAAGGCAGATGGTGTTTATAAGAGACAAGAATATGGACAATTTCATTACAGATTGGAAAACCTTTGAGGACTACCTACTGGAAATATATACAAATAGGGAAATAATGGCAGGATTTGAGATTTAAATAAAAACAGCAGAGAAAATGTTGCTATCAGCTTTAAGCATCAAATTAGTTTTGATTTCAAATTCACATTGAGGTAGATGGAAGTCACCATACATGTATGTTGGGATATCCTGAAATGTGTTTTTTACTATTATTATTATTATTATAGTGGGGGGAGGGGAGATTAGATTTGCGGGGTTTTTTCTTTTTAAACTCTTTTTTTTCTGTACGTGGGGTTTGTATGTGCAAAACAAATAAAAAGATTTTCACTGAAAGATCTTGTAAAACATAGGAAAATATTTTTAAACAATATTTAGGAGAATAACATGCACAAGACAACACATTCAGCAATCTTGTGTTGTCATGCATAAGATAACACATTCACATTCTATAGGCAAATTCCTAGACTGTGTTCTAATAATTGGACACAGAGTGGATAAATTTATTAATGTAAAAAAGTGAGTGTGTAGTGTAAGAGTAACACGTAAACCTCTTATATTATAATGTAATATATGCAAGCAGTGACATAGGTATAGATTTTTTATGGGGGGTTCGGGGGCGAGGCCATGCCCCCACCTGCCTTTGGGGGCATGGCCATGCCTCCCCAAGCCCCACCCTCAGCCTAAGTGCTTATAAAAGCAGCTCTCTGAGGCAAGGGATCTTCTGCAGACTCCCGTGACCCGCCTGCCCCGCCTCCCCCACCAGCTGGGCTCCCAGCTGGCAGCCGGCAGTCCCTTCTCTCTCCCCTCCAGGCAGAGGAGTAGATAGGGAAAATGGAGCTCAGTGCAAAATGCGAGGTTTGCACACACACACACCCCCATGGGCAACTGCTGTGATGTTGGAATCCACCTCCAAACAGCATCACTTTCAATGGTGTTTAAATTAGGGAGCCCAGATTCTCCTTTTAAATCCACCTTAAAGGGAGAATCTGAGGTCCCCAGATAAAACAATATTGAAAGTGATGCTGTTTTGGGGTGGATTATCCCCCACCCTGAAACAACATCACTTTCAATGTTTAAACTGGGGACCTCAGATTAAATCTATGCCGAAGGGGGTGGATTTAAAAAGAGAATCTGGGAAAATTTGGGGAGTGCCTGCTGTCAGGGGTACAATTGTTAAGCTAGCAGCACCAAACTTTCAGGGTATCTTTGGGAGACTCTCCTGATGATACCACCCAGGTTTGGTGAAGTTTGCTTCAGGGGGTCCAAAGTTATGGACTCTCAAAGGTGTAGCCCCCATCTCCTATTAGCTCCCATTGGAAACAATGGGGGATGGGGCACCCGCTTGGGGAGTCCATAACTTTGCACCCCCGGGACCAACCTCCACCAAACTGGGGTGGTATCAGCAGCAGACTATCCTGATGATACCACCTAGGTTTAGTGAAGTTTGATTCAGGGGATCCAAAGATATGGGCCCTCAAATGGGTAGACCCATCTACTATTAGCTCCCATTGGAAACAATGGGGGATGGGGCACCCCTTTTGGGGGTCCATAACTTTGGTCCCCCTGAACCAACTTCACCAAACTTGGCTGGTATCATTAGGAGTGTCACCTGATGATAGCCTGCAGTTTTGGTACCGCTAGCCTAAAAACTGCACCTCCTGCAGGCCAAAAACCGAAACAACACTTTAAAAATACAAAAACTCACCAACGGGGGGCGGAGCTTCAGACATGCAATGAGGGGTCTGAACCCCCCTTACCTATGTCCTTGTATGCAAGTTTAACCCAGAGTTCACTAGGGGAGCTAAAAATTGGATATTCCCATGTAAGGAAGAAAAGGCGCAATTCTCCCAGATTTGTTGAAGAGCCAGAAGCTGTTGGTAGTTCACCTCAGAAGGACTCCAAGTTTGTTATGAACTATATATTGATATTCTAGGGCCCTTGAAGAGAAGAACAGATGGCTCAGCAAAGGCAAAGCAAAGCAGCCTATTCATCTCCAAGGGACCCAGCTAGACAAAAGCCAGAAAAGGATTGAGACTCTGCTAGTCTGTTTGAGCACAACAGCCCTGAACCATTATATGTTAATTATTATTTTTTGTATTTGATTTACTGTTTTGTATGTTATTTTGTATGAAAGAAAGAAGAAAGAAAGAACAAGTTGGAAAATTGTCCACTGTAATTTTTGTGTTTAGTATCACAAGATGGGATCACACAGTCAAAAGGTGAACCCCTTTAGTTTTCAATTGAGAATAATATCTATCTTGGAATTAAGTTGGGTTACACAAGAAATCCACAGATAATGATACTACTACAATGTTATCACTGCTGTTCAATATTAAATAATTAATATGTTTCCTCTTCCAGAAATTTCTGGTTCGTATATAATAGTACAACCCAATAAAAAGGGTTGTATTGTTATACAACTCATTTCTTTGCTTGTCCTCACTTTCTGATTCACAGTAAAAAGAAATTCTTAATTCAATTCATTTTTTTCATTAAAGTTTTCAAGAAACAAAATAAAATTATATACACTTGTGGCAAGGATGTAGGTAAGGGGGGGGTTTCTCGGGTTCAACCCCCCTATTACATATCCGAAGCTTTGCCCCGTTAGTGTTTTTTTGTATTTTGGGTTTTGGCATGCAGGGGGTGCATTTTTTAGGCTAGCAACACCAAAATTTCAGGGATTTGTTGGGAGACTCTCCTGATGATGCCACCAAGATTTGGGGAGGTTTGGTTCCGGGGGTCCAAAGTTTGGACTCCCAAAGGGGGTGCCCCATCCTCCATTGTTTCCAATGGGCGCTAATAGAAGATGGGGGCTACACATTTGAGAGTCCATAACTTTGGACCCCCTGAACCAAACTCCACCAAACCTGGGTGGTATCATCAGGAGAGTCTCCTGATGTGTGTGTGTGTATGTGTGGGTCACCCAACCATGCCTTTTCCCTATGCCAGCAAAGTATCATCCCCAGCCCTTCAAAAACCCCAGCCAGGGCACCCCATATCAGTAGATTAGGCACATGGCATTCGATGCTGTCTGACAGTTCCCTGCCATGTGGACTTAGACAGAGCAGTGTGTCACCTTAGTGGTGGGAATAGCACAGAGAGGGCAGTTAGCACTTTGGGCAAGCACTTTGAAAAAACTATAGGGAGAGCAAAGTGCACCCAAAGGGATGGTTGTGTAGTGATAGGTAAGCAGGGGTCTATCTCTCCAATCTCTTTCCTCCTTTCCCTTATGGTCATGAGATGCTGCCTCTCTGACACAAGCATCTCATGGTTGTGACACAAGCTGCCTCTCTGACACAAGCTCAGCAGCCAATGATGCTGGCAATACTTGCACCCCCCATCTCCCCACACATAAGGTGGCTGTGGTACATGGGCAGTGATATGGAAAAGCTGACAGGGAGCTTTCCAAGGCATGCCCCAGAGTGTCAGCTCTGCAGTTGATTGACAACTCTGGTGGTCGCAGACATGCTCATGGTCAAAGATTGTGGGGGCAGAGTCCCTGGCTGCTGAATGAAGTGAGTAAACCACACTATTCCTGATCCATTTTTTCTTGCATGAGTGGACTCCCATGGAGCAAATGCCAAGGATGATCTTACAGGTGAGTTGGTGTGGACATGAGGGCTAGACAGGAGCGGGTTTAGTGAATGGGGAGAGGCAGGAGGGGGGCTGCAGTGCAGACATCAGAGTGCTGTCCCAAGGGATGCCTATTGGACTTTTAGGAGACAACTGAGGGAAAACTGGGTACTCACCAAGGAGTTCTAGGGCCCCTTGTTGTGAATGCACATGTCTGGGATTTCCCCATTCTGCAGGCAGTGATCTAACAGGGAGAGAAATTGCTATGAGCACTAGACCTCCATGCATCACTGACCCTGACCACAGAAGTAGCCTGCCCTTGGATGACATCAATTGTCTGCAGCTGGATGTCCCTCTGGTTCCTCCGCCACATTTGGAAGCTGCCACAGGACAGTAAGACACATTTCCCTAGAGGTGGTGCTGAGGTGGGGTCTGCTTCCCCAATTCATTTGTCCTGCAGCCATCTATTGAAGTGTCTGCACAGGTCCCAACTGTGGCCATGTGCTTCTGTATCTTGGGGTCAGTGGAGGATGGATAGGGAGGATTGTGTGCCCTGCAGATACTGCAAAGGTTTTCTGAGAGGATGGAGCCCTGATATCTAAAGATGTTGATACATCTGCTTGTAGAGGTCTTGTATTCTGTGCCTTAAATCTGAACTGAAATTGAAAAGAATATTCAGAGGTTCAGCAGAGAGTGGAGTGTAAGCAAGACAGAAAGAGCAAAATCCTTTGGGCCAGGGATGTACACAGTGTGTAACAGACTTCCCTCTGTGATACACCTCTGAAGATGCCAGCCACAGATGCAGGTGAAATGTTAGGAACAAGATCCACCAGACAATGGCCACACAGCCAGGAAAACCCACCACAATTGTTTATTGTTTTATGGAGACCTAACAGTCTGCCACTTTCTAGCTGCCTTTTTTCATCCCAGGGCCCACAGTTCTAGGGGCACCCACTGATTGTGAGGTGGGTGATAGTATGAATGATGTGTGGAGGGCGTTGTACACATCTGTACCTTCCATGACCCCCAACATCTACAGAAGCTCTTAGTCAACAGAAGTGATCACCTAAGACACTGAAGGAGAACATTTGCTATTCATTGATCTTGGTAATTCCTAGTTCTGAAGTTACTGTTGCCCACGGGTAGAGGGGCTGTGAGTGACAGATGATCACACATCAGAACACTGTTAGAGGGATCAGGGCCATGACTCCCAAGATCCACCAGACCACGGCCACACAGCCCGGAAAACCCACCGCAACCAGTTGAATCCGGCCGTGAAAGCCTTCGACAATACATATTCTGGGAGTTTTTACTCAAGTCTCAGAAATGGGTAGAAAATTTTCTATCACTGCTCTGCCGCTTGAGATGTGGAGGCTTATCTGGTGAACTAGATGTGTTTCCGCACTTTAATATTTCTGCTTGGGCAAGTCACAGCTTTTCCGAGCTCTCTCAGCCCCACCCATTTCACAGGGTGTTTGTTGTGAGGGGGAAGGGCAAGGAGATTGTAAGCTCCTTTGAGTCTTCTACAGGAAAGGGGGGATATAAATCCAAACTCTTCTTCTTCTTCACTGTCAGCAAAGAATTAGTACAAATTCATCACAGAGTTTCACAGGTTTTTTTATAAACAAAATATCTAATCTTGTTTTAGAAAGAGTGCTGCATGGGTATGACCAGTGTCATGAATACTGTGCCTGGTCCATTATGTAGTATAAAGCCTTTATTGGCATTATAAAGGACAGTAAAACATTAGTCAATAAAAGAAACAAATAGAATGCATCTTTCAAAGTCTTTGGAGTTTATCAGTCTGCTCCTTCCAGTTATAATGTAATCTTTAAAATACTTATCTTGGGCAATGGAGTTCTGTTAATTTTAACAGCCTTTTTAGTATTGTGGTGCTCAGAGGAAGAGCACCAAAATCAAAACCAGATCTGTACTTAATTACTACGCTCAGCAGAAAATAACTATAAGAGAACTGTTGAATTTTCAAAGACAAAGGTAATATACAGTTAAAAATTCTTACATTAATGTAGAAACAACATTATTTTTTTCCTTTTTTCTCTTTCCATCTATAGGTGTGGATATCTTTTTTTCTTTTTTTAACTTAATTTTGCATATAACTATGACTTGTGTCTAGCACACCACAGTCATCTAATTATACTCAGATTATGTATAGAATAATAGAGGTTATTAATAGTAAAAAACTATTATTATATATTACTGTATTCAAACAACAATGTTGTCTCTACATTCTTAATTTCTTTTTCCTTTCACTTTTGTTATTCTTTCTTTCCAGATCACTTCTTGACATAGAGTGGAAGTCATTTATTTTTATTATCCTATATTTGAAGCTGAATCTTCCAAAGAATGTATTAATGATGAATACGTAATCTCTTTCAATACCATAGATCGGTATTTAACTGTATTTTGCATAATAAACCAATGTATTGGTTTTTTAAAAAATCAATAAAGATTTTTTTAAAATGAAACAACATCACAGCTGGTTTTATTAACAGGTTTATACAAAATCAGCTTGTATAGATTGACAATAAGCAACACAACACAGTCCATTGATCATTATTCTCTTCAGTGGGCTTTTCTGAAATAAAATGGGTCATAATCTGCAGCTGAATCTGCTTTTTCATCCCAGCAATTAAGCCCAAACTTTCTGGCATCTAAAACAACCAGTTATGTATCCTTTTTCAATGTGTGAAAAATGTCACAGTGTGATGTTGGGGGATGTGATAATCTACCAATTTGGCTTGCTAAATTATCTGAGCAAATGGTTTCCATATACAAAACAATCCCCCATACAACCAAACCTCTGTGAATGGTAGATAGAAAAAGTCATATTTATTTGAAGGAACTGTTGTAATGGTTATGCAGCATCTGTGACATCTGTTTGGTATGAGACAATCAGCCTTAAATTACATGAGATAGTTCTTGTAATTTTATGAAATCTTTTCTCTTCCTCATCCTGAAATCTTATCTATTGGAATGATTATAAGATCTTGGACTCCCTTTTAACACCTCAAATAAAAATACAAATAAAAAAAATGGCAGTACAAAACATATTTGGTTCCCTACCTATTGACTTCTCTAAAAAACACACTTTCCTATTACCAAATTTTTTTAAAAAATGGGATGAAGAGTAATTAAATCTGTCTAAGTTGATGGATGCCAAATCTCCCACAATGACAGTAGACCTCCCAGTCATTCCCTCTATTGCCTGAGAATGCCTCAAAGGCTGGCAATGGGAAAATCGGAGAAGGGAGTTCATAAAGATTTGGTGAGTTCTAGAGTGTCACCCAGATTGCCATTATGTCATTTCTAGTTTTTCATCAGAAGGGACATCATGTACCATTATCACACCAGCACACCTGTTCCTGTTCGACCCAAACCTCCCAGGGGTGTCAAACTACAGCTTGGCATCCCTAATTTGGCTCCAAAGGCCAATGGCTTCTATCATGCATACAGCAAATTCCTACATATATATGTTTCTACATTTACTTCAGTAGTCAGAAGAGCACTCAGCTAATGTCTCAGCATACAAGGAATGGAATATATGTGCTGGGATCCTAATGTGCTATTCTGGCCTTGAACAAGTAGTACTTCTCTGATCTGTGGAAGATGAGAGGGAGATTTTTGTGATTCCCATTCCTGGTGTAGGTGCCAAATATACCAACCATTCTGCTCCTTCCGATCATTTTGCTGAAGGAGCACAATTTCAGGGGACACTGAAGGCTGCAGTGAAAGAAGAAAGGCAGGGAAGTTGCTTTCCTCTACCATGATTCTGACAGTGTCATCCTAGGAACACTTTCCTAGAACCCAGCTTCTGAGTAGATCAGCTGAGGCTCAATCCAATCAAACACTCAAAAAACCACATATTTTGTCATATAGTTCACACAAAAGAATTATCCAATTGAGTGAATGTCAGCTACTGTTATTACTAGAAAAGTCTTATTGCATCACCCCAAAAGAGTCTACAGAAACATTTTAAAATGTCACTGGATCCTAGAGTTCAAACAAGAAAAAAATTACCAACCTTTTCTTCCTCTCAATAGCCCCCCACAATGTCTAAAAGATGAGCTTACTTCTCCAGCTTGCAACAAGACACTGTTAAATACTGCAGCAAAATACTGTCAAAAGATCAAAAAATTCTAGGAAAACATCAAATGGAAGAAAGTCAGAAAGATTTTAAACCTGTTAAACAATTTGCAAAGATTCCACTGTGAGCAAGGATCAACTATTTTGTGGGGTAAGAAGACAAAGAGCATTATTGTGACAATAAAATTCCAAGTAATTCTATACAGCAAACTTTTGCCATTTTCAGATTCATGACTCACAGTTTCATATACTGAGGGTCTATGATCTGATCACATGATCTGGTCTCCTTCCAAAATTCACAGAAGACTGCCTGCCAATATTCACAGATTTCATTTTTTTCCAGTGATCCCAGGAATGGATTCTCTGCCAGTGGTAAGAGTGTACTGGAGTTGTAAATACTCCATAACATATGCATGTTAAAGAAAGACAGATGCAATGGGCAAGATCCAAATACGTGTGATAATACTTCTTTGAGCTCAGGACTTTTAACAGCAGTCTTGCCTTACAGCTTGACATATTGCTAAAGGGAAGGAAATCTGAAAATATGTTTATGATATGGCAAAGATGGGGACACCTGTTTACACAAGACTACTTACATATTCCCTCAGTCTAGTGCAGTGGAGTAGCACCCATAGGGAGGCGTGATGCCCTGGATGGAGCAGTAGCAGAGGCGTGGCTGAGCCATTGAGGGGGTGTGACAGAGGTGTGGTATGGCGTTCCGGGGTGTTCTGGGGTGGGGAGGAGGTGGGTGATGTCACGGCAAGGGTGCAGGGTGAGCGCGCACCCCGGGCATGGTTACCCCTCACTCCGCCTCTGGTCTAGTGCAAATACTTTGCATGAACCTGTAGCTCTTTGGATTCCAGACAATATGTAGAGCTAATGAAATTTCAATGTGATATTTTGAACATAACAATTTTTACAATTTGCAGATAATATCCAATAGAATATTATATAGAATCCAATAGAATTGCAGATAATATCCAATAGAAAAGCCACCCTGAACCCACCCCAAAAAAATCTATACCTACATCACTGATACCTGCCTAGAAAGGGGAAGATGAGAAATTTACATCTCCATTTTAAGAATCCTTGTCAATAGTTTGGAACATTTCTATGGGTGAAAGGATTTCCACCTGCAGAACAAGCCTTTCTTGCATCTGCTATCCTTCTGAAGCCCAAAATGCACCTCTGGGAGAAAGATTGTGGACAGTATTAACAAAATCCCCGCCACAGTGTTATCCAAAATTGTGAGAGAATGGGGAACTTATAGAGTGAGAAATTTGTGAGAATAGACTCTTGATTTAGCAAAAGGTCAGGCAAGCTTGAGATCTTTGTGCCTATGTATGCAGAAAAATAATCTTTTGCAAGAAATTTGCAGGAGAGCAAGATAAAGTTTAAAAATTTTATTAAAGGAAAAATAACAAAAATACAAGCACACAATAATCAAAGCAGCAAAAAACATACCCAATCCTAGGGCATAAGCAGTGCTGGAAATAGTGGAAAAAGTGAGGGAATTCTTAGGTGTAATACTGAACCAGATCTTGAAGTGACTTCGGGTTCATGAAACAGAGTCTAGTGACCTGCACTGGGCTCCACAGAAGTGGAGTAGAAAGCAGATGGCAAAACAACACAAGTGAATCCAAAGGCAGGCTCAGAAATACTGGGTGCTGAGCATTGGTCCAGGGGCTATTTTATATGGAAGGTTAGGCCCTCTGGCCATGGTAAGAGAGCATTAATCTCCCTGGAGAGTCTTGCTTTTCCAGGGAAAAGAGAGACATAAAACATAAGTATGCGGACATTAGTCTTATGGTTTGAGAACTTGGCTTAAGTGACTAAACTTGGAATGCCCAAAAGGGGGAAGGTAACTGATTAAATTACAGCTGTGAAACAATGACAATGTAAATATTAGTTGTATATGTGGGTGTGTTCAAACTGCAGTCAAGTTATGGACAACTTATGGTGTTACCAGCAAGGGGCTTTCAAGGCAAGTGAGAAGCAGAGGTGGTTTGCCATTGCCTTGCTCTGCAAAGTCTTCCTTAGTGATCTTCCTTCCAAATACCGACTCTGTTTCTGAGATCTGAAGAGTTTGGGCTATACCATGCTGTCTTTCCTCCCATCAAAGATGATAAATTCTACTATATTACCAGTTAGCTCCATCCACAAGGAAGTATTTGTGTGGGTAAATATGTTTATTACTTACCACACTATATCCCAGAAACTCTCTGCAGAAGTAGTCCATGTTCCGCCTCTGCAAATTATCAAGGTAGTGCTGAAGCCGAGTATACGTATATGGGTAGCAGTAAGCAAACTGGTAAACATCTTCCTCCCGATCAAAGCAAAAAGCAAATGACATCACATAGTTCTTCCTGTGGTCAGGGCAGCGGTAGTAATACACATTTTTGGGTGGCAGCCTTTGCCTAAAAGACAAACACAAAGGCTGCAATCATACTCCATGAACTAAATTACAAATTATCACTGAACTCAACATAATTATATTATAGGGCAAATGGTCAATCACATGGTATGAAGAAGAAGAGGAGGAGGAGGAGGAAGAAGAGAGCTCAGCTATTTCCAACACATTTTTGTGTTAAATTTCATTAAACGTGCTAAAAAACAATAAAAGATTTCTGGAAATTCTGTCAAAAGGCAGATTAGTATAAAAACAGAGAGATTACTATAAAAACAGAGGGGGGAGGCTGACAGGGCCTGTGGAAATGGTCACGCTGGCACATTCACCCTCCCCCAGACAGTTGCCCGGGTGAAGGGAACAGATGTGCTGGTAGACGCTGCGGTGTATCAAGGGGAAATGGGCGAAACATGAGTTCTCCACCCCTCTGCCCCTGCTCCCCAGTGCGAGCAGGGGTCTCGAGTTGGGGAGGCAGGAGTGCAGTGCTGCAGGCTGGGGAGGGAGCATGTGCTTGGCAGGTGGCGGGGGTCCCGAGGGCAGCAGCAAGGGTTATCTGTGGGGAGGAGGGTGGTGGCAGCCAGGAGGAGCTCTAGCACTAGCCAGCCCACTCACCAATAATATGTGCCTTTCGTCCCTGCCAGCAAGGAGGTGCAGTCAGTATGGACCTGGGACGGGAGGGAAGGGGGAGGGGTGTGGGAGCAATTTTCCGCCCCATGTGATTAAATGATCTCTGCCTGGGGACAACTGTCACTACATGTCCCTCTGGAAGGTATGCCCCTGGGCAGACATGCCAGCAGACATGCATTCCACAGCCCCACCATCACAAAACCCAGAACTTTAGTCTGCAGCAGTGCTGTGCTGGCATCCTGCTCAGAGATCAGTGTGTGTTGGGGGGCACAGCATTTCCAAGGATGGGGCTGACATTAATCAGCTCCCTTCTGGGGTTGAGGCCTGGTTGTGCAGTGTACCAGCCCTCAGACATATGCCACTCTTTTGATGGCATATGTCCTTTCAACCTTATGGAACTTTATGCCTAATAAAGGTTTACTGTACTGTACTGTACTGTACTGTACTTATGGATCCTTTTGGCAGTGGCAAGTTTTAGGGCTTTCCCCTGATCTTTGTGCTGCTGGAAAGTCCTTTTAAAGGCAGGGGGCAGGCACTACATTGATGCCACAGCCCACTACTGGGGAGTTTCTGCAGGGATGTGATTCTGCTGAATCTTAGGAAGGTGGAATTTAGAAACAGAAGCAACACAAACCAAAGTTCTCTCATTCAAATTAAACTTTGGAAGCTCTTTGCCGGGTTTCTGATCTCCCTGCCAACTCTGTATAGTATCTGAGCTTACATCATTGTTTTCTTTTGTTACAAAATGGAATGAATTTTCTTCTTCCCATCAAAGGAGGGAACATGATAAAAGTTTTGTACTATTTTCAAGGCATTCACAAAATACATACAGTCAGTGGTGGGATCCAACTGGACCAACCAACAGTTCACCACCAGCTCGCTGCATGCCCCCCAGTCACCCACTAACCTGGTTGTTGTGCCCCTGCCCCCTTTCCAATATTGGGGGGAAGGTGAGGGAAGACAGTGGCTTTGGCAGGGCAGCTGGCAGCTGGCAGCTTCAGGGGGGCTGGCTGGCCAGCAGCACGGCCTGATCAGCAGCCAGCCCCCCGCAGATCCAGCTGCACGCATGGTGTGGCCTGCCGGGGTATGCATTCAGTCAATTAGCTACTGGTCCAGGAAAACCAATGTGAACCGGATAAATCCCACCTCTGCATACAGTGCTGTTCCCCTTCTTGTATACCAACATTTTTTCCACACCTTGTCTTACTGGCATAATTTAATATTATGCAACAGAAAAGAGTAAAATTTGACTACAGGAACACGCCCATTGAATAATTAAAAAAAAAACCTAGGCAAAGTACAAAACCCACTATTACAACTGATCTCCAGGCGACTAAGATCAGTTCCCTTTGGAGAAAATGGCTGCTTTGTAAGGTAATTATAACAAATATTAATATAAAAAAAGCAACCATTATGTATATTCAGTTTCTTTACAGAGAAAATTGGAGGAAAGTATGCTGAGGAAATAATGAAATTAAAACCACACTAGGAAGGCTATCCAATGCAACAGCATCCCAAATTTAATCTAAATGAGAGAACCTTAGCCTGGGTTGTATCTTTTGCACTTCCACCAATATTCAGTGCAATTAGGTAGTAGTCTTTAGAGGATGAATAAAAGATTCATGCCCTAGGCTCTCTGGTTTTAGATGAGGACTTTCTATCTACCTTTATCTATCTGGACAGACTCCACAGGAAACAAGTAATCAAATACAAAAATTCTCCCATCCTATTTGGCAAAAACATGCTGTCATCCTGCAGATGCTAGGTTATTCAATTAAGCAACATTATAAACAGCAGAAGTCAGCTACAGTCAGGCAACAATGGTGAGGAAAGCATAATATGATTTTCAGACATTGTCATAGTAACATGTTCTCCTGTAATAGTTCTAAAAGCAGAGGATCAGGTTTGGCCTTTTAATTACTAATATGGAACAGAGGTAAGAAACCCCCCTCTTGTTATGCAAAATGATGTTTGCCAATTAAAAGTAATTAAAGAGTATGTACAGCAAAGCAAAATCTTCCTGTGAAAATGTAATAAAGACCCAGCGATACCATTAATTTGAGCCAGAATAAAAATGACATGTCATTATGTGACCTTATTGCTCTGTCTCTTCAACACCAGTGCATGGAGAGATTCACTCTTTATTGTGGGTCTTTGTAACTTATGTAGTGCCCAATGAGGATTTTGATGTAAAAAAATCTAGACAAAGAGTAGGAGGAAAAATAATTGCTCATTTTGTACAGGTAGAAATACAGTAAAAATCACAACCAGCTGTTTTCATGAAACACTTTAAGCTAATAGGTTCCTGAGGCTTCTTAACATGTTTCTACCACCACCCATTCTCAACCTGGAAGGCTATCAGATGTCACTCACAGGATCTCAAATCATGCAGATTATAAGGTTGCACATATATCTATTGTTGCTCCCAGGCCTCAAAGTGGAATGGACATTTAAACTGATTGCTGCTGAAGTGTAGAACATCAATTGCTTCAAACTGACAAAGGGAGAGGGAACTAGAAAGCAAGTGCATTGATCATAAAGAGTTCAAAGTATAAGAAAGAGCTAATTGCTATTCATTGGTTCCAAGCACAAAGTATTTGCTGTTTCCATCTTTTTTATTTAACTCTTCATTGGGGATGTCTGAAAACTGATCTACCCTCATAGCAAAATGAGATAAAAATGCAAGATGCTGCGGTGATATAACGGGATTGTATTATCGCAGACTGCAATGAGATAACATGTTTCCTCAACTTTAATAAATCCTGGTAAGCTGAACATAAGCATGGGAAGGAGGGTTGCCCACCTCCAGGTAGAGGCTGGAGATTTCCTAGGATAACAACTTACCGTATATACTCAAGTATAAGTCGACCTGCATATAAGTCGAGGCACCTAATTTCACCTTAAAGAACTGGGAAACCTTATTGACTCGCGTATAAGTCGAGGGTGGGAAAGGTCCATGGGGAGGTGGGGCACTGAGCTGGCAAAGGAGCCACAGTTGGGGGAAAGGAGTGCCCAAGAAGCCTTTGGGAGGCTTTTTAAGGAGGGGCAAGGTGGGTCTGGGGAGAGGGAATAAGCTAGGGGCCGTGGAGGGTGAACAGGACGGGAGGTGGTGGAGGAAAAGGCAGAGGAGAACGAGGCACAGAAAGCGGCTGAAAGGGGGCGGCAGAGAAGAAGGCAGGAGACAGCGAAGCAGAGAAAGCAGTCACTAACTCACCCTTTCTTTCCTCCCTCCCCCCACAGGCTCTAAGGCTTGGTTTCAGAGAAGCTGCTTGTTGGGCAGCCTGTCTCTATGGTTTTCTTAAAAGGGCAATGCTCCAAAGGTTGCTTAAGCAATTTTTAGAGCATTGCCCTTTTAAGAAAACCATAGCTACAGGCTGCCCGACAGGCAGCTTCTCTGAAACCAAGCCTTAGAGCCTGCGGGGGGGGGGAGAGAAAGGGTGAGTTAGTGAGGGGGCCTGCCAGCCGACAGGAGAGAGCGAAGCGGAAAACTAAGCACAGAAAGTGACTGAAAGGGGGGCGGCAGAGAAAAAGGCAGGACAGAGTGAAGACGGAACAGGGGGAACACCAGACAAGAATTACTGGTAAGTGGTACCCCCGTATAAGTCGAGGGGGGCATTTTTCAGCCTAAAAAAAGGCTGAAAACCTCGACTTATGTGCGAGTATATACAGTATCTCATTGTGAAAGAGATCAGTTCACATGGAGAAAATGGCTGCTTTTTGAAAAATTAAAAATAAATATTAAAAAAAGAGAAAACAGTTGTTTTGGGAAATGGATTCTATGACATAATATCCCCCTGAAGTCCTCCCCTCCCCAAACCTGCCTTCTCAGGCCCTATCACTAAAATCTCCAGGTATTTCCCAATCTGGAGATGGCAACTCTAATGGGAAAAGCCAGACTATTACCCCTTACCTTGATGTGCTATTTTTTTTAATGTTCAAGGGGCTTTTTACATGAGGCAATGCTAAAATGCAAATCAATCAACCTGCAATTGGAAGTGTTATAGCCTAACCACTTAGTTGAAAGAATACAATCTGGCTTCCTCTACAAAATACTCGGGTTCCACACTCTGTACCATATGCTGTACTATGTTTAGAAACTGGTCAGAACCTACTTAAAACAAGAGCATGGCTGAATACATTCAAGTATTGGATCAAACTATGTTTTAACTCTGATGAGCGCAGTTTAACATATATTGTGCGCCCAGACCTATTTGCCTCCGAATGGTATCAACTTCTTAAATCAAAAATCCACTCTCTAGGTTTAATACTTGAAGATCTCTGTATGCTGTCACCCAGAGAGATTCTGCAAACCTTAAAAAGCAGACTTCTAGAACAGGAATACCATATCTTGTTGGGCCAAGCAAATAAATCACGCTCACCCCTTTCTGTTGGAATAGTACCAGAACAGGGGCACATAGCCAAATATATTGTACTATTAACTGAACCCCAACACAGATGGATTATTACAAGGGCCAGATGTAATACTTTCCCATCGGCCATTACAAAGGGTTGCTACCTATCTATCCCTCTCCAGGATCGGGTCTGTCCACACTGTAAAAACCAAGTGGAGACTCTTGCTCTCATTATATACTTGACTGTCCGAGATATGTGGGTATTAGGAATTTCTCTCCTGGGCAGGTCTTAGACAAATCTGATAGAGACTCTGACAACTCTGTTGTGGAGCTTTTGTTAAATAACACAGAGACCATGCTCTTGGAAAAAGTAGCACAATTTCTTTTACAAGTGACAGAATTTTCTAAGTAACATCCAATGCTAGATACAGTTTATCTGTCTGTGTTTTGAATGTACTTTTGATTTGTACTTCAGAAATGTCTGTAATGCTCTGAAGCCTATTTTAATATGCCTAATAAAGGTTGTTGTATTGCCTAACCACTTCAGGACTATGTCACCACATTCTGCTACCTGATTGTGTCATTAATGCAGTCTGGATATATTTGATTGTTCACATTTAAGAGTCACGTGGTGTAGTGGTTAAGTGCTTGCACTGCCACTCATATGGCCAGGAGTTCGAGTTCCCTGTGGGTCAGGTATTCTGGCAGCTGGCTCATGGTCAACTCAGCCATCCATCCATTCCTTGGTCAGTAAATGAGTACCTAGCACATAGCTAGGGGGCAAAGAATAGCCAGGGAAAGCAATGGCAAACTACCCCACAAAAATGGCTTGCTTATCACTGCTTGCAGTGGTACCCCAGGGTCGGACACGACTGGAGGGGAAACGTTATGTTACATTCACATTTACTCTTCAAAGGTAAATACTAGCTCTATCACCCATGTTGCCTTCAAGTTACTAACGTTATGGAAGAAGAAGATGGAGACTAGATGACAATCTTATGTTACAAAATGCAGACAGGATCTAGATGATTTTCTAAATAAAAAAACTAAAGGTATGCCTATTATGACAGTTTGGGAAGGAAGCAAAGCATATATGAGAGGAAAGCTGATTGTTACAGCATCTAAGCAGAAAAAAGACAAACCCAAAAGATAAACAAAATAATAGAACAGCTGAAAGTTTTGGAACAACAACATAAAATTTCCCATGTTAAGAAAAAATTAAAGGACAGCTTTTATGAAACCAAAGAAATGCAAAAGAAGCTCATTTTTTAAAACATTGAAACTGAATATGCAAACAAACCAGGAGGATTTTGGGCCTATTGTTTAAGAAAAAAAATTAGAAAAAAGGTTGCTCACAGGGGGTGCCTTTAGAGATCATATTTTGCCTGTGTTGCATTGCCTGCATTGGCTCCCGGTTGAATTCCGAATCATTTTCAAGGTGTTGATGCTAACCTTTAAGGCCTTACGTGGCCTGTGACCCTCGTACCTTCAGGACTGACTTAGCCCATGTGTCCCGGTTCGGCCTCTGTGCTCGGTGGAGGCCAACCTGCTGGTGATCCCCGTCCCCTCAATGATGTGGCTGGCCTCCACTTGGACCAAGGCCTTTACAACCCTGGTCCCTGCCTGGTGGAACTCTCTCCCTCCAGCGGCCCTGGCCCTGTGGGATCTTGGTGAGTTCCGCAGGGCCTGTAAGACTGAGTTGTTCCACTGGACTTTTGGAGAGACCAGCCGCTGATGCAGCGCCCTCCCCCCTTTTGGGGATCTTCCCTCTCTGATGGTCCTCATAACATCTGAGGGACCTACCATTCCCCTCTCAGGAGGGTTTTAGCTGCTGGACGAGAGGCATTATATACTGTAACACTGTGTTTTAATAGAGGTTTTAACTATTTAATCCTATAGAGCCATATATATGTTATTATAGTTGTATTTGTTATGTTTTAAACTTTGCTCTACTTCAATATATATGTTGTGCACCGCCCAGAGGTATATAAAACTAATAGATAGATAGATAGATAGATAGATAGATAGATAGATAGATAGATAGATAGATAGATAGATAGATAGATAGATAGATAGATAGATAGATAGATAGATAGATAGATAGATAGATAGATAGATAGATAGATAGATAGATAGATAGATGGATGGATGGATGGATGGATGGATGGATGGATGGATGGATGGATGGATGGATGGATGGATGGATGGATGGATGGATGGATGGATGGATGGATGGATGGATGGATGGATGGATGGATGGATGGATGGATGGATGGATGGATGGATGGATGGATATACTGTGCAAAACATCTAGCATGTAGTACATGGGAATTAACCAACTTGTATGAATTAAACTTTAAAAAGATATGGAATTAAGAATTTGTAATATAAGTTGGTAAAACTGATAGAAAGTTAATATGATTAGTGGGAAGTGAAATATTTGTATTTTTTCTTTTCAGTTACTTTTTAATATATGAACTTTAAAGCTTTGTATGTGTTACAAAGTTTAGTATGTGTTACAAAGTTTATAAAATAAAATTAAGTTTAAGGAAAATTAAAGAAAAAAGAAAGAATATTCAGTGGATAATTTTTTCCCCAATAGCATCAGAACTTAGAAGAATTCTAAAGACAACACATGGTGCCTTAAGAAAAATGTCAGAATTTGAAAAAGAATAAAACAGCAGAAGCAACACTTATTAGGAAGGAATCTATAAGTCATTACTTAAGTATGATTCTGAACAGGTCAAAATGTGTACTATAAAGTGGAAGCACTATTTCAAAGAAAATATTACTTTCAGCAATGGGAATTATTGTGGACTAAAAGTATAAAATTTACCTGCCAATCCTTGAAGGAAAATTGGTACATGTTTTCCTGGTGGCAGGTAACCCCAACAGATATAAGGAAAAATTATAAAAAAGTACAAGGGAACATTTTGAAAATGCCAAGAAAAAACTGTATAATTATTTCAGATGTGGTAGACCTGCAAAAATGTGAAATTCATTCAGAAATGCAGAAAATACTGAACATTAAGTTCCAAATGGCCCCAATACCATTCTGTTGGGCAATTTTTTTTTTTTTAAAAAAAACACCTTGCCAGCAAAATTTCAAGAACTACATTTGTACTTACTAACAGCATCCAGAGTTTAACATCAAACATTAAATTGCATCAAACTGGAAATGGGAAGATTTCCTGACTATGAAAACTGAGATGATAAAATGAGAGAGTGTTCTAACATGGCCAAACTGACCAATCTCAAAAAAAAAGAAAATCAAAATATGAGTATAGAAATGGGATTTCAGTATAGAAATGGGATTTATATTTTAGGTGCTGTGCAATACTGCCTAAATAATAGGCCACATTTGACTTACCAGTACTTCATTATTTTTGATATTATCCATTATTTTAAAAATATTAAGCATCTCTATATAACATTCTAATTTCACTGAACATTCCCAAATGCTTAGCAGACTCAATCCCAATTCAGTGGCTTAATATTCCAGCTCTCATGATGTTTGTTTGTTTTTAAACTTTTTTACCAGCCAATTTTAATTTCCATTGTATAATTTATATATATGCCATTAAAGGTTTCATCAACATCATCAACATTCTAATAACCAGATCAGAGCAAAGACTTCCTGGATTACTGTAATTTTTCCTTTGTGCAACTATATTCTTTTCTTTATATTATTTAAAAATATTTAACAAAATTACAGATAGAATTAGCTAGGCTTTCCAAATGACTGACAGTTAACCTTATTTTTATTCAGCACATTAGTTAATTTTTACTAATAAAATTTTGACTGCAGAACCATTTTATACTTAATATTGATATAGATTATTTTGATTTATTTTGGTCTATATAAAATTATGTGTTCATTACATGTTCATTATAATTGTTTTGTGACTGTAGATACTGTTATGTTTGCGTTACTTCTATTTTTTCCCCCATATTATCTTTTGTTGGTAAAATAATAAAAAATAATAATTTTAAACTTACTAACATTACAATATTCAGGGTAATTCATAGGATGAGATCCTGTAGATGCAACCTCCAAAAGGCCCAAACTCTTAATTCAAAACACAGTTTGGCCTTCAATGTAATTGTAATGGGACTCATGAGGCTGTTAAAATATTCTTATCATACTTAACACTTTGTCAGTGCTAATCTGTTCCCAAGTCAAATGGGGAAGCAGAATCAGTGTTTCAATACCAATAAAATATCTTTACATGCAGAACCCAATCAGATTTAGATCTTATCTGAGAATTAAAAAGGGAATGAGAGGAGCAGGGAGAGAGAGAGAGAAAGAGAGAGAGAGATGATGCTAGATATGGCCAACCAAGTTTTTTATAAGAAAAAGAATTAACCTTTATGTCCTAGACACAGCATTGTTTACTCTTTTTGTTCTATATCTGCTGGAAAAGGACACCCACACACTGTAGCAGCAGCAGCTTCTATTAATTTAAAGCTATTACAAAAATTAAAATTAAACCCAATTACTTCGCCTGGTTTATAGCTGGAGAACAGTTTAATCTGATTGTTCCCTCTGGTTATGGACAAAACAATATTACTACCTATAGACTGCTGCCAGTGGAATACTAATGTGTCTGATGCCCAACACAGATTGATTCAGAATGCAAAATTCAACTGCATTTCTGAGTAGACAGGTAAAATACATATCTTATCATCTCTTCTTCATTCCTTTGGATCACAGTATGTGATAGCTAATGTTAGGAAGCTATACAGGACCATATTTGTTGTTGAAGAATATTTCCAGAAAGCACACCACTGAAAATTGTTTTTCAACTGTGAAGACTGTTATAATTGTTATGTTTGCTTTACTTCTCTATTTTTTCCTGTATTGGCTTTTGTTGGTAAAATAATAATAATTTTTTTAAAATGTTACTAACATTACAATATTTAGGGTCATTCATAGGATGAGATCCTGTAAATGCAACCTCCAAAAGGCCCATATTCTTAATTCAAAACACAGTTTGGCCTTCAATGTAATTGTAATGGGACTCATGAGGCTGTTAATATATTCTTATCATACTTAGCTCTTTGTCAGTGCTAATCTGCTCCCAAGTCAAATGGGGAAGAAGTCAGTGTTTCGATGCCAAGAAAATATCTGTACAGGAACATATTTGTTGTTGCAGAATATTTCCAGAAAGCACACTACTGAAAATGCTCTGTTGCTAACTTAAGTGTTTGATGGTTCCTGCTTCTTGAATGGCTATTTAAAGAAAATATATCCACATCGGAAGCTTAAAAACAAATAATATTTCTCACTCCATTGATTTCAGCATGAGTTTGAAAGGAACCCATTTTGATATTTAAGGCATTTTCAAATCAGTATCAGCTGCTTGGTTTGTGGACACACAGGTCAAGATCACACAAACTGTTCTCAGCCATCACAATCAAGTGTTCCCAGATCCTGACAAGCAGGTGTATCAGGATTATGAACTATCAGAAATTCTCCTGGCATGTGCAGTTCCCATTGGTTCCAAAGGACACTACATGGCGTGAAGGAAGGATCACAAGGGGAAAAATCTCCCGCCTCCCAATGAATGTTCTCTAATTCACTTGAGATTTTCTTTTCTTCACTACTAGTCAGCATACAAACACACATACACTCATACACACACATGTACGAATCATCGGGGGGTCTCTTCAGTTGCTTTTTGTTCTAAGATAACGCAATAAACCTTTTCAACATTTCACAAACAAATAATAGCATTTTATTAAAACAGTCAGTGGATTAGGTTAGGAGGGCATATTGTTATCAAGAAAGAAGCAGCGGTATTTACAGATGTTAATATGTTTTCAAAGTTCAGCACAGATGTTAATTGGCTTTTTGAAAATATGTCAGTTTGTCGGAGTTCTTAGTGCTTTTAAAATGTGATAGACTTTCAAGATGTTTCACAGATTAGATCCAAGATAGCATCCAGAGGTTCTTGAGGTAACTCTGGTGCCTGTAAACTATATGGAAAGGAGTATTTCCACAACTTGCTTTTCCCTTCAGACTCATCAAAATTTAAGGTTACCTCACAGCGTTTGAAGTAAATCCTTATAAAGACCTAGAGTCAGTCTACCTTCCAAAGCTGCCATTTTCTGCAAATGATCTGAACTTAGTCAACTGGAGATCACTTATAATCCCAGGAGATCTCCAGCCACCATCTGGAGGTTGGAAACCCTACCCAACAGGATTCATGTTGGGAAGCTGGGAATCAAACCCAGTTCTTCAGATTAGTGTCTGGCATTTTCCAGGAATTTTATTGTTTTGTGGTTTGGTATTTATTGTTTTCAATATGTTTGTAGGGAGTGACTTTTACCTGCTTTTGTAATCCACTTTGACATTGTCTGATAATGGGACAGCTAGAGTATAAATATTCAACTAACAAAATATTTTCTAAACCAGTTAGGGTCAATAAGTTCCATGTTGTTTATTAAGATGATTAAATTACATTTGTTTGTCCTAATTTCAGATAGGAAAATGAGGCTGAGCAGTGGTTATTTCCTTAAAACAAATGCACCTGTGTACCATAAACCTATGTAAAGCCACAATGATAGAGGGATTAGGAGAGCAAATTATCTGGATTGAGTTTGTTTGAAGGTCTAACAAGTCAGGCAGCCCATCTGTTTCATGGAGCATTCAATACAATAATTGTTGATCTGGGCTGATCTCTTAAATGTTAGTTTCAGCAACAGCACAATGAAGTAAATTGACTGATCTTAGTGAGGAATACATTATTATATTTTTATCTCTTTTCCTTTCCTCTTAATTTTGTGTTTCTTTAAATGTGTAATCCCCAGAATGGGTCTTGATTGCCCTGGCATTACATTTGGGTTGGTTAGTCTAAATGCAACTGGACAACCTTTACAGAATAGAATGATAAGGTTATACTTAGCTGCAACTGCTGTTCATTGAGTATCCTCTTGCTAAAGTTTACTTGGGAGGGGCAAATGCTGTGGGCATCAGGTTCACTTTCAACTGGGTGCCCTCGGCATTTTCCTCTCTCACACAAATTTTAGCAAATTTGGCTGGTTCCTTTCAGGAGATTCACACCAGCAGCCCTGCAGGAAATACCCCCACCCAAAGTAAGACCCCCACCAGAGTGCCTCCCATTGAAACCTCTACCAAAGAGCCAGCTGGTCACAACAGAAAGCCCCATTGAAGTCTATGGTGGGGAAAGTATTTTTCCCCACCACAGAACTCGCTGAAGAGCCTGGCAGATTCTGGGGAATTTCTGAGTGTGTAATCACTGGCTGCACATTTTTGAAGATAGAGGCGCCAGACTTTCAAGGTGGCTCCAAGTGGCCTCCTGGTAATAGAATACAAGTTTGGTGAACTTTGCTTCTGGGGGTGGGTGGGAGGCACTAGTTGAGAGAGTTCCGAGAGAACTCAGCCAGCAGGCTTCATGTGCAGGAGCAGGAAAACAAAATAAGCCTTTTGGGGGGCCATAAAATTGAACCCCCAGAAGCAAAGTTGACCAAGTCTGGTTGCTATTACCAGGAGGGCCTCCTGGAGCCACCTTGAAAGTCTGGTGCCTCTATCTTCAAAAATGTGCAGCCTGCTCACACAGTCAGAAATTCCCCATTGGCTACAATGGAGCCAAGCCACTGCAGAACAGAGAATCTTGGGCAAATTTCTTGGGGTGACTGTCAGGGGTGCATTTCTAAAGCTAGTCACACCAAAATTTCAGAGTATCTCCCAGAGACAGTTCTGATGATACCACCTTAGTTTGGTGAAGTTAGGTTCAGGGGGGCCAATGTTATGGACTCTCAAATGGGTAGCCCCCATCTCCTGTTATTTGTGGGTCTATAACTTAGCTCCCCCTGAACAAAACTTCACCAAACTTGGTGGGCATCATCAGAACAGTCCCCGGATGATACTCTGGAATTTTGGTGCTGCTAACTGTAAAAATGGGCCCCCTGCAGGCCAAAACATGCAAAACACCCCAAAAGCACAAAAAATTCAAATGGACACGAAATTTTTGGATTTATCCGAAAATTCGGACACACCTGAAAATGTTGTGTGCAATTCAAGCATACAGATAATTTTATGCCCAAAAAAATCCAAATCCGAATTTTAATGAATTTTTAAGGTATTCACCAACCCTAATCATGACTGCTTCATTGTCAGAGACCCTCCAGATGGGCTGAAGCATGGTTGTTTCAACTATCAAATCAGAGAGGGCTGGATGGGAGGAGGCAAGGTCTCAGTGCTGAGAGTAATAGCTGGGAGAGTGCTGTGAGTTGTGCTCTTCTTCAAAGAAGCAGGGAGCTCCAGACCTGTTTTTCTGGCATTGTTTGCTGCGACAACTAATTGCCCCTCCTGCAATGCAGAACAGGATAGCTCCCTCGGTGGCTCCTCGTGGATCCACTGCTAGCTCCTGTTGGTGCTTCTGCCCTGTGACACCTGGCACCAAGATGAAGCTGGGCTTGAGGTTGATGAAATTGAAGGTGATTGATGCCGGCGCTGATCTGCTGAGCAGCCAATATGAATGCATTCCACTGACTTGCTATCTCTTAATAGCTTTCAGGGGAACCTTCTTACCCTTCTGAGATCCTTGAAGAAGAAGCTTGTGCCAAAGTAGAAGTATGTTCCTAAAGCAACCAAGAGATGGATGGTCCTTTGGATTGTGAGACTTTTTGTGATACCTTTCCAGAAGGTCTGGGGCCAAAGATTTTTCATAAACTGCCACCTGGAGGTGCAGGGCCTGGACCATCATGGCCCTTGGAGTCAGGACGGTACATGCCCTGCAAGAAGCAGTAACATGGCCCCAGTGGCGTAATGTCCATTGGGCAATGTGGACAGCTGCTCAGGGCTCAGGAATTTTGCAGGGCATGCTCCTGCGTTTTTAATTTTTTGGTGTTTTTCACATTTTGGCCTACAGAGGGTACATTTTTAGAAATATCGGCACCAAAATTTCAGGGTATCATAAGGTGCTGTTTGGTTCAGGGGATACAAAGTTATGGACCCCCAAACGGGTTGCCCCTGTCCCCCATTGTTTTCAATGGGAGCTAAGGAGATGGGGGCTGCACTTTTAAGGGAACATAACTTTGTCCCCCCTGAACCAAGCTTCACCAAACTTGGGGGGCATCATCATGACAGTCTCCTGGTGATACCCTGAAATTTTGGTGTCACTAGCTTAACAATTGCACCCCTGACAGGCATCCCCAGAAATTTGCCCAAGAATCTTACTTCTGCATTGATTTTTTTCCATTGATGTCAACGGGGAATTTCTGGTGCAGCCTGTGGGGTGCACATTTCTGAAGGCACAGTCACAGAACTTTCAGGGTATCTTCAGGAGACTGTCCTGATGACACCCCCCCCCCCAGGTTTGGTGAAGTTTGGTTCAGAGGGGCTAAAATTATGGATCCTCAAAGGGGCAGCCTCTATCTTCTATTAGCTCCCATTGAAACAATGGGGGATGTGGCACCCCTTTTGGGAGCCCATTAACTTTGGCCCCCCTGAACCAAACTTCACCAAACTTGGGGAGTGTCATCAGGACAGTCTCCTGAAGATACCCTGAAATTTTGGTGTCACTAGCTTTAAAAATGCTGTTTTTTGTGGAACCCAGCAGGCTTCATGTGCTGGAGCAATGATACCCTGAAATTTTGGTGACAAAATCTCTAAAAATGTGCCCCCTGCAGGCCAAAATGTGAAAAAACACAAAAATATAAACACATCCGAGAATCTCTGAATCATGTTTCCTAATGCAGTTTTCCAAATCTTTAATCTTATTTTGACTTTTGATGAGACTTCCCAATTTCTCAATCTTGTTTTGCCAACTTTCCCATTCTCTCTTAGGGGAATCTGGGAGAAGTTGTATTGGTTTCTGGGTCTGGGTGGCAGGCTTCTCTAGCCCATGGATTCCAGTTCCTGTCTTTATTTCAGCTCTCTGCCAGTAATCAGGCACCAATTTACTTGTGTTCTTTTTAGAAAGAATGGCAGTCCTTTTAGAAAGAAGTAGATTTTTGGCTGTGAGTGGATCTTCACTCTGCAGTATGGGATTATCTGCTAACCTTTTTACTTATGCCATCCTGGCACCTATCTTGATGCACAGGTGGCCCTTCTCAAGTGGCACTGAGGAGAATTTCTAGTTAAGACCCTAACCAACTACAAGGTCCTAACCAATTTTTGGAAGCCCTAGCACACACGGCCCCCTCAAATAATTACAGTACCCAGGGAACCAGTTTGTCTGAATTAGATCTTTTGACCACAGAGAACTATTATGAAGCTACCACATTCTTTTCCAGGATATTATATACTTCTTGTCATCCAGTGTTTATAGTAGCAGAAAAATAATGCATAGCAGAATATAACTTATCTGAGAAAAAAGCATGATGGAATGTTAAGATTCTGACAAGGGGAAAAACTTCAGTATTTTCTGTAGAGATTCTGAATATTTAAGTTTACTTAAAATGATGTTTCTGAAAATGTTTGCCCATTTGGACATTTTTTCATAGCAAAAATAAATATCAGCTAATATATGCAAGACATCTTTAATGTAATTAAAGGCAGAATTGATAATTTCTTTTGATATCCTATCTGCATTTTCCCTGAACAGCTGAGAGTTTGGTTTTATATTAAACACTGTGTTATGACAAAAAAATCCTCCCTATGCCATCATCTTGGTTCAGATGTGTGTGAAATCAGCATCTGAAATTTAGTCATCCCTTAATTACTGCTTTAGGTTTTTTTCATTCTTGGGAGGGCTTCTAAGTTATTCTTGTGTGCAAATAATGTCATTTGAGAGTACCCTAAATGAAGTTCACATGGATTAAAAAAAATGTTTTTGCAGAAAGGAGGGGAATGGGAATAGATGAACAGATGGGAAAGGAGATGGGGAAAAAGAAGTCTAATTGGGTAATTGAAGCTAAGAGGCTATTAGAGCTGACCCAGTGGTCTATTGGCAGTGTACCACAGCAACTGGAGTGTGAGGCTGAGGTCACTCTCTTTTTCTCAGACTCATAGGGGCTTAGAAGCCTTGCAGAGACAAATTAGTTCAAAAATTTCACAACATAATATTTCACTTCTAGCCAGTATAGAGAGCAGACTGAGAAATTACATAGAGTGAGAGCTGAAGGAGACACGAACATGGAAGGCGGCCCAAATCAAACATGCCTGACTTTTTTTTAAAAAAAAGACAAAAACAGTCTCAATGATAATTCAAACTACACATTACATCTACCAAGTAATTGCCACAGGGACTTGCAGCCATATGATAGCTGGAAGCTTGGTTCAGAAGCCCCATCGGAACTAGATTGGTATTAAGAAGACTATGGAGAGGCTCCTCCCTCCCCCCTCACAATTTTTCCAACATGAGACAACCCCAGTAATTATTTGCCCCATGAGGGAGTGCTTTCATGTACACCTCCCCCACCCCGATCATTTCAAGTTAGAAAAACTGTGCAGGGCAAAGCAGGAGCCCTTGTTCACTCTGTGCCATAGCTCCAACTGACATTGGTCCCATACAATGCTTCTGAATTAAGTTCCCACAGGAACTTGCATCACAGCCCCATGGTAATCACATAGTAGATGTAACATATAGCCCCAAATAAAGAACGTCAAGCAGAGGAATGGTGGATAGGAAGTGATACTTATACTTTTCCCCTTCAGAATCATCCCTTAAGTACTTGTTTATTGCTGTGTGTGGGAAACACTGTCTATTAATAGGCATAAAAAGTAGTAATGTTTTACCAATGCATAGTAGTTGCTAGATAGTAGTTCCTGGAGGTCAGGATCATAAGTTTGAGGGGTTTTATGCCTAATAAAGGTTTTGGATTTGGATTTGGAAAGTTTGAGGGGCATTTCAGGATGCCAACTTCCAGGCGGGACCTGAGGTTTCCCTTGAATTACAGCTCATCTCCAGACTCCAGAGATCAGTTCCTCTGGAGAAAATGGTTGCTTTGGAGGTAGACACTATGGCATTGTATCCCATTGAAGTCCCTGTCCTCCCAGGCTCCACCCCCAAATTTTCAGGAGTTTCCCAACTTGCATCTGGTATCCCTACCACACCCATCCTCTACTGGTGACCCAGGGAACCTGGAAACCCTAAACCCAGTGCAGTCCCAAACTCTATTCACAGCCTTCATATTCTAACAGTGAAGGTGGGAGTAGGAAAATGGTCCATATTTTCAACTCATAATATCAAATATTGCTGCTCGACTGTTTCTACTTGAAAAAAATCTTAACTTTGTTTTCACTTCTTCCTTATGTGAATTAAATATGTGGGTCTCTCTTTTCACACCATTTTTAATCTCCTTGCCACCATTTCTTCCTATTAATTTAATGTCATCTTAATGTTCTTTTCTGCATCAATTGTATATGAATGGTATGTAAACATATATAAATATATTAACGGAAAATGACATAAAATAAACAAATTGGAAAAACCTACTTAAAAATGGGCAAAAAGGAAAGAAAAAGAGTAATAGCAACAACATATTAAAATGAAGATAAATGGATGGAGAACACTTTTTTAAAAAATTCAGTCAGAACTGAGTTGTAGGTGGAGAAATAAAGTATATCCTGAGGAATGGTCTATTCTGAGAACGTTCATCTCGTACAAGGTTGTTCCCTTTTTAAAAACCTGATGCTGCCATGATGCCATTCAATGAGGTAGGTATAGATTTTTATGGGGTGGGTTTGGGGGCAGGGCCATGCCCCCCACCCCCACCCGCCCCTGGGGGCATGGCCACACCTCTCCAATCCCCACCCCCAGCCTCAGTGCTTATAAAAGTAGCTCTTCAAGGCCGGGGACAGCAGACTCCCCTGCCCTGCCCACCCACCCCCACTGGCTGAGCTCCCAGCCGGCAGTCCCTTCTGCCCTCCCCTCCAGGCAGAGACATAGCTAGGGAAAATGAACCCCAGTGCAAAATCTGAGTTTTGTGCCCCCCCTACCATGGGCAGTCACTGTGATGTGGAATCCACATCCAAACAGCATCACTTGTAATTGTGTTTTAACTAGGGAGGCCAGATTCTCCTTTTAAATCTATTTTAAAGGGAGAATCTGGAGTGCCCAGTTAAAACAGCATTGAAAGTGATGCTGTTTTGTGGTGTATTCTCCCCCACCCTGAAACAGCATCACTTTCAATGTTTAAACTGGGAACCTCAGATTCTCTCTTTAAATCCATGGCAAAGGGGGTGAATTTAAAAGGAGAATCTGGGGAAATTTGGGGGGTGCCTGCTGTTAGGGGTGCAATTGTTAAGCTAGCAGCACCAAACTTTCAGGGTATCTTTAGGAGACTCTCCTGATGATACCACCCAGGTTTGGTGAAGTTTGGTTTAGGGGGTCCAAAGTTTTGGACCCTCAGAGGTGAGCCCCCATCTTCTATTAGCTCCCATTGGAAACAATGGGGGATGGGGCACACCTTTGGGAGTCCATAACTTTGGACCCTCTAAACCAAACCTCACCAAATCTTGGTAGTATCATCAGGAGAGTCTCCAAAAAAATCCCTGAAATTTCGGTGCTGCTAGTCTAAAAGCTGCATCCCCTACAGGCCAAAAACTGAAAAAACACTAAAAATACCAAAAAACACAAATGGGGGCGGAGCTTCGGACATGTAATGGGGGGTTGAACCTGGGAACTCCCCCTTACCTATGTCCCTGATGCCATTTTTCCTTTGTGATGGCTTCCCCCCATCCCACCTTGTTAAAATTATTCTAGCCAATATGGGATCAATTAGATTACAACACAACCTAGTCAATCAGATTTAGGTAAGTGCTGACATTACCAAAAGAAATCAAAGCTTTCCCTGAAAGGCAAGGCACAACTATGGATTTTGTCCTGCAAGACTGACAGAAAATGGCAGGTGATGTACAACTTTTGATTTTTCCAAGTGATGAGAAATATTGGATAGAATCTCACAATTTTCTGTGAAATTTCCCCTTCCTCATGTCTCAATGTTAATTTTTAGAAATTAACTACCAGGAAAGATTTTTCTCTGAATTAAGTGTCACAAAAGATTTTTCTCTGAATTAAGTGTCACAAAAGATGCTGCATGAAGGCAACCTGATTCACAGACTTGCATTTCCCTCTAGCGTGTAAAACAATCTCTTGCTCCATCAGATTCCCTTTCATAGAGAGATTAAAATATTGGGGGGGGGGGGACATAAGGATGCAATTACCTGCCATTCATATCCTCACTTTTCAATTTGATGTTCTCACAGGCTTTTTAGTTAAATAAGATTGTGCTGAATTGTATTTAAATTTTACATGGTTAAATATTACTCCCACTTCAATTACCAGTTCTGCCACTGGCTTGCACAAAAGAAGAGCACCTTAATTACAAACAAAATTTCCAAGGGAAATTGATTTTTCAAAAATGTTTTCTATATATTCATACCTTGCATAGTAAAGGCTGAGAAATTTCCATGCTTGCTTAGCATTTTGAATGTATTCAGATGACAAAGAGAAAACTTATATACACTCATACAAAATATTGTGTGATGTTACTGTCCTAGTAATAAGCAAAACTAAATGAAAAGCACAGTTCCCTTGTATCCATTCTTGCGAGAAAGTGGATTATGTAATTATCATAGGAATCAAGGCTTACAGTGACTCTGCTCTGGCAGTGCTGCTTACTAAAGAAAGCCCAATCCCTGATCAATAGTTCCAGTGCTAGTGCCTGGTGAGCAGGAGGAACCAGCGTATAAGCAGATGACCAAACTTTCACAAAGAGAAATAGTAATAATAGGAGATTTCAATTATCCAGATATTTGCTCAGAGTCAAACTCTGCCAAGATTACCAGATCCAATAATTTCCTCACTTGCCTTGCAGACAATTTCATGGTCCAGAAGTTGGATGAGGCAACAAGGGGGTTGGCTATTTTACATCTGCTCCTAACCAACAATGATAACCTGATTAATGGGGTGGAAGTGGCAGGGCCCTTAGGTGCGGGTGACCATGTTCTCCTGGAGTTTGTTATAAAATGGAAAAGGGATGTCAAATCTAGTTGGACACATATTCTGGACTTTAAGAAAGTTGATTTCAGTAAACTAAAGAAACTGCTGGGTGTGATCCCATGATGAAGAATGCTAGAAGAGAAGGGAGTACAAGATGGATGGAAGTTTCTTAAAAGTAAGATCTTGAAGGCACATTTCAAACAGTTGCAATGAAGAGATAAATGGAAGGTGTCTAAAGAAACCAGGATGGATGTCTAAAGAAATCTCAAGTGAGCTAAGATATAAAAGGGACATGCACAAGAAATGGAAAAGGGGGGAAATTACTAAAGAAGAACTCAAATAGCCAAGACATATAGGGAGAAGGTCAGAAAAGCTAAAGCTCACAATGAGCTCAGACTTGTGAGAGATGTTAAAAACAATTTAAAAAGGCTTTTTTGGTTATGTCCATAGCAAAAGGACGAGAAAGGATATGATAGGGTCACTGCATTGAGAATATGGTGAAATTCTAACAGGGAAAAAGGCAGAACTACTCAACACCTTCTTTGCCTCGGTTTTTTTCCCAAAAGAAAAACAGTGCTCAATTGGGAGGAAATGATTAGAAGATCAGTAGGGAAAATTCAGCACAATAAATAAAGAGCTAGTAAAGGAATATCTGAATACTTTAAATGAATTCAAATCTCAAGGGCCTGATGAACTACATCCCAGGGTATTAAAAGAACTGGCAGAAGTAATGTCAGAACCACTTGCTATAATCTTTGAGAACTCCTGAAGAACAGGAAAAGTCCCAGCAAACTGGAGGAGAGCTAATGTTGTCCCCATCTTCAAAAAGGGGGTGGGGGAAGAGGTCCCAAACAACTACCACCCAGTTAGCCTGACATCAATACCAGGAAAGATTCTAGAGCAAATCATTAAGGAAACAGTCTGTAAGCACTTGGAAGGGAATAATGTGATCACTGAAAATCAACATGGGTTTCTCAAAGACATGCCAGACTAATCTTATCTCTTTTTTTGATTGAGTGGTAAACTTGGTAGATGAAGGGAATGCTGTGGATGTAGCACACCTTGATTTTAGTAAGACCTTTGACAAGGTGCCCCATGATATTCTTGCAAGTAAGCTGGAAAGATGTGGACTAGAAAATTCAACTGCTAGATGGATTTGTAATTGGCCGAACACAAAGAGTGCTCATCTATGGCTCATTTTCATCCTGGAGAAGAGTAGTGGAGTGCCACATGGTTCTGTTCTGAGCCCAGTGCTATTTAATATTTTTATCAATGCCTTATCAATTCACTGGATCCGAAGTGAATTACACTGTAGGGGACAAAATGGTATTAAACAGGCACTGTCCACCTGGAGACACTGGTTGAAGGGCACTCAAAGCCCCTTTGAAGCATGGACTGACCATAAAAACCTCACTGCCCTATGTACTCCTGGTAAATTGTCTGCTAAACTCTTGGTAAATTGTCTGCTAAACAACTTCACTGGGCGGACTTTTTCTCCCGATTCAATTTCACTGTTCACTTTTTCCCGGGCAAATCCAACCACTTGGCTGACGCACTCTCTTGCCTACCCGTTTCCGATGGGGCAGAGCAACCACCACCTCAAACCATTCTTCCTCCTCTCAATTGGGTTTGGCTGTGACTACTTGAGCACAAGCCCGCCTCCAGGACAACCCGTTAGCAGCCTCTTCAGTCCGCCCTCCATCAGAATTCCTCTCCTTGGAGGGAGAAAAACAACCGATCCCATCAGAGGAGGGTTGCCCTTCACTTATCCTGTGTGATGGACTTTGGTAGAGGGATAACTCACTATTCATTCCACCTCAGCTCCACAGAGCAATCAAACCTCCTTAGGTACCAATTTTGGTGGCGCACCATGCGCAAGGATATTGAGGTGTATGTCAAAGGTTGTTCCATTTGTGCCATGGCCAAAAAGAACCCTGGTAAACCACAAGGACTCCTTCAACCCATCAGCCCCTATTGGCCCTTGGAAAGTCATTTATATGGATTTCATCACTGATCTACCTAGTAGCTATGGTAAAACTGTAATCTGGATGGTGGCAGATCTATTCTCTAAACAGGCACATTTTATTCCCTGGTCATTCATCCCAAGTGCACCTAAACTGGCCAAGATTTCCAGATTGAGGTTCTTTGAAATGCCCCTTTGTTGCTCCTGTGGTTTCTGCCACTGTGCAAAACTCCTTGATAGCAGAACCAGGACCATTTTTCTTGCCTTGCAGCTCTGGCCTGCCCCACCAATGGGCAGGTACTTGCAGTGGGAAAAGAACAGAGGGAGAAACCTTGGTTTTTATGAAGGAGGGAGAAACCTTGGACAGAAAAGCGGCATGTGGAGGCACGGCGAACAGGAGGGCAGCGGTTTTCTCACACACATAAGGATTTTAGATTTAGATTTTAAACGGGGACGTGGGATGGTGATTCTGTCACACACACAAGGATTTTAGAAAGGGGGGCGAGGGCACCAATCCTCAGCTCCTGTTTTGTGTTCAGAGTCATTTCAAATTAGAATAGTGAAAGTGAGTGGGGGGAACAGGGGGAGATTCAGCCAATCAGAATGCGGGAAATGGAGGTTCTCTGCGCATATATGGAAGATGTTCCGGAATTGTAAATGGAGAAGCACCGGGCTTGTTGAAGAAACATTTTGGGCATAGCTTGCTGGCCCTGCCAAGAATCCAAGAAGAACCGGGGAGCAGTGCAACAGCAGGGCAAAAAGTGTTGCAGAAGGCACACCCCCGGATCTACCACGGGGCATTTTGACTGTGAAAAATCAACCTGTGAAAGGTCCCACAGAACCCTGGTCACCTCATTCAGACCTTCACCAGGCTGGGGCCATAGATGAAAAGGCTGTTGCCCTGCTCAAGAACAAATGGACTGCTCTTGTGTCAGGGAGTCTCCAAAGGGATCCAGTTAGGACCCACACAGCTGCATTCTGTACTAATTGAAGCATCTGGAGCAATCTCAAGGGCAGCCCTATGTAGAGCAAATTGTAGTAATCAAGTAATATTCCTACTCATGGAATTTGAGCTTATACCAACTGTTTTTCAAATGAGAGCTTTCTACAGTGAGCAGGTGGAATGGGGAAGTAGGATGACATTTGTCAGAGGAGTATTTTGTGGTTCTTTTTTGCTGCACTAGTACTTGTGTTCTTCCTGCCTGACAAAAAAAAAACTTGGAGTCAGACAAGGACTCAAACATTATCTGTAGAGCTCCCACAGGTATGCAGCTCTTATTTCCCTGCACTGTAATCTCTGCCTGTGGGCAGAGGCAGCATGACATCAGAATGTCATGTGTGCATTGGCAGCTAATGCTCATGTGTGCCACTCAAGGGCCATCAGTAGTGTGCCACTTGGTGCCCATCAGTAGCACGATATTCTTTGGGTGGGGCAGTGTTACCAGCGTTGCTAGGGACTCTGGTGCGCTGAGTATATAGTCTGGACTTTGTGTGTGTGTGTGTTTGTCATTTCTGGCATAGGTGCACTACCACTGTTGAAGTGTTAGGATGAAGCCGCCCAAACATTCCTGGACTCCAGTCTTCCCCTGGACACACAAATACCAGGGATAACAGGTAGCTGATTTTATTTATTCCAACTATCTCATTTCTAGGAAAGACGGATCTACTTATGCTGAACACTATGTTTGTAACCTCAAGGATTGACTTCTGTGCTTTGATGGGTCTACATTTGAAGATAAGTTAAGCTTCTGCTAGTGCAGAATGTTGCTGCCTGCCTTCTATTGGATATTAGTAGGTAAGCAGGAGCATATTTAGGTCATTTTGTGTCATCTGTACAGGTTGCCAGTTAACTTGCAGGCTCAATTGAAATTGTTGGTTACTATTGTTAAGGCCAAAGTTATGATCCACACACTGAGTGGACCAACTTTCCACATACTGTCCCCCTTCATTGTTTATGACCTGTAGGCTGGGCCCTGACTTTCAGTAGTGAGGAACAGGAATTTAGCTACAATTACTTCTAAGTTGTGGAATAATCTCCCTGAGGAAGTCCAGAACTGCTCTTCTCTGACAGTCTTTTGGCGAAGGTATAAGGGTAAGCAGGTCTCCCCCTAGTGGAAGACATCCTGTCTCCTGCTACCACTGCTTCCTAGTGCATAAAATAGCCAGCTCTGGGTTGGTAAATTCCTAGAGATTTTGAGAGTGGAGTCTGGGGAGAGAAGTTGGGAAGAGGAGGAACTTTAATGGGGTATAATGTCATAGAGTCCACCTTTCAAAGCAGCCATTTTTTCCAGGGCACCTGATCTTCGTTGCTTGGAGATCAGTTGTCATCTCAATAAATTTCCATCCACCACCTGGAGGATGGCAATCCCACCAGTGCAGCAGTCAGAGAAAACTGCCAGGGGAAAGTGCCATCATGACAATGCTGCATCAGCACTTTCAATCAACATAATGTAGCAATCACATAAATCCCTATGATTTTACCATTGAAATTTTGGAGATTGTTGGAGCATTGCGGCAATGTGTCATGTAACTTCCAGTTATTTGTCTAGAAGTGATGTTATGTAATGCCACATGATGCTAAGCCTCATCCCCCATACCTCTCAGGGGCTGTCAGTTCTTGGCTGACATCCCAAAGAAGGTATAAAATCCATCTTTCCAATAAGTGGCTCAGTCTTTATGATGCTCAACACCACAATGATTTTTAGACTGCTGAAATTTATTTGGTTATATTGGTGTCATTTTAATTATTATTGCAAGTTGTCTTATGCTTGGAGAGGCAATCTTTAAAGTAATCATCTGAACGAATATGCTAAGCTCCCAGTTCAAGAGCAGATGGTTGCTCTTACGTCCCTCTGAAGTCAAAGGAGTCTGTAAGTCACTCTAGATAGTCCTGAGATGTGCTTAAAGTCAAAAGACATGAAAACACTAATTTATTTCTGTTCCTTAAAGCCATTCAAAGCTGCATCTGCAAACATGAAGGTCAGAGATTAGAACAAAATAATGAAGAAAACTAAAGAATCTAAACAAGTAAATTTACTCAGAACCTGACATTTCACAGCTTGCGAAAATGTATTTTAGGTACCATATGCTTTCCATGCTAATAAAACAGTACTCTTAATACCACAGCAAGCATTCCAATGTTATTCTGAGGGACTATGAAAAAAAATCATAACTGCTTGTGTTTAAATAAAAAGGCAGATGCAATCAAGGAAAAGCAACATATTGGATAAAATCGTATAAGCAATTTGTATTTAAAATGTTGCAATATGACTATGCATTGCATCAAGAATGGAAGGACATTTGTCAACACACAAAAAATGTTTCAAAAAGTATCAGATGCATAACTCATGCAGCTTTTTAGTTAAATATACAGATGTCTAAAATGTGGGCTGTAATAATTCAGGATATGAAAGCTTCCAACAATATGCAAAGTCCCATATTTGTTGCTGTTGTGGGAGACACAGAGTGTTTCAAATTTTCCCCTTCAGTTTCATATTGTGACAAGATTTGTTTAAATATTTTTTCAGTTAACTACTGAAATGGATTGTTAATGATATCTACACATCTAAGAAATGCTGCATGCTGTTTGTGATCCTTAATGTTTACACTTAAGGAGAAAAAAGATTAATACTGAGATACTAAACTAGACATTGGGCACAAAAGATGCAACATTACTCCTACTTAAAGTATACCCACAAACAGTGTACTTTGCTAGATAGAAGGGATAACTTTAGAGGGGAGCAGACATGCTTATAACTCCTTTCACTTTTGCATGATCAAGTAAGGAAGTTGTGAAGAAATTTGCCATATAGATCACACATACAACAAAATGTGTCTGTAAGCATCTCCTTCAGTATTCACCAAAGCTCCACGATGCACTCAAGGTAGTTTTTTTTGGTCAGTCTTGACCAGGGGTCTGCAACTTGCAGCTCTGAAGCTGCATGCGGCTCTTTTGTCCTTGTACTGTGGCTCCGTGTGGCTTGGGTCCTCCCAGCCACCTTCAGAGAGTCGTCCTAAGGGTTAATGGAAAAGAGTCCCTGTTCCTAGAGAGGCACAGCCCGAGACGGCTATCCCAAGCCACCTCCGGGTTCCCTGTCCCAGCTGCCTGGTTGGCTGATGCCGGTGATAACATCAGCCACTTCATGGATTTCATAAGCAACACACTATAATTGTTTATACAAAGCGTAAAGGTATAAAAACAATATATACAGTGTTATCTTCATTTTAAATGTCAAAAAGTATTTGTGGCTCCAAGTGTTTTCTTTTCCGTGGAAAACGGGTCCAAATGGCTCTTTGGGTGTTAAAGGTTGCCGACCCCTGGTCTTGACCAGCACTGCATATTCTACCCAAATATCTGTTTTGAAATGTGGGGAGGCTTGAACAGATGAGATGCACCACAAAACACAACCAAAATCTTCATGTACATGTTGGACTTTTTCATCAGAATCTTGTACGTGGAAAGAGAAAAGTTTACTTGAAAGTGAATGTAAGGCCATTTTCGCATGGCCAGAACAGTGGGGCTGCATTGGCATGGTTCATGCTGATGCAAGCCCCGGGGCCATTTGCATGAATGGCCCCACTGGCTGTGCAGCTGGCGGAGCAGGCTCTGCATGGCTGCGCAGCCCCCCAAATGCCTACTTATCTCCTCCTGGGTTCTGTCACCCTGTGGAGGCGGGGGACATGCCCCCATGGCCAGAATCCCGACTGCAGGGACAGAGGCCAGGAGGCGTGTTCCCTGGCCTCCACAGAGCAATGGAAGCCAGGAGGAGGTAAGGAGGAGTTTGGGGCCAGCGCTGAGAATACGCTGGCTTCTACCCAGTGCCATTTGCTCGGCAACAGATGGAAGCCGGCATATAACAAAAACCTCACTCCCCAAGCAAGGTTTGAATGCATTGTGGGGGGGGAGCGGCACTGCCTGTGCAAAGCGCCCCCCCAAACAATGTTTTACCAGGCTGGAATCGGTGATTCCGGCCCAAGCAGAAAGGGCCTAAGAGTCATGGGAGAAGAACTCTGTGTTTTGTCTTCACTGCAGTACAGGAATAGGGATTTTCTACATTCTTCCGATCTAGGAAGGCAGAAATGAAATCTCTTTTCCACCTCACTAGGATGAAGATGCATCACCACTGTTGATACAATTCATTTCTCTGATCCAGTTGCAAATACTATTACTAGTTATAACATTGTTGTCTTTTGATTGTGTTTATGGGTCCTATAGGGGGCAAGGAAAGGAACTGTCCCTGGTCTCATCCTCTTCTCTCTTTATACCTTCAAGGACTACTTATGCAGTTGATGGAGGGCATTCTTGTGAAACATGGCAATCTGTAATTGTTAGCTTCTTACAGTGTGGAATCCCCTGCCCCCAAATCCCATTGCCTGATACTGCCTGGTAACCCTAGCTTCTTATATAGTATTCATAGAACACAATTTCTCTATAGCTGTAAGATACGGCTTAGGGAGTTACTAAGAATATCAGCAAATCTAAGGGCTGAGCCTATGCATATCCCCATGCCCATCAAACTTAAAACAAGTTTACAGTTAGTAACATGGCTAAACATTTGACAATTGTATTGAATGACTGTTCTTTTTCTACTTAGGTAATAGAGAGACAGCATGCTGTAGAGGTTAAAAGTGGTGGACTCTAATCTGGAGTCCCTACTCCTCCACATAATCAGACTCTAAACTGGTGATCCAGATTTGTTTCCCACTCATACATATGAAGTTTGCTGGATGACCCTGAGCTAGTTACAGTTCTCTTTGAACTCTCCCAGTTCAATACGTCAGATGTGGCACAGCTGTTCCACCTGGCATCCCTCAGAGAGCAGGTCAAGAATCTGAAGTGGCAGGGGAGGGGGGAGCTAAGCAACACACATCTGATGGCCTAATTGCCAGCAATCAGAGAATAAGATCATGTGATATTGGCAAGGAACAATTAAAATAAATAAGAACTGGAATTTAGAGCATTATTATGATAACGGTGAATACAGAATACCCAAGAATAAATAAATGGGGTAATTTCTTTAGTACCCGTTAGTGTGGACATTTTAAAATGTTACCAGTTGTAGTTTAGCTTGAAAATTAAATACAATGTACATCTGGATGTGGATATATAGGCTATTTGAAACTACTTTGAAATGTAGAAGCTCTGCCTTTATATAAACATTTAAAATATTCCTTTTTAATTTGTGACATACAAATAATTTAAAAAACTCTCCCAAAGTGACTGAGACCACAGTATGACCAACATTACGTGGGAAAACTCAGAAATACTACTTGGGATAGTGATCTTTGGTGAGAAGATCAGCTAACTTCTGGTTCAACAACATCCCACTAAATCAGTCTCTCCCCCTAAGGACCCATCAAGCTGCGCATAAAATAAATAAATAAAATAAATATTTCAACTTACCCATCCATCCTTCTATGTACTCCCTTGGCAAATCTCTTTAATGAAAACAGCAGTAACTGATGTAGAATATTTGCAGGGGATGAAATAGGATTGGGAAGATTAATTTCCACAAATAATAGGTATACTGGAAAGGAAAGCAATCCCCAAAAGATTTATCTTTACAAGCACTTCTATGGACTCTTCTTTCAATACTCTAAAATGAGACAGGGCAATCCTATCCAACAAAGGTCAATCCACATCCTTGCTGTGCATAAATTTTGTTTTAAAATATTCTGCAGCAGGCTTCTTTCCCAAACTTGAATCTTGCTCCAACACTGCTTGCATAGGGGCTTGCCCAGGCAAGGTGACTTTTTACAAAATAGTTTTGAGAGTGCTTGTTGATCTCCCAATAGCCCTTTGAGCATTTTAATGATGATTTTAAGCATGTGAAGAAAAAGCTGAAGAATGCATTTTGATTTTTTGGCAAAATGCTACCAAACATTTTTCTGTTGTTGTGGGTTTTCCGGGCTGTGTGGCCATGGCCTGGTGGATCTTGTTCCTGATGCATCTTCAGAGGTGTATCACAGAGAGGAGTCTGTTACACACTGTGTCAGTGAGAAACGAATGTTTAGTGGGGTATATATTGTCCATGTCCCAGGGCGGGGAACCAATCAGTAAGTGTTGGGGGGAACTTGTTATGCAAAGATGTGGTTGATAGTGATGTATTGCGGGTGGGGTTTATCAGTCCAGGGAGTGATTCCCCTTTTCATGCCCTGCAGCAGCAGCAGTATTGGTGAATGCAAATCCTCTGTTTGGGTGGAGTCCATTGTTCATGAACTTAGCATGCCATTGGGGTTTGCGTTTGGTGTTTTTAAGTATTGGTAGCCAAGCTTTGTTAATTCTCAGAGTCTCTTCTTTCCTGTTGAAGTTGTCTTGGTGTTTGTGAATATCAATGGCCTCCCTGTGCAGTCTGACATAGTAACCTTCTGAACTGTCCAGAATTTCAGTGTTTTTCTGTTCTGCTTTTTGATCTTTGTACCTAGCTGGTGTTTTTGATATTTATTTTAATTACTGAGTTTAATTTGCTGCATGCCAACGCAAAGCTGTTTACTCAAACTTGCCAAAACGTTGCCTTGGTCTCCCAGAAGAAAGCAAAATGAAAAAAATTATACATTTCAATGATACAAGCTATTCATTATAAAGAATTTAGTAGATTCACTTCCCATAAATGTCACCATTCTACTATATAACCGCTAAATACAAATAACACTGGAATAGAAAATATGCGCCAGCTAGGTATTTAAAATCAAAAGCACTATACTCATGAAAAGCTATGACTTGGAACAGCTTACATTCTCAATTTTAATATTAATTTCCTAATCAGTGGGAAAGATGAACCATATGTTCTCTTTCTCATTAAAAGTGTATGGACAAAAAGAATTGTGAAATTATGTTTTCTTTCAAATCCAGCTAATCTGCTAAAAATGAACATTTGGTACATTAAGGGTGAAGACAAATGCAATATTTTAAGTTTGTTTTTCTGGCAGCAAACATTTGTCCAAATGGTCACCACACTTTAAAAGTCATAGTTGGACTCTAGTCTCAGCTAAGAAAATAAGAAGAGTCCAGTTGGATCATACCCATGGTCCCAGCATTCTGACTTACACAGTAGCCCATCAGTTAATCTGGAAACCCAACAACAGGGAATTGAGGCTGAGGCCTTTCCCTGATGTTTACCTCCCAGAACTGATATTCAGAGGTTTACTGCCTCTATAGTCACCTTGGCTAGTTGCCACTGATAGACCTATCCTCCATGAAATTGCCTCCATGAAGGTTCTTCTCTCCACTCTCTTTACCTTGTGCAAAATTTTATAAACCTTTAGCATATCCCCCTTTGGTCATTTATTTTATAATTGAAAAGCCCAGACTCTTCACCATTTCCTCATCTGAAAGGTATTTCAGTTTCCTAATCAGTTTGGTTGCCCTCTTCTGTACCTTTTCCAAACAAAGCAATGAACAATTAAAGAAAATGGGAATATTAAACCCTCCTAATGGAATGAAGGTTTGTAATTTTGGGCAGGAACGTTTCACCTTTAACAATTGTATAGCAAACAGTGATCAAATAGCAAGCAAAAGATTTCCTAGCATCAATATTTCTTATGTATTTGTTAAAGGCACAATGTCTAGCCACAAGGGAAAAAGGCAAACCCAGTGGAATTTCATTTCTCCAATGAAATTTTGTAATATAATTTGTGCAAAAAGGTCAGACTGTAACACATTTTAGAACTAGTTAATAAAAATGTTTCACTACTAATTTTTAAAAAAACATATTTTTAAGACCCAGGAAGATTACTGTTATCCATAATGTATTCTATTCTAGTCTCCATATGAGAGTTAATCTCAGTTTATAGCATTGTCTCATGAAATAGAAATAACTGAATAGCTTCTAAATAAATATCAATATAACAAGCCAAAGTGTGATCATTCCTCAAGAAGGTGATAGCACACAGGAATGGTTTAAGCCTTGAAAGTTTAGTGTTCTAATTTTACATAGTAATTTATAAAGTCAATTAAATGGAAAATTTAATAGGCTGTTTGTTTTCAATCTGTCTACAAAGTGAGGCAAACAATTTTCCAGCAAGAGGCCATTATGATTAGATGGGAGTATCATACTTCCAGATATGAAAGGTGAAAAGGAAGGCAGGGTAGGAGGGCAGAAATGTGATTAAAAGAATAAGGGACAAGGCTAGAGGAAAGAAACAGCAAGATTGAGGGTTTGCTAACTGGGTAGGGGTCAAGGGTTGAGGTCATAGGGGATGGCTGTCAGTGTCAGCCTGATGTCACTTCCTATCTAGAGTCTCTTCCACACATGCAGAATAATGCACTTTCAATCCATTTTTACAATTGTTTGCAAGCTATTCCGCACAATACAATCCAGCTGCAAAGTGCATTGAAAGTGGATTAAAAGTGCATTATTCTGCATATGAGGAAGGGGCATAGGAGATGCTGGAAAGTATAGTTTTACCATAGAGGTTCTAGTGATTCCTAGAGAGGCATGACAGCTGTTAGCATGGCCTTCATCCCCTGCCTTATAAAATATTGAAGTTCATATTATTTCTCATACTGTGTGCTGCAAAATGCCAGTTTCCATGTTTGTATGGGTGGATAGCAGAGTGTCCCAGCCAAAAACAAGCCTAAGGCAAAACAGTCTGTTTGCAGAGATTTAATCTATGAGTTACTCCAGGCAATATTATCTGGACGTCTCATAACAAGGACATGCATCTTTGATTATCTCACCCTACCAGAGTACTCCACTGACATAATGGAATCGGCACATCTCCTGAATACCACACCTCGCTAAGCTGCTTTTAGAAGCCACTATGCTCTTGAGAAAACATTTCCTAAACAATTGCTTCTTTCTTACATTTTCCCCACCTTTCAGATATGATTTCCCTAACAACAAAATCCCTTCCTAAATCACTCAAGCCTCAGCTAAATCTGAATACTTAAGGCAGAGACTTTAGGAAGCATCTCTGCATAAACCATTAATGGTATCACTGATGTAATCTAGGACCAATTGGCCACATTGTCCCGGAGTTTAGAATAATAGATAGAGTTGTTAATTAGCTCAAGCCGCGCAAGTCCAGCATGAAAATCCCAAGCAGTTTCAGAAAAACGAAGCCTAAGCTCGAGGTTCCTGCCAAACCAGCAATCCACCCTATAAAAGAGCTACACACCTTAAGCTCATTGCTCCTTACTAGCCAGAACCTCCCTTGGTTAAGTTGGTATGAGACGTCTTACTGTGTGATTGTTTGCAACCAAAACTTATATAAAAATATTTAAACTGCAATTTGGTCTTTTGTGAATTCTCTGCGGATACGTTTCAAGCCGTTTCTGGTATACATAGTCTAAAAAGATCTCCTCCCAGCCTGCCTCTCACATTGCCAAGCCGAGTAATTCCCCATTGCTCTATAAAAATAAGTTTGTGCACTGTTAAGCTGGGTAACACATCCCTTCTGGGTCTGCCCTAAAAGTGACATCATACCATAGCCCAACAACAATTCTTTATTTTATTTTATTTTTCTTCCACTGCAGCTCAGAAAGTCTGCCAACTTTGATGTTAGGAGTTACTTGCATTTTAAACTAGGCATCATTGAATAAACTTGCCAGATGCTGGAATATCATAGATCCACACTGCTGTGTTGGCATGATCACCCCCTCCTTTGCTTCTGAAGGTCAGGACCCTCTGATGCACCAGGGCTCTCCTTCGGCAGTTATTTGGCAACAAATGGACATATTGTTTAAGATATTGTTTATGCTGTGGTAGCAGTTGCTGCTAGGGTTTCAGTTACACCCTGGCAACTGGTAAGTATCATTACTGCTTACTGGGAGCAGAAGGAGGCCTAGGCTAGTGATGCTGACAGTATGGCAATCTCACATTGCTAGCACGGCAGGGATACTCTAATATTTGGACAAAAAAAAATCTATGGCAGATATAATTTTTACCATAGACATTTTCTCAAATACCAGAGTATCCCCATGTCAAATACCAGAGTATCCCCAAATACCAGAGTACTGCCATGTCCTACACTATCATAAACACTAGTTTAGTGTGGGAAAACTCAGCAAAAACAGAAAGAGAACATATTGGTTTGACAGAGAGTGCCTGGAGTGCAATAGTCAAATTCGCTCCTTATATCAGAACTTTAGGGCTTCTGGAGACCGGGATCTCCTTGTCAAATTGGAAGTTGTCTGGCGGGGACCTTATGTTGTAACCGCAGTGTTGCCTAATGATAATTATGTGATTCAGGTAGAGGAAGTACATCGAACGGTGCATGCAAATAGGCTGAAGCCTTACTGGGAAAGAACTGCCGTGACTTTCCCTGTGCAGGTTAGTTCAGATGTTGGGGAATTTTCAGAATGGTGTTTTGATGAAAAACCTGATGTCAGTAAGGTTCAAATCTCTGACAGTTTGTCTACTGAACGACGTAATCAAGTGAAATCATTGTTGCAGGAGTTTGATTCACTATTCACTGAGCGCCCCGGTTTAACCCATCTAATTTCACATCACATTGATACCGGGGGAGTAGCACCTATTAAGACCACTCCTTATCCCTTGAATAACCACATGAAACAGGTTGTGGAGAAGGAAATCAAGCAGATGTTGAAATGGGGTGTTATTGAACCCAGCCAGAGTGCATGGGGGGCACCCATTGTGTTAGTGAAAAAGAAGCAGGTATCGGAAGGTGACCTCCCTGAATTCAGGCTTTGTATCGATTTCAGGAAAGTCAACACGGTAACCGAGCTCGATCCTTATCCCACGCCTTGTCTAGAACATCTCGTAGAAAGATTGGCTAGTGCAAAATACATCAGTACTCTAGATTGTTCAAAAGGATATTGGCAGATTCCTTTAACTGATGAAGCTTCTGAGAAAACGGCTTTTGTGTGTCATTCTGGTCATTTCCAGTTTAAAAGAATGCCTTTTGGGCTAAATGGGGCCTCAAAAATTTTCCAACGGTTGGTTGATAGAATTCTTGTTGGCTTAGATTTCGCTTTCGGGTATCAAGATGATATAGCCGTTATGTCTGATTCATGGGATTCTCATTTGGAACATATTCAGGTTGTCTTACACAAAATTCGAGAGGCCGGGTTAACTTTAAGGCCTGACAAATGTCAGTTTGGGTGGAAAGAAGTTGTGTACCTGGGTCACAATATTGGTAATGGTCAAATCAAACCTCTAGAAGCCAAGGTTGCGAGTATAAAGAATTGGCCCACACCCACCACAAAAAGGGACGTTCAATCCTTTTTGGGATTGGTCGGATTTTATAGACGGTTCATACTTAAGCTGAGCGAGATTGCTGCTCCTTTAACAGACTTATGCAAAAAGAAAGCTCTTTAAAAATTATTTGGAGTGAAAAATGTCAACGGGCTTTTGATGGGGTGAAAGCAGCTATTGCATGTGCCCCGGTGTTAGTCGCTCCCGACTTTGATAAGCCTTTTGAAATTTACACGGATGCTTCGGAAAGAGGCCTTGGAGCCACCCTGGTTCAGAAGGGAGATGACTCACAGATGCATCCAGTCATCTTTCTCAGTAGGAAACTACTACCTCGAGAGTGTGCTTTCTCTACCATTGAAAAGGAATGCTTGGCCATCGTGTGGGCAGTGAAAAAACTGCATCCATACTTAATAGGTTCTAAGTTCACAGTGCGGTCGGACCACAATCCTTTAGCATTCTTAAATAAGATGAAAAATAACAATGCGCGCATTTTAAGGTGGTCTTTGGCTCTGCAAGATTATGAATTTGATATAAAACATGTCAAGGGCAAAGACAATGTTATTGCCGATGCTTTAAGTCGTTGTCATTAAGATGAAAGAATTTACATGCCATTCATGGTATACCTTACGCTGCTATTGTAAATGTATTGTAAAAATTTTTACATAGTTGCATTTTGTACAATTGTGTCTGTTGTTTGACTGTAATTTTCGAATTATACCCGAAAATTTCAGCTTAGGGAGGGCGTGTAGAGAGAGTGCCTATGTTAGCTTAACTGTAGCCATTTTGTATGTAGTCTATAATAGTGACCGTTGATGATGAACTTTATAATAGTTCAACTTTACTGCTATGGCCTTCCTGGCTCCTTTGTTGTGAATTCAAAAGATTAAGTCATGAAAATAATTGCCTATCTTTGGCTTCCCACTAGCTTTCCCATCCTGGTACTGAGTAACAGTTAATTGAAGGTCTTGGCCCAGCTGCATGAAGTTTTGCTCACGGTTCGAACTTCAATAAACTTTCAGCCACAACACCTGATAAGAATGAAGACTTACATCACCTGCTTTAGTTAATTGGCACTAAATCGTGATTGGCCCACTAGGGCCACCTGATATGCAATTCCCCTATATCTGCTTTTCCATAGTGTAACAAAGGTAACTTTTTTCCTTGTTTCCCCCCTCCCTTTTCATTCCCAATACGCAATGCCACCTCATGGTGGCTAGAGGCTGTCTATTGAAACGAGAGCTGCTTGAACTTTTCTTTCACCTGCTAAGCGATGGAGAAATTTTATATTTTGATTTTAGTAGGTTCAGTAATTTTGTCTCTGTTTGCTTTTATTCAATTGATTGTATGCATAGTGTGCCATCTGACTATCGTTTGTTGAATGAAGCTGAGTTCAATAAACTTCAAGAACCTGTTTTAAAGAAACAGTCTTTTTTTTCTGAGTTGTGTGAATGTTCAAAATCCTGACCCACGTTTGAGGAGAGTGGATCGCTCTTCCTCTACAGGGATCTCCTTGTCCTACCGTGTTTCCCCGAAAATAAGACAGTGTCTTATATTAATTTTTGCTCCCAAAGATGCGCTATGTCTTATTTTCAGGGGATGTCTTATTTTTCTGTGTTCTGTTCGTCGGGCATGCTTCCAAACAAAAACTTTGCTACGTCTTACTTTCGGGGGATGCCTTATATTTCGCACTTCAGCAAAACCTCTACTACATCTTATTTTTTTGGGATGTCTTATATTCGGGGAAACAGGGTACTAAAAATTGTAGGAACAACTTTCACCAGTTAATTAGGAAGAATCAAATGGAATATGTCAATACTCAGTGGGAATATCTTCATTCTGCAGTAACTTCCAACAACACCTAACAGTATTTCTGCATTACTACCCTTTTTCTACAGCTGTGGCCATTCCTTAATTCCTCCTGCCCTCACATTTTTTCAGTGCCAAAGTTGCTTCGAGATTGCTTTACAAAGTCCCAATTTGGATTCAAACTGTTAATCACTCTTTGAATTCCCTTCAATCCAATTTTTTCCATAAGATAACTGGACTCCCAAATTGCGAGCCCTATGCAGCCCTTTGGTAAAGAGTTAAGTCAACATTCTTTGGAATCAGTCGCTTGGCTGAGGGCTTTTGGATTCTGGCTGCGGATTCATTTTCTCTTGAACTGTAACTCCCTGGCTCACCATCTGCTCTCTGACACCCACACCAACCCCTGGTTGGACTGGCAGAAAAAAATGTCTTCTATTGGACTGGCAGTGGATTCACTCTGTCCTACTCAGCAGCTTATACAAAATTAAAAGGCCAACTATTGGATAGAGAGTTTTCTAACTTAGTCACTGCAGTCAAGAAAACTTGCTCCCCCCTGTATTTTTCAATCCCATTTGAGCAGGGCCACTTGTATTGTTTAATAAACCCCATTCAAAGGAGAGTCATAATGCTTACCAGGTTGAATGTTGTTCCTTCTGCCTTGTTACATGGCAGATTTAAAAAGCAAGAAAAATCTAATAGATTATGTCCATGTAATGCTGGCTCAGTTGTATCCCTGGCCCACCAATTATTACACTGTTCCAGATTTAAGAAAATCAGATCCAAGTATGTGAATCTTACTTCTTTACACTCACCTGATCTCCCGGATTTATTTAGATTACACTATTTGTTGGACAATCCTGATCCTTCCTTCTGTGTGATAGTGGCAGACTTTCTCCTGGAAATTATTAAATGTCACTAGATTTTGTTTTATTCAACAATTTATTTCCTGTTTAGTATATTGATGTTTTTCACCAGTTTTTACTACTGCTGTATTTATTTTTATTGCTCTCTATGCCAATAAAGGCTTGCTTACTAGTGTAGGTCTCATTTTGCTTGTGATAAGTTTCACTGCCAGCCTGCTGATCAGTAGGAGGAAGGCCTGGGGTGGGGGGGTGGGGAGCTGGTAACCCTAGTTGCTGGCAAAGTAATGTTTTTAAAAGTCTGCATATCCAATCAGATCTCCAACCAAATCTCTGCCTAGTAAAAGCCCCATCTGGCCCCACACACACTTGGAGAGCACCAGGAAAGGTCTCAGTGGGCATCTCAGTGCCATATTGGGAACCACTGTTTTTACTCCATGCTTGATAAATATTTGCCAGCAGTATGGGTCATTGATCAGTCTGGAAAATAAGCATTATCATTTTATGTGCTCTCTCCATGCACAATCACTAGGAAGTACAAGTGCTGCCCAGTCTTCTTGTAGCATCTTCATTCATGTATTCCAGGTTTATGTTAAGATTTGTTTTACTAAAATGTTGATTCCAAACAGAAGGGTAAAAGTCTTATCTTTGTAAGGACATACCTCTAAAAATACTTAAACAACATTTTCCTCACATGCCTTTTATTTTATTTACAATACCCCATGTCTCTACACTGCTTGTTCAAAATAACCTTAAATAATATGATAGCCAGAGGAAGGGAAGAGGGAATGATACCTTTTAAATTAGGAAGGGGGGGGGCATACCTAAAACTTTCCTGTGCTGCAGTGTCATAGCTTTGCTAATGGCTGCCTGCTGTGTGGCTTTAAAAGCCCCTGTTTAATTGGTGTGCAGTTGCTGCTTTATTGTAGCATTACTGAGAAGTGTGCTGAGATGTCTTCCCATCAGCAGATGCAGGTGGCTGTACAGCTCATTTAGGCTGGGTAAGTAATGTCAGTTCAGGAAAAAAAGAGGCTTCTGTCTTCAAACTTTCAATCTGCCTCCATTATCTGTGATCAAGGTGGAACCACAGGGGAGTGGAATTACTGGCAGGTCTAGGACAAGTGAAGAGGCAGTGAATCTATAAGACATATTAATCATCTTTTTCTTCTCTTCTCTGGCGCCAGCCTGTGCCTCTGATTCCCTGGCGCCAGGCAAATGGATTTGCTGTCCCCACAGGTACAAGCGAGTGCCTTTCAGGGGCAAGTCATCAGAATAATAATTACTGACACTGCTGAGATCAGCCCTAGCCAATCCAGAAGGGAACAGAAAAAATATTATGGAATGGATGGATTTCCTGAGCTCCTGCGTTAGTATTTATAGCACTAGGCTTCAGATGGATTACAATGAAATTCAGAATCTTTCCAAAACAGTATCTCCCTAAATATGTGCTGCAGAACACTTTCATAGTATCATTTACATAATATGAATATTTTAGATTTTCTCTTTTTCACTTTAAATATATCATTTGGAAATTTTCCCAAGGCGTGAAGACAGAAAATCACATACTACATTTTCCTCCTATTACTTTGCCTGCTGTCACCTAGTTGGTATGGCATGGATTTGCTACGAATATATCTGGCTTCACAGAACTTCCAAAAATTCTGCCTCCTATGTACATTTACTAGGAAGAAAAGAAGTGTCATTTATTCTAGCAGAAATTAATTTAAAGTAAGCATGCATAGGACTGCAACTTCTGTATTCCTTTCCTACTGATATAGAATTTTGCTATATTCTATCCTCAAAGGCTAAAGTCAGATTTGATGTTCTTCAAACAAGAATTCTATTAGACGGCACTTTACAAGATATCTAGCACTGAATTGTATTAAACATATGCAAATATATACACAAGAATGTAAACATTTGCGATAACGTACTACCTGATAAAACATGAACATGCATATATTATCAAATAACTCACATGTAACGAAGAATGCTATTGAAACTGAAAAACCAGATGTCATTACGAACATTAGTGAATGTGTTGTGTAACTCATTAAATAAAACATATTTTAGCATTTGTGCTGTTCAAAATCTATGCAGCTAGCACGTTATGGCTCAAAAATAAAATAAAATCATATTCTAATTTGCTGCTCTTTCTTACAGTATTTCTTCATAATTATGGTGTGTAACAAAAATTACAGTTTTGCACTGAAGCATAAACTCAATATTAAATAGGTCCATTTGTCAGTCGTAATTTTCAGCATAAAGAGTATTAATTGCATTTAGTCCGATGGTTAATACAATGAAAGTTACTAGAACTGCAATGGGTAATTAGTGAATGATGATATACTGATAAGCAGTTCCTTTCAATAAAAATTCTGACAGCACGTTTTTATATTATAAAGAACCTAAAATCAAGAGCAGCTTTGAGCTTCTATGTACTTGTAGTAATTAAAAATACTCTGTTTAATGTATGTACATACCTTTTGCTATAAATTTCAAAATAAACACACTAACAGTGCAATCCAAAGAGTGTTATTCCAGATTAAGCCCATTCATTTCAGTGGACTTAGACTGGAGTAACTTTGCAAAAGACTGCACTGAAAGCAGGTGTCCTGCATTTTCTTTTCATTAGTAAATCAGCACTTTTAATGTTCAGCTGCTCAGGTTACAAGATATACCTTGTCTAACAGATTTGCTTTTAATTTCAGTGCTAGTATTTGAACCACTGCTTTCTCTGGAGCCTGCTTTAACTGTTATCATCCATCTCAGCTAATTACAATATTCTATTGATTTTTTCCCACCAGTACTAAACAAGCTTAGAAACTGAGGAATGATTTAGAGAAAATACAAGCAGGAAAACTGCAAGAACTTGCAGGGGTCATTTCTTTCTTCTGTATCCCAGGCCCTATACTATTTTTCTCCTATGGCACCCTCCCACCACCCAAATTATCTCCCCTTCTGTACTTTCTTCTCTTTTTAACATTCACTAATCAACTTTTCTTTTATCTGTCTCCCTCAGTCTTCAGCTTCGTTCGTTCATTCATTCATTCCATTTTTCTCGCAAAGTGGACTCAAAGCAGTTTACATCATTTTCTTATCCTCCATTTTATCCCTGTAAATTAGATTAGACTGGACCAAGATAATCAAATTATTTTTCAATGCAATTACGTAATTTGAACCTGGGTATACTAAAACCCAGTTTGACACTCTAATTCTCTTGCAGTGCAAGGTTTGTCCCATGTTAATTCCCTAACCTAAATCAGGACAGACCCTTCCAATTTGCATAACACCTGAACCTCTTGTTGTTTTCTAACAACATACAGTAGTTGTTGGTGTTAATGACTCAATTCTAATGGTTCTGTTGCCAACCAACATGGCTACCCTCTGAAACTATTTTTCTTGTGAAATTAATGTTCTTTTAACACAGTAACATATTTAATACTCTATATTTTATAGTATTGTAAGAATGTATTTTGATGCTTGTTTTCTGCATAATATTATATGGAAATCACACAGATTAAAATATCTTGAACAGGAGAAGAAATTCCAACAAAATGGTGTTTTCAATTACCCCCTTAAGTCACATTATAGGAAAAATAGTGTTTCTGTATTTATATTTTTTTCATAAAACATAAAATGATTAATTCCACAAGTAAATGTACTTTCCCTCCATCACAATACTAACTTGGAATTAAATATTCTCAAGCTTAAGAGATATTATAGATTAATGTACTGAAATTTCCTAGTATGTGCATGCACCTGTCATAATTCTGCAATGTTTTTAATATCTTGTGAGAATAAGTTGAATTTCACTAGGTTTAAAAGGGTGTGTAAGTGTCTTGCAGTTTATGTTGCTATCTGAAGTGTGCATGTGTAAAATTAACTTAAACTCAGACATTTAAATTCTCAATCATAGTAATTTTTAAAAGAATAATGATGCAGCATGAAAACCATCCCTGCATAGACTTCTACTTGCACTCATCGAAGGTCTTTAGAAAAAAGCAGCGATGCTGCAAATTTGGTGAAAAATAGCCCCTCCCAGCCCACAAAAATCCCCCATTGACATAAAATGCTATGTCAGAGCTGAGAATCACAAGATAAAACTTTCCTAGCATGAGTAAACTACTGGAAAATATTTTGTGGGGGGCAGTTTTTTGTGGTAGACTCACCAAATTTGCAGCATAGCATAGCTGCAAATAACCCCCAAGTTTAGTGAAGACTGGGTTGGGGGTCTACTTTTATGGAGTTCCATTTTTTCTCCACTGGAAACAACAGACAATGGATGGAGAAACCTCTTTGAGGGACCATAAAATTGGACACCCTGAGCTAAGCTTTATGATACTTATTGGTTATTCTAATAAGAGTCACCTGAAGCTACAAGGAATTCTAGTGGCTCTACCTTTAGAAACTGCCCCCTAGAACCCCACAAATATTTCCCATAGTGTTTAATAGACTGCAAAATTGTTGGATATTGGAATCAGAAAAAATATTGGTTTGGGGATTCAGCGACTTAAAAAAAATTCTGAAAATATTCAGGTCTATTAAATTAAATGTGAAAAATACCAACAAAATGGTGCACACTGCTAGCATGAACAATTTAACCTTTTTTCTCATCATTAAGACATTATTCAGATGCCAAATAACCGTTTCATGAGAGATCCATATTCGATTTACTTTCCAGGAAATGGAAAATAGGCTGCCAAGATATGCTTATAAAAATCCTACTCTCACAGGTTTTCAACATCTGTCAGAAAGAAATAATGAGTAAGTTGTGACTTTATCTCCCCCCCACTAAATATTCCCAACAGAAGCAAAGTTTTCATTGTGACATAAACAAGCAGTAAGATTTAAGAATAATTAAATGAAATTTGTCACTGAAAGATGTTTCTTTAGCCACAGTTGCTTTCAGATTTTTAATACTGTGATTTTGCACAGGTTATAAAAACAATTTACATTCAGCCATAAGAGGCCCAACGAAAGCCTTATATACGGCATTTGTTGATTTGGCCTCTGCTTTTGACTCAGTATGTAGAGAAAGACTCTGGTGGAAACTGCTGAACACAAATATGGATAAACGCTTACTTTTCCTTATTAGAGAGCTGCACGAGGACACATGACCAAGTCAGTAAATACACTGTGGGCTCTCTAACAGATGGAGTTTAGAGCAGGAAAGGAGTCAAGCAGGGCTGTTTACTTGCCCCACCTTATTCAACCTTTTATATTAATGACATGAATTCCCAAACTGACCGACCATGAATTTGTTGCCCCCCCCGCTTAGAAAACAGAAAATTTCCAATTCTGCTATAATGCCAGATGATATGTGTCCTAGTTTCAATTTACAAGGAATGGTTTAAGGAGACTCCTATATGGTTTGGGTGAGTATTGCAGAGAGGAGGCCCTCTCTCCATAACCATTCCAAAACTAACGTACTGGTGTTCAAGCAAAGACCAAGAAAATACAGCTCGAACATCCATACTATTCCTATAGAGCAATGCACACTTTAAATATTTAGGAGTTACATTCAACCTTCACTAAATTCATTGGAATGCCCATTTAGCAGTGGTCAAAGCAGCTGCCCAAAACTGTTAGCAATAGTGAGATTCTATCATACAAAAGGAGGTCATTTAGTTGATCCAGCCCTAAAAAATTTTTTAAAATTAAAGTTATAATTCCTATGCTACTCTATGCTATAGAGATTTGGGGATGGAATACAAGTCCTACATAAAATATAGAACTATTCAAAACTTCTTCCTTAAACGAATTCTGCTACTTCCCAAAGGAACTAGCTGCCCCTCCTCAGGGCAGAACTCAGTTTGCCTCTATTACTTCCGAGCTGAATTGGCAATCTTGAAATCACGTTAAAAGAGTTCACTAAAACCAACTCTGTTTGGGAATCAAAGTTTGCAGATACTACTTAAGGCCTCGGAATTACATAATACACTCCTAAATAATATATTGCTCAGTTATTCTGTTCCAGATCATTTATTCTCTTCACCAATTTTAAATCCAACCTTAGGGACTGGATATTCAAAGGGATAACTGTATGGACAGAGATATAATTTTACATTCCAAGTTTGCTCCCTGCATAGTCACCTTAAAAGGATCATCACAGAGCCCCCTATCTTTGCTGGCATTACTCAGTTTAAGATAAAGAACGCTATGACAGCATTTCATGTATTTCAAACAATGCCAACAAATTATTTAGAAGGCAGATATGCCAAAATACCAGCTGAACAACTAATTTGTATCTGCAAACAGGAAGATTTACCTCATTATGTTCTGAACTGCCCCTGTACGAGCCTAGGGCTAATAAGTTTTGAATAGTTTTATATCCCTGTCCCAGGTATATTATGACTCAGACAAATTATACCTTCTCCTTGCGGATTTGGATCCCTATATATCCTATAGGGTTGGCCTATTCGCCTTGGCAGCTACAAAAATTCGCTCCAACAATGTAATAAAGCAAATGATCAAACCTAAACTGGTTTAAGTTAGGTGGGAATACAATTCAGACATATTGTAGGGGGGAAAGTGAAAGATTTAGTGTTCAATGATGGATTTTTAGTGAATTTTTTTTCTTTTTTTTCTTACCTGTTGGAATAACAAGTTGGCTCAGAAGTTGTAATGTAACAATATTGTAATACTGTAATGGCCTATGGCTTTCAATAAAATTGATGATGAAAAACAATTTACAAAACGTTTTGTATTGTGCCAACATTTTGGATGTTTCTAAAAAGGTTTTTCAATGTTTCTTTTTTTCTTTATTTCTATTAGACAGACTTGTTCCCCCTATTAAATTTACTTTTTACTTCTGTTGATTTCAGTAAGAAACACATTTCAACACATGGTTTGTCTCCTTAACTGAGATGAATTTTTCATGGCCTGTTTTATGCCCTGTTATCTGAAATGGTGGGAGTCGCTCCCTTTTTAGAGTGGGGAATTAGTAAGAGCAGAAGATTGGCTTAGCAAAAGATTGGGCAAGCTTGAGATCTCGTTCGCCTATGTTTTACAGAAGTCAACTTTTGCAAGAAATTCTGCTGGAGAGCAAAAAAAGCTTAACAGTTTTATTAAGGGATGGTTGGGATATACAATAATCAAAACAGCAAAACACACAGTCCTAAGATATAAGTTGTTTTGAGTGGATAGGTCTGGAATAGATGAGGGAATTAGGGAAGTAAGGGCTATAGACACCTGATGTTAGAGCAGAATGGTCTGATGAACAGAACTGGGTGACCCACGCTTAGGTCTGGTAGAACAACACATCATACAACAATATCACATACAGAGAGGTGTCCAGAGATATTGAACAGGTGGTTACTGGGAGAAGGAGCTTCTTATACAGAAAAAGGGATGCTCAGAATTATGCAGAGTGACCATTAAACTCCCAGGACAAAGAAGAGACAGACATCAACCTTAATGGTTGGGTCGTTGATCTAATAGGTTGAGGCATCAGCTTGATGTTCCAAGCTCAGGAAAGTAGGAAAGGGGAAGGCAGCTGATGCAATTACAGTCAAAGGTGTCAGAGGAAGAAGCATTGGGTTAGGATAAAGCTGGGCAGGTAAGCACATTAACATATTCATGATCTTCACAGGGGCATGTGGTCCAGGACTGGAGATGGGAACACTTTCCACAGCAGGGGCATTGGGTTCATTTAATCTCTTCAGGATGGTTGTCAGAAAGATATTATGAAAGGCTGATTTGGAGGGGCCAAGTCCAAAGTTCTTACTTACTGTATGTCCTTGTAGGTACAATGAGCCAATGCAATTCTCATAGTATTTCCCCTCAGGTCAGGTGATGTCACCTTTTGGATCAAACAAACAAGATGGATCCAAGATAGTCCTGTCAAGGGGCAGTCTCCAGGCCATCATCCCACCAAGATTTTCCCTGGTGGCACTGATGGCAAATCTGTCTCTGTTCCTTATTCTCTTGTCTTTAAAAACAGACCCATACATTACTTTCTTCACATGTGAACATTCAGTTGGTTTTCCTAATGAAATTATGCTGTCTCACAGAAAAAAAGAACCTCAATGTAGAATGAATCTGTTGAATGAATCTTGAATTTCTTTGCAGTAGAAGGCTCTGCTGTGGTTCTAGTGCCTACCCAGTTATCCCCCTCCTCCTGCCCCAATTCTCCAGTTGCATTTAAGAAACTATTTTAAGTGCCACTTCTATCAAAACCTTTATACTGCGCACTATACAGCATGGCACTTGGTTAAACTAGCATTTTAATACATCTAAAGATAGTAGCAGAACTTGCCTTTTGCAATCATTGTGACCACCATTTTGTATCACCTTCAGCATGGAGCCTACCACTGCAAAGATGGCAGAAAAGAACAACAATCATTTCCTCTGCATGGCCACATTTCTATTTTTTGCTGAGACAGAGTATAATATTGTCATTGGGAGGGATCCATGGAGGAAATGATCCCCAAAATCTTCCTCCCAGCTCCTTTTAAGGCATAATGAAGAAATTGAAATATGTCATCTACTTTGGCCCTATTCTGTCTTTTGCTTGACGTGCTACTGATTACAATACATTAAAGAAATCATGGTTATGCTAAGCAGAAAGCAAATGCAGGATGTTCTTCTTTCCTCAGTTTGCCGTCTGCCTACCCATCTTTCAAAACATAGAGTAAAATATTTGACTACATCTAGCTAATGGTAGCACTCCCTATCAGCAGGGAGAAGGGGGGAAATGAAGTATTTGGAGTGATGCTTGCTTAGTGACAGCCTATGTGAGCAAATTATGTGCCCCTGTAGAAAGACAGACTGTTTGCATAATCTTTAGGGAAAGGGCCAATTCATTCTATTTTGATTGGCAAAGGTTCCTAGAACCCATTGAGTCACTCTTTCTTCACCTTATGAAAAAAAATAGTGTTAAAGCAAGGAATTATATGAAGAGAGCAAGCAAGGGCTAAGTGACTAATTTCAAACTCTAGTTTGTTGCTAGTTTTTTGTTGTTTTAGTTTGAAAAGATATCTGAAAATCCTGTGGTCTCAATGGCTTTTAGATCAACCTACAGGAGTTAACAGAAAGCACTAGATGTTTCTATTAAACAATCTTGAAGTTCAGCCTACTATTTTAAAATATCATGTCCAAGTGAAGATAAGAACAGATCAGGAAGAGTAGCATAAGTGCACCATCTTCCAGTTCTGTCAGTTCCAACATACTCAGAATGGTTCCATACATTATGCAGAAGACTTGTTAGCACATCAACTTAACAGATTTACATCAATCAATAACTCTAATGACTTAAAATATAAATATTTACTTGAGCCATATCAGAAAAAAATAGACAAAAAGAAACAGCTTCAATGCAACACACTTGTAAGGGAAGACAAATACAATACTAACAATCATTATCTAACAAATAAAAGTTTTCCCCAGACTTACCTAAGGAACTACCCTTTTTATTTTTCCACATGTTCAATAGATCACTGGAACATTGAACCTAAATATTAATGCTGGTGATGCTGTCTACAATACACCAGCAATTCCAGCCATTTTAACAGGTTTTGCAGCACTGCACTAGTGTAGTAATGGGTAAACTTCATCCTAGCATCTTGTGTGCTGCAGGTGACATAATTCTTTAAATAAGTCTATTCCAGGGCAAAGAAATGCTGAACTGGAGGAAAACTCTCATGTGCAGAGTTCTCTTTCCTTGATGGAATCCCACCTTGTTTGTTTGTGTTTTGAAATACCTAATGCTGGAATCCTATATGCAAAGATGTGAATATCCCTGGTAAAATAAAAACCATTATTAAAATGCTACTGTTCGTATTCATAGGTAGTATTTGGTCTTTTGGTGTTCTGGCTTTATTATACCTAACATACAGTTTAAAAATTATGAACAATTTAATCTTCTGAAAGTTCCATATTAAGGGGAAAAGATAATAAGGAAACAAGCTGATATCTTCTTATTTGTAAGCTCTATTGGCATGTATCATATTCCCATTACTGGAAGCTTTTGCTGTTGCAGTAGTAAAAAGCCCCCTCAATTCAGGCAATTACATCTGGGCATTTAGAAGTATTCAGATGGATGAATCAAGGGCAAGAAACTGGACAATGGAAATTGCTCAATGCAAGGTTTTGTCAAGCAAAGAAGAAGGACTTCCCTTTTATGCCATCTGTTCCTCAGGGTTCAGGAAATATGTGGTGTGACCTTCAATGTTATTAGACCACATACAGTACAACGGGTGAGCACATGCCATTCGATTAAATTACAGTTGAAAACAGCAGACATCTGCTTCATGAAAGGTTACACTGTGCTTTACATATTTATGGTGTGCTTATAATGAAATTAGATACTATCTTAATAAGATTATACTGTAACACTGCAAGTGTTTACTAAGTTAATAACAGAAAATTACTTCATATCCTATTTTACAGGAGAAAATCTTACAAATTAGAAGATAGTACTGAACATTAAACAAATTTCAAGACATGGAAGCTGCATCACTGTTATCTTTATCCTGTTAGTTATAAAAGCAAAAAACTAGAAAGAGTAGAATGGTACAAGTAGAAAATAAGAAAGATCGAAAACACACACCACAGTTCCAGCCCGGATTTGGATGCATGCTTCTTGGTGCATTGATGTCTTCCAAAACAGTAGGGATTTTTAAGCAAACATGAAATTATGGTGCAATGCACTACTATTTGTTATAGCAAACAGCTAATGGTGGCTATGTCCTCAACAAATCTGTCTAATTCCCTTCTAAAACAGTGGAGGTGAATTCCACAATTTAATGACTTCTTGAGTAAAGAAATACTTCACTTTGTCCACCCTGATTTCATTGCTCAACAACTTTACTGGGTGCACCCAAGTTCTAGTATTAAGGGAGATGAGAAAAAGCTGTCTCTAGTCACTTGCTCTACCCCATGCATAATTTTGAAAACTTAACACACTTGGGCCTCTTCCGCACACGCAAAATAATGCATTTTCAAACCACTTTCACAACTGTTTGCAAGTGGATTTTGCCATTCCGCACAGCTTCAAAGAGCACTGAAAGCAGTTTGAAAGTGCATTATTCTGCATGTGCGGAATGACCCTACGTCTTTTTTTGTAAGCAGACAAGTCCCACGTGAGTAAATTAAATACCTCCTATTTCAGACAGATAGATTTGCCAGTTTTGAGCTGATGAGTGGCATATTTTACAACCTTACCTTGTCTACAGTAGTACTACAAGCTAACATAGCTGTTTTGTGAATTAAGGCCACATGCAATTGCATCTTAATAGGACCTTCTCCAGGCTTTATCAGAATTTTTAAACAATGAAAGTAATGGTAGCCTCTGGAATTTGTCTACTAGAAATAGCTCAGGCAGGAGCCAACAAATGAAATTTCAGTCTGTTTTTTCTTAATATACAATAGACACCAATCTAATAATTTGGGTAGACATGGTGAAGAACAATTTTCAATCTCCTTATTAAGCATGGCATCCTTGTCTTCCACCTGTCTATTATCAGACAAAGAATGATTTCCTGTGAAATCAGCACCGTGACTCAATGTATTAGAGATGCAAAAGATGACTATATGCTCAAGAACATTCAGAACAATTAAGTTACATTAATTATATTATGAGTCAATTATCATTGCCAAGAGCTTTTGGCTTTAAAAAAATTCCTCATTGAGTTTTGCTTAGTAAACCAAGGGGAAATAGGTCATGGTAAATCAATGTCTAGGCTAGAAGAAAGACATGGACTAACTTTTCAGAATATCAAAGAGCGTGGCCCATTACTTCCAGTGGAGGAGTGGCTTCCAGGAAGCAGACTATGATTTTGCTAGAAGTTTAAGAGAAGACTCAAAGACCCTGTCTGATCATTAGTATCTTATTAGAGGCTAACATGTAGCTTGTTCAGAGTCCATGTGATCATGGGGCTTGGGAATAATTTTGAGAGACCAAGTCCCCATACATGTTAGGGGAATTCCTGGCAGAGCTGCTGCTAGGTGATAACAGATTATAGAGAACTGAACAACTACAAAAATAAACCAGACATAGAAAGCAGCTAGTAGGGGTATGCAGCAGCAGGGGAAAAATCACTATTTTTCAGATTCTGATATACCACAGCTGAAAAAGATAAGTATTTCCAGTTTCCCAGACTGTAAATATCAAAATGGTATTCAGATCTGGATTTTTCTTGGGTGTCTGATATTTGTTGGGTCCATTATCCCCTTGGAGAATCTTTCTGAGGGTTGGGGAAAGAGATGCTTTTAAAACTACTGGCACCAAAAATGGGAAAAGACCTTCTGGTGCTGCCCTTTAAATAACCCCCAAATTTATGGGTCCCTGAACAAGGTGTCACAGTTATCCTTAATTGTTTCCTTTAGAGAACCCCCTGCAAAAATATAAAACCCAAGAAGCCCTCCCATAGGAATACTATTATGAGCTATTGCTAAACCTAACCAAGTTAAAATATGAGAATCTGAAGTATGTAAAATTTGAGAATCTCAAAGTAAAATGTGAGAATCTGTTTAAAAAACCAATGAACTTAACACCAATTCCAGTAATGACAGAACTTTTAAAAACAACAACATTTGAAATATGCATAATCTTACCTAAAGCAGTCAGGAGATGCAGAAACACAGACAGGCAAGAAAAAGGAAGGTGGGGGGATCAGTCTTAGGAGCCTGCAAACACCCGCTCCTTGGGGACGGAGGGTGCCAGTCTAAGGTGGGTGAAGATGCTCCCTTAGATGGGCCCCCTTCCTTAGCTGGTGATCAGATATCCTCTCGCACAGAGGATACCCCTCGGGGAGATGGGGAGCTCCTCGTAGTGGGTGATTCAATCATTAGAAATGTAGAGAGTTGGGTTTGTGAGAGGCATGATGACCGCATGGTGATTTGCCTGCCTGGTGCGAAGGTTGCGGATGTCACGCTTCGTCTAGATCAGGGGTAGGGAACCTGCGGCTCTCCAGATGTTCAGGAACTACAATTCCCATCAGCCCCTACCAGCATGGCCAATTGGCCATGCTGACAGAGGCTGATGGGAATTGTAGTTCCTGAACATCTGGAGAGCCGCAGGTTCCCTACCCCTGGTCTAGATAGGCTTTTAGACAGTGCTAGGATGGAGGCACACAGTTGTGGTCCACATTGGCACCAACGACATTGGGAAATGTAGCCGGGAGGTTCTGGAAGCTAAATTTAGGCTGCTAGGTAACAGGTTGAAGTCCAGGACCCTCAAGGTGGCATTCTCAGAAATGCTACCTGTTCCACGTGCAGGGTGAGCTAGGCAAGCAGAGATACAGGGTCTCAATACGTGGATGAGAAGGTGGTGTAAGGCAGAGGGTTTCAGATTTGTCAGGAACTGGGGAACATTTTGGGACAAGGCAGGCCTGTACAAAAGGGACGGGCTTCATCTTAACCAAAGAGGAACCAGGCTGCTAGCGCTCAACATTAAAAAGGTGGCAGCTTTTAAACTGATCCCTGGGGGAAAGCCGACAGGAGCTGAGGTGACTTCGGTTCGGAATACAGTATCTATGGGGATGCAGACAGAGAGGGAGGTTTTTCTAAATCAACCACATACAAGCGAGGAACATAGCAATGTGCTTGTGACAAGGGATAGTGTCTACAAAAGACTTGAGGGTAAAGCACATAAATCCCAGGTTAAGGACAGAGACAGGGTATACAGGTGTCTCTATGCTAATAGTAGAAGCCTTCAACCTAAAATGGGGGAGCTGGAGTACAGAGTTTTGAAGGAGGACTTTGATATAGTGGGCATTACAGAGACATGGTGGAATGAGGAGAACCAGTGGGATGCTGTTATACCAGGTTACAGGCTCTATAGGAAAGATAGGACAGGGTGCACTGGGGGTGGAGTTGCCCTTTACATCAAAGAGAGCATAGTGTCACATAAAATAGACAATGCAAGGGGAGCTGGTTTCCCTACAGAATCACTGTGGATATCAATACCAGTGGTGAAGGACAGTATAATATTAGGGATATATTATCGTCCCCCTGACCAAAGTGCACAAGAGGATTCTGAGATGGAAAAAGAAATTAGAGAGGCCAACAAAAACAAAAATGTAGTGGTAATGAGTGATTTTAACTATCCCCATATAAACTGGAAAAATGCATGTTCAGGTCATAGTAAGGAGAGAACATTCTTGGATATGCTAAATGACTGTGGTTTAGAGCAGATGGTTGTGGAACCAACCAGGGGAGAGGTGATTCTACATCTAATTCCATGTGGGACCCAGGACCTCATGCGGGAAGTCAGTGTTGTTGAGCCGATAGGGAACAGCGACCACAATGCTGTCAGATTCAGTATCTCTGCATGAGAACAAGTGACAACTACTAATGTAGTTACATTTGCCTTCAGAAAGGGAATTTCTCAAAGATGAGGGGGATAGTGCACAGGAAGCTGAAAGGGAAAATCAAGAGAGTCAAAACTGTCCAAGGTGCTTGGAGGTTATTTAAAAACACAGTAATAAAAGCTCAACTGGAATGTGTTCCACAGGTTAGAAAAGGCAGCACCCAGTCCAAAAGAAAGCCACCATGGTTAACAAGAGAGGTTGAGGAAATTATCAGAAAAAAGAAAATGTCTTTTAGAAAATGGAAGTCCAGTTTGACTGATGAAGAATATGAGAGGGAACACAAATGGTGGCAAAAGAGAAGCAAGTTAGCTGTAAGGGAGGCAAAAAAAGGATTATGAAGAACGCATGGCTGTGAACATCAAGACCAGCAACAAACAGTTCTTCAAGTATATCAAAAGTAGGAAGCCAGCAAGGGAAGCGGTAGGCCCATTAGATGACAAAGGAACAAAGGGTGTACTAAAGAGATTGCAGAGAAACTAAATGAATTCTTTGCATCTGTCTTCACCCAAGAGGAGGTGAGGAAAATTCCTGCACCTGAACCAAGCTTCTTAGGAGGCGAATCTGATGAATTAGCGAAGATAGTGGTAGACAAGGAAGAAGGTCTGGCAGCCATTGATAAACTAAATGCTACCAAATCCCCTGGCCTAGATTGCATTCACTCAAGAGTTCTTAAAGAGCTCAAGCATGAAATTGCTGATCTTCTTACTTTAATATGCAACTTATCCCTGAAATCAGGCTCCATCCCTGTAGACTGGAAGATGGCCAATGTCACACCAATCTTTAAGAAAGGATCTAGGGGGGACCCGGGAAATTACAGGCCAGTCAGTTTGACATCTGTTCCTGGTAAATTAGTAGAATCTATCATTAAAGATAAAATTATAAAACATGTAGAAAAGCAAGACCTGCTGAGAAAGAGTCAGCATGGCTTTTGCAGAGGCAAATCCTGTCTTACAAACTTACTAGAGTTCTTTGAGTGTGTAAACAGGCATGTGGCTAAGGGGGAACCAGTGGACACTGTCTACTTGGATTTCCAAAAAGCTTTTGACAAAGTTCCTCACCAGAGACTATTGAGAAAACTCAGCAATGAAGGAATAAGAGGGGAGGTCCTCCTATGGATTAAAAACTGGTTGAGAAACAGGAAGCAAAGAGTGAGTGTAAATGGGAAATGTTCACAATGGAGAGATGTAAGGAGTGGTGTCCACAAAGGATCTGTTTTGGGACCAGTGCTCTTTAACCTATTCATAAATGACCTGGAAGTAGGGGTGGGTAGCGTGGTGGCCAAGTTTGCAGATGATACCAAATTATGTAGGGTGGTGAGAACCACAAAAGATTGCAAAGAGCTCCAAGTGGACCTTGATAAATTAGGTGAGTGGGCTCAGAAATGGCAAATGCAGTTCAATGTAGCAAAATGTAAAGTGATGCACATAGGGGCAAAAAATCCGAACTTCACATACACGCTACAGGGGTCAGTGCTATCAGTCACAGACCAGGAAAGGGATTTGGGCGTCTTAGTTGATAGTTCCATGGGAATGTCAACTCAATGCATGGCAGCTGTGAAAAAGGCAAACTCTATGCTGGGGATCATTAGAAAAGGAATTGATAATAAAACTGCAAGGATTGTCATGCCCTTATATAAAGCAGTGGTGTGACTGCACTTGGAGTACTGTGTTCAGTTGTGGTCGCCACATCTCAAAAAGGATATCGAAGAGATAGAAAAAGTGCAGAGAAGGGCAACAAGGATGATTGAGGGACTGGAGCACCTTCCTTATGAGGAGAGGCTGCAGCGTTTGGGACTCTATAGTTTGGAGAGGAGACGTCTGAGGGGGGATATGATTGAAGTCTATAAAATTATGCATGGGATAGAAAATGTTGACAGAGAGAAATTTTTCTCTCTTTCTCACAATACTAGAACCAGGGGACATACATTGAAAATGCTGGGGGGAAGAATTAGGACTAATAAAAGGAAACACTTCTTCATGCAACGTATGATTGGTGTTTGGAATATGCTGCCACAGGAGGTGGTGATGGCTACTAACCTGGATAGCTTTAAAAGGGGCTTGGACAGATTTATGGAGGAGAAGTCAATTTATGGCTACCAATCTTGATCCTCTTTGATCTGAGATTGCAAATGCCTTATCAGTCCAGGTGCTCAGGAGCAACAGCCGCAGAAGGCAATTGCTTTCCCATCCTGCCTGTGAGCTCCGAAAGGCACCTGGTGGGCCACTGCGAGTAGCAGAGAGCTGGACTAGATGGACTCTGGTCTGATTCAGCTGGCTTGTTCTCATGTTCTTATCTTTAGAACATCTGAATTTACCATCTATTTTACTGAAATTGAACAAACATTTAAGCCTGTAGGATGCTGCGGGTTTTCCGGGTTGCACATTTAAGTCTGTGCCTGAAAAAAATACTTCTTATCTGCCAAAGCTCTTTTTTGTAAACATACACACACACACATATTTCTGCTGCCTTAACCATTCCTTTCTTCACGTTATTCATCTCCCATTCCTATCTCCTCTCTATTCAATAATTTTTTTATTCTTTTTAAGTTATATCTGCTTCAGTATTATTACTTGTGCCATATAAGGGGTTTGCCAGAGTGGTTTTAAAATAACAGACTTCCTTTACCTTCTGGGAAGTGTAACAGGGCTGAGAGAAAGTGCTTCTTATCACAAAATGCTTATCACAAGAAGCAGCTCAGTCCCTGAAGTGAAAAAGGCAGAAAAAAAATCTAACAAACCTGGTCAGTGAGTGGTTTCCCTGCCTAGGTGATATTGGAAGGTATGGCAGGGGGCACATTCAGGGTGATGATTTCAGTGTGCAACATCCATGGGATATTGGTTAGACTGTTCCAGTTTCAGTCATCCCTGGTGGTGAGAGCAGTGGTGGGATTCTAATTTTTTAACAATCAGTTCTTCCCGGCCCCGGCCCCTTGCTGCTGTTGCCGCCCACTTACCTGGCTACTGCGCCCCTTCCCTTTTCCAAGTGGGGGGGGGGAGGCGAGGAAAGACATTGGTTGTAGCTTGGCCCTAAGGGTCTGCGCACCTGGTCTAGAGACTGGAGCACTGTTGGAGGTTGCCCAGGCAGGTGTTCCAGCTTCCCTAGCCTGAGAAGGCCACCACGTTGCAGCTGGAAGGCCTGGGCAACCTCCAGCAGTGCTCCAGCCCAGGCGCACAGCATTGCTGAAGGTTGCTCTGACCATGCTGTGGTGGCCTTCTTGAGCTAGGGCAGTGGCTTGGACACCTGCCTGGGCAACCTCCATGGGGAGGAAGGAAGCCTCTTCCCCATCACCCAGAGGCTCACACTTGGTGGCCCGCCAGCCCAGATCCTTAGCTGGGGGCTGCTGGGGCTTCTCCTCTTCTGCACAGAGGTCACCTGGCTGGCTGGGGAGGAGGGGAAGATCTTTGCCTCTTTCCCAACCAGCAGAGCAGCCTCCATGGAAAGGAGGGGAGCTCAAGGCAGCAGCCCTCATCTGGGGACTGCTGGGGCTTCTCTCCTGCATGAAGGTCACCCAGCTGGCTGGGGAAAGAGGCAAGGACTCCTGCACTCTACAGGAGTCCTCGCCTCGGTCCCCTGTCAGTCAGGCGGCTTCTGTGGAGAGGGAGGGAGGCAGTGGCGGTTACCGGTTCAGCAAACTAGCCATGATTTAGCTACCGGTTCTACTGAACCGGTCAGAACCGGTTGGATCCCACCTCTGGGTGAAAGGATTTGAAACTGCATCTCTCATAATAAAATTAAGTGAATTGAGCTTTCATTGTCAGACTTTTCACCATTTTTTGTTATTTTGTTCTTCCTTCTCTAGCATTGTTCTGCATATTTTATGGCCCACTGATACTGAGGTGTTTTCTCTCCAGACTCCCTCATTCACATTCTCAGTATAATGGTGTCCTTATTATCTGTTCATATTACTTTCCTGTAAACCTGTTTTCACTTTGTACTTTTTATTGCTCATTTTCTTTGTATCGCTTCATTAGGATGTTCTGCTATTGTTTATATCAATACATATAATTCCCAATGTGGCCCCATCTGTGGATATTTAATCTGAAGATTGGAGCCATGAAGAGATAAGACACATCTTTCTACATGCCTCAGAAAAGCCCCAAGTTTGCAGAGAAATATAAAAAAGATTTTTAAATCATTGACGGTTAGCCTTCCCCAAATAATACAGCATCCCTTGTAACTTTAAGAAATGAATGCCTTCAGTGCCCATATAAGGTGCCCACAATATTGCCAGCCTTCAATTGTTGGTTTCAGTCAATAAAAAGCAGGTGGAGGGAGCACGGCTCTTTCCAAGGCTGTTTTGGCTTTAGATATCAAACTCATTATAGCCAGGCCTTGCAGAACCACAGAGCAACTGACTGCCACATTCATTCATTCATTCATTCATTCATTCATTCATTCATTTCTCCGATTTATATACCGCCTAATCCCCGAAGGGCTCCGGGTGGTAAACAACATCATCTAAACATCAAACAGGAGCGGTCATACAAAATATAAATATATAGGCTCCATCCCATAAAATAACTTAAAACTCATAAAACAGCGAATAACAATAATATATAATACATAAATAAACAAGCAAGGGCGTCCGACCGCAATTTAAAACCTACCCCCAAGGGTAGGCACCCCCATGCTTACTCAGCCCCAGCTGCTCACTACTGTTCAACAGAAGCAACTATAGGGAAGTCAATGTAGAATAGTGGTTAGCATTTCAGATTAGGAAATAGGAAATTCACCTTCAAATACCTGTTCTGTCAAGAAAGCCCACTGGGTGATTCTGGGACAGGCACATACTTGGAGCCTAACCTACCTTAAAAATTGTTGTGAGAATAAAATGGAGGAGAGGAAAATGATGTAAGCTTCTTTGAGTGTCTTTTCTGAAGAAAGGTGGGCAAACAGACCATAAATAAGGCTCTGAAGTTGGGGGCAGATAAAAGATAGGTTGCTTGGTGTTTAAAAAGAAAAGAAGGAAAGGAATTGTAAGGATATGGAGATGCCAGAAAGAAGGAAATATGAAATGGTGTGGAAAGAGGGGAAAGGGAGGTGACCCCTTAAGAGTTCTTGCTGGTTCCCTACTGCACATATTGGCCTGGTCTAGCAGCCAGTAGCACATATAGTTTTCCCAAGGGAAGACTGCCAGGGAATGGAAGGAGGAAGGCTAAGGTGGAGGGGGGGGCAGATAAATGTGGATTGGTTGGTGGGAGGAAAGGATAGAAGGAAGCAGGAAAGGGGGAGTGATTTGGGTGTTGGGGGAAGAGATTTTTCCCAGCACGTTTCCCTTCCTCAAGCAGCCTGCCACTGGTCCATCAATTGTTCTCTGAGGATCACGACAATCTAACAAACAAAATGGAGGTACAACAAAGAGGTAAAGCCAAGCAAAAAAAAGCTTTTCAAACCTCTTTTGTATCAATGGAAGAAAGAAAAAGAGTTATTTAACAGAGGGACAAAACTCCCTGTGTTGTCATTGCTATGGCAATTTCTATGGCAATTTGCTATGGCAATTTCACTCACACCATGTAAAAAAACAGACACAGTGCAATGTAATGGATACATCATCCCTTTTTCCTCATGAGTACTGACATGTCAGCCATTTACGCATGTGTGGTCTCTTAAGCTTTAAGCATGCATTCTCTTCAGCTTTGACTTTCGTTTACGCACACATGGGCCAATTATACATGGCGAGGTTCCCGTGACTTCAAAAAGAATTCGCCAGAGTCTTTGTTTTGGGGCATATTTGGCATTTTTACCCACCACCCTGTTTGCAGTGGGGCAAGCATTATGTATTAGCTGGTTTTTTGCTTGCATCCGGGGGGGGGGGGCGTTGTTTCATAAGTTCTCTATCATGCATACATGCTTTAATTTTTAAAATAATCTGTAATTTTTGTCTTTAATTTTATTAATAGATTGACATATCAGTCTATCAATTTATAGATAGACTGATATATTGACATAAAAGGTGAACTATTAAGGAACAAACTCTGATTGTCTTTTATGGTGGGAAGTGGTGGTGGTGGGAGGGGAGGGTAATGACAGCATGCAAACTGCAAAAGGACATGAACTGCCATTTACTAAGCTCCCCGGGTACATGATTGTCTGTCTCACAATGTGCTGTAAACCCAAGCATCAAAAATGATGGGCTTTTCCCAGTGTGGTCAGCAATCACTGACTGCTTGTGCATAAAACTACAAGGCTGGAGATGTCCCAGTTTGTTGATCAAATACAGGGGCAAATCAGGTGTTTGGACTGATTGACTAGTATTATTTTTTATATTTGTTTAGTGTTTCCAGGACTATCAGAAGGCTCTTTACTTAAACAACTTTATTACTACAAAGCACATCTCATGGCAATTACAAAACAAATCTAGACACAGCTAAGCAAAATAAAAAAGAATATTAAAAGGTTACTGGCTAGTTAATTTACTATCTTTGAACATCTGGTCAAGCCTCAGAGGGAGGCTAGCTGTTGGTTACATAGTGCAGCCTCCAGGGAGACACCTGAAAGCAGCATCTTTCTTCATTGCTCACAGCGAATTCTCCTTCAAACGAACTCTTTTCTCATACACCCACATGCATTCACTATTTCATTCAATTTCTCTTTTCAAACAAGAACAGCTCCCTCTTTCAGACCCCTTCTTACATGGGCTCCTAGGGTTTTAGCCAATATGAGTGCTGGGTCCTTGACCTCAACCCTACCAGTACATGGTCTCTCCAATCAAGAGATATTAACAATTATTAAGTGTTAACGAAGACCTAGTGTGTTTTCCCTTTAGGTCGTAAATGAGTCTTTCTGTCTAGTGAAGTATATTTTCCCCATATTCTCAAGATGAATGACAAATTGGGTATAGTGTATATACAAGCAACAACCAGAACAAAATCACTGTGCCCAGGCTACAAAAATAAGCAAAAGGTTGCTAACAAATACCTGCACATTTATTTTAACAGTGAATAAAAACAACAACAACAACAAAATTTCTAACCCCATTTCTAAAATATAATATGACAGCATTGACTTTCATTTATACACACATTGGCCAATTACACATGGTGAGGTTCCTGAGACTTCAAAAAGAATTGGCCCTTCGGGGGTGGGCGGTATATAAATTCAATTATAAATAAACAAACAAACAAACAAATAAATAAATAAATAAATAAATATTATCACTACATCATTTCATTCAATAAACTGCTAAATGACTTCAGATAATCTATGGTTAGCTGTCACTAGCATTTGAATGATAGTTACTTTCAGTGTGTTCTGTAATGTACAATTGGTGAATGTCAAGCAAAACCCATTATTGTGAACTTATCTCTGCTCTTGTTGCCTCTTTAAAGTTGTGTTTACAGAGAATCATGCATAATATACCATTTTCAGTCAGTCACCAGCTCACTGCAGAGCAATAATACTGATATTATATAAAGGGGAATGGCTTAGCAAATTTGCTGGGAGCTGCCAGTTAACTTATAAATAAGCAAAACAAGTGGGAACCCACAATAATGTGCAAAGGGGCATCTCATTTTCCCCTCCTCCACTATTTCCTCTTTCCCCCATAGCCTCTCCAATTTTCCTGCTTCCTTGCCTTCTTTTCACCCAATAGCCAACCTACTTTTATCTGTCCCTCTGTTTTTAACTGTCTCTCCCCTCAGAAGACACTACTGGACTTGGAGATTCGGGTGCAACAAAAACCGAGTCCGGCCCAAAGCTGGGTGAATTCAGACATATTTGGGCCAAAATTGGCCAAATATGCCCTGCCCGAATTGAAACAAATCCGAATGCAAGGTATCCACGCTGGGGGGGGGGGGTACTTTTGGTGTTTTTTCACGTTTCAGCCTGCAGGGGGAGCTTTTTTAAAGCTAGCAATGCCACAATTTCAGGGTATCATCCAGAGATGCTTCTGATGAAATCACCCAAGTTTGGTGAAGTTAGGTTCAGGGGGGCCAAAGTTATGCCCCCATCCCACATTGTTTCCAAAGGGAGCTAACAGGAGATGGGGGCTACCCCTTTGAGGGTCCATAACGTTGGCCCCCCTGAACCAAACATCACCAAACTTGGGTGGTATCATCAGGACAATTTCTGGAGGATACCCTGACATTGTGGTGCCAATAGCTTTAAAAATGCACCCCTGACAGTACTGTCAGAGTACCTGAACCTTGTGGCTGATGTTAAGGTGACAAGAAACATTGCTATCCTGGAAAGTGGTTTTGGAGGCAAGTAGTTATGAGTTCAAATTATTTGTTTATGAATTTTGATATTACAAGGTATAAGCTCCATTGGGGACTGGAGGCTGAACCAGGGGAAATTGATATAATAACCCTCTGAAGAATTGTTTAGACCTCCTTTAAGTTCACCAGTTGTCACCAGTTGTCACCAGTTGTCAAAGTACAGGTAGATCCTGTACTCAGTCTTTGACAATATGTATGATAACTACTACTACCTTGGTGAACATCCTAATCTGGAGAACTGGATTTGATTCCACACTCCTCCACATGATGCCTGCTAGGTGACCTTAGACTAGTCAGTTTTCTTAGAACTCTACTGTCCCCACCTACCTCACAGGGTGCCTGTTGTGAGGGGGGGAGGGAAGGAACTTGTAAGCCACTTTGAGACTCCCGACAGCAGAAAAAACAGGGTATACAAATCAGCCCCTCTTTTTCTTTGACCTCTGCCAGTGGTTCTGGGGAAGGGGCAGGAATGTTGGATGACAGAGAAGAATTGCTCAGAAGTGTAGTGAACTCTATTGCATATCCTTTGGAGACAATGTGGGAATCCCCATGGTCCAAAAAGTGCATGATACTCACGCTAAAAGTCCCTGTTTGGGCAAGGAGCCCCACAGTTTCAGTGCCCAACTCGGCTCCATCTCAGCTCCATACCTTTACAAAAAGGTACCCCTTTTTGAAAAACATGGGCCAAGGCTGCATCGGTGGGGAGGCAGCAGAAAACCAATATGGTTTATTTTTCCTGGCCTAAAAGGTACGCACCAATCAGAGTGCAGTGGGCTGGGCACAATTTTTTGTGCTGGTTGTGGCTTCGTAGGCATGAACCTGCAAAGAGAAGGAGAGCTAGCGCTGAGTGTGCATGCCACTGAAGCTGCACAGCCAAAATGCTAAAAAAAAATGGAATTTCCTAAGGTCCTATGAAGCTGCACAGCCAGAAATAAAAAAAACTTCCTCAAGCAGAGGGGAGGGGCCACGGAGTTGCGTTCCCGCCCCAACACAACAGCCAATCAGAAAGAGCCACAGAGCAGATCATGGGCTCGTGGGAATGGTTACAGTTTTTGATCCTGGGATTAACTTTTACTCCCTCAACAGACGCACGCTGCAGTGGAGAGACAGAGACCAGGATGACCGGGGTGTTGTATTTATGGAACCGGGGGAGGGGGAGGTTTATTTTCCCTGTGGGGATTCACCCAATGCTAATTACTCATTAACCTTGAGAGATATCCTGCTAAGATGTATGAAAAAGATTTGGAAGGCTTTGAGTGACTAGGCTTAGGAAGGGGAAACGCATTCTGTTCTTCACTAGATGATGTTGTATGTTCCTTTTTAACATATACTAAGTGCTTCAAATGGTTAAAAGAATGGTGGAGCAGGGGCACATTTCTGTCCCAATTTCCTTCTTTATGGAACCCAAGGCAACATAGAGTTCTCCCAGTGGTCTCTTATACATGCACTGATGAGATCCGAACATGTTTACCCTCAGCAAAGTTGCTGTACCATGTACCTTTCTTTAGATTATATGATAGCTTTTTTTGTCCTGTCATTCCTTGTGAATGAGGCATGGTAGCTATGGGTGCTGTGTGGTTTCCGGGCTGTATGGCCGTGTTCTAGCAGCATTCTCTCCTGACGTTTCACCTGCATCTGTGGCTGGCATCTTCAGAGGATCCTCTGAAGATGCCAGCCACAGATGCAGGCGAAACGTCAGGAGAGAATGCTGCTAGAACACGGCCATACAGCCCGGAAACCACACAGCACCCAAGTGATTCCGGCCGTGAAAGCCTTTGACAATACATGGTAGCTATGCTTGCCAACATTCCAATGGAGTAGAAACACAAAGGGAATGTGGTTCGTATAGTATAGCCCAATTTCATCAGATCTCATAAGCTAACCAGGGTCAGAACTTGGATAGGAAACCACCAAGGAAGACTTTGCAGAGGAAAGCAATGGAGTTCCACCATCGCTTGATCATTTGCACTGAAAACCCTATTTACACACTAACGGAAATACTGATGTTCTAGACCTATTCAGAGTGGCCATTTCTAAAATATAGAGTGGTTTGTTAACAAGACAACTGAACAATTTTGATCCTTTTTTTGAGGAAATAAAACTTTTCTTATCTTGGGCACAGAAAATGCACTATGTATTGCATTAAAAGATGAATTACTGTCAGAGTCTCAAACTTCTCTTTAGATACAAATACAATACATATTAGCACAGAGTTTTTCACCATAGAAGAGGGCTGAACACCACAGTCTCTTCCATGACAAGGGGAAAAACATCATTAAAATAATTGTTTTTTTAAAAGAGATACTATAAAGATTTTTAAAAATTTAAATTAAAAAACCTCTTCATGACAGAATAGGAATACTCGCCAAATGTCTTAGTATTTAATGTTGTGCTGCACGAAGAGTTGTTCCTATTAAACTGAAAATGTGTTAATGTTACAATTTCAAAGAGATTTAAAGTAATGGGAGTTTTTCTGAAAATTCAGACCCAAGCTTTCAGAGCTTCCCGTTGTGAAAGAGAAAGATCTTATTTTAATGGAATAAATTGTAAAAAAAGGACCTAGCGGAGGTAATTTGGTACACTGTACTAAAACTGTTGGGGAGTAAAGTGATGTATAATTTAGCCTTTTCATTTTCAAAACTTTGTGATATTCATATTCTGTTCTAATCATAAACTTGATTTAAAGAGTTTCTCTCTAATTGTATAAAATATCAATCAAACTGACACAATTGCAGAATACCTTAGTGTGACATGATTCTCCTGAACTCCCTAACCAATATTTTCCCCTCTTATATTCAATATTCTAGGGGGGAAATGTTCAAAGATATTCTACAATCTTATAATATGTGTTCATTCACCATTTGGGCTTACTGTCCCCATGCTTTCTCCTGATCTTTCAGCTCAGTTCTTTCTCTGTAGCCTACAAACTATACTGAAGTGTTATAGGAGTACTTAATAAATTATATCCTTTCTGATTCAAAAATTTTGATTTTGACAACCAATCTCTTGCCAAATTAACTTCAGTTGTAGAACCTGAGCTCTATTCATGTGTAAAGTGCCATCGAATTGCAACCAATTTATGGCAACCCGGCAGGGTTTTCAAGACAAAAGACTAGCAGAGGTAGTTGGCCATTATCTTCCTCTGCACAGCAACTCTGGTATTTCTTGGTAGTTTCCCATCAAGGACTAGCCAGAATTTACCCTGCTTAGGTCCTGAGATTTGACAAGATCAGGCTTGTCTGAACCATCCAGGTGAAGGCACCCTATTCATATGGTGATTCTGATCAGTAGAAATATATCAAGCTGTGGAAGGAAAATATCCAGTTTTGAGGAAGTACTTAGCACAGGTCCCTTTCCCAAAATGTGATTGGCCCGATACATTTCCCTCAACCCAGATTTTTCACAAATCACTAAACTAGCGATCTTTTTATCTGAACCCAGGATGAACCCACACCCAAGCAAACAGAACAGGCACCAAACATTTTATTTTTCTTGCCCCCTGTCTGTTTTTCCCCCTCCTCACTTAATTTCAGTTTTGTATCTGCTGAGCTGCCAGTCACTATTACGGTGTGACTCTTGCTGCCTGCCATTTTGTGAATGCTGTGGGCTGATTCTCTTATAGCCTGCCATTTTTCAAACGTCCCCCAAACACATTTATTCCCCATTTCAGCAATTGTGAGCGCCATTTCACCCATGTTAGTACAGGAATGCATTCACAACTGTTTCCTTATATTTTTTTTGGATGCTCAAAATATGTAGCTCCACAGATGCACACTTTTGAACGGACATTTCTTGTGGATGGGACATACTGCTTTGCTCCCTTTTCGGAAAAATTCTATTACTTTGTATATGACACTATTAAGGGGGAGTTGCATGCTTCATGTTTACATTTGTTGTAGTTTAAATGTCCTAAACTTCTTTCCCACATTGGAGAAATGGGAGGAGGAGGTCCTGCTTGGGCTCCTGGGTTGCTTAAGATTCTCCACCAATTGGAAGCATTCCCTTAGCAGAGGTCAGGACCAGGATGACTCTGTGGATTCAAATGTTTGCGCCTGCATAACTACATACGCATTGTAAAAAAAATTTAAAGTAGCAGGTTAGAGTGAAGGGGTAGAAAGAAAATGGATTATTTTCCTTGACCTCAACTTGATTCCTTCATGGAAAATGGGCACCCATGTGGAGGAAAAAAAACGAACCCAGATTCAAAAATAACAACTGCAACAGCTGTGCAGAATCGACCATAGTTAACCAAAATTAAAACCAGACAAGTTCACAGTTTTTCTCTTCTCTGCTTGCAAATATTAAAATTGTTATTGTAACAGCCACTGTGTTAAAATACAAATCACAACCCTATGCATGAACAAAAACTTGGTTTCACAGCAGGTAAAAATTCTAAACAAATAGTTTTCACAACAAACCTCTGGCATAGTCTTACACTGCACATATCAGACTTGCACTTTTTAAACTGTACTTTTAACATATTTAATTATTTTTATAGCAGAGTTGGCCTTACCTTTCACTTCTCCCAGTGACCTCTGGTAAATTCACGAGACACTTGCTCCAATGCCCACCTACCCCATCCTTTTGTACATCCTACACCCATCAACCTCTGAAATGCAGCCAGTCATTAATAATATGTGCCAGGTCAAGGGCCTAAATTAATTGAACATTTTTCACGTGTATATTTGCAGGGCATCCTTTCTAGCCTCTATCTTCTCACATTCAGTGGTCTAGACTGCTGACACAGAAGGCAAAATCTGAGACAGGCTTCTCCAGTCTCTCTTTCTTTGAAAATTTGGACTGTACCTGCCTAAGCTGACAGTGTAACAGATTTTTCTCTTTCGTTTCCCTCTCCCCTCTGGCTCCTCCAGCCCTTCAAGGGATCCTGATTAGTTTCTAGTGGCTCTGTTGTCACACCAAACAAGACTAAAGAAGGTTGGTGTATTTCAGAAAGGGGCAGGACCTTTACCTGTCTGTCATGGTTGCTAAGAATAAATACTTGAGCAAGTGTCCAAACAGGTGGCTCATAAATTTTCTAAATAAATAAATTCTAAAAATTCTAAAATATTTTTCCATAAATCAAAGAACATGTTGAATTCGATGACCTATGAGCAGAATCTTCCCCACCTTCCCCTTCCTCCCAAACAAATCTCTATGACTTTCAAAATAGTGATGCTGGCAATTGGGAAACTTTCATGGACCCTAAGAGGCACCCCCTCCCATACACATACCTCCACACTTGCTGGCAGAGAAGGAAGGGGACAATTTTGCTAAATTATCTTTCGTTAATGTAGCCCTCCAATCAAAATGGCAATGCATCCCCACGGATCTCTTCTTCTAGTGCCATTTCTACAGGGGTCTCAACTGGTGCTGGGGAAAGGTGAAGGCAAGCAACATCTATAAGAACATATCCAAGTCACCATACCTATTTCAACAGGAATGAACCATGTTTCATTGTTAACCAATCTTCTTCCCAAGTCATAAATGAGAAAAGAACTACAAAGCATTCAGTACATAATTGTTGTTATGTATAACAATATATATATTGCTATGTATAACAATAAATAATATCAACAGCCAGCTTTACTGGGCATGCAGTAGGGTGGGAAAGAACTAAAAGTAGTTAAATAACGAAGGCCCCTTCCGCACGGGCGGAATATGGCACCCTGGGAACAGCAAAAACGCCATCCCCAGGGAGCCATTCGCATAGGGGGCGCAGCTGCTTTGCAGCTGCGCTGCCCTCGCTCCGCCCGACTGGCGCGAAGCTGCCGTTTTCCGACCTTGCTTGGGAAGCGAGGTTTTCGGACAACGGCGGCTTGGAGCCACTGCCGTGCGAACGGCAGCGGCTCCAAGGTGCCCTCCCCCCTTCTGCCCTCTACCTACCTGTCCTGAGGCCCTCCGGCGCATCGCCGAGGCCTAGGGACACGCCCCCTCTGCCCTGCAACTCCGGAGCGGTCGCGCAGGGCAGGGGGGCGTGCTCTGCGCCGTCATCCCAGCCGGTTCTGGGACCGTTCATGCTGAATGGTCCCAGAGGGGTCGGGTCAGCGTGGAATACGCCGACCCGACCCCTTCCTCCTCCGTGTGGAAACGGCCAAAGATACTGCCCAGGGTGAAGGAAAGAAGGCTGGGCTGTAAGCACTACATAAAGGGCCAATTCATACATCACTTCTAAAACTGGGGAACCGTTTCATTTTCTTTTTAAAATCAAACACATGTGAATTTTTCATAAAAGACATGTTATCTTGATAGTTTTAAAATATCTTTTACTGAGTTACTAGCCAATATACTGCCAAAATTCAGCTGAAACCTTCTGGGAATACAACTTTCTGCTTATCAGAGAATTAACTGAGTCACAAGCAAATCAATTTGATGAAATATGTTACACAATTCTACAAAATGCACTGCAGCAAAGGTTATGACAAAACCAGTGTTTTGTCTATTAACATAGCTTTATATATAAAATCACATAAATTTCAGTGAAAATTTACCTTGCAGAAACAGATAAGAAACAAATGTTTGATTTTTTTGCCATTTACTGAATGTTTACCCCTGTGTTTGGCAGTCCTTAACACTCACAAGAATTTTACATTTGTTAGTAGAAACATTGCTTAGCTGTAATGTTAACAACAGTGATGGATTCTGCACTCAATGGCATCTTCTGCTGTTATTCTGTCGCGGTTATGGTGCTCTATAATTGGGCTCTCTACAGGGGTCCAATGACTTCCTTCTTAAATAATTTCCCTATAAAGCCTCTGTTCTTGTTAATAGATCCTGACAAATAACACCCACTGATTCAAAGTGCTTGCTTCTGAAGGTGAACATGGGAAAATTCTGTGTGTCTTCCATATACAGATGTTTGAATATTGGTAAGAGAAAGAAATGTTCTTTGAATGCTGTGTCCTAACAAAGTTATAGACTGATCTCATGATTTTGCTGTAAGAGTCTGGTTCCTAAAAAAAAACTTTCTGGAGAAAGATCATCCAGTTACCATTCAGGCCAGTCTGAATTTCTTCTTCAGCAGTAAGTGTATCTACCCTGTTATCAGATGACATATTGTGGTGAACAGAGAAGAATGAGCCTTTTTTTTTTGCCCTGAAATCCTATTTGTTATTTAGGTTCTTTTGTGTAATAAGTGGCTTCATACTGAATCAGACTTTTAGAACATCAAAGTCAGTATTATCTGCTCAGACTGGCAGCAGCTTTCCAGGGTCAGAGGTGGAGCATCACCAATTAAATCCAGATGCCAGGGATTGAACCTGGGACCTTCTGTCAGCATAGCACAGTCCCTCCTCAAAATTACACAAAATTACCATTGGTCCACCTAGTTCAGTACTGTCTGCTTGGAACAGAAATGGCACTCTAGGGTCTCAGGTAAGGAAATATCTTTTCCAACACCTGCTATCTGGTACGTTTTTAACTTGAGATGCCAAGGAACTAGGACCAGCTGCATGCAAATCATATGCTACACCACTGAGTCATAGCCCTTCTAGTTTGTTGTCTAGAAACTGCCAAGAAAAAAGCCATCTAATGATGCAAGAAAACAGCATAATCGTGCAAACTGAACACATCCTGGATTTTCTGAGCACATGGATTGCTTGACTGGTTTCCTCTCATGACAGGTGAACAGGATGTGAATCAAACCACTAGTTGTTCAAACATAACAAATTCAAGCAACTGAGCGAGTCTCCTGAAAAGAGAGTTTGCTCTGCTTCTCTTTTTTTCTACTAGAAGGGAAAACAGAGTTGAATTCCTGGTAACTTTGAAGTAAGTGCTTGGTTTCCCCCTGGAAGGCAGTCTCTTTAACCTTGGAACTCCTCCCCCTCCCCTACCTGCCCAACAGATCTTCCCACAACAAACTCAGATTTAACCATTTGTCTATAAGGGTATCAGATAACTCCTCGCATAATGTCATTTCTTCAGGGTACTAGGAATTTTCTTGAGCTAAGCACTGTGATTACAGCCAGGGTAGCCAACACATCCCAAACAAAAAGAATCCAACTGATGCAGAAAAATCATCTTCCTCCACTTAGTTATATCCTCTGCTTCCCCTAGCTTCAGCTATTCCAAGCCTCCCTTGCTTATCCTATATTCTCTACTTATAAGTCATTAACTAATGAAAAAAATGAAATGCCATGTCTCCTCTTGCTGATTTTAATACCCAGGGGGGTGCAGATCTCTAGATCATAATCACTCTCTACAGTTACCACATAGAATCCAGACTGAAGTGTCCAGGCTGAGTTGAGACAGCAAATTTTAGGATGCTGCAGCAACTTTTTCACACTTGGTGGGTCCATATTACAGGAACACATAGCACAAAGCAAGTACAGAATGGAGGGAAGCAATAAACACTTTTGTATCCATGTCTCATATTTTTGTCTAGTCACTTAAACACTTCTTCAAAGTAGAATCCAATGATTCCTTTCTGCTAAGTCAATTTCCAATGGAAGACTTAACAAAAGGGGTCACAGAATTTAATCCTAGCATATGGTTACTCAAGCTCATGAAAGGCACATACTAATATAACAGAGAAGCACACATCTTTTATAGTCTGTAAACTGTATAAAATCAATATGAAAGAAGTGGCCATCCCTATGCAAAATTATAACGTTCAACAGTCTGACCCAAATTTAGTACTAATCGCCAAAGACATTCTTATGCATTACAGTATTTTCTGTTGCTTTGTCTTGCTTACAGCTCAATATATATATAGAACAACACATGTATAGAACAACACACTTGATTTAAGTCAGTTTTGCCCCTTGCTGGTTTACTATCAGTCGCTTATTCTGAATGTAAAGTAAAATACTGTCAAGCAGTTTTGTTGCACAGAAGTCAATGATTACAAGATTAGAGCCAATAAGGTCCATTGTATTTAAGACCCTCTACAATAACTCTGCAAACTACAAAATATATCTTCCTTACTACAAGTGTTCAGGCATGAAGGCAGAAACCAAAAGCAATTAATCTACCACCACCTCTAAGAAAATGATCAAAAAATAAGGATCACACTGAAGTTACTGAAAAGGTGAATTATAATATAATCAAGATGATGGCACTCCCTGGCTTAGCCCATCAGTTCTAAGTGCCAAACATTAATTTTGATTATTTCACTCATGTTCCTTCTACAAGGTAGAATAGAATAGAATAGAATAGAATCTTTATTGGCCAAGTGTGATTGGACACACAAGGAATTTGTCTCCGGTGCATATGCTCTCAGTGTACATAAAAGAAAAATACGTTTGTCAAGAATCATAAGGTACAGCACTTAATCATAAGGTACAGCACTTAATGATTGTCATATAGGTCTAGTAAGCAATCAGGAAACAATCAGTAGTAATGAAAACATAAAATGTAAAATCATAAAATAAAATAAAATAAAATGTCAGCACAGGCTATAGTCATACAGTCATAAGTGGGAGATATGAGAAGTCCTAAAGTGCCACTGAATTGCTATTTCTTTAAGAATATACCAAGAGGAACAATTCCTGCTCAACATACAGGAGCAACAAAACTTACAAGAAATTATCTCTCAAGAAATTATTCTCTTACAAGAAATTAAAACAAATACATAATGGATTAAGATAATATATTTTGCTTCAAAAAAATAAAAGCTAGACTTTCAAGGTAGTGGTGGGGTGTTAAAATATAGAATCAATGAATGAGAAAGGTGATGACCAAACATCTTACATCCTGTTTTTCTTTTTATCTGCACAACAACCCTGTAAGGTAGGGTAGAATGAATGTATGACTGGTCCAAAATCACCCAGTGAGCTTCCACAGCAAAATGGGGATTTGAATCTGGGTCTCCCCAGACCCTGTTCTAAGCACTATATTATGTTGGTTTTCATGGACTTGTTGCTGTTGAACAGGAGGAAGCCAGGTCTAGTTCAGTCATGCATATTGGGTGGTATCAAGTCACCCAGATAATGCTGCCAGGTCTAGGGTTGCCAACCTCCAGCATCTTTGAGAGTTACAAGTCAACTCCAAACTACAGAGATCTGGCTACTTTGGAAGGTAGACTCTGGTATAATATCTTGCTGAGGTCTCTCTTCTCCTCCTCAAAACCAGCCCTTCTCAAGCTTCACTATAAAATCTCCAGGAATTTTCCACCTGGAGCTAGCAACCTTAATCAGGCCTGGCCCCAAGATACCCTCCCTCAAAACCAAAATAGGCTCACAAATGGATTGCCCCCTCCCCCTTACTTTTACTGACAGAACCAAGCCTTGGAACACTGTCATTGCCTAGCAACAACCACTGAGGGAATCCACTGTTTAAAGCTACTTGTGTTCTTTCTAACATTTTTGGATTTTTCCTCTATGTTTTGTTTTAATTTCACATTTTTCTGCAAACCTGGGGCCCTTTTCAGGTTTGTCAAAAAGCTCTGTTTTGGCCATCCACAGCTTCAGTCACCAAATTTAAGAATCCAGAGATTTGCCTAACCGCTATTAGAATATAAATGAAAAGATTAAAAAACAAAAAGCAAAAAAAATGTGATAACAAGACATTCTAATTGTCTGCATCTTGTAGACTTTAAAAGTGTCAGAACCATTTCGCCTTTAAAGAACTGCATAAAATATTTTATCACATTTCTGCCTCAGTAACTTTAATAAACCACATAGCCTTCAGGGACTACAACTCTATATAAATCAACTGCCTTCAATATACTGAACAAGGGTCTTTATCTCCTGTCTGCTTAATTATTTTATTTTTTACATTTTAAAAAATGACCCACACCAAACGAGGCCTACATTGTTTAATTAAACAAATGGATTTGTTTATATCAAGCATGATCAAGATGCTTAATTTGTCATATCAATGTTTTATTCAAAGCTGAAATACCAAACTATTCTATTCAGACCAGTTGATTCTCAACATGTGCCTAAATTAAAGCAATTGGTTAGTATTCTAACTTTATTCTATGAATCTCTTAGAACTATGTATTGTCGAAGGCTTTCACGGCCGGAATCACTTGGGTGCTGTGTGGTTTCCGGGCTGTATGGTCGTGTTCTAGCAGAACTGCGGCCAGCCTGGAAGCCTACAACCCGGCTATTCTCGACTCCCTTGAGCTATCTCTGAGGAGAAATTGTTCCAAGACACACGGAAATTGGAAAAACTACGGCTCAGGAAAGCACACTTACTGTGTTCTCTTAGAACTGTTTATCTGAAAGTTTTATCCAGTGCCCCAACAAAAATATGGAGTTACTGTCTCATTAAGCAGTTGAACCATATTATTGAAAATGTGTTTAGGATTGCCAGTTTTCAGGTGGGTCATGGAGAGCTAGCCTGTTCTGGAGAAAATGGCTACTTTAGAAGGTGGACTTTAGGGACTCTGCAAGTGGAAACCCAAAAGGATTTAGAGAAGGCATCTCAGTTCTCCTCCATCATTATTTTCTCTTTCCCTTTTCTGAAAGCCCCCATAGCCTCCTTTTCCTGCTTCCTTCTCTCCTTCTAGAGTTGCCTCCTCTAGGTGGGACCTGGAAATTTCCTGAAATCACAACAGAACTCCCAATAAAGAAATTAGTTGGGGTTGCCTACTCCAGGTTTGGAAATCCCTAGAGATTTGGAAATGGAACAGGGGAGAGGTTTGGGGAGGGAAACAACTTCAGCAGAGTATAATGCTATAGAGTCCACCCTCTAAAGCAGTCATTTTCTCTGGAGGAATTAATCTGTCATCTGGAGAGAAGTTGTAATTCCAGGTGACTCCAGTCCCCAACTGGAGGCTGAAAACCCTCATTCCTCTGAAGGAAATGGATGCTTTGGAAATTGAAGCCTATGACATTATACCTTCTGAGATCCCTCTTCTTCTCAAATCCCATCCCCACCAAGCTCCATCCCCCAAATGTCCAGTTATTTCTTAACCTGGAGTTGGCAACCCTATGTCCTTTCGAACCAACAGCCTAATCTGCCTTCATCTGTCGACTCTGCCTTAAGCTTTCTCTCCCCTCTAGCAGCCTCCGCCTAGAAAACTGTGGCCTAGTTGTGTGATGCCAGCCACTGGGCAGCCTCACTTGCATTATAGGAAAACCTCAAGGCCTATGGGGTGGACCTCACTGCCCACTGAAGCAAAGTTCACCAACCTGAAAGATCTTACCAGGAAGGTCTCCTGAAGCCACCCTGAAAGTTTAGTGCCTCTCCCTTGAAAAATGTGCAGCCTGCTTGCACACACCCAGAAATTTCCCATTTGGCTGCACTGGAGTCAGGTCAGTTCAAAAGGAGAATCTGGGGAAATTTCCTGGGGTACCTGTCAGGGGTGCATTTTTTAAGATAGCACCACCAAACTTGCAGGACGTCTTCATGAGACTCTCTTGATGATACCACCCAGGTATGGTGAAGTGTGGCTCACGGGATGCAATGTTATGGACCCTTAAAGGGGTAGCCCCCATCTCCTATTAGCTCCCTCTGGAAATAATGGGAGATGGGGGCACCTCTTTTGGAGGTCCATAAAATTGCACTCCTGAACCAAACTTCACCAAACCTGAGTGGTATCATTCAGAGAGTCTCCTGAAGGTACCCTGCAGGTTTGGTGCCGCTAACTTACTAATGCGCCTCCTACAGTCTGACGACCATAAAAAACCCCCAAAAATTACCAAAAAATCAAACGGACTCGAATTTTTTCGATTTTTTTTCAGAAAATCAAAAAAATATTCAGATTTATTAAGTCACATATTCAGGTTTTGGGCTTTAACAATAATTTTAATGCCAAATAAAGCCAAATCCGTATTTTACAGATTTTTTTCAGTATTGCTCAAGCTTATAAGTCCTTTCAAGATAAAGATGCCGGAGTTTTTAATACATGTTTCCAGAACCAGTTCAAAACAATCATTGTTTGCTTTTGACACAGGAATGCTATTAAACCCACAAGCAATTGAATGATCTAATCTAGTGCAGTAAAATTGACTGCATAATTTGTTGGGGAAAATGTTGCATGTACCATCAAAGCCAGCAGAATAAAACCTGTAAATATTCTATTTACAGTTTCCAGTTTTGTATTGGTATTTTCCCCCATGATATGACTGATGCTTAGTATTACTTGAGAATGATTACAACAAAATCTAATAAAGAAAGAATGTATCTGGAACTAAAATTTGGGCATTAATAGTGAAATTTCTTCCTACCTAACCATTTTGGTAAAGGATTCCTTCCAACAGCTATCATACATAGAAGCAATTCTATAAATAATTTTCTCCATTTGATGCACTGCTGTTATCAATCAAAGACTGTCTCAGAAGCAGAATAATGAAATGGTATGTGTGGATGTGCATGTCAAAGGTAATATTTGCAATATACAAACTGTAGTTCTCTTGTAGCTCTTCTTTGCATTGCATCTGCACATTGCTGCATATTTGCCGACAGTAATCTAGAAATTGAATGATTGCAACAGAATAAAATCCAAACACCTGTGGATCCCCTCTTTAGCCTTGTAAGCAAGGTTCAAATAGAAACAGATCAGATACCACTGACATTTTATCTGTAATAAAGCTGAAGAAATTAAGGGATTTCTTTTCTTCTGCAAACATAAGAAAAGATTTGAGAGAAGGGAAAAAAACTAGCAACATTTCTTAGACAGCTTTTTTACAACCCTATATAGATCTAAAAATGACTAGTAATATAGTGGAGCATATGCACTACTACGGGTAGCATGGTACTTCTACATATCAGGGACAATCTGCACATTACAATGATCACACAGCTGCCATTGAACATTTACATATTTGCTTTATATCCCACTTCTCAGCCACAAGACACTTGTTCAAAGTGGCTTATGGATAATAATTAAAGTTTATTAAGCACACCCTATTTCTTAAATCACACTATTTGGCAGCTGTTATCTGGCAGCAAGGTGAATAGTTTGGTTTGGTTTATTAAATTTGTATACCGCCCTCTCCTGAAGGGCTCAAGGCGATGGACAACAGCTGCAAAAATGACACTATCAATAACATAACATCAAAAAATAACCAGCAAACATAGCATCAGTGGACATAAATAATTAACAGAGCATTATAACATCATCCTAACTGCAATGAATATAACACTAAGGATTATAACAACCAACATCGACATTATAACATCATAACATTATATAACAGTATCAATAATCATAACATAACATAACATGTGCAATTAAACAATACTCTCCAAGCCAACACAAAGCTTTCTTTTTGGATATTTGGGATGATGTGAAGAAAACTGAGCAATGTGTGCGATGAGCCATTGCAAACAAATAGATTACTATGTAATAAACTGCAGCTGCCCTGCAGAACAACTTAAAGTAGCTTCCACAAGGCAGCTGAAATGCACAGACTGATCTTTAAAAGCATGACAGCCATAGCTCAGAAACGCAGCCATTTTTGATATCTGAGTAAATATGTTCATCCCAACATATTCATGTACACTCAGCACATTTCAAAATAATGGTTACTATGTTGTGTAATTATACCTTTCCTGTTCAAAAAGGTAAATATTTTGGGAAGTTATGTGGAATCCAGAATCCAGTAAGAGTGGATCAAATTCCCACTGATCCTTTTTATGATTGATTGATTGATTGATTGATTTATTTATTAAACTTATAGGCCGCCTCATCCCCGAAGGGCTCGAGGCGGCTCAAAACATGGCTGTTCCAACAAATAGCAATCAACAAATCAAATCAACAAATCAACAGAACAACCTATAAAACTTAATCTCTTAAAACCTATGCAGCAATAAATTAAATAACTAAGTATTTTAAAACGAAAATTATTTAAAACAGGCGCCCGAACCAAGGCCAAGGAAGGGAGGAGAAAGGTAGGGCCCGCGATGTTATCAATGGATCAGGCCCAACCAAAGATAAAAAGATGGAGACAGGCAGCCTCAGATTCGGTGGGGGGCAGTAGGACCACGGCCGGCCTCTCCAAAAGCCCGGTGGAATAGCTCCGTCTTGCAGGCCCTGCGGAACTCACTAAGGTCCCACAGGGCCCGGACAGCTGGAGGTAGAGCATTCCACCAGGCAGGGGCCAGAGCCATAAAGGCTCTGGCCTGGGTCGAGGCCAGCCATATCATCGCGGGGCCAGGGGTCACCAGCAGTTCTGCCGTTGCCGAACGCAGCGGCCTCTGTGGGACATAAGGGGTGATGCGGTCCCGTAGGTATGAGGGCCCCATGCCGCGTAAGGCCTTAAAGGTCAGTACCAACACCTTGAAAACAATCCGGAACTCCACTGGGAGCCAGTGCAGACGGCATAGCACAGGGGTGATATGATCTGAGTAGTCACCACCTGTCAAAAGCCGGGCCGCTGCATTCTGGACCAGCTTCAACTTCCAGATTAATCGCAAGGGAAGGCCCGCGTAGAGCGAGTTACAGTAATCCAACCTCGAGGTGACCTTCGCATGGATCACAGTGGCCAGGTCGGACCGGGAGAGATAGGGAGCCAGCCGCCGTGCCTGGCGAAGATGGAAGAACGCAACCTGGGTGACATGGGCCACCTGACCCTCCATTGATAATGAAGAGTCCAGGCGGACCCCCAGGCTGCGCACCAGGGATGTCGGGGCCAACGCAACCCCCTCCAAAATAGGCGGCTGAAAATCCCTCGGTCTCTCCCCCCGGCCCAGTCTTTGTTGGATTAAGTTTTAACCTACTCTGCCTCAACCAACCAGCAACCGACTCCAAACAATGCTGTAGAGCTGCAGGGGCAGAGGCTGCCCCCCCTCCATCAACAGAATGAGCTGGGTGTCATCTGCATATTGGTGACAGACCAGCCCAAAACTCCGCACCAGCTGAGCAAGGGGTCGCATGAAGATGTTAAATAAAAGCGAGGAGAGCAAGGCTCCCTGAGGAACCCCACAACTAAGTGGAGCTCTATGGGAAGCCTCATCCCCGCATCATACCTGCTGACCCCGACCCTGGAGAAACGAGGCAATCCATTGAAGGACAGTGCCCCGTATTCCAGAGGCAGCCAGGCGGTGGATCAAAAGGTCGTGATCGACCACATCAAACGCTGCTGTGAGATCGAGCAACACCAGCAGCGCCGATCCGCCTTGGTCTAGCTGCATGCGGAGCATATCTGTAATGGTGATGAGGACGGTCTCTGTCCCATGCCCAGCACAGAAGCCGGACTGGAAGGGATTGAGCACCGATGCGTCCTCCAGGAAGCCCTGAAGCTGCTCCAACACCACTCTCTCAATTACCTTCCCCAGAAACGACAAATTCGAAATGGGGCGGTAATTGGCCAGATCACCGGGATCTAAGGATGGTCTTTTCAAGAGTGGGCAGACCACTGCCTCCTTCAACCCACCTGGAAATACTCCTTGCTCAAGGGAGCAGTTGACTATATTCAACAGGTGGGGTCGTAACTCCTCCCGGCAAGCTTTTATCAGCCAGGAGGGGCACGGATCCAGAGGACAGGTAGTAGGTCTAACAGCAGCTAGGACCCTGTCAGCATTGGATACCTGTTATTAAAACAGTGGGATACAAAGAAAAATAGAATGGTCATAGATTTAATCATGTTATTTTTAAGAAAAACCAAACGCCTAATGAACAGTTCTAAATTTGTCCCAACCATTCAAACAACTTGTGTTGTTGACTAAAAAAACAGGATTGCACTTAGCTGAAACTTTTGTTCATGGAGCGGTCTTCTGTGCAGGAACACACAGGAACTGTGCTTGCACAGGCCTGCTACAAAGATCAGTTCCAGCATTTTCTAGGTCTCTCAACAACATTCAGAGTGTTCCCCTCCCCTCTGATGCAGAGTTTTTCCTACCCAAATCAGCATGCAATAGAGGTGGAGAGAATGTTCCTTCTTTCAGTCCTGCCTTCACCACTATGGAGCCAGATCACCAGGACCCTGTAGCAGAGGATCCCACAACACGGAAGTGGGAGGGAGGGATATGTGCCTGCACAGAAGACAACTCAATGAACAACAGTTAAAGGTAAGCAAAACCCTGTTTTTATCTTCATGGCTTCTGTGCAATCCCACATGGGAGAATAGCAAACTCCCTTACCAAAGGAAATGGTTATGGGATCCTCAGTAAAATAATGATTGTGGAAACACTTTCCCTACAGCCACATCCTTCCTTGAGTTGACATCAACTATGTAATGTTCGATGAATGTCAATGGAGAAGATCAGATGGCCTTTTTTTGCATATGCTGATGTCAAATGAATGTTACTTGAAAACACTGCAGAGGAAGACTGAAATTTGGAGGAGTGAGCTCTAAGGGGCAAAGGGTAGTCAACCTTTGATGTAGAATAAGCTATCTGGATTGCTCTGATTTCCCAATATGAGATGGTTTGGGCACAGACTGTCTACCCCAGTGGTGGCGAACCAATGGCACACATGCCAGAGGTGGCACTCAGAGGTGGCACTCACACGCACGCATGCACAGAGTTCGTCATGTGGGAAGGGGCGGAAAATCCCCCTCCCCTCCCCACACACACATCTATGCTGGCCTGGGCCACTGGGCATGACTTGCAGGCACCGCGGTGAGCAGGGAGGACTCTGCTGGCAGGCCTGGTACCTGTGCTCTGGGTGGCTACTGCCTGAGTGGGGGAGCAGAGGCAGAGGAGGCGAAGATGCTAGAGAGGTGCAGAGTGGTGTGCACGGGACTTGCTGGAGGCTAGAGCAGGCTGCCCCCCTGCTTGAGTGGGTAGGGTCCAGGCAGAGGGGTGGGGCGGAGGCACTGGAGCAGCACAGAGCAGAGCAGCGGGTGCACACAGGGCCTGTTGGAGGCTGGAGCAGGCTGGCTGCTGCTGCTCAAGAGGCTGAACAAACAAAACGTGTGCCTTTCCAAACACCAGGAAACGCTCAGACCCAACTTTTTTGCTGATCACTGAATTACATTTAGGGTTTTTTTTAAAAAAGCACTCCGAGGTCTTTGCTAGAACTGCTTTTATTTTTCTGTTTCTGTTGCATTTTTGTGGGAAGTCAAGTGCAGTGATGACATGCGAAGGAAAAACCACAGATCAGATGGCTGCTCCACCAATTTAGCTTTCCTGAAGTTATCCCATCCCCTTGCACAACATTCTTGCTTAGGATTGCCTTCCTTGACTGCCTTTTTACTTCTATTTTGTGGTGGGGGGTTTATTGGGTTTCAGAAAGTGAATGTTTTACTTCCCTCTCCCCTCACCTCCCTACCCCTTCCCCCGCCAAGCCCCCAGTGTGATAATAGTGTAATTATTTCAGGGAGACTATTAACATTAACCCTAAGACCTAGTTTTGGGAAAACAGTGTAGGTAACCCTGTTAAGTGCTGTTAAACCCCAATGATTTTCATGGGAAGAACTAAAGCACAACCCTTTACCTAGGAGTAAGCTTGGTTGCTGGCAATGGGGCTTGCTTCTGAGTAAACCCTCCTAGGGTTGTGATTCACCCATTCGAAGCATTGCATGGTTGCTTCACCAAGCTTACTCCTGAGTAACGCGCGCCTCGGAGCCAACCATTTTTTCTAAACTAAAATCTCAGTATTCAGGTTAAATTGCCATGTTGGGACTTTGCGATAAATAAGTGGGTTTTGGGTTGCAATTTGGGCACAGTCTTGAAAAGGTTTGCCATCACTGGTCTATCCCTTGCAGGGACCACAGTAAATTGTCTCCCTTACAGAAGGATGAAGTACAATCTTAAAAAAAAAAAAAAGCAGTGACATCTGTGCATCTAAATGGTGTAGTGTGTGATCTTTATCTGAGGTGGGAGGACTATATCCTGAGGAATATGAAAAGTAGAAAGGACCTTGGGGAGGGAATTTAGGCTTGCCTGTATAAAAACTAGTAAATGAGGTATACATTGAAGAGCCCTGAGTTCCACACCCTTTGTCAATGGGAAGGCCACCTCATAGAACAGAATACGTTGGGCATAGGTGGTGAGGGTTAAGGGCCACCAGACATCTTCAACTACTGTATGACTGTTAAAATAAAATTCTGATTAAGAAAGTTGTATTTTTATGTCTATTATCTTATGGTCTTATAGTCCACATTCTACATCATCAGAAAGGTTGGAATCACTATAATTTTGTTGCTGAAAGGCTCAGTTTTCATATCTTGTTTTCTAATGATTCTGCTATTTAGAAACTATCAGCGCAGTCACCCAGCTGTGGATCAAAACATCACATGCTTCATCCTTCATATGAAGGGCAGCCTTGACAACTGAGACACAATTACTCTTAAGCATCTAGGGCTCTCTACTCTGACTGTAAATGTGTATGCAATTTCTATCTACCAGTGCACTGCTTTCATTTGATTCTTCCTGGAACATAAAAAGTAATTGAAAGCCAGTGTGTAAAACTGAATGCAAAAACATATACCACTGACTGAGCAGTACCTATACAATGTAGGCAACAAGTGTACTTCATGTCCAATTTCAGAGCAAAGGCAAAAAGTAAAGGTGTGGGGTAAGGATCCATGCTATTATTCCAAATAGAAGAGGTTTCAGTGAAATGTCAAACCCAATTTCATATTTGAACATCACTTGCCTTTCTCAGCCAAGGCCAATGCACTTTTATTGAAGTAGAACCTTTAAAACACATGAGCACTTGTAGTTTGTCAAATATATTTCTGAATTTAGAATACTTCAGGCTAGAGAACTCCATATTTCAAATAAATTACGCCATCTCACAGTCATATTCCTTCATTTCAAGAAATTCAGGAAAACAGTTTCAGTAACAAAAATGGCCCAAACTTTAGATATCACAAAAGGCAATAAGATACCAACTGTGTTTTTTGGCTTCCTCCGCAAGACGGTTCATTAGATTCATCACTAGGAGATGGCTCAGAGATAATGTCAGTTACACTGTTTTTTGCCCAAATACACTCCAGGAAATCAAACTAGGACTAATAGGTTAATTTGTCTCCTCAGTTGAGTGTTCTGGTTCCTTCCACAGGCTGCTGCATGCTTTAATGCAGTCTCTGGGATTCAGATGTTCTTTACAAAATTGCTGTCAAAATGGTCCATAGGCTCTATTGCAGCATTGCAAACAGTGATTCTTTATATTAATTGCCAAGATTATAAATTGTATTTTACAATATATTGGATCTGTTAAGGGTCTGTTCACATGTTATGGCTCATTGTCTATTAAGAAGCAAACCTTATGGGGTGCATAGAGAGATAGTTACCCCTATCCTTCAGGCTAGAGAAATCCAGAGCATTACATGGTCATTTTCCATTTAAATATTTGAGCACTGAAAAGCATAATAGCTGTACAAATATCTGTATAGGATGCAAAGTCCAGTACTGGCACATATAAAGGTATCCAAAGGTACAATCTTCATGGTTTTGATCTTAGAACATATTGTACTTAAAACTCATCTAATATACGACATGCTGTTTGGATGGAAAGTTTGCTATTCACAGAATGCATGCAAACTGTGTTTGTCATTCATCAGCTCCCTTCCTATTGAGAAATCTGGGGAATACCTGCTTCCACATACAAGTTCTTATTGCTGCTGTGGGTTTGTAATACTCTGTTCCTTGATCCCAGCTAGGGTTTATGGATTAATCTCATGCTAATCCACTCAACTTGCAATGGAAAGAATGTTAACAATATTAATAACCTGTCACAGATTGAATCAATGAAGCCATAGCACCCAGAGAACCAATTTTTATGGAGGAATTTTTCTTTTGAGAATTTGATTACATAAGGTACATGGGTATACAAACCAAGGACGTATCACCAGTATTTGACCATGGATCTCTATAGCACTTGACCATGTTCTTTGTTAATCCTTCTTGTAGAATTATTTATTTGGGTGGCATTAAAACCTGGTATTTATAATAAACTGAAATGCCTGTTCAGGGGAAAATTAGTTTATGTTCTACACCCACCCACCCTTGAAGTGTTCTTATACTATATATGTTTTTCAAAGCAGAGCCAAAACAGGACAATTTGGGCAAAACTCCATCACATCCTAGGGGCAAACTGGGAGGAAAAAACAGCCCTGGACAAGAGCCCTTTCCCACTCCCACAAAGAAAGGAGGGAAGGAAGAAGAAAAAGACAGTCAAGCTCAAGTGACACAGCTGGACATTTCCTGCAATTCTGCCAGAACTGGATGCAGCCACTCACCTGCTCACCTGCCTTGTTCAGGCTAGAAGCTTCCTTCCCTGGCCTGGCAGCCACCCTTCTAGCCTGGGCTCAACCAGCCCAAGTTGGGGGCAGGAAAACCCGGTAAATTCTCCAGTGGCTAGAATGTATAATTTATCCCTGCATTCAGGGAGCATCAAAATATAAAGGTAGAATCCACAATAACTGTACTACTTGTCTTACCACTGCACCAGGGTAAGCAGCTGATCACGAGAATGAGGTATACATTGAAGAGCCCTGAGTTCCACTACTCATATTGTTTTGCTCCTTTTCCACTATCTCATCTTTTGTTCAGTTGGCTGTTATTGTAAGTTAGTGGGCCTGTTTATGTCTCAGTTTCAGAGCTTAAAATTACTGAAAATCTTCTAAGCTGTGGGATCACCTATATTTCTATTAGTTTTGGGGTGACTGAAAGTAAAAACCCAGAAAATAATTAAAATACAAGCATTGATGGCTTCAAATGAAAGGCTGGAGAGAAGGAAAATGAACCCTTCAGAATATTTCACAAGAATTATGCAGAAGGCGTGACTACATAAGCATCACCAACTGGCATCAATGCCTGTTCAATATGTTTCTGTAGTACTTTGTAGATAATCAAGCATTATAGAAATTAATACATGGGTGTGAAAGAAGTGTATTCATTCCTTTAAGTTTACTTAGAAATTATTAATCCAGCATGGCAAACACTTGGTCCTTCGTGGCATGGCTAGGTCGTAAATAATGCAACCTTCTCATGCCTTCAACTTTATTTTTTTTATATACTTGAGCCTGGTTGAGCCCAGGCTAGAAAGGTGGCTGCCAGGCCAGGGAAGGAAGCTTCTAGCCTGAGCAAGGCATGTGAACAGGTGAGTGGCTGCATCCAGGCCGGGCAGAATTGCAGGAAATTTTTATACTTTATTTTTTTATATACTTGAAACTGTTTAGAGATGAGTGACAAATCTGTATTTTCTTTTATTTCTTTTTAATTAACTTTGGAAAAACTCAGCCATTTGAGAGTATCTGGACTAAGGACGTTGTTTCTTGGTACGTTACAGGAAAAGGGGCAAACCCCCCTTTTCCTTTACAATGGGGGGTTGCAATGGGGGTCCTCCCTTGCTGGTCCTCCCACTTAACTCCATGATTTGATCTAAACTTGTGCACAGGAACACACACAAGGAAAATCTGAATGCATGAGCCACTTTTGCAAGTTATACACGTAGATTCTATGATGCTGGTAAAACAGAATTATGGCTTAAACAAGATAACTATTAGTTAGTATGAACCCAGGCTACACTATTAATATTTCATTACCAATTAATATTGATAATTGTATTTTTATGGTTTTATGATATTATTTTAACTTCTGAGCCATAGCATATACATTATCTAAGTTAAATAACTAAGCAACAAACCATGTTTAGCCAAGGTCCATCAAGCCATGATCTGAAATTGGTTTAAACAATTATTTATTTTTATTTTATTTGTTCGATTTATAGGCCGCCTCACCCCCGAAGGGCTCAAGGCGGCTCACAATATGGCTGTTCACAATGTCAGCAAATAAATACAAAAATATAACTTAGCCCCATTAAAATCTAATAGCAGCAGTTACTTTAAATAAATAGAAATTAAAACAACAAAAGTTGTTAAAAACAGGCGCCCGATCCAAAGGCCAGAGAGGGGGGGGGGAGGCAGGGCCCAAGATGGAATCAGGCCCAGCCAAGGATGAAGCCAAGGTGGAAAACAACAGCTTACTATGGTTTTCTATGATGTCTAGATTCAGATATCCTGTCTAATGTTTGGCTTGCTCTCTAGAGTGAAAGGAATTAAACCAATATTCATTAAGGAAAACCAGGATGTAAGGGATGGTTTGTGAACTCAATCCTATAATTTCACAAACTAATCCTATAATTTCACAAACACAGTTTGAATAAACCATAGTTTTGCATTATGCCTGAACCAAGGCTGTATGTACAGGCTGTTGTATATTCACGGGAACCTCTAAACAAGTTCAAGTCAATATAGGCATGCTGAAAGTGGGACCAGTATGTGTATTTATCTCCTCTCCATGTGTTCATTCTGCACTGTTTAATCACCGGCACAGATGTTCTATGCTGCTATGTTATAATGAAATGTAAAAGGATCTCTCTCTCTCTCCACTGAAATTAAACAAGCAGGTCCATTCCCCTCCATATACACTGCATCACTTTCTCTCTTTTTTCTACCTCTTTCGGTGCACGTGACTGCTGGAAGTTTTGACAAGATATATTTGTTTTTATGCTAGCATTCATAAAAGGTGTGAATAAAATTCTGAACTTTTTTAGTACAAAGCAAATCTAAACAAAGGGAATACTCAAATTAAAGCTCTTTCATTTTTTTTCAAGACACAGCAGCCTTTTCAATGCTTTATTAGAAAATTATCATGCCAGCTGTCTCTTTTCCTTGACTGTTATTCACACAATATGCCTCTCTCGTTTCTTTTCAGCTTTGTACTTGTACAATAATGAGTTTTTCTAGAATGGAAAACCCAGTGGAATATTAAAATTGCAAAGAGCTGTTCTTCAAGTTAATTTCACTGAAGTGCATCAGAACACAATAAAATGTTTTAAGATTGAATATCTAACAAGGATTCATTCATGGAAATTAATTAAAGAAAATATTCTGAGTATAGTCTTTCATATATGAACTATTGTTTATTGGCAGTAAGTTAAACATTTATGAAAATAAGTAGCTCAAGATGTATTTCATGGATTGTGTTATGAATAGTGAGTCTTTTAATGAGTCCAAACTTGTCTTCAGAATTCATTGTGGTTGCTTTTTTATCATGACGGTGCTTGTGAAATCAAGAAAGAGGTATTTTTTGATGCTGCAGGTTTATTTAACAAATACGAACACTGCCAATATTGCTGTGTCTTGTAGACACAAATGTGTATATCATGCTGAGCTCATTTTTATGTTTACACAGAGGATTTCAATGAAGGCACTTTTCAGTACATTCTCATTGTGTTGCTTTGCCAGTATATATCAGTCTGCAGATGAAACCTCTAGAACATTATCAAGAATGTATGCCATTTTAATATATATATATAATTATAATGCCCTCTTATTTTGTGGTCTCCCAACCAAGTGACTAATTTCATCAATCAATATTTCCTTAGTTTTAGCAGTGATGCAGTATGAAATATTCTGAACTCATTCAATTGAATGTAAATTAATAAAAAGACTACAAACATTTACACTTAAAACATGACTTCTATAAACTGGTATGCTTTGGGAAAATTTCGTTTTAATTTCTCATTTGGGGAAGGCACCTTTTCTGTTCATTCCTGATTCTTGGGTATCAATTCTGAATCCAAATCTCTATTAGGATTGGGGGGGGGGGGTTTCCAGGATGTTGGGACCATTATTTTCAATGAAAGAGCTGCTTTGAAAATGTAGTGCAGCTGTTTTTAAAGATAATGACACCAAATTTGCAGAGAACATTGTCATCCCTCTGATCTAAAGAACCCTTAAGTTTTAAGGAGAATGAACGAAGATATCAATTTATTTTATTTTATTAAATTTGGTACCCTGCTCTTCAGAGCAGCTTACACACATCATTAAAATATACAACAATGCAATCCAACATAAATAATGACTAACCATCTCAACTAAAAATGTATTTAATCATTCCTTCTCCGGCACTAATCTCTAGCAATAATTGACAGGGAGCATCTTCTGATGCTTTGCAAGGATCTGATTAGAAGGGAGAAATGTCATTGGCCAGGAAATTGAGGAATCAAAATAAAAGAGCCTACTGATTAAAATGGGAAGCGCACTCCCCCCCCCCTGAAATTCCCCATTGACTACAATGGAGCCAAGTCTCCTATTAAAGTGACATGGCGCCATCTGGGGAATTTGGTGCTGCTACCTTGAAAAGTGCAGTCTCTACAGGTCAAAAACTTTAAAAACACCAAAAAAATTCCCCACAGGCTTAAACAAACCCATTTTGGGGTGTGTTTTCTCCCAGGAAATCAAAATATTTTCAAATTTTCAAATTATCTGGAAACAAAATTATCAGGAAACCAAAAAAAAACCCCACCCCCAACTATCTGATTCGGGTTTTTTGAGTTTCCTGATAATTTAGAACCCAAAACAGAATTTTACTGGGTTTTTTACTTTGCTCAAGCCTAGCGTAAATATGAAAATCATTTCACACACCTTCTGCAGCCATGAGTGATGGGCTCTAGAATGACTGTTTATCAATCATGTTCATTTGAAAATAAGCTGTGGATTGACATTTCATTCATGATAGTCAAAATTGGATTGGGTTAGCATTTGCCCTTTATTAACTACCACTGAATCCCCATATTAATTAGCAGAACAGTTGGATATTTTGCATTAGTCCTTGGTATATAACTAGATAATTACAAGGTTCATTAATAAAATTCTAGTACTTGTAATTTGTATGAACCTGTCATGAAACACTAAATGTGATTACATTACAGCTTTTTACATGCTTGTTTACTGGTATGCTGTTGCCTTAATTTGAGTAGAAAATCATAACCTTGCAAAGTTCTTAAGAAATGGGTTTTGTTCAGCACTTACAGGGCATGTAATTATGCTAAGATACAATTAACATCATGAAAATAAATACTGCTAAATGTATACAAGCAATGTCAAAAAGATATTTATTTTAGTGCAACTGATCTGTTCAGATATGTATGTTATTGAGATCTTAATGTTAATACAAATATATTGAACAGAGCAGGTTTATTCAAAATTGACAATTAGGATTCCAGCCATAGCATTCCTTATAATCTCAGCCATAATCTCCTTAAAACCATGTATATGGTGCTTATTGCAGTCACTTTCTACAAAATCATTTCCCCAGCCCATTATTCACTCCCCCACACTAGTTTTCCAATACCCACGCAATCTTTTTCCTGTTCTTCCAATTCCCATTCTTCTTACTTGTAGGTGAAACTTGGTATGGCTAGAAAAATGTAGTATCAGGCTTGGAGACTAACAGCATGAACCAAAGGGTGCGGGGTGGGGGGATGAATCCTTCAGTACTGCTGTGTTGTTCTGGGACACTTATGCCATTCATTATGCCAGCCAAGAAGTTTATCAACATCCTGTTCATCTATGAATACATGAAACCCATCAACGGAAGTTGAGTATTTGAAAGGTATCAGACATTGGTATCCTTCACTTCTACACCATTAGTGGATCTCTTACTGCATTACAGAGACTTGATGTTATTTTATTTGGGATCCCCGTATGTGCATTGTTCATTGTTTTACTGTTGTTGTTGTTGTTTATAATATTTATGTTTTGTTATAAATTAAGAGTTGCGGTTCTGTTTTACTTATTTTCATTAAAATAGAGTTTTAAAGTTTGCAATAGAGCCAGACAGGTTCTTTTCCCTTCTGTAAACGAAACACTTATGCCATTCCACAGCAGCTGTGGACCAGTGAAACACAGGTACAGGGCTCAGTGGTGTAACTAGACAAACTGGAGACCTGGGCAAAACCTGAGTTTGATGCCCCCCCCCCAGGCGCGTGCCTGGTGCAACACGCAACCCCCTGCCCCCTTGTAGCTATGCCCAATGGTGTATCTAGGCAAATTGGAGTTTGGCGCCCCCCCTTGGTCAGCCATCCATGTGGGCAGCAATTAAGTGAGAGTGGCTGAAGAGGTGTTGAGAGTGGCTGAAAGCCTTCTCTGGGGTCAGCAGTGGATAGAAAGACTGACAGCATCTGTGACATTGGTTACAGGACATCTGTAGGGGCTACTAGCTGTCACAAAGGATGTGTTGAGAAGCTGTTGGAGGACCTGTCAGTGGCACTTTGGATTCTATTCTGTGCCCCACACCAGTGACCCCCCTCATGCTTCATCACCAGCAGGGGTGATGTGGGAGCAGGTGCAGGTGTACTCTCCGCAGCATGGGCAACCAGCTGTATGGTATGGCCACTGGTAAATGAGAGGCACTGCCCATGACATCCCCCTTCCTCTTCTGGAGTTTGCTCTATGTAAGGAGGGACCTGGTTTAGGGTGGTGTGGGGGAAATGCTGGGACCCTTGCACCACTAACATGTGCCTAGGATCTTGTGACTGAACTTAGTTTCCTTCAGGGGATGAAGGTGTGTGCAGCTGACAGCCAGTTTGTCTTCTTTGACACACCCTTCTCTGATGGGAGCGTGACTTGACCCCCCCATGCCAGGCAGTCCCTAATTAGTTTCGGCTTCCCTGTCCATCAGAGCCCCACTGCCTCCCACAACACCCCTACAGAAGCAGGTTTGCTGGGGATGTTTTACACCCAAAGAAAGCAGAACAGTTCCTACTATTTCCCTGCCAGTTGATGTGCAATTATACCCTACAGAGATCAGACCTGCACTGCTGTAGTTATGCCACACCCAGCTGCGGCAGTTCAGGTGGTCCTTTTTTGTAGAAGCAATGATTCAAATAAATTTCAAAAATGAAGAATTCAGTCCTCAGGAACTTTAACTAGTTAAATGATTATCTATGTTTTAGTTCACTGACAAAAAGGAACTACAACCAACCTTATATGTCTTCTTTTATACTTATAATGCCAATAAAGGTACTTGTACTTGATCCTCATGATTGCTCTGCCCAGTTTAAATCCATACTCTGCCATGGAAGCTTGCTAAATGAGACGGTTGACTAGTTACACATACCTACCTCATAGGGTTGTCATGAAGATAAAATGGAGGTGAGAATAACATTGTAAGCAGCTTTGGGGTCTCCACTGGGGAAAAGGCAGCATATAAAGGATGAAATTAAGTAGAGTTTATTTGCATGTATAAATCATCTGAATTTTCCATCTCTCATTCTACTAAAATGCATGGTTATCCAATGAAATCTGTGAGATTCTGCCTGGAAAATGGAAACCAGGCAGCCTAACTGTCAGATCAGAAGGCTTTGGGACATTCCTGAATGCTGGAGTTAATCCTTTTCAAATTCAGAACATTCATGATCTTTAAGTTTAGATTACTATTAGAACATGTTCTTAATGTACAAGATAAGGAAACCAAATAAAATCACTATGCAAATTTCAAGAGCTTTCTGTATGGTTGATAATTTCAGGGTAAAGCAACCAAAAAGTAAAGGATGTGGACAGCTTATTTTGTGAACAAAAGGTATGTTAAATCAATTTATGTATACATACTTTCCTTATTTACCTAGGACACCCCATAATTTCAGGCACATGTCCCTGCTATCCCTCTTCTTCTTTTTTTTTTTTACAATAAGACAACATTGATCTTGTTAGAAGGTTTTTGTTTTGATTGCTAAAATTGTCATTCACCAACATGCAGCTCCATTCTCAGGATCTCTATAAAATAAACATAGGAATTGGGAGCAGATGTGTTTTCTCTTTGGTCAGTGCCTATGAAGTGAACCTCTATTAAGGCAGACCTTTGGTCCATTTCACTCAGTACCATTTACTGTGATTTGTGGCAGCTCTCCAGAGTATCAGGCAATAAAAAGCCTTTCACAGTTCCTGTTTCTTAAGATGCATTAATTGGGGATGCCAGGGATTCATCTGAGACCTTATGCATGCAAAGCAGATGCTCTTCTACTGAGCAACAGTCCTTCCTCATGCATAGGAATACTAAGACACTATGCAATGCATAGTTTGACAGCTCATACACTACAACTGATTAGATCTATTCTGAACCATATTTTTTTTACATTTTACAAGAAACATCATTGCCCTGCTGGTCATACAGTACATCTTTAACCAAAACAACAAAAATAATCTAAACTTTTAAATCAGTGAAAGACAGTTGTTTGCAGAGTATTCAAATAGTGCATAAAGTACAGTATTCAGCAGTGTGCAATGGAGAGTTTCAGCAGTTGGCAGTCATGTGATAATTGGGGTGTTACAAACATGCTCCTATTTAAGAACTGCTAGAGAACATCACACTATTGATTTACTATGTCACTAACAGCCCAATACAAAGTGGGGAAGCTGAAGGGAGTTGTGGAGGCCAGTGGCAGAAATGTCCTCCCTAGGCCACTTAACCAGTTGGAGGAGCAAATTCACTGGCAGGTGGACACTGTTTCAGTCTCCTGGGATGCCCAAATGCAGAAATGAGTTTCACATCAATGCTCCAGCACTGCCTCTGACGCTGTTGCTGTGGCAAGGGTGCTCCAGAGGTTTTCCCAGAGATGGAGCTGATGTAAGTTGGCTTCCACCCCAGCATTGTCTCCAGGTACGTGGTGGCCTGGGTCATAGATTTACAATAACCTTTTGGGTGGCATAAACCCATTGAGCCCAATGGATGGCTTTTCAGTGGCAGGGAGGTTTAGCTTCATATTTTGCCTCCTCATGCTGCCAAAGAGTCCTCTGCAGTGGCTCTGCAGCAGCAGTGGCCTTGGTCACTGAGGGCTCTGGATTGAGGTGCCCATTATTTTACTTGAATGATGTCACTGTTTTGATCTGGCAGGGAGGAAAAGTAGAGAAAAATGTTTGGAAGTTAAGACTTACAGAAATCCAGCCACTGGATTTTTATCCTAATTGTGTTTTATCTTTCTAGCTGTCATCCAATCTTTTTCCAAACACCAGCAGTACTGCTTAAACTGCCTCCCCCCCCCCCCGCCCAATGTTTGTAAGAAGCATTCCTGTAATGACAAATAGTTTGATGTGTCTTTTTTTAAAAAAAAGGTTTTGATATTAACCTTCAGATTTAAGCTTTCGATGTTCACCTTCAAAGCCCTAAATAGTCTGGGACCAATATAACTCCTGGTGGCCATTACACTCTACTGAAAACAACCTGATGGAGATCCCTGTTCCTAAAACATCTGGCTGTCTTCAACTAGGCCAAAGCCTTTTCAGCTCTGGCCTCTGCCTGGTGGAACTCTCTGTCAAATGAGACCTAGGCCCTGTGGGATCTGGTTCAGTTCCACAGGGCCTGCAAGATGCAGATGTTCCACCAGGCTTATGAGGCAACAACATTTACATCATGGCTGGCCTTCCTATCACTACTCTACCTTCCTATCCCTACCCTTACCCTACCTTCATATTATTTATGTTGTTATTTTTTCCTGTATGTTATTATGTTTGGTTTCTGATTTTATCCCCCCCCCCTCTCGTCTGGGGAGATCAACTTGGGAACTGGAATTTCCTTCCTCTCCCCACAACAGACACTTTGTGAGCTAGGTGGAGCTGACAGAGTTCTGAAGAAGTGTGACTGGCCCAACATCACCCAGAAGGTTTCATGTGTAAGAGCAGAGAAACAAATCTATTTACCAGATAAGAGTCTGCCATTCATGTGGAGAAGTGGGGAATCAAATCCTGTACTCCAGGTTAGAGTCCTCCTGCTCTTAACCACTACACCACACTGGGGTGGGGTATCAATCTAATAAATTTTTAAGAAGTGATGTTTTGAATCAATATTGGAGGAAAATGAAGGAGTGGTGTTCAAGAAACAACAATCATCATTTTATTAAGAAAATTCACTTCAAGTCCATAGGTAAAACTAATTCTACAATCCATCAAGTATTCTTCAAGTGTTTCTGTAACCCCCATGCCCAGAATGGGTTGAACCAGTAAGGGGGTGGAGACTCAGAGCAGCAGAAAGGCTGCAGGGCTCTTTGGAGAAGACAAGGCTACCAGACTCGGACCTTGATTTCTATAAGCCCTTAACACCTTGTTAAGGTAAACTGCAATATTATTAGGAACTACTGGGAAGGTAGTTGTTTGTTTTTGCTATGTTGTAAATGTTGGAGTTTAGTGTTTCAGGGTTTCTTGTTGTGGTTGTAATGGGTGAAAGTTCTCCTGGAAACCTTCATCATGTTGCATCCTGTTCATCAAGCCCTTGGAGTCTTCAGGAGCCAACCCACTTGCAAAGAAGAATTGGACTTGGCAGTATCAGTAGACTGTAACTAGAAGGACTTGAAATGCAACCTGAACAGGACCTTGAATTGTAATGTTAAATGTTGATGTTTAATGTTATTTGTAAAGAGAAGTAAACTGTTTTGTTTAAACTTAGTTCTTTGCAACTCCTTCCAAGTACTGCCCCACAGAACCCACAGAAAGAGGTTACATTTCCACCAAGAATTCATTCCTTCTTGCATTCTCACAAGGACTACCGATAGTAAAATCTAGAACTTTTGTTCAACAACTGCAGATTTGTGACTCTGTCATGTTCTTCCAGTCAAAAACCACCAGTTATAATAGCTCTGTGAGTCGTCTTCCCTATTATGGGGTTAAAAATTAGGGTGTATGAATAGACTATACATATACCGATTCTGACATTCCCTCAGGATATGACACGTTGAGATAATTTTTTTAATATTATGAACTAAAGGCTCAAATTGTCAGTTATGTAGGAACTGCTGATATTTTGCTGTTCTGACTTCTGTGCAAATGAAACTGTGTGGGTGAGAACCATATTTAAATAGAGTGGCTGGGAATTTGTAAAATGCAGACAAAATGTTCTACTGCAGTTTAGCAATTTGATAGGTATCTTTAACTGCAAACAAACAAAAAAGTAGATCAAAAAATTCCAAGCCAATTTTTCAAATGTAAAGGAAAAATTAAGAAAAGAACAGCTGTTATCACCACCATCTAAGTAAAAAAACATTCCCTGTAAACCACTATGAGTTCCATGTAGGAATAGTGGGATACTAACGTGGTAAATAAATTGGTCCAGTGTGTGTGTGTGCGTGCACGCATATATATAACATTTTAAAATACATATTTTGGATGTTAGTAGTTTCCTTCAATGTGGTCTTGAACTTCCCATTGTGGGCTACACAAAATACATTCATACTATATATGGTTTGAATTGATTCCTAATTTTATAACCCGACATTATTTATTTATTTATTGCATTTTTACTCAGCCAGTCTTCCAAAGGACTCAGGGTGGCTTACAAATAAAAGCATATAAAAACAATACAATACAATAAATACTATAAAATAATATTAAAATATAAAAATTATAGGCTTTAAAAACAGATTATAACAGATGGCATGGGAAAACCTACATGGGGACATAAAAAACAACGTTTGCGCTATATCCAGACAAGGACCATGAATGATAGAAAAGGAATCATCCATAATCTCATTTAAACAACAATTCATAATTTGCTTTTGAAGACAATATGAAATTTGCCATATAAAATGGGCAGGGTTTTCTTTACACATTTGCTCATACTAAGTCTGCAACTAAGGGTTGCATTCCTGCCACATCAGACAGCTGATATTATTGTATCCACTGCCTTTTTTGCCCATTGCACAAAAAGTAAATTAGAAGAAAGTTGAAGTGGTGATTCATATAACAGGTTATAAAGCAAGCAATGAGGGGAGCAAGCTGGGTGAGCAGTGATTTGAGTGGAAGAGCAAAGAATGTTAAAGGATTAATAAAGGGTTCCCTGATCATGCGAAATAGCCAGATGCTTTGTTTAGATGGTTCAATTAACAGGCTGTCCACAAGTTTCCATCAGCACATCTGAAAATGTATCATTTGTTTCTATTTGAACAATTTGCATATGTTCTCAATTATGCAAAACAGTGATAGTACATGCACATACTCACATTGATTTTCCATAGCTTCTCTCTCATCTGTCAGGATCAGCTCCCTCCCCTTCAGCTGTTCAAGACATTCTTTAAGTATATAAAAAATTTTCATTTCATATAGAGTGACTTATTAATGTGAAAAGTTTCCCTCTGTTCCTTGTGGCTGTCAAATCCAAAGTTTGTTCAAATAAAGCCAGGCTAACTGTCTATACTGCAAGTAATCTGGGCATGTACATTCTCATAATTTTTTTTCCATGGCTGTTCCCACTCCAAAATAATTTTCTGTTCAAAGAAAAAAAAGTATCAACTTACAAAATCAGTTTATCTACATTAGGAATGTGCTTTCCATAACCAAAACCTTTCCTTTTCTTGCTGTTCTGTTACCTGAAGTATCTAAAAGTCTCAGTCACTGGCGTAATGCCCATTGGGCAAGGTGGGCAGCTGCCCAGGGCATCACCTTGTGGGGGGCATCAAAATGCTGGGTTCGTTTTTGGGTATTTTAGTGGTTTTCCATTTTTGGCCTGTAGGGGGCGCAGTTTTTAGGCTAGCGGCACCAAAATTTCAGAGTATCATCAGGAGACTGTCCTTATGATACCCCCCAAGTTTGGTGAGGTTTGATTCAGGGTGTCCAAAGTTATGGGCTCCCAAAGGGGGTGCCCCTATCCCCCATTGTTTACAATGGGAGCTAATAGGAGATGGGGGCTACAGTTTTGAGGGTCCATAACTTTGGCCCCCCTGAACCAAACTGCACCAAACCTGGGGGGTATCATTAAGGAAGTCTCCTTATGAGACCCTGAAAGTTTTGAGACTGTGCCTTCAGAAATGTGCCCCCCCAGCCTGCAACCCCCATTGACAGCAATGCAGAAAACTCATTGCAGAACAAAGATTCTTGGGCAAATTTCGGGATGTTCTTGCAGGGAGGGCATTCTTGGACGTATCAGCATCAAAATTTCAGGGTACCATCTGGAGACTGTCATGATGGCACCCCCAAGGTTTGGTGCAGTTTGGTTCAGGGGGTCCAAAGTTATGAACCCTCAAAAGGGTAGCCCCCATCTCCTTAGCAAAGAATGGGGGATGGGGCACCCCCTTTGAGGGTACATAACTTTGGACCCCCTAAACCAAACTGCACCAAACTTTGGGGGTACCATACGGACAGTTTCCAGATGATACCCTGAAATTTTGGTGCTGATACATCCAAAAATGCGCCCCCTGCAGGCACCAATGTCCTGGTGCAAAAAAAATTGGTCGTGGTGGAGTGGCCGCCCATGGGGGGGGGCATCCAACTCAGGTTTTGCCCAGGGCTACAGTTTGCCCAGGGCTGCCTCGTTACGCCCCTGGTCTCAGTATCTAAAAGTCTTGGTCAATTTTGTTTCAGAGTCCTAGACTCAGAGCTGCAAAACTCCAAAATTATACACTAAAATTGCTCTCCGATCTATTGAAGAAGAAGCTGACTAAGGTTTTCAATACGGAAGAAATCTTTGCTCAGTTTCAATATACTCTTTAAACACTGTTGGGGCATTAGTTTGGAGGAGCAGGACCGGGAGAAGAGGAACTTGAAATGAAACTGACAAAAGCACAACCTTTATAATGTTTGGAATAGGAAAATTGGGGGGGGGGGGAGATGAAGAACAGAGAAAGAAGAGCAAGAAAAGGAATGCTGCACAAAGGCAGACTATTAACCAAACTGAGAAACAGCTTCAAAACTGTTGGTAAGCAAATTTTCAAGGCTGCCAAGAAAGGCCTGACTCAACAAAAATGGACATTTTGAATAAGTTCAGTTCAAATGTCAGTTGTAATGTTTATGAAATTCTTGGCATCTCTGAAAAGAACAGTAGATTGAGACCAAGCCATCAGGTGTACAGCAAGTCTAAAGGATGACTTGGTAAAATTTGAGCAAATACAGAAAAGAAAAACAAAGATGTGAGAACTGATCACTATGTTTGTCTGGGCCAGCACTGGTGCTATCAATCAGAAATGCCTTCTGAGGACTAATGAACAATGGCATAGTTCTGCTAGTTGTATCTGCCACATGATAAGCTGCATTGAGCTGCTGCCATCCAAATGTCATCCCCTCCAATTGAGCCATTTTTATCAAGGTTCTTGTCCCTTCCAGATGTCAAGAGAGTCTGTCCCATAGCAGAACCTGGTACCTGCACATGATTGCCATAATGTTGGCAATATGCAATCCAAGGATACACATAAAGTTTTTTTGCCTAGGGTGTGCAGCTTGAACTCCTATTTATCCTCTGGGGCTGTGCTGGGCCCTGATTTATACCAAGATGAAAGCACCCCCTCTTGTTTTACGTTGTATAGATTACCGTATATACTCGGGTATAAACCGACCCGTGTATAAACTGAAGCACCTAATCGTACCACCAAAATCTGGGAAAACTTATTGACTGGCGTATAAGCCAAGGGTGGGAAATGCAGGTGAGTATTTTTAAAATTATAATTTTTACTGGTAATGTAGGTTTAACATGTCGTTGTTGTCCTGAGCTCTTTTGGGATGGACAAGGTATAAAACTAAAATTAAAAATGAATTTTAAATTTTGTTTATAGCATACCCATGAGCCTTTGCTGAATATGCAAATTATTAATCCTCTGCAGGATTGTCCTGCCCCCCTAATCCCTGCCTCCTTTTGCAAATTCTAGGGGCTGCAGGGGGACAACATCTCTCTCCCCCCCACCCCTTCCCTTTCTTTCCCTGCTCGCCGCCTTCCTTCCCCACATCGCTGGCCGCTTCCTATTCTTGAATGAAAGGCATGTCTTGCTATTCCGCACAGTTTCAAAGAGCATTGAAAGCAGTTTGAAAGAGCATTATTCTGCATGTGTGGAAGGAGCCTATGTTTTAGGTTTAATGCTAATAATCTCCCTGAAATAATGACATTATTATCATACTGGGGGTCTGGCGGGGGAAGGGGTGTGCGGCACCCTGCTTCCCTTCTGTCGGCATTTACGGTAAGCAACTGACTCTGTCTCATTATGCAAACTCACTACACCTTCCCTTCGAGGAGACTGTCTTCCTACTCGCAGGAAAGGGAAGGGGCAAGGGAAGAGGCTGCCTCTGGAGCTCCAGGCACGGGTGCCCCATGCTTCCCATTTCCTAACAGCATCATCTCAGCCAACAGAAGTGTGGTGTGTGTGTGCGCGTGTGCACACGTACGTGCAGGGGGAATGCACTTTTCCCAGGGCAGAGCACTGAGGGCGAAGGCATCCCTTTCCCTCTGCCCGCTTGGTTGGCTGCCTCCTCATCTTTCCACCAGCAAGGATCAGAGGAAGCCACTGGAGCAAACCCAACAGACAACTTGCTTTTGCAGGGAGTGCTTCTCCGGGCAAGATCTGGATTTTTTTCAGGGCAGGAAGTCTCCCTGCAAAACTGAATTTGTGGATTTTGCTGAGCCCACCAAGCCTAGGGACCTTGCAACATCTCTCCTCCCAGCCCTGGGCTCCCACGCACTAAAAGTTCCATCGCTCTCTCTCCCAGGGGAGGGGGAGATGACAACTCACATGCCCACAGAGAGGGCTTCGACTGCCACCTTGGGCAGGAATGCCCAGGATTTGCAAAAGGAAGCAGGGCTAGGTGGGCAGGATAATCCTGCAGAGGATTAATAATTTGCATATTCAGCGAAAGCTCATGGGTATGCTATAAACAAAATTTAAAATTCATTTTTAATTTTAGTTTTATACCTTGACCATCCCAAAAGGGCTCAGGACAACAACATGTTAAACCTACATTACTGGTAAAAATTATAATTTTAAAAATACTCAACATAACTTTAAAGATAGCCCAAAGGCAGGACCTGTCTGATAGCAACCCAGCTGTATTAATTGGAGCCAATATGGCTCTGCGTAGCCAGAGAGCACTTGCACTCATGCTCAGCTTGGCAGGAGTGTGTGGCCATGTTGGACCATTCTGTGCCCTCCTCTACCTGGTGATGCCTGTGAGGTCTTTCAAAGCTTCTTCTCTCTGCCATGGGGTAAAAGAGGGAGCTGTCAGATCTACCAAATACTTGACTCATGTATAAGCCAAGGAGTGCTTTTTCAGTACAATGGCTAGTCGACAATGGCCACTGTGGCGATGCTCTCTCACTGGTGACACAGATTGGCATTTCACTCCAGAGTCCAGATCTGTCCCACTAGCAACAGAGAAATCAAAGATGCATTAGATCAGCATCTCAGGGAGGCAGATGATTAACAACTCCATGGGATCCTCACATTCCCCCCACAGGTCTCAGATAGTTGACCCACTGTCAGAAGACTTTGAACACACTTTTTTCTTTGACTTCTTTATCAGAGAATTTGAAGCCATGTGAGATTTTCTTGCTGAGGCAGAATATGGGGAGGAACTGAAGCCAATAAGGGAGAGCATGCCCTCTTACCAGCTTCCTCTGTTGTTGGAGGCCCCAACGATTTCTCCCAAAGGGCAGTTTTTAGATGTGTTTCCCTCTCCTGACATGTCTTTAGAGCAAGACCAGCACAAGCCTTACATGAAGCTTGCATATGGTTCTCCCCAAACATATCAGGCAGTCTTCATGCCATTATTTCTGGCTATTTTATCTCCACATTTTGCCCATTTAAAAGTGCCACTGAATTTTCCATCATCTCAGGAGAAATTCTCCTTAAGTTGAAAAAATATTGAAAGCAGAAGCTAAAGCACTAAACACTCTACCGCAGTGGCAGGAAAACTGAGGGGAAAGTGCCCTCCCTCCCCTTTCCATGGGACTATTGAAGGGTCCATTAATTGTCTGAGGGGGAGCTTGTGACAAAACAGAGCTTTCAAGAAGCTTGTGATTCCTGTGGTGGCAGTCCTGAGTGTGCACAGAATCAATGCAGGGCTGCACATGAAGACCACAAAAATGAACAACACTGACATTGTTCCATTATATATGGAAATACTATCACCAACTACTAACCACAGTTATCTAATTCAAGGATCCAAGCACCATTATTCATGCACATTTATTCATCCCACCTTTTTGCCCTCACAAGAGCTACCAAGACGCATGCATATATATATGACATTAATGACATTTATTTTAATGACATTAATAATGTGTGTATATATATACACATACACACACACACATTATTAATGTCATTAAAATAGAGCTAAAACACACACAAAGAAATCAATACAACAATTAAAACATTGGTCAGGAAAGAGCCACTCTGTCAGTGTATGGTGATCACAGAATACCCCTCTGATCGGCTTATCACTGAACTTTTGCTACACACATGTAAACAACAAAGCTGCTCACAGCAGCAGATCCACAGTCAAAACGGCTTTATGGAAGATCAAGTAACTCGAGCCAAGTAGGGAAAAATACTAGAACACTGCACTTTGGAGACCAGTGACAACATATACATTCAATGAAGCTTTTGTTCACTGAAACGTACAAAGAAGCAACGTTCCTTTGTAAGGGGAATAGTGGTAATTACAGTTAGCATGAAGCATTATAGATAGAAGAAGAAGAAGAAGAAGAAGAAGAAGAAGAAGAAGAAGAAGAAGAAGAAGAAGAAGAAGAAGAAGAAGAAGAAGAAGAAGAAGAAGAAGAAGAAGAAGATGATGATGATGATGATGATGATGATGATGATGATGATGATGATAAAGGAGAAAAAGAGGAGGAGTTTGGATTTATACCCCACCTTTCTCTCCTGTAAGGAGACTCAAAGGGGCTTACATGTTTCTTTTCCTTCCTCTCCCAACAATAGACACCTTGTGAGGTAGGTGGGGCTGAGAGAGTTCTGAAGAACTGTGACTAGCCCAAGGTCACCCAGCAGGAATGTAGGAGTGCAGGAACACATCTAGTTCACCGATAAGCCTCTGCCACTCAGGTAGAGGAGTGAAGAATCAAACCCAGTTCTCCAGATTAGAATCCACCTGCTCTTAACCACTACACCCCACTGTATAAGCAATTATCATTAGTTTCCCACTCCATTTTATGCAAAATATGAATGCCTGTTTTATGTGTTAAAATGAACATAATAGTCAGCACCAATGCCAAAGTTTGCACATTGAGAGAAACCAAAGATTGTGAGGTACCTTATAAACACATGTTGTTGTTGTTGTTGTTGTTGTTGTTGTTGTTGTTGTTGTTGTTGTTGTTGTTGTTGTTGTTGTTGTTGTTGTTGTTAACATGGCCAAAGTCCAAAGGAGCATTAGGCTCAAAAGAGTATCTTCCCAATAAAATCATCTTTCAGAAAAAATGTTTAGTGCTTTTCTCAAGTATGACTCTAAAATAAATGCTAGTGAATTTGTTAATAAACCATTTATTATATGCTATACTATGAACAGACTAACCTGATCTCATCAGATCTTGGAAGCTAACCAGGATGAACACTGGTTAGTATTTGGATGGGATACCAACACGTAAGTCCAAAGTTGTGACACAAAGGCAGACAATGGCAAATCATGTTTGTAAGTCTCTTGCCTTGAAAAGTTTACAGAGTTGCTGTAAGTCAGTTGCATCTTGACGGTACTTTCTACTACCATGCTACAAAAAAAAGTTTCCCCAGGAAATCTATATACCGTATGTACTCGTGTATAAGTCGACCCATGTATCAGTCGAGGCACCTAATTTTACCACCAAAAACTGGGAAAACTTATTGACTTGTGTATAAGTCTAGGGTGGTTTAAGCAATCTTTGGAGCATTGCCCTTTTAAGAAAATCATAGAGACACTCTCCCCAAGCGGCACCTTCCCTGAAGCCAAGCCTCAGAGCCTGCGAAGAAAGGAAAAAATGAGTGAGTGAGTGAGTGAGTGAGTGAGTGAGTGAGTGAGTGAGTGAGTGAGTGAGTGAGTGAGTGAGTGAGTGAGTGAGTGAGTGAGTGAGTGAGTGAGTGAGTGAGTGAGTGAGTGGGACGACGGGCGGTGGCAGCGCGGCGGTGGGTGGCCTGTGTATAAGTCGAGGAGGGCTTTTTCGGCACAAAAAATGTGCTGAAAAAGTTGACTTATACGCGAGTATATACAGTATATTTTTAACAGCATCAGTGTAAGCTTTTTGCTCTTTCCCTTGTGTTATTTCCCATATATAAAGCATACCACTGAATGAGTTTTGTTTTTCTGCGTTTTTAAATTATAAGATCTGCCAGAAGAAGGATGAACCAGGGGGAGGGGGGAAGATCCCCTGTAGTGTTAAAGAAATAATTACAAAAATAAATTAAAATAAGTGAAAAATACAGAAAGCTAGAATGATAATGAACTACCAAGATCACAAATTTCACTACAGGTTTAAATGGCTGGTACACCTATGGTACTAAACCCAATAGCACAGACTGAGTGAGGCTATTGTTGGAATTACAGTTGTGGTACACTAACACTGAGACAGTGCCACCAGGCTTCCTGAAAGACTGGCTGTGCTTCATAAGTTTTACTTAAATAGCATATATTATTGTAGGACATTACCAGGGATGACCCTTATTACCTTCCATTTAGCTAGGATTTGAAATCTGTGAGGGTAGAGAGTAGAGAGATCGTTGTTCAACTGCTTTGTATGCATTACAGGTGAAACAAAATTTATTTTCCCACTGCACCGTTTTTTTTCTTTCATTTCACTTTAGGTGGTCTTTTTTATATTCCATAATTAAAACCATATCATAAAAGGCTGAGAAGGATCAGAAGATGAGCTAGTTAAATCCAACTGCCTACATCAGCCTTTTACCCCTAGACACATCACGTATTAGTCTGCGCAAAGATGAGAATGTGTCTCAAGGAGTCAGCTAGAATGAGCGAAGTTAACCACAACAGAGATTCTGGCAGACAAGCCAGTGTGAACCTGCAAAAAAAGACAAATTTTTAAAAGGAGAGGGGTGCTACCAAATCCAATTAAGCAAAAATTCACCACAATTGAAACATAGCACATTTCCCTGAATATTTTAAGGATCACAGTTGCTTTCTATGTGTCATCAATAAAGGTATCAATTTTGTCTAGTAGACACCCAGAAGAGTTTGAGACTTTGTATTCATGTCCTAACATATGCCTACACAGCTGTGGTCTTATATTTTTGCTGTTAACAGATGCAAGCCACAGCTGTCAAGAAAACAGAAATGAACTCAGAAGGGAATACACTGGATAATACTTAAAGCATCAGTAATGTACATAAAATTACTCCTTTACAATCATCATGAAAACACAGTAGAGTCGTAGGTAATAAGACTCAACAAAACACCTTCACTTTTCCAGTTCATCCCTTTCTTTCTAAAAAGCATTAAGAAATTTTGAAACATTAAAAGCCCTGTCTTATTTTTCCTTTCCTGATCCTAGAATAAATACTACAAGAGAACAAAAGTACTTTCATCTTCAATGAAAGTTATACTTCAAAGTCACTAAAGTGCTTTTGAAAAATGTTAACACTCATTCCTTGCTGATAGGAATTAGACACTTATTGTTCTAGACTAAATGGAACTGAACTGTTATTCATTTTCTTTTTCCTCTTCTTGTTTTAATAGAACTCTTTTCTTTTCTAGGTTAAAATTAAATCTTCATAGAAAACCAACCAAATGTGACAATTTTATCTGATTCTTCATAACTACACATAAACTCCATATTTGAAGTTACAGTAATAGTACAAGATTAGCTTATACGTGTTCTCAACATATCAATTTTAACTTTAGTATAAATTAAGTAGGCTTTTTATGTTGAGGGATAGATATAGGAAAGGCAGATGTAACTTTACAGTTCAAAAAATAGAGGCAGAAATTAATTTCTGCTGCAATGTTAATTTTTTTAAAAAGTCCTATGACATAAAATGAGCAGGTCAAAGATTTTGGCCTTTTTGTGTGCCAAAATGAGAAATGGGAGCTCAGATTACTAGATGAACTCTGAGTCACCATAGGTGTATTTGCCTAGGGACATTGGGTACCCATTTCACCGGGTGCACCCATTCCAGTCACGTGGGGGCGCAAAATTGGTCCCTCACATGACCAGAGAGTCAGGTGAGGGAGGTGGAAATCTGACGAGCACAGAGCCTCATCAGACTTTGTCTTCTCTTGGCCAGCCCATGTAATCCACCGATATTTGTCTCAGAATTGATCTCCAATTCAGTGAGACTTCTTGATGCATCAAAACTTGAGTTGAGAATTTCTATGCCATCTTCAGTTACGTTGCACAGAAAGTGGATTATACATTGCAAGACAATGCAATCAAACAGCATGAAATAGCCAACTGGAGTAGGATCATAACATTTAGAAAAAAATGAAAAAAGATACCAGCTATGATGTGACCAACAAGGGAAATATGGAATTACAAAACTAGAAAATAATGCAGTCAGAGCAAAATAATACATAAGAATAAACAGCAGTAGAGACTGCAATCCTCTTCCCTTTATGAATACATCATCATCATCATCATCATCATCATCATCATCATCATTATTAATTACAGGCAGAAGCCTTTATTGGCATTATAAATTACCATATTACAATGTTAAAAACAAAAAGGGAACATTTATCTATTAACTGAATCCATTAAAATACATTAAAATATGCGTTAAACATCTACGTGCAGACCCTGTATACAGAACACAAAGAGAACTAAATTTACCATGACTATTTTATGGAGAACAATTATGTTTAGCCAGGTAATGCTTCAGAAAGTTCACAACATTTTCACAGATAAGTGCACAATGGCCATTAAGTAGGAAGTTCATAACAGATGATGACATATCAATATTTAACCTCTCTATCAAGGGATGAATATACATAGAGCATGGAAGAACATATATAGAACACTCTAAAAGTACATGTTGGACAGTCTCAACAGCCATTTTACACTGGCATAGCCTATTCTCATAGGGGATATTATTGTATCTGCCAAATGTCTTAGCATTAGATAAGGCATTGAATCGAGCTAATGAATATGCTCTGCTTTGTTTGGGATCACTCAAGATATATAAATAGTTGGCACAATAATCTGACCTGTCAACTCCCAAGGACTGAGGAGAGCAACTTTTTCCCCTCTCCTGCATCATTCCCTGTTTCTCTTGTTCTATTAATGCAGATTTGATTTCATTATAAATTACGATGGCAGACATGTTTTGGAATTGGTCAGTTGTTAAACCTATGTTGTTGAGCTTCTTATCTATGTCTGCTAGCCATTTTACAGACACAGATTCTGACAGAAGTTGATATAAAAGACTGGTAGGACTAGTCTCGAAATGAATTCGAGTCTAGTATCTGAAAGCTCTTGTCCATGCCATCAGTTCCATGTTATTTTGCCCAGTTTCTCTACATAAGGTGACATATGAGACACACCTTGGCGACCCCAGAATTCTTTGTAAGAAATATGACTGTACAGACTCAAGGGATGACTTAACTTGGGTGATCCATATTGGAGCTCCATATAGTAACTGAGGGATGATCTTGGCATTAAAAATTCTCAGTGCAGCAGGAACAAACTGATGCCCTTTACAGTAGAAAAATCAGAGAATCGCCGCAGCATTCACCTTAGCTTTGTTCTCCACTAATTTACAGTGAGGAGTCCAAGATAGATTGGAGCAGAATAGGAGCCCTAAGTATCTAAATTGGCTTACTTGCTCCAGGACATGGTTGTTCACTTTCCAACTTCATTTACACCTAGATTTTGCAAAAATCATGACTTTTGATTTGTCATAATTGAGAGTCAACCTATTTGCCTGACAGTAATCCGCACTGCAATTTAGTAGGTGTTTCAAGCCTACTTGAGAAGATGACAGAAGGACAGCATCATCAGAGTAAAGCAGGGTACAGGCATGTAGGGAGCCCAATCATGGGGGGTGGCCATCTGTTTTAGTTAAGGCTGCAGGGAGATCATAGAGAAATAGGCAGAATAGACTGGGTGCCAATGGGCAGCCCTGCTTGACCCCTCTATTGACCTTAATTGCTTCTGTTAATGTGCCGTCCCTTGGGGTTCTTACTTGGCAAGTTGTGTTTGTGTGGAATGCTTTGATTAAAGCTAAAAGTCTTTTTTCCATATTTAGAGATTTTAATTTGTGCCATAGAAGTTCCCTATCTACTGAATCGAAGGCACCCTTCAAATCAAGGAAAGCAGCGTAAAGCTTACTTTTCCTTGTATATACATATTTACTTGATAGAAGTTGGAGGACTAGACAATGGTCTAGAGTAGAATTGCCTGCACGGAACCCAATTTGTTCTGGGCCAAGAAGCTGATGCTGGTCTGCCCAGGTCTTTAATTTTATTTGTAGAACTGTGATGTGATGGTGATTTTGGGGTGACCAAGTGGAAAAATCAGGAGGATCCATGAGGATCTATGCTTTTGATGACATTTTTGTGCCACTGTGGCACCACAGAGCATGGAATGTGTGATTGTTGTGGGGCAGCAGTGGGAAGGAGAGGTGGGGGTGGGGGTGGCAAGTAAAGGCAGTGGGAGAGGAAGCTGGGGGTAGTAAGCAGGGACAGTGGGAGAGGAAGCTGGGGGTAGCAAGCAGGGCCACTGGGAGAGGAAGGTGGGGGTAGCAAGCAGGGGCAGGGGCAGTGGGAGAGGAAGGTGGAAGGGTGGCAATCTGGGGAAGGGGAGGGAGGGTTAGGGTTAGTATGTTGGTTCTACACCACACTTCACAGATGTTGTTACATTATTATTATAGCTCTGGGAGCTTATTTATTGAGTAGAGGGGACCAGTTCATTGAATTACTACCTACTCCTAGGGCAAATCACCTGCATTCAGAAGCATGTAATGTTGCATGATGTAAAGATAAGAGATTAAATATTGAGCTTTACTTTTGCTATTGCATTGTTGTCTTTTTGCATACCTGACAACAAGAAACCACAAATAGGTTTGTTTTATTTAATATTGCTAATAACTAGACACCAATTCTTTTTCTTGAAACCATTTACACATTTTTTATAAAAAGAAAATTATGTTGAGTCATAGGATGCATTTTAACACAATATTATTTAGTCTATGCGCAGTAAATTCCCCATGACATTACTGTGTATGGCATCTCCATCACTCCGATGAAAGGGGCATCTCTATTTGATTATGGCTGATGTCTGAGACAGAAAATCCATGGAATTCTTCTCTTCCGAGTAATAATATTGGACAAGGCACAACTCCTTTAATTTCATTCAGAGAACTTTCTGGCAGATTGCATCTTATCTGACAAAGATGACTCATCCAAAGTCTGCTGCCTAAGGTAACTGCCACACCTTGCTTCATATTCTATGGATATGAATATAGATATGGATATGAATAAGAGAGAGAGATTGACTACTTTTTCATATCTGTATAAAGTGTTCTACTCTTTAGAAAAGGACAGATCTGCTCATGGGTTGGGATGATTTTAAAATTAACGTAGTTTAAGGTAGCTAAGTGATGAATTTTGTTTTGTTTGTTTTTAATCCAGAACTAACAAGAAGTTTTGGGAAGGCAAGAACTCATGGTGTATTTATTATTATTATTTTCTCATTTATGTAAAATATAAAAAATACAAAAAACCAGACAAAAGAATTTATACAATAATTATAAGATAATATCAAGTCACAAAAAACATATTGTGAGGTTGGTAGCCCACTCCACACTGTCCCCCTTCACCTCCTGGGGTTCCAGCTCTGGGTTGGAGGCCTTAGCCTCACAAAGGGAGGGAGAGGAGGCGGTCGCCCAGCTCTCTCCATCCCTGGCAGGAAGATTCCGCAGCTTGCACAGGAGTATTCCTCATCAATTTCCTCTCTGGCCATGCCTCACCCTGCAGCATCTAAATGGGTCGATCCACCACTTGCCCATTAACACTTTGCCTCATGGACCTAGAAGAGATTATTCAAAAACAGGACTTTCCAGAGAAAGCAATGGATGAATGGGTACTGTAGTTTAAACAAAGCTATAGGAGGTGTTTGTGACTGGTGGATCAGGCAAATCCATCCAGACTTTCAGGGCATAATGGTCGGACTATGGAACTCTGTCCACAGAGGATATGACCATGTCAACACTGAACCAAAGACCAAATCCAGAGTGTGTCCAGCTTCATGGGTGGGTTGAATAAGGAGAAGCTTAACGTTGCCATGGACGACATCAGGTCCACAGCTATTGAACTTGAGGCGGTATCCACATGGACACTGAGGTCCCCCAAGATGATAACTCTGGGAAACTGCAATGCCCAATTGGCCACCGCCTCCAGGAGCTGTGGCAGGCTGCTGGTGTGCTAGGTACATAAGCAAGACAGTCAACTTCTCTATGGTCTCCCACACTAGGCCAGCACACTCCATGCCATTGATCCTCGGAATAGGGAACACCCTGAAAGGGATCGAATCATGGATGAACATTGCCACTCCCCCCGCCCAGCCCTGTGTTCACAATTGGTGGACACATGCAAAACCTGGGGGGGGTGGCTTCACACAAGGTGACTGTCTCGCCATTACCTACCTAAGACTTGGTGATGAATGCCAGGTCCACCCCTTGAGCTCCGAGAGCACTGCGGTCTTGTTATCTGGACCTGGCATTAATCAACACCAAGGATGAAGCAGAGTAAGCCCTGAGTCCACAGCCTTCATATCTTGGGATAGGACAGAGGTCGGGGGGGGGGGCGAGCATTACAATTTCTCCACCATCCTCTCTCATACAGCCTCTGCCTACTGTCATAGATTTCCCACCCAAACAGGACTGGGATCCCTTGCCTCAACAATGCCATCCCCAGGACCACCCTCACCTGTCTTCAACCTACAACTCAGGACAAAGATCACTGCTATGGTGGTATACAGTGTAAGACCATGTTGCCTAACTTCTAACCTTACTACTACTAATTAACCTAATCCTGAAGCTAAGTCTACCACAGAAAATTCTAACAGCCCTATTAGCACAAAACAATCCTAACCTAGCCTGGACTATAGTAGCCCCTATGTAGACTAGAAGCTAAACCTAAAAAACCCTAATCTATTATCTACCAGTGCCCCTAGCTAACTCTACCAACTGAGAGGCCTATTACCCATGAATTAATTATCAACCAAGCACCTCACTTAATTATGAATAAACTATACAGAGCAAATCAGACAGATCACAAATACAGTGAAGGAAAAACTGGATGGGCAAGTGGATACTCACAAACCAACTTTCTGGGTTGCGGCTCCCCTTTCCCTCCCAGATCCCAATACCTAACTCCATAGTTCCAGTGGGAGCAGTTCTATCAGCATGGCACCACTGGTCCTTACATCACCAATGGATCATGGCTCTCACTGTTGCTGCCGTTGTGTTGTTCTTGAACTATCAGACTTTCTTCTTGGAATATCAGATGGTGGGGTGGGATGACAATTGTTCTATAGGGCATTAAATAGTGATGAATGGGGTCCACTGCCACCAGCATCCGACACCCCGCAATGATAACTCTTTGCCAAGGTCATTTGTCTTGTAGCCAGAGGGGGTGCTGTCTTGGATTCTCTGCTGGGGACCTGGGACCCATCATGCTGAACAGACTTTGAAAATATTTCAGTGACTTTGAGTTTATTTCCAAAAACAAAACAAAGCCTTTAATAGCGTAGGACCACTTTCCATACAAACTTGCTCAATTATTTAGATTGTCAATTCAGAACCAGTTTCAAACCCACACACCCCTCAAGTTAGATGCATTGCTACTAAAGGATGAGGAGTAGCAGCAGTGGGAAGAAGACTTGGCCAGGAAGAGCAGAGTGACCTGCTGGTGTTCATTTTGGAGGGCTTTTTTCAAAGCCACAGCTTTTAAAACAGTGTATTTTAACAGGGGTTATCTCTTTTTCTCCTTGTAAGGCTCCTGTGAGCTAAGGCTGCTGAATCTGGAAGGTGGGGCTTAACAGGGGTTAACAGAGTTCATCTCTTGTTCCTCTTTGTCCTGAGAGGTGGGGCTTTTGTCCTGAGAGGTGGGGCTTTAGTTCAGTCTCTGGAACCAGCAGAGAGGAGTAGCAGCAGTGGGAAGAAGACTTGGCCAGGAAGAGCAGAGTGACCTGCTGGTGTTCATTTTGGAGGGCTTTTTTCAAAGCCACAGCTTTTAAAACAGTGTATTTTAACAGGGGTTATCTCTTTTTCTCCTTGTAAGGCTCCTGTGAGCTAAGGCTGCTGAATCTGGAAGGTGGGGCTTAACAGGGGTTAACAGAGTTCATCTCTTGTTCCTCTTTGTCCAAAGAGGTGGGGCTTTTGTCCTGAGAGGTGGGGCTTTAGTTCAGACTCTGGAACCAGCGGCGCGCGCCTAGTGGGGCGCGCAATTTTAATTTAATTTTTTGTTTTTTAAATTAATAAGGACATATTTGACAGATAGTACGTGCAGATAGCTCCAGGGGGGCACTGACTAAAAGCTTAATATTTAAATATCTAAACAAATCAGATATGAAGGCAGAAAGCTAGCAGGGGGATGGGGGCTTTCCAGTGTTTTGCACTGAGTGTCACATGTATGACTATCTGCCACTAGGACAGAAGTCGTGGGTGTGCTCTCGCTGCAATGAGCTCCTGGCACTCAAGGAATGTGTGCGTTCTCTTGAAGCCAAGGTGGCAGACCTGGAGAAGCTGAAAGAGGCAGAGAGGGTGACAGACGAGGCTTTCAGGGACTTAACATCCGGGTCCCACTCCCAAGGTGACATCTCTTCAGATGTCATGGAGAATGAAGGTCTTGGGGACGGAGGGTGCCAGTCTGAGGTGGGGGAAGATGCTCCCTTAGATGGGATCCCTTCCTTAACTGGTGATCAGCTATCCTCTCGCACTGAGGATACCCCTCCTTGTAGTGGGTGATTCGATCATTAGAAATGTAGAGAGTTGGGTTTGTGAGAGGCGTGATGACCGCATGGTGACTTGCCCGCCTGGTGCAAAGGTTGCGGATGTCACGCTTCATCTAGATAGGCTTTTAGACAGTGCTGGGGTGGAGTCAGCAGTTGTGGTCCATATTGGCACCAATGACATTGGGAAATGTAGCTGGGAGGTTCTGGAAGCTAAATTTAGGCTGCTAGGAAACAGGTTGAAGTCCAGGACCTCCAAGGTGGCATTCTCAGAAATGCTACCCGTTCCACGTGCAGGGCGAGCTAGGCAAGCGGAGATACAGGGTCTCAATGCGTGGATGAGAAGGTGGTGTAAGGCAGAGGGTTTCAGATTTGTCAGGAACTGGGGAACCTTTTGGGACAAGGCAGACCTGTACAAACGGGACGGGCTTCATCTTAACCAAAGAGGAACCAGGCTGCTGGCGCTCAACATTAAAAAGGTGGCAGAACAGCTTTTAAACGGATCACTGGGGGAAAGCCGACAGGAGCTGAGGTGACTTCGGTTCGGAATACAGTATCTATGGGGATGCAGACAGAGAGGGAGGTTTTTCTAAATCAACCACATACAAGCGAGGAACATAGCAATGTGCATGTGACAAGGGATAGTGTCTGCAAAAGACTTGAAGGTAAAGCACATAAATCCCAGGTTAAGGACAGAGACAGGGTATACAGGTGTCTCTATGCCAGGGGTAGGGAACCTGCGGCTCTCCAGATGTTCAGGAACTACAATTCCCATCAGCCTCTGTCAGCATGGCCAATTGGCCATGGTGGTGAGAGCTGATGGAGAGTTCCTGAGCATCCTAATTTCCCACAGGTCCTATATAATGCTAATAGTAGAAGCATTCGACCTAAAATGGGGGAGCTAGAGTACAGAGTTTTGAAGGAGGACTTTGATATAGTGGGCATTACAGAGACATGGTGGAATGAGGAGAACCAGTGGGATGCTGTTATACCAGGCTACAGGCTCTATAGGAAGGATAGGACAGGGCGCATTGGGGGTGGAGTTGCCCTTTACATCAAAGAGAGCATAGTATCACATAAAATAGACAATGCAAGGGGAGCTGGTTCCCCTACAGAATCACTGTGGATATCAATACCAGGTGTGAAGGACATTTTAATATTAGGAATATATTATTGTCCCCCTGACCAAAGTGCACAAGAGGATTCTGAGACGGAAAAAGAAATTAGAGAGGCCAACAAAAACAAAAATGTAGTGGTAATGCGTGATTTTAACGATCCCCATATAAACTGGAAAAATGCATGTTCAGGTCATAGTAAGGAGAGAGCATTCCTGGATATGCTAAATGACTGTGGCTTAGAGCAGATGGTTGTGGAACCAACCAGGGGAGATGTGATCCTAGATCTAATTCTATGTGGGACCCAGGACCTAGTGCAGGAAGTCAGTGTTGTTGAGCCGATAGGGAACAGCGACCACAATGCTGTCAGATTCAGTATCTCAGCATGCGAACAAGTGGCAACTACTAATGTAGTTACATTCGCCTTCAGAAAGGGAAATTTCTCAACGATGAGGGGGATAGTGCGCAGGAAGCTGAAAGGGAAAATCAAGAGAGTCAAAACTGTCCAGGATGCTTGGAGGTTATTTAAAAACACAGTAATAAAAGCTCAGCTGGAATGTGTTCCACAGGTTAGAAAAGGCAGCACCCAGTCCAAAAGAAAGCCACCATGGTTAACAAGAGAGGTTGAGGAAATTATCAGAAAAAAGAAAATGTCTTTTAGAAAATGGAAGTCCAGTTTGGCTGATGAAGAATATGAGAGGGAACACAAATGGTGGCAAAAGAGAAGCAAGTTAGCTGTAAGGGAGGCAAAAAAGGATTATGAGGAACACATGGCTGCGAACATCAAGACCAGCAACAAACAGTTCTTCAAGTACATCAAAAGCAGGAAGCCAGCAAGGGAAGCGGTAGGCCCGTTAGATGACAAAGGAACAAAGGGTGTGCTAAAAGAGGGCAGGGAGATTGCAGAGAAGCTGAATGAATTCTTTGCATCTGTCTTCACCCAAGAGGAGGTGAGGAACATTCCTGCACCTGAACCAAGCTTCTTAGGAGGTGAATCCGATGAACTAGCGAAGATAGTGGTAGACAAGGAAGAAGTTCTGGCAGCCATTGATAAACTAAATGTTACCAAATCCCCTGGCCCAGATTGCATTCACCCAAGAGTTCTTAAAGAGCTCAAGCTTGAAATTGCTGATCTTCTCACTTTAATATGCAACTTATCCCTGAAATCAGGCTCCATCCCTGAAGACTGGAAGATGGCCAATGTCACACCAATCTTTAAGAAAGGGTCTAGGGGGGACCCAGGAAATTACAGGCCAGTCAGTTTGACATCTGTTCCTGGTAAATTAGTAGAATCTATCATTAAAGATAAAATTATAAAACATGTAGAAAAGCAAGACCTGCTGAGAAAGAGTCAGCATGGCTTTTGCAGAGGCAAATCCTGTCTTACAAACTTACTAGAGTTCTTTGAGGGTGTAAGCAGGCATGTGGATAAGGGGGAACCAGTGGACATTGTCTACTTGGATTTCCAAAAGGCTATTGACAAAGTTCCTCACCAGAGACTGTTGAGAAAACTCAGCAATGAAGGAATAAGAGGGGAAGTCCTCTTATGGATTAAAAACTGGTTGAGAAACAGGAAACAAAGAGTGGGTGTAAATGGGAAGTTTTCACAATGGAGAGATGTCAGGAGTGGTGTCCCCCAAGGATCCGTTTTGGGACCAGTGCTCTTTAACCTATTCATAAATGACCTGGAAGTAGGGGTGGGTAGCGTGGTGGCCAAGTTTGCAGATGATACCAAATTATGTAGGGTGGTGAGAACCACAAAGGATTGCAAAGAGCTCCAAGCGGACCTTGATAAGTGGGTGTGTGGGCTCAGAAATTGCAAATGCAGTTCAATGTAGCAAAATGTAAAGGGATGCAAACGTCACATACACGCTACAAGGGTCAGTGCTATCAGTCACAGACCAGGAAAGGGATTTGGGCGTCTTGGTTGATAGTTCCATGGGAATGTCAACTCAATGCATGGCAGCTGTGAAAAAGGCAAACTCTATGCTGGGGATCATTAGAAAAGGAATTGATAATAAAACTGCAAAGATTGTCATGCCCTTATATAAAGCAGTGGTGCGACCACACTTGGAGTACTGTGTCCAGTTCTGGTCGCCGCATCTCAAAAAGGATATTGAGGAGATAGAAAAAGTGCAGAGAAGGGCAACAAGGATGATTGAGGGACTGGAGCACCTTCCCTATGAGGAGAGGCTGCAGCATTTGGGACTCTTTAGTTTGGAGAGGAGGCGGCTGAGGGGGGATATGATTGAAGTCTATAAAATTATGCATGGGGTAGAAAATGTTGACAGAGAGAAATTTTTCTCTCTTTCTCACAATACTAGAACCAGGGGGCATTCATTGAAAATGCTGGGGAAAAATTAGGACTAATAAAAGGAAACACTTCTTCCATAGCGTGTGATTGGTGTTTGGAATATGCTGCCACAGGAGGTGGTGATGGCCACTAACCTGGATAGCTTTAAAAGGGGCTTGGACAGATTTATGGAGGAGAAGTCGATTTATGGCTACCAATCTTGATCCTCCTTGATCTGAGATTGCAAATGCCTTAACAGACCAAGTGATCGGGAGCAACAGCCGCAGAAGGCCATTGTGTTCACATCCTACATGTGAGCTCCCAAAGGCACCTGGTGGGCCACTGCGAGTAGCAGAGAGCTGGACTAGATGGACTTTGGTCTGATCCAGCTGGCTTGGTCTTATGTTCTTATAAAGGATGTGCAATGGCCAGTGGTGTACCTGCCATTGGGCAAAATGGGCATTTGCTCAGGGTGCCCCCTTGTGGCACACGCCAAAAATGCAGACTCGTCATTTTAATTTTTTAGTGTTTTTTCTGTTTTTGGCCTGCAGGGGGTGCAGGTTTTAGGCTAGCAGCACCAAAATTTCAGAGATTTTTCAGAAGACCCTCCTGATGATAGCACCCAGGTTTGGTGAGGTTTGGTTCAGGGAGTCCAAAGTTATGGACTCCCAAAGGTAGTGCCCCATCCCCCATTGTTTCTAAATGGGAGCTGATAGATTGAGGCTACACCTTTGAGGGTCCATAACTTTGGACCCCCTGAACCAAACACCACCAAACCTGGCTGGTTTCATCAGGATAGTTTCCTAAAGCTACCCTGAAAGTTTGGTGCTGCTAGCTTAACAATTGCACCCCTGACAGCACGCACCCCCTAAATTTTCCCAGATTCTCCTTTTAAATCCACCCCCTTCCTGCCAATGCTTGTTTTCTTTCTCTCTTTTATTATCCCAATACCTAATAAAGGTTATTATTATTATTATTATATCCAGCCCCTTTGGAATGGCTTTAAAGGGAGAATCTGAGGTCTCCAGTTTCAACATTGAAAGTGATACTGTTTCAGGGTGGGGGAGAATCCACCCCAAAATAGCATCACTTTCCTGGGGACCCTAAAATCCAGCTGCAAAGTGCATTGAAAGTGGCTTGAAAATGCATTATTCTGCATGTGAGTAAGTGCCCTTGGCCTCACTTCCAAAACATCTTTAGAAGGTGATTTTGCATCAGTTCAGTAAGCATCACTGTGGACCTGGTGCTCTAGGAAAGTGATAAAAAGAAGGAAAGTCTACAGTTAACTTTAACATATGCTGATAAGAGGGATATGAAGGCTGATGGACACACTTGGTAAGACAGCACCCCCTACCTTGTGGTGAAGGTGGTGTATTTGCCTGGGGTTGTTTTTCGTGAAAGTATGTACACCCCATATTTTGGCCTTTAAGGTTAACCAGCGTTCAGAAATGTCATCAAGAAAAGAGTGGACTTTGTTAATACGTTAGTATTGAAATCAAAATTTTGTCTGATTCTGAGTGATAGTATCGGAGTGTGTTTATCTGCTTCTGATTAAGTACATTTAATATTTACAAATTGATTTGTACTGTTAAAATATTGTACAACCATGAGTCCTCCAGAACAGCTTGCAATACAAACACATCCCACAAATTGCAGGCAGAACGATGACCCTTGTCCCTTGAACCAGTAGATCCAACAGTCTTCTTGTTTTCAGTCCAACCCACCCTGACCATCTTGGTGCTGCTGCCTTGTGGCTGGTTCTCAGAGGGAGAGGTGCACTCCAGCCTCCTCCTTGGTGCTTTTTTTAAAGTTGAGAGAGGATCCCTCTCTTGGCTTAAAAAAAAGCTCTGAGGCTGGAACATCCCTCTGCCAGCTTCCTCTCATCCCCAGTATGCCTCCCTGCCCATGAATCATAGGATCCAAGGGCAGAGCAAGCTCTGCCAGCCTCCCCCCATCCCCAGCACACCTCCCTGCCCATGGATCACAGGCTTAGGGTTAGTGTCATACGGGAAAACAAATGAAAGCCATTCGGAAGTTCTTTTTATTTTAATATTTTTTGTCAGCAGTAATAAAACATTTTGAAAGCATTTTGAAAATGTCAAAAAATTATTTCCACTGTGTGGCATGAACCATCCCTGTGTTCAGATTTGTGAGTTGGGGCATGTTCTATAATGTGATGGTGATTTTGAAATGACCTGGTGGAAAAAAATCATTGTTTGGTCATGGTGGGGGAGGGTGGCCGTCCATGGAGGGGGAGGCGCCAAATTCAGCTTTTGCCCAGGGCTCCAGTTTGCCTAGTTACACCACTGGAGATGGCAGAGTATGACATACCCCATCCAAACATATTCATTTGGTGCCTGTTCCTATTTTCCTAAGCTTTTGGCAGAATATAAAATAGAGTCACTTTGTTTTTTATTTATCTGCTCTTTTTACAATACAATACAAAGACCTTTATTAGGCATATTTGTGCTACATAAAATTACAACAAGAAAAGGTATAACATATGCTGTTAATTCACTCTTAGCGACATGACCTGCAACAAATAGTAAGCAGTTTTATGCTGCTTCTACACTTGTTTTGAGGGGGTTTTTTTTTAAAAAAAAAAACACTTAAATCTTCATTTTTACTTGTTTGTATTTAACACATTGATGCTATTTTAATATTTGTTTCTTTGCAGCCCTGGAGACCAAATAGTAAAAAGTGGTGTCCGATTTTTTAAAAACTTACATACCAAAAAGATAGAAATTATTAAGATGATGAAATTGCACAGGATGAGTAGTTTAGAGTGCACATGTAGATTGGATATAGTTCTTGGAACTGAATATCCAAGGGACTTTTTCATTAAATATTCAGGTGCCAGCAGAATATAATATGCTACACAGACCTTCCTTCAATGGATTTTAAACTTTACAACACCAAGAGAATGTGGATGATTGCTCATGCAATTCCCAAAGCTACAATTTCTCAAAAATGTTTGCATACCTTTCACTTTCCCAATATCAACAAAAAATCCATATAATTACTCAGAGTATGAGTGAGGTTGGATTAGAAAATCAAGCAACTTGGGGCCCAATTTATGCAAACGCTGCATATTAATCATCTTAATATTTATAAGCAATTTAATGTGGTATAAAATGGAAACCATAATAATTCTGTATATAAATAAGTCATTTCTAGCATACAAGCTATAGACTGCCCATATTAGAAAACAGCCTTCTTGCATAGGAAAATAATAGCTTACTTGGAAAAATATAAAACAAATGTATAATTCTGTGGTACAACTCTGGCAAAAAGAAAGGAAGAAAAATAAGGGGGAAAGCTAAACTTTTCAACTCCTGTTATGAGCCTCTGTGCTAGTTCAAATCTTCCCATAACCTCCTCCTGGAAAAGGCCTTTGAGCCATGGTTGAAGCTTCTGATTTGTACAGTTGGCCATTGTTTGCTCAATCTTAGTGATGGTCCCAACTTCACGGAATGCTCTCCTTGAGGATTTACAGAGGAATGCATGGTTGTCATTTATCAGATGGGCATTAGAAAGAGAAATGATCTGGGTTGTGTTGTGTGAAGATAATGTGGTTCTTGTTCACTGGATGTTTGGTTTTGTCTGTTGCCTACTGGTCAGGTCTTTGACAATGGCCTGAGCCACAGTTGGTGGTGGAAAAATAACTATAAAATATTGTCATAAATAAAAGCAGCCAGATGGTGAATTGTGTGTGGGGGGCATTAAAATTATCTTAAACTAGCGGACCTGGCCACGCTTTGCTGTGGCTTACGTGGGGGTGGGGGTTAGGAACAGAAGGGAGGAGGAAAGGGAGAGGCGTACTAGCTGTCCCCTGTTTCTTGGCATGGGACGACCCATCTTCCTCTCCCTGTGTGTCCTTGGCAGTTTGGAGCAAGGCAGGGAGGGGAGGAGGAAGGGGAGTGGCATACTGGCTGCTCCAAGTGGCTTGGGTTGGCACGCTCCTCCTTCCTGTCCCAGTGATTGTCCACAGCTGTTTCCCAGCGTGCTGAGGGTGGTGAGTTCGACATGAAAGGGAGGAGAAAGGGGAGAGGCTGACTGGAGGTTTCCATGGTGCTTTGCTGGGAGCGCTCCTCAGCAGGGGGCCTCACCAGCGGGAGCATGCACAACAAGGCGAAGGTGGGCAAGGCGGGGCCCCCTGCGAAATGGCGGCCCCTCATTGGTCCAGCCCTGCGATACAGTGGCCCCTCATTGGTCTGCGGTGGCTTTCCCAAAACATGAGTTTTACCGGGATCAGGAGTGATCTTGGAGCCGCCAAAACATGCCCGCCAGGGGAACGGACGTCATGGCCAAATTTGGTGGCGATCCGTCCAGGCGTTTCGGCATTAGGGCGTAACAAACTTTTTATATATACATAGATTAACATCAATGGGCATAATTCCCCCGAATACATAGAGGATTAGCCTTTACAGTTCCATTCTACTGGCAGTGGTATTTTCTTGTAGCCAAAGTCTTTTGTGTGAAAGGGAGGCTCCTTGCACTACTTGCAGAGTGGATCAGCAGAATTCAGCCTGGAGTGGTAGTATGAAGGAAACTACTTCATTCACTTCATGAACAGCTGTATATAAACAGTTTAGCATACCACGGCATGGGACATGTAGAACAAGCAATTTTTACATTTTTTACATAGTAATTTTTACATAGCAGCAAATAATGCCTACTAGCCCTTACTTTTGTCACAAAGTAAAATTATTTAGGAAGTGCAAGCAATTAAGTTCCAGACACCAACTGAACAACATTTAAGAAGCAAATCCCTGTCCTAATCCATTGAAGGGGATGGACTTTTTATTGGTTTCAATGGAATTGGAGCCACAAACTCATAATAGGGTCAACTGAGTTACAGAAACATATTGACATCAATGTTTTGAGCACACACCATGCACTTGTAGAACTACTCAGCCTTCTTTCTTGTGAAAGTAAGGTGAGAAACCTCCATGGAAGCCAATCAGGGTTTAAATGAAGTGTCAGCAAATGTAAAGTCAAAAAATGACTAGGTAAAGAAGGCCAGGGCACCTGGGAAAGAGTTATCAGAATGCTAGCTAGACTCTTTGGACTTTGTGAACTTTAGATTTAAGTCTAGTCTTCTTCCCATCTCCTCTGAAATCGGTCTGTCCAACGTTGCCTTTGATCTCATCAGTTTTACTCACTTAATAATCTACTGTCAATTTAGATCAGAAGCTTCATTCTTAAAACTGGTTATCTCAATGCAAAAAACTTTGTTACACAATTCTGCTTTGCAAGATTTGTTGGCAATTTCTTTAATCAGCTAAAATCAATTCACATGACCATGATTTTTAGAGAATTAGGTAGTACCATGCCTTTAGGCAAAGCTTTGAAAAGAGCTTAGATCAGGTTTTTCTGCATGTTCAAAGGAATTCCCAATTTTTTAAATAGCTACTAACTTTTTTTATTTTTAAGGAAGAACATTTCCAGCTAATGTGAAATGTTAAGGTAGGTTGAGCATCACTTGAAAAGGGTTATGTTTTTGTGGGTTTTTAAAAAAAACAGAAGAAGGAAATTGGCACAATTAAACATCTTGTAGCTTATAACATCCTGAGGAGAAAATAGTCTGGGGCGGAGGCAGGAAAGGGAATATGCAATTCCCATCCTGGTTCAAGATCCTATAAGCATTTAAGGACACTGAATAATTTGAAACCAGGAGTGTTTTGCAGGCAGATTAATTACAATCAGATGATTAGTGCTTCCTATGATCTTAATTAATCACATTCTAATTAAGTATATTCTCCTCAAAGGACACTTTCAGCTATAGAGGGGAAAGCAACATGGGACGTGATGATTTTGCTTAAGTTAGCTAAGATTCCATTCTAAAATGGTTAATTAGTGCGTTGTTATATATATGAATGAATTATTTCTAGTATTCTGAAGTAGTCAGAAACTTTCTGATCAGCCTGGCTGCTGCGAAACTGACTAGAAAGCCATGCAACCATGAAACTGACCAGAAGTTGGCAGCACTTTCCCAATATCTTCCCTGTAATCTAGTCATCTTCAAGGCTGTCTCACTTTCTGGTCCATTTTTTTTTTAAAAAAGCAATAAAATATTGCTAGACTGCTGGATTGTTAAATCAATAGTCTTAGCAAGTTCTGTGAATTCCCAGCTTTTGCTTTTAGAAAATAAGTCTCCAACTCCTTCCCTCACAGAGATATAAGGAAAAACATATCTTCTCAAGGGAAAGGGCTGGGGACTTTCTTTTTTTAAAAAAGTGAAACATGGGAACCTGCTAAGAACCTGCTAAGACTATTGCTTCAATGCACCAGCAATCAGGAAGTATTGTATTGTCATTCTGTTTTAAAGAGGAAATAAATCACTCATCTTTTTTTGGGGGGGGGGGGAGACCAGAATGTACCAGAATGCAGGCTCAGGAGTCATTGTCTTTAGCATTCTGTTCCACAACTCTTCCACCTATATATCCAGCTTCTACCACTAAACATGTTCTTTAAAAACAAAACAAAAATAGTATGTGTGTGTGAGACAGGGGGAGCCATTGCATGGACAGTTTTGTAGGGACCGTGATTCTTTTATATTCTGTAATTGCTACTATTACTTGAAAGAGTTTTGCTTCATATATTATGTAAAATGGCTCTGCTTAATGCAAAGTCAGGAGCTATTTTGTTACGCATCTTTTTTGCTGACTCTTGCACATTTGTTGGATCCCTTCCACCTGGGAGTCACGGGCTGGCCATGGGGACCGAGATTTGGTGCTGGCTGCCGTCACTGCGGATGATCTAACCGCCCACATTTCTGGACAGAGGTGGGTCAGCGCTGGTCAGTTGTTAGATCTCAATCAAGAGCGCTCGACGTGGTAGAGCACGCACCTTTTGGTCCACCATCTCACCGATATCGGGGTCTTTCTGGTCAGGGCCCTGGATTGGCTTTCGGAATTTATCTTTTCTCTCCGAAGACCGTAGACTGCAGGTGACATCGGGGGGTGAGAACTCCAGGCGCCACCCCATTGAATGTGGGGTGCCGCAGGGGGCGATCCTCTCCCCAATGCTTTTTAATATCTACATGCTTCCCCTGGTAAGCGAAGTCCTGAGTTTCGGGTTGCGTTGCCATCAGTATGCCGACATGACACACAGCCTGTGGTTCACTTCCATGGAGGGCAACCCGCCCGTGGTCTCGAGCTCTTTGGCGTTGTTTAGAAGCTGTGAAGGTGGCATGTTGAGAACGCAGTTGGTTTAGCCCGCAAAGACGGAGATAGTCCCGTGGTTGGGATGAGGGAGAGAGACCGGTGGACTTTTGCTTGCCGTTGTTAAACGGCGCAGGTCTTGCAACCAACCTCTACCGTTAAGAGCTACGGGACTTTGGGACCCGACATTATCGTACGGAGTGGGCCAGGTCACTCAAACTGCCCAAATCGCTTTTTATCATCTGCGACATGGTATGGTGACAATTATTCCGCGTATCTGTCCCGTTTCTGACTCTGGCCACAGTGATCCATGGCAATGACACCTCTAGGTTGGATTATTGTAATGCTACGCTCTACGCTTTACTGTTCTATACCGGAGGTGATTCCGGGAAATTGAAACTCGTTCAACACGCCACAGCCAGACTACTTTACAGGAATAGCTTAGTTGGGACCAGATTACTCTGGTTGTCCTATACCATCTTACACTGGCCGCCCATCTTGTGCCCTGGGGCCATCTTCAAAAGTGGCTGGTTTTGACCTTTAAGGTTATCAGCTGCATTGGTTTCATATATCTGAGGGGACTGATCTCATTGTTCATTTGCCCTATTAGGGCCTTCCGCTCTACGGATGAGCGGTAGCTGAAAATCCCCGGTCAGTGTAAAGATCCCGTCGGCCTCAACAAGCGTATTATTCAGGGCTTTTACTGCCCTGTCCCCTACCTCTGTGCTCCCTAAGTGAGATCAGGGCCCTGCGGGACCTTCAAAGTTTCCGCAGGGCTTGCAAAACGGACCTGTTCCACCAGGCTTTTGGCCAGCCGGGATGACCATCTGACCTCTCTACTACCTTATCTTGGTCTCCTGTAAGTGCATGGTGAATTTAAGCAAGGATAAATCGCTTACTTTTATCTGCAAAATTCTTAGAAATTGAGTTTAGAATTCTATGAATTCTAATATTGTTATAGATTGTTTTATATATTTGTATTTCTATATGATGTTGATGGTACACTCTGCTCCTGTTAAAAATGGCACAAACAAATAAATAGTAATAAATAAATAACAATAAATAGAATAAATGGGACAATAAAATAAAATAAATAAATGCTGATTGTTCAGACTCGGGTATATCAGCCTCAATGATACAATAATTCTTTGGTGGAGGGAAGGAAAATCTCTCCCAGCATTCTCATGAAGTAGCAGCTTAAGCCTCCATGTGCAAAAAAAGGGAGGATTGTGCCGTGACACCACCGGTAGTGCCATTGGTGATACTGAGCACCCTTGTTGGATATTTATTTATTTGGTCATGTAAGAAAGAAATATTCAAATTCCACATCAGAAGAGATTCAGAGGAAAAGATGTGTATGAAACAATTTTCCCAAGTCAATTTAAATGCTTGTGGGTCAAGAAAATCAGGAGTATGTTGCCAGCATGCATGATTTAGTTCCCCATAAGGTGAAACTGCAGGCCAGTGAGCAAGAGTGAGCAAAATTCTTGAAGTTTTGAGGAAAGCTTAGGACATATGTGAAAACATTTACTGCCTGTTCCTGAATCATCACTGTTGTTCAACTGTTGTGGTAATGGAAGGAAGCTTTTTTTGGGGAAAAAATGTTAGTCTAAAAATTGACCCTGTTAACTTCTATGTTTGTCTGTTCTCCTGGTAATGTGAGGGCAATTGAGGGGATGAAGAATCACTCAGAGTCTGACTATGCGGGGCCGTCCCATTTGCATTGATTAAAGAGCCGACATTCTATCTGGTATAGAAATTCTTTTGAGAATTTATGAAGCATTTTGGAGTTTGGATTTATATCCCCCCTTTCTCTCCTGTAGGAGACTTAAAGGGGCTTACAATCTCCTTGCCCTTCCCCCCTCACAACAAACACCCTGATCTGAGAGAGCTCCAAAAAGCTGTGACTAGCCCAAGATCACCCAGCTGGCATGTGGGGGAGTGCACAGGCTAATCTGAATTCCCCAGATAAGCCTCCACAACTCAAGCGCCAGAGCTGGGAATCAAACCCGGTTCCTCCAGATCAGAGTGCACCTGCTCTTAGCCACTATGCCACTGCTGCTCTGGGTGTCTCACAAGCACTTGTTATCCTGCTAGTCTGAATGTAGGGTGATTTCATTGAGTCTCAAGAGAAGCTTTCAAACATTAGGATAGCACAATTTCCTGGTTATCTCACTGTGAGTCAGTTTGATCTTATTTCCTTCGAAGTTTTGAATTGAAGGTTTTTTAAAATTACTAAGATGAAACTCTTAGGGTTGCCAACCTCCAGGTGGGACCTGGACATTTCTTAGAGATACAGCAAATCCCAAGATACAGTCATCAGTTCAGACTGAAAAATTGTAGCTTTGGCATTATACCCCACATATAGCTTTGGCATTATATGGCATTATTCCCCACATATATCCCTCCCCAGACTCCTCACCCAAAACTCCAGGAACTTCTCAACCCTATATGCTTCAACTGAGAGTTATGGGACCAGTTTCAGACTGATGAAACTAGCACATAGAGACAGAGGCCCAGGTTTTGCATCCCTCAAAACCAGCAGTACTCCAGTCCCAGAAATGGGGGATAAGAAGCAGTCTCTTAAGACTTCCTGTCTACTATAGAAAAAACATAACCATATACACAGGAGATATCAGAGGGATTAGAAAATGATGAAGGATCTGATCATGTGTCTGTGCTGATTCAAGATCTCAAGATTATTAGACCTATTTAAAAGCCCTGCAGCACTCAATATGCAAGACAATAGTTGTGTATGTGTAAGGCTGGCAGGGTGGCCTTTCATTCTATGTATTGTATATAAAAGCCTTAACAGTGACTTTGTTAGTCGGCATGCTTTAATGCGTCGAAACTTGGCTTCGGACTTTGGACTGCTCCCCAAATTATTCACATGAAAGCGGTCTAACTGCTCCCTGTTGGCGTGGTGCAGGTTAAATCGAGATCTTCAAATCAACCCGGAAAGTCCATACCACTGGAGCCAAGTAAAACGCTCTTTTCCTTCCGTGCATGCGCAATTGCAGGCTATGCGGAGCCTCGGCTGTGTTTAACTGTCATACATAGGAATGTTCCATGCAGCATGTATCTGTCCAGGCCTATAGAGGCCTTGGTTTCCCGTCTCTCTCTAGAAATCTCTGCATGGCTCAGTGATGGTCAGGAGATTTTGAGCAGTTAAAACAGTAAACAGGTAATTACTCTATGTTGAGGGTAATTACAAGTGGAAGTGGTGAAACATTATTGCATTACACACCTTTGCCGTGGTGTGAGATGCTCAGTGGGTTCCTCCGCCCTCACACAGGTAACTTCCTCTACTCTCTGTGCCTCTGCACTCCACTGCTACCACTAATTGCAACACACATACTCTCATACACATCCAGCTTCATCCCCTCCATATATCTCACTCCTGCCCTCCCTCACATCCCAACCATGCCACCACTCTACTCCACTTCCTCACCCATTATTCGCCACAGCCTCTCTCTTTACTAAAAAGGGAGTTGGAGTTTGCCTTTTTCTTTCTGGGCTACAGAAAATTTGTGGGGTGGGGGGTGAACCAATTTACCTCCGGCTCCGCTTCTTTTGCACTTCTTTAAGAACCCAGGGAGCTGAAAGCCTCGATCTGGAGCGCTCAATTCCCCCCTGCCTCTGCTTTTGCTCTGGACTGGGATAGCTCTGTTTTCTGCTCCACAAATGTTCTTAGCCCTTACCCAAACCAGGACTTCAGCAGTGTGCTCAACTCAGCCCCTTTCGCGGGATGGACAGCCTGTGGGATTCGCATGACTCTGGATTAGCAGTTCCGTTGTGGAATGGAAAGGGTTATCTTATACTAAAAAAAAGACACCACCATATAACAATGTAAATTGAAAAGGGAAAGAGGGATTCCATTTGACCACCCCCAAATGTTATGCTGCGGATCATTGGACCTGCATGGACATCTGTGTGGGTTGCGGACTGTGATGAGAAGAACAATTGCCACAGCAATGCGGGCCCGGGCCCCGTTAGTTTTTAAATAAAATTACAGAATGCGGGCAACAGAGATAAATCTGTCCTGTCTTAAATGCAGAAACAAACACTGCAACTGAGCACTCAATTTTTGAAAAATGCAGAAGAAAATGCCTATGCCATGTTTCTGAGGATTCTCAGAAAATACAGAAACAGTTCATTTACATGTCAGTTCATATAGCAAAAGTGCAAACTCTGAGAATTTTATCTTACCCCGGTGTATGGGATTAATCAAAATATGACTGAAATGCATGTTCCATTGAGATCAAGGGTAGTGATTGTCAGATGGAATAAAAGTTAGCTTTTGGGAAATCATATACCAAAACAACAAATGGGCTCATGATGGACAGGTGAACACTGATATGTTGTCCTGATCATGGAACCCTTGATTGACAGGGCATTCAACAGAATTCTATGGTAGGTAGGCAGTTGGGAAAGTTGACAGTTAGAGGTGTTAATTAGAGGCTGGCAAACAGAGTGAAAGGAATGAAGTTTTGTAGGATCAAGGAGGACTCTGTGTGAGGGAGGTGAATTGAGCCTCCTTCTCTGAGGGAAATAGCTCCAAGGAAAAAGGGGTGATCCCTAACTAGTTTTATTTGTTTATTTATTTACTTACTTACTTGTTTACTTATTTACTACTTACTTACTAACTAGATTTCTATGCCACCCTTCACGTACATACTAGGGTTATACAATTAATGAACAAAACTGAGAAAACAATGTTGTACTTATCTGTAAACGACATTCTTCAGGTTGTCTTCTGTACAGGGACACACTGGGGCTGTGCCTGCACAGAACAGCCACAGCAATGAACAGCAAGCTTTAGTGAAGATTAGAACTCTCCAGAGTGCTCCTCTCCCCCCTCCACAACCAGAGCCTCAGGCTTTCCTGATCCAAAGGTCATGTGATTAGGAGGGATGAGGAACACTCCCTTCGGCTCTCCTACCGATGCTGCAGCATCTGTCCAAAATCAAGGTAAGCAATCCATAACCAGTAGGCAAAGAAGCAGACCACAGGGAGGGAGGGATGTGTGCCTGTACAAAAGACCACTCGATGAAGAGCAGTTACAGGAAAGTACAACATTGTTTTACATCTTCATGGCCTTCTAAGTAGTCCGACATTGGGAGAATAGCAAGCTCATTCCAAACCAGGCAGTGGGTGTGAGACTGTTACTGAAGCACTAACCACCACAACAAAGCAGAGTGAACATGCTTTATTAACCCAGTAATTTGAACAAAGTATGCAAAACCACTTCCCCACATCAGCATCACAACCTGAGTCAATGTCAACTGCATAGTGACAAATGGAAGTAGAGGCAGAGGACCATGCTGTTGCTTTGCAAATGTCTAGCATTCCGACAGCAGAATGAAAGGCAGCCAAAGCAGGCTGGAAGCGAATGGAATGACCATGAATTGGAAGGGGGCAGTCCACCTTTCCAACAGAATAAGCATATACAATGGCTTGAGAACAATGTTTGTCCCCATCCCACCCTCAACACACACATTAAAGCTTTGAGGATGATTTAAGGGTACAGGAAGAAATCAGAGGGGCTGCTGAAGGAAACGATGTTGTAATAATGGAGAACTGTTAAAAATAAGATGATAGACTAGGTGATTATTGGTCTGATTCTGCATGCTACTCTTATCGTATGCATAATAGGAAGTTCATAGTTTTAAACATAGAACTATGTACACTTGAACTCATCCTGAAAACAGCTTGGGGTGGGGTCTTTTAAAAAACGAAAGATAAGAAATGCATGCATGTTAAGGTCTTTAAAAATAATTAAAATAAGTACAAGGCTAGCACGATTTATAGCAAGAGGAAAGTAATTTTGGGTGCCTGTTGAATACTGAGATATATTAGTCCTAGAACAAGTTTATCTATGGAAAACGGGACAGATGCAGTTAAATCTATACTGAGTTGTCACTTCATAATAATACATAGAATTTATGTAAGACATAGAAGTGTTCAAAGTACTTCACATAAGGTATTTGTTGTAATCCTTTCAGCAACCCTTAATGGCAGGTCAGTTTTAAGATCCCTATTACTATAGATAGGTAACTGAAATGGAGAGAGAACAGTCTCTAAAGCCATTTACTCTCTAAGTGAAAAATCCTCTGTGAGATTAGATATAAAGTTAGATATAGCATTAAATATAACAGCTAGTGCTCATGCCACTTCTGAAAAATATGTTCCTAAGAGTGAGAAAAAGATGAGTATGGTGAGGCAGAGGTGAGATAAAACAAGACAGAAGTGAAGTTCTGTAGATGTATAAAACAGACAAGGAACAACAGACAGACCAACATGCTGGGGCAAAGTAGGATGTTAAACTGCCAGCACCAGCAAGCCAAGTGGATCAGCTTACTTAGGATTCAAGTCCCCCACCCCACCTCAGAACAGTGGCCCATGGAAAACTTTCCTAGTAAATTCAAGTGCCAATCTACACCTGCCAACATGTTGCTTTTATAGGAATTAGGCCTTGCCAAATGACCTGCCCTAGCCTACCATTATTGAAACAGCTTCTTTGTTTCTGGAGAGTCGGCAACACTGAAGCATCTTCCTTTTAACAACAGTTCTTGTGGCCTAGAGGCAGCATCTTGCTTTAGGACCACCGTTAGTTTTTGACAGGTCCCCCCACCATGGAGTGGGAAACTGAAGATAAATGTTACAAAGTCCCCAAGATATCCTAAAAAAAATATTTTTTCCATCCTCTGATTTAGTGAGCATTTTTTAACCCTAAGATTTAACCCTAAGAACTTGCTCTCTTCTCACTTTGCCATTTGTAATGAATGTTCATGCCCAACTATAGTAATTTTCCCCACAGGGTGCAAATAATGAAGGAACATATGACGGCACATATGACAGCCAATCTCAAGTGGTTGCACATCGTACACAAAAGATACTTGGAAACAAACACATTACACAGCTAATTAAAATTACAATGCTGTTAAACAGTTCTGTCTTCAATAAAACATGAAGGAACAGTTTTTTTTAAAAAAAGATTTGCATTGCTTTACTATAAATCTCTCTAATAATATGCAAACAATAGCCCTTCTAATGTGACGGAAAAAGCAAGTTTACTGACATTTATATACACCAGAAGAAACTTTAGCTGCAGATCCGGTTTATTTTTCCTGCCCAGCCACCCGATCTCCCCACCTGACGTTCATTCAAGCTGCCACTCAAAAACAACAGCCAATCAGAATGAGGGCACTGAACACGGGACACTGAGGTGCTCGCAGCTACCACTCAAAAACAACAGCCAATCAGACTGTGTGACACTGAGAATGCTCATTACTGTACTTTTTATATGTTTACAAAATGTGGCTGACACAGTATTTCAGTCAGTATTGATGCTGATTCCCAAAATCCCCTGAATATTGGCCTTAACTAAGGTGGCTGATCACTTGGCCACAAGTGCTGCCATTTCACAGACAAGAGGAAATTACAATGTGCTTATGGTCTTGTGAGATACACTTGAAGCTGCCACTCAAAAACAACAGCCAATCAGAATGAGGGACATCTGCAATATCCTGTCTTGGCAAAAGAAATGTGAGTATTTCATCCTGGTCTTAACTCGATTCCTTCATGGAAACTTGCAGCCATGCGAAGGGAGAAGCCAGAATAAAATTACTCTAGAAAATAGGATCCCTGTTCTATCCTGGTGGAATTAGGCCGTGTGGAAAACGCCTTAAACTTTTTCCCCTCTCCTGCAACAGCCTTTCAAATACTAAAGGGAACAATCATGTGTGTCTCCGTGCCCCCCCCCCCCGCCCCCCAACAACCTGCTTTTCTGCAGACTGAACATTCCCAAGTCCCTCAGCCTTTCTTTTTAGGGCTTATCTCCAGGCTCTTGATCATCTTTGTCATTCTATACTCTCACCACTCTTATTTTGTTCACATCATTTTTAAAGTGAAGCCTCCACAACTTCATCAAGTACTCCAAGAGTGTCCCCCCTCCCACACTGGTAACCATGGGGGTACTGGCCTCCCTAGGTATATAGCAGGACTATAGCATTTTCGAACTTGTATCCCTCTCTTGATAGACAGTTGAAATCCCTCTTTTTATACACTACATGATCCCACTGGCGTTTTCTTTTGCTGCTGCTGCTGCAGCACACTGATTGCTTATAATTGAGCTTACAATCCACTTCTAACCCCAGGGTCTTGCTCACACACACTGCTACCCATCCAGTATGCATGCTTCTCATTTTTATTAGCCAGATGTCAAACTCTGCACTTGTCCTTGACAAATGGCATTTTATTCACAACTACCCATTTTTCCAGTATGTTCAGATCTAAGAAAATAAGTTTCAAGGAACCACAAAATAACAGTTGGAAGTAACTCATTGGAAAGTTTCCTGCACAAACACAACATTAATGGGAGTGTTAACTTACCATTTGGGCCTGCTTGTGGATTTTACCATTGGAGCCATTCCATCCCGATAGAGGCTTTTAGTTTTACTGAAGTTGACAATGTTGAAAATGACCCGCTGAAAGACATAAGGGAAAATCTCAGCTGTACAGTGAAGCATACTGCACATAGACTTTATTTCCTTTCCTTTCTCCCTGAGTAGCTCTTTGATTCATAGATCTTGAGCAGCATAGTGCAAAATTTATTGTTTAAGGGATATAAGGGCTGAGATGAATTTTACCACAGCCAATGTAACCTTAGGATTACTGTCACTTAATAAATAAGGTATTATCTCAGACACAGAGATACTAGTCCAATCTGTTAAAAGAGGAATAATATAACTTGATCATAGATCCTCATATAAATGACATTCCAGGAACTAGAGTGCTACAGAATCAATAGAACCAGAATAACGTTAGAATAATGTTCTAATATCTACCTTGCATGACCATAGTAGGGTTAGCATTTAATCTAGCAAGACAAAAACTCTTACGAAACAACAAGGAATTGTCAAGAAATAGGTATGAGTAGGAAAGCAATGTGGGAGAGGAATTCAAAGAAACTAAGACAAGCAAACACAACAAGCCTGGATCAGCATGCTAACATAATCTCTTTTATGTGCTTTTTTATTTCAGAAAAAAGCTCTTCTTTCCCAAGTTCTCTAATCATATCCCATGACATGCCCATCAGGGACAAAATTATTCTGCAATGAGGATCTGTATGAATCATGTTTCACAAAAAACGAGATATCCCTCAATGCTACAAAACAAACAAACAGATCAACAGTGCAATCCACAAAGAAGCAGATGGACTCCTGGAAGTGGTGTGATGCAGGTGCCCCTTCCATCTGCATAAGGGACAAACACACTGGTGGGGATTAAATATGCCAGTAGTAGGACACCATGCAGCTCTGCAATCCCCAACCTGAGAAGCTGCTACTACATCAGTATTCCAAAGGTTGAGGAGCCCATGCCTGCATGAATTGGGAAGATCTGGGGGCATTCCCAGGGATGGAGCTGGCTTTAGTTGATTTCTAAAGGCTTTCAGACAGAAACACGCCCTGCACTGTCATCGACTTATGCCACCAAAAAGTGAAGGCTGTATGAGTTTTGGATAGCTGCAGATTCCTCTGTAGTTTCTGTTTCCCACACTGTACAAACAAAAGAGGGGAACAAACTTAAGTACCTAGGCAAAGAAAATGTTTAAAGGACCACTTAACGTACAACTACTGACTGTCAAAACCAGATGCATATTTATTACACATTAAAATGACCTACACATATAAAAGGACCACAACGGTCTATCTCATACATATGAAATAACATTTACAATGCACAGAAAGGTCCAGTTGGATACTTTTTAAACCCTAACAAACAGATACATTTCGGCCAAACAGCCTTCATCAGTGGTTGAAATTAATCCATAAATGTAGTAGCAAGCTCCCAAATAACAGTTACAAAACTTTTTTATGATTGAGACCAATCTATATATATAAAAATCTAACAGTGTGTTTGTCCCGGATAGCTAGACGGATCGCTCCCAAATTTTCACAGGACATCCCTCCCTGTTGTGGGCAGGTAATCGAACCTTCAAATCGCCAAAAGTCCATACCTGAGCCAGGTAAAATGTCTTTTTCCTGGCGCACTAGGCCATGAAGCTAGCTGTGTTTAACTGTCACCCTTAGAATGTTCGTGCAGCCTGTCTGTCTGTCATGAGGGCTTGGTATGAGGGCTTAGAATGTTCATGCAGAGATGAGCAGTTAAAACAGTAAATAGGTAATACTGTTAGCTAATACGAGTGGAAGTGAAACACATACACACTTTGCCGTGTGAGATGTCAAGTGGGGTTCCCCCCCTCACACACAGGTAACTTTCACTCTCTGTGCCTCACCCACTGCTGCTACAGCACACATGCTCTCATACTTTTTGTCAGCTGTCCTCATATATCTCACTCTGCCCTCCCTCACATCCAACCACCACTTACCCACTTCCTCACCCATATTCGCCACAGCTCTCTTTTACTAAAAGGGAGTTGGAGTTTGCCTTTTTCTTCTAAGAAAATTTGTGGGGTGGGGGCGAACCAACACTACCGGCTCCGCTTCTTTTGCACTTTAAGAACCCAGGGAGCTGGCCTCGATCTGAGCGCTCACCCCCCTGCCTCTGCTGCCTGACTGGGATAGCCTGCTTGCCCCAGTTCTGCCTTACCCAAACCAGGACTGTGCATGTCAACCAGCCTCATGGACAGCGGGATTCGCCCTCTGGACAGTTCCGTTGTGGAATGGAAAGGGTTACCTTATACTAAAAAAAAAGACACCACCATATAACAATGTGAATTGAAAAGGGAAAGAGGGATTCCATTTGACCACCCCCAAAGGCTATGCTGGGGATCTAGTATCCAACAAAAAGGGGCAGTTTTCTCTTTGTAAATCTTGTATTGAGAGACCTTCCCTAAAACAATACTCAGAAAAAAACTGTAATGATTTTTGCAATCCAGCTCTTGAACGGGTCCAAAGATCTGCATCATCAGCATAAAACAAGATTGGAATACTATGGTTTGTAACTTCGGTGGGTGACAAGCAGAGGTGGGATCCAGCAGGTTCTCACCAGTTCCCGAGAGTGGATTACTAATTATTTGTGTGTTCCGAGAGGGGGTTACTAATTGGGTCTGCTTTTCTGTTAGAAATTCCATTAGGTCCAAAAATCATAAAGTCCTGTTGTTTCCTATGTGGCTGGTTAGCGAAGGTAGAAAACAGGATAATTCTCCCTGTTGGGCTGTTTTAAAAACATGTTTAGAAATATGGCAAAGTTCCTTGTTTAAGGAAAGTATCCTTTTGATTTCTAGAAACAAAATTAAGTATTTGAAAGTATTGACAGGCAGTCAATTGGAGGAGAAGTAGTTGTTTCTGTTGGCAGTAGACGATAGGACTTGCTATAATGAGTTTAAATTATGGACAAAAAGATACCAGCTGGAAATTAGGAACTTTTTTTACAGTAAGAGTTTTTTACAGCAACAGAGAAATTATTAATGCCCCGTCCCCGGAATGCCCGTCCACGCCCCTGTCGTGCCCCACCCCACCCCATTAGCACTATGCCACTGTTTGAATCCCACCACCATGGGAACCTGTTACTAAAATTTTTGGATCCCTCCACTGGTGACAAGCCTCTTGAAAACTTGCTGCTAAATCATTCAATATAAATTAAACAATAATATACACAGTAGTACACATAGGCTTCCAACATTACATCTGATAACAAAATCAGACCATTTCCCCCAACTTTAATGGTAAGGAAAACATTTTTAAAAATTAGGAGAATGCAAAGTCTTGCACAGATGAACCTCATTTACCCAGCCTCATGCAAGCACTGCTGCTCCCACAGAGGCTTCCTGGCTGTGCAGGGAGGCTTACAAAACAAAACAGCCACCTCACTGCCGTGAAGCCTCTATGGGCCTAAATAGACTTATGCAGCCCCAAAGCATCATGTAAGTCTGAATGTCCCTCCACTGGCATAATCCAGTGAATGGGTGGTGGAAGCTCACATCAGCTCCTCCCCCAGGCACGTCCCCTGCCTGCCCCCACTGCACCAGCAGGGGCAGCAGGGGCACGGAGATGCTGATGCAATGTCCCGCACTACGTTCCAGCATTGGGAGAGGCTGCTGGCAACCTCATGCCAGTGGTTTCAACTCTCCGCTGGATAAATGCTCCGGGAATGGCAAACATGCCAGTGCGAGCACGAGACACTCCCACAAGCCCTTTCCCCCTTTTGAATGGGACTGTAAATCAAGGAATGCGTTGGGGATATATATATTTAATCAACACATGAATGCAGCCTCCAAATAACTATACTAAGTCTTAAGGTTCCAATATGGTTCTGTACAGGAATCCAGACATGACAGGAAAATTACTCTTACCACAGCTAAATATCAGCTTCTGCCCTAGACTGTAGGTCAAGATTGCTACCTATCTTATTTTATCCTGATGTTGTTTCAAGGAATTTAGGATGGAATTTATAGGTCTGACTTTCTTAAGGTTACCAACCTTCTTTCAAAACTATACCTAACCTCAGACTAAGGAATCAGTTCCTCTAGTGCAGGGGTCTGCAACCTGCGGCTCTCCAGATGTTCATGGACTACAATTCCCATCAGCCACTGCCAATTGGCCTTGCTGGCAGGGGCTGATGGGAATTCTAGTCCATACACATCTGGAGAGCCGCAGGTTGCAGACCCCTGCTCTAGAGGAAATGGCAGTGTTGGAGGATGGAATCTATTGTACTACATCTCCACTGAGTTCCCAAATTCCACCCTTCCCAGTCACTGTTTCCCAAATCTCCAATATGTTCCCAAGCCGAAGCTAGCAAACCTCCTCCTCTTCCATTTTATCTTTCCAGCATCCTTGTGAGGCAAATTATTCTGACAACAAGGCAGCATGGGGGAGGGTCTCTCCAGTCCTGATCTGAGAACACAATGTTGGTTCTATTGCTAGCTATATTTTATTGGAAAAAAATGTTGGAAAAGCAACATTTCTTTGTAAATCTGGAAAAGGAACAGGAAAGGAAAAAGAGACTGTAAGCATAATGGCAAAAAATAGAATATTTATTATTTCTAAACTTCTTGTGCATCCTTCATCAGAAATAAGATACAAAAGGAAGCTCGTGAGAGCATGTTCTGAGGCTACCATAAAGCAAAACAACTGGGGGGAGGGGGGTTCCAGCCTTTTCCACCTAATGAGGCTCCCAAATACTATGACAAAAACAGTGAGATATTGCTATTAAAAACTAAGATGATAACACAAGTATCAAACAAAAGAAATGGATTTAATAACTGGTTAAAGATTCTGAGCAAGCAGCCATTAATTGGAAACACCCTATTACTATTAAGAATATAAGCAACTGCATATTCTCCAATACCAGCTGGTAAACATTATACATCCCTTCCTGTGGTGGTACCTTTATGACAGAGCTTAAGATAGGGCAAAAGCTGATAGAGCCTAAACTCTGCAAGGGGTTTCCTAATAAAGGAAGTTGCAATCAGCACATGAAAACCGCTTGTGCCTGTTCACTGCTTGAGAGGCCAGCCAGCTACCTGTGCTTTGGATGGTAAAGCAAGCCATTTGTAATGCTGACTCAATCCTACATCCTTTTGCATACAAAAGGTTCTAGATTCAGTCTCCAGATAAAAGGATCACATGGAAGGTGATGTGAACAAACCTCTGCCTGAGATCCTTAGGAGTCCTTGGCAGAATGTAAATTATACTGAGCTTCATCTGACTCAGAAAGTTTCATTTGCTCAGGTGAAACAAACATCTTTTGGCTGGTCTGCTCTGGGCAACAGAGCCATGCTAATTACTTCCTGGAGAGGATTTGAAGAGGAAATCAATCCACTTAGAGGAGATTCCATTCACCTTCTCCAGTAGGATTGCCAGCTCTGGGTTGGGAAATACCTGGAAATTCTGGGGTGGGGCCTGAGGAAGATGGGGTTTGGGAGCAGAGGAATTTCAATGGGGTTTAGTGCCATAGAGTCTACCTTCCAAATTGGTTATTTTTTTCTAGGTGGACAAATCTCTATTGCGTGTGTTTTGTGTTTTTTTTAAAAGTACACTATTGATTTCACAAAAGATCATTCTTTCTAAAAAAATTGGTTGAATGTGTGAAAAGAATGAACTGAGATTCCATCTTCCAATTGTCCTCAATATACCGTAATATCAAAGGCATCCTCATGCTATTTTTCAAAATGTCCATGTGGAATTAAAGTGTAGTAGGGCCACCTCACATCCAAAGCTATTATCTTAAGGACAGAATATTTGACATTTGGTTGCATTTCTTTGGTTTCTTTTTTCAAACTCAAATCTAATTAATTGAACTATAAATAAGCTGACATATTTAACTAAAGACTGAAAAATTCTGAAATTTATCATTTGCACATGCCATACGTGAGCATCTGAAGAAATTCACTATTCCATATACATTTCCCCTTCTTTACCCCTGGGAACTGCTTTTACAATAAGAATCATCAGTGCCTTATTCATAATGGCAGATTTTCAAGTTTGATTTTGACGGGTTTTGATCATTTGATGGTCCAAAAGCTTTCAAACACTGAAGAATCTGATGTCTTTTTGGCATCCTAGAGTGTGTTTAAACCTGAAAAACAACTTTTAGTCCCAGAGGTAAATTACTGAAGTGCTGTAAACAAAATACAAACATCACAAAATGATGAACATCACATACAAAATATCTTTGTCATATGTATGACAGCTCCATATTGCCTGAAAGGCATCTGAATCAAATCTACATTTTGCAAATAAAATTCTAGTTTACAAGCAAAACTGAAAACAAACAAGAAAAAAATATCAATAATTTAAATGATTTGTTTATGAATTATACACAAAGATGCACAAAAACATCAGTGATCAAACATAAATTATTTATATTTTCTCATTGTTCTCTTACAGAAATTTTAGAAACATACTCATGGGTTATATTAGCATAAACAATATAAGAGGTCACCTAGAAAGAAAACTTCTCAAGTCTTATTTGAGTTGCTTTTTGAATTTTCCGCATCTGCATTAAGTTCCTTCAAATGTTTACAGTTCTTTTTGTCTTAAAAAGGCTATGCCCATAAGATCTGCTAGTCTGAGAGGTTCTGATATTGCTAAGTGGCAAATGCACTTCCTTTTGCACTTTGTATAGGGCTGAGGCAAAATGTTCTCCAGCAACTGAAAAACATCTACAGCTTGTCATTTTCATTCTGTTAACTGGTGTTCTCATCTGATTGGCTGCTGCTGTGACACCATTTCTTCGTGTAAAGTTGCCTTTCTTTCTAGTAATGGTAAAGTTGTCATATAGGAAATTAGATCTGGCAACATGATGCCAATGAAGTAACTAAAGCTACGTAGTTCAAAGTTAGGGCTGATGTTTATGCAGGAAGCTCTACCACCTATATTTGTTTTCCATTTACTTCTTCAAGAATAATTTCTCTTTATAGCCTATTACACAAATTTCCTGCTGTTCCTGAAAACAGATGCACATTTCATCCCTGAAATGCAGTGTGTTGTTTTGAATATGCTCACCAATTTTCATTTCAATAGATGATTGTGTAAAGGAGCAATAACTTGTGTTTTACATCCATCGTCTCCCTCTTGAAACCTGGTGACAGTGCTGAGCTGAAAGTTTGTATTTGAAATACAGAATGTTCAATTGAAATTGGGTCCCAAAAGCAGCTCATAGGAAAAAAAATACTATTAAAATTCAATATTCCTTTTCTGTTGGGAAAGAGGCCCTCAGTTGTAACTGGATCCAGGCAGTATGCCTGGTTGCTTCCTACATTCCTCTGGTAGTTTGGTCAAATGTCAGCCTCAACACACACATTACCTTTCTCCTTTGTAGCACACAGCACTGTCAGGAAGTTTCTTAAGAGAAGGTCCTTTCCTGGTTGCCAGACTTGAGCAGTTAGACTACATTTTTATTTTATTGTGCATCAACTTGAAGGCCTTTTAGAAAGTCCTTTTAAAAGGTCACAGTGAAAGAAATATATACAATTTAACTAGCGGGCCTGGCCACGCGTTGCTGTGGCTGAGTCTGGTGAAGTGGAAAAGAAAGAAAAGGGGAAGCGGACAGTTCGAACATGTGTCATTGCACAATGATTGCAAGGGAGGAATGGGGCAAGGGGCCGCGCAAGTCCAGCATGAAAATCCCAAGCAGTTTCAGAAAAATGAAGCCTAAGCTCGAGGTTCCCGCCAAACCAGCGATCCACCCTATAAAAGAGCTTCACACCTTAAGAGGAAAAATAAAAGGGTATGGACAAAGGAAAAATAAAAGGATATGGACAAAAAGCTTGATGTGATAATATTTTTGTAAGGGCTATAATTGTATAAATACACAAATTACTACTAATGTAATACCTTTATTGGGTGCTTAAAAGTTCTGAATATGCCTGCTTCTCATGCCACTTATTTTGGGGGCAAATTAGTAGCCAAACTGAATCCTAATAAGTACCATATGTTAGCATGGCCTTCATCCCCTGCCTTATAAAATATTGGATTTTCATATTATTCCTCACAATGTTTGCTGCAAAATGCCAGTTTCCATGTTTGTATGGGTGGATAGCAGCCAAGAGCAAGTCTAAGGCCAAAACAGTCTGTTTGCAGAGATTTAATCTATGAGTTACTCCAGGCAATACTATCCGGACGTCTCATAACAAGGACATGAATCTTTGATTATCTCACCCTACCAGAGTACTTCATTGGCATAATGGAATCTGCGCATCTCCTGAACACCACACCTCACTAAGCTGCTTTTGGAAGCCACTATGCTCTTGAGAAAACATTTCCTAAACAATTGCTTCTTTCTTGCATTTCCCCCACCTTTCAGATATGATTTCCCTAACAACAAGATCCGTTCCTAAATCACTCAAGCCTCAGCCAAATTTGAATACTTAAGGCAGAGACTTTAGGAAGCATCTCTGCATAAACCATTCATGGTATCACTGATATAATCTAGGACCAATTGGCCCCATTGTCCCAGGGTTTAGAACAATAGATAGAGTTGTTAATTAGCTCAAGCCGTGCAAGTCCAGCATGAAAATCCCAAGCAGTTTCAGAAAAACGAAGCCTAAGCTCGAGGTTCCCGCCAAACCAGCGATCCACCCTATAAAAGAGCTTCATACCTTAAGCTCAGTGCTCATTACTAGCCTGAGCCTCCCTTGGTCAAGTTGGTGTGAGACACGATATCATCCTTCGCATTGGGTTTCTATGCTGGCATAGAAATCCTTGCCTTCTTCTAGATCCTCATCAGCTGATTTAGATAACGTATAAGTCCCCTGCTTCCCCAAAACTTCCATTCTATCATCCCACCTATCTTTTCCTCCCTATCTATATACTTAGGAACTGTGTGTATGTGCCTTGACGTCTTACTGTGTGATTGTTTGCAACCAAAACTTATATAAAAATATTTAAACTGCAATTTGGTCTTTTGTGAATTCTCTGCGGATACGTTTCAAGCCGTTTCTGGTATACATAGTCTAAAAAGATCTCCTCCCAGCCTGCCTCTCACATTGCCAAGCCGAGTAATTCCCCATTGCTCTATAAAAATAAGTTTGTACACTGTTAAGCTGGGTAACACATATCTGTAATTTCTTTGTTCATTAAATAAATATTCACAACAGGGAAGTATGAATAAGCTTGAAAAGGAACCAGTAGAGATTTGGACATAAAGTTGGACTTGAAATAATATACTTGAATGCATAAAGTTTTTTACATGTACAGATACATACATAGTTTATTACAAGATTTTTCCTACTTAATTGAAAACAGTGAAATGTGTAATTGCAACCAACATTGGAGGCCACTAGAAGCGCGTCCATGCAATGGGAAGTGTATAAAGAAGTCATGACATAGCAGAGTTGTTCACTTCCCTGAACTGGCTGATCATATGGTTTCATATCATAGAGTGACCATCTTTTTTGGTATTTTTTTGGATTCTGTTTTTAAAAACCTGAAAATTTTTGGGAAAGCCAAAAAAGCCAATACTCCTTATTACCTTTTTCAGGTTTCCTGGAAATTTTTGGGTTTTTTCAAGCTGAACCTGAAAAATACTAGCCTTGCACACCTGACTGCAGGGATTGGCTGAGTTAACCCCTGCATTCAGCTGTCAGGCTGCCTTGCCACTTGTAAAGCCAGAACTTGCTTTGCAAGTGGCGAGAGAGGGTTGCATGGAGAAATTAGAAATCCTGCTCCCCCCCCACTCCACGACAGCCCTGCTGGTCACCTCACCATTTGCAAAGCTGGAGCCTACTTGGCAAGTGGCATGGAAAGGTTGCCTGTTTGGATGGTCTGGGGAGAGGTTGGGGGGGGAGTCAAAACACTCACATGAGACAAACAATCATGGTTAAAAGAGATGATTAAGCAACTAAAATTAGTTCAGTGAATTACAACACTAGTAAAATAATGTTTCCCCTGGCAAATATGGCATCCCAGAATACTCTAGAGCACAGGTGTCAAACTCGTGGCCCTCCAGATGTTATAGACTACAGTTCCCATCATCCCCTGCCAGCATCCACCCCCCCCCCCCCCCACCCCCCCCCCCCCCCACCCCCCCCCCCCCCCACCCCCCCCCCCCCCCACCCCCCCCCCCCCCCACCCCCCCCCCCCCCCACCCCCCCCCCCCCCCACCCCCCCCCCCCCCCACCCCCCCCCCCCCCCACCCCCCCCCCCCCCCACCCCCCCCCCCCCCCACCCCCCCCCCCCCCCACCCCCCCCCCCCCCCACCCCCCCCCCCCCCCACCCCCCCCCCCCCCCACCCCCCCCCCCCCCCACCCCCCCCCCCCCCCACCCCCCCCCCCCCCCACCCCCCCCCCCCCCCACCCCCCCCCCCCCCCACCCCCCCCCCCCCCCACCCCCCCCCCCCCCCACCCCCCCCCCCCCCCACCCCCCCCCCCCCCCACCCCCCCCCCCCCCCACCCCCCCCCCCCCCCACCCCCCCCCCCCCCCACCCCCCCCCCCCCCCACCCCCCCCCCCCCCCACCCCCCCCCCCCCCCACCCCCCCCCCCCCCCACCCCCCCCCCCCCCCACCCCCCCCCCCCCCCACCCCCCCCCCCCCCCACCCCCCCCCCCCCCCACCCCCCCCCCCCCCCACCCCCCCCCCCCCCCACCCCCCCCCCCCCCCACCCCCCCCCCCCCCCACCCCCCCCCCCCCCCACCCCCCCCCCCCCCCACCCCCCCCCCCCCCCACCCCCCCCCCCCCCCACCCCCCCCCCCCCCCACCCCCCCCCCCCCCCACCCCCCCCCCCCCCCACCCCCCCCCCCCCCCACCCCCCCCCCCCCCCACCCCCCCCCCCCCCCACCCCCCCCCCCCCCCACCCCCCCCCCCCCCCACCCCCCCCCCCCCCCACCCCCCCCCCCCCCCACCCCCCCCCCCCCCCACCCCCCCCCCCCCCCACCCCCCCCCCCCCCCACCCCCCCCCCCCCCCACCCCCCCCCCCCCCCACCCCCCCCCCCCCCCACCCCCCCCCCCCCCCACCCCCCCCCCCCCCCACCCCCCCCCCCCCCCACCCCCCCCCCCCCCCACCCCCCCCCCCCCCCACCCCCCCCCCCCCCCACCCCCCCCCCCCCCCACCCCCCCCCCCCCCCACCCCCCCCCCCCCCCACCCCCCCCCCCCCCCACCCCCCCCCCCCCCCACCCCCCCCCCCCCCCACCCCCCCCCCCCCCCACCCCCCCCCCCCCCCACCCCCCCCCCCCCCCACCCCCCCCCCCCCCCACCCCCCCCCCCCCCCACCCCCCCCCCCCCCCACCCCCCCCCCCCCCCACCCCCCCCCCCCCCCACCCCCCCCCCCCCCCACCCCCCCCCCCCCCCACCCCCCCCCCCCCCCACCCCCCCCCCCCCCCACCCCCCCCCCCCCCCACCCCCCCCCCCCCCCACCCCCCCCCCCCCCCACCCCCCCCCCCCCCCACCCCCCCCCCCCCCCACCCCCCCCCCCCCCCACCCCCCCCCCCCCCCACCCCCCCCCCCCCCCACCCCCCCCCCCCCCCACCCCCCCCCCCCCCCACCCCCCCCCCCCCCCACCCCCCCCCCCCCCCACCCCCCCCCCCCCCCACCCCCCCCCCCCCCCACCCCCCCCCCCCCCCACCCCCCCCCCCCCCCACCCCCCCCCCCCCCCACCCCCCCCCCCCCCCACCCCCCCCCCCCCCCACCCCCCCCCCCCCCCACCCCCCCCCCCCCCCACCCCCCCCCCCCCCCACCCCCCCCCCCCCCCACCCCCCCCCCCCCCCACCCCCCCCCCCCCCCACCCCCCCCCCCCCCCACCCCCCCCCCCCCCCACCCCCCCCCCCCCCCACCCCCCCCCCCCCCCACCCCCCCCCCCCCCCACCCCCCCCCCCCCCCACCCCCCCCCCCCCCCACCCCCCCCCCCCCCCACCCCCCCCCCCCCCCACCCCCCCCCCCCCCCACCCCCCCCCCCCCCCACCCCCCCCCCCCCCCACCCCCCCCCCCCCCCACCCCCCCCCCCCCCCACCCCCCCCCCCCCCCACCCCCCCCCCCCCCCACCCCCCCCCCCCCCCACCCCCCCCCCCCCCCACCCCCCCCCCCCCCCACCCCCCCCCCCCCCCACCCCCCCCCCCCCCCACCCCCCCCCCCCCCCACCCCCCCCCCCCCCCACCCCCCCCCCCCCCCACCCCCCCCCCCCCCCACCCCCCCCCCCCCCCACCCCCCCCCCCCCCCACCCCCCCCCCCCCCCACCCCCCCCCCCCCCCACCCCCCCCCCCCCCCACCCCCCCCCCCCCCCACCCCCCCCCCCCCCCACCCCCCCCCCCCCCCACCCCCCCCCCCCCCCACCCCCCCCCCCCCCCACCCCCCCCCCCCCCCACCCCCCCCCCCCCCCACCCCCCCCCCCCCCCACCCCCCCCCCCCCCCACCCCCCCCCCCCCCCACCCCCCCCCCCCCCCACCCCCCCCCCCCCCCACCCCCCCCCCCCCCCACCCCCCCCCCCCCCCACCCCCCCCCCCCCCCACCCCCCCCCCCCCCCACCCCCCCCCCCCCCCACCCCCCCCCCCCCCCACCCCCCCCCCCCCCCACCCCCCCCCCCCCCCACCCCCCCCCCCCCCCACCCCCCCCCCCCCCCACCCCCCCCCCCCCCCACCCCCCCCCCCCCCCACCCCCCCCCCCCCCCACCCCCCCCCCCCCCCACCCCCCCCCCCCCCCACCCCCCCCCCCCCCCACCCCCCCCCCCCCCCACCCCCCCCCCCCCCCACCCCCCCCCCCCCCCACCCCCCCCCCCCCCCACCCCCCCCCCCCCCCACCCCCCCCCCCCCCCACCCCCCCCCCCCCCCACCCCCCCCCCCCCCCACCCCCCCCCCCCCCCACCCCCCCCCCCCCCCACCCCCCCCCCCCCCCACCCCCCCCCCCCCCCACCCCCCCCCCCCCCCACCCCCCCCCCCCCCCACCCCCCCCCCCCCCCACCCCCCCCCCCCCCCACCCCCCCCCCCCCCCACCCCCCCCCCCCCCCACCCCCCCCCCCCCCCACCCCCCCCCCCCCCCACCCCCCCCCCCCCCCACCCCCCCCCCCCCCCACCCCCCCCCCCCCCCACCCCCCCCCCCCCCCACCCCCCCCCCCCCCCACCCCCCCCCCCCCCCACCCCCCCCCCCCCCCACCCCCCCCCCCCCCCACCCCCCCCCCCCCCCACCCCCCCCCCCCCCCACCCCCCCCCCCCCCCACCCCCCCCCCCCCCCACCCCCCCCCCCCCCCACCCCCCCCCCCCCCCACCCCCCCCCCCCCCCACCCCCCCCCCCCCCCACCCCCCCCCCCCCCCACCCCCCCCCCCCCCCACCCCCCCCCCCCCCCACCCCCCCCCCCCCCCACCCCCCCCCCCCCCCACCCCCCCCCCCCCCCACCCCCCCCCCCCCCCACCCCCCCCCCCCCCCACCCCCCCCCCCCCCCACCCCCCCCCCCCCCCACCCCCCCCCCCCCCCACCCCCCCCCCCCCCCACCCCCCCCCCCCCCCACCCCCCCCCCCCCCCACCCCCCCCCCCCCCCACCCCCCCCCCCCCCCACCCCCCCCCCCCCCCACCCCCCCCCCCCCCCACCCCCCCCCCCCCCCACCCCCCCCCCCCCCCACCCCCCCCCCCCCCCACCCCCCCCCCCCCCCACCCCCCCCCCCCCCCACCCCCCCCCCCCCCCACCCCCCCCCCCCCCCACCCCCCCCCCCCCCCACCCCCCCCCCCCCCCACCCCCCCCCCCCCCCACCCCCCCCCCCCCCCACCCCCCCCCCCCCCCACCCCCCCCCCCCCCCACCCCCCCCCCCCCCCACCCCCCCCCCCCCCCACCCCCCCCCCCCCCCACCCCCCCCCCCCCCCACCCCCCCCCCCCCCCACCCCCCCCCCCCCCCACCCCCCCCCCCCCCCACCCCCCCCCCCCCCCACCCCCCCCCCCCCCCACCCCCCCCCCCCCCCACCCCCCCCCCCCCCCACCCCCCCCCCCCCCCACCCCCCCCCCCCCCCACCCCCCCCCCCCCCCACCCCCCCCCCCCCCCACCCCCCCCCCCCCCCACCCCCCCCCCCCCCCACCCCCCCCCCCCCCCACCCCCCCCCCCCCCCACCCCCCCCCCCCCCCACCCCCCCCCCCCCCCACCCCCCCCCCCCCCCACCCCCCCCCCCCCCCACCCCCCCCCCCCCCCACCCCCCCCCCCCCCCACCCCCCCCCCCCCCCACCCCCCCCCCCCCCCACCCCCCCCCCCCCCCACCCCCCCCCCCCCCCACCCCCCCCCCCCCCCACCCCCCCCCCCCCCCACCCCCCCCCCCCCCCACCCCCCCCCCCCCCCACCCCCCCCCCCCCCCACCCCCCCCCCCCCCCACCCCCCCCCCCCCCCACCCCCCCCCCCCCCCACCCCCCCCCCCCCCCACCCCCCCCCCCCCCCACCCCCCCCCCCCCCCACCCCCCCCCCCCCCCACCCCCCCCCCCCCCCACCCCCCCCCCCCCCCACCCCCCCCCCCCCCCACCCCCCCCCCCCCCCACCCCCCCCCCCCCCCACCCCCCCCCCCCCCCACCCCCCCCCCCCCCCACCCCCCCCCCCCCCCACCCCCCCCCCCCCCCACCCCCCCCCCCCCCCACCCCCCCCCCCCCCCACCCCCCCCCCCCCCCACCCCCCCCCCCCCCCACCCCCCCCCCCCCCCACCCCCCCCCCCCCCCACCCCCCCCCCCCCCCACCCCCCCCCCCCCCCACCCCCCCCCCCCCCCACCCCCCCCCCCCCCCACCCCCCCCCCCCCCCACCCCCCCCCCCCCCCACCCCCCCCCCCCCCCACCCCCCCCCCCCCCCACCCCCCCCCCCCCCCACCCCCCCCCCCCCCCACCCCCCCCCCCCCCCACCCCCCCCCCCCCCCACCCCCCCCCCCCCCCACCCCCCCCCCCCCCCACCCCCCCCCCCCCCCACCCCCCCCCCCCCCCACCCCCCCCCCCCCCCACCCCCCCCCCCCCCCACCCCCCCCCCCCCCCACCCCCCCCCCCCCCCACCCCCCCCCCCCCCCACCCCCCCCCCCCCCCACCCCCCCCCCCCCCCACCCCCCCCCCCCCCCACCCCCCCCCCCCCCCACCCCCCCCCCCCCCCACCCCCCCCCCCCCCCACCCCCCCCCCCCCCCACCCCCCCCCCCCCCCACCCCCCCCCCCCCCCACCCCCCCCCCCCCCCACCCCCCCCCCCCCCCACCCCCCCCCCCCCCCACCCCCCCCCCCCCCCACCCCCCCCCCCCCCCACCCCCCCCCCCCCCCACCCCCCCCCCCCCCCACCCCCCCCCCCCCCCACCCCCCCCCCCCCCCACCCCCCCCCCCCCCCACCCCCCCCCCCCCCCACCCCCCCCCCCCCCCACCCCCCCCCCCCCCCACCCCCCCCCCCCCCCACCCCCCCCCCCCCCCACCCCCCCCCCCCCCCACCCCCCCCCCCCCCCACCCCCCCCCCCCCCCACCCCCCCCCCCCCCCACCCCCCCCCCCCCCCACCCCCCCCCCCCCCCACCCCCCCCCCCCCCCACCCCCCCCCCCCCCCACCCCCCCCCCCCCCCACCCCCCCCCCCCCCCACCCCCCCCCCCCCCCACCCCCCCCCCCCCCCACCCCCCCCCCCCCCCACCCCCCCCCCCCCCCACCCCCCCCCCCCCCCACCCCCCCCCCCCCCCACCCCCCCCCCCCCCCACCCCCCCCCCCCCCCACCCCCCCCCCCCCCCACCCCCCCCCCCCCCCACCCCCCCCCCCCCCCACCCCCCCCCCCCCCCACCCCCCCCCCCCCCCACCCCCCCCCCCCCCCACCCCCCCCCCCCCCCACCCCCCCCCCCCCCCACCCCCCCCCCCCCCCACCCCCCCCCCCCCCCACCCCCCCCCCCCCCCACCCCCCCCCCCCCCCACCCCCCCCCCCCCCCACCCCCCCCCCCCCCCACCCCCCCCCCCCCCCACCCCCCCCCCCCCCCACCCCCCCCCCCCCCCACCCCCCCCCCCCCCCACCCCCCCCCCCCCCCACCCCCCCCCCCCCCCACCCCCCCCCCCCCCCACCCCCCCCCCCCCCCACCCCCCCCCCCCCCCACCCCCCCCCCCCCCCACCCCCCCCCCCCCCCACCCCCCCCCCCCCCCACCCCCCCCCCCCCCCACCCCCCCCCCCCCCCACCCCCCCCCCCCCCCACCCCCCCCCCCCCCCACCCCCCCCCCCCCCCACCCCCCCCCCCCCCCACCCCCCCCCCCCCCCACCCCCCCCCCCCCCCACCCCCCCCCCCCCCCACCCCCCCCCCCCCCCACCCCCCCCCCCCCCCACCCCCCCCCCCCCCCACCCCCCCCCCCCCCCACCCCCCCCCCCCCCCACCCCCCCCCCCCCCCACCCCCCCCCCCCCCCACCCCCCCCCCCCCCCACCCCCCCCCCCCCCCACCCCCCCCCCCCCCCACCCCCCCCCCCCCCCACCCCCCCCCCCCCCCACCCCCCCCCCCCCCCACCCCCCCCCCCCCCCACCCCCCCCCCCCCCCACCCCCCCCCCCCCCCACCCCCCCCCCCCCCCACCCCCCCCCCCCCCCACCCCCCCCCCCCCCCACCCCCCCCCCCCCCCACCCCCCCCCCCCCCCACCCCCCCCCCCCCCCACCCCCCCCCCCCCCCACCCCCCCCCCCCCCCACCCCCCCCCCCCCCCACCCCCCCCCCCCCCCACCCCCCCCCCCCCCCACCCCCCCCCCCCCCCACCCCCCCCCCCCCCCACCCCCCCCCCCCCCCACCCCCCCCCCCCCCCACCCCCCCCCCCCCCCACCCCCCCCCCCCCCCACCCCCCCCCCCCCCCACCCCCCCCCCCCCCCACCCCCCCCCCCCCCCACCCCCCCCCCCCCCCACCCCCCCCCCCCCCCACCCCCCCCCCCCCCCACCCCCCCCCCCCCCCACCCCCCCCCCCCCCCACCCCCCCCCCCCCCCACCCCCCCCCCCCCCCACCCCCCCCCCCCCCCACCCCCCCCCCCCCCCACCCCCCCCCCCCCCCACCCCCCCCCCCCCCCACCCCCCCCCCCCCCCACCCCCCCCCCCCCCCACCCCCCCCCCCCCCCACCCCCCCCCCCCCCCACCCCCCCCCCCCCCCACCCCCCCCCCCCCCCACCCCCCCCCCCCCCCACCCCCCCCCCCCCCCACCCCCCCCCCCCCCCACCCCCCCCCCCCCCCACCCCCCCCCCCCCCCACCCCCCCCCCCCCCCACCCCCCCCCCCCCCCACCCCCCCCCCCCCCCACCCCCCCCCCCCCCCACCCCCCCCCCCCCCCACCCCCCCCCCCCCCCACCCCCCCCCCCCCCCACCCCCCCCCCCCCCCACCCCCCCCCCCCCCCACCCCCCCCCCCCCCCACCCCCCCCCCCCCCCACCCCCCCCCCCCCCCACCCCCCCCCCCCCCCACCCCCCCCCCCCCCCACCCCCCCCCCCCCCCACCCCCCCCCCCCCCCACCCCCCCCCCCCCCCACCCCCCCCCCCCCCCACCCCCCCCCCCCCCCACCCCCCCCCCCCCCCACCCCCCCCCCCCCCCACCCCCCCCCCCCCCCACCCCCCCCCCCCCCCACCCCCCCCCCCCCCCACCCCCCCCCCCCCCCACCCCCCCCCCCCCCCACCCCCCCCCCCCCCCACCCCCCCCCCCCCCCACCCCCCCCCCCCCCCACCCCCCCCCCCCCCCACCCCCCCCCCCCCCCACCCCCCCCCCCCCCCACCCCCCCCCCCCCCCACCCCCCCCCCCCCCCACCCCCCCCCCCCCCCACCCCCCCCCCCCCCCACCCCCCCCCCCCCCCACCCCCCCCCCCCCCCACCCCCCCCCCCCCCCACCCCCCCCCCCCCCCACCCCCCCCCCCCCCCACCCCCCCCCCCCCCCACCCCCCCCCCCCCCCACCCCCCCCCCCCCCCACCCCCCCCCCCCCCCACCCCCCCCCCCCCCCACCCCCCCCCCCCCCCACCCCCCCCCCCCCCCACCCCCCCCCCCCCCCACCCCCCCCCCCCCCCACCCCCCCCCCCCCCCACCCCCCCCCCCCCCCACCCCCCCCCCCCCCCACCCCCCCCCCCCCCCACCCCCCCCCCCCCCCACCCCCCCCCCCCCCCACCCCCCCCCCCCCCCACCCCCCCCCCCCCCCACCCCCCCCCCCCCCCACCCCCCCCCCCCCCCACCCCCCCCCCCCCCCACCCCCCCCCCCCCCCACCCCCCCCCCCCCCCACCCCCCCCCCCCCCCACCCCCCCCCCCCCCCACCCCCCCCCCCCCCCACCCCCCCCCCCCCCCACCCCCCCCCCCCCCCACCCCCCCCCCCCCCCACCCCCCCCCCCCCCCACCCCCCCCCCCCCCCACCCCCCCCCCCCCCCACCCCCCCCCCCCCCCACCCCCCCCCCCCCCCACCCCCCCCCCCCCCCACCCCCCCCCCCCCCCACCCCCCCCCCCCCCCACCCCCCCCCCCCCCCACCCCCCCCCCCCCCCACCCCCCCCCCCCCCCACCCCCCCCCCCCCCCACCCCCCCCCCCCCCCACCCCCCCCCCCCCCCACCCCCCCCCCCCCCCACCCCCCCCCCCCCCCACCCCCCCCCCCCCCCACCCCCCCCCCCCCCCACCCCCCCCCCCCCCCACCCCCCCCCCCCCCCACCCCCCCCCCCCCCCACCCCCCCCCCCCCCCACCCCCCCCCCCCCCCACCCCCCCCCCCCCCCACCCCCCCCCCCCCCCACCCCCCCCCCCCCCCACCCCCCCCCCCCCCCACCCCCCCCCCCCCCCACCCCCCCCCCCCCCCACCCCCCCCCCCCCCCACCCCCCCCCCCCCCCACCCCCCCCCCCCCCCACCCCCCCCCCCCCCCACCCCCCCCCCCCCCCACCCCCCCCCCCCCCCACCCCCCCCCCCCCCCACCCCCCCCCCCCCCCACCCCCCCCCCCCCCCACCCCCCCCCCCCCCCACCCCCCCCCCCCCCCACCCCCCCCCCCCCCCACCCCCCCCCCCCCCCACCCCCCCCCCCCCCCACCCCCCCCCCCCCCCACCCCCCCCCCCCCCCACCCCCCCCCCCCCCCACCCCCCCCCCCCCCCACCCCCCCCCCCCCCCACCCCCCCCCCCCCCCACCCCCCCCCCCCCCCACCCCCCCCCCCCCCCACCCCCCCCCCCCCCCACCCCCCCCCCCCCCCACCCCCCCCCCCCCCCACCCCCCCCCCCCCCCACCCCCCCCCCCCCCCACCCCCCCCCCCCCCCACCCCCCCCCCCCCCCACCCCCCCCCCCCCCCACCCCCCCCCCCCCCCACCCCCCCCCCCCCCCACCCCCCCCCCCCCCCACCCCCCCCCCCCCCCACCCCCCCCCCCCCCCACCCCCCCCCCCCCCCACCCCCCCCCCCCCCCACCCCCCCCCCCCCCCACCCCCCCCCCCCCCCACCCCCCCCCCCCCCCACCCCCCCCCCCCCCCACCCCCCCCCCCCCCCACCCCCCCCCCCCCCCACCCCCCCCCCCCCCCACCCCCCCCCCCCCCCACCCCCCCCCCCCCCCACCCCCCCCCCCCCCCACCCCCCCCCCCCCCCACCCCCCCCCCCCCCCACCCCCCCCCCCCCCCACCCCCCCCCCCCCCCACCCCCCCCCCCCCCCACCCCCCCCCCCCCCCACCCCCCCCCCCCCCCACCCCCCCCCCCCCCCACCCCCCCCCCCCCCCACCCCCCCCCCCCCCCACCCCCCCCCCCCCCCACCCCCCCCCCCCCCCACCCCCCCCCCCCCCCACCCCCCCCCCCCCCCACCCCCCCCCCCCCCCACCCCCCCCCCCCCCCACCCCCCCCCCCCCCCACCCCCCCCCCCCCCCACCCCCCCCCCCCCCCACCCCCCCCCCCCCCCACCCCCCCCCCCCCCCACCCCCCCCCCCCCCCACCCCCCCCCCCCCCCACCCCCCCCCCCCCCCACCCCCCCCCCCCCCCACCCCCCCCCCCCCCCACCCCCCCCCCCCCCCACCCCCCCCCCCCCCCACCCCCCCCCCCCCCCACCCCCCCCCCCCCCCACCCCCCCCCCCCCCCACCCCCCCCCCCCCCCACCCCCCCCCCCCCCCACCCCCCCCCCCCCCCACCCCCCCCCCCCCCCACCCCCCCCCCCCCCCACCCCCCCCCCCCCCCACCCCCCCCCCCCCCCACCCCCCCCCCCCCCCACCCCCCCCCCCCCCCACCCCCCCCCCCCCCCACCCCCCCCCCCCCCCACCCCCCCCCCCCCCCACCCCCCCCCCCCCCCACCCCCCCCCCCCCCCACCCCCCCCCCCCCCCACCCCCCCCCCCCCCCACCCCCCCCCCCCCCCACCCCCCCCCCCCCCCACCCCCCCCCCCCCCCACCCCCCCCCCCCCCCACCCCCCCCCCCCCCCACCCCCCCCCCCCCCCACCCCCCCCCCCCCCCACCCCCCCCCCCCCCCACCCCCCCCCCCCCCCACCCCCCCCCCCCCCCACCCCCCCCCCCCCCCACCCCCCCCCCCCCCCACCCCCCCCCCCCCCCACCCCCCCCCCCCCCCACCCCCCCCCCCCCCCACCCCCCCCCCCCCCCACCCCCCCCCCCCCCCACCCCCCCCCCCCCCCACCCCCCCCCCCCCCCACCCCCCCCCCCCCCCACCCCCCCCCCCCCCCACCCCCCCCCCCCCCCACCCCCCCCCCCCCCCACCCCCCCCCCCCCCCACCCCCCCCCCCCCCCACCCCCCCCCCCCCCCACCCCCCCCCCCCCCCACCCCCCCCCCCCCCCACCCCCCCCCCCCCCCACCCCCCCCCCCCCCCACCCCCCCCCCCCCCCACCCCCCCCCCCCCCCACCCCCCCCCCCCCCCACCCCCCCCCCCCCCCACCCCCCCCCCCCCCCACCCCCCCCCCCCCCCACCCCCCCCCCCCCCCACCCCCCCCCCCCCCCACCCCCCCCCCCCCCCACCCCCCCCCCCCCCCACCCCCCCCCCCCCCCACCCCCCCCCCCCCCCACCCCCCCCCCCCCCCACCCCCCCCCCCCCCCACCCCCCCCCCCCCCCACCCCCCCCCCCCCCCACCCCCCCCCCCCCCCACCCCCCCCCCCCCCCACCCCCCCCCCCCCCCACCCCCCCCCCCCCCCACCCCCCCCCCCCCCCACCCCCCCCCCCCCCCACCCCCCCCCCCCCCCACCCCCCCCCCCCCCCACCCCCCCCCCCCCCCACCCCCCCCCCCCCCCACCCCCCCCCCCCCCCACCCCCCCCCCCCCCCACCCCCCCCCCCCCCCACCCCCCCCCCCCCCCACCCCCCCCCCCCCCCACCCCCCCCCCCCCCCACCCCCCCCCCCCCCCACCCCCCCCCCCCCCCACCCCCCCCCCCCCCCACCCCCCCCCCCCCCCACCCCCCCCCCCCCCCACCCCCCCCCCCCCCCACCCCCCCCCCCCCCCACCCCCCCCCCCCCCCACCCCCCCCCCCCCCCACCCCCCCCCCCCCCCACCCCCCCCCCCCCCCACCCCCCCCCCCCCCCACCCCCCCCCCCCCCCACCCCCCCCCCCCCCCACCCCCCCCCCCCCCCACCCCCCCCCCCCCCCACCCCCCCCCCCCCCCACCCCCCCCCCCCCCCACCCCCCCCCCCCCCCACCCCCCCCCCCCCCCACCCCCCCCCCCCCCCACCCCCCCCCCCCCCCACCCCCCCCCCCCCCCACCCCCCCCCCCCCCCACCCCCCCCCCCCCCCACCCCCCCCCCCCCCCACCCCCCCCCCCCCCCACCCCCCCCCCCCCCCACCCCCCCCCCCCCCCACCCCCCCCCCCCCCCACCCCCCCCCCCCCCCACCCCCCCCCCCCCCCACCCCCCCCCCCCCCCACCCCCCCCCCCCCCCACCCCCCCCCCCCCCCACCCCCCCCCCCCCCCACCCCCCCCCCCCCCCACCCCCCCCCCCCCCCACCCCCCCCCCCCCCCACCCCCCCCCCCCCCCACCCCCCCCCCCCCCCACCCCCCCCCCCCCCCACCCCCCCCCCCCCCCACCCCCCCCCCCCCCCACCCCCCCCCCCCCCCACCCCCCCCCCCCCCCACCCCCCCCCCCCCCCACCCCCCCCCCCCCCCACCCCCCCCCCCCCCCACCCCCCCCCCCCCCCACCCCCCCCCCCCCCCACCCCCCCCCCCCCCCACCCCCCCCCCCCCCCACCCCCCCCCCCCCCCACCCCCCCCCCCCCCCACCCCCCCCCCCCCCCACCCCCCCCCCCCCCCACCCCCCCCCCCCCCCACCCCCCCCCCCCCCCACCCCCCCCCCCCCCCACCCCCCCCCCCCCCCACCCCCCCCCCCCCCCACCCCCCCCCCCCCCCACCCCCCCCCCCCCCCACCCCCCCCCCCCCCCACCCCCCCCCCCCCCCACCCCCCCCCCCCCCCACCCCCCCCCCCCCCCACCCCCCCCCCCCCCCACCCCCCCCCCCCCCCACCCCCCCCCCCCCCCACCCCCCCCCCCCCCCACCCCCCCCCCCCCCCACCCCCCCCCCCCCCCACCCCCCCCCCCCCCCACCCCCCCCCCCCCCCACCCCCCCCCCCCCCCACCCCCCCCCCCCCCCACCCCCCCCCCCCCCCACCCCCCCCCCCCCCCACCCCCCCCCCCCCCCACCCCCCCCCCCCCCCACCCCCCCCCCCCCCCACCCCCCCCCCCCCCCACCCCCCCCCCCCCCCACCCCCCCCCCCCCCCACCCCCCCCCCCCCCCACCCCCCCCCCCCCCCACCCCCCCCCCCCCCCACCCCCCCCCCCCCCCACCCCCCCCCCCCCCCACCCCCCCCCCCCCCCACCCCCCCCCCCCCCCACCCCCCCCCCCCCCCACCCCCCCCCCCCCCCACCCCCCCCCCCCCCCACCCCCCCCCCCCCCCACCCCCCCCCCCCCCCACCCCCCCCCCCCCCCACCCCCCCCCCCCCCCACCCCCCCCCCCCCCCACCCCCCCCCCCCCCCACCCCCCCCCCCCCCCACCCCCCCCCCCCCCCACCCCCCCCCCCCCCCACCCCCCCCCCCCCCCACCCCCCCCCCCCCCCACCCCCCCCCCCCCCCACCCCCCCCCCCCCCCACCCCCCCCCCCCCCCACCCCCCCCCCCCCCCACCCCCCCCCCCCCCCACCCCCCCCCCCCCCCACCCCCCCCCCCCCCCACCCCCCCCCCCCCCCACCCCCCCCCCCCCCCACCCCCCCCCCCCCCCACCCCCCCCCCCCCCCACCCCCCCCCCCCCCCACCCCCCCCCCCCCCCACCCCCCCCCCCCCCCACCCCCCCCCCCCCCCACCCCCCCCCCCCCCCACCCCCCCCCCCCCCCACCCCCCCCCCCCCCCACCCCCCCCCCCCCCCACCCCCCCCCCCCCCCACCCCCCCCCCCCCCCACCCCCCCCCCCCCCCACCCCCCCCCCCCCCCACCCCCCCCCCCCCCCACCCCCCCCCCCCCCCACCCCCCCCCCCCCCCACCCCCCCCCCCCCCCACCCCCCCCCCCCCCCACCCCCCCCCCCCCCCACCCCCCCCCCCCCCCACCCCCCCCCCCCCCCACCCCCCCCCCCCCCCACCCCCCCCCCCCCCCACCCCCCCCCCCCCCCACCCCCCCCCCCCCCCACCCCCCCCCCCCCCCACCCCCCCCCCCCCCCACCCCCCCCCCCCCCCACCCCCCCCCCCCCCCACCCCCCCCCCCCCCCACCCCCCCCCCCCCCCACCCCCCCCCCCCCCCACCCCCCCCCCCCCCCACCCCCCCCCCCCCCCACCCCCCCCCCCCCCCACCCCCCCCCCCCCCCACCCCCCCCCCCCCCCACCCCCCCCCCCCCCCACCCCCCCCCCCCCCCACCCCCCCCCCCCCCCACCCCCCCCCCCCCCCACCCCCCCCCCCCCCCACCCCCCCCCCCCCCCACCCCCCCCCCCCCCCACCCCCCCCCCCCCCCACCCCCCCCCCCCCCCACCCCCCCCCCCCCCCACCCCCCCCCCCCCCCACCCCCCCCCCCCCCCACCCCCCCCCCCCCCCACCCCCCCCCCCCCCCACCCCCCCCCCCCCCCACCCCCCCCCCCCCCCACCCCCCCCCCCCCCCACCCCCCCCCCCCCCCACCCCCCCCCCCCCCCACCCCCCCCCCCCCCCACCCCCCCCCCCCCCCACCCCCCCCCCCCCCCACCCCCCCCCCCCCCCACCCCCCCCCCCCCCCACCCCCCCCCCCCCCCACCCCCCCCCCCCCCCACCCCCCCCCCCCCCCACCCCCCCCCCCCCCCACCCCCCCCCCCCCCCACCCCCCCCCCCCCCCACCCCCCCCCCCCCCCACCCCCCCCCCCCCCCACCCCCCCCCCCCCCCACCCCCCCCCCCCCCCACCCCCCCCCCCCCCCACCCCCCCCCCCCCCCACCCCCCCCCCCCCCCACCCCCCCCCCCCCCCACCCCCCCCCCCCCCCACCCCCCCCCCCCCCCACCCCCCCCCCCCCCCACCCCCCCCCCCCCCCACCCCCCCCCCCCCCCACCCCCCCCCCCCCCCACCCCCCCCCCCCCCCACCCCCCCCCCCCCCCACCCCCCCCCCCCCCCACCCCCCCCCCCCCCCACCCCCCCCCCCCCCCACCCCCCCCCCCCCCCACCCCCCCCCCCCCCCACCCCCCCCCCCCCCCACCCCCCCCCCCCCCCACCCCCCCCCCCCCCCACCCCCCCCCCCCCCCACCCCCCCCCCCCCCCACCCCCCCCCCCCCCCACCCCCCCCCCCCCCCACCCCCCCCCCCCCCCACCCCCCCCCCCCCCCACCCCCCCCCCCCCCCACCCCCCCCCCCCCCCACCCCCCCCCCCCCCCACCCCCCCCCCCCCCCACCCCCCCCCCCCCCCACCCCCCCCCCCCCCCACCCCCCCCCCCCCCCACCCCCCCCCCCCCCCACCCCCCCCCCCCCCCCCCCCCCCCCCCCCCCCCCCCCCCCCCCCCCCACCCCCCCCCCCCCCCACCCCCCCCCCCCCCCCCCCCCCCACCCCCCCACCCCCCCCCCACCCCCACCCCCCCCACACACACACCCACCACCCCCCCACCCCCCCCCCCCCCCCCACCCCCCCCCCCCCCCACCCCCCCCCCCCCCCACCCCCCCCCCCACCCCCCCCCTTTTCCCCATACCCCCCCCCACCCCAACCCCCCCCCCCCCCCATTCCTACCACAATGTGTAAGGAATTCCATAGAAGCAGAAATAAAAGGCTTTTTTGGTGTAAAAGACCGTTTATTCAGACATCCTAGAAAGCTCACGTACACGACGTGGCAGGAATAAAGTCTCCTGCCAGAAGCACAGGTTATAACTCTGCCCATCCCATCCCCCCTCCCGGATTCCCATGGGAACGGAGTTCTCATCTCTCTCGCAGAGATAAGGTCTCCGCCGCAGATGCTGGCCCATCGCCCGGGTTGTGGAATGCAGTCAAGGCCAGGCGGCTGGACCTCGGGCTCATCAACACCATTGAATCCTTTACACTCTGCCTCCCTTAAAAGACTTCTCCCCAGGTTTGTGCGGAAAGGTGCGATGGAAAGCAGAAATGAGGGCGGGTCGTCAATATTTTCGGAATAAACCCATTGATTATACCCAGAGGAATATCCCACCCAAGAGACTAAATATTGCAAGCGCTATGATTAAAACGAGAGTCCAGGATGGCGTCGAATTTACAGTAATGCTTGTGGCCATCAATTATAGTCGGTGGGGGTCTCTCCGGCCGGGTCGTGCCAGGCATCGGAAACGGAGCCTCCTTGAGCAAACTGGAATGGAAGACAGGATGGATATTACTTAGAGAATTAGGCAAGTCCAATCGGGCAGTGACATCATTAATCACTTTAGTAATCTGAAAAGGTCCCACGAATCTTTTGCCCAGCTTTGAAAATTCTATGCACGTCTCTGAGGTTTTTTGGTAGACAAATACACCCAGGCGCCCACACGTAAAGGGAAATCCGAGCGGTGCTTATCCGCTTGAAGTTTTTGGGAGTCTTTAGCCTGCTGTAAGGCGGTCTGGACCATTTTCCACCCCTCGGCCAGAGATGAAATCCACTGCTGAAACTCCGAGGATTCAACGCTTCCGTAGGTAGTTGCGGCAACGGAGGGAAGGACCGACCAGACACAATTTCGAAGGGGGTTTTTTTTGTACTGCTATGAACCGCATTATTATAGGCGTATTCTGCAAACGGAATTAACTCGCACCAATTGTCTTGGTGGTAGTTGGTGTAACAACGTAAATATTGCTCCAGGGTTCTGTTCGTTCTCTCTGACTCACCGTCACTTTGAACGTGGTAGGGGGCGGCAACCGCCGGGGCGGCCCCCAACAAACCCAGAAAAGCTTTCCAGAACTTTGAAATGAATTGGGGCCCGCGGTCGGAGACCACCTTAACGGGGGCGGAGTCTAGACGATAAACATGCTGAATGAACAGACGCGCTAACTTAGGAGTGGAGGGGATGGAAGCACATGGGATGAAATGGGCTTGTATAGAAAATAAGTCCACCACCACCCACAAGACCGTGTTGCCCTGACTTTCTGGCAAATCCGTAATAAAATCCATGGAGATGACTTCCCAGGGGCGGGAGGCCACCGGGAGAGGCTTCAACAGACCATGGGGTTTTCCCGGAACGTTCTTGGCTTCCGCACAAACAGAGCAACCTTTAATATATGTCTCGATGTCCTTGCGCATTGCGCGCCACCAAAATTGACGGCGGGCCAAATGCAGAGTTTTTAGGAAGCCAAAATGTCCAGCCGAGCGGGCATCATGACAGGCCTCGAGAACCTGCTTACGGAGGCGGGGAGGCATGTACCAACAATCCCCCCGCCACCAAACACCATTCTCCAGGCGCAATTGGGAGTCACCTTCCTCCGCTGGTGGCTCGCGCAGCCCCGCCTCCTCGAGTTCCCGTAGGAAAGGAGAGACCAGGCTGGGAATGGGTGGAGAAGGAGGAGTGGACGTCTGAGATCGGGTGACAGCCAGCCCCAATTGGGAGGGGGAGAGAACAGGCGCGGAATATCCCGTAAGGCAGCTCCACCCCCCTCCCCGGGTAGGCGCGAGAGCGCATCCGCCAGTTTATTGGTTTTTCCGGGGAAAATGGACAGTGAAAGAGAAACGAAAAGAAATCGGCCCAACGGAGTTGTTTTGCGGACATCTTGAGGGGGTGGAGAGGGCGGCCAAGTTCTTGTGATCCGACCAAACTTGAAAGGGGTGTTTCGCCCCCTCCAGCCAGTGGCGCCAAGTGGAAAGTGCTACTTTGATGGCCGCAGTCTCTTTATCCCCTACAGTCCAGTTGAGCTCAGCACCGGAGAATTTCTTTGATAAATAAGCACACGGAACCAGCCTATCATCTTTATTTCTCTGCAACAGGGCTGCCCCAAGCGCTTTGTCCGAGGCATCCACGTGAACCACAAACGGAAGATCTGGGTCAGGGTGTTTCAGGATAGGTTCGGTAGTAAAAGCTGATTTTAAAAGCTGAAAGGCTGTCTGACATTCTTTAGACCAGGAAAGGGGGGCCCCGGGCTTGGCAGCCTGTGGATCTTTACCCTTAGTGCGTAAGAGGTCTGTGAGTGGGAGAGTCAGTTCAGCGAATTGGGGTATAAAGTCACGATAGAAGTTTGCAAACCCTAGGAAAGATTGGAGTTCCTTTCGATTGGTAGGGGCAGGCCATTGGAGGACTGCGTCAATCTTAGCAGGATCCATTTTTAGCCCCTCGGAAGAGATCCGGTAACCCAAATAGTCGATAGAGGTTTGGTGGAAACAACATTTAGAAAGTTTGGCAAAGAGGCAGTTGTTGAGCAAGCGTTTCAATACTTCCCGAACCAATGCCTCATGCTCTTCCATGGTTTGTGAATAAATTAAAACGTCATCTAAGTACACCACTACTCCCTTGTATAATAAATCATGGAGAACTTCGTTGATAAGGGCCATAAAAGCTCCGGGGGCCCCACTTAACCCGAATGGCATTATTAAGTATTCATACTGTCCAAATTTCGTGTTAAATGCAGTCAAATGTTCATAGCCTTCCGCAATTCTGACCCTGTAGTAAGCTTCTCTTAAGTCCAACTTAGTAAAAATGCGTCCCTTGCCCAATGCATCTAAAAGGTCCTTGATTAATGGCAAAGGGTATTTATTGGACAGGGAAACCGCGATTGAGTCCTCGGTAATCCGTGCAGAGTCTTAAAGACCCATCCTTTTTTTTAACAAACAATACAGGAGCAGCATGTGTGTGTTTGGTAGCCCGCCGTATGAACCCGCGAGTGAGGTTCTTGTCTAAGAAGGCACGAAGTTCCTTCTCCTCATTGGGACTCATGTGGTAGATTCTACCTTTGGGCAGTTGCGCCCCTGGCTGTAATACGATTTTGCAGTCAGTGTCTCTATGGGGTGGCAATTGATCGCATTCTTGCTCCTGAAATACTCTGGCTAAATCTTGGTAAGCCGGTGGAATGCCGGTAGAATCGGGAGCAATTAGAGCGTGCATCGCTGATGAAGCCAAGGGGGGGGTATGTCAGGAGAAGGTGAGTTTTCCCCCCCAATTCATGTGTTCTCCGCAGGGAGGGTCAGTGAATTCTAAGATCCTTTCTTTCCAGATGAATTTTGGTTCATGCAACAGCAACCATGGCATGCCCAGAACTATGGAGTGTTTGGCTTTCACCGCCAGAATAAAACTAATTTTCTCCCAATGGTCAGCACAGCGGAGGAGAACCGGTTGCGTTTTGAACTGGGCCGGTCCTTCGACCCGAGGACTGCCGTCCATTTGGGTGAATGGTATGGGCTTAGTCAGGGGGACTCGGTCTAGACCAAGTTCCTCCGCCACCTGGGGCCGCATTAAACAATGGGAGCACCCAGAATCTACAAGGGCTGAGGCTATAATCCGAGTATGCTTAGCGGGGTTGGCCAGAAACGCTTGAATCGTAATGGGAGCGCTGCCTTCACTCACCGCATCTGGAGTCGAACTCATATCCATGGGGGCTGAAGAGAGGCAAACGGCTGCTTCCCCCTCCTCTGGGTCGTGCCTTCGGTAACTGCCTTAGACGAAAGCCCGTTGCTAGCTGACCGGATTTGCGTGGTGGCTTGGCAGATGGGTGGCGCGCGGCCGGAGCTGCTGGCTTCTGTTTTTTCGGCAGTTGGCGGCTAGATGACCCGGTCCTCCGCAGTAAAGACACAATCCCAGACGGGCGGCGGCGCTTCAGGAGGTGGTCTCGGTAGAGGCTGCTGGGCTTGGCTTAGAAGTCGCAGCGGTGGTCAGCGGCGAAGGTTTTGGGCGTATGGCCCCCGGCACGAGCGTACTCCAAACGACGCCACCTGGGATCCCAAGTCGATCCAATCAGCAATAGTGCGGGGGATCCATTAGAAACACCGTTCCGCCGGTTTAGTTTGCCGTCGACAGCATCCGAGAAGTATTCACATTTCATGCGCTCAGGCCACTCAGGAGTGAAGTCGAGCAGCCGCCGCATCGTAAATTCACGGGCAAATTCTGCAAACGAGCGGTTGCCTTGCTGAATAGATTTGATGGTGCGGATGGCTTCATTTTCAGCAATCCCGGATCTTGGAAGCGAGCCCTTAAGGCTTGGAGGAACGCTTCGGCACCTGCGGTATCCTCATCTTGCAGATTCAAAAGAGTCACAAACCAGTCGGCTGCCGCCCCATCTAAAGACGGAACCGATGTCCCGTATTTTTTCGCGATTCAGACCGGTATAAATCGTCATAGTCCTCCATGTGGGCATCGAGTTGTAGGATGAAGTAGGGGAGTTTGGAAGCGGTCCCATCGAAACGGGCAGGTATTGGAGGTCTGTAATATCCTCTCTCCACGGCCCTTGGCGCCCGCTGGGGCGGCTGTTGCGCAGGTTGAGGCAGCGGCGCAGGGGGGGCCGGAATCGGTGGAGGTGGGGGTACCAACGCCGGTGCCGCTGGTGTTCTGTTGGGAGCCGGTCCTTGGAAGGTGGCAGATGCGCAGTAGCAGGACCCAGCAGCGTCGCCCCTCTGGCGTTGGCTGTACCAGTGACAGCGTAGACTCCAACTTGGGGCATCTTGTTCTGCTGCTTCTTCAGTTCCCTCTCCAAGGCGGCTAAATCTCTCTCCTTGCGAGTCAAGGCATCCTGGTGCGCATGCAAAGCTGCTTTCTCTCGTTCCAGTTTGGCCAGTTCGTCTCGTTGAACAGCTGCAGTTAGTTCACTTTGCGTCGAAGGCCTGAAGCGCTTTCGCGTTGACGCTGTAAGTCCAGTTTGGAGTGTTCCAGGACTTTATCATGGACTGATAGGTTCTGCACATATTGCCGTTGCAGCGCGTCGTTGGCACGGTCCAATTCGAGTTGGGTTTGTTTTCGCTGCTGTTCCCGGTCGCTTTGCAGGTTTTCACGCTCTTGCTGCAGCTGCTCTCGTTCCTCTTCCCATAGCTGGCGTTCACGGGCCCATGCTTCTTGGGCCGCTGGCGGTCGGCCCACTTCCTCATCCCAGCTCTCTTTTGATGGGAGGGGAATAGATCCGGATGGGAATGCAGGCTTTCTTCGGATTCCTCTTCATCAGAACGTATGACATCGTGCCCACCGGTGGCTCCACGGGGCACCTCAGGCGCAGCTGCTGATCCGGGATCTGGGGGCCACGGTGGATTCCTGGGAGCATCACCAAAATACGAGTCCAGGAATCGTTCAATGGACTCCTGTGTTGCCGCATGAAAGGTGGTCAGACCCGTCTCCCCCGTGACAGGTTGCATCTGAGGTTTGTAATCCACACGGAAACGGGCAGATATCCGATCCACAGGCGCTCGATCCATAGACAGCGCCCCAAACGACTCATGTAAGTCCACATGATCGTCTCCTCGTCCCTCGTCCCAACGGAGTAAGGGAAGACTCGTGTCGATACGAGGACGGGAAAGAGTCACCAGCGAGACCCGTTCTCCTGCCGGTTCCTCCAAATCCAGAAGGGAAAGCTCGGAGCCCTCTTTGGGGGCTACCGCACCTTCCACAGGAATATTCAACCTCTCCATGCCGAGACACCAGAGGTCCACTGCACTAGGAAGATAGATGAACTAGGATTCCTGCCACAATGTAAGGAATTCCATAGAAGCAGAAATAAAAGGCTTTTTTTGGTGTAAAAGACCGTTTATTCAGACATCCTAGAAAGCTCACGTACACGACGTGGCAGGAATAAAGTCTCCCGCCAGAAGCACAGGTTATAACTCTGCCCATCCCATCCCCCCTCCCGGATTCCCATGGGAACGGAGTTCTCATCTCTCTCGCAGAGATAAGGTCTCCGCCGCAGATGCTGGCCCATCGCCCGGGTTGTGGAATGCAGTCAAGGCCAGGCGGCTGACCCGCTCATCAACACCATTGAATCCTTTACACCCATGCCCTACTACATGTACTCTTGGTGTGAATTTATAAATTCTAAGGGTGTATTTGTAGTGGGCCATTCAGGCCTCAATTAAAGCAGAACTATAAGGTATCCTCCTCAAAAACAGAAGCTCCTACTTAGCAAAAGGACTGAGTTGAATGTTCAAACTCAACAAGAGATGTTTCACATTGACTGCAGTGTTCAGTGTTTATACATCTCATACCAGCTGGCAGACCTAAACTGGTGTATCCCCCATCCCGAAAAGAACTGTTCTTCCTGTTCAGGGAATATGTACCCATATTACATAGCAAATTAGATTTGGCTGTGAGCCAATGCCATTAAAAGCGGATGGCCTTTGCCAGGCAACAGGGTAAGTTGAGCTTCGGGGGGCTCAGGTGAGATCCAAGCCCCAGCCCCCAACCACATGGCAGGGCCTTAGGAGGCCTGCTCGGGGGGGGGGGGTGGACAGCCTCAGTCCCAGCCCCTCGCTCTGAGCGGGTCATGCGCTTAGTCAGGAAGTTGGTAACACAGCATACATTATTCCGCATGAAACTCACTCTACACTCAAGAATTCAGACCATGAGGAGTGTCAGCTTTAATGGAAATAGGGCTGTGCAAAGCAAAGATCAGAAACCCTCACCATCATTATAAGGAGGCCAATGCTATTTTTGTTTGTCTGTTTTACCCTAATAATTTATTTCTCCTTTTCCTTTGGCACATACATCAAATAACCGTTTAAAAGCTTTTGTTTCTGGAAAAAAATCAATACCGAATGGAAGAATGTTTGTACCCCATGTTTGAAACAGCATGTATTGCAAAGAAAAGAATGCAAATAAACTTCGGCTAAGGACTTCCTTTTCTGATTTCCTCTTGACCTTCACAGGGGGGAGACCTCATGCTTATGAAGAAATGTCCAACACCTACTGACCGATACCACACACACTAAAACAAAACTAAAACATTTTCTAAACCAGTTATAGAAATCTATCAAGAGGAACATAAAACAAGCATAAGAACTTAAGAAAAGTCATGCTGGATCAGACCAAAGGCCATCAAGCCTGGCAGTCTGCTCACACAGTGGCTAACCAGGCACTTCTAGGAAATTCCCATGCAAGGCAACTGCAGCAGCAACTGCAGCAGCAATTGTCTCATTTGACACTGGACAGAATACAGTATCACATTACCGACTAACATAATTTGCTCCAGCATAAACGTTCACAAATCAGAGCTCACTTTGTCAGATGTATGAACTTCCTCCCCACACAAAAAAGGCAATAAATGTATATTGACCAATTGAAAGGAAGAGGGGGAGAAGTGCTACTGTGAGGTGGTGACACATCCCAGTTGGTTTTATGGGTTGGTGTACCCTGCAGCACCTCAGTACAGAGAGGTAAGGAGGTTAGAAAGCATCCTCAGTCCTTCTACCTCAATTCTCTTGCTTAAGCTACAGGAGAGAAGCTGAATATATCCTCCGTGCTCTCTGTTTTGACCCCTTATGAAGCTGGCAACAAGAGTGGACAATCCACAATATTATGAGCTAATCCTGCAAGAATTTGAGATGGAGGGCTTATGCCCTCTGATCAGTCACTGATCAGGCTTATCTCCATCTAGCTTTTTTACACAGGAAGCTCCACTGTGTGAGTATCCTAAACAGTAGGCTTTCCAACCCCAAGACGGTGGCTGGGAATTGCCTAGGATTACTGCTGATCTCGGGTGACAGAGATCAGTTCATCCAGAGAAAATGGCTACTTTGGAAGGTGAACTCCCTTCCCCAAACCCCACCCTCTTCAAGCTTCACCCCCCAAATCTCTAACCCAGAGCTGCGAACCCTACTAAAGTATGCCTGTGCCAAATTTACTGCCATCTCTGCTTCGAGCCTGGCCTGGTCTTGATCTTCAGCATGCACTTCAGTAGTGACAACAGGCATAGACTCGCAATGACCAGCTGTTTATGCAGCCAGTTCTTCTCCCACACACTCACATAAGTTGGTATGTACAGGGACAGATCCCCATCCCTTGACAGTTACAAAGATAATCAAAATAAGATCTAATTGACTCAATAGTAAAGAAGAAGAAGAGTTTGGATTCCTGTAAGGAGTCTCAAAGTGGCTTTTAAACTCCTTCCCTTCCTCTCCCCACAACAGGCCCTCATCCAACACTCAGTGTACATTGTGTCTGGACTGCTGGTCTGGCCATATTGTTCCACTCAGTATTTCTGAGCCTATCTTGGGGTTTAGTTGCTGCTACATGCCACCTGCTTTCTACCCTGCTTCCTTGGAGCCCAGTCCAGGTTGCTGGACTCTGCTTCATGGACTCAAAGCCACTTCAGGAGCTGGTACAAAAGTACCCTTAAGAATTACCCCAGTTCATCCACTATTCCCAACCTATCCGCTCAGTACTGCTGATATCCTAGGACTGTGTTTGTGTTCTTCTGCTTCAGCTATTGTGTGTTTGTGTATGCCCATTATCTCTAAATAAACTTGTTAAACTTTATTTGCTCTACTGAAGAATTTCTCGATCTTGGTATACATAGGCAACAAAGACTCCCAAGTTTGCTAAGCCAAGGATCTATTCTCGCTGATTCCCCACTCTGAAAGGGAGAAACTCCTACCACTTCAAGTATCTTTGGTAGCAAGAGGTTCTGTTTTTGATCTAAAAGTATTGTTCTACTTCAAAATAACTTCAACGGGAGACTACAATGCCAATTTGCTGAATTAGAATTTATTAATAAATTCAAGATTATTTCCGCTCCAGTTCATATCAAGAACTTTGAATTTCTCACTCACTATCTTGCATATCCCACCAGTTAAGTTGTTTAGCATGGCAGCTGCCTATTAGTGTATACCCTCTAATGGTGGCCACCTGGGGAATCCACCATAGTGGTGGAGAGAAGGGGGTGGGGATTGAATGTTTCCTGCTTGCAGTAGTTCGCACAGGCAAGCAGGAAACGTTTGCAACCTGGGTTAATGAAAAAAAGTCACTCACTATCTTGCATATCCCACCAGTTAAGTTGTTTAGCATGGCAACTGCCTATTAGTGTATACCCTCTAATGGTGGCCACCTGGGGAATCCACCATAGTGGTGGAGAGAAGGGGGTGGGGATTGAATGTTTTCTGCTTGCAGTAGTTCGCACAGGCAAGCAGGAAATGTTTGCAACCTGGGTTAATGAAAAAAAGTCACCAAATTAGTGATTTTTATTTAACCTGGGTTCTGGCTACTAAAACAGGTTAGCAGTGTTTTGGGGGCAAGTTCTGTGGGAACTCCTCCCCCCACACAAAAAAACACTTTTAAGAAGGGACTTGACCCATTTTACTTGGTCAATGCAGAATGACTCTCTGTCACTTGCTTCTTGAAATGATGCTAAGAAATGGCAATGCTTTTAAAAATCAGAACACATTTAAAAGTTCTACTAAATACTATTCTTTTTCTTTCAAATTAAAGAGCAACAATAAAACTGACATTGAAAGCCACCTTTGTTACCATAGATACTGGGCAGGTGTGTCATTTTCAGCTATAAGCATAAATTTGTCTTCTCTGTGCAAAGGTACCTGAATTACAGAAAATGTGCAGAAAACTGGGGGGGGGAAGAAGTGTGAGCTGGTTCACGTCTCCCATTTATCACAATTGTTCTGTTATTGACTCTGAAATTTTCATTTAAACAAAGAAAGAACAGTTTTTTTAGAATTTACTGGGTTGTTTATCTCTCCATATGTTCACCCTTCGTTCCACCAACTTTTGCATGAATGGTAATTTCAAATGCGTTTGCAATGGGTGATGTTTCTAAACATCTGAAAGTCTTTTTTTTAAGAGCAGTAACTTCAATGCACAAAATTAAGAAATATAAATTTCTCCACAGAGAGGTGAGAAAAATACTGCTGGCTGGGGAAGAAAGAAGGAGGGCAGAGAGGATGCCTTGCAGTCAGTAAACAGTAAAAAGGAAAGACTGAGAAAGTGTTTAAAATCCATTTCAGAATAATTTAATGCATATTAATGATGCATTCCATGAAAGCAGCTGGATGTCAAACTTTACTGTATCAGCAAAATTGTATCACACCACCATCAACTTTTATGAACAGAATAGGGATAAAAATGTCACTTTAAGAACAGCAATTTGCCCCACTTCAATGATATTCATCCTCTGCTCACTGGAGAATATCTAAAATAATTTCTAAGACTAGCACATCAATCCATTTGGCAAAAGCAACTACAGTCTACCACTGGGAATTAAATAAACATTGCTTACTCAGCCATAATATGTATGGAAAAGTAATTGTGCCCAGCTGGAATCTGGAATTTTCATAATCAGGAGGGGTCCAAATATACAAAAGGAAGTTCTAGCATCTGTATTTTGTCCTCCGGGAATACATTCCACCCCAAGTGTGGATAGCAACACATACTGGTAAAGAAAAGTCTTAGATATTACACACAATTCAGTCCTAAGCCCTTCCAAGCTTACAGACTTAATCTACGTCCAAAGTAGCTCTTTCTTAGCAGCTGAGAGTACAAACACATTCCAAGTCTGCGTTAAGAAGGAGAGTGTACGATACTGGGAGGTAAGTGGGCAAGGCTGAATTGTCAATGTGTGCATGCAAGTCATAGATTACCAGTAACCCCATTGTGTTTTCAAGGCATATGTTAAGATATGTTAAGAACATAAGAAAGAGCCTGCTGGATCAGACCAGAGTCCATCTAGTCCAGCACTCTGCTACTCGCAGTGGCCCACCAGGTGCCTTTGGGAGTTCACATGCAGGAGGTGAAAGTAATGGCCTTCTGCTGCTGCTGCTCCTCCCGAGCATCTTGTCTGCTAAGGCATTTGCAATCTCAGATTAAGGAGGATCAAGATTGGAAACCATACATAGACTTCTCCTCCATAAATCTGTCCAAGCCCCTTTTAAAGCTATCCAGGTTAGTGGCCATCACCACCTCCTGTGGCAGCATATTCCAAATACCAATCATATGTGAAGAAATGTTTCGTTTTATTAGTCCTAATTCTTCCCCCCAGCATTTTCAATTTATGCCCCCTGTTCAGAGCTGGTTTGCCATTGCCTACCTCCTTGTAGGCAGAGGGAGTTCTCAGAGAATTGTGACTGGCCCATAGTCACCCAAGCAGGCTTCATGTGGAGTGGTGGGGAACTGAACCCACTTCTCCCGATTAGAGTCTGCCACTCTTTTAACTAATATACCACACTGGTTCTCATTGAAATAAGTGCTTATAAAAATTAACATTACAGTGATAATAAAACAGATATTCACCTTTCAAATTAATTATATACAAGTTTTGCTGATTTGGATAGCCAAGGCTAGTTGTATCTCCTCAACTCTCAGAAACTAAGAAGTCAGTCCTGGTTAGTATTTGAATGGGAGGCTATCAGGAAAGTCCAGGGAGGCAATGACAAACCACCTCTGAATGCCTGCCTTGACAACCCTATAGGATCTTCAAAAGTCATTTGCAACTTGATAGCACTTAAGAAGCAGCATCTACATTGGCGGGAATGAGGGGGCAGAGACTCTGGCACCACATACTGTGTACTAGAGCTAGGGAGTCTTTGTTGTAAGTCTTTGTCGTAAGGTTTTGAGCATCACTTTATTAATGTGATAAATTAATGCACTGATCCAATAATTGCTGCCATCTTTGACGTCTCCTTTTTTGGCAACTAGAATGTAAATTGAACATTTCTGTAAACCATTGCTTTGTTTTCCATATTTGTTGCCATATTCTTGTCAAGATACTGATGGACTTGATGGATCTTGGAATAGCTCTACTGGTATCCCATCTACTCCTGGGGATTTGTTTCTCCCAACTGCTCTCAGTGCAGCTTTCACTACACTTTCTAAAACTGTAGGTTCTTCTTCAAAAGATTCATCTTGGAAGAAATACCACCCTTTCATCTCTTCTATATAGTTCTTCAGTGTATTTTTACCATTTTTTTGGTCCTATTCCGTTAATGTATTTCCATGTTGATCTTTCAGCATGCTTAACCATTCTTTAAATTTCCCTTTGATTTCTTGGGTCTTGTAGAAAAGATCTCTTTTTCTCCTTTTTGCTGTTGTTGTTCTCATCTATTTCATTACACTGGTTATAGTGATAGTTCTCTTTGTGTATCTGTGTGAGTCACTGGAACACTACATTTAAACTTTTGATTTAGTTTCTGTCATCAGTTACTTTTGTTTCACATCTATCTTTAGCTATTTAAAGAGTTTCCTCAGTCATCCATCAAGGCTTTCCATTTGTTTTGGGTTTTTGGGACTACTGGAATAGTCTTTGTACATTCTTCCCTGAGTCCTGCGGGGATAGGGCAGTATATACAGCCAATCAAATAAATATGTCTAGTTTCAACCCCATAGTTCTTCTGGTTTACATTCACTTGAACTTGATAATGCAAATCTGTTCTTTACACGGTCTTTAAACTCTTCAGGAATGTTATTATTATTAGTTATTTGATTTATATCCTGCCCTCCATGACCAAAGTTGGGCTCAGGGCAGCATACAACTTATTTAAAATCAATCTTAAAAGTACATAAAATTCACAATCATTCAAAACACAAGATGGCAATAAATCTGAACCTATGAAGGAAGATCAGCCCACCTCAAACATAAACTTTCAATAAGAGCTCTCTGAGCATGGGCTAAATGAAGGGAGATTACATGGAAGACAACACATCTGATAAGGACACCGGCAGATGACATGGGGAAGCACAAGTGGCATTAGCCAAAGACTGGCAGAACATCTCTGTCTTGCAGGCCTTGCAAAATTGCTTAAGCAGGGCCCCAGTGTCACCTAACAGAAAGTTCTACTAGGCTGGAGCCAGGGCAGAAAAAGCCCTGCCTCTGGTTGAAACCAATCACATGTCCCTGGGGCCAGGAACCACCAAGAGGTTTTTATAGGAGGACCCAAGCATCCCCCGTGGGTAATATGGAATGATGCAGTTTCACAGATACAATGGCTCCAGATCGCTCAGGGCCTTAAAGGTTGTACCAAAATCTTGAACCTGATTTGGAATTCCATTGGCAACTAGTGCAGCTGCTGGAGAACAGGTGTTATATGCATTCTCACTGATACACCAGTGAGGACTCTGGCCATCACACCCTGGTCCAATGTCAGTCTCGAGGGCAGGCCTGCATAGAGTGAGTTGCAGCAGCCTGTAGTTCATTGTCACATAGATCACTGTAGCTAAGTCAGGATGGTTTAAATAGGGAGCCAGCTGCCTAGATTGCCAAAGATGGCAAAAGGTGATCCTTGCTGTGCTAGTGACTTGGGTCTCCACAGAGAAGGAAGACTCCAAAGTCACACCCAGGCTTTTAGGCAATGCAGCTAGATGAAATGTGGCATCACCAAATCTCAGCAGCTGGAAACTCTCCACCAGACAGCCCTGACCCATTCAGAGAACTTCCATCTTTGATGGTTTAAGCCTCAATTTGCTCTTTTCCAACCAGCCAGGCACAGCCTCCAGGCATTGTTCCAAGGTATTATGGGAGGTGGCCAGCTAGTCATCTGTCAACCGAACAAGCTGAGTGTCATCAGCATACTGGTGACAATTCAGCCGAAAGCTCTGAACAAACTGTACCAAGGGCCACATGTAGATGGTAAACAACATTGGGGAGAGGATAGCCCCTTTAGCACACTACAGCGAGTGACTCCGGGACACCCCCCCCACCCACATGTCACCTGCTGTTCCCTGTCTTGGAGAAATGATGCCAACCATTTCAAGTCCCTGGATTCCAGCATCAGTGAGGCAGTGGGCCGAAAGAAGATAATCAATGATGTGAAATGCTGCAGTGAAATCTAATGACACTAGCAGTGATGACCCATCTCAGTCTAGCTGCATCGGAAGCTCATTTCTGCTGGTGACCAGCATGGTCTCCTTCCCATGGCCAGGATGGAAGCCAGACTGCAAGTCTCACTATCTCATGCAGTTGAAGGTTTATGATAATGAATTAGCCCAATTGCATTCACAAGTCTTTGGAGTACTGCTATATTAAAGCTAAGCAAAGTGCAACAGTGGGTTGCAAACATTTTGGAGAATATCAGTATGTGTATGCTTACAGCCATATTAATTTCTAATATCTTGCTGGACTCAGATCTTGCTAAGGGAAAAGTAAATACAGAAAGGAAGGTCCACATTTCAAACAAATAACTTTCTATTCAGCAGAAGATAAATCAGTTTCTCTCTGTGCATAACACAAGACATACAAAAACAGCCAAGTTTTTCTTTGGACAATCTGACCTTATCAAGGCTATTTCTGGAAAATCCAAACCTATCAACACTAAAAATGAGCAATCTTCCCCCCCCCCCCACTCCCACACACACACACCTGAAAGACAGTGATCTTAAGATGACTGCCTTGGGGAAAAGCATCCCTTGGCAGCCAGATGTAAGTTGAATATTGTAAGCCGCCATATCAGCCCAGAGCAAAAGGATAATGACTTGAACCTGGGGAGGGGTGGAGGCCAAGCAATCAGCCAGTGGAGGCTGGTGCAATGGAGACTCAAAGCACCCCACTAACAGAATGTCATTAACATTTGGATAATCTGCTCTCCTACTACCATTTTCTAAATGATGGCTCAGCTCACAGACTTTCTTTGGAGGAAGAAACTAGAGGAGAAAACCAGGAATGTTTACAACCACTCACCAGCAAACCTTGAAAGAGGTATCAGCAGCCTCAGGAGAAGGAAGGTGCCGTCCCACTTGAAAAGGCTGTTGCAGCTCCTCCTATCCTACCATAGACACACTCTTGTCTAAACTACCCCACAAGGTTGTTGTGGAGATAAAATGAAACACAAATTATGTAAGATACTTTGAGCTCCCACTGGAAAGAAAGGTGGAGTACCAATATAGTAAATAAATAATGAACATAGCTGAAGATAAGGATCAGATAAAATGTAAGTTAATTGCTGAGTGCTAAGGAGAGAAAAAAGCAGGTAAAAATTGGGGTATGAAGATAGCCAAATGAAGGTAAAGAGGAAATAGTGGAAGAGTGAAAAATGAGGTGTTCCCTTGAAGTCCTTGTGCAACATAACATCCTGGTATTTTCTAGGGAAGTTCATAAATTTTTCAACAACAGTACTTCAGGCAAAAAAAGGTATGTAACAGTTAAGTCCAACTGCATTTATTCAACAATAATTTCCCAGTTGTTTGTTGTCATTAGCAGTTTCTGAATGACAATCTCTATAATCCTTTATGGAAAATAACTGTTACTACTTGTTACCAGAATAATCAAATCATGAAGCCCCCTTGCCCACCAAAGCAAACTCCCTAGTTAACTCTAAAGTACATTATATGCAGTTTGTTCAGTAAACTGCAGTACATTAAAATTTTATAATAAGTAAATTATAAGGAAGAGTGTACTTTGCTGAATTAAAAAGTGCTCTGTTAACTTATCTATTTTTCCTCTGGGAAAGTTTCCAAAATACATCTAGCACAATTACATTATTCTCTGTATGGACAGCCTATGGATGGGAAGGAATTCAGCAAAAAAAAATTCTGTTATCATTACAGGCTATTTTATTTCTCCACACTCTGGTGAAGCTCTCCAACAGGAAGCCTCATTTTTCTATGTGGAGCAACCTAATTGAAAACAATTAGAGTGACTGCTACCTTTTGATCTGCAGAGTGTAAGCAGAGAATAATTGATCACTTACATGTTATTAAACGATTTTTTTAAAAAAAATTACTTTTCAACCTCAAATCTTCCCTAAAAACAAGTTTATTTAGAGAGTGTTTTGTAGAATTAGAATATGAATTTATTTCATTAATCAACTCTGTTGGCAACGATGGAAAAATAATCTATGGTATATAATGAAAACAAGAAAAACACTAATACTTTTTATAAGGACCAAACTAACTCTCAAGTAGTATCTACTTAAGATTATCCATTGAAAGGATAGTGTCAGGGCTATTAATTTGAATTAGATTCAGAAAATATAACTTGAATTAGAATCAGAAAATATAACTTTTAGTTGCTAATTATGCTTGCACAGTGTGTGTGGTACAGTGGGTAGTAGCATAGTGGGTAGAGAATTGGGATTTGGATATGGGAACTGGGAACCCTAGACTGTGCAGCCTAAAAGCCTTCTGTGTGAACTAGGACACATCACAGTCTATTAATAAAGAACTACTTAATTGTTTTTATTTATTTATTTGATTTAATATATTGCCCCTCCTCTACAACATATGTATAAAAACATTTAAAAGCATCTAAAACACACTACTAGATCCAAGTGGCGGTAATCTTCCAATTCATAAGACTAACTAATAGCAACAACCATAACTGGACAAGGTGGACTTGGCCAGGAGTAGAACTTGCCAGTCGGCAGCTCATTTTGTTATGGGGCATGGCGGGAGGTGCATCACACATTGGGACATTTCTCACAGATTGGGAGCCCTCTACCACAAAGATGGGGTTCATCTGTCTGAGTGGGATATGGGTTTGTGGCTACATAACCTGTGGGGTGAGTTGTGTGATTGGTTCAGGGTTTGAGAAGCGTTTGGCAAGAGCAGGGTTTCACCCAGCTCGTTAGCGGGTTGCGCATGGGGGACTGATCTTGGTCTGGGTGTATGGGTGAGCTAACCTGCTTTGTTGGAACCTCCTTAAGAGGTTTGGGGTGGAGCAAGCCAACGGGCAGGGTGCCCAGACATGGGCTACTATGGCTTGTGCCCCTAGCAGCAAAGGGAATATTCAGGCAATGGCCCACCACCCATCTGGAATTTCCTATCATTGCTCCATTGGTTTATGAGTTGTTTCCTCAGCAGGCGGGCATGAGGAAATCAGAAGCTGCGGGACACCACAAGTGCTGCCCAGCACATTCATTGGACCCCCCATGCTGCACCTTACGCTTCTCTCCATCTTGAACCAATAAATAAATGGCTACAGCCAATATGTTTTTTACCACACACAGTTGTCCTGGTTTTATGTCATTATGGTATTTTGGGGTAGGCTAAGGGCTGATCTTTCCCTTGGGTAGCAATGGGAGACTTTTATGACCCTCATATTATCTGCATAAATGTGTGTTTTAGTCACATAATCCCTATCAGACATTTTCCAAATATAATTTGGCTGAGCTAGCAAACATGATAAATATCTTCTTCCCAGCCCCTTCCCTCCCCCCAAGGAAAACATTGTAAATTAGGGCTGAGGTCACTGATGGTACAGTGTTTGAATGTTTTCTATGCATTACACATCAGTACATGGAGCAAAAATGTTGTATTGTTCTTTAATCAGTGGAAGCTCAAACAAATTTCACATTTTACATATAGTCCAAATAAGAAACCAAGAGGCAACCAACATTAATAACCATAGTGATTGAAAAGTCAAGGTTTGGAAATTCCTTGTTTGTTAGATTTGTCTTTTATAGTTTTTGTTTAAAAGTATCTTTCTCATCCCAAAATCTGTTATAAGAAAAACAGTTCTATCCAAAGCCAGGATGCAGGATTGCAATGGGTCCACTCCATTACTTCCAAAAGGGCTTTCTGGCAGCATGGGGAGGCAAACAACTGCTGAAGAGCCCTCCATTGGACTCTATGGATTGACACCACCCAAAAAGGTGGCATACGTCTGAGGCTGTGGTGTAACTGCCACAAACCCAGGGTGGAAGTCAACTAATGCCAGATTCATTGCCGGGACCGCCCCCCTCCCCACTACCTGCTGTGCCAACATGTCCAGTTGTGGCATAGGAGCACTGATGCAACAATGGAAGATGGGTCCAGGCACTGCAAGGTGTGGCAACAGTCGCTTGTCAGCATTTCTGCCCTTCTGCTGAAGTTAGTAACCTGGGGAGTGTGAATTTGCTGGTGTGGGTATGCACTGTTTCCATGGTGTAATTTGGCCCCTCCCTTTGGATGGGGTTGTAAATGTTTAAAGGAGTTAAAGTAATAATTTCCAGCATTTCAAAGGTTTTGAACATTGATACAGTAAGATAAAGCAAAGGAAATAGTCTCACTTTGAAGATACCTTAAATGATAAAAAGAAAGCAACAAAGGTTTCCTGAATTCTAACAAAATCCCCTCTCAGATTACATTTTTAAGTGTTGTACTTCCTACACTAGCAATTGTTGCAATAAGGCATAAAATTGCTGTAAAAGAATGTATAGTATCATTTCAATTTCCATGTCAAATATAAAGAAATGTAAAATGACCTTGGTTGTAAAAAAATAAATAGCATAGTCAGAATTGATAGCATTTACCATTAGTATTTCATTCTGACAGGGAGGAGATAGGCATGTCAGCACTGAATGTAACAGACTGCGCTGTTCCCTGATCTCAGTCAAAATGGTAAATTCCTTCTTACCAAAGTAATTTTTATTTAAAAAAATGATTAACAGCCCCATCCAATGGGGAGGGGGGAGGCATTAGTGAGAGGAACAGGCTTGCTCCAGCGCATTTGTCTTCCCCAGGGAACTTATCCTGATTTTAGTAACATAATCCCTGTCAGACATTTTCCAAATATTCGCTGCAACACCCAGAAACTTCGGTTGCATCCCAATCAGTGAGAGGTCAGAGAAGGGAATTCCTGCAGGTGGAGTCGGCATTAGTCTGTTCCCTCCCAGGAATGAGGGTCAGGATTGCTGCATCCCGGGCCTCAGACTTACGCCACCCTTTGTAATTTTAATTGATACTGAATTTTTATCCTTACTTAAGCTAGAAAGACAGGGTATGGTTATTCTAACTAAATAACTAAGAGCCCCATTTCAAGGGGGACCAAAAGGGCTTATGGGAGTGATGTGCCCTTGCACATGTTTGCCTTCCCCAGGGCACTTAGCATGGCAGATAGGTGAAACCGCTGACATGCAGCCATCATTGGCCTCCCCCAGTGCTGGGACATGGTGCAGGGTGCTGCACCAGCATCCAAGCACCCCTGCTAACACAACCAGTGTAGTGGGAGCAGTCCAAGGAGGTGGCTGGGGGAGGTGACTTTGGCTCACTCCTCCCTGCCATTTCCTGGGTTATGTCTTCAGTGGGGAATTCAGACTTTTGGCATAATTCTCTGTTCAACCCCATAGAGGCTTCTCAGTGGTGGGAAAGCTGTTTTGTTTTGCAAGCCTCCCTGTGCCATTGAGAAGCCTCCCTGGAAGCAGCAGGGTGGCATGATCACAGTGTCGCAGCCACCCACCTCACCATGGATGTGGGTAAGGGGGGTTCTTGGGTTTGAACCCCCCCCTTCACGTCCGAAGCTCCGCCCCTCCATTTGTGAGTTTTTAAAACATTTTAGTGCTTTTTTTGGTTTTTGGTCTGCAGGGGGGGGCATTGTTTGAGCTAGCAGCACCAAACATTCAAGGATTGTTTGGGGGACTCTCTTGATGATACTACCCAGGTTTGGTGAGGTTTGGTTCAGGGGGTCCAAAGTTATGGACTCCCAAAGGGGGTGCCCCCATCCTCCATTGTTTCCAATGGGAGCTAATAGAAGATGAAGGCTACATCTTTGAGGGTCCATAACCTTTGACATACTGAACCAAACTTCACCAAACCTGGGATGTACTATCAGGAGAGTCTCTTATTGATACCACCCAGGTTTTGTGAAGTTTGGTCCAGGGAGTCCAAAGCTATGGACTCCCAATGGGGGTGCCCCATCCCCCATTGTTTCTAATGGGAGCGAATAGGAGATGGGGGCTACACCTTTGAGGGTCCATAACTTTGGGCCCCCTGAACCAAACTTCACCAAACCTGGGTGGTATCATTAGGAGAGACTCCTAAAGATACCCTGAAAGTTTGGTGCTTCTAGTTTAACAATGGCACCCCTGACAGCAGGCAACCCCCAAATTCCCCCAAAATCTCCCTTTAAATCCACCTCCTTCGGCATGGATTTAAAGGGAGAATCTGAGGTCCTCAGTTTAGAAGAAGAAGAAGAGTTTGGATTTATATCTCCCCTTTCTCTCCTGTAGGAGTCTCAAAGGGGCTTACAATCTCCTTGCTTTTGCTCCCTCACAACAAACACCCTATGAGGTAGGTGGGGCTGAGAGAGCTCTGAAAAGTTGTGACTAGCCCAAGGTCACCCAGCTGGCATGTGTGGGAGTGTACAGGCTAATCTGCATTCCCCAGATAAGCCTCCACAGCTCAAGTGGCAGAGCAGGGAATCAAATCCGGGTCCTCCAGATTAGAATACACCTGCTCTTAACCACTACGCCACATTGAAAGTGATGCTGTTTCAGGGAGGGGGATAATCCACCCCAAAACAGCATCACTTTCAATGTTGTTTAACTAGGGTATGGTGACCAGACGTCCCGCTTTTGGCGGGACAGTCCCGCCTTAAAACAATTTGTCCAGCGTCCCGCAGCTTTTTTGAACTGTCCCGCTTTGGAAGGTTGCCGCGACTGCTCTCTTGGGTGCGCCCCTCAGAAGCTGCAGTGTGGGCAGCCTCCCCACACCATGTCAAGAGAGTTAACACTGGGGTGCGCCCCAGAAGGCACTGCGCTCCTGTGACTGCACGCACATGGTTACCCACTTGCCCACCCGCCCGCCAGCCCGCCCGGGTCCCAGTTTACAAAGGTGACAATCTGGTCACCTTAAACTAGGGACCCCATATTCTCCCTTTAAGGTGGATTTAAAAGGAGAATTTGGGCTCTCTAGTTTAAACACCACTGAAAGTGATGCTGTTTGGGGGTGGATTCCAGCATCACAGTGGCTGCCCGGGGGGGGGCGCAAAACTCAGATTTTGCACCAGGCTCCGTTTTCCCTCTATGCCTCTGCCCAGAGGGGAGGGGCAGGGCAGGGCAGGGCAGGGCAGGGCAGGGGAGTCTGACATCCCTGACCTCGGAGAGCTGCTTTTATAAGCACTAGGCCAGGGGTGGGGCTTGGGGAGGCGTGGCCATGCCCTAGGGGTGGGTGGGGGAGTGGCCACACCCGTGAAACCCCCCATAAAAAATCTATACCTACGTCCCTGCACCTCACCACTTGGATGGGGCTGTAAATGTTTCTGTCATTAATATTCTAAGTTTAAATAGATATGAAAAACACTCTTTGATCTTGCTCATGGCAAGCGATGGGATATAAATTTTAATGCAAATTAAATATATAATAAACAACACAATTCTATGGAGGTGGTCTTAGAATCCTACTTAAGTCTACGCAATGGGACTTATTCCCAGTATAAAAGTAGCTCATTCATAGTATCACTTTGAATTCCTCTTGCTCATAATAACTGTAGGCCTGTCACATGTTCCTAAGTTATACTGAGTCAAGCTGTTAGACCATCTAGGTCAGAGGTCAGCAACCTTTAATACCCGAAGAGCCATTTGGACCCCACGGAAAAGAAAACACTTGGAGCCACAAATACTTTTTGTCATTTAAAATGAAGATAACACTGTATATATTGGGGTTTTTTACCTTTATGCTTTGTATAAACAATTATAGTGTGTTGCTTATGAAATCCATGAAGTGCTACAGAGAAAATTATATTTTATTTATGTAAAGAACACATTTTGAACATTTTGAATTCTTAAAAAATAATAACAGACCGCCATGTCTGCCATGGAGGGTGGACTCAACAGCCATATTCCTCACTGAGCATGGCCTCCACCCTGGTCCCAAAAGTCACAGCTTCTGAGAATCTACCCCCAAATGTCCTGGAATTTGCCTGTCAGGAGTTGGCAACCCGCAACAACCATGGCTGAGGATGATCCCAGCCTTCCTCCCTTTCACGATCTACAAGCTTACCCTTCACTGGCTTACTCTGAAGTAAACCTTCCAAGATCCACGTGCAAGGCTCCTGCCCTCCTTGGCAATGCAGAAGCAAACAATTCCCACCCACCCCCGCCTCCCCATCAAATAGCCCTGACGAATGCAGCCTTGCAGGGCTGCAGGTAATAACTCATTTAAAACCGGACATCGTCTTCTCACCTGGACTCAGCCAGGCTGCCATCCACCAGGAAAGACCCTGGAGCTCAGCGTGGCTGCTGGGGGGTCTGCAACCCAAGGTGACGCTGCTGGGGTCCCCCATGTGGCCCTGCCCCGAAGAAGGACCCGGGGAGGGGGAAATGAGGCAACCCACAGCAGAGTCAACCCCTGACCCCCCATTCAAGGGAGGCGAACTGAGGTTAGGATTGTGCTGAAAATCTGCACTCCTGCAACTCCCGTTTCCCGTCCTTCACCTGTTAAAGAGGATCCACCAGCGGTGATCCGTCCCTGCCCCACGTCGTCATCACCAGCATCAGCCAACCAGGCAGCCGGGACAGGGAAGCCGGAAGTGGCTTGGGATAGCCGTCTCGTGCTGTGCCTCTCTAGGAATGGGGACTCTTTCCCATTAAACCTTAGGGCGACTCTCCGAAGGAGGCTAAGAGGACCCAAGCCACGTGGAGCCGCAGTATGAAAGAGCTGCATGCGGCTACAGAGCCACAGGTTGCAGACCCCTGATCTAGGTCAATACTGGTTACTCTGATTGGAAATGTCTTTTCACAGTTTCAAGCAGCAATTCCCTCCCCTCTCTCCATTAAATCATCCTTTCTCCACAATTCTAGGGAGTCTCTATGTGAAAGGAATTCCAAAAGAGATTTGGTCACAAGACTTATTCCTTCCTATGGTCTTTTTGTATGTGGCAGACAGTAACTTTAAAGCAGAAAAATTGTAATTGATACCTCTCCCCAGAAATTGTGCTTTTGCATAATTTCTGCATGTTCCAATATATTCTATAACTATTTGCTACTGTGAACATTTCATTGCATGTACTTTTTGATTGTTCAAGTAACTGAAGGATCTGTTTTCTTTCAACTGATGTGCTGAATAACAAACACTGATATTTCTAAAACAGTGCTGCTTCATTTTGTTAGGTCTCTTTCTCTGAAATGAGACCTCAGCCGACCTTTTTTTAATCCACAAAATATATCGATAGAACTCTCTATATAAGCCTACATTGGAATATGTTTTCTAGTACAGCAGCAGGCTTACATTAAATTCTTTAATTTTTTTACCTTTTTTAAAAAAACTAAGGGATTACATATCTATCGTTCTTTCTCAGACCTTTAATGATGTGCTTTAGAGGTCTCTAATTATGATTCAAAGCATAAAAGTGCACAAGAGTTGATAATCCACAAAACTTAACAGATCCTCATTAACATCCAAATGCTTCCTTCATTTGGACCAAGACAATAAGACTTTTCCACCTCAGTGGCAGACACTAATGATACTTGCAAATATGACTAATGTCTTCATTGGTGAAAAATTAATGCATCACAATAATTTTTCTACCTGGGGTTAATGAACATGTCACATGCTGAAAATGAGTTGTTTGAAAGTAAATTACTATAATCTATTTTTAGAAGACACTGATTTTGAAAAGAATGGCCATAGTATGTTTGATGTGACTATCTTTACCAAGAATTCTTTTCTTTACCTAATGATGCTTTATACATACTAGAGAAAATATGTTTTTCTATCATCTTAATTATTTCAAGGACAGAAGGCTAGGTCAGTACACAGTAAGTGATTACTCTATGGTAACAATCAAAGCAGTAGTAGTATACTTTATTTACAGTCATAAACCAGGAAATATTCTAAGTTATAATATACACCAATTGCTGTAATTTAACATCTAAAAAGATTTAAAACAAATATCACATAATTCTAAATCATTTTAATAAATAAGTTAAAAACTATTAATTAGAAATTTATAGCTTAAAATAAAGATTCCATCATATGCCTTTTATAATATCTCCAGGCAAATTTGGCAACTTTTTTGTGATCCCTTCTTCTGAACCATCAGCCAAGGTTGAAATAAGGGTTTTCCTATCTCATCCGGGGAATTTATTCAAAACAGGATTAATAAGGTTTTTCCTTTCGGCAATTAAAGTTTTACAGTCAAAAATAAGATGCTGTATTATTTTTGTTTTCTACAATTATACCTAAATATTTTACTGATTTCCCTAATTGATATCCTGATATATCTTGTAACATCCACTTTCCCTTTTCTATCATATTCTTTGTCAACATTACTGTCTTTTCCTTATTTATTTTTAAAACTGCTACTTCCCCAAAATTCCAAATCTTTTGTTGTATGTTTTTTATCTTATTTATCTTATCTATCGAATCTTCCACAAATAAAATCAAGTCATCTGCGTATGTTTTATATTTGAATTGTTGAAACATGAAATTTCTTAACAAAGTTTGCCATATCTTCTGAAACCATAATATAATCTATCAAGCTGAGCTTGTCACTTGAGCAATAAGTGAATTCAGCAGGACTGTCAGCCAGATAACAGCCATTAAAAATATTCGGTTTAAGTGAGTTCACTAAATTTATCAGTTTTTTTCCCAGCATAGTTGTGTTTGGTATCTTTAGTGCTTTTAATAAGCAGGGGGAAGTGGTCTTTCATTGTTTCCCGAGAAAACTCAAATTCCTTACCTAGGTTCCTGTTCTGGCATTAAAATCTCTGCCCACTATTACATAAGAAGACAGGAATCTATTCAACAACATTTGTATATATGGGGTGTTGAGTGGTTTCTGGGCTGTATGGCCATGTTCTACTAGCATGACCTTTTGCCTGCATCTGTGGCTGGTATCTTCAGAGGATCTGATGGTAGTAAAGCAAGTGGAGTATATATACCTATGGAAAGTCCAGAGTGGGAGAAAGAACCATATGCCTGTTAACAAGTTTAAAGGGTGCAATTAGCAAGCTTGATTTGCATGTGTTGGGTGGGATCCACCCATTTAGCATGTGAGTAACCATGAAGATAGCATAATCAATAGTGAGGGCATCTGCATTGTAGTAGCCTGGCCTTTTGATCCCTTTGATTGCTTACTGCCTAGAGTGGTGGGTGGTGTTCCGAGTGGTGTTCAACTAGCCCTTTGACTGCTTACTGCCTGGAGACATCCTTTGTCTGGGTGGTGTTCATTAGTCACTGTCTTGATTCTAGTGTTTTTCAGTACAGGTAGCCAAATTTTGTTCATTTTCATGGTTTCTTCCATTTTGTTAAAATTGTCCACGTGCTTGTGGATTTCAATGGCTTCTCTGTGTAGTCTGACATAGTAGTTGTCAGAGTGGTCCAGAATTTCTGTGTTTTCAAATAATATTCTGTGTCCAGCGTGGTTTAGCATGTGTTCCCCCGGCTACCTGTCCTATATAAACCACTAAAATCATGGATAGGTATTTCAGCTGCACCTTATCTATCCGTAATAACATCAGCAAGAAGCCGATGGGCTTTTTCTAGGGCTCGCTTCGATGCCTTCCCATCAGCTAATCTGATGGGACGATTCCAAAACATTCAAGGCACAGTGTGAGAACCTGTGTGTGTGCTCAGGGAAGTAGACTCAATGTCATACATATCTTACCGTACTGTAAGTTACATGAAGGTGAAAGAAAGCTGCTGATCCAACCATTCTTAACTCGTCATGTATATCCATTCATAGATAACTCGATAATGTAATTCTGTAAGAATATTATTAGAAGATCGTGTTTCTGCCATCTCACAGAAGGTAGCTAAATTTTGCATACTGGTACACAACAAGCGTAGTTCCTTATTAAAACAAAGAGCCGCACTGTGTGATGAGGACTGTAATAATGCCTGAAGCTAATGTTATTTATTAATAGATTTTATAATGGATTTTAATTTATATTATATTTTGTATAAGTGGAGAGTGCTATGTAGTATTCACATGTACCTGATTTTAAATCATTACAATAAAAGGCCGCGTATCAATAAATTCATCTATCATGTGTTCTGGTATTGCTGATTTTTCTGGCTGAATTAATCTGCAGTGTCTTTCATGTTCTTTGATTTGTGTCTGGCCGCTGCCTTCGGTGGTCCCTACGTAGACTTGTCCACAGCAGCATGGTATGCAGTAGACTTCTGCAGAAGTTATCCTTTGCTGAACGTAACATTTGTCGAATTTTCTAAGTGGGTCTGTAGATTGTTTCGATTGTTTCTTCCTCATTTGGGTGCTGTGTGGTTTCCGGGCTGTATGGCCATGTTCTAGCAGCATTCTCTCCTGACGTTTCGCCTGCATCTGTGGCTGTTTCTTCATCAGTTTCCCTATATGATCAGTGATTCCCTTGATGTATGGTAAGAATACTTTCCTTCTGGTTGGCTGTTTATCTTCATTTCTGTGGTTTGTTCTTGGTCTTGCAGCTCTTCTGATGTCAGTAGTGGAGTAACCATTAGCTTGTGGAGCCCAGTTTAGGTAATTCAGTTCATTTTGCACTATATACCAAAGTTTTTATTATGCTCCATTTCTGTCCTGGGTGATGGTTGGTGTTTTTATGTAGATATCTATCAGTGTGTGTAGGTTTTCTGTATACTGTATGGCCCAATTGTTGGTTTAGTTCAGATTGAAAACCACTCAGCATGGGGTGATTAAAACACCAAGTTTCTTGAAGCAAAATAAAATAAATTTTCCCTAAATAGTTATATGGGACTTGCATCTACCCTTCCATCCCATCACAATCTACGATATTAAAGGCATGGACCTTCTTCACATAATTTGAGTCTGATTTTCCTAGTCATTCTAAATTATCCAGTTGACCTTGGTTATTTAAGAAGATACATCCATTTTGCTGATGTTTAAAATTTTGAATTACCGGTAAGTCCGCCCCCCTAATAACGGTTGTCTCTTTGTTACTTTCCATTAGTGTTTGTATTTGCTCTTGGGCCTCTATGTCAGGGGCTTGAGCTAATTCAGCCAATTCCTGTGCCCAAGATTTTATTTCTTTTGCTTCAATAGATTTATTTGGACGCACCCAATTTGACCATCTGTCAATTTCCAGTTCTATTTGTTGATTGGCCCAGTGGGTTTGAGATGCAGATTCTGGAGCTAGAGGTATTTCTTTGAGATCTTCAGGGGGAGACGAGTCCAGCATGTTTGTTTGCCATTGTGTTATTAAGGGTCTCCTACCATTTTTAACTCTTGTTGTAGTATTTCTAGTCTGTGTATAATACCTTCTTGCTCTTGTTCTGGAAGAGTTATGAAGAATGCCATAAGATTCTCCTCTAAGGTTTGATTATTAGCTGGTTCATCACAGCTAGAGGAGTGCTGGGTAGTAGTTGATTCTTTTTGGATTTTTTCCCTATCTGTTCTATGGTTAATAGCATTCCTGTTAGAAAAATGGAGTGCAAATTCTTTCATTGCTGGACTGAGCTGTCTTCCTGGTTGTTTACTTGTTACTTCAGTGAATAATGTGTGAACAAGAGTGTCCTTAATGAAGCAAGATGAAAACACTCCTTTTTGGCCAAAGGTGTCTTTTTTTAGTAATAATGAGGGAATTTTGTGATTATTAAAACTCAATATGACTAGGTAATTGGTTACTTGATTCCAGCATGATTTGCCACACTGTTGAGCAGTGCTCTCAGATTTTTCCTTGTAAAGTACAGGTTATTCCAGTTTGGTATTTCACCCCTGTACTGGCAAATAGTCAGGCAAATCTTGTTAGGAAGTAACTTCAAGTTGCAGGAGCTTACCATGTTATGTTTCGTTGTGGGAGAATCATGACTGTTCCCTTTAACAGTCGTAGATAGATGCTCAACTTGTCTTGGAGATTTTCTTTTTTCATTCTTATCAACACTTTCCTTTCTTACAGCATCTCTATCAAGCTTGTCATTTAAAAGCTTTAATTCTTTGTAGATACATTCAACAGTGATAATCATTAAAGTTACGACACTTGCAACATCATCTTTATTGCTAGTCTCCCTTTCAAAGCTGCTTGCAGTCCTCTCCAGCTTGTTGGAGATACTTTGTGCCTCAGTAGAGAGCAGGGCAGTTTCCGTTGTTTTCGTCTTCACTGCCCTTCTGCTGTCTAACAGTCTTATCTCTGTCTCAGTCTCTGACTCATTTTCCACCAGCACTTCAAAGTGGTTTGCTGTTTTAACTTGAAAGAAGTCTATTATCTTGGGTTATTTAGCAATGAGAGGGGAGTTTTCCTTCAGCTCCCTCGGCCATTTGCTACTTCTCATATTATTAAATCCTACCTCACTGTCTCTTTCAACAGCAGTTCTTAGTCAATGATTAATAAAGTAGCACATAGGTACAGTGAAGTAAATTAAAATTGTCTTGCCTTGACAGAGCCTCAGAGCTAAACATCTCAATAATCAAAGGAAAAAAGTGAACATTCTGGATTTTAGCAGAAGACAAGCTAAAAGCTCAGGAAAACATTTTCCACTGTCATGACCTTTTGCCTTATTCAACAGAGCCACTTCAAAATTGGACATTTAACTATTTTCCTGGGACTGTTCCCCAGGTAACATTGATTTAATGATACACAAAGCTGACCAATCCAGGAAGCAGAAAACTCTATAATTGTTGTTCACAAAGCAGAAGGTTGATGCTGGCATAATTATTGCATTTTGCTTATTCTTATTTCTTCTACATGGTGAAGGCTTCGGTAGAAAATTACAAGAACAATCTTACCCAAGTCCTACTGAAGTTCATGGAACAACCCAATATAGATGCAAGTGGTTGATGTGTAATTGAATTTCCTTATAGGCCTTTGTGAATTTACACAATTTGGAACAAGTCAGACTGACAGTGTAATCTAAAGGGGAGGACCACTGAAGATGTAGTGTGACTCCTGCACCAGCATAAATGCTCCTTATGCTGGTGTAGGGGGCATTTACACAGGTGCAGAGGCACTTATGCCAGCACAGAGAAGCCAATGGGATGCCCAAGCACCAATGCAGTCTTGACCCCAGCACTCCTTCAGCACAGAAGCCCATGCCAGGACTAAAGGGATTGTTACAGGTGGCACAACCAGCTTTAGGGGGCTGTCTGACCGCTCTCAGCTTGGGAACACCCCAATTTGCCAATGCAAACTTATGCTGGCAAAAAAATTAGATGCAGCCCATTGCATTAAATACGGGAATTTCACAGAAGTTGGGGAAGGCTGGTTTTGGCTTGCTAGCCAAGGCATAGCAAGCCTCTTAGGAGACAGCATGGCTGTGCCATCCATGGCCGTGCCACAACTATTCCCTTTTAGTATTGCACTGCCACTGTACCATTATTCACTCAATACAGAAGAAAACTATATAAGACTTATTGTATTTCATTCACATGAGCCTACAGGTATGCAATGAGCATATGTAAGTGTCAGTACAAGGCACAAAACTAAGGCCCTTTCTGCACAGGCCATAAACGGCGCCCTGGGGACGGCAAAAACGCCGTCCCCAGGGAGCCATTTGCACAGGCGGAGCTGTGAAAACGCGAGCTTGAAAGCTGCCGACCACTGGCTCCTCCCCCTTCCCCCAGGCTGCGTGCATCAGGCCACCTCCAAAAACTTCCCTCCTGGAGGGAGGTTTTTGATAAACAGTCTTATTCCCCGCGGCGCTGTGCGAACGGCATGCCGAGGAATGTGCTAGACTTCATTCCTCCTCTCCCACTTCACCTCGTCAGCCTCCGTAAAAGCCTCTGCTGGTTCTCCTCCTAAGATTCTCCTCCCTTGCTGTCCTCTGACCCCTGGAGGTCAGAGGGCAGCGTGGCCGGATCTTAGGAGGCCAGCAGGGTGACGGAGGCGATGAGGTGAGTGGGAGAGGGAGAGGGATGGGGAAAAGGCAGCTCCATGCGGAGCCGCCTCTATTGCGCCAGCCTCTTTGGGGGCCGCTCGCACGCTCTCGTGCGAATGACCCCCACCCCTCCACCGGCAGAATTCCTCCCGGTGGGGAAGCGCCCTTTCCGCAGTGCGGAAAGGGCCTAAGATTTACAGATCACTCTTCAAAAAATTTGCTACAGACTAATAAGTGAAATTTCTTCTTTAAGTGGTCTGTGAGTTGACATATGAATTTTTTCTCCTATGTCGAGTTCTATTTTATTTTTTGTTCTAAAATTACACCTGACTTGACCCTGTAGGGGTTTCAAGACCAGATGCATTTGGAGGTAGTTTGCTATTGCCTGACTCCACATCAGGCCCTGGCGCTTTCTGAAGGTCTCCCAACCAAATACTTGCCAGGGTTGAGGATGAGAGAGAGTGTAACTGGCCTAAGGTCACCCAGCACATTTTCATAGCAGAGTTGGGATCTGAACCTGGGTTTCCTCCAATCCTAGTGTGACATCATTACACCATGCTGGCTTACAATAAGTTCCATATTAGACCTTAATCACTTGGCTCCTGTTGCAGTGTTTGTTTCCTTTCAGTCTAACCACCAGCCCTGACAATTCAAAGGTTGAATCTTCATACTGCAGTCTGCTGCCAGGGTTTCAGGCAGAACAGAATCAACTTACACGTGCAGTCGTCACTCTCAAGAAACTTGAGGTCTTTGGGGAGGGAGGATTATATTACATGATTTGATTCCCACATTATCAGCAATCTTGCCTGGCCTATTGTGAAGGGCCCAATACGCAGGTGGGGGCTAAAGAACTCCTAATCTTCAGAAAACAGAGACCAGCTCCTCTAGAGAAAACGGCTGCTTTGGAGGGTAAGCTCTATAGCATTTTGCCCCCCTGAGGCACCCTATACTGCATCACAAAATCTCTAAGGATTTGCCAATCTGGAGCAGGCCACCTTAGGTAATGTGGACTCTTCATGAGAACACATAGGACAATCAATTTAGAAACAGAGACAGTGATATGTTTTCATGCACAAATAAAATGTTAACAATTTGTGAAAGAGTGAGAAATACCACTGGTAGAAGGAGCCGTAAGGGCAACAGTAATTTCACACATGACAACAGAGTGAAAATATATTATTTTCCAGAAGTATAGCTTCATTTGTCTGTGTGAAAAAAATTCTTCAGACCTTGGAGATGTACAGTTACATCATATTTCATTTCTGTACCTCATAGAATAACAGGCTTAGCCTAGTACCTTCAAGTACTAACAGTCCAACCCATGGTACCATGCAACACTTACACTTTCCCATGACTCTATTCACCTAAGACTTTTCCTTCATGTTCCACGCCAGCTCTGTACATGGAAGCCCCTTCTATCAGCTATGATAAGAACATAAGAACATAAGAACAAGCCAGCTGGATCAGACCAAAGTCCATCTAGTCCAGCTCTCTGCTACTCGCAGTGGCCCACCAGGTGCCTTTGGGAGCTCACATGTAGGATGTGAACGCAATGGCCTTCTGCGGCTGTTGCTCCCGATCACCTGGTCTGTTAAGGCATTTGCAATCTCAGATCAAGGAGGATCAAGATTGGTAGCCATAAATCGACTTCTCCTCCATAAATCTGTCCAAGCCCCTTTTAAAGCTATCCAGGTTAGTGGCCATCACCACCTCCTGTGGCAGCATATTCCAAACACCAATCACACGCTGCGTGAAGAAGTGTTTCCTTTTATTAGTCCTAATTCTTCCCCCCAGCATTTTCAATGAATGCCCCCTGGTTCTAGTATTGTGAGAAAGAGAGAAAAAATTCTCTCTGTCAACATTTTCTACCCCATGCATAATTTTGTAGACTTCAATCATATCCCCTCAGTCAGCCTCCTCTCCAAACTAAAGAGTCCTAAACGCCTCAGCCTCTCCTCATAGGAAAATGCTCCAGTCCCTCAATCATCCTCGTTGCCCTTCTCTGCACTTTTTCTATCTCTTCAATATCCTTTTGGAGATGCGGCGACCAGAACTGGACACAGTACTCCAAGTGCGGTCGCACCACGGCTTTATATAAGGGCATGACAATCTTTGCAGTTTTATTCTCAATTCCTTTCCTAATTATCCCCAGCATAGAGTTTGCCTTTTTCACAGCTGCCATGCATTGAGTTGACATTCCCATGGAACTATCAACTAAGACGCCTAAATCCCTTCCTGGTCTGTGACTGATAGCACTGACCCCTGTAGCGTGTATGTGAAGTTTGGATTTTTTTGCCCCTATGTGCATCACTTTACATTTTGCTACATTAAACTGCATTTGCCATTTCTGAGCCCACTCACCTAATTTATCAAGGTCCGCTTGAAGATCTTTGTGATCCTTTGGGGTTCTCACCACCCTACATAATTTGGTATCATCTGCAAACTTGGCCACCACGCTACCCACCCCTACTTCCAGGTCATTTATGAATAGGTTAAAGAGCACTGGTCCCAAAACGGATCCTTGTGGGACACCACTCCCCACATCTCTCCATTGTGAGAACTTCCCATTTACACCCACTCTTTGTTTCCTGTTTCTCAACCAGTTTTTAATCCATAGGAGGACTTCCCCTCTTATTTCTTCATTGCTGAGTTTTCTCAACAGTCTCTGGTGAGGAACTTTGTCAAAAGCCTTTTGGAAATCCAAGTAGACAATGTCCACCGGTTCACCCCTGTCCACATGCCTGTTTACACCCTCAAAGACCTCTAGTAAGTTTGTAAGACAGGATTTGCCTCTGCAAAAGCCATGCTGACTCTTCCTCAGCAGGTCTTGCTTTTCTACATGTTTTATAATTTTATCTTTAATGATAGATTCTACTAATTTACCAGGAACAGATGTCAAACTGATTAGCCTGTAATTTCCCGGGTCCCCCCTAGATCCTTTCTTAAAGATTGGTGTGACATTGGCCATCTTCCAGTCTTCAGGGATGGAGCCTGATTTCAGGGATAAGTTGCATATTAAAGTGAGATACTTTTTTGATACTTACAGTCAAACTATCTGGCATGTAGCCTTCCACTTAAGGCTTACCTAATACCGACTGTACTGTCTTTTAGGCCTCAGGCTAAAACATTCCAAGGCTTTTAACTAAGCATTGGGTTTTTTAAAAAAATGTTTATAGTCTGTTCTAGCCTGTAAAACTGTAATGTTATACTTTGGCTTGGTTTTTCAATGCTGGCTGTTAATGCTGTGTTAATAGTTTTGTTTATTTTATTAATTTTACCTGTTGGTGCTTTTATTATGTTTTTTTCTTGCAAGCTGCCTGAAGAGGTGACTTAAAAGTATTCTAAATAAATAAACGCTTATTTTCTTTATATAACAGGTGTTTAAGCAAACAACAGAGGAATGTTATGTTGCTAATGTCACTCTTGCAAGGTTTCCAGAGGCATTTGAATGGCCAGGTTGGAAATAGGGTAGGGATGAGTGAACACCCACTAGGTTGCTCACCACCTAGTCACTGTTTGCAAACATGCAGACAATTGTCTGTTTATCAGTTCACTGCTCTTGAGTTGCTCAAGCCTGTTTGTTGCATTACTTTTCAAGCATTTAAACAGGACACTACTGTACAGACCATTTAGCAATGTTCCACTTGTGTGCATTCTCACAGACCCTGATAGCTGTCTTACTTTCTCTTGTTGTCACTGCATGCCATTCAATAATCAGTGGTATAACCAGTGAGTCAATCAATCAGCCATAAGTGATTATATTCTTAAAGTCTTCCCATGTGGAATCTCTACAAGTCTGTGTTATTAATGTTATTTTCTATGTGCATTTTTTCACAACCTTATGAGAGGGTTCCCCCTCATGACATTAAATGAATTAATCCAAGAATCCAAGACCCTGGGTAGAATTGATCTTACCTACTGAGCATATACAACTTTTGCTAACCTCTCCACTGGGAAAATAGCCTAGAAAGAAGAAGAAGCATATGCAAAAGTCCCAACAAGGCAAAGAAAAGAAATTCTACCACTGCAAGGAAATGAAACTATAATCAAAGCTACTGTGCTGTTTGATAACAATTTGAGATAGTCAACAGATAAGCAAACAGATTGGATGTTTGGCTCAAAATGATACAGGCTGTCAAACAAGGCACATTTCATTATCAAACATATATACTATAACATCTGTAGAATCTCCAAAGAACACAAGCTGTATGTAAGGCATGTGGAAAGCAACCATATTGGAATGATGATGACTTGGGTGTCATTAATGCATGTTTTGGTCAGTATTTCAGCCTCACCTAAGGTTACAAAATACATTCACTGACAAATTGATGTTATATGAACCAAGGAGATCAGTCACAGGATTCACACAGGATTAAAAGATGGCTACCACAGATTTATGGTTTTGTTCATTATCGGATGCCTAAAATGTACTCAAAACTCCACATCAACTTTGTTTTGTTTCAAATATTACTTGGATGTGAACATTTCTAATAAGAGGCTCACTCTTAAGCAAATGTTGCCATAGAGCTGATAGCATTGGTTTGACTAGTAAGATATAGGTAATACTCAGAATCTGCAACATGCATCATAGTCTCAAAGTACAGTCATAGAAAATAGTTAGTCATAAATTTTACCTGCTAGATCAGTGTGAATGAATAAAACTGTTGTGTTAGAATATTACAAATATAAAATTACTGGGAGACTATCATGATGGGTTGATTCCGAATGGTAATACAGTACATGCCTCATTCTGGTTTACACACAAAGCTCATATTTTGAGATGAATGACAACGTTTATTGAGGAAGAAGATGAACTTCATCAAGTGATAAATATACTAGGATATTAGGCCAATCTTCTACCTCTGCAATTCAACAGTGAACATGCATGTTCTACTACTACTACCATTCTAATAAGAAGTGACTGAATCAAATATTTTTGTATTAGCCAATGCAAGACACAAGCTGACAGAGACGAACAACAGGCTGCATTACCAGATTAGGGTAGAAGATCTAATAGCTGCTAGGACATACTTCCATCCTGAATGCAGGTACAAGGAAAATGGAGTAACAAGTATCTCATTTTCATCTGCACGTGGAGACTATGAAAGATTTTTTATTGAAGCCAGAATATAGTATCATGTGATGGATTAATTTGTGCTATGTATATGAAATAAATGCTATGTATTTTGTGCTATGTATATGAAATTTGTGCTATGTATATGAAATAAATTGTGCTATGTATATGAAATAAATTGCAATCTAGTAGAAGAAAAAAGAGACAAAGTCCTGTAAAAAATTAAGCTAATTAAGAACTTCACATTTATTACAAGACAACCTTTCAAGTTTCCATGACAAGGAAATGTAAACTTTCAACTTCTTGAGCTAGATGCAGTGATTTACAAGCACAAGTATCATAGTTCTTTCCCAAGTTCTCCTGCTCCTAGCAATCCCTTCTGACCCTGGGAATGTTTATTGGGTTTGCTTTATAATACATCCTGTTGCTAAGTTTCATGTCTACTCACATGATTTTCACCTTTTATTTCTCTTGCTAGAAGTAATAAGGGTATTACACTTCCTGTCATTAAATTAATTAATTATGCTCTTAAAATTAGGAAGTTGTATGTATTTTTTAAGCCTGGAGATTGAACATTTTAATTTAATCATGTATTTATTTTAATATTTAATAATTAGGGACTTGTTTTTTTTTACTTGCCCAAGAACAGGAACAATTACAGTCCAGTTGCATGATTATTACACTCCAGAGTGAGTACTAAGTGGAAAGGAATGTAGTGGAATTATTTGTGTGTCTCCTGATTATTGACACTCTGCATCAAAAACAATGGGTTCCCAATTTACCAGGGGTCTCCATTTGAGCCCCATAAGGCTTGCTCAGCCAGCATTTCCCAGCCCCACGAGGCTTGCATGGGTCCCAGGTATTTCTCTACCCAGCCACACAATTAGATGGTGGCACAGGATGTTTGGGGGCAGGGGCTGAAACAATATTGTTCTGTAGGGCCATCTGATAGAGGAAAAATTATTTCAGCTTCCCCAGTTTATAAGGAGCAATGGTATATCTCCTTTTTTAGCAATAATCCACAACTGCTGCCATACAGAACTATTAGGAAATCAGAACTACCCCACACATCAAAACACAATTTTGTTCTATATTCTATTTAACAAAAAATTAACAGACTTGGATCAGTTTAGATATGCCCCATTCTCAGCTTAATTCAAATAGCAAATGATAAGTATTAGGTGCTACAATTTAATTCATTCAATGTATAACATTTTTTAAAAGACACTACAAATTAACAAATTCATTACAATCACAAGAGTGCTACCCAAAACCCCTTTTGGGGTAGGGAATTAGAGAAGGGAGGACCTGGCATAATGAGAGACCTTTGTTGTCAACATTTACAAAAATGGGTCTCCACAAGAATCCACAGGAGAACAGAGTAAAAGTTTAATAATTGTATTAGGAAAAAGTAAAACAATAAATAATAATACAAACACACAATAATCACAGCACACAGAGAATTCACATAGTCCTAAGATGTATATAGGATTGAGGGGACAGGTTTGGAAGAGCAAGGGAGTTGAGGAATAAAGGTGAATAAAGGGTTATAAATCGAATAATGAAATGAAAATGAAATGAAATGAAATGAAGGAGGGGAATGGTCAGTTCAAACAGAGTCCAGCGACCCACACTGAGCTTTGGTAGAAGAAGAAGGGCAGCATGCTGGGGACAGTACTACCCAGACAAACAGATGACCAGGAGAATACTGAACACTGAGTGCTGGGAGAGGGGGTCTAGTTATAGGTAGAAATAGGTCCTCAGGTTATGTTAAGTGACCCTGATCTTCCAGGACAAAGGAGACTCTCATATTCCACAGGGGAGACAAGAGATGGACACTTAAATGTTTGGACACTTAAGTGGTAGAGTTTGACTGGACACTTGGCTTAATGTTCTAAGCCAGTGAGTACCCAGAGATAGAAGCTAATTCAATCACAGCTTCTTGACAATGCCAAATGCAAATGAAGGTGGGCTTGGGATAGGTTAGTTAGAAATTAATAAAAATGGGATTAGTATCTCAGACAGAATGGCTGGCAGGAACTCCTTGACAAAATCATATTAGATTACTTTTTGTTTCATGGAAGTGTGTAGACCAGGGCTGGAGATGGGAACTAGCTTTCCCAGGCTGCAGTACTGTCCTCTCTTAACCTCTTCAGGAGAAGGGTGAGCCAGGTTATTTTGCAAGGCTCATGTTGGCAAGGGCTAGTCCAGACAAGTTTTCTTGTCCTTGTGAGTGACACTGAGCCAGTACAGAGAATGGCACTCCATTTTGGTACTGCACTGCTAGGCCACCTCAGGGTTGGCAAGATAGGTAGAAACACTATTGTGGTAAAAACAGGTTCAGTCTGATGCAGTGATGTAGATATAGATTTTATGGGGTGGGGCCATGCCTCCACCCGCCCCTTGGGGTCACGCCTCCCCAAGCCCCGCCCCTGGCCTCAGTGCTTATAAAAGCAACTCTACGAGGCCAGGGATGGCAGACTCCCCTGCCCTGCCTGCACACACCCCATCAGCTGGGCTCCCAGCTGGCAGCCAGCAATCCCTTCTGCCTTCCTCTCCGGGCAGAGGCATAGCAAGGGAAAATGCAACCTGGTGCTAAATCTGAGTATTGTGCGCCTGCCCCCCCCCCCATGGGGAGCTGCTGTGATGCTGGAATCCACCCACAAACAACATCACTTTCAATGGTGTTTAAACTAGGGAGCCCAGATTCTCCCTTTAAATCCACCTTAAAGGGAGAATCTGGTGTCCATAGTTACAAAAATATTGAAAGTAATGCTGTTTTGGGGTAGATTATCCCCCACCATGAAGCAGCATCACTTCCAATGTTTAGACTGGGGACCTCAGATTCTCCCTTTAAAGATGGTGGATTTAAAAGGAGAATCTGGGGAAATTTGGGGGTGCCCACTGCCAGGAGTGCGATTGTTAAGCTAGCAGCACCAAACTTTCAGGGTATCTTTAGGAGACTCTCCTGATGATACCACCCAGGTTTGGTGAAGTTTGGTTCAGGGGGTCTAAAGTTATGGACCCTCAAAGGTGTAGCCCCCATCTTCTATTAGCTCCCATTGGAAACAATGGAGGATGGGGCATCCCCTTTGGGAGTCCATAACTTTAGACTCCCTAACCCCGTGGTGGCGAGCCTTTGGCACTCCAGATGGTATGGACTACAATTCCCATCAGCCCCTGCCAGCATGGCCAATTTGCAGGGGCTGATGGGAATTGTAGTCCATACCATCTGGAGTGCCAAAGGTTCGCCACCATTGCCCTAAACCAAACCTCACCAAACCTGGGTGGTATCATCAGGACAGTCTCCCCAAAAAATTCCCAAAAATTTTGTGCTGCTAGTCTAAAAACTGTACCCACTGCAGCCCAAAAACTGAACAAACATTTTATAAATACAAAAAACCCACAAAAGGGGGGCGGAGCCCCCTACATCCTTGGTCTGATGACAAAAGAAGTGCTATAATTTAGGTCTCATGGGCCGCTAAAATAGTATATAAAATGAGCATGTGTTTGTTTTCCTGGGGTTTTCAGTGCTTTTTGTTTTCAGTTTTATGTTGCAACTTGCTGGATAATTATTGATTTTCTTATTTTACTCCTAATGGTATTTTGAGCAGGATCAAAAACACACAGTATAATTTTACTGTTCTTAAATAAGCTGTCTGCTCAGAAAAAGTCTGTCACTCCATTTTGACAGATCAAGTAATAATGCTATCCGCCATGAGAGAAATAAATGTACCAGTACAAGAATCCTGTAACTATCATAAATGACACTTCTTATTCCCCTAGAAAATGTTCCTGATTTATTTCATTTACTTAGAGTCTGCCACCATTTATTTTTAATAGATACATTTAAAAAACCTCATCAGCAAGCTTCTGTGCACAGTGCTATGCAGAGCAAACTGATAGCGAATGGTGACACACTCACTCAAATTGTCATTATTCAAAATGATTTCTTCTGTTCAGGTTGTTTTCATTTAGCCAAATAATTTCATTTTTCTGTGTCTGCCCACATTTTACTCACAGGAGGCATGGAAGGCACACAATGTCTCCTGCATTTAATATGCAATGAGAATACTTAATAGAATCATTTGCAGGATAATTAAGAGCCTGCTGATACATATTATGGAAGAGTGAAACAAAGTAAAAAGTGAATAGAGTCAAATGGCAATTGCTTATTTCTGTAGAAAAAGTGCTAAGTCAAGGAGGTCATAATTGCTACTTTGCATGGAGAATATGGCTACAAAGATCCATCCATGCTGTATTTTCAGAAGTAAAACTATCATCTGCTGTTTTTCATACAGAAATTAGATGCAATTTGTGCCAAGGAAAGCCACAAAATATTGTCACTGGCTCTCTGCATTGCATCAAGCAAGACAATACGAAAAAAAGAAACACAAAGGAAGAATAAGCTGAAGTCAGTTCATGCTTGACATTTGTAAAATGTCACATGATGCTTTCTAATAAAATATTACTCTTGGTCTTGTACAATGCTGGCTTTGCCATGTAACTAGATATGACATCTGTAAAATTGTATGTAATCATTAGTAAACAGATGCAGTCTTTCCCCTCATTTTCATTCCTATCTATCCTATGTTATTTGAAAGCATTGATATAGAAGCAATTGTTTTTCCAGTTTCTCTATTTCACTGAATTCCATTTTATACAAAATCAAGCCCGCTTTAAGGGCAAATCCTGTACGTTGTAATCACCTCCTGCGCAGCTAGCCCAATTCCTTTCCTTATGGTAATTAAGTATTTCTACCTCATTTTTACTAGCAACTTTAAGTACTGACTATAAGTACTTTAAGTACTGACTTTAAGTACTTAGTAGCAACTTTAAGTACTGACTAATCCAGGTTCTGCCATTTACACATTTTTGTGAATATGTGTAATATGAATGAGATGTTGATTTATTTTTTCCTTAAACAGTGAACAATACAAAGCCTTAGAACATAGCTGTTTTGCTCCAGATCTCTTAGATATAAAAACTATTTCCTTGACCTGAGGAGACTTGCTTAGTCCTCACACAAGTTCAAGCTATTTTGCAACTCCCAAGTGAGCAGTGCCACATGGACTTGGTTCATATCCAGTCAACATTGGCATAGGTCCAGGAGGTAATGTCAGGTGCAAGCTGTGCACTTTGTCTCCTCCTGCTCTGCTGCTGGTTGGGAACAATGGAATGCTAGTGACATACTGACACCTTTGGCAACATGTCTGTATTATATGGTTCTTACTGCATTCTTCATAGTTGTAATCCGCCTTGAAAAACAGCAAGAAAGGCATATTACAAATGAAGTAAACATATTTTATAACCTTTTCACAAGTGAAATTTTGTCCAGTCTATGATCTTTTGTAATGCGTTATGTAATGCACTCAACTGTGCACTCAACCTCAGCAACTGTAAACCCGCTCAGGGACTTTCTGACTCAGGGATGGTGTTTTTAAACTCTGGTGCCTACTATCCCATAGGAACAACCTAGAGGTGGAAACAAACTGATCTGGAACTTACTCCCATTAGTCTGAGGGTTACTTTCAGAACTGACTAAGAGGTTGAAGGTTTTAGGAACCAAGGTGAGGCAGAGTCCTTTTTAGAACATGGCTGGATTTTCAGAAGGGAGGGGTACCTTGCTCCAAAGTCCAGGAGTTTCTGCTAACTCTTAAAATTATGGCAGGCCTATCACCACTCTTGGTGCACAGGTGGCCCTTCTCAAATGGTACTGAGGTATCTAACAACATACAAGAGCCCTAACAATAATAAGGAGATCCTAACAAATTAGAAGGAGACCCTAACACACACAGGCCCCTAGACTAGTTACAAGCTATCTCCCAATGGCAGAGATTGCCACAATATGAACTGACACTTGCCCTCTTGCAATACAGTGTGGCTCACTGATTAAGCTAGTGGCCATGTGTTGGTGACTGGACAAGGCAATTCAGGTGGTGAAGGAAAAACCTCAACTCACAATAGTCACCACTAGGGACAATCACACAGAACCTGATCACAATTACATACTATGTGGTTTCTTTTAAAAGTGTCTCTCTATGTCTGTGTTACAACAGATGCACTTTATTTCAGGGTACAGAGCAATGCCTGAATGAATCCACCAAATCTGTTACCTGAAATGGTTAAGAATCTCTCCCTTTTAGAGTGGGGGAATTAGAAAGAGCAGACTCTTTGGCTTAGCAAAAGGTCAGGTAAGCTTGAGATCTTTGTTGCCTGTGTATACTAAGGTCAGCTTTTGCAAGAAATCCACAGGAGAGAAAAATAAAGTTTAACAAATTTTACTAAAGAATAATAGGGGTACACAAGCACAGAATAATCAAAGCAGAAAACACACACACAGTCCTAGGATATAAGAAGTGTTGAGAGGATAGGTTTGGAATAGATGAAGTGAATTTGGGGAGTAAGGTTATAGTCACCTGATCTTGCCAATGGAAAGGTCCAATGAACAGAGCTGAGTGATCCACACTTTGCTCTGGTAGAAAAAATAACAACACATTGGGGACAACATCAACAGACAGAGGTGTCCAGAGATTTTGAACACTGGACCCTGGGAGAGAGGGCTTCTTATAGGGAAAAAGGAACCCTTGGGGTTATGCAGAGTAGCCCTTAATTTCCTTGGACAAAGGGGAATCCTGCCTTTCCAGGGAAAGAGACAGACATCAACTTTCAGTGTTGAGTCATTAAGCTAATGATTTGGGTGCTTAGCCTGAGAGAGTGCCCAAAGGTAGGCAGAGTGCTGAGTCAATCATAACTATAAAGCAATGACAATGTAAATAAGGTGGTTGTTAGAGAAAGATTAGTCAGAGGAAAAAGTATCAAGTTAACACAATACTGGAAGGAACACTTGGGGCAAACACATTAACAAATCCTTTGTCTTTGAAGGGTGGATAGTCCAGGGCTGTAGATGGGAACACTTTCCAATGCAGGGGCATTGTGTTCTCTTAATCCCTTTAGGAAGGGTGTGAGGCAGGTATTTTGCAAGGCAGATATGGGTGACGGAAAGTCCAGACAAGTTTGAACTATATCCTTGTGGGTACATTAGCCAATGCAGAGAATGGGCTCCCCATTTTGGCATGGCACTGCTAGGCATCCCAAGGATTAGCACGATGGGTAGAGACACTGCTGTATTAAAATAGAGCCCCCCATAATGTCTGGTAACACCAGAGTTATCACATGAACCTCTGGGTGCCAGCTTGGATATAATCTCTATAACATTTTTTTATTTATATCCCCCCTTTCTCTCCTGTAGGAGACTCAAAGGGGCTTACAATCTCCTTGCCCTTCCCCCCTCACAACAAACACTCTGTGAGGTGGGTGGGGCTGAGAGAGCTCCGAAAAGCTATGACTAGCCCAAGGTCACCCAGCTGGCATGTGTGGGAGTGCACAGGCTAATCTGAATTCCCCAGATAAGCCTCCACAACTCAAGCGGCAGAGCTGGGAATCAAACCCAGTTCCTCCAGATCAGAGTGCACCTGCTCTTAGTCACTACGCCATTGCTGCTCCAGTAGATTTTGGAAATCTACTGTGTTTTAAAAGCATTAAGAACTCTAAAACAAACTGGCATGTTTTCTAAAAGGCAATTACCATCTGTGCTGAACTTTGAAAACACCTTAATATCTGTAAACAAAAAACTGTTTTTTCTATGCTGAACATTCCTAATCTAATCACCTGAAGTTGTTAATACAATTCTATATTTTACTTGTAAAACTTTTAAAAAGACTTCCTGTATGGTTATCTTAGGTAAAACAGAGAAAGAGAATGTGAAAAGAGGGGGGATCACCTCAGTTTCCTAAAGTGGTTCAGTTAAACATTAGTTTTAAAGTGGAACAAGGTGGGCCAGTGAAAGGGAAACCACATTAAAGTTACACACACACACACTCATAAATGTGTGTATGGAAAGAAAGGTTATGTGTGGTGTGTGTGTGTGTGCCTGTATAAGTTGACCAGCAGCCAAAAAGATCTTAGAAGACTAAGGGAACATTCATTACCTTCAGATATTGGGAGGCAGGAGAATTTTCCCCTCATGATCCCCCACACTTCATAGACTCATATAAATATTTTCTTTCATATTGATTCAAGCAGAAGCTGCTGCTGCTCCAGCTGTAAAGATTTTTAAACAGTCAGCCTCCTCAAAAATTATGCTTAACTTTTCGATCTTAATGAATTATAAAACTATTACCACCGTCAATGTTTAATATAAAATTATATTCCAACTATGCTTTTCGTTCTCCATGTGCAACAGATACATTTCTTAATATATGATAATGTGCTTCTCAGACTTTTTAAAAACTTTAATATAATCTTGTAGTTGAAAATATTGGAATAGTTGAGTAGCTCTTTGATTTAATTTCAGTACAAGTTCTTCTAAACTCATGCAATAACTGGTTTTAATACATCAGTAAATCTTGCAAAATTGTATTTTGCCCATAAAGAGGTATTATTTGCAATTTTAAAATCATGGTTATAAATATAAGACGTTGGCAGAGAAATTAAAGGGCTAAATTAGTTTTAAGTTGAGCCCATACTTGAAAAGTTGAGCCAATAAGTAAATGTAAGTATTAAATTAAATTATATATCTTATAATGGATTGTAATCCAAGATCTATAAGCAGAAAGTAACAATGATCACAGATCGTTCCTGTGTTCCCTTCCCCCCAGCAGCCCTTCCCAACTCCAGGGAATTTTATTCTTGGACTCATGGGCCTCACAGGGACTGGTAGCCATAAGGCTCCATAGGCAGTAATGAGCCCAAGGCAAAGGTGAAGCCTCCACCTTGCCAGCTATCTTTTCTGTCCAGGATATTTATGTGTCTTAATGCAATCACCTTTGGTTGCCCTTCTATGAAGTCTCCCTCCAATTCAATCACAGACAAGAAATCCACAGAGACTTATCCTGGAAATTCTTGTATTTGAGAATCATTTCTTTGATATTCTTTTAAGATTGCTCCTCTAGCTATTGCTTCTCTGGTTGATTCCGCAAATAAGAATCAGCCCACGGTGGTGGAGGAGAGAACACTGAAAAGAGGTAGGTGAAACAGAAATTGAGTAAGAGAGAAAGAGAGGGAGTGAGGGAATGAGGGAGTGAGAAAGAGAGAGCTGCGGACAAAGGAAGGCCTCACAGTCTTAGCCACAAAGACCCAGACCTGGCCCAATTGGCCTGCTTGGTCTAGCAACCTGAGACTGCCCACTGTGGCTTGCCTTGGTCCAGGGATCCAGAAGGCATGAGAAGCGTGGGAGACAGGAGGAGTCCAACCCTTCCAGGAAAAGGGGAAGGAGGGACAGCATTCCTAGTGGGGCCTGGCCAGGAGAGTGGGAAGCTCCACATCTTCTAACTCAAAAGGCTCTTGTTATATATTTACTATTAATAGTTATGTCTTATTTGGGTGCTGTGTGGTTTCCGGGCTGTATGGCCGTGTTCTAGCAGCATTCTCTCCTGACGTTTCGCCTGCATCTGTGGCTGGCATCTTCAGATCCTCTGAAGATGCCAGTCACAGATGCAGGCGAAACATCAGGAGAGAATGCTGCTAGAACACGGCCATACAGCCCGGAAACCACACAGCACCCAAGAGATTCCGGCCGTGAAAGCCTTCGACAATACAGTTATGTCTTATATTATTTTATAAGTGTGATCAGTTGGGTGACCCATAGGGCATACAGTTGTTAGGTAGCTCTTTCGGTAGACAGTAATTACAAAAGTTGCTCAATGTGAGTTACAGAATGAGGACCATCATACTCTCAGTGGTCAATAGTCTACAATGCTCAGTGTTCTACAATGATCCATGTACTACATCATGAACTTTCCCTGTTCAAATGTCACAGTACTAACATTGCTTATACAGTGTTTTAGCTCTTCTTTATGGGATTGCCATTTTCAAAATATACTATGTTTTGCTATGTTTCATCATTTTAGTACTAATTGAGAATGGAATTAGTTACTTGGGAACTAATTAGAGAAATTTTTAAATGCTCTAAACACTTCCACTAGTGAGTAATGTAATACTAAACATACCATTCTTGGCTCACATTGCTCATTAACAATTGTAAATGCTTTTACTTCACAAATGAAATAGACAAAAAAGAACTATTTAACATGTACATTTTAATTTATATCATTAAGAACTCAGTGTTTTGATTGTTTGACTATTCTCATTGTATGAAGACTGATATGGAACTCAATTTTTACTCTCCTTTCTCTATGTCAGCTTGCTGTGCTCCAAGCATATTGGCAATCTCACTCTCTTGCATAAGAGTTTGGTTCTACCCTGCAAATTTTTCAGAGAAGCTAGTTCATTTAATTTTATTATGTATAGAATGGTTCAAATTAGGATTGCGAAAAAAAGGAGTAGGATCCCTTCTTGAGTACAACCATGAGAATTGTTCACAGGAGCTAACTGCAGTTCCTTCAAGCCAACCGGTAGGAACTTCAGGGAACAGTTTCAATGGTTTGTTGCTTTTATATTGATAACTTATCATTTTAGTTGTAAATTACCTTGAACAGCACTGTCATGAGATGGCACAGAATATCCTAAATAAATAAAAAGCCATGCCCTGAACTTCAAAGTAAAATTTTCTGGTAGCTGAACATACTGTATTTGACACCTGCACCATGGAGATAGTGAGAATCATATAAGTTGTTTGGACTCCCCATTGAAAAATGGCATATAAATATCTATATAAAACAAATATTTTGTTTTGTGACACTGAGTTGGACCCTGCTCCAAATTTTGTATGCAAAATGAATTTCTTTCAGCGCTGTGGAATTTCTCCCCAATCTTTCTCCTGCATCCAAAATAATAAGGGGACAGGGAACCTCCCAGGAGTTTCATGAAAAAGGAGGTCTGCCATAAATTGAAGGAACTGAGGGAAGACACTCCCCTTCCAATCAAGCAGAAATTCTATGATGAATCCAACCTAATATTTCCACATTATCGTAAGAGGTTCTATTATCACATTGCTCTACAATGCAGTAGGGCATTTCTAATAAACTCAAGCCTAGATTAAAACAAGATAAAGTATTAAGAGATCTCAAGGATATTTCCAAATATTATCTTTCCTGACACAAAGATGATCTCAGTATAGACAAGAAAAACAGTATTGCATTTACCTGTACCTGTTGTTCATCAAGTGGTCTTCTGTACAGGCAAATATGGGATGGCATACGGACAGGCCTGCTGCAGAGAAGAGTAGCAAACTTTTCTTCAGACATTCCTGTAACAACACAGTGGTCCTTCTCCCTTGGACAACAATATTTCCTGCCAAAATGGTCACAAGGTCACAGGGGGATGGAGCAATCCCCTCTGTTCTCCAACAACTGCCATCAAAAAGTTCTATTGAGAAGTAAGTGAATCCAAACAGGTAAATGTCAGAGTGGTGAAGGAACAATCCACAGCAGGGAAAGAGGGAGGGATGTGTGCCTGAACCGAGGACCACTTGAACAACAGTTTCAGGTAAGGACAATGTTGTTTTTCATCTTTGTGGTCTTATGTGCAGCCACTCTCCCAGCTAAACAGAACCTGAAAGGCCAATCACAGAGTAAAACTATATAGTGAATGGACAAATGCACCCTACAGTGCAACCAATACACAACGGTAGTTTATTACCATGTTTACTTGAACAGGCTTTGTAACACTGCTCTCCCCATAACTGCATTGCCTCTGGAGTTCACATTCATGGCATAATGCTGGACAATTTTTAAAAATATATAATTTAAATTTTTAGACTGCCCCCCCCCCCCGCCCAAAGGGCTCAGGGTAGTGAACAACATTAAAATACAATAAATTAATCAAAGTGTATCACATTAAAACAGTGGTTCTGAACCTTACTAATGCCGCGACCCTTTAATACAGTTCCTCATGTTGTGGTGACCCCAAACCATAAAATTATTTTCGTTGCTACCTCATAATTGTATGAAATATGTGTTTTCCGATCCCTCTCATCCAATCCCTGTGATCCGATCCACAGGCAACCCCTGTGAAAGGGTCGTTCGACCCCCAAAGGGTTGAAAACGGCTGCATTAAAAACATCATAATTAAAACAGTAAAACCACAATTAATACTATAAAAGGAAACTATACAACGACGGATGGCGATAAAAAACCCACCCATCCCTAACCATGCCCACAGGAGGCCTAGATGTAATGGGTCTACGGCTGGCCAAATGCCTGGCAGAAAAGGTCCATTTTGCAGGCCCTGCGGAAACTTTGTAAGTCCCACAGGGCCCTGGTCTCCCTGGGGAGCCCCTGTTCCACCAGATGGGGGCCAGGGCCATAAAAGCCCTGGCCTTTGTGGAGACCAGCTGGATATTTTTCAGGCCTGGGACCTCCAATAGTTTCTTCTCCGAGGATTGGAGGGACCCAGCGGGGCAGTACGTGGAGACGCAGTCCCTCAGATATGCTGGCTCCAGGCCACTTATAGCCTTGAAGGTTAAGACCAACACTTTGAACATGATCCAGAACTCAATGGGCAGCCAGTGAAGATGGTAAGGACCGGTGTAATCCAGACCCAATTAGATGTTCCGGTAAGGAGCCTGGCTGTCACATGCTGAATGAATTTAAGCTTCCAAATCACAGTCTGAAACTGTGATCACAGAGACAAATGTTGATGGAGTAGATCAGTCTCTATGGTAACACTAATTTGGCAAGCCATATCCTCCTGGGAATCACCCACTAGCAACGAATCATCTAGATATGGAAAGATGTTGTATCCCTCAGCAGCAAGATGGGCCACTACTACAGCCATGCTTTTAGTGAATATCCTCAGTGTTGTCACCAGGTCAAAAGGCAGCACCATGTATTCATAAAATGTATCACCACACTGGAATCTCAGGAGATATGGAAGTATGAATCCCACAGTTTAATGACTGGGAACCAGATAGCTGGTGTCACCAAGGGCAGGATGTCCATGAGTGTTAACATCCAAAATGTACACACTCTCAGGTGTTTATTGAGAGGCGAAAATTCAATATGGGGTGTTTGCCCCTGGACATCTTGTCAATCAAAAAATATCTCAAATACAAAACAATCTTCATTTGGCTGGAGAGAACCTCCAAAATCAAACTCTTTTGAAGCAGTGAGTCAAGTTCTTGCAACATCTCGGGTGGAGATTGCACCTCAAGTACATAGATTCTGAGTAGGAAGGAACTGACTCCAAATCCAGAAAGTAATTAATCCTTATTATACACAACACTCATTTATCAACAGTGATAGACTCCCAATCATTAGCAAAATGCTAAAGCTAATCAGAAAATACTTTGCCATCTAATCATGCTGTTTTTTCTTTAGCATTACATTGGGGTGGGGGGTTGACCTCCCTTTGCATCTCTCTGTGAACCAGATAACTTTTTAGACACTTGTTTACTGAAGGACGGTCACTGCTGGGCCTGAAAACCACTGGAAGGGCTAACAGGACTGGCACTGATATTGAGGAAAGCATACCTAGACCTATAATGGAAGGTCAACTGACCAGTAATACCAAGAGATCTAGTCATAGTGTGTGTGTGGGGGGGTTCTTCAGAGCATGGAGGACATTATTATTATGCTGCTGTTGTATGAAATAGTATGTTGATGCTTGTTATTAATTACTAACTGTTATTGATTTGTTAACCTGATGTATAATGATTAAGCCTTTACTGAATTGTTGTCTCATGTGGGGTTTGTGAAATTGATATTATTACTGTTTACTTTTGTTGTATTATCATCTTCTGTTGATGTATTATGATGTGCACCACCCTGAGCCCTTTGGGGGAGGGAGGTATATAAATTAAATATCAAATCAAAAACATCAAATAATCAATTTTAGGATTAAATAGGTTCTCCCCATCAATCCTCCAGCTTTAGCTTGGATACTGTGCCAGTGCAGAGGCTCTTAACCATGCGTGCCTGTGAAGGCAAATGGCTGAAGCCATCATTTTCATGGATGTATCAATCACATGCCCTCCTCCATCTATCTGTTTGGTTGCCAACCCTTGTCCCCTGGTATACATGGCCTCAGCTATTACTTTGTATTCTATGAGGAAGTGTTCGAAAAACCTCGGTGTCTTGTCCCACAAATGCACCTGATATATCCCCATCACACCTTGGAGCTGGCAATTTTCATGCCCAGCGCTTCCTGCAAGTAGAATTTTTTTCCCAGTAGACCAGCCTTCCTGCCCTCTTTATCTTGGGGGGAGATCTGGAAGCTTGATTTGTATCAGGAAGGAAAAACCCTGATAACCATTGAATTGGCCGGGGTTGCTTGAATAGGAACCCACAAATGGGTTCTAGGATTTTATACAGATTTTCAATCTTCTTATTAGACCCCCAAGCAACAGAGGGCTTATGTCCAGGAAAGCTTTCAACATTGCTGGGTACTTATTGGAGTAGTACAGGTAGCCTGCCATAGGGTCAGCCAACTCATCAGAAGCAGCAACCAGTCAAGTTCTATGTATTGGAGATACGGATGATCTATTCTGAGTACATGGTAAGATCATCAGAGAATGAAATCTCTGGTGTTTGGCCAAACTCATCCTTGGGAGATGGATCTGAAGCCCTTTCAGAGTCCTCATCTGAGAAACCTCATCTGAGAAACCTTCAGGATGAAGAGTGGTGTCGATGAGGGCTGGACAATTCTTGGTGCTGAGGAGGACACCCAGCTTGGTGACCTCAATACAAGCTGGTTGAAGCATGCCATTGAGGACTAGTTGAATGATGTTTGTGGCAACGAGGACAAGGACTGATGGATTCCTGGTATCAAAACAACACTCAGTAATGAGGGCTCTTAGATGCCTGGGTCCTCTGATGATGACCATGGGTCAATGATGGTGACCTGGAAATGGACTGAGGTGATCTGCTCCACCTACGGCGATGAAGGGACCACCCTGAGTACAATGACAGGGGTTTGGTTAAGGTCCATAATGACCTCAACAGGAAGTATCACAGCACTCAACATAATTTCAAGAGTCCATGGAATCAGATTTATGACAATAAGACTCTCTAGATGTCCAACAGGGTGAGTCTTGCAAACCTCCTTCAAAGGGAGCAGCAGTCAGTAGCACCACAACTTCCACCAGTGAAAACTTACATGTAATCTGTTCTCTCTCATCCCCTCAAGGAGTGGGGCTTTCCACAGATTGAAGTCAGGATCGACTCTGGGACAACAAAAGGTGATAAGTGCTCCAATGGGCAACTCCATCTCTCAAGGAACAAGAATCTTGATGACTATCTGACAAAGTCAAAATATGATGCTGAGCAGGCTTGGCATCAGATGTGGCTGACAACTTTCCACATGAAAGCGCTGTACAGTCTCAGCATCATCATGGGTAACCCCAGTTGGTGAATCCTGATGTCCTGGGACATTTGCCCTTGAACAAGGTTGCTCTTCAATAGTTGGAGACTACCTACTCAGCGGCAGGGACTTTCTGCTCATCTCCACAAAATTGGAATGGGAGGACGAGGTAGTGCACCAGTTTGTCAATCTGTGAGCAGTATCCTTGCTTGGAGGAAGGGAAGATCTAGAAGAAATCTGGAAACAAATCAGTTTCTTCAGGGAAGATCTAGAAACTGACCTCCAGACATAGGTGAAAGATTTATAGTAAGGAGAGCATTCCCTCCCAGCAGGTTCCACTTCTTGGTCTTTGATGGAAGGGGTAGGATGAGACCTGTCAGCTTGCCCCCAAGTGGATGCTTCAGTGGTTGGAACTGAAGCAGTTGGGGGGGGGGGGCGCTAAGATTATTTACTCCCAAATCAAATAGAAGTATCCAGCACTAAAATAGCTTTAAGTCTCGACACCTAGACAAGGTGAGCCTTCAAGGTGAGCTGGGCTCAGGCCTTGCATGAGGCTGGCATGTGTCCCTCACTGAAGTAAAGAAGAACTGTCATCTTTTGCCATTTTTGCTCCACACTTGGAGCACTTCTTGAAAAGAGCTGGGCCCTTTTTCTCCATGTTGAAGCCAAATGAGAAACATGTCCCCTCAATGTGGCAATGAAAAGAGAACTGAGGAGTATGGAATCCTGGCTAGCCTTCAGTACAATTTGTGGGGAAGAACTCCATGTGAGTAATGGGCAAATGAAACTGACTCTACAAACTGCAGTGAATTAAGAATTCCATTGAGTGTATGGTATCTAAGTATGCTCACAGAAAAACTCATACACACAAGGAGACTTTGGATCAGGTCATAATAACCATGATAATATAATAACATATAATAAACATAATAACATATAACAAAGATACTACTATAAAATGATATTTTAACCCAGTGCTAATTAAGTTTAGAATGTGTAAGTGTGTAAGAGTTGGGTGAACCTCAAAGATGCAACAACATGAAGGCAAGATGCAACAAACATCAAGACAGGGAAAGGCAAGGGGATAAAAATGATTTTCTTCCAATTCAAAAACAAGATGCCAAAAGAACCAGTGCAGATGCCTTCTTGGCTTCTTCCAAGAATATTAACCAAAAAAAATCTCAAAATTTTCTTGTACATTTTCATCCATTCTTAACAGTTTTTGCATTGAATTTATTCTTAATATGGAAACAAACTGACCTTGGCAGTACATGCATCTATTATTTGTTGCTTAATTAAAACAAAAACTCCATCTGAAGAAAATTGAGATCATAGTTTAAGAAAATCTATACTCACAGACTGACTAGAATTCAGAACTGTCTCTTTCAAAAAATGTTGCCCATCATAAGGCAAATTTGCATGGGTCTGCAGATGTTTTCATGGTCTTTTACAATGCACTGTTTTTAAAAATTAATACCTTGAAAATATTTTCCTGGCAACAATAGTAGCTACTTCCCCAGAGGCTTCCTAGGCTGGATACCCAGCAGAATATGTTCAGCTCCAAAGCAGTTAGTATCTGCACAATTGCCTTTGGGACTGCCTTAGGGTCAAGGCTGCCAGTGGACCTTGTGGACTGCCTTATTTTCCCAAACAGTTTTTTCTTTTGACATTTTCCTTGTTGTGAGCACTTTGTTTCTCTGCGTCTGTGTATTATGGCCTTCATAAAATATAGATGAGTTATCTTCAGGGATTTTTAATGGTAAAAAGCAGCGTAAAGACTGGCTAAGTCAATACTGAATGCCAGGATGGGAAAGGGGGGAATAATGCAAGAAAAACAAGTCCTCCTCTTTAGATTATCCACATTTCAGTGAGTTTGTTGAGATATTTTTCTTAATCAGAAGATGTATAGCTTACATAGAAAAAGAAATACAGTTGATCTGTCATGAAAAACACTAAAACATCTTCTGTTAAAAAATAAGAACTTAAATTTCCACTTGTGATGTAGCAAGTGGTACAAAATATAACCTACTCTGAGAAAGAAGGTGCTGTGGATAGAATTAGAGGTGCAAAAGCAGTCACTTGATTTGTAAAACATCTGCATTTTTGATCATTCTGTGTATCGGTGGCTCTTGTAATTTAGGAATCATCTTTGAACATTTCGTGTTGTTTGGGATCACATAATCTATCTCTGGACTTCTCACTCTATATTCATCATTCATTGCAATAAGTGCCAAGAATTAACATTAAAAGTAAAAACTTTTACTTCTGGCTGGTAAAAGCCTGCAGGGAGGAGCTTCGGAGCCACCTGTTGAAAATTATAAAGCAAGGAGTTTTTCCAGGTCGGATTAAAGAGGCAGTGGTCCGCCCGCTCCTGAAAAGATCGCAGTTAGATCCACTGGATCCTGCCAATTACTGCCCAGTCTCAAATTTGCCATTTCTGGGTAAGGTAATTAAGCGAGTGGTGACAAATCAGCTCCAGCTGTTCCTGGATGATGCAAATTTATTGCATCCCTTCCAGTCCAGTTTCCGTGCTGGCCTTGGGACTGAGACGGTGCTGGTCACAGTCGTGGATGAACTCCTGGTCAGACAGAGGCGGTTCGACGTTGCTAGTGCTGTTAGATCTCACTGCAGTGTTCGATGTAGTAGATCACAACCTTCTGGTCCACTGCCTCGCTGATATCAGAGTTCGGGGGTCAGCCCTGTGTTGGCTGGCCTCATTTTTCTGAAACCAGGGACAGCAGGTGACATTGGGCGGAGAGAACTCCAGGCGTCACCCCATAGTATGTGGGGTGCCGCAGGGGGCGATGCTCTCCCTGATGCTTTTTTATATCTACATGCGCCCCCTGGCAAATCTACTCCAGAGTTTTGGGCTGTGGTGTAACCAATATGCTGGAAACACCCAGCTCATGTTCATGATGGAGGGTAGCCCGTATTCAGCCCCTGGAGCTCTCCAGCATTGTTCAGCATTGCTGGTTGGTTAGGAGTGAGCCAGCTGAAGTTGAATCCTAAAACATGAAGACGAAGGTGCTGTGGCTGGGTTGCAGGGAGCAACAGGTGAACTTTTGCATGCCTATTCTGGGTGGCAAGGCATTGCACTTGACCTCGTCCATCAAAAGCCTGGGAGTAATCTTGGATCCGGCGCTATCACTCAAGGCCCAGGTTGCTCAGACAGTCCAGCATTCCACCATCTGCAGTAGGCACAGCACCTGGCCCCGTACCTCTCCTGCTCTGACCTAGTCACAATACTCCATGCCACAGTAATCTCCAGGCTTGACTACTGTAACTCGCTGTATGCTGTCCTGCCTTTGACTGTGATCCAGAAGCTTAAACTCATCCAGCATGCAGCAGCCAGACTCCTCATAGGGACATCCAGTTGGGACCAGATTACATTGGTCCTATACCACCTCCATCGAGTTCTGGGTCATGTTCAAGGTGTTGGTTCTAACCTTTAGGCCATAAGCGGCCTTGGGCCTGCATACTTGAAGGATCGCGTCTTCCCATATTGCCCTGTTAGGTCCCTCTGATCTTCGGAGGAGAACCTATTAGAGGTCCCTGGCCCGAAACACATCCGGCTGGCCTCCACTAGGGCCAGGGCTTTTACAGCCCTCGTCCCCCTCTGGTGGAACAGGCTCCCTAAAAACACCAGGCCCCTGCAGGACTTGCAGAATTTCCACAGGGCCTGTAAAATGGACCTTTTCCACCAGGCATTTGGCCAGCTGGGTTGAGGGTTATTCCATTTCATCAGGCCTCCGGTGGGGAGGGAGGGGGCAGGTTTTATAGTCATCTATCTTATATGGTTCCTGACTATAGTTTTATTGGATTACTGTTTATGGGTTTTAATACTGTTTTAAAGTACATTATATTTATTTATTTATTTATTTATAATTAAATTTATAGGCCGCCTCATCCCCGAAGGGCTCGAGGCGGCTCACAACATGGCTTTATCAAACAGCAATTTAATACAACATAAAAACTGAATCCATTAAAACACAACAGCAGTTTATAACAATAAATAGATTAAATATTATTACATTCTATGTTGTTCAACGCTCTCAGTCCTTCAGGGAAGGGCGGCCTATAAGTACATACAGGGGAGGGCGGCCTATACGTACATACATGCAAATAAATAAATAAATAAAATCAACATACTGATTTTCTTTGTCTCATAAAAATATAAAATACTAGCAACCCAATTCAAATGCCTCAGGCATCTGGGGACAGTGCCACTGCCACACAGCTCTGCCACCTCCAGAGGGCTTTCATAGGGCATGGGAAGGCAGCTAAAAAAAACTGGCTACCTGCAAGTTTGGTGCAAGAATCCTGGGTCCTATTTCCAATATGCTTTCCTTCTCCATCTGTATTGTTGCTAAGACACTCATTTCACCATCTCCCAAGGTGAGATTCCAATCTCTTTCTTGTCATTTTATTGCTGGCTGTTCCTCAGTTATTGGAGAATTTCAGGAGGGACAAATGCAAAATCTTGCTGTATCAGATTTTGTGATTAAGCAAGAACTATGGCAGATATCAACACATTGATAAACAGAGGAGGCTATGTCCATGCAATATGGGTCAGGTGGAGACACTCGATCATACCCTCTTTCATTGTGTAAGGTTTGCAAAAATCAGAATGTCACAATCTGCACTTATCCCATTTCTGTATAACAATCTAACTGATGCTCTTAAGATACCTATGCTTTTGAACAACATGGATCCCACAGTGTGTGAGAATGTAGCAAAATTTCTGCTAACAATAATAGACGTAAGTCTAGATGAATACCAACCAATGTCTATGTATTATGACCACATGTAGCCAGCAGTAATTTTTCTAGCTTCTGTCAGTATCCGATGACGTTTAAGTGAGTTAGCTGAAGGAATGTCCTATAGTTACAGAAGGACCATGTATATATTTTAGTATTTAGTATTTTAGTACCAGTGTCTATAATTGTGAGCAATAATGGGCAAATTTTGTATGCTGATTTTGTATGTTTATTTTATGCCAATAAAGGCTTGTGATTAAGCAAGAAATATTATCATCCCTACATTTTAACTCTTATCTAAGGTGAGAAATAGAAAGCTTGTGGGTGTAATCATCAGCTGTTAGCCTTTTTGCTGGGCTACTGGATAGTGTTATAATGGGAATGCTTTGGACTTCTTCTTGGAAGCATAGAGAACTGTTTTGTGAGTTGGGGAGGTTATAGGTTGAGTTCGATGACATTATTAGAGCACTCATGCAATTCCTGCATGCTCTTATGTACCTTCTGTTTGGCTAGTATGGAGGGATTATCAGTGTGCAGAACTGTGATTTGGTAGGTGCTAGCAGAGTTGCCTGGCATAGTGACTGTCAGCCTAACAGAAGACAACTTCAGCTAGATCAAATAGTTAAAAGTTATGAGGGAGGAAATGGCTGACAGAAGCCTTGTTGTGAAGCAGAAATCTGTGATCACTGCTCTTCTGAGAGAACGCTAAGCATTTACTCATCTGTTGCAGAGATCTAATATGCTGGATCCAGATAAATTGTATTTTTTTGTTTTTTAAGGTAATAAACCAGAGTGAAGAGCATTCTTCAGATGCAACACCACAAAAGGAACAGTATTGGTGTTTAAGACACTAAATATTTTTTCATCTAGTTTTCTGTAATGGATTTCTAATTTCATCCTAACTTTTGCATATAAATGAAACACAGCTAGAGAGCATCTGTGAGGACTACCCTGTAACATCACCTTGATATCTGGATTAAAACATTCTAGGATCATGAAAAATTTAACCAGCAAAAAGGCCTAATAAAAAATTATACACTGTCTTTTTGCAACTGTTTGCATTAAGAAATAGTGATTTCCACTCCATACATTTAATACAGAATAATAAAATATTTTTGAAATATTTTCCCTGTCCCACATCCCATATTTTAAGTGTTCATAAATAGTGGGAAATGTCAGTGCATTGTATTTGACTGAGACACAGATTTTGCTTGTCTCTGAGACTATCTATTGATATGTAAAGCAAGGACATTAGCCATGTAATTAGCCCACAACATAACAATCATCTTTCACTCAATCATTTCAGTTCCAACTGCCCAAACAATAGTAACATTTCACAATGTTTTCACTTGAAATAGCTGACACTGTAATCATAGAGTGAATTTCTTATAGAAAGCTCCCACAGATAGTATATCTCATGCTGAGAAAATGAATTTAAGCAGAAGAAACTGATTAAAAATGCTAACAATCTCCCAAGAATAATTTGTTAAAAGAGCTTTGTTACTTCATTTTACTCTAAAAAATATCTCCTTTATTAAAATCTTCAGTTCCATAAAAACTATTTTGGATCCTATAAGGCTAATCAATGTCTGCTTATGTCTAGTTTGTACTTTTTATATTAAGAACAGCACTGCACTTACCTGTGCATCAGTGGTTCACTGAGTGGACTGCTATGAATGCACACATTGTGGGACTGCACATGCACAGGCCTGCCTTTGGAGAAAAGAAAGCTCATTTCTGTTCTGTCATTTTAAGAGCACTCGGTCTTAAAGCATGTTTTTAAAAAGGGGGTGGAGTGCATCCCTTAGTTATCCTATTGCCACTACAGTTATCTACTTGATCCAGAGAGTTACAGTGATTAAATTGCAGCCCATGGTGGGGAAGGAGGGAGGGTGTATGTTCCTGCACAGAAGTCTACTCAATAAACAACTGTTACATAGCTAAGTGCAATGCTGTTCTTCACCTTCGTGGAGCTTCTGTGTAGTCCCACACTAGGAGAGTAGCAAACTTTCTCACCCTAGTAGAGGTTGTCATTTAAACATCTGCAGGACTGCTCTCTCAAATGCTGTCTCTCTCCTGGAGTTGACATCTATGATGTGTAGTGCCTTATAAAGGTGGAGGAAGATGACCATGTAGTTGCATGACAGATAAAATTTATGGCCACACTGGATGCCCAGGCAGTGGAAACAGCTTGAGCCCATCTCGAGTGCACATGGATCACTAATGGGTGATGGCCTTGGTGACCTACTTTGACAAAGTCTGTGTTGTCACCTTGCAGCACTTTTGTGAAGCAGAAAAGAGGTTGTCATCTCTGTGGAACAGCTTTGTGCAGTTGATATAGAACACCAGAGCTCTCCTCAGGTCCAACATGTGAAGGGATTATTCAGGATGTGTTGCTAAAATAGGACATGACATCAGCAGCATGATGTCTTGGCCCAAGTGGAATGATGTGACCACCTTGGGGCAATGCTCTGAGCTGGGGTGAAGGACCCCAGCAATTTAATCCACTATGGATTGTGGTGAAGGGAGGGGGTCCCAGCACAGAGCTCTTAAATTGCCCACCCTCCTGGTCAATGTTATGGCCACTAGGAATGCCACCTTATAAGGGATTTGCACCACTCAGGGAGATGCCACCAATGGCTTAAAGGGCCTGTCACAAGCCTAAAGAGGACCAAGGTCAAGCTCCATTGTGGGACAGGAGGTGGGACAAGAGGGACAGAGGGATAGAGATTATTGAACCCTTGAAAAAATATCTTTGAGGATGGATGGGAAAAAGCTGAACATGACCCAAATCAAACATGGAATACCAAGATGGCAAAGAGGTACACCCTGATGGAAGAGGTAGATAGACCTGAGTCTTTAATGTGTAAGAAAAATATAGATGTCAGGGAGCAGAATTCAGGGAAGATTTCCTGAGCGAGGGTCCATCTATTAATCTATCACATTTGTAGATATAGGACCTCCTCATGGATGGCTTCCTTGATGAAAGGAGCAAGATCCATGATCTTATGTAGCATAATCCAATATTGTTTTATTTTTTTACAGGTCCACCATGTGTAGTAAAAAGAACCAATCTGTTCTCCACACTTCCAACAAGTTGGGGGACATATTTTATAGATTCTTGAGAGAGAAAGTGGAGTCAAATAGCATGTATAGAACATTTTCCATGTATTTTCTGACTGCTATGGAGGACGTAAAATTATAATTATTTTTCCAGCATTTTTGCCAAGAATCCCAACTGTTACTTTTTCTGATATTTTGAGACCATTTAATCATGTTTTCTTTAATTATTTCTGGTTGTGTTTTTATCTCCCATAAAATTTTATAAATCTTACTATTTGGTCTAGGTTGGATTTCTTGGACATAAATACTGATATTTAAAGATCTTCCTGATAGAAATTTTTAAGCTGTAAATATGTATACCAATGAATTGGTATTCCACTAATAAGTATTTGATCTCTAGGTTTTAATATAAAGTTATTTTTAAAATTTCTAATAAATCACTACAGGTTAACCAGTTTTTCGTGCCTCCATTCGTGAAATCCAGCTCTTTCAATTAAAACTGAAAGAAATAGTGTCTCTTCCCAAAGGAAAAGAACATACAGTAGCCTTTTGTGACTACATAATCTCCTTGTTGATAGTCATTTTGTACTGGGACCCATTAGCTTTTCTCAAAATTCCAAAAGTGCTCACAGGCTAAACAAGGTCATAAAAATGCCATTATACTTCTTCATGTTCACTTGCTTATCAGGAAATTATCTGCTGCTGGAGGTGGCAATGACTTAAAAGCTACTAAATTCATGCACAGATCCTTCTCCCAGAGTCTTTTGTAAAATCAGCATGCAACCTTGGAATAGTGGGCTCTGAATGGCTTCAACTCTAACATGGTGAACAGAATATCCAGTGGAGAATCCAAAGATCACATTCTGGAATAGAAATATAACTCTAATAATCAATGGTAGAAATAAAAGGGGCATTTTTCATGTTTATAATTTATTTTTATATTATGCAGACCATATTTGCTTAGAAAATTAAAAATTCAGACAGAGTTGCACTGAACACCAGCATGCCTTTCCTGACTGTCCCCATCTACTCTTACATACTTGATGATCCCACTGCCAACAGTATCCCATCTTTTATTCATTTTCACAATTTAAGCTTCTGAGGTCAAATCTGAAACACAGAATTTTTACTGTCATGACTCCTATAATGTTACCAAGCCAACCTATGGTGGACCATTGGGATCCTGTTTGGAATACAGTGGCATCTCTACCCACCTCAGCCAACCCTTGGGGTGCCTAGAAGTGCAGTGCCAAAATGGGGGAGCATATTTTGTGCATTGGCTCAGTGTACCTTCAAGGGGAAAAAAAAGTTGTCTGGACTTGTCTTCCTTCAAAGCAATTTGCATAATGCTCTTTCATACCCTTCCTGACAGGATTAAGTCTACACAAAGACCTTGCCCTGAAGAGAGATTCCATCTCTAGTCCTAGACCATACACCCTGGTGAATGTGCTAATGTGCTTACCTGTCCACTGTTGTACTAACTAATGTTTCTTCCTCTGACTAATAGCTTTACTGACTACCTGATTTTGAATTGTCAGTGTTTTACAGCTGTAATTTCATCAGCTAACTCCCCCGTTGGAGACACTCCCAAGCCTGGAACCTCAGGCTTGCTTCTGCCTGGATTCAACAAGCGTGTTTCCTGTTGCTTCTCTGCGTCTGGTCTACTGCTGAGCTCCAGCCTGTTTGCCTGATCTCCTGTGCCATGATCTGTTGGACTGTGATCTGACTACACCTTGCCTTGACCTGTTGGGTTGGACCTGACCACACCCTGCCTGTAGCACACAATTAATGTTTCCACTGCAGACATTGCAATATTCTCAGAGCAATATCACTATCAGCTATATGGCATCTCAGAGTAAAAACATTACTTGAAAATGCTTTAACAATTAAATTATTTGGGAAGTACCATGAATAACAAAATTACTATATAACATAAAGTAATTCCAAGATTAATATACAGTGAAGAAGTTAGACAGGCAAACTGTCTATGGTGACCAGTTCGTACAAATTTTCCCTACCATTTTCACAGGAGCACATACCAGTGGATAGTCATGCTAAAAACACTGTTGCAGTTAACAGTAGGCAATTCTGATCTGTTTAAAAAACAAAAAAATTCTAGTTCATCTTCAAAACACATTCTCCAGAAAGACTAATTTCACTTGCTGATCTTTTGAGTTAGATCCCCAGCAAATAACCTGTTACCTTAGATAAAAGAGCATGTGTAATTCAAGCAGTCTTTAAAATGGATGTTCAGATGACTGGTGGATTTCAAGGAATTCGTATATCAGTGTCCATCTGATAATGCATTTTCATAACATTTTAAACATAACAATATCTATCCTCTACTGTTGTTGAATGTATGAGAAGAGTGTAAGAAATTGTATCAAGAATGCTTTCGAGACAGATGGATTTTTTAAAAGCAAAATATCAGTCCTTTGTATACTTGTTGTGAAGTGGTCTGATTTAAGTGTCAAAGGTACTATCAAAATGCTAACATTTCCCATTTGTTGGGTTTATCAAATGAAGGAAATACAAGTCTTTTTTCCTATTCTCATAACAAGAGACTCAACAGGAGGTGGATGTTAATAACTGAAAGCATTAGTCTCTTTATAATGCAGCTCTGCACAGCCTTGCTTTTGTCCTCTTAAATAACTGGAAAACTAAAAATTACCAATAATTTCACTTGCAGCACAAAAGAAAAGTAATTTTGAGAAATATCACACACAGTGCTCTGAATAATTATAGAACATAACTGAGGTTCTAAATCAAGGGCACTTATCTTAATTGAACATCTGAAATGTTTTATTTATATAAAGAAAAGGTGCAAGAAAAATTAGCTGATCCAAAGCATGGCTATGTTGAGGAAGACTTTCACATGTGAGTTCTTCCTTTTCTTTTGACAGTAGAGTATACAGAGTTTTAAAGCATACAATATTCTCAGTACTCAGTGAAATGTATACAGTCTGGGGCTGCCAACCTCCAGGTGTTGAAACCTGAACAATTTGCACAAAAATGCACATGGCTGAATTAGTAAATTGTTAAATTATTCAGTCCGTCAACTGCTAGCCATTTTTGTGCACATTTTACAGGTTTTGTATTTGAGTTGCGTAACTCCCCTTGTTCTTTGTATAGTATGAAACCTCCAGGTGTTGACTGGAGATCTCCCACTACTACAACTGATCTCCAGATGACAAAGATCAGTTCACCTGGAGAAATGGCAGCTTTGAAAGGTGGACTCTATGGCATTATACCCCATTGAAGTATCTCCCAACCCCAACCACTGCTATCTTCAGGCTCTATCCCCAAAATCTTCAGGTATTTCCTAGCTTGGAGCTGGTAACCTTAGTACAACCTTTTGGGGCTGAAAAGACTGTCATAGCATATTTCATAACAGAAGTCATGGGTTGGATGCAACTAGTTTTTCCATTAGTGAAAATGAGAGGAAGGGGTCCTCTCTGACCACCAAAAAGGTTATGGGATCTAAACAGACAAAATCCACATTGAAGGAAGCTATTACAAGAGGGGGAACTGGCCAAGATTGAGAGGAAAAAATGGCTGTTTTAAGCATAGCCAAAACTTCTATTGCATTTGTATTCACAAGTTCAGGCTAAATATGGCACTTCCTTTACTTCTGAATATTGAGCCACAAAATTATCCATGTTTTTAATTTATATGCCATGCTTACATGACACACAAAATATATTCTCAGCCAACAGAATGACTATCAAAAGTATTGTTCAGACTCTAAAAATGAAAACAGATTTCTGCTTCTTGTTCTAACTGCCAGATGATAGGCCATAAGGCCCCAAATGACAGATATCAAACTACATTTGTTCTCATTGGCTCAGCCACGCATCTCAAAAGGGCAGAAGACCTCCTTTGGAATTCTGGACCCAGAAAGGTCCCAACCATCTTGCAATGAGGTAAGTCATTGCAAAAGAGGATTCAGGGAGCTTATCATTGTCACCTTTCCCTTAGAAAGGGCCCTTCTCCCTAAAATCAGGAAAAATATGACAGTAATAAGTTTCCTGAAGCCTCCCTTGTACTGCTAGGTAGATGGGAGTTGTTCAGGGACTTTTGATAAAGCATGGCAGATGTGATGCATTTGAGGGGATTAATTGTATATTGCTGGTGACAGTGATGTCATGTATTCCATTGATCTACAGGACTAAATATATGTTACCTGAAAATTGTTACCCGTAGCATTATTTATGTTACCTGTAATATTATTTTTGAACAATTACAACATAATCTATTTACTTATATGAAAAGTCTATGTTAAACTTCTATTGTGAAACAGGCTGCTGTTCAGTGCAATAGAAATGTAGATGTGAAAAAGGGCACATGAAACAAAAAAGCATACTTTTGTGATGGGGAGGGGTGGGAGAGATCACAAATCATTTGTCAAAATCTAAGCGAAGAAAAAAGCGTAAGCAAAGAAAAAAAGACAGCTTAATCATTATGGTAATAAAAAACTTTATATTGCCTGATAGACACTCATATTAATAAAACATGTCAGAGCATGGATTGAATTCTTAACACATGTCAGTGAAATCTGAAATTTATTTATCAGGCTCAACTGGACATCAACTTTTTTGTGACTCCAGGTGGTTTTTGTTTTCTTGTGGTACACTTTTCCCCTTGCAAGCACAGCTGAAGCTTGCTTCAAGCATAAAGAAAGACTGGACTGGACCCCCAGTGGTTCTATGAACTACCTATGGCACATGGGCCAAAAGCAGCAGTGTGAAAACAGTGTGAAAACGGTGTAAACCCTTTTACACCATTTTAAACCATTTTACACTGTTTTCACACCATTTTCACACCACTGGTTTTGGCCCATGCAGAATCCACCTGTGTGTGTGCCCATCTGCACATATGGAAAATATGGCTGTATTGAGCCCAACAGAAATCTTCCATATATGGACATAGCGCTCTGCTATTGAGTTGATCATTCACATCTATTGTAGTGATGGATTTAGTTACCTCTACAGCTTCAGTTTTGTAGAAGTTTCTCTGTTCCTGTGAACAGAATGTTTTTCCCTAGTAGAAGTTTCTCTGTTCCTGTGAACAGAATGTTTTCCCCTAGTATTCTATTCAGCCGAACTTCATTAGCACATGCTCTTTCAAGAAAATAAAGTTCCTCTAAAGTTTGCAAAGATCTCCTTAGGCAGAGGCAATTAATATAAACTAGCAACATTTTCTGGGCCAGAAGCTTACACTAGTTGGGGTTAAATAGGGAAATTGTTCTAAAAAAAACCCATCAAGTACCATAGCTATGATCCAAATCTCAGTTGCTGGATGCTTTTTAATATTATACTAAACTCTAAGAGGTCCAATGATGTATCTTCTATATAGGATCCTATAGGAAGGGTTGAAGAAGAATCTCCAGAGGAACTGATGATACTTCAAAGAAGCCTTTAAAAGGGAATCCTTCTGGGAACAAATAGATGAGTAAATTGATTTTGTGGTGAAAAAGAACTATTTTGGTGCTATTGTTGATGAAATTGTACTATTAGTCAGTGGGAAGAAACCAGCTTTTGAAGCCTCTCTCCATTGCTGAGTCAGAATGCTCCCACCCTGCAAAGGTTTCTATCCAGTTTCACAGGTCACTTCTTATCTTTAAGGTAATTATAATCTATACCAAGTGTCTTCATTGTGAAGCTCAAGGACACAGGGGTGCCCACTGAAACTTTTTTCCAGTGCCCACCAAGTGTTTTTAGGAAATGGGTAGGGCATGTGCTCAGTACAAGGATCTACATTGTGTTATTGAAGTTAAGTTGTGACAATAACTTTGTGGCTTGCTCTGACTCCTGCAGCAGCCATCTTATGGGAACCATTTTTGATGCTGCACCCACAATGCTATGTCAGAATTCCAATTGGACCTGAAGATTCAAAAAAGTTGGGACCCCAATACACTCAAGCAAATATATATCATTTGCTGTATCACATATATAGCATACTGATTTTTAATGACCTAGAATTCCTTAGTCTTTCATATTCTACCTAGTGTAACATTATTTACTTCATTCATACCCTGCCTTTCTTCCCAATATGGACCTAAAGAGGTTCATCACATCTTCTTGTATTTCATTTTATCCTCATAATCATCTTGTGAAGTAGATTAGACTGAGGTGGATTCTTCATGGGCCGTATACAGTGGCATGGGACTGGTAAAAACACCGTTGTGGGGAAGGACTTTGCACCACTGCCGCTGCTGGAGCACAGCTGAAGCAACGTATTCCCCCCACAATGGCATTTTTCTGACTCTCTAGTTTAGTGAGTCTTTTGAAAAACTCTGGCGTCCACCCAGTGCTGAACAAAAGACACCGGATGCAAGGCAGCGTTTCCCCCGTGCCACTGTAGTTCCCCTCTTACCTCCTTTTGGCTGCTGTCGGTTGGCAGAGACCAGGGGACACGCCTCCTGGCCTTCAACCCCAGAGCTGTCACCATGGCCATGGGGGTGTGTCCCCGTGGCTCTGCAGAGCAATGCCAGCTGAGAGGAGGTAAGAAGGGAACTACAGCAGCGGTCCCTGTGTGGGCCACTGGGGCACTGAGGCCATTCACAGGACAGTGCGCAAACAGCCCTGGGGGGTGCACCGGCATCAAGTATGTGAGGCCAGTGAGGAATTTGCGGCTTGTGAGGCCAGTGAGGAATCTGCCTGAAAGTTTATGACTGGCCACTCCAAGCAAGCTTACATGTTATAGGGATGGTTCAAACCTGGGTCTTCCAAATCTGAGCTCTATACTACAGTGTTCTCATATGCAAGCTACATATCAGGCTGAATCCAGACAAGATGAAAGTGCTTATGGTGGTCTTAGATCCATGAAGTGGGGAGACATCCTGTTATCTGATGGGAATCTATTGCCCTGAAATAGGTGCGAAATCTGGGGGTGCTCCTGCACTCTGCTATGACACTTTATTTTATTTTATTGTATTCATTTTATTGAATTTATATCCCATGTTCCCCAACTAGAGCCAGGCTTAGGGTGGCAAACAAGCATATTTAAAAATAGTTTAATTAGCACATTAAATCCCAACCACTCATATCATTAAAAAATCCCCAAAATGGCAAGCACAGTATAAGCCTATGAAGAACCACCCAGGCCCAGCTCAGACATAAACCTAATTAAAATACTGTCCAAGCATAGGCAGAGTTAAGGAAGGAGCAAACACAGGGTGACAGTGAATTGATGTTGTTATAGAGTGGCCATCGGACAGCATAGGCCTGGTGGATCATCTCTGTCTTACAGGCCCTGTGGAACTGTTTAAGATTCCGCAGGGTCCTGGTGTCTACTGACAGAACATTCCACCAGGTTGGAACCAGGGCAAAAAATGCCCTGGCTCTGGTTGACGCCAATTGCACTTATCTGGGACCAGGAATTACCAGAAGATTTTTATCGGAGGATCTGAGCATCTTCCGTAAGCAATATGGGATGGGATGGTTTCACAGATAGAAGAGTCCCAGACTGCTTTGGGCCTTGAAGGTTATAACTCAAACTTTGAACCTGATTCAGAATTCCATTGGCAACCAGTGCAGTTGCCAGAGTACAGGTGTTATATGCTCTCTCACCAATGCACTGGTGAGAAGTCTAACAGCTGGATTTTGGATCAGTGTTAGTTTTCAAGTCAGTCTCGGGGCAGTCCCGCATAGAGTGAGTTACAGTAGTCTAGCCTGGAGATGACCATCACATGGATGGATCACTGTGGCTAACGCAGGGCAGGGTAAGTAAGGGAGCCAGCTTCCTAGCCTATCAATGATGGTAGAAGGCTATCTTTGTTGTATTGGTGACTTGGGCCTCCATAGAAAGGGAGGATTCCAAAGTCACACCCAAACGCTTTACAGATGTGGCCTCATGTGGGGTTGTCTTTGAAGATGGTTGGAGACTGCATCTAGTTCAGAATGTGGCAGGAAGACTGTTAACAGGTACTTCTGGCCAGATGAACATCACACCAGTCTTAGAAGAATTGCACTGGCTTCCAATTCACTACCAAGCCCAATTCAAGTTGTTGTCTTTGACTTACAAAGCCCTAAATGGCTTGGACCTCAGGTATCTAAAGGAATGTATTCTCCCATATTGACCTGTCTGTACCCTGAGATCAACATATGAAGCCCTTGTGGTGGTATCACTGCCTTCAGTGGTTAAAAAAAAGGGTAGAGTTCTGAGATAGGGCTTTTTTAGTGGTGGCTCTGAGGCCATTTCCGCATGGTCAGCTGAGTGGAGGTGCATCAGCATAGTTTATGCCGATGCACCTCCCTGGGACTGTTTGCATGGACGGTCCTGCTGGGTGCGCAGCTGACGGTGCAGTCTTTGCACAGGCTGCGCCGCTCCCAAACAGCTCTTACCTCCTGTCGGCTTCCGTCGCATTGTGGAAGCCAGGGGACATGTCCCCATGGCCAGAGTGATGGCTCTGGGGTCGGAGGCCATGAGGCATGTCCCCTGGCCTCCACAATGCAACGGGAAGCGACAGGAGGTAAGAGCTGTTCGGGAGGGCTGCGGGAAAAATGCCAGCTTCCACCAGGTGCTGTTCGCTCAGCACCAAATGGAAGCCGGCATTTTCAAAAACCCTCACCCCCTGAGTGAGGTTTAAAAGCAGTGTCTTCGCACTGCTTGGGGGGCGCCTGCTGTGTGAATGCAGCAGCACCTGCTGTGCAAACAGCACCCCAGGGATGGTGTTTTTACCATCCCTCAGGCACTGTTTTCCACCCGGGCAGAAGCAGCCTGAGATTACGAATGATCTCCCCACTGATGTGTGTCAAGCATAGTATTTTCCCTGGCCTTTGGCTGAAGAGATAGTTTTCCCCTTCTGGTAATAGGAATAGGTTTCATGAATTTAATAATGTGTTTGAATAAGCTTTATCTATTTTGATAGGTTTTAAGAGGTTTATTTATTTATTTATTTATTAAATGTATATCCTCCCTTCCTAATAGGTTTTGATAGGTTTTCATGGGTTTTAAATAAGATTTATTGTTATATTGTTATAGATTATAATTATTTTTAGGTTATCAGTATTTTAGGACATTTATGTTGTAACCTGCCCTGAGACCTTTGGGTACAGGGCAGGCTAAAAATACATATAAATAAATAATTAAGGATGCAAAGTGCTATCTTAAGCTCAATGGGACTTACTTCCAGGAAACTTCTTAGAACATCACTGCAAATCATTAGGTATGGAATGGAATGTAGCAAAAGGGAAAAATAGTTTAACTTGTAGGAATCATTTGATCTTTTAAAACTATCCTCTGTGATAATGTACCCCTAATGATGAGCGTAATGTGCCCAAAAGCTACATCTGCCAAATGGGCTTGTAGTTTTTCAGGAGACCTTGGACTGCAGTGAAAAAAAAATCATTTTCAGCTACTTTTGCAGCTGCTAACCATGCAGTCATTGCTTTGAATTGCTCTGGTTGTCACAAGGACTTAATAGAGATGGAGACTGGAGACACTAAGCACAAAGCAGAAATAATTGAGTGCTTCCTCCCTAAATGAAGTGTGGGAGATGATGGAAAAGCTGCAAAGGTTCACCAGCCTGAGGCAACACTAGACAGGAGAACATTTCTGATGCAGCTGCAGCCAGATCCTCTGACTAATTACTCAACAGCCCCATGTCAAAAACAATTTGTTGACCCTGGGAAAGGTGTGTGCAGAAGTGCCTATTTTCCTCTCTAGATACATGGTGAGAAATCAAAACTTAAATATATGAGAGGAGTTTTCTCAAGAGAAACGAAGGCATTATACAGAATGTATTTCTACTCTTTTGCAATCAATTAACTTGCTGTTTTAGTTTAACATCATGACTATGTATTGACTGCTTCAAAAAGCACATTGTATTAAATTAACAAGAGATAATAAGCAGGAAGAAAATGACAGCAAATGAACAAATGAATGAAATTAATGAATGCCTAAGTTTTCACCAGTGATGTTCAAGCAGACAAGAACAATTTGATTGAGGGAGCTCTTATACAACATAAGATGTTCTAGAAAATTCATGCAGATCATTTTAATACAACCAGTCATTTTAATACATGAGGTCTGCTCCTATCTAAATTTACAGATACAAGTTCCACTGATTCACTGAGATTTACTTTCAAATAAATGTATATAGAATTTCTGTTTGAAAGGTAAAATTCACTTTCAAATAAATGAAGAAAATAAAAGCTGAAATATGACAATCCTAATATGTTTGTAGCTGTTTGTGTATTTGGCACTTTAAAAAAAGCAGGGACAAGAAGACAAACTAGTAATATTGTACTGAATTCATCATTGGAGAGATACAGTGTGCTTTAAGTTGAACTAAAAGTCCAAACTATTACATTTCTGTATTCCTCTTGCAAGAATTAAATGGTTTTTCACTATTAAAAGCTAGAGCAGGGCAAAAACTACTTTGAGTTGTATTGTAGTTACAAATGATGTTATTAACTAGCGTGAACAAGGTTTTCTGAAAACAGGGCTTATCCTGGTCAAGTCAAAAAGTGAATCTAAAAATAACTGCAACACTTGTGATAAATATAAGGTTACAATCATAAATAATACATATCAGAGAACAAATGAATTCAAGGCAGTTTATTTCTGAGTACAAATGGTAAGAAAGGTACTTTGGTTTGCATTAGAACAGTTAGATTTGAGTCTGATAGCATCTTATAGACCATGATTGTCAGAATAAAAGCTTTTGGGAGTCAATCTCAATTGGAAAGGATTGACTGTCAAAAGTTTATACCCTGAACATTTTGTTGATCTTGAAGATGATACTGGACTCACTTGGAGAATTTCTGACATAGTTTTGTATAAATTACTTTGGAATTTTAAGGAACTCACTTGGAGGAGCAGTCAGTATCTTTAATATAATAAGCGACCCTATTTGCAAAGGGGTGTGAATATGTTTTAGCTGGGGTGACCTCCATGCATGAACCATGTGTGAGGTGAGGTTAAAATTGGATTCATATTGACTTTGCCTCCAAGCCCCAGCCATTTGGGCTGGACTCATTCATATGGGAATGAATGGGTAAGAGAGACAGGAACTGTGTACAAGATGGTAGCAATTTTATAAGGTGTTTCCCCTTAGATGTTGACAACCTTGACACAAACATGACTGCTAGGTAAAGTTACATTAATTCTTCTCGAATGTAAAAGATGAACTTTGGATGAAAACATATTGATGTTTGTGTTTAAAGATTGTTAAAATGGCCCATTGGTTCACTTACCATGAAGGGGCCTTCTCTTGTAGGCGATGGGGCATCTTGGTGGGTGATTCTCCACCCCATTTCAGGGAGGCAGGAAACAGAATTTCATCACTTCCTGTCCAGGCTTGGCATCCATTTTAGCCAGTATTCGATTGACCGAGCAGTCCAAACAAGAAAGAAAGAAAAGCTTCAAGGAAAAGAACAACATCTCCAAAAACGGAGAAATAACGAAAGGGGATCTACTGCTTTTGGATGAAAGTACCTGCACATGAACCATGGTAACTGTGTGTTTTGGGCCATCGCGCAGAGATCGATTGATGGAAGCCCGAACCGAAAAGTGATGGTCTGGGGCACTTTGATGTTCAGTGACCATTCGGCTGGAGAAACGGTCTGCCAACTCAGCCAGTTGGCTTGCAAGTTCAGGGTTCCTTGCATAAGTTCTGCCCTTAGGCTCTGGAGATTGTTTTCTGTCCAGGAGATGATATTGGAAACCTCTCTGTGCAGTCGTGAGGATCTTGATCCTCCTTGGTTGTTTATATGGACCTTGGCTGCTATTGCCGGCGCAGATTAGGACGTGTCGATTGGCGACAGATTTTTGGAAGAATCAAAGAACTAACGGTATTGCTTTTACTTCTAGAACAATGAAAGGCAGTCGTCGGACTATTTGTCCTGGCTGTATTGATTTCGAGACTGGCCCCCCAGCCCTGAAGACTTGCGTCTGTGAAGATTTGTAGCTGGGACGGATGCAGATGCTGTCTGCCCTGCATGAGATTCCTTTTGCACATCCACCAACTAAGATGAGACTTCAGGGATTATGGAATCTGCCATCTCCTGTCTCTTTTTAGGATGATGTCCTGTGGTTCGGACAGAGAAATTATTGAAGGGGGCGTGCGTGGAGTCTCCCCGGAGGTAAGAGGGCATTTGCATTGGAGTCTATGATGACACCGAGGTGAGTCAATCGTTGAATCGGTATCGGGGAACTCTTTTGACGTTGATCATGAATCCATGAGACTGCAGGATTCGCCTGACTAGATTCAGATCCTGAATTGCACTGTCTCTTGGGAATGGGAACGGATTAGGAAATCATCTACCTCTTCGGTGTCAGAAGAATGTGTCAGAGATTGTTGATCCTCATCACCACTGCCTTCCTCCTCGTGAGGGAATTGCAGGGGATCTTCTGATGGGATTCTAGGGTAACCCCTAGTTAGCCCATGGGTATAAGGTGGGGACCTAGGGTAACCCCTAGTTTGCTCACTTGGTGAGAGAGCAGTGAAATACTATGGAGAGGGCCTGAAGCCGTCTCTAATGGGTGCCTGTGAGGTCCCTGGACCTTGCAATGGGAGTCTAGGGTAACCCCTAGTTTGCCCAAACTGCTCTGATCCTGTGAGAAAAGGGCCCGTTGAGACCTGTATTCTCTGTACAGAAGGCTTGGCAATTTGTCCTCTATGGCTTCTCTTGCAGTCAGTAGTTGGTGTATGGCATTCAGGGTTCGCATGGCCTTGTCTTTCCTGTTGCTTAAGGGCGAAGGAAGGAAATGTGTAGGTGGAAGGGAAAGGATCTCTATGGCATAACTCTGGGAAACGGTCTCTGTCATCCAGGCGTCGACGTGGGTGTCTCTCCATGCTTCCTGGAAGAGGAGAAGGCGACCCCCCACGTGTGTGAGTCAGGACTTGGAAGTCATTTCCGCTCTGGTGTTCTTGTCAAACCTGGATCGGGAGTTACCTTTACGATGAAAGTAACTAAATCCACCGAACCCCCAGGATGGGTTCCTGTCGTCTCTTGGAGTCCAGGAGGTGCTTCTGCCATCTCTAGAGGTGCATTGCAACACCCACTGCAAACAAAAAGATGTTCTCGGCCAGGGTTTTTTGTCAAAATGATAATTACATTACTGAAGAACAGACAGGGTTCCTACCCGGGAGACACATTAATTTAATATACGTAAAATTCTTAACAACGTGGTCTAGTTTGTCCCCGACAAGGTTTTGCCCTGGAAGACATAACTGGTGATCATAGTTTTGGATTGAGTATCAGCTGCCAGGCTCTAATCCAGGCATTACGGCAGGCCCCCAGGATGGAGGCCATAGCTCTAGCTAATAGGCCTGAGGCCTCAAGGGAGGCATCTGAAATAAATGCTGCTCCCATTCTGATATGTTCAATACCCTCTCTAGCTGCCGTCAGCTCTAGGGGCAGAATATCCAGGGCACGATTGGCCCAGACAAGCAGGGCTCTGGCAGCAGTAGATGTTGGTGCTATGACCTTCATGGAGGTAGCCCAGGGTTCATGCGATCGTCTGAGCATGGTATCTGACCTTTTCTCTAGAGAGCCTTTGATAGTACCTTCCCCTTCCTTAACCGGGAGTACTCCCGTCTGGGCGTCAACCACTGGGGCATCTACTGGGGGGACCTTCATGATGGGCTCCACATATTCTGGGACCAGATATCGCATCTTAGCGGTGGAAATGGTATGTTTATTGGAAGCTGGTGCTTCCCATTCTTCCTTGATTTTCTTAATGAAAATTCAGGAATAGGAAAAACCGATTTGGGAGTTTCCTCCTGCGGCAGATATTGCTTACTGCCCTTATGGCAACCTTTGATATCTCATATCAAATATGAGATAAGAAGAGTTTGAATTTATACCCCCCTTTCTCTCCTGTAGAAGACTCAAAGGGGCTTACAATCTCCTTTCCCCCCTCACAACAAACACCCTATGAGGTAGGTGGGGCTGAGAGAGCTCTGAAAAGCTGTGACTAGCCCAAGGTCACCCAGCTGGCATGTGTGGGAGTGTACAGGCTAATCTGAATTCCCCAGACAAGCCTCCACAGCTCAAGCAGCAGAGCAGGGAATCAAATCCTGTTCCCCAGATTAGAGTGCACCTGCTCTTAACCACTATGACACTGCTGGTATTTTAGGATAAGTATCTCCTAAGGTCATGATAGGGTCAGTAAAGTGATTTGGCTGTCTAAAACTGAATCAGTTGCTCTTCACGCTTCCTTTGCACATGAGCCATCAGGTGCACCCTTTAAATCACCCTACAGAGAATGCATTGCCTGATTTTTGAGTTTACGCTGTTCATGGTATCTATTGTGAAATGGTCACAACTGATCACATGACTAGTTACCCAGATTTATGACCAGATTATAAACAGCAGATTTTTCTTCTGACCACTTTGGAATCAGTAATTCAAGTGTGTTAGTGTCCTTTTGGGATTTTTTTCTAAGTGATGCCTCAGCTATTTGGGATTATCTCATTCAAAGCAGCATATAGTTCTCTCCTACACTTAAGAACAAATATTTACCATAAAGAATCACTTAGCTTACTCATATTGAAATACTACTGGAAAATCTTCCATGCAACAAAGTTTCATATGATAACCATTGAGGGAATGCTAAATAAAACAAAAGAAGACTTCACTTGCTGGCAGAAGACAACAAAAGAAGGGGGATGACAAATCTCCTTGGGGAGAGAGTTCTAGAATTTTGGCGCCATGACCCAGAATCTCTCTCAGGGTGCCACCTGTCTAATCTCACAAGGTGGCAACATTCAAAGCAGGGCCTCCAAAAGGTACTGTAATTGTCAGCTGGGTTTATAAGCGTTCTTCAGTTATCTAATCAACATGTAATGAGGGTCTGCACCACAGAGAACAGATCTTTTCTGACCAAGAAAGGCTATAGCTGGCTAACCAGTCAAAGCTGGTAAAAAGGAATTCTTGGCCACAGCTGCCAGCTGCTTATCCAGCTGTAGGCATGAGCAAGAACACCCCCAGAATATGAACCTGATCCTCCAAAGAGAGTGCAACCTCATCCAGAACAGCTGACACCTTAAATTCTGGGTGAGACCTTCTGCCCACCAGTAAGACTTTCATCTTATCTGATGAAGCTTCAGTTTATTAGCCTGCTCCTACACCAAAACTGCTTCCAGGTAGTGTTTCAGGGTTTCCACAGCCTCCTACAATCAGCTGAAAGTACAAGGTTCTCTGACCCTCCAAATGTGTTCAGGCAAGGACCCTGTCTATTTGTGAAACTTAGCTGGGTCCTCCTCTGATTAAGCCTGGTTCAGTAGAAGTTGTGACAGCCCTGAGAAGACAAATTAATTGATTCAAGACATGCAGGGCCATTACCTAGGCATTGTTTACTACTGTCATTCTTCTCCACCCCCTTATTATATAGTCACAATGCTAGTCTTTGTTTTGTCTTTTTATTTATATAACTATAAAACTTGATTATTTTCTTATATGAGACATCCAGAATCAAGAAGATTCATGTTTCAGACCTGACAGAATGATGTGCCATAGTGTAACGAGAATTTAACAACTATGCCTGTGATAAATTCATATGCTTAACCTTGTTCCAGTGAAAGCATATGGATTGTGACCCCTGAGCATTTGTTTTCCTATATTACAAGCTACAACAATACTTCTCCCACAGCAGTTTTTCACCACCTTCCTTTCTCAGTATTTTACATTCCAGTGATGAAAACTCTGTCCTGAAGTTTAGCTAACTAAAATGGTACTTTATAACGTGCAAAAATAAAGCAAAAAAATATATAAAAGACACAGGAGAAATGTAAAGTTTCAGGGTTTACATAAGTAATGCACACAAGAACTATGTCCTTGTTTGTGGTCATTAATAGTAACTAATAAAATAACAATAATAACATGAACTTTGTTATAAAAGTATTCACTTGTCTAGTGTAACAGGGGAACTATTAAGAACAAAATAATTTTCCTTAAAAAAATAGTAGTGTTATTGCTAGTATCTGTCCTAAAAGGTGGAAAGCAATCTAAGGAATTTTGCAGTGTATCTATTTTATAAAACTTTTTTCTAGTTTAAGGTGAGTTGTGATCTAAAATTATTTGCTTGATTTTCCTTATTCCTCTGTCACAATTTGCATTTATATGCACTGGGACCTGGCAATGCCCATAAAGCAAAAATGTTCCCCAGATAAATCAATTCAGTTAGAAAGTCAGTTATAATGGCTTCAGGGAGTTCAAAATTGGTGATTTCTAATTTTCTGGTAATTATGGTAATGTGGATGCAAAAGCAAATATAAACACTAGATAAACAAAACCCAAAATATATGAACATGCATAATATGGGAAATGATATCACACTGTGCTCTTGAAACTACTTCCCATAGAACAGGATAAAAGGTGGTCTAAAGAGGTATATTGGGGAAAAAACTGTTGTTCATCCCAGTTGTTTTACTGGACATGTATAATGTACATGAAAATTACCAACCATAATAGGGTTTTAGCATCAAAATTTACAGTCAGAAACACTGGCCATACTTCCCAGGAGATAATTACTTATGCAAGAATTCATCCCATCTCCTGAGTGACTAAGTCACCTTATATTTATGTTGACTGCCTTCCAGTTGCTTCCAATTCATGATTTGATCTAGAACCTGCTGACTTGTCCTTTTGACTATCAGTGGTACCCATAAAGCTTTCCCCTAACAAAACTTTTCAAAGGAATCTCTTTCTGTCAGCTTTCTTTATTGTCCAACTTTCACACCCATAAATAGCAACAGGGAATACCATAGCATGAATTTATTTTATGTTGGTTGCCAATGATACATTCGTACACTTAAGAATCTTTTCTAGCTCCTTTATGGCTGCCCTTCCAGTCTCAATCTCCTTCTGATTTCTTGATTGATGATGGAGCCAAGGAATAGAAAGCCTTGAACAATTTCAATTTCCTTATTGTCAACCTTAAAGTGAAGTAATTGTCAAGAAGTCATAACTTTTGTCTCATTTAAAAAAATGCTTTATTGGTTAAAAAGAAGGATTCTATAATAAGGGGAAAGGGAGGGAGTACAAAAATAAAAAATGATGAAAGAACAAAGAAAAATACATTACAAAGAAAAAAGGAAAAGGTTATAAATAATACATCTATAATCTATTTCATATCAGAATTTCATTGCATTTATCATTTACTAAATAAGGAAAAGTGCGACTTCTCCTTCACTCTCCAGTTTATAACAAACCAAAATCAAAATCTGTTGTTACATAGTCCTAGCTGGATCTTAAGCTGGCTAGACCTATAAAAGTCAGCCCCCTCTTGATTTCTATAGTAAATCATCGTTATCTATCAATTCATCTACTATGAGGTTGTAAACATTTCTCTAATTACTATCATATTCTAATCTATCTAGCACATAGACAACAGTTCAAGCAATTAATAATCGATTGGGAGTAAAATAGCATCTGCATCTTTACGCAGGAACAGAATCCATAATCGCCAATTTTTTGTATAAACTTCCGCAGGGAGAAGTTTAATTTGATGTGTTCTTTTATCCAGTATAAACAGTTGTTACACCTTGTTCTTCCAATCTTACTGCCGTGCTGTTCTCACAATCTTACTTCCAATCTTACTGCCGTATGTGTGAACAGTGGATTTTGGCCAACTCTGATCTGCTACCCAGTTTGCGCAGGAGTGGGAAACATTGCAGAAACACTAGCAGATTGCACAATTTACTTTCAGGATACAGATTATCACAGTGTTCTTTCTTAAAATTCCTGTTGTATGCTACAGCAACACAGAAAACACAAAACTACTGTGATAGGGATGCCGCTCAAAAAGTTCATGTAGAACTACATCAAATGTTGCCAGATGTAGTGGTTAAGAGAAGGTGCACTCTAATCTGGAGGGATGGGTTTGATTCCCCGCTCTGCCCCTTGAGTTGTGGAGGCTTATCTGGGGAATCAGATTAGTTTATGCCTGCCAACACATACCAGCTAGATGACCTTGGGCAAATCACAGTTCTTTAGAACTCTCTCAGTCCCACCCACCTCACAGGGTGTTTGTTGTTGAGGGGTAGGGAAAGGAGATTGTAAGCCCCTTTGAGTCTACTTACAGGAGTGAAAGGGGGTAAATAAATCTAAACTCCTCCTCCTCCTCCTCCTCCATTATTTATGTCATTTATATACCACTTCTGTTTCCAGTGGGGACCTAAACTAGTTTGTAACCTTCTTCGTTTTATCCTTACATTGATGAAGTGTTGGATAGCAAGTGCTGCCACGGTTTTCTAGAGCCTGTTGTATTTTTTTTTGGCATAATGGGCTTTTTTGCTAGTCTACAACGTATTTTGTTTCATACTGAAAATATTCTAACAAAAGTCTTTCTGATCAAACAATTGTAAGGAATTCCATAGACGCAGAAATAAAAGGCTTTGGTAGTAAAAGTCCATTTATTGAGACATCTTAGAAAGCTCAAGTACACGCAGTGGCAGGAATGACACTTCCCGCCAGAAGCACAGGTTATAATACCATTCACCCCATCCCCCCTTCCCGCTTCCCATGGGAACGGAGACTTCATCTCCCGCGCAAAGATAAAGTCTCCGCCGATGCATCTGGCCCATCGCCCGGGCTGTGGAATGCACTCAAGGTTACTTCACCATCAACACCATTGAATCCTTTACACTCTGCCTTTCCCTAAAGAAGACCCTTCCCCCAGGTTTATGAAAGGCGGTGGAAAGCAGAAATAAGGGTGGGGCTTCAATGTTTTCGAATAAACCCATTGATTATACTCCAGAGGAATATCCCACCCAAGAGACTAAATATTACAGCTGCCATGCGATTAAAGCGAGAGTCAGGATAAGCGTCGAATTTTGAAGTAGTGCTTGTGGCCATCAATAATAGTCGGAGGGGCCTCTCCGCTGGTCGCGTACCAGGCATCGGAAGCGGAGCCTCCTTGGAGCAAGCTGGAATGGAAGACAGGATGGATGTTACTAAGAGAGTTAGGCAAATCTGCTGTAAGTGACATCATTAATCACTTTAGTAATCCTAAAGGTCCCACAAATCTCTTGCCAAGTTTGGAAAATTTATGCATGCCTTCTGAGATTTTTTGTAGATAAATACACCCAGGAGCCCACACGCAGAGGGAAATCTGAGCGGTGTTTATCCGCCAGCAGTTTTTTGGGAGTCTCCTTTGCTTGCCAGGCGGTTCGGACCGACTTCCATCCGCTAGGGATGAAATCCATTGTTGAAATTCTGGGGGGTCCAAAGCTGCCGCGGTAGTTGCGGGCAACGGCGGGAAGGAGCCACCAGACACAATTTCAAAGGGGTTTTCTTTGTACTACTATGAACCGCATTGTTAAAGCGTGCATTCGCGAAGCGGAATAAGCTCTCGCACTAATTGTCTTTGGTGGTAGAAGGTGCAACGTAAATACTGCTCTAGGGTTCTGGTTCGCTCTCCGCCCTCGCCGGCCACTTTGAAGGCGTGGTAGGGCGGCGACGTCGGGCGGCTCCCAACAACCCCAAAACGCTTCCAGAACTTTGAGATGAATTGGGGGTCATGGTCGGAGACCACCTTAACGGGGCGGAATGGAGACGGTAAACATGTTGGAATAAACAGCCGCGCTAACTTAGGAGCGGAGGGATGGAAGCACATGGAATAAAATGGGCTTGCTTTAGAGAATAAGTCTACCACCACCCATAAAACCGTGTTGCCATGACTTTCGGCAAATCTAATGAAATCCATGGAGATGACTTCCATACGGGAAGCTACCGAGAGGTTTCAACAGTCCATGGGGCTTTCCCCGAATGAATTTTGGCCTTCCTGCACAAACCGAAAGCAGAAGCCTGTAATGTAACAGAAGCCTCAATGTTCTTAAGGCGCATTGGCAGCTACCACCAGAACTGCCGGGCGGGCTAAGTCTGCAGAGTCTTCAAAAGCCAAAATCGTCCAGCCGAACGGGCACTCGTGGCAAGCTTCAGGAGAACTTGCTTGGTGAGGGGGGGAGGCATCGTCCCAACATTTCACCTCCGCCAAAACTCCATTCCCCTCCAAACGCGAATTGGGAGTCCCTTCATGGCCGCTGGAGGCTCATGCAGCCCAGCCTCCCTCCAATTCCCGCAAGAGGAAAGGAGAGACGGAGGGCGCTGGGAACGGGGCTGGAGGGAGGCGGACGCTTGAGATCGGGTGACAGCCAACCCCAACTGAGGAGGGAAAAGAACAGGCAGCGCGGAAGTTGTCTCGCCAGAAGGCAGCCCACCCTCCCTCGGTAGGCTGGTGAGCTGCCAGCCAGTTTGTTGGTTTTCCCAGGAAAAAATGGACTGTAAAAAGAGAAACTCGAGAAAAGAAATCGCCCAACGGGTTGTTTCTATGGACATCTTGAGGGGGTGGAAAGAGCTGCCAGGTTTTTAAGTGATCCCACCAAACTTGAAAAGGGTGCTTAGCCCTCCAGCCAGTGAAGTGGCGCCAGAGTGAGAGTGCTCGCTTTGATGGCCGTGCAGTGGCCCTTTGTCTCCCACAGTGGAACCAGTTGAGTTCGGCACCAGAGAATTTTTAGACAAATAAGCACGGAACCAGTCTACCATCTTTATTTTTTTTCTGGCACAGAGGCTGCCCCGAAAAGCTTTGTCCGCCGAGGCTACGCCCACTGGAACCACAAACGGAGATCTGGGTCCGGGTGCTTTAGGATAGGTTCGGTGGTAAACGCCAGATTTTAATAGGTTGAAAGGCTGTTTCGACATTACCTCAGACCAGAAAAGGGCTAAATCCCGGGTTCATGGCGGACAGTGAATCTTTTACCCTTAGTGCGTACAAGAGGAGTCTGTGAGAGGGAGAGTCAGTTCAGCAGAATTGGGGTATAAAATCAACGATAGAAATTAGCAAAGCCAAGAAACCACTGGAGGTTGCTTTATGCGGTTGGTGGGGAGCAGGCCATTGAGGACTGCGTACAATTTTAGTGAGAGGATCCATTTTAAGCCCTCGGGCTAGGATCCGAGTAACCCAAATAGTCAATGGAGGTCTGATGAAAACAGCATTTTGGAGAGTTTGGCAAAAGAGAGGAGTTGTCAAGCTGTAAGCTGCTTTCAATACCTTCCTCGGACCAATATTTCATGCTCTTTCTATAGCTCTTTGCGAGTAGAATTAAAAGCGTCATCTAAATATACAACAACTCCCCTTGTACAGTAAATCATGGAGCAGAACTTCTCATGGATAAGGAGGCCATGAAAGCTCCGGGGCCCCACTTAACCCGAATGGCATTATTAAATATTCAGAACTGTCCAAACTTTTGTATTAAACGCAGTCAGGTGTTCATATCCTTCAGCAATTCTGACTCTGTAGTAAGCTTCTCCTCAAGTCTAATTTAGTAAAAATGCTAGTCCTTTGCCCGAGTGCATCTAAAAGCAAGGTCCTTTGATCAAAGGCAAAGGATATTTATTGGACAGGGGAGACCGCATTGAGACGACTCCTCGGATAATCTGTGCAAAGCCGTGAAGACTCCATCTTTCTTTTTGACAAACAAAAGCGGGGGGAGCAAGCGTGTGTGTGCAGGTTTCGGTAGCCCGCCGTGATGAAACCGCAGCAAGGTTCTTTGTCTAAGAAAGCACGAAGTTCCTTCTCCTCATTGGGGACTCATCACGCGTAGGAATTCTACCCTTTGGGCAGTTATGCCTCTGGTTGTATGACAATTTTACAGGGTCAGTGTCTCTGTGGTAGGTGTGATTGATCGCATTCCTGTTCACTGAAAAACTCTGGCTAGATCCCTGATATGCCCAGGTGGGATGTCAATGAGAACTGGAGCAATCACTCGAGGAAGCCAGAGAGGGGAGTGTCAGGAGACGCCAGGTTTTCTTCCCAATGTCATGTGTTCACACGCGAGGGAGGGTCAGTGAATTCTAGGATCCTTTCTTTCCAAATGAATTTTGGTTCACCATGTAACAATAACCAAGGCATGCCCAAAGAGCTATGGAGTGCTTTAGGGCCACCTGGCTTTCAAAATGGAAATACTTTTCTCCCAATGGGTCGGCGAACGGAGGAGAGACCGGCTGTGTTTTGAATTGGGCCGTCCTTCGCTTCCGAGGGGCTGCCGGTCCATTTGGAGTGAATGGTATGGAGCTTAGCCAGGGGAATTCCGGTCCAGACCTAGCTCCTCTGCCACCCAATGGGGCCGCATTAAGCAGTGGGAGAAAATGGAATCCACAAGGGCCGCAGGCTATGAACGCGAAAGTGCGTTTAAGCGGGGTTACCAGAAATGCTTGAACAGTAATGGGAGGCGCTGCACCTTCACTCACCGCCAGGAGTCCGGGCCTTACATGTCCATGGGGAACTGAAGAAGAGACAGACAGCTGCTTCCCTCCCTCTGGAGTCGCCTTCGGGTCACCGCTTTAGGACGAAAGCCAGTGGGAAGGCGGCCCTGACCTCATGCAGTGGTGGTTTGGCAGACGGCCAGTACCGTGAGGCTGGAGCGGTTGCCGTTTTGCTTCTTGGGACAGTTGGCGGCTAGGGATGACCTGGCCCTCCGCAGTAAAGACACAACCCAGAGTCGGGCGACGCATGCTCAGAGGTGGTTTCCGGTAGAGAGCGGCTTGAAGCCGACTCTTGGTGGACACAGTAGTGGTTTTCGGCTGCATGGCCTCCTTGGACGAAATGTGATTCCAAACTTTATATCACCGCGATAACCCAACTGGATCCAATCAATCTGCAATGCGCTTCGAGGAACCCGAATTAAAAACACCGCTTAATGTAGCTTTGCTTCATCCACAGCTTTATCCCAGAAGTATTCCTCGTGATTTCCATGCGCGTTCAAGAGCCACTCAGGAGGAAGTCGAAGACAGCCACCACCCGGGATCTAAATTCAATGGACAAATTCTGCCAAACGGGCGGTTGCCTTGCTGGATGGTTTTGATGGCGCGGATAAGCCTTCATTCAGCGCCTTGGCGCCTTGGATCTTTGAAAGCCGGCTACTCAAAGCTTGGAGGAATGCGCAACACTGTCAGGAAAGTCCTCATCCTGCAAATCCAAAACAGCTCCACCAACCAATTGTCTGGCTACCGCCTTGCATCTAGGACTGGTTTTACGTGTCCGGTGATTTTTCAGCAAGGCCGCTTCAGACCCGGTATAGATCATCATAGTCTTCCCAAAGTGGGCATTGAGTTGCAAGATGAAGTAGGAAGTTTGGAAGCGGGTCCCATCAAAACGGGCTGGTATCGGGGTCGGAAGTAGCCTCCGCCTCGACGGCTCCTTTTTTTGGCTTCTGCTGGGGAGGTGGTTGGCGCTTTGGCATGAGCAGGTTGGGCATGGCTAACTGTTGTACAGGGGAGCTGGAATCCGAGGGGCGCTGGCCCGGTGCATGCTGATACGCTACGCTTGGGTGGCAGGACTCCGGAGTGTACGTGGGCCCCCCCTGGCACCGCATGATCAGTAACAGCATAGGATTTTCCCAACTTGCTTATGCCCTGGTCTGCTGCCTCCTTAGTTCCCTCCCCTCTCCAAAGCAGCCAGCTCCCTCTCCTTGCGTAGTCAATGCATCTTGGCCAGTGCGCATGCAAAGCAGCTTTTTACCTCACCCTAATTCTAAGCAGTTCGGGTCCCGGCTTAAGGGCTTCGAGTGAGTTCACTTTCGCGATGCAGCGTCCTAGGCAGCCTGAACGCTTTTCAAGGCTGTCGCTAAATCCAGTCCTTGGACTGTTTCCAGGACTTTATCATGGACTGACAGATTCTGGGGCATATTGCCGTTGAGCGCGCTCTTTGGCACGGTCCAACTTCGAGTTGGACTTCTTTGCAGCTTTGTTGTTCCCGGTCCCTCTGCAGGGTTTCCGCGGCTTGCTGCAATCTCGTGCCCGCTTCCTCCTCCTCTATAGCTGGCGCGCTCACGGTTCCATGCCATGCAGCCCCAGGTATCTCGGGGAAATGCGCCTTTACTTCCTCATCCTGAAGTCTTCTCTCGATGGGAGAGGAAACCGTCCGGCTGGGAATGCAGGCTGCTTTCTTCCAGACTCTTCTTCGCCATCCAGGGAAGCTTAGCCCCTGGCGGAGACTTACCGTGAAGCCGCCAGAAGCCACCGGTGGCTCCCCTCCCGAGGCACCTCCAGGCAGGCGGTCAGCCGGACCGGGATGGGGAAGTCCGATGGTTGGGAAGCTGGGGCACGAGGATACCCCTCCCAATTCCAGGTGGTTGAGTCCCGGGTGTCCTTTGGACGGGCCAGACAGTGCTGTGCCACGGTGGTTCTTTGGGAGCATCACCCAAAATACGAGTCCAGGAATGTCGTTCAATGGATTCCTGGAGTTGCCGCGATGAAAGGTGGTCAAGCCGTCTCTCCTCTCCATGACAGGTTGCATCTGAGGTTTGTAATCCAATACTCGAGGAAGCGGGTAGAAATCCGATCCACAGGCGCTCGATCCATAGACAAGCCGCCCCAAATCGACTCACGGAAGCTGCCCCTATGGTCGCCGCTGCCACCTACGTTCCAACGGAGTAAAGGAAGACTCGATGCTGATCAGCGGTAGGACGGAAAGAGCCACCAGCGAGGTCACGTTTCTCCTGCTGGTTCCTCCAGATCCAGAAGGGAAAGCGTCGGAGCCCTCTTTGGGGCTACCGCACCTTCCGGCTGAAAGTAAAATTCAACCTCTCCATCGTCAGACAAGGAGGTCCACTGCACAGGAATATAGATGAATTACGATTCCTGCCACCAATGTAAGGAATTCCATAGGACGAGAAATAAAAGGCTTTGGTAGTAAAAGTCCATTTATTGGAGACATCTTAGAAAGCTCTTTGGCCTGCACGAGTGGCAGGAATGACACTTCCCGCCAGAAGCACAGGTTATAATACCATTCACCCCATCCCCCCTTCCCGCTTCCCATGGGAACGGAGACTTCATCTCCCGCGCAAAGATAAAGTCTCCGCCGATGCATCTGGCCCATCGCCCGGGCTGTGGAATGCACTCAAGGTTACTTCACCATCAACACCATTGAATCCTTTACAACAATAGCATAACAGATTTTCTCTTGTGTCAGTATGTTAGCCAGCATCAGAAGAGAAAATAAGCAAAGGGTTGCTATTGTGTTGCTATTTTAGAAGAGTCTTCCATCTGGTAGGAAGTACAAGCCATCAGCATTATAATTACAGTGCAATTATTGTCCCCCATCACAATCCCAGGATGATCATTCCATCTGTGTGATATACAGTGGAGAAGGACACACATTTTTGTCCTTTTCCAGCCCCATTAAGTTCATTCTCTTTGTATTAATTTATCTAACACTACCAAAGGGTCAGACTTGTCTTCCAGTATACCATGTCAAAAATTGCACTCACAAAACTGAAAATTACATGAATCTTCACACCATCATTGCAACACAAAATCTTAATTACTTTGAACTAACTCTGTAATCACTGCAGTAGATCTACCTGAATGTGGGTGTTGAGGTGCATACTGGTTCTCGGGTTGTTACAGATGAAGCCCTCTGAGACAGTGTTGTAAAAAAAAAGTTAAGACTGTATTGCAAAACAAATACAGCGTAGAGATTTCAAATGAAAAACCAGTAGCCTTCCAGGAAAGTTTTGCATGCTCTCTGTTACTGCTTTAATTAAAAATGAGGACATTCATTCTGTATTTTTGTACAATGTTTATTACTCAACCATTTTAAATACTCAAACATACATCAACAATTATAATTGCCGGATGTTAAGGATCTAGCTCATCAATTCAAACCAGCATGTGAAATTCAGCCCCAGTCTCCTCTTCTAGGCTCTTTTTGCCAGGCAAACTTTTTAAGGGACCAGGCCCTAAAATTAATAGTCCTATGACCTCAGGCTTCCCTAAATGCTTCCAAGTCCTTAGCCTACTCTGCAGCTTTTTCTTCCTTGGGGTGCTACTAGGTTGGAAAATTCCTGGTGATTTGGGGATGGAGCCTGAGGAAGGAAGGGACCTCAGCAGGATACAATGTCATAGAATTCACCCACCAAAGCACCCATATTCTCCAGGGGAACTGTAGCCCAGAGATGAGCTATAATTTAAGGAGATTTCCAGGCTCCACCTGGAGGGTGGCATCCGTAGGTGTTATAGGGATTTCTTATTTACACAAGGGAGCACCAGCTGTAATTTTATATGGAACATCCTATTCTACTAGTTTTTACTGTTTTACTTTCTTTTCTGCTGCATGTGTAGACTCCAGTCATTCAGGTTATTTCATGAGGAACGATAATCTACAGAGCAAAGTCTACTTCGCTGGTCTTCAACAGAAGGACAGAAAACAAACTTGTATCATGGTATGAGCTAGGCCAGGGTACACAGTCATTTTAGATCATATGACATGCCCAATCACACATCAAAACTTTACTGATATATATCATCCTTTTCTGAATTAGTGTTTTATCATTCTTGGTAAAACAGATTTTATGCTGATACAGAACAGAGCACAATCAGTTCCTGAAAATCAGGTATGCCCCCTTTCAAGAGATAATATTTCTGAATAATACTGCCTGACCATCACTTTGGACATTCAGCTGAATATCAACCACCAGATACAGGAATTAGTTATTGTTGTTTAAAGATTCATATCTCACTTCTGGATGTGGTGACAAAACATGGCAGAAACATGAAATGTGGAATGCCAGGCTTCAATGGACAGTTGTCAGGGTTGCTCCACATGTCATCTCTCACTCTTGAACAGAATCCCATAAATTACTCTGGAGCTGAATAATCTGAAGAGAGTTAGAAGGCATATGCAGCATTGCTGATAGAAAGCAGAAGCTGAATCTGACAGAATCGTGCTGTAGAGCTTATCATAAAGCCTATGAGGTAGTGATTGCAGCAGCAAACAAAATCACTTTTGCCTCTATCAATGCATGGCTGCATTGCATTCAACATAATTATTTAGGGTAATTTGGCAACTGGCAACTCATAATAGTGAGTTCTATAATGATAGTTATTTAGCATTTAGTTACTATGTTTTTGAACATTTTTGTCAATAAAATCTCTTGGATACATTCCGACATGCTAATATATCAATAAATCATGTAGTAGAAGTGTCTGTAATGCCATCTGGTCACAATTGGATGGATCATTTTAGTTTGATCTTTTTGATAGAGTTCTGAGGAGTGTAAAAGTATCATACGTACGTTAGCCTAGGTCTGATTGGAATTGTTGAACCCATTGGGAGGTCACGGGCGGATTGGGGATTCTAGTGATTGTTGGGCAGGAGAAGTATAGCCCCAGGTGGTAGCCCCAGGCCATATGAGAAATATAGAGCGAGATATGGTAATGCTCAATCCCTGTCTGACCTGCAGTCTTTCCCATGGGATGTGGGGTGTGGTGATGGAGTAGCGACTGGTGTCTGCTCCACGACTGGTGTTGATGAATGCAAGGTCCATTAATAATAAGACCACAGTTAACCATGACTTTCTTGGAGAACAGGATGTGAACCTTGCATGTATCATGGAGACTTGGGTGAGGGAGGGTGAGACAGTTGCCCTCAATGATCCCAGCTGGCTCCATGATTATCCACCCTCCTCAGACGCAGAGCCAGGGGGTGGCGTCGCGATGGTCATTCGGGAATCCATCTCCTTTCAGACGTCCCTAGTCCCACTGATTGAGGGGATAGAGTGCTTGGGCCTCGATTGGGATTCCTTGGAGAGGTTGGCTGTACTGCTGGTGTACTGGCTGCCTAGCACCCCAGCAAATTATCTGTTGTACCTCCTAGATGTGGTTGTCGAGTGAACTTTGGGGTTCCCTAGCCTGACAGTGTTGGGGGACTTCAATGTCCACATAAATTTGGCCTCCTCTTCAGTGGTCGCAGATCACTGCTGCTAGTGTTTTAATGTTTAATTTATTTATTGTTTTAATTGAAACAATTTGTTATATTCAAATGTTGATTGTTGTAAACCACCCTGAGCCCTTCGGGGGTAGGGCGGTCTATTAAATGTAAATAATAATAATAATAACAACAACAACAACAACAACAACAATTACTACTACTACTACTACTAGTAGTGCCATCTATGGTGATGCTAGGCCTCTCCCTACTAAACACTGGGGTCTCCACTCAGTGCCCAAAGACCGAGTGCCCAAATTGCAACCCAAAACCCACTTATTTATTGCAAAGTGCCAACACGGCTATTTAACCTGAATACTAAGGTTTTGGTTTAGAAAAACGGTTGGCTCCAAGGCACACGTTACTCAGGAGTAAGCTTGGTGAAGCAACCATGCAATACTTTGAATGGGTGAATCATAACCCTAGGAGGCAACTGAGCTTACTCCCAGGTAAAGGATCGTGCCCAGGGCAGCCTAGATGTGTGTGGGTGTGGGTGTGATTTTCCGCCACCCCACATGACAAACTTTGTGCACGCGTGCCCACAGAAAGGGCTCTGAGTGCCACCTCTGGCACACGTGCCATAGGTTCGCCACCACTGGTATATACTGTATATATTTTCTCTCTCAGTTAAGTAAAGTTCTCCTTATGTTTATGAACTTCTGATGAAAAATGGCTGGTCGTTCGAGAGATAACTATTCTAAATTAATGTGCCACACAATCTACATTTCTGCTTGTTACTTTGCTTGACAGGATTATATATACTAAATATACCTGCTACCCGTCAGATACCAGGCCACACCACAGCAATTGTGCAAGCCCCCACCAACAGGAAAGTCACTTTTGGAAAGAGAAGTGGTTCGCAGTCAAGAATCAAGGACCCTAGCCCACCGTGGGGAGCTGGCAGCCAGGCAGGAGGAACCAGAAAGCTCCATAGCACTCTCCCACCAGCAGGAGTTTGACAACACTGTGGCCCTTCACTAGACTGCCAGAAGGGCAAATGAAATGACTGTCCTAAACTCTGGGCAGATGGACAAGACAGGGAGGTGTGTGGTGGCACAGCCCCACATTGGGAAGGGCCTGTGGGCGAGTCTACAACACTCCTATGCTTGGTAGGTGTCGCTGTCCTCACAGACACTGTGCCCCAATATCAGGACAACCACCAAGGCTGGGATCCTCCCCTTCCGGTGACCCCTCCTGACATTTGTATATGCTGATAGACTTCCAAGGAGGGGTGGCCAAAATGGCTGGGTGGCTAGGTATCACCATGGCAGCACAGCCTATATTAATATCTACATCCATCCTGCTCCCTGGGGGAGTCCCCCAGAATCTTGGTCTGGACACTCTGTGTGGGAAGGACCTTTGGCTGTGGGTTCAAGGCATACTTTTGTTGCCCATGCCCATTTAAGGGGCTCAATGTTATCTAAATTTGGAGGTCCCATTCTCAGAAGATGAGGTCCAGGACCTGCATGGTTGAGGGAATCGCCATCAGATCAGATGTGCAATTCCTGGGACAATCCCAGGTGGCTGATGTATTTGCAATGTTTGTGATTGGTGAATCAGGCTGGCACCTGATGACCTATTAAAAATAATGATGACCCAGAATAGCCAGAAAGCATTTCTGTCCCTTCTCCTCATCAGGGAACCCGTTCACATGGAAATGGAAAAATATGCCATGTTGCCTGGCATGGGAGCGCCCACACCATTTGGAGACTGCCTATGAGCACCTGGCAGACCTTTTCCTCAGGAGTACATTCCCATGTCAATGCAGCTACTTTCTGGGCCCACTGACACACACACCCCCCATGATGGGAAAGGTCTTTCCCAAAGAGTTGCTTCTCTCTGGGGTATCCCCGCCCCCCGCTTAGATTTTGTACTGTCCTCTGGACAGTGACTGGGACTTTATCTATTCATTCTAGCCCCTGGGGCGACTTTTTAAGCTCTCTTCTCCCCTGTTCCTTTGTCCCTCACATAGATGGCAGCTACCCCACCTCCTCCACTTAAAACTGCCATGCCACAATTCCAGGTCTGTTGTAGTCGTGCTCATGCGAGGGTCAAGGCGCTTAAAGAAGCGGGAGGCGAGACGTGATGGTGATAACATCTGGTGGAGAGCGGCAGCAGCTGGGAGCGAAGTGTAGTCCGGGTGTTCCTAGCGACTCTCCCGCGTGCTGGTTCTTGGCACCTTTTATTATGATTCTAGCGGGGGCGTGTAGAAGGGCGGAATGGGGGGATTCTGGGAGAGCGGGAGACTGAGAGATCATCATGTGATGCATGATCTCCCACCTGGCTGCTACGCATGCCGGAGAGGAGCATCGAAAGCCGTCTGGGCCTAATCAATCCTCACCTGGGGCAAGACCATTGTCCCTTTGTCCGGGACACGCGGTGGTTGTGAGCCAGGTAGTTCATGACCACGTGACTCATCCGGAGGGGATGAGGGTGGAGGGGTGTATTTACGACCAGAAGGCGATAAGCCGATAGGGCCTCGGTGTTCCAGCTTCATTTTCACGGTGTGCTGCTGGGTCAGCAGTTCATCCCTACATCTCCTCCTTTTTTACATTTAGAAAGGAGGCCTAATTGTTCAAGGGGCTTTATTTAAGGACGCCTTCGCCTTCCTCCTCACGTTTAGCCAAGCTGGCCGAAGCTGCTTGTGCAACATGAGAACTTAGTCATGCGATGCAAAGGGAAAGTCGAGGGAGTTTCTTACACATGTTACAGAGCAATATTAGATACACATTGAAATGAAACAACCGATCGTGATGAGGCACACAATCAAGCCAATGCAGAGCTGTGCAATAGCACTCAACCATCCTCCCGGTAGCCAGCTCCAGAGGGCTGACTTCACCAGTGGGGCAAAACGTCATACTTCAGATTAGATACAACATCTTGCAGTTCACGACTTTCATATGAATCAAATCGGAATTATCAGAAAGATTAAAACAACACATATCATGTACATTCTCACAACCTTGGTGATGTAATAACAACAAATAATCAATAGCGCACGATTATCTAAAAGTCGCTGACTTAGTTCCTGCTGCCTCGAGGCCAGGGCATCCAGAGCAATGGATGTGGAGTTGATGGACTTCGCGAAGGGCACAGGCCAAATGGCCAATGGTCTTGGCGTTGTAAGAAGCTTAGTCCGGGACTCCCCACTCAGGGAGGTCAGCGAGGGAGACGCAACTCCGCTTCGAGAGGGCAACCGCGACGCTCCGGCAAGAAGGGTCGAGGGCAGAGTGGAAGGCGGGCGGGCGAAGCGGGCTCCCCGGGTGGAGCCTGAGGCAGTGGACGATGGTGAGGCGCTAAGGCAACAGAGAGTCCCCGCAGAAAGCCGAAAGCAGGGATGGAAGGAGCTCTCTCCCCAAGTCCAGAACCAACCCTTGGGGAGCAAGATATTTCCGCATTACCAAATGTCCTCCGTGTGCATGCAGTTCTCCAGTTGGCCGAGCCAGTGAATGGCCCGGTCAAGCCATTCTGTCAGCTAGCCCGGCAATGCGGGCGAGGTGTTGGACTTGGTGATTAGCGACAGTCTTGGTGACAAGGAGAGAGAGCTGCCGCCAGGAGGGTTTGGACAGCCAGGTCCCCAGTCAGCACTCATAGAGTAATTTGATGGACGGCATTCATAAAGGGACTTTTGAAGCCAGACTCCGCTTAGGAAGTCTCCAGGGGCTTTGGTAAACAGGGGAGCAGGCAGGAGCTTAGCAGGCTCCCAATTCTAGGTACTGGCCCAGGCAGAAGCGATCTAAACGCTTGGCAGCGCAGCAAATTGCTCCCCAGATGTTGGTTTGGTCAAAGCTCGTCAGGTGGCCGACTGCCACTGGCAGGAGGCAGCAGAGTAGGCAAAGGATGGTGGCCGCCGAAGCTGGCAGTGATGATTGCAAAGAGTGGGCTGCACAGAGATTCTCGGCCGCCCGGGTGGCCTTACGCAGCAGCTCTGAGCTTGGCTGGCGGGTCACTTTGACATTCCCCAGGTCATCCGGGTCTTGGACCGCCTGGGCGTCGGGTGGCAGCTGTCCGTTGAGGCCGCTACGGGATCCTCCAGAGAGATGCGTTCCATCTCTGGATGGGGTTGAGTTTCCTCCTGGCTTCATTCCATGGGCTGGCCTGTCATGGCGAAGTCGGGATCCACAGGAGATCTGTAGGAAGAAGGACTGAAACACACCCTTCCCCAGGTTATAGGAGGGCTGGGTCCCGCCAGGCTTCTGGAGAGCCGATGGCGGAGGTCAGGATCAAAGTTTTGTTGGATTCTTAGTGTTTGATATAGCGAAGACTATATCTGAAAGGCTTATCCTGCAGCCTGCATAGGGTTGCTTTTAATGCTTGCTTAAATTTACCTCTTTCTTTAAGTTGTTTGACAGGGAGGGCAGAGGGTAGTGATCCCGATGGAAGCTGGCTTCAGAGCATCATCAGGGTGCCAAGTCGAGGGTCCGAGCCTCAAGGGAGTGAGGGCGCAGCGACCCTGGGGAATTGTGGGTATGCATGCTAATTTGCAACACAAAAGGGGACTTTGGGAGCTTTGGGGTGATCAATACATCAGGGAGGTAAGACGACAGTAATAGGGTGGATTTCCACACACAAGGAAAGGGGGGGGCTTTGCAAGGGAATGTACTTACCGCGATCTTGGTGGTTAACGAGGAAGGCTGGAGGAAAGCTAAATTTGTGATCGAATTATCTCAGGGAGATGCTGCTTCGTCGAGATCGGCTCCTATGGGTGGCTTTGGCAGCGTGCGGCCTGCACTGCTGAATTCATACAGCTTCCCTTGCGCTATAAAACACCACCCACCCAAATCATGAGTGGATCTGTGCCGCAGCAACCCCCCCTTGAGTTGGGGCCTGTCCTGGCAGTGCTGTGGTACCAGGATGGGCCCAGATTTTAATCCAGGAGGGCCAGTCAGCCAAATTGGCCCTCCGCCTTTGCTGTCGAAGAATAGAAGGAGAGAAACGGAGGGAAAACAGTTTCTTTGGCGGGAATTCAATGTGAATTTCAGAAGGCACAATCAGGATCAATGTCCTATGCGATGGGTTTATCCATCCCAGACTAAAGGTCGCTTTGACCTTAACGGAAAACCTTCCCAGAGGTTAACATGGATACCAGAACGATGGGCGCGATAGTGACGCAGCTCAAGTCCTGGGCTGTGGGATCGCGAGCCGGCGATGTCTGCCTGGTTTGTTTTTCCCCCACCTCCCCAGATGCGCGGACAGGTCTCGGTTGGCCATTGGTCAGGCCACTCGGCTGCCCTGATGACAGTCACATCACGCCGGTGTCCACCAGGTTCTTTGAACAGACACCCCAGCGAGCTCCAGGTACGGGCAGGAGCTTCCGATGGGTGTTTCCACCGCTCATGATGGTGGTGTTAGCTCGCTCTGATGGCTGCCCGGGGCTTCAGGCCTTTATTGCATTGGTGGCGGCAGCTATTGGGCAGGAGGATCAGCTGTGCGCAGCTGGTTCACTGGGTAGCTCCTGCAGGATGTTTGTCCAGACTTGGAGGTGGATGGGTCCCTGGTGCGTGGAGTCGATGACTCCGGGATGATGAACAACCCCTGCTCAGCTGCGGAGGCCTTTGGCATACCAGCCCAATGGTCCCGTTGGGATGGGGTCGCTATACTGGTTAAAGCAAATCAGACCTCGTGGGGAACTTAAAGGAGATGGGCCGGTAGATGCCACTTCCAGAGGGTGTGCGGCCTGGGGTCTTGGTGTTCTGGCTGCTCTAGTACTCTCCCCCTTGGTCCTGGCTGGGGAGATGCCCGGGCGCTGGTTTACCCGATCGGGCAACGCTTTTCCAGTGGAAGCCTTTCTGGCACCGGGCATCGGGTTTTGGCGCCCGGGGTCTTCGTCTCCTGGGATTCTCCTCCATCGGGATTGTAGGCCCCCCCTGCCGGCTGCCTAACACTCCTCGAAGTCCTGATTCGCCGCGAATTGAAGCAATCATCCTGGGGCTGTCCCCCCCATGTGGAGAGCTGCGCGCAGGAGACTAGCTTTGGTGGGCGATCCGATGTCCTGGCAAGCCTTAAGCATATCGCCAGTTCAGGATCTTTGCCTAGGCCCGTGATTGCCTCTGCACTCAGTGGAGGCGCTCTCCTTGGCGAGGGCGCATGAGGAGCTCGTTTTAGCCTCCTCGCCATCTACCTGCCTCTTTATATTCTGGCCCCTGTTCACAAATTCAGTGTAGGGCTCTTGGGGTTTTGCCGGATGGCTGGTATAGCTTTGCTGGCTGGCCGCATTGGGAACTCCTTTGATGAACGCCTTTGTAGGCGCATTCAGAGGCGATCGTGAAGGGTGGCCTCTGGCAGGACAATCTGATCGCTGGGGTTACGGGCTGCATCGAAGCCGAAAGCTGGCGCTGGCCGGTGTAGGCCTTGCGCTTTGCTCCTTAGCCAAACATTGCTGGCGGAACTCTCGCTTCCAGATCACATATTGTGCAGGGCCTAAAAGCATGCTTAAAGGTGGTCTTCCAGTCATCCGAACCATTAGGTGATTCCTGCGCATACTGCTTCTAGCATGCCTCCTCACATAGGGCTGGTGATTCCCTACGCCTCACGCTTTCGCGGAGCTTCGTGAGGATGTTATAACCTAAAAGGGCGATTTTCGACAACTCCACCGAATAATGCCACCCTCGGTATCCGTGGAAGTGAACGCAGGGCGCAGGATATCGGCATCGCCTTCCGGCCAGGGTTTCCTTTTCGCAGGTCGTGGCTAATACTTCTGCGAGGGAGTTTGAAACCCGGCCATTACGTGCGGCGCTGACGGATGCTGTGGCTTCAGAAAATGAAGGCGGAGCAGTGGGGAGGGGCAAATGCAGCCGCGGAGAATTTGAAGGAGGCGGGGCGTTAAGGGGCAGAAGGAGGACAGGCCCAATTTAGAGGATAGAGAAAATTCCGGGGTGAAACTGAAGCTGAAGGGTCGAAAAGGAGGGCGATCTACAGCAAGGGAGCCATAGACCTGCAGGCTGATGGCATGCACATAACACTGTCTCCACCGCCAGTAGCAGTGACATCGGGCTCGAGGCTCTGTAGCAAGAGTGGGCCCGATGTTTTCCCAATCCTTAAGATTCAATGTCCCTCCGGGTACCATGGACATTGAGCTTCAATCTCAACCACCCCATGCAGCTCCTCTTTATGGAGACTCCTGTCGCATTTCGGCTAACGCTTTTAGTTCGTTAACGTGCTTGGTCATAAGCCCTGCTTTTTTGCAAGCCCCATACTCACCGTTGTTTCGCCGGACGAGAGTGTCCTAGAACTCGTCCCTGGATGCGCCGGATCCAGCGGACGGGCTTATACCAAATGGGGTCCCTGGATCGCCAATCCAGCCGGACTTCAGTACTGCGCCCTTCTGCTGGCACGGTGAGCAGGGTGGAGGTTCGAGGATTCCCGGGTTTTGGCACCAGCTTGTAGTTGTGCCCGCGAGGTCAGCGCAAGAACGAGGCGAGACGCGGTGATAACATCTGGTGGAGAGCGCCAGCAGCGGGAGCGCGGGTGTCCGTGTTCCTAGCTTATCTCCCCGCGTGCTGGTTCTTGGCACCTTTTATTATGATTCTAGCGGGGGCGTGTAGAAGGCGGAACGGGGGGATTCCAGGAGAGCGGGAGACTGAGAGATCATCATGTGATGCATGATCTCACCTGGCTGCTACGTGCGGAGAGGAGCATCAGCGTCTGGGCCTAATCCTCACCTGGGGGCAAGACCATTGTCCCTTTGTCCGGGACACCCGGTGGTTGTGAGCCAGGTAGTTCATGACCCGTGACTCATCGGGGGATGAGGGGTGGGGGAGCGGTGCGACCAGAAGGCCGTAGGAGTGCCGCCGGTGTTCCAGCGCTCTACTTACGGTGCTGCTGGGTCAGCAGTTCATCCCTACAGTCTGTGGACTGGCCTTTTGCTCTGCTGTCTCAGATCTGGCTGCAGCACAGAAAACCAGATGGCTCAGCTGCACCATTGCAGTACCATCTCTGGCCATGGTGCAGCTGCCCCACCCCCACATTGTGCTGTCCAATACTCAAAATGAGTAAGAAGAGTTGCATCCTTCTAAAACCTTTGAAGTGAATGAACTTAAAAAGATGTAGCTCTCTTTAAGTTTGTATTATAAGACTGCAATACCAATCCAATTACTTTGAAATAACTCTTACTGGAGCAAGTGAAGTATACAGGCTCAGGTTTTTAAAAGATTGTCAGGTTGGAACAACCACTTGTAAAAAAGGGCAATGAGTTTTTTGATATCTCTCTAGAAATAATATTTCTTCCTCTACCATTACAAACATCTATATGACAGCAGAATGCAAGGAAAACAAACATCAGAAGGGTATTTTTGGATGGTGGTGATGCCAAATGTCTATTCAATACCATTTCTAAACATAAAATTGGAAGAGGGTGGATGCATGCCAATTCATCTGAAGTCATATGTACTCTAAATAGTCACCAAATATTTAGAAGCGAAAGAGGGGGAAGGTTAGAAGTGCTTCAAGCAACTACATCATAGAAAGACATCAGAATCAATCTATTTGTAAACAGATGTCATAATATACACACAAAAATGTTCTTCCATTCCCATTTTTGAGCTACAAATAGTCTGCATTTTTACATGAGAACACTTACAATGGTTAAAAAATATTCATGCTGCAAAAGATGCAAAATTAGAATTAAAGAATGATCAAAGGCTTTCGCAGCCGGAATTATACCAATGGTCACACAGTCTGGAAAAACCACAACTAGTTCTAAAATTATTTAGCCAAATGTAGCAAAAAACTAAGGAACTGGAATAATAGAGCACACTTTACTTTGATGCAGCAACATAAATGAAAACTACAATGGCCAAAAAAATTCAGTCAAGACTAAAGGTTTTTTTAAAACAATTTTTTTGCTTATGATTACAGGGCGAAATGATTGATTTCCACTATGACAGTATTTTGAATAGGGGTCACAATGTCAAAAATCTAAAGCTTCATAGGTCACGAGTAATTTTAAAAAGTAAAAAGGTAAAGCATTCAAAGCATTTCAAAATTTAATTAAGGAAAACATTATATCAGTTAAGTCTAAATGGTAGCATAAAATATTAAGGTAAAACATATATTAGAATGAGATTTGCATTTTTATGAAGTATGAATCACAAAGAAATGAAAATGCTGCTAAGTTTCGGTTAACCCCCTTTAAAAAATCTTGTTTCCATGGCAATGCTGACAGTAAGTTTGCATGGGATATAAGATATGGATTTTTTTTCTTTTACAAAAACAATTTACTGAGAAGTAGCAGCATCATGGCCTCTTTTCAGTTTTCGAACATGCCTGAGAGGCACAGTGAATAAACCAGCTGAAGTCATGGCAGGAAAAAAGCAGTTTGTTGAGCCCTTCTGCTAGTTTTCTAGCTTGCGATATGCTTTGAAATGAGTATGTTCACAAAGAAATAGCTTCCACAATTGTCAGAGTTCTACTACTTTTGGTTCAATTAAAGAAGCTTTTAACAACATTAACCCTTAGTTGGTGATCATCTGAAATTCCAGTAATCATCTGAAATTGCTTACAAGACAAGTATCCAAATCTTACTTTTTTGTCATTCTAGATTTACGAAAACCTGTTCAATTTTCTAATGAGCAATCAGGGATTGAGGTTTTCTCTGCTACAAAATGTTACAGCAAAAAAAAAAAGCTAGAAACCTAAAACTCAAATCAATATTGTATTACTGTCTCCACAGGCAAGAGATGCTGGGTCAGGAAAGTCATGAAAAATTCATAGCAAAGGTGGTCAAATCATCCAAAAGACAGAAAATAATGCTATATCTAAAGATCCCCTGAACAATCAAAGATGCTTTGCAGATTTCACCATGGATAAGTGCTGGCTGGTTTCATCAATATGCCTCAATACTGTTCTGACAGTAAATGAGGATGTTGTGATCTATATTTACTATCTTTCTTATTTACTATATTCACTTCTCAGTCTCTGTATTAGTCACTCTTGGGACAATTACAAGCAATTGCTTCCGGCTGAAGAAAGGAATAACTACACTATCAGCCCAATCCAGAGCTATCAGGCTGGCAGAGACAGCACTGCTCCGGTGGCACCCTGCCCACTGTAAAGGGCTTTCCCACAATGCGGGAAGCCCAAAAAGTTTTTAAACATCTTACCTTTAACTCTTGCATGGGGAAAGTGGAAATACGCCATGAAAATTGCAGCATATGACTGCTCTGTTGGCACAAGTGAGCAATCAGGTGGTGAAAGCCAATCTAGGTTGTCCCCAGAAATGCCCCTGCCATCCCAATGCAGCTCCAGGCAGTGGGGAAGCACTGGTGGAGAGCTGGTGCCACAGCTGGGTGTCCCAGGCTTCCTCAGCGACTGGTTGCAGATGTAAGTGCCCCACTGGGGGAATAAGTGCCCTGGGAAGGGTACTTCCACTGGTGTGCCCACACCACATCAAGAGGGCGAGTCACTCACCCCCCACAGATTGGGCTGCCCCTATTCTAAAACTGCTTGCAAATAAAAACATCATGTTATCTAACATATCCCTCTTTCACTCATTTAAAATCTGATCCATTTCTTTAAATTCAACTAACTACCCAATAAGTGCTCACCAGCACAGATGCATTAAAAAACCAAATGTCTAATTTATTGTCTGAATCACGTTTTTGCATATTATTGATGAAATCAAATTTCAAAATGTAAACAGTCATAATTGGACACAGTAAGGACATCAAATGTGAGAATAATAATAAATCCTTTGCTTGATAATAACAATTTGAAATCTGTATTTTTGTAGTTGCCTCCAGGTTTTTCAATTTAACAGTGGTTTAGAATTAAGTCTTCAGTCTGACATGCATATAGCAGTTGTTTAAAAGTGAGCAGGGAAATTTAGAAATCTTCTTGATGAGAATGTTTTACTTCAAAACTTAAAATATTTTAACATAATTCCTGCTGGACTTAATTTATCAGTTGGATGAACTATATTATTTTGCATAAAGTATATTCTGCTCGTGCTTCCATACTTGCAGCTTCATTAGATTCAACACCTAACGCCATAAATTTGTTTTGAAATTCTTTTAATTCTCTTGAGAGTTCCGACATACTGAATGCTATTTGCTTTGTATTATGTTGGCAGATATCTGCAATGAAAATGCTGTCAATATATATTCATTGCTAACGTTGACGAAAAGCAATATTGTTTTTCCATTGTAAGCTGTCATAAATGTTTGGCACCCTGTTGTGTAAGCTAAAAATGTCAAAGAGAATATTTTTAAAAGCAAACTGTGATGATACAGAATCAAGCTTTCTGTTCCAACCCTTAAAGTCTGTGAAATGCAAACAATAATTATTTCAATATATGTTGTTTTCTGGTCCAAAATTTTTCTTTACCATCAGTGATATTTTATAATCAAATGACCTGAAGTTCTGAGGGCATGTTCCAATGTCTGTCTTCTTGTCTGTCTATGAAGTCTTCAGGCATGCCTTAAGAGGCAGAAGGTGGCCAAAGATTACAGAGGAGGGAAGTGATGACAAGAGCCCTCACAGCCATTGTAGAGCAAGAGTAACTCTCTACTACTGCGTGGATTCTGATCAGCAGGTTCCACAGACTTCAACGGATTTTTAGAAATTAAGCCTTTCTCCACAGCCATGCTTGTAGGACTGGCATGAAGAGACTATCATCTCTGATGTCTATAATGGTGATCTAGTAGCTGTGAAGAAGTAGACTAGATAGAACCAAACCTAGCCCTGAGTCTGAACAAAGTGCCACTTGGAAGACACATAATGGAGGAAAAAGAGAAATGAGAGCAGAAGATCCTTCATGATACAGGATCTCACCCTTAAAAATGGGGGGACAAAAGCCTGGAGTGAAGTGTCAAAGTGAGGTGTTATTGGAGCCAGGGTCAGATCCTATGGTTTCTTTAGAACTGAGGCTAATGGTTGCTTGACTGTTGGACTCCGTTGATGATGCTGAGTGAAACTGCCTATACAAGTACTTGAACTTAGATTTCACTTTTTTGATGGGAACCACCAATGGCTCCAATGAGAAGGGAGTCAAACATGGAGCTGATGAAACGAACAGTAGGGTCTTTTCCATCAATTCCATCAATTCCATCAAAATTCCATCAATTTTAAAGGAGTTATTACCTGCAGCCCTGCAAGGTTGCACTTGTCGGGGCTGTTTGATGGAGAGGCGGGGGTGGGTGGGAATTGTTTGCTTCTGCATTACCAAGGAGTGCATGGGGAAAGCCTTGCACGTGGATCTTGGAAGGTTTACTTCAGAGTAAGCCAGTGGAGGGTAAGCTTGTAGATCATGGAAGGGAGGAAGGTCAGGATCATCCTCAGCCATGGTTGTTGCAGGTTGCAAATCCTAGGACATTTGGGGGTAGATTCTCAGAAGCTGTGGCTTTTTAAACCAGGATGGGGGCCATGTTCAATGAGGAATATGGCTGTCGAGTCCACCCTCCATGGCAGACATGGAGGTCTGCTATTTTTTTTTAAGTTCAAAATGTTCAAAATGTGTTCTTTGCCTAAATAAAATATAATTTTCTCTGTAGCACTTCATGGATTTCATAAGCAACACACTATAATTGTTTATACAAAGTGTAAAGGTTATATATATATATGTATACACACACACACACACACATACACAGTGTTACCTTCATTTTAAATGTCAAAAAGTATTTGTGGCTCCAAGTGTTTTCTTTTCCGTGGAAAACGGGTCCAAATGGCTCTTTGGATGTTAAAGGTTGCCGACCCCTTCTAATGTCATCCACGGCAACGGCAGGCCTCTCCCTGATAAATTCTGGCCCCACCCATGAGGCTGGTCACACTCTGGATTTGGTCTTTGGGTCAGGAGTTGATATGGTTGTATCCTCTGTGGACAGAGTGCCATGGTCTGACCATTATGCCCTTAAAGTCTGGGTGGACTTGCCACGACGGGCTGATATATGGCTGCCCACGAAGACTTATTGATCCTACTGGATTCCTGAATGCTCTGTGGGATCCTGAACCTGCTGGCTCCCTTGATGAGAAGGTAGAGGACTGGAATTCCAGGCTCTCCAATGGCATTAAGGTGATTGCTCCCTGGTGTCCTCTGCGCTCCCGTTCTCAGCTGATCCCCTGGTATAGTGAGGAGCTGCACCAAATGAAGCGGGAGATCAGATGGCTAGAGTGAGTGTGGATAAAGTCTTGTGACAAGGCTGAACATACATCTTATAGGATGTTTATGAAAGCCTATGAGATGGCAATGAAGAGGGCGAAGAGGGATTACTTCTCGGCCTCTCTCGCGTCTGCTAGCTCCCGCCTAGCACAATTATTTCGAATTGTTCGGTCACTTTCCTCATTAACAAAAATAATCAATTTGCTCTTGGCTGTGAGTCGTTTATGAGCTTTTTTTGGCAAGTGCCCATAAATGATACCAAACAAGTCTGTTCACCTATTTGTCTAGGTTTTCCCTTTTCTTACAACAAATCTTTATCCTATCTTACAGTTCCTGTTTATTTTAGGCCGTTCTCCTTAACCCATTTTAACATGCTCCCTGAGGAAGAGCTAACAGGGAGCAGCAGTGGCGTAGGAGGTTAAGAGCAGGTGCACTCTGATCTGGAGGAACCGGGTTTGATTCCCAGCTCTGCCGCTTGAGTTGTGGAGGCTTATCTGGGGAATTCAGAATAGCCTGTGCACTCCCACACATGCCAGCTGGGTGGCCTTGGGCTAGTCACAGCTTTTCGGAGCTCTCTCAGCCCCACCCATCTCACAGGGTGTTTGTTGTGAGGGGGGAAGGGCAAGGAGATTGTAAGCCCCTTTGAGTCTCCTGCAGGAGAGAAAGGGGGGATATAAATCCAAACTCCTCCTCCTCCTCCTCCTCCTCCTCCTCCTCTTCTTCTTCTTCTTCTACTACTACTACTACTACTACTACTACTACCACTACTACTACTACTACTACTACTACTAACTGGTCAATGTACGGGAATCTCACATAAGCATAGGTTTCGTCCCTGTGGTGCTCAGGTTGTTGAATACATTACACTTTTGTTGTTTTCCTGCAAGATTTATGCAGAGCAAAGGACAATTAGCTCTCCCTATGGCTGCCTATCCAGCCTATTCTGTGGTTTGCCATCCGTTAAACTGCCTTTCAGGATCTGTCAAGAAACAGTGGAAAAATTCAACTTATGTATGCCTAATAAAGGTTGTTGTATTGTAAATTCAACTTATGGGTACTAAAACATTGTCAGCAAGTCTTGAAACTATTCTGACAGTGGATTCAGAGGACTGATCTAATTTTGACAGCGGACTTATTAAACCTTTACTTAACATTCAAAATTAGTTTCATCCTTTTATGATGTAAACTTTTGAATCTGGAATGTGCATTGTATTCTATTGAATGTATGTTTTAGGCCTACCTTGAGTAACTCCAAGAAGCCTTTATGCTTCATGGATTATTTTATTGAGAATAAACTGAGCTAACAGAATGGGATAAAATAGCAATTAATGCATGTTGTCCTCAGCAACTGGTTCTTGAGACTAGAGTTGGTGAGATGATAGGATATTAAGGAAGCACTCAGGACAATCTCTAATGAAGTCACCCTATGCCTCTTAAATATAATTGTTACAGATAGCTAACTGCAGATGCCTTATACTAGTTTGAGAACCCTGATATACAGAGCGTTTTAAAAAGGGAATTCTACTGTTGACATGAGAGAGTGGCAGTTGACAGTAGCAGTTAGAGAATGTCAACTAGAGTGGAAGAAGAGTATTGTAAGATCAAGGAGGATCCTAAAATAAGTGAAACCAGCAGTCCTTCCATGAGAAAATAGCTCCAATGAAAAGGTGGTGATTCCTATTAACTGTTAAGGAAAGACAGAAAATTGAGACCAGCGTATATGTTCCTGCCACCACTGACTTTAGAAATTGTGTTTAAAATAAACTTGTGAAAACCAAGTGTTCTTTCTCAGCAGTTACAAACACCTGTTGGTACAACAAAACAGCTAGATCAGGGGTAGGGAACCTGCGGCTCTCCAGAAGTTCAGGAACTGCAATTCCCATCAGCCTCTGTCAGCATGGCCAATTGGCCATGCTGGTAGGGGCTGATGGGAATTGTAGTTCCTGAACATCTGGAGAGCAGCAGGTTCCCTACCCCTGAGCTAGATTCTAGTGACAATGTATCTATTGCTGTGGAGTGCCCCCTGTGGTGTTCTGGGAACAGGCCCATCTGCCATCCTTCCTTCCCTTCCCAGGCTACCTGAGGTCCCTGGTCCCTGGTCCCTAGCCTAGACCCTCAGCTCATGGGTCCTGGCCTCTATGTCTGCCTTTCACTATTCCTCTCTCTCTTTCTGTCACTCTGCTCTATCTCTCCTTACTCTCTCATCTCTCTCCATTCCACCACCCACTGACTTTTCTACCTGCTTTATTTTATCCTTCCCACTTCCCCAGCTGCCCCTTCTCATCTTGGCAGCTGGCCCATCCCTACTAGGGAAGGACCCTCTCGCAGCTCCCATGACCTACAGAGTGTCTTTTGGGCCGAGCCAGGGCCCTGACTGGCCTCCCCACCTGCAAGCTTTAAATGTCTGAGGGTCGAGGTGGCATTTCCCACCTATCACTGGAACATAGTGTCCTGGTGGGACTGGGCCTTTCCTGAGGCAATGGACCTGGCCGGAAGTGTCACAGGGCTGCTGCAGGTGGGCCCAGGTTTTTCCTGGCTCTTTGGGGCTGCAGAGAGGGGTACAGAGGCCTGCAGACATCTCAAACTCCTCCAGCAGGCAGGCATGGCTGCAAATGCCCACAGACTGGCTGCCATCTCTCTCCAGGTAAATGGGAGCAGGGCGGGAAAATGGGAGTAGGGAGGTAAAGTCCGGCCAGCAAGTAGACTGGTCCTGGACAATTACATATACATATACAGTTTCCCTCATTTCTGTTGCCTTTCACTTGCCTAAAACCTCTTTGACAGTCTGACTTGACCATCTCACCAAAAGAGAAAAATGAAATTCATATCAGCTTCTCATGTGCCATATTCAGGCATACATTTACAAAAGGTTTTTCAGTTCCTCAGCTTCCTAGGATGGGTCAGAATACATCTATATATATTTTATACATCTGGGGGGTTGGGGAATCATCATAGTAACCAATTGTGAAAAGCACACACATATATACTGTGGTATTGTTCTTTCCATTCTCAGTCTCCCTCATCACCTTGAGCTTTTTGCAACCTCTCATTATGGTTTGATGCAATGTCCTCAAAAGCAATTCTATCTATGCCAAAATGTGGGTATAAAGGAAGCAAAAGAAGTGTCATTATTTATTCTGATCCACTTTAAGAAGCAGCAAAAGAGTACTCAGGGCTATTACTAAGCACAATATTTGTGTGTCATCCATTCACTATGATTCCCTCCCCAAAAGACTTCTAATAAAGTTCCTCTATCCAATATCCAGAATGATGGATCCAGATAACTGTTGTGCAGTGCTAAAAGAGAGAATACAAATGATAGAAGGAAGAGACAGAAGGAATAAGAAGAAATTGTGGCTGTTGACTGATAGCCATACAGCAGTTCTCTCTGCCTGCTGAATGTAATGCCAGAGCTGCCAGTTACCAACTACTATAAACTATGGGTGATTTAAGAAGCACACTACAAAGAAAAAATCTTAAATAGAAACAGAATTAATGTTCCACATCACTGATAGCATGATCATCTCAAAACAGCACTCTTTCTGTTTACAGTACTTGGAATACAATATGACATTCTGAGTGACAGATGCCATCATATTAGGAAATTAAGCACACCTGGGAATCCCTGAAGCAAACAGCAGAATTACAAATCAGAACTATAAAATACGCTTGCTGTCATTTTAAAAAAAATCTTACAGTTGAAATGTTCTTGTAGAAACTGGAAATGAAGCATATGGATTCAATGCAATTTGGTGTATGACTATCCATATTTATTATCTTCTAAAGGCTACAACACATTATGGTAGCTGAAAATGCACTTAGGAAGACTCCACAAGCTTAATATATACCAAGAATAGTATGGTGTGGAATCAAAATGAAATGCTTAGCACTTGGAAGAACCGTAGTTTATTAGTTTGTATTATTAACAATGGTTTATTAACAATGGGAAGTTTACAAAATTGATAAATTGCTTATTTCAGGATAGTAGCATATGGAATGGATTTTTATTTTTAAATGATGAAGGGCACAAAGTCCACTGTATATATTCCTAATTCAATTTCCATTTTTACACAGTTTAGCAAGCAAGTAAAGTAATCACCCACTTTAGCTATCAATTCAGCAATAAAATATAAAATAACATTATTTCTAATGAACTTTAACCATATTTTGCCTCTACCCGTTCTCTAATGGCAATAGAAAAATTAAAGATTGCAGATTTCTAAAATGTATGAATGTAATACAGAGAGACCACTCCAAATATATTCTTGAAATTAGGGTGTGAAATACTCCTGTTGATGACTACAAAGCAAATAAATTATCTAGCAAGTATAACCTACTTTTTAGTTTCAACACTTAAAAAGTATTTGTGTGTGTATGTACTCTCAATCATGCATATACTATACATAAAAACACTTAGGCATCCTCATTAATTAACTCACGTAGGCATCAAAACAGTTAAAGTAGTTTGTCAAAAGACAGAAAACTGAAATTTAGTACTTATGTAATGATTTTATTCATGCAAAGTCCTGAAAAGGAATTTCAGTACTCACAGTTAGAATTCATTCTTCTCAACAAAGGAAGTTATCCTCAGTAAGATTTGTTCCTCCCATCCACTTTTAGATACATAGTCAAAGACAATCCTTGAATGGGGGAACAGTTCCTGGATTGGTCCACAAAGGAACGATATTCAGAAACAGACACACAGAGGAATTATAAAAGGAGGAATCTGATTAGCTTGACCACTTATAAAACTAAGATAGAACAAAATATGCATAGAATCCTGGGGAGATATCCAGGACAGCCTTACAGTGGCTGTGATCATTTCTCCATGATCGAGGACAGAAGGTTGCAACTAGTGAGAAAACTTCCACATGCCATGAATTGGCATGGTGTCCTGCAAGGAGCAATTCTCTTGCCATTGTTGTTTAACATTTATATGCAGCCTCTAGTCAGGTGGATCTGAAGGCTCAGACTGGGTTGTCATCAATATGCTGATGACCCCCAGTTATATCTGATGATGGACAATCACCTGGATGCTGCCCCAGGCACTTTGGGCAACTGTCTGGATGCCATGATGGAATGGATGAAGAAGAGCCAGTTGGAAATAAATGGAGCAAAGACAGAGGTTCAGTGGCTGAGTCAGAGAGGGCAGGTGGAAGGATGTCAGCTACCATTCCTTCATGGGGTTCAGCTTGTTGCTGCATCATTTGTCATGTTTAGGTGTGCACCTGTCCTGGACTCCTTCTTATCAATGGAGGTCAAGGTGAATAATGCTAATTGTGCAGTGTTTTACCATCTCTGCCGAGGGAGACAGCTGGTACCCTATCTGTCTCAATCTGACTTAGCCACAGTGATCCATACAATGGTCACCTCCAGACTGGATTACCTCAACTCACTTTACGCAGGGCTACCCATCGGCTTGCTCCAGAAACTCCAGCTGGTCCAGAAAACAGAAGCAAGGTTCTAAACTGGAATCCCATGGTGGACAAACTTCCAATCTGTGCCCCACCAGCTGCACTGGCTCCAAGTGGAGTACCAGACCAAATTCAGGGTTTTAGTGCTGATGCACAAAGCCCCGAAACAGTCTGGGTCCAAAGTATCTACAAGACCATCTCTCCAATTATGTCGGTCGACAGATGCTCTGTTCATCGAGTAGTAATTTACTTGTGGCTCTGGCCCGAAGGAAGTCCAGCTGTCCTCAACCAGGACCAGAACTTTTTGGCCCTGGTCCCAGCCTGGTGGAACTCTCTGATGAAACCAGGGCCGTGCAGGATTTAATGTAGTTCCACAGGGTCTGTAAGATGGAGTGTTGTACCAGGTTGCAAGAGCAGTAGTTATCAGCATTGGCCTCACACACCCCCATCATGCCCCCCGCCACTCCGTCTATTAGGTGGAAATTCTCCATCCTCCCTCTCTTTTTTAGGATTTTTTAACTCTTTGGTTATGGGAGGTTCACCATCTCAGTTCTCTGGGATGTATAGCTTTTACACTGAATTTATGGTTTCATAATTTTATACTTTGTTGTATTCTGTGTTGGTTTTATGAATTTGTTGTGAACTGCCCCTCGCCCAACAGAGAAGGGGCAGTACAGAAATTTTAAAAAATATGTTGTGAATAGGAAATTAGATATGGAATTTATCTCTGCAAAATGGATTTTTAAGAAGAATGTTAAAGAATGGCTGAAATCTACTTTGTCTGATCCAAATGGATGTTTTTTGTTGGTGAAGATTGAGTTTAATGGGAAGAAGGTATGAATGATTGGGGTATATGCCCAAATTAGGGGAAAGGGTTTTTTTTTAAAAAAAAGATTTGTTGAATAAAGTTTTTGAATCGTCTTATATCAGTATTGTTTTGGTTGGAGATTTGAATGCGGTAACTGAGCCAAAATTGAATAAGCCAGGTGGAGGAAATATAGTTAGTGATAGTGGGCAAGGGAAATTCCCTAAATCTTTTTTTTTGTTAGTAAACAACTTAGAGGTGAGAAACATATGGAGAGAAAGGAATAGATTAGTGAAATATTTCACTTTATTTTCAGAATGACATAAATCATGGACTAAATAAGATATGCTTTGGACCACAAAAGATATAATGGTAGACAAAATTAAATCAAGGCAGGGCTGCCATTACTGGAAACTGGCCCCAGTCCAGAGGCTGCTCCTTCGCTCAGGTTGAAGAAGCCTCCACAGTCTTTCCTATCTGAGAAAGTGCTGTGAAAGTTGCACTGAGAGGTATGGCTGAGTCTGCAGGAGCAGAAGGGGGTGCTAAACTTATTGTGGAAAGACTGCAGAGGCTGAGCTGGGGTGGTGAATTCTGGGCAGAGAAATCCTCAGGAGCCTGAGGATTCCCCTGCCCAGACTCCAAAGGACTGTGAAGGCCATACTGAGGTCTCACAGTGGGGGTGACAGACCATAGTACAGGCAAGGGAATCCCCAACCTGAGGATTCCCCCCGCCAGGATTCTGCTGCCACAGTGTGGCCTCTGCAGCCCTTCCTCACTGAGGTAGGGTTGTGGAAGCTGCACTGGGGGGGGGGGCGGTAAAAAAGGCCACGGGGCATAGGGGAGCAGGAACAGGAATAAATTTAAAAGAGCAAGGAACAAGTTTAATAGAGCTAAGCTAGCAAAGGATTATGAATGAAAAATATATGGGTACAAAGGAAGCTGGTTTTAGAGAGGCTACTACATACAAGATTTTGTTTAGTAACTTTTACAGTTGATACAAATTAGACAGAACATTATTTTTGTGCCTTACTGATGATACTGTCACTTTGACACTAGACAAAATAAATCTTACTGCAATATAGTTGTTACAGAGGCCCTTTCCGCACGGGCCAAAAGCGGCGGCGGCGGGCTGGTAAAACAGCATTTTGGGGAGGACTGCTCGCATAGGCGCCGCTGCCAAATCACTGCAGTGGCTCCTGGCTCCCACCAAAACAGTGTTTTTGAATCTTGCTCAGGGAGCGAGGTATTTTGGAAATGCCAGCTTCCATTCGGTGCCATGCGAACGGCACCAGGTGGAAGCTGGCGTTTCTCTCCCAGCCCTCCCAAACGCTCCTTACCTCTGGTCGCCTTCTGTCGCGTTGTGCAGGCCAGGAGACATTCCCCCTGGCCTCATTCTCCAACATTGTCGCTCTGGTGGGGGGGGCGTGTTCCCTGGCCTCCACAATGCAAAAGAAGGCGACTGGAGGTAAGGAGCATTTGGGAGCGGCAAGCCTGTGCGAAGGCTGCGCCGCTGCCGCCGCCGCATCCATGCGAACGGTCCCGCGTGGGTGCACCGGCATAAACTATGCCAACGCATCCCCCCTCAGTGCCCGTGCAGAAAGGGCCAGAGTTCTGTTTGGCTATCTAGCCCCTTTCCTAAAAATCTTACTTTTTACTCTCAGGTAAGTACTACACCCACACAGTTCTTTGGACACTAAACTTTCCCATAGAGTGTCTCTCTTACATGGTGCTTATCATAGAAGGATGGCCACTCTCCTTGCAGAAGTTCCAATTCTCTTTGTATAACTCTCCTCCTCTTAGAAGCTTCACTGCTTCATATCTGATGGGGGTTCTCCTCAGAGGAAAAAAATAAGCAAGCCACCAATTTGATTAATCAGTGTTACTGTGTTATGTGTAACTCCAGGAACTTTTATACAGATTCCTTGACTGAACTCTGCCCTGCCTTGCACTTAATTCCCACTCTGAACTGACCCTCCGCTTCCAAAGAACACAGCAACCTCCAAACTACAGTTCACTCTGGCTGTCACAATGGAACTCTTTTTTTCCCCAGAACTCCCTGTCCTCAGGCTGTGCATTTCTCACAACCAATCCCGTGGAGTTCCAAATTAACCCTTTGGGCTCTGAACATTCCACTGACTGTACAAGCCTAAGGGCCTATATATGTTACAGGGGGTTTCACAGTAGGTTTCACAGTTTTTCATGCTTCCCATGCCTCCTGAAACCCCTTTGGGGCTGGCACACGTGTGCCGTCTCCTTTACACCTGTGGACTGCACTGTAAAATGCTGTTTTAACTCTATTTTATGATCTGTTCTGAGGATACCAGAGACTTTTAAACACTATATTCTATGGGAATCTAAACTAATTAACAAATAATAAACCATACTATATATTTGATGCAACTATTTGTAACATTTAGTTAATATACCCAGGCTGCAGTATCTGATACTGCCCATTTCTGAATATTGTTGAGATTTGATTACATTCATGTAATACTCATTCTAACGGAAATTTGAGAGATGTAAGAAAAAGATTACAGGAAGATGCATTATAAGAACAGACCTTAAAAGTCAAAGTTAATAGTGAATTCATTCTCTTTCATGTACACAACTATGAAAACAAATATCCTGTGAACTCTGGATATAAACAGTATCTCTGAACAGGATCTCAGTGCTTGAGGAGACAGGTCCTCGTTCATCTTGTGGCTGTTTAATTTGATCTTTGTTGACTAAGGCACAAATAACAAGAACAGAACTTGATTGTCTATGCAGCACCAGAAAATTCTGATAACACTTTTTCCTTTCAACACTGATAGGATATTCCTGATATAAGCTATTACTTCAATAGAAACAGAAATGCTAGCATTAAACAAAGCTTCTCTTCTTTTCTTCAACTATATGATTTTTCATTAACCAAAATGTCAGTTTGGTTATTTGAAACATTTTGCAATAAAATACTTTACAAGATTAGTCTCAATAGTACATAAAATAATGATTATCACACATTAATAGACACACAAAAAATATGACCTCACCATAATGTCCAATCTGGACAAGTTCAGACTTTATTTCTTCAAATCCCTGACATATTATACTATGAACAGTGTTCATTAATTTACAGTTGGTTAACATAGGATGCTATGGTAAATGAAATCATGAGCTTTACAAGGCAGTCATGTAGAAGAGATGTTCAATTATGCAAGTTTTAGCCTCCAAGTGTTTGCCATTTGTTTTATTTAAATAGCTGGATCAAGAAAGGCAAGTTCGCAGTGTCCTTATTATCTGCACTTGTTGCTTCAGGATTTAGCATCTACTGTTCATGCAACATTGCATATATCCTGTGTTTATTTTCATAATACAAAGCTCCTCAGGAACCAATTACAAAGGAGAACACTGAGCTGTCATTGTTCACATGAAATGCCCTAACTGGGCAGATCAGCAGCAAGTTGTGATTCCAAGTGACTACAGGCACAAAACTGCTAAGCCAAATGCTATGTCTCAGATTAACTTGAACAAGGAACATCACTGCAATTCAAGGAAGGGTTTGTCTTGTATGGGAGCAAAGGAGCTGGAACAAGATAAGTTTGCTGGCAATCATATTTATGTCAAAGTTATCAGCACACCTACCTAAGATGAAACAACAGGGCCTGCACAATAGAGCTATTCTGCCAGGCATATGGTTGAGGCAACTATGGTTAACCATCTAGGCCTTTCTTAAAATCTGATTTGTAACTTCATTATCTAGTTATTAGGGCCCCTCGGGGTTATAGTTGTTATTCTCTGTTAATTTTCATGGATTGGAAGTTTATCCCTGCTTGGATCTAGTATTATGTTTTATTCACGTTTAAATGTATATACATGTGTGTGTGTGTGTGTGTGTGTGTGTGTGTGTGTGTGTGTGTGTGTGTGTGTGTGTGTACATGTATATACTAGCGGGGCCCGGCCATGCGTTGCTGTGGCAATTGTCCTTCTCATCACAGTCCGCAACCCACACAGATGTCCATGCAGGTCCAATGATCCGCAGCATAGCCTTTTGGGGTGGCCAAATGGAATCCCTCTTTCCCTTTTCAATTCACATTGTTATATGGTGATGTCTTGTTTTTTAGTATAAGGTAACCCTTTCCATTCCACAACAGAACTGTCCAGAGTGAGAATCCCGCTGTCCATGAGGCTGGTTGACACGCACAGTCCTGGCTTGGGTAAGGCAGAACTGGGGCAAGGAGGCTATCCCAGTCAGGCAGCAGAGGTAGGGGGGTGAGGTGCTCAGATCCAGGCCAGCTCCCTGGGTTCTTAAAGGGCCAAGTGCAAAAGAAGCAGAGCCAGTAGTGTTGGTTCGCCCCCACCCTGCAGATTTTCTTAGAAGGAAAAGGCAAACTCCAGCTCGCTTGTAGTAAAAGAGAGCTGTGGCAAATATGGATGAGGAAGTGGGTAAGTGGTGGTTGGATGTGTGGGAGGGCAGAGTGAGGTGTGTGAGGATGACCTGGATGTGTATGAGAGCATGTGTGTTGTGTGGTAGCAGTGGGTGAGGCACAGAGAGCGAAAGTTACCTGCATGTGAGGGGAAAACCCCCCCGACGTCTCACACAGCAAAGTGTGTATGTGTTTCACTTCCACTCGTATTACCTATTTACTGTTTTCAATGCTCATCTGTGGCCATCTGCACGAACATTCTAAGGGCATACCAATCCCTCAGGCCACTGACATGCTGCATGAACATTCTAAGGGTAACAGTTAAACACAGCCAGCTTCATGGCCTGGTGTGCCAGAGAAAAGACGTTTTACCTGGCTCAGGTATTGACTTACGGTGATTTGAAGGTCCGGTTACCTGCCCGGAACAGGGAGGGACGTCATGTGAAAATTTGGGGGCGAACCATCCAGCCATTTCCACGTTAGGGAATGACTAACAAAGTCACTGTTAGCTTTTTATATATATAGATGTACACACACGCGTGCATGTGTATGTGTGTGTATATGTTGTGAGCTGCCCCAGCCCAGAAGGGGAGGGGCAGCATATCCTTGACTATAAATGGAGATCAAGTAGAGCGGGTGGCTAGTTTTAAATTTCTGGGCGTCATGATTAAAGAGGACTTGACCTGGGGCGTACAGACTGCCGTGGTGGTTAAGAAGGCCCAGCAAAGACTGTACTATCTGAGACTTTTAAGGAAACAACAACTGGATGGAAAACTCCTGGTGTCCTTTTACCGCTGTGCTATAGAGAGTGTCTTAACCTACTGCATCTGTGTATGGTTCTCCAGTTGCACAGTGGCAGATAGGAAGGCGCTCCAAAGGGTGATCACTACAGCTCAGGGGATTATCGGCTGCCCTCTCCCCTCCTTGGAAGAACTCTACAATTCCCGAAGCCTAAAAAAAGCCCAAAATATTCTGAGAGACCCGTCTCATCCAGCACACTCTCTTTTTGAACTGTTACCATCCGGCAGATGATACAGGTCTATCAAAACTAGGACAAAAAGGCTTAGAGACAGCTTCTACTCTAGAGCTGTGGCTATGCTAAACTCTGCGGCTTCATGTTGATGTGTTTGGGGATGTAGGGATGAGTGGAGGAAGGGGAAGGTGAGGATGGGGTATGAGTCTGAAATTGTGTGCATCGAGGAATGCTGCTGTAAATTTCATTGTGCGTGCACAATGACAATAAAATGCTTATGCTTATGCTTAAATCAAATAAATAAATAATAACAACAATAACAACAACTAGTGACAGTGGAAATGGAAATCACCACAAAAATTAATGACGAATACATTTGTAGATGAGTTAGTCAGAACCTGATTTTCAAAAGCGTTTCTGAAATTTTCTGTATCAGGAAGGCATTCTGTGTTCCATATTAAAAGAGTGGGTAGTAATTTGGGTGCTTTAGTGAACGGCTGCACTTGAACAAAAAGCCTAAAAATTATTTAAAGCAGAATTGCAAATATTATTGGAGAGAGCCAAAATGAACCTATATTTTGGCTGTGACTGAAAGCAAGGTATATTGGCTGCAAACAGAATGTAGATACGAGAGGTGAATCACAAGAAGATGTTGACAGCACATCCTAAATCCTTAAGAATCCTCTGAGTGTCACATGTATGACTATCTGCCACTAGGGCAGAAGTCATGGGTGTGCCCTCGCTGCAATGAGCTCCTGGCACTCAAGGAACGTGTGCGTTCTCTTGAAGCCAAGGTGGCAGACCTGGCGAAGCTGAGAGAGGCAGAGAGGGCAACAAACAAGGCTTTCAGGGACCTAGCAACCGGGTCCCACTCCCAAGGTGACATCTCTTCAGATGTCATGGAGAATGAGAGTCTGGGTGACGGAGGGTGCCAGTCTGAGGTGGTGGAAGATGCTCCCTTAGATGGGTCCCCTTCCTTAGCTGGTGGTCAGATATCCTCTCGCACTGAGGATACCCCTCAGGGAGGTGGGGGGCTCCTTGTAGTGGGTGATTCGATCATTAGGAATATAGAGAGTTGGGTTTGTGAGAGGCGTGATGACCGCATGGTGACTTGCCTGCCTGGTGCGAAGGTTGCAGATGTCACACTTCGTCTAGATAGGCTGTTAGACAGTGCTGGGGTGGAGTCAGCAGTTGTGGTCCACATTGGTACCAATGACATTGGGAAATGTAGCAGGGAGGTTCTGGAAGCTAAATTTAGGCTGCTGGGAAAAGGTTAAAATCCAGGACCCCCAAGGTGGCATTCTCCGAAATACTACTTGTTCCACGTGCAGGGCGAGCTAGGCAAGCAGAGATACAGGGTCTCAATGCGTGGATGAGAAGGTGGTGTAAGGCAGAGGGTTTCAGCTTTGTCAGGAACTGGGGAACCTTTTGGGATAAGGCAGGCCTGTACAAAAGGGATGGGCTTCATCTTAACCAAAGAGGAACCAGGCTGCTGGCGCTCAACATTAAAAAGGTGGCAGAACAGCTTTTAAATTGATCCTTGGGGGAAAGCCGACAGGAGCTGAGGTGACTTCGGTTCGGAATACAGAGTCCATGGGGATGCAGACAGAGAGGGAGGTTTTTCTAAATCAACCACATACAAGCAAGGAGCATAGCAATGTGATAAGTGATAGTGTCTACAAAAGGCTAGAGGGCAAAACACATAAATCCCAGGTCAGGGACAGAGACAGAGTATACAAGTGTCTCTATGCTAATAGTAGAAGCATTCGACCTAAAATGGGGGAGCTGGAGTACAGAGTTTTGAAGGAGGACATTGATATAGTGGACATCACAGAGACATGGTGGAATTAGGAAAACCAGAGGGATGCTGTTATCCCAGGTTACAGGCTCTACAGGAAGGATAGGACAGGGCGTATTGGGGGTGGGGTGGCCCGCTACATCAAAGAGAGCACAGTGTCACATAAAATAGACAATGCAGGGGGAGCTGATTCCTCTACAGAAGCACTGTGGATATCAATACCAGGGGTGAAGCATAGTTTAACATTAGGAATATATTATCATCCCCCTGACCAAAGTGCACAAGAGGATTCTGAGATGGAAAAAGAAATTAGAGAGGCCAACAAAAGCAAAAATGTCGTGGTAATGGGCGATTTTAACTATCCCCACATAAACTGGAAAAATGCATGTTCAGGTCATAGTAAGGAGAGAACATTCCTGGATATGCTAAATGACTGTGGCTTAGAGCAGATGGTTGTAGAACCAACCAGGGGAGATGTGATCCTAGATCTAATTCTATGTGGGACCCAGGACCTGGTGCAGGAAGTCAGTGTTGTTGAGCCGATAGGGAACAGCGACCACAATGCTGTCAGATTCAGTATCTCTGCATGCGAACAAGTGACAACTACTAATGTAGTTACATTCGCCTTCAGAAAGAGAAATTTCTCAAAGATGAGGGGGATAGTGCGCAGGAAGCTGAAAGGGAAAATCAAGAGAGTCAAAACTGTCCAAGGTGCTTGGAGGTTATTTAAAAACACAGTCTTAAAAGCTCAGCTGGAATGTGTTCCACAGGTTAGGAAAGGCAGCGCCCAGTCCAAAAGAAAGCCACCATGGTTAACAAGGGAGGTTGAGGAAATTATTAGGAAAAAAAGATGTCTTTTAGAAAATGGAAGTCCAACTTAACTGATGAAGAATACCAGAGAGAACACAAAAGGTGGCAAAAGAGAAGCAAGTTAGCTGTAAGGGAGGCAAAAAAGGATTATGAGGAACGCATGGCTGCGAACATCAAGACTAGCAACAAACAGTTCTTCAAGTACATCAAAAGCAGGAAGCCAGCTAGGGAAGCGGTAGGCCCGTTAGATGATGAAGGAATAAAAAGTGTGCTAAAAGATGACAGGGAGATTGCAGAGAAGCTGAATGAATTCTTTGCATCTGTCTTCACCCAAGAGGAGGTGAGGAAAATTCCTGCACCTGAACCAAGCTTCTTAGGAGGTGAATCCGAGGAACTAGCGAAGATAGTGGTAGACAAGGAAGAAGTTCTGGCAGCCATTGATAAACTAAATGCTACCAAATCCCCTGGCCCAAATTGCATTCATCCAAGAGTTCTTAAAGAGCTCAAGCATGAAATTGCTGATCTTCTCACTTTAATATGCAACTTATCCCTGAAATCAGGCTCCATCCCTGAAGACTGGAAGATGGCCAATGTCACACCAATCTTTAAGAAAGGGTCTAGGGGGGACCCAGGAAATTACAGGCCAGTCAGTTTGACATCTGTTCCTGGTAAATTAGTAGAATCTATCATTAAAGATAAAATTATTAAACATGTAGAAAAGCAAGACCTGCTGAGGAAGAGTCAGCATGGCTTTTGTAGAGGCAAGTCCTGTCTTACAAACTTACTAGAGTTCTTTGAGTGTGTAAACAGACATGTGGAGAAGGGGGAACCAGTGGACATTGTCTACTTGGATTTCCAAAAGGCTTTTGACAAAGTTCCTCACCAGAGACTGTTGAGAAAACTCAGCAATGAAGGAATAAGAGGGGAAGTCCTCCTATGGATTAAAAACTGGTTGAGAAACAGGAAACAAAGGGTGGGTATAAATGGGAAGTTCTCACAATGGAGAGATGTAGGGAGTGGTGTCCCCCAAGGATCCGTTTTGGGACCAGTGCTCTTTAACTTATTCATAAATGACCTGGAAGTAGGGGTGGGTAGTGTGGTGGCCAAGTTTGCAGATGATACCAAATTATGTAGGGTGGTAAGAACCACAAAGGATTGCGAAGAGCTCCAAGCGGACCTTGATAAATTAGGTGAGTGGGCTAAGAAATGGCAAATGCAGTTCAATGTAGCTAAATGTAAAGTGATGCACATAGGGACAAAAAATCCAAACTTCACACACATGCTACAGGGTTCAGTGCAAACAGTCACAGACCAGGAAAGGGATTTGGGTGTCTTAGTTGATAGTTCCATGGGAATGTCAACTCAATGCATGGCAGCTGTGAAAAAGGCAAACTCTATGCTGGGGATAATTAGGAAAGGAGTTGATAATAAAACTGCAAGGATTGTCATGCCCTTATATAAAGCCGTGGTGCGACGGCACTTGGAGTACTGTGTTCAGTTGTGGTCGCCACATCTCAAAAAGGATATTGAAGAGATAGAAAAAGTGCAGAGAAGGGCAACGAGGATGATTGAAGGATTGGAGCACCTTCCGTATGAGGCGAGGCTGCAGTGTTTGGGACTCTTTAGTTTGGAGAGGAGACGTCTGAGGGGGGATATGATTGAAGTCTATACAATTATGCATGGGGTAGAAAATGTTGACAGAGAGAAATTTTTCTCTCTTTCTCACAATACTAGAACCAGGGGGCATACATTGAAAATGCTGGGGGGAAGAATTAGGACTAATAAAAGGAAACACTTCTTCATGCAACGTGTGATTGGTGTTTGGAATATGCTGCCACAGGAGGTGGTGATGGCCACTAACCTGGATAGCTTTAAAAAGGGCTTGGACAGATTTATGGAGGAGAAGTTAATCTATGGCTACCAATCTTGATCCTTCTTGATCTCAGATTGCAAATGCCTTAGCAGACCAGGTGCTCAGGAGCAGCAGCAGCAGCAGAAGGCCATTGCTTTCACATCCTGCATGTGAGCTCCCAAAGGCACCTGGTAGGCCACTGCGAGTAGCAGAATGCTGGACTAGATGGACTCTGGTCTGATCCAGCAGGCTAGTTCTTATGTTCTTATGTTCTTAAGAAAGGGACACAAGACAGAAACAACAATTAGCAGGACAGTCTCCTCTCTTCTAGGTATAAACACACAGAAACGTCACCTCCCAAAAAGCTGTTAGTCAGTCTAAGATAGGAATTGTACTTACTTGAGATTCTTTCACATTTTCAACTGTAAAGTTAAACCAGACTCGAAAACGAGGATTACACGTGTCTGGCCTGATGAACAGATCATATTCAAATTCTGTAACGTGGTCCACACGTCCAAGGTTGCCTAAACATATTTAAAACAGAGATGAATGTTATTAATTTCAGAACAGCACACAGATCTGGCAGGGAAATATTTTATCAAAAGACTGAATGAAGTTATATGAGAAATCTTAAAGCAGGTCAAACTGCTGTCTGTCTGAATAGCTCTGGAAGAATGATTTAAAAAAAATTACAGACTTAAGAAATTTGGATATTCACTATGGCTCACTCAGGTTACCTTCTGTAGCAATCAAGTCATTTAGTGTTTGCTGGAATGTGAATGCAAAAAAACAAAACAAAAGCAGTACATAGGGGTTTTTTTTGCAAAACAAAAAATATGGAGTTATTTCTGTCCCTCCCATGAACAAGACATACTCCTTTGACTGTATAAGTGATTGACAGAAAACAAAATGTCAGTAATTCCCGCAGAGACATAGTAGCAATAATCTAGTATGTGTACCCCACGTAATAAGGAATCTTTCTGATTGTATGAGCAATGCAAAAGCCCAATCTCCACATGGACGACCTTCAAGAATGACCAACATTTACAGTGTAAGTCTAAGCAGAGTTTACTTCAATGGACTTAGTCAGTATAACTGTGTTTAGTACTGCACTATCATTAAGTCTCAGGACAACTTGTGATAAGCAATATGTAAATAACACATTATCTAGCATATATTTCCAAGTTTAAAAATATGTTTTAATGTTAATGTTTCTATGGAAGAATCACTACCCAGCACCAAAATGATGAAATACTGGCTTGGTTTTTGTAAAAACTAAGTCTGTCATGAAAGATCTCTAAACTCATTTTTTAACTTGAGTATTTAAGAAAAAAATATGGGCTTGTAACTATAACGAACATATCATCCTATTGTACCTTTTTTCCAACTCATGAACTTTAAAAGGGAGGCATAAGATGCAAGTTTTATATTGAGTGATGAGTTCACTGGACTTTAACAAAAGATTCAAACACAAGCACTTCATACTGATATAAAAATAATTTTCTAGGAAAGTGTATATATAAATGAACCTGGCAAAAATAATATCACAGTTTTACTAAATATAGAACATGCACTAAACTCTTCATAAAATATTAAAACATAATGTTTTTCACATCAACAAGAAAGGTTGCATTAAAGGAGAATGAAATCTTATTCAAGTAAATGCTCGCTGGAGTTTCTAAGCATATCAACAATTACCATAGAAATGCAAGAAAACACAGACATATTAAGAAAACCTAAAATCTTCTTAAAACACACATTGTGCTTTTCTTCAGAGAATTTTGAGATGAAAAATAGACCTTGAGGGTCTTAGACAGCCTCAGGCAATATAAAAGGAAAGGTCAAACACAATGCTAAAAAGGACTGTTATCTTCAGAACAACAACTTATCAGCCAGCTTGCAGCCCTGCTTATTTACAGTTATTGGTCCCAGAGGAAGTGCACTTCAACACAGGCCCCGATTACTTTGTAATGAGTTTGCCAGAAATGGTAAAAGAAACTAATTTGTAATAGTGTGGTGTTCCTTGCACATGTACTTTTACACTTTTTTTTGTCCAGCAATGAATAACTTACTTCAGCCTTCCTAACAAGCAGAGAAAATAGGATTGCATTCAAAAAGACAGACTTGCAAGCACAAAGTATCAGTAATTATCTCTCTCAGCTGTCCATAATACTATTCATGATGATAATCAATTCCCCTGTGGTGACTATACAGAATACAGATTTCAGGGAATGAATTTGCACACACAAGTTAACACAATTTGGAATAAATAGGTTGCACCTGTCACAGATTAATAATGAAAGGTCAGATGCTCTCTTTTACACCTAGAACACTTTAATATAATATGCTTTAGCTTATAGAATATAATTTTGGTTTTGTCTAAATAGAGAAAGCAAGTACCATGGTGAACAGAAGGGCAAAGGAGAATAAGACCTTAACCTGAAGCTAGTAGTTAATTCTACCAATTACACAGACTTGCCAGTCAATGTACAAATGAACATAAATAGCAAAGGCAAATGAATATAAATAGTGAAGGCAATCTTGGACAGCTTTTTTTAAAGTCCTACATAAAATATTCCTTTGTTTTTGTCCATCTATAACTAGTCCTTGAAATACTATTTTTGTCCATCTATAACTAGTCCTTGAAATACTATACAAGTAAGCAATAAAAATAATTCCTACATTTGCAGCTATGTTTCAATCTATACAAAATCCTTACATTAAAAAAGACCTGGGACATGGCTGCACAACCGCACACTTATACACATTTTCACAGCACACGCACATGAAATCAGGGAGCAAGGTAACCAAACAGAATCTATACTTTCAAATAAGCTTTTAAAATATATTGAACTTGTCAAGAGAAATGGTCACCTTTATATCAACCAACCTAGTTTAATCATCAGCATATAGATATTTCCTAAATTTAAAGCAATAGCCTGTTTCCTGATACAACATTTAAGTGTTAAAGAATAGCATTTTCATAGCAAAGTCTTCCATAACAAACACTTACTACTCTTCCACAATTTTTGATTGGGTTATACTGGCCAGGGGATCAAGTGGTCTAGTTTCCTTCAATGTAACCATCTGGCACAAGCCTCCATACATGGCCCATTAATACCATCAAAACCAGTAATGGGCAGGGACCATCTTACTGCATCTCCTACCTGATACTTTGATGCTTATGTTAAAAATAAGATCTTGTAACCAGCCTACCTTTGTGTCTGTAAGTGTATTTTAGAAAGCTAGTTTTGTTATTTTTATTGCTTCTATTTATTTTTTGAATCTATTATTTATAAGTCTGAATCTATTATTTAACATTTTCAATAAAATCTGTTGCTTCTATCGGTGCGTTATACTATGTGTGTAAGAGTCTCTAAACCTTGTCTTGGTCAAACTGTATGAAGATCATTTATTCCAAAATCTGCGGTTTGGGTACAGGGGAATCAAATCATCCTTGCAAGAAAGAGGTGGGTTGGAAACCTCCATCTTTGACAGAATTTAAATAAATACTGTCATTACTTTGTTGATTAAGTATTTTAGATAAATAAGCACAATACAGTATGCAATCAACAGAACACACCCAGAACAATAAAGTAACTGAACTTGATGTGAGACAATTTTACACGATATATTCTAAGCAAAAGAGGTTTTATTGACCAAGATGGGAAAAAACATGTTTTCCTTATTATTAAAAATTATTCAACATGGAGACCACCTTAAGAACAGTGATTTACACACTGTATGGTTTTGTTAATGTAAAGAGATTATAAAAAAAACTGTCTTGGTAATGAACAACCAAATACAGTTCTCCAGACAACCATTTAGTACGGGGGAAGGGGGAAAGAGAAAATAAAGAACAATAACTTGGAACTATATGGTTGGCTCACACCTAGATTTCCTTCAGTGTAGAGAGGTAAATTTTACTGATTTTCCCTCCCATGATAGGACAAAATTCCCCTTGAAAAGCTGTTTCTGAGGGGGAAGAAAGGGGAACCCAGGAATAATTTTAAAGGGATTAGTGGTCTCCCCTGGAAGGCAGAGGTTTATTTTTGGTTTATTTTTGAAAAAATAAACCAAAAAACACTCCCCCCCCCCAGCTTGCACTCATGGGAATCAACGCAGGATCCAAGGCAAACTCTTTTGAAAATAGATATACAACTATCTGGCATGGTCCCTACTGGGGATGAAAATATTTCATGCTCCATCACTCTCTACAGGTGCTCAGGGAACTTCTCAACTGCATATTATGGCTTCAAATCACATCTCATCCCAAAGAATCATGCATAGCCATGCCCTCTCATGAAGATACGGACTTGCAAACATGTAAAACTCGAATATCTTCTCCCATCATAGTACCCCATCTGGAATTTCCCACAATGCATTTTCCTAGGAGAAGCCTCACTGACTACAGCTGCCATTCATGTTAGATTAAAAATGGGGGGGGGGGGAGAGAAGCTAGAGCCAGTTGCTAATTATAGCAATCATTTGATAAAGCAGGCCTAAAGCTGCCTCAGAAAGCTCCTATATTTGCCAGGTACTTTATGTATACTTATAGCTGCCAAACCTTGTTTAAAATCCAAGTGTTAGTTAAGAAAAATGCAGCAGAAATAGAGGGTAAAACCTGGCCATAAATACAAAAGAAGAATTCTTGTGGTACCTTCACTAGTCATTTCTCAATTTCAAAAGCTCTTAGTTTCAGATTCCTATGTTTCCTTATTTCTTGTTCAGAAAATACTTCATAATGAAAAAACTAATAATAAAAAATGATTAGGCATTTCATTTATTACAATTTACCTTAGGTTATCATACTATTTTCATCACAATTTCTAGACATTTAATGGTTAAATTTGAGTCCAGCAGTACCTTAGAGAACAAGATTCTCAGGGTGTAAGCTTTTGAGAGTCAAAGTTCCACAGTGTCTTTCCCCTTACTAAAGGATTTCAGTTATTTATTAAGGTGAAATGCCATTTGACTAAATAAAGGAATTCTCCTTCACAACATCATCCAACACCCAAAGTGATAATTTTCAGTGATTTTTGGAAAAAATGTTTTGGACTTCTCTATGATCAGACAATTTACAAGTGACTAGCATTTCCCCCATTATTTCATTTTACCAACTACAGAAACATTTTCCCTTTTATTTCAATGTATTTCACTGTTTGCAACGAACTAAACATTAATCAATCTTAGCAAATATCAAGTGTTATTTAAATGATTTCCTGGCAGATAAATTATTATTAACATTAATGCAGTGATATTGCAGTTTTTGTCCTTTCTTTGATATTTACAAAAATATTTAGAATGTAGAAAACAGTCCCTTTGGTATATCATCTGTATCCATTCACACTCCCTGAAGGAAGACAGAGGCCCCAAAAAGGCAGTGAAGCCTGTTGCTGTGGATGAATACTTGTATAGTTGACTTTGTTGGCCTAAGGAACTCCCCTCAACTCCCACACACAAACAGGCTTTTTAACAGAAATCCTGTCAGGAAAACTTAAACTACAGTTATAAATGCTGCCACCATAAACTGAAGCAAAATAACTGGAACTTAAAGGGTGATTTCCCACTGAAAATTAAAAGTACTGTATATACTCGCATATAAGCCGAGTTTTTCAGCCCTGTTTAAAGGCTGAAAAAAGCCCCCTCGGGTTATACGTGAGTCACCATTTTCTATATATCACAAGGAGGCTGGGGGCAGAGCTGGGACAACCTCCCTGCCACTGGGAAGCTGCTTGTTGAGGGTGAAGGGGGAACCCTGAGGCACCCTGGCTGGCTGGGTTTCCTCAAACCCCACAGAGGGAGCTCCTTATTTGGGCAGTGACATCAGGGGGAGTCACTGCCCAAATAAGGAACTCCCTCTACCTGCCGGCTGGGTTTGACAAAGCCCAGCTAGCCGGCAGGCAGAGGAAGCTCCTTATTTGGGCAGTGACTCCCCCTGATGTCACTGCCCAAATAAGGAGCTCCCTCTGCTTGCTGGTTGGTTGGGTTTGTCCAAGCCCAGCCAGCAGGCAGAGGGAGCTCCTTATTTGGACAGTGACTCCCCCTGATGTCACAGCCCAAATAAGGAGCTCCCTCTGCCTGTGGGCTGGGTTTGACAAAGCCCAGCTAGCCGGCAGGCAGAGGGAGCTCCTTATTTGGGCACTGACTCCCCCTGATGTCACTGCCCAAATAAGGAGCTCCCTCTGCCTCCCAGCTTCCCACCCTCGGCTTATACCCGAGTCAATAAGTTTTCCCAGGTTTGTTCAGTAAAATTTGGTGCCTTGGCTTATTCACAGGTCGGCTTATACACGAGTTTATATGGTAGATTAATCCAAGTTTCAAAATGAACCACAACTTTTCATTGCAGATTCAACATCCTCACTGCACCATTTTTCTAGGGAAGACTTGTAGGCCTGCACTGGATTCCAGAAATGCAACAATCCCCACTGCCTCGCAATTGGCTTGGCTGGTCTTGGCAGGTCTCTCTTGATTGGCTGTCGTCTTGTGTTGGGGCGGGAACTTTTCTTCACGTCATCATGTCAGCCAGTGAAGACGTGAGACCGTGAGCAAGGCACCCCCTCTGAGTTTAAATGTTTTACCGAGCGTTCCCTTGCTCTCGTTCTCTTATAAGGCAAAAGGGATCCTCGGGGTAATAAGGCAGAGTGACCCTTAATTTCCCAAGACAAAGAGGAATTAAGTATCAGCCTTAATGTGTTAGGTTGTTCATCTAATCATGGGTTGAGGCCAAGCTTGGAAGTACCTGGAAGGGGCAAGGTAGCTTATGGAAGGTACAGTTATAAAACAGTGACCATGCAAATAAGGCAGTGAGAGGATAGTCCGAGGAAGAAGTTCACAGGTTAATATAATGCTGGCAGGAACGCTTGGAGCAAAAACATTAACAAGTCCTTTGGCTTTACCGGGTATATGGCCCAGGGCTGGAAGTGAGAACACCTTCCAATACATGGGTATTGTGTTCGCTTAATCCCTTCAGGAAGCATGTGAGAAAGGCATTATGCAGGGCTGATTTGAAAAGGGCAAGTCCAGACAAGTTCTTACTGTGTCCTTGTGGGTACACTAGTCAATACAGAATATGAGCTCCTCATTTTGACACTGTACTGGTAGGCACCCCAAGGGTTTGCAGGATGAACAGAAGAATCACTGTCTTAAAACAGAGCCCCAACTAGCCCACCATGGGTCAGTCTGGCAATAGTGAAGGCAAAGAGAATATCAAGGGGAAGGGGGTTCTGTCAATGCCCTCTGAAAGGTAGCTATGCCATTCTTCTGTTAACAAATCTAAATAATCGCTGGAGGCACTAGAAGAAGAAGAGTTTGGATTTATACCCCACCTTTCTTTCCTGTAAGGTGGTTTACAAATTCCTTTCCCTTCCTCTCCCCACAACAGACACCTTGTGAGGTAGGAGGGGCTGAGAGAGTTCCAAAGAACTGTGACTAGCCCAAGGTCACCCAGCAGGAATGTAGGAGTGCAGAAACACATCTGGTTCACCAGATAAGCCTCTCCACTCAGGTGGAGAAATGAGGAATCAAATCTGGTTCTCCAAATTAGAATCCACCCGCTCTTAACCACTACACCATGCTGGCTCCTGCAAAGCATTCTGGAAACTTACTGGGTCCATAAGGCTCTGCAGGTGACCATAGATATGCTTTGTACCCTATGCAGGAGGAAGCTGGAAGGCTCACTCAGGCCCCCAGGGCAAAGTGATCCAATTATGGCACTCTATCTGCAGTTATCGGACCTATATCCACACCCATAGCAAAGGTCAAGTCCAGTATGTAGCCTACGTAATGTATAGGGCCTGATACATTGTGAGCGTCCTAGTGTCACCATGGATGCCACTACATCAGAAGCCAACATAGAAGAGAAGCCGGCCTCTGAATGGATGTTTAAATCCCTAAAGACAATCATTGCAGGGTATCTCAAGACTCACTCCAAGACTACCTCTACTTGGTTCAGTCAGGTATTTGCTGGTGTGCAAGGTAGACCCGCAAAATAGCCAAACTCTGCTCAGCACCCCACAAGACCAATACTATCAATGCCAGAGATCTCTGGGGTGAAGGAGAAAGACTCCAGAATTAATACTGCCACTCCCCCTCCTGACCCATTGTTTGGGATTGGTGAAGGACTGAGAAACCTGAGCGGGGGAGGAAGTTCTTTCAAGGTCTCTGTAATTCAAAGCTTGATTCAGCACAATAAAGTGTGGGGATGGACCTGAATGTATGAAATTTGTATTTAATCAAGGAGGATTAATTCACATGAATCAAGGATTGTTGAATCAAAATGGCTCTGTGTAAGTGACCAGCAAGCCTGCATCTTACCAGCTTACTAGCAGAGATGCAGGCAACTACAGATAACATCTTTGGAATCCTGTAACTACAGGTTACTATATGACAGAAGCCATATAAATTTTATTACCTTGTTTTTGTGGGTAAGGACCCACAATACGGGATAGTTAAATCAATGTGATTAGTTAAATTACAAAGTGTTTTTCTATTTATGTTGAATGAACACATAAAGGATAATGAGTGATTTACATTTACTTGTATTTGATCATAATTCTATTGTCTTAGAATCGAAGGTATAATTGTTGTTAGAATATTTGTAAAATCTTTTAAATGTTTTAACATTTCTAACTGGGAGAGAAAGGGACGTTTTATGATCTAAAAGTATGTTAAGCCAGATGCCCTAGAGCCATAGCTCTCTCTCAGAGCCAACCAAGAATAACAAGTTATTCTTGAAGACAACAAGCTAGTTTTTATTGCTGCCCTCTGTATATGCACAGAGAGACAGCACGCACTAACAGCATGCAGCGTGTGACGTAGAATAAGAGGTTGTCTTACTGTAACCAGGAGTCAGATCTGACCAATGGAGTTTGAACATGCTTGTATCACGTGAGAGAGGTATGAACTATGATAATTGTGTGACGTTTGTAATTTTTTGTGTCTATAAAAATTGGTCCCTTTGTATCAAGGGTGTGCCTCTTGACCTTAAGAGGACACCCTGGCCAGATTCTTATGCTGTCCAGTAAACTTATCTTCTGTTTCAAAACTGTTTCTTGGGTGTTTGCTAATTCTAAGTTTTTCTTAAAACTAATCTTGCTGTGTAGGACCAGAGAAGCGGCTCTGGCCCCACAAAAGGAATCACTGGCTATTTTAGCATAAAATAAAAATAAAATCTCATCAAAGATTTATATAGGTAAAGACAAAAATCAAAATAAGAAAAGACTTCATATGCAGAGATATTCAGAACCTAAGACCAGTAGTAGACATGCTCAGTTTTGCAAAGTATATAACCACTCACACAACCCAACTCTTTGCAGACTTGATTAAACTCCATATTTAGAAGCTTTATGAAAACATTTTGCTGTTTAGATACTGTCAAGAAATTCAGTCACTGTCAGAATTTTGGTCAAGTTGCTCAGGCTGTGAAAGAGAACCATTTTAAAACAGGCCTGTGAAATTTTCTGTCTCCTTTAATTGGAAGGCCCTGTCCTGATTAGATTCTGTTTCACCTGTTTGATGTTGTGAGAACAAGCAGGGAGTATTAGCTACCCATCTCAATTTCTCAAAACATCAAATAGATGTTGTGATTATCTGTTCCAGGCTGGCCCGAGTCACTAATTGGCTGACATGCACATATGACCAGAAGTTTGGTTCTGGAAAATTCTACTCAAATTTCGTTCTAATTTGTTGAATTAGATTCACCTGACTGTGATTGAGGAATCCTTATAAAAAACTTACTATGAAGCTAGAGTTGCTATTGTATTCTGAACCTACCTGGAATGCTGTAACTTTTCTTTGACTTTGTGCTTGCTGGGAGAAACTAAGGCCAATGCTAAATGGATTTCAAGAACCATGTTAATATTTGCATATTTGTAAGTGTTTTACCCTGTCTTATGATTCAGCTAATCTTCTGCTATTTATGCAGAATTATTATTCATGTTGAAGGACCTTTCATGCTGACTTTTTTATTTTATTTTAATAATACTTCTTTTAAAAATTTATTTGTGTTGCTGTGCGTCCACTTACACTCAAGAACCCATGTGAGCCGGGTGGTAAAAGCCTAGGCTGCTTTTTTGACAAATACAAAAACAATTCCAGCCCCAAGGACATTTCCATAATGCAAAGAATAAGAAACAGTAGTTTTGGAATAATGTATTGTCAAAGGCTTTTGACCTGGTTGCCTTCTTTGTTACTCACAGACAATGTTTCTCCACCCACCCTGGACACTCCAACAGATACATATACTCCACTTGCTTTCCCAACATCAGATCCTCTGAAGATGCCAGCCACAGATGCAGGCAAAACGTCAGGAGAGAATGCTGCTAGAACACGGCCATACAGCCCGGAAACCAAACAGCACCCAAGTTTTGGAATAGCAAGAGCAAAATTAAACAAGATTATTTTTATTTGGTTGTGTTTGCCATAAGTCACAATAACATACATATAGCACACATGCAACCTTGCTGCAAATATTTATAAAACTTTATATACCTTTATCATGCTAGTTGTATTAGGGTGTTTATCTCATAACAGTGATTTTAATCTGTATCCTGACTGTTTCTCATTGGAGTCAATTATGTCATTCTGAATGCACAGATCAACAACAGATGCAAAGGACATTTCTTTAAGTGTTCCAATTTTAAACATACATAGATGCAGTTCCAGTATAATTTTAGATTATCTCCCTCCAAGAGCTTAGAAGTCTTAATCTGAAAAATGGCAAATGTCTCAAGTGGTATAGATATTAATTGAGAGTCAGCCAGGATTTATAAGAAAAAATATTTCATAAACAGTTCTGCTTCTATCTCCTGAACTCTCTCTCTCTCTCTGTGCTGAGTCATTTCTTTCTGTTGTTCTCTAATACTCTATCATCCCCTCTGTTCCTGAGTTATTCTCCTTGTAAACTTTCCTAAGGCACTCAGTTCCACATATATTGATAAAGACTACTTAAATAGCCAGAAACATGAAGATACTTCTCATATTTGTGCTCCTTGTTAAACAGCTTCTGCCATGAAAGAAAATTGAGTAGAACCAGCAACAGATGTGCCCTGCAGTTTAGCTATGTCCATCACTCACTAATAGTAGCCAGATACCATGTCACCAACAAACAAGACAGGTGTCTCAAATTACTTCTGGGATTATCTATGACTTCATAAATTACCTCAAAGAAAAAAACTTCAAAACAATGATCCATACACAATATGTTGAGAGCAGCTGAGGTAAATGAAGGGAGGAGAAAGCAGCTTGCTCAAATCCCTAAGAGCTCACAGAATTCCAGAGGGGGGAATTTTGTGGGATGAAGTGATATTACCAAATTACTGAAAGATCCTACAGTTCCTCATGCGCCCTATGGTTGTATAACCTTAATTAGAGATACAACAGCAATAACCCCTATCAGTGTATTCCAGTGTTCAGTGGAACACAGGGTTCTTTGGAAACATATTACCTTTGGAGTCCACTTTCTACATCCATTTGCCTTGTAACTACTCTTTTAAGTACTAAATTCCAAGAATTCAGTAATAAAAGATTTGTTTATTTTTTAACATTTTCTGAGGGTTTTTTTCCTGCTCTGCTTCCAATAATTGTTGTCAAGTTTACAAGTTAATTACCTGTAAATTTAATAGATGTTGTATTTTTCCAGTTTTCCGAACTATCTCAAGATCTTTGTTGAAAAGTAGAACATAAAAGCCCTAACTACTTAAACATTTGGGTGGGGTTCAATGAGACTATTAATAATGGAAGACAACCTCCCCCAAAGAGAGCTTATTTGCCACTGCTAATTTTTCTCTGCAACATGTAACTATGGATTTTTTTAAGTCACTCAGTTCAAGCTAGGAAGTGTAAGAGGCAGCAGGCCTGATCAATGCCTCACATTAAAGTGTACAAGCCAATCCCTACCCCCTGATCTGGTCAGTTTGAGTCAAGGAAGCTTTTACTCCTACCTCCAGGAATCTTCTTCTTAATGCCCTTCTATCCTTTTAAGAGGAGTTGATTTTGACATTCCATTGTCCCTTGCTACCTCTATCAACATTTCTAAAAAGATGGCTGAGGTGAGGCAGGCAAGCAATCGAAATTTCCTCTCCTCCCCCCCCCCACCCAGAGGGGGGAAAATGGTTACAATGTCTCTTTAAACCTAAGTAGAAGATGACATTTCTTCACAGCCTTGTTCCTTCATATTTGCAGGTCCCACCTTCCTCCTATATTTCAACACAATGGTTTCCATCATCAGAGCCAAACTTCCTTCAAGTGCCACCCTGCAAATGGGCAAAATATGCACATGTGCTCTCTGCTGTGGCCCCCATCTTTTAGAACGGCTTGCCTGATGAGGTCAGAAAGCTTCACACACTCAGGGTTTTCTGCTAACTATGCAAAATCAGATAAGATTATCCAGACGAGTTTTCTAATACATGTAATTATAGCGTTAAAATGTTTCAGAAAGAGGACTGTGGAGTACACTAAATACTGTCTGTCAATATATGACCCTAACTATATAATTTCTGCTTCATTAACCAATTGTGTTAATGTAATTTTTGTTTCCTCTTGGTTTCCTCTTGGTTTTCAGATTTCTGCAAAACCCTATTGCATTCTATTAGGAGATTAGGGATGCCATATCCTACTGACAGCATTTGACCTACACTGTATCAATGAGAAAGCTAGACTACAAATAATTTAAATAGGCAGACAGACAGATGAAATATTCCTGTCTAGGTACCTCAAAAATAATTTTCTCCTCAACAGCTGGGAATTTTGTTTTAAGGTGTGTCTGCTTATTTTCATCTGTTAACTCAAGGCAGCAGAAAGAGTGTTTCTTCAAAGAGTTAATTAGATTAATGACAAATAAACAGGCAATAAAAGATGCCAGAACTGCAGTGCCATCTTTTAAAAGTGCTCATTTACATAGATGGCCCTCTGCTGCCTAACCTGAACTGATTGAAAATGGTGTTCTGCTGCCAGCTACAGAAAAGGGAAAGAAACCTTCTATGTTGTGGTAATGTGTATACACAAATTCCCAGTCAAGACCTCTGCAGCAATCCTAATCTCCTAATCTACCTTGCTCTTTCCTGGTCTCTGAGGCAAGGTCTATGGAGCTATGTGAAGGACTAACATTTTTAAGTTGAAAAATGCTTGCAGTGTGTACAAGCCTACCTAATTTTGGCAAATCAAAATTGCTGTTTGTGTTGTTCACATAGTTAAGTTGGCCCTGAGCAAACTGGTTCCTCCTAGCACATGGTGATACTAACTACTATCACAAATCATTCAAGATTATAAGCATGCACAACAGTAGTATATATTCTCAGCCCTGGAACTTCAGGCTGGTAGCTGTCGGGAAATGAAGGAAAGACCCTGACCTTATAATATCTCTGATACATCAACATTGTTACACAAAATTATATCACAAATAATTCTGTTCAGTTGTACATGAATTATTACTACTTTGTTCACCCTGGTTAAACTGCAAAAGGAAGACACAAAGCTAGTCACTTTAGTATTCTAGGAAAGATTTTTTGATAATTATTATTTGAATTGGAGCCAGGGATGCATTGGATTCCAACTCCCAACTCCAATAACTGGAGTTGGCTAAATAATTAATATATGGGTGCATTATTGCAGCACTACAAGCAGAAGTGCCAGTGTCTATATTTAGGCTGGGGGTGAATTATTTTTCCTAAGTAAATTTGATGGTGGCACAGATTCTTAGAATGCAGCTCATAAAGACCTTAAGTGTACTTACTCACTTTTCTATCAAGCTTGAAACAAATAGCTTAATTTCAAGGAGTTTGACATTTTCTTTTTCAAAGTTGTATCATATTAACTGTAATTCCAGATCTGAAAGCCAACAGCTTAGAACTGCAGACCATAACTCATTATTCTGAAGGCAATGTAATAACTTTCAAAATGAATGGCTTTAAAAGTGGTAATACCGTATATACTCGTGTATAAGCCAACCCATGCATAAGCCTAGGCACCTAATTTTACCACCAAAACCTGGGAAAACGTATTGACTCGCATATAAGCTGAGGGTGGGAAGCTGGGGTTTGAGGAAGCCCAGCCAGCCGGCAGGAAGAGGGAGCTCCTTATCTGGGCAGTGACATCAGGGGGAGCCACTGCCCAAATAAGGAGCTCCCTCTGCCTCCCAGCTGGCTGGGCTTCCTCAAACCCAGCCGATGTCACTGCCCAAATAAGGAGCTCCCTCTGCCTCCCGGCTGGGGTTTGAGAAAGCCCAGCCAGCTGGGGTGCCTCGGGGTTCCCCCTTCACCCTCTGAGGAGGGCAGCAACAAGCGGCTTGTGCAGCCACAGGGAGTCATCCCAGGCCACGCCCCCAGCCTGGGCAGAGGCCTGAAGAGCCTGCTGGCTGCAGGATTTTCCCCTTCGCCCTTAGGGGAGGGCAGCAACAAGCGGCTTGTGATTGCTGGTAAGCGGTGACTCCTGTATAAGCCGAGGGGGCATTTTTCAGCCTTAAAACAGGGCTGAAAAACTCGGCTTATACACAAGTATATACAGTAAGTACAGAATTTCATTGTATTTAGAATATGCAGCACAACAATCTCATTACAAAACTAAGCCAAAATAATTTTATACCACAATGTGAAGTACCTATTGTGTAGTTCAATTTTTTTTCCACTGAAGATTCTTCAGTAAGATTCCTGACATCTACACCAAGTGTTTTCCATTAATAGCTAATGCTTCTCAGAGGCTATATTTTTGCAGAGGGAGGAGGGAGGATCTGATCTTGGCAAATTAAGCACAGTGAGGTTCCTACAACTTCAGATAATTGGCTGGAAAATTTTTGTTTTGGGGCATATCAGCATTATTATCCATCACCCTGTTTTCAGCAATGCAGGTATTACCCATCAGCTGGCTTTTTGCTTGCGTCTGGGGGGAGCGATGTTTTGCGGGTTCTCTATTGGGCATGAGTGCTTTAATTTTTAATATAATCTTTAATTTTTATCTTTAATCTTATCAATAGATCAATATATCAATATATTGATACAGGAACATAAAAAGGTGATTTATTTATTTATTTATTTATTTATACTTTAGCCTTATATACCGCCCCGTCCCCGAAGGGCTCTGGGCGGTGCACAATATATAATAAATACAGTCATAAAACCAGTATAATCGATTAAAACTTAAAAGCAGCGAGATTAAGCTAAACAGTAGCATTTAGTACAAGTAAAAAATACATGTAGGTGGCGCCCGATAACCTAATATCAAATTCTTCTACTGAGGGAGGAACGGCAGGTCTCGCAGATGTTATAGGCCCAGATGGAAGAGCCAAAGCAGGGGGGGGCACTATTAATTTTTCTGAATTATTACAGAAAAATATTGAATATGGCATCCGTACACTTTGCCCGAGCACTGATTGTCTTTGATAGTGGGAAGTGAGGGGGGAATAATGGCGGCATGCAAACTGCAAAACCAGGGGACACCATGAACTGCATTTGGTAAGCTCCCCAGGTTCATGATCATCTGTCTCCCGATGAGTTGGAAACCCAAGCATCAAGAATCAGCAGGCTTTTCCTGGTGTGATCTGGAATCAAGGATTGCTTAGGTATAAAACTACAAGACTAGAGATGTTCCAGTTTGTTGATCAAATGCAAAGGCAAACTGGGTGTTTGGACTGATCTACTAGTCTTATTATTGTTTACATTTTTAATATTAGTATTGATTTATCGATCTATTGATATGGTTATTTAAATTTTTAAAGTCTAGATATCTAAAAATATGCAGAAGCAAGGAGGCCAGGTGCAATAGAAATTATATGGCAGGACAAGAAGTGGGAAGTAGTCAGCAACAGGGAGGAGGGTGAAAGAGTAGGGGGTAAGACTAGGTGGCTGCAAGCAGAGGGAAGACATCCTGGGCAAAGCTGTGCCCACTGGCAAATATGTCCTGCTCTGGTAACAAAGCAAAATTAAAATCATGTTATAAGTGGATTTGCTTGGCATGAAGAGAGTGGAAAGTGAAAGCAGGACTAGAGGAAATACATCTACACAAGAATTTTTGCTGCAGCAGACATTCACCTCCACCATGCAGCTGCTCAAGACCCTGGGAGCTCCCTTGTGGGGTTCCCCAGGGCTTATTGCTATCCCTTTTGTTGTTTAATATTTACCTGAAACTGCTGGGAGAGGTCATCAGGGGGTTTGAGGTGGGCTGTCACCAGTACACTGATGACACACAGCTCTACTCTCAGTTCCATCTGCATCAGGTGAGCAGTTGTCAGTGCTTGACCAGTGTCTGGAGGTTGTCATGGGCAGGATGAGGGTGAATAAATTGAATCCTGAAAAAATGGAAATGTTGTGTGCTGGGAGATTAAGAGGCATCTAACACTGAATGGTGTGGTTTTACCCCAAAAGGATAAGGAAAGGAACCTGGTAGTTAATGTTGATCCATCACTGTCACTGGAATCCCATGTAGAAGTGGTGGTGAGGAGGACCTACCAGGTTCTCTGGCTGATTCGCCAGATCTGCCCTTACTTGGACTGGGGTGACCTGACCCTGGCAGCTTTCCTGGAGATAGGAAAGGTGCTGTCAAGCTTAAAGGATGCCTGCATGGTTAACACCCAACTCAAGGAAGCCATAAAAGGCAAAAAGGCTTATTTTAAAAAGTTCGCCCCAACAAGATGAATAGAAGGGAACATGGGGTCTGTTTAAAAAAAGCATCAGTAAACAATTAGGCAAGCAAACAATAAACATTTCTTAAAATATATCAGGAACTGGAAACCAGCCGGCGAGGCAATTGTTATGTAACTAAGGATTAAATGGATTACAAATGAAAACAGAGAATGTGACAATAAAGCTAAAAAACTCTTCACGTCTGTTTCCACTTTTGAAAATATGGGGCACATACCCAAGCCACAGCCACTATGTTTTATTATTGTTGTTGTTGTTGTTAATTTAGATTTCGTAGACCGCCTCATCCCCGTAGGGCTCTGGAACAGAATGTTCAAGAACAGAACCTGAAGAAACGAGTCACACTGGGGTGATGAAAGATGAAAATCAGAAAAATTTGGGAGTGGGCTCAAATAAAATGGGATAAAAACATTTTTTCCCAAAATTTTTCCAAGTTTTTTCCCCTGAGAATTTCTATCTGTACTGAAGAGTAGCGAATCTTACAATATTTTTTTAAAAAGGTTCCTGAGAAGAAACAAGCTATTACAGGTCTAACATCTATCTCAGATGAAATAGCAGAAACTGTTATTAATAACAGAACTATTAAACACATAGAAAAACAAAGCCTATTGAGAGGAAAGCAGTGTAGCTTCTGCAAAGAGAAGTCCTGCCCCACCAACCTTTTAAAGTTCTTTGAGAAAGTGAACAAACATGTAGATAATGGTGATCTGATAGCCATTGTATTCTTGGACTTTCAGAAGGCTTCTGACAAGGCACCTCATCAAAGATACCTGAAAAGTCTTAGCAGTTATGAGACAGGAGAAATGGTCCTCCTGTTTATTAACAAAATAAACAAAACAAAGTGAAGAGTAGGAATAAATAGACAGTTTATTCAATGAGGGAAGTGAGCACAGGGTTCTTATAATAATTGGTACTGGGGTCTATGCTATTTAATTTGTTCATTTATGATCTGGAACTGGAATAAGTAGGTTTGCAGATGACACAAAATTATTCAGGATGTTGAAAACCAAGTCTAACTGTGAGGAGTTCCAGGAAGATCTCTTTAAATTGGGCAAGTTGACAACAATGTGGCAAATGTTCAGTGCAGGTAAGTGTAAAATGATACATACTAGAACAAAAAAAATCCTAGCTTGAAGTATATGCTTACAGAATCTGATCTTGCTTGGACTGAAACAGACCTCTCATATTCATGGTGGATATGAGTGAAAATGTTGACTCATTGTGGTGCAGTGGTAAAAAAAAAAGGCAAAAAAAGGACTGAAAATAAAACTGCCAATATTATAATATGTTGTATAAATCTATGGTGGGGGCTTGTTTGGATTACTGTGTGTAGTTCTGACACAGCATATCAAAAAATGACAATCAAGAGCTACAATAGGGTAATCAGATGATTAAGTGATTAGAGGGGTTTAACCTACAAAGAAAGGTTAAACAGTCTGGAATTTTTCCATTTTTCAATGCCATGTAAGTGAAGGGGAGTAAAGGAGGGGACAGAGTGAGGGGTGGCATGCAAGGGAGGGACCCCAGAATATCTAGTAAAACAAATTATTCAGTGAAAGTAAAAGCAGATTATAAAATATAATACTAGTTGAGTTTAACAGCAAAGATTTATAGTAAAGCAATATAATACAGTGGGGCTATGGTTTAAGAACTGTTCAAGAATAAAAATACATTATCCCTAATAAATATCACTTCTTAAGCAGGTCAACCTTGGATGAAGGCATTGACATCTACACCCATGTTGTTGGCCCTCCAATTAACTGGCTGACCACTATGTCAGGCAAAACATAGGACTAGATGGACCACTAGTCTGATTCAGCAGTACTCTTCTTTCTTTTACTGTTTGTTCAACCAAGTGGTCATGAACAGTCACCAAGAGATTATGTATGAGTAACTGATGGAAAGCTGTCTACTTTGTACAAGATTTATGCATTTGCCTTTGAGTGTTCCCATATTTCTACAATGGCAGCCAAAAATCCAGCAACATTATATGAAACTCATCCACTTCTCAGTAGCCTAGTAGTCACAGCAGTTAAAGAGGCTAAATAATCATAATTGGGAGGGAATCAGCTGTTGTCTAAGTTTTAAGAATTCAGGACAACTTAAAAGTACATGGTCTATCTGTGCCGTAGCACCCATGGAGCGGGAGGGGAGCAGTGGTGTAGCACCCCGGGTAGAGCACCCCAGTGGCGTAACACCCCAGGCGGAGCAGTGGTGTAGCACCCCAGGCGTAGCACCCCGGGTGGAGCAGTGGTGGAGGCATGGCCAAGCCTTCAAGGGAGCATGGCGGGGGCATTCCAGAATGGGCAAGGGCAGGCGACATCAAGGCAAGGGCGCAGGGCGCACACCCCGGGCATAGTTTCCGCTCGCTCTGCCTCTGTGGTCTATGGATACATTATGGTTAAGAGCGCAATTACAAATTCTCTCTAAGTATGTAATTTCAGCATATATATATCAGAGAACTGCAGATGGTATAACATTATGGCACACCAACATAAAGGCGCACCTGCATTTAGGATATGTTAAGTCGCAGAAATACATTGTTAAGGATATGTTAAGTCATAGAGATACAACCTGTTTCATTCACATATGTTAAGTCATAGAGATACAGCCTGTTTCATTCACTTATGTAAAAACTGGTGCCAAAAATTCTGCCCATCAAGTTGTGTTTGATTTAAATAATTCAGAGGGAACCATGTCAGGATCAGGGGCTTTACCTGACTTCATTTGAACTATTAAAATTTTAACTTCTTCAACTGATACAGGGGGCTATGAATTAGAGCCTAGAAGGAAACACAACTGAGTTGTGGAGTCAACTCTGGTTGCACCAGAAAATAAATCTCTAAAATGTTCTTTCCAACAATTGACAGATATGTGGTATTAAATCAATGACAATCTGGCTGCAACATCTATCACCTCATTGATCGCCAGGATTGATTTGGCTGATGCCCTTCTTCTATTCCTACAGATTTTACAAAAGGGAATGTTTATGCGAATGCTGACTGTAACTTCTTATGGGACTATCCAGTGCTTTCTCCAACATGGTGCTGAAAGAAAAAACTGAGAGAATATGAACCAAGTGGGAGTCTGTGAAACCTACAGGGAGAGGGAGATCTTATTTCCCACTCATGGGTGGGGGAGAAATCCCACTTCTCTCTTATAAGGGGAGGAATCCCATCAGCCACTTACCTAAAGCCTGGAACAGTCCGAGGCATCTACCAATGGGGCAGCCATCCTCAGAGTAGCCCCAGGCATCCACCACAGCAGCAGTGCAGACTGGAAACCACTACCAGTGTCTACTGTTGCCACAGCCTGGCCTGGCCCAGTACCCAACATGACAGGGGTTAGAACTCTGCAGCAGCAGCAGCCACTGTTTTGACAGTAAAGGGCATTGTCTGTGCATAAGCAGATACATTTTTTAAAAAATTGAGAGGATTTGACCCCCCCCCCATTTAAAAAATCAGATTATTCTGCAGACCTAGGAGTTTTCAGAAATGTCTGTTGGGTTTCAGTGTGCTCCCACCTGCGTATTTAGGTATCCACAGGAAGGGTGTACAGTTAGATATATAGATCCTTCTCATTGTTTTATCTACAGGAAATGAGAAATGTAGACTTCTTTTCTCATTAAGCTGGGGTAGAGGCAGAAAGAGAATGAGTGTTGGAGAGGACCAGAAGGAGAAAGAGAGAGCTATGGTAGGTGGGGAGAAAGAAAGAACAAAAGCTGATGTAGGGTGGCAGAAAGATAAAGACCGAGTTGGGGTAGGGAGACAAAAAGAGAGAGCTGAATAAGTGAGCAGAAAGAGTTGGTGTAGGGGACCAGAAAAAAGGTTGGGGTAGCAGAGCAATAAAAGAGAGCTGGGGTAGCTTGACACAAAGTTAAAAAGAGAGCTGATGTAATGGGGCAGAAAAAGAGTTGGGGTAGCAAGGCAAAGAGAGTGAGAGAGAACTGGAGAAGCAGGGCAAAAAGAGAAATCTAAGAGAAGGGGCAGCAGGATGCAGAATGAGAGGAAAAGAAGGAAACTAGAAGAAGAAAAGTGGGGGTAATGCCCTCACTTCACAGTTTTCTTGTGGGTCCATACTTGCTAGAGCCTGTTGTATTTCTTCTCACAATGGGCTTTACTGCTAGCAGTAAATAAATTACTAAATTTGTGCTACTGGTGGGTGGAAGATCTGATCCAAAAATGCATGGCCTTTCAAGGAATAAGTTCGTAACCTGGGAGTGTTCTTGGACACAAGTCTACTGCTAGATAAGCAGGTGGTAGCTGTGACCAGTAGAAGTTTTTTTTACCAGTTTTGACTTGTAAATCAGCTATAGCCTTTCCTGGACAGAAAAGATTTGGCCATTGTGGTGCATCCCATAGCTACATATAGATTAGATTATTACAATGAACTTTACATGAAGCTGCCTTTGAGAAATGTTCAGAAACTTCAACTGAAATCAACTGTAAATGTTACGATGTGGTTCCTATTTCTCTTAATTTTCTGTTCAGTTTATGCTCACAAAAATAAAAATAAATTGGAAAAAAAACTTCAACTGGAGTGGGTTGTAGGGACCATACCACTCTACTCTTGGCCCAATTACACGGGCTCCCAATTTATTCCCAAGCACAATTCAAGGTACTTGTTTTTGACCTTTAAATCCCCTTATGGTTGACCTTTTATGCCCTTTTTGGACCAACTTATCCATACAACCATATAGACCAAGGGTCTGCAACCTGCGGCTCCGGAGCCGCATCTTTCAGTCTTATACTGCAGCTCCGCGTGGCCTGGAAGTCAGAGTGTACCATGGGCATGTCCTTCCAGCCCTCTAGAGCAGCGCTGGAAGGAAAGGTGAGTGGAAGGGCCAAACCAGAGGTGGCTCCGTGCGTGAGGGCATCACTTTTCATGTCCCCTCCACTCACTTCTCCTTCCAGCGCTGCTCTGGAGGGCTGGAGGGACACGTTCATGCTGCCCTCTGACCCCTGGAGGTCGGAGGGTAGTGTGGGTGCATCCCTCAAGAGCAGCTGCCATCCCCCCCTGCCATCCTTGAAGCCGCCATTCTCCCTCTGCCCCATGGGGAGTGGGGATTTCCCTGCCCTGCGCCACTGCCTCCCACAGCGTGAAAGGCAGTGGCACCAGGCAGGCCACAGATGCCATCGGGCAGAGGGGGTTTCCCTGCCTGGTGCCGCTGCCTCCCACAGTGCAAGAGGTGGCAGCACCGGGCAGGCCGCAGCCGCCATCCCCTCTCTGCCTGCTCCATCAGGCAGAGGGGGTTTCCCTGCCCAGCGCCACTGCCTCCCACAGCACGAGAGGTGGCGGCACCAGGCAGGCTGCAGCTGCCATCCTCCCTCTACCCCAAAGAGTCAGGCAGAGTGGGTTTCCCTGCCCAGCGCCTCCACCTCCCAGCGCTGAGAGGAAAGGTGAGTGGAGGGGCCGAACCGGAGGTTGCTATGTGTGGAGCCACCTCTCCAGCTCGGTAGATCTTCGGGGCCGTGGAAAACGGGTCCAAATGGCTCTTTGTGTGGTAAAGGTTGCTGACCCCTGATATGGACCCTTATGAACCTGTTCAACTGCTATGGAAATCTTCCAAGGCCCTACTTTGGATTCCCCAAGTGGGTGGCAATCCATAAAAGACTTTCTCAATCACAGCACAAATGCTCTGGAAGTTGCTCCCCAAGGGATTTATCTGTGCCCTTCTGTTGCCATCATCTGCCAATGGGTTAAGACTGTTTTTGTTTTGTTTGGCAACCTCTTGGTGATTTCTTCTGCTGGACCAATTTTTAATGGCTGTTTTTATGTCTTTGTACATATTTTGACTCAGTTTTTAATGTGTTTTAATGACGTATGTGGGCGGGTTCATTCTAATGATTTTAAAATGTGATTTTTCTCATGTATGTTTTAAATTATTAGTTCTTTAGAGGGCAGAAAGGTGAGATGTACATTTTGTAAATAAATAAAAATACATACATCTCAAATTTACATATATAAGTATTTAATGTGTATGTGTATATAAAATCTCAAATTTTATGTGTGGGTGTGTATGTGCATGTTTGTGTTAAAAATATGGCTATCGGAAACACTTTTTCACACACAAATTGAGATATTTAGAAGAAGGTAGCAAAATGCACTGAGGAGGAGAAAGAGAGGCATAGAACAGTTAGTTTGAAGACATTACAGTACAAGAAGATAGTGATATTAATTAAATATGCTAACTATAAAGCTCCTAAAAATCAACAGAATGCTGAGATAAATTCATCACATTCAGCATTTTTAATACTGCTAGAAAACAAAGTTGAATTGCCAATTTTGTAAAGTGAACCAAAATAACTTTGCGTTATTTGTCCCATTAAAACTATTACTGACAACATACATTCAAATCAAAAGCAATTATTGTGTAAACCATAAACCAGATTACATCAGACACTATGGAAAACAATAATTCTGTCTAGGTGCATCTCAGTTTAGTAATCTATTGAAAACTACTACCATGTAAAAATAAACCTTCATATATTGTAGTAATTTACCTCCACTTTATGTTATTACACGTGATCCAAAAGTTCCCACTGGCTGCAGAAATACCTATAGCAATAATAGATGGTGTGTACCCAGTTTGTTTTTTTAAGAAATGCAAACCCTAAATCAAAATTAGCATGGTAAAGTTTGAAGCTAGAATGCAATTAGACCACTGAACAGAATCAATGAAGGCAAACATGAAGAGTTATGTGCCTAATCAGAGGAATTTTATGTGCTTAACCAGTGGAATATTGTGCTTCAAAGGTAACATTTTATATTCAAATGAATTTTGAGCTTATCAGGAAAGATGCTAATAAATTGTTTTCTTCAGAGTCTCATTACACAAGACATTCATCTTGGAATGGAAGGAAATTGCTGATTTTGCAGCAACGTATCTTCCTAAATAGGAATACAATTTAAAGAAACATAAACTATAAACCACTGTTTATATCACAAAATTCTGCCCAAAATCTTTGATCATGCCAAGGACGTCCCTTTAGTTCTGACAGTTTTAGACTCAAGCAGCAAAGTTTAAAAACAATTCTAAAGAACCTCTGATTTCAGTAACTATATATTTTTTCGCAAAGTACTTCAAGTTGATTCATTATGCAGAAATTTCAAAATAATCAATTCTTTCAGCAAATTTCTAAAAAAATTCTTAAAAGTTACCTTCCAGGCCACTTTGAAGTAATAACGTATATAAAGTAATAACATACGTTATCTGAAGTAAAATAGTAGTACCTTATCTTTCTACTAGTTTCTACTAGTTCTCAGACCAGTTCTGAAATGTCCCTACCCACCATCCTTTTTAATTACCCTAGTATTATTCTATGAACATTTATTATACTCTGTGCAAATGAATATTCGGGGTTCTAAATAAAAATGTTGCTTTTATCTCCCACATTTCTATGTGGTTCAAGACAACTTACAATAATAGTAAAAAGGATTTCCAGTTAAAACAAAAAAAAACAGCAAACCTCAGATCTCCTCTCCCTTAAAATATCCCTGTCTTTAAAAGTCATAATCAGCACCATGAATTGAATTCAGAAACAGATTGGCAGTCAATATAGCTGTTTAAAATGGGCAATATATGTTCCTGGCAGCTAGAACCTGACAATAGTTGGGCTGCAACATTCTGGATCTGTTGTAGTTTCTGGGTTGTCTTTAAAGGCAGCCCCATGTACAGCACATTGCCGTAATTCAAAAGAGAGTTGGCAAATCATATGCAGCTGATAGAAGGTGCTTCTTGAGACCATGCTTTTCAAACACCAAGGCAGGCTCCAGGAGAAACATTTCCCCCAACCACCTGCAAGACCTCAACCTGCTATGAAAAAGCCAATGTTACTCCATCTAGGACAACTGAATTCGGGTTCTCTAAAATATCACTCTTCCCAACCAGCATTAGCTCTGTCTTGTCTCAATTCAACTTCAGCATGTTTTGCCTTAGCCACTTAGCCTCAAAGCACCACTTCACAAACCACATCTGGAGGTTTGGATAATGAAATAACTTGGATAATGAAATAGCATTGAATGATTATATGTTCAAGTAGTATTTATTTTTCAAAATAAACGTATCTTCATCAATCTCTACCATAACATTTTTAAGCAAATCGTACAGATATTTTGGTATACAATATGTACTCCTTGTATTGTTCATACAAATTCTATTCTGCATTTATTCTTGCTTTACTTTTTGCAGATGGATAAACTGAAAAAGCAACTCTTAGACCATTTCTGCATGGCGGCAGAAGTGGCTGTCCACAGGCATAATTAATGCTGGTGGAGGCACGAGACCGTCCGCATGGTCTTGTGCAGGTGGCAGCGAAGCTGCTGCGCACCACAGAGGCGGCTCCCTCCAGTCTGCGTGTGTTGTTTACCTTGTCTTCCCTCTGAGGCTCCAGAGGGAGCAAGTGACATGCCCACGCTGCCCTCTGACCTACGGAGGCACATCCACAGGCCACGGCAGCTCCGGGACTTCCCACATGGAAGCGTGCGAATGGTTCCAGGGCTCCACCGGCATCATGTATGAGAAAGTGAAAGAGCCAAACCACCAAGTGAGTGAGAATTCTGCATTGTGGCATAGCCATGGGAATGAGTGACTTTAAAAAATGGCCCACACCTGCACACACTCCCCCACAGCTGCTCCTCAGCCAAACTCCCCCCACAGCTGCTGCAACCTCCTGCAGAAAAACTCCTCTGGTGCCGTTAAAATGTACCTTATTTCTAGCCAAGGCATGCTGAAACTGGCAAGACACTGCAAGCAGGGAACAAGGCCGGGGGGGAGCGCTCCTTCCCTGGCCTTGTCCCCACACCCAGAGTCTTGCCAATCTCGGCGTGCCTTGGACAGAGAAGTGTTAGAAGCACGTTAAAGTAACACCTTTAAAATGTGTCTTACTTTCCTTCTATCTGAGATGCATCAAAGCCGGCAAGACACTGGGAGTGGGGACAATGCCAGGGGGAGCACACTCTTTCCATGGCCTTGTCCCCACCTCCAATGTCTTGCCAGCCTCGGAGCACCTCAGGTAGAAGGAAAGTGAAGTGCATTTTAATGAGGTCATCTTCTGACTGTAATTGGTTAATCAATATATTGCTGTAGAGGATGTGTAACAAGTCACGTAGACATGCTCAGAGAAAGTTGTAAAAGTTACTTTTTCCCCATTGTTCTTATCAGTCACTCTTTTAACAATGTATATTAGCAGACATCGTTAAGCATAGAGATGATGTTTTACTGTTTTCTGTTCTTCTCTATGAATAATCTTTTACAGTATTCTTGTTCCCTGTTTTCTTCTCAGAACAACCATATGAACCGGTTAGGCTCAGAATGTCTAATTACCTAAGATCAACCAGCAAGCTTTGATGGCAGAGCAGGGGTTTGAACCTGGGTTTCCCATATCCTAGTGTGACACTCTCACCACTATGCAACACTGGCACCAGAAAACTAGTCTTGGTTCTTCTTCCTTTGCAGGGTAGGATTCAAGCTTGGACCTCACTAGTCCTAGTCTGACACTTTAATCACTGCACCACATACTTAGATAGATCACACCTATGCAGAAACATTTGCCATATTTGTAGTTAGCTCTGTTTCAAAAACATATTGATAGGCATCAGATTGCTAGATTTGCTATTATAAGAAGTTATATGGCTACTGTAAAAATCAGTGAATAATTTCAATAATATCAAAGACTGAACACATCTACAAGACCTCAGAGCATACCTGCTTAGACATAATAAAAAAGTTATTGATTAATAACCCTTCACCTTAAAAATAAATGTATTGATTAAATTTATTTATAGTTTGCCTGCTTCTCTGCTGAAAGTCAAGGCAGATATATAATCCTATGCAGTTGTATGATATTAAACATCATGTCATTAAATATTTTGAATTCAGTTTTCTATAAATGTTTCTACAACTGAACTACAAGATGTGTTTACAGTAATAGAACTTATACTAAGTATGGTAGATTTCAAGTCTATTGAAGTCAGCAAGTTTAGAAGGGTGAAGCTCTGCTTAATATGATGTAAATAGCTGCAACCTGCTTTGAGTGAGAAAAAAAATAGGTAAGTGTTCTGTTCCACAAGCAAAATTGTTTCTGGTGTCCTGTGCCCAGCCAGACCAGAGTGGGAGAGTCACAAGCAAGGTTTAACATTTCAAATAAAAGGTTTAATATTTAGAAGAATGGAGACCCTACTGTCGAGCTGGTATAGAGGTGGTGGTGATGTGCTATTTTGAGCAGAGGAAAGTTGGAGAAGGTGGCAGAATGCAAGAGTTGTGCCCAACTGGCCAAAATGAAAAAGGGGGTGCCCTTGGCCACCCACTCTCAGAAGCACGAATAGTACAACATCCATGGTATAAGATTAGTAGGTAAGCATAGAAGCTTAGAGGGATTCTAGAGATCATCAAGTCTGATCCTCGGTGCTAGTGATAATACGATGGTTTTTAACTGGACACATCAGCTAAATAAAATAGGATAAATAAACATGGTTAGACAGAAATTCACTGCACTACAATCCTCTCTGGCATTAGACATGTCTAAACTCCTTAAAAACCTGTGTCTGTATAGAATCAGGTTATCAGTCTAATTGAATTTGCTCTGGCTTCACACTGACAAAGTTCTTGTTGCGAGGACCACTTGAAAATTATCCTGTATAACTCACTTTTTCTACATTAAAATACTGTGACTATTGCAAAATCAACATTTACAAATTAACATTTACAATTTTTAAAAAAATTGTATGTCAGCAAGAATATAGAAGTCAGCCACAAAGTACTGTGCTTAAAAAAAGCCTGCAGGGCAAAGAATCTATATATATAAAAAGCTAACCATCCATTTGTTGGGGACTCCCTAACGTCGAAACGGCTAGACAAATTGCCCCCAAATTTTCACATGACGTCCCTCCCTGTTGCGGGCAGGTAATCGGACCTTCAAATTGCCAAAAGTCCATACCTAAGCCAGGTAAAACGTCTTTTTCCTAACGCACCAGGCCATGAAGCTGGCTGTGTTTAACTGTCACCCTTAGAATGTTCATGCAGCCTGTCTGTCTGTGGCCTGAGGGTTTGGTATGAGGGCTTAGAATGTTCATGCAGATGGGCAGTGAAAACAGTAAATAAGTCATACTGTTAGGTAATACGAGTGGAAGTGAAACACATACACACTTTGCCATGTGGGACGTCAGGTGGGGTTCCCCCCACACACACACACACATGCAAGTAACTTTCACTCTCTGTGCCTCACCCAATACCACCACACAACACACATACTCTCATCCACATCCAACTCATCCTCACACACCTCACTCTGCCCTCCCTCACATCCAACCACCACTTACCCACTTCCTTACCCATATTCGCCACAGCTCTCTTTTACTAAAAGCAAGCTGGAGTTTGCCTTTTTCTTCTAAGAACCAACACTACTGCCTCTGCTTCTTTTGAATGTGGCCCTTTAAGAACCCAGGGAGCTGGCCTCGATCTGAGCGCCTCACCCCCCTGCCTCTGCTGCCTGACTGGGATAGCCTCCTTGCTCCAGTTCTGCCTTACCCAAGCCAGGACTGTGCGTGTCAACCAGCCTCATGGACAGCGGGATTCACACTCTGGACAGTTCCGTTGTGGAATGGAAAGCGTTACCTTATACTAAAAACCAAGACTGCACCATATAATAATGTGAATTGAAAAGGGAAAGAGGGATTGCATTTGACCACCCCAAAAGAAGAAGAAGAGGAAGAGGAAGAAGAGGAGGAGGAGGAGGAGGAGGAGTTTGGATTTATATCTCCCCTTTCTCTTCTGTAGGAGACTCAAAGGGGCTTACAACCTCCTTGCCCTTCACCCTTCACAACAAACACCCTGTGAGGTGGGTGGGGCTGAGAGAGCTCCGAAAAGCTGTGACTAGCCCAAGGTCACACAGCTGGTGTTTGTGGGAGTGCACAGGCTAATCTGAATTCCCCAGATAAGCCTCCACAACTCAAGCTGCAGAGCTGGGAATCAAACCCGGTTCCTCCAGATCAGAGTGCACCTGCTCTTAACCACTATGCCACTGTGGCTCCCAAAAGGCTATGCTGGGGATCGTTGGACCTGCATGGACATCTGTGTGGGTTGCAGACTGTGATGAGAAGGACAATTGCCACAGCAACACGTGGCCGGGCCCCGCTAGTAATTTTAATAATTCCAGAGGTCTTCAACACTCCCCCACTGCACCCCAAGTCTATTAAGCTACCCAAACTGCTGCTCCTGGGGGACAGGGAGCTCTGAGAGATGGTATTGGGGTAAAACAGAGGTCTACACTGGGAGGGGAAATTGGCAAAAATCATCCATTCTTTTTTCTTTGGGTGGATATCAGACTACAAACTATAGGATTTAACTATGATTGGGTAGCAATTAAAGGAGTAAAGCAGCTTCTCTGGTGGGTACACTGAAATATAGTACATAACTTACAAAGCAACTGATCAGAGCCATTTAAATAATGCCTGCTATGTGCTTAGTTCAAGCACTGTTAGAGGATGCCCCCTCTCCCCCTCAATCTGACAGAATCAATAAAGGGAACTTTTTCAAATTTTGTACATGCAAAATATGCCTTCCTACTCTGTAAAAAAATGGTAAATCATGTTGTGGTGTTTGCAAGGACAAGCAAGATAGGTAAGGGGGGATTCCTGGGTTTAAACCCCTCCCATTACATATCCAAAGCTCCGCCCCATTTGTGGTTTTTTGTATTTTGTATTTTTAAAGTTTTTCGGCATGGATTTAAAGGGAGAATATGAGGTTCTCAGTTTAAACATTGAAAGTGATGCTGTTTCAGGGTGGGGGAGAATCCACCCCAAAGCAGCATCACTTTCAGTGTTGTTTTAACTGGGGATCCCAGATTCTCCCTGGCCTTGGAAAGCTGCTTTTATAAGCACCGAGGCGGGAAGGTTGGCTTTGGGAAACATGGCCATGCCCCCCCCCCCAACCACCACCATCACCCATAAAAAAATCTATACCTACATCCTTGGGTGTTTGCTTTGGGTTTCTAGCATCATGTTCTATGTTCACCTAGAGCAGTGGTTCTCAACCTGTGGGTCGAACAACCCTTTCACAGGGGTCTCCTAAGACTCTCTGCATCAGTGTTCTCCATCTGTAAAATGGATAAATTTTAGGGTTGGGGGTCACCACAACATAAGGAAGTCTATTAAAGGGTTGCGGCATTAGGAAGGTTGAGAACCACTGACCTAGAAATCCCTTTGGAGTGTCAGGCCCAGCTTTGCTTCCCAAGGTGTCTCTTGACCCGGGCCTCCCTCCATCAACTCCCACATACACACACACCCCCCAATACTATGCCATATCAAAAGAGAAGTTTTAGGGAACATTCGCTCCACCCCACCTAAGGGTGTGGAGAGTTATAATCTTCATAATTTAATTACAAGATTAATGAGCTTGACTTGTATTTTCATGTTGACTTGTATTTTTTACAATGATATTATGGTAAAGTTATTTTTTAAAAACCCATGTCAGATGTTTGCATGGGGACACAGTTTCAGTCTTCAGCCCCAGATGCTATTTTCTGTAGATACATCCCTAAATGAACCTCATAAGTGCATAGGATAGATGACTGCATAAGAAAATGCAAAGAAAAATTATTGCAGTCGGATAAATGCTATCTCTGATGTTACCTTCCCCATCTTCCTACTTTAGTCCAGATGTCTGGAGTGCTGCAATGGGAGCATCTATCAGAGGAACTTGTAACATTCTTGTAAGAGAACTTGAGTTTTTTAATAAATTCTGATGCTTATCTATTAGCAATAGGGTTAGCCCATCCAGCATACAGCTGCTTCTCAAAAAATTTTGGGAAATCCAAGCCGGGATATTTATAAACATAAATTTTGGGAAATCCAAGCCGGGATATTTATAAACATAAAATATATGTGAGATACATTACTGAGTGATATTAAGGCTAACAAATATATATGGTGTGGCACAGGATAAAATGGGCTAACAGCAAGCCCAAAGAATAGCAAACAGTCAGTAGGAAATAAAACTGCTCATTTGCTCCTTGATGTTCACACCCAAGCCAGAGCTACAATAATTAGAGTTGCAAATGTAAAATATCCCTTGAATTGAGATGCTGCAACCTTCCTTCCCTTCAGCTGTTCCTAAAAGCTCCTAAGTGCTCCCATCCCTGATTTAATCTTGCTGCCTCAGCCAAATTACAATAGCCAGAGACTTGCTCTTCTGACCACCTATTCAAGGTATTGCTAATGTAATCAAGGAAACAATTGGCTACCAACCTCTGGGTTTGGGACAATAGATAGAGCTATTGATTAGCTCACCCCCTGCAAGCCAGTATAGCTGTAGGAAACGAAACTTAACCTAACCCTAACCCTAATCCTTTCCCGCCAAACTAGCGATCCACCCTATAAAAGCCCTGCTCACCTTAAGCCCATTGCTCATTTCTAACTTGAACCTCCCTTGGTCAAGTTGGTGCGAGACACGATATCGTCCTTCTACTGGATCTCTGTGCTGGCATAGAGTCCCTGTCTTCTACTTCATCTGCTGCATTGGATCCATTAGGTAACATATCACCCTGCTGCTTCCCAATTCCCTCTCTATCATCCAAACCTATTTTCCTCATGTTTTTATATCTCTAGGAGCTTGTGTGTATGTGCCTCCATATCTTCCTGTATGTGTGTTTGAAACCAAATTTATATAAACATTTTAAACTCAATTTGGACTCCTTGTGTTACTCTGCGGAACGCTCCATGCTATATTTCCCTGTATACATAGTCTAAAAGATCCCCTCCCAGTCTGCCTCTCGCACTGCCAAGTGAGCTGTTTCCCCAAAGCATTGCCAAGCCGAGTTATTTTCCCCATTGCTACTTTAAGATATTTGTGTGCTGTTACACTCTTAGCAGCTGGTGGAGATTCCTTAAAAATAAGTTCATTACCTGTGAAAACTGGGTAACAGTACTGAGAGGAAAAACTCTTTTCCCCCCACATGAATTGATTTAGTATCAGACTTAGTCTGTTCTTCTTCCCCCTGGTGTATTTTAAAAATATACAGGGTAGTCAATGGTTTACTCAGTAAGTATTGGTAATCTTCAGAGTAAAAAAACAGAGACTATTCAGTAACCTGTATCTCCTCTGCTGCTTCTTTCTTGGAGAGAAACTCACCTTCCTCCTTTGAATTCTCTCCACCATAAGAGGATTGGCCATACCTCCTCACTAGACTTACTTTTCCTAGCTGCCTTTGCAGGCCAGGAAGCTTGTCCCCACCCCCACCCCCCATATGAGGTCCTGCAGAGCTAGTTTTCCTAATGGAGAAGAAATAAGAGGCATAATAAGGGTTGGGTGAGTTTGGAGAAAAGCCCTGTTCCTGAGTAATGCCACAGGAGGCCTTTTTGATGCTAACAGGGGCTGTACAACTTTGGTGGGAACCCTCAATGTGGTGGCCACCATTTTGTCTGACTTGGTGCTTTTGGCATGAATCTGTGAGTCACAAAATGGTGCTGGGCTTTCCTGGGTTGCCAAAATTGAGGGAGCCTACTCTACAGGCACACTTATTAACAGAACCCTATGATAAAATGAAGTGGAGGACATAGAGGAGAAAGAATTTGAGGAAAAAGAAGTAGAAGACAAGAGAAGCTTTTTGAAAAGGATAGCTGAAAGGTAGTTAGGCAACTGTTCTACTGCTTTTCCTTCTGAAGCAAGAAAGAAACTAAAGAGAAGGGGGTGATTCCCACTGGAAAACAGGAAGTTGAAGAATTAAACCTGCCTCCTGATTGAGTGGTGGGAATCACCCAGAAGATATCCTCCAGCTAAGAGGGAGAATGTGTTTGCAGGGAATTGAGATTCTCATGTGTTGAGTTATTAGGAGTATAACAAATACAAGACTCTTGCAATGCTCCTTCCTATAGCAGCAGCAGCAGGTGCTGTATTGTTTATTCTCTTATAGCATATGGGCAGGGGCAGGGCAACATGCACTAGTGGATGGTTCCAACCCTGGATGATATGCAGACAAATCTTCTTTACATTTTTAAAATACTTTTTGCAGCAGGACATTATCTTCTAGTCTCCATCTCCTTCTACATTTTCTCATCGGATGCCAAATTATTTCTATCGGTTTATAAACAAATACATCTTAGGTTTTATTTCCATCTGGCTGGCCTCTACCAGGGCCAGAGCTTTTACGGCGCTGGCCCCTGTCTGGTGGAACAGGCTCCCTAGAGCAGAGGTCTGCAATCTGCGGCTCCAGAGCCGCATGCGGCTCCTTCAGCCTTATACTGCAGTTCTGCATGGCCTGGAGGTTGGAGGGTAGCATGGGCATGTCCCTCCAGGAAAGGTGAGTGGAGGGGCCAAACTGAAGGCGGCTCCATGTGGAGCTGCCTCTCCGGCTCATGCAAGTAAAATTATGCTCAAAATCTTACAATAAAGACTGTTGCCATATATGGAACAAAAAATGCCAGATGTTTGAGCAGGATTCAGAAAAGGAAGCGGCATTAGAGATATTACTGAAAAAATTAATGTTAGGTACTGGAACATATGAGAAAATATCAGAAGAAAATCAGCTTGTGTTTCAAACATTATAACAAAACTTTTGACGGTGTGGATCACGAAGAGTTTCGCTTGGTTTTAAAAGAAATGGGTGTACATACTCTAGACAAGAAACTACTGGTAGGACAGAAAATGGAGAAACAGTCCAATTGGAAAAGGTATCGAACAAGGATGTATATTATCCCATCATCTCTTCAATTAATACGTAGAACATCTCATAAGGAAAGATGGATTACATTTAGATGAAAATGGAGCAAAAATTGGGGGAAAGAACACTAACAAATGAGACAGGCAGATGATAGCATATTACTAGCAGAAAGTAGTGAAGACATGACATGACTCCTGATGAAAATGCCAAAGCAGAATTACAGCTGACCATCAAGAAGACAAAAGTAATGACTACTGAGGTAAAGCGCAATTTTAATATTGATAATGAAGAACTTGAAATAGTACAAGATTTTCTATTCCTTGGCTCCATCAGTAACTAAAAGAAATCATTGATACTGGGGTGGGCATCCATGGAGGAGCTTAGAAAGATTTTTAAGTTGTCACTGGCAATCAAGATCAGCTAATTCGTGCCATAGTATTTCTTATTAGACTTAGCTGGTGAGTTAGCTCTTAAAAAGTGTTTTTGTTTGGCATTTTAAGATTTCATTACCTGAAAATTTATATTAACTCCAAAGATGTGTAAAATATTACTGGACTACAAAGCAGCTGAAGCACATATTTTTTAAAAGTAAGGTTACTTACCTGTAATAACTGATGTTCTCCAAGTGCCATCTATGCAGGCACACTTAAGAAAGCAATAACCACAGCTTCTCCATTTGAGGACTTTAAAACATTCATGCACTTTCTTGTCAGTCCTGGCTATCACATCCACCAGACAACTGTTGAAAATGACCACATGGGCTGCTATGGGAGTGACATCATGGCAAAAGGTTTTTATCATAATGCCACCTACCACTAAGGGTGACATATTCCACTGATAAAGGTTCACATTTCTGATGCAAGACATGTTGTCAATGCAACACACCTTGTCTTAAACAAACATGTTGTATTTAGCTGTGCATTAAGGCACTATGCAATTCATAGAGCCCAGACAGTCCTGCTCCTCCACTTGTCTAGGTGGGCCTATGTGGAGCTCCAAAAAAGATTAAGGAAGGTACCTGTAAATTTATTGAACCAAGCCTTCACCAACACCTAATGTAATGTACACACAATGAGGTTATAGATATCTTTAAAGTTCTCTTTTGCACTGATATAGATTGAGAATCAGGTGCATGAGGAGCAGTACATGATGCTACATAATGAGAATTATGACACTATTTCCATGAGTATAAATCATCTTTATGAATATTTTATTTTAGTTTTTAATTTCAATTTGCTTGTTACAAGGATAACTGTTTAAGGCATTAAGAGTTTAAGTTTTATGTGTTAAAAACTCTAACATCAGAATAACAAAAAAAAATGCAACACTACATCCAAGTCGATATTGTGTGTTTGTGCATGTAAAGAAGTACTTGAAATAAAAGGTCCACATTATCTGTGAGCACTAATTCACCTATAAATAACCAGTTTTACCTGGAATTATCTATTTCAAGCATCCCAATCAGATATAAAGGCTGATACTTATATAATGCTTTTGAGTTGGAAAAAAAGTCCTTCCCATGTCAAATCAAATCAAATTTAATGAATATGGTCTTACTGGTTGTGGTGGGTTTTCCGGGCTATGGTCTTAGATCACAGTAATATGGTCTTAGACCAGCAGTATAAATATAATACATAAAAATGAAAAGCACATAACCACTACATACAGATAAAACATGCATCACATTAATTACAAAGTTAACAAAGCATGGAAACAGCCACATTGAAATAAATATGGTATTTTATTTTATTTATTTATTTATTTTTCGATTTATTATACCGCCCCATCCCCGTAGGGGATGCCCTTGTTTATGCACTTGCCCTCTTGTTTATCACGAGACTACATTTTTAATATGCAAATGAACAGAATTTTGCCACAGCATACAACATATTAGTGTCCTTATCCTCAAGTAAAACTTTGGTCAATAGCAGATCTGTATCGGTTGTGTGAGTTTGAGTAAACAGATTTAAGAGGGGGGGATAGCTGTTTCCTTTCCTCAATGTACAATTTACAATAAAGAAGAATGTGTGTGATTGTTTCTATATCCCTTCTACTGCAGATGCAACTATGCTTGATCCAGTGGCAAACTACCAAGGTTTATGTTTGTACCAAGTAGCCTATAGATTAAACTTATCTATCCTTAATGTTGCAATGCCAGGTTATTATCCTGGCCAATTCACTTTTTAGGCAGGTTCTAAATTGTCAATGATTGATTATTGTTTGGTAACTCAGGCTAAGATGGTGAACTTCATGATCAAACCACATCCTTCTCATGTCAATAATCATTATAGTGACTCTTTCAGACAAGGAGCAAACATTGTCCTCAAACTTCAACCATGTGGGCAAAGGGTTGGTGGCTTGACCAGAGCTATATTATGAATTTGAGGTGAGACATGAATGAGGAACTTCCAAAATCACAATATTTTTAATGCACACATGTACCGGAACCTCAATGTTCTTCCCCTTTAAAAAAGAAGTTACTTTAATGAAATTTAGAGCACAGAAACAACAGGTGAGTAGTGCACCCCTCCTCCCAGTTTTCAAATTCCTTTTTCTTGAAACTGCTTTTATTTTTAAAGAACAAAAAGAGTCTGTTACATACATTTTTGTGCAAAATGTACTGGGCCAGAGGCGTAACTAGGGAAAATGGAGCCTGGTGCAAAATCTGAGTTTTGCACACACACCCGGTATGGGCGGCTGCCCTCCCCAACCATGACCAAAGGCCACCCTCCCCCACTACGACCAAAGAACGATTTTTGCACCAGATCATCTCAAAGTCACCCTCACATTATAGAACATGCCCCAACTCCCAAATCTGAACACAGCAATGGTCCATGCTGACAACATTTTGACAACATTTTCAAAATGCTATCAAAACGTTTTATTACTGCTGTGAAAACATTTTATAGTGTTTGTCCGGGCTCGGTTGTGGAGACCGCCGCGGCACCCGGACTCAGCCTGCTCGGCTGCACACTGGCCGGAGCGATGGGGGCAGGGTCGCCTGGGCTTGCCCAGCCCAGAAGGGCCTCGGTGAATGTGGTAGGGGGGAGGCGGCACCAAAGGGAGGTGGCCCGTGGACAAGCAAGGCCACCACAGGGCCTCCTCCGGCAGCAGCGGCCCCACCCGACAGCCCGCAGACAGGCGAGGCCACCACGGGGCCTCCTGCGGCGGTAGCAGCAGCAGCTACAGCCCTGCCCAACAAGGAGATCACGGCGAGGAGGAGCACTAGGCCTGGCTGGGCACGACCTCCCACAGCTGATGCAGCTGTAGGGGAAAATGAGGAGAGGCAGCTGGGGCAAGGAAGAGGGATGAGGGGGCGGAAGGGATATAAGGGTGTGGGGAATGGACAGATGGGAGCTGCCGCAGCAGCAGGAAATGTGGGTGATGGGGAAAGGCAAGGGGGAGTGCAGGAGAGTGGTGGGAAGCACGGTGGAAGGGGGAGGACCCAGGAACAAGGGAACCCCTCAAGGCCTTGGCCCCAGCCCATGCTGGTCCCATCCCTGTGGCGTAACAGGGTGTGAAGTTCCCCCTCCAGCTGGTAACCTCCCCTCCCTGTGAAGCAACAGGAGGGGAGATGCTCTGAGCCCCTCCTCTCCCTGTGAAGTAACACGGGAGAGAGAGTGAGAGCTCTTCTTCCCAGCTAGGGGAAGGAAGGCTGGAAAAGCAGATGAGGGAGTGGGTGTGGGGCAAGGGCTGCCGCTCACGACAGGCACCTGTGGGCACGGTTGTTGCTTGGCCCCTCGGGCCAACTGGAAAAATCAATGTCTGGGGCGACCAACCCCCAGATTAGGGAAGGAGGGAAGGATCAGCTGCCCGAGGGCCCCGAGCGCGGAGGGGAAACGCCACAGTGTTATATCCAGCACCCCCAATTGCCACCCCCAGCACTGGAAACACCGCACAGAGCCAGGAAGGAAAGGAGGGAGGGAGGGAGGGAGGGAGGGAGGGAGGGAAAGAACATGGGCAAATTTCATGTCACGTTTTCACAGTAGTTGCACACATTGAATTTTAATACTGACAACATAAGGCACTTACTAACATGAACTCAGAGTCTTTAGAAAATAGCTTAACTTAGAAAGCTTGGAACAACTTTGAATAACTTTGAATAACTTATTCTTTAGAAAATAACTTGTAATACTCAGAATGAAATACAAAGATTTCTGTACAATAAGTTGAAATTAGTCTTCCATGGTATGGATTTCTTAGTCACAAACCTGTATTATCTTTATATTGTGGAAACTATTCTTGAATGAATAAACATTTCAATAAAAACAATAAAAACACCATTTAATAGCAACAATCCCAAGCTCTCCCCCCCAACATATTCCAGCAGCATCTTCCAGAATCTCACAACAGAGTCGTTAGTTTAGAACAACAGAAACAAGAAGGAGAGGGGAATGTTTCTCAAGGCCATCACCCTGTGAATAGTCATTGCAAGGACAGTGATTAAGAACGAATGGCCCATTACATGAACAGATAACAGAACCCCAGGTGCAAAAGTCCCCAAAACGGACACTGGCACTTACTGTGAAGGGCCTTTCTCCTGTAGGTCAGAAGGGAATCTCGCTGGGTAATTCCTATCCATTAGTCAGGAGGCAGGAACTTCAAAGATTTTTTCCTTCACTTCCTCTCGGTGCCTTCCCTTCATCCGCCAGTATCGGACTGACCACGTAGTACCAACCACGCTCGTACATAAACACACCGTTAAACAACCTTCCTGGAGAAGGGAAAAACTCTAACAATATTAACCTCATTTATAAAAGGTATCTGCTAACAGTTAACTTGAACTCGTAACCGTAATACTGATTGAAGATGTAAGGAATGTTCTTGGAGACTTTCCAGGAAGGGTCAAGATACCCTTCCGACCTACAGGAGAAAGGCCCTTCATGGTAAGTTCCAATGGACCGTTCTGCTGGAGGCGGAAGGGCATCTCGCTGGGACCTACTAAAGCAGTGTCCCTCTCCCCAAGTGGGAAATTAACAGTCTCCAGTAACATGTTGTAACACTCTGGATCCAAAAGCAGTTTGATGAACTGCCCAGGATTGAATTTTAAAATGTCTTACAAAGGAAGAGGCAGAGGACCAGACTGCTGCTTTATATATGTCCTCTAACGATACCTGTTGTCTCAAGGCTGCATTGGTGGCAGCACTTCTAATTGAATGGGCTGTTATTCCTGAGGGAACCGATAAATTGGTGCTTTTATATGCCTCTGCGAGGCATGTTTTTTAATACTGTACTAATAACTGATGCAGACATTTGTTGACCCTTCTTTGGGTGGGAAACATTAATAAACATACTGGCTGTTTGCCTGGTTCTATTCGTAGGATATAAATTTTTAGGGCTCTGCGAATATCAAGTTTGTGCCACATCTTTTCCCTATCTCCTGATGGTTTGGGATAAAAGGTAGGCAAGACTATTTCTTGCCACAAATGAAAGGCGGTACATACTTTGGGTTTAAACGTAGGATCTGTGTGGAGTACTACTTTGTCAGGGTGAAAGGAACATAAATTTGAATCAATGGATAACGTTCTAAGTTCTGAGACCCATCTGGCTGTGGTAACTGCTATCAAAAATAATAATTTCATGCTAAGCCACCGAATATGAATTGAGATAAGTGGTTCGAATGGTGGTTTAGTGAGACCCACCAGAACAGTATGCAGGTTCCAAGAGGGGAAACGATGAGCAACTAAAGGTTGTGATTGGCTGACCCCCCTGAGAAATCTGCGTATGTCTGGGTGACTGGATATATGGGCGCTAAGGGTATCATCCCAAACAGTGGACAAGGTGGCTAACTGCCTTCTCAATGTGGAAACCTTTAACCCTGATCTAACACCATCTTGTAAAAATTGTAGAATGTCAGGTATCTGAGGAGTTTGAGGCTCTGTGTTTCTTTGAGCGCACCATTTGACAAACACTTTCCACCTATAATTGTAAATGTAGGTTGTTGACATCCTCCTAGAAGCTAACATAGTCTTTATGACCTCCTCAGAATACCCTCTGAGCCTTAGGTTCGACTGCTCAAGAGCCAGGCGGTCAATTAAAGGCGATCTGGCTCGGTATGCCATATCGGGCCCTGAAGAAGAAGGTCCGGTCTGCTCTACAGTCTGAATGGTTCCTCTTGATCCATCTGGGTGATGGTGGAAAACCATGGCCTCCTTGGCCAGAAGGGCGCTACTAGTATTAGGTCATTGGTTTCTCTCATCAATCTTCACAGTAATTTGGATATCAGAGGAATCGGTGGAAAAGCATATAGGGTGCTTTCGGGTCAAGGTGCCATCAGAGCATTGGTTGCCAATGCGGATTGATGGAAGTACCGTGTTAAGAACAGAGGAAGCTGTGCATTAGTTGGAGATGCAAAAAGATCCACTTGCGGTTTGCGGAATTTGTTGACTATCTGTAGAAAGACCTCCGGATGGAGCTGCCATTCCGCATTGGAAATCACCCAGCGGCTCAGCCAGTCTGCTTGCGTGTTGAGGTGACCACTGATATGCTCTGCTCTGATTGAAGCCAGGTGGTTCTCCACCCAAGATAAAATCTTGATGGCCTCCTTCTGTAGTAATAACGATCTGGAGCCTCCTTGATTGTTCAAGTAAGCTTTTGCTACCATGTTGTCTGTATGAACGAGAATATGTTGATGTTGAAGGTGTTGGTGAAAGTGCCTCATGGCCAGGTAAATTGCTCTCATCTCTAAGAAGTTGATAAGCTGCTTGCTCATGGATGATGACCATTTCCCTTGAGCAATCCGATAACCCAGGGTGGCTCCCCACCCCGTGAGGCTGGCTTCTGTGAAAAGCTGAATGCTGGATTTGATTAGGTAGCACTTCCCTTGTGAGAGATTCCTGCTGGATGTCCACCATTTCAGGCTCAGCTTGACCAAAGTTGGCACTGTTAGATGTTTGTTGATCTTCTGAATGATTTCCAGCTGGTATGGCCTCAGGAACAACTATAGAGGTCTGGAGTGGAACCTGGCCCATTGCAGTGAATCTATTGCCGCCACAAACAAACCCAGTAGACTGGAAAGTTGCATTAAAGGCAACTTCTTTGCTGATATCACTTGCTATGCAGTTCTTTGTATTTTTTAGATTTTTGTTATTGGCAAAAAGAGAGAGTTCTTTGTTGTGTCCACTACCGAACCTAGATGTTCCATCCTTTGAGACGGCGAGGCTATACTCTACTGTAGATTGATGATGAACCCAAAGTACTGAAGAGTCCTGATTGTCTCATCCAAATCCACCCTTGCCCTGTTGTCGGAACTGGATCGAATGAGAAGATCATCTAGATAAGGTTGGATGTGGATGCCTTGTTGACAGCTGAATCACTGGCGGAAACAGGACCTTCGAGAACACCCTTGGTGCTGACGCGAAACCGAATGGTAGTGCTTTGTACTGCAGGTGTTTGTCCCCTACCGCAAAACGGAGGTATTTATTTATTTATTTATTTATTTATTTATTTATTTATTTATTTATTTATTTGTTGGGTTTATAAACCGCCCTCCCACGGAGGGCTCAGGGCGGTGTACAATACAAGTAGAGCACAATCAATTTAAAATACAATAAATATAAGTTAAGATGGCACTCGTAAAAATAAGCCCTACCCCATTTAAAATGCAGCTGATAAATTAATATTAATATTAGCTTAAGATGGCGCCTACTATCTATTCCCTCTAAAACATACACCAGAAAGGAAGGGCGGTAGGGGCCACATGATATTACAGCGGCAAGCAGAAGAGAAAAGAAGGAAGGGGCCCCCTATCAACAGCTAGTCTCCCCAAAGGCCCGGTGGAACAGTACGGTCTTGCAGGCCCTGCGGAAATCAGCGAGGTCCCGCAGGGCCCGGACAGGTGGTGGAAGGGCGTTCCACCAGGCGGGGGCCAGAGCTGTAAAGGCTCTGGCCCGGGTGGAGGCTAGCCGTATCATGGAGGGGCCAGGGATCACCAGTAAATTGGCCTCTGCCGAGCGCAGAGACCGATTCGGGACATATGGGGTAAGACGGTCCCGCAGGTACGGAGGTCCCAGGCCGCGCAAGGCCTTAAATGTTAACACCAGCACCTTGAAAATGATTCGGTATTCAATGGGTAGCCAGTGCAAGCGGCGAAGCACAGGTGTGATGTGTTCTCTCATGGCACCCCCTGCAAGCATACGAGCCGCCGCATTCTGGACCATTTTCAATCTCCGAATCAGACGCAAGGGAAGGCCCGTGTAGAGCGAGTTGCAATAGTCTAGCCTGGAGGTGACCGTTGCATGGACCACTGTGGCCAAGTCAGTGTGGGAGAGGAAGGGGGCCAGCCGACGGGCCTGGCGAAGATGGTAGAACGCCACCCGGGTAATATGGGCCACCTGGGTCTCCATTGAAAGAGACGAATCGAGGTGGACCCCCAGGTCGCGGACAGAGGGGGCTGGTGCCAATAGAGCCCCCTCCCACTCCGGCGGCTGGAAATCCCCACCTCCCCCTCACGTCTCAGCCAGAGGATCTCCGTCTTCGATGGATTCAGTTTCAACCTGCTCTGTTTCAACCACCCAGCTACCGCCTTCAAACAATGCTGGAGAGCCGCAGGGGCGGCTGCCGTTCCCCCCTCCATCAACAGAATGAGCTGGGTGTCATCGGCATACTGATGACACGTCAGCCCAAAGCTCCGCACCAACTGAGCAAGGGGTCGCATATAGATGTTAAATAATAGTGGGGACAACAGCGCTCCCTGAGGCACACCACAATGAAGTGAGCACCTCCGGGAGGCTTGATCCCCACACCACACTTGCTGCGTCCGGTCCCGGAGAAACGAGACAATCCATTTAAGGACAGTGCCCCGCACCCCGGAAGCAGCCAGGTGGTGGGCCAAAAGGTCGTGATCGACCACATCAAACGCTGCGGTTAGATCTAACAAAACCAGCAGCGCCGATCCGCCTCGGTCTAGTTGTAAGCGGAGCAAATCTGTCACAGCGACGAGAACAGTCTCCGTCCCATGCCCAGCACGGAAACCAGACTGGGAGGGATCAAAAGCCGATGCGTCCTCCAGGAAACCCTGAAGCTGCTCCAACACCACTCTCTCAATTACCTTCCCCAGAAACGAAAGATTCGAAACGGGGCTGTAATTGGCCAGATCCCCAGGATCTAACGATGGTCTTTTCAAGAGTGGGCGGACCACTGCCTCTTTCAACCCACCAGGAAAAACTCCTTGCTCAAGGGAGCTATTGATGATACTCAACAGGTGGGGTTGTAACTCCGCCTGGCACGCTTTAATAAGCCAGGAGGGGCACGGATCCAGAGGACAGGTCGTAGGTCTAACAGCAGTCAGGGCCCTGTCGACAGCGGCTTCTGAGAGCAGGGAGAACTGGGCCAGACGAGGGCCAGAAGACGGCAAGGGAGCCTCCAGTTCACTTATTGACTCTAAGGTGGCAGGAAGGTCTTGGCGGAGCGACATGATTTTATCTGCAAAAAAGCTCATGAATGCCTCACAGCTAATAGTCAATTGACAATTTGTCGACCCCTCAGACAATGAGGTCAAAGACCGAATAATACGAAACAATTGTGCCGGGCGGGAGCTAGCAGACGCGAGGGAAGAGGAGAAGAAGGCCCTCTTCGCCTCTTTAGTCGCCACCTCATAGGCCTTCATAAACGTCCTATAAGATGTTCGTGTAGCCTCAGCACGAGTTTTCCTCCACACTTGCTCTAGTCGTCTAAGTTCCCGCTTCATACAGCGTAGCTCCTCAGTATACCAAGGGGCCAGCCACGAGTGGGGGCGTAGAGGACGCCGGGGAGCAATCGCCTCGATGGCATCGGAAAGACGGGAATTCCAGTCTTCAACTAGCTCATCGAGTGTGCCGGTGGGTTCAGAGTCCCGCAGAGCATTCAGGAATCCAATAGGATCCATAAGTATCCGTGGGCGGACAAAAATTCGTCCGTCGCCTAGACAGGGGTGTTGTGGCATGTCCATCCGAACCTTCAGGGCATAATGGTCAGACCATGGCACTCTATCAATAGAGGACATGACCATATTAACCCCTGACCCGAAAACCAAGTCCAATGTGTGCCCAGCCTCATGAGTGGGGCCAGAGTTTACTAAGGAGAGGCCCAGTGCCGCCATGGATGACACCAGGTCCGCAGCCACTGTACATGAGGAGGTGTCGACATGGACGTTGAAGTCCCCCAAGACAATAAGCCTGGGGAACCGCAACGCCCAGTCCGCCACCACCTCCAGCAGCCGCGGCAGGCTATCTCCTGGCGCGCTAGGCGACCGGTACACCAGGAGAACAGCCAACCTCTCCTGGGCCAACCACTCTAGGCCGACACACTCTAGACCATCGATCTCCGGGACAGGGGCTGCCCTGAAAGGGATGGTATCACGAATGAACATTGCCACGCCTCCCCCCCCCGCCCCCGTGTTCGTGACCGGTGCAGGCACGCGAAACCCGGGGGTGAGACCTCGCCTAAAGTGACGGTCTCCCCTTCACGCACCCAGGTTTCGGTGATACAAGCCAGGTCCATCTGAAGGTCCCCGAGAAAATCCCGGAGGACTGTGGTCTTATTATTTATGGACCTGGCATTGATCAGCACCAATGACGAAGCGGAGTCACTCTGAACCCTACCACCCACGTTCCTCGAGATAGGTCGGAGGTCAGAAGGTGAGCGAGCACATCTACGTCTCTCCCACCTTCTCTCATATGGCCGCCGCCTACCATCATATCTACCCCGTCCCATTAATACCGGGATCCCTGAGCCCCTAGGTGAGGGCCCCATGCCTACCGCCTCCTATCCACTAATTCCCTATTCCCCGGTGAAAACTCTCTACTGCGGTGGACTCGGATTCGCCACTACTCCTAATTTTATCTGCACTAGCTAACTAAATTATAATCCAGCTAGCGACTGACCAATCAGTCCAGTGCTAGCAGCGATGTAGTTTAACACTCTACCCACCGCAATCAACTATCTATGAAATGATTTCTGATCATGACAACTCTTATAGTGTCATGGCCAGGTATACATCAGTTACTTATATGCAGCTTCTATAATGCCGTGGTTAGCAGCGAAATTAAAGTCCAAAATTTCAATAAAGACATGATGTCGTCCCCAATGATCATGATAGTCATATAGGTCTCATCAGAGGGTCCCCGCCCAGGGCTCACACCACCCAGACAGGTTCCCTCCGATGTTCCACCCAGACAGGTTCCCACCGATGTTAGGATCTGGGGGCCAAGTATAGTCAATGGTGTCCAGAAAACATTAAGAAGGCCTAATACACAGCGCAGCAACCGCAGAGTCACTGCCACTGGCTCTCGGATCTCAGTTGCACTGTCCTCTACCAAATGCTCATCAGGGAGTTGGCTATAGGTTAAAAAGTCCACCCCAAATGGGGTACGGCTTGCCAATTTACCGCTTGGTTGTATTCCAGCCTCCACCGGCTGCATCAATATCAAAACAGTCCGGGCTGGTTCCTGCAACGCCCCTAAAACGTCCTGCGAGGCTCCGCCTCCACAATCAGGCCTCAGTCCTATGCTCGATATCCTCGGAGCCTCGGGCTCAAGTTGTTTCATGCCCGGCGTGGTAGTCGCTGCCAGCTCTGCCCACCTATTCCTCCCCAGCTGCTCCGGGCTCATTCGACGGGTAAGGCGGCGGTCGAGAGGTTCCTGCCACCAACACTCTCTATGACGCCGCAGCTTCTTCCTAGCACCGCAAATGAGGTCCAGGGGGTCTCAGAGGGAGTCTCAAAGGCACCGGTCAATGGCTCTAGTGAGGCTGGGCTCTGTTGAAATTCCACAGCCTCGGGCTCGAGTTTTTTCAATACCCGGCGCGAAAGGGGTCGTTGCCGGCTCCGCCTACTTCCTTCGCCCTGGTTGCCCTAATCCTATTTGGCCGTGTTCAGTGGACGTTGCGACAGCGAGGAGTTTCTGCCACTAACTCCCCTACCGCCACCACCGTTTCCACTGCTCCCAGTTCACACTCCCCCGTCCTTCAAGCAATCTCCGCGGCCAGTCCAAGCGCCACCGATGGCAGGCGCGCCGCAGATAAATGTACAAGGCGGAGGCACCGAAAGCGGAGGGTAAAAGGCGGAGGCACCGAAAGCGGAGGCGGGGGACGAGCGGCTCAGCCGTATTGCCGCAGTCAGCCGCACTCGTCCTTGGTCAGGCGCACCCAGACATTCAAAGATATTCCGGTCTTTAGGCAGTCGCAAAAGCACACAGACGGAGACGAGGGACGAGGGACGAGCGGCTCAGCCGTACTGCCGCAGTCAACCACACTCGTCCTCGGCCAGGCACGCCCAGACGTTCAGGGGTATTCCAGTCTTCAGGCAGTCATAGAAGTATACAAAGTTCACTAACGTGCTAAATAAACACACCATCAGGTGGGTGCAATTTTCTTCCCGGGTTATAGGTGCCAAAAGGGGGTTACAAACCTATTGTAACGGAGCTCTGCTGCAAGGCTCCGACCCAGCCGCCATCTTGTTTCCTCACAAGTATATATGGTACGTTGAAAATTTCTCAGCTTTTCGTAGCTGAAAGCTTGAGACTGCTTCAGTGGAAGACTTGATAAAATGTGTTCGTAATTTGGAGAGCCATTTTAATTATGAAGCTTGGAAAAGAAGTCTTCGCTTCACACTTTATTCAGAGATGCTAGAAGGTCATCTTGAATGAAACCACCCCCAAATGCCGGGTGAATGGGGATGTGTAGATATGCCTCCGTCAAATCTAAAGACGTTAGGAATTCCCCTTCCTGAAGGGAGGCAGTGATGGTTCGGAGAGTTTCCATCTTGAAATGACGCAGATTGATGTGTTGGTTCACAAAAACATAAGTTAAAGATGGCTCTCCACTCTCCATTCCGTTTGGGGACGGTGAAGAAGTGGGAATATATACCTGTGTGCTTCTCCAAGGATGGAACAGGCTCTACAGCTTGGATAATTTTCAGATGAGTTATTGCTGCCATTGTTCATGCCTTCTTGCCTGGAAGGGTGCCCAGTGGTGAAGGAACGAACCTGTGAGGGGGAAAACTGCCAAATTCTATCAAATAACCATAAGTTACAACATCCTTTGTCCATTGGTCAACCAAATCATTATTCCAGTGATGATGAAATTGGGCAAGCCGCCCCCCCTACTGGGAAACTGGGTGAATCAATTTCTGAAATTTTTGTATGGTTTGGACAATCTTCCCGGCTTGCTGAAGCCACGATAATTTTCCCTTCCCCTTGTGGGTTGCTGATACCAATTTGTTCTTCTGCCAACTCTATTAATTCTAGGCAGGGTTCTGTTTGTACAAAAGGACGTTTGTGCCTGGGGATTTCTATCCTGACGTACTTGCCTGGGCATTATCTTCCTATAGTCCTTGGTGTTGATAAGGACTTGGTCAAGATCTTGTCCAAATAACTTCTGGCCATGGAAGTTATACCCAGCCACCACTGCTTTGGATTGAAAATCAGCTTGCCAGGTCCTGAGCCAAATAGTCCTCATGGCTGAGATGGCGCAGGCCATAGTCCGGGCTGCTATTGTGAGAGCATCTGCTGTAGCATCCGCCAGAAAGGTAGCTCCCACCATGAGTCTATCCAGACCATCCCTAACTGCTCTATTCTCCGGGGAAACAAGCTCTACGATACGTTTTATCCATACTATGAGAGCCCTGGACACAGTTGTGGTAGGTATGAGAACCTTCATGGACATAGCTAACCATTCATGTGCTTTTTTAAGTGCTATCTCGGACTTCCTATCCAGAGGGTCCCTAATGTTTCCTTCCCCATCTTTAGACACCAAGTTCCCTGACTGCAAATTAGCCACTGGGGCGTCTACTACCAGAACCTGTAAGAGACTGTGCACATACCCTGGTACAGGGTAAAGCTTTTTTTCTGTTTGCAGAAATGGTTTTGGTAACAGTTGGGTCCTGCCATTCCTTTTTTATTCTCTTCTCAAAGGATTCTGGTAACGGGAAGGATTTTACTGGGTCCCCTTCCTCGGGAAAATAATTTAAATTTCCCTTTGGGCAACCTTTGATAGGCTTGCCAGTGGCTTTTCCAGTGGGGTCCTCAGCATCAGCTGGATCATGAAGATCCAACGCCAAAATAGTTTTTGTGATTAGTAACACTAGTTCCTCAGATTTGAACAGCCTAGGAGAATGGTCAGTGTCCTCTATGGGCACCTCCTCCGAATCAGAAAAATGGGCGGATTCATCCACACACTCTCCCTCACTGAGTCTTTCCTCTTCCAGCATTTGGGCTGGGGATTGAAATTCTTCTCTGTTTACCTCTAATTTGAGGGAATTTGTTTGTAATGGCTGTGAAGCAGAAGCAAGGGCTTGACTTTGGGCTGGAAGGCGTTGCTGACTAACTGCAAATTCTTGCCTAATTGACTGGGTAATGAACCTTGCAAATTCAAATGGGGAAATACTGGACCAGGCATTTGCATCACTTGATAGTAACAGGGAATTGGTGAGCATGGGAGATTGGGCACGAAACTCCCCCCCCCCATCCGGGGTGTTAACAGACTGCCCGCTCACCATTACAGAGCTCCCTGGCTGTGGAGCTTCAGACGCTAAGGAAATGCTGTTTCTGATCAGCGGATCCTGCGTGCCTGGCAACGACGTGCTCCCCGTCAGCCCCGGCCACATCTTCCAGCGGCAAACTGGTTCTGCGGGTCTCTTTTTGGTTTTGCACTGGTGGAGGGGACTTTTTGCGCTTGCCGCCACTGGCTTTTTTCTTCATTGTTGCAGTGGTTACGCTCCCTGACCCCGAAGTGGTTGGGTGATTACCGCGTCCCTCTCCTGGGTCTTCCTGACCATCTCCATGTTGGAGCGCCGGAAGCCCTTGCTGCTGTTGCCCTAGTTGCCTCCACGGAGGATCAGGCAAAAGTTTCCCTGACGGGAGAAAATTCTCTCCTCAGTATGATTTGGCACCAAAACTGCTCTTAAAATGGCGCCCGTGGTTGTAAGCACGGCCATTTAGAGGCTTCCTGCCGATTAGCGCTGAGAAGTGAAACACACTGGACGAACACAAAATGACAAGGAACAAAGACAATCTTAACACTATCACAAAAGCACTCGGACGGAGCTAGAAAATTTGTGTGCTCCTGACAGAGACAGGAACTATATTGGCGGATGAACGGAAGGCACCGAGAGGAAGTGAAGGAAAAAAATCTTGAAGTTCCTTTCTCCTGACTAATGGATAGGAATTACCCAATGAGATGCCCTTCCGCCTCCAGGAGAACTCTTAATTTCCTCACCAATAGCAACACACTGGAACCAGCTCTAAGCCTTAGGAATGTAGCCAACTTGACCTGGGTGGTGCAGAGGGGGGGGGGATAGTTTTTCTCCCGGAATGCTGCCCTGTCAGACCTGTCAGAACATTGCCCTGAAAAGAGTCTGTTTGAATTCATAAACTTCATCTTGGAACTGTGTCTGAACTTGTGGGCAAGAATGCCTAAAGGACCTAATATGAACAACAACACACCTGGGCGAAACCAGTTCTCTTTTGTCTATATTTGTTAACATTTCCTCTGACTCATCCTTCTTGTGACCATATGTGTTGCAACACCCATTAAGGGTCATTACCTGTATTGTCCAACAGCCAACATGCCCACCGCCAACCTGTGCTTCCTGCAGCGGGCTCGAGGAGAACCTTGGCTCAGAGGGTAGCCTGTGTGCCAACCAGGCCAGGCAGGGAGTTCCACCAGCACCCTCCCACTCTGTCCCACAGAGGAGGGCTCTCAGCAAAAGCAGTGCTGCTCTCCCTTAACTGGCGGCCTCCCTGCCAGCCCCTCCACTTTTTCTCTTTCCTGCAGGGGTGGCCTAGTGTCAGGTCATGTTACAAGCCCCGGAGTGGTGGCAGCAGCAGTGGCAGCAGTGGTGACAGCAGGACTGTGAGCCCCCGGCAGGGTGGTCTTGGGTGCCGCCATCCTGCGCTGCCCCCTCTCAAGCGCTTACCTCGTCTTCCTTCCCTTAATCTCTCCTGAGTCTCCTCTGCTGTGTTTTCTTCCTCACTTTGACACTTCCTCTCTCTAGCTCTCCCTCCGTCAACTTCCTGCCCACTGTCACCCCACCCCCTCTGCCTGGTCCACCATGCCTGATTGTCCTCCTGATCCTGTCCCCAGTCACAGCTGCCGGGTTACGGCCTGCAGGCAAGGAGTTGCTGCCTCACGCAACCAGAACAGACCAGTCTTGCTGGCTCGCCTGGATTTCTCCCAGAGTCCTCTGAGCCTCTCTGTGCAGGCAGCAGCAGTGGTGGCTACATACTTGCCAGGTAAGGAGGGGGCGGAGAGCTCCTTGTCAATCCTCCCAGCCAGGATGAGGCTGCTGGACCCTCTTTTTGTTTAGGTGCTGCTGGCATCTGCCGGGCCAGGCCACCGAGGCTGCGTGGACCGAGTGGCCGGCGAGGGGGGAAGGGGAAGGGGTAAAGGGCAATTTTCTGCCCTGGACATGACCCACTGTCGTGTGCCCAGTGCATGGCACACACACACCCCGGTCCCCTTTCAGATATGCCTCTGTACTGGGCCCTAGAACTACAACAGCTTTTAAGATGTGCGTTTAACTTTCTCATTTTAAAAAAATGATAGTGTATATTCTAAGCATCATACCAACAGCTCCAGATCATTATGAACAAGTTAAAATACTCAAAACTATTTTTCACTTTATGGATAAAATAGACTTCTGGCTTCCCGCACCACAATGGCTGCTGCTCTCCTGTGGGTGAGATGACCCTGTGATCTCCTTTTTGCTTGGGTAATGTCTCTGAGCAACTGCAGCACCTTGGATTAAAAGGTGCTATTAGAGAGAAAAGAACTGTGTTCTGCAGAGATAAGAATGGAGAGGTGAGGGGCACCGGAAGAAAACCAGAAGCCCATCAGAGCTTGCTTTACATCCTCTCAGCAACAGGACAAGAAGCAGTTTGTTTAAATTTCTTGAAGATATAAGTGATGCTGGTTTTTTTCTGAAGAAGTTAAGAAATGAACAAAGGAAGTCTCACCTATCATCGTATACTTCATGCAGCAATTATTTCTTTCTTACAGACAGATAACTACAACTGAGATGTGTCTGATTTATGAACTGTGCCATGAATTCATCATGTTGCAATGAGAGACTTTGTTTGGAGATCTGTTAGTGGTATATTGCTGTAATGCTCCTCCACAATTTAAACAAATGAAAACTTAAGAAGCTTGCTTGAAAAAGAAGTTATAATTCACTCAGACTTATAAATCACCCGTCCAGAGTATAAAAATACTTGATTTTAATATAGCTAGAAACTGAGAGAGAGGAGAATGAAATAATGGCTGATTCAAAACACAAAACAAGAGCTGTTTTGGACTATCCTAGTTTCACCAGACCAAATGCAGAAAATTGAATCTATACTTGTATCTGAAAAGAAAGATACATTAGAAATGAAAAACAAAAAAATCTAAAACAATGGAAACAAAAATGGAAGTTAATCAAAAGGAAATACATCAGGCTGAAAAATTAATTGGCCTGGAGTTAACACAGAAGGAATTTGCATTGAGAATTTGTGCTGTATCAGCATCAGACAGAGAAGATTTGCGTAAGGATTTTCTACCAGAGCTAGCAAAATATATATTCCAGTTCCAGAAATACAAGCAAAGGTAGATAAAATATATCATGTGAAAACACTTTCTGCACAAAAGAAAAGGTACCCCAAGACTGTGTGATGTCATTAAGATCAACGAAGGAATACATATTTTGCATGCATTTTTTAAAAAAGAGTGCAGTATTGGGGCAGAACTTATAATCATAAAGCAGCAGCCATGGGAGATATTGGTGAAAAGAAAAGAATAAAGGTTCCTTACAGAGGCACTGAAGAAGAGAAACATTCCCTTTAGATGATGGTTACCAGGAGGACTGTTTTTTACCTTTAATGGAATTCATAAGAAGATCCTTAACATACAAGATGCAAAAAAAAGTATCAGCAAAAACTGATAAGACTTTTAAAATCCTTTAAAATACAGTATATCAAGTTGGAAAAGCTAGAGGTTTGGAATAAATGAAGGAGGTGAGTTATTGACATTATACATAAAATATCTAAAAGGCTATATATGTGGATTAATATTAGCAGAACTGGATTAAAAAGTAATAGTTTAAAATAGATTGTACATGTAAGTACTGGTAATCAGGTCATAAAATGAAAGTTACAAAAAATTTCTTGTTCTAGGAGGAAACAGAAAGTTGGTATAAGAGATTTTGATTATTTGATAGAGATGTAGTTAATATTTGTCTATAAATCTGTTTATGTTCTTTCATCTTTTTTCTATGATCATAGTATGTACTGGGGTTGAATGTATGGGGGACTGATGGTGACAATCTATTTTTCTCTTTTTTTCTTATTCTTTTCTTTTTTTACAGACTTCGTAGGGTGACTTGTTCACTATCTGTAAGTTTCATGGTTATATAAAAATTTAAAAAAATTAAAAGTAGATTTATAGAAGTTGGGAACTGATGATGAGTAGCTTATGGTATTAAAGCTAACAAGCTTAAGAAATGTGAACCTTCACTAAGGCCAACTATTTCCAGCATCATTATAAAGTATTTTGAAATCAGGTTTGTGCTAACAGATATAGCAAAAATAAAAATTATGACCTGGCCAATACCGATTTATGACCCTGAACCCATTATGTTCCAAATAGGTGAAAACAAAGTAATATTCCACATTTAAGAGAGTAAGAGGCATGGTCAGCGCAGGGACATGAGGTCCAGCCTTTAAGTATGGGCTCTATGACAGGTGGGCAGGGCAGGCTGCAGCCTTTCCCAGCTAAGTTTTCCTCAACCATTCCATTTGCTCTGCAAGATTCCAGCAGAGGTGCCCGGTTTTGGCTTTGCTTGGATGCTGCCTGCTGGCTTTGGGGTTGGGGTGGGTGGGGCCTTTTTCTGGCCTTTTTCAGGGGCTTTCAGGTGAATCCACAGAATTAGCTGCATGTTGGTGAGTGCCTCCTCAGTTCTCAGTGTCCAGCCCAGGGCAGCTTTGAATGACAGCTGGTTGGCAGGCTGCTGCAGGAGCACTCTTTGGGTAGCTTAGTGAGGCAGCAGCTTGTGGGGCCAGCAGCAATGGACACTCCCCTCTCTCCAAGGCAGCTTCAGGTGGTGGCTGACAGGCTGACCACAGATGGACCTCTTGCCAGGCAACCAAAGGAGCAGCAGCTCGTGGGACCTGCAGCAGCAGACCCACTGCAATACCAGGTTTTTAGAGGGTGGGATGGAACCAGGATGCCACCAAAGGCTGAGGATTGCAGTGGATGCCTAGCTGGGAGCAAGCACTGTTCCATCAGCATGGGGCCTCCCCATGGGGCTCCAAGGTCCAGGGGTCTGGGAGGAAGAGAACTAAACAACAAGGAATGCTGGACTCACCCCCAGCTTACATATGGAGACGGATGGCCTGCCTCTTGGCCTGTGGGGGTGGGTAATGCCACTCAGTGTCGGTTTGGGGGGACTCTTTCTGGTGCAGGGCCTTCTGGTCCGGTGGGCCCTGGCACAGTGGGCCCCAGTCACCGAGGCACCTGGGAAGACCAGGCAAATAGCCCCAGCAGGCTGAGCATTCAGGTTCTTGGCTCCTTGACCTCAGCCAAAAAGAGCTTGGGTCTCCACGCCCACCAGGGGAAGGGCTGTAACTCCAGGCCCAGTGCTGACAGTTATAGGACCTTCGCCATCCAGTTGTGGGGATACTACCTGGGGCCCTGGAGCAAGCATGGGTGGGTCTTATTGTGGCAGGCCCTGCCCAGTGCAGTCCTAATGATTCCTTTGTCCATTGCATATCACAGACTTTGCTGCAACTATCACAGTGTGTGCAGCAGTTCAGCACTGGAGCCCCCACCAGCGGGTTGCAGCAAGTGCTTCAGTCCAGCAGCAGCCTGAAGGGTGTGTGTGCCAGGATGAGCTGGTGGTGTGGCCTACAGGAGTCAATGTGGCACATTGGTCCACAGATGGAAGTTGTCCTGACTCACCCAATAGGGGCCATTAGTGTCACAGCAAGCACAAGTGGTCATGCCACAGGCATCATCCATGCTGTCAGTCCTCCATCAGTTAAGACTCATCTCAGACAAGGACATCACCCATGCTGGTGGGGGGGGGGCTTATTGGAAGGCAGAGGAAGATGTGCCCAGTCTACCTCATTGGCTAGTTAAACACAGGAGAAGTTCTGGAAGCAAGAGAACACAGGGTCATGCCCCACATAGTGGTACTGGGGTGGACTCTAGTGATCCCCCTGCAAAAACTGTGTGAGTGGACACTGGCAGCTACTTCGTGAATTTTTTTTTTCTTCCTAAAGCCCGACAGGGATCCAGGGGTCATTGGTTCAAAATCCATGACCAAAAAAGAAATAACATTGGTCTTACCCGTGAAGGGGACTTCTCCATTGAGCAATTGATGACATCTGGGTATTTGTCAGCTACCATTCAGGAAGGCAGAGGTTAAAGAAAAAACTTCCCAGGCTCCTCTCTGTGCTGTGGCTCTGCCCCTTCTCCTGGGCTCCAGTTCTGGCTTCTCCATAAAGCAGTATCTAGCTGAAAAAATTTCTGTAAAACTTGACATTACAACGTTCAAACTCGCACCCAATACAAGAGCAAAAAGCCATAGTAACCAGGAAAAGGAAGTCTTGTTGGGCGCTAAGGGAACAAGGGGGTCCTGCAAGAATATGTCCAACACAAAGAGGACCTCCTGGACCGTTAACCAGAACAACGAACTGTTTGTTTATACTTATAACTATATATATAAGAAAGGAGGAAAAATTCTAACTAATCTTGGAGCAGGATAACGACCAATGGGAGGGCAGATGTCATCATTTGCTCAATGGAGAAGTCCCCTTCACGGGTAAGACCAATGTTATTTCTCCATTGAGCAAGATGACGTCTGGGTGAACTCCCCTAGCAGTGACAGACTCGGTTAAAGGGTGGGGTCAAAATCTTCTCCAATGACGTGTCCATAATCTGCATCGGCAATGACTCTGCGTCCATAATCTGCATCGGCAGCGCTGAAGACGTTCAGCCTATGGTGCCTGACAAAGGTGGATAAGGAGGACCATCTTACGGCTCTGCAAATTTCAGCCACAGGTACATTATTGTTAAAGGCCGCATTAGCGGAAGCATTGTGGACAGAGTGTGCCGTGATCCCTACTGGGACCGACAGCTTTTGAACCCTATAAGCCTCACTAATACATTTCCTCAAACACTTACTGATGGAAGGGGATGATAGCTTCTGACCCCTGTTATGGTTGGAAATGAATATGAACATGGAATCTGATTGCCTGAATTCCTGAGTTCTAATTAAGAAGGCTTTTAAGGTTCTCCTCATGTCTAATGTATGCCAGTACACCTCCTTGGAGTGTTTGGGATTAGGACAAAAAAGTGAGCAGAAAAATTTCCTGTTTCCTATGGAAGGTAGAATTTACCTTAGGAATAAAGGTAGGGTCAATACGTAACGCCACCTTGTCCTTATGAAAAACACACAATGGAGATTCATTGAAGGGGCAGCTAACTCCAAAACCCTTCCGGCAGAAGTGATGGCTACCAAAAAATGGTCTTCATATGAAGATGCTTAAGAGAAATTTCCATTATGGATTCAAATGGTTTTCTGGTCAGGGCATGCAACCCCATATGCAGCCTCCATGTGGGGAAGTGATGATTAACTGGTCTATCTTTCAGGGCAGCACCCCTAAGGAATCTAACTATGTGTGGATGTGAAATGGGAATGTATCCTTCCAGTCTAGGTATTACAGATGTAAGGGCTGCCATTAGTCTGCATAGAGTACTAGCTCTAAGACCTGATTCTATACCGTCCTGCAAAAAACCTAAAACATCCCGGAGTTTAGGTTCCGTAGGTGTCACTCTCTTCCTCCAACACCACCTAACAAACACCTTCCAGGTTGAATCGTAAATTCTTTTGGTGGAAGGTTTCCTGGAAGCCAGTATGGTGTTAAGTACAGCTTTGGGATACCCCTGAGACTCTAATTGTCGCCTTTCAACCTCTAGGCGGTCAACTCTGGTTCCGGGTGGAAAATGTTGTAGGAGATCTCTGTGCGATGGGAGTCTCAGAGGTTTGGGTGCCGACACCTGTAAGATGTTGGTAAGCCAAGGCCATCTGGGCCACCATGGGGCTACCAAGATGACATCTGCTCTCTCCTCCCTGATCTTTCGAAGTAGTCTGGGAATCATGGGAAAAGGAGGAAAAAGGCGTACAGAATTCTGTGAGGCCAGCTGGAGGACAAGGCATCCATATTCTCTGCCTCCGGGTGATGGAATCGAGACATGAATCTGGGAAGTTGTTTGTTCAGATTTGGAGGCAAAGAGATCCAAGACTGATGTTCCCAGAGTTCGGGGTATCATTTGAAAAATCTCCTCTTTCAGTCACCACTCCCCTGGATGGATGCTCTGTCTGCTCAACCAATCTGCCTGAATGTTCAAGTTTCCCTGAATATGTTCGGCTCTGATGGAAAGCACATGAGTCTCAGCCCACTGAAAGATTAAAAAGGGCTTCCTTCTGTAAATCTGCGGACCTGGACCCCCCTTGTCTATTCAGGTAAGACTTGGCCGTCGTGTTGTCTGTCCAGATTAGAACATGGGATCCTATTAAAAGATATTGAAAACGTCTCAATGTCAACCGAATCGCCCTTAATTCCAACACATTGATGCGAGGTATGGTCTCCTCAGCTGACCAAGTGCCTTGGATTGGAATTCCCTCGAGTGTTGCTTCCCAGCCCAGTAGACTGGCATCCAAGAACATCTGTTTGGTGGCTGCAATCCAGAAATATCCGTCCTAAGTTTAAATAGGTTAACCTGATCCACCATAACAGATCGACTTTGACAGAACTCGGAATCACCACCTCTCTGTGGGACTTGTGGGCAATGAGATCCTGAAATGAGCGAAGAAACCTCTGGAGCGGTCTGGATCTGAATCTTCCCCACTGTATGGCCTCTGAGAGTCACATAAGAAAAGGGGGGGTGCAACAGTCAACATCAATAACAATGATTGTATTTACAACCAATGAACCAATGAAATATGTAAAAAGTATGAACAGTGATATAAACTCATGTATATAAACTTGTAAATATACGTATTTGAAATATTGGTTATAGCCAGAGTGCAACAGTGGTGGTAGTTCTATTGGTATTGGCCTCTGAGAGTGCCACCATTAGATCCCTTAGGCTTGCGAGTGAAAGTAGAGAACATCTGTTCTTGTGCAGGATCTGAGTTATTTTGGCCTTCAACATTCGTTGTTTTTCTGGAGGGACCAGAATTTTGCAGGAGGTGGTGTCTATGATTAAAGCTAAATGTTCCAATCTCCATGAAGGATTTTGTGAACTCTTGGTTCGGTTGACGAGAAAGCCATGACTCTAAGGGACCTGGATGGTCTCTTGAGTATGTTGTAGTGCCTGTATATTCTGATGTCTCTTTCCCTGAGTAACACTATCAGATTAATGAGGAGTTTGGAGAAAACTCGAGGAGCGGTGCAGAGGCCAGAGGAATTCGTCTGGCTGGAGAGAGTCTGCGATGGACCTCAGGGTTTCCATTCTGAAGTGTTTCAGCCTTACGAAACAGTTGACATACTTCAAATCCAGAATCGGATGCCACTCACCATTTTTCTCGGGTACCGTAAACAGAATGGAATAGACTCCCCGTTCTCTCTGCTCCTGTGGAACTGGCTCCATGGCCTCTATTTTTAATAGATGTGCGATGGCTTCTAGTTTCCTTGATCTCTTTTCCAGAACTTTGGACAATGGAGACATCATAAATTGACTTGGGGGTAAGGAGAGGGACTCTATTACATACCCTGATGTTACTATTTCCAGGGACCAGGCATCTGCGTGAGAGGCTTGCCAAATCTGGTGGAATTTGAAGTCCCTGGTTCCCTGCATTTGAAGATGCAGTTGGCATCATGCCTTGGATTGACAATTGTCTTGTTGGTATTGGTCTTTTGCAGGGGGTGGCCTTCTCTGGTTCCAGTGAGGGCGACGAAAAATGTCTCTTTTAAACTGACTGTCATTCTGTTGGGGGTGAAAAAAGGAGTGGGAGGTTGACTTTTTTGTCAAACCCACGATGTTTTGGAAGATGCTTTGGTTTCTCTTTAGGATCGACCAGGAACTCGTTAAGTTCCTCACCAATTAGCTTCTGTCCATGGAGGGCACATTCAGAAACCATGGACTTGGACCGCCAGTCAGTCTGCCAAGCTCTCAACCAGAGTAAGCGACGTGTAGCCACTGAGGGAACCAAGGAACGGGCCGAAAAGTGACTGAATCAAGGTGGCGTCAGCTGCAAAACTAGCTGCCTAAGCATTCTGTTCACCCCTTCTAATTCTCAGTAGGCGGTAGTAATTCCAACACTTTTCTGGCCCATACAATCAAGGCTCTAGAGATAATGGAAGCTGTAGCCGAGGCTCTAATGGCCATAGCCGCCACTTCGTGCGTTCTTTTGCAGAACTGATCAGATCTTCTGTCCTGCATGTCTTGGATTTGGCCTCTGCCATCCTTAGACACCAGGCCTGAAGACTGTAGAGCTGCCACTGGGCCATCTATAATGGGAACTTGAAAGATGTTATTAGCATAAGCAGGTAAGTCATACAATTTACGTAAAAAAAATGGGGCACCTTTTATTGGCTGCAGGTTTGTCCCATTGATTAGAGACCTGAGTTTCAAAATATTCACAGTGCATCAACAAGCAGACAGACTGCTGCATTAGTTAGTTAAGCTATAGAAGCTCATTGGGAAGGGAAAAACCCTTTTGGAGTCAGGATGAGGTGGAAAGAATTCACCATCACCCTTATGCAGAGAAGTGGATTTACGTTTAGAAGACCCTTCACTGCTTTTGGCTTCTCCAAGATGCAAGGCAGCAACAGATTTAGACAGAAAGTAATGGTAATCTTCCACTTTAAACAGGCGAGAAGATTGTTCAGTAACCTGCATCTCCTCTAAATCCTCTTGGTCAGAGAGTATCTCCCCCTCCTCCTTACTCTGAGTCTCAGAACCTGAGGAGTTCTCAGTGGGCTCTGGGATTAGTTTTTTCTTTTTTTTTTTTGAGGGCAGCTTTAGTTTGCCAAGCAGCACCAGCCCTTTTATTTTCTCTGATAGAATGCTTGGAAGTGGGGGTAATGGAGCTGAGAGAAGGACTGGGGGGACAGAGCTCCATCTGTGATCTATAAGGAGTTAACATCTCCTCTCTCATCACTGCCTTCTCCTATTGGAAGGCTCCTTTAATAAAGGCAAAAAATTTTGCAGAATCTCCTACAGGAGATCTTGTACTTCACCTCCTCCGTATAGCTGTGGAGCTTCCAAACCGGCTTCTCCTTCCTTCTCATTTTGCTCCATATTGAGCATGTTGAAGTCCTGACCTGGGACACCAGAGTACGTTGGACTAGTGTGGAGCGTGGCATTGCAGCCATCCACCATTTTACATGCCTTTTCTTTTAGGCCTGAAGACGCCTGGCCATTAGAATGGCGCCGAGTTCGCGTTGCCCCAGTCAGGGATGCTGAGAACTCGCTCCTCTGAGGGCTGCCTGCTCTGCCAGTGCCCTTCTGGGATCTTTGGCTGCCTTCACTGTCCTCTTCGGAGGACAAAAGGGTTTCCCCCTGAGGCATTGCAGAGCGGAGAAGAGGGAGGTAGAGAGATCGATCGCTTTACCGCTTCTGCTGTAAGGCAGTCAGCCGATCAGTGCAGTCGCGAAGGGAGAACTCAGCCGCTTAAAGGAAGGCTAGTCTCTCTCCCAAACAGTAGAAAGTAGTCCAAGAAAAACGTTTCTCCAGTAAGAAAATTAGATAATGGTGGCTCTGAGAGCCACCATGCCTGCTCTTCCTAAGGCAGGGAACAAACTGGAGCCCAGGAAAAGGGGCGGAGCCACAGCACAGAGAGGAGCCTGGGAATTTTTTTCTTTAACCCCTGCCTTCCTGAATGGTAGCTGACAAATACCCGGATGTCATCTTGCTCAATGGATAAAGAAGGATGCAGAGTGCTCCTTTGAGAAACAGATGAAGGGTTATGGTGGTGGCACCTCATGGCCCACATATGTAATATCCTGTGGGCCCATTCCATTATGGGGGAGGAAGCTGCCTTCAACTACAATGAGATGGCTTACTGGGACCTCATCCATGATCAGGTATGGATTGTAATGGTTCACCCATATGCAAGGCCACAGAGCGACCCCAACAGCTTGGGTTTGGAGTATTTTTCAATGGGCAGTGTTGCACACAGCATGGCCCTGCTAGTGGGCAAATGGGGGGCATCCTCAGGGACATGACATTCCTGGAACTATTTCCCATCCTTGTTGTGGTTTGCTTGTGACAAGACCTGTTCAGGGACAAGTACATACTTTTCATGCATTTGGTCCGTCACTTGGTCCTCATATGTTTGGTACATAACATCTCTTTCTCACCTAAGTATATTGCAGGCACTAATAACAGCATTGTGGATACCTTGTCTTGCTTTCAGGATGAGTGGTTCGAGTCCCTGACCCTCATAGCGTTCCAGAACACCAAGCTGATTCCCGCAGGACCTTTGGAGCCTTGACAGCAGCTGATCACACAAGGAGTGCCAGGTTCCTTAGCCCTAGCTACACAGCAGGCATATGAATGGACCATAATGGCCCTTGTGGCCTTCTCAACACCCAAGGCCATGGCTTACACCAGGGGGGGGATGTGCTGTGTTACCCCATGTACCTCAGGTCGCAAGGCTATTTGCCAAAAACGTTGCACCTACACCTGGCTGCCATTTCCTTTTATTGCAAGGTTGAGGGACTGGCTAACCCGTGCTGCTCTTTCCTGAAGTGCCAGGTTGTGGAAGGGTGGTGCCAACAGACACCATGCCACACTGATAGTTGCAGGCCAATTACTCTAATCAGAATTGAGAACCTGTTCCTTTCTCACAGTTTGAAGTCAGCCCATTCCAGGCTGCCTTTTCCTTGGCTTTCTTTAGGGCCTCCGCCTGTAGTATCAGGTTTATGGGATGACCTCAGTGATAGGGCTCTTATGATTGCAGACCTGTGGGTAGGGGTTTCAGAGGTACACATTTGGCTTTGCCACTCCAAGACTGACCCGCGGGTGCTCATCACCACAAGGGTGGTGCTCTGAGCATCCACCTTGAAGTAGCCCTGCTCAGTGAAGGATACAGGTACCTTTCAACATGACCTTCAGCCCAGGGACCCCTTGTACTGCATGCCAATGGGTCATGCTTGTCATAGTTTTAGTTTATCAGCATGCTTTACACTTGTTTGGCCATCCCGGGGCTCCTCCTAAAGGAGTTAGGCCATCACTTGCTGGAATGCTGGATGGGATATGGCAGGCTGATTGTTCTTGTGTTTTCACCTTTCAGGTTCATGCAGCGAGGTCTGGATGGTGAGCCACAGTATTATCCACTGGGCCAGCATTTATTCCTTATCCTCCAGATGGGTCACTGACCTCTGGCCTGGAAATGGTGTGGCAGTGTTGTGGATTGGCCAGTTGGGATGCCTTGCTTCCAACACTGGAAAACATGATTGCTGGACGACGGTTTCCCCAGACTTTAGTCATTCAACTGGGAAAAAATAATCTACCCATTGCAAAAGGGAGTAGTGCTGGTTCGCCACATGGTGCTGGATCCTGAAGCCTTGGTATGGTGGCAGACAGAGTAGACCTGGCCAGACACGGGGCCTGTAAGCCAGTGGCTTGTTGCGTGGGGTCATTGGGCAGCAGGCTTGTGGTCCTACCCAGATAGCTTCTATGACCAAGTGGCCATTTATCGGAAGAATGGGGTGCACTTCTTGGAGTGGGGCATAAACATCTGGTTCCACAGCTTACAATACGTGCTGTGCAACTGGTTGTTGGCTTGGAAAGCTTTGGCAGGAGCAAGGATGGATCCTTGCTCTTTTGCAGGTTGTGCATGGGGACTGATCCATTCTGGAGAGGAGGCCTTCCCCATTTTGGGGAACAGCCTAAGGCAACCTTGGGGATGGGGTGAGCCTCAGTGCTGCATACCCTGGCTTGCACCCTCAGGAAGCATTCATTTAGAGGCCAATGCCCAGATGGCTTCCACTGCCTTACTGCTACTAGTTTCTCCCAGCGTTCATGTCTGCCTTGTGACCAGATCTGTCCCCTATGCTACGCCTCTGCTTCTTCTGCCAGCAAACCAATAGACAAGTTATGGCCAGTTTTATTTCACAAAAAGTTTTCTGGAGTATTTATTTGGGGTCCTCAGCTTCTCTCTTGCCTCCTCAGGTGGCAACTGCAATGCTGAATTGGAGAAACAAGGTGCCTAGATGACAGCAGATCTTATCAACTCCCCATTGTTGAGTACCACAAAGTATTCAACAGAATAGGTAAGCAGAGTTAATCAGTTCTACCATTTGTTCTTTAAATAACAGAATAGAGCTATTCCATCTTGCCCAAAGTGAAGAAAAATATAAAATTTGAAATGGATTCCATAATCCATCCCAAGAATTCCTGAAGAGGACCAGCATAATTAAGATGTTCTGCACAAGCCCCAAGAGCTCAAGAATAAAGAGGGGTACAATTCCATACCATGCCAAAAAGAACATATGAAATATGATGTCATACTTCCTAGGGATGTTCCCAGATTATGTCAAATTATTTCCTCAAAGGTTGAACACCATTGTTATGACAAGTGAAATACTAGCTCTTTTTCTTGCCAAAGGCTTCCAAGCATGTTCATGCTACTTTTGGAACAGACCTGCAATCCACAGGAATGCAACTAGTTCCAAGTCAATTCTGCCTAGTTAGAACCTTGGATTTTGAGTAGGGTTGGAGATTCGGACAGTCCGAATCTGGATTTTTACTGACTCTGCACTGATTCGGATGGATTCGGACGAGCAGGATCCGAATCTGAGCTTTCCAAATCCTATCAGATCTGAATCCATGAGATTCGGATTACCAGCCAAATTGCATTTTTATTTTTTGGTGGTTTTTTCACATTTCGGCCTGCAGGGGACGCAATTTCAAAGCTAGTGGCACCAAAATATCAGGGTATCATCAGGAGACTGTCCTGATGATACCCCCCCCCCAAGTTTGGTGCAGTTTGGTTTAGGGGGACCAAAGTGATGGACCCCCAAAAGGGGATCTCAAAAGGGGTGCAACTATCCCCCATTGTTTCCAATGGGAGCTGATAGGGGATGGGGACTACACTTTTGAGAGTCCATAACTTTGGCTCTCCTGAGCCAAACTGCACCAAACTTTGGGGGTATCATCAGGACAGTCTCCTGATGATACCCTGAAATTTTGGTGTCACTAGCTTTAAAAATGCTGGTTTGCGTGTTTCACCGCTCACTCACTCCAGCAGGCTCCATGTGCAGGAGCAGTGAAACATGCAAACCAGAATTTTTAAAGCTAGTGGAACCAAATTTCAGGGTATCATCAGGTGACTGTCCTGATGACACCCCCCAAGTTTGGTGCAGTTTGGTTCAGGGGGGCCAAAGTTATGGACCCTCAAAAGGGGTGCCCCTATCACCCATTCTTTCCAATGGGAACGAAGGAGATGAGTGCTACCCTTTTGAGGGTCCATAACTTTGGCCCCAAAATTTGACGCAGTAACTGCACCAAACTCTGGAGAGGTATCATCAGGACATGTCTCCCAAGGTGATTCCCTGAAGATTTTGGTACTGATACATCTGCAAATGTGGCCCCTGCAGATATCTTGAGAAATTTGCACAAGATTCTTCCATTCTGCAGTGACTAATGGCTGCATTTTCTGTGTCAATGGGGAATTTCTGATAGAGGGCTGTGAAGTGCATATTTCTCATGGTAAACCCACAAAACTTTCAGGGTATCTTCAGGAGTGTCTCTAGATGATACCACCAGTCCAGGTTTTGGGAACTTTTGCTTCAGGGGGCAGTGGAGATGGGCCTCTACCAGCTTTGGAGTCCCATAGAATTAAGCCCCACTGAAAGCAAAGTTCCCCAAACCTGGATGGTGTCATCCAGAGACTCCTCCTGAAGATACCCCCCCCCTGGAAAGCTCTTTGTGACTCATACATTCAGAAATGTGCACCTCACAGCCCCCTCTACTCAGAAATTCCCCATTGACAAGCAATACAAGCTTTTCAAGCTAAGTCACCTGCAGAACAAAGAATCTTGAGCAAATTTCTGGGGGTGCCTGCAGGGATGCATTTTGAGATGTAGTGACACCAAATTGTCAGGAGTATCATCAGGTGACTGTCCTGATGATGCTCCACCAAGTTTGGGCAGTTTGGTTTAGGCTATGGATTCTCAAAAGGGTGTGCAACTATCCCCCATTGTTGTTTCCAATGGGAGCTGATAGGGGATGGGGACTACACCTTTGAGAGGTCGCATAACTTTGGCTCCCCTGGAGCCAAACTGTAATTTAAACTTCCGGGGAACATCATCAGGGACAGTCTCCTGATGGATACCTAGTGAAGATTTTGGTGTCACTAGCTTTTAAAATGCTGGAGCTTTTACAGAAAGTTTCAACCGCTCACTCACTCCAGCAGGCTCTCCATGTGGCAGGAGGCGGTGAAACATGCAAACCGGAATTTTTAAAGCTAGTGGCACCAAATTTCATGGTATCATCAGGTGACTGTCCTGATTTATGATACCCCCCCCCCCCCCAAGTTTTGGTGCAGTTTCTTGGTCTTCAGGGGGGGCAAAGTTATGGACCCCTCGCTAGGCCTTCTGTCCCCCCATTGTTTCCAATGGGAGCTAAGGAGATGGTGGCTACCATTTTGAGGGTCCATAACTTTGCCCCCCCTAAACCAAACTGCACCAAACTTGGGGATGTCATCAGGACAGTCTCCTGATGATACCCTGATATTTTGGTGCCACTAGCTTTGAAATTGCGTCCCCTGCAGGCCAAAACGTGTAAAAACACCAAAAATTAAAAAAATAATAGAACGGACCCGAATTTTTTGGATTTACCCGAATTTTCGGGCATATCCGAATCGGCTATGATTCGGATTTGGGCATACAAATCATTTTATGCCCCAAAATACTCAAATCCAAATTTTACCGAATTTTTTTAGTATTGACCAACCCTAATCTTGAACTGTATTTCAGTTGAGTCAGAATTCCACCCATCCATGGCAACAATACACATGCATAGATAGTGCTAAAAATGAAGTTGATTGATACATTTTCAGTGACAGATCCTATTCATTCACTGGCACACCATCCACTGTTGAACAGCAATAATCTAAACTTTTACCAGTCCATGACAAGTTACTCCAAATTTCTTGTTCTCAGGCCAGAACAGAGGAACATCACAATACCTAACATGCTACTTATTTATAGGAATCAACATTTTAGTACATAAATATTATTTTACATTAATTATAAATGATGATGATTATATAAGCATTCTCTGATCTGAAACCTGATGTAGATTGATTTACTATTATAAATAACATTCTACTTACCACTTTCAAAGCAGGCATCAAATAAAAGGTGTCCCTTTTTTGGCTGTCCATAATAACCTGGTGGAACTGCAGGGTATTTGCTTAAATTTCCTGTTATAATTTCATCTATTCCTATAGAACTACCTGTTGTGATAAAAATAAGAGTTAATTTGATTTAAATACTTTTCTTGACAATGCAAACAGTTTGGACAAGCAACAGCGTATAATATACTGCCATATCCTATGCCAGTGGTGGCGAACCTTTGGCACTCCAGATGTTATGGACTACAATCCCCATCAGCCCCTTCCAATTGGCCATGGTGGAAGGGGCTGATGGGAACTGTAGTCCATAACATCTGGAGTGCCAAAGGTTCGCCACCACGGTCCTATGCCATATAATACAAACAACATTTCCTGATAGCAATGAGACTTTATAAGTGAGTGATATGACCTTAACAATGTTACTTCAGCAATCCCCGCTAACTGGTTTGTCTGTTTCTGGGTCTTTTTGGAGGCTGTTTTATTGGTATCGTTCCACCTGCATAAAACCATGTTGTATAGATCACTAAACCCCTTCCTTTGGTTCTTGGAACTTCATTCCTCACTTTGATCCCCAACTTTATAGCTGGTTTTAGTTTGGGACTTCTCTTCCACCCCAGGAAATCCTTGCCCCCAGTCCAGGTTTCTTCCTTCTATCTTTGATCTCTCACAGTAAAACTTCTCTTCAGGATAAGGCAACTTTTTTTTTTACTTTCAACCTTTATTTCCACTTCAATTTCCCATCACCCCAACCTGCAAACAATCAAAGCAGCATTGGTAGGATTGTATTAATAAGTTGCAATGTTGTACATGCTTTTGTTCTCCCTTGCATTTCATCTTTCCAGCCTTGTATTTTATTAGAATAATAAAGATTTTTAAGATTCTCTCTGGTTCATTTTCTTACTTCATGGAGTGCTGTTTCAGATAAGGACTAGGGATACACTAGTGATGGCGAACCTTTTTGAGGCCAAGTGCTCATCTGCAACCCAAAGCCCACTTATTTATCACAAAGTGCCAACACGGAAATTTAACCTGAATAGTAAGGTTTTAGTTTAGAAAAACGGTTGGCTCCGAGGCACGTGTTACTCAAGAGTAAGCTTGGTGGTAGTCGGTGGCTTTGCTTTGAAGCAACCGTGTAACTCTTCCAACGGGTGAATCACGACCCTAGGAGGGTTTACTCAGAAGCAAGCCCCATTGCCAGCAACTGAGGTTACTCTTATGCTTTAGTTCTTTGCATGAAAATCAGTGGGGTTTAACAGCGCTTAACAGGGCTAACTACACTGCTTCCCCAAGTCTTAGGTTTAATGCTAATAATCAAGCCCAGTGGCCCAGCGGCCCAGGCCAGCCTAGATGTGGGGGGGGGGCACTCTGTTTTCACGTGCCCACAGAGAGGGCTCTGAGTGCTACCTCTGGCACCCGTGCCATAGGTTCGCCACCACTGCACTAGGTTGTACATTCCCCAAAAAAACTGCCTGGTGACACAGTCCAACCCTACACATGTAAAGGACTGTTCACACATTATGGGCCCAACTGTTATCAGCCAAACTAAGGTGGGATGGGCTTTTTTTAGAAGAACTTTTTTTAGAAAAGGGGGCTTTTTAAAGAAGAGATTTATCTATTACATCTCCCCTATAAGGTGCCCTAGAAGTACAGGCCAAAGATGGACACCATCTCCTGTGCTGGTTCAGTGGTACTAATAGGGTAAAACCTGCCTGGACATGTCTCCCTGCCAGTCATTTAAGTGCACAACAGCCAGCCTCTTCTTTCCTAAAGCCAGGAAAGACAAAAGCTTATGCTTGAGAAACCAGGACTGCAACACGGCTGTCTCCAATTCAACAAAGGATATACTGATATCTTGAAAGACTTCCTTTCAATTATTCTTCAACGCACTAATCCTATCTTCCTTTTCCTGACTAACCTATAGGAAAAGACCACTTTCATTTGAATGGGAAAAATCTGAATTATGATTCAATCAACTTGCCCTAAAATCTAATCATGTCTGGATGTTTCCTGGGCTTCAGACATTAAGCAAAAGTGCCCATCTCCTGTTCTCCTCTGGAGAAGAAGAGATGCCTGTATCCAGAGAGGATTAGCACTCTTAAGGCCAAATTTTCCTGTAAATTAGATGCTCACCTTGCAGACAGTGTCCAGTGCTTTCTGGACTACCTTTTGGTTCAGTTATGCTGTGTGCCAGCTGCTTTGACTCTGATTCTTTGGAGCTCAATGCGAGCATTAAACTCTGCTTCTCTTGGACCCTTCTGCTCCAAGATAAGGTAACTGTCACCTCTTTTCACACAAAACTCCAATCTATTCCAGACCTGTCCCTCAACTCTATCTATAAGACTGTGTGAACTCTTTGAGTGCTTGTCATCATTTGTGTGTGTACATTTATTTTATTTTCCTTAATAAAACTTGTTAAATTTTACCTCTGACTCTTGTGGATTTCTAAGGAAGAAAACCTTCTATAAAAACAGGTAGAAAGATTTCATGGTTGCCCCAGTTCACTAAGCAAAGTCTAACCCCGCTAATTCCCCACCCTAAAAGGCACACACCCCAGCATTTTGGGTAACACAACTTCATTCCAGATCACTGATTCGATTCCTAAGCACTGTCATTCCAGTGGGGGGAGGGGGATCTGTTCTTCCAGTCCCAGAGCAATCACCTAGCCCATGCTTGCCTGGGAACAGTGAAGCTTGGAGAGTGAGGGCTCCTTCTCTGCACTGTTCCCGGCAAAGTGGAGCAGGCAGTGGCTTATACAGGGATGGGATGCGGAAATGGCTTTCCACTGGCTGGGCTGAGCTTCTGCAGCTCATTCAGCTGCCTTCTGTCAGAAGCAGCATAGCTCAGCAGGCAGCCAGAAATCCCTCACAGGTCTTTCCATATGTCTGGACTAATGAAGCCCAATGGACCATCCAGCCAGTGCACCTTTGCCAGCAGTTGTTACCACCTGTACCCAGAGTGGAAACTCCTGCAAGGAACAGCCAAAGAGCATGCAGGCCAGGGATGCACCAATTAATGCAGCAGCCCAAAGAGAGGCATTTCATTTCTTGGCTCCAGCTGCAGGCCTCTTTCCAGGCCAACAATTTTCTGGCTGCAGACTTGGGGCTCTCCCCATCTTTCTTCAAACCCTGTTCTTAGACCATGGTTTGGAACAATAAAACCATAAAATTTAAATGAGACCCATATGTAAAAACCCTTTCTCTTCTCTGCAGACTCTAAGAAATGAGCAACAAAATAAATATGACAAGTATCTCATAATTGCCGATGTATGACACAGCTTTGGGTTTCAGTGAAAGATCTGCTGACTCTTACAAGTACTTGTAAGCAAATGCTAAAGGAAAAGAAAGCTGCTGGCAGATATTAATTAAAGCAGTCAACCACAATGATTCTTCTAGAGTCTTGTCAATTATGCCTTCTCTAATGCTATCACTGCATTCACTAATGCTATCACTGCTGAATCTTTGGTATCACATTTTTCATCGTTGTATGCTCAATCGAAATATGATGACAACAGAGGTATGTCTAGGGAAAATGGAGCCCAGGGCAAAATCTGAGTTCTCCGCCCCCTCCCCCCGGATCCATTTTTTGGTGAAGGCCCAAAGGTAGCCCTGAGTGCAACGAGTTGCAATAATCTAGTCTAGAGGTGAATGTTGCATGGATCACTGGGGCAAGGTCAATTTGGGCCAGGTAAGGTGCAAATTGTCTCATCTGGCATAGATGATAAAATGCCGGGCAGGTTACCTATGCAACCTGATTCTCCATTGTCAGGGAGGCATCAAGGAGCACCCCCTAAAATCTAAACAATAGGTGCAGGGTTCAACTGCACTTCATCAAGAATTGGTAATTGAAATCTTCCACCTGAGCCTCTCCAACCCAGCCATGGGACCTTCATCTTTGCTGGACTTAAGCCTCTAAGCAGCTGGCCAGTATAGCTGGGGCAGCATCCAGATGATTGTACATCAACAGATATAGCTGGATATCATCCACATACTGGTGACAACCCAAACCAAAACTCCAGATCAACCAGGCAAGAGGGCGCATGTACATGTTAAATAGTATTGGTCAGGGAATGTTCCCTTGTGAGATAACAGACATCAAATAATGGCAAGCAGAAGTTCTCTCACTGATTGCTACCCACTGTCCCTATCTCTGGAGAAATGAGCGCAGCCACTGCAAAGCTAACCCACAGATCCCAGCATCAGCAAGATGTCACGGTTGACCAAGTAAAATGCTGCTATCACATCAAGTACTAACAGCAGTCCCAACGTGCTTTCTGTCTCTGGAGGTCATCTGTGAGGCAGGTCAGAGCTGTTTCTGTCCTATGGCCAACATGAAAACTAGATTGGAATGGGTTCAAGGCCAAATTTTCCTCTAGAAAAGCTTGGAGCTGCTCCACAACCACTCTCTCAACTACCTTACCCAGGAAAGAAACATGGGACACTAGGCAGTAGGTGGATGGATCCAGTGATGGATTCTTCAACTTTGAACTCATCTGTACCCTTTTTGCAAAGTCCAGGTGAGCTACAGCTGTTTTTAGTTCTTGGATCTGGATGTTTGATGATTACCTGATTGCAATTAGTGACACAAAGGATCTGAAGAAAGAAACCTTGTATTGCTTGTTCACTCTTTGGGAGTAGAAGAACCATGTATTTTTATCCATTTCCTCTTGCTGATAATAAATATGACTGTTTTTGCCACACTGAAGATTTTTTGGTGCATGAAATGAATGTGGTACCTAATTGTTATACATTTCATGAGCATAAGCTGGGGGTACCACCACTACAATATGTTGCTGCTTTTAGAGACCTCTGTGAGTTGTATTGCCAATTGACAAGATGATTAGAGACCATCTGATTGAGAAAAAAAACAAAAATGTGCTTTCTATAAGAGAATAGCTTATTTTATATTCAGAACTTTCTTTGGAGAATGACTAGCAGCCCAAATTGAGATATTTTGGATGAAACTAAGATAATGAGTTTGGGTTCAGGAAATATAGTGCAAAGTGAGGATTTGTTGCAGAAAGCTTCAGTACATATTCAAAATTCTGATAAGGAAGCTACTGATAAGCCATGAAGTCAGCAAAATAGAATTCAGTAAAAACAGTTTTCATTGTGATGCTTCTTGCAAAGTATTCTAAATGCTCTGTAAAAATAGCTTAGTGTAACTATTGTAAGATGACTGTACATTTTGCTAAGGCTTGTCATAGCCAACAAAATAATTAACACATGCACATCATTCAGATGCCTGATATGACTGTTCTGAATGTGAATAGGAGTAGACCTGTACCTTTAGCAAAGGAATTAAATGAACTATTATGATCTCTGCTACTTTTTTAGGAGAGAGCCAGGATATTGAGTTGATGTTGGACACTGGCTCTGTGGTCTCTATATTGTCTGATATACTTTATTTGCAATATTTTAAAATGCACCATTGGCAGAACCAATGACAGGCAGTCTGGTGTAGTGGTTAAGAGAAGCAGTTTCTAATCTGGAGAATCTGGTTTCTCTCCCCACTCTTCTGTATGAAGCCTGACGGGTGACCTTGGGCCACAGTACTCTCAGAACTCTTTCAGGCCTACCTTCTTCACAAGATGTCTCTTGTGGCGAGAGGAAGAGATTATGAACATAAGCTGCTTTGAGACTCCTTGAAATAAAGAAAAGCGGAGTATAACAACCTACTTTTCTTCAAAATTACAATTGTATGTTATTTAAAAAATCAAATACCTGAATTTTGATAATGCTGTTTGTATATTGTGCCTAATGGTACCCCTTTTCTTGGCAGGGATTTATTTGCTGCATTAAATTTGACAGAGATTCAAGGATGTATTTTGCTCCCCATGTAGATATTGAGTCATCGCAAAGGGCAGTTTCACTTGTGAGTGGGGATAATTCTATATAGGAATTTGGTTGTGTAAAATAATTGACTCATAAAGTAAAAAAGTGACATCCAGTAGCAGACTGGAGGTTTTTTTGTTGCCCAGAAATTGAGATTTTAAACTTTTGTTTAATTCATTTACAATCACAGCTGATGGGAAACAGAAGTCCAAATTGCCCTGGTGGCCCCATTCAGATATCACTGTGGGGTATAAACTGGAGTGGGGTATAAAACCTAACTCTTCTTTATATATTTCAGTAGGATTAATGCTAAGTAAGCAGCTTGAAAATCACAAATTTACCTATCAATCTCTATAAAATATATTAAGTAAACCTTTACAGAGACATTCTATATTGACTACATCAGAACTGTATCAAATTGCAACCAAGGTTAAAAACAAATGTCTGAAGAATTTTATTCTCATATGCTCAAAAAGAGCTAAATGCTAAATCAATTAATTTGATCACAGTCAATATAAGAACATTGTTTTCTGGTTCTCTAACAGAAATGGGCATATCTCAACTAAAAGAATTTCAGGATATTGAACTTCCATTATAGTGAACTCTGTATCCAGCTATTCTGACATTTACAAGGTCTTGTAAATCAACACCTGGTATCTAGGAATGATTCACTCGAGGATTGCTGTTTTATTATAATAGTAAAGTGGCTCCACGTAAAAAACACATGATAATTATTCCAAAATTATCACATGAACCAAGGGAATATGATAATTGCAGAATGAAACGTTAGCAAAGGAGGTTGCAAACTGTTAACCTGGTACATTGTAGTAAGAATCACTTAGGATAGCAATTTATTACAGACCAGATTGAGGCACGGTAGGTTTTCAGCAGGTAAACATGAAAACTATACAGAGATATGAACTTCTAAGTCCATTAAAGTCTGCAATAGATCTATGAGATTTTGCAGTTTGTATGTTACACCTCTGTTGATATACCCCAAAATTGCATTAGCTTTTTTGCTGCTGCATCACACTGACTGCTCATATTCAGCTTACAGTCCACTCATACCCCAAGATCTCATTCACCCACTCTGCTACCCAGAAGTGTATCCTGCATCCAATATGTGTGCTTCTCATTTTTATTACCAAATGTAGAACTCTGCATTTATATTTGTTGAACTGGATCTTGTTCTCATTTGCCCATTTTATCAATGGGTTCAGGTTTCATTGAATTCTACCTCTAACTTCTAGGGTTACTCATCCCTATTTGGTGTCATTTGCAAATTCAATTATTAGTCCCTCTACCACCTCATCCAGACCATTTATAAAATATTGAAAAGTAACAGGCCTAGAGCTGAGCCACGTGGTGCCCCGCTGGACACCTCCCTCCAATCAGATTAAATGCAACTGACAACTACTCTTTGGGTGAGGTTCTCCAGCCAATCTGCTATCTACCTAACTATCCTAGAGTCTAGTCTGCAGGGTACCAGTATATCCATCAGAACATCATGGGGGACTCTGTCAAAAGGGTTATATGTACTTTTCTCCTTAGTGGAGACCCAGGCTTGAATCCACACTCTGCCAGGGATATCTGCTAGGTTTCATTGGGGCTGTCTCATGCTCTCAGCCTAACCTACATCACAGAGTTGTGAAAATAAAATAGAGGGGAGGGGAACAATGTAAGTCATTTTGACTCTCCACTGGGGAGAAGGTGGGACGTAAATGGAGCAAATACATAAAAAAAGAACTACCCAAAAATATCTGCAAGTAGCTGTAAGTTTTCCAAGATAAATATGAGACACTTAGAAATTGTGCCCAAGGAAATTAAAGTTTGGTTTTCCACGCACTTAACTAAATTCAAGCCCTATATCACCTAGTGAGCTTCCATGGAAGATAGAAAATTTGAACCCAGGCCTCCCAAACATTAGCATGGTTTTCTAACTGCTACACCCCACCGTTTTTCATAGAGTGGCTGTGACTAAACAGTAGCAAGAAGCCAGGTTTTGCTAAGTAATGCAAGTCAGGAAGTAGCAGATGGCTATGTGGCGAGAGTCAGGGTAACATAGTGGTTAAGAGCAGGTGGACTCTAATTTGGAGAATAGGATTTGATTTCACACTCCTACATATGAAGCCTGCTGGATGACCTTGGAATAGTTACAGCTCTCGCAGAACTCTCTCAGTTCCACCTACCTCACAAGGTGTCTGTTTTGGGGAGGGGAAGGAAAGCTACTTTGTAAGCCACTTTGAGACTTCTTACAGTTGAAAAACTCTTCTGGCCTGTCCCAACTAGCCCTCCTTGAAAGATCGACAGCTCTGTAAAGAGCCCTGGTCCCCCCCCCCCCCCCCCGCCCTTTGCTGACAAAAACCAAATTGAAAACCTACCAACTGGACCTGTTATCATTTGGGGATTTTTAACCCCCTAGTTAAATAGTTCAATCACATGGGGTTAAATGCCCCTATCTCACCCCATAGGAGTTAAGAATTTCCCTTACCTCTTCTGTATGATAAACAACCTATCTATGATTTGAATTAATAAAATCATAGCTTCTTGTTTCCACTAAGCAACTATTATTTCTTCCCCTCATTCTTCTGTCAATACACTGTAATTTGCTTGGCAATCTCAATGAATTTTCTCAGAAATAAGGCCTATCAAACCTATATGCTCCTTTACTGATGTGACTGCACTGTAATCTTTTGGCCATTATCTTAAACCACAGCATGGAGTCAGGTAGAAGTTTAGTTTAAGTGATTAGACAATTATTATTAATAAAATAATTGCAACACACACATAGCTTGTTAAATGCTTTCCCTTTAACCACTGGAAAAAAGAAGGTTCCCTTCCCCTCAGATGCTCTATATGAAGAAGTCATCATCTTCTAATGTCTCATGATTGCTGAAGGACTCTCGTCCGACTTCTTGGGATGTAGGACTCTCTTTCCTACACCAAGAGAGGGGGTCCGGCTTCCTACTAGATTCCTGATGAGCGAGTCTTTCACTCACCCACCGCCTCTTTACTTTGTAATGGATTACTATTCCCTCCCTAGCCCTGTGATCGGAACCCTTTCCTCCTCGCAATGGCGTCTTTTCCACGAGAAATCGCTCCCTTTTCCTACCTCTAATAAAGAGGATGGAAACCTTCCTTAGTTCCTACGCAAAGATCACATGCCATTCCACCTCAAATTATGGATTACTGCCACCCTTTTTTCACCATCGCCACCAATTCATATCAGCTGTTCCATTCCTCACCTCCCCCGGGGACCACCACTATTATAACTAACCAGTATCTGCAGTCTTGCTCCTCTCCGCCATGTTTGTTTTCATTCCGTCGTTCCCTCCCCCTCCTGCCTGTGAGACGCTGTTCAGGCATCACCATGGTAACCTACGTCATTACACCGGGAGTCCCTTTTTTCTTATGTTGGGTGGGGAGTGTGAGGAAGAGGAGTTAAGAAATTGAGAGAGATCCTAGATCAGGGGTGTCAAACTCAATCACACAGGGGGCCAAAACTCAAAGCACACTTTAGGTTGGGGGCCGAACAGGATAAACATTTATTGCCAGGCTAGAAAAACCCCTCTGCCCTACGGAGAAGGCAGCTGCCTGCTCTGTTGGGCAGAGGGGATGGCAACAGCGGTTTACCTGGTGCTGCCGGCAGCCCCGGGCATGCAAACTCCCTCTGCCCCATGGAAAAGGCAGCCATCTGCTCTATTGGGCAGGGGGGGCGGCCTGCCTGGTGCTGCCGCTCTCGTGCCGCGCAAGCTGGCAACACCAGGCTTGCAAATCCTCTCTGCAACTGCCTGCTCCATTGGGTAGAGCCTGCCTGCCTGCCTGCTGCTGCTGCTGCTGCACTGCGTGAGCTGGGAACACCGGCCTTGCACACCCTCTCTGCCCCACGGAGAAAACAGCTGCCTGCTGCATTGGGCAGAGAGGGGACTTGCCTGCTGCTGCTGCTGCTGCTCTTGCACCGCACGAGCCGGGAACGCCGGGCATGCAAACCCCCTTTGCCCAATGAAGAAGGCAGCTGCCTGATGCATTGGGCAGAGAGGGAGAGGTGGTGCCGCCTGGCATGCAAACCCCCTCTGCCCCACAGAGAAGGCAGCTGAGCCGCCTTCTCTGTTGGGCAGAGAGGGAACAGCGGCAGCAGCCTGCCTGGTGCTGCCGCTATCATGCCGCGTGAACCGACAATACTGGGCTTGCAAATCCTCTCTGCCCCATGGGGAAGGCACCCACTTGCTCCATTGGGCAGAGAGGGGACCAGCAATACTGGGCTTGCAAACCCTCTCTGCCCCACGGAGAAGGCAGCTGCCTGCTCCATTGGGCAGAGAGGGGGCAGTGGCGCCAGGCAATGCAACCCCCTCTGCCCCACAGAGAAGGCAACTGAGCCGCCTGCTCCATTGGGCAGAGGGGGGACAGCGGTGGCGGCCTGCCTGGGCCAAATCAGGGCTGGGCCAAATCAGAGCAGGACTCTCCTGGCGCAAAGCTGAATCTGGACCTCCCATCAGCCCCTTCCACTCGGCCGCCTTACCCCACACATGACCCAGAGATGGGGTGGCTCTTGCAAAAAACTGATGCAAAGCACCAGGCAAAAAAACACACACCAACTTCTGCCCACAAAGAGATGCCACCTGACTTGGAGGTGGGGAGTTTGCAAGGGAAAGAGGAGGGCTCGCCCTTCTTTTGGCTTGGAGTGCTGTAACTCACAGCCCCCTTTTTTGTAGGATTACAGGGCTGGGGGCTTGTGTTTACTATGGGTCAGCTCTCTTGCAAGGAGAGGAGATTATTTTCCTTCCCCTTTTGGGTCTGCAACTTTGGGGAGGGGTGAGGAGTACTTATAAAGGATTGCAAAGTTTGCATGCGGGAATCTCTCAGCCAGCCTGGCCTTTTGCAAATGCGGGGTTAAAAACAAAAAGCTGCAGAAGGAAAGGGAAACTGGAGGCAGCTGATGCCCATGTTGCAGCCCCAGAGGCTCAGTTGGAGCTGCTCTTCCAGTGCCAAGAAACCCCTGCTAATAAATACACTGAGTGTCCGGTGTGATTCTCTCTGCAGTCCCCAGAGCAGGTTGGCTGCCAGAGAAGCCCCAAAGGGCAGCAGCTGGGACCCAGGGGAGGAGCAGCCGGGCCCAAAATGGAGCCAGAGCAGCCCCGGGGTGGGGAAGCCAGCCCACCCACTCCCCCCCCCATGCCTGGCCTGCCTGCTTAGTGCTTACCAGTTGAGGCTCCCTTGGCTTCAGCCTTCCCCCCCACTGCTCTTCCCAAGGTCCCACACCACCCCTCCCCCACGGCCTGGAGGCCGGCCAGGCCAGACAATGGGATGTTAAGTGTGTGTTAATGAGGGCCAGATATAATTATAGGGAGGGATGTGAGTTTGACACATGTGTCCTAGACATTTCAGTTTTTCTAATTCAAGCGGCTGCCATATTTACTTGGGAGTAAGTCAATTCAACATAGTAGCTCTGACTTCCAATTAAACATGCAATAGACCAGGGGTCGGCAACCTTTAACACCCAAAGAGCCTCATTAACACACCCGTTTTCCACGGAAAAGAAAACACTTGGAGCCGCAAATACTTTTTGACTTCTAAATTGAAGATAACACTGTATATATTCTCATGCAGGGAGAAGTTCCCTTCTTTGGGGGCCATTTTTACCCATCAAAGCAAAAAGGGGGGGTCTGTTGTTTTGTACATGATTCAAATGACCAACAATAGAACCCCCGTTTCACATATTTCTCTTTTCTTGTGTTGAAAGACACTAATTATGCCCCCCCCCCAAGAACCCCCTCAAATTCCACTTGGATGGTGGATCAAAATTGATACCTTTAATGGGGTTGTCAACTTCCGGGGGGGGGGTCTAAACTTCTCCCCCCTCTGAGAAAATGTCTGCCATGGAGGGTGGACTCAACAGCCATATTCCTCACTAAGCATGGCCCCCGCCCTGGTTCCAAAAGCCACAGCTGCTTAGAATCTACCTCCAAATGTCCTGGGATTTGCCTGCCGGAAGTTGGCAACCCACGACAACCATGGCTGAGGAAGATCCTGGCCTTCCTCCCTTCCATGATCTACAAGCTTACCCTCCACTGGCTTACTCTGAAGTAACCCTTCCAAGATCCACGTGCAAGGCTTTCCCCATGCGCTCCTGCCCTCCTTGGCAATGCAGAAGCAAACAATTCCCACCCACCGCCGCCTCCCCATTAAACAGCCCCAATGAGTGCAAGCTTGCAGGGCTGCAGGTAAGAACTCATTTAAAACCTGACATTGTCTTTCTCACCTTGACTCAGCCAGGCTGCCATCCACCAGGATAGCCCCTGGAGCAGAGTGGGGCTGCTGGGGCGGTCTGCAACCCAAGGTGGTGCTGATGGGGTCCCCCATGTGGTCCCGCCCCCCAAGAAGGACCCAGGGAGGGGGAAATGAGGCCACTCAAAGCAGGGTCTACCCCTGGCCCCTCCTTCAAGGGGGCGGACTGTGGTTAGGATTGCCTGAAAATCTGCGCTCTTGCAACTCCCTCCCGTTTTCCACCCTTCGCCACTCACCTGTTCAAGAGGATCCACCAGTGGTGCTCCGCCCCCGCCCCGCACCGTCATCAGCCAACCAGGCAGCTGGGACAGGGAAGCCAGAAATGGCTTGGGATGGCTGTCTCGGGCTGTGCCTCTCTAGGAACAGGGGCTCTTTCCCATTAACCCTTAGGGAGACTCTCCGAAGGAGACTGAGAGGACCCAAGCCACAGGGAGCCACAGTGCAAGGACGAAAGAGCCGAATGCGGCTCTGGAGCCTCAGGTTGTAGACCCCTGCAATAGACAGTGCTGCAGGGCTGCAGACAACCTCTCTAAGCCGGCAGCCCAACCCCGATGCCAGAACTGCAAAAAACTGGAGAAAAAAAATCCTCCTCTGTAAACAGGAACTTGGTGTATGAAAATATGAGCTGAAGCTTCAAATGGTTTTGAAGCAAATAACATAACCTGCCGGCTTCCACGCATTAAGCTTCTATCCAGGGACGAATTTACAGAAAATAAGGCCCGGAGCAAACACTGAAATTGCACCACCTCAAACATCCTGGCTTTACAAAGGAAGAGGGGAGTGGGCAGCAGGGTGCCTGCGAAGATGGGGAGAGTTCTATCCATCTCCATAGTCACCCTTCCCCCACCCACCTTTTACAAAGCTGGATTCCTCCTTTGCAAATGCAGAGGATCCAGGAGGGTGCCTGTGAAGATGGGGAAAGTTCTCCCCATCTCCATAGGCACCCCCCCCCCTCATTTGTGAAGCTGGATCCCAACTTTGCAAATGGGTGGGGCCCCAGGTGGAGACTAGGGGTGCAGACAAAGCACTTCTTTTTAGCATCACTCTGAAAACAGTCAGCATCTCTGCTTGCTTGGGCCAGATTGTTACCCACCAGCAGGGCAACAAGAAGTGATTTCAGCAATGGGCGGGCAGCAGTGAGTGAACGCAGAGACAGGATGCCTACAATCCTTTATTGGGATTTCCAGCTCCTTCCAGGCAAGCACTGCACTGGGCAGAGCAAAACTCAGACCTTTTATACAGGTAGATCAAAGGGAGAAGAAAGGGGGTGGGTTCACAAAATACAATACAGAAACTTAACTTCCAATAGAAACACTCAAAGGTCTTCAGAGTTTTGTGATTGGCTCTTTCGAACTCCTTCCTTGGGTTGGTTGTGGTGGGTTTTCCAGGCTGTGTGGCCGTGGTCTGGTGGCTCTTGTTCCTAATGTTTCACCTGCATCTGTGGCTGGCATCTTCAGAGGTGTATCACAGAGGGAAGTCTGTTACACACTGTGTAACAGTGTGTAACAGACACAGAGGACACAGTGTGGACACAGTGTGTAACAGACTTCCCTCTGTGATACACCTCTGAAGATGCCAGCCACAGATGCAGGTGAAACATTAGGAACAAGATCCACCAGACCATGGCCACACAGCCCAGAAAACCCCTCCACAACCAGTTGAATCTGGCCATGAAAGCCTTCGACAATCCTTCCTTGGGTGTTAGAGGTGATGACGCAAGAGGAAAGGAGTGGGGGCAATAGTTCTCTGCCTGAAGCTAAAGTCCAGAATGAACAAAAGAAGCAAGGCTTGGCTTCAAGTCTTTAGGGGTATTCCTTTGTACCTTGTTCCTGGTTCCTTTATTCTGCTGATAAGTTCAATGTTATTGTGGTCTGTGATGGGATTATGTCTTCAGGAATGCTTCAGAAGGGTATTGGTCAATTTGCACATTTCCTGAGCTTCCAGGATCCCAGTTTTAAACAAGAAGCTAACTTAACAATCTAAGAAAAATATTATTATAAATGCAAAGGAATCAAAGGTAATAATGCTATGATACCCTCAGGTGGAGAAAAGAGAGACTATAAGTCTCTTCAAAAGGGTAGTTGGTTTATTTCTAAAACAGAGGAAATAAAATCATTTTATTAAAATACATATGTTAGGTTCAATAAGGCGAACTGGAAAAATACTTTTATTAAATTCTGCAGGTTAATACTTCTATTAAATTCTGGGGGTTATCAAGATGAATAAATGAGGACATATGGAAAAGACATTTTATATCCCCAACTGGTCCAAAAGCCCATGAGTGATAACAAATAAATTAGTAAATCCAAACTGTAAAGCTGAACATGAGGTCATTAAAGAGCGGCTAATGAGGGAGAGAGATTTTCCACATTTTGGAATCAAGAGACCTTCCCTTATAAAGCATTAAAATGATGAAACCTTTCTCCTCCCTGGAGTGATAGAGGGTCTTCACAAATGTGATTTGAAAGTAGTTATGCTGGGGAGATAATTGTGTGGATTCATCTCCCTCAAACGGGGAGGAGTGGGGTCTCAGTGCCACCAAAGGCCATATGCCCACTTACACAGAATCACTCCCTCACACTCATTAATTATGCTAGAAGAATTAACACTCCCAGGATCTAGGCTCATAATCAGAGGCTAAAGTGGTTAGAAACTGATCTCATATGAATGGAAAGTAAGTAGGGTTACCAACCATGGGGGCGGGGGGAGGAAATGTCAAGCACCTTACAATAGAAATGACAGGTGAAGCTGTGTACAGTTTGTATCAATTGATAAATAGCATCCTATTAAGCCTGTGCTGAAGTGTTACTATTTATCCCTCTGAGAGTCAGCATGGTGTAGTGGTTAAGATGTTGGACTCGTTCAAATTCCCACTCACGCCATGGAAACTTGGGCCAATTACACACTCTCAGCCCTGACCCTGACTAGTATATTTGAATGGGAAACTTTCGAGGATCATGATGTGGAATGCCATAACAGCGTCATGATTTGGAGTCAGGCATTGGTAAACCACCTCCAAACCTCTCTTGGCTTGAAAAGTCTACAGTGTTACCATTAGTCAGCTCTTGAAAGAAATTGCTTTGAGAACTGTAACCATATTTCTCCAAAAGGCCTGCTGTAATTTCTGTATGATTAGGTACAAATATAATTTATTTAAAAATTATTCATAAAGAGAAACATATATCTATGCAACACCCCCCCCCCCAGCAAATGGGCACACAACACACAAATTCAGTCACACTCTTTCCCTCCACACCCCTATGTATTATATTATAAACTAGCGGTCCCAGCCACGCGTTGCTGTGGCAATTGTCCTTCTCATCACAGTCCGCAACCCACACAGATGTCCATGCAGGTCCAATGATCCTCAGCATAGCCTTTTGGGGTGGCCAAATGGAATCCCTCTTTCCCTTTTCAATGCACATCATTATATGGTGCTGTCGTGTTTTTTTAGTATAAGGTAACCCTTCCCATTCCACAACAGAACTGTCCAGAGTGCGAATCCCGCTGTCCATGAGGCTGGTTGACACGCAAAGTCCTGGCTTGGGTAAGGCAGAACTGGGGCAAGGAGGCTATCCCAGTCAGGCAGCAGAGGCAGGGGGTGAGGTGCTCAGATCAAGGCCAGCTCTCTGGGTTCTTAAAGGGCCATGTGCAAAAGAAGCAGAGGCAGTAGTGTTGGTTCGCCCCCACCCCGTGGATTTTCTTAGAAGAAAAAGGCAAACTCCAGCTCGCTTTTAGTAAAAGAGAGCTGTGGTGAATATGGGTGAGGAAGTGGGTAAGTGGCGGCTGGATGTGAGGGAGGGCAGAGTGAGGTGTGTGAGGATGAGCTGGATGTGTGTTGTGTGGTAGCAGTGGGTGAGGCACAGAGAGTGAAAGTTACCTGCGCGTGGGGGGGGACCCCACCTGACGTCTCACATGGCAAAGTGTGTTAGTGTTTCACTTCCAGTCGTATTACCTAACAGTATTACCTATTTACTGTTTCCACTGCTCATCTCTGCCCATCTGCACGAACATTCTAACCCCTCAGGCCACAGACAGACAAGCTGCATGAACATTCTAAGGGTGACAGTTAAACAGAGGCAGCTTCATGGCCTGGTGCACCAGGAAAAAGATGTTTTACCTGGCTCAGGTATGGACTTTCAGTGGTTTGAAGGTCCGTCCGTGTACCTGCCAGCAACAGGGAGGGACGTCATGTGAAAATTTGGGGGCGATCCGTCTAGCAGTTTCTGAGGGAGACCATCTGGGACAAACACACTGTTAAATTTTGATATATATAGATTTGTCACAGTCACAGCAACAATTAGGCTACACGTTGTTGAAAAGAGTTAGTGATACATCTTTTTTAACTTTCTTGTGAGTTTTGTGTCTTTGTTCACAGTGCCCTTTCACTAGTTCCTTCTTGTATGGTCAATGTGCTGTGGGCATTAGGACCTAATAGTGTAGCCTCTGTCCGCATGCCTTGATATATGACAGTTATGGTCAGTTACCATAGTTCCCAAATCCTAAGGGATGTTCCATGATGGACTTAAGCCTGACTTAATAATTTCAAATTTACTTACTTACTTATTTGTCAAATTTATATCTGTCCAACAGCAAATATAGCTCAAGGCAGCTAACAGCAAATTAAACATAATTTAAAACTAGTAGGAATAAAAAAACAATAACATCAGAATAAAATTCTAAAATTCTAAAAATATCACTTTAAAAAATGGGGTGTTCAAAAAAATCTGAAAATTAGAGGGGAAAAGTAAATCAGAGCTGATCAGAGGTAGGCTGATATAAAAATAATCTGGTGATAGCCTGTTGAAAAAGTTATGACACTAGGAAGGCAAGAACATATAACTTTGTGCATGCTGTGGTTGACTGGGACAGACGATAAGGCTGCTGCTTGGAGAGGACTGGGAGTTTGCTTTGCTGCAGTCAACTTAGGTTTGCTGCAATCATTCCTGAAGCATCACAGCAAAGCAGTTTTGGGAAAACCTGCAGAAAAATCAAGGACATCCCAGTCAGTTATAAGATTCCACACCACTGAAAACATCAAAATAAATGTAAGCATACTTGATAAATTCGTAGTATCTTGAAAACCTTTAAATCTACAGATTCCAGGACCCCCAAGAAACAGAACCATTTATTTTCCATAAAATCATTTTTTTCTGTTGTGAAGTACTGGCCTAGATATTTTAGCAAAAGACATACTATGAAGTTAGAAGGAAAGGTTTTCCCTTGATCTGTTGGGTGTCTGAGGTAAAGATGTGACCTTATCTTGAATGTATAAATGTTTATCTTAGATTAAACATTTATCTGCTACAGATTTTGACCTGCTTCTGTTGAACAACAGAAAGGCATAACAGATTAGAATAGGTTTTCAGTGCTGACCTTTTTACACAAACTTCACAAATAGTCCCTATTAAATAAGTAGTCATTTATTTTTGCTATTAAATCTCCTTTGTGTCATTTCGTAGTAACTAAATATTATTTGACTGGGTACTAATTAAAAGATCAGGCTTCGCAACCACGCAAAGGGTTGAATGGCTTTGAATGTCTGGTTTCACGAGTTCCATATTTATGCTATTGCTAGCTAGATGATTTTGCTTTTTAAAAAAAATTATTTGAATGATTTTTTAATTCTTTGTCGATTATTTTTTACTTTTAGTTGCTAATTGAAATTCTCACTGAAATTTAAAGGCACTCCTTTGGATGTTCAAATTTGCTGGGTTTGCTTTTTTAAATACCTCATAGTAACATTAAGGATTGTGGCCAGGAGCTGGACAGTGATTATTCTGTCTCTTCTAGATCCAACTTGCTTAAGATCTCCACCCACAGCACAGATACACAAACAACTGAGCTTTTAAATGTTTTGACATAACAACTTCCATGTAAATATTTAAAACTTGGTTTTGGATAAGAAATATTTCTGTTTCTAAAACAGATCAGTGGCAGTTAGCATCACTCCCATTCCACCCTGAAAGTGGCAGTGTTCTATTTAGACATCAAAGATTTTTCCTTCCCAGATCACAATCGACTATTCAAATTCCTTACCATGCTTAAGTCATCCTGAAAAAGTTGCCCATTAGTTATATCAATGGGTACTTAAATAGAATAGGGATTAATTTAAAGAAGTGTATTATTAATGAATGTGTTATCTATAAGAAGGTGAAAGCTTCTGAATTTGTTCTTATTCAATGTGCATGTTTTTGATACTATCAATTATTTTATTATTATTTATTATTATTTATTCGATTTGGTAAACCGCCCTACCCCCAAAGGGCTCATTAAAATTAAAAGCAAAAACATACATACACATACATTAAAAGCAGAAACATACATACACTCTTGTACTTGATGACAGTGTTATAGATGTTTCTGTTGATTATAAGGAAAACTCTTCTATTAATTTCCTTGAAACCCCATCTGCAGTTACTCGACTCCTAGCAGGGGTCTTGAGCAAGGACCATATCACTCCTGTCCTTTATAAACTGCATTGGCTGCCGATCGACTCCCAGGCCATATTCAAGGCTCTGGTTTTAACTTTTAAGGCTATGAACAGTCTTGGACCCACATACCTGAGGGACCGCCTCTCACCCATATTGCCCTATCAGGTCCCTCTGCTCTTCAGAAGGGAATCTTCTGGAAATCCCCAGCCCAACAGAGGTCCAGTTGGCCTCTACAAGGACCAGAGCTTTTTCGGTCCTGGCCCCCACGTGGTGGAACAAGCTTCTTATGGAGATCAGGGCCCTGTAGGATTTGAATGAGTTCCGCAGGGCCTGCAAGATGAAACTGTTCCACCAGGGTTTCTCATCCAGCTAACTGGGCTGAACATCATGTCATACACTGGCTTCCTGTGGGTCTGTGAGAGAAGCTGCCATCTTCAGAAACTTGGATTTTAATGTTTTGAACTGATGATGTTTTATGGCTTTTATGGTTTATATGTCACAGGCTGGCTGTCAAGGAAGCTCAGGTTTTAAATGTTACTAGGGGTTGTATTATCTTTATTGAATTGTACGCTGCCCTGAGCTCTTTTTGGGATGGGTGGCCTAGAAATCTATAAATGAATGAATGAATGAATGAATGAATGAATGAATGAATGAATGAATGAATGAATGAATGAATGAATGAAGATGGCCACTGCACTTAGCAAAGAAGACTAACCATGATCTTTCTATACCAATTTTGTCAACATTAGACAGTCACTCATTGTTCAAAGAATTTTTTGCCAGTGTGCAGAACTCAAGAAAGACTAGAAATATAGTTGCTCCTGAAGAATGCTTACATGTGGTCTGAAACAATGGGGAGCAGAATCCCTGGCCCAATGTCCATCCATACTACAAACATCACTACAAACATTTTTAAAAGCGATAAAGCTCTTGCATGCATATAATTTTTCATTTCATACCCTTCTATATATCCTTCTACACAAATGGTTTAAATGTTTTTTGTTAATTTTGTGTGTTCATATTTTAAGATCATTCATCATTATTTTTTAAATCTTCATTTATTTTGGGTCACCGATAGGTGAACTGGAAAGAAAAATGGCCTGGGGAAAGGACCCCTCCCCTGCCCCCAAAGGAAGATAGAAGAGCCAGCCAGGCTTGGCCAGGCATCTCTTTACCAGGCTAAGCTCTGCCGTAGACCTGGGTCACTGCTCATCACAGGGCTGGGCCAAATCATGTGCTTTGTTCCCCACATGACATGGGACTGGGCCATGCACTTTGTTCCTTGCCCCAGTGGAGTTCAGGCCACTCCTCACATGAGCTGACATGGACTGCTGGGCAGAGAGGGAGCACCTCAGGCCTGACACCACTGAACCTTTTCCCAGTGGTCTTAATAGCCAATCAGTTCCTGGATGAAAAATGGCAGAATATAAATGTCTATGACAATTACTTTGTTACCAGACCATTCAGCAATGTGAAAGTGTGACTTCATCTATTCTTGTGTGTAGTATATCCAGATATTGTATTTATTTGTTAGTTTTGTAGGCTGTCCTTCCCCCAGAAGGCCTCACAGCAGTTTACAATAGATACCATTACAATCGATAAAATCAATAAAACCAATAACATATTCCTATCATATCTTGGTGCCATTCTAAAACCCAAGGGATAATACTTCAAAAACATCCTTCCACATGGACACCAAACCACATTAAAAGGGAGGAAAGGTGTGGGAGGTGGAAACGGGATGATACTGTTGCACTCCTCAACCATAGGACTGACAGAATAGCTCTATCTTACAGACCTTGTGAGACTGTAGTAGGACCCACAAGGCTCTGGTCTCACTGGACAGACAGTCCTCCAGGCTGGGACCAGAGCCAAAAAGACTGTGGCTCTGGTTGAGGACAGCTGAATAACTTTTGGGCCAGGGACCACCAGTAAGATATTATTTGCTGAGCACAAGGCTCTTTGAGGAATGTACTGGGAGAGGTAGTCTCACAGGTTCAATGATCCCAGGCAATTTAGGGCTTTGAAGGTTAGCACCAGAACCTTGAACTTTATCCAGTATTCCACATGGAACCAATGCAGCTGAGCAGAGTACAATCTGGATATGTGTCCACCATGGAGTCCCCATAAGAACTCCAGCAGCTGTATTTTGCACCAGCTGCAGTTTCCAGAGCAACTTCAAGGGCAGCCCTACATAGAGTAAGTTACAGTAGTCCATATGGGGTATTACTGAATTTCTGTCCAATTGATGCAAGTTGAATCTAGCTTATTTGCTGTTTGAGAACTATTCAGAAAGTATTTTACAAAGTGTATTGGCGCATAGCCAATACAATCAGTGGGCCATCTTTTTTTATTAATTTGTTATGTAGCATTTGTAGTCCATCTTTCTCAAGAATCCTTATCATAGAGCACAATTAAATTATTTTTATTTTGGACTAGCGGTACCCGGCCACACATTGCTGTGGCCCAGTCTGGTGAAATGGGAAAGCAAGAAAAGCGAAAGCACATGTTTTCCCCTCTCCTCCCTCCTTGCATGCCACCCCTCCCTCCCCTCTCCCTCTCTCTGCTAGGGTGGGTGGAACATGTCCAGATGGCGGGTCCCCTCCCTTCCTTCCCTTGCATATCACCCTCACCCCCTCCTCTCGCTCTCTCTCCATCCCCCTCCCTTGCATGCCACCCCTCCCTCCCCTCCCTCCCCTTCCCAGTAAAATTTGGGAATCATACATGGATTGTAAATCGGAAACATTGAGATGGAATCGTAAAGTAGTGAGTATAGTGTGTGTTGCTGTAACGTCCACCAGATGGCGCTGTTTTATAAAAAGAGCATGGTTTTACCTGTCACAGGTGTAACACGTGTATCATAGTATAATAGTAGGTATATATAAACACGCGTGTATTCGAATGCAATGTTCTGTCAAAATATCAAACCAATCAGTGAAGAACTTTTGAAGAGTTAAGCTTTTGAACAAATGAACATTTACATTTTTATTTATTTAGATTAAACTCTTACATGAATGGGCTTTGTACTAACAAGGCAATTTAAAGAATGTTCTTAATAACAGTTACAAATTTCTACTCCAACTTCTGCATGTAAATAAAAGTATTTGACCAATCATTTCCTGTTTTATTTTGCAAAGATCAGAGCTGAACAAAACAAACTGTGGTACTGGCAATTTGTTAAAAACATTGTTATATGTGTCCAAGAGAAAGGCTTGATCCAATGAACCACATCGCTTCAACTTGTGCAGCACTTTAAAAATACGTACAGTAGTCAAAAGTCTTTATTATGTTTTGTTACCCAGCAGTGTTGGGAAATAAATTACTTTTGTTCAGTTTTATAGATGGGGATCAGAGTTTGAGAGAGAAAGACTAATCCAAATCTTTGGCCCATTATGCATGGAGCACTTCCCACTATACTTCTTGCCACATAGTGCCTTCACCCTGCTATCATTGTTTGTGTTTTTTAGGGAAATGCTGGGTATTGATTCCCACCCCCCACACTCCTTGCAGGGATCAAGAGATGGTATTTCCCTTTAAAAATTATAGGAGCCTGCACAATATCAATATAAGGAATGTTGATGTTACATCCAAAGGGGTAAAAAAAAGCAAGCAATCTTCAATCTTGCGTTGGATGGGGAAGCAATCCCAAAGGAGTGAAACCTCAATGCGAGGTTTTCCCCACTCTCACTAACTACAGGGATTCTGGGATCTTTAGCACTGCAAATGGGATTGTGTCAGTACAGAAATCTCTGCCCCAGAGGAAATTTACCTTCACTGTGGGGCAGAACATCAGTCAATAATCAGTCTGATTCCTTGGTCAAACCCATGACTCCAAGGACTTACTTATCTACCTGGTGGACCATACTCGTTCTCCTTCTTTCTTTCCCCAAACACAAAATGGAAATACTACACACCTGTGATAGCAACAATTCCAATGCTAGTTTAAAATAACCTTTTGCAAAAAAAAAAACACCAGCCACATGGAGGTGCCCAGTCCACTCACACTAATATCTGCAAAAATTCTGAGTGTTTAAAGACAGGCATTATCAGTCCTTTTTTTTTTACAGCAACACAGTTTCATTATACATTCATAAAATAGTATTACAAAGAGTTCCAGACACCTCTCAAAGTCACGTAGCATATTCACTCTCTATCCTAAACCAGTATTTTTAGACTGAATTGTCTTTTCCAAATAAAATGTTGTGTAGTATGTCTAAAAGACATAATGATTTGGGGTATAAGTTTGTGAATCTGTAATTTGCCCATTGTACTTTAATATCATTTTGAAATTTCAAACTCACTAAGTCTAAACTCAATGCTCTGTCAAAGGATAGTATCAGCAAAATTTAATGTTTTGCTTTATAATTTCTGTTATGCTACTGACTGGCTATAAATTGCACACCTTTTCACTCATATCCATTACTTCCAGAGTCAGCAAGGTTGTTATTGTTGGATCACCAAGATTAGACAATGAAACTGGGCGGTCTCTGGGAGGAGTAATGAAAATTACATGCTCAGATAGAGACACCACTATATAGACAAAGTAAAAAAAAGGTGTCTTTTCATATATACAATGAACCTGGAAAACCTTGGCAACTGATTAGGAACTTCATAGACTTGGTTGACTACAAGATTTTTTCTGTGAACAAAGAATGTAAGTTTTTTGCTCTACTACTAATTTTAAGGAAGATTTTATTTTATTTTATATGGCAAGTATTTGGAACAATATTCTGTTAATATTTTAAGTCAGCATTATAACTTGCTAAATTTTTTATCTGAAGTATTCAGTATGGAACAGCAATTCACCTTTTGTTGTATTTAACAGCTGTGTTTTGAAGTTTATATACATTGTGACTTTTCACTATTAGTTGTTTATTGTTAAATAATCTATAAATTAACAAATTGGTATACTATGCTCACTGTTAGAAAGACAATTCAACAGCAACCCTCTTAACTACTTAATGAAAGCCCAATAAGTTTAGATGGACTAGATGCCAGAATAGGATATTTTAAATTGCATAGCTAACAGGCTTTAACACCAGATCCTTAACCTATAATCTCATATTGTGATATTGAATATTTCTAGAGTATGCCCATGGACTTTGCTGGCGCTATTCCAAAGTAACCGTTTATAATTACTGCTTAACAAACTTTTGAACTGTAATTCCAAATTTCAATTCAAAATTAAGTTTGGGTTGTCATCCAATTTTAAGTAAATTTATTTCTAAGTAAATCCAACTGAGTTCACTGGGAATTACTCCCAAATAACATTCAAATACCCTAGTTTGAGTTATAAATATCTACACATACATATATTAAATTGTATCATAAAACAATTGCTAGTGGTATAATCTTAGACTTATAAAAGAACCCTGATGGTTCCACAAAAATATCTGTGCCACAAATAGAACCAAGGGAAACAATAGAAACATTATTGTACATGACTTTATTGTTTTGTAATTTTGTGCCATTTCCAAACAATTAGTATAATATAAAAGCAAAGTCTGGTTGGAGGACTGTATCAAAATGAATGATGAATGTAATTCATAAATTTGAAAGGTACTTTGACTATTAATAATTTTAAATAGAATTTAGCCATGTATTTTTATAGTAATATTGGTCAAAATTAGTTAGCAATTATGTAGTATCTACTGCAACATGGAGTGTAGATTTAAAATTCTGTAGATAAATGTGTAAGTTTTATGTGTGGTTTGATCCTTATCATTAAAACTGCCAGGAAAGTGAAGGTGCTCATTTTCTGGGATGTTTTGCTCACTGTAGACCAGGGGTAGCGAACCTGCGGCTCTCCAGATGTTCAGGAACTACAATTCCCATCAGCCTCTGTCAGCATGGCCAATTGGCCATGCTGGTAGGGGCTGATGGGAATTGTAGTTCCTGAACATCTGGAGAGCCGCAGGTTCGCTACCCCTGCTGTAGACCATTTGACTTCTTATTTTTTGGCCTTCTGCTATCAGGTCAAACTCTGGCTGCTTCAGTCAGCATGTCTGTTTGACTAATTAGATCCTGTCTGTTCTTTAATGCTATTCAGTGGTGTTTCTGTATTATCAATAGTGCTGTTACATTTACATGGATTTGTATCTAGATTTTCTTTCTTGTTTGTAGTTCAATTTTACTTCAGTTGTTTTCTGTTTTCTAAGATTGTTTCATAGTGGATAGTACATTATCTGGGGTATTTCTTAGTGTTAGAGAATCTGACTTTTACATTTTTAAATTAACCCTTCAAAATAAAATTAGAACTACTGGACGTTTATATTCTTTTAGAGAATAATGAATTACTATACCTTTCAAATGAATAAACTTACTTAAATAGGATGGAATTGCATTTTGTACAGAGTTTAAATCGAATTTTTGCCAATTCTATTCCATATCTGTAAGATATTATTGATCTGCAAATCATATTTTTTCAGATAATTTTAACATATTCTAAGTGGTACACATCTAGGATACTTTTCATGGCATCATATCTCTACAACAGGGTGCATTTGAGCAAAACAGATTTTCCCAGACAGATCAACTGTCTGTATTCTAATGTTAGAAACAGATGGATTTCTATCCCACACTCAGTAATGATTGTCATTTAGTACTAATCTGATAACAGCCATGCATTTTGTTCAAATACAGCACATAAGGAGTAACAATGTCTTTGATACCACTCTCCATTTCAATGACAATATAGAACAATGTGAAAGTCCTTGAGCAGAACTGAGTGTCAATATTGCTTCCTTAATCCAACATAGATGGACCAAGCCAATGATTGATCTTACCTGTACACATATTCAATGGACTTGAGGACTGAGGGCAAAAATCTTCTTGGGCAGAAATTGCATTAAAATGAATTTTACCAAGATCCTAGGGAAAGCCTCCAATCAGTACACAAGCTTCATGTATTAACTGTATTTCTGGATGTAAAAGTAGAGACATTATACCAGAACTTCAGCTACCTACTATGACCTGAAGACTATCCAAAATGCATCAATAATCATAATCACAGAGAAATTGGACTGCTATACTTCCCCAGTACTGCATTAATACAGGCATATGTGGATAAACATTTTCAAAGACAATATGGTGCCAAATCTATTTGGTCTATGTTTTAAGGTGAGATGACAAGAGATCTTAGGCTCAGATTATGAAGACACATACTTAAGTAATTTCCAATGAAAAAATAACACCCCCTTGTCAAAATCAGGCATAAGCCAATTTTAATGTAATATGTTAATTTACATTAGAGTCCACCTTTTCCACTTGAACTGAAGGCCACCACAATTAACTCCTTAGTAAGACGGTAGCATTTCTGCAAACTCCTGTTTGTTTTATAGGGCTTCTGTCTTTGAATATAAAGCAGAATCTGTACTTCAAGAATGTTTTACCTCTTTTTAATCCAGGTGAGGGTAATTAAATGTAGAGGGTAGAGTTTTGTCTCTCATAGACTGGAAGCAGTACCACCTTGTAGAATGGCCTGCCTGAGGAGGTCAGGAAAGCTTCCTCTGTCCTGGTTTTCTGCAAACTATGCAAAACTGAACAATTCAAGAGGACTTTTCTGCACAGGTAACAAAGCTGCACACAACAAAATGGTTCACAGACTTACCTAGATAAATTATTGTGACTGTGGTCTATACTGCTATCCTTAGTAGAATCCTATTATGTAATCTCTCCACTGCTTAATGTGTCATATTATTACTTATGTTATGGTTCAGTTCTTTCTTGTGGTTCCAGACTTCAAAAATCCTAATCCATTGATTACTGAATGTCCCATTTTGTTGATTGTACTGACTCACTATGTGTAATTCACCTTGAGTCTTTGTGAAAAAGCTGGACTATATAAACAAATAAATAAGTTGTCCACTTGCAGCGGCCTCCCCTTCCCCTGCCACTGCCTTGAAAAAAGGTAGTTGCTATAACATTATAATGCTATAAAGGGATAGCAACAACTACCAGTTTTTTCAGTCAGCAAAAAAACCTTACAATAGCACTTAGTATAGAAGGAGGCAGCCACAAGGGGTTGATGGCACTAAAATAATGCTAAAATAGGTAATAAGTTCAAAAATGTGTACTTTCCTATCCACAAGATATGCAAATCAGCTTGAACTGTGATCTTTCAGGAAACAGCAAAGCATATTTCAAAATGCTTAGAGTTAAATAGAGGAAACCCTGGAAAATGGAGGATTGAAAAATAACATTGGACAGGCTTGTTTGTACATTTACCAACTCCAGTTTGTGAAATTTCTGGAGATTTGGGATGGAGCCTGAGCAGGGAGCTTAGCAGAAATGTGGTGCCATGGAATCAAGCCTGTAAATCTGCTATTTCCCCCAGAGAAATGTATCTCTGTAATCCAGAAACCACTTGGAATTCTAGGAGAATTCAAGGTCCCACCTGGTGGTTGGTTACCATACTTATGTTGTTTTCCCATTGCTTCAGTTGCTGATCTAGCACAGTAGCAACAAAGCTTCCACATGGTGATTTCTCAGCATTTTAATAAAAAGATGAGAAATTATATTTGAAAATTAGAAGTTAGCATGTCATATTAGACTTCCCTCAGGGAACATAAAATAAAATGAAGAGAAGGTTTAGTAGCAGAAGGATATTCTTGCCATTGGTTTTTCTATGCACAATTATTAGAAAGATAAAAGCAGATAAAAGATCTCATGGTTTTGAATATTTTAACATTAAATTTGAAGTAGAACTATGTTTGAATGACAATGTTATTGTCAAAATGTAAAAACTTATGTTGTAGTTTGAAACAGAGAAAGAATTACTAGAAGACTATGATAAAAATGGGCCCATAACTTTGGGTATAATATAATGGTCAATGGTAGACTTTGTGGGTAATGGGTCTTAAATTTATATTAAAGGTGAAAAGTTCAAGATGCCAAAAAAACAGTAGTGTGAAAACAGGCATGAAAAAATAAAGGCTTAAAATGGTGTAAAAGGGTTTACACCATTTTCACACCGCTGTTTTTGGCCCATGCAAAATCCGCCTAAGTTCCACTCTTAAAAGAAAATTTTTACACAATAATGTATCGGTATTTATCACTGGAGAAATTAGTAAAACTGTATAAAAATATTCTGAACATGTGTTGAAAATGTGAATATCATGGAGGGTCATTTTACCATTTTTGGGCAGATTTGTAACAAAGCTAAAAAAAATTGGATAAAACACATCCAATAATCCAGAAGATTTTGAAGACTAAGATAGAAGTGAAATCAGAGGCTTACCTCTTGGATTTTATAGATAGACAGTATGAAAAAAAATATGGAATTTCATTTTTATATATGACACTGGCAACCAGAATAATATATGTGCAAAAACTGAAAACTTAATCTATACCTACAATAGAAGAATGACTTATAAAGATATTGGAATTGGCTGAGATGGCTAAACTTACTTCTTTGATTAGAGAAAGGAATTATTGATAAGCTTATTGATAATTAATTGATAAGCTTATTGATAACGGAAAACCACTGATAACATTTTTGCTTTAAACAGAAAAAAATGAATGGATGATTTATGGATTTGAGGACTAGGAGAATAAGAAAGTGGATATAATAGAGACAAGTGTAATCCTACTTAATAGTAATAATAACTAAGAATTAACTGGAATTCAATGGTGCAGAAGCCAAACTGGGGAGCAAGTGGTAAATTTTTAACCATGTTTATATTTGACACTGAAGAAATCAGGAGCCCTCCCTTTATAGTGTAGCTAGCTTTTGTGTTTGCTTGTCTTTCAAAAAGTCTTAATTAAAAAAAAGAAGATTCCTGATAGATCAGATCAGTAGTGCGTGTAGTCCAAAATCCTGTTTCACACAGCAGTCAACTGAAGGACAATGAACAGGATATACAGGCCAAGGCCTTTCCCTAAAGCTGTGTCCTAGCATTGGTATTCAGAGATTTGCAACCTCTGAGTATGGACGTCACCTGTGTGGCAACAATCACGTTGTATGTTCCAAAAAACACCACTCCAGTTTGAGAGTCAAATCAAATCATTTTATTTACGGTCTACAACCAGAACAGCAAAAACAGAATACATAATTCAGCACACACTCCAATTCCAAATCAAAGATAGTAATATAGTGATACACCAAAATATATAGTCAATATTATTACTGACTGAGGGATAATTAAGCAGGAATTTAAATAATTTATATGAAATTTTTCCTGTGATCACAGTTTAAAATCCTGTTACACCTAAAATTGCAATACAATGGATAAAAGTACAAGGATTGGGTGGATAGTGATAGAAGCTTAGGTGCATAAAAAGGCTCTTCATGGTATTGCAAAAAGGAAGCCCAATAAGGACTGGCTAAAGAAACTGGACTTCGGCCAAGTCTAAAAACTGGACTTCTGGCCAAGTCTAGCTAAAAACTGGACTTCCAACCAAATAGTCTAAAAATTAATCTAATCTTCCCTTCCCTTGACTTAATTGATTTAATTGATAACTCTTTGTCTTTACTGATTTGTGCACGAGCTTTGATTTAGATTTACAGATCAGCGAAAGTTTTCTGGTGGGCTGCCCACGACAAAATATAGTCAGTAAATCTTAGTGATTTAGGCTGGTTAGGCAGACAGGACAGGACTAAAGTTTCCTTTCCAGGGCCGTTCACGCATACGGGACATCTAAAAACATGTGATCGGGTAGTGTCGATTCTCGTTTAGGGGCAGGGGGGCAAAGCCTTTTTAAGAAGGAACTCTTCTTCTTATATTTTCCCCTTAGCTTGGCAATACCGAGGGAAGATGAGAGTTGGCATCGGGCTTCAATGTAAAAGATCTTCTTGTAATTACTGTTTCTTCCAAAAGAACAGATATGGTGCTGTACTAACTTGCCATCTTAAATGTTCCGTGCAAGGAATTTAGGGCACTCTTGGTAGGTCTGATGTTTGTCTCCCTATGTCAGATATTTTTTTTGTTTGACTAGTATCACGGGTCTTTCAGCTCCTATGCATGCTTAAGAGTTTCTACTGAAAATCCCATCTGCTGTATGGAAGTTTGAACTGACTTCTATGCCAGCTGGACTGAAAAATTATCCTGGAAGATCTGTGAAGAAGACCTTGGGGACTGTAAAGTCGTTGCCAGCTTATTTGTGATTGATAATAAAGCAGATCAAGGCTTCAATCTTTAACATCCTAAAGTTTCGTTTCCTTTATCCACAGAGTTGGACGCGTTTTTTTTGGAACTTGTATCTGTGATCCAAAACTTGATTTGTACTCTTTCTAGCCGGACGAAGTGCGATGATGAGGAGATCCTGGTGAAAAGGATCCATAGACTAACTCCGGGATTATTTTTTGTTTTGAAACAGTTTTATCGCTGCTGAATATAAGTAGGAACCTCCTTCAGTATGCCTTAGAATGCTATTTGCGGACCTCTCGCTGGCATTTGCCATTTGCATATGATGGATAGATTTGGAGCCCGAGGCCTGGAGTATGAGAGTCAACGCCCATCAAAAAATCCATGCGGATGCAACCTTTGGTGGATCTCAGAGATACAGAGATACAGATCCAAGTACAGCCCATGAGACTACACTAAATTTTTGCCTTGCTTTCCTGATGGCCTTGAAGGCAAGGAGGGAGAGAAAAATATCTCCACCCTCATGTTCTGGAGGCTTTGTTTTATTTTCTTTTGTTTATCAATTAGAGTTCCTTGTGCAACTGGAAAGCAGTGGGTCTGTATCTGCATTGGGAATGTCTGTGCCCTGGCAAATGTCATCATTGCTGTAAAATGTCGTAGTTTTTTCATTGCTCCATCATATGTGGCAAACAGGAGAAAGTGAACATTAAAGATTTTGGAAGTACCCATTTCACCCTTTAACATGTCTTTTTCCATATGTGTACTGCCGAAACATGTGTTATGTTTCCATAGTATACTCCTCTGTCTGTTATAATGAATGATATTTAGTTTGGTCTTATGTTATAGGGTCTGAGTTTTTAATTGTAATATGTGAACCCAGGTCAATCCAGTGCTTCTCAATGGGAGGTAGATAGATCTTCTAAGATTCATGAATTTGTGTCTGTATAATTATGGAGATAGCTCATCTAAAATATTAAAAAAACAAGAAAACTATGGCCGCTTCCACACGGAGGCAGAAGCGGCCAGGTGCGGTATCGAGTCCACGCCAGTCCGATTGCAGCTGGGACCGCTCGCGACAACGTCCCAGAAAAGAACTATAGCGGCCGCTGGACACGTCAGCCGACTTACAGTCAGTTCCTCTGCGCCATTCAGCGCTAGCCGCCGGGCCTGGGGATTCGCTTCCCCTGCCCTGTCGCGACGGCTCTCCAGCATTGCAGGGCGGGGTAGTCCCCAGGTCCCCGGCGATGTGCCGGATGGCCGCAGGAACGTCGCTGGGTGAGAGGGGAGGATGAAGCGCCTTTGAGTTACTGCGTTCGCCGCGACGTGGTGTACCCAAGCCGGCGTTTCAGAAAACCCACGCTTTGGGGAAGCGTGGTTTGGAACTTGCCGCTTCGCTACCAGTCGGGCAGTCGCGATGCTGCTTTGCGCAGCAGCGTAATTCTGTGGGTGACAGATGACCCGGGACGGCATTTTGCCGCCCTCAGGCTGCCATATTCACCCGTCGCATGAAAGGGCCTATATATTGCCAGAATTGATAATACGACTATGTGCTTTTGGGGCTGAAAAGGCACCCAGGATCGGAGCCTGCAAACCAAACATCCTGGGACAACCTTCAACAAATAGTGGCAGGTAGAATCCCTGCACAAAATGTTGAGCGCAAGCTAAGGGCGAAACTGACCAGAGAGCAAAATGGTTGAGCAAGTAACAGCCTCTTTTCCACTCTGACACTTTTGCTGTCTGAAAAGCATGCCAGAAGCCACCTCTTTTTAAGATGTCCCCCAGACATCTTATTTGGGTGGGCAGAGTGAAAAGAGGCAGTCATCTCGTTTTGAGACGTTTCACAAATATCTTTTTTTTTTGTGCTGTAAAGCTGAACCATGATACTCTAGTCTGGTGGTGTGAGATCCTCAGATCTGCATTTCAGCACAGATATCCTTCAAAGCGACGTAATCGCCGCCGCTTGAAATGACAGAGTTGCCTTGAAAAAGGAGACACAGACTAAAATATTCCTTCTGCTGAAACTTATTTTTACAGAGTGCGACGAAAGGAGATGAAGCTCCTTTTGTTTCTTTGCCTTAACATTGCATCGCTAGTTCCATATGAAATTGATAAAGCTAATCCAATTCCCCTGCTTATTTGTATCTATGCCTGAACATTAACATTGCAAGCTCTAGGGGAAATTGACCATGCTGATCTAGTCACCCCTGCTTCTCATTGGCTGTTTCCGCACGGGCGGAATATGGCGGCCTGGGGACGGCAAAAATGCCGTCCCCAGGCTGCCATTTGCACAGGAGGCGCAGCTGCTGCGCAGCTGCGCTGCCCTTGCGCCGCCCGACTGGCGCCAAGCCAGCGTTTCCAGAGTGTGCTTGGAAGCGCACTTTCCTGGAAACACCGGCTGGGAGCCACTGCGTGCAAACGGCAGCGGCTTCCAGGGACTCCCCCCCCCACTCCCTCCCTTCACTTACCTTGTCCCTGGCCCTCCGGTGCATCGCCAAGGCCTGGGGACACGCCCCCCTGCCCTGCGACGCTGCAGCAGGCACGCAGGGCTGGGGGGCGTGCCCCCTGGCCTCGGCGATGTGCCGGAAGGCCGTGGGACTGATGAATCGCTGTGACGATGGCGCAGCTCTGTGCCGTCATCCCAGCCGGTTCCCAGACCGTCCATGCGGACGGTCCCAGCATCATCGAGTCGGCGTGTCTTATGCCGACCCGACTGCTTCCACCTCCGTGCGGAAGCGGCCATTGTGTTTTAGTGTTACATCACTATTTCGATATGACAAAGAAGGGGAAAAAATAAAAATCCTTTTGAAAATGGATTAAGAGGGGGAGGGGAAAATGACTGAAGGGGAGGTTGGCGACTATTTGGGGGCATGAAATGAAGGTATTGGGGGGTGAGAAACAGACTGTTTCAATATGGTTGTATGTTCAAGGGAATCTGGTTTGGAAACATAAAAAATGGATCAAAAACAATCTCAGTAAAAGTGCTCAGGAAAACAGTGGAGGAAAAATGAAATAAAACATTGCTGGAACAAAATGGAGAAGAAATGTGTGAAATTAAAAGAAAAATAGAAGGAAGGAGAATGATGTAACCCTTTTTAGGTCCCTGCTATTAAGTCAGTAAATAAATATGGATAACTTCCTTGTCTTAGGAAACCATGTGCAATATTTTGCAAAAGTGTAGTTGTGAGATGTTTTTATAAGGTGAATAGAAGATATACTGTTTAATGTTGTTGGTTCTGAACTGTTTCTCTAAAGCTGCCTGAAGAAAGTATTGAGGAGTATGCCATAGGGTTTTTGTTAAAAACAACAACCCCTTAATAGTTATAATATATAAATGGATGGTTCCTTTTGAACAGGGGGAATGATAATATTATCAAACATTTATACACTCACTCACACACACATGCATACACACACTCACAGACACATATCAGTTTAAAAAAGAAAAAAGAGAGACTACTAAGATGGAGGGCATGATAGAGGTTTATTAACCTATGCACAGGATAGAGAGAACTGACAAAGAGCCCCATTCAAAAGCAGAGGTGGAGGGTCACATCGCAATGCAGCCCCACCCTGCCACTTCCAAAAGGCTTTTTGGTGGTGCAGGGAGCAGGGAAAAGCCATGGACCTTCCCACTGCCAAGAAGTCCCATAGGACTGAATGGACATAGGCTGTTGAAAAGCAGGCATAAATCCAAGGGCTGGTGACCTGCACCTCGGGAGGGAGCCAACTAACTTTGGCTCTGCTCCCGGGAATGCTCCAACCTGTCCCCATGCTGGGATCTGAGCAGAATGCCAGTATAGCCCTGCCACTGCCCAGACCTCCAAGTTTTGTGGCAGTGGGACTGTGGGATGTTCAGTCACCAGTGTGTCTGCCACCTCCACTGGGTAAGTGCCCCAGGGAGGGCAAATACATCTGCACAAGGCTGTGCCACACCCTGTGGTTCTTTCAGCCTCCTCTTTGTATGAGAACTTTTTATCTATCCCCCCAAATACTAGAATTCGATGGCATCCAATAAGGCTGATGGACAGTAGATTTAGGATGTATAAAAAGAAATACTGCTTTATTCAAGAAGTCATTAACATGTGGAATTTGTTGCCAGTAATGGCCAAAGACATACACATCTTTAAAAGGGAACTGGGCAGATACATGGAAGATGGGTCAGAGGCCGAATTCCCACTGAAAATTTAATCTAGATACAACCAAGTTTCAATAGAATCGGCACCTTTTCATCCAGGTTCCAACATCCTCACTGCAGCATGTTTCTAGTGAAGACATCTAGGCTAGGCTAGCAGAACCAAAATTTCCGAGTATCTTTAGGAGACCCTCCTGATGGTACCACCCAGGTTTGGTGAAGTTTGGTTCATGGGGACCAAAGTTATGGACCCTCAAATGTGTAGCCCTCATCTCCTATTAGCTCCCATTGGAAACAATGGGGGATGGGGCACCCCTTTTGGGAGTCCATAGCTTTGGACCCCCTGGACCAAATTTCACAAAACCTGGGTGGTATCAGTAGGAGACTCTCCCAATGATACCACCCAGGTTTGGTGAAGTTTGGTTCATGGGGGCCAAAGTTATGAACCCTCAAATGTGTAGCCCTCATCTCCTATTAGCTCCCATTGGAGTGTTTTTTTTTTCCAAAAAGGTGCATATACAAGCAGGTTCAGGAAATTCCTGTGATAAGGGGTGTGGGAGAAGCGCCAGAAACGGAACTGATCAGTGTTCTGCAGTTCGGCAGTGGGGAGATCTCAAGGGAACCTGGATATTTTGGGTGACCATCCCAGGATTATTAGCCAGTGAGGAAATCACCTGTATGTGGTTACTAATCATAGTGACTAAAGGAAACCTCCACAATCAGAATCAATAAATGTTTGAATTCTAGTGTCAAGAGACAACATTTTGTTGGACTTCCAGGGCAATTGCTTTGCCACGGTATGACAAGATGCTGGATTAGATGGATTTCAGATCTGATTCAGCAGATCTGATCACTGTGAGGCAGACACAGAAGGGGGCCTGAGGCAAGTAAAGTATGGGGGAAACTACCATGTGGCTGCAGAGCCAGAGTTGCATTAAAAGCTGAATGGAAAATTGTCACCAAAATTGTGGAAGTAGCCTCTGACTAGCATCTTGGCTATAGGATTGTTTGCTTCCACCTTCTGTTGTTGATGTTTACAAATCACAAGTCCATTCTGCACAACCCAAATAAAACATTTTGAGACAGGAAATAAAATGTTTCCTCCATGGTGCTCCACAACATTTTTAGTCCGAAACATTTTATTTCCAGCCTCAAAATGTTTTATTAGCTGTTCTCTAGCAATTCTTTTTCTGAAAACATTTTGAAAACATTTTGCACTTGCTGTGCAATCTCTTTTAAGATGTTTCCCACATTTCCCGGACTTCCTCATTGGCACCATTTTTTAAGCTCATGCCAGCCCTTGTGCTGTATTTACATCAATATATTTTTTTTAATTTCAGGGGTTTGTGTCTAAAGCTACAAAGACACGACACCTAGAGAATCACAGCATGAGGCTTTGAAGCCTTGTAGCATTGGCTCCATGGAAGGTTTTTTTTAAAAAAGTAACAGTCACAATTTGGCAGCCAGGAATCATTTTGAAGGGGGGAATGTGAGCAAATGGGGGGGAATTTAAAATGTTTTGCAAATGTTTTCAAAACATTTTCAATGAGTTGTGCATAATAAGCCACAGATTACAAGTTTGCTCCGGTTAGCATTAATAAAAGTTCGTGATAGGGATGTAGGTATAGATTTTTATGGGGGGGTTCGGGGGGCACACCCCACCCACCTCTAGGGCATGGCCATGCCTCCCCAAACCCCGCCCCCAGCCTAGCGCTTATAAAAAGAGCTCTCCAAGGCTGGGGACAGCAGACTCCCCTGCCCTGCCCCCCACCAGCTGGGCTCCCAGCCGGCAGCCGGCAGTTCCTTCTGCCCTCCCCTCTGGGCAGAGGCATAGAGGGAAAATGGAACCCGGTGCAAAATCTGGGTTTTAAGGCCCCCCCCCCCAGCCAGCCGCTGTGATGCTGGAATCCACCCCCAAACAGCATCACTTTCAATGTTGTTTAAACTAGAGAGCCCAAATTCTCCTTTTAAATCCACCTTAAAGGGAGAATCTGGGGTCCCCAGTTAAACAACATTGAAAGTGATGCTGTTTTGGGGTGGATTGTCCCCCACCCTGAAACAGCATCACTTTCAATGTGGCGTAGTGGTTAAGAGCCAGTGCATTCTAATCTGGAGGAACCGAGTTTGATTCCCTGCTCTGTCGCTTGAGCTGTGGAGACTTATCTGGAGAATTCAGATTAGCCCGTGCACTCCCACACATGCCAGCTGGATGACCTTGGGCTAATCACAGCTTTTGGGAGCTCTCTCAGCCCCACCCACCTCACAGGGTTTTTGTTGTGAGGGGGGAAGGGCAAGGAGATTGTAAGCCCCTTTGAGTCTCCTACAGGAGATAAAGGGGGATATAAATCCAAACTCTTCTTCTTCTTTTAAACTGAGGACCTCAGATTCTCCCTTTAAATCCAGGCCAAAGGGGGTGGATTTAAAAGGAAAATCTGGGGAAATTTGGGGGGTGCCTGCTGTCAGGGGTGCAATTGTTAAGCTAGAAGCACCAAACTTGCAGGGTATCTTTAGGAGACTCTCCAGATGATATCACCCAGGTTTGGTGAGGTTTGGTTCAGGGGGTCCAAAGTTATGGACCCTTAAAGGTGTAGCCCTATCTCCTATTAGTTCCCATTGGAAACAATGCGGGATGGGGCACCCCCTTTGGGAGTCCATAGCTTTGGACCCCCTGAACCAAACTTCACAAAACCTGGGGAGTATCAGTAAGAGAATCCCCTGATGATACCTCCCAGGTTTGGTGAAGTTTAGTTCAGGTTGTCCAAAGTTATGGACCCTCAAAAGTGTAGCCCCCATCTTCTATTAGCTCCATTTGAAAACAATGGAGAATGGGGGCACCCCCATTGGGAGTCCATAACTTTGGACCCCCTGAACCAAACCTCACCAAACCTGGGTAGTATCATCCCAAACAATCCCTTAACGTTTCGTGGTGCTAGCCTAAACAATGCACCCCCTGCAGGCCAAAAACCGAAAAACACTAAAAATGTTTTAAAAACCCACAAACAGGGGGGTGGAGCTTCAGACATGAATGGGGGGGTTGAACCTGAGGGAAAAAAACCCTTACCTACATCCTTGGTAGTGCAGGAAAAAAGACAAACCTTAATTAAGATACTGGAAGAAATTATCACATTAGACTATTTTAAGGATCTAGTTAATGGGGCACATGATTTTGGATCCTGTTCTCTGATATCTTGAATGTTGTTAAGGGACAAACTATCATGTGGTTTTGGTGGGTTTTCCGGGCTTTCATGTGTTTACGAGCCCAAATAATTAAACTACCAGCATACCGCAAAATGATAAATAATATCGATCTTCAGTTATTATTAATAATTATCTTGCTGTTGAGATCCTAAACTATTTTTAGAACAGAAAGAGCACATATATCTCTGGTTAAATTTACACAGTCCATTTTCAATAATATTTAAAATATAATTATGTTTAATATTGCAATGCAAAACTGAGTTTAATGGTCTGCTATTTCTTCAAATATTATTCTAAATAGTACTGTTCTTGTTGAAATGATTTCCTCCTTTGGGATTTATGTAGATAAATAGTCATCTGTGATTTTTTCCAGGTTCAAATGGTTGATAGTTCAACATGCAGACACTTTATGGTCTATGGTGTATACTACTTGGAGAAGAAAAGAATTTTGCATGTTGTATTTTCTGCAAAGATTTCTCGTCATAATGAAGAAATGTATAATAAACTAAAGGAAATGAATGAATTATGTTTTCCCATTTTCCCTATCAAATGGTTTTCTGAAAAGGAAAGGTAAATGGCTTGATTTGACTGGAAATGTCAGGAGCTATGAGGAAGAATAACTATTAGAACATCCATGATCAGTGAAACAGTATTCAATCTTCTGTTATTTGTTTGCCAGATTTAGGAGACAGTATTACTGTTACATTATACTCCATTACATATAGAAAAACTGTTTTTGGTGACAGACTGATGCATATGTAAATATTACCTGCAGCTTTCTAGAAAGTAATTTTTTAAAGAATAAAGATAAAGGGTTTTTTAAATCTATTATATTGAATGTCTTCCTTTCTGAAGTTTAGAACTGTGCAAATACTTAACAATAAGGAATATTTACAGCTAGTTTTAACCTAGTTCTCATTTTAATCTAATTACCATATGGTTCAGCTTTATCAATTACCATATTGACTGTCAGTGATTATCATCATCATCATATATCTAATAGTGAAGGGCAAGCCTGATTGGCTGTTTACACAGGAGGAAGACTTGGAAGACCTCCCCCCCTCCCCAGGTTTGCAGAAAAATCTGAAAATGGGAATTGGCGGGAAATTTGGGGGAGGGATTAGGAATTACTTGGCGTGACTTGGCATGATTCACCTAGGTCTGGCTTCTTGCTAATGTTTAACAGCAGCCATCACATGAAAGTCAATGTGTAGCAGTGGTTAGAGTTTCAAATGAGCCCCACAGGTCTCTATTCTACCATGGAAACGCTTTGAACGACCTTGGCCCAATTATACATTCTTGCCCTAACTGAATTCACAAGTAGGGGTGGATTGGCCCTAGGCCAATGGCCTTCCACAAGCAATCCCTAGGTCAGTGGCCTCTCACAAGCAGCTGGGCCAGCCAGCCCTCTGACATGTAAGGCTGGGGGAGGCAGGGTAGAGGATGGCACCCTATCCAACTGAGTCCCTCCAAGATAAGGCAGCACCCAGATGAGTCCCAGGTAAGGCAAAGCAATAAATGGTGTCCAGTCAGGTCTCATTGAGACAAAGCAGAAGGCAGTGCCTTGCTAGGCCTAGCCAAACCCAGTGCAAAGTGAAGAATGCAAGTCTGGCAAAGATGAGGGATGAAGTGCCCATTTTGCGCAAGACCAGGGAAGCAGTGCTGGCCCTGTGCAAGGTACACAGCTCAAGGTGAGGTACATGATGCCACCCAACCTGACCAAGCCCCATGCAAGGCAAGGAAGAGGGTGGTGCTAGACAAGGCACAGGTTAGTGACCGCCCAAGATATGTACTTGGCAAGGCAGAGGGTGGTGGCTGGGCAAGGCAGTGGGGTGCAGAGTGCTCCACTAACCAAGTCTCACACAGCCAAGGATGAGGACTTCTGATGGGCAGCGCAGACGCCACACAAGCATTGACACAAACACACACACACAGAGAGAGAGAGAGAGAGAGAAAGAGAGAGAGAGAGAGAGAGAGAGCTCACAAAAATGTTCAAAATTATGTTCAAAATTATGGTACCTTCCCTTTTCTCTGTCTTTTTTCTCTCAACTTAGATTTGTCTCTGTACTGTGCTTTGGCCCTGCAAATTATTTGGTAACATTTTGTGAATGAGACCAAGCAAATATTATAGTTAAAGACAGTAACCTATTCAAGTTAATTTCCATCTATAATAGAATATATTCTAGAGATCTGTTTTTACTTTTCCAGAGTTCCCAATTCTGTGTTGACAAATTGATTTGCGTACATGTAGATTCCACTTTGGCTGGAGAACAAAGTTGGCTACAGTAGTGCAAGATGAATGACATTAATAGCCATCTGGGTTATTCATTGAGTCTTCTTCCATTGGGAGAAACACTGTTTAGGTCAGCTCTGGGACTAGCATGCTGTGATGCTTTAAAGGGTAAATTAATTTATCCATACTTTTCAGCTTGCTGTAGAGAATAAAATTGTAAATTGGACTGCTCTTTATCAAAGTTACAACTATAGAATAGATTCCTGTACTGAATGAATTCCAGTACAATGTCCAGATTATGGTTGAGATTTTAAAAATATATATCAAATACAATCCTGAACCATTTTTTCCCTGAAATAACATCCAGCAATTTGAAAGAAGCTAGATATCATTTTAATGATGACCACCTCTTATTTGTTAGGTAAAACAGTTGCTCTAAATCTTATGGATTTCAAGTTTGATTTCTTTATTGTTTTACCTACCACTTGCAAATAGAAAATAATTACTGCTACCACTAACTACTTGTGCTATGCTTTCCCCAGCACTGGTAGGAATTGCATTTTTAAATATTTATTATTATTGTTGGAACTGCTGTTATTATCTCTTGACTGGTATACTCAAAGCAGTTATCTAGGTTTTTTCTGCACAGCACAAATAAAATGTCTTTTAGACATTATAAAAACCATTTTGGCGTTTTTGTCCATGTAGTGCAAAACATTAAAGCATTTCAGTTGAAAACAGTTCTTTTTGCCACTGCTGTATGCCTCCCACCATTTGCTGAATGTTGTTCACCACAGATATTTCCTCTGCTTGCATTGCAGTCACCCGCCGTTTCAGCGTTTACAATAAATGAATAAAATTCATTTTGACTGCTGATTCTGCATCACATGTCATTTCCACCTGTTTTGTTTTCAATGAGGTGTCTTCGAAGCTACAGAGACTCGATATGGAAATCAACTGTCAATTCTCATATTGAGTTTCCGTAGCTTCAAAGACACCTCATTGAAAACATAAAAGGGAAAAACACATGTGCAGGCTGGTGTGCTGCCACAGCACATAGCATTGAGAAGGCTGAGAGCTAGGGCTGCGCTGACAACAGTTTAGCAAGTTATAATTCAACAGGTACCAAGTCCATGGGAGAGTCCAGAGCAATGTCAATCAAGCCAGGAACAGAAGCCAGGAATGTACACAGCAACAAGGAGAAGCTGAGAATCAAGGACAAGAAGCCAATTCATAGTCAGTCAGGGTCTGGAGACAACAGTGGTGTACAGGCAAGGTCAGGAAGAACACACTTTGCAACCACAACTGCAGTTCCTGCAAAAGGCCATTTATTCCTCAGAGCCATTTGCCTGGGACTGCTTTTCAGAGGTGGAGCTACCAGGGAACTGGGGTGTGTGTGCAGCAGGTGCATGCCTGGGGAAATCGCCCCCCCCCCCCACAGTGCCCCACTCTCACCCCCCCGCGGCGTCCACACACGCACACACACTTACCTTCGTGAAACCTTCAGGCTGGAGAAGCGGTCTGTTCCCTTCAGGCTGAAAACAGCCTGGTGGTAACTACACTTCCCAGGAGACCTTGCAAGTTCCAGGGTCTCCTGGGAAGTGTAGTTCCCACCAAGCTGTTTTCAGCCTGAAGGAAATAGTCTGCTTCTCCAGCCTGCACTAAGGTAAGGGGGCAGGGGGGTAAGGGCACTGTGGGGGGGGAGGCGGAAAACACAGAATGCGCACCGGGCACATTCTGGCCCAGCTACGCCTCTGCTGCTTCTGCAAAGGCTCTGGGTAACGCCTAGTCTGTAATCTTGCTGAGGGGCATCTCTCCTTTAAGGCCAGTCTCAATCGCCATCTGGAGAGACCAAGAGCTTCTGGCATCTTCCTTATTCCTGTTAATTAGCTCTGAGCCAGAAGCCTGTGTTAGTTCAGGCTCTACTGATTCAGTTGATGTCTGCAAGGCTCAGTTAACTCTTCTTCAGATGAGCTGTCAGCTGCAGCAGAGAGGGCCATGACAATACATGTGCGTAATTGGTAGCATGTACTTTAAACAGTTAAATAGTGGGCAGTCACAATGCCAACTGGGGAAACTTCTGTGGGGAACAACTGGGGACAACTGGGGAAACATTCAGCAAATGATGGGTGGAATGAAGCAGCAGAAAATGGCAGGCACGAGCTGCAAAGAAAACAAAACTGGAAGCTAAGTTGGGCAGGAAAAATAAAACATTTCCTCCTTTCTGTACAGCAATTAGGATTGGTCTTTTAGCATTTTAAAACTTGTCTAGAGCACAAATAAAATGTTTTAGGGGAGTTTCTCTCCCAAAACACTTTTTCCCATTCTCAAGAGATTTTATTTGTGCTGTGCAGAAGAAGCCCTAGTTAATGGCTTAACATTAGATTTGTATAATTTACATAAGATTTACAACATACAGAACAGTAGAATATTTGCTCTACTACGCAAATCAAAAATGTTTAAGATGTTCAAATATGTTTCCCTCCCCCCAGGGGAAAAATTGCTATAATAGAAGTTTGTATTCTCTGGAGGATTTTTACGGATAGAAGGGGGTAGTGATAGGCCTATTCTGCACAAGTCACCAAAAACATTTGCAGATTGCTTTTGATCCCTCCTTGTTTGTCCACACATCCCATCGAAATGATTCCTGGCCATGATTTTGAGTTTTTTATGTGTTTTTTAAATTCTCTATGGAATTAATGCTTCAGTTCCTCGTGCTGCAATTCACCTTAGCTTGTGCCATCAAAGCTTCAAAGATTTAACCCTCCAAAATAATAAAAAAGGAATGATGAAAATTAACAGGCAAGAAGAAATGGAGTGAGCTCAGTGACGTAATAGAAAATGGTGCTGAGGAGAACGTTTTGGGATGACAGCAAGGCATGGAAAACATTTTAAAGAGATCTTATATGTTTGAAAATGTTTTGAAAATGTTTCAGGCTAAAGAATCATTACAAAATAGGATGCATATAATACATTTCCAGGCTGGAAACATTTCAGAACATGGGGGCGGGGGGGGCGGGGGGGCAGGAGAGAACCATGTGGAACTCCACAAAGTAAACATTTTATTTCCTTTCTCAAAACATTTTATTTTTGTTGTATGGAATAGGGCCTGTAGTTGCCCACCTCCCCACTGCAGACCAATGATTATACCTCATGCTGTTCTGAAGGGGTCCGTTTTTTCTCAGGAACAATATTTAGGGTTGCTGTGGAAAGGAAGAGAGTGAATGTTACTCTGTGAAAATTGCCAATGTATCCAAGCCCAATATCAGTACTGTTGCAAAGTTTCTCAAGATACAGCATTACAGTTGATTTAAGTGGTGGCTTATGGTGGATTTATAGTGTGATCTTAGGAGGGGCTTAGGATGACAGCTAAGCCCCCACACAATTGTATGCTGAGGTAATGCCAGTAGGATTGAGCTGGAAGTGGACAGTATCAGGATCTGGTTGGGAGGACCATGATGTAGTCAACATCTTAATCTCTTCTAACCTAGGGTTCCATCTCCAATGCCAGTGTGATATTACATGTGCAAAACTGATAGTGTAAGTCTCAACACTCTCTTTGATATTAGTGGAAAGAAAAATTACTGCATACTTTCCATTGCCTACTGCCCAGCCCATAAATCAGATTTGGATTCCAACTAACTGCAATCAATGACAGCTAAGCTAAACATTATATAAGCCCACCAGTACACAAACATCTCTGATAGGACATGTGCCATAGGGCAACATAGCTCTTGTCCTATTTTGTAAACAAGTGGAAACTTCTGTGGTGAGTACTATGGAGAAAGCACACTTTGCAGGAAAATGAAGTTATTTCCTCAGATAGTCAAAGCTAGAAAAAACAAATAGCTAATATTTATCTCATCAGAATCCTTACTGGTATTCTGCCTCAGGACAGCTAGGACAGTGCATCCTATGCAGATAAACTAGGAAACAGCATTCTATACCTTAGTAAGGCCCCTTCCACACACACAAAATAATGCGTTTTCAAACCACTTTCACAACTGTTTGCAAGTGGATTTTGCGATTCCGCACAGCTTCAAAGAGCACTGATAGCAGTTTGAAAGTCCGTTATTCTGCATGTGCGGAATGAGCCTAAGATTGCTGTCAATAAATCTCCCCTCTCCATGCAATGTATAGTTATGATAGCCTCTTAGGTTTGTGTTGTTTCTGCTGGATATGGTGTTCTCTTGATGCACAGTACTTGCAGTCGCATACTCACAATTGCTCTTCACAGGGGCTTTCCCTCCCAAATTAATTCCTGATTTACTTGGGATTACTTGGGATGAGAGTAAATTTCTGCATGTGATCAGCAAAATATGAACCAAAGGGAGTGGTCATTGATGTCATCGTTGGTACACTACTTGCCACCCTTTTTTATCATGCATGTACTGTAGCAATAGATAATTAGTGAAAATGGCACATATATCAGTGGTATGGTCAGCATGTACATGACGGGGTGAGTCTCTTCCCCCTGCAAATTCTGCTTTGTAATCGACTGTAGTGATTTTAGTGGGAATCTTTCATGTTTACTTAATTGAACAGCCCTTTTGCAATCAAAGCAGAGAATCACACAGTTGTCTGAAAATTGCTCCCTGATAAAAAGACAAGAACAATGAACTCTCTGGAATCTTTAATGCTAGCATTGCATGTTCATGTGCTTGGAGTGAGAAACTCCATTGCTCTATGTCAGATCTATCTCCATTGCATATGGCTGTATCAAAGAGCACTATTCGATCAGAGATCCAGGCAAAGATGGATAATTCACCATTGTAATCAACAATGACTTTTCCAACATGCACAAATTAACTGGTATGCCCTGGTTGGTGTGCCTATAGGGTGTACCCTATAAGCTCTGACTGGTGGGATGGTTGTGTACTTGAAATTTGGGGCAACAGGCAGTGTCTGTACAATCTCTGGATGACTTATAAAACTTCTGTGGAAATAAGAGGAATGCTGGAGTGGCAGAGGGCTACCATGTGGAAACTGATACCAGTTGAGAAGTGAGTAGTGATTGCTCTGTAGTACCTTGCCAATGTGAACACCTACAGTGTCCACCTACAGTCTCCTTGTGGTGCATGGACACTTGGCTTCACAGCATACGGCAATTGATGTGTGATTGGTTGTTGACTTAGGAAGTTTGGCAGGGCATGGACTGGAGCGTTCTTGCTCATTTGCTGAGTTATGCATGGGGATGGATACTTTTGCGGGAGGTTGAGCCTGCGTGACTGCCTCCCCATTATTGGGGGTTTCCCTGAGATACCTTGGGGGTGGGGTAGACCATGGTGCGACCTGTTTGGGAGGTGGGCTGTCAATGGACACACACCCAGCAAGGGGATATCCATCAAGTGGCCAGTGCCCAGATGGCTCCCATCAACTTGCTGCTCCAATTCCTCAGCACCAGGCTCAGAGAATGGGGTTGTTGGGTTCAGCAGGTATGCTGCTCAGCGTTAAGATTCATCCCCTATGATGTGCCTATGCTTCCTTTGCCTGCAATTAATAAAACTGGACTGTGGCCAAATTTTATACCAGCAAAAACTTTGTCTTGTGTGTCGGTTGTGCGGCTGGTAACTCCCATCCTCCCCTCAGCTGGCAATACTTTATTGCAGCAGCCAGTATCTCAGCAGCCAGTATGGATTGCATAAGCAACAACAATATTGTCTGAAGGAAATCCCAAATGGATTCCATAGTTTCATTTTGAAATTCAAGGTGCAGAGCTTCCTTCTGGCACTGATATTTCTAAGGTTTATAGCATGAATATTTGTGGAACTTCTCAGGTACACAGGAAAAACACGTCTTTGTACATTAATAAAATAAAGGAAAAAAATCAGGTCTTATGAGGGCTAAATGGTCTTCAGAAACACACACATTGTTGAGAGGTACAGAAAGAAGAAGGAAGGGAAATTAGCCTGATTAAATCCCTGTTACAGAATCCTAGCAGGCCAAGCTCAAGACGATGTCGATATCCATTAATCCACGGCCTGGGGGCGCTAAAAATGCCGCCTCCCAGGTCAAGCTGCGTTATAACAGGCGCCGCTGCTGCAACGCGAGCAGCGGGCGACTCTGACTCCGCTTCCTTCGCTCTCTCAGGGCTGCCTCAGGGCCGCTTCCCTCAAACAAACAAACCCTTTAAAGGGGTGTTGTTGGGGAGGAAGCCGCCTTTCCCCGGGCGGCACGGTGCTGCAAGCAATCCCGCCAATCTGGAAGATGCTGTCATTCAGTGTTCTTCGTTATCGCTTGCTAAGGCCGCATTTTCACTCGTCCTCCTCCCACCTCCAGGGGTCGGAGGGCAGCGTGGGCTGCGACGCTCCAGCAGTGCCACTACATTTGAGGACACCGCGAGTGGGGGGCTTATGGTGAGAAGAGGCGGCTCCGCGCGAGCCGCTTCGCCGTCAGCTCGGCCCCGGCTCGCGACCTGGTCACTCCGCTCTCAGAACTCTTGGCCGCGTAGCACATCCTGAATCGCGGGCGGAAACGGCCCTAGAGAGACAGGCTTTGTGAGGTGGCTTTTCTAAATGATTCCCACCTCTGGTAATGCCTTGTGGGCCCTAGTTTGTGATCATTACCAATTGCTGTGTGCAATTTGTTTATCTAAATATTCAGATAAGTTGTAGTTGTATTAAATTAGGTAATTTATAAAGCTATGTTGAAACAGCATGTAAAAATGACTGAACTTTAATGAAATCTTTGTTCAACTTTTTAAAAAAGTTTTGATTTATTTATTTTGGCTTGTTTGCTTAGGGGCAGAAAGGAAGGTCTGTAAATAATTTAAAAATTCTTCAGTTTTTTTCCTGTTAGTGTCATAATTTATTTTTGTTTTCTAAGTGTATTCTAGTGACATAGCAGGAGGTAAAAGAGTGGTAGCTACATGTTTGTCTCTTACAACACTTCATGTTTTATTTGTATGGGAAATCACAGTACAATCTATTCAAAGACAATCTCAAGATTGTTTTGATTCATTCCACACTGCCCACCTGGTGGTTAGAGAGTGAACTATTACTTTAAAGAATAGTTTAAGTATCAGCCACGTTTAGGGCAGCAGGCTATTTTAGCAAAGAGAGCAGTTACATGTTACAGAAGTGAATTATTCTGCATGCTATCAAGGAAAATGCAGCTAGATATTATGTGTTAAGTCCAAAGAGCAAACGTGTGGAGGAAATTTTACATTCCCTTTGTAGGACTGGACTTGCAGAAGATTCTCTTTCTGTTTGGGTTTTGTTTAAATCCAAATCTCTGGCAAGATGTTTGAAATCACCAAAACGTTTAGTGTTTCTTTGTTAAATAATGAGGTAATATTTTGCTAGCAATTATTTTTTTCTTCTTCTTTCTTCATACGCTTCGAAAAGATTCCATTCTCAATTTGAGAGATTTAAAAGGGGGGAAATATAAATCCTCCTTTGCTGCATTATTTAGGTCCCCCTAATCAATCATTTTAGATAACAGGACTGTCTTTTATTTGCAGTGTTAATCAGCTGCTGTTTCCTAGGACATTATGCCACGTAAGGCTTCTTAACTGCACAGAGTAGGTAGTTATTAACACAGAATTGGCTTCTGGTATAGTCCATCTGGGCTCTGTATGAGAGAGCTTGCTAGCAGTTCCTGATGCTGAGATACCCGCAACCTTTGGGATGTATGCATGGTGGAGAGGGACACAGTGCTATGAGATCACTTCTTTTAAGGGAAACTGTCATTAATGAGTCAAGAAACTGCTCATTTATGGTAAGGAAGAAAAGGGAAAAGGCAGTTCTGTAATTTCAACTGGAAAATGGAATAGCCATGTTTTAAGTTTTTGAGAGGAGGGAGAGAAAGAGAGAATGCATGGAAATTATACTTTTTCTTGGATGGTTCCTGGCTGATGGCCAAGAGACTTTATTGAAAATCTTGATGCTTTACAATTTGTGTCATTCCTGGTGATGTAGTGGTCAGCCCCTTACCTTGAAAGATGAATAGTCCGATTTGAAATCTGATAATAAGACTGACTTTTTCCAACAATAGAATTATGCCTTTGTCTTAGAGAGAGAGGACTCTGTGGACATTCATGCAATTGTCTGTTAGTTTTTTCTTTGCCTTATTTTTTCTTTCATTTTAAAAACCAAACTGTTTTCTTTAAGATTGCACTTGTGCGTTTTTGGATGTTTGTGCACAATGGACACAAAGCATATATTTTGAAATTGGCAAGCAAAGCTAATTTGTTTAGGACACAAATCTGCAATTGTTTTTAGACAAAAAGCTGAATCTTTCTGATGTCCAGAATCCTCATTCAGTGACTAATGAAGTATGCCGAGACAAGAAAAATGATGGAAAGAAAATTTCTTCATTCCTGTTTATTTTTTTAACCACCAATGAAATAATAATTCAAAATAAGCATTACAAGTAAAATTGTTCGGTTAAAATATTGTGTTATCCTTAGGGTACATATCATGCCATTAAATTTACTTGTAAATGGTTCGATATTTTCAGTTTTGAACTGTTTAGTTAAATCTTCATTAGTTGGAGCAGTGGAATCCAAAGAGAAACAAAATGCTTGTGATGATTTAAACAATTCATGCCAGTGTTGCATTAAACTTAAAATTTATCAGTGATTTGACTGTGTCTCTTTTATAATCAGCCTCTTTGTGTGTTTTGCATAATTATAATTGAATCATGGATGTGTAAGTTATATGTTGTTCTTCAGTGAAATATAAATAATCATATATCGTAGTCTGTTATAATATTTTACTGTGATTTTTTAATGTGGTAGAACCTTACAAATAATTTCAATTACAAATAGGTGATGAAATATTTCTATTTACTTTATACAATGAACAAAATATGTTTAGTAGTGAACACAACAATGAAAGCACTAATGCTACTTTTTATTGCTACTAATGCTACATGAAGGTTGCGTGAAGGAATTATTCCTCCAATCTATGCACACTTTAAAAAATTCTTCTGGTTATAAATAAAAACAACACAAGCCTTTTCAGTCAGTGGCTGAAGTGTGAAATGTTTGCAATACGGCTTTAACTGGAGATACAAGTACAAAGCAACTTCCAATTCTTATCATGACCACACTTCAAGGCAGTCTAATTTATAGGGTAGTAGGTCATTTGTCCTTTCTTTTAAACCAGATTAGAAGATAAATAACACTCTTGAAAAATATTTTAATTTCATACTTGAAGATATTGGTTAAAGTGTTATCTAAGAAACACTGTTGCATTAATTAGGAATCCATTAAAATGTATGTATTGCATGTGAACATCCTCTGTTATAAAGAAAACTTGAAAAATATACAAAGTTTAAAACTTATTACATCTATGAATAAATATAGTTAAAATGCACATAAAAGTGTCTTTGTCATATCTTTTATAGCCTGGGGCAGAACATTAAATATGTTTTTATCTGGGAAGTGATTGTGGAGAAAAATAAGGTGGTTCAAATACCCTGTAGTTCACAGTAATGTACAGAAGAGGTGTGAGACTACAGTTGTGGAAATTTGACCGAAGTGTAACACTTAGATGTCATAGTGTTGTAAACTCTTAGGTGTGGCATCAGTGTGTGTTTGTAAGTAATGGGGCAAGGGGGTAAAGAGGTGTGAATAAAAATCCATCCATGCATGAGTGCTGTTCTTAAACTGGCCCTTAATTACTAGACACAAGCAGCAGTTCAGAAATCTGGTCTCTGTTGTTGTAGAGGTCACCAAATCATTAACATTGTCAATCTGGCAGTAGCTAATTTCAATAGCACCTGATGTTGCAACGCCTCCTTTAGTTTCCCTAGCCAATCGGATCTTGCTTTCAGCTGACAGATGGTCCCATAAATGGATGTAAAAAGGAAAAGCTGTTAGCCAATTTCATCAAGGCTCTGTTCAGTTGTTATCTACTTTCTAAAATCAGGCAGCTTCAGCACAGTGCTTCCCCCCCCCCTCCTTTTGCTGCATCATACATCTGCACTCTGTATTTTGTGGATTTTTTTTAAAAAAAAAGATACAATAACACATTTAATTCCCTGAAACCATATCAGATCTTTAGAGGAACTGAAGCCTTGCAAGACCCATTATTTGCCATTAAGAATGGTTATGGTAGGTATTAGCAGTTTTTAAGATCTGTTTGTTGCAGCAGTATTTCCTAGTCTGTGTATGGAACATATAGCTTTCCCCAAATCGTGTTTTGATGAGTCTGTGTTGTCACATGAGTTTAGTTTGCTCCCCGATGGCTCGCTTGTTAAATGTCTTTCTCCCTTCATGTCTCTTCCTTCTTTTCTTTCTTTGTTTCTCTGCATTTTAATTTTTGACTAGTTTTTAATAAAAGGGCAGTAAGGATGTAGTGTGCCATTTTAAGGTCATTATAATTTCTGTCTTGGAATAAAGAAAAGGCTGCTTTCCAACAGCAGCCTGCATGTGGCCAGCTGAAGGTCTAAAAGAGGGGGTTGGCATGGTTAATTTTCCCATATTCACATGAAGGCAACACACATGGAAAATGCAATCCTTGAAAAAATAAAATAAGGCAATGCGTTGGACTGATACTTTTTGGTCTGGAGTACTGCGCAGTAGGCATGGTATTTTTTTAGAGTGATTTATAGGAGCTTCAGTAAATGCTGCATATTGTATTTCAAAGAGTTTCCTGTCATGACCTCATAAAAAGAGGAGGCGGCTTGTATGTGTACCAGTGTCTAGTATATGCCGATTTGTTGCATCGTTGGGCAGGAGTTCTGTAAGAAGGAATGTCAGCTTTTACATAACGTTCTTTTTGCTTTTGACACTGTGAGGGGCTGTAAGGGTCCATCTTTGTGATCACAGATGGAGTGGAATGGCTTGAAAATGGTAAGTGAACACTGGCAAGGAACTGCTTATATGTTTTGTATGGCTTGAATGGTTGTGAATCATGCTTGCTTAGGATGGCAGACTGTGAACCATAAATAAAACTATTGGTCGTTTTGATTTCTAATGAGGGCACCTACGTATGTAATGTGTATGTATAACTGTTATATAAATATAGGCAAGTGTAATGGCACTGGGTGTTTTATTCTGTGATCATGCTTTCGGATGATCTCCGCTGACAGTCTTTGTACTATATGCTCAGCACATGATGCCTTTTAATCTTCATTTGTGCTACACAAGTGCTAAGTTGAATAGAAACCTAGTAACTGCATGTACCATTTCCCTGGAATCTTAATGTTGTTGTGAAATAAGGGTGCTTTCTTTTCCCTATTCTTTGATGCAGAGGGAAGTTACAGTCATCAATGTGATAGTAGTATTTCTATTTTTAGAGTATTCTTCTGGCAGAAAAATCAGAAACTACACGACTTGTTCCCCGCCCTCCCCCCCCCCCGTTTTGCTTTTTGCGCTTCCCATAGATAGTGCAAAATGGCAAGATCAAATACAGACTTTTGAATCTTGCAGAACAGAGCAATTCTTGGAGGGGGTTGCAGGGGGAGAAAAATAGCATTAACATTCACCTCATTCTCCCTACTTTTGTTTCAATTAAACATTTTGCAGGCATTGGTCGCCTCTCTCTTTGGATACTTATTATAAACTGGGGAACAAAGCTATGGTCTTTTTCCTATTCTTATAGGATTTTCTTTGTCTAGCTGCTTGTTTTGATGGGTGTAAAACAAATAAGATTAGACTGAGCAGCCGAACTGTAAGCGATAGCTGGGAGGAAAAGCCAATGAAAGGTTGCCGGGGAAACGAGCATAGGGGAAGCTGAGTGGGGGAGCAGGTGGCAGTCATGTGGGAATACTGCAAATAATGTAGAAAAAAATTCTGGGGCTACCTCAATTATCTTTGCTGTTCTTTGTGGCACTCACAACTTTAATTATTCTCTATAAATAAGTGTTAATTACATATCTGGGTCCATCTTACAGTTATTTTTTAAAAATCTTTTTTTAAAGCATCTGTTCTTTTTCTGCATAGGGTGGGTGGGGGCACTTAAACCATTTTATTACTGATGTATAATTGCAGATGCATGTAAGTGCAAGGATTGGAAGAAGCAGTTCATTATAAAGACTCATGGTGCTGAATGGAATTGATTCTCTCTCATAATATTCCATCAAATGGAAACTGTACACAAACTTGTAGTCAAAGATTTTTTTTTACGTTAAGCGCTGTTGGCAATGTGTTTGTGAAATGCAGTGATTATATAGCAGAATAATGTTCACATAACTGCCCTCATTCATTTCATGTATGGGACAGTGTTTTCCAAAAATAATGGAGCCGTACTCCTTTTCCTGTTCAACTTCAATTCCTACAGTATCATGATCTTGTATCCCAGTATAATATCCACCTTTTAAAAAGTGGTATTTGCTTCAACATACAAACTAGGTACTTGTAAGTACAAACTTCCATATCTGTTGCTAATTTTTATGGTACAACATGTTGCTGTATATAAAAATTAACATAGCATAGTGGCATCTATTAAAATACCGTGGGGGATGTTTAAAGCACGAGAGAACATTATAGTTTGAGAAGTGATGGAAATATAATGAAAAGGGGCTAAAGATAATCATATGTTGGATGTATGGCCAGTATAAGAGAAGCACATTAGAAACACACAGCACACTTTTTATGATTGGCAAGTGTTACATTATTGCTCATTTGCACAGGATTAAAATGTAATAATTTTAATAGTGTTAAGAGAAGGATTAAAACTAGCCAATTTAACTGATGTTTCTGCATTCTTCAGGGTAGACGTAATTGTCCTATATAACACAGGAAAAGAGAGGTATGCAGATTCATGTATATGATACCCATTTTTGTGACATTTCTACCTTTTTAATATAGCCATAAGCTTCATCTTGCATTCAAACTATCAAACTAGCCATAAGCTTCATCTTGCATTCAAACTACCCCACTCACACCCCAGAATAGAGTCGGTATACAGCTCCATTGTTTTCTGGTAGTTTTGGTAGTTTTGACAGTTTGTCTTTAATTTATTTACTTTATACACTTTTTAATATTCAATATTAAGCAGTACCAGATTTTTTTTTTTCTAACCCATGTATCTCCATACACCAATCTGTTACATTTTTGGTGTCTGGAGATTGATGTAATGGCCACTGCTTCAATGTGTATCTAACTGTTTATTTCTTGTTAGCTCAAACATTTAGGATTTTTTTTTGATCAAGTATATAAGACTTATGAATAGAATCTCAGTCTGTTGGAGAAAATCCTGAAAAATGTGTGAGTGGTTTAAGATAATTGCTGCAAATGAACATTTTATTGGAAAGCTAAGGCAAGTGACAAGTATGTAATGTTTAATTTAGATGTGTACATTTTTTCAGATTTTAACAGGTGAATAACTCTGATTTAAGAGGTGTTAAATTGAAAACATCCTTCATATTCAGTTCTTTCTATTGCTGTGATATAGGGAGGTACTCTTTCTGCTGGCTCTCCATCCTTATTTTAGTTTCGTTCATTTTACCTCTTTCAGCTGCTGATTAAAAGCACCAAAATGCTGTTTTAAAAGATTGCAATAAAAGGATGACCAAGAATTAACCAATTCAAGAGAATGATTTGGTTATATCTTGCTCTTAAAAGATGGGGTATGGTCCTGTGCCTCTGAAGCCTAAGTTTAAGTGGAAGATTCTCATTGTTCAGGAACCTTACTCTATTGTTCTTGGACATTTTTTCTTTTCTTTTTTAATTATGCACATTTTTGGCTCCATGGGTAATGGTTTTCAGACTTTTCAGTACCTAGAATGTGCTAGGAATTCTTTTACTAGAAACTGTTTTTATATGCAGCGTGTCCTACCTATGTATAACCTTAATCAGAGGTTATAATTCTAGATTGCACATGATTTTCCATAAAGTATATAGTGACCCCTTGCATTTAATAAAATAGTGCTAAGTTTAAAAAATGGGCATGCCTGGTGGGCACTTAGGGATGAAATTTTTTAATATATAGGCAAATATATATACAGAATGGTACATGTTCGTTCCCTTGTGTGCTGTTTTTACTCTATATATACTTAAGTGCCTTTGAATGTATACTGATTTGACTTGGGACATCTTACTGGGTACCCTCTGATACATTAGCAAAGACTGCAATGCAGTATTTTTTTCAATGTCATTAGGGTTTGCGGAGAGAACACTTTTAAGAAATATTATGCAGGGCTAAATCACTGATGGGATTAGGTTTTGCAAAATTAGCTAATATATTTTGGAAAGGCAATTGCCCATCTGCCATTTCTGCTCTTCTGTCAGAGGTAGAAGAGCAAGTGGGCTATTTGTGTGGTAGAAGAAGCTTATGCAAGTGAGCCATGTGCACGTTTGTAGTCCCAAAGTCATTGTATAGTAAAACTAAATACACTAGGTCCTCTGCAAGACCAGACAAGGTTGTTTGAAATGTGCACAGTTCCTATAACATCAGACTTCATAATCCAGTGAAGGCATGATTTCCTAATAACTTTTTAAAGGCAAATATAGCTTTGCTTTCTCAACATCTTGAAAAGTGTTTGGGCTAAAATGACAGTATGCCTTACGTATTGCTGTTTATCATAGATTTTTTATGTTCATGGAAGCTATTAGTGATGCAAAGATTTCGCATTTATATTTTATTTTATTGATAGTGATCTGAACATTATTGGGTACAGAACACATTTATAGGTCACTAGTCACAGCATAAGCAAAAAAAAAAAAGCAAGAAATCTCCTTTAACATATCACCACATAAATTGTGTGAAATTAGCCATCCGGGATGGGGGATGGGGGGGAAGCAAGGAAAGCATGAAGGGGTAAACTTGTTGGAGTGCCGTGATGCCCTCTGAGAGATAATGAAAGATAGATTTTTGAATTGGTATAGAAGTGTGAAGGCCATTGATTTAATGTCTCAGTAGTTTGACTACTCAGTAACTTGGTTGTTTACACTTTTAATTATTATCCCTTTTCCTTCTTAAAATGCTGGCTTGGAGCAGTGAGAATGAGTTCTAGCTGTTCAGCATTCTGACAGCATGATTTTGTAACATTAGGATTTGTTTTGTTTTAAACACATTTCTGACTAGAGAAAGGATACATTTAATACTCATAAAATTTTGATTATGTTGTCATGTATAACCTGAGATTATTTCTATATTAATTCATTAGGAATTACATCCATGGCTAGGGCTATTTATTTTCCACATTAACTATGTTCAATTGCTTTAGCCATTGCAAAGCTTTTGTGCCTGTGGGGCCCTGTTCAAATAAAGAGGGGAATGAGAGTAATTCCTGTACATTATTCTTCCCTTAACTGTACCTTTTAATATGAAGTAGCAATCTAGAAGAGCCAGGAAATACTGAGAAGCAGCAAGAAACCCTTAATTAAATTGGATAAAAAGACAGTGAGAACATAGAAGAAATAAGGTCATCTAAAGGCTGACAGTGCTTTTTAGAAATTCTCTGAAAGGCTGTCTTGGGATATATTTAGGAACAGGAATGTATATAAAATGCTGAAGTACTCTCTTGTTGCTAAGGTGAACATAGTTATGCCTACTATTACATGGGTGATGAACAAATGAGATGGCCTTGGCCTGGCCTCTTAAGAGATACTTCAACTTGAAATGAGCGCCTATAAGTAAAACAAGAGGAAATGGTGATTGCTATGGCACATTTGATTATCTCCATATGAAGAAGTGCTGAATTTGGTATTAGTGCAGTGTGTAGGGCGGCATTTTAGTGAGATTGATAATAAAAGGGAAGTTGTTTTGCTTGTTTGTTTTGAAATTGATGCAAATGAGTGTAGAAGTTGTACGATCATTTGTAATGCTTCAAGGAAAATCTATGCAAAGCACTTCTGTGTTCACTTAAGTGTTTCTGAGTGTTGACATTGGACTGTGATTCTGCTGGAATCTTTCCAGTAGTTAACATTTTTAAATTCCAGGTGCTTTCGCAACACTTATTACGTATTTTTTTGATGAATGACAGGACACTTGGACACTTTTCTCTAATTTATAATTCTCTGTAGATGAGTATATTGAGTCTAAATACTTCACTAGATTTTTCCAGGTCAATTTGGTTGTACATTAATATATGATAGTACTTCATGTTGGTCAGTGATGATATTGGCATAGCTTATTTGATAATCTTTCAAAGATTCTTAGCACATTCCTACTCTGGTTTGCACCTGAAAAATAGCAGGTGGCTCCATCTTAACATTGTGCTCTCTCTTATCATGTGAAAGAGCTGCGAAAAATGAAATGTAGCAATAAACATTTTTAAAAGCTTTTAAAGTGGAGTGTAAGTAATGGTGTGTTTTTTGTCTACTCGTTTTCCCTAGTCAAGCTTTTTGTTTTTTATTTTTCAAATAGCACCATTGTTATCTTCACACGTTTTTTTTCTGGCAAGATACAACATTTAACAGCTAAGACTCCAGTTTAGTAACTATTTATAGCTTCATAGTCTTCATTTTCAAGAAATTCCAAGTTATATTCCAGCTTTTCCACAAATACAATTGCATGTGTTTTAGTGTTTTTGTCATTCAAGAGTATTCTTATTTTCCCAGATTTATCACTGCTAAAGTGCACTGGTAATTAAAATTAGACAGCTTTCATATGAGCATTGTTTTACTACACATTTAGCCTTCAAAGATTTCTGTCAAATGTATGTAAAATTGAAATCAATCTGTTTTGTACTAGCTAGTGTATAAAAGACAAAGGCTGACATTCTGCACATGGGCTTCTAAAATCGCATTGACCTCTAAGGAAAAAGCAGCCTAACTGTAGATCAGTTGTCAAAATGTGAATTTATAGTACTGTACATGTGACACAGATTTTGGCGTTGTTTGCAATAAAGGGCTCCAAGCAGTACTCTCAGAATTCTTTCTCGCACACATACATGCACACATATGTTGGATACTAATAGGTATACTAAGGTGAACCATTCTAGCAAAATACAGAGGAAGAAAGCATGCAGACTGCAAGCACTAGAACAGTACATTGATCAGCGATTGGGGGATCAAATAGTCAAACATATGTTCAGAAGATCAAGCTACCATTTAAAAAACTTGACATTCACTCATAACATTCAAAGAAACAGCATGAATGACTCAACTGCTTTTTCCCATCCCCTGCATAATGTGGGATGTGGGACATGTGGATCTCCCCCTGTGTGCTGACTGAATACATGCTCTTATGTTAACTTTTACTGATATTGAACTGAACTCACTGGTTGTAATTTATCTGCAAATCTTCAAGAGGGGCCTATTTTATTTCTGATATAAATAACAAAGTGTTGTGTTCCAGGCAGTCCAGCCAAGCTTTCAGAAAGTTCATTTTTAATATTAAACAATAACTACCATTAGAGTTTTATAGATTGTAATTGGCATACACAAGTTATCAAAGGTAATTTGTTTTGCATCACCTCCTATATTGTCAAAAGAGAAATGTGCATACAGAAATCTACACCTGATCTTGAAAATCTGGATACTTTCATTCCATTATTATTAGAGCTTGTCATTAACAGAAACTGTATTTAAAATAATGCACAAATATGCCAGTCTCTTCCCAATGTGTGACAGGTCTACTGTAACAATATTATTTTTATTTTTTTTTCCTGTACGAGCAGATGTTCTAAAGAATAGAATAGCTAGATATACATTGTTATATAGTTAGCTAGATATACACTGATTTGAGCAATTTAAAAAGAGAGATGAAATACAATACTTGTCTTGTTCATTGATTGTAGCTTGTACTGTATACTGTATTCAGTGAGACTTTCTCCCAAGCAAGTTTGCATAATATTGCAGTTTTAGTGCAGTAGTTGAAGCGGCTTTGAATATAACCATTGAAGGCTAATTCTGTAGTCCAACACAGAAGTATTTTTAAGTACTTATGTACTTCTTAAGTACTTAAAAATCACTACAAGTCTGCCCTACTCAGATAATCCTGAATGTGGTTAATGATTTGACCTCATGTTTGATAATTTAGAAAGCATGGTTTATATTTAACAGTAAAGCTGTGATTCAAAAAAAAATGAGACCATATTTTTAGTATCTTTTCATCATTGGCATTGTAACTAAAGAAAATATTTGTAAGTTGAATATTTGATAAAGTGGGAAATATGGCTGAAATTACCATGTTTCCTACAATCAAGTTTATTCAGCGATTTAAACAAAGGAACATGTATTAAGTGAGAGCAGTTTACTGCAGACACCTTCTGGTGAAGGAAGAGCCAATATTTGTCCACTATGGGGGTTTTTTTGTTTCTTTTGCCAGTAATCCAGAGGACTGTTACCTCCCGTAGGCAGAGGTAATTAATAATGACAAAGTCGCTTCCTACGAGCAGCAGTGGCGTAGGAGGTTAAGAGCTCCTGTATCTAATCTGGAGGAACCAGGTTTGATTCCCAGCTCTGCCACATGAGCTGTGGAGGCTTATCTGGGGAATTCAGATTAGCCTGTACACTCCCACACAAGCCAGCTGGGTGACCTTGGGCTAGTCACAGCTTCTTGGAGCTCTCTCAGCCCCACCTACCTCACAGGGTGTTTGTTGTGAGGGGGGAAGGGCAAGGAGATTGTAAGCCCCTTTGAGTCTCCTGCAGGAGAGAAAGGGGGGGTATAAATCCAAACTCCTCCTCCTCCTCCTCCTCCTCCTCCTCTTCTTCTTCTTCTTCTTCTTCTTCTTCTATCATTCCATTCTCTTCTCATGACTGAAGTTCATTAATTATGCTCGGGAATTTGTAAACAACTTGGTCAACTTTGTGGCTGTAGTTGTCAACATTTGAATATTATGCACCATTTACAAAATATAACCAATTCTGTACTCACCTTGCTTCTATTCTAATGAGGATTTAGCTTCTACTACTCTTTGAACAATTATCTTGGTGTCTTCTATTAACAGCAGCTTTTATTTTTGGTTTTTGCAAATTTTCTTTCTGATTCCATATGTGAAATCACAATCCAAGTTTAGATTGGCAAATTTTAAGCAACTTGTAATGGTAATTTTAAAATGTTATACTATTTTACTATGGTACTCTGTCAGGATTATAGGAGACCTTGCAATGGATGGGCTGTGTTATTTGTGTCCTGTGCATGTTACTAGGGTACTATATTTAAATTTAAAAGTGGAATATTGTAGCATTCCAGCTGACTTGGAAAGTGGATCTCTGTACTTCTCTAGCATGTCTTAAAATGCATGATTCTCTGTATTATTATGATAGGAGTTTGTGTGCTAATAACTGTATATTTCAAACACTTGTAAATGTAAAAATATAAAATTGCTCGGTCACCATTGCTTGGTTACAATGCATGTAACAGAAAGCATTTCTATTTTCCTTACTCAAAGAATGTACAATAAGATTGTATTATTATTTTAAGAGGCTGTCTATTTGTAATGGAACAGTTGTAAGTTTTATTCAGGGAATGTACTTTATTTGTAATGTATCATCTGCTGATTGTTCTTTGTGGCAGTAGACCATGTTAGTAAAAACTGCTCATGTTTCACAGCAATAGATTTTTTTTTTGTTTATATGCAAACTTAATAAACTCTTATTGGTAAAATCTACTGCTTTAGTAAAACAATGGCTGGTGTATTTTTCCAGTACTTTTGAATGACCCAGAATTGACAGTAGTAGATGTTTTTAACACATGTTGTTCCCTTTTAATTTGATCTCCTAGACCAGCCATTCTCAACCAGGGTTCCGTGGTACCCTGGGGTGCTGTGAGCATGTCCCAGGGGTACCGCGGCAACACTACCGCCCCCCCCCTAATTTTTGTGGTGTCTCCCACCGGCGCCAGCGAGGACATGGAGCTGGCCCATGGGGCAGGGCCTGCCACAAGGTCAGCAGCCACCACCACCCCCAGTGCTTCCCTTCACCCTGGGAGGGGAAGGTGGGGTGTGTGGCAAGCAGGGGCAATGGGAGGGGAAGGTGGAGGGTGGCGGCAGGGGTACCGTGAGATATGAAGAGTGAGTTCAAGGGTACCCTGACCTCAAAAAGGTTGGGAAACACTGTCTTAGACCTATGCCTGTCATTAATGTGCCCAGTACTGTGTGGTCACTGATGTGTCTAGGTTTTAACAATATAAAACAAGTAAACAGTGGGCTGCCTGAAGAAGACAGCCAGTTATTCAAGATTATAAGATCCCAACTAGGTCATATTAATCTTCAAAAGAATTTTTAAAATTAGTTAGTGGGTGACATTCAGTGTCAGGGCTAGATGGCAAAGTTTGGAGTTTGCCAGTGCTCCACAGTTGGCAAAGGTACCCAATGTTTTAACGGATCTCCTTTTTTTTTTTTTTTGCACAAAGCTTCCTGGAGTGCCAGAGACAGCAGCAAAAAAGAATTACCCATTTACAATAAATATCTGAAAACAGGACTATATTTTTTCCCAGGAGTTTTCCAGCGGAAAAATTGGAAATTTGGGGAGCATTGGGGAGGGGGTTACACAGTATTAAGGGTTGCACTTCTTGGATTCTTTCTGTTAATACTGATGGTTTCTTCCAGGACAAGGAACAGACTCCTCCATTTTGTGGTACTAGTCAGCCCTTAGCAAAATGGAGCCACTGGGTTCAAGGGCTACAAGTGCTATCATTGAACAAGTGACACTGTTTGGGATTGTGATTGGAAAGCTACTTTCAGATGTTGGGGGATGCAGAACATCTTCCGATACCTAATTCTGGACTGGAATCTAGGGAACTGCCAGGCCTGTTGTTGCTCCTAAAAATGTTGAGAGGGCTTTATATAATACAGCCACTGATTCTTTTTCTCACTTGTCTCAGATGCTATCATCTGCACTGTGGAATAAATGAATGTTTGAAAACACTCTAAATAAAAAAAAAAAACTGACGTGAAAAGGGTTGAAAAACATGTTTAGTTCATAAAAACCTTGAATTTTCTAAGGTCTGTGAAGTTCAAAAATAAAGGTCAGAATCAAAGACTGTGGCCAAGATTTGAGAAATAAATTTGAGTTATTGTAATATTTAAAGGATACATTATTTATGTTGATGAAAAAGGATAGAAATTAAGGTAGCTAATTTTCTCTCCAATTACTAGAACAAGTGAGCATTCTCTTTAACTTGCATATTCACAAGCAGATCACAATAAGTTTAAAGGGCCAATTGTGTTTTCACAGGACTGCAGTATTAATGTGTGACCTTAATTTATTACAATTCCTTTATTACTTTATTGGAATAGTTATTTTTTTAGTCCTTTCTCCAAAAACACAAGTTTCTTTTGTTTCTGCTTGGTAATTCTGACTTTTAAATTGAAACTTGGGCAATAAACCTTGTATTAATACTTTCTGAATGCCTGAATATTTCAGGATGCTTCTAATTGATTAAAAACAGGCATAACTATTATTCTTGGGTGTTCCATTGAAGTTAGCATTCAGATACATGTTCTTTGGCCAACAAAGCCTCTTGAATTTTCTGTTTACCTTTCAGTTCTTAATTTCTCTTTTAAATAACTGCAGCCATAATAACTGATTTGGTAGAAGTGAGCTCTTAAATATGACTAAAGATTGCAACTGACAAAGGTATAAAGGAGCAATGAAAATAGTTTGTGAAGGCAACATGGCTGTCTGATTTGAAATAGAGTAGTGCTTCTTGTTGTACCTTCTGGAACTTATGCCAACTAATAGCAGTTCAAACATAACTATGGACTGGCTGTGGTGGATTTTCCGGGCTGTGTGACCTTGGTCCGGTAGATCTTGTTCCTAATGTTTCGCCTGCATCTGTGGCTGGCATCTTCAGAGGTGTATCACAGAGAAAAGTCTGTTACACTGTGTCTAATGAGAAGGGAAAGTTTAGTGGGGTATATATTGTCCATGTCCCAGGGTGAGGAACCAATCAGTAAGTTTGGGTGCTATGTGGTTTCCGGGCTGTGTGGCCGTGTTCTAGCAGCACTCTCTCCTGACGTTTCGCCTGCATCTGTGGCTGGCATCTTCAGAGGATCTGATATTGGGAAAGCAAGTGGAGTATATATACCTATTGGAGTGTCCAGGGTGGGTGAAGAAACATTGTCTGTGAGTAACAAAGAAGACAGCCAGGTCAATAGGTGAGGGCATGTGAATAGAAGTAAGAGTAACAATGAAGTCTATAGCATGGGAGTAACAATAAAGATAGCAAGGTCAATAGGTGGGAGCATCTGAATAGAAGTATCCTGGCCTTTGTTTCCTTTGTCTATAGTCATCCTATGTTTGTGTGGAGCTGATTGGTCACTGTCAAGTATTTTTCAACACTGGAAGCCAAGTTCTGTTTTTTTCATGGTTTCAATGGCTTCTCTGTGTAGTCTGACGTAGTGGTTGTCAGAGTGGTCCAGAATTTCTGTGTTTTCAAATAATATTCTATGTCCAGGTTGGTTTATCATGTGTTATCATGTTTTGCTGTTGCTGATTTTTCTGGCTGAAATAGTCTGCAGTGCCTTTCGCGGTTCTTTTGCGATAATATGCGGTCTGAGCCATGCTTGGTGGTTCCTATGTGGTGACTTGTCCACAGCTGCATGGTATGCGTAGACTCCTGCAGTAGCTGAGAGGATCCTCTCTTATCCTTTGCTGACAACATGGCATCTGTTGAATTCTTTCTTTAGTGGATCTGTAGATTGTTTGTAAGTTATGCTTCTTCATCAGTTTTCCCTCATGTGGTCAGTGGTTCCCTTGATGTATGGTAAAGAACACTTCTTCCCCTTTATCTCTTTGTTCGTGGTGGCTTGATTCTTGGTCTTGCAGCTCCTTCTTGATGTCTGTATTAGGAGTAAACCTTTAGCCTGTAGAGCCCATAGTTTAGCCGGTATGGATACAATTCCATCTTGAAGGAGGTGGGGTCTCACAGATTCTGGTTTGTTCGATCTACCAAAGTTTTTATGGTGCTCTTTTTTTTCCCCCTCTGGATGGATGATTGGAGTTTTTGTGTAGATATTCATCCGTAGTGCATAGGTTTCTGTATACTGTGTGGCCCAATTCAAGCTGGTTTTGGTTTATGGATGACCAGTAAAACATCTAAAAAAATGGCAGCTTTTCCTCTTCATTTTCTTTTCCATAGTAAAATGGATGTTTGGGTGGATCTTGTTGATATGGTCCAGGAACTTGTTTAGTTCTTTTCTTCTCCGTGGCTCCAAATGGTGAATAACAAATAAGTTTCATCCACATAACGGAACCATATGGTGGGCTTTTTGGTGCTGTTTGCAGGCTTGTTCCTCAAAATGTTCCATATAAAATTTGCTATTACAGGGCTAAGAGGGCTACCCATGACTACCCCATCTTTCTGTTCATAGTATTCATTATCCCACTGGAAGTAGCTAGTAGTGAGACAATGTTGAAACAGGGCTGTGATGTATTTTGGGAATTTCCAGTTAATGAGTGTCATGGTGTCTGCTATGGGGACCTTGGTGAATAGGGAAACCACATCAAAGCTGATCAGTTTGTCATTGGGGTTGAGTTTGAGATTGCTGATTTTTTCACTGAAGTGAGCTGATGTAATGTAATGTGTAATAAGGATTTGTAGTTCTGTGGCCAGAAACTTTGCCAAATCATATGTAGGGGATCCAATTGCACTCACAATAGGTCTGAGTGGAGTGGAGTCCTTGTGGATTTTTGGGAGTCCATACAGTCTAGGAGGATGAGCTTCAGATTTGCAGAGACGTTGGCGAATGATTGGATCAATTGCGGAGTTTTTAATCAAGGTGTTGGTTTTCCTGGTGATTTTGTTGGTTGGGTCCTGTTTTAACTTTTTGTATGTTGTGGGGTCCAAAAGTTGTCTGATTTTTTTTCTTCGTATTGGTCTGTTTTCATGATAACCGTGGCATTACCTTTGTCTGCTGGTAGAATGATGATTTTTGAATCAGAACTGAGATCTTTGATGGCTTTTCTTTCTTTCCTTGTTATGTTACTGGAGGGAAGTTTTGCCTTTCTCAGAATCCTTTCTGTTTCCCCTCTTACTTCCTCCGCTTCTTCCTCAGGGAGATGATAAATCGCTGATTCCACATTAGCAATGATGTTTTCTACTGGAATTCTGGTTGACAACTTCACCTACAGCAAAATGGAGAAAGACATGGCTTACCACACTAAAAGACAGAAACAAAAATTCTACAAATGCCAAAAACATCAGGTGAAACCTGTACTGGACACATCACGGACCATTATCAATCTGACTGAGAGGCAACTCTCTGATGCTAAAGTATCCATCTTAGCAAAAGGAGGCAACTTTGCTGTTACCACCACCAGAATTCCAGTAGAATTGCAGCCAAATGCTTGTTTTCTATGGATATGACCTTGAATATTTAGCATCATTTGCATGTATCCAATGAAAGGTGGGCAGAGTATATCTCAAACTTAGCATTGTTACATTGTTGGAGGGATTGTTGTGCAAGTGGTAGCTCTGCATATGCCATGGTAATACTGGCTTGTATTATTGTGAGTGCTAACTATATACTGCAATCAGATTGCATTGTATAAATGCATTATTAAATAAATAACAGCTTATGCTACAGTTGTAGATCTTGTGCTATGCCTTGAACAAGCAGATATACATGCTTGGATGCAAAGAAGTTTTCTTTGTATAATGGTGGATCACAATTTTATTTTTTATTTTTTTATTTTTTAAAATATATATATGTATTATTAGAGTAGAACAGAAGAGAGATTCTCAGTTGCTTTTTATAAATGAGTTTAGTAACTATAAGGAAGGGTTACATGGAGATAAAATAAGAAATCCTTTCTTTTCTGTTACACATCTACATTACTGTACATTTGGTTACATCTTGCTACCTATCTGCTGTCTCACATGATGTCATCTACCTTGTGTTTCCTCTCTGATGTCGTGTCTGCTCAAACAAAGGAACAAAGGGTCATTCTGCACATTCAGAATAATCCCCTTTCAAACTGCTTTCAGTGCTCTGTGAAGCTGTGTGGAATGGCAAAATCCACTTGCAAACAGTTGTGAAAGTGGTTTGAAAACGCATTATTTTGCATGTGCGGAAGGGACCAAAGAGTTAACTTTATAACTTCAGATGTATATGCTCACTAAAATGTAAGCAATGGCTATCTGGCTGACCAATAGCTAATCAATAGATGAGGTCATAAACAGTGACTTCAGCAACTTGTTTACACACAAACAGTTAACCCTTTTATAACTGAGTTGTGACAGACACTTGCAAAATCCCAACATAATGTTGCACTGATTTAAGGATAGAAGTTTGCAGAAGTGGATCACAGGATATGCACTGATATTTACAGTTAGAATGGTGGGACTAAAATGTAAGACAATGCTATCTCTTGTGCGGCAAATAAAATAAAATATTTGTCAGCTCGAGTCTGGTTTATTATGTTGCAAATATTTTTGAAGAATTAGCAATACAAGGTTATGTTCCTCCTTGTTGCATGTAATGGATCATAAAGCACTGTCCATACACAGGTTTTATAAGAAATGCAAAAGGGTTAGGATTTTTTGGTATGCTGGCAATATATTTTCTGTTTTAGCTGGCAATATAATCTAATTAAGCATCTGCTGAATGTGAGTTTCAGGTGGGTAGCCATGTTGGTCTCCAGTGAAAGAGCAAGAATGGAATTATGTAGCATCTTAAAGACTAACAAGAATTTAAGGGTGTCAGATTTTGAGAGTCAAAGCTCCTGTTGTCAGTGGATCTCAGAAGTGAGACTCAGACATTAAATTCAGAGATGATATGTGCTTTGGTATGGTACTGTTTTCTACATATTTCATTTTAGTTGATTTTCTTCCTAGAAACCATTGTATTCTCCTGTGTGTTTTCTTCTTTTTCTCTCTGAAGGAGGTGTCCTTGATCTTGTAGATTTGACTTGCATTAATCACTCAACTTTCAATAGCATAGAAAGGAAACCTGCTTCAAACCTGGTTAGCTTTGGTGCACTGGGTGTATGGAAGCAGTGGCATTCCTGCCTAGGGACAGGGGGTACCCTTTGTCCCTGGGCGCCCCCCATTTGGTCACATGGGGGGCGCCAACATTTCAAGGTCGTTAGTGTGTTTTTAAATTTTTAAGTGTTTTTTACATTCCGGCCTGCAGGGGGTGCACTTTTAAAGCTAGCGGCACCAATATTTCAGGGTACCATCCAGAGACTGCCCTGATGATATCACCCAAATTTGGTGATGTTTGGTTCAGGGGAAGCAAAGTTATGGACGCCCAAACGGAATGCCCCCATCCCCATTGTTTTCAATGGGAGCTAACAGATGATGGGGGCTGCCCATTTGAGGGACCATAACTTTGGTCCCCCTGAACATAACTTCACCAAACTTGGGTGGCATCATAAGAATAGCTAACAGATGATACCCTGAAAATTTGGTGTCACTAGCTTTAAAAATACATCCCTTCCAGGCACCCCAAGACATTTGCCCAAGATTCTTTGTTTTGCAGTGACTTTGCTCCATTGTAGCCAATGGGAAATTTCTGAGTGTGTAGGCAGGCTGCACATTTTTGAAGATAGAGGCACCAGACTTTCAGGGTGGCTCCAGGAGGGTCTCCTGGTAATAGCATCAAGGTTTGGAGACCTTTGCTTCTCGGGGTTCAATTTTATGGGCCCCCAAAAGGCTTATTTTGTTTCCCCGCTCCTGCACATGAAAGCCTGTGGGCTGAGTTCTCTCAGAACTCTCTCAACTCTCCCCCCCTGCCCACTCCAAAAGCAAAGCTCACCAAGCTTGAATGCTATTACTCAAAAGCCTCTTGGAGCCACCTTGAAAGTCTGGCGAAGATATTCAAAAATGTGCAGCCTGCCTCAGAAATTCCTCATTAGCTACAATGGAGTAAAGTCATTGCAAAACAAAGAATCTTGGGCAAATGTCTTGGGGTGCCTGGAAGGGATGTATTTTTAAAGCTAGTGACACCAAATTTTCAGGGTATCATCCATAACTTTGCTGCCCCTGAACCAAACATTGCCAAACTCAGGTGGTATCATCAGGGCAGTCTTTGGATGATGCCCTGAAATCATGGTGCCGCTAGCTTTAAAAATGCGCTCCCTGCTGGCCGAAAAAACACCAAAAATACCCCCCCCCCCAAACCCAAATACCTTGCATTCGCATTTGTTCATATTTGGGCAGGACATAATCGGACAATTTTTGTTTGAATGTGCCCAAATTTGCCCAGATTCCAGCCGAATATGGTATTTGTTTCATCTGAATCTCCAACCCTCAAAAGTGATGCTGTTTCAGGGTGGGGAGACCATTCATAACAGCATCATCACTTCTCTTAATTTTGTTTTTAACTGGGGACTCCTAGATTCTCCCTTTAAGGTAGATTTAAAAGAAGAATCTTGAGCTCCCTAGTTTAAACAACTCAAATGAAAGTGATGCTGTTTCCCACTCTGGAGATGTTTTCTTGCAGGAGAGATGATGCTGACATTTGTTTGGTAAATGTTTTGTTGGGGGTGATTTGTGAGAGATTTACATGCTTAATACCCACTTGCACTGGCTTGGAGTTGTTTTTCAGGCTAACAACCTACCTCAAAGGGTTGTTGTGATTAGGAAATTAGGAAAAGAGTTGGTGGGGAGAGAGCCATGTATGTTTTGATGGGAGTGGGAGGTGTTTTGTGAGCTGGTACAAAAAATCATTGTTTGGTCATGGTGGGGGAGGGTGGTCACCCATACGCCGGGCGGGGGGGGCGCCAAACTCAGGTTTTGTCCCCGTGCTTGGGCACAGCTTCTGCTCATAGGCAATGCGCCCCTATGTGGAAGCAACGGACTGGTATTTCCCATTGCTGTATGGATGCGCAGATCTTTATTGTTGAGGTCCTTGACTATGAAGTCATATGACTATGGGTTGTAGAGAAAGAAAGCACATTTTATGTACATAAGAATTAGATCAGAACATCCGTTTTGTGTAGCATTTTGTTTTGACAGTAATTACCCCAAGTGTCACAAAGAAGCTCACAAGCAGGGCATGGTGGTTATAGTCTTGTTTTTTGTCCTTTGCCTATTTGAATAGGCATGAACGTTTCTAGCAACAGACGTGAACAGTCATTGTCTGAGTATATCCTTAATCTTTGTGATATTGTCTTATGTTAAATATGCTTGTAATCGTCACAATATCCTATGACTGAATTTTATAGGTTTGTTACTAATAAGCCTTTTCCAGCCAAATTACTCATATTCCTTCAGTGCTGGTGCAGTGCTGTTGGAAAGTGCTGTCAAGTCACAGCCAACTTATGGCAGCCCTGTAGGGTTGTCAGTGCCGGTGACATTCAGAAGTGGTTTATCATTGCCTCACCCTGGACTTTCTTGATATTTTCATAATCCAGTAACTGACCAGGACCGAACCTGCTTAGCTTCCAAGATTTGACAAGATCAGACTAGCTTGAGCTATTCAGGTCATGGCAGTGGATATTGTAGGAGAAGTGAATTTAGGATTGGTGTTCATGAAAACTACATATTGTGCTGATAAGTTTATGGCCTGTTGTTCCAAACATTAGAAAATTACATTGATGGTTAAATTTTCATTTCATAAGATAATTAACAAAGAACTAAAAATTACTGAACTGATCTGTTTTGTACTGAATAAACATAGGCGGATTCCGCATGGGCCAAAAACAGCAGTATGAAAATGGTGTGAAAATGTAAACCCCTTTACACCGTTTTAAACCATTTCACACCGCTTTCACACAGCTGTTTTTGGCCCATACAGTATCCGCCATAGTTTTCTGTTTTGGATTTTCTGGGCAGTGTAGCCATGGTCTGGTACTTTTTGCTCCTAATGTTTTGCTCATAACTAGGGCTCCTTCCCGCACATTCAGAATAATGCACTTTCACACTGCTTTCAGTACTCATTGAAGCTGTGTGAAATAGCAAAATCCACTTGCAAACTGTTGTGAAAGTGGTTTGAAAACGCATTATTTTGCATGTGTGGAAGGGGCCTATGACTGGCACCCTCAGAGGCATGTGTTTCTCTCTGTCGCACAGTGTGGAATGATTGTGTGGTGGGGATGTATGTTGTTCACCTCACAGAGGGGTGAGGTACATTTTTATGTGTCTGGGTGAAGTTCATTTAAAGTTGGATTAGCTATTGCATTTGCAATCACTTTCACAACTGCATTTCAAGTCACCTTTGCAACTGCCCTTGACATGGCATTTGCAATGACATTAACATGTATCTGGGTAGAGTTCATTTGCATTTGCCTTTGAATGTCTCTGGGGTTAGGGTTTGGTGTTTTTTAGTACCTGTAACTAGGTTTTGTTGATTTTCAGACTCATCTTTTTTGTTGAAACTGTCCTGGTGTTTGTGGATTTCAACAGCTTCTCTGTGTAGTCTGACATAGTAGCTGTCAGAGTTGTTAAGAATTTCTGGATCTTCAAATAAGATTCTATGTCCAGCTTGGGTTTAGAGCATATTAAGCTATTGCTGATTTTTCAGGCTGGATTAGTTGGTAGTACCTTTCATGTTCTTTAATTCTTGTCACAATGCTGCATTTTTTAGTCCCTAAGTATATTTGTCCACTGCCATATGGGATACAATAGATTCCTATGGAGGAAAGTGGATCTCTTTTTTTCCTTTGCTGACTGTTGTATCTTTCTGGTGGGTCTGAAGACTGTTTGAAGGTTTTTTTTTTCATCAGTTTTCCTATTTGATTGGTGATCCTCTTGATGTATGGTAGAAATACCACACATGTATGGTAGAAATACCATAGGTGCTTTTCTCTTGGAGCTGCATTTTTCTCTCTGTTTTATAGGTCACCTGATTTCTGTCATGGAGAAGCCATTTGCTTGCAGAATCCAGTTTAGATGATTCAGTTCATCTGTGAGAAGCCCAGGGCCCCATTTGCAAGCCTGTGGGGGAGGGAGGAGGAGGGGAAGGCAGCTTTCCTGACTCCGGTGAGCTGCCCCCACAATGTTTGTCTGGGCAGGGGGGACAGCTGCTACTTCTGCCTGCCCTGCCCTTCTTTCAGATCAGGTAGCCTTCTTTTTTATTTTTTTCAATATTAATTTTTATTAAAATTTTGAAGATATAAAGAACACATTATATACAGTACATATCAAATATTGTAACATTATGCTTCAACAATACACACAAAATGAACTCACAAAGTAAATACAAACAGAGCATTCAAGCTAAACTTCGTATGTCCTAGGGCTGGGGACCTTCTGAGCATTGCTGCCAGTCTCCTTCCTGCTTGACTACTTGGAAGGCCCCCAGGGCAGGGTCTGGATCCTTGCAAGGCCCCTTTCTCTACTCTACTTAGGCAATGCTGCTCTTGCCAGGCCTCAGTCGGTCTTGTGCTTTCTCCTGCCTAGCCCACCCTTTCTTTAGTGTGTTTGGGGCATTGTGTTTGTATGATATTTTCATTTTGCCTTTTGCCACAACTGTATTAGTGGTAGCAGTATGGAGCTGGAATCTTTTTGTGGAAAAGCAGCTTGCATGCCCTTTTCCCTCACTTTGTGGGATCCCCTTAAGGGATTTTGAGGTGAGTGTTTTGGGACATGCCTAGTTCAGGAGCTATCAGGTGTGCCCTCACCTCAAGTAGCAAGGAAACTATTGAGTCACTCCTTCCTGTGTGGAACCCATCTAATGACCATCCCATTTATCCTCCCTCCTGACACAGCTGGCTGGCTGGTGCAGGGCTGCAGGGAGATATCAGCTGAGAAGTGGGGTTGCCTGATATTTATCAGCTGACAAATGGTTGCTGAATAGCTGGATCCATGCCCCATGCTGTGTCAATGCTCTGACAACTTCTGTTTTCAATAAAGTTGTGGCCAATTTCTCTCAAGCTTAGGTATTGGTTTAGTTACTCTATGTGACTTTGGCTCTACTTTCCCATTCCGCCTTTGCTCCCTGGGCCAACAAGGTGAGGTTCACAGATCCATTTTGTACAGTCTACCAGAGTTTTGATTTTGCCCGTTCAACAATACAAACACAACCTCGTTAAATATAAATATGAGGGCTTGCTAATTCTAAGTTTGATAATTTTTGTTGGAAAATGTAAGTGCAGAAACAGTCAGTATATTCAGTATTTTCTGATATGCAACAGTTTTTAGTCAGTTACGGTTTAATTTCAGAAACTTGAAGGTTGTTCTTACTTTCCTAGTGGCCATTTCAAACTGTTAGCATACACATAATTTATTTTAGAAAACAAAAAGCGCAAGATAAACAATAAAAGCAAAACTCATACTTTAAAAATAAAAATTCATGACAATATATGCTGTTTGTTTATGGCTTTCTTTAGAGCTCTTTTACCCTTCAAATGCATACTGAACTACTTGTAGCAGGTTACAAACATAGAAGGTCAAGAGGAAGTTTATCAAATTAGATGCACCTGAATAACCGGGGGCAGCCATTGCTGCCGGGGTGAGCAACATAGCAAAATAAAGGGGCATGCATGGCTTGGCGGCATGCTGCAGAACCGGGTGCAATGATTGGCTCCCAGCCGTAAAGGCGGGAGGAGCCAGGATATATAAGGACGCCTCTCCCAGTCTGCGCCCTTCCCGGCGGCGAGACCCAGCAAGGCATGGCCCACCCACCCTCCCTATGGTTTTAGGGGTTGGGGGGTTGTGGTCAGTGGTGGGATTCAAAAATTTTAACAACAGGTTCCGATGGTGGTGGGATTCAAACAGTCGCGTAGTGCCAAACGGAGCAGGGTGGGGCACAACATGGCGAGGGCATGGTCTGGGCGTTCTGGGTGACGGGATTTCCAGAGCAGGGTGGGCGGTACTGCAGCAGGGGCACTGGGCAAAATCTCCCCACTCCACCCCAATGCCACCTGGGTAGACAGTTTTGCAAAACGGAGCCAAGCACTGAGCAAAAACTCCTCTCCCCATCCCCATGCCACCAGGGTAGAAAGATTTGCCCACAGAAACCAAGCACTGGCCAAATTCTGCACTCTCCATTCCCATGCCACCAGGGTAGAAAGATTTGCCCACAGAAACCAAACACTGGCCAAATTCTGCACTCTCCATCCCCATGCCACCAGGGTAGAAAGATTTGCCCACAGAAACCAGGGCCGGGAGCTCCCCATCTTCGCCACCGCCCTCTGCAGGAAGCAGGGCTGGCGCATCTCTCAGCTCGCTGCCGCCAGGCTGCGTGGCGCGGGCTTTATCTTCCTCTCCTGCCCGCCCCGCTGCTTGTGGGGCGGGCGCTCTTCCGGCGGCCGGCCAGGGCCGATCCACAGTTGCCGTTTCATCTTTTGCCCGCCTCTTCAGGAAGCAGGGCGGGCGATCCCGCTGCCGGCCAGGCTCGTGCTGTGGGTTTTAATTCCTGCCCGCCTTCGCTGCTTGCGGGCGGGCGCTCTCCGCGGCCAGCCAGGCCGATCCACAGCTCGCGTGTTTATCTTTTGCCCACCCTGCAGGAAGCAGGGCGGGCGCATCTTCGCCCGCTGGCCGGCCAGGCCGAATGCCGTGGGCTTTTTTTATCTCTCCTGCCCACCCCACTCGCTTGCAGGGTGGGTGCTAATCCCGGCGGCCGGCCTGGCCCGGAAACCGCCCGTCCCTTCATCTTCACCTCGCCTCTGTATGCAGGAAGCAGCGCTTACGCGCACCTTCCTTCGCCTAAGGCCGGCCAGGCCGCGTTGCCTGCGGAAGCTTTTGCATCTCCTCCTGCCCGGGCGGGTGGAGAAATCTCCAGCGACGACGGGCTGGGCCGAGCCCACGCCGTCCCCATCTTTGCCATACGCCTCTGCAGGAAGCGCAGGGCTGGCGCATCTGCTTGCTCATGTCGGCCCGCCCGGCCGATACGCCGTTGGGCTTTACTCTCCTTCTGCTCACGTGCCTCTTGTGCTTTCTGCGGGGCGGGCGCTCTCCGGCGGGCGGCCAAGCCGAGCTGCCGGGCTCACATCTTAGTGCCCGCACTTGCAGGAAGCAGAAGCGGGCGCATCTGCCTTGCCCGCGGCCGGCCAGGCCGTGCCATTGGCTTTACCTCCTGCCCAGTTCACCCGCTGCTTTATGCGGGGCAGGCGCTTCTCCCCGCGGCCGCCAGGCCGATCCAACCGCCACACCCATCTTTGCCTGCCCTTGCAGGAAGCAGGGCGGGCGCGATCTCTTGCCCGCGGCCAGCCAGGCCGTGCCGTGGGTTTTACCTTCTCACTGCCCGCCCCACTGCTTCTGGCGGGTGGGTGCTGTCCCCGGGCGGACCACGATCTTCAGGCCCGAGTCACGGCCCGTCCCCATCTTCGCCCGCCCTGCAGGAAGCAGGGCGGGCGCTTCTCCCGGGCGGCCGGCCAGACCGAGCCCAGCCGCCCGGGCCCATCTTCGCCCGCCCTGCAGGAAGCGCAGGGCGTATGCGCACCTTCGCCGGGCGGGCCAGGCCGCAATGCCCGTGGGTTTTTTTTACCTCCTGCCCGCCCCGGGGCGGGCGCTCTCCCAGTGGCCGGCCAGGCCGATCCACCCGCTGCGCCCATTTCTTTGCTCCTCGCCCTCTGCAGGAAGCAGGGCGGGCGCATCTCTCTGCCTGCAGCTGGCCAGGCCCGTGGGCTTTACTCTCCTGCCCGCCCCACTGCTTGCGGGATGGTGGGTGCTTGTTGTCCCGGGCGGGCCCGGCTCTGGCCGAGCCGCCAGATCCCCATCTTCGCCAGCCCTGCAGGAAGCAGGGGCGGGAGCATCCTCGCCCAAGGTCGGCTACAGGCCGCGCGCCGTATGGAGCTTTACCTCCTGCCTGTAAGCGGGTGAGTCTCCGGGCGGCCGGCCAGGCTGAGCCGCCCGTCCCCTTATCTTTGCCCGCCTCTGCAGGAAGCAGCGTGGGCGATCTTCGCGTCGCCAGCCGGCCGGGTATCGTACCGTGGAAGCACCTCCTGCCGCCCGGCACAGCTGCTTTATGGCCCGGTGGCTTCTCAGCTGACGACCCGTCGAAATTTTATCCGCCCGCGCATCCATCTTTGCCCACCCTGCAGGAAGCAAGAACGGGCGCATCTTCTTCGCCTCGCGAGCCGGCCAGGCCGCATGCCGCGGGCTTTATCTCCTGCCCGCCTCTGGTGCCTTTTATGGGCGGGCGTATTTCTCCCGGCTGGCCGACCGAGGCCGCATCCACCGGGCCAAGCACCTATCTTTGCTCCAATTCCTGCAGGAAGCAGGGCTGGCGCATTCTTTGCCCGTGGCTTCGGCCAGGCCGCGTGCCGCGGGCTTTATCTCTCCTGCCCGCTTCTGGTGCTTGCTATGGGCGAGCGGCTCTCCCGGCAACCCGGCCAAGCCGCAGCCGCCGGTCACGGCCGTCTATCTTTGCCCGCCTCTGCAGGAAGCAGAAGCTGGCGCATCTCTCGCCCGCGAGCCGAAGCCGGTGGCCGCGGCCGTGGGCTTTATACAGCTTTGCCCAATTCCCACTGCTTGCGGGCGGGTGCTGTCCCGGGCTGACCAGCCAGGTCAAGCCGCCAGTCCCATCTTTTGCTTTCGCCTCTCGCGAGGTCAGCAGGGCAGGCAGCATCTGCTTCGCCCAGCTGACCAGCCAGGCCGTGCCGTGGGCTTTTGACCTGCTTGCCCGCCCCGCTTCTTATGGGCGGCGTTTTCCCGGCGGACCCGACCAGGCCACGAGCCGCCAAGCCCATCTTTGCCTGCCGTGCAGTCAGCAGGGCAGGCGCATCTCGCCAGCAACCTGCCAGGGCTGTGCCCGCGGTCTTTACTTCCTAGCCCGGCCCCCGCTGCTTGCCGGGTGCTGGAAATATTCCCCGGGCGGCCACGGCCTGACCGAACCGTAGCCGCCAGGCCCATCTTTCGCCTGCCCTGCAGGAAGCAAGTGATTTGCCCACAGAAACCAAACACTGGCCAAATTCTGCACTCCCCATCCCCATGCCATACAAGGGTAGAAACGTTTAACAAAGCAGGTAGGGCGATCTCTGCGCCATGGAGTGGGAGTTAACAACCGGTTCGGGCGAATCTGAAGAAATATTTTAACAACCGGTTCTATCGAACCGGTGCGAACCGGCAGCATCCCACCTCTGGTTGTGGTCCTTACTGTCGCAGTCCTGGCGGGTTTGCAAGCGGAATTCGCGACATCTGGGGAGAAAACGAGGCTTCCGGCTGGGTCTCCCAAGCTTGTGCCCTGTGGAAGGGCCGGGGGGTGGGGCGGGTAGGCTGGCAGGCCGGCAGGCCGGGCCACTGCCTGACACCCCAGGGAGTGGGGTTGGGTCGGGCCAATAGGCGGCCGAGGGCTTAGCCGGTGCCCGACACCCCAGCAGGGGCGGGAAGGGTGAAGCCGGAGTGTTATCTCTGGGGCTTCCCTTCCCGTCAGTTTCCCAATGGAGATTGGGATGTGATGTGCGACCCGTTTGCCGCCCAGCTCTTTTGTACATAGTTCATGTTGATTATGTTATTGAATAATTAATAAACTGGGCTGCGGCCCATTCCTTTCCAGCCTGTCGTTGTTGTGTGATTATTGAGCGAAGTAAAGTCTCACCATCTGCAGCAAATGATTCATAATACTTTTACGTAGTCAAAAATCATACCTTGAAATCCTGGGGTAGAGAACAGGTTTGCATTAAAATGCAAGCTAAATAGTAATGAAAATATCATGAGCAACAAAGTCCATATGGGGAAATAGTTTAAACTACCTGAACATTCCTAGTCATAACACCTACAGGAGCAGATGGACCAGCCAGTTTGAGTAAACAGTCACCCTGCCAATGGTGCACAACAGATACTGTACAACCTGTGTTATCTGGTGTAGCCTGCCTTTAATCCCATCCTTCTCTAAGGAGTACAAGATTCTTCCCTTTCCCATTCATCTTCACAACAGCTTGTGAGTTACTTCAGCAAGGAGCAAGTGATTCACCCAAAGTCACCCAGTGAACTTCTGGCCAAGTGCACATTTAAACCCACATCTTCTGAGTCCTATTTGAACACTCCAATAATAACAATACACCGGCTCTGTCAATTTTGTAGCTTTGATGGGGGGTAGGCAAATTCCCCAGTATCTCTTTTGTTCTGTATCATTTTATATATATTTTATGCCCACACTTGCAATGGGATCCAGAATTAAACTATATGAGTAATTTCCAATTATGGAGGTCCCCTTGTATGTAATACAGAGCCAGATCTTTCTTCAGTCCCCAGTCCGAGGCCCTTTCCGCATGAGCAGAATACAGCGCACCGGGGATGGCAAAAACGCGGTACCAGGGGAAGCGTTTGCACAGGAGCTGCATGAAGCTGCCACTTTAAACCTCGTTCATCGAGCGAGGTTTTTGAAAAGCAGCGTCTTCCTGCCGGTGTGGTGCAAACTGCACCAGCGGGAAGACGCCTCTTTTCCCGTTGCCTCCACTGACCTGCCTGTCCAGCACCACTCTGGAGGGCTGCAGAGACCTGCCCACACTGCCCTCTGAACCCTGGAGGGTCAGAGGGCAGTGTGGGTGGGTCCCTGCAGCCCCTCAGAGTGACGCTGGACAGGCAGGTAAGTGGAGGCGATGGACCAGAGGTGGCTCCATGTGGAGCTGCCTCTCCAGTGTGGCAGATCTGCGGGGCTGCTCACATGCTGCTGTGCGAGTAGTCCCTGAGCCTCCACCGGTATAATTTATGCCAGTGGAGGTTTGTTTCTGTTGCCATGCAGAAAGGGCCTGAGAATCAAGAAAACTGGCCAAACTAGCAAAACACAATGATTGCTTGCCAGTAACTTTTGTTTTTGTTATAGCAAAATGATAGCAAGCTTTTGATTCTTAAATGATAATTTATAACCCAGATGTCTGGCATTCTTATTGCTAACTCAACAATGTATGTAAAGTGGGAACCTGCAAGAAACTTGCAGGGAGGGTGCATCACATCCTCCCTTTGCTACCTTCTCCCTCACTCTTTTCTAATCACCTTTTCCCTTTTTCACACACTCGCCTTTGTCAATGTTCTCTCCCTCTCTTAAGTAAATCTTCTCCATCTTTATTTCAATCCACCCTCCTTCTCTGAGAAACTCCTTCTCTTCTCAGTTAACCTCCATTCTCCATTCTCCTTCTCTTGTCAGTAAACCTACCCCCTGTCTCTTTTTCTCCACCCTTTCTCCATCAGTCTCCCCCTTCTCTGTCAATCTTCCCCTTCTGTTTCACTTCCTCCATTGTCTGACCGTCTCCTCTTTGTCTCCTCATTATCTGCCAATCTACCCCCTCTCTTTTGCCCTGCACCCCTTCTCTGTCAATTTCCCTTTCTCTGATAATCTTACCCCCTCTATTTGTCTTCCCCCCATCCTTATCTTGATCTCCTCTTGCTGGTGGGAGCCCACAAAACATAGAGCGGGAATCCTACCTTTCCTCCCTGTTGCAGAGTCTCGGCAGCTGCCTTGAGGCTTGACTACCAGAGCAGCAGTTTCTGGGAGCTGCACCAGGCTTGGATAAGCTCCCTGCCCTAAGCCAGGAATGGCTCTGGACCTGCAGGCACAGCAACAGCAATGCTTAGGGGCTACTCTAGGTCCAGAATAGATCCTAGAAACCCTATTCCTCACCAGTCCTGCAGAAGAAAGCTAGTATGCTCTCTGCACTTTAACAGAGAATAGTATTTTATTTGGAAAGGAATTTAAACCCTCTAAAGCCTTTTTTTTAATATTTCAGATTTTTCTGCAAACCTGGGGATTTCACCAAGTTTGCAGGAAAATCTGTTTAGTGTCAGAGTGGCCCTGATCCACTAATTTAGATATCTGCAAATTGAGGCCACACGTCATTATTAGATAAAAGTATTTTAACTGACTAAACTAGTAGACTTAAACAGAACTGAATTAATTTCAGCTGAAGGCTGGTACATACAGCTATTATTTTAATCAGTAAGCATGATGAGACTGCTGATAATTTGTGCCACTCTGAAAAATGAAGATATTTTTGGTGGCCTTTTTGATATCCTGTGCATGGGACATTAGATGAACAGGTCAGAGTCTTTTGTGAGACCTTTTAACTGAATAATGAGGCACTTCTTCCCCATTCATTCTCTGTATTAATGTCAGGTACATAAGTGATCCCTAAAACAGTGAATTATAGTACCATGTAAGTTACCTTGTAAAGTTTCCAAGATCTATTGCAAGAACAATAGACTAAGAATATTCTCATATTATGATAGCAATCAATAGGTTCTTGAAAAATTCACGTGAGGGTTCATGATGTTGCATTACAGGCTTTTGCTAGGAGATTGGTTTTGTTAGCAGCCAATGTGTGTAACTGCTGTGCCAGTAAAAGTTAATCTTGTTACCATGAGATTAATTTGATTATGTGTGTCCCATTCAGCCCATGGGGGAGGTCTAAAATATAAATAGAATTCCAGTGCATATCTCGTGTCTAATTACTTTTATAGTGTCTGAAATTGTAGCACAAATGGATCACATACAGAGGAAAATGACCATATTTTATAAAGTTGAGTTTGGATCCCAGAACTTTTCTCCCAATCCTGTGAAAGGGAAGAGTTGAGTTCACCACTGTATGAACAGTAGTGAATTTGATTTGTCATTTTAAGCTGCGGTCAGTATTCTATTCGATGGAGGGGGGAGTATCTATAGATTGTGGGGTGGATCCCTCCCCTATCTTATCATTCTACTGAACAATGTTTGAAAAATTCCTCCAGTGTAAGTAGCTTTCATCCAACTAGAGGATGGTCGGATCCACCCCAGTATCCCTTACACATAGCACTTTGGAATTATCCTATTGTACATTAAAGATAACCCAGTTTTGTCTTTTGCCAATTACATTGTTTTTCTCTTAGAACCTCAACTTTTACAGTTGACTGTTGTAGTGAGGTAGCTGTGGTGATATTAGGAACAGACCAAGAGTTCTATACATGTTGGGATTTACATCCTGTCCCTTATAACTGGAATAAGTTTGCTGTGATTGGAGTAAGTTACTTTTGTGTAACATGCCTAACTTCTGAGATCACTCTTTTTCTGTGACATGCTATAAATAGAAACTGGCATTCATCAGGAATTTTTTGTCATTGTGAATAAAATTTTGACATTTGTCAGTATATTTGCAGTGACAGAACTGTACAGTTCATATACCTGTAGATTACTGGAGGCTGGAATCTTTGGTTTCCAGCTGTCACAAATTCCATATTTCAATGTTTGTAAAGAACAGATACAGGTTTTTCACATCTGAGGGCAACAATGACTTGGATATGTCTCACAGACGTGTATCTCTTAAACTCATAAAAAGGAAAGCTTACTGTATGCAAATAAGTACTCAGAACATTGAGCATGCCACCTGCTCTTGTCCTGCCCTGGTAATAGGATGTTCCCCATCACCAGCATGGTAAGTCTACCAACACGCATCATTTTGTAGCATATGGCTGCTTAACTTTTTTGAAGTAGCATTTCCACATGTTAATGTGACAGTTTTGAATGTTTCTTCTATGTGTATTTTGGTAGTTATAGATTTGTCTCTGTACTTACAGTATTCATTTTTAATGTCCCTGTGTTATGGACTGAATTTCAGATCTAATGGTAGAGACATATGTTTTTGTCACTTTAAAATCCAATTGATACGTTTCTGTCAGTTTAGAATCATTTTTCTGTGACAGGTTATTTCAACTAATAAGGAATTCTATTTGTAACCATGGTTATTTGGGAAAGCGAAGCAGAAGCAGAAGATACCCTTGTACATTTGTTGCAGGCTGTTATGTCAAAATGTAGAGGGTTAAAGGATTTGTTTCTGGGATGTTGGATTTGCCTGGAGGCAGTGCTGCTCTGAAACTTAGTTTCCCTTTCTCCTTTGTGTTCATGATGTATTTATTAAGCAAATACTAGCAAGTCTAGTTGTACAGTATAGCTGCTTTAATAGAAGCAGTAATAGACACCAACATCTGACAGTGTATTATTGACTAGAAAATGTGTGTTTGGAGATTCTACAAATAAATCTATTCTGTTCCTTTTGGGGGACCCCTACCAAATGCAACCCCATTTCAGCAACAAGAACACAGTATTAATGGCAGAATCTAGCCAAAGTTGAGTACTTCCAAGTTCCATTGACTTTTGATGGAAGAGATTTAAGCATGTCTGTAACTCTCCTCTTGGAATCAGTGTGACTTAGGAGTAATTTAAAAGTATTATGCCCCAAAGGTTTTGGGTTGGATCCAGACTAAATATTCCACAGCAGAATGGAATTTTCCTACCTGTTGCAGCCCACTAATATCCACAAAAGGCTGCTACTCGGGGATGGGAAACTTGAGAAACTATATGGGGTACATCTGCAGCTGGAAGGACAAATTGATGGAAATTGCCAGTTTAGTCCATATTCATCCCTTGGGGTTTCACTTGTGATGAAGGAGAGTGGGTTCTGAATGCTGGAGAGGAGTAGATTGATTATTTTTAAAAAGACATTTACCTGTTGCTGAATGATTATATCAGTTTGTGTAGCTTCTTGTTCCCCCATATATTCCTTCTGTGACCTTTCAGTGAGTGTAAAAATGAGTCTAAATGTTTCAGAAGATGTAGGAATTAGGATCTGGCTTTCACTTTCTCCCTTTCTGTGGATAGACATTAGTTAAATGAGGAATACTACATAATAGTCAAAATGTGTAACAAGTAAAGTGAGAAAACACAGCCCCGGACTTACCCGGGGCCACCATTGTGGCAGAAGGTAGGGCAATGAAAGCCCCAGGTCCCAATAGTGTGTGTGCACACACTCGGGCAGGGTGACATGACGGGACCTAGTAGGCCCAAGTCATGTGACGAGGGCCTCTGTCACATTGGGGAGAAGGGGGCATGCACGCCTATAAAAGGCGGCACACGGCGGGCTCAGGCCCCTTTTCAAGGCAGCCGAACTAGCAGAGAGGTGCTCACTCTTCGTTGCCTGAAGGTCTGCATTGCTCCCTGGCCATCAAATAAAAGAGCTGGCTGTTTAACGTGGTCTGGGGTGAGCTAGAACACCATAGAAAATACTTAGGGGCTTTGGAAGGGTTGTTTTCAAACACCCCCGCTCCCCCAACCCACCAAGGAGTTGAGAGCAGTAAAGGCCCAGCCTGGGCAGGCACAACTGCCCACCCAATTAATTAGGAGGAGAATTGGGCTAGTCTTCTCTCCACCCCTCCCTCTTGGCCTGGTAACTGCCTGTTCTGCCCAGCAACAGGGTTTGTCAGGCTTGGGGGAATAGTTAGATGGGTCTGTGATAACAGGCCTGGCTAGGGATTTTGCAGGATATTAAAAGGGGACTAACAACCCCTTACCACTCCCTCCTCTTGTTAACCTCTCCCCCCCACACACACACACACTTTTTATTTTTGGTTCAGTAGTTACGAGTAAGTTAGGCAATAGAATAGGTTAGTAGTTAGTAAGATTAGAAATTGTTAGTGTTAGCTAGTGTTAAGGTTATAAGTAGGGTTGTTCATTAGTGGTGTGTTAGTTATTGTTTTAATAACTGCGCACTGAATGATAGATCCTACGAGAAGGAGGAGCAGGAGCCCAGCAGGAGCCCAAGGTGGCCCAGGCTGGGTCCCAGCGCATTACTAGAGGCCACCATTAAGAAAAAGAAATGTAAACTGCATGACATTCAATCTTTACTGGGGCATCTTAATTTTGCTTGCAAGGTGGTGGCCCAGGGACGAGCCATTTGCACCCAGCTGGCACGGTCTACAGCGGGCTGATCGGCTCCTCACCATCACATTTGGGCCATGGCCGGGCAGAGGGTCTGGCTGCAATTCTTGGCCTTTTATAATGGCGTGTCCCTATGGCAAACCCCTCTTCAGCTTGGGGAGGAGTTTCAAATTTATACCGATGCAGCTGGTGGGATTGGCTTTGGTATTTACTTTAGTGGGCGTTGGGCATGGGGCGTGTGGCCTCCTTCCTGATCCACACAGGCATTCTTCAGGACATGACCTTTTTGAAACTGTTCCCGTTGGTGGTTGCGGTCCATTTATGGAAGGACTTTTTCCAAAACCGCTCGGTGTGGTTTTGGTGTGACAGCCAAGCAGTGGTGCGGGTAGTGAACAGGCAATCCATCCATTCAGAAAGTGTCATGAGACTGATGCGAGAGTTAGTGCTACTATTGCTGGTCAATAACATCTCTTTTAAGGCAGTTTTTCTTCCAGGGGTCACCAACAGCATAGCTGATGCTTTGTCTTGCTGTCAGGTGGACTGTTTCTGCTTCTTCACACCTGGGGCCAAACAGCAGCCAGATGCCTTCCTGGAGCAGTTGTGGAGCCTTGGCAGTGAATGAGTGCAGTACCCTGCAGTCCTTAGTACCAGCCACTCACTGCTCCTATGAAGGGCCAGTGGGTGCCTTCCTGGACTTTGACATACCCAGAGGCCTGGCAGTGAACCAAGAGATCCCTGAAGGTTTTCTTCTTCAGTACTTAGCCCATTTGAAGGCACAGGGCTTTGCACCAAGGACCATGCGCGTTCATTTGATAGCCCTTGCCATTTATTGTAGAACATTGGAAATACCTGACCCAACTACATTCTTTTTTGCATGTAGGGGTGTTGCGGGTTGGCACTGCTTGGTTCCGTGACTTCAGGACAGCCACCAGCCCATTACCAGGGAGCTACTGCAATCTCTATTCGTCATGTCTCGGTTGATCTGCTCGTCCCCGTTTGAAGGGCTTTTCCGAGCAGCATTTGCCCTAGCTTTTTTTGTCGCTTTCTGGTGCAGTGAACTGGTAGCACCTTCCAGGACATCTATGGGGTCAAGGGCCATACAGTTTGCTGACATATAGGTAGGGGGTGGTGGCTTGTACATTTGGCTGGCCTCTTCTAAAAAGGAACAACTTTAGCAGCAGCTCCTGCAGGGTTGCCACAACCCTGGCATATATGGCCCTTTGATCAGCTATCCCTGGTCCCCTCCTTCTTCACCAGGATGGGTCCATTATCTCAGTTTCAGTTTGCCACTGTGCTATGGCAGTGCGTGGGGGCATTGGGTTTGCCTGCTGGGGAATTTGGACCTCATTCCTTTCGGATAGGAGTAGCCATGTCAGAAGCGCAGGAGGGTTTCTCCCCCGACCCGATTTGGGCATAGGTCATTGGCATTCACTAGCATACAGGGCAAATGTGAGACCCCACCTTATGCTTTAATCTGTTCCTTATAGCTTCGCTGGGCTGCTGGACCTGTGTTTGGATTGTTGGGCACAGCATTGTGCACTGGGCCGGTCGGTATGCTACAAGGTCAGGTTGGGGCTTGGACCTTTGTCTGGAGGACATCGTTGAAATCGCTGGCTTGGCCATCGGGGTATGAAATGAGACGCCTTGCTGCCCATGATCCAGATGGCGGTGCTTCAATTTTGCTCTCCCCAGGGTATTATCATCTAGCTGGGAGAGAACGATATCCCAGCACAAAAGAGTGTGGAGCTGTCTCTCTGGATGGCCGCAGACTTGCGGGAGCTTCATTGCCGGTTGCCGAGGGCAAAATGTTTTTGGTCCTGCCTGTTGAGGAGGCTGACATAGCAGGATGCATTGAATCCGGGGAAGGTTGACCGAGCGAGGAGAAAGGTTTGCAAGGATGCAGCCCAGGTGGTGTGGGAGTTGTGCAGTGAGGTGATCCCACAAATGGAAATCTCCCCTCTCCAACCAGCTTATTTTCGCCCCTACGGCATGCTCTTGTCCAAATGGGGCATGGACTTGTGGCTACACGCTTCACGGTACACAATTTTGCAGTGGTTTGGGGCTTAGGAAGCAGTGGTGGGAGCTGGAGGGCCAGCTCAGTGGTGGGTATGGGCAAAGGAGCACATCCTTTCTGGGGAGGCCAAGCTTGTGCGCCGAACCTTCCTGCGATTGGTGTCACATAATGGGCATGTGCTCAGGTGGCACTTAGTAACCTTCTGTCCCAATTCCCCAATACAGATTGGGAATGGTGCCGGGTTCAGCAAAGGTGCTGCCCGGCTGCTACGATGTGCCCCTTTTGCTCACCCAGCTTCCTATGTTGTTAATAAAAAGAGCTGCGGCCCAATTTTATTCCCAAGAGAATGATGTTGTGTTATTGGGGCCAATTGAGACTCTGCATATCAGCACGCAAAGCTAGAGAAATAGACAAGTTCCTTTCCTGGAACATGAAAAATGCCAGTGAATAAACTTTCCTGGTATCTGTGCTGTAGAGCTGGTAAACATCATATTGCCATATTTAATTATATTGATAGTGAGATCCCAGTGATACCAGCTGCAGACAGAAGAAGAACATGGCTACAGAATGTGGTTAGTGTGTCAAATAAGGATCAGGGATATCTGAGTGCCTTTGGACCTGTCACTGGCCCTTTCTATCCAAATCTCCTAAAATGTTTTTAAAATGTTTGTAAAACGTTTTCAGTCCCCTCCTTCATTTTGTTTGTATTTACCTCTCAAAAATTATTCCTGGCTGCCATTACCTGATTTCCCTCCCCCATTTTTTAGTTCTGTGTTGAATCAATGCTCCAATGCATTCTATACTTCTTGTTTACTCAATACCTTGAAGATTGGCCCTCAAAAGTAAAGGAACAAACAGAGAATTGCTGCAAATAAACAGGTGAAGGGGAACTGAGTGAGCTCTGAAAATGGCACCAAAGAGGAAGTCCATGGGAAACATAGTCAGTTGATCACATAGCAACTGAAGATGTCTTCAAAGCATATTAGCCAGAGAATCATGTTAAAATTTAAAATATTTTGAGGTAAAACAATGCAGAACTCCATAGAATTTCCTGCCTCAAAACATTTTAAATGAATTGTATGGAAAACCCCACTATCTCTTAGATTAGCCTACTTCACAGGGTTCCTGGGAGGAAAAAATTGGGCAGATGGATGTAACTTTGGATCCACTTTGGATCCCTAATGGGAAGAAAATTGTGTTATAAATGCCTTAAATATTTGTTTACCACATACTTGTTGTTGAATTGTTTTAATGGTTTGAGCTAAGAACATGATATTTGAATTATGTATTTGGAAAACTGGAAATTAGTTAACTGTCAAGCTAGTCAGATATAGACTGCATGTCAATATGAGGATATAGAATGAATATAAATAATCGATAAATAAGGATAACTATCATAATATATGTTATGTATTTGTGGGTCAGCTGCCATGATTCCAGAACATTGCTTCTTCATATCCTTCAGTTGACCATTGCAGCATAATTGAACATGTTAAAATATTTCTAGAAGGGTGTTTCTGCAAGTCCATTTTTTAAAAGTTTGTAGTAGGACCCATTTGTGATAGTTTGTTATGACAGGCAAAAGCAAACAAGTTGCAAAAATAATGAAAGAGCTGTCTTTGATAACAGAATTTTGCATTATTTATCAATGCTCTTTTTATGAAAGTATGCTCTTTTCTTCATTCATTAATGGATGTTTTGAAATAATATGAAATTATAATGAATTTTTCATGAGTTATAATTTCCTGTGATCACTTTCCATGCTAGAATAAATGGTTTACAGTCGCTACATGTAATTTCTTTTAAAAATTGGAATCTCTCCATCTAACATAAAAGTGATTCCATATATTGTCATTTTTATTTTCTTGCTTCAAAATTGCTTGTTTGTGAAAGCATTTCAGTTATTTTAATAATTTTAAGGACTCCTTTACTATGGTAGCAAATTTAAGAATATTTTTACATATAGAAAGGGTATACATAGATCAACATACATAAATAATATTTTGATTTATAGTATTTTATATTTTAAAAATGTTAATCGATATGTGTGAAGTACTACATAGTTCAATATACAAATATTGTTTGAAAATGAAGGAAAATTTGTTATTTCCAATTCAAAGTATTTAAAATATGATACAAGCATATTACTTTAAAGAATGTCCTCCACTTTGAAGCTTATCTGGCATCTGTCTTACTGTCCTTTAAGTACCATGCCAAAGTATTTGAGGTCTTAACTTGCTGAGACTGAGCAGTAAAGAGACCCTGATGTCATAGTGTATTGTGAAAGTAAAATCACCAGTATTATAATATCCTTGTACAGATCTCTGGTGTGACATCATTTGCAATACCTTGTGCAGTTCTGGTCACCATATGTTCAAAAAGACAATGCAGAGCTGGAGTCATAGTGGATACTTCTATGAAAATGTCAACACAGTGATGGATTCCACACAGCAAATGTATAATGGGTTGCAGTCATTATAAAGGAACCTGTTTTCCTTTCCCCCATTCACGTGTGCTGTGCAGGCAGTGATTGGAGCCCATGGAAACAATCCAGGTTGTCGTACTTTTGCACAGAGATGCTTCTCTTTTTAAAAAATTTCCTGCAACACATGCATTGCTGCGCAGGCATACAGAAATGAACCCCTGCAGAAATGAACCCCTGCAGCCCCGTCCCACGATCCAATCGGCTGCACCTGCATAGCTGTGCTTGTGCAACGTACAAAATATAAAAGAAAGGGGACCTCCCTGCAATGACAAGGCAATAATTATTGCTGGACAGGTGGATTCTCCCTGTCTGTGGATAGCACGTTGAAAGGGAGGGAAATAAAGCACCTCCTGCCTGGCCATTTGCAGGGGAGTGGCTCGAACCCAGGATTTTGCAAAAGGATCACTATTTTAGCAATTTTTGAAAATGCCGGGTTGAAGGAAATACAATGGGGCAAACTTGTTTGGGGAATGGGACCTGTGCGAAGTCTTCCCCCAGTGATTCGTATTGTGCTCTATATTCATTATATTTGCCCTGTGTGGAATCCACCAGTATGTGCTGCAGCTGTGAAAACGACAACAACAAAGTCTGCACTGTGGATTTTTAGAGCAGGGGTTGAACCAGTGGTGGGATTCAAATAATTTAACAACTGGTTGTTTACAAAGCACCATTTTAACAACCAGTTCTGCCGAAGTGGTACGGAGCTGCTGAATCCCACCACTGGGTTGAATATAAAATCACCAGTATTATAATGTCCCTGTGCAGATCTCTGGTGTGACATCATTTGTGATACTGTGTGCAGTTCTGGTCACCATATGTCCAAAAAGAGAGCAACCATAACGATTAAGGGGTTGGAGAACATTTCCTATGTGGAAAATCTGAAGAGTCTGGGACTTTCCAGTTGAGGAAAGAGACAACCAAGAGGGGACATGATAAAGGTTTAGAAAATTATGCATAGGGTAGAGCAAGTGGATGGTAAGAACTTTTTCTTCCTCTTCCAAAATACTAGACCTCAAGGACATCCAGTGAAGGTGATAGACAGTAGATTCAGGATGGACAAAAGAAAATTGTTCTTTACTCAATTAATGGTTAAAATGTGGAATTCACTGCAACTATATGTTATGATGACCGTAGGCACAGTTTTAAAAGGGGATTAGACAGATTAATTGAAGATAGGTCTATCAGTAGCTACTAGCCATGGTGACTAGAGAGAATATCCACATTCAGTGGCTCTAAACTTTTGAATACCAGTGTCAGAAACCATTATCGGGGAAGGCCTCAACCTGTATGCCATATTGTTGGTCCTTTGGAATAACTGGGTGGCCATTGTATGAGACAGCATGCTGGACTAGATGGACCACTGATCTAATCCAGCAGGGCTCTACTTACATTCTTATTTCTTTTTTGCCCAGGCTTTTAACTGAGAAGTTCCATTTTTATACTGTTTTTGTTTCTAGACTGAGTGGTGTTTTATGAATATTATTTCAATATGCTGGACATTGTTTTATTCTTTTTAATATTAATGAATCTTATGTTATTATCATTTCTTTATAAAAAAAGATTTCCTTCGACCTAACATTTATTTCCTGTATTGTATATGCTTTTTAGTCCATTTTTTTATTATTGTTGTAATGTTGTCTATGCCAATAAAGGCTTGCTAAGAAAAAAAAATACATTAAAAGAATACCAAAAAAGAATCCTTTACATGTGTATGTGGGGAAGACACAAACTGAAAACTGCCATATACTGTGCACATACCGCTTTAAAAACAAAACACAACACATATTTTAAAGTTCTTCAGTATGAACACAAGGCAAGCAGAACTGAAACCATTCTCTGAAACTGACACATCTCGAATACAGTTTTATGCTATACATAATAGTTGGTATCACCAAAATGTCCAGTGTATATAAGGGTTTGTATTTGCCTGGTAAGCTTGAAATTCACCCACAGGGGAAAGAAAGCTAATAACCACTGATCAATACAAGAATAAAATGAAATTCCTTAAGATCATAAATAGAAAAAAAATAAAAGCGGAAAACCAAGGAGACATTAAATCCTCATAGCTTAATTACCACACAGTTGTATATCTATATACTAATAGCCAAGGTTGGCAAATCTGAGGGTATTTAAATTTGGTGACTGGAGCTGTGAAATGGCAAATCAGAGCTTTCTTCCATCCTGAAAAGGGCCCAAGGTTTGCAGAGAACTGTGAAATCTAAAAAACAAAATATATTTGGGAACTTTAGAAAAACAAAAACAAAATGATAAATGAAATGCCCGTCGCTTTAAGCAAGATTTCCTCAGTGACTGTTACTATACTGTTTTGCATAGCAAAGTTAGTACATAGTATATTTCTCTGCCACAGAACAAAGCATGCCAGTTCTTCTTTGTTGTCAAATACTCTGCCTGGGTCCTAGTGCCTATCTATACCTGCTCCCCACCCCCACCCCCACCCCCATCCATTTGAAAGTAAAAATACATTTTGGCATAAATGTTCTTATATCTAAGTACCATATTCAATAATGCACAAAATAATGGTTTTGAGAAAGGCAGTACATAAAAATGAATGATAATTCTCATATTTGTTCAGAACCGTATTCTAATGTTGAGGCATACCATTTTCTCAACTGCTGAACTTCAGCTGACCAAAGTAACATCTGTATATGGAACAGAGTATAGGAAATCACAGATTCCAGGTTTGCCTTTGACAGTAAAAGGCAGGGGAGAAGGGGCGGAGCCCCTTCCCAGGCCTGTTCAAGCCTCTGGGGGAAGACACTGAGGGAAGACACCAGGCCTGTCTAGGGTTGCCAACTCCAAACTGGGAAATTCCTAGAGAATTTGTGGTAGAGTCTGCAAAAGGTGGAGTTTGGGGAAGAAAAGACCCTCAGTTGAATAAAATGTCACAGAGTCCATTCTCCAAAGCAGTCATTTTCTCCAGGGGGACAGATCTCTGTCATCTAGAGTTCAGCTGTAATTCTGGAAGATTGCCAGGACCCACCTGGAGGCTGGAAAACCTAGACCTGACGGTAACCTTTGAGTGGCTTGTTATCACCTGACTTGCTTGATTCAACTAGATCTGGTTGCTTGCTACTATTCAACAGCAGCCATCCTATGAAAGCCAGTATGATGTAGGGCAGTGGTGGCGAACCTATGACACTCCAGATGTTCATGGACTACAATTCCCACCAGCCCCTGCCAGCATGGCCAATTAGTCATGCTGGCAGGGGATGATGGGAATTGTGGTCTATGAACATCTGGAGTGCCATAGGTTCACCGCCACGAATGTAGGGGTTAGAGCTTCAGAACAGGATCTGTAAAAACCAGGTGTGAATTTACATCTTGCTGTGGCTGCTCACTGGATGATTTTGGATAGTCACACACTTGGATAGTCACACACAGAGTTGTTGTGAGGATAAAAAGGAGATGAAAATAAGGTAACCTGCTTCAGTCTCTACTATGGAGAAAGATGGGGTAAAATGAAGTAAATAAATATATAGCTGAAGATGGGAGACAGATAAAAGGTAGGTTGGCAAATGACTGAGAATGAGAGAATAAGGCAGGAAAAGGGGAGAGGACATTAAGGGGTTGCCAGGAGAAGAGAAAGAGGAAATAACGTGGGGAGAGAAATACAGGAAAAGTGATGTGCTCCCTCATAAGTCATTGAGAATTCTCTGCAATGCAAGTGGGTCCAACCCAGCACTACACAACAGGGTTATAATGTTCCCAGCTAGAGGTTGGGTGAGGGGTGGGGAGAGACAGAAAGCTTAAGATAGAGGGCAGATAAAGGTAGATTGGCTGTTGGGTGGGAAGGAGATAGAGTTACACTAACACTGTTGGGAAATTCCTAGAGAGGAGTGGAGCCTGAGGATGGTGGGGTTCGAGGAAGGAAGAACCTTAGTGGGTGAATAGAATCCACTCTCCAAAGAAGCCATTTCCTCCAAGGAAACTTGGGTTGCCAACTTCCATGAATTATAACTGCTTTCCAGACTTCAGAAATCCATTCCTTGGAGAAAATGGCTGCTTTGGAGGGCGGACTCCATGGCATACTCTGCAGAGGTTGCTTCCCTCCCTAAACCTTGTCCTCCCAAGGCTCCACTCTTAAATCTTCAACAATTTCCCAACCTGGAGCTGGCAATCCTAAAGAAGGAAGAAAAAGGGAGATTCTATGGTGGCTTTTAGGGAAAAGGGACAAGAAACAGTACAGAAGAGAGAAATGAGATGCTTTCCACAACTCCTTATGGGTTTCCATTTATATCTATACTAATTGTTACATAGTAATTAACAAATATGATGTTTTAAGAACAAAAACATACTATCTATCCTCACAACATGTGGGAAAGAGTGGGTTGGATGAATCAACATATGAAAACAGTTGATCAACCTTTCACAGTAGGTAACAGCTAGCATGCTGTAGTTCACAAGAGCTATTGGGGAATGCAAAGGAAAAATGAATTTATTTAGCAAATTTACATGCCCCATCTCTAGCTAAAAAGAGGATTTAATGTCTCCTTGGTTTTCCGCTTTTATTTTTTTTCTATTTATGATCTTAAGGAATTTCATTTTATTCTTGTATTGATCAGTGGTTATTAGCTTTCTTTCCCCTGTGGGTGAATTTCAAGCTTACCAGGCAAATACAAACCCTTATATACACTGGACATTTTGGTGATACCAACTATTATGTATAGCATAAAACTGTATTCGAGATGTGTCAGTTTCAGAGAATGGTTTCAGTTCTGCTTGCCTTGTGTTCATACTGAAGAACTTTTAAAATATGTGTTGTGTTTTTGTTTTTAAAAGCGGTATGTGCACTGAATGTATATTCGGCAGTTTTCAGTTTGTGTCTTCCCCACATACACATGTAAAGGATTCTTTTTTGGTATTCTTTTAATGTATTTTTTTTTCTTAGCAAGCCTTTATTGGCATAGACAACATTACAACAATAATAAAAAAAATGGACTAAAAAGCATATACAATACAGGAAATAAATGTTAGGTCGAAGGAAATCTACTGGCGTTTAGTAATTTCCAGAAGAAAGTCTGCCACTATCATACAGAGAGAAGGATCAGGATTGTCCAACAAGTAGTGTAATCTAATAAAGAAAATTCGGAGATCGGGTTGAAATGTAAAGGAGTAAAGATTCACATACTTGGATCTGATTTCCTTGAATCTGAGACAGTGTAGTGATTGGTGGGCCAGAGATTCAACTGAACCATCGTTACATGGGCACAATCTTTTAGCCTTTTCTTGCTTATTAAATCTGCCATGTGCCAACAAGGAGCAGAAGGCATAACATTAAACCTGGTGAGCATTATGGCTCTCCTTTGAGCAGGGTTTATTAAAGCAATACAGGTAGTGGTATGCCAAGTGGCCCTGTTCAAATGGCCGAGAGAAAAAATACAGGGGAGGAGCACTGTTTTTTCTTGGCTGTGTGGTGATTAGAGGTGAGAGAACTCTCTATTCAATATAAGCTTCTGAATAGGACAAAGGGCAAAGAGATGAATCCACTGACGAATTTACAAATAGAGGCCATTCTTTCTACAATTATATGGAAAACCAGGGAGGTTGGAATGGGTGTCAGGGGCAGACAGGTGGACCAAGGGAATTACAGTCCAAAGAGAAAAGGAATTAGCAGCCAGAATCCTAAAAGCCCCTCCAGCTAGCCAAAGTGTGGCTGATTCCAGAGGAGTTTTGACCTAACTCCAGACAAAGGGGCTGCATAGAGGCCTGTAATTTGTGGGAGTCCCAGTTATCTTATGAAAAAAAAATTTTGGATTGAAGAGAATTCAAGGAGGTGGTTATAATAGCTTGAGATCCAAATTGGGACTCAAATAAAAAACAATCTCGAGGTGACTTTGGCATTGAAAAGAGATTTGAGGGCAGGAGGGATAAAAGGAGTGGCCACTGCTGTAAAAGAAAAGCATTAGTAATGCTGACATACTGTTAGATGTAGCTGGGAGAGCTGGCCTTCCTCTGGGTTGCCCATGCAGAAAGTTAAAAAAAGGAGAATGAGAGGCCAAGATATTTATAGCACTTAACCTGTTCAATTTGGGTGCTTTTCATTTGCCCATGTGAGCTTCTTAAAAGCGCCTAGAGAAGAACCAATACCTTGGTTTTCATAATTAATTGTCCAGTCTGTTGGATTCACAGTAATCCACACAGCTCTTCATTAAGCATCTGAGGCCAACTCTGGATCGAGAGAGAAGGACAGCATCATCTGCATAGAGCAGAATTGATACATGGGATGTACCCAGTTTTGGGGCATGGCTATTCACTGCTAAGAGAGCTGAAGGGTGGTCACTTAAGAAAAGATTGAAAAGAGTGGAGGCCAGGACGCAGCCCTGTTTGACCCCTTTGGAAATTGGAATACTGTCTGTCAAAAGGCCTTCGTGGGAACACTTGATCCTGCAACTGGTATTTGTGTGCAGTCGCCTAATTAAGAACAAGAACAACATTGGCCTCAATGTTGAGGGCAGCCAGTTTTGCCCAGAGAAGTTCTCTCGGCACAGAGTCAAAGGCAGCCTTTAAATCAATACAGGCAGCGTAGATTTTGTTATCTGCATTGATTGAGTATTTACTGGCTAGGTGTAATAGCACCAAGGCGTGGTCCAGAGGAGATTTCCCATTGCGAAAGCCTATTTGTTCAGTCTCCACTGAACCAGAGTGGGAAAGCCACAGCTGAAGTTTCTTCAGTAACAATTTAGCATAAATCTTCCCTATCATTGAGAGGAGGCTGATGGGGCAGAAGTTGGCGGGTTCTGAATGACTTCCTTTTTTATGGATGGGAAACACAGTTGCAGACTGCCAAGTCTTGGGTAGGATACCTGAGCTGTTTACTTGGGTAAAAAGAATTGCCAGGATAGGGGCCCACCAATCAGTATGAAATTTCAGAATCTCTGGAATTATAGAATCAGAGCCAGGGGCTTTCCTTCCTTTGAGGTCCTCTAACAGCTCAACTACTTCTTGAGATGAGACAGGAGGCCGACTTGGCAAATCCAAAGGGATAGGTGAAGGAGTTAGAAGTTGTTAGAAGTTACTGTAGAGTGGAGATGTTCCCAATTAGTGTTGACATGTTCCATATGGTTCTTCCTAATTAACTGGCGAAAGTTGTTTCTACAATTTATTAGTGGGACGAGGAGGTCCTGGTCTCCTGAAGCCCTAAAGTTCCGATATAAGGAGCGAATTTGACTATTGTGCTCCATGCACTCTCTATCAAACCGAGGTGTTCTCTTTCTGTTTTTGCTGGGTTTCCCCACATTGGACATCGAAAGACCAGCCACAATTTGTTTAAGAAGATCTTCGAACCTGGTAATAGTATCCTGGGGAAAATCTGCAGTGAGGACAGAGGATTTAAGGCTGACTAAGCTAGAGGAAATGAGTAAGTTTTGAGTAGCTAAGGCCAGTTTGGGTGTCCAAACTAGGGCGGTTCGTTTGGTGGAGAGGAAGCTGCATGTCTGGCCTCTTGATGTGATAAAACAAGTCTGAGGGGAAGGTGATCACCCAGCAGAAGATCTCCAATCTGGAAGGATAAAACAGATGATCTCAACTTTACAGAAGAATGAGGTGAGGTAGTCCCAATGACACACTGCAGCCATGAGGAGAAACAAAGGTATAGATCTTGGCGTGGGTGTAGCACTTTAAGCTGTTAAGCCAAAGTTTGTTGTGGCCTTGATAGCCAAAGTGAATGAGTTTCCCACTACCAGCAGCATTGGAGTGAGTATCCTTGGAGTCACGAAGGGCAGGAAGTAAGAGTGAGTGGTAGGGTTCATCATCAAAACCTTCCTGCTCAAGAAGGGAAGCTAAATTTGCACCTACTCTTGCATTAAAGTCCCCCATTAGAACAATCTCAGAGGAGGGATGACTACATTCAAGCTGCTCAATATAGATGGATAGGTTATCCCAAATTTCACACAAGGTAGCTTTCTGAAGACCAGGAGGAACATAAATATTAACAAGGACTAGAGAAAGATCCTCCCAAAGAATTTGAACAGCCTGAGTTGTCTGAGCAAAGGAGGGTAGGGCCTGTGCCTGGATTGACTGTGAAACTAAAATGCAAAGGCCACCAGAACAGCGACCAGACCTAGACTGGGGGACCCAGGAAATTACAGGCCAGTCAGTATGACATCTGTTCCTGGTAAATTAGTAGAATCTATCATTAAAGATAAAATTATTAAACATGTAGAAAAGCAAGACCTGCTGAGGAAGAGTCAGCATGGCTTTTGTAGAGGCAAGTCCTGTCTTACAAACTTACTAGAGTTCTTTGAGGGTGTAAAAGACATGTGGATAAGGGGGAACCAGTGGACATGGTCTACTTGGATTTCCAAAAGGCTTTTGACAAAGTTCCTCACCAGAGACTGTTGAGAAAACTCAGCAATGAAGGAATAAGAGGGGAAGTCCTCCTATGGATTTAAAACTGGTTGAGGGAACAGGAAACAAAGGAATTGGGTATAAATGGGAAGTTCTCACAATGTGGAGAGATGCTAGGGGAGTGGTGTCCCCAAGGATCCCGTATTGTGGGACCAGTGCTGTTTAACTCATTCATAAATGACCTGGAAGTAGGGGTGGGTAGTGTGGTGGCCAAGTTTGCAGATGATACCACAAATTATGTAGGGTGGTGAGAACCCCTTGAAGGATTACTTGAGAAAGAGCTCCAAGTGCACCTTGATGATAGATTAGGTGAGTGGGCTAAGAAATGGCAAATGCAGTTCAATGTAAGCAAAATGTAAAGTGAGAATTGCACATAGGGGCAAAAAATCCCAGAAACTTCACATACTGCAACGCTACAGGGGGTCCAGTGCTATCCAGTCTGAACCAGGAAAGGGGATTTAGAAGTCTTAGTTGATAGTTCCATGGGAATGTCAACTCAATGCATGAGCAGCTGTGAAAAAAAGAAGGCAAACTCTATGCTGGGGATAATTAGGATAGTGGGATAATAATGATAATAAAACTGCAAAGTTATTCATGCCCTTCCACTATAGCAAGCAGTGGTCGCGACAACACTTGGAGTACTGTGTTCAGTTGTGGTCGCCACATCATCAAAAAAGGATATCAAAGAGAGATAGAAAAAAAGTGCAGAATAGAATAGAATGAGAATGGGAATAGAATGAGAATAGAATGAATAGAGATAGAATAGAATGAGATAGAGATAGAATAGAATGGAATAGAGATAGAATAGAATGAATAAGTCTTTATTATTGCCAAGTGTGATTGGACACACAAAGGAATTGTCTCAGTTGCATATGCTCTCAGTGTACATAAAAGAAAATACATTTGTCCAAAGAATCTCATAAGGTACAGCACTTCATGATTGTCATATAGGTCCTAGTAAGCAATCAGGAAACAATCAATAGTAATAAAAACATAAAAATGTAAAATCATAAAATAAAATGAAATGTCAGCACAGGCTGATAGTCATACAGTCATAATTGGGAGGGAGATGGGTAATAGGAATGATGAATGAAAAAGTAGTGCAGTAATTATATAATAAATATATAATAAATAGTTTTGGACATTATCGAGGGAATTATTTGTTTTAACAGAGTGATGGCATTGAGGGAAAAAAACTGTTCCTTATGTCTAGTTGCAGTAACTTGGTGTGCAGTGCTCTGTAGCAGCGTTTAGAGGGGTAAAAGAGTTGAAACAGTTTATGTCCAGGATCTTGAGGGGTCAGTAAATATTTCTCACAGCCCTTTTTTTGACCCGTGCAGTATACAGGTCCCTCCAATGAGAAGGCAGGTTAGCAGCAATTGTTTTTTTTTTTTTTTTTTTTTTTTTTTTTTCTGCAGTTCTGATTATTCTCTGAAGTCTGTGTCCCGATCTTGTTGGGTTGCAGAGACCCAAACCACACAGTTATAGAGGAGGAGTTGCAGAGAAGAGGCAATGAGGATGATTGAAGGATTGGAGCACAACCTTCCACTTATGAGGAGAGGCCGCAGCGTTTGGGACTCTTTAGTTTGGAGAGGAGGCGGCTGAGAGGGGGTATGATTGAAGTCTATAAAATTATGCATGGGGTAGAAAATGTTGACAGAGAGAATTTTTCTCTCTTTCTCACAATACTAGAACCAGGGGGCATTCATTGAAAATGCTGGGGGGAAGAATTAGGACTAATAAAAGGAAACACTTCTTCATACAATGTGTGATTGGTGTTGGGAATATGCTGCCACAGGAGGTGGTGATGGCCACTAACCTGGATAGCTTTAAAAAGGGTTTGGACAGATTTATGGAGGAGAAATCTTGATCCTCCTTGATCTCAGATTGCAAATGCCTTAACAGACCAGGTGCTCAGGAGCAGCAGCAGCAGAAGGCCATTGCTTTCACATCCTGCATGTGAGCTCCCAAAGGCACCTGGTGGGCCACTGCGAGTAGCAGAATGCTGGACTAGATGGACTCTGGTCTGATCCAGCAGGCTAGTTCTTATGTTCTTATGTTCTTAGACAATTTGGTTGCTGGAAGGCAGAAGGACTTATAGCTCATAAAGCAAATATGATAATTGGCCCATGTTTCCTGAAGGAGAATCACATCAGCCTCTCTAAGGTAGTCACAGAAGAGAGGGTTTCTGAGTTTGTTCCCCCATCCTGAAATATTCCATGATAGGATGGAGAGGCCAGCTGGAGGTTGGCGTCATTCGGTGTGCTCTAAGTCCGTGATTCCAGGAATGTCACGAAGAATGCAGCCATTTCTGTAAGGTAAGGCTGTTCTTGTGATAGGGGGGTGGTGCCAAGGGTCTCGACTTTGACATAGAGTTCTCAACCAAGATGATCTCTGGAGGGCACGAATTAGAAGGACTTATTGGTGCAACAGGACACTCAGTCACAGAGCAGAATGCTGAGGCCTGACCCTCAAGAGCCAAAGATGAAGACTGCATTAGCTGAATGAGTTTGGAGGTAGTAGAGCCTAGATTAGCAATGACAGCTTTTTGTTCTGAACTTGGGAGGTCCTGAAACCCTGTAAGGACCTCCTCTTCCAAGGATGTGGACATATATTGGGGAGAAACATCGTGATTCTCCTCACAGGACAAAGGAGCCCCAAGGGATCTAGGTGAAACAATATGTCGAATGGGACCTATAGAAGAGAGCTGGGAAGATTCTATTTCCTCAAGCTCCTTAGCCCAGGATTTGCCTGGAGGGTTCTTTTAATGTATGTACATTTCATTCATTCTTCCCCATGTCAAATGCAACCTTCACTTGCAATCTACAGTGACAGTTAAATTATTTTAAGAACAGTAACAGTATTTTTCTAAATATGCAAGTCATGACTTTATGTGAATTTGTAATCTCAGAGACACTACCAGCTACTTATTTGAATTGTAATGCTGTGAAACACAAATTTTTGAAAATTATGGCATAAAATCACATTTGAAACTAAATACTTCTGTTTTTCCCTTTATAATTCCTCCAAGAGTGTTATTTTCTGCTAGTCATTATTGGAAAATATTCTCTCCAGAGTGAGTCTACCTTTAACAAAAGCATTTAACAGTTTTATTAAGTGTTGTAATTAAAGGACAAAGAATTATTGGATGGAAAGAACTAAAATCAGATATTCCATAGTATATTTCAGATACATTTGAAGAGAGTAGTGATAGGTGTGTGTTCTTAATTGTATCAGTAGGTTTAGGCATGTCCTGTTCACATTCTGTTCTTCCTATCTTCTAGTTTAACTTGAAGAATTTCTAAAGTTCATTCTGGAATAAAAATACATTCTGTAATCTGCAGTTTTCCACTTCTTCATTCCCTCTCAAGTTACTGATTCATGTGTATTGATTGAAACTGTGGTGGCATAAAGATTTGATTCTGTGCACTTCTAACTAATGTGCATATGCATTTATTTCTAACCCTAACCCCCCCACACACACACACACACACACAAATACAGCAGACTAACCATGCTCAGAAGTGTGAATCAAGTTCAGAAAGAAAAATGAAAGAATGTCAGATCACTATTGTGTTGGTGCTGCTTCACTTATATACTTTTTTTTGTGATTCTTACATCCACATAGACAAACCCTTCGTTAGGAAAGATAGTTAACACCCTTGGAAACAGCAATAAAAATCCAAAATAACTTTGGTAAATTGAAAAGGTGGATTAAAACCACTAAAATGAAATTTGCATGGATGAATTCAAAGTGCTGCATTTGCTTTGCAATCCGGGGGGTGGGGGGGGGGGCAAAGCTGCATTGGAAGAAGTGTGACCCCTGCACTGGTGCATTGCTACCATTGCCACTACCACACAAAATGGCATGGACTCCAGCGCAGAGGCATTTACTTCAGCGGCAAAGAAGTTTACCCCCACACATTGCTTCTGCATCGTGACCTGCACCAGCGTTCCAGGGCTGTTCCCAGGGGCTTCTCATTCTCCTAGGATTTTCTCATTCTCCTAGTTCAGTTTTGGCCTGGGAATGCTCTCTTTTTGCAGTGCAGACTTATGCAATCAAAAAGGGTGGCATAAGTCACTGCTGAAAATTAGCTTCTCTGGGAGAGAAAATAATTTTCTCATTTTCCCCAGGCAACCACACTGCTGATGGCCTCTGGAGAAGGCACAGGAGTGCCATCCCTGGCTATCACTACCAGCCCCCTCATTTTGGATTGGGCTGTAAGATAAAAAAAATCAAATACATAGGCTCAGGATAGGGGTACTTTGCTTGGCATTTGTGCATGTGGAAAGAACATCAGCATTGCAGTTGATTATAAGCTGAATGTGAGCCAGCAGTATGATGAGGCTGAAAAAAAGGCTAATGCAATTTTAAGCTACATTAATAAGTGTAGTATACAAGTCACAAGAAATAATGATCCCATTCTTATCTGGATGATTCAAATCTCAACACTCTATCCAGTTCATTTCAAGAAGGATGTAGGCAGAGACCTTGCATTACACAAGTTGAACATAAAGAAACCTCTCTAAGGAAAGAGCAGTTTGACAATAGAAACAATTACTAGAGATATTCTCTGTGGATGTTTTCAAGCAAACTGGACAGACTGCCAGAGATGCTAAAGCTTTGAATTTTCACCACAGAGCAAGGAGTTTAAATGGCATACCACACCCCTTCTAAGTTTATGGTTCACTTCTATGAAATGAAAAAAAAGTTGAGGACCCTGCCCCAAAAGATTAATTTTGCACATTGAAATCAATCCACTCAACTGTCTCCTCACTCAAACATAACTTGAAAGATGTGAGGTTATAGTTATTTTATCATAAGAAAGAAAATATACTTTTAACAATATGTAAATACAGATTTTTTAAAAAAAAAATCGCATTAAAACTGGAGAAAATTGGCAAAATTACCTCTCTCCTGCCAGTGAAAATCCTCTGTTGAATCCTTGGTAGTATGCATTCTTACAACAGTGGACAAAAAGCATGGGAGTTGAGGGTTTTCTTAGAAAACCTGAAATATAAAATAGCTTGGGAAATAATTTCCCTACCCATCCTTCTCATTAATAATACAAATACTTGGGTAATGTTGACAAGCCATGACTACACGTGAGAATGTGTGGCAGAAAACACAGCACATTTCCTGCATAGACAATCAGGCAAACTTTATGACTTGCTGAATTTCTGTACTCTTTCATTATTTGGTTCTTAAGTTTTATCATAGTTAAAGAGAAAATGGCAGCAGCATGCAGCATTCTGTCAGACTTCAGCTTCAGTTGGATATGTCTCTGCAAGATTATTACATTTTAAAGTTGTCCATTATGTTTTTAATGGTACCAGTAGTAGTTGTGTGTTCAGAGCAGCACCTACAGCTTTAAGAAATAAATACTCTGTCCAGTGAGACCAGGGCCCTGTGGGACTTGACGCCGTTCCGCAAGGACAGAGCTGTTACACCAGGCCTCCCCCCTCCCTGATTTTTCCCCTCCTATTTTTCCCCTCCTATTACGAACTAGGATGCCATTAGCCTTAGAATGATTTCAATGGTCTTTAGTTATGTATTATTAAATATGTATGATTTTATGCATTATTTATATATTATTAAGTATGTAGGTAGCCACACTGAGCCTTTGAGGGGAAGGGCGGCATATATGACTAATAAATAAAATAAAATAAATGACCTCTGTGGCCAGTGTTGGCAAATACAACAGTATTGGAATTTGAAAGTATCAATATCTGTAAAAGAGAGAATGAGGGGGCAGGGTCCTTTCCAGAGCTGTTTTGGCATTTGAGGGAGAACTCATTGGGGCCAGACTCAGCAGCATCTACCAGGTTACTTGACACTTTGAGAATTCCACAACACACTGTGCAGTCCAAAAGAGAGGGGCAAAACTGTTCAAGGGGCAGTGTGGCCCCTGCTCTGGTTAAAGGCCATTCTGGTTAAATTCATAAGGAACACTTATGTCAGTACTGGGGAGCCACATGGCAGCACAACACTTGGGCACCAGTACTACCAGCCCACACCAGTGCCAAAGGGGGTGTTCCAAGGGGTAGGGCCAGCATTAGCTTCCTGAGCCCATTCAGCCCAGGAATGCCTCCATTTGCTGGCACAAACTTATTGTTACCTAGCTTAACAGTATGAGAACCTTTTATAAGTAGCAATGGGGAAAATAACTCAGCTTGGCAATGCGAGAGGCAGGCTAGGTGGGATCTTTTAGACAACTATATCAGAATTGGCTTTTGAAATGTTCTACAGAGAAGTCAAAAGAGACCAAATTGTAGTTTTAAATATTTTTATATAAGTTTTGGTTGCAAGCAATCATAAAGTGAGATGTTAAGGCTCATACACACAGTTCCTAAGTATATAAACAGGGAGTAAAAGATAGGTTTTGGATGATAGAATAGGAGGGGAAGCAGGGAACTTATACGTTACCTAAATACAACTGAAGAAGTTCTTGAAGAAGGCAAGGATCCCTATGCCAGCATGGGGACCCAAGCGAAGGACAATGTATCGCATCTCAAACCAACATGACCAAGAGAGGTTCAGGCTAGTATTGAGCACTGAGGCTCGGGCGTGCAGTATTTTTATACCCTTTTGTGCAGGTAAGGCGGGAAATTAGAACTTAGGTTTCGTTTCTCTGCAACTGCTTGGGGTTTCCTCACTGGACTCGCTGGGTTGAGCTAATTAGCAGCTCTATCTATTGTTTCTACTTCCCAGGACAATGGGGCCAATTGGTCCTTGATTCAAGTGAAACCTTGAATAGTTTATGCAGAGGTACTTCCTAAAGTTTCTGCCCAGAGTATTCAAATTTGGCTGAGGCATTTGTTATCAAGAAGGGATCGTTTTGTTAGGGCAATGACTGCGAACCTTTTAGAGACCGAGTGCCGAAACTGCAACCCAAAACCCACTTATTTATTGCAAAGTGCCAACATGGCAATTTAACCTGAATACTGAGGTTTTAGTTTAGAAAAAACGGTTGGCTTTGAGGTGTGCGTTGCTTGAGGTAAGATTGGTGGTAGTTGGTGGCTTTGCTTTGAAGCAGAAAACTACCTCCTATTTGAACTTTGCCTGATACTGTGTCTGTTGATCTGTCTGGGAACCAGGTTGAGAATTAGATATCGCATACTTCCAAAAGCATTGGTTTTTCAGCAATGTTATAATTCTGTAAGTGTAAGGATCTCAGTCGTTCTTGTTTCCCTTACAGCCTAACCTGACCTTGACGGAGATTCTTTTGGCCGGGCGTTCGGCCAGGACCTGCACCAACCTTGTGAGAATGCTTATCTCGCTGTTGCATAGTAGAATTCCGTTCTCATGAGAACGGGGCAGGGGGGATGGGTTAGTCAGTATTATAACCTGTTGTTTGAGCGGGGCTGCTCATTCCTGCCATGTCGTGTGTGTGTGCTTTCCAGGATGTCTGAATAAACGGACTTATAATCAAAAGCCTTTTTATTTCTGCTTTGGAATTCCTTACAGTAATTTAAAGAAAGCTTTGTTTCATGTGAACATTTCTGTCAAAAGCAAAGATGAAAACTAACAGTTTTAGTGAAGATGATAGATAGCTTTGGTCAGATAAAAAATCCCAGGAAATTCTGAAGTTTGCATATTTCACTAGAGTCAAATTTGTTTTTCATTGTCTGTTTGTACTCAACCCTTTCAAAACACTCAGCTCTTCATGAGTCTTTTTATTACTGTATCATAGGCCCCTTCCGCACACGCAAAATAATGCATTTTCAAACCACTTTCACAACTGTTTGCAAGTGGATTTTGCTGTTCCGCACAGCTTCAAAGAGCACTGAAAGCAGTTTGAAAGTGCATTATTCTGCATGTGCGGAATGAGCCATAGACTCATATATATGTGCTGTTTCAGGGCTTAGTAAAGAGTCAAAGAAAGCTCCTGGTGGCAACATGTAACTGAAGAATATGAACCTTTCTGTGATGAAGTAAGGAGTGTGTTTGGTAAGACAGAGAGGTTATTGCTTCAAGTTGATCACAGTCACCTCTTTCTACAACTTGAATGGCCTAGATAAACCTGTTCCAGCACTGGGTGTTACAATAATTAAATAGTGACTGTGTTTTTACCCTTTCAGTTTCTACTTCTATGTGGAACTCTTCTGCTTAAATTGTACTATAATTTTAATCATGTTTATTATATGTTAGATCATAATTAAATTTGTGTGTGGCATAAATACACATATATGGAAATGACTTCATCATGAAAAACAAAAATTAGCTTTGCGCTAACAGAAAAGAGGGGGTGGAAGAGGGGACATTTTATATGCCTCTGTATCTTAGTATGTGCTCTCTGCCAAAGACTAGCATGACCTACTTTACAACAATAGCAGAAGAATCAAACTGAGGGAGTGTTTTTGTAAAACTGTCTTAAATTGACCATGAATACTACCTACATTTTTGTTTGTAGATATCACTTTTAAAAATAGCAACTGTGTTTCTGAGACTTAAGGTGGTATTTTCTCCTTTTACTTTCTGTTTAGATAATTAGCACCATGGAGCCTCAGGTGTCCAATGGCCCTACATCCAATACAACCAATGGACCTGCCAGCAACAGTAGGAACTGCCCTTCCCCTATGCAGACTGGGGCTGCTACGGATGACAGCAAAACCAACCTCATAGTCAACTACTTACCCCAGAACATGACCCAGGAAGAGTTCAGGAGCCTTTTTGGGAGCATTGGTGAAATAGAGTCCTGCAAGCTTGTAAGAGACAAAATTACAGGTAAAACGATTAAATGTTTTTGACATTTCTTGTCATTAGCTTATCTAAAGTATCAAAATTTAAATAGTATTCATTAATCTTTGGTATAACTATTATAAATTTGTGTGGGGGTGTGGTTTATGATCATTCTCTCATTCATCCACATGCAAATGATATGTGAGAGCTATGAGCATGAGAGTTGAAGGCAACTAGTTGGCTATATACATCAGCTAGGCAGTACATGTATATGACTACATGCCAAACACTGAGTAGATACTAACTGAACAGAGTAGGATAATTATTGAATTTGTGTATCCTCCCCCACAAATTTAGAGGCTGGCCTGACCCTCTAAAGCTATGCATCACGACTCCAGGGAACTCCAGGGAAAGTGAGCCCTTTTTGCAACATGCATCTGACTTTGCTAAAGTCAAAAAGCAAAGTCATATCTCATAATTTAATATTGTTTTCAGATTTAACATATTTTCAGTTAGTGATGATTCTTAAAAAATAGAATCAGGGTAAGCATTCACCCCCTACATCACTAGATATCATTTCATTCCTAATACTTCCCTGTTTGGTATCTCTTAAAAATTCAAGTTAACCTGTTTCTTTATTAATTATAGTACAGTAGCTCATCTCTTGTTTTGTGTTCTTGAGATTTGAGTGGACTGTTTGCTGACATATTTAGGGGAAAAATTTTGGAATGGTTATTATTTTTTTTCAACATTGGTTTGATTCAGTACTACTATATTAGTTTCATGTTAATGACTATGAGGGGCAGTTTAGAATGTAGAAGCAAACTTCTCTATTTAGAGAGCTGTCAGGATTTACATGAGACGGCTAAATGCAAAACACAAGGCCAGGATTCACTGTTTAATGGAAGGGAGGAAAGTATCACTGTAGTAATGGAAATGCATCTAAGACAGGGTGATTCAGGAAAGGGTTTGCTGAAAAGTGAGTCTCTGAGGAAATATGTGTGGATTGTTGAATCGGGAATGGAAGGCTATTCTAGCTATAAAGACCAATGTGACATAAGATACAATGGAACCTGAGAAAGAGGATAAATAGTTGAGTCCTGAGGAGAAAGCAAGGAAATGCACAAGAGGGAGGGAACATAGTTGAAGATAGAACTTCAACAGCAAAGAAGAAAAGCAATCATGGAATGCGAGAGGAGAAGAGCAACATGAAGAGCAGGTCAGGGAGTATCAGGTGTTCGTGAACTGCATAGACCAAAAGAGTTGGAACTGATATTTCAGAGATTGAAGGGGAAGACAGAAAGCAAGAATATAGTAATTTAGTGCATGTGTGAAAAGTATACAAATAGAAATGGGATGTTATGAATTTGTTTGAGGGTTGCAAACTCCAATAAAAGAGATCATGGAGTGGTTGAAGTGGAAACTTTGAATAGTTAGAGAACTGTTCAAAATAAATGGGTTGTGAAGCAAAGAAAATTGCAGGCCTAGTTGGTGATTATAGCCTGATGGAAAAGCATGAGGCAATGCTGTTATGGTATGGTATACACTGACTGAAAGAGAGAACCAATATGGGGTGGTGGTTAAGAAGTGATGGACTTAATCTGGTGGACTGAGTTTGATTGCCCACTCCTCCACATGAAGCCTGCTGGGTGCCTTTGGGCCATTCAAAGCTCTTTCAGAACTCTCTCATCCCCACCTATCTCATAAGGTGTCTATTGTGGAGAGAAGAAGGAAAGGTGATTGTAAGCTCCTTTGACACTCCTTAAAAGTAGAGAAAAGCAGGTTTTAAAAACCAAAAAGTTGAAGAAGTACAAATCAAAAGAGAATGTTAGTTTCAAGGCTTATACATCAACATCTCTTGGTAGCTTCCAGTTGCACCTTTTGTCTTTTCCAGAAATTACAAAGTAACAAGGATCTAAAGTGGTTAGTACAGTCCTGGATTGTAGGTTCTCATTCCATTTTTGAAGAGTCTGAACCTCCAGCATCAGAAGATAGAGTAAGGCTTCTATTCTGAGACAGACTTCTAGTTGCCAACAATACTGTCCAAAGTATCCTGTGATTAGAATACGAAAATACTACAGATGACAGAAATTCCTATACCGTTAAATTTTTTTCAGGAGTACTGATGAGAGTTGGAACAGTTTATCTATAAATTGTGATGGAGATTGTTTTGTATTGACTATTTGACAAGTTTTGGTCATATATGGTAGTTTCTGGACAAAAACAGAGAAGTTATAGTGGCTTTATGTCAGAACATCCATGCACTCTCATCTTGAGAAATACATTGTATATTGCTCTGATTCAGTTGGACTGTAGGAAATGGTTCATATTTATAGCCCATATTTGAGAATTAACTTGGTTAATGAAAACTTTAGTATGCTGTAAAGAATACTTAAATTGTAATAGGATAATGTTGATCCTCCAAAATAATCTGATGATTAATTCAGAGAGAAAAGGCTTGTTTGTCTTACAAAACCTTTTGGAAAAGGGTGTAAATAGTTTTATTATTTCTGATAAGTAGTTAAATGGTTATTGCTGGGTTGGCTATCCTTAACTGATTATATTTACAGGTATATGTTCACTGCTAGAACCTTGCCATTTAAAATATTTTCATCCTACTGTTGCCTGGTACTAACGCTTAGAAGTCTTTTTGCTATTTTGCAGACCATTTGAATGCTAACTGTTTCATAACGTTGCTCTGTTTTGAAATTATACAGGGATTAAACAAGTATATTATTTTACTGAAAAAAATACTAATTTAGTAGTACTTAGAACCAAGTTCAAAAGGAATGACAGCTTTTGAGGCAGCCTTTAATTTGGATATCAGAAACAGAATTGTAAACTTCCATTTTGCTTGGTAGTTTCCAAGAACAGGCAGAAAAAGCCACTGATTCATACCACATATGATTTTTAAGCAGGCATATTTTATTTGGCAAAGTGTGTTTGCAACAGGGAAAAATATCAAATTCTAGAATTTTTAAGAAAGTGAGAGCAAAAAGAGATCAAAGACATTTGGTTTCATCTGGCAGGGATATTTAATAAAAGCAGAACTTCTAGTTGTAAAGTGTGCTTATTAAATTCTTCATTTACACTACCTAATTAATTCTAGCATTTTAAATTAACAATGAAACTGGTCCCTGCTGTATCGTTTCATAGCTACAGCATATTTCAACCAATAACGCAGTAGTGAGGTTTAATCAGCTACTCTCCCAACCCTGCAACAACAACAAAATATCTGAGCACAAACTCTGGATTGGGACTGGACGTGTGAGAGTTGAACGTAACACTGATTTGAACTGGTTGCGCTCTCTCTCTCTGTCTCACACACACACACATATATATGCATGTATGCTGTTTTTGTGTTCGTGTGTGTTGTGTGTGTGTGTGTGTGTGTGTGTGTAGAGAGAGAGAGAGAGAGAGAGAGAGAGAAGTGGCACTTCATATTGTTACTAATGGCTCAAATAAGAAATTTCTTTAAACCATTGTAAATTTCTTTAAACCATTGGAATCCTTTAGTGCCATAGAGGTAGGGTATTTGGTTTCCTTTGTGTAAGCTGAATGCTGGGTCTGTGTTGTGTTGATAAGCTTTAGAGAAGCATCACATGGACTAATTTTAGAACAAGTGCAGGCCATCTGCAGATCAAGGCACTTTCCCTTCTCATACTATTGGGCCAAGTCTGTTGTAATTTTTATCTAACTTTTCCTACTCTGGGGAAGAGGCCATTCCATTCTAAATGATGAGATGAAAAAGCTACCATCTAGCAATGTGGAAACAAATAAAATAGTCTGAGTACTTGGGTTCAGTGCTCAATTTATGGTAAAGGATTGTACATGTACACTTAATTTCCCTTAATTTTCTTTCATGTAACTGGTGGTTAGCATTCCATTAAAATTAATTGTCCAATAAAATAATTACATGGAAAAATACTAATCCTGCTACAGGGAGTAACATAGCCATCTTCTATTTTTTCAATGATAGTGCTATTTCTGTGTCTGTTTATCCACAAATTATGGATTAAGTCAGTAGTTAGTTATCTGGTAAGTACTTTTAAGACAATCTTAGATAAATTTAAAAATATATGTAGTTTTATCATGAAATACTCCATGTCAGAGTTAAACAAGAAAAGATGCACAATGATTTAGAGGAAGAAAGAAAATGAAGATATATATAAAATGTACTTACCTTTCGTCAGGTTATGTGTTTAACACAAAATTCTGGAGAAAAATGTTCAGGTATATGCTAAAATCATGCCAAAGACCATATAGTTTTATATTAAGGTGACCAGATTTTTAATTTTGTAACGCAGGGGGCGCATGCGCACCCGCGCAGCCACAGGAGCACATTGCCTTTTGCGGCGCTCCCCGGTCAGGAAACAGGGAAGCGCCCCAGAAGGCAGTGCGGCAGCGCGGGAGGCGCATGCGGCTGCAGGAGCGCACTGCCTTTTGCAGCGTTCCCCGGTTTCCTGCCCTGTGAAAGAGAGGGGAAACCGGGGAGCGCCGCAAAAGGCAGTGCGCTCCTGCGGCCGTGTGTGCCTCCCACGCTGTCGCACTGCCTTCTGGGGCGCTTCCCTGTTTCCTGCCCTGTGACAGGGCAGGAAACCGGGGAACGCCGCAAAAGGCAGTGCGCTTCTGCGGCTGCGTGCACACTCCCGCTGGCGCACTGCCTAGTAATCGGGAAAATTTTAAAACCCCGCGGGACGCGGGACGCATTGCCAAAAAGCATGACTGTCCCGCCAAAAGTGGGACGGCTGGTCACCTTATTTTAAATCCAATTGGGTATGTTAATCTGCAATTGAAATTATTATTATTATTATTAAGACATAAAAATTTAAAAGTCTGTTATTTTGGCAGTTATGGTTCTCTTATTCCATGGCTGCAAGCTTTACATTGGAACTTGTATCAAAAGCATTTTGAAGCTTCAAGTAAAGTGTGACATTATACTGGTTGAGGAACAAAAGGCAGAAATTAACTGGGGTTTCTACAGTAGTGGGGAGTGTGAAATAATTTACCCCAAAAATCAGTATTAGGACGTCTATAGCATTCATAAATGACATGGAATTTATAGATGACACCAAATTCTTCAGGCAGGTGAAACTCCAGCAAGAGAAATCTTCGGAAAGGACATCTATATACGGCCTAAGTGGGCAACAAAATAGTAAATGAGATTCAGTATAAAGAAAAATGATACACAATTGAGCAAACAATTCCAACCATATATATACCTCGATAGAATCTTAACTGGTGATGATGTTTCAGACAAAAGGGCCTAGGTCATAGTGCATGTTCGAATGAAAATGTCAACTCATGCAGCAGCAGAAGACAAATTCCTTGTCAGCTCATGCAGCAGTCAGAAGACAAATTCCTTGCAATAGCCGCATGGAATCCCCATATTAAAATGCAGTGTGCCTCCAAATACAACTTGCTGGTGGATAAAGAATAAAAGAAGTGATATAGATTTCCTGGGGAAAAAGAATCCCAAAAAATTCCCAAATAGATCCTGATCTAGTTTAGCATGTTAATTTGATGTCCCAATAGTAGCAAAGATTTGAACTATAACCTAACAAATTCAGCATTCAGTTAAAATTTTTATTAGAACAATATTTATAAAAACTTAGACAATACAGCATGTAGATTGTTTATATTTTAAGAAAAAATCAAAGGCACTAAAAGCAGTTGATGTACTAATTGTCGCATACTCAAAGAACTATTTATAGATATACTGTTGACTTGGTTATCCATTTGTCTATTTCAACAACATTTACCTTTCTTTCATTGAGGTTACAGAGGCACCCCAGGTTCTTCTCAATGGTATTACTTGTAAGTTACATATCTGACTGGTGATTATAGTATTCTTTACACAATGTGAGAGGAGATATATAAATAAGAAGGAATTTTAGCTTTCATTCTTTATTGCTATAAGTTTGATTTTTCTTGCAGCTATAGCAAAAATAGACATAGGAAACAAAAGAATTAGTGTCTGATAGCAAAAATATTAATTTATAGAAATCAGAAAAAGAATGTAACATAGTTAAAATCTTAGCCAGAAATGTAATCCTGGGTTCTGAATACAGAGGTCAGGTATAGATCACACTAACCCCCTACATAAGAAGGGACTTGCTTATTTCTGTCTTTCCTTGTTGGGAAATAAGTTCCTATAGCTATACAATCACATTATACTGGCAACTCCTCAAGTTTTCAGATCCCAAATTAGACCATCTTCTTCTACAGCTCTAGTTGGATCTCTGATTTCATGCATACTAATTGTAGCCTGTGGTAAATGTGACTGTTCCCATCTTATTTTTTGATTAGCTTGAACCAAAGACAGAAGTAATCACTCCCTAGTTTATGTCCATCAGCTTTCTTGCTGGTGGGTCCTCTCTCGTTAGTTAAATAAAATTATATTCCTCACCAAAAATATAGCTGATAATTTTATTTGCTTCTCTTCCAGTCTAATGATGTTTTATCTGTAGCACTGAATAATAGGTTGTCATTAGGAATGATTGGAAAAAATACCATTTCTCCATATGCATTCTTATAAGTATGTAGATACTGATGAATCCTATAAATGAGTTGGAAAAAATTATAAGCCTATATAATGTAGCCTTGTCTCTCATGCAGTGTTCTCTTCAGATACTAGTCAAATTGATCACTAATACTCATATCATATTTTCTTCCATTTTGTAATAAATTGTTCTGGAAATATGGAGGCTTTTTCACAATATCTAGTTCTTGAAAAAAAAGACAAAAAATTAAACTGTTGGAAGTAAATCTGTATCTGATTATTTAGATGTTTCGCATTAGGGATGTTAAAACAAGAATACTAACATCTAAAACAGGCTTCTACTTTAACTGTGAACTACCATCAGCCATTTATATATCTGATGGTAGAGTTACCTGACATGAAATTTGTCTAGCTGGGAATTTTAATTTTGCATACCCTGCAAAATCTCACAGTGGGGAAAAAGGGGGGATTCTTAACATCATGGTCTTGTACCAAGATTTACTGCCCTAAAGTCGATTTTTAACTGTGAAAATCTTACTGTTATGTGACATGGCAAGTTGTACATACACAGAAGTTTAAATAGCCATGTAAAGACGAGATGCACTCACCAACCACATATACACATTTGACCTTCAAGAACAATTTGAACCCCAAAGAATGACAATTCCAAAAATTTACATTTCATTACTAAAAATTTAACATGCTGTTTCCAGTGACTAGAAAATTAGGATTGTAAATAGGGACAACGGAAATATCATTTCCCTGAAAATCACTTGGAATGAAAAAATTAGATTATTCACATATGCAATTAGTGTTTAGCCTGATCAAATGTCATTTTAGTACACAATTGTGCAAAAATATGTTCAGTGTGACATTTTTTAAACAATAAGTATTTTTCTGCTTTTTCTCCCAAATTGGTTTCACCCCCCCCATCCTAAATATTAATCATGGTTTAGAAAGAATGGTTTAAAACCCTTGAAGACTTGTTACGACAATGTAGGCACTAGTATATATGCTACTGGCAGGGCTCAAGGAATTTCCTGGGCTCAAGGGCTCAAGGAATTTCTTGAGAAAGAGATCGCCAATGTGACGCCCACCAGTATTTGCTCTTGCACCTACCCAAGCTTTTCCAGAAAGTGGGCAGGGCCATTGTAGGGCAGGGCTTACTATTGGAAGCCCTCATTTAAACGAAAGGGGTTTCCATGGGTACAGTAGAAACTACAGCCACTGGAGGATTAGGAGGTAAGCACCTAGATTTATGGTTCCAGTCCCCCTTCAGGCTACCCTTATCTGTTTTCCTCCTTCCATTTCTCCTTTTTAAATTCTTGTTATTCCCCATCTGTGATTCTTTAGCAAAGGATGGAGAACAGTATTGTGTCTGGTTCTACATCCAACACCAGCCATTTGGTGCTTGGCTTTTACTTCCTGTGGCAGCTATTTTGGGTGGCATTGTGTATTCCATTTCAAAATTCCAAAGGTGCTTCAGACTGAAAGTGAATGCACTGCATCTGAAGAGCCACTATCACGTGAACTAAGAAGAAGGCTTAAGAGAATATTAAAGGGACTTTACATAAACTTCAGTTCAGTTGAGTTGCGTTTCCAAAGTTTGGCCAAACACTTTGACATAGTACAGGTCTTAGGACAATCCGAGTATATGCTTGCCCCTGAGTTGCGCATAATGATGCCATGAAGTTAAAAATAAATTTTAGACTTTATGATTTCTTCTTCTAATACTCAGTTTTATCATGAGTCAGTCCCCCTTGGTCTTGAATTATTTTATTTTTATTTAAAAGTAATACTTAATGTGAGTTCATGTGTGCTTACATAGCTACTGTTGGTACAAGGTCAGACACTGGATTACTTTAACAGCTTACATGAGCTTGACCAACCTTTCCTGCATGCTAGAATTGATTAAAGTAAAAAAACCAATATAATTTATAGAACAGTGCAATACTTGGAGCTGAAGTTACATTCCCCTCCTCATGAGGATACATACTGATAAATATGAAGGCCAAGTGGACAGCATACAGCAAGAAGCACTGCTTGAATGCGTAACATAAATGGAAAGAAAAGGAGTATCATACTGTTGTGTAAACTATTTGATGCATTCTAAAATTCCCAGATAGGTTGTGAAATGGTATAGTTAGCCTGATCATGTCAGATCTTGAAAGCTATGATGGGTTGGTATTTGGATAGGAGACCACCAAGGAAGATTTCGTAGAGGAAGGCAATGGCAAGACTTCTCGCTTCTCTGCTTCCCTAGCTTGGGTCACCGTTAAGTCGTTCATAACTTGGTAGCACTTTATACATTCACAGCAGTGCAAAGATGTCTGCATGTATACCCAAAGGGTTTATCAATGGCTCTTGTAAGTGGTCATAATTAGCTCCATGGAGAGTTTGTTCAGTGATATTATGGTATTATGGTTAACCTCCAGGATTCTGTAAGACTGACCAGATGATTTTATCTATCCTGTTCTATTTTCTGCCCTTTAACTGACTTTCAGCATTCCATGCATCCTAAGCATGTTCAGTCATTACTAGACTCTTTTGCGTGGTTTTCTTTTTGTTAATTTGGTTAATTAATTTTTCTGCATTCTTGGAGAGTTGCCTAAATACATCAAAGCCCTTGTCTTGTTTGAGGGTTGTTGCTTTTTAAAATTCACCGAGTTTACGACTACATACAGGGTTGTATCCACTCAGTTTTTTTAATGCAACCTCACCTAATTCCTCTCCTTAATACTACGTCCCATATTCTTTTTACCATACAGGTCTCATGACCCCAGCAGTATAGCATTTTTCATGGTCCAAGGGGACCCTCTTCTCCCTTTTTTACCATCTGAGAAGCTGGTTAGAACATAAGAGCATAAGAAAGAGCCTGCTGGAACAGACCAGAGTCCATCTAGTCCAGCACTCTGCTACTCGCAGTGGCCCACCAGGTGCCTTTGGGAGCTCACATGCAGGATGTGAAAGCAATGACCTTCTGCTGCTGCTGTTCCCGAGGACCTGGTCTGCTAAGGCATTTGCAATCTCAGATCAAAGAGGATCAAGATTGGTAGCCATAGATCGACTTCTCCATAAATCTGTCCAAGCCCTTTTTAAAGCTATCCAGGTTAGTGGTTGAATCCAACCTACTGTGATTCTGCCACTATTTTACCATGAACTAATGGCAGGCAGTCAGTTAAAAATATTTGTCTTGTTACTAAACTAGCATGTTAACATTAAGTATGGTTAAGGTTTCGCAAGCCCCACAGTTTCAACTCAATAATTAGTTTTAATTTTGCTTCTCCCTTATGTAAATCATGCCCACAAATGTTTGTTTTGTGCCATTTTCAGTTTTCTCGTTATGATTTTTCCATTCAAATTAACATCTTTGTCAAGGTTATTTTTGTGGCAGTTGCCATAAGACAGTATGTAAAATGGCATGAAAGAACAAATTGGGAATATCAACCACATACAAAGATGCAACCCGCCCCCACCCCAAGCTTATAATTTCAATTTAATTGCATTTCAATTTTAATTTATACCCTACCTTATCCCCGAGGGGCTCAGGGCAGCTAACAACATGATAAAACAATACAATAAAATAGAATAACTAATAATAATAATAATAATAATAATAATAATAATAATAACAACAACAACAACAACAACAACAACAACAACAATAATAATAATAATAATAATAATAATGTAAGGAACCTCAAAGGACTCGAAACAAAGGAACTGAGTTCAGTACGTTTATTTCATAAACTTCAACGATCGCATTACACGGGATGCGGATTCTGACTTTCCCGGGCTTCAGGTATCGCTTTTACGGAACCTTCAGCCACCTCCCCCAAACGTCCCAGCAGTTTTCCCACGACAGAGCAGAAACAAGCTTCAAACACACAAGATAGCCACAGCAAGGTTAAGGCCCCAACCATCCCGGGCACGAAGCCCAGAACGAGGAATGCGTCAAGGCCAGGCAGAAAGAGCAGAAACTAACCCCCACCCTTACACTCCGCCTCCTCCACGAAAGCCCCCTCTCCCCCCGGTTTGAGAGGGAAAGCCTTATGAAAAGCAGCGATCAAAGGGGGGGCGTCAATATTTTCAACATACACCCATTGATTATGTCCTGAGGGATATCCCACCCAGGATACCAAATATTGCAGACGTTTGCATATGTAACGAGAATCCAGAATAGCGTCAATTTCGTAGTGCTTGTGGCCATCAACGATCACCAGCGGGGGAACCTCCGTTGGGTCGTGCCAAGCATCTGAATCTGGAGCCCGCTTGAGTAAGCTAGAATGGAATACAGGGTGAATGTTACTAAGAGAATTAGGCAACTCTAAACGAGCAGTCACATCGTTGATCACCTGGGTGATCCTAAACGGGCCTATAAATTTCTTGCCTAGCTTAGAATATTTATGCACATCCCTAAGGTTTTTGGTGGACAAATAAACCCACACCCCCACTTGCAGAGGAAAATCCATTCTATGTTTGTCCGCTTGTCTCTTTTGGGCTTCCTGCGCTTGCGAGAGCAAGGAAGCGACGGATTTCTAGCCTTAAGCTAGAGACCGGATCCAGTCACCAAAGTCAGGGGGTTGAAGCGCCTGATCGGGGAGCTGGGGTAACGGGGGAAACGAACGACCCGAGACCACTTCAAACGGAGTTTTATTGGTGCTGCTGTGAACCGCGTTGTTGTAGGCATATTCGGCGAAGGGAAGAAGCTCCGTCCAGTTATCCTGATGATAGTTGGTGTAGCAACGTAGGTACCTCTCAAGCGTTCTGTTGGTCCGTTCAGTCTGGCCGTCATTTTGCACGTGGTACGGGGCCGCCACAGCCGAGACCGTTCCCAACAACTCCAGGAACGCTTTCCAGAACTTAGATATGAACTGTGGACCCCTGTCGGAAATCACTCTCTCCGGCGATGAATGCAAACGATAGATATGTTGAATAAACAATTTGGCCAATTTAGGCGCCGAGGGAATGGTGGAACACGGAACGAAGTGCGCCTGTTTGGAAAAGAGGTCCACCACTACCCAAAGTACTGTATTACCATGGCTTTTGTGGAGATATGTGATGAAATCCATGGAAATCACTTGCCACGGCTGAGCCGCCGGGGGGATGGGGTGTAGTAATCTGTGCGGCTTAGTAGGGCTGGCTTTAGCCTCTGCACACGTCGGACACCCCTTTATGTATGCCTCAATGTCCTTGCGCATGGTGTGCCACCAAAACTGCCTTCTAAGTAGGTGAAGCGTTTTCAGAAATCCAAAGTGTCCCGCTTGTCGGGCGTCATGACCAGCCATTAGAACCTGCTTACGTAAGGCCGGTGGGACGTACCAGCAGTCTCCCCGTCTCCACACTCCCCCTTGTAACTGCAGGAGGGGGTCAGATTCCTCCTTCGGAAACGGGGATACAACGTCCGGAACCTGTACGGGGGAATGTTTCGGGGGCGTGACTGTCTGGGATCGGGTTACCGCCAAACCCAATTGAGAAGGTGTGAGAATGGTACGAGGCATGGCGCGTAAGGAAGTGTCCGTCCCCCTGGGGAGGCGGGATAGGGCGTCAGCTAATTTGTTACTATTACCAGGGAAAAAATGGACAGTGAAGTTGAATCTGGAAAAGAAATCCGCCCATCTTAATTGTTTGGCTGACATTTTGAGTGGAGTAGACAAAGCTGCCAAGTTTTTATGATCTGACCAGACTTGGAACGGGCGCACGGCGCCTTCCAGCCAATGCCGCCACGTAGACAAAGCCTCTTTAATGGCTGCAGTTTCTTTATCTCCAACTGTCCAGTTGAGTTCAGGGCCGGACAGTTTTTTCGATAAATAAGCACACGGTACAAGTTTGTTATCTTTATTTTTCTGCAAGAGTGCTGCTCCTAGGGCTTTATCCGAAGCATCGACATGTACGATGAAAGGCAAAGTAGGATCGGGGTGTTTCAAAATAGGTTCAGTAGTGAAAGCTGTCTTAAGAGCCTGAAATGATTTTTGACACTCAGGGGACCACGAAAGGGGAGCCCCGGGTTTCGACGCCTGGGGTCCCTTTCCTTTGGTGCACAGTAAATCTGTGAGTGGTAGAGCAAGCTTGGCAAATTGGGGAATAAAATCTCAATAAAAGTTCGCAAAACCTAGAAACGATTGAAGTTCCTTACGGGTGGTGAGTATCGGCCAATTCACTACAACTGCGACTTTTGCCGGGTCCATCTCCAGGCCCTCTGGAGAGATCCGATACCCTAGGTAATCCATGGAGGTTTGGCGGAAAGCACATTTGGACAGCTTTGCGAAAAGTGAGTTATCAAGCAGACGTTGCAACACATCCCTGACCAAACGTTCATGCTCTTCCATCGTTTGGGAATATATTAGAACGTCATCCAAATACACCACCACCCCCTTAAACAGAAACTCTTGTAGAACGTCGTTGATAAGAGACATGAAAGCCCCTGGGGCACCGGATAATCCGAATGGCATTACAAGATATTCCTACTGGCCAAATTTGGTATTAAATGCTGTTAAATGCTCGAAGCCCTCAGCAATTCGTACTCGGTAATAAGCCTCCCTCAGATCCAGTTTGGTAAAAATACGCCCCTTTCCCAAGGCATCGAGCAAGTCCTTGATGAGGGGCAAAGGGTATTTATTTGACAACGAAACAGCGTTGAGACCATGATAATCAGTGCACAGACATAGGGTTCCATCTTTCTTTTTCACAAACAGAACGGGTGCTGCGTGGGTGCTCTTTGTGGCTCGGCGGATGAAACCGCGAGCCAGATTCTTATCGAGAAAGGCTCGAAGCTCCTTCTCCTCGGCTGGGCTCATCCGATATATTCTACCTTTTGGAAGTTGTGCCCCTGGGACCAAGAGGATTTTACAGTCTGTGTCCCTATGGGGGGGGGAGTTGATCGCATTCCTGTTCTGCAAAGACCTTGGCTAAGTCCCAGTACTGTTTGGGAACCCCGGCCAGTTCTGGGCTCGGGTCACTGGCTAAAGCCATTGCCTGGGGTGACTCAGGATCTTCTTTAGCCTCTGCCGGTGGCTCACCCTCGTGCATGTGATCCCCACAAGGGGGATCGGTGAATCGGACTATGCGTTGCCCCCAGAAGATGGTGGGTTCATGGGAGAGGAGCCAGGGCATGCCCAGCACTATGGGATGTTTGGCGACTGGAGCCAAAATGAAGCTACGTCTTTCCCAGTGTTCAGCACATCGCAGAAGCACTGGTTGGGTCTTGAAATGGGCCGGACCGTCGGTGCCCAGCGGGCTGCCATCCATTTGAGTATAGGGAATTGGTTTGGCCAATGCTATATGTTCGAGCCCTAGCTGCTCAGCCACCTGAGGCTTCATAAGGCAGTGGGAGCAACCGGAATCTACGAGAGCTCATGCCAGAATATGGGTGTGCTTGGAGGTATTGGTTAGCGTGGTCATAATAGTTATGGGGGCTCCCCCTTCACTCACCGCATCTGGCACAGGAAAATCTTCCGCGGGACCGGACGAAAGGCTCACCCCTTCAGGTTCGGTGTCATCGATCTCCCCGAGCTCGTCATCATAGGTGGTTTGCGCAGCTCCTTGGGGCTCCGTCTTGCGAGGAGTCCGTGCCGTTGACTTGCGGGGTGCGGGGACAGGCGCCTTTTGTTTTTTCGGGCAGTTGGCCGCCATGTGGCCCGGGCCCCCACAATATAGACATAACCCGAGGCGGCGGCGCTCAGAGGTGGATTCGGCTGCCGGCAGTCCTGCACTCGCCTTCTTTGGTGGGACGGTGACCGTCGTTGCCGGTTTGGCAGGAGGTTTGGCAGGAGGTTTGGTCGGAGCGGTTTTCCCCGTCTTGGATCGATTAAGACGGGCCGCAATAAGATTGCCGGTGGTAATCCACTCCGTGATGGTCTGGGGTTCGCGCACCATGCATGCCCAGGTGCAGATTTCCTCCTCGACAGCGTCGTGGAAGTATTCACATTTCATGCGTTCGGGCCAGTCCGGGAGCTTGCTCGCGGCCAACCGGAATTCGCTGGCGAACTCTGTAAAGGTTTTGTTTCCCTGCTTGAGAGTTTTAACAGTCTTGATGGCTTTGTTCACCTCTTCCGGATCTTGAAAACGGAGTTGCAACCCTTGAAGTAAAGCTGCCACGGTTTGCAGTTCAGGGGCCCCTGGAACTCCATGCAATTCCACAAACCATTCCGCCACGTCTCCATCCAGCACGGACCCGATGTCACGCATCTTCTCGGCTTCGGACCTATAAAGATCATCAAACTCAAGCATGTGTGCGTCGAGTTGTAGGATGAAGTATGGCAATCTGGAAGCTGTCCCATCAAAACGTGCCGGGATGTGAGGGCGAGGGTAACCCCTACCGGCTCGTGGAACTGGGGCCGGAGCTTGCGCAGGCGGTGGTTGCGCCCCTGGACCAGGGGCTGGAGGTTGCACCGGGAGCAGGACTCTACGCTGGGGTAGGGGAGCGGTGCGATCCGGGGCGATGGGTCGTTGAGTCGCGCCACCGGTGCCGGGTAGAGCCACTGGTGGCGCTTCGAGATCTCTCCGGAACGTCGCCTCCCTTGCCGCCAACTCCCTCTCACGACGTGTGAGAGCCTCCCGTTCACGTTGCAGTCTGTCCCGTTCTCTACGTTGCAATTCCGCCTCGACAGCGCCTTGGTTTTCCAGCGCTTTAAGGCATTCGCGTTGGCGCTGGAGCTCGAGTCGGGAGTGTTCTAGGACTTGGTCACGGGAGGTGAGGTCTTTGAGGAACTGGTCTCTTAGGACGTCCTTCTCTCGGGAAAGTTCCGCTTCCGCGGCTCGGCGCTGCTGTTCACGTTCTTGTTCTAAGGCTTCACGCTCTTTCTCGAGAGCCATCCGTTCCTGCTCCCAGTCCCGTTTGGTTCTCTCGAGAGCCTCCATCTGTTCCCAAAGATCCGAAACCAGGGGACGCCGTGTGTCCACGGCCGGTAGGGCAGTAGCCCCCATCAACTCAGGTCTGGAGGTGCGGGCACCGTCCAGGGGCATGGCCGCCGCTTCTTCGAGATCCGATAAGTCCGGAGGGTCGCGGGTACGGGCATCTTCCGCGAACGTGAGTCGGAGTCTGGAAGTTTTAGGTAACTCCAACACTTCCTCCTCAGAGTCCTGGGTCGTTGGGGGGCGCGAGCCTTTTGGGCGCGCTCCGGTGCTCTGCCAGTGATCTTCGGGAGGGGGATCCTTGAGGTATTGATCCAGGAACCTTGCCAGGGACTCTTCTGTGTCCCCGTGGATGGTTGATACCCCGATTTCCTCCTCCACCCGTCGCATCACCGGTTTGTAATCCATATGTTGGCGAGTGGTGATATGTTGCCCCAGAGGGGCGCGATCCATCGACACTCCACCACCAGGATCGTAGAAATCCTGACGCACTTCCAGGCGGCCGGCCGAAACCAGGCGCCGAGCCATCAGGGGGGCTTCTTCCAATTGCTCATGCAGCTGGAGGAAGGCTAAGCTCCGGCTGAGCCGAGGCTTAGAGAGGGTCACCAGGGAGACGGGTTCCGCTGGCTCCTCCAGAGAGACCGTTGCGTGGAAGGAAGATATGGAGCCCTCTTTGGGGGCTACCACAGTCTTGTCGCCTTCCAAGTGCGACGAACTCTCGGTGTTCAATCCCTGCATGTCGTTGGGCATCAGGGATTCACAAAACGGAAGGATAATGGTAGCGACCCAAAATCAATCCGAAGATAGAGATGTGAGAATCCGCATAATGTAAGGAACCTCAAAGGACTCGAAACAAAGGAACTGAGTTCAGTACGTTTATTTCATAAACTTCAACGATCGCATTACACGGGATGCGGATTCTGACTTTCCCGGGCTTCAGGTATCGCTTTTACGGAACCTTCAGCCACCTCCCCCAAACGTCCCAGCAGTTTTCCCACGACAGAGCAGAAACAAGCTTCAAACACACAAGATAGCCACAGCAAGGTTAAGGCCCCAACCATCCCGGGCACGAAGCCCAGAACGAGGAATGCGTCAAGGCCAGGCAGAAAGAGCAGAAACTAACCCCCACCCTTACAAATAATAATAATAATAATAATAATAATAATAATAATAATAATAATAAATGTATTAGAACTAGAAATAAGACCAGAATACTCAGATGGCGACTTAAACATGGCAACAGCAGCACTAAAACAATACTTCAGAACATCGATATGAAATCCCTACCATAGCAATACAGCAAATCAATATGTTAACAATAATACAATAACACTAACAATATATTAACATATGAAAAATCAATACATGGTGGACAGTCAAAACATTTACAATAAATCAATACATTTAAAACAGTACGTTTAACAATACATCAATCCATTTACACTACTCTAATAGGATTAAACTACTATTAGGACTAAAACTTCCCACAATATATCCGTAGCTACCCCACTGTACTACCCCACTGGGAATAAACACAGTACTACCTAAGGGAACAAAATTAACCTACAAAGGGGGTCAGAACTAAACTAATCATACTAACTAACAACTGTATTGACCCCAGTCACAATCCCTAAAATAGTCTAATTAACTCTGCTTTTTCTAAGAAAAACCCTGTTTGACCAGAGAAGACATCGTGACCAGCTAAATCCAGCCCTGTAAGCTAATTGCAGCTATTGGACATCTTTGCATTGAGGATGCAGATCTAGTTTATCAGTCACAGATTAATACTTAAAACCTCCGTTTGAATAGGATTTAAAAGACCATCGGAAGTGATTGCCAGGAAGAAGACTGACTGAATAACTTTCCCTGATAAAGGTTGCTGTTTGTATAAATCTAAATGTACTCACCATGTACATTTCAGGTTGGGGTCTAATTCAAACACAAAGAAATTTGCTAGTTATCTGATTGTATGTTTGAAATATGTTGTCATGGTAATTTTTTTCGTACTTTCCTTCGTGCATTAAATCTTGCAGTCCTTTAGGAGTTGATGCAGTCACAGGGAAATTGTACTGCAATCTTTTCTGGCTTGCAGGCACTTTTGGAATTCCGACACAGGATGGTAGACACAATCATAGAATGGCTGCCAAAGGAGGTGGAGCCAGCCACAATGGCTGCTGTGGGAGGTTGTGCATAACTTGAACAGTTATACTTCAACATTTCAACTGACAGCTTTGCTTAATAGGAGGCCTTCTTAAACATATTGTTCAAATATATATTGCATACATACCACATAATTATACATATTGAACTAGCTAAGAAACTCTCATCTGTCAATGTCATTCATTTTCTAGGCATCTGCATTTTGCAGAAGGAAAAGCAAAAAATGGTTTTTTTCCTGGCTATCCTTTTTATACAAGTCCTTCTTTCACCTTCAGGTCACCTCCAGGCTGGACTATTGTAACTTGCTCTACGTGGGCCTTCCCTTGCAGCTTGTCCAGAATGCAGCGGCCCGTCTTCTCACGGGTGGTTCAGTTAGAGATCATATTACCCCCATGTTGTTCAGCCTGCACTGGCTCCCAGTGGAGTTCCAGATTATCTTCAAGGTGTTGGTATTGACCTTTAAGGCCCTTTACTTACCTGCGAGACCACCTTACCCCATATGTCCCGAGTCACTCTCTCCATTCGGCAGAGGTGAATTTACTGGTGGTCCCTTGTCCCTCTATGATGCGGCTAGCCTCCACCTAGGCCAGGGCTTCTACAGCCCTGGCCCCTGCCTAGTGGAATGCTGTTCCTCCAGCTGTTAGGGGAGCTTGGGGAGTTCCACAGAGCCTGTAAAACCTAGCTGTTCCACCGGGCTTTTGGAGAGGCTGGCCGCTGAGTCTGCCCCTCTCTGTTGCCCTATATGTCATTGGCTTATCTGAAAATCTGCCAGTCCCCTCCCGGGGTTTTACCAGATGTCATCCACCTAATTTATTAATTATGGAAGGTTATTGCTGCTACTGTTTTTATTGTATTTATTGTTTTCATTGGGATTATTCGATTGTTTTAGTTGCAATGTCTGGTTGCCTGTAAAGCACCCTGAGCCCTTCGGGGATAGGGTGGTCTAATAAATAGATAGATAGATAGATAGATAGATAGATAGATAGATAGATAGATAGATAGATAGATAGATAGATAGATAGATAGATAGATAGATAGATAGAAAATAATAATAATAATAATAATAATAATAATAATAATAATAATAATAATAATAATAATAATAATAATAATAATAATAATAATATAGATTCCTATAAACACAGGGCAAGGCAGAAGGCAGAAGTAAGGCAAAGTCAGTGGAAGAAGGGAGTAACCCAAGCAGCAGTCTTGGCTCTCTCACAGCCAGAGTTGAAATCTTGCCCCTCTGCTCTCTCACAGCCTGTGTGGCAGTCTCGCTCGGTCTTTTTCAAGATATTTCCCTCACTGCCCCCCCTCTTTCCCAGTCCTGAATGGTGGTCTTCTGTTCATCCAGAGTGGCTCTCTCACTGGTCTCTCATGGTTGATAAAGAGATTCTGAGCATCTTCAGTTGATAGAATAATCCTGTGTTCTCCCAGAGCAGTCTCCTTCTACCTCCCTCTCATTCTCAGTCTGTTGGCATGGTGGTTGCTCCTGGGGCAGCCCTCTCCCAGGTGCGATGGTTCTTCCCGGCTGGTGTAATTGGTTTCCTGAGGAATTCAATCGAGTGACTCTCTTGAGGTGGCTCTCTCACCCACCCACCCTTTTCTCACATAGCTGGCATGGTGATTTCTCTCGGATTGGTGCTCTCACCACCCTCTGATTTTCACACCAATGGAGTGTTGGTTTCCCCTGGGTGCTTCTCTCACCGCCCCCCCCCCCCCAGCGCTTGCACAGTTTGTATAGTAGTCCTTCCTGGGGTAGCTGTCTCACTGCTCCCCAGTGTCCTTGCATAGTGGGGGTGGTCCTTCCTGGGGCAACTCCCTCTCCAACTCAGGACCTCCACCATTGTCCCCAGCATAACCCAGCCGTTGCTGAGCTCGCCATTTAGAGAGCATGACTGCTCCCAACTGTCTGTTAACCCAGCAATCATTCCGGGGGTCCACAGTTAAGCAACAATGCCTCATTGCACTGCTCTCAGAACATTGTTTCGAAAAGGGCAGTCAAAAACTTCTTAATTAATCCTAGGTCCTAAAAACTAACCAGAGCATCTGAGTTGTTAAACCGCTCCGGGCGCCATCTTATTGTATATGTTTAATCAAAAATACATTGTTGTATGGGGCCATTAACTATGGTTGAGTTCTGATGTTTGAAATATAGTAATGGCATTAGGAGACCATATCTGGCAAGTGAATGTGCAGAGATCTTTCATGTGCAGTTGTACATTTGGATTCTTTCTCCAGTGGTTTTCCTTCTTTAAGTCCTGCTGAGGCTTTTGAGAACAGATACCCATATCCAAAATGCAGAGGTTATTCAGTGAACTGCCATTTGTTATCCACACAGAAATGATTAAAAGTTTATTTTTACTTAACTGTGAAAATTATAACTTTGTTCATATATCTTGAACCAGTGCAGTTATAATGGCTAATATTTTAAATACATTGTAATTATTTATAAACTCCAGAACTTCAGCTTTTTGCCAGCTCTTGGTTTATATATCTGGTAAAGATTTTGAAGAGTATTCTCCTAATGTTAGGAGACCATCTGTTATCATTGGCTCCCATTTATAAAGTATTAACCATCCAGCCTAGCAAAGGAATGGTCAAAAGTTATGGAATTCAATTAGCAAAATATTTCTATAGTTTGATTACAAAGCTACTTAATCAAATTTAGCCTCCTTAAAGAAAAGATAACTACTTCAGCTAACCTGAAGTCGAAGGTGATAAATGCCTTTATTGGTAGAGTTAGATTCAAAACAACAACAACAATGCCGAGTCACGTTTTTTAAAAAGATATAAGCAGAGCCCTTTCTAGCTTCTAGATAATGCTTAAGGTAAAGCCAATCTAAAAGTTCAAATTGAGGATGAGGAATTTGATCCTTTGAGGGAGGGTCTTATCTTTTTAACTATTCTCAAATGAACAAGAACACCTGGAATCAATAAGGCATATCCCAGGGTTTCCAACAGAACAAAGGGGAAACCATATGATGCTTGTATCACCCTTTATCATATGATTTTTTTTGTTTTATGTCCATCCCCTTCCCCATTTATTTGAGCAGTGTTGACTTGATTTGGGAGTGTGTTTCACTAGCAGAAGCAAATGGATAAAAACCCAGCAGATTTTCCTATTATTTTTTCCACTGTTGTCAGAGTGGCCTTCTCCACAGACTGCATTTACCCCATATTTTATGTGTTGTCAGTCCAATCACTTTTCATGCCTCCCTTCCAAACATTGTTTATATCCAGTTTAGTCAGTTTCATCTTGAGGCAATTCATATGTGTGTGTGTGTGTGTGTGTGTGTGTGTGTGTGTGTGTGTGTGTGTGTGTGTGTGTGTGTGTGTGTGTGTGACACCAGTCATGATGTGGGGAATGATTACTCTAATTTTTGGCAAGTGACCTAGCTCAATCTGCCCTGATTGTTCATGGCAGCCATGGTTCTCCATGGTTGTTCATGGCAACCATGGTTCTCCTTTCAAAAAACTACCCCATACTGCTTTGAGATTCTCTGATCTGCTTCTTCTAGTGGAGCTCCATTTTTATTGTATATTGGAGAATCTCTTCATTGCAAGTGTGTTCAGTGCATTCCCTTTAGCCCCTTTAACTTTGGAAAAGTTTGCTTTCAAAGTGGCATGATCTACCATTTTGCACCACAAACTGAGGTGGAATCCACCATTACATTCATTTGTATGTGTGTCCCCCCCACCCCCCGAGACTTAGTCATTGAGAAAAGACTAGAATCTTCACAATTCTAGCCTGTTAATTTGGCAATGATAACTTATTATTCACTCATCCATTTGCAACAGTGATTTACTGATAGTCTCACTTTGAAAATTAAAAAAAATGAGAAGGGAAATGGATGGAAAGAAGGGTGGGGGGAGATAAGATCACTGAAAGGAAAGATGAGCTGCCACAAGGAGTAAGGAAAAGAAATTTCACAATTTCTATGTGAAATTGACAAAACTGATTCAATTCACCCAACTATTTTGTATTTCTGTCTAAATGTTAACTTTGGAAGTTCTATGTGAACTTGGCAAAGCTGATCCAATTCAACGAGCCTCTTTATATCTCTGCTTGAATGTTAACTTCAGAAACTCTGTGTGAAATTAACAAAGCTGCTCTAATCCACCCAACTTTTTTTGCTTCTCTTCCTGAATTTCCAGAGCTTTATGTGAATTTGACCAAGCTGCTCTGATCCACCCAGCCTCTTTGCTTCTCTGCCTGAAAGCTAACATCAGAAGCTCAGTGTGAAATTGACCAAGCTGCTCTAATGCACCCACCATCTTTACTTCTCTGCCTGAAAATTAACTTTGGAGGCTCTATGAGAAATTGACAAAACTGCTCCAATCCACCCTGTAAATGTAGGATGAGGGTGAGAAGAAAATGGCTAAAAGGGATGCTGGAGCACCTCATGGGGTGTGGATAAGGGCCAGGAGTTGGCAAGGCAGAGAAATAAAGACCAAATCATTATGATTGGATGCTTAAGGGAAGCTAGGTTGGAAACAGATTGGGGAAAACATTACAATAAAAGTGTTCATGAAAACAACAGAGAAAAATGTATTGTCGAAGGCTTTCACTGCCAGATTCAATTGGCTCTGGTGGGTTTTCCAGGCTGTGTGGCCGTGGTCTGGCGGATACTGTTCCTAATATTTCACCTGCATCTGTGGCTGGCATCTTCAGAGGCGTATCGCAGAGAGAAGTCTGTTACACACTGTGTCCAGAGAGAAGGAAATGTTCGGGGTATATATTGTCCATGTCCCAGGGTGAGGAACCAATCAATAAGTGTTGGGTGGAACTTGTTATTCAAAGAAGTATTTGGGTGGAACTTGTTATGCAAAGATGATAGTATTGTATTGTGGGTGGAGCTTATCAGTCCAGGGAGTGGACTCCACCCAAACACAGGATTTGCATTCACGAATACTACTACTGCTGCAGGGTATGAAAATGTGAATCACTCCCTGAATCTCTGTAACTTATCCTGCAGAATCTGGTAAAGAGAATTCATCTTCAAAGCTGCCAGTTCTTTGCAACTCTAGCCACACTGTCCTTTTGTAACATCCACTGGAAATCCAACCCTGAGTTTTTTCTTTTCCATTTTGATCTTGGTAGCCCATCATCATATTTTACTTTACACAGTTCAAATGTTATGACATTTAGTGCTCTCCCATTTCTTTTTCTCTCTAACTGAATTTTGTTATCCACATATATACTTTTTGAAATGTACAGAAATGTAATACTTGTGAAAATTTTGAAACCATGGCATAGGGATGGGGGCTGGGGGAGGAATAGATTACTTTATGGTGCAATCCTAATCAGAGTTACACAATTCTAAATCCACAGAAGTAAGTGGTCTTAGAAGAATGAAACTCAGTTTAATATTGCAGTGTACATTTTTCTACAAGTGATATTGTGAATATACATAGTACTTTAGAGAGAGTTTATGGCAAAATGCTGCTCTTGTACTACTTTAACTCACTTTACTTAGTTTTTATCATTTGAGAGGTAGGAAAAGTGTGTATGATTTAGAAGGGGTGTCAAACTTGTGGCCCTCCAGATGCTCATGAACTATAATTCCCATCAGTCCCTCCCAACATGAGCATTGACTATACTGGCAAGGGCTGATAGGAATTGTAGTTCATGAACATCTGGAGGGCCGCGAGTTTGACACCTGTGATAAGCCTCATATAGTCACAAGAAGACTAGGAACATACTTGGATATCAAGTTAAATGTTATAATGTTATAATGTTAAAACACTTATGTTAATGCCAACATTATTTATGATTAAACAGTGAATTTATCATTCTCTAGTTTGACCCATTGCCTTACACAGATATATTAATACTACACATTTTGATTACCACCTTCTCTTAAAAGAACTCTGGGCTGCTGAAGCTGGGGCGGGAGCTGTTGGTTTAACAGCTCGGTGGCGGTTCGGGCATAAGAGCACATCCTATTTTGGGAAGGCAGTAGCTTGCATGCCGGACCTTTCCACCTCGGGGGCCTCCATATGAGGCCCGTGGTGGCGATAGAGCTCTTGAAGGCAAGCCTTGGGGCTGCGCCGAGAGCTCGCTGCCCGGCAGGGAAGGGTGTCACAATTTGGGTTTGCGTCCATGTGGCACCTAGTAACTTTCTGTTCCGGTTCCCTTGGGAGATGTGCCGGACAGGGGTTCTGTCCGAAGGGCCTAAGGGGTTAGCTGGGGCTGCCCTATAACCAGGTCAGCAGTTCGCTGCCTAGGGGCCAGGATGTGCTCTGTTATGCTCGCCCAGCTTCAAAGTTATATGTTAAATAAATTTGGGCTGTGTCCGATTTCTTTTCCAACAAACATGTGTCATGGTCATCTATTGGATGAATCTCCACACATCCGCATGCAACATTATTTATGATTATACAGTGAATTCATCATTCTCTAATTTGACCCATTGCCTTACACAGATATATTAATACTACACATTTTGATTACCACCTTCTCTTAAAAGAAAATAGTTTTTAGATGTGACTTTGAGAGCTTCCCAAAATTTCTAATTCTTTTAATTTGAAAAATTGGAATAATTTCCAGTTTTTAAAAAAAGCTTCCCCCCCCCTAAGGTTTCCATTTTTTCCCTGGGCTATCACACCTCTGTGAATATATATATTTATTTGTGTGTGTGTGTGTGTGTGTGTGTGTGTGTGTGTGTGTGTGTGTGTGTGTGTGTGTGTGTTTGTGTGTGTGTGTGTGTGATACATTTACACTGCCACTTACCCTGAAATTTTGTAATCTGTTTCTTGCATTTATATCCTGACTGACCAGGGAAAAAGGGAATGTCCTGCTTTTTTGAATCAGTGATTATTATTTTTTCCATCTAGCCATAGTACATCTGCAGTTTATATCTGAATGTTCCTCTCTGCCCTGAATTGCTTGCATGATTGGTTTTCATTATATTTTCTTCCGTTCATGGTGTGCCCAGATAGAATGCAAAAAAAAAAAAACCCAGTCAAAATCTTGTATGATTTCTGTTATTACAGTATTTACATAGAATAGTTCTGTGGATGTCATTTTCATGGGCTTCTCTGGTTCATTATATTTTCTAGTTTTCTTACTGTATAACTTGTATACTTAATTGCAATATTTTAGTATTGTTGAAGTATTATAATGATACACAAATTTCTAGATTTATGTTCAGTTTCTTAGTAACTACATTCTGGTAAGAATAGGTCTGTCTATCCTTTCATAGGTGTTTTAAAAAAATAAGTGAGGTGTGGAGACAGATGTTTTGCTGGTAGCCATTAAAATTCATTAATAATGCAAATACAGCTGCTGTGAATAGTAAGCCACTTCCAAGATTATTTGAGTGTATTTGTACAGGGTTTGCAGTCTTTCTCATTGTTTGACTATAAGAATTAGTGAACATTGTAATTTACTGAGGAAATTCTTTCTCATGACTTAGCTATGGAAAGGCAACATTCCAGAGTACATCTCTTTTCATTTTAAACTCAGATTCCATTCTAAGGGCAATGGCATTTTTTATCCTAAGTCTCAAGATCCTTAGGTTTCACAAGGAATTCTCAGTTATTTGGCATGGTAACCAGCCCTGGTTTATCTCTTACACCTGCCAGCTGCCTCTCTTTAAATAGGATTCTTTCCAATCTTGTCAAACCTACTTTCTGGCTGCCTGTTTACCAAGCACCACCACAATTAGCAAAGTGATTTCACAGTTATTGTGATTTATTTATATATTTAAAGTATTTATAACCCATATTTTATTGTCATATCCACAACGGCTTACAAAATACTATAAAATAATATAATACAATAACCTATACAATAACAGTAGTACAATAACAATAAAACCTAATTCAATACAATAATGCACAATAAAATCTCATCATACCATTAAAAAAATCAATAAAGTACACCTTTCACCCTAAATCTCTGCTTTTTAATATCTAGATGTTAAAAAGGTGTTCAAAATAAAAACATCTTCACCTGACGACAAAAGGAGAGAAAGGAAGGAGCATTTTGCAGGAAGAGCATTCCAAAGTCTGGACGCCATCAAGAAGGCTCTGTTCCAGGTCCCTACCAGATGTACTAATGAGATGGAGCGATAGTGCTCCCCAAAAGATCTTAGTAAATGAGCAGGTTTTCATGGGAATAGCCAGTCCTTCTGGTAACTTGCCCCATTGCCATGAAGGGCTTTATAGGTAATAACCAGCACTTTGAATTGGGCTTGGAAGCATACAGGTAGCCAGTGTAGTTGTTGTAGTAAAGGGAATACATAGTCCCTATACCTGGCTCACATTAACAGTTTGGCTGTGTTTTGTACCAGCTGGAGCTTTCAAACACTCTTCAGAGGCAGCTCCATGTAGAGTTTATTACAATTATCCATGCAGGATGTGACTAAGGCATGTGTTACAGTGGTCAAATCTGACATTTCCAGGTAGGGATGTAAACTGTAGATATACAAATGTATTCCTGGCCACTGTTGAAACTTGATTGACCAGGCTCAGCAACAGATCCAGCAGCACCCCCAGACTACCGACCTGAGCCTTCAAAGGGGAGTGTAACCCCACCCAGTACTGGTAAACATTCCATTCCCTGTTTGTCCTATGATTAACCAGTAAAACCTCTGTCTTGTCTGGATTAAGGTTCAGCCTATTGGCTCTCATTCAGTCCATTACCATTTGTAATGTCAAAAGGCTGTCAATATAACGTTGAGATTCTCCAGATATGGTAACTGTTCTCAAACCCTGTAATGAGAAACAGAGAGAGGGACAGTGAGGTAATATGAATCATATTTGGATTTGGTAAAGAGCATAAAGATGGAACTTCAAGGGCAGGTAACCATTCAGTTTCAGATGTAATGGTTGTTTCTTCTCTATCATCTCATGAATTTGCCATTGGATTTGCCACTAAGCGCACGCGCGCACGCATACACACAGACATTCATGTGTAATATGGAGACAATGCTGACATACTTTACAGGAATTGAGGAAGAACGATGATAATTGAAAACACTATACAAATGTTTATTAACTAGACTGACTTTAAAACAGACTTCCCCTTTTCTTGTTGTAGCTAATTGTTGATCAACATTTCATATTTGTTAAGCTTTTCCTGTGAATTAGGTGACAGGAATCTGACTTTTGGGAGGACAAGGGCAGCTGAATGATAAAATGATATCAGTCACAATTCTGTGCCTCCATCAAAGTTATTGCTTGCCACTCAAATTCCCTTACTGTTATGCTGTCATGCTGATGTCATCCTGGAATAATGCCAAAATAAAGTTGCAAATATGCTGCATGTACTTATGCATATAACATAAACTATAAAATGGAAGCCTTATAGTCCAATCCAGATTGGGTGGGTGGAGGGCAGCACCACTCTGGCACTGCCCCAATCTCTCCAAAGGGCTTTCCCATGGCATGATAAGCCCCCCCCCCAAAACCCTCATGCAAGAATCCTCCCAGGGGATAACAGAGATACAACACTAAAAACATGGTGCATTTCTGAGGCCATTTCTGTCAGCCTCACCCACTGCCCTGCCCCCAGAATGTCCCTAGCCATGCCAACACATCTTTCTGCACTGGAGGGGCTAGGCTGGATGATGGCTTCCAGATTGGGCACCACAGAGTCAAGTGGTGCCTGCCTTTCAAGGTAACCCATCCTCCCACCAACACATTTGCCCCTTGCACCAGTGGAGTGGGAACCCCAGAGGTGGGTCTGGACACTCCCCCCCCCCAATTGGGCTGTTAGACACAACAGATTTTTGTCTTTTCTGTTCAGGGATTTTAACATTGAAATTGTTGAATGTTACTGGTGGCAGTATTTGGGTGAGGATCATCTTAGATATCTTTTGTCTAGAAAATTTTGTTTGCAAGTTCCAGTACACGTAAATGTATACTTATTTTAAAACACAATGACTGATATCAAAGCTATTTAAGAAAAACTAGATGAAAGGCATAAAAAAGTTTAGACAAGATTATAAACTGTATGGGATATAGCTGTTGTAATCAGCAAAGAAAGATATTTCAGAAGATGCAATTATAGGATCAGATTAGTGGCGTAGCAGCCATGGGAGGGGGGTCACACGGGAAGCAGAAAATCGCCCCCCATACTCCTTCCTCTGCCCTGCCAGACCCAGCAGAAGGCCAGAGCAGCCTGGAGTTCAGCCGGCTGCATGCAGACGGCTGAACTAAGGTAAGAGGGAGCCATGGGGAGGGCAGGGGAAGAGCCCCACGAGAGGCAGCCCAGATCAGGCTGGAGTTCAGCTAGCTGCTCTTTGCAACCTAGAGTTCAGCTAGCTGCAAAGAGCAGCCAGCTGAACTAATGAAAGTGTGGGAGCGGGGCCCCACAGTGGGGCACGGGGTGGTGGTGACTGACTGCTATTTCCCTCCCTATGCCACTGGATCAGATGATCTCCTTAGCATTTTGAGATATTTATTTTATTTATTGAAAATATCTATGTGTCTACTTTTCTTCAGGGCATCCCTGGACCCAAGGCAGGTACATGCTTCTGCACTGAGAGATGATACATAAAGTTGCTGTTTTTTTAAAAAGCACTGTGGTTTTTTATCTAAAAACCATTGAAAACACCTCTGCATATGCATGAGTAGAGGGAGATCTCTGATTTCCGCCATCCTCCCAACATCTGCTTGCATTATATGAAATCCTACTCTAGATGTTCCCCAATCCTCAGGAACCTCAGACGGCTTTTCAGGACACACAAATAGAAATTCAGAAAAGAAAAAAAACTTAGATCTGTTTGGAACCATGTCCCATTTTTGGGTTTTGACCAGAGTAGACTATTTCAAGCCATGCTATCTGTTCGCCTGCTCTGATTATGGTATTTTCAGTTCTGTATATAATGCTTTTGTTGATCTGTTAGCTCATTCAGTTGTTCATGATCTAAAAATGATTATATTTGGTTATTCACACCACTGTTAATTCTGAAGGCAGTCAGTTATGTGAGATATTTAGGAGACTGATCTTGAAAACAGGTGGCAGAGACTTTTGTATTTATTTTTCTACTTAATTTTTTTTTAAAGAAAAACCACCCTTGGCATTCTGCAAATTAGAGATGGGGGAAGGGATGCTTTCCCACCATTTTTCTTGTATTTTGCAATGGTTCAAAACTAGCTTCTATCCTTTTCCAGATTCTGGCTGAAGTATATAGTTTCCATTTATAGTGTCTGATTGTTCCTATAGGTTACATCAGCACTGCTCCAAACTCCAACATCTGCCCCTAGGGTTTTCCACTCTCTAAATCTTGCATTACTGAAACTGTACCAGGCCTGCCAAAATGCAACACTTACATTAAATGTTCCCTTCTGGAAAAAAATTCTTTGTTGTTTCCATTTCTATTTCTGTTTTTTTCTTTCTAGTCAGTTATATAGTAGAGTAGGTTGCAAACACTAGCCTTTTTTATTGTTTCAACTGGGATCTATTTAAACAGTATTCTCTTAATTTAGTTTCTTCTTGGGTTTGAGGAGCATCCTACAACCAGTGATAGGCATTCGTTATGCTGTGCATCTCGTTGATCAACAAGCAATTTTCAGATTAAACTTTAACAAATGACTATGAAGTGTGGTGAAACTGAAGTGTTCTAAACTCAGGTGCAGACAAGGAATAGGGGTGGAAATTGTCTGGATACTGTACCAGAAAAGACAGAAGGCTACAAATCAACAACAAAATTGATTAGTTTTGTTCTGGAAACTCACTATTTTATACAAATAGAGGGTAGTTCCATGGAGCTATAGTGGGGTGTTTTTTTTAGATATCAGTCATGGTATTTAAATCTTATAGCGTATGTTTTAATGACATGGACTTTTGAGTCTCTCAGCTGTTATGCTGCATCTTGTCTCTAATCTTGAGTAATACTATTAAACATAAACCCTCTCCCTTTTATTTTGTCTGGCTCCATATCAATTGCCTTATTTTACTGTATTCCTTAATGGTAGCTGGGATTTTAGTTAATGCAGAATGTCTAAGTACTAAATGTACCGATGGCATCTCTGAATGCAAAAACAGTTGTACAGTTGTTCCCAGCATCAACCCATGTGGTAGTATGAAGAGTACAGAATAATCATCTGCCCTGGCATGTAATATTCTGCCTTTTCTCTTCATGTTTGCTCCGTCATTATCAAGTCAGCAATACAGTTCTGAACAGTTTCAGTCTTTTAGATGTTAGATTTAGCTCTAATTCTGGGTTTTAGATATTATCTTCTATTGCTATCGTAATATGTAAATCGAATTATCACCCAGCTGTTCAAATCTGCCATTTGTTCCCTGCTACTGTTGGTCCCTTGTCTTCTTTTCTCTTAATATGAATCTCACAGAAGAAAAGGTGTTACCACCTTAATGAATCTTCATTATATTAATGCATATCATTCAGTTTTAAGGACACTAAGAAAAATCCTTAAAATGCTATGAGGCTAGAAAACTCAGGAACTTGTTAGACTCCCATGATTACACAAAACATATTTATAAGTAGTTCTCCTTGACAGCAGTGGGGTTGTATGGGTATATTGTCTGCCTTGGGAAGCAAAAGTTAGGTGGAAAAGGTAATTAGAGAAAAGGATTTCAATTCCCCATTTGGAAATCGTACACATGTGCTGCAAAGAATACTGAGTCCTTTTTTTTTTGTTTCTTATGTTTCAACAGGGCAGAGTTTAGGGTATGGATTTGTTAACTATATTGATCCAAAGGATGCAGAGAAAGCCATTAACACTTTAAATGGACTCAGACTCCAGACCAAAACCATAAAGGTAAGAGAATACAAAGAGTATTTTGCTAAATTCAGGAGGAAGAGTGTAGTTTAGACAGTGTCTGGCTATCTCATGAGTGTGGCATTTTAACGCTCAAAGAGTACAGCTAGTTATTCTTTTAGAACAAAAGAAAAGTATAGAAGGCATCTTTTTCTTCTTTTCAAGCTGCTACTATTTTTGTTTGTTAAAAAACAAGCAGAAAATTATTTAAATGACTATTACAGGATTTCAGGCCAGGCTGTCAAACTCGGTGTAAGAAAGCAACCCATAAAAATCATAGCCAAAATATAAATAGCAGTTGCATAAGGTTTTGCTACCCATCATCTCACCATGAGATTTCTGGGCATTCCAGAGGCATCTGGTTCTCAAGATACATCTACAGTTACCCTCAGATAAATCTGATCAAAACCAAATTTTTACAAGATCAAGTACCAGTTTCTAGTAGCACATTGATATCAGTTAAATGTTGTTCGTTGCTGGATTTGTTGCCAGAAACCAAAACTTCATATGGAAATGAAGATCAAAAGATAATAATTATTTATTCTCCTTAATTCCATTAGCTGTCCTGTACCATCGTTTGGCATGGAAAAAATATATAGTTTACAGTAATGGTGCATTTTTGGAGTGGTTTTTCCCACCACAGTAATTGAATCATAATAAATCTGCATGCATATTATATTGAATGTAAATATAACAGTTATTTTATATGTATATAAATGCACATTTTTCCAAGTCAGTTTAATAAAGTGCAGGTACCAACATCAGTATCTCTTCCACTGTATAAATTTACTTAATATAGGAGCGCCTGCAGTTTTCACTTAAATTAGAAGTATGAAACTATTCTTATCAAGTGCCAAGTATTAAAATGTAATACTAAGCTAGAAACTTATTTATCCACTGCCAGGTTAAAGTGTGGTTTATGCTCCTTCCTTTGCCTGTCTTGGATGACAGCAAAGGGAAAAGTAATCTGTTCAGGGAAAAAAAATCCAAATTACTACAGCCTGTATTTTAATCACCTAATTTCCACCAAGATTGAGTATTGTGGTAGCTGTAGTGCTATGATCACTTTTATGTATGATTATTCTCTTGAAGGCTTGGTAATTTTCCACCTATATTTTAATTGCTCTAGTTGTTTTACTGGTCTAATGCTGTAGGCTGAAATAGGGGGAAAACACAGGTGATAAACAGAATCCTAATACTCAAAGTGTTATCAACTAACATGTGCCATTTTGATATTAGTGTGCTCCTTCAAAGTGTGCTCGTATACAGATAGATGGGTTAAGATCAGGTTTTCAGTTACATAATGCATGAATGGTTTCATTTTTCTAGCAAAAAATCATAAGATATTGTAATGCTTTCATGCTTTTAACAACCTGTTTATATTTTATGAGAAGGAAAAATTTCATCCCAAATTTTGTTTAATTCAGATGTTTTAATATTTTATAATATTGGATAGTTATTTTTAAAGGCTCTAAAAGTAGATATTTGGGTTCTGGGGTTATAGAGATTGTTGGCTGTAAGGTCATAGGAAAAACATAATAACACAGTCTAGCTCAGTATAGTGAAAGCACTCATTTAAAAACACACACGCTTTTCCCCTTTTCCAGTTACTCTATTCTTTATGGTTTGTGTGTAAAGCACAGAAGTCCAGGTTTTACCATCTCAGTTCATTTGTTCATGTGCCACTTCTCTGTGCCCTTGTAACTTTCTCCATCATGATCCAGCTTTTTCTGTCAAAACTCATTAAAGAGGATTATGTTCATCCATGCCTGTTCTTCAGATTGACTTTCCACCTGGCACATACATAGTTGGTAAGGGAAAAAATCAGTGCTTAACCAGATTGATACAGACATGATAGTCCAAAAATGTAGCTAAGATTGTCACAGTGAACTCAGTATGTGCTTTGTGAATTGATGGGCTATCTCACTTAGTTTTAAATATTAATTGAACTATTCTTATTTTGAACTCTAACAAAAATAATTTCAGGTGTGACTTGAACATGAATTTTTATAATCTATAACTATTATTCCTATTTGGTTTTCTTTTTAATACTAAATATGGGGGAAAGAAGTAATGTTAAAGTTGATATATTTAAGTTGGCTATCCCCAGTGTGTAATATTTTATGTTTTTAAAAAGCCACCTTTTTACCACAATCAAAAATATCATATTGGAAAGAACAGTAAACTAGAACCCTTGCCCTAGCTTTCTGTAACTGGGGCATTTTTTATTCAGGAAACTATAATCTCTCAACTGTATTGTGAAATAGTACATTACCCTTTAGATCAACCCCTTAAACCTACAGATTTGCTTTGAAATGGAAGTACAGAGTTTTCTTGGAGAACCGTCTGAGCAATAGCAATTATAATTAAGTTAAGGTGAAATTCGGTCAACTGAAAATATTTTAATAATGTTAGCTAATAATCTGCATATAGGGGAATACATTGTCCAAATGTAAACCAAGTATGGATAATCACTGATAGAGAATGTTCAGGTTAGAAATCTTTTTGGCAAACATCCACCTGAATAATGGCATCATATTATATTGAATAAATGGATAAACTGTATTGTCTGTATTCTAAAATTTTGATTTTCTGTGTATGTCCCAGACCACTTCCCTCTTTATGGTCCTCTTCTAATTGCAAGTTTTTTGGCAACGACTCAGGGTATATTTTATGGTTTTATGGTTTGAAGTGCTTTTTACTCAAATTTCACATGTAGTGTGAAATAATGCAAAATAGAAAGTTAACATAGACAAACTGTTATTTCTTTATTCTTCCTAATTTTATTGTTATTCTATACCAGTACTGCCCATGTGACATATTGTTAGGGTACCAGTGTCTGCAAGAGGTCCATGTCAAGTCAAGACAACAGGTCAAAAGTTGGTGCAGGTCTGCATTTCTCAACAATCAGAAGAGTACAGAGATGTGGGGTGGAAATTATCCCAGTGCTTTATAGTTCCACACCAGAACTTCTGCTGCTAAAGATTCATTGTTTCATGAAATTGATAACAATGAATTGAAGCCATTTCCAGAGAAGTTATAATTCATGTTTTTCATGGTATCCCTAGTAATTATATTAGAGTACCGTATATACTCGCATATAAGCCGACCCGCATATAAGCCGAGGCACCCAATTCTACCTAAAAAAACTGGGAAATTGTATTGACTCGTGTATAAGCCAAGGGTGGGAAAGATCCATCAGGAGGCAGGGTGCTGAGCTGGCAAAGGACCCACAGCTGGAGGAAAGGAGCACCCCAGAAGCCTTTGGGAGGCTTTTTAAGGAGGGGCAAGATGGCATGCACGGGTCTGGGGAGAGGGAAAGTGGCTGAAAGCAGGAGAAAGTGAAGCAGAGAATGCCTCGTCCCCCTCGCTAACTCACACTTTCTTTCTTGCAGGCTCAAAGTTTAAGGCATTGTTTCAGGGAAGCTGCCAGCTTTCTAAGCTCTAAGTCTACAGGGAAGCTGCCTCTCGAGGCAGCCTGTCTATGGTTTTCTTAAAAGGGCAATGCTGCAGCATTGCCCTTTTAAGAAAACCATAGACAGGCTGCCTCGAGAGGCAGCTTCCCTGTAGACTTAGAGCTTAGAAAGCTGGCAGCTTCCCTGAAACAATGCCTTAAACTTTGAGCCTGCAAGAAAGAAGGTGTGAGTTAGTGAGGGGGACAAGGCTTCGCCACTCATAAGTAAGGGCTGTGGCTCTGCGCGGGGGGGGAGGGGGGCATTTTTCAGCCTAAAAATGCTGAAAAATTTGGCTTATATACAAGTTTATACGGTATGCACTGAGAATACATATTGGAATTGCATGAGAATTCATGCATACCAATGGGCATCCTCGATACTCACAGGGCAATCCCTTCCCTCATTTAGCTGTGGATCCTGCTTCTCCCTGTCACCTCGACTGGCAAGTAAGCCTGGCACTGCTCTCAACCAACACAGCTGAAGGCCTCCATTATGGGAACTGCAGTGTTTCATGTTCCTCCCCACTATCGCTGGCACCAGGTTTAAACAAGTGATGCTGGAATCCAACCCCAAACAGCATCATTTTCAATGATGTTTAAACTACGGAGCCCAGATTGTTCTTTTAAATCCACCTTAAAGGGAGAATCTGGACTCCCCAGTTTAAACAACATTCAAAGTGATGCTATTTTGTGGTGGATTCTCCCCCACCCTGAAACAGCATCCCTTTCAATGTTAAAACTGGGGACCTCAGATTCTCCCTTTAAATCCATGCCGAAGGGGGTGGATTTAACAACAACAACAACAACAACAACAACAACAACCTTTATTAGGCATTGAGAGAATAAAAGAAAGAAAGAAAATAAGCATTGGCAGGGAGTGGAATTAAAAAGAGAAACTGGGGAAATTTAGGGGGTGCCTGTTGTCAGGGGTGCAATGATTAATATAGCAGCACCAAGATTTCAGTGTATCTTCGTGAGACCCTACTGATGATACCACCCAGGTTTGGTGAAGTTTGGTTCAGGGGGTCCAAAGTTATGGACCCTCAAAGGTGCAGCCCCAACTCCTATTAGCTCCCTTTTGAAACAATGGGGGCACTCCCTTTGGGAATCCCTTTGGGAATCTATAACTTTGGACTCTCTAAACCAAACCTCACCAAACCCAGATCATATCATCAGGAGAATCTCCCAGAAAATTCCTAAAATTTTGGTGCTGCTAGCCTAAAATCTGTGCCCCCTGCAGGCCAAAAACGGAAAAAACACTGAAAATACAAAATCCCCCGCAAGCAAACCTGCAATTTTGTTCCCCACCACAAGCTGGGGCCCTGGCCAGTTGCCCACTTTGCCCAATGGGAGGAACGCCTCTGACTGTCCTTGTTACACCCATCTAGTTTCCAAACATCTTGTATGCAGATCTGTGTGAAGTTCTTTTCATACATCTTGTATGAACTGAACTTCACACAGCTCTCTTCCCCAAAAGGACTTCAGCCTGTTTTATTTCTCTCAACCCAGATTTTTCAAAAATCACTAAACTAATCTTTCCCCTCCAATTCGGGTTGAAGACATTTCTTGCCTGTTGAGCAAACAAAAGCATGTAGGAAATGCTTTATTTCTCCAGCCCAAACCTCTACTTTCATTTTCACCACTTGCACCCACAATTTTGTGTGCAGAAAGCAGATTCTTTACGGAGATTCTCCATGGAGGTTTCCTCTGCTTGCAGCTCATCCACATGTAGTGTCGCTGTAAAAAGTAGATGAATAAAGGGTTTTTTTGCCTAGCATTTCTGCACATGTGTCATTTTTTCTTTTTTGTTTTGAGGGGGATCTATGCAAAGCTACAGTGAAATAAATATGTGCATGTTGTAGCTTATCTAGTCATGTCACATCCTCATAGACATCCTCCTCAAAATAAAAAAGGAAAAATGATGTGTGTGGGATCACTAAAAACCCAAACTTTATTCATCTACTTTTTACAGCAAAACCACATGTGGATGAGCTGCAAGCAGAGGAAACCTCCATGGGGCATCTACACAGAGAATCTCCTGCAGCACACAAAATGGTGGGTGCAACTGTGAAACTGACAAGATTTCCATGCAGCAGGCAGGAAAAAATATTTGTTTTGGCTGGCAGTATTTGTGTTCTCCTATGCTGTGGAAACACAAAGTGCCAAAACAGATCTTTTTAAACCAACTACAGGACATTATATTTATGTTGTGCAAAATCCACCACAGACAAATATTTGAAAAGCAGAACAATAGTAATTTGGGAGGCTAGGACACAGAACAAATGCACTCATAAATATGAACAAATGTTAGAAATGAAATAAGCCAAGAGTTATACAATCCAATTCCCTGTAGAAATTATTATAGTAGTTCAGTTCAGACATCATACCAAACTATGATTTGCACAATCCATAGAGTGGGATTCAGTGATCCATCTGCAGAAGGTACTAGTGAGGATCGTAGATATTCTCTGCTCTCACTTTTTCCCAACAGTTTATTAGAACTCAGCATCAAACTATATGTGATCAAGATCTCCATTAAAATTTAAATTACTGCTGTTTTCAGCCCTGATTCAGATCAAGCTTGTACAGAGAGAAGGTTTAATCCTATCACTCTGCCTGATTTCAGTATTCAAACTTGGTCCAGTGTGCAGAATTAGGGGGTTTAAGCTGCCTCCCTCTTCAGTGCATGGCCCAAACTGGAGCTATATAGGCTGTAATTTTCCTTCAAAGATGAACAGAAATGCTTGTCATATCTAGTGTTTCACTTTTAAGTGCAAAGAAAAAGTGGTGCCAAATTGTTTTGTTGAATAACCACAGGGATTTGATGGATATGAAATAGCTTTCTATGTCTTGTGTATATTTATTATGTAAATACTAAGCATGAAAAATAATTGTATTGTGTAAAATTTAAGAAGGGATGTCTCACCTCCTTTTGTAGGATGATGAACAGAATTCAGCAGACAACTGTTCCTGTGTCTTGTCTGGACAGGATGGCCACATTGAATTTGGCAAAGTTTGGCATGCCTGTTTAAAATATGGTTGTTTCCGCACAGTATAATAATGAATTACATTTGGTATTTTAAAATCCAGGTCTATTTTATTCCAGTTTGTCCCTTCGCATGGGTGCCCGTTTCCAAGAAGGAATCCAGTTAAGGCTGGGAAGAAATATTCTGATTTATTTCACATGAGACAGTTGGCAAGGTCAGGGTGATGCTGCTCCAGGCCATCACCAGCCCTAGTGCGAAACAGCATTCTAGGGATGGAAGTGCGGCATGGCGTTGGTCCATATGTGCATGTCACGTCTCAAGTGATATTGCACCAGTCATGTACGGGGAATAAGGAGGATTGTGCTTTGAGCCACACACATTCGATTTCAGCTGCCCCTTTCACTGAGGAGGCATGCCGGTAAGGAGGGCTGTAGGGTGCTTTGGGCAAACTGGTCTTTGAGGCTGTCATGCATGCCAAGGCGCCATGGGGTGCTTGAGGACATCCTGCCAGGCAGGCGCTTCCTCACACACACACCCCAGAGTCATGGGACTAGGCTGGCCAGGCTGTGGCTCAGCTAGCAAGCGGTACTTGGTGAGAGCGAGCGCAAATGGGATGAGCACTCATGCTTTCCTGCACCAGCTCACTTGCTGTTTTCAAAGGCCACCAGGACTTGTAGGCCATGCAGCCTGCAAAGAGCATAGTGGCAGCAACATCTGCTTGGCTGAAGCATTGAAACTTTGTTGTGAATTCATTGTCATGCACACTTTGGTGAAATGGCACTCAATCACTGTCGTAGTCAGAAAATGTGCTTGGGGACATTTCAGAAAGGGCAGGCTGCCATGCCGATCAGTTGCTCAGCAGAAATGAAACTGATATGATGTAAGGTGGGGAGAACAGGCTGTGGGCAGGAAAAATAAAGCGGTTGGGTGCCCACAGTGTTCCAATGGAACTGGGTTCAATGTGGGATTTTTGTAAAATATTGTCATTTCCATGCTTTTTGAAAAACCAGGAATGAGGGAAATATTGCAGGACAATCCTGCTTTAGGGACAGGACCCATGTCCAAACCGGAATGTTTCTCTGTGTCGACACAGTATGTTTGTACCATGCAGAATTGGCCAATGAACCTTCACCCCCCAAAAGTGGCTGTGCCCTTTAGCTTCTGCTCAAACTCATACGTTTTAAATATAATAATATGTTACAGTGAGAGTGTATTGTGTAACTGTAATTTATCTGTCCAATACCTGAAAATGTTCTAGACTCTATACTAGGAATTCTTAAAGTGAGTGCTACCACCTCCTGGGGCCAGTTGAAGCATCAAGGCAGGCAGTTAGGCAGTAGGGAAACAGCAGAGAATTTGGGGGCAGTATGAGTCAGTGCAGGGATTTTTGGACCAGCAAGCAAATGAAACACTGGCAGACCAGATCTAACTGCTACAGCCTTTACAAAGCAGCCAGCCCTACCGCAAGAAGCATTGGCCCACACTGCTGCCAGGTGCCGCTGCTGGCTGGTGCAGCAGCGGTAATGGCAAAAAGGCCCGCTGTCTGGCAGGGGGGAGGAGAGGAGGTGGCATCCCCAGCCCTACAAAGCAGCCCGTGAGGTGGGTGGGCAGGTAAGCTGACTTCCTCATAGGGAGCCTTCCAGCCTGCACCCTTTTAGGCATGGGGCATAGGCTGGCCACCAGGATCCTTGGCTGGGCTCCTGTAGTGGACCAAAGCTGTGGCGACTGATAGCTGGGCATGAGCAGAGGAAGCAGGCTTGACACACACATCCTGAGCTCTGCAGAGTCAGGCCTCCATGTCTACCCACCATCCTCCCTCAGAAACAATGCATTCCTTCTGAACCAAATGCTCCCAACTCAAACTGAGGAAGGGCCACTAGGGTTGGTGGCCTCCCAGGTCACCCAGACCCTAACAGGATATTGGGGGAGGGGGGGAGAAAGAAAGAAAGAAAGAAAGAAAGAAAGAAAGAAAGAAAGAAAGAAAGAAAGAAAGAAAGAAAGAAAGAAAGAAAGAAAGAAAGAAAGAAAGAATAGCATTCCGAGTAGTCAGAGAGGCAGGGACTGCAGGTTGCAGAGCGTTCTCCTGCCTAGGATTGGAAACTTCCAGGCAGGCCTGAAAACTTGTCATGTTAGAGTATACAAATGTGTAGCTATACCAGAATCTGTTAACAAAGGCTAAGTTCTTTGTTAGGTAGGATTAAAACTGTAAATTGATTTCAGCCTGATTTTAATAATGATTTCTAAATTCATGCAACATTGTCATGAAAGTCAATGCTTAAATACTGGAGCAGGCAAAGTGAAGTTTCAATGTTGTCATGAAAGCCAGAGATTATGATTAAGTACTAGAGTAGGCAAACTGAAGTGATATTGCCACTGTACCTCTGCTAGTTTGGGGTGCTCAGAGGTGTCAGATATTGAGGGGTACAATTTCAGTGCTTGACCCAGGCACCATTTTCTGTAGATACATCCCTGGCGACAAGCCAAACACACACTTCTCACCTCCAACGAAGCTTCTTATATGTTGAATTATCTGGGTAACAGTCAGAACACACATACTCACACTGTCACACTCTCACTTTCACACTCTTCCTTCCTTCCTTCCTTCCTTCCTTCCTTCCTTCCTTCCTTCCTTCCTTCCTTCCTTCCTTCCTTCCTTCCTTCCTTCCTTCCTTCCTTCCTTCCTCCCTCCCTCCCTCCCTCCCTCCCTTCCTTCCTTCCTTCCTTCCTTCCTTCCTTCCTTCCTTCCTTCCTTCCTTCACCCTTTCATATTGCTAAAACAGCTCAATCAATTGGTTTACTTTTACTAGGTCATATTTTATTCGTGAAATACATATGTGTGTTTACAGTGTTAGAACTTGTTTTGAATTTGCCCAAGACCTAATACCAAGAAAGAGGCATGTGTTCAGATGTTGTGTGCGGGAGGTGGGGGTACTAGGAAGATGGGCTGGGAACAAAGGGAGCAACAGCCCCTCCCCCAATTTTGGGAATCTCTGCTCTATACCCAAGTACAAAAATGAAAAGATGTTTTCATTTTTTGTTTAAGAAATGTAATGATTACAGTTCAGACAAGTCTGCGTAGGTGTTCAGCCTGCCCCTCCTCTCTCTTACTATATAGTATACCAAGAAATTTTGGAAATGTAAGCTGTGGTATTTTTGTAATCGTCTGAACAAGCAGTTTCTACAGAGATATAACTGAATAAATATGTGACAGATATTCCTAATATCATGGTAGTTCACACTAAGCACCTGAAGCTGAATTGGAACAAGATAATTTTTTTAAAATACCTGCATGGATTGTATCAATTTAGGAGCATTTTGATCTAGTTTGCTCATTTCTGTTTTAGGACAGGACATAGGCATACATGGATAATTGTTCTATTTCTTACTCATAATTGGTTTCTGAGTGTTGCAGAGGCTTGAGCTCATTACTCTTGTTATGTTTTGTTTCCACTGGGTTGAACAAGTGTATTTGATATGAGAAATATTATTTTGTATGCATTTTAAAATGCGTACCCCATTCTCCAAAATCGTTGAAAGTGGCTTACAGTGTGTGTGGGTGTGTGTAAAGTGTTATTAAGTCACAGTCAAGTTATAAAACCCCTGGTGGAGTTTTCAAGGAAAGTAACTAAGCAGATATGGTTTGTCATTGCTTTCCTTTGCAGAGTCTTCTTTGGCAGATTCCTTCCAAGTACTTACCCTGCTTAGCATCTGAGATCTGAGAAGATCTGGCTATTTTATATCATTCTACATCTCAGTTTACATTAGACTGAGATTAAAATCTACATTTATAAATATTATACAAAAATATAGCAATGAAACAGCTTAACAAGAATTACAGAGTATGTTGCCAGCATTTTTAAGTCAAGTATTCTCCAAAAAAGAACCAATTGATGTGCTCTCCAGAGTGAACAATCTCAACTTCTAGAAAACTTTTCCAAAGTAAACCGGATCATCATTGTGAAGAAATGACACCCCCCCCCCCGCACTTAACCAACCACACTTGGTGAACTGATGGAATAACAAAAGGGATTTATTGCTAATCAAAGTTGGCAAGAGTCCGTACATAAAGGGAAGTGATCCTGATCACATGGAGTGACTTCCAGTTGCATCTGAGCATGAGCTCAGGAATCACACTTTGTTTTGTTTCCCACTCTCTGAGATTCCCATAATGAAAGGGATATTTAAGGAGTGGATTTTACTCCCTTCCCATAGTGACGGAAGATGGCAGAGCGTCAAAGTGCCCACCCATAGAGGCTGAAAGAAACCTCAGGGAAAAGCCCATACTAGAGACAGCTGAAAGCCTATGGCAAAGAGCATTATATACTTGCCAAGCATGGGTGAGCATTTAAACTTGCTGCGTTTTGCAATACCTTTGAACTTGTTGGAGCTAGGGAAGAGACTTACTTGTGAAAAGCAACATAAAATGCTAGCAAAGAAAGTAAAGAGGTGGGTGCCGGTGTCAAAAGGGGAACTAAAGAAAAGTTCGATTTGCAATAAAGTCTCTCTAAGCTGCAGTTCCGGAGAATAAAAGCAGCTGAAGGTGAACAGAGCAGCAGAGCAGCACAACATCTTGACTGCAATTTAAAGCAGAGGGGGGTTTTTTTGGAGTTTATGTGCTTTAAGCTTTGTTTAAGGAAGTATTGTAAAGGGGTCTGGAAAAAGAGGCCTTAGGGCTTGGAGAGATGCATAATAAAGGAAAGAAACAGAGACTGTGTTTACTATCTTAATTAAGGAAATTAATGCATTCCTCTGTTAAAACTGAGTAGTGAAAAGTAAGATGTCTAAGTTAAGGGGAAAAACAGCATAGAAAATGACTCCAAAGCAGATCAAATACTAGAAATGATGTCAATTATGCAAAAGGAATCTATGAGCGTTTTGCTAATTTAGAAGGGAAATTGGCAAAGTTTGATGATTACTTTAGTAAACTGGAGGGAGAGATGGCAAAAATTAAGAAAGAAATTGCAATCATAAAGAGAATTGAAAATAAAGTAGAAAATATGAGTCAAGACTTCCAAAATAAAACAGAGAGAATGTTATCTGCTACTGACAAAGAAATGGAAAAGATGGCACATTGCTTTATTAGAATTGTACAAGAAACAAAATATATTATGTTTTCGCAGCATCCTAGAAAAGGAAGGTGAAAATATAAAACAGGAGATGGTAAAAGGTATTGCAAGATATTTAGATGTAGAGGAAGATGTGATCAAAGAAGACATAACTAAGGCTATTTTCACACAGGCAGAAAACAGTGGCCTATGGACGGCTAAAACACAGCATCCCTGGGGCGCTGTTCGCACAGCAGGCAATGCTGCACCGCAGCAGCACTGTGCTGGGCCCACCCAAGCGGCACGAAGACACCACTTTTAAGCCTCACTCCCTGAGTGAGAATTTTTTAAAGCAGCATCTTCCCGCTGGTGCGGTGCAAACCACACCGGCATGAGGCCGCCACTTTTGGCCCCTCCAGTATCTGCAAGGGACTTACCTTGCCTTCCTCTGCAGCTCCAGGTGGCTGAAAAGACACGGCCACACTGCCTTGTGACCCCTGAGGATCAGAGGGCAACATGGGCGTGTCTTTCCAGCTGCCCGGAGCTGCAGAGGAAGGCAAGGTAAGTCCCTAGCAGACACCTGGGGCGGATCAGTGCGGAGCCACCTTTGCGGGTAGCGTCGGCATGGGGACTGCCTGCATGGAACCACGCGAACAGTCCTGATGCTCCACCAGCTTCATTTATGCCGGTGGGAAGCTGCTGCCTCTGGCTGTGCGGAAACAGCCTAAGATAATAAGAATTAACTTAAGCAGAAATGATTACAAGGAAAAGAAAAAAGGTATACTGTTTTTTTCTCCAGAATGAAGACAAAAGATGAAATATTACAGAAAAATTCTAAAAAGAAAATGCAAGTGGAGGCCAAGGAAATATTTATTTTGAAAGAAATCCCAGCTAAGATTTTGGATAAAATAAAAGATTATGCCTTTTTAACACATTATTTGACAAAAATGAATATTAATTATAAATGGGAAGACCTGGAAGGATTTTCAACAACATATGGAACATATGGAAGCTACAGTGTTCTCTTGTAATATAAGTGGACTCAGTTCACCCCGAAAAAGGAGGGTTTTTCATTATTTGAAGAAAAATAATCATGACATGATATGTTTACAGGAAATGCACATGTGTAATAAAGATATATCTCTATTAGAAAATAAGAAGTTAGGACAAGAATTTGTGGCAGTAGATAAGAAAAATAAAAAAGGTGTGGTAATTTATGCTAAAGAATTTCTGGAACCAAAATTAGTAATAAGTGATAGAAAAGGAAGATTTGTAGGAGTGGAGGTAAGGTGGTTAGGACTGAAATCTTTGATAGTAGGGGTTTATGCTCCAAATGTTAATAAAAGTAAATTTTATAGAGATTTACTGGATAGGCTTATTGGTTTAGAATACGACAGTTGGCTATTGGAATGGAGTAATTGTTATTGGCTATTGGAATTGAGTAATTTTGACACAATTAGACCACAAAGTACAAGGGGGGAAATGAAATTAAAGGTAAATTACCAAAGTCCTTTTTAAAATTTTGTGAACTTTTGGAATTTGAAGATACATGGAGGAAATTTAACTGGGGTCATGGGAATATACATATTTCTCTGAACATTTTAAAGTACATTTGAGATTAAATATGGTAATGAGTACTAAAGATCTTAGTTTGGTGACTGAAACCATTGAAATTGAAGCCACAATATTATCTGATCATAATCCTTTAGTTTGGAAACTAAGGGAGAAAAAGAAAGTGTCATTGTGGAAGCTGAATAAGTATCTAGTAAATAAAGAAAAGATAATAAATGGGGGGAATGCATTAAATGATTTTTTGCAGATAAATTGGGTACCAGGAATAAAAAATTAACATAGTGTGGGAAGCATGTAAAGCTTACATAAGAGGCTTCTTTCTTAAGGAAGGGAGTAGATTAAAAAAATAAAGGGAAATAAATGAATTAAAGATTAAAGAAGAAAATAAGAAAAAGAAAAACAAATAACAGAAACACCATTTGACACAAGATTAGTTAAGGAAATAAAGGAATTACAAAACCAGCTATCAATGTTATGTATTTTGGAAATGGAGAAAAAAGTTAAAATATATGAAGGCAAAATTTGTCGATCAAACTAATAAATTGAGGAGGTGGTTATCATGGAAACTGAGAAAAAGAAAGACAAAAAAGACCATCTCTGTATTAAAAGAAGAGGGGGTAAGATATACTTGTCAAGAGTATATTATGAATAAATATGGAGCTCATGGAGCTCATGAAGTAGAATAGGACGAACAAACTAAACATCTTGCTAGAAATTTAGGAAACGATACAGAAGAAAAAATACAGATATTAGAACAAGAGATATCAGTGGAAGAAGTTAGAAATACTATAAAACAACTTAAAACTAGAAAATCACCAGGGCCAGATGGTTTTACAAGTATATTTTATAAAAAAAAATCTGTAGATGAATTAAGTTCAGTCCTGCAGCAATTAATGAATAACATAACGATAACTGGAGAAATACCAACATCTTGAACAGAAGCGGTGATTACATCAATACCTATGGAAGGTCAAGATCTAAGTAATATAAAAAACTACCGCCCAATATTGTTGTTAAATACAGATTATAAAATGTTTGCAATGATATTAGTGAAGAGATTAAAAGAAGTATTGAATAAAAAGATTGGAAGGGAGCAGAGTGACTTTTTGCCAGGGCGTCATATGAAAAATAATGTAAGGATAATTCTTGATATAATAGATTATTTACAAAAAAAACAAGCTGCACTGATATTTTAAAATATTGAAAAAGCCTTTAATCATTTAGATTGGGAGTTTATTGGATTGAAACAGTATACGTGAAACAAATGGCAAAAATTAAAATTAGCCAGGAACTATACCAAAATATAAATATTTGTAAGGGTACCCATCAAGGATGCCCTTTGCCCTTTGCTATTTATATGAACTTTGGCTATGATTTCTGTTATTTCAGCCTCAGGATTATTGAGCAGAGGAATCATCTTTGCGTTGGTAGAGAAATCCAAGAACCCAGCCGAGGTTAAGGCAGAGAAGTCGAGCCTAAAGCTGTTATACTTTGGGCAGAAGAACAAGATGTGTTCAAGGAAATCAGTATAGGAAAGGCAGAAAGAACGATGTCAATCATGCCAAGGAATGTTTGAGAACCGACCTTGAAGTAAAGATGATGGAAAGGAATTACATCTTGCTCTTGAAAGTGCCCATCTAAGTTTATGGTTTGAGAGTTGGTTCAGATAGTGGGCAACATGGAGCTTTCAGGGAGTGATCCCAAAGAACAAGGGTGAAGGTGCTGTCCTGCCTCAAGGCAAAGGGCTGCATAGGGGATGCAGTGTGGGAGTCCAAAGAGTTTATATAGGAAACTGGACTGCAGCTGTTCAAGCTTGGATTTCATGTATGGATCCATATAGGAACCCCATACATTAGATGTTGAACCACTTTTGTGTTGAATACTTTCAGGGCTGCCAGGATGAATCTGCCGCCATTTGAGAAGAAAAACTTCAGGACAGCAGTAGAAGCACATTTGCTATCCTTAAGGCCTTATCTCCATGTTTAGCCCAGCCAGGCTTATGTTGGAAGAGTATTTAAGGGATCCGACTTGCTCAATGACTGAGCCCTGAATAGACCAGTTCATAGTACTGCGGGCATTTGAAAAAACCAGACCTTAGATTTTGATGAATTGATTGAAAGCTGATTAGATGTGCAATAGTTGTTGCATTTAAGAAGTAAGTTCTTGAGGCTGACCCTTGAGCAGGACAGCAGAACTGCATTGTCGGCATATAGAGGGATTGAGAGCGGAACATTATCCAAATAAGGACAATGAGAATTTATACTATTCAGGGTCAGGACAAGATAATTTAGGAATAGATTGAACAGAACTGGGGCTAACACGCAGCCTTGCTTGACTCCTTGGGAGACAGTGAGGTTGGGAGTTAAGTGGCCTAAAAGATTAATTCTAATTTGACAGGTGGGGTTTTTAGGCAGAGACATTATTAACATGAGGAACCTGGGGTTTATTCCAAGTATCATCAGTTTTGACCACAGGAGGCCCCTGTCAATGGAGTCAAATGCCCCTTTTAGGTCTATGAAGGCTGCGTAGAGACTACATTTACCTTTCTGCACATATTTTGAGATGAGCATACTCAGAATCATGCAGTGATCTAGAGTAGACTTCCCTTTCATAAAGCCAATCTGTTCAATGCCAATGATTCTTTCTGTAGAAATCCAGGAAAGAAGGTGATTTAGTAGAAATTTGGCGTACTATTTGCCAGAGATCACCAAAAGGCTGATTGGTCTATAGCAGGGGTCTGCAACCTGTGGCTCTCCAGATGTTCATGGACTACAATTCCCATTAGCCATTTGGCCATGCTGGCAGGGGCTGATGGGAATTGTAGTCCATGAACATCTGGAGAGCCACAGGTTGCAGACCCCTGGTTTATAGTTAGCTAGCAGTTTGTAATTGCCTTTTTTGAACAGAGGGATAATGGTGGCATTTGTCCAGGAGGAAGGGACCTGACCTGAATTATTCACCATGGTGAATAGGGCAGCTGGTAGGAGTGAGCACTAGTCAACAAACGATTTGTACATTTCAGCTGGGATGCCATCAGGACCAGGAGCCTTGTTGGATTTAATCAATTTAATCAATTAATCAATGACCTTATTTCATCTTTGGAGACTGGAGGCCAGCAGGGAACATCCCTGGTAAAAGGAAAAACTTCCCCATCGGTGGTGTCTGTCACATTACCAAACAAGTCGCAGAAGTTCTTATGGCAAGTTTGAGAATCAGTGTTGAAGATATGGGGAAGAGATATATGCATTCCATTAGTGACTAGGCTCCAGAAGCCTCTGGAATCATTAGATTGGGCTGCTTGAATGAGAGCGCTCCATTTTATACTAATTTGCCTATGGAGATTTTCACATCGGAGAAAAGAGTGGCAACTCTTGAGTGTAAAATATTCCTCAGGTAAGTTAGCAGCACCCTGGTGCCTATAAACAGAGAAGAGTTTTCTCATTTGTTTTTAGTTGCCTTGCATTCCATCGTGAAATTAAGGTCAGATGTTACCTTAGCGGAAGCAAAAGCTTCGATTGGGGTTGCAAGTGCAAGGAGACGGGATGGTGGATAGTCAATCTAGTTCAACAACTTAGTCAAGGGAGCCACTTGTATCAGAAAAAACGCAACCATTGGGCCCAGTTTTAGCTGCTGGGGGAAAGGTCGAGTTGTAGGAGTTGACCATAATGGATGCATAATTGGGCTCCTTCGAATCTTCTGGAGGTTGAGCTGCAGGAGAGTTGTTAATTTCAACTTCAGTGGTCTGAAGTTCTTGTACCCATGATCAGCCATCAGTTTGAGGAGGGTTATATATGTCTCTAAAAACACGGGGATGCAGTTTAAATTCACCACTGAAGGTTGTAATGTAGGGCAAGGGGGTTGAACTGTTGCTGGGGGAAAGCGTCCATGGTCCTGGGTGGCTGAAGGTGGGGGGAAGCTTTCAGGCTCCAGGGGTGATGAGAAAGAAACATGTTCAGATGGGACTTGATTCATGAAGTGGGAACCCTTTAGGGATTTGTTTGAGGCCAGTCTCTCTAGAAGTAGCTGTAATCTCAGTGTAATTTCATCATGTTCTTCAGGAGAAAGGAGTGCAAAGGAGCTTTTAATATTTGAGTCTATTATGTCAAAGTCTGCTGGGGAGGCATTGATGGATTCTGCAATATCCATGACTTGACCGAATGGGATCTTGACAGGCTGTTGTTCTGCATCCTTAGAACAGGCTGCAGTTTGTTGGATGAAGGATCAGCATACTCAGCTTGTGAAAATAGTGAGGATCTGTTGAAGTGGGCATTCCTGAAAGAGGGAAAGATGGGGTGTTGAAGGTTGTTTTGAAAGACTCTTCTGACAGTTACTCTCTTGGCTGTTAATCTTATTTTTAGAGATTTCCCCAGTAACAGCTTGGGGACAGTGGGAGAGTTAAACATAAGAAGTAGTCTTTGGAGTTGGTGCAAGAACAAGGAGGAAGGATTATCTAGCTCCATCACTGTTGATGGGTCTATATCCTTCAGTTTGTGCTTCAGCAAGATGCTAAGATTATTTTTGGCCATAGGAATTGAGTTCCAGGTGGGATGCACACCTCTGTATTTAAAGATGGAAAGGCAGATTTGTTCAGGGCAAAGCATGAGACAACAGCTATGGGGCCTGGAAAACGCTGCATTAACAAAGCAGCCATCACTTCCTTGAGGTTTATTGCAGATTGGATTGGAGTGTACAGGAGTATGACCAGATTGAGAGAGGGTCAAGCTCTGTTGCTTGCTGTATACATGAGAGCCAGAGGGGGGATAAATGGGAAATAGGGGACTCCTCACTTCAATAATTTCTTTCAGATGATCAATTGTCTTTCAAATGTTTTTGATACTGCTAAAGATTTCTTGCAGGGATGCTGCAAAAGGGGTTACAAAGAGCCAGCAGTTCGGGAGCAGTGTATTCTGTCTGTTTGCTTGCCAGAAAGTGTGACTGCTCATTCAACTTAGGACCAGGGGCAGGATCAGAGGTGGTAGTAATGCTTTCATCCAAGGGTAGGGAGTTAGCATTCACTGGGGCTGGCTTATCTGGATCAAGCAGTGCAAAGTGGCTGGAGACAGGCACAGCAAATTTAGAAGATTGAGTGTCAAGGGAACTTTTCTTTTTAAAAAAAGTCCTTAATTTTAAATTGTTTACATGCTGTAGGAGAGCTCTTCTCTGCATCACAAGGATGTTTGCTAGGAATCATCAAGTTCTAAAAGCACAATAGTTTTTCGATCTGGCTCTATAAGACAAACTAAGTAGTTAAGATGCCTCTCCCAAAACAAGAGAAATGGAAGAGAGCAAAAAGGATTATGTAAGCTATTAAAGAGCCTGTTTTAAAAAAAATGGGGAGCTCACAGACTGAACATTTCCATTGCTGTCGCCATCTTGACCCCTCACTGACTAAGCAGTTAAAATGCCTATTTCGAGGCAGGTTAATAAAGGTAAAAGGGGATTAAAATGTGTTAAAATCCTTCTAAAATACCTAAAGGGATCCTATTTGAACTATTTAAAATCCATTGAACCATTTAAAATGTTTTTAAAAGGATGGTTAAAACAACATTTAAATCACTTAAAACAGAATTTAAACTTTTTTAAAGCTTTAAAATAGGATAATATATTCATTCCAGGCATCAAAATGAATAAGAAAGAATACATATTAAGAGCTTTTGCAGATGATATTGCTTTGATGCTGGAGTCTCCATTAATATCAATGAAAGTATTGAAGGAAAATTTAGAGGAATTTAAAAAGTGTCAGGACTGAAAATAAATGAACAAAAAGCCAAACTTACGACATTTAATATGACAAATAAACAGGAACAAGAAGTAAGTAAAATATTAAATTATGAGTTGGTAAGGAAAGTTAAATATTTAGGAATTAATATAGCTAAATATAATATATTACTATTTCAAAATAATTATGAAGTATTATGAAAAAAAGATCAGTAATGATTTTTTAAAATGGGCAAAATTAAAACTATCCTGACTTGGAAGCATAGCAGTTATAAAATCTAATGTGTTAGTGAAGATGTTATTTTTATTTCAGACCATCCTGGTAATAATTCCGAAAAAGCATTTTGAGAAATGGGGGGGAAAAAAGATATTTTATCTTTATTTTGGGAATGAAAAAAGCCTATAACAAGAAGTAAACTTTTATGTGATTCTGAAGAATGAGAGAGAGGTAGTATATCCCTTCCTGATTTAAAACTTTACTATCAAGCTGCAGGTTTAGTGTGGTTTCGATGTTATTAACCAATGGATGTTATTAACCAATGAAGATTTATTAAACTTGGAGGGCTTAATTAACAGTATGGATGGCATTAGTATATATGGTACAGGAAAGAGACAGTATTAAAAAACTTTTACTGATCAGATCAGACTCCCCAGATCAGGTCAGAATAGACTGTGCACGCACCATCAAGAGCCTAGAACATCACGGGTTCATAGTCAATCACAAGAAAACTTCCTTTGAACCATCCCAAAGATTGGAACATCTGGGCTTCCTGATAGACTTCTGGGCTTCGTTCCCTCAGAAAAACAAAAATTACTAAGGTCCAAAATCAGGTCGATTTTAGCCAGGCACAGATGCCCCCTCCTTTACTTGGCCAGCCTAATGGGCATGATGGTGGCATACTCGGAAGCCATACAATGGGGGCACTTCCATTCAAGAGTTCTCCAAAACTTCCTACATCCTTACCAATTTCAGATACCCAACAAGTCACATCGATTGTTGAAAATGCCCCAAATGCCCCAGTCTGTTGTGGTGGGCCAAACTGGCCAACCTATCCCAAGGCAAACATTTCTGGATCAGCTCCATCAAATAGATTTTCACGGATGTCAACCTTACAGGCTTGGGGGCAATGTTGGAGGACAATCACACCCAAGGGCCATGGTCATCTGCAGAAGCCAAAATGCCCATCAATTTTCTCAAACTGAGAGCCACATGCTTAGCACTATTCCTCTACAGGGTTCACATGTCAGTATGGACGGACAATGTGGCAGCCAAAGCCCACCTGAATTGCCAAGGCAGTTCCAGATCATCCACTTTGCAGAAGAAAGCAGTCCTTATTCTACAGTAGGCAGAAATGCATCTCCTGTCGGTTCGAGTGGAACACATCAAGAGGACACACAATATACAGGCAGATTGGCTGAGCTGACAGACTATCCATTTAGGAGAGTGGTCCCTCAACAGAGACATTTTTCTCATGATAGTTAGGTTGCTGGGCATACCAGTTCTGGACCTATTTGCTTCATACTGAAACAGACAGATGCCCAGATTCTTCTCACGGTTCAAACAACCACAAGCAGAGGTGACAGATACTCTTTCATTGACTTGGCCTCTAGGTCTACTGTATGCCTTCCCTCTGATGCCCAGACTGCTTCACAAGCTCAGAGAGGAGAGAGCCGAAATCCTCCTAGTGGCACTTTGGTGGCCCAGAAGGTTGTGGTTCACAAACGTCATGAGTCTGTTGGTACACAAGCCACTCCATCTACCACTGAACAGAGACCTTCTCCACCAAGGTCCTGTCCTTCACCCAGATCCAGGGCGCTTGAACTTGACTGCAAGGAAATTGAAAGGAGAATGTTAACTTCCAAAGGATACTGTCATCGAAGAGATCTTCCACGAAGTGGATTTACAACACTACCTGGAAGGCATTCATGAGGTGGTATTGGAGAAAGAAGGTGAGACCAACACATCCGAGGGCAGCGGAAGTCCTTAGTTACCTTCAAGACGGCTTTAGTTCAGGCCTGAGGTCCTCCATCTTCCATTGTCAAGTGGCGGCTATTGCCTTGGTGGTACCAGATTTAGAGGGATATCTTGAGCTCTCACCCTTACGTCAGGAGGTTCCTTCGGGGAGCTAGACTTAGGGATACTTCCATTCAACACCATTTCCCAACATGGAAGCTTCACACAGTATTACATGTCTTAACCAAGGTCACATTCGAGCCGATTATGGACTACAATAAAACATTTGAGAATGAAGGTCATCTTCCTTATAGCAGTAACGTCGGCTAGAAGGGTGTCCAAGCTGCCAGTTGTGGCAGCGAAACTATCCCTGTGCATATTTCACAAGGACAAGGTGGTCCTTCATTCCTAAGATAAAATCTTCATTCCTAAGATAAAATCCAACCTTCATTCCTAAGGTAAAATCCAGTTTCCATCGGCAACAGGAAATTTTCCTCCCTACCTTTTGCCTGAATTCAAAACACCCCAAAGAGGTCTACTGGTACATGTTAGATGTCAGAACAGCACTCAAGTCCTTCCTCATAAGGACTCATGAATTCAGAAGAACAGAGGCTCTGTCCATTTCTGTGGCTAATCACAATAGAGGGACTAAAATCTCATCACAGACTACCAGTAAGTGTCTCAGAGAGAATGTATTGCTGAAGCCTATAGGGTGCAAAGACTACCAGTACTTACAAGAATCACAGTTCATTCTACATGTAATATGTCCACTAATGCAATGTTCAATAACTACGTGTCTGTCAAAGAGATCTGCAGGGCAGCAACGTGGTCCTTGCTTTCCACCTTTGTAAAACACTACAGACTGAATGTCTCCAGTTCAGTGGATGCATCTTATGGTCATAGAGTATTAGAACACATCATAGGAGAGGACTACAACCCCACCCTATAAGAAGTGACACTGCTACGGAACATCACCCAGATGTCTTCTGGCTCAATGGAGAATGATCATTGGACTCACCCGTGAAGGGTTCTTCTCCATTGTGTGGAAGAGGACATCTCCCCACCCCACCCCCGTCCGTCATTACTTCCTCTCCTGATGCAAGGCAGCATTGTGTAAGTTTGTTTACGCTTTCTGGTCTGAATTTATATATGTTTTATGTTTAGTGGGGATCTCCCATGTTATACATAGTTCTGTTTACAGTGTTCATCTTCCCTATGAGTTTGTGTCTCAGGTTTCTGTGCAGGGAAGAATTTAAGTAGTGGAAGAAGTATTTGACACTGCTAGGCAGAGATTCCAAACTGGAGGACAAAGGGGCAGTCCACATCAGACCAAGGAAGCTGAAAATTAATTAAGTATTCCTGCCTCCCTGATTGGTTGATGGAGAATACCCAGATATCCTCTTCTGCTCAATGGAGAAGAGCCCTTCATGGGTAAGTCCAATGGTCATTCTCTTTAATTGAACTTCCAGATTTAGGGACATCCTGAAAAATTATCTATATCCTTTGAAATATTTTTATTTAATATTGATGTTCCCTTTCTGCCTGAATTATATAATCTTCATGTATGCATAATTGCTTTTGTGGCAATCAAGGTCTAATATACATGACAAAGAAATTTTGAAATTAGCTTTACTCAAATTCAGATATTCAATTCCTACTACCTTTGTGGATGCCAGGTTAAGGTCCTTACCAGGGTCTGACAAAGATCTTAACGAACTTCTGTGACCTTTGGTTTTTGAAAGCTTGGAATTCAGAGATACAAAAGAATACATGAAGACTCAAAATGACAGTGACATGCTGTACATAATTGTGGATTGGATCAACCTAGCTTTTGTAAAGGGAGCAGAATGTCTCCATTGACCAGTAAAAAGAGTATGTTAATGATCATGGGACCTGTATAATGTGGACAATGTGGACAAAAGCCACATTTAATTAAGGCTGTATAGAAATCTTTGTACCTGTGGAAATGCTAGTTAGATCCAAGTCAAAGACAGCAGTGAACTGATCACATATTTTTGGTAATTTACATTGCCACCCGAGGAGGGGATCTGTATGCTCTGATTAACATGAAATAATGCACTCAACAACTGTTTTGTGGGCAAATTACTTGGCCATAGCCAGAGGTTTATTGACATAAAGTACAGGAAGCAAAAGGCACAGCATGGAAGGGTGATCCACACAACTGGGCAGCCCGAGTACTGTCACTCAGTTCAACCGATTCTTCAAGCCCACCTGCTGGAGGAAATATCCACAGCAGCAAAATTAGGGGGGGGGATTCCAGTTGGGCAGAAGACCCCTATCTGGAGCCCCCCCCATCTTGCTGCAAGGAGGCACAAGCCTCTGTAGCCCCCACTGAGCGTTCCAACCAATAGCTTGCTCTACCCCTGACCTATTAATGAGAGGGCATAAATAGGGTTAGCACACCAGCTTCCTCTTCCAAGCGGATCACCCCAGCATGCAGAATCCACCACAAGCTCCCACAAAATGCTTCCTACACCACCAGCCAATCACACAGTTCTGCCTCAAGCTATGAAGCCACAAGTCCATACCCCAGTGGGACAGGTGAATGCCATCTTCCCTAAACAGAGCCTCCTGTCTGAATGAAATGTCATAGTGCGGCATGCACCCCCCCAGTCCTGAACAAACTGGGATGCTATCCTGCAGGTCTTCATTATTGCCCTGGTGACCCAATCCAGTGCCCCGGCACCCCACCAGAAGCAACGTTCCAACAGGTGGGACCAGAATAAAGTAGTTCCGGGCATAAGCCAGGAGATGGCGCCGATGTCTGCAAGAATTGCCTGGAGAAATTGAAAATGACTGACTGTTGAGATGTCATTCTTGCTGAGTTAAACCACTAGAGCGTGTGGAGGACTGAAGACTCCCAGTTTGTGCTCTAGAAGAGGCAACAGGTTATGCCACCGCATGCCCCTTTTCCTGAACCAGAAGATATGAGACAGACAAAGGCTCAGGTCCCAATACCAGCCAGATGACGCTGCATATTTGGAGGCCCAGAAGACAATGCTGTGACCGACCACCCATATAATCTTTCCCAGTTCTGAAAAAAATGAAAGGAAGATAAGTTAGTGCTATGAAAGCAGTCTGATGTATGTCCTATACGAAGAAGATTGCCAGCAACCAATATCCATGATTCTGCTAGCCCATGGTGGCCATGGTTGAGGCTGCAATTATCCTGAAGGAATGCAGGCCAAAGGAGGAGGATGGGAGACCCATTTGTGCCAAACATAGGTGAAAGACCGAGGCCCATTGAAAGCCACAGCCCCTCTGGTGTTTGCTATAACACTAATGCCCCCTCAATGACTTCCAGGATGGCGCAGGGCCCCTGCAAGGATTTTGACCCCCGGCCTTACAGACGCTATGCCCATCCTCCCAGAAACTTTCCCCTAGTGGCCGTGCCCACAGTCAGATGGTGGGTAGGCCCCACACGAGGGCCCCAAAGGGCACCCTTGAGTATGAGCCAGCACCCACTACTCACTATGATAGCCACTGGACCTACCATCGAGCTGTCCAGTCACATCAGGGGATGAGTGAACAAAGAGGGTCTAGGCCATAAGGCACCATCTTCTATAGCGCTTCGTCCCGCCCACACTGGTGATGTTGCGGCTGTGTTGTTGTAAGACCTTTGACATCACCACTACTCAGCCAGCGCGCATGCCCAGGCCAAGTCTGAAGTCTCTGGCCTGCCCACAACCTGGCAAAGCACCAGAAGGAGCCTTCACTTGGCCCTGTTCCAGGCGGCAATGGTGGCCCCAGTAAGTGGAGGGCACTCTGTTTTTTTAAAAAAACTTTTGTTACCCAGCTTTCACAGGTTGTGAACTTATTTCTAAGGAATCTCCACCAGCTGCTAAAAGTGTAACAGCACACAACTATTTTAAAGTAGCAATGGGAAAAATAACTCGGCTTGGCAATGCTAGAGGCAGGCTGGGTAGGGATCTTTTTAGACTATGTATACCAAAAACGGCTTGAAACGTATCTGCAGAGAATTCACAAAAGACCAAATTGCAGTTTAAATATTTTTATATAAGTTTTGGTTGCAAACAATCACACAGTGAGATGTTAAGGCACATACACACCGTTCCTAAGTATATAGATAGGGAGGAAAAGATAGGTGAGAAGATAGACTGGGATTTGGGGAAGCAGGGGGTCATACATTACCTAAATTCAGCTGAAAAAGATCTTGGAGAAGGCAAGGATTCAAATGACCAGCATCTGAATCCAGGCGAAGGACGAATTCGTGGCCAAGGCAACAAGACCAAGGGAGGTTCAGGTTAGCAATGAGCACTGGAGTTGGGGTGCACAGTACTTTTATACCCTTTTGCCCAGGTAGGGGCGGGAACAAGTGAGTTTTAAGTTTCGTTTTCCTAAACTTTCCATGCTGGACTTGCTGGCTTGAGCTAATCAAAAGCTCCATCTATTGTTCTAAGTACCTGGGACAATTGAGTCAATTGCTCTTAGATTAAATCAGGAAGCACAGAATGGCTTTATGCAGAGTAACTCTTTGGAGCCTCCACTTAGGTTATTCAAATTTGGCCAAGGCATCAGATTAGGAAGGGATTGATTGGTTTTAGGAAAAGTGTATGCAAGGAAGCAACCATTTGTTGCAGAGCCATTTTCTGAAAAGGTGTAGTGAAATGTAGCATCAGATACCACGGAGGTTTTCAGTGTCTATTGTGTCAAAGTAGTTCAGTGAGGTGTGGTAATCAAGATCATGTCCATAGTTAATGAGGCTTCCAGATTCACTGGAGTAACTCATTCATTGATTTAATCTTGCTAAACAGACCTTTTGCCTGAGGCCTGCTTCTAAGTGGACACACTGCTACACACACAAAAATATGAGAGGTGGCTTCTGCCAATGTAGTTTAACAGGAAAATATTCTGAAATAATATATTTTGGGGTGTCAAGGGCAAGGCTAACACTTTACTTTATTGATTCTCAATAGTTACTAATTTGTTTTGAACGTAGTATGAGTACCAAATCTATTGATACATAGATTACCTATTTTTCTCTTTAAAAAAGTTGACACTTGAACACTATCTAACAATGTTTGACTGGTCAGTGGATTCAGTGGTACACACTTGTAACAGTCGATTTTCTTTTGAAAGACCGAATTGATGATTCCTCTATGATCGTATTGTCTGACTAAATCATAATATTTGGTATTAAAAAGGAACTTTCCCCTAGATATCACTATCCAAAGGCTTCATTTTTTGGATGTCTCTTGTGGGTGGTGACCTTACTGTTTACATGAGAATTTTGGAATAGTTTACTGTGCAAGGTACATTATGTACTTTGTTTAGGAGGCTTGAGTAAGGTTGGCTTGTAATGAATTATTTTACTTTTGAGCAGAGTTCAGTTAGGTAATATTTCAGCTGTTCTGGTTCATGCTTTTGTGTCAAAAATGATAGCACATTCACCTATCTGGATATCCTAGTTTGTAGCAGAGGATCTCTCCTGTGTTTGAAATAAAATAAAGCAAATGCCAGAAAACTGAATTACCATCAGAAATAATAAGTATGATCTACAATGGCCACTGAAAATGCAAAGAATGTCATTTGTTATCTGCATTGTAAGGTTGCATATGAAAACTACAATAGAGAAAAGGGAGGGAGTTCATTTACACAAAAAAGATTGATAGTAAGATTTAATGGAGATAAAAGAATACTGAAAATAAAGACTGTGGGAAACTATGATACTGTCATTCAGCTGTCATTTTACTTCTGATGCTGTCATTCAATTCAGTGCTTTTATTTTGCTGTAGTTTCTACCCATTTCACTGTTTTTGCTCTGAGGTGTCTTATTGAGATAATACTTTTACTTCAGGATTTCTCATTTTCTTTCCAAGCCTTTCACTTTTTTCATGATGTATATGAAGTTGAGTCAGAACTCCATCCTTGTGAGATTATGTATCCTGATTCTTTCCTGGAACAAATGCAGTCATGACCATAGCCAAAGCATCATTTTCTCTCATGTGTGAGCAGGTATTGCAGCCTCTACTCTGTAGTTGAAAAAATAAGCATTCACCCATCCATCTCAGTTTTAATGCTATAAGAAGTGTAGAAAGCTCTGCCTAACCATTTACTTACTGGTTTGTGGTATTCATCATAATCTGCTAGATTAGGATGTGCAAGGTGGCACCAAAGAAAATCATATACCATGAAACTTTAGTGGCAAGGAATAATGAAGAAAAACACATTGTATCATGTTTATCTACTGAAGTTTGTCTTTAGACTTTGAGAACTAAAAATCAGCCAGGGGGAGTCAGAGGCGTAGCTGGGCCAGAGTGCACCCGGTGCGTACTCTGGCTTTTTCGCCCGCCCGGCATGGTGCCCCCACTGGCGGCACCCCCACACATGCAGCGCCCCCCCCCCCACAGTGCCCACCCACACTTACATTACAGACCGAGCAGGCTGGAGAACAAGCTTCAAAGGCCCTGGTGGGAACTACATTCCCCAGGGTCTCCTGGAAAATGTAGTTCCCACCAGGGCCTTAGAAGCCTGGAAGGTAACAGGCCTGCTCTCCAGCCTGCTCGATTTCTAAAGTAAGTGGGGGGGTCACAGGGCATGTGATTTTCATCCCCCCGCAGTGCCCCGCATCCTTACTTTAGAAACCGAGCAGACTGGAGAACAGGCCAGTTCCCTTCCAGGCTTCAAAGGCCCTGGTGGGAACTACATTTCCCAGGAGACCCTGGGAAATGTAGTTCCCACCAGGGCCTTTGAAGCCTGTTCTCTAGCCTGCTCAATTTGTAATGTGTGTGGGGGCGCCATGGGGGGAGCACCATGGGGGGAAGGGGGAGGGGTCTGGGGGAATTTTGCACCCCCCACGTGACCCAAAATCATGCGCCCGGTGCACGGCACACCCCCTGCCCCCTTGTGGCTTTGCCACTGGGGGAAGTTATTGGGATCAATAGGGCAGGGGAGTACAAGAGGGTTTTTTTTTAAAAAAAAAATAGAACCTCCTTTATCTGACTTTGAATAAAAAGCACAAGGCTAAAATAAATTGGATGGTTTGGCAAGAGATTTATGATGAATTTCCCACTTTCACCCAATGTTAAAAAGTGGAGGTGGAATGGATGGCGTTCAGTTTTTCCCACCATGTTCTCTTTTTCATCATTTTAAATCTAATACATACAAAACTGCTGTTCAGCCCAACGGAGAGATATGGAGAGGCGTATTTTGCTCTACAGGGCACTTACTTTAAGGGAGATCATTTAAATCTGGGAAGTGTATGGGGAGTGGTTAAAATGTCCCTTCTCTATGTTCCACTGCTTTAATTTGATTCCATTCAACTGTTTTTAATATTTTAAAGAAGCAAGAGAGCCAGTTAGGTCTCACGCTGTCTCCTCTAGTTAGTCTCTCAATGATTTTGTCTTCTTTATACGTGCCATTGTACTGTATAAATAGTCTTTAGCTAAACATGTGATTACCAAATATTTTACCTAGGCCTCAGTCAGATGGACTATGAGTTTGTACTGTATTCACATCTGAACAGAAAATGTATTGAAGTTCCCACAAAATACACAATACTTATTGATTGCTTCTCAAACAAGGAGGGCATTCTGCCTCTGGTTACCCTTCCCATGAACTTCTGAAGGCAAATCCCGACTTTTTTCAAGCTCTTAAAATGGGGGGGGGGTGAGTAGAAGTGTGTTATTGGAGCTGGAAACATTGGTATTCCCAAGATCCTCAAATTCCAATACCAGTATTGCTTTCAACATGCACCTTTGGTTTATTATGGCTGATGACTGAGTGAGCGCCACCTTTACATCCCTCTGTACCATAGTGCTAAGGTTCAGTTGAGAGTTTTCAGTGCAGGTGGATTCAGAATTGCATTAGGGGTGGAGGTGTTCTGCCAATCAAGCTGTGTAACTGCCCTGCTGCTTCTTCCTAGCGACATGTTAATTTTGGGAAGGCAGTGGCAAGCCACCCCATAAACATAGTCTGCCTAGTAAGCGTTGTGATGTGACATCACCTCATGGGTCAGTAACGACCCTGTGTTTGGACAAGGGACTACCTTTATTTTTTAATTTTGGGAAGAGCATTTCACCCCAGCTTCCCAACACAGACTGAGGCTCTCCCTTGACTGATCCAGGCCCTACACAGCTGGTACTATGCAAACCAGGGTTCTTCTGTCCACTAGAGGTAAAAATGGGCATCCCTGGAACTGGCTTCTATGAAGAGCTTGTGACAGACACACATTGCCTAGGAGGCACAGAAAGACATGCCTTAGGGAGGATGGGTTGAGATGGCAGCATCTTTAGGTTCACCTCCATCTCTTTCTCTGGCCTCCTCTTCTGTCTCTCTTTGGGAGACCTGCTGAATTCTGGAGGAACCATAGAAAGGGCACCCAGCCTCTCTGCTAACTCCATCAGCAGACCCTAGTAGTTCCTACATACAACAAACTACATGCATCAGTATAGACTACAGTCCCAACTATTTGTCCAAGTAAGTTTGTGAACCACTTTGTACATTTCAGCCCCACTACCTGTGCACAAAAGCCATCATGAATAGTTTAGCTTTGCATAGTTTGCGGAAAGATAGGAGAGTGAGAGCTTTCCTGACCTCTTCAGCCAGGTGATTCCACAAAGTGGGAGACACAGTGGAGAAAGTGCATATACAGAAAAAGTTGTTGATTTTGCCATTTTACAGGGTAGCATCTACACAAGCATCTGCTAACAAGAGTGAAGTTGTCATGGTGGAATATAGCAAGAAGGACAATCATGCAAATAAGATGTGCCAAGGCTATGAATGGTTCTGAATGTGATAGTCAATACCTTAAACTGAACTGGGTCCTACTTGGGATTCAGAAACTGCTTTTGAAAAGCTATTGGATTTTCTCCTCCACTAAGAGAATAATTAACATTAGTACTCACTAAAAGCATTCCAAGAATGGAGGATCCTGCAGATGAACTGGCTAAATAAATACAACTCCCTATTCCAAAACCGAAGACTCCCAGTTTGTGCTGGAGGAGAGGCAGCAGGTTATGCCACCATGTGACCCTTTTCCTGAACCAGAAAATACGAGAAAGACGAAGGCCCAGGTTCCCAACACCAGTCAGACAACGCTGCATATTTGGAGGCCCAGAAGATGATGCTGTGACCGACCACCCGTATAATCTTTCCTGGTTCTGAAAAAAATGAAAGGAAGATAAATTAGTGCTATGAAAGTGGTCTGATGTATGTCCTATAAGAAGAGCACCAGCAGCCAATATCCATGATTCTGCTCACTGGTAGGCCCATGGCAGCTGCAGTTGAGGCTGCAATGATCCTGAAGGGTTGCAGGCCAAAGGAGGATGGCAGGAAACCCATTTGTGCCAAACATAGGTGAAAGACTTGGCTCATTGATAGCAGGATAGGAATGAGCCATCCACATGTATCAGTAAAGGGCTACAGAGATTAGGGTGGGCCTCTAGGTAAGCCGCCGTGTCTGCCACTGGGCAGGAGCCAGCAAGTGACGAATCCTGCATGGACGAATCCTGCATGGACACCCTTTGCCCTTTGATAAGTCTTTGACTGGCACAGCATTGTAAAAATGGCAGAACCTACTAAGCGCACATTGCCAATGGCCAGGGCTCTGGCACTGGTGTCACCGCGTGAGGGGGATACCAGTTCACTACAACAGAAAGTGCCAAAGAAGGCCAGGCTAAAGGTTGCTCTGAGCAGAAGCGATTCAGAGGGTTCAAAGAAGCGGTACAAGTGTCTGGAAGAGTAGCAGCCAGCTGGGAGAGCATCTCGAGAGTGACAGGACTGTGCCAGTTACCTGTGTGAATTGCCAATCTAGCCCATCCTTTAACCACTTGCCAGGCCAGAAAGGACCCAGTTGAATCTGCAATGCTGGAAGCTTTGCACAAAGAAGAAATAGCAGCTAGATGTAACCATATGGTCTTGGCTGTTCGCCCTCGGGAATGAAGGTGGGCGAGATAGCGAAGCAGGAAGATCTCGCTGAATGATGGTATGACATGTCCCTCTATGGACTAACGGAAAGCCAGCATGGACTGCAGCGTCCCTTGATATGCCTGACGAGTCACCAGAGCAAGCAAGGCCAAGACTCCCTGCGGAATTAGGTGTTGCCAAGTTCCCATAGCTCCTGTGGGAAAGGGTCTGGCGTCAGTCGCCCCTCGGGGGTCAGTAAGTGGAACTTCTCCATCTGGAAGTGGGAAAGGGCATCTGCTATCCTGTTGTTGATACCTGGAATATGCTGGGCCACAAAAGAGATGTTATTCACTAAAGAAATAACAACCAATTTCCTCACCAGGCACGTGACCTGCTCAAAGCGAGAAGACTGACCATTAAGGACCTTGACGACTATATGGTTGTCACACCAGAAAAGAACCCTGCTATTTGCAAACTGCTGTCACCATAGGTGAACTGCTAACAGAATGGGCCATCCACATGCATCTCTAATGTACAAAGCATAGGAAATAAGAGGAACTCAAACTCTTAACACAGCATAGCAAATATGATATAATAGGCATCACTGAAACCTGATGGGTCTCATGATTGGAATGTAACAACTGAGGGATATAACCTATTTCTCAGAAATAGATCAACTAGGAAAGGAGCAGGAGTAGTATTATATATGTCAGAGATGTTTACTCCTGTGAACAGGTCCATTACTTAAATCCTGGAAGCCATGTTGAGAGCATCTGGGTAAAAATTAAGGGGAGAGAAACAACAATGATCTCATTATTGGGTCTATTATAGACTCCAAGCCAGACTAAAGAGTTGGATGATACCTTCCTCGAAAAGATAGCCAAACTTTCACAAAAGAGAGAAGTAGTAGTAATGGGAGATTTCAATTATCCTGATATTTATTGGGAGTGAAACTCTGCTAAGACTATAAGGTCCAACAAATTCCTAACTTGCCTTGCAGACAGTTTCATGTTCCAGAAGGTGGAAGAGGCAATAAGGGGATTGGCTATTTTAGATCTCCTCCTAGCCAACAATGATGACCTGGTTAATGGGGTGGAAATGGTATGACCCTTAGGAGGAAGTAACCATGTTCTCCTGTTTGTTATACAGTGGAAAGGGGATGTCAAGCATTGTCAGACATGCATTCTAGACTTTATGACAGTCTCAGTAGACCCTAAACTAAACATGAGGCAGCATGTGATGCAGCAGCCAAGAAAGCCAATGCAATTATGGGGTTAGTCAATAAGAGTATAGTGTCTAGATCAGGGGTGTCCAACTCTGGTGCTCCAGATGTTTGTGGACTATGATTCTCATCAGTCACAGGAACTGATGGGAATCATAGTTCAGGAACATCTGGGGCACCAGAGTTGGACACCTCTGGTCCAGATAGATGGATGTAATAAAACCACTCTATTCTGCATTGGTCAGGCCTCACCTGGAATTCTGTATCCAGTTCTGGGCACTGCAATTCAGGAAGGATATTGACAAATTGGAACGTGTCCAGAGAAGGGTGACCAAAATGGCATAAGGTCTGGATTTCATGCTATATGAGGATCAGCTTAGGGAGTTAAGTATGGGCGTTTTCCCACTTACCTTTTGCTGCGTACAAGTAGCGCGGGGTCCCCCGTGCCTCACTACTACAGGGGCAGCGACAACGCAGCCGCCTCAACGCTGCTGCTGTTGCGCCCCCTCAGCGTGCGTCTTTCCAGGCGCTCTTAGCAACGGCGCCTTTTGATGACCCCGCGCAGAGCGTGGGGTCGTGGGGAAGCCGGGGCGTGCGCCTGGAAGGACGCGTGCTGAGAGAAGCGCGCAGCAAAGTGGAGGCGAGGTAGGTGGGAAAACGCCCTATGTTTAGTCTGGAGAACAGAAGGTTAAGGGGTGACATGGTAGCCATGTTTAAAAATTTAAAGGGCTGTCATGTTGTTGTTGTTGTTGTTGTTGTTGTTGTTGTTGTTGTTGTTGTTGTTGTTGTTGTTGTTGTTGTTGTTTTATTTTATTGGGTTTATAAACCGCCCTCCCCCAAAGGACTCAGGGCGGTGGACAACATAAGTAGAGCACAATATCAGATTAAATACAATAAATATAGATTAAAATGGCTCTAGTAAAAATAAACCCTACCCCATTTAAAATGCAGCATAAATTAACTCAGGATGGCGCCTTGATAGCAGAATTTGAGCGGGGCTACTTAGAGTAGAACTAGTGGTCTTGTACAGCAACACTCCCACCTTCACGAAGTAAACTCCACACAGCTTTGTCATTCATAAGAAGGCTTTTATCATTCAGTTGCTCTATGTACAAGTAACTATATACAATGAAGAATATTCAGCAGACAATCAAAGTGCTTCGCCTAACACCTGTTTCCCAAAGGAACACTGAACCAGTATCATACAAGTGCTTTTATACAAGACTCAACCAATCATGTTAAAGGTCACTAGGAACAGGTTAGAACCGGTTTGTCAGCTCAGTCTCATGCTGACTCATGCTGGATAGGATATGGACACTTTAACTATCATGACACCCCTTCTCATATCCTAGGAAGCAGTCATTACATACAAATACAAATATTTACAAAGAAAAATTACATAAGAACATTGACAATACCTAACAAAGGCAACATATGTTCAAATTTCAGTTCTGGTACTGCTTTAGTAAACAAGTCAGCTTGATTGTTTTCACTTTCAATATAAGACAAAGAAATTGTTTTATTTTGCACCATTTGCTTTACATTTTGGTACCTAACACCAATGTATTTTGTTCTTGTTCTCATGCTTTCAGTTTCAGCTAAACTTATAGAAGTTTGTGAATCATCTTGAATGACTACAGGTTCTACACATTGCACCTTTAAGTCAGATAGCAATTGCTTCATCCATTGCAACTCTGTGCATGTCTCAGATAACGCACAATACTCTGCCTCAGATGTTGACAAGGCAGTTGTTGTCTGTTTTCTCGATCTCCATACTACAAGAACATCAGCATATTTAATAAGATAACCTGTGCAGGACTTACTTTCAGAATCATCTGCAAAAGAACTATCTGCTGCAGCTGTTAACACGGGTTTTGTTTGGAGCTATCACCAAGCAAAAATGCTGTGTACCTTTTAAATAGCGAATGACACGCTTTCCTCCTTGCCAAGCCGCGTGGTGTGGGTTTTGAACACAAGTCTGCTTAAATAGCTAACAGCAAACATTATATCTGGTCTTGTCCGGTTGCCAAATGGGCCAAACTTCCAATGACAGAGCGATATAATCCAGGATTATCAAAAGAAACATCAGAATCCTTCTTTCCTTTAGTAAAACTCAGTAGACATAGGTGTTTTGCTACTTTGGCTTTCTCTAAGCCAGTACTCACTATGAGCTCTTCAATTTTGTCTTTCTGACTTAGCAGCAAAGGTTCCTTCTGCTGTTTTAGTTATGCTAATACCTAGATAGGTTTTCAGGTAGCCTAAATCTTTCACCTGAAATGTCTTCCTCAAACTGTCATAGACATCAGTGATTTGAGCATCAGTTAAAGGCAGTAACACACATGTCATCTACGCAAACAATTATGATGACTTGCTCACCGACCTTCACCTTTAGCGGAAGTATACACGCAGCGATCCGCTGCCGTTGGAAACCTAGTGTACACAAACCATCATGCAAACACTGATTCCAATTTCTAGCTGCCTGCGTAGGCGTGCAGCGATTTACATAATTTGTACACCTTGCCTTTTTTCAACTGCATATCCAGGTGCTGGTTTCATATACACATCCTCTGCCAGAGGGAGCATGTAAATATATGCACTGGAAGTCAAAGTGACGCATTTTCCATTCCCTTTCCATTGCTATAGCTAGCACCAGGCTCATAGACTCAGCCTTAGCAGTAGGCGAATATGTTTTGCTCATAATTTTCTAGATAGGTTTGCCCGTAGTCTCTGGGCAACCAAACGAGCTTGTACAAGCTATCCCCATTGGGCAATGATTTCTTCTTGTACACCCAACATTGATCCAACCACTTTCTGGTCTTGTGGCAAGTCTACAATTTCAAAACATTTTTGCTTCACTAAGGATTCAAATTCATCATCCATAGCGGCATTCCACAATTCTTGTTCCTCAGGAGGTCTAGTTACCATCTCCTGGAAACTTTGAGGGCTCTACCCATGTTTGACAGATCCTAACAACCTGAGTAACACCAAATCACTTTGTGTGACACTCCTTTATTTTTCTCTGTTGGACCTGCGGGGAAAAAATCAACACACTTAGCGTTTTTCCTCTTCTTTCTCTGAGTCTGAACTGCTGTCCTCTCTCTCTCTTCACTCTAGGAATGTGACCTTGAGTAGAGGAGGATGGTGCGCTCTGGCTACTGATTGCTGCACCTGCAGGCTGTTCAGTTAAGGCGAAAACAGAAAAACCTCTGAATTAGAATGAACATGCTCCCCAACCTGTGTGTCTCTCAAAGTTGGCACTTCTAGAGACCACAATTCTGCTCCAAAATTCAGACTAAATCTATAACCTTTAGTGTTTTTCTGAATAACCTGTAAACCTTAATCTTTGATACCTGGGTTTTACCTTTAGTTCTCTATTGCACTTGGTATCAAGACATTGGCAAAGCTCCCAAACCTTCTCAGGTGTTTCAAAGAGGGTTCTTGCCAAACAACATGTAATGGGGTGTTTCCTGAATACTGGAACTCCAGGGCGATTAATTACGTGAGTGGCAGCACAGACAGCCTCTCCCCAATAGTGAAAGGGTAGTTTTGCATCCTCAAGCATGCAGTCACGCATCACCTGCAAAACTCCCAAGCGTCTCTCTGATACCCGTTCTCCTGAGGTAAAAGGGTTAGTGATTCTGGCATGCACAATCCCTTCTTTTGCCAACCAGGATTGAAAGGCTTTACTCATGTACTCTCCCAGCGATCTGTTTGTAGCCTCGCTACCTTATAGGGTGGTTTCTTTCAACCATGGCCAGCAGTCCTGGAACCTCTCACAGGCTTCTGCTTTGGATTTTTAACAGTAGACAATAAAAAGAGTACCTACTATAATCATCCACAATCAACATGATGTAACGTGCACCCCTTGGCTGGCTGGGAAAGGTCCAGCAAGGTCAGAATGGACCAAAGCAAAAGGTCTGTCTGTTTGTCTATTGCTTACTTTAGCAACAGGGAAGGACTTTGACTTTGCAGCCACTACAAACAAGAACACTCCAGGTAATGTTTACAGGGTTTTACTTGTATGTCACACACTTTAGCTAACTGCTTTATAGTAGACCAACCTGCATGACCTGAGTACACTGCGGTGTAACTCGTGCACACAGTTGTAGATGTAAAGGCTTATTAGACAGACTGGATAGTTGTTTTACACTCCCACTAGTACCTTTGGGAATCATGTGGTACAACATATCCCTTAGTTGTCCCTTGCACACAACACATTATTCCTGTTCACATAGCACATGTCATTATTAAATGTGACTTTATACCCCTCCTGAACAAGGCATGGAACACTTAACAAATTAAAGTCTAGGTGGGGACTAGTAACACATTTTGAATATTAAGTCCAAAAGCAGGTACATACACAGTTCCTTGTAAAGACACCTCTGATGATGAACCATCAGCAAAGGCTTACGTGGGAAATTGTAGCAGCAGTTTCATCCGCGAAGCAAACTTCTGTCGTTTACACAATGTGATGTGCAGGCACTATCAATCAACCAGCTGCTTTGCTTTTCTCCACAGCACTAGACACCAACATAGCTCGCGTCATACCGGTCAGGCTTGTTCTGGGCTGTAATAAATCCTCCGTTTACGCCCTTCTGTCCCTTTCATCTGCCTTTTTTATTGCGGCGTCCTGGACGGTGTTTGGCGATGTGATTTACGGACCCACAGCAGTAACATCTCGGACAGAATAGGCTTTCACAGGCACCGTCTCTGATGAAACCTTCACCTCAGAGCGTTATTAGTCTCATAGGGCAGCTCCAACAGCCACGCGGCTCTCCTGCTGGAATTCCCTCTGTTGCTGACCTTCAAGCAGCTTAGCAGTCACGAAGGAAAGTGTGAGGTCTGCTTCTTTCACACTTTGTAAACTGTAAACCAGCTGATCCCAACTTTGGTCAAGTGATGATAAGATGATATAAGATTTATGGGACTCTGGAAAAACAATCCGCGGTCTTCCAATTGAATGAATAGGGACCTCAGTGGCTGCAAATGAGTAGAAATGCACTCACCAGCTTTCAGCTTACAGTTATATAGCCGATCTAAGCTATCAGCATTTTAGACCCTGCTGTATCTTGCTGATATATGGCCTCCCAACATTCTTCGCGTTCACAGTGTCCCGAACATACAGAAGCTGGGAGTTCTCCACTGGCCAGAATTATGGAGCCGCAGGGCTTTTGATCAGCGTCGACCATGGCGTCGGCAGCAGCCGGGTTGTCTCCACCACAGACCACAAATCTTCCGAATAAGATAGGACTGCATCTTACAGCCCGACAAGTAGTTGTCCTCATTACATGCGTTCAAGCGGCATGCCGGCTGCTGTGACCGCCATCGTAGACTCTGTACTGGACCGTCACCACAGCTCACAGGAACACACAGGAACACACAGGAACCACCGCCTTACTCACAGGTAGACCACACCGCCTGGGCCCATAACCTGATAGCAGAATTTGAGCGGGGCTACTTAGAGTAGAACTAGTGGTCTTGTACAGCAACACTCCCACCTTCACGAAGTAAACTCCACACAGCTTTGTCATTCATAAGAAGGCTTTTATCATTCAGTTGCTCTATGTACAAGTAACTATATACAATGAAGAATATTCAGCAGACAATCAAAGTGCTTCGCCTAACACCTGTTTCCCAAAGGAACACTGAACCAGTATCATACAAGTGCTTTTATACAAGACTCAACCAATCATGTTAAAGGTCACTAGGAACAGGTTAGAACCGGTTTGTCAGCTCAGTCTCATGCTGACTCATGCTGGATAGGATATGGACACTTTAACTATCATGACACGCCTGCTATCAATTCCCACTAAACCCCAGAGGGGAAGGAGTGGCAGGATCTCCATGATGTTATAAAGGAGAAAGGAAGAAGGAGCAAGCTTGAAGAGGGAGCAAGCTTGTTTTCTCTTCCTCCAGAGATGGATTCAGGAAAAGAGATTTCACCTAAACATTAGGAATAACTTATTGACAGTAAAGGCTGTTCAACAGTGAAATACACTGCCTCGAAGGGTGGTGGAGTCTCCTTGTTTGGAGGTTTTTAAACATCCAGAGAATGTGGAGGGGGAGGCTGTCAGGCCAGCTCTGCACCAGCCTCATCACATCTTGCTCTTCCAAGGGCTGGTGGGGAGGGTGTGGGGCATACCCAACCAGAAGGGCACCATCCAAGGATGTAGGTAAGGGGGGGTTCTCGGGTTCAGCCCCCCCATTCATGTCCGAAGTTCTGCCCCTCCGTTTATGAATTTTTAAATCATTTTTAGGTTTTTTGTTTTTGGCCTGCAGGGGGCGCATTGTTTGGGCTAGCAGCACCAAACTTTCAGAGATTGTTTGAGAAACTCTCCTGATGATATTACCTGGGTTTGGTGAGGTTTGGTTCTGGGGGTCCAAAGCTATGGACTCCCAAAAGGGGTGCCCCATCCTCCATTGTTTCCAATTGAAGCTAATAGAAGATGGGGGCTACATGTTTGAGGGTCCATAACTTTGGACACCCTGAACCAAACTTCACCAAACCTGGGATGTATTATCAGGAGAGTCTTTTACTGATACCACCCAGGTTTAGTGAAGTTTGGTCCAGGGGGTCTACAGCTATGGACTCCCAAAGGGGGTGCCCCCATCCCCCATTGTTTCAAATAGGAGCTAATAGGAGATGGGGGCTACACCTTTGAGGGTCCATAACTTTGGATCCCCTGAACCAAGGTGAGGTGGGTGGGTCACCCAGGTCACCCAAGGTCACCCAACTGGCATGTATTGGAGTGCAGAGGCTAATCTGAATTTCCCAGATAAGCCTCCACAGCTCAAGTGGCAGAGCGGGGAATCAAACCCAGTTCCTCCAGATTAGAATGCACCTGCTCTTAACCACTACCCCACATTGAAAGTGATGCTGTTTCAGAGTGGGGGATAATCCACCCCAAAAGGTGGATTTAAAAGGAGAATTTGGGCTCTCTAGTTTAAACACCATTGAAAGTGATGCTGTTTGGGGGTGGATTCCAGCATCACAGCTGCTACCCGGGGGGGGGGGAGGCGGCGCAAAACTCAGATTTTGCACCGGGCTCCAGTTTCCCTCTATGCCTCTGCCCAGAGGGGAAGGCAGAAGGAACTGCCGGCTGCCGGCTGGGAGCCCAGCTGGTGGGGGGCAGGGCAGGGCAGGGCAGGGCAGGGGAGTTGGGGAGGTGTGGCCATGCCCTAGGGGCAGGTGGGGGTGTGGCCCCCTGACCCCCCCCATAAAAACCTATACGTCCCTGGCACCATCCTGGACTGCCATGCCCTCCTCTTACTTAGCTCTCAGCTTTTCTGAGTGCAAGCTGTCTCTCCCACCCACCCTGGAGGTTTTTTCCTTCCTCTGGACATAGAGCAGGAGCCACTAGGAGTGTTTGTGTGAATGTAAGTTGTAAATTTCCTGCATTGTGCAGGTGGCAGGACTAGATGATCCTTGAAATTCCTTTCAGGTCCATGTGTCTGTGTTTCTGTTCTCCACATCTTTTTCACAACTTGATTGGTGGTTTGGGAATTGAGGTGGATCTATTTGGGGGAAGGGAGGCAGAGGCTGAAAGACTGCCGCCCCCATTTCAAGGACTCCCTTAAATGGTATCAGGGACTACAGGCTGGGGCTCACCACCAAGTGGCAGGGGAACCACGTAGCAGCTTGCACCCATGTGGGATTCCATGGCATGTCTCTCCTCAGTTCCCGTCCAGCCGGCAGGAAGGGGGAATGGGGATATAGCAAGTAGCAGATGGGTGACTCAATGTGGGAACCATTCCCATGCTGCACTAATGGTCCTGTGGCTGTATTCAATAAAGCTGTAGCCTATTTTCCCCAGTCAGATGCATGTGTGGTCCTTCCCCTTAAACTCTCTCCTTCGTTGCTCCTGAACTCACAAGAATAGATGAAATCAAAACAGAAGGTAATTTAAAGTATATAAATGCTTGAGAGGCAAGAATTGAAAATTACTTTGTAATTAAATATATGATTTAAAGTGTTTGTTTAAAACATAGTATATAATTTAACCGTGTATTGTTTTCTCGTAGGTTTCCTATGCCCGTCCCAGTTCGGCATCAATCAGAGATGCTAACCTTTATGTCAGCGGCCTTCCAAAAACGATGACCCAGAAAGAGCTAGAGCAGCTTTTCTCACAATATGGGCGCATCATCACCTCACGAATTCTGGTTGATCAAGTCACAGGTTGAAAAAGATTTTCATAGTTTACGTGATTTCTAAACACTATGAAACTTGATTTCCCCCCCCCCACACATTCTTTTATTTCTTATTAAAAGCAACCAGTCTCTGAATCTACATTATCCTGATTATTTCTGAAACATAAAATGAAAGACAGCTATATGTTTTGATTTACTGATAGAAGGAAATAATCCATTAACAATGGTTTCCAAGTAGTATGTTGGCAACTAACCAGTGAAACGGAGGAAGCCTTATGAAATGGAGCTGTTGCAAGTTAAAGGGTTTTTTTTCTGGGTCAGGTTGAAATCAATATGTAAGTTTTGCTGTTGAGAATATTTCATATTGTAATTATATAAAGCATTCACATGTTTCATTGGTAAAGCTATCACAATTGTAACAGGTTTAATTCAGAATCACTGTATTCAGCTAGATATGATACATGCGCCCTGAGAAGCTATTTCTTTCTTTCTTTCTTTTATTAATTAATTGAAGCGATTATTAGTGGCCTGTAATGAATATTGTTTTAACAATGGCCTAACACTAAATCTTCAAAAATCTAAGATCGTAGTGTTCTCAAGATCCTGGAAGCCATCTCGATGGCTATTAGGAGGCCATCAGCTGGAACAGGTCAAATGTTTCAAATATCTGGGTCTGCACCTTCATTATAGAGGAGGCTGGGTTAGCCATAGAGACCACGTGATCACAAATTGTGAGGCCAGCATTGTGGCCATTATACTTTTTTTTAACAACAAGGGCAAACAGTATGTACCTGTGGTGATTAAAGGGTTTAATGCCAAGGTATCCCATCAGCTTTTATACGGAGTCTCGCTTTGGTCTTACTCAGTTGAGCAGGTACAATCACGATTCCTGTATAGGCTCCTTGGTATGCCACACTGTGTGTCCTACACCGCTCTGTGCCTTGAAACCGGACAACATCTATTGCAGACAAGGGCCTGACTTGTCACTTTTAAATTCTGGTTACGTCTGTGTTTCAATTGTGAAGCCACCACTCTGATTAATAAGTCACTACAGCTTTTCCATCAATCTGAATTGTGGGGCCATATTGAGTCCAAAATTCTTAAGCTGGGCTACTCTCTGGATTCCTTGACCATATTTTCATCCAAAGAAATATTTCAACTCCTGAAAAGGAGGCTGCTGGATCAGGAGCACCAAACTCTAATTGAAAAGGCCACAAGGTCTTTCTCCCCTCTCGCCCTGGGTAGCCCCTGCTTGGGAAGCAGGGGGGGGGGGCTAAACGTCTTCATCAACTAATCCTGCCCAGGTCTCGTAGAGCAGTGATGCTGGCATCCCATCAGCTGTGCTATCAAGGAGGTTTGCCAAAACTCCCTATCAGCAAAGGGATTGTCCAGACTCTACAGTACATATTTTATTATACTGTCCCCTCCTTATGGCACCTAGAACAAAATGGCTATCTCCGTTGTTAGCAAAAAAGGGCATGCATTCAATTTGCAGAAGATCAGCTTTTTATTAGATAACTCCAGCATCGAGGTAACAGATCCAGTAGCCAGATTTCTTGACCAGAGATCCAAGGATTAATTTGCCTAAGTCCTTTCTCCCCCTCTCCCCCTTGTTTTAGCTTTCAATTTATGTACTGATATTTATTCATAATTTTATTTTCATTACCTGTTTGGAGACTGAATTCTCTGTTGATAGAATTGTACTATTATGCCAATAAAGGCTGTTGAAGTTTGAAGTTGAAGTTTGATTAACTAATGCAGGATTCTTTTCCTAGGTGTTTCTCGAGGTGTGGGATTTATCCGTTTTGATAAGAGGATAGAAGCAGAAGAAGCCATAAAGGGACTTAATGGCCAGAAACCTAGTGGTGCTACTGAACCGATTACTGTGAAGTTTGCTAACAATCCTAGTCAGAAAACAAGCCAAGCCCTCCTTTCCCAATTGTACCAGTCTCCCAACAGACGCTACCCTGGACCTCTTCACCACCAGGCTCAGAGATTCAGGTAATTTTCTCCAAAAAATGCTTATTCTGATTATCATAATTCAACTCAAGTTTCTGTTGAAAAAATAGGTGCCTGAGTATTCTTTCACTGTATCTGGAAGGATGCATTATTTAATGGTAGCAAGCTAATTCAGTGATAGACCAGCAGTTTAACTCAATGTAATTGAGCCAAGTAATAATCGGGTAATCATTTCCATGTCAAAGAATATTAAGTTGCTTTCATGCCTTGCTAATCCACAGAAAAGTTAAAAACAATTTTGCTGTATTGTTAGTTTTTTTTTTGTTTTTAATGTGGAGCAATAGGACTTCAAAGCATACCAAAGCTGAATGCATCTAAATACTGTTATAAGACTATGATAGATCCAGGCCCCTATCCAGGAGCGCAGCAGAATGCTGTGAGCTTGTACAATGTTACCACCCATCAGACCTGAAAACAAAAGCTTGTTATACCGATGGAAGGTGAATCATGCCCTGCCATTTAACTGGCACAGTCAAAGCAGATAGTACTGACCTCTTTTTTTCCCAAGGTGCCATGGTTCACACATGGTTCACACATCAAAGCAAATTAGATTATAATGAAGTAGCAAAGCCCTAAAGTGGTATAACTGACTTCACCATGAAACTGCAGAAACTATGCAATTATTTAAAAAACATGCATCAGGGAGCATTGTTCTCTTTGCTGTTTCTCTGTTTCATTTTTTGCATGGAATGTTCATCATCATAGAGGAACATTTAAAAATATAATCATCGATGTTTCTCCACTTGCAGCCAGAAATTATACAGTCTGATTTACTACCTCTGATCTTTGCCACCAGGCCTCAGATAACGGGAAGACAATTCTTATGAACTCTAGTTGCAGAGATTTTTCACCTCCATGGCAGCCTTTCTTACTTTACCTTTGGAAAATACCAAATATATTCGAGTATAAGCTGACCCGAATATAAGCCAAGGTACCTAATTTTACCACAAAAAAACTGGGGAACTTATTGACTCGAGTATAAGTCTTCGAAATTGACTCAGTAGCAGCTAAAAACAGAAGATTTGGGAGCAAGATGAGATAGAGTTGCTTAACAGAGTTTGCATTAGGGATGAGCAGCTTTCCAGCACTCTAGGAACACAAATGAACCACTGTTTTCCTTTAAATGTAGAATAATTCTGGGATTCATAGCCATGCCAGCCTAAACTTTGCTCCAAAGAAAGTCTTTGGCTTCAGTAACATCAGTATTTGGCAGTAAACTACTGTATGAAGAATTGTATTCATCTAGAATGCAACGCACCAATAACCCTTAGGAGAGAAATTCCTCAGTTTCTTTTAACACACACACACATACAATCTAGTTGTAATGCTATGCAGGCTGTCCTTACGGGTTGTTTTTAAGGCTCTCTGGTGAGTTAGAAAAAAAGCAGCAGCATGCTTACCGGATCCCCACAGCAGCCCCAGCTCCAGTCACCATCTTGGAATCACCGTATATACTCAAATATAAGTCGAGGGAGGGGGCTTTTTCAGCATAAAAATGTACTGCAAAAGTCGAGTTATACTTGAATATATACGGTACTTGGATTTAATTAGGGTGGCTGGGTGTGTGGTTGCATTTTGCTTCCATTTGTCCATTTGAATCAAATTCTTGTTTTAATTATTTTTAATAAGCTTCTGGAATAAATGTTCATATATTGTGCATTTTATGTATGTCAGTGCATCTCACTTTTTAGCAACACTTGAATGCTTTTGTATTTTGAATGTAATACTTATAATATTACATTTGGAATAAATATTTCAGAAAATGGCTTAGACTTTAAAATCTTTCCAATGCAATTCTTGGTTAACTTGATAAAGCTATAATATATTTATTGTTTTAATAGTTCTTTTTCCTCTAAACAAGACACTCCATTTATTGCCTGAAATACCATTCCTGTCTTTCAAAAACCTTTGGAAAAAACCTTTCTTTGTGTATTTATTTATTTAATTCTATTTGTAGGCTGCCCTTCCCCTTGCTCAGGGCTCAGGGTAGCTTCCAATATGCAATAAATACAATAAAATAACATTTTCATCAAACTACATCTTCTACCTTTAACAGCTAAATGGCAGTTAAAAACTCTCGTAATTTAAAACAATACATTTCTTATCAATGACAACAGAAAAATAGAGGAGGGAGAGGGGGAAGGGGTGGGAGACAGGGAGGCCATTGGATGGTAAACTGTTGCTGCCTCAACAAAAAATAATTAATACAAAAATGAGTGTGTACTGCAAAATTTGGGAGGACTTTAATTGTTAATTTCTTCTGACTCCCTATCAAACTAAACTTTTTCAAGTTACTTTTTGTGAGGGAGGGGGGTTGGTTAATAATATGATTTATGTATGTCTGTATGGAATGAAAAATCCTGAATGGCTGCAGCTAGAATGTTTTAAAGTGAATTTTTGACTATAATTCTGTTTACAGGTTTAATTTTAATGAAAAGGTAAATCATTAAAATTCTTACAATTTCCCTTGAATGCACTATAAAAGACAATCAGAAGAGAAAATTTTCTATATTGATTCAGACTGAGCTAGTGGAATTGTTACCTTTTTTTATTAACAGCCTACTCAGTTAATAAACCTACAGTAATTTTAAGCCAGTCGATCAACAAGATCAATTTTGTAATACTAAATGGTCTCATAGAAGGAGATAAAAGTGGAGAATTAAGTTATACTATGATTGACTATATATTAATATCACTGTGATGATATATTTCATTTTGCAGTAGGGTCATTCCCGTAATGTGACCACCAACCACTTGCATTCCGTATTTGTATTTTTGAAGATGTGTGGGACTGTGGGGCATCAATATCTCATGCTCAATTTACAGCACATATTTGTCTGAAATGGATCTATGCATTCCAACATGAAATATGACATATGTTGGAATAGTGAACCATTCCTTGTGCTTGGGGGAGGGGGGGATCTTGTATAAGATGTGAAGTCTGCCCTGCCATTATATGGTGATTGAATCTTTGAAACCCTTCTTAACACCGCATGTTGTGACATACCCCTTTGGCAGACCTGGCTTCCCTGCCCACAGAGGATTCCCAGGTGGCTTCCCTGCCCACAGAGGATTCCCAGGTTTTTCTCTTCTAAGCATTAGTCTCAGGGGTTACTGGGGCTTCTTCCTGTCTCCTTGCCTCCACCTGAGTTCCTTCCATTCACTCTTCTGTCTACTGCTACTCTTTCCCACATTTCCCCCTTTCTCCCCCCTTTATAACCCCTCTTCTTCTTACTACCCAATTCTGGATTTGCCTGCTGAATCAGCTCAGCTGGGCACATCTCTCACCCAGGCATTTGAGCCTTCAGTCTGGCTCACCTGGACCAGTCATTTCTTGACCCTGCACTCCATTCTTAGCATTCCTGGCTGTGTGGGAGGATGGTAGGCATCAACTGCAAATTATGGGCTGCATCCCTTTCCAGCTTACTGGTGCCTCACTGTCTCCCCAGCTGAGCCAGGTGAGGTCAGAGACCTTCACACTAGCAGGGAGAGGGTGAGTTTTTCCTGCTCCAGTGCCACTGGGCCCAGCAGCCCATCCACTGTCAGCTACTCTGGCAGTCACCTCAACGCTGCAACCCCTGGAGAGATGGAAAGAACCCATTCTCGGCATTGGGTAAATTCTGGGCCTCAGGAACAACTGGGGAGGCCAGAACAGCCACTCCTACACAAATGCTAGAATATCAAATCAAAGAGGACAATTTGAGAACAACTGGTTTGACAGTGATTGCTCAAATATGGAAAAAAAACAAGAAAGGTGTGCTAGTAGAGTGTATGTGGACTCAATTGCTTACCTAAATTCATTTTTGAGTTCATAAATTTAAACACCTACTCTGAAGAAATAAATCTTGTTTCAATCAGTTAATCATGGCAAGTGTTTGTCTTGACCTTAACTCAGAAAGACATGCTGAAATTTTGGTACATACTTGCAACTTCAGAAGGGACAGTTGAACTAGATTCATACATATCTAAGGATTGCTGAGAGGAACATTTTTAAAAATTATTTAACAATCCATCTCAAGAGGAAAAGTTGAACATTTCCATGATAATGCCATCAACCAATTCACCAGCATGGACACCTGTAACTATTAGTGAAATAAAATCTCTGATTTCTGCAATCAAGAATTATTAGGCCTGAAGTGATACATTTATTCCCCCTGACATGCTTGAAAGTCTCACAGGACTGGTGGGCACCTGTTTCAGCCATCCTACTAACTTATATAGATAGGTCTGGTAGGTTTCCCCAGGAATGAACCTTTCCTATTGTTGTGCCAATTAATTTTTTTAAAAACGGAGTGTACTGATACAGCTAACTATAAGCCAATAAGTCCACTGGATTACTAGGAAAACTCTATATAAGAAATCTACTGAAGCTGGAGACATGAGTAAATGAAAATGACTTCTTATCACCAGACCAAATTGGATTTAAACAGGGTCATTCTACCCTAGACCATTGCCTTCTGTTACTACATCTTATTAATAAAAACTTGATCTGATTATCTGGGCAATTATATGTTAACTTTATCAATGATTCCATTTCAAGATCACATTTCTGAAGAAAATTAATTAATATGAACACCAAAAATAGATTGTTATAGCTTATTTAAGACACAGATACCAGTTTAAAGATCAGATTAGGTGTTGATGGATAACTGTCTAGCTCAGTTAAAACCTCAAAAAGGATATTTCAGGGATGCATCTTGGCCCCATTAATCTTTAATTTTTACATAAATGACATGGTCAGGATCCTAGTTTTTTTTTTCAAGTAAGTTAAGGTGGAAATGCCAGCTCAAATTTACTCTATGCCAATACATTACTAATCTCCCATACACAAATTGGTCTCAGAAGGCTACTGAAACAGTACAGCTCCTATTATAAAACAAACCTACTCAACATACATCATGATAAAACTAGGATCATGACCTTTAGTAAAAGGGTACATCGTTATAAATGGATGATGCATGAGAAGCCATTAGAGAAGGTATCTGATTTTAAGTACTTTGGGGGCATATTCCATCAGTTGGGTTGTTAGACATCCCCACATTGTTTATGCTGAGCATGACCCTGAAAAGGCTGTCATTACCCTTAGATTTTATAGGAAGAGTGGAGGTTGCATGGTTTCTCCAACTTTGGAAATTTTTAAAATTAAATTGCTGCCTCAGCTACTTTATGGAACAGCAATTTTAGGCTCAAAACAAATTTATTTCTGTGGGTTGCTACTCTGTTAACATGATCAGCAATGGTCAGAGTAGAATTATCTCTGCCTTCAATAACAGTCTTGGTTTATGAAGATGCCATTAATTATTGGCTGAAAATTATCTTTTGTACATCTCCAGGCCTCCTAACTTTGACGTATGGGGAGATGAAGGCTAAGTCATGGCGTGGTTTTGTATTGAGGTTAGTGGCTAACCTTGGATTCTCAGAAGAATGCCTGAGGAGCATTGGCTTTCATGCCACTAAACCTTTAGTAAAACAAAGATTGTTAGACCAGAGTGCCCACACTGTTTTTAGGTTAGTAAAATTTTAAGAACTCTCCTTTATGGGCTGTTACTTTCTTCTTCCTCCATTCCTCCAGCATATATTATGAACTGAAGGATTTTCACAAAGGTACACTTAGAAATTCTACCACTTGCAATTTTAGAAAGTCGCTTCAATGGGATTCTTAACAGTGAGAGAGTTTGCTCCTGTAATTGTAGGTTCATTGAGAACTTGTCCCATGCCACATTCCATGGGCTGAGTTTCGAGGCTAAGCCTAAAAGCTTTTCAGGACCACTGTATCTCATTCCCTGTGGAGGTCAAATCAGGATAAATTAGTATTACTATTGGGAGATTAGAATAAATTTGTTACTTTCTGAGTTACAAGGTCATAAAGATAAATATGACAGTAAGGCATGCCAATGTAAGTATGGTTGACTTGCTCAACAATTGCTCTACACTGGGTCATTAGCCATTGGGATTGTAAGGTGGTTTTATTTAAAAATATTTTAAATGATTATTATGTCAAATATTATTATGATTATTATATTATATTAAGATTTAAATCTTTCTTATGAAATATTTGAAAAAAATGGTTTATTTTGATTGAAACATTGTTGCTACAGCTTATTCAGTGATGCAATAAAGGCAGAGTTGAATTGAATATCAACAGCACATGTAAAAAGCATTAATTTCTTGTGTGAAAGTATGAAAAGCTTTATAGCGTTGATTGATTAGACTTGCTAGATGTATGGGGGATGATACTGAAATTTTCTTTTTTTTTTAAATGGAGCATTATTAATAAAGGTTCCATTGAGCAATCTTGCCATCTGTGAGACATTAACCCAGAGACCCTCCTTCTCTTTTCAGGCTGGACAATTTGCTTAATATGGCCTATGGCGTAAAGAGGTAATTAGAATTCCACAGATTGCCAGATGTCCATGTTGGCACTGATTGTGCTATATTTTTTTTAAATTCACTAACTTTATTTTGTTTTTAATTCCTTCTTTTTCCACCAGCATGCCAAATGTTTTTTCTGTCTTTTAGTTTGGACTTCAGTTGGTTTTCTTTAACACCATGCAGAAACATGCAGACACAAAAATAATGTGTGGATTTTTTTTCAATTTTTCTTTTGTTACAGGTGGTTTAGGTGCAACAGCTACAAACATTCCAATTTCCAAAGTGTCCTGTTAAATGGTATTAGGTTTTTCTAAATCAGAGTTTATAGTCACAGGGCTTATACTATAACATTTTTTCTGAAAATGTAACTAAAAACTGTTACTGGCTAAAATTTTAGGGAGATGTTTAACTTCTCCTCTGCTTAACTTCTTTAAATTTATGTAACTGTGTGCACCTTAATCAGGCCAAAGTTTCCTTTTGTTACAGGTTTAACAAGTGTTTCCAGTAATTTGCAACATACGGTTTGTCTAATTTTGTTTTTATGAAATTTGTTCTGATTTTGATTTAATTTTTTTGGATTGCTGGAAATTTGAAAGTACTGTCATAATGCCATGAAAACATCACAGTACCATTGTATTCTCCATTAATAATTCAACAATGTCAGTGCAGAACTTTGTAAAAGTGTAGACACTTAAGAACCATTTCTCATATTTACAGTTTAGTAATATTACATATATGGTTAGTAGTGACCGTGCACAAACTCCTTCCAAATGTGCCAAGGGTATTGATTGATATATGAACACATATTGAGTCCCATGATACTCCCACTTCAAGACAGGTGAAAATATCAGAGAAATGAATGATGCCACAAACCATGCTTGCACACATTCTGTATTACATATCATACAGTATTGTTTTTCCACAACCTATATAGTTTTTCTTACAGGCTAGCCCTAATCTTTTTAAATGATCCAGAGTGAGTTAACCATTCTCCATCTCAATGCATCCAATGATTTTAGCACTATTTGAAAAGTTTTTCCCACACTTCTCTTCCTGAAACATGTCCCGGAATAAGAAGGAATTTATTTGCAGTTCCCAGTTGGCACAATACCACCACCACCCCTCCTGGGACTGGTAGATGGAATGAGGCAAACATGTAACCAGAAAGTGATTTTATTATCCTAAGGTATGGATTAGAAAATCAGGAATCAGTATGGAAACATAGGCCGTTTCTGCACGGCGTCATTGGGGGTTGGGTCGGCGCATCCCACGCTGACCCAACCCCCCTGGGACCATTCACACGAATGGTCCCAGAAACAGCCGGGACGATGGCGCCACGGAGCGCCGTCGCCTGGCCGACCTGGCGTGTCTCTGGCCGTCCGGCACGTCGCCAGCGTCGCAGGGCAGGGGGGCGTGTCCCCAGGCCTCGGCGACACGCTGGACGACCGGAGACAAGGTAAGTGGGGGGAGGGGGAGGTCGCCTTGGAGCCGCTGCCGTTCGCACAGCAGTGGCTCTAAGCCGCCGTTTTCCGGAAACCTCGCTCCCTGAGTGAGGTCGGAAAATGGCGGCTTCGCACCAGTCGGGCAGCGCGAGGGCGGTGCGGCTGCAAAGCAGCTGCGCCCCCTGTGCGAATGGCTCCCTGGGGACGGCGTTTTTGCCATCCCCAGGGCGCCATTAACCGCCCGTGCGGAAAGGGCCATAGAATAGCAAGCAATTATATCCCAATTCAGTTATATTATTTTATGCTTAATACCCAATTACAGTTAGTTTCACTCAAATTATGTTCCTCCCATATGGCTAGTCAAGAGCAAACCAGCTGGAAAAGGAGAAACAGATAGGAAAAACTGGAGGGATAAATACTACGAAGGGAAGAAAGTATATGTGTGTGGGGGATCACACTTCACACACCTTAATAAGACTTGTACAGTGATTTCATGTTTGTGGGGCTGGAAGAAGATTCTGAGGTGGAACCTACTACAGATATGAAGCACTTTTGATGTTCTTCCCGTGCATCTGAATTTACCTGTGTGCCAGTAGTAGAAATCTGCTGTTGACCCAAGTGGTAGAGAAGACTGCCTAAGGAAATTCCTATCTTGAAGCATCCCTCTTGAAGCAAACCCCATCTTGAAGCATCTTAAGATCAGAAGAGGTTGGCATATGTGCTTCAACCGTATCTGCATCAGGAAACCAGAAAATCTTGGGGTACCTCAATTGAGAGGTGACACACCATGCAACAGACACACTGCTACTCTCTTCAATATCCCATCAATGGTTTCCTTTGATTTCTGGGATGCTATGGAGAGACAGTTATTTGAAGCTTAGCTACTTACTACATTTTAGCATAGTTTTCTTTTTACTACAAAATGCCCAAAGTTTGACAAGATTCTTCAAGGACAGTACTGAGGTACCCAATTCCACTGTTATTTTAAAACTAGCAGTTGCAGCTTCTAGAGCAATTAGTAGTATTCCTATCACTGGAGTTGTAATAACATGAGTATTCATCATATAAGTGTATGTACAAGCTAGATTTTTATCTGAGTTTTGTCATTTTATGCAATGTGTACTTGAAGATTGTTGTCAATATATTAGTCCTCTTTTCCCCTCCTTTTTCTCCCTTTGTTAACCTGACAGGTTTTCCCCAATCACAATTGATGGAATGACCAGCCTTGTGGGAATGAATATTCCTGGCCATACTGGGACTGGATGGTGCATCTTTGTATACAACTTATCACCTGATTCAGATGAAAGTGTGCTGTGGCAGCTGTTTGGCCCCTTTGGAGCAGTCAATAATGTCAAGGTGATTCGTGATTTCAACACCAACAAGTGCAAGGGATTTGGCTTTGTCACCATGACTAACTACGACGAAGCTGCCATGGCAATTGCCAGCCTTAATGGATATCGCCTAGGAGACAGAGTATTGCAAGTTTCCTTTAAAACCAACAAAACCCATAAATCCTGAATTTCATATCCTTAATAATAATTATTATAAATATATATATATATAAATATAAATATATATACGAACAAAAAAACTCTTGAAGGCTTATACTCAACCATGGACTTTTATAAGCCAGTGTTGCCTAAGTATTAAAATATTGGATATCCTGTGAACAGGAAAGGATTTTATAACACTTAGAAAAAAAACCTTTGATGCATTGAATGTTCTTTCATAGCTGTTGTCGTTGAATATAATATACATAGATAACAATGTGCAGGGATTTTTACCCAGCCAGCTAGTTTTACTACCTTCTTTGAAGGTAGGTCTTTTTAAGATGATCATTCACTCATTTGAAAAAATATATGAAAACCTAACACCATTTTTACAAACTAATGGGATCAGCAGATTTTGCTCTTTTTTCCAAATTGTTTAATCCGATCAGATTGGTAAACCTCCAGCATAAATTAAAGAAGAACAATAAACATTGCAAAACAAAAAGCATAATTTTGCAACGTTTTTAATTTTTTTCTTTTTTTATATATGTCATGTGAACTAAATAGTCTTCTGTTTGGGATAGGGTAAAAGGGGGGATACCTGATGACATAACAGTTTAAATAACATTAACAATGTTGCCAAAGAGGTGGTCTCTTTGCTGAAAATGGGTTTCAAGAAAAATCTATTTTTATAAAATATAAAGAATTTTTACAAGAGAATCTGGATTTGAGAAAAATATTTTGACTGGCTAATTTAGGGGGAAATTGACAACTTTGTCATGTTCATACTGCACTGGTAACTTTTTAGAGATCAAGATGTGTGTTTTAAACTGGAATAAAGTAGATTGTTTTTTGAAGGATGGGTTACAAACAGATGATCTTCGTATCTTTTCTTAGCATGTAATAAAAATATTAAATACAGAATGGGAGAGTGTTCTTCCCAGGCACACAGTTACCCACAGTTAAAACCCAAAAGCAAGGAGATGAGTTGCAGGATGGTTTTTCTTTAAGTCATCAGTATGAGATATCAGCAGAACAAAAGTTTTGGGGAAATTTAATTTTAATCAAAAATGTCCTTTGTTCAAGCAGTAGGTGCTACAAAATTATTTACATATCTTAGTATCATAGTTCAATGTAAAGTGTTTAAACAGAAAAGTACATTTGCTTTAAATTTGTTAAGAATTTTAAGATTCACTTTCTAGCCCATCCTGATATAATTGGGCTGTGTTGGCACATCTGAACCACACTTTATGTTGCTTGAAACACTTATTTATTTAATTGATGATGTGACGCATATGCCAAAATCAAATATTGCTAGTTTGGCTAGTCTACTTATTTGTTTACTTAAACTATGGGAAGAAGCATATTATTGTGTCATTTTGTTGTGTGTGTATGTGTATATATAATATAAATATATATATAAATATATAAAGGGTTTTTTTCCCCTTTTGGTTAACTTATTCTAAGTTGTAACACTTTGCTAGTTTGGTTTGTATATGTCTTAAAATGTTTTCTTATGATACTTGAGTGGCAAAAGGTATCAAGGTAACTTGTGTAGAAATATTGTTTGATATATTGTCATGTTTGTTGTGAATATTTTTTCTTACTGCACAGTAGAAAAAAAACTGGGTCTTTTATTTTAATGTAATTCAGATTGGGGGAAAACAGAGCTAAGGGAACAAAATGACTGAGGGAGTGCTCTCCCATGTCCGGTGCACTGATCCTTTTCGTACGTTTGTGCTTTGTATGGTAATATATTTAAAACAAAAAAAGGTCATGCTCTTCCCTGAGTACTAGAAACAGTTACTCGCTATGCATAATCTAGTTGATAGTTAAATTTGCTATTGCTTTTCTTGTCTTGTTATATAAAATCTTTTCAATACCAGTTTAGTCTTAATGGTAATAAAACGTTATGGTTCTTTATAACTTGTGGTTATTTTGTGCATTTTTTCCCATGCTATACCCACTAGCTGCATGTAAATCAAGTACTGCTTTTTCACACTGAAGAGGCAAACATTTTGTAGCAAATCAATAACTTAAAAACAAAGGCAGTATACAGTTTTCATCTGTTCATTTACATTTTACATTAGTTTCAAACAAGAGAATACCCTCATTCAGTGTTTGGGGAAAACCTTTCTACATCACCAGTGAATGTGCACAGCTGGCTGAGAAAGTTTTGTTGAAATTTCCAAGTATTAGTGGGGAAGGCATGGTGGAATCTTTTCTCTACAATAAGTTGTCCATCTGAATTTTTTTTAAAAAAAACTTTCCTAGAACCAGGTCGTTGTATATTTTAGTTATAATGTATGACTTCATGTTTAATTTGCTAATTTAGATCATTTCTGAGGGGAAGTATTGTAATTTTTTTAATAACTTCATTGTGTTTGAATTATTTGTATTTAAATTGTCCAGACAATAAATGAAAGTGTTTAGAATGGCTACAGACTTGCCATATTTTTAAATGTGTTCTTATGTCTTCATAAAAGCAGCTACATTGTGGGACTGAATAGTTTCTAATTCTGTAATATTGCTTTTAAGTCAGAAACTGTTTGTCCCCAGTTGATCCATGTATGTATTTATACATATTTTGTCCATTATAACCCTGCCAAGCAGCTAATCCTAATTTTCTTTTTGCCTTTCTCACAGCTGATCTATAGTGATCCTGTAAGATTTTCAAGGCAAGAGATGCTCAAAGGTGGTTTATCATTGCCTGTCTCCACATCACAACACTGATATTCCATGGAGGTCTCACATCCAAATTCTAGTCAGAGTTTGGGCTTAGAGTGTGTGACTGGCCCAAGGTCACTCAGCAAGCTTCTATGACATGTGTGGTGATCTGAATCTGAATTTTCCAGGTCCTAGTCCGACACCTTACTCACCACGCCCTTGTGAAAGTGCCCTTTTGGCTGCCATCAGGATATTGCGTACTGTCATTCTGAATCAATTTAAAAATGCTGTTAGGGCCTGATCCTGATTGAGCCTGCAGTTTGACATTCTTGTCCCCCCTCCCAACCGCCGCCTCCCTTACATCTTTTCAATTGCTGAAACAGCCATGGGAGGGAACTGTATCAACACTTGCTAAGGGGAGGAAACAACAGCTCCTTAGCCCACAATTCATAATTTTAGAATGGCAGTGGCATAATGGCAGCCACGAGGATACTGTCACATCCAGTTTGACCCTTACTTTCTTTATGGAGAGGTAGAAAATAATATAGGGAATTCTGAAAAGGCACAGTGACTTAACCAGAACAGAATCAGCAGAATCCCCACTAATTCCCCTCTAATGCTTGTGAAATAATGTAGAGTTTTTCTTCGTATAAGTTGTAATTTTCTTGGCTCACCTGCAAAGAAGCATGGAAATAGTTGGACAATAACAATAGAAAATATTAAACACTTTAAATTTTGAATTGTATGACTGAATGACAGTGGTAATACACTTTGCAAGGTCTCAGTGAGAAAAAATCAGTTGGAGTGTTCAATAAGCATCTCAGATACTTCTGCTAATTCAGCATTGGTAACTTTTGTGAGACAGCTCTTAATGGATACAAACCACAATGATATGGCTGCACAAACTCATATTTCACTAGAGCTTCCAAACTTTGCTGAAAGGAACACAGCCATAGTGTCTACTGAATTAATAAATACCTTAAGTTTTCAGGATGGCTACATATCACCACATTTGCCATGCATATGTCTAAAAATTTTAAAATATTTTATTCTCCATCTTGTTTACAGCTAGGACAATCTCTCCCTCAGAAAATTTATTATGAATTTCATTAAATGCAAATATTCACTCTGTTTATGTTTTCCTAAGGTTCTCTTGCTAATTGAAAATATGTACCTCAAAAAACTGTAGCACTGCACTTCATGGCCAAACTCTGGAAAAATGTATCAGCAAATTGCATGATGGCATGCAGTTATCCAGGACTTCTGCTAATAATAAACAGTTTCTTTTTGCAAGAGATTACATTACCATAGTGTGAGAATAATTAGTTCCATGCTGTGGAATAAGTTTTTCCCCAGCTTACAGCTTTTAATAATCTGTGTATTGGGTATTATATTGTGATGTGGTAAAGGAGAGAAATAGCCTTCCCTCACTGATTTATTGTGTATGCATAGCATGTCAAATAATATAAGGATCATTATTATGGATGAAATATATGTTGAAGGAGGGATTTATATTACAGGGACCATTATATTATATTGCAAGTGCAATACAAAGTCATGATGCACCCATTAGGTGACGCAAAATATTCAGAAATGGAGGAGCAGTATGTCCTCAAGGAAGTTGCCATGCAAAGGGGAACGGAAGTGGCATGTGACAAACTTCCTTGTACCCACATACAAGGAAGTTGCTGCATGCCTCCTGCTTTTGCTCTCTGCTTTTCCCACAGAAAGCAAAAGCACTTCAAGTACACACCAGATGCTGCAGTGGGTCAGAGAGGAGGTGAGCTCCCCTGTCTGTAATCGACCTGCAAAGTTTATTAGATGTCCCATCCCTAGCAAGAGAAGAATTTATTGGAAGTCTCATCCCTAGTTGCCGTCCGAGGGTGGATCTCTTTTGTGCGAAGCCCTTTACCTCAATTGCTGGGGTAATAAATTGGCCATAACCATTTAATTGAGCAGAAGCGTGAGGCTAAGCATGGGTCTGGATCTGGTCATACGGATACGTGCTACAGCTCAGCAGGGCGGGTGCCCTGTCCTGAGCTTCGTTCTCCTGTGGGGCTCTGCCGGGCCAGAGATGTTCCCCTTCAGCCTGGTTCAGCAGGGGCACTGTTGCCGTTCCTGAGGGGAAGGCATAGCTCCCTAGCTCCCTTGCCCTTCCAGAGCCATACCCATGCGCCAAACCTCCAAGAACTAAGCTATGACAAAATAAGTGTGCATTAACATAGAAAAATAGGGAGAGGTGGGTGGGCAAATTGTCAGCTGGTGTGCACATGGCCTGGACAAAGGAGAGCGAGCCCCTTTAAAGTCTCGGCCCTCCTTTCTTCCGGTGATGCTAGCCCTTTTCTAGCGTGGCTCTCCTTCCCCTTCCACCCTTACCGGACAACATCAGCTGGTCTCGCTTCTCTCCACACCGAGCAGCAACCGTGCCTCATGGTGATTCACAGGCATCTTTGTCAGGATAGTTGAAGGCCCCCTGTTGCCACAGTGTCTTGACTCTGTGAGAGTTTTGTAACAGTTGCATAAAAACATAATCAAGATCTTCTGGCTGGTTTGGCTGATGGCCAACTAATCAAGTGCATCCAAAAGAAAGCCTACAAATACATGGACATTTTGCATCTGGATAACATCAAGCATGAGTAAGTGAAAGCTGTTTGAAAGTACACCAGCCATTGTATCTTCTTTCCTTCATCTTTCATCTCGTGCTGCTTTTCTTTGTATTAATCATCTCTTTATTGTCCTTTTGTACCTTTTAATCAAAATAAGTCTTTAGTGGGGATTTTAGTGGTGAAATTGGGGGACTTAGTCTTTTATATATATTTTAGTCAGATATCCATAAGTCCATTCCTTATTGAATGGGAGACTTTTGGGTTTAAACATTTCATCTGTCCCACTTTCTCTGTCCATAAATAACTATGCACTCCAATATTCAATTCTTCAGTTTCCAAGTTTACAATCCTTTGTTCTGGATTTTTAAACCAGTCTGAAATCTAAACCAATCCTGCTGCCTGGTGATATAATTTAATCTTAGGTACTGCCAGTGGATCATCTTGGCCACTGAGTTGTGCCTCTGTTTGTACTAAGTCTGGGCAATCTTTTTGCAGCAGCTCAGTATGTGATCTACAGTTTTGTCAGCTTCCTTGTACAATCTTTGCACTTTGCATCATCTGAGGATTTTTCAATTCTAGCCATGATCATATTTGTCCTAATTTTATCTGCCGTTGAGCAGCTAAAATCAATTATTTGGTTTTCTTTTTTAGAGTTCCAGTTGTTAACCACACCAGGTCTTTTCGTTCTCCAACTTGTCCTTGATCTTCTTCAGAAATTGGCTGTGCAATTCTTTGTTGTGCCAGATTTCAGTTCTCATTTTAATCAAACTTTTTCTGTATTCCTGTTTGGCTCTCTGGGTTTTCAGTACATTCCTGTTCTTCACTTCAATCAATGCCTGATCTTGACTATCATTCAAATAACTGACCAGCACATGTTTCTCCTGGTCCACTGTTTGCTTTACTTACAGTAACACTCTGCCACCAGCTCTCTGGGAAAGGTATAGAACTCCATTTGTATCACTATGACAGTGTAAGGCATAGTGCATTGTCATAAGTTCTGAGTTTTTCTATCCAGTGCATCCAAATCTGTCTGTGTCCAGTTGATTATTCCAGCAGTGTGCCAGATGACGGGTATGGTCTTGATGGTATTCCATTTAATTTGGATTTTAATATTTTCCTGATCATCTGGGTGCATTCTCTGATGACCAGTCTTCACTTGCTCATGCTTGATGTTATCCAGATGCAAAATGTCCATGTATTTGTAGGCTTCCTTTTGGGTGCACTTGATTAGTTGGCCATCAGGAATTTCTATGTCATCACTCTCAGTGATCTTGTCCCTCTTTATCACCACAATGACATACTTTTCCAGGCCAAGCTCCATCAAAATGTCTGTCTTGACTATTCGAACTGTTTTCACTAGTGACTGGATATCTGTGTCTGATTTCCTGTAAAGCTTCAAATCATCCATGTACAGCAAATGTGAGATTTTTTTTCTGAGTCTTTGGCCATTTGATATCCTAACTTTGTTTTCTTTAAAATTACTGTTAGTGGGATAATAACAACAATAAACAGTAAGGGTGATAGCGAATCACATTGTAAAATTCCTCACTTGATGTTGACTGTTCTATAGTTTTCATTTCCAAATGTCACTTCAGTTTTCCATCGTCTCATCACTTTTTCAGTGAATATTCAAATGTTTTTGCTGACAACAATTGTTTCCAAGCATTTCATGATCCAACTATGAGGTAGTGAGTCGAATGCCTTCTTGTAATCAATCCAGACCATATGCAAATTCATTCTCCAATTCTTGGAGTTCTCCATTATTATTTTGTCTTTCAGGAGTTGATCTTTTGTACCCCTTTTGTTTCCTTTTTGCTTCACTGACAGGATGTTATTGGCTTCCAAGTAGTCCATGTTGTTATCTGCTATTATTCAGGTGAACATCGTGGGCAAACATGTCATTGGACTGTTGTTTTCAGGTTTTGTCCCTTTGGCTGCATCTTACATAAGTGATACTGATAGACCTGGCACCCATAATGAGGGATGTGAACATGGCATTGATTGCAATAGAAATAACATACATCAAACTAACCAGTCAGTTAATTCACAGTACGGCTGTTGTTGTCACATGAGAACTAGGCATTGAAACACCCAAGATAAATCAAACATTAAAACCAAAGTGGAAAATTCAACTGGAACAGAAGATCAAAAAACTAAGATCAGATGCCAGTAACCTGAAAAATATGAAGGAACAAAGATTTAAAAATGGCAAGATCATGAAAGAACTAATTGGAAGGAACTGGCTAGACACTCGAACAATTGAAGGAGTGTTGGAAATCAACAAACAACACATAACAGCCACAGTGAGAAAATTTGAAAGATATGAAGCAAGAATCATCCAGCATTGACAAAACCAATTTCAATCAGACCAAAAACGTTTCTTCCAAAGCCTCAACACAAATATCAATGTTGAAAGCAAAAAAAAAGTCAGATTCTTTTTCTCAGAGCTCTCTGTAGGTTATGGAAGCTTGTGCAAGCACTCTGGGGTTTCTGTTGTGTTGTATATAATTGAACATTGATTAATTTCCTTGGCAACCTTCACAACAACATTTGGAGAAATGAATGCTCAGACCCAAAATATGACAGTACTTTACAAGAGAATTTCAATTTACTACAACAAGTTTTCAGCCTGGAAATCATGATTGTATTTATTACTTATTAAAGGAAACATTCGAACATATTTTGTGCTGTATATGCCTTTAAAAACCACAAGCAAGAATGAATGTCATCAGAAAATACAATGCTGATTTTAAGTCTCTGTATGAAGAACTTAATTAATTTTGTAGAATAAGGAATCTGTTGCAAATATACAGCATAACACCCACTCATCACCATCTGCTATGGAGAATTAAATGTGCAACTTGCAAATGAAATCCTACAGAGCTGGTGCAAAAAGGTCTTTGCTTGAATTTAAACAAGACTGTGGAAACCAGCAAACACATTGCAAAAGATCATGAAAACAACAACGCATTTACCCATATGTGCATCATTCAAGTAGTGACTTCACATACACTTTGTTGCAAGAACACTTTCACCTGATGCTGGTTTTCCATGCCCAAATGTGTTATTTCAACATTGGAGCATAGTGACATATCTTGAATAAGGCTTTTGAGCAATATTTTCAAAAATTAAGTCTTACTGGGTTTATTCAATCATTATCATTTTCCATTAATCTAATTAACCGTTCAATCTTACTGGAAATGATGATGGAAATAATTCTAAATACTATTGTAGACCAGATGTAGAAGAATATTAAAAAGGAGAATTTCATCCAATCATTATTTTTAAGATTATATTTCTCTGTTTTCTGGAAATTTGGCAGATCCACAAATTTATAAGAATGTTCACAATAACCAAATATGCATGGCAAGGAGGCTTGTCTGGGGAATTCAAATTAGCCTGTGCACTCCAACACACGCAGCTGGGTGACCTTGGGCTAGTCACAGTTCTTCTGAGCTCTCTCAGCCTCACCTACTTCACAGTATGTTTGTTGGGGGGGCGGGGGGAGATTGTCAGCCCCTTTGAGTCTCCTTACAGGAGAGAAAGGGAGGATATAAATCCAACTCTTCTTATTCTTTTAAAATAGTCTGATTAATGCTAACAAATATTATCATGCAAGATTCAGTTTGTAAGGGATTAAGTGGAAATTGGTGGCTATGTCATTCAGATAGTTAAATTAAAGGATTGTATGTTTTTGAAAACTTTTTTTCCTGTGGCCCTGACTTGCTTCTCAAAAGATCATCTATGATCTGCAATGTGAACTTGTCTAGCTTTTATTTGACTTTATTATGATAGTAACTCTAAAATGAAAGGTCTACTCAGTGACTAGTGGATTTATGAAGTGTGCATAGATAAGTTTTGTTATATAGTTCCATTCATTCAGAGGCCCTTCTGCACATGCAGAATAATGCGCTTTCAAACCACTTTCACAACTGTTTGCAAGTGGATTTTGCTATTCCACACAGCTTCAAAGAGCATTGAAAGCAGTTTGAAAGTGCATTATTCTGCATGTGCGGAATGAGCCAGACTTTCAAGATGTATGGTATCTGAATGTACAGTTGTCTAAAAATACATAGCAATAACATATCATCTTCCAAGAAAACCTGGACAATGCTGTTAAAAATAGTTTGAGCCTATGTAGGAACATGCCAGCATCATTTTGTAACGCATGATTAAAAAGAAAACAGGCATGTGTTTTAATCAATAACATGCACTAAGAGTTGTCTTCTTTCCTGGGAAAAACCCCTCCTCCAGTGAATTTTTCTGGTGGAGGAAGGCTAGCAGCCCCATCCAAAGAGGGGGCTGAACCAGGGGTTGGAGGTGGTACAGGTCTACACAACTGGATTTGCCCTCCTTGGGGCTCTTGTCCTGGCTGAGGGGTAGATTCACCAGCAAGAGACTGCCACTGCCACTGACATGGCTAGACAGACTATATTAACGGGGTGGTTTGCCAATGCCTTTGCCAGTCACCTGCCCTCATTTTACCAACCTTGGAAGGTTGGAAGGCTGGGTCAACCTTGAGCCAGCTGCCTAAAACTGACTTCTGTTGGGATGGAACTCAGATTGTGAGCAGAACTTTGACTATAAAGTATCACAGCTTACCACTCTGTGTCGCAAGGCCACACAAGACTGATATACACTGTAAATATTTTTGCTAGTTGTATTTTACCAAGTGAAAAAACAAAAGCACCTGAAAATCTGCAGGATATCAGAAAGTCATACTATTAAAATGTGAATAGTCATATCAATTCAATATAGGAAGGCACTATATCATAGAATCATAGGCTCATTCCGCACATGCAGAATAATGCACTTTCAAACTGCTTTCAATGCTCTTTGAAGCTGTGCGGAATGGCAAAATCCACTTGCAAACAGTTGTGAAAGTGGTTTAAAAACGCATTATTTTGCGTGTGCGGAAGGGGCCATAGAGTTGGAAGAGACCCCAAGGGGCATCAAGTCCAACCCCCTGCAATGCAGGAGCATACAATCAAAGCATTCCCGACATATATTCATCCAGCCTCTGTGTAGCTTCCACTGCATCACCATACAGTCCTCCACAAACATGAACTACTATAAATAATATTGCAAGTATTTCAACATGCAATAGATTTCACTGCCTGACTCTTTTGTTTCCCTAGGCAGTCTTTATTTTAGTTCGACCCCCAGCTTTCCCCCCCCCACCCCCCCCCCCACGCCTCCCCGCCCCCCCCACCCCCCCCCCCCCCCACCCCCCCCCCCCCCCACCCCCCCCCCCCCCCACCCCCCCCCCCCCCCACCCCCCCCCCCCCCCACCCCCCCCCCCCCCCACCCCCCCCCCCCCCCACCCCCCCCCCCCCCCACCCCCCCCCCCCCCCACCCCCCCCCCCCCCCACCCCCCCCCCCCCCCACCCCCCCCCCCCCCCACCCCCCCCCCCCCCCACCCCCCCCCCCCCCCACCCCCCCCCCCCCCCACCCCCCCCCACCCCCACCCCCCCCCCCCCCCACCCCCCCCCCCCCCCCGGACCCCCCCCCCCCCCAAACCCCCCCCCCCCCCCCGGGGCAACCCCCCCCCCCCCCCCCCCCCCCCCCCCCCCACCCCCATAAATTAGGTGGGTGGGCTAAGAAATGGCAAATGCAGTTCAATGTAGCAAAATGTAAAGTGATGCACATAGGGGCAAAAAATCCAAACTTCACATACACGCTACAGGGGTCAGTGCTAACAGTCACAGACCAGGAAAGGGATTTGGGCGTCTTAGTTGATAGTTCCATGGGAATGTCAACTCAATGCATGGCAGCTGTGAAAAAGGCAAACTCTATGCTGGGGATAATTAGGAAAGGAATTGATAATAACACTGCAAAGATTGTCATGCCCTTATATAAAGCAGTGGTGCGACCGCACTTGGAGTACTGTGTTCAGTTCTGGTCGCCACATCTCAAAAAGGATATCGAAGAGATAGAAAAAGTGCAGAGAAGGGCAACAAGGATGATTGAAGGATTGGAGCACCTTCCTTATGAGGAGAGGCTGCAGCATTTGGGACTCTATAGTTTGGAGAGGAGACGTCTGAGGGGGGATATGATTGAAGTCTATAAAATTATGCATGGGGTAGAAAATGTTGACAGAGAGAAATTTTTCTCTCTTTCTCACAATACTAGAACCAGGGGGCATTCATTGAAAATGCTGGTGGGAAGAATTAGGACTAATAAAAGGAAACACTTCTTCACGCAACGTGTGATTGGTGTTTGGAATATGCTGCCACAGGAGGTGGTGATGGCCACTAACCTGGATAGCTTTAAAAGGGGCTTGGACAGATTTATGGAGGAGAAGTCAAACTATGGCTACCAATCTTGATCCTCCTTGATCTGAGATTGCAAATGCCTTAGCAGACCAGGTGCTCAGGAGCAGCAGCAGCAGCAGAAGGCCATTGCTTTCACATCCTGCATGTGAGCTCCCAAAGGCACCTGGTGGGCTACTGCGAGTAGCAGAATGCTGGACTAGATGGACTCTGGTCTGATCCAGCAGGCTAGTTCTTATGTTCTTATGTTCTTATGAAATTCTTTTTTTAAAAAAAAGTAGATATATGGACAAAAGGAGCCAAACCATTTCCCATTCTTTACTATCCTTTACTGTGCTCTGATACTTTCAATATTTTCTTCTGGGCTGCCTTGGATACTGGAGCTAGGCTGAAAGAAAATTATGGAAAACACTGAAGCACAGCAAAATAACTATGAGGGGGGCAGAATTTAGTTTCCCTAGGTTTTTTGGCGCCTTTATTGTATTACTGCTGTTTTAATGGGATTTTATTGTTTATTTTAGCAATTTAAACTGTTGGAGCCTAGGTAAATTGTTTTTACTGTTTGCTCCTCAATGGATTTTTATGTTGTAAACCACCCAGAGCCCCTCGGGGATAGGGCGGTATAGAAAACGAAGCAATAAATAAATAAAAATAAATAAAGAATCCAAGTTTTCTGTATTTGCTGAAACAGGACTCCACATTCCACATTAGATGTACACAGGTTGTGGACTCCCTTTTCAGTTATTGTTTGTCCTTAATTCTTAGACTATTGGAGAACATGTTGTATAAACATATGAAACTGCCTTATTGGTCCATTTACCCTAGCATTTTCTTCTCTGACTGGTGCCTCTTCAGGGTAATAGACAGGGACATAGGTATAGATTTTTTATGGGGGGGCCATGCCCCCCCACCCCTGGGGGTGTGGCCCCACCTCCCCAAGCCCTGCCCCGGTCTCAAAAGCAGCTCTCCGAGGCCTGGGATGGCAGACTCCCCTGCCCCCGCCCCCCCACTGGCGGGGCTCCCAGCCAGCAGTCCCTTCTGCCCTCCCCTCTGGGCAGAGGCGTAGCTAGGGGAAATGGAGCCTGGTGCCAAATCTGAGTTTTGCAGCCCCCCCCCCTGGGCAGCTGCTGTGATGCTGGAATTCACTCCCAAACAGCATCATTTTCAATGGTGTTTAAACTAGGGAGCCCAGATTCTCCTTTTAAATCCATCTTAAAGGGAGAATCTGGGGTCCTCAGTTAAAACAGCATTGAAAGTGATGCTGTTTTGGGGTGGATTATAATTTATTCCTCACCCTTAAATAGCATCACTTTTAATGTTTAAACTGGTGACCTCAGATTCTCCCTTTAAATCCATGCCAAAGGGGGTGGATTTAAAAGGAGAATCTGGGGAAATTTGGGGGGGTGCCTGGTGTCAGGGATGCAATTGTTAAGCTAGCAGCACCAAACTTTCAGGGTATCTTTAGGAGACCCTCTTGATGATACCACCCAGGTTTGGTGAAGTTTGGTTCATGGGGGCCAAAGTTATGGACCCTCAAATGTGTAGCCCCCATCTCTTATTTCTCATTGGAAACAATGGGGGATGGGGGCACCCCATTTGGAAGTCCATAACTTTGGACCCCCTGAACCAAACCTCACCAAACCTGGGTGGTATCATCAGGAGAGTCTTCCAACAAATCCCTGAAATGTTGGTGCTTCTTGCCTAAGAACCGCGCCCCTTGCAGGCCAAAAATTGAAAAAACACTTTAAAATACAAAAAAACCCCACAAACGGGGGGGGGGAGTTTTGGACATGTAATGGGGGGTTTGAACCCGAGAACCCCCTTCACTCTGTCCTTGGTCACAGACCTACTACCTGAGATCATTTTAGCTTTTTAAAACCTAAAGAGACAAGAACTTATATTGCTTGTCATTTTGCTTTAGCACAGAAAATAATACATGAAACATCTCTTCCCCTGTTCCATTATTCCTATTTAATTTACAAGGCCTCAGTGGCTGATTTTAAATTCAAACAAACAGTATCAGAAAAATCCAATTGTGGCTTTTTTGCTTTGCATCTATTTCAGTTTTCAGTCAGTTAAGAGCGTGGACTCTAATCTGGAGAACTAGGTTTGATTCCCTACTCTTCCAAATGAGTAGAGGACTCTAATTTGGTGGACTAAATTTGTTTCTTCACTCCTACACATGAAGCGTGTCTGGTGATTTTAGGCTAGTCAGAGTTCTGTTGAAACTCTTTCAGCCCCACCTCTCTCATAAGGTATTTATTGTGGGGAGAGAAGGAAAAAGGAGTTTATAAGCTGCTTTGAGACTCATTGCAGTTGAGAGAAGTGGGTATACATCCAAATTCTTCTACGAGAATAATTCTATGAGAAGCTACTTCCAAAGACCACCTTCTGATAGCATTGTTTTATCTGGGTGACAAAATAGTGGAATTATCTATCCCTGGATTCAAGGTGATGTTTATTACCTATAAAGCCTTATATAGTCTGATCCCATGTACTATATGAGAGCTAGACCCCTATGTGAATTCCTTGCTACCTTAGAAGCTGGGTAGGGCCTGTGACCATGAGGCGAGGTTGAAAGGTACCCAGGACAGACACTTTTCTGGGAATCCCTCCCTCAACCAAATACTATATGTCAGTGATTCCCAACTTTTTTTTTGGTACAGTGACCCACGAGTCCAAATTTACTTGGTATGACTTTACACTTTTTAAAAAAAATCCAGAAGTCTGTGATCCACTTACACAGACATCAAGACCCACAGGTTAGGAAATTATGCTTTAGGTAATAAGAACTAGAATATGCCATCTGAGGTGGTTTTTAAAACTTTTTTTAATTAAGCATTTTTTAATTGAGTTTTTGTTAACATAGCTTTAATTTTATGCAGTTTCCCAGCTTGTTTATGCAAATTCCCAATTTTGTCTCTTTTCTGTTTGCACAAAATCTCACTAAAGTGTGAAGTAATATAACCAGTCTTAAAGAATCACTCTAATATTTCTATTTACAAGGTTTTTCAATTCTTGCTGTTATAAATAAGCTAACAATTGCTTGATGTTTGATAGCAAATCATCTACATATCCTAGTAAAAGCCTTGCAGTAATAATAACTCTTCTCATCTCCTTAAAATAATTCCGAACTAGCAACCCCACCATTGATTAAAAATACAATTCACCCAATTTTTGCTGGGTAGCACTTTGCCCCAGCTCACTGGGATTCAAAGAAGGCATGAAACCTCATTGGGTAATTAAAATGGGTTGGCAGCTAATGGGGACCTGAATTTGGTATTGATATATTTGCTTGTACCGCCTCATAGCAGATTTTTGCTACTTGCTGATGCTCACCCACCAGCGCTCCTTTTAGACAGCATGAAATTAGCTGGTCACCATTGGGAGCCATGAGAAAAAATTTTGTATTCCCTTTAATGGCCTTTGTTCACTTGCTTCATGTTGCCAGAGTGAAAGTCAGTTCAATAGGCCCGGTCATGGACTCTGTATGCCATCACTAGCTTGTCAGGGTTTGAGCAGGCCAGTGGTGGAGCACCAAGAGAGTGGTGTGTGTGTGTGCATTGTGCACTGGGCGCATGCCTGGGGGGTGGAAAATTGCCCCCTGGCCCCTCGGCCCCTCGCCCTTTTCCCACCCCCCGCAGCCCCCCCGTGGCACCCCCTGTGGCCACACACACCCTGTCCCCTTCCCACACTTACCTATGTCCCCTTTCTTTTTTAGTACTTTTTAGGCTGAAAAAAGCAGCCTATTTACAGTTCAGGTTAAAAACTGCAGTTCCGAGGAGACCTTGGGGCTTACAAGGTCTCCTGGGAAGTATAGTTTGTCAGGCAGTTTTTTCCCTGAATGTGAAGAGGTTGCTTTTTTCAGCCTCAAAAAGTACTAGAAATAGAAAAGGAATGTAGGTAAGTGTGGGAAGGGGGCGGGGGCACCACGGGGGGCCAAGGGGGTGGAAAAAACACACTGCGCACCGGGCGCAGTTTGGCCCAGCTACGCCTCTGGAGCAGGCTGGTCATGATAGGTAGGAATGATCAATAAGCACATGGATACATCTAAGTGGTAGGGGGGACATGTCCAGAATAGTTCATCACTGGCTGTGTAGTGAGGTGTGACTTGGAAGGAGTGGCCCTTGATGCTGAGAAACTTCTTTTTGAACCTGCCAGTGGCTGTGAAATATATCAGTTGAGGGGGCTGGGCACCTCTCAGCACATTGGTTGTGGTGGGTTTTCCAGGCTGTGTGGTTGTGGTCTGGTGGATCTTGCTCGTAACGTCTTGCCTGCATCTATGGCTGGCATCTTCAGAGGTGGCATCTTCATCTGCCAGCTGGCATCTTCATCTGCCAGCCACAGATGCAGGCGAAACACTAGGAACAAGATCCATCAGACCATGGCCACACAGCCTGGAAAACCCACCACAACCAGTTGAATCCAGCCGTGAAAGCCTTCGACAGCACATTCTCAGCACATTGTTTGCAAATGATCATAAACAAAGCCAGCAGAAGATGCTGGGTGTTTAGAATCAGGTGAGACTTCCAGAAAAGACAGCATGAGCAATCTGCCTTAGCACTACATGCCCATTTAAATATTTTAGCATATTCAAATGATGCTAATTTATTTAATTATTTAAATCAACTAGTTAAACCCAAGCTTTTGTCTCATGTCTTGTTTAAATGGGTCCTAGAATGAATGTCTAATCAAATAAATCTTTTTGGTAGACAAAGCTGCATCTGAATACTGACTGTACAGGGAAGGTGGACATAGCACTGTTCTTTCTGCCTCCCTTCCCTTTGTCATATTGTATGCTGTTTCTACTTTTCCAGACACCCATTTCACACTTCCAATTTTATATTGAAGTATGAGGCCTTATGTCTGCAAAGATAAAAACAGAATCCCAATAAGTTGAAATTACCAAATGTAAAAGGGATACTCATGGGATATGACGTAGAGAAGCTAAACAAAACACAACATTTCTGAAGCATAACTTTAGTTCTCATAGGCTTTGTGGATAATATAAGGTGAAAAGATAAAATGGAGGAGAGGAGGATCTTAGCTGCTTTGGGTCCCCATAGGGGAGAAATAAATATACATGAAGTAAGTAAATAAATGCATAAGATAAAACATCAGTACCTGCTGCACTAGTCAGATTTATTCTGTAGAAAAAGTTAGAATTGTGTGTATAGGTGTATGTATAGGAGCAGACAGATGAGAATATTGTCTGCACTGGCTCTAAAGATGTCGAATGAGTCTTTTCAGTGCACACTGTCAATACCTGATAACTTCTAGAAACCAAAGAAGTCAATGGCTGCTTTCTTGCCTCTACTATGGTAGCAGCAGCAAATAGCATAAGAACAGTGTCCACATGCCTTCTACTGTTGTTGCTACTACCATTCTTCCTTTTCCCCTGCTGCACCTGAACAAAAGTGCAGAAATAATGGTGGTTGTGTTGGGATCTTCTTACTGAGCCACCCTGTTGGGATCTTCCACTGAGCCACCCTGTAACACTGCAGAGTGACTTGGCAAGAAAATAGAAAAGACTGAAAGGGGAGGGGAAATGGGGCACAAGCTGCCACAAGTCATTTTGGCCTGCTATTTCCCACAGCTTGGCACAGTTTTGTGTCTTGCTTGGATTTACACGGGGTGCAGCTGATGTCACCCTACTTCCTGTTCCAATCAAAATTACTTTTAAAATGCAAGAGGGAAGAGCCTGTCTTTGAACAGAAGCTCATATCTTTGAAAAAAAGTATTGCCCTTGAGGAAAAAACACCCATATACAAAATTTTATCCCAACTTGGTGTAATAGTGTAACCTGAACCAAATCAGTTACACATCATTTGATTCCCCCCAGTGCCACAAATGAGAAGGAAAACAGTTTGTTGCTGGAACATCCCATTAAATTACCTTACTTTATCTGGCCATAACAGCAACATAAATCCTTGTTCCCCAGTTAAGGATCTGTCAGCATTTCTATTCTGGAAGCTCTTACTATCAAGCTGTTATCATAGAATCATAGAGTTGGAAGAGACCCCATGGGCCCGGCAATTCAGGAACACATAATCAAAGCACTCCTGACAAATGGCACTCCAGCTTCTGTTTGAAAACCTCCAAACAAGGAGACTCCACCACACTCCAAGGTAGTGCATTCCACTGTCGAACAACCCTTACTGTCAGGAAGTTTTTCCTGCTGTTTAGGTGTAATCTCTTTTCTTTCACCTTGAGCCCATTACTCTTGGTCCTAGTCTCTGGAGCAGCAGAAAACAAATTTGCTCCCTCACCAACTTGGGATTCCTTAAAATATCTAAACAGGGCTATCATGTCACCTCTTAACCTTCTCTTCACCAATCTAAACATTCCCAACCCCCTAAGTCTCTCCTCGGATTTCAGACCTTTTACCATCCAGCTTGTCAATATCCTTCTTGAATTGCGGTGCTCAGAACTGTACACAATATTTCAAGTGAGGTGGTGGGATTCAAATAATTTAACAACTGGCTTACAAGCACCATTTTAACAACCGGTTCTGCAGAAGTGGTCCGAACCTGCTGAATCCCACCACTGGATCTAACCAATGCAGAATAGAGAGGTACAATTACATCCCTTGATGTAGACATTATACTCCTATTGATACAGCCCAGAATTGCATTGACTTTCTTGGCCGTTGCATCACACTGCTGACCCATGTTCAGTTTGTGGTCTACTAAGACTCCCAGATCATTTTTGCATGTAGTGTTGTCAAGCCGGGTGTCACCCATCCTATTTTTGTGCATTTCATTTTTTCTGCCCAGTGTAGTAGCTTACATTTATCTCTGTTGAAATTCATTTTACTTGTTTTGGCCCAGCTCTCTAATCTGTCCAGGTCATTTTGAATCTGACTCTGTCCTTTGGGGTATTAGCTACCCCTCCTATTTTGGTGTCACCTGCACATTTGATTAGCATGCCTTCTATTCCATCATCCAAGTTGTTGATAAAAATATTGACTAGCACTGGCCCCAGGACACAACCCTGTGGCACCCCACTAGTCACTTCTTTCCAGGATGAAGATGAGCCATTGATGAGCACCCTTTGAGTTCGGTCAGTCAACCAATTACAAATCCATCTAGTAGTAGCTTTGTCTAGTCATCCTAGAGATTCTGAAATTTCATACTGATTGGTGGGCCCTGTTAGGACTTGACAATTAGATCAGCAAAATCTTGACAGCTTGGCTGATGCGATCCTCCACCTTTCACCTAGGCAGTTTCTGCACGGCCCCCTCGCGCCCCCACGCCGGCAGGAGTTCTGTCGGCGTGGGGGCGGGAGCCTGCTCGCACGCAAGCGTGCGAGCAGGCAACGGGGAGGCCGGCAGAAGGCAGGGCGGCTCCGCACGGAGCCGCCTCTGCGCCCTCCCCCGCCCCACTTACGGCGTCCCCCTCGTCGCCTGCGGGGCGTCGCAGCCCCGCCCACGCTGCCCTCCGACCCCTGGAGGTCGGAGGACAGTGTGGGCGGGGCTGCGACGCCCCGCAGGCGACGAGGAGGACACCGTGAGTGGGGCGGAGACGGGAGACAGCTTGACGCCCCGCAGGCGACGAGGAGGACACCGTGAGTGGGGCGGAGACGGGAGACAGCTTGACGCTGCCCTGTGGGGAGGGAAGAAGAGTCAGGTCGCCGCTGCTGCGTTGCAGCAGCGGCGCCTGTGCGAACGGCGGCCTGGGGGCGCCTTTTTTGGCGCCCCCAGGCCATCATAAATGGGCCGTGCGGAAACGGCCATACATTCCTAGAAGCCTAACTGGAACTATTTAAGATAAAGACTGACTGTATGAAGCAGGTGAAAAAGGCCTGTCCAAACCAATTTGATGGAACCTTCCGAAATCATACTTAGCCCTGAGGCACCCAGCTAACTCCATTCTGTCAAGTTCTAGGGTGGGAGGGAAGGAAACAGCAAAGGTGGGGGAGCCTGGCAATGGAGATAGAGCTTCTTTAAAAATAGCCACTCCCCAGCCTAATTGGATATTGCTTCCAAATATTGCATGGACATTATTACTGCCACTTGCTTGAACACAAGATATGCAAGAACTGCATTTTCTTATAACCACTGTGGGGGGAAAATGCTGTAGGACTAGGACTGGCTCTGCTTTACAAAGTGATGGTGTGGTAAGTGCCACTCCCTTCTCTCAAAGCACAAGTTTTATAGACACTTTCAAAGACATTTGGAGTGCTTGTCCTCCTTACATTCCCTAATCTGTCTAAAAAAGTTCACCTAGGATAGCAGGGAGGCAGTGGGCTCTGGTTGGGTTGGTCAGTACTGCAGAGCAAGAAGAACATGAATGAATATTTAGAAAGAACTTTAGGTAGTTTCTGAGTGCACTCATACATATCTACAGGAAAAAGGGCAGTAGCTCAAAGTATGGTTAAAAAGCAGATCTACAAATGCATTTTAGGAGCAAAGAGTTCCCTGAAATGATGTGTAATAAATAAACCAAATGTCTGAAGGACACACAATGTGCTTGCTTGCTCCTACTCCAGAGAGCTTGGCACTTTCAGAAAATGCTAGCTCAGTGTTTGCTGTTGAATAATGAAACGAAAAACCTGATGGTCAGCAAAGTGAAGTCATTAAGAATAAATCAGCTCTGTTTCCATCCAGAAACAGCTTAATGTTACACTTTGCAGTACGATATTGCAGCCGTTCTTCGCTATCATATTGATTTTTTTCCTCTCCACAGCAGTTGAACATACAGAATCAGCAGGCTTGCTCCGTGCACTCAGCCATATTAAGTGGGGGAGAGTATCTCTGGGCTTCTGGTATGTGTACGTTCAACTATGACACCTGGTCCTTACCAGTGCATAAACATGCACAAGCAGGAGAAAAGCTTGCTGATTCTGCATGTTAATTGTGGGAAAGATAAAATCAGCAGGGAGCAATGACCTGCATCCTTTCTGCAAGGCACAGTTGTATAGAATCCTCATAGAAATAAAGTCCAGATTTTTGCCAAGCATACTACAAAGCAGTGCGGTCTGAATCACTTTGAATTTAATTTAAAAGTTCTCCACATTTTAAAAAATCAGCTGAAGGAGAAAAGCATCTGTTTTTCAGCAAAGTGCTGTTTTAGCTTTTCAGATGGATATATACTATACCTTTTGGAGAACATTCCCAATGTAAATTTTGCAGTGCTTAATTTTCATTCAGCCTAATTTTTGTTTGCCTTGTCTGAAGACTGGTGGTGATAATTCTATTTGCATTGGAGATTTCTGATAGACATAATCCATTAGGGTTTCAGATGTTTGAAAAAAGCCTTTACTTTTCACACCTCTCAACCAACACAGTGTTTTAACAGCAAATGGCAATTTCTCCATCACTCCTTTAATTAGACACCCTGAAAAGTGAGCAATGGCAGTAATGAATGTGAAAATCCCCTATTAATAACTCAGCAACTAACTGCATATTTAGACACTTTAAAATCTCTCTCAGTTCAAGTGCGGTTCATAGCCAATGATTCCTTTGAATTCTCAAATTATAAAATAAGTGTTTTTATAAACAGGCTATGGCAATGTAGATGCCAAATCTTTGGTAGCATATAGACATGTAATAATATGTACTCCAGAATATGGATTTCAAATTTAGGCCAAAATCTATATTCTGCCTCTTTTCACGCTGCACACTCAAAATAGGACATCCAGGGATGACTTAAAAAGAGGCAGTGTATGGATCCTTTCCAGACAGCAAAGGCATCAGAGGGGTAAAGAGGCTGTTTCCCACCTGACCATTTTGCTCTCTGGTCAATTTCACCCTCATCTTGCACCTGACATTTTGTCTGCAGCTGAAGGGATTCTCCCTGCCTCCATTTGCTGAAGGTTGCTCCAAGACATTTGCTCTGCAGACTCTGATCCTGGGCACTTTTTTAGCTCAGAAAGTATAGAGTTGTACTCAGCTGTTCCTGCTGATTCCAGCAACATATAGTTTTCCTTCTTTTAATTTTTGAGAACATATATTCATAGCTATGCAGACACACATAAGAGAATCTTTCAGCAAATGGCAGCCAGGAGAATCCCTTCAGTTGCACACACAGAATGTCAGGAGCAAGCTACAGTAAAACTGACCAGAGAGCAAAACAGTTGGGCAGGAAACATAAGAGTCCTCCTGAGCTCTGCACTATGAACAGCCAGGTAGGATACATCTTGCAGGAGGCTTAGGGGGAAAAGCTGCAAGAACAACAAGAACAGCCTTTTGGACCATCGTCTGCCCACGACGAAACTTTTCTGGTCTCGCCTCCTGCAGCGGCTGTTGTGGAGGGATGCTGAACATCCTGGGAAGATGGATCAGGCACGGCGGAAGGTGGACAAAGCTGCTTCACGAGTAGTGTTGGAGCTTGGCGGGGGCGTTATCACTCACCCGGACATTTCCCACCAACAGCCAGCCCTATTTCAGTCGGATGGGGTTCACCTGGCAGAGTGGGGGAATGGACTTGTGGCTTCATGCAGTCAGGCATACCCTACTGGGCTGGGTGCAGGCTTGAGAAGCTGGGGCGGGAGCTAACAGGTCAGCTCGTTGGCGGGTTAGGGCAGGGTATCACATTGTTTGGGGAGAAAATCTAGCTTGGGACTGGATTTCTCCGCGGTTGGGGGCCTCTGTAAGAGGCTTGGGGTGGGGCGGGTCTCATGGCGCAAGCCGTGGAGGCTATGCAATCGAGCCCACTACCCCAGCAGGGTGTTATGGTCCTGATCACCCCCCCATATTATTGCCATAATATTTTCTTCAAAAATCATATTGGCAGAAGCCAGTTGTCATACACTTCTCTGTGTAGGTAGCAGCATGTCCACTTGGCAGCAAGCCAAAGGTCAAAGGTTTACTTTACAAAATCTACTCAAGGGGATGAGTTACTCCAGCATAACCTGGAGGTCTCATTTTGTTTGTGGGCATGATCTTGATTACCACAACCTACTGAAATACTGTAAGACAAAAGAATATGGAAAAACACCTTGGTATCAGATGCTGCATTTCACTATCTCTTCTAGAAACCATATCAGCAACAGATGGTTGCTTCTTTGCATTTCTTCCACCTATTGTTATGACTCTCCTAAACCACTCACCCTGTCCTAATCAAATGTCCCAGCCAAATCTGAATAACCTGAGTGGAGGCTCCAAAGAGTTACTCTGCATAAAGCCATTCTGTGCTTCCTGATTTAATCTAAGAGCAATTGACTCCATTGTCCCAGGTACTTAGAACAATAGAAGAGCTGCTAATTAGCTCAGCCCAGCAAGCCCAGCATGGGAAATTCCAGATAATTTAGGAAAATGAAACTTAAAACTCACTTGTTCCCGCTCCTACCTGGGCAAAAGGGTATAAAAGTACTGTGCACCCCAACTCCAGTGCTCATTGCTAACTTGAACCTCCCTTGGTCTTGTTGGTGTGAGACACGAATTCGTCCTTCACCTGGATTCAGATGCTGGTCATTTGAATCCACTAGCTCCCTGTCCCATGCCCCAGTAGGGATTTGGGATGGTTTTAGGGAGCCAGCAAGGGTGCTGGCCCAAGGCTTCGATGTGATCCCATCTGCTCACCCTAGCTTCTCATTATAATAAAATGGGCTGCGGCCCAATTGTATTCCACAAGTGGTATTTGTGTGCTGTTTGGAACCCAGGAGCCCATTTCTGCCCTATCAAACAATTGCTTGATTATATTTATTTCCTGTGTACTCCGTGCAAATAAAAGTCCAGAATGATTAGACATTGTGCAAGTAACTGTACTGTTTGAGTCTGATTAATGATGCAACATATCTCAGAAGTTAGTAAGTCTTTCATTAAGGAGCAGGGAGATTAGGATAACCATTGAATTCATACTGCTGCTGTTGTTTTTTCTGCATCACTTTTGGTATTTCATAAGAATGCTGGGTTGTCACAGTACCTTTGCCTTTTGCTGGGATTGTAGATAGCCAATTTCTTAAGATTATTCAGATCACCAAGGCAAAAATAGAAGAGCAAGTCTGAAATCTAGTGAATTCCTGGGATTAAAACCAAAATAAACATGTAGAGTATTCCAAATGTTAAGTAATTAATATATCTATCCATTCACATATAAAATAGGTGTGGAGAGTGGAAATAGCAACAAACAGTTCTTCAAGTACATCAAAAGCAGGAAGCCAGCTAGGGAAGCGGTAGGCCCGTTAGATGATGAAGGAATAAAAGGTGTGCTAAAAGATGACAGGGAGATTGCAGAGAAGCTGAATGAATTCTTTGCATCTGTCTTCACCCAAGAGGGGGTGAGGAAAATTCCTGCACCTGAACCAAGCTTCTTAGGAGGTGAATCCGAGGAACTAGCGAAGATAGTGGTAGACAAGGAAGAAGTTCTGGCAGCCATTGATAAACTAAATGCTACCAAATCCCCTGGCCCAGATTGCATTCATCCAAGAGTTCTTAAAGAGCTCAAGCATGAAATTGATGATGTTCTCACTTTAATATGCAACTTATCCCTGAAATCAGGCTCTATCCCTGAAGACTGGAAGATGGCCAATGTCACACCAATCTTTAAGAAAGGGTCTAGGGGGGACCTAAGAAATTTCAGGCCAGTCAGTTTGACATCTGTTCCTGGTAAATTAGTAGAATCTATCATTAAAGATAAAATTATAAAACATGTTGAAAAGCAAGACCTGCTGAGGAAGAGTCAGCATGGCTTTTGTAGAGTCAAGTCCTGTCTTACAAACTTACTAGAGGTCTTTGAGGGTGTAAACAGACATGTGGATAAGGGGGAACCAGTGGACATTGTCTACTTGGTTTTCCAAAAGGCTTTTGACAAAGTTCCTCACCAGAGACTGTTGAGAAAACTCAGCAATGAAGGAATAAGAGGGGAAGTCCTCCTATGGATTAAAAACTGGTTGAGGAACAGGAAACAAAGGGTGGGTATAAATGGGAAGTTCTCACAATGGAGAGATGTAGGGAGTGGTGTCCCCCAAGGATCCGTATTGGGACCAGTGCTCTTTAACTTATTCATAAATGACCTGGAAGTAGGGGTGGGTAGTGTGGTGGCCAAGTTTGCAGATGATACCAAATTATGTAGGGTAGTAAGAACCACAAAGGATTGCGAAGAGCTCCAAGCGGACCTTTCCCCCCCCCCCACCCCCCCCCCCCCCCCCCCCCCCCTCCCCCCCCCCCGCCCGCCAACCCCCCCCCCCCCCCCACCCCCCCGCCACCCCCCCCCCCCCCGCCCCCCCCCCCCCCCTCCCCCCCCCCGCCGCCCCCCCCCCCCCTTCCCCCCTCCCCCCCACCCCCCCCGCCCCCCACCCCCCCACCCCACCTCCCCCCCCCCCCCCCACCCCCCCCCCCCCCCACCCCCCCCTCCACCCCTCCACCCCCCCCCCCCTCCACCCCCCACCCCCCCCCCCCCCCCCCCCCCCACTCCCCCCCCATCCCCCACCCCCCCCCCCCCCCTCCGCCCCCCCCCCCACCTTCTTTCTTTCCCCCCCCCCAGCCCCCCCCCCCCCCACCCCCCCCCCCCCCCACCCTCCGACCTCCAGGGGTCGGAGGGCAGCGTGGGCGGGGCTGTGACGCCCCGCAGGCGACGAGGAGGACACCGTGAGTGGGGCGGGGGAGGGCGCAGAGGCGGCTCTTGGCGGCGTGGGGGCGGCAGGAGGCCATGCGGAAACGGCCTGTGAGTTAAGATAAGGTAGGAAGGGAAACATGGTGCTCAACCTGCAGCATCTAAGAATGAAAAGAATTCATCCAAGTCAACTATGTACTGGTTGTATGGGCAGGCTGTGTGGCGAGGGGGCTCCCTTGGATGCTGGGCAACATTACCTGAATTTTACCTGTGATACAGCATGAAGTGAAATAGGTGGGGACCAAAATGTTTCAGCATAGATTCTGTGCAGGCAGTGAAAAACAAAGCAAGACAGCATGAGCTGAGCTAAATTTGTGTCAAAATGGTCATGCAACCTTTATTGTTCTGTTAGACACAAATTGGGGGAGATGAAAGTTAAATAGTAACACAGATCAATTTAATAAAATAAGAACATAAGCAGAGTCCTACTAAAAGTCAAATCAATGGTCTAGTCTAGCTTCCAGTTTCACACAATGTCTAACCAGTTGCTCTGGCGGGTCAACAAATAAGGCATAGAGGTCAAGGCCTCCAAGCATAGGTATTAAGAGATTTGTTGCCTCTGACTATCATCTGACTATCTGTTGTTAATCTGTCTAGCCTCCTTTTAAAATCATTATGCTCATGACCACCACTACATTCACTGGCAGTGAATTGCACAATGCAATCACTTACTCAGTAATTAAATGTTTCCTGTTATCTGTCCTGTCCTTATTGCCTAACAGTATTTGAGGAAAGGGAGAAAAAGAGTAAAATAAGAAAGTTGTTTGTACCCTTGGTGAGCTACATTAGCTTTGGTTTGTCATAAATTGTTTGGCCTTCCCTATTTATCAGTAAGTGGATTTTTTAAGTACTTGTCACTGAATATTTCAGTTACTTGAAATTTACTCTACCTTCTATTTCCAGTGCCCAAATTTCATTTAGTTATATAGAACACTAAATACAATGGCACAATTTATACTCAGTTCACCATTTCTTTAATTCAAAGTCAGATTTCTTAATTGGATTAATGTTGTCATCCTAGAATTAGTGCTATTGCAACTAAGTATGAGTAAAGCAAATTTTATAACTTATAAAGGGATATAAAGTTTTTCTTATTAAAAAAATACTTCTGGATGTAGCTCATGCCCATTAAGACTGATTATACTAAAACTGCACCATCAAAATCTTAGTGCTCTTTGGAGGGAAGGACCAGAGAAATATTGAATAACGAAATGTTGTCACAGAATTATAGATACGGAAGGGGCCAGTGACAGTGTAGCTCATCTATTAGTGATATAAACCATATGAATTCTAACCACATATGCAGACCCCTGTATCAGCTGTAACAATCAGATTATTTGATAGTCTTGCATCTGACTATATCACTAATTTATTTACAAAATTGATACCCTGCCTTTCTGCACTCATTAGGGCTGCTAAGGTGCTAATGAATTAAAAACACACATAATGAAATCACATCTTAGAAACAATTAGAACAACAAAAATGTATCAAGCACACATCCTCACAGGTTCAGCCTGAAGACCAGCCCAAGGTCATGCAGGTGCCTCTGCACACCCCATCACTTTGTTTGGTATTGCTGGACAGATTCTTCCCTAAGGTTGAAGTGAAACAGACCTACACACACACACACACACACACACACACCATTGCAAGAGTGCCAGTCCTACCATCTCCCCCTTGGCATCCATTCAATATGTATCCTGACTATGTACCTGAGTAATCTGAATTCTGTGGGCTGCTACTGCGTGGCCCTACCCGTCCCCCAGGTGTGGTGTGTGTGGTGTAGGGATGGGAATGCATATGTAAGGGATGGGAATGCATGCAGCTGCTTGAGTGTTTTTAGAGTGCTTGGCTGAGCTTGAATAACGCATTGATTACCAGGCTTGGAGGATTTATTGCGATGTTATTGGCAATGAAGGTTGGATTGTTTGCCTTTGAACTCACTGGTACCTTTTCTGGAACATCCAGGTGAGCCTCCAATTCCTTTTACCTCTTGGATTTATCTTTTTGATAAGTATCTGCTTGCAATTAGTGACACAGAGGTGTCTGAAGAAAGGAAGCTTATGCTGCTTGTCCACTCCCTGGGAGAAGAAGGACAACATATTTTCTACACACTTTCCCTTAGTAATGATAAATATGAAACTGAATTTTTTTATGCCATGGTTAATGTGACTGCAATGTGTTACAAGTTCCAGCAGCAGGCACAACAACTGGGGGAGTCAACCTTACAATATATTGCAGCTTTAAGAGACTTAGTTGACCCCTGCAAGTTTGGAATGTGGGCTGACAAGATGATAAGAGACCAACTTGTAGAAAAACCAACATACCCTGTGTTAAGGAAAGACTGCTTTTGGAATCAGAACTATCACTGGGGAATGCTATAATGATAGCAAACCAGATTGAAGCAGTCGTGAGTGAAGCTGATATGATGCACCTGGGCACTGGAGGAAGAATAGGGAACTTGGAACTGTAAAATTAACTCAAGACACCACAAAGGAACTGAAAATATCTACTGGACAGTCAGGGAGCCAGCAAAGCAGAACACTGACAAAAGCGTGTTTTTGTTGTGGCTCTCCACAACATATTGCAAGTTACTTTAAGTGCCCTGCAAAAGGAGCACAATGCAACTATTGCAAAAAGACTGGACATTTTGCTAAGGGTGCCTAGACCGATGGAATAGCCATCAAGTACATTCAATTCAAGTGCCTGATGTAACTGCTTTAAATGTGAATGGAAGTAGTTCTGTGTCTGGAGTGGGAAAAATCATGTATATTGTAAATATATTTGCTACCTCTTTGGGGAAGGGCCAGAATGTTGAGCTGATGTTAGATACTGGTTCAGCAGTCTCTACAACACCTTGCAGTACTTTTAGAATGTATCATTGGTAGAGCCTAAGCTGCAGTTGGTATGTTGTTTAAAGAATCAAACTAAACTCACTGTTAAAGTGAGTTTTGGAAGTTTTGGAGTTTTGGATGTTGGGTATCAGTTCAATTTTATAATTTTTTTTTGCTATCAAAATGGCACCTGGAGCAGTCTGTTAGTTCAGAGCTCCGGTAATTTAGTATATTTTAAGTATATTGAGACCAAGGAGAGGATGATAGTTTGTACTTTCTATCACTAGGAATCCCCCATTGTTACTAGCAGTAGTATGGACCAATTTACTCGGTGTTTGCATCCATTTCTGATCAGGCGGTGCCTTCGCTCTCAGGGATGGCATTCTGATAGATGGCATGGGTTTTTTGGACCAGGGGCCAAGCTGGGAGGTGCTCGTGGACAGCTTTAGTGTGGGGTGTCAGTGGTGGAGACCCCCACTCAGCAACATCAACAGCACCGGTGCCTGACTGAGGCTTTCCTTGCCATTGACTGTAAGAAAGACACAGCAGGGTGCTTTTGCTCTTGGAAACAGTGTTCCTTTAAGTGGTGGGAGACTTAAGGGCCAAGGGCCAGATTGGGAGATGCTCCCAAAGTACGTGGATGGCCCAAGTGGGGAGTTGTGGCACAGCCCGCACCCTCAACAACAACATCTCTGCCTGACCGAAGCTTTCTTGTAGTTAGCTGTGAGAGAGCTGCGGCAGGGCATTTCCCCTTTGATATCAGGGGATTCTGGTCAAGTGGTGGAGCTTGTGGCAAGGGCCTCCCTTACAGTACACAAGGGACTCATGGCAGGGGCTCCTTTTTGTGTGGTGCGTGGGAGACTTCACTCAGCAGTTGAGAGCTGGGTGTGCCCAGCTGCGATATGGCAGTGGTGGACTTGGCAGCAGATCTCCATGGAACACTGAAGATACTATCCTTTGGGTGCTGATGTGATGTGACGGGGGGTTGTTGTAACCCCAACCTCAATGAAGTCACAACATTTGTTTCTTTGTTTATATTTAATAATTTTGCATTTGACGTGTGAGATTTAATCCAAAAAGATCTACTTAACAGCAAAGAGGTGCAAGAAGCTGCTCCATGTTTCTAAAAGTGATCCAGTTTGTCTTTTAGCTACAGATGACTTCTCTCTAAAAGCTAATTCAGTTACATTACCCACTCTACCCCTATTGCAGATGCTGCATCTCTTTAATGCTGTGATGACAGATGTTTTGCAACCAATGCAACCCTGCAGTTCCATTTGACTTCCCTCTCAGGAAGTGTCTGTGTTTACCAACTAAACAAGCACTTGGCACCTATATATCTACAGTGCTAGCTTTGTTGTTGTTTGTTTTTTAAACCTGATAGAGGAATCTAAATTAATTGTTTGAATTTTTTTCTCCCATTTGGTCTTTAAGCTGTATTTTTAGTTAGAGCTAATATCTTAATTACTAGAAACTGTTGTATTGTTAGCAGTCTGTAGGTAGACTAGGTAGAGTTAGGTGTGAGGGGAGGGGGAGATGCTGTCTCAGACTAGTTAGCCTCAAGTTATTATTGGCACTGAATTGAGTATGTTTAGTCTTAGGTCTTGCTGAAATTGAATGATAAATCGCCATCTTTGGTTGTGTGCTTATGTTGTTATTATGTAATGAAGATATTGTACCTGTTGATTTTTGCTGTTTAGATATTATAATATTGAGAAGTATTATGTTGTGGTGTTATATCTTGCTATTATCTCATGCCTGTTGCTATCTGATTGCTGATATTTTGTTGTTTTGATGTCAAGCTGTTATCTTATTATATTATTATGTGTATGATGCAGTTATATTTTATGCTATGTGCTAATACGTTTTTGGTATTTGTTATTACATTAAGAAATGTTAATATTTTTGATATGCTATGTTTAGTGATGTTTGATGATTGATAAGTTGGGACTATGGTTTTGGGATTGTTGTTGCTGTTCATATTTATTTATTGTTCATATTTGCTATTTATATGTATATGTTCATATTAATTGGTCTGTTATTCTGATGGTTGTTATTTGTTGGTTGTTGGTTGTTAGTGATTCTGTGCCCTACAGGGGAGAGCAGAATATAAGTCCAATAAATGAAATGAAAAAAATATTGTGCCTAACAGTACCCCTATCCTTGGCAGAGACTTGTTTGCTGCATTAAGACTGATGGTGGTGAATGGATGTGTTATGGCGCCCCAAGATAAAGTGGATTTGCCACAAGGGGTTGCCTTGGCTGTGACCAGGGATAATTCCACACAAGAAGTGGGTTGTGCTGTGGGGTTTACCCATAAGGTAAAAGTGAGACCTAATGTGGTCCCTGTGCAACAGATGTTATGGTGATTGCTATTTGCTGTACGAGATGCTGTGTCAGAGGAGCTTAAGAAGCTGGTGCAGAAGAACATTATTGAAGAGATGGAGTCATCAAAACGGGTTTCACCTATAGTTGTGGTAAGGAAGAAAGATGGGAATATATGACTTTGTGTAGACCTGAGAGAACCAAACAAAGCTATAGTGATTGATAGTCACCCATTGCCTCATATAGAGGAGATATTTTCTGACTTGGCAGGGTAAAAATGTTTTCTACTCTTGACTTACAGAGTGCATACCATCAAGTTGCATTGCATGAAGAAAGTAGGGACCTTACAGCATTTATTACACATGATGGATTGTTTTGATTTAAACATGTCCCATATGGGTTGGCCTCAGCTCCTACTGCTTTTCAAAGGATGATGTCCTTAATGCTAAAAGGGCAGAAAGGAGTCCAGTGTTATTTAGATGACATTATTGTATTTGGAAAGACTCCTGAAGAGCATGAGAGTAATTTACAATCTGTATTACGGTGTATTAATGCAGCTGGGCTGCAGCTTAATATGGAAAAGTGTAAACTTAGGCCGAAAGAACTTTCCTTTTTGGGACATAATTTGTCATCAGCTGGGTTGAAACCGGATGTAGAACATGCGGAAGCTATTTTACAGGCACCACCCCCAAGCAATTTACAAAAGCTGTGTTCCTTTTTTGATCTGACTTTATATTATGCCAAGTTTGTTCCTAATTATGCTTCAATTACTGAACCACTTAGAGAGTTATTGCGTAGGAATGTCGATTGGGCAAGGTCAACTGAGTCTCAGGCCAATTTTGATACTGTAAAAGACCTGATTGTCCATAACTCAGCTCTAGCATTGATTGATCCTTCATTGCCCACAATTGTAACAATGGATGCCTCAGAATATGGCTTGGGAGCTGTCATAACCCAGCTCCATTAGGGTAAGGTGGAAAAAACAGTTGCATTTGCATCAAGCACATTAACCCAGACTGAAAAGAAATATTCTGTGGTTGAAAAAGAGGTGCTTGCTTGTGTCTGGGATAGAAAAGTGGAGAACTTACTTGTGGGGCCATGCTTTTAAATTGCGTACTGATCATTGTCCCCTGACAACGCTGTTGACATCAAAAGGGTTAGGAAGAGCAGGGAACTGAGTTGCTAGATGGTTGCTTTCCTTTTCTTATGAGATGGAACATAAACCAGGAAAGGAGAATGTAACTGCAGATTGCTTTTGCCATCTCCAGAGGCATTGCCCGAAGAAGATATAGAAGTAGTGGCACTCTTTCAGGTAGTCCATTTGCAGTTACACTGGGAAAGTTTCAGGCAGCATGTTCAGCATGCTCAACCCAGCAGAAGCTAAGAGAGTTTTTGATGACCAAATGGCCTAGAAAGGAAAAGGGGTTTGAGCCAGAATTGATGCCCTATTTTAGGATACATGAGGAGTTATCCTTACAAAATGGCTGTATATTTTGAGAAACACATTGACTGCTGGTCCCGGAATTGTTACAGCCTACACTGATACAGCTTGTGCATGATACACATCAGGGTATTGTATGGACTAAGCAGAGAATGAGGGATCTGTATTGGTGGCCTGGGATGGATTTTGAAGTAGAAGCAGCCAATGAGGCTTGTGTTACTTGTCAATCTCATGACAAAACAGCAAAAACACACCCAGCACCATTGCAGTCAGTTCCATTCCCCCATTCCGCATGGGAGAAGCTTGCTATAGATATTGTGGGACCTTTTGAGAATGCCCCTATTGAGTGTCACTATGCTATTACTCTAATAGACTATTTCAGTAAATGGCCAGAAATAGCATTTACATCACAAGCAACTTCTGCTGCTATAATTAAGTTCCTCTCTGTAGTTTTCAGTAGGGAAGGGGACCCCAAGGAGCTGGTCTCTGATAATGGTGCTCAATTTACTTCCTGGGAGTTTGAAACCTTCCTGGCAGAAATATTACACAAAGGAGATCATCAGTGTATTATCCACAAGCAAATGGAGAAATTGAGAACTTTAATAGAAGTTTGAAAACTAGCCTGCAAATAGCTAGACTAGAAGGAAAGGTATGGGTTGTGTTTACCACTGATTTTCTGCAAGCGTATAGGGCAACAAAACATGCAACAATGCAGAGATCACCACCAGAATTATTGCATGGGAGAGAGATGCATACTAAGTTGAATATTAGTGGATTCCCAGAAGTAAGAACGGTGTATCATCAGAATCTGACTTGAGGAAAAGAATGGATCAGAAGCAAAAGAAGTATAAGACTTATGTTAATAAGCATAGCGGTGCTAAGGATACTTCATTTGAATGTGGATCATTGGTTAGAGTAAGAAGACTAGGGATTGTGTGAAAGGAAGAATGTAAAGTTACCCCACTCCTTAGGATAATGGAAAAGAAAGGATTACATACTTATAGATTGTTGGATGGTTGTGTATGGAATGCTTTACATTTGGTACCTGTACATGGTAGTGGGAGCAAAATGGGTTCTGAAATAGATTATGCCTTTTTGTTGCCAGTAAAGAATGAGAGTGAAGTGGTTGGTGGAGGTACCAGCTTTTCCTATGGGAGAAGCTGTCGCAATACCTAGAGTCCCCACCCCACAGACATGTGCTTGTTAGTCAAAGTCAATCAGAGGCAATAAGATAGCTCAAGCAAGAAATCAATTCAAGGAGACATGCAGCTGATGCTTCTGCTAGGTCCATGGCTTCAGCAATAGTTTTATGAAGGCACTTCTGGCTAGGCACCACTGCACTATCTCTTGACACACAAAGAAAGTAGAGGGCCTTCCTTTTGTGTGCTCCATGTTGTTTTCCACTTCCACAGATTATTTTCTTTTTGCCTTAAAAAGAACCAGCAGATAGCCAAATAAACTGCATGCACTGTCAACCACCTCCCACTCCCACCAGCCCCGTATCTCTCATCAGCAGGGCTTTGCCACACCATTCTATTAAGTCCAGAGATACCAACCACAGCATCAACCTCAGGAATACAAGTCTACTCCTTTTCACTGATGAAAGAGTGCCTCTAGGTCCAGATTGGGGAATCAGCAACTCCTTCCTCAGGAATAGCATCCAACTGCATGGAAATTCTCAGTATCTCTGTTGCCCAAAGTGGATAATTTTTGTTTTTCAGACTTGCAAATTTCTCTGCTGAGTATCACAAGATCTGTTTTGATTCTTTGATTTTCGCCATTGTTTAAAATGAGTACTGCTGAAATCTTAGGGCCTTATCTCCCTGCTTCTTCTGAAACAATTGAGAATCCTTACCCAGAGCTGTGTATGCAGTTACGAGAATTAATACAAAAAAGGGCAGTGGAGAAGATCCCTGTAAGTTGCTAACAATGGGATTTTTATTCTAGTTGATAAGAAGGACAGGGGTTTAACCTGTCCTAGACTTTTGAACACTAAATAAATGTTTATGTGTTTCAAAGTTCAGAACTGTTTCCCTAACTTTAGTTATAGACTGGTTCTGATGGGTTTTCCGGGCTGTGTGGCCATGGTCTGGTGGATCTTGTTCCTAACGTTTTGCCTGCATCTGTAGCTGGCATCTTCAGAGGTGTATCACAGAGAAAAGTTTCACACTGTGTTTCACACTGTGTCTAGTGAGAAGGGAAAGTTTAGTGCAGTGTGTTGTCCATGTCCAAGGGTGGGGAACCAATCAGTAAGTGTTTGGGTGGAACTTGTTATGCAAAGGTGTGGTTGAGTGCATTGTATTGCGGGTGGGGTTATCAGTCCATTTTTAAGTACTGGGAGCCAAGCTTTGCTAATTTTCTGAGTCTCTTTTTTCTTATTGAAGTTGTCTTGGTGTTTGTGAATTTCAATGGCCACCCTGTGCAGTCTGACATAGTAACCTTCCGAATTGTCCAGAATTTCAGTGTTCTCAAATAAAATGTTATGTCCAGTTTTGTTTATTTTTATTTATTTATATATTAAATTTATAAACCGCCCACCCCCAAAGGGCTCTGGGTGGTGTACACTAGGCTGAACATACAATGGCCAGAACAACAATACATCAAATAAAATAAATTAGAACAGGTTAAAACAATTTACAAAATTCATAAAACTAGCAGCATCAGTACAGTATTTATAACAATAAGATTATAAAAGAGTGTGGCGCCTGAACCCAAGGCCAGGCAGGGGTAGCAGTGTAGATTAGATATCATATTGGGCGTGCTGATGATGAAATGGCCCGCAACATAGGGGCATCCCAGAGGGGGGATCCGTGGCCGGCCTCACCAAAAGCTCAGTGGAACAAAACTGTTTTACAGGCCTTGCGGAATTCTCCAAGGTCCTGCAGTGCCCGCACATCTGGTGGAAGAGTGTTCCACCAGGCAGGGGCCAGGGCCGTAAAAGCCCTGGCCTGGGTAGAGGCCAGTTGCATCATGGAGGGGCCAGGGACCACCAGTAAATTGGCCTCTGACGACTGCAGAGGCCTACTTGGGACATATGGGGTGAGACGGTCACGAAGGTATGAGGGTCCCGAGCCATGAAGGGCCTTAAAGGTTAACACCAACACCTTGAAAGTGATCCGGAATTCCACTGAGAGCCAGTGCAGGCGACGCAACATGGGGTGATATGCTCACGAAAAGAGCCACCCACCGAGAGCCGCACCGCCCATTCTGGACCAGTTTCAATTTCCGGATCAAACGCAAGGGAAGGCCCACGTAGAGCGAGTTACAGTAGTCTAGCCTGGAGGTGACCGTTGCATGGATCACAGTGGCTAGGTCGGTCAGGGAGAGATAGGGGGCCAGTCATCGGGCCTGGCGAAAATGAAAAAAGGCAACCTGGGTAACATGGGCCACCTGGCTCTCCATTGAAAGAGAAGAGTCCAGGCGGACCCCCAGGCTGCAAGCCAGAGAGGTGGGGGTTAAAGACACCCCCTCCAGTACTGACAGCTGGAAACCCCCGTGTCCCCCATCGCGGCCCAGCTAGAGGACCTCCGTCTTTGATGGATTTAGTTTCAACCTGCTCTGTTTCAACCAACCAGCGACCGCCTCCAAACAATGCTGTAGAGCTGCAGGGGCCGAGGCCGCCCCCCCCTCCATCATCAGAATGAGCTGGATGTCATCAGCATATTGATGGCAAACCAGCCCAAAGCTCCGCACCAACTGAACAAGGGGTCGCATGTAGATGTTAAATAAGAGCAGGGATAACAAGGATCCCTGGGGCACACCGCAATCCAGCGGGCACCTTCGGGAAGCCTGGTCCCCATGCCACACCTGCTGACCCCTATCCTGAAGGAACGAGGCAATCCACTGAAGGACAGTGCCCCAGACCCCGGAAATGGCCAGGCGGTGGACCAAAAGATCATGATCGACCACATCAAACGCTGCGGTAAGATCTAACAATACCAACAGCGCTGATCCGCCACGGTCGAGTTGCATGCGGAGCATATCTGTGACAGCGACGAGGACGGTCTCTGTCCCATGCCAAGCACAGAAGCTGGACTGGAAGGGATCAAGTGCCGATGTGTCCTCCAGAAAGCCCTGAAGCTGCTCCATTACCACTCTCTCAATTACCTTCCCCAGAAACGAAAGATTCGAAACTGGGCGGTAATTGGCCAGATCTCCAGGATGGTCTTTTCAAGAGTGGGCAGACCACCGCCTCCTTCAACCCACCTGGAAATACTCCTTGCTCAAGGGAGCAATTGATGATATTCAACAGGTGGGGTCGTAACTCCTCCCAACATTATTATTATTATTATTATTATTATTATTATTATTATTATTATTATTATTATTATTATTATTATTATTATTATTATTATTATTTATTCAATTTCTATACCGCCCGATCCCCAAAGGGCTCCTTTAATAAGCCAGGAGGGGCACGGATCCAGAGGACAGGTAGTAGGTCTAACAGCAGCCAGGACTCTGTCAACATCAGATTCAAAGAGCAGGGAGAACTGGTCCAAACATGGACTAGAAGACGGCCATGGAGTCTCCCGTTCACTAATTGTATCAACAGTGACTGGAAGGTCTTGGTGGAGCGACGCAACCTTTTCCGCAAAAAAGCTCATAAATGCCTCACAGCCAATAGCCAATTGAGAATTTGTAGATCCCTCCGATAAGGAGGTTTAACACATGTTCTGCAACTGCAGATTTTTCAGGATGGTTAAGCCGACTGTGTCTTTTGTGCTCCTTAAGATGAGTCTGAATGCTTCGTTTTGTGGCTCCTATGTAGACCTTTCCACAGCTGCAGAGTATGTGATAGACTCCTGCAGAAGTGAGGGGGTCTCTCTTATCCTTTGCTGAGTGTAGCATCGGCTGTATTTTTCTGGTGTGTTTGAAGATGGTTTATAGGTAATGCTTTTTCATCAGTTTCCCTATTTGATCCGTGATTCTCTTGATGTATGGTAGAAATATTTTTTCCTGTGGTGGGCTGTTTCTCCTCAGTCCTCTGGGTTTCTCTCGGTCTTTAAGCTCTTCTGATTTCTGTTGTGGAGTAGCCATTAGCCTGCAGATCCCAGTTTAAATTATTGATTTCATGACGGAGGAGGTGAGGTTCACAAATTCGTATTGCACAATCTATCAGAGTTTTGATAATGCCCCTTTTCTTTTGTGGATGGTGATTGGAGTTTTTCTGTATACTGTCTGGCCCAATTGGTGGTTGGGTCTGCGAAAGACCAAGGCATCTAAAAAAGGCAATTTTCCTTCTTTTTCAGTTTTCATGGTAAATTGGATGTTTGGGTGGATGCATTAAGGTGATACAAAAAGTTCAGCAGTTCCTCCTCACCATGGCTCCAGATTGTAAAAGTGTCAGCCACAAATCAGAACCACGTTGTGGGTTTTCTGGGTGCTGTTTTGAGGGCTTGTTTCTCAAAATGTTCCATGTAAAAATTGGCTATCACTGGGCTGAGGGGGCTTCCCATGGCTACCCTATTTAGTTTTAGAGTTCCTTACAATAAATGGTTTCAGATCTTAAAGATGGCTGTTTTCATATTTCTATCCATGTTGCACATGGTAGATATTTATGGATCAGAATTTTCAGTATTCAGCCATATAATTTGGGTTGGCAACAGTACCCAGGGTCTTCACTAAGTGTATATTAGTTATGGTTGCCTACCTGAGAACCGATTTCCCCCTATTTAGATAACTGCTTGATCATGGCATCTTCTGAGGAGGTGTTGATGGAGCACATGCAATCTAGAATTGATGGTAAATTGGGGAAAGTCCAAGTTATGCGTAACCTGATGAATACAATTTGCCACAAGAGTATGGGACCGATACTGCTCAGAGTCCCCAAACCACAATAATGACACAACACTCTTATCTGTGGTGTAAAATTTTGGCCATAAGCAAACCGTTTTATTGACAAAAGATGAAAAGAAGTCTGAGGCATAGCATGGGATCTGATCTGTACACTGGGCAGCCCAAGAGGCTTGGTGGCGTGCAGCTGGGGCACACGCCTTTTGTTCACATGGGGGCCCCCCGACGCCTCCCCACATGACCAAAAGGCATGTACTTTGGGACAGGCGTTACCCCATGTCCCTATAGGTCATACGCCTCTGAGTAAAACAGAAGAATTCAATTCAAACTGCCTGGTGTCTTGAGTTCTATGAATGATCTTCTGTGAAACAAAGTCTTCCAGTAGTCAGTGTCTGTGAGGAAGGTTCTCATAGTACACATAAATCAAGCAGTAGCACCCAATATACCACTGACCCTTGTTTTTATCTCATTTCACTTTCACTGAAAAATCTGCTTTCCAAATAAAAGAGTTCTCTTTCTGCCGCTGTGATACCTAGAGCTTTTCATTTATTTGTTTGTTTTTGTGGTCATACTTACCAATACTTAGTATCAGCAGCTTTTGGTGAGGGTATTTCCAGGTCATGATGGGGGAACTGGTAGAAATCAGAACAACATTCCATATGAGTTCAGGCACCTTTATTTCGCATACACCCACCAACACAAGCACTGTCAATACCTATGTTAGCAGAACAAGTTTATCGCTCATTACATGGCTTCATTTAACTACAGCCATGAACTCCTGATTTCTCATGTTCCTGAAGTAGTTATAGGATTGGGTAGAAAATCTGCCTGTTCTTGATCCTAATGAGAAAAGTACACATATGCAGGACAGTAGGTGAAAACACTGTCCATTAAAATGGAGCGAGCTAGCTGAGTATGTTAGTTAATCTGATCTACAGAGCTCTGCAAAATGAATTTTTATGATTTCCCTCCAGCTTAACATTGTAGCATTAATATTTCATTACCTTGAATTCACTGATTTTAGTCCTGTTACTGTCTTGCCCAATTTATTGCTAGAGAAAGTTATTTTTAATCTCTTGCAGGAAACAAAAATGCACCCTTAGGAAAACCCTCCCATTTGGTACTGTCTTCTTCAATTTCTGACTAAGGCCCATGTGAAAGTGGATCCTTTAGCACTGTTTATTGGAACAAAATTATACAGTGGGTTTCTCTTGCTGTTACATAGCTCTTAGTCAAATCACAAGTTATAAAAGATGATATAGCCAGGAGTTGGAAAATTTTGCCAATGGGCTACTGATCCCTATGGGGAATATAATATCCAGGCCTACTATCAATGGGCCTGTCTGAGGCAATTTGCTGAAACTTTACCTTGATATTATTTATTTACATTATTTAGTTCCCATCTTGGAGATGTGGAATTGTGTAGTATAGCCCACTCTTGTCAAATCTTGGAAGCTAAGCACAGGAAACCACCAAGGAAGCCTTTGCTTAAACTCTTGCTTTGAAAACCTGATTGGGTCAACACAGCCAGCATCACAGGGAGGCTTAGGTGGTCACTTGCTGATCAATAAGAACTGCCAGAGGGCCCACTCACAGTGGTTGCTTCTTGCTAGTTAAGGCAGGAATCTGGAGGAACCAGCAGAAGGCAGGGAAAGGGTCCTTTCTACTCCTCCTAATCTTCCTTCTGCTTCCCCTCTCCTCAGCTTTCTCATTGCAGTATATTGTCTGCTTGTAACATTTGCTCCACATGCTTGAGAGAATTTGGCACATTTGCTGAGAGATGTACTAAAATGAAGGACAAGATTACCCACTGTGAACAATGAGAGAAGTTTGAAGGTCCACTGGCTATAATAAGAGCCAGAAATGACAATTGACTTGCATGGGCTCCTCTGGTGAAGTGCTCTGGGCCCAGGGAGACTCTTCTTGGAATGGAATGATGGCCCACAGAGAGGAATGACATTTCTCAGGAATAGCATGAGTGTTCTAGAACTGGAATGACAGCCCCCAGAGTGGAATGACAGCCTCTGGGAGTAGCAAAAGTGTGCTGGAATGGGAATGACAACTGCCAGAGTGGAATGATGGTCTTTGTGAGTAGCAAATATGTTCTGTCCCTGGAATGACAGCCTCTAGAGTGGAATGATAGCCCTTCAGCAGAAGTGTTCTGGGAATAGAATTACAGTATTCCCCATGTGATGACAGCCCCAGAGTGGAATGATAGCCCTTGAAGATAGCAGAAATGTTCTGGGACTAGAGTTACAGGTCCCCCACCTGTGGAATGATAGTCCCTGTGACTGAAATCACTGTAAGGCATTTCATTCCATTCTAAAATCTGTGATTCGGATACAGAACATTGATTTCAATCACAGGGACAGTCATTCCACCCTTGGACCTGACATTCAAATATCAGGACACTTCTGCTAATCCCAAGGGGTATCATATAGGTACCTCTGCCTATATCTTTGATACCTTTCACTGCAGATTGTGAGTAATATACCTTTGATAATTGGCAGCTTCTGCACTGGTTTATCAATAGCATGTGTTATATTGAAAAATGATTAGTGAGAGCCACTTGAAAACAGTGTTAGATACAAATCTTTGAAGCTAGGTTTTAAAAATTACATCACACAGCCTTAATCTCAGCTCACTATGTAGTCTTGAGTCACTATAGCTTTTTCTAACCTACTTCTCATGGTTCTTTTGAGTTATTTATTTACTTCATTTGTACCCTGTCTTTCTCCCCAGCAGGGATGCAAAACGAGACAGGTGTTAGAGCCCAGATAGCCCCATGGATTCATTAAAAGCTTTGGGTGATCAAAAGGCATGGGAGATGTCTAAAGTGATTGTAGAGGAAGTCTCAGGCCAAATACACTGGCAAAAGCTTGTTTTAAAGCATACTCCAGTGACAGTGACAAAGAAACAACACTTTTCAGCTACCATTGCATTTGCACAATGTAGGCCAGTGAACCTGTTCTGTGGCCTGTTGGGGTGTGGACTGCTTGGTGGCCAGTTGTGACCATTTTGTTCAGCACTTTGCATTAAAAAAATCTCTTGCATCACTTCTATTGGATTCTATGTTAATAGTAACTGTATTGGCTGGTGTCAGGGTGCTGCCTTGTCCAGTTGTTTGGGATACTTCTGAACGCATTCAGTCTGAAGATGTGGACAGGATCCTTGAAAGTTTGAGACCTATGACCATTATTTCTGATTATTTAAATGTTGAGGGGATGGGCCTAGCTGGCTGGATTCAAGAAGTATTTAAAGTTTCATTAAAAGAGGGAGTAATCAAGCCCAGCCTTGAAAGAGGCTGCACTGTGTCCACTTCTAAAGAAACTTATGCTTGAACCAGGAGATCTCAATAATTATCAACTAGTTTCAAATGTTCAATCTTAAGCAAGGTGATTGAACTGGTGGTGGCTGGACAACTCTAAGCTTTCATGCATGAGGCAAATGGTTTCAATCCCTTCCAGTCTGGGTTTAGACCTGGTTATGAGAATGAAACTGTCTTGATTTCCCTGGGGGATGACTTGGAGATGGACAAAGGGAGTGCAACTACATTGATCCTCCTGGACCTCTCAGTGCCTTTTGATCATGATATCCTTCTGGACCACCTATTTGGATTGCAATTGAGAGGCATCATTCTGTGGTAGTTCCAGGCCTACCTGGAGAATAAGTTTCAGATGGTGGTCTTGGGAGACAGTTATTCAGCCTTTGGCCTATGGAGTTCCTCAAGATTCCATCTTGTCCCCTATACTCTTTAACATCTACATGAAACTGCTGGGAGTCTGCTGAGGTCATCCAGAGATTTGGGCTGGGTTGTTAACAATATGCAGATCACACTCGGCTCTCTTTTATACTCAGAACTGATTCCACAGATGCTGTGGAAACCCTGAACCAGCACCTGGAGATAATTTTGGAATGGATGCAGGCTAATAAATGAAAGTTTAATCCTGGCAAAAAGGAAGTGTCACTGGTAGGTGGAAGTTCTGATCTGGGATTTAAGGTGACGCCCATTCTGGATGAGATTGCATTCCACTTGAAAGAACAGGTTTGTAGTCTAGTGGGTGACTGTTGTGGTCAGGGGTGAATTTAACTAGCTTCTACTGGTTAGCCAGCTGTAGCCTTCTCTGGGCAGAAGAAATCTGGCTGCTGTCATGCATGCTATGGTTACATCTAAATTAGATTACTGCAATGTGCTTAATGGGGCTGCCCCTGAAAAGTATTTGGAAACTTTAATTGGTACAGAATGCTATTGCTAGGATGTTGTCTGAAGTGGGTCATATCACTCCAGATCTGGCCTATCTACACTGGCTTTCAATGTGTTTCTGGAGACAATTCAAGATGCTGGTCTTGACCTTCAAAGCCCTATTTTGTTTGGGACCAACATACCTGAAGAACTGTCTACTCACATGTGAACCAACACAATCATTACCAGCACTTGCTTCAGGAGCTCCCACCTTCTGATATTTGGAGGGTGGCTTTCAAGGACATGGCACCAAAGCTCTGGAACTCTCTCCACAGGGAGGTCCATCTGTCCCCTTATATTGCCATCTTTTGCCAATAGGAGAAGACTTTTGTTTCATTTGGCATTCCATCAACGATTTCATTTGGCATTCCATCCTCCTTCCTACCCAATGCTGTTTTGTTTTGTATGTATTTTAACATGAACTACCTAACCTGCCCAGAAAAGACTGGTGTGTTTTTTTTAGGCTTTCAATCATTATCCCATGCATAACTAATCCTAAAAGTTCCTTGATTGCTTTGACTGAGAGCTTTAAGGCATCATGAGGTTTACAGTGTACAATTTTTTTCTGTTTTCACATTGGCTTTTTTTCGCATCAGAAGCTGCATTTTAATTGTCATGCTTTTATTTAGAGACTCACTCTGGGCATTACTTTTAGTTGTTATAGAAACTTATAACACAAAATTAGGGGATGAGGAATTATTGCCTTTTCCTAGCTCAAGCATGGCCTTTGCCAGCATGGTGATATAATTAGAGGGGAAGTTTATTATGGGAAATAAGTGTAAACTTTAATATAATTGCAGCAAGCACTGACATGGTAACATCCCAGCAATGGTATACAGTACAGCAGAAAATGCCAGGGATAACCAGCTGAGATGGAACTCAGTGCATCAAAATGATCAAAACAAGTAGATCAAAATGAGTTACACTGAATGTAGATAAGTAGAATAAAAAGTTTATTTATTGTAGTCATAGACCATCCATAAAACACAGAATAAGCCAACACAATACAAATCTCAGTATATAATAAAAATAGTGTTCTGAGGAGATCTTATTTACATGACATACGTGACTTAAGAACTGACGACTAAATATGACAATCATTTAAACTTTAAAACCAATTTGTGTAAAACCAATAACTATTCTCAAATACTAATAACACATTACCATAGCTAAATAGCAATGGGCCTTTTCCAGAGCATGGTTTGATGTATTTCTGTCATCCATGCTTATGGACAGATTTAGAAAAACTCCACAGCATTTGAAGAAATGTGTCTGTAATTCTGGGGACGTGGATTCTATTATACATATTTTGCTATACTGCATACTGCATAAGCCAGAGAGAGAGATATATTTTTATTTCACCTCTACTTGTTCAGCATGGCTTGATAATTGCAAAGGATCCTGATCAAGAGATTAGGAAAACTTTGTTAGAAGACAAGGATGTAACTTCTCTCAGTAGGAAGCAAAGTTTTGTGCATTAGCTTATAATAAACGTAAGGTCCTACTTAGGGAATGAGCAGAAACAGTCTGCCAGAAATTAAAAACAGTCTGCCAGAAAGAAGGGTTCAGTTGCATAACCAGGGGAGGTTGGAGGGTGCTTGTGTTCCATGTGCTGTTTGGATTTGTCCCATGGGGGGCACATTTGACCAGCCCTCCACCACCACCCCCGCAAAAAAAAACCCCTGTGGTTACTTTAAAATTAAGCTTTACTTGCTTCCAGGTGAGCAGCTGCATTTAGGAAGAGATGGGATGCAGGAGTGCATGGGGAGCGGGATGTTCTCCTGCTTCCACTGCCACCCCAGGGCAGCAAAAGTCTCTGGTTTCTTTAACTTACTTCCAGGCAAGGGACTGTGGCTGGGAAGAGACTGAAAGCAGGGACAATGCCAGGGAGGATGCCCTTTCCCTGGCCTTGTCTCCTCCCCCAGACTCCTCCCAGCCACCTCTCACCTGTAAATAAAGCTTAATTTTAAAGCAACCACAGGCTTTTGCTGCAGTGGTGATAACAGGGGGGAGTGCCCTCCCTGGCCTTGTCCCCACGTCCAGTCTCTTTCTTGCAGCAGCCACTCACCTGTAAGCAAATTAAGCTTAAGTGTAAAGAAACCAGAGGCTTTTGCAGCTGTGGGAGCAGCACTGGGATGGGGGAACATGGCTGATGTTTCCCCCCCACCTCCACCTCCACTCTCTTTCTTCCCTTCCCTCTCTTCTTTTTCCTCTCCCTTTTCCACTTCCCTCTCTTCTCAACTTTCTCTCCATTTATCCCCTTTTTCTCCCTTTCCCCTTTCTCTCTCTTCTTACCTTTCTCCCCTTTCTTTCCCCCTTTTGTCTTTTCTTTCTTTCTTTTTCTTCCCCCTTTCCCTTCACTTATCTCTCTTGTCTCCCCTTTTCTCCCTAGATGGAGGATACACTACTGAGTAGTAGTGTGTGAAAACGAGATCTTGGGGTACAGGTGGATAGCAAGCTAAATATGAGCAGATAGTGTGATGCAACAACCAAAAAATCTGCTGTGATCTTGGGGTGCATTCATAGGGGCATAACATCCAGATTGCAAAAGGTTGTGGGGGTGCAGTTTGAGAGCTTGCCCCAGGTGTCATTTTCTGTAGCTACATCCTTGGAAGGGTTCTAACAATACATTTTGTCTGCTGGACTGGCTTTCTATTGTCCAGAATTTTTACTGCAGGCAGCAGCATTAAAAATGTGGTCTGCTGCCTGCAGTCTGAGGTTGTGCAGTCTAACTCAGAATTTCACCATCTCATTATGCTACAAGTGTAGACCAGACTTCATATGTGCTAATTCATCCCTGACCTGAGTATATTGGCTTTCTCATTTCTCCATAGACATATTTTTTAGAATAAATATTTATTTGAATTCCTATCCCAGTTAAGATGCCCTTCTGGGGGTTTAACTATTCTAGTTTCCAAATATATCAACTTCACAGTTTTACCAAGCTGTCCCCCTGTAGCACAAGCCATCAAAATTCACCGAGGAAAGTCTTCTTGGATCATAGTAAATGTTTATATCCCCACAGGCTTAACTCATGGTATGCTGTTGAGAACTTGGGAAAATTTCATTACTTACATTGAAGATCTGGAAAACAACTTTCCCTCTATTGAAATAATTTTGGCTGGTGATTTTAATGCTAGAGTGGGCAACTGTGTGTACTCTTTATTGGACAGTGTGACCTGTGACTCCGAAGTAATACAATTTTTATTTACTCCTGCAGCCCACTTTCCCCCCTTCTTTTTATTTTAGCAATAGAAGTCCTTCTAGATAAAATCAGAAACCACACAGATATAAAAGGTGTTAGAATTAAAAAGAATATATTTAAAGTTAGGGCATATGCCGATGATGTAGTGGTCTTATTAGAAGAACCATTAGAATCATCAATACACTTACAAAATACATTAAAAAATTTTGCTGCAGTTTCTGGTTTAATGGTAAATAAAGACAAATCACAGATGTTAACTAAAAATATGTGTGAGGTAGATAAGAAAAAATTGACGGAAAATATAGAATGCCTAATTACACAGAAAGTTAAGTATTTAGGTATTACAATGACTAAATCAAATTTGGATTTATATGTAAATAATTATGAGAAGCTGTGGAGATCAACCCTGAACAATATCAAGAATTGGGAAAAATTAAATTTATCATTGCTTGGACGCATTGCCACAATTAAAATGAATTTATTACCTAAATTTATATTTTTATTTCAAACCATACCAATTATTAAAACAGACAAACCATTTAAAGAATGGCAACAGCAACTTAACACATTTTTGTGGGGAGGACGAAAACCACGTATTAAATATAAGATTATGACTGAACTTAAAGCGAAAGGCGGCTTGGCTTTACCCAATCTTAAGTTATATTTTGAAGCTGCGTGTCTATCATGGTTGAAAGAATGGATTTGTCTTTCAAACCCCAAATTGTTGGCGCTAGAATTAGATGGTATAAAATTCGGAATTCATGCGTTTTTACACTATAACAAAACCACAGCTAACAAACAATTTTATAATCACATAATCAGGTGTTCTTTATTTAAAGTATGGAATAATACAAACATAAACTTTATAATTATTTACCACTCTGGACATCACCCCAAGAAGCCTTCTTTGGAAGATTTCATAATATCGAAAAATGGATAACTTATGCAGACCTTCTCAACATTAAGTTGACTGAAGGTAAATACACATATGAATTAAAATCGATACAAACCTTGAATGAACATAACATGAAGATAGACTGGTGGCTATATATGCAATTACAAAATTGTTTTTCTAAAGATAAAAGTAGATTTCAAACTAACCTGCAACCTGATCAACTATTCTTGATACAAAAATCCCCGAAAAAACTAATCGGTAACCTCTACAAATTTTGTTTAGAACTTGACCTGGAAGCAGAATATATAAAAGATTACATGATTCAATGGGCCAAAGATCTTGGCCACAACATAATGTTAGAGGCATGGTAAAGACTATGGAAAAATACATTGAATTTCACAAAAAGTAACTATATTAAAGAAAATTATTATAAAATGATGATGCGCTGGTATATCACACCAACGAAATTATCTAAAATATATCATACATCAGATAAATGCTGGAAATGTTCCAAAAAATCTGGGACATTTATCCACCAATGGTGGTTTTGTGAGAAGGCCACTCAATTTTGGAAGATGATACATAAAGAAATTAACATCATTTTAAACACGAAGATCTCCTTAAAACCAGAAAGATATTTACTGGGTATGATAGATTTAAAAATGAGTAAAAGCCAAACGTCACTGTTTCAATACCTAACAGCTGCAGCCAGAATTGTATGGGCGAAATATTGGAAATCTAATAAAAATCCATCCAAACTTGAATGGCAAAGTAAAGTATTAGAATTGGCAAAGTTAGCAAAAATAGTAGAGGAAGCTGATTATACGCTAGAACAAAACTTTCAAACAAAATGGGGAAAATGGATGCAATATATCCAGAAAACAAAGTTGTAATAGTTAGAATTAAGTATTAAGTATAAAAATAGAGATATTTGGAAGTCTGTTCATATATATGTATGCATTATACTTACTGTAATTTCTTTGTGTGTGTTGTTGTTGTTGTTGTTGTTTTGTTTGTTTCTTTTATAGGTGTGTATGTAGGGTTGTGTGGTGTTGGAAAATCAAGATTAAGGTGAAGGATATATAAGTTCTGTTAAGCTTCTGTTCTATGTCTATGTATTATGTTCATGTTGGTTACTGTGTCTGTTACACATTTATGTATATATTTGTTGATAATTATCATTAAAAACAATAAAAAATATTTACTCCTGCAGTTCGGCAATCAAAAGATCAAATCAGTAATTTTGCAGGTCTTAATTTAGCCAAATTTGCTATGCGTTTCAACAAACTTTGGTTGAATGGTTTGAGAAAGTTCTCTAATGCAGATGGCTTTACTTTTATGTCAGCCAATGGTTGTAGTGTGATAGATTATGTCCTTGTTTCCCCTCAACTTTTAGGTTCAATTTCCCAATTTGTTGTCAATGATTATGCCTTGAGTGACCATCTCCCTTTAGTGTTTTCTCTTTCTGTTGAGTCTACCACAAATCCTGAATCCATCAACAATGATCTACATCTCTGTTTGAAGTGGTCATCACAAACTGAGGCCACTTTTAAAGCTTTTATAAAATTGCCTTTTATTTCCCATTTAAAATCGAGTATAATTAAAGCAAACAGTCCAGGAGTGGGGATAGAGCTGTTTTGACAAACTTAATTACCCAATTGACAAATTCTTTGATAAGCAAAGACCATCTCCAGAAGAGAGATACAAGAAGTTCAAAAAAAATCCTGGTTTGACAAGAGGAATGTATTAAAAATTAACCAACAAATAAGGTCCCTATATAGGAAGATTTCAGAAGATCTAATTCCAACACGGATCTTGCTAGTGGCAACTTCAGAACCCTAAAAGCCGTCTCCAACATTGCATACAACAGAAGGAGCAATATCTAGCGGAACTTAAATGGAACGAACTTTTACACGCGAACGCAACAAATAATTCCAAGTAGTTCTGGTATCTAATTAATGGACCACAGTGTAATGTGGGCCTGACATCATCCTCATCAATTTCCCCACTTAATTGGCATAGCTACTATTCTAACCTTTTTGATGTTGATGCGTTGGCAACCCGGCGCCCTGTGGTAGAACCTCTTGCATTGCCTGACTGGCCCCCCCTGTCTCGAGTACAGTGTGAAATTGCTGATCCTGATAAAGCGGTCTAAAGAATGGGAAAGCGGCTGGTCCAGATTCAATTATCCGGAGATTTTGAAATCAGATCCTGGAGTGGTGGGACCCCGCCTCCTGGCTGCGCAGTGTTTACTCATCATTAATAACACAGGTGTTACATCCCAAACAGCTGGCCGATTAGTCGTATTAGTATCAATCTACAAAAAGGGAGACCCTGCTGATCCTTCCAATTACCGGCCAATTAGTCTACTATCGGTAATTGGAAAGCTCTATTCAAAAATTATTGATTAGATTGCGAAACTTGGCTGGATCAAGAGCCTAAAATCATTGGACCTGAGCAAGCAGGATTTTGTAGAAATAAGTCAAACCTTTGGATCACTGTTTAGTACTCTCCCATCTGGTAAATAATAGGTATGCTACTACAAAGGCTTCTAAATTATTTTGCTTGCTTTTATTTGACCCTAAAAGGAGCCTTTGATACTATGACAAAGAAATCTCCTCCTGTGGGACGTAAGATGAAGTCATTGAATGTTGACCCCCAGACTTCTATTCCCGATCAAACAGTTATATACCAACACCGTTTGTCGGGTTAGATGCTCTGGGGAAGGTCAGTTAACCAGCAGAATTAGTAATTCTTGTGAAGTTAAACAAGGTTGCATACTGGCTCCTCCTTTATTCAATTCTATTCCTCAATGATTTACCTCATGCTTTGGCGTCTGTGAATGGGCATAGTCCTAAATTACATCTTACCCATGTTCCTTTAATGTTGTATGCAGATGATGCAGTGTTATTGTCCTTTGTCCAGTATTGGGCCCTTTAAACTTAATAATGTACAGTTTTGCTACTCATTGCGAAGAGAACAGACTGGAAATTAACCATGCCAAAACTAAAGTTATCATTTTTTGCTAAGAGTTGGTGGCCCATGTCCTGGCTAATTAAGGGACACAAAATTGAGCAGGTCAAACATTCCTCGATACCTTGGCATTTACTATAGGGTATAATTTGTCATGGTCCTCACAGCTACCAGCAGTAACCCGGGCACATATTCAACATGACAGCAATATATCTCTTTGTTTATAGTAAAGGCAATCAATACATTCCTCATGCTTTGAAGGTTTTTGAGGCTAGGATTGGCTCTTTTCTACTGTAACGGTTCCCCCATTTGGATTCTCGGCACAATAAATCATTTAATTTATTACATTCCAAATTCCTTCGGAAACTAATGGGGCTCCCCAGATGTGTGCCTTATGCCAAGCAGTGCATTGAGATGGGCCAAACAACTCTAGAAACCTTGGCATGGATAATGGCCATAAAAATATTGGCTGCATATACATTTTGGCGTGGAATCCAATAGCTATATTCCCTCTGTTATCAGATCACTTTATTTCAGAATGGTATACTTTTGATCTTTAGAAAGGTTGTGGAAGCTATTGGTTTCCCCTTGGAATCAATTCTTATGCCTCACAAAGGTGGAAGCCTTCTGTGACTAGTTAAGAATAGGCTCTTGGATCTTGATTTTCATAATTTGACCTGTGTTGCCAAGACAACCTGTTTTCCCACTGCTAATTATTAATCCCATGCGAAGCGTTGAATTATGGCAGCATATCTTCGCCTGTTGATTAATCCCACCCAGAGGAGAGCCTTGGCTACTGCAAGATGTAATGTGCTGCCATCAGCTCTGCTGGAGGGAAGATTTAAGAATATGGAACGTTCTAAAAGAGTTTGTTCATGTGATAGGACTACGGTTGAAACACTTGACCAGTCTTTGTTTCTATGCCCTAAATACAATAAGATACGCATGAAATTCATGAATTCCATTTTCTTGAAATGTTCTCAGTGGCATGAGTGTTATAAGATACCCAATCTCCTGAACAGCTCTGATGTGCTCTTTTGTGAAACTGTTGCAAATTTTATACTGGAAATTAGTAATTTTAGCAATTTTAACTGTATTTCTTAACCTTGTTTTGTTTTAAAACTTTGTCCTGTTTTATATGCCAATAAAGGCTTGTGTATACTATCCCAGTTAAAAATAAATCTTGTTGGATTTAAGAACATAAGAATGAGCCTGCTGGATCAGACTAGAGTCCATCTAGTCCAGCATTCTGCTACTCACAGTGGCCCACCAGATGCCTTTGGGAGCTCACGTGCAGGATGTGAAAGCAATGGCCTCCTGCTGCTGCTGCTCCCAAGCACCTGGTCTGTTAAGGCATTTGCAATCTCAGATCAAGGAGGATCAAAATTGGTAGCCATAGATAGACTTCTCCTCCATAAATCTGTTCAAACCCTTTTTAAAGCTATCCAGGTTAGTGGCCATCACCACCTTCTGTGGCAGCATATTCCAAACACCAATCACGCATTGCGTGAATAAATGTTTCCTTTTATTAGTCCTAATTCTTCCCACCAGCATTTTCAATGAATGCCCCCTGGTTCTAGTATTGTGAGAAAGAGAGAAAAATTTCTCTCTGTCAACATTTTCTACCCCATGCATAGTTTTATAGACTTCAATCATATCCCTGCTCAGACGTCTCCTCTCCAAACTAAAGAGTCCCAAACACTGCAGCCTCTCCTCATAAGGATGGTGCTCCAATCCCTCAATCATCCTCGTTGCCCTTCTCTGCACTTTTTCTATCTCTTCAATATCCTTTTTGAGATGTGGTGACCAGAACTGGACACAGTACTCTAAGTGTGATCGCACCACTGCTTTATATAAGGGCATGACAATCTTTGCAGTTTTATTATCAATTCCTTTCCTAATTATCCCCTGCAGAGAGTTTGCCTTTTTCACAGCTGCCATGCATTGAGTTGACATTCCCATGGAACTATCAACTAAGATGCCCAAATCCCTTTAAAATTTCATCGAAACCTCCTTATATAGCTTTTACTGTAATCAAAGTTCTCATTTTTGCTGACATCTTTTGGAGCTTGATTTGATAGTGAAATACCTATAATAATCTAATAGTAAATACATTTTAAAAGTTTTCTCCATTTGCTCATTCATAGAGCAAATGTTCATGTATTTGCAATTTTGAACCAAGTGACCTATAGCTTTATTGTCTGTGATGTAATTTCCTTAGAAGATGGAATAATAACTGAAGTTGTGTTTTTCTTCTTGTGGCTGGAGAGGACAGCTGAAGGAATTAATTATTAGCTGGAGACCTGATTCGTAACAGATTTTTCAAACATGCAACCACATACAGCATAGTCCTCTCACCAATACACTTGAGAACCAATACAAAGTATTGGTAAATTTGGGGTCTGGATCTCTTCCCCCTGCCTCCATTTCCCAGCTTTGCAGGGCTTGAGAAATGGTGGCAGAGAGGGTAAATCTGAAGGCTATACTGCACTGAGCTTTGGAAATGGTTCTTTCTTCATCTCACCTATTTTAACCTATACATCTAACAATATATAATTCAATAAAAGACACCACTGACAACAGCACACCTTAAGAAAAGGGCAGTATGTTGAACATAAGACTGTATCCCATCCTTACACAAAATTTGTCATTCATGTATTGTATTTATTTTTAATTTAAAATCTAAAATAATGAGTAATTAAGTAACATGAAAAATAGTAACACAAGCTTTCTATGAGCTTTCTGTTATTTTAACCATGCATTCTACAAAGAGTTTGGATATTGCATCAGGGAAGCATTGCATTAAAACAATGTGAAGTAATTTTTTGTATTAATATTTTAACCATCAAATAAGATAAGTTTCTTGAACTTGTCAAACATTGAAATGCAAAATGCTGAAAAAATATAAAATGAAACCATGGGTTATTAAAATGTATGGCTACTAATTATTGATCTGATGCTACTCTGTATAAATTTGGCATGCTTGGCTGCACAGAAATATTTGAAGATCATTAATATACATGTGTTTATTTTGCTGAGCCTAAATTGGAAGTGGTAGATTATTCCTATTGTCTAACAAATTAGGAACTGTGACAGTTACTGCCATGCAGGCCTGATGTATCATTTCTTTCGCTATCTACTTATTAATTTCTGTCACATTAAAACTAAAATATCATTGCAAACCTTGAAGAGCAATAATATGAAAATCAAATGCAAATAACTATTAGGAAAACGTAGTACTGATGATTGCTTCAGGCAAATATAGAGACAGAAAGAGAGACAGTGTAGTAAATACTATCTTTGTATAAGAAAAAGAAGAAGAAAAATTCTTTTGGGACACGCTGCCAGCTAAAACTTAAAACCCTGTCAAAACAGCAGTTATACTGTGAGAAAATTCTGAAATGTTTGTGCCCTTCCATTTTTCCTTTATAACAAAAGCCTGAGAGGAATTCAATTCACTGTAGAACTGAAAATGCATCACTTCACTTTGAGGAAAGATTAATGATTTCTGGTCTTGTTTTAGCTGAATTTCATGACCAAGGTATGCTTTAATTTTACACCTCCTCATGATGACCTTTCTACTGTACTTATTTCACCAAATAAGGCATTTTTCCCATTCCAGCAACCTTCAGGATACATACATCTCAATATTATCTTGGAGGTGCTTTGCTATAGAGTCTTTTGTAAAATAATTGATGACATAGAGCACATTCATTGTGAAATTTGGAAGAGTCTTAATACTGGCAAAGAACATTAATCTTTAATGTATTTTGTATAACTCAAAGTTAAGAGAGAAGGTACAACATGAGAGAAGGTACATGCTTCTTTTCTATGAATCCCAAAATCAGCTTTTTCTAATCTAACACTGAGTAATCACATATATTTCTTATAGCAATAGTTGAAGTCATGCTGTGAGTTTGACTTAAATGTGTTACAGCAAAATGTGTTTCTAGTGTAAGCTGTAAGAATCTGGCAAGTGGTTCCAAAATATATATTTGTTAATGCTTTAAAAGTGAGTTTGTGTTATACTAGCAACTGTTAAATATTTATTCTCTGGTCAATTTGATATTTGTTCAGTGCATGTAGTGGTTTATTTAGTAGGCTACTACCCACTCTGTATTTCACAATATATTTGAATTGACATTTGCCACCCATCAAATTCACCTCATTCAAGAGACAGCATTTTCAGGTTCTGACTGTTGATCCTTGAATAAGCAAGACAAAAAGCTGAACATGAATGGATTTTAAAAAATGCAAAAGCTGAACAGTCAATATAATAATTCATATTCACAAAGCAATTGGCCTGAAATAAAAATGACAGCAAAATAATAGCAAATACCTCAGCAGGAGGAGCATGGATATATATTTTGTCAACCAATAAAAAATCATTTACTTTCTTTTTGAAATGGGACATACATTAGTGTTAGCAAAAGAGCCAGCTACTCTTGTTGCTTCTTCTCTAGATAGACAAGAAAGCAAAACAGGTTAACCAAATTATTCATTGTATAGTCCTTTTAAGATACTTTTTAAAAGTATCCTTTTGGGGATACTAGTGAAAACAAGTCAACATAACACCCATCCAGCACTCTCTCCCTCAGTTAGTGAGGCAGGTGAGAGCCCAGGGGGTCCCCAACCTCATATTTGTCTGAAGGGTGAAAAGGGGCACCTGGCCCTGCTGACTGCATCATGGCCCAGCCCTGCTGACCTCCCCCCCCCCCGGCTCTTGTTGACCAACCTGCATCTATGCTACCATGGTGGTAGCTTGGGTGCATCCTTCCTGATATGCCAAAAATGTCCATCCCCATGTGACATGTCCTCCTCGGAGGATGACTCACCATTGGAAGAACTGCTGGTTGAGGCCATAGGAGAGTGATGTTCCATCCCGAACTGCATCTCTTGGCATGATGCCTCTGCCCAGAGCAGTGATTCCCAAAGTGGGCGCCACCGCCCCCTGGTGGGTGCTGCAGCGATCCAGGGGAACAGTGATGGCCACAGGTAGAAACATTAATACATGTATCTTTCTGTTTAATTGCTATTAAAATTTTAAAAAAATAATTTCCAGGGGGCGCTAAGTAATATTTTTTCTGGAAAGGGGGCGGTAGGCCAAATAAGTTTGGGAACCACTGGCCCAGAGTATGACAAAGATTATTTTATTTTACTTATTTCTGTAAATTTATTTCCTGCCCATCACCAGAGTTGGGGACTCTGCAACTCCTATCATATGAGCAGCTCCTATCATATGAATTCCAGGGAGTGACCCCTCCTCATTGGTCAGGTTTCCTGCTGTTCTATTTGCTGGGGCAACTTGAGGATGAGTGACTGTCTTGGAAAGTCAGGGGTATGTGTCCCAAGTTGTCCCATACATTTAGACATTTGCAGCCGTGACTGAGAGATGCCCTGAAATATAGTAATGTTAAAAAAAACCAGATTGCATGCGTGGTAGCCCTTACTGCACCCCGGAGTCAGAGGGGGAGGGATGCAGGGCAGGGAGTCCCTGTGCTCCTAGGCTGTGCTGATAAAATCTTGTGGCTGTTGACAGGAGCCCAGGAACTCTTACCCCAGTTGGGTCCCTTGGCCTGTGGCCATTAGCCTATGATCCTTCTCTGAGTTTGCTGCACTGCATGAGCCCTGGGTCCTGGAGCAGACTTTGCTTCTCTTAGCCACCATGCCTTACCCAGCAACTGCCATCTTGTGCCAGAGTCAAAACAGACTGAGTGTATGGTTCGGCTGGCCATATAAGGCCTTTCACTCTGCCCCCTGACCTTACCTCTTAGCTAATTGCTCCCATGCTAGTATGCCTTCAATGGCTCAGCCCTTAGGAGCACCATGCAGATGGGGCAGGGGGCACCTCTCCTTCCCCTTCCCACCCTCTTGAGGGGCAATGGCAGTGCAGGGTACATCCCATGCCAAGCTTTATTACTGGGAACCCCACCAAAGAATAATCCTGAACCAATTAACAACAGCCAGTGTGGTTTTGGCATCTAGATGGCAAGCAGAAATTTGTCCAGATTGAGAAATGTGGGAAGAGAATATGCTACAATGGCAAAGCTCACCAGCTTAGTATTCAGCCAAAATAGGAGTATCATACAAAATGGAAGTTATATTCTATGTATCTTACTGATATGTCTCAATAATGTCTTTGTAAACTAGAAATGTAACTTAAATATATGGGGGTATAGTGCCTTATACTAATATTGACGATAATAGATTTTAAGGATGAAACTAGTATAATTTGATTAGAATGTGACAAATATCAAGATTTATTTTTAATATAGAGGTAATATTTTATTTTTATCTGTAAAGGTCCATTCTTATATTTACTTTTGTGCACTGTTATTACACCTTAAACCTTCTATTAAACCTTCTATTAGCCCCAGGATGAGGGCTGGGATAAATCATCTGCACTTGCCTCCCCCAACTCATTAAGCTAATAGCAGCTTCAACAATGTCATATTTGATCAAGAAGCTGATACCAGAGGAAATGCCAAAACACCTCCTTTCCAGTTGCCATTTTCCCCATCAAATTAGCAATAAAGACCAATCTTATTCAACCAACATACCTTTGTCTGTCTTCACCACAGAACCACTTAAGTGCCTGCACTGCACACTGCCATTACTGAATGTAAAAAATTTTCACCCCAAGGAGCACCAAGTCAGACAGCCTGGAACAGGGGTAGGGAACCTTTAACACTCAAAGAGCCATTTGGACCCGTTTTCCATGGGACAAGAAAACACTTGGAGCTGCAAATAATTTTTGACATTTAAAATAAAGATAACACTGTATATATTGGGTTTTTTTACCTTTTACTCCGCTCATTCTGAGAAGCGCATGGATGCGTCCGCCCTGCTGCCTGCAGGGCAGGAAAGGATGGGGCCAGCAGCTCAGCCTCGCCGGCCGCCGGAGCACCCCAGCCTCACTCCAACGGGCAGGCAAGGGGAAGTCACGCGGGCGCTGCCCAGCCAGCGCATGGGCAGTTATACGCACTCGCCCTGCTGCCTGCAGGGCGGGCAAGGATGGGGCCAGCGGCTCGGCTCATGGAGCCGCAGTGCAAGGGCAGAAGAGCCGCATACGGCTCTCGAGCCGCAGGTTCCCTACCCCTGGCCTGGAATAATGCCATACATTCCTCCCTCCAAAATAGCCATTTCCTTCAAGGGAACTGATCTGTGCTGTCCAAAGATCATTCGTAAATCCAAGTGATCTCCAGGCCTCATCTGAATGTCAGTAGCCCTACTATCATCACTTGTCAGCAGTGGCCACTACTGGCTCAGTGGCTATTTGAAATCATGCATAACATTTTCACACATATACTCCACTGTTCTGTTATGTACTATTTTGAACTCAGTTTTCTAGAGTTAACTATGTGTGGCAACTGGACTTATGCTGCTCAGTGCACTACTTACCAGGGAAGGCATCAGTCCTCTGGTAGCCAGAGCACATTGGGGTGGCTAACATGTCCTCCTTTTATGTCTGTCCTTTGACAGTTGAACAAGCGGGAGAGGTGTAGCAGCTCACGCAAACACTGGGTGACTCAGCAGTGACGGCATGTGTCAGTTTCTGCCCCTCCTTCCCCACCTGCCATGTGTTGGGTGGCAAGGAAGCGGGCGGCCCACTGTAGAGATGACTCCCAAGTGCAGAGCGCTGTTGGAGAGAAGGCAGCAGAGAGTTGCCGTTCTTGCAGATGTGGCCTCCAGTTTCTTCAGCAATGCCTTAATAAAAATGTCAGTCCCACCAAAAATAATGCATTTATTTTGGAATGTCCCCTTTATTTGGTATGATCAAACCATTCAAACAATGGAAAACCCATATTTCTAAATTTATATGGCAAGACAAAAAGCCTAGATTCAGATATAAAATCATGACAATGAATAAAGATAGAGGAAGCTGGACATTATCAGACCTTTATATTTATTATGTTTAAAATGTTTGTGTTTGGATTAAAGCATGGATTGATCTGAGCGACCTAGATTTACTACATTTAGAAGGATTTAACCTCGAGAAAGGATGACATGACAAATTATGGCCAGCTAAGGGAAAAAAGCATAAAATTTTCAATGACCACTTTGTGAGAAGAAGTTTAATAAAAACTTGAGATAAATACAAAAATTTACTATACAGATCAGTCCCTCTTTGGATCTCCAGGATCGAATCTTTAAAGATAATGGACACAAATAAAGGGAAAAATTGGCCAACCTGCAAAGATACCTTAATACAAATACACGATAGGATAATTCTAAAGGAACAAAAAGAGATAAAATTGGCAGAGAAAATATGCAACTGGTACACTTACCTCCAATTCCAGCAATACTTTATACAAGATGAAAAATACTGGGGGTTTTCACTGAGAGAAAACAATTTTGATGCCATTATAGAAAAGACAACCAACAAGTTAATAAGTAAAATATATAATTTTCTGCTCAATTTGGAAACAGAGGATGAACTAGTAAAATCAAGGATATTAGCCTGGAGCAGAAATTTACAAAGAGAGTTAACATTAGATGATTGGGAAATAATTTGGAAAAATTCCTATTGTAACATAAAATGCTATGAAGTCCGGGGAAACATAAACACAGATGGTATATAACCCCCCAGAAACTATCAAAGATAAATAAGAACTACCCATCTTGGTGCTGGAAATGCAATAATGCAATAGGACAGTGATGGCGAACCTATGGCACAGGTGCCAGAGGTGGCACTCGGAGCCCTCTCTGTGGGCACGCGCACACAGAGTTCATCATGTGGGGGGGGCGGAAAATCACACACACACCCCACACACATCTAAGCTGGCCTGGGCCACTGAGCACGTCGTGCGCGCACCGTGGTGAGCAAGGAGGACTCAGCTGGCAGGCCTGGTGCTTGTGCTCTGGTGTCATAAGGCCGCCCGGGCCAGGAGGAGGCAGAGATGCCAGGAGAGGCACAGAGTGGTGCCGCGGGACCTTGCTGGAGGCTGAGAGCAGGGCTGGCCCCTGAGTTTGAGCAGGTGGGGCGGAGGAAGAGGGAGCCAACTGTTTTTTTCTGAACTAAAACCTCAGCATTCAGGTTAAATTGCCGGGTTGGCACTTTGCCATAAATAAATGGGGTTTGAGTTGCAATTTGGGCACTCGGTCTCGAAAAGGTTCGCCATCACTGCAATAGGATCTTTTTTCCACACTTGGTGGTCCTGTAAAAAAAATTAAAAGATTCTGAGCAAGAATTCATGATCAACTACAGGCAATTATAAAGACAAAATTTGAAATGACACCTGGATTTTACTTGCTAGGTCTACATAAGGGCAAACCTTTTAGAATCCATTCGAAATAACTAACCTATTTAGCTGCTGCAGCTCAATTAGGAGTAGCAAAATCCTGGAAAATGGCAATGATGCCTACATTGTATGACTGGTATGTAAGAATATGGGCCTATATGGATTTCAATCTCTTAACACTTTCTCTGCAGACAGACGAACCACAGACTAGAGAATATACATGGACTCCTTTCAAAGATTTTTTTCCGGATCAAATTTAATATAGAACAATGTAATTAATTCTCTTCTCTTCCTTCACCCATTCCTTGTGTAGTTATAAATGGTTTTGAAGATGAAGATATATTTTCCTTTTTTTCTATTATTGTTATTGACATAGTAGTTTAAGATAAACAAATTAAATACTATAATTAACCTAACAGATGGTGAAGTCACCCAAAATGTTGAAGACTTATGTATTTGATAGTCTCCTCAAATAGACACAATCTGTATTAATTTACTTTTACTGAATTGTAATACGATGATAGCTGTTGTTGATTTTTCTTTTAAGCGTTGAAATAAACCTTATTTTTAAAATGAAAAAAAATCATATGTAGTTTTTAATTTTTTTTCCCTAACAGAATACAGGCAGGAAGGGGAAGTGAATTGCTTCAAATTATTATCCAAGTACCAACCATCAGTGTTTAACAAATGCTAATGGCCATCCAGGCCATAGACAGCGAAATAGTCAGCTCACCCCTTGGCTGGAATCTGATTCCTAGAAGGGACACACAAGTTTGGTGGAGTGGAGAAATAAAGACCATTTCAACATGATTACACACTCAAGGGAAGATGGCTTGGAAAAGGACAGAAAAAAATCACAATAAAAGGGCTCAGGAAAACAACAGAGGAAAAATGGAGTAATGGCCTTCTTAGCAAGTAATGCCTAAAATGACCAGTTGGTGACAGTATACCAAAGGATAAAATAAAGAGAAGACCCCCCCCCTCCGAGGAACAGACGAGATAGGATAGCAGCGAATCACTGGGTGGTGACTTGGACAGACCCTAGATGCTTCTGAGGGCTAAATGGAGCAGGGCAAGTTTGCCACAAAGGGATTGACCACTTTGTGGGTTTTGGACTCAAATGTTGGCTGGTACATTGTTCCAACCCTTCTACTCAGTGAAAAACAGTTCAAGTGGCCAGTGAAGATATCTAGGGGACACCTTGTTTTTTATTAGTTCATTTTACCATGCACGGAGAGAATACAGTTTCACATGAAGACTCCATGGACCTCAATGCCATAGATCAGTGATGGCGAATATTTTTGAGACCGAGTGCCCAAATTGCAACCCAAACCCCACTTATTTATCACAAAGTGCCAACCCAGCAATTTAACCTGAATACTGAGGTTTTAGTTTAGAAAAACCGGTTTGCTTCCTCTTCCTCTTCCCCACTCGCTCGAGCAGGGCCAGCCTGCTCAAGCCTCCCACAAGTCCCGTGTGCACCGCTCTGTGTCTCTCTAGCATCTCTGCCTCCTCTGCGCCCCCCGCCCCAGGCAGCAGCCACCCAGAGCACAGGCACCAGGCCCACCAGCCAAGTCCTCCCTGCTCATCGCAGTGCACGCACATCATGCTCAATGACCCAGGCCAGCCTAGATGTGTGTGTGTGTGGGGGGGTGATTTTCTGCCTCCCACATTATGAACTCTGTGTGCGCGTGCCCACAGAGAGGGCTCCGAGTGCCACCTCTGGCGCCCGTGCCAGAGGTTCGCCATCACTGCCATAGATGCTTTCCTCTTCCTATATTGTGTCAAATAGCATCTCATGTCCAACATCTGAACCAGCTAGCTTATTTATAGTGAGGACATGTATGTACTTTTATCCCTTTCAGTGGGTTTGTAACAAATGCAACCTACTTTTGAAAATATGCTAAAATAGTCAAGAAAGTGAATGATCTTTTATTATAATTATTCTTCTGGTAAATCCTTGCCTTTGAGTCTATTGTGCCTGAACTGAGAGAAGATTAAAACTACTCCAGCTTTTGAAATGGGAGGGGTTTCCAGTAAAAGCTTCTACAATGCATTTATGGCATATCTCAGGGTTGTTTTTTTTCTAACGTGCCATCTAGCTATGAGACCCTGTTAAGTACTGAAAAGCATAAATGTCCATGAATTTGATTAGTAAAGGAGGGGGAACCATTTAACTTTGGAACAAGAATTGGAGTTTGTACATATGCCTCTTTAATAGGATTTCCTTTGGAACTAATCAGATAGCAACTTGTTAGGAAAGGCTAGGATTATTTTTTTCCGAGAAATATGTGCACCAACAGCCTCTGAAATTTCAGCTTCAATTGCATCTGTCCATCCCCTGCTTAGGTCTACAATAACTATATTGAATTTGATGATGACATAATGAAATGACACTGGTAGCTAGAATCCAGAAAGATGTAGCTGTTTTATAAAAGAATATCCCTGATGCTTTAAATGGAAAGATTCAGAGCCGGAAACATTAGGACATTTTAAATTCCTGTCTTCTTCAAGTTTTCCAAGTTATAAGGCTATTTTAACCCCAGCTTTCGTAAAATATTCTTTGTGCCTTAAATGCAGAAATTCAGAATTGAAACATTTTATGAAATTTTAAATGCCTCAGTGGGAAACAACTACAAGAGCTCTTTCTGTGTGTTTATGTAAAAGGTACTTCATCTTTCCTGAGACCTATGTGGAAACTTGGGCCGTTTCCGCACGGCCAAAAGCAGCGACGCGATGACGTCGCAAATTGCGACGCATACGAAAAAAAGCGTTCACACAGACAGGCGGAGCTGCGGGCGTCCGCAGCCCCGCAGAAATGTGACGGTTCGCACTGAAGCGCTGCGGAAGCGGCGTCTCGCGATGTTGCGCCTGCGCACTTGCGAAGCCGTGCAGGCCCGACGTCATGCCCACGCAGCAGTGCGATGGACAACGTGACTGCCCTGATGTCCTGCCCGTCCCCCATCTGTCAGTGCCTCCCCTCCCAGCTACTGTCAGTCCCAGTGCATGGGTCTGGGAAAGGTGCTTGGCCATGCAGGGAACGCACCAGGGACGAACGTGTGTGTGTGGGGGGGGAAAAGGTGACCCAGCTTGGCCGTCTGGCAGTCGCCATTTTGAAGACGGCTCCCTTGCGGCTGTTCGCACGAGTGCGGCGTCGATGCGTCACAGGGGGAAAAAGAGTGGTTTAAAGCGTTTTCTGAATACGGCGTCTTCGCGCCGGTTTAGCGTTTCCGCGACGGCGCGAATGCGCACCTCCGCCGCTGCGCGTGCGAACGCTCTCGCTATGGCGGTTCTTTTACCGTTTCCACGACGTCATATTTCGCCCGTGCGGAAACGGCCTTATCTACATATGATTTTTCATCCCTATTTGTAGAAACTGATCCTCTTCACCTATTACATTGTGCTGCACAAGCCTCCTTTATTAGTGTTCAAGAATGCCATTGTTGGCAACAACCTCTTCCTGCTTGTGGCATCCCAAGGCCAATAGCTGCAAGGAAACTGCTGGGACAGATCCTGAAACAAATAGAACTGATTCAGGCCAAATTAGGCATGAATTAGCCTGAGCAGAAGGGACTCAGTATTGCAGCAAACAAGTATTGGGGAGGGGGGAGCTTTATAAAGAACTCTACAGGCAGTCAGAGCTCACACAAGAGCTAGAAGGAGCTTCTTGCTGCTTGGAAGGGGGCTTTTTCAAAGAGGACTACCTCAAAGCTGCAAGAGCACACAGATAACGGAACAAGAGGCCATCCTGGTGGCCCTCATGGCACTGTGTTTCAGGGACTGCAAAGGCACAGATATGTGACTTAACGACTGCTTTTCACAAGTCCTTAAAAGAACAGAACAAAAAGCGCACAAATGGCCAGTGATAAGTAAGCATATAGTCTTTACTAGCCATCTCATGAGGCCATGTAATGCCCTGGGCAGTGAGACTATCCTTGAACAACTGCCTACTATTCCCAACGAACTGGCAGAATATGGTGTCATGATGAGTCTAAAATTCTATGTATGCCTATCAGCTAGCCCTTAACAAAAAACTGAGCTGCATCATTCTGAACCAGCTGCAGTTTTTGGGTTGTCTTCAAGGACAGCCCAACATAGACTGTTTCCGCACGGGCAGATAATAGCGCCCCAGGGATGCTAAAAACTGCGTCCCTGGGGAGGAGTTCACACGGCCGGTGCTGCTGCCAAGCAGTGCGAAGGTGCTGCTTTCAAACCCTCTACAAGACCACAAATCTATGAACTGGTGCAAAACCATTTTTTAAAAATTGAATCTATTGGCATCTCATTAGATTTGTTTTGTATGCTTACCTCTAATGAGGCCTGTAACACCTTAAAAGTGAAACTTCTCATTTGGGAATTCCAATCATTGACAAATGAGGCCAAAAGGACCTGTTCACCACTAAGTTTAGCAAACCTACCCCACACTCAAGGCCAAATAGCTAATTATCTAATTACCTTGGTTAGTCCAACACAAAGATGAGCCCTGGCCCTTGGTAGATTTAATGTTATGCCCTCCTGTTTTCTTCGTGGCCGGTTCACAATCTTGATAAAGTGCAAAGATTATGTTCCTGCAACCAAAATCAGATTGAAACCATAGCCCACTCCCTCTTTTATTGCCCAAAACCCAAGGGAGTCAAAGCCAGATATGCAAATTCCATCCCATTACCCTTTTTTTTCCTTTTTATTATTTATATTCTTATTTTAATATCTTATTTTGATATTCTGATATGCCAATAAAGGCTTTGAAACTGAAACACTGAGACATAGGCAATACAGACCCTTGCCATTCCACACTCAGCTGAAGTATATTTCAACTGAACACAGTGTAGGACAAGGTGTTTTTGTTTAGTTTATCTTTAACTAATGAAAAACACTATTATATTTTAGGGAAATCTATTGCAGCTATTACTTCATACTGCAATGGGGAGGGGTTAAGATAATATGAAAATAGGAGTGTTTTAAGCATTTTCCATATTTGCAGATACAGACCTGAAGTTGTAATGCTCACTTAGACACTTCTGAATTTGATACACCTATTAAGCTGAATGGAGATGCACATCCACAGGGACTCTATTTCTGTGCAACACTCGTTTTATGTACAAGTAAAATTCAACTAGCGTATCATGTATTTCCCACATCTACTCCTATCAATGTATTCCTGTCTTAGCCCTGTTATCTGAAAAGTTATTTGAATGTTTTGATGTTGAGGCCAATTAAATAAATGGAATTTAATTCTGTGGATACTATGCTGGTAGTTTAACATTGCAGCTGGATTTTGACTCCAGTATTTCCATAAACTGTAACAGCATGAGAAGAATTGTCACAACTGATGGATGGAGACAACAGAGTCGGCACTGAAATGTCCTAATGTAAAGTGAAACAGTTAATGAGAAATTGGCTGTATCTGTGCAGAGAAAGGAAAAAGGTATAGTAGCTATTAATGTTAAAATATATTTTTAATTAGCTAATTGCACAATGTGCTAATTGCACAATGGAATATTCGCTGCAAGAGAAAAAAATCTCATGTGGAAAAAGAAGATAGCAAAATACTATTATGCTGAAAAGGTATAATAGAGAAAAACACAAAACGTGATCAAATGGAAAGCATGATTGTTCCTTCAAGCAGCAAAATGCTATTACCTGACAAAAATAAATGGAGGCTATTTTTCTTTGTACACTGCACAAGGTCTGTGTATCACACTCATGTTTCATCTACCTTTTGCATATGAGCTCAAAACTAAATATATTACAATATGGATAATTCAGACAGGTGAATCAAGAAATTCAGTGATGAGCTGTGGAAATTTACTCCGAACAGATAAATTCTGTAGGATGAAAGTGATAGAGGAAACATAGCATAAAAGAAAATTGAAAGAAATAAAACAAAGGGAAGAAGAATTCCAATATTGTCGGCATTTTCAAGGAGTTGAATTTTTATACTATTACTTGAAAGGTTCACTTTTTATTTATTATATTTGTATTCCACCCTTTCCAAGTATGCAAGCGATACCAGAATAAAATTATATTTCCACAACAGTTGTGTAGTGACTTAGACTTGAAGAGAGTGATCTTCCTTTACCACTTATGGAGATTAATAAATGAACAGGGATTTGAACATCTGAGCCCATAATGATAGCTCTGTCTCATAGCTTCAACATTTCAGACACTCTGTGCACTGGGAAGATGAGGAGTTAACCTAACTGCTGCTTGAGATCAACTCACCACCTGAAATAATGCTTTTTTTCATGTAGCAAAGACATTACAGGCTGGGGTAGATTATTTTTATTTATTTAAAACATTATTGTGGTGCCTTTCCTCCTAATTTAAGACCCCAAGGCAGCAAACAATCAAAACCATTAAAACAAGTGTCTAAAACATATTGTATAAAAATAAAAGCAACAATTAGACCACATACAAAGTGAAAACACATACACAGGAAGGAGGGTCAGTCAGGGAACACCAATTGATTCAGATAAGCCTTCACCTTTTGGGGGGAAAGATAGTGGAAACAATTATAGAGGGATCACCCTGGGGAAAGAACTCCAGTAGTCTAGACTCAGATGGTGGGGTACCCAAAGAAGGACACCTGAAAATTATTTCAGAAGTATGGAAGTAGGTGATCCTTAAGGTATATTGGTCTCAAGTTGCACAGAGTTTTAGGGATCAATTCCAGCCCTTAAGCGAATTAGGTGCATAAGCTAATTGAGAATTCACATAGGTGGAACAAGACTGGAGAGATGGGGTTCCTAGACCCACTCCAGTCAGTGTTGTGGCTGAAGTATTCTGTATCAAGTGTAATTTCCAAGCACACTTCCAAGCACACTACATTGCACTACTGCATTGCAGTAGTATAGTCTAGATATTATCAGGGCACATACCACAGCGGCAAATCTTTTTTGTTCAGGAAAGACTGCATCTGAAAGGCCCTTTCATCTCTTTTTATAATTCTTTATAAACCTCTTTTTATAATTCTTGTTTCATCTTTTCTTTATTTTTTCCTGTTCAACATGCCTAATTGGGTTTTAATTTTAAATTTAAATTTCCCTTTGGTCTCTTGGATCTTGTGAAACAGAGCGCGTGTTCTTCCTTTTTTTGTTGTTTTCTTCTATTCCTTTACATGGGTTACTATAATAGTTTTCTCTATCTGAATATGCCAGTCAATAGCTAGCTTTCTGTTTGCTTATTGCCTATATATAGTAGATATAAGGCATATGTGTAAAGTAAATGTGTGCCAGTTGTCTATATACAGTTTGACTGCGACTAATACAGTATTCTTGCTAATATAAACACCATATAGACTGTTGTGTTGTCCATATGTTACTAGAGCAACCTATGGTGAATGAGGGGAACATGTTTTCTACCCATCTCACTAATCTTTGAGGTGCCTGGGATGAAATGCCAAGATGGGAAGTCCATTCCTGCATGGCTTGATTTACCAACAAGGACAAAATACCTTATCTGGTCTTCCCTTCCCCAGCACCTGTAATGCAGAAAACCTGCTTCTCCCTCCATAAAGGGATTAAAAGGTAAACAATGCTTTCAGCTGGGAAAGAGCTGCTCCCATCTTCAGCCCTGGATAGGGCACACCAGAGGAATAATAGCCACACTAACAGGAGTGCTTCAAGGTGTTCCCCACAGCACAAAAACTAATCTGTCTCTAACTCCTCATTGACGACCTTAGTTTTCATTTGTCATGAAGCTGTAATTCCATCAGCTTCACCCTAAAACGTAATTAGCCCCAAACATCTCTGTTGCTTAAGATACTCAGCAAACACCCAGCACTCAACTCTCAGTACCCAATATTTAAATCCTAGAGCTCTCCTTTGTCTCCCCTCTGAATCTGGTACAGTATCACCCCTAAGAATTCTCCCAATTCCTCTGCTATTTCCAACCTATCCTCTCAGATTGCAAATGCCTTAGCAGACCAGGTGCTCAGGAGCAGCAGCAGCAGAAGGCCATTGCTTTCACATCCTGCACGTGAGCTCCCAAAGGCACCTGGTGGGCCACTGCGAGTAGCAGAGTGCTGGACTAGATGGACTCTGGTCTGATCCAGCAGGCTAGTTCTTATGTTCTTATGTTCAACACTGCTTATATCCTAGAACTGTGTGTGTGTTCTGCTGCTTTGATAGTTGCATGCTTGTATTTTTATTATTCTCCTTTTAATAAAATTATTAAACTTACTTCATTCTCCTGTGGATATCTTGCAAAAGCTGACTTCTGTATACATAGGCAACAAAGACCCCTAGCTTGTCCAATCTTTTGCTAAGCCAAGAGTCTGCTCTCACTAATCCCCCCCCCACACACACACACACACTAAAAGGGACAGACTCCCGGTATTTCAGGAAACATAAACTTTTTGAAAGCACATTTTGCTGATACAAACAATTTTGGTTTTATAGACTTGCTCATACAAGCATCATATAGATGGTCTTGTATTATTTATATTTTTGTAAGCATTAATTGTTGATGAAAATGATTTTATTAATGTATAACAATATATTCACACTGATACTAGTGTAAAAACTTTGTTCTTTGTGATTCAATAGATATTTATCTTTGTGATTCAATAGATATTTATCCTCAACACAGGTTTTGTCATTATTGTTGCCTATCTTTAACAATCTGACAAATTTAATCCATCAAGACTTTTCATTTCTTTTGGCCACAAGAATCATCTTTGCACATTATTCTTTGAACATATCTCTGATTTCAACCCATAGTTCGGATTCACATTCACTTGAATTTAGTAATGCAAACGTTGTCTTTACATGGCTTTAAAACTCTTCAGGGATGTTGTGTAGATTCTATTTTGGCATTATGGATGTTTTGGTTGATATTATGAATATTTTTGAGTGATATTAACATTTCATGGACTAAACCACAGTTGGCTCTTGGTCTTGTTTTAACAGAGATAATAGAGCTTCTCTATTTTCTGCTCCTATTATGTATTTCATTTGAATTCCATTTTGGCCTTCCAGTGATGTACATTAATACAATTATCTACTTGGTTGCCTGAAACATGTCTTCACAACACAGGCATTCCTCCCATTGGCCAAAGTGGGCAGTTGCCCAGGGCACCACCTTGTGCTGGGCGCCAAAAATGCAGGTTCGTTTGTGGGATTTTTTTTGTATTTTCAGTGTTTTTTCCATTTTTGGCTTGCAGGGGGTGCAGTTTTTAGGCTAGCAGCACCAAAATTTCAGGGATGTTTAGAGAGACTCTCATGATTATATCACACAAGTTTGGTGAGGTTTGGTTTAGGGAGTCCAAAGTTATGGACTCCCAAAGGGAGTGCCCCATCCCCCATTGTTTCCAATGGGAGCTAATAGGAGATAGGGGCTACACCTTTGAGGGCCAATAACTTTGGACCCACTGAATCAAACTTCACCAAACCTGGGTGGTATCATCAATAGGAGCTCACAAAGATACTCTGATGCTGCTATTTTAATAATTGCACCCCTGACAGCAGGCACCCCCTAAATTTCCCCAGATTCTCTTTTTAAATCCACCCCCTTCCTGCCAACGCTTGTTTTCTTTCTTTTATTCTCTCAATGCCTAATAAAGGTTATTATCATTATTATTATTATTATTATTAAATCCACCCCCTTCAGCATGGATTTAAAGGGAGAATCTGAGGTCCCCAGTTTAAACATTGAAAGTGATGCTGCTTCAGGGTGGGGGAGAATCCACCCCAAAATAGCATCACTTTCAATGTTGTATAAACTGGGGACCCCATTTTCTCCCTTTAAGGTGGATTTAAAAGGAGAATCTGGGCTCCCTAGTTTAAACACCATTGAAAATGATGCTGTTTGGGGGTGGATTCCAGCATCACTTGTTTAAACGAAAGACCCTAGATTCCCCTTTTAAATCCACCTTAAAGGGAGAATCTGGGGTCCCCAGTTTAAATAACATTGAAAGTGATGCTGTTTCCCCCAATTGGGGGGACTGGATACACCATAAAATGTTTTCATAGCAGTAATAAAACATTTTGAAAGCATTTTGAATTTTTTTAAAAAAAAATCTGCTGTGTTCAGATTTGTGAGTTGGGGCATGTTCTATAATGTGATGGTGACTTTGAAACGACCTGGTGGAAAAAATCATTGTTTGGTCACGGTGGGGGAGGGTGGCCACCCTTGGGGAGGGCATCAAACTCAGGTTTTGCCCAGGGCTCCAGTTTGCCTAGGTATTCCACTGCTTTACAATGAACAAATTGTTGTCTTTACAGAATTCTGTAAGTCTGTCTCCTGCTTCATTTCATGCTCCTAGGCCCAGCCTTCCAATGATATTTGATTCTGCTTTGTTACCAGTCACTTATAATCATCATCACATATTGCTTGGATATGTGATCAGTTTCATTCTGGACACTTGCAGAAAAGCTTTCAATTTCTTCCTCATCAGCATCTGTCGTTGGGGTGCAAACATGAATGATGGTTGTGTTGATAGGCTTTTCATGAAATCTGATTGATATTATTCAATCAGATTTTGCCCTGATTTCCTGTACTACATCTCATCTCACTATTAGAGCAGCTTTGTTTCTTCTTTTGAAGTGAGCAACATTGAAACTGGTAAGACTAACTTAGTTATAGATAATTAAGATCTATTGCAAATGTTGGACTCCAAACACAATGCAGCATTGATATGTCACCAAATAAAGTAGGCAAAATGTCATCACTTGGTAACAGAGTGCAAGTGCTGCACTTCACAGAGTTGCTTTATATAACAAATGCATAATCTAGAGCCAGTTTGGTGTAGTGATTAACAGTATCAGATTAGGATCTGAAAGACCCAGGTTCAAATGTCCACTCATGCCATGGAAGCTGCGTGACCTTAGGTTAGTCTCACTCTCTCAGCCTAACTTACCTCACAGGATTAATGTGAGGATACAGTAGAGGAGAGATGAAAGCTGATTTGGGTACCCTTTGAGGAGAAAGGGAGCATATAAATGAAGTAAATAAAAGAAAAGAAACAGTTGCTTGATGTTAGTGAAGTTATTTCCCATGCAGATTGATTTACTTACCCCTTTCTGTTTTATTAGTACTTCCTGAAAACCTACTAGTACTAAAAATGCACAGTTGGATGAAAACCCCAGTAGATTCAGTAAGGGGGAAAAAACTTGTAAGGTAACAGTCAGGAGGCACTCCCAGTCTCTTTCCTATTGTGTTGCTAGGCAAAGACAAGGTACTGAGTGAATCTGTTCTGCTCCAAATGACTGCTAACACGGGATGGGAACAATCTGGGAGCATGGCCACATAGCACAATCCTAAAAACACTTTCCTGAAAGTAAGTTCTATTGAACAGACTTGGGTAGGAAATCTGAGTAGATCTGGTTAGGATGACACTGTTAAAGGAGCTTTTTCTGTTATCTAAGGTTACCAGACGGACCCATGCTGGGTTGGGAAGCCCTGTTTTCCAGCTCTACCCTTCCTGCCAACCCTTGAGGTGTCTAGCAATGCCAAAATTGGGTCCCATTCTCTGCGTTGGCTAGTGAACCCACAAGGACAGAAATCTTGTCTGGTCTTCCCTTCATCCATATTTACCTTGCAAAATACCTGCCCCACCTCCTTCCTGAAGGGATTAAGATGAAACAATACCTGCTGACATGGAAACTGTTTCCTTCTCCAGCCCTGGTCTATTTTCCTCTCTAAGACAAAGAACATGCTAATGTATCGACCCCAAAGTGTTCCTGCCAGCACAATACTAATCTCAGTGCCTTCCTCTAACTGAAGACATTCCTATTCCTACATTTGCATTGGACAGTGTTTGACAGCTGTAATTCAATCAGCTACCCTTAATAAGAATTCCCTTTTGGGAATTCCCAGGCTCAACCACTTAAGTCAAGTCCTCAACCTATTAGATTAATGACTCAATACTTACATTGATGTCTACCCTTTTTCTTCTCCCCAGAAAGACAAAGGCTCATTCCGCACATGCAGAATAATGCACTTTCAAACTGCTTTCAGTGCTCTTTGAAGCTGTGTGGAATAGCAAAAGCCACTTGCAAACAGTTGTGAAAGTGGTTTGAAAGGGGCCAAAGCTCTCCTTTTCTTGGGTGATTTAGGGTCTCTTTGCATTACCAGAGAGCCTGTTTCTCTCTATAAGTGGAACCCTCTCCCATCAGTATCACCCCTAAAAATTCCCCAATTTCCTCCAACTATCTCCAAACCTATCCTCTCAACACTGCTTATATTCTGTATGTGTGTTTTGCTGCTTTGATTATTGTGTGCCAGGATTTGCATTATTTTTCTTTCAATAAACCTGTTAAACTTTTTACAAAAATTATTCAGCAGATTTCTTGCTTAAGCAACTCACCATAAATGTTGGCAACCAAGATACTGAGCTTGCCCACCTCTCATTAAGCAAGGTCTGCCATTCGCTAATTTTCCACTCTAAAAGGTGAAGACCCCAGCATTTTTAAATGCCAAATAGTGGTGGTGGTGGTGGTGGTGGTGGTTATTGTAGATTTCACTGCCGCCAGATCTTTAGCTGGTTGTTGGCCATCCATTACAATTCGAGCCTCACCCAGAGGCCTAGGAAGTTGTATTATTATTATTATCATGGTAGATTTCACAGCTGCCATATCTTTAGCTGGTTATTGGCTTTCATTATAATTCAAGCCTCACCCAGAGGCCTAGGAAGTTGTAATGTATTGGTGTAGTATTCACGTGGATCCCAACAGAGCTGCCTTCTGAATTTGGCAGATGATAATTTTGTCAATTTTTGTCAATTTGAAGATGTTTCAAGTACTGCCCTAGTGTTTTTGGGATGGCACCCAGTGTGCCAATTACCACTGGGACGACCTCAGCTGGTTTGTGCCATAGACGCTGAAGCTCAATTTTCAAATCATGGTATCTAGATTTTCAAATCATGGTATCTAGTGACCTTCTTGTGTTCTTTTTCAGTGACCCTGCTGTCACCGGGGATTGCTATGTCGATGATGGTCACTTTCTTGTCCTCAATCACGGTGATGCCTGGTGTATTGTGTTACAACACTTTGTCCTTGGATTTGAAAGGCTCCCAGAATCTTGACCTTCTCATTTTCTCATGTTCCCACCAGTTCCTTGCTGTTCTTATGTTGAAATTCTTGCATAAATTCCAGTGGATCATCTTGGCCACTGAGTTGTGTCTCTGTTTGTACACAGTCTGGCAATCTTTTTGCAGCAGCTGAGGACGTGATCTACAGTTTCATCAGCTTCTTTGCACAATCTGCATTTTGCAACATCTGAGGATTTTTCGATTTTGCCTTGATCGAATTTGTTCTAATGGCTTGCTCTTGAGCGGCTAAAGTCAGGTTTCAGTTTCCTTTTTCAGAGTTCCAGTTGTTAACCACAGCGAGGTCTTTTCATTATCCACTTTGTCCTTGATTTTCTCCAGAAATTGGCCGTGCAGTGCTTTGTTGTGCCAGCTTTCAGTCCTCATTTTAATCACATTTTTTTCTGTATTCTTGTTTGGTTTTCTGGGTCTTCAGCAAATATCTGTTCTTCACTTCAATCAATGTCTGTTCTTGACTTTCCTTCACATAATCAGCCAGCGCATGCTTCTCCTCTTCCACTGTTTGCTGTATTTGTAGTAAGCCTCTGCCACCAGATCTCCAAGGAAGGTATAATCTGTCACAGTGGTTCTCAACCTTCCTAATGCCGTGACCCTTTAATATAGTTCCTCATGTTGTGGTGACCCCCAACCCTAACATTTATCCATTTTACAGATGGAGAACACTGATGCAGAGAGTCTTAGGTGACCCCTGTGAAAGGGGTCCCAACCCCCAGGTTGAGAACCATTATCAGTATCACTGCGTGGGTGTAAGGCATGGTGCATTGTCATAAGCTTCCAAGTTTTTCTATCCAATGCATCCAACTCAGCCTTTGTCCAGTTGATGATTCCCGCAGTGTACCTGATGATGGATATGGTCCAAGTGTTGATGGCCTTGATGGTATTCCCACCGTTTAATTTAGATTTCAAAATTCCCACCGTTAATTTAGATTTCAAAATTTTCCTGACCCTCTGGGTGTACTCTCTGCTGACAACAGTTTTCACTTGCCCATGCTCGATGTTATCCAACTACAAAATGCCCAGGTATTTATAAGCTGCCTCTTGGTTGCACTTGATGAGTTGGCCAACAGGCATTTCGATCCCATCACTCTCAGTAATCTTGCCCCTCTTTATTGTCACAGTGGCGCACTTTTCCAGGCCAAATTCTGTTGAAATGGCTGTGCTGAATATTTGGACTGTGTTTGCTAGTGCCTGGATTTCTGTGTCTGATTTCCCGTACAGCTTCAAATCATCCATGTACAGCAAATGTGAGATTTTTCCCGAGACTTTACCCATTTGGTAGCCCAACTTTGTTTTCTTTAAAATTACTGTTAGTGGGATCATGGCGATGATTAATAGTAAAGGTGATAGTGAATCACGTTGGAAAATTCCTTGCTTAATGTTGACTGTTCCGAAGTTTTCATTTCCGACAGTCCCTTGGCTGGATCTTTCTGAATCAACTTTGTTTTCTTTAAAATTACTGTTAGTGGGATCATGGCGATGATAAATAGTAAAGGTGATAGTGAATCACGTTGGAAAATTCCTTGCTTAATGTTGACTGTTCCGAAGTTTTCATTTCCGACAGTCCCTTGGCTGGATCATTCTGAATCAAGTATGTCTTCCAAGTTGTTAGCCATTTATCGATTTCACCTTTTTGTATGGCTTTATTGAACTGCTTGGCCATTATTGGGTGCAAACTGGATAGGTATTTGAACCAGAAACTGTGCAGTTGATCATGTCCACATGCCATTCAGTTTTTCACTTTCTTGATTCAATGTTTTATCATATCAGTTGTTATTTCCAGCTCTTGCATTTGTTTTTGGCCAACATCTTTCTCAAAATCTTTTGTCCACTGCACCTTCCTGTTGTAATCTTTCTCGTTTTCCCACAGATCTTTCCAAAATGGAAGTGTTGCATTTTTCTCTGTTTTTTTTTTTTTTTTTTGCTTTCAACAGTGATCTTTGTGTTGAGGCTTTGATAGAAATTCCTTTGGTCTGAATGAAATTGCTGATTTTGTCTGTACTGGATGTTTCTTGCTTCATAACTTTCTATTTTTCTTGCTGTGGCTGTTATTTGTTGTTTGGTGATCTCCAGTGCTTTTTCAATTGTTCTAGTGTCTAGCCAGTACCTTCTAATTAATTCATGATCTTGCCATTCTTTAATCTTTGTTCTTTCATATTTTTCAGGTTACTGGCATCTGATCTTAGTTTTTTGATCTTCTGTTCCAGTCTAATTTTCCACTTTGGTTTTGATGGTTGGTTTATCTTGGGTTTAGGTATTTCAATGCCCAGTTCTCTTGTGACCACTAGTGCCATACTATACATGAGCTGATTAGTTTGTTTGATGGATGTTGTTTCAATTGTCATCAGTGCCATGTTTACATACCTCGTTATGTTTGCCAGGTCTTTTGGGGGCACCATTTTCAATGCTGGCAGTCCATAGTGGATGAACTTTTCCCTTAGGGTTTTTTTTTTGTCTTTCTGTCAGTCTATCAGTTTTTTTCTGTCATGGGGACTCTCTCTGGTGATTGTACTATTATTTTCTCCCCTATGCTGGCATTTTCATCTTGCAGTTCTATTATTATCTCTCTTGCTGTTTCTGGAGTATGTACTGTTCTTTCTTCTGGTGTTACAGTTGCTTTCTTTTCACAATTGATCTGGACTTCTTCCAGTTTTATCTCTGTAAACACTTTATTCCATGTGATGAATCGCCTTGATCTGGGTAGCGTTGTTTCCACAGTTCGTATATCCACCTCAAGTATCCTCTTTTTTCTGGCTCTGAGTTGTAGTAACAAGCCATGATGGCACGATATTCTTGTGCACTATACTTCTTTCTGTTGGATGGTTGGTCCACTAGTAGCCCACTTGTCGACGCATGCCCAGGGACCCCAGCATGCAACATGGCCCTTGTTAACCTGCACAACGACCGATGCGGTATGGAATAATTTTTTGTTTGTATCACCATATTGTATGGGTTGGTGGACACTCTTAGTCTGGTTTCTCAGTTGAGACCTGTCTGGCATGGGAGTCCCTTCTGGTAGAATACACTATCTCCAGCATAGCTCTCAACATCATCGAAGCACGCAAGCTTCCCCACGACAAGGGGGTGCCCATGAGGGATGGTTGTTGTTGTTGCTGCTGCTGCTGTTGTTGTTGTTATATACATAACAACACAGCACAAGTGTCTGGAATACATCTCTGAATATCAAGTCCTTCCCAAGGACCTAGGATATTAGCTGTATTTGCATAGAATGCATGCAGTTCCTAGAAGTGCTGCTTTCTGCAGCATGTAGACTGAAAATACTCATGTGCAGAGAATAGAGAAATTATGGCTTGCTACTACAAATTAAACCTGTTGAAAAGAGGATTCCTCAAACGAATGTACCAAATTATTGTTGTTATTGTTATATTGATTAAAAACAGTAATACACAGCAAACAAGATCACAATGCTGGATATTGTATTAAATCACACGTCGGACACTTCCCAAGCATCTAGGACTGTGTGATGTATTGACGAATAATGCGTGCAGAGCCGAGTAGAGTGGCCTTTTGCAGCTGACATATGGTGATTTTGTCAGCGCCGATTGTTTTTAAGTGCCATCCAAGGTCTTTAGGAACTGCACCCAGTGTGCCGATCACCACTGGGACCACCTTTACTGGTTTGTGCCAAAGTCTTTGTAGTTCAATCCTTAAATCCTCATATTGTGTAAGTTTTTTCAGTTGTTTCTCATCAATTCTGCTGTCACCAGGTATTGCAACATCGACTGTCCACACTTTTCCCCCCCACAATTGTGAGGTCAGGAGTATTGCGTTCCAAAACTTTGTCAGTCTGAATTCGGAAGTCCCATAGTAGTTTTACATGTCCATTTTCAGTGACCTTTTCAGATTTGTGATTCCACGAGTTCTTTGTCACAGGCAGATGGTAGTTGTGGCACAAGTTCCAGTGAATCATCTGAGCAACAGTATTATGCCTCTGAAGGGGCAATCAGCCTGGAATTCCAGTCCTCCACTTGCTCATCGAGGGTGCCAGCGGGTTCAGAGCATTCAGGAATCCAAAAGGATCCATAAGTCTCCATGGGTGGGCATAAATCAGTCCATCGCCTAGACAGGGTTGGCACACCAAGTCCACCTGAACCTTTAGGGCATAATGGTCAGACCATGGCACTCTGTCAACAGAGGATACAACTATATCAACTCCTGATGCAGAGAACAGATCCAAAGTGTGACCCGCCTCATCAGTGGGGCCAGAATTTATAAAGGAGAGACCTAGCATCGGCATGAATGACACTAGATCCACAGCCGCTGAACACGAGGTGGTATCAACATGGATGTTAAAGCCCCCCAAGACAGAAAGTCTGGGGAACCACAGCACCCAGTCAGCCACTGCCTCCAGCATCTGTGGCAGGCCATCCCCTGGTGTGCTAGGAGACCAGTACACCAGGAAGACAGCCAACCTCTCTGACGCCGTCCACTCTAGGCCAGCACACTCCATACCGATGATCCTTGGGACAGGGACAGCCCTTAAGAGGATAGAATCTTAGATGAGCATTACAATGTCGTCCCCCCACCCTGGGTTCGAGCTTGGTGGACACATGAAAAACCTGGGGATGAGACTTCGCCGAAGGCCACTGCCTCACCATCACACACCCAGGTTTTCGTGGTACAAGCCAGGTCTATTTGCTGAGCCCTGAGATAATCTCAGAGCATTATGGTCTTGTTGTTGATGGACCTGGCATTGATCAGTGTCAAGGACAAAGCAGGGGATGTCTGAACTCTACAGCCATCATTCCTCAAGACAGGCTGGAGGTCAGAAATTGGTTGAGAGAGAAAAGCAAGTTAATGGTGACCTTTCCAGATCGTATTCTAAAAGTAAATCTTGACACCAAGAGCCAAACTATGACACTGAATTAAAGCTTGTGCTTGGGATGCGTTTCTTACCCCTTCTACTGTGCACTTGCTGCTGTAGACACATGTGCTATCTTTCCCATGTTCCCTGGCCATGTATTTTGTGATTGCTCCATCAAGTGGTTGAAGAAATTATAGCAAGCAAATGGAATCATTACCAGCTGAACACGTGGACGTGCTGTCAGATGTTCAGGCAACTGAGAGGACAGCACAAATAGGAGGACCACTGCCACAGCTACATGTTAGTTGGACAATATAATTTCATTTTTAGCTCTGAAGATCTCTTATAGCAATGCTAGAATTTCCATGGTTCATTAAATTCAGAACATTTCCCTTTTCTATTAAAATAATGGCTTTTACATTCTTAATTTCTTTCCTGCTGGCCACCACTAACAATCCTCTATGTTTAAATCAAGTTGGTGGGGGGGGGGCAGGGGAGAGATAATGATTGTGTTAGCTGAGATGTGGAAGGGTTGAGTTGATTGTGTAATGTCATTCCTTTAATAAATCACTTCTGTAAGAGAAATATCTGTACTATTCAGACACAACCTGTGATAACTTCAATTTTTTATCTACCAAACATGTGGATTACTGACACCCACCAAGGGAAGAAACTGCTGTTTTAGATTAGCCAAATCAGTCCAAGCCCTGTCCTAGCAGAGTAATAAAGATTTGGCCACTTATCCTTGGGAAATCTATGTAATCCAAAGATTAATCTAGAAGGCCCTGCTCTCTTTGCAGCAAAGGGCCATTTCAAACAATCTGCTTTCTTTGCAGAAGTGTAATCATATCAGTGTCGTTTCCACCCCAGAGTACAAAGAAGCTTTAATATATCTAATAAAAGGTACTTTAGCATCAAAAGACAGCAACTGTCACAATATAATTTCTTGCTCAGATACACATTTGTCCAGGGACAGGAATGGCTGCTACATTCCAAACTCAAGAGAAAGGAGTTAATTACTACTAGTTAAACAAAAGCTCAGAGGAATGGATGGAACAGCTTTCTCTTTGACTTCTCCCAAATATATTCTAGCTTCCAAATTCTCAGTGCCATATGCATATTCAAGTCATCGTGGCAATGAAATAAGCCAAGCTATACCACTTGAACTGCTTCATTAGTCTGATTTATCTCTTAGGTTCTTCTTTTCAGCAGTCTACTGCTCGTGCATGTATGAGAAACACCCACAAGTTCCCTACAGTTATCTGAATTTTTTGTCCTCCCATCAAAGTGGAAAGTGTAGCTTTTTCCTGTGCAGGTTTGAAGAGCTCAATCAAACAAATAAAAAGAAGACTAATAAAAATTATTTTTGGAAAAAAAGTTCAAACAGGGAAGGGGGAATGACACTTTCAGATTTTACTTTAATTTACAGGATTCTTTTAAAAGAAAAAAACACAGAACCTATTACTATTGGGTTGTAGAAAAAATAAGCCTCTGGATTTCAGAATCTCCTGATTTCTCATGAAAGGAAAGACCCATCCCTGATCCCTTATTTCTTCTTTGAGATCATTATTTGCCATGCAATTACAATTGCAAACAGAATGAGAAAACAATGGAATTGAAACTTATACTGGTACATACTACCTCCCCAAGTCAGTATCATAACAAACTCAATGGATATTTCCCTACACATACATTATAATTTTAATAAATACAGCATTAAATATATCAATGACATAAATAATTTTAAACAATTTCAAGACAAGAAACTCATTTTTAAGTATTGTAAATGTTGTGAATGGTGTCTGTCAACAGAAGAAGTGGCTCTGAGTCTATTAATCCTTTCCAGTTTGTACTCCATGCTTTCTCCACATTTCTGTTGTCTATTTCCTTTCAAGTTAATGCTTTTTCAGAAGCTTCTGTATGCTGATTTCCATTGTCAGCAGGTAAAGAGGTAACATTCATGGGTGAGCTTTCCAGTATAACAGTTTTCAAAAGTGTAGCACAGGGACACTTCCAAATTAAACAACATAGGAAACAATATAAAAATTGAGCTACTATAAATTAGTATTGTTGATATATTTTGCAGTCTGGGAAGCTGGCATTTTAAAATAATTTCAAGATAGAATTGGAAACATTCTTGTGATGGTCAAGCGTCTCTTGTCATTGAATTCAAACAGTTCCCCTTTTGCTCATCATTAGCAAAAAAAACTAAAGAGATCAACCTGCTAGTCAAAAAGAAAAGGAAAATGTTTTCAAACATTGGCTCTGCCATGGACATATGTAATATAAAACATCTGAAATAGGTTTCATCTTCGATAGCATGCTACTGGAGAGGGAGAGGGATTTTCTGTGTACATTTGTTTGTATTCCCTTATTGGTTTTTTCTCCACCTAAATGGCTGCCCTCTGAATTTTCTGCAGTTTGCGTGCATTGCAGTTAAACTACTTTTACCCGATAAATATTGAAAACTTGATGACTGGAAAAAGAAAAAAATCCTTCCATGTCAATTTGGCAGTTCATATTCATGCTGAGATTGTGTCTAATTTTGAAAATCTTCACACTTGTGCCCTGCCATCCTGTGTAATCTTTTATGCATGGCTGCCTCCACTACTGCTGAGGCAGTTGCTATGCGACAGATGAACCTGCTCTGTAGGGCCTTGACATTAGTAAAAGCAAATTGACCACGGGAGCACTAATCTACCATGAAAAGCAGTTGGTGCCACACATTTCCTTGAGAAGGATTACCTAATCAACAAGTAAAACCTTCTTTCAAACGTGAGCTGAATTACCTGGACTTGGATCTCCCTCCTTCACATCTTCTTTGCTACATCGTATTATCCAGAAGGGGTAAAGTTTTATAAAGTGATAGGCACAAATTTGCCTGTAAGCACATACTGTGCATATTTGTAGACTTTATGTGTTCCTCTCATACTACTTACTGAAAATGGCTTCTTTTTCAAGGGCATTGTGGCACTCCTAGTTATTTGATCTATGAGGCAAATTGCTTTCTCCTTCAAGGAACCATTCCCAGTTTAACACATCCTGCACATCGAAGAGGATTCTAGAGTGCATTTATGTATTAACTTAAATATTTGTTATGATTTATTAATCGGTTATCAGCAAGCAAAATACATTCAGCTATAAGTTTTTAAAGCTAATCAATGCAACCTCCAAAATCCATTAAAATATTTTATCAAATGCAATCTGACCAGCTGTCCTATTTAGCCAAAACAAAAAGCTTGCTAGAACAAGGAATTTGAACGTGTCTTCTGAATACTTGCAGAAAAAAATGTCATTTGAAACTCATTTAAAAGGGCATTCAATAACTTTGGTGCTACTGCTGAAATTACCCTGTCACATATCCAGAGATGTTCCTCCCATTGGGCAAAGTGGGCACCCTCTTGTGGGGGGCACAAAAACTGCAGGTTCGTTTGTGGAATTTTTTGTATTTTCAGTGTTTTTTCCATTTTTGGCCTGCAGAGGGCGCAGTTTTTAGGCTAGCAGCACCAAAATTTCAGGGATGTTTTGGGAGACTCTCCTGATGCTATCACCCAAAGTTATGGACTCCCAAAGGGGGTGCCCCATCCCCCATTGTTTCCAATGGGAGCTAATAGGAGACGGGGCTACACCTTTGAGAGTCCATAACTTTGGACCCCCTGAACCTAACTTCACCAAACCTGGGAGGTATCATCAGGAAAGTCTCCTAAAGATACCCTGAAAGTTTGGTGCTGCTAGCTTAACAATTGCACCCCTGACAGCAGGCACCCCCTAAATTTCCCCAGATTCTCCTTTTAAATCCCCCCCTTTGGCATGGATTTAAAGGGAGAATCGAGGTCCCCAGTTTAAACATTGAAAGTGATGATGTTTCAGAATGGGGGAGAATCCACCCCAAAATAGTATCACTTTCAATGTTGTTTAAACTGGGAACCCCAGATTCTCCCTTTAAGGTAGATTTAAAACAAGAATCTGGGCTCCCTAGTTTAAACCCCATTGAAAATGATGCTGTTTGGGGGTGGATTCCAGCATTACTTGTTTAAACTAGGGAGCCCAGATTCCCCTTTTAAATCCACCTTAAATGGAGAATCTGGGGTTCCCAGTTTAAATAACATTGGAAGTGATGCTGTTTCCCCCAATTGGGGGGACTGGATACAACACCATAAAATGTTTTCATAACAGTAATAAAACATTTTGAAAGCATTTTGAAAATGTTTTCAAAAAATTTATTCCTGCTGTGTGGCATGGCCTATTGCTGTGTACAGATTTGTGAGTTGGGGCATGTTCTATAATGTGATTGTTACACAGCTTTCACAGGTTGTAAACTTATTTTTAAGGAATCTCCACCAGCTGCTAAGAGTGTAACAGCACACAACTATTTTAAGTAGCAATGGGGAAAGTAACTTGGCTTAGCAATGCGAGAGGCAGACTGGGTAGAGATCTTTTAAGGACTATGTATACCAGAAAATGGCTTGAAGAAGTATCTGCAGAGAATTCACAAAAGACCAAATTGCAGTTTAAATATTTTTATATAAATTTTGGTTGCAAACAATCACACAGTAAGAAGTCAAGGCACATACACACAGTTCCTAGGATATAAACAGGGAGGAGAAGATAGGTAGGAGGATAGCGAGGGAGTTGGGGAAGTAGGGACTATACGTTACCTAAATTCAGCTGAAGAAGTTCTTGTAGAAGTCAGGGATTCCTATACCAGCATGGAGAGTGGGGGCCAGCAGCAGCTGGAGCCAGCCTGGAGGGATTGAGCCAGCATTGAGAGCCAGCATTGAGAACTTGAACCAGCAGCAGGAGCTGGCTAGAGTAAAGAACCAGCATTAAGAAGAACGTGGAACTTTGGGTGCACTGTATTTTTATACCCTTTTGCTCAGGTAGGGTCGGGAACAAGTGAGTTTTCAGTTTTTTTCCTAAATTCTCTGGAACTTCCCATGCTGGTCTTGCTGGCTTGAGCTCTATCTAAAAGCTCTTCTATTGTTCTAAACCCCAGGACAATGGAAGTCAATTGCTCTTAGATTATATCAGTGATACCATGAATGGTTTATGCAGAGATACTTCTTACAGTCTCTGCCTTCAGTATTCAGATTTGAATGAGGCTTGATTGATTCAGGATGGGATCTTGTTGTTAGGGAGATCATATCTAGAGGTTGGGGAAATGCAAGGAAGCAACCATCTGTTGCTAGAAGAGATAGTGAAATTCAGCATCTGATGCTAAAGTGGCTTTCCATATTCTTTGTCTTAACAGTATCTTTGCAAGGTGTGGTAATCAAGATCATGCCCACAAACAAAATGAGACCTCCAGGTTATGCTGGAGTAACTCATTCATTGATTTAATCTTGCTAAACAGACCTTTTGCCTGGGGCCTGCTTTCAGCTTGGACACTCTGCTAACCACACAAAAATATGAGAGGTGGCTTCTGCCTATGTAGTTTAACAGGAAAATATTATGAAATAATATATATTGGGGTGTCAAGGGCAAGGCTAACATGATGGTGACTTTGAAATGACCTGGTGTAAAAAATCATTGCTTGGTCACAGTGGGGGAGAGCGGCTGCCCATGGGGGGGCGCCAAACTCCAGTTTGCCTAGAAACACCACTGGGCGTAGCTACAAGGGGACAGGGGGTGCGCGTTGCACTTGGCACGCGCCTGGGGGGCATCAAACTCAGGTTTTGCCCAGGGCTCCAGTCTGCCTAGTTACGCCACTGCACATATCACTACCCACCATATTTCTGATAGAAGGGAAACATACAACAAGGCTTCAAACCATAATCTGAGTGTACAAAGAGATTTGTATGAAGAAGTGGTTATTGCGCTAAACTAGGCCCAGGCCATTTGAAAAATAAAAAATCCACAATTTGAATTCAAAATTGAAATGTTCACTGAAGTGATCCTTTGCTTCAAATGTTTGGCTGATAGGTGAACCATTCCTGCTCTATAAACAATTAAAATCCTCACGTGCAGTGGCATAACTGGCAAGGGAGTACATTTTCCTATCCTTTCCCAGGAGTGCAGGGGCAAGGAGAGCCAAACTAATAGGTGATCTCCTGCCTCTGGTGGTAAGTCTGGAAAAAGATATGGAGATACCCACCCTTTCCATAATCAATTTGACAGATTTATCTCTTGTTTGGCACATTTTTATTTTGGGATGTAGGGCCTTGGAGGGGGCAGAGCTGATTGGTCTGTGCCTATATTTGAAAGGTACTAGTGTTTGAATGTGCCTCCTTCTGTGATGTGCTCAGAGTTATAGTGTGTAATTAGTGTGTGTGTGTAATCACTGGTGTGTAATTAGCTAAGAATAGCCCCCTACGGAGATGATGCCTTTGTCCCCCAGGAAGTTATTTTTTGAAGTTGACAACTTTTTCCCCTCCCATTTTCCCCTCATGTATTGGATGCTGTAGGGAAGGCAGGAAGGCGTTGGCTGTGCTTAGTGACCCTGGTGTTTATCCCCGTAGAACAGGCTGCAGTTTTATTGTCCCCCTTCCCCACTAACTGCATGAACTGCATGAACTGCATGAACAGAGGCTTGGTTTTCCCACACCCAAAGGTCATGCCATTGGAAGCTGTTCAAAGCAGTGGGAAGCAACCCATCTCTCAAATCCCCCTTGGAAGGCTGCTTCCCCTGATCCCCTTAGTAAGCAGACAAAAATGGTATTCACATATCTACGCTTTATTTTCAATGAGTTGTATTTGAAGACACAAACACACACACAAGAATCAGCTGCTTCTCCTATGCATGTGTTCATGTCTCTGCAGACAGATCATCGGAAAAAAAATTTAAGGGAAGAGTATATATTGCCTGAGTCAGCAGGACAAGCAGGGTACGGCCATGTACTTTTCAGGCTGAAAAGGCACCCAGGATTGGTGTCTGCAGAGCAAATGTCCTGGGAAACCTTTAGGCAGATTCTGCATGGGCCAAAAACAGCAGCATGGAAGGGTTTACACTGTTTTCACACCGTTTTCACACCGCTGCTTTTGGCCCATGCTGAATCCGCCTTAGACAAAAAGCTGCAGGCATGGAGAATCCCTGCAGCATTACAAAATGTTGGCCACTAGCAGCAGATGAAATTGACTTGAGGCTTTAATAGTTGGAGAGGGGGGAAGCCTCTTGCACCTCCAATGCCTTTTTTGTCTGTGTTGTCTGAACAAAAAATTAGAAGGTGCCTTTTTTTAAAAGATGTCCCCAGGATGCCTTATTTGTGCTGTGCACAATCCGTTATTGATTAGTACATTTCTTTCTTTATTCTTTATTAATTTCTTGGAAGGGAGGGAGGGTTGCCCTGCTCTTCCAAAACTCAGGATAGCTTACAACAGTAACTAATAAAATACACAGTAAAATTCCATTTACATAGCAAGCTAATGTTAAAATATATAAAGACAATTTCCTGTATTCAGAAGTAATCTCAGCCTACAAACCTGCATTTGCACTTTACCTGAAAATGGGATTGCACTTCAGCTGAAATCTCATCCAGTAGAGGCTGGACGCCTAACCCTTAATCAGTGTCCAATCAATTTTCTCTGGATTAAGTTTCAGTTAATTCAGATCCATTAAGTTTATTGCTGATATCCAAAAGAACTATGATGCACTGCCCATTCACCCTTCTGTGCAACTGATAAACACATGAGGCTGCCTTATATTGAATAAGACCATTGGTCCATCAAGATCAGTAATTTTCATTCAAACTGGCAGCAGCTCTCCAGGGTCAGAGGCTGAGATGTTACACATCCTAATTGTTCTTCTCAATTGGTGGAGCCCAGGATTGAACCCAAAAACTTCTGTATGCAAGGCATTCTACCACTGAGCCCCTCTTCCTAATCAATAATATATTGGAGCAAACTTAATAGTTTCAATTTCGAAACCAAACCTGAAGCCAAATTGAAAAAGATCTGGAAACTTGAAGCATTGAAGCACCACCCAAGAATCTCTGGAGCTCATATAAATTTAGTTGAATATTGTCATTAATTGTTGAGTTCATTTGCATCAGGTTTCTCCTAGGAGTCTCACTACAATGTCCCTCAAAACTTCATCAAGGCACTTAACTGCTTCAGGCCTGTGTCATACTCAGACTGGCATCTCGCACGTCCAGACCAATGGCTCGGCTTGCCATTATCATTGCCTGAGGCTGGGAAGGTTTTCTTTTGCCTGCAAATGTAACTAGTGAATAGTGCTTACCACTCCTCCTTATCTGCAATTTCCCAAAGGAGGGAAGTTCCTGTCTCACAACAATGTCTCTGTTCTCACAATCTTTCTTATGCTGATGTTTTGGGAATGCAGGGAGGGAGGATCATGGTTTGAGCAATGTTGCAACTTACAGGTATATACTGATGTTCAGGGGGCAAATCATTCACATAGAAAGAAGGGAAGTAGATGGGTGATTGAAGTGTGTTATGATTGTTTGGTAGTGTAACCTAGAGGCTGGAGAGGACTGTTTAGAAAGCCAGTATGGTGTAGTGGTTAAGATTGGCAGACTCTAATCTGGGGAAGCAGGATCAATTCCCCAACCATCCACATGAAGCCTGCTGGGTGACCTTGGACCAGTTGCAGTTCTCTCCAGGAAGGCAAGCAATGGCAAACACCTCTGAACCTTTCATGCCTTGAATATCCTACAGGGTTGCTGTAAGTCAGCTGTGATTTGACAGCACTTGCCAACACCCAAATCATTAGTTGGAATTCTATCCTCTCAAATGGCACTAGCTTAGCAATAGTAGAATTTTTCTGCCCTTCCTAAATGGATTTCTTACCTGGCATCTCCATTAATGCGGAATTCTGGTATAAGTTTTATTTGAACTTTAGTTTATTTGAATCTTAGTAATCTTTATTTGAATCTTATTAATCTCAGTATTTATTATTTTCCAAAATTCTTGTGCTTTATTGCATGTCCTCCACTGGTGGAACAAAGTACCTTTTACTTCATTACACTTCCAGCACTTACTAGAGCTGTTATTTATTTTTACAATTTTACTTGGGGTCCTATACCACCTAAACTAGATCTTGTAATATGCCTTTTTAATATAATTGCTCTTAGTAAATTTCAAATTATTTCTCCATAACATTTTCCATTGATCAAACATGATATTACGTCCTAAGTCCTAAGCCCATCTTACTATATAATCTTTAACTTGATCTTTCTCTAATTCCAATTTTAGGCAAATATCATACATTTTTAAATTAAATTTTTATCAGTATTTAGAATATTTTTTCTATAATATCCATTTGATCTTTCTTCCTGAAGAGTTGTTTATCTTTTAAGATATAGTTTCTTAAATGATAGTAAAACCACAAATTAATGTTCCAACCTTGCATTTTAATTGTTCTTGTGTTTTTATTTCCAATTTAATTTATTTATCTTTTATTGTTTTTATCATAATATCTGAATGTCCAATTTAATCAGTGCCATTATAGTATTTTCTCAAAAGGGAGGAGCCCTTTGGAGTATACCTCTAGGTACACTCAAGCTTAAGTTTGCAGAGAGGAGAACAAATGTTATTCAGTTGCTTCTTGGTAGCTGGATCTTCCACAGTCCTCCTACCTTGTTATATTCATTTGAAAATGGCTCACTTTGTCACATTCCATTGAAAAACATTTTCCACTGGTAAGTTCAGACTAAATAGATCAAGAACATGATAAGACCTGTTGGATCAGACTGGTTGCAATAGGAGCAACCACAAAGCCAGATTTGAAGACTGAAGCCTTCTCCTGTTTTTGCCTCCCTCAACTGGTATTCAGAGATAATACTGTCTCTAAACAGGGAGACTCCATTTAACCATTATGGCTAGTTGGTATTGGTGGATCTTAAAACCAACTTTGCTAGTGGCTGTCACTTTTGAAAGCTGCCTAGCAAAAATTCAGGATAATTGAAATCAGGGTATTTGTTCAGTTGTCAGAAGTCTAAAGGCACAGCTACATGGGAAAGGACCCACTAAGCTCAATAGACCTTATTTCCAAGTAAAAGTGCATGTTCGCTTTCATGGAGGTCAGAATGACTTTCAAGCTTTTTATTTATTTACTTAAAAATCCTCATCTAACGTTTGTGACTAGTTTGTGCAGTTCTTCAAAAGCTTTACATAAAATGTTGTTGCAATATTGATCCCAGGAAATGAGACATCAAAAAGGTAAGGAAATAGCTTTTATAGGGCCAACATCTGTTAGTGAGAGAGTTCAAGCTTTTTCACCTCAGTGAACTCTGCATGGAGAAAGGCACTTAAAAGCTTGCACATTCCCTCACCAACAGATGCCATCTCAATAAAAAATATCATTTTTACCCCCTTGTGTCTTTGTGTTCCTTTCAATTATTTCATAATGAGATCTCACATGTGTTCTAAAGCAGAAGGTGCACATTTCTGAACTAGAAGACTGTTCTGTGTTGGTCCTGAAAATTGTGATACAAAATGAGTAAGAATATCTTTTTAAAAATCAAATTATATGGATGAAAGATTAGAAATGCTTATGAACAGAAACATAGAATCATTGAGTTGGAAGAGACCACAAGGGCCATCAAGTCTAACCCCCTGCAATGTAGGAACACACAATCAAAGCACTCCTGACATACGATCATCCAGCCTCTGTTTAAAAACCTCCAAAGAATGAGACTCCACCACTCTCAGAGGCAGTGAATTCCACTGTCGAACAGCCCTGACTATCAGAACGTTCTTCTTAATGTTTAGATGGAATCTTTTTTCTTGCACTTTGAATCCATTACTCCGTGTCCTAGTCTCTGAGGCAGCAGAAAACAAGCTTGCTCCCTCTTTGATATAACATCCATTCAAATATTTAAACACAGCTATATTGTACCTCCTTAACCTTTGCTTCTCCAGACTAAATATCTCCAGCTCCCTAAGTCTCTCTTCATAGGACATGGATTCCAGACCTTTTACCATTTTGGTTGCCCTCTTCTGGACATGCCCCAACTTGTCAATATCCTTCTGAAATTGCAGTGCCTAGAACTGAACACAGTACTCTAGGTGAGTTCTGGTCAATGCAGAGTAGAGGGATACAATTACTTCCCTCGATCTAGTCACTATACTCTTATTAATGCATCCCAGAATTGCATTGGCTTTCTTGGCTGCCATATCACACTGCTGTCTCATGTTCAGTTTGTGGTCTACTAAGACTCCCAAATCCCTTTCACATGAAGTGTTGTCAAGCCGGGTGTTACCCACCCTATGACTGTGCATTTCATTTTTTCTGCATTAGTATCTTACATTTATCTTTGTTAAAATTAATTTTCTTAGTTTTGGCCCAGCTCTCTAATCTGTCCAGATCAATTTGAATCCTGCCCCTGTCCTCTGGGATATTAGCTAGCCCTCCTAATTGGTATCATCTGCAAATTTGATTAACATGCCCTCTATTTCAATTTCCAAGTAATTGATAAAAATATTGAATAGCACTGAGCCCAGGACAGAACCTTGTGGCACCCACTAGTCACTTCTCTCCAGGATGAAAATGAGCCATTGATGAGCACTCTTTGTATTCAACAAGTCAACCACTTTCCAGCTTACTTGCAAGAATACCATGGGGCACCATGGGGCACCTTGTCAAAGGCCTTACTAAAATTAAGGTATGCTACATCCACAGCATTCACTTCATCTACCAAGTTTACCACTCTATCAAAAAAGGAGATAAGATTAGTACGGCATGTCTTGTTTTTGAAAAACCCATGTTGATTTTCAGTGATCATTGTATTCACTTCCAAGTGCTTACAGACTGTCTCCTTAATAATCTGCTCTAAAATCTTTCCTGATGTTGATGTCAGGCTGACTGTGCAGTAGTTGTTTGGATGCTTTCCCCCCCCCCTTTTTGAAGATGGGGACATTAGCTCTCCTCCAGTCCACTGGAACCTCTCCTGTTCTCCAGGAGTTCTCAAAGATTATAACAAGTGTGTAATGTATTGTATTGATGTGAGGCACTGTATTGTTTTAAGAGTCTGCAGCTGCTGCATTGGTAATTGGTAATTAGTATTTGTGTTATATTGAGCACAGCTGCAGAGTGATTTTATGCAATGTGTGAGTAGCAGCCATGGAATAAAGTGTTGTATTTTGTTCCTCCGACTCCTGATTCCTGAGACATAACAAAGTGGTTCTGAGATTGTATTGTCAAAGGCTTTCATGGCCAGAATCACTACGGCATTATGGGTTTTCCGGGGTGTATGGCCATTTTCCAGTCACATTTTCTCCAGATGTTTCACCTGCATCTGTGGCTGGCATTTTCACAGGATCTGTTAATAGTTAAGCAAGTGGAGTATATACCTGTGGAATGTCCAGGGTGGAAGAAAGAACCATTTGCATTGGTTAAAAGTGTTAAGAGTTCAATCTGCAAGTGTATTTTCCATGTGTTAAGTGGAATCCACCCATTACTAAACAAGAATTAAACAAGTTTCTGGACCATATTAACAATATCCACCCAAACATCCAATTTACTGAACTGAACTGAAACCTTTAATGTCATTCAAATATCAACAATAATACACACACACACACACATAAATTTATAAAAGTGCATATAACAAAATAGGAATCTATATTTTTTTTAAATCCTCTAAAATGATAATTTAAAAATTGAATAAAATGTTTCAAAGGCTACATTAAAAATGCCTTACAATTACAATACAGAGGAACCTGGCAGTCAACTCTAAGACTTCTCTTGAGTCGTTGTCCAGAAGGAAGAGGTTTTTCTGTTGGTCTGTGAGAATGCTTTTGTCAGTCCGCAGAGGAACCAGAAACTTCCCCATAGCTGCATTATATAAAGGACAATGGTGCAGGATATTATGAACAGACCCTTCACAATTCATGTTACAAATGCAAAGCCTTTCATGGCGTGGTATTTTCATTTCCCTACCAGATCTCAGGATATTACATCTCACCAAGGAGATTGCACATTGGAGTTTGGGTTCAAGAAGTAAATATAAATAGTTGGATATATTTGTGTTCCCAAAAGAAGTGCCAAGATTCCCCTACAGAATCACTGTGGATATCAATACCAGGTGTGAAGGACAGTTTAATATTAGGAATATATTATCTTCCCCCTGACCAAAGTGCACAAGAGGATTCTGAGATGGAAAAAGAAATTAGAGAGGCCAACAAAAACAAAAATGTAGTGGTAATGGGTGATTTTAACTATCCCCATATAAACTGGAAAAATGCATGTTCAGGTCATAGTAAGGAGAGAGCATTCCTGGATATGCTAAATGACTGTGGCTTAGAGCAGATGGTTGTGGAACCAACCAGGGGAGAGGTGATCCTAGATCTAATTCTATGTGGGACCCAGGACCTGGTGCAGGAAATCAGTGTTGTTGAGCCGATAGGGAACAGCGACCACAATGCTGTCAGATTCAGTATCTCAGCATGCGAACAAGTGGCAACTACTAATGTAGTTACATTAAGCCTTCCAGAAGGGAAATTTCTCAAAGATGAGGGGATAGTGCTGGGAAGCTGAAAGGGAGAAAATCAAGAGAGTCAAAAACTGTCCAGGATGCTTGGAGGTTATTTAAAAACACAGTAATAAAAGCTCAGCTGGAATGTGTTCCACGGGTTAGAAAAGGCAGCACCCAGTCCAAAAGCCACCATGGTTAACAAGAGAGGTTGAGGAAATTATCAGAAAAAAAGAAAATGTCTTTAGAAAATGGAAGTCCAGTTTGGCTGATGAAGAATATGAGAGGGAACACAAATGGTGGCAAAGAGAAGCAAGTTGGCTGTAAGGAGGCAAAAAAGATTATGAAGGCATGGCTGCAAACATCAAGACCAGCAACAAACAGTTCTTCAAGTACATCAAAAGCAGGAAGCCAGCAAGAGGCCCGGTAAGGCCCGTTAGATGACAAAGGGAACAAAGGGTGTGCTAAAAGATGGCAGGGAGATTTTTGAAGCTGAATGAATTCTTTGCATCTGTCTTCACCCAAGAGGAGGTGAGGAACATTCCTGCACCTGAACCAAGCTTCTTAGGAAGCTGATCAGGAACTAGCGAAGATAGTGATAGACAAGGAAAGAAGTTCTGGCAGCCATTGATGGCAAAATGTTACCAAATCCCCTGGCCCAGATTGCATTCACCCAAGAGTTCTTAAGAGCTCAAGCATGAAATTGCTGATCTTCTCACTTTAATATGCAACTTATCCCTGAAATCAGGCTCCATCCTGAGACTGGAAGATGGCCAATGTCACACCAATCTTTAGAAAAGGATCTAGGGGACCGGAAATTACAGGCCAGTCAGTTTGACATCTGTTCTGGTAAATTAGTAGAATCTATCATTAAAGATAAAATTATAAAACATGTAGAAAAGCAAGACCTGCTGAAAGTCAGCATGGCTTTTGCAGAGGCAAATCTGTCTTACAAACTTACTAGAGTTCTTTGTGGGTGTAAACAGGCATGTGGACAGGGGTGAACCGGTGGACATTGTCTACTTGGATTTCCAAAGACTTTTGACAAAGTTCCTCACCAGAGACTGTTGAAAAGAAAACTCAGCAATGAAGGGAATAAGAGGAAGTCCTCCTATGGATTAAAACTGGTTGAAAAACAGGAAACAAAAAGAGTGGGTGTAAATGGGAAGTTCTCACAATGGAGAGATGTCGGGAGTGGTGTCCCCAAGGATCCGTTTTGGGACCAGTGCTCTTTAACCTATTCATAAATGACCTGGAAGTAGGGGTGGGTAGGCGTGGTGGCCAAGTTTGCAGATGATACCAAATTATGTAGGGTGGTGAGAACCACAAAGGATTGCAAAGAGCTCCAAGCGGACCTTGATAAATTAGGTGTGTGGGCTCCAGAAATGGCAAATGCAGTTCAATGTAGCAAAATGTAAAAAGTGATGCACATAGGGGGCAAAAAATCCAAACTTCACATACATTTCTGAGGGTCAGTGCTATCAGTCACAGACCAGGAAAGGGATTTAGGCGTCTTAGTTGATAGTTCCATGGGAATGTCAACTCAATGCATGGCAGCTGTGAAAAAGGCAAACTCTATGCTGGGGATCATTAGAAAATGAATTGATAATAAAACTGCAAAGGTGTCATGCCCTTATACATAAAAGCTGTGAATGCGACCATAGCACTTGAGTACTGTGTCCAGTTCTGGTCGCCACATCTCAAAAAAGGATATCAAAGAGATAGAAAAAGTGCAGAAAAGGGCAACAAGGATGATTGAGGGACTGGGGCACCTTCCTATGAGGAGAGAGGCTGCAGCGTTTGGGACTCTTTAGTTTCCCAGAGGCTGACTGAGGGGGGATATGATTGAAGTCTATAAAAAATTATGCATGGGGTAGAAAATGTTGACAGAGAGAAATTTTCTCTCTTTCTCACAATACTAGAACCAGGGGGCATTCATTGAAAATGCTGGGGGGAAGAATTAGGACTAATAAAAGGAAACACTTCTTCACGCAACGTGTGATTGGTGTTTGGAATATGCTGCCACAGGAGGTGGTGATGGCCACTAGTCAGTCACAAGCCTTTATTGGCATAAAATAAACATACAAAATCAGCATACAAAATTTGCCCATTATTGCTCACAATTATAGACACTGGTACTAAAATACTAAATACTAAAAAAATATATACATGGTCCTTCTGTAACTATAGGACATTCCTTCAGCTAAGTTAACTCACTTAAACGTCATCGGATACTGACGACCACTAACCTGGATAGCTTTAAAAGGGGCTTGGACAGATTTATGGAGGAGAAGTCGATTTATGGCTACCAATCTTGATCCTCTTTGATCTGAGATTGCAAATGCCTTAACAGACCAGGTGATCGGGAGCAACAGCCGCAGAAGGCCATTGCGTTCACATCCTACATGTGAGCTCCCAAAGGCACCTGGTGGGCCACTGCGAGTAGCAGAGAGCTGGACTAGATGGACTTTGGTCTGATCCAGCTGGCTTGTTCTTATGTTCTTATGTTCTTAAGATACAAAGGCGAGGGAGGGGAGGGAGAGAGGGGAGAAAGTGAGGAGTGGCATGCAAGGCAGAGGATGGAGGGGGTCCAGCATCTGGATATGGCCTACCCACCCTAGCAGAGGGATGGGAAGGGGAGGGAAGGGTGGCATGCAAGGGAGGGGAGGAAGGGGAAAAGGGCCCATCATCTGGACATGGCCCACCCACCCTATCAGAGAGAGGGGAGGGGTGGCATGCAAGGGAAGGAGAGTGAGGGAGGGGAGAGAGTGAGGGGTGACATGCAAGGGAGAGGAAAGGGGAGTGAGGGAGGGGGCTCAGCATCTGGACATGGCCCGCCCACCCACCCTAGCAGAGGGAGAGGGAGGAGAGGGGGACAGGTGGCATGAAAGGGAAGAGAAGTGAGGGAGGGAGGGAGGGAGGGAGGGAGGGAGGGTGGCATGTAAGGGAGGGGAGGGAGGGAGGAGTGGCATGCAAGGCTAATTCACTTGTCCCAAGACAATGATTGTTTTAAAAATCTTTATAATATGATGTACATGCAAAAGATGCTTCTCTAATCATTCACCAAAATAAATCATTCAAAACTTACAAGTGACGACAATGTTTACAATGCAGAGACATCTTTTAAAGTTATTTAAACAGAAAATCACTTGTCAATCACATCTGTCAGTCATCAATCATCAGCCATATTCTGGCGTGAACAATCTTTTTTTATTATTATTTAAACAATGAAGCTTAACCACATGCACATTTGTCAGTCATCAAATCATTAATTATATTTTGGCTTAGGCATATTTTGACTTGGGCTAACCAAACTCCAGTAGGTTTGGTCTCAGAAATCCCTCAGTAGGCCCAATACTTGTAGCTCAATTTTTAATACTCTCAAAAATGTTTTGTACTAATAGTTTCTGACTTTTGCTCTTCTGAGATTACATCTGACTGCTTTCTCTCATGTCTTGTGTATTGTCTTCAAAAGAAGAGTTTCTAAAGCGTTCTTATTCGGGGCTCCATGCATAGCATTGCAGGCAAGTTTTAAACCTATTTGGCCAAAGAAGGTAACTATCATTTCCTTCTTTCTCAATTAAATTTTAAATATAGCTGTGTATAAAGTAGAAAGGAAAGGCAGCATGGCATAGCCTGATCTCATCAGATCTCAGAAGCTAACATGGTCGGGAGGGGAGGAGAGGGGAGACCCAAGGAAAACCCTGCACAGGAAGGCAATGACAAATCACCTCTACTTCTCACCTCCCTTCAAAGCTCCTTGTCACCAGAGGTCAGCAGAGGTCAACTGTGATTTGACAGCACTACACACACACACAACGTGAAGTACAGATAGGCTAAAATCCTACCCTTCCTCCAAAGATCTCATGGTAGTTTATATCATTCTCTGTATTGTCGAAGGCTTTATAGAGAATGATTTTGTGAGACAGTGAGCAACCTTTTTGAAAAATAATCATATTTGGAAATAAAAGTTAGAGGAAACTAAGAAAGGAAATATTTACATATTTCATCAGATATTCTATATCATATTTCATCAGATATTCTATACTCTCTCTATATCATTCTCCTTCCTCCATTTTATTCTTTCAGCAACCTTGAGAGGTTTGGAGGCACTGACTCAAGGTTCCAATTCCCATGGCAGAGTGGGAATTGGAACATGGGCTTCCCTGATTCTAGTCTGACATCCTAACAAACATACCCCATTAGCTGTATTTCTAAAGCCAATATTAATACTTACTGCACTGTTACCACTCGTGTTGTCTCAGAAAGTTAGTGAGCAAAGGCCTCAAAGATGATACGCCTTTGGAGTACTAAAAAGCATCCAAAGTTCTGATGAAATATCTGATGAAATATGTAAATATTTCCTTTCCTAGTTTCCTCTAACTTTTATTTCCAAATATGATTATTTTTCAAAAAGGTTGCTCACTGTCTCACAAAATCACTGTGTCATTTAATTAGCTGTTTCTCTAATGCTGCTAATGTTTACTTCTTAGTTCCTGCCAAAACCTGGCAGACAAGGGTGACTGACAATTCAGAATTCTATGTTCAGGGATTTAGTTATGCAACTCCCATTAAAGTTATTGGAGATTCACACAGATTAATCCATGCCCTGAATATTTAATCTCCACAGTTTCTGTCTTTTTCAGTTGGTATAAATTGCCTTGTTAAGTAAAATAAGTTAAATAAATAACAACAAACATTCTCTAATTTTAATATGATACATATCTTCAGGGTGGTATTGTATAAATTATATTTGAATTCATCCAATGCGTCGTCTTATTTGAAACTGTATTTCTTGAGGAGAAACATCATCATATGGGGGGGAATGGTGGAGGGAGATTAGAGTGACACACAAAAGAGGGAAAAACAATGTGAGAAACAGAAGCAAGAACTCAGATGTGAACAAGATGGGGATGCTAAAGTACTGTGATGAAATGGAAGGTCTATAGGACTGGTTGAGCAGAAGCTGCTTGAGGTTGTAAGAGATGCTTATAGTGCTGTGTTGATGGGGATGTTGACCACAACACGAGACTTGGAAACTTGGCAGGATTTCAGGAGATAGGAAGCTCATGCAGTACATAAAAGCCAAGAAGTTAGCTGAAGAGGATGGACCCTTACAGTATTGCACTGTAATCAAAGATGGAATTATTAAGTAGGCAGAAGAACAAATCCTGTTGAGGGAAAATCAGCATGGCTTCTACAAAGGGAAGCCCTGCCGCACCAACTTTTTGGAGTTCTTTGAGAAAGGCAACAAGCATGTAGATAGCAGGCGCAAAGCTCCCATGGGGATATTCAGGGACAAATGTCCCAGGCGCTCACAGTGGGAGTCATGTGGGGGTGCAAAATCACTAGCTCATCCCTCTACCTGCCTGCCTGCCTGCCTGCCTGCCTGCCTGCCTGCCTACATTCTCTCACTCCCTTTGTCTCTATATATATATTTTAAAAACTCACTCAGCTTGGTATTTATGTTTCCAGCAAACCTCTCAAGTTATGGTGAGTCTCAATTGCATTTTACACAGTTTCCCAGCATCCTCAGGGCATCTGCAAATCACTATTTTGTAATTTGCCCTCATCCCTTTCTGCCCCTCCAAAAGGTTTTTTTCCTCCAAACCGTCCCCCAGCATCCTCAGAGACTGCATGCAAATGACCCTTCTTCTCATTGTAGGAACTTTCAGCTTTGCCTCATGAAGGGGGAGGGGTGAGTAAACTGACAAAAGGTCTGGGACAGAGTCAGCTGGGGAGCACAGAAGAGATCATGCATGCCCTTATGAAAATTGCACTGATAAGTTTGAAAAGGAAAAAAGATGACCTTTTACTTTCAGTTTTGTAGAGAGGCTTTTGCCTCACAAGGGGCTAATCAGAGCTTTGTGGCTAATCAGAAGACATTTTACCTGTTATCTTCCAGCATAAGCGCAATATGATATCTGTGAATTGCATGTGCACGAGATCTTTAATGCATTGAATATAAAAATAATCCCTTTCTAGGTAACCGTTTAGCACTATAAAACTGCATTATGCAAACAGCACACAGCATAAATTTTGGAGATTCAGAATCTGCAGAGTTTACAAAATAATCTAATAAATGCTACAATGCATCCAGCTGTGAAACTTGAACAATGTGACGTAAGTGTTGCATACTTGATTCCACTTGAAAAAGATCTATTTTTAAGCCTTTTTGTTTTTGGTATAGCCAGGCATTTGGCCTGCCCAGTTAAATACATGTACCTTTCCATCTGGCTTCCTGTGAGCATGGGGTGGGGGGGGGGGGGAGGGGCAGTGGCATACCTAGGCAAAGTGGAGCCCTGGGCAAAACATGAGTTTGATGCCCCCCATGGGCAGCTACCCTCCCCCACCGTGACCAAACAATGATTTTTTCCACCAAGTCGTTTCAAAGTCACCATCACATTATAGAACATGCCCCAACTCACAAATCTGAACACAGCAGTGGGCCATGCCACACAGCAGAAATATTTAAAAAAAACAATTTCAAAAAGGTTTCAAAATGTTTTACTACTGCTATGAAAACATTTTATGGTGTTGTATCCAATCCCCCTAATTGGGGGAAACAGCATCACTTTCAATGTTATTTAAACTGCAGACCCCAAATTCTCCCTTTAAGGTGGATTTAAAAGGAGAATTTGGGCTCCCTAGTTTAAACAAGTGATGCTGGAATCCACCCCCAAACAGCATAATTTTCAATGATGTTTAAACTAGGGAGCCCAGATTCTCCTTTTAAATCCACCTTAAAGGGAGAATCTGGGGTCTGCAGTTTAAATAACATTGAAAGTGATGCTATTTTGGGGTGGATTCTCCCCCACTCTGAAACAGCATCCGTTTCCATGTTAAAACTGAGGACCTCAGATTCTCCCTTTAAATCCATGCCGAAGGGGGTGGATTTAATAATAATAATAATAATAATAATAATAATAATAATAATAATAATAATAATAATAATAATAATAATAATAATAATAATAACCCCCAAAGGGCACTACCTTGGCGTGGTGGTGGGGCTTGTGTGCTCCAATGAGTCAGAGGGCTGTGCTGGAGGGCCACCCAAACCAGAGAGGCCTCTGATGAGAAGCCAGACTAAATGTGCCCAAAACCCAAAACCATGGTGAAGACATGGCGAAGCCCGGGTCAACAAGGACCGCATCTAGTGCTGGAGTACCTGGGCACTTGGTGGAAAATGGGCTACAGGACTCAGGATCTTCAGCTGAGCAACCAGGGCTGGTGACTGCAGGGCTACTGGAAGTGCCGAACAAATGTCAAAAATATTCATGTGCAGAGAATAGAGAAATTATGGCTTGCTACTACAAATCAAACCAGTCAAAAAGAGGATACCTCAAACGAATGTACCAAGTCTGGAAAGAAATTCACCCAAACACAGAAATTACTGAGCAAAGACTTGCTGATCAAAGAAGATATATTGAAAGAAACAAGGTTTTTAGTGCACTAGAGCTAGCAGAAATCCAGCAGAAAGCACAAGACAATGGTATTGAAAACATACCAAGAAACACTCAAAGAAATTCAACAAAATTGGCAACAATTCAAGGACTGCAAGAGACAGAGGAGGAAGAGGAGCAAGAAACAACAATAATCACCCCTCCAAAGGAGCCAACCCAAACAACCCAAACTTCCCAATTGACAAAAGCAAGAAGAACTGATGCAGAAGATCCTAGAACACATGAGCAATACAAACAGGCAATCCGCACAAGATTGCCACCATTGAAGGTGTTCAATGGAAGGATCTGCTCAATTCACTGAAGGATGCAAACAAGGTCATTGCTGGAATCCAAACAATGTCACTGCATGAAACAAACCAGCTTATGTACAGCACTGCAGTAGTAATTACTAAAGAGCTAGGGGTAAAGATTCATCACCCAGAAAGAAGGCCGAAAATAGGTACTCCAAAGTGGAAAATCAGACTGGGAAGAAAAATCAGCAACTACACGATGGGATGCCAGCAAACTGAAAAGCATGAAGGAGAGAAGAAGCTGAAAAATGAGAAAATCAAAGCAGACCTAGTTAAGAGGTACCACCTGGACAAGAGGAAACTCAATGAGGCAATAGAGGTGGTCAAACAACAGATGGTGGCAGTTTCAAAGAAGATTGCGAGATTCGAAGTAAGGGTTGCTCAATTCAAGCAGAATCAACTTTTCTACTCCAACCAGAAACGATTCTACCAGAATGTAAGTGGAGATGTGAAACGAAACACAGGAGAGCCAGACAGAGGAGACAAGCGATTGAGTTCTGGAGAAACATTTGGGACAGCCCAAAGAACTACAACCAAAATGCAAGTTGGGCCAAAGATGTGGAGGCTGAACTGAGCAGCAACAACATGGACAACCTGGTAATAACAACTAAAATGGTTGGAAAACAAGCAAAAAAGGTGAAGAACTGGACTGCCCCAGGCAGTGATGAACTACATGGATTCTGGCTGAAGAAACTGACCAACTTGCATGAAAGAATTGCCCAACAGTTGAATCAGGTGCTGCAAACAGGCCAAATTGAAGAATGGATGACAACAGGGAAAACGTTTCTGATAATGAAAGACCAAGAAAAGGGAGCAATCCCTAGCAATTACAGGCCAATCACTTGCCTACCAACAACCTTTAAGCTTTTACTGGCATATTAGCTGATGCAATACAAGACCACCTGGAAGGAAAGAACTTGCTGCCCCAGAACAAAAAGGAAACAAACAGAAACAGTAGGGGAACAAAAGATCAACTGCTCATAGATAAAATGATCCTTGAGAATTGCAAAAGAAGGAAAACCAACTTGCATGTAGCTTGGATTGATTACAGGAAAGCATTCAATTCACTGCCACACAGTTGGATACTTCATTGCTTGGAGATAATTGGAGTCAGTGAAAACATCAAGAAATTGGTCAAGAATGCAATGCACACTTGGAAAACAGAATTAATAGTCAATGGAGCAGGAATAGGGGAAATCAACATCCGAAGGGGAATATTCCAAGGAGACTCCCTGTCCCCACTACTCTTCATCATTGCTATGATTCCGCTCTCTATAATTCTGAAGAAAACAGGTCAAGGATATCAGACAGCAAGAAACTCACCAAAAATTTCACACCTTCTATACATGGATGACCTAAAGCTCTATGGAAAATCAAAAGCAGAGATTGAGTCACTACTGAACACAGTGAGAGTCTTTAGCACTGACATTGCAATGGATTTTGGACTTGACAAGTGTGCAACTTTGGAACTCAGTAAAGGTAAACTTGCAACATGCGAAGGTGTGAATATGCCAAATGACATAGAAATAAAGAGCTTAGCAATGAATGAAAGCTACAAATGCTTGGGGATACTGCAAGCAGAGAACATCAAGCATGCAGAAGTCAAAGGCGCAATTAGGAAGGAATATCTTAGAAGGGTAAGAAAAATTTTGAAATCAAAGTTAAATGGAGGAAATACAATAAAGGCAATTAATACTTGGAAGTAGCGGTGCCTGTGATGCCTTACACTGCTGGCATAATTAACTGGACACAAGCCGAATTGGACATCCTGGACAGAAAAACAAGGAAAATTATGACCATCAATCGAGCACTGCATCCAAGAAGTGATGTAGACAGACTCTACCTAGCAAGGTCAGAAGGAGGAAGAGGACTGCTCCACATCAAGCAATCAGTAGAGGAAGAGAAAAGAGGCCTGAAAGAATACATCCAAGAAAGTCAAGAGCCAGCATTGAAAGAAGTCCACAAGGCTGAGATGCTGAAAGCCAAAGAATCAAAAGAGTATAGAGTCCAACAGTTTAAAACACGAAAGGAGCAGTGGCTAAACAAGCCACTCCATGGGCAGTACTTTAAGAACATTGAAGGGAAGGTTGACAGCAAGAAAACATGGGAGTGGCTCAGAAGGGGAACTCTAAAGAAGGAAACTGAAGGCCTGATTTTTGCTGCCCAGGAGCAAGCATTACGGACAAATGCAATAAAGACACGAATCGAAAAGTCTTACAATGACCCAAAGTGCCATCTCTGCAAAGAGGGTGATGAAACTGTGGAGCACATCATCTGCTGTTGTAAGAAAATAGCCCAAACTGACTATCTTGAACGTCACAATGGAGGCTAGCAGCAATGGTGCACTGGAACCTTTGCAAAAGTGCACGGCCTACCCTGTAGCAAGACCTGGTATGAGCACAAATGCAAGAGAAGACCACAGAAAATGAAGAAGCAAAAAATACTCTGGGACTTTAGAATACAAACAGACAGACACCTGGCACACAACACCCCAGACATAACAGTGATAGAGAAAAAACATGTTTGGATCATAGATGTTGCTGTGCCAGTTGACAAAGAGCTGGAAAAGATCACAAAATACAAGGACCTACAAATTGAAGTTGAACGATTGTGGCAGAAAAGAACAACAGTAATCCCACTAGTAGTCGGTGCTCTAGGAGGAATCCCAAGAAATCTTGAAAAACATCTGGAAAGCCTAAACTTGGACAGAACATCAGTCCACATGCTGCAGAAAGCAGCACTTCTAGGAACTGCACACATTCTACGCAAATACCTCTAATATCCTAGGTCCTTGGGAAGGACTCGATATTCAGAGATGAATTCCAGACACTTGTGCTGTGTTGTTATGTGTATAATAATAATAATAATAATAATAATAATAATAATAATAATAATAATAATAATAATAATAATAATAATAATAATAATACAACCTTTATTAGGCATTGAGAGAATAAAAGAAAGAAAGAAAGAAAGAAAGAAAGAAAGAAAGAAAGAAAGAAAGAAAGAAAGAAAGAAAGAAAGAAAGAAAGAAAGAAAGAAAGAAAGAAAGAAAGAAAACAAGCATTGGCAGGAAGGGGGTGGATTTAAAAGGAGAATCTAGGGGAATTTAGGGGGTGCCTGCTGTCAGAGGTGCAATTATTAAGATAGCAGCACCAAAATTTCAGAGTATCTTTGTGAGCTCCTATTGATGATACCATCCAGGTTTGGTGAAGTTTGGTTCAGGGGGTCCAAAGTTATGGATCCTCAAAGGTGTAGCCCCCATCTCCTATTAGCTCCCATTGGAAACAATGGCAGATGGGGCACTCACTTTGTACTCCCTAAACCAAACCTTACCAAACCTGTGTGATATCATCAGGAGAGTCTCCTGAAAATCCCTGAAATTTTGGTGCTGCTAGCCTAAAAACTGCACCCCCTGCAGGCCAAAAATGGAAAAAACACTGAAAATACAAAAAATCCCACAAACGAACCTGCATTTTTGGTGCCCACCACAAGGGGGTGCACTGCACACTTTGCCCAATGGGAGGAACGCCTCTGGGGAGGGGAGAGCAGTCAGGCGCTTGTGGGTTCTTGTTATGCTGAATATCAATGTTTTAAATTATGTTTTTATGCATGTTTTAAAACTGTTTACCACCCTGAGTCCTTGGAAACTAAATAAACAAACAAACAAATAAATGAATAGCTTTTGGCATATAATTTTATAATACCGTGTCTCTCTAAATAAGTGTATAATGTGGTTTTTCATCAGAAATAGTGGAATGAATTTCTGATACATAATAGTTCGCTAAGGAGTGCAAGTCATATATTGTTCCAGCCTCCAGGTGGTGGCTGGAGATCTCCTGGAATTACAAATGATTTCCAAGTACAGAGATCAGTTCCATCAGGAGAAAATGGCAACTTTGTATGGTAGATTCTGCATTGCACTCAACTGTAATCTGTCATCTCTCTGAACCCCACTTCCTCAGGTTTCACCTTGAAAATCTTCAGGTATTTCTCAGTCTGGAGCAATCAGCCCTAGTTCTGCACAATATGGGATGTTTTAATAATAGCTATATTTTCAATGTTTTAATGTCACCACTGCTTGTTTGTGATGTCTAAATTGTAAACAAAGGAGCCTAGAAGAAAGAGCAGATGACACAAACACATAGCTGTTCATAATTTCTCTGCATCTGGGATTGTAGAGAGTGATGTGTTGGAATGCTTGGAGTAAACTCCCCACAGTAAACTCCCTGAGGTTCAACAAAAAGGCATAGAGGCCAAGATCTGATGTTGCCTATTGGCACTGGTATCCAGAGGTTTATTGCCTCTGAATGTGGAAGTTCTGCACAGTTTCAGCACTCAATACAGATTTTTCAAGAGCAAGTCAAGAAAGTAGATTCTGAGTTTGTGTCCAAGCAACTCACAGCAGATTCTGGTCTTGGCTACCCAGACTGATGAATGCTCACCATATAAATTCAAAAGAATACATAATCTCTCTCTCCTCTTTCTCTCCTGGCAGCTTTCCAGCTTTCCAGCAAGATCCTGGCAGCTTTCCAGCGAGGAGTGATTTTTGCTGGTGGAGGACGAGTCTTTGGTTCGTTCTGCACAGCAGAAATAAGACATCATGAGGACCCTTAAAAAGGCATCTTGGAAGGAATTCCACAAAACTTTTTCCCAAGATGTCCTCAGGATGCCTTATTTAAGCTCAAGTCGTCTTTTTAAAAAATGTTTTGAAGAGCACCTTTTTTTTCTTAAGGTGCCCGCAAGACATCCCCTGGTTTGCTGTGTGGAATGCGGAGTTCAGGAGGTGTCTTATTTTTCCTGGCTGACCATTTCACTCTCTGCTTGTGCCCGACATTTTGTGTGCTGCTGAAGGCATTATCCCTGCCCCCAGGCTCTTTTTGGAAACATCTGTAGAAAACAAGGATTACAACAAGAAGGCACAGTGGATAAAAGACTTTGAGAAAGGTGTTGGCAAAAAACAAATGCAAGAACTGGAAATAACAACTGATATGATAAAACATTGAATCAAGAAAGTGAAAATCTGAATGACATGTGGACATGATCAACTGCACAGCTTCTGGCTCACATACCTAACCCAATAATGGCCAAGCAGTTCAGTGAAACCATGCAAAATGGTTAAATTGATGACTGGCTAACAAGTGGGAAGACATACTTAATTCAGAAAGATCCAGCCAAAGGGACAACACCTGGAAACTACAAACCAATAACATGTTTGCTTATGATGTTCAAACTGCTCACCGGCATAATAGCAGATAACATCATGGACTACTTGGAGGCAAATAACATCCTGCCAGTGGAACAAAAAGGGAACAAAAGGATGAGCAGGAGTACAAAAAATTGACTCCTGATAATGGAGAACTGCAAGAATCGAAGAATGAATTTGCACATGGGCAGGATCAATGACAAGAGGGCATTCAACTCACTGCTCATGGCTGGATCATGAAATGCTTGGAAACAATTGGTGTCAGCAAAAACGTTTGAGTATTGACTGAAAAAGCAATGAGACAGTGGAAAACTGACAGTTGGAAATGAAAGCTATGGAATAGTCAACATCAAGTGAAGAATTTTCCAAGGTGATTCACTATTGCCCTTACAGTTTATCTTCACAATGATTCCATTTACAGTCATCTTAAAGAAAACAAAGTTGGGATATCAAATGGTCAAAGACTCGGAAAAAAATCTCACATTGTACATGGATGATTTGAACCTCTATGGGAAATCAGACACAGAAATCTAATCACTAGTGAGCACAGTTTGAATATTCAACACAGACATTTTGATGGAGTTTGGCCTTTTTTACTTAACCTCATATGCCCTTTTATTTAGTCCTGCTATCATCAGAGGATTTAACTAACTAAAGTTAGTTATGAGTCCCAATGAAATCAGTGAAACAAATGTATCATAGCTAAGTCATGTCCTACTGTTTTTAATAGATCTAGCCATGCAGTTCTAAGAAGAGTTGCATCATTCTAGTTCTGTTGAAACTGATGAACTTAGAAGAATATAACACTATTTAGGATTACACTATTAGCATATATGTAACTTTAGTGCTATTGAGATCAAAATGTATTGAGCAGCAGGAAGCTAATACCCCAAATACTGCATTTATATTTAAAATTTTGGCTTTTATTTTATTTTTAAATCAGTCTGATTTATTTTTAAATCAGCTTCCTGTGCCTTAAAATGCCCAACAATGCCTGCACAGTGTATTCTTCAGGGTCCCAATTAAGTTACCCAACTGCTGTTCTCTATATGGTAAAAACCTGAAGTGCTGACAACACGCTACCTATCAACAAGAAAATGAAGGCCAACCATCTGTTCTACTATAAATTGTCTCCATTACACTTGACTTGAAAATCCATTTTAAAGACTCCCTAATTATCTATCAACTTGTGCCAAATAATGCAATATTATTTTAACTGGAACTGTCATTGCAAACAATTGCAAAACAAACATTAAAAGGCTGGAACAAAGAAATGCTTTTGAAAAAAAGAATGTATTTCAGAATATTTGATGCACATGCTTGATAATGCTAGGAAATGTAACGAGAAAGTATCCTGTTGTAATGCTCAATTTTATCTATCACAGAATTGGCCGTACTAATGCACCCAGTATTGTCATTTCAATTATTGAATTTTTTTTAAATCCCAGAAATAACTTGAGCATCACAGAAATAGAGATTTTCATAAGCACCTGAAGAAATTAATTAACTTACTTGCCAAACAGGATACATGGGAATGAAATATTCTAGAGTTTCCTTGATCAGTACCATTGCTTTAAGGATTTAGAAACAGCTATTTTAAGAATAAATGCATGAAGTGCAGGAATTCTACCACTAAAACTGTACTAACAAACTACTTGAAGGCCTTTTATGCACTTGTGGTCTGTTTCACACTGAGCCCACATTCCCTTTGGGTTGGATTTTCAATTATGCACTCATTTTTCGTCATTGGAAGAAACTGCACTAACAGATCAGAGAGGTTCCCTGGTTTCTGAAACCAGGTAAAGTGTGACTTTTCCTTCCCTTCACAGGGAAGATTAAAAAAAATTAGTCCTCATTACACCTTCTTCAGGTTATCCAGCTCCTCCCTGCCTTACCCTGCCACATAACAGCTCTGTTTTTATTTATTCTCATGTTGTGCATCTATTGGCAGAGCAATAGACCTACAAGACTGACCTGGTCTATTGTATTATTGATAGTCCCAAGCTAGCACTACAAAAACAAAGGTGGGAGAGGGAGGTTGCACAAAATGAAAAGGAAGTGGCAAGTGGGCAGAATGACAGATCAGATCAGCACAGTTGGGGACGTTTTATAGCAGGAGACTTCCCCTCTAAACAGAAAACCATTGTAAAACCACACCGTGAAGGAAACAACTGCATTACGAGCAGTAAGTACACAAAAGCCCCCAGTGTAATAAATAAATGGCAACTAATTTCAAAGACAGCACAAAAAATAGGAGCTGTGGTGACCATAAATGTCCCATCAAGATGTTTGTGTACAAATTTATCGACATCATTTAATTAGCATTATTATGCTGTTTATAAATGTGTTAATGACCTGTTTCACAGAAATGAAGCAATAGCCATGCTTTCTAGATATTGTCATAATAACACTAAGTCAGGTGATTGCAGATGTTCCAGGAGTAAATTATTAAGATCATACACTCAGACAATGAGAGGTTGCAGAGTTTAAACCCAAAGCAAGAGCCATTATGGAAGAGCGATTAAATCAATAATCTCATGTTTTGGTAGGAACTGTATTGTACAAATTACTATGGTGAAAAATAAACATGATACTCTATACCTGACTCCCAATGTCTATCGAATTAGTGTAACAATAGGGTGTATTCTTGTTCTGAATTACATTAGTTTCTAAAGATTATTCATATTCCATTATGATATAGTTAACAACAGATTTTAACTCCTTCCTCTCTGAACTGATGCCTTTGATACAGGTAGCCCAGTGATGACAGACAGACAGACAGACAGACAGACAGACAGACAGACAGACAGACAGACAGACAGACAGACATATTCCCCTAATGCCCATCCCACCATCACAAGGGGCAAATGCTCCATGGTGCTCAAACCAGCCTTCAGACTAACCAGCGCAAAATGATACGCCAATTTTGCTGGCAGCAGTCCAAGGGCAGGCCTTAGTCATCTTCCACTGTCCATCCATCCCCTTAATGAAAGTGGAGCCAGCCTCCAAGATATGCCACATTTCCTGTGGCGTGTCTGCACTTTCCCCTGTGGTGAATTCTGGTGTGTGGGGTTTTTTTTACTTTTTGGGCTTCCCTGGCTGTGAGAAAGCCCTTTGCAGGGGGCTGGGTGGTGCCGGAACAACACTATTCTCACCCGCCAGCCCAGTCAGGATTGGGCTGTAGGTAGCATAGTTAGCCACACTAAAGATTGTTTTGGGTAACTAAGGTTCAGAAAGTAAGTACCTATAACATGAATTAGAAATTGTACCGTGTTACTGATGCTGCATAATTCTAAAACTTACCAAACAATCCTCCCTCCAGTTTTCTGGTTCATCTGTTCTTCCAGTCCTCTCAAACTCTACTCATTTCTCAATGAGTAGAGTTCTAAGGCCAGCCAACTGAATGAAGAACACTACAGCTTCCACTTGGTTTGTCTCTGGAATGTAAGCTCCTTCTCAAGTATTTGTCACCTGGGTGGTCCATATTTATCTGTAATGGTATGCATTCTACTGAAAATCTCCATTACTCTGTGATTGAACAGCTGCCATGGTTGACAGATATCCTAGCTTGACTCTTGTTATGTTTTGTTAAAAGGCATCATCTGAGATCCTGGAAAGCCATCATCAGACAAGACAATAGTAGGCTAAATGGGCTAATTATCTGACTTGGTATAAGAAAGTTATTTCTCATTCTATATGTTCTTATTCATGCAATCTGCATTCCTTCCTAACTGTAAATTTTATGGTAGGTTAGTTGCATCATTTTCTGAGCCAACCTTGTGTTACATTTAATCTCTCCTTGAATCTTTATATTCCTCTAGATTTCTGCATGTTATTCTAGTACACACTGTAAGGTGCCATGGTTTTGTAGGGGGAACCAGTTCATTATTTAGTGACATCTGTTGTCCATTGTTGACTCAGCTTTGCTTAGCCCGTTCCTCATGGGCCAGGGAGGCAGGGTCACACTGGGATACTTGATTCCGGTGGAGCCCTGGGACCATTTGCATGCTCTCAGGTGAGCGCCCTTCTGGCTGCTGGGGACTGCAGATGTACTTTTGCATGGAGGCGCGTACGTTGTTCCCTTCCCCACCACCTCCTGCCTTGTCCCTGATTGCCTGCTTTAAACGCGGCTGACAGATGTGGCCGTTCTGTTACTTGATTGTGATGATGACAGACAGACAGACAGACAGACAGACAGACAGACAGACTAGATAGATAGATAGATAGATAGATAGATAGATAGATAGATAGATAGATAGATAGATAGATAGATAGATAGATAGATAGATAGATAGATAGATAGATAGATAGATAGATAGATAGATAGATAGATAGATAGATAGATAGATAGATAGATAGATAGATAGATAGATAGATAGATAGATAGATAGATAGATAGATAGATAGATAGCCTGTGTGGGGGGGTTTCAGTTCTTTATAAGAATGCAGCAGAGAAAAATAAATTATTTTAAATGTTTTTATTAAGAAACTAAGAAAATGAAATAAAAAACAAAATCTCACTCACAATCACGCAATTACTGGGGTGAAAACACACACATACAAGGTTTCCTAGGATGTAATTTAGAGGTGAAAGACAGATTTTGGATATAGAGAGAAGGGATGGGGCATCAAAGATTATATTTACTAGTCTTGTAGTGGACATCCAGGGGACAGAGACCTAATGGCCAGCACTAGGGTCTGAATGACCAGCGCTGTTGGAACAATACTATCAAGCACCATGGTGATGTGATATTATTGAACACCTGACTGGGGTCTGTGGTGGGCTTTTATAGGGAAAACATGTTTTGAGGCAAAGGAAATCCTTGACAAAGGATTTTTCCTGCTGTTGCAAGGCGAGGTAATGGTCTTGAGTGTCAGACTATTGACCCATTATCTCGATGGGTTTTGCCAGCTGTTGGACAATACAAGTAACGACCCTTAATGGGTGTTGGCATAAGCAGAACAAAAAACAAACAAACAACAAACAAACAAACAGCTGACGGGCCTGGGAGTTTTAAAAGCAAAAAAAGATAACAACAGATCAATACAGATTGTTACTAACTCTGAATTATTTCTTGCTTTCTGTTATGATTACAAAACTTAGAACTATTAAGGCCTTCTGGCTCTGTTGTGCTCTGCTGTTTGTCCTGTCCGTGGGTCTTGTGAGAGCTGGCATGGTGTAGTGGTTAATCTGGAGAACCAGGTTTGATTCCCCACTCCTCCACATGAGCAGCAGACTCCTGTCTGGTGAACCGGATTAATTTTCCCTCTCCTACATTCCTGCTGGGTGACCTTGGGCTAGTCACAGTTCTTCAGAACTCTCTCAGCCCCACCTACTTCACAAGGTGTCTGTTGTGGGGAGAGGAAGGGAAAGGAGTTTATAAGTCACCTTGAGTTTTCTTACAGGAGAGAAAGGCGAAATATACATCAAAACTATTCTGCTTGTCTTGTGGAAGCCTTCTGTTCTTCTGCACTTTCCATCCGCAGGCTGTCTTTTACAAGCACTTTTCATATGGGTCCATTTCATATATTGTTGAACATACTGTCTTAAATATATTGATTTATTGTAAGGGTATTGACTGTCTATATATTGATTTTTCACATGCTAATATATTGCCATTGTGATTGTATTATTGTTTATATATTGGTTTATCAATCTATTGCTATGATAGGGATTCTATATTGATGTATTGTTCTAGTGCTGCTGTTGCTGCTGTTAAGTCGCCATCTGAGTATTTTGATTCTTAATTTTAGTTCTTAATGTATTTATTATTGCTATTATTGTTCATTCTATTATAATGTTTATTGTTTTATTATGTTGTTAGTCGCTCTGAGCCCTTCGGGGATAGGGCGGGGTATAAATTCAAATTGAAATGAAATGAAATGAAATGGTCACAAGGATGATGACTTAGTAGAAATATTAAGAAATATAGATAAAAGAGAACTGATTTTGCTCAGGTGTGCTGTTGTCCATATTCAAATTCTGTTTCCTGCGTATGTGCCAGGCATGAGGTGGGGGGATCCTTTAGGCATCCTTGCCCACAAGTTCAGACACAGTCCCAAGATGGAGTTTCTGAATCCAAACAAACAGGGCACTGTTCAGGGCACTGTTCAGGGCACTGTTCCGCCAGGTCTGCCAGGGCAGCATTCTGGGAGAAAGACTATTCTCTAACCCTCCGCACTGCTACAGGTCAGGTTGGCTGCAGTTCGCTTGGACCCGGCTGTGCTCCACCATAAAATGAAAGAATCGTTCATTGAGCAGTTCTTGTATAACCTGCTCTGAGGCCGATGGCACAGATTAGGGACAGTTTGGAGTCATATTACGGGAGAGAACTGTGCAAAGTTCCCACCAAACATGGTGTTTATACCACCCCCAACCCCGCTTTATTGGCCCCTGTGGAGTGGGCCTTAGAATGACTGCATTGATATTATGACCTTTATCAAGATCACACTGTTTGTGCATATGAGGGCCTGGGGCCCTCATATCTTCTTGACTGTTTTACCCCATATGTAGGGTTGGAGATTTGGATGGTCCGAATCAGGGTTCGGACCAAATCTGCATGAACAGGGTCCGAATCCAAGCTGTCCAAATCCCATCTGATCCGAATCCATGGGATTCGGATCAGCAGCCGAATAGCGTTTTTATTTTTTTTTGGTGTTTTTTCACATTTTGGCCTGCAGAGGGTAAATTTTAGACATATCATCACCAAACTTTCAGGGTATCATCAGGTGACTGTCCTGATGATACTACCCAAGTTTGGTGCAGTTTGGTTTAGGGGGGGGCAAAGTTATGGAACCCAAAAGGGGTGCCCCATCCCCCATTTTTTCCAATGAGAGCTAAGGAGATAGGGGCTACCCTTTTGATGGTCCATAACTTTGCCCCCCAAATCAAACTGCACCAAACTTGGGGAGTATCATCAGGACAGTCTCCTGATGATACCCTGAAAATTTGGTACCAATACATCTAAAAATGCGCCCCCTGCAGGCACCCCCAGAAATTTTCCCAAGATTCTTTGTTCTGCAGTGACTTAGCTGCATTGCTGTCAATGGGGAATTTCTGGTGGAGGGCTGTGGGGTGCACATTTCTGAAGGTACAGTCACAAAACTTTCAGGGTATCTTCAGGAGAGTCTCAGGATGACACCATCCAGGTTTGGGGAATGTTGCCTCAGGGGCCACTGGAAGATGGGCCCTACCCTTTTTGGGTCCCATAGAATTGAACCCCCTGAAGCAAAGCAGACAGGTACCAATGAACAACTTTTTTCTTTTGTGAAAACCCACATACAGAAACCATCTGAGCAAAGAAGCAATGCATCTAGGAATTGCTGTTAGAGAATGTATGTTTTGAAAAGGCTAATTTAGAAACATTTAGAATTCCAGAAGTATGTTCTACTAACCAACTCTACATTGTGGGATACTTATTGTGCTGTATTGCATATAGGGTCATTGTTATAATTATATTGAGATAAATGGTGCTAAGTTGTGCATTTGCTAAGCCCAAATACATTCCTGACATATGGCCCTGTCTCCCTTGTTAACTCTTGATTTTTAGGAAAGATGGCCTAACATCATCTCAAAAATAATTGTTTCCTCTTTTGTTATATTATGTTTATATTCAGGTTCTCAACAGTTGTCTACTATGTGTGTTTGATATTCCAGCAAACATACTACCTAAATATGAAAGTGTGTGTGTATGTTTTAAATTCCTGTTATCATAAGATACCACATATTAGGCTGTTTTATGGTTCCTTGCATTTTACCCAATGAATACAGTATGAATGGCAGACTGCAGGCTGCAAAACATATACCCAAATAAAGCAGTTATTCTCTAAATGACACATCTTTTTATGCCTTACCCATGACACATATTCATCTGATTAGCTCTAGTACTTTTCCTTAAGTTTGTTTACATCATTCAGTATGAAAAGTCAGGATACTGCATGCAATGTTGATTGAACAAAAATATATTTTTTGATTAATTTAGGTCCATTACTTCTTTAAACCAAATTTATCCTATTGATTATCTTCCTCAATTTCACCAAAAACCTCTGCCTTTAAAAATCAAACAACTATCACTATAGTGCCAGCTGTCCTTTCAGTTAAATTAAATTGGATCTGTTCCTAGTCGTCTGATCCAAGGTTATATATTTTACCATTTTCCTTCCATATTTTCATGACAGAATCAGAATCTAACATCCCTTCTGTATTGGGTGATGGGGCTGCTGATAGAAGATCAAATTGACTATCACACAGCAGTATTGTAGGATTCTGGTTTCATTGGTTACACATACTTATTTTCAAAACTATATCAAGCAAATTAGTTATTAATGTTAATGTAGTGCAGATTGCTGCATTGTCTAAGACTGGAGTTCTCTAGCATACGCTTAATGTTAGCTCAGCTGGAATCCTTCTTGTATTTTTGTCTCAAGAGATCTCAGGACACACTGATTCTAACTGATTAATCATACATTATATCATCAGTACAGTTGTGTCACTGGATGTATAATGCAATGCATGTTTCTTTAGTAATTTTTTTTCTTTTCTAGCTCATAGTCATCAATGATTGCATTTAAATCACATCCTTATTATATCTGCATTCTAAATTTTAATCTGCAACAGATTTGGTTTGTTTCATGTATAATGTATGATGAGCCAGACTGGAACCAGTGCTTTCTTACAAGAGTGAATACAACTGAAGTCTTTAAAGATACAATATCCTGTGCTCCTAGCAGAATATTCTGTAACAAGCAAAAGGCTGCTATTCAGGACAGATTAAGATAGCATTGCTTTATTGAATATTTATTTTTAAAATATTTATAGGCCACTTTTCTCACAAAACCACGGAGTGGTATGCATTCATAAGCACTATGTAGAGTTTAAAAGCAATAACAAGTGGATTTTGCTGTTCCACACAGCTTCAAAGAGCACCGAAAGTAGTTTGAAAGTGCATTATTCTGCATGTGCGGAATGAGCCAGAGTTACTCAAAAGCTCTCCTAAATAGGACAGTTTTGCAGCCTTTCTTGAATTCAGGAAGAACTTCATACCTTAGCAAAAGCCTGTTAAGAACATAACATAAGAACAAGCCAGCTGGATCAGACTAGAGTCCATCTAGTCCAGCTCTCTGCTACTCGCAGTGGCCCACCAGGTGCCTTTGGGAGCTCACATGCAGGATGTGAAAGCAATGGCCTTCTGCGGCTGTTGCTCCCGAGCACCTGGTCTGTTAAGGCATTTGCAATCTCAGATCAAAGAGGATCAAGATTGGTAGCCATAACTCGACTTCTCCTCCATAAATCTGTCCAAGCCCCTTTTAAAGCTATCCAGGTTAGTGGCCATCACCACCTCCTGTGGCAGCATATTCCAAACACCAATCACACGTTGCATGAAGAAGTGTTTCCTTTTATTAGTCCTAATTCTTCCCCCCAGCATTTTCAATGGATGCCCCCTGGTTCTAGTATTGTGAGAAAGAGAGAAAAATTTCTCTCTGTCAACATTTTCTACCCCATGCATAATTTTATAGACTTCAATCATATCCCCCCTCAGCCGTCTCCTCTCCAAACTAAAGAGTCCCAAATGCTGCAGCCTCTCCTCATAGGGAAGGTGCTCCAGTCCCTCAATCATCCTTGTTGCCCTTCTCTGCACTTTTTCGATCTCCTCAATATCCTTTTTGAGGTGCGGCGACCAGAACTGGACACAGTACTCCAAGTGCGGTCGCACCACTGCTTTATATAAGGGCATGACAATCTTTGCAGTTTTATTATCAATTCCTTTCCTAATGATCCCCAGCATAGAGTTTGCCTTTTTCACAGCTGCCATGCATTGAGTTGACATTCCCATAGAATTATCAACTAAGACGCCCAAATCCCTTTCCTGGTCTGTGACTGGTAGCACTGACCCTTGTAGCTTGTATGTGAAGTTTGGATTTTTTGCCCCTATGTGCATCACTTTACATTTTGCTACATTGAACTGCATTTGCCATTTCTTAGTCCACTCACCTAATTTATCAAGGTCCGCTTGGAGCTCTTCGCAATCCTTTGTGGTTCTCACCACCCTACATAATTTGGTATCATCTGCAAACTTGGCCAGCACGCTACCCACCCCTACTTCCAGGTCATTTATGAATAGGTTAAAGAGCACTGGTCCCAAAACAGATCCCTGGGGGACACCACTCCCTACATATCGCCATTGTGAGAACTTCCCATTTACACCCACTCACTGGCATAATGCCCATTGGGCAAGGTGGGCAACTGCCCAGGACATCACCTTGTGGGGGGCATCAAAATGCTGGGTTTGTTTTGGGGTATTTTAGTGGTTTTCCATTTTTGGCCTGCAGGGGGTGCAGTTTTTAGAAATATCAGCACCAATATTTCAGCGTATCATCTGGAGACTGTCCTTATGCTACCCCCCAAGTTTGGTGAGGTTTGGTTCAGGGAGTCCAAAGTTATGGGCTCCCAAAGGGGGTGCCCCTATCCCCCATTGTTTCCAATGGGAGCTAATAGGAGATGGGGGCTACAGTTATCAGGGTCCATAACTTTGGCCCCCCTGAACCAAACTGCACCAAACTTGGGGGGTATCATTAGGGAAGTCTCCTGATGAGACCCTGAAAGTTTTGAGACTGTGCCTTCAGAAATGTGCCCCCCACAGCCTGCAACCCCCATTGACAGCAATGCAGAAAACTCAATGCACAACAAAGATTCTTGGGCAAATTTCTAGGATGTTCCTGCAGGGGGTGCATTTTTGGATGTATCAGCACCAAAATTTCAGGGTATCATCTGGAGATGATGGCACCCCCCAAGTTTGGTGCAGTTTGGTTCGGGGGACAAAGTTATGGACCCTCAAAACTGTAGCCCCCATCTCCTATTAGCTCCCATTGGAAACAATGGGGGATGGGGCACCCCCTTTGGGAGTCCATAACTTTGGACTCCTTGAACCAAACCTCACCAAACGTGGGGAGTAGCATAAGGAAAGTCTCCTGATGATATGCTGAAATATTGGTGCTGATATGTCTAAAAATGCACTCCCTGCAGGCACCAATGTCCTGGTGCAAAAAAAATTGGTCATGGTGGAGTGGCTGCCCATGGGGGGGGCCATCCAACTCAGGTTTTGCCCAGGGCTACAGTTTGCCCAGGGCTGCCTCATTATGCCCCTGCACCCACTCTTTGCTTCCTGTTTCTTAACCAGTTTTTAATCCATAGGAGGACTTCCCCTCTTATTCCTTGATTCCTCTGTTCCAGAGAATGGTCCTTAGATTGCCAGGAAACACAGCTGGGAGGGAACATAAGGGTATGCAGCTGAATATTGTTGATCTCTTGTCATGAAAATATTTTTAGGTTAAAACTAGTACCTTAAATTAAGCCTGGAAACAAACAGGAAGTGAATGTAAATTTTCCAGAATACATGAAACATGGTGAAGTATCTCTCATTACAGTAGTTAATAAGCATGCTGTGGTCATTGTCCCAGGATCTGCCACTGCATTCACCGCTACATGGTTCCCAGTGAGACATAGAACATGGCAGTGCTTCCCATGTTCTGTGTATGCCTCATGGAACTTGCTCATGGTGTTATTCTAGCAGTCTGTTGATCCATTCAGACTGGGATAGAGGGTGTGCAAATTAAAGTGGGGCTAGCAACACTGGAGATTACCTTGCCATGTTCTGACACCAGAGACTATGGCCTAAATTTAGTGCTGGTGATTCCCACCACCTCACCACTCCTGGTTGCCAAAGGATACCTGGCTACCCTACTTCCCTCTCACTCAAATCTGTAGATAGATCATGTGCAGTTTTCTGCTGGAACCCATTCCTGCAGTTTTACTGCTTTGATGTTTATACCCTGACACAGAATGTAAAAACCAAGATATAAAAAACATGATGTATTAATCACCACAACCTATAGATTTAAAAGAGGATAAGATAAATTCATGTAGGCTAGTTCCATCAATAACTCTGTCTTACCAAAAGAAAAAAAAACAAAATTGTAACTTTATTTGCTACATGCTGGACCGTCTTTGGTTTAGAATGCTCCATTTGGGCCCTAATGCCTATCTAATAGAACTAAGTAGGTCCTAGGACCCAAATGGAGCATTCTAAAACATGCATGTAGCAAATAAAGTTACAATTTTGTTTTTGTTTTTCTGTTGATCAGACAGAGTTTAACCTTGATGGTTAAATAGTTCTCCATAACTGGAGGCAGAACCTCGCTGAATAACAGTGGGAGAAGGCAGGAATAGGGAGAAGTTTTGGCATTTGTGCCCTGCTTGTTTTGGATTGTCCAAAGACACCAGGTTTTCTGCCAAGAGAAACAGGATGCTATACTAGTAAATAAATCTGTTATTGAAGCAACCAGTCTCTAGAGTACTGGCTACTAAAGCATGATTGAAGGGTCATCCGATCAGCGTAAGTGTACTGTATGAAGATTCACCATATTGAATGCATTGTTAGGCTTTTGCATATGCAGGAGAAAATGAGACGGAGGAAGAAGAGTCAGCTTTTATATGCTGCTTTTCTCTTCCTTTAAGGAGTTTCAACGCTGCTGACAATCACCTTCCCTCCAATCTTCCCCACAACAGGCACCTTGTGAGGTAGCCTGAGAGAACTGGCTAGCCCACAGTTATCCAGCAGGTTTCAGTGGAGGAGTGGGGAATCAAACCCAGTTTTCCAGATTAGAATTTCCCAATCTTACCCACTACACCAGGCTGGCTTTCCAAAGCTAAAGGGAAGACTATGTTACCAAATGTCCAACATGTTTGGTGCCATATGACATTTAAAATCCTCAGTGTGTCAACATGTGTAAAGGAGTTTAATTTTATATTTTTATAAAGCAGAAAAATGAAGAACTTCCAATCAGGGGTTCTAGTTAAATATTGTGTCGCAGTCACATGAATACCAATTCAGCTCACATGTGTGAAGAAATGAGAGGATATCAATCAGTTTGATGCTAGATTATTTTTTCTCTTTCCCCTTCCCATTTCTTAAATTCAGATTCTTTACCACCTGCATGCTCAGAGTGGAATGAATAATGATTACCACTGCGTTAGAAAATATCTGCTAAAATCCCAGTAAGTCAACAAATGGCTGTTAAGTACGAAGATAGTGCAGTCAGTAATCAAGCTTTTTCCAGTAGGGTTAGGGAGCAACGTTATATGTGCATGTTATAGTAGTTATAAAAATGGATATTTCAGTATAATCACCACATGTAGATCAAACTGACAGACTCCTTAGGGAATAAGCCCCATCACCTTTTGAATGCAAGACAAGCATAAAACTACTGCAGCAGCAAGGGGAAAATATCAGCTTGAAAATAATTAAACAGTAAGGCAGCCACCCATAATGATATTCAGCAGTGCACATTAGGGACAGTTTGCTGGAAATGCACAAGAGCACTCCAGTTGTTTAATTAACATTGAAACGGCAGTACCACAAGAACGAAAAATCCTGTTAATTTATGATTAATTAATGATGCTCATTTAAATACTGTCAACTTTTCTTGGGTTTAATATTCATAATTTCTAGTCATTAAAGCACCAAGGCTCAGTTTGCAGATTCATCGAAAACGTAAATGGTTTGATAAGGATGAGGCATATGAGAGTTCTTTCAAAGTTAGGGTGTTAGACATCTGGTGGAAATTTCCCATCCCTCACAGTAACTTGCTCTATAAATAATATTACTTTGCTTGTTGTGAAATACTAAGGGGTTTCTTTAGATTTCAAACATGAACCCAACTCAGTACAATAGATATTATGTAATGAGAATATAATATGATATTCGCTATGATAACTGTGCAATCCAAAGGGGAGGGGCTGAAGCTGCATTGGAAGTGGTGAGACCCCTCCACCAGCACCTGTACCACCAGTGCCATGTGGAGTGGCTTTAATGCCAGCACAGAGGCAGTACCCAAATCTGGAAGTTTTCCTCCATGCTGTCACTTCTGCAATGTTGGGGTCCTTGTTGGTGTGGAGGGGAGCATTCCAGGGGCGTTTCCAGGGCAGAACTGACTTTAATAGGCTACTAGTCAGGGGCATACTGCCCACAGGGACAGGGAGGTCACAAGAGCTGGGTTGGCGTGATAAAGGTGCCTAAAGACAGAGCTGACCTGCTGCTGTGGCGCCCATTCAAGCTGCCTCCTTCCCTTCCCAGGCCCTCGAGGGTGGGGCTCAAGAGTGGAGGTGGCTTGGACAGGCACTGTGGTGGCAGACTGGCTCCAGGGCCATCCGCCACAGAGACCTCCCCCGACCTCCTTGCAGGCCGGCTTCTACCCCCCCCCCAGGCCTGGGCAGGGCAGGAGGTGGCCTGCAGGGAGGCCAGAGGCAGTTCAGATGGGTGGTTCGAACAGGTGCTTCAGCAGTAGGGCAGCCCAGGAGCCAGCCTGCTGCTGCAGTGCCTGTCCGGGCCACCCCACCCCCAAGCCCCACCCCCAAGCCCCACCCCTGCATGGGGGCAGGAGGGGACCTGGAGCAAATGTTGTCCCTGGGCACCATTTGCCCCAATGCGCCTCTGTTTCTAGTGCAGTTTCTGCCCAGGAATTTCTCTTTTTGCCATGCAGACTTATGTCACCAAAAAAGTCATCCCCCACAATGGGCTTTCATGGGAAAGAAAAGGATTTTCTTCTTCTCCCCCAGTGCCTGAACTGGTGATTACATTTTTGTAGGTGGTATCCCAGCCACTGCTCTACTGCCTCACTATTGGGCTGTAAATCATCTTATCTGCATGTATTTTTAATAAAATAGTTTTTATTAGTATTTCACAAATCAGAACATATGCAAACTGAAAACATATAATAGTGATTAGTCTAAATCTACATTGTTGTTAACCAATCTATCAAAAAAACACCCTTTCCAATCCAACACAAAACCACCACCTAATAGTGTATCCCACACCAAGAAAAGGAGGGGAAAGAAAAAAACAGACAACAGCAACAACTCCACATGTAATATTAAACCTTCACATTATGTACCTTCCTTTCTTAGTTGATTAGTAAGCTTCCCCAATTTAACTACCAGATCTTAAAAAGAAAAAAATATATCAACTAAGGTAAGTATCTCCTATTCATACATAATTCTTTTGGTTTGATAACTGATTCTAACCAATATTTCCAATACTTAATTACAATACATATTTTTTCAAATATTGCGTTATTACAATTCTTTTCCAGAAACTGTAAATAATCATTCCATTTCTTCTGGAATTTGTTCCAAGGTAAGTCTTTAATTTTTGTAGAAAGTCTGTCTAGTTGTAGGGGACATCTCATATGTTGTTTTTAAAATCTCTTTAGTGATGTTATGTATGTTTTGCCAATAAGTTTTTATTTTTGGGCAGCTCCACCACATACGAAATAGCGTTCCCACCTCTTTGTTACATCCCCAGCAAATTTGGGATTGGTTTTTATATATTTTTGCTAGACGATATGGGGTAAGATACCATCTACTAGCAGTTTGAGGTAACTTTCCCTTAATTCTAAACTGGAAGAAAACCTGCTATGTAATAGAAAGGCATCTTCCCAATCCTGAAGTTGAATTTCTTTGTCAAAATCTTCTGGCCACCTTATCATTACTTCTTTTACCATTTCCTTTTCAGTTAACAAAGTCAATAGAAGTTTATATAATTTACTAAGCTTTTTTTATCTTGTATCAAAATCAAATCTAAATCTGTCACACTTTTATTAATTCCCCAATTCTTCTTATCCTGGAGATGTTGTTGTCTTAATTGGTTATATGAGAACCAATGGTATTGATCTTTGCCCATCCTAATGTTTTCTATGACTTTTAATGTTGTTGTATCATTACTTCAGAGTAATAAACCTTTATATGTAAGCCATGGTTTGTTGTTTGCATTTTGCACATTTTGGCAGCTTTCGGTTCTCAAAATCCAAAATGGGATTTTATCATAAAAGTTAAATTGATATTTTTTCCCCATGTCATTAGTAGGGCTTTTCTGATCAAATGATTTTTAAAATATGATTTGGCCATAAATACTCGGGCCAGCCTGAGATATTATTGTGCCCTTTCAGGTTAAGAAGATCTTTTTTCCAACATTATCCCATATCCAGATAAATGCTGAAACATCGCAATAGGTCTGTAAGTCGGAGAATGTAAATCCCCCCTTTTTTTGTTTTCTATCATTGAGGTATATTTGATCCTAGATCTTTTATTATTCCATATGAACCTCATTAACTCTTGTTTCCACTCCATTATAATTCTTTTATTGGTTATTATAGGTAAAATTTGAAATAAAAATAATAATCTTGGTAGGATCATCATTTTTATTAGTTCAATCTTGCCAGATATTGACAAGGTGATATTTTTCCAGTTATTCAAATCCTTCTTTATTTCTGACCAAACTTTTTTTTATAATTGTTATTAAAGATCTATTTATTGTTGTTTTCAAGAATGATCCCCAGGTATTTTATTTTTTCCTCTATTTGCAGACCCATTATCTCGGATATCTTTGTGTTTTCTATTTGATTTAAATTAAATGTTAACAGTTTATTTTCTTATTTAGTTTAAAGCCTGCCTGATCTCCAAATTTTTCTATTATATTTAAGGTGTTTATCAGATTATTAATTGGGTCATCAATGAACAGAACCAGATCATCCGCATAGGCTTTAAGTTTAATGCTGGATTTTTAAAATTCTAATGCCTTTGAAACTGGATTCATCTCTGAGTTTGTTTAAAAATACCTCTAACATCAAGTTGAAAATCAAAGGTGACAGAGGGCACCCTTGACGTGTTCCTTTTTGTATCAGGAAAGACTTAGTTAAGATCCCATTTATATTTAAAGAGGCTGTCTGTGAATCATATTTGCTATTTATTGCTGACATAAAATTTCCTTGTAGTCCAATTTGAGAGAGGGTATATTTCATGAAATTCCAATTGATGTTTTCCAATGCCTTTTTGGCATCTACAAAAGTTAATGCTAGTTTTAGATTTGGGTTCCAATCCAAGAATTCAATTATGATGACCACTGTCCTTATACTGTTTGTAATTTGTCTATTTTTTATGAAGCCTGTTTGGTCCTCTCCAATATAATTGTGGATTATTTTTGTAGTCTGTTTGCCAAAATGGCATTTTATAATCTGTGGTGAGCAGAGAAATTGGCCTAAAATTTTCATCTGTCAACTCGTCTTCTGACGTTTTGGGAATCAAAGTTGTTATTGCATGCTTCCAAGAGTCGGGTATTTTAGTAATCTCTATCACATTATTCATTAGTTCTACAAATTTTGGAATTAATGATTCTTGTAAAGCTTTATACTATTTGGAGGTAAACCCATCCGTACCGAGAAATTAGGTTTTGCACTGCTTATTGCTTCTTGAATTTCTTCCAACTCAAATGGTATATTTAACCTCTCTACATGGGCACGATCCAATTTCCAGCTAAATAATGGCCCCAGAATCAACTGGGTCATAATTGCCACAGGGGGCAGGGCACATGGTGAGCTCCAGAGCAGTGAGCATGCATGCCCTTGGCCGGCTGGGAAGCTGAGCCACACCCGGCCTGATCATGTGATGTGCACGAGTGTTAGGGGTGGAGCATGCTCCCTATATATTAGGCAGCATGCGGTTGCTCTGGCTTTCTTCAATGCCTAGAGCAAACTGACCCACCCTCCCTCCCTATTTGGGCAGGGTTTTGTGCTGCTCACTTCGTCACAGTCTTGGCGGTTTAGGCAGAGGAGTGCATCTTTAGGGGGAGGCCAAGCTTGCACGCCGGTCCTCCCTGTGGTTAATTTCCAATAATTAGGTTCTTTGCCAGATGTTATATTCCAAATTATAGGATTGTGATCAGAAATAATCTTGGTAAGATTGAGATATCTTTTGTTTTGGGGGAGAATTGTTTTGTTGCCCAAATCCAATCAATTCATGATGAGCTTTGGTGCCCATTTGAAAAAAAAGTAAAGTCCTTGGATTGTCCCCATTTTTCTCTCCATATACCTTAGAGTTGTATGAACATATGAAAGAGTCTGCTGGATCAGACCAGAGTCTATCTAGTCCAGCACTCTGCTACTCACAATAGCCCACCAGGTGCCTTTGGGAGCTCACATGCAGGATGTGAAAGCAATGGCCTTCTGCTGCTGCTGCTCCCAAGCATCTGGTCTGCTAAGACATTTGCAATCTCAGATCAAAGAGGATCAAGATTGGTAGCCATAGATCGACTTCTCCTCCATAAATCTGTCCAAGCCCTTTTTAAAGCTATCCAGGTTAGTGGCCATCACCACCTCCTGTGGCAGCAAATTCCAAACACCAAACACACGTTGCATGAAGAAGTGTTTCCTTTTATTAGTCTTTATTCTCCCCCCCCCCCAGTGTATTTCAGTGTATGCCCCCTGGTTCTAGTATTGTGAGAAAGAGAGAAAAATTTCTCTCTGTCAACATTTTCTACCCCATGCATAATTTTATAGACTTCAATCATATCCCCCCTCAGATGTCTCCTCTCCAAACTAAAGAGTCCCAAACGCTGCAGCCTCTCCTCATAAGGAAGGTGCTCCAGTACCTCAATCATCCTTGTTGTTCTTCTCTGCACTTTTTCTATCTCTTCGATATCCTTTTTGAGATGTGGCGACCAGAACTGAACACAGTACTCCAAGTGCGGTCGCACCACGGCTTTATATAAGGGCATGACAATCTTTGCAGTTTTATTATCAATTCCTTTCCTAATGATCCCCAGCATAGAGTTTGCCTTTTTCAGTTTTCTATCAGTTCAAAAAATGTCATAGAAAATTTGGCTTTCTTAACTGATATAGCCTTATTTTTACGAGTATTCACCATCTTTTGATCTAATTTAGGATCAGCAATTCCATTGAAATCGCCCAACATATCATATTGTCATACTGGAAAGTGAGGAGCACATCCATGAGACCCTTGTAAAATTCCCTTCTTTTTTCACTGGGTGCATAGATTCCAACGATTAATGTCTTAATACCCAATACGGTGGCTTCCATACCTAAGTATCTCGCTTGGGGATCTTTAAATTCAAATACTGTTTTATATATATTGCCATCCCTCTTTTTTTAGATTTATAAGCTGTGTGGAACAACTCTCCAAATGATCTCCTCTGGATGTGCCCCTCATCTCCATTTTTGATATGCATCAAAATATATCGGTGGTCTATCTATATAAGAAATGGAAAATCATTTTATGTTTCCTAAATAAGCTCATACCGTTCACATTGCATGACATAACTTTCAACTGCATGATCTTAATGTACTACATCTATTTCTAGTCTTTAAATCTTTTTTTAATCTGGTGAAAATATATTAACCATAATGTCATGATTCACCTGTCAGCTCTATATTTTTCAATTCCATAAGAACAAAATGAAAAGAAAATAATAAAAGTATAATTCCCTCTTGTAACTATTCACATAAACCGTCAAATTATAACTGTTTAAATGAACCATCAATTCATTCATAAACAAAGCCCAGTTAGTAAACAAGTCCAAGTTAATTTTACTCTTGGTTCTAAAGAAAATATGATAATGAAAAAATTACAGTTAATCATTAAATTTCCATTTTACTTTGTAATTACTCAACTCTATAAGCTGTTAAACATATGACCTTTAAGATATTATACTACCAGTGTTGTCTTCATCGTCCTCTATTTCGTCAAGTCTTTTTTATATTTTTCCATAAACTCCTGCACCTTGAGCTCAGAGTCGATTGTGTGCCTTTTACTTTTATAGAAGGAAAGACCCTCCAAAACTTCCCAATTGAATTAGATGTTTTTTTTTCTGAGACTCTCAACCAGTGGAGTGTATGTCTTCCTCCTCCTTTTAATGGCAGCTGGAATTTCCTTCATGAAAGTGACTTCTGTATTTTCAATTAATAATTGTTGTTTAGCTTGTTCTTTTAATATTGAATCTCTTGTTTCCTTTTTTATGAATGAGATGATAATGTCTCTTGGTGTTTTATTTTCTTTTGTGTACTTTGAATTCACCCTGTACATTGCATCAATTTCCATGTCCAATTCATCTGTGTCATAATCAATAAAGTTGGCAATTTCCATAGTTATTCTCTTATCCAAAGCCTCATTATTTTCTTCCTTAAAGGAAGCTGATGATTTTTTTTTGTTTGTAATTCCAGAATGGTCAGCTTTTGTTCTAAAGTTGATATTTGTTTATCTTTATACTTCAGTTTTTCCTCCAGTCTCTTCCAGTTTTTAATTTGTGAAATATCTTGTTTGACCTCATCAAAGCCACTTTTCATGTCCTTTTGGAGAGCTGTTATCCTTTCTAACATTAAATCTGATTTTTGAGGTTGTTCTGAGCCTCTTCTCTTTGGCATGATATTTTCATGTCGCTGCCCTGTCTTTTTTTGAGACTTGTCTTTGTTTCTATTGATATTTGCCATGTTGTGTTAAAGGTTGGGATTGAGATAACAAACAGCTGCAATTGTTTGGGGTATCAGGCAAGTCTAAATATATTTCCACCTTCTAAATGTTATTCTTAGATACCCATTCCCTTATCTCCCAAAATTACTGTTGTAATAAATGTGGAGATAGTGAGGTGTTTGAAATTATTATTGTTGTTTTGTCTCTTTCCTTTTCCCCTCAGCATTTGATATTGTGCCAGAGAGGCAGCCTACAACTCTATGAACCTTGCTTCCTTCTTCCTGTGATCCTTATTTATGTTTTTAGTAGAGACCGCTCCAGACCTTTTTAGCCGCTCTATGGTACTTCTTTAAAGAGGCGGAAGCTATCGCAGGCGAGAGCATGTAGAACAAAGCAAAAATAAAACATTAAAAAAGAAAGAATCTTCTATTTTAAATAAGGAAAGAAATATGAGTTACCAGCTCAGCATCACATTCTCCTGGATTTACCAGCTTTGTTTGTACTATTTAACTTCATGTTAGGGCGCCGAGTGTCAGTCCAAGCTTTCACTGACGCGGTTTCTTATAATCACCTTCCTGCCAGGAAAAGAAAAGCTCCCAGGATGGTAGGATTCTCAGAAGAATTTGTTCCCTTAGCTTGTCTGAAAGATTCCAGTGCTAGGAAGTCATCAAAATTATATAGGTCTGTTTATGTTCAGATCTCTATGGATTTGGTTTTGCAGCAGCTTCAAGGGAGGGATAACAAACTGCTTGCTTGCTCCCATTTGTGGCTGGGCATTTTGCCTTTTAAGCAGTTTTTCATGCTTCTTTGATGTCCCCCAGTTCCTTTACGGTTCAGCACAATTAGGGTGCCCTACCCCAATTCTGGTAGTTACCTCTCTAGTCTTTACAACCAGTATTGCCAACGAGATTAAGCAATGAATCAAAGTTCCTCAATAAAAGGTGTTGCTGCCTCACTCACCAAACTGGAAGCCATCTTATCTGCATGTAAATATATCACTATATTGAAAGTCAGTGTTCAAATTCTGTAAGTTATGAAAAGAATGTCATGCATCAGTGGCGTAGGAGGTTAAGAGCTTATGTATCTAATCTGGAGGAACCGGGTTTGATTCCCCGCTGTGCTGCCTGAGCTGTGGAGGCTTATCTGGGGAATTCAGATTAGCCTGTACACTCCCACACATGCCAGCTCAGTGACCTTGGGCTAGTCACAGCTTCTCGGAGCTCTCTCAGCCCCACCTAACT